>NC_137275.1:214067500-219067500 GCF_054371585.1 Giraffa tippelskirchi
AGAGGAGCCTGGTAGGCTGCAGACCATGGGGTCACTAAGAGTCGGAAACGACTGAGTGACTTCACTTTCCCTTTTCACTTTCATACATTGGAGAAGAAAATGGCAACCCACTCCAGTGTTCTTGCCTGGAGAATCCCAGGGATGGGGGAGCCTGGTGGGCTGCCGTCTATGGGGTCACACAGAGTCGGACACTACTGAAGCGATTTAGCAGCAGCAGTAGCAGGCAAGCAGTCAGTCACATCATCCTGAGGTTGTCCAGCTCTATAAGGATTAGGCTGCTGAAGTACAGAGTTCGGGCTGATGGGAAATGGGACTAGTGTTTCCCAGCAGGGCTACTGTGTATGGTTGTTCAGGTTGCTCACTGCATAATCCTAGCGGGCTCCATTCACATAGAGGATGGTGTGAATGGTGCTCTTTGAGTTGTGCATTGCACGATGTGCCCACTGTACATGCTTAGGCATAGACATGCTTAAGGAGTATGTAAATTCTTTAAAACACATAGGTGAAAATCACCCAGAAACTTACATTACAAACAAAGCATTAAACCCATCGTAAACTTGCTGTAATGTGTCAGGTTATAAGGGCCAATTTTAACTCTAAGGACTACAGACTAACTCTTTAGAACCAGTAACCAAGACATACTGCTATGAACCAGGCCTGTTCTTCCTTGATTTTCTCCAGTTTAGCACAGTAATAAACACAGTGTATTAGCACAATAATAAACACAGTGTATGAATGAATGGGTCATGGTGTCATCACTGAGAAAATGGACTAGAATGAGAAGTAGGGCCAGTTGCTCTTTGTTCTAGGACACAGGTATTGCCCAGGCACAAAACATTCACCAGTGACCAGTTAGAAATCTTTCTTTGACCAGAGTGAGCATATGTCCCACTTTGGATGTGATTTCCCAGCCTCATTCTCAGTAGTGTTCCAGCTGGGATGGTAAAGTGTATGGTCACACTACCTCCAACATGCAGATGGGCATCTCTGCTTGGTCAGCATCCCCACACCCAAGACTGGCCTTTCCTTCCATTGATCCTTTGGCAGTTCCTGTGATATGGACACAGTGTTGTAGACACAACACTCCAGGCACAGCGAGAGCCCTTTTTCCAGACAGACTGATACGAGTCAGAGTGCTATGGGACAGTCCACCATCACATCAGATCATTTCCTTTTTTCTTTGCTATTTATAGTTAGTTCCATATTACTATGGGCACTCAGTAAAGAAGAAGAATTAAAGACAGAAAGCAGAACATTCTCAGACCTGGTACTTCTTAGCCAACTAGAAACTCAACAGAGGACGTTGACTCTTGGCTGGTACCACTTACCTGCTGCTCACAGTTGTCACCAGAGAAGATTCATCGTTGGGTGTGTTCAGTAGTTATAATTACCATAGACAGCACATGAGAGGGAAGAGGGTGACTTAAAGACCTTTGCAGATGCACGTTCATCCAACAACCATCAAGAAACTCACACAAGACAGTCAGGTGCTGCCCGGGCCCTGAAGCCATGGTGCACAGGGGCTCAGAGTTCTGATTCTCGAGTCCAGCAGCCACTTCTTTGTGGCTCTGTTCCTTCATCCATAAAGAGGTGATGAGCATTAAATCTCTTGTAAAGTGTTTTTGGACACTGCCTGGTAATCACAGGCAGAGTTAAACTATTAGCTATTGGTAGGAGTAGTAACCACAGCCTTGAGAATTAGAGAGCAAACCCTAGGAATGGTAAGAAGCAAGGATCAGGAACCATTACCCCCGGGGGCAAATCTGGCCATCTGTCCATTTTTGTAAATAAAGTTTTATTAGAAATCATCTCTGCCCATGTGTTTGTATATTGTCTAGGGAAGGAAGCCATATGGCCCATTGAAACTTCAAAAGTTGTCTCATACCCCGTTCTTGTGCTCAGTTGTGTTCAACTCTTTGAGACCCCATGGTCTATAGCCCACCAGGCTCCTCTGTCTAAGGAATTTTCCAGGCAAGAATACTCCATTTGCTATTCCCACTCCTGGGGATTTTTCTGACCCAGGAATTGAACCCACATCTCTTGTGTCTCCTGCATTGACAGATGGATTCTTTACCACTCTGCCACCGAGAAGCCCCCAAAATTGCCTAATACTTTACAAAAAACATTTGCAGTTACTCAAATTTGCTTTCCTAGTCTCCTAGCATTTACTGAACACTGAGGAAATACCCTGAACTGTACTATACTTTTTAATATAACTTATTAACTTTTATAAGAAGTAGCTCTTCAAGATCAGTAGAAATGTGCCCCTATTTTACATAGGAGGTTCAGAGCACTGGTGACTTGTCTAAAATTGCAGGGCCAGGGTTCATTCTCTGGTGTCCTGATCCAGAATTCCAGGAGTCATCAAGGCAGACATTTTGAAGGAGTTGGGTTTGCATTTGCCCTTAAAAAATGAGTGTGGTTGTCAGTATGCAAGGATGAGACCCTGGGAGGGCATTCAAGGCAGAAGGAACTTGTTGATCA
Organism: Giraffa tippelskirchi; assembly: GCF_054371585.1. Classification (NCBI taxonomy): domain Eukaryota; kingdom Metazoa; phylum Chordata; class Mammalia; order Artiodactyla; family Giraffidae; genus Giraffa; species Giraffa tippelskirchi. The sequence continues at coordinate 214,069,985 of NC_137275.1, forward strand.
AAGAGCCCACAGTGGGAAGTGGAGGCTGTCTGCTCCTCTGTTTTGGTAGAACAAAGGCATCCAAAGTGTGGGAGGACATGTAGCGGAAGAAGTGGCTTGAGGCCAGTGTGTTGGAGGACGGGGTGTTCCTCAAGGAAGAAGTTGCAACTGAGAGTTCACAGGCAGGCTGTATTGTGTTTGGCCTTTATTCGATTGACTCATACAAAGAGATTTTGTTTGGTTTGGTTTTATTTTGAATTTACAACCAAGAAATTCCAGAATTTCTTCTTCTTCTCTTGAAAAAGTAGATCTAGCCATCCTGGACATTCCCAGGAGGCAAGAATCAGCTGGAGATGAGGCCAACTACCTCCTTTGGGTGAGGCGTGATTGGTACCACCTTAGACCCAGTCAAGGGGAATCCTTGTCCTGAGCCCTGGGTTTTAATAAGACCTTGCTCTGATTAAACCCTTTCCCACGAGGTGAGACATTTTGGGGCCAAGAGGACTTGCCTGTACCACTCATTGTCTCTAGGCTGTGCTTTAGAACCCAGGACTCAGAATTCTCCGCCAAAAGGGCCAAGCTCACTTCCATGGGCCTCTTCCCTATGGCTGAGGGGTGTACCAAGGGAAAGCAGATTGTGTTGGGGGTACAGTGTGTGTGGATAGAACTTTGATGTTCAGGCTGGGGTGTCCAGCCCTGGCTGCAATGCCCCTGGAATTGCAGGACAAAGGCGGGAGTAAGGAGAAAAAGGACATGGGTAACAGGCCAGAGGATCTCGCTGGGCACCTCTAAGTCTCAACAGGGGACTCGTAGGAATCCGAGAACATATGAACTTGACTTTCAGAGTCATCATGAAGTGTATTTGCTAACTTAGGAGAGAATGCAGTTTCTTTACTAATTTTGAGCTTGATTTCCAACTTTTAAGTACCAAGACAGTTTGAATGTGGGCCTCTATTTGTGTGCTTGCTCCCAGGCTCGAAAACATCCAGGGTGAGCCTGGCTGCAATCCCCAACATCTTACACTACAGCTGTGTCCCTCCCCAACATCTTACACTACAGCTGTGTCCCTCATTGACCTGACCTACTGGTTGTTATAGGAGTTTGTGGCCCTTGCTCTGAACAATTCCTGGGGGGAACGGTTGAAGATTTCTGATCAGAGCCACAGTTTGCCAAATGAACACCTAGAGACGGAGAATGAGACAGGAAGGCCAGTTAGGGGCTACTGCAAGATAAAGTAGGATGGCTGTCATGCAAAAAAGGAAGGGATGAATTAGAGGCTCTCATCAAGGGAAACCTGATAGACTTGACATACAGGGGGACAGGGAGGAGGCGGCAGAGTGTTTAATGTCTAAAAAAGAATAGCTTAGCCCTGAAGCCGGGGCGTTCACACACCAGCTCTGTTGTTTACAAGTTCTGTGACCTTTGAGTACATCCCCTAATCATTCTGTCCTTGGTTTCCTCATCTGTAACATAGGGATGAGTGATCTAGTAGCATCTGTCTCATGAGGCTGTCATGAAGGTTGGATGAGTTAATATTTGTAATTAAAATAGTGTTCAGTACAGAATATATGCTTACTATTATTATCTGTCACCTCTAGATGGTAGGTATGCTAGAGTGGGTTGTGTTATCTTTTGTATTTTCATTTTTTTCAGCATTGCTTTAAAATAATGTTCTTCAAAAAGAGATATTGCCGAGCCAGACTTCTTAAACTCCCGCATGCCTATGAAACATTTGGTAATCTTGTGAAAAGGCAGTTTTGGGTTCAGGAGGTAGGGGACAGGCTCCTTGCGTGCATGCTGTTGGCTTCAGTTGTGTCCTATTCTTTGCAACCCTATGTACTATAGCCCGCCAGGCTCCTCTGTCCATGGGATTCTCCAGGCAAGAATACTAGAGTGGATTGCCATGCCCTCCTCCAGGGGCTTTTCCCAACCCAGGGATTGAACCCGGGTTTCCCACATTTCAGGTGCCTTCTTTACCACTAGCGCCACCTGGGGGGCCTGGGGCAGGGTCCAAGATTCTGCATTTCTAACAGGTTCCCAGGTGGTCCAATGTTGCTGGCCCACCGGCCACTCTGAGCAGCAAGGCTGTAAAGGAATCGAGGTCCATCGACGTTTCCAGGACAGAGGACTGTTTTGGTTATCCACTGCTGCAGTACAAATCACCCAAAGCTAGTAGCTTAAAACTAAAAGAAGTATTTGTTAATATTACCGTCTTTATTGTCTTTGCTATCGTTACTATTGTCTTGCTCAATTCAGTTGTGCAGTTAGGATTTCTTGGTAGCTGGGACTTACTCATCTTGAAGCTCCCTCGTGCTCTGCCGTGCCCTGGGACCTCAACTGGGGCTGCCAGCCAGAACTTTACCTGTGACCTCTCCAAGTGGCATGAGGCTCTTCACGGTCCACCAGCTGGGTGCCAAAAACAGGTGTCCCTAGAGAGAGAGCCAGGTTGAAGCTGTGTCACCTTTTCTAACCTAGCCTCCAAAGTCACTCAGTGTCACTTCTGCCACTTTCTAGTCTTTAGAAGCAAGTTGGGCTCTGACACACAGCATGGTGATTATAGGAAATGATGCTTAATTATTATATATATATATATGCAAGTGTGTGTGTGCTCAGTTGTGTCCAACTCTTTGTGACCCCATGGACTGTAGCCTGCCAAACTCCTCTGTCTGTGGGATTTTCCTGGCAAGAATATTGGAGTGAGTTGTCATGCCCTCCTCCAGGGGATCTTCCCAACCCAGGGATCAAACTTGCATCTCCTGAGTCTCTTGTATTGGCAGGTGTATTCTTTACCCCCGATCCACCTGGGAAGCCATTATATATGTCAGGTCAGTTCAGTTCAGTCGCTCAGTCGTGTCTGACTCTTTGTGACCCCATGAACCGCAGCACGCCAGGCCTCCCTGTCCATCACCAACTCCCGGAGTCCACCCAAACCCATGTCCATCGAGTCGATGATGCCATCCAACCATCTCATCTTCTGTCGTCCCCTTCTCCTCCCACCTTCAATCTTTCCCAGCATCAGGGTCTTTTCCAGTGAGTCAGCTCTTCGCATCAGGTGGCCGAAGTATTGGAGTTTCAGCTTCAACATCAGTCCTTCCAATGAACACCCAGGACTGATCTCCTTTAGGATGGACTGGTTGGATCTCCTTGCAGTCCAAGGGACTCTCAAGAGTCTTCTCCAACACCACAGTTCAAAAGCATCAATTCTTTGACACTCAGCTTTCTTTATAGTCCAACTCTGCTTTTTAATATGCTGTCTAGGTTGGTCGTAACTTTCCTTCCAAGGAGTAAGCGTCTTTTAATTTCATGGCTGTAATCACCATCTGCAGTGATTTTGGAGCCCAGAAAAGTAAAATCAGCCACTGTTTCCACTGTTTCTCCATTTATCTGCCATGAAGTGATGGGACCAGATGCCATGATCTTAGTTTTCTGAATGTTGAGCTTTAAGCTAACTTTTTCATTCTCCACGTTCACTTTCATCAAGAGGCTCTTTAGTTCTTCTTCACTTTCTGCCATAAGGGTGGTGTCATCTGCATATCTGAGGTTATTGATATTTCTCTCGGCAATCTTGATTCCAGCTTGTGCTTCATCCAGCCCAGCGTTTCTCATGATGTACTCTGCATATAAGTTAAATAAGCAGGGTGACAATATACAGCCTTGACATACTCCTTTTCCTATTTGGAACCAGTCTGTTGTTCCATGTCCAGTTCTAACTGTTGCTTCCTGACCTGCATACAGGTTTCTCAAGAGGCAGGTCAGGTGGTCTGGTATTTCCATCTCTTTCAGGGTTTTCCACAGTTTATTGTGATCCACACAGTCAAAGGCTTTGGCATAGTCAATAAAGCAGAAATAGATGTTTTTCTGGTACCCTCTTGCTTTTTCTGTAGAGAGAGTATATAATCCAAGAATAGTTTTATACCTGAGAGTTGCTAAGAGACTAGATCTTAAATGTTCTCACAAAATAGACAAGAAAGAAAAAGTGACCCAATATGTATTTTGAAATGAAAAGAAGCTGTGTCCATGAGGGTTGCATTGGTCTTAGATTTAAAATGCCAGGACTGAAATCCCAACTCTACCCTTCACTGGGCAGGGAACTCCCATGCATAGCATTGTACTTTGGCCTCCATTTCTACATCTTGCAAAAGGTTTTTCTTCTTTGGAGATCTGAAAGGTATGTGAATGAGCCCAGCAAGGTACCTGTGACTCAAGTGATTGTTGGTAATTTGTTATTGAATAAAAAATCCAGAGAAGGCGTGGGCACATTTCACATAAGACAGAGGAGTCATCACTGATCCAAAACAAGAGTGCAGGCGACTAATAATGGTCCTGAGTGATTAAGCCAAATGGCTGGATGCCTAAACCTTAAAATATGATATATACAAGGATTAAAAAGAAAAAAAAAAAAGTGAATCACAAAAGCTAGCCCAGACACAGGCAAGGGCTCCATGTCTTGAAGGGAGAAATACCAAAAGATTTGGAGCTCTGTCTCAAAACCCCTCAGGGTTTTGCTTCCTTGCTTAAGGAAGTTCTGGCAGGAACAGAAAGCTGAGGATGAGTGTCCTAGGGAAAGCTGGCATGGTTGTGTTTGAATCCATGAGTTTGAAGTGCCGGGTGGGCCAAATGGGGCTCTTCTTGCAGTAGGCAGTGGGGCGTGTGGATATGTGGGTATCCATCTCCATCACTAGACTGTTAGCTTCCTGAAATCACAGACTTGGCCCCTTTCTCTGCAATAGTCCCAGTGCAGTGGTCCAGCACAGCACTTGGCACACAGAGAGGACCCAGTACATAGTTATTGGATGGATGAATGAATGAATGAATAGGAAGAGGGTTAGGACCTAGGCTGTGGGGTCTGGAATTCTGGCAGCCTTTCCCAGGCTTGGCCTTAGGGGCAGTGCTCCCAAGGAGAGAGAGACTCCTGTGTCCGCTCAGAGACCCCTGTGGCCCTGGGGTGTGGTCTGTGCTGTAGGTCAGGGGGCAGGGGGCCGTGGGAGACCTGGATTTGCTGGGAAACCTCACTCTTCCACTAAATAGAAACTGAAACTGGAATTGCAGGAGACAATGAAGATCAGCAGTGGCTGTTTTGATTGTCAGGCTATCTCACTCCTAAACTGCTCTCTCCACTTCCTGTTTATAGCCTCAGAAGAGTCAAAGGGACCAAACCTCTGAGGCGAAGGTTTCATCTGGGGATTTCTAGGCAGATCAGCAACAGGAAACCGTCAGGGCTCTGCCAAGACAGATGTTTGTCTTTCAGCCAACCTGGCAGGTGTGATGGTGTCCTCGCTGGGGTGGGCAATGCGGGTTTGTGAAAGAGGAGCCTCCAGTTCTGCATCTGGCCTTCAGCATCCACCCCTCTTACCCAGATCCCAATCCCCCGAATCCTGGGGACTGCACGTGAAGTCAGTCAGTGCAAGGGCACTGGAGGAGGGTGGCCGCGGGGCCTGCAGGTGTGGTTCTCCGGCTGGGCTGCGTGGGCAGCTGCGTTTCACTTTCAAACGCCTGGGAGGAAAGGCTGTCTGTGGCCAGCCATCTGTCTTCACAAGAGGAATCTCAGGATTTCCTCCAGTGACAGAAGAAGATCCCCAGGTTTTCAGAGAGTGGCCCAAGACGCGGTTCCTCTCCTGGCTACAAAACTCTGGAGCTTGACACAGCCAGAAGGACCCTCGGGGAATTAGGGGCTAAGAGAAAACGGTGCCGGAAAAGGAATTGAACAGTGGTAGGATTGCAAATTACAAAGCCCTTTGATCTGACGCTTCTTCCCTGTACCCCACTCCCCTCATCATACACACACACCCACACACACATACACCCCTCCCAGAAAAATGAGACCTTTCAGCTGACACCTGAAAAACTAGAAGAGCAACCAGGTGGAGAATTTTCCAGGCAGAAGGGACGCTGGCCGCAAAGGCCAGGTAGCTCCACTGCTGAGGTCTGGGTCAGAGAGGACAGCTTGTGGTTCCCTCCACACCCTCTGCTTCCCCACATCTGGGCCTCTGAGCTTGATCTCATTTAATATCCCCTCCCCCACCCCTGTTCTAACCTGCTAGCATCTTTCCCATCTACTGTCACTCCTAAATTCATTCCCCAAAGGGTCAGTTCAGTTCAGTCGCTCAGTCGTGTCCGACTCTCTGCGACCCCATGAACTGCAGCACGCCAGGCCTCTCTCTCCATCACCAACTCCCGGAGTCTACCCAAACCCATGTTCATCGAGTCGGTGATGCCATCCAACCATCTCATCCTCTGTCGTCCCCTTCTCCTCCCGCCCCCCAATCCTACCCAGCATTAGGATCTTTTCCAATGAGTCAACCCTTCACATGAGGTGACCAAAGTATTGGAGCTTCAGCTTCAACATCAGACCTTCCAATGAACACTCAGGATTGATCTCTTTTAGGATGGATTGATTGGATCTCCTTGCTGTCCAAGGGACTCTCAAGAGTCTTCTCCAACACCACAGTTCAAAAGCATCAATTCTGCGGCGCTCAGCTTTCTTCACCGTCCAACTCTCACATCCATACATGACCACTGGAAAAACCATAGCCTTGACTAGACGGACTTTTGTTGGCAAAGTAATGTCTCCTCTTTTAAACATGCTATCTAGGTTGGCCATAACCTTCCTTCCAAGGAGTAAGCGTCTTTTAATTTCATGGCTGCAGTCACCATCAGCAGTGATTCTGGAGCCCAAAAAGGTAAAGTCTGACACTGTTTCCACCGTTTCCCCATCTATTTCCCATGGAGTTATGGGACCAGATGCCATGATCTTAGTTTTCTGAACATTGAGCTTTAAGCCAACTTTTTCACTCTCCTCCTTCACCTTCATCAAGAGGCTCTTTAGCTCTTCTTCACTTTCTGCCATAAGGGTGGTGTCATCCGCATATCTGAGGTTATTGATATTTCTCCCAGCAATCTTGATTCCAGCTTGTGTTTCTTCCAGCCCAGCATTTCTCATGATGTACTCTGCATAGAAGTTAAATAAGCAGGGTGACAATATACAGCCTTGACGTACTCCTTTTCCTATTTGGAACCAGTCTGGTGTTCCATGTGCAGTTCTAACTGTTGCTTCCTGACCTGCATACAGGTTTCTCAAGAGACAGGTCAGATGGTCTGGTATTCCCATCTCTTTCAGAATTTTCCACAGTTTATTGTGATCCACACAGTCAAAGGCTTTGGCATAGTCAATAAAGCAGAAATAGATGTTTTTCTGGAACTCTCTTGCTTTTTCGATGATCCAGCAGATGTTGGCAATTTGATCTCTGGTTCCTCTGCCTTTTCTAAAACCAGCTTGAACATCTGGAAGTTCACGGTTCACGTATTGCTGAAGCCTGGCTTGGAGAATTTTGAGCATTACTTTACTAGCATGTGAGATGAGTGCAATTGTGCGGTAGTTTGAGCATTCTTTGGCATTGCCTTTCTTTGGGATTGGAATGAAAACTGACCTTTTCCAGTCCTGTGGCCACTGCTGAGTTTTCCAAATTTGCTGGCATATCGAGTGCAGCACTTTCACAGCATCACCTTTGAGGATTTGAAATAGCTCAACTGGAATTCCATCACTTCCACTAGCTTTGTTTGTAGTGATGCTTTCTAAGGCCCACTTGACTTCACATTCCAGGATGTCTGGCTCTAGGTGAGTGATCACACCATCGTGATTATCTGGGTCGTGAAGATCTTTTTTGTACAGTTCTGTGTATTCTTGCCACCTCTTGCCACCCAAAGGGTAGCAGGTAGAAATATTGGTCCACAAACTCCTGTGCAAGAAATAACACTTATTTTAATCAAATGATGGGGGACTCTGAATCCCAGTGCTACTGGCCTGGCAGACATCCCATCCGAGGCATTCTTGGGAGTCCATTTTCAAACTCCTGCCAAGGTGCCATGCTCACCAGGGTATAGGCCCACCATCCCTGGTCCTCACTTCTGTCTGGTGTTCTGGCCCTTACAGTCCATTTGGGGCTAAAGTCTGCATGGCTCCTGAGCCAGGCCTGGGGACAAGAACTAGGCAGAGGCTGGGAGCCCTGAGACTCAGCATCCAGTTTCCCTGTGTACACACAGCATTGGCATCCTGTGATCTCTCTCCTCTGTGATCTGTCATATCTCTCCTCCCTCCCCAGTGTGGCTAAACTGACCTCTCCTCCAGCTCCAGCTCCGGGAGGAAAGTACACCCCACCACCCCACCACCACCACCCAGGCCTAGCATCATTTCCTTCGTGAATTTCGGCTTTTGCAAAAGACCCTAAGGACCACTGACCAAAAGCAGCTTCTCCCACAATCCGTCCTCTGCCCCCAGCAATAGAACACAAAACTCACCACCTGCTATAACTGGAAAGGAGAGTGACACATAGGAAGTACCCACCCAGATGTTTCCTGGACCTTGCCAGTAGGGTCTCTCTGTTCTCAGAGATCCAATCCACCCAGCCTTGGGGAACTTGAACTCCCCGAGAACAATGCTTCTCTAACCAGCTGTGGCAACGGATCAAATTTCATTTTCTTCTCTTTAATTTTCCAATTCATCTCAGAACAATACTTTCGTAAATTTTTTTTTATTTAAAAAAGATAAAATGAAATAAAAAGGTCAGGAGAATACAGGTGCCAACTTTTTCTAATTAGATGCAACAAATTGCTATGAAAGTTTCTAAACATTTCTCTGCATTTCTAGACTGACCTCATCACAGAGGTATAACCACCCATGGAGGAGCAGAAATTAGTGGATCACACACCTTTAGGATCACTGCCTTAGAGGGATTAAAAACAGGGGCGGGGTCTCCTCACCCCCAAAAATGTGGAGCTTTTTCAAGTGTAGACTCTGTAAGGGGTTCAAGTAGAAGCTAGAAGCAGGCCCAGCCATTTACTAGTGAGCCAAGAAACTAAAATTCAGCCTCCTTTACAACTGCTTCTACTACAGACACGCAGGCAGGTTACAGGTCTGGAACAATCTCTGGAGCATGCTACCAGGCCACGTGCTCATGCACTGATGGCCTTGACCTGGGATCAGGTCACAGCTCTGAGCCTCAGTTACACATCTGTACAATTCAGATAACAGTACAGTCTCATAGGGTGGTTGTAAATACTGGATGGCTTAGGAAGTGGGTGATCACATAGACTTATGCCTGGAAAATAGTAGTGCCTGCATACTGTTTTTAAGAAGGTTCCTCCATAAACATTAAGGACCTACTGTCTATCACAGGGAAGTATGTTTAATACCTTATAATAACCTATAATGGAAAAGAATCTGAAAAAGAGTGTGTATGGTGTTGTTCAGTCACTAAGTCGTATCCAACTCTTTGTGACTCCATGGACTGCAGCACGCCAAGCCTCTCTCACTATCTCCTGGAGTTTGCGCAAGTTCATGTCCATTGAGTCAGTGATGCCGTCCAACCATCTCATCTCATGTATATGTATATATATATGCATATATAACTGACTCACTTTGCTGTATGCTTGAAATTAACATATTTTAAATCATTGTAAATCAGCTAAACTTCAATAAAGAATTTTTTAAGGGCTCCTCTCAAATGAAAGCTGTAGAAGGGCGGGGATTTTTATTCCCTGACATTTTCCAAATGCCTAGAATCTTGCCTGGCACATAATAGGTGCTCAATAAGTATCTATTCAGTGAATGAATGAATCTTCTGCTCCACGCTGAGCTACTGACATTAACTTTTCATTACAGAAAGGCGGCGGCGGGGGGGGGGCATCTGTTTGTCCCCTGTGCTGATCTGTGGGCTTAGTGTTTTTCAGGCCTCAGGCCTTTCGAGGCTTTTGTCTTAAAGCCCCACACATTCAAGAAACACTTGAATTGCCTCTCTAGTATGAGGCTTTGCTGGGCAAGGTGTTTAAGACTGGAACTCAAGATAAATTTTTACCAAATCTAAGACCAGATCTTCTTGGGCTGAGATCTAGACCCCCAAGTCCGGTTCCATCCTGTGTTTCTAGGTAAAGAATCCACCATGTGCTTTCCTGCCCAACCGTACTGCCCCGCCCTGAGCCTGGTGGTCCTCCCAGAGGCCCTTCTCAGCCTGCCTGTTTAAAGATCACTCATTCTACCAAGCCAGGCTTCCATGCACCTGATATTCAGCCAGAGTTCATCTCTCTCCTCTGCATCTAATCATTCTCTCTTCTGTACTTCAGAAGGCCTTGTGAGCTGGCAAACTATTTGCATGTCTGTTGCTTTTTTAAGGACAAGGGGCCACATCTGGAACACCTCTGAATAGCATCAATGCTTTATGCAGGGCCCAGCATATAAAAAAATGTTCACAAGGTTGAAGTCATTGGTGAGTTCCCACCTGCAAATGTAAGGTCAGCAGACTTCACTTCAGCCTAATGTAGGTGTAGATCAGAAGAGGAAATAAAAACCCTGTGCCAAATGTCCCAACACAACATTTCTCTTTCCTTCTTAGTCATGGGTATTTTCTGAGCAATATGATGGTGTAGGAGCAACAGTGGTTCCCATGTGAAGGACTGTGCCAGCTTAGGGGGAGTTTCCTCGGTCTGGGAATGGAGACAGAAGGGACCATGGTTTGTAGGTGAACAGGGTGCACAGCCTGGCACAGGGCTTAGTGCTCTGAAGTCAGATGCATCTGATTTCCCAGCTCTGTGGCTACATGGCTGAATGAACTTTGGCATGTTTTTCACTTTTCAAAGCCTCAGTTTCCTCATCTGTATAATGTGGGTAATGTTAGTACCTCCCCTGCTAGGGGCATAGTGAAGAGGAAGCCAAGAGGGGTACATATGACCAACTGCCGGTCTAGGAGTGCCACAAAGATGCTAATCGCTGCAAATTCTGGCATGGTGTTGTGGAGACCGGAGGCTCACAGACATTACCTCACCCCAGGCACCATGGGCTCTTCCTATATCTCCATATCTCACAACAGAATGGTGAGGATTAAATAAGGTAACATGTATACAGGGTGTAAAACCAGACTTGGAACATTGTTGTCCAAGAATGACTTGATAAACATCAGCTAAAAGACTCAGTAAATAGAAACTACTATTAGTTGGAATGAATAGTGTGAAGGAGACCTTGTATAAGGTTTCTAGGCTGTAGGCATTGCTGTGCCCTAATAGAAAGGGTCAGCTTTGCATCCCATAAAAAAAAATATACTTTCTTTCTATGCCAGAAAATACCACCTTGAAATTTTCCAGTGATTAAATGTCACACCCAAACAAACCCAAAGTGCTGGAGCAGTTGATCTGGTATGTGTTTGTTCATCCCACAGAATTTTACTAAACTCATGCTTTGTGCCAGGCATTGTGTATCAGTCAGCTTTCTCTTTGTATCATGCTGCTGTAACAAGCAGCCCCACCAAAGGTTTCTTTCTCAATTATGCATTATATCAGATGTGGGGTGGTTACAGCTCTGCTCCAAGTGTCATCATTCCAGGACCCAGGGAGAAGGAGCAGCCTCCATAAGGCACAAGCTATTTTCATGACTGAGGGAAAAAGGAATAACAGAACCATCAATGGCTCTTAAATTGCAGGTTTGGATGTGGCATGTATAGCTTGTATTCCATTGGCCAAGGCAAATGATGTGACCCAGCTTTGCATTAGTGGGGTGGGGAACTATTTTCCTCCTGTAAGGCTGCACGGTCAATTCTCTTGGTCATCAGATCAGTTCAATCTCTCAGTTGTGTCCAGCTCTTTGCGACCCCATGGACTACAGCACACCCAAGCTCATGTCCATTGAGTTGGTGATGCCATCCAACCATCTCATCCTCTGTCGTCCCTTCTCCTCACACCTTCAATCTTTCCCAGCATCAGGGTCTTTACCAATGAGTCAGTTCTTCACATCAGGTGGCCAAAGTATTGGAGTTTCAGCTTCAAAATCCGTCCTTCCAGTGAATATTCAGGACTGATTTCCTTTAGGATGGACTGGATCTCCTTGGATCTCCTTGCGGTCCAAGGGACTCTCAAGAGTCTTCTCCAACACCACAGTTCAAAAGCATCAATTCTTCTGCGCTCAGCTTTCATTATAGTCCAACTCTCACATCCATACATGACCACTGGAAAACCATACCCTTGACTAGACGGACATTTGTTGGCAAAGTAATGTCTCTGCTTTTTAATATGCTATCTAGGTTGGTCATAACTTTCCTTCCAAGGAGTAAGCATCTTTTAATTTCATGGCTGCAGTCACCATCTGCAGTGATTTTGGAGCCCAAAAGATATAAACTCTGCCACTGTTTCCATTGTTTCGCCATCTGTTTGCCATGAAGTGATGGGACTGGATGCTATGATCTTAGTTTTCTGAATGTTGAGCTTTAAGCTAACTTTTTCACTCTCCGCTTTCACTTTCATCAAGAGGCTCTTTAGTTCTTCTTCACTTTCTGCCATAAGGGTGGTGTCATCTGCATACCTGAGGTTATTGATATTTCTCCCAGCAATCTTGATTCCAGCTTGTGCTTCAACCAGCCCAGAGTTTCTTGTGATGTACTCTGCGTATAAGTTAAGTAAGCAGGGTGACAATATACAGCCTTGACGTACTCCTTTCCCAATTTGGAACCAGTCTGTTGTTCTATGTCCAGTTCTAACTGTTGTTTCCTGACTTGCATACAGATTTCTCAAGAGGCAGGTCAGGTGGTCTGGTATTCTCATCTCTTTCAGAATTTTCCACAGTTTGCTGTGATCCACACAGTCAAAGGCTTTGGCATAAGCAATAAAGCAGAAACAGACATTTTTCTGGAATTCTCCTGCTTTTTCGATGATCCAGCAGATGTTGGCAATTTGATCTCTGGTTCCTCTGCCTTTTCTAAAACCAGCTTGAACATCTGGAAGTTCACAGTTCACGTATTGCTGAAGTCTGGCTTGGAGAATTTTGAGCATTACTTTTCTAGCGTGTGAGATGAGTGCGGTTGTACAGTAGTCTGAGTATTCTTCGGCATTGCCTTTCTTTGGGATTGGAATGAAAACTGAGTTTTCCAGCCCTGTGGCCACTGCTGAGTTTTCCAAATTTGCTGGCATATGGAGTGGAGCACTTTCACAGCATCATCTTTTAGGATTTGAAATAGCTCAACTGGAATTCCATCAACTCCACTAGCTTTGTTCATAGTGATGCTTCCTAAGACCCACTTGACTTCACATTCCAGGATGTTTGGCTCTAGGTGAGTGATCACACCATCATGACTATCTGGGTTCTGAAGATCTTTTTTGTACAGTTCTTCTGTGTATCCTTGCCACCTCTTCTTAATATCTTCTGCTTCTGTTAGATCTATACCATTTCTGTCCTTTATTGAGCCCATCTTTGCATGAAATGTTCCCTTGGTATCTCTAATTTTCTTGAAGAGATCTCCATTCTTTCCCATTGTATTGTTTTCCTCTATTTCTTTGCATTGATCACAGAAGAAGGCTTTCTTATCTCCCCTTGCTATTCTTTGGAACTCTGCATTCAAATGGTTATATCTTTCCTTTTCTCCTTTGCTTTTCACTTGTCTTCTTTTCATAGCTATTTGTAAGGCCTCCTCAGACAGCCATTTGGCTTTTTGCATTTCTTTTTCTTGGGAATGGTCTTGATCCCTGTCTCCTGTACAATGTCACGAACCTCCATCCATAATCCATTAGGCACTCTGTCTATCAGATTAGTCCCTTAAATCTATTTCACTTCCACTGTATAATTGTAAGGAATTTGATTTAGGTCATACGTGAATGGTCTAGTGGTTTTCTCTACTTTCTTCAATTTAAGTCTGAATTTGACAATAAGGGGTTCATGATCTGAGCCACAATCAGCTCCCAGTTTTATTTTTGCTGACTGTATAGAGCTTCTCCATCTCTGGTTGCAAAGAATATAATCAATCTGATTTTGGTGTTGACCATCTGGTGATGTCCATGTGTAGAGTCTTCTCTTGTGCTGTTGAAAGAGGATGTTTGTTATGACCAGTGCGTTCTCTTGGCAAAAGTCTATTAGCCTTTGCCCTGCTTTGTTCTGTACTCTAAGGCCAAATTTGCCTGTTACTCCAGGTGTTTCTTGACTTCCTGCTTTTGCATTCCAGTCCCCTATAATGAAAAGGACATCTTTTTTGGGTGTTAGTTCTAGAAAGTCTCGTAGGTCTTCATAGAACCATTCAACTTCAACTTCTTCAACATTCCTGGTTGGGGCTTAGACTTGGATTACCATGATATTGAATGGTTTGCCTTGGAAACAAACAGACATCATTCTGTCATTTTTGAGATTGCATCCAAGTACTGCATTTTGGACTCTTTTGTTGACTATAATGGCTACTTCATTTCTTCTAAGGGATTCTTCCCCACAGTAGTAGATATAATGGTCATCTGAGTTAAATTCACCCATTCCAGTCCATTTTAGTACGCTGATTCCTAAAATGTTGATGTTTGTTCTTGCTGTCTCCTGTTTGACCACTTCCAATATGCCTTGATTCATGGACCTAACATTCCAGGTTCCTGTGCAATATTGCTCTTAACAGCATCGGACCTTGCTTCCGTCACCAGTTACATCCACAAGTATGTGTTGTTTTTGCTTTGGCTCCATCTCTTCATTCTTTCTGGAGTTATTTCTCCACTAATCTCCAGTAGCATATTGGGCACCTACTGGCCTGGGGAGTTCATCTTTCAGTGTCCTTTCTTTCTGCCTTTTCATACTGTTCATGGGGTTCTCAAGGCAAGAATACTGCAGTGGTTTGCCATTCCCTTCTCCAGTGGACCACATCTTGTCAGCACTCTCCACCGTGACCCGCCCATCTTAGGTGGCCCTACATGGCATGGTTCATAGTTTTGTTGAGTTAGACAAGGCTGTGGTCCATGTGATCAGATTGGTTGGCTTTCTGTGATTGTGGTTTTCAGTCTGTCTGCCCTCTGGGTCATGGGTGGAGACATATAATCCTCTTACCAGGAAGGCAGAAAATAACTGGGAATAATAATAGAGTCTGCCAAAATAAGATATGGTCTGTGTAATCTAATTTTTATCTCACAGTAGTCCTATGAGGTAGTTATTATCCCCATTTTACAGAGTGGAAAATTAAGTCTTGGTATGGCTATCTAAGGGGCTGCCCCAGTGGCTCAGTGGTAAAGAAGTCACCTGCAATGCAGGAGTTGCGGGAGATGCAGTTTTGATCCCTGGATTCGGAAGATCCCCTGAAGGAGGGCATAGCAACCCACTCTGCTATTCTTGCCTGGAGAATCCCATGGACAGAGGAGCCTGGTGGGCTATAGTCCATAGGGTTGAGAAGAGTTGAACGTGCTTAGACACTAAAGCAACTTAGCATACACACACACGGCTAACTAATTAGCCCAGGACAAAGCCAGCAATGTACATGTTGCCTGATTTGAAGCTGGCTGTGATGGTGTGTAACCAACCTTGACCTGGGAAAGCTTCTTGATGACTCATTTTCATATAGATGTTGTCATTCAATAAATATTTATTAAGCACCTGCTATGTGCCTGGCATTGTACCAGATTCTGGAAACAGTGACTTGGCATGGCAGAGGCTATTTCTACCCCTCGTGTCTAGAGTCCAGTGGTAGAAAGAGGCAAAGAAGAAGGATGTAAGGCATTAGCATGCATCCAGAGGAGAGATCAGGGCAGGGTGAGAGCCCAGGGTGGGGGCACGTCTCTGATAACAGCTCGGAAGCTGAGAGCTGGAGGACTGTGGGACATGACTCTCATCAAGGCCCTGCCTGGCAACGGGAGTGCCACGTCCGGTTTTGGGTTCAGAACTCTACAGGGCTCACCCAGGCGCTCAACGCTGATGAGCACATGCCCAGCATGTCGCTAATGAGCCTTGCCAAGGCAGTGGCTCTATGGCAGGATGCTGCAGTCGTGTCTGATCCAAACCCTATTGGCTTCTCCTGGGGCTGAGCCATGCTTCCCACAAAGAACAAAGACCCAAAGACTTCAAAATCAGTCTGAGAGAGAAAGGGAAACCCAGATTTGGTCGGATTTTGAATCAGCACCATGACACATGTTGTTTACATGGCCCAAGCAACCAAAGCACACGGCTTTCACTTCCCTAAATGGCTTCCATTTTCCAGGCGAGGTAATAAAAAGGAGAAAGAAAGAAATCCCCTGCCATGATTTGCAAAATGTACCCCATCATTGTAAGAAAAATCCCTTTCTTCTCACAACTTCCTCTGTGGAAATATGGGCCCCAGAATGAGGCCTGCCTCTGTCAACCCAAGCAGTCAAGTGGTAAGCAGTTGCCCCTCCAACAAAGATGGTGTGTGTGCTCTGAGACAGGTTGTTCCTTAAAGAGACTAAGCCCCCACTAAAAAGCTGCCACAGCCCCAGCCTGTCCCTCTCAGGATAAGAAAGGCATCAGAAATGGGAGAACTTATGCTTTAGGAAGAGGTGACTCTGTTATTAGTTTGCTATGGATAGTACATCCTTCAGAATTTTAGACCATACCAAAGCCAAATTTAAATAGACATATGGATGATTATGTATGTGAAGGGCTTTTCTGGTGGCTCAGGTGGTAAAGAACCTGCCTGCAATGCAGGAGACCTGGGTTTGATCCTTGGGTTGGGAAGATTCCCTGGAGGAGGGCATGGCAACCCAGTTCAGTATTCTTGCCTGGCGAATCCTCATGGACAGAGGAGCCTGGAGGGCTACAGTCCATGGGGTTGCAAAGAGCTGGACATGACTGAGTGACTAAGCACATTTATGTGAATATGTATAAATACTCTTCCAATATGATCTGAAAGCTGCAGATGGAAACTGGTGTGCTTTGTGTTTATATTCCCTTTAGAAGCTGTCTTGGGGTTTAGTTAGGAGCCCGTTCTAAGCAGACTGACTCAGGCCCAGGACACAGGCATGGAGTAGAAAGGGCAGTTCAGTTCAGTCACTCAGTCATGTCTGACTCTTTGTGACCCTATAGACTGCAGCTCACCAGGCCTCCCTGTCTATCACCAACTCCCAGAGTTTACTCACACTCATGTCCATTGAGTCGGTGATACCATCCAACCATCTCATCTTCTGTTGTCCCCTTCTCTTCCCACCTTCAATCTTTCCCAGCATCAGAGTCTTTTCAAATGAGTCAGCTCTATGCATAAGGTGGCCAAAGTATTGGAGTTTCAGCTTCAACATCAGTCCTTCCAATGAATATTCAGGACTGATTTCCTTTAGGATGGACTGGTTGGATCTCCTTGCAGTCCAGGGGACTCTCAAGAGTCTTCTCCAACACCACAGTTCAAAAGCATCAATTTTTCAGTGCTCAGCTTTCTTTATAGTCCAACTCTCACATCCATACATGACTGTTAGAAAAACCATAGCCTTGACTAGACAGACTTTTGTTGGCAAAGTGATGTCTCTGCTTTTTAATATGCTATCTAGGTTGGTCATAACTTTTCTTCCAAGGAGCAAGCATCTTTTAATTTCATGGCTGTAATCACCATCTGCAGTGATTTTGGAGCCCAAAAAATAAAGTCTGCCACTGTTTCCACTGTTTCCGCATCTATTTGCCATGAAGTGATGGGACTGGATGCCATGATCTTAGTTTTCTGAATGTTGAGCTTTAAGCCAACTTTTTCACTCTCCTCTTTCACTTTCATCAAGAGGCTCTTTAGTTCTTCTTTGCTTTCTGCCATAAGGGTGGTGTCATCTACATATCTCAGGTTATTGATATTTCTCTCGGCAATCTTGATTCCAGCTTGTGCTTCATCCAGCCCAGCATTTCTCATGATGTACTCTGCATAGAAGTTAAATAAGCAGGGTGACAATATACAGCCTTGACGTATTCCTTTCCCAATTTGGAACCAGTCTGTTGTTCTATGTCCAGTTCTAACTGTTGCTTCCTGACCTGCATACAGGTTTCTCAAGAGACAAGTCAGGTGGTCTGGTCTTCCATCTCTTTCGGAATTTTCCACAGAGTCAAAGGCTTTGGCATAGTCAATAAAGCAGAAATAGACATTTTTTTTGCAACTCTCTTGCTTTTTTGATGATCCAGTGGATGTTGGCAATTTGATCTCTGATTCCTCTGCCTTTTCTAAAACCAGGCTGTGATAGTGGGTGTTTTAGAAGAACAGACCCTCTGGACAGGTCGTCTCTGGTTTTCCTGGGCCCAGACCCTGCCCTGCAATCAGAACAGCAACAAAATAATACAAATAACCAACATTTATGGAGTTCTTATTCTAGGTGCTAGGTATTGAACTAAGTACTTTATGAACATTATGAAATCCTCAAGTCAACTCTTTAATGGCTACTGCTCTCACTTCTGTTTTACAGATGTAGAGTCTGGGACTCAAAGAGGTTAAGTAATTTGCTCAAGGCTGCTCAGAGACTAAGTGGCTAAGCCAGAATGTTATCTGAGGGGACACCACTGTACACACCTCCAGGGCCCCGTTCAGATGGTGGTCTGTGCAAAACCCAAGGACCTGGCACCAGAGCTGCACACTTAGCCAAAACACTGTGCCCTTGTTCTTCCAACTTTGTCATGCATCACAGTCACCTTGGCTGCTGCTGCTGCTAAGTCGCTTCAGTCGTGTTCGACCCCAGAGACGGCAGCCCACCGGGCTCGTCCGTCCCTGGGATTCTCCAGGCAAGAACACTGGAGTGGGTTGCCATTTCCTTCTCCAATACATTTTAGTGAAAAGGGAAAGTGAAGTCGCTCAGTCGTGTCCGACTCTTCGCAACCCCATGGACTGCAGCCTACCAGGCTCCTCCGTCCATGGGATTTTCCAGGCAAGAGTACTGGAGTGGGATGCCATCGCCTTCTCCTAGCCACCTTGGAGGGCTTGTTAAAAACACATGGCTGGGCTCCACCCCCAGAGAGTGTAATTTGCCAGGTCTGGAGTGAAGCCAGTTGCTTGCATTTCTAACAAGTTCTGATGATGATGCTTCTTTTCTGGTCCTGGAACCAAACATTGAGAACCTCTGTACTGCATTGAGTTTTAGCAACAGTAAAATTGCACTGCTATCCTCGGCTACACTGAGAAACACAAATACTCGGGAAATTGGAGGAATATTTCTTCCTTCTTGGTACATAGATCAGAAACAACCCACTGATGAGCTTTCAACCTCTCTTCTTTCCAGTTGCCTTTCTTTTCTCTGGGCTTCCCTGATAGCTCAGTTGGTAAAGAATCTGCCTGCAATGCAGGAGACCGCGGTTTGATTCCTGGGTCAGGAAGATCCTCTGGAGAAGAGAGAGGCTGCCCACTCCAGTATTCTTGGGCTTCCCTTGTGGCTCAGCTGGTAAAGAATCCACCCACAATGCAGGAGACCTGGGTTCAATCCCTGGGTTGGGAAGATCCCCTGGAGAAGGGAAAGGCTACCCACTCCAGCATTCTGGCCTGGAGAATTCCACGGACTGTACAGTCCATGGGGTTGCAAAGAGTCGGACACGACTGAACGACTTTCACTTCTTTTCCATGATGCTTACACTGAGCTTCTTAATTATCCAGGCTCTTAGTATTGCTCTCTGTTCCTGTGAACTTTCATGCTCTGCCCACATGCTGGGGCTTCAACACAATCAGGCAGCTCCACGTCCCACCACCTCTGTTCCAAGTCAGCTGTTTCCTGGATTGACGCAGACTCCAGCCATCAGTGTGAGGGGAGGAGCTCGGTGATCACATGTTTACCGGTGGTTTTCAAGGCTCTACAGGGGCCTAATTATACCAAATAGTAATTCCTTCCATGTGTTAGTCAGGAGTCTTTGGGCTGCAAGTGGCAAAAACCCAATTTGAACGGATGGTCTGGGAAAATTGGGCACTTACTGACTCACAGAGCCTGGTGAGCGAGGGTGCAGCTAGGCAACAGGCATGCCCACCCAAGACTCCACATGCCACTGGCTCTTCATTCCTTGATTCTGCTCCTTTCTGAGTGTCAGCAGCAGCCTTGCAGGCAGGCTCTCTCTGCTCAGCTGGCTGCCATTCACTCTCCAGCCCTCTGTCTTCAGTCCCATCTCCAAATGAGAACATGGAGACATGGTTCCTGGCTTCTGGGAAGGGCTCTGAGTGGCCCAGCTTGGATAGTGGTTCATTCCTGGATCATTTCGGATATCCACCCATGCCCAATCTGGTTTGAGGTGGAATAGGCGTTTTAGAGGATGTTAGACTGCCCCTCAAATCCCTAAGAGGACTCTTGAGAGTCTCTTGGACAGCAAGGAGATTCAAACCAGCTAATCCTAAAAGAAATCAAACCTGAATATTCATTGGAAGGACTGATGCTGAAGTTCCAATACTTTGACTACCTGATGCGAAGAGCCAACTCTTTAGAAAAGACCCTGATGCTGGGAAAGATTGAGGGCAGGAGAGAAGGGGGAACGATAGAGGATGAGATAGTTGGATGGCATCACTGACTCAGTGGACATGAGTCTGCACAAACTCCGGGAGAAAGTGAAGGACAGGAAAGTTGGTGTGCTGCATATCGCAAAGAGTTAGACACGACTTAGCGGCTGAACAACAACAACAACAAACCATAATGTTGTAATGAGTGAAGGAGCATTTCCCAGAAGTCAGAGGTGGAGATACCAGGTGAAAAAATAAAACCCCACAGGTCAGTGAGTGGGTGAATGGAAGGATGCCCGTTCTCAGCTTCAGACACTGAGTTGGCAGCTGTAGCAGGTGGAGAGAGGTAAGCCAGGAAAGCCCCAGCCTTGCCGGAGCTCAGAGTCTAGAAAGCAAGCCAAGACATGCAGTGGATGTCGGTGAAGCTGGGTGGAAATTTCTGCGGGTTACAGCAAGAGGCTTAGCTGTCACAGATGGGTTGAGAAAACCTAGGTTCTCCTGGCCGAACTTATGTCTTCACACACCAGCCAACTGTTGAGCATCCACCATGAATTATATTCAGTACAACATGGCTGTATTGAATGAACTTACTGGAATGTTTTAAGGTGGTGTCATCCTTGTCCCCCATCAGCCAGTCACTCACAAAGCTGTTTGTAAAGCTCCCTGAGGAGCATCTACCTCTTGGCTAGTGACTATCCCCATCCTCCTGATGGTGTCACGGCTTCTTTCTCTAACAACTCAGGCTTTCATGGTCCAAGTCACAGAGGACTGTTAGTCCACCACCCTGTGGCCTTCAGAGTGAGCAAACGCACTTTGGATCCAGGAGTGGAGATTTTTTTTCCATCCCTTCACATACTTTCTTCTGACTTCCTTGGCATTCTCCCTGAGTCTCCTTGCTACCCTAAACTGTGGCTCCCAGAGTTTTCTAAAGAAAGAACTCAGTCATTGCACATCTCCCGAGTCATTTGACTAGGTTGTTGTGAACACACTTGACCCCGTTTCTCTGAGGGCTGAGCTGGTTGGCTGATGACACTGAGCACAGGAGGCAGGTGTCATCGGGGTCCTTGTTTCCCTTTCTGTCTTTTCCTTGTGCCTCTCTGCTCCAGGTCTCCTATCCTAAGAGACTGGTCATGAAGGTAGAGGCAGAATCTGAGAGGCACTGTGGCTTCAGGAACTTGGTGTGGCAGTGTGGATGGGATCCACGTCAGCCATCTCTCTTCTTCCAGTGGGAATGCCAAAGCATCAGCCCCACTCCACCCCTGCCAACTTTTGTAAAAATACAGCTAACCAGGTTTCAAGTTGTCTAGAGCCGTCTTTGTGCTTTCCACACGGGCAGTACCACTCCTCTGTGTCCGTCTGCCCAGGAGCTGCCTTTTGGTCACTGCTGTCGTTATCTGTGTTTCCTTGATTTCCAGCACGTGCTTGCACACAGCAGGGGTGCAGTAAGTGAACCACCCCTCAAACGGAACTAACGGGCAAATCGGCTCACCTCCTCATGCAGAGGAAAGAGGTGAAGTAGGAACATTTGTTTTGCCAGTTTCCCATGATATTGCTGTGTTTGAGGAATGATAATTAAGAACACCTCTTACGTTTGCTTTAAATTCAGAATTGATTGAAAAATAAGACACAGTGAGCTTGTTGTGGTGGTGACGCTGATTCGGGAATACGGTTTAGATCTATGGGCTGAACATACCCCTGACCTGAATTCAGCTCTCCTACCCAGTCTCGGACAGGTCTGGATGATGCAAGGCCTCCCCGAGGAGTAGACTGTTTTTTGAAAGACAGAGGCGAGAAATAAGTGTCCTTGGGATGCGCCTAAAAGAGTGGAAAGGCTGCACCATGCATGCTCATGTCCCCATTGCACCCTCTCCTGACTCCCATCTCTGTTATTTCTCATCTCTGTCATTTCAGTAGCATCTGTACCCATTTCTATAATATATAAGGCACTTTCTCAGCCTTATTTACTTGACAGGTAGAAACTTATAGTCATTAAAAACCTGGTTCTGGAGCTAGAAGGAACATAAACATCATATCCCACCCTGCAGTGTTGTTACCAAGAGTAAAGACTTCAATACACAGAAAGTACACAGAAGAGTGCCTGAAGTGAAGTGGGTGCTTAGTAAATTTTTATTTGTTTGCAGACAATGAAACCAGAGGTAGACTTGTACAGGATCTCACAGTAAATGGCCAGAATACAGCCCTAACTCAGGTTTTCTGGCTTCACTTCCAGACTTTCAGGAACTTAATCTTTGCTTACTATTCAAAGCCACTTTGAATATAAAGCAATAAAAGTGCCCGGAACCCACTCAACCAGCAAGTATTTATCGAATGTTTACTGGTGTGTACAGGATGTCCTGGGAGGATGCCAGTGGGTGTTATTAACCACAACTGAACCTGCCTCTAAGCTGTGGGGATGAGCTGGAAGAGTGGAGAGGACAGGGGGTGGTAGATGAAGAGAAGCCTTGTATGGCAGGAGCTGGTCTGGGGAGATGGCACCAGGGAGATGGGACCCGCTGAGGCCTGGCTGGGCTGCCCACCTGGCCCCACCAGCCATAAAACTTTCATAAAGATGTTCTGATCAGAGAAATGCTGCGGAACAGGTTAATTAATCATTAATACATGAATATAACTTAGCAAACTTCTCCATAACATCGAACTGAGACAAAGAAGGTGAGTGGAGGGGAGGATTTTTGTTTTACTTCCTTCTGGTTTGATTTGGTTTTAAAGGGGGAAGAGCTGTCGACTCCCTGAGAATCTTCAAGCCTCATGAAATGAGACCCCATTCACCCTAAGGAGGGGAAGACAAGATATGGAAGAAAGGCTCAGAAACAGAAATGTCCTTGTCTATTTCATAAGTTTCCCTAAAACTCTTCAAGCCTGCAGGAATGCATAAGAAAAGGGTCTTCTTCTATGGGTGAGAGTGGACACCCTTCTACCAAACCCCTGCTCCTAGGCTAGCCATGTTCAATTTCTGCAGGCTTTTGTGGGCTAGCCTGGAAACCTAAATTTGTTCCTTTGAGAAAGTGTGTCCATGGTTCTGAACACCTGGTGAATGAGCTGGCTTTTGTCAATACATAATACAAAAGAGAAGCGGGTTCCCTCTCAGCTTCTCCTCTACTTTTTCTGTGCCATCTCTCCCCATCGTTCACTGTTATCACTCTTCATGTTTTCTTTTTCTCCCTCCTTCCTTCCCTCCCTTCCCCTTGGCTCCATCTGTCAGTTCTTATTTTCCTAATGCTCATATTCAATAAATAGTTTTGGGTGACCTGCAGAAATGGAAACCAGCATTGACGAATATAAGTAAGATCGCAAAAAATAAGATCCCAATGATGTAGATGCAGTTTAGATGCCTGGATTTTTTACACTCAGTGGCAGATATTCACAGCTGTCTTGCTGTGCTTCAGTGAGGTTCTTTTGCCTTAATTGATTGCCTATTAAGAGTCAATTCTATTAGAACAGGCAGATAAAGAAGTGGCTGTTAAAATGCCCTAGGCCAGCCTGAGTAGGGAATAGCCATTTTGATTCTGAGAACATCCTTGAACCTAAGTCAGTGGCCCTCAAAGTAGCCCATGTACAAAAGAGCGTTTGAAATAGCTTACAAACTAGGAAAATCAGGCTTAGGGTATTTTAATGATTTATCACCCCAGACTGCAATATGGGAAGAGCATTGCTGACTTTGTTTCTTATTGGCAAAAACAATTCCTATTGTTTTTTACTACCTCATATGTTCACATGATTCAAAATCTAAATACTATACCGAGGTGCCCATTGTCTTATTTTGAATGCATGTTTCCTATTCCTTCCTCTGTCACCCCCCAAAGGGAACCACTTTCAGTAGATGTTTTTATCAATGTGTTCCTGTATGCAAATATAATAAAACTCAAAACTACACATTCCATTTCTTTCCCATTTTTACACCAAAGTGTGATACTAATACAATATTTTTTCTTTCACTTAACCTATTCTGGAGAGTTTTTCATGTCAGTGCATGTGAACTTACACACACACAGCTGCATAATATTCCATTGTATGGATGCCCGTATTCCAGGTTCTGGCTCTGCCCATTTTGCTGAGAGCAGGCTGTGGGCTCTCATCTCCTTATGGAGCTTGCCTGTGCCTTACAGGAGGCTCTTCAGAACCCTGTGGTTAGACGGTCAGTGACTCGAGACCAGGGCAAATCCCTGTTAGTAGGAAACTCACGGTTTGCTCTCTAGATGGACTGTCCACAAGGTATTTCAGTTTAAAACTGTGAGTCACAGTGGCTAGTGGGATCTAGGAAATTGTTTATTCAGAAAACGAGTATTGAGATATGAATTTATTGCATAAATCACCCTAATTTATGTCTTTTTTCAATTTTGAGGAGAAGAATCATTTAAGAAGAAATAGTTCTGATGGGAACACTAAAAATTCATCTAATATATACATGACTTCATCCTTCTTATCAGTCTTGATCACTTTTTTTGGAGATAAATTCTCTATTCACTCTGAAATCCTTAATCCTCTCTATTTTTAATCATACTATTTGGGGTGGCTAAAATAAATGTGAAGTATGTCAGTATCTTAATTGGGTTTTTTATGAGTATATTCCTGGAAATCTCCTTATATGTGTAATAATGGTAAATCTGCAGAAAATTGACCTTTTAAAGACAACACAAGATGGCTCCTTTTGGAATTTAAAAAAATGCATGCTTTGCAACTTTGAGTATTTAGTATATTTAACTTTTTAGAAAACAGGGCACTACTGTCGACTGTTCCTACACTAAACATTTCTATCTATAATGAGGTAAAATATAGGGGCTTTTTCTCTTCCTTATGAAATATGCTTAATTGCTTGTTAAATTCTCTGGCTTTTTAAGAAAATTATTATTCTAACTGCACAACCTGACATTTCTTTTTGCGTCATTAAATTGGCTTCAGCTGGTAATACTTCATCAAATTCAAAAGAAATCTGATTCCCACACCAAAATCCAGTTCTGAAAACAATCTTAAGCAGCAGTTCAAAATAAAAAGAAAGCTAACGTTTAATAAGGCCTTGATATAATGTGTTCCTTGAGTCAACGTTTGAGAGACTGGAATGACAGAGAATTGGCTGAAAGCTTAGGGAAGTAGGAGTGCATTTGATGAAATGTAATTAAATGTGTTTTCTTGATATTTTTGCTGCTGTTCAAGGCAAGCTTCCCAATATGACAGTAATTTGCTTGACCTCGATTTTTCTGATCTGTCTTAATTTTAGCTGTCAATACTACGAATAACAGAACTCAGCTTCAGTGGTGACTCTTGAGAGTGGAATTCCAAAAATACAGCTCTATGACTGCCTACAACAAAAAATATTCTTATAGCCTTTCCATCCGATATGAATTTGACGGATTTTCTTTTTGTCTAGTTTTCCCCTGCTCATTGTCTTTTCTGTTGTTCAGGCAGATGCAGACAGTTTTCTTACTGCAATAGCTTCTCTGACTTAGCTTTGCTCTTCCCCTTGTGTTTATGCCAGTTAAAGCACACCTCAGGCTGTGCTTATGACATATTTTCAGAAATTCATTGTGTAAGAGACGGTGACTGTCTCCCATACTGTTTTTCCTTTGTCTTCTTTCCTCACTGTTTTACAATCCTACCCTTCGCCTTCTTTGAAGTCTGTGTATTTGACAATTTTTGAAAAGATATTTCATACATTTGCTGCTGCTGCTGCTGCTGCTAAGTCGCTTCAGTCGTGTCCGACTCTGTGCGACCCCATAGACGGCAGCCCACCAGGCTCCTCCATCCCTGGGATTCTCCAGGCAAGAACGCTGGAGTGGGTTGCCGTCTCCTTCTCCAATGCATGAAAGTGAAAAGTGAAAGTGAAGTCGCTCAGTCGTGTCTGACTCTTAGCAACCCCCTGGACTGCAGCCCACCAGGCCCCTCCGTCCATGGGATTTTCCAGGCAAGAGTACTGGAGTGGGGTGCCATTGCCTTCTCCTTTCATACATTTGGGCTATTGTAATAGGTAATTACATCAAGGGAGAAAGCTCCAGATCACTGACATGGCATGACTTGTTCTAGAAGCATTTTCTAAAACACATGCCACTCCTCCTTCATAGACCTTTCTCTGCCATTAATTTTGTGCAGAAGTTCCTGTTTGAGATCTGATGTTGTCTACTTTTTCATAGACTTTAAAATAAAGGTTTCAATTGGAGTAATAGTTGATAGAAACAGAATCTAGTGAACATTTATCCATCAGCTATCACTGCAGAGTTGGGATTTTCTTCTGATCTTTGGTAGAAGCTGTGTGCATGTTGACATTGTTAGGATTGTGTCCCTGTCCTTTTATATTCTGCTTTTCTTCTTCATAACGTGATTTTTCATTTACATATGTCTCTGTATTTTCTAGCTTTTGATAAACAATGTTTAATCTTTTGGTCAGAACACCTCTGAAATACATATCTTCTCCAAAATGAATTATTATATCAAAGAATACAATCTAATAGCTTCCTAGAGTGCTTTTGCTACAAGTGACAGAAAGTTTTATCTCAATTGGCTTAAATAATAAGGAAACAATATAATTGCCCATAAGAAGGACTCCTGTGGTGGGGCTGCCTGGAGTGGTTTAATTTCACAACACGGTGACATCCTCAAGGGCTCAGCTTACTTCCATGTTTCCGTTCCTCCATCCTCAGGGGGTCATCTCTGTCATGTTTTGTCTGTTCTCATGGTCACAAAATGACTGCCACAGTCTAGCCATCACCAGTCCTCATACATCTGACAGTGTTCAGTGGAAGATGAGAGGGAAGTTTCTTTTAACCGTGTCTCTTTTAAAGAGCAAGGAAATATTTCCCAAAGATCCCTATCAGGCTTCTGTTTCCTTGTTCATTCAATGTTTTATTGGCAAGTACATTTCCTACACCAGTCACTGGCAAGCAGCATAGGATTTCTATGGTTGAGTTAGTGAAACACAGGGCCATGTGGAGGACAGCAGCTTACCTGGACCGGATGTGCTCTGTTCTACAGGGGAAGAAGGGTTTCTGCCTACACTTCCTTACATGCGCTCTAGATTAGAATACCACTTTCCAGCAGCAACCTGCAAGTCTAAGAGTGTGCTCATTCTTGGACTAAGCTACGTTTCTATCACTTTTACTTATTATAAATCTGAAAGGTAGTTGTATAATAAATACAGTTTTAAGATATGTTTCTTTAATGATAAGCAAGGGCTATGCAGTCTCTTTAGGATGAGTGAGTCTGCTTTCATTTCCTTTAGTGTTTCATGTGTCTTGAATTTGAAAACCCCAACCCAACCAATTTTATATAGTGATTATACAAGGGCATTTGCTAGCACTCACGATCCCTAGATGATTTTTGAGTCAGAGACCATCTCTACTAAATAACCCTATATTGATGGAAATCTTCCTTAGAAGGTACTAAAGTTTAAAAACAGGAAAAAGAGAAAAATGGGAAAAATGAAAGAATGAAGAAGTGTATTGGGAGGTCTTCACTGCCAAAGAATTCTGGGTACTTTGGGACTGAAGGACAGATGAGTCTGGAGCAAAAAGGACACCCACCCCTTCGGCAAGGTGCCAGGTGGCTTTCTCCTCCCTTTATGTAAACATCAAATTGTGCCGTCCTGTCATCCTGCCCCACAGCGATGGAAAGGCGAGCAGTGGGGACCACCTGCAGCCAATTGTCATAAATCTTCTGCAACCCAGAGGGGTGTTGCAGCGAGTTTCTCACTTCTCTCTGGTTGCGCTCAGTGCTATTCAGAAGCGCCTCTGCCTTGTGGGCAGGCTGGTAGCAAGGTAAGTCTTGTTTCATGTCATTACCCTCTTTGCAATTGTAGCTTTTTCTCTAATGTTTACCATTCCGAATAGGTTATTTTCAATACATTCTTCCAGTAAGAGACCTTGCACAGAGGAGCTCTCTCCTGTCAGGGATGACACAGGCGAAGTGACAGAGAGCTCTGTCCTGCCCCAGTCTCAGCTGCTGATTAGGTCCTCGGCCCAGAGGACCCTTGCAAGCTTCTCCCAGCGCCAGACTAGATCCATCCTTTCTCTCTCTTTTTTTTAAGAGTACTTTAAAAATATTTATTTATTTATTTGGCTGTGTCAGGTCTTAGTTGCAGCCCTTGGGATCTTCATTTCATCATGAGGGGTCTCACTGCAGCACACAGACTCTCTAGTTGTGGCGTGTGGGCTCAGTAGTTGTGGATTCTTAACCACTGGTTGGGAAAAAAAGCCAAGGTTAAAAATATTGTTTTTATTGAAATACAGTTAATTTACAATATCCTATTAGTTTTAAGTGTGCAGCAAAGTGATTCAGTTATATATGTATATGTATATGCGTATATTCCTTTTCAGGTTCTTTTCCTTTCTATTAGGGATCCCCTGGTGGCTCAGTGGCTCAGAGGGTAAAGAGTATGCCTGCAATGAGGGAGACCTGAGTTCAATGGCTGGGTCAGGAAGATCCCCTGGAGAAGAAAATGGCAACCCACTCCAGTATTCTTACCAGAAAATCCCACGGACGGAGGAGCCTGGCAGGCTACTGTCCATGGGGTGGCAAAGAGTCAGACACGACTGAGCGACTTCACTTTGACTTTCCTTTCTATTTATGGGTTATCACAAGCTATTGAGTATAGTTCCCTGTGCTCTACAGTAGATCCTTGTTGTTTACTTATTTATATATGTGTGTGCGTGCGGGTGTGCTCAGTTGCTAAGTTGGGACTGACTCTTTGCAACCCCATGACCTGTAGCCCTCCAGGCCCCCCTGTCCGTGGGATTTCCCAGGCAAGATACTGGAGGGGGTTTCCATTTCCTCTTCCAGGGGATCTTCCCGACCCAGGGATCAAACCCACGTCTCCTGTGTCTCTGGATTGGTAGGTGAATTCTTTACCACTGCACCATCTGGGAAGCCCCATTTTATATATAGTAGTATGTATATGTTAATCCCAAACTTCTAGTTTATCTTTCTCCCCATTTTTCCCCTTTGGTAATCATAAGTTTTGTTTTTCTATGTTTGTGAATATACTTCTATTTTTAAAATAAGTTTATTTGTATCACTTTTTTTAAGATTCCACATCTAAGTGATACATAGTATTTGTCTTTCTCTGTCTGATGTACTTCACTTAGTATGATAATCTCAAGGTCTATCTATGTTGCTGCAAATGACATTATTTCATTCTTTTTCTTTAATAAGTCAAGGTATTTTTAAAATGTTTTCTTTGACAAGCTTCTCTCTATGTCTTATGGTTTTGTTTTTTCCTCTAACAGCTTTTCATCATAGTGTTAACCATCACCATGTTTCTCTAAAATTATGAATGAAAAGGTATCACTTTGTAGGATTCTCAGAAGTAGCACCTGCTACCCTAGTAGTAGGTTATAGTCCAACCCAAGCCTTGTTAGCTCATAACTTGAAGAAGACACTGAGGATTCCTTGAATCATGTATGTGGTGGCCACTGAAGGATGGTTTACCTATACCAGGCTTTGAGAGGCATGAAGATGTCAACAGAAACGTAAAGGAAGAGACGTCTCAGTTAGGACATAATCACAACCTGGAATACTTGAAGATTGTTTTGTAGAGGGAAAAATAAATCTGACTCCAGAAGACTGAGTTGGGGCCAGTAGTTGCATAGAGTTAAATTTTAGCTCAATATCAAGAAGTACATTCTGATATGAAACTTGCTAAAAATGGAAGGAACTGTTAATTTGTTTCCTAAGGTTGATAAAACAAAATGCCAGAAACTGGGTGGCTTAAAACAACCTTTTTTTTTCCCGGGTTGAAATGAATTGGCTCATGGTGTTAGAGACTAGAAGTCCAAAATCAAGGTGTTGTCAATGCGCTGCTCTCTCTCTGACGTCTTTGGGGGTAGATCCTTCCTGGCCTCTCCCGGCTTCTGGTACCCCAGGTCTTTCTTGGTTTGTAGCTGCATCACTCTAGCCTCTGTCTCCATCTTTATGTGGCCTTCTTCTCTGTGTATATGTCTCTCTTCTTGTAAGGACATCACTCACATTGGATTAGGGCCCAGCCTCATGACCTCATCCTAATTTGGTTATATCTTCAAAGACCGTATTTTATATACAAGGTCATATGGGGACATGGTGGGGGGTAGGATTTCAATACATTTTGGGGGTGAACACAATTCAACCCATGACGAGCTGCCTCTATGGGAGTAAGTTCTTTATCCCTGGAGGTGTGTAAATAGAATCAGAGTGAGTTCTTTTTCAAGATACTTAAGGAGATCTAAGGATTAAATAGAGAACAGGACTAGATGACTTCTAGTATCTTCTTCCAAGCATGGCATTTCCTAATCCTCCTAGTCCTGTTCTAAAGGGCCCTACTAAGTCCAGGGACCACCCTTAGTCTGGTCTTGGTGAGATGTCACATGTACTATATTACAGTCCAGCTTCCAAATATCATTCAAAGGCATTCGGATCTTTATTTTTCATTCCTGAAGCGCATCAGTGGCGGGCCTTTCTTCCGTTCCCTGCAGCTGCTTCTCTTGGAATCTCTGTTTCAGTCAGCACTCTTTGAGTCATACATGACAGAATCCTAATTCAAAGTAGTTTCCAAATAAAATGTTCTGTTTTCTCAAAAATCACAAAGTCCAGGAGTTGTTCTTTTGACTTAGACTCCATTTCTCAGCTCCTCTTTCCTCTCTACTGGCTTCATTTTCTGGAAAGCTTTTTCCATAAATGATCGCCAGTACCCTTAGGCTAAATCTTAGCAGTTTAGCAAACCCCTTGGGAAAGGTCTCCCTTTCCAGCATTCTAAGCAGAGTCCCAGGGCTGGCTCTCATGAGCCAACCCCGTCCCCTTGAATTTGTCACATGCTCATCCTAAACTCATCATCGAGACTCTGTTCACTTCCTGAAGAAGGAAATTGAGGAATGGAGGTAACCCCATGTGAATTACACAGACTAGGAATAGAGAATGATAGCATCCCCAAAGGGAGATTGGGGGGCTATTGACATAATAAGAGGGAATCAGTGTTGGGGAGGACAGCAACAGTGTCCACTATGATTCCTTCATTCCTTCCCTCAAGCCACTGGTTTCCTTCTGTAAATAGATAGGCAGATAGACACCGGGAAAACAAATAGGAAGAGACAAGCTGGAGAGACAGGAAAAAAGGGAAGGGAAAACCAAAAGACATGCTAGGATGCCTAGGTTTTACGTGTCTATCCGTCTGTCCATCTGTCTATCTATCCATTCATCATCTAGCTGTCTATCCATCCCTCTAGCCATCCATCCATCCATCCATCATCCATCCATTTATCTATCTATCCATCCCGCTATCTCTCTAAAATCTAGGCAGCTTAACATCTCTCTTTTGGTTTGCCCTTCCCTATTCCTCCTGCCTCTGCAGCTTGTCTCTTCCTACTTATTTCCCCAATTCTGGGTTATAAATGCCTAGCTACTGAGCTGGCAAATGCTGATCTCTCCTTAAAGGGCAAGAAAGGAAGAGAAATGGAGCCAACCAAGACTCAGTTCCTTGTAACAGCTGAGGGGAGGGAAGAAGGGAGAAAGTCACACTAATAATTTTGTCCCCATCATATATCAAATCACCAGAGTGAGCTTGTGTCATTTTGAGTTATGGGTGCTTTAAAAATTTGCATCTGTGTCCAGAAAAGCAATAGATAAATTTACCCATGATGGTGAAAGGAGACTTCAGGGTATAAATATTCTGATGCAGCATTATGGATGCCTCCCAAAAGTCAAAACGGTATCTGTGTTTCAGCTTCCAGACTTCTTTAGTGGATCAAGCCAAACTCCCAAATGGGTTTTTAAACTTGAGAAATATCAGGCTTGTTTGTTTCCAATCACATAAGCACTCTTGAGTTGAAAACAACACAGGCTCATAAAACAATATAAAAATTCATAATATCTCTGCCTTCTGCCTTCAACGCATTCAGCCCCGTGGCGGTTCAGACTCAGATTCTGTAAATAACACCCCCTGGCCACCTCCCTTACCCCCGCCCCACATGCACAAACAGCCTGCTAAGAGCATTTAACATCCCAGCCAAGAGCTTTGGCCCTGTCTCTGGAATCCATCCGGACCGCCTCCCGCTTCCCCATCCTTCATCATGGGTCTCGCTTCTCGCTCTCTCACCCTGAGCGGAGGCTCTGATGCCAAAGCCTCCCTGTGGACCCCGTTCTGGGGGTTGTCCGCTCCTCTGCGTCTGTCAGCTACAAGTCAGAGGCTCTTCTGGTTTGTGCCCGGACCCTCTGTTACCCAAGTGGATTCATTTGCCAGGGCTGCCTAAATAGCAGAAATGTCTTTTCTCACAGTTCTGGAAGCTCGAAGTCCAAGATCAAGGTGTCAGCAGGTCAGGTTTCTTCTGAGACCTCTCTGCTTGGCTTGCAGTGACCATCTTCTCTGTGTGTCCGCGCATGGCCCTCACGATGCGGGCACCCCTGGTGTCACTCTTTGTGTCCAAACACCCTCTCCTTAAAAGAACACCAGTCAGATTGGATTAGGTCCCACTCAGACAGACTCATTTTCACCTAACCTCCTCCTTAAAGACTCCACCTTCAAATATATTCACATTCTAAGGTGCTAGAGGTTAGGGCCTCAACATAGTTTACTCATAGTTTGAGGGAGCACAGTTCAGCCCATAACACCAGATTAGCTGCCTCTCTACCTACAGGCCCACAAATCTGCTAAAATCTAATTTTATCAGATTTCCCATGTAGCTAAAGTAATTTCTGCAGAGATTTCTAGAGAAATTCCCATGGAGCTAAAGTAATTTCTATTTAAGAACTACAGTAATCTAGGGGGGCAAGGAAGGGACCAAATCATCACTAGTATTTGTAGAAAAAATAGTTAACTGAGCAAGTTAGCAGAGGCACTAATTATGACCCCAGTCATGTAAAGACTTGAAAACTTTGATTGAGATCCAGGGATCTGCTATTTCTCCTGGCAGCATTTTTCTTAGCCACAATCTGCCTTGCTGTATATTCCTAGAAGCCATTTATTTAACAGGGAAGTCAGTATGGCATCACAGAATAAAAAATAATGATAACTAACATATATTGAGTGTTTCTCTGTTGCTGGCACAGAGCTGAGGAGTTATCTGTCCACAGCAAAGCCCTAAGAGGTTTCTATTGCCATCTTCATCTCACAGGGAAAGAGAACTAAGGCTTAGAGTGGGGGCATAACTTGCCATGGTCGTGTGGTTCTCCTGCCAGTTCAGTAATAAGTTACTAACCAGATTTGGTCAAATCCAGACAGTTAACATTAGTGAGTGACGTCAACCCACAAGTAAAACGAGAGGGTGGTGGAAACTGAGGCCTCAGAGCAGGCAGATCTCATGAATAAAGGTAGTTACACAGCTCTTGGCAGTTGTTGCCAGGTTGAGCAGTGGCTGCTGGGCCTAGTTTTGCCAAATCTTCTCGTTTTTCTCAAGAGATACTAAATGTTTGTGTCAAAATTCTCAAGAATTTTGAATCTTGGCAACTAAATCACTTAAAGCAACAACAGAGCCTTGCAGACTTGACAAAGCACACCTATAAGCTAGAAGGGCCACCATTTGTAGCTTCTGGACCAATGATAATCCTAAGAACCTTTCTGAATTTTCCACAAGGTTCGTCTAAAAATATCTCCCCCCCCACATACTTTTACTTGATTCAGGTGGGTTTTCTGAATGGCCGAGTGAGCTCCCAGGGGTTACCTGACACCACCACAGTGCCCCACCACCCCACGGAAGCAGAGGAGGCACTGGCAGGATGCCCAGAACTCAGGGCGGAAATGTAACATCCTGGCCGCCCAGCCAGGG
This sequence comes from Giraffa tippelskirchi, assembly GCF_054371585.1. NCBI lineage: Eukaryota > Metazoa > Chordata > Mammalia > Artiodactyla > Giraffidae > Giraffa > Giraffa tippelskirchi. The sequence continues at coordinate 214,103,850 of NC_137275.1, forward strand.
GAGGCCCCATACAGCCAGGGAGTGGAGCAATGCTGGAAAGCAGAGAAAACCTCCTCCCAGACCACCACCTTCCTGAGGGCCTGGACCAGGTCTTCCCACCTGATTCTCCCCAGCCCAAGCACTGTGCCAGACGCAAAGAAATGCAATGAGGTCAGGGGGGATGTGAACACAGTTACATTTCTGAAAAGTAATGGTGGTGATGATATGGAAGACTGATCTGATTTGGGAGACCTCTGGAAGCCTGAACTGGTGCAGTAGAAGCGGGGCTGGAGAGGAGGCAGCAGGTGGGAAAAGGCATGGCAGAGCCCAGCTTCTTCATGTCTCCAAGGGCCATGCTCTCCACTGTGCCTTCCATCCGTGGCACTCTTTTCACAACTAAGAGAGGGAAAGGGTACCAGCTGGGTGATTGAGCCTCCAAAGAGCCCAAGTGAGTGAAAGTCACTCAGTCGTGTCCAACTCTTTGTGACCCCATGGACTGTCCATGCAATTCTCCAGGCCAGAATACTGGAGTGGGTAGCCTTTCCCTTCTCCGGGGGATCTTCCCAAACCAGGGATCTAACCCAGGTCTCCCACATTGCAGGTGGATCCTTTACTAGCTGAGCCACAAGGGAAACCCAAGAATCTTGGAGTGGGTAGCCTATCCCTTCTCCAGTGGATCTTCCCAACCCAGGAATCGAATGAGGTCTCCTGCATTGCAGGCAGATTCTTTACCAACTGAGCTATCAGGGAAGCCAGCCAAAGAGCCCAAGGACGCTAAATAAGTCCATGTCACTATGCCCTGTCTTAATTATTAATAGGTCAGTGCATCTCCTTTGTACAAGAACTGGATCCAAGATGGTAGTTTGGGTTTGTACATAATTTTTTTCACTCTTTGCCAGTTTTATTTTATTTTTTATATTTTATTGGAGTATAGTTGATTTACAGTATGTTTAATTATTTAATTTTATATGACATGTTTAGGGGCTAAATACCAAATATCTTTCCAACCTATAAACCAGGCTGGCAGGGACTTTCTAGGTGGTCCCATGGCTGGGACTCTGTGCTCCCAATGTAAGGGGCCTGGGTCCTATCGCTGTCAGGGAGCTAGATCCCATATGCCACAACTCAGACTGGGGCAGCCAAACAAAATATTAATAAATATTTTAAAAATCAGGCTGGCAAAGCTAATAGTTAGGATATTGTGGAGACTATAACAGAATCCTTATTGGACTTGTTGGGGGAGCCCCCTTGAGTGGTAATATCTGCAGATTAACTTGAGGGTAAACCAGGCTTTAAGCTGTTAATTCTCTAACCTCTGAGAGTGTGCTAAGTCGCTCAGTCGTGTCCGACTCTTTGCAACCCCATGGACTGGAGCCCACCAGGCTCCTCTGCCCACAGGATTCTCCAGGCAAGAATACTGGTGTGGGTTGCCATTTCCTTCTCCAGGGGATCTTCCTGACCCAGGGATTGAACCCACGTCTCTTAATTCTCCTGCATTGGCAGGCAGATTCTTTACCACTAGCACCACCTGGGAAGCCCAACCTCTCAGTGGGGAGCCTGTTTGTGACCGGTCCCTTGAGTTTGCTACAAGGAGCAGAGTTGCCTAAAAAGGCTTTAATTTCTGAGGACTGGTTTGGGTGAGCCCAAATAATACTTTTTCAAAACTGCCTTTGGCCTCCAGTGTCTTGTAAAACTCATTTTCAACACAAGCTTGATCCTTTTTGCTCTCATTTTTGTGCATTTGGAATCTGCCTCCTACTTCATATAAAATTCACCTTTGAGAATCGAGCAAGAGAGGAAACACCTAGTTTCCCATTTACCCTCAGATACTGTCACTGAGAAAGGCTTTTTTCTTCTTAAAAGGAGGTCTAAGACTCCAGAGCATATAGCAGATCATAGCTGAAAAGTTGTTGCAGCTTCATACTTCATGGGTAATGCATATGTATATATGTGGGTCTGCAGTTGTGCACACAAGCATAGGTGTCTGTGTGTGCATGTGTGTGTGTACATGTGTGTACATAAAAGTGTATGCATGTGACAGGCAGGTATGTGTGTCCATGTATTGTCCCAGTCTCAAGAGGATTCTTGCCCTTCTCACTGTGGCTACCTTAGTGAGCAGAAGTGATTACTAACAGCCTAGTATAGTGTGAGCTTTATTCACGTCCCAGATGTGCTCCTTACTGTTATGTGTTCTTGGGCAAATTATTTACTTCTCTAAGCTTCATTTTTGCTATCCAAAAAATAAAGATTAAAAATAGGAGGGTACATATGTATACCTGTGGCTGATTCATGTTGGTGTATGGCAGAAACCAACACAGTACTGTAAAGCTGTTGTCCTCCAATTAAAAATAAATAAATTTGAAAAAATAGTGCCTACTTTATGTAGGGTTTCTGACTGTTAGGTAATATGTGTTAAATAAAGCACAACTAAGAGCACATAATTAGCTCTCAGGAAGTGATAACCTGCTATTATTATTGTTGTTGTTGTTACTCCTTCCTACCACATGCTTACAGTCAGAGAGCAAGCTATGTATTGTTTTTTTCCAGCCCAGGGTGCTGTGAGTTTCCGCTTCTTCTCTACTGCATGCTTGCCTCTGAGATCACCCAGGGTTTTTGTCCCAAAGTTTTTTTTGTGGAGTGTCTGACCCAAGGTGGAGCTCAGAGGCACTCAGTTATTTCAGAGTCTTAATGCTTGTCCATCTTTCAGAGGTTCTGCTGCGCAGGGCACCCTCTGCAGAATTTGGTTGTCACGGGATCCCACAGGACTGTGCCCGGAGCTTTTCCTTTCTGAAAGGAGAACTGCCGCATCCTAGCTGACCCAGAGAGGCCCTATAAACCCCTCATGAATGTTTGCTGAACTGCCCTGGGCTGGATTGAGTGCCAGCCTGAGCTTTACGTGTCTCCAGGAACCCCACCACAAAGCCTTTATTTGATCTGCTCAGTGTGATCTCAGAAACCATCTTGAATGGGAACCTCCAGGTAAAACATTTCCCCTCTGCGAATCTTGTTTTTTTCCAATATGTCCTCAAGTTTCCTGTTCACTAATTCCTGAAAAAAAAGAGATCTTTCGGCAGGGGCGGGGGGGTAAGGTAACTGGTTAGGCAGATAACCTCTGAGGTCAGAGTGCTTGGTTGCATCACTTGCTAGATTACTTTTACGTTTTCTAAGTCTCAGTTTTCTCCTCTGTAAAGTGGGGATAATATTATACTTGCTTCATGTCCCTGTATTGTATGAGGATTGAATGAGGTGATAGCTATGAAGACCTAGTGCTTGACTCATCAGTTTAGCTTCATGATTGATATTATTGTGGCCATGCTGGTAGGGAGAGCAGTGGAGTGGAGAGGGCATGGGGAACACTCAACAAGACACTGAGGTCTTACTTTTGAGCTCCCTGAACATCTACTCCTGAGAGGCACCCAGACAAACTTTCCTTATTCAGAAAGGTATAGGAGTTGGAAGGGGAAAGGCAAGTCCAGTGGCCTCAGTGAGTTTGAGGAAAATAACTCATAGTTCAAATGGTAAACTTTCTCTTTTCCAGTGAACTCTCCTCAAAGAGGAGATCAAACCAGTCAATCCTAAAGGAAGTCAACCCTGAATATTCACTGGAAGGACTGATGCTGAAGCTAAAGCTCCTATTCTTTGGCCACATGATGCGAAGAGCCGGCTCATTGGAAAAGACCCTTATGCTGGGAAAGATTGAGGGCAGGAGGAAAAGGGGGCAACAGAGGATGAGATGGTTGGATGGCATCATCAACTCAATGGACATGAGTTTGAGCAAACTCTGGGAGATGCTGAAGGACAGGGAAGCCTGGCGTGCTGCAGTCCATGGGGTTGCAAAGAGTCAGACATGATGTAGCGACTGAACAAAAACAACTCCTCAGTGAGAGCAGCCAAGAGAGGAGGGGAATGCCTCTGCTCCCATTGCTTCTAGAGACCGTAGGGCCTGGCCCTTCCATCTGCCCCAAGAAAGAGAAAGCTGGGGCTCAGGGGCAAGGATGAGCCACCACCTGGAGTGGGGCGAGCTGGGGTGGGGTCACATCCTGCTCTGCTCCTCCAAGCACCCGGGTGGGGCTTCCCATCCAGAGGAAGCAGGTCCCATCAGCTAATCCTTGGGTGGGGTTTCCCAAAGCCAAGTGTTTAGAGGCAAGTCATTGTTCTGAAGTTCCGCTAAGTTTTAATGACCACCATGCTGAGAACTCCTCTAAGAACAAAGTGAGATTTTTTTTTTTCCAAACCCAAAGGGAGCCAATGGCGATTAAAAGGAGGAGAAGTATCTAGCCGAGTCTCAATTCCAAGACTTGAACAAGAAAGAGACTTTAGACAGAGGGGGACCCAGGCCCGAACCCCATTCTTTCACTGTGATCAATGAAATGTTCACCATGGGTCCATGTTTCGTCTGTAAGATGGTTGTTGTTGTTCGGTCGCTAAGTCATGTCCAACTCTTTGCAACCCCAAAGGGTGAGGTGGGCATGGAGGTGCGGCTGGTGAAGGGTCAGCCCTGTCTTCAAGGCACACAGGGTTTCACCACCCAGATGTTTCATATCTGGTGACTGTACCTCCAGGGGTTTGATGGCAAGTATCTGGAGCCAGTAGGACTTGCTTGGCTCTGGGAGAAAGGGCCAATCACAGCCTGTTTCTTCAGCGTCTAGAGTGCATCAGCTCAAAAGTGGGACGGTTAACCGTTACCAGCCTGGATCCTTGGACTCTTCCTTCAATAGAAATTGATTAGAGGCCAGATGAGAATTGTAGGAAAGGCTTTACTGGGACTCCTGCTGCAGGACAGGGTGATAACAAGGAACAGGTGCTGTTGCTGGCTCCCTGAGAGGAGCTGCTTGGGTCCTTAAATGGGGTAACAACAGGGGTGGGTCCATGAGTTGGACAGGAGGCATAGCTAAGGTGGTGTGCCCATCCCCTTGGTGATGCTGTATGTGGGGGATAATGCTCAGCACCTTGCCTTTGCTCCTGGCATCTCAGAAATGGCAGTGTGGCCTTTTTGTATCTTATTGTTCATAATTGCCCCAAAGGTGCAAGCTTGCAGTTATTTTTAGTTCCTTATTGTTTCTTTGTTTCTGTTGCTTGAAGATTTGTCCAGGTGCAAGCACTCCGGTAATGGGTCCTGGGTCCCAGCCCCTCTCATTACCAGCGTCCTTCACACCCTTTCCTTTGTGCTTCTCCTCTCCTTTGAGCAAGCTCTGCTTTTAACTAGGTCCCACTTTGAAGCTCCCCCTCTAACCTGGCTGCCCCCAAACTAACATTGCTCATTTAACAGACACTGGTGGAGATTCACTGAGCATTAGGTCCACTCCCTGTCCACAGGTCCTTATGGGCTAGTTGCTAAGGGCCTTCTAAGGTGGCATGAACGAGCTGATTCTATCAGACATGCTTAAGGGCTTTTCCTGCTCAAGCCCAAAAAACAGGACTAATAATCAGGGATGTGAGTTCACAGCAGAGGGAGGAGGTAGAAATGTCACTCTAGAGGCTCTTTAGTTCTTCTTCCTTTTCTGCCAAAGGGTGGTGTCAGCTGCATAACTGAGGTTATTGATATTTCTCCCAGCAATCTTGATTCCAGTTTGTGCTTCATCCAGCCTGGCATTTCGCATGATATACTCTGCATATAAGTTGAATAAGCAGGGTGATAATATACAGCCTTGACGTACTCCTTTCCCAATTTGGAACCAGTCTGTTGTTCCACGTCCAGTTCTAACTGTTGCCTCTTGACCTGAATACAGATTTCTCAGGAGGCAGGTCAGGTGGTCTATTATTCCCATCTCTTTAAGAATTTTTCACAATTTGTTGTGATCCACACAGTCAAAGGCTGTGACGTAGTCAATAAAGCAAAAGTAGATGTTACTGGAACTCTCTTGGTTTTTCGATGATCCAGCGGATGTTGGCAATTTGATCTCTGGTTCCTCTGCCTTTTCTAAATACAGCTTGAACATCTGGAATTTCACGGTTCACATGCTGTTGAAGCCTGGCTTGGAGAATTTTGAGCATTACTTTGCTAGCGTGTGAGATGAGTGTAATTGTGTGGTAGTTTGAGCATTGTTTGGCATTGCCTTTCTTTGGTATTGTAATGAAACCTGACCTTTTCCAGTCCTGTGGCCGGGGCTGAGTTTTCCAAATTTCCTGGCCTATTGAGTGCAGCACTTTTACAGTGAGAAGCTAAAGGCAAAGGAGAAAAGGAAAGATATACCCATTTGAATGAAGAGTTCCAAAGAATAGCAAAGAGAGATAGATAAGAAAGCCTTCCTCAGTGATCAATGCAAAGAAATAGAGGAAAACAATAGAATGGGAAAATCGCTCAGTCGGGTCCAACTCTTTGCAACCCCATGGACTGTAGCCCTCCAGGCTCCTTTATCCACAAATTCTCCAGGCAAGAATACTGAAGTGGGTAGCCATTCCCTTCCCCAGGGGATCTTCCGAACCCAAGGATGGAACCTGGGTCTCCTGCATTGCAGGCAGATTCTTTACCATCTGAGCTACCAGGGAAGCCTCAAAGCACTCTATCATACACCCCAGTGGGAGAATGACAAGGGAGGTGTTAATCTGTTATTCCTGCCACTGGTCTTATAGCTCCTTCTATCTCTCTCAGTCTGAGCATCTCCAAACACTGAGAAATCCTAGAGTTTCAAGATCTGTATTTTTTTGTACAACGTGATCCTTAGTACAAGCCAACAGCAACATCTCCTACTTAAAAGGAGAAATGGTCTGTTCTAAAGCTGGAACAGAAGTGGTTCTGTTGGGCTTTCTGAAGTATGGTGCTAACTGGACTGTATGGGAGATTTAGGGGATTTTCAAGGGCAGTTTTGATTGCGCAGCTTTGTGCCTTTTGTCTTTAGAAATCCTTTAGAAACCGAAATCCTTCATGAGATGCAGCTGACCTGTCCAATAAGCACTGAACACAGTGGGATCAGAGAGTGGCCCCCAAGGAAAGTATGGGCCATTAAAACCTGCTCAGGAGACAATATTTAAAGGGTAGAATTTGTTTAGAGGATAGAACACAGATTTATCTGAAGACCTTGCTATAATAGGAACTGGAGGTGGGTGAGGATGGCAAGTCTGGAAGGGCTCCGTCCTTTCCTAAGGCTAGGCTATGTTATACTAGTGTAATAAACAGCCCCAATCCTATGGCTTAAAATAATAAAGATTTAGTTCTCACGCATCTGACATGGTGGCCCTTATGGGTTGGCCGTATCTGTGCTTTGTGTCACTCTCTTAGTTGGGCCTTACGCTAATAAAATTGTCACCGTCTGGAACATTGCCTTTCACCATGGTAGAGGGAAAGGGTGTGCTGGAGGGTCTCTCATTAGCAATTAAATATTCCAGCCTGGAAGTGATCAATGCCACTGTACCCATACCCATCAGTCAGAACTAGTCACATGACCTCACCAACTCTAAGGAGGCTAGGAAGTGAAATCCTATTATGTGTCCACCAGAGGAGGGAATAAGGGGGGGCATTTGGTGAAGAGCACTAGTGACCCCCTCAGCCACCTGCTTTGTCCAACGATCTCTCTAAAACCTGTGTGGACAGATGGGCTAGAGCAAGGGTCCACTCTCTTGCATATAAGAGTCTGTGCTGACTTGTCTTTCTCTCTTTCTTAATCTGCTTTCACCTCGTGACACATGGTGATTCCAGGGGGTCTGGGCACAACCAGCACCCTCCCGTGCAGTGGTCCCCTTTCCCTCTGGGCCTTGGACCCTTCATTTTTATTTACTTTTAGTACTAGCCAGGATCAGAATTAAGGAAGTCAGGCCATGTTCCCTGGATGCCATCAGTTGCTTCCTCACCAAGCCTCCTTCCTTTTGCTTGACTATCCTGTCAACGATACACGTATTATTCCCGACAGAAGTCGACAGAGAAGGGCCAAGACAATCAGCAGAGTGCACCCTGGGAATAGAGACCCAGGGATGTGGGCGCCGGGGGACTGGAAGCTTGGGCAAAGGGTTGTATTTATCTGACTGTGAAGCTAAATAAGGAGGTCTATAAAAAGCAACAACAACAAATTCATGACAGATTTGATTTATTGCTGCAAGATCTTTATAAAACTCTCCCTGATGGAGCATTTATAAGAATCCCTTAGCTACAAGCATATGGGTTTCAGTTTTTCCACTACAGAGAAATGAAAAGTTATTCTCTTCTGGGAGAGAAAGGTTATTTTTTTCCTGAATATTTGATCCAGCCTTTTAAAAATGGAATAAAAATACTAGTAGTATTGCTAGGGATTGTATGAATAATATAAAATATGGCTTTTCAAAAAAATTCTAAGTAAGATTGAGCAAAGGGAGAAGGAAGGCTATAAAAGAAAAGTGGTTATTTGAAAGTACAGTAAGTAAAAATACACTATGCGAATTATATGTATTCTATATTATATATCAAATTATATTTTGGGAATACATATGTATTGATATCTCATGTCTCTTTCTTATGGCCATATATCCTGTAATAAAGATAGTATTGCTTACGAAAGGAATGACTGTAGCAGAGAAAAGATTGTTCCCAAAATGGGATATAATATATAGAGATGGAAATTAATACTTGTAAATGAATTATATGCAACAAAGGGAATTATATTTGCATAGTTAAAGATAAAAGTGCTTTATTTAAATGATTTTCGTGTATAATTTTGGTGATAGATTATATCTTTGAGCTACTGTTAGAATAATGCTGCTTGACAAATCATCCCAAAACGGAATCACTTTTATTATCACGCATATGCAGTTGAGTTGGGGATTGGCTGATCTAGACTTGGCTGAGCTCCAAGATGCAGACTGGGTTCAAGTCAATTCCCCATTACTCTCATTTCCTTGCAGATCAACTGGGGCATGTCCTTCTCATGCTAGAGCAGAAGAGCAAGAGGGCAAATGTCACCACACAAGCCCATTTCAAACCTTTGCTTGCCTGATATCCACTAACATCCCATTTGCCAAGGCAAACATCAGTAGGACAGGGAAGAAAATTTCTCCCACAGTGGGAGAGAAGGGCGCCAAATATTTGCTGAGCAATAATTCACATTAGGGACTTCCCTGGAGATCCAATGGTCGGGACTTGGCACTTCCAGAGCAGGGGGCACGGGTTCGATGACTAGATGGAGAGCTAAGATCCCATATGCCACACAGCGCAGCCAAAAAAAATCAAATTATTCTATAATTAAAAATCATATATTTGTCCATGCCCAATATCTGTGTCTCTCTGCTGGCCAGTTCCAGTAGGTACCAACAGTGGCTTAAACCAGAAAGGGTTTTAGTTAAATGCAAGATGTGTCTGGGAAATAATCTGTTCATGTGGAAACAAGATTTCTTGCCCAGAAATGTGCATTTAAGACAAAGCCCACAACCTTCCTGAGAGGAAATTGTAGGGCAAGTCATCAAACTTCTCTGACCCAATTTCTGCAACCCAGTGAGAGACAACTATTTATACTCAGCAATAAATTATAGCCCATGGATCTTGAGTAATCCATGGTGCACATTTCCTGTGAAATGAGACTCTCAAGGATTCAGAATATAAAATAAGGCAATACAGTCAGTGCTAATATATTAAAATTGAATTAATCTCATATTAGTTTATTTCAAGTGTCATGTAATTGCAAACTACTGCTATAGTTTCACCCCCTGATTTGTCCAGTTGATCCTTAGAAAAATGCCAAGGTATAACAATCTTTCCTAGACACATCTCTGGTTTCTTGACTTAGCACCGAGGCTGGTAATTAACATCTCATGAGCCAAATCTGGCCGGTGCCTGTTTTTGTAAATAAAGTTTTATTGGAACCCAGTCATGTCCATTTGCTTATATGTTATCTCTGGCTACTTTCTCTCAATAATGGCAGCTTAAGAAGCTGCAACAGAAGTGGTCTGACCGCAGAACCTAAAATATTTACTATGTGGCAAACAGAAAAACGTACCAGTTCTCATTTAACATAATGCTTGACAGTTGAAACGTGGAATTTGGGTGATTCACACAGGTCTGGCATGAATATTGCCCTTGAGTTTTACTTAGGGAAAATTATACAAGGAAATCAATAATGTGAATTAATATTACATAGTTTTAGTCTGTTTTAAAAAATAATCTCTTTAATACTTTAGGCTATGAACACTCATATCCCAGTAGGCAGTTGTTATACCAGTTATAAAATTTGTATCTGCTTATTGAAGTGGACCCTGAGAAACTCTACTAATAAGTGTTACCTTCTTAGCTTTTAGGAATATGACTTGACTTGCAATATTGTTTTTAAAATTATACCTATCATTACTTCAGACTTTCCACTGTTATAGAAAATTCCATCTCCATGCACACACATAACTGCATTTAAATTTGTGTAGTTTTACTATATTGTGATGTGGGTATTTTCAAACAGCAGCCCCTGATATCTTTTTTGAGTTTGGAGAAAGCAAAACCTTGTCTCTTGCCAGATGTCCACTCTCAGAGCCTGTCTGACAGCTTAAGAAAAAAGGAGCTAACATGTATTAAGACTTGGGGAGAAACATATATAGATTTTAAACATGAGTATAAACTCTCAGTTCTTTTCAGCAGGTGTGTAGAATCTAGGACAGTAAATAATCTGGAGTCATTTCTGTTGGGTATTGAATTACATTCAGATGGACAGATTTCTGTGTTATGGGAGTTGCTTTAAGCCCCACATAAGACCTCAGTATGAGGTCTGGATTCTAGGGGAGTTCATTTTAACCTCTTCTCCACTCTGGACTAAGATAAACACTGCCTATAACATACAGGATTCATATATATATATATCTATATCTATATCTATCTATCTATCTATATATATATATATCCCTGGGGTTGGGGCTTCCCTGGTAGCTCAGTCGGTAAAGAATCTGCTTGCAATGCAGGAGACCCAGGTTCAATCCCTGGATCGGACAGATCTGCTAGAGAACGAAATGGCAACCCACTCCAGTATTCTTGCCTGGAAAATCCTATGGACAAAGGAACCTGGAGGGCTATAGTCCATGAGTTGGCAAGAGTCGGACATGACTTAGCGATTAAACCATAACATACAAGATTTAGATGACAACTCCAAACTTGGCGATTAGGTGAAAACAAGAGATGCTGACTGACAATATTTCTGAAAGGAAGGCTTTCCTGTTAACTGCCAAGCAGGTGAACTATGGATAATCACTGCTTTCCTTTACACGTCACATGGACTTGAAAGCTTCGAAATAGTTTCCATCCATGCCAACTGAATGCACTTGGCTCAAATGGCACCCTTTTTTTTTTTTTCTTCAGGAGTCGGGTGGGAGAGTGTGCTGCTAACACGAGATGAAATAACCTCAGAGGCCATAGCATCACCCAGCGCAGACATGACTGTCAAGGTAAGGCGTACTTTCTCTAGTGTGATTCTTTAAGTGCATCTCTACAGCAGGGGTCCCCAACCCCTGGGCTACTAGTAACCTCCTATCAGGTCAGTATTGGCATTAGATAGAAATAAAGTAAATGTAACACACTTGAATCATCCTGAAACCATCCATCCCCCACTCCTGGTCCGTGGAAAAATTGTCTTCCACAAAATTGGTCCCTGGAGCCAAAAAGGTGGGGGACCACTGCTCTAGAGGAAAATGAGCCTATGGCAGATTTCTGGGGGTAAAATGAATACTGCCCCTCACCCCGCTGGGGTTCTCTATTCACTGACCTCAGTGGGTCAACTAGAATAAGATTTGCTGAAATATGGGGCCTGCATTAGGAAATCACCTGAAAACTAGAATCCAAGACTTGTAATTTCCAATGGACTGGTTTTAGGGTCTTTAGTAAACGTCTACATGTTGACTGTCTGCAAGTGTAACCCCATGGGGATAGCAAAGCAAATCTGAAAATTCTGAGCTGAGAAACTCGGGCCCTACTGTGCATTGTGAAGAAAGGTCAGAGAGGCATAAAGTAGCTTTGATCTTGACTCAAGATTTCCACTGATGTCAGCGGGAAGGCAGCACATGGCCCACTCCAGATGGAACTCGCTAATGGCCAAAGGTTTACAAAATGAGTCATCTGGAGATCAACCTAATTATCACTGTTCAAATTAAATGCATGAATTTGTAATCATTGCCTAGATTAAGGAGTCTGTAGCAAAATATATCAGACACAATTACTTCCCTTCTATTACTGGAATGGACACAAAGGAACAGTCCTCCTCTCTTGGAATTCTGTTTATACAGGGAAGCCTGGTATGCTGCAGTCCATGGGGTTGCAAAGAGTCGGACATGACTGAGCGACTAAACTGAACTGAACAAAGACTGGAAGTGGGAGGGCTTTCTAACATTTTTGCTTGAATGAATAGAATTTAAATAAATGCCACTTAGAAAGTTTTCTTGGAAAATGAAAACATAATGTCCTTTTTTAATATTGAGATATCATTAGAGATTTCACTCTGGATTTTTTAGTAGAAGTTGTACAAAAGAATATACAGGATGAATTTATTTAAGCTTTTCTTTGTAATGTGATGGCTGAATTTGTGTTATCTGTTAAAAATGTTAGAGAAAGCAAAGCAAAGTACAGTCATGAAATGTATTATAAGATGGAAAAATAGCCTGTTGGTTAAATGAATCAACTAATCTGCTGCTGCTGCTGCTGCCAAGTCACTTCAGTCGTGTCCGACTCTGTGCGACCTCATAGACAGCTGCCCACCAGGCTTCCCCGTCCCTGGGATTCTCCAGGCAAGAACACTGGAGTGGGTTGCCATTTCCTTCTCCAGTGCATGAAAGTGAAAAGTGAAAGCGAAGCCGCTCAGTCGTGTCTGACTCTCAATGACCCTTGGGACCACAGCCTACCAGGCTCCTCCGTCCATGGGATTTTCCAGGCAAGAGTACTGGAATGGGTTGCCATTGACTTCTCCACAACTAACCTAGATAATAATTATCCGGTGCTAAAAATTTGTTTGCTTGTCATTATGTTTAGTTGAACTTATAAGATAAAAATATATATTGCAATGATGTATTGGTATTTTCCTAGCTATTAGTGCAAAGTCTAAGAAGTTTGAGAAATCTTTGGCCATGTTGAATTGAGAGAGATGGATGCTGATAGTAGAATCTGATGGATTTAGATGTGCTATTTTGAAATTTGTGAGGATTTTAAGAATTAGTTTCTGAGATGTGTTGCTAGTCTACCTGCAGAGTTTGTTCTATAAAAGCAAATGGTGTATTTGGATACAAACAAGTTTTGCCCAAGCCTCATTTTATAAGGCTACTGCATAATCAGTGTGCTCCTGGTATCAAGATCTTGACTAAAGTTTTATTTGGGTCTATTCAACTTCGATGTCATCCTCAACCTCTCTTTCTGTCTTTTTTTATTGAATGTGCATGCGTGTGTGCATGCTCAATCATGTCTGACTCATTGTGACCCCATGGGCTGTAGCCTGCCAGGCTCCTCTGTCCATGGGAATTCCCTGGCAAGAATATTGGAGTGGGTTGCCATTTCTTTCTCCAGGGGATCTTCCCGACCCAGGGATCGAACTCGCATCTGCCAAGTCTCTTGGCAGGTGGATTCTTTACCACTGAGCCACTTAGGAATCCTCTTTTATTGAATACCTGGGAATATTTTATAAGAATAGAGGATTTTTAGTTCACAATAACTGAATCTACTTAGAAGAAAGAACACTATATACTTTTAAAAAGTTAAGCAAGATACAAATATATTTAATACTCCAATAAATTCCTATAAATATTAAGTTCCTTTATTAATGCAAATCTCTTCTCAATAAAAGATTCTTGAAACTTCTAGATGAATGTAATTTAGGGAAATACTTCTTTTTAGATTCTTCTCCATTATATTTCCCACTTATAAAAAATTATCAATTTTTTTCCTTCGGTACTATGCTTTTTCCTACCCTACACTGCTTTATGTATCCATCCTGCTCTTGGGTCTTTTTTTCTTTTAATTTCTACTTTTTGGCTGTGCTGTGTGGTATATGGGATCTTAGTTTCCCAATCAGGGATTGAACCCACACCCTCTGCATTGGAAGCAGAGTTTTAACTACTGGACTGCCAGGGAAGTCCCCCCTGTGTCTATCTTAAAGTATTATTTTTTTCTGTGTCTATAAGTACCTGATCTTTGTTAACTACAGATTTGTCATCATATAGTCATGTCACTACAGGCTTCCCAGGTGGTTCTAGTGGTAAGGAACCCACTTGCCAACGCAGGAGATGTAAGAGATGCAGGTTCGATCCCTGGGTTGGGAAGATCCCCTAGATAAGGGCATGGCAACCCACTCCAGTATTCTTGCCTGGAGAATTCCGTGGAAAGAGGAGCCTGGTGGGCTACAGTCCATGGGGTCACAAAGAGTCAGGCACAACTGAAACAACTTAGCATACATTCATATGTCTACAGCTATTCCTGCTTCTAATAGCTATTTCATATATCCTTGTAATATCACCTATCCCTGCTTTTTGCCCTGGGAAAACAAAATATTCTGTTAAAATATTTACTACAGTAGAAGTTGATACATTGACATTTCCCAAGGGGAATATCAGCAGAAACCACTAAAATTCTTTGGTTTCCTCCCTATTACTCTTCTTGCAATAGATGTACCTTTCTTCACGTGTAGAAGTTTTCTTTCTGAAAAAAGCACAGCATTTTTTGTGATGTCGGTGGTCTGAATGTGGTTTTGTCTACTATATGTAGCCTTTTAATACCGTGTCTTATTTTGAAATGACAGTCATGCTTCTGAAAATATGCTTGGCTCAGATGAGTAAATTCATTTATAAACAAGCCTGCCATTCTGAGCAGTGTTGAACTGTGTGGGCTCAGTTGTGTGCAATTCTTTGTGGCCCTATGGACTATAGCCCGCCAGGTTCCTCTTTCCACAGGATTTCCCAGGCAAGAATACTGCCGTTTCCTTCTCCAGAGGATCTTCCCAACCGAGGGATCAAACCTGCGTCTCCTGTGTTTTCTGCATTGCTGGTGGATTCTTTACCGCTGAGCCTTCAGGGGTGCAGATTTGCAAAATGGATGGCTTAGAGGGAGTATACTGTATAGTGTGGATTCCCCAGTCCTGGGGAAGCCCAATGTTGAACTGAGAGTATTTATATTAAAAACACCCTGTAGATACACTGACACAGGTAGGACCATCATATAGGCTTGCTCAACAATTTTAAATCACTATTAGTAGGTTGAAAGGTGAATCCCTTCCTTCCCCTTGAAACCATGTGTCCAAGTCCTAAATCCTGGTGCCTGTGACTGTGACCTTATTCAGAAAAGGAGTCTTTGCAGATGTAAATAAGATAAGAATTTTGAGGTGAGATTATCCTGGATTAAGGAGGTAGACCTAAGTCCAATGACTCACGTTCTTATGACAGAAGAGGAAACAGAGACAAAGGCCATAAGAAGAAACAGAGGCAAAGGTTGGAGTTCCATGCAGCCCAAGGCAAAGAACGCCTAGAGCCCCCAGAAACTGGAAGAGACGAGGAAGGATTCTCCCCTACAACCTTCGGAGGGAGCAGGGCCCTACCAACACCTTGATTTTGGAATTCCGGCCTCTTGAATTGTGAGAGATTACGTTTCTGTTGATGTAGGCCACTGAGTTTGTGGTAATTTGTTACAGCAGCCTAGGAGACCACTATGCTCAGATCTACCCCAGAATTATACCTACTCTTCTAGAGTGTCATACCATAGAGGCCAAAAGCCAGTATTATACACGTCCATCACCATTTTCTTATTATACTATGGTCACTCTTTACAGGGCTTCCCAAATGGCTAAGTAGTAAAGAATCTGCCTGCAATGCTGGAGATGCAGGTTCCATCCCTGGGTCAGGAAGATCCTCTGGAGAAGGAAATAATCACCACTCTAGTATTCTTGCCTGGGAAATCCCATGGATAGAGGAGCCTGGAGAGCTGCAGTTCATGGGGACATAAAAGAGTCAGACATGACTTAGTGACTAAAACAACAACACCCTTTACAAGTTGTTTTTACCTGTTCTTGTTTGAAAGAGCTGTTAACCTTTTTCAGCCTGAATCACGATTCACTAGAAGAAAAGGGTCGTCATATTTTGGGATGACTTCTATATTATGTTTTCATCTGTTTTGCTGCTTGTCTAGACATTGCTTTTTAAAAAAAAGTATGGATCAATATTTTCTGAAACTTGCCTGACTGTGAGAATTGTCTGCAGCGGTATTAAATATACACATATATAACTTCCTAGGCTTCTCCTCTCAAAATTAAGATCCAGAAGAACAGAGTGTGAGAATTAGCATTTTTAATGAGCGCTTGGTGATTTTGGGGGTCAGTTTGGGAAAATGTTGTTTTGCATTTCACTAAAGTGGTATGGGGTGTGGTCATATGATCCCTCCATTGCCCTTGGCTTTCTAGTTGTCCAGCTGTTTAAGACAACTGGCTAAGACTGACTAAGGCTCAGAACTGCAGTTTCATTTCTAGTCCCATCTTCCACTATGTCTGTCTCTGGACCCATCCTTGCCCTCTGCACCCAGCCTGTTTGTAGCCAGAGTGATCTCTTAAATCATTCTGCCAGTCCGTATGATCAGCAGTCCTACTCCTGGGCATATATCTGGAGGAAACTCTAATTTGAAAAGATACATACAGCCCTATGTTCACAGGAGCACTATTCACAACAGCTAAGACATGGAAACAACCTGAATGTCTGTAGCAGATAAATGGATAAAGAAAATGTGATACACACAAACACACATACACCATGGAATACTACTTAGCCATTTAAAGGAATGAAATACTGCCATTTGCAGCAACATGGATGCAACTAGAGATTATTATACTAAGTGAAGTAAGTCGGAAAGAGAAAAACAAATACTATATGATATCAGTTATATGTGGAATCTAAAATATGGAACAAATGAGCTTATCAACAAAACAGAAGCAGACTTATAGATACAGAAAACAAACTTACCATTACCAAAGGGGAGGAATAAAGAGTTTGGGATTAATAAATTCACACCACTGTATAAAATAAATAACCATCAAGGACCTACTTCATAGCACAGGGAACTATATTCAATATCTTGTAATAACCTATAATTATATAGGCTAAAAGTACATGTGTATATATATATACATATATATGAAACTGAATATGTATTTACATATATATATATAAAACTGAATAACTTTGGTGTACACCTGAAACTAACACAACATTGTAAATCAACTATACTTCAATTAAAAAAAAAAGACCAAAAAAAGGCCAATCTGATAACATCCCCCTGCTTAAATCCTGGCCAGCCTTCCGGTTGCATTAGAACCAAAGACCTAGCTCAGGCAGGTGCTGTGTCTTTTAAAACGCCATGCTTTTTTTTCAAGGCTTCCTTCCTCTTCCTCTTCCTTCCTCTCTCTCCCAGCCTGGCTAACCCATCTGTATATTCAAGTCTCTGGCTCAAATATTAGCCATTTCTGACCAGTTTTGTTTGTCACATGCTCTCACAGGCCCTAGTGTTTCCCCCGCAGAGCCAGGCACATGAATAACCATCAGTGTCCTTGAACAAGATTTGGTCTTCCCTGCCTGAATGTCATCTCTGTGAGGACCTGCATCCCAGCACCTAACTGAGAGTGTAGCCTGTCATGTGCAATCAATAGTTGTTGCATGAGCAAATGTATGAATGAACAAATGAAGACAAATCTCTCTAGACTGCAGTTAAGGGGGACCACTGGCCTTCCTCAAGTCTACTTCCTCCCTTGTTCTCACCCGACTGTCTCTTCTACCTCCCTGCTTCTCTCTCTTATGCTGGGTTGTTTTTTTTTTTTTTGAAATGTAGGTGATTTATAATGATGTATTAGTTTCAGGTGTACAGCAAAGTGATTCAGATACATATATATATGTGTGTATGTGTGTGTGTATATATATATATATATATATATGTTCTTTTTCAGATTCTTTTCCATCTAGGTTATTACAAAATATTGAGTATAGTTCCTTGTTCTGTACAGTAGGTTCTTGTCAGTTATCTATTCATATGCTACTTTCCTTCATATTTTGTTTGTTTTTCACTTCTTAGAGCCTCTAAATCACAGTTCTTTTTTTTCACAGTTCCCTTTTTAAAAACGTAATTGAATCATAATTTACATACCATAAATTTCACACATTAAAGTATACATAATTTCTAGTGAATTTACCAATGATTACCATAATCCAGTTTAATAATATTTTCATCACTCCAGTAAGATCCCTCTTCTATGCTATCAGCTTGTCTCCATTTCACCTCCAATCCCAAACAAACACTAACCTGATTTCTGTCTCTACAGATTTGCCTGTTCTGAACATTTCATGAGAATGGAATTTATTTGTGTCTGGCTTCTTTCGCTTAGCCTGGTATTTTTGAGGTTCATCCATGTTGCAGTCTCTATCAGTATTTCTTTTAATGCTGAGTAGTATTTCATTTCAGGGATATACCAGAGTTTTGGTTTGTTCTCTAGTCCATTCACAAGTCAATGGACTTTTAGCTTGTTTCTACTTTTTGGCTATTTCGAATAATTCTGTTATGAATATTCTCAAACAAGTCTATGTGGATGCATATTTTCATTTGTTGTGGATATGAACCTAGGTGTGGAATTGCTGGGTCACGTGGTAAATCTGTGTTTAACTTTGGGAAGAACTGTCTGACTGTTCTCCAAAGTGGCCACACCATGTTACACTCCCACCAGCAGTGGATGAGGGTTCTGATTTTTCCACATCTTACCAGCACTTGCTAGTGTCTGTGTTTTGGTTGTAACCATCCTAGTAGGTGTCAAGCAGCATCTTACTGTGCTTTTGATGTACATTTCCCTGTAGGCTAGTGATGCAGAATATATTTTCATCTGCTTATTCACCATTTGTATGCAGTTAATTTTTCAATGGCTTGATTTCCTTTATGTACCAGAGGGTATGTTCTGTTATTCTCTTATTACAGGTGTGTAGTCAGTGTTTTCCGAGTAAGGGACCCTCTTCTTAATGATGGGGGGAGGGGGCTCAGTTCACATTTCCCCTTTAGGATCACTGATACCTCTCCCACCAGTGCCCTGGGAAGGAGTGGGAGTGTCTCATCAATCTCTTTTCTTTCCATTTCTTTCCCTTTCTTTTCTTTCTTTTTCTCTCTCTTCTGTCTGGTTATTTTCCTCTTACATCTCAGCTTTTTTAATATCATCATTTTTAGCCTATCAATGTTATATTTTTTATTGTGGTAAAATACATATAACAGAATTTTACACTTTTAACCATTTTTATGTAGCATTATGTCATTTGTACTGTTCTGCAGCCATTACCACCATCTATCTCCAGGACTTTTTCATTATCCCAAACTGAAACTCTCCACCCATTAAATACTAATTCTCTATCCCCTCCTCCCTTCAGCTCCCAGCAACCACTTCAGTGTTACAATTTATATGTAATAATACCTAGCTGTCTTCTCAAAGGTATTTTAATTACATCCTGGTAACAGTAAAAAGCAAAAAAGATGGCTAAACCTCAACTTAACATTTTAATATCCTCTGGACAAGGCAAGCTAGAAAGGCAGTCATTTTACACGCGTACAAGAATAGTGTTCCAAAATAAAGTTACTGGGAAGTGGCTGCATGCCAGATTTTAAAGGAATTTGCTGGTTACAGAGCTTCTGTTCTTCTGAGGAGTAAACTGCCCGGTGCTGACATCCTGGAAGTGTCTTGCCTTTGTTCAGTTGGTTCATGGCTCGAGCCACCGATAGCACCTGTCTGGATCTGCATTGTTTTCTCAAATTGTGTTTATTTGATGACTGTACAAAATGACATCAGTCCATGTAAAAAGAAGTATCTCTTGGGCTGATATAAAATGATTTGACTGCCATTTGAAATATACCAGCTAAGTCCCAAATGCCGTCTTCACTTTACTCTTATATTTGTTGTTGTTTTTCAGTCGCTAAGTTGTGTCTGACTCTTTGTGACCCCATGGATTGCAACATGCCAGGCTTCCCTGTCCATCACTATCTCCCAGAGTTTGCTCAAATTCAAATCCATTGAGTCAGTGATGCTATCTAACCGTCTCCTCCTCTGTTGCCCTCTTCTTTTGCCTTCAATCTTTCCCAGCATCAAGGTCTTTTCCAGTAAGTCAGCTCTTCCCATCAGGTGGCCAAAGTATTGGAGCTTCAGCTTCAGCATCAGTCCTTCCACTGAACATTCAGGGTTGATTTCCTTTAGGCTTGACAGGTTTAATGATCTTCTTTTATATACAGAGACTAAAAACTATTTGCAAAAAGAACATTCTGGTACACACCTCAGATTTTTTCTCAGAAAGAAGTCTTGTACTTATTCACATTGCTAAAAGATAAACTGAGCCATAGTAAGAATTTTAAGACTTTGTTTGAGCAAAATCCCATGTGAGTTGGGCAGCATCAAACTGGAAGTCGTTAGTGGTGCCTTGCCCACAGGAGCTGAAGAGAGACTTTTATAGAGAAAAGATGGGAGCAGTGAAAGGAAATTAATCAATTAGCTGTAACTTAAAGTGTCACTGTATTGTTTGGGGTTTTGATTTGTAACCATTAGGCATTTACAGGCTTGAATTTTGGTTTGCTGCTGGAATTCTCCATGGCAGTAGAGCCACCTCTGTCTCTTGGCTTCCTTGCTTAATTCATTTAACCACATAGACAATATTTTTCAGTTGTGCTTAGGCAAGAAACAGGATGGCTATCAGTTAGGCAAGTTGGGGCTGTCAAACTGTTTGAAAGGGGTGCATTTCCTAACCAAGGACATGGCAGAACCACATAAAAAGTGGATGTTGCCTCTGTATGTAAAACTTACTGCTGGGAGGGTGACTTGTTCTCCTGGACCAACAGATGTTCTGTGTTACAAAAGGGGAAAAACATTTAGGCTCTTCCGGTGGTGAATAGAGGCCACAGGTTACAGCTTTCTTTGGAAGTTGCTTTTAAAAAGCCATTCTACTGAGGACCTTCTGTTGCTAGCAGTGCTGACTGGTTGTCCTTTGTATTTGCTGATGATGACATAGAGGATGGTTTGTGCAGAGGCTCTGTACAAAAAAACTACATTTGGGACCAGCAGTCCTTTCTCCATTGGGTGCATACATAAAGATGGTTCTAAATTTGCTCCCTTGCCAAAGAAACTCTTTAATTGCAGATTTTTGTCGTCCTTGAAACTATTCAAAGTGCTGGAACTCAAAAGAGGATTGGCAGTGAGGGTGGGGGATGGGAAACATTCCAGGACTAACTATTGGCTCAACATTTACCATACCCCTTCTATGAGAATCACTGTCTTATTTTTTTTTAATGTACATTTTGCATTATTACAAAGAATAGTGCAAAAAGGCCCTGGTGCACACTGTCCTATGGTGTAACAATATTGGTTACTATCAGTCCTATGTGTCGCTCCCTATGTGTCAAATAAAATGAAGGTCAAATGAAGTCACAATTCATAGCTCTCCTTATATTATATGTATAGATGAGGAATATTACAACACATGAAAGATCTCAGGCACCTTCTTCTCTGTCATTTTATGTCTTCATCGTGTTCTCCTGCTGATAATAATAACTAATATTGATTGAGCATTTACTATGAGCTGAGTACTGTGCGAGGCCCTTACGTGTACCATCTCATACAGTCCTTGAAATGGCCCTGCAAAGGAGGAACTCTTATTCATCCCATTTTACAGATGTGGTGACTAGAGCACAGTAAAGTTAGATGAATCATCCAAGATTTCAAAATGAGCGTTGGAACTCAGGTGAAAAGGCACCGTATGACCTCTATTTGAGTGTTGATGAATGCAACTTAATTTTACCATCGGCTAAAGCAGGGTAGCTCCAACCATGGGGCAAGAGTAGTTATGCCAGATAATACACTGGACAACCAGTTAGATTCAAATTTTAGATAAGCAACAAGTAATTTTTTAGTATTTGTATGTCCCAAATATTGCATGGGACATACTAGGAAATTGATTCTTGGTTTCCAAATTTTAAACGTAACTGGCTGTCTTTTGTTTTAATTTGCTTAGTCTGGCAGCCCTAGGCAGGAGGGGTATTGCAAAAGAGGTAAAGAAACAGGCCAATCCATTTGATTACTGTGGTTTGAGATTATTTGCGGTTTTATATTTCTTCTATTAGTGTGATTTTATTCATTTCAGGATGATAATGTATTAAGTTCATTATATTAAGCTTTAAATCAGACAGATATGCAGGTTCAGTCTGTACAATAAACTGATAACTGATCAACAAATCTCTCCTGATTCACTTTTTTTCCCTTAGAAATAAAGGCTTCCAAACCTGACCTAAGATCAGTACCTCATTGGTTTCTCTATGAAGTGAAACTATGGGAAATGTTGCCCGTGGTTTGTTTCTCTTAATTTAAAAAAACAAAACAAAACTACTTTTCCTCAATCTGGGCATGTTATGATTTTTCTGAAGTCTGTTCTAGGATTTTCACTTTAGCTGGGCTACCAGTGATTTCATTTTCTATAGAGAGCTTCATCCCAAGTTTTAAAATGATGAAATATTCTTGTGCTTTTAGCAACTTTATCGCTGGGTAAAATTCCCTTCTCTCTGGGTGGTCACCTCCTGAAATAGATGACACTGGCCTACATAGTCCGAGCAAAAGTACTAACATATTCACGAATATTTCCTGAGTACATCAGTGCATTTCCTCCAGTGCACATTTCCAGAGTTCCATGGGTGGGAGCGACTAATGATGACAAAACTCTAGGATAGTCTCTGTCCTGTACGTCAGAGCCCCTTTGCACATAGACCTGTCTTCCTATGAATGATCTGCCCCGGTCTATTTAGCTCTGAAGCAGGGCTCATTTGCAGTTACCAAAACGCAGAACCACTGTCAGCAACCATCGGTCTTTGGTGTTCTAGGAAGGTTGCCAGCTGGTTCCCACTAGGCAAGAATTTGCCTATCCAGTTAATTTATGAATAAATTATCATTAGTGTCTGAGAAGGTTTGGAATGGTCACAAGTTATACCTGAAAAACAAATTATCCATGTGGCCATTTCCAATAGGCTTTGTCCTTCTGAAACAAGTCTAGTCTCACAAAGGTCTCATAAATCTTTAGGGTAATTAGAATCCTCAGGAAATATCTGTTGGATTCGTTGGTAGAAAGACCTTGCTTCATTATATAAGCACTTCAGATAGTTTAAGCGAGCATCTAGCGTCCCTCTTGGTAAATTATCAATGCCTTCCTTTTCTGTGTCTTTCTTTTACCTATCCTAATGACCTTCCTCCTTGCTTTTTTCTGTTGCAGTGAAAACTAGTAGTTAACATGAAGAAAATCTGACACACGTGTAAGTTGTATAAAAAAACAGAAAATGTGCTCAGACAAGGTGATTGCTGCATTGGCTAGAATAGGATGCAAGGTGATTTATACACCAGAATTTGGGCTGTTTTGGTGTCACTTGAGCTTACTATTGTTGCAGCAATTGTTCCTTCTTCAGAAATGAGCCAGTGGAGATGTGACCTTTATTTCAGCTCAACATTATTACGTACATTTCTGAAAAGAAAAAAAGTGTCAGTAGCCACAATCCCCATTCCCTCTCCCAAAGGGCTCTGTAGAAGGTAAGGTGATGGATCAGTCATCATATTCTCTATATGCTCAGAGATAGTGCATTTTGATCTCTGATGAATTTTCTAGTGAATTTCAGTTTACAGAAATGAATGAGAATGATAGCTGACATTTATGGAGAACTCCCTATGTATCAAGCATCCACCAATTACTTAGGGTATTATGTTCAATACTTATCGCAACTGTGTGAGACAGGTACCATGAGTATCTACAATTTACAAAGGAAGAAAGGTTCAGAGACACTGAGTAACTTATCCAAGTATGCACAGCCCAGTCTCAGAGCCCAGATCTAACCAGACAGCCCTTGTCCTTAATAACGATTACTTCCCCGGTAGAGCAAAATGGTGATGCTCTTATGCAAACAGATAAAGTAGGTCTCACAGCCCCTGATCAATAAAGGAGCTTTTATGTAGTTCTGTTTGCATTCGTTCTTTAAATGCAAAACTGGAGTTTACCTGGTGGACTTAGAATTGATTTTCATCCCAGAGCTTTGGTTGTTTTTCAGACTTGCCCTTGGGTTTTCATCCTATCAACATTCTGATTACATTTTCATTATCATTCAACTGCAGTGATTCATGAATATGATGATAAAAACAGAACTGGCTCTTCAATAAATAAGGGAAGCGGGGCTGACAGTGAATAAATAGACTTTGCTTTAAATCTGAAGAAATTCAGCCTACAGATGTCCTGTAATATTTATTAGGAGACCACTATACCCACCATGCCTGAGCTTGGAGCAGTTTCTTCTTTCAGTCTTTCCTGAGATATCTGTATTTCTGTGTTGTACAGCATTTCTTAACTTTTAGGTTAAAAAAAAAAATTACTGAATGTTATGGTGCATGCTCATATATGTGGTGTACTATATTTAAACATATTCAAATTCTGAGGGTGATTTTTCAAACTAATGGCAATAAATCCTTTGGAAATTTTGAAAAGATAAACCTTATTTAAGTTGAGAAATAGACAAACATTCATCCAGTAAGAATTATTATTTTAAATATGTTGGTTCCTACAAAGAAAATATGAACAAAACCCAAGTATGAAAAAAATTTCCAAGTTTATATTAAATGTATCCCATGAGTGACATAGGAAAATCCCTCTTAAGAGAAAAGGCATTGCAAAAGAGGCAAAGAATCTTTCTTTTTCAAATAAAAAATGCTTCAAATAAAAATGTTTCTAAGCATTTTTCCTAGTATTTGACAGTTTACTAAAATAAATCTTTTTCCTCCATATGGATTTTGTCAAACTTTCTGATCCTATAATAGGTTTTGACCCACCCTTCCTATTGTTTCTTGCTCTCACTCTTGTTCCTCTGGTCTTCCTTGTCTTATTCTCTTTTTCCTTCCTCCTGTGTTTCCTGCCTCATTCCTTCCCTCCTCACTCACTCCCTTTCTTTTCCCCAGCATTTACTAAGGGTCAGTCGCTATGTTATTTCACGTAAGGCTCACAAGTGCACCATGAAATAGGGACCCTTATTTTGTTTATTTCAAGAGTTCCATGCTCTGAAAAAGGAACTTTCCCAAGGTCACAAAATCTGTAAGAACGGAGCCAGGATTCGGTCCTAGGTCTGTAATATTCCAGAGCCCGCAGTTTATTGCTTTCCATACAATGAGTATCTCTTTAATAAACAGGAAGTTATTTTAGTTAAAATTTAATGACATAACTGACAAAGACAAATATTACATGATACTGCTTATACGTGAAACCAGAAAAAAAATAATACAAATGAACTTTCTTACAAAACAGAAATAAACTCACAAACATAGAGAACAAACTTAACGGTTACCAAAGAGGGGAGGGGGAGGGGTAAATCGGGAATTTGAGATGAACAGGTACGCACTACTGTATATAAAATAGATAAACAACAGGGACCTACTGGATAGCACAGGGAACTCTATTTAATATCTTGTAATAATCTATTTGAGAAAGAATCTGAAAAATATGTATGTATAACTGAATCACTTTGCTGTATACCTGAATCACTGTGTATCAACTATAATTCAATAAAAAAGTTAATGATAGGGAAATAGCTATAATCCCCCACGAGGAGGCATTAGTCAACGGCCTTTCTGATCTAAGACTGCTCTGGTTCTTTGGACTGGCCCACAGGGAACTTACAGAGCAGCAGACTAGCACAGATGGATAATAACAAATGGTTACTATCTACTGAGAATCTGCCCGGTAGGTTCTTTGACCTCTGTAAGCATTAACTCAACCAGTGCTCACCAGGAGCCCAAGATATAGATACTATATAACTGTCTCCATTTTAAAGACTAGGAAACTGAGGCACAGGGAGGGAAAATCACCTGTGGAAGGTCCCACCCAGAATCACTGGAGGAATGAAGGTTTGGTGCCCAGAGCAAGTCCTCCTGCCTGTGACATCAGACCACCTCTTGCCTGAGATCTACATGTGCCCCTCCTTTTCTCAGGAGATGCTCAGCCGGTTGGCTTCCCAACCAGCCATTCACTTGCAGTTCAGACCCAGAGCAAAGAAAAGGCAGCAGAGTCTGCTTTCCCCAGGGGAGGAATCAGTAACTGTCAAGCCAGACAGTCTTTGTGCAAGTGACATGTCTGAAAAGAGCTGTTTCTGTAATGAAGGAGTTAAGGGGAGAATGCCACAGATAATAAGAGGAAAAAAAAAAGAAAGGTCACTTGAACTCACCCATGATAAATGTTAGAAATTTAAGGGTCAATGTGATCCTTTCACATGAGACACTAAATTCTTCTTGGAAATCATCTAATGAGAAAATCTAATTTATTGTAGTGTGTCAAAAGTACAATTATTTTTTACCGAAAGTTCAAGAAGTACTTTACCCAGTGTACTTTAAAAGCCTGTTTTGGTCAGTTTGTATTTTGTTGAAAAGAAATTTAGAGGGATTTCCCTGGTAGTCCAGTGGTTAAGACTTTGCGCTTCCAGTGCAGAGGGGCTGGGTTCAGTCTGTGGTCAGAACTAAGATCTCACATGCTGTGCAGTGTGGCCAAAAAATTTAAAAATTAAAAAAAAAAAGGAAATTTCTTAGAAAAATAACCAAATGGGGATTTTTGGAATAATAAAAACATTTTATTGTCATGAGAATAAGAAGTACACAGGCATGCGTCTGATAAACAGGTATTAAGTGTCTTCTAAGTGTGATGCTTTGTGCCATGCGCCTAGTGCATCCACTTCTTCCAGTTATGTCTAAAATCTGATTCCACCATTACTGTCACCACTACCCACGACCATCCTAGTTTAGGCCATTGTCACCTCTTGCCCAGATTACTATAGTAGCTTCTGAGTGGTCTCCTGGCCACTCCTTTTCTCCCCTATAGCACAGACCTCATACAGAAGCAACCATAGTGATCTTTAAAAACCTTAAGTCATTGATCTATTTGAAATAAATGAGTGGCTTTGCATCCTATTCAGGAAAAAAATGACCCAAAGTACTTATCAAGGCTTGTGGGCTCCTCATGATCTGGCCTGGCCTTCTTTCTTTCTGAGTTCACTCACTGCCACCTCCTTCTCATCTCCTCCTCCTGACTGTGAAGACCTCCTGGCTGTTCCACGCATGGTCGGTCTGAGTCTCCACAGGGGTTGTTCCCTATGCTGGAATGTTTTTTCCTTCAGTATTACATGGCTCACTCCTTTTCTTCCAGTTCTCTGCTCAAATATCACCTCATTAAAGAGTCTCTTCCAGACCATACTATGTTCAAAAATACCTACTCCACTCTGCCATTGGGCTTCCCTGATAGCTCAGTTGGTAAAGAATCCACCTGCAATTCAGGTGACCCGGGTTTGATTCCTGGGTGGGGAAGATCCACTGGAGAAGGGATAGGCTACCTACTCTAGTATTCTTGGGCTTCCCTTGTGGCTCAGTTGGTAAAGAATTTGCCTGCAGTACGGGAGACCTGGGTTCGATCCTTGGGTTGGGAAGATACCCTGGAGAAGGGAAGGGCTACCCACTCCAGTATTCTGGTCTAGAGAATCCCATGGACTGTATAGTCCATGGGGTCACAAAGAGTCAGACATGACTGAGCGACTTTCACTTCACTTCTGTCATCAATATCTGTCCCTTTTCCCTGCCTTAATTTTCTTTATAACAATTACCACCTCCTGACACTAATATGGTTCTAATAGCTATGTGAGTTAGTTCAGTTGACCTTTGATTTTCTTTCCTATTATTTTATTTCATATTATTTGACATTCTTTCCCCTGTTTTTGTTTTGTTTTTAATCTTTCTTCATTCTTCACATTGTATTAGAATGTAAGCTCCATGAATACATTTTTTTCATTTATTCAACAAATTTTTAAAATTGTGTATTTATTTTTGTCTGGCCTGAGTATTCGTTGCTACGTATGGGCTCTCTCTAGGTGTAGTGTATGGGTTTCTCATTGCAGTGGCTTCTCATGTTGCTGAGCATGGGCTCTAGGCACTTGGCCTCAGTAGTTGTGGTACTCAGGCTTAGTTGCCCCATGGCCTGTGGAATCTTCCTGAACCAGGTATCAAATCTGTGTCCTCTGCATTGGCTGGCAGTTTCTTAACCACTGGGCCACCAGTGAAGTCCTATTCAACAAATTTTAATTAGTGCCTACTCTGTGCCAAGCTATGGGCATCTAGAAATTAATGAGAGACTATATACTTGTATGCATGTAGATTACTTTTTAATAAGGGGAGATAGATAAGAAACAAAGAACCAAGCAAGTATATTATATTAAAGACAGTGATACAGTGCTCTGGAGAAAAATTAGGATGTTGTAGGATGGGAGTGACATGGTTATGGCTTAGAAGGATAAGGTCTGTCTTTAATAAAATGAACAGGATTATGAAAGGAGCAGATTTGGGGAGGAAATTAGAAATTTGCTGAGTACTTGTTAAGTTTAAGATGTCTTCTAGCGATCCAAGTGGAGAGGTCAGGTGTGAGTCTGGATTTCGCGGGCGAGGGCAGGCAGAGAGAGAACTCTGGGATTTGTTCTTACATGCCGCAAGATGGGCTGAGATCACAGAGGGAAGGAAGGAGTCGAGGAACTAGACCTGGATCAGTCTATATTAAATGTTCAGAAGATGAGGAAGAAAAGGAGACCAAGAAAGAATGGCTCATGAGGTCTGAGTGGAACCAAGAGAGGAGTATTTGGGAAACCAAACAAAGAAGCAGTTCAAACAGAAGTGACGGACCACCTGTGTCAAATCCCGCTGAAAGGTTGAGTAAGAAGACTTCTGGGAAACGATCACTGGGTTTGGCAGTCCAAACAGAGGTCATGATGACTGTGACCAATTCTCTGTTGGTGGGGTGATGGGGGCAAAAAGAAAGAATGGGGATAGTAGGGGTAGGAAATGGAGACACTAAGTAGAAATAGCTCTTTTATGTATGTCTGATCCTAGGGGGAATGGAGAATTGAGGTGATAGCTGCAGAAGGCTGTAGGGTCAGGAGAATGTTTTTTAAGTAGAAGAGATCACAGCAGATCTGATGAGGCAAGAGAAAATTGATGTGTCAGGAGAGGATACGATTGAGGCAGCAATGTCCTGGAAGAGGTAAGAAGAGGGAAGGCCGTCTTCTCATTGCTTCTACTTACTCAGTGAGATGGGAAGTCAGGTCATCAGATGAGAGTGACATGGAGCAAGAAGCGTATAGAGAAAGGAGAAGGTGTACCTAGTCATTCCAAGAGTGAGGTAATGAATGAACTGGGGAAATGTAAATAGCATCTCCAGGCACCACTTAAAGTGAGTGATCCATTTTAAGTGAGACTAGTCAGACAGTTGTTATGTTTTTCTCTAAGCATGTCAGTGTGTGAATTCGGATGCGGAATGGACAAAGTTGGACTGATCCAGGATTACTAATTACAGGGTGAATATGGCAAAGGGAGGGAGAGATAAAGAAGTTGAGAGTGTACACAAAGGATAAACCATGGAATCTAAGCTGCAGAAAGAGTGAGACCGGGAGGGATGAGGAACAATGATGCATAGTAGAATCGTTGGATTAGCCCTGGTCATGGGTTGGAGAATTATTGGAGTTGGCATAGTAGCAGAAAGAGTGATGGTTAGAGAATAGGATGTTTGTAACTAAGATCATGAAGGCTGCACAGTTGTTGGTAATAACAAGGTCTAGACTAGGACCACGAGACTGGAAGGCTGAAGTAGGAAGACAGTAGTATTTTTTATAAAGTTAAAATCTAAGAGGCTGGGATATTTAGGACTTATCCACATGGTGTTATCATCATTAAGACAGAATGTTGCTGGATTTTTGTTCTGTTTTTTCTTTTTAATTGATTTGGCTGTTTGAGGTCTTAGTTGCAGCTCCTGGGATTTTTTGCTGTGGTGCATTGACTCTCAGTTGTTCCAAGGCATGTGGGATCTCAGTTCCCCCACGAAGGACTGAACCCAAGTCCTTTGCATTGCAAGGTGGATTCTTAACACTGGACCACCAGGGAAGTCCCTGGCTAGAGTATTGTTGGACAGAGTGCCAGATGCTAAAGTCTTCAGGTAATGGGGAAAGGGGATTTTATTGAGAAAGGAGGACAGGAGTCTGGAAGAAGCAGTGAAGAACAGGGAGAGCACCCATTCCACCTCCAGGCCCAGTGGTGTGAGGATGAGAGAGAAAGCACTTGACTTTGTTCACTGCCGCATCCCCCACACCTACAATGGGGCCTCACAAATGGGAAGGTCTTAATAAATATCTGCTGAGTGACTGAGTGATAAGCAGTTTCTATTTTGGCAAGAGGTTGTTGAGGAAGCTAATTCAGGTACACTGTAAAAGGTGAACAGGAATGGGAAGAGGCGAAGTACAAAGAGATCTGCTGAGAGGCCATTGAATGGGCCAGGTGGGGAAGGAGGAAAGAATGACCTGTGAAGAGGCAGTGGGGAGAGTAGGAGGGGACCCCAGGGAGGAAGACGGCCAGTGACCTGGGGACTGTGGGACCCTGAGTCAGGAAATACAGGGCGATGAGTGGAGGGGGGTTGCTAGGAAGGAGTTGGGCTGGAGCCTGTGTGTCTGACGGGTGTTCCAGAGAAGATGCTGAGACCCCGGTAAGACTCTAGGCTACCCTGGATAGAGTGTCTCTGTCAAAGGCAGGGTCAGGGTAATAAGGATGGGGGAAGGAGACTGGGGACGGAGCCCCAGCAACAGCAGCCTTGGGGTCAGGCTTGAGGGAAGGAGTTGGATAGACCTTGACTGGTGAGAAAGACTTTCTAGGTAAAGAGCAGAGTGTGAGTAAAGGGGTGAAAGAACTGGTGGATCCAGGGATGACTGAGAGATCCCGACTCAGACAAAATGAAAGCAAAAGGTAGAGCCAAGGTTGGAAGGAGAGGGGAGCAGGGGCCAGGCAGTGGGGGCTCATTTCTCCCTGGCAGGGCCCTGCCCTGGGATGAGATGGTGCCCGCATCTTGTGGGAACCAAGCCCTCTGGATAGAGTGCCCAGTGGGGACCCCGGCCAGAGAGGGGTCACAAACCACAGCCCACGAGAGTGTCAACCTGAAGCCTTCACTTCCCCTGATGTTCAGGAACATGGGCAGCATCCTGTATCTGCAGAACATTCCAGAATATTGAGAACAGGCTGGAGGCTCTAACAGAACTCAAAACAAAACTCTGGGACAAAAGGCCGAGAGGGAAATATTTTTAGGATATTGTGATCGAGATAGTGGATGGGTAACCACGCTGACAGCACAGCCATCCGGGGTTCCTGGACTGCCTAGACTGATGGTAGCCACTGTGTTTGCACTAGTCTGGCCTCATGGCCAAGGCTGCCAGAGGTAGGCCATAGATATGATTCTAGCCTTAAAAACAATTAACCAGAACGTCCTCCTACCAGGCCAGGTAATTGTTGTTGTGTGCTGTTTTCTTTAAAAATAATAAAAATACCAAAGACAGCAAGCTTACAGCAAAGAAATTAGCCCTGACCTAGGAGAGAGCAGGCCTGAGCTTGAGTCCTGACCTTGACCCAGTATTGCCCAATGGCTCAGTAGAAGTCCCATCCCCCTCCCAGGATTCAGTTGCCTTCACCGATAACTAACATTGTAGCTGGCCCTGGGCTTACAGCTTTACATGGATGGTCTCATTTTACACTCACAACAATCATGTTGTAGATGTGACATTTGTAGGTAGAGGTTCTTATGATCTGCCTTTTAAAGGTAAGGATTCAGAGGGATGGAGAGGCTGAGCAACTTTCCCAATGTCACACAGCTAATAAATGAGAGTCCAGGGTTCAAGCCTTGGTCTTGGGCTCCAGACACCCTGGATTCACTGACACTTTGCTGCATTGTAAAATGAGGTACGTGGTCGGGTGACATAATGTTCCTCCTAGCTCTAATTCTTCTGTCTCTGACATTTTGTTATGCCCTCATCCATTTCAAGCAAGTTAAGAAAATGCCTGATATAAAACAGAAGCAGTGGCAGCCATCTATCTAAACACACTGTTCTCTCTCCATGCTGGCCTATCTTATCTCAGCCAGTCTATAAATTACTTAGCAGTCCTTCACAGGAGTCACAAACTGTTTCTGATACCTGGCAGCTTTACTCATTTATGTTATCTGTCCGGCTTTGAAAGGTATTTGAGTTTGCAGGGCCTGCTCCTAAAATCAACTAGGCTGTGGTCTAAAAAGAAAAGGAACAAGGAAGAGAGGAAGAAAGGTAGAGAGAGAAGGAAGGAAGGAAAGGAAGGAGGGAGGGAGGGAAGGAAGCGAGGGAGGAGAAAAGAAGATAGAGGAAGGAGGGAGATTGGAACTGACATATATACACTACTATATATAAAAGATGGGTTTCCTGGTGGCTCAATGGGTAAAGAATCTGCCTGCAATGTGGGAGACATGGGTTCAATATGTGGGTCAGGAAGATACCCTGGAGAGGGAATGACAACCCACTCCAGTATTCTTGCCTGGGAAATCTCATGGACAGAGGAGCCTGGTGGGCTACAGTCCATGGGGTTGCAAAGAGTTGGACACCAGTCAGTGACTAACACTTTCACTTTTATATATAGAAGATAACTAATAAGAACCTACTGTACAGGGAACTCTATTCAGTGCTCTGTAATGACCTATATTGGAATGAAGTCTAGAAGAGAATGGACATATGTGTATGTATGACTGATTCACTTTGCTATTACAGCAGTAGCTAACACAACATTGCAAACCAACTATACCCCAATAAAAAAAATTTTTTTAAAGGAGAGAGAAAGGACAAGAGGGAGAAAAGAAAGCAGAAGGCAAAGGCCCCTACTTGTGGAGTTGGAGGTGCTTCATAGATTACCTGTGTTTTTATGCTTTAGTTGACTTTATCAGAAGCTATTATGGTTTCTAAAGTGATTTTACATGGATCGTGGCCCCCTGCCAACGAAGGCTTTTAATATACTGTAGAAGAAGCTATTATTATTCTCCATATCTAAATGGTCTTAACAGTTCATAATCTTCGTGGTTATTTAGGTAAGTAAGTAACTCACTCTGTGTAGATGAACTTAAACTGCCTTCATAGTATTCCCCCATCGTTTTCGGTGAACGTACCTTCACACCAGGATGAGTAAGTTAATATGTTCAAAAGTGTAGAAGGAAAAGTCTATTTTCTCATTTGGTTGTTCTCAATATTAAGACACCTGACAAATAAGTGAGAGACTGCTTACTGCACAGACCACCCCTCTGCGATAATCGGAATTATTAAAATTTAAAATGTCAAGTTTAGTCTTTTTCCCCCTAATAAGACTGAAAAACCTTATGGTTCTTTTGCATAAATTAACAGCCTGTATTTAAAAGTTCTGAGGTAAACACTTGAGCATGACTGGGAAAATGTTACAGTCTCATTTTTTTAAAAACTAAAAAATCATTCTCACCTCAGTGGAAAAGGAATTAAGCACTGCCAGAAAGAAAGGTAGTTTTGGAATTAAAACACAGATCTCTGGGAAATCCCAGGGGGTCCAGTGGTAAGGACTCTGTGCTTTCACCGCTGGCCTGGGTTCATTGTGGCCGGGGAACTAAGATCCAACAAACTGTGCAGCTCAGTCCAGAAAAGGGAATAAATAAAACAGGTTGCTAATGAGAAGCAAATCCACCAGATGTACTTGGCAGAAGCTGGCCCTGCCCTGGGCGCACAGCTCCCACTGTCCTGTCTGTGAACGCACTCTGTACCTTCCTGTACATCCCAAGTATATTTGGCAGATTTTGTGTTTGTAGTGCCATGCTTAAAAAGTACCTTGTTTTATGCTGTGTGTCTCCATTAAGGCATGAACTCCCAAGGGTTTACTAGATTTTTTAAATGCTTCAGTTGTTAAATGAGATAAAGTTCTCAGTCAAGAAACAAAGAACTTAAGCCTCTGGGCTTTGTTGTCAATTACTGAAGCAATACGTGAGTGCATTCTTGTCATTAACACAAAACTTTGAGGGCTCTGAAGACGTGGGCCCGGCAGTGGTTCCCTGTATCCCATCTGTGCCTTCCTACCTCCCTCAGAGGGGGACTCTTTCCTCAGCATTCTCTCTCCCTTCCCCACCCTGCCTTTCCTCTCCACAAATAGCATTTTTCCTCCATCCTTTCCAGCAGGCACCTCCCATGCTGCTGCATTTCACTGATGCTTTCAGTTTGGAATACTAGAGACCTGTCCTTTATAATGATACCATTTAAATAAACGTTTGTTATCAGGGGCAGTCTGGGTGCACGGGTGTCAGTTTGTCAATGTAGAGAAGGCACAAGTCCAGCTACCGTGTGGGACAAAATGAAAGCAGTTAGATGGGCAAAAATTGCTTGGGTTTTGGAATGTTTCTCTGGAATGTTTGTAAAAGTGTTTTCAAAAAAAAAAAAGGAGTCTCAAGCATTGGGGTGAATGTCATCAGGTCACCATTTCCTTGTGTTAGAGGTCTGGCAGAGGAGAGGCCAAGTGTGAGCATGCAGGGGAAGGAAATAAATGTGGAACAGGCTGGAAAGGAACTTCCTCGGGCACAGGAAGCCAGAGACCCTGGAGAGGAAATGAAGGAAAGGCAGGCTGCCACAAACTAGGCCAAGAACGGGAGTAAACATGGTCCAGGAGCCAAGTGTTCTTATGTGACAGCCATCCTTGTCCCTGTGTTCACTTGCCCTCTCCTTCCCCTGCCCAAGGATAATTGTGTCCACCCCAAGTGGGTCCCAAACCAGGCTGTGTCATAGAATCACGTGAGCAACTTAAACAGACATTCCTGAACTCCAGATCTTCTAGGGAAATTAATTCAGGTTTTTTGTTTTTTGATTTTTTTCCCCCAGTTTTCCAGCTACACTCAACATGGACTAGCTTGGGAAACACTGATATGCAAAGTCTTTCCTTTTTCGTTTTCTTTCTTTTTAATTTATTTATTTGGCTGCACCAGGTCTTAGTTGCAGCATGTGGGATCTTGTTCCCCAACCAGGGACTGAACCCAGGTGCCTTGCACTGGAAGGACAGAGTCTTAGCCACTGGACCACCAGGAAAGTCTTAAGAGCTGACCATCACTCAGCAACCAGACATGACCCTAGAGAAGAGAGGGTTTTGAGGAGAGGGTTTTCCATTTGGTAAAACAACTACAAGTCAAAACAAACAGTCCATGGGCTGTCTTATATGTTGTTCATTCATTCATAAAGCTGATGGTTCAAACATTATATGGATGGAATATCTTCTTCTGTGGAAAAGGCAAGGAAGGCATCACTGCTTACATTACCTAGGGAAGACATTTTTGCCCTTTTATAAGAGTCAGAAATCAGTGGAGAAATATCTGAAGTGGCAAATTTGCTTAATGGAACGAAACATCCTAGTTATCTGGTTTTACCACTGTCAGAATTAAGAGATAAGCCAAAGGAGTGCATCCTCGGAGTTGGTTGGCTGGCTATCCCAAGTCCCACAGCCTGCAAGGGAAAACTATTCCTTTTATATTTAAATTAAAATTACTTGGACCTTACCCACAAAATGTCAGAGGTGGTCCAGTGCCTACCCCAGCTATTTTTATGGATTTTTTGCTCAGGTGGTTAACTCAAGTGGGTTGGAGTTGATTTTACTGGTCACTTCTTGTTCTGATTTCCTCTTTTGTCTGAATTCTTCTTCCTTTGTAAAACAATCTGATTTATTTATTTTTGGCTGTGCTGGGTCTTCATTGCTGTGCCGGGTTTTCTCTGGTTGTGGCAGGCGGGGGCTACTCTAATGGTGGTGCGCCGGTTTCTCATTGCGGTGGCTTCTCCTGCTGTGGAGCACGGGCTCTGGGGCGTGCGAGCATCAGTAGTTACACCATGTGGGCATAGTAGTTGTGGCACTTGGGGTTAGTTGCCCCAAGGCATGTGGGATCTTCCCGGACCAGGGATCAGACCCATGTCTCCTGCATTGGCAGGAGGATTCTTTACCACTGAGCCGCCAAGGAAACCCTCTTTTGTCTGAATTCTTAATCTCACATCCTTTTAGCCTGATATCCAATCTGCACCAAGTCATATATAAGCCCCTTGCCTTTGGCTCTCCAAATAAATGCTGTTATCAGAGGTTAAGGGGATATCCGAAGAACTTACATCACAACATTACACAGCAAGTAACTTTAAAAGTTTATATTAAGTAATTTCTTTATATTGGCCCTTTCTATTATCAGAAATTTCTCATTTGCTGACTCCTCCCTACCACTTCAGTCTTCTGACTCACAGATTTTATAAGCTTCTGAATTCTAAGAGTGAACTGCAAGTTCAATGGTATAAACCTTTTTTAAATTTTAAGAGCTATCACCAAATTGTCTAACAATTTTATCAATCTATTAATATTAGTTTATATTCCCTTCAACAACGTACAGTTAATTTTCACCATTTTTCTCACCAATAATAGATAATATTTGTATTTAATGTATTTTCTGATATCAGAGGCAAAATATATTATTCCAGTATTTTCACTTGCATTTTTTTTAGATGAGGAAGAGTTTGGGCATCTTTTCCTAAATTCAATGGCCAGTTATACTTATTTGTCTATAAGTGACTGGTTTCTTTTTTTCTGTTAGAGAGTTGGTAATTTTCTTCAATTTTCATCTTGATCTGTAAGAACTCTTTGCATATTAGATTGCATATTAACATTGTTATGTATGTTGCAAATATTTCCCCATTTGTTTCTTGTCTTAGATTTACAGTGGTGCATCTGGTCCCATGGGGATGCCCTTGGGATTGGGATTGTTCCTAACATTCCAGTGACTTTACCTGGTACTTGTGGGAAAGTCCCACAGATCTAGGGCTTTTGGTTTGATAGGGGCCAACCTTTTCGGTGCTGATTTTGTTTGCTTTTCCATCTTATTCTTACTCTTTCTTTTCTAGCAAACCTTTTTTCTATGAGACACATTTTGTGCTTGAGGATTATACCCAACTGATGCTTATTGATGTCTTTCTCCTTGCTGGAAGCAGGACATGGCAAATTCTTTTTTATGATTGACCAATCTTGGCCCCTTCTTTGGGTTTTTAACTCAGCTCTCTGAGCCACTCATGGGTCTTTTTTTTTCTTTTTTATTTCAGCTTCTACTCTTCTCTAAGCTGGGGGAGAAAGAGGAGGCTCTGTCAATCTGTGTCTAGGCTGACTCCTTTGGCAGACACCCAATCTTTACTTTTGGTGTTTCTCTACTAAGTACATTTTATTTCTGGGGTCCCCTGGAGGCCACTCTTGCTCAGGAGCACCATTTAAAATGGGCAGGTGATATGGCATGGTACATAAGCAAAAATGTACACCTAGGCCATAGGGAAAAAAATTCCTGACCTCCTCTCTTGCCAAGCAACAGTTCCATAGATGGTTTTGTGCCCTAATGATGTAGGGACCGTTTAATATTTCATATCCCAGCTATATTTGTTTGTTTTTTTTTTTCACAGAATCAATAGCCCTTTATTTGCTTACTTAAGTGCTTCTTACATGGATCGAAGAGCCTATATATTTCATAAAACATTCTTAGCTCTAATAACGATTATCATGTTAAGACACATATGATGTGATGAGCCCATAAGCATGCATTGGGTAATAAAGCCTGCCTTTCTTATCTCCAGTGTTTCTCACTTTCCTGTTCTTAAGAATCCCTAGAAGCTGTTAACACAGTTTCCCTGGTCCTGTCCCCAGAGCTTCTGACTTAGTAGGTAAAGGTGGAGCCCAGGAATTTGCTTTTTTAATAAACACAGACATAGTCCTGAAATCTGTGGTCCTTAGTCCTGGCTTTTTAAAAAAATTTTATTTATGTATTTATTTCTGGTTACACTGGGTCTTCACTGCTGCAAGTCGACTTTCTCTAGTTGCAGTGAGTGGGGGCTACTCTCTAGCGGCGGTGCGTGGGCTTCTCATTGTGGTGGCTTCTCTTGTGGAGCACAGGCTAGGCGCGTGGGCTTCGGTAGTTGTGGTGCACAGGCTTAGCTGCTCTGTGGAATGTGGAATCTTCCCTGCCCAGGGATCGAATCTGTGTCCCCTGCATTGGCAGGTGGATTCCTACCAGCTGCACCACCAGATAAGTCCCCTTAGTCCTGGCTTTGAGTCCAGGGCAAGATACCTCAGCCTTGGCACTCTTGATGTTTTGGATGCAATAACCCTTTTGTTGTTGGATGACAGTGCAGTACCTTTCAGGGCATTTAGCAACATCCCTGGCCTCTATCAGCGGAGAAGGCGACGGCACCCCACTCCAGCACTCTTGTCTGGAAAATCCCATGGATGGAGGAGCCTGGTAGGCTGCAGTCCATGGGGTCTCGAAGAGTCGGACACAAATGAACGACTTCACTTTCACTGTTCACTTTCGTGCATCGGAGAAGGAAATGGCAACCCACTCCAGTGTTCTTGCCTGGAGAATCCCAGGGACGGGGGAGCTTGGTGGGCTGCCGTCTGTGGGGTCGCACAGAGTCGGACACGACTGAAGCGACTTAGCAGCAGCAGCAGCAGGCCTCTATCAGTAGCATCCCACACCCGTTATGACAATCAAAAAATGTCTTCAGACATTGCCCAAACTGTCCAGGGGTGGGTGTGGGGTTTGGGGTGTCAAATTACCCTTGATTGAGAACCACCGACCTCGGGGAAAAAAATGTTAATTTACAACAGTTTTTACTTTCATACGCAGATGTTCATACCTTGCATTGATTTCATAGAACAAATTAAACAAATATTTCTGAGTCCTGGTATGTACCATGCCTTTATATCTTAAAACAGGGTAATTTAATCATGGCTTCCTCTTTAATATCTTATAAGACGAAAGAAAAGGAAATGTTCTGTAAATTAATATCTATTGAATCTGTATTTTTCCTAAGATCCCCAATAGTTTTCTATAGGATATGCCAGAACTTTAAAATTAATATTAACAGAAAATTAACATTAATTCATATTTACACATAATATTACAGTAATATTAACACTGACTTTAGGAAAGAATTCAGAATAAAGCTGGTGCAAATTGCTGTGTCTGACTCCTTGTGACCCCATGAACTATACAGTCCATGGAATTCTCTAGGCCAGAATACTGGAGTTCGGTAGCCTTTCCCTTCTCCAGCGGATCTTCCCAACCCAGGAATCGAACTGGGGTCTCCTGCATTGCAAGCCAGACTCTTTACCAACTGAGCTATCAGGGAGGCCCATAAATTGATATATTGTTTCTAATTATGAAACAAATTTGATTTGTAAACGATACAGTCTAATTTAAGAATATAGGAAGAAAGAGTGACGATGCACTTGCCCCAATACTGTTTATAAAAATCTCACCTCTGTATTGTTAGAATCTTTCCTTGAAGAATCTATGGTCCATATAAATAAATAACTGTCCCCAAACATGTTCATTTCAATGTGAGTTTTCACATGATGTTAAAATGTTAAGAGACTTCCCTGGTGGTCCAGTGGTTAAGACTTTGCCTCCCATGCAGGGGTTACGAATTCAAGCCAAAACATAAAACACAAGGACTATTGTAACAAATTCAATAAAGACTTTAAAAATACATATAAAAAATAAAAATGTTAAAAATAGATCAAAAAAAAATAAAAAATAGATCATGATGTAGGACACCCAAATATTTAATTCAAGTCAGTGACATGAAGAGCTGAAAGAAGTAAAGAGAGAAAAAAAGGAAAAAAGAAAAGAAGAAAGGAAGGAAGGAAAGGGATTGATTGAGACTGAAGCTTTGTAAACTCGTTCACTGGTCAGTAAATTCTATTGAAATTCAATAGTCAAAGAGACACACAAATGCCAACAAAAAGAAGCCTATAGACTTTCAGGAACCTTGAGAACAGCTAAGGTCTGCATTGTAGTCTTTACCCCCACCCCACACCTCCCCTTCAGGGAAGCTGTGGATAAACCTCCAAATGGTAAACCTTTCTGGTTGGATGCTATTTTTTAATGTGTCTTTAGCTGGACAGACTTTCTGGACAAGTCCCCATGTTATCATTTCTTGTATAGGAAATCAAAGAAAGTGTTAGTTGCTCAGTTGTGTCTAACTCTGCAGCTCCATGGACTGTGGACCACCACCTCCTCTGTGCATGCGATTTCCCAGGCAAGCATGCTGGAGTGGGTTGCCATTCCCTTCTGCAGGGGATCTTCCTGACGCAAGGATCGCATCTGGGTCTCCTGCATTGCAGGCAGCATCTGAGCCACAGGGAAACCCCATAGGAAATTAAGGACCCTGGCACTCAGAATTGACTCTAAAAAGAGGACCCCAGTATTTTGACCAGCGGTTCAGAAAAAAGCAGGCCAACAGAGGATGAAAGCTAGGAGAGTAAGGGGCTCTGATCTGCAGAGCTGGAGAGAGAGAATCCCTGGGAAAATGAAAAACTTGACCATGCCTAGTGGAAAGCTGAATTCAAGAAATCTGACTATATATTGTGTTCATATTACATTTCCTCTGCGGAGAACGCCTTGCTTTTAAAAATACTGTTTTGTGTGTGTGAGGTGTTTCTGAGTCCTCTCGGGATTTCTAGACTTTCAAAGAGTCATTAACATTATTTAAATATTCATAGTGGGGGAGGGTATGACATGCTGAAATTTCAGACCGTTCCGGAGTGGGGAATGGCTGGCCACTCTCCAGATCGGATCGAGCCCCACGCGGTTTATCAGCTGCCTCGTTTCCCACCGCTGGCTTTGTTAACACACGCGCTCTGACAACAGGCCACCAGCTGCCACGACGGGGAGGGCAGCGTGAAGGCTCTGGCAGGTCAGTGACCGGAAGCATCCTGGTCCACATCTCAGCCTCTGAACTACATCAGGGAGAAGCCCAAAACACACGGAGCCACCAGCCGCATCACAAAGTTGCGCCTCCCAACCGCTCCTAGCTGGCCTCCTTACCAGATCCCTCGTATTGGAACTCAACAGTTTCGGCATTGTAAAGACACGCACACACCCATATACACACATATGCATGTATGTATACACCAACACACACGTCCACATGCACACACGCCGACACGCCCGCCTCTGCGAGAACACAGGTCCACGTACCCAGACACAGAGCCCTCTCCCGGGTTAGGATATACTCGGTCTCACTTGCCCCATGCCTCCGTCCCTCCGTCCCCCCGTCCCTCCAATCTATCTATCCCTCCACTCATTTCTCGGTTTCTCAGTTTGTGTAGCGATTCCGCCAAAACCACAGACAGAAGGTGTGGGTGGTTGGGGAGGGGGTATGGAAGCGGAGGGGCGGACCGAGGTCCAGGGCGCTGAGAAGGGGGCGGGGACGGGGCGGGCTCCAGGAGGCAGCGGGCGGCGCTCCCAGCACTCCAGCGCGCCCGCCGGCCGCGGCTCTCGGCAGATGCGCTCGCCCCAGCCAGGGGCAGCCGACCGCCTTTCCGCGGAATCTCCCGGACGTCCCGAGGAGGAGGCAGGGGCCGCGCCAGAGCGCAGCCTGAGGACAGCGCCCCTGGGATCCGGCGCCCAAAGGTGGGTGTCCAAGCTGGGGCACGGCGGCCTCAGACACCTAGTCCCCGGGGCGCCCTCCTGGTGTTGGGGCCTCTGGCGCGGGGATAGGGTGGCTCGGGAGGGACTGGTGATCTGGGAGGCCCTTGGATGCACCGCGGACTTTAAAGGGCTTTTATGGTCCTTGCCTAGTGGAGCGTGTGCGGAGAGCGGGCCTGGCTGGAAAGGGCTGTGACCATGTGGCTTTGAATTCCTAGGTTTGGGGGAGGGCCAGCGTTTGGCTGCTTTATTCAATACTTATTCACTTATATATGCTTTAAAAAAAAATAAGCTTAGGAATCCCTCCTCCCACTCCCTCCGCCAAACACAAGCAGAGCCGGCCTTTACAGAAAGGCAGAGAAAAATCAAAGGGCTGTAAGCCGCCTCTCCAAACCTGGGAGCAGCGGTGGATGGAGCCGCTGGTTCCCGCTCGAGAGGAAGGCGCAGGTCCTGACTCCTTAGATGGCAGCGCTGGGGGCGTTTTCGGAAGTCGGGAGCTTTGTTGCGAGACCGAGACCGAAAACGGCCGGGTCTCCAACCAGCCAGAGCCTTTGGGGCACGCGTTCTGGGAAGATGCTGCCGGAGGAGGGAGCAGCTGTCGGCGCGCGGAAGGAGGGGAGTCCGAGTCCGAGCTGAGCCTGGAAGTTTGGTCTGAGGCCGGGAGCCCAGCTATTAGGATCTGGTGTTTTATGCGGATAAGGCTGGAGACTATGTCTTTGCCCCCTTCTTGGGGACACTGTGGGGGAGTCGTAGGGGCGGATCGTGGTGGCGAGCGCTGGACAAAGTGTTCTGTTATCGCGGTGGAGAAGAGAAGGCGCGCCTCTCGGGATAAGAGCTAGGAGATACTGGCGGCCCTGAGAAATTCTAGAGACACGTAGTGGAGAACATGGGCCTGAATGGAAGTCCGGGAGAGCGGGCGGCCTGGGAGCCCGCGGCGGGAGGCGGGGCGGGTGGGGAGCGTCGGCGCTGGTGGTGGGTGAGCGCGGAAGGCGAAGCGGCCGCTGCGGGTGGTGGGGAAGCAGGCGGCGGGTGGACCAGCGGGAGCCGACCCCGCAAGGTGGTTTCTGAGCTTCCCCTGCTCGGGTGCCAGATGAGCAGCCTTGGGGACTCTCTCCCCATTCCGCAAAAATGGAGCATCTGGGAGCGAAGTGACGCGTTTGGAGCGATGGTGGATTATTTCCCCAGACCCAGGAAAGCCAGTTTCCGCGTGGGGCAATAATAGTTTGGTTCTGATAGGCTTTGTGGTGAGACGTTGGCAAATATGTACCCTTCCCTGGAGCAGTTTTAAGTGCAGCACCGTTAATTTGGTCAAACTTGCGGACCCACCGACCCTCCCCCCACTTCCGCGGCTAAGTATGTACCTTCGAAAAGACTGCGCGCACTCACAGATACACACATCTGTATGGTATATACGAGTCAGCAAACAACTGCTAGGGAGCGCCGTTCCATCTTAACCCCCGTTCAGTGGCGCTTGGTGGCTGATTAGCACAAACCCACCACTCACTGGTGTAATCTCAGGGGATTTGTTTCCTTGGTTTGTTCTAATTGAAGAGAGTTCATTTAAGCATCACATTTTTCTTCCTGGAAATGTTCCCAATTTAATTAAACACTCTCCTACTTCTGGCAGCCTCCTCAAATTTGATCAATAAAATTTCAGAGTAACAGGTCTAGAAATGAGGCATGTTTGGTAAGGAGTCCACTGCTTCTTTAAACATAAAGTCTTAAAAGAATTCAAACTGCCTTAAAGCACCTTCTTAATGACTGTCTGCTGCGAGCCCCCTCCTCCCTAGTTTTGACATAGGTTCTTTGCTTAAAGAGTCTTCTCCTTTGAGTGGGCACACCATGGGTCTTGAGGGCCCAGCAGTTATTTTGAGCTGCACCAATAAAATTAGTCATGAGCCAAGAGAAACGAAGTAATAGGATTTGAGTCTCTAGATTCCTTACTAACAGACTGGGCAATTAAGTGTTGAGATGTTTCTCTGGCAGTGGAGTTCATTTTCAACTTCTTTCTGGGATGCCAAGATACTA
The DNA here is from genome assembly GCF_054371585.1 of Giraffa tippelskirchi. NCBI lineage: Eukaryota > Metazoa > Chordata > Mammalia > Artiodactyla > Giraffidae > Giraffa > Giraffa tippelskirchi. Next base: position 214,147,131 of record NC_137275.1, read on the forward strand.
GTGTGAGACTGGGCTTTGAGATGGGACAAACATTTTGAAATACCCATTATCTCATAGTTCTGGCATGACAGTTGAAACGGCTTCCTGCCTGCCGAGTTCAGGGTAGTGTTGTCAAAATTTATTTCACTTTCATAAGTGGCTCCTTCTGACTCACTAGCCTCAGGATCTCTGGCTAATAAAATGGAACAGATTGTCTTAATTTAGTTATCAAGTGAGGGGGAAGTGATCCACTGGTTGTTTTATTTCTAAACCTTTCAGTATAATGTAAAAATTACACCATTAAATGTTGTTTTTTTAAAAATGCTAATTCCCCAGACTTTCTAATTAATTATTACAATTATTGTCTAGATTCTACTGTCTCTATAGATTTGGTGGACTCTTAAAGCACCCATGTCCTAGATTTCTATCAAGGTTGTCATCACAAGTCTCTACTTATCAGGACAATGAGGAATGTTTCAGATAAAGATGAAATTGAACTTGGATGGGAGTTGTATTGAGGGATTTTAATGATGAAAACAGGAGCGTGTTGAAAATTGACGTCTGAAAACCAGTTCTAGTTTTTAATTTTATCCATATATCAACTCTGGTGTGATCTCCCATGAATTAGCCTCTGGAATGGCTGTCCTTTGGATCTCGAGACACGTGGGAGGCACCATTTGCTTAGATTATTGGTCAGACATCCTGTGCAAACTGTTAGAAACTTCAAGGAATTGATTAATATCCTTATCAGTTTCAACAATTTTAGTACGTTTTGCTGAAAGATTGCTTTTTTTTTTTTTTTTGTACTGTGTAAACTTGACACCTAAAGGCAGATTTTCTGTGATGCTAAGAAAGCTTAAGCTTCGGGGCCCTGCACTAGCACCAGCCTCATCCAGGAGCACCTTGGGTGGCTTGGGCCTGACAGAGGCAGTGTCTCCTTGAACCATCATGGAAAACAGATGGAGAGGGAGAGACAGAAATATCTTTGTTGGAGAATCACCTCCTAAGAATTTATGACTGTTGTTGAGTTTTGGACATATGTCCTTCAAACACATTTTCCAGAAATGTATCATAGAAAGTGGAAAGCATCTCTTTTCTAACAGGAAAAACAACTACAGGTTTCTCCCACTTTCTGAAAGTTGGAATTATTGCCACTTAGCTTTTACCTAAGATCTGCACTTCACTCACTGAAAGAAATCCAAAGATTTTCATTTTTATGAAAACTATTATCAAATTATAACATGGGTCTTTCATAAAAGTGAAATGCCTGCTGTAATGTGAAGTCAGGGGTTCTCTTTACTTTATACCATTTCAGCTTACCAAATGTTTCATAGGAATGGTCTACTTTCGGATATCGGGCAGACCTATATTTTGCTCAAAAAGAAAGTTATAGAGTATGTTTATGTGATTTAAATAGGATTTGATTAATAAGAATACTTAAGAAATGGAGTGCTCTAATACAGTAACTAAAGTTTACAATCAAGTCTTAAAAATTTTTTCCAACTGTTGTTGATGAAGATGTTTGTAAGATGTATGTAATGTATGTATGTATGTAATAACTACCCCACTTTGACCACTTTCTGCCTTAATGAGTTTACCTTGGTGCATAACTGTTGTCCTCCTTTTGACCGTTCAGGATTTTGTGGTCTTAGTGTGATGTTAGCATAGATATGAATTGTAATTTATAGGAGGGCAGAAGTATAATTGCCAAACCTAGTCCAGGACAGGCTCTAGAGGCTGGCTTTTGAAAAAAAACAGAAATCCCAATACAAATGTAATTCCTGTTCTTTGCCCCAGTCTATGAAAGTTGAGCACCAGAAAAATGAGTTAATCAAGACCTTGCCTTCTTCCTACAATAAAGCAGGATGCGCTTTTTCCAGGGTTCAGCCAGAGATTCTTTTTGCCTTTTGAAGTGAATTCTGAGATGGAGGAGGTGCAGAAGAGGACAGACAGCATAGGCAGAGGGACTGAGAGCATCCTTGGGCCCATTGACCTCTTTCTCTTTGGAACTTATCTTTCAAATCTAAGAGCAACGAGTGTTAACAGGATGTGGGGGGACACGTTTGAGTAGGCTCAAAGGGCATGTAAGTGGCATTTGTTCTCTTCTTGGTTGAAATCTCAGAAAGACCCATGGGCCATGCAATTGGAAAAGGTACCCTTTGGAGGTAGAATGCTGAGGCTTTCCTTATTCAGGCAGAGGATGAGGTGGGAATGAAATGATGGAGCTTCCCTTAGGTGGTTTCTTTGCCTTGGAGGATCCATGTCTGAGTTGAGGGAGTCATGGTGTGAATGCTAGGGAAGGGGAGAAAGCCATAGAATTTGGTGGGGATGTCACTGTCCTTTGAGCTCCTCCTTTCAGGGATTTCATGGTTGGTTTGATGTTTGACTGGAGCAGATGGGGTGAGCAGAACCAAATATGCAGATACTATAACACCCCAGTTATCCAGAGTCATGACAGGGCTCACATTCATTGGGTGGTGGTGGTGTAATCGCTAAGTCATGTCCAACTCTTGCAACCCCGTGGACTGTAGCCCCCCAGGCTCCTCTCTGTCCATGGGATTTTTCAGGCAAGAATACTGGAGTGGGTGGCCATTTCCTTCTCCAGCGGATCTTCCCCACCCAGGGATCGAACCTTCATTTCCTGCATTGCCGGAGGATTCTTTACCACTGAATCACCAGGGATTCATTAGTGTGTTGGCCAAATTCTCTGTGAGATCTAGAGCATATCACATAAACTGAGTCTTCGTTCCCTCATCTATAAAATATGAGGGTACCAAAACCCACCTACTGCAAAACTTGTGTTAAATGAGATAGAAATGGAAGCACCTTGCACATGTCTTCCTCCCCAAGTTGGTTTTCTTAAATTAACCAGAGTCTTCTTTCATATCTGCGGCAGATACAAATAAGTAAACAGTTTTTAAAGTTAACTTTAAAACTTCCAGCAATTGTGTAGCAGATCAATTGTTCATCCTTTCCACTGATCAGATAAAGAATGTTTGGGCCTGGAGAATCTCCAGGCCCGACCTCCATGACACCCACAGCCCTTCCTTTTGACTTGGAGAATCTCACTGACATCCCTCTCCTTCCCTTCCCCACAAAGCACTTGCACTGTTGTATTGAGACTTCTTCCAGTCATCTTTGCTTGCTCCCTTGTGATGCTTTGAGTAGATCAGAAATTGTTTCTCAATCGGAAAATGGACCCAAAATTTTAGGACCAGAATCCTAGGCTTTTAGCTTACCCAGTGACTGGCAGTGGGATGCGGGTCACTGAGATCCCCCTTCACCAACTCCTGCAAGATTTTTTGTCAGCTCTAATGAGCTTACTCTGTCATAAGGAGGAAGGTGGATGAATGTATTAAGTAAAGATTTGCTATGAGGGTTAAAATAAAAAAGGTTTTCAGAAGAGCCTGGGAAGCCTAGTAAATTCAGTCCTTTTTGTCTTACCATTGAACTTCTCATGGATTTGCAGTAGAGTTGGCTGTTTGGATAGATGGTTATCTAGCACCTGGATGAGGCGTACACACCAGAGACATCATTTTGAGTTAATTCTTAAGTGCTACAAATCTTTCTTTGAAACAAACCCACATGAAAGGTAACCTCCGGGGCAAAGGAAACCATAAACAAAATGAGAAGACAACCCACAGAATGGGAGAAAGTATTTGCAGATGAAGGAATTGACAAATAATTCATCTCCAAAATATACAAACAGCTCATGCAGCTCAGTAACAAAAAAAAAAAACACAATCCAATCAAAAAATGTGTATATGTGCTATGTGCTAAGTTGCTCAGTTGTGCCTGACTCTTTGCAGCCCCATGGACTGTAGCCCACCAGGCTCCTCTGTCCATGGGGTTCTTCAGGCAAGAATACTAGAGTGGGTTGCCATTTCCTCCTCCAGGAAGTCTTCCAAACCCAGGGATCGAACCCACGTCGCTTACACCTCATGCATTAGCAGGCAGGTTCTTTACCACTAGCGCCACCTTGGAAGCCCCAATCAAAAAACTGGCAGATCTAAATAGATATTTCTCAAAAAAAAAAAAAAAAAATGCAGAGGAAAAAAAAACACGTGAAAAGATACTCAACATCACTAATTATTAGAGAAATGCAGATAAAAACTACAATGAGATGTCATTTCACGCGAGTCAAAATGGGCATCATCAAAAGAACTACAAACAGTAAATGCTAGAGAGGGTGTGGAGTAAAGGGAACTCTCCTATATTGTTGGTGGGAATGTAAATTGGTACAGCCACTATGGAGAACAGCATGGAGATTCCTTAAAAAACTAAAAATAGAGCTGTCATATGATCTAGCAAGCCCACTTCTAGGTATATTTCTGGAGAAAATCTTCATTCCAAAACATCCATGCACCCCAATATTCATAGCAGCACTGTTGAATATCCAGGACGTGGAAGCAACCTAAATATCCATTGACAGACGAATGGATAAAGAAGATGTCTTATGTATGCAGAATGGAATACTCAGTTCAGTTCAGTTGCTCAGTCATGTCCAACTCTTTGCGACCCCATGAACGGCAGCATGCCAGGCCTCCCTGTCCATCACCAAGTCCCGGAGCCTACCCAAACTCATGTCCACTGAGTCGGTGATGCCATCTAACCATCTCATCCTCTGTCGAGCCCTTCTCCTCCTGCCCTCAACCTTTCCCAGCATCAGGGTCTTTTCAAATGAGTCAGCTCTTCCCATCAGGTGGCCAAAATATTGGAGTTTCAGCTTCAACATCAGTCCCTCCAATGAACACCCAGGCCTGATCTCCTTTAGGATGGATTGGTTGGATCTTCTTGCAGTCCAAGGGACTCTCAAGAGTCCTCTAACACCACAGTTCAAAAGCATCAATCCTTCGGCGCTCAGCTTTCTTTATACTCCAACTGTCACATTCATACGTGACTACTGGAAAAACCATAGCCTTGACTAGACGGACTTTTGTTGGCAAAGTAATGTCTCTGCTTTTTAATATGCTGTCTAGGTTGGTCATAACTTTCCTTCCAAGGAGTAAGCATCTTTTAATTTCATGGCTGCTGTCACCATCTGCAGTGATTTTGGAGCCCCCAAAATATAAAGTCAGCCACTGTTTCCCCATCTATCTGCCATGAAGCGATGGGACCGGATGCCATGATCTTAGTTTTCTGAATGTTGAGCTTAAAGCCAACTTTTTCACTCTCCTCTTTCACTTTCATCAAGAAGCTCTTTAGTTCTTCACTTTCTGCCATAAGGGTGGTGTCATCTGCATACCTGAGGTTATTGATATTTCTCTCAGCAATCTTGATTCCAGCTTGTGCTTCATCCAGCCCAGCGTTTCTCATGATATACTCTGCATATAAGTTAAGTAAACAGGGTGACAATACACAGCCTTGACATACCCCTTTTCCTATTTGGAACCAGTCTGTTGTTCCATGTCCAGTTCTAACTGTTGCTTCCTGACCTGCATACAGGTTTCTCAAGAGGCAGGTCAGATGCTCTGGAATTCCCATCTCTTTCAGAATTTTCCACAGTTTATTGTGATCCACACAGTCAAAGGCTTTGGCATAGTCAATAAAGCAGAAATAGATGTTTTTCTGGAACTCTCTTGCTTTTTTGATGATCCATTGCATGTTGGCAATTTGATCTCTGGTTCCTCTGCCTTTTCTAAAACTAGCTTGAACCTCTGGAAGTTCACAGTTCATGTATTACTGAAGCCTGGCTTGGAGAATTTTGAGCATTACTTTCCTAGCATGTGAGATAAGTCCAATTGTGTGGTAGTTTGAGCATTCTTTGGCGTTTCCTTTCTTTGGGATTGGAATGAAAACTGACCTTGTCTAGTCCCATGGCCTCTGCTGAGTTTTCCAAATTTGCTGGCATGTTGAGTGCAGCACTTTCACAGCATCATCTTTCAGGATTTGAAATAGCTCAACTGGAATTCCATCACCTCCACTAGCTTTGTTCGTAGTAATACTTCCTAAGGCCCACTTGACTTCACATTCCAGGATGTCTGGCTCTAGGTGAGTGATCACACCATCGTGATTATCTGGGTCGTGAAGATCTCTTTTGTACAGTTCTTTTGTGTATTCTTGCCACCTCTTCTTAATATCTTCTGCTTCTGTTAGGTCCATACCATTTCTGTCCTTTATTGAACCCCTCTTTGCATGAAGTGTTCCTTTGGTATCTCTAATTTTCTTGAAGAGATCTCTAGTCTTTCCCATTCTATTGTTTTCCTCTATTTCTTTGCATTGATCGCTGAGAAAGGCTTTCTTATCTCTCCTTGCTATTTTTTGGAACTCTGCATTCAAATGGAATGCTACCCAATCATAGAAAATGAATGAAATAACGCCATCTACTACAACACAGATAAACCTAGAGATTGTCATACTGAGTGAAGTAAGACAGGCAGAGAAAGACAAATATACTGCTAATATGTGGAATCTTAAAAAGAAAAAGGTACAAATGAACTTATTTACAAAACAGAATAGAGTCACAGATGTAGAAACCAATCTTGTGGTTACCAGGAGGCAAAGGGTAGGGAGGAATAAATTGGAAAATTGGGATTGACGTATACACACTACTGTATATAAAATAGATATCTATTAAGGACCTACTATATAGTACAGGGAATTCTACTCAGCACTTTATAATGACCTATATGGGAAAAGAATCTAAGAAAGAGTGGATATATATATATGTATAGCTGATTCACTTTGCTCTACACCCCAAACTAACACAACATTGTAAGTCAACTAGACTCTAATAAAAATTGTAAAATAAATAAAAGGTAACCTTCACCCTTAGTCCAGACCTTTCCACCAAATTCAGGGTGCCAGCCAGCATTGGGGGTCTGGACTGGAATAAGCCTGTATGTATTTAATGAAGTGAATCGGTTAGAAAAAAGCAGTTGGGGATTCACAAAAAACATGATTAAAAAAGCAGAACATTGTAGCACCTAACCCAGTTTACAATGCCCCGTGAAGTTTTCTTTTTAGTCACTGCTGGAGGGAAGTCCCCGCTCAAAACATCTCTGGAGGTGGGGACTGTCCACCTCATGGCCAGTGACTCTCCAGTGTCTGTCCTCAGTCCAGGGGCCTCAGCCCTGCATGAAGACCCAGTTTCCTAGGAATTTGCCTGTTCACTTGAGCAGTATATCTGGACATGTGATTCATCAGCCAGGTGTCCATGGAGGGGCAGATAGTGTCTATGTAATACAGACTGTCAGCATCATGCCTGTGGGAGAAGCCTGGATGCTGCCTTTTAAACCGGTTCTGCTGGTGATGCTAAGAGCAGGTGATGATGGCAATCCTCGGGCTCCATCAACAGGATTCTACTTGAGCATTCTATTCTCTTGAGTGCCCCAAACTCCATATCTGATAGATGGATTGGTGAGCAGTCAAATCAGTGTATACCAGTGCCAGCCTGGAACTATTAAGCTCTCTCCTCAGATGTATTTTCATAAGCTCTGTATATGATTTAGTGAGGAAGCCTTTACTGTGCTGAGCAAGGATAAACAGTGATGCTACAGCAGCTTTTCCTGGGTTGTCAAAGGGGACTGGATTGAACGTTACCCCATAGGTCACAGAATGCCCTGGGTTAATGAGGTTTAGAGAATTTTGCCAGGCCTTCCAGGGTTTTTGTTTTCTCTTGGTTAGAAGGAACGCATGTGTGTTTGGACCTGGTTACCCAAACCGTTCCAAGTTTTATGAAGAGTGAGAAGTTCTTTAGGTGGCTGTCTGTCCATCCCTGTGATTTCCCCAAAGTGTTCGTGCTGATCCTAGGGGTCCAGGACTGAGCTGGGGTTTCCTTTAGCAGAACTAGCCTTGCAGACTCTAGGGGAAGCCCCAACCCCCAGATAGGAGAGAGGGAAGGACACCTGCTTGCCTTTCTTCCCACCCAGCCTGACCGGGCTCGAATGCAGAGCTATGCCAGGGCTGCTTGAGCCCTGCACCTGAGTGTGAATGTGAGGAAGGCCAAACCACACTTTCCTGTAGGCAGTTAACTATCGGGGCAGCTGACTTTCTTGACTTCTATTCGTATGATGTCATTTGCACAGTGGAATAATGCAGAAACTTACTTTGTTTGGAGTGATGCCTCACATACTTTTTTTTTGGATACAGCCTACAAATAGAGAAAGACACCATTGTTGAGACCTTTTCTTATGTGTCAGGGGCAGGGGGGCAGTTGAGGGAATGATTTTCCCAAAGGAATTCATCTTAGTTAATATTCTAGAAAAATGTGCACAACTCTGAATTCAAAAGCTTTCTCTGTATGTGTGTTAAAATCAAGGTCCATGTGCCATGTGCTCTGTGAACCCAAAAGGCTATATTTAGCCTGGTAGAGTAGTATTTTTGCATCAGAACATTTTATCCTTGCAAAGGATAGCAAGGATTCTCCCTGGACACAATTCCAGATGAGTAGACTCCATTCATTTGGGGAGAAATATGCACAAATGGTTTTGGAAATTTTGATCCGATCCAAAGTGCATCCCTTTTTGAGATCAATTTTTCCTTTTGAGAAGAGTTTAAATCAGTGTTAAAATGCAGCTCGGAGATGGGCCCAGAGAGTGGGAGAGATTGCTTTTGCATGAAATCACAATGTGTACATTGTTTTTAAATATTCTTTTCATTGTATGCTTCATTACGAAAACAATTCAACAATTCACAGCCTCGAAAGGGTGACAGATGTTATGGTGTAACCAACAGAGAGAGTGTAAGCTGGAAGAAAGAAAAGGGAAGAAATCCCTCCCTCGCCAACCATCACTCAGAATCGAATTGAGTTTTTTCTTCTAGGGGATTCCCTGTAATCCCCAGGGATGCCTTGACCTTGAGGTTTCTAGGCACAGTGCTGGGAGGAGCTCAGAGAAAGGGGAAGGAAATTAACATTTTCAGAGTGCCAGATGCCAAACCGGTTGCTTTATCTCCACCCTGTTATTTAATGCAATCACCCCGGGTTTTCAAGTGAGGGTACTGAGGCACTGAGAGGTTACCTGGTAACCAGCCAAGTTATGGGATGTCAGCCAGTTTTCCTATGCTGCTCCCTCCTCCTATTACTAAACCAGTGCTAAGGGGCCTTGGTGCTCCAAGTGTGGTTTGCGGACCTGAAGCATCAGCATCACCCAGGGGCTGTGTTGAAACCAGAGTATCCTTAGCTCCATCCGAGACCTGCCAGTGGGAATCTGCATTTGTAACAGAACTCCCCAGGGATTTGTATGCGCATTACAGTGTATGAAGCTCTGCTACCCTGGACCTGGAGGAGGGAGGTCTGGCGGATACCACTGTGAAAACTAGCCAAGCCTCAGGATGGCAATCAGGAGGCTGACTTGAGGGCTTGGTCTCTCTGGAGGGGGAATGGGTACAACTAGAATCTAGTGGGTTGCAGCTAAACATCTTTAAACCCGCAGGACGCTCCACCTCCCCTCGCAACGAAGAATTATCCTGCCCCACCTATGCAGCATGATAGATTTCCAGTAGGGTTTTGACAGTGTCTGGCAGTGGTACCCAGGATGCAGTGGAAATGTTTCTGAGCAGGTGCTGAGTATGCCGTACTGGGGGTCACAACCCCACTCCCCAGTCCTGCCGGCAACAATGCCTTTTGCTTCTTTGTTTTACTCCATAAAACTGCTCAGGCCTCTGTTCTAGCTCACAGCCCCCAGGCATGCTGTGTTGGTTCTGCTGTGCCACCTGGAGGCTAGGGGAGAAAAGGGAATAAACAGCAAGATTGGTGAAGGGAGGCAAAGCCTCTTGCCCATCACCTTGCCTTCCAGCCTACTCACCTCCCCCATTCCTGGGTTCTATCCCTGGGTTGGGGAGATCCCCTGAAGGATGGCAATAGCAACCCACTCCAGTATTCTTGCCTGGAGAATCTCTTGGGCACTGGCGGGCTACAGTCCATAGGGTTAAAAAGAGTTAGACACGACTGAAGCAACTCATTTCTCATATTCTCACTCAGCTCCTGTAATTCCAGCACCTCCATTAACAAACTTTCCTCTCTCCTCCCCTTTCTCTCTCTCTCTCTCCCTCTCTAGATTCTTGGTCCAGAACATCTGGAACTCTCTCCCTTCCATCCCCTCTGCCTCCTTCCCTTCTTTTCTCTCTGTTCTCCATTTGGCAGCTGAAAAATCAACCTGAACCATGACTGGGGAAGTGAAACTAGCATATCCAATGTGTAATATGGGGGAAATAAGTTTTGAATTGAAATTCTACCCAATGACGAATCCCTATCATTCATCTCCTTCAGAATGGCTACGAACACCTCTACCTACATGTTTTATGCTGATTAAACTTGCTTTTTTTTTGAGGTCTAGAATTGGAAAACAGAGTTCTTTCTGGGTTTTGGTATGTTTTCCTGTTTTCTTTCACTGTTGGTATTATAACACTCATTTTCCTGTCCTTTTTAATAAACATAATCCATGAAGTAGATTGTTCTCAATAACTTTTGGAACCAAACTGGAGTTATCACCAAGGCATTCCAAGAAGAAGAAAATGTCTTTGCAACTTCTCTGTACTTTCTTTTCATGACTCTCGTGATCCTTTGCAAATGAAAAGGGGGAGGGCTTGGGGAGTGACCAGTGGGCTACACAGAATGTCCAGCTCCAGCATTTGGACCCAGAGGCCAGGGCAGATGAAGCTGGGCTTCCAACCAGAGTGGAATGCATCTTCCCAGTATTGGGAAGCCTGTGTTTTTTCCAGCAGACCACCTGATCTGCTCCAGAGGGCTTTAAATTGGGAAATGTGGAATTACAGGAAATACTGGAAATCAGAGAACAGGAGATCAGTTTACTGTGGAGGATTATCAGTTATGTCACAAAAAGGGGAGAGTTGATACCTGGTAACTGATTCCTAGTAATTGTTTTGAGGAAATAATTGGGAAATCAGTATTAGAAACAAGCGTGTCTTTAAGATCAGTCTTAAAGGTATATAAATGAGAGGAAGAAAACCTTAGAGGCCTTTGTCCCCTGAGGTGCCCCTCCTGACTCCAGCACACACCCTCTAAGTGTGTTGTCGCATCTCATGAACGCCTCCAGGGCCATCTTGGGTTTGATAATGTATGCCATCTTTTGCAAGATCCACCAAACTCTTTGGGCTACAATTTATGCCTTTCAAAAATTGGACTGGAAACTGCTAGTAAGAATCATCACAGAATTGACTACTGCAAATCCTTGGACCCATTCAAAGTAACAATTACTGGCACTTTATGAAGAATAGCTCCAAACCAAGGTCAGAGTTTGTAAGAACAGAGGAAGACATAATTCATGTACAATTGAATAAAACCTTGAACCTTTAACATGGGCCCATTTTCATCCACAAATTGGAATGAAGCTTCTTTCCAAAGTGTATAACTTTAAAAAGCTCAAATTTTCATATTTCTTTAGTGAGTTGAATTTTCCATAAGAGCAGCTACTCTGAGATTATGGTAATGAATATTTAATATTGTTAATAGCTTGTTGTTGTTGTTCAGTCACTAATTCACATCTAACTCTTTGCAACCTCATGAACTGCAACATGTCAGGCTTCCCTGTCCTTCACTGTCTCCCAGAGTCGGCTCAAACTCATGTCCATTGAGTCAGTGATGCCATCCAACCATCTCAACCTCTGTCGCTCCCTTCTCCTCCTGCCCTCAATCCTTCCCAGCATCAGGGTCTTTTCTAATGAGTTGGCTCTTTGCACCAAGTGGCCAAAATATTGGAGCTTCAGCTTCAGCGTCAGTTCTTCCAGTGAATATTCAGGGTTGATTTCCTTTAGGATTGACTGGTTTGATCTTGCAGTCCAAGGGACTCCCAAGAGTCTTCTCCAACACCACAGTTCGAAAGCATCAATTCTTCGGCACTCATCCTTCTTTATTGTCTAACTCTCACATCCATACATGACTATTGGAAAAACCATAGCTTTGGATCTTAGTGGGCCATGTGATGTCTCTGTTTTTAATATGCTGAATTTTTTACAGCTTTTTTACAAAAGCCAGGAGGAACCTTGACTCCTTGACACCAGATCCCCAAAGCAAAGCATCCTCGTGGCAGCCTGCCTGCCTAAGAGGAAGGAAGATGGAGAGAAAGTAAAAGGAGAAGCTATTTATTAAGATCTTAGAAATATGACTAGAGTGGTGGTTGCCAGGAGCTGGGAGCTGGAAGGAGGGAGGAATGGAGAGTTAGTGTTAAATGGGTACAATTTCATTTTTGCAAAATTGAAAAGTGTTCTCTGGATGGATGGTGGTGATGGTAGCATAACAATGTGAGTACACTTAGTGCCCCTGACTGTACACTTAAAAATGGTTAAAATGGTAAATTTTATGTTTGTATATTTTACCACAGTAAATCAGACATGCACAGAGAAATTTTGTTTCATTTGTATTAACTTTTTAAAAAAATACTCAAAAGATAAATCCAAATGGCAGAAATAGAAGATAAATGTCACCACCACCACCACCAAAAAGATCATGAAAATCTATCTTTTGAAAGCGAAAGGAAAACCTTGGTCTCGAGGACAGTGGGACCTAAACAACCCAGTGAGTTGACTCAAGGAGAGTTTGAAGGTCCAAATGGTTTGAGGGTCCAAGCATTTCCTTGATGAACTCTCTGGGATGGACCTGTGGTTCATGGTGCCCTCATCAGAGGCCACAGGACTGATTTGAAGAGGAGGACTTGAGCTGAGCTGTGTTTTCCTACTGTCTAGGCTGCTCTTTGGCCCTGGGCGAGGGCAGCTCCGTAATTACCACCCCCCTGCCATCCAAGGAATCCCAAGTCGTCACATTTTTCAGTATTGTTTTCTTTGCAGTTTAATCCTGGCTTGTCACATTGCCAAGGGGAAAATTGTGTCTCCCCCCTTTATTTTTCACACCCTAGCTCCATGAGGAGGGAAATGATGGATGCCTGGACTTGTCCTCTGGCATATCCGGGGCACCGCATGTCTGGGCCTACACAGGCCCGGTCTCTGAAACAGGAAGAGGTGCCTGTCGAGGTCTCAGAGACACATGTTCTTAGAGTTGCCGTTTCCGCACACTTCCTTGGCTGTCGGAGGGGTGTGTTCCGAGAGTGGCCCGGGGGTTGCAAGGCTGTGGAAACACTCTGGGGACAGCCCTGGATGGCTCTTCCCTGTCAGTGGGCTTCAGTGTCACCCCAGCAGGGTGACCAGGCGGAGGGCCCGCTCCCTGGCTCTCATGACAGCGGGTCCCTTCTGCCTGCCGGGCCTGAGAAGTATGCTGGGGGCATTTCTGTAATGGACACTCCTAGCTCTTCCTCTTGTTTGCTTGTTTCTCATTTTCATGGTAGTAACATATACAGAACATAAAATTGACCGTCTTGGGATTTCCCTCGTGGTCCAGTGGCTAAGACTCCATGCTCCCAATGCAGGGGACCCGGTTTGAACCCTGGTCAGGGAGCTAGGTCCCAAGCACCACAACTAGGAGTTTGCATGTTGCAACTAAAGACCACACATGCTGCAACTAAGACCCAGCACGACCAAGTAAATGAATTTCTTTAAACCTTTAAAAAAATAAAAATACTAAAGTAAAAAGATTTTTTTTAAAAAAAATTGACCGTCTTGACCGTTTTCAGTGGCAATAAGTGCATTCACATTGTTGTGATACCATCTTTATCCATCCATCCACAGAACTTTTTCCTCTTGTAAAACTAAAAGGCTTTACCCATTAAACACCAACTTCCCTTTCCCCTCTACCTTCCAGCCTCTGGCAACCACTGTGCACTTTCTGTCCCTCTTAGTTTGACTGCTCTCGGTAACCCATCTAAGTGAAATTACAGTGTTTCTCCTTTTGTGACTGGCAGTTTCACTTAGCATAATGTCCTTAATGGACATGAGTTTGAGCAAACTCCGGGAGATAGTGAAGGACAGGGAATCTCGTCGTGCTGCAGTCCATGGGGGTTGCAAAGAGTTGGGCACGACTTAGCAACTGAGCAACAACAACAACAATGTCCTCAAGGTTCCCCCGTGTTGTAGCAGGTATTAGGATTTCCATCCTTTTTAATATTGGTGACTTATATTCCAGAATATGTCTATACCACATTTTGTTTATCCATCGTCTGTTGATGGATACTTTCCCCTTTTCTCTCACTCTTGTTGTTGAGAGGCACTATCTATCTGTGAAGTCCTCCAGAGATCAAAAGAATTCCCTAGTCCCTACTCTCAAGGAGTTCACTTCTTTAGCAAGAGCTGAAGTACAACTACAGGAAAAAGGAAATCACAGAGCAAAAGTCATATAACGTGAGACATCCGACCAGGATGTGTCATAAGTGGATGTGGATTTGCACAACAGATGGCTTAGAGGGAGTATACTCTATACTATGGATTCCAGAGGTAGATAGCCTGAGCCCCAATCCTGGTTTTGTCCATAGTATCCATGTCACTTCGGGTGAATTATTGAATCTCTAAGCTTCTGTTTCCTATAAAACAGGGATAATAGTACTTTCCCCATAGAATTGTTGGGAGGATTAAATGGGAAAACACTGAAGAAGAGTTTAACAGAGAGCCTGACGTGGTTAGCATTCAAGACTAACACACGTATTACCCACTAATGCTAGTCAGTTATTTTTTAATATATTGTTCTTGTTCTCTTAATATGACTAAATACTGGTATCTGCATTTGCCACAATTTTGCAAGTATTTGTGGTTCCTATTCTGTCTTTCCTCTTCACTTCCCTTTAAGATTATGATAGTTTGCATGGTAATTGATTCTAGAGATTCTCAGATTATTGAGTAAGAATAAACTGTTTTTATCAGATAACTGAAAATAATAGTGGATGTGGCCTGGCTTTCTTATCCACAGGAGGATATAGAATGAGGAAAGGAATGACCGTTAGTAGATAACCTTCATCTAACTGATGAGGAAGTTGGCTTTCTCTAGCTCTGGACCTGTTAGAGGGGGAGGCTAGGTTCCATCTCTTGGTAACGTAGGTCTGATAGATAACATTGCCCATGTAGATAATGCTAATGTGGCTATTCTCGCAATTAAAAAAATTCATGTTTAGATTATTTTAATCTTGAATATTGAAATACTCTGATTTTTTCTAGTAATGCTTAAAATTTGGGGGCTTCCCAGGTGGCACTAGTGGTAAAGAAACCTCCTGCCAATGCAGGAGATACAAGAGATACAGGTTCAAGATCCCTGGGTCGAGAAGATCCTCTGGAGAAGGAAATGGCAACTCACTCCAGTATTCTTGCCTAGGAAATCTCTATGGACAGAGGAGCCTGGCGGGTTGCAGTCCATGGGGTAGCAAAGAGTTGTACACAACTGAGTACAAGAAAACTTGAAAAAATCAAATTGATAGTTTTGCTAGGTTAAATATTTTTCTATACAAGGGTGCCCTAAGGTATTCTAGAATGTAGGCCTAGGACACATCATCTGGCTGGTGCATTACTCTGTTCCTGTTTGTCTGCTTGCTATTTCCTACCCAGAGGTCCACTGACTTCAAGGCAATTGAATCCATTATTACCCATGAGAAAAAAAAAAACATCTGAGTCTCCCTTGCCCCAACAATAGATTTCTCTTTAAAAAAAAAAAGGCATTTGAGAGGAGTGGGTGCGAACATAGGAATTTCCTCCTCCACCCTCGCTGTTGCTAAGCTATAAGCTAATATTGTGAGAGAGAAAAAAAGCCAAGGTCTCAACTTTCCTTGCCATACCACTTTGTATTTTTGTTTACTAGTATTAATGAAGGTTTCCCTCCATCATATGCTGGTTAAAGCTGATTTGTCCTTAGGTTGTACACTAGGGAGCTTTGCTTCAATTAGCTAAAGGTGCCCAGGCTTCTTCCACCCCTCCTGGAGTTCTGTTTACTCCTTGGTGTCTTTCAATCAGCTTTTCTGATCAAGAATTTATTTATTTACTCCATCTGCTTGTTTATTTACTTACTGATTTATTCAGTCTGCTTGGGGAGGTAAAGGAATATTGTGCTGCCTTTAAGTGTACTCATCTATTTGCCATTACAAGTGAAAATCAAACTTGGAGATTTCTTTTTTCTGTTTAAATTTGGAGACTTTTCTTTTTGCCAAAATCTCTGGAGAAGGATAAGGCCACGGTGGTTGAAATACTTCTGTGGCTTTTCCCAAGGGAGGATTCAGCAAGTGTGTTTCCCAGGTTGGGATTAGATTCATATTTGTTTATGTTCCAAAGTTTTTTCCCCTGTAATACCATAATTTTGAGTATCAGCAGAACTGGGAGCAGATCGTATTTCATGGAATGTGTAATCCTTTGGGGTTGTATATTTTACTCAAATAAACTTTCATGACGGGTTGGCTAAATAGCATGAAGTCTCCGGCAGGTTTCACTTGGCTAATTTTGCTCTTTTCCTGCTTTCCTGGTCAAACTTCTGCCCAACACCCCTTGAAGTGGGCAGCTGAATAGGGTGAAAGTAAAGATTTTGACTGGTGGTGCAGTTACTGAGAGGTGTTTTGGGCTTGATATTATCTGATAGTAATACTAAAGCGATATAGGAACCCCTGCTCGAGCTGCTCCAGTTGTGGGTCTGGGATGTTCTCCAGTGGTGGAGAGGTACTCCTCTCTTGGTTGTCTCACTTCTAGGTACCAGAAATATTAGCCCTTGGTTAACAGAGTGTAAGACGGCCCAGCACAGAGGGACTTTAGAATACAGAAGCGAGAATAGAGTGTAGGAAGGAAGTTGACAGTTTTCAGTGACAGCTCAACCTAATTTGCAAACTATTATGTTTTCTAAAGCCATAGAGTAATCCACCGACTAGTAACCCACTAGTAATCCTAGTCAAAGGGCTAGGTTGTAGGGAAAGAATCCTGTAGAACTGAGGCATTCAGAACAACTTGATCAAGTTACTCTACCTCCCGAAGCCTTGGTTTTGCAAACTGCAAAATGGGGCTAATGATACCTATGACTAGTGGTTTCTGTGCAGTAACCAATCCAGAGTAGCTGGCGTATTTTCAATAATACGTTTTTAATAAATGTAAATTTCTCTCCCTCAACCATTCGGGATCAAGTAAGTTGCCATGCAGAAGTGTTTTGGAAACTATGGATATTAATTATTATTTGACTCTTAGTTGACTTAAACATTTATTTGTCCCAGGAATAGAGAAAAATATCCTTTGATTATGAGACAGGTGCATTTTTACTATGTTAAATCCACCTCCTGTCTTTCTTGTGGCTTAGTAATGTGGGTAGTTTCAACCCTTCCATATTCTCAATGGCACAGAACCTTCAGCTCTTTTAAAATCAAGTAGGTTCTTAGGTTATCATTACGAGGTAATCATATGAGTGGGCTTCTATAGGCTCCAAGTTAAATGATGTGTGCGTCTTCTTTCTGACTTAACTCTAAAGCCATAGGATGACTGGGAGGCACTGACGAAATGACAGCTTCCAAACAGCCTATCGGCCTCACAGAACCTGTGTCTCTGGGAAGACAAGCGAGGCAGACCTAGAGCCATAACGAAGTGACTTCCAATGGTCCCCTCACACTCACTGGTTTCCGCCTGGTCTGATTTATTAGGAATGATGTGAGCATGATTCAGAAATGGTTTTATGAGAATTTTTTTTGTGGTTGAATCATATCTGGTGGCTTTTTCCATTTTTCTAATATCATCTGATTAGCTCAGGGGAGCCAAACTTTATTGTCCTGACTCATTGAGGGAAGGTGCTTGCTCATGAATGTGGAGACCCTGGGGAGGAAGAGGGTTGGCAGGCATTCCCACCTGATGGGTATCCTGGCAAATTCCAGGGAGGGGAGCATGTGGCACAACTTCCAGCGAAGTCTTACCAAAACCTTGCAGACGACCTGTTGTGGAAACACTTTGACCTGCGTTAATACACTCCTCTTCCCCCGAGAGGAGGCTGAGCTGACATCACCCTGTCACATACTGCACAGTAAGAAACTGAGTCTCAGAGACACTAAGGGAGTGGCTTAGCATCCCACACTTAGATCTGGTGATATTTCAGATGGATACAGAGCACCAAAGTTAGAGGAGAATGGAAAATTTAGAAAGACGTTCTCTTTCTACTTTAAACTTTTCTCTATTGGCTGGATGGCTTCCAAAATATTATGATAATTGTTTTAAAAACTAAAAATATGTTATATTTATGTTTATTATTCAACTTTAAGGAAATGAAAAAGGACCTAATCAATCCTTTAGTTCAGTTCAGTTCAATCGCTCAGTCATGTCCGACTCTCTGCAACCCCATGGACTGCAGCACACCAGGCTTCCCTGTCCATCACGAACTCCCGGAGCTTACTCAAACTCATGTCCATCGAGTCAGTGATGCCATCCAACCGTCTCATCTTCTGTCGTCCCCTTCTCCTCCTGCCTTCAATCTTTCCCAGCATCAGGGTCTTTTCCGATGAGTCAGTTCTTCACATCAGGTGGGCAAAGTATTGGAATTTCAGCTTCAGCATCAGTCCTTCCCATGAATATTCAGGACTGATTTTCTTTAGGATGGATTGGTTGGATCTTCTTGCAGTCCAAGGGACTCTCAAGAGTCTTCTCCAACACCACAGTTCAAAAGCATCAATTCTTCAGTGCTCAACTTTCTTTATAGTCCTCAACTTTCTTTATAGTCCAACTCACATCCATACATGACTACTGGAAAAACCATTGTTTTGACTATATGGACCTTTGTCAGCAAAGTAATGTCTCTGCTTTTTAGTATGCTGTGTAGTTTGGTCATAGCTTTTCTTCCAAGGAGCAAGTGTCTTTTAATTTCATGGCTGTAATCACCATCAGCAGTGATTTTGGAGCCCAAAAAGGTAAAGTCTGTCACTGTTGCCATTGTTTCCCCATCTATTTGCCATGAAGTGATGGGACCGAATGCCATGATCTTCGTTTTCTGAATGTTGAGTTTTAAGCCAACTTTTTCACTCTCTTCTTTCACTTTCATTAAGAAGTTCTTTAGTTCCTCTTCGCTTTCTGCCACAAAGGTGGTGTCATCTGCATATCTGAGGTTATTAATATTTCTCCCAACAATATTGATTCCAGATTTTGCTTTATCCAGCCCGGCATTTTGCATGATGTACTCTACATATAAGTTAAATAAGCAGGGTGACAATATACAGCCTTGACATACTCCTTTCCCAATTTGGAACCAGTCTGTAGTTCCATGTCCAGTTCTAACTGTTGCTTCATGACCTGCATACAGATTTCTCAGGAGACAGGTAAGGTGGTCTGGTATTCCCATCTCTTTAACAATTTTCCACAGTCAAAGGCTTTGGTGTATTCAATAAAGCAGAAATAGATGTTTTTCTGAAACTCTCTTGCTGTTTCTATGATCTAACGGATGTTGGCAATTTGATCTCTAGTTCCTCTGCCTTTTCTAAATCCAGCTTGAACATCTGGAAGTTCACGCTTCACGTACTGTTGAAGCCTGGCTTGGAGAATTTTGAGCATTACTTTGCTAGCATATGAGATGAGTGCAATTGTGCGGTAGGTTTTGTGTGCCGTTATTAGTTCAGTCCTCTCATTTTTACAGATCAGAAGACTTGTGTTGTTAAGTAATTTGGTCAAGGTGATACATAAACTGACATGTGGTGCAAAGTATATTTCAAAAACTTAATAGACTAAGTGTGATTATTTAAGCTCTGTATTCTACTAAATGCATGTTTAACTGCCTGGACTAGCCCAGATGACTCTGGCTGTACTGTTGACAGAAAGGCTCCTGACTTGTGGCTTTGGGGTCTGGGAGACCTGGGTGGAAACTTGGTGCTTCTTGGTACCTTCGTGACCTTGGGACACATGACCCTTCTCCCTTATATCTATTTCTTCATCTGCAAATGGCAACTATAATTCCCATCTTGCAAGGTTTGAATTAGACATTAGATGCCGTCAATTAGTAGAATCCATTGGAAATTGCCATTTTTATAGATTAAGATGGTCAAGTATTAGTAATTTCATATAGTATAACCTAGAATATAAAGGGGGCTTTGCTGATGGCTCAGTGGTAAAGAACCTGCCTGCCAGTGCAGGAGACTCGGGTTCAATCCCTGGATCCGGAAGATCCCCTGGAGAAGGAAATGGCAACCTACTGCAGTATTGTTGCCTGGGAAATCCAATGGACAGAGGAGCCTGGCAGGCTACAATCCATGGGGTCACAAAAGAGTTGGACATGACTTAGAGACTGAAATACAACAAGAAAATGTAAAGAGTCTAGTAGATACTCAGTAAATAGTAACTATTCAACTTGTAATACAGGATAAAACAGAATTTTTATGGATATTATGGAGTGGTCCCAAATGTTTTCTTTTCTCAAGGAAACTATAAAGATGAAAATGGCTCTGCATTTTCTTAAATTTTACAAGTGCTCAGTGACTTTGGAAAGCCTTCTTACTTGAGCTCCACCCCCTACCCCGCCCCCCTCCCAGGACGGGTTTCATCTTTTGATGTCTTTGGCAGTTCACGGCTCAGTTGACTTTCTTCTGTTGCTCGTGGGGTCAGATCCTGTATAATTCCTCCTTCTAGTTGTCTTTCATTGATGATCAATTATTTTTACGTTGGAAACTTTTCTGCACAACAACTGCCCTGCCTCACTGATGCATAGAAAATGAGTATAGTGTTAGGATTTTTAGTACTGTTATCATTTCTTGTTGGGTAAATTTTGGCTAAAACTCTATAAAATTCACTTATACTGCAGTAGTATTATGGAGTTCTAAGAACCTGTGGATGACTTTTGGGATACCTGTGTTCCAGATATCACTGTGATATTAACTCTTTTGCCTTGGACCCCATATGATTCATTTAAAAATATATAAGATCTATAAGATCATTGTAAGTAAGAAAAAATGCTTGCTTATGATTTTTTCTTGTCAATATACATAGATAGTGCAGAGAGTGAGCGGTAGGGCAACACTGAGGGGTGAGTTATTATTAGTTCATATTGTTATTTCATTGTATTGTATTCCAGTTTTTTATTATCATAAATTTTCTCTGAACCAATATAACACTACATTCAGGGAAGTGTATTGCTTAAGCCGGTTGATAAAAGAACTTTTAACCATGTTTCGTTATAAAACAAACCCTTGACATAGGCAGGGGGGGTGGGTGGAGAAATAGAAGAGAAAAATGAGAAAATCTTAATCTTCATCATTTTCCATAGACTTCAACCTAATTTTCTACTCCCTAAAGTGACAGGCTTTCCCTTTTTGTTTGTTGTCTTTTGAATGATGAAGAAAAAGGAAGCTGACGTTTGTGTAAAATTTAACTCAGTCAACAACTTCAGATGCCTGGTAGTGATACATGTCACTGCACACATTTTCAAGATTTACCTTCTTTCATTAAAACTTCAGATGCATGTCATCTGTTTTACTTGTCTACATAGTTTTATTATTAGGCAACTTTGTAGTCTTATAATCTAGGTAAAAACAGGAAATAGAAAAAATGAGAAAGTTGGAAGAATAAATTCCACCACCTTCAGTGCAGCAGTGACTGTCAGTAATACTGAAATATGAAAGGATCAGGTTAATTGAGAGCAATGTTAGTTGAGAGAGAATTAGGAAACAGTCATCCTTACGTGCATGCATTTAGATGCCCTATTAAGAAACCATATCTAAGGTAGTAACATTCAAACTTTTTAAAAAAGTTTTATCGTTTAGTTACAGTTCCCACGTGGCCACTAGAGAATGGATTTGGGGCTGCTTGCCAGTGGTCCAGGCCGGTGAGGGCTTCTGAGGGCAGTGGCGGAGGTGGGCAACCAGGAACCAGGAAGAGACACATCTGTTCTTCCCTGACCTTTCACGTGACCCCTCCTTGGCTCCCTTCCCACCCTTCCTCCTTTTGTCTTTTTCTCCGCTGTGAGTGAGGGCAGGATTCCATGGCAGGCTTTCAAGATATGCCCTTAGCTTATACTCTGGGAATTTACCCAGGGAATTCTTGCTTCTCATAAATAGTAACCCATGCCCATCAGCCAGGGTGGCACATAAGAGGAACAGGCTGGGATGTCCAGGACCAGGCTGCTAGCACTGAAGCAGGGCTCATTGCAGCCCTGCACTTTCTGCCTGTGTGTGAAGGATGGAGGAGAGCTGAGCTTAGACCACGAGGGCAAAAGGAGCCTCTCCATACACCCTGCAGCCGTGCTGAGATGGTTTGGAGTGATGGACTTACTCTGGCCCAGCTCCACATTTTGCCTGGCAGATCACCAAGCAGAATGGGACAGTCCCTGATTGATCCGCAGTCTCCCAAAACTGTCTGCTGCTAAGTTTGGACTGTTCTGAATCATGCTGGTGACAGAATTTGCCTATGGTGTCATTTGTGGAAAAGGAAAAAAAAACTGAAGGTGGACCTGAGAGACATGATTTGTCCTGGGTCCTCCATGGTCTGAGAATGGCACTAAGGGTTTGAAGGAAGGGAAGGGGGATCAGGATGGGGAGGACATCAGTTGATAGAATTAGGAAACAGTCATCCTTACGTGCAGGAGCTGTGTGTTGTTTGGGGAAGCAGTGTTTATATAGCGTAAATGCTCTAGAGGTATATGGACCACCAGGAGACATAATCCATCCATGTTGATGCCTGCCGAGATAGCCCACCTCAGAGAACAGCCAGCTTGTAGACCACTTTGATTCACTGACTCTTTCTTAAATCTTCCTGTCACCTCTTGGGCTACTTAATTCATTTCCCCTCTCGAATTTGCCCCCAACTCCCACCTTGGTCGATACCACGAATGACCCTCTTTCTTGGGCTCACCCAGCTGGCTTTCCTTTTTCATTCCTTGCTTAACTCAGCATGTCGACTTCAATGTGAGACTCTAAAAAGAACATTTCGTTAGAAAATGGAAATCTGAGACAATCAGGAAGAGTAGAAATACATCCCTGTTTATCCTTAGGTCGAAGAATTCACACGAGCAACCAACACAAACTGTTAAGTATTGCCTTAGGAAAGATTTCTACCACTGTGCTTGCCAGGTACAAGAAAAGAAAATTACAATTGATTCTACATTGCTCTCAGAATAACCTCATCATAAATTTTCAAGCACAGAATGAGCCTTTGTGTGAAACCCCGAAGCTTCTATCTGCAAACCCATCTTAATGACAGATTCCCTGTTTGGAGCAAGAATGCGTCATCGCTGGTCTTATGTTTTCAGATAAACACAAAGCTTTGAGGGGGGAAATGCTTAAGTTAAAAGACTAAGGGTTGATCTCCCATGGGAGTTCCTGAAACCCCTCTCAACTGAAACATTTGAAACAAGTCTTGTGACCTGGCCTAAGCGTTGCCATGGCTGACACATTTATAGTGTGTTCTACAAAGATCTATTTGTGATCCACAGACTTGGGTCATGGTTAGCTTAGCTTGCTTTATCTCAGTTAAAAGACTTCTGTTGAAAGAACAAACAAGGAAGTTCATGTAAGTCTAGAATGTATTTTAATAAAGAAGATGTGGTACATATATATAATGGAATTTTCAGTTCAGTTGAGTTCAATCACTCAGTCGTGATCAATCGCTTAGTCGTGACTCTTTGCGACCCCATGGAATGCAGCGTGCCAGGCCTCCCTGTCCATCACCAACTCCCAGAGCTTGCTCAAACTCATGTCCAATCCTTCGAGTGAGTGATGTCATCCAACCATCTCATCCTCTGTTGTACCCTTTTCCTCCCACCTTCAATCTTTCCCAGCATCAGGGTCTTTTCCAGTGAGTCAGTTCTTCACATCAGGTGGCCAAAGTATTGGAGCTTCAGCATCAGTGCTTCCAGTGAATACTCAGGACTGATTTCCTTCAGGATGGACTGGTTGGATCTCCTTGCAGTCCAAGGGACTCTCAAGAGTCTTCTCCAACACCACAGTTCAAAAGCATCAATTCTTTGGCGCTTAGCTTTCTTTATGGTCCAACTCTCACATCCATACGTGACAACTGGAAAAACCATTGTTTTGACTATATGGACCTTTGTCAGTAAAGTAATGTCTCTGCTTTTCAATATGCTGTGTAGGTTGGTCATAGCTTTTCTTCCAAAGAGCAAGCGTCTATTAATTTCATGGCTACAGTCACCATCTGCAGTGATTTTGGAGCCCAAGAAAATAAAGTGTGTCACTGTTTCCATTGTTTCCCCATCTATTTCCCATGAAGTGATGGGACTGGATGCCATGATCTTCGTGTTTTTTTTTTTTAATTTATTTATTTTTTAATTGAAAGATAATGGCTTTACAGAATTTTGTTGTTTTCTGTCAAACCTAAAAATGTGGAATGCTTCACGAATTTGCGTGTCATCCTTGTGCAGGGGCCATACTAATCTTCTCTATATTCCAGTTTAGTATATGTGTTGCCAGAGTGAGCACAGTCTTCATTTTTTGAATGTTGAGTTTTAAGCCAGCTTTTTCACTCTCCTCTTTCACTTTCATCAAGAGGCTCTTTAGTTCCTCTTCACTTTCTGCTATAAGACTGGTGTCATCTGCATATCTGAGGTTATTGATATTTCTCCCGGCAATCTTGATTCCAGCTTGTGCTTCATTCAGTCTGACATTTTGCATGATGTACTCTGCATATAAGTTAAATAAGCAAGGTGACAATATACAGCCTTGATGTGCTCCTTTCCCAACGTGGAACCAGTCCGTTGTTCCATGCCTGGTTCTAACTGGAGTGGAATATTTCTCAGTTACTAGAAAGAGGGCTTCCCTGGTGGCTCAGACGGTAAAGAATCTGTCTGCAATGCAGGAGACCCAGGTTTGATCCCTGGGTTGGGAAGACCTCCTGGAGAAGGGAATGGCTAACCACTCCAATATTTCTGTGTGGAGAATTCCATGGACAGAGGAGCCTGGCAGGCTATAGTCCATGGGGTTGCAAAAAGCTGGACACGACTGAGCTACTAACCTATTAAAAAAGAATGAGATAATGCTATTTGCATGTTGCATGGATGGACCTAGAGATTATCATACTAAATGAAGTAAGTCAGAGGAGAAAAACAAATACCATATGATATCACTTATATGTGGAATCTAAAATACAACACAAATTAAACCTATATATGAAACAAAAATAGACTCCCTGATGTAGAGAACAGATTTTTGCTTGCCACTGGGGATGGAAATGGAGGAGGGAATGATTGGGAGTTTGAGATTCAGTTCAGTTCAGTTCAGTCGCTCAGTCGTGTCCGACTCTTTGCAACCCCATGAACCGCAGCACGCCAGGCCTCCCTGTCCATCACCAACTCCCGCAGTCTACCCAAACTCATGTCCATTGATTCGGTGATGCCATCCAACCATCTCATCCTCTGTCTGGGATTAGCAGATGCAAACTATTATATATAGGAAGGATAAACAAGGTCCTAATGTATAGCCCAGGGAATTATTATATTCAATATTCTGTGATAAACTATAATGGAAAATAATATGAAAAAGAATATGTCTATAACTGAGTCACTTTACTGTACAGCAGCAGCAGAAATTAACACAGCATTGTAAATCAACTATATTTCAATAAAATTATTTTTTTTTTAAAGAACGTATTTTAGATACCAGCTCCAAGGATAGAACTAAAGGGCAAATAATATTAAGTTTTCACAGTTCCTCCAGGGACTCAGGTTCACAACCAGACATCAGTTCAGTTCAGTCGCTCAGTCGTGTCCGACTCTCTGCGACCCCATGAATTGCAGCATGCCAGGCCTCTCTGTCCATCACCAACTTCCGGAGTCTACCCAAACCCATGTCCATCGAGTCGGTGATGCCATCCAACCATCTCATCCTCTGTCGTCCCCTTCTCCTCCCGCCCCCAATCCTACCCAGCATTAGGGTCTTTTCCAATGAGTCAACCCTTCGCATGAGGTGCCCAAAGTATTGGAGTTTCAGCTTCAACATCAGACCTTCCAATGAACACCCAGGACTGATCTCTTTTAGGATGGATTGATTGGATCTCCTTGCAGTCCAAGGGACTCTCAAGAGTCTTCTCCAACACCACAGTTCAAAAGCATCAATTCTTCGGCGCTCAGCTTTCTTCACCGTCCAACTCTCACATCCATACATGACCACTGGAAAAACCATAGCCTTGACTAGACGTACTTTTGTTGGCAAAGTAATGTCTCTGCTTTTAAATATGCTATCTAGGTTGGCCATAACCTTCCTTCCAAGGAGTAAGCGTCTTTTAATTTCATGGCTGCAATCACCATCAGCAGTGATTTTGGAGCCCAAAAAAATAAAGTCTGACACTGTTTCCACTGTTTCCCCATCTATTTCCCATGAAGTGATGGGACCAGATGCCATGATCTTAGTTTTCTGAATGTTGAGCTTTAAGCCAACTTTTTCACTCTCCTCTTTCACCTTCATCAAGAGGCTCTTTATTTAGTTCTTCTTCACTTTCTGCCATAAGGGTGGTGTCATCTGCATATCTGAGGTTATTGATATTTCTCCTGGCAATCTTGATTCCAGCTTGTGTTTCTTCCAGCCCAGTGTTTCTCATGATGTACTCTGCATAGAACTTAAATAAGCAGGGTGACAATATACAGCCTTGACGTACTCCTTTTCCTATTTGGAACCAGTCTGTTGTTCCATGTGCAGTTCTAACTGTTGCTTCCTGACCTGCATACAGGTTTCTCAAGAGGCAGGTCAGATGGTCTGGTATTCCCATCTCTTTCAGAATTTTCCACAGTTTATTGTGATCCACACAGTCAAAGGCTTTGGCATAGTCAATAAAGCAGAAATAGATGTTTTTCTGGAACTCTCTTGCTTTTTCGATGATCCAGCGGATATTGGCAATTTGATCTCTGGTTCCTCTGCCTTTTCTAAAACCAGCTTGAACATCTGGAAGTTCACGGTTCACGTATTGCTGAAGCCTGGCTTGGAGAATTTTGAGCATTACTTTACTAGCATGTGAGATGAGTGCAATTGTGTGGTAGTTTGAGCATTCATCACTTCTATATAAAAATTTCCCTTAAAAGTCTTTTCTCTGTGTAGGTTCTGAAAACAATTTGGGGGGGGTACTATATTTCTTAAATGTAACTAGCAAATATATTATACAGATGTAGTCACTTTTTTCTGAAGGGTAAATTGATTGCTACTTAGCATAAACTTTTAACTGTCCTATTGTTCTGTCAGGATGTTTATATAGCTTCATGTATCTCTCCACAAAATACATATTAATTACAGAGGGAACAGAGTAAATACCAAGTGGAGGAACCTGGCAGACACCACCATAGTCACAAATTAAAATTTAACACCATCAGTAATTAGACAAGCTTACATTAATCACCGTCCAATGAAATGAGCAAGAGAATAACACAGCATCACTTCTGTGATATTCCTACAGAAACCAGTAATTTGGATCTAACCATGAGAAAATATCAGATAGTCCCAAATTGGAGAGCATCCAACAAGATAACTGGCTTGTAATTTTTTTTAAGCATCAAGATTATGAAAAACCAAGAAAGTGCCCCGAATTGAAGGAGACTAAAGAAACATGAGAATTAATGCCACATGGGACCCTAGATTGAACCATTTTGTTGGTAACAATATCATTGAGATAACTGTTAAAGTTTAGATGGTGGGATTCTGTCAGTGTTAATTCCATGATTTGGAAGCTGTACTGTGGCTAGGTAGGTTAAAAAAAAAAAAAGTCCTTATTTTTAGGAAATGTATACTGAAGTATTAGGAATAATGAGCCTTAGGTTTACAATTGGCTCCAGTGGTTTAGAAGAAAATTATACACACATGCGTTCTAATCATGTCTTAAGGTAAAAGACATTATTGTGGGAGATGAACTGGAAGGATAGCTCTTTCATACGGGGACAGTTATTTCTGCTGTCAGTTTCACAATCTTGAGAAAATTCTAGGTGAGGCTCGGAGTGCCAGTGTTTTCACGCACCGATCCGGTAGTCTGTCCCCGCTTTCCTGAGATTTGAGTGGAAAGTAATTTCAAATATGTTATGAAATTTACTAGTGTGAAATTGCTGCTGTAAAAAGTATTTAATCTGTTTAGGGCTTAGAGGTCTTATCTTCAGATTCCTCTGACATGAAGTATTAAGCCTGTACATAGAAGTGTTTGAAGACTAAATTAGATGTGTATGTGATTCGTATAAGCTTATAATTTACCTATAATACTTGTTTTCCTGATTATCAAAATACTACTATAAAAACTGTAGATACACAAGAAGTATAAAACAATAAGAAGAAAATAAAGTTCAAATAGAATATCACCACTCAGAAACCACAGGCCACTGGTAATATTTAGGCTTATTTATTTCTAAGATATATATTTTTAAACTGTACCCATTCTTGAGATGTCCTCCTGAATATATAGTTTTTACTACAAATTCAAAAATATTAAATACCAAAAACATTAGTTTTATATCCTAGTGTTTTTATTCATTTTAGCATAAGCAATTTCTCATTAACAAAATTTCAGACATTTTAAAAATTTAATTTTTTAATTGAAGGATAATTGCTTTACAGAATTTTGTTGTTTCCTGTCAAACCTCAGAGGTTTGTCAGACATTTTTTAAGCTTTTCATTTTAACATAATTTTCAGGTTAGAAAAGAGTTGCAAGACTAGTATAAAGAATTTTCATGTTGGTTTCACCAGTTGTTAACATTTCTCCTAGTTACTTTCTCTTCATATTCATGTATATGTGAATTTACATATATAATGTATTGTTATACATATTTGGGAGTTTGTGGCTCAGACGGTAAAGAATCTGCCTCTCTATGGAGATCTGGGTTTGATCCCTGGGTCAGGAAGATCCCTTGGAGAAGAAAATGGGAACCCACTCCAGTATTCTTGCCTAGAGAATTCCATGGACAGATGAGCGTGGTGGCTACAGTCCATGGGGTTGCAAAGAGTCAGACACGACTGAGTGACTATTTTTTTATACATATTTAGATATTATTTTTAATACTCCTTTTTCTGAACCATTTAAAAACAAGTTACAGATCTCATGCTCTTTTATGTTATTTTATATAATCAAAATAAAGTTTGAAAATTCAGGAAATTTGATATTGATACAGTACTAATATATAAACTCTATTTTCATATATTGTCGATTTTTCTCCAAAATGCCCTTTATAGCAATATTTTTTTAACCTCAAAACCAGGATCCAATTAAGGATCATTTAGATGTAGTGTCGCCTTAGCCTCTTTTCATCAGGAAAAGTTTTTCAGCCCTTCTCTTGACATTGACATTTGTGAAGAGTACAGGCAGTCTCCCCTACACATGGTCATAGTAGCTACAAAACATTCTGTTGAAATTTATTTAGATAATGATTTATGTTGGGTGGTTTGGTGGCTTCCAGATGTTTGCCTTTATAAATAATATTGTAGTGAACAGCCTTATACTTAAAGCTTTTGTAAGCATTCCTGATTATTTTTGTCTAATGAAATCCTGGAAATGAAAATGCTGGGTAAATTACCCTCTAATAAAAAACAAACAAACTGGTTTCTTTTTTTAAAAAAAGAAAAGAAAACGCTGGGTAAATTGGTTTGGGTATGACAACGTGTTTCCAAATTGCTTTTCAGAAGAGTGAAAAGGGCAATAAAAAAGCCACACAGGTACCTATGGAATATATTTTATGTTGTTACTATTTTTTAAGTTTTCTGTTACATTTCTGTTAGATGGGCTGTGTTACGTAAAAATGCAAGGTCCTAAATTATGGGCACATGTTTAGAAGTATAGAGAAGGCAGGGTCACCAAAGCTGCTTCTGGGTGTGTAGGCAGGCCAGTTGTTCTGGGTTACTTGTTCATTTGAAGTTGATCCTGGCTTCTATTGAGGTAAGATACCTGTATCTTTGTTGGGGCTCCCTTTCACTGCCTGTATAGATAAAGCTTGAATGTTTATTGTATGGGCAGTTCTTAACATTTAGCACATGAGTGAGGCGAAGAATCCGCCTGCAGTGTGGGAGACCTGGGTCTGATCCTGGGTTGGGAAGATCCCCTGGCGAAGGGAAATATTCCACCCCAGTGTTCTGGCCTGGAGAATTCCATGAGCTGTACAGTGCATGGGGTCGCAACGAGTCGGAACGTCTGAGCGACTTTCACTTGAACTTTCAGGGCAGTCATACAGATGGTATGATGGCATTTGTCTCAGAAATGATGCTAGTAGACCTTTGTTCTATGAAGTGGATAGATTTGGTGGCGAGCCCTCAGTTAGAGTTTTGAGAAAGAGTGCTCTTGGTAATTAACAACATAAACTCTGGAGTCTGACTCTTGGGTTTGAATCTTAGCTTACTACTTACTGTGTGACAATGGGCAATCCCTTAACCTCTCTGAGCCTTGATTCCTTTGTCTGTAAAAGGGGGATCATAGTGGTACCCATCTAATAGGGTAGTTGTGAAGTCTAGATGAAATAACACATAGAAAGCTCCTAGCGGGGCTCATTCTAAGCCTGAATTCAGTGTTCATATTATGTTTATTGTGACCCTACATTCACCTTCAGGCTGTGCTATGCAGTGCAAAATCACTTTCACATCTTGTGAGGTTGGTAAGGCAGGTATTAATTCTTCCCTTAGATGGGAAATCCCAGGCTCAGAAATGGAGCTGTGAGCTGCCAAGGCTGTGTGTGCGAGGCTGGGAGGACATCTCTGTTCTCTGACTCGCAGGTCAGGGCTCTGGTTCCTGAGATCCGCTGCCTGTTTCATAACTATACCCAGAAGTCCAAACGTGTTTGGGCAAATGTTGAATCAACCCCAGGATATGTCTTGATATAGACCAGGCACCAGCAAACATTTCTGTAAAGAGCAGGCAGTAAATATTTTAGGCTTTGTTGGCCATGTGATCCATGTTGCAATTTCAGACCTCTGCTCTGCCTTTAGAACTTGAAAACTGCCACAGACAATATGTAAATAAAAGGGCGTGGCTTTCTTCCAACAAAATGGCATTTACAAGAACCCATGGCAGCCAGATTTGGTTTCTGCATGGGCTGTTTTTTTCTTAATCAACCCCTAATTTAGACAGTCAGTATACTTCTGGAGATGGTGGTGGGGGAAGAGGATTTCATTATGTTGGGCACACAAGAATCTTTTTTGAATCCCCGGATATCTTGAGAAAGGCACCAGTGAGTTAGGCCTGGCACTTAGTAGGTGTGATCATGCATGCGTGCATACGTGCTAAGTTGCTTCAGTTGTGTCTGACTCGTTTTAGATCCCATGGACTGTAGCCCACCAGGCCCCTCTGTCCATGGGATTCTCCAGGCAAGAATACTGGTGTGGGTTGCCATGCCCTCCTCTAGGGGCCAGGGATAGAACCTGAGTCTCTTATGTCTCCTCCATTGGCATGTGAGATCTTTACCACTAGGGCCACCACTGCTTGGCAAATACAATGAGAATTTCTTCTATCGGTCCATATTTTCCTGTGGAGAATTTTTCTAAAGTTATATATTCCTATATTTTAAAAAAAGATCATGGTATATTTAGCATCTGTGAATTTTTAATTTTGTTTTTGTAGCATGTCATTCTGAAATGACATAAAAAGCAGATTGGAGTTCTTATCTGCAAATTTATGCAAAAAATATTTTTAGATAGTCATAGTATTAGATATCAGTTGGCTATTTGATTTTCATTCTCCTGCAGTGACGGTGATTTTTAATAAAAACTTTCCTTGGGGATTTAGACTGCTTTTGTTTTAATTAGAAGGCTATCTCCTTTGCACTCTTACATTATTGTTGACTCAAATAATTTAAAAAATAAGGGCTGAGGACACATTTGTTCTTTCAAAAGTAAACTACTCTGTAACGGAGATAAGAACCAGCCTGTGGATACACATGGGGTTTGCTTCAAGTATATTTCTTGCGGTGTGGAAAATGGTAGTGGCGGCCTCTTGACCCTCAGGCCAGTACGTTTATTTGTATTTGATCCATGAAAGCAACCCCATATGACAACTAGTTTTAGGAAATGTGCGTACTTAATTTGAAATATTTCCCTGGGCAGTCCAACCGTGGCTGAATAAAGAGGTTTGTTTTAAAATCAGTGCTTTGTTGCCTTCAATAATTATTCTTTATCAGCCTGCCAAGAATTATTATTTCCCATTTGTAGAATTTGATAAAGTCTCACAGAAGCTCCTGGCTGGGGTCAACATTTCATCTGAAAGGCAGCAAATAATACCTTTCTGTTGTACAGCAGGGAGTGAAAACATGTATTTTTAAAATTTTATTTTTGGCCAGGCAACTTGTGGGATGTTAGTTCCCTGACCGGGGGTTAAACCCGTGCCCCTGCAGTGGAAGCTTAAAGTCCTAACCACTGGACTGCCAGGAAATTCCTCTATGTAGCTTATTTTAATCTTCAAACTGAGATGTTAGGTTAATCGCCACTTTTGGTTTTCCCACGAGGAATCGTATGGAAAAGACTTGGAGAGAATCATTGTGATCCGGCCGATGAATGGACAGAACTGTCCTGCTCCATTTTAGGGGGATGCATAGCACCGCACTGTGATGTCCCTCTGTACTTGTTGCCTACGGGGAGAGAGGGGTGGCGACTTGGATCGGGAGGTTGACGTTCCCTATCTCAAAAAGTACCTTTCTTCTCCTCTTCATCATTCAGTTTCATGAACCTAACATTCTGAAAGCTACCATATACAAGGCACTGTGCTAGGCAGCCCTGGGGATATAAACATGTAATTCATCACTAGTGTTAACCTGCTGCGTCCCAGAAGGGAGACCAGTGGTAGTCACTGGCATACTGGCAGGCAAGGTCTTCGGTGGCTTCTGTTTTTAGAAAAGAAAAAAACAGTTGAGGGGGTGTGGGGAAGTCATATAATCCATCAGTTTTCATTTTTACATTTTATACCATTAGGAAAAGATTCTATAGAAGTTGTCAAGAAGATTGACAGTGTTGGATAATCAAAATCATAGAGATGTGACGTTAGCTAGGGTAAGAGATGGGAGCACAGTATAGCCTGTCTGCTTAGCACACACAGTGGTTATGATTGGACGTGGGAAGCATGTATTTAGAGCACTGACTTCCCAGTCATTTTTCTGATCCCTCTGTCTGCAAAAGCTGTGCCCACTGGTAACTTAGAAAGAATCGCATAGGCTGAATATTGAAAGTATTTTGAGCTCAGGAAACCAGTAAACAGAAAGTTCAAGAGTCTGTGGTTGTGTTATTTTGTATCTTTCCAGAGATGAAATGGAAGGTACATTAAAAAAAGAAGTGAATGCAACCTACTGTATAGCACAAGGAATTATACTCAATATTTTATAATAACTTATAAGGGAAAAGAATCTGAAAACTTTTATATTTCTATATATACCTGAATCACTGTGCTGTATGCCTGAAACTAACAGGACTTTGCAGTAAAAGTGCAGAGACCTAACCACTGAACTGCCAGGGAATTCTTCTACTACAACACTGTAACTCAATTATATTCAGTTTTTAAAAGGGACTAAAATTTAAAAAATAACTGAAAAATAAAGTGAATGCAGTAAGTAGAAGGAAATACTGCTTCAACCTGGTCACGTGCAGAAAGTGCTTTGGGAGTGTTGCAGAAAGGCTGTGGACCTTTTAATAAACAAGAAAAGGTGATTCTTGTGACACTATTTGCTTACTTTTCCAAAGTCTTCTAGAAGATATCTGTTTTGGAAAATCAACCACACTAGCTTAGGTTGAAGGTTTTCCTCTTGATGGAAAGTAATGAAGCCCATGATATTTTTCTCCAGGGAAGCATTGATTACTTGCATGAGGGCATTTCATCGAGAATTACTGTCATTTGCATTTGGAGGTTCACATTGTTAAGAAGAGAAACTTTGGAAAGGCAAGGGTGGACTAGAATTGTGGCTTGTATGTTGCCTGTAATCATATATTCCTTTTCTTAGGAATCTGTTTTTCTTAGTGGATTATGTTCTTAAAATAGCACTCACCACATTTACTACCTGGCTTGGCGGGGCACAGCATTTGTTTACAGTTTGGGCTTATGGTCTGTGGAGATGA
The DNA here is from genome assembly GCF_054371585.1 of Giraffa tippelskirchi. NCBI lineage: Eukaryota > Metazoa > Chordata > Mammalia > Artiodactyla > Giraffidae > Giraffa > Giraffa tippelskirchi. The sequence continues at coordinate 214,180,863 of NC_137275.1, forward strand.
GCCTTTTCACAGACAATCCCAGGACTGGAAGGGCTCTGAAAGGTCAGCTAGGCCAGTCCCAGCATCCCCTTCCCAAGTGGTCTTTTTGCCAACAACTAGAGCCTGATTTTCCGGTGGTCGTCCAGGCTTTATTTGGACAGTGCCCAGGTGACAGAAAATCCTCCCCTGTATGAACTGGAAGCTCACACTGGCTTCTCTTCTTGTGCTTCATCATTGTTGGGAGTTTCACCGAGTCTGTGCAGTTCAGATATTAGAGATCTGAAGGGGCGTTTTCATGCTTGCACTACCTCCAACCCACCCAGCCTTCTCATTTGGTAGCTAAAGCCCTTGGCCACCAACCTTAACCTTCTTAATATATGGAATCAAGAAAGGAACATGTGTCCTACTCCAGAACATCACTTCTCTGGCTCTTGGTTTTACACTTTTGTTAATACAGCCGAAGGTAATGTCTTAATGTGGGAGGATCAGACTCTAAAGGGAGAAGCATTGTGTGGTAAATAAAGGTCACCCCTGGAATCACCAATGAAGTACAATCTATAGAAGAAACACAAGGTTTTGTGTCTATAGCCCTTACAAGAATTCTTATTATCCTAAGGTTTGAAACTACTGATCTGCTCTAAAGAATGGAATTGTTAAAAAAAAAAACAAAACTTATCTGCAAAAGACTTCTGCATAATGAGAGGGGATTGAACTCATGCATCTCCCTTTGCTCCCAACCAAACAAAACCTTTCAAAGGGAGGTTTTATTGTATTTTTACTTTATTGTGGTAAAACATGTGCAACATCAAATTTCCCATTTTAACCATTTTGAAGTGTACAGTTTAATAGTAAGTACATTCTCATTGTTACACAAGCATCACTACCATCCTTTTCTAGAACTTTCTCATCTTTTCAAAGTGAAGCTCTGTATCCATTATATTCAGACTCCCCATCCCTCTCTCCCTGCAGCCCCTGGCAACCATCAGCTCCTTTCCGTCTCCTATGAGTTTGACTCCTCCAAGTCCCTCGTGTGAGTGGAATCGCTGGTGTGTGTCCTTTTGTGACTGGCTTCTTTCACTTTAGGCAGTTTTTGTGAAGGCATAAATCCACGGGCATGAGGACAACAGGAAAGGAAACAGTAGGAATCGAGTTTTGGGCACCAAGCTGAGGGAGACGTGTAGTTAGAATAGGAGGGCTGGTCCGTTTTGAGAAGGTCTAAGCATTCCTGAATCTGTTGCGTCTTTCATATGTTGTTTGGCTCTCAGCCTTCCCCAGTGACAGCTTAGGATCCTGTCAGGCCTGCAAAGTTTTGTGTTTTTGTTTTTTTATTACTTATGTGTCTGCTTTCTGTCCTCCCAAAGTTTTATTTAAGAATTCATTGGTGGCAAAGAGAAGATCCTATAGTCTTCCAGGGGTAAAAAAAAAAAAACAAAAAATTGATCACATGCAAAGATCAGGGGTGGGTCTTCACATCTCAACAGCAATGCTGGCAGTTAGAAGGCTGTGGAGCACTGCCTTCAATAGTCTGGAGGAAAATTAAAGCTAGAACTTTCTATCCAGCCAAACTCTTAATCAAGTGTGAGGGTAGAATAGTGACATTGTCAGACATACAAGTTTTTCAGGAACCAGCTGGAGGGAGGTGGTTCACTGAAATAAAAGAGTAAACCAGGAGAGAAAACCACAAGTGAAGCAGGAAATAGGAGATCCGGCATGAAAGAGACAAAGGAAGTTTCTAGAAGCTGTCTGTGGGAAATTGCAGCTCTGCTCCCAAAATGTGTCAGCAGACTCAAGAAGTGATTTCTTTCCCAAGGTGGAATTAATAGAATATCTGATAAAGATATGGTTAACATTTGGGGCTTGAAGTACTGAGAAATATATAGAATACTAAGTAAGGGGGGCAAAGGATTATTATCAGTTTTGGAGAAAACAGTAAGATATTCAGAAAAGTCATCATACTTTACCAAATGGTTCACCTGAAAGTAGTGTTATGTAATCATAATAATATTGATCTTTAAATTTTCAGTATAATTATACTGGAAGGTCAGGCTTTCCTGATGGCTTAAATGGTAAAGAATCCACCTGCCAATGCAGGAGACTCAGGAGATGTCTTGGGAAGATCCCCTGGAGAAGGGAATGGCAGCCCACTCCCATATTCTCACCTGTAAAATCCCATGGACAGAGGAGCCTGGCAGAATGCAGTCCATGGGGTCACAAAGAATCAGACATGACTGATCAACTGAGCACATACTGACTGGGAAAATAGGGACGTGGGAAAGGTTCACTTGTACGGTGAGGACATACATCCTTATTTTTCCATATCGGAAAGTCAATAAATAGTGCCAGCAACTGAGACACTGTAAAGAAACAATCTAAAATTGTTACTGAAAATTATCTAAAAGAAGTTAAAACATTTACTTCTTGGGAAGAAGAATTAGAGGGAAGTGGAGGGATGGAGTTAAGGCATTGAGTTAAGATCCATAGAACTTTTAGGCACTTTAAATCATGTGCTTACATAACTGTAATAAAATAGTGACTAAAATTATAGTGAGTACGCAGAAAGGTACTAGAGGATATGCTCCAGTAAAACAAGGGAGCAAATTAAAAAAGTGGGCAGCATACAGAAAACAAGGGATCCTGCAAAGTGAACTCTAGCCATCAACCAGGCAAGAGAGGAGCAGGAGGTTGAAGGGCCGTGGAACACAGTGAAGTGGATACATTTCCTGATCCACTCAACTGTTTAGCAAATGCTTTTGGGAGGCTTTACGGAACTGAAATTGTAGGAAGAGTTTCATATTTCACATGACATGACTCTAGTCATGTGAAGACTGAGGAAGGATTAACCAAAATTTGTGAAGTAAATAAAAATATCGGGAGAACAAGCACAAGGGAAGTCAATGGATAATGTTTGAAACTGATAAATAAGCAACCTAAGGGATGGGAGATGGGAGGGAAGTTCAAGAGGGAAGGGGCATATGTATACCTATGGCTGATGCATGGTAATGTATAGCAGAGACCAACACAATATTGTAAAGCAATTATCCTCCAATTGAAAATTAAATATAAAACAGCAACGTAAGATAAACATATAGAAAAATTTGGCAAATAACATAAGTTCAGTTCAGTTCAGTCGCTTAGTCGTGTCCAACTCTTTGCGACCCCATGAACTGCAGCACGCCAGGCCTCCCTGTCCATCACCAACTCCCAGAGTCCACCCAAACCCATGTCCATTCAGTCAGATCCATCCAACCATCCCATCCTCTGTCGTCCCCTTCTCCTCCTGCCCTCAATCTTTCCCAGCATCAGGGTCTTTTCCAGTGAGTCAGCTCTTCACATCAGGTGGCCAAAGTATTGGAGTTTCAGCTTCAACATCAGTCCTTCAGTGAATACCCAGGACTGATCTCCTTTAGGATGGGCTGGTTGGATCTCCTTGCAGTCCAAGGGACTCTCAAGAGTCTTCTCCAACACCACAGTTGAAAAGCATCAATTCTTCGGCTCTCAGCTTTCTTTATAGTCCAACTCTCACATCCATACATGCTGCTGCTGCTGCTAAGTCGCTTCAGTCATGTCCAACTCTGTGTGACCCTATAGACGGCAGCTCACCAGGTTCCCCTGCCCCTGGGATTCTCCAGGCAAGAACACTGGAGTGGGTGGCCATTTCCTTCTCTAATGCATGAAAGTGAAAAGTGAAAGTGAAGTCGCTCAGTTGTGTCCGACTATTAGCGACCCCATGGACTGTGCAGCCTACCAGACTCCTCCATCCATGGGATTTTCCAGGCAAGAGTACTGGAGTGGGTTGACATTACCTTCTCCAATCCATACATGACTACTGGAAAAACTAGAGCCTTGACTAGACTGACCTTTTTTGACAAAGTAATGTCTCTGCTTTTTAATATGCTGTCTAGGTTGATCATAACTTTCCTTCCAAGGAGTGTCTTTTAATTTCATGGCTGCAATCGCCATCTGCAGTGATTTTGGAGCCCCCCAAAATAAAAGTCTGACACTGTTTCCACTGTTTCCCCATCTATTTGCCATGAAGTGATGGGACCAGATGCCATGATCTTAGTTTTCTGAATGTTGAGCTTTAGGCCAACTTTTTCACTCTCCTCTTTCACTTTCATTATAACATAAGAAATAACTCTAAAGAGTTGACAATCATACAAGACTAAGGGACGAGAGGCAGTGAATCAACTTTTTGAACAATTTAACCCTTCTATTGCCATTTGATTTTTAAAAACCATGTGCCTGCTCTGTGCCTTTTTATCTAATGAAGATTAAAATTATTTAAAAATAGCAAAAAGGAAAGCAATCACTACGTAGCTGTGTGGGCAGTATAAAGGATTTTTAGTCTTGTTAAGAGGTGCGTTTATTATTGTGACTGTTGAAGGAGATCGTGTTGGAAGAGTACCTAGCACACAGTCAGCTCTCAATAAGTAGATTTATTTATCTAAGTAGATGAATTTGCACCTGAAGCAACCAGTCGCACTTAGAGACCGTCCCTTGCAAAGCTGCAGAGAGTAACTTGGCCATTTCTTGACCTTCCAAGATGGTGTTTCTTGCTGGGTGGATTATCCCTGTCGTACCATGGTCACCAGGCCCGTGACCCCTGTAGATGTGTGTGTTTGCGTGCACATGCATTAGGCTGTAAAGTCAGTCCAAAGACTGTCACTGCATCACCCTGTCTTGGCAGCCTGTCTTTTGGCCCACTTGACACTATCAGGCTTCTGGACACACTGGCAGTATTTTCCATACCCTGTTCTACATAGTGTATGTCTCAAGTGTCACACTCCTTTCCAGTTCCTTCGCTACCGATACATCTCTAGGATCATGAAGATCATTAAAGAGCAGACAGTCATTTCACCCTTCTTCTTAAAGTCTCTTGCCCATTGTCCTAAGAATAAAACCCAATCTTTGGCATTCAAGGCCTGTATGATCTGTGATGTCATCCTCCACCCATTTCTCTAGTCTTATTTCTTGTTACCCTTTACACACCAGTAAAACCAGTGTTTACAGTTCTGTATGAATAGTTTGCCATTGCACACCTAAGTATCTTGGCTCTTGCTATTCTTCCTGCCTGGAATAGCCATTCCCCAGTAACCTGTTACATCTATCCCCTAACCCATACCAGTATGGCACCCCTAACTCTATCTCCCTTCGAGATTTAGATTAATCAGATCTTCTTCCAGGAAGCCTTCCCTGACTACCCCAGACTGAGTGAAGTATCTCCTTTCCTTTTGTGCTTTCATCCAAGCCCCCCTCATGGAGTCTCAGAGGTAATGCATCACCTTAGTATCGCTGATGTGTCCTTCTCTTCCAGAGGAGGTGAGCACCCACAGGATGGGGGATCCTGTCTGTCTTGATCAGTACCCTGTGCTCAATAACTGACACAGCTCATTCCCACAAGGACTGGAACTAATGGTGTGGGTCTTCAGGGTTGCAGCCATTTCGTCAGAGGTGGCTCTTCTCCTCCATGGGAGGAGCTTCCTGTCTGTTCTTGAAGGATCCCAAGGCTGTGGCCTCCCATGTCTCCAACCTTGTGATCCTGGTTGGAGGCTCCTTTACCTCCTTATCATTTGAATGCACCGCTGGCTTCTCTGGATGATCTGTGGAACATGGTTCCATAGGCCAAAGTTCTGATGAAGCAATTCACAGTTCACTCACCAAGATAGGTGGACTTCCTTCTTTTTCCATTCCCTCAAGGAAGGAAGCACCTGGGCCAGTGCATTAATTCATTCATTGATTGACTCAGCACATATTTACAAAGTGTCCACTCTCCCCATTCTGGGTAGTTCTGGAGAGGCAGTAGAGAATCAGAGAGGCAAGGTTTCTGCCCTTAGGGACCTTGCATTCTAAGGAGGGACTCAAACAATACAAAGCAAACAGGCAGAATCATTTCAGGTGTTAATAAGTGCTGAGAAGAGAAGAAAAGGGAGTGTGGGGTGATCAGGGGAGGGCCCCCGGGGTGATCAGGGGAGGGCCCCCCAGCCTTTGGGCTGAGGTCAGAATCATGAAAAGAACTTGCTCAAGTGAAGAGCTATAGCTGCGCAGTCTTATCTGATTGCCACTGACCACACATAGCTATTCAAATTTGCATTTAAGTTAATTAAATGACATTAAAGGTCAGTTCCTTAGTCACACTGGCCACATTTCAGTAGTCAATAGCCAGAATATGGCTAGTGGCTACCATATTGGACAGAGCGGATATAGAACTTTTCCATCATTGCAGAAACATTTTATTGGGAAGAGCTGAGCTGGAGCAAGAACATTCAGGTGAAAGGGACTGTTAGAGTCTTAGAAGGAAGGAGAATTGAGATCCTGGAGTAGGACCACCATGGGCTGGGCATGGCATCGAACTAGCCCATCTCTGAGTCTTCCCCTCCCCCCAGCCAGCTTAAATGTGTTGATATAACATTATTCAAACAAGCCCCTCAAATCAGTGAACCTGTGATGTCTGAGGAAAAAGGGAAAAGAGATTACTGGCAGAAGAGGGTGTGTATCTGTTTCAAAGAATTGCCTCTTTTAATTTCACTTGTTGAAATTGGAGCTGAAGTCAAGACAGGATTTGTCCGATAGAATTTTTAAAGGAGAATGAAAATGATCTTAGAGATATTATAAAGCAGGTAAAACTGCTTGAGAAAAAGACCTATTGAAGAATAGAGCAAGGTATTGACAGGTGAATGGATACAGAAGTTGTGGTACATGTATACAATGGAATATTACTCAGGCATAAAAAGGAACAATTTTGAGTCAGTTTGTTGAGGTGAATGAAACTAGAGCCTCTTATACTAAGTGAAGTAAGTCAGAAAGAGAAAAACAAATATCGTATGTTAACACATATATGGAATCTGGAAAGATGATACTGATGAACCTATTTGCAGGGCAGGTATAGAGACTCAGACATAGAGAACAGACTTGTGGACACAGCTCAGGAAGGAGAGGGTGGGATAAATTGAGAGAGTAGCACTGAAACATGTATTTCACCATATGTAAACTAGATAGCTAGTGGAAAATTGGTGTTTAACACAGGGAGCTTAACCTCGTGCTCTGTGACAACCTGGGGGGGGGGAGGTTCAAGAGGGAGGGGACACATATATACTTATGGCTGATTCATATTGTTGTATGGCAGAAACCAACACAACACTGTAAAGAAATTATCTTCCAATTAGAAAAAGAATAGGGCAAGAATATAGCAAGTCCTGACTCGGCGAGAAATACTGGATGACTCTGGTGGCCAGTGGGTGAGGGGCTGCCCCTTGGCCTTAGAAGCAGGGAGTTAGCCACTCTAACTGAGGCTGAGGATATAACTTCCCATGTCGTTCTCCCAAATCTCTTAAAAACAGGATGACCGTATTTTTCTGTTTGTTGTTTATTTTTAATCTTCCTTAATAGTAGTTCTCAGTAAAAGTAGGATTTCTTAAATTTTTATTGTGTTTTTTTCAATACCAAAAGCATTTTGTATTGGGGTATAGCTGATTAAAATGTAGGATTTTTGACTCTCGTGTCTTAGTTGGCAAGAATTATATTCCTGTCCCATTAACAGGAGCATCTGTGTCTTGACTTCATTTTGTCTCACTTTTCACGAAGGGCTTGTCCCTTTTTGTGCCTGCCACTTTGCTAAACGGGTTTTCTTCCTCTCTTTGTGAAGGTTCCTTTGTTTGAATTAATAGAGTTACTTGTCTTGACTGTAAACAAGTGTCCAGGGGCTCTTCTTACTGTGCAGAGCCAGTGGCTTTGCAGGAGACAAACCGTCTTAAAGGTCACTTTCTGGTGTCCGTATTATAAAATAAATCATCAGAATTCAAAACACCAAAACAAAACAGTGGAACTATCCCCTGCCTCTCCAGGGCACTGTTATCCCATTACCTTTGAATGCAACTCACAGCTCGAATTTGCCCAATCATAATTGATCTGATAAAGTGTAATCCGATAATTAGTAGCTGTGTACAAATAAATACACTCCTGTTTCATTTGCCCTTGAAGGCTCTAACACGGTTCCAAACGGTATCTTTGAACTGGAGAAGTCAGGCCGGTTCACAATGCAGTGTGTACGCTTCTTCTGGGGCAGTGTCTACCAGGTACGTGTACACTCAGGTTGCCAGCTCCGTGCTGCTTCACCTGAAATGCTGTGACCTTGCAGAGGGCTGTGTCCTTACGTCGGACGTCCGACTGAGGACAGGGAAACCGGGGTGAAGCTTTAGAAGCAGCTGGTTCCCAAGATCAGGCCACAGCTGAGGGAGAGTCAAGGTCATGATTGCCACCTGGATGTTCTTCTCTCTCTTTACGGTAGGTCTCCTGGGTTGCTTGCTTTGACTGTGGGATTCTGCTGGGTGCCCGCCCAGGGACCTTTAGGGCCTCAAACTCACAAAGGCACATTTCCTGTTATTCTTTAGGAAAATTACCTTTCTGAACTCCAGGCACTGGAGTCATCCAGAAAGAAAAAGGCACATCTCTGATGTTTCAGACACTGGAAAGTTCTAAATAGCTGAAGGTGTGTTTCTCTGGGCGACTTTTCTTTAAGAAAACCAAATCAGAACAGATGCAAAATGCTATTTGGTGTCAAGTTCCAATTCTGCTGTGAATTATTTCTCTTTCTCTCGTAATTACTGTAACACCTTAGGACTTTCCATTTATATAGCACTTTTCTTGTTAGGGAGGCACGCTTAAGTGGGAACGTTCTCTGGGCTTTTAACCTGATGATTTAATGCTATAATTAGTTCTAAACTAGTTAGTAATGATTGCGGATGCATTGCCAGAAAGCTAAGAATACAGATCATGAGCTTTGGATACATAAAAGCGATACAGGCCCAGCTTTCAAATCTGATCCAATTATTTGCCACTGACCTTGAACCTGTTGGCAAGGTAGGTCAACATAGGGGTCAAGTGAAAGAATACACTTTAGGATTTGAAAACTTAGGGTTTGAAAACTATTAAAGGAGCTTCTTTTCAGAACCGCTTCTGGCGAGGCATCCTGTCCCCTGCAGGGCTTGGGGGTACAGTGTTTGTATTTGTGTGCTGCTCCTAGTCCAAGTCAAAAAGTGGAGGGAAATATCTGTATATCACCTCTAGTGAGAATGAAGTAAAGAGAGGAAGCATGGAATTACACACAAGTTCACAAAGATCAGGTATTGTCCGTGATTAATACAGACTTAAAAATATCCTCTTAACTCTAGAGAGATGACTTCATTTTCAGAACTCTTTCAAATTCATGTGAGCTGATTTATAAAGTAATGTGTGTGATCCTTGTGGTTTTTCTGATCCTGGACAGTTTTGTGTTGTTTATATATATATATTTATATATATATAGTTTAAGATTCATTCACTTTTTATTTACACACAGTAAAAACTCTATTTTTGCTGAATCGTTGATTTTGGACAAATGCATACAGTTGCAGACAAGCTACAGAACAGTTCAGTCATCTCTATATTTTGTTTTGAATTTCTATTGGTGTGTTTTGGTATTGAGTTTACTCTTACTTCTGAAGATGGAGCCAAACCATTTTGTAACAAATAACACAGCTGTATCTGACACTTTCCAGGCTTAAGGTTGAGTGAGGTATTAGAAGCAAGGTCTCATTTCCTGATTCTTTCCTAAAAGAGTTATAAATAGGAAAATTGCACTATCTAATTAGTTGCTTCTTCCTGTTATAATGAATGGATTAGAATATCATGATGAATTATACAATATATTAAAAATAACTGAAATTTATAAGTACTGTAATTAGTAAAAGTAATATAGTAAAAATGAAAAAAGTTCATGTTTTTTGCAGTTCAGGTTTTTGTTTTAATGTAAATTGAGTTCTGTGTGTGTGTGTGTGTGTGTGTTTAAGGGAAGTGAAATGCTGCTAGAAGCCAAGGACTGCGTAACTCAGACTGGCTTATGAAGGGGGTCAAAAGCTCAGGCCACTGAAAAGTTCAAGGATGGGTTTCAGGCAGGGCAGAATCCAGGGTTTCAGATGACATCATCAATGTCCTGCCATCCCCATTCAGCTGTGTTTTCCTGTGTTGTTGGCTCTATTCTTGGCAGGCTCTTTTCCTTGTGGTATCAAGATGACAGCAGCTCCAGGCTTTTATCCCATTTTCTCAATTCTTTTCAGTCCCAACCAGTCTCAGGATGGAGTCTGTTTGGCTCTGATTGGTTCTCTTAACCAATGGCTCCAGAGGGAGGATGTGGGGGGGAAGACAGAGTGTTCTATTGGCCAGGCTTGGGTCACACACACTCTTGGAGCCAAAGGGATGTCAGCTCCTCTGGACCATAGGGCAGAAGAAGGTAGTGGCAGAAGGTGTGGTTCTTTAAGGGGAATCATGGGGCGGACAAGGGCTTCCCAGGTGGCTCCTGCCAATGCAGGATATGCTGGAGACACCAGTTCAGTCCCTGGGTCTGGAAGACCCCCTGGAGGAGAAAGTGGCAATCCGCTCCAGTATTCTTGCTGGGACAATCCCATGGACAGAGGAGCTTGGCAGGCTACAGTCCATGGAGTCACCAAGAGTCAGATATGACTGAGCAACTGAGTGTGTGCACGCGCGCACTCACACACACACACACACACACACACAAGGGGCAGACAAATCAAGACAACACATGTATGTAATGAAACTTCCATAAAAAACCACAAAGACAGGGTTCTCAGAGTTTCTGGGTTGGTGAACGCATGGAGATTCAGAGGAGTAGTCACTTGGAGACAGCATGGAAGCACCTTGCCCTTTCCTGTGCATCTCTGCCATCTGCCTGTTCCCAAGTTAGATCGTTTTATAACAAATACAGTAATCTAGGGAGTAGTTACATTTCCTGGGTTCTTTAAGCTGCCTTAGCAAGCTAATTGAGCACAAAGGTGGGGGGTCGTGGAATCTTGGATCCATAGCTGGTTGGTCAAAAACACAGGTAATAGTCTGGGCTTGCAGTTGGCATTTGAAATGGAGCAGGGACTGTCTTATAGGACTGAACCCTTAACATGTGGACCTGATGCTATCTCCAGGTAGATGGTGTCAGAACTGAATTGCAGGATGTCCAGCTGGTGTCCTAGAATTGCTTGTTGGTGGGGGAAGGTGGTGGTGGAAGAGCCCTCTGCTCCCCACTCAAATACACACACATTGGAATTGGTGAGCAGAACTTTTTTTTTTTAAAGTAATATGTCCTCTGGCTAGGAATGATTTAGAAATGAACTAACTGTTTAGATTGACTGTCACAGATTGAGAATCTGAGAAAATCCACTAAACACCACATCCTTGAATGGTGGACACCTAGCATCTCAGTCGGTAAAGCGTCCACCTGCAACGCAGGAGACCTGGGTTTGTTTCCTGGGTCGGGAGGATCCCATGGAGAAGGAAATGGCAACCCACTCCAGTGTTTTTGCCTGGAGAATCCCATGGACAGAGGAGCTTGCCAGGCTACAGTCTGTGAGGTCGCAAGAGTCGGACACAGCTGAGTGACTAAGCACATGTATGTGCACAGCATAGATTAGATGTTCAATAAATATGTGTTGAATAAATGCAATCCTTGTGCTTTAGTTGATGGTTGTGGGGGAAATTACTCGATAGACCTCTTCCAAGTCTGTGCATTTTTGCACAGATGACTTTCAAATCTTATCAAGAGCTGCCTCTGTCTTATGCTAAGTAGACATGGGTCTGGGGCCATTTCAATGTTACTGTTAATGACCTGGAATATAATGCCAGTGTTCACCTCTGTGGGATGAAAAGTAAAATCTGTGAATTTGTATAGAATCTCTGTGGACATAAAGCTTTTGGAGAAATATAGCTGGATGAATTTTTATTTCTGCAAATGAGATCATTTTGTGAATTCTTGAAATGATAGCTCTGATGTGGTTTGGACCCTGAGATGTCAGAGACCTGGGTAGGCATGCATCATAAACTGCTATGGCATTAACTTTAAAGCCATTCTACTGCATATGTGGTCTGTTTGGCAGACGTCTGTGAAGTTGCCCCTCTGAGCTGGAATATACTAGATGCTAGAGATACAAAGATGGCTAAGACAGAATCTCAGCTTCTGAGAGTCTTACCATCTAATTTTTAAAAAAAAAAAATTGTGGTAAAATATACAGAACATAAAATCTCATCATTTAAACCACCTGTTAGTGCAAAACTCAGTAGTGTTAGTACATTCACAATGTTATGCAACCATCACCACCATCTTTCCAAACCTTTTTAATCATCCCAAACAAAATCAAAGAATAATTGTCCTTTTCTGCCTGGCTCCTTCTATATAGCAAAATGTTTTCAAATTTGCCGTATTGTAGCATGTTTTAGAATTAAATTCCATGGACAGAGGAGCCTGGAGGGCTGTGGGGTCAAAAAGAGTCAGATATGACTGAGCATGCACGCATGCATTGGAGTTTCATAACTTTTTGTGATTGAATAATACTTGTGTGTGTGTGTGTATACCACATTTTGTTTATCCAGTCACCTTTTGATGGACACTTGGGATATTTCTACCTTTTGGCTATTGTGAATAGTGCTGCTATGAACATTAATGTACAAATAACAGTTTGGGTTCCCTTTCAATTCTTTTGGGTAACATGGATTACTGCCCAGTTTTATATCTTGCCTGCCCACATCTGGCCAAGATTTCTGCTGATGTTTACTTCTGACAATTACACTTTTTCCTACCATATGTGTGGGGATCTGAATTGATGAACTTCAATAGGAAAGCAGAGAAATCAGAAAGGAACAGTTCTGAGAACAGAAATAGTGAATCTTTAGTGTTCTGACTGCTGGCTGTTTATAAACATCATTGTAAGGTAGCAGCTCCGCTTTTCCCTGGAACTTGTACTGAGGGGCAAAGAGATGTCAGGAAGCCTCATAACATCTTCCCAGAGACTTCTCTGAAAGCCATTGTAAATGGAGGACATTGTCTAAGTGGGTCATCCCAAATAGATGATGCAGGATGGAAACCTAGTTATTAAATCCTGCAGACTTAGAGGACTCTGGCAGTCTTTCTTTGCACAGACTTGCTAGCTCTGAGTTCCGTTGGGGGAGAATCCCACGAGGAGGCCTGCTTTGAACTCCAGCTGCTTGTGTTTGGGTTGGTGGCATGCCTTAGAAGCAGAAAGGAGCCAGCTCTCCCTTCAGCCACCCCAGGCTTTCCGGCTGAGTTTCCTTTTCACCCTGGGATTTCACATGGACCCTGAGCTCTGAAAGCAGATCACATATGGCCAGCCGTCACGCACAAGAATAGCCCTTTGTTCGGGAGAAGTTTCACAAAGCAAATGGGAGAGGGGGAAGAAAACCTTTTTTTAAGCATGAAAATACATTACTGTAATTCTTCCCTTCCATCACTCCCTCCCTGTTTTGTGCTATTTACTGACATCAGGACGTTTGCTTTTTTCCTGGGGCTGAATCACAGCAGTTAGCCATAGCAATGGCAAAGTGATGGCTATTACAGCCTTAGAAGGAAGGAGAATTGAGATCCTGGAGTAGGACCACCATGGGCTGGGCATGGCATAGAACTAGCCCGTCTCTGAGTCTTCCCCTCCCCCCAGCCAGCTTAAATGTATTGATAGAACATTATTCAAACAAGCCCTTCAAATCAGTGAACCTGTGATGTCTGAAATCAAGCGCTCAAATCTGATTTTCAATTAGAGTGGAGAGAACCATGCAGTTTCATGCTACTCTTTCTGTGTATGAAGGGTGATGTGTTTCTCCTTGGTTTATCCAGACCGATTCATTCTTACTGCTCCAAAAAAAAAAAAACAACTCTGCAGCATTAATGCCAATTTGAGGTCCCAGGGCCTCTGGGCACCAGTTGGTGATGGCTAATGTGATCTGGGTTTGGTTATTAAGCCTGCCATAGGCACCTGACTCTTCCTTCTGACTAGCTTAAGTGGAAACTTATAGGTGGTCCATGTATAATGCATGGCAGGCACAGTTCTTAACCTGTCAGTCATTATTGAGATTTCACTAAGTGCCAAATGTAGAGACCCCAAAATCAGTCAGATGCATCCCTGTATCCAGGGGTGTAGCCACCCTCCTGCTGTTTCCTGGGAAAGAGATATTTTTTGGTTCAGGACAGCAAATTTGTCATAAACATGAAAAAGGAAGGCTGTTATTTTTATTTATAGTGTTCATGATGTAATGAGCTTCCCAGGTGGCATTAGTGGCAAAGAACCCTCCTGCCAACACAGGCGACATAAGAGACTTGGGTTTGATCCCTGGGTCAGGAAGATCCCCTGGAGGAGGGCATGGCAACCCACTCCAGTATCCCTGGAGAATCCCATGGATAGAGGAGCCTGGCAGGCTATAGTCCATGGGGTTGCAAAGAGTCAGACACAACTGAAGTGACTGAGCACTCATGCAATAATGTAATAAATAAGGAACTTCACTATGTCAGACTCTTTTAATAGAATCATAGGATTTTCAAACTGGTTCAGAATGCTGGCTCTCCAGCTGGACTGCCTGGGCACAAGCCTCAGTTGACTTTACTATAAAGTGGGGGTCGTCATAGGACCAGATTCATAGATTTGTTGGGGCGATCACATAATTATTTTACAAAATGTGCTCAGAATACAGCCCGGCACTTAAAGCCATGTTACCTTTAAATCTCTGATTCATGGATTCATCAAAAAATGAGTAGTGGTGATGGTTGCCCAAGTCGGTGAATATACTGAAACTCCCTGAACTGTAGACTTTAAAAGAGTGAATTTTATGCTGTGTGAATTGCATCTCAATGAAACTGTTATAAAAATAAAATAAATTGAGTACCTACTATATGCAGCCTCATGCTAAGTCGTGTCTGACCCTTTGTGACCCATGGACTGTAGCCTGCCAGGTTCCTCTGTCCATGGAATTTCCCAGGCAAGAATACTGGAGTGAGTTGCCATTTCCTTCTCCAGGGAATTTTCCCAACCCAGGAATCGAACCCATGTCTCCTGCATTGCCTTCTAAAACTGAGCAGGTCAGTGACCTGCTGAAGGTGAGTGGCAGAGACGGTTCTAGAGCTCACGTTCCTGGCACACAAGCCAGGCTTTTTTCAAACTACTGTCAGGAATGACATGAAAATCACAATTCAGATTAGAAGCTAAATTTTTGTCCTTTTGCAAAACCAGACCTTCAGTTAAGAAAGAAGAAAAGAATATTTTAAAAAATAAATCATTGCTGTACAGCAGAAATTAACATAACATTGTAAATCAACTATAGTTCAGTTTAAAAGAAAAAAGAAAGTAGTACGACCTTAGACCGTCTACAGTCACCAGATCTTTGTAGCAATTCCCCATACCTGCTGCACACATCTCTGTGCTTTCCAAGATTTCAGCCAGGTTTAAATACCTATATACACTATGGAAAAGATGCCAACATTCTCCCCACCCCAGCTCTGGATATGTAAAATGGAGACTTTTCAGTTAAGTTTTTCAGTGAGTTATTGCTTTCATAACCACTTTTTGACATTTAATAATTAGATCTTCCTTTGAAATGAAAGAAGGAAAGGAAGGAAGGATAGGAGGAGAGAAGGAGAAAAGAGAGAAAACAGAGGAAAGAAGGAAAGGAAGGCAGGCAGGAAGGAATGCTGTCCCTGCCTTGCTTGTCCCACTGCGGGACAAGGACATCATTTAAAAATCACCCCCACTTACCACCACTAATAAAAACTAGTAACAAATTTGTCCCTTGGTGAAGAAAGCTTTACTCATTCTTGAGATTTCCAAGCTAAGTCTAAAGATCCAGACAGTTTAAGAAGAGAGGAGTGTTTTAGAAATAATAGTTTTCATAGACATATATACACTACCATGTGTAAGATAGATAGCTGGTGAGAAGTTGCTATATAACACAGGGAGCCCGGCTGGCTGCTCTGTGATGACCTAGAGGGGCGGGATTGTGGGAGAGGAGGGAGGCTTATGAGGGAGGTGATATATGTGCAATTATGGCTGATATTTACTTGTTATATGGCAGAAACCATCACAACATTGTAAAGCAATTTTCCTCCAATTAAAAAATAAATTAAAAAAAAACAAAAGGAAAAAGATGGTTTTGTTTTTTCCTGCAGAATCCGTTTATAAAGTAAATAGAAACCATCGCAGATCCGGAGCCGCCCCGCAGCCCTCGGCTTGCATCAGCCTCTTGCTTTTTCTGCCATCTGCTTTGTTCTGAGGTCTCTTCCTTCTCCTGACATCTGGTTTGGAGGATAAGGGAAAGTCACTTCCTCCGAACTAGTGAAATGACTATCAGGAAAAAAAATGGCTCAAGTTTCCAGGCAGTTATGAATGAGATGTTTTTCTGAGTGTCCCGAGAAACTATCTTGAGGAAGGAAACCTGAGAAGGTGCAAGCCTACAGCGCCCCCATTTCCCCAGGATGGGCTCGGAGGGCGCCCGGCTTTCCCTAGAGCAGATGGGCAGCATTACCTCACCCCACGGTTTGTGAATAGGTTTGCCCCCAGGGGGTGGAATTGTCCCAGAGTCTATTATGAAATCTCATTTGCTTTGCATGAATCAATTCAGGAGTTCTGAGAAAACAAAATCTGAAAGACAAAAAATGGTAAAAATAGGCCTGTCATTTGGGGCTACACAGCTAAATCAGGTTTGCTCTGAGGTTGCTCTGACTTGGCAGGTGATGGGCAGAGTAATTTTGCATTTTTGTGATGGAGAGGCCTTTTAATTGAATTCTATTTCTTATGGGGAGGAGCAAAACCAATTGTAAATACCTTTCCCCTTCCCCATCTCCCTTTTCTCTCTCTTTTTTTTTTTCTAGGACTGTAGCCTCTGAGTCATATAATTTAGCCCTGAAAGCTGAGAGCTGGAGGAAAAGAGTGGAGGGGGTGGGGGTGAGGATGGTAGCAGAGAATCATCCAAACAACAGACAGCACCCTTTTTTTCTTGTTTAACTTAACTTTAAATTTTTCTTTTTTAACTTTTTCTTTTTTATCAAGAAAGGTACAGAGAACTGGGTTTCCCTTCAGCCAGCAACCTCAGGCCTTTTATAAATCTGACTTTCCAAGGGTCGGGCTTCTCTGGCAACTCAAACAGTAAAGAATCTGCCTGCAATACAGGAGACCTGGGTTCAATCTCTGGGTCGAGAAGATACCCTGGAGAAGGGAATGGCTACCCACTCGAGTATTCTTGCCTAGAGAATCCCATGGACAGAGGAGCCTGGCGGGCTACAGTCCATGAGGTTGCAAAGATTAACACTTCCTTTCTTTTCCAAGGGTTAGACATTTGACCTTGACTTAAGCTGAGGTTTAAAAGAGCAGGCCTGATATCTTTGGGCCCAGAGGGAGGCAGAGGTTGCCTTGCTGCTGTTTCAGAAAGATGAGCCAGTGATGAACAAGGTTGTGCAGCAGCCCTCCACCCACGTAGAAGCAGCTGATAATTGTCTACTTGCTTCTCTGTTTGTCTCTGGATCTAGTCTCTTCTCAGTCACATGGAGGAAACTGAGGCAGTTTATCATAAGATTCTGCAGAACCATTTTATAAGAAATGGGCTGAGGTTTTTGTTCGGAGAATAGGGTGATTCCCTTCAAGATTACACGGGCAGGAGTGGGGAACCTGAGAAAGGCCTGGAAATGGATGGCTTAATTTTCATTCTTTTACTGTGTCCCACATAGAAGCTCCTTATGCCCCAAACAGGCAGAAGACCATGTCACATAGCCCCTGATATGTGGACACCCTATATTGCTCCCTGGCCCCTTGAAGGCCACCCAGGCACTCTTACAGAAGGAGGGATGGTTTTTAGAATGTATCTCAAGGAACCTTTTTAGAGAGCCTGAACAATTCCAAAGATTCCTATGATGTCCTTATCTTGGACACATGATAAAAACACGTGAGGCTGGCGCAGCCCTATCTCAGCCTAGAAAAGGAGTGTATTTTCACAGGTGACTTGAAGGCGCTAGTCTGAGGATTTTCCATGAGGCAGAAGCGCTCTGCCGAGTGAGCCAAGGGTGGCTGTGCCCGGAAACCAAGTCATGCTGCCTCCTGACATCAAAATGATGTTCTGACAGACCTTTCCCAAAAATCTAGAATAGAAGAAATGGGAATAGAGGTTATGAAGAACATCTTACAGGAGTTGAAGCTTTTGAGAGCCAACAAACCTTCATCAAGCAACTGAAGGTCCCTAATATGACTAGGTGACTTTTCAGATCTTCTGTCAAATTAAGGATCAAACCTTAGTAAAGTAGAGATCTTAAAACCAGGCAGGGCTTCCCTGGTGGCCCAGTGGTTAAGAATTCGCCTTGCAATGCAGGGGATGTGGGTTCAGTCATTGGTCAGGAAACTAAGATTTCATATCCTCGGAGCTGCGGAGCTGGGGGGATCACAACTAGAGAGTTAGCGAGGCCCAACAAGAGGTCCCACATGATGCGACTATGATCCAACACAGCCAAATAAATAAAATAAGGAAATAAATATGTAAAACAAAGCAGAAACCAGGCAGGCAGGATATAGGGTTGCCCCTGGGAGTCCCAGTCCCTCAGTGCCCCAAGGGCCAAGGCTGTATGTCCAGAAATGGAGTCCCCTCCCCCCCAACTGTATCCTGAACATTGGCCGGAGGGAATCATCATTCATGGCCACTTTCTGGATCTGTTTGAAAGAGAAATCGAGGGTAGGAAAATCTCTCCGTGCCTTTCAAGGTTACGGGCCAGGGCGGGGCCAACGGAGGCAGCCACACTTGAACTTGGCTGCTTTTGGTTGTGAGCGGCTCTCCAGGTGAAACCCCCGGGCAGCTGCTCTCATCATTCCCACTGGCCTCCCCAGAGAGGGAACACCGCCGACTTCTGCAGGCCTGCCTGAAATCATCTGCAGCTGCTTGCATGCTTTCAAGATGAGAATAAAGGTGTTTCAGCAGAGGTTAAGCTGGGAAACCCTCTGTATGAAATATTTTCCTTTCCATGGTTCCGTTTCCCTTGGGATATAATATGTAAGCTACTTACTAGGCAGCAGGGTGGGTTGCTGGCCCACAGGAGCTGTGGCTGTCTTCTCCAGATGATTCTACCGGCACCAGCCTTCTTGCCACCATGACAGTCCTGCAAGCTGAACCCCTGCCCCGTGCATGTTATGTGTGGGATCTCCTTGGATACAACGTCTCTCTAAGGACCATATCCCACTTTCAGATAAGGAAACCGAGGCTCAGAGAGGTCTAGTGTGTTCTCCATCAGCCAGCAGGTACAGAACCAGGATGGAAAACTTTTTTGTTTATTGCTGAACCCCACGCTCTTTCTAGGGCTTCCCTGGTGGCTCAGACTGTAAAGACTCTGCCTGTGATGCAGGAGACCCAGGTTCAATCCCTAGGTCAGGAAGATCCTCTGGAGGAGGGAATGGCTACCCCACTCCAATATTCTTGCCTGGGGAATCCCATGGACAGAGGAGCCTGGCGAGCTGCAGTCCATGGGGTCTCAGAGACAGATATGACTCAGCGACTAACACTTTCATACTCTTTCTACCTCTGAAGTTCAGTTTGCTTTATATCAGCTCTTTCAGCCTCAACTGCTCATCTAGCACCATCTGAGGGCAGGAATATTGTTATTAACAGAACAGTGCCTAAAGGCTTACTTCTGTAATCTAGACAATGTTTACTGAACTGATAGAAAAATACAACGTGTTTGGAAATAATACAGAGATTTAGTATTCTGTATTAGAGTATGAATTTTATCAAATGAGAGTAAATTTGCCATCCAGTGTTACTGGCATCACATATTTTTTGTTTGTATTATCTTCAGGGCTGGATCAGAAAGATTAAGTTAAGGAAACAAGATCAGACATTTAACAGTAAATGCGTTACTTCACGCCTGGCTTCAAATTTATTGGTCTTATGGGACCATGGAATTGAAATCCTGAAGTCCTTGGACCACTGCCTCTAGGAGGCCCAGGACAGCATGGCCACAGCTGGGATTCCATTCCCTCACCAGATTTCTGGCTTGGTTGGGGGTTAGCCAGAAAGCAGACCTCTATCAGGACAGAAAATCAAGGCTGGCTAAGCAAATGGTACGTCATAACCCACTCCTATCCTCCACACGTTTGTCTTTTTAATGGTACCTGAACTTAAGACCCAAATCCTCTATGGTCTGGCCAATTCACCTGTCTAGACATCTTTTCCAACATAAAACCCCTACTCCATCCCAAGGCAGGGAAGGGGGGAAAAGGGGGCTTTTTCTCTACCCAACTTGGGTTCCTTGGCTGGAGCCTTGCAAATCAGACTGAGAGAAGACAGGGTAACAAGAGAAAAGCAAGCATATTTTTTAATGCATGCATTCCATACAGTACACATGGGAGTCCTCAGTGATGAGTATTTCAAAGGGGGTGGTTAGACCTTGAATTTCTGTATTGTCTTAGCAAAGAACAATTCTTTTGTAGAGAAGTGACGAGACAAAAGAAAAGGACTTTGAGCTTCGAGGATTAGCAGATTGTGAGATGGCAACTATATGGGGAGACTAGTGACAGATTGGGCTTCCCAGGTGGCGCTAAGTGGTAAAGAACCCACCTGCCAATACAGGAGACGTAAGAGACATGGATTCAATCCCTGGGTCAGGGGCATCGGGAAGATCCCCTGGAGGAGAGAATGGCAATCCACTCCAGTATTCTTGCCTGGAGAATCCCGTGGACAGAGGAGCCTGGTGGGTTTTGGTCCATAGGGTCGCACAGAGTCGGACACGACTGAAGTGGCTGAGCATACACACTGATAGATCAGGGCCAAGAATTGTTAAGGGCCATCTCTGAGCTGATGAGGGTCTAGGGTTGCCTCTGGTAATTAACTTCTGTCCTTCCTGGCAGAGAGAAGAAGGGGGACACCTTTACAAATGATGTCCTGCTGCTGCTGTTGACAGGTGTTCAGTCATGCCTGATGTATCCTCTTCCAGGGGATCCTCCTGACCCAGGGATCAAACCCGAGTCTCTTGCATCTCTTGCATTAGCAGGAGGATTCTTTACCATTAGCACCACCTGGGAAACCCTTGATGTCCTGTTTCTGGACAAATAAGGGAAAAGCAGAGAGAGTTTTTTTTTTTTTTACATCTCCTTCTTCACAGTTGTTTGCATTCAGTTCAAAATAAGCCTATGCCAACGGACCATACTTTGGGGTGAAAATCCTGATACCACTTATCAGCCACCGATGTTTCCTGCCATTTCTTGTCTTTGCTTCTCTTGCCCCCACCCCAGGGCCTTTCACATCTTCCTGGAACAAGCTTCGGTTCTCACCATGGCTTAGTCAACTCGTCATCTTTCAGATGGCAGCTCAGATGTCACGTCCTCACCAAAGCCTCCCCTAACCCCCCTGACTTACTCAATTACCATGTTAGAAAGTGTCAAAGAACTCAGTGCCTTTTTCTCCAAGCATTTATAACAGATGCAACTTCACATGTATTTGTGATGGAAAAACATCTTGCTTTCCCACTCCCATAAATTTCCAGAGGGCAGCTCCATGCCTGGTTCTCCCCACGTGTCCCAGTGCCCAGCCCGGCGCCTGAGACACAGAAGGTACCCGCTTGCCAGAGCAAGTGAATGGGTGCAGCTAAGCACCATCCCTGCCCCGCCGCTACCTCCCCGCCGCCCCCTCCCCACCCCCAGTATCCAGCGCTCCTGCTCCTGGAGAGGATGGAGTCTATGCTAAAGTTGCAACCTGGAGACACTAAGTAAATCAACAGCTCACATGTCTCAATAATGGTGTTAAATTTAGAAACAGAGCTTCAGCCATAAAAAAGAATGTAATCATGCCATTTGTAGCAACATGGATGGACGTAGAGATTATCATAGTAAGAAAGAGAAGACAAATATTATATGATGTCATTTACATGTGGGATCTAAAAAAATGGTACAAATGAACTTATTTACAAAACAGAAACACACTCACAGACAGAAAACAAATTTATGGTTTCCCAAGGGGAGAAGCAGTGGGGGAGGGACAAATTAGGAGTTGGGGATCAGCAGATACAGCTATTATGTATAATATAAACAACAAGGTCTTAATATATAGCACAAGGAACTATATTTAATATCCTGTAATAAGCCATAATGAAAAAGAATATAAAAGGAGAGCTAGCCATGTCTCACTTCAAATTTCCAGACTTCTAGACCTCAGCTTTGAATAGCTTCTCTAGGGGAGGGAATTCCAAAGATGCAGCTTTTGATAAAGCCTTGATCTTTCACCTCATGCAAATTCTGCTTAGAAAGGAATTAGAACCTAGAGTATCGCTGTTACAGAGACTCTTTGAAGTTTTCCCTCTGGCTGATTTTTCTACTTGTCTTGAATTTCTATCTTGATGGCACATGTCTCTTATGAATCCATGTTGTGTACCTAAGTTGCCCTAACGGGTTTATTTTTGTTTGAAATTTGATCTACTATCTATAGAGGCACTGGAACCAAGACCTCCGTGGTTAGAACTGAGCCCGTTTGAATGGAGAGAAATTATTCACTTTTTTGGCAAAAGATCCATTTTTGATTTTTATTTCTTTCTTGCTCAGCTTTCTCTTTTGGCCTTATGAACTTGGATCCATTGTTCCCCTGACCTTTATGGCTGTGTCCTGATCCCTTGAACATCTAAAAGGGTGCCATCTTGTAGGATTTCTCAAGGGTCTCCATCCTGAATCAGTAGAACCTCTTGAATTGCCCCCTGGAGGCTCCCATGTTTCTGTATGTTTGTCACTTGGACACAGTTCTTTTTTTTCCTTGCTTGTAATCTAAATGCGGCCTAGGAAATTTACAAGAGTTCAACCGTTTTTGTTTTTTTTTTTAACGAGTAAGGTGTCATATCTTGAGTTCAATTCAGTCTCAAACTGGATTCTGTCCAGACTTCTTGTTTGGGTTTCAGATGTTTAGCCCCAAACAAACTGAGATTTATATTGAAACAGATCCAGATCTGCTAATGTTTGAGATTCCTCCCAGAGCACAAATGGTCCCTCACTTGAAGCTCCCCTAAGTGCAGTTCTTGAATCTTACATCTCTGTGTTCCCAGTAAACACTCATGGTAGAAACAGTTAACAATTAATCTGCTTGTGTTCTAGTAACTTGAAAACTAAGCATCAACACTTCTGAAGCCTCTTTTTATCAAGGTCTGAAGGCTGGTTTTCATAGCTGATACAAGGCCTTGGTTTATCAGCTCCAATGGTCTGGAAATGCCTTAGACCTGAATATTTGGGATGAGCATAGTGTGCTCAGCTTAGGAATTCCAAGAAGGCAGAATCAAGATAGAGAGCAGCCAAGGCTCCCAGGTGTAAAATGAAACCAGTTTCTAAACCTGATTCTTCTGCTTAGTCATAATATTTAACACTTGGACTCCCTTGAGATTTTTGCACCTGGTTGGAATGTTTTGAACCTTGGAATAATGCTTCTTTGTGGATTTACCTGTGAAACATGACATAGTTCCAAGCTATCTCATAAGGCTGCTGTTGATATCTTCAAAATGTTGATTTTATCTTCCTGGTGCTTCAGAAGTATGAAATGGTATCCTGAGACTATCTGGGCCCTTTCTCTCTATTGAGATCTTAGTTGACAGATGGATCAACTTGCTCAAGTTAGTGATACTGTCTCTTAAGTGATGTACTGCGTCATCCTACCCAGCATCCCCATTTTACAGGAGGAGAAATAAAGATGGAGGAAGGAGCAAGGCTAGAATCCCTTCTTTCTACACTGTAAATTCAGTCCCTTAATGGTTAGTTTTCTGGAGTTTCACCTTGAAAGATAGTAAGTCAGAAGCTTGAATACACATGTATCCTGTGGCTCTTTTGAGACTGGCTTGCAGTAAACCCCTTGGGTTACTTATACCAGAAAAGGGCACACAGCATGAATGTGTGATGTAAATGCTTGCATTGTAGTTTCCATGCAATAGCAATAATCTATGCTCATGGTTCCCTTATAGCATCTAAGTGTTGATATCATTGCAACTTAAAATTTGGTTGCTTTGTAACTCCTACATGGGAGTTGAATCAACTTCAATGCACTTGACCAAAGTTTCTGCTTTTTCTATAGTTTTGGGGAGGTTTTGTCATTAATGGCAATCCACTCCAGTATTATTGCTTGGAAAATCCCATGGACAGAGGAGCCTGGCAGGCTACAGTCCATAGGTTGCACGAGTCAGACGCGACTTAGCACTATCTTTCTTTCTTTCTTTGCCATTAACAGGTGGTAGTTGTTTTAAAGGACTCAGCCCTGCATGCTGTATTGGTCATTAAAAAAAAATAATTAGGAGTTAATTTTTAATAATGTACATTTGGTGGCTACAAATTAATATGTTTTAAAAGCCCTGTTATTTGACCCCTGTTCATTTCCTGCTCTTGATTGGTGGTGAACAGCAAGGCTAATGAAATGCCTAAGTACTGCTGTGTTTCACAGCTCATTACTCTAGGGAGTTGGTCTTTTTTTTTTTTTTAATGTAGGTAGACATAAAATTTATCAGCAGGCAAATCCATGAGGAACTAACTTTATTACGAGGATCCTTTTAGACTTGCAAATTCCCTCAGCTAGTTAATTAATTTTGCACAATCATCTATTTGGTTTTTATTCCAAAGCTTTTTGCATAATGCTGTAAGAAGGCTCTGCTTGATGAAGCAGTATAGTTCAGTTGTTTTTTATTTATATATTTCCCTCTCTAGTCTAATGCTCTTTTTTACCTCTCCAGATTCTTTCAAACTCCCTTACCCCTCTTATGTACAATATAAACACACAAATTATTACAAGTCACCAAGAGCCTTGGTGATTTGAGAAATTATCAAGTGGCTACATTGCATATTTTTGCATTGACGACTGTGTTTCTTTGGCAAGCATGGTTTAGATTTTTTTGAAGAGGTAAACCTCGGGTCCATCAGGTTGGTTTTCTCTGTGGTAGAGATGCTGGTGAAATCCTCTGGGTCACAGCAGGCTCACAACTCTGACCCCCAGATGATGAGACCTTGTGACTAAGGTCTGAGAGAGTTGACTACAAAGGAAAGCAGAAGTCCTGAGAGCCAGATCCAGAGGTGGCTGGTAGGAAGAAGATTCTAACCCAGCAAGGCAGCTTCTGGGAGTGTGAAGTGAGGTTTAAAGGGGAGGGACCATATGTCTGACCACCTCAAGGCTCCTCCCAGCATCACCGCTGGTGGACTTGTAAGCCTGCAACCTCTCTTAGGGGAGAAGAGAAGCCTCCCTTTGGGCATGTGCTAAAGGAAAGTTACTGGGAAGACAGAGGCGATGGGTGCTCAGTGCTTTTTCAGTCCCAGCGCAGGTGCCCTGAGGCTCATTTTGCTTTGTGTGTGACCTAGACATCCATCAACAGCCCAGAAATTGGTTGCCACTCAGCTCTCAAACAAATGGCGAGTTTATTAAACCGCAAACTGCTATCTCCATTAGGAAATATTCAATTCCAGCCATTAGCCCTGAGGGTTAAAGAGCCCCCTTTCTTTCCTGTCTGCTTTGCTCTGTTCCTAAACAATGCTTTGATGTGCACGGTGCTCCTAGTGGAAGATAAGTCATCAATTAACCCAACTGGAAGGTTCAACTGAAAACAGACTTTTCAAAGAAGGGATTATCTCTGAGTTGTTAACCACTGATTGACGTTTATCTGTCTGGGATATATTCTTATGCCAAGGCTTAATCTCCACCTATATAACAAAGGTGCAAAAGTATTCTAGTTATTTGGTTTGTTTTTAAAGTCACTGTAGAAATTGGATTTTAGATCACTTGAGGCTGGGGTAGAGGTGACCATAGTCTTTCCCAAAGAAGTTAGCATTTTAATTCCTTCAAGAATTGGTCCTAATACTATTAAGTTACTAGGGTGTTATTTAAAAAAAAAAAAACACAAAATATAACAGAACCATCTATTTTGAGAATTCTATTAGCAATATTGTGAATTTAAGCATAGTGCAGATGCAGCAAACCTGTAATTGTGTGCTTGGGATTTGCAAATCAGAACAAGGCTTTTTTTCTCCTTCCCCCAGATACTTTCGAATGCTGACAAACTGGTGTTGATTTACAACTTTTCAGGAAAATATCATTTAAATAAGTTAAGCTCTTTCACTGTTATTTTTTTCATTGTGCCTTTAGTTTTCTAGCATGTTATGAGACCAGCAAGGGGCTATAAAAATTAATTGCCAAATATTTAGAAAGTAAAATAGAGTGGTCACTCCACTATCCTAATATTAATACAATTAATAGTTATTTTATTTTCTTCTAGTCTTTTTTCCCCTATGTTTGCTACAAAGATATAATCTGTCTACCTAAATTCTGCTTTCAACTTGGTTAGCTTCACAGAATGTTTTAAAAATTATACTCCCTAACTGCTTAGTGGGTACAGAGTTTATTTTTAGGGTGATGAAAAAATCTTAGAAATAGATTGTGGTGATGGTTGTACAACATTGTGAATGCCAATGCCTTGTACCCTTAAAATAGGAAAAATGGCAACTTATAAATATTTTACCACAATAAAAAAAAGGTATATGACAGATTTGAAGATATGCCTCCAGATTGATTTTTTTCTTATTTTTCTGTTTTGAGAACTAAAGCATTGACAGATTTCAGAGTCTGCAATGGGCTGGAAGGAAATTTTAGTGTGGAGTTTATTTTTCACAGAAGTCAAAAACTTCAACTTTTCGATACTGCTTAGGGTTTGCAATAAACCTGTCATTTGGAGGGAAAGTTTCAGTAGTGGGATGGCATGTTATTACAACATCAGAAACCTTGGAGGCTGAGAGGTGTTGTTTCAGGTGGAGGTCATTAAAACCCTCCCAGGGACACAGAAGCCTCTGAGGGCACTGCCAACAGTCCTTGATTGACAGTGACTGATAGTGAGGTTCACAGGCTCAGGTGAGGAGAACTCTGCCCTCAGGGAGCCCCAACAGTGACCCAGCAAGTCCTCTAGAAGGAAGTGGAGATGCACAGAGCTATTCATTCTACAAGACTGTTTCTCACACTCAGAGACTTGGGATGAAGGGGGGGGGGGCGCAGGTTGGACGTGAGGGAGGGAAGGGCCAGGTCTGAGGGGCCAGCCCGGGGTAGACTTACGAGAGTAGGGGACTTCCCTGGTGGTCCAGTGGTTAAGACTGCGCTTCCAGCATAGGGGGTGCAGCTTCAGTGCTTGGTCAGGGAACTGAGATCCCACATACCAAGAAACGTTGCCCCCAAAACAAATAAATAAAGTAGATCAGGTTTGGGAAGGGTAGCGGGCCCTTAATTCCAGACTCAAAGGTTTCTATTAGAAAATTGTCCAAGTGACACTGATCACAGCCCTAGTTGGGCCAAGCTGTGGTGGGGGGAGGAGGATCCAGACGCAAACCACAGTGGCACTCCTGATCTCCAGCACCCACTGGGTGGGGTTCAGATCACTGACTAGGGGTGGGCCAAGCTGTGGTGGGGGAAGGAGGATCCAGACGCAAACCACAGTGGCACTCCTCATCTCCAGCACCCACTGGGTGGGGTTCAGATCACTGACTAGGGGTGCCTTTCTGGACCACACACCTGACTTCCTTTGCCCCTGCGACCTCCAGTCCCAGAAGTGGTTGTTACGGTACCTTTATGTTCCTGAATTCTTAAGTACTGCATAGAAGGATCCAGGCTGACAAAGAGGAAGGCAAGCTTGTTGTATGAACCTAACTGGGCTCCATGCTTTAAACAGCTCATACTCTCTCAGGCGCTGCTTTTGTGTTCCTTTCCCAGTCTCTGAAATTAACCGGCCCAGTACCTGATTTGTTAAACATGAATTAGACAGTGAAATCAAGCAGTGATTTTAAAGACTACTTCTTAGAACAGGCTCAGCCACATTACTGAAAGGAAGCATGTCAGCATTGCATGCTGACATGGAGGGAGGCTGAGTTGGTGAGGAGGTGGCAAACCCCTTGGTGCCACTGCAGTTTTTTGCAGGTAAAGCCTTGCTCTCTCTCCCTTCCCCATCCTCTTAGTGGCCGCCATGCCCTGCCAAGATGAGATACAGGAATTGGTTCTTTTTGCAGGTATTAACTCTTAAAAAAATTTTTTTTTAATTGAAATATTGGTTTACAGTGTTGTTAGTTTCAGGTATACAGCAAAGCGATTCAGTTTTATAAATAAATAAGTAAATTCTTTTTCAGATTCTTTTTCTATACAGGTTATTACAAAATACTGAGTAGAGTTCCCTATGCTATATAGTGAGTCCTTATTGTGTATCTGTTTTATGTATAGTCGTGTACATAGGTTACTCCCAAATTCCTAGTTTGTCCCCCCGCCCTTCCCCTTTTGGCAACCATAAGTTTGTTTTCTATGTCTGTGAGTCTGTTTCTGTTTTGTAAGTAAGTTCATTTGGAGATACAGGAGTTTTAACTGTCTGTACCAATTCTGAGGTTCAGCCTGAAATCACAAATACAGGGAGCATGGCTTGATGTTATATTTGCTCAGTTTGCATAAGAATGTGCTCAGAAAAACTTAGGGGAAAAATACGGGAGGTTGAATGTTTTAGAATACAGCAAAGCAACATCTTGGCTCAAGGCAACCTCTCTGTTCCATCAGCCTTCTAGCATCTGACAGCTTGAGATGTTTGTTGATTGTGTTCCCAAGGCATTGAACACTCCTCCCACCCCAAGCCTAGTCCCTGTTATTTCCTGACTTAGAGCCCCAGCTTCTGCCCTGCTCTCTTGGGGAGGGGTCCACATCTGGAATGGACTGACTGCTCTCAGATCCTTGCTCTTGTGGTCCAAACTGTGTGCCAGACAAAGTGTGCCAAACTGTGTGCCATTCTTGGGAGTGGCCAGACATTATCTAGAGAATTCCAACCACTTCACTGAAGAGAAAGTCACTCACTTTGAGCCTTTAGAAGAGAAGTCCAGGCATCTGAAGTGGGGGCAGATGGCAGACACAGCTCGTTAAGACTACATCTGAGACATACCTAAGAACTCAGAGTGAATTCTTAGCTTCAGTGAGCCATGGAACATCCTGTGTCTTGGGACAGCAAAAAGGATGTCAATATTTGCTTCTTAATAGTGAACTTAAAAGAGGTGGACAAGCCAAGGCTTAGAGCTCAACTCTGTCACTTAGTTGCTTTGTGTCCTCGTTGAAGCTCTGAGCCTCAATGTCTTTTCTCTGCAAAACAGATTATACCCTACTTCAGGGTATTGCTGTGTGGATCTCTTGAGATAATGTATGTAAAGTGCATAGTGAAATACCTAGAGATCGTAATGTTCAATTAATAGTTGTGACCATTGTCATCCATATTAGTCTATTTCCTGTGAAGGAAGCTGTCACACAACTGAGGCAGAGAGCTCATGGGAAGTGTTCTAAGATTCATTTAGAGAATGTGGTGAGGTAGACAAAGAATCTTGGGGCTCATCTTTCTCGTGTGATAAGTCCAACTGTTCCAGCTTCTTCAAGAAGCAAGATGGTAGTTAAAATTCCTGAGACAAGCAGCTTCACCACTTACTGCTGTATGTCGGGGGACAAGTCACTTAAAAGTCCCTGAGTCTCCGTTTCCTGAGCGGTACAATGGCACTAAGAAGAGGCCCGGCCTCCAAGGGCAGGTTTTGAGGAATAAACGTGATTCCGCTTTCAGATTGCTTAGTCCGATGCCTGGTATATCATAAATGCTCAGTGTAGGGTTTTGCTCCTCTGATCATTGACCTCAGCCGACCCCTGAGGTCTCTTGGCCCCCTAGTTTGACAGGTGCATATGCATTGCCAGCTCCAGGACTCTGCAGCATCAGTCTTCGCTGATCACCAGCATCCCTGAGTGCTTCTGCCTGCAGCTGTGCTACCTGAGGATGCCCGGATTCCACAAGTATCTTTTTGCTCTCCCCAGTTTGTCCATGAATTTTCAAAAGTGCAAATACCATGTGGCCACCCCCCTCTGGCAAAACTTGAAAAATCCTACTATTGGCCTGCTGCCAGAGGACAGAGCAAGAGTGACCTGCCTGCCTTGTGTCCAGGGTCTCCCCTGCCCTGGGCAGGTGACAAGCTGCTTTCACGTGCTGTCTCTTAGGGAATCCATGTTACAGCCTTAGAAGGGAGATGTGTTTGTTTCCCTTTGCTGCCATCATAAATTACCATAAATTTAATCAGGGTTGATTCCTTCTGGTGGCACATACGGACAATCTGTTTCATGTCTCCTCCTAGCTCTGGGTGTTGCCAACAATCCTTGGCACTTTTTGGCTTGTAGATGAACCGCTCCAATTTCCGTCTCTCTCTTCACATGGAGTTTTCCTTTGTATATGTCTTTGTATGTTCTTTCCTCTTATCAGAACACCGCACCTGTCACTGGACTGA
Organism: Giraffa tippelskirchi; assembly: GCF_054371585.1. Classification (NCBI taxonomy): domain Eukaryota; kingdom Metazoa; phylum Chordata; class Mammalia; order Artiodactyla; family Giraffidae; genus Giraffa; species Giraffa tippelskirchi. The sequence goes on from NC_137275.1 coordinate 214,210,955, forward strand.
GGGCTCACCCTAATCCGATACGACGTCATCTTAATCAGTTACATCTGCAAAGACTTGATTTCCAGATAAGGTCATATTTTGAGGTTCCCAGTGAATGTGAATTCTGGGGGAGAGACTCTTTAAGCCACTGCAGTAATTAGTATACCCCTTTCCTGTCCGGTTGCTCAGTCATGTCTGACTCTTTGCAACCCATGGACGGTAGCCTCCGAAGCTCCTCTGTTCACGGGATTATTCCTGCAAGAATACTGAAGTGGGGGGCCATTTCTTCCTCCAGGGGATCTTCCCAACCCAGGGGTCTAACCCACATCTCCTGCGTCTCCTGCATTGGCAAGTGGGTTCTTTACCACCCAGCCACCTGGGAAGCCCATTATTCACTGTTAATAAATGAGTAACCCAAGTTTCAGAGAGGAGAAAATCCCTTACATAGCATCACACAGTTTGTGTGATACCAGGGGTTTCAAACTGTGACCTTCTTTTCTCTAGACTTGAGTTCTCCCCATTGGATCCACTTGCCATTCACAAGTAAGTAGAAAATAAAATAAAGAGATAAAAAAAACAAAGGCAGCAAACTGGTGAGCAGCAGTTGGCCGCTGGATCAAAGGGGGGCTCTGGAGGGTAAACAGGATGAACAGAGACTGTGCACGTGAATGGAGACCCCTCCCCCACATTTTTGTTTCTGGTTCACAGACTTTATCCTATTTCCACAGTCGGTGTAACTTGTTGGCTTTCAAGCGCAGTGCTTGCTCCTGGGATTCTGCAGCCCTGCAGAGAGAATCCTCAGAAATGGGACCTGAAGTGGTGACAGTAAGCCAAGGGAAGGAGCACATTTCTTTGTGCAAAGCCAGATACCTTCTGGGACTCCACCTTGCCTTGACTAACTGCTAGTCAATGTGTATCATGCATCCCCTTGGTGGATGGAGAAATTCCATGCTTTCCTTCTCTTGGAGAGGTTCCTTCCTGGCACTCAGAGCCACAGAAGGAGTGGACAGAAGCAGGTGACTGGCCCTCAGCTGCCCACAGAGCCAGGCTCAGGCTGCCCAAACCTTTCCCAGTATGTGGTCTAGCACAGCCAGCCCCGGGCAAGACTGGGGAAGCACAGAGCTGTGGGCAAGGTAGTGGTGGTGGGGGGGTCATATCACAGGCTCCCCCTGTTTCTGGCTAAAGCATGGGGCTAGAGCAGAGTCAGAACCAGGGTAGGTCCTCAGAGTCAAGGGGAAGTTTCTCTTGGTTTGGGCTCAGTATCCCATGGAATCAGTGGCATCAGTTCACTGCAGGAGGTGGAGTAAGGAGATTTTGTGGGCCTGGCTTGAGCTTTTCAAAGTGTTCCTTGGCTACCCGCCACACCCTGCTCTTATCAGGCCAGTGTCCCCAACGCGTAGACCCATCCAGAGCAGTACACTCAGATTGATCATCTGGACTGTGCTGGGGTCCTCTCTTCCTGCTCAAGCAAGTCAGAGTGCATTGGATCGGAGGTCTGTTTGCTGCACAGGCTGATTTTGTGCTTTTGAAGAAGTCTAAGAAAGTACCATTTGTGAGTTTTCAGACTGGCAGTTCGTAGTGACACTGATAAGCATGACGATGAGGCTTGTTGTGTGGATGAGAGTCTAAACCTTCTAGAGCCTTCCACTGGTTCCCTTGCAATCCACAGGTGCTGATTCAATACGATCAGACCTCTTTTCTTTTGGTAAGTGGTAGATCCTTTTGCTGAGTTTTCTTTGAGCTCACCAGGTATTTGATGGAAGGAGAACCTTTGATTGTTGGGCTTTTTGTTCTTCTCCAGAGTTGTGAGTGTCATCTTGGGGAAGCAAAGCCTTCCTGTGGGACATCTCTTGCCTTTGAGCAGAGAAGAACTTGGTGGGTGAGCCTGTAAAGAGGACCTGGCTCCATGCTGAGTCCTCTTGCTGACCTCAGATGCTCAGGCCAGGCCTGAGGGCTGGATCTGGGTGACAGAGGGAGGGGATCCCAAGGCAGAAACGGCACTTGGGTCTAGGGTGCAGGATTGCCTTGCAGAATTATCATGCATCCCACTTTCCCAACACTCCCTGTATTTATTTATTTATTAAAAAAATATTTTTTTGGCTGCACCCCATGGCATGTGGGGTTTTGATTCCCTGACCAGGGATCGAACCCTTGCCCCCTGCATTGGAAGCAGAGTCTTAAACCACTGTATCGCCAGGAAAGTCCCAGAAGCATGTACTTTAAACATTAATGAGGTGTGGTGTTTTTGCTTACAGAAGACTAGACTTAGCAAACCGAAAATGTTATTTTTAAAACTCGACTCAAAGCTTTGAACTACAAGAACAGAAAAAATTGATTCAAATTCACTGAGTCCCTATTTGTGTATCCATCCACCTGTCTGTCTGATAGGTGGATGGGAAGCTACTTGATTGACTCCACTGCACAATTAAATTGAGTGCAGTGCAAAAAAAAAAATGACTTGTTTAGATTAACAAATCAGGTTAGCCTCCAGTTCTTGTTCTCTGCTTGCTAATCAGAGCTTGGAAAACTTTTTAATGGGGTTTTCCTATGACATATCCTGTCTGTGACACAGTTCATGAAACTCTATGACATTTGACTTCCAGAGAGGAATTTGGTTACTCATAGAGTGTTTCACAACTTTTCTGGGAATAGACAGCTCATGGAAGGAAAATGTCCATCTATAACAGATTATAGTGTCACACAATTGTGCAGTGTGAGCATATGATACATTATAGCACAAAAGCATAACTTCCTCCAGGGAAGGTCACATTTGAAGCACACTTGTCCATCATGGCTGAGTAAAGGCTTCCCTTCTCACCGTGGAGTTGGAAATTGGAGATTGAGAGGTGTTGCAATACCTAACAAGCAGACAAGATGGTCTTTTTAAGTCTGCGTGTATTTATAGGTCAAATTTGTAACATTTATTGATGCATGATTACTTTCAGTGATTACTTTTCTAATTATAAAATTAATACATGCTCAATAATACAAACCTTTATAAAAGTTACAAGTTTCACTTCAGCTTATCACTCTGCCCTCAGCATTGAGTTTCCCATTCTCCAGGGTTAACCAGTTAATATATTGATGTGATTCTTTCAAATAATATGTGTAGAAATGGTATCCTTGGCTTTGAGAAAGTGATTAATCTTCAAGTGTATAATCTTCCATCATGGTCCTATATTTCCTTTTAGTTCTTGCCCATATCACTATTTATGTTTAATGTGCTTAATTTTTTTACAAATTAATATATGCACATGGTTGAAAATTCAAAAGGTGTAGAAGGGAACATAGTGAAAAAAAGTACTTATACATTATACATACCTGGAAACTAATACAAATATGTACACGTGTGCGTGGTAAGTCACTTAAGCCGTGTCTGATTCTATTCACACTCATTTTTTTGTTAACAGCTACCTCATATGTCCAGTCCACCCCATTCCAGAGAAAACCAGTGTTGCCTCTTTCACAGTTACGCTTTCTGGGAAGATGCCCTGGAGAAGAGAATAGCAACCCACTCCAGTATTCTTGCCTAGAGAATTCCATGGATAGAGGAGCCTGGTGGGCTACAGTCCATGGGATCGCAAAGAGTTGGACACCACTGAGTGACTAACACATATACACACATCTATTACATATACATTAAATACACCTAGAAACTAATACAAATATATGTAAGACTGTATATCCACCTTCATTTTTTGTTAACAACTAAAATAGCATGGCATATACACTGTCCTGTACCACTTGTCACTTCACAGTGGATCTTTGAGATTGTTCGATACCAATTCTCAGAGAGCTGAGAGCTGAACTAACTCTTAAAGGTTGCACATAATATTCCCTTTTATGAATAGCCCAGGCCTCTGACTTAGGTTATTTGTAGTCTTTTACTATTGCAATAAATGTGGCATTGAAGATCTTTGGATAGAGGTCACTTTGTACACATGCCACTATACCTGAGTATAAATTCTTGAAAGTAGAATTACTGGGTCAAGAACATTGCGTATTTTAAAGCTGGATATATATGCCAAATTGCCATGCAACTTCATGGGATTGGATGAGGGTACCTTTTTCCTCCCATACTGATAACTAATTTTCTTGGTGAAAAATTTATCTCATAATTTAGCTTTTCTCTTATGTGATTGGGATTGGGAATCTTTTTCTAAGAATAATGTGTGTATTTTTGTAAGTCAGCTGTTTTCCATGTCTTTTGTCCATTTTTTATGTTTGAGTTGTTAGTCTTTTACCTATGGTTTGTACAAATTCTCTATATAGAATGAATATTAAACTTTTGCGATGTGTTGTAACCATTTTCTCAGTTTATTTCTATTTTAGCCACCATTCACCGAGTCCTTTTATTGTAGGACAAACCCCCTAGTGATCATTGTACTTCATGTCAGCTCCCTAAGATAGCAGTAGTTTTGTATCCTTTTTTACAGAGAGAGAGAGAGGCCCAGGGCTGTTGGATACCAAAGCCCATTCTTAACCAAGACCCTGTACCCCTCTATACACAATATATTAATATATTAATAATCCTCATCCAATCCCATTCCAGGTTGCCAGGTACTTTTGGAACTATCCTTTCTAAAGTTTGACCAGCATTCCATCAGTTCAGCAAATTGCAGTTTTCAGGTGCTGATTTTAATGACTACACATTTTCACTGCCGGCAGGTTTTTACTTTTCTAGACAAAACTGCAGTTGATGCATTTCTCCTAAAGCTTTGCTCTCCAAGATGCACCATAATGGCACCAATATTCCTGCAGGAGATTAAGGGTACAGTGTCTGAAGTAGCTAGCAGAGGGACCTTTTGAATCTATGATCCTTGATGGAGGGACCCAAAACAGACAGGGCAGAAATGAGGTTCACAGCTTAGGGGTACTGTATTGGCCTTCTAGACTTTTCAGCCCCTTTCCCATACATGGTCACCACTAGCTTCCTCTGGTTATGGAATGAAGCATACCATATATTACAATTCCAGATTCTCCTCCATTCTGAAGCCTTCTTTTTGATCTGTATTGGAGGAAGGTTAGAGGGTGCAGTGAAAAGGCGAAGGGCATGGAAGTTGGTGAGCGATTTCTTTTTCTGTAGAATAATATTTCTTCCAGGAATAAATGCGATCATGGTATGTAACATAGCTGGGTGGTCTGTACATCCTCGTATGTTCTTCCACACCCTCTGCTCTGTGGCTTTCAGGGTCCTGAACACTGAGGAGGTGCCGCTGAGTCTCGATTTCCTGCAGCCTTTTAAGGGAAGTTACTGTTCTGTTTCCATCTCATCCGTTTTCCCTCAATAAATTAAGGTCTGGTTACGTTAGATTCCTGTGTGCCTGTGCTCAGTTGCTCAGTTATGTCCAACTCTGCGACCCTATGGACTGTAACCTGCCAGGCTCTTCTGTCTGTGGGATTATCCTGGTAAGAATACTGGAGTGGATTGTCATTTCCTCCTCTGGGGGATCTTCCCAACCCAGGAATAGAACCTGCATCTCCTGCATTTGTTGTTGTTTTTTAATCGTTAAGTTCGTGTCCGACTCTGCGACCCCCATCAACTGTAGCCCACCAGCTCCTCTGTCCATGGGATGTCCCAGACAAGAATACTGGAGTGAATTGCCATTTCCTCCTCCAGGGGAATCTTCCCAACCCAGGGCCAGGGCTAGAACCCACATCTCCTGCAGTGGCAGGTGGATTCTTTTAGCACTGAGCCTCTGGGGAAGCCCCTTAGTTCCCTACACTTCAAGCCAATTAGAGATTCTTCTGGGTAAACAAGCTCCTATTTTAAATTGTAAATATTCCCATCAAATTTATGTCTTAAGTGCAAATTCCTTTAAACCCCTTGGCTCCATGCTGAGATGTGGCACCTTTTGGAGGTGAGGTACCCACCTGAAGGTGGGGAGGGCAGCAGCCTGGAAAGGAGGAGGTGGCCATGGCCACTTAGAAAGGACATGTGGAGATGTCCCAGCTGACATCTGAGGAAGCTGAGGCCCAAGCTTCCTTCAGCGTGTTGCTTGAATTAGGTCTCGGAGCAATTTGAAAAGCTGCCAACTTCCATCTTCCTTGCACCATGGAGAGGGAGCCTTCCCCATGTTGATCTCACCCCTTCCTATTTTACAGTTCCAGGCAGCAGGCTGGGTAGAACCATTTGAAACCAGCCTCTCCCTCCATTGTCTGCTGCATCTCAGCAAGTCCATTTGGAACATTCTATCACACTGAAGGTACAAAAATGGGATGGCTCTGTTTAGCAGAATGAACTCCATCAACTAAAGAGATAAAGTTTTGACCAGGGGAATGTCAGAGACAGAGCGGAGTTCCTTCCCGGAACCCTTGAAATCTCTTGGCAAAAGTTTCGCGCAGTGTCAAAGGAAGCAGCTGCCCCCACCTGCTATCTGGCTTTCTCTTGGCTCTGCCTGCATGGTCCCCAGGCTCAGAACGATCCTGGGCTTCACCTCTGTCCAGAGTCCATGCCAGTATCACAGAACAACAGAGGTTAGGGGCAGAAAGGAGATGCAGTTGGAGGGGTTCATCTAGCTTGGCTCTTTTATTTTATAGAGCAGAAAACAGACCCAGAAGAAAAGCCTGGTCTTCCTAGGGTCATGGAGAAGCAGGCACGTGGTTTCAAAGGCAGTCTGTTGCTGCCAGGAATTTGCTTTTTAATTCTTCCCCTTTGATTCTTAGTGTACTTCCTGGGTCTGCTCTGTCCTGAACTGCCATGGGTGCCTTCCAGGGGACAGAGCCCTGCCTCATGGGTGGGATTTGTGGATTCCAGGCAGATCTCTGTTGCCAACCAGCTGTGTGACCCTGGGGAGGGCGTGGCTCCTGAGGCTGAGGCCTGCCCCTTGGTGGAATGGGTGAGGATCCCCCACCTTGCAGCTGGTCAAAGGAGGGTAGAGAGAAGTTATGTGCGGGTGTGTGACCCAGGGCGGCCCCCAGGATGCAGGCAGTAGACCTTCGCTGAGTGAAGATCACAGAAGCATTGATGACCTTCCCACCCCAGCTGCTGGGTCCTCACAAATTGGACCAAGTTTCCAAAGCGATTCCTTGCTCCCAGTGCAAGGCACCTCAGAGACTGAAACAGATTAGGCTCCAGCAGCTGGAGAATTAAACTGGCAGTACACAGTTAGTTTTCATAAACTCAGAAAACCACCCCCAAACTTGGAGTCTGTGATGAGAGGGAGGAGGATGGACATGTAGCCTTGAAGTGTAGATACTGCTGGATTCTGCTCTGTTCTTTCCCGTTGGGAGACACCCCCCTCCACCCCCCCACCTCGCTGCCTCTCGAATCATCCCCTGCCAACAACTTCGGTGACTGGGTTTGTATTTTTGTGGTCTCCATCTAGCTTGCCGACTTCCAATTCTCCCTCTGCCTCTGAGAACAAACCATTTTTCTGGAGCATCTGGCCACAGAGCATTTTTCTTAATTTCACCATATTTTTGCAGCCAGAGGGAGGGGTATGTGGTGTGTACAAATAGGAGTGATGCGTGTGTGTGTGTGCACAGGTGTGCGTATGTGTGAGCATGGGTATTGCTTTGCTGGGCCTGTTGTGACAGCATACCACAAAGTGGGCAGCTGAAGCAACAGAAATTTATTGTTGCAGAGTTTGGAGACAAGACATGTCAAACCAAGGTGTCGGTGGAGTTGGCTTCTTTGAGGACTATAGGGAAGGCTTGTTCCAACCCCTCTGCTTGGTTGATGGACCCCTGTCTTCTCTCCTGGCCTCTTCACATTCTTTCTAGGCATGCTTCTGTGTCTAAAGCTCCTCTTTTTATAAGGACACTAGTCACATTGGATTAGGGCCCACCTGAATGACATCACTTGACTTGATTACCTCTGTAAAGACCTTATCTCCAAATAAGGTCACATTTTAAGTTCCTGCATGTTAAGACTTCAACTTACAAAGTTGGATTTGAGGGATCCCAATTCAACTAATAACAATGTGCATGTATATGTGTGTGTGTGTGCACGCACACACATGTGTATATGTCTGTGTGTTTGTATAATAAGCCATGACATCTCAGACTCCAGTCAAAAAATGTATAAAATACTTAGGTAATAGCACTTTAAGAGCACACACAGTACTTCTCTGGTGGTACAATGGTTAAGAATCCACCTGCCAGTGCAGGGGATATGGGTTTAATCCCTGGTCCAGGAAGATTCCACATGCCATGGAGCAACCAAGCCCGCACATCACGACCGCTGAAGCCCACTTGCTCTTGAGGCTGCAAGAGCACATATGATTTCCTCTTTTGCCAACAGGGCAGATTTAAAACAATTTTTCACACACCTCCTCGTGGGTACACTGGGGCAGGTGTGAGTATTTAGTGGGTCCTGGGTACCACTCCTGCCTCTTGGCTCGAAATCACCTCTTCAAGGAGGGCCGTTTCTTGCTCTCTCTCATTCCTGAGCAGAGCAGTGGCACCCTGGGTGTGGGATGTCCCCTCCACATTTTACTTTAGACCGTAAGTAGCATCTTGAAATGCATTTGGCCCTACAGTAGAACATTCCGGTTATTCCAAAGGGCAGGGCAGCCTAACTTCAGAGTTTCCATAGCATAGCACTCCCTGGAGACTTGGGCATCACCCAGTCAGTCACCGAGAAACTCCCAGATACTTCTAAATAAAGTTCAGCTCATTAAAAATGTTATTTGGATGTTGTAAACAGTTGTAAAGTGCACTGTACATTTAGCTTCCTTGTCAAAAGAGACTGCCTGGGCTCCATCCACGCTGGTGATTCCTTCCCAGACTTGTGTTCCTGGGAGAGTCGCAGGGGGTCTGCGATGCTGACTTTTGGACCGCTCGCTGCTTCACCAGGACAACTGCTCCCAAACCGACCCCAAATAGATGGCCCCACAGGACTATGCTTGGTATCTGTCCTCCTCTTTCTATTTAGTTCACTGTGAATCTCTTCTCTTTGTCCCTTCTAAAATCTTATTGAAGAAAATGAGTTCTGCGTGGCCCTGATGGCCCTGGAATTCTCTTTGGCTTTCCAGTCAGCCAAAACCCTAAATTATGCCCCAAACTTTCCAGGTTAACCCAGGGTTCTGGGCGACCAGGTGAGTGGAAACTTGTCTACCCTGGGGCAGTGCTGGGAACCAGTCATTAACGTACCATGAGCCTTAGTGTGTGGCGGTGGGGGTCTGATTCTGGTAAAAGAATGAGGGATGTATCTGTGGCCGTTGTGTCTGCCCAAGGCACACATGAATCTTTTCTTTTTTCCTTCGTGGCAGAAGATACTAGTTAGCCCTGAGAAAGGGGAAACCACTCCCCCCAGACATCCCATGAATTTAGCACTCATCCCTGTCTTCAAATTCTGTCCCATTTCAACATGGGACATAATGTAACCACTGAAAATATATCAGACCCTGACCCTTAAAGGACATAGAAAGTGCTTGTGAGATAATGTGAAGTGAAAAAAAATTTGGCTACAAGATTGCCTATAGTGTGGTCTCAACTCTATGAAATACCTATTTCTAAAAAGGAGACTGCATGATTGCAATAAAACATTAGCTCCCTTCCTCTGAGTGGAGGGAAGATGAATGACTTTTATTTTCCAAATTTTCTACAGTGAGCATTTATTATTTTATACACACATACATAAACCCTAAAGTGAAGTCTGACTCTTTGCGACCCCATGGGCTGTAGCCTACAAGATTCCTCCATCCGTGGAATTGCCCAGGCAAGAATATTGGAGTGGGTTGCTATTTCCTTCTCCAACATACATATATAAGCTGTCCTAAAAAGTTCCTTTAACTGGATGCAGTCTGTTTACCTGGATCTTCAGGATCTGTGAGGTTTTTTATTTTGCTGCCTTATCATCACTGAGGTATTAATTCCCTGCCTGCCCAAGGCCCATCTCTAACTTTCCAAGAAGACAGCTCTAACTGGTTCCTTTCAGCATCACTAGCCTCCCACCTTCCCACTCAGCCCTGGACGCAGGGAGTGGACGAGCGCGGCCTCTGGCTGACTGGCTGCTGCCCTCCAGGCTTGGGCCAGCTAGGGAGGGGCCAGGCCTCTTTGAAGGGGGTTAAAGTCCTTCTTTGTGTGAATGGCCTTTGAGGGAGCGGAGGGAGGGCCAGCCGTGACCTCACAGTCTTCTGTCAGGAGACTCAGAAGGAATTTGTCCAGCTTGAGCCAGGGCGCAGGAAACTGCCTGAGAAAAGAGGCAGTTCTGAGCGGGGACGTGTGAAGCGGGCACTCTGGGCAGGGTAAGCCGAGTCTGCTGACCTAACTTACTGTCCTTTGCTTTCTGATCTGCAAGGAGAGGGTTCCCTCGTGAGGCCAGAGTCTTTATGGAGGAGGGACTCAGGGTAGGGACTGCGGCGCTGTGCTGTGGACGCCTTTCCTGCTGGGGAGAGAGTGGGCAGCCAGGCTTGGGCAGGAGACTTGCTTCTTTTCTTACTAATCTTGTCAGACTCCCAGCTTTCATGCTAATCAGCAGAGCAGGAGCTCTGCACCACACATACAGCACGGGCAAAGGTGCCCACCTCCTCTTTGCCAGATAACGCTTTGAAGATGGTGCATGAGTGTGTGCATGTGCGTGCCTGAGTGTGTGTGTGTCCCCTTTTCCACATCAGAACCAAGTGCCGCACCAGTCCTGGTGACTGCTTCTCTTGTTATTTAATCTACAAGCCCACGTTGTAGAATGTGCCACATTCATAGAGTGACTTGAGGCTTTGCGGGGGAACATGTATGCCTGTCTGCTGTGAGACCCAGGGCTATGGGAAGAAAACTGCATCAGCTCTCTTCCTAAGTACAGGACTCATCTGTGGACAAAGAGTTAATCTCGAAAGCCTCTGGCACTGTTTTCTCCTGGCTCTGTGTTCACACAGTGGATTTTTTGCCGGGTCCACGGTGGAGCCCAGCTTTTGCTCTCTGCCATTACTGGTTGGCCAGGCGTGAATCCAAGATCCCGAACTATTTTAAAACTAAGAAGGACACAGCTAAGTTATACAGGACTGAAGCCAGGGACTTGCTTTCAGCACAATCAGTTACCCTAGAAATTTCAGGCTGCAGGAGCCAGAGATGCCTCTGTGGCCTTGACCTTGGTTTATTCTGGAGGTGGGGGACTGTTCTGTAAGATAGTTTCATAGTAAAAAGGGTCTTTGGTGGGAAGAGCATCTGAGGACTCCTTGATATAGTTTGGAGTGTATCCTATCAAGGAAGAAGCAAAACTTGCCTTTCTTGGAGCTGAAATAAGGCATCTCGCCTCATTCAGGGGAAATCTACCAGCGCTTCTCATCCCTTCGGTAGGGAATGAGTCTCCAAGTGACTGAAGGAAACAAGCCTTTCACCAGTGGCTGCAGAAGAGGCAACAGCTTGTTTCCTCGCCTCCTTCCATCACACCCCCATCACATACACACTCTTTCGTTTCTTTCAGAGAAAGCCCAAGCTGTAAATGTGTTCATCAAACCACACCTTAACATCTTCCAGATGTGCAGCCTGACATCTGAGCCACTAACTTTTCAGCAGGGTGAAGGGGATGCTATTAATAGGGCAGGCTGCAGTGGTGGAGAGACTCCCTTACATTACAAAGGGACCACTTCTTTATCAGGATTGCCAGCGAGTCAAGACATAGCCCAGCCTTGTTTCCAATGGAAGGGGGTTCCAGAAGTGTTTTCATGCCATCCTCTGCAAGCCTGGACCTGAGGCCTGAGCCAGAGAGAATAGCAGGAGGGTGATTGCTAAGTTGACCAAGACCATAGAAGTTCTCAGAAAGAAAAGCTGAGCCTGTAGGAACAGAAAGCTCTTTTTAGGACTGTCAGAGTCATATTTAGCCATAATGGCTTCATGGCAGGAGGTTGGTGGCGGCGTGGAAGGGGAGGAAACTCCAGAGGCAGAGTTAGTGTTAGCCCCCTCTATTAGGGGTCATGTCATTATCCCTGAGCCCATCCAGTCTAAATTTAGCTGTAAGAACCCCCGAATGCTGGGGGTCTTAGATCTGCCTCTCGTCAGCCAGGAGCTGGGTCTCTGACCTCCTTGGGGAGTGGCCTGCCTCCTGGCTTCCCACGGTCAACACCAGCCTTTGGTGTTATAGGCCGGAAGACATTCTGCTGGGGTGGGGTGGGGGGAGAGGAAGTTCTGCCTGGGACTGGAATGCAGTCCAGGTTAACTCCGCGGTCGCTCCCCTCCACTTCCTGGCCCAGAAGCCTGGAGCCCAACCCAGGAAGCAAGCCATCCTCAGACATTCCCACTCTCTGTACCTTCACAGGGGTGGTGAAGGGGCCACTCAGAGTCCCAGCAGCTTCTCCAGTGGGGGTAGGCGTGGGAGGGGAGGTGCAGGTCAGCTACTGAGGAACCCTGGTGCTCCCAGCTTCCTGCATCCATTCTTCTCAGCCTGCCCCATCTGCCACCTTGAACAGACCAGGCGGTTTCTTTCTAGTTACTATTGTAGCACTCTCTCCACTTGTTGTCTCTGCTATCTTTATGTAAATCTGTCCTCTCTCTCCAAGGCTGTAAGCTCCCTGCTGTAGCGTGGGGAGCACTCCAGAGCCCTAGGGTCCTCCCAGGGCCCCGGCACAGGGCTTGTCACTCTATAGGTTCTCAGGACACACCGCAGGGATCCACTGTTACCTCTTCAGCCTCTGTGCTCCCCTTCCACGCTCCTTGGGTTCCCTTGGTCTTCGGTCTGTCTCCCCCAGACCTCCTGACTGTGGCTCCACCCCATGCCTCCAAGGCTGACAAACTTCAGCAGACCCGGGTGGACATCCTACCCACGTCTGGGCATCCTCCCCCTGCCAGGTCGCATCCTCTCCTCCCATTGGCCAGAAAATAAAGAGTCCTGAATAAACCATTAAAGTCAGCCACTCATGGCCTATGGAACACGGCAGTTGTGCCCTGTGTCTTGAAAACTCGACTTAGGAAAGAGAGGGAGGACAAGAAGAGGAAACAGAGATGCCCTCTGGTTTCATAGCTATGAGGAAGTTTTTCTTCGTACCGTGCTTCTCTTCCTAGGCCAAGAACGAGTTCATATTTTTGGTGGAACTTAAAAATAACTAGATTAAAGGATCAGGTCACTTATTACCTGGGGAAACGCGTTTCTAATTTAAATATCGTGGCTTTAGTAGGAAGTAATCTGGGTTATTCAGAGCAGAGAAACCTGCTTGTGCAGCAGGTGCCTGATGTTTGAGTGAATTTGGGTCACACGGTGCATTTAGGTAGGTTAGGAGCCTGGGAAGCTGGTGACAGACATCGTCAAGAGTAGGGTGTTGTGTTAATCGCTCAGTCATGTCCAACTCTTTGCGACGCCATGTACTGTAGCCTGCCAGGCTCCTCTGTCCATAGGATTCTCTGTCCGTGGGATTCTCTAAGCAAGAATACTGCAGTGTGTTGCCGCTCCCTTCTCCAGGGGATCTTCCCAACTCAGGGATCGAACCCGGGTCTTCTGCATTGCAGGTGCGTTCTCTACCGTCTGAGCCACCAGGGAAGTCCAAGAGCAGGGTAGGGAGGTAGAGAAGTGACAAACACAACAGACTTGGGAAGTGGGTAGAAGCATCTGCTTCTCACTTGACCTTGTAGCAAAGGACACCTTTCTGGCATCCCCCTGGGCCCAGCCAGATCTGCTAAGGAAAATGCATTTCCTTCACAAGTTCTTTCTGTGCCTGATGCCCCCAGCGGCAGGCCCAGGTGTCCTGGGACGAAAGAGCACGCAGTCAGCCGTGACCTAAGCTGAGCAGGCCTCAGGGCCCTGATGTGCTTTCTGTGCAAATCAAATGGCTCCTAGCATCTCACCTGTGCTCCTAACTCTGGTGCTGGGGAGAAGTTGCAGCCTTGTCCACTGCTATGACTGGGATGTGGGGTTTCAAATTTTGCCTCTGGATGTCATCAGAGGAAGTGGAGGACCCACCTCAGAGGCCAGATCCCCAGACTGAGCAGGAGGTCCACATCCCCAACCCTATCCAGAGGGTCCTACAGGTAGAGCAGAAGATAGGAACTGAAACTAGGTCTCCAGGGCATCTGGTTGGTTTTGAAAAGGGGTCCTCGACTTGTGAAGCAAAGTTGTGTACTGTGACTTCTAGAGATTCAAATGTGCAAACCATCAGCCCGAAAGTCACACAAATGATATTCAGATCCATACACCGTCATAAGACTTCCCTTGTCATTTTGGAAGCTTCCAGTCATGGAGAATACCTTTTGAGGTACTGGGATAGAATTCAGAAGAACTGACCTTCCTTTAGGTCCTGGCTGTACCACTTTTTAGCCAGGGGATCCTGGGACAATCTCTCTAAACCTCTTTTTTTTAATTTTTACTTTTTAAAATTATGAACGTATGTAACACATTTACGTGAGACTTAGAAAATGCAGAACAAGGTTACATATAGTTCCACTGTGTGCATGCGTGCATTGCCGCTTCAGTCGTGTGCAACCCTATGGACTATAGACTGCCAGCCTCCTCTGTCCATGGGATTCTCCAGGCAAGAGTACTGGGGTGGGTCGCCACGCCCTCCTCCAGGGGATCTTGGAACCTACATCTCTTACATCTCCTGCATTGGCAGATGGGTTCTCTACCACTAGCACCACCTGGGAATTAGTTGGGAGTTTCAATATCAAACTCTCAAAAATGAATAGGATGAATATACAGAGAAGTAGAAGGATATATAGTACACTTGATCTAAACCTTTTATTCTCCCCTTAATTATGCCAGTTAGCACAAGCCTTAGGGGCCTTTGGGAGTTAAAGAGAGCTAAACTCCTGGAGGAGAGCAGGTGCCTATGGAACGTGGGATTTCTGATTAGATCCTGGCTGACCATTCTTGGCGTATGTGCTCCAGATTAGGATGTCTGCTCCTAGAATGTAATTTAAGCTAACCTCACACACACAGACACACACACACACACCTATATTATATTGTGTCTGCCTGAGTATTTTAAAGTAAACTATAGACATCCTGACCAGCTGTTAGCTATTCTGGGAAACCAGGAGGCCAGCAGGGCAGGCAGATATTACATACCAGATTGTTAGGTCTCCACCTGGAGGTGGAGGTCCCTCTCCACCTGGGGAAATTTGATCCTTGGGCTGGGAAGATCCCCTGGAGAAGAAATGGCAACCCACTCCAGTATTCTTGCCTGGGGAATCCCATGGACAGAGGAGCCCGGCAAGCTACAGACCATGGGGGTCGAAAAGAGTCAGAACAGTGTGACTGAGCACACACATACACATGCATAGTCTATTTCAGAAAAGATGTAACAGTCCATTTAATGAATGTTCATTTTATCTGAATTTGGAGTCAGGCTCACCTTATCTGAAGCATGGAGAAAATTCTGGTCTTACTTATCTTCAAAGGGAGCAGTAAGTATTTATTGGTTTAAACGTAACATCATTTAATGACGTCAAACCCAAACTCCTGCCAGATCCTTGCACAGAGGGGCTCCCAGGCCACTTCCACTCACCTGGTATAATTACGCAGTGGTGGCTTTGATCACATCAGGCCATCCAGCACAAAGGTAAATTCTTCCTGCTGAGACAGAACTCAGGAATTTGCTCTTTGGTTATAATTGTTCCCTAACTTTACAAAAACTCAGGAACTCTGAGGCAGAATTGTAAACCAGCAATGCAGAGTTGTTTATCTCTTGAAGGACTTCTGCCCTGATTAGGGTTTAGAACTCTGCTCCCTGAGGTAGACAGAATCAAGTCTCAGGAAGAATTTTCTGAATTTGTGGAAAGGAGCTGAGGCCTCATGTAACTAACAGGAAGGAGAGCCTCTTTCCTGTTTACACTCCACAGTGTCTATATTTTTGTGGAGTACTGGAAAGCAATCACCTCAGATTACACTAAGACTCCAAATTTGCCTGTAATTAGCATTTTAAAAATGTTTGACACATCTCAGACATAACTGGTGAGACTCATTATTTCCAACTCAAGGCTAAAATTGTTTTGTTTTTGATATTGCAAAAATGTACTGTCAAATGATGTTCTCAAGATATGTAAACTTTTGAATTGGGACAGTTGTTGCTAGTTCAGAATATATCCTTGGAAAAAGGATAGCGTTTTTAAAGTTCTTTAAAAAAAAAAAAAGCTGTAGGGCATCTGCTCCTTCATTATCCAACATGAGAACCATGAAGCATCCAGGAGAAGGGGATGATGCTGACAAAGTGTTCCTGGGGATGCTGTGGAGACAGGCCCAGTTACTCCAACCTCTGTGATCAGCAACAAGAGGTTAATATAGGCAAGTGTTTCACTTCACCTGACCAGACTAAGTAAACCCCCAAAATAGATTTATGACTTCCTAGGAAGTATGGGAAATCCAGTTTTTGTTAAGAAAAGGGTGTTGTCTCCTGGAACTTATTGTTGCTGCTAATTTCATCATGGCCCTACAAAATAAGCCTCCTGCATTTTAAATGAATGAATCCATGACTAACTGAACTATAGAATTAATTATATGCCTTTCTGCTCCTTTCAATGTCACGGTACCCTTTTTCTTGTCATGTCAACTATTGTAAAGTGTTTTCTGTTTTAGTAGAGCAATATTTTTCACCATATTTCAGTCCCAGCAGCTTCCTACTATTTTCCTACCTATTTTCCCTC
Organism: Giraffa tippelskirchi; assembly: GCF_054371585.1. Lineage (NCBI taxonomy): Eukaryota > Metazoa > Chordata > Mammalia > Artiodactyla > Giraffidae > Giraffa > Giraffa tippelskirchi. The sequence goes on from NC_137275.1 coordinate 214,227,443, forward strand.
CCCAAAGCCAAAGGGATAGAAGGAGAGCTCTGCTTACTCCCATGAAAATATTAGCAGTGAATCATTGGCCAAATGCAGCCGCAGCTGGGAGCGTCATGGGCAGTCTGATTTTCACCATAGCAGTGCTGTGTCTCTTTTTTGTTGCTCAGCTTTCCATGGAGCAGGCTAATTTTGACCTAGGTTTTCTTGACATTTTGAATGGCGGCCAGTAAGTTTCACGCATTCAAATTTCCTGTAATTCTTAAATGACGTAGAAGTTACTGACAATCACTTTAACAGAAGAATGTTTAATTAATGTTCTTTAAAGGACAGTAGCAGTTGTCTTTGTCATGTCTTTTTAGCTCATTCTAAAGGGTGTCTCAGTGGTAAACCATCTGCCTGCTAATGCAGGAGACACAGGAGATACAGGTTTGATCCCTGGGTTGGGAAGATCTCCTGTAGGAGGAAATGGCAACACACTCCAGTATTCTTGCCTTGGAGAATCCCATGGACAGAGGAACTTGATGGGCTACAGTCCATGGGGTCACAAAGAGTCAGATAGGACTGAGTGAGTGAGCTAAGATAAAAGAGACACTAGTTAACGGTGGTCCCAAATAAAATATAGTAGAGATTATAAATCTTAAGTATCAGACTTTGACAAAGACCAGATCAAGACTGGAAGGTCCTTTGAGACCAGAAGGTTTTGACAAAGAAGGAATATTTATTATTATTATCTATTATTGAAGAAGGAATATATATTACTTGATTGATTAAGTGTAAAGAAGAAGGTGGGAAACAGTGAAGGAAGCCCTCCTCAGTTCGTGGATAACCTTCCAGTTCATGGTTGACCGTGAGAGTTTCTCAACATTCTGACAGCAATGCAGAGCACATAGCATGAACTTCCATGTTTCTCTAGGTATTATGAACAAATCCATAATCATCACTTTCTTGAAAGAATTTTGAAATTAATCCCCTGAGGATTATCCTAGGTGGTGTTTTAATAGTATGTTCTAAGTCTTTAATAATGTTTAAATAAAGGAAAATTATACAGTATTTATTGCAGTTTGCACTGCTGCTAAGTTGCTTCAGTCGTGTCCGACTTCGTGCCACCCCATAGACCGCAGCCAATCAGGCTCTTCCATCCCTGGGGGTCTCCAGGCAAGAATACTGGAGTGGGTTGCCATTTCCTTCTCCAATGCACACATGTATGCTAAGTCACCTCAGTTGTGTCTGACTCTGTGCGACCCTATGGACAGCAGCCCACCAGGCTCCTCCATCCACAGGATTCTCCAAGCAAGAATAGTGGAGTGGCAGCTGTATTATATCAATAATACCAGGTACCCTCTAGACCTAAGATGTGAAACAGAGCTGACAAAAGCATTAGTGAAATACTTGAGGGGAACTCAAATTAAGCTCACAACTTACCACTGAATTTTCTGAGATAAACCAGAGAACTTTGGTATGAAAAAAAATCATCCTAGAGTTTGAAAATTAATCTTAACTAATGCCAAATAAACTGACATGCAATAGATAACTAATGAAAAATATGATGCATTTAAAAACATTAAAAAAGATACAGTTTTCTTACTTAACCACAAAACTGGAGCTGTCACATATAAAGCATTTTAGGAACTAGATAGGAGGTGTTGTCTAGCTTTTCAAAGCAACATTCACTCCTTAACTAAGGAGCATTGTTTTGATGTTGTTCCAGGGAACAGAACTGTGTGAGTCAGTGGCTTTGGTTCTGTGTTTATAATGTACATGGTCAATTACAGCCATGCAGTGGGATACTGTAGCTCTCAAGGGGCCATTGAAGAGATTTACTGTTTTCCAGTATTTTATTTTTGAAAAATTTTCCTAAAAGTTTCCTGTCTATGGAATAATTGCATGACATCTGGCAGAGAATCATGTTTTCAAGATTGGTTCCTGCAAAAGGGCCTTCTTTTTTATAGTTGGGGACGTTACAAATAGTTCTATTACATTTCTGCAGAAATCTGCCATGAAATATTTTGAAAAGTTCTGGTACAATTGATACTTAATCTCTTCCACTTCAGAAATTACTTGAGCAATGTCATCATCAGAGGATCCAAATCCCAATTTACTTTTAAATGTAAAAATGAAACTAGCATTTAATGAAAATTTTCTGGACACCGGGTAAGCAAAATGGAATCTGTAAAATTGAGAAAGTTTAGGTACTTGTTACTGTAACAAAATGAATAAATGAAGGACTTTTTAGAAGAGAAACCTCTATTCAAAAGATTCTGCCATTGTTGTTCAGTTTTCCTTCCAGTTAATTATCAGCTCATGTCTCAGGTTCACATCCATAAGCAATGAGGTCGCTAACTCTGATTTCCGTTTTCTCTTTATTCCAGAAGCCTCCCGAGCTTTCTGAGGATGATACCCGGCTAAAACACGAGAGAGACAACTGTAGTGCCAAAGCCCTGGAGTCTATCACCAGCTCTCTTCCCCCCGATCACAAAAACATGGAAATTGAGGTCTCTGTTGCAGAATGTAAGAGTGTTCCCGGAATCACCTTGACTCCACATTCCATGGACCACCCCTCCCCTTTCTACTCAACCCCCCACAATGGCCTCCTTGCTGATCACCACGAATCTCTGGATAATGACGTGGCCAGAGAGATCCGATATCTAGACGAGGTGCTGGAGGCCAACTGCTGTGATTCTGCCGTGGACGGAACCTACAACGGCACATCCTCCCCGGAGCCTGGAGCAGCCATCTTGGTGGGAAGCCCCAGCCCGCCTGCCCCCGCAGCTGCGCAGCCGGAAGCCACCGAGAGGGCAGCTGGCAGACAGGCTCCTCCTAACCTTGAGCTCCATCAGAGCGATTCTGACACCATGGCCGAGGGCAGAAGAGCCAACGGCCACCCCCCTGAGCAGCCCCGAGATGTACTGGGGGACAGCCTGCAGGTGCCCGTGAGCCCCAGCTCCTCCACCAGCTCGCGATGCTCCTCCCGGGATGGGGAGGTGACACTCACCACGCTCAAGAAGGAAGCCAAGTTCGAGCTGCGTGCCTTCCATGAGGACAAGAAGCCCTCCAAGCTCTTCGAGGACGACGAGAGTGAGAAAGAACAGTACCGTGTCAGGAAAGTGAGGCCTTCGGAAGAGATGCTGGAGCTGGAAAAGGAGAGGCGGGAACTCATCCGGAGTCAGGCCGTGAAGAAGAACCCCGGCATCGCCGCAAAATGGTGGAACCCTCCGCAGGAGAAGACCATCGAGGAGCAGCTGGACGAGGAACATCTGGAGTCGCACAAAAAGTACAAGGAGCGCAAGGAGAGGAGGGCGCAGCAGGAGCAACTGCTGATGCAACAACAGCAGCAGCAACAGCAGCAGCAGCCCCCACCACAGCTCTGCACGGCCCCCGCATCCTCACGGGAGCAGCCCGGTGTGACTGACCACCCAAAGGAGGACATCGTCACGGAGCAGATAGACTTCTCCGCGGCTCGCAAACAGTTCCAGCAGATGGAGAATTCCAGGCAGACAGTGGCCAGGGGCCAGAGTACACCCAGGCTCTTCTCCATCAAGCCCTTCTACAGACCTCTGGGGTCCATCAACTCAGACAAGACACTGACCATCTCCAGACCAGCTTCTGTCGGGGCACCTCCTGAAGACTCCTCAGCAGCCAAGGGGCAGAAAGCCCACTGTGCCCCAGAGAGTCAGTCTTCTGGAGGAGCGGGCCAGGGCAGCATAGCTCCCCAGGGAAAGGAAGGGCCATACAGTGAGCCCTCCAAGCGCGGGCCCTTATCCAAACTGTGGGCAGAGGATGGTGATTTCACGAGTGCTCGGGCTGTCCTCACCGTGGTCAAGGATGACGACCCTGGGATCTTGGATCAGTTTTCAAGGTCCGTCAATGTCTCTTTGACTCAAGAGGAGCTGGACTCTGGTTTGGATGAGCTGTCGGTGAGATCCCAGGATACCACTGTCCTGGAGACCCTGTCCAATGACTTCAGCATGGACAACATCAGTGACAGTGGGGCCTCCAATGAGACAACCAATGCCCTGCAGGAGAATTCACTGGCCGATTTTTCTCTGCCCCAGACTCCCCAGACTGACAACCCCTCAGAGGGCCGAGGAGAAGGGGTCTCCAAGTCATTCAGTGATCATGGTTTCTATTCCCCTTTGTCCACACTGGGAGACTCTCCGTCAGTTGATGACCCCTTGGAATATCAGGCTGGTCTCCTGGTGCAGAATGCCATTCAACAAGCCATCGCTGAGCAAGTGGACAGAGCTGGGTCTGAAACCACCAAGGGCAGAGCAGAACAACAGGGACCTCAAGCAAGTCAAGAGAAAGCTGGCCCCAGGGCTGCCAGCTCAGAGAAGCCTCAGAGCATGTTTGAACCACCTCAGGTGTCCTCCCCTGTTCAGGAGAAAAGGGATGTATTGCCAAAGATTCTGTCTCCTGAAGACAGGGCACTCAGGGAAAGGGGGCCCTCCCAGCCACTGCTGGCGGTGCAGCCCAGTGGCCCAATAAACATGGAGGAGACCAGACCGGAAGGGAGCTACTTCAGCAAGTACTCGGAAGCGGCTGAGTTAAGAAGCACAGCCTCGCTCCTGGCCACTCAAGAGTCCGATGTAATGGTTGGGCCCTTCAAGCTGAGGTCCAGGAAGCAGCGGACTTTGTCCATGATTGAAGAAGAGATCCGAGCAGCCCAAGAAAGGGAAGAGGAGCTGAAGCGTCAGAGACAAGTCTTGCAGAGTACCCAGAGCCCCAAGGCAAAGAGCGCCCCATCACTGCCCTCCCGAACGTCGTGCTACAAAACTGCTCCAGGTAAGTGAAGTGTCACAGACCAGAGACAGGTGCTGCAGAAATCGGTGTTGTTGATTCCAGCTTACAGCGTTCTGTGTGGAGCCACCTCTGTGCGTGGCTAGCTCAGTGTCAGGGAGACACTGGTCCAGGGATTCCAGTGTTCAGAGACACACAATGGTGATGTCAGGGTGTCTTCTGGAAGAACCTTGAGCCTGGATGGTGTTTGCCGTTTCCCAAAGGGTGTAATGGCTCCTTTCATGTCCTTCTGCTCTGGTCTTCGTGTAGTATGGAGAATTGTTCTCTGTTTATTGTTCTCTCTTGGTTGAGCTAGGCTGTGTGTGGTGCCGACCTAGAGTCGGCCGTGTTGTGTGGACTGTGTTGACATCAGTAATTTGACCCTTGGGATCTGCAGTTAAATCAAGCCTGTCTGGTTTGGGATTGTCTTCTCCTACCTCCTTCTGGATGCTGAGTCTCTTCCCAGCAATGACAGTTATGGGTTGGTATTGCAGATTGACCCATAGAAGATGTTTCTGTCCATCTTCTGTATAATGAGATTTGTCTTTCCTTAAATCACCATAAAGCAATTACTTTGGAATCAAGGTCATCACATCTATTTGTGTTCTGTGACTCTTTTGGAGAAGTTGAGTTCTCTATGTAAAAGACAAGCCTCTAATCTCCTCCCATTGCTTGGGCAGCGCCCTATCTTGAATATTTTGTATAGATGGTTAATGTTAATTTCAATGGTAACTATTGTTGCTACCATTATAGATAACAGTGTGACCAGTAATTTTTATTTCCCGTTTGGAAAGGATGTTACTTGGGGAACCGCACATCCTGCCACAGAGAAGGGCTGTTCAAAGTGTGGTCCAAGCTCATTTATGACTATTCTTGGTCCATGATAAGATTAGTCTAGACATTGATAAAGAGTTTGAAAACTCTTGGAGCAATTTGATATTGTCTTCAAATCCAAGTGTAGGATTTTGTATTTTTTGAAAAGTATTGGTTCATAATGGATTGGGCAGAAAAACTATTCCTTCACTGGAGAGAATTTCAGAAGTGTTGCCTTACTGTATAATTACTGTATTTAGCTTGGTCTATCCAGACCTTGGGCTTCCTGCATAGCTCAGTCAGTAAAGAATCTGCCTGCAATGCTTGAGACCTGGGTTCGTTTCCTGGGTCAGGAAGATCCCCTGGAGAAGGAAATGGCAACCCTCTCCAGTCTTCTTGCTTGGAAAATCCCAAGGACAGAGGAGGCTGGCAGGCTTCAGTCCATAGGGTCACAAGAGTCGGACACAACTTAGCACTATCTTTCTCCTTTTCTTCTTCTTCTTCTTCCTCCAGAACTTAATCTCATCTTGATTCCTTAATCAAGATCAAATCTATAATGACACAAGTTAACTCTTTCCATATTAACCTTTAAATTTTGAAAGAATCACAAAGCTAAAGAAAAGTCCTCTAGTGAAGTACCAATATCGTTTTTATTCAGAAATAGTTAAGGGTAAGTTGCCAACATGATGCTTGATCACCCCCAGTTTGATCGAATGTCCTTCCATGTGGGTTTGTCAGATATTTTCACATGATTCTGTTCAGGTTATGCATCTCTGGTAGGGATACCGCAGAGCTGATGCTTACTCTTCTCACAGTATTCAATCAGGTAGTACATTGTGTCAGTTTGTTCCACTACAGGGACAGATGTTAACTTTTTTCACTTAATACTAATTTTGATGGCTTGATCGAGGGAGTGTTTGCCAGGCTTGTACACAGCAAAAGGCTTCTACACTTTTTCTTTTTGTGATTAACAAGTATTCTGTGGGGAAATACTTTGGTGCTATGTATGTAATCTTCCGGAGAAGGCAATGGCACCCCACTCCAGTACTCTTGCCTGGAAAATCCCATGGACGGAGGAGCCTGGTAGGCTACAGTCCATGGGGTCGCTAAGAGTCATACAAGACTGAGCAACTTCACTTTTACTTTTCCCCTTCATGCACTGGAGAAGGAAATGGCAACCCACTCCAGTGTTCTTGCCTGGAGAATCCCAGGGATGGCGGAGCCTGGTGGGCTGCCGTCTATGGGGTCGCACAGAGTCGGACACGACTGAAGCGACTTAGCAGCAGCAGCAGCAGCATGTAATCTTCATCCCTCTCCCTAATAGATGGTCTTGTGGATTCCTGTTATATTTAGTAGGTTACAATCTATTTCTGTTATTATTTTTATCCTTAATTGTTCAAATATAGTTCACAGGAGCCCTTTCAAGCTAACTTCAGTGTCCTTTTGACATGTCTCCGTTATTCTTGGGCATATCTTTACTTTCTGGTGCTACAAAATGTTCCAGTCTCATCTTATACTTTCCTAACCCTGAAATCAGCCCTTTCAATAAAGAGCACTAGTTCTTGTTAGTGGAGAATGGTGGTATTTAGAATGGTGGTATTTTTAGTGGTATTTAGAAACCAAGATCTGGGTGCTTGATGTGCTCACTGCTATTAAGATGGGCACTGCTCCCAGGTACTCTCAATGGTCAGAATTCTATCTATTGACTGATCTATCAATTAATCAATCTATCTACCTACCTACCTACCTATCTACCTACTGAAAACCATGACCTCACCCTGATACCTTTAATTTTAATCTAATACCATTTTCTTTCTTTGCAGATTTGTAACCTTCTTCTTGACAACAAGATACCTGGTTCCTATGATCCTTCATATATTTATTATTTGATCAGTTCCCCCCTTGTGGAACCAATCTACTGTTTTTCTCACCAAACATCGACTCCAACATCACTTTTTAGGTAGCCACTGCTGTCCCCTGCACGTTCCTCCCCCATCTTGGGCTCCAGCACCCTATATTGGGTCACCCGTCTCCCTGCCCACCTTGCTCTGGCTCCTGCACACCACTCTGGGCCACTGTGGCTCCTCCCCAACTCCTTGCAGAAACCTGTCTCAATCAGCCCCACCTAATGGCTTTTGGACTAAATTGTTCAGGAAGGAAAGGGAAGGGAGCAGGAAGAGGAATAGCATGGTGACTCTCCTGATATGTTTTTTAATTCCGTCAGGTTACAGGGTAATAGGCAACTGAGTGAGTGAGTGAGGCAAAGAAAACTGTCAGGGGAGGTTTTTTTGGTCTCTGCTTAATGGTGACTTGCTGGCTTTCCCTAAAGGTCCTTACTTGTCAAGTTCACTTCAAATTCTTGTGGGCTGGCTTGGCACAAAGATGGCAGTTGGGCATTCTATATGGTATCCTGGAAAAAGCTTTGGTACCACTTGAATTCAGCCCAATCTGGGGAGCCTACCATCACAAGGGCGTGATTGTAAAGGACCTCCATAAGAGCCTGCAGTCTCACTAATGGAGGAAATCTTTGCAGGCATCTCAACAACTTCTGCTCCCATGGCAGGCAGATTCCATGGCTCTCTGATCAGTTACAGCTGTTCCACTTACCTGGAACCTTCTCTGCATTGCATATGCTCAGTGGTATTTTTAACTTTCTCCTCTCCACCTCTTAACTGAACCCCTTACCATATTGCTTCCATATTTTTCTAGCACACAAACAAAAATTAAGACATTTCAACACTTTCCTGACCTGCTGTGGTTTGTCAGGCTTCCCACCAGACTTAAGACAGAATCCTAATGTATGTCCCCTGCAGCCCCATATTGATTTCCTTGTACTTCTCCCTATGCTAATGTTAATCCCCTCCCCCCATGTTAATGTTAATCTCCTCCCCCCATATTCCATCCCTGCAGGGTTGATTCCTGCCCCTTTAGTAAGATGGTAATTCATCCCTGCAAGCCTGCTTGGGTCTGATTGTCACACTGAGCACAGTCATGATAATGACCTGTTGTGCAGCTCATTTCTTCATGTTCATCTCTAGAACATTGGAAGTAGGTGGCAGGACTTCCCAAAATTAATCCCAACACGGATTGAAAGGAACTGAAGGCAAAAGGTGGCCTTTTTCTATCCATGCCTGAAAATGTTTCGATTATTGTTTGGCCAGCCAGCTTCTTAATTCATGATCAGGAAGGAGGCTGACGCATCACTCTGAGCCGCCAAACTGGACCATTCACGGTCAGGATCAGAACTGTTGGCTCCAGTTTTGGTTTTGTGAATGGAGATGTTGCTGCATCCCTACTCTGCATCCCTACTCCATATTTCATGCCATTAGAGGTGATTGAGCCAGTTCATTGCGTGACTCATAGTGACAATCTGATATTAAGTGATGAAAAATACACTTTTTAACATCTCCTATGGTAGAAATTATGCTGGTGACATGTTGGAATCCTAAAATCTTAAGGCAAGTAAAATTCTCTCAGAGCCAAAATGTGATAAGGAAAGAGAAGTGCTTTCCAAATATTTCCTGGGTGTTGAAAAGATACTTGTTATTGCATTTGGTTCCCTTCCCTTTTGAGACTGGAAGATGATGGGATTCTGTCTTCAAAAGTATGTAATCATTTTCAAATATTAATTATTAGGAGAAATTTGACGGAAATTTAATCTCATTGGATCTTATGTGATTTTTTATTTAAAGCTTTTTTTTTTTTTTTTAATGTGGACCATTTTTCAAGTCTTTTGAATTTGTTACAATATTGTTTGTGTTTTGGGGGTGGGGGGGGTTGGCCACGAGGCCTATAGGATCGAGCTCCTCGACTGGGGATGGAGCTCCCACCCCTGCATTGGGCGTCTAAGTCTTTACCACTGGACTGCTAGGAAAGTCCCTCTTATGTGATTTTTAAAGGAAGAAGAGTTTAAGTAGGGTTTGTGTGGCATTTGTTCATACGGAAATGAAAAAGGCAGATAAAGTCCTCACCCTCAGGGAACTTAGTTCAGTAATAGAAGCATCCAACAAAGATAGCCGTTTCATCACAGAGAAGCGTGGAGACGTGTTAGCGTGGGGCGAGGAAGACCACCTTATAGGGAGGGTAACAAAAGTCTTCTTTCTCTCGAAGCTATCATCTAAGCTTTGAACTGAAGGCGTAGAAGTTGGGTTCAGTTGGAAGAGGATGTTCCAGTCACAAGGAAGGGCCCTTAGAGAGGCCCCAAAGGAAGAGCACATTTGAGGTGCTTAAATAAAGTTAGGGTGGGTTAAAGGAAGAGATTAAAACAAAACAAAAGAAAGTTGATTTGGAGCCAGACAGTGAAGCATGTTAACAGTTTTAGATTTTACACCTTATCCTGTGATCAGTGGGAAGCCAGGGAGGATTTTTCAAAGGGGTGATTATCTCCACACCGCTAAAGCTGTCCTGCCTTCACCCAGGAACTGATGGATTTTAAAAGTTATTCCGCTTTCCTGAGTCTGTCCCACCAGCTTCTTTTCTACGTAGGTCTAAAGGCCTGCCACCGCTTTGACGAGTGCCCTGGGTGCTTGCAGGATGTGGGACGGTAGTTAGAGAATAAGGGAACCTCTTCAGCAGGTACTCGAGCCTGATTTGAAGGTGTAACCCCCACACTGCCGAAAAACACCCTTGAGGAGTGAGTTTGGGAGGGAAACTCAAACATTTGATTCAAATTACAATCAAGACCTTTTCAAAATGTGTTTTCAGAGGAAGGGTGTCAACAGACAGTTCTCTCTTTAGGGCTGTGTGTATTATTAGATATCCTGGTTTCACTTCCCAGTTCTTGGCCGGCCAGAGAAACCCAGTTAGTTAGGTGATGATTAGCATAGTTTTTTGAAGTAGTTTGCGTTTTCATGCCAGGTGTTGAATTGATCTACCAAGTCAGACAGTTTGCCCAATGGGACATTCTAGGTAGCGGTCAAGGCAAAGATATGAATATTGAGTCCCATAACTTGTCCGTTGAGGTCTTTTAATATGTGGGAAGATGTAATAGATATACATCTTATAAAAATAAGATTTCCAAGGGTTTTTGACTTCTGTGGTCAGTTTGAATTAGGATTGCATGTGTGATTATGATTATATTATTATAAAGTTTTTGGACTGGGTATTTTTCTTTTCCCTTCATTATCTTCCACTGTCACAAAGAAAAAGTCCTAGGTAGAAAAAATATTTGTATCAGCACAATATTTACACAGCAGAGCTTGGTGGCCTTGTCCCATGATAAACAGAGCTGGATTAGTTGAGTCTCACTTGTTGTTCAGTTGCGAAGTCATGTCTCTTTGCAACCCCATAGACTACAGTGCTCCAGGCTTCCCTGTCCATCACTGTCTCCTGGAGTTGCTCAAATTCATGTCCATTGGGTTGGTGATGCTCTCTAACCGTCTCATCCCCTGCCGCCCTCTCTTCTCCTGCTGTCAATCTTTCCCAGCATCAGAGTCTTCTCCAGTGAGTTGACTCTACATATCAGGTGGCCAGAGTATTAGAGCTTCAGCATCAGTCCTTCCACTGAATATTCAGGGTTGATCTCCTTTAGGATTGACTCATTTGATCTCCTTGTGAGTCTCACTTGAGATGCCCCCAGTCCTCCACAGAGTAGAAGACCTCGTATGGGTGACTGATGGAGGTATTCCCTCCCAGGTCCGGCTCAGAGAGGGCTGTCCTTCAGGAGTGCCTAGTGTTTCCCTGTCCTGCTGGCAGGTACAAATTGTGCCACTTGAAGGGGCCCAGCTGACTGTGTAAAGGTTCTTTTTTTGTTTCGTTTCGTTTTACAATTTTATTTGTTTATTTGACCACGCCACAAGGCATATGGGATCTTAACTCCCCAACCAGGGATCAAACCCATGACCCCTGTAGTGGAAATGCCTTAACCACTGGGTTTCCAGGGAAGTCCTTGTGTAAAGGTTCTAAAGCTGAACGTGGAGCTTCCTACAGACAGTTATATCTACCACCTTGTAAGAACATTCGATGGTGACACAATCCTAATCGTGGTAGCTACAACTCACCAAGAGCTTAACGTTGCGTACTATTCTAATTCCTTCATACACAGTTTACTCCTTTTCATTCTCACATTTAATCCTCCCAGCAGCAGCCCTCTAAGATAGAATCCAAATTATCCAAACTCTTGAGAGTATATTCCATATTTTTCCAGATAGAGTCCACATTTTTCTTATTTTAGAAAGGCCGTAAAGTGTACATACTATTACTTAGAAAAGCAGTTCAATGCATGTAATAGTATTTAACATACCCAGTAAGGTCCAGAGCAACACCTGTCATCAGATTCGATTTCTGTTGTGAAACTTAAAGAATTAGTTCTATTTAGTGGAATCAGTAAAGACCAAGAAGACACTCATGCTGGTTCACATCAGGTTTTGTTGCCAAAGAAGTTATGATAAAATTTTGTTTTTAGAGCTTTCTTGGGGGCGGGGGGGTGGGGGGAGGTTTGGAATTGTCCCTTAAGAGATCATGAACTTGTAGTATTATTCCCTTTCCAGTAACAAAGCCCAGAGAGATTAGGCCACTTGCCTGAGGTCACCCAGCTAGCAAGTGGAAAAGCCAGGGTCAAGCTCAGGCTTACTTGACTTCAAAGGCCTTAGTCTTTGTACACCATTTCTCGCTCTCTGCTGGACCTGCTCGTCTGCCTCTGAGGTCTGTGAGACGCATAGCAACCGTCCCCCTCTCCACTCAAGTCTCCCTCTACCCTCTCCCAGTCTCAGGGCTAACCCATGCTTTCTCTTGGGTCCTCCTCCCCCTCCTTTTTGGAGCCACGATTGCTCTGGAGTCCTCTGCTCCCAGTGATCTAGGTGGATGAATTTTCTTGCAGAGGCCATGAGACAGTGCTACCCTAGTGACCTAGGATGGTTCCTTTGTGCTTTCAGAACTTAATTCCAGTGCTTCAAATTACAGTAGGGAAAACTGCTGGTACTGTCCCAAGATGTAAGCAGACGGCCAAGGGACTAACGTCAGCCATCTAGCCTGGCTGCTCTTGTGAGTTCTTCCTGAACGTTTATGCCCAGGAGGAAACTCAGTCATTCACTCCAGAGAGAGGCTCATTGCCTGAAAGGAATGGGAACTCAGGCAAGGAATCTATTTCTTAATCTGAGAATGAGTGGGAATAAGCATTCACTCCACTGCCTAGACACTTTCAGCAAAGTGGGGCCAGAGCTGACCAAATTCATTTACTAGTGTTCGTTGAACACCATGTCTTCTCTCCACTTTTGTTCTCTTTTGCTCTTTAAGATTGTTCCTTCTGCCTTGAACCAGAAACTCCTTGTATTTTATGTAGCTGAACCCAGCAAATAGGTTCATTAAAAAAAAAAAAAAATGCATGCCATTTAGAAAGGGATTGGTAAGAAAGTTTAGATCAAAATAGTGTTTGGCAAAGGATGAAGGTACACGATGAAATCAGGACTTCTCAAGTTACAGAATTCAAAGTTCTTTTTGGACATTGCCTTCAGTGGTTTAAAAAGGCCACTGCCATGGTTAAACCCATCAGCCTCACTTCTGAGAAGATACAGACTCTGGTCTTCGTTCTGTGACAAGCCTATGGTCATGGCTTCTGGATCGTAGAACTTTGGAAAAGAACAACACTTCCCACCACTCCCTTCTGCAACAGGTTCTATTGTCACTGCTGATTGTTCTGGGTCTTCTGGTATACCCAGGGTGTCTGGATTGTCCCCTGCCTTGCTGGGGACACAACGTGGTGCTCCTTTTCCTATGTCTGGCTACTCTGTGCTCCAAGTTAGGAGAGCTGCTTCCAAAAATTCAGTCTCAATCATGTGCAAATAAATATGCAGTCATGAGCTGAGAACAAAGAGAGGAATCAAAGGACCTAATTCTTATAAAATTCCTGCTCTAATGCCTCATAAGAAATGTGAGCTAGATTTCATCTAAGCCAGTCCTGGAAGCAAGATAGCCATCATGACAGTTGGCGTTTAGGGCAGGATATGACAGTCTTGTACTAACTGTGGCGACTTGGCATGTGCTTCCCTAGGGAGACTGGTATTTCAGATACAGTTCATCTTTGTGAATAAACTACTTACTACTTACAGGGTGGAGGACCAGGGCCGGTCATGGGAAGTGTATGCAGGACAGGCCATTAGAGCCCTGGGGAATACATCCATATCACCTGTAATGATATTTTATTTCTCATGGCCTTGGTAAACATCAAAGGTTTCCCCAAAAGTTGTATGCATCTGACATCACAGTGTTCTCAGTCCATCTTTTATTTCTCATTTCAGTTTCAGTTCAGTTCAGTTGCTCAGTCGTGTCCAACCCTTTGCGACCCCATGAATCGCAGCACGCCAGGCCTCCCTGTCCATCACCAACTCCCAGGGTCTACCCAAACCCATGTCCTTCGAGTCGGTGATGCCATCCAACCATCTCATCCTCTGTCGTCCCCTTGTCCTCCTGCCCCCAACCCTTCCCAGCTTTAGGGTCTCTTCCAGTGAGTCAACTCTTCGCATAAGGTGGCCAAAGTATTGGAATTTCAGCTTCAACATCAGTCCTTCCAATGAACACCCAGGACTGATCTCCTTTAGGATGGACTGGTTGGATCTTCTTGCGGTCCAAGGGACTCTCAAGAGTCTTCTCCAACACCACAGTTCAAAAGCATCAATTCTTCGGCACTCAGCTTTCTTTACAGTCCAACTCTCACATCCATACATGACTACAGGAAAAGCCATAGCCTTGACTAGACAGACCTTTGTTGACAAAGTAATGTCTCTGCTTTTCAATATGCTATCTAGGTTGGGTCATAACCTTCCTTCCAAGGAGTAAGCGTCTTTTAATTTCATGGCTGCAATCACCATCAGCAGTGATTTTGGAGCCCCCAAAAATAAAGTCTGACACTGTTTCCACTGTTTCCCCATCTATTTGCCATGAAGTGATGGGACCAGATGCCATGATCTTAGTTTTCTGAATGTTGAGCTTTAAGCCAACTTTTTCACTCTCCTCTTTCACTTTCATCAAGAGGTCCTTTAGTTCTTCTTCGCTTTCTGCCGTAAGGGTGGTGTCCTCTGCATATCTGAGGTTATTGATATTTCTCCCGGCAATCTTGATTCCAGCTTGTGTTTCTTCCAGCCCAGCGTTTCTCATGATGTACTCTGCATAGAAGTTAAATAAGCAGGGTGACAATATACAGCCTTGACGTACTCCTTTTCCTATTTGGAACCAGTCTGTTGTTCCATGTCCCGTTCTAACTGTTGCTTCCTGACCTGCATACAGGTTTCTCAAGAGACAGGTCAGATGGTCTGGTATTCCCATCTCTTTCAGAATTTTCCACAGTTTATTGTGATCCACACAGTCAAAGGCTTTGGCATAGTCAATAAAGCAGAAATAGATGTTTTTCTGGAACTCTCTTGCTTTTTCGATGATCTACCGGATGTTGGCAGTTTGATCTCCGGTTCCTCTGCCTTTTCTAAAACCAGCTTGAACATCTGGAAGTTCACGGTTCACGTATTGCTGAAGCCTGGCTTGGAGAATTTTGAGCATTACTTTACTAGCATGTGAGATGAGTACTCAAATATAAATTTATACTAAAGATGGGCAAGGAGAATTATGTGCTTAAATGTGACAGTCATTTCTCTGGATTCATCTCTAAAGTTTAAATCCTGATTCTGCTTCTTGTTAGCTGTGTAACTAACTTACTTCACCTCTCTAAATCTCAGTTTCTTCATCAGTACACTGGGAATAAAATAGCATCAGCCTCATCAATAAGTTAATACAGTCAGTACACAAAAGGCTTCCCATTAGAGTTATTATTATTTTTGTTGTTATTGCAGTTTTTGTTATGTTTTAGGAAAAGACTTAGAAAACTTTTAGCAGAGTTACTTAAGAGTTATTCAACAGCTATTGGGAGCCTGACATAAATGGCACAACATGCTTTATAAAATTGCTTTCTAGTCCTGAGAAGTATTCGTTACTTCCTTAGAATTAGTTTCTCTCATAACATCTGAGTTCACAACTAGCTTTCAGTAGTCACCTGTGATTTCAAAAAACAAAGGCCATTATTAAGCATGTTGGGTGAGAATGAAATTACAAATCACCATGAAAATATTTTCTTTTAGGGAGTGGGGGTAATCTTCATAGAGCCAGGCTTACCATGTTGGTAGAAATGTGTTTAACCAAAAGATCTTGGTCCAGGAATCGCTACTTACCATGATTTTCATTCTTACTGGTTTAGTTAAATTGTTTTCTTTTTTTGGTCTTAAACTATATTTGCCCTGGAGATGCAAAACTCTTTACTTCTCCAGTTTTCATTTTCCAACTTCGTTCAGAGAAATGACAACTCATCCCAACTCATCCTGCCTTACCTTGAAGTAGTAATATTTGGATTTGGAAGTTTCTAAGACCTGTGTCAGCAGGTAGGGATATTTCTCATTTCTCATTTCTGAGCTAGACTTATAGTCTGAAGATTCATATCATCACATTCTCCCACTCCTGGGGCCTTCACAGGAGGAGATGAAAGGAGCAAGGGTGTGTGGGTCACAGCTGGAACCATATAAGCCCGTGGGATCCAACAGGCAGGATATTCCCTTGTACTGGGAGGAAATGGAATTGCAAAATGTAAGTCTGGACTCCTTTCTTTCTGGTGATCTGTGCGTCGTTTAGATGTTTGCAAGTGCACCCCAAGGCTCTGTGAAGAAAGGAGATCATTGAAGGAGGCTTGGGCCAAGGCATGTTATTTGGTGGGCGTCTTTGTTCAGTGTGGTTTTAAGAGTGGGTGATGGCTTTCTCTTTTCTTTTGAGAAATGTAGAAACAAAGGATCTTTGACTTTTAAGACGTCAGATGCCATGTATATAGAATGTCATAATCACCAGAATCCTATGACTGAAACAATTTTCTAAACTTTAGGAATCCACCCTCTTGGCTTCATAGAAGTTAGTCCTCTTCCTGATAAGGGAGGGTGTGGACCATCAGGAATGGCAGCAACTGTGTACCCAGGACATGCAGCCTCCACTCTGGTTCCCTTGAGTGGGAGGAATTGTGGGGTTTTCTTTCTTCCCCTATCAGTACAGGGAAATCCATCTTGTTTGGAAAAGCCAGAAGTGAGTCAAGGCATGGCTCGCTCTCTTTGAATCAGAAAGTGTCTTAACTATTTATAATAAACAGGAAACACAAATTCGAATTGAGAGTGAAATTCTGCTGCCCTCTTTGCTCCTCAGTCTGCCTCCCATGTCACGCAGACAAGACCAGTGCTTCTCTGAGGCCTCCAGGAGGGGTTAACTCAGGAGTTCCCCTGGGCCTGTGCTGCCTGGTGAGACACAAGAGCTTCTGGATCTGCCTAGTCCATGAAGGTTAAAGCCTCAACTTTATCTACTCTTCTTAGCATGTGTAGTAATACCTAAAGGAAAAAAATTCTGGCTTGTTGTATAATTTAAAATTAATTCGTGCTTATTACAGAAAAAATTTGGAGAACAAAGAATAAAGGTCAAAGTGATTTGTAATCCTAACCACTACCTATCTAATTATTCTCGTGCACTTACATGCGTGGAAGGTAACATTAGGTCTATATGTGTATTAGTCTACTATTGCTGTAGCAAATCACAAATGCAGTGATTTAACAGGCCTTCCCAGGTAGCACTAGTGGTAAAGAATCCACCTGCCAATTCTGGAGATGAAAGAGATGGTTTTCAACCTCTGGGTCTGGAAGATGCCCTGGAGTAGGAAATAGCAACCTGCTCCAGTATTCTTGCCTGGAAAATTCCATGGACAGAGGAGCTTGGCAGGCTACTGTCCGTGGAGCCACAGAGAGTCAGACATGACTGAGCACAGCACAGCACATAGTGACTTAACACACATTTATTATAGTTCTTGAGGTCAGAAATGTGAAATGTGTCAGCTGTGGACTGAATTTTGCCCCCCTCAAGTTGTTGAGGGCCTAAACCCTGATGTGATGGTAGTTGGAGACAGGGCCCCTGTGAATAATTAGAGTTAGATGAGGTCATGAGGGTGAGGCCACTCATGACAGTATTAGTGCCCTTATACAGAAAGACCAGAGAGCCCCTTCTCTCTCTGTGATGTGTGATCATGGCAGGAAGGTTAGCCATCTGCACAACAGGAAGAATACTGTCACTAGAACTTGAGCATGCTGGTACCCATGCTGATCTCACACTTCCAGCCTCCAGAAGGATGAGAAAATCATTTCTGCTGTTAAAGCCACAAAATCTGTGGTATCATGTTTTAGCATTTCAAACATTAAAATATAGTCATTCTTGGGTACAGTCAAGATGTTGGTGGGGCTGTGTTCCTTCTATAGGCTCTTAGGGAGAACCATTTCCCTCCCTTTTCCAGTTCTGCAGGCTGCCTGCATTCCTTGGCTTGTGACCTTCTCCTTCATCTTCAAAGCCAACCACATAGCATCTTCAAATCTCGCTCTCTGATCCTCCTCCATCTCTTTTTATGAGGACCCTTTGATTACATTTGGCCAAACTGGATAATCTAGAATAGTCTTCCCATCTCAAAGTCCTTAACTTAATCACACCTTCAAAGTCCTTTTGCCATGTAAAATAATATAGTCACAAGTTTAGGAAATTAGGGCTTGGATATGCTTGTGGAAGCCTTTATTCTGCCCACCATAGACTGTTCATCTTACCCTAATTTAGTTTTTACTATGTGTCATGTGTGCACTTTTTTTTAAACTTTTACACAGCTAATAAGTAATGAACTAAGATTTAAACAGGGCAGTCCAGCTCTAGAGCCTGCACACTTAAACCCCTGCAATATTTCTGCTTTTGTAATCCTCTTTTTCTCTTAATGTATTTTGAGTAACTTCCCATGACTGTAGTTATTCCTTTAAATTTGAGAGACTAAAACATGATTTATTATGGCTAAATAATATGCCAACACCTGAATAAGCCATAGCTAATTTAACCCTTGTCCCGTAGTCAGATGCTTTTGTTGTTCCACATATGTAATTATAAACAAAGAAACAAACAGTAATAAAAGTTCTTATGCATAAGCTTTGTGCCCATACTTAATTATTAGCTGAACTTGTGCCTGCAATTGGTGGTTAATGGTTAACTAGTATAGAATGGTAATTTCCCAAACTGTTTTCCTTGAGATGTTAATAGGGATTCTATGAAATGAGGTTCTCTAATTAAATAAATTTGAGAAGTGCTGGACACCCATCCTTAAACTAGAGATTCACAGTCATATTAGCACTAAAACTTCGGAGAAGTCCTCTGATAAAGAAAATCTATCTTGTTTTATCTTTAAAACTTTCTTTAGTCCAGTATGTCTCAAATTTATTTGACCAATGACTTTTTGACTGTTGGCAGCATTGAGTACTATCTTACAAAGCTAAGGTAATAGGACATGATTTTAGAAACACAACTTTGGCATCATCGTGCCAAGTGAAGCTGCTTATCATCAGACACCTTTAAATGCTTAAATCTAAAATTACTCTAGATGGAATACTTTGGACAAAACCATGTGTATGACGTAAACTTGAGAACATTTTCTACCCTCCACTCCGAATTGCAATCTAGCTTTGTTCTTTTGGTTCCTGTGCCAGTCGTAAAACTCACATTACCCCTGCTCTGTAAATGTCAGCTACCAGCTCTCGGCCAAGACCAACACAGGTCTGCCCTGAGGTCTACATGACACCCCAGGGATGCTAACTGGGCTCCTTTAAGAGAAATGTTTTGTAGAGTATTCTGCCCAGGTAAGAAACTAGATAGCAGGATGTTTATCATTGAAATAGAGGCCACTTTCAGTTACTGTCAGCTATTCAGTCCTTCTCCAGTTGAACAGACTGAGAACAAGTTTTGTTGAGACAAGTGGAGATGGAACCTGAGGGTAGTGGAATCTGGGTACATGCCAGCAAACACCAGAGATAACCATCACTGTTTGACGATTCTGATGGGTTGTGTCCTAAGGGCCAAGGAATTTCAAGAGGCCTTCCAGAGCTGTAGACAAGGATGAGAGGGACTTCTCAGGCCTGTACCACAAAGTATTTGCATCACTTGTTTACTTGTTTGTGTCATGAGGCCCAAACGGTGGTGTCTGCAGTGTCTACTACTGGGGGATGAACATGAGACACTTTTCACCATCCTGACCAAGGGGAAAAGGGACTTCCCTGGTGGCTCAATGGTAAAGAATCTCCCTGCCAGTGCAGAAGACCTGGGTTCGATCCCTGGTCTGGGAAGATCCCCTGAAGGAAATGGCAACCCATTATTGTGTTGTTGCCTGGAGAACCCCATGAACAGAGGAGCCTGGTTTACTACAGTCCAGGGGGTCCCAAAGAGTCGGACATGACTTAGCAACTGAACAACAACAACAAATCAAGGGGAAAACTTGATTGGGCTGCAAACTAGGTTTTTGATGACCTGTGTGATTCCTAAGATGGTGTGAGAATTCCAGGCTTAGTTGGAACCATACAAGATCACAGCAGAGAAGCCCCACCAAGCTAACCTCCCCCGATATCAACCCGACCAGAGGTCTAGGGGTGGGGTCAGTGTCTCCTTTCTCTGGGGACCTGTGACTGCTTCTCCTGAGGCTCAGACGTGAGCTTGGTTATCTGAAACCTGTTCTCTCCCAGATGTCTCAGCCACCTTCTCTGGAAGCCGCCACTGCAGACCTTGCTAAGGCAGTCTTTGGTTCCTGTTACCCATGTGACCTCTAGTGGTTGTAACCCGTAAAACTGGCTTCAGGGATGGATTTGCTGGAATACTAAGAAAGAAACAGGAAATGGCTTTAATGTTTAATAGCCAACCACTTCTCTGTAGTACCTTTTCACCTTCTGTTATTCTCTTTCAGCACACACCCAATTACATAATTTAGCAACAATCAACACAATTTGGGTTCCAGACCTAACCCTGATTGTTGCTAGCTAATATAATTTGGACTGGTGTTAAGCATCTGAGCCTCCAGGGTCTAAACTGTTCAGAGATGTCATGACATCCACCCTGATTACTACATCCCAGGGTTGTTTTAAGGATCAAGTGACATGAATAAACCTATCATTGAAATGCTGTATAAATGTGTTTGTTGTTTCTCCAAAGCTGTTTGTGTCTGTGGTTCTGTAGACCACAATTGTTTCATTTCATGTGCTTTGGTGAAGACATTTAAACTCTTTCCTCAGATTCTGTATTGGGAATTCTGTCCCACAAGTTATTTAATTAGTGGCTGCTATTGGGGTCGCAAAGAGTCGGACACGACTGAGCGACTGAACTGAACTGATGTGTATTTCATAATACTGACTGGTTCATTCAACAGACAATACTTACTTCCAGTAAGTCCAACACTTACTGGACTTACTGGTTCATTCAACAGCCATGAACTCCTGCCTTGTGCCAGATACCACAGTTGGTGCTGGATCTGGCAGTGACCAGGGCAGACAGGGTCCTGCTGTAGTTGAGTGTATATTCAGATAAGTTAGGGGGATTCTTAGCCTCCGATTGAAATGGTTCGTATCTTCAGGTGACTTTATAGCTTAACTGAGAAGAAAAATGTAAACAACCATATGTGACACAAGTCAGTGTGTGAAAAAGGCTTTCACAGAAGTATAAACAAAGTGTTATGAGTCAGGGGTCCTATTGTGGTATGTGTGAAGGGGTGGAGTTTGAGGCAGTGAATATAGACTGTCTTTCTAGGAGTTTAGTACTGGAGGAATGGCTAGTAGGAGATGATTGGGACCTCTTGAGAGGTCAGTTGGAAAGTGACCAACCTGATCTTTTGGTATCTGTTTCTAGTTTTAAAAGAGTTGCAAAATTTTGATGCAGAATTTCTTATGAAATTGCTCATTCTTACTCCATAGACATAATTGTTCTTTGAGATTCCAAATAAATAATAACTAGACTCATTGGATGCTTACTGTTCTAAAGATTAACTTTATAAATATTAATTTGGTTCTTGTACCAACTGTATGAGGTAGGTACCTCTATCAACATGCCAGTTTTATAGATTAGGAAACTGAGATAGAAAAACTTAAAAAAAAAAAAAAAAACAAGTAACTTGCCCAAGGGTATTTTGCTGCTAAGTAATGAACTCAAACCTAAGCAAACTGGCTCTAGAACTGCTGTGGTGGCCACTGGGCTGTATTATTTCTCAAAGCTTCATTATAAAAATTAATCAAAATTTTTAGAAATACATACTAAGTATTCCAGAATTATATTGCCTGAGGTCTGAGATTGCTTCAAATATTTTCGTACAGAGGGGTGGGAGGAGGGCAGGCAGGTAGGATAGATGAAACAGGAGTGGTAAAATCTTGATAAATGTTAATATAGTTGATAAGTCCATTGGCATAATGATAGCATTCCCTGATTTTCATAATAAAAAATAGAAACCATTTCCAGAGGATTTCAAGACCTTCAAATATTTGTACCCTTACTGTTAATATCAAAAGACTTTTTACCAATGATCTGGGTAATTGAGATCAAAGCAGTGAGTTTCATTAAGTTACTAATGTAATGGTGCCCATGTATTAAAAATAATTTCCTACATAATTGGCAAATGGGTTGGCCATATACTTTTTTTTTTAACTGGTAAAGGTTGATCTTCTTGCCAAATGTATTTGATAGAATAGCAAAATGTTTGAGTTAGAGTGGACTTATAAGACAGCATCTCCTCGTATTCTCATTTCCTAGCTAGGGAAAAGTTGAAACTTGGAGAACCTAAGTGATCAATCCAAGATTAAAGTGAGAATATAACATGGTTGTCAACAGCCAACCTCATGGCTGGTTCATGGGAGAGCAGAAATTAAAACCCAAGCTTCCTAAGCTCTGAGGGGCTTCCCACCTCCCATCAAGGAGCTCTGTCTGGTAAAGTCTTATAGCCACCCACATAGAGACACAGACCCCAGGCTTCACTTGTGATTCTGGCTGGCTGCATCAGGCAGTCTGAGGAGTAAAGCAAAGAAAGATGAGCTACCTTCATCCTGGGTCTGCAGGAGAGGGTCAAGTAGGTCTTGAACCTCCCCTGGTAGTTTCCAAACTTTTGTGCTTGAATGGCCCCATATATTTTGTGTGTTTTCTCTACGTTCCTTGTTTACAGTCCCTGTGTCTCCCACAAGGGGCAACATATGACTGTTGGACCTGAAGGTACTTCTCAGAGGTGCATTTGGGGCTCTGGCAATAAAACCCACTCCTACCTGGGCCAGAAGTCAGGGCCAGGCATTTCCCAAGAGGGTGGGATGCAGGCAGTCTTAGTGGCAGTGCCTGACATCACCACACCACTGTGACTGTGGATCTAATCTCATCCTGAGAATTCCTGTTTGGCATCTCAAAAGCTGAAACCTCATCTTTCCCAATTCTGGCACACCCCCTTCCTACAACACTGAAGCTGCCGTTGTTGGCATTCATTCCTTAAGATCTGGGAACTCAAACCTAAATGCTTTCAGGACCATGGCAGGTAAGGTAAAAAGTGAAGCTGGCTGATCGATGTAAGACCGGGAAGAACAGGCTTAGTTCTCATTCAGGGGTTTTACAACACATGCTGTCCATACAAAAATCTCGGGCTGGTCATCTAACCATCGGTGACCTCTGATAGAGGAGAAAGAGCCTGGGACGGAAACCGGAAGACCTGGATACCATCACCAGCCTCCTGGTGACTCAGCACAGCCTTCCCTTTGCAGAGCCTCAATTTTCCTTATCTGTAAGAAATGGGTCTTTAAGATTCAAGTAGAATAAACATGTCCCCAAAACAACCAGAGCCAGTGTCTGTCTGTCTATGTGTCTGTCTGTCTGTCTGACATGTGTTTGCAAAGTGCTTGACAGGTCTCTTTGGTCTAACTGACTTTAGAACCAGTTTCCTTGAGGTCTTTGTTGGATGTGTTTAAGCGCTTGGATCCTTGTAATAAAATGACCTGCACTTAACCATCGTTCTGGTACCACGCTCTGTATCACAAGCTGCTTTTTTGCCAGCGTTCTCTTCTTTCCGAAAGCTGTCATGAGCAGACAAGCTTATTAGAAAGGGTGTTCTCTTCGTGTTGTTTGTTTCAGGGAAAATAGAGAAAGTCAAACCTCCTCCATCCCCCACACCTGAAGGTCCCAGCTTGCAGCCTGACTTAGCCCCCGAAGAGGCTGCCGGATCGCAGCGGCCCAAGAACCTGATGCAGACCCTCATGGAAGACTATGAGACACACAAATCTAAAAGGCGCGAGAGAATGGATGATAGTAGTGTAAGTTTCCCCTCCTTTCCTCTTTCCTGCATCCGAGGGTGAGCATCGCCTGGTGTAAGATACTGTGGATCAGGCTCTGATGTGTGTGCGGTTGTCTGGCCAGCATCATGGTGCCAGCACCAGTTTTCAAATGTGTGGTTTAACATGCCTGGAGTTGGGTTGGGGTTTGTCTTGTTTCTCAAAAACATTCTTCATGCAAAGAGTGGGTCTTTTTGCCGGCAAGTTCTGGTCTGAATCTACTGGCACGGCTTGTGCCTGAGATATGGGATGTGTAGAAAGATATCATGCAGGGGGAACACAGAAAGAAGGACGTAAGCTCCCTGAAATCACCCACAGACACCAGGGAGCTGACCACAACCATTGCTCGCCTGCTCTGTATAGATGTTATTTCTCTAAGCAGGAGTCCCCAACCTCTGGGATCCAATGACTGATGATCTGAGATGGAGTTGATGTAATAATAATAGAAATAAAGTGCACAATAAATGTAATGCACTTGAATCATCCTGAAACCATCCCCCCCATCCCGACCCTGGTCCGTGGAAAAATTGTCTTCTGTGAAGCTGGTCCCTGGTGCCATAAAGGTCAGGGATCGCTGCAGAGAACTATGACGAGGCTGATCCTTCAGTGTCTGCTCCGGGCAATCCCTATAAATGGTACACAGTGCTCTGAAGACTCAGTATGTTTTGGGCTGTTACCAACCCCATGTGAACAGTTTGGCAGGAAAGAGCCTTTTAAAATGACACTGTAAAGTAATTAGTCCCCAACTAAAATAAATAAATTTATAAAAAAAAAAAAATTATTTTCAAAAATAAATAAATAAATAAATAAAATGACAGTTAAAAACCACGCAGCTACCCTGCTACCCTCAACTCCGAAAACTTTGCATGTGACTTCCCATCAGCTGCAAAGGAAGTCGTCTGCTGTGTGGTTTCTTTCTCTGTAAGAGACTTAAGAGCCCTTGTTCCCCACAGCCTGCACAGCCAGGAGCCTAGGGATCAGCCTCGGGTCCATGTCAACTTCCTCGGAGTCTGCTGGCTTCTGTCCCTTAGCATTTATTGAGGTAACCACCTCCTCCCCTGAAATAGCTCAGGGCGGTTGAGGATATGCCCCAGTTGACCCAGGACAGTCCTGGGTTCTGCCTCTTCTCCTCGTGTAATTATTAATAGCATCCCCTTTCCCTCTTAAAAGTGCCCCAGTTTGGATGATAAATTCTTTGCTCACCTTAAACTTGAACACGATGGGGCTCGTAGTAGGAATTCCATGCTGATTAACTGCCTTTCATATTCTAGTTGGCTGAGTTAAAGGATTTCTGGGGTTGAAGCCAGATACTGAACGTTTTAGTGGTAAAGAAAGAAAGAAAGTGCACGTGCCTATGGCAGCTGAATGACCCACTTGGTGTCTCTCAGCCACCTCTTACTTGGGCTTGTACCTCAATTGCTTGGAAAGCTAACCCAGCTCCTCTTTTGGGCTGGAATATTTCTGGGCTGTTCTCTGTATTACATGGTGGGATGGGCCTGGCTCTTGATGGCTGCCGCTGAGGTTTCCACCACTGGGGCTCCTTCTCTGAGCCTGTAAGACCCTTTCTGCCCTTCTTTGAGCCCTTCTTAAAATTATGGAGTTAACCTGTAGGTATTTCCTGGAGCCTGTGACCGTCTTGAAGCTTAGGGCTGTCTGTACGATTTCACACCGTATATCGGCAAGCTTGGTGGAAATTGGCTGGGATGTGGGGATATGGAGGAACTAATGGATCACTTTGCATGTGACCCAGACGAGGGATTTTGAAGCACCCTCTCTGTATCTCTTGTGCATGCCTTTTTTGTTCAAGGGCAGGTGTCAGGGGAAAACGCCATACCTAGAAGTAAAGAGCCTTCTTGTCCTCATGTCATAGGCAGAGGTAAACAGACTCTGACACTTAGGCAGCCACCTGACATATACTACTCAGGTTGGATTTCCCCCTTTGCATGAAGGAAGCTGCTTGGAATCAGCCTTTTAATGCTGATTGCCCTTCACTTACACACTCCTGTCTCTGTTTGTTTGTGTTTTTTTTTCAAGTATATCAACATTTTAAATAAAGAAGAAACCTACTAAGCAAACTGTTCATATCCCCAGATCTCAAAGTCAAGGCCAAGTGTTCTGCACTGTCGTTGATACTACAAGAGAACCAAGTTTTTCGCTGTTGAAAGTTCTTCGGGATAGAAAAAAAAATCTATCCAACCTACTGTATCTCTTTTAAGAGACCCAAATCTGGAAGAAGCAAAGGAACAGTATATGACAGTTGCTTCTAAAGCAAATGAATGATCATCAGTGAGACTTCACCTCAGAGCCTCCTGTTAACCTGTCTTAGTCCTTTTGATTCAGGGAATCTTTCTATTGTGTCACCATCAATCACTGCAGAATATGTTGAAGTTTACCTGTAGGAATGAACAAGCCTTCATCTCTTTTTCTAGCTGATCTGTGGCCCTTCTTTAATTGTCTCTCATACCAGAATATTAACCACAGGGAGTAGACAGATGGCTTGAAGCCCGAATTTTGTCACTGGCTACCCTGCCCCAGAAGGGTAATTCTTTTCTCCTTGGTCCATCCACATACACAGTGTTCGGGGTAAGATGTGGCTTCTTAGCTCCTCCAGCTTCTATCATCCTAACTCATCTGGGTCCATTGTGACTCAGCACTTGGGCCTGCCACTATTTCTTCCCCAAAGCCGCTTGGCAGCTATGAGTCCCTCACGAGTGATCAGGACCCAACCAAGTGTTCACCCTTAGAAAGTAGCAAGCTCTTTCTGAACTGAATGAAAGTACATAGTGTACTTTCCAAGGAGAAGGCAGGCTTAAAAACAAATTGGGATGTGTGCATAGTGATGCTCTGGGTACAATGATGTTACTGAGAGTGGGAGGAGAGAAGAAAGATAAGACAAATGTAACTGTGCCTGCAGTTTCCATGAGTAGTTTTTGCCAGCCTATCTAGGGGAAAAAACTGACCCTTACCATCAAAACAGGTATAGCATCCCTCTACCCCAGAGTAGCGCTGGCGCCTGGAGACCTGTCCCTAGTTCAGGACCTTCCATTTCCCCACTTGATAAAATATCATATGTGGGATAAGAGGGAAGCCTCTGGCTCAAGGAATCCCTGGCAGGCGGTGGCACTGAGGCAGGTGTGCAGTATGTCGTGCTCTTTTTCATATTCTTCAGCTGGCCTCTCTCCTGCTAGAACCAAAGTGAGGGCTCAGAGAAGGACAGAAGATGAAATATGAAATCATGAATCTCTCTCTCTGGGAACATCTACCCAGGGAGTCACTGTTTCGATGATGTGAAAGTCATCTGTGGATGTTTTGCTTCATTTTGCAGTTGGGGATGAAATCACTGACAAGGAACCAGAAAAAAAACACCCTTTTCTGAAAAAGTGAACCCCCCAATGGCCATCCTCGTTCCCCATCTCAGACCTGGACGTTCAGTAACAACGTTCTTCATCCGCCTGGGCTGGGGCCTTCTGCTTGGCGTGGTCATTGATGAGTGTCACCATGCTTGAGGTTCAGCCAGGCTCCACCTCTTAGTGGGCCCCTTGGCTAATTTGGGGGTGGGAGCGTTTCTAACCCCCAACTCTACCCACTTACCCTGGGCTGTTTACCAGCCTATACAGGACTCTTGTGAGACTTAGGAAAAGACAGCCTTTTCCAGAACTCTGTGAGGATGCAGTCCTGAGTCGGCTACACAGCTGGGGAGGAGACTTGGGGACTGAGTTCAACCTCATCCATCCCCCCACCTGGTGTTTCTGTGCCGAGCAGCCATCCTGCTCGTAGTATAGGTTTCTCTTGTCTGGAAACGTTATCTTACATGGAGATGTCCCCTATCTGGTCCTGATGCTCTCTCTGGTCATTCATGCAACTCATAAGGTCCTAATGAATCATAATTTCCTGTAGGGTTTCTTGGTACCTTGCAAAGGAAGGATATTGAGGCAACACTGCTTTTCTGGCCAGTTTTTCCTCCAACCTGACCTGAGTTTTGGAAGGCAATGAGTTCTTGAGTCGGGGTGCTCTTGAACTTGTTTGGTAGACTTTGCTTTCCCTTTCTCGTGGAAGGGATGCTGTGCTGAGTATAAAGTACAGCCTCCTGGGCTTTCAGCCCCATTCTCACGCCTCGCACAGAATCTACCCTTGGTGGGTTTTCCTGTGTTCTCTTTCGTTCTCTTGTCCCCAAGGTAGTTACTGAGAGGGCTTTCAGCCTTTCCTGCCTGTCTTGGAATAAGAGAAGACCTCTTTGATTCCTGGGTTAAACCAAGGTCTCTTTGATTCCTGGGTTAATTCCTGGGCTAGAAGTCACTACTTTTCCAAGAATTCCTGACACACACTTCCTTCCAGACCAAGACACCTTTGGGAAATTCTAGCTGAACCCTCACTCGGTGGGTGGAGGAAGCTTGTCCGCCTCCAGTGCCCCTACACCGCAGGCTGAAAGCTCAGTCACCCTCAGTGATGCTTCGTGCCCCCAGCCCTCTCAGTTTCTCACACATACCCTAGGAACGTGCAGAGGAGGGGAACACTCCACATTCCATCAGCCCCTGGTCATCAGTCTGATCATGATGCAACATGGTTTTTCAAATGCAACACCTAAGAAGCAGTCGGTGATCACAGTCATATGATCCCCCATCCAGCCTATGGTCACCCTGCCAGAAACCAGTCAGTGCCTTCTAAGTCCCATGCAGTGTAAATGCAAGGTCATGACCACAAGTCTGGAGGGAGCTGTCAAAAGTCGGTCCTTCTAAGTCATCACCCACAGCCAGGACATTTTTTCGCTGAGCTTTCTTTACAGTGACTTTTAGTTTCCTAGAGGAACTAAAGGATCATTCTAGTTCCTACATAATCACCTCATTCTCAGGAACCTATCTAGGCCCCCCAAGGTAAAGATGAAGCAGGCTGCTTGCTGTCTCATGGCAGTGCCATCCTTAGATCAGGTTCAGAGAATCTGCCTCCACAAACCTTGCATTCAAACCATTCTTTGTCTATGGTTAGGGTCTTCTTTTCATGGGATAACAGATGACAAGACTACTTTGGCCTCAGAGAGGCCTACAGGAAGAGGAAAGGGCTGTTTGTCTACAGATGACTACAGATTCTAACGAGTCCAACATGACCCTTAAGGATCTTGCTGGGGGGCAGCTGGTTGCATAAACAACAAGGGAAAGAATCTTGTTAATTCAGATCAGAGCAAATGGAAGTGACAAATCTTGAATTAACAAAGTCTGGCTTATCTGATATTTTTATGAAGGAATTATAGGGTATCTGCTTGCTGCAAAAGATACACTTTTAAATAAACTGATATCAGATGAAGCAAGTCTTGGTGTGGGTGTGTCCTGGTCTCCTGATGTCACTTCCCCTCCTGTCCCCTCCCCCCCGACACCCCACCCCCGCCCCCCACGTGGTGCTGGTCCCCAGCTGAGGGGTGTTCCCTGTGTCTCTGCCATTTACTAACCCTGGTTTTTCCCTCTCTGCCAGTACACCTCTAAGTTACTCTCTTGCAAGGTGACTTCCGAGGTACTTTTCCACTTGTTTGTCTTGGTCTTCCTGCATGCCTGACCCAAGTGCATGCTGTCGTGGTTTGCCATTTCCTGATGGGTTTTTTTTCCTCCCTACCTTTTTCTGAATGGGATGATTGCCTTGAAATGTTAGCATCTATGCAACAGTGGTATACGAGACTGTGCTTTGCTGTGCTGTGTGCTGGGCTGGACAAGACCTTCCCATGCTCATGGATCTGGAAGATGTTTGGACTAGAGGGCACAACCAATGGGCTATTTGGATTTTTGTTTGTTTGTTTTTTTAGAAACTGATAACAAATCTGTTCTGGTCTGGTTAGAAAATCATGTAGCTCAAGAAGACAGGGGCTGTTGGGTTGGATCAGTCCTTGGTTGGCTTAACACCCAGAGAGCCCCACACCATCACTTTAGGGTAACTTATTCCGACTGTGAATCAATCCAGTTCCCCCTCCCTGCCATCTTTAAACCTGTGTTTTTATTTTGGAAGCCTCTGCAAACATTAAATTTCCCCCAAAGCCTCCTCCTTGACCCTACAACTTCCTTCTACACAAATTTCTCAAACCTGTACTATGGAAAAGCACATTTTAAAATGTTTTCCAGTTTTTCCACATATATACTGACTTATTTATGTGCTATGGGAAAGCATATTGGTTTATATATTTTTCATTTATATAGTATTATTTTTACTTTAAAAGGATTATTGCAGATGTACAGAATTGGCAGAGAATCATTTATTCATTCACCTGGTTAACAATTTATCCAGGACCTATTACACATCAGGCACTTTCTAGGTTCTGAGAAGATAGTAGTCACCTGAACAATGTCCCTGATCCCATGGAGCCAAGAATGTGCCAGTGTGCCAAGTATATGACAGAGTAAAATAATGAAGTCCCCTAGCCAGCTTTGTCCATTGTCATTTTGTAATATTTGCTTAATATGTTATAAAGAAATTAATATTAACAATACCATTCAAGCCCTCTTGTTACTTCTCCCAGCTCTCATTTCTTTCTCTCTTGAGAGATAACTTCTCTGGAGTTTGGCATTGATTGTTTCCATGCATGTTTTTATCATTATACTATACACTATATATGTCTGTATACATAAATTATATCTAATGGTTTTGCATGTTTTAGAACTTTCCATAAATATATCATATTTTAGTGTCCAGTAATCTTTATTCTGTCTGCATCATTTTTTAATGTGTCCATTCTATTTCACTCATCATAACTGCCGTGTATAGTGTTCCATTGAATGAGTACATATATATTAATTCATCCTTCTAGTGGTGGAGATGTAGGTTGTATCTTTTCTTTGCCATTACAAACAATGAATCAATGAATGTTATTGTACATAGCTCTTTGTGTGACCCATGGAAGGTCTACAAATATATCTAGAAGTAAAAGTACTTGTTTTGGGGCTTATACAGACTCATATTCACTACCTATTGCAAATTATTCTTCAAATTGGCTATGCTAACCTATAGCACAATATATTGGGTTGATTCAAAATGTTTGTTTGGGTTTTCTATACCATCTTACAGAAAACCTGAATAATCTTTTTGGCCAACACAATATATTTTATATCTCCATGTTTAGCAAAATAAATGTAGTTAACTGTAGATATGAATTGATGATTATCAGTGGTCTTTTTTTCAGAAAGTATAAAATGAATACTGCGAAATCATTACATGGACCTTCTTCAGTGTCTAACTGTGGTTCTCAGTGGGGGGAAGGTAGTTTAAGAATTAGACCCTAAGCCCACATTCCCTTTGACTCAACATAAGATTGATGAAAATCTGGTCTCATCCATCCAAGGAAGATAAAACTGGGCCCTATCTACCTTCAGAGGAAGAGATGGGGGATAAAATATTAATATAAACATTACTTAACACATCTGTCATTTGTTTCACATCCCCAAAATAAAATTGTCTAGGCTGATTGCTACTCAAAGTGAAGTGATTCACTTGAATTCCCTAAGCATTGGAGAGAAAAATTAATATTAGAAGGTTGTTCAGAGAGAATTGATTTTTTTCTTTCTCCCACCAGACCTAAATCTGAATTAATTTGTGGAAGATAAAACCTTAAATCAGGTCTTTCTATGTTTTTTTTCTCTCTATTTCTATGGGGAACGTATATTGTCCTTTCTGATTCTTCTTCCTTCAAATTCCTCCCAGCCACTGAGCAGCAGTGGAACATGGTACCCAGAGCATCGACTCCACACCCAGAGTTCTGGGGTCAAATGTTAACTTTTCCTCCTTCTAGTCTGATTATTTAAACCTCCTTTTGGTTCAGTTTTTTCATATGTGAAATGCAAGTAGTAATAGTATGAATCCCATAGAACAGTGGCAAGGATTAAAACCTCAGCTGGTTCATGGTACCTGTGATGTATGTGTTTATTATTATCAGAGCCCTGGAGGCAAGTGCTTTTCTTAAACCAGAAAGGAAAGGAACACACTTTAGGAAATAAAGTTAATACACAAAAATCTAGAACAAGAGTTCTAGATTTGCTAGAGCTTTAGTCACACACACCCAATATTCTGTATTAATTGTGCAGCAGAGACTCATCTATATACCTTCCCCAAGGGCTTGGCTTTTGAATCTTCAGAAGGCCAGTAGTAGGATGGCTTCACTCCTGAGCCAGCCCTAGATCATAAGCCTCGTAGACCTGAAGACGATTTGATAGCAAGGTCACTGGCTCTGTTAGTTATGCCCTGTTGCTTATCTGATCTGTGCCTTTACTAGTGACTTTAGATTTCATTAGAAATCCAGGCTCATGATAAGTAGCATATAAATTAGGGGGATGAAAGAAGAAAAGAGGGCTCACTGTTGGTACAGATGAATTATTTGGGTTGCCACAAGTAGCTGTTCAGATCCAAGCTGTACTGAATGTTTGTGTAATTATAAATCATTTCTCTGCCCATTGCACTTTTTGGTGACTAAGCTCCAGGAGGGAAGAGACTCTGTCTCTTCTGTCCTAAACATGAAGTACTATGCCTGACACTTGGTAGAAACCCAAGAAATAGCTGTAAGATGGTTGGGTAGTTGGATTGATACGGGTTCCCAAAAAACAGAGTAAGGTAAATTTATTCAACATGATTGAGAATTAAAACAGGGCCTAAGGCTGTCTGAAATGGATGGGGACATTTTTTTTCAGAACCTTAGATTGATTTTTAGCTCTTATGTAAACCATTCGGTTTTTATCTTCAGTCTGCAAGGCAAACATATGACTGTTTTACACAATGAGAACTCCTTGTCAAAATGCCTTATGTTAGAATACCACCTGATTGCTTATAAAGCCCTTTCACATGATGAGAGAAATGCATAACTACTGTTTGAGAACTTACTATGCCCTGGAAACTATGCTAAATGCTTTACATGCATTGCCTCATTTATTCCTCAGACCAACTTGGTACTATGGTTTTTTATTATCCCCATTTTACATATAAGGAAACTGAGGCACAGAAATAATAAACCTTCCCAATGTCATATAGTTACTAGGATTTAACCTTAGACCTACTTGGACTTCATTCAGAGTCTACCCCTCTTCCTGAAAGAGCCTGTGAAATAGGGCAGGTGTTGTGTTTATAGATGAACTTTCTTTATACGTAAAGTTTAAGAGACACAAGATGCCATGAACAGCAGCAACGCGTTGCAGGCACAGAGCTGGAAATAAAGCTCAGCACTTGCCATTCCAGTCCCGCACTGCCTCCCGGTACCATGTTACCACGCATTGACCTGAAGACTGCTATTTAACTCTGCCAGACTTGGAAGCATCCTTCTACTGATGTCTTATTTTTAGATATTGACTAAGTGACCATGATATGCTTATACACCAACACTTTAGGACATGGCTTATGTTCTTCATGATGAACATCCCTTCAGGAGACCTGACCGAGTTGTGTCCCATGTGTCCTGTCCAGCCGTCCCTGCTAGGAGGGCTAGGGAAGCCTTCCCATAGAAAAGTGCACTGCAGCTCTAGGAAGTCCATTCATTTATCACAGGTGCAGAGAAGCAAACTGAGATGCCTCTCCCTGCCCCTCCCCTGCCCCGCCCAGACCTTAATCTGTCCAGAATCTACTTATGTCTGGGCTCTCAGCACTGCCTGTAAACCTGCATCTCCTTGCTTCTCTGAAGTTGCCAGCATCTCTGTCGCTTGCCAAAATGATTGTTCTTCACATAAACAAAAGCTTCATTCCATATTGGTTGGATAACCAACCAGTGTTGGCTCTACTGGACTTCTCTTTAAATTCAGGAACTGCACGTCCGAAGCCAGCGCCACAATTATTGAGCTGAGTGGTGTGCATGGGCTTGCTTTTGGTGAAGTGTTATGAAATTGAACCGTTTCTCCTGTGTTGGCAACCTAAATGTCATTCATGTGGATGTCATCTGGATCAAACTCAAGCAGGAGCAGACTGGCTGGAGGTTTCCCCTGCAAACAGGCTCTTCTAGGGAACCAGAGGGAGGGTGGCCTCACCCCGATGGTGGTGAGCCAATTTGTCCTCGATGTTGTCACCTTCCATTTCCTTTATGAGTACCTATGGCCCTGATGCTACGTCAGTATGCTCAGATTCCTTTATTATTGGCCCCAGAAGCTCTTTTTCTTTCCGCTTAATTCCTCTTGCAAGCTTAATTATACCAAAGTAGATTTTTGTGATATAGATAAGATCACAGCTTACATAGGTCCATAAAGCTTGATGGAATGAATCCACACTGGTTCAGTTGTTTGGAATTCTTTTCTGGAGGCTAAAACCATTCATAGCTGTGCTAATGTGGCAGTCACTAGTTCCAAGAGGCTACTGAAATCAAGTATTTAGTTTCTCAGCCACACAAGCCATGTTCAAGCACTCAGTAGCTGCGTGTGGCCAGTGGCTGCTATATTGGATAGTGCAGATGCAGAACATTGCCAACAGAACATTGCGCTCATCTAGAGCATGTAGCGATCTGCTTTGTTATCAAAAAGCTTGATGGAGGGTCAAGTCTAGTTCAACAAAACTTGCAGAACATTTCAGGAAAATTAAATCTCTCTATACTGAGAATGATGGGTCAGATGGCAAGTGAACTTTGGCTGTGGGATGAAGGCACCCCCAGGACCTCCCACCACCCACCTTTACTTTCATTCTCTCCCGTCTCCCAGCTGGTTCAGACACTTACTTCCCTCATTCATTAGACACGGTTGAGGGAGGAAAAGGAGGAAAGAAACAGAGAAGTCAGTTTGTGTACATGACTGATATCCATGAACTCTGTGTAACTTTTTTCCTTCTCTCTTCAGGTCCTTGAGGCCACACGGGTTAATCGAAGAAAGAGCGCATTGGCTTTGCGCTGGGAGGCGGGGATCTATGCCAACCAAGAGGAAGAAGACAATGAATAATCAACTTCCTCACCCAGGAAGCTTCTTTGGTGCTTGGGTTCCCAAGAAACCAAGAAATCAATAAGTCAAAGCATTTTAATAGAATATTTATTAAAGTGCAAACAAACTCAGCAATCCTTATGCAGGCCAGAAGTTATAATTTACAGTGATGAAAAAATAAAGTGAAAAAGCAGTCCACCCATCAAACTCAAACTCCTGGGAGTCAAAAGAAAAAGGGTTTTGTGTGTGTGTGTGTGACTCAAAGGATCGCCTGGGTTTGGACCACAGTTGATCCAAAAGGACAAATTATGAGCAAACCGACATGGTTGCTCCAGGCAGAACCAAGACCAGGCTGCCTGGTGATGAGGAAAACAATGGAGATGTGGCCATTTGGAGAATCTGAGAAGCTGGTGCCATCCACCTGGCAGAGGGTATTTCCCTGTACCTGCACTAGTTTCCCACCCATGACTGCATCACAGGTGTCGGACCAACTCCATTTACTCCAGCAGCCATAAAATAAGGTTTCTCTCTCCATTTGCCCAGAAGAGGCAACTATCGTCCCATATCTCTTTCATTTAATTGTTTTTAATTAGGAGCAATGAATGATCACAATCCGTATTTTGAAGACAAGATTTCTTCCTGTTGCAAACACAATCTGTTCTACATTAGGAGGTTGAGGAAGTGGGGGCAGAAAGCCAAACCAAATGGATTATTTTAGCTTTAGGATCTTGTCTGCTTATGATACTGACTGAGCTACAGTTTATGAGAACACATTTTCACAATTCTGTTTCTTTATATGAAGACTATATTTAGGGGGCAACAACTATTTTTATGATGGGGTGGGGGAATCTATCCATGTATAAAACCTGTACACATTGAACAGCATGGTTCAAGAGGGGAGGGATATTTTTAGAGTGGCAATAATTGAAAAAAGGGTGAACTCTTGCCTTGGAGAGGTAGATGAGAAATAAAGAGGTGTTTATAAGTATATTTTATATATAAAGTGAACCTTCAAGGGAGCAGGAAGATGACAGATTATTTTGGATCAGTCAGAAAGGAAACGGTAAAGAAGGCTCATGAAAGGTAGAGAATAAGGGAGGGAGAAAGAGCGGGAAAATGAGGAAGTAAGAGAGATTATTTTTGCTGAGCAACCAGTATTTTTCAGGATGATACAGAAAAAAATATAGAATAGAAATTTAAGTGCAGGCTTAGGATCAGCTACAAATCCTAAAGATGGGGTGTGTGTGTGTGCGTGCACACGTGCATGCGCATGCCTGTGTGCCCACACATGCCTTTGTGTATTTTCACAAAGCGCATGAGTGCTCACAAGTAAGGGTGTATGTGTGTATGTGTGTGAGGATTAAAATTCCAGAATGGTTGTGGGACAAAGGTGTTCACTTGTTTCCTCCAAAGCTGTTTGCCAGCATCAGGAGTGAGCGAGAATTTCTTTTTTATGAAAAGGATACAGAGGCTCTGAGCTGATACAGTATTTGTAATATTAAGTGGACCTAACATGGTATTTGCATGAGTCACAATGGCAAAGTTTTGAGCAGTTTTGTAATTTGACATTTAGGAAAGTTTCATATTTATTCTCATGCTTTGTATTCATGCTTAGTATAGGCTAAAGGATGCCAGCTTTACTCTTTCTGTCTTTCAAAGCAATATGATAAGGGTATTCAATCATGAAATGCCCTCAATTTCTGGATGAGAAATTTTTTAACTCTGGCCATGAGAAAAAAACTGACCAGCATTCTCTTTTTTGGTCCTTTTTTTTTTTTTAATTAGAGGATAATTACTTTACAATATTGTGCCCTTTGTTTTAAAACTGTGGGTTTTGTTTTTTGGTTGTTTTTTTTTCAAAAAAAAGCAATAAGTAAGTTAGACCTCACTAAAATTCCTTTTTGTTTTTATATTGTTCTGTCATAAGCGCTAATAGGTTATTCTGACAAGTAGCAGTTCCACAAAATTTGTATGTAGATGTCATGCACACTATCTTTGCTTCTTTTATTAGACTAATGTTGATTTTAGGGGAAAGTTTATTCATAAACAAGTGGTGGACACAAAGTAGAAATGGAACTGTCGGATAACTTACAACTTTGAAACTGCCAAGGGAACCTGCAATTTGAAGCCAAACTCTACAGATGGGTAATTAGCGCCATCTTCAAATGGTTCATGCCCCTGAGCATTCCAAATGAAGAGTCAACAAACTGTGCTAGCCAGTGGACTTGTGACAAATAAGATCCCTGCTGTTAGGAATTCTTTTTTCAAGTGGAAGAGGCTGCCACAGAGACAGACGTTCCCAGGAAAAAGAGGTGAGGAGTCCTGACTGGTGACATGGGAGTACCCTGAGGATTTCCAGCATGTTCCCAAGACAGGCACGGGAGTGACCACTGATGGGACAGTAGCATCGTGTGGCCCAGGGACACGGGCTGCTTGCCACCTGCAGAGCAGAGTGTTCTATTCTTCATGATTTCTGGACTAACTCTGGATCTGGTCGTGACCGTAGACTAGATGCAGATGGACTCCCCATCTTTCGAAAGAGGAAAGAGTCCTCAGGACTTGCCTGAAGTTTTTGGTTCTGTTTTGAAGGAAACTGTGTACCCACCTTGAACCTCCATTTGAGAAGAGAATGGGCAGCTGAAAAGAAAGCTTAGAAGGCCACGCAATTCCTACAGTTGCTGTGGAGGCAGATAAATCGGTCTTTGACTACAGTTGATTGAACCAGACACACTTATTGCGTAGAGTTACAGAGTCGGGATCCTTTGGTCCACGCTTTGAGTAGGCAACAATTGCAGCGTTTCCGTGACCCCCTCACAGTCACAAAGCCGTTTAACTGTGGCCCCCACATCTCCAGCCTTTGCTTGTTCCCTTCTGATGACTGCTGTTCCACACAGTCACAACCCTGTTAAAACATACATTACAGTTCCCTTGGAAGAGCCAGGTTTTCTCTGCGCTCTTGAGTTTTTTTACTCATTTAAGAAACATTGGGCCGTGGCTTTGTACATATCACTATGCTAGGCTCTGGGATCCCAAACGGACCCCTTAAACTGTGTGAAAATGCAGCAGACCTGGAGGAAAATCACTCCTGCCTCATCGGTTGAGAGGAAGAGGCTTGTCCACAAATTGGCCTCTGATGCTCATCCCTGCCCCCAAATAGCACGCAAGCTTGTTAATCTCAGCTAGAACAAATGTTTAGATTCTGTAGATGTTAAAAGCTTTCCTGAAAGTACTCCATTCCACAGTGTTTATAGATGTCCACTTTCCTCCGGAACTGATTACCTACTGACATTCCTTGGCTTTCTCATCCAGAAATTATGGAAACAGGGTCTGTCAGTGGCAGGAGGCTGGGCTGTGTCCAGCGTGAAGGACACGTGCCGTTTCCTTGCCTTTTTACACCTGTGCATGCCGCCCACCGTAGACAGTGACGTATAAGCCGTATATAGCTCAGTGTCCACATATATACACAACACACACACACAGCCTAACAAGGAACACTAAAACAGTGTTGACTCTTGTCTCTGAAGACAAATAATTTAACATTTTTTCCAACTAAAGAATGGATGTCATTAAACTATGTATTGAAAAAAAAATAACCTATGTGTTTAGAGATGGTGACTATATCCAGTTTTAGTGACAGAACCAATTTCCTGAATTTTAAGCATTCAGTGAGTGAGCTGCCAATTTTGATTTTGTGTTGCTCTTTACCCAAATGACTTTTTTTTTCCCTTTTTTGGAGGAGGGGGCAAAAAGCAGCAATACTGTGTTTGAAAATGATACTCTGGCTCTCCTGTGTCTGTTAACCACTTCAATGTTATTATCCTGCTTTGGTTTTATAGTGATTGTGAGGCATTCAATGCAAGTATACAATTATTTTCTCATTAAAACCCAGCGTGTGTTGTGTTTTTGTAAATGACGGCCACTTGTTTGACTGGGATGGGGGAGTTGGAGGACCGCACTGCCCGAGGTGGAATGCCAGTGCCCTCGCCTCCGATTCCAGGGGCAACATCTGCTTCTTGCATATTTGGAACCAAGGAAGCAACACAAGCTGGTGGGGCAGACCTTTGACAGGCTGTTGGCGATGCCCCTTTTGCCGTGTTGGGTCCAGCTGCCCTGGCTAGACTGGAAACGGATGGGACCGAGAGAAATGACACGGGTGCCTCTTGAGGAGGTAGGTAGATTCCAGGGTCAGAGATGATGGGGCGAAGGGCAGGATGAACAGGGACGCTCACACTTTGCTCTGAGGCTCTTAATTTTTATTATCCATTCCATTCCCCGCACCCACGCTTGGCTCTGTGCGTGGGTGCTAAGTTGCTTCGGTCGTATTCGACTCTTTTCGACTCTCGGGGCTCTCCTCCGAGGCAGAGAGAATTTCAGACTTTACCACGGGTGAACCAGAAAGCATCCTTCCCTGATTTCCTCCTGCCCTCCCTCCACTTCCTCACCCCCACCCCTCATCTCTAGCCGCAATAGACTGTTTTACATCTTAACCCCAGAACTAACGTGCACCCTGACCTTCAGTTGCCTGTTCTTCCTCAGCACCTCCTTGTCTCTCTTCCTGGGGTCTCCTTTCAGCCGCTTCTCTCTTCATCTCTCCCCATTTATGTAACTTCTTCCGGTCTTCCCCTACCCCCACCCCACACCACCCAGGATTCCGGTCATATTCTCCTGTTCTTCCCTACGGCATCACGTCCAGTCTCCATGTGATGGGCGTTCTCAGTTTTGAGGGGAAGGGGGCGACATCAGGCCCCTTTGAAAATTTGATCAAACTGTAGTAAACAGGAATGTATTAACATTTTTTAAAATGTGTTTTTAACTGGAGGATAATTGCTTTCCAATGTGTTGGTTTCTGCCTTAGAACAATATGAATCAGCTATAAGTATACATGCATCCCCTCCCTCTTGAACCGCCTTTTCACCCCTCATCCCCTTCTCCCAGGTCATTACAAAGCACCGGGCTGAGATCCCTGTGTTACCCAGCACCTTCCCTCTACCTCTCCACTTCACACATGGTAGGTGAATAGGTAGCATTTATGAAGCACCGAGAAAGGGACAGGCATTTTCTACAATTTCCACAAATGTAATCTATTTCTTACGATAATTCCATAGGGTATTCTGTTTTGGTTTTTGTTTGTTTGTCTTTTGGGACTTTTCTTTTTTTTGGCTGAGCCACACAGATTGCAGGATCTTAGTTCCCCGACCAGGTATCAAACCCAGGCCCCTGGCATTGAGAGTGGGAAGTCCTAACTACTAGATGCCTGGGAAATTCCCTGGGGTTGAACTATTTTGATACCCATTTGACACGTTAGAAAACATGCCACAGAGCTCATAAGTAGTAGCGCTTGAATTTTAACCTGGGCACTCTGATTCAAGTGTTGCTCTTACCCACTCTTCCCATAGAAAAGCACATTGGCAACTTTACAGGCAAGAGCCAGTAAATCTGATGCTGTGTGGGGGTCTGGGAGACCTTACCACACCTCCTCCCACTGTGGGCTCTTGTGAACCAAGGCCAAAACCATGATAGGGGCTGGAGTCTTGGGGGAGAGCAGAGTTTTGGTGGCGGCCACTTTATTCAGATAAAGTTTCTTTATCTGAATGAACTCCCTCTGGGCTCTTGCCTTTGGGATCAGCTCTCCCAGGAGATAGTGGGAGAAGATGACCCAGGCTTCCCATTGCCAAAAAGGAACCAGAAGTGCCTGCAAATGGGTGATCAAAAGGTGCTAAAATTGAATTGTGATAGTTGCACAATGTTTATTAAAAATCATTGAATCGTACACTTGGAAATGAGTACATCTAATGGTATGTAAGTTATACCACAATGAAAGCTGTAGCAAAAAACAAAAGGATGGGAGACTCAAGGAACTGGAAGAAAAGTCCAGGCAAAGGAGCCAAGGAGGCTACACAGCTTGAGGTTGAAAAGAGGAGTCCTTCAGGCCAACATTCAACCACCAGCTAATGAGGAAGAAAGCTTGCTGTCCTTGAGGTACCCCCCAGGAACCAAGAGCAGAAGAATTGTCATCATCCGTGGACTAAGCATCCTGGTCCTCTTTCCATCCATCACTGCTAACACCTGAGGGCATCAGGTGAGTTCAGATAAACCTGACATTCGGTGGGCAGGGCTGCTGGGCACTCAGATTGTGGAGTGCCAGAGAGTGGGTGGAACTTGGAGCCTGATACAGTCAGAGTAAAAGGAATTTGGGGTGATTTTTACTGACGAGGCTCTTCCTGAAAACCCACTGATGTGAGGGATTAACCTGTCACTAGCAGAGGGCAGGTATGCAGGCCTTTTACTACCTAGTTAGGGCATCAGTGGGAAGCTGGAGGGGACCTATGGCCACTAGCCTGGGCTCAACTCCTCTATTTTTTTTTTCTTTTTTTAAAAAATTGAAGTATAGTTGATGTACAATATTGTGTTTTAGGTGTACAGCAAAGTGCTTCAGTTATACATACATTTCTATTTTTTTCAGATTCTCTTCCCTTATAGCTTTTTACAAAATAGTATAGTTCCATGTGCTATACAGTAGATTCTTGTTGATTATCTATTTTATATACAGGTGTGTGTATATGTTAATCCCACACTCCTAGTTTAACCTCCCACCACACCTGTGCTTTC
The DNA here is from genome assembly GCF_054371585.1 of Giraffa tippelskirchi. Lineage (NCBI taxonomy): Eukaryota > Metazoa > Chordata > Mammalia > Artiodactyla > Giraffidae > Giraffa > Giraffa tippelskirchi. The sequence continues at coordinate 214,268,604 of NC_137275.1, forward strand.
CCCTTTGGTAACCAAAGCGGTGTTTTCTATGTCTGTGGGTCTGTTTTGTCTATGAGTTCATTTGTATCATTTGTTTTTTAGATTCCTCATCAGCTCTCCTGGTTTTATTGGTGCAAAGAGACAAATAATGAGGTTCCTTTGGAGCATTGCCCCTTTTAATTATGAACTCCTTCGGCCATAAGTGGGTGGTGACTATAGCCCTCCCTGCACACAACCCACTCAAAACTCAGAATTGGCCTCTTAGGGGGACAGAAAACAAGTGGGGAATTAAAGGGAAGAATTCAGAAAATTTGAAGTGTACCCGATGACATTAAGACAAAGAAGGGACCTTGGGAAAGTCCAGGGTCCACACCAGCAATTCCTAAATGTCACCCAAGCGTTTCAGACACTTTCTCTCAGAGAAGAAATGTTTGCCTGATAGAGACTTTTAAAAAATGATTCCACCAACATACAGTGATCTCAGAGTCAATTAACCTTATAGGAGCAGCTGGTTAAGCTGCTTTGCTCCAAGTCCACGGGTGGTGGGCTCTGAACAAGTGGAGTGGATCCACTGGTCCCCTAGAGAAGTAAAGTCAAAAATCTTTCTTCCCCTTCTCTGGTTTTTCCCTGCCCGCCCATTTAGAGAACATTCTGCCTCTGCCATGGCCTTGAGCTGGTACCTGTGATTCACCTCTGAGGAGGAGCGCCGCTTGTCAAACCTCTGAGTGGACCTCTGCAACACTTGGAGGGCTTGTTAACCAGGGGCCTGGACTTGTACCCAGACTTTCTGATTCTGAAGGGCTGGGTATGCAGCCCAAGAATTTTCTAACTAGTTTTCCGGAACGCCGCTGCTTGTCCAAAGGGCCTCACTTTGAAAATCACTGGTCTGGAGTGTAAGTAATGAATAGGGTCTGGGCAAACAATTTATGTTTGAAAACTGGGGAATTGATGAAGGATTTATAAGCTGCAGATACATGTGGTTTGGGGATGGTTTTGACTATTTCATGGGGCCACTGTTTGCCCAGCACAGCAATCCACCACTTTGTGGGTCTTGGTGAAGCAGGATCTGAATTTCATTTAGACTGTTTGAGTAAGAACCTTCTAACCAGGGCTGAGAACAAAGTGTATATGTTCTGACTTTAATTTCAGGGTGAGATCAAGGAATTCATTAGAGCCTTGGAAGAAGGTCTTTGTAGAGTGATAGCAACATCAGGACTCAGTGACATGAATTTGTTTGAATAACATGGTTGCATAGTTTAAGATGAGATGCAAGATGAGGGGTCAGGATGACTTGATCTAATGCAGCTCTTCTCAATTCTGACTCCATCTGAATCACCTGGAGAACTTTAGCATTTGGATTCAATTGGTAGGGGCTTCCCAGGTGGCGCTAGTGGTAAAGAACTTGTGTGTGTGTGTGTGTGTGTGTGTGTGCATGCATGCATGTGTGTGCTAGTGGTAAAGAACTTGCCTGCCTCGCTAGTGGTAAAGAACTTGCGTGTGTGTGTGTGTGTGCGTGCGTGCATGTGTGTGCTAGTGGTAAAGAACTTGCGTGTGTGTGTGTGTGTGTGTGCATGCATGTGTGTGCTAGTGGTAAAGAACTTGCCTGCCTCGCTAGTGGTAAAGAACTTGCGTGTGTGTGTGTGTGTGTGTGTGTGTGTGCGCGTGCGTGCATGTGTGTGCTAGTGGTAAAGAACTTGTGTGTGTGTGTGTGCGTGTGTGTGTGTGTGCGTGCATGCATGTGTTAGTGGTAAAGAACTTGCGTGTGTGTGTGTGTGTGTGTGCATGCATGCATGTGTGTGCTAGTGGAAAGAACTTGCCTGCCTCTGTGTGTGTGTTACTCGCTCAGTCATGTCCGACTCCTTGTGACCCCATGAACCCTATGCGATTCTCCAAGCAAGAATACTGGAGTGGATTGCCATTACCTTCTCCAGAGGATCTTCCTGACCAGGGATCAAACCCGGGTCTCCTGAATTGCTGGCAGATTCTTTGCCGTTTGAGCTACAGGGAAGTCCAAATTAAAACTGAAAAATAACTGCAGGAGACATAAGAGACACAGTTTTGATCCCTGGGTCGGGACACTCCCCTGGAGAAGGAAATGGCAACCCACTCCAGTATTCTTGCCTGGAGAATCCCATGGACAGAGGAGCCTGGTGGGCTACAGCCCATAGGGTTGCAGAGAGTCAGACACGAATGAAGCAACTTAGCGTGCTTGCACAAGTGGTGTGGGCTGGAGCCCAGGCATCAGTAGAAATTAAAAGCATCCCAGGGGACTAACACAGAGCAAGCTTTGAGCGTCACTGTCTGATGCTACAGTTCTTTCCAAGGTCAAGCAATGTTTCCAATGCTTACTAAATAGGGCCACCCCATGGTCACCTATAGTGCCTCAGATGCTTTTAATTTTCCTTCTGACGGGGGGAACCCATATTCTTCTATTCTCGGCAAGAGAGAACTACCAAGTGATTAAGATGGTTTGTAAAAGCCACAAAGATTCCAGGAGTCATCAGTGGCGAGTCAGAGGGTTCTAGGAACTTCCCAAGATGAACATGAAAGTTGCAGAATCAGATCACGGGGTTGGTGGAATTCCTCTCAGTATTCTCAATGTTTTCCATTCAATTCAAGATGCTTACTTTTGGCTGCAAGTGAGCAAGGTAGCCACTAGATGACAATGGTCTCTAAAAGCAGATTCCACAGCCAAGACCCTTCCTAGGGAATCAGGAGGAGCTTCCCTACTCGCCACACAGACAGAAATCTATTGAGAACATATAGCTTCTCCAAAAGCATTGCAATGAGAACACCACTTGCATAATATGTGGAGGTCAAATGTGGCTTTTCATTTACATTTACACTTCAGCGGAAAATTGATGGTTGCCACCAGATGGCAGTAGACTCCCGCATGCTTCCCCCACTCAGGGCCGGTAGTTTTTTGGTTTTTTTATATTTTAATTGGAGACTAATTACTTTATAATACTGTAGTGTTTTTTGCCATACATTGACGTCAATCAGCGATGGGTGTAGGGCTGGTAGTTCTTAAGGGTGAGCTCTGCACAGGGCACTGTGCTGAGCACTTTACATGGGTTATTTCCTGAAGTTTTTTAAAACACTTGAGGCACCTATTAATATCAGCTCCATTTTACAAACGAGTGGCTGAATAACTTGCTCTGGAGGATATGATCAAGGTGAGAGAATTCAAACCCAGGCAGTCTGTTCCAAAGCCTGAGTCTGACGGACCTCCCCAACTTCCCTTCTCACCAACTTGATTCAGTAGCAGGCAGACCTCTGGTCTTGGTCCTGGGCTGGCTCTGGTTTCTCGTAGTAGAGCCTGTCTTCAGCACAGATCAGCATCAAGGGAGATGGAACTATGACAGTTGAAACGTGGGCTTGTACATTGAAGTGGCAGAAGTGTGGGGATATGAGTGGGACATGGACAGTCTCTGTTAAAAGCAGCTGCTGTCACTAGAAGCCAACACACAACACAAATTTGGCCCTTCGCAGTTGCTTCCCTGAGCACTAAGCAAGTGGTCTGCCCTCCGAGTTATACCTACGGAGTTATGTAAATATTTCGGAGTGTCATAGTAATAATCTCCAGCTCTCCAACCTGGAGCATATGTTTTCCTTGGCTCCTACTAGTGGTCACATATTTTATGGAATCACCCCAGTTCTAAGTGTGTGTTTCCCTGTCGGCTAGGGTACAGGTAGACTGTCAACAAAGTGACTCAATAATTAATTCAGTGGTTAAAAGAAGATAGAAGGTTATTTCTCTCTCACAGTGCAGTCCAAGGGGGAGCGTTTGAGGTCCAAGGGCAATTTGTTTTAAGCCGTCTTTTAGAGTCAAACACTTTCCATCCGGTTCTTCATCATCCTCAGGACCTATTGTCATGGACGGCGTGGTCCAGCCTTCAGGACTGGTAAGATGCAGTAAAGCCATTTACTGAAAACTCGGGTGTGCCCGTTCCCTGGATCCTCTGTAGGCATGGCTTCCCTGCGTCTATTAAGACAGCACACCAGCTTCTAAAGATTGATTAATATAATGCTAGGATTTCCACTGCAACCACAGCTCAAATGAAGTCCAAAGGAATAAGGACTAAATAAGTTGCTAAAACCTGCTTAAGTTTGCACATCTTCCTTCATGACATAGTCCACATCTAGTTTATCTCTTCGTATATTTATAATTGCACAAACCGCAGGAAGAATAGTTACCAGGTCAGGTTAACATAGAACTACCCTTTAGTCCTGAAAAGTCCTCTGGATGGCTCGAGATAGCCCCTCTATCTTAGCACAAAGGCTAACGCACATCTCCTTGTGCTCCCCAAATATCACATTGAATACCCACATTTCACAAGCCCTGCATATGAAGGGAGCAGAACTGGTATGCTTAAGGGGACTAAAGGGGTGTTTAGCCTAGGCTATGAAGCCACAAGGACACATACAGATATAAATAAGTTAACAGTGTTCAGATGTTTGTCAGTCACATGACCTGCATTTCACTCAAGGGCAGCTGAGGAGGGCTTTTCAGAGCCTCTCAGGATCACACAGCTGCTTATACTTGTGGTGGTTTCTCTGACTTTGGTTGCAAGCCATACTGATTGACCTGAAGAAGTTTCTGGTGGCTGCCACGTTGTTTAGTCTGGGTTAATCTCAGCTGATCTGGAATGACCTCATGCTTATCTCCAGAGATGCTTGAGTATGGCGATGACCGTTAGCTGCACTAACTCAAGATAAGTGGTGTTCTTTTCCCATGGGTTCAGGGAGGGATGGGCCAGCTGGCCAGCAGTGCTCAGTAATAATACTTGGGTTTATGATATGCATCTGGTGTTGATGGAATCTGAGGCTTTGGACTGAGGAGCTGGTCGTGTAACTGGAATGTGCTTAGAGGACCAGGTAGGTCACAGTAAGAAACCCCTGCCCCAAGTAGACCTGGGGCTTATGGTTCTCGGGTGCTTTGCAGGTACACTGATGGTGGTGATGTGAGACCTGTACTGCTCTGTGCTGAGAGGACAAAGAAACCTGTGCCTGGGAGTGCCAGGCCCCTCTGATGCGTCTCTCTCCTGTGCCTGTATTGCACCCTTGACCTGTAACAAGGTGGTCTGAGTATAAACTGAACTATGAGTCCTTTCAGCAGTAGAACATTTAAGATAATTAATGTGTAATTTACACATATCTTCTTGATACAGCTTCATGCTCCTAATATTTTTTTTTATGATTTTATCTATTTATTTTTGGCTGTGTTGGGTCTTTGTTGCTGCATGGGCTTTTCTCTACTTGGGGTGAGCAGGGGCTACTGTCTAGTTGCAGGGCATGGGCTTCTCATTACAGTGACTTCTCTTGTTGCTGAGCACTGGCTCTAGAGCACGGGCTCGGTAGTTGTGGCCACATAGGCTTAGTTGCTCTGTAGTATGTGGGATCCTCCTGGATCAGGGACTGAACTCATGTCTCCTGCATTGGCAGGCAGGCTTGCCACCACTGAGCCACCAGGGAAGCCCCATGCTCCTAATCTTAATGTCACTTAAACCATGCTTGCCGGGTGCACCTGGTCCTTGGCAATCAGTCCAGGGACTTGGAAAGGTAAAGGCTCACTGTAAGGGGAATGAGGAGGGTTCTCAACAGTAACTCTCTGGGCTTCGTAAATGTTACCAAAAAGAATTCAGGTGATCTTTACTTGCAAGTGAGAGGTAAAGGCACAAAGCCCCCTCCAGGCAGACAGAGGAAATTGAGGACTGGGCAGGTGGAGGCAAGTACAAGTTATCTGATGTCAGAACTTCTCTTTTCAAGTCTCATCCCTCAGAGACTTTGCCCGGGTCCCCTGAGCCTATTTTGAAAGTGGAGGAAAAAATAAGTTTGAGGAGCAAGAGCATAGACAGGATTCTACTCTCAGACTAAACTATTAAATTGCAGACTAAAATATACCATTCCAGGAGCCCATTTAGAATGAATCCTGGGCTTCAGGTGAGTAGGGCTAGATCGCCCATAGGGACTGAAGCATCTGTACAGAGGTGAGAAGGGATGCGTGGGCCAGCTCTCTGAGGAGGAAGGCAGCTCTGAAAAGGGTTGAGTGCCCCCGACAGAACCATGTGGATGAGAAAGGATCAGTCTGAGAGGTTAAAGGGGAACCAGATGGTTAGCTGGACAAGCAATACATAAGTTAAAACGTAACATATTGAGGTGAAAGCCACATAATATAAAATGAACCATTTTAAATTGAAAAAGTCAGCACACTAGGACATTCACAGTGCTGTACAGTCACAGCCTCTAGCTAGTTCCAAACCATTTTCATCATCCCAAACAGAATCATCATCCCCAGAATCAAACACTCTCTCTCTACTCTCCCCAAGCCCCTGGCAACCACTTATGTATGGATTTGCTTGTTCTGGACATTTTGTATAAATGGAATCACACAATAGGTGACCTTTCATGACTGGCTTCTCTCACTGGGCAGAATGTTTTCAAGGTTCATCCATGCTATAGCATAAATCAGCACTTCGTTCCTTTTTGAGGCTGAATAATAGTGCATTGTGGATTGATCATATTTAGTTTATCCATCCATTCACTGCGGATGAACTGTTATTCACCCATGAACTGTTCAGCATCTGACTTTTGTGACTAGTGCTGCTCTGAACATGCATGTACAGGTACTTGAGTTTGTTTCCCATTCCTTTGGGCACACACCTAGGAGTGGAATTGCACAGTCATATGGTAATTCTATGTTTACTTTCATACCTTTTTTCCCTTTTTTAAAATTGAAACCTAGTTGATTTATAATATGGTTGTTTGTTCCAGGTGTATGGCAAAGTGATTTAGATAGATGTGTGTGTATATATAATTTTTTCAGATTTTTTTTTCCCCTTATAGGTTATTACAAAGTACTGAGTATAGTTCCCTGTGCTATATAGTAGGTCCTTTTTGGTCATCTGGGCTTCCCTTGTGGCTCAGCTGGTAAAGAATCCTCCTGTAAGGCAGGAGACTTGGGTTCGATCCCTGAATTGGGAAGATCTCCTGGACAAGGGAAAGGCTACCCACTCCAGTATTCTGGCCTGAAGAATTCCATGGACTCTATAGTCCATGGGGTCGCAAAGAGTCGGACACGACTGAGTGACTTTCACTTCACTTTTGGTCATCTATTTTATACATTGTAGTGTGTATATGTTAACTCCAAACCCCTAATTTATTCTTCCCCATCTCTTTACCCTTTGGTAACCATAAGTTTTCTATGTCTGTGGGTCTATTTCTGTTTGGTAAATAAGTTCATTTTTATCATTTTTTAAGATTCCACATATAAACAATATCATATGATCTTTGTCTTTTTCTATCTGACTTACTTCACTTAATATGATAATCTCTAGACCCATCCATGTTGCTGCAAATGGCACTTTTTCATTCTTTTTTATGGCTGCGTAATATTCCATTGTAGTCACATCTAACTTTTAATCTCCTGAGTCAGTGATTAAAAGAGCTCAGAGTCCCAACTCCCACCAGAGAGAATAGGAAGAGCTAGCTTCTCCTCAAGCTGAGGGAAAGGGGATTTAAAAGAGCCCTCAAACAGCTTGTTAAATATTCCCTGGAGAGCAAGGGAAACGTGAGGAGGACGCAGCACACCTGAGAACTCCGAAGGGCTCCACGTTGGAGCAGGCAGCTTCCCTAACATCACAGCAGAGAGAGGTTGCTGTGTGAGGTTGCCCTGCTCCTGAACTGTGGGCACAAGACATGCTGCCCCTTTCCCCAGGAGCAGAGCTGGGCTTCCCATGCAAGAGCGATGGCCAGTGAGGTCTGCTTGTATCATGTACCTGGAGGGCTGCCTGCCACGGGGAGGGGAAAGCGGCAGAAAGAAAGCAAAAATGTACCTGTGCGTGTGTGATGAGGAGCTGCAGATGGGTGGTAAGTAAACCCTGGAGCAGAGACGAGTCTTCCAGGGCAAAGGAAGATCCCCACGCTGAGAAGGTGAGTCTCCAAAACCAGAAAGAGAAAGTGTCCGCGTTGAATTCCTCCCTGCTCATCTCATGACAATATTAATCAAGTATATAGATTTGTATCTGTGAAAATAAGTGTGTATATACATGAAAGGGAACCTTTAAAGACAAGATTAATTCACTTCCCATGCTTTTCATATTTTATGCCTGATTAAAATGCAAAATATCGATCACCAATGCTCAGGCCCTACTCCAGAGATTGTAATTTAATGGAATGTTCTCCAAGTTTCCTGATGATTCTCTTGTGCAGTCAGGGTTGAGAAGCACTGTACTGGGGGACAGGACCGACCTTGGTGTGAACCTGAGACTAGAGGGAAGAGGAGTCAAAGGGACCGCACAGTTAATGGAAAGTCCAACCCACTGGGGTTTACGCGCTTCAGTTTCCTTGGCACACACACACTTTGGGGACTGGTAATGGTTGACTGATCCGGAGTCCTTGCGTGGATCTTGCCAGCCTGTGGTGGGCGGTCAGCAGAGACAGACCTGGTATTCAGGGGGCAGTTTGCTTCAGGTTGTGAGTTTAGCCTCACATATTGAGGGCAGCATCATAAGAGGACTGCAAGGCTCCTGGAGAATCTGGTAGGTGGAGCCCAAGGCAGGGACAGAAACCCACGGCTGGGGCAGGAGTGAGATCAGGCTCTCTCACGCAAAAAGAAAATCAAAATGCAGTTCATATTGCTACAAGAGCTCTCCAAAGTGGACCTGAGAGGCCATGAAGAGAATGTGATTGGTACAGGGCTCAGCTGTATGCAATCTGACCTTTTCACCTGATCATAGGAACACCTGCCAGAAACTGAGTACATATCGGACTGTTACTCTAAAATAATTCCTGACAGTCTGTCTATTTATAGAACCTCTACCAAAAGCAACTTGTGATTCCTTAAGGACAAATATTTTCTGACTTGTGTCAGAGTTGATCACAATTCTTACCAGGCAACTGGTAGTTAGTTGACGTAGAGTTCATTTACAGTGTTTTAGTATCTGCTATATGGCAACTGTAATTCAGTTATACACAAGTATACTTTCTTTTTAATGTTCTTTTCCATTATGGTTTATCACAAGATATTGAATATAGTTCCCTGTGTGATACAGTAGGACCTTGTTGTTTATCCATCCTATATATAATAGTTTATCCATCCTATGTATAATAGTTGTAATCCCCAACTCCCAATCCTTCCCTCGCCCTGTCCCCTGGGCAACCAGAAGTCTGCTCTCTTTTTCTTTTATTGGGGTATAATTACTTTGCAATATTATGTTTCTGCTGTACAATGAAGTGGTTCAGCCATATGTATACATATGCCCTCCGTCTTAGACCTCCCACCACCACCATCCCACCGTCTAGATCGTCACAGAGCACCGAGCTGAGCTTCCTGTGCTGGTAGCCGCTTCCCACTAGCTTTCTGTTTTACACTTCGTAGTGCATATATGTCAGTGCTACTATCCCAGTTCGTCCCACCCTCCCCTTCCCCTGCCCTGTGTCCACATGTCCCTTCTATACATCTGCATCTCTATTCCTGCATTGGAAATGGGTTCATCTGTATATTTCTCTAGATTCCACATATGCGTTTGATATATGGTGTTTCTGGGATGCAGAGATCTTAAATAGGATAGCCACCGCAAAGAAGAAACATTCCCTCAGGAAGGAGCTGATCCTAGAGGTAGCACCACAGAATATTTCTAATATTTACAGAAAGCCAAAAGAATTTTCGAATGCCTCTCTCAAAACCCAAGAAAATCAAGTTTAAAACCACCACCCCCCCCAAATAATATATAAGGTCAAAAAAAGAGACTAGGCATGGAGTATTAGGTAGTGGTCATGTGATGCCTCTCTGGGGCACTGTTTCTCACACAGCCAGCAGGACACGTGGTGGGGGGTGTGGCATTCAGAGGGAGCGTTTGACTCTAGCTCCCAAGGACGGGAGGAGCTGGACTCTCAGCGCCCTTCCTTCCGTCGTCCCCACCGACCTCCTTCATCAACCACTGTGGGGGAACCCCTTCACCGTATACACACAGAGGTGCTAACACATTATTGACCAGAGACGACGTTTCTAGAGAGCAATACAATTAACATCACCGTGTGAAGTCGTTAGAGCTTAAACTTGATCAAGGGTTCACTTACACAATTTAGGATTGTCGTTATCATTTACACCTTGCGCACCGTTAGGTTTTTGTTCCAGCCTCGTGTATATTTTAACTGCAAGTTTATTACCATAAAATTTTCAAAAGTGACGCATCATGAGATTGTGAGTGAAGAATTTTTCAGTGAATTTTAAGCAGATACTTTCTCTGATTGAGCGACATAGAGGCTTAGTGTCTCAGAAGATGAGAGGTCTTCAGAATATAGCTCTGATTCAGACAGCGTGAATATTAGATCCATAAGAAGACAGAAAGCCTTAGTGACTGATTTGATACAGAAAGTGAGGATGAAACTCCCAGTGCTGGAGAAGACTTTCTCGATGTGTCGGGTGTAACAATTGAATGTAACAACCCACAAAATGTTCATAAAATAACGGAATAATTTTTGACTGGCCAAAATAAAAATCACCAGCCACAGGCATTAGTTTCTACGAAACTCTCCCAGTCGGTAGTGACATAAAAAAACCCTAGTTTATGAGGAAGCAGGGACTGTGGAAGAAACCCTTTTTCTCAAATTGGTGTGAGCCATGGCAGCAAGACTGCTGGAGGCGTCTCCCTGGGGGAGCCTGGGTGCATAGGGAGGAGGCCGGAGGGGGCCGTGGACAGGATGCTGTATTTCCTGTGAGTTTGCCTGGAATCCAGATGCCTGGGAAGTTCTCGACTTAGAAAATGGCTGGGGATTTTGGTATTTTTTTTGTGGCCAATCAACAGCTCAGCTTCTGAAGGTAAATTCTCCCTTCCTCCTAGGGTTCTGTGTATGCGCGCGCGCGTGCGTAAGCCACCTAGGGGTCTACTGCAGGATTAATTTCCTACTAAGAAGAAACAGTCATCTCAGTTGAGACTCAGTCAGGGTGGTGACAGTGTCCTACCTCTGCTCACAGCCCCCACTCAGTCTGATACAGCCAGGAGGTGGGGTGGGGGCAGGGGCTACCCTACTGAACAGCTGCTACAATAGAAGAGTCGTGGTGCCCATGGAATTGTCCTTCTTTTCCCCCAGTGGTGTCTGTAATCCACAGCTGAAAACAAAAGGCACAAAGAACCCCCCCCCCATGTTAAGAATTGCCAGGTCTGAAGGTCAGCCGTAGTCCCAGGAGCAGTGGTTTTCAAAATGTGTTTCCCAGGGTGAGCATCACCAGGGACCTTGTTGGAAATGCAGATTCTTGCCCTGCCCTTTCACAGCTGCTGATTGAGAGAGTGATGGGGTGGGGATCAGCCATCAGTGGTTGACAAGCCGTCCGGGTGATTCTGATGCCTACCCACATTTGAGAAGCCCAGCCATGGGCGACAAGATGCTCTTAATATTTTGATGGACTGGGCATGACCCTTTTTCTTCAGGGATCTGAGACTGGCAGGAGGCTGCCCTTGAGGACTGACAGATTCTTTCCTTGACCAAACCCTAGCTAGGCTCCTCTGAGTCCTTTCTCTCTGACTAGTGCTCAGCTTTGGCCTTTGAAGACTTGAACCAATGTGAACACGGTTTCTAAGGCAGCATCCTCAGGGACCCAAACTCCCCTTAAAATGCCTGCCTGAGAAATTACAATGACGCCAAAAGAATTTATTTTACTATTTTGTTACAGCCAACACCTGGAGGAAAACAGAGTCCTTGTCTCCTGATCTCTGTGGGAGGGTGGTTGCGTGCGTGCTAAGTCACCACAGCTGTGTCCAACTCTTTGTGACTCCATGGGCCATAGCATGTCAGGCTTCTCTGTCCATGGGATTCTCCAGGCAAGAATACTGGAGTGGGTTGCCATGCTCTCCTCCAGGGGGATCTTCCCAATCCAGGGATCGAACCCAAGTCTCTTATGCCTCACTGCATTGGCAAGGGGGTTCTTTACTACTGTGCCACCTGGGAAGCCCATAGGAGCCTAATTTTGATAGGTGCCGGTTAGCAAACCCAGATGGGTTTTACATGGACTGATCCCACACTTCTCCTTTCTATAATTTTTCATTTTCCTGACCACTGGATCCCTACTTACCCACCTCCCTACTTCCTCATTCTCCCCCTTAAAACACTCAGTCTTTGCTGTACAAATGGAAGCTTTCAGTCCCCTATTGCAATAGTGTACGAGTGATGAAAATCTGTGCTTAGCACTTTAACTAGTGTCCCGCTCTGTTCACTTTTGCAGGACACTCAGTATTTGTATAAAGGCCATTCCCTCTTCCCCTATCCCTGAGAGTGAGCACAAGAGAGAGAGGCTGGAAGTTCAAAGAGGTTTTTTTTTCTTTTTTAAGTTGTTAGTATTTACAAGAAAGGGGGCGGGGTGGCACATTATTCCCCAACTGGATGATTGCTCAGCAAGTAGGCTTGCCCCAAGAGGAGGGGATAGATCTCAGAGGGAAGAAGTCAGTATGGAACCTCCAGGGGCATAAGGTGTAAGGATGGTTACAGCATCTAGGTGCAGAAAATACCTCATCTGTGTCTATGAGCCTAAGTAGGCCAGCAGAGGGTAGATGAGACCCTGGCCGTGGAGGGACAAAGAGATGTGGACCTCTGATGCAATTATACGGGTAGCTGGCTGCGCCACCAGGCATAACCATTCTCAGGAGGGAGCCCCTGACCCCGCCCCAAGGCAAAGGGAGCTATTGCAGTGGAGTTTCTCCTCTGCAGGAGCCTCTGGCGGCCACTACCCGTCCACACCAACCTGCAGACCCTGAGCTAGGTTGGTGTAAAGGTCAAGGCAAAAGAGACCCAAACTGCACCACAGCCAGTCACACAAAGGGCCCTCCCTCTGTGGCCTGTGTCGTTCTACCCTAAAGCCATAAAGCTGTGCACACGGGGAGGTGGGGGTGGGGTGGGGGGGTGGTGAGCAAGATGACTACGCCCCTCCCTCTAATCTTAAAGGTGTAAATCAGGGCTGTGCTTGAGGGTGGGGAGGTTGGTGGGATCTGACTTGGATGCTGCTGCTGCTGCTGCTGCTGCTGCTGCTAAGTCGCTTCAGTCGCGTCCAACTCTGTGCGACCCCATAGACGGCAGCCCACCAGGCTCCGCTGTCCCTGGGATTCTCCAGGCAAGAACACTGGAGTGGGTTGCCATGTCCTTCAATGCATGAAAGTGAAAAGTGAAAGTGAAGTCGCTCAGTCGTGTCCAACTCTTCGAGACCCCGTGGACTGCAGCCCACCAGGCTCCTCCGTCCATGGGATTGTCCAGGCAAGAGTACTGGAGTGGGGTGCAATTGACTTGGATGGCAATAGACTTTTACATTCGAATCGTTTCAAGTCTTAAGAACTGAGATGAAAGAGCTTTAATGACGGGGAGTAACCTGGCGTGCTGCAGTCCATGGGGTCACAAAGGGTCAGACAGGACTGAGTGACTGAACAACAACCATGGGATAAGTTAGGGAATCAGGCTGAGCGGGTTTGAGGGGAGCCTTCCCCCTAGCGGGGATAGATTAGAATTGACTGCTAATGTGACGGATACTTCCTTCCGCACCTCCCACACTCCAGGGCCTTTTATCACCTTATTTTACAACTGGGCAATTTGCGGCTCTGCCAGTAACTGAGCTCAGGCCGGGTCTGCCAGTGGTAGTGCTGAGACTGGAGCCCAGATGCGCCTGCCTCCAAGCCCCTGAAGTTGGCAAGCACATGGGCTGGAAGACTCAATGACCCTAAGGTAAGCAACTGGAGGCAGGATTTATTCTCTAGTTTAGGAAAACCTTCTGCCAATCCTGGGGAGAATGTGGAAAAAGAAGGTTAGCTCCAGCCCTGACTGTCAGGGGAGACAAAATCAGAGTGGGTGGCGACAGCCCACGGGTCATTTGAGCCCTTTGCCACACACACAGGTTTGACCGCCTGTGGGTTAGGAGAAATGGTGTGCCTATAATTGAGAAACAAAGATTGTTCTGGTCTAATGCTCCTGGCCGGAGAAGGCAATGGCATCCCACTCCAGTACTCTTGCCTGGAAAATCCCATGGATGGAGGAGCCTGGTAGGTTTCAGTCCATGGGGTCACAAAGAGTCGGACACAACTGAGCGACTTCACTTTTCCTTTTCACTTAAATGCATTGGAGAAGGCAATGGCAACCCACTCCAGTGTTCTTGCCTGGAGAATCCCAGGGATGGAGGAGCCCGGTAGGCTGCCGTCTCTGGGGTCGCACAGAGTCGGACACGACTGAAGCGTCCCAGCAGCAGCTGCAGTGCTCCTGGCAGAAGCAGCCTTGTGGGAAAGAGTAGAAGGATTCAAAGCCAGACTTCCTCTTGCCCCTCTCCCTTCAAGCTCTACCACAGGGAACACTTAATCCTCAACTCCTCCCCAGGCGCAAGAATGACCCCATCCCAGGAGAAGGCCATGCCTCTGGGGCAAAGACATTGTCAGCCTTGGTGGACATCAGTTGGCTCTGGCTTGAACTTGCTAACATCCGGCATTGCTTCTTGGACTCTGGCCTCTTAAACCAGACAGAGGAAGAATGTGGACTCTAGAAAGGGAGCATTTGGAGGTTTGCAGTTAGGGGAGTGACCCTTGCAAAATCTTGTTCTATCTCTTGCCTCTGAGGTCTGAGACTCCACATCCAAAAAGCCCCTTCTCTCCTGGTCACTTCTCTTCAGTGTCCCTCACCGTCTCCTCCTCCCTCTATCCCACTTCTTCTGAGTAAGGATTGGAAAACTCCTTAGAGATTTTTCAACTAAGTGAATTGGGAGTTTTCCTTCTGGACCTCATTCCGGACCCTGTCTTCCCTCTACACTCTGCATACATGTACCTTTCTCATTCTAAGTACCTCTACATACTCATGACACTTCAGTTCTTATGTCTAGCCCAGAACTCTAGTCTCATTTAAATACTTGCCTATTTGATATTTTTATTTGTGTGTCTCTAAGCATCTCAAACTCAGTATCCTTCAAATTTAGCTGGCAATTCTTCTTCAGTAAATCCTGTTGATTCTATCTCCAAAATATATTTATGTCAAATGTGTCTACTTTTCTTTCCTTTCTCTGCTCCCACTCGTGCTTTACCTAACAATATCTTTCCCACTGAACTTACCCCAATCATTTTTCCCCCGACATTGCTCTTCAGCATGACCATCAATTCATTCTCCACAAACAACAAGTCATCTGGTTAAACTGCAGGTCAAATCATTTTAGTCTCATTTGTAAATCCCTTAACAGCTACTTACTATATTCAAAATAATTGATTATACCTAATATTGTCACCTAGCCCTTCTCTACCAGCAATGGCACCCCACTCCAGTACTCTTGCCTGGAAAATCCCATGGACAGAGGAGCCTGGTAGGCTGCAGTCCATGGGGTCTCGAAGAGTTGGACACGACTGAGCGACTTCACTTTCACTTTTCACTTTCATGTATTGGAAAAGGAAATGGCAAACCACTCCAGTGTTCTTGCCTGGAGAATCCCAGGGACGGCAGAGCCTGGTGGGCTGCCGTCTATGGGGATGCACAGAGTCAGACACGACTGAAGTGACTTAGCAGTAGCAGCAATATTGTGACCGAGCCCCTCTCTACCAGTGTTAGTCATTACTTTTGTTCATTCATATTTTCATTCTTTCTCTCCTTGTGGGCACATGGAATCACTGCACTTTCTTATACGTATGAAGTGGACATATGTCTGTGTTACTTGTTTTGGACAATGAAACATAAGCTAAGTGGTTTGAGAGCTGGTTCATGACTATTAATGCACTTTCTTCTCCTGCTACAGTAATTAGGGAAACCAGTGTCGATAAGGTGGTGCCACAAGATTGAAGAAGCTTGAATTAGTAGTAGTACTTGTAGGAGAGCTGGGCTGGAAGTTTGCGCAAATCCACAGTGAGATGTCTATGAGTGAACAAAAAATTAGCTTCTATTGTGAGATTTGGAGCTTGTTTGTTACTCAGCAAAACATATCCTATCCTGATTACCACGGTAGAAAGAGGACTTACTTGTGGGAAGCCTCTTTAAAATAAAAGCAAAGGATAAAGTTGTTTTCAGCAAAATGTCTTGATTTTTATTAGACAGCAAAAAATTAACAACTGACTCATTAGTTATTCACAAAAGGAATCAAAATGAACCCCCAAGTTGGAGGGAGTTTCAGGGTGGCTCAAGGAGAAGGCACATACGTGTTTTTGAGAGAAAATGACACTCCTAGCTAACAACTCTTATGGGTGGGCAAGACTGAATTACCATGGGGGAAAAAGGAAGATGTGGGTAAAACTTTACAGAGAGAGAATCTAGCATGAGGAAAAGTCACCTTAGGTGTGTTTAAGTGTATTGATTAAAGTTAACCAGGTAAGATACTTTCTTCCCCACTAACCAAGTAACAGTTGTTTCACTTTGGTTTAAAATATACAAGGAAGGATCTGAATGATTCAAATGTGGCTGAAAGGGAGCAGTTTTTGAGGAACATATACTTTCTAAGCAGGAACATTTCTTTGTTTTCTTCTCCGAGGTTTCTGTTACTATATATCTTCAGTGATGGGCAGTATTTAATTCGGAGAGAGAGAGATTGAGAAAGGAAAGGAGAGAGAAGACAAATAGGGAATAAGGAAGTAAAGGATGGAGGGAGAAGGGTAAAAGGAAGTAAATCGATAATGAGACTGGAATGTGCAGTCTCAATGAGAGGGGAGAGATGGCCAGCTCTTCCTAAAGACCCTTAAACACACAGAACAGTAGGTAGCATCGTTTTGACCCTTTTACCCAGGGTGACTATACTCTGGGAGGCTGGGGCTGAAATGCTGTGGTCACTATGAATGAAGGGAGTGACTTCTAAGTGTGCTGGCCTTCAGGCATAGCAACCAGAAGGAGGCAGTTCTCAGAGCTCCTCTTCTCCAGAACACGTGAGAAATCCGCAGAAGTTACTGAAAACATCGTTGCTCACACCTGTTGACTCCAGGGCACTGCTGAGGCTTCCATTGGCTAGAGTCTCTGTTTTATGTTTCAGAATTCTCTAGATCCAGGGACTGAGCTGATGTCCACAGCACTGTCTTCTTATATAAGCAGAATGGGGCTGTGTTGATGGGACAGCACTCTTTCATCCTGAGCTGTGAGCAGTCTGGTCTGGACAGTCTCTTTTTCTTTTTTTTGTTTTGAGGCACAAGACTCTGTGCCCACTGTGAAGTTCATTTCCCACAGTCCGACCTATAACTGATGTCATTCAGCTCTGCTCACAGCTCCAGGCCTTAGTTTTGCCTCTGCCTCCCAGGTTCCTTGATGAGGCCATACGTGGCCTCAAAGTTGAGGCCTCTGAGTAGAGAGCTTCAGGCTGGACCATATAAGCCCAGGTTCCGGGCAGCCTGGGAGATCCTGGGAGTTTTCCTCTGGGGAAATGGATAGTGAGCTGGTTTTCCAGCCCGGTGTGGCCTCTTTATGGCAGGAGGGCCCTGAGTGCCTATGTGGAAGCCAGATCCCACTGCCTTTGTCTGTGACTCGTCCACTTGGCACTCAGGCTGGGCTGCTTCTGGGATGGTGGTTTTTTGCTGAGTCATCTGAGTGTCTTCAAACAAGCCTGGGAGCCTTTGCTCAGACCCCATGAACTTGTCCTTGTGCTTTACATGAAGACTGGTTCCCTGGCGGAAGGTTTGGACCAGGCGGTGCATCTCTAGGTGTGTGTGCCACGGAGACTCGGGGGTCTGCAGACAGCCCCTGTCATCCTCCTCCAGCGTCTCCTCTGCCTCAGGAGCCGCCTCCTCTGGGGTCAGGGAATGCCTTCTCTCCTTGTTAATCCAAACAGCACTGACCATGGCCTCGGCTGGGGCGGGCAGGTTCTCTCCTGAGAAAGCAAGGCACCAACAGGGTCACCGCTGGAAGGTACAGGGGCAGCCCTTGTTTAGGGGATTCTCAGAGCTTTCAAGCTGAGAAAGTCCATGCCCAGTACATCAAGGAGGCCAGATACCCAGGGCACTGCACTATCTCTAACACACACCCATTCACGCACAATTATTCATTCTTTCCATTATTAAGTATTCATAATGTGCCAGGCATTATTTTGGAGAAGGAAATGGCAACCCACTCCAGTGTTCTTGCCTGGAGAATCCCAGGGACGGTGGAGCCTGGTGGGCTGCCGTCTATGGGGTCGCACAGAGTCGGACACAACTGAAGCGACTTAGCAGCGGCAGGCATTATTTATTTGAGGTGTTGAGACAAAATCTACCCCTTCATGATGTGGTCTAGTGGAGCAGAAAGTGTTATTTGAACAGTTGTGTCCGACTCTTTGCCACCCCATGGACTGTAGCCCAACAGGCTCCTCTGTGCGTGGGATTTCCCAGGTGAAAATACTGGAGTGGGTTGCCATGCCCTTCTCCAGGGGATCTTCCCA
Source organism: Giraffa tippelskirchi (assembly GCF_054371585.1). NCBI lineage: Eukaryota > Metazoa > Chordata > Mammalia > Artiodactyla > Giraffidae > Giraffa > Giraffa tippelskirchi. The sequence goes on from NC_137275.1 coordinate 214,286,917, forward strand.
ACCCAGGGATCGATCCCTTTCACTTTCTACTCCACTAGACCACATCATGAAGGGGTAGTTTTTGTCTCAGTGTTCATTACTGTATTCTCAAGACCTCGAATATAAGGAATAAGCAAACAAACATATGGTAATAAAAGTTCCAATGATAAGTAGTGCTGTGGAAAAAAATTCAAAAATGAGAGTTTAATAATAGACTTCAGTCTTTGCAGGGAGGGAGTGAACCGTAGGAAGAGCTGGGAAACTCACATTTGAGGCTGAAAGAAGAACCAGGAGCAAGGGCACACACATGTCCACCCACAGGTGTGATTCATACACACTGGCCAGTGGAAAGGGGTTATTCTTTTGTGTTATGGGATTCTGATGAAGGATTTAGCATCCAAGGCAGAGGAGGAGGGGCTGTGTTTGAAGCAGCTCCTGTCGGAGGACTGGTCTTGATCTTTCATCTCATAGCCACTGTCCTGGAAACATGTTTGCAGCACTGTCCGCTTTCCTGCCCTGGCTTCAGGGATGAGCAGGTGGGCCGATGCCTCTGTTCCTTCTCAGGGACATCTTTTTACCACCTCGTGGAACATGGTAGTTTCTGGTCAACTCTTGGTGGCGGCGAGGGTTGGAGGAATGACTGAATGTCATTTTCCTATAGAAAGGAGGCCTGGGACAAGCCTGGAATTGCCTCTGAAATGTCAGCAAATCTTCCTTGAGTGTTCTGATATTTGTCACTGCAGAAGGCCCTGTAGATGACAACATCCACAGTGGGAGTAGAGAGATGATGTTAAAGGAGTAAAGCTGGGAGGAGACCTTGAACTCCAATGCTAGGAATCTAAAACACCTGCCATTTCTAGAACCTGAAGACATTCCATAATGTTAAGAGGAAAGCTAATTTCAGAGCCTTCCTTCCATTAATCAGCTCCCAGAATACCTACCCCTCCAGATATAACTCTGTGTCTTGAGATGCTGAAATCTAATGGGAGCCAGTCTCAATGGCCACTCTGTCTTCCTGGATCTCTGATGTGCTGGACACAGAGGATCCCTGTCTTCTAAATTCCCTCTACTTGCTTGGCTTCATGGCATTAATATCTCCTGGTTTTCTCCTCCATTTAAGAAAAATGAATTGTGGCAAGACCCACACAACATAAAACTTACCACCTTTAGCCATTTTGAAGTGTACAGTTCAATAGTGTTAAGTCCAGTCACATGGTTGTGCAACTGATCTCAAGAAATTTTTCATCTTCCCAGACTGACACTATACCCATTAAACAACAATTCTTCATCTCCTCCACCCCCACCCTGGCAACCACCGTTCTACTTCCTGTCTCTGATTTGATAACTCCATGTACTTCATATGAGTAAATCATTTACAGCATTTGGCTTTTTGTGATTGGCTTATTTGACCTAGTGTAATGTCCTCAAGATTCATCTGGTTTCATCCAAGATTCAGCATGTGTGAATTTCCTTCCTTTTTCAGGCTGGTGTTCAGCTGCTACCATTTCAACTGCTGTCTTCTCTGACTTTTCTTCCTCTGCTGTGCCTTCAGTAATTTAGCGTTCTATAACTCTGATTGTCCTCCCAGCCTCTTATCAGTTTATGCATTGGTCCCCCACAATTTATCCATGCCTGTGACTTCAACTACCAACAATTTGTTGATAACCCCAAACCTATATCTCGAACGCAAATTACTCTCCTGAGATCCAGGCTGGTTGGAAGTTTTACAGATAATTCCCTCAAATGCAGCATGTTTAAAAATTTTTATTTGGGTTGTGCCGGGTCCTAGTTGTAGCACGTGGAATCTTTACTTGTGGCATGCAGGATTTTTAGTTATGGCATGTGGGATGTATTTCCCTGACCAGGGATTGAACCCAGGCTTCCTGTGTTGGGAGTCATAGCCACTGGACCACCAGGGAAGTCGTCAAATGTAGCATATTCACAAATTCATCTGTCCCTATCAGAAATCTTTTCCTCCTATATTCCCTATCTTACTGGGTGGCATCACCAGCCACCCTATTGCTAACGTGCAGGCAGAATTGCTTTCTTGCCCCTACCATCATTTTTTCACTTCATCTTTATAATCTGAAAGTGAACGTGTTAGTTGCTCAGATTCTCTACTGTCTGAGGCACCAGGGAATCTGCCTGCAATGCAGGGGACTTGGTTTCAATCCCTGGATCAGAAGATCCCCTGGAGAAGAAATGGCAACCCACTCTAGTATTGTTGATTGGAGAATTCCATGGGCAGAGGAGCCTGGCGGGCTACAGTCCATGGAATCGCAAAGTGTTGGACACGACTGAGCAGCTAACACTTCCACAGTTTGTAACTGGACTCGGATTTCTTCCTGGAGAACCACCTTATTCCTCACACCCAGTCCAAATGCTTCAAGCGTCCTTCCAACTCAGTCTCATGTGACCTCGTGGTCCTTAGCCAATCAGTACAGGAAGTCCCAAGGAGCTTTATCCGTATTCATTTGTTTCGTTCCCACCACAATATTATACTTTGAGGACTATGGTTATTCCCGGTTGACAGATGAGGAAACTGAGTCACAGAGGAATTTATAGGACTTGTTCAAAGCTGCACAGAGCAAGTCAGCGGCAAAGCTGGGGCTCACGCTGTCCTCCAGAGACCAAGTACAGGGACACCCCAGCAGACAGCACACTGGTTCTCACAGTTAGAACAAGAATGTGAACTTGCAGACTGCTGTGAAAGAAGTACCCTGAAAGATCCTGACCGAGCCTGCGGGTCAGAAGTCTTCCCTGGGGAAGCAGTGACGGAGAACTACCCCTTGCCTTAACCCGTCGTAACTCCTGACATGGTGACTCATCACGTGGTGATGATGGAGGCAGGAGCTCTGAATTACAGGATGCAGGAGAAAAGGCCAGCAGGGAAGGTTGGGGCAGGGGTGGTAAACACTATGGGGTGTGCTGAGCTTGTGATGTCTTTGGGACATACACATCACACAGTTTTGTGAGTCTGAATCACAGGTGTGTTAAACCTGCTTTCACTTGATACGGGTTTAATGAATGTTTGTTGAGTGACTGAATGAATAAACAGCCTTGAGGATGGGAAAGCTTTAGGAAACTGTCAGCTCTGCCCTGCAGAGATGGCGGTGCTGTTTGGTTGTGCCAGTTCAGTTCAGAAAGATCCCACTGGTTGGCCCAAGTCACGCGAGATGGGTGCTTTTAGCCCATGGCAGCACACTTCCTGTCACTTCCCAGGCAGTGAGGTCCCTCTGGCCCCTGAGTCCCTCCCAGCCCAGCCTGGATGTGTTCCCAGGGAGTGTGAACGATGTAAACAACCACAGAAATTCCCCGGCACAGCCTACACCTTTCAGGGGGTCTTCCTACTTCTCTTGACTTGTCTCTCTGGGTTTAGAGGATGAAGGGCTGAGATTTGAGTCTTGAGCTCCTAACTTCCTCCTGGAATAAATTTGAGTTCCTAATGGAAGGGAGGCTTCTCCCCTGAAGGAGGGGCTTCTATATCTCAAGGCTTCTCTGGCTGGTGGGTGAGCCTGGGTGCCTCCTGGGTCCCTGAGCCCTGTGTTTCCTCTGGCCAGTGCCCAGGCTGTTGGAAATATCACATGTTCTCTCTCCAGAGCCAGTTTCTCTGGTTTGCAGGAGGTGCCTGAGTGAGACCTGGCCAGGAAGCAGAGCTCCCATCTCCCCACGTGGCCTAGCGGGGGGTGGGATGGGGGGTGCCAAGCCCCGCTCACCAGGCAGACCAGTTCAGCAAGATCAGAATCTAAGAGCAGAGGCCAGGAATGGCATGTTGCCTGCCAGCCCCCTGCTGGAGCCCCCTGCCTGGTTCAGATGGCACCCAAACCAGCCCCTCTCTCCTGACCCTGTCTCGCTGCTTTTGTCCACCGGGAGGGCCCGCAGAGCCCTGGCCCTGCGCTGCCCACAGCTTTGCCACCTGTTCTGCCCACAGCCAGGTCCTCCCTGCCTCTGCCCCCAGCACCTGCCCAGCCCTACCTTTCGGGAGCACCACGACGTGGGCCTGAGCCCTCTGCTTCCGTCTCAGGCCTTCATACTGGGCTCGCAGGAGCTGGATGTTAAGCAGGGGCCCTTTCCGGGGGGCCTGAGGCCCGGAGCCCTCGGCCATGTAGCAAGACCCCAGCTGCCAGAAGTGGGGCAGGGCGGGGCACAGGCAGGGCAACCCTTTCATCCGGATCCGGGAGGAAAGCAAACACGGATGGGCGGGGCCCAGGGGCTGGTGGGGTCAGGGAAGTGAGGAGGAAGGTAGCCAGATCCCGTGGAGAACAAGGTAGGGAGAGTGTGAAACGGAGGAGGGGAATGGGGTGGAAAGGGGCGGTAAGGAGAAGGAAAAAGTCTGGGGGCGGGGGCTGCAAGAGGGAAACTGAGGACGAGGGAAGGAGGGGTTACAAAGAGGGGATACGGGATGGAGAAGAAGGTGACCCCAGAGATGGATGGAGGAGAGAAGCGTAGGACAGGAGAGCAGCAGGAGGAAGAAGAGGGCAGGGAGGGAATAGAAGTGAGAAGCTGGGGACAGAGAGAAAGGCAAGCCCAGCTGCTCAGATCTTTTTAGGCCCAAGGACTGTCCTACTCCAGGTCCTTCACTGCTTGGTCCCAAAGGGCAGGATCCAGGAGCTACCGTGACGCCTCCTGTTTCCTGGCAGAGCTGGAGCTAGTGCTGAGGAAGGCCAAGTGCCAAACTTGGCTCACGCTTCTTGGACTGGACCGCGGATGCTGGTCAGCAAACCTGCCCGTTTGGTTGGCAGTTGGCAAAGGAGCTGGTACCCAGGGGATATGCACCGGCATTGAGCAGAGGGAGACCGACCCAGCAGCAAAGGTACCCCTGAGACCTCCACTCAACCCCACAGTGTGCAACCTGGGAGAAAGCCCAGCCCCAGGGAGCCGTGGCCTCCAGCCAGCCCCACCCCTTTGACATTCAGTGTAGCCTCTGTGGTCTCAGCATTTCCCAACCAGTCAGGTTGGTGTTTGTCTTACCCACAACTGGGTGCACCCTCCCCCTCTGCTTGGCAGCCCCGCCATGCCTACATCCGGTTTGAATCCTAAACTCTCTCTCTCTCATACCAGCTTTGGTCTATCCTGGGCTCCTTTTGGCCCATTAAACTTTCTATCTTCTCCTAACACAGTTACCCAAAATATCTGCAGAGGCAGTGGAAACAGTAGCAGCTGAATTTAGGAGACATTTTGGAAAGCAGCGGGGTGGTATTTAGCCATAGGACAATGGACAAGAGATGGAGTGTAAATCTTTGTTAGGTGATATATGCCATATGGGCTTCCCAGGTGGTGCTAGCGGCAAAGAACCCGCCTGCCAGTGCAGGAGACATAAGAGATGCAGGTTCAAGCCCTGGATTGGGAAGATCCCCTTGAGAAGGGAATGCAACCCATTCCAGTATTCTTGACTGGAGAATTCATGGACAGGGGAGCCTGGCAGGCTACAGTCCATGGAGTCGCAAAGAGTCAGACACGACTGAGGGTATGCACACAGCACACCTATGCCATACTCATGTAGGCTGTATGCTTTGTTGGGTAGTGTGTGCTGCTGTAACAAGGTACCACAGACGGGTTGGCTTCAACAGCAAGAATTCATTGTCCCTCAGGTCTGAAGGCCACAAGTCCAAGATCAAGGTGTCAGCAAGGTTGGTTCCCTGTGGGATCAGAGAGGGAATCTGTTCCGTGCCTCTCATTTTGTTTCTGGTGGTTTGCTGGCAACCTTGGGCATTTCCTGGCTTGTAAAAGCATCACCTGATCTTTGCCTTTGTAGTCACATGGTGTTTGCCTTGTGTGTCTCTGAGTCCGACTTACCCTTTGTATAAGGACACGAGTCCTATTGGATTAGGACCCAGGCTAATGACCTCGTCTTAAGTCAACCATTTCTATCTGCCGCGATCCAGTTTCCAAATGAGGTCACATTCTGAGGTACTAGAGTTAGGACTTCAACATCTGGATTTGGGGGGACACACTTTAACTGCTACCAGGTAGAGAAGTGGTAGACCCGTCACAGAGATGGCACAGAAGAGGAGCAGATAGGGGCGATGGAGGGGAAGAGGGATTTGCTTTAGATGTGATGTTTGAAGTGCCTCTGGTCATTGAGTCATCAGGAGGGAGCTGGAAGCTTGGTAGGGAGATGCAGATGTCATCATTTGTGAAAAAGATACCGTTCATTATTGGAAAAGTTTTATCATTAGACAGTCATGCATGCAGGGAACTGAGAGATGGTCTAAAGTTGCTTTCTTTTCCCTTTTCAGTCCCCGTTAGCTTGTTCAAGTTCATGTTTGATGAGTAGAAGAGAAGTCTCTTCTGTGCACTTCTGCCTTCTTTCTTTTCTCTTGTCCCAGTGTCTTAACTTCTTTCTCTTGGCTTCTGGTCTGTCATTATATTCTAGCTATTGAGAGAGGGGATGAATGGTCTAGGCTAGTGGAGCATCTACAGAATTACTTCTTAACATAATTTCTGTGCTACTATTTTGTTTAAATGGTCTCATTGTCTTTCCCCACCTCCTCAAGACCTCCACAATTATCCTGGTTTGAGTCAGGGAGGGCTCCATCAGTGGGAGAGTATATACTCCAGGAAGAGGGTTATGAAGGTGAAGATGTCCACCCTACCTCCTAAGAATGAAAGTCTTCAGCCCATATGTGGCAGCTGAAGTTCTTAGAATTGAATGAAATTTCCAATTTAGGAGGCTATTTCAAGATACCAAGCTCTGGGAAGACCAATATTTAAGGGGCAGGTAGAAGTAAGAAGGTAATGTTGAAAAAAAATAAAAAGTGAAATCAAAACAGTTGGAGAAAAAACAGTGAAGAGGGGCATCCCAGACTGCCAGGAGGGAAAGAAATGTCACCAAAGAGCCAGGGTGGCCAAAACTGGGGAGACAGAATCTCTTGATCTCCCTTCCTGCCCTGTAGAATAGCATCTGAGAAATATATGCAGGAGACTGGTTCTCAGTCTGGTTACACATTAAAATCACCTTGGGAGGGTTTTTTTTTTTTTGTAAATATTTATTTGTTTAGCTGTGCTTGGTCTTAGTTGTGACATGCGGGATCCTCGATCTTTCTTGTGGCATGTGGGATCTAGTTCCCTGATCAGGGATTGAACCCGGCCCCCTGCCTTGGGAGTATGGAGTCTTAGCCACTGGACCACCAGGGAAGTCCCAAAACCACCTTGGGAGTTTTTGTTTTTTTAATATTCATTTATTTATTTGGCAGCATTGGGTCTTTTGCTGTGGCACACAGACTCTCTAGTTGAGGCGTGCAGCCTCCAGAGTGCACGGGCTTGGTAGTTACAGCATGCAGGCTTAGTTTCTCTATGGAATGTGAGAACTTAGTTCCCTGACCAGGGATCGAACCCAAGTCCTCTGCATTGCAAAAAGGATTCTTAACCACTGGACTACCAGGGAAGTCCCCTACCCTGGGAGTTTTAAAAAAACACCCATGCTGGAGTGCTTCGCCTGAATATTCTGATTCACCTAGTCTGGGGTGGTGTCTGAATATTGGTGTGTGTTTAAAATTCTCCGCTGCTCTAGAGAGTTAACTGCCCAGATTCTTGAGTCCCTGGGTTACTGGTTGAGAAACAGTGGTGGGAAATAGCCCAAGCTTCTTCATTCCTTTTTTTTATCAGGGAGCCTCTCTAGCAGCGGCTTCCCTGGTGGCTCAGATGGTAAAGAATCTGCCCACAATGGAGGAGACGCAAGAGACTCAGGTTCGATCCCTGGGTCAGGAAGATCCCCTGGAGAAGGAAATGGCACTTTTCCTTCTCAAGGAATGGAATCCACCTCAGGATTCTTGCCTGAAGAATTCCATGCACAGAGGAGCCTGGTGGGTTACAATCCATAAGGTCACAAAGAGTTAGACGTGACTGAGTGACCAATACTTTCCCTTTCTCTACTCGGAGCTGAAGATAATACATGCCCCTCCATTCTAGTCCAGCTGCATCTGCCATAAAATCGGACTCAATTTCTACTGCATTTGACATCTGTCAGTTTTCATTTTTTAATAGTAATTGTTATCCTTTTCTCTGGTTGAATCTTTGTAGGTATTCCAGTGGGAATTAGGAGAGGCTACCAGCTGCTGGCTGCTTGCCTGTTAGAAGCTTAAACTCCTTCTTTAATTCATATGGTTCTTCTCTCTCTTTTAATACTCAAATCTTTCATCTATTTGGAATTGATTTTAGTATTAGAGTTTTAGATAAAGCATGAATCTAGCTATTTTTTCCTCCAGACGATTGCCCTGTTGCATAGTACCACTTATTGAATAAAATTCCCTTTCCCTATGATTTGCAATAACAGTAATAATAGTGTAAGAAAAAAAAAATCGGCAATGGTATCCCATCCCAGAGAGTCCTCTGAAATAAATAAAAAATATGATTGAGCTGTAGCCCTTCCTGAAAAATGATGACAGCTACCACTAGAAGGACATGATTTATTATTCGGGTGGACTCACCAGCAGAGCAAGGAAAAAGCTTGCTTAGGGTTCAAGACAACAGAGAGGGATGAGATGCCCTGTTATTTGAAAAAAAAATATTTTCTATTTTCCAAATGGTTTAAACTGTACTGAAGCTGAAAATGAAAGTCCGTGTTGAGAGATAATCATGTGTGTCATCTAACAGGGTCACTGATGAAAGGAATCACTTTCCCTGGAGCTCTCAGGAAAGCTTATAGTAAAGGAAATGAGACCTGGAGGATCCAAGTCCACTCCAGTTCAAAGGGCCCAGCTCTTCTATAAGACACGGGTGACAAAGGTGTCACTTATCACTAGAATACTATTCCAGAGAGAATCACTCAGACCGGAGGCACTATAAAGGCCAGCAAAGGGTGGGTGGAGATTCAGAGACTTGAAGAAGAAGCCCACAGGGGAGGTGGTTTGTGAGCCAAAGGCCAGGAGAGCCAGGTATGTGTAGGGGTGGGTGGTCAACAGGAGTGGATTCCATCTTGGTGCAGGACTTAAGTTTCAAGTCCTTTCTGCTAGAGACTCTAGAAAAAGCTTAAGATACCCTGATCTTCAGTTTTTCCTCTTCTCTGTACTAATTTCACTCTAAAATTATCCCACCCCACAGCTTGGTGATGTAGCCTTAGACCAAAAGGACAAGATGGTGATGGATGGGATCCTCCCTGTGTGTCTTTTTGCTGCTTCCAGTGAGAAGGGGGCTCAGCCTGATAGCTTATGGCGAACGATGTCGGATTTGTGATCTCCAAAGAGGAAGCTTTAGCTTCGGGACCAGGGACCAGATTTGATCACTTAAGACTTTTGTGTAGCAGTTTTATTAAAGTATTTAAAGGGACAGAGAAAGCTTCTGACACAGACATGGGAAGGGAGACAGAGTGCCCCCTCACTAGTCTTAGCAAAGGAGCTATATACTTTTTACACTGGTTATTACAGTAAATCAAAAGAATGTCTCAAGGTTGTAGAGGTCTTACTAGGGTGACTCCCACAATTTACATTTAAGATGACAGGGTTAGAACTAACAATAAAAAGATCTTACCAGACCCACTCCCAGTCTGACTCTTTTTGACCCCGTGGACTGTCCATGGAATTCTCCAGGCCAGAACACTGGAGTGGATATCCCCTTCTCCAGGGGATATTCCCAACCCAGGGATTGAACCCAGGTCTCCTGCATTGCAGGCGGGTTCTTTACCAGCTGAGCCACAAGGGAAGCCCACTCGCATAGTATACATTTTAAGGTAACAGGATTAGCCAGAAGGTTCTCAAGAAAGAGAAACAAGTCCTCAAGCAGGATACATTGTTGTTATATAATCTTAGTACAGAGTTTAAGCTGAGTTGTTTTGTTGTGTAATTATCAGCTCTGGGCTTAAACATATGTTCTATGTGACTAAGACTAAGGAATGTAAAAAAAAAAAAGTTTGTCCTTTTCTCCTCCTTGAGAACTCCAGACTTCCTATCCCCTCCTTGAGAGCCCCAGACCCCTCTCTCCTCCTCAGGGACCCTGGACTTCTTATCAACCTCCCTAGAAATGGACTCTATCAAGCCTATCTAGTGGACTGTGATTTGGGGTTCCATGTGGACAGGCAGGAAACCTGGTGAGATGGGACAGGACTCAGAATGTCAAAGAGTACTCCAGGGCAGGTGGTGGTGGTTTAGTCGCTAAGCCATGTCTGACTCTTGCAACTGCAGGCACTGTAGCCCGCCAGGCTCCTCTGTCCATGGGATTCTCCAGGCAGGAATACTGGAGTGGGTTGCCATGCCCTCTTCCAGGGGATTTTCATGACTCAGGATAGAGCCTGGCTCTCCTGCATTGCAGGTGGTTTCTTTACTGACTGAGCCGCCAGGGAAGCCATCTCCAGGGCAGACACACTCTTAAGTTCGAGGTTCTCGGCTTTATGGAATGAGAGAGATTCCTCTCTGAAAAAGGAGAGTGTGTATCAGACCTATGAAAACAGTGGTTTAATTCACTGAGTCCAGATGACTGCAGGCCAGATATGTGCTAATCACTCCATGTACATAATCAGTTTTTTATTATGGTAAAATATACATAACTTGAAATTCACCATTTGAACTGTTTTAAAATTCAATAGCATTAAAGAGATTCACAAAGTCGTACAGCCATCACGACTATCCATTTTCAGAACCCTCATCAAACAGAAACTCTGTACCCAATAAGCAATAACCTTTCATTCCTTTCCACCCACCCTCACCCCCAGTCCCTGGCAACCTCTATCCTACTTTGTCTCTATGAATGTGCCTACTTTAGGTACTTCATATAAGTGGAATCATACATTATCTTTCCCTTTGTGTCTGAATCGTTTTCTTTTAGCATGGTGTTTTTAAGGTTCTTCCGTATTGGAATCTGTATCACTACTTCATTCCTTTTTATGGCTGAATGATATTCTGTTTTATGAATATAGTACATTTTGTTTATCCATTTGTCCATTGATAGACATTTGGCTTGTTTGCATATTTTTTCTATTGTGAATAATACTTTTGTGAAAATGGGTATGCAAGTATTTGAATCCTTTCTTCCAGTTCTTTTGGATATATATCTTGGAGTGGAATTGCTAGATCATATGGTAAATCTTTGTTTAACTTTTTGAGGAATGTATGTATGGAATCAGACTTAATCCCCGTTGAGAACACTGTGCGATACAACATCACCATCCTTTCTCCTTCACCTTTTATACTGAATTCATCTTCAGCCCAGGTAGTTCTTCCCTGAAATATATCCCAAACCCGTGCACTTGCCTGTACCTCCACGGCCACCATCTTGGTCTCACTTTTCCTCATTTCTTTCTCAAGGACCACTCAACAGCCTTGTAACTGGTTCCCTGCTTCTATATACCACGCTCTCACATCCATTCTTTTCTCAGCAATCAACGTGTTTTCTTGAAGTCACAGGCAAATTGCCTTATGTCTTCCCTGTAGTTAAAATTGATCTGTAGCTTCCCAGTGGCCTCAGACTAGCATTCGTCTCTCTCATGGCCTATGAGGTCATGCATATCCTGGGTCTGTCTTACCACACATCTCTTGGTTGACTTGCCTCTTGCTCCCTACATTCTAGACCATATTTCCTACAAATACGTTATACAGACGTGCCCAGGATGGAGACCCACAGACCCCAGGGCAAGTGCCTCCAGCCACAAACAGCTCATCCATCTAATCCCATGGCCCATACAAAGAATAACATTTTCTAGGTGGGCCACAGTGTGAACAAGGGAGAAAGTTCTGCCATGCTAGCCCTCTCTCATTTTCTTGAACGCCCTTGACATCTTTTCCTCCTTGGAGCTTTGCGGTGTGCCGTTCTCTCTCCTAAAATACTCATATACTTACCCTCATCTCCAGCCCCATCTCTATGGCATCCCCACCCTTTTCAGTGCCCACTTCTTTCCTAACTGACTTGCAATCAGCTTCAGTTTTCAGCTTCAGAGTTAGGAGCATAGACTATGGAGCTAGACTATGTGAATTTGTAGCCTGTCTTCCCTACTCTTAGCAGGATGCCTTGGGGCCAGCTTCTTCACTGTGTTTACAGACAAAGAGAGGGAGGCAGTATGAGCTGAGTAAACAACCAAAACAAACTTCGCCTAGCATTACCTCCCATGGGCTAGGCTTTGTGGTGATATTCCACCTGGGTTCATTTAATCTGCACAGTAATTATTAGCAGTTAGGGTGCCATATTATTATCATCTGCATTTCCATGTTCCAGATGGGAAACTTGAGGCTTGGTGAGGGTAAGCGACTTCCCGATACATGGCTTAGCCAAGATCAAGACTTTCCAATTGCAGATACTCAAAGCACAGAGCATCATTGCTCTATTTCAGTTATATACAGAGTAATTTACTGGAATGTTGTTTAGGGGACAGTGAAGCCTCACCCTCCAGTATTGGTCAGGATCCTATTGTAGTCAACAGACCCCACTCTGGCTAAGTTAAGCAGAAGGAGATTTCACATAGGGACATAGGTGCTCAGAAAAGCAGAAAGAGCAATTTTAGCCCTCTAAACCATTCTATCCTTGTAACAGACTATATTTTACAAGGAAGGCATAAAGAATAACTTCCATCCTACATGCTCGTTTGCAACTGAGTTTGCCACTCCCTCACCAAGAGATGGAGGCTGCATCTTCATCCTTGTGAACGTGGGTTGGTTATGTGACATCATTTGACCAACAGAGAGTAGTGGAAATGATGCTGTGCCTGTTCTTGTCATAGCCCTTAGTTTCTAGTGACTTTGGCTTCCTGCTTTTTTGAAATGTTGCTCTTGGGCTGCTCCTTCTCTGAGCCCAAAGGCTATGCTGTGAGCAGCCTGAGCAACATGGAGAAGCTGCAAAAGCAGCATGTAGGTGCTTCAGTCAACATTGCCCGGTGAACTACAAGCCCATAGCCAGTATAAACTGTCAGCGATGTGAGTGAGCCCCCTGGACATCCAGCCCAGTTGAGCCTTCAGATACCTGCATCCCAGCCAACATCTATCTTTTTTTTTAAATCAGAGTAATCTTCAAATATTTTATTTTGATCTACTCAGTTACATGTTAATATATGCCAGCCAACATCTAAATGTAATTTCATAAGAGACTTCAAGGGAGAATTGCTTACCTGAGTCCAGTAAATACATGAGAAATAATAATACGCAGTTGCTTTAATTCAGTAAGTCTGGAGATGGTTCATTACACAGCAATAGATAACCCAAACAATCCTGACTCTGAATATGTTATTATTGCTGCTCAAACTACTGAATTGGGAAACCACCTCCTAAATTAGGAAGCTGCCAGGATAACTTCTAGACTTCAGGTCACACCATCTCTTCCATGAACCACACTTACAAATGGACACATGCATTCTGCCTCTGTGCCAATAAAAATTCTTGAGAGTGCATCTGATTAGTGGAACCCAAAGCATCTGTACTAGGTGAAGAGCATCCTAGCTGCAAGGAAGCCTGGGAAATGTAGTTGTTTTAAAGCTTCCCAGGCTTTGTTAAGATAACAGAAGACTGAATTAGATGTTGAGAAAAGCAATCCACAGTGTGAGCCACCTATCCTAATTTCTCAATGACTTTTTCAAGACTCAAGAAATTAAAAAGAATGCTTTTAAAATGTATGCTGCATAATTCAAGCTGTCTTTTCAACCAAAACATTTTTGCATTCATTACCCCATAGCCCACTGGGGCACAGTTAGTTCATCACACTAAATTATAAGAGTGTTCAAAGAAATCTTATGAGTATCTGAGTATTTATATTCTCCTGGGAGTTTTATGATCTTTGCTATCTTTTTAGCAAATACAAAAAACAATTGAAACAAATGATAGTGCTTTGATGCTTGGTTGTATTTTAGCCAAAAGAATGTAGATGTCTTGGTAGGGTGCATGGTACAGACAGAATTGAATATTTTACAGTCTTGAAACAACAGAAAAAATTTATTTATTTATTGGAGTATTGTTGCTTTACAATATCGGGTTAGTTTCTGCTGTACAGCAAAGTGAATTAGCCACACATAGACATATATCCCCTCTTCCTTGGATTTCCTTCCCATTTAGGGCAAATTAAAATTTATTTTTAACTTGTACTTTTTATTGAGGTAAAACTCGCATAACATAAAGCTCACATTTTTAACTTCTTAAAAGTGAACAATTTAGGGGTATGTAGTACCTTCACAGTGTTGTAATTTATTGTTGTTTAGTTGCTCAGTCGTGTCTGACTCTTGCAACATCATGGACTGTAGTCTACCAAGCTCCTCTGTTCATGAGATTTCCCAAGCAAGAATACTGGAGTGGGTTGCTGTTTCCTCCTGCATCTAGTTACAGACCATTTCATCACCCCAAACAGACACTCCACACCCAGGGAGTTGCTCTCCCTTCCCCTGTATCCCTAGTTCCTCCCAATCACTAACTGCTTTCCATCTCTATGGATTCTCCTCTTCTGGATATTTCATGAAAATGGAACCATACAATAAGTAACCCTTGGTGTCTGGCTTCTTTCACTCTGCATAATATTTTCAAGGTTCATCTTTGTTATAGCCTGTTATCAGCGCTTCATTCCTTTTATGATTGAACAATATTCCATTGTATGAACACACCACCTTTTGTTCATCCATTCCTCTGTTGATGGGCATTTTGGCTGTTGTGAATAGCACTATTTTGAATAGTACTACTATGAATATCGGTGTGGAGGTTTTTGTTTGAATACCTCTTTTCAGTTCCTTTGGGTCCTCCAGCTAGGAGTCGAATTGCTGAGTCATATGGTTGTAACATGTTTTCATTGCAAAACTTCTTGGCTAAAAATGTCTTGCCTTTTGATGAGATTAAAAGGTTTTTTTTTTTGCATTGTAGGCTTTGGCTTTCCTGTTGATATGTCAAGAGCTCTGCACTGTAGCAGGCTGATCTTTGCCTGTTAGTTGGTTTGTGTGTTTGGCTTTTTTTTTTTTTTCTCAAAAGGAGACTCTAATTTTTCATCATGAAATGACAAAATAACTCCCTCTCTAGAAACAAGATTTTGGGAGGCAAGGACATTTTCTGACCTCTTTGTCCTTCTTTTCCTAACAATGTTATTTCAAACATATTAAAATTTCAATGTGAAAAATGCACAGAAGTTTTCCCAAATTTGTTTTGCTGTGGCCTGTCAGAATTATTACTGTTGGGAGCAGGGTTGCATTTCTCCCTCTACACCTCTTGAGTTCTTGTGGCTGAACTCATCATAAAATTGACACGAAATAGATCAGCAGGAGAAAAAAAAGTTCCTGTAGACAGAGGTCTCATTGAAATGGTACCCAAGAAGTAGCAAAGCAGGCAACCTTTATACTTTTTAGGCAAAGAAAATAAATTTGTGAGGAATTGACAGGACAAAGGAACTTGGGTTTTGGGTGCTCATTAGTGAAGAACCTAAACAGAGTTTGGGCTTGGAGTAATAACTTAAAGAAGTAACAAGACTTGTTTATACAAGCTCCTCCGCCTGAATTCCTATCTCTGTGATAAAGGAGTCTTTCTACCTCCAGATACAGAGAGTACACCCTTCACATGAGAGATCTATTTCCTGCTTTCAGGGAGACAGGAGGGTCACAGAGTGCTGGCTATTTCTTAAATAACTTTAAAGTGAAGCTCGCTCAGTCATGTCCGACTCTTTGTGACCCCATGGATGGTAGCCTGCCAGGCTCCTCTGTCCATGGAATTCTCTAGGCCAGAATACTGGAGTGGGTAGCTTATCCCTTCTTCAGTGGATCTTCCTGACCCAGGAATTGAATCCGGGTCTCCTGCATTGCAGGCAGATTCTTTTAACAGCTGAGCTACCAGGGAAGCCTTATCCAAAATAATGTGCTACTGTGGCATATTTTGAGGTGGCCCACCCTGGGCCCCAACATTACCTATGCAATTATTGTTTTATGTAATGATTGTATAAAATCATTAAGTGAATTGTACAGCAGTGTAGTGATTATGTGCCTGAAGTCTACAGTCTGAATACCTGGGTTTAAATCCTAACTCTACCACTTAATAATTTTAAATCTTGTTTCTTAATCTCTCTGTGCTCCCATTTTCCCATCTGTAAAATGGAGTTAATAATAGTACCTTTGTAAGGATGTGAAGTCCTTAGAGCAGTACCCGGCATGAAGTCTGCACTGAAAAAGCTTGTTGAATGCACATTCACAAATTGGTCCAGATAATTACAGTACCTTTATAGAACAAGATAATAGTGCAGGTTCTTTTAAAGGAGGACATTATGGATTTTTTAATTTAAATTTTTAAATTTTGTATTGGGGTATAGCCAATTAACAATGTCATGATAGTTTCAGGTGAATGGTGAAGGGACTCAGCCATACATGTACTTGTATCCATTCTCCTCCAAATCCTCACGCCCTCCAGGCAGGCACATAACAGTGAGCAGAGTTCCAAGTGCTACACAATAGGTTTTTGTTCTTTATCCATTTTAAATATAGCAGTGTTTACCTGACCGTCCCAAAGTCCTTAACTATCCCTTTCCCCATTGGCAACCATGAGTTCATTCTCCCAAGTCTCTTGAGTCTCTCTGTTTTGTAAGTAAGTTCATTTGTATCATTTCTTTTTAGATTCCACATACAAGGAATGTCATATGATATTTCTCCTCTGCCTGACTTACTTCACTCAGTATGACACGCCCTACATCCATCCACGTTGCTGCAAATGGCCTTATTTCATTCTTTTTAATGGCTGAGTATTATTCCATTGTATGTGTGTGTATGTTTATATGTCTATGGACATTTAGGTATTTAGGTTGTTTCCGTATCTTGGCTATTGTAAACAGTGCTGCAATGAACATTGGGGTGTATGTATCTTTTTGGGCCATGTTTTTCTCTGGATATATACCCAGGAATGGGATTGCAGGGTCATACGGTAGGTCTATTTTTAGTTTTTTAAGGAACCTCCATAATGTTCTCCATAGTGGCTGTACCAATTTACATTCCCACCACCAGTGTAGGAAGATTCCCTTCTCTCTACACCCTCTCCAGCATTTGTTGTTTGTGGATTTTTTGATGATAGCCATTCTGGCTGGTGTGAAGTGATATCTCATTGTAGTTTTGATTTGCATTTCTCTAATAATTAGCAACGTTGAATGTCACTTCACATGCTTCTTGGCCATCTGTGCATTTTCTTTGGAGAAATGTCTGTTTAGGTCTTTTGCCCATTTGTTGACTGGGTTGTTTGTTTTGATGCTGTTAAGTGTCATGAGCTGTTTGTAAATTTTGGAGACTAATCCCTCGTCAGTCAGGTCATTTGCAAATATTTTTTCCCAGTCTGTGGGTTGTCTTTTCATTTTGTTTGTTGTTTCTTTTGCTATGCAAAAACTTTTTGAGTTTAAGTAGGTCCCATTTGTTTATTTATGTTTTTATTTCCATTATTCTGGGAGGCAGATCATAAAAAAATATTGCGGGGATTTTTGTCAGAGTGTTCTGCCTGTTTTCTCTAGAAGTTTTATAGTGTCCAGTCTCACATTTAGGTCTTTAATCCATTTTGAACTTATTTTTGTGTATGGTGTTAAGGAATGATCTAAAATCATATTTTTACATGTAGCTGTCCGGCACCATTTGTTGAAGAGACTCTCTTTCCAACATTGTGTAGTCTTGCCTCCTTTGTCATAGATTAATTGATCATAGGTGCATGGGTTTATTTCTGGGTTTTCTAGATGATCTTATGGATTTTAATTTTAACAGTGCCAGACGGTTAAGAATCCGCCCACAATGCAGGAGATCCAGGTTCGGTCCCTGGGTTGGGAAGATCCCCCTGGAGAAGGGAATGGCAACCCACTCTAGTACTCTTACCTAGAGAATTCCATGGACAGGAGACTGGCGGGCTACAGTCCATGGAGTCGCAAAGAATCAGATACGACTGAGTGACTAACACTTTCACTTTCACCATTCCCTATAAAAGAGCATTATTCCCCCCAAATATAACATACAAATGCTATTGAAGAAACATTATGAAACAATCACTTAATAACTGATTTAAAGTACCTAAAAAGATATTACAAAATTTTAAGTATTTACTAATGACAAAACACCATATACTATAATAATAACAACCTGCACCTTTGGTTTTGATGTCAAGATTCAATTCATTCACCGTTTGTTTATTCAAAGTACTTAGTCAGCAACTACCATGTTCAAGACTCACTAATCAGTTTAGAATAGTAAACTAAGGAGACATTATCCTCATGGAATTTCTAATCCAGTGGTAGAGATAGAAATGAAAAACAAGTTAACAATTGTGTAATTACAGTTTCTCAGAAGAACTAGGTGAAGAGAATATTAGAAATGAATAATGCATGTACAGTGTTTAGGGGAGTTTCTGATCCTTTGAATACATACATATAAGTTACCTATGATTATTCATTATTCCAATAATTATTAGCATTTATCCAGTGTATTCACCTGTTTAAAAAAATCCATCATCTTAAAGTTTCCTGCCCTCTAGTGGGGACTTTGAGTCATAGCCACACAAGCAGTTGAGGATCTCAAGTTGAGTGCTTTTGATGTTTCAGCAGCTGTTTAATGAGCTTCTGCTGGTTGAGATGCCCAGTGCGGTACTGGATAAACCATGCAAGACTCTTCCAAGCCACAGGGACCCACATGCACATCACTTCCTCCAGATGGCCTCCTCATGCATGCTTGGTGCCATGTAACCTCACCATCCTCCGTGGGCACCATCTACAGCTAGTCAGTAGCCTATGAAATGGCCTGAGATAAAAGCTCTACTGAATAAGGCTTTCCTTACAGGAGGGTGATAGTCCCAGCTAATAAGCCTTCAAAACATATAAAGACAGAGCCAATTAATCCAGTCAGAGAAAAGAGATGGAAAGTATTTGAACCATGATGACGGCAAAGTGTCAGAGCAAAGAATGCCTGCTATTGACCAGCCAGGGCTGCCTCCCATCTCGAAGGTATTGCAGTCACACCCAGGCAAGTCCAGGTGGAGTTATGACTGTTGCCTTTTTCCTACCTTCCCAGAATATTTTTACTCTCACCGAGTTAACCCAGGTAGTTCCAGTGTTAAAGAACCCAACAGAGACACTTTAAATATTCAACCCATTTCTTCTTTGCAACCTCATGAGAAGCAGGTATTATCATCGCTGTCTTAGGATCTCAGAGAGGTTGAGTTACTTACCCAAGGTCTCACAGCTAAGAACTAGCAGCAGAGAATTCACACCTTGCTATCAAAGTTCATGTTCATTCCACTACTCCATAACCCATATTCTACCGTGTTGAAACCGGACTTCAATGGAAACATGAGATTACATGTTCTCCCACGTTTGATTTTAGCAAAGCTCTCTTTTAAAAATAACTAGGTTAAACAGCTTCAATCAGGTCATCAGATAATATTTTTGTACAAGCTTTAAAAATATGCTAACATTTAGGAACAGTTTGATCTGTTGCCCCATAATCTGTTTGCCAAGATGCACTTTTTATGAAGGGATGGTGCAGGGAGGGTGGCATGAAAGAAGGGATATGCTGTAGACCTGAGCTGTCTGCTTCATCTTAACACAGGTGTGGCCCAGGCCCTCTGCACTGCTGCCTGGTCTCTTGACCTCTTATACTTTCAGGGGAAAACAGCAAATCTCATTTCACAGACTGATAGATAGTATGGACTTTACCCGCAGCTGTTTGACCTGTAGATGTTGCCTTGTCTTGTTACGCTGACGATGAGTTTCTGCTCAGATGTGTTATCCAAGTCGTGGGCTCTGCTCTGTTGTCTGCCGGCATGGTAGATGGCTGACTAGCATGTTCATTTGTGCACAGATCCAGATGTATGCACTAAACACCAGGGAAGTGCATGGAAAGTCCTGTCATTCTCTGAGTCTGTTTTTACCAAAGATTTCAACTGCATCTCTGTCTTTTGAATCCCAGGAGGTATTGTTATCAGCCCCCATGGGCTTATAGAAATCACCCAACTTGAGAGTTGCTCAATTTGGCATAATTGTCCTGTTTTTTAAAATTTAACTTGACTTTTGGATGTACTGATGGGCTATTTTTGTGTATTATGTGGATTTGGAGATGGGATGAGCCCAAGAATACAAAGGCGTGTGAGGATCGGTTAGTGGTTGGTGAAGTTGCTCAGTCATGTTCGACTCTTTGCGACCCCAGGGACTGTAGCCCACCAGGCTCCTCTGTCCATGGGATTTTCCAGGCAAGAGTACTGGAGTGGTTTGCCATTTCCTTCTCCAGAGGATCTTCCTGACCCAGGGATCGAACCCAGGTCTCCCACATTGTAGACAGACACTTTACCGCCTGAGCCACCAGGGAGTCAGGTTAAACATCGGCTGAACTTTCAACCTCCTGGAAGTTATTTTTCCATTTGTCCCAGGCTGCTTGGTTCCTTCTCCCCAGAAGCTCTGGGTGGAGATGGACCCAGCAGCCTTCCTACTTCTTCACTGGTGAATCATGAAGGAATAAGCCTTTTCTGAGTCTCTACTTAGCTTCTGTGCCTCTAAATTTAGCCCTGCTCTCCTGGGAGAGGGGGCATTCCATTCGTTGGTCAAAGAGAAGGAGAAAAGCAGTGAAGCGGTCTCTGACTTAAAATGTAGATCATTTGGGCCTTTAGAAAGCTTGTGAATATGGAGGGAGAGAGAACCAGGTGTTTATAGCTCTGACTTTTCCCTACCTGCCATCTGTAGAAGCGAGGAGGCATGGGCTAAGAGGTTGGAGAGAAGTTTTGGTCCATCCAGAAACTGAAATTTGTACTTTGCTTGAAGGCTAATTGACATACTACCTGAAGACACCCTCTGTTTACTGATGACAGTCATATCCCTCCGAAAGTTCCTGTGTTGAATTCACTTAGGGGGTCCAAGCAGAAGGTGAACCTAAGTTAAAGAGATATCAAGTCACCTTTAACTATACCAAAACAAAACTCCCCTGAAATAAAACAGCTTAAAATGTTTATAACAAAGGTAGCACTGCAGAGTGGTGGGGGTGGAAGAGATGATCTTTTTAATGAACAGTGTTTAGTCAAATGAATATCCCATGGGAAAAAAGTAATCTTGACCTCTGTCTTAAATTATACCCCAAACTCAATACTAGATGAATTGTGGGTCCAAATATAAAAAACAAATCTTCTGGAAGAAATCATAGAATAATATTTATTTACTTGGGGAAGGCAAAGAATGTTTAAACAGGACAGAGAAAAAAAACAACTACTAGTAAAGGATATTATTGGTTAAATGGACTACATTAAAATTAAGAAATTCTTGATTTCTTATTGGAGATACCATTAAAAGTAAAAATGCAAGTCACACAGTGGATATACAAACATCAGTCAGTACATGCACGCTGCTACTGCTACTGCTGCTGCTAAGTCACTTCAGTCGTGTCTGACTCTGTGCAACCCCATAGACGGCAGCCCACCAGGCTCCACTGTCCCTGGGATTCTCCAGGCAAGAATACTGGAGTGGGTTGCCGTTTTCTTCTCCAGTGTATAAAAGGGAAAAGTGAAAGTGAAGTCGCTCAGTCGTCCGACTCTTAGCAACCCCCTGGACTGCAGCCTACCAGGCTCCTCGGTCCATGGGATTTTCCAGGCAAGAGTACTGGAGTGGGGTGCCATTGCCGTCTCCAGTACATGCATACCTAGAAAATATAAAGAACTACAAATCAAAAAATAGAAATAGAAAAATAAAAAGAGATCCAATACAGAAATAGCCAAAAGACTTAAACAGGTACTTAAAAAGAGGCCAATAAGCTTACAGAAAATGTTTAGTCACTGAACATCACTGAAGTCAGTAGCTGTGCTTTTTCTTTTCTAATTTTGCTTATTTATACTATTTTATTTTTGGTTGCGCTGGGTCTTTGCTTTGCACGGGCTTTCTCTAGTTGCGGTGATCAAGGACTCTCCACTGCAGTGCGTGGGCTCCTCTTTGTGGTGGGTCTAGGGCTTGTGGCTTCAGTACTTGCCGACTCAGTAGCTGTGGCTCCTCGACCTGGAGCACAGGCTCCGAAATTGTGGAGCACAGGCTTAGTCACCAAGTGATATCTGGGATCTTCCCAGACCAGGGACTGAACCTACGTGCCCTGCATTGGGAGGTGGATTTCTATCCACCGTGCCACTAGGGAAGTCCGGTAGCTGTACTTTTTACAATAGGTATAAGATGAATGAAATATTCACCTCAACTTTATTGTTTTCGTCTGGTAGTTCAACAATACATATAATAACTCTTAGTTGAAATGAAATTTGTCCCTGCCATGATCTAACTGAACTGAATATAAATTTTTTGTTTGAAACGATGATCATCTCTTCTATCTATTTATGCAAATTCCATTTTGAATTCTCTATCTGGGATAATAATCATTTGCCTTCCCGTGTTTTACTTGGTCATTCTAGCACCAAGTTTTAAAATCATTCATAATACTTTCCATTATTTCCTATAGATATTGTGCAATCAGGTAAGCAAAGATTTCTTAAATAGGACACAGAATTCTGGGTTAACATTGGTTTGTTTGTTTTTTAAGAACTTCGAGCCAATATTCCATGTCAGCATGGACTTGTCTTTGTTCAGTATCATCAATTGTTTACTCTCCTTTTCCGTCAGTTCTAGTAATTGCCTATGTGCTTCTTTTTGTGCACAAATGATCTTTCATTTCCCTTTAATGAACAATCCAGTTTACAGTCATAAATACCAACATTGGCCAGACATACTCCTGAAGACTGGTTGTAAAACACATTAACAGGAGTAATAAAATACTTTTCCTTGAACTTTGATTGTAACAGCCAGTTTTTTACAGTTCCTACTGTGTTTTTTAAATGTAAGTTTTATTATTTCTACGGTAAGATGTGGTGAGGCCAGCAGATCAGATATCTGTCATTGAAAAGATAGCTTATTACTCACAGTTCTCAAGGAGAGGGGCACACTATGTCCTGCACGGACCACACAGGGAAGGACCAGGGTCAGGAGGCAGAGAGAGGGAAGGGAAATGTGGACCAGAGCTGTTAGTGGGGCTTCCACAGGAAGCAAGAGGAGAGGCAGGGTCAACAGGCTTTGGGGAGGCTAGTTTGAGTGATTTCAGTGGGTTCTGAGGCAAAGGGACTGTCCCTGGTTGCCCAATATCTGGCATCCCAGCCTGGTGATGGTGGGCCTTGGATCTGGATTTTCAGAATCCTCGCTTGAGGCTCAGCTCGACCGGGTAGTGGGGTCCCATGAATTCAGTTCTCAGATGGGGGAACAAATATACTGGGGGAAGACACAGCTGTGGAAGTTGTGGGGAAACCTTAGTCCTCTGTGCTTGTGACACATGGTGAGAAGTCACATTATGGATTTTTCTAAAAAAATTATTTACTTATTGATTGGTTGAATTGGGTCTTCATTAATGCATGCAGGCTTTCTCTAGCTGAAGCGAGCAGAGTCTTCTCATTGTGGTGGCTTCTCTTGCTGCGGAGCATGGGCTCTAAGCCTGCAGACTTAGTAATTCTGTTGCACGGGCTTAATTGCCCTGCAACATGTGGGATCTTCCCGGACCCCGGGATGGAGCCCGAGCCCCCTGCATTGCCAGGCTGACTCCCAACCACTGGACCATCAGGGAAGTCCCTGGATTTTTAATATGGTATTTGTTTTACTTTTTGGCTCTGGGGTAGCTAGGGCAGGTGGATAGTGGCTCCGAGTGTGAGAGCCTGGTAGAGGAGGCTGTGGGTTGTGTGGGCTCTGGTGAGTCCTGCAGGCTGGAGATGAGTCCTGTCCTAGCTCTAGAAATTGTCTAGCCTTGGAAGGGGCAATCCCTCCAGGGTCAGTAAGCCCCCAGATGTTAAAATGTCATGATAAAAAGACATGCTTAATACAGTCTGAAAGACTTTGTGTTAATGAAATACTATATTTTCTACTATGTTTATCCAATGGGAAATTATTACCATTAATTTGAAGCATATTTGTGTTTTGCTAGAAATAATTTTATGCTATCAAAAGGGTTGGAGTTACTTTCCAGTATCATCACCCAACAAACAGTAACATTCCAGAGGTTTTGTCCTCACTGATTTTGCTGGTTTCATGGATATATTTTCTTTATCTTGCAAGGAGCAACCCAGGGTTACATTTGTTATTTCTGAATGATGCATTTGACCTGAATAATTCTGTTTTCCATCTCAATGTTTTAATTTGTAGCCAAAGAATCATTTAGCAAATAATATGAAATTGCAAGGATTTAATCTGACTTGAAGTTCAAGGTGTGGATTTGATAAGAATAATTATTTTACTCATTTTCATTTTTTTTTCACTTATATGTGAAATCTTTAATATGACACAAATGTTTCTGTTTCATAGATAAGTTCAGACTCACAGACACAGAGAACAGATTTATGGTTGCCAAAGGGGAAGGGCAGGGAAGAGATGGAGTGGGAGTTTGGGATTAGGAGATGCAAACTATTATCTCTAGAATGGATAAACAAGGTCCTACTGTATAGCACAGAGAACTATATTCAATATCCTGTAATAAACAATAATGGAAAAGAAAAAATTTAATTTGTTTTCAAGGGTAATTAAATATTTGTTAATAAATAATTTATAATGCCTTATTTCTTAATTTTACATGATTATTCTCAATAAAATTTGCTAATCTTTATTGTTGCTAGTTTTTAAAATGTGAGCAGCATTCTTACTTAGAAATTTTCTATTTGTCCCTTTCAGTATTTTTTGGGGGGATCTTCCCTGGTGGCTCAGATGGTAAAGCGTCTGCCTATAACGCAGGTAGACCCGGGTTCAATCCCTGGGTCAGGAAGATCCCCTGGAGAAGGAAACGGCAACCCACTCCAGTACTCTTACCTGGAAAATCCCACGGATGGAGGGGCCTGGCAGGCTACAGTCCAAGGGGTCGCAAAGAGTCAGACACAACTGAACGACTTGACTTCACTTCACTTTTTCACTATTTTTCTTTTGTATTATCTATTTCTAGTATGATCTTGACTTGTATTGATTTCAGTGATCTAAAGAATTTTAAAATGATGTGTAATTGTTATCAAATATTCAAAATTTGAATATATGTTCATCTAAAAGTGTAAATTAAGAGTAAGAAAATTAAAAAATTAGAATAGCCTCAAATTTTCAAAAGTTATTTTTCTCGTTAGTCACAATTGCCTCAAAAAGTGAGGGGCAAAAATATAGGAATTATCAAAGGCGAAATTTTTACTTATTTGTCAAATTAAATCTTGTCAAATCCATTTTTTTAAGTTGGCGTATAGTTGATTTAATTTTATTTATTTAGTTTGGGCGGTGCTGGGTCTTCATTGCTGTGAGGTTCCTCTCTAGTTGCAGTGAGCAGGCTTCTCACCGTGGTGGCTTGTCTTGTAGCAAAGCACAGGCTCTGGGGCAGTTGTGGCACCCGGGTTTAGTGGGTGCTCCACAGCATGTGGGATCTTCCCAGATCAGGGACCGAACTCATGTCTCCTGCACTGACAGGTGGATTCTTTACCACTGAGCCATCAGGGAAGCCCTTGTCAAATACTTTTATAGAAAACAAAACTGCTCAATCCTCTTAGTCAATTGAGGATTAGTCACTTATCAATTGACTAATTAGTCAATCGAGGATTAGTCACTTATCAATTGACTAATCAGTCAATCTATCTACTTGTAAAGAATGTAAAAAATTATCATTAATGTCACAGTTCATATGTTACCCAGGTGGCTCAGTGGTAAAGAATCTGCCTGCTAATGCAGGAGACAAGGGCTCTATCCCTGGGTCAGGAAGATGCCCTGGAGTAGGAAATGGCAACCCACTCCAGTATTCTTGCCTGGAAAATCCCATGGATGGAGGAGCCTGGTGGGCTGCAGTCCATGGGTCGCTAGGAGTCAGACACGACTGAGCGACTTCCCTTTCACTTTTCACTTTCATGCATTGGAGAAGGAAATGGCAACCCACTCCAGTGTTGTTGCCTGGAGAATCCCAGGGACGGCGGAGCCTGGTGGGCTGCCGTCTATGGGGTCGTACAGAGTCGGACACGACTGAAGCGACTCAGCAGCAGCAGCAGCAGCAGGTAGTGAGAATTAAAACATTAAGGGGAGCAAGGAGAAGAAATCTCTAGCTTTATGGGTAAATGATATGTTACAATGGAAGAACCAACCACCTCAAGACTGAGAAGAGTTAATAACAGATACATGCTACTATATATAAACAACAGGGCCTACCTTATAGTACAGGGAACTATACTCAATATCTTGTAATAACCTATAATGGAAAGGAATCTGAAAAAGAATATAGCTGAAACTGACACATCATTGTAAATCAACTATACTTCAATTAAAATAAGAGTCAATATACATTATTCTTTTCTCTTTCCTATTGCTTCTTCCACCCAATTCCTCCCTGTACTCTAAAGTAAACTGTCTCCTGCATAAGCAACAACCCAAATATCTCACAGTTCTACTTAGATTGTGACAACGTAAACAAACTCAGAATTGAGGCTTAGGGACTTCTCTGGTGATCCAGTGGTTAAGACTCTGAGTTTCCTGTGCACCAGGCACAGGTTCGATCCCTGGTTGAGGTACTAAGATCCCACATGACTATGCCTAAAAACAAACAGACAAACAGAGGCCTACAAGAACAGTGGTATATTAATTCTCAGAAGCTGGCCAGGTATATTCTTCACTGGTTTGACTGAGGGTCATTCCAGTGCATGCATTTTGGTGAATATAAGCACGTATTTGGGGGAGTTTAACATCGGTGAATTATTCAAGTCAGTTTTTTCATCTTTTTTATATTCATACCTGTAGGTAATGATAGAGTCCTGTTGGTTCTACCTCCATAATATCTATCATTTCTCAAACTTTAGCCTTCTGAGAGTCACCTAGAAAGAGCTTATTTAAAATGCAGAATCACTGGGTCTGACCTCCAGGAATTCTAGTTCTGTAGATGAAGCCCAGGAATCTGCATTTGTGAGGCATTCCTGGGACCACACTCTAAGAAACTACTGGTCTACACCAGCACCTCTTCAATTCCATGCACAGCAGTGTTTCAGGTCCTTCAGCTTCTCCCTGCATAGGTTCCCCACTAATATCTCTACCTTGAGCCATACTAATATTGTGATCCTTGTTAACAGCTATACATTTAAATCACCTGGAGAACTTTAAAAAGTTTACTGATGCCTGTGCCTCACCCACAGCAATTAAGTTATATTCTCTGGGAGTAGGGCCCCAGATTCCTGAATAATTACAAAGCAAACCCAGTAGATTTGGCTCTGCAGTCAGAGTTGAGAATGACTATTCCAATCCATCCACTGCTTCCCACGGTCTCTTTAACCTGCCTTAAAGTATTCTAACTCTCCTGGTAGCCCAGTGGTAAACAATCCACCTGCCTATGCAGGAGATGTGCATTCGAGCTCTGGGTCAGAAAGATGCCCTAGAGAAGGAAATGGCAACCCACCCCAGTATTCTTACCTGGGTAATCCCATGGATAGAGGAGCCTGGTGGGCTACAGTCCATGGGGTTGCAAAAGAGTCAGACATGACTTAGCCACTACACAAAAAACAAAAGTATTCTAAGAGTTCTGTCCTCCAGCAGAGCTTCCCAGCCTGTATCGAAGAGAAGGCAAATAGGCTACAGGTGTAGCACTTTAGGACATTGATGGACCAGTAATCAGGCTGCTCAAGGTCCTGTGGCGGAAGTAAGAGAAGTGTTTATTTCCTGTGGCTCCTTGGATAGTAGCGTGAGCTGAGTCACGTTTGTCTTCCTCTCCTCCACTCTGTATTCACCACTGCCTGTGGCAGAGAGGTACCCATCAAGATGCAGAAGGGGAACACGGCCCGGGTGCCAAGGAAGCTCAACCCCAAGGTATGGCTGGTTAGGGAAGGGCGTGGGGTGAGTGGAAGGCTCAGCTGCTGGCGGTATCCCCTAGATGTTTGTCTTTACATGTATTCTGTTCTTTGGCCTGATGGTTGTTGATGTGCTCTCTGCGTGGTTACAGGACGACTACTCCAACCGTGCATGTGTGTTCTAGAAATAAGTTGCATTGCTATTTTGAAAGATTTGGTTTGAGGGCATGAAAATGGATTTGAAATTTCTTGGCCTTATCTCAGTAAATTTCAACACTGTTGTGCAATGAAAGAGGAAAAAGTGTTTCTTTTAAACAGTATTTCAGATGTTGGTTGTTCCATTGTTTGAAGTTTTAGCACCTGCTTATGCAATTAAAATGTTTTTTGTTTTTGGTTGATGGTTACTAGCTGTAATAAGAGATAACTTAGAAAAGTGTGATTAAGAATTGTTATGTGTAGCACAACCTAGCAAAAAAATGTTCCCAAATATTAAAGGCAATTATCTACCAGACCTCAAGTTTTCAACAATATTACAGTTTTACTCAAAACTATAAAAAATATTACAATTTGCTGTAATATTACAAAAATATTACAGTTTACTCAAAAAACTCTATGAAGTAGGTGAAAATTCACAAGCTGGGAACACATTTGCAACATAAGTAGGTGAAAATTCACAAGCTGGGAACATATTTGCAGCATAAAATCAATGAAGAGAGGGTGTCTAGAATGGAAAAGGGACGCTGAAAAATTAATAAAAAGAATGAACAGTAGAAAAAGCGGGGAAAAGACTTGAGCAAGTGCTTCACAAAAGAGAAAATCTTTTGTGTAGTCATAAAGCATATTAAAAATACCCAACATCATTAGAAATCACAGAAATACAAAAGAAACCCAGAAAATATGATTACACAGCCACTAAATTGGATTTACTCTCATTTAAATTTTAAAATCTGAGAATACTGTGTTGGTGACTATGTGAAGGAACAAGAGCTCTTATTTCTAGAAGTACCTGGTAAATCTGGCATTACCTAATAAAACTGAGCAAATTCATGCTCAGGGTGTGTGGTCAGCAGCATTGGCATCACCTGAGAGCTTGTTGGTGATGGACAGGGAGGCCTGGTGTGCTGCAATTCATGGGGTCGCAAAGAGTTGGACACGACTGAGCAACTGAACTGAACTGAGAGCTTTTTAGAACTGCAGAATCTGCAGACCCTGTTCAGAACTACTCAGCATCTTAAGATCTCCAGCTGATATCATGTGCATGCTCATGTTTGAGAAGAACTGCTCCATGACCTACTGATTCCACTTCACACGTATACCTTAAAGCAGCGGTTCCCAAGCCTTTTGGCAACAGATGGCTTTTGTGGAAGACAGGTTTTTCACATACTGGTGTGGAGAGTGGTTTCAGGATGATTCAAGCACATTACATTTATTTTGTACTTTATTTCTTTTATTATTACATCAGCTCTACTTCAGATCTTCGGGCATTAGATCCCAGAGGTTGGGGAACTCTGCCTTAAAAAACTTCTTTCATGGCAGAATGAAACAGACAAATTATGGTATAGCCATATAATGGAATACTATACAGTCAGGAAAACCAAAGATCAACAGTTTGGCATATTAACATGGGTGACACTCACGAGCATTAGACTGAGTGCAAGGAGCAGATCTCAGAATAATACATTTAGAATAATTCCATTTATATTTGTACACATGTCTTATTTTACAAGTGAATCTTTAAAAAGTTCCATGAAAATAAGCTCAAAGTTTCACATTAACCGAAGATGATTTGTGGAATTTTTATATGAATTCAATATTTAATATCCTTCCTAATAGTTTGTATTTGATTTTTGGATTAAACCAAGTAAAATATTAGTATTTCACTAAGACACATGGAATATGTGCTCAGTCGTATCCAACTCTTTTCAGCCCAGTGGACTGTAGCCCACTGGGCTCCTCTGTCCATGGAGATTTCCAGGCAAGAATATTGGAGTGGATTGCCATTTCCTCCTGCAGGGCCTCTTCCTGACCCAGGGATGGAACCTGTGTTTCTTGTGTCTCCTGCATTGCAGGAGGATTCTTTACCCACTGAGCCATCTTTATCCACTGAGCAATCACACATGGAGGTGTCCCCAAACGTTATGTACTTTAACCCAGTGGGCTATTCAATTATTGTTTATGTGTGTTCTGTGACATAAAACACATTTCAATGCAGAGACCTCAAAGCCAAATTATTTCAAAGGCCTTCCAGGTCCCAGCCTTTCCTCATGGCTTCATTTGTTGCTTTGCTCCACATCCCAGTTGGACTCCTTGTCCTTCTCCAAAGCCACCACTGTACCATGAAGCCTATGCTACCACCATGCCACTAAGCCATCCAAGGGATGCCCTTCTTTCTTTCCCTTAGGCTTTAGTCAAACACAGCCTCCTTTGTAAAGGGTTTTCTCTATTCCAAGACAGTGTAACTCATTCTTTTCCAGACCCTTCATGTGTGTATGTGTGAGTGTGCATGCACACACACGCGTGTGTTCAGTCGTGTCCAACTCTTTGCAACCCAGTGGACTGTAGCCCACCAGGCTCCTCTGTCCATGGAGATTTCCAAGTAAGAATACTGGAGTGGGTTGTCATCTCCTATTCCATCCAGACCCCTTTAGTGACCAAATAAATCAGATGGTGAATTGTTCTGACCTTTTTCCTCTGCCAGATCATGAACAACTCTAGAGCAGTGTGCTATACTTAAATTACAGTATATCCATATAATGGAATACTGCATTTGCCTTCTTTTCATGACATCAGATATAGTTATTCTATATCCCATGGAACTATAAATCATATGTTCACCTTCATTATTACATGAGTTTGGTAACAAGTGCAAAATGCTTGCTATTATCTCTAAATTTATTAGTTATTCACATCAGGGAAAACCTTATGTGATAATTATGCTGTCCAGTTACTGAGATTTTTATAGAGTCTTTAGTGAACTCTAACATCTTAAATATTTTAAATAGCTGACAATGTATACTTCCAGTTATGAAGCATATAACAACTTGGTCAGTGGTAAAGCAACCAAGCCTAGCAACTATGAAATTTTGTTTGGAGGCTGGCAGAAAAGATCTATAAAACTCTATGAAGAGGGGGGGAAAAAGACCCTGATATGCTCACCTCCTGAAATGCTTCTGAAGTTAAAGGGTTATCTGATACATCTGTGACATTTTGGCTGTTTACACATTTCTCTCTAAGAGACTACCAGAATGAAACCCATTGACCACAATCATGGTCAGAAGTCTGAGCTTCAAGCAGTCCCCCTTTATCCCCTGGCTATACTGTGCATCTCCTCAACTGTTGATTCTCGGTTGTGGCTGCATATCTGATCACCTGGTGCCCAGGTAACACCCAAGACCCAAGTTAAAATCTCTGGGGGTTGAACCCTATTGTCTTTAAAGCTCTCTAGTTGATTTCAATGTGCTGCCAAGATTGAGAGCCATGGCCCTGTCTACCAAAGCCTGCCCCATGCTTCTGCTTCCTGTCCAGTCCCTTTGATGGTATCTCCTGGAATCCAGATCAGGACCTCTCTCCCTATCTTCAGAGTGTTCTTGGAATCCATCACCTTCTCCTTAACAGGAATCACCCAAAGATTCTCCCTCCCCAGTCTTTTATGACTCCATGTACTTCAGATCAGGAGGTGACTGGAGTTTTGCTTGTCCCCAATACCTCACACAAACCGCTTTTTCTTGTAAAATCTCCTATTCCTTTGAGACTCATTCATGCTGTTCTTACCATCCTTATTGGTGCCATCTGTGAAGTATCACCCCCCTCATTCACTGGAGACAGTTTACCTCAAAGATGCTTTCTGTCGCTATTCCCATATTCTTCTCAGCAACCCGTCCACTCTCCTGGTCTCAGATCCTTGACTGACTGAGTTCTGACCATCTTTCCCTACCCTCACCTCACCACCCTCTGATGGTCACCTTAATCCTTGTCTTCATTAGAAAACGCATTACCTCTAAAATCTGTTTTTTAAATCCCCCTCTGCCCACCATCTTCTGTCTTTTTAGTTTGCTTGCTCAATCACTCCCACTGCCACATTTGTTTGATTTGTTGAGATCTCTGATGCTCCAGACCCATCACTTTTTTCCATCTCCACCAGCTTCCTTCTGATTTCTCCTCTCTACTCATCTAAGCTTGATTCTATCCTGTATCAGTATAGTCAATCTTTTGAAAACACTAACAACTCCTTTGCATTCTTCCTCTATTGGAATCACCTAGGACACATTCCTGTTTGCACTCTGACTCTCCACCTTTGATTGCCTGCACGGAAGTGGCTGAATCTGACTGGAGAGGCACAGAACAGGGCTTTGAAGTGCAAACAAACTTCCTATTCTGCACTCAACCCTGCCCAGAAACAGTGCTCTGCTTCCTCATTTTGAAAACTATTTCATACTTTTTCCTTACAATTGCCTTCTTATTCTCCTCCAATTTCCATCTTAAAAAAATAGAAGCTATCAGAAGAAAAGTCCATCTTCCTGTTCCCAAACCCACAATCCTGTTTAAATTTGCATGCATCTTTATGCATGAGTTTATTTCTAGGTTTTCTATTATGGTCTGTTGAACCACGTGTCTGTTTTTATACCAATATCATACTGTTTTATTAATATAATTTTCTAATATAGTTTGAGATCAGGGAGTGTGATGCCTCCAGCTTTGTTCTTCTATCTCAAGAGTATTTTGGCTCTTTGGGGTCTTTCGTACTTCCATGTAAATTTTAGAATTGTCTGTTCTATTTCTGTGAAAAATGCCATTTAAATTTAGTAGGGATTGCATTGAATCTGTAGATTGCTTTGGGTAGTGTTAAAATGGACATTTTAATAGTATTCTTCCAATCCATGTGCATAGAATATCTTTTCATTTATTAGTGCCTTCAGTTTTTACATCAGTGTCTTCTGGTTCTCAGTGTACAGGACTTTTACTTCCTTGGTTAAATTTGTTTCTAGGTATTCCATTCTATTTGATATAATTGTAAATGGGATTGTTAATTTCTCTTATAGTTTATTAGTGTACAGAAATGCAACAGACTTCTATGTTTTCGTATCCTATAAATTTTCTAAATTCATTCATTCCAATGTTTTTTTTTTTTGTGTGTGGAGCCTTTAGGGCTTTCTATATATAAAAAATATCATCTGCAAACAGTGATAGTTTCTCTTCTTCCTTTTTGTATGCCCTTGGTTTCTCCACCACCCGCCCCCACCTCTAGTTGCTCAGGCTAGGTCTTCTAATACTCCTTCACTGTTGACAGTGGGCATCCTTGTCTATTTCCTGATCAGCTTTTCACCATTGAGTATAATGTTTGCTGTGGGCTTGGCATTTATGGCCTTGATTATATTGAGGTACATTCCCTCTGCACCCACTTTTGGGAAAATTTTTTTTATCATAAATGGATCTTGAATATTGTCAAATGCCTTTTCTGTTTCTATTGGTGATCATATGTTTTTATCCTTCATTTTGTTATTATGGTGTATCACATTCATTTTTACAGACGAACTAGTCTTGTGTCCCTGGAATAAATACCACTTGATCATGGTTTATAATTCTTTTGTGCACTATTGAATTTTGTTTGCCAATATTTTGTTAAGAATATTTGTATCTGTATTCATCAGGAATGGTGGCCTGTAATTTTCTTGCAGTGTCTTCTTCTGGTTTTGGTACCAGGGTAATGCTGGCCTTGTAAAATTAGTTTGCTTCTACTTTCTACGGCGAGTTTGAGAAGGACTGCTATTAATTCTTCTTTGAATGTTTCATAGATTTCACCAGGGAAGCTATCTGGTCATGGACTCTTATTAGGAGGCTTTTGATTACAAATTCAATCTCCTTATTAGTAATCAGTTCATATTTTATATTTCTTCATGATTCAGTTTTTTGTTTTCTGAGAATTTATTCATTTCTTTTAGGTTGTCCCATTTATGTATAATTGTTCATAGTAGTCTCTTATGATCTATATTTCTGTGGCAAAAAAAATCAATTTTTTTCTTTTTTAAATTTATTTTTAATTGATTATTGTTTTACAATATTGGTTTGATTTTTATCATACATCAATATAAATTAGCTATAGGTGTACATATATCCCCTCCCTCTTGAACTTCCCTCCCACCATTTCCCACCCCTCTAGGTTGTTATAGAGCCCCAGTTTGAGTTCCCTGAGTCGTACAGCAAATTTCCATTGGCTATCTATTTTGCATGTTGTCATTCAGTCACCCAGTTGTGTCCAACTTTTCAGCCCCATGTACTGCAGCACACCAGGCTTCCCTGTCCCTCACCATATCCCAGAGTTTGCCCAAGTTCATGTTCATTGCATCGGTGATGCTGTCCAGCCATCTCATCCTCTGACACCATTTTCTCCTCTGCTCTCAATCTTTCCCAGCATTAGGGACTTTCTCAATAAGTCATGTTTGCATCAGATGACCAAAATACTGGAGCTTCAGCTTCAGCATCAGTCCTTCCAGAGAATATTCAGGGTTGATCTTTGTTAAGATTGACTGGTTTGATCTTGCTGTACAAGGGACTTTCAGTAGTCTTCTCCAGCACCGCAGTTCAAAGGCATCAATTCTTTGGTGTTCTGCCTTCTTTACAGTCCAGCTCTCACAACTGTATGTGACCACTGGGAAGGCCTTGACTATACTGACCCTTGTCAGCAGAGGAGTGTCTCTGCTTTTCAACACACTGTCTAGGTTTATCATAACTTTCCTGCCAAGAAGCAATTGTCTTCTGATTTCATGGCAGCAGTCACCATCTGCAGTGATTTTGAAGCCCAAGAAGAAATCTGTCACTGCTTCCACCTTTTCCCCTTCTATTTGCCATGTAGCAATGGGGGTGGATGCCATGACCTTAGTTTTTTTAGTATTTAGTCTTAATATGGCTCTTTCACTCTCCTCCTCCACCTTCATCAAGAGACTTGTTAGTTCCTCTTCGATTTCTGTCATTAGAGTGGTATCACACACATATCTGAGGTTGTTGATGCTTCTCCCACGTATCTTGATTCCAGCTTGTAAGTCATCCACCCCAGCATTTCTCGTGATGTGCTCAGTGTATAGATCAAATAAACAGGGTGACAGCAGAAATCCTTGTCATACTCGTTTCTTGATCTTGAACCAATCAGTTGTTCCATACAGGGTTCTAACTGCTGCTTCTTGACCTGCATACAGGTTTCTCAGGAGACAGGTAAGATGGTCTGGTGTTCCCATCTCTTTAAGAGCTTTCCACAGTTTGTCATGGTCCACACAGTCAGAAGCTTTAGCATAGTCAATGAAACAGAGATAGATGTTTTTCTGAAGTTCCCTTGCTTTCTCTATAATCCAGCGAATGTTGGCAATTTGATCTCTAGTTCCTCTGTCTTTTCTAAACCCAGCTTGGACATCTGGAAGTTCTTGGTTTGCATTATGCTGAAGCCTAGAATGCAAGATTTTAAGCTTGACCTTAATTCCCTCATAGCTCAGTTGGTAAAGAATCCACCTGCAATGCAGGAGACCCTGGTTCTATTCCTGAGTTGGAAAGATCTGCTGGAGAAGGGATAGGCTACTCACTCCAGTATTCTTGGGCTTCCCTTGTGGCTCAGCTGGTAAAGAATCCACCTGCAATGTGGGAGACCTGGGTTCGATCCCTGGGTTGGGAAGATCCCTTGGAGAAGGGAAAGGCTACCCACTCCAGTATTCTGGCCTGGAGAATTCCACGGACTGTGTATTCCAAGGGGTCACAAAGAGTCGGACATGACTGAGCGACTTGCACTTTCACTTTACTAGCATAGGAGATGAGTGCAATTGTCTGATGGTTAGCACATTCTTTGGTACTACCCTTCTTGGGAATTGGGATGAGGATTGACCTTTTCCAGTCCTGTGGCCACTGCCGGGTCTTCTAGATTTGTTGACATAGTGAATGCAAAACCTTGATGGCTTCATCCTTTAGGGATCTGAATAGTTCTATCAGAATTTTATCACATCTGCTAGCTTTATTAGCAGCAATGCTTCTTAAAGCCCACTTGACTTTGCACTCCAAAGTGTCTGGCTCTGGGTGTCTAACCACACCATCATAGTAATCCGGTTCATTAAGATCTTTTTGATACAGTTCTTCCCTGTATTCTTTCCATCTCGATCTCTCCAGCATCTACTAGGTCTCTACCATTTTTATCCTTTATTGTGCCCACCTTCGGGCAGAACGCTCCCTTGATGTTTCCAATTTTCCCGAAGAGATCTCTAGTCCCCCCCCTTTTGTTGTTTTCTTCTATTATTAAGCGCTGTTCATTGAAGAAGGTCTTGTTGCTTCCATCTGTTCTTTGGAACTCGGCATTTGATTGAATGTATCTTTCCCTCTCTCCCTTGTTTTGCACTTCTCTCCATTCTTCTGACCCTGGACTTCTTATCAACCTGCCTAGGCATTGACTCTCTCACTTCCCCTGTTTGTAAAGCCTCCTCAGATAACCACTTTGCCTTCTTGCTTTTCTTTTTCTTTGGGGTGGTTTTGTTCACTGCCTCCGATACAGTATTTTGGACCTCTGTCCACAGTTCTTCAGACACACTGTTAACTAGATCTGGTCCCTTGATCTAGTCCCTTGATTCATTACTGCTACTGCAAATTCATATGGGATTTGATTTAAGTCATACCTGGCTGGCCTAGTGTTTTTCCTGATTTTCTTTAGTTTAAGCCTGAATTTTGAGAAGCTGATGATCTGAGCCACAGTCCGCTCCAGGTCTTGTTTCTGCTGACTGTATACAGCTTCTTCATCTTCAGCTGCAAAGAATGTAATCAGTTTGATTCCAGTATTGACCATTTGGTGATGTCCATGTGTAAAGTCGTCTCTTGTGTTGTTGAAAAAGGGCATTTTCTATGACTACTGCATTCTCTTGGCAGAATTCAGTTAGTCTTTGCCCTGCTTCATTTTGTTCTCCAAGGCCAAATTTGCCTGTTACTCCAGGTATATCTTGACTTCCTACTTTTGCATTCCAATCCCCAATGATGAACTGAACATCTTTTTTAGGTATTAGTTCTAGGAGATCTTCTAGGTCTTCACAGAACTGATCAACTTCAACTTCTTCAGCATTGGTGATAGGGGCATAGACTTGGATTACTGTGATGTTGAATGGCTTACCTTGGAAATATCATTCTGTCATTTTTGAGGTTGCACCCAAGACTTTTCAGACTCTTTTATTGATTATGAGGGCTACTCCATTTCTTCTATGGGATTCTTGCCCACAGTAGTAGATATAATGGTCTTCTGAATTAAATTTGGCCATTCGCATCCATTTTAGTTCTCTGATTCCTAGGATGTTGATGTTTGTTCTTACCATCTCCTTCTTGACCACGTCAAATTTTCCTTGATTCATGGACCTAACATCCCAGGTTCCTATGCAATACTGTTCTTTGAAGCATTGGATTTTACTTTCATCACCAGACACATCCACAGCTCAACATCATATCTGCTTTGGCCCAGCTGCTTCATGCATTCTGGAGTTACTGGTAATTCTCCTCCACTCTACCCCACTAGCACATTTGTTACCTTCAGACCTGGAGGACTCATCTTTTGATGTCATATCTTTTTGGTCTTTTATACAGTTCATGAGGTTCTCATGGCAAGTATACTGGGGTGGTTTGCCATTCCCTCCAAGTTTTGTCAGAACTCTCTGCTCTGACTCGTCCATTCAGGGTGCACGGCATGGCTCATAGCTTCATTGAGTTACCCAAACCCCTTTGCCATGACAAGGCCATGATCTTTGAAGGGGCTGCTTTGCATATGTTAGTGTATATGCTTCCATGGTTCTCTCTCCATTCATCTCACCGTCTCCTTCTTCTCCCCCACCCTTGTCCATAAATCTGTTCTCTATGTCTGCTTCTCCATTGTTGCCCTGCGAATAGGTTCATCAGTACTGTCTTTCTAGATTCCATATATATGTTCTATATATTCCATAATATATGATATTTATTTCTCTTTCTGACTTACTTCACTCTGTATAATAGGCTCTAGGTTCATCCACCTCATTAGAACTGACTCAAATGCATTCCTTTTTATGGCTGAGTAATATTCTTTTGTACCACAACTTCTTTATCCATTCATCTTTTGATGGACATCTAGGCTGCTTCCATGTCCAAGCTATTGTAAATAGTGCTGCAAGGAACATTGGGGTATGTGTGTATTTTTCAGTTTTAGTTTCCTCAGATTATATGCTTAGAAAGTGGTATTGCTGGGTCGCATGGTGGCTTTATTCCTAGTTTTTTAAAGGAAATCTCCTTACTGTCTTCCATCGTGGCTATATCCATTTGTATTCTGTGGCATCAATTGTTATGTCTCTTCTTTCATTATTGATTTTGTGTTCTCTTTTTCTTGTTGTGTCTAGCTAAAGTTTTGTCAATTTATCTTTTCAAATAACTATCTATTGGTTTCCTTTTCTTTTTTTCTATTGTCTTTCTAGTCTCTATTTCATTTATTTCTGCTCTTTATTTCCTTCTCTCTACTAACACTGGGCTTTGTTTATTCTTTATTTGAGGAGTACAGTTATTTGAGATTTTTCTTGTTTCTTGAAGTAGGTGTTATTACTATGAACTTTTGTCTTAAAACTGCTTTTGCTGCATCATGTAAGTTTTGGTATGTTGTATTTCCATTTTCATTTGTCACAAGGTAGTTTTTTATTTCTTTGTTTCATTGTTGTTCAGTAGCATATTGTTTAATCTCCATGTATTTGTGAACATTCTGGTTTTCTTCTTGTAATTGATTTCTAAATGCATACCATTATAGTCAGAAAAGATACTTGATAAATTTCAGTCCCCTTAAATTTAAAAAGCTTTTGGTTTGTGGCCTTGCATGTTATCTGTCCTGGAGACTGTTTAAGTGCCCTTTACAAACATGTGTTCTGTTGTGGATGGAATGTTACTATATGTCAGGTCTGTCTGGTCTAATATGCCATTAAAGGCCAATGTTTCCTTATTTTTTGTCTATTCTACTCACTGACATACTCAGAGTATTAAAGTTCCCTACTATTATTGATTGCTCTCTATTTCTCCAAAATATGTATTTGCTTTATATATTTAGGTCCTCATGAATTTTAAAAGTTTTATTGGAGTAGAGTTGATTTACAATGTTATATTAGTTTCAGATATACAGAAAAGTGATTCCGTTTTTCATTCTTTTTCAGATTTTTTGCCATGTAAAAGTTATTACAGAACGTTGAGTAGAGTTCCCTGTGCCATACAGTAGGTCCTTGTCAGTTGTCTGCTTTATATATAGTATTGTGTGTATGTTAATCCCAAGCTCTTAATTTATCCCTCCCCCAACATTTCCCCTTTGGTAACCATAACTTTGTTTTAAAAATCTGTTTCTGTTTTTAAAATAAGTTCACTTATATGATTTTTTTTAAATTAGATTCCCCATATAAGTGATATCATATGGTGTTTGTTTTTCTCTTTCTGACTTACTTCAATTAGTATGATAATCTCTAGGTCCATCCATGTTGTTGCAAATGGCATTTCATTATTTTCTATGGCTGAGTAATATTCCATTGTGCGTATATACCACATCTTTAACTGTTCATCCGTCAATGGATATTTAGGTTTCTTCCATGTCACGGGTACTGTTAATAGTGCTACAATGAACATTGGAGTGCATATATTTTGGTGAATTACTGTTTTCTCTGGATATATGCCTAGGAGTGGGATTGCTGGATCCAACATTATAGGAAGGTTCCATTTTCTCCACAGCTTCTCCAGCACTTATTGTTTGTAGATTTTTTTGATGGTCATTCTAACCAGCATGAGGTGATACCTCATTGTAGTTTTGATTTGCATTTCTCTGATAATTAGTGATGTCAAGCATCTTTTCATGTGCCTTTTGGCCATCTGTATGTCTTTTAGAGGAAGAAATTTCTGCTTAGATCTTCTGTCCATTTTTTTTTTTTTTGATTGTGTTTGATTTTTTTTGAAATACAGCTGCATGAGCTGTTTGTGTATTGGAAAGTAATCCATTGTCAGTTGCTTTGTTTGCAAATATTTTCTCCCATTCTGTGGATTGTCCTTTCATTCTGTTTATGGTTTCCTTTGTTGTCCAAAAGATTTTAAATTTAATTAGGTCTCATTTGTTTATTTTTGCTTGTATTTTCACTACTCTAGGAGGTGGATCATAAGAAATATTGCTGTGATTATGTCAAAGAGTGTTGTGCCTGTATTTTCCTCTGAGTTTTATAGTGTCCAGCCTTACATTTAGGTCTTGGATTCATTTTGAGTTTATTTTGTGCATGTTGTTAGAGAATGCTCTAATTTCATTTTTTTTACATGTCACCATACAGTTTCCCCAACACTACTTATTGAAGAGACTGTCTTTTCTCCATTTTATATTCTTGCCATCTTTATTGTAGATTAATTGACTATAGATGTGTCTTTGTTCATCAGTGATATTGGCCTATAATTTTTTTTTGTGGTATCTTTGTTTGGTTTGGGAATAAGGGTGATGATGGCCTCATAGAATGAGTTCATAAATATTCCTTCCTCTGCAATTTTTTGGTATAGTTTAGAAGGATAGGTGTTTACATGTCTCTAAGTGTTCAATAAAATTTGCCTGTGAAGTCCTCTGACTTTGGGCTTTGGTTTCTTGAGAGTTTTTGAATCACAGTGTTAATTTCAGAAGTTTTAATTGGTTTGTTAATATTTTCTATTTTTCCTGGCTCAGTCTTTGAAGATTGCACTTCTCTAAGAATTTGTCCATTTCTTCTAGATTGTCCATTTTACTGGCAAATAGTTGCATATCATCCCTTATGGTCCTCTTGTTGTATTTCTGTGGTGTCTGTTGTAACTTCACCCTTTTCATTTCTAGTTGTATTGATTTGAGCCCTCTCCCTTGTTTTCTTGATGAGTCTGGCTAAAGGTTTATCAATTTTGCTTATCTTTTCAAAGGACCAACTTTTAGTTTCATTGATTTTCTGTTGTTTCCTTTGTCTCTATTTCTGCTCTGACAGCTGTGACTTCTCTCCTTGTACTAACTTTACATTTTGTTTGTTCTTCTTTCTCTAGTTGCTTTAGTTGTAAGGTTCGGTTGTTTATTTGAGATTTTTCTTCTTTCCTGAGGTAAGCTTATACACTAGAAACTTCCCTCTTAGAACTGCTTTTGCTGTGTCTCATACATTTTGGATTATTATGTTTTCATTTTCATTTGTCTCTATCAAAATCATGTCCTCTTTTGATTTCAGTGATCCAGTGGTTGTTTCATAACATATTGTTTAGCCTCCATATGTTTTTGTTTTTGCAGTTTTTTCTTCTAGTTGATTTCTGAATCTCATAGCTTTGGGATTCATCAGATCTGAATAACAGCCTTTCTGGGTAGAGTATTTTGGGTTGTAGGTCTTTCTCTTTCATCACTTTAAATATATTGTGGCACTCCCTTCTGGCCTGCAGAGTTTCTGCTGAGAAATCAACTGCTAACCTTATGGGAGTTCCCTTGTATGTTATTTGTTACTTTTCCTTTGTTGCTTTTAATATTTCCTTTGTCTTTAATTTTTGTCCATTTGATTAATATGAGCCTTGGCATGTTCCTTCTTGAGTTTATCTTGTGTGGGACTCTCTGCACTTCCTGGACTTAGATGACTGTTTTCTTTCCCATGTTAGGGCAGTTTTCAGCTATTATCTCTTCAATATTTGCTCAGGCCCTTTCTCTCCCTCTTCTCCCTTTGGGACTGCTATATTGCAAATATGGGTGCTTTTGACATTGTGCTAGAGGTCTCAAACTGTTCTCATTTCTTTTCATTCTTTTTTCTTTATTCTGTTGTGTGGCAGTGATTTCTGTCACACTGTAGCTCGCTGATTTGTTCTTAAAACTTGTGACTTCTCACTCTGTGCCTCCATTCTTTGCCCAAGTTTTTGGATCATTTTTGTGATCATTACTCTGAACTCTTTCTCAGGAAGATAGGCTCTCTCCATTTTACTAAGTTGTTCTTCTGGGGTTTTACGTTGTTCTTTCATCTAGAATGTATTCCTTTGCCATCTCATCTTGTTTAAATTTCTGTTTGTAGTTTTATGTATGTAGTAGCTTAGTTACATTTCTCAACCTTGGAGAAGTGGCCCTCCATAGGGGATGTCCTGTTTCCCAGCAGTACACTCCCATTCTGTCATGCAGGGGCCAGGAACCAGCTGGTCCCATGGTAGATACTTATCTGGGTTTGCAGACTTAGTTCTGCAGGCTTGTGGATCATAGTTTCTTTGCTTTTGGTGCCTGCCAATTGGTAGATAGAGCTGGGTTTTGGCCCTGATGGGCAGAGGCATATCTAGAGGTGGCTGTAGGCTCAATAAGTCTTTAAGCAGCCTGTCTGCTGATGAGTGGGACTATGTTCCTGCTCTGTTGGTTTTTTGGTCTGAGGCTTCCCAGAAGCAGAGCTTACAGGCTGTTGTTGTTATTGTAGAGTTGCTCAGTCATGTCTGACTCTTTGCAATCCCATGGACTGCAGCACACCAGGCTTCCGTGTCCTTCACTATCTCCTGGAGTTTGCTCAAACTCATGCCCATTGAGTTGATGATGCATCCAATCATCTCATCCTCCTGCCCTCAATCTTTCCCATCATCAGCATCTTTTCCAGTGAGTTAGCTTTTTGCATCAGGTGGCCAAACTATTGGAGCTTCAGCTTCTGCATCAATCCCTCCAGTGAATATTCAGGGTTGATTTCCTTTAGGGTTGCCTGGTTTGATCTCCTTGCTGTCCAAGGGACTCTCAAGAGTCTTCTCCAGCACCATAATTCAAAAACATCAATTCTTTGGCACTCAGCCTTCTTTAT
Organism: Giraffa tippelskirchi; assembly: GCF_054371585.1. Classification (NCBI taxonomy): domain Eukaryota; kingdom Metazoa; phylum Chordata; class Mammalia; order Artiodactyla; family Giraffidae; genus Giraffa; species Giraffa tippelskirchi. Next base: position 214,329,344 of record NC_137275.1, read on the forward strand.
GGTCCAACTCTTATATTTGTACATGACTACTGGAAAAACCAAAGCTTTGACTAGACAGTCCTTTGTTGGCAAAGTGATGCCTCTGCTTTTAATATGTTATCTTGATTTGTCATAGCTTTTCTTCCAAGGAGCGGGCATCTTTTAATTTCATGGCTGAAGTCACCATCTGCAGGTGATTTTGGAGCCCAAGTAAATAAAACATCACTGCTTCCATGTTTTCCCCTTCTATTTGCCATGAAGTAATGGGACAGGATGCCATGATCTTAGTTTTTTGAATGTTGAGTTTCAAGCCAGCTTTTTCACTCTCCTCTTTCACCTTCATCAAGAGTCTCTAGCTCCTCTTCACTTTCTGCCATAAGGGTGGTGTCATCTGCAAATTTGAGGATATTGACATTTCTCCCCACAATCTTGATGCCAGCTTTGCTTCATCCAGCCCAGCATTTCACGTGATGTACTCTGCATAGAAGTTAAGTAAGCAGCATGACAATATACAGCCTTCATGTACTCTTTTCCCAATTTGGAACCAGTCTGTTGTTTCATGTCTAGTTCTAACTGTTGCTTCTTAACCTGCATACAGGTATATCAGGAGGCAGGTAGGGTAGTCTGGTATTCCCATCTCTTTAAGAATTTTTCAGTTTGTTGTGATCCATACCAAGTTTTTAGTGTTGTCAGTGAAGCAGATGTTTTTCTGGAATTCTTTTTCTATGATCCAATGAATGTTGGCAATTTAATCTCTGGTCCCTCTGCCTTTTCTAAATTCAGCTTGTACATCTGAAAGTTCTCAGTTCACATATTGTTGAAGCGCAAATTGAAGGATTTTGAGCATTACCTTGCTCTTACATGAAATGAGAACAATTGTGTGATAGTTTGAACATTATTTGGCATTCCCTTTTTTTGGGATTGGAATGAAAACTGACCTTTTCCAGTCCTGTGGCCACTGTTGAGTTTTCCAAATTTGCTGGCATATTCAGTGCATCACTTGACCAACAGCATCTTTTAGGATTTGAAATAGCGCAGCTGGAATCCCATCACCTTCACTAGCTTTGTTCATAGTAATGCTTACTAGGGCCCACTTGACTTCACACTCTAGGATGTCTGGCTCTAGGTGAGTGATCACACCATCATGGTTATCTGGGTCATTAAGACCTTTTTTGTATAGTTCTGTGTATTCTTGCCACCTCTTAATATCTTCTGCTTCTTTAGGTCCATACTGTTTCTGTCCTTTATTGTGCCTATCTTTGCATGAAGTGTTCCATCTACAGCTCTAATTTTCTTGAAGAGATCTCTGGTCTTTCCCATTCTATTGTTTTCCTCTATGCATTGTTCACTTAAGAAGGCTTTTTCATCTCTCCTTGCTATTCTTTGGAACTGTGCATTCAGATGGACATATCTTTCCTTTTTTCCTTTTCCTTTCACTTCTCTTCTTTTCTTAGCTATTTGTAAGACCTCCTCAGATAACCATTTTGCCTTGTTGCATTTCTTTTTCTTGGGGATGGTTTTGGTCACTGTCCCCTGCACATTGTTATGAACCTCCATCCACAGTTCTTTGGGTACTCTGTCTTTCAGATCTAATCCCTTGAATCTATTTGTCACTTCCAGTGTACAATCATAAGGGATTTGATTTAGGTCATACCTGAATGCCTTGTAGTTTTCCCTGCTTACTTCAATTTAAGTCTGAATTTTGCAATAAGGAGCTCATGAGGTGAGCCATGGTCAGCTCCTGGTCATTTTTGCTGACTGTATAGAGCTTCTCCATCTTTGGCTGGAAAGAATATAATCAGTCTGATTTTGGTATTGACCATCTGGTGATGTCCATGTGTAGAGTCATACAGGCTGTTAGGTGGGGCCAGGTCTCTTTGCCCAAAATGTCTGCCTCCAGCTAGAGTTCATGTAGGTCCCTGCTATGTCCTCCACCAGATTTTATGACCCCAGGGAGAGCCACAGAGGCCCCCCTACCTCCCCAGGAGATTCTCCAAGACAAGCAGGTAGGTTTGGCCCAGGCTCCTATGGAGTTGCTGCCTTTGTCCTGGAACCTTTGTCCTGGTGTATGTGAGACTTTGTGTGTGTCCTCCAAGAGAGGAGTCTCCGTTTCTTCCAGTCCTGTGTAGCTCCTGCAAGTCCTGCTGGCCTTCAAAGCCAAAGGTTCTGGGGCTCCTTCTCCTGATGCCAGACTTCTAGGCTGGGGAGCCTGGCGTGGGACTCAGAACTCTCACTTATTTTTTAAAACATTATTTATTTGTTTAGGGCTGTACTTGGACTTCTTGCTACATGAGAGCTTTCTGTAGTTGCTGTGAGTGGGCTTCTCCTTGCAGTGGCTTCTTTTATTGTGGGGCACAAACTCTAGGTGCATGGGTTTCATTAGTTGTAGCTTGCAGCCTCCAAGGTGCACGGGCTCAGTTGCTCTGCATGTGAAATCTTCCCAGACCAGGGATCGAACCTGTGTCCCCTGCACTGGCAGGTGGACCCTTACCCACTGCACCACCAGAGAAGTGCAGCTCTCACTTCTGTGGGAGAAGTTCTATTTTATAGTAATTCCCCAGATCACGGGTCACCCACCTGGATAGTATGGGATTTGATTATATTGCAAGTGCACCCTTACTACTGTCTCATGGTTTCTTCTTTATGTCTTTGGATGTAGAATATCTTTTTTCAGGTAGATTTCAATCTTTTTAATCAATAGTTGTTCAGCAGTTAGTTGTGATTTTGGTGTACCCATGAGAGGAAGTGAACTCAGGGTCGTCCAGCTCTCCCACCTTGTCTTCTGAAAGCTCCCCACCTTCCCCAGTTCTTTCTTGACTACGCAAGAATTCCCTTTCTCAGTTATCCTTTTTCCCATAAAATTGATCTCTACTTTGGTATCATTTCCATTTGCATACTAGCAACCCACTGTCTTATGCACAAAATGTCTATTAACACATTATTGACTAGAGGATTTTTGCAGAAACTAACTCCTGTCGCCAGCAATTTGTTATGTAAGTGAATATTAAAACGTCTCTGGTCAATAATGCATTAATTGTGTCTCTCAGCTTGCCTTTAGAGAAATTTTAGCATGAGTTCTACAGACTCTGTTTCCTCATATTTTTATTAAAAATTTTTAACTTGTAAGGTATGAGTACATTCTTACTATGAAAAATACATTTACAGATAAAACTAAAACCCATCAATCTCTACCTATTCTCTCCAGAAGTGACTGCTGTGATTAGTTAGAAATGTTTCCTTCAAGATCATCTCATGTTAATTTACACTTAGATTGACCTAGAGATATCTAGCATGTCTTATTATTTACACAAAATTGTACTGTTCCATATTGTTCATATTCTGTAACTTTTTTTCAGCCTCTGACTTTGAAATTTTCCTATTTCGTATTAATATTTCATTCTTGCTGGTGAAAAATTAATGAACTGATTAATCAGTTAATCTAAGAAACTACTGGAAAAAATTTTGAGCCAAATTTGAGACTTACAACCCAGAAAGAGCATCTGAGAAAGTGCCAAAAACTGTTCTACCAGTTAGAAGTCGACATAGTTTATAAGTTTTCTGAGACAGAGGGCTGTACATTAAATGACATATTTTTTAAATTTTATTTTTAATCGGAGGATGATTGCTTCATAATATTGCATTGGCTTCTGCCATACAAGCGGAACCAGCCACAAGCACACATATGACCCCTTCCCTCCTGAACACCCCCCCACCCCATCCCACCCCTCTAGGCTGTCACAGAGCCCCGAGTTGAGCTCCCTGCGTTATGCAGCTGCTTCCCATTAGCTGCCTTTCACATGTGGTAGTGTATACACGTCAGTGCTACTCTCTCAATTTGTCCCATCCTCTCCTCCCCTCACTGTGTCCAGTCTGTTCTCTATGTCTCTCTGTTCTTGCCCTGCGAATGGGTTCATTAATACCATTTTGTCTAAATTCCATGAAGTGAAGTGAGTGCACTCAGTCGTGTGCACTCTTTGCAACACCATGGCCTGTAACCCGCCAGGCTCCTGTGTCCATGGAACTCTCCAGGCAAGAACACTGGAGTGGGTTGCCATTGCCTTCTCCAGTGGATCTTCCCAACCCAGGTCTCCTGTATTGCAGGCAGATTCTTTACCGTCTGAGCCACCAGGGAAGCTGCGTTAATATACAAAATGTTTTCTTCCTGACTTATTTCACTGTGTGTAACAGGCTCCAGGTTCATTTACCTCACTAGAACTGACTTTTTATGGCTGAGTAACATTCCATTTTATATGTATAACTTCTTTATCCATTCATCTATCAATGGACATCTAGGTTGCTTCTGTGTCTATTGTAAATTGTGCTGTATGAACACTGAAGTGCAAGTCTTTCTCAGGGTATGTACCCAGTAGTGGGATTGCTGGATCTTAAGGTAGTTTTATTCCTAGTTTTCAAAGGGAATCTCCATACTGTATCAATCACTCCATAGTGACTGTATCCATTTACATTCCCACCAACAGTGCAGGAATGTTCCCTTTTCCCCACACCCTCTCCAGCATTGTTTGTAGATTTTTTTAATGATGGCCATTCTGACCAGTGTGAGGAGATACTTCATTGTAGTTTTGATTTGCATTTCTTTAATAATTAGTGGTGTTGAGCATCTTTTTGGGTGTGTTGGCCATCTGTATGTCTTCTTTGGAGAACCGTCTGTTTAGCTCTCCTGTCCCTTTTTTGACTGGGTTGTTTTTCTGGTATTGAGCTGCTTGAGCTGCTTGTGTATTTTGGAGATTTTGTCAGTTGTTTGATTTGCAATTGTTTTCTCCCATTCTTTTCTTGTTTATAGTCTCCTTTGCTGTACAGAAGTTTTTTTAGTTAGGTCCTGCTTGTTTTGTTTTTTTTCTTTTTATTTCCACTACTCTAGGAGGTGGGTCAAAGAGAATATTGCTGTGACTTATGTCAGTGTTTGCCTGTATTTTCCTCTAAGAGTTTTTATAGTTTCTGGCCTTACATCTAGGTCTTTAATCCATTTTATTTTTTATGTGGTGTTAGGAAGTGTTCTAATATGCTTTTACATGTAGCTGCCGTTTTCCTAGCACCACTTATTGAAGAGGCTGTATTAAATGATTATTGATAGTTTACATAATTCAGATATAAATGCCATTAGTACCTAATTCAGATTTAAGTACCACATGACCCATAAGTGTTGTCACAGGACCCTATACAAGAAGGAATGTTGTCTTTTAAGGAGTTGTCTAATTGATGCTAAAATGTTGCTGTTTACAGCCGAGCAGGTATCCCTACTGATGGGGGAGGTTTGGCCAATGCATGATGCAGAGAGGGGAGGGGAGGCCAAAGGTCCGAGAATTGTTGTTTAAATTCTCCTTGCCTTGCCATAAATGTGGACTTTCACATCCTCTATTACCTGGAAAGGATTTATCACATTGGTTTTAACAATTTCTGTACTGACAGGGATCCAATTTCATGCTGCTGTAAATGGTGCTGCTGCAACAATCATCCTTGGGCATTTTCCTTACTTTGCTCAGGATGGCTATTAAAAGTCACTTCTGCTCACTCACTTTCCAGGTCTCACCACCCTGGCTCCCATCCCTGTTCTTCCATAAGAATTGTCACAATCACTCTGCATTTTGCTTTCCAATCATCTTAGGTTCACAGCAGCACTTGATAGTTAACACGCCTTCCTTTTTGAAATGTTCTTTTTGCTTTAGGGGTTAAAAAAAAACAAAACCCTCGTGTTTCCTCCTTCCCCTCTGGCTTCCTTTATGTCTCCTGTCTCTTTTGTTGGTTCCCACTCTACTTGGTCTCTAAATGTTGAGAGCGCATCAAGATGTTTTGAGCCTTCTCTACTCCAGATGCTGTATCCTGCAGGTTCCCACACATCTGTTCTTAGCCCTCTACGTTATGATGTCTTTCAAATTCCTATTCTAGTCCAGACGAGTACCTAGCAGTCTGCATGGAATCTTTCATCTTAAATGTACACCACAAAAGCATGTCTTAACATGTCCCAAGAACCTGACCTGCCTCCTCCAACCCCCACCTTACTCATTACCTGTCACCCCAACCACCCATTTGTTCAACCCAAAAACCTGGTACTTTACCTTGGAATCCTGCTTGTAGGAGTCCTTGGATTGTCTTTGCTCAATGTTGAGTCACTTTCTCTCTCACGTCCCCACCATCTGTGCCCGTCTGTTTTGGCCTCATAGTATATGCGGTTTCCCAGGTGGTGCTAGTGATGAAGAACCCACCTGCCAATGCGGGGGATGCAGGTTTGATCCCAGGGTCAGGAAGAATCCCCTGGAGGACATGGCAACCCACTCCAGTATTCTTGTCTGGAGAATTCCATGGACAGAGGAGCCTGGCAGGTTGCAGTCCATAGGGTCGCAAAGAAACACATACCAGTCTATCAGTCATTAGTATGCCTTCCAGAATGTACAGGGTGGCAGGGTAACAGTTGAGCATTTGTACTCTGGACTTGTTTGATTTCCATCTCTGATCACCCACTGACTAGCGTGGTGCTACTGTTCCGTCTCTTTACTGGTTTCCTTACTGGGAAACGGGGATTACAGCATAGGATTGTTGCAAAGATTAAATTAGAAGGATGGTAAAAGGCATATGATTTAATAATTTTATGATTATTTTTTACTGGACAAATTTAAAAATCTGTTTCTGCAAGCATTCCTCAGCCCTTTGCTGTGTCTAGAACAAAGAAACAAGTGTTCTTTGAATGAAATCAACAGTAACTTCCATACTCTGCCACTTAGGTTGGAACTTCTATCTGGCCTGTAAAACCAGTTTCTTACTTAGAATCGAAATTCCCTCTGTAATGTTTGCTCACAAGGAGCTCCCTTGTGAACCATCTGTGAAAAATTCCTAACTGGTAACAGGACTCGTTACCAAAGTTGGCAGCTCATTGTAACCTGAGACAGGAAATCTCAAATCAGAGCTAACAATTCCTTCATGGGCAGACATCAATTTTGGTCATAAGGATCATTCAGAGAACACAGGAGATATAAAATACTTTCTCTGTGCATAAGTTAAAAAAAAAAATAACAATTTTAACACGCTACTGTTATCTGTGCATTGCCCCCAATAAGATTTTTCTAGAAATATACAAAAAAACCTTAAACCAGTGGCCTACAAGTTTGCCAAAAAAGAATCAAGAACATATGAAAGTAATTAGGACATTAAATACCATCAAATGGCCACTTTTCATTTATTTTGAAAACTAGGTAAAGACACGAGACAGTTTTAAAAAGTGTAGAGTTAATATTTTATTGTCACTTATCAGATGGCAGTAAGGTATATAATCTTCATACTTGATCTTTCCTTTGTGTAAATAAAAAAAAATTACAAGTTTAAACAGCCAACGGCTGGTCATGTCTTCAGAAAACATGATTAGATTAATTCATTAATGGTGGCTTCAAGTTTTTCCTTATTAGCTCCAGAAAATTCACCCACCTGTTGAGAGAATATTGAATTGCCATTAGATGTAGCATTGCATCCCTATTTTGTGTATCAGATATGACCACAGAATGGGTCTGGGGAAGACAAGAAGTATATACTTACTTAAAATTTACATCCATGGATAATACTCAGTTAAGTTTAAAAAACAACAAAAAAACCCCACTCTCAAAAGTCAAGGCTCAATTTTTCTACACAAATACCTCTGAACAAAGATAAATGCATTGTGATATAAATATGAAGTACCAATCACAAGGATTCATCAGAAAATCCCTGTGACTTAACAGATTAATTAACAATGAGATGTCTCATTATGTACTTAATGAGGAATGACATTTAAATATTCTTAAAAGGAAAAAATGGCGATGTGCTTCCCAATGTGAACGGTAAGTTGCTTGTTTCTTTGTTTATATGCCACACTAGCCTGTTACCCAGCTGGTTTTCAAGGTCAGATGTACCTACCTTCTGCCCCTTTTTAAAAAACTGGAAGGTTGGCATGCATTTGACTTCACACTCTGCAGCAACATCCTAAGGGGAAGAGAGGGATAGCAAGAAGATTAAAAACAAGACTGAGTATTGAGCTCTGACACCTGTGATCTAAAACCAGATTCTTTTTCCTGTTACATACCCAGAACTCAACATTAGGGCTTTGTGTCAATGTTTATATGCCTAAACAATGATACAGTAGCACAAAAGCCAAATTGGTTATATTCGCAATTAAAATTTTAATATGTACTCTCATCTTTGAGAGATACTAGCCTCAGATACTATACAACTGACTCAAACTGTGTAACAGAATTATTCTGTTTTCTTAAAGTGAAGTACGTAGATGACGATCATAGGCTAAAGTTCCGAGTTAGCCAGAGGGCCAACTTGTTTACAAAGGACTTGTTCAAGAAGAAAGTCATGGTAACCTACAGGACAGCTCCACACGGATTTTTCTGCTTTTACCACCCCTCACTCTCCACACCTTATTCACATCAGGTTTGGGGGGAAAATTCCATGAAAATGTTTTGGACAAGAGTTTCAAGTGAACAGGTCCATTAGGGATTCAAAACATCAGCTCAGCACTCAAAGAGGGCAAGGAGAGAAATGCAGAAAGAACCATGCCGTCTTAACTGTGTGGTTAGCAAAAGCTGTGAAGAACAGCAACCAAAGGAGGCAGAAAGAACCCTGAGAAGCAGATCGCAGAAACCAAAGAACTTTCACAGGAAAGCAAGGTTGGTACAAACACCGTGGCGTCTTCTAGGCAGGGATTTGGCAATGAGAAACGCAGGAATTAAAAATGGAGTGGCCCCTAGATTGAGCCACCAGTCAACGGAAGCAGCCTCACTTCACCTCTTCCTCTGAGACTGGAAGAAAAGTGTGGTTTTATTTCTTTATGAAATTGCACGTGTACTGTTGCTAGTTTGGGCAGGAAGGGTGGTAGACAACTGCTGTTCTTTTCCTGATAACCTTTACTTTTTCTTTAAACACTGCACACCAAGCAGCACACGGCAGTAATGGCTGCAATAAAGTGGCCAGTAATGTAATGAATGCCTCGAACATTCCAGGCACCCAAGACTTACTGAAAGCAAGAGTTACATGGAAATTAGCAAGAACATTTGTTTAAAACCAAAATGGAGATCATAAAATTTTAATTGTACCAATTCCAGTAATTAAGGATGAATAATGGGGTGGAGAGTTGACAGGAAGACAGTGAACTGCACGTCAAGGTTCAGGACCTTGAGGGCGAGTCATCAGGAGACCAGGCTTCCCAGATAGTGCTAGTGGTCAAGAACCCACCTGCCAATGAGGGAGACACAAGAGACGTGGGTTTGAGCCCTGGATTCGGAAGATCCCCTGGAGGAGGCATGGTAACCCACTCCAGTATTCTTGCCTGGAAAATCCCATGGACAGAGGAGCCTGAGGGCTACAGCCCATAGGGTCGCATAGAATTGGACACAACTGAGCGACTTTGCACACATGAACAACCAGGAGACCCAAAGATGACTAGTTAGAAGGGCGGGGGACTGGTTTAGCTAAAAGATTAAAAAATGGTTGTCTATGGGATGAATCCGGTCCAGATAGGTTGCTTGGTTCATGTAAGTGCTTAAAAACAAATCTCTGAATTGCTTGAATATTTGGGCACACTGGCTGGCTCCTCCCAGCACTGGAAAAGCAGCTGTTTACTGCAGTTCCCTCACTCTTACTTTTAAGTCGCCAGGTGCATATCATCTTTCATGCAAGCAGTTGGCAGTAGCCTCAGAGGAGGTGGGTGTGAGAAGGCCAATGGGGTTGAAATGGTGAGCCACCCTTTCCACGACTTCTCATCAGAGAAACATACAGGTGGTACAGCTGACCTGCATCACCTACAAGAGCATGAGCACGCAAGACAGCAGGACCTGGAGATAAGGAAGATGGAGCAGGACCTCAAGCTCACCTCCTCTCCTGAGCACATCAGAACCACAACTAGCTGCTGAACATAACCATCAAGAAAGACTGGAACCTCCCAAAAAATGTTCTACATCCAAAGACAATAGGGCTTGGACACTGATCACAACTTTCAGGTGAGAAATCTACTCCCAAAGCTTTATGAGCAGAAAATACAGGGTCCCAATCAATGGAAATGATAGTCTCATTCCTGGTCTCAGATTCTGGATACCTCACCCTGTCAGAGCCTGGCACTCCTGCATTGGTACAACTGCGTAACTTAAAATAAGCTAAGTCATGAAAACACTAATGCTTTTGAGAAAGCTTCTAAGTGTTTTAATCATGTTCATACGTTTTATGTCTTAGACTGCAATTTTAAGTCTTTACATGATAAATTTTTAATAAAAGCATAAAGAAAGAATTCTCTCTCACTGGGTATGAAAGTGTTATTACATTGTTCTTCAATCCCCATCCCTGAAAGGAAGCACTGCTAAGGGAATGAGAATATTCATTTTAAAGCCCCTAGATACACAGGATTAAACTACTTTGCAATTCGAATGTACCAATTTATCAGTATGTATCCTGATTTTTGAGATCCAACTTTTCATGTAATCAGAACCATCAGCCCTTCCCTCCTACAAGCACTGAAAGCATAGGCTTTGTTGGATTTTTAATGACCTCAGTAAAGATTAGATGTTGTTTACTTGCTAATTGTGTCTGACTCTGCGACCCCATGTACTGTATCCCGCCAGGCTCCTCTGTCCATGGTTTCTCCAGGCAAGAATACTGGAGTGGGTTCCCATTTCTTTTCCAGGGGATCTTCCTAACACAGGGATCAAAGCTGCATCTCCTGCACTGGCAGGCAAATTCTTTACCACTGAAAGAAGCAGCCCCGAAAGGTTAGTAGTCTATAACTAATATTTGATCTCTATTACCTCTGTGAATGTTTTACCTTTTTTTTGTTTTCTATTATTTGTTCTATGCACTAATTTGCCCATCCCTGTGGGGATTTGAAAAGGCATGCACACTTTAAAATTAAGGCGTTACTGTTGAGGTTTTAAAAATATCCTTTTATCCTGAGTTGATCACTTCCCTCATTTAAAAACAGAAACCCAGCCAATCCCTAATGGCACCCCAACTTCCTGCCATTAAAAAAAAAAAAATCTGGACTTTATGTAGTCACAGCATAATCAGGATACACAACTCTTCCCTCATTCCCCTAAAACCTCCTCAGTGGCTCCTTAATGGTCAAACCCAATCCCTCCCCACCCTACCCTTGATCTGTTCTCCATCACCATAGGTTTACCCAATCTCAGCTTTTTATTAGTTTTTACTAGTTAAGTATAACAGGGCTTCCCAGATGGCTCAGTGGTAAAGAATCTGCCTGCCAATGCAGGAGTCTCAGGTTCAATCCCTGGGTTGGGAAGATTCCCTGGAGGAAAAATGGCAACCCACTCCAGTATTCTTGCCTAGAGAATCCCATGGACAGAGAAGCCTGGCAGGATACAGTCCATAGGGTTACAAATGAGTTGGACATGACTGAGCACACATGTACTAAGTGTAACAAGGCTACACTTTTACCTTATAAATTCCTTTTTGGTGGTTTCTAGCTTAGCGTTTTGTCCCACGTGGTGCAGTGGTAAAGAGTCTGTCTGCCAATGCAGGAGACAAGAGAGGTGGGTTCAAGCCCTCGGTCAGGGAGATCCCCTGGAGAAGGAAATGAAAACCTACTCCAGTATTCTTGCCTGGAAAATCCCAAGATGGTGTAGCCTGGTGGGCTACAGTCCATGGGGTCACAAAGAGTTGGGCACTACTGAGCACTGAGGACCAAAATAACTTTAAACCTGCTGGTGTCACCTGTTAACTCACTCCTGGGTATTCTAATCAAAATGGAGACACATGGCATTCTAAGTTAGTTTCTTTTAACTTACAAGTATTATACTCTGTAGAGCTGGGAGCAGAGTCTGCTCTTAAGGAAATAAGATCAGTCTCTCATTTGCAAAAGTAGTATTCACACTTTGCTATGCATACAGAATTAGTTTTGTATGTATACCACATTATATGTACATGCCTGACTGTCCATTTGAATTTATTACACCCAAAAGATAATCTCTTCCAGCTCAAGTGTTTAGAGATTCTTCTATTAAAACTAGGTGCTGTTTGCGCCCCCATATACTAGAAACATTAAGTGCCCTGGGTTTGGAGTTCGTGAACAGCAATCACTGCATAAAAAATGTAAAAAAATATTCATTCCTAAAACATTCCATTTAATGATATGATCTAATGTTCAAAATGATGATGTCCCTGTTATCCTTCATCTGCATTCTTTTAGAGCCAAAATGAGATGGTTTTATCTACAGTGTTCCAAAGCAACCAGAGGATCCACTCCTGGAATCTGTAAATTCCATGGGGAATAATTCGTGGAATGACAATAAGTTGCTTTTTGTTTGCATTACCTCCCTTGCTAATTCTGCTGACTGACCAGGTGAGTAGGAACAGACAGACTGTTACTATGTGTATGTGACAACCCAGGAGTTCTGGAATTCAGTTTTTAATACTGCAAAAGACTGATTGATAAGGCTATTTAGATGGCAGAGTAGTAGACACTAAGAGTATGAGGAAAAAAAACATGTTGCTCAAAGTGTAAAGGTCAACTTACGAGAGGGTCATTTCAAAGTCTAGACACTTTCAGGGTGACGATGAGGATGCCAACCAGGCCTAAAGGAGGGACTGTCATAGGGATATCTTGGCCTGCTCCACCCACCTACTTCCCAGAGGTTCTGGACTGAGGCAGAAAGCATGGGCCCTGGGCCCGGCACAGTACTACAGGGGCCAAATCCCCAGGCTCTGCCTCTGACCTTTCTTCCTTCTGTGCTGCAGTCTCATCACCTGTGCAGTGGGGGTGCTGATAAAAACACTTCTCATGGTTACTGTCTGGATGAAATGACATAATACAGGTAGAGAGCTTAGTGCAGCATCTAGTATATGTTAGTACTTCCAAATAAAAATGTATTCACTTGATGTCTGATAGGATTAGAACCAGTTTCTCTAGCCCCTTTCAGGTACCATTTGTACCTGGCTAAAGTGACCAGATTGAGAGAAAAAAAAAAACTAGGTTAAAACAGGGAGCAAGATTTTTGTCTGTTCTTTCTTACTTAAAAATCCCAGGACACATCAGAGAAACTGTACTTGACATTCATTCTATACCTACTACAACCCGACAGGTGTGCTATGTAAAGGGGAAACAAAGGTAAGACAAGGTCTGATTCAAAAAAACTGACAGACCATAATGACAGACAGACACAAATTTCAGTACAGTAACAGCTAAGCTCACTGAGAGCTTATCATGTACCAGGGACCACTCTGAACACTCACAGGTCTTGTAAGATACTGACAACTGCCTTACGATGCTGCATCAACGTTGTGATTTTACAGAGGCTCAGCCGGAGGCACAGAACAGAGCTTTACCAAGCCCGCACAGCTAACAAGAGACATGATCCTTCCATCTCACAACAACAATCAATCAAAGAAAAAGAAGGGCAGAACACACCAGGGGATCATAGAGGAAGGGAACTAACCCAATCTGGGCGTAGGAGGCAGTAACTAGAGAATTCCTGGAAAGGATGTGAAGTTAACGTCCACGAGCTTGTCCGGCAAGAGATGAGCAATGTGCTGGGAATAAGCAATGTGGTACAGGGTGGAGCCCACAGGTTTAGGAAATCCCCCTTTTTATAGACCCTTTTGGACCTTTAGAATTTCCATGTTTGCTCAATGAATAAGCAACCTTACAAAGCTGGTAGGGCAGGTATTAAGATCTGGTCATAGACAAAGCTCAAAGGAGACGAGAATGAGCCTAAAGCAGAAGTCACGGGGCCAGGACTGGAACCCAGGTCTAGCACCCTTGTTGCCACTTTGTACCTAACCCACTCCTGTCCCTCTGAGGCTAGGTGAACCTGCCCACACACATTTAAATCCCAACTCTGCTACTTACTGTAACTCGATGGCCAACCTGTTTTTGTTTTCCCATCTGTAAGATGGGCAATATGACAGGACCAAGGATTAAATGAATTCATACTTGTTATGCTCTGAGAGGTGGTGAAGGACAGGGAGGCCTGGAGTGCTGCAGTCCATGGGGTCGCAATGGGTCGGACACGACTGAGCAACATCACTGCACACAGAACAGTCTGCCTGACCGAAAGTGTTAAGCATATTTCTCAGCTCTCAACCAAGGTACCCTGGTGTTCGGGCTTCTCAATTTCTATTTGTTGAGCATCTTGGATTGTTAGGTAGACTATGTAGGCTTTTAGAAAGAGGACTAGTAAAGTCAGGTAATAGATGCCTCAATGATTTTGTTTTAGGATGTGATATACATAGCTCCTGACAGCTAGAATTAAGCTTCTAATCGGCACAAGTACCTGTTGTTCTTCTGAAATAACTTTTTAGCTAGGGTGGTAGTTCTAGTGTTTTTCTTATTTATGAGAACAAGCAATGTGCAATTCAGAGAAAAAGGGCAAGGAGAAAAGTTCAGCATTATTCCAGATTTCTAGCCACATACCTGACAGTCATCCACATCTACTTCGAGGAACACCACATTGGAATACTTTTCAGAGAGAGACTGGAGAATTAAAAAAAAACAAAACAAAAACACACAAAGATTTACCACTGGATAGTGACAGTCAACACACTTAAGCTTCTTAAATGGAAACTTAAAAGTAGGAACTAAAGATCCAGATATTTAGACTAGGGACAGATAAGCATAAAGGACATTTTCTCTGAATCAAATTCTTCTTAGTATAACATAATTTAGAACACTGATTTTGATTCCTGAACTTCAAGTAGGGCCCATGTTTCAACTTGAAAAACAAAATCACATAAGACGACAACCAAATTAACTTTTGAAAGTTGTCTTCCATGGGCTGTACGTATCAAACTTAGGTTCTAAATTAAGTTGTTGTTATGCTATGACTTTAGATGAAAGATCCAACAACAAAACCTCTTTCCTAGTGTTGTGACCACCAACCCCAAACAGCTTACAGAAGCAGAAGCTGGCTAATACTTACATGAAAGAAAGGCTTGATCATTTTGCAAGGCCCACACCACGTGGCTGAGAAGTCGACTACTACGAGTTTCTCTCCTGCACTGTTCAAGGCTTCCTGAAAAGCGTACTAAGAAGGGAAAGAGGAAAGCTGATGTTAAATTACATTTATTTCCAAAAGCCTTGATAAAATGTGACACAAAGCACAATCTGGAGGTCCTGTTTTCAGGGTCTATTTTTTAATAAAAAAAAAATGAAAACCAAGCAAATAAACTGAGGAAATCCTACTGTGGTGTGTAGTGTTACTTGCTAAGAATGAAACAAGTATGATGTATACAGTGTATCAATATTCATGTCTTCACAAATACAAAATATTATTTGGTTAATCCACATCCAAACTAAGTAAATGAAAATAAAGACATTTGTATTAAAAGTGCTTCCACATCAAATCTAGGTATATAGTAGACATTCATTAAATGCTTATTGTTGATGCAAGGAGGCACTCCTTCAACTGAATGTCACAAATGCACAAAATTTTGCAACTAAAACACAAGTTGCTTTCAAAACTAAAACTTCTTGATTAAGCTAATTTTATCTATGTTGGAACATTCAAAAGCTAAAAAAAAAGAAAAAAGAAAAAAACTTCTCCACACCCTTACACTCAATTATTGTTGACTTTTAAGCATATAACCTTATTCTCTTTTTAATGCAGTTTCCAGAATTGAGGTCATACTCTTGATTTATCATTAATTTCTGCTTTCATTGTTGACCAACTGAAAAAGTTTTAGTTCTTCATGAAGGGAATTTTGTTATTTTTCATAAGCAATGCTTGTTGAATAGAATTCCACCAGCAGAAATGATCAAGAAATTCCTCACCACCAACCTCCCTGAATAATTTACCAATGGTCTTGATACTGTAACCCTAGCAACATAACATTCTAGTTAACAAGGGACTCATTTTTAACCACAATTAGTCAGCCGGTGCTGACCAAAGCCACGGCCATGAAGAGAAATCAAAACACAAACATCTATATCTGAAGTCTCAGTTTTCTTCAAGAGAAAAGATGCCAGTCACATTGGTTTAATCAAAAACCAACACCACCACCCCCTTGCTTTGAAAACTAAGAATCAGGTCAGATCTGGTCCATTAAAGAAGGAAAGTAAATAAAGCACCATTAAAAAATAATTTTTTAAGTGAATTCCTCTGAAGTTACTTCTCTAGATTTCTAATTTCTACCTCATGTTTTAGGGAAACAATTCACAAATGGTGTTTCCCTGGGATAGTAGGTCATGGTTTCTGTTTGCAGTTATGCAGGTACAAACCTGCATGCAAATAAACACACCACACCTTTCGCTATGACAGGGTAGGGGTATTTAGCGGAGGGGCACAAAGAGTAAAAAGTATAGAAATTATTTTTCCAAACCATCACCTATAGTTTCCAGATGAATTTCCTTCAAAGCCTTCCCTAATGTGATTTTTTTAGGTCAAACCAGCCATTCCGTACTGCAAGATCCAGGTAAGACAAGAAAATAAGGAATGACAGTGTCTGCTCAGATGAATGCATGGTTTTGTGAACACGGCTGGCTCTCAGGGGGAGGTTACTTTCAATCTAGAATATCTTTCAGCAATAAATTTTGGCTTCACTGAACATGAGTCACAGAGCCAGGTATAGGTAAGACTTCATGCAAATTCTATTCTCTGGCCACTTAAGTTTGCCTAAAACAGATATCAGTTTGAAAACGAGTCAATATCATCTTACTGAGAAGCAAACCATAACCTCTAGCTTCCAGAAACTACCAGTGAGGATTGATAAAGGTCCCCATCACTGACACAAAGGTTCTGAAAACAAAACAATGCATTCATATTTGGGGCAGATAAGTAAGAGTAGCTTCCAGCATCTCTTTTCCTAAACACACCCATTCCAAAGGCAATTAGCAAGCCTAAGAGTGGTTTGTAAAGCATTCAGTAAAAGTGCCTGTGTGTTCAAATTAGGAGTTCAAGAAACAGCAGTGGCCATTCTTAAAACAAACTGTTGATTTCTTCTTCCTCACTTTTACAGTCTAGGTATCCCACTTGGATCTGAAATAGACCCCAGTGGCTCTGAACTACCAAAACCTCAGTTGTCTTGGATGACCAATGGCACCAATTTTAGTCCATCAGGATGAAAAGTGTACTCAATATTTACAAGAAACATTCTAATCTAATCAGCTTACCTTTTGAATGACTTTGGATCATAGTTTTGAAGACTCACTGATTACAACCCCAGATCAGTGCTTTTTCTGAGTAATGAATTTCCTGTCACCCTTGTACATCTTGTCATTAATGAGGGGAGGAAAGTGCCACAACTAAATAGGAAACTAAATATGACAACTGAAATAGGAAAAGACTGAATTTTGAAAAGACTGGGCTCCAGGAATCAATTTTTGGTTTATAGTTGTATGGATTCTGAGACACATCAGCTAGACCAAAGATTTTTCACTCCTTTCATGGGTTTTCAGAGATTCTACTGATGAAGTGGCCAACCTCTAAAGAGGATCACCCCTTACTCCCCCCCACCCCCCACCATAGACTGTTATTAGTCACTCAGTAGATATTGACCCCACGCTTTCCTATGGCTCATGGTTAAGAACCCGCCTGCCAATACAGGAGACGTAGGAAATGTGGGTTTGATCCCTGGGTTGGGAAGATCCCCTGGAAAAGCAAATGGCAACCGACTCCAGTATTCTTGCCCAGGAAATCCCATGGACAGAAAAGCCTAGCGAGCTCCAGTCCATGGGGTCACAAGATTCGACATGACTTCACGACTAAACACACAAGCGATGTTGACTCTAACCTGAGAAACAGCCTCAACGCTGTATGAAGCGTCAGTAACAGAAACATTCATTGAAGCATGGAAAACTGCCTAAGATGTCCAGCAATGTCTTCAGCTATTGAAATGATTCCAAAATCTTCTAATGACACAAAAAGAGTTCAGGCTAAATAAGACCACAAACACACACCTCAGAAGTAAAAATGTCAATTATCTGTGGTTGCTTCTAGGAAACAGATCTCTCTCTTCCCAGATTTCCTACAATGATCTTTATATTTCTTCATCGTAAAAGGAAAAAATGATAAGGAACCATTAACATTAAAACCTCCATTCCTCGAAGCCAACCGCGGATCTGAACCAAGTACGGGCACTCCACCCACTCGCCTTTCCCTGCTTTACTGGAGTGGTGGAGTACAGCAAGGTAAACGGTTTCGTCCCACTGTTTGAGCAACATCAATTTTCTCCCACTGACTTTTCTGACTCTGGATTAGCATCCATTTCTTGAGGGGTCACAGTACACCAGGCACTCTTAGGTTCTGAATTCTCCAAGCAGGAGAGTATTAAGTTTGCAATAACTCTCGATATATGTGACACTTCTTGCCTTGGGCATTCCTAAAAGGACACAACCGCCGTCGAGCACACAGCCGGGCGCAGCCGCACCCAGGGGACTCCGGGCTCCAGCGAACCCCACAGACCGAGAAAGAATCCCAGATGGGTAGCGCAGTGGAGGCCCCCGGGCCCAGCCCTGGGGACTGAGTCACTCCAAAGCCAGCGCTGCCGGAAACACGCCCTGCGCCGCAGGAGGAGGAGTCCCGAGGGCGCGGCCCGGACTTCACTTCCTTGCCGCCACCTGGGCCACTAAAGCCGGACTCGTAGGGGTTGGGGGTGGGGGGTCTCCAGCCCGGAACCGCGCCTTTCACGCGGCTGCAGCACGCGTCACCTCTACGGCCGGGCAGCCGGGGGGTGGGGGGTCTCCGGCCTAGACCCGCTCCCCAGGGAGCTCACTGCACCCCAAAGCGCGGGTGGATCACGCGGCTCCACGAGCAAGGAGTGGCGGCCAGCAAGCCCGGGGTTTCTTAAAGAAGCCCTCCACCTCCTTGCCCAGGCCCGTGTCCGGATAAAAATGGGGGCCTAAGGCAGACTCCCTCCATCCTCTACCCAATCGCGGTTTCCCGGCAAGAGGGGCGGCGGAGGCGCAGTGGAGGACTCCCGGGCGCTCTCCGCGCGCGTGCATCCTCCAGACACACTGGGTCACTCGGACCATGCCCTCCAGGGAAGCCTGTCCGTCTCCTCCCTTCCTTCAGGGAACGCTCCACCGTCCCGGGCGCGCCCAGGCCCGAGCTTCCCGCAGTGCCAGGCCGAGCCGCCGCGTCCCCTTCCCCGAGGGATGCGGAGGGGTGGACTGCTCACCTTCGGCCCACCGCCTGCCCTAGCTGCCCGGGGCTTCGTACCGCGCCCTGGCATGCCCCGGAACGCGTACCTTGCTCTCAATCTGCTTCACCATCTTGGCAGCTGGGGGGGTCTGACGAACGACCTGACAGCAGAAGCGATGCAAACGGACTCAAGGCGCCGCACGAAGCTTGGCCAGCGCGCAACCCGCTTTCCCTTTATAGTAACGGTGGGCGGGGCGGGCGCGAGCGGCGTGCGTGCGGCGGGGGCGCGCCCGCCCGGGCCTCCCTCGCCCGCACCGGCGTCCAGGCTAGGCCCCGCCTCCCGGAGCCGCCGGCTGGGGGCGGGGCCGCTGGCGGGGGCGGGCGCGGGGCGGGCGCGGGGCGGGCGCGGGGCGGGGCGCGGGGCGGGGCGGGGCGCGGGGCGGGGCGGGGCGCGGGGCGGGGCGGGCGCGGGGCGGAGCTCCTGGGAGTCGTCTGGGCTCGAGACCTTGGGCATCGCCCACCTGTACCCCACCTGCGAGTGGGAAGGCGGGAGGGCCATCAGGTGACCTAAAGGGCGAACGCATTGTGCACGGCGGGCGGGGGCCGGTGGCCACCCTCTGATCTAGAGGGACACCTGGGAAGGGGCCAGCCAGGCCTTAACCGGACGCGCCCAGAGAAGAGACCATTTACGGTTTCTTGGAAGGGCCCGCCGTACCACCGCCCCCACAGCCTCGCGAGCCGCCACGAAATGCTGAGTAACGATAACCAGGAAGTGTCTCTCGGTGTGCGCCCCCACTCCCCTCGCCGCCTCCTTGCCGGAATGTACTGCGACGGTTCTCCTCGTCCCTTCTTCCTGTCCTTTCACTTTCACCCATGAACCTCCTGTCACATCATGACACAGCAGTTTAGTGCCATTGTGAACTGACCCGGCTCCTGCCTGCCGGGTAGAGTTGATGCTGGTTGTTAAGTCCTGCGGGTGTGACACAGTTGTGACCCTGAGCAGGTGTTGACCTCCCGGTGCCTCCGATTTCCTTACTGTAAGATGAGAATCAGGATGGTCCCTGACTCCTGGCAGTGGTGTTTCGAGGATTAAATAAAATTCTTGTAAAGTGATTAGGAGAGTGCTTGACACATGGCAGGCACTCAAAAAATAGTTAAAGATGGGAGCAGTCATTAGTCGTGCTTGGAGTCATGGGGGTGGGCATGCCTGAAGAGTTTATAATGGCATCGGCGAGCGCGTGCGCGCGCGCACACACACACACACACACACGTGTGTGTATTTACTACCAGTGGTAAAGCCTGGAACAGAGAAGTAGGCTGTTCCTGCTGACACCGGGTTGCCTGTGGCAGGCTGGGGTTGGCAGGATTGGGCATTGTGGAAGGTGAGCATGTGAAGCCAGGAGGGCAGCTGGAAGTGAAAATGGGCAAGCTGTTGAGCTGGAGAGGGGAATGGAAATGGGGAGACTGGACAGGAGTGGGATGATGTTGGGGCAGGAGAGCAGAGCATGGTTTTTTCAGATGGAGCACTCTGGACGCAGCTACGTCCAGGTGTGATCGGCTGGGATGGTGAAACAGCCCCCTGGCGTCCTTCTGTCTGCTCTTTCAGAGAGGAGGGAAGGAAACCAGAGGTTTTGATCCTCTTGGGCAAAGTTTCTAGAAGGTTGAGGAACACAGGGCCATGGGTAAGGATACGGACAAGGGACAAATTCTAAGGACAGCCCTAACAGAAGGAGGATAGGCTGGCCTGAATGCAGCAAACTTGCGGTAGAGAATAAGGACCAGTGGGGCAGAGAAGAGGCCTTAAGGAGTAGCAAAAGCACAGTACATAATCTGCTTTGCTGCTGCTGTGTCTTCAGCCCAACGTACATCTCAGCTTTTGGGCCTATTAGTTGGTACATTTACTTGGGAGACGACAATAAATAATTGAGCTGTAGGAAACAGAGGTACAGATATCCATTGACTATCCAAACCTCTCCCAGCTGACACCTCTTCAAGGACCTTTCCAACGTCCAGGATCAATATAAAGGGGGGATCCAGGGGATGCTACAATTATAGGGAGCAGGTAACTGGGAGTCTAGCACATGCATTAAAAGCCTGGACTCTGCAATTAGATTCCCTGTCCTCATCCCCACTCTACCATTTAGTGGCTGGGTAACTCTACACAAGTTTAAACAGTCTCTCTGCCTCAGTTTCCTTATCTATAAAATAGATACAATAATAACCCCATGCTATTAGAGGGGTCAAGTGAGCTAAAATACGTATAAAGTGCTTAGAACCATGCCTGGTACACAGTGGTGGTGGTGGTGTAGTTGCTAAGTCGTGCCCAACTCTTTGCTACTCCATGGACTGTGGCCTGCCAGGCTCCTTTGTCCATGGGATTTTCCAGGCAAGAATACTGGAGTGGGTTGCCATTTCCTTCTCCACTGGTAAAGAGTAAGTGCTATATAAACTATGATTACAGGCTATTAATGGAATGGTGACATCCCTGTGGAATGATGGCAGAGGTGGAAGGCAAGACTGTAAAACAGGTGTCAAAGTCTTAAACGAATTAAGTTATCAGGAAATTCGTAAGAAAGACTAAGCTCTATAACATGAATCTCAAAGGAAAAGGATTTTCTCCCCTCAGAGGGTGACAGAATATAGGTTAGACTTGTCTCTACCCAAAGAGGAAGGTCTCCTGCTTACAAGCTCATGGGACAGTGAAGTCCTTAGTATTTCAGTTGGGACAAGGTGCTAACATTCTGTGGGAAGAGGGAGGTGCAGGGGAATTGTTGGGACAGCCCAGTAAGGGAGGATCTGTTTGTGCAGAAAGGTAGGGGTGAGAAGACAGAAAGGGTGTCATGAAGGCCTTCACTTGGGGGGGTGGGGTTGGTTCTATGTATTAGTCAGAACTCTCAGGTGTAAGGAGAAATTCCAGTTCAAAGTAAAAAGAATTAGTAACTCATTCAACTCTAGGGGCCTAAAGATGTCACAAGAGCACCACAGTTGTTTCATTCTCAGTGGGTTCTCCACCTAATATAAGACTCGCCCCCCAGGCTCAGGTCCCTACTGATTTAGTATCCCAGAAGAAAGGGCACTCCTCTCCCTTGTTCTAGTAAGTGCCCTGGAGGCTGACCTTATTTGACTTTAGTTGGAGGGTGGAGGAGGGCATCAGCTTTGCTTGGACCATTTGTATCAACTAGGAGTGAGGAAAATTGGAGGGGTTGCCAGAGAAAGGAGAAATGCACTTTGGACAGGCTAAAATGGTATTTCTTCATTCTCAAGAAGAGCAGAAATGAGTAGCTTGAGTGATGAGCTTGCTTCAGGTTTCTGGGTCAGCTCAGTCTGAGTTTTCCTAGGGGACTGGAAAACTGGGTTTGGTGTCTTTGTCTAGGTTCGAATTTGAAGAAAATGCAGATCTGGGACTTCTGAGCACGCTTTTCTCAGATCACAGGTTTCTCTAAGTGCGGCCCTTGACTGCATCATTCAGTACAGCTCAAGGTACATGATGATCCAGCAGATTTCTGGACCACATCTGGACAGATTTTATAGAATCACAATCTTCTGAGGTAGATCCCTGGACTCTGCATTTTAAAGCAGCATTCCAGGTGATTAAGTACACTAAGATTTGATAAACTTGCCCTGGGATCTCCAAAGAGAGGCCAGCAATTAGTGACGTGTAAAGACTGAGTCTAGCAAGAGAGTTGAGATGAGGACACAAAAGTGAACATGTAAGCGATCTAAAATTGAGAGTTCAAAATGTAATGGTAAAGAAGATGGTTAAAGGAAAAGAAACAAATACAAGTTTGTTTGGAATGGTCATTTGGTACCAGACCTGGAGCTGGGTATACTGCATCATTCTCAACATCCCCTAGGAGATAGATTTAATTCTTCCCATTTTACAGAGAAGAAAATCAAGATCCAAGGAGGTCATCTGGTTACAACACATGTGCACCAATTTTTATACTCTGTTCATGAAGGCGAGGAAGTGCCAACATAGTTTTCAAGCCAGCCCATCTGCAGATCTTGAAATATCCTTCATGTCACCAGTGAAAAGTATCTAACATTTGTTATGCTAATTTACACACTCTATAAGGATATTTGAATAGTTTTCAGGAATCCCCTCTAGAACATCAGTTCCCACTTAGGGATTTTCAGATGCTGATTTAAACACCCCAGGAGTAGACTCCTGATTAGGTACTTCAACTATTAACTGTTTATATTTTTAAAACTAACAAACATATAAATACTTCCACATTTTCAATGCTAAGTATTTTCCTGTAAATTTCAAATAGTATAATAACCCCTGTAAGTAGCCTACCCTCTTTACATTCCTTAATCTGGTGCAATCGTCCTCCTCCCTGTATACCTTTTCACTGTGTACCTTGCTGAAACTAGCTGGATTCAGCAGCACCAATGTACTGTTAACCTCTTCTCAGATGTTTCTTTTGTCTTACCTGAGGACTACTGCTCTTTTCAAGTGTGGGCTCCATGTACATAGGAGCCCAGGAGGTAAAGCAAACACTCTTGCTCCTTTCATACTCTCCGTTTTTCTAGAAGCCAGTGAATATCTCTATTTAAAAAAAAAAAAAGTAAGAAACTTCACCTTCACCTTATACCATACAACAAAATAACTCAAAATTTACTACACAACTTCTAGAAGAAGATGTTGGAAATAAATTTTGCAATCTTGGGGCAAATATTTCTTAGGCAGGACACAGAAATTCCTAACTAAAAAAGAAAAACCTAATAAATTTGACTTCATTAAAATGTGAAACCTCTGCTCTTTAACAAGCAGTGTTAAACAACTGGTAAAAAACATGCCACTAACTGGAACACACACTTCTCCAAAAAAGAAAATATCTAAGTGATCAAAAGTACACAAACAGAAAAATGCTCAACATCATTAGTCATTAGGGAAATTCACAACCACAATCAGACACCATCTTGCACCCACTAGACTGGTAACACCAAATGGAGGTGAGATTGTAGATTAACCGGAAATAATTTTGATACAATGCTGATAGGAGTGTAAAACTATACAAGTACTTTAGAAAACAGTTTGGTAAGTTTGTTTTGTCCCCTCGCCCTTTTTTTTAAAGTTAAATATACATTTAACATATGATCTAGTAATTCCACTTCTAGATATTTACCCCAAAGAAATTAAAACACAAATCTACACAAAGACTTGAATATGAATATTTATAGCAACTTTATTCAAAATAGCCTCAAACTAAACCCAAAATGGAATGATGTTATGATATGTGCCACAATATAGATGAACTTTGAAAACAAGCAAAGTGAAAGAAGCCAGGTAGAAAAGGCCATTGGTATATCTGAAATGACCAGAACAGGCAAATCCATAGAGTCCATTAGTGGTTCCCAGGGGTGGGAGGAAGTAGGGGACGGGAAGTGATTACTAATGGGTGTGGAGTTCCTTTCTGAAATCTTGAAAATGTTCTGCAATGGTGATAATTACACAACTTTGTCAATCAATCTGATCACAACAAATGTGTACCAATTCTTATGCTCTGTTTATGAAAGAAAGGAAGTGCCAGCACAGCCCATCTATGTATCTTGAATATCCTTCATGTCACCAGTGAAAAATATCTAACATTTCTTATGCCAATTTACAAACTCTAAGGATATTTGAATAGTTTGCAGAAACACCCTTTAGAACATCATACTTGGGGATTTTCAGATGCTGATTTAAACACACCAGGAGTGGACTCCTGATTAGGTATTTCAACTATTAACTGTTTAAATTTTTAAAACTAATGAACATATAAATACATTCCACATTTTCAATGCTGGTGTGAATATACTGGTGAAGGACAGGGAAGCCTGGCATGCTGTAGTCCATGGGGTCGCAAAGAGTCGGACATGACTGTGTGACTAAACAACAACAAATAAAACAAAAATGGGATAAAGATATTCATTGTGCCTTCACCAAATCATTTAATAAAAATAAATATGCTCTGTGGATTATAAAAGAAGAAAAAGAAATGACAACCCTTCCTACAGAAGCCAGCTGAATCCAGTTCCTTACTTTGGAAATTTTATATCTTCAAAAGGCAGAGAGATAAAATATAGGTATATTATCTTTGCCCAGTGCCATTAACAACTGGTCCAGAGCTAAAAGTGATCCTGACTCTTGTGGGGAGGACAACTTGCTTATCCATAAACCAAACAACCAGAAGTACATATTTTTGATTATTTGTTCCTTATCTACAAGGATGCTGGTGTGCCACACTGTTCATTGGCACTCTGTTAACAATCCAACTATGTTACAAGGAACCTCAGACATGCAGATGATTCCGCTCTAATTTAGGATATATTCATGTATTGTATGGAGAAGGAAATGGCAACCCATTCCAGTACCCTTGCCCGGAGAATCCCATGGACGGAGTAGCCTACCAGTCCATGGGGTCGCGAAGAGTCGGACACGACTGAACGACTTCACTTTCAATGGCAGAAAGTGAAGAGGAACTAAAGAGCCTCTTGATGAGGGTGAAAGATGGAGTGAAAAAGTTGGCTTAAAACTCAACATTCAAAAAACGAAGATCATGGCATCTGGTCCTATCACTTCATGGCAAATAGATCAGGAAAAAGTAGAAGCTGTGACAGATTTTATTTTCCTTGGGCTCCAAAATCACTGCAGATGGTGACTAAAGCCACAAAATTAAGACACTTGCTCATTGCAAGCAAACTATGACAAACCTAGAAAGCAGATTAAAAAGCAGATGTCACTTTGCCAACAAATGTCTGTATAATCAAAGCTATGGTTTTTCCAGTCATCATGTATGGATGTGCGAATTGGACCATAGAGAAGGCTGAGCACCAAAGAATTGATGCTTTTGAATTGTGGTGTTGGAGGAGACTCTTGTGAGTCCCTCGGACTGCAAGGAGATCCAATCAGTCAATCCTAAAGGAAATCAGTCCTGAATATTCATTGGAAGGACTGATGCTGAAGCTGAAACTCCATACTTTGGCCACCTGATGCAAAGAACTGACTCATATGAAAAGACACTGATGCTGGCAAAGATTGAAGGCAGGAGGAGAAGGGGATGATAGAGGATGATATGGTTGGATGGCATCACCAACTTGATGGACATGAGTTTGAGTAAGCTCTGGGAGTTGGTGATGGACAGGGAAGCCTGGTGTGCTGTAGTCCATGGGGGTCGCAAAGAGTCAGACTCGACTTAGCGACTGAACAACAAGAATATGCACGCGCATCCTTACCAGCAGAAAACCTTTAAGAGAAGAAAACTGAAGGCATAAAGGAATTTTACTTGGTTGGAGGCTCAAGACATAAAAGAAATAAGATTTCATTTGAAACATATGATTGTCTAAGCTGTCTAATTCTAGAACTCTTCAGCAATCACTTGACTAAAAATAAGTAATTCAATGGTCCAATAAATGCATTTAGAATTATTCCTGATATTGATAACTTTGAGGGTACAAGTCAAGGTATCACAAGCAAAGATGTAAACACATTATCAGTTGGATTTTTCTGTTACATTGGCCTTTACCTTTTGTTTATCATCGTCTCTTGGCACACATTTGTGAGGCCCGTGTTCTCTCATGATCCTCCTCCTAGAAAAACAGGGTTAGTCTTTAATTAGAATGTTTATCAGCAAAGGGAAATAAAGAGATCACAATATCTAAAAATCACTGTAAATAACATTTACTGGTTGTGAGGTCGTCTTTGTTTTGCTCATAAAGGATATCTTTACTCCAATAAATCACTTTCTTCATTTCTACTTCACTGCTACTGCCCTCCAGACCACTTCATCTCTTACCCAGACCACAGCCATACACTCGGGACTCATCCCACTCTGACCGTGCTTGCTCCCCTATGACCCATTCCTTACACAACAGTATGTACATCTGAGCAAGTCATTCCTCCGCTTGAAACCCTTTATACCGCCCACAGTTACAAAATGGGAAAACAGATTTAGTTGTGCAGTTCTGATCAGACCTTGTCAGAAGCCAAGATTTCCTCATAAAAATACAAGGACTGGGGAATAGGGATTTTAGCTCTACTTACTTTAGATCCCTTTTTGTCTTTTTCTTGATAGCAGAAACCAGTAACTACTTTGTCAAATAACAAAAGGGCATGTTTTATGGAACCCATTTCCATGGTAAAACAATTTCCAAACAACTATGACACACTGAGGCTTTTCTCCCCTTCAATATCTGTTTTGCAATATATAGGAAACTTATTTTAGTGTTATTCACACTTAGTCATTTTCTAAGGAAACTCATTTAGAAATCCATTCGTTTTTCTAGAGAAATCTGATAACTGAAATATACAATCTAGCACATCCCCATTTGGCCACCCCCAAATCAAACAAACCAGCTTTGTCAACGCCATTTAATCTTGATTGGAGGGCAGTGTTTTCACTTCCTGAACATTTTATCAAAATCACTCATAGACCTCAAATGCATACAATTATATTGAACTTTTAGCCATTCTCTCCTGAAAACAAGCCATGAACTCA
The DNA here is from genome assembly GCF_054371585.1 of Giraffa tippelskirchi. Classification (NCBI taxonomy): domain Eukaryota; kingdom Metazoa; phylum Chordata; class Mammalia; order Artiodactyla; family Giraffidae; genus Giraffa; species Giraffa tippelskirchi. Next base: position 214,356,873 of record NC_137275.1, read on the forward strand.
GCGGAAATGTGATCTGACCACCACAACAAAAAATGAACTGCGAAGTGGCTGAATTAACTGAATTAAAAGGCAGTCGAGGGACATCCCTGGTGGTCCAGTGGTTAGGCCTCCAAGCTTCCACTTCAGGGGCACAGGTTCAATCCCTGGTCACGGAATTCAGATCCTGCACGCTGCATGACACAGCTCCAAAAAATACAAATAAAAAAATAAAAGGCAGTTGATCTTGTAAACTCTCTGATTTTGGAAGAAATTAAGCCCTACAGGAAAAATAAAACACAAAGAAGTGTGGCTCCGGAGTTGCTTCTTTTGGTAAAGCTTCTCAGATTTCTTGGAAAGCAAATACTATAATATTATCAAAATAATACTGTAGCCTTTCCATATTGGTTGCTTCTGTATTGCTTTCCCTACCATAGCCACATGAATCTCTAGGGCAAGTAGGAACATTCCTTCGATAGGGAAGAGACGGAGACAGGTGACGTGATCTGCCTGAAGTTAACAGCCGGAGACCCTAGATGAGACTCTGCCTAGAGGTCCAAGGCCTTGGTCCTAGGCCTGGCTGTGACTGTTCTTCACGCTGGACAGTCTCACACCTGCATGTGGAGGGAAAACCAACTGGATCACTTCAACTCTGTCTCCGGGACAGGAACCACATGGACCTTAAAAAAGGGAACTTGGCAATTACAGGGGTAGGTCTGGCTTCAGTTATGACTTGCTGAAGAAGGTCAAGTGATGTCACCAAGGACCTACTTTCTCTTTGATCTGTTGATTCTTCAGCCTCTGATTAGCCCTGTTTCTAGACAAGCCTCTTCCCTGTGGTAGCAGTTTGGTTGCTATAGTTTCAAATGTAACCTCCTAGGCCTTCAAATCCAGTGAAAAAGACCAAAAAAAAAGAACCCCTCCCCCCTCAGTAGTCAATATTCAGGTTTTATTATGTCCTGTTAGTTCAGATTGACTGGACCAGTCAACGTGGCCACATATTGGGCCAAGCCGAGGTCACATTCTCTACCCCTTTGGCTAGGCTAGGACTATAAGAGGTAGAATCCTGTAGAAGGAGCCTTCAGGGACCCCCTCAGCTTCTTCAGTAAAATGGCAGCCTTTGGTTACACTGTGTCTCTTAGATTTCACATTGTATGGGAGCAATACTTTTCTATGGAGGAATCAGGGGATGTCAGAAAAAAGGAGTGGTTGCTGAATAGGGGTAAAAATCACCACCCCTGTGCTTTAGGAGCTTGTTCATGTTTGGAATTGTCAATTGTTAAGAGAACTTCTGCTTCATATTTGGCTTCTAGAACTATGCCAGCTGTGAGGGAATGAAGCTGAAAAAGGCTGGAGAGGCTGTGCCCAGCTTATTAGCACTATGTTCAACATCAGCAAAAAACCTTTATCATCATTTAACAAATCAGTAGCCCAAGCATCCCACTGTCCCCTGGCATGTGTGCAGCGTAGCAAATGTCACCACCTAGAACCAAGACGCCCCTTTCATGGTCTAGAGAAGAAAGGAGGGCAGTGTTTCCAGTCTATAACTAATAGTATAATTAAATTGCTCTATTATACTACCCAATGACAACTGATAAATTATCATCAGCCCCCAATCCAAACAGAATTCAGATCATAAATATGTCTTATTCTGAGAAGGTAACAAAGTTAATAGGAATACAGCTTAATTTAGGAGCCAAAAAGTGTTATGCTTTTCATGCTACAGGTTTTTGTTATCTTCATATTGCTAAATGTAGTAGGAGTTAGATTATGATATATGAAAATAGTTTCATTTTACTAGTCAGGATGGAGAAGGCAATGGCAACCCACTCCAGTATTCTAGCCTGGAAAATCCCATGGATGGAGGAGCCTGGTAGGCTGCAGTCCATGGGGTCGCTAGGAGTCGGACACGACTGAGTGACTTCTTTTTCACTTTTCACTTTCATGCATTGGAGAAGGAAATGGCAACCCACTCCAGTGTTCTTGCCTGGAGAATCCCAGGGATGGGGGAACCTGGTGGGCTGCAGTCTATGGGGTCGCACAGAGTCGGACACGACTGAAGCGACTTAGCAGCAGCAGCAGCAGCAGCAGCAGTCAGGATAGGCTAAAGGAGGGCTTCCCTGATAGCTTAGTTGGTAAAGAACCTGCCTGCAATGCAGGACACCCTGGTTCAATTCCTGAGTTGGGAAGATCCACTGGATAGGGGATAGGCTACTGACTCCCAAGCCCAAGTATTCTTGGTCTTCCCTTGTGGCTCAGCTGGTAAAGTGCGGGAGACCTGGGTTCGATCCCTGGGTTGGGAAGATCCCCTGGAGAAGGGAAAGGCTACCCACTCTAGTATTCTGGCCTGGAGAATCCCATGGACTGTATAGTCTATGGGGTCGCAAAGAGTCGGACACATGGGGTTGCAAAGAGTTGGACACAACTGAGCGACTTTCACTTTCACTTCACTTTCAAAAGGAAAGGAAAAGTCCTACTAAGGGACTTTAGCCTGTTTATGCCAGAATTTTGTTAGCCTTAACTTGTAAGTCACTGAACATTCCAGAATTGTTTCCATTTTACCCTTAGGTTAGTTGACACAGGAAGTGTTGTTGGGAAATTCCTTAAGTCACTGACAAAGCAGAAGCTTGCTATTCTAAAACCCAGACTTCAGAAGGCAGTACCATGCTACTTCTGCTTTAAAAATGTCCTTTCCCCTTTCATACTGACATCAATGCTCAAGGACTGGTTCACATTTTAGTAGCTGATGTTGAGGTTTGGCGGAGAAGGCAATGGCACCCCACTCCAGTACTCTTGCCTGGAAAATCCCATGGACGGAGGAGCCTGGTAGGCTACGGTCCATGGGGTCGCTAAGAGTCAGACATGACTGAGCGACTTCACTTTCACTTTTCCTGTTCATGCACCGGAGAAGGAAATGGCAACCCACTCCAGTATTCTTGCCTGGAGAATCCCAGGGATGGCAGAGCCTGGTGGGCTGCTGTCTATGGGGTCACACAGAGTCGGACACGACTGAAGCGACTTAGCAGCAGTAGCAGTTGAGGTTTGGATGATCAGAATTCAGAGTTGCAAGCAACCAAAGCTTACCTAGTATGATTTATTTGCACAGAATTTCTGGTCACGTAGAACTAGGCTTGGAAACTAAGCAGGAGTCAGGGAGGGAGACAGCAGGCTGGACTGCAACCCCAAACAAGTCACAAACCCAGCCTGGTGAGGCCCCTTCTGCCCATTGCCACTAAACACTTGGTTGCCCCTGGAAACTGGATTCCATTGGATTAGGTCTAGGATAAATGTAGGATGCCTAAAGCTGAATTTTAAATAAATGATGCTTTGATAATTCAAATTGGCCTCTGTCTTCCACTAAATCTTAAATTTCTCAGACATACATGTGGGGCAGCAGTGAGGTTCAGATATTTGGGGAGAAAAAAGAGAAATGCCTACTCTATTTTCTCTTTAACATACAATCTTTCCTTTTCTTGTCTGGTGAGTTGGGAACCAGGCATGATGCTGTCATTTTCTTTGCCAGTTTGACTGGTTCAAGAACTCAGGTCTCTCCTTGACCACCAGGGTTGTTTCAGGATGGGATATATGACCCAATCTGGACCATGGAGATGAGAGGCAAGTTTGCTAGAAGATTCTGGAGAAAGTTACCTTATTCCTGAGATCTGCATTGATAAATGATCTCATTTTCCCTCCAGATACTGTTTTCTGTAGTTATAAGGCTGGGAAATTCTGAGCCATCTACTTCCATCCTGAGATGAAGAACACAGAAAGAAAACAAGGCAGAAAGCATCATGGTAATTGCAGAGGAGAAGGGCTAGAACCACTGGATGAAACCCATCCACCCCACCACCACCTGATGCCTCTCCTGCGTCTGGACCTTAAGTTCTGTGTTAACAATACATTTCTATCTGGCTTAAGCAACTTCAAGTTGGATGTTCTGGCACTTACAGTCCAAAAAACCCGACTGAGAAAAGGATTCATGAATATGTAAGCCATTTTCATAAACGTATTATCTGTTGAATTCTGAAAGTTCAGCATCGTGTTTTGATTGAACTAGGAACTGTTGCTCTTACGAAACTGTGAGGCAAAGATTAGTATTTAAATGAATGCAACACAAACAACTACAGATCTGCTTCATTAGGCCAGGGAAAGAAGCAGTTTATGATTATTGCCAGATTCTTGCTTTTTTTGCATGGATGCCCTGAGAGGCTGAGCCAGCCTCCGAGGGAGAGAGATGCATTTAAATTTCTGGAAAGGCCTCCAAAACAAATGTAACTAGTATTTTAGAAAACATTGCCCTCCCTTCCTCGTCTTTCTTCACCCAGGGGACAGCTGCTGCTTTGGCCTAACAACCATCCCCATTTCTTTGGGTAATGACACCCATCTCTTCCTTTGGATAACTCTCTCCCCTCCATGCCCTGTAATTCTGTTGGGACCAGTCAGTCAGGTACCACACCTGCCCCTACCACTAGGCCCAAGCATGGGCAGCTGAGGTCAGGCCAATCAAACTCTCTCAGAAGAGCTTAGCTCTCAAGACTAATGATTACTCAAGGAGTATTACAAGATGGAAAAATCACAGGAGTCTCTCCTAAAGGGCTTCTCTATGAATTTATGTTCCTGAGATGCCTGGAAATGCCCGATTCCTGTCCTTCCTGAGGCTTAATACTGGGGGCCTCCCCAGTGGCTTTACTTAAAGCAGTCAGCCTGAGTTTCTCTTGCAGGTTGTCAAAAACCTTAGCTGACATTCTCTGCCTAAACAATCCTTAAATACAACCAACCCTTCACTGAGGAGTTACATTTTTAATTTTTACTAGGCATATGACTTATATGAATATAAGTCAGCTATAAACCTGTTTATTAACAACTTTGATCATGTGCCTAAATGATCAGATAATCGATTATTAACAAAAACTTTACTGGGCACTAAAGCATTAGGAATTCAAGTAGTTTTATGATCGAAGGAACACATATATAGCATTTATTCTGTCCAAGGTGTTGTTTATTTGTCTTTATAATCTATTGATGTAAATATCATCGTTATCCCCATTTTATAGGTTTTGAAGCTGGAGCAATGAAAAGTTAAGTATGGCCAAGGACACACAGTTAGTAAATGGGAGAGCTGTGATTCAAACCCTGCTCCGACTCCAGTCCACCCACTGTGTAAAATCTGGCATCATCAGAATGCTGAGACTTAAACTATAAAATCAACTTCTAATGAGCAAAATTAGTTTTATGCAAAAGCATCTTAATGCTAGAATGTCTTCCAGTCCAGAAGCAAGAGAGAGAAACAGAGTTGGCTGAAGCCTCCGTGTTTGGACTTTCAGTTTTGGAGGCCGATGAAGACTGCTTAGGGTTTCCAGGGGAAAAAAAAAATCCTCATCTAATTAGTTAGCAAGCACGAACGAAGTCCAAACACCTGCTACTGTTTTTCTTTCACTGTTGCCAGGTGCTCCATGAGCAGCCTTGGATCAATAAGTAATTATAATGGAAGCTGACTATAACTAATTATGCAACTTTAACTTATTAAGTTTATCTCCAGTAAAACACGCCATAAAACTGGGGTATTTTAAAGGTTGTTAGAGAAAAGCAGAGACTCTAGAGGATAAAAACTAAAGAAAAGGCTTTAGAGAAAAGACTAAAGCCTTTTTATCACATTGGACTCAGCTGTGAGTCACCTCCTCCACAGGTGAGTTCTCTCATCTCATATTATTAACTCTTGTAAATATCTATGAAGTTATTCACACACTCATTCAACTAAGTGTTGAGTACCTGCTAGTACAGCATCAGCACTGTCTGGGCACTGGGATGATGGCGGTGAGCAAGCAGACGAAAATCCTTGCCCTCGTGGCACTGGCATTCTATTGGTAGTTTAATTCCCCAGCTGTACAGTTGAAAAGGCCTGAGTTTCTCCCAGTTCCTGTTTCTATTACTATAATGAATGAAAGATGAGTTCATCTGAAGCCTGTGCGAGTCTGTGCAATTATCAGTTGGGCTGGTGCTTCCAGAAGTGGCCACGGAAGGACACTGAGGCTAAAGGCTGCCTGGGAGAGGTGACCATATCTACTGGGAGATGATGATCCATTATTGTCTGTCCAGGATTTCACATGAATGAACCATGCACTCTGTATTCTCAAGCGTAATTCTCACCACCACCTAAGCTCTAAAAGCAGTAGCATTGTGTTTCCTGAAACGGCTGCCTTGGGTTCATCTTCTCTTCTTTTGACCCTCTTCCTAAAGGCGAACCCCTCCCTTCATTCCACATCTTAGATGTGAACTTCCTGTCTAAAGACTATGAAGATCAACTCATTTGAAAATGGAAAACCAAGAACAAACAGATTCTTCCCAAAATACAAGTCGGTTATTTCAGAGGCGTTAATTTCAGAAGGAAAATAGATCAAGTTTGAAAAAACTTACATGGATCCTGCTGGTAAAACAGGAACTTGGGAGACTGGGAAGCAGACAACCAGGAAAGGACTGTGGCAGTTTTTCCCTTGAGCTGTAAAGAACTCTTCACTGTTAAGGGCATAGTCCTGGTGAAGCAGTTCTGAACCACCAGCGGGTGGGGCCTTTGAGGGCTGATTATGTCCTGATGGTGGGGCCCTCATGAAAGGGCTTAGTGCTCTAATAAAAAAGATCCCACAGAACTCGCTGCCAGGTGAGGATACAAGAAGTCTGCAACCACAAGGAAGTTTCTCACCCGACCATATCTGCACCCTCATCCTGGGACTTCCAACCTCCAGAATTGTGAGAAAGAAATTTGTGTCGTTTACAAGCTACCTAGTCTGTGGTATTTTGTTAAGTTTTTATTTTATATTGGAGTATAGTTGATTTACAATGTCATGTTAGTTTCAGGTACACAGCTAAGTGATTCCATTATACATATATCCATTCTTTTTCAGATTCTTTTCCCATATAGGTTATTATAGAATATTGAGTAGAGTTCCCTGTACTATACAGTAGGTCCTTGTTGGGTATCTGTTTTATATGTAATTGTGTGTATATGATAATTCCAAATATCTAGTTTATCCATTCCCCAACCCCAGTGTTTCCCCTTTGGTAACCGTAAGTTTGTTTTTTATGTGTATGAGTCTGTTTCTGTTTTGTAAATAAGTTCATTTGTATTATTTTCTTAGATTGCACATGTAAGTGATACCATATGATATTTGTCTTTTTCTGATTTAAGTCATTTAGTATGATAATCTCTAGGTCCATCCATGTTGCTGCAAATGGCATTATTCCATTCTTTTCTATGAACCGAGTAATATTCTATCACCTCTAGAGCCAGTTTCTTTCTCAAGCTCCCAAAGAGCAGCTGCTTCTGGGCTTTCCTTACCCTCTGCGACACTGGCAGAGAATTATGCGCAGTTGCCTTCATATGTTGAAATCCTCACCCCGAAAAGGTGAGGAGGGGGTTTGGACTCTGGATCAACTAAAGGAGAAGCAGTGACAGAACAGGATGAAATCCTAAGGATACAGAGCTGGAAGGGAGCTTAGAGATCACACAATTCCAACTTTCTCATTGTACAGGTGAGAAAAATTCCATCCCAGGTAAATTGTTCAAAGCCACAGAGTTCCAAGAAGATGATGGTATATATGTATATATATGTGTATGTGTGTATGTGTAAGAGAGAGAGAAAGAGACAGACATGGTTATAAAGGCAGGTGCCAATGAGGACTTTGCTAGGTTTAACTCAAGGTGTCTTAATATGGAAATATGTTTAATGATAGCTACAGTTAAATGAAGCTAGGAACAAATAAGAATTAAGATGGGAGAAGGCCTTCTAAATGATAAATATACGTTTGCTGAAAGTAGATTATGAATCATTCTGAACTCCTTTTCTTGAGCAGCTGGTGAGAAGGGCAGCTGCGGAGGTGGTGACCTCATGGAGGTGTGTTTCTGATGGTGAGTGTCTGGGATTAGGGTACATGTCCAATAGAACATCTTGGCAGGAAATACGGGAATGGCAGTTTTTATGCCAAAACTGTTCTTTACTATTTTAAGAAAGAAATGCCTACTTTTTCAATGTCTCTAGTACTAATTTGCCCAAACTTGGTCTATCAAGGATTTATAAAAGATGGTGTGGAGTCCACAAGTCACCTGGGTTAATTTTTGACCCTACTCTACCCTACTGTGGTTAAATACTGTCACTTTTCTGAAAGGCACTAAAACACTGAACATCTGAAACACTCTGGTCTCTTTGGATGTCTATAGGAGGAAAAAATATTGCTTATGGTACTAGAGGCTGTTGGACAATACAAAAGAAGTTTATAAATAAATCAGTTCATATGTCCAAAGAGATTATATTCTGGCTGGAATAGTAGACATAAAACATCATCATCCTTATCCCCATCATCACTTGAACACATGCTGCAGAGGTGCCATAGAGATGCTTCATGTATATTATTATATTTAATACTCACATTGACCTTTTGGAGGTATCCACGATGGCCCTGTTTACAGATGAGAAAACAGCTCCAGAGATACCTCTGGCCTGGTAGTGGCTGAGTCAGACCTGCAAATGCAAGTTTATTCGACTTTAGAGCCTGTGATTTCTTCTATCATTGCACACTGCCCTCACAGGAATGCCTGAAAGCAAAACACTGTGATTCACTGCCTACCTGATTAAGAGAGACAGAACTGGCCCCAACGTAGAGTAGATTTGTCCTTGGCTGCAGCTGCTATTTAGCATGCCTGTCTTTGGATTCAGTAGATCAAGTTCTCACCCTCACAATGTGATCTATGGGAGACACCTATAGACTAGAAACGTTGGTAGAAGCCACACAGTCTGTAACTTGTTATTATGTGTGTTAAAGACAAGATACAGAATAGCATTGACAGTGGGTCTACTCTGTAGATTATGAATGTATTAGATTTGAGCATGTTATTTTTCCCTCTTCAAACCTGCATTTCTAGGCAGGAATAAAAATGTATTCCTGGTCTTAGTTGTACTGCACACACAGGGATGGAGGGCCACTACCTTTGTCTTAGGAAGCTAAGTCTCACTGGAGACAGTCATGGGGTTGCCAGGTTTAGCAAATAATACAGGGCACCCAGTTAACTATTACATGGGACATACTTACACTAAAAAATCTGAAATTCAGATTTTACTAGGCACCATGTATATTATCTGGCACCCTAGGCAGGCAAAAAAATCCACCATACCCCACAAAAGATGGTAGCTCTAATAGTTGTGCGTACAAAGCTCCATAGTCACTCAAGAGAAGGAATGCTCTTCTCTGGGATTGCGGAGGGAGGCTTCACATGACTGTGTGGACTCACTTGAAGGAACGGTGTGTTTGCTAGTGATGTTGAAGACTGTTTGGCAGGCAGAGATGCGAGGAGGCAATTTCAAATTCAGGGAAGACTACAGAGCTTGACATAATGATAATGCCTGGAGTCCATGGACAATGGGAGAAGGGCAAACATGAACATAAGGGCCAAATCATGAAGGGCTTTGGCAGAAAGATGAATGATTCACAATTTCATTCTGCCATCAACAGGAAACCATTCCACTTCTACTTGTTTTATTTCTTTCATATAATCAGAGTTTGATTACATTTTCACAAAAGGGAAGCCACAGACCCATGTGACCATGAGAGATAATTTCAAGTAGTAATTTCTGATGATTTGGAGTAGTATGGGGAATGTGGTATTAAGTCGCTTTGACACAGGGAGAAAGCTATTTTTTTTTCCAGTTCAATTTAAAACCCTTAATTTTATTTTTATGTGTACATAAAAATTAATAGGCAGTACTTCCCTTATGGCACAATGGATAGGAATCTGCCTGCCAATGGAGGGGACATGGGTTCAATTCCTGGTCCGGGAAGATTCCACATGCCGTGGAGCAACTAAGCCCAGGAGCCACAATAACTGAGCCCGAGTGCTACAACTATTGAAGCCTGCATGCCTGGAGCCTGTGCTCCAGGACAAGAGGAGCCCCTGCTTGCCATAACTATAGAAAGCTCACACAGCAACTAAGTCCCAGTGCAGTCAAAAAATAATAGAAATTTTAAAAAAATAGGTTTTATTTTTTTATGGAAGGATAATTGCTTTACAGAATTTTTTTTGTTTTCTGTTAAGCCTCAACATGAATCAGCCACAGGTATACATATATCCTCTCCCTTTTGAACCTCCCTCCCATCTCCCTCCCCATCCCACCCCTCTAGGTTGATACAGAGCTCCTGTTTGAGTTTCCTGAGCCATACAGCAAATTCCTGTTGGCTATCTATTTTACATATGGTAATGTAAGTTTCCATGTTACTCTTTTCATACATCTCACCCTCTCCTCCCCTCTCCCCAGGTCCATAAGTCTATTCTCTATGTCTGTTTCTCCAATTGCTTCCCTGTAAATAAATTCTTCAGTACCATTTTTCTAGGTTCCGTATATGTACAATATTTATCTTTCTCTTTCTGACTTATTTCACTCTGTATAAATAGGTTCTAGGTTCATCCACTTCATTAGGACTGACTCGAATGTGTTCCTTTTTATGGCTGAGTAATATTCCATTGTGTATATGTACCACAACTTCCTTACCCATTCATCTGTTGACGGACATCTAGGTTGCTTCCATCTTCTAGTATGGAATCTGTCCAGTGTTGGAGAAGACTCTTGAGAATCCCTTGGACTGCAAGGAGATCAAACCAGTCAATCCTAAATGAAATCAGTCCTGAATATTTATTGGAAGGACTGATGTTGAAGCTGAAACTCCAAAACTTTGGCCACCTGATGCAAAGAACTGACTCATTTGAAAAGACACTGATGCTGGGAAAGATTGAAGGCAGGAGGAGAAGGGGACGACAGAGGATGAGATGGTTGGATGGCATCACTGACTCGATGGACAGTCAGTGGACTGACTCGATGAGTTTGAGCAAGCTCTGGGAGTTGGTGATGGACAGGGAAGCCTGGTGTGCTGCAGTCCATGGGGTTGCAGAGAGTTGAACACAACTGAGCGACTGAACTGATGTTAAAACTGAGAAACCAACACAGGTATGTTACTGTGGACTAAATACCAGATTTTACTTACACTTCATCATTTTTCCCACTCATGCCCCTTTTCTGCTTTAGGTCCCATTCAGGGTACCACGTTGCATTTAGCTTCGTGTGTTGTGGGTCTCCTCTGGCCTGTGCAGTGGTCTGGATGCCAGAGAATTAGAGATGAGAAAGACAACATGCTCCCACTCTATGGGAATGTTTCAGCCAAAACACTGTAAGGGTCAAGATAAGCAACTCAAGGTTCAACAGAGATCAAGAGAGCTGGTACCAGAGCCCTGGTACCCCTCACCACTCCCTGTTGCTGTCCTTCTCCTGTTTGTCCCTTCCTCAGTGAAGCAAACAGGTTGGTACTTGCATTTCAAGGGACTGAGATCAACTTATCATGCAGAAGAAGTACAACAACCTTTTTATGACTGCTTTTAACCTTTTGTTCTTGAGCTAACATTTAATTGGGAGATCAAGGAAGCCAAATACTCCAGGTGTACATTATCGCACATTTTAACATCTTTGAAATCGAGATGCCTCTGACAAGAAGTGGCACCTCATAATCTCAGTGGACCAGGTGGCAGGTCTGACTTGGTTGTCACTGTGTGTGCACAGACTTGGCTGAAGCTGTTCATGTGTGGTTATCTGAATTAATGTAGAAGCATTGTTGATGCCCTAGAAGTTTTTAATTGCAGTTTAAAATGTCTTTTAAAAGAATACACTGTCAGCATTGAAGTGAAAAGTTATTGTAGATGCAGAACGACCTGATCACACAGCAAGAGGATGTACATTTGGGACCCATGAAGGTGAAACAGGAGGGAAGGGAGCAGGGCTTAAGAATGACATAGCCCAAGGACACGACATAAACTGATTAGAACCAAATAGGTAAAACAGGACAGACAGCTTCCACCAGACCTTAAGCCTCAGTATATGCTCATTGTAACACATCAGCAAGCTAAATGACACATCCACAGGCACCATGATAGATCCAAGGCCAACCATAAACATCAAAAAGTGGGTGGTGACACAATTCCTGGAAATCCTCACCCCTGTCCCAAAGTAGCTGGAATACTCCTACCACTCATTAGCCTATGAAGTTACCCACCCCTATAAAAACTGACAACCTTACACCCTGATGCTGCTCTCACCTTCAGAGATGGCTCACACTCTGTCTGTGAAGTGTGTCTCTCTAAATAAAACCACTTCTTACCTATCACTTTGTCTCTTACTGAATTCTTTCTGTGAGGAGACACCAAGAACCTGAGCTTCAGTAAGTCCGGATCCCAGTTAAAGGACTGTGGGTTCAAGTCCCAAACATAGTTAAACAGTTTCAACATCATGTTGGTAGCTTGAAATCTACCAAGTACAGCACAGAAATTGGTAATCACTACAAGCTTTTTCCACCCAGAGAGCCCATTAAACATTTACCCATACATGTCTACCTACAGGATTGTTGCAAAGGTTAAATGAGGCAATGGACGCAAAGGACTTGAAACTGAGCAGGATCCCATGGGGCTCCTGGGCACAAAAATGTTTCTGTGTCCCCTGTTTCTTGTTTGTAGGAAATAGGCTTCATTCATCCTCCATTCACTCTCCTGAGTTCCAAAAGGCAGGTTCAAATAGTTACTAATAAGGGAAAGAGACAAGGGAGGAGCAGCCAAGAAACAACAGTGCAGCCTTGGAGCAGGGTCCTGGTTCCCCCTCAAGTGATACACACAGCAATATCTTTGAGCTGTTTTGCAGATACTGACACCCCACCAGACGGGAAAGTTAACTGTATGCTGCCTACAAGCATAAAGACCCCAGGCCAGTTGCAACTAGAAGGTTGATGGTGCTGACTCCCAATTACCTCACCCCCAACTGATCAGAAGAATGTCCATGAGCTGATCACACCCTCCTCTTTGAACAATTACTATAAAATTCCTCACTACCCTCTCCAGGTCAGGACACGTAGTTTTGAGGACATGGCCTCCTTTGCCTGGTAAAGCAATAAAGCAGTTTTTTTTTTTTTCCCCACTTCACCCAAAACTCTGTCTCTAAGGTTCCATTTGGTACTGGTGTACAGAGGTCAAATCTCAGCTACAGGCTTGGCATATTGCCTAGCATATAGTAAGTATTTATACATGTAACCATAGCTGTATACACCGTGCTTTCTTTTATCCAATGACATGGTTCCAATACAAGGTGATGCACTGGAGAAGCATTTTGTACCACAAACAATGGCTCAATTGGGAAGAATTTGCTATATATTTGGGGTGCACCAAACCAATAAGACTTCTATATGTTTCTTGATTGCTATGATAGATCCCATCTTCTGCAATCTCTGGAAAACCTTCTCACTGAACTGGTATTACTCAGCTGTGCAAGGCTGAAAGAATGGAAATGACACAATCTCTGACAGCACAAGAGTTTCGACAATTTTTGCAGTGAAATTGCAATATGGAATTCAACCTGTAAAGCACTAGGAGAGAGATCAATAGAATACTACAATGTTTGCTGGAAATAAAAACACAACACATTCACTGTGGCCTTTTAAAACACTGCAAGTGTATTTTGTCTTGGAGATCAGCTTACATGAATTCTCGAATCTTTTCTTCCAGTTTTTTAGCATCAGCTCCACAAAGTTCATAAATCTGTTCACAAATACACAAAGGTGAAATATTTGTTGGTTCAAATATGGCAAAGTTGAAGCTTTGTGGAATTTTGTTCCTGTTTATAAATTTATCTACTACTCACTTCCATCGTCTGCAAGATACTTTAAATACAAATACACATTAACACACTAAATGTCTGACGTTTTAATTATTTGGCACCTTTTCAAAATTGCTTATGCTAATATTTTAACAGATTTATGTCATTTTCCATGATATTCCTCTAAACTAAGATCTAAAACATATCATGTTGGAAATGAGGAAACCCAATCATCAAAACTTCTCAGGGCATTTATACACTGACCTTGAGGGCTTGCTAATTCATATATATGATCCCCTAAAATCAAATGGCTTGTGATTTCCCATGCCCTGACTTTAGTTCAGGTAATAATAATGATTCTAAGAAGCACATTTTCAATTTTTCACATCTCTGAGTTAGGATGGTGCATCTATCAATGAACATCTTATATCTGATGAAACATAGAAGTTAAAGACCCTTACTCTTCATGATCAGTTTAGTACCAATTGTATGAGGTGGGTTGGAGAAAAGGAAGAGTGTGGGTAAACTGAAGCTGAGATTTGGTGAAGACTTGAGTTTCTAGTGAGGGAGGTTTCAGCAGCCAGAAATGGTGTTAGGACTTTGGGGGCAGGGGTTAGAAAAGTCTAAGACAATTACTTTCAGTGCTCAGTGTGCAACAGGGAAGAAACTACGCCCACATCTAATGATTCTGCTTCCCCAGGTAGCAGCATGGTGCCTGTGGGCATCATGGTTCATTCTATTTCTCGAAAGTCAACCCCACTCTTGTGCTTCTGTCTTGATCCCATTTCACTTACCGGCTCGCTCAGGGATCCACTTCTATAACAGCAAATTGCTCTTTTGATTCTCGAGAATAGGGTTACCTAAGTGTGGGTGCAGAATTTCATGATTTATCTGGGTTGTCTGGTTTGTAGCCATCTCCTCTATAACTAGTTCTCTTGGCCTTGGCCACCAGGGGAGCAAGGTGTCAGAAAGGATCTGCAAAAGGCTCTTTCTTAAGAGTCAGTGGCAGCTGGATGGAGCCTCTAGGGCATGATGGGAGTCTCATGCTCCTCTCAGGCTAGGGCAGGCACCAAGCCAAGAAGTCTTGGCAATAACATAGGTAGGGCTTGGTCACCTGAATGACCGGGCTTGGCCAGGGGTAGAAAAAGGATGGTAAGCTTAGCCAACTGACCAAAGTACTGAAACCACTGCCAGGAAACTCCTGATCAAGATGAGGCAAAGGAAGCAAGCCTTTGCCTGCTTGGCATGCTCCATAAGGCTGGGAGCGGGGGCATGCTTTTTTCACTTTCTTAACTTGGGGATATTTGGACTTCCCAGACAGCTCAATCTGGTCAGAAAGGAACTTTGTCCCTGGTCTCTAACCAATGCCGGGGTGGAAAGCAGGGTGGAAGAGGCTTGGGGTTCACTCCAGTCTCAGTCTGTCTTTCCCCCTGTTTTTGACTATGTTTGCAGTGGCTCCCACTTATCCTTCCTTGTGGCTTCTGTCCAAGGTTCCTCCTGAGTCTCTATCCTCTACTCCTCTGCTTCAGGAGTGGCTTGACTCCAGTGAAGGCACACGTAATAGCTGAGCGGAAGAAAGGCGCTGGCAAAGAAGGGATGAGAAGTTCCCAAGGTGTGTCTGTTCCCCATGACCACTGCCACGCAATTCTAGACAGTCCCCCGCACCCCCAGTGGTCTAGAAGATGCTGTTTTATCATTCTTATGGCAATGATTCTAGTGGATCTGATTCTGACGCCTTATCTTAGGATCTTCCCCACTGCTAAAAAGCAGTGTGGAGCTAAAGAGTTTGGGGGCCCCTAAAAATGGGCTTCTCTTCTTGGATGAGACTTCCCTGAATGGAGGGGTGGCACAATCTGTAGGGGTATTAGAAACAGGAGAGCTCACCTCGAAGAGAGATTTCCAGGGGGAGGGAGGGGGCGGTGATTTCCATGACCACAGGGATTGTGGTATGCCCATGCTGTGAGTTGGGCAGCCAGAAGCCACAAATGCACCAAGAACCTTGGCAACCATGGAATTTGACTCCTCTTCCTTCTAGATACATTGAATCTAACACAGGGCACCATCACCCACCCAGGTACCTGAGCCAGGAAACTGAGGCCACTTAAAATACTCACATATATTCAGAACACTGCACAAACGGCAGCATACAGCTTGGAGAGTTATTACAAAAGAGAGCCCACTCGTATAACCATGTCCAGATCAAGAGGTAGATACAGCCTAGCTCCTCGATCCCAATCATTACCCTGTGCCCAAAGCCAAAGTCTATTCCAGATTTTTTGCCACAAATGGGCTTGGTCTTTGAACTTTTATAAATGGAATTCTATAGTATGTTGTGTGTATTCTTCTGCATCTGGCTTCTTACTCAACACGATGTTTCTGAGATTTATCTGTGTAATGGCCATACATTCATTTTCAGCTTTTTTTTTTTTTTTTAGTATTCTATTGCATGACTGTAACACAGTTTATCCATTTGGGCTATGACCAACAGTGGTGCTAGGAACATCCTTTGTGCAGACATCTTTGGGGGCATATGGACATCCATTCTTGTTGGGTTCTGTCGTTTACCTGAAAGGGGGATTACTGAGTTCAGCTTTTGTAGGAGCTACCCAACAGTTTTTCAAAGTAATCGCATCAGTGTAAATCCCACCAGCAGAGGATAAGTGTCCTGCTTGTTCCACACGCTTGACAGCACGTGGTACTGCCAGTCTTTTTCATGCTAACCATTTAGTGGCTTTAGGTGACATTACATTTGTGTCTGAATTCCATGGTTTTTGCCCAATCAACTTTCCCCTGGATTTTAGCAACAGCTTACGCTTTGTTTCTTTCTCCAGTTTTATGCCCTTGAGACTTTTTCTCCCCCTCAAAGCTCAGAAACACAAATCCTGTCATGCTATTTCTCGTTGTGAAATTCTTGAGTGTTTTTCCATCATCATAAAATTCAAGCTTCTTACAGGGGTTCCTTGATTTTATCTTTTCCACCTCCACTGTTGGTCTCTACCATAAACTCTGGACTCAAGCAAAAATTTATAGCTGGATTTGTTTGTTCATTTAATAAATACTTAATGAGTGCCTACACGATCCAGACATACAATGAAGAAAACAAGACAAAATCCCACCACAGAGCTCACATTCTAGTGATAATTAAATACTCTTGGTGTATGATTACTAAATAATTTCTGACCTCATACCAGAGACACTTTATAACTCTCTGCTTATGCTCATCTTTAATCACTTGCAAAACTTGATAATCCTTTCAGGTTTAACTCATGAAGACTTCCCTGAAGTCTTTTTCTGTCATCTCATAGTAGCCAGTGCAATTCCACAATCCAAGAGTTGATTTTATTACCCATCTTTCCCACTAGACCAAGGATGGGGACTATATTTTTCCTCCACAGTTTTAGTATCTAGCTCAGAACCTTCCCTAGAGTAGGTGCTCTATTAGAATAGTATTAACCCTGAAGTGAATTGAGCTAAGTTGAATCCTGGTCATTGAGGGCCGGGTCCAAGACTCAGTGCTAAGTTTTGGGGATTAGGTGTCATCTATCTTATTCTTTGTCCAGTTTGCCAAAGGCAAACATTATATTTTTGTCTCCCTGTCTAGCACAGGTCTTTGCATAGAGGAGTTTAATAAATGTAGGTAACAAATGAGGAGCAGTTTACTGATAAGGGCTTATTTCACAAGTAGCTTTCTTTTGAAGGGATATATTTGCAAGGCCATTAACATCGAATTTCTGCCCCAAATATTTTTTCATTTTGACCTGAATGTTTAGTTGTACCTCTCAAAGCATGCTCCACTCTGAAGCATTAAGAAGTAGTGTTTACCTTGCTCTTCTCAACATCTTCAATTTTCTTGTACAGCTGCCATCCTAGTAATGACTGCTAATGAAAATTTCAAGCTCCAGTTTGCAAAGACCAGTGGAATACGTGGTGGTTGTTCATGCATTAGAGCACTGCCAACTACGTCCAACAATCAGTGAAAAGAAAAACCCCAGGGACTTTCCTGGTGGTCCTGTGGCCAAGACTCTACGCTCCCAATGCAGAGGTCCTAGGTTCCATCCCTGGTCAGGGAAGTAGATTCTATATGTTGCAACTAAAAGTTTGCCTACCACAACTAAAGATCTTGCGTGCCGCAACTGAGGCCCAGCACAGCCAAATAAATAAATAAATAAATAAATAGAAAACCCAAACTTCCATTATGGACATTTTCAAACATACACAAAAATAGAGAATAACAACATGAACACCAGCCCTCCATTTACCCACCACCCAGGTGTAACCAGAGGCAGTTTTTTATGCCAAAGACATGCAATCACCTATAAAGACTTTATTCCTGCCACTGGGAAAATGCAAGGGTGCTGGTATATTCTAAGAATATACATCAAGGAGTCTGGCTAGTGATGTCCTTATAGAATAAGTATAAAATGCTTTGGTCAGTTGATACACAACTGAGTGAATACTGAAGTTACATTTGGACCACTTGTGTGAAAGTTCAACAATTTTCAGACATCTGTAGTTAGAAACAACAACAGCAGCAATACAATTCTCAAAGCAACAGCAACAACCAACATAAACCAAAAAGCCCAACCAAACTAACCCGCACAAGATACTTCTTGGGGGATGGGCTGTGGAAATACTTGTATGAACAATACAAGTTTATAATTGAAATAGTATGATATTCTTTTTCTTCTAAGACATTATATGTGATTAATAAGATGAAAAGGGTATATCCAACAACGGAACGTTTAAAAGTACCTTAACCTTCTATTGAGGGGTGGACAGTGTTAATTACAGTTGTTTCCTATCTTGGCTTTTTTCTCTGACTCCAGCCACACTCATTCTTTCCTCAGAACCATCTGCATCATATTTCAGGTATTTGTACACTTTCTCTTTCACTTTCACAACACCCAGGGCAGACTCTGCAAATGCAAGCAGGTAAATGCAGGTTTTTGGAGCTGAGCAAAATCTAACCAAGAAGACACGGCCTCTTTGAAACAGTCTGTTTCAAACAACTTGAATTTACTTGCACCTGAATTCAAGAAAAGAGCATATAAAGCAATCTGTTAGCTAATCTTTCCTTGATCTATACTAGCCCTTTTATCAACTTGTTCCAGTAGTGAGATTTTGATAATACACTTATTCATTTTCCTGTAGTAGAGTTAGAAACTGCCTATGCACCTGTTTCTCAGTGTACCGGTAGCATAAATACTTTTTTGGTAAGGCACCTGGTAATACCCATTTTAGGTTTTACAGGCCATATGGTCTCTGTCAAAACTACTCAAATCAACTCTCTGTACTATCTACCACTTTTACGTAAATCTAAATTTTTTCTCTATAAAGTTATATAATGTTGAAAATACAGTATACTTTTTATAATGACAATGCAGCAATAAACTTCCTTTTACTAAAGAAAAATCTCCTCAAGTTATTAGGAGAACCACTGAGTAAAACTACCCAAGCTGGCTAGGCATGATAATAACCACTTGAGTGAGTTATCTTATGACAGGAGGTCCTGGTAAGGAATGTGGAACTAAGAAGCTACATCAACCAGAAGAATTTGGGAAAGGTCTAAAGGAGAGAGGAGATGCCAGTTCATATGTCCTACCAACCTCCCAGAATCCTTCTCACTGGAATCCATCTTGGCTGAGTGATACATGTGCTACCAGGAAGAACCCTGAGTTGTAACGATTGGTCAGAGACAACCCGGAAACCAATTCAATTACCATAAAACCTGAGACTTCAAGTCACATGAAAGCAGTTCTCCTGGGTTCCCTCACCTTCCTGCTCTCTGCTCAGGCGCCCCTTCCCTATCAAATCTTTTGCTTTTCAACACGTGCATCTCCTCAGACAATTCATTTCCGAGTGTTAGACAAGAGGCCACTCTCAGGCCATGGGAGGGGTCCCCCTTCCTGCAACAAAAACAGCTATTGTAGTGCAAAGGTAGCTGTAGATAATATTTAAACAAATGGACATGGCTGTGTCCCAGTAAAACTGAGGGTCAGATTTGTCCCTGGGGCCATAGTTTGCCAACTATGAATAACTATGCCATCAACTGAAGCTGCCTGAAAGTTAGTCACTCAGGACAAGGTGGCTTTCTGTTGGAGGGGGAAAAAGAGGCATGAATCTAGTGTTGTGGGAATTTATGTCAAGCTGCACTGAGAGTATGACAAGTGATTTTGGACTCTGGCCAGAGAAAATGTTATCCTGCCCATTACTGGAAGAGTGGGAGGGAATTTTATTCTCGGGGATAAAAATAGTTTTGGAGCCATTCCTTTCAATGGCACATACTATTGTTTTTACATTTCCATTAAGCAATCTGCTCAACTGTCCAGTATTGGGAAAATATACCTGTTTGCTATATCCCTTCACTTTCTTCTCCCTAAGTTCAAAGGTAAGCTTATCAGCTGAGCCTGGACAAAGGAATGAGCTCATGCCTGTCCTCCTCTTCCTTTTAGGAGTGTCTGCTCAAGGGACAGGTCTGTCTCCTTCTGGAAAGCATATTGGAAGTAAGCCTAATATCTGCCTTTTAAAGATAGCTCTAGAAAGCTATCACCCTCCCTTTGGGGGCTAAATAGTTACAAAAAGCAGCTTCCCTTTGGCTCAGATGGTAAAGAATCTGCCTGCAAGGCAGGATAGCCAGGTTCAATCAGGGCCTGGAAGATTCCTTTGGAGAATGGAATGGCTATCCATGCCAGTATTCTTGGCTGAAGAATTCCATGGACAGAGGAGCTTGGCAGGCTACAGTCTACAGAGTCTCAAAGAGTTGGTCACAACTGAATGACTAACACTTTTTTTTCACCGTTACAAAAACAGTAGTATCTCCTCCACCTGGGTGGGTAAGTTTGTCCTCTGCAGTCCCAGATTCTCCCATAGAAGGGTCATCTCAAGGTCTAGGTTCCAAGAATCTAGTGGAAAGTCTTCAGACATGGATCCAAGCCATGTTCTTCAATTACCACAATTTAGCACTACTGCTACTTTTAATAAAGGTGACACTTCAATTTTCCACATGAATCCATGTGAGAAAAAAGGTTAACATAACAGGTCTGGTTGGTTATTCTTGGTGTGTCTCCAAGAGAACCATGACTTCACTAAGTCCTGGGGATTATGGTCTTCCAAGTGTTCCTTGTGTTAGTAATGGATGATTTTGTTGTATATATCTCTGGAGCAATGGACTATGCCATTGCTGGCTTATTAAGGTGCTTTGCAAAAACATCAATAATGATGATGTGCACCTAATCTTACTGTTGAGTTTCCATTGTTATGGATGGTTGTGAAGCAATGGTTGCTTAGCAAGGTATGTCTGTGTGACCAGTCCCCATATAAAAATACTCAGACTCAGAGACTCAAAAAGGCATCACTAGGCAGAGACATTCCACATATATCCTTGAGCTAGGGAGTGCTTGTCCAGGGGTACTTAGAAACTTAGGTACTGCTAAGTTGCCCTGGACAAGGAAGAACATCAGAAATGTGTGCTGGACCTTTCTAGACTCCAACAACGCCTATCTTTTTCTCCCCTGTTGCTTTAACTCTATGTTTATTGCTGTAATAAATCTTAGCTATGACTGTAACATGCTACTGAGTCTTGTTAATCCTTTTGTGAATCACTGAATGAAACACTCCTATAATTTCAACAATTTGAACTTCAGAGAAGAACAGGGCTGGGACTAGGGTGGAAAATTTAAGGGGTGCCAAAAAAATTTTAGTAATGAAGATAAATAGTATCTTAATATTTTAAAAAGTATTAACATTTAATGCAAAAAACCCATGATAAACAAAACATCAAAAATTCAAATGAAGACACGTTTCCACCCAGCAAGTGCAGTATTTTGCCTCACCCAAATCCCTGCCCTGGAGAAAAGACATACACCAGTAATTACGGCCTTTAAGTTGCTAAAGCTGAGAGCTGTATCTTTAGCAATCTTTAACAAGGTTGCTAAATGGTGGTAAGTAGTTGCTGTACTTCTCTGACTTTCCCTTCATGTTCACTTAGTTCTTGCCTCCTCCAGTCAATTAATCTCTGCCAACACTTTAGATGCTCATGGGGCTGATACGCAACCCCTTCTAGGGACTGATACCTATCAGAGCCCCAAAGACCATGTGAAAGCTCTCCCCCCTCCGCCATGCAGAATGCCTCTGTAACTGTGCTGGCTAAGTTGTTTCAGTCATGTCCAACTCTTTGCAACCCTATGGACAGGAGCCCACCAGGTTCCTCTGTCCATGGGATTTTCCAAGAAAGAATACTGGAGTGGGTTGCCATGCCCTCCTCCAGGGGATCTTCCTGACCCAGGGATCCAACTTGCATCTTTTATGTCTCCTACATTGGCAGGTGGGTTCTTCACCACTCTGGCCACCTGGGAAGCCACAATCTATTAAGACAATAGCACTGGGTAGGTAACTCCAGAATGCTAACATGACTTAGCTTAAATCATACTGTAGTTACTCAAAGAGCTTTAGAGGTCTCCGATAACCTTTATTTCTATATTTCTATTTACCTATAAATTTTCAGGGAGATAGGTACACAGCTAGGTCCTGGGGCTCGAATAATAGCTACACTTCATAGTATACACCAAGTCTAGTGGAAGGCACTTTATTTACATTGTCACAAATTTTCATGATCAAGGTTCAAAGACACATGATGTTGTTGCTATGAAGAATGAAACTGAGCCTAAAGGTGGTTAAGGTACATTCATTCCCAAGATCCTCACTAATAAGAAGAAGACCTGGAATTCAACTTAGAATCATTTGACTCCAGAGATGGCAAGTCAGCCACAGACACTTTTTTGGAGTGGTGGGTCAAATGCTGTTTTTTATGAACATGAACAAAGACCATTTGGGAGGGTGATTCTCCAGGCACCACCATTCTCCTCACTTCCTACTATCTCATCTATTGTCCCTGCCTGGCCCTTGAAGATGCTGAGTATGTGACCGCTGCTTCCAATCCTATCTTCTTTCCAGCACCCAATGGTGCTGCCCACTTGGGATTCTTTTCATCTCTCTGCCTCCTTCAAGGAGGGCGCTTGCTGGCAATGATGTCCGTGTCCTCAGCTGGAGCCCACAGTTCATACCCATAAGGGCAAGAGCTTCCTCTCACTTAAAATGACAGCTCAGTTCTTCTGAATTATTCATTTGTGAATAACTCGTTTATTAGCATCTATGTACTTACATCCCTTCACTCTCATCTTTCCTGAGTGCTTTGGGAAACCACCTTACTGTCATATCAAAAGATGAAAAAGTGAAAGTGAAAGTCGTTCAGTTGTGTCCAACTCTTTGTGACCCCAAGGACTGTCTATGGAATTCTCCAGGCCAGAATACTGGAGTGGCTAGCCTTTCCTTTCTCCAGGGGATATTCTCAACCCAGGGATTGAACCCAGGTCTCCCGCATTGCGGGCGGATTCTTTACCAGCTGAGCCAGAAGGGAAACCCAAGAATACTGGAGTGGGTAGCCTATCCCTTCTCCAGCGGATCTTCCCGAACCAGGAATCGAACTGGGGTCTCCCACATTGCAGGCAGATTCTTTACCAACTGAGCTACCACGGAAGCCCAAAAGATGAAAAGATGGAACCAATTTTTGAGAGTTGGCCCACATTTAAGCAGTTGACTAAGACCTGGAAAATCTTTGTTACTCTTCCTTCTCTCTACTCCATAGACTTCTACCAATTTCAGTCTGGAACCAATGTTATGAACATAGGAGATCTAGTGATCGGCTTCAGAGACTCACTGAATAGCCTAGCAATATATGCACATTTCGATTCAGGCGTGAGAGAGTCTATAAACCAAGTTTATAAACTACTCTTAACAGAATATAGTGTAATATTCTGGTCCCAAAAATCAGCCAAGGTTTTGGGTGTTCCATCTGAAAGACACCAGAGGAACGCATTTTTATTTTATTGTTTTCTTTTTCTTTTTAGTTTTTTAAAAAAATTATTTATTTTTAATTGAAGGATAATTGTTTTACAATATAGTGTTGGTGTCTGCCACATATCAACATGAATCAGCCACAGGTACACCTATGTCCCCTTCTTTTTGAACCTCTCTCCCATCTCCCACCCCATCCCTCTAGGCTGTTACAGAGCTTCAGTGTGAGTTCCCTGAGTCATACAGCAAATTCCCACTGGCTATCTATTTTACATTGTAGTGTATATATTTCCATGCTATCTTTCTTTTTGTTAACCACAGTGAATCTTACTGGAACACGCTATGATGGCCTAGATGAAAACCCTCGGGAGCAGAGCAGGAAAGAACAATCTCACCGTATTTATTACCTGGAATTTGCTTTGTCTGGCCTTTGGCCTAAAACTGTGAAATAATTATAGCTGTTGTTTACAGCGCATCCCAGCCAGATGTTCACCCAACCTCTGCATGAAAACTTCTAGCAGCAGGGAAGGCCCATTATCCACGATAACCTGAGGTCACAGTTATGTAGCTTCATTTGATTTAGATTTTTAAAGTTTTATTTTGTGTATAGTCTATGTGCTTTGCTAATATTTTAAATGAGCAAGACTCAAGGGGCTAAAATAATAAAACCAGGGGCTTTCCTGGTGGCTCAGTGGTAAAGAATCCACTTTCCAGTGCAGGGGAGATAGGTTCAATCTCTGATCTGGGAAGATCCTATATGTAACAGAGCAACTAAGCCCGTGTGCCAAAACTATCGAGCCTGTGCTCTAGAGCCTGGGAGCTGCAAACACTGAGCCCACACACCTCAACTACTACAGGCTTCAATAGTTGAGAAGCCCCCACACAGCAATTAGAGAGTGGCCCCTGCTTGCCGCAACTAGAGAAAAAAGCCTGCACAGCAATGAAGACCCAGCACAACCAAAAATAAATAAAAGTATTAAAAAAAATATATAACAAAACCATTAAAGGATGATCCAGGGTGTAGATGGCAGTTAGGAAATGCCAGGAAACTTAAGGTAAGGGAGACTACTGGGTTTGAGTAGAAGAGGTAATCCTGAGATTTTTGGCAGCAATGAAAAGAGAGAAACCCAAGGGATTCCCTAAGTCTTCTGGTCTAATGTGAGGAAGCCGATCATATTTTCAATGGAGGCAAACATTCCCCTAACTCTCAGTCTCATGAGAAATGATCATAAGGTTTTTTATACAGTGTACATTTTAAAAGGCATTAAGGGAACATTTATGCAAAGATGGGCTCGATAAAGGACAGAAATGGTATGGATCTAACAGAAGTAGAAGATATTAAGAAGAGATGGCAAGAATACAAAGAAGAACTGTACAAAAAAGATCTTCAAGATCCAGATAATCATGATGGTGTGATCACTCACACTCACCTAGAGCCAGACATCCTGGAATGTAAAGTCAAGTGGGCCTTAGGAAGCATCACTATGAACAAAGCTAGTGGAGGTGATGGAATTCCAGTTGAGCTATTTCAAATCCTGAAAGATTATGCTGTGAAAGTGATGCACTCAATATGTCAGCAAATCTGGAAACCTCAGCAGTGGCCACAGGACTGGAAAAGGTCAGTTTTCATTCCAATCCCAAAGAAAGGCAATGCCAAAGAATGTTCAAACTACTGCACAATTGCATTCATTTCACACACTAGCAAGGTAATGCTCAAAATACTCCAAGCCAGGCTTCAACAGTCCATGACTCGAGAACTTCCTGATGTACAAGCTGGATTTAGAAAAGGCAGAAGAAACAGGGATCAAGTTACCAACAGCCACTGGATCACAGAAAAAGCAGGAGAATTCCAGAAAAACATCTATTTCTGCTTCATTGACTATGCTAAAGCCTTTGACTGTATGGATCACGACAAACTGTGGAAAATTCTTAAAGAGATGGGAATACCAGACTACCCTACCTGTCTCCTGAGAAATCTGTATGCAGGTCAAGAAACAACAGTTAGAACTGGACATGGAACAATGGACTGGTTCAAAATTGGGAAAGGAGTATGTCAAGGCTGTATACTGTCGACCTGCTTATTTAACTTATATGCAGAGTACAGCATGTGAAATGCTGGGCTGGATGACTCACAAGCTGGAATCAAGAGTACTGGGAGAAATATCAACAACCTCAGATATGCAGATGATACCACCCTTATGGCAGAAAGTGAACAGGAACTAAAGAGCCTCTTGATAAAGGTGAAAGAGGAGAGTGAAAAAGCCAGCTGAAAACCCAACATTCAAAAAACTAAGATCATGGCATCTGGTCCCATCACTTCATGGGAAATAGATGGGGAATAAAATGGAAAGAGTGGCAGATTTTATTTCCTTGGGCTCCAAAATCACTGTGGATAGTGACTGCAGCCATGAAATTAAAAGACACTTGCTCCTTGGAAGAAAAGCTGACAAACCTAGATGGCATATTAAAAAGCAGAGATATCACTTTGCCAACAAAAATCTACATAGGCAAAGCTGTGGCTTTTCCAGTAGTCAGGTACGATGTGAGGTGGACCATGAAGAAGGCTGAGCACCGAAGAATTGATGCTTTTGAACTGTGGTGTTGGAGAAGACTCTTGTGAGTCCCTTGGACTGCAAGGAGATCCAACCAGTCCATCCTAAAGGAGATCAGTCCTGAATATTCATTGGAAGGACTGATGCTGAAGCTGAAGCTCCAATACTTTGGCCACCTCAGGTGAAGAGCTGACCCACTGGAAAAGATCCTGATGCTGGGAAAGTTCAAGGGTAGGAGGAGAAGGGGGCCAAAAGAGGATGAGATGGTTGGATGGCATCATCGACTCAATGGACAAGAGTTTGAGCAAACTGCGGGGACAGAGAAGGACAGGGACGTCTGGCATGCTGCAATTTATGAGGCTGCAAAGAGTCGTACATGACTTAGCATCTGAACATTTGATATCATGACATAAACATACCAAGTTTTAAAAAATAACTGCATAACCCGCATGCTAATTTAGTGCTATTCAACAAGAAATTCTAGTCTCAAGAAAAATTTTTGGGAGACTGATATCCAAGTGATAATCAAAGGCTTGCTGGATGATACTGCAGTTAGAATACCGGGAGGCAAGGCAGATCAACTTAATGGACAGGGTCATCAGTTCAGTTGACTTAATTTTCCATTGGCTAATCGGCATAAAATTCAAATTTAAGCTCCTTAGTGATCCCTAGAATACAGGTATCTTGTTCCATTAATTCAAAAGGGATCCATACCCTACAGATACCAGTTAAGAAATACTTGATGATAAGAGGTTGCTCCACCCCTAGGGCAGGGCTCTTTTACCTCCAGATAGAACTGAGACCAAACAAAAGCAAGTCTTTTCCTCAAAAGCATGGCTATGGATTTGCTCCAGAGCCTAGATACAGAATCAACTGAGAATTCAAAGTTTTATTTTTGTAAAATAGAGAACAAACTACTGAGCAGCAGCAGCCATCAAGCAATATCATCTGTAAAAAGAAGGAAACCAGAAAGCTGTTCTGAGCTGGCGAGAAACTTTCTCTGAGTCTGATTAATACAAGGATAAAATCAGGAAGGGAGACAAAGCTGGTGGGGGGATGCAGCAGAAAGACAGCAAGATTCACTTGTTCACCCATTCATTCATTTGTTCACTCATTGGTGGTGGTTTAGTTACTAAGTAGTGTCTGACTCTTGTGACCCTATGGACTGTAGCCTGCTAGGCTCTTCTCTCCATGGGATTTCCCAGGCAAGAATACTGGAGTGGATTACCATTTCCTTCTCCAGGGGATCTTTCCAACCCAGGGATCAAACCTGAGTCTCCTTCGTTGCAGGTGGATTCTTTACCAACTGAGTCACCACAAACACAAAGTCACACAAACACAAAACACCATCAAACATAAAGTGTGTGTTTTCTACTGAGGGGGGGATTCTCCTAGGCACTGGGGTTTCAAATCAGACATGAACAACTCCAAATACTTGGAAGAGAATAATATACGAAGTTAAGATCTGAGTCACACAAAAAATGGGCTTGGGAACATAGACTGGGTTAAAATCATGGAGAAATTAGAGTCAGGTGGAATACAAGGGTCTAGTCTTGATTCTCGGAGAAGGCAATGGCACCCCACTCCAGTATTCTTGCCTGGAGAATCCCAGGGACGGCGGAGCCTGGTGGGCTGCCGTCTATGGGGTCGCACAGAGTCGGACATGACTGAAGCGACTTAGCAGCAGCAGCAGTCTTGATTCTATAGGTAATGGCAGAGGAGAGGTATAAAAATTTAAATAAGAGGATGGCATACATGGAGCAATGTGGGAGACTCGGGTTTGATTCCTGGGTCGGGAAGATCCCCGGAGAAGGAAATGGCAATCCACTCCAGTATTCTTGCCTGGAGAACCCCACGGACGGAGGAGCCTGGTAGGCTACAGTCCACGGGGTCGCAAAGAGTCGGACACGACTGAGCAACTTCACTTCACTTTACATGGAGCAAGGAATTATTTGGAAAAGAAAACAAGAGCTTTGGTGTGAACTTGAGGCTACTGTTTAAGTTAAAGATATTTGTAGCTAGATCTAGGATTGGGGGATGAAATTATTAATGGAGAGAGGTAGAATGGAAAAAAGATAGAGCCTTGGAAAACACTTAACATGTGAGAACAGCTGGAGATAAAGAACCCAGAGGAAAACCTGGGGAGGAATCAGGGATCAAAGCCAAAAGAGGAGGAAGTTTCCAGGGTATAGAAGCTGATCAGTTAATGCACTTTGGTGTAAGCAAGGGATACTAGGATTGAGAAATGGGAATTTAAATTAGGTGCAAGAAGATCCTTGATAACTTTCAAGACAGTAGATGAGGGAATGAGTGGAAAATGAGAACTGGAAGCAGTGAATACATCTAATTCTTTTAAGAGTTAGATTATGAATAAAAGTGAATAGTCTGAGAGAACAGATGTATTCATAGAAATGTTTTGGTTGCAAATGACAGAAAAAGCAACCCAAAGTTTATATAACGGAAGAATTTATGGGGGTAGTTCAGGCTTCAGACATACAATGCCATGGGCACTTCTTGGCCTGATTCTGCTTTCCTCTGTATGGTAGCTTCATTTTTAGGTTCCCTGTGGTGGCAAGCCAGCTATAAGAGCTTCAGTACTGTATCTTTCTAAGTTCAAATTCAGTGCAATCTAAGTAAAAGACTTTTACCCAGCTGCTTAAGCAAAATCCTCGAATTAGCTCTGGTTGGCTTTGGATTGGCTCAACTGGAGTGAAGGACCCATTCCTGATGGTGATGGAGTTCACTGATTGGTCTACACCTAGATATGGACCTCTAAGGAAGTACATGGACTAAGGACTAGAAAGGGCTTGGTTTCCTGGAGGAAAATCGGAGAGCTGCTAAAAGGGAATGGAGAATGGTAGCTGGGTAGCAAGAAACAGTAAGAGTCCAATGACCAGGTTTTAAACAGGATAACTAATGGATAAAGGCAGGGCACAGATGGGAGGGATGCGGTCAAGAGACAGATGGAACTGACTTACAAAGGAGGAAACATCTTCATTTCTGAGGTGGAAGAGAAGATAATAAAAGGTGACACAGAAACAATTTGATAATGTAGGTAAGCGGAGTTGAGAAGTCATGTGTTAAACTATTTCAATTTTCAAGTAAAAACTCAAGAGAGGAAATAGGTAGTGTTATCTTTTGGGGGAAGAATTATTTAAATCTATTGACTCAATTATGTTACAGCAAGCACATATGAACAAGCAGAAATTGAAAATAAAATTCTACAGCTAGCATATCAAATGCTCTCATTCTTTATACTGCAGACATAATATTTAAAAAAGTATGAATTTTTTTACTTCATGTATATTCTTCATAACTCTTTTTCTTTTATTGAATCTTTTTAACTCACTTAAAAAATTCCAAGATTTTTATAATTTTGAAAGGTTACTAAATTAACTGTAACTAAATTTATAGTTATTACAAAGTATTGGCCATATTCCCCATGTTGTACAATACATCCTTGAGCCTGTCACACCCAATAGATTGTGCCTCCCACTCCTCTACCCCTATACTGCACTCCCACCTGTAACCACTAATTTGTTTTCTATATCTGTGAGTCTGCTTCTTTTCTATTCATAACTCATTTTAGTTGTATACTCTTTCAAGACTAGATGGGCTTCCCAGGTGGTGCTAGTGGTGAAGAACCTGCCTGCCAATGCAGGAGACGTTAGAGATGCGTGTTTGATCCCCTGGTCAGGAAGATCCCCTGGAGAAGGGGACTCTAGTTTCTTCCCTGGAGAATCCCATGGACGGAGGAGCCTGGCAGACTACACTCCACAGGGCCGCAAAGAATCAGACATGACTGAAGCAACTCAGCATACACATAGACAAGATGTATCATAAATCACTTAGCCACTTTACTAAAAAAAGTCATTTACATTGCTTCCATATTTTGTTAGAAATAATTACAATTACCATCCACTTAGATGTTTACTTTTCCATGAGGTATTTTCATCAGCAAAAGTTCCCCCAAATGGGATAGTGTATGAAAGGGAATGAACAGTTTATTCCTCTTAAGGATGTTGCAAAATCACCTTTCATAAGGTACACACAGGTGTCCGTGCTCCCAGTCATATACATTATTACTAGTTTCATCACACAAAGTATTTGAGACACTTCATTCCATTAATATCTTCAAGATAACAACTAACATAATATATTCATGTGTGAGAATGGGTCTAAAAATTTAGTTGTGTTAATTCATTTCATTTTCAAAACAATCCTACAAGGGAAGGGGAAACTTGCTATGATTCATGTTTTTACAGATAGGGAAACTAAGATATCAAGAGCTTATTAAGTAAACTGCTAGGAAATGGAAGAACTGGTTTTTGAACCACAGAAATCTGAATCCAGACCCTGCCTGGTCAACCAGTAGGCCATATTACGTTGTGATTGCTTTTGACTGACATTCACTCAAGTGTTGTTGAAAATGCATATATATATTTGTGCAAGAATTTCATCATGTCTTTTGTTGTAAGGTTATTTTGTAATGGTCATGCCACCAGAGAGAGATAAGAGTGGGGTATTTCGTATAGATTTGGACACTTCAAATGGTCTGAACAGGAGATTTCTCACAGTTCACCCTTCTTGTCAATATGTAAGTTCAGAAAGTAAGAATTGCATTGCTATAAAAATAAAAAGTACAGTTGTTTCATCCATCCAGGATACCTCAGGCCTTTTTTAGACTCTGATGACTTTATAATCTATTTCAACCTGCCAGTTACAATAGAAACATACCTTCTTGGTTTGCTTGAACATCTGAAATGTGGGTACTGCTTTGATGTGGTAAGTTTGGGCCAACTCCTAGAAAATAAAAGAAATGGAATAAAGTCATCATTTTTATATCCTCTTTTTAGACCAAGAATGGTACTTGGTGATGTCTCAGGAGGCATGTCTGAGAGCCCAGGGATAGCTGATACTTCACAGATTCTCTTGCCAAGAACTTTCCTAACACATCCTCAAAGCCTCCAGGAATGTTAAAACATAAAATGACTGTATCCAGCATTCCTGAGCTTTCTCACTGATGGGCTCTAGGAGCCAAAGCAGAATGGACTGAAGGACGAAATGAGCTCTATTTAAAAGAGCTTGTGAAAGACTGCAGAAGGCCCCAGCAGAACCCAATATGGAAAGAACAATTGCAAAAAAATAAGAATGAGTAAAGGTCTCTTTACAACTCACACTTGAGACATGGAGTGGTGTATCGAGCATTTTAAGTAAGGCTTATGCGTTTCTTTCTTATATGTCTTACACCTTTTCACTGCCCATTTCTGTAAAAGATTTTGTAGCCATGAGATAAGAAAATATATCAGAATCCCAACTTTTCTAATCCATTACAATCTGATTTCAAGTGTCACTTTTTTGTTTATCTTGTTTAAGAGTCAAGCAAAAATTAGCCACCCACAGTTCAGTTCAGTTGCTCAGTCGTGTCTGACTCTTTGCAACCCCATGGACTGCAGCACACCAGGTCTCCCTGTCCGTCGCCAACTCCCGGAGTTTATTTAAACTCATGTCCATTGAGTTGGTGATGCCATTCAACCATCTCATCCTCTGTCATCCCCTTCTCCTCCTGCCTTCAATCTTGCCCAGCATCAGGGTCTTTTCCAATGAGTCAGTTCTTCACATCAGGTGGCCAAAGTATTGGAGTTTCAGCTTCAGCATCAATCCTTCCAATGAACATTCAGGACTTATCTTTAGGATGGACTGGTTGGATCACCCTGCAGTCCAAGGGACTCTCAAGAGTCTTCTCCAACACCACAGTTCAAAAGCATCAGTTCTTTGGCACTCAGCTTTCTTTATAGTCCAACTTTCACATCCATACATGACTACTGGAAAAACGATAGCTTTGACTAGATGGACCTTTGTTAGCAAAGTAATGTCTCTGCTTTTTAATATGCTGTCTAGGTTGGTCATAACTTTTCTTCCAAGGAACGAGTGTCTTTTTATTTCATGGCCGCCCACAGGATCAAAACAAATCTTTCCCTTGCTGCCCACCCCTACTCCCAACACACACTAAATTATAATTTTCATGACCACAGTAATGACAACAATGAATGCATAATTAGAAAAGAAAACTTTGCATTTTGTCTCACCTTAAGAGACAAAGAGCTATAAAAATCAAAAAGTAAAACAGTAACTAATGCTGCTGAGGATATGGAGAAATAGGAAACCTCTTACACTGCTGGCGGGCATGTACAGTGGTGCAGTGCTTTGTATGCTAATTTGTAAGTTCCTCAATAAGTTAAATATAGAGTTATCATATGACCCGATAATCCCACTCCTAGATATATAGCCAAGAGAAATGAAAATATATGCTTAAATGTTTATGTCAGTATTAGTCATAATACCTAAGAGTGGCAAACAAACCAAATGTCCAACAAAGAATGAATGGATAAAAAAAGAGGTAGTAAATTATCCAGCAATAAAAGGGAATGGAGTACTGATACATGCTACATCGTGGATGAATCTTGCAAACTTACGTTAAGTGAGAGAAGCCAGTCACAAAAGACCACGTTCTCTATAATTCCGTTTATATGAAATGGCCAGAATAAGCAAGTCTACAGACAAGGCAGACTAGCAGTTATCTAGGGTTGAGGTGGTAGATAGAGGGAGCTAGGGTGGATGATTACTAAAGGGGATAGTATTTCTTTTTGGAGTTGTAAATACCTTCTAAAATTGATTGTACTGATAGCTGCACAAGTCTTTGGATATCTGACAGATAATAATCCTAGCTGTTTATTCTGAATGCACGGGACATGATTCAGCTTAAAGGACAAGTAAACACTGTCACACTTTGAGGGAAATAGAAAAATGGAACTTTTATTACATTCTGGGCATAATGCCATATATTTTGTGTCTTTTATTTTTTCACATTCTGTTAAATATTATTACTTTGTTTTACATATAGAGAAATTGACATTTATAGAGGTTAGCAGATAAGCAGTCACCAAACTGTTAAAGGGCAGAATGGGTAAATAATAGATTTTTTAATTATAAAGCTCAAATTCAATCCAATGTATGCACAGGCCACTTATTACTGCTATTTTTCCTCATTTTAAAAGAACAAATACTAGGAAGAATAAGCTTTTAGACACATTATATGTATTAATAAGCACATGTTGATTGAAAACATGAGGCTGATTATTTGAGGGGGGGATTGGGGTGAGGAAGAAAGATTCTAAAGAAAATAGGGAAAGGTTTCCTGGAATTCCCTGTGATGCTTAAAAAACTCCACATACACACACACAAAAACAAAACTCCACAAAAATCATAAGCTATAGAAAGGGGAAAGCAAGGTACGTAAAAATGTCTGTAATACATGGAATTGGATTTTAGAAATTTACTAATAATCTATCACAGGGCTGAAATTAAAAGATGCTTCCTCCTTGGAAGGAAAGCTATGACAAACCTAGACAGCATATTAAAAAGAGAAGCATCACTTTACTGACAAAGACCTGGGCTTCCGGGGTAGCTCAGGTTATAAAGAATCCTCCTGCAATGCAGGAGACCCTGGTTCAATTTCTGGGTCAGGAAGTTTCCCCTAGAGAAGTGATAGGCTACCTACTCCAGTATTCTTGGGCTTCCCTGGTGGATCAGATGGTAGAGAATCTGCCTGCAGTGCAGGAGACCTGGGTTCAATCCCTGGCTTGGAAAGATTCCCTGGAGGAGGGCATGGCAACCCACTCCAGTATTCTTGCCTAGAGAATCTCCATGGACAGAGCAGCCTAGTAGGCTACAGTCCATGGAGCCGCAAAGAGTCAGACATGACTGAGCAACTAACCACACATGGTTTTTCCAGTTGTCACATACAGATGTGAGAACTGGACCATAAAGAAGGCTGAACACTGAAGAATGGATGCTTTCAAATTGTGGTGCTGGAGAAGACTCTTGAGAGTCTCTTGTATAGCAGGGAGATCAAACCATTCAACCCTAAAAGAAGTCAACCCTTCCAATATTCATTGGAAAGGCTGATGCTGAAGTTCTAATACTTTGGCCACCTAATGCAAAGAGTGGATTCACTGGAAAATACTGTGATGCTCAGAAAGACTGAAGGCAAAAGGAGAGGAGGACAGCAGAGCATGAGATGGTTAGACAGCATCACCAACTCAATGGACATGAATTTGAGCAAACTCCAGGAGACAGTGAAGGATAGAGGAGCCTGGTGTGCTACAGTCCATGGGGTCACAAAGAGTCAGACACAGTTTAGCAACTGAAGAACAATAACAACAAGGTTGAAAATAACTTTTCACTTTGAGCCCAACTCTAAGCAACTGGTATTGTCTGTCCAGAGCAACTCTGTTGGGCAGGACTGTGGGGCAGAGTCAAGAGCAAGTGATGAAAAACATTGGACTGATCAGTGAATTCTACCATAGGTATGGGAGGGGGGCCACACAGCAGGAGAGCCACATATTTATTGTCTTTAAAAGAATACAGAACATACAAGAACCTTATGAGGGTGTTTACTACCGTTCTTTACACTTTAAATTGCTTGTATAATCACTGAGACAGCACCTCAACATCACACTGGATTTTATGAATCTACCAGGAGGGATTTAAGATTCTTACCCGAGCATTGTCCACATCCACATTAGCAAACATGACGCTTCGGTATTGCACAGACATTGCCTTCAAAAGAACAAAAATTTCCCATTAGCTTAACGCTAAGATTAAATCACACACTAGCAGTGTCTTTTAGCAAAAGCAAGAACCAAACAAAAGAGCTGAGAAAGAGAGCTAAGCATCTTCCTGGCACTACTGCCTAGAATCTTAAGGACAGACATCAAGGGCTGGGTGTTGCAAAGTCAAGCAAAGATCAATGGCAGAACCAGAGTCTAAAGTCTGTGTTATGTATCAAAACTAGATTCCCAGAATACTCTGACAGTTGTCTTCCTGTTAGGTTCTGCCAATGGGAAGCATTTGCAGGAAAACGGAAAATGGGAATAGGGAAAAACGACTCTTCTCTGCTTCTGTTCCAGACGTTCTGGAAGTATCTTTGACAGTGGTGGAGATAATGGTGGTGGTATAATGGGTGTACGGTAATGGATGCAGAAGCAGCCTATAAATGTCAGCTCTTGGGATATTCTTTTTTTCCAGACAGCTGTGCTTATTCTTTAAAGGTACTTAATGGCATATTGATTTGTTCGCATTAACATCATATCTCAAGCATTCCCACCGACCTGTTTCAAATGAAACCTCTCTTCCACTGTGGGGTGAGGTGTCCGGAGCATGGCCAAGTGGAGGCAACAACAGATGGAGCTGTCACTGGGGGCTGCTCCCATGGACGGGCAGGAAGCAGCATGACATGAACTGATTAGGTGGACAGTAGGTGCAGAGCTCTGTTGAAGGGATTCTCTCCAATTGTATGTCCATGGAATGTGCCCTAAGTGGCAGTTCTTTCTTCAGTGGTTCAACAAGATGGGGAAATTGGGGGAAAACTCTTGGATAATAAACATGAAGGCCTTTGGTATTTTAGAGTACTTTTCAGATTAAAAAAAAAGATGCTGATTTGGATCGGCAGCATCTCCATGCCTGGCAGGAAGATGGTGTTGCCCAGGAACTCTGGGGAAACTGACTTGTACTTTTCAAGTTTAAGATATATGGATGTTCCCTGGTAGCAGTCAGGCAGGGAAATGGATTTGACAGATGTGGACATCTGATTCCAGAGTCAGGTTCTATTGATGAAGTTTTCAGAGTCTCCCAAGTCTGACAGGCAATAGGCAGGGTGATAGAAGTTGTCATTTTTGTATTGAGTAGTAGCCAGAAGGCCTGGTACAGATGTGGGTTCCTTGCTAGACTGACTGGTGTCCCTTATGAACACCTCCTTCCCTGTCTATCCCATACCATCCTCTGTCCTCAACAAAAACTCCTCCTTCTGCTCTATTCTTCCTCCCATACAATGTTACCATCTAGTCATCTATTCTGTTGATCTTAACTCTAAATTGTCTCCTGAATTTGATCTTTCCTTGTTCTCTCCAAACCACCACCTCAATTCTGGTAAACCCATCACTGACATTGCTGTTAAACTTGGGTTACCTGCCTCAGGCTTTCCAACCCATTCTTACACAAACTGCCAAAAGTATTTCCCCCAAATTCACAGCTGATCATTGCAAAACCCTTAACATTCTTCTTTATGACTCTACAGCAACTCATTAAGCTATAACACAAGGGTCTTTTCCCTCTGGGCTCAGCTTCCTTTTCAAGGCTCACAGGATGCCACTTCCACTGTATAAACTGAAAGCTAGCCTCACAGAGTACTTGCCTTCTCATGATCATACCATGCAATTTCTCAACAAATTTATAATCTCCCTTTTCTCAAAAATGCTCTTTTTGGGGATCTATACCTGGTGATTCTCTTAGCCCAGAGTCAGCAAACTTCACCTTATACACCAAATCCAGGACTCCACATGGTCTCATAAATAAAATTTTAGTGGAACACATTTGCCCATTCATTCACGTATTGCCATTGCCTGCTTTTGTGCTACAACATCAAAGGTGAATATATATAATATAGACCATATAGCCCATACACCTGAAAATATTGACTATCTTTAACCTCTACAGAAAAGGTTGCTGGGCCTTGCTTTCAGTCCTCAAGGCCCAGATCAAATGGGACCGTGGAATTCACTTAAGACTTAAAAGCTTTAAGTCGCTTCTTAAAAACCACTTTTGGTTATGATTTACTTTTTTCTTGTTACCAGACATCCTTTAGTAGAGACTCTGGGTTGTCAACTTTCAGTTTTTGAGTATCTGAAAATATCTTGGATTCTTCCCCACCTAGAGTTACGGTGTAGTCAGCTCACTTCCATTCCACCTTCCTGCAGAGCCTGGAAAAGGGAAAAGGGAAAGATTCCTCGGATTCCCTTGCAGCTAAAGTTCTGGATGCAAATTGGTTTCACCAATGAGAGGCATACAGGTAAGACTGGGAAGGCAGAAGTGAGACAGAGTGACTTTCTTTTTGTCTTTGGATGTTCCCACTGGAAAGCAAGATCATGAGT
Source organism: Giraffa tippelskirchi (assembly GCF_054371585.1). NCBI lineage: Eukaryota > Metazoa > Chordata > Mammalia > Artiodactyla > Giraffidae > Giraffa > Giraffa tippelskirchi. The sequence continues at coordinate 214,393,914 of NC_137275.1, forward strand.
GTTTTTGTGCTGGAGGTAGCAGCAGCTATACTAAAGGATCCAGTGCCCCAGCATCAGCTTCCAGATTCTGGTTCTGACTCCCCAACTGCTATTTCTCTGTTGTTGTTGTTGTTTTTTTCTCCCAGTAGTGGCCTCTCATCTCTTCTCGTATCTCTTTATGGCAAAGTTAGGATCCCCTCAAATGGGTCTGTGGTGCTCTTGAGTCATTCTTGGGGTTCTAGTCTGGAGCCCATTCATCCAGCCTTCTAATGATTTTATGAGCATTTAATTCCTTGTATGAAAGTTTTTTTTTCTGTCTAATTTGGTTCCAGTTTTCTGTTTTTGAGCTCTGACTGATAAAGCGCCCTAGAGTCATAAAAGCCCTTTCTCCAAATCCATTATGTACTGTGGGTTTTTAAAAAAAGACACAGAATACATAAATACATTCTCTTGTAAAAGTTCAAACATCACAAGAAAAATAAAGCAAAATATGAAATTTCCCTATTCTCAATCCTACTCCAATTTTCACTCCCTTTCACAGAAAAAAAAAATCATTTGCTATGCATCTTCTGTTCCTCTTTGTCTACATATATACTGATATATACATACACAGATATGTGCTACGTGCTTAGTTGCTCATTCACGACCCCATGGACTGTAGCTTGCCAGGCTCCTCTGTCCATGGGGATTCTCAAGGCAAGAATACTGGAGTGGTTTGCTGTGCCCTCCTCCAGGGGATCTTCCCAACCCAGGGATTGAACCCAGGTCTTCAGTGTTGCAGGCAAATTCTTTATTGTCTGAGCCACCAGGGAAGTCCTGGTGTGTATATATGCTGCTGCTGCTAAGTCGCGTCAGTCGTGTCCGACTCTGTGCGACCCCACAGACGGCAGCCCACCAGGCTCCGCCATCCCTGGGACTCTCCAGGCAAGAAAACTGGAGTGGGGAGCCATTTCCTCCTCCAATGCATGAAAGTGAAAAGTGAAAGTGAAGTCGCTTAGTCGTGTCCAACTCTTAGCGACCCCATGGACTGTAGCCTACCAAGCTCCTCTGTCCATGGGATTTTCCAGGCAAGAGTACTGGAGTGGGGTGCCATTGCCTTCTCCGGTGTGTGTATACATATATATATATATACATGTATATTTATCTCATTTACATAAATGGTACTATAGTCCATAAATTTTCCTATAGTGTCCTCTTTTTACTTAATTCTATGTTGTCTTGGTCTTGATCCCTGTCTCCTGTACAATGTCACAAACCTCCATCCATAGTTCATCTGGCATTCTGTCTATCAGATCTAGTCCCTTAAATCTATTTCTCACTTCTACTGTATAGTCATAAGGGATTTGATTTAGGTCATACTTGAATGGTCTAGTGGTTTTCTCCACTTTCTTCAATTTCACTCTGAATTTGGCAATAAGGAGTTCATGATCTGATCCACAGTCACCTCCCGGTCTTGTTTTTGCTGACTGTATAGAGCTTCTCCATCTTTGGCTGTAAAGAATATAATCAATCTGATTTCAGTGTTGACCATCTGGTGATGTCCATGTGTAGAGTCTTCTCTTGTGTTGTTAGAAGAGGGTGTTTGCTATAACCAGTGCATTCTCTTGGCAAAACTCTATTAGCCTTTGCCCTGCTTCATTCTGTACTCCAAGGCCAAATTTGCCTGTTACTCCAGGTGTTTCTTTACTTCCTACTTTTGCCAAAGAATAGCAAGGAGAGATAAGAAAGCTTTCCTCAGCGATCAATGCAAAGAAATAGAGGAAAACAACAGAATGGGAAAGACTAGAGATCTCTTCAAGAAAATTAGAGATACCAAGGGAATATTTCATGCAAAGATGGGCTCGATAAAGGACAGAAATGGTATGGACCTAACAGAAGCAGAAGATATTAAGAAGAGGTGGCAAGAACACACAGAAGAACTGTACAAAAAAAGATCTTCATGACCCAGATAATCATGATGGTGTGATCACTCACCTAGAGCCAGACATCCTGGAATGTGAAGTCAAGTGGGCCTTAGAAAGCATCACTATGAACAAAGCTAGTGGAGGTGATGGAATTCCAGTTGAGCTATTTCAAATCCTAAAAGATGATGCTGTGAAAGTGCTGCACTCAATATGTCAGCAAATTTGGAAATCTCAGCAGTGGCCACAGGACTGGAAAAGGTCAGGTTTCATTCCAATCCCAAAGAAAGGCAATGCCAAAGAATGCTCAAACTACCGCACAATTGTACTCATCTCACACGCTAGTAAAGTAATGCTCAAAATTCTCCAAGCCAGGCTTCAGCAATACGTGCACCGTGAACTTCCAGATGTTCAAGCTGGTTTTAGAAAAGGCAGAAGAACCAGAGATTAAATTGCCAACATCCTTTGGATCATCGAAAAAGCAAGAGAGTTCCAGAAAAACATCTATTTCTGCTTTATTGACTATGCCAAAGCCTTTGACTGTGTGGATCACAATAAACTGTGGAAAATTCTGAAAGAGATGGGAATACCAGACCACGTGACCTGCCTCTTGAGAAACCTGTATGCAGGTCAGGAAGCAACAGTCAGAACTGGACATGGAACAACAGACTGGTTCCAAATAGGAAAAGGAGAACGTCAAGGCTGTATATTGTCAACCTGCTCATTTAACTTATATGCAGAGTACATCAAGAGAAATGCTGGGCTGGAGGAAGCACAAGCTGAAATCAAGATTGCCGGGACAAATATCAATAACCTCAGATATGCAGATGACACCACCCTTATGGCAGAAAGTGAAGAAGAACTAAAGAGCCTCTTGATGAAGGTGAAAGAGGAGAGTGAAAAAGTTGGCTTAAAGCTCAACATTCAGAAAACTAAGATCATGGAATCTGGTCCCATCACTTCATGGGAAATAGATGGGGAAACAGTGGCTGACTTTATTTTTCTGGGCTCCAAAATCACTGCAGATGGTGACTGCAGCCATGAAATTAACAGACGCTTACTCCTTGGAAGGAAAGTTATGACCAACCTAGACAGCATATTTAAAAGCAGAGACATTACTTTGCCAACAAAGGTCCGTCTAGTCAAGGCTATGGTTTTTCCAGTGGTCATGTATGGATGTGAGAGTTGGACGGTGAAGAAAGCTGAGTGCTGAAGAATTGATGCTTTTGAACTGTGGTGTTGGAGAAGACTCTTGAGAGTCCCTTGGACTGTAAGAAGATCCAACCAATCCATCCTAAAGGAGATCAGTCCTGGGTGTTCATTGGAAGGACTGATGTTGAAGCTGAAACTCCAATACTTTGGCCACCTCATGTGACAAGTTGACTCATTGGAAAAGACCCTGATGCTGGGAAGGATTGGGGGCAGGAGGAGAAGGGGATGACAGAGGATGAGATGGCTGGATGGCATCACTGACTTGATGGACATGGGTTTGGGTAGACTACAGGAGTTGGTGATGGAGAGGGAGGCCTGGCGTGCTGCGATTCATGGGGTCGCAAAGAGTCAGGCACAACTGAGCGACTGAACTGAGTGAATGTTATAATTTCATTCTTTTACATCTAGCTGTCCAGTTTTCTGAGCATTCTCCATTGTATAGTCTTGCCTCTTGATCAGTTGATCTTGATAAATTGATCAGAGGTATGTGGGTTTATTTCTGTGCTTTCTGTCCTGTCCCATTGATCTACATGTTTGTTTTTGTGCCAGTACCATGCTGTTTTGATTACTGTAGCTTTGTAATATAGTCTAAAGTCAGGGACCCTGATTCCTCCAACTCCAATTTTCTTTCTCAAGATTGCTACTTGGTTTTTTTGTTTCCATGCCAATTTTAAAAAATTTTGTTTTAGCTCTGTGAAGAAAGCCACTGGCAATTTGATGAGGACTGCACTGAATCTGTAGATTGCCTTGGGTAGTACAATTATTTTAAAACAAACTTATGCTTACTAATGGAGAAAGGAGGGGGAGGGATAAATTAGGAAATTTGTGTTGGGATTATTTATTGGGATTAACACACACACACTTATATACATAACCAACAAGGACCAGGGAACTATATTCAATATTTTATAATAACTTATAAGCAAAAAGAATCTGAAAAAAAATCTCTATCACTATATCCATATCTATCTATCCATCTATCTATCTAACTGAATCACTGTGCTGTATGCTTGAAACTAACACAACATTGTAAATCAACTATACATCAATAAAATTTTAAAAATTAAAATGACAATAGTAATAAAGAAGTGGGCACTAAGTGGGGGAAAAACTATCACCCCATAATGGCTCACAACTGCCAAATTTTTAAGATCTATTGGGAAAACTATTCAAGGACTTTAAATTCCTTCTAAAAAAACTGTGAAATAGATGTTGATGATACTTACATGAAAAATAGGATAAATTCTTTTGCAAGGAGCACACCATTTTGCTGAGAATTCAATTACCACAAGTTTGTTTCCAGCAGCTTTCAAAAACGCATTTAATTCATCCTGAGACCAGAACATAAATGAGGAATTGTGTACAGTCACTGAATCTCATATAGTCATGCAAGGCATAAAATGACAGCATAGTTATGGTGCCCCACCCTATTGTTCTCCAGGGGACTCAATCTTTCCTAAATGTCCCTGAAGGCATATATATATTTATCTTCCTAAGTATACATAAATGATGATAAATCCACACAAAAACTTTCAGTTCAGTTCAGTTCAGTCACTCAGTCATGTCCAACTCTTTGTGACCCCACAAAAACTTTACGATTCTATTTACCAGATGGATTGGTAATGATGGTTGATAATGGCTGGATACCTCTGGCAAGAGACTAAGACTGGTCAATGAGAGATGAGGGGCAGAGAGTGAGGATGAATGGGTGTTCAAGGTGGACATCTACATCTAATTTTTTTAAACAAGGACCTAAACATGCATTAACAGAGAAATCTAAACAGCTAATTTAGCACCTTTAATCGTTTCTTTTTTTTGTTTGTTTTTTTTTGGGGGGGGGGCTGATCATTATTAAAGCTATAGTTAAAACCATACATTTAAGGATTAGACATGCTTCTTCCTGAAAGTCTTAAGTGAATTTTGCATCAGCTATCTGTATCATCCATGGGAAATAGATGGGGAAACAGTGGAAACAGTGTCAGACTTTACTTTTTTGGGCTCCAGAATCACTGCAGATGGTGACTGCAGCCATGAAATTAAAAGACGCTTACTCCTTGGAAGGAAGGTTATGGCCAACCTAGATGGCATGTTTAAAAGCAGAGACATTACTTTGTCAACAAAAGTCTGTCTAGTCAAGGCTATGGTTTTTCCAGTGGTCATGTATGGATGTGAGAGTTGGACAGTGAAGAAAGCTGAGCGCCGCAGAATTGATGCTTTTGAACTGTGGTGTTGGAGAAGACTCTTGAGAGTCCCTTGGACTGCAAGGAGATCCAATCAATCCATCCTAAAAGAGATCAATCCTGGGTGTTCATTGGAAGGTCTGATGTTGAAGCTGAAACTCCAATACTTTGGCCACCTCATGCGAAGGGTTGACTCATTGGAAAAGACCCTAATGCTGGGTAGGATTGGGGGCGGGAGGAGAAGGGGATGACAGAGGATGAGATGGTTGGATGGCATCACCGACTCGATGAACATGGGTTTGGGTAGACTCCGGGAGTTGGTGATGGACAGGGAGGCCTGGCGTGCTGCAGTTCATGGGGTCGCGGAGAGTCGGACACGACTGAGCGACTGAACTGAACTGAACTGAATCTGTATCATCTAAATAAAGTAAGATTTTCCTTCTGGGACCTCATGTCATGGTATCTATGCTTGACTGCTTTGTGAACAATGTCCTACAGTAATTATTTCATTCACGACTTGTCTTTCCAAATTCCCTGCAGAACCCAATCCTGATCCACTTCAGTGCCTTCATGGCCTCTAACTGGCACATGGTAAGGACTCAGGGAGCATTTAGTTGACTAAATGAATAACCTGCTAATACATAGTGTTCCGTTCAGGATTTATTTTTCCTTTTCTCACTGGAATTGCATTAATAGTACCTAATTTACTCTGTGGCTGGTATTCTTGTTCTTAATCTTTACAGCTGCCCTATGCAGTATTATTATTATTATCCCCATTTCACAGATGAATAAAATAACATTTTTAAACTTTCTCATGGTCAACCAGCTGGTGAGTGTCATAGTTGGGATTACTAACCTTACTAGTTTGACTCCAAGGTCCATTTCCTTAACCACTATAGAAAATTGCCTCCTGAGATCTTTATGGTAATGGAGCTCTCTCTCTCTCTTGCCCAAATGCCATCATTCAGTCATCCCTGGACCACTAATTAAGATGGAGGGATGGGATCAGTAATTGAGTTAAATCAATTGGGGCCTATCACTGGAAATAGGGATGGGATTTATTCCACACAGATGGAATACTCTCTATAATAGGGGAGTCCTGACAATTACACTGTCATTTGATTTACTTTCAGGAGGTGAAATTGATGACTCAAAGAAGACACCTTCTCCCTTTAATAATATGCCTCCAAGAGAGGGGTGATTAACTTTTCAGAGAGCCACACCACCTCACTTCTCACTTGCTTCTGAAGTTGTAAGTTAGATGCATCTTCAGAAACCCCAACTCTTCACTTCCCAGTAGTTGTTAGGGTATAAACTGACCTAGTCGGTCCCACGAATTTGACTTGGCTAAGTTCTCTGTAGGTAACACTCCCATGGTACAGAGTGATCCCATATATACCAATTAAGGCCTACTCTGTGCCGGGTGCTGGACACACTGCTAGGATACAGCATGGACAAAAAGACAAAACATTCCACCCCCTCCCTTCATGAAGTCTGCATTTAGGGCAAAGTCAACAGTAAGATAAGTGAAATATGTAGTAAATTTGTGATCACTGCTAATAAAGGAAAAAAGTGAAAGTAGCTCAGTCGTGTCCAACTCTTTGCGACCCCAGGGACTATACAGTTCATGGAATTCTCCAGGCCAGAATACTGGAGTGGGTAGCAGTTCCCTTCTCCAGGGGATCTTTCCCAACCCAGGGATCAAACCCAGGTCTCCCACATTGCCAGCTGAGCTACCAGAAAAGCCCAAAGAAAAAAAGGAGAAGAATAAAATAAGACGGAAGGATGAGAGTTGGATTACAATTACAGTCTGGGTGGCCAAGGACCACCTTGATGTAATATTTGAATAAAGGCATAAAGGAAACAATACATCCTCAGAATAGGTACCTAAGAAGGAGATGGAGAGGGCTTCTCTATGAGATTCCCAGGAAAAAAAAAAAAAAAAAAAGAAAAGAATTAGTAAAATCATTAGCAAATGTATGCTATTTTAAAAACATTTTCTTTGTTGATTTCTTTGTTGATTTCTTTGTTGATAAAAACATTGATTCATGTCAATGTATGGCAAAAACTATTACAATATTGTAAAGTAATTAGCCCCCAGCAAAAAAATAAAAAAAAATAAAAACATTTTCTTAAGCCAAAGTTACATGGCCATACCTTCTTTCAATCTGGTTGGTCTCCTACTTGTGATCTTAAACACAAGCATGTTTGGGAAAGTGTCAAAAGTCTAAGTCTGAAGGTGCTAGTGGAGGGAAGACCCAGGCCCTACACGTCCCCCTTCCCTCCAGCTCCTGGTCCTCCCGAAATGAGTGGGTATCAGAATGTCTGGATGCTAATGCCTGCTTCACCTCTTTACTCTTCAAAGGCAATTTTCTTCTTTAAAAATAATTATCCCTGGCCTTTACATGTATTGAGATCTGTTGCAGCAGTATCACTGGACAATGGATGGAAAGTGGCTTTATGAAATACGACCTCAACAATTATTAATGCCCCCGTTCCATTCTACAGGCATGTCTAGGGGTTCTCTTTCCTCGGATAAGAGAAAAATGTGGACTATTTTACTTCCAGAAAAATTTCCAGGTACAACCAAGGTAAAATCGGTGGTATCAGATACAGGATGGGATATGTTACAAGCTGGTCTGGATCCAGCTAGAGTAAAAGCAAGAAATGAGAAGCAGGAAGGGATATAACTCTTTTTGATCAACTTTGCTCTTGGCTATTCTCCAGAGAATGCCATCCCTCAGGAAACAGCATGAAGACAAAGCATTAAAAAAGCAAACTCTTCTTGCCTCGGAGCAACAAAGGAGTACCGCATGGAGGAAATATTTCTTAAAGCTAATCAAATCTGCTCTCATGACGGTCTCTTTTGAAATACTCCTTGAAGCCAAATAAATACTTGCCGTGTCTCTAATATTCTGCACCATGATTTACACCCGGGAATTGCTGACAAAACTCTTCTGTTGGTTCAGTTGGCAGACTGTAGCTGTCTCTTACCAATTATAGGATCCTATCCGGAGTATAAGGGTACCTTCTCTATGACATCACTGAACATGACATCTTAGAACGTAGAACTTTGGAAGACATGGAGCTAATTTCATTTTTGTGCCATGACTACTTGATCAGTATGTGGTCAGTAAGAATCAGACAACTGCTGGCCTTGTGAGCAGAGTCAATCATGTGTCTGTCTCTTTTTAATCTACTACTACCTGTTTCCAGGCACCTCCCTCCCTCCCCCAGTCCTGGCAACCACCAGATGAGAAATAAGCAAGGTATTCATCTGTTAAATAGATGACAGTTATTTTCATTTAGGATTTTTTTTTTTAATAAATTTATTTCTTTTAGTTGGGGACTAATTACTTTACAATATTGTAGTGGTTTTTGCCATACATTGACATGAATCAGCCATGGGTTTACATGTGTTCCCCATCCTGAACCCCCCTCCCACCCCCCTCCCTATCCCCTCCCTCTGGGTTATCCCATTGCCCCAGCCCTGAGCATTTGTCTCATGCATCAAACCTGGAATGGTGTTCTGTTTCACATATGATAATATACATGTTTCAATGCTATTCTCTCAGAACGTCCCACCCTCACCTTCTCCCTCGGAATTATTTTGCAGTTGAGAAAGATACTAAAGTCTTAATTCTAAAATAATGCTTCTTGTAAATTTGGTTTTTTGAGTCCCAGATTCCCTAAACTTTGTTATTTTGTCTTAATAATTTAGGAGGTAGTGAAATTTCACTCTTACGGACTGACTGGACCAGGGGTTGGCACACTTTTCCTGTCAAGAAACAAATAATATTGGGGGCTTTATGGACAACATGCAATTGTTGGTTCATATTCTTTGTTTTCACAATCTTTTAAAATGTAAACATTTTTAACTGCTGGGCTTTATAAAAACAGCAGCAACTCCTCAAACCTTCTTCAGAGCAACAGCAACCACCACTACTAGCTGAATTCCCAGCAAAATCATTCTTTCTGGCTTTTCCATTCCTCCATTCAGGCCTCTCAGGAACGAATTATCTGCCTTTCTTTTCTGTGTGTGTTAGATGAAAAACTATGAATATTTCTTGTATAGCCTCAGCCAAATTGTTTTTTGTAGCAGATATTTGTCAGTTGCTTTCCAATACCCATTTCTTCCTCTTTCTACCAAAAATACCCTGATTTTCTGTGTGTAAATTTATCCCTCCCCCATTTTATTGCAGCTATGCAGTTTGTATGGGATTACTCTAACCCTAAATCCAGGGTTCAACCTTGATGATTTTTTAATTTTTTGGCCACACCATGTGGCTGGGAGATCATAGTTCCCTGGCCATGGATCAAACTCATGCCCCTGCAATGGAAGCATGGATCTCTAACCACTGGGAAACCAGGGAACTCCCTTGACCTAATGATCTTAATCCAACCAACAATCCTATATTTAGACCAAGGGTTACCCAAGAGAGGATAAGAAAGCAAGAGAAAGCAATTCCTAGTGCTTGTGACAGTTACTGAAATTTCCTCTTTATCTGAATATAAACAAGATGCTGATTGGCAGCCACTATAAAACATGCAGGAACCCTGTCTTTGTGTAATACCAATGTTTCAGATCTTCCTTGTATCTCAGATGGTAAAGAATCTGCTTGCAATGCATGAGGTCTGGGTTCGATCCTTGGGTCGGGAAGATCCTCTGGAGAAGGGAATGGCTACCCACTCCAGTATTCTGGCCTGGAGAATCCCATGGACAGAGGAGCCTGTTGGTCTACAGTCTGTGGGGTCACAAAGAGTTGGACACGACTGAGTGACTAACACTACTACTACTGTTGCAGAAAGCAGAGAGGAACCTGGGTTTTTGGTTTCTTGGTCCACAGGATGAAATATTGCCAGAAGTTCAATCAAAGCCTGGAATTTTTGTTTCCATAGAAAGCAAATCCCTTTACAGTTTAAACCAAGTTAAGTTGGAATTTCTAATAATTACTTGGTAACCACTCAGATACAGTATTACAGAAATTTCTCCACTTGGGTCAAACTGCAAGAACTGTGACTCAACATTGCCACTGCTGTTTAAAAAATCTCTTATTCAAGATACACAACAGTAGAGCAAAATCTAACTTTAGGACTGAGGAATCTAATTTCTGTCCTGCAGTATGTCCAGACTCAAAATATTCATCACTACTCTGAAATAACTATTTGCCAAGTGGCATTCCAGTCATCTAAGTTTCTTTCTGAGCTTCCCTAACTGCTTAGTATTTATCAAGGGAGAAGGTAGAAGGAAAACAAGCTTTGGACTCAGACAAATGTTTTTTTTCCACTTTGAAATACATGAGAGGCACCAGACTTGGATGAAACAACTTGGTTTCAAACCTGAGTGCTGCTACTGTGAGCTCTTGAGCAAATGATTGCTTCTCTAAGCTTCTATTTCTTTATCTGTAAGATGGAGTTAGTGCGTACCTCCTAGGGATATGATGATAATTAACAGATATAAAGAAGAATATTTAAAACTATTATTTCTTTATATCAGTTATAATTACATATACTCTTATAATTATAAAAGATAATTAACAGATATAAACAGATATGAAAAAGAGCTCCTAGCTCAAGTCAGCAAAGGCATGTATCACTCTGGCTTTCCAAGTTTCTACTTCAAAAAGGGTTTTCTTACCTCTTAGTGGACAAAAGGCAAACTGCAAGTCAATATGCTCCCTTCTGAGCTGGCAGATCTCTGAAAAGGAGAAGCAATATAGGTTGTAAACTAATGTCCACAAGCCCCTGATGGCCCACTGTAAGTCACACCATAGGGCTGACCAACATTTACAAACTGGAACATTTTAGGAATAAACAAAGCCTCTTACTCATCTTGCAAGGAGTCCTAAGATCTGGCAACCCTGGGCCTCTCCTTCTGTGTTGCATGATGACTGTCAACCAAAGAGCAGTGGTTGCCCTGCTAGAAGGAGCATGCTCTCTCCAGCCGGGTCCTGTCCCCATCATCTTCCATCGCTCCAAGAACCCAAGGTGGAGTAGAAAGACGCCATTTTTGTCGTGGGTGTGCAGCTATTTGTCTTCTCCCATGATAATGGGTACTTGAAGTATTTCTAATGTCTCTGTCCAGTATCTATTGTATGCATTTTTTGTCCATGGGGGTGGTTTCCTTATTAATATTACCTGCCTGGCTTCTACTGGCATTTGAGTTTGAGCCTCCTGATTTTGATGCTTTTACCATCACAACCAGGAATTTTATTCATGGTTATCCACTGAAGATCCTGCCATTACCTCTCCTTCTTCGTTTTTTCCTTTTTCATTCAAGAAGGAAAGATAGATGTTGGTACATATGGAACATCTTCCAAGCCCCCTGTTGAGAAATGCTGTTTCAAACTATGGGCTCTGCTCTTGGCATCACTTGGTTATTTTACAAGTACTCTCCTAGTTAAGGTGATTGTGTCTACTCTACAGATGAGATGATCAAGCTTGCGCAGCAGCAAGCTTAGATAACTTATCCTAGCCAGGATTAATTTTGAATTCAAGTCTGGGTCACCTGTCAGACAGGGAGGAACATAAGATCAGCTGACGAATCTGCAGGTCTCTTAGTGAGCTAGTTAGCACTGGATGAACCGAATGCAGTGAATTCCTTTTTTTCCCCACAACAATAAGGTATCTACCATCTCCATTATCCTTTTCCTTATGGAACTAGCTCTTCTTGAACTTCCTTCCATTGCACTTGGAAAGGAGATGGTACAGATTTAATGCTCAGGAACAGCTACTAAGCCAACAAACTCCTCCCATGTCCCTGGGTTCCCAGCAGTGGAGCAAGACTGGGCCAGGACTTCTGCCTTTTGGTACTAGGGCTTGCAGATTTTTCCACAGAATTTTCAACAAAGCAGCTTGCCCAGCCCATGGGCAGGGAGAGTAGGAGCTGACGGATATCAGAAGTCTGTTTATATCCAACTGGAATTAAGCACTATTATAAGGTCCAGGAAATGACGAAGTTCATAAAAACACATCTTTTTTATGTTTTGCAGAAAAAGTGCTTAGTTGGTAAGAAGCACATGTTTCTAGTCCTGGATAAAAGCTCTCAGTCAAGCATTTTCTAGAAAAGGGCACTCTAGCTTTGCCTTCTGTACTTGAATGTCTTCTTTGTTTCCCCAACACGCACTCACATGTATTTTCCTAGACCCATTTCTGACCTCATTGTTGGAATCATGAAGCTCCAAAACAGTTTGGGTGGAGTCTCTTTCTGATACTTGGGGTTGCATTAAAAAAAAAAAAAAAATTATCCAGGGATGGTATCCTAAGCATGGGTTGAGAATTTAAAATCTTAAAAATATTAACAAGAAATTAAAAAAAAAAACAACAGAGTGGGAAGAAAAGTAAAAAGAGAAAGGAAGAAAAGAAAGTGAAAAGGGAGTGAGGAAGAGCAAAAGAAGGCCAAGAGAAAACAATTTTTAAAAGAATAACTAAAAAATAAGAATAAAGACATAAATCATTGTATATATGACTTGCAATCCACCTCAGAACTTACAGAGACATACCAACATGTGAAGGACTATTTAGTATTAACATAAGGTTCAGATCGTGATTAGTTTTATCCTAAGGAAAAAAAGGTCAGATTCTCTCTTACCAAACACTCCGGTGGGTGATATCTTCTTTGAGTTGACTTAGGCTTTAGTTGAATGGTGAGAAGGGGAAGTTCGAGGTTATGTTTGTGAGAAAGAGGGACTTCTTTTTTTTGCGTGGGTTCAATCCCTAGGTCAGGAAGATCTCCTGGAGGAGGAAGTGGCAACCTGCTCCAGTATTCTTGCCTGGGAAATCCCATGGACAGAGGAGCGTGGTGGGCTACAGTACATGAGGTCACAGAAAAGTCAGACAATGACAAGAGAGGAAGAATGGGTTGTTCTGAAGCGCTCTGCAACCAAGGCCTAGAATTAAAGCCATTTTAGGGTCTTACTATCCAGGATGCTCTCAGACTAACAGTATTAGCATCATCTGTGAATTTGTCATTAAAGAAAAAAAGAATGAAAGAAGCTACAGGAACTACAACAACAAAGAGTAATAAATGAAACAAGGTTGGGAAGGGAATTGTGTACAGAGAGGATAAAGGATTTGTAAGGGAGGACTTTCATTATGTGGATGAGAAGCATGAATTCTCTTTAGAAGACCTTGCTATTCAAGGTCATACAGACAGTGGTATCATCACCTGGGATGCTTAAAGGAAAAGCAGAACTTCAGGTTCTATCCCTGATGTTCTGAATAAGAATCTGGATTCCAAGATGCCCGAGGTGATTCTTATGCACACTGGTGTTTGAGAAGCTGCTCTAGAGATCCTTTTTGATCAAGGAGCTGTCTGTGGAACAGAGGATTGGGAGCATCAGCCTCAGGGTTGCCTGGGAATTGTGACAAATGCCAATTCTCAGGCCCCACCCTGGACCTAATGAATCAGAATCTCTGAGGGTGGGCTCCAGATGTGTGGTTTAACTAGCCCTCCAGGTGATTCTTCTGGGTGCTCAAGTTGGGGAACCACAAGGCTTGAAATTCTTTGTAACAAAGGGATTGATTTATATATTGATCTGGTGTATTGGGCTTTCCTGGTGGCTCAGTTGGTAAAGAATCTGCCTGCAATGCAGGAGATGCAGATTCGATCCCTGGGTCAGGATCCAGGATCCTCTGGAGATGGGAATGGCAACCCACTGCGGTATTTTTGCCTGGAGAATCCCATGGACAGAGGAGCCTGGAGGGCTACAGTCCCTGGGGTCATAAAATGTCGGACACACCCAAGTGACTAACCAAGCATCTGTTGTATCACAATTTGAGCCACCAGGGAAGCCCGATGATGAAGAAGCAGCAATCAAAATCACACTGTGAGAATTCCCTGCCTATCCAGTGGTTAGGACTTCTATTAGGGTAACTAAAATCCCATAAGCTGCCAGAGGTGGCGAAACAAACAAACGAAAAGAACGGAAACAAGCAAACGAAACTTACACCCCGAGTGCCTTGGCCACTGATCAATACAAATTTGTATCAGCGTAGCTGGTGTCTGGCCAGGTATTAATACCTTCAGTTGCTGGATTGTAGGGAGATCCAGGGTGTCCTAGGGGAGGGACTGGGGCAGCCTCAATGGGGTGGGACAGGAATGCAGAGGCTGCTTATTAGCCTACACATTCCAATAGTTTAACAACTGGTTCAGCTAGCCATTCCTGCACCTATCAGCTAAGGATCAGCCTTGTGATATTGATGAAAAATGCAACAACTGCTCTTTCCAGATATCCAGGGCAATTGTAACATTCAGAAGTTGTTATTTACCAAGAAAAATATTTGCTTGGAGCTTTCACATTGAGATAGGAATAAAAGCTTCAGTGATCCCTTAACTGTTATGGGCTTAGTGGTTCAGTAGTGTCCAACTCTTTGTGACCCAATGGGCTGTAGCCCGCCCGGCTCTGCTGTCCATGGAGATTCTCCAGGCAAGAATACTGGGGTGGGTTGCCATGCCCTCCTCCAGGGGATCTTCCCAACCCAGGGATCGAACCCTGGTCTCCTGCATCGCAGGCAGATTCTTTACCATCTGAGCCACCAGGGAAGCCTGAACCCTTTACTATATGCTATGCTAAGTCGCTTCAGTCGTGTCCGACTCTGTGCGACCCCACAGACGGCAGCTCACCAGGCTCCACCGTCCCTAGGATTCTCCAGGCAAGAATACTGGAGTGGGTTGCCATTTCCTTCTCCAATGCATGATAGTGAAAAGTGAAAGTGAAGTCTCTCAGTCGTGTCCGACTCTTAGCGACCCCATGCAAAACTCTGCTGGGTCCCTAGGCTGATGGCTAGTCTATGGGACAGAGCAGGAAGGAGCTGTGCCACTTGAAAGGCACTTGGCACCAGCTCAAGGTTATGGGGCCAGAGTCACTATGGCGGGTATATGAATAACATAGAGCTCAGACAGTGGGGAGAAAAAGAAAGGCAAGAGGCCAAAGACTCATAGAAAGACCAAGACAGAAAATTTTCAAGCATCTCCTAACCCCCCACAACAAGCCTTCAGGGAAGTGAATGAAATTGTAGGTATCAAAAACGGCGCCAAAGGCAAAGTGTTCACAAAGGTGAGTTGTTTAGCACTAGGGTAATTATTAATATAACCATCATTATTTCTGCCAGCTTGGGGCAAACTCGTGCCTCTGACTTTTGTGGGCTGTGGCTGCAGTACCCGGCTGTGAGATATGTGACACTGTGGTAACAGTGAGGAAAAGCATGTACATCATCAGTAAGGAAAAGCATGTACATCATCAGTAAGGAAAGGCATGTACATCATCAGTGAGGAAAAGCATGTACATCATCAGTGAGGAAAAGCATGTACATCATCAGTGAGGAAAAGCATGTACATCATCAGTGAGGAAAAGCATGTACATCATCAGTGAGGAAAAGCATGTACATCATCAGTGAGGAAAAGCATGTACATCATCAGTGAGGAAAAGCATGTACATCATCAGTAAGGAAAGGCATGTACATCATCAGTGAGGAAAAGCATGTACATCATCAGTGAGGAAAAGCATGTACATCATCAGTAAGGAAAGGCATGTACATCATCAGTGAGGAAAAGCATGTACATCATCAGTAAGGAAAGGCATGTACATCATCAGTGAGGAAAAGCATGTACATCATCAGTGAGGAAAAGCATGTACATCATCAGTGAGGAAAAGCATGTACATCATCAGTGAGGAAAAGCATGTACATCATCAGTGAGGAAAAGCATGTACATCATCAGTGACGAAAAGCATGTACATCATCAGTGAGGAAAAGCATGTACATCATCAGTGAGGAAAAGCATGTACATCATCAGTAAGGAAAAGCATGTCCATCATTACCCCAAACGTCTTCGATTTGGATCCTAAAAGTCCTTGGATTTTCCTTCAGGCATGGAAAGAGCTGGAACGCAAGCTGAGGTCAAGGAAATGCCTGTTACTTGGAGTAAGGGAGAAGTTACACGGGAGTCAGTTTAGAAAACCATCTGCTTGAATCAGCAAACGTACGGATTCTAAGAAAAAAAAGAGAAATCAGTGTGCCCTTGGATAAACTGAGGCACAGGGGATCACCACGGAAAAGACCTGACTAAAACCTTGCCATAGCTTCTTTCCTACTGAAAGGTCCTTTTGTTTTCCTTATTTCAGATGGCACTGGAGTCTTCATTTACTTCTCTCATGTCCACAGGTGGCTTACAGCCCTCCCGAAGTTCCCAAAGCTTCTTGTAAAATCTACAGTTACTTGTGTATTTCTGATTGCTTTCTTACTAAAAAAAACATTTCAAAATACTGAGAACAGGAAACTAGAAAAATAATTAACGGAGGTTTTATTTCCAAGATTGTATTACCACTATTGTTTATATTTTGATGTTATACACACATACAGTTTAGTTTAATCAAATCACCATTTTATTACTATGTGGTTTTGCATTCTGCTCTCTGCCTTAATGTCATGTGAGGGACATTTCCTGATTATCTAATGAACTCAAACTGCATAATTTGCAACTGTTGCATATCATTCTACCATTTGGGTGCACTGTGGGTTTCTTGGTTTGTTTTTTTTAAAAAAATTTACTTTGGAGTATACTTGCTTTACAATGTTGTGCTAGTTTCTGCTGTATCTTAATTGACTTTTTCTTATGTTCTTTACAATTTCACAGTCACAAAGCATCACATAAAACTGTGATGAGTGTCCTTCCAATAAGTAATTGTGGAAACTCAATTTCCACAGGAATGTACTAGGAATTTCCTAGGAATGTACTATTTTAAGGAATCTTGATATGTTATGCAAAACTTCCTTCTTGAGTGCTTGTGCCAGTTTACTTACATCATCATGTCCATGAATTTGTTCATCTCACCATTTTTTAAGTATTAGATTTGATTTTTATGACTTTACTTTTTGGTAAATTGATAGGTAAGATATTCTATCACTATAAAGTTGTATTTCCTTGATTACTAATGTGGTTGAACATATTTCTATTTTTTATATAAAATTATTCAGTATTTAATTTTTTATTAGGATGTCTGATTTTTGATTTGTGAGAGTCTTTTCATGTTTTAGGTTTTTTGGTAATTAATACTTTTTTTAGGCATAGAAATTAACTTTTCAGTCAAATCTGTTGATCATGTATTTTGCCATTTCTCCACTGATCGTATACTAGGAAAGATACCCTCCTTTTGCGGTTATTAGTGAATACTGATAATTTTCCTGATAACAAAGTAATTTTAGTTTTTAAACTTTTTTGATAACAATTAAAACACTTCTTATAAAAACCTAGGACAATCATAATACGTAAAGGACAAAGGATGTACCTATACCCATTCTTCAACACACAGAATATCACATCTATTCCTCCCCCATTGTATCCATGTACACTTTACTTTTTAATACTTGTACCATTTCTTTTGTTGTTGAGGAACAGATGAGGATATATTTACATTTTCCTTGATCCGATTTATGGAATGTCATTCTCCCTTGCTATATGATGTTTCCTATATAACCTACTGAGACAATATCTGACAGGGCATGTTGAAGCATTTCTATTTTTCTACCACTGCTTTGTATTTATTCTTATACCAGACCCACACGTGTTTATCACACATTTAATTAAAATATAAAAACTCATATTACTTTTCCACTGCAAACTTTTCTTATATATGAATAAAAGGGGGGGTAGGGATAGATTAGGAATTTGGGATTAACAGATACACACTGCTACATATGAAATAGATACACAGCAAGGACCCAGTGTATAGTACAGGGAACCATATTAAATATCTTACAATAACCTACAATGGCAAAGAATCTGAAAAAGAATACACATGTGTGTATATATATATCAATGGATCACCCTGCTTGCTGTTCACTTGAAGCTAACACATTATTGTAAATCAACAAGAGAAAGAAAAAGAAAAGAAAAAGAGGTCTGGAAAACAATCTGTGCTGTTAAGTTATATAAAAAAATAGCTCCTTAAAAAACTAAAAATAGAGCTACCATATGATCCAGCAATCCTACTCCTGGGAATACACATACAGGAAACTATAATGAAAAGATACATCCACATCAATGTTCTCTGCAGCACTATTTACAATAGCCAAAACATGGAAGTAACTTAAATGTCCACCAACAGAAAATGGATAAAGAAGAATAAAAAAGACATGGTATATTTATACAAGGACTATGATTCAGCCATAAAAAGAATGAAATAATGTTATCTGCAGCAACACCAATGGACCTAGACATTATCATACTAAGTGATAATGACAAATATCATATTATTGCTTACATGTGCAATCTAAAGAAAAATGATACAAATGAACTTATATACAAAACAGAAACAGACCCACAAATATAACAAACTTATGTTTATCAAAGGGGAAAGAGGTGGGGAAGGGATAAATTAGGAATCTGAGATTAACATAAACATGTTACTACATATAAAATAGATAACCAACAAGGACCTACTTTAGAACACAGGGAACTATATTCAATGTCTTATAATAACATATAATAGATAAGAATCTTCAAAAAATATGTATAACTGAATTACTTTGCTGTTATCTGAAACTAATACAACATTGTAATCAGGTATACTTCCATTAAATAAAAAGAAAGCAAAAAAACAGCTTTTGCACATGAAGGACAATAGTGTTAATACATGACGTGGAAATGTGAGTTGTATTAAAGTTGAATGTTTGAACATTGTATCCCTCTATGTAGAGCAATTTGGAGATGAGCTGTAAGAAAACTGATTGGATAGGAAGACTGGTTGATTACAAAGGGACTTTACAGAGAAGAGTCTGATGTTAATAAGCAGCTAAGAAGAAACACTACAGGTTCTTGAGAAGAAACAGTGATGGTGGAAAGGCATGCTTTAGGAAGGATTTTTATACTAATGTTATGTGGCTCAGTGGTAAAGAATCACCTGCCAGTGCAGGAGACAGGGGTTCAATCCCTGGGTCAGGAAAATCCCCTGGAGGAGGAAATGGCAACCAACTCCAGTATTTTTGCTGAAAAATCCCATGGCCCCCCATAGCAGGCCACAGTCCATAGGGTCACAAAGAGCTGGAAGCGACTGAGCATGCGTCCTATGCAGGCTAGAGGCAGAGACACTGATTCAGAGAAGCATGTTGGGAATTATAGAAATTCATCTATAGTAGAATTAGAAATTTTATAAGAGTGCAATGGAGCAGAAGGCAATGTGTCCTCCATATGTAAAATAGAAATGATGGCATCGGCTCAACAGATATTTGCTGTTTCTATATATTCTAGGTCTATAAGGGACAGGAACAAGAGAATGCCACTGTTATAAGCCTTATACTAGTAATACCACTGATCAAAATGGGAACATTTTCTCCTACTGTGTGGGCTACAGGAATACCCCTTTTCCACTCAACTCATCATAACTAAACCCCAAAAGACTCTGTCCTCATCATTTTTCTCTACAATAATTCCCAAGGAGAACCCAAACATTTGTTTGTTTGTTTTTTTTGTCCATCAATCCGTGGATGGAGAATCCAGTTGTGATCACTGGTCGTGTGCTCTGACTTACAGGTGATCTTCGCTTCCCTCCACTCTCCCCAAGTCCCATGCAGGACAAACTCTAATGGGGGTTTTCCATCTGGGAGGTCCCTATCATCAGTATATGTAGGAAGAGGAAAAGGGTCAAACTGCCCTCATCTTTCATCTAGGTCTTGGAGACAAGCCCTCCAGGGTGATCTAGTCCATCTCATCAGAGTATAAGGTGATGACCACTGACCTTACTTCAGTATTCAGTCTTGAATTTTGAGCTAATTTTCGTTCTCTGTTTGACCATCACAAAACTAGCAGGAACCCAGAGGCTCCAGCCCTGTTCATCGTTCAAACATTCAGGAGGATTTGGGGAGCAGAGTCTCAGAGAATGGTCTTTCTGGCTGACCCTGGGGAATTTTGTCACAAAAGAGCTGGATCTCTTACACAAATTTCACAATATGTTGGAAATGTGGGCAGTGCCATTTGGCAATCATTATGCTAGATTATTGCAACAATGGCACTGCCCGCATTGTGGGCAGATTCTTTATCATCTGAGCCAACAGGAAAGGGATTTTATCTCCTTTCAATTCAGTCACTCAGTCATGCCCAACTCTTTGTGACCCCATGAACTGCAGCAAGCCAGGCTTCCCTGTCCTTCACCAACTTCCGGAGCTTGCTCAAACTCATGTCCATTGAGTCAGTGATGCCATCCAACCATCTCATCCTCTGTCATCCCCTTCTCCCCTCCTGCCTTCAATCTTTCCCAGCTCATGAGGGTCTTTTCTAATGAGTCAGTTCTTTGCATCAGGTGGCCAAAGTATTGGAGCTTCAGTTTCAGCATCAGTCTTTCCAATGAATATTCAGGACTGATTTCCTTTAGGATGGACTGGTTTGATCTCCTTGCAGTCCAAGGGACTGTCAAGAGTCTTCTCCAACACCACAGTTCAAAAGCATCAATTCCTCGGTGCTCAGATTTCTTTATGGTCCAACTCTCACATCCATACATGACTACAGGAAAAACCATAGGTTTGACTATGAGGACCTTTGTTGGTTAAATAATGTCTCTGCTTTTTAACATGCTATCTAGGTTGGTCACAGCTTTACTTGAGACAAACGAACTGAATCTTCTTTGAATTTTGTATGTGTTTCTGTATATTTTTGTTCAAGAAGGAATGGAGGCTTTCAAGATCTTTACTAGCATGGGGAGGAGAATACATCCCAAAGTCCATGTTAAATAATTTTACTGTAATGAAAGAATGATCACGAATGGATCCAACGAAAGGTTAGGAACCTATTGCCTGACTGAGGTGAGGGTGCCAAGAATACAGTGTGGGACGTGCTCTAACCCTTTGCACATACCTTCTGTTCTTTGATGTGGACAATTGATCCTTTCTTGATCTTCAGTGAAATCCTATGCAAATCAAGCTCCATTTCCCAACCACACTGCTGCACCTAAAAAGTCACCACATTCTGGGTGATTAACAGTGATGTCCAGTACATTCTCATACCCTTTTATGAGAAAAAAAAAAAACCCTTTTATGATCCAGAATGACTACAAAGAGGATGACAGCTATTCAATACTGATCTTCTTAAACTGCAGTTGGAGAGCATCTAAACACAGGGAAGAGGTATCTGTTCCCTAGTCGTGGCGGCCAAGGTTCTATTATTTACTCTGTTGACAATGATGATGTCATTCTGTGAAAGTTCCTCAGCCCTGAGCTTCATGTTTAAAAATCTAAAAGTAAAGAGAGTCCATGACTCTCAAGGACCTTAAGAACTTCACTAAAGTCTGTATCCCTTCCAGTAACAATAACATTACAGAGAGTTGTGCTGTTAGGAGGACTGATTGGTTGTGATTGTTACTGCAGAAGCAGGAAAGAAGAGTATAAAGCTCAAGGTCAGCACACCAAGAGAAAAGGGAAAAATGATCATATCAGCAATAGGAAGACCAGGACTTCCCTGGTGGCACAATGGATAGGAATCTGCCTGCAAATGCAGGCGACATGGGTTAGATCCCTGATCCAGGTCATGGAGCAGCTAAGCCTGTGAGCTACAACCACTGAAGCCTGCACACCTAGAGCCTATGCTCTGCAACAAGAGAAGCCATCGCAATGGGAAGCCCATGCACCTCAACAAAGAGTACTCCCTGCTCACTGCAACTAGAGAAATCCCATGCAAGGAAGCAAGGAAGACCCAGTGCAACCAAAAAAAAAGAAAAAGAAAAAAAGGAAGACTAAGCATTCCTCTTCAGGGTGGAGGGGTGTAGTCCAGGTACTGCTGCCAAACAGACAAGCCCTCCAGTGCATGCTGTGAATCACCCAGGAACTTGATGACAAGGAAGATACTGGGCGGACCAGGTACTTCAAGTACGTGAAAGGGAATGACTATTATAAGTGGCATCTTAGGTGGAAAGAAGGTGGATTTAGCCAACTCTTTTTCCCCATAGCTTCCACTTAGCTGTAAGAAAAACTGACAGAATTGAGGGCCAGGGTAGATGCGGGTCAGGGTCTAGAGAGATCTTCCACAATGACTCATACAAACAATGACGCTTAGGAAAGAGCCTTTCTCAAATCAAAGTTCAGGGTTTCAAAGAACTTACATGTTTTTCTTTTATCTTGATGCTTACTTTTTTTTTTAAGTAGAAATAGCAGGGTTTAGGGAGAAGGCAATGGCACCCCACTCCAGTACTCTTGCCTGGAAAATCCCATGGACGGAGGGGCCTAGTAGGCTGCAGTCCATGGGGTCACTAAGAGTCGGACATGACTGAGCGACTTCACTTTCCCTTTTCACTTTCATACATTGGAGAAGGAAATGGCAACCCACTCCAGTGTTCTTGCCTGGAGAATCCCAGGGATGGAGGAGCCTGGTGGGCTGCCGTCTATGGGGTCGCACAGAGTCGGACACGACTGAAGTGATTTAGCAGTAGCAGCAGGGTTTAGAAAACACAGAGACTCAGTATGGCTTTTCACAGACCCAGGAAATATCTCTAGAGCTCTGGGCAGTAAGTCACCTAAGCTTATAAGTTTCCATATCTTAGATGTTCTATTGATACAATGCCAGGAACTGAAGATGTCATTTGATCACTTCTTATAGAATCTAAGCTACAATGATGGCAAGGTATATTCTTAAATTGCCAACTGTACCACACAATGCCATTTTAAGAGGTATTCCTAGTTCCAAGATGTTAAAACACATGCATTTAGGATGAATGAAGCTTGTTTAATATCCTGTTGAATACTGTGATATCCATTTAACTTTAACTGCTACTCTAGCACTGTTATACTATCCAGGGATGTGGTAAGGCAACTCTGGCCAAGAGTTTATTAATTCTCAGGGCCTTATTGTGATACCTGGGTCAGAATCCTACACACCAAGCCAGGAGAACTAAGTGGGGACAGTCATGGTAGTGTGTTGGTAGCGGGGGCGCTGGATAGTAACAGGAAATCTGATTGTCTTGGCAAATTCATAGCATGGCACAGCAGACCAAGGATAAGAGTACTTTTCAGTTCTACTTCCCAGTGTTGATAGTGCCCTTATCTCAATACTATCCTTTCCTTTTTTTTAAAAAAGGTATTTCATTAAAGTATAGTTGGTTTACAATGATAATTTCTGCTGTACAGCAAAATGATTGAGTTACACACACACACACACACACACACACACACACACACTAATACTGTCCCTTCTTTAGTGGAAGAGGTTTGGGGTCATCTAGGCATCAAATCTGTAAGATCCACAAAATGTCTTATTTACTCGTCTAGAGCATCCGCAATGTTGCATTGGGATTAATTTGCCTGCAATTTCCACTGAAGGGCTTGGCTTTCAGTATTGTGGCCAGGTTTCCTATAGTCTAGCCCAGTTGCCCAGATTGAATATGAGGTTAGGAGATAAAAGAATCTGGATTACCGACCCACTGACTGTTAGCATAGTAGTGAAACTCACAAGGAAATGGACTTGATTGACAAAGATGGACTGACTCAGTAAATTCTGTGAGTATCTACTTATTCGTGAGACTTGATCTTCACAACAATCCACAACAACTGGAGCAGGTCTTTCATCATGCAGATGAGGACAGAGAGGCACCCTGTTCAATTCACATGGCTTATAATGGAAGAGGCTAGCACATGATTGATTAAATTTCAGAGCGTGTGCTTCTAATCAACAGCACCTGGTAGCTCAGCTGGTAAAGAATCCGCCTGCAAAGCCGGAGACCTGGGTTCAATCCCTGGGTTGGGAAGATCCTCTGGGGAAGGGAATGGCTACCCACTCCAGTATTCTGGCCTGGAGAATTCCATGGACTATATATATAATCCATGAGGTGGCAAAGAGTCGGACACGACTGAGCGACTTTCACTTTACTTTACCCATAAGTAAGAACTCCATTTTGCCATTAAGGAGATTCAGACATAAATCAGTCATGATAGAATGACAAAAGTGCTTTAATGGACATATGTATGGAATGCTATGGAGCCCAGGGAATGAAGCAACTAGTTTACGTATCTTACATATTAATACGAAAACTAAGCATGAGAGTCAGCTATCTTTTTTTTTTTTTAAAGAAGGGACACACAACTAGTGAGCCTTCGAGCTGCAACTACTTGATTCTGAGCACCTTAGGGTCCATGCTTTGCAACAACAGAAGCCACAGCAATTAGAAGCCCTTGCACTGCAACTAGAGAGTAGCCCCCTCTCGCCACAACTAGAGAAAGCCCGCACACAGCAACAAAGACTGAGCACACGCAAAAATAAATAAATATTTTTAAAAAATAAAAGAAGGAACACATCTTATTGTTCCATAATTTAAGCTTATGGGTTTCCAAAGTACCAGGCATCTGCTTGTTTGTGGCTCCAATCACAATGCTTTTACTCCCAGACTCCTGAATATTAAACCTGAGATTCATCGGCTACTAGCCAATAAATGTGACATAAACATGTTTTTCTTGATCGTGGGAAATTTCAAACACTCACAAAAGTAGAGAAGATAGGATAATGAACTTCAAGTGTCCCTAACTCAACTTCAACTATTATCAACACTCTGCAGTTCTTGCTTTAGCTATACCTATCTCTCCTCTCCCACCTCACCCCTTTTTCTTCTAGAGCATTTGAAAGCAAATCCAAGCATGCATATAATTTATTAGTAAATACTTTGGTGTGACTGTTTAAACTACCAAGGCTTAAAAAATAATCAAAATGCCATTATGCCAACCAGTGAAATTAACAATAATTCCAAATATTCATCTAATACTCAGTTTATGTCTAATTTTTCCTGATTAATTAACATGCTTTTATCAGAAGGACTTTTGTCACTATCAAATGTCTTTCCAAACCTCTTCAGGACACCAACTGTTCAGGATGCTGGACCCGTCTCAGCATCCTCTGAATCAATCCAGCTATCACCATTTTCACTGTTCAGATTTCTTCTGTCTTTGACTTTGGAAAGGCAAATTATGAAAAAGGATTGAGAAACTACGTTGTTTGCCTCTGAGGAAAAATCACACACACACACACACACACACACACACACACATATTATTTACAATATCATGTTATATTTTTATGATACTATATCCCAGGCTCCCCCTAAATACTTTTTTGTTATCTTGTATGAAAGCTTTTCTTCCCCACCGGTCTTTACTATTTCATTCTTTCCTTCGTATCTATTCTATGGCAAATATCACCAAGGATAAATTGATAAATAAGTAAGTAAGACATAATTTCTGCCTTCATGGAGGGAGGCAGGCTGGCAAATGATACTATGTGCCATGGCCTAGCCTCAGAACCACAGACTGGGGGGGGGGGCAACTACTGATCAGGAGAAAAATAAGAAGTGTAATCTACTCTATGAGAGAGAGAAAATGTATCAAGCTTAGAAGCAGACAGAAAAAGGGCTGAACTGATAAAGTGTTTTATGTATGAGAAGGTGAAATGAGGAGACAACACAATGACTGATTCTGCTTCTTAGGGAGTAGGATGACGGTTACTGTGACTCGGGTAGATCCGTTTTCCTTCAGTCTACTGGAGGATTACTCAAATACTCACATAATAATACACATGAACGGGTGGACCTTTCTGTCGACTCCTTTGATCAGCTTGTTGGAGTTATCAGAGTTTGATCATCTTGACAACGTGGGCAATGAGGAATCAACTGGAGCTCAGTGCTTGTTCTTTCACTTTGATAGGGGACACCTTAGCACCCAAGAATCTACTCTATTAAAGTATACACATATTCCTTTCACACCATGCTTATAGGCTTCTGGGGGCCATCTCTGTATTTTGGGGTGTACTCAAGGCTCAAGTGTAGCAAGTTGGGCAGAGTCTTAGGACCAAGATTGTGAACTATTTTGATAGGAATAAAATGGTTTGTGGTGTGCATGCACTTGTGTGTAATACCACTTCCAGATATACCTGACCTATTGTTTCTCCCCTTGAATCTTACATCTTTCACACCCATACCCACAAACACCCAGAGTATATTCATTCTACGCTTGAATAACAATGTTGGTTTGTCTGTTCTGCTAACTGGCAATGTTGACGAGAAGTGAGAATGGGACGGAGGCAGGAGGGTTTAGAACAAGGACAACAGCATCTGAAGGCTCAAAAACAAATGCTATTGCTGATACTGGGGCTGGGGGAGAACTGGGAGTAGAGGAAAGTGACACAGGTAAAGGAAATGCCTGTGCAAAGGCTTCAAGACGAGAGCACGGGTATTCAGAGGACTGAAAGCCATTCGTCATGATATCTTTTCAATGATGCAGCCATGACTTATGGAACATTTTGAACTGTCCTTTAAACACAGCCTGGAGTCATTTGGTGGGACTCTTAGGAAAACCAAGGTTGCTTTGTGATTAGGAACATTTTCTTTTGCAAACCTCAGAAACACAGGCTGTAATAACAAGGTACCATAGTTATAAAGGTTCCTGAAGGCTGAGAATGTGCTGTGGCTAGTTACTCTGAACCTTAGCCTTGGACTTCAGGTGTTAGGCAATAATTTCTAGATCTTGTAGGCACTGCTTCGCTGCCTCAGTTTTCTTAAATGTAAAGAGGGAGCTTTGCAGAATTAGCTGAAATGGGGTGAGGAGGGCCTGAAAGCATGAGGGATGCAGATATTTATCCAGCCACTGCTAAATGCCAGGCACCCATGTGACTTCCCGTTCTCACAACCTTATGAGACAATGAAGAAGAAAACACAGTTTAAATTACAAAGCAGAATACAAACTCTAAGGTGTGCAAAAAAATGTTTGGAAACATTTCCCTTTTGACTATACATTTCATAGACTCTCAATAAAGGATTCAGCTTTCTTTGAAGAATGTGGCATAACTGAGAAATGCACACAAGTGGGTTTTTGCTACCTCTTTGTGATCCTCATCTTACTCCATTCTTTCAGGTTTTTCTAGTTGTCAGTTAGTGTTTATTACCCTTGCTGACTGAATACACTTTTTTTTTGATTAATAATTTCACTTTTAACTTAGAAAAGCATAAAGGAGCTTGAACACTGCTGGGAAAGTAAAAGATACAGTGGACGTAATGAAAGCAAGAACTTTAATGATTCAGAAGGGCGAGGATCAGGTGTGTAATTAGACAGGTCAGGACTCATGTGGGTGGAGCAAACACACTACAGAGCGGTTTCTATGAGGAGTGGGTGTGATCAGCATTTTCTCTGAAGAGAAGGAAACAGTGGTCTGTACTGTAACGTTTACAGACACCCCAACAGCCTCAGTCTATGTGTGTCTCTTTTAAGCAGTTTGGCTGTCTGCACAAAATTTAACAGCCCAAAAATATTCCACTGAGGATCATATATTTAAGTGACTTTGCCTGCTGATAACTGTGGCTAGAAGAGGTAGCTGTAGTAACAGCTGAAGACATGTGGCCCTTACAGTATGTTTGCAGCTTTTTTATTATTTTCAAAACAGTGCATTTTTTTCAGGCTCTATCCAATGCTACACTTTGACCCAGGTGACCTTGAAGAGCTGACTGATAAGATTATTAGCGAGGGGAAAGTGAAGGTCTGAAGTTACTGTCACTGTTTTAAGGTCAGAGTTAAGAGAGAATCATGAGTAATTAAGTATAATTCCTCCTAACAAAAAAGCAATGCTGTTGCTATGTTGGTTGTTAAGGAAGTACAATTCTGATGTAACCTGTCTGGTAAATTTCATGTACTGTAAATGTCCGTCTCTTATGTTCCCTGGTGCATAAAGCACAAGCATATGCTCTATAAATACACTGAGAGTTTTAATAACTGATTTAAGTTCCTTAATTTGATCATCAGCAAATATTTCCCTTTGGTGTATATATAAACAGCTCACAATTGATTGATATTTCCTCTTGGTAAGTTTCCATTTTTATGTTAACCTACTATCTTGCTCTGAACTTTTCTCTAAAGTTTCATTCTAAGGAGAGTTTAAATTATATGGAGGCATGATTTTTAAACTTATACAATACATGCCAATGCATATGCCAGATTAATTAGGGAAAACAGAAAGATGATATTATACTCATTCATGTGGGTCTTTTACTTCATTTTCATGAATTTAAGTTTATTTTGTATGAATATTAAAGTATATTTAAGAATGTAAAAGTGATACATTTTCATTGAAAATAGAAATAAAAGGAAAATTGGATGAGATAAAAATTACCATCGTTTTCTATCTTAGGGAAAATCATTAACAAAGTTTGTAAATTTCTATGAATATTGCATATGCATATTCTAGGCAATTGAAAGTGTATTATAAACACATTTTATATACTGTTTTCCACTGAACACTATGCATGATGATTTTTCCTGTTATTAAAACTCTTTGTAAATGTAATACTTAATGGCTTAATAATATTTAATCTTATGAATTCCATAACCAGTACCATGAATTCCATAACCAATTCCAGGAATTTTAGTCATATAAATTGTTGCTGATTTTTAATGTTAAAAATGCTGGACTTCCCAGGTAGTACAGGGGTAAAGAATCTGTCTGACGATGCAGGGGGCACAGGTTCGATCCCTGGTCTGGAAAGATTCCACCTGCCACGGGGCAACTAAGTCCTTGCACCACAAACTGACTGAGCCTGTCCTCTGGAAACTGCAAGCCACAACTACTGAAGCCTGAGTGCCTTAGAGCCTGTGCTCCTCAACAAGAGAAGCCACTGTAATGAGAAGCCTGTGCACAGCAACTACAGAGAAGACCCTGCTACTGCAATTCGAGAAAGACCAGGCATAGCACTGAAGACCTAGTATAGCCAAAAATAAATAAATAGATAAAACATTAAAAATGCTGTGATAATTATCTTGTGCATAAATATTTGCCTTTAGGTTAGATTTTTTTTTATATGAGATTGTGTTTCAGGCAAGGAATTACTGTAGTAAATGTCATGCATTTAAAAAATTTTGATACAAGTTGCCAATCATTTGGAAGAAAGGTTGTTCCAGTTTATATTCCCTACAAATGTTCAAGAAAATGATTTTATCTAACAACCAACTGTATACACTCATTAAACACTGCCACGACTACCACCACCACAATCTTTACCAAGAGGGTAGGTGAAAATTGATCTCATTTCTTTTATAATTAATGAAGCTGCTCATTCTCTACCTGTGTTTCTTCTCTAGTAAACTGCTTGCTCATCTCTCTGCCCCAAACATAGTTTTCTTATAGTTATCTGTTAGATCATATTTTAGAGCATTATTATTTTGTCACCCATGTTTCTGCTTGGTTTTACAATGTAGTTTGTGTTAAATTTCAACTTATGAGAGAAGCTTCCACATTTTTGTAGTGAAACATATTTACTGTGTGGGTCCTTTAAAATTTTACTTTAAAAAAGTTTCAAGTATATACTTCCAAGGTTTTTAGCATACTATTCAAAGTTGTGTAGCTATCACCACTATCTAATTGCAGAGAATTTTATCAGTCCTGTATCTATTAGCAATTACTCTTCATTCTCTCCTCCCTCATCTTCTCTATAGATTTGCCTGTCCTGAGCATTTCATATAAAAAGAATCTGATACTACAGGGTTTTTTGTGTCTGGCTTCTTTGGCTTAGAATAGTATCTTCAATCGGAGAAGGAAACGGCACCCCACTCCAGTACTCTTGCCTGGAAAATCCTATGGACAGAGGAGACTGGTAGGCTGCAGTCCATGGGTTTGCTAAGGGTCGGACACCACTGAGCGACTTCACTTTCACTTTTCACTTTCATGCATTGGAGAAGGAAATGGCAACCCACTCCAGTGTTCTTGCCTGGAGAATCCCAGGGACGGGGGAGCCTGGTGGGCTGCCGTCTGTGGGGCCGCACAGAGTTGGGCATGACTGAAGTGACTTAGCAGCAGCAGCAGCAGTATCTTCAAGGTTCTCAAGGTTAATGTCAGTCAGCCTTTGTTTTTTGTCTCCTTTTAACCACATTTGCTTTTGCTACATTCTTTGTCTTTTTTGAGAACCCACAGGAACTTAAAATCTATCTGTTCATAGTACACCTTAATCCATCAGCTTTGGTTAATTTACTATTCAGCTTCTACTCCTTCCTATATCATCTTTCTAGTCTGAGTTTTAGAGATTGTTAAAAAGACTCCATGCTCCCAATGTAGGGGGCCTGGGATTGATCCCTGGTCAGGGAACTACACCCAGTATGGTGCAATTAAGAGTTCACAGGCCAAAACTCAAGATCCCACATGCCACAATGAAGATCGAAGATCCTGCACCCCACAACTAAGACCTGGCTCAGCCAAATAAATACATACATATTTAAAAAGATATTAAATTTTTCTGAAAGGTTTTCGTACATCTACTGAAATGATCATATGGCTTTTAGTACTTGACGTTCCTGATATACATTTGGAGCAATTTTACTATAGTTGGACAAATTGTTCATTCTTGCTACAAAAAACCATATCCCATCTGACTGTCATGGATTGTTGAATTTGTTTTTATCTGTTATCATTAACTGTTTTATGTTTGCCATATGGATGTTCCAAAGTTAAGAAGCAGTCTTTCAACACAGTGAAAAAACACAGGTATTTAAGGCCAGCATATCTGAGTTTTAATTCAAGTTACAATAGGTACAATTTTGTGACCTTGGATATTTTCCTTTTCATCCTTATTTTGCATTATTTTTGTAGATTTTTGACCATATGAATACGGAAAATTTTGTATCTTCCTCTTTTCTTCACTCATTTTTACACTACATACATTTTCCATGTCACTGCATTATCTTTTTGAAGGCTGGTATAATATATGACTGAGAATTGTGCTTGAGGTAGCATAGAGTTCTTTACTGGGACTTTCATCTATGTCCACATTTCACCAGTAATAATTCTGTGATGAGCTTTACTATGTCTAAAACTTGTGTTTTATTAGCTCAAAGCATATAAAAATACTTTTAGAGATACAGATCATAGCGTTTTCTAAAATTATTATACTGATTTACACTCTCACTGACAATATATAAAATGTCCTGTTTTATCCCATGCTTGCCAGCACTGTTTATTAACACTAAAAATAACTCACTGCTAATCTGATATACAAAGTGTTTTTTCCATATTTGTGAGGTTAAACTTTTTCTTACACACATATGAATATACAGCATTTCTTTGGTGAGTTGTTCGTGTTCTGCAGTTCCATAAATTTTTTTTCAATTTATATAATAAAACCATTATGATAAAGATTAGTATTTGGTCTGTCATAAAAATATATCTTTCCATTTTACGTACTTTTATTCCTCTTTTTTTGGGCCACACTGCCTGGCTTGTGGGATCTTAGTTCCCTGATCAGGGATCAAATCCAAACTCTTAGCAGTAAAAAATGCAGAGTCCATGGGCTTCCCTGGTGGCTCAGTGGTAAAGAATCCGCCTGCCAATGTAGGAGACACGGGTTCGATCCCTAGTACAGGAAGATCCCACATGCCTCAGAGCAACTAAGCCTGTGCTCCACAATAAGACAAGCCACCACAATGAGAAGCCCGAGCGCCACAACTAGAGAGTAGCCCTCATTCACCGCAACTAGCGAAAAGACCAGGTAGCAACGAAGACCCAGTGCAGCCAAAATAAATTAAAAAAAGCAGAATCCTAACCACTGGACCACCAAGGGATTCTCTATCTTTCCATTTTGGTTATGACTTTTTGAATGCTAGCCCAAACTTTCTATTTATTTACGCTATCAAATCTATTATTCCTACCATAATTTTTCTGTAACTTCTAAACTAGAAGATTCTTTTAAGTCTTTACATTTTTTAGATAATCAATATTTAACTCCCCAATCCACCTTGAATTTATTTTTATGTGGTGACAATACAAATCAAAAGATTTTCAAATTTTTACCTACTGTCTAATGCCAGTGACTTAACTTTCTAATATTTTACAACAAAAAATTCACTGGTTGTTATGCTTTCTTGATGACTTCTGAGTTTTTAAATAGAATATTTAAACTTGTAGGTATATACTTTCACACTGATGTTTTCATGTTTCTCAATCCAGAATGCTCCATTTTAATTCCTACCGATTTTAATACTGGACAAACACCCTTACTTCATTTTTTTTTTTTTTTAGAAATTGAAGAATTCACAGTGAATATATTTAGTACTAAAGGTTTAAAAAATAGCATTGTTCTGTACATTGGTACAGCCACTTTGGAAAATAGTACGGAGGTTCCTCAAAAAACTAAAGTTGTCATATGACCCAGCAATCCCATTCCAGGGCACATACCCAGGAAAAACTATAATTCACAAAGATACATGCACCCTTAAATTCACAGCAGCCTATTTACAAAATCCAAGACAGGGAAACAACCTAAATGTCCATCGACAGACGAATGGATAAAGAACTGTGGTATGTATACAATAGAATACTACACAGCCATAAAAAAGAATGAAATATTCCACTGCAGCAGCATGGATGGGCCTAGGATTATCATACTAAGTGAAGTCAGAAAAAGAAGAATATATGATATCACATATATGTAAAATCTAAAGCATGACACAAATGAACAGAGACAGACTCACAGACAGACGAGAGGACAGACTTGTGGTTGCCAAGGTAAGGCAGAGTTGGGTAGGGATGAACTGGGAGTTTGGGACCAGCAGATGCAAACTATCATATATAGAATGGATAAACAACAAGGTCTTACTGTATACCAAAGGTAACTACATTCAATATCCTGTAATAAACCAGGATGAAGAATATGAAAAATATATATACTATATATATAGTATATGTATATATACAACATATAAACATATACTACATAAATATATATTGGCTTCCCAGGTGGTGCAATGGTAAAGTATCTGCCTGCCAATGCAGGAGATGCAAGAGACACGGGTTCAATCCCTGGGTCAGGTGGATCCCCTGGAGTAGGAAATGGCACCTCACTTCAGTATTCTTGCCTGGAGAACTCCATGGACAGAGGAGCCAGGTGGGTACAATCCATGGGGTCGCAAAGAGTTGGACATGACTGAGCATGCATACACACATGCCCGCACACGTGCATGCACACACACACACACAACTGAATCGCTTTGCTACGCAGCAGAAATTCACACGTTATAAATCAATCATATCGCAATAAATTAAAAAAAATTTTTTCAACTGCTTTTAATATTATTTCCATGTGAATCACATTTTTAGTTATGTAGAGCCTCATATCATTTGCAAACCTCACTCGTATGGTGCTTTACTTCCTTGTCCTGTCTGCATAACTCAACTAAGATAACTTACTGTCAAGTATAGATCTTTTAATCTATTCAAACTAACCCAATACAAATTTTAGTATTAGTAGTAGGTCCATTTTCAGAACTGGGGTTTGCTTTCAACTGTAGTAGTTTTTCCTGACTTAAAATTTCTGGTACCGTCTTCTTTTTATTATTTAGATTTTGGATTTGATAGTTGTATGATCATAAATGACAAAAATCAACATAGTCTGGAAGTCGACGGGGGCATCAATTAAATAAAAGGAGTACTCATAAGCATGAAGACTGGTCAAGAGGGTGACTGTCGGAAGAAAGAAGGAAGAGAAGTCAATGGCTGACAGAAGAGAAGACAGTGAAGAGAACCACTTGGACAATCAAGATCTCTATCACATGTCTCTTCACAGCATTACAGTGTGCTCTGTGCCTTGTGTGGAAGCAGTTCTCCCAAAGGATAAGATGAGTTGACTGCGATTTTCCTATTTTAAACAAAATCTAGTATTGTGGCTCCCCTCCTCCCCCTCCGCCAAAAGTCTGACAAAGTCTTTATCTTGGTAGAAGGATGGTGATGGAGTTAGGGGGAAGCAGTGGAAATTGAGGGGCAGCTCAGCTCTGCCTTAGGCAAACTCAGTTCTTTTTTTTTTTTTTTTGTAGGTGGAGCCAGGAGTACAATTGTGACAATTTTCCCCATCTGCCTTCTCCTTTCCCCTTTTCTGTTGTGTTATTTCAATCTCCTTTCTCCCAAAGCAGTGAGTGGTGGGATTATGACCCAGAAATGGGCTCTCTGTTAATCTTCCAGTTCTTGCATTTCTTATTCCAGCTGAGAGAAGGAAGTGAAGCACTTTATTCTGTGAACCATGGTCATGTTTTTTTTTTTCCCCCATACACTAAGTTGATGTCCACAGCTTTCCAAATGCTGGAAAAGGAATTAGTCAGGCTGCCTTCAGCACCTGAACAGTGATTTGCATGGAGGATAGTAGGTCCAATAGTTACTTTCTGATTAAATAAAAGGAAACTTTTACTGTTACATATATTGTAGACATGATGGATCTAGCATGGAGGGGTCTCCTTTACTGTAATTTCTCAGTACATTGCATGTCATCTCATAACATGCTAGCGGCACCAATCATGAATCCTCTTCTTTTTTCCCTTACAAAATGGCACTACTGGCAAAACATTATTTAGTAGCAAAATATATTTTAATTGAAAAATCATTTTAAGTAACTGAATAAAAATGTATACCAGGAACCTTCCAATAGACAGCAGAGTATGTACATTTTGTGAGAGTGGAGCAGCATTTAATATATTTTTATATAGAAAATACAGGCATATTTAAAAATGGAAACATGTAAGAAGGTATGTCACAAGAAATAACAAACTATAACACAAAATAAAAAGGTCAACCCAAAGTAACAAGCTGACTGAAACTAGACAAGACCCAGCACCGTGTTGGAAAGTCTTCACGTAAATTGTGGGATGTCCAGGACTGCCAGGAAGAGATGATCCTGCATTTTAGGAAAGCTGGTTGGTTGTACAGTGGTTAAAACCCAGTCCTCCTTTTCCTAGAACAAAAACCAAAGATTCAACAGTAAAGAAAGGGGAACAACCGTTTGGGGGCTGATTAAAACACAGCTGAAAGTCTCAGATACCTGGCATCATCTGTGATGTGGTTTGGATGATGGGGGTCATTCCTTGAGAAAACGAAGGGACATGGAGAAAAAGTACTAACGTACACAGCACACTGGAGTTTTAGTCCTGGCTCTGTCACTAGTTTCCTGTCTGATAATCTGCTTATCTGTAGAATGAGGGCTTTGGACTTCATGAACCTAAAGGTCTCTTACAGCATGAACTGTCTATGGTTTTTATTTATGGCATTTGTTTAGGATCCATTTTCTGTGCATAGTCAGAGGAAACACAGTATCTTCCTTGAGGACTGAACAATCTGGGAATAATTCATCAGTAGAGAAGGCTACAGATCGAGGGACTTAACGAATGCCACAGGGTATTTCTCCACCAGCTGTCACGAGGCCTGAAAATTGCTCTGTTAACCAGCTGTGCTGTGCTAAGTCGCTTCAGTCGTGTCTGACTCTGTGAGACCCTATGGACTGCAGTCTGCTAGCCTCCTCTGTCCATGGGATTCCCCCGGCAAGAATATCGGAGTGGGTTGCCATGCCTCCTCCAGGGGATCTTTCCAACCCAGGGATCAAACCTGTATCTCTTACATCTCCTGCATTGGCAGTGGGTTCTACTGTGAGCATCAATTTTTATGTCTTTACTAAGTATGAGGGAGACAATCTTTAAGGCACTCAATCTTGTGGAAGAGAAAGAAAGCATTTGTAAACATTTATTGTTTTGATTTCTCAGAAAAGCTTTCTCTCCATCTCTTTCATCAATGAATTGCCAGTCTCTTCCACCCTTTACCCAAAGGCATGGTAAAAGTTTTAGCAAATAAACTTTCACATTAGAATAACCCAACCTAGGATCACCATTGACCGATCCATGGTGGGCCCTTGAATCAATCTGGGCTAATGAGTTCTTCTCCTGCAGTTTTAAAATGGGTCAGCATGCTATTTCTGTGGGCTGTGGGGTCCTTCCGTGTGAACTGAATAGCAGAGGAAACCACTCTGCAGCGGGGGGATGGAGAAGATGTTGGAGACAGGAGGTGCGATGGGAGGGGAGAGACTGCAGATGTCTTTCAAGTCCTCAGTCTGTTTGCCCTCATGCTCAGCCAACCCATGTATGGGGTTCCATATGAGGTCCCATTATTGTGATAACAGATTCCTTTCTTTGCTTAAGCCACTTGGAGTTGCAATAAGAGAGTCCTAGCTAATACAGGTCTCCCAGAAAAATCCATCACAGTATAAGGAGACGGGGGCTGCTGGGTCTTCTGGGTTGACCTTTCCTTCAATTTGCCATCATTTTTTTTTGGATTCCTTTATCAAGCTTTTGAATTAAAAAAATCTAGATTTTATTACCTTTATTAATAGACAGCATTTGTTTACAAAGTAAGTTATCTCTTGACATCCTCTGGTCAACAAAAAGTTCCTATAGGGGTAGCTGACTCTTGAATAATGCTTGGGTGAGGGGCACTGACCCTCTGAGCAGTCGAAAATTGGTGGGTGATTTTACAATCAGTTGATCCTCTATATCTGTGGTTCCACATCCACTGATTCAGCCGACTGAAGATTGTGTAGTTCTGTATTATGGATCTATTGGGAAAAAAATCTATATATAGGTGGACTCATGCTGTTCAAACTCATTTTGCTCAAGAATCAGTAGTATTTTGATATTAGGGAACCACACAAACTCTGAGCTTCCTTTATTTATCTGTAAGATGAAGTAGTTGAAACATAAAGTTTAAAATTAGAATGTTACAAATACTTCCTTTTCCTTTTTGAGTCACTGTCATTCTTATTGTTTTTATCTTCGCTTTTTCTTTTCTTTGCTCTCTTTATTTCCCAGAAATCCTCCAGTTTGATACTCATTTTCTTAAGTCCTTTCAACTTTGCTCTCAGGTAAAACTATCATTTTCATGTTAGAAACTTCTAAATATACTTGTACAATCCAAATTTGTCCTTTAGGGTTCAATTTCTTTTTCTCTCTGCAGAGATGCACATACTTGAGATGATATGAAGAAATTCATTGGCATGAGACAGATATTTTCATTAACTAAGTTTGTATTTAAGTAGATTTTTGTCTTGGCAAGTTGACTTTAATAGTCTAATCAAAATTAAGTAAAAGGTCATGAAAAAAGAAATACTCTTTTCAGTTAACTGAATTTTTCACTTTAAAAAATGAATGTGGAAATACCCATTTGTTTTTAATGATTCCTATAATATAGAAGTAAATGCACATAATACAAATCTAAGTGATGTAATATAATGATGTATATTAAAAATTTTTAATTGAGCTGGTAATAGTCCAACACTGCAATATTTATGAGGACAATGTTATAATATTGAAAATATTTTATCAATGGCATGATGTAGTATGTAATCAAAATGATATGGTATTGGCATAAAAACAGACTATAGATCAATCAAACAAAATAGAGAACCCAGAAACAGATCCACATATACATGGTCAATTAACTTATGGTAAAAGAAGTTACCATAAGTTCTTCTTTCTCCTAGAAGAAAACATAGGCCATAGGCTCCTTGACATCAGCCTTGGCATGGTTTTTTTTTTTTGGTTTGCCATCAAAGAAAAGGCAACAAAAGCAAAAATAAACAAATGGGACCACATCAAACCCAAAAGCTTATGCACCACAAAGAAAAGCATCAGCAAAATGAAAAGACAACCTACTGAATAGAAGAAAGTATCTGCAAACCATATATCCTATAAGGGTTAATGTTCAAACTACATAAAGAACTTATAAAATTAAACAGCAAAAAAAAAATCTGATTAAAGAAAGGACAGAGGGCCCCAAAAGACATTTTTCCACAGAAAACAGACAGAAGGCCAACAGATGTATATGAAAAGATGTTCAACATCACTAACCATCAGGAAATACAAATTAAAACTACAATGCGATGTCATCTCAAACTGGTCAGAATTGCTATTATTTGAAAGGCAAGAAATAACAAGCATTGTTGAAGATGAAAAGAAAAGGAAATCTTGTGCACTATTGGTGGGAGTATAAATTGGTGCAGCCACTGTAGAAAATATTATGGAGTTTCCTCAAAAGATTTAAAATAAAATTACCATGTGATCCAGCAACTCTGGGTATTTATCTGAAGAAAATGAAAACATTAATTGGAAAAGATGTCTGCATTCCCATGTTCATTTTGGCATTATTTACAATAGCCAAGACATGGAAACAACCTGTGCCCATCAATGAATGAACAGATAAAGAAAATTTTTTTTATATACACACACACACACACCCCTCACAATGGAAAATTATTAAGCCATAAAAAGAATGAAATCTTATAAACTGTGACAAATGGATGGACCTTGAGGTCATTAGGCTAAGTGAAATGAGTCAGAAAGAGGAAGACAGATACCAGATGATTTTGCTTATATGTAGAATCTAAAACAAAAACCAGAACCAAACTTACAGAGGACAGATTGGTGGTCGCCAGAGGCAGAGGTGGGTGAGGGGTTGGGCAAAATGGGTGAAACGAGTCAAAAGGCACAAACTTCCAGTTATAAAATAAATAAGTTATGGGGATAGAATATATAACATGGCAATTATAATTAATAATACTGTACTGCACATTTGAAAGTTGCTAAGAGCAGTAGATCTTAAAAGGTCTCATTTCAAGAAAAAAATTTTTTATAATTACATACGTGGACTTACATAGTTAACTATACCGTGGTGATCACTGCACAATACATACATATAGAAATATTGAATCAGTATGTTATACTAGTATACTAAACTAATATAATATTGTATGTCCATTACACTTCAATAAAAAGTTTATGATATTTAAACTTTCAAACTATTTTTCCTTTGATTTATTTTTGGGATAATCTTTTCTCAACTATGATATTTATCTGGCTACAAATGAGAAATCAATTGCTAGAATACATTTTTACATAAATTTTCTTGTAGTCCGTTAAATACTGACTGTATATACTGTAAAAAAAATGGAACAAAAATTTTGACTTTAAAAATAAATGTTCCTTATCATCAATTTCAATACTATTTTTATTATAAATAGGAATGGAAATGAACATCAGTAAAACATATTGAGTTTATCACTATTTGCATCCTTTCTTATGAAGGGTGCAATCTACCATTCAAGAAAGCATTAACGTGTTTAATTAACCCCTTTTGTCAAAAAATTTCACAAATTTGCACGTCCTCCTCATGCAGAGGCTATGCTAATCCTCTAAAATTGTGTTGTTTCAATTTTAGTATTTGTGCTGTAATAAATGTGTGTTTTTGAGAAATCATTGTTTCAGCTGTCAAATATTAATGAATACTTCTTCATCTGGCTTTAGTTCAAATCTCAAAATGGGTATTTCTGGATACAAACGCTTACCTTCAAACCAGAGATATCTTCTGGCTCCAGTCATCTCATGTTGCAGATAAACAGTAGTTTTTGGTTGTCTTACCTGGAGCAGTCATGTCCTGTCCACGCGGAGAGACAATGGCATCGGTTCGGTCTTACGCATTTTCCACCATTTAAGCAGGGAGACTGGCAGACAGCTAGGATGAAAAATGCATGCCTTTACTTAATGAACACCTAACAATCATGAAGATGCTCATGAAGACATGCAGAGTAAGATCTGACTCTGCCTTCTGCTCCAGCTGCCACCATCCCTCATGGACTGCATCCTGCCAGTTTGCTCCATCTCGCATTATTATGTGGTTCCACCTCCCTCTGTCCTTCCAAGCAAGAATCCATCTTTATATTTAAATCCCAGCTTAAGTTCTACCTGCATACTAAAACCTTTGCTGATAACTCTGAGTCCACTAATTTTTCTCTTCTTTAATCCTTGTTTATGTAACTAATTTGACACTGTTTTGAACTGAAAATTACTCATATGCTCAATGAGACTGTCAATCTCTTGAGAGAGCCAGCAATG
Source organism: Giraffa tippelskirchi (assembly GCF_054371585.1). Taxonomy (NCBI): domain Eukaryota; kingdom Metazoa; phylum Chordata; class Mammalia; order Artiodactyla; family Giraffidae; genus Giraffa; species Giraffa tippelskirchi. The sequence continues at coordinate 214,433,875 of NC_137275.1, forward strand.
AACTCTATGACTGATGAAGTCGTTATATCAGATGTTAACTCTTATGACACTAGATCAGGCACATAGACTGGCTAATATAACAAATGATTCAAAAGCCCTTTGTGCTTGCTAGGAAATGTGTTTCATGGCTTTTACCAACTTTAATTGGAATTACAGAGCCTGGGGTCGAGTTAAAAATGAGCCACTGATGTAACCCGGAGTGAAAACTGAGAGATTTACTATACAGTCATCTTTCTCACAGGTCCATAGTCTCAGGGTCAAACTCTTCTTCTCCATGAATCTACTTGTTAAAAAAAACTAAGGACACTAAAACCAGATGAAGACGTATCAAAGAAAAAAATAATATGCCTGTTAGGAGAAAGTTGGAAATGAGAAACATTTCAGTCTCATTATAGTTTGGAAATGCAGGCTCCCCCAGATGAAAAACTCTTCTTTGGTGAGAGACAAAGAAATGTCACTTCTTTATCACTCATTCATAAAATACAGGGGAAACATCAGCAATCCAGGCACTTGATAAGCATTGAGAGAGGATAAGAATGAAAACACCAGTCTTTGCTCTTGGTGAGCTTCCTTGACAAGCAAGCCAACAAAATGCACATATTTGCACCATAACAAAAAGGGAATTATGAAATGAAGCAGGGTCAAGAATTGCAAAAATAAAACTCAATAATCTACAACTAATTCTACATAGCTGCTTGCTAATATTAAAAATCACTCCTTTTCAAGAGCATGATGATTTAGCAGTAACTGACTGTACTAACAATTTTTAAAAATTACTATTTTTCACTTCTCCATGTAAAAGCCTAACACCTTCCTCCTTCCCTATAACATGGGTGACCCCAATGTTCCATTCTGGGCACCTTCTCATGTCACCTTCTGCGCAGACATTTTTTTCCTCCATCCAAGTTTTCCAGTGATGACTGATTCTATCTTCAATGCAGTGTATCTTCTGGGAAGATACATCATCCAATTGCCTGTCAGACCTCTCCCTTGCATGTTCCAAACTCAGTGTGTTTTTGTGCATGCATGCATGCGTGCTCAGTCATGTCCAACTCTTTGCGACCTCATGGACTGTAGTCTGCCAGGCTCCTGTGTCCATGGAACTTTTCGGGTAAGAATAATGGAATGGGTTGCCAGTTCCTCTTCCACAGCATGTATTTTCTTAACTCCTTATCTCTACCTTCAACCTCAGCCTGTCCTTACTTAACTCTTTATCTGTATCTTCAGACTCAGCCTGTCCTTACTTAACTCCTTATCTGGACCTTCAAAGCTCTTCCTTTTGGGTTCTCTGTCTCAGTAAATGGCACCATCTTCTACTCAGAAGCCTAAACTGGAAATATCAACCTTGACTCTCCTTAGACCTTTACTTCTACAATAAATCCATAGCCAGGTAGTGTTGATTCATCTATCTTCTCTCAAATCTATCCTTTTTGGTCATCATTTCTCTAGATTTCATTGAATGTGAAAGTGTTAGTCACTCAGTCATGTCCCACTCTTGAGGACCCTGTGGACTGTAGCCCGCCAGGCTCCTCTGTCTATGGGATTCTCCAGGCAAGAAGACTGGAGTGGGCTGCCCTTCCCTTCTTCAGAGGATTTTCCCGATCCAGGGATTGAACCCAGGTTTCCAGCACTGCAGGCAGATTCTTTACCTCTTGCCAATTCAGGCTGGGATAAGTCTCTAACAAGTCTATTTTTAAGTCTTGCTTTCTGCCCTTTTCTGTACTGTTGCCAAAATAATTTTTCTAAAAGAAAATCTAATCACATGATTTTCCTGCTTAAGTCCCTTTAACAGCTTCTGTGGCTCAGAAGACATAATTAAGCATGCACTGCACTTCCTAATCTGGCTCTGCCTAGCTTTGTATTTCACTTCCGGCCACACCCCTCCACTGCCTCTATGACTTGGCTCTGGTTCTAGTTTTCTGATCAAGTTTGTGTTACACTTCTATGCCTTTGTCTGGAATGAGCTCCACCTGGGGACTCCTCTTGCTCTTCCTTTGATTCTATGCTTGCAAAGCCTTTTCTGAACATCTCCTGGGACTTCCCTGGTGGCTCAGACGGTAAAGTGCCTGCCTGCAATGTGGGAGACCCAGGTTTCATCCCTGGGTCAATGACTGAGCGACCTCACTTTACATTTGGGTGGTTTACTCATTTTACTATTGATCATGTAGAGAGTTCAATTAGCCTCCAGTCACATACTTACAGGCCATTCTGCTATAGGCCATTCTACATCCCTTCTTCTTTTCTAGGCTGGATTCTGGAGAGCAAGATCTCCTCTTTTATACCCTTTTGCATGTTTAATACCTAATGGATATAAGTGGGATCTTTGCTGAGGTAGCTGCAGCAAAATTGAAAAAAATAAAAGACTGTATTGCTCATGTCAGTAAGGTGCTTAATGTCAGGGAGCTAAGGAACTAAAAGAAATACAAATAAGTCAGATCAATTGAGCTTTAAATGGCATGTGTGTGTGTTTAGTCCCTCAGTCGTGTCTGACTCTTTGTGACCCTACAGACTTTAGCCCTCTGGGCTCCTCTGTCCAAGGGATTTTCCAGGCAAGGATATTGGAGTAGGTTGCCATTTCCTCCTCCAGTGGATCTTCCTGATTCAGGGATTGAACATCTCCTGCATTGCAGGTGGATTCTTTACTGCTGAGTGACCAGGGAAGATCCTTAAATGGCACGGTTCTAGCTAACTGTGTAATTATCTACAGAGATGGAATGTTAGAAAACAGATTTTCATGGTAGAGAGCAAGTTTAGGGATAACAGGAAACTTAGGCAGGGCTTTGGAGGCGAGTTTGAACAGGCAGAAGCCATGTCTGCAGGGGACAAGATGTGATTGGCAGGAAGGGAAGTAAGTGTATCAGGTGTGCTGGTGCCAATCCACGCAGCACCTCAGGAGGCAGAAGAATCTGGGCTGGATGCGGAGACAACAAGCAACCATCACAGGTTCTTCAACAGGGCAAAGATATGTCCAAAGCTGTGTGTAATGGTGTTTATTTTGGAAATAGAAATGGGAAGGTTAAGTGGTAGACTCTGGCAGTGATCCAAAGGAAAGGTCTTCTACTAGTTGGTGATAGTGGAGATAGAGTAGGATGCAAGTGATATGCAGTGGGAAGGAACAGAAAGGAGTGCTGATACTGGCAGCTGAAGGGGCAGGGAGGATTGAGAGTGTCTCCATCTGGAAGCATGGTGCCAACACCTACAGAGACAAGATGCCTGGGAAAGGGCAAAGCTGGTTTGCAGGTAGGTTCAATTTTGTGTGCATGAGAAATATAGATAAATATCAAGGTTGGGGCTTCCCTGATGGCTCAGTGATAAAGAATCCACCTGCCAATGCAGGAGACAAGGGTTCCACCCCTGATCCGGGAAGATCCCACATGCCTAGGGGCAGGCAATTAAGCCTGTGTGCCTCAACTACTGAGCCATGCTTCAGAGCCTGGGAGCTGCAACTACTGAAGCCCAAGTAGACCACTAGAACCTGTGGTCCGCAACAACAGAAGCCACTTCAATGAGAAGCCGGAGCACCACAACTAGAGAGTAGGCCCCGCTTGCGGCAACTAGAGGAAAGCCCGCACAGCGACAAAGACCCAGCATAGCAAAATAATAAACAAACAAATAAAAAATTTAAAAAAAATCAAGGTTGATTTGTGATAAAGAAATACCAAAAATTATGTTAAGACTTTCAAATACCCCTTGCTCTAGCCCTACTTTTTCTTTTATTTTTATTTCATTTTGTTTTTCCCAATTTCTCTTGAAGTGTTTCAAATTGGTTTCTTTCCTCTATAACCAACAGAATCATAAGCAATGTAAGGCATTAAAGGAATCTAACAGTTGTCTGTGTTTTCTATAAAAAGTTCAAATAACGAGTGAGAACATGGGACGGTGATATCAGATTTTAAGGGGTGTTACAGGCTTCTTTGAGACTTTAGTGAAAGTTATGAGCCCACTTATACAGCAAGATACATACATATCCAACTTTTAATATAAGAGTGAAATGTCATGGGTTCCTACACCACCCAAAGCTCATCTATGGTACTGTAAAATCAACAAGGTTTACAACAGAGTGCTAGTGATAATACAAGCAGGAGTCAACCACTGTACCATTTCATTTGAAGTCTGCCTTTTCTCTGATGAAAATAAAAATGAAAAAATGCAAAAAAAAAAAAAAAAAAGAGTTTCAAATAAAAGCTTCAAATTTAGCCTCCAGTATTACATTTTTCCTTTCCTACACTCATGGATGGCTCACTTGCGGCTTTATGTGGGGTGGCTGCACATCTGATTTCGGGTTTTTGCAACTTTGACTCCCATTTCCCTGAATTGCTTCTTAATAATGCCCCTTTAATCCTCCAAAACCCCCCAGTTTGGAGGCTAAATTATATAGTCACTTGAGCCTTAGAGTTCGTGACAAGCTCTGGTGTCAGTCGGCCTGCTCTGTTTTACAATTAACCTCATTAGGAAGCGGTATAATTATTATTTACAAGAGGAATAGTAAGGGTTAGAGTTAACGCAAAATAAGTACAGTGAGTTCTATGCTTTTCACAGTTGCCTGACAATTAGGACATTAAAAAGGTAAAAAACTCTATCATTTTAGACTGCTGGATTATTTAGACAATTACTGAAAAACTTGTCATATGGCGGGCACTATGCTAGCTACTGAGAATATAAAGATCACAAATATCCCTGCCCACCAGTGGCATATAATCTAGTGAGGGCAGGGAAAGATCAAAATCAAGCAATTAAACAGATAGCAAAGTATAGTGGATAGGCAGGTATTTGAGCATGGGTCACTATGGGGACATGTTTATCACCAATTAAATCAACAACAGTTTGTTACTGTCTTCCATGATAAGGAACCATCTCTTGTTGAGTTATTTCATTTTAACTTCAATTATATTTATTTTAGAGCCTGTTCTTTCTAAATAGTTACTGCGAATTTAGTGATTTAGCTTCATAGAGATTTAAATAGATATTCTTCTGAACTTCTGCATTGTTTTCTCTACATTCTGCAAAACAGAGCAAATGACATGAAGAAGGCTGACAAACGAGTTAACTCAGATGCTCTTATCTGTCATACAACCCTGAGAGGTGTCTCTGAGGCAGACATAGGTTAAGCATTGAGACCACCATTCAAGGGACCGTCCTGAGGAATTCGTGAGAAACCCTGATACCCTTTTGATTTACTGCCACCTCTGAATCTGAGTCACACTCATCGGTGTCCTTTAGGGTTTCATGGAGTCCAGTCACCAAGAAAACCAACTATGACTATGACAGGAGGCCTACCTGTATGACAGCGGGACCCTGTCCAGCCAGGTGAGCAGTCACATTGATAAGGGGCCACACAGCGACCGCCGTTCAGACAGGGGAGAATACAGATCGCTAGAAAGGAGATCAAAAAGGACTGGATCAAAACCCACACATTCAGATATGATCGAGTGTTCAAAAGATATTTTCCAGGAGGAGTAAAACCTCAGATGACCCACTAGATAGCTTCCCCCGTATATGCTGTGTTTATTAATCAGTATTATTGGGAAAATACAACCCAGGAAGTCAATCTGGACCCTTAGCCTCGTGTAACAACTCCAGGGCCATATGCACTCTTTCTGAGAGGACACACAGAAATCAATGCCTGCTAAGTGCTTTGCTTTCTCTTCACAAAATAAGCAGAATGTTTCTCATTTATTATCACTTCAAATTTCCATTACAAATTACATAAAATGCTCTAAGAGGGTTTGGTTGCCTTGAGGTTCTCTTCTTGGCTGTAATTAAATGTGAAAATGGCAGTCAGATAAGCTCTTCCATGGGCTGGTGTGGGCAATATGTTAGTAGCTGCCACCCTTTATTTCCTTGGAGCTGAGGCCTAATGGTGACTGAATCTGGCCTCCCTGACATTCTCCATGGCAATCATTCCTCCTACTAGAAATCACTGAGCTCTGTAAAGAGGCATTACCTGTTTAAAAGAAGTGAGACTGTCTACTGACTTGGTATTCAAAGCATGGTTCTCAACACCAAAATATTGGCATTACACAGGACTTAGCTGGAAATGCAGAATCTCATGTCCTGTGTTGGATCGACCAAATCAGAACCTGCATTGACCCTCTCCCAGGTAGTCTGTAAGCACAGGAAAGCCTGGGAAGCCCTGATCTAATGCACTACAGGCACATGTTCAGCGAACTAAGCTAGGCCTGTCACGATCCTTGGCATTCTAGCAAGTCACATGTGGAAGCCCTAAGTAGGAAGGCAGGACTGGGGAGAAGAAGAAGGAAAAATTCTCTTCTTTCTGAATCACTGTGAGAACACTTGCTTTGGTGAGCTATTAGCAGCCTAAACTGATTTGCATTGTACATTTTCCTTTCTAGATTAGTTGAAATACTTACACTTTAAAAAGTTTCAGAATTTCTAATAAAATATCTGGCCTTAGGAAAAACTGATACAGACCAATGGCCATCATATTAATGATTCAATGTGATTAATATACTCCCAATGAAATAATTTTATTCATATGTATATATTTTTAAAGATTTTAAAACAAAGTCTAGTTTAGACATTAAAAAAATTAAAGCCACTTTTCCACATTCTCCTGGAAACTCAAATTTAAATGTATTTTTTCCTGAAGGCTGAAGTTCTATATTAAAGTATCAAGCATTGTATAGATATTGGAGTACCAATTTATTTTTTTTAATTGGAAAGAGCTACCGTTAATGAATAATGGGCTCCCTATCTTACCTGCAAAGTACAATTTTATGCAATGCCATGAATTTATACTAACTGTAGCAAGAAGCAGCACAGAACATAAATGGACTTGAGATAAAGGGAGACCAAGATTGGGAAACCCTTTATTATAAGCTCCTTCCCAAGAAGGTTCTTGGAAATCTGTGCCAGTAGGCAGGTGGAGATGGCCTTAGATGGATCTTGATAACTAACTGTATTTTCAAGGTCTGTAATATTCTAGATCTTCTGCAACTAAATGACATATAAATCAGCTCTCAGCCCTTTGTCTGGTCTGTTATAGGATTTAAGCAAGAAAATTCCTGCCACTAGTAAAGCCAGTTCCTAGTAACACCCCTAAGTTGACAGCTTCCAGGCAAACCATGTGAACTCAAAGTAAAATCTTAGGACACAACTTGTAAGATATGAGGACAGACTCACGCTCTTCACAGAGGCGACCCATCCAGCCATCTGGACAGGAACAAGCATTTGGACGTTGGCAGATCCCTCCATTCTGACATGGGAATCGACAGACAGCTGGAAAACAAGCAGGATGGGTCATAAATCTAGGGAATAAGGGAAGGCAAGGCTGGTTGTCAGAAAACAGGATCGATCATTTACATTTCAGAGTATTTCCTTGAATCAAGTCTTAAGGAAGAGAAATGAAACCCAGTTTCAAGATTTGGTTGGGGATGAACATGAGGGCACTCTGTCTATCAGATCTAGTCCCTTAAATCTATTTGTCACTTCCACTGTATAATCATAAGGGATTTGATTTAGGTCATACCTGAATGGTCTAGTGGTTTTCCCTACTTTCTTCAATTTAAGTCTGAATTTGGCAATAAGGAGTTCACGATCTGAGCCACAAGTCTGCTCCCAGTTTTGTTTTTGCTGACTGTAGAGAGCTTCTCCATCTTTGGCTGCAAAGAATATAATCAATCTGATTTCGGTGTTGACCATCTGGTGATGCCCATGTGTAGAGTCTTCTCTTGTGTTATTGGAAGAGGGTGTTTGCTATGACCAGTGTGTTCTCTTGGCAAAACTCTATTAGCCTTTGCCCTGCTTCATTCTGTACTCCAAGGCCAAATTTGCCTGTTACTCCAGGTGTTTCTTGACTTCCTACTTTTGCATTCCAGTCCCCTATAATGAAAAGGACATCTTTTTTTGGGTGTTAGTTCTACAAGGTCTTGTAGGTCTTCATAGAACCGTTCAACTTCAGCTTCTTCACCATTACTGGTCAGGGCATAGACTTGGATTACCATGATATTGAATGGTTTGCCTTGGAAATGAACAGAGATCATTCTGTCATTTTTGAGATTGCATCCAAGTACTGCATTTTGGACTCTTTTGTTGACCATGATGGCTACTCCATTTCTTCTAAGGGATTCTTGCCCACAGTAGTAGATATAATGGTCATCTGAGTTAAATTCACCCATTCCAGTCCATCTTAGTTCACTGATTCCTAGAATGTCGACGTTCAGACTGAACTGAACTGAACTGAACATGAGGGGCTCAGGAGGGACACAAACAAGTTTGGGTAGTTTTGAGATTATAACTATCAAACGTTTTAGTATTTTGGGGATTCAGGGCAAAAGAGAACAAAGTGATTTATATAAAAGATAGTCTCCGTTTATCTGGACCAGGGGAAATGCCTTTCTAGGAGATTTGAAAATTCCCTTAAGGAAGCCTTTGATGGCTAATAGTTCTCTGGTGCTGCCACTGTTCCCCATTATCTTAAAAAAGTGAAGAAACAAACAAGTAAACAGACATACAACTCTCATTTGACTTCTGACTTTAAGTGACATTTGAGCTATTTCCTCAGCACCCCTCTCAAGAGGAGTTTGCATATTCTCTTACAACCTATGAGCTAATAGGCACATGAAAAGATGCTCAGTATCACTAGTTATTAGAAAAATGCAAATCAAAACTATAATGAAGTATCACATTGGTCAGAATGACCATCATCAAAAAGTCTAAAATAATAAATGCTGGAGAGGATGTGGAGAAAAGGAAACCCTCTTACCTTGCTGGTAGGAATGTAAATAGACACAGCCACTATACAGAAACAATGTGGAAGCTCCTTAAAAGATTTAAAAATTTACTATTATTAGTCATTATAGGATCCTATATGGGGCCTCATTCCTTATGGGGCTCAGGGGTCTGCTAAGGATGGTTGGTTAGAACTGGTATCTGTATTGAAACACCTGAGAGTCCAGGAGGTTGACCTCGTGACCCAGTCATGACACAGCTCCGCCTAGCGACTGGAGAACACTCCCAAGATCCAGAGAGAAGATTTGCTTAAGGAGCCATGATTGACTCAGGAAGGGGCCAGGTACTGGGCCAGAGGTCTATGTGCAAGCTTTCATAACTACAACTTGTAAAGTTAAGGAAAATAACACACATGTTAAGAGAAAACTGAAAGCCAAGGAAAGATAAAATAGCATGTCTACTAGTTGTTGGCCATATCAGACTTCCATATACATTTTCCTACAGCTTCACTAAGAACTAACCATTCAAATATCTCCTTACCTCTACAGACAGGAGGTGACGTCCAGGTTCCATTCTCTAGGCAAACACTCCTCAGGGAACCCTCCAGCATGTATCCACTGTAACAGGAATAGGTGATCATGTCCCCATACTGATAATGCACGCCTCGGGCAATTGCATTTTCTACGTGAGTTGGTGGACCACATGAGATTTCTACAGGAAAATAAACAAACAAAAAGTAAGCTTGCACTACGAACCCAGCCAGTGGAGGGGAGAAAACATAGTCTCACCTCTAAGACTTAAAGAAGAAAGATAAAATACACAAAGGTAACCTTTTCAACTACATTAAATCTAAAAGACACCAGAAACTAAAAGCATCACCTGCTGCTCTCTTGAAAAATTAGATGTACAAGATCAAAGCTTTTGCCTTCTGATTCGTATGTTGAAGCTGAGCTATTTTATACTCAAGGCACAAAGTCTTGTCACCAAAGAGATGTAAGAATTTCAATGCAGGATGCTTAGCTTATCAGATAAGAAGAGAAGTGGCAGGTGGATTATCTACAGCCTATCACTTTAAAGATCACGAATTGCAAGAATATAGATTCCATCATGGCTGTTTTATCAGTGCCTAGAACAGTGCCTGGCACAGTGGGCTCTCAATAAATATTTGAAAAATGAGTAAAGGAATGAATATTGTCTCTAACCTAAACATAACTCCATTTACACAGCTTGATGGGGTTTATGAAATTCAAGCTTTCACATTAGTTTCCCTCTTTTCAAGACTATGAGGCAGTGACCCTCTTCTTTTAGAATATGCAAGACTGAAAGATAATCCTCTCTTAAAAGCGCATGATTTGAATATTTAAATGAAAATGTTTATAACTAATTTTGCTTTGAGAATTTTATGGGGATAAACTAGATAACTAGAGTTGTTCTGCAGTGCCTCACACAACAAGGGCTGGATTGGAGCCAGGATTCTCATCAGCTTCCAGTTTGTACAAGGCTAACTTTTAGATGAGTTTTCATGAACTGGCTTCTAAAAGGCCACTTTCTGGCCATAATACCATTTAAAAATTTGCCAGAGGCCATGATCATTTTTTCTGATTCTTCTAAATTTTCTTTTCCTTCTAAGGTAGTTAAAAACATTAATTCAATCAGTCACATATCAAATAAACATGTATTCATGCCTACTGTGTACAAGAAACTAGAAAGAAATAAATGAAGAAAACGCTGTACCTTTGCTCAAACAAATGGGTGAAGATAGACAAAGAAATACAGTCATATAATTTATAAACAGCTGTATTAGAGGCCTGGCTACCATACTTCATAAAATTGAGGTCAGTGTAACTAATTATGCTTAGGGGGTTGTCAGTGACAGTGGTCTTTGGACTAGGCTGTAAAGCTTGAGTGAATCAGAGGACGATGGCTCCAAGGTTAGAGGAACAGTAGGTACAAAGATAACAGTGAGCTGCTGGTTGGTTTATAGAAGTGGTTATCAAAGCAGAGATTTCAGGCCACCTATGTGGGAATCAGCTTGGATTCTTATTAAAAATGCAAACTTCTGGGCTTTCTGGCTTATGAGTCTGTATCTTACATACTCTCCCCAGGAGATTTTCATGCACACTGAATTTTAATCACTGATTTGCAGTGATAAATAGCAGGATGAGGTGAAAAGGATGAGGAAGGTGGCTAATTCGGTCTCAGGAAGGATATTTGTTCTAAGCCACAGACCTCCTGTCTAATAGAAAATGCAAAAGAGGGACTGAGGATAACAAACAACTGTGGAAACCGTCTCCTCTCCTAGGCAACCCCTGATCTTCTCAAGAATATTGAGGAGTAATTAAGCATGCACTGAAGGAGCATTTGTAATAAAGGCATGTCCCTCCTTGCTGTTGCTTCCGGTGCTCTGAGTAGTAAGTCTCTGGGAGCCAAGACCAACGTGAGGATATGCGGGTAGAATCAGGCCACTTGGCTCGCTTTAGTTCAGGCTAAAGGCTTTAAAGTAGCCTAGACAGTCTGGCTTATACATATGTAGTTCTTCTCACTTAACAAGGGGTAGAGTTCACAAGGATTTGGGACCCAAATCCCTGCTAAAATATGATAAACACTTTCCTGGAGTAAAATAAAAATTCTAATGCTGCAGTAGGCTGCTAGTGGAAAATTCAGGGGTTTGGGGCTATTTTACATTTTCTATCAGGAGATAGTGATATCACAAATATATATCAATTCATTTATTTTTTAAAACAAACCTATAAGATAGGAATTTCTGGTGCTATTTACAGATGAGAACTCCAAAATTAAAGAAGTTACGGTACCAGCATAAGTTTAGGATTAGGACATTCTGAGAATAGAATTCAAACCCAGGAGGGTAAGATACTGGGCAGGAAAGATGCATTATGTGTGTTAAGAAGTATCAAGAGTTCTATTAAAAAAAAAAAGAATGAAATAATGCCATTTGCAGCAACCTGCGAATATCATACTAAGTAAAGTAAGTCAGACAAAGACAAATATCATATGATATTGCTTATATGTGGAATCTAAAAAAGGGTGTAAATGAACTTATTTACAAAACAGAAACAGACTCATAGACAGAAAACAATCTTACAGTTACTAAAGGGAAAGCAGCTGTTGTTCAGTTGCTAGTCATGTCTGACTCTTTGCAATCCCATGGACTGTAGGAAACCAGGCTTCCCTGTCCTTTACTATCTCCTGGAATTTGCACAAACTCATCTCCATTGACTGGTGATGCCATCCAACCATCTTATCCTCTGTCACCCCCTTCTCCTCCTGCCTTCAATCTTTCCCAGCATTAGGGTCTTTTCCAATGAGTTGGCTCTTCGCATCAGGTGGCCAAAGTATTGAGCTTCAGCATCAGTCCTTCCAATGAATATTCAGGACTGATTTCCTTTGGATTGATTGGTTTGATCTCCTTACTGTCCAAGGGAATCTCAAGAGTCTTATTCAGCACCGCACTTTGAAAGCATCCATTCTTTGGCACTCAGCTTTCTTTGTAGTCCAACTCTCACATCCATACATGACTACTGGAAAAGCCATACCTTTGACTATATGGACCTTTGTTGACAAAGTGATGTCTCTGCTTTTTCATATGCTATCTAGGTTTGTCATAACTTTTCTGCCAAGGAGCAAGTGTCTTTTAATTTCATAGCTGCAGTCCCTGTCCTCAGTGATTCTGGAGCCCAAGAAGATAAAATCTGCCACTGTTTCCATTTTTTCTCTATTTGCAGTGAAGTGATGGGAGCAGATGCCATGATCTTAGTTTTTGAATGTTGAGTTTTAAGTCAGCTTTTTCAACCTCCTCTTTCACCATCACCAAGAAGCTCTTTAATTGCTTACTTTCTGCTATTAGAGTGGTATCATCTGCATATCTGAGGTTGTTGATAGTTCTCCTGGCAACCCTGATTCCAGCTTATGATTCATCCATCCCAACATTTCACATGATGTACTCCGCATATAAATAAGCAGGGTGACAGTAAACAGCACTGACATACTCTTTTTCTAATTTTGAACTAGTTCGTGTTCCATGACCAGTTGCTTCTTGACCTGCACACAAGGTTTCTTGGAGGTAAATAAGGTTTCTTGGAGGTAAATAAGGTGGTCTTTAATAATTCTCATCTCTTTAATAATTTTCCAGTCTGTTGTGATCCACACAGTCAAAGGCTTTAGTGTAGTCAATGAAGCAGATGTTTTTCTGAAATTCTCTTGCTGTTTCTATGATCCAGCGAACATTGGCAATTCAATCTCTGGTTCCTCTGCCTTTTCTAAATCCAGCTTGTACATCTGGAAGTTCTCAGTTCACATACTGCTGAAGCCTAGCTTAAAGGATTTTGAGAATTACCTTGCTAGCATGTGAGATGAGTGCAATTGTGTAGTAGTTTGAACATTCTTGGGCATTGCCTTTCTTTGGGATTGGAATGAAAACTGACCTTTTCCAGTCCTGTGCCCACTGCTGAGTTTTCCAAATTGGCTGACATATTGAGTGCAGCACTTTAACAGCATTGTCTTTTAGGATTTTAAACAACTCAGCTGGAATTTCATTACCTCCACTAGCTTTGTTCATAGTAAAGCTTCCTAAGGCCCACTTGACTTCACATTCCAGGATGTCTGGCTCTAGGTGAATGACCACACCACTGTGGTTATCCAGGTCAAGACAGGGTTAATCAAGGTTATCCAAGTCATTAAGGGAAAGGAGGGGGAGGGATAAACTAGGAGTTTGGGATTGACAGATACACAGAAATATATATATATATAAAATAGCATAGGGAGTTGCATTCAATATTTTGTAATAACTTACAATGGAAAAGAATTTGAAAAAGATTATATACAGATATGTGTAACTGAATCACTCTGCTGTTCACCTGAAACTAACAACACTGTAAATCTAGTATACGTCAGTAAAAGAAAAAAATAAAACAGCAAATGCTTATGTATACTAAAATATTAAAAAAAAAAACACAAAGACATGTCAAGAGTTGTCACAAGGCTGCAAGAGATGCTGCCAGACTGTTATGTATCAACACGGTGCTAGCCCACAGGTTCTCCAGTTGTGTTTTTAGGACCAGCAGTATTGCCATCAGCAACACCTGGGAAACTGTTAAAAATGCAAATTCTCAGGCCTCACCCCAGACCTACTGAGTCAGACAGTCTAGAGTGGGCCCTGTTTGTACCATGCCTGCTAGGTGGTTCTGATATCCGCTCAAGTTGGAGAACTACTGTGAAATAAATTTTGTATTCCAAAGCCCATTAATGGATAGTTTAGAGACTCGACAATGCGGAGAAAAATATGTATTTTAGATTTAATATCCTGCCCAGTCCTGGAAAGTTGTGATTTGAAAATCTATTCAGTGAATCCTGGTCAGGCAGGTTTTAGCCTAGTTCTGGGAAGTTTCTCTTTATGTTTGGATTTCAAATTAAATAAAAAAAAATTTTAAGTCACCACACAGAAGTTGATGACCATGATAAGACAGAGATCTAAATATTTACATGTAAGTTACTTGATTGAAAATAATCTCAGGAAGATGAGAAAATTTCATTCCCCACTAAGTAAATTCACTGGCTCCCACGTGTCCACCTACTTTCACATCTGGCACTTGTCTGCGTCCACGTCTCATCAGGGTTGCAGGTGATAGTGCTCTGGCCCCGGAGCAGGAAGCCTTCCCTACACTTGATAGACACGTTTTGATCGACATAGAACTCCTTTTCAGAAAGCACAGCATTCTCAGGGATCACAAATGGGACAGGGCATGGATTTGCTGTTAAAAAGAAAAGAAAATGTTTACTGTATTTCCTCTCCTTTTTTAGTTTGTTTCTTTGAAGGCAGAGTATGAACTCTGCCCGAGTTGAGTTCCCAGTGATGACACTATGAGGCTTCAAAATTAAGAACTTCAAACATTAAATAGACTTATTTTGCATTCCCATGAAATTATCTGTCAGGATAAAATAGGTAAGAACTGAAAACATCAAGCTATTCAACCACTAATGCATGGTCCTAAAACTCTAAGATGGCAAATTCAATGTTTGTTCACAACTGCAGCCCTTCACCAGGGAAACCAAAGCTGTGCTAGAAACCAAGGAGTATATCAAACACTCCCTTCATATTTGAAGACTATTAAGAACATGGGATGAATGCTACCTACTGTCCCTGTACTTTCTTTTACTGAACATCCTTCAGAAGGATGAGCCAGAGAAAAGTCAGACATTTCTCAGAGAGCTGAAGACCCACACTTTAACTTTAGACCCACACTACTCTATCAGAGCTTAAATTATAGAGCGTTCCAGGCTTTTTGATAAAATGGACTCATTTCTACGGGTTTGAAGGAAAAACAGGAAGTGTTGCTTTTAGTGTAAGAGGTGATGCACTTATCAACACTGATTTCACGCAATTTCAGTTTTTCTAATTTTCAATGGGCACAAAGTCTTTGTGAGCAAGAAGGGTGTCACCTGAATTCCAAAGGTTTGATTAATGTGTTGTAATACTTTAAACAATAGCTAGAGTCTTCTTCTCAATTTATATCTTACTTGGGAATACTGTTTTCATTCCAGTGGCTATAGCTAATTATCTTCATACATTATATTTATGTTTACTTTATTATATTAATATTGAACATTAAATATATTTTCTTTCATCACTCCTATCACATGTAATTCATTATACATTTATGTCAATTTTTTTTAATTAAGTTGCCTTTTCTGTGAGTGTTTTGGACTTATACTCATCCAAGGAATCATATGAAAGCTGATTCTCAGACAGGCTATTTTATATAATACAGTTGTTTTTTAAAACACCCCATAGTATTCGGCTTGGATATGCACAGATTTCTTTCTCTGGGACAATCTCACTTATCAATGGAGTTTCTACTATGTTTTAGACATTTGGGGAAACTGAATCTGATTTAAACCCCTCCTGCGGTCAACACACACGTTTGCAGAGAGGAACAGGGTGGCTCCAAGTCCCATTTTCTGTGCAGGAGGCCTCGGGCGCCCCTTCAAGGCTGTAGCCTCTGTTGCAGAAATACATCACGCTGGGCCCAGAGGTACTGTTTTCAACTTCAGCTTTCCCATTCAGAAACTCAAGTGGAGCTTCACACATGATCTCTAAGAAGAAAAAAGCAAAGACTCATCTTAAATGATTCTCCCAACCCTCTTCTTTATACAAGGAATTTATATCACTTATTTGATAATTTAGAAAGAAAAAGAAAACCACAGAAAATAACAGGATTCACATAGTGTTCTATTACTATCTTACATTCCAGAGATAAAAGCTATACAAACTATTATCATTGTAGCTTGAATTAAAGCTGCTGCAAAATTCCCTCACCAACCCCAGAAAGAAAGAAAGAAAAAGAGAAAGAAAGAAAGAAGCTGAAATAGCTCAGTCATGTCAGACTCTTTGCGACCCCATGGACTGTAGCCTACCAGGCTTCTCCTTCCATGGGATTTTCCAGGCAAGAGTACTGGAGTAGGTTGCCATTTCCTTCTCCAGGGATCTTCCTGACCCAGGGATCGAACCCAGGTCTCCCACGTTGCAGGCAGATGCTTTACCCTCTGAGCCACCAGGGAAGCCCCCACCATAGCAGTTTCCTATTTCAGACACGTTTCCTTTTTGTTCCCCTCTTCCCTCCTCTACACATACATTCACTTTTGATCATGCATTTTTTGATCATGAACAACTGAAACAAAAAAAAAATGCTATTATCTGGAATGCCCATTGATGCGAATATTGAGATGTTACTCAATGTTTATGTATGTCTTTCTGTATGCGCACACACAGAGTTCTCTTTTAGAGCTACAAAGTCATACTCTCCCTTGAATTTTAGCCATATAATAGTGCTTAAAAGACTTAAGATTCCTATTGCATACAAAATCTGCTCATTAATCTACATTCAAAACAAAGTGAACAAAACTCAGGTACCCCAAGTCCTAGTGTTAGCTTGTCACTAACTTCATTTCTGATACTGGGCAGGTCATGTCCCCTCTCCCAGTTCATTCTTTCTCATTGGTTAACCGAAGGGGGTAGACTAGATTATCCAAGAGGTCTCTTCTGGTTTGAAAATTTAATGACTCCTCCAGAAATATTAAGAGAAAAAAAATTTAAACTTGCCATTTGACTGGTTTGTAACTATTGCATTTAAATACATTGCTTTTTGGCAGAGGAATCATATGAGCCATATCCTAGGAACTGAGTCACTTGAATTCACCCATATCTTGCTAAATAAACTTGGCTGTTCTCATATGATGAATTAATGCAAAATTCCACCAAAAATGTGAATATTCATTTGTTGGACAGATGTGTCAATGTTACTTTAAGAAGATGTCAGTTTTGCCCACTACCGTGACCAAGGCAACAGCTCTAAGTCTTCTAAATTATCATCATTTTGGGGGAAACCCACAAAAAGAAGGCAAGTAAACTTAATAATTAACTAGTTTTGAAACAGAATGTTTGCCATTCCAGAGTCAGTAATCCTGTGCTCTGTTCCAATCTAATCATTAATCTCTTCCACAGTTTTTCACTGTTTTATTGGTTTGGTGCCAGTGAGCAAAAGCCCATAAAAGGTTTTCATACAGTTCATGGAGTCAAAATTTGTTTTTAATTACAGAAACAACTTGCAAAGAAAATGTGGCCACATTGTTATTCTGTGTCCCTAGTATCATTTTGGGACTAAGAGTCATTTGACTTACTTTTGCATGTTGCCAGCCCTCCACTCCACTGTCCGTTCTCCTGACATACCCGTTCTCTGTTCCCCTGTGAACCAATAAGAACAGGTCACTGAAAAGACGATACCGCTATAATGAAAAAATACGAGAATGAAAAGTCAACTCAGCTGTGAACTTGAAATTCTCGGCATTGGGATGCTAAATGGGCTCATTAAATAAATATAGTTTCAGAAGTAGGTTTAGACTTTCAAAAATGTTTTCATCAAATTACCTCAAAATTCATATTCTGGCTGACCAGTGTAATTCAGGTACAGACTTTGTTTCACTTTCTGCTTAAATGACAACTAATTATAACTAGCAGCAAAGACTGATGTAGAATGTGTCTGAAATGTCTGAGACATATATTTGCTTAGGATTTTTAAAAATATTTTGAATTGAGTTTATTTTTCAGTATCTGAGAGGTACAGCAAAGAAGTGAATTTGTTTATATATACCCTTGGACATGAACTAGGTCAAGATATTTTATTGATATCAGGATTGAATTTTTTGACAATGTAACTTATCCATTACATATAAACTTACCCTATTAAGGGCCCAAGCAAGTAAAATTTTAAATATTTTGAGCAAAAATCTTTCTAAAAATTTATTTCCCTGCCTTCTGAAATAGAATAAAAATAATATAAACTTATTTGAAAAATCATTTATAGTTGTCATCCTCGATAGACTTTTGACATATTTTCCTATATTCTACAGCCCTTTGGCACGGGGTGGGGGTGAGGGAGGGGGGAGGGGGAGGATATCAGCTGTTTACCCCTCAGAGTTATTATATGCTGAGCTAGGCTGTTACTGGGTTTTCATTTATGGATATAATTTTTATGCATCCTCTTTTTTTGTGGTTTATCTTTTCTTGTAATCACAACTGTTTCTAATGATAACCTTTTCCTATGTTTTAAATTCCTAATTTGCTATGGAATAATTAATAAGATAAATAAAATTCTGTAACATTATGTGTTCTAAGTAGTATGTTAAGGGGCTTGGCTTTAAGTATATGAACTTCAGCACATGGATTTTGTCTGATGGTTTTTCAATCCTCAGAGTTCTTTGGATACACATTCTCGGACCTGGTTCTAAATTAGCAATATGTCTGAAAAGGAGCTATCACCTCCACTTTGATTTTTATCTGCTCAACTGTTGTCTTTCATCCTTAATCTTCTGCTACTCAAAGGTATTTTCTTTGAATTTACTGACAAAGCTTCACCTACAAAAATTCCACCGACATCTATGGAAGGATACTCACCTGACCTTCCAAAAAATAACTGAACCAAAAAAATAAACGTTTTAAAAAATATATATTATTTTCTTCTTATTGAAAAAAGTAATATGTGTTGATTATAGAAGGCTTAGAAAATATGAAAGAGAAGTAAAAAGTTTTCTCGAATTCTTCATCCAGAGATAAACCCTGTTAATATTTGCTGTACTTTTCCTGCGCTTATACACTTACATATGCGAAGGAAAATATACATTCTAGTTTGTGAACTATTTATTAATTTTGAGGAAGTATATGATAAGCTATTGAAGTCAGCTCCCTATTTGGGTGTTCCAGAGTGGACTACACTCAAGTTGTTAATTTAAGCCAACAGTATTTCTCTCACTAATTTTTTTCCTTCTTTAATATTTTGCATAATAAATATTCTGTTTCAATCATGTCAATTTTTGTTCCAATAAAATTCTATTTTCAGTAGGTATTGCTCTAAAAAGAAAATCAAACACTATCTGTTGGCTCCCTTAGCAAGTTGCAAATTTTACTATTTATTATTTTATGATTTATTATTTACTTTCCCTTCTCCCTTTTTCTCTATTTCTTTACATATCTTGTTTTTGATGATTAAGCTGGAGTTTTAGAGCCAGATTAGCATCAAGTTACTATTTTTGACATAATATATCTGCTTACTCAACAATTAAGTTAGATAGTTATATTAATTTTTAAAATCATAGAAACCACTTTACTGCTCATTAACAGCAATTTTAGAACATGATTATCCCATTTTTGTGTTCTTTATTTTGATTTATTCCTCAGTTGCCTGTAGGGATTTATATTTCGAGACGATCACATGTGTAGTGACATTTGGGGGATTTAGATGTCTCAAAAAGGTTGGTAACCCTTATATAAAAATGATAACATTTACAGAATAGAAAAACTGACCATTAGTTGTCTTAGTTGCTTTGTCTGACTTTAGTAATCATATGAATACTAGGAGTAACGACAATTACTACCCTCTATTGAGCTCAGACATTGTATAAAGTGTGGTGCTTGCCACTTTCTTTTATCTCTAATCCTTGCAGTAACTTTGCAAAGGTGGTTATCACATACTGCAGACAGGATAAAACAGAGGCTCAGAGAGGTTCAGTCAGTTCCCCAGCATCTTTACATCCGGCAAAAGCAGAGAGCCTGCAACAGAGGTCTGCTGGGACTAAGTCCCTATTCTTTCCCAGCCACTGACCTTTGGCACTTGGGGGAACTTGTTAAAAAAATGCAAAAATTCAAAAGTTATTTTTATGGTAAGACTTTTCCCCTAATTGTATGTTTTTCCATTGAGAGGCATAATGTTTGGCTCCATTATTTTTTTGACATCAGTAGCCATGCTGATGAAAACCTGAATTCATAAGAGTTGCAAATTCTGAGATTTGAATTCTATCATTATTGACTGGAGTTCATCTACTATTTGGTTATCTAGTCATTGAGTTGGGGTTCTCTGGTGGCTCAGCTGGTAAAGAATTTGCCTGCAATGCAGGAGACCTGGGTTCTATCCCTAGGTTGGGAAGATCCCCTGGAGAAGGGATAGGCTACCCACTCCAGTATTCTGGCCTGGAGAATTCCAGGGATTGTATAGTTCATGGGGTCTCAAAGAGTCATTCAGCTAGCCTTGAAAAGATACTTTTCCTCCTTTTGTTGTACTTTCAAAATAATGAATTTGCTGCTGGGAATCCCCTAAAAGTTACCAAATAATCTTTTAGTATCATTTTGAGTCTGTCATTCATGATGTATTTGATGTGTCCATTAAAGTTATTACCCTTAATGACACTAAAAAGGTTTCATCTTGGCCATCTTGGGAGCCTTATCCAATTGGCTCCCGAGGTCTTTTTTTAAAACTTTATTTATTATTTTTGGCTTTGCTGGGTCTGTGTTGCTGCACGGACTTTTCTCTAGTTGTGGTGAGCGGGGGTTACTCTCTAGTTGTGGTGCACAGGCTTTTCATTGCAGTGGCTTCTCTTGTTGCAGAGCATGGGCTCTGGAGTGAGAGAGTTTCAGCAGATGCAGTTCCTGGGCTCTAGAGCAAAGGCTCAATAGTTGTGGCGCACAGGCTTAGTTGCTATCCCAGCATGTGGGATCATCCTGTCCCTGGGATTGAACCCATGCCTCCTGCATTGGCAGGTGGATTCTTTACCTCTGAGCCACCAGGGAAGTCCGTCTCCTGAGTTTTCTTTTTTTTAAAAAAACACATTGCCTTTGATAGATTCCCTCCTGTCTCATATGATAAAGATTTTCTAGGCTAATCTTTTACATACCACGTTCCAGATCTGGATTTGATTATTTCTGTAAATAACTGGACATAAATATTTAGAGACAGTCTCTCAGGTACTTCAAACATGTAGCTTGGAATAAGAACAATCGCTATAACATCTCTTTCAATTTTGTCGTTACCACTGGGATATTTCCAAAAATTTTAAGGTATATTATCCACTTCCTCAAATTTAATGACCCATCAGTTTGTTTTAGATTTTATACCACTTTTCTTCTTAACAAAATGCAAGGTTAGTACTCTCACATGAAGAACAACTGAGTTTCAAAAACAGAAAAGCTCTCCAATTGCCATCAACTATTTCATTATCATCCTTTTCTCCCATAAAAAGAGAATCTTTTGAGGAAATAAAACAAGATCCACATAAGCCTAGTTTCATCTTTCATGGACCTTGCTTATGAAAATTCTCTGATTCTATGGTCAACAGGAAAATAATGGAACACACCATACACATTTAACAAATCTTTGGCAATCAACACTTCTCAAAACCTACATTTAATACTGTTATAACAACAAAAACAGGGAAGAAAGCTTCCTGAAAAATAAAAGGGCAACATTATGCAATATAAAAAAGGCCTCTTATATTTCAAGTTTGATGATGTGATCATGTTTTGATGGCAGCATTCCCACCAGAGTAAATTGGTGCTGCTAACGGGGTCGCAAAGAGTCGGACACAACTGAGCGACTGAACTGAACAAGATTTTAATATTACAAACCAGGCAGGCGTGATCTTGAGACCCATCATTTGGTTAAAACAGCTCTGAGGAATTTTTTTCAGGCTATATCTACCTTGAGGGAACCTGGAATCTCAATAAAAAACCCTCCAAGGTATTTGACCCCATGGCTTGAGGAAATTCTAGCTGTGCATACGTAAATCCCTGTAGACATTGCCCCATGGTGACAGATTATGCAAAATATGGTTAACAGGAGGCCAAAACATAGGTTTAAGTGACCAACTAACAATATCAGTCTTGGGGCGGGTATGTAAACTCCATTTTTTTCATGGCTTTGGTTTTTTAATTTGAAACTTATTCTGCTTTTTAAAATTATAAGTCACTTTAAATACTTCCAAGAAAAGGTTAAGCTATAAAGCAACAATGTATAAAAAAGTGTAAAAAAGTCTTTTAGGACCCAAATCAGTGAGATAAAATGGTGTAATACTAAAAGTATTCCTAAGTATATTGGAAAAACAAATTAATTCTAGTTAGACAATTTGTTTGCTTACCTCTAACTCATAGCCATTTTCACAGTGATAAGTAATCATGCTTTCAAAGTTGTATTCACTGCCAAACACAGATCCATGTTCTGGACTTTCAGGTTTCCCACAAGAAATTGGACTGCAGGATTCATCAGCAAATGGGGGCTCCCAGGTGCCGTCAAGCTAAATAACAATTATAAGATACACTTAGGAATTAGTGCACATGAATGAAGACGTCTGCAAATACTGCTCATATAACAGGATAATCCTCAAATGATAGTCAAAGGACCTAGAACTTGCTACTACTTCTGCTACTTATTATCTTTGACCTTAAGAAACACACGTTAATTATTAGATGGTCATCAGTAAACAATTTTAGACATTTCTAAAACTCATAAAACAAGCATTTTCTTCCTAATAAAATTCTTTAAAAAAAAAAAAATCAAGAACACTAAGAAGTACGTCTTCATTATGATGAGAACTGTATGGTAGATACAAATATTCCATGACTTAATACACCCTTATATTTTACATAATTCTACATTTTAATTTAAAGCTGATAAGAAATAGACACGTTTAGACATACCACCCAAAGTTTAAAAAGATGGCTTCCTTTTCTCCATGTCAACATGAATACTTAAAAACATTCTATGACATATTGTGAGCAAGTCACCAAGTTAAAAAAACAACAACAACAACACACACAGAGACATTACTTTGCCAACAAAGGTCTGTAGAGTCAAAGCTATGGTTTTGCCAGTAGTCATGTACAGATGTGAGAGCTGGACCACAAAGGAGGCTGAGCACTGAAGAACTGACACTTTCAAACCATGGTGCTGGACAGTCCCTCGGACAGGAAGGAGATCAAACCAGTCAATCCTAAAGGATATCAACCCTGAATATTCATTGGAAGGACTAATGCTGAAGCTCGAATACTTGGGCCACCTGATGCAAAGAGCCAACTCATTGGAAAAGATTCTGATGCTGGGAAAAACTGAGGGCAGGAGAAGAAGTGGGTGGTAGAGGATAAGATGGTTGGATGGCATCACTGGTTCAGTGGACATGAGTTTGAGCAAACTCCAGGAGATTGTGAAGGACAGGGAAGCCTGGTGTGCTGCAGTCCATGGAGTCATAAGAGTTGGACATGACTAAGCGACTGAACAACCAAACACACACACACATTTACTTTATTCCCCCACCACCACAATTAGTATTAACATTTTCCAGTCTTCTTTTGGGGTGTACAAAGAGGTGCACACAGATGTTTCCCTTGAAGACAGTTATTCTCTTGCTAATGTTATATTGTTTTCTTTGAGCAAATAGCATATGAGTTGAATAGCAGTTGAAAGAGGACTTGAGACTAAACCCTTTATTCTACAGATGAGCCAAAAGTAATTATATATATATATATATTAATATACACCTGTAACATAATTAACCATTCCCCTAATGTTGGAAATATACATTATATCTAATTTTTCAATGCTATAAATAATGCTTCAATAAATATATGTCTTGCACAGATTATTCTAGGTATTTCTATTAACTGTTAAAAACTACACAGTATTATTTTCTTTTGATGTATCTGGAATTTATTTTAGCATATATTAACTTTTCCCCTAGTGGGAAAAATCGTCATTGACTCCTTTATTAGGATCTGCTTTTGATAATTTCTTCCACTTCATTCATTTCTCCTTCTAAAAAATTTCACACTAATGCCATGCTGATATGTTGTTGTTCAGTCACTAAGTCATGTCTGACTCTTTCCAACCCCATGGACTACAGCAAACCAGACTTCCCTGTCCATCACCAACTCCTGGAGTTTACTCAAACTCATGTCCATTGAGTCAGTGATGCCATCAAACCATCTCATCCTCTGTCGTCCCCTTCTCTTCCTGCCCTCAATCTTTCTCAGCATCAGGGTCTTTTCCAATGAGTCAGCTCTTCGCATCAGGTGGCCAAAGTATTGGAGCTTCAGCTTCAGCATCAGTCCTTTCCATGAATATTCAGGGTTGATTTCCTTAAGGATTGACTGGTTTGATTTCTTTGCAGTCCAAAGGACTCTCAAGAGTCTTCTCCAACACCACAGTTCAAAAGCATCAATTCTTTGGCGCTCAGCTTTCTTTATAGTCCAACTCTCACATCCTACATGACCACTGGAAAAACCATAGCCTTGACTAGATGGACCTTTGTTGACAAAGTAATGTCTCTGCTTTTTAATATGCTGTCTAGGTTTCTGATAGCTTTTATTCCAAGGAGCAAGCGACTTTTAATTTCATGACTGCAGTCATCTGATAATCCCTAATTAGATTGGATTAGGAATGCCATGCTGATAGGAGCTAAGCAATTCTAAGTAACTTTATAAAGTGACATAAGCAGAGGCAGAATTTGAGTCCAATTTGTGTCTTCTGCCTCTGCTCTTCTACTAAAACCAGAAACATATGTGCTAACAATCAGGGCTCATTTCTATGCAGACTGTCTATGTGTAAAGCATTCACATGGTTAATCTGTCATGAAATCTCTTGTTACAGATATTTTAACATTTTATCTATCTTTGATACTTTTCACCTACCCTTGGCACTTTCTTATTTTAAAAAATGAGAATATTGGAAAGAAATATATGTTTTTATATTTCTAAGAAAAAACTCCTCAAATTCTTTGACAGGATTGGAAACTTGAGGCATTTTCTCTTTTCAGGATAGCAAGATACTGCCTGTGTGCATATATATCTATATCCACATACTTATACACACACTTACTTATACACTTACACATATATCCATACGCACACACACCCAGCATAATACACACTTACATATATATCCACATACACACACACACTCACATATAGTATAATATATATATAGATGAGTTACATCCTACAGGTTCTAATTAAGAAAATCTTACCTGACATGTTGATATATTAACTCCCTCATAGGTATACCCTTCTGCACATGACAAAGACACTTGCTTATTTACACTGAAATCATCTCCATGAACAAGTATACGTGTTACATTTGTTGGCAGAGGACATTTTTTAGGACTGCAAGAAATTATCTCAGGGAACCAACGACCATCTTTCTGACAGGTGAATGTGTCTATACCTGTATCCATCATATAACCTTCCAGACACCTGCAATGGAAAAGAAAAGTGAGTGCCTTAAATGGAGTGCAAGGTAGTTGGTGACTTATTCTTGGATACAAGAAGTTGCTACAAAGCTCAGCAGACATTTTATGTGATGTATTAAAACTGACTCAAATGTCAGGGAGATGGTGTTGCCATGCAAAAACACCAGGACAATGATAACCAGATTAATCCTTAGTTATTCACATTAAAGAGTATCCAAGTCTAAACTTGCCTTAAATTCTGTTGACATGATTTACCTTTGCTCTGGATGATACCATTATTGAATTCATTTTTATTCTGAAAATACCTAACAGTTCAGGATATTCTAGACAAGGTTCAAAATAAACTCGGATACTAGTAAGAATACAGCACAATTAGTATTTACTGGGAATCTATTTTGTTACAAGCACTGTTCTAAGTCCTCTACATAGTGTGTGTCTTTTCATCTTGTTTAGTAGTGATCATGTAACAGTAGTATTAGTGTTCAAATTCAAGTCAATCTGACTCTAAACTCTCAATGATTTTGAAAATGTTGCATTTTTTTCATTCAGCATATGTTTACAGAATATTTATTAAATTTCACTCACTGTTCTAATTACTCTACAGATATTAAATTATTTTCATGTCAACTCTATGAATAGGTGTGATTCCTTTTATTCCCATTTTATAGGTGAAGAGACTGACACTAGAGAGATTAAATAACTTCCCCAGGAAGCAGCAAAGCTGAGATTCCTGCCTAGGGAATCTGGCTCTAGAGGCCCTGCTTTTACCACTATGCTGAAACAATTTAATTTGTATTGGGTGGGTATACTTTCAAAATTTCACAAACTACCAGGCTAGCTAACAATCACAGGTTTGCAAACTTGGAATGATCTGGTTACTAACAAGTGAAGATCTGAAGATAGTCAACACACAAGGAATAACAAATAGGAGAGTCTTAGGAAGCAGGTGGTATTGTGATTTCTCAAGCTATCTGACACATGAACATCCAAATAGAAAACTGCAAATGTACTTCAAAAGTAAGGAATAATTTTTGTTTTTCTTCTTGGTGCATAACCCACTATTCCTTAGCTTTCATTTCACTGACAATCTTCCCTTGGGTCTGTTTCTTACTGAAAGTAAGAGAAAATGAAGAAGGGCTAAAACGTCTACAATAGACAGGCTTAAGAAGAGTTCTTAATAATAAAACTTAAGAAGCCAATATGTGAAGAATAATCCCTAATTCCTTCAGAGATACCAACAAAATCTAAATTGATTTAGAGGGTTGAGATATATTTGCACATTACAGGCATTTATTCCAATAAAAATCTAAATTATAAATTCATTCCATATTTTCTCATCTTTTTTTAATACTACAGTTTAAATAGAGAACTTTTCAGCAAAAAGGCACCATTTGTGCATTAAATGCTTAGTTTGCTCAGATAGCATAGGTTGGATGTCCTCTTAAGACTGTCTCTTTATTTATGTTGCCCATTGAAAGTATGTGATTTTTGACCTGAATTCTCCAGTTTTTGCCCTATTTCCCCAACATTTACATATATGAATATAATTCTTAGGTGATACCAAAGAAATTTATCAGTGTACCATTCAAAAAAGAGCCTATAATTTAATAGCTAACCCCACTCCAGTACTCTTGCCTGGAAAATCCCATGGACGGAGGAGCCTGGGAGGCTACAGTCCATGGGGTCGCTAAGAGTCGGACACAACTGAGCAACTTCACTTTCACTTTTCCCTTTCATGCACTGGAGAAGGAAATGGCAACCCACTCCAGCGTTCTTGCCTGGAGAGTCCCAGGGACGGAGGAGCCTGGTGGACTGCCATCTATGGGGTCGCACAGAGTCGGACACGACTGAAGTGACTTAGCAGCAGCAAAGCTAGTTAGGAAGCAACAGTTAGAACTGGACATGGAACAACAGACTGGTTCCAAATAAGAAAAGGAGTACGTCAAGGCTGAATATTGTCACCCTGATTATTTAACTTATATGCAGGGTACATCATGAGAAACGCTGGGCTAGAAGCAGCACAAGCTGGAATCAAGATTGCCGGGAGAATATCAATAACCTCAGATATGCAGATGACATCACCCTTATGGCAGAAAGTGAAGAAGAACTGAAAAGCCTCTTGATGAAAATGAGAGAGGAGAGTGAAAAGGTTGGCTTAAAGCTCAACATTCAGATCATGGCATCTGGTCCCATCACTTCATGGCAAATAGATGGGGAAACGGTGGAAACAGTGTCAGACTTTATTTTTCTGGGCTCCAAAATCACTGCAGATGGCTACTGCAGCCATGAAATTAAAAGATGCTTAGTCCTTGGAAGGAAAGTTATGACCAACCTAGATAGCATATTAAAAAGCAGAGACATTACTTTGCCAACAAAGGTCCGTCTAGTCAAAGCTATGGTTTTTCCAGTAGCCATGTATGGATGTGAGAGTTGGATGGTGAAGAAAGCTGAGTGTCAAAGAACTGATGCTTTTGAACTGTGGTGTTGGAGAAGACTCTTGAGAGTCCCTTGGACTGCAAGGAGATCCAACCAGTCCTTCCTAAAGGAGATCAGTCCTGGGTGTTCATTGAAAGAACTGATGTTGAAGCTGAAACTCCAATACTTTGGCCACCTCATATGAAGAGTTGCCTCATTGGAAAAGACCCTGATGCTGGGAAGGACTGGAGGCAGGAGGAGAAGGGGACGACAGGATGAGATGGCTGGATGGCATCACCGACCCAATGGACATGAGTTTGGGTGAACTCCAGGAGTTGGTGATGGACAAGGAGGCCTGGTGTGCTGTGATTCATGGGGTCGCAAAGAGTTGGACACGACTGAGTGACTGAACTGAACTGAACTGAAAGCTAGAGGATGTTGCTGGTCCAAGGAGCTCAACAGAATACATTAATTATGATAATTGTATTAGAAACTATAATCTGAAAACGTGGAAATTTACTTTTACAAGGAAATCTATGGATAATTATGGGCAGAATAAGGCCAAGTGTTAAAATCTTCAGTTTTTGGAGAACAGCCCAGAGAAGATGCTTTTCTTCCCAACTAGCTTAATTTCTGATTTATCACCTTTCATTTTACAACCCTCCTGTCTGTGCCCCCCGGAGACTCTAGAGCCATGGTCTTACCTGAGCTTCACTTGACTTTCATAGGTGTGTGCTTCTCCAGTTGCCACTGCATTGGAGACAGATGGTGGAGGTCCACAGGACAGGGGCTCACAGACTGGGTAAGGCTGGCTCCACGTCCCTTTCTCTGTACAAGTCAGATCTGAACTGCCTCGGATGACATACCCAGGCTTGCAGGTGTAAGTGGTCACATTTTCCTCCAATGAACCCCTCTCAATGATGAATGCATTTGGTATTGTTGGAGGAGAACCACAAGAAGGGTGTTCACAGCGTGGGAAGTCAGAGCTCCACTGGCCATCAGCGTCACAGGTGATCTCAGAGAGTCCCAGGAGCTGGAAGCCTTTGAAGCACCGAATCTGAGCTGCCTTTCCACAACCGAAATCTGTCCCATTAACAGCTCCACTCTGAATGGGTGGTGGGGAGCATTTGCAAGGCAAGCACGAAGGTGGGCTGCTGCTCCAGGAGCTATTCAAGAGACACTTTCTTGAAGGACTTCCATGGAGCTTATAACCGGGAAAGCACTGATACTCTATCTGCCCTCCATGGTAAGAGGAAAAGCCATTAGGGAAGCCATGGCCAAGATCTTCAGGAGGGCTGCAGCTGACTGGTTTACACACGGGAACCTGGGCATCCCAGTTACCATCTGACTGACAGGTGAGTCTGGGGGCCCCATGTAACACATACCCATCCTGACAGTGGAACACCACTTCCTTCCCGAAGCCATAGTCCAGGCCATCCATCACCCCATTTGCCACCTGTGATGGGGGAGCACACCGGACAGGCACACAGATGGGAGTGTGTCCACTCCAACTTCCATCAGCAAGACAAGCACGACGGCTGGCCCCCTCCAGTAAGAAGCCTGTGCTACAAGTGTACTCAACCTCTTTCTGGAATGTATATCCCTCTCCCTTTACCTGGCTGTTGGCTGAGCTTGGGGGTGAACCACAGTCCACGGGAATACAAACTGGCTCATCCCCATCCCACGTTTTATCTTCTCGGCACGTTCTCCTGCTGGTGCCATTCAGCACATACCCAGAATCACACTCATAGTACAATACGCTCAGGTACGAGTAGTTGCTTCCTTGGATGGAGCCATTTGTAACTGGATTTGGTTTGGGGCATGAGATGGCCTCACAGCGTGGGGAAGTACTGCTCCATTCTCTGTTCCTTAGACAAAGTCTGATGTCAGAGCCCACCAGAGTGTGCCCAGGTTTGCAGCTATACTGTATGGCACTGCCCGTGGTCGTCTCTGTAACATGCAGAAAGCCATTTTCAGGAGCAATGGGCAGGTCACATTCAATTGAAATGCATGATGGTGCACTGCCATTCCAAGTTCCGTCTTCCTGGCAGATCAGCACAGCATTCCCCAGGAGTTCATATCCTGGATTACAGCCATATGAAACCAGGGTGTTGTATGGAAATTTTGCCGAATGCATAGCAGGAGACCCCTTCCTGTTTCCCCAGATTTTAGCCACTGTTCCCAGATGATGAGGGGGGTGAGGAGTCACATGTGGAACTTCCATCATGTCATTTTCTTGGTTAAGATATCCCTGACCATCTCGGACCACAGTAGAGTCTCCAAAATCAATGTGAGGGGGGAGACCACAGTCGATGGGTACACATGTCGGGATGGAACTTGACCATCCAGACTCGTCACAGGTCTGCATGGCGTGACCAGCTACCTGGAACCCAGGGAAGCAGCTGTAGATGATCATGGCACCGTAGCTGTAATCTGCACCTTCTACGAACCCGTTTTCAATGGGTTGTGGGGGATCACAGTGGATGGCACTGCAAGATGGGACGTCCACATCCCAGTCACCTGTCTCTAAACAAGTCAAGGCTTTGGGACCTTCGAGCCTGAAGCCTCGGTCACAAGAGTATGTAATGGTTTGCCCATAGTGTAGCTTTGTGTAAGAGAATTTGCCATTCAAAATCTCCTTGGGCTTTGGGCACTCAATGGGTTTACAGGTTGGTTTTTTCCCAAGCCAGTGACCATTTTCTCCACAAAGAGTGGTGGTATTGCCCACCAACTCAAAGCCTGGCTTACAGGTATACAGAGCTGTGCTCAGGTAGGCGAGACCTTGCACATCGATGATGCCATTGAGGATTTCCTCCGGTTGTGGGCATTCTACTGGCACGCATTCTGGCAGTGGAGAGCTCCAGGTACCATCAGCTTGGCAGGAGGTGGTAGGATCTCCTTTTAAGAAAAACCCATCCACACAAGAATACTTGACGGTACTTCCAAAATGAAGAGCAGAAGAAGGAGCAGGGACACCGAAGGAAATGAGGGGCGGCGGGAGGCATAGAACCATCTTACAAACAGGGAAAGAATCATTCCACTGCTGGGATGGCAAGCATCTCAGGACAGAGCGGCCCTGGAGGACGTGCCCTTCCTTACAGGAAAATGTCACCACTCCCACCTCCGTGGTCAACTCCTTCAATACGAGCTGGTTCTCCAAGAGGGGTGGCTCTGGGCACTTGGCAGGCACACACTTTTGGTTTGGCTTCTTATTCCATTTGCCAGATTTCAGGCATGTCCAAGAATGATCACCAATAAGCTCGTAACCCTCATTACAGAAAAAGTGAACCTTGGCCCCTACTTCAAAATGTTCTCCTTCTGTGTAGCCATTCTGGATCGGGGGAGGTTTCCCACAGTTGAGAGGGATGCATGACAGGGGGGATTCGCTGTGCCAGTGGCGATTGGCTTGGCAGACAAACACAGGACTTCCGACTGACTTATAGCCTGGGTTGCATTGGTATCTCACTTCACTCTCAAAGGTCCTGCCAGTTGTATTCTGGATAACAGGGAGAAACAATTAAATGCAGTTTGTATAACAGATAATATAAATAACAAAATACAGTGAATCATAGTAAAGAACTAAACTAAAATGCCTGTGTTAAAATAAATCAATTAAAACATAAGCAAATGAGGACTTAATATTTTTCCAGTAGGTCCACTCTATTTTTTCAATTTCAATAAATGATAAGGATGGTAGAAGGTCAAATTAAATAATCAGTCCCTACAGCAGAAATATTAGCCACAGTGGTAAGACCATAATAAGTAAAAAATCAAGTCTCTAAATTGATTGATGAGTAGATGGAGCAATACCAAAAATTATAAACTGCTTGGTAAATTCAAAAAAATCTCACAATGCTATAGTTTGTTGTTTTACTCACAGAAAAGAAAACATACACAACACAAAAATACATCTGTTTGTGCTGCTAAAAAAAATTTTTTTTTAATGGGTATGGACCTATTGTCAGAGTTTTGCATTCATTTTTAATACATTTAAAAAAAAATTGCTGCCATAACATAAGGGTGGAAAATAAAAAGTAGTATTTTATCTTTTAAACAAAAAATGTAATATTTATGATCTCAACATTCAGATACATAAGTATATAATAATATATCATTTTAGGCAATACTAAGATGAATGAGTTATGAAAACTTTAAAAACATTACAATGGTTCTTTTGTTAGTGATCACAGTAAAGTCTAGCTTCTGTCAGGGGCACGGCTGAGATAAGCTATCCCACATCCAAGGAGTGGCGGCTGCGCAAGGGCCCAGAGGAACTACTCCATGCCTGAGGCTGGGGCTGCGGCCAAGAGGAGTTAACCCAGGTCCAAGGAGTGGTGGCTGCGCGGGCACAGGAGGGCCAAGAGGAGCTACTACATGGTCAAGGTCAGGAGGGGCGGCCATGAGGAGATATCCCACGTCCAAGGTAAGGAGCAGTGGCTGCACTTTGCTGGAGCAGCCATGAAGAGATACCCCACGTCCAAGGTAAGAGAAACCCAAGTAAGAAGGTAGGCATTGTGAAAGGGCATCAGAGGGCAGACACACTGAAACCATAATCACAGAAAACTAGCCAATGTGATCACACGGACCACAGCCTTGTCTAACTCAATGAAACTAAGCCATGCTGTGTGGGGCCACCCAAGACAGATGGGTCATGGTGGAGAGGTCTGACAGAATGGGGTCCACTGGAGAAGGCCATGGCAAACCACTTCAGTATTCTTGCCTTGAGAACCCCATGAACAGTATGAAAAGGCAAAAAGATAGGACACTGAAAGATGAACTCCCCAGGTCAGTAGGTGCCCAATATGCTACTGGAGATCAGTGGAGAAATAACTACAGAAAGAATGAAGGGATGGAGCCAAAGCAAAAACAATACCCAGCTGTGGATGTGACTGGTGATAGAAGCAAGGTCCGATGCTCTAAAGAGCAACATTGCATAGGAACCTGGAATGTGAGTTCCATGAATCAAGGCAAATTGGAAGTGGTCAAACAGGACATGGCAAGAGTGAACGTCGGCATTCTAGCAATCAGTGAACTGAGATGGACTGGAATGGATAAATTTAACTCAGATGACCATTATATATACTACTGTGGGCAGGAATCCCTTAGAAGAAATGGAGTAGCCATCATGGTCAACAGAAGAGTCCGAAACGCAGTACGTGGATGCAATTTCAAAAACGACACAATGATCTCTGTCTGTTTCCAAGGCAAACCATTCAATATAACGGTAATCCAAGCCTACGCCCCAGCCAGTAATGCTGAAGAGGCTGACGTTGAACGGTTCTATGAAGACCTACAAGACCTTTTAGAACTAACACCCAAAAAAGATGTCCTTTTCATTATAGGGGACTGGAATGCAAAAGTAGGAAGTCAAGAAACACCTGGAGTAACAGGCAAATTTGGCCTGAATTTGAGTACAGAATGAAGCAGGGCAAAGGCTAACAGAGTTTTGCAAGAGAATGCACTGGTCATAGCAAACACCCTCTTCCAACAACACAAGAGAAGACTCTACACATGGGCATCACCAGATGGTCAACACCGAAATCAGATTGATTATATTCTTTACAGCCAAAGATGGAGAAGCTCTATACAGTCAGCAAAAACAAGACCGGGAGCAGACTGTGGCTCAGATCATGAACTCCTTGTTGCCAAATTCAGACTGAAATTGAGGAAAGTAGGGAAAACCACTAGACCATTCAGGTATGACCTAAATCAAATCCCTTATGATTATACAGTGGAAGTGACAAATAGATTTAAGGGACTAGATCTGATACACAGAGTGCCTGATGAACTATGGACAGAGGTTTGTGACATTGTACAGGAGACAGGGATCAAGACCATCCCCATGGAAAAGAAATGGCTCTCTGAGGAGGCCTTACAAATAGCTGTGAAAAGAAGAGAATTGAAAAGCAGAGGAGAAAAGGAAAGATATTCCCATTTGAATGCAGAGTTCCAAAGAATAGCAAGGAGAGACAAGAAAGCCTTCCTCAGCGATTAATGCAAAGAAATAGAGGAAAACAACAGAATGGGAAAGACTAGAGATCTCTTCAAGAAAATTGGAGATACCAAGGAAACATTTCATGCAAAGATGGGCTCGATAAAGGACAGAAATAGTATAGACCTAACAGAAGCAGAAGATATTAAGAAGAGGTGGCAAGGACACACAGAAGAACTGTACAACAAAGATCTTCACGACCCAGATAATCACGATGGTGTGATCACTCACCTAGAGCCAGACATCCTGGAATGTGAAGTCAAGTGGGCCTTAGAAAGCATCACTACAAACAAAGCTAGTGGAGGTGATGGAATTCCAGTTGAGCTATTTCAAATCCTGAAAGATGATGCTGTGAAAGTGCTGCACTCAATATGCCAGCAAATTTGGAAAACTCA
The DNA here is from genome assembly GCF_054371585.1 of Giraffa tippelskirchi. NCBI lineage: Eukaryota > Metazoa > Chordata > Mammalia > Artiodactyla > Giraffidae > Giraffa > Giraffa tippelskirchi. The sequence continues at coordinate 214,467,946 of NC_137275.1, forward strand.
GCCCTGGCCACAGGATTGGAAAAGGTCAGTTTTCATTTCAATCCCAAAGAAAGGCAATGCCAAAGGGTGCTCAAACTTCTGAACAATTGCACTCATCTCACACACGAGTAAAGTAATGCTCAAAATTCTCCAAGCCAGGCTTCAGCAATACATGAACCGTGAACTTCCAGATGTTCGAGCTGGCTTTAGAAAAGGCAGAGGAACCAGAGATCAAATTGCCAACATCCACTGGATCATTGAAAAAGCAAGACAGTTCCAGAAAAACATATATTTCTGCTTTATTGACTATGCCAAAGCCTTTGACTGTGTGGATCACAATAAACTGTAGAAAGTTCTGAAAGAGATGGGAATACCAGATCACCTGAACTGCCTCTTGAGAAATCTGTATGCAGGTCAGGAAGCAACAGTTGAACCTCTCTGTATTTGGACATAATTATTTACTTTGTTTACCTATTTATTTCTTGGGTACCCCACATACACGTAAATACCATGATGGACCTAATCACAGACCTATTTCGAATTATTAAATACTAGAGCTCGATTACTTACCTGATAACGTAGTAGGAGCTCCAGAAATATTTGTTAAATGAATAAATGAAGAAAGCCTTCTTACATATACTAGACACTCTCATTTCAATGCAAAGTTAATACATCTGAGCAAAGGTCTTAGACAAAGGCTTTCACTGTTTTAAAATATAAAGGAGAAATGGTGCTATATGCATGTGTGAATTTTTAAAAAGTATTTAATTAGAATATAATCTCTTTAAAATGGCCATTGATTTGGGGGAATAGATTCTTATTCCTGATTTCTTTATAGATTTAATCAGCAGACACATATGAATGAGAAAGGAGGACATTTGTGGATATGATATAATGCTTTGCCCTGATAAAATTACCTTCAGGTGCCCTAAAAGAAAATCACAAAAGCTGTCTTACAGTGAATGGATGGTTTAATTCTCTCCAATTTTTACTGCCTATAGATTTAGTCTCTTGTTATTCAATTATATGCTCCTGCTTCTTTACTTTTCAACAGCATTTTAAAAAAAATTGGAGTAGAGTTGCTTTACAATGTTGTGCTAATTTCTGCTGTACAGCAAAGTCAATCAGTCACATGTATAAGTATATCCCCTCTTCCTTGGATTTCCCTCCACACCCCTGCTTCTGAGTAAGCCGCAGTGGGCTGGCACTGTCAGCGGTGAAAGCCAGGGACACTTGTGAATCAGTCTCTTACCTCCAGAAAGCCATTCTCAACCTTCGGTGGATCACTGCAAGATACAGGGTGGCACGTGGGTATGGGGCTGCTCCACTGTCCTGTGGCTTCACAGGCACTCTTCTTCTCCCCTTTGATGTAGAAGCCCCTGTTGCAGCTATAAGCCACCATGGCTCCAAAACTGTAGTTTGATCCAATTGCATAGCCATTCATGATGCTGGGCGGCTCCCCACAGCGCACAGGGATGCACTGGATGGACATGGGGGAAGGGCTCCACTGCCCACCTCGCAGACACTCAATCTTTGCTGAGGTATTCAGGACGAAACCCTCCATGCATTTGAAGCTCACAACTGAGCCTGCTGCAAATTTTGCTTTGCTCACGGATTCCAAGATGCTGTAGGAAACAGCAGGGGGTTTTTCACAGAAATGAGCTATACAGCGGGGCATGGCCTGACCTTCTGGGGGAACCCACTTGCCCTGGGCATTGCAGAGGAGCTGGGAGTTGTCTGCCAGGCTGTAGCCGTCTGAGCAATAGTAGAACGCAATGTCTCCAAATAGCCGATGGGCAGTCTCTGGGGAGGCGTGTTCCACGCTGGGCGGCTCGTCACAGGAGACGGCCAGACATTGCTGGTCACTTCTGCTCCACTTGCCACTGGCCAGGCACTCAACAGTATCAGGACCAGCAAGGGTGTAGCTATTAGATTGGGGAAAGAGAAACAGTAACCAAGTATATTATTTGAGAAAAGGTGTTTGCATCTTATTCTGTTTTTATTTTTGATCTTTCCAACAATGACTTTACGTTTATTCTTTATCCTTTAAAACAATATTTACTGTTTGAATTTGAGCTTATTGACCAAATCATCTTCATTTAAGATACACATCTTGGTAATAATACTAGGGCTCATTCAGAAAGGGAAGTAGATTTTTGCTATTTAAGAAACTCTAAAAATTGTTATACATTTTCTTACAAATAAAAATGAGGAATAAGTTATGGTTCTGTTTGACTCAACTCAGTTGGAACTTCATCCGTCTACAGAGAGTTTCAGTTGCTTGACTTGATCATTAGTCCTAAAAGCTCTGATGAATCCTAGGTAGCCTCTAAGTAATGCTTAGTTATTCACTTACTTATAATCAATGAACTTTAAAGAAGGGATTATAATTTCAGTCTCCAATGTTTCCTAAGGCCTTAACCACATGGTTAGCATTAAAAGCTGTGTCTGATTATGGCTATTCAACCAGCACAAATACATTTTGCTTAATAACTCTCAGTCTTTTTTATGCACAAGGCTTTTCTCCATATATGATGATAGATTGATGACTTACAAATATCTTAAATTATTCTCAAGTACTCTCTCAATGAAGTAGAACAAAATATTAGGATATGTAGTATTAGAATAATTACACTCTGATTTTCGTTCTCAGTTTCTTACTGAAAAGAAAGAGGATGGGGAAACTAAAACGAATGCCTAACATTTGATTGGTCCGTCGTTCTGATACTAATGAAGGGTAAGGGGACTAAAATAATTTGGTAGCAATTGAACTCTGCTTAGAAATATTAATTTCTTCATTTTACAGTGATGACTCAGAAGGCTACAAAATCTGCTGAGAATCACAGATGCAAGCAGCAGAGTTAGGATCTGATTTTGGTTTACTGAATTCTAACATTTTTGTCTTCTCTCCTCTCCTTAAAATGAGATCAGTTACATCACAACTGGTGGGTATCCTGTGGAAACCATATGTCAGTGTTATTAGTACAAATTATTTGACCGACTCTTCAGCAGATTCTTAAGTCATCAGTTAGTGAACATGTCCAATTTCAATTATGATAGAGAGGGTGGAATTCTTTTATCTTTGTTGGTAAGATTTATGAAATCTATAGAAAACAGAGATCAGGTGAAAAATGATCGAGCAACAGCAGAGATGTTTGTAACCTCCCTACCTATAATAATCATATATTATGCTGTGAAAGAAACAGTCTCAAAGCAAACACTCATAGCTGTACTCAATAGTTAAGGAGTCCCCAGTTGGGGTCTGCTGGAGCTCAAGGTTGTGGATTAGCTCAGTTCTTTGTATAAGAATCTGAACTTAATGAACTGTTAGATGGCTTCCATCTTAAAGGATCCAGGAAGATAAACAAAGACAGTATATTAAAACTTTAATTTTATTATTAAAAATCCATTGTCCAAGGTCTGAGTTCCTAGCTTCCACTATTACTGTGTAGAATGTGCTCCATTTGTAGAGGTTCTTGATGTTTTCTATTTTTGTGGCACAATTTACATCCTTGGAACACTCTGAACCAAGCATCATCATTTTCACAAGGTCCTTTAATACTGCTACTATATTTCATTGGTTGAAGTTTACAAAGTTCACCTGAGACATCCCTGATTTACGAGGATCCATTGTGCCATCTATAAAGTGGTTCCTTTATGTCATGGGACTAGCTGCTTTGAGGCAGAAGCCTCTGCCTCCAGAACCTTCCTTATTCCTTAAAGCCTTTTAAGGACACAAAAACGGTGCTTTGTAATCTGGCAGCACTTTGTTAGGCCTCTGACCTCTGATCTGCTGGAAAATCTCCACTAACTACTCTTTCCTAATGGGAAAATCACAGCAGAAAAAGCACTTCTGTCACGTAGTGGGAGATTACCACTAAATACTTGTATTTTGAACAAATGAATCTAAAGAATGCATTTTTGATACTATCCATACTTCCCTAGAATGGACACCGTCCCTTTGTCTTGACTTCTCTTTATCACTCTCAGTCAACATTTAGTCCTTCACTGGATAATGAGGCGATGCTATGTGCTAGAATCCCTTCACCTAGGGCACGAGGCAATACCAGTGCCTGTACCTGTTTACACATCTGTTGTCCCAGATGAAACAGCTTTTGAGAGGAGTCATGAAAAAAGCAGGAAAGGATGAAAAGTAACAGGAGCAAAGAAATGGGAGTGTGGTACAGCCGGGGTCTTCTGCAGACTTACAAACAGGAATGGCTTATGAACATCTGGAAAGGGAAGCAGTGATCACTGGGATCTTGTGTGTTTTTGACAGGTTCTGATGGCTAATGAGTGAAAGTGTGGCAGGCACAAATGAACTGGAAACTGTTTTTGACAGCTTCTCTGACAAGGAGTCTCATAAGATTTTAGCTGACAAAATGCTGTCAGAACAGAAAGATATTTAAGTGGTTTATTAACTGGATGACCCAAAGAGTACTGGTTAACAGAGGTAAGCTAGCTGGGCATTTCCTATCTTGTTAACGCCACAAAACTCTGTCCTTAGCCTATTGGTTTGTAAACAACACATAACTGTAGGGTGAAGAATGAGGGTTTTAATAGTCCAGTTCAATGTTTCTAATCTTACACGGTAATATTTAACAAAGATAAAATGGAGGTCATGTATATAGATAACAAAGACAAATTGCACAGAGGGAAACCCGGCTTAGTGGCAGCCAGTGTAAAAGACTTTAGTTTCATCAAACGAATTGAGTGAGTCAATGGTGACATTCTTAAAAGGGTTACTGTATCTCTAGAAACTCATTTATTCCGAAAGAGAAGAAGAGAGATGAAATAAACAGTTATGTTTTAAGTACCATGCGCCAGTCCCTAAATTTAGTGTTTTTTTTTTTGTAGTTATGTTCTAATTTGCATGTGTCGGTGTACATTCAGCTCTGGCTATCACAGTTCAAAAATGGCTATAGGCTTATTGGAATAGGCTCAGAGGACAGTGACTCTGAGAGTGAACAGACTTGGAATCACTTCCATTTATGAGAAAGAGAAAGGCAGATTTGAGGTTGAGCTGGCTGAAATGTCTGTCTCCCAACACCTTCACTTCCAATGCTGCGAGCTTGACATCTTAACCAGAGTGTAGGATCTTTTTTTTTTTTTTTTCAGTCATGGGAATGTATGAAGGGCTGAGATCCCTTTCTGAAACCTCTCAATTAGCTCCAATGATCCATTTGTAGGAGAACCTTGGGACCAAGCCATCGAAACTTGAATGGCTGGCATTTCAGAGAAGCAGAGAAATTTATACTGAATAACTTGAGAAGGTGGAAATAAAGCCAGTGCTTTAGACTAGATAAAATACTCAATGAAGGTGAGAACAGGAGCTTATTAAAATAATTGTCTTCTAAGACACATCAGTTAGTCAGATGCTAAAGAAGCATATGTTCTCTGAATGACAAAAAGAGGAATTAATTTGTAGTTACTGCCTAGATAGAACTATAACCAGTCTTTGATCAAACTGCCACATCATTCCATTATGTTAGAAATCTAAATGAGTGCTCAGCTTTCCGAAGGACATAGTTAACCTGCTTATGTAAAAGAATCATTTAAAAATGATGACGTTTTATACTGATGATAAGATACGGCCTATAAATGTTGGCTACCAAAACAGGAAAAATTGGAATTGGTAAAAATCTAAAACGTTGAAATATTTAATTTTAGTCTGTGTGACATTTTGTAGTCTCATTCAAAAAACAATGGGGACACCCTTGAAGTCTGTTATTTAAAACCAGGCCATACATATTATAAAACAAGGAAAAATTTCTGTAATTCCAAAGAAAACTGTCCCATTGATATTATAGTGATGCCATAGAAGCAACATTTTAGGATGAACTGGCTGTAATGCATTATCATACTTCTGGAATGATTAAAAAAATCCTTTGAAAATGGGCAGAGTAATCTCCAGATGCAATTTTCAGTGGTTTGATTCATGGCGTGAACACTTACTAATGGGCTTGGGCAGCTTTATGAGAAGACTTTATGAGTGCGTTATTAGCTCTTCTCTTAAGAAGTCTTAAAAGAGCAGCATACTAGATATTTAAAGAGCTGCAATTTAATAAGATCAACAGAAAGTATAAATCTGTATCAGTAAGTCATTCTGTTTTCAATTGAAAAAGATAATCAATAATTATCTGTCAATAATCCTTCCTTCCTATTGAATTTCTTCCCAAGAGAAAATATATAAGGATGAAAAGGAAAATGGGAAATAAGTGATCATTTTGTAAGTTGGGGCCGAAAGCTAAAAACCTCCAGTGTAATGTTTTGATAAAAGGTGGATCTGGAAGGCCAATTTCAGGGCAGGAGACAGAAATGAGACATTCCTTTTCTGCCATTCATTTTACCACTCTAGGCTCCTAAAGTCTCTGCTCTTCCATCCTTATCTTGAGAGCGTACTGTCCCTTCTTAATCCAAGGAAAGGCCCATGCAAAGCACAACACCGGTACACGAAGACACAAACACTGAGACCAAAGCAAGAAGGTGAAGTGTGCGCACCCACTAAGCAGGAGTGGGTAAATCACACACTGTGCGGGGCAGGGGCCTGTGTCAGGCAGCCCAAGGGAGAAGAGGAAGCTGAGAGGGTTAGAGAGGGAAACAGGTTCTTATCAGGCCAACAGCACTTTTGGGAACAGGAGGAGATGACAGTACACAGAAGCCATGACATGAGCACAGTGATTCTATCCTGGAATAGAACAGACACAGTGCATATTCTATGCACTTTCCCTTGTGAAGGGAGAGATGGAAAAGAAGTGAAGTGATCGGGACAAGCGCTGACTTCTTGTTCTGGCTATAATATAGTCTGAAAACCGCCTCTATGTAATACTTGATGAAATACAACAAAAGTTATTTTAAATGCATAGCTAAGCTGACAACAAATGTGCCAGAAATGAAGAGGAAATTAAGAACAGAAAAGTCTGTGAATGAATGCTGTGGTTGCCCTTGGCTTGGCCAGGAGAGGGAAAAAGTAAAAATAACCTTGGAATTGAAGTAGAGAGTAATAGCTGAGTCTCTGCCATGATTCCGTGTCCTGGAAGGAGGACATTCAATGAAAGGATACTCACTAGAAAATTTGCACCTTGAGGCCCAGTGATGTGACAAGTGAGATCCCTGCACTTGCTGGGAATCTGGTTAGAAAAACAAAGTTCCAGCTAAGGTAGCAGAACCCAGGACTGCATCTTATGTGGACTTGAGGGTAGGATTTATACCAATTGGGCTTCCCTGATAGTTCAGTTGGTAAAGAATGGGCCTGCAAAGCAGGAGACCCCAGTTTGATTCCTGGGTCAGGAAGATCCACTGGAGAAGGGTTCGGCTACCCACTCCAGTGTTCTTGGGTTTCCCTTGTGGCTCAGCTGGTAAAGAATCCGTCTGCAGTGTGGGAGACCTGGGTTCGATCCCTGGGTTGGGAAGAGCCCCTGGAGAAAGGAAAGGCTACCACCCCAGTATTCTGGCCTAGAGAATTTCATGGACTATATAGTTCCTGGGGTCACAAAGAGTCGGACACAACTGAGCAACTTTATACCAATCATTTTGTATGGAAAGCCTTCAAACAGATAAATAAATGTACATTGGATTTTGGTTGGTGATATTCCTGGGGTACCTAGTAGGAAAAATAGTTGATATACTCAGACCACTAAAGAACTGTCATAGATAAAACAAGCCCCAATACTATAAGGACACAATATAAAATTATAAAACACATGCATATTTTTCATCATGAATGGGTCAGTAGACAGAACAAACAGCAAGATGAGGGCACCAATAAATTGAGACAGAAAAAGTGGTCTAGAATCTAAAAAATAATATGAAATAAATATGTTCAAATAACGAAAGACAAAAGCCTCAAAATTCTATTCAAAAAGAAGAGACTATGCAAAAAGACACTTGAAAAATAAACAAAGAGTAATTTTAAAAATAAAAATATAGAAATTAAAACTTTTAAAAAATGGGCACAGTTCAAAAGCAGATTATAGACAGCGGAAAGAAAAACTAGTGAACTGGAAGATATAAATTAGGAAATTACCCAAATGCAACCCAAGTGTTTAAAGATATAGAAAATGCGACAGATAAATGAATATGTAAAACAGAAATAAAAGCTCTAGTATATATCTAATAAACTAATATATATCTAGAAATAGAGAAAAGTAAAAGTGAAGAAGAGTGAAGTAAAAAAGAGTTTATTCTAAAACTGGTGAAAGACACAAATCCTCAGATATAAGAAGTACAGTGAGTCCTGAACAAAATGAATGACAATCAACGCAGCTTTAAGTCATAACATAGAGAACCACCAAAACAACAAAGACAAAAAAAAAAAAAAATTGAAGGGAAAACACATTGTGTATAAAGGAACAATTCAACCATTTTCTCAACCTCAGCACTACCAACATTTTGGACCAGACAAATCTTTTTTGTGGGGGTCTGTCTTATGTATTGTAGTATGTTTTAGCAGCATCCCCAGAGGATATCTGCTCACTGCTAATAGCATCTTTCCCTCAATTGGGACATCAAAAACATCTCCAGACCTTGTCTAATGCTCCTGAAGGGCAATACTGCCCCTGATTAAGGACCAATAAATTAGACTGATGGAATCTTCAACAGAAACACTAGAAGTCATGGAACAATGGAATAATATCTTCAAAAATGTTTATGGAAGAAAACTATTAATGTAGACTTGTATACACAGCTGGGGGCTTCCCAGGTGGCACGAGTGGTAAAGAACATGCCTGCCAATGCAGGAGATGTAAGAGATGCAGGTTCGATCCCTGGGTAGGGAAGATTCCCTGGAGAAGGAAATGGCAACCCATTCCAGTGTTTTTAGCTGGAGAATCCCAAGGACAGAGGAGCCTGGTGAGCTACAGTCCATAGGTCGCAAAGGGTTGGACATGACTGAAGCAATTTAGCATGCACGCATGTATACCCTGGAGAAGCCAATGGCACCCCACTCCAGTACACTTGCCTGGAAAATTCCATGGACAGAGGAGCCTGGTAGGCTACAGTCCATGGGGTCACAAAGAGTCGGACACGACTGAGCGACTTCACTTTCACTTTTCATTTTCATGCATTGGAGAAGGAAATGGCAACCCACTCCAGTGTTCTTGCCTGGAGAATTCCAGGGACAGGGGAGCCTGGTGGGCTGCAGGGTCGCACAGAGTTGGACACGACTGAAGCAACTTAGCAGCAGCAGCAGTAGCAGCATGTATACCCAGCTAAATTATAATTCAAGAGCAAGGGTAAGATACTATTATTTTCAGACAAAGATTGTCTGAAGTACATGCCAAAAGAAGAATATAAAGGATGTACTTCAGGAAGTAGAGGCATTAAACCTGAAAGGAAGGAGGGTATGGAATAAGCAATGTCCATGACCCAATAATTCTAACTCTTAGTATTTGGCCAGAGGTATCCTTCTATGGACCAGGAGACATGTACAAGGATGTTTACATCAGCACTGTTGTGTCAGCAAATAAAGTGGAAATCAATTAACCCTCTATCAGTAGGGAAATGGGTAATTTAGAGATTGCTCATTCTTACAAGGAAACTAAAATGAATTCTGCAATTAAAATGAATTCTGTTGATTTACATGTATCAATAGTTATACATTAGGCTCAGCCTCTAAGTCGTGTCTCTTTTCAGCCCCATGGACTATGCAGCATGCCAGGCTTGCTCATCCTTCACCATCTCCCAGAGCTTGCCCAAATTCATGTCCATTGAGTAGGTGATACTATCTAACCATCTCATTCTCTATCACCCCCTTCTCTAACAGCTGTCAATCTTTCCCAGCATCGGGGATTTTTCCAATGTATCAATAGAGATAAATATAAAAAAATGATGCTAAATAAAAATCAAGCTTCAAAATGATACTCAGAATATGAAGCAACATACACAAAAATTAAAACACATAAATCCACAGAATATTTATGAGGACCAACATATATAATACAGAAAAGATACACATTTACTTTGGAAAGAGTAGGTGGTGAGAATGGCTTCCAGTTATCTTTATAATGTATTTATTCTATAAAAAGAAATCTGTAATAACTATGGCAAAAATTTAAAATGTTCTTTTATCTCAGCAGTGGATACACAGGTAATTTTAACAGAGATTATTTAATTTGGCTCTGTGCTCTTTTGTACATTTAAATGTTTCATTAAACATTTGCCCAGAAAAAAGGAATAAGATAGAAGCTCTCCAGTCTGGCCACCCTCATGACACTCTAAAGATGAGTAAATGTATGTAAAGTGGCAAAACTGTTCTTCCTCGCATCAAGTTTTACTTTCAAAAACATGAAGCCATCTCTTAATAGCTATTAATATTTTTTTCTTTTAGAGAAAAAACATGGGTGGCAGTGGTTTGTGACTGCATGTACTTTCTACTAATTTGGTTAAGATAGTTTCCCTTATATTATTAACATGTCATCTCTTTACATAATGATAATGATGATAGGTGCATGCATGCTCGGTTGTGGCCGACTCTTGCAACCCCATGGACTGGAGCCCACCAGGCTCCTCTGGCCATGGGAGTTTCCAGGCAAGAATATTGGAGTGGGTTGCCATTTCCTTCTCCAGGGGATCTTCCCGATTCAGGGTTTAAACCTGCATCTCCTGCATTACAGGTAGATTCTTTACCACTGAGCCACCGGGGATGCCCTACCACAATACAGAAAAATAATGATAAAGCCATATTTATATAGCATTTCATGCACATATAAAGCGCTTTAACAAAAATGGCCTCATGCCCTTTAACAGCTATATCATTTACGTAGACAGACTTGGTTTCCATCTTTCCAATGAGAAGAAAGCTCCCACAGAGTGTCTATTTACTTAGAGCTGAAGGAGTCTGTATGACAATATGGCCCTAACACCCTCTGTTTTAACTATAAAATGGGAGTAATAGTTCTTCAGCCAAAACCCCCTCTTTGGGGAAGGGAACACTTGAGATAATTCACAGGAAAGTCCTCTGAAGAATGCAAAACCCTCTATGAAGGCTGGGATTTACCATCACTTTCAATATTATATTTAGTTCTTCTTTTAATAAATCCTCTTTTTCATAATATATAGACTTAACATTAGGCAGATACAGAACTCTTCTTATGATACAGATGAATGATTTATACAGAAAAAAAGGAAATACGGGAATTTTTATAAGAGATGAACTTTAAAACTATATGTGAAGACAAAGTTCTAGCAGGAGATACAGTAAAATATTACCAGCATTTATCTTTGGGCAATTTAAAAATATATTTTTATTTTCTAGTTTTATACAGTGGTAATAGGTTACTGCTATAATCAGAAAAAAACCCAGAAGTAGTCAATATCTAGTTATTATTTGAAACATTCATATTTGAAAAGATTTCACAAATATTTAAATGACTAATCTTATATAGTACTATGCAGTTCATTAGGAAGCAGTTTTTAGTTGAGTCAATCCACAGGGGAGAGATGAGGCCATCAAAAGTTAACTTCTACAAATTAACACAACATTGTAAATCAACTATACTTTAATAAAATAAGTTTTGAAAAGCTAATTCCTACACTGACATTTTAGCATTCAAGATTTCTTTTTTTTCACTTGTTAAGTGTTAAGATCACTTAACAAGTGTTAAGTGATGTTAAGATGTTAAGATCTGGGATTTCTGTCAACTACTTGAGTATTTGATGCTCAAGAGCTTTTTGCAAGAAAATGTTGTCGCCACCTTCTGGCGGCCTGTATTAGTGGGATGGTCTTTTTATCTAAGTGACATGAAGTCAACATTCATGTTCTAGAAACTGTGTCCTCTCTTCTAATATCATAATAATGGCAAAGTTTGTTGAGATACTGTCTTCTGGCTAGTCCACGCCTTATATAATTTTATTCCTCACAATGGCCATAAGGAGTACGAACGTTGAATGAACTTGTAGAACAAGCACAGAGAGGTTATACCATTTTCCCAAGGCTGCACAGTAAGCAAATGACAGAACTGAGACACATATCCAGAAAATCGCAACCCCTCTGCTGTCACTCGTTACAACTGTGCGAAAAGCAACTGTGGTAAATCCGGAGTGTGAACGCTATCAACTATCACTGCTGAAAACATTTATTGAGGAAGCACGGGAAAAATGAGCAATTAAATGCCAGACGATCTGGGATTTAATCATCCTTCAATTCTTTTCTCCTTGCCTGAGACCTTAGGCAGATAACTGTCCTAGAGGGAACCTTTCCTTTCTCTGTGTCCTACATGGTTTCTGTGGGGATACAATGAGATAAGGAGTAGGAAAGCACTTTGAAAACTGCTTCCTATTTGCATACATCTCTAAATGAAATGAGACCAGTAAAAATGTAAAAATCTGAACTTTATTATAATCTTATTTTTTTAAATGCAGACATGGCATCTTTATGCTTTGACCTAAAGTCTTACCTTTGGTTTTGCAGGGACAAGACACAAATGCTTATTTAAATGTGCTTTTTGCATCTATAACTAAAGTATCAAGATATTTTCCACAGAACTGCCCAATGTCCATTATTCAAGGCCCAATTTGATAAATTACTGTAATTCCGGGAAAACACTATTTTTACAGGAGAATATGCTCCCTTTCTTACAAGAAAAGAATATCAAGCTCTCTCTGGATTTGGCTGCCAGGAAATTGAATTTAGTGTTCAATGGAGTCCATCTGCAGTTGGGGCCACCCTCTCCCAATAATCCTTTCCTTCCTCGGGCTTACTCACCCTTCTCTGCAAGCGTAAGTGGCAGTGTTCCCGAAGGTGAAGTTACTCCCGGTGGTGACAGCATCTTTGACGGCCGGCGGCTCTCCACAGGAGACGAGGTGGCAGGTAGGTGGCGCTCTATCCCAGGTGCCTGAAGCCGAGCATTCAATGACTGAAGGGCCCTGCAAACTACAGGAAAGAAAGGTGCCACTTCTTTCACTGGCTATTGGCTTACTGCTCTAGAGATGAACTAGGAAGGACTTGGGAGAGAACAAGGGCCACTTGGGAATTTTAACACATGAATTTTCTTTTTATTTTATTGCTTTATTCAAAAACAAAGGAAATAAGAGTTTGGCTGTAGATTCATTCACAATTATGAGTAGGCTAAAACAACATAGCCACAAGTGGGGTATAAAATAAAATGGTTTAATGTGCTCATTGGTGATGCTCTCAGGTGCTCCAAACCTTGTGATTAGCAGATTACTTGGATGAGAAGCAGTATTAGGCTGGTTAGGATCCAGTGATAAGGGAGACAGACACCTAGGAAGTCAGAGTAATTCAAATCAAAGGGCACCGTCCTTGCCATGAGCCTGGGCATCTGAACAGTGTTGTTCATCACTCTGACCTCTGGTCTGCCCTATGAATTTAAAAACCTAGGAGTTCGATGGCATGGTTCACCCACCCTCACTTGCCAACCAGATTTTGCTTGTACAACTCACTCCATTTTCTGTTCACTTGATCTGTTAGCCAAGTTTTTGATCACAGCTTGACTCTTTCATTTCTTTTTGAACACACACACACACACACACACGCACACACACACACATCATTAATCAAATTAACCTCTTAACAGTATTAAAGACCTAGGCCCTTATCTTGACATGATTTTTTAACAATATTCTATGCAATGTTTTGTTTACCAAAAAAAAATCATCATCAAAGCATTTTATTAGGTGTTATGCTTCATAAACATTTTTTGCTTTCATGTTTAGTGTCTAAATGTTTATAGTATTGAATTGGAGCTCTCAAAGTTAGATGGAATATTTCCCTGAGCATTTACTATAGGCTGAGCTTTAAGAAGCAAACATGTTTAAGAATATCTTTTACACTTAGAAACTTGTATTAAAGCCAGCCAATCACATGGAAGTGAAAACCCATTGAGTAAATAATGAGTAAGAGGGTACTGTAGGAAGCTTGGCTGCTGTCTAGGACTGTACCTGTATCCATTCTCACATGAATACGATGCAGTAGAAAGATAGGTAAGCCCACTCAAAATATATTTCCCATGATTTACATCTTTGGGGCTAGAACACTTGACCAGTTCACACACAGGAGGAGAATGACTCCAAGAACCACTAGCAAGACACGATGATTCTTTCTCACCCTCCAGAGTATATCCTTTATTACACCTAAAGAAGATAAAAGAAAATGACAGAATAGAATTCACTTTGCATAATTTCATCTGTGCCAAAACCTCCAAAAAGACTAAGAATTTATACATATTGCTAGAATGTTTTTTTCCTACTGAAATAATGCTTTGAAAATTTTTTTTCAATATTGAATACTATGCATCTTGCCCACAGGGACCCTGTTGGGTAATAAATAGAAGGATGGATTTAAGCATTTGACTTGCCTCCAGTTTGTGTCATGGGTTAGCATCTGCCATTAGAAAGTTCACTCTTTAAAATTCAATTCAAGTATAGTTGATTTACAATGTTGTGTCAATTTCTGCTGCACAGCACACTAACTCAGTTATATGTATGTACACATTCAGTTATACATATATATACATATATATTCATATATATATATGTGGCTCAGATGGTAGAGTCTGCCTGCAGTACAGGAAACCCACATTCAATCCCTGGATTGGGAAGAACCCCTGGGGAAGGAAATGGCAACCCACTCCAGTACCCTTGCCTGGAAAATCCCATGAACAGAGGAGCCTGGCAGGCTACAGTCTATGGGGTCGCAAAGAGTTGGACACAACTGAAGTGACTTCACTTTCATACATTCTTTTCCATTATAGTTTATCATAGGATATTGAATATAGTTCCCTATGCTATACAGGAAGAACTTGTTTATCCATTCTATATATAATAGTTTGCATCTGGCTAATCCCAAATTCTCAATCCTTCCCTCTTCTCCTCCCCTCCCCCTTGAATAACCACACAGCTGTTCTCCACTTCTCTGTGTCTGTTCCTGATAAACAGAAAATTCCTGGTTTGATAATAGTCCTATCTAAAATAAGTCCTTAAGATGCTATGAAAGAAGGCCCTACAAGCTAATGAATATTTTTGGTTATAAACTGGAGATTTGGATCCAAGCCCAAATATAGAATTCAATTAATTCCACATTAATCTGAAAATATCCTCTGGGATTACTCTTTGTCTTTTTTTTTACCAGTATTCTTTCACTGCCAGCATGTTATCAACAACATCTACAATGCAGTGTTAATCTTAGACACTCACCTATATATTACTTTATTGCCATAGGTAAATACTGATCCATCAACGCCACCATTTTCTGGGACAGCTGGTGCACCACAGGAAACAGCTTAAAGGGGGAAAACCAACAGGCATTGCTTTTCTTAGCCAGTATGTGTAAAAATCTCTTTAAGGGCAGCTCCAGGATTTTGGTCACGTTTAAATGTGAGCCTAGGGACTTCCCTGGTGGTCTGGTGGTTAAGATTCTGCCTTCCAATGCAGAGGGTGTGGGTTTGATCCCTGGTCAGGGAGCTAAAATGTACATGCATTGTGGCCAAACAACAATAGAAACAAAACTGGAACACATTCAATAAAGACTTTAGAAATGGTCCACATCAAAAAAATCTTTAAAAAAATAACTATGAGTCCAATATTGGGCTTTAAATATAAAGAATTTGAGACCACACTTGACATTTCTCCACTCTGACTTTCTAGCACTGCTATACACCATAAACATGGGGGAATTTACTCAACGTACCTTCACAATATGGTATCAGATGACTCCATTCTCCAGACTCCAAACATGTGATCCTGGCCGCCCCCACCAGCTGGTATCCTTCTTCACATGAAAAGGTGACCTCAGCACCCACGGTATAAGTCTCCCCGGAAGAGCGGCCATTTTCTGGATTTCCTGGAGTCTTGCATTTTATAGGTTCTTGAAAGAGAGAAAACAGTTTTTGTGGGTCAACAGGGTCTTTCACATAACCACATGAGGTCTCATAGCAAAAGAATTCCACTGCAGTTAAGGTACCAATTAAATCTTGAAGGGGGGAGAAAAAACTTCTGAAGGGAAAGGCATGAATTCCAGGGACACACCAGATGATTTAACAGGCATTTTAAACACAGTATTTTGAAACAGCAATGAATAAGAAAAAGAAACAAAATGCCTCTGTCCCCAAAGGAAGCTGTTTAGGGAAGAATTAGTGGTGGTGCCAGGGCACAGCTCAGAAGGGCTTCAGCCCCTCCTCCTCCCAACCTCATTTGTTGTTGTTCAGTCGCTCAGTCATGTCCAACTCTTTGCGATCCCATGGACTGCAGCGCGCCAGGCCTCCCTGTCCTTCACCATCTCCTGGAGCTTGCTCAAACTCACGTCCATTGAGTCAGTGATGCCATCCAACCATCTCGTCCTCTGCTGTCCCCTTCTCCTCCTGCCTTCAGTCTTTCCCAGCATCAGGATCTTTTCCAATGAAAAGATCACTTTTTAAGTGCAACTGACTTTCTCTCAAGATGATATAAAGGCAGCCACAAAGCACACTGAGGGGAAGTTCCCTGCCTCCGCTTTCAAACAGCTCCCAGATCATAAGCCTGCTATGTGCAAATCCAGGGTCAGTCACCTCTTCTAGGAAGGGGAATTATATAAAGGGAGATTTAAGGCTAGAGTTGAACAATGGGACCAAATGAATACTGAAATTCTCAGAAAAGGGAGATATACTGATTTAATCTTTCTGAAGATCTTTTGGACTTTACATGGAACCCTCGCAAAAAGTAAATGCAGTTATAAGACTGATTTTGAGAATTCTTCGTTAAGTTCTAATTTTTCTAGTAGCTGCTTTCTCACAATTAGCATAGAAAGACATTGATGGGTTGAGTATTATCAACCTTATCACAAAATACAGGTAAAGCAAGAGGTAAGGCAGGATGTCTCTTTTTTCCCCAATGATATAATTCTGAGTAGCTGAGGCAGAAGAAAGATTCTGAAAGTGAAGAGGTGATGAAGTAACCTCTTTGCTCTGACTGAAGGCAGTAGAGGCCACTGCTTATATTTCTAGATCCACTCTATTATTCTTCTATTATGGAGACATTTCTTCAACAGTCAGGTGATAAAGCTGGCTCTCAGTTTTGTTTTTCAGAAATTGGGATCTATGGCCATAACACCCTGAACGCACTGGATCTTGTCTGATCTCAGAAGCTAAGCAGGATCAGGCCTGGTTAGTACTTGGATGGGAGAAATTGTGAAGTCAGGAAAAGCACAGTGCTAGTTTAAAGCACCTCCAACTGTTGCTTGTGTATCTTTAAACACTTTTTACTGAAGTGTAAGTTGATTTACAATGTTGTGTTAGCTTCAGATGTACAGCAAAATGATTCACTTATACATATATAAATATATCTATTCTTTTTCAGATTCTTTTCCATTATACATAGTTATAGGATATTGAATATAGCTCCCTGTGTTATACAGTAGGTCCTTTGATTATCTCTTTTACATATAGCATTTATAGTGTCTATATGCTAATCCCAAACTCCTAACTCATCCCTCCCTCCAATTTCCCCTTTGATAACCATAAGTTTGTTTTCTATGTCTGTGAGTCGGCTTCTGTTTTGTAAATAAGTTAAGGCGTATCATTTTTTTAGATTTCACATGTAAGGGATATCATGTATTTGTCTTTCTCTGTTTAAGTATCTTTTTGAAGATGAGTTTTCTTCTCCATATCCCCTTTGAAGTTGAAAATACTGTCTTATTTTTATATGACATACATTTAAACTATATACTTGAATTAAAAAATTGAAATAGACTTCCCAATTGCACATAGCCTAGTTACCTGCACAGTTTTTGCCATCTCCTGTGTAGGGTGGGATACATGAGCAGACGTAGGATCCATTTGTATTCAGGCAGGAGGCGTGCTCACTACAGTCTGACCCAACTGCACATTCATCAACATCTAAAATAGAGATGGTTTACAGGCCATAAGGCTGATGGATTTGTCTTATGTAGCAAACATTTGTTTTTACTTTTAAATCATTATGTATCACTTAATGCGTCACACTATATATAATTTTTATGAAGTTTAGATGTAATAGTCATAATCACATTGCAGATCTACAATAAAAGCTATTTCCACAGTTTATAGGTGGATAAGCAGAAGAAAGAAAGAAAGAAAAAGATATTCTTATATTGGGCCTGGTAAAAATTTAAAACATGTTTGGCATGTCCATGGACAGCTGCTTTGTCACTATGGCTTGCCCAGAGCTGACTAGGACGAGATGAAATTAACAAAGGCATGCCACAAGAGCCTCAGGAATTTGGGACAATTATCTCCCACAGAGTCAGAATAAAGGCACGCAGTAATTGCCAAGATTCATCTCACCAAGACACGATGGTGAAATGCCATTCCAGCTCCCATTATCCGTACAGAACATCCTTGAATCACCCAACAAATAGTAGCCATTGTTGCACTGGTAGGTCACTGTGCTGCCAGCATGGAAGTCCTCGGCTGAATAGAAGCCATTCTCCAAAGGGGGTGGCACCCCACAGCTAATGCCTGGAATGTGACAACTACGTTAGCAGCAAAATAATCAATGAACATCTTATTTACATTAAACCTGTACTTGAGTTAAGCATGAACTCTTCAACGCACACAAACATTACACTGAGAATACCATGGGGTGGTGGCAGGCTGCAGCGACTCTTGCGCCCAGAGCATCAAGCACAGTGTCTGGCTCACAATGGGCATGCAATTCATTCATTTAAAAAATACTTATGGAGGGACTTCCCTGGTCGTCCAGGGGCTAAGACTTCATGGTCCCAAAGCAGGGGACCTGGGTTCCATCCCTGGTCGGGGCACTAGATCCCACATGCTGCAAGTAAAGATCTAAAGTGTCACAACTAAGACCCAACACAACCAAATAAATAAATACTAAAAAAAAAAAAAAAATATTATAGCGACCCTGCTACCTGCTAGACATTGTCTGGGTGCTGAGGTTGAACCAAACAGACAAAATCCCTGCCTTACAAAGTGTACTGTCTAGTCAGAGAGGAGATACATGAAAACAGATAAATATGCACCAGGTGGAAAGAGATGTTATGGAGGAACTTCCCCAATCACCCTATCTACAATAGCAGTCCTGCTTCCGCCCAACACTCTCACTTTATATCTCCCTATCCTGCTTTTACCCTGGTGGCTCAGTCGCTAAAGAACCTGCCTCCAATGCAGGAGCCGCAGGTTTGATCCCTGGGTTGGGAAGATCCCCTGGAGAAGGAAATGGCAACCCACTCCAGTATTCTTGCCTGGGAAACCACATGGACAGAGGAGCCTGGAGGGCTACAGTCCATGGGGCCTAAGAGTTAGACATAACTGAGCAACTAGACCACCACCACCCACTCCCCGCTTTAGTTTTCTTCAAAGCCTTTACTTCTGGCGTTTGCTGTTCTTACTTACTAGAAATAAATAATGTTACTTGTTACTTCTTGCCTTTCCTACTACAATATAAACTCCACAAGAAGAGAGACTTTCCCCAACTGCTGAACTTATCTCCAGAACTTATTTCAGTGTCTAGCACATACTAGGTACTTTCAAAATTGTTGAATAAATGAATGAATGGGTGCATCCAACTTAGATATAGTCCAGTTTTCCCACCCAGCAATGACCCATCTCCCTCTGGGCTCCAGGCTCACACCCATCTTTCCCTCCATTCATTTCCTTGGGCCACCTGGGTGCCTTCACGGGTGGTGGGCTCTTTGCACCCTCATCTCCCACCTCCCTCATGGTGCCCAGCACACTTCGTTACACAAAGAAAGCAATGAGTATCTGCTATACTGGCTGTTAAGAAGTACTTTACTTTCATCTAGCATCCCTCAAAAAGTGTTCTTAGGGTTCCAGTAATTTTCAAGAGCTACTGAAATGCCTTCAACAAAGGCTGCTCACGTTCACAGTGAGGCAATGGTTGTGTCCACTGTCCTTGATTCAGGCAATATTGCACAGGGCTCCCGACCATCTGGAAGCCTGGATCACAGAACAGACTGATTTTGGAGCCTGGCTTTACTTCTCTTGATGCAGTTCGCAGATGAGGTACTGATCCTTCTAAAGATGGGCAATCTGAGGACAAAGAATGCTGGTTCAGAGCTTGTCAGAAACACACAGGCAACATCACCAGGTTAAGGGTTTCAAATCAGATATTGTACCAGCATTTGAGAGCCACTCTATTGATACTAAAACAAGATAACGTGTAACCAGATCTCTGGCATGCAAAATTTCTAGAAAAAAAACTATTGGAGTCAACAAACAACTTTTCCTCTTTCAGCAGAAGTCTGCTGAATATTTTTAAGGAAAATGGTATTTTTGAATTATAAATAGTATTTCAGAATTAATAAAATGTTCTTATAAGTTAATAAGAGGCATGAATTCTAGGATATATTCGGAAATTTCTTTAAATATTATATATTGAATTTTAGGAGGCAGCTGAGACCATTCAGAGTTTGACTACTCAGTGTGTATATTATTACATCTATTTCTTTTCTCTCTGTACTACCTGCACGTGGATGATGGCTAGGAATTACAGAGCCAAGACAGCACCCCATCTCAAAATGGGGCACAGGACTTCAATGGGCATTTAAAAAAAATTAACCGTGTCCCTCTGCTCATCCTATTTTCCTTATTTTACCTTTGTTCAAGTTTCCTGCACAATTATTTTGTACTGTGTTAGGTATTTAACTATTAAAGACTTAAGGAAGGTATTTAAGTATTAAAAAATAACAGACTCTTTAGGTAAGGTAGGCTAAACATGAATTATTAGCTAAACAGTAAACTGACAAGCACACGCTATTTGACCGGTAGAGAATCAAATGTCTCCTTTATAATCAAGGGACAGCAGAGTCTAAAGAAGAAGGAAACTAACCCGAACAGAATATGCTCTTCGGATTGATCTTCACTCTCCCCACAATGCCCGACAGGAAATCAGGCCAGGCTAGCACGTTTCCTTTACTGAGCTCCTCCGGGCATGAGGTGGCCAGCGATTTCACCTGCAAGTTTACAAACCCATGTTTTAGACAAACGTCACTTGTTTCTGAAAGACAGAGTTATGATATCTTAATCTGGTCCTGCTGAAAACATTGACATACTTGTGAGGGGTGGCGCGGAGGAAGCAGAGTTTTGAATGTAGGGTGTAATTTCAGGGGCAAAGGAAAGTTCTCTTCCTTTTCTCTCTCTCCTCTCCACCCCCACCATTCCTTTTGGCAAGTATTTCATAGTCACTAGAAATTCTGAAATTCTACGTATAGAATTTCTTGTCTAAAACTTTGCAGTTTGTTAAGGTGTTGTAGGGGCTCTTCCTCTCTGGCCGCCTATCTCTGACCTGGAGGTGAGAAAGCTGAGGTTTAGGCAAGTTCTACCACAATAATAGTAAGAGTAAACATCTATCAAGCACTTGTGCTGTTGTTTAGTCACTAAGTCGTATCCAACTCTTTGCAACCCCACGGACTGCAGCCTACCAGGCTCCTCCGTCCATGGGATTTCCCAGGGAAGAATACTGGAGTGGGCTGCATATCCTTCTCTTGGGGATCTTTCTGACTCAGGGATCGAGCCCACGTCTCCTGCATTGGTAGGTGGGTTCTTTACCACTGAGCTACCGGGGAAGCCTGTCAAGCCCTTACTGTGTGCCTCAATCTTATATGCAGGATTTTGTTCCATTCTGCCAAAACTCCATTATGCAGTTCTATTTGTTTATCTTTAATAGACTTGAAAACTGAAGCTTAGAGAGATGGGGTAACATGTTCAAAATCATCAGAGTGAGTTCATGGTGAAACTGGAACTTGAACCCAGGCCATTGGACTGCAGGCTGGCTTTAACCACTAGCCCATCTGTTACTCTGTATGTGTGATCTTGTGCCAGCCCTAAATTTCTGCTTCTTGAGTCAGAGGGATTGGAAATATTCTTCTCTAGGATTCTTTCTAGTTCTGAAATCACAAGATTTTATGAAACAGTCTTGTCTGATAAAATTACACAACATCACCAAGACACTGAAAAACAGATTTATGGAAAGTCACTGTAAATAACCTCTGCCTGGCTTAGTCTACTACCATAGCATCAAATGATACTGCTGGCAAATTCTGAAAACTCAGCGGTGGCATAAGATACGGTATCATTAGGCTGTGCACATTTGTACTAGGTTTGTACCTTTGCATGTCATTACTGTCATACACTGAAAATGGAATTGACCTGCTGTGGAGACAGGACATAGTCCCAGAGGTTGAGCTGGCTTATGGAGCCCACAAAAGACTCAGCTGGGTTGAATCCCTCTCCTTTTTTATCTTGTTCTTGCCCAAGAACCAATGCACCACCACCTAAAGAGAAAAGGAAAGAAAAAAGGAAGAAGAGCGGCCTGGCTGTTATTTCTGAAATGCTAACTTAATGAAGGCACAGCCTATACACATGTATCAGGGCAAATTACTGAGAAGCTAAATTATCTACATTCACTGCATGATTTATCAGTAAGATGAGTTCGACATTTTATATAGCAACTTAAAAATCAGTCAAAGAGGATTTGGAACATCATATTGGATTTATAAATATTTAACTATAAAACTACATATATACATATACATGCATATATTTTATGTCAACAAAGTAGCAAAGTCCTTTTTTGCCTCTTTTGCTGTAGGAAATTACCCTCTGCGACAGATTACCAGTAGCTGCTCTTCATCGTCTTATTCTTTAGCCCATAATGCTTAAAGTTCTATTACCAATTCCAAAGAACATTCATTCCAGTGGCCGCCTAATGACCCAATCCAATGGAAACTCTTCAATATCCACCTCTGGTGACTTCTCTGTATCACTTGTTTCTTGGAAGCATTTCATTCTACTAACCTGCCCTTCCTGGCACACTAGAAGGTCTGTACCCCTCGAGAGCTACCCTCCTTCTTTCTCCACTCTGCTTTGTGGCTGCAAGGTTGACACCCATGGACTACACCACCATGGACTGGTTTCTCCAGTCCTCTGGCCTCTGTTTGTCTGGCCAGTGGAGAGACCAGCCCAAGGTAAGAAAGTGGGATGAGAGACAAGTTTAACTTCTTGGATAGCTTCCGCCCAGGCAACAGATGAAAGGGTCTGCTTTCCTCTCTCTTGCATCATTGCTCCCGCTGGGTGATTTCTCCCCATCACTACAGGTTTACCTACATTCTGGTGACAACTCCTACTCTCTGTCACTTCATGTACATCTCTTGTGACTTTCCATCGGTACTAATCATGGGGTATTTTACTACCACTTTTTGGTTCTCTTAACCTTTGCCAGGACAGTGTGCTAAGTCATTTCAATTGTGTCTGACTCTTTGTGACCCTATGGATCACAGCCTGCCAGGCTCCTCTGTCCATGGGATTCTCCAGCAAGAATTCTGGAGTGGGTTGCCATTTCCTACTCCAAGGGATCTTCCCAAGCTAGGGATCGAACCTGCGCCTCTTACATCTACCTGCATTGGCAGGCGGGTTCTTTACCACTACCTGGGAAGCCCACATCTTTGAAAACAGTCCTTTCATGAAATTCTTCAGTTATCCTTCTCGTGTGTGTCACCTGTTTCCTGCCAGGAGCCCTCCTGATTGCAGCTGGTTTCCATGATAGCATCCTCCCCTGGTTCTCCCTGAACCTTTCTGCTCATCCTCAGTCTCCCTTCTCCACCTGCCTCTTAGATTCCAATGCACCCAGGATTCTACCCTTGGCTTCCTCTCTTCTTCCTTCAGTTATTCTCCCATCTGATCTCACTCCTGTCAGTCCATGTCCGTAGAGCCCTCATTCATGATTTCCCAATCTATATCTTTCTCTTATAAAATTAATAATTAAAAATGAATACATACACATGGAAGAATGTTTTTAAAAATTAAGTATAAGGAATTCTTCCTATTCAGGAAAAACCATTTAACAGTTCTGTGTATTTCTTTTTAGATTATATGTTTTTAAAATTTTTTTTAGTATGTGTGTATGAGAGAGATTTAAAAACACACAGCATAGGATCCTACTACACATGATGTTGGAAGCTTGCTTTTCTTGAACATATTATCATTTCATGAGGTTTAATAGTTACTTTATCATGTGAATGCACAGCAATCCATAATTTTCTTAATTAACTAAGTTAACAACTATTTCTTAATGGATACTGGAGTTGTTTCCAGGCTTGGTACCAAGGTAATACTGAGCTAAATATACAGATACATAGGTATTTGTTCAGATTACTGATTCTTTCTTTTTGATTGATTCCTGGTAGAGAATTGTTGGTTCCATGCAAAGTTTCTCTAAGGCTATTGATGAATGTTTCTAAATAGCTTCCCAGAAAGTCGGGATCAATTTTCACACCCTCCCAGGACTCTATAATTGAATTCTTGACAAACATAACCTATCACTAAAAGACAATTCTGTCATTGTGATATAAAATGGTATCAAATTATGTTTTTAGCTGCATACATTTGTGGGATTAAAATTCATACTCAATATGTCTAAAACCAAATACAGAATCTTCCTCTACCCTTAATTCTTGCTCTTTAATAATGGTTCTGTCCCAAGAATTTCCATCTCCCCTAACACAGTCTTCAATCAATCTGGTCACCCAAACCACAGTCAGTCATTCACGAGGGTCTGTCAATGGAGTTCTGCAATAGTTACGGACTGTAATTCATTCTTATTTCTGTGGTCAGAGAACAATCCCTGTGGGTAGCTACTATTATAGTTCCATTTTTTTTTAAAGATACAAACATTTTTTTTTTTACCATAAATGAAACCAGTGCTTGTTATACAAGTATCAGAAAAGGACCAAGAAGAAATATAAAAGCCACCTGCAATCTCACCACCCAGACAAGGGAGAGTTAAAAACAACAACACTTGAAACACAAAAAGAAGCCAGCACTTCACTTCACAGGATAACACCACTTCCTGTAGAAATACTTTTAATGTTTTCTTATTTACGACAGGGAGCCTCCAGCTGTTCCTCCTCACATGACCTACGTCACAGAAGAACCTAGATAGAGCAGGCTTATTGCCAGGTACAATGCTGAGAACCCTGGAACACTTAATACTTTTGCATTCCTTCAAAACTCAACTCTCTAAATATTTGTTTAAAAGTATTTTTAGAAGAGAGTTTGAGTCTTATGAGAAAAAGGGCATAAAAGATAGATAACTATTAGCAGGGCTCTAGGTTGTATTCTGAATCTGCTTGTTCAGTGTGTATACTGATCACAAACCAAACCAAAAAAATATATATATAACAGACAAAATCAACAAACAAAACACCAGCAATTAATCTCCTTCTTGGAAGACAACTTAGTGATCACGCACTGTCAGTTCAGCATGCATCTCGGTAGTCTAATTTTAGATCCCAAAAGCATTTCTTATACAGAGTCACACAGCTCACCTAGGAAAAGCTTCTAATAATTCACAGTCTGGATAATCAGGAGGTGGTAACTGGGAGAGATAACTTAGCAAACTTGATGTTCATCAAAGCACCGTCTCCTCTAGCATCGAATGGAATTACATTCTGTTTGCTAAGACATACCAGGGATGGGTGATCCAATAGAGAGGCCCATGCCACCGTCGGATAACTTCCCATCGATGTAGACATTCCAGGCTCCACCAATACTTGTCCAAGTGATGGCAATGTGATGCCAAATGCCGTCATTCACAGAGGGACAGTCTGTTATTTTTTCCTTGCCATTTACATAAAGAACCCAGCTGCACAAAGATTCAAGGAATACAATGATCAGTCATATGTTGTAATCCCATATGTGGGGCATGTTACTATCTTCTTTTCCTTTTTTGTGGGTAAAGCACTTTGGGAACAACCATTACCTCTTTTTCTCCATTTGAGCCATGTTTCATAGAAGCAGATTTGATTACTAATTACCTTTTATTTTATTGTAGCTCATTGAAAACTGGTTTGTGTTTCCTAAACACTGAGGGGTAGGGAAAATGCCTTAGGACAGGATGAAACAAACTGGCCCAATTTGAGATAATTCACCAACTGTCTATTCTAGAGAGAAAGAGTCAAGAATGGAAGGAATGAGAGTTTCACAAATGTCAGTCTGGTTTCTTTTCTCTAGGATGTCTGTTCCTACAATTTGGAACAGACTTCACAGATGTCCTAGGAAGTCAGTCCTATCTCTCTGTTGCCAGAACAGTCACTTGGCAGATGAAGCACGTTGATGCAAGGGAAAGAATAATTGGAACCAAACAGAGGTGACCATCCGCAAAAGGGTTCCAACAACCATGTCACTTAGAGAAATGTCCAAGTTAAGAAGCAGCAGAAAGTGGAGTATCTTCAAAAGCAAACGGAGAAAAAGATTAGGGGAAACTGATAAAGAAGGAGTCACTGAGTAACCATATCAGCATCTTCTAAACCCCTATTCAAAGATGTTTATGAAAAGATATTTCTAAAACACAAATTGTTTCCCCACTGTTTTTCCCCATTGTCAACCCCAAATTCAAGCAGGCAACAGGTTTTCTCTTTCTATACAATCTGTCTCAGGGGAGGATTTTGAAATTTCTTACATTTTGTTCTGAATGTTCAAGTCCACTAAGAAGCACAGGGTTTGAGGATGGGAAGATTTTCACCAGAATAGTAAGAATCTCATGGACTGAGGCAAGGAAGGAGAGCTCAATGGGTTGTCCTTGAGGCCTGCAACCTGTTCAGAGCAAAAGGCCACATGTTTGGGTGGACCTGGGAGGAGAAGGCCATGTGGTGTGCCACAGCATCTTTCTTAATCAAAAGGCATAAACTCTCAGCCTTGCCAAGGACTCCACACGTGGCAAACAGCAGAGGTTCTGAAAGGACCACAGAGACAGATGTAGTGGACAGCTCAGTGATCGGCAGGGTGGACAGATAACCAGTGATGGAAGTCCTGCCTGAGCCTGTGGCTCTTTAGCAAAACTCTGTGGGTTTTAGATGATCCATGAGTATCTAAAACAGGAGAAGCAGTCACTAGTGAAAGAAATCAGAGAAACAGCTGAACTTGACTTTCCTATCAGCCCAGAGGGATGGGGCCCTGAAGTGGAACTAATTGATCCAAAAAGACATAAAAAAATGTCATCTTGCACAATGGAGATTTCAAATGGAATCTTATTCAATACAAGGGTCTTCCAAGGACCAACAGTGCCACGGAAATCCTTTGACCTTTGGCCACTGTGATATGCAAATAAAGGAGCACTGATCTGAACAGTCAGTTTGACACTTAGTTCTGCCACTCCCATGGTGTGAGATTTGGTGGGTAAAGCATTTGGCTTCTCATTCATTTTACCTTTTAAGGGGCATCGGTTCCTCTAGTCCTTGTGAAGCTCAAATGAAATAATACATATGAAAATATCTGGGCTTCCCTGGTGGCTCAGATGGTAATATTTAGCAAGTAGCAAAACACAATACACGTATAAGGTACTACCACTGAAACACTGCCTTCGTATAGGAACTGTCCACATGCTCTGTTTGAGTACTGTCACCCTGTTGTCCTGTTGGAACACTTGACCCTCCTACCGCTCCATCCCCACCCATGTCAGTTCTAACCTGGTGCCAGGATAAGCCCTAACAGGGCCTTCCTGATGTCTCTGCTTACCCGTTATAATCGGTTAGGAGGAAGGTGTTGTCACTGCCATTCTCCAAGGCATAGGAGATTGGCGTCCCGTAATTAGTGTCGTCAGATGATTTCATCCAGAACGTGCAGGTTACAGCAGGGAGGGACGGGAGCACACCATCCAGCATGACGTAACCATAAATGCCAGAAACTTCAAAATCCAGGTTAAAGCCTGCAGACTGTTCTGCAACAAATAAGACAAGTATGAGAAGACACACGGATGGCCAAGAGACACATGAAAAGATGCTCAACACCACTGATTATTAGAGAAATGTACATCAAAACTACCATGAGGTATCACCTCACATGGTCAGGACAGTCATCACTAAAATGTTTACAAATAATAAATGCTGGAGAGGGTGTGGAGAAAAGGGAACCTTCCTCTACTGTTGGGAAGGCAAACTGGTGTAGCTACTATGGAAAATGGTATGGAGGTTTCCTCAAAAACCTGAAAACAGAACTACCATATAACCCAGCCATCTCACTCCAGGGCATATATCTGAAGAAAACTCTAATTCTAAAAGACACACGTACTTCAATGTTCACAGCAGCACACATACACACAAATGGGATAGTACTCAGCCATAAAAAGAATGAAGTGATGCCATTTGCAGCAACGTGGATGGACCTAAAGATTATCACTAAATGAAGTAAGTCATACGAAGAAAGACAAATATTATGGTATCACTAACCTGTGGAATCTAAAAAAACGATACAGATGAACTTATTTACAAAACAGAAACAGACTAACAGACATAGAAAACTAGCTGATAGTTACTAAAGAGGGTAAAGGGATAAATTAGGAGTTTGGGATTAGAAGATACAAATGACGGTATGTAAAATGAACAAATTGAGCACTGGGAGCTGTATTCAGTACCTTGTAACGTAGTACAGGGAAAAGAACATGAAAAAGAATCTGTATACATGTGTGTATAAACATATACAACTGCCTCACTCTGTGTATACCCGAAACTAACACAACATTGTAAATCAACTACACTTTAATAAAAAGAAACTATCATGGCACTTGTGAGGCATCTTTCAATTGTCTAAGGTAGTAGCAAGTATGCAATACTATCGCCAAAGAAGCTCATTTCAGTAAATATGATGATCTGAGAAGCAATTTCAAAATTAAATACATATTGCTTACAAAATAAATAACACATTCCTTCTTTTGTATTTTGTATGTCTTTCATTATTATTATTTTTATTGAAATATAACTGATTTACAATATTAAGTACGTTTCAGGTGTACAACACAGTGACTCATACTTTTAAAGGTTATATTCCATTTATAGCTATTATAAAATACTGACTGTCTTTCCTATGCTTATTCCTGTAGCCTATTTATTTTATTCATGGCAATTTGTACCTCTTCTACCCCTATACCCATCCTACCCTCCCATCTTCCCCCTTCCACTAGTAACCACTAGTTTGTTCTCTGTATCTGTGAGTCTGTTTCCTTTTTGTTCAACAAATTGTTTTAAATAAAACCAACAGCGAATATCCAAGACAGGGAAAGCACTCAGCAGTGAAAGGAAGCTTTGAAACAGAATAGCTGGAAGGAGAGGTGGGGCTGGGGAGTCATTCAAGATGACAGACTAGGCACCGGTGGGCTCGTGGGAATAACTCAAGAGAACAGAGTAACTGACATTGCAGGAGAGAAGAGGGGGTCCACTGCGAGGGCAACAGTCCATTCCTGCTCAGGGCCCTGGTTCTTCCCCATTTCAGGAGCCCCAATCCTGCATATCCCACTCAACAGAACAAGAGTCCTATAGCTAGAAGACTCCTATGCTCTGAGAAAGCAGTTTAGCACTAATTCTCAAACATATCCATGGACTCTGACCTTCTAAATCATGTGACTTATCCAAGTGTCCTTTCTAAATCTGCAGAATGTGAAGAGTTCTGCTAAACTCGATTTTCTCCATTTCACCCTTACATCTCTAAGCTCAACCTCCTCCTCTGTGCTACTGGAGATAACATGACCCAGCTTGTTGGATGGCTGTAAAGATGAAATAAGTACAAAATGCTTCACATAGTTTTTGGTATATAGATTGTGCTTAGTGCAGGTAAAAATTGACGTTGTTATTGTATCACTAGACTTGATGTTGTTCTTAATAACATTAAGCTCACATATACCTGTTTCACACCTGCTGCCTGAAAATCCTGGCTGACATTTACAGCTGTATGAGTTTAACTCATCCACACAGGTGGCCTGATTTCTACAGGGGTTAGACTGACATTCATTGATGTTCAATTCACAGAGTGGCCCTGTGAATCCTGCTGCACACTGGCACCTGAAAGAATACAAAATGTTGTAAAATTACAATAGTTGCAGAAAGGCATTAGAAGCAGTCTCCCATTAATGACAGCATTGTCTCAAAAGACTCTGGAAAGTTCAGTGCTAATATGAGCTCTCTTATATGTGGAATCTAAATATATATATGTGTGTGTATACACACCCACACACACATCCACACCCACACCCCCACCCACAGCCTACAAAACAGATTGGTGGTTGCCAGAGGCATGAGGTGGGAAAAAAGGGTGAATTGTTTTTGTTTTTTCTTTTTTTCAGTTTAACTGAATTTTTTAAAAATCCTGAAATGCTGAAACACATTTGCCACATTAAAACAGTGCTTTAACTATTACTTTTTAAAGTTCATTCAAATAAACCTATTTAAGACAACATATACTTGAAATGTTACAGTGGTAAAAACAGAATAGAAATTAGTTCTGGTCAAGGTGAAGTATTATTCACACACTGGCAATTTCTCTCACCACGAAGTGCTAGGAAAAAATATAAAAAGTTCACACGCTCTTCTAAATGCTTACATGTGCCATGCCACGTTGCTTTAGCTGTGTCTGACTCTTTGCGACCCCATGGACTGTAGCCTGCCAGACTCCTCTGCCCATGGGATTCTCCAGGTAAGAATACTGGAGTGGGTTGCCATGCCCTCTTCCAGGAGATCTTCCTGACCTAGGGACTGAACTCGTGTCTCTTATGGTCTTCCTGCATTGGCAGGCGGATTCTTTAGTACTAGCACCATCTGGGAATCCCCACATACATTAATTCAATCCTTATAACAATGAAGAATATTATTATTCCCAGTTTACAATGAGTAAATTGTGGCTCAGAGAGGTTAATTTGCCCAAGTCCTCTTGATACTAAGTGGTGGTGGGGGGACTTTGACCTCAATCAGAACGCCATACAGTCTCTGGGGAATGCAAGAAGCCTTTTAAACTCCTCCAAATGGAAAATACATCTGATGATGTCAAATAGTGACAAGAGTGTCATGAACCATGTGGCAATGTCAAAGAAAGTGGAGGGTTTGCATTTCCAGAGCTCTGTATGTCCACTTCTAGTATGAATTCTAGGAGACGACTGCCCAGGTGTGCAAGGAAACATATAACGAATGTTCACAACAGCATCATTATGCATGTTCATAAAGAAGTGAATGGGAAAATAAACTATGGTATTGTTAGGGGAAGTACACTGATTGAAACCGCCCACCCTGGCCAGGCACCACAGTAACCATTTTCATGACTTGTTTTACAACAGGAGGTCCTGGTAAGGAACAGGGAACTAATAAGCCACCACCAACTGGAAGAGTTTGGGAAAGGTCAAAAGGAGATACCACGTCTGACCACCTCCCAGAATCCTCCTCTCTGGCATCTATCTTGGCTGAACAAAGCGTGCACCACCAGGAAGGACTCTGAGTCAGAATAATTGGCTAAAGACAACCCGGAAACTAATCCCATCATCATAAAACCTGAGACTGCAAGCCATGTGACAGAGCTGTTCTCCTGGGTTCCCTTACCCTACTGCTCTCCACCTGGGTGCCCTTTTCCAATAAAATCTCTTGCTTTGTCAGCACATGTGTCTCCTTGGACAATTCATTTCCGAGTGTTAGACAACAGCCCAGTTTCGGGCCCTGGAAGGGGTCCCCTTTCCTACAACAGTATAATTATCCAATGGAATACTAACTGGCAGTTGAAATGAACAAACTAGAGGCAAATATACCAACCTTGATAATACACAGTGTTGAAAGGAAAAACAAAATACAAAAGGATTATACATATATAGCATGATACTACTTATGTAACATGTAAAACTATACTATTTGTTGTTTATGAAGTCATATATGTAGTAAAGCAAAGTCTGAATGAGAAAGCTATAGACCAACTTCCAGACAGTGGTTACTATTAGGGAAGAAGAGGAATGTGTGTGTGTGTGCATGCTTACTGGAGGGAAGAGTTGACTCATTGGAAAAAGACCTGACGCTGGGAAGGATTGAGGGCAGGAGGAGAAGGGGATGACAGAGGATGAGATGGCTGGATGGTATCATTGACTCAACGGACATGAGTTTGGGTAGACTCCGGGAGTTGGTGATGGACAGGGAGGCCTGGAGTGCTGCAATTCATGGGGTCGCAAAGAGTCGGACACGACTGAGCAACTGAACTGAACTGAACTATCTTTAATTAAAAAGGATCTGCCCAATAAATGTAGTTAATATTACTACTAGCATTTATATATGGGGACCTCTTTGATATTGGTAATAATATAAATAAATGGTATTTGGAGATTTAAAAGAAAATCTCAGTTGGAATTGGCGGGCATCTTTATGGAGTTCTGTGTATTTGAAGGTAAACCTATTTTGGCTAGAATTTCACTCATCTTTATCTGTCCATGCTTTTTTTTTTTTTGCAATACTTTAAAAATATTTGTTTTTTAAATTTTATTGAAGTATAGTTGATTTACAATGTTGTTTTAATTTCTGATGTATATCTGTCCATGTTTGATATCATTATAGTAGTTCAGTATCTTTGTGAAACAGATTCACTTCGGTGGCAACTAGCAGTAGGAGAGTTTGCCTTCTTCACCTTTCCTCTAGTTAGGATTTAGACAAATTTGGTGTTTATCAATTGTTTTGGACCCTGGGGAGAGTTTGGAACTCTTGCTGTTCATCTGGAAATGTCTCATTGCCTATGGTTAGGTGCTATATGCCTGAAGATATAAAAAAAACCTATGAAAAGTTGATGCTACACTAAGACCTCATTTTCATATTGAGAGTGAAAGTCTCACGGGCAGAACTGGCTCCCTATTTCTTCCAGATACTGTCCTAGCTCTCTTGGGGGATGGTAATGGAAGGGGGCTGGGAAACGGTGCAACTGAGGTAGAAATTTCTTTTTTGCTTTTAACTTTTGAAAACTTGCAGAACCAGTTGCTTGCTGAGGACAATAAAGTTCCCTAAAATTCTGTAAGCAAGGCCAGTCTGTCTTTTTGTACTGCAGAAGTCACAGATCCTGCAAGGGGAAGTGAATGAAACAGTGCAGACTTGATAGTGATTTTAAAAAAGTCTTGGTTTTCAAACTGTTTTCTACTGGTACCTTAAGACCTGCCTCAGGAAGCGAGTCTTTCTCCCCCCAAACACCACTATTTTCAACCACAAAAGCTTAGCTTTAATTTTTTGTTTGTTTGTTTACACTCTAATTTCCCTGGCAACAAGGGATACTAAACTAAAAAAACAGTTTGAAAACCATGGTCATAGAATGGCACTGTGACAGTAGAATTGCACTATTCCTTCTGATTTTAGTTGGTGGGAAAACTCCAGCTAAAACACAAAACTGAGTTTTGAATAGTGACTCTGTATTTGCTTTTGAATAAATGCTTCCTTTTATCTTTTATGACTTCCCAAGTACAGAATAGTGGTTTCAAAGTCTGGCTGTGCATCAGAATCACAGGAGAACCTAAAACATACAGATTGTCTATTATAAAATTACAGACTTTACCCAAGAGGTAGGAAATCAGAACATCAGGTGGTAGTCAGATTCTACCACAGCTTACCCTTGGGCTAGGATTTGGGAAGGGCTGGCCTGGGATTCAAAGTAACACTCTGTAAAGACTGCAGAATGACTGAACAGTTAAGATAATAAAAACAGTGAAAAGACCCAGGCTTAGTCTATTACCTGAAGCTATTGGCACCATCCTTGCAGGTAGCTCCATTTTTGCATGGTTGGCTGAGACACTCATCCATGTTTATGTCACACCGGGTGCCCAAAAATCCAGGTGGGCATTTGCACAAGAACCCCCCAAGCTGATCTTCACAGACTGCGTTATTTAAACAAGGGCTTGACTGACATTCATTGACTTCTGTTTCACAGTGTAGGCCTGGGGATGGATGAGGATGAGAGACAGCCCAAAGGTTAACCCCTTTGGAAAACTGGAAACAAGGTGAGGACTCCTTGGAGGATGCTGCTTCGAAAGGATGAAAGGGAGGCTGCAGAGCCAATCCTTAAATAAGCTCTGGCTTTTCTAAATCATTTTAGGACTGTAATTTTGATAATCTGCTCTTTTAATCTTACCTTTTTCTGGAACTAACATTAGCAATGAACATCTAACTGAGATAATGTTTAAACAAAAATGAAACTAGCACATATAGTTCAAAATGTTCATCTGTATCTTTGATCTTGCCTCTTTCTGCCACTGACCATTTTCTGTTCTGTACTTATTCTTTATCAGTTACATATGTGTGTGTGTGTGTGTGTGTGTGTGTATATATATATATACATGTATATATACACACACATACATTCTATTATTTAGCATTCACTTATAATAATATTTTATATAATTCATCTCCAGTTCCTTCTTGAGTGTTTGTCTTGGCATATAAACTCATGTCTTCTCTTTCTGGCTCTACATACACATATATACACAGACACATACAAGAACATATTACTTTTCTGAATTGCTTTAGAGTCAGTTTTAGACCTGATGCTCTCTTACCTCTAAATACTTCAGTGAGAATTTCCTCAAAAATAAGGACTCTCACTTATGAAATCATGGCACACTTATAAAATCAGAAAATTAGCATTAACATATAATGTCACATATATAACAGTAAATATAATGATTTGTGAGGCTTTACAGAACTCTTTAAGACAATTAGGAAGAATGGAAACATCTTACCCATGTATCCTTTCACACACGTGCAATGATAACCAGCCAGGCCATCAACACAAGTTCCTTTATTTAAACAAGGACTGGAGCTGCACTCATTTACATTTTCTTCACATAGTTGACCTGTAAAGAATCACAGAATATTTGCGCTTGAGAAAACTGAAAGGAATTTAAGACTAATAGTTTCAAGCAAGTTGTTCAGGTGTAAGAGCAGAGAAACTGGAAATCAAGGCTAATATGTTTGTGGAAAAAATACGCTCTTTGCCAAATATAATTATTTGCTGAATAATATCCCAATACATGTTATACATAGGGCTTCCCAGGTGGCCCTAGTGGTAAAGAACCTGTCTGCCAATTTAGAAGACATAATGAGATGTGGGTTCAATCCCTTCCCTCCAGGAGGATCCCCTGGAGAAGGGCATGCCAGTCCAATATTCTTGCCTGCAGAATCCCATGGACAGAGAAGCCTGGTGGGCTATAGTTTACAGGGTCACAAAGAGTCAGACATAACTGAAGTGACATAGCATTGAAGGATATCTACCTACCTACCTATCTCACATTTTCTTTATCCATTCATCTGTTGATATATACTTAGCTTGTTTCCATATCTTGGCCATTGGCTATTGTGAATAATGCTGCAATGAACATGCAAGTAGAGATATCTCTTTGAGACAGTGACTTCATTTCTTTGAATGGATACCCAGAAGAGAGATTGTGGGATCGTATGGTAATTCTATTTCCAATTTTTTGAGGACCCTCCATGCTGTTTTCCACCATGGCTGAAGCAATTTACATTCCCACCAAGAGTGCACAATAGTCCCCTTTTCTCCATGTCCTCACTAGCACTGTTATCTCTTACTTTCTGATGATAGCCATTCTAACAGGTGTGAGATGGTAACTCATTATTTTAAGGTTTCAAAGGTTTATATTATAAGGATGAGACACTCCTTCCTTACCTGTGTAACCAGATGGGCATTCACAAATGAATTCTCCAACTTGGTCTTTGCAAATTCCATTGTTGTGGCATGGCAGTGAGCTGCATTCATCAATGTCTATCTCACATTTTAAGCCTAAAATGCAAACACTGAAGGTCAATCAAAGAGAGGATGAACAGAAACAGAACCATCCTTTAAAGGTAATTATCCCAATAACCTGAATTTATAGGGAGTGGCAGTGATGAAGAAAAGGGCAATAATTATTAGGAATTACCATCTAATTAAGTATTTCTTGAAGGTATTAACCTCTTTCTAAATACATTTAAGCTATCCTTACAAGGACACATAAAAGACAGCAAAAGATCCCAAGTCAGAAGTAGAGGGGAAAGAGGGAAATCTGGAAGCATAAAATGGAGCCAGGAATTAGTTTGATTCCAAAGTGAAAAATAAAGACTCATATATACTTGTTACCAAGGCCACTTGGCTGAGGAATGGGGGTGGTGCTAAATCCTGCCAGATCTCAACTCGTATACCAGGTGTCCTAGAATAGGGTGTATCTTCTCATAGGGTACACACAGTCTTTCTATGGACTAATTCTGCTGAAACCCATGTTCTTCTATGTGAGAAGGTCTCAAAGAATGGTCTCTGGACCAATAGCATCAGCAATCCCCTGGGAATGTGACGGAAATGCCATAGTCTGTGTTTTAAGAAGTCCTCCAGATGATTCTGATGAGCAACAAAATCTGAGAATCACTGTTCTATATTATGCTTTTCTCAATCACCTCTCATTTATAAAATTCTAGGGCAAGATCATTATTTCTTATGAAATGTTGGGACAAAAATTCTTATAAAAATTGAAACATACACACACATACATGTGTGCACATGCTGAAATAAGTAGAATGACAATACTCTGTATTTTGTCTTCCAGCTTCTCTTTTGGGTGAATTCTTTTGTCTAAATACCACTTTTCTCATTAAAATACTTCATGTTGGTGACACAAAACTCAAAAAGTAAAAACTGCATTTCTAGAAGAAAACAGGAAATTATTTTAAATAAAATACAACGCTTAATATAGTTCATTTCTCCTCAAAAAAAAAAAAACATTATCTTTCTGTACTGAACTGGAATTTGAACCAAGCTGCAAGAAAACACAATTCTTACATAATTACTACATCATCAAATTCAAAGCCATACTGTTTGCCTAGGCACAGCTTGCAGAAAGATAGAAATAAACAACACATCATGGCCATAAAAACTTCCATTCGTGTGAAGCAAATGAGAGAAACTGGAGTTTGTTTAAAAATGTTTATGCTGGACAATCTGCTCTATGTTGAGTGTCATGCACTTAATTTGTGTTAGGATGCAACCTTGGAGATGACCTCTGGAACCATATTCAAATTTAAATCGTAAGTTATGATGTGATTGTTCATAGAGAAGATGATTATTTTTCCTCTAAACTATGCAAAGAAAATTTTCATTTGTAAGATCTATATACTTTTTTCATGTATTGGTTTGTCTTGTTCAACCAAATTTTTGTGCATCATTATCTTTTTAAGTTTTTTTTTGATGTAGACCATTTTTAAAGTCTTTATTGAATTTGTTACAATATTGCTTCTGTTCTGTGTTTTGGATTTTTGGCTACAAGGTATGTGAGATCTTTAGCACCCTGACCAGGGATCAAACCTGTACCCCCTGCATTTTTGAAGGTGAAATCTTAACCAGTAGATTGCCAGGGAAATCCCCAGTCTAATGTATCTTATGGCATTTATTTTTAAAGTTTCAAAGTTTGATACTTCAAGTTACAATGATCCAGTATGAAAGATACATGAAAATTTGCATTCCTCTGTGTTACCTGTATATCCAGGCAGACAGAGACACACATAACCATGGCCCAGTTGTTGGCAGGTTCCACCATTGTGGCAGGGGTTTAAGAAACATTCATGGAAAACCTATGAAAAGAAAATTTATCAGAGACAAGATCATTTCAAAGCAATTCTAAGTAGAGAGAAGATTTACAGCATTAGCTGGTCCCTATTTCCAAGTAAGTCCAGCAGGACTGCTGCCTGCATAACATAGGAACCTGCCATATATGGGCACAAATGCTATATATTATTCTTGAGTGATGCTCTGCTAAACTCAGGCAGTGTCATTCAATGCTGGTTGCATGTTAGACGTCATTTAAGGCATTTAAAAAGTTTTGCACTCATCTCACACGCTAGTAAAGTAATGCTCAAAATTCTCCAAGCCAGGCTTCAGCAATACGTGAACCGTGAACTTCCAGATGTTCAAGCTGGTTTTAGAAAAGGCAGAGGAACCAGAGATCAAATTGCCAACATCTGCTGGATCATCGAAAAAGCAAGACAGTTCCAGAAAAACATCTATTTCTGCTTTGACTGTGTGGATTACAATGAACTCTGGAAAATTCTGAAAGAGATGGGAATACCAGACAATCTGACCTGTCTCTTGAGAAACCTGTATGCAGGTCAGGAAGCAACAGTTAGAACTGGACATGGAACAACAGACTGGTTCCAAATAGGAAAAGGAGTACGTCAAGGCTGTATATTGTCACCCTGCTTATTTAACTTATATGCAGAGTACATCATGAGAAACCCTGGGCTGGAGAAAGCACAAGCTGGAATCAAGATTGCTGGGAGAAATATCAATAACCTCAGATATGTAGATGACACCACCCTTATGGCAGAAAGTGAAGAGGAACTAAAGAGCCTCTTGATGAAGGTGAAAGAGGAGAGTGAAAAAGTTGGCTTAAAGCTCAACGTTCAGAAAACTAAGATCATGGCATCTGGTCCCATCACTCCATGGGAAATAGATGGGGAAACAGTGGAAACAGTGAGAGACTCTATTTTGGGGGGTTCCAAAATCACTGCAGATGGTGACTGCAGCCATGAAATTAAAAGACACTTACTCCTTGGACAGAAAGTTATGACCAACCTAGACAGCATATTAAAAAGTAGAGACATTACTTTGCCAACAAAGGTCCGTCTAGTCATGGCTATGGTTTTTCCAGTGGTTATGTATGGACGTGAGAGCTGGACTATAAAGAAAGTTGAGCACCAAAGAACTGATGCTTTTGAACTGTGGTGTTGGAGAAGACTCTTGAGAGTCCCTTGGACTGCAAGGAGATCCAACCAGTGCATCCTAAAGGAGATCAGTCCTGGGTGTTCATTGGAAGGACTGATGTTGAAACTGAAACTCCAATACTTTGGCCATCTGATGCGAAGAGCTGACTCATTGGAAAAGACCCTGATGCTGGGAAAGATTGAGTGCAGGAGGAGAAGGGGACGATAGAGGATGAGATGGTTAGATGGCATCACTGACTTGATGGACATGGGGTTGGGTGGACTCTGGGAGTTGGTGATGGACAGGGAGGCCTGGCATGTTGCGGTTCATGGGGTCGCAAAGAGTTGGACACGACTGAGCGACTGAACTAAACTGAACTGAACAAGTTTGCCAAGGATGGGTCCCAACCCAGACCACTAAATCAGGAATCTCTGGAAGTCATATCTGCGCATCACTATTTTTAAAAGTTAGCCAGTGGATTCTAATATGTGTCCAGAGGTGATAGTCATGTCTTTAGAGGTTCTATGTCCATTAGGCTCAGTTTCAAAGCTTCACTTATGAAGCCCTTAAAATGAGAATGTTTGGAAGCAGGAAGTTAAAATAAGAAATATAACTTCATTATCCTCCTTAAAAATACTTAAAGCCTAGGAATTTATTATGACATTGGGCAAGGTGCATTCAGATTAATGGCTGAATCACTCAAAATAATTGGTCTTTACTAGTCTTTAAAAAATAAATGGAGAACAATTATGTTTATGAGTTATGTTTCTTAATTTTTAAAAAAGTTACACTTTTCTCCAATAAATGATTCCCCCCTCCCACTGTCAAAAAATTTAAATATCTTTCATGGAAGTTGAGTAACTTGTCCTGCTAACCAGAAAAGGCCTTTGGCTAATTCCAACGTGCTTACTCAAATGATGGGTTATGCTCATGGTACATGCTAATTATCAGCAAATCAAAAGACTCTCCACATCCACAATTCTCTACACCAGACATTGCTGGGAAAAATTTCAATTTATGGTACTTAGGACTTCTAATGGTGCATTCTTGGAAAGTTCCCATTATAAGTCATAAGCAAATGCAATTATTCATTGATAATATTCATGAGCCTTGATTAGCTGAAGTTTCAAGTCTGGTAGTTTTCCTCTGTGTGACATGTATAATGACAAATTGTTTTCCAAGCATTCCATTACAGAAAATTTTACAAATACAAAGTAGACTTGCCTGACTGCTGACTTCATACTTCTTTTTGACATGTCCAGGAGAAGCAAGAAGCACTGTACTTTCCTCTGCTGCTGAGAAAGTTGAACTAAAGCCTAATAAAGTTAAAGGAAAGATATCTGAGAAATGTATTTGGTGTAGTAGATATTGCCAATTAAGTGCATTCTATTTTTTCCTTTTTCTTTTTTAATTGGAGTATAGCTGTCTTACAATGTTGCACTAATTTTTGCTGGGCAGCAAACTGGTTCAGTTTTAAATATATATATATATAAAAGTGAACATATATATAACTGAATATATATATATTTTTTATTCTTTTCCATTGTGGTTTATCATAGGATACTGAATATACAGTCCCACGTGCTATACAATAGGACCTTGCTGTTTATCCATTTTATATATAATAGCTTATATCTGCTAATCCCAACTTCCCACTCCATTCCTCTCTCAATCCCCTCCCTTTTGGCAACCACAAGTCTGTTCTCTATGAATAGACTCTATTTAAATGCCATGGTCAAGATTTTGATTCTTAGAGTCAGTAAAGCCACATATATTTTGCTTTAGTCATAAAAAAAGACAGAACATAAGAGACAGATGTGTTATGTCATTAAATTCTAGACTCTTAGAAATTTGGAGGTTATCAAGTTCAACATTTCTAGAGTGAAGAATCTGAGTCTTTGTCATCAAAAACACATTCAAAAGGACAGCTTAACACATCCAGACACCCGAAGGCACTGAAAATAATAATATTCACAATTAAAGTTACCACGGAGATAAACAAAACTCTCCAAGACAGGATAACATGAGAAATGAAGTATTATCATCTTACTGGAACAATCTGTGATGGATCTGGCACCCGTGATGGTTGTAGTTCCATAAAAGGGACAAGATAAACAGAAGGACTTCCCTGGATTGGGTTGGTAGTAGTCTTGAGGACATGAATAACAGGGCATTAACCCAGAACGAGAGAATTCTCCCACTGGACAAGGCACTGCAAAGGAAAGAACAAATCACTTATGCTTATAAAGCAATATATCCTAGCTTCTAAAAGAAGTGCATTAACTTTTGGTTATAAGAAAGCTATCACATTGCTGATATTTTCTCTTGCACGTATTTAATACCCAGATCATTAAGTAATACTCAGACCACTTAAGTAAATATTTTGTTGTTTCCTTCCCATCTTTAACAACACACATTAACTTAATAAAAATCAGAATTGGTCATATAATATTGTACCCTGATTTTTCACTTTATATCACAAGTAAACCATTCCCCAAATCATTAAATAACACAATGTTTAATAAATGAAATATATTACATCTCATTGGCAGACCATAATTGTTCTCATATTTCCTCTTCTATTGAACAATTACAGTTGTTTCTACTAGTTCTATTTGTTTCTAATATTATAAATAATGCTGACACGAAATTTTCTATATAAATTTTTTTATATAACTCTGATTACTTCCTTGGGATAACACTTGACTTTAGTTAAAGATATGAAAATCTAAAGCCATAAATATATCATGCCTGAATCATTAAAAAATGTAATTTACAGCCTCATCAACAGTGTATGAAATTACCCTTCTCATTGCATGCTCATCAGCATTGAAAATGATACCTTTTTTCTATTTGAAGGTAAAAATGGAACTGCTCTGTTAATTTGAATTTTCATGATACATGACGTTGTATTTTTATGTTTATCTAAAATGGTTATTGCTCCTGTATAGTTGCGGAGAAGGAAATGGCAACCCACTGAGTACTCTTGCCTGGAAAATCCTATGGACAGGGGAGCCTGGTAGGCTGCAGTTCATGGGTTCGCTAAGGGTCGGACACCTATTATGTATTGGGAGGTCTTTTATTTTTAAACCTTTTAATGCTATTTTGTGTTTAAAATTCATAAACTACATGCAATTGAATATTGTCATTTAACCAAGTTTGAAATTCTCTTGCCAATATTTGGTGGAATATGAGAAAAGAGCCTCAGGCTTCCCTGGTGGCTCAGTGGTAAAGAATCTGCCTACCAATGTAGGAGACAGAAGTTTGATCCCTGGTTTGGGAATATCCCACAAACCCATGCACCACATCTATTAAGACAGTGCTCTAGAGCCCAGGAGCCACAGCTACTGAGGCCCACGTGCCCTTGAGCCTGTGCTCTGCAACAAGCGAAGACACCACAATGAGAAGCCCAAGCATCACAACTAGAGAACAGCCCCCGCTCGCCGCAACTAGAGAAAAGACCAGAGAAGCAACAAAGACCCAGCACAGCCAAACAATAATTAGATAAATAAATAAAATTAAAAAGAAAAGAGCTCCAAACATAACATGGATTTTCTTCAATAAATTTTGGTTACATTTGGCGGAGGGGCAGTGAGGTAGATTATCCATGACTAAATCTGTGGGTTGGGTTTTCAGACAATGATCCAAAGCCAAATTCAGGTGGAGTGTGTGAAC
Source organism: Giraffa tippelskirchi (assembly GCF_054371585.1). Taxonomy (NCBI): domain Eukaryota; kingdom Metazoa; phylum Chordata; class Mammalia; order Artiodactyla; family Giraffidae; genus Giraffa; species Giraffa tippelskirchi. The sequence goes on from NC_137275.1 coordinate 214,510,062, forward strand.
TGGAGTCATTTGGGTGAGCCCGAAAGTCATTACAAGCTGAGAAAACTACTATAACTATTAAGACCTATCTGTATATAAAATACATATATATTTGGAGAAGGAAATGGCAGCCCACTCTAGTGTTCTTGCCTGGAGAATCCCGGGGACGGCGGAGGCTGGTAGGCTGCCGTCTATGGGGTCGCACAGAGTCGGACACGACTGAAGCGACTTAGTAGCAGCAGTAGCAGTATATAAAATTAGGCATGGAAGATAGAACACAGGGAAACAGCTACTCAGTGTACCAGCATACTTACCCTTTAGGTCTTAGATTCTTGATAATAAAAATTAGTTTAGCAGAAATAATTACCAATGAGGTTGAAAGATTTAGAGATACACTTGAGGCTCAAGGAAGCAGGATACTCCAAGTGGTGGCATCTCTTTATCAGTAGGACAATAAACATTAAATAAATGACAACACATCTGTCATAATCTCAAGATGCTTAGATCAAATTTCTTAGGCAAAAACAGCCAGCCAGATCTTTTGCAAAAGATCTCTTTTACATATCCAACTGAGAAAAACTTGGGAGTTGAATCAAGAGATGGCAGAAGATAAATAGGTATTAATGCATATTTAGAAAAAAAAATTTTGGTGGCTACATTTGCCACATTCAAGAAAAGTTTTAAACTCTAAGTATCTTTGTTTCACCAAGAATAAAATAATCTACTCTGTTACTAGAGGTAATAGAGGCTTTGCACAAAACATAAACTTACAGGAGTTTATAATAGGTTTTCCTGATTCTCAAATTTCCAAAAATGATTGCCTATTTAGAAGAAGTATTAATACTTTTCAAAAAGCTAATTATTAATAGTTAACTGAAAGCATAAATCTTCCACTGATAAAAGTATAAATTTTCTGTTTCAAAAGATATGTATGAATGTGTATCATATGCTAGAAATATAAATGCTGCCTGTAAAACTCAAGATGCTATAATGAATTAAACTACTTTTTTCATATAATTTTTTCAGAACAACCTCACTCTTAAAAAGAAACTAAGACTGTGCCCTAAAACCTGACAGAATTATACTGTCAGCTGTAGTACATAATTATACTATAATAGTCAAAAATTATACTAAAACATAATAATAAAATCTTAAGATTAAAAATCAATAAGCCAGTTGGCATCTCAAAACAGCAAACATGGTTCTGTGATGTCTATTCTTTGCTTTTTGATCCAGAAAGTGCAAAATAAACTTTTATGTGGAAATTAGTTTAAATTACATTCCAAGGGCAAACAGGTGTCATCACAAATGTACTTTCCAAGAGTGGATAATCAGCATTTAATATATAATTTATATATGTAGTTAGTACATACACATGCACACATGTGGCGCTAGTGGTAAAGAACCCACCTGCCAATGCAGGAGATGTAAGAGACGTGGGTTCGATCCCTGGGTAGGGGAGATTGCCTGGAGGAGGATGGGCCGCCCACTCCAGTATTCTTGCCTGGAGAACCCCAAGGACAGAGGAGCCAGGCAGGCTATGGTGCACAGGGTTGCAATGAGTCAGACACGACTCAAGTGACTTAGCATGCACTCATACAACATATGAATGTATAACACACACATATACATAATAATAGCACTATCCACTACAGTATTAAATACACAGACACGACACAGTTCCCAATGGATTAACATCATAAGGAAAGAGGAGAGAAAGCTTTCGTTTTGAATCTTGGACAAAGAGACTATGGTTTCTAAGTCAAGAAAAATGAAACAAAATCCTTCTCACCTCTTCTACTGTAGAGGAGAAAAAATATTTAAATATGCCAAAAGTGATATAAAAATAGAATTAAAAATAGAGCATTGAAATGAACAGGGAAAAATGTAACCCCACATGCCTGTCCCCTGATAGTATAAAGGGAAAAATACAGTCTTCGAGACACTGGTTTCTGATGACAAAGCCAGAAGTCAAAACCTCTCATTCTGAGCCTCCTTTTAACTTCATCCTAGAGGGTCAAGGTAAGAAGTGTTGTTATCTTGTTCCACAAATAATTTTTCCTTCTCTTGGGACAATATGTAAACAACACCATCATCAAAAACCCATTGTGGGACTTATTATTTTGGTAAAAATCATTTTTAAAAAACTGAAAAACTTCAGACTCTTGTAACCAAGACTCAAGACTGTTAACCAAGGACTCAAGACTGTTTAATATCCTAATACATGATGATAGGTGAAATATATAAAGAACATTACATTATACTAACATAGTTATATTTGTTTTTGTTTAGTTGCTAAGTCGTGTCCGACTCTTTTTGTGACCCCATGGGCTGTAGCCTCCTAAGCTTCTCTGGCTATGGGATTCTCCCAGGCAAGAATACTGGAGTGGGTTGCCGTTTCATTCTTCAGGGGATCTTCCTGACCCAGGGATTGAAGGCAGGTCTCCTGCACTACAGGCAGATTCTTGACCACTGAGCCACTTGGGAAGCCCAACATAGTAATATACTTAAATATAATTGCTATATTTATTAATGATATTTTAAGTTCAAAGGCTAAATGCAAAAAGTGATACATCAGCAAACAATAAGGTAAACTGTACAACATGCCCATAAAAATAAACTAGTACAGAAAGAAAAAGAGGAAAAGGAGAGAAAGAAGGGGCAGGGAGAGAAAGGGGGTTGATTGAAAACTACAGAAATATATATGAGGGACTATTCTAGAACTCACCCACACTTAAATTTAAAGTAAAAACACTTATCCAGCACCGCAGGGGAAAGTGTCATTACCAATTACTACTGATTTTCCACTCACGACAAGTAGAATGTGGTTAAACATATGCTAGGAATATTAGAAATAGAGCAGTTACCAGAAGTTTAAAGATTTTCTGGGAATTACAATTTCTTAATTGCAGCAATTTGGTATTAAAAAACCTCAAGGCTTATTAGGAAACTTAAAGGAAAAAATTGTCAAATATGGAGCTTTTTTCACTGTAAAAATCCTTGTTGGCTTTTGCAGTTGGAGGGAGGGAGGAAGGGAAAAAGAGAAGACTTCTTTTTTCTTGCAGACTTTCTTCCAAAGTTAGACTGTATACTGACAAAATAAGAGAGTCTTTGGTAGATCTCTTTCAACCATAATGTGAGGTTTTGTTTGACTTTTAATTAAAAAAAAAAAGAATTCACAGCTGGTATTACACAACACACATGTATTATGAGTTTCAAGAAGTTCCTAGCTAACCCTTCTTCTCATTTCTTCAGTGAAGCATTAGGTTGATGAACACTACTTGCCCAGTTCCTCATGTCTAAGAGGCTTTCATCTACTGTGATTCTGGCTCTGAGATTCAAACAGGTACAGCATATAAAACATATATTTAGGGTAGCACTTAACTCACGGGGACTACAACTCCCAGAATGCAGTGCTGGGCATCCCCTGCCCCCTCCCCACATCTACACTCAAAACATCCTAAGTATTCATTTTCCAGGAATCTCAGTCTCTAACTGGATACAGATGTATGTATGTGTGTGTAGCCTGGGGAAATCAGGAACCAAAAGACTGGCTTATTAAAAACATCACTCATTCAATAAGGGAAGTTTTTAAACTTTCAGATTGTCACGCATACGTGCTAAGTCGCTTCAGTCGTGTCCGACTCTGTGTGACCCCATGGACTGCAGCCCGCCAGGCTTCTCTGTCCATGGGATTCTCCATGCAACAATACTGGAGTGGGTTGCCATTCTTTTCTCCAGGGGATCTTCCCCACCCAGGGATCAAACTCGTGTCTCTGAAGTCTACCTGCATTGGCAGGTGGGTTCTTTACCACTAGTGCCACCTGGGAAGTCCAGATTGCCATAGGCCTTGGGTTTTTCAATAAGGATATACAGAATGAGTAGGACACACGATTTTTTAAAAAGCCATCTTTCGCCAGGCATGCTTGTTCTGTTCCCAGTGGTGTAACAGATGGAGGTCAACAATTTTTTATTTTTTGCAAAGTTCCACTGAATTTGCAATGTCACTGCAGTTTTTTTTTTTGTTTTTTTTTTTTTTGCAGGGGGGCAGTTTCTGGCAATAGGCTGACATTGAGTGTCAGATGGAGTCCCACCATCATTCTAAGTTTTCATCTTTTACTTTTGTTCCTGTCTTCCAGTTTTTACACTGCTGGAAAGCTGTACCTGGTAAGGATGTTAGAACTATTTTGAAATTGAAACTCTAATCTTTATATTTCTATTTAACCAGTGGTTCCTAATGTGTGGTCTCTGGACCAAGCAGAATCAGCATCACCTGAGAACATCCAACTATTTGCGACCCCATGGATTCCAGTCCATGGAATTCTCCAGGCCAGAATACTGCAGTGGGTAGCCTTTCCCTTCTCCAGGGGATCTTCCCAACCCAGGGATTGAACCCAGGTCTCCGGCATTGCAGGCAGATTCTTTACTGGCTGAGCCACAAGGGAAGCCCAAGAATACTGGAGTAGGTAGCCTATCCCTTCTCTAGTGGATCTTCCCAACCCAGGAATCGAACCATGGTCTCCTGCATTGCAGGTGGATTCTTTACCAACTGATCTATCAGGGAGGCCTGAGAACTAGTTATAAATGCAAATTCTAAAGGCCTTTACCAGACCTGTTGAATTAAAAACTCTGGGGAAACCCCAGGAATCCATGTTTCAACAAACCCTCCATGGTGACATTTAAGAACCAAAAATCAGTTGTATTTTAGAATCACCTGGGGGGACTTTGGGTTTCCCTCATGGCTCAGTGGTAAAGAATGTGCCTCCAATGAGGGAGACATGGGTTCGATCCCTCAGTCGGGAAGATCCCCTGAAGGAAATGGCTACCGACTCCAGTATTCTGGCCTGGAGAATCCCAAGGACAGAGGAGGCTGGTGGGCTACAGTCCATGGGGTCACAGAAGAGTCAGACATAACTTAGCAACTAAAGAAGAACATGGGGAGAGGGGGGATCTTCAGAAGAAAACCAGCAAACTTACACCAGAATTATCTGGAGGATGGAGACTGGGTTTCAGTATTTTTAACATGTTACTGACTGGGGCATTTTTTGCAGAAATTAACACCTGTGGCCCGGAGATCTGTTATGTAAGTGAATATCGAAACACTCTGGTCAATAATGTTCAGGTAACAAAAGATGTACTAACACGTTTCTAGTCAATATGTGGCTATATCACTGACATGAACGTGCAATGATTCTAGCAGGCAGCCAGAGTGGATAACGACTGGTGAAAATCTTCAAACTGTAGGGAACAAAGGTCACAATTCAAAGGATGTATTTTTTGAGTTTCAAGGAACATAAGATAAGATCTCATTTTATACATGAAAAATCTAAGTTCCTGGTTGACAAGTATTTCTCTCATACCATGTGGTCACATGGTTACTTGTGCTTCTTGTGTGTCCCTAACAGTACCAGGGTGGTGTTTATATTACGGGTGTTTACACTTAAGTACCGACTGGCTGAATACAAGGAGACACTCTATGAAGAGACAGTTATTTACATTCTTTGCATATAGTAGACATATGGCTCTGCTAACAAGATTCCACTCCTCCATGCAGAGAACCTAGCACAGGCTTGAAAAAAAGCAAAAGCAACGTGTAAGACTGAACCTCCGCAAGCAGAAATGTCCACGGCTCCTCTCTTCACAGTTGAAGTGTTTTCTGGACATAAGAGGCACCCTCGGGAACCAAACGCTGGCTGATAGCTGCCCAGAGGACACGATTCGCATATTTCAAGCCCATTTGATGAGTAGGTACCTTGTTTACACTGAGCTAAAATGAAAAATGTAATATGGTTAATAATAATGACATCAGTTGTACAAAAGTAGCACTGTGTACAATAGGGTTTTCCATATTTTTGTTTATTTAGGTTAAAATGAGGGTCACAAAGAACTCCAAGCAGACACATTATCTTTTAGATTCTTCATACTTCTGTATACTAATAAGTTACAGGCTCATTTCCAGTTCCTTCTATTATGACCTAGCATGGTGTTGGGACTCATAGAAAATGCCGATAAACAGTTTTGGGGTGAAGTTAGAAATCTGCATCTGACAAGGTCAAGCTGTTACAGGGAAACCTGCTCTTGTACAAGTTCCCAGCTTGTGCGCTGTTCTCTCGAGTGACAGAAACAAAACCCACTATTGGGCTTTTGTCTCTAACTATGCTGGCACCATTTTCACCCTAAATAAGAACTGGCCCTCTTACCTCCTCGTGCTTACAGACACCATTTCATTTGAGGGATGGCAGAGGAGGAAGTAAGAGTAGTCTTAGCATCAGGCCCAGCGAGGTGAATTCAGCAACTTTCCAAAATGCATAGCAATGGTTTTGTAGTAGAGTGGGCCTCGGGCCAGATTCCTCAACTCCCAGTGCACTGTCCTTTCCTTCTGCCCTTTTCCTCCAGATTAATCTCACTTTCAGCATTGGCAACATTTTCAGTGCATTTGCAGTCACCCAGCACTGCCCTCAAGTTTACATGTGTCATGAAGAACGTGCACTGGGAACAACAGGCCAGGAGGAGCAACCCTGCAATTCCTTGTTTCAGATGCATCTTAACCACAATGTGAAAGAGAATGTTTCCATTAGGAATGGTCATTGAGAATAACAGTAACAATATTTTTAAAAGATTGGATAATTTAGTAGCAAGAATATGCACATATGGGTCTGTAGTTATCCATTTCCAAGGAAATGGGGTTAATCTCATCATACCAAATATTATTCAAACAAAAAGCAGCCCAATGCTTGCTAAGAGTCATGAAAGTCCTTCCACCAGTTAAGGCGAGATTCACTAAAACACCTGGAATTAATCGATGAAAACATTAAAGTTCTTAACAGTGGAGTCTGATTTGACAGCAATGGGCTGTTCCAAAAGGAAGATAAATGGACTTCTCTAAGTGAGGGAAATATTCAAGTAATAGCTTATAATTAAAAAAAAAAATCAGTTAATGAAATTGCTTTTGGTAATGCTCGTATTTCATCCTATTTGCTAGTGAGACTTCCTAAGTGGAAATAAAATTCAGGCTTCTGGTCTAAGCCTCTACCTTTGCATTCTGAGCTGCTCCTTGAATGGAGATATTCGGTGTAAGTCCCAGTCGCACAGGGTTTGCACTCAAGCTGCCCTTCTTCATCTTGATAGGAGCCCATCAAGCAACTCTCACAGACAGAATGCTCCAGGGAATAGTAGGTTCCCAAAGGGCAGTTGACTGAAAACAAGCAGGAAAACACTGAATACTGTATGGAACATACTTTTTTCCCCTAGGTATGAGACTAATAAAGCCTGCTTCCAGCTACTATTGTTTATGAGTTAAATTTTACTGTCAGAGGTTTACTCACAAGATAAACCTTCCATAAAGGTAGTCCTCTAAACTAACAAACAGCTTTTTTTTTTTTTTTTGAGAAAATGCAAATTCTTACTGACCAAGCTTAACAGCTTATAGGATGGTGGCTTTGAAGTGTGGGTTAAAACATAAACCAGAACATTCTGGAAACACACAGCTAATGGAAGAAAAGAATAAAGCAGTTAACTTGGGGCTTTGAGATATTAAAAATGGTTTCTTAGTTGTTCTTCTGAATGGTTGCCCTTATGAAACTGTCCATTATAGCATCACTTCTAGAAATAAAAATAGACACAGGTGGTGAGCTTAGAACAAATGAGTTCAGTAGACCCCTCTCCCTGCTTAGATTGCTTGCACTGAAGCCAAGTGCAAGTCTGAGGCATCCTGAGACCCAAAGACCCTGCAGAAACTGGCCAGTTTCAAAACCTTTCTTCCCTGGAGATTTGGTCTACTATTTTGGCAGGCTTGGAGTGCAGAATTTCTGAAATCAAAGTGGACTATGAAATTCCCTGAGAGGTTGCTATCAAAGTTAGTATTCTTACAGAGAGAACATCTGAAAGAACCACTTGGGTAATTCTGAGGTGTTAATGTGTGAAAGAATCATCAGGCAACTTACTGAAATTTCAGATTCCAAGGACCTGACCCCAAAGGGTCAGGAGGCATCCCTTGTGGATTGGGACCTGAATCAAGCTGTGATTTGACAAGCACTTCAGGGGATGCTGACACAGGTAGTCTGAAGACCACACTGAGAAATGCAAAAGGATGGCCAAGGCAATTCTGGATTTTTACTCACAAGTTGAGAAAGAAACAAGAGGAGGCTCAGAATGACAATATTAATGTGCTTTTGATGAGCTGGGTTCATTCCAGTGTGAAAAACCTAGCTGAGCTCTGGGAATGGCAATGAGAACTGTTGATGAAGGTTTTCTGACCAGGACACAATATCCCACACTACAGAGAGATTAACAGAAGCCTCATGTCATTTGGTTCTGTTTGAGCACATAGGCTTTGCTTGGAGGAGATTCTGCTATCTATAAATGATGACCTACTTAAGAAAGAGACTGGAATTGACTCAGATTGTGACAGTCTAAAGTCAGAGTAAAAGCTAAGGAATTGGAGGGGGAGGGAGAATGGGGACTGGCACCTTAATGGGTCTGGGGTCTCCTTTGGGGGTGATGAAAATGTTCTGGAACTGTGACAGAGGTGATGGCTGAATGTCACTGTGACTATACTAAATACCACTAAACTGCACACTTCAAAATGGTTCATTTTATGCTATGTGAATTTTGTGTTGGCTGCCTGGGTTGGTATATCAGCTGAATCACTTATTGTCTTAAAAGACTAAGTTCTTAGTCTCTTGGCTTCAGTTTTCTCATGCATAAAATGTACTTAATAATAATGGTACCTCATACAGTAGCTGAACAGAATTAAATAAGACAGGGTCTCAGTCAGCACAGAGAGGTGATCAGAAAAGTTTTAGTTTTTGTTACTGGAGTTGCTGCTGAAAGCTGTGAGGTCTAAAGATCTATAAATAAAACTAAGATTTGAGTCCCTTACCTAAAGTAATCTTATCCTGACCAATAGTGGTTATCTAGACTTTTGAGACAAAAAGCATGTAACAATAACAAAATGTAGGTTTCATGACAATACCCCTTTACAGTCGTAGGATGACTCTATCTGTGTCATTTGACCCAACAGGCACCAAATATTTTTGGTGACACGGAGAACTCTTACCACACATTCGGCCTCTCAGCACGGAGCCCGGTCTGCAGAAGAGGAAAGCCTTTTCTGTTTCTAAGGAATTGCTGTCAGCTACAAGCATTTCAGAGGCAAGCTGAAAGGAATACATGGGCTCCTTAGTAAGGGTCCTTTTCAGTCGATTTGTGATCGTTTCCAACGTCTTAATGAGTCGCTGCTGATTTTCCAATTCAAGAGTATCATTTCTTTCATCGGGTAATGGCACACTAGCTGAGATGAAAACAAAACAAAACATAACACACACACACTGTGTTGCAGCAAACCATTTGGAGTGAGTTTTTACCCTAAAAAAATGGCATATATTAACTTTAAAAACGCATTCCAATATACAGTAGGTGCAGACAAATACTGTTTGATTCCACTTATACGAGGGACCTAGAATAGTCAAATTCAAGTCAGAAAGGACACTAGTAGTAGATCCTGGGGTCAGGTCGGGGGTGGGGAGCAGGAATGGGGACTTAGTGTTTAATGGTGACAGAGTTTCAGTTTAGGAAAGTGAAAAATCCAGGAGATAGAAGATGGTGGGAGATGACGAATGTATTTAATGCCACTGAACTGTACAGTTAAATATGGGTAAAATAGTATGTTTTATATTATGCGACTTTTTAATCACAATTAAAAAAAAATTCCAGGAAAGATACACACAAATTTAAATATTTACTGAGTAGCTAGTACATGGAGAATATTAAGAACAACATGTTTTGTTTTAATCCTTCTCTCCTATGCTGGATCTACATCACCGTTTTGTAGAGTTCTTAATGATTACATATTCAGTTCCTGCTAACTCTCACTTTTTAAAAACCTGCCTTAGTTCATCATGTCAAGATGAGTTTGAAGCTGGGGGCTTGTTGCTATGAGAATCATAAAATATATCTGTGATATTATGAAAAATAACAGAACAGGTGATTGTGCTTGCCCTAACATACAGTAATGATAACACATAGAAAGTTTGAAAATAGATCTTTAACCAAGAATTTCCCATTATATTAATCTTTTAAAATAGACAGTCTATTCTTACCTGTGATGTTAAAAATTAACCTAATTTTGTGGTCAGATAATGGGGCACTTCTTTCAATCCGTGAAGATCTGGTTTTGCCAGCACCCGTGGGTGTTTCTTGCACTGTGTCCTGGAAGTCATCGTAAGAGTAATCCAGCCTGTTGGCGGCACCCCAGCCACCAGGTCCTGAAAAGTTGGAGTAGAGAAACAAAAGATTGTAGAGTTGCATCTTTGTCAGCTTTTAGGGTCTAATGTTAAGCCACAAATTACATTGTCTTTGATCACTATTTAAATTGCCGATAATGTTCTACATATAAAGTTTTGCCTGTAATTTTATACTGTAGTCTTGGGCATTTCATATTAAATTTAGATTAGCAATGAACAAGGAAAAGTCTTTGTAGAGCTATGTAGGCATTTAAACCATTCTGTCTTTGGCCTAATGATTAATTATCATAGGTTTAGAGGAAATGGGAGGTGGGTATAGATTTTAATCAATTTCTATTTCCCTTCAGGGTTTGTTCCATTCTTGTCTTTTTTAATATCAGTTTCATAAACTGAATGTGCATAAACAGATTTCCCTTTGTGAAGATTAGTCAAGATATTTGCATATCTGCATATTTTAAATATAAACATACTGTACTTTTAACAAAGATAATACTATGTGTATATTATTTGCTAATCACTTTTCAAATTTTCTCAACAATATATTACAACATTTCTGTGCCAAATAGTTTAATATCTTTTTCTATAGCTATACTAGTTTCTGAGGGCAGCATACGAGTTAAATGTTTACACACTTAAGAAACTGCTGGAGGCAGCATGCCGTGCTACACTTAAGTCACTCAGTCATATCAGACTCGTTGCGACTCCAGGGATTGCAGCCTGCCAGGCTCCTCTGTCCATGGAATTCTCCAGGCAAAAATACTGGAGTGGGTTGCCATGCCCTCCTCCAGGGAATCTTCCCAAACCAAGGATCAAACCCAGGACTTCTTTACAGCCTGAGCCACCAGGGAAGCCCGAGGATACTGGAGTGGGTTGCCATACCCTCCTCCAGGGGATCTTCCCAACCCAGGGACCAAACTCAGGTCTCCCACAATGCAGGCAGATTCTTTACCATCTGAGCTACCAGGGAAGCCCATCAATACTGGAGTGAGTAGCATGGTTGTATGTGCTTCTTTAGATGCCTTCCATATCATTGTGATCAACTGCGTGGATTCAGATTGTAACTTCTTGATAAATGATGTATGGCTATACGATCTTAATCAAGCTACTTTCATTACTCTGAATCTCAGTTTCTTTATGTCTACATTGAAATCATTATTCCTACCTTGTAGGTCTGTGGAATAACTGAGCTAATTCATGCAAACTAGCTCATATTTGACTCATTCTAAAAGCTCGGTGAGAGTAAATAATATTAATACCGATGTAGGCACGCTGTTGTTGCTTAGTTATGTGCTTTAAACATCAAATCTATTTATACAGGTTTGTCCACTTAAGTAAGCTGGTTTTTGAGTTTCTTTTTTAGCTTAATTCATGCTTTCAGCCATTTAAATAGAACTGGGATCAATAGTTTTATTTCTCATTGAAACATTTTTTCCCTACAAGTGTCATGGAGCCATTATAAAAAACACAACAACACAACACTCCTGAGGAACAAAGAGAAAAATGTAAAAGATTGCCTATAATTTTCTCAACAATATAATATTTCTGTGTCAAATGGTTTAATATCTTTTTCTACAGCTGTACTACAAACTAACCAAGTTTCTATTTTCAGACTTTGAGGTTATTTCAAAATTTTAGAACATTCTTGTGCATACACTATGTCATAAAATATAAGACACCATCAGTGAGAAGACACCACCCAATTCCATAAATACCCAAATGAAAAATGTACATCTTGGAATTTACAAAATATGTTACATTTGTACATTAGTATGACTTTTATCTTGAGAAATATCCTCAGATGAGTCTGAGCATTTTTAACCCTTTAGTTACATATTGCCAAATGCCCTTCAATTTCTTCTCTACATACAATATGTGAGTATGATTTTTATCTCATGACACCCTTGCCAACTCTGGGTATTTGATTTTTACTCAAATTTGTTAATCTGACAGATCACAAATGGCATCTCGTCTTAGTTTTAATTTGAATTACATGATTAGTATAAGATCTAATCATTTTAGTGTATTTATTGGCCCTTTATTTTCCACACATTATGACACGCCAAGGTGTTATAAACATTACTGACTCTGTGAGTGGTGTAAGGACACTTGAGGAAGAAGGTGTGCCTCTCAGGACCACCTGTATCACTTGTACCATACGGCATTCAGATTCTCACAGGATGACCAACATCACCCACCACAAAGTCTCACGGTGATAGCTGACTCCCTCTGTGTGTAGCCCTGTACCCTTGCAACCTATCTCAACAATCCGGGGGCAGTGGGAACCTGGGTCATGTGTGACAGAAGAGGCTCTGATGTTCTAGATGTGCCTCTAAGGACTCTTATTCTAGATATGCCACTGCCAACTCCCCCGCCAAAACCACTGTGTTTTTCTATCTAAAACTTTAACTTCCATTATGTTCACTGAGAAGTTGTATATAGTTGTTAAAATTGGAAAACAACTCAAAGTCTACCAATAGGAAATTGTTTATATAAATTATGGCAAATTGATAAAATAATATATGTAACCATTAAAACTGCATTGAACACACTGGTGTATTTAAAATGAGTAACCAACCAAGATCCACGTATAGCACATGGAACTCTATTCAATGTTATGTGGCAGCCTTGATGGCAGTGGGGGGCTGCGGAAGAATGGATAATGTATATTTATGGCTGAGTCCCTTCACTGTTCCTCTGCAACTATCACAACATTGTTAACCAGCTATACCTCAATACAAAATAAAAAGCTCAAAAAATTGTATTGAAGTATAATATTTATGACATAAAAGTATCCTCAATAAAATATAACTAGAAATTCCTGTTTACAAAATAGTATGGGTCTCCACACAAATGCAGTACAGTAATATATACGTTAATATAGTAACAGTTATTTCTGGAACTGCAGGTTATCTCAATTTCATTCTTTTTTTTTTAGTATTTTTCAAATTTCTGCAAAAACATATATGCAGAAATATTTTTCAATTTAAAAACTCTAAAGCAACAGTCAATATCACTCTTAATGCTAAATCACTAAGAGAAATGATTAGTGTCAAAAACAAAAAGAATGTCCACTGTCATGTGAATTAATACTGCTTCAAATAATCTTCTAAGCACTTTATTATTCTTGCACTTCCTCATTTAATCCTTACAACAGCCCTATGAGTTCAGCACTCTTATATACCCAATTTAAAGATGAGAAAATTGAGGCACAAAGTGGTTTGAGAACTGAAGTTCTTCCCCTGCCTCCTAGTAGGTGGGTAAGCCAGGATTCAGACATTTACTAGTTGGTTTTAGAGTCATGTATTTAACCAGGATGGTATCACCATTGTGTTCTAAAACATTACTCTGCAAGTTCTTTAGAGACAGTTTTATAAGAATGAAATAAAAACAAGTATAATTACTGGAAAGGACAAAGAAGTCCCATAACACACTTTGGAGTACACTTAATAAAAGTTGTATGTCAATTATATCTTAAAAAAAAAGAAGAAAAAAAAAGTTCAGAGTCTACATGAAAAAAACATCCAAATTCTACTTGAAGGTATATCAGGCTTGAATAGATTGAGTCTTAACATATTATAAGTGAGGAATGTGAATATTTTATGTGTGTTACTATTTTGAATAAATGACTTACTTGCAATTTAAGTTAAATACCATATAAAAATTGCTGTTAGTACTTTATAACTATTACTATTCTGATATTATACAAATATTTGAATTTTACAATCACAATGTGACTTAGTTTTCTTAGTATTTATCATTCTGAAGCATTCTGGCTAATATTTTGAAAGAATTACATATCCATAAAGATCATTATGCACAGGATCAGGTTATCCATCATCCTAGAATTCTTGAATAAATAAGTGAAAGGTCATTTTTCTAATTTGCCCCACTCTTCTGGAATGATTTTCTTAGTTTGCACAACAGTTTTCCCAATTACCCACACTAAATAATTTCATTACCGATTGCAAAGCCATTTTCATAGTCGTAATTATACTCAAGGCAGTATTTTTTGGTCAGGTCCTCCAGTCTGCAGTCAATGTCATCAGCATCACTACAAAACGATGGGACCTGCAAATAAAACATGAAGAGGACAAACTGTGCTTCACATCTGGGTGTGCCTTGCATAAGCTCTATGCTCCTGTTCTTCACGTCTCCATCAGCAGGAAGAAGAAAGGACCCCAGAGCGCTCCCTGTCCTTAAAAGGGCTCCTGACCCTACTCCTCGCCCTCCCCTACCTCCTCTCAGTACAGTGGACCACCAAGGTCAGTCTCATGCCTTTTCTCTCTGTTTACATCACTTTTTGCAAGAAACTCAGGACTCCCGCGATATCTGTCTCTGAACTTTCACCCCAATTGAGTTTTTTTTTTTTAATTGAAGTATAGCTGATTTACAGTTTTATATTAATGACTCTTTAGATCCCTTTTCTCTGACCCCATCTCCCACCCTCCTCCAAGTAAAGTCCTCAAAACTTTTCTTGGTGCTCTCTGAAGTTCAGTCAATAACCAGTGAAACCCTTATAGAGAGAGTATTTACCTCCTCTCTCTATGTTCTCTTCACTTTTGCTCTCAATGAAACCTGACTTCCTTTTTTTTTTAGGTGGTGGTCATGGAGGTGGAGGAAGTGTCCTCCTCACTCTTTAGTGCTGTTGCTAGATCATACTCCCATGAACCTCCTTGAAGCCTCAGAGTTTTGAAGCTCCTGCAATAAGCTATACCACACACTGATCTCCTTGTGCCCATCACCTACAGCCCTCCCCGACTCTGAGTCACTCCCTCATTCCAAGAACCTTAGTAAGTGTCCCTGGTATAGCCCTTGGTGATTTCTATATTCACCCAGCTGATCCTTTCATCACCTTGAATTCTCACTTCCTCTTCCATCTTCCAGCTTTACCTTGTCACTTACTCTCACAGTCATACCCTCAGATCTTGTCATTACCGGTAACCGCACTCTCTCTTAGACCCAGGAATCCAACACCTCTTCTGTAATCCACTGACACTGTCACCTCTTCACTGTCCCTCAGCCCCTGATGTCTTCAGTTCCTTGTTTACCCATCTTGGATCCCATCTTGATCCATCACCATGAATTACTCCCTTGCATGCACCCTCGTCAATCTGTCTGGAGAACTTTAACCTCAGTTAAATTCATTGCTCTGCTTCCTCCACATTTGTGCCCGCATGCTCAACTACAGTCTGGGAGAAAACACACCCCTGCTTACGGCCAGTCCTACATTTCTCTAGCACATTCATTTATGCTCTCCTAGAAAATCATTCTGTACCACATTCTCTTTTCTCAAGTCTCCAACAACTCCTCCCCAGCCTTACTCCAGACTGATCATTCTGCATCTCTTTTCACAGATCAGATAATCACAAAAGATCCTTCTTTCACACATATCACATGTGGACTCACTCCTGGACCTGTGCTCATGTACTCTATCCCTTCTTGACACCTCTCTTTCTCACACTCTACATCAAATCTACTACTATTGTATGTACTTTCAGAATCTATCCAAAATCTAAGCCACTCAACTCTGTTAGGGATACAAGTATATACATATATATATTTTGTACATACTCAAGATAGCTCTGGAGTTAACTATACATTAAGCTGCTTAGAGGACTATGATTTCACAGAAGTTATACACACACACACACACACATATATGATATAAATATATAAAAAACATACATAAAACATTTATATACACATATATATATCGAACATTTCCTGCTTTCAAGATGCTCAATACATTTAAATACATTGCTTTGCTCTCCTGGAATCCCAAAAAGAATCCTAAACTTGCATGATAAAGAAAACCCTTTAAATGTTCAGTGATCATAAAAGAAAAACCGACTACAAGGGCATTTTTGTCATACTTCAAATAACAAAGCAGACATTCCTCAAACCAAAAGGACTCTAAGTTTTTCTGAGTGTTTTAAAAAATTCAAAGTGCTTTAACACAGATATACTTATAATTCACTCCAGGAGACCAAAACCTATGAATAATTCTAAATATGAGGAGCAAGTTTGGGTCACAAAGAAAATGGAAATCATCAAGACAAAGAATTTCTGTTGCAGGTGATGCAGAACAACTATGGAAAACTCAACAGCATCCTTTAAAATATGGCAAACAACCAAGGAATGCTACTGACATACCATTTTCCCAAGGGTGGTCTCAAATGCTTCAGAAAATTTCTTCAAAAGATCTGTGTCATCACAGCGAGTTGCTTTGTACAGCATCTCAAAGGACTTGTACCCATGATTTGCAAAACGTTTTACTGGAAAAAACCAGTTTCAGTTGGTTAGTGTTTTCAAAACACAAATTTAATTTCTGTGGAATTAAATTGGTATTTTCATCCCGACATGGTTTGCGGGATTGTTATAAAAACAAAAGTTGATAGTTAAGGAATGTTTCCAGGCATTAATCGATCATAATAAACCACCAGCCAATCAGCCGTGTACCCAGTTACCTGGTGATATATTTGCTTTCATATATTATTCTTTACCTTCCAATCATATGACAAAGTGAACATTTAAGGGAGAAAGAGATATAAACATTTTTTTCATTATATTCCTGGGAATCTTTGAAAAATTCTGGTTGCAAAGATATTATATAAGTTTATAATGTATATGTTTATATATTCAACCAACAGACACTAAAAAATTTCTGAATGGTATGTGAAATTGTATTTCTTAAAAGTGTAATTTCACAGAGATAAACTTTTCCTTGGATCGGAAGTTTAGAAGTTAAGACTTAGCAAGATGTCTTGAAATATTCAGTCTCCTAACAGTATCAACATTAAAATCCTACGGGCTAAATCTTTGATAGAGGTGAGTAATATCACTTATATTTCCCAAATTTAGGAAGAATATAGCTCAAGTAGGTGGGTTTTACTTTCTAAGACACTGGCATTTAAACTTCATCTATAGTAGTGGATCAAAGATTCACTCCAGAGATTATTATTTACACAAGATGAAGACATTGGATTATTTTTAGAATAATACACAAGATTACAAAATAGATCTAAATCACTTCTAAAAAAAGCATGACTGATCTGACTGCATCATGTATATAGGCTCTTACTTTAAATATAAGTTCTTCTCCAGACATCAGACTACACTTTAGTTCAAGTTTACAGCTCAAGAATGACACGCTGACTCTTCTGACAATTCTGGTAAATAATAATGAGGAGGCCAAGATGGTTTTCCCATAAACTGAATCTTGTCCTATAGCAATCCAATCAGCAATAAGATTCTGGGCTAATATTTTAAATTGAGGGATGGACATTTCCCCTATCTATAAACACTTCAAATTCATGGCACCATTTTCTATTCACCAAATCTAAACCCTCCATTAAGGCAATTTTCCTCTTTAATGTTAAGAAATTTACACATACAGGTAGTCAAACACATATTTACACATACTAAAGAAGCCCCCCAAAATTTAGAACTTACTAGCACAGTCTGGCCATTCAGTGGAATATGGTGGTCTCCAGATACCATCTTCATAAGCACAATAATACTTGTCAGTAGATCCTTCTGTGAAATCATAGCCCTCTAAGCAACTTAATGTGCAGTTAACACCAGTACTATCTTGAGTACATACAAAATCCCCATTTACAGGTGTAAATGGAACTTCACAGGGCGAACCTGTGTAAAAAAATTAAATTATTCATATACAGTGGTAGAAAAATATAAATTAAAATATAGGTGTCTAAGCTGAATTTTGAAAAGGATTCCTCCTGTCCACCACTACTCCTATGAAAACTCTCAGAATAAATCCACAGTGTGAGGTTGCTGCAATTTCTGCTTTTTGATTCCTAGGTGGGTATAGCTAAAAAGCTGTACCTATGTGTAATTAATTACCTATGCACAATTGTGCATATTTTACGAAAAGCTAAAAGTACTTCTGATGTGCGACTGTTATTTTTTGCATTCTTTTAATAAAAATGAAAACCAAATAACGTTACATAGCAAATACATTTTCGGAATCTGTCTCCTCAAGCATTCAAAATAGAATCATGACAACAATACTTTGTAACTTTGGAGAAAATACTAATAAGTGGTTACAAACTAGCTCAGAAGAAAGCATGTGTATTTACCATGAAGTGAAGCAATAATAATTGGAAACCTCAATACATCTGCCAGTATTCTAACTTTAAACAGCTATGTTCATAGCCTATTTTCTTTCACAAAGGAGGGTGCAAAAGTGATTCATATCTCAATTGCAAGCTAGATTTTGGAGGCTTATGCAGAGTATACCTTTTATGACAATGTGGATGTCACATGTTCTATTATTGCCTGAGGGGTCAGTGGCTGTATACTGCACTATCGTCTCCCCATGAGGGAAAAGGTCTCCTGGTGTATGACTTCTGGTGATGGTCAACACAGCCCCTAAAAAGGAGAGAAGGGGAAAGAAGGAATCCAATCTGGGGGTTATTGCGTGCAGTCACTTTATTTGATTTGAATTTTCATTTACTCTTTATACAAACCAGCTGAACATTCTATTGGTACTAACTGGGCTGCCAACAGAAAATAAACTATAAAATCTTACACTAAACTATAGAAATAGTTGACTCACAAGCCTCATTAAATGAAGGCATTCTTGCTAAATAGATTATTTTCCTTTACTAGGTCAGTCTCTGTGAATATTGGAAATTTCATTAAGAAATCTATTTCACTTGCATTCTTGTTTTCAGGGTTTTCTGAAAACTTTAAAGTAAACTTCAGCTACATTTGCTCACTTTTTTCTGTTTTCCCATGAGTTTTTATACCATTTTTGGCAAATGTTTAAGAACTGAGTATGAATACATAGAACTGCATTAGATTTGCCAACAGGATGCATAGCTTATGTCTCTAGGATAAAGGAAGCTTAGAGGCTCAATGAATTTACTAGAACACTTTCAAATAAAATATACTGTACAAGTTTAATATATCCCCACTGAATAATGAATGAAAAGCCATGGACAGGTAAGATTAACAATGTTAAAATATGTAGAATTATCCTATCAGTAAAACATCTTATGTAATTATCCATGCTACTCTATTTAGATGTAATTTGCTTTTTATTTCTCTTTTATCTTTTTAAAAGCTTTTTATTTGGTGGTAACATGTTGACAACAAGATACCTGCATTCTCACCTGAGTTGTCTGAAAACTGAGGCTCGTCCCAGGTTGCAGCATGCTCCTTCTCAGAGACCTGGACTGGAGGTGGGGATCTGCACCAGTCTATGCTAGGTGGTTCTACATCTAAAAAAACATGAAATCAGAGGGTGAAGTCACAACTGATGTTCAAAACTGATGAGGAGGGTTGCAAGAGACAATCGAAGTCTACTTGTGCTGGTGGAGAACCTTGACCTTGACACAAGGCTGGCCCTGGGATCCCTTTGATGATTACGCGGTAAAGAATCCACCTGCCAATGCAGGAACTATAAGAGATGTGGGTTCAATTCCTAGATCAGGAAGACCCCTGGAGGAGGAAATGGCAACCAACTCCAATATTCTTGCCAGGATAATCCCATGGACAGAGGAGCCTGGTGGGCTATAGTCCTTGGGGTCGCAAAGAGTTCCACACGATTGAGCACATATTCCTGTTTCATCCCTGATCTCAACATCACAAGAAAAAGCTGATTCTTGCTATACTTCACTCTACTTGTTGAAGAAATACCGGATTGCTAAAATCACCATGAGCACAGCAGTATAAACGGTAAATTCGGGATGTGGTGAGCATTTAATTTGTGAGTTTCACCAGTGGTAGTTGAACTGATCCACCCAGAAATGAAGAAAACATTCCCAGATAATCAGAAGGCATGAAATGACCAAAGCAGTCATTTCACAGGGATCTCTTGAATCATCCTCCTCTTAACTGAAGGGCTGACAGATGTTACATGGAAGACCAATGGGCAGAGATCTGAGTCATGCTGCAGAATATATAAGACATTTAAGTGTCACTGTCGTTAAGTTTCTCGCTATGTCCAACTCTTTGCGATCCCGTGGACTATACTGTATCAGGCTTCCCTGGTGCTCATTATCTCCCAAAGTTTGCTCAAACTCATGTCCTTTGGTCGGTGGTGCCATCCAACCATCTCATCCTCTGTTACCCTCCTGCCCTCAATCTTTCCCAGCATCAGGGTCTTTTCCAGTGAGTCAGCTCTTTGCATCAGGTGGCCAAAGTATTGGAGCTTCAGCTTCAGCATCAGTCCTTCCAATGAATATTCAGGGCTGATTTCCTTTAGGATGGACTGGTTTGATTTCCTTGCTGTCCAGGGACTCTCAAGAGTCTTCTCCAGCACCATAGTTTGAAAGCATCAATTCTTTGGCACTCAGTCTTTTTATGGTCTAACTCTCACATCTGTATATGACTACTGGAAAAACCATAGTTTTGCCTATGCGAACCTTTGTCAGCAAAAAGTGAGGATGTGATATTGCCGGAAGGCCAGGAGGTTACATCCATAGGTGGGACTCTGGGGTCTAAGATGCCTAGGTTGATAAATTCCAGGTAAAGACAAAGAACAGCGTGTGGACATGGGAATAGGGGGCTGCAACGGAGAGGGGGTGAAAGCCACAGGAGAAATGAAAGAACTATGAGTCTGTTGCTGGGCACTGTAATCTACATTGAAGGAATGGTTTGAGGGGGGTGCAGGTGAGCCAGGTTTCAAACTCTGATGGAATGTGGTGGAATTTGAGGATGTCAGTAAAGTACAATCAAGAAGTAGTAAAGGAGGACATTTTAACATAACTATTGATTTTAACATACATGAAATGTCCTTCTATCTGTAGTAACATGTCTTTGAGGGCGACTGGACGAATAGTATTTTTCTTACTATATAGGTAAAGAATCTCAAACCAGGCAAATTTATGAGACTTGCCTGAGGTCAGTAAGCTGGTAAATTACAGTCATAGGCATCAAGACTAGGATGATATACTATCTATGTATATCGGAACACATATCCTGAAATGAAACGAGCTGTACCTATAAGAATATACAGATTTCTGTTTGAAGCTAAGTCTTGTGAATAAATATTCAGTTTTTCTCTTTTCCTAGTATTTGCATTTCTTAGTGTAGGATCTTTGATTTACTGCTTTCTTAGGCTGCGAACTCTGTCAACCAGCAATGGAGCCTCTTTGGCTCACAAGTCTCCATGGCCTAGCACAGCACCTGGCCCATAACAGATGCTCAGAAAAAGTTGCTGAATAAAGAAAAGAATGAAGGAATGCTCGTAGGAGGCCAGTGCACTCTGAGAATTCGGAATCAAGCCAATACATAGTTAAATTTATAAATCTAACAGTATTTACTATGCTCCCCAAAGAAAGTGCAAATGAAATAGTTCCAAGAGTTTCTAAAGTTATCTGATTTTAGCCAAACATTTAAAAATTGAAGTCTGGGGATGAGAGAGAGCAGTCCACAGAGGCCAATGACGGTCAAATAACTGGAGGTCCCAGCAGATGCAGCATCT
Organism: Giraffa tippelskirchi; assembly: GCF_054371585.1. Taxonomy (NCBI): domain Eukaryota; kingdom Metazoa; phylum Chordata; class Mammalia; order Artiodactyla; family Giraffidae; genus Giraffa; species Giraffa tippelskirchi. Next base: position 214,531,737 of record NC_137275.1, read on the forward strand.
CCAGAAAAAGAAAGTCCATTTCAAAGCACATCAGACAGCATTCTGTGGAATGTTAAGCAAAAGCATTCCTACTCCCTCTCATTTATCATCAAGACACCAACACTCTGTCATCTGAGGAAAACAAGAAAATGTAGGCTTTGGAATATTTTCGGTCTCCCTCTCCCGCCGCATTCCTAGTCTCTTTACCTCCCCTTCTTCCGTTCTCTCCTCCCTCCCATTTCCTTGCTCTCTTTCAGAATTTGAAAATTCAGCTAGTATCTAGCTAGACACTCGAGTATACTTTTTACATTTCACCATGCTGACTCTTCATTGTGAAAAATGAAAACATGGCAAACTCTTGACTCACATGTCCATGTTTAAAATCACAGCACCATAAAAATAAATCCAACATATTCTTCACGTGACTGGTGATGTTCACGTTTAAAACATTCAAAAAGCAATTAAAGACAACTAAGCACTAGGACATAAACAAAGATTTTTACGTAAGTCAGTTTATTTACTTTCACCAAAACCTATCATTTCTAGGGTAAGAAGCCAGTTTGATACACATTAGTTATTTCAAGAGGTTATGTAAAATTCTTAAAATGAATTCAATGTACTGAATTTTAAAATAAACATTAAAAATATATATGAAACCTAAAGAGCAAAATGTTAGTATATTTACATAGAGCTTAATGCAGGTCAGGAAGCAACAGTTAGAACTGGACATGGAACAACAGACTGGTACCAAATAGGAAAAGGAGTATGTCAAGGCTGTATATTGTCACCCTGCTTATTTAACTTATATGCAGAGTACATCATGAGAAATGCTGGGCTGGAGGAAGCACAAGCTGGAATCAAGATTGCCAGGAGAAATATCAGTAACCTCAGATATGCAGATGACACCACCCTTATGGTAGAAAGTGAAGAAGAACTAAGGAGCCTATTGATGAAAGTGAAAGAGGAGAGTGAAAACATTGGCTTAAAGCTCAACATTCAGAAAACTAAGATCATGGCATCTGGTCGCATCACTTCATGGCAGATAGATGGGGAAACAGTAGAAACAGTGGCTGACTTTATTTTGGGGGGCTCCAAAATCACTGCAGATGGTGACTGCAGCCATGAAATTAAAAGACTCTTACTCCTTGGAAGGAAAGTTATGACCAACCTAGACAGCACATTAAAAAGCAGAGACATTATTTTGTCAACAAAGGTCCATCTAGTCAAGGCTATGGTTTTCCCAGCAGTCATGTATGGATGTGAGAGTTGGACTAGAAAGAAAGCTGAGCGCCAAAGAATTGATGCTTTTGAACTGTGGTGTTGGAGAAGACTCTTGAGAGTCCCTTGGACTGCAAGGAGATTCAACCAGTCCATACTAAAAGAGATCAGTCCTGAGTGTTCATTGCAAGGACTGATGTTGAAGCTGAAACTCCAATAATTTGGCCACCTGATGCAAAGAGCTGACTCATTTGAAAAGACTCTGATGGTGGGAAAAATTGAGGGCAGGAGGAGAAGGGGACGACAGAGGATGAGATGGTTGGATGGCATGACCGACTCAATGGACATGAGTTTGGGTAGGCTCCGGGAGTTGGTGATGGACAGGGAGGCCTGGCATGCTGCAGTTTGTGGGGTCACAAAGAGTCAGACACGACTGAACGACTGAACTGAACTGTGTCAGACGCTACTTCAAGTAGTTTGTGTATCTTAACTAATTAAAAATTTTACAATAACCGTATGAGGTAATATATTTATTAATTCTATTTCTGGATGAAGAAATAGGCACAGAGAAGTGGCCAGTCACACTGTCTTAAGTAGGAGAGATGGCTCTGGAGTCAAGCAGTTTGTGTTCACGGTCTGTACTTTTGAGCACTGCAGACCACCTCATTCATATATTCCCCACATATTAAGTCTTATTGCTGGCTATCTATCTGGGTTTCCCTGGTGATTCAGATCGTCAAGAATCTGCCTGATGCAAGAGACTTGAGTTCGCTCCCTGGGTTGGGAAGATCCTCTGGGGAATGGAATGGCTACCCACTTTAGTATTCTTGCCTGGAGAGTGAAAGTGAGAGTGAAGTCGCTCAGTTGTGTCCAACTCTTTGTGACCCTACAAACTGCAGCATGCCAGGCTCCTCCATCCATGGGATTTTCCAGGCAAGAGTACTGGAATGGGTTAGCATTTCCAAGTACCATCTGGTATCTGGTATCTGTTGAATATCTACTGAATTGACTGAAAGTACGAATACCAGTTAGGAGATGATGGAGTAAACCAGGTCAAGAAAATGAAATTAAAAAGAAGGACTGATCTATAGCAGTGGGATGTGAGGATGGAGAGATGGGGACAGATTTCAGAGATATTAAGTAGATGAAATCAGTAGAACCTGATAACTTATTGAATGTTGGTGACAGAGGGAGAGGAGTCAAGAATGACTTCCAGATTTCTTGCCTGGTACCTAGGTCTTCACTGTGTTTTCTGAGCTAAGAAATATCTTAAGTTTGAGTGAATTTGAAATGCCTGTGGGGCATTCAAATTTCAGTAGGCAGTTTTATATATAAATTTGAATTTCAGAAGAGAAATCTGAGCTGGAGACAGAAATCCAGGAGTTGCCAGTTAGCAAAATTACCAGGAAAACTAGAGAGAAAGAAAGAGGGTCAAGGCTGGAATCCTGGGGATGATCCACATTTGAAAGTTGGTCTAAGGAAGAGAAACCTAAAAAAGCAATCGAGGAGGAAAAAAACGACAATAATGGGGGAAAGAAACAAGAAAGACTGGCGTCCGAGAAGATACGGAAAGAGGCAGTTTTGATAAAGAGAACATTGCTAATAATGAAAATATATGGAAACATTATATAAAATAAGGACTAAAAAGTGTGCTGTAGGATTAACTCTAGAGATTACTGGTGACCTTGATTTCTGTGAGTAGAGGAGACAGAAGCCAGAATTGAGCGACTTTGAGAATAAACGGCAGTTAGGCCAAAAGATATGGCAACCATTGGGGAATTTTCAACCACTGGGGAATTTTCAGATAGAAAGGAATCAAGAGATATAGTGATAGTTAAAGGGTACATAGGTTTCAAAGAGGAAGAGGCTTCAATGACAGAAGGAAGAATCAGTGAAAAGGAAGTTGCTGAAGATAAAGGAGAGGCAAAGCTTTTGGGGGTTCTGGATTATTTTCACAAACTTACCAAAGTAATCTGAAGACTTACCAATAACCTTGATATGGAAGGTGCAGCTGGCTTGGTTGCTGGATGGGTCAGTTGCTGTGTATGTGACAGCAACATCTCCAATTGGGAAAAGATAAGGTGGGGTAAAAGCTGGATGAACGTGGATTGATACCTTTTGGAGAGAAATTTCCAAATATTTGGAAAGTTAAAGTTAACATTAATAGTACTTTTATTACTTTTTCGTTTATAATATATTATTAGCAAAGTGAAGTTAAAAATGACACAATATTTTACATGTAGTAAAAAGGAAAAAAAAACCAGGCATAGCCTTTGGTGTATTCCTTTCCAGGCTATTCTACCTAGGCACTTTATAGAGTTTGGATAGATATGAAATGTTGTTCCTTATTTATTAAATATAATATCTTAGAACATTTTTTATGCTCTTACATAGTTTTCAGAACTTATGACTGTTAAATATCTTTATAACTTAGGAAATAAGTATACGGTACTTTTTTAAAAGAAAAATCTATTCAAGGACATTTAAATTAGTCCCAAACTTGACTGCTGTAAGCAGCACTAGGACAAATGGTTTTGCACAGACATTTAAAAAATATTTTTATTATGTCCTTCTGTTCTTTCCAGGAATAGAATTGTTAACCTCAAATTCATTAACATTTTATTCACAGGTAATACAAAATTTATTTCCCAGATTATGGTAAAAATTTGCATCCCCACTGTTAGTATTTGATAGGACCAGTATCAAAGTTCCCATTCAAAGTTCTCTGATCTATGTTAAATATCATTACTTTTTGATAAATCAAAAATATGGCACCAGGTCATCGTTTTAATTTTCAATTTCTTACTGTCTTATGGTAAGATTAAATTCTCACACGACTGCGTGAGATAGATATATTCTTCTCTTTTTGAATCATATGTTTGCACTCTTAGCCATTTGAAAATTATGTGATAAAGATAAACTTATATTAATGTTATTAATAAACATTCTAACATTTGAGAAATTCAAAGCATTTTTCTCTAGTTTGCCATTTATCTTTCGAGAAATATTTTAAAAATACAATTTTTTAAAAAACTGTGTTTTTAAAAAATATTTCAACACACAGGTACTTCACTTAGCCTCAGTTCTCATGGATTCTAAAGTATGTCCCTGCACTCTTCTTAGTGTTTGATGACAATGACCATGTTGACGATGATAATGTATATTTTCATAGGCCCCTTAATGCAAAGTGGAAAACACACATAAGGCAGCACTCAATGCACACATCACCTACAGAACAGTAAGTCCTAGAAGTCTAGAAATCACATTTAAATCAGACTTAATAGCTGTGTTTGGTTACCTAAAGATAAATACCATATGATCTCTCTTACAAGTGGAGGGAAAAAAAAAAAGAGCCACAGATACAGAAGAACCACTTCTGGCAACAGTGGTTGCCAGAAGATGGGTATAAGGGGTGGTCAAAATCAGTGAGAGTGGACAAAAGGTACAAACTTCCACTTACAAAATAAGTTCTGGAGATGTAATACAGATACAGAGTGATAGTTACATTAAATGATACACTATAAAAAGTTATCTTTATTGTTAAGTATATTCAACACAATTATCAGAACATATTGTGTGTGCTTGTCTGTGCCCTTGAATGGCACTACTTACATACATGTTTACATACAGGTGTGAAAACTCTATACTGTTTAAGAGCATGTTCATGTATGTGAATACTAAAAGTACAGACTGAAGAGGGTGTTAAATTCCTAATTTCTTTTCTAATATCTGATGGATAATTATCTCAAGCTACTGTATGCAAACACTAAAATACTGTGTTTTGAATAACACTGTTTTGGGAAAGCAGAGGAAGAAACACTGTTATCTTCTTCAGACTATCATTTCAGGATCATATTTTAAAAGATTTGTTTATAAATAGGAACTAAGATTGATTCCCCATCTTTCTTTTTCTTAAAAGATTTTCAGAGCATAGTAAAGGGCCAAGAATTTTTAGCCAAGTAATCTTAGAGGATACACAACACAAAAAATTCACGGAATGAAAAGTTTCTGTTTTTAGAGATTTTCATCTGAGATTTCTAATGAGAAATTCAAGGCTGATCATTCTTTTATAAGATGGGGCATTTGCAGTTATGAGTAGAGTACAGCTAGAGACAGTACAATCATTAGAGTACTGGAAAGTTTTTAATAGCACACATATTTATAGTGTATTTAGAGTCCATTTGAAAAAGGATGCAAATATTTGTTCAAACCTTACCTTTTCCCCAGAGTTGTCTTTAGCTGTTGGGATTTGCCAAGTGATATTAGCGGAGTCTTGCTGTTCCTGAGTCTCGGCCTCTATGTCCGCAGGACAGTTGATCTGAGGAGCTTCCACGTCTAATTCAGAAAATTCACATAGCAATTAACATATTGATGCAGTGATATAATTCTAAGTCATTTAAGAGACTGGTGCATGCATGCTCAGTAACTAAGTCATGTTTGACTCTTTTGTGATCCCATGGACTGTAGCCTGGCAGGCTCCTCTCTTCATGGATTTCCCAGGTAGGAATAATGGAGTGGATTGATATTTCCTTCTTCAGATCTTTCTGACCCAGGGATCAACCCACGTTTTCTGCATTGACAGGCAGATTCTTTACCATCTGAGCCATCAAAGAAGGCCACGAGACACAGGTAAAAAATATTTTTAATTCTAATCTAATCATAGAGGATTTTTAATGTACTTCAGCATGGCTTCCAAAGTTCTTCCTGAACTGGCACCTGCTTCTCTCTTAGCCTCATCACTTACAGATCCCCAATCATAACTCAGTCTCCACATCAGATGTCCCACAAGGACACCATGATCCTTCTTATACCTGGGCCTTTGTTCACGCTCTTTTATTTGCCTGAATCAATGCTCTCTTCCTCCTTGAGGCAGGTAACCTCTACTTGTCCTGTAATTCTTAGCTTAGACACAAGCTCCCCAGGAAGCTTCTCTGACTCACTGGTCCATTTTAGGTGCTCACTACACAAGTTCTGATTGCCCTCTGTCCTTCCTAGCCATAATGAACCTTGCCATTTTTAAATTGAATTTCCTCCCCCCAAATAACTGAAGTTCTTTGAATGCCACAATGTCTGATTTCATTGTATTATATAGTACCTGGAATATAATATGAACTTGATAAATACTTTTGGAATGAAATAAATGGAAAAAAATGAATGCTGAGTGTGGTAGGAAGGGACTGAACTTGAAAACAGACTGTCAAGTAGAATTAATTGGTATGCTAAAATGTACTGTCAAAGCAAAAAACAAATTAAAGCCAAAGATATTTTTTGCAGTGTGAAACTTTGCAGTACAGATACTGCATTAGATGTGGTAACATTCCACATAGCTGCAACAGTCACTGTAGAGCTAAGTTCTTATTATGTAATAAATCCTCTTCAGTTATATTAAGTCTTCTGCAACTTGCAGCTGAATATATCGATTAATCTGTGTCTCACTTTCTTGTTTCTTAAAAGTTTTATTCAATTTATGTTTTCCCTTTCTCAGAGGGACTAATATTTAGACAATTTCCCCCACAAAGGTGCATGAGCATATCGACTCTTAAAATCTAAAGAAGCATTTCATTTTTCCTTTAGACTTGAATAATAGCGTGAATGAACTTGGAATTTCAGGTTTATATGCACTCTCCCTCTGTATTCTTAGCACACTGCTGCATTTCCTTCTGGCATTTAGAGTTGTAGCGTAATGTGAGTCTGAATCTTGTTTCCTTTGCGAAGTTCCTCTTTTCTCTCTGGAAACTTCAGATTTTCTCCTTACCTTTGGATCTTAAAAATTCCACAGAGACTAGTGAAAGTATGCCTGCCCAACACTCAGAGGCTTTTCAACTCACATTATTCAGTGTTTATGTGCATATGGATCAACAAACTCTTTTCCTCTGATAATAGCACTTTTTATTTTTTATTGAGATATAGTTGATTTACAATGTTGTGCTAGTTTCAGGTATACAGCAAAGTGATTCATACAAACATTCTTTTTCAGATTCTTTTCCATTACAGGTTATTATAAGATATTGGATATAGTTTCCTGAGCTATATAGTAGGACCGTATTGTTGGGGGTGGGGGAGGGACAAATTAGAAGCTTGAGATTAACAGATACAACTACTTTATATAAAATAGATAACCAACAAGGTCAGAGGTTATTTTCCATCTAAAAGTTCAAGCCTTTCTGTAGCTCAAGGAAACTTTCTTCTACTGGTAGGAAAATTCTTCTCCTCCATCCCTTTTCCTCTCTATGCTTCTGGAGCTCCTTATTAAAGGGCGCTGGTGTTTCTCGATCTCTCCTGGGTATATCTCTTAACTTCTATCTTTTGAACTTGATCCACTGGGATATTCAAGTTCCTTGTTTAGTAGTTCTCCCTTCTGAAGGAATTCTCAGTTCGCTTCCTCAAATCACCTACACTGTTTTCAACAACCTCCACTCCACTGTTTTGTCTTTTTCTTAGAGAGATATATATTTTTACTTCTAAGAACTTTTTCTTGCTCTCTATACATCCTTTTTCATAGCAGTCTGCTCTTGCTGTAAGGAAGCTGGCACTGTTCTCTTGTGAATGTACTGAGATGCAGGTTTCAAAGTGCTGATGACTTGCTTTTAAAAAAAAATAATAATAATCTCACTTGCTTAATAGGAGTCAGAAATTCTTCAAAGATTTTCAATTCCCATTAGAAAACTTACCTGATTTCTGGCCCTAATATCATCCTTAGTTTTCTGTTTTTTCTATCATTGCCTGGCATGTGGTACTAGATTTTTGTAAATTCACCATCCTAAAGCCAAAAATCTTCATAGCATGTATTGGGGTGACATCTACCCTTTTACCACAGGAATGCAGCAAACGTTGCAAAGAGGGGCAGTCCGACACTGCACCAACACATCATTAGATAGAATTTGGTTTTCAACTTGACCAAGGTGGGGACCTACCTTTACAAGCAGCTGTCTGAACTTTGGCACTCCATTTTCCAGAGGTGGTACACCTCACTTCTTCTCTGCCCCCCGATAAAATGAATCCTTGGCGGCAACTTAGCTGACAGATCGTCCCAGGTTTGGCTGGATGCCTGCCACAGTTGGGAGGTGACACGGTAACACCTTTGGGCTTCTGAAAGGTGGCACAGTAGCGTTCTATTGCAGGAGAGCAAGAAAATATTATTTGCATTCTCACAAATTACAAAATGCCACAGATTCACTTTACTCAAGAAAGATACAATCGGTCTGCATGCAGATGTCTGCATATGACACGAACAAATATGTGTATCGTTAATTATGCTCAACCAGGTAGTGCTAGACATGAAGAACCTGCCTGCCAGTGCAGGTAGACATGACACAGGTTCGATCCCTGGATCGGGAAGATCCCCTGGAGAAGGGAATAGTTACCCACCTCTGGTATTCTTGCTTGGAGAATCCATGGACAGAGGACCCTGACCACACTGGAGCCCATAGAGTCACAAAGAAGCGACTAAGTCCACACACCTCTCTTCAGTTACCTCATGTTTTCTGCCAGTGTATCAAACCTTTAAAAGATTTCTAACTAGCATTTAAATCAATGTTGACTGTGACTTTTATCATTTGCTTAGAGAAGCTTCAGTTTGCAGAATATTACGTTCTGGCTCCAAAGTGTAATACAGTGAATTAGATTCTATCTTTCACAGGGTAAGTGATGATCCAACAATCAGTTTCATTTTTATGAGCTTATGGTGGCATCTTTAAGCAAGCATATTTTGAGAAAAGTTTTTATATGCTCCCTAGAATCCCTGTGTCATATTAGGGCCCAGACTCTTAATGATGTTATTTTCAGCACTGATGAAGAATAGCAGGTGAATTAGGTAGAAAGGAGATAGAATGGAAAATCAGATGAGGACTTAATACAAGATATGTGTGTCTACGCGCATGAACCCACGTACACATTTGTTTATTGTAGTAGTGTAGTAGTGATTCTACTGGTAGCACTGCCAGCATCTTTAGTCTGTATTTCCCATGTGATAATTACTAAATTTATCCAGTGTTTACTACGTGCCAGGCATTATTCTAGGTGCTTTACATGGATAGACTCATTTAATCCTATGCAGGAAGGACTAGTGTTATCATTTTCACTTACAAACAAGAGCGCTGGGGCATAACAGTAATTCTCATAGTTAACTTTCCTGAAGTTACCAACAGGTACATGGCAGAACTGTGTGCCCCCCAAATATTCTACAATCAAGCCTCCTCCCTGAAATGACGGCTTTCAAACCTGTCAACAGAAGTAATTTTTCATGAGAATTGCTATGTTTCTTTATTTTTGCACAGAGAAGCCTGGTGTGCTATAGTCTGTGGGGTCGCAAAGTGCTGGACATGACTTAGCGACTGAACAAAAAAGAACAAATGTACCAGATGACAGTCCAGATTTCCTGTTCTGCTTTGATCAAGAGGACTGTCAGAGCCAAATCTGTGGTTCAAATATAAACAACATATGGGACTTTAAATCTTTTATTTCAGGACAGTTGCTTATAAATTAAGAAAATTATCGTTTAGCTCTCAAATCAAGATTTTATTCCCTGCTAATATTCTCTTTCTTATTGTTTGTTTATGGCATTTTGAATTTTTATATTGTTGTTGTTGTTTAGTTGCTAAGTCGTGTCTGTCTCTGTGACCCCATGGCTGGAGCCCACCAGGCTCCTCTGTCCAAGGGATTTCCCAGGCAAGAATACTGTAGTGGATTGTCATTTCCTTCTCCAGGGGATCTTCCTGACCCAGGGATCGAACCATGTCTACCGCACTGGCAGCTTAATCTGTTCTAATGTAATGGAGAATCTTTTCCCATTGCTTTTATGTTTAATACATTCAGAAATGGATTAATATTTACTTTACATATATTAACTATACTCTTCTAGCTTTTAATGGCTTCATTTTTAATTTATATTTTAAAACTATAAAGTATTTACATTGGTGTCTGGTGTGTATTAAAGACATATGAAAACTTTATTTTGATTCATTTTGTTTTTTCCCCAAGGTGCGAGCCAATTTTCCTATATTATCAGTTGAATAAATCTTATCTTCTCAACTGAGCTATGCTGCTTCCTTAATAATATATGAAACTCGTAAGTTTTGGAATCTATTAAGACCCACTGATCTGATGGCAATTCTTACATTCTCTTCATTTTTGCAATTTAGTATATATTTTAAAACCCAGCAGAGCTACTTCCTTTTTACTATTCTTTATTACACTTCCCTTTCAATCTTATTTTAGTGAGTTTTGCCTGCACATTCTTCTAGATGAATCCTGGAATCACTCCCCAGTTATAAGAAGGGGAAAACAGAAAATCTCTTTTGGGCTATTGAATAGGTTTCACTTTACCTACACATATATTTGGAAAGAACTTTGTCTTTTGACAAAATTTTATAAATATATTAAAATGTTTATCTCAGCAATATTTTGTAGTTTGTGTAATACAGGTTCCATATATTTTTGTTTGAGGTTATTCTTACATATTTTATATTTTATATAGATCTCTGACTGTGGTTTTTCACTATATATTCTGTTTATTATTTATACAGAGGAGTTGTTTATTTGGTATTCTTAAGACTTTAATGAACTCTCAGTCTTTTAGTAGTTTCATTTTATTTTAGAGGTAGACACATAGTTTACAAATGATGATTTTGAATCCTCTAAGCTCTAACCTTATGATTTATTATAAGAGCTAAATCTTAGACAATCTTACTAAATAACATGGATGATTCTAGCATCCTTTTCATTTTCCAGATTTAATAAGACTATCCACATTTTTTCTTTAAGTAGATACAGATGTAAGATGAACATTTTTTATGTCAGTTATCAATGAGTTTCTAAGAATTTTATCAAAAACGTGTTTTAAATGATAATGAATACATTTTTATCTTATATTGAGCAACCATATGAATTTTTCCTATTTGTTATGAAGTAACTTATTATGTTAATAGAATATCTAATTTTAAACCCTTCTTGCATTCCTAGGATAAACCTTTACACATCCTGGCAGACCAGTCTTTTGAGTGTGGATTGCTAGTATATTTGCTGTCATAGTTTTATTTTTTCCTCTTGGTGAAAGTTGTCAGATTGGCAACAGAATAATAATAGCTGGATAGTATGAACTGATTACTTTTCCACTATTTGGGCCAAATTAGATGGTATGAGAATTGTTTCGTTTTAAAAGTTTGAAAGAGTTTCATTTTTTCCTCAGTCATTTTCTTTTTTTTTTTTTTTTTCCTCAGTCATTTTCAAATGCTTGGAAAGATTGAGGGCAGGAGGAGAAGGGGGTGACAGAGGATAAGATAGTTAGATAGCATCACTGACTCAATGGACATGAATCTGAGCAAACTCTGGGAGATAATGAAGGACATGGAGGCCTGGCTTGATGCAGTCCATGGGGTCGGACATGACTTATCAACTAAACAGCAAGAGCAACAACTAAGTAAACTCTGATATTTCCATTACTTTATAAACCACTCATAGGTAAGTATTTACTTGCTTTTTTACTTTTTTTCTTGGTTCATTTAATAGTTTTCATTTTCTTAGAAAATCATGCATCCTAGATGGTGTTTCATTACTTTAAAAACCTCAGACCTCTATATAGTCCTTTGGTATGCTGCTGCTGCTGCTGCTAAGTCGCGTCAGTCGTGTCCAACTCTGTGCAACCCAATAGATGGCAGCCCACCAGGCTCCTCCGTCCCTGGGATTCTCCAGGCAAGAACACTGGAGTGGGTTGCCATTTTCTTCTCCAGTGCATGAAAGTGAAAGTGAAGTCGCTCAGTAGTGTCCAACTCTTCGTGACCCCATAAGCTGCAGCCTACCAGGCTCCTCCGTCCATGGGGTTTCCCAGGTAAGAGTACTGGAGTGGGGTGCCATTGCCTTCTCCGTCCTTTGGTATAGCTTCTTAGAAAAATTCCATTTTTGCATTTTTCTTTCTTCTTTCTACAATCTATTATTTTATTCAAAGATTTTCCTTTCATCCACTCTACTTCATTCCATCTCCTTTTATAATTCATCTTCCTTTACATTATTATGTGCTTCTTTCAACTTCTCTTACAATCACTCTTTTCCTAGTATTTAATTTAATGTTTAGCTATTTTCATTCTTCCTGTTTAACAAAAATATTTACATCTGTGAAATTACATCACTGTATAATTTAACTTAGGTCCATAACTATGGTTTCAGAATTTTCTCAATTTTGTTATTTTTTCAATTGTATTTTTAAAATGTCTCCTTTGTCCATTTAATTCATTTCCTTTATCCCTCTTTGGAGTCTTCATATTTTTGTGTTTTGGTCTAGATTCATATGTCAGAAAATGTTAAGGACCTTGACTTTTTTATATGTGTTTCAAATAATTTTTCCTTTTTCTTGTTTGAATTTTAAATATAGAGAATTTAAATTTATGTCTGAAGTACTGAAAGTTAAAGTTGTATATATTCAGATCTATTGTCCTTTTCTTTTTAGGAAGTTATGCTCTGTTAGCCTGATGGGCTGCCGTCTATGGAGTCGCACAGAGTCGGACACGAGTGAGCGACTTAGCAGCAGCAGCTCTGTTAAAATCCATAGTTTGCCCATTTGCCTACATTTCACTCCTTAACCTGCCTCATTTAATTAATAAAATTAATTGAACTTAATTTTTTAAATGAAGCAAGAGTCCAAACTAATTTTTAGATCAGCTTTTCCCCTACTGATATCTAAAATTTCCCTTACTGAATACTATATTTTTCTACAAACTAATGTTTGTTTCTGAGGCATGTTTGCTTCCATTGTTCTGTGCATCCTTGTACCATAAATCTACCATATTAATTACTGTGTGTTCATAATTTGTCTTACAATGGTAAGAATAAGATTTCTCTCACTGTACTTCATGTTCAGAATTTTCTTATTTTGCAACTGTCTACTCAATATTCTTTTTTAACATTAATTATTTTATTTATTCTTGGTTGCATCAGGTCTTAGTCGTGGCATGAGGGATCTTTCATTGGAGTACATGGGTTTCTTTCTAGTTGTGGCTTGTGGACCCCAGAGTGAGTCACGACTATTGAGCCCGCATGCTCTGTTGCCCTGAGGCATGTGGGATCTTAGTTCCCAGACAAGGGTTGAACTCGAGTCTCCAGCATTGGAAGGCAGATTCTTAATCACCGGATGACCAGGGAAGTCCCTAATGCACTTTCTATTCATGTCCATCAATGTTTCAGTGGAAAATTTCATAGTAACTATGGTTACTGTCAGAATTTAGGGACTAGAGTGAGTTGTTCCCCAATAAATTGTATTAAATAAGGATGGCTATACTTCAAATCGACCAAGACTGACATCCACTTTAAATCATTACAGAGATGGGTACAAAAATTTTAAATAGAAGTCTTAAACCTTAAAGAATTTTAAAAATTTAAGTTAAACTTAAGAATTAAAGTTTTAAAGAATAACTCCAGAGCAACCGTATTAAACATATTTCCACTTTCAATTCAAGACTGGGTCCCTCACAAGAAAAGCTGCTCAGCTACGGAACCATAGATGATTCCTGGGAGTAAATATTAATATTTAGATACAAATTCTAATCCAGAGAGACAACTTTTCAACAAAAGGGATTTATTAAGATTTAATGTTCCATTGTTAACCGATTCTTTTTATGGTGGACAGATCCATCATTTTCATTCAATTCTGTGAAATATCTGGAGAAGCTAACTCCCTTTGTTTTAGTTTTATGTCAACTAAGTCTAAGGTTATCAATAACCTCAGGTATGCAGATGACACCACCTTTATGGCAGAAAGTGAAGAGGAACTAAAGAGCCTCTTGATGAGGGTGAAAGAGGAGAGTGAAAAAGTTGGTTTAAAACTCAACATTCAGAAAACTAAGATCATGGCATCTGGTCCCATCACTTCATGGCAAATAGAAGGGGAAACAGTGGAAATAGTGACAGACTTTACTTTTTTGGGCTCCAAAGTCACTGTAGATGGTGACTGCGGCCCTGAAATTAAAAGATGCTTGCTCCCTGGGTGAAAAGTTTTGACCAATCTAGACAGCATATTAAAAAGAAGAGACATTACTTTGCCAACAAAGGTCTGTCTAGTCAAAGCTACGGTTTTTCCAGTATTCATGTAGGGATGTGAGAGTTGGACTACAAAGAAAGTTGAGCATTGAAGAACTGATGCTTTTGAACTATGGTGCTGGAGAAGACTCTTGAGAGTCCCTTGGACTGCAAGGAGATCCAACCAGTTCATCCTAAAGGAAATCATTCCTGAATATTGATTGGAAGGACTGATATTGAAGCTGAAACTCCAATACTATGGGCACATGATGCGAAGAACTGACTAATTGGTAAAGACCCTGATGCTGGCAAAGACTGAGGGCAGGAGAAGAAGAGGGACGACAGAGAATGAGATGGTTGGATGGCATCACTGACTCAATGGACATGAGTTTGAATAAACTGCGGGAGCTGGCGATGGACAGGGAGGCCTGGCATGCTGCAGTCCATGGGGTCGCAAAGAGTCGGACACAACTGAGCGACTGAACTAAACTACAGCTAAGTCTGTCTGTGGTTTAGGAATCCTCGTAGCTTCTGCCTCCCAGGAAATACAATGCCTGTCAGGCCTACATCTTTCAGTAGGCCATAACAGCTATCTCACTGCTAATAAACTTTACTTATTATTTTTAATATTTGATACCCCCCTACAAGCTTTCTGAGCCTGCACAGTGAGAGGGTCAATGCTACAACTATTTCTGAATCCCTCAGTAAAGCCCAACATCCTTCCTGGAGACCCTCTCTTGGATCCTACTAGATAATACTAGAATAAACCTAGAAACCAATTTAAAAAGTCTTCCCATTTAGGATCCTGGCATATTGCAACTTATTCCCTACATATAGTTCTCCTTTCTATTTTGGAAGTTGGTTATTTAATGACATAGCTGTTAGTGTTCCCAGGTTTACTGTATCTGACAAATTTTAAGGGTTCACTAAATGGTGGTTATCATCATTTCATCAAGATCATTATTGTTGATATCATTGCCAAAGGGTCAATGGTGTATAAGCAGCAGCAAACTGGAAAAACTGCATTCATTCTGGACCCAACTACAGGAGTGAGATGTCACAACTCTTAGTGAAGGACAATGATGAACGATCTGATGAAGCAGAATTCTACAGCCAAGATTCACTGGTTCATAATTTCATCATTTCAATAACAAGGTAAAAGTAAGCTGTTTTCCAAAGCGAAAGAATTACATGGCATTTGCTTTTAAAGCATATCTGTTCCAAATTTGCCCCAAGTATAACAAAATTCATTATTATTAGAAGCTGTAAACTTTAGGGAGCTGGAAGACTGGATTCTGGTATAGAAGTCTTTTTGTCAATGGGGAGGAGTAAAACCACATACTTGTTCATGTATGTACACGTCGTATATCTATATACATATGGATGTGTATTTATACTCATATGTCTATATACATATGGATGTGTATTTATACTCATATATCTATACACATATAGATGTGTATTTATACTCTTTTCGGTATACATATGCATGTATATTTATACTTGTATATCTGTATACATATGAATGTGTATTTATACTTGTATATCTATGTACATATGCATGTGTGTTTATACTCATCATGAGTATAGATGTATATCTATATACATATATGATACTTGAGGGAGCTGGAGGTGTTCAGGATGGATGTGTATTTATACTCATCGTGAGCCAGTTTTTAGTTCCAGGTCTTCACAGAAAGCAGGAGAAACCAGAGACCTACAGAAATGACCCATCCAAGGCACCAAGCCCTAAGAACTTACCCACACACCGGGGTTCTGGACCATCCCACTGGGCGTTTACTTGACAGGTAAGCCGAGCACTTCCTTCTAGTCTGTACCCTTCATCACAAGTGACCAAACACGTGGTCCTGTAGGACATTTCTACAGTTGAACAGCTGAGGCGGCCATGTTTGGGCTGGCGGAGACGAGGGCATGTTCTCACTATATGAAAACAATTAGATCATATTTCACTCACTGAAGACAAAGAAAAAATTATAAATTTAATAATGCCTACACATTGCAAGCAGTCAATAATATACTATGATTTTTTTAATTAGTATGGGATAATTAAAAGTATGTATTTTATCAAATGCATTGCCTAAATAATATTCCTATTGTCTGCCTCTGCCTACAGGTGGGAAACTTAAGCTGTTGAAGGAGTTTGACTCTGGCTGGGGGATGATGGCTGGAGACTGGGAATGGCTGACAAAGGGAGGGACTTTCAGTTCTTAGTGGGCCTTTGCTGTGATTCTCCAGGCTATGTTCTAACAAAAGGAAAGCGTCTTTTCTGGGACAGAGTTCAGGTTCAATTCAGTTTTCAGACCTCTTATGAACTTTTCCTTACTTTCTTATCCTAGTAGAAAAAAAATCTTGTCATCTCTTACAGACAGAGCTGGAGGTGAGAGAGTGGTCATCTTTTTTCCTTATTGCTTTCCCAGGTCATTCTCTTTCCCTTCTTCCTGAACACCTTCAGCTCTCCTCAAGCATCATATCACATACCCAACATCCCTTTCCCCCAACTGTCTGCGGACTTCTAGGCCATTTCTCATTCTTTGACGATTTTATCTTTCTCTCTTTCTCTCTCTCTCCCCCTTCTTCCTCTCTCTCTCTTTCACACACATATGCACACACACATGACGGTGATTTCATTATCTATATAGATGATCATTCCAGTGCCCTAGAGCCATATTCCTCACTTCTTTTCTCCAATAATCACGTCCTTTCCCTTATTTCAGCACCCCCTCCAAGTCTTAAATCCTCCAGACCTGACCATGACCAATCCAAGCACCCCACTCTCTGACAACAACCTGTCTTCCCAGATTACTCCAGCAAGAGCTTCAACTCCATCCAACTCTACATCCTATTGCAGCCTCCGATCTGTTACACGTTCTTCTTCAGATAAAACCACCGAGTTTAAACTCTTTTCACGCTTCTTTGTCTCCAGTTCTAATTTAGACCCACTCCAATAGGATTTCAAATCAGGAGAAGGAGAAAGGAAAGAGGGAGAATAAGGACAGGTGAGAAGGAAGAGAAGACGGAGGAAAGGCAGGTGATAGAGAAGAAAAGGAGGGGAGGGGAGGGGAGACGTGGAACGAGATGGGAAAGGACAGTGTGGGGAAGGGAGAGGGAGAGTGGAGTGCTGCACAGACCCATGGCTGTGAACCTTCCAGTTAGATGGCGTGTACATCCCAGTCTTAAATGTATGTCCATCCCATCTATGTATCCCAGAGATACATATAGGACAATACAGTGGATTACTGTTGAATGTGCCAGCATATGGGCACACACACTCATATTAATAGCTTACAGATTTTATCCTAAAAGCATCAGGCATTGTGCAAAGCACAAAAACAACCCCTGCAAAAGAACAAATTTCAGTTTGCTCTCATGTAACACTCCTGCAACACTAAAGGCCATAAGACAACGTAGTAATCAAGAACTTTGTTGGGACTCTGGGTAAGATGTCTTTCCTTTTTTTATGAATTTGTCAATTTTTCATATCAAGCAAGTAGTTACTTACGATGAAAGTTTAGTTTTAAAATAATAGGGAAGGAAGTTGGGGTAAAATATTCAGTGCATATTCAACTGAAGTCATGTTTGACAGAATCTACTCAAAAGAAACCCATTCAAATTATGTGAGTTGACAGAATATAAATTCTGATTTCATGAAAGATACATTTAAGATTGATCACTCCTTAGAGAAAACTCAAGAATTAGAAGTTAAACCATAAGCCCTAGATTTTCAATTAGTTTGAAATGAAGTCAATTATTAATGACAAATGAGTATAATTATGTTGCCTTCTATGTTTTGATTTTTATTGAGTGTGTCCATCATGTAAGTAGAATTTTTATTAAGTGTGTCCATCAAGTGTATAGAAAATATTTTGCCTTCCATATTTTGACTTTTCCTGGGGTAATCATCAGGGGTAGCACAGTGTCAAATGCCAGGTAGGAGTAAAAGTGAATAAGATAAATTACTATGATCAAGATATATAAAATCTAGAAAACCACATTAAACAACTGCTTTTCGATTCAATAAACTGCTGAAATGATTCCAGCTTTCCAACTTGGGACAAAATGAACTTGCAACATGTCTCAAGAGAACTGATAGTAAATGAGAACTGGTGTTTCATACAGATGCAAATTATATTGCTTCTCAAAAGTGTTGGTTTTAATAAACTTTCATTGCTTCTCTGGGAAAACAAAGCATATGTAATAAATCCTATTTAGTTCTTAAATATTTTATGTTCCTTTTCAACCAAGAATGATCCTTTTTATCATTTTGGATAGGAACAGGCTTATATATGAGTTTCAGCTTCAAAAACATTTTTATTTCAATAAGCTGGAAAATTCTGCAATAAGTGTTTGACATTCATATTAAAGCAATCCTTAAATACTTATTAAGCCTTTCGAAAACAGCGATTTAGTATTTTAAGAGCACGATTTACTTGGTAGCAGGCAATTTAAGAACTTGCTCTGGTTCTCATTTGAAAGAATCGCTATATTTTTTCTCAGAATCACACTTTCTGTCCATCTCCCAATTGTGACAGCCTTAAAGAAGAATGTATAAGAGAAACAAGAGTCAAGCCTATTAATTATTATCTAACACTACAAAACATTCAGGATGTAACATGAAATTTGTGAAAAGTTTTACATTTTATACTGGTCTTTCATTTCTGTGTCACTTTTAGAAAGACTTAAGAAAACAAAAAAACAACAAAAATTATCCTGTCTTTATAATCAGATTTAAATTAGATCTTTAAAATGTTACTTTCTCCATACTATAAATAAAACTAACTTTATTGCTAAAAGTGCTCACCATAATCTGACAATGTGGGGTTTTTGATTTATAAAAAAGGTAACATCAGCAAAGCAAAATAAATCAAAGTGCAGTAAAATGAAGTATGCCCATAAAAATCTATTAATGAGGAGCCAGAGGAAGAGTCTGAATTAGTACCTTCCTTCAGGACAACTTTGTTCATTGATAAGTTAGGAAGCAGCATTAGAGGTAAAATGGAAGAGATTTTAGGAAAATTCATATCCTCGAGCATAGCTTTTGACTAAACTTATTTTATTTATATTATGCAAATTGCATAAAAGGCAATAACCCTGCTTTGTAAAAATGAAACTGCATGATGGGAAGTGACACAGAAGACTGCCAATGTAATTTGTCAATGTATTTGTCAGTATAATACTTACCAACACGTGTATTTGTTAAATTCAGATTTTCAATCATTCAGCAGAGGTATAATCAATGACTGGTTGGGGTAGAAGATACATTCTATGCTCATAATGAGTTCACAGACTAGCAGAGATGATAGACGAGTTAATTAATAAAAATACGATGGTTTGTATTGTAACAAGCTGGTTAAGCTGGCAAATGCTGTCAGAATCCCGTTATGGTGGGCCAGCTTAGGGTTGATCAAAGAATCTGCACTTGATTGTGGAAGATGGAAGAGAAGCAGTAGTCATTGCTGCTGCTGCTGCTGCTAAGTCGCTTCAGTCGTGTCCGACTGTGCGACCTCATAGACGGCAGCCCACCAGGCTTCCCCGTCCCTGGGATTCTCCAGGCAAGAACACTGGAGTGGGTTGCCATTTCCTTCTCCAATGCATGAAAGTGAAAAGTGAAAGTGAAGCCGCTCAGTTGTGTCCAACTCTTCAAGACCCCATGGACTGCAGCCCACCAGGCTCCTCCGTCCATGGGATTTTCCAGGCAAGAGTACTGGAGTGGGGTGCCGTTGCCTTCTCCAGTCATTGCAGGCAGACTCACTGATGGACAAATGTAGACGTACAGCAGGTTCCGGTTCATCTTTCTTTGCTTGTCTCCACCCTACATCTCAACTGCTAACCCTGTTGACCCACGGTGGCCCAAGCTCATTGCTAGGTTCTTGGCTATAGAACATCAGGGCGGGGTTACACAGAGGTGAAGCTTCTCCTAGGCTTCCCAACACACTTCTCTCTTGTAATTCTACTACAGAAGCTGCCTGGGCTTGGATTCTTGGGTTGGTAGTAACTCTTCTGAGGCTCCAGTTTCTCTTTCTGAAACTTCTACTCTCCAGCTCCTTCTAAAATTGTATAAGGTCTGATTATTAAAATAAATTCCTTGTCCCATAACACAGATGGGGTATTTCCTGGGTTTTCCTGACTAACCCTGATACACGGAGCATAAGGGTTAGAATGAAGGCACAACAGGCCTGTGTATGCACATATGGAGGTTAGAGGCCATCCCACCCCAGCGGAGGAGATGGGTGATAGGGAGGGCATAGGGACCATAGGTGGGGTGATCAGAGGATCAAGGCTGTTCAAACAACTTACAAAGGGATGGCTTCCTGACAGGTGTGGCCACTTCTTAAGGCTTTAGCATAGGATTCAAGGTTCAGGATGGAGATTGTAGAGGGTTAAAGAGGCAGGGGCTAGATCTTATCCTAAAGGGATTGTCTGCTCGATTTTCTTACTCTCCTTTGGAAGGCCAGTAAGGGGAAAGTTAAAATGTCAGGCTTTCCACCTTTTGCCATGACGTATTCAGGAGAAGGCATAGAGATTATACATAGACCTTAATAACTATACAGGAATATATTATGATTAACTTTTTCAGGAATGGGCTTTTTACCATTTGAAACTACGTGACTGAGAATGTGTTGGCTTTCCCACATAAACAATCGCTTGTCAGAGTTTAGAAATCTAGGGTCTAATTCTTTTCTTTCAGAATTCTGGAAATATTTGCCGATCTTCTAAAATTTAGAGTGGCTAGTAATGGCCTCAAGGTGAGTCTGATTCCCCTTCCTTCACAGGTAATGTTATTAAACATTTCTAACTGTGAAACAGGCACAATTTTCTAATTTTTCCAAGGCTTTCAGAAGTTTCAATAAGATTATTTCCAGACATGGATCTGTTTGCAATAATTTGTTTCCTGGCACTCAGAAAGTGATTTTAAGTTCAGTATCCAAGATGTCAGTAATGCGTATTTTCAAGATTTCAGTTTGCAGATATATTCTTTGATCTTCTGTGAGTGCTTCTCCTCTGCTCCAATTTCTCTCCGGATTCCTAGTTTGTGAAGAGTCTATTTCCTGTGACTGTTCTCATGTCATTTTATTTTTTCACCTTTTTTCTAATCTTTCAAATGTTGCTCTATTTACAGAAGGATTTCTGGGGTTGATTTTCTAACTTATTAATTTGGCTTTTAACTACGATCTCAGGTTTATCCCATTTCTTGGAATCCTAATCTTACTTTAACAATGCAATTGTAACTGCCTTTGAATCTCAGTGATTCCGTCACCCTCCACCTTTACTTTCAGGTCTCCTTTGTTCAATCTGTTCTTTTTGTAAATACAGGTAAGAGTCTGAATTAGGACCTAGATTTAAGCAAATTTGTAGATGAGTTCAGTACTGGTAGCTGATAAATTCAAAGATGAATGTCTCATGGGGTTCACAAATGACCCTGAAGTTGTGAGTAGGTTGGCTTTCCTTATGGGTGGGGAGGTGAGACAAGCCAAGAAGACAGAACTTCTCATTCTACTGCAGTAAGCAAGGTGATATGGGGTCTTGGAGCAGGCAAAGCCTCAGCAAAACTTTTATGGCATGCTGTTTATTCAAAGCCAAGGCTGGAGATGTATATGTTGGCTAACTACTCTTGTCACAGGATACTGGCATGGTTCCCTAAATCCTGCCATCAAAATAGACATCAAAGCCCCATGCTGACCATCCCCTGACTCTCCCTGGACCCTGTCTTGGCTGCTTGAAATCTGAGGTTGAAGGTAACCTGTCCATTTCCTTCCCAGGCAGGCCTTTCCTTTGCTTGTTCATGAAAGAAACACAGAGGGCACAGTTTATGACGATGTGGTCAACTGAACTTAGTAGTTCTGACTAAACTTCCTATAATTTTTTCTCTTTCTGTGGTCCGTGGTCCATGAAATCAAAAGCAACAAAGAATTTACTGGTCCATTAGAGTTTAAATCAAGGACATCGAGCAACACAATCAATAAACAATGTGAACTGGCAGTCTGCATACCTCTGCAGGAGCTTTCGGAACCGGACCACAAACCATTGGGGAGACACAAGAAGATGCTGCTTCCCACGAGGTCAAACCCAGGGTGACATCGGACCCCACAGGCTGCATTGAAGTGGTTGTTGCAAGTGTTTCGGATAAAGTAACCGTTTTCAGGAGGCTTCAGGGCAGGGCAGTGGACAACTAACATTTACAGAAATAAAATTAAAAAGTGAAGCTAGCCTTTGTCTATAAAGCATCCTCCTCCCACTTTTCCTGTTTAAGAGGACATTTTATACACAGAGCTAAACTACCTCCAGCACTCCCATTTATTGCATATGAATTTGTAAGTGCATATTTGGAAGAACACTTACATCTCATGCTTAGTAGGTATTTGTTTCTAATGAAAGACAGACTAAATATTTAAGCCTGAAAGATTTTTTTATCTATGTGAATATGAGATTTTCTACTTCTTGACCTTCATGTGTCATTAGCTATTTTCCTTCTCAATTAAAGCAGCATAAAATAAAGAAAGAGTAAGGCCAGCAAAACATGTCTGTCACAATCCCAGGACCCACAGCTTCTTGTACAAATTATTGGCTAAGTTTAATTCTAATTTTAATTTTTGGTATGAATAATTTCAAGGCACAGTACTTATAAAAATATTTTCTTTAAATGGGTTTAACCATCACCAGGGTCCAAAATAGCTCATTTATTATTCAAATTTGCTGTTAAATTTATGACTTCTCAGGACTTCCCTGTGGTTTGAGAATTGTGTGTTCCCAACACAGGGGCCACAGGTTTGATTCTTGGTTGGGAGTTAAGATCCCTCATGCCGCATCCTATGGCCCCACCAAAAATATCTGAAAAAAAAAATTTATGACTCCTCTCTTACATTCATTTTAGATCTTTTCTAATACTAAGTCTGTTTTCATAGATACGATACTTTTGGAGTCTCAGACCTCCTTTCTCTAGAACAAGATATGGCTATGTTCAGTGATAAGAAATGTTAGATAATAAAAACAAAGAATTTTCCCCAAATAAGATTAGAGGGTCATGCCCAGTGAACGGGATGAAAACACTGGCCTTACTTTCCTAAAAGAGATCAGCTTTTATATTTCCTATCTGCCAGCGGTGGGATCCTTACCTTTGCAAGTCTGGCCGGAGGCCTGGAACCCCTCCTTGCAGACACAGTCTTCGGGGGATGTACTTCCGGGTCGAGAGGTGTGATTTTCATCAGGACACGGAAGGCAAGTGCTGATTCCTCCTGGTGAACCTTCTGGTTTGTATGTCCCAGATGGGCAAGCTGTGGGTAAGCCAGGGAAGTCCATTTTATGCGATATGTCAATGGATAGCAAACAACATTGTGGAAACTGATTGGGGATAAAGAATCCCAAACATTAGCTTTCCGTAGAAATAATCGTACAATTCAAGCAAGGAGAGAAACTAAGATTTTTTTTTATTTTTAGAGTGAGGTAGCTTGTAATTTGTAGGTTATTAAGTAGCCTCTTAATGCCCCACAATTAGTTACAATCACAACACACTGCAGCATGATATGGCTGGGCTGATTTGTGGGGAAACTCAAAACGGTAATGTACGTGAGGGGACTAAAAGTTATCAGTGATGCTCAGCACATCAAAAAATCTTGCTCAAGACTGTATACCCATATTCTAACACCCCCCACTCCAACCTCTTCAGCTGCATCTCCGGCACTGCACCCCCAACACTCACTCCCAATGGAATAGAATGACTGTAGACACGCAAAAAGTACTGTGCCCTTTGTTTTGGTTCAAAGTACTTGACAAAGGATGAGGAGAAAGGAATGGGCTTGAGGGAAATGATCCTATTGATGAGAAACAGGCCCTTTGAAGGAAAGAGAATCACAGACTCTGCTTTTCCCAGGTTCAGAGGGAAAAAATAAATAAAAGATGAAAAGCAGGATCTAACTGACCTTGCTTCATATCTTCCCTTTGCACTGACAATGTGGCTTTGAACCTGTACTTACTCTCTCTAGAGTTACACTTCTGTAAAATAACTGAAAATTAAGAATTCAATAATAGAAGAAATTGTGGAAATAGAACTTGCAGTGCCTAGTGAAGCCAAATAAATGTAGCATAGTCAAGTAAGCATTAGATCATTTTTAAAAAGTAACAACCAAGGAACGTGCACTTATGTGTGATGCTATTTGATATAAATGATCTCATTTAACACTCACAGTACTAATTAGTATTAATAATTACTAATATTTTTATTAATAAGTACATTATTTTTATTAGTACTGTGTCCATTTTAAAGAGAAAACGGAGGCTTAGAGTAACCTAAGGATTAGGCTAAAGTTACTCAGTTAAAAGGTGATAGAGCTATGAGGGTTTTTTTTTTAGTACTTAACATTGGCTTATTATATTTTTATATTGAAAATTCAAAATCACATTTATCTTGGTTGTAATTAGTAACCTAAATATTTTTAAATTAAATACATTTAAACTTTTCCTGTTATCATCTGTTCAAGGCCTGTTTCTAGGTAGATAAGCTCTGGCTTATTTTTTTATTTAAAGACTTTTTTTTTAAGGCTTACAACAAAATTGAGATGAAAATCTGTGCTAGAATTTTACAGCAAATATTTGTACAGCATTCACTATGTCCCGGTGACTGTTCCACATATTTTGTAAATTATCTTTTTAATCTCTTTAAGAAGTATCATAGAAATGATACTATGAAGTATCATTTATCTCATATTACAGATGAGAAAGCTAGAGCACCAAGAAGTTAAATAACTAGCCAAAATTATATAGTAAGTAACAAAGCTGAGATCTGAACTAGGAGAATTTGGATCCAGAAGCCACGTTCTTTATTACCACATGTTCTATGTCTCACACCCCAGGCTCCTGGATGCAAAAAGTCCTTGTTTCAACAACTATAATGCTAAAACCATAAACAATCAGCATTGAGATAGAAGACTCATAATGTTATTTTTAGAAAAAGTACTCATGCTTCTAACATTCTTGATTATATTTAAAAATGAAAGAGAACATTTTCCCATGTATATAGTAGAAAATTCCAGAACTTGATAAATCTGTAGCTATTTAAGAATGAAAGAAACATTTTATAAATGATTTTATAAATTTATAACTATTGTATAAATAGTTATAATGATGTGTGACTTATGAAAAGTACTTCAGCAGGAAAAACTGGAACATGACTTCAAAGCATCATAACATTAAATATTGAATTATTCATATTTCTGAATATTCATTTCTATAAAAAGTTCAGTAAATATTTGCACAGATCTTCACAAAGATGCAAGACAACACTGTCTCCCTTAAACAGAAGTCAGCAGCTGTAGGAGAAAATGATTAAAAGAAACATAAAGATGGAAAAGAAAACATAAACTGTAACAGCAAAATTAAAGTTGTCATTGGAGGCAGTAAAAACTGGCCATAAAATTCCAAATCAACAGAACTGAGTAGACCTTGGAGAAGTTGTGATATTAATATAAGAAAATATTCTTTACTTGAAGATTTAGTGCCATAAACATTCATCAAGTTCCAAGATTAATAAAGAGTGTTTCACGTCTAGAATAAAGGAAAAGGATTACAAGCAACCAAGAAAAAAAAAAAAAGAAACGAAAATCAAACTGACATTTCATTTCTCCCATGCAAAAACAAATGTCAGGAAAAAGAATGAGATATATAGCTATGTGGAAAAAATATTTTGAACCCCAAATTCTGTATTTGGGCAAACTATTGGCAAATGTGAGGAAAGAGAAAGACATCTGAGAATGTGCATGGCTTCTGGAAATCAATATGTATTTCACTGATTGAAAAGAAGTCAAAATAAAGAACTCATACTTGGGAAAAATAGTATTGAAAAAATTGCTTGAGATTAAGAAACTTGCGGAACACGTAGTATATTGCTAGAACAGTTGCAAAAATGAAAACAAGTGTCAAATAAAGCCCCTTCTTAAAAAGATATATAATCCAAGGGAAAAAAAAATAATCTTTACATATTACAAAGAAAAAAGATTTAAAATCTGAAGAAACTGAGAGATGATGGCTGGGAAGAGGAGAAGGTGAAGTTCTCATTTCATATACACCAATATGATAAAACTGAAAGAAAAACAGGTTTAAATTTGGACACAAAGAATACACAAAACTATGAATAGAAAAAGAATGCACAACCATCAAACCAGTGGGGGAGGAAAAAAACACAAATAACAAAGATATAAAAACACAGGACAAGAAAATAGCAGAGAGAATTAACAACAAAATATCATAAACTAAGGTAATGGAAGTAAAACCAAACATATTATTTACCATCAATAAGAGTAATGGGTTAATTTAACCCTGTTGGTAAGATATAAACTTAAAACAAGCCAGAGAAATAGGTTAAAAATAATTGGATGTACCAAGACATGTTAAATATTTCAAAAAATCTTCAAGCAGCAAACAAGTTACTACCTTAAGGAGAAATAAAAGTTTAACACGTAAAGGGCTTTTTCTAATATATGAAAAATAGGATAACTTCAACAGAAAAGTTAACAAAGAACAAAAGCTGGAGATTAAAGAAATGACAATGACCAATAATTGTTGTATAAGAGTCTGACATCACTTATAATGAAAAAATGCAAACTGACGGCTACTTTTTAATTTGAAAAAAATTTAAAGGATATTAATACCCATTCCCATTGTTGGCAGGCATGTGGGCAAACAGGCCTTCTCCCACTTTGTAGGGAAACCTGAGGGTAGACACTAAAACCCTCAACTGGAGCCCTTCTTTTGATACAGCAATTCATTCCTAAGAATTTGTCCCGGTGAAAGTCAACACTTTTTACCTACACATATAAGTATAGGACTTCCCTGGTGGCTCAGAGGTTAAAGCGTCTGCCTCCAATGCAGGAGACCCGGGTTCGATCCCTGGGTCGGGAAGATCCCCTGGAGAAGGAAATGGCAACCCACTCCAGTATTCTTGCCTGGAGAATCCCATGGACGGAGGAGCCTGGTAGGCTACAGTCCATGGGGTCGCAAAGAGTCGGACACGACTGAGCGACTTCACTCACTCATAAGTATGTATAAATTGTTAATTATATACATAAGTATGTATAGTTATTGTTTGTCATTACACAGCATTGGAGATAATACGACTGTCAAGACACGAAGGGTCTGTTAAATTCTTACGACATATCCATCCAGTGGCATATTAGCCATAAAAATACAACTGTTGACAAGGAAAGTCAATAAAATTGTGTGGTCAAGTGTAAATGAAAGCATGGCTCAAACACCATATGTGTTGTATGATCTTTTGGCTAATAAATGTATACAAATCTATAAGGTTATGTACACATGGTATGCTTCTCTGGTGGCTAAGATGGTAAAGAATCCGCCTGCAATGCCGGAGATCCAGGTTTGATCCCTGGATCAGGAAGATCCCCTGGAGTAGGAAATGCAACCCACTCCAGTATTCTTGCTGGAGAATCCCATGGACAGAGGAGCCTGGCGGTCTGTGGGGGTCACAAAGAGTTGGACACGACTGAGCGACTAACACACGTGGTATATATTCATGGTAGAGCTACGAGGCTTCCAAGGTTGTTTATTTTTGCTGATCTACATTTTCTTGTTTCGTTACACTGAATAGGTACTGTGCCAAAACATTAAAAGTAAATGAAAATTATGCACAAGAGAAAGTCATTGTCTCAAACACATATGTTTCATTTCACAGTTACTACTTCTCTGACCTCAGAGATGACTTTGATTCCTCCTTCTCCTTCCATCTCTTTCAGTATGGATATGAAAACCATGTTGTTTGGATTTTACTCCTTAAAAACCCTCCAAGTTTCGCCTCTCTCTCCATCTGCATTTCTCTTATTTTAGATCTGAACTCATCACCTCTCCTTCAGGTTTCACAAAATCATTTCACTGGTCCCTCAGCCTTCACCTCTACTCTTTAACCCATCTTAGATGTTGCTGCCTGAACATTTTTCTAAAATATAAATTTGAGCAAATCACTTTCTACCAAAAACTGCACCAACAGGATGAAGTCTTCTCTCTTTACTTAGATCTATAAAGGCATCTCTGATCCATCTGTAACCTGTCTGTCAGTCTGCTACAATGAATGAGTGAATTCCATATCCTGATCAGAAGCTGTTTCAGAATTGAGCAAAGACTAATTGTTTTTTTAATTTATTTATTTTAAAGCCTTTATTGGACTTGTTACAATACTGTTTTTGTCTGATGTTTCATTTTTTTGGCCATGAGGCGAGTGAGATATTAGCTCCCAGACCAGGGATCGAACCCATACCCCCTGCATTGGAAGGCAAAGTCCTAACCACTGGACCGCCAGGGAAGTCTCAAGCAGGGACTAGTTTGCATGACACCTCCCCCACCTCAGTTTACTGGACTTGGCAGTTGGACCAATTTACTTAATTTTTCTGAGATCTAGTTTCTTCGTGTGTAATTCCCTTATAAATTTGTTGCTAGGCTTAATTGAAATAATGTAAATAAAGAAACATGCCAGGCATGTAGTTGGCATTCAGTAAATGTGATAATAATGCCCCCAACTTTTAATCTTCTTAACCATGAAAGCGATAATTAAACTTCTTTTATAGGCTTGTTGTGCCCAGTAGATGCTCCGGTGCTTGGTGAATATCATATACCTCTCTTCCCTTTCCTATCTTCCATTTAGCTTCTGCCTTGGCATATGCTGTCCTTTCTCTGAGTGAACTTCCAGCATCCCTCAATGACTCATTCTTCAAAGCTCCCCAACTTTTTCAGATGGATTTTGTCACCTTCATTTCTGTGCCCCGGAGAATGTTACTCTCACCTCTTCTGGCGCCTATCACACCATATGTAACATACACACTTGTCTCTGTCCCTCCATGGGGAACACACTCTTATAAGTTTAGAGAGTCTTCTGGTCATCTGATTTAGCCTTTGCTCATCCCATTGCCCGAGCCAGCAGTCACTCAGACAAAGGAGGACAGAAGGTGGAGGATGGGTTAGTGTGAAGGAAGGACCAAAGTCAGAGGGACCGACAACCAAGGCAAAGTGAAAGGACATTAGACTCTGAGTCAAGACAACTGAGTTGCTAACTTGGCTGCTCCACTAACAAGCTACGGGGTCACTGCCAAGTGTTTTGTTTTTTTTTTCTTTTCCTACAAAATACAGAAGTTACATTTAATGATGGCTGTGACCTTTCTGATGCTAATACTGAATGATTCTATAAATAGACTAATACTAAAAAGTAAGTTAAAGAAACTTGTCACATGAGCAGTCAGATTTTTATCTACAGATTTTATAATTTATTCGAAAATGGTATTACACAAAAAGGAATTAATCTTACACTGTTACTCCCCAAAACCTTTTAAGTAATAAAGAATTTACAACATTGGAGAACAGTGTTTTGGATAAAAATATCCAAAAGTACATTTGGAAGTGTATTGTGAAATTTATAATGATAATCGAAAACAGACTTCAGGAGAACTATTTAAAGGCATTGCACAATTCTAGTGGGAGAGGTGTAATCAACTTCTTTGATTCCCAAGGGGGAAAATTCCTCATCTAAAACCAAGCAAAAGTTGAAAAGATGAAATCAACTGTGGTTTGAAAAAGTTCCACAAGTGATGGTAAAGACTAGGGTACAGTTTTTTTCTTTATTGTACGAAATGATTCCCTTCCTGGAAATGTACCAAATATTTTTTTTAAATTGTTCTTTTTGTTGTCAAAATAAAATTTCTCCTTTCAGAAACATCTTAGCAGTTATCAACTACAATTACTGGAAGTGTGATTCTTGAAGATACCACGTGCTAAGATTAGATTTTTCTTCTGCCAACACAATTTTTTGACTGAAGTAAATGAAAATATCAACCAGTTTGCAATTTATAAAATCTAAAGAAGTCTCCATTCTTTAATTATTAATTCTTTAGATAACTATTTCAGTTAATAATATTTATTATACAGTAACTTACACTTTATGAAATTCCTTCTCATTAATAATCTAAGATTAATTTCAAAACTCTCCATAAAAATTAAGAGCCTCTGTTCTTTGCACAATTCACCTTTAAAGCTTAATGAATTTCTTTAAAGAATATAGTTTTAGGGCAGTTGCATCAGCTCCTTTCAGGCTGTGAAGTACACAACTCCAAGAGTGCCCATTCATGAAGGTGAAAATATACCCAGGAATTGTGGAAATCAAAAGCCCTCATTTTGGCTATATCTAGGTAGGGGGCCCCCTGGAAGAAAGTTCTTTATTATTACAATATCATGCTTCTTCTCAAATTTATGGGTTCATTGTGAATAAGCAATCGTTCCTAAAAATAGTGTGCTAGGGTTTTGAACACAGGGACCCACTGCACTAGAAAAGAACCACCGGGATGACCCAGACGGATGGGATGGGGAGGGAGGTGGGAGGGGGGTTCTGGAAGGGGAACACATGTACACCCATGGCAGATTCATGTCAATGTATAGCAAAACCAATGCAATATTGTAAAGTTAAAAAAATAGATAAATAAACTAATTAAAAAAAAAAAAAAACTATAGACATTAAAAAAAAAAAAAAAAGAACCAGCTTTCCCCAGGCTAAGTCAATCCCTGTCACAAGTACCAGTCAAGGACCTAGGCATACACACGAGGGACTTTCTTATTAAACAGTCAAGATCCTTTCAATTTTCATCAAGGCTTAGACGAGGAGACTATTGACTGCCCTGGATTCTGCACATCTGAATCCGTGTAAAATGAATTAGCATCCTGCCAACCTCCCTGTGACTGGTTAACTCATTTGGCTGGAACATAGGTTATCTGGACAAAATTATGGGCAACTGCGTGGTGCCATAGCAGCAAATGGCACCCTAGCTGCAGGATGCCATGCTGCAAATGTAAACACCTGCTCTGACTAGAAAGAAGATTAGTGATGGATTAGGATAAGTCTATACAGAAACAAAAAAGCAAAACGTTCAAAGACTGTGTCCAGAAGAAGACAGTGAAATAAGAGTCATGTTACGAATATATGTGTACACACATACATATACATATAGACATAATATATGCATATCACACATAAACACATATATCACACACAAATATAACCTGGATGACTACATAACACTTAGGCAAAGTCTTTTTAGTTGAAAACTCTGTATTCTTAATTGTTTTAAGGTATGAACTGTCTGGGTGAGAAATGAGAGATCATTTTGAGTTTTATAACAAAAACTCCGTGTGTAATCACTTTGAGGAAAGGCCTCTGGAGATTTTAGAATTATCTTTAATTTTATTTATTCCTCCTAAAATAGTTAATAACTCAGGCTTGTATAAAGAAGAAAAGAAAATTTACCATAAGCTATACTACTCTGGTTTAACTATGCTTTTAATGTTTAATATTTAGTTGGACTACAAGTTTTCACAATTAAAAACAACTTTGCTACAATCAACTTGTTTCTTTATATTTTTTAATTCACTATATTTTTTTCTTAGCAAAATAATATTAGCTTTTCATTAGCCTGTTGCTATTTAGTCACTAAGTCATGTCCAACTCTTTGTGGCCCCATGGACCGTAGCCCATTAGGCTCCTCTGTCCATGGGCTTTTCCAGGCAACAATACTGGAGTAGGTTTCCTTCACCAGGGGATCCTCCCGATCCAGGGATTGAACCAAGTCTCCTGCACTGCAGGTGGATTCCTGACCATTGAGCCACCTGTGATATCAACTGGCCTAGTGTTCAACATAATGCTACCAAAAAACCTGAAAGCTTTAGCATTTATATCTCAGACTACAACAAAGGGACAATTCTCTTTAAGCTGCAATTTCATGATTATCTAGAAAATCACTGATCTTCAGATAGTAAATTCATACTATACTATTAGTCTTTCATTAGCCTACTGTCTATGGGGTCGCAAAGAGTCTCACACAACTGAGCAACTAAGCCCAGCAGCAGTACTGTCAAATTATTGTATATTCCCATTATCAAGAATAAAAATACATGTTTTATTGTAGTCTCATTAGCACTGGGTACTGACGGCTTTTTAAATGACCAATTAATCGTTATTTAAATGTGAAGTCCCAGACTTCTCTGGTGGTCCAGCGATTACGAATCTACCTGTCAATGCAGGGCACACAGTGTCGATTCCTGGTCCGAGAAGGGCAGCTAAGGGCAACATGCCGCAGGGCAACTAAACCCACGTACCACAACTACTGAAGCCCACGTGCCCTATAGCCTGTGCTCTGCAACAAGAGAAGACACTGCACTGAAAAGCCTGTGCACCACAACTAGAGAAAGCCCACAAACAGCAACAAAGACCCAGCACAGTCAAAGATAATAAACAAATACATACAATTTTGTAAAGTTAAAAAAAAATGTGAAGTCCCAAGAATTTCAATGCAACAGACTTTCAACTTAAATTTAGGGTGAATCTCTCTCTGAGATTCAGACATGTGGAGGCCCAACGGACGTCTATTTGCTTACAAAAGTTGAGACCCTTCTGGGTGAAAACTTTATCCGTGGTAGGGGTAATATTTAAAATGTTACCAAAATGGCATGATCGTTGATCAACAAGAACATACATGAGCTATAGCATTAAGCAGAGTTCTGGCATGCCCACGAATCGGCTGGGCTTCCCAGGTGGCACTAGTGGTAAAGAACCTGCCTGCCAATGCAGGAGATTTAAGAGATGCATGTTTGATCCCCAGCTTGGGAAGATCCCCTGGAGGAGGGCATGGCAACCCACTCCAGTATTCTTGCCTGGAGAATCCCATGGACAGAGGAGCCTGGTGGGCTACAGTCCATAAGGTCGCAGAGAGTTGGACATGACTGAAGTGACTTAGCATGAGCACATGCGCACGCGTGTGCGCGCACACACACACGCACACACACACACACTCTAATGTGCTAGATGAGACCTCTCTAGGTGCTGGATTGTGGGAGAGATCAATGAGCCTAGAGAAAGGGGTCAGATCAGTAGAAGAGCATTTAGGGACTTGGGGGCAACACTATTTTTACCAACAAGTATGTGTGTACTTCAACATTTTGACAACTTTTATAACTGTATTGATGCACATGTGATGAATTAGCTTGTCCTAAGGAACAAGATAAACGATACAAATTTGGACCTAGTAACACTTGTCTTTAGTAGTCAGAAAGGAAGAAAGATTCTGAGTATAGTTTGGTGTTGTCAAATTTGTTTCCCTTTGGGTTATATAAAGCGTGATGAAGTATGAGTAAAGTCTCAGGCCATAGTTACCTTTCATGTTTTCCTTTCCTCATCTCTTCTACCTCAATTCAGTAGGACTTTGGGGGTTTGGGAGTACAGATAAATATCAGTTGCTATGCCCACTGTTGCTGTGCTAATTTTGTACATTATTTTAGGACTTGATTTAGCTGCAACCTCTATACACAGATTTCTTGTCCTAGGATATTCAGAGTCAGTGATTTCTGCCACAGATACCAAATTAACGTTCTTATAACATACCTCTCACCATGCCATATTCCTGCTCAAAAATCTTCAATAGCTTATAGTTGCCAGTTGACCAAAGGCTATCTCTATAGCCTGGAATTCAAGTCCCAGTACAATTTAGTGCTTCCTTACTGTTCTTGACCTAAATCCCACTTGTTCTATTGATTTAACCTACTTTCCCATCCATACAAGCTAACTTCAGTCCCCATCACAAGTCTGTATTTTTCATAGTCCACAATAGTATCCCCTTTCTAACTGTGCTAATCCTATTTTTCAAACCCAGTTCATCTTCACAACTAAAAGTAAATTATTTTTTGACCAGCCATAGCATTTTATATATCACATCTGTATATTTTGTGCATCACATTTTATTTTTATTCAATCTCAATTGCTTAGAACTGGATTAAATGTAATTCTTGGTTCACGGCACACATTCTGACTTCGTTGTAATAATTATAGCCCTACTTCATATTAAGTTCCTTTAAGGCAAGTACTATGTAATAATCAAACCTTCTGAAATACCTAAAAGATAGTCAATAAATAGTTACAGGTGTCAATGGACAGATTTAAAAAGATTTCCTTCTGCAGTTTCCGTAAAACCTGATTCAGAATGACCCGTTCTGCTTGGCATTCTTTCTGATGATCTGTGTGGTCTAATCTACAGCACCTTGAAATACTCCACTCATCTAGTCAGTGTTTCCCTTCCAGATTCCCATATTCAAATGTTTGGATTATTTTCTGAATTTTAATCTGCGTGTAAAGAAAATCGCAAATATTTTACTTTGGCAATTACAATGCTCTCAACATGTTAAGTTTCACCACGTCACCACCTTTCTTCCTTTCCACCCCTTAAAGGAGGGTGTGGCCCGAAAGCCACAAGGGAGACTCCTTGGATGAGAATTCTGCTAATTACTACCGGCTATGCCACTGTCTGACCTCTGTGTTATGTAACCAATTGGAGAACTGCTTTTCCATCAGGACACATGGGTGATCAAGTTTACAGCCAAGTGATTGTAAAAACTAAAATGTTATGAGCCTCTCTAGGGGTGAAAAGGATAGGACAGGTAATGGGATTCCTGGGATAGAACAGTGAGATAGAGCTTTGCCTGAAGTCTTCAACAGATGATTATAAAGGGGCAAAGTACCATGTTATGTAATAAAACATGACGGAGATGTTATCCAGACTCGAGGCAGGGGTGGGTGGTCAGGTAAGCTTTGTTGGTCAAAGAGATTTCAGAGGTGAGACCAGAACCATGCATAGAAGTGAGAGGATAAAGAGACAGGGTGATGGCATTTCAGACAGAGGGGTCAACATGTGCAGACTCAAAGGCAAGAGAGGACAAGCCTGAAAATATTAAGAGTTCTCTCTGGCTGGAAGAAAGAGGAGGTGAGGTTAGAAAGGTGAGTGCAAGAACCATTGGGCTGAATAGGTCACTTTTAAAAGCTAGGATTTATTCTTAAAACAATGAGAAAAATGACAGGAAGTTAGGACATGTGACAAGATCACCTTGGATGCCTTTTGGAGAATGATTTTGAAAGACAATAATATCCATCCTCAAACATGGAAAGACTTACTCACCCCCATATATCTCTATACATAAGGATGATTTAAGAACTTAATTATAGTTAACTTTTTTTTTTTTTGCTTAACTGCTTTACTGTTTTTCTCCATGACTCCCATTTTCCTTTTGGTTACTTTTGGCTTTCTAGAAACAGAAGTCATTACTGGGCATAAAATATGAGAAAACTGACATCACCCATTCTAAAGACATAACATGTAAAGAAGGGTATCAATGAATTGATACAGCCATCATGGAAAAAAGTGTCAACAGAGAAGAAATGATGCACACGAAAAGCAGAGGAATCTGTTTCTGGGAGGATGGAGTAGATTTATTTTTCCTTAGTCCTTCTGCTAAAGTACAGCTAAAACCTGTAGATGTTATATATAAAATAAACATGAAATGACACTGATAAGGCAGACCAGCCAGGGACCTCAAGATTCAAAGAACAACATGCTGGTAAGTTCCCTGGGCTTTCTTTTCCCTCACATATCCCCGACTTAGAGCTGAAGAAGCTGGAAACCTCAAAACACCAACAGGGGTGGACGTAAAAGCTCCCAAACAACAAAATACAGTTCTCTCAGCCAAAGTATGAAGAAAAGGGCAGCCTAGCAAAATAGATCAGTTTTGGACAATAATTAATCAACCCTATTCTAGCCAAACACCACAGAAAAACCTGTGGCCCAAGCCAAGCCTTACCAGGCAGAGGCCAAGTGGACAGCCTAATTTTCACTCCTGCAATGATCTAGAAAGGCACCCCCACATGTCTGCCAGGGTTGGCATGAGAGAAAGCCAAGCAGAGAGATGGGTCTTTCATATCAATGGAGACCAAAGGGGTGAGGATGGTGTCTCCCTTCCATACTCACCCAGAAGTAACAAAGAGTCCTTCCCTGCTCCACCGTAGTGGGTCTCAGAGTAGGCTCAGTGTATATGAGAACCTGCACTACACCCAAGCAGTGAAGAGGTTCCCTCCTCGCAGCGTCAATGGAGGCCACAGGGAGAGCAATCAGCAGGCATACAGACCCCTTCCAACCCGGGGGGACCAGTGGAGGCCAGCAAAGAGCATGGACTTCATCCACATCCAGCAGTAATGAGGATCCCCTCACACACATACATGTCAGTGTCAATCAACAGGGCAAATGAGGAACTTGGGTTTCTATATTCACCTGGCGGTGCTCCTCCCTCTTCCTCTGCTGGAGGAATGTTTACATAAGACTCATGAAATGACAAAATCATAGACTTAGAGAACAGACTGGTGGTTTCAAGAAGTTAAAGTAGGGGCAATCAGGGGTAGGAGGGAAGTGTTTGTGGTTCTAAAAGGACGTGTTATGGATTCTCATGGTGGTGACGCTGTTCTATAACTTGACTGTATCAATGTCAATATCCTGGTCGTGATATTATACTATAGCTTTGCAAGATGATACCATTGGGAAAAACTAGGAAAATGGTAATAGGGGATTTCTCTGTATTAGTTCCTAAAGCTGCACGTGACAGTAATATCTCAAAACGTGTAATAAAAATTTAAAAAGTGAAAGGCAGAGAAGCAAAAATTTCAGGGTGCATCCAGAAATACCCAAGACACAGAAACTTTACCTTGGAGCCTGCGGTATCTGGGTCACTACAGAGGTATGACTGGTTGCAGGCCAGGGATATTGCTTTATACATGGTACAGAATATGACAAAGAGTATGCATGAGTATTAGAATGACTGGAGAGAGGTATTTCTCCTATAGAAATTTACAATTTGACCTCTTATGCATCTATCAGTTTCTATAAAATTTTACAGTTGCCCATGAGGGTCACATGTTTCTCTTTGAAATTATTCTTAGGAAACACTTTTTTGTCTTATTACTATAAACTGCATTTCATCACATTTTTTAAATTTAATGTTTCATTGATTTGAGGTCTTTATCTTGCCACCTTACAAGTCTATTCTATTAATTCTAGTGGTTTTCCATGGATTTCTTTGGATTTTCTAGGTTAGCAATATCATATGCAAATAGTAAAACAGCTCTTTTTTGTTTTAAATATTGATGGTGAAAAGGAGTAACTGTGCCTTATTAACCTTTATGGCTATGCCTTTACATACTCCACATTTCACATATAATGTGTATTTGATTACTCTTTTCTCATAACTTATTCTATAGTTCATGATTTATTTTTCTACATATGCTTCCATATTTTGACAAAGTCTATAAATGTCAAGGTTTTATGAAAAATTTCCCAAACACGAACATATGATTCCTTGGTGGCTCAGTTGGCAAAGAACCTGCCTGCAATGCAGGAGACCTGGGTTTGATCCTTGGATTGGGAAGATCCCCTAGAGAAGGAAATGGCAACCCACTCCAGTATCCTTGCCTGGGAAATCCCATGGACACAGGAGCCTGGAGGGCTACAGTCCATAGGGTCGCAAAGAGTCACATACAACTTAGGGATCCAACCACCACCAACATATGTTACATATAGCCATAATGGTTTGCTTTGTATTTGTTAACTAATGCTTCAATGGTAAAACCCCACAATATCCTGGAATGTTCTCTTGACTGTGCTATGAATTAAAACACTACCCAAACTATCAATCATCAATACATGCAAATAGCTTTACACATACAAACAGACATACATACACAATACCATGGTTTTAGAACTAAATTTGTAAAATAACCTTGGTGTAACTAGATAATGTGAAAGGCATAAATGTGTGATTAGCCACTTCCTACTGTTGCACTCGAGCTTCCAGATGGCTGACTTTGATTCTTAGCCAGTGCTTCTAAGGGTCAGTAGACTTGTTCACCTTCATTTCTCTAAAAAAGGAATGGAAAATTCCCAGGAAGTTGGGAACCAAGCAGAGTTTCCATATGCTGTGTTCTAGCATCTAAACATGCAATTCACTTTATTTACTCATTCATTCATTCACTCAAAATTTATTAACGTTTACTCCAAGTTCATGGCCATGTAGCAGAGGTGATAAAGTGGGGGAGAGAGAGACATAGACATAATCCTCCCCTAAATGGATTCAGAGAATATCAAAGGAAAAAAACATAACCAAAAATGGTGATACTGTGTGGTAAGTGTTAACAGGAAAAAGGTATTTATGAGAACCAAAAAAATCTATATCAAAGTGTGCCAGGACAACAAGGAATGAAAGGGGAAGTTTCGTAAGAAACGTGAGTTTGTTATGAATCCTGATGGACTGGTAAAAACTGAACAGATAGACAAGACATGGACTATTCTAAGCAAAGGAGGATAAATTTTGAGCCATGAAAGGGCTTTAAGCCTAGGAAGCCTGGAGCATAAGATACTATAATATTCATACCCAAGAGATTATTTAAGCCTGGTAGAATCGCATAGCTTTAGCATTTTTTATCAAACTTTCAAAAGAGATACAATAATGTTTTCTCAGTCTTTCATGAAACCATTAATTCACTTTGTCAATACAGAGCAGATGTCTCAACCTCAGTAGAGGGTGACATTTGGAACTTGTCACAGCTGTTTGGTGTACTAGAGGCTACTTAGCAGCATCCCTGGCTGCTAGTCACGAGACAACAGTAGTTCCTTCCAGCTGTGACAATCAACAATGTCTTCAGACAAAGCCAACTGTCCCCAAAGAGCAAAACCTCTCTCTGTTCAGAACCACCACTGGTAAGGCATCATGATTTAAATTAACCAAGGACTTACTATATGCCAAGCACTGTAATATACTTTTTACACATACTATCTCATTGAATTTTTGTAACAATCCTACTTTATTAGCCCCACTTCATAGACTAAGCAACAAAGGTTCAGAGGTCAAAAAACTTGCCCAGAAAAAGTCAGCAAGGAAGTGACAGAACCAGGATTCATCACTAGCATTCACGCCACTAACTGCAATCCGTAACGATTTACTTATAGATTTATGGATTTACAAGGTTGTATAAGGGTTTCTCAAGTGGCACTAGTGGTAAAGAACCTGCCTGCCAATGCAGAAGACATAACAGACACAGGTTCAATCCCTGCATCAGGAAGATCTCCTGGAGGAGGGCATGGCAACCCACTCCAGTATTCTTGCCTGGAGAATCTCATGGACAGAGAAGCCTGGCACGCTACAGTCCATAGGGTCTCAACGAGTTGGACACGACTGAAGTGATCTAGCACACATGAACACATAAGGACTCAATCACATATCTCAGTATTGCCAGCATTTAGCAAGCTCACTGGGTCCATTCTTTCTCCGAGCCTGACTTTTGTCTAGCTTCAGTTCAGTCGCTCAGTCATGTCTGACTCTTTGCAACCCCATGGACTGCAGCACGCCAGG
This sequence comes from Giraffa tippelskirchi, assembly GCF_054371585.1. Taxonomy (NCBI): domain Eukaryota; kingdom Metazoa; phylum Chordata; class Mammalia; order Artiodactyla; family Giraffidae; genus Giraffa; species Giraffa tippelskirchi. The sequence goes on from NC_137275.1 coordinate 214,571,211, forward strand.
CCTACCTGTCCATCACCAACTCCAGGAGTTTACTCAAACTCATGTCCATTGAGTCGGTGATGACATCCAACCATCTCATCCTCTGTTGTCCCCTTCTCCCACCTTCAATCTTTCCCAGCATCAGGGTCTTTTCCAATGAGTCAGTTCTTCACATCAGGTGGCCAAAGTATCAGAGTTTCAGCTTCAGCATCAGTCCTTTTGTCTAGATTGGGCTATCATTTTCAAATTGCTAACTTTGGCTACCATGCATACATGGCTCATCATCTCATATTAAGTGAGCACCAACTCCATGCAGAGCCCAGGGAACCAAACATGGGAGATGCTAAGCTACAACTGAGAGGCAAGTGTTTATTTTAAATGCAGCTTGGAAAGAGCAGCAAAATATTTATGAATCATTTCTGTGACAGATAAGGACGATGCAATGAGTGCTATGGAATGACTGTTGGCAATAAAATGGAGCAGAGAGAGCACTGGATTCTGGGCTCCCAGAGAGTTGGGTCTGCACACTAACATCTTCAGAAATTAATGACATTAGGAAAATTTAACATTCTTTCACACTGTCTGCTGTCTGCTGTTCTGCAAATGAGGAACATAAGCAGGCAAAGACTTTGCAAGAGGCATGTGGCTATGGCATGAATTATCTTAGAGAGCCAAATTCCAGGACTTCAGTGTCCCTATGTACTCTTACCTAAACCGATGTGCCAGAGAAAGCATCTAGTGCACCTTGACACAATTGCCCTTCGTTCACTTTTCAAAAGCAACATGCACTTTTCACCCCTTCTAAATCTTGGGGCATTGCCCCAAGGCAATAAATCCCCAGCACAACTCAAAATCTTGTACCTGTAGACCTGCACAATAAGCAGGTCCTCTAAGAAACATTTTTTTACTTCTTTTTTTTATAAAAATTATCTATTTATTTGGCTGCACTGGGTTTTAGTTGCCACATGGGAATTTTTGATCTTCTTGGAAGCACCTGGAATCCTTAGCTGCAGCATATAACCTCTTAGTTGCAGCATATAACCTCTTAGTTGAGGCATGTGGGATCTAGTTCCCTGACCAGTGATCAAACCCAGACCCCCTGCATTGGGAGCCTGGAGTCATAGCTATTGGATCCCAACACAAGTCCTAAAGAAACTTTTCTAGTCTTTCATATATTCCAGTTAAGTATCTTTCAATAATATTGCCTGACAACGGAAATGGGGCATTTTGGTTCATTCCTGGGATTTTCGAATTCATGTATGTTGCAGGGTGGGAAGGTGGGAGTAAAACGCTGTTCATTTGTCATTTTCCCTTTTCAAACCCCTGACTACTGTCAAAGCATATGCCACTTTTTTAGAAAAATCCCACAAGGGCAAAACAAAGGAGAAAATAACCTTAAGAGATATTGAAGGTGGCAGCAGCTTATTTCATCCAGCTGACAAATTCAGGGAAGTGTCTCTGCCTCGTCCGTCAAATCATAGAATTCTAAAGTAATATGACTGCCACTGGAATGTTCATTAGCTTATTTAACCTTTTTTCTCAGAAAATAAATCTGATTCGGAGGATAGTTTTGACTGTTAGAAATATTTCAACAAATAGATATGGTAGATATTTGTTCAGAAATTAAACAAGCTAAATCTATGGGTCCAATATTTTGATAAGATTAATGCACATTTTAGGATAAAAGTATTCTATAAAAAACTATTCAATGGCAAAAAGTTTATTAAACTTCATACTATTTTGTTTTTCCTAAAAATGATCAGGTTAAGCAAAATGGTTCCAAGTGAAACAGTAACAGACAGTCTTTTAACAAGTCCTGGTAAACTTCCAGTCTTTGGGGGCTTCCCAGAAATTTGAGGAAGTGAATGTTTGGAATGATGGGCTAAAAACTCCTTTTGCTGGTGACAAGTTTTCCAATTCCTTAGTTTCAATAGAATTGAAAAAGGACCTAAGGGAATTGTCAGCTGAGAGATCATTTAGAATCACTTTTTGATAATAGATAACTCATTTTATTTTTGGCATGTCACTCAGGAGGAATTTCTAGAACTGAGTGACATCAATTTAGCCCAACTCTTTCAAGTCCCATCTACATTTCTGTATGAAGGTTTTCAGCACTAAAAGCTACAAAAATGAAAAACACTGAAATGAATGCTGGTAAGGTCTCTTATTCGAACAGTGAATGACAAATCCATGGATCCATGAATTAATGAACAAGCCATCTTATTAACAGATGAATCTCCAACAGTATCTTATTTTTATATGTAATAAGTATCAAAATGTATAATAATGCTTGACACATTATATACAAATAACAATTGAAAAAATAACAATCTGTTAGCAATTTTGGTCACAGAACATGTGAAAATTTCAATTGATATCAACAATTTTTGTAGCAGAAAAGTAGAAGTCTGTGATCAATAAAAGGCTTTAGGACATAAAAATACTTTGCATTAGAACAGACTTATGTGGTGGAAGTGGAGTAACAAGATCTACAAAAACACGGAAAGTTTCTGCATTAAAAAAAAAGGTGCTTGCAGACCAACAAATTTTTGGTTACCAAAGAGGAAAGGGTGAGAGAGGGATAAATTGGGGTTTCGATTAACATATACACATTACTATTAATATAGATAAAACCAACAACGACCTATTGTGTAGCACCAGGAACTATACTCAATACTTTCCTCTTTTTTTTTCAGCTGCGCTAATTTAATTTTTTTATTAAAATTAAATGTACATTAATTTTTTTAAACACCATCCTTGTAGAGAAAGGGGACAAAAAGAAGCAAATGTAGAAAAATATGGGAAACCTATTGAAAATGTGTTCATTTTAGGCATGTGGGTCTTAGTTCCCTGACCAGGGTTCAAACCCTTGCGCCCTGCAGAGGAAGCACAGAGTCTTAACCACTGGACTGTCAGGAAAGGCCCTACACTCACTATTTTGTAATAACTTATAAGGGAAAAGCAGATTTCCCATGTAGCTCAGCTGATAAAGAATCCTCCTGCAATGCAGAAGACCCTGGTTCAATCCCAGGGTCGGGAAGATCCCCCTGGAGAAGGGATAGGCTCCATTCCAGTATTCTGGTCTGGGACTGTATAGTCCATGGGGTTGCAAAGAGTTGGACATGACTGAGCGACTTTCACTTTCATAAGGGAAAAGAATATGAAAAAGAATACATATCTATGTATAACTGAATCACTTTGTTGTACCCTTAACACAACACTTGTAAATCAACTAAACTTCAATAAAAAAAATTTAAGTGCTTGTTCATAAATGGATATTACTAGAAAGAATCAAATTTGCTCTGGTATTTAGACTTTGGTGGGAATGTTTCACAGTAATCCAATAGTTTTATTTATTTTATTTTAAATTTTTATTGGAGTATAGTTGCACAATGGTTTTAAAACATCAATACAGTACTATGGAAATGCCATCTTTAAAAACCCTGTTGAAAAGTTTGGATGGCCTCTTAAAAAGCAGTGAGGGGTACATGCATTTTCAATCTTTCTTTAATGTTTACATGAGCAAAAATATTTGAAGATTACTTATTTAGCAGGTGTTAACTGTTTTCCCTCTGTCTCCCTTTCACAGCTATAGGAAGGAGTTACTTATAGTATGACTAGGGGAAAGAAAAAAGGAAATGAGGACTATTCTACAATGAGAAGCAGGAATTGTTCATAACCTTTTTTTGACAATTTCAGAATATTGGGTATATTTTTATGAATATTTCTAAAGAAAACATACTGACTTTGGGAGGTCTCGAACGGAGGTTCAAGACAGTGATGGAGGAGGATCCCTGGGTCAACTCCTCCCACAACACACATGGAATCTGCAGCTATACTACATATGGGACAACTTCCTCTGAAAAAAGCCTAAAGCCCTTCTAAGCAACTACGACACATTGGGCAAGGTTTCCCAGGTGGCACAGTGGTAAAGAATCTGCCTGCCAACGTGGATGCCATCCCTGGTTTGTGAAGATTCCCCAGAGAAGGAAGGTCCGTCTAGTCAAGCCTATGGTTTTTCCAGTAGTCATGTATGGATGTCAGAGTTGGACTGTGAAGAAAGCTGAGAGCCGAAGATTTGATGCTTTTGAACTGTGGTGTTGGAGAAGACTCTTGAGAGTCCCTTGGACTGCAAGGAGATCCAACCAGTCCATCCTAAAGGAGATCAGTCCTCGGTGTTCATTGGAAGGACTGATGTTGAAACTGAAACTCCACCTGATGCAAATTTTGGCCACCTGATGCAAAGAGCTGACTCATTTGAAAAAGCCCTGATGCTGGGAAAGATTGAAGGCAGGAAGAGAAGGGGAGGACAGAGGATGAGATGGTTGGATAGCGTCACTGACTCAACCGACATGAGTTTGGTGATGAACAGGGAGGCCTGGCGTGCTGCGATTCATGGAGTCACAAAGAGTCGGACACCACTGAGCATGCACACACACACACAGGGCCAAGGAGACCAAGCCCCCATAGAAGCAGGCAGGAGGAGCTGGGACAAAACCTCATCATAAACCCCATCCCACCCAGCATGGCCACACACAAATCAGAGAGAACTCAAAACCTGGAGCTGCTCCCTGAGGAGGGAGGAGTTGAACCCCACAGTGGGCTCCCAACTTGTAACACTTGTATCTGAGAGACAATGCCCCAAAACATTTAGCTTTGAAATCCAACAGGGCTCAAGTCCAAGAAATCCACAGACTGTAAGGAACTGAGAAACGCCTCTTAATGGGGTCTTTCATGACTCACCTGCCCCAGGGCTCAACGCAGAGGCAGAGGGTCCGGAGGCATCCAGATTTGATACGACTAAAGTTCATTTGCTCATCTTAGAGCGTCTGAGTTTAGACACACACAGGGGCCTGCTGGCTGGCGGACACCATCTTTTACCCTTTTTCTCTTTCTCACGCTGGCCAGAGGATACCACCTTTTTTCTTATTTCCTTCTTTCTCCCAACAGGCACCATCTATATTCTCTCCCTCTGCTATGCCCTAGAGCAACAGCACCTCCAAAAGGGGAGCTTTCAAACGTGTCCGGTGCCCCAGTTTTTGCGGCTGCTCAGTAGCGGCTACCCATAGATTGCTGGGCTCTGGAAGTGGGTGGGGCTTATGCTTGTAGGTCCCAGGCGAGAAAGAGCAACCAATGGAGAAAAAGTTCTTAAACCGCTTCCGCCCCCAAGAGACAGGAAGAGGCAATAGCCCCTGGGAGCACAGACTTTCTCTGTTAATTAACCATTCTAGCTGCAGCCGGAGGGGCAGGTTTCTAATTAAACCCACATGTAAGTGCTAATTACAATCCTTTCCAGAGCTCCTCCAAGGGGAGGTGCTAACTTCTTGCTCTCCTTGGACTTACCAAAATGCCTGTATCTCCCAGAGGGAGGCTTCACACGTGTCTGGTGGCCGGGTTTTGAGGCTGCCTCTCAGGAGATGCTCCTGGATTGTCTGGCTCTGGAGATGGTGGTGGGGGGTGGGGGTTAACTGCTTTGGAGTCCTCTGGGCCTTATAACAATCGGAGAGACTGTTCCTGGCAGGCTAGCACTCCCAGGGCACTGCACAGACAATAGACTGAAACACTGCCCTGACTTTCTATGAAAGAGGCCTATTTGCTTCTTCTGGAGCCTGAGGGGTGGCCTCAGGTTTGCCAAGCACACAGAGGCCTAGAGAGATGCTCTCAGGGAACCCAGGCCGTTGGACGCCATCCTTACTTGCTCTCTCTTCCTCGCCACACCTTGCTGATACCTCCTGGAGAGGAGTTTAGATGCTCATCTGGAACCCCAATTTCTGTGACTACCACCCTGGGGACACCTTCAGACAGCCGGGCTCCGGCAGCCAGTGAGTCTTCCACTTGTAGACTGTATGCATTTACATACTTTAAAAGCTGCTGCCTGAAGGTATGAATTCCAAACAGCCTGAATCTAGGTGCTGACTGAGATCCTCCCCATTGGAACACCTCCAGGTTTTGGCACACCCTCAACTAATGGGAGCCATTACAAATAAAAATAGGCTGTCCTATATAGCACAGGGAACTTGACTCAATGCTCTATCGTGATCTAAATGGGAAAGAAATCCAAAAAAGAGGGGATATATGTATAGGTACAGCTGATTCACTTTACTGCACAGTAGAAACTAACATAAAATTGTAAAGCAACTCTGCTCCAATAAAATTTTTTTTTAAAAAGTAATAAAGTACAATAAAATAAGCTGCTTGGACAATCACAAAGGTTTAAGAGACAACCAAGAGCTAGGGGAGGGTTGAAAGATACAGGTCATCTCCTATATGGGGCCACTATTTCAAGACTGAGAGAGCTGTCTGCTTTATCTAACCCATAGAAAGCAACGTAGAGAGTCAAGGAAAAAGAAGAAACAGAGAAATATGTTCTAATCAAAGGAATAAGACAAAACTTCAGGGGGAAAAAAAAAACACCTTAAATAGAGATAAGTAATTTGCCTGATAAAGAGTTCAAAGTCATGGTCATAAGGATGCTCACCAAACTGGAAGAAAACTGAGCAAACACAGTGAGAACTGCAACAAGAAATAGAAACTATGATAAAGTACCAAACAGAAGTCACAGAGCTGAAGAAGACAATAACTGAACTGAAATACAGTATTCTGACTTTGAAGTGGGGTAGTGTTTCACACCTACAGTCTAATGATAGATGTTGTCCTGTTATAAAAATTACAATAGACTGGAAAATGCACCATCAGGACTGAATCCCTACCTCACTGAGTGGCAAACCAAACTAGCCCAGTCCAGGCAGCAGTGACCCATCCTCCTCAAGCTGATGAGAACCACTGTCAACATGCCAGCAACATTCCCTCATAAAAAAGTGAATAGGAATACATTGTACAAATTCCTTACACCTTACAAAATCCATTATTAGGCACAGCCGGGGAAGTTTTCTGGGAGAAAAAAAATTGCTACGCTCTGCTCAGAGAACAAGATTTCCAAATGTTCTGGTTTCTATTCAAGAATGTCTACAGCTCTCTGTCCTTTCTCTTTCCAAAGAAATGATATGGTAGTTAGGCAGGAAAATGAGTGTGTGTGCAGGGTGAGGGTGGGGATTTGTGTGCATATATTTACATGTGTAATAAGATATTTCCACGTAAATATTTCACTGTTTCCATTTCTATTGTGTATCCTCCTTTTATGAAAAATAATATAACTGGGGCTTTGGCTCATTATCTGGTCCTCAGCCTTGGTTCCCATCCAGGTATAATTTTCAACCTGCTCGCCATTCCAAATTCACTGAAACGGAGCTGATGCCTGCAAAGCAGTGTCCTCAAGATGCCTATTGTCTCCATACTCTGTCTCTCAAAGCCCTTGAGGGGAAATTCACAACAGCTGCAACTGCTTGGATTTACCACAGGAGTCCATTGGCTATGCACAACTAGCCTTTTAAAATGACTCATCTAGGGAATTAACCGTTACCACGCACTGTATTTGATTAATTGTTGACAAAAGTTAACCAAATGTCAATATTTTGCATTCAAGTAAACTGAATACATTCTTAAAAAGTCTTACCACGTGCCTTTGTGCTAAGGATCCCGTGGTGCCCAAGGCAAATGTGGACACCAGGCAATTGCCTCAGATTTAGATAATGAGTCGTTTGTTCGCTTAAGGTTCTGGTATTAAACTTGGCCTCATACTTACATCTGTTTTCTTGATGGGCACTGAAAGCAGACAATGGGGATGCACAGTGAACTAGAAAATCACTGCCCGTTAAATCACTAGTCTGATGAAGTAGGAATAAGGCAAATAGTTGGTTGTGGTGGGAAAGGGGACTCAAAGAAGCAGGGGAAAAGGTCTGAGCAATGAAATCATGTGGTATTTTGGGGAAACTATAACTAGTTCCAGCTTTTAGCTCAAAGGGTCAAGAGAGGTCAAGTCATACAACCTTTGTGCTCTGCTAAGGAACTTGTAGCTTATTCCATGAAGTGAAAGTCACTCAGTCGTCTCAGACTCTTAGCAACCCCATGGACTATACAGTCCATGGAATTCTCCAGGCTGGAATACTGGAGTGGGTAGCCATTCCCTTCTCCAGGGGATCTTCCCAACACAGGGATCAAATCCAGGTCTCCCACAATGCAGGTGGATTCTTTACCAGTTGAGCCACCAGGGAAGCCCAGGTCATTCCATACATTGAGTAATAATTAAAAAACTGTAAGCAGTGGCAAGATTGGGTTAGTCCTTTCTGTCATTCATTCTCTTCTTTTCCTGCCTTGTATTAGATTGAACTGCATGAAGCTGCTACCTCATGGGTTGAAAGTAAACAAATATTGATAATCTCATAAGGGTCAAATTAATACTTAACAGCATTTTGCAATTACATTTTTAATTGTGTTTATCTGTTAAATGTCTATCTCTGTGGCTAGATGGTAGACTCCAGAGCCAGACAATTTTGGTTCATAAATCAGCTCTTATTAGCTGTGTGACTTTGGATAAGTTACTTAACCTCTCAGACTTCTAGTTTCCTTGTCTCTAAAGTGGAACACTATTCCTGAGAGTTATTTTGAACATTAAGGAGTTAATATATATCAATGCTTGAAATGGTATTTGAGATATAGTAAAGTGAAAGTCACTCAGTCATGTCTGACTCTCTGCAACCCCATGGATGTATAGTCTGTGGGATTCTCCAGGCCAGAATACTGGAGTGGATAGCCATTCCCTTCTCCAGGGGATCTTTCCAACCCAGGGATCATACCGAGGTCTCCTGCATTGCAGGCAGATTCTTGACCAGCTAAGCCACCAGGGAAGCCCGAGATATAATAAGTGCCACTAAAATATTGATATTAGCTATTATTATTATTATCATCATTATCAGTTATCACCACTATCATCAGCATCAGCCTCTTCATCACTTTCAAATGCCTTTGTTAACTGTGAAAAATGAGGGAAGTAAACTTAGAGCTAGAAATTGGAAGCACCTTCGTTTTGTTAGTCCATAGGTTTTCAGTCTTCTTCCCTTAGCTTAAGTTCAATAGCTAATCCTAGAAGGATATTTCCTCAACCTTTTAAACCAGCTCATGTAGTATTAAAATCTCATACCTGAATTTCTGAATTATACAAAATACCTGCAGTAAATGAAAATGAGTTATTTCAGTTTTTTTTAAAAAGACAAAATATCAACAGCCTTTCATAAAGCACTGATTTACAACCAAAAAATAAAAAAATAAAAACTTCCTTCGTGGGATGCACTTTCCTCATCTTCCAAGTGAATGTTGAGAAAGACCCTTATAGCTAGCTCTAGTTTTCTGCTTTTCTATGAAGTTAATTAACAAATACAGTTTGCCTCAGCATATAACTTTTCCCCAGTCAAGCCAACCATCTCTACTTCAGTATACAATGGCACATTATCCTACTGCCTTTTCTCACACAGGATTATTGCTTTTCACTGGATACTCATTAGGTCGATATGCTGTCCACCTTTAGTAGCTGCAGTACTTCTTGATGGTACCTCACCTGCATGCAAGGATTCTCCTTATCTTCCCCACAGCACGATTTCTCAGGTTAGGGCCACTAGTCTTGCCCAGAAGAGGAGGGTTTACAAAAGAGATGCTGTCCTTTATCTTCCAGTATCTCATTCTTGAGATTAGCATTCTAGTGTTCATTCATTAGTTTTCTCACAATATTATCTCATAACAATGACTACCACTGATTGAGAACTGACATGCCGGATACTGTCTTAGGTACTCTAAGTGTATTCTCTCAATTACCCAACCATCTATCTATCTATACATACGTATATACACACACATATCTACAGATATACTTCAGTATACATATATATTGGGTTGGCCAAAAAGTTTGTTTGGGTTTTTCATACAATGTTACAGAACACTCTGAATGAACTTTTTGGCCAACCCACTATGTGCATATATATACATGTGAAAGTAAAAGTGTTAGTTGCTCAGTCATGTCTAACTCTTTTGTGACACCATGGACTGTAGCCCATCAGGCTTCTCTGTCCATGGAATTCTCCAGGCAAGAGTACTGGAGTGGGTAGCCATTCCCTTCTCCACTGGGATCTTCCTGACCCAGGGAAATTTTTATCATCTGTGCCACTGGGTGTGTGTGTGTGTGTGTGTGTGTGTGTGTGTATACACACACACACACTATATATATATATATATATATATATAGTGTGTGTGGCTCAGATGGTAAAGAATACACACACATATACACACACACATAAAACCATACCATTATGAAGCCCATTTTACAGAAAGAACAGAGAATTAGAAGGAATTAATCATTCAAAGTGACATAGTTTGTGTCAGAGGCTGAATGTGAGCCAGTCTTTCTTCATTTTTAAACACTCTGAGTACAATTCAGTGTTTACAGTTTCTGAAAAGCAATGAATCCAAGAAGCTTTCCAGAAAAAAAATGCAAAATAAGCAGTTTGATATCTTGGAAATAGGATTTAGAGAAAAATGTACTGGGTCCCTTCCTGGGTCCTGCTGATTGTGGGTGGGATATGCCCTCTTGAGCAAAATATTCATCTTTCCCTGAGACCTCAATTTCCTCTTATAGAATGAAGAGTTTAGAGCAGATAATCTCTAAGGTTTCTTTTGGCTCTAAAGAGAAATGATTTGCTTTGGAAAGGCATTGTTTCTGCGATGAGGATAAATGCTCAGAATTCCATCTATTCTGAATGAAAGGTAGCATTCTCTCCTGAAGCAATAAAATAACTATCTTCTAGCCACCCTTCAGATCTTGGTGTAGAGAGTAGAATATTAGTCTAACCTTCCCTGGGATCCCTTCTTCATACTGTATCAACACAGCACAGTCTGCAATTACAAATTGCTTTGTCTAGCTAGATTGTAAGTTCCTAGCAGGTAGGTACCATGTCTATCTGTCCACCACTGAACCCCTGCCTAGTGCCTAGCACGGGGCTTGGCACAGAGAAAGTGCTCAGGAACATCTATCGACTAAACGTATTTTAAAAGGAGCTCACAGCTTCCAGGTTTTCAGTACTGGATGATGTAGAGCTAATATTTCTTTCTGCCTTTCCAAGTGGTAAGAGTCTAGTAATGAGTCTTTCAGGTCATGGGAAGGTTATAATTTGTTTTCTTAGCTCGTAGCATGCAGGAGAAGCCAGTGATGAGCAGAGCCTACCACAAGTGTGCAAAGCACAACTCAGAGTTCCGATACCACTTTCTCTCATCCCTAAGAAATGAATATCGAAGATGATAACATCAAGTTTTGTATCAATGAACTGGATCTAGCTGAAATCTTGCATGTAAGGAAGGCTTACTAACTGAAGCAAAGGGATGGATAAATGAATCCTTTTGTGCTTGGTGTTCTTGTCTGGAACCAGCAGCCAAAGTGCTTCTGTCCCTTCTGCTGAGGCTCCACTGATGGGCCCACCCACTGCATACATCTTACAGACAGCTGTGCCTTTCAGCCTGGAATGCACAACTGGTAGCAGCCACAGCGACTGGGGTAACAGGGGGCAACGGGTTTGTGAATTGCCTCCCTGTCTTCATGCAGCCTGTCCCCTGGGATGCAAGATTACAGTGCCCAGGAGCGGTAGGGGCTGGGCACAGCATGGCTGAGGCTGCTGGGCAGCCAGTTGGCAGTGGCTTATTGGCAGGCAGCAGCTCAGTCTCGGACCACACGGAAACAGATATGCTGACTACAGCATGCAGCAAAGAAAACGAGAGCTTCCGACTGTGTTTGGTGGGCTCGGACAGGCGGAGGGAAGGAGGGGGCGTCAGGGAGACTGCCAAGCTGTGCTGTTCATGGAAGTGTGGGAAGACTCAAGGGGAGGCATTTTGCCAACTCAGAGGCAGTTGGGCTGACTCTCTACATCCCCCTTTTTTTCCCGCTTAAATGAGAAATCCTGCTGGAGTGGAGTGGGAGTGGGGCCAAGAAAGGAGTGATTCTGCTGGGCAAGCGTGGATGCTCGCACCCAGGAAGGGTATCTGCCAGATGGGATCAGGGCCAGCGGGAGGGAAGTAGGGGAGGAGGAGAAGAAACTGAGGGAAGGGAGATGAGGGGCGATGAGAATGAAAGTCAGTCTCGGAGGTGGGACTAGCAGATGCCACCACTTACACACAGAAAGGATCAACAAGGTTCTACTGTACAGCACAGGAAACTATATGCAATGTCCTGTGATAAACCACAATGGAAAAGAGGATTAAACAAGAGAATGTATACATGTGTAACCGAATCACTTTGCTGTACAGCAGCAACTAAAAACATTGTAAATCAACTACACTTCAATTTTAAAAAAGAAATAACTGCAAGTAGAAAAAGCAAAAAGAAATGTTCCATGAGGAGAAGAAAAGAGAGAAAAAACAGATCAGGTCAAACCTGGTAAGTTCAACCCTGGAAGAACCACGTTTCTGTGTTATGGAGCAGACCTACCTACCTTCCAAATGTCAAAATGAAACAATGTTCACTTGAAACAAGCGGTGAAAGACCACACCAGACAGTATAAAGTAAACCTACTGCCCGGAAATTCTCCTGGTGGGTGTTAATTTCCATGGGAATACATTTTTTCCAAGCAGCAAACCATGGAAGAGTTGTTAAAAAAAAAACTCTAAAAACCATGCTGCTTTTTAAGTAAAGTAGAACAAATAAAATGCTATCACAGAGAAACCACACACTACTTCTAAATAGTCGATATTTCCTAAAATATAATTTAAAACACAAGCATCCTAAGTTGTTTTTCTAACAAAATATTAAAACTACAAAGATATTGTGGTAAGGAAACCCAGAAGAGGTAAAATTACAGATGTCAAAGAAGTGAATTCCATCGTGAAATGATGTCACTTTTAGAGCTTTTTTTTTTTTTAGAGCTTTTTGATGTTCCTTTGTGGAGACTTAGGAGGAGCTAAAAGACCATAAAGTGAATGTTACATTTTTTGGTGACAATCCCACAAGCTCCAAGTGCCCTGAGGACCAGAATCCCACTTGTTTCAGTCTCTCACAGAGGCTGAAGCATATTTTGACGATTTGGCTATTGACTGATTACAAATAAAAAGCCCCAAACCTTCCCCCTTCCTAGATCTGGATCTAGGCTTCAAGAGGTCCTTGAAGCCTTCCACTTCCTCTTGGAACTCTGTGCCCACCACGTGAACAAGACTGGGCTGGCCTCATGGAGTCTGAGAAGCCACATGAAAACACCCTAGAGGTTCCGGGCAAGCCGTTTTGGACTAGCCTCCAGCCAGCTGATGCGCAAACAGGTGAGAGAACTCAGGTAAGATCAGCAGGGCAGCCAACCCCACTCATGGTCCACGATAAACGTGATGAGTCACCACAGCTGAGGACCAAAAGTGCTGCCCCACTGATTCACTGATTCATGAGCAACATCAAATACTCTCGGGACTTCCCGGGTGGTCCGGTAGTTAAGACTTTGCTTTCCAATGTAGGGGATGCAGGTTCCATCCGTCGTCGGGGAACTAAGATCCCACATGCCTTGTGGCCAAAACACCAAAATATAAAACAGAAGCAATATTGTAACAAATTCAAAAAAGACTTTAAAAATGGTCCACTTTAAAAAAAAATCTAAAAACAATACTAAATTCTTAGTGGTTAAGCCATTGAGCGTGGGGCTCCGTTCCTACAGAGCAACAAGGCAACTGATTTAATTGACACAGACCAGACACTCACCTGTGCATTCATACTGGAGACCTTTCCCATAATACCCCTTCTCACAGATGCACTCAAACTGACCCGTGTGAGTCCCACATTTGCAGCTTGCCATCTGGTCACAGCAGTCTTTGCCGGCTTCACACAGATAGGAGCAATGGGACATATCCTCTTGAATAAAACTCCCAGAAGGCAGATCTACAAGCACATATGACAGAGAGGTCATAAAAAAAAAAAAGGGAATGAGCAGTGGAATGTTACATTCTCTTGTTACGAGGAAATATCTTTTCATTTCCGTCAAATTCCCATTCGCTCCCCACTCCCATCCAAATAGGAAAGTGTGTGATTTGCACAAGCACAGGCTGGGGATTTGGTGCAGCCGGTTAAGCTCTTTCAGTCTGGGACCTCATCCTCAGTTCTCCAGGCCAGGCAGGGTCAGGCAGAAATTGAGTCGTTTCAGTGAGGAATCTCCAGATGCAGCAGGAAGTTATGCAGTCGGTTCTCCAGGTCAGTCTCCTGGCTTGCCCACCAGCATGAGGTCAGGCAGCAGTAACCAGATTTCTAGAGTCCCTGCTCAAATAAACAAATAAAGCTGCAGCCCTGACTGCTGCCTAAGGGTGTTGATTGGGGGCAACTGATTTAAAACACATACCTTTACTTCTATAATTATTTGATTAAAGACTGAAACAATGGAACCACACAAAGTTGAATCATAGAACTAGGATCTGGTTTGTCTCTCAATTTTACATAAATTTTCACAAGTAAAAGGTGACCATTACTGACGAATCGAGCCATGCTCTGAAGTGAGTCATGCTGAGAATTTGACAACTCAGGCAGAGCTGTCCTATTCTGAAAGTGACTTAACAGGGCAGGGTAAGGTTGATTACGACTTACCAAGAATTGATGGCCTAGAATCAGGCACACAGTAAGTTCTATTTACCCTGTTGAAGAGGTTCAAAAGTCTCAGCCTAAATTTCAGTACTAGGTCCATTATGCTAGGCCCAGACACAGTGATGGGCTCACAGTAGGAACTCAAATAGGTACGTTTCAGCAACATACATGTACTGCTAATGAATACTCAGAAAAGAGACAGGTGATGGCCTCAGTTACAGAACATCTCTCTCAATGCATTAAGACCTGAACAATAATAGACAGGGACAAAGTAAAGGGAAGATTCCAGCCCTAAGGGAAAGACACTAGTACAACCAAGTACCTTATTTTTTTAGCCCCATGCAATAGACTGTGGTGTGGGTATAAGGTCTGCAACATGGGCAGCTAGGAATTACCTGAGACACAGGTTGATCTGGCAGTCTAGGGAGCAAGAAAAATGTAGCTGTAAGACTGGTACACTGGCATTTAGGTCTGGGAGAGATAAATGAACAAGTTGAATATCGGGAAAGCTATTATTCTGGAACCTACATCCACTGAGAATGGCCACAAACATGGACAGTCTTGAGGCCAATAGTGCGCTAAGTTGTTTCAGTCATAACCAACTCTTTGCGACCCTATGGACTGTAGTCCTCCTGGCTCCTCTGTCCACGGGATTCTCCAGGCAAGAATACTGGAGTGGGTTGCCATTTCCTTCTCCAGGGGATCTTTCTGACTCAGGGATTGAACTTGTGTCTCTTAAGTCTTTTGTGTAGGCAGGTGGATTCTTTACCACTAGAGCCACCCCGGGAATCTAAAAAGTGGATGCATCCAAATTGAAAGTAGTTTCAGCATGTTTTTCAGAAAAAAACAGGATCTCTTCTTATGGAATCTGGAAACTCCATCAGAGTAGTACACATTTTAGATACTAGTTTACAGTAATAAAAGTTATGCCTTTCAAAACCCTGTTGCAATATGGTAACCAAAATCCTGTCGTTGAAGACTCTGTCCCATCCAGTTTCTGACTCGCATTAGGGCAGAAGGCCCCCATCCTACAAGACAGAATGCTGGTAGGGCTGGAAACAAGTCCTCTATGACACAGCTAATAACACTCGTAATTTCATAATCCTGTATAGTGCAACAGCCATTCTGTCTTCCCACTCAACATATCACTTTCCCAAAGAAAAGGACAAACAAAAACAGTCCCAGGGAGTGAACTTTTGCCATGTGCCAAATATTACATTGGTGAAATTTAAATATTTTATATAATCCTCTTGACAAAACTATATGGCACATGTTATAATAGCTCCATTTTAAAAGCAGAGAAAACTGAAGGTCATAGATGTTAAATTGCCTAAAGTAATAGCAATAATGGACAGTTATTGACAGCTTAGTATTATAAGCCCTCAGTAACTTTTCTAGTCGCTTTATATGTATTAATCCATGTAATCCTTGGAACAAACGTTTGAAGTAGGTAGTCTTCTTGTATCCTATTTCATCAATAAGAAATCTAAGGAGTACAAAAGTTAAATAATTTGGTCAAAGCCACTCAGTTACTAGCTGACTGACTGGGACTTTTTTTTGCTATATCCATAGGTAGCCTGAGATGCTGCTCCAAACTCTTCTGTTGGAACTACAGTAGGGCTGACCCACTTATTTTGTGTGTATATATTAGTCACTCAGTTGTGTACAGCTCTTTGTGATCCCACGGACTATAGCCCCTCAGGCTCCTCTATCCATGGAATTCTCCAGGCAAGAATACTGGAGTGGGTAGCCATTCCCTTCTCCCAGGGATCTTCCCAACCCAGGGATTGAACCAGGTGTCCTGTATTGCAACAGAGTCTTTACCATCTGAGCCACCAGGGAAGCTTATCACTGATTGTGAGGAAATCTTGTGTTGCCATGATTTACCCATCAAACTGAATCTTTCGCATGGATATCTGAAAGATCAAGCCTAATTTGCTCCATGGCTTTGGTCTGAGGCTATATCCTCGATCCCCTACTCCCAATCTATACTTTCTCTTCTGGATCACAGCAACATTCATGCCCATACTACACCTGGAAGTTCATCATCTGACTTAAGTCATTCAACTAAACATCACTACAAACAGTGTACAAAAAACTTAATGAATGGATTTACTGATGCTATCCTCTGCTGCTCTCACTGCTCTTCAGTTTACCATAAGCATATCATATCAGTCTTCAAACTGTCAAGTCAATAAATACGTGTTAAGTATTTATTATCCCTCTAATCTTCATGAATATTTCTGGAAACATTCTGGTGAGATTCACGAAGCCTGTCTCTCAATGTTTACTTCACCCTTCCAGATAACTGTAGATGAAATCTAAGTCAAGGTTGCTGACTCCGTGTGTGGCCTTAAAACACACCTCCATTCATTCCACTGATTCTAATGGTCCCAGGTGGAAGCATATGGATATTTTAGTGAAAATATATCACAGCTGTTAAAAAACAAAACAATACTCCTGTTGCAAGGTCAGAGTGTCATCTCTACTCATGAAGTTCAACACATCTCATAATATACAAGGGGCACGTGGCTATCATGCTCAGCAAAGACCCCATAGGGCTTGGTATTGTCTTCCCCATGGGTTGGGTTTCAAGCAGTAAGCAAGAAGGAAACCCCATACAAAGGCACTGTGGCATGCCATTAAGTTTCCATTACCTTCATGCAATGCCCGGCGAGCTAAAGCCTCAAATTCTTCAAAACTGTGGAGCAGATAGCAGTGTTCCTCCTTCGGGATGGAAGCCATGTCATTCAGCTCTCGAACATTTCCTTGCCATATGCCAAACGTGAAGATTTCCACCCCAAAATCTCGCAGCGATGCCGCAATGGGTCTTGGATCTCCCCCGTTGGAATATCCATCCGTAATGAGAAATATAACTTTTGTTGAGTTTTCTCTAGAATGATGAAGAATTTGCTGTAATAAATAGAGAAAGTTAGTATGAGTCTGTATTGTGGGTCCTACTCTGTGCCTCCCTTAGTAGGCAACGGAGTGCTTGTGTCGACCATTAACATTCTACAAGTGTGAGGAATGGAACACTGATCAGTGATGGCAAAACAAGCAGGCACAGATAAGCGCCTACAACGGTCTTCTCACAGAACCATAATAAAACGCAAAAGCATTTTGTATCATCATCAGCGTCCTCAGCATCACTATGATTATTGCCATGCGTGCTAAGTTGCTTCAGTCACGTCCGACTCTGTGCAACCCCATGGACTGTAGCCCGCCAGGCTCCTCTGTCCATGGAGATTCTCTTGACAAGAATACTGGAGTGGATTATCATGCCCTCCTTCAGGGGATCTTCCCAACCCAGGGATCGAACCCTGGTCTCCCTCATTGAGGGAAGATTCTTTACTGTTTGAGCCACTGTGGAAGTCCATAAAAATTACTTAGCATAGAGCTTGCTAATAAAGAGCAACAAATGTTTATGGAATGAATTTGTATTAATAATATCAATTATTGTTAAGCTATTTTTAAATTGATTTTCAGGCTGAAAATTTGGACCAAATCTGAGTCCTATATATCTACTTTCTAGCATATCTAGCTAGCTACCCACTTACCTACCTAGCTGAACCACCTCGTGATCAAACACTAAAGCTGGACCAGAAGAAAATTTAGCAGAATACATCTTTTCCAGAGTTAACAATGGCTCACTTGCTTCCTCTATTTGTTTTTCCATTGCTCTTCCAAAACTGGAGAATTGATTCAACACTTCATCTTTTTTGGACCACCCAGTATTAGCACAAAAATCAGCTGTTTTTTCGGTGGTGTCCTATCTTCATGAGAAAATACTACTGCTTCACTCAATTTGTCAGTTGGGCTTTAATGTTTTAGGATAAGTGAGTTATGCTTTATAGTGTTATATGTCATTCCTTCTCATAGATAAAAAGAAAAAAACGAAACCTTTTAAAAAAGGTGTATATTTTATTGCCATTGATGCTTTGTAATATCATATTGTAGAGGCACAGAAGATCCAATGGTGAGCCTGGTTTATAATTAAACTCGCTGATGTTGCTGTTCATTAGAAATGGGTCAGAAAGGTAAAGAAGCACCAGGGGACATTTTCTGGCAAGTTCTTAGAAAGAATTCCATATTTTTAGGCAGTGATTCAAGAAGAGCAACATTGCAACCTAGGGTTCTGTTAATGTTAAAAGGAGATATTATGATATTAAAAATAACTTTGCCTCAATTCATTTTAGGGGACAGATTCAGCTATAAGCTCTAGATTCTCAGATTTTAAGATTCACGTCTATAGAAAACATATTTCATTGGTACATAATCAAGAAGTATTTATTCTAATTCAGTAATTGCTGCCAATTTGTTTTAGAGTCTGTGAGCAAAAGATAACGCAGTTAAATCTGAATTTATAAACAAACTAAAAATTACTCTGGAAAACATCTGGAAAGCCAGCATTTCGAGAAAAGGTATTCAAACACTTCACTCCACTCCGTCGCAAAAACCAAGCGAAGTATAAACAACAAAGTCCTAATGTACAGCACAGGGAACTATACTCAATATCTTACGATAAATCACAATGGCAAAGAATATGAAAAAAAGAATGTACACATGTGTACAACTGAGTCACTTTGCTGTACAGCAGAGACTGGCACAACACTGTAAATCAACTATACTTCAGTTAAATAACAAAGTGAAATAAAGAAAAACAAATAGTGCCGAGGGACCATACTGAAGACAGGGACTGAGGACAGGTGTGTGTTGCAGGATCACGTGAGATACTAATGGAGATATTTACCAAGTACACACACCAAGGGGCTCAATCAACAGTCTCAAAATTCTTAGTGCTTTTTTCCCCGCATTTAGCTTCAAATTTATTGGCATAAACTAATCATAATAAGATCTGTTTACTGTCTACATCAAAATTCTTGGCTCTTAAAGCTTAAAACTCTACCCTCTTGATAAGTGACAGAAGATTTGGAATGAGCTAATTCCTCACTCCAGATAAGAAGAGAACCTCTGAATGACTCTCCTCAAAATGAACAGAAGTAACTAATATTGGTGAGAACGGGGTGAAAAGGGAACACCTGTACACTGCTGGTGGGAATGTAAATTGGTGCAACCATTGTGGAAGACACTATGGAGGTTGTACAAAACTCTAAAAGTAGAACTGCCATATGTCCCAGCAACCCTACTCCTGGGTCTATATCTGAAGAACGCAAAAAAAAAAAATTGAAAAGATACATGCACCTTAAAGTTCACAGCAGCATTATTCACAAACGCCAAGATCAGGAAGCAATCTAAGTGTCCGTTAACAGATGAATGGATACAAAAGAAGTGGTGTATATACACAATGCAATATTACACATCCATAAAAAAGAAAGAAAATTTGACATTTGCAGTGACACAGATTTGGAGGGCACTGGGCTAAGTGAAATAAGTCAGACAAGAAAGACAAATACTATAAGATATTATGTGGAACCTAAAATGCACAACAAACTAGTGAATATAACAAAAAAGAAGCAGACTTACAGATATGGAGGACAAACTAGTGGTTACCAGTGGGGAGACAAAGGGACAATATAAGGCTAGGGGAGTGGGAAGTGCAGACCGCTGGGTGTAAGATAGGCCACAAGGATGTATTGTACAACATGGGGGACAAAACCAATATTTTATAATAACTGTAACTGGAATGTAACCTTTAAAAGTTGTATAACAAGTAAAAAATAATAAAGAAAAAAAACTCCAAGAAGAGAAAGAGAAAGATAGTTAGAGGAGAACAAGAGATTTTAGATATTGCTGTGAGGTTCTCTGCTCCACATCCACCAGCTCAGTCACAGAAGGAGTATGACTGACATCCCTTCATGGGGATGGGTATAGGGATGTATGGTTTCCTCAGTGGCTCAGACAGTAAAGCATCTGCCTACAATGCAGGAGACCCGGGTTCGATCCCTTGGTCAGGAAGATCCCCTGGAGAAGGAAATGGCAACCCACTCCAGCACTCTTGCCTGGAAAATCCCATGGATGGAGGAGCCTGGTAGGCTACAGTCCATGGGGTCGTAAAGAGTCAGACACGACTGAGCAACTTCACTCATAGGGATGTATGAGTCCTCATTCCATGTGCTTATTTGGGATGGGGTAAGTCCCACAGAAGTGCCACTGGTCACAGTGATATGAGGCAATAGAACATAACTATGTGGGATGTTTAAGGGAAGAGGACCTGATGAGTCTTGTATATTACTGGAGAGATTTGGGAGAGAGAATCAGTGCCATATGAAGACTTCTGGAGCAGTCCTGCAATATTTAGGATGTGTTGGAGAAGACTCTTGAGACTCCCTTGGACTGCAAGGAGATCCAACCAGTCCATCCTAAAGGAAATTAGTCCTGAATATTCATTGGAAGAACTGATGCTGAAGCTGAAACTTCAATACTTTGGCCACCTGATGCAAAGAATTGACTCATTTGAAAAGACCCTGATTCTGGGAAGGATTGAAGGCAGGAGGAAAAGGGGAAAACAGAGGATGAGATGGTTGGATGGCATCACCGACTCAATGGACATGAATCTGAGTAAACTCCGGGAGTTGGTGATGGACAAGGAGGCCTGGCGTGCCGCAGTCCATGGGGTCGCAAAGAGTCAGACACAACTGAGCAACTGAACTGAACTGAACTGAACTGAGTGGCTGACAGCATGGACCACGGAAGCCATGCCTCTCTCAGACTGCCTGAGAGGAGAGAAATCCTGGAAGAAATCCCTGGAAGCCCTAGGATACGACTGCACCAAGGGTGACAAAGACGACAAACCCATATGCAGGTTACCAACGATGGTCGTCACGACCACTGATGAGAGAACTGAGACAATTCCAGAGGATGGACATGCAGAATATGTCAGGGCTGAGAGGTGGACAGCTCCTCTCATGCTGCAGCTCTGCAGAAGCTCCAGAGCTTAGATTCAACTAGAGGGTGAAAGGGAAGAGGAAAACCTTCCTGAATGTGGCTCAGTTTCCAACAGTGAAGTGCTTGAGAAATGTCTGATTTTGAGTTTGCTTGAAGTTTTCTGTCATTGGGTGGAGTCTCAAAATAGAGGTGACAGTTGGTATTAGAAGAAAAAAAAAAAAGACTTGTAAAAGATCTTAATTGGTGGATAGGGAAATATTTTCTTTTTTAATAAACACAGTTTCTCTTCCTGATGGAACCTTGTGATATCTTAGAAAATAGATAGAAAAAACTCTTTTGGAACTCTACCCTCCACACCTTATTTAGAGAAAGAGACAAAGACTAGTGATGAAGGGCAGGGGGAGGGAGAGAAGGAGGTCACTTGATTCAACTTCCTTGCAACCCAGCTCAAATGTATTCAGAGGTGACAAAGGCAAGGACAACTTCAGACAAAAGCCTAGTTTTATCCCCAAATGTAACTTCCTTGAAGGCAGGTATTTTTGCCTATTTTTTAATTCTTTAATTCCCAACGTCTAGCACAGTGCTTGGCAAATAGTACACACTCAGCGAATAGCAGTCAATAAACAGCAGCCCGTAGTGCAGCCAGTGCTCAGTCCAAAATCCTTGGTGTCACCTTACCTGCTGTCTCTTCTTGCTTTAGAAAGCCTCCCCTCCCCAAGTCTGTTAAAACATTCTCATATTCTCTTCCCTAATACTTCTGTTTTTCTTTAAAAAAATTATTAAACCCATACATTTTTCTTTGATGTGAAGTAGATATTTCTTTTATTTTTATCCAACTTCAGAAGCCATTTTCCTCAAATCATTTATGGACTGACCTGTTTTTTCCGTTTTATTGACTTATTTGCCTGCTGCTGCTGCTGCTAAATCGCTTCAGTCGTGTCTGACTCTGTGCGACCCCATAGACGGCAGCCCACCAGGCTCCGCCATCCCTAGGATTCTCCAGGCAAGAATACTGGAGTGGGTTGCCATTTCCTTCTCCAGTGCATGAAAGTGAAAAGTGAAAGTGAAGTCGCTCTGTCGTGTCCGACTCTTAGCGACCCCATGGACTGTAGCCTACCAGGCTCCTCCGTCCATGGGATTTTCCAGGCAAGAGTACTGGAGTGGGGTGCCATTGCCTTCTCCGACTTATTTGCCTACTCTTGGTCAATATCGCATAGTTTTGGTTACCATACCGTCATAGTATTTTTTTCGTATCTAGTGAGGAAAGTCTAACATCCTTTTATTTTCGCTTTTAAAAAGCGTGCAGTTAACCTTGAAAATTCTCTTTTCCAATACAGCTTGAGAGTCAGTTTACCAAATTGTTCAAAGACACAGAGGCCAAAAATAAAAAAGACAGAATCACGGACCAGCCCCACAAGAAACGACCATCCTTAGAATCCTGACCACTATCTCCAAATACCATTTACCACTGAGAGGAACCAAGAATTCTTGAACAAATGATTGATTCAGGTCAAGAAATATACAACATGAGCTTGGAACATTCTGTCATGACAGAAAGCAAAGAAGCTCTTAAACGCTATAAAGACATGGCAAAGTGAATCAGAAGCCAGTCTGAAGAAAAGTTCCTTCTATCCTTCTGGCCAAATAAGTTTATCAGTAAAAATAATAATTGGAGTTGAATTTAAATATATTAAGTATGATACATATATATATTTATAGATATAGTGTATGTGAACTTACATTTTCACTTAGCACACAAAAAGTTCTCTCAATATAAACAATAACTAAAATAAACTGAAACACACACACATTTTTTAGTTCAGTGTCCCTCTGGGGAAAAATCCAATTATCTGTTATGGATGGCATGAAGTGAGACATTATTTTATGTGTCTTTAAAGTTATACATATGTTTCAAAGGGTAACCCCTAGCTCTAGTACGTCAAGATGTGGGCAAGTTGTGTTTACACCACCCTTGCCCTTTACTTAAAGTGATAAAGTCTTTCTGAGTTGTTCCACTTGGAAATCATAACCTAACCTCTATGGACACCCCCTAAAAGCTTTTGTTCATCTCCCCTCTCCCTTCTATAAGACCGTGGCAATTAATGGTAAGCAAGACACTGAAAAAGTGGCAATTGTGATGGAGAGGAGAAGAGGAAAAAATGTAAACTTTTTTTAGTATGATATTCTTGACAGTGCCTGGCACAGAGTATATGCTCATAAATATTTATTCAATGAATGAATTAATGAATGAGTGAAGCAGATAAACTCGAGGATTTGCTAGAGAGAGTTACTTGAGTAGGTTGGTCTTAAGTGAGTAGTGGGAATATACAGCATGTGTGTGTATATGTGTGTGTGCTGTGTGTTGTACAGTTTTGCACAAAAAGATAAAGCTTGCTTTGTGTGCTTTTATCATCCTTCTGACACAAATACCATCTTGCAATATTAATCTTAACTCCTGTCAATAACATTCCTTAATATCCAGGTTAGGATTTGCAGAGATTTCTGGCTGTACTACTTATTACGTATAAAACACTTTAGGCTGTGATTCTATTTTTCTTTTCTTGCACAGAACTGCTGTTACGGGAACCATTATATCTGTTGGCAAGACAATATATTAAGCTTAAAATAGTAAGAATAGCAGGACTAGAAGTCCAAGCAAAGAATTACACAAGATCTGGGTTTGGAATGCACTTTAACGGTCGAGGTGGGGGAGTGGATGATTTACTGAAAATAATTTACCCCTCCCCCAATCTCTGGGCTTCATCATACTTGAATAAGAACATAATTCAATAAAAACATTTTTTCATCCCACAGATTTAAGAAGTAAATAGATCTGTGGTAATGTTGGTGGAATGTGGTAGACGACCAAATCGATTCTCCTCTTAGTGTTCCTGAAATAGTTTACATCATCTGCAATCCTTTGAAAAGCATTTAAGAAATGGAATTTTTTGTCCAGAATACTGAATGAGGCAACCCCTTTGTGGCCAACAAAAAACTCAATGTGAACTTTGTATAGCGAAAGGTTATCACCATCTGTATTGTATCAAGCTCTGATTAGTTTGTATAAATATCTGGCAGGGAAGTAAGCTTCCCTTGTCCAGTAAGAGTCATTAGAATGATAAAAATGCAGGGTTGTGTAACGTTGTTCTAACACCCGAGATCCATCACCATTACACAAGATTGCAATCCCCTCTCCCCACACCCTCCAAGTTAGACCACAAGAGAACTGCTTTGAAAAATGATCTTGAAAGAAAAAGAGAGGTTACAACAATGCTGATGTGGTACAATATTTGCCCTTGGGCTCCATTAATTAAACTACATGTAGATATAACATCAACCTCAGCACAACCTGAGCTGCAATTACCCGCTGTGGCCAACCTTGACTGAAGATAGCAACTGGAGAAACTCGTAAGTCATCTTTTAATAAAAATTTGATTCTGTGAATCGATACCTATTGTGATTCTATCAAAGCCACTTTCCTCCAGGGAGCAGAAAATTAGTAAATTATGCCAGTGTTTCAACTTGTTTTCCACTTATGTTTTTTTCCATGTTAGGAAACATTAAGTACAAACAAGATGCCCTAGGGATTGTAAATTGGTACAGCCACTATGGAAAACAGCAAAGAAGTTCCTCAAAAAAAATAAAATTGATTTGCCATGTGATTCAGGAATCCTACTGGGCACCTACCCAGCTGCTGCTGCTGCTAAGTGGCTTCAGTCGTGTCCGACTCTGTGCGACCCCATAGACGGCAGCCCACCAGGCTCCGCTGTCCCTGGGATTCTCCAGGCAAGAACACTGGAGTGGGTTGCCATTTCCTTCTCCAATGCATGAAAGTGAAAAGTGAAAGTGAAGTCGCTCAGTCGTGTCTGACTCTTCGAGACCTCATGGACTGCAGCCTACCAGCCTCCTCCGTCCATGGGATTTTCCAGGCAAGAGTACTGGAGTGGAGTGCCATTGCCTTCTCCGGGGCACCTACCCAGACAAAACTGTAATTCAAAAAGATATGTACACCCCTATTTTCATAGCAGCACTATTCACCATAGTCAAAACATGGAAACACCCTATACGTTCATCAGATGAATGGATGAGGAAGATGTGGTGTGTAAACACACACACACAGAGACATACACACTGGAATACTACTCAGCCATAAAAAGAACAAAATAATGTCATTTGCAGCAATCTGAATGGATTTGGAGATTACCATTCTAAATAAGGTAAGTCAGAAAGATAAAGACAAATACCATATGACATCACTTATATGTAGAATCTAAAATATGACACAAGTGAACCTATCTATGAAACAAAAACAGACTCATAGACATAGAGAACAGGCTTGTGGATGCCAAGGAGTTGGCGGTGAGGGAGAAATGGGTTGGGAGTTTAGGGTTAACAGATGTAAACCAGAAATATATATAGAATGGATAAACAACAAAGTCCTGCAATATAGCACAGAGAATTATATTCAATATCCTGTGATAAACCAAAATGGAAAAGAATTTTTAAAAGAATACACATACACATACATATATTTATGTATAACTGAATCCCTTTGCTGTACAGAAGAAATTAATACAACATTGTAAATCAGATATACTTCTCTTCAATTTTTAAAAAATACCATAAGCTATTTATACTACTTTCCTCATCCTTCAACTTGCAAAATTTCAGCAAGGTTCATCTGTTATTTAGTTAACATTTTTAATTTGAATACTCAAATATTCTTCAGTTCAAGGAATGTTTATTGCTTTACATTGATGAATAGTATATCTGGGAGAAGAAGTTATTCATCTGTTGGTTCATCATTTTTCTGGACACATTCTATTCTTTTATTTTTACCTCATCCTACCTCCTTCTGAATTTGGTAGAAATGTCTCACGCTTTTCTTCCATATCACTGGTTTTATGCAGTGTTGCTTCTCTTCTACTTCCAATTAAGAATTAATACTGGATCTACAGACATTATACTAAGTGAAGTAAGGAGATAAAGACAAATATCATGACATCACTTATATGTGGAATCTAAAAACATGATGCAAATGAACTCATTTACAAAACAGAAATAGATTTACAAACATAGAAAATAAACTTGTGGCTACCAAAGGGGAGAGGGTGGATAAATTAGGAGTTTGGGATTGAAATATACACCCTGCTGCTGCTGCTGCATCGTTTCAGTCGTGTCGGACTCCGTGCGACCCCATAGACAGCAGCCCACCAGGCTCCTCCATCCTTGGGATTCTCCAGGCAAGAATACTGGAGTGAGTTGCCATTTCTTTCTCCAATGCATGCATGCATGCTAAGTCGCCTCAGTCGTGTCCAACTCTGTGTGACCCTATGGACAGCAGCCCACCAGGCTCTCCATCCACAGGACTCTCCAGGCAAGAATACTGGAGTGGGCTGCCATTTCCTTCTCCAGAAACAGACACACTACTGTATATAAAATAAACAACAGGACCTACTGTATAGCACAGGGAACTATATTCAATAACCTGCAATAACCTATAATGGGAAATAATCTGAAAAAGCAGATACATATAATGGAATCACTTTGCTGTACACCAGAAACTAATACAACATTGTAAATTAATTACACTTCAACAAAAAAACTCCTTAAAAATCACCTAAAAACTGGCACTTTAAAAAAAGAATTCTAGCATTGCATTTACTTTTCTTGTTACAATATTTCTTTGTTTCACATAGTTTTCTCTTGATTCCTTTTAGCTTCTCAAGCAGTTTTGCTTTCTTTTCTGCCCTTTGTTTATCTCATTTCTCATCACCATTTCAGTGTTTTATTTACATATGATAAGTACACATAACAAATGCTTTCTAGGATTTAGTTCTTTTTTTCATAGTGAATTCCTGAACTTTATCTGTATCTTAAACACTCTATCTTTATTTTACTTGGCAAAAAATTTCAAAGAAACCAGATAGGAGTTTTCTGTCCTTTTCCTCATCCATGAGTGAAGAGGTATATCCAGTCAGTGTTCGCAGCAAATGATCAAGTGGGTAAATTAGTGTTGGAATACATGGCAATAACATTTGCTATTATTATTATTATTATTGATAAAACAAATTGAAGTGATTAGTGAAGAAAGAAGAAAGTGTTAGTCGCTCAGTCGTGTCTGACTCTTTGTGACACCATGCACCGTAGCTCGCCAGGCTCCTCCGTCCATGGGATTTCCCAGGCAAGGATACTGGAGTGGGTTGCCACTGAGGGTTAAAAATAAACCACACATTGTGTCTAGAAACAGAGGGTCTAGGTCAGCACTGTCCAATAGAACTTTCTGTGATAACTGACATGTTACCTTCGCTGTTCAATCAAGTTGCCTCTAGGCGCATGTGGCTACTGAACACTTGAAAGGAAGCAACCGCAACTAAGGAACCAGATTCATAATTTTATGAATCATATGAATTTTATGATTCATATGTTTAACTTTAATTAGTATAAATAGCCACATCTAGCTAGTGTCCACAATGCTGGACCATGTAGGTCAAGTCTAGATACAGATTCATCCTGGAGGGAAAAACACAGAAAGTCTAAGTAGGCCCATAAAAATATTTTGTCAACTCAAGAACCGCAAAATCAACTTGAAGATTCAGATGAATACAAAATTTAATACTGAAATAAGAAGAAAATCAAAAAAAAAAAAAAAAGAGGAAAGTAACATGATAGAACAGCACTTGTATCTGTAGGATTTAGAAAGCCTTAGCATCCTGAAAACAGGAACTGGAAGTCATAGAAAGGGAGCAGGCTAAGAGGAAAACAGAAATGTGCAGGAGAAGAAGGATCTGAAAAGGAAAGAGAGCCAGGAAACTAAAAAAGTAATGAAAGACTTAGAAATCCACCTTGGTGGTAGTGAGATAAAATGTCAAAACCCCAAATTAATAAAGTTTAGTACAAATTTTAGAGTAAAAGCTGCTGATTTAGTCTCACCTAAAAACACAGATGCTCAATTCCAAATAAATACTTCCAAACTGAATACAAATGATATGAAAAACAGAGAAAGACAAATACCATATGATATCACTTCCCTGGTGGCTCAGACGGTAAAGCGTCTGCCTACAAAGCGGGATCCCTGGATTCAATCCCTGGGTAGGGAAGATCTTCTGGAGAAGGAAATGGCAACCCACTCCAGTATTGCCTGGAAAATCCCATGGACGGAGGAGCCTGGTAGGCTACAGTCCTTGGGGTTGCAAAGAGTCAGACACGACTGAGCGACTTCACTAACTCACTCATCACTTATATATAGAACCTAAAATATGACACAAGTGAACCTATTTATGAAACAGAAATAGACTCACAGACAGAGAAAACAAATTTATGGTTTCCAAAGGGGAAAGGAGGGGAGGAATAAATTAGGAGTTTGGGGCTAGCATATACAAACTACTATATATAAAATAGATAAACAACAAGGACCTACTGTATATCACAGGGGAATATATTTAATATCTTGCAATCACCTATAATGGAAAAGCATCTGAAAAAGAATAAAGAAAAAAATATATATGTTTAACTGACTCTGATTGTGTGGATCACAACAACTTGTGGAAAATTCTTAAAGAGATGGGAGTACCAGACAACCTTACCTGTCTCCTGAGAAACCTGTATGTGGGTCAAGAAGCAACACTTAGAACATTATACAGAACGACTGACTGGTTCAAAATTGGTAAAGGAGTATGACAAGGCTGTATATTGTCACCCTGTTTATTTAACTTATATAGAGAGTACATCATGTGAAATGCCAGGCTGAATGAATCACAAGCTGGAATTAATATTGCTGGGAGAAATATCAATAACCTCAGATATGCAGATGATACCACTCTAATGGCAGAAAGTGAAGAAGAACTAAAGAGCCTCTTGATGAAGGTGAAACAGGAGAGTAAAAAGACTGGCATAAAAAGCAACATTCAAAAAATGAAGTTCACAGCATCCAGTCCCATCACTTCATGGCAAATAGGTGGAAAAAAAGTGGAAATAGTGACAGATTTATTTTCTTGGGCTCCGAAATCACTGAGGATGGTGACTGCAGCCATGAAATTAAAAGACACTTGCTTCTTGGAAGAAAAAATATAACAAGCTAGACAGTATATTAAAAAGCAAAGACATCACTTTATCAACAAAGATCTGTATAGTCAAAGCTATGGTTTTTCCGGTTGTCACATATGGATGAGAGAGTTGGATCACAAAGAAGACTGAGCACCGAAGAATTGATCCTTTTGAACTGTGATCCTGGAGAAGACTCTTGAGAGTCCTTTGGACTGCAAGGAGATCAAACCAGTCCATCCTAAAGGAAATCAACCCTGAATATTCATTGGAAGGACTGATGCTGAAGCTGAAACTCCAATACTTTGGCCATCTGATGCGAAGAGCTGACTCATTGGAAAAGACTCTGACGCTGGGAAAGATTGAAGGCAGGAAGAGAAGGGGACGACAGAGGATGAGATGGTTGGATGGCATCACCGACTCAATGGACATGGGTTTGGGTAGACTCCGGGAGTTGGTGATGGACAGGGAAGCCTGGCGTGCTTCAGTCCATGGGGTCACAAAGAGTTGGACATGACTGAGCAATAGAACTGAAGTGATTCATTGGAAAGACTGATGCTGAAGCTGAAGCTTCAATATTTGGCCATCTAATGCGAACAGCTGACTCATTGGAAAAGACTCTGATGTTGGGAAAGATGGAAGGCAAAAGGAGAAGAGGATAGCATAGGATGAGATGGTTAGATAGCATCACTGACTCAATGGACATGAATTTGCTGCAGTCCATGGGGTCACAAAGAGTCAGACATGACTTAGTGACTGAACAGCAACAACAACATAACTGAATCACTTTGCTGTATAACTGAAACACTGTAAATCAAATATAATTCAATAAAAATAAAAATAATCTATATAAAAAATAAGATTCAAAAGATCTTTGTCCTTTATTCAATAAGGCTCATTCCTCAAATGCAAAAATAGGCTAAAATTAAGTCTTTTGCTATTATGCAACACAATAATTGTGCCAATTAAAAGAAAATAATAATCTAAGGCACTAAAAAGGCATTCAATAAAATTTTCTGCTTTTTAATGAATAAAAATTAGAAATAAAAAGATAACTCAGTAATATGATAGAGTATTGATCTCAAAGAAACACTGTAAGTAATGCTCAGTTGTGAAAACCCAGCATATTTCCCAATTAGATAAGGAGCAAATCAGTAATTCTAAGCGTTTTCACTCTTATTTAAAATCTTTTTGAAATTTCTAGCGAAAGCAATAAGACAAAACCATAATTAGCACTGCATTTCTTAAAGTTTCTGCACTGTATCAAAAAATCAAAACTAGAAAGCAAGGGACAAACTAGACAATATATTCATCAAATCAAGCTTATCAAATAGAGTATTAACACATTTAAATATAAGAGAAAACTTCTCTATATCTCTAAGCAAAAAGATTTTGAAAAAACAAAGTTTGTTTTTTTTTAACAAAATAAAGACCCAAAAAAAGGAATTATATTTGTCAGAAAATGTGAAAAACGTTTAACTTTACTAACAACCAAAATAAAGTTCAATAATAGATACACTATTTTTTCACTTCTCGAATGGTCAAAGATTTTTTTAAAGTTAAAAGTTGCAAAATATGTGGGAAACAGTACTTCTATTGAGAATGCCACCTGAACTGGTAATATTTGGGAGTACAGCATGACAAAGTGACCATAGCTGCAAAAATGTCATGTGATTTGAACTACAATTCTACATCTAAGAATATCTTAAGGAAATAACCATGGACACTCATAAAAAGTGATCTACAGGATGAATATCCTAAAATAACTTGAAAAACAGAAAATATAAACAACATGAAATTTCAGCAAAAGATTACTGGTTTATAAATTACAAGGCAATCATGAAATATCCTTATAATAATATTGTTGAATAAGTAAATGTAAAAAGTAGCTAACTAAAAATAATGGTTTTATTACATTAGTATGCATATGTGTGTAAAGGTACTACATGTATGTATACATATGTATGAGAACGACTAACAGCATGTACATCAAAATGTTAACTCTCTTTTGGTAGTATATTTATGGGGTTTCATTTACCTCTGTTTTTTACTTTTGTATCATTTCCAAAATTTCTCTTTCTCTTTTCTCTATTCTTGCCCTAGGGAATGTCATGTGAACTCAGAATTTTGAGTCTCACCTATAGACTAATAACTCCTAAATCTATTCAAATAAACTCATACTCCTAATGTGAAGCTCGAGTGGCCCAGTGGACACCTCTGCCTGAAGATGGCATACGACCCTCAAACTCAATATATCCTCTCCATGAACAAATAATGGTTCCCTCTCCTGTTTTTCAAATATGGCACCATAATCTATCCCATTTTATAAATCTGCAACCTTGGAGTAATCTGTGATGCCTTCTTTGTGATCCATCGCCTATTGTAACCCATCCAGACCTATTTATCTCTGTTTCATCTACCTGCCTCATGACCCTAGTGTCTCTGGCTTGGTTTAGGTACCAGATATTGGTTTTGTTTGGATTATTAAAAAACACCAATTGTTTTCAGCATCTCAAGCTGAAGCTGCTCTTCTTTCAAATCCACTGTCTGACCTGCCATCCAACTTCTTGGTCTGAAATACTGAACTAATCATGTTTAAAAATTCCATGATTTTTCCCTCCATCTACAAATAAAGTCAAAATTTCTTTACAAGTCTTTTTATCACCTAGTCTTAAACAACATTCCCAGTCACATTCTTTACCTCATCCCTATCTTCTACTTCCCCAACCTACCTCTTACACCATACACTTGCTACATCATTCTATTAGGAAGTTTTAAAACATATCATGCTTTCCTTCTGTTTGTTCTGTCTGGAAATTAACAACTCTTTCTTATCTCCCACTATGAATATCTCCACTTGTACCAGCTCTTTGAAAGCCAGATCAAAGTTCATCTTCTCAGTGAAACTTTCCCAAACATTAAACCTACCTCAGTGGCCCCTACTACCTTCCATTACACCAACCCCATCATAATTACCGTTAACACATTTGTTGTTCAGTTGCTCAGTCATGTCCGACACTTTGCGACCCTAGGGACTTCAGCACGCCAGGCTTCCTTGTCCTTCACCATCGCCCGGAGCCTGCTCAAACTCATGTCCACTGAGTCAGTGATGCCATCCAATTATCTTGTACTGTCATCCCCTTCTTCTCCTGCCTTCAATCCTTTCCAGCATCAGGGTCTTTTCTAATGAGTCACATACATCTGGCCATATCCCAAGCTAGCAAGATACTCTACTGCAAGGCTGACTCATATTTTTACTCTACTGAAGATCAAAAAACAATAAACAAGTAGATGCCTTAATTTTCACTAGCTATATTCCCAACATGCAAAATAAGCTAATAAATTACAGGCCAAAATTTTTGGTACAGTAATTTTGCTATACAATTGTGAAATGAAAAAATCTTACGTATGTTATAGTTTAAACTTAATCCACCAAACCTATATTGAGCCTCTACTATAAACCAAGCACTGTGCTACAGATTTTTAATCATTCTGTTTGATGATACAACAGAACCAGTCACTAAAAACAAACAAGCCAAAAGTAAAGCAATGACAAAAGCACAAGTAGAGTATTCTGCAATAATACTATTGTAATCCAATTCATATTGTAATATAAAATCAATTATATTTAGTAAGTCTATTTACTCAGGCTTTCTAGACTGAAAAAAAAATGCTAGCTTGAGTAAGATTTAGGCTATTTTTTATAAGTCTAGCCAAATCAGCGGAGAAGGCAATGGCAACCCACTCCAGTACTCTTGCCTGGAAAATCCCATGGATGGAGGAGCCTGGTAGGCTGCAGTCCATGGGGTATCGAAAAGTCGGACACGACTGAGCGACTTCACTTTCACTTTTCACCTTCATGCATTGGAGTAGGAAATGGCAACCCACTCCAGTGTTCTTGCCTGGAGAGTGCCAGGGACGGGGGAGCCTGGTGGGCTGCTGTCTATGGGGTTGCACAGAGTTGGACACGACTGAAGCCACTTAGCAGCAGCAGCAGCAGCCAAATCAGAAAAGACCCAAGGGTCAAAGAAGAACTTAATCTCAGATTTATGGTCACAGAGTTTTTCCACCCACGTACATGCTTTAGTTATTAAACACGGACACAAAACATTCTAAAGTGGACCCACTGGGACAGCACATCAAATTGAGAAATGGTGTGCACGGGAGTTGATGAGTAGTAGACTTAATCCAGACTGTAAAAAAATCAACAGAAGAAACACGCAAAAGACCAAACAATCTTTCAGTAATGCCAAATTCCACCATCCGTTCTAAAAACACACCAGGAATAAAGAAAATGTGGATAGCAAAAACTGCAGGCATCAGAATCCAAATGACAGCAAAAGAGGGCTAAATGACATGTCACTCAAACTGCTAATTTACTACAAAATAATAAGATAAAAATTCAAATTTATGATTAACATTGTTATCAATCAACTTATAAAATGATTTCAGCTGACATGTTAAATGTCCATACAATATAACCGAGTAGCTGTTAGCCCATAAAGTCAGAGATATTAGGGAGTCTATTCGTTTGCTTCACATCAAGTGGTCAAAGGAGAAAGCAACCTTGAATGATACCTGAGTATCAGTTTATGGTTTTACAAATGACTGAGGCAAAGAACACAAGGGTACTGACTTAATATAACAGAAAGAATAAACCAATGGGTAAAAATATGCTTGAAGCATTCTCATTAAATTTAATAACAAGGCTAGACTGTCTCATTACTTCTATGTGGAAAGTCTAGCTAATATAATGAGGCAAGAAATGGAAATGTGTAATTAAAAAATTTTATATTTTTTCAGATGAAAGAGAATTAAATTGTGAGGAAATACTGAGAAATGTTGAGAAAGAGGCATGCACGGGATGACTGTTTTAACTGCAAAGTTCTGTAATGACAACTGACTGGTAATACTTAAAAATTCAATTGTGATAAAATAAACTTGGAAGGCAATTTTTGGAGAATTTTACTATATGGGGAAATTTTTAATATGCAGCTTTAAAAATAAAACTTAAAAAACATTCTTTCACTATATAATTATATATGTACTCATACACATAAAAAAAGAGTAAAAGATAAAAACTATAATAGCTATATTTTTGTTTCACCTAAAACTATTAATTGATCTATTATTTACAGAATAAGGAAAAGATGCAAAAATTATTTGCAGAGAAGCACTTGCAAATGGAAGTCAGTAAAATCTCTGAATGGTTACCCTTGAATTAAAGGTATGCGGACTATTTCAAGATAAAAATTGATGAAGGGTGTTTTAACCATGCCTGTTGGTCAATAAAGATTTGATATCCACTGAGTTAGCTTAATAAAAGCAGGGAGGTTATTGGAAGTATATAAAAATCTCTCTCCAAACCTAAGAGCGAGGAGAAAAAATGGGCTTTAAGAAGAACTGGAACCAGGAATGATCAATCTACAGTAACCAAGGTGGCTGCTCCCTCCAACCTTCCATCTCTTTCCTTCTGGGGCCATGCTGTACCATGTTTTAGCTTCTGTCACACTGACAGGATTCCTCTGGTTCTCTCTGCATAGTCTTACCTCTGTTACCTACCTACTGGGAAAAAATTTCTACTCTCTCAAAGTTCTGTGTGCCTGAGTCCAAGTTCCCAGGAGAAAGATTACAAATGATCCAGCTGAAACCCTGGCTTGCCACCCACAATCCATCCAGAATGGGACAACCTCCACAGGGGGACAAAGGATTGAGGAAGAAGATGGGTGTGAGTCTCAGGGGAAAATGGATGTTGACATGGACTACAGAAGAAATGAGCTACAAGGGAAAGGAAGAATCCAATGCTGTGCCTAGACCTGTCCAGCAGAAAAACTGCTTTGGAAATTTATCAGGTCAAACTGTCCTTCCAAAAAAGCACCAAATGCTAGGAAACATGGTGTAGAGAATTCAAGTGTAAACACATAACTGAGAAAGTAGAAACACGTTATTTATGATTCAAAGCTGTCAGGAAAGAAGATGTCTTTTTACCAGCTATTTCCATAGTAACTATGAAGGAAAGTTTAGCAGGAGCTTGTACATGTGTGCATACTAAGTCACTTTAGCTGTGTCCAACTCTTTGCAACTCTATGGGTTGTAGCTTGCCAGGCTCCTTTGTCCACCCATGGACAGGCAAGAATACTATTCCCTAGGCAAGAATACTGGAGTGGGTTGCCATGCCTTCCTCCAGGGGATATTCCTAACCCAGGGATTGAACCCAGTGTCTCCTGCATCTCCTGCATTGGCAGGCAGGTTCTTTACCACTAGAGCCACCTGGGAAGCCCTTAGCAGGAGTTTAGAATATACTAAAGACACAGAGAATCTGACCATTCTATTGTTAAATATCTGGGCTTCAGGAACAACCCAACTTTTCAAAAAGCCAGATGTATTTTACATCAACTGCACTGATGCATGGGAGATTCAAAGAGGGTGGAGGTTGAGAGGAGATTTTCAGTTCCTGAACTTACTGTGAATTGTATTTGGTATAATTAGCCTAAATTTATCAAAAAACACATTTAATTGTAACACTTATTAGCCTTCTAAATAAATGACATTTGGAAGTTTATTTTTTCTTTTGTTTTTTTTTTAAATATTTTTGTTTTGCTCTATATTTCAATTTGTATGAAGATCTACATTAATTGCCATTACAGTGTTTCACTTTTTTTTTGCAAATCTCTTTATTTGTCATTGGAATAAAACTACTTTATAATATTGTATAGTTTCTGCTATACAACCAAGTGAATCACCTGTATGCATACATTTATCCCCTCCCTCTTCAGCCTCCCTCCCACCTCCCCCTTCCCACCCCTGTAGGTCATCACAGAGCATTGAGCTGAGCTCCCTGTGCTATACAGCAGCTTCCCACTTGTTATCATGTAAGTGTTTCATATCTTTACAAAAACTGTAATTATACCCCAAATGGTTTGAAGTTGAGTTTGCATAGAAGGCTTATCATATGTATATATTTAAGTGATTAATCAAAGACTGTATTCATATTTACATCTATCATCATTCAAAGGTGTTGACTTTTAAAATTACTATAGTACAGTCTCTAGTGAATTTAACAATTCCTATAAATACATGCTTAGAACACCGACCATGTTCCTTAAATATGCACTGAATGTATAAATGAATCCAGTTCATTACCTAAGGTACTTGAAGAAAGATTTGTCTAAGCACCGATGACAAAGCATTTGTCTAAGCATTGATGTCTAAGCATTTCTCTAAGCATGGAGCCAACTGCTAAAGTGAGGTTTTCTTATCTGAAGAAACTACTAAAATAGTCTTAAGGGTGATTGTTTTTCTTTTGTGAGCTGGAATGGGATATTAAAAAAAAAAAAAGGAATGTAATTACGTAGGGGAACACTGAGTATCCCAGATCAGGATAAATTAATTTAGTTGGAAGACCAAGTTTTATACTGAGGCTTGGCAAATAAATTTATAGACTTAAGTTTACCCAGTATGACATTTTGAGACACAGTGTAGAAGTATCTAGGACTTAAAAATGGACCAGGAGAAATCAGCCTTTCAGCAGGAACTGTCCTCTCCCCAAAGGCAAAGGTTCCAATGCCTGCCCTGCTTCTGGGTCTCAGTTTTTCACTTGATTCTCAGCTCTCTGATGGTATAAACTAGAGGAGGGTGCTAGGCAGGGGCTGAAGGAGATTGTACAGGGCCGCACATGCGTGTGTGCTAAGTCAGTTCAGTCGTGTCCTCCTCTTTGTGACCCTATGGACTGTAACCCACCTGGCTCCTCTGTCCAGGGGATTCTCCAAGCAAGAATACTGGAGTGAGTTGCCATGCCCTCCTCCTGAGGATCTTCCCAACCCAGGGATCTAATCTTCGTCTCTTCCATCTCCAGCATTAGCAGGTGGGTTCTCTACCACTAGCACCACCTGGGAAGCCTGTAGGACTGCACAGCACCCATGAATTCCGAGGAATGTATCACTCGCAGCTGGTGGGTGGCTCTCCTTAAAACGTGGACTATTCAGTGCTAGTTACTTTAAGCCGTGGGTCCCAGTGCCAAATCTGAGACCACAGAGAAAGTCCTACATCACATCCTGTTGCTGATGAGTACTTAAAATGTAGACTTTCACTACTCATTAGATACAAACAGCCTAAACTTTGGTATCATTATTGCTAGAAACTTCCAACAGTATCTGCCTGGAATCACCACTTTGAAAGCAACATTTAAAGCCAAGCATGCATATTTTGAAGGAAATTGTGACTAAAAAGAGAGAAATCTTGGCTAGAAATAGTACTGTGAAAAAACACAAATAAGCAAATAAAAATTGCCTAATTTCTTTCAAAGTCAATGACAGATTCATCTGGAAAGATACAACCTACAAAACAGAATTAAGATGAGGCTGTATTTGCAGACATGACTCGATTGGTGTGGGTCAAAGTGAGTGAGCCAAGTTGAAAGAGATGCCATTATCCAAACAGTCTATCAAGTAATACAGCTGAATGTGGCTGAACACCCTTTACCAACAGCAGCAAGCAAATAGGCTGTCTGTTTCTGCATAGGACAAAAATTACGATAAAAAAAATGAACTTTGAGAGCTAGGGAAGAGCGGATTGTGGAAAATGGGTCCTTTGAGGCATTTATTTATATGTGATGATATTAATGGATCGTGTGTGTTAGTCACTCAGTCGTGTCTGACTCTCCGCGACCCCGTGGACTGTAGCCCACCAGGCTCCTCTGTCCATGGAATTCTCCAGGCAAGAATACTGGAGTGGGTTGCCATTTCCGTCTCCAAGGAAATTAGCGGATTAGAGAACATCTTTCTGCACTGAGGATGTCTTTTTTTTTTAAATGAAGGAGAAGGAAAGAGTGGCTTTATGTCTTTGCCAGGCAAAGGGGGAGCACAGTAGGCTAGCGCCTCAGGAACTGTCAAGAATGTCTGATGAGTGAAAGTAAGCGGGATTGATGGGGTAGTGGGTCAGCATCCCTCTCCATATGTGACAAGCCGAAAGGAAGGTCATGTTCCCCTAACCTGTCAGCAAGTGATGGAGTCAGTTTCCACCATCTGCACCTTCAGCACTCTGCTCTGTGTCACATCGTGGCCAGCCATCGGAACTCCTCTGAGCAAACGGCGAAACAACCACTGTCATCTGTGTGCAGATTTTTATGTGAGTTTTGATCCTCAAGACGCAATGTGACACTAGGAAAGAGAAAGGGGACCGCTGGAGGGCATATCAGAATCTGTAGGGTCAGTGCCTTCAACCCAGGACAATTCTCCAGTTCAGATGGGTTCAGTGCAGCAGCATTTGGTGCTTGACAAAAAAAAAAAAGATTGGAATTGTTTCACTTCAATTTCCTGATAATCAGCTAAAGTATCATTTTTTATTTCTTATATCTGGGCTGTGATGTGGAGTAGAATATAAAGTTCTCATGACAATTTAGGTAAAAGCTGAGATTTAAAAGGATTTTCATACTTGAGACCAATCCCTTCAGGCTAACCTCCAGATGCCCCAAAGTCATGTCTTCAATCTTCTGTGTCCAGATGAGCAATGATATGTCACTTCTCAGTAAGTAACACATGTTCATTATAACCAATTTTTCAAAGGCAGAAGAAATGGATTTATTTAAATAAATAAATACATTACCTATTGATAACTATGATTAATATTTTGATATTTTTCTTCCCAGTTGTTTTATTGAGCACATTTATTTTATGGAATGGACTTTTACATTTAAATGCACAGAAAGTTTTGGCTCATTTAATATGATATTTGGCCAATTTACAAGGCCATTAAATAGTCTTTAAAGATAGGATGTTATTGAGTATATTTCACTGTGAATATGTTTTTATTTTGTTAAACTTGGAACTTGGTTTTGAGGTTTCTGGATGCAGCGTCAGCCATCAGAGTTACCCTCTGGTCCCCCTATACCCCCATTCTCGCCCTTCCCCTGGGAAGGGGGCTTCCTCAGCCTCTCCCTCCCCTTTTCTTTGGCCTTTGGCAGCCTGTCTGTGTTTTATAAAGATAGGCTCCATATGTCCAGCACTGCCTGCTTCTGGGGATGCAAGTCAATCTAATTTAGAGATTCAGTATTAGGGAGCTGTGCACCTGAGCCACATTCTGTATTAACCTGATGAAGGCATTCTTGATTCTCCACCTACCTCCTGTTGTATTACAATTCAACTGATTCAGAACTCAGAGGTGGAAAAGGTGTCATTTATTACACCCTTCCAAATCACAGCCAGATTGTATTATAATTCAACTGATTTAGAACAGTTGCATTATAATTCAACTGATTTAGAACTCAGGAGATGTGGGAAAAGGTGTCATTTATCATAGCCAAATTGTAGTATAATTCAACTGATTTAGAACTGTTGTTATTATAATTTAACTTATTTAGAATTCAAGAAAGGTGAGTCATTTATTAAACCCTCCCAAATCAAAGCCAAATGGTTTCTAAATTCCTATTACAAATAATGCTGGGATGAACATCCTTTTACAGGAATCTTTGTATGTTTCTTGAATGACTTCTTATGAGAAGCTAGTTCTTTGATGGGTAATAACTTAGTTTTACTGTTCATACTTTTAAGACTGCAAACATACTGACAGTTTACCATATCGGTCTGGAAACATACTGCCAATGTTTAAATACACAGATGTATTGTGAATGCTCTACATGAAGAGAAACGCAGCTATTAAGAGAAAGATCTTGAAGATAGAAGAGAGAAATATTCTGAAGAAGGTCTTCCTTGACTGAGGGAAGAGACCCTTACTCTAATAAAGGTAAGGAAGTATGGTTAAACACAGAGGCTCTTAAGTTTAGAGATGGAACTACTAGAAATTTGAAAGAGTTCATATCTGAGAAAATTAGAAGTATATGTACTAACTGTATACACATTACATACATTTTAAATATCACTGGAAATTTTATAAAATTGTATTTTACATTAGCAACCAGGGTATCCTATAACCAGTAGAGCAGGATGGACATTGAACAATGAAAACTTCCAGGATCATTTCAGAGGGAAGTAATAGTGCATCGAACTCATGTACCTCAAAATACATTTTCTATACCCACTCTTGAACTGGAAAAATACCCAACTTGAATTTTACTTAGTAAATGACTAAGTGGGCTTCCCAGGTGGCTCAGTGGTAAAGAATCCACCTGCCAACGCAGGAGATGCAGTAAACATGAGTTTGATTCCTGGGTTGGGAAGATCCCCTGAAAGAGGAAATAGCAACTCACTCCAGTATTCTTGCCTGGAAAATCCCATGGACAGAGAAGCCTGGAGGGCTACAGTCCACAGAGACATGACCGAGTAATTTGAGAACAGGTGCATACACACAAATAGATACACACACACACACACACACACACAATGATTAAGTATATTTACTCTATAAACTTACTTTACTCCATAAATGATTCAGTCTTATAATAAGCCCTGCTAAGAACTTTCAAATATTTTTTCTCTATTAATCTCAGAGGAAGTTTAGTCCTTAATTTTGAATGACATCTATTTGCAAAACAAGCTACAAAACAAGGTAGCTGTCACTATCTCAACATATCTAGTTATCAGACCCTCTCCTCAAGGTTATAGCTCTCACACATTCACTGAAGCTAAGAAGAAAGTATGCTCTGAATTTGAAAAATTGTTATTGCTTGACCCTTTACGCAAAGAAAATGGCAACTGCTTGAATGACCTCATGACAAAGACAGATAGCAAGGAAGATGAACATTTAAAAAATCTTTTCATCAAAATAGATTAAGAAAATGCATCCACTAATGGACTGCAGATTTCATTTTCTTCCCACTATCATTCATTTCAAGTGAAGCACTGTAACAACATTCGTGGGCTACAACAACATCTCAGAGAATGTTTCCTATCCACAACTAGCCCCCAAGCTAAAGCAGGTTACTGTATGTAAGCAGATCCTATGCCAGAAATACATTCTTCATATGGCTGGGGGAGATTTAGAGAACAGTCTTAAAAATCTATGGGAAAGACCGAGATAATACAGAACAGGAAATTCCTTTTAATGTAGAAGTCTCTTAACCTGACAGCTTCCTCTGAAAAGTCAAAGGAGAACTACATTTTCCTGAGAAAGGTTCATTTGGGTTTACTAAACTGACAATAAAATATTGATTATATTTTGTGGGATGCATTTGTTTCCCCATGATGCTCAGTATAATCTTTTATTTGGGGGTGAATGCCATATTATTTAGAAGCTTCTGGGAAACTAAGATAAGAAGTTTCTGTTGCCAAAATTTAAACGGATTGTTCAGGAACCTTGATAGCTTTTTTCTAAAGAAAAAAAAGTATGATCTAGCACAAGGACAAAGGTATTTTGCAGTTAGGCAAGGCCTGGCTCTGCCATCTTGAGCTGGGTTAGGCCATCTGAGGAAGAAACAAAGTGGGATTTACAGACATTTCTTTGTTCACACACACACACACACACACACACACACACACACACAGAGTCTTCCTGACACACTGGTTTGGTAAAGACCCCTCATCACTTCCTCAGTATCCACATTCTCTTTCCTCTTCAGTAATAAAACTCCATAAAGCTAAGGATGGGATTGAGACCAGGTTCCTCCCAGTGAGACCTACGTGGAAGTATTGTGTGAATTGCTACAGTCGTCTTAGAGAGCAATGTGACTATCTTTGTCCTTTCTTCCTTCTGGGGTCTGGAATGAGCCCCTGATGGTAGGAGCTCCAACAGCCTTCTTGGACCATGAGATAAGCAGAAGATGACAGAGCAGAGGGCTGAAAGCAAGAACTCTGGATCCCCGAAGACAGAGAGCTGCCATATTTGCTCTGACTTTTCTACTCAAGACTTAATTTGAGAGAGAACCAACTGTTTATCATGTTTAAGCCAGTGGTATTTTAGATTTTTCTACTACATCAAGCTAAATTTAATCTTAGCTAATTTATTGGGTTAAAAAGCAAGC
This sequence comes from Giraffa tippelskirchi, assembly GCF_054371585.1. Classification (NCBI taxonomy): domain Eukaryota; kingdom Metazoa; phylum Chordata; class Mammalia; order Artiodactyla; family Giraffidae; genus Giraffa; species Giraffa tippelskirchi. Next base: position 214,613,471 of record NC_137275.1, read on the forward strand.
TTAGAAGACAAACTAGAAGGGATTAAAAGATCTCAGGGTCTGCCAATGATTTGTCTGTGTCAGAGTGTGGAACACAATCAAGGATCACAAAATGAAATTCTAAGTATCGGTGGTGGTGGTTAGTCTCTAAGTCATGTCTGACTCCTGTGACCCCATGGAGTATAGCCTGCCAGGCTCTGCCCATGAGATTTCCCAAGCAAGAACACTGGAGTGGGTTGCCAATTCCTTCTCCAGGGGATCTTCCCGACCGAGGGATCGAACCCAGGTCTGTCTCTGGTATTGCAGGTGGTTTCCTGCATTGTCGGCAGATTCTTTACCAAATGAGCCACCAGAGAAGCCCAAGTACCAGGTGCTGATTAGTTGTGAGAAATCACATGCAGAATTGTTACATATTCCAGTCTGTCAAGAGTAAAGCTCCAAACTCTGATTTTTTAAAAAAATGCTATCTCCTGATTTTTAAATGCCTGCCAAAATTAAAACATGTATTAAATATGCATATATATTTTAAAATACACAAATACATATACACACATACACACCTAGGCCATATATATCACACATGCTGCTGCTAAGTCGCTTCAGTCGTGTCCGACTCTGTGCGACCCCATAGACGGCAGCCCACCAGGCTCCTCCGTCCCTGGGATTCTCCAGGCAAGAACACTGGAGTGGGCCGCCATTGCCTTCTCCAATGCATGAAAGTGAAAAGCGAAAGTAAAGTCGCTCAGTCGTGTCCGACTCTTAGCGACCCCATGGACTGCAGCCCGCCAGGCTCCTCCGTTGAAGGCCAATTGAAAAGCACCCATGGAATGAATATAGCATTAAAGCCACAGTTTTTGTCTTCTGGGTTAGACTGGCATTATATCTTCTGTAACACTTTTAAAGCTCTGGAGATGGAATTCCCTGCTTCCCTCTGGCTTTTGATGCAACTCAACATATGAAGGTAATCTAGTAAGATATGGGTGGGGGGTGGGGTGGTGGGAGGGGAGAAAAAAGACCAGATGACAAATCAGATGTCTCGATTGACTCTGCCTTTGGCATTTACTTAGCCTTGTAAGTAGCATTTAGTTACCTAACCTCTCCTTGTATCCATGTCTTTTCTGTAAAACTAACTCTGTAAAAATCAAAACATAAAAGTGCTTTGTAAATTACAGGTCACTTTACAAATTAAAGGTATATCTGGTTAAGAATGAATACATTTAAGAATTCTTCACGGTCATTGTTAACAGAAATCCTCTCTAGCACATTTTTCCCATGGGACACTGGCGGAGGCTTTCCTATCCTTTGACCACAGAAGTGAAGTAGAACAAGCAGTCTACCCTTCCTTTGTGTTTAAGTATTAAGTCATTGATCAAGTATCTTCATGATGCGTTTCAACCAAACATCACAGAATACTGGTAGCCAATAGTGATGTGTCTTTAACAGTAACACAGATACACCATCTGAATACATTTCACAGTGCCCTGTATGCTGGGAATAACAAAACGAATAAAATATGCAGACACTAGACTAAGAAGAAGCTGGAATTCAATATTCGATAATTATTTGTGCACGTGCTCCCTCTCCCTCTCTTTCTCCCTCTCTCCCTCAAATGATTTTCAGTACCATCTTTACCTGGGAAATATATAAGAGGTCTGGATCAGTTTAAGCACTGAGGCTTCATTCATGCATTCATTCACATGTCTAACATATTGATGGGATTACAAAAGAAGTTCCTACAGAAGACCAAGGCAATATGAAAACTGTTTAAAAGTTTAAGAAGCACAAAGAGAGACCATTTTCAGAGGCCCATTTAGAAAGATCATCTTTCCAGCGTCAGAAAAGAACTTAGCTCCCTCAACAGTGAGCAATTCCTGACATTTAAATCAAGGGTCTCTGAGTCTGGAGCAGCTGAATCCACTGCAGACTGAATGACTGCCTCCCACCCTTTCCAACAGGGAAGGAGAACCTACACCTTCCTTATTCCTTCAGCATTCAGGTCATCAAAAGACTGCTGCACAGACTATTATCGGTTCATTGTATGAAAATAAAATAGCTCTAATTTTATTCATCAGAGTTTTAATCTACTAGCCTCTCACACAACCCCAGGTTTTATCAGAAACAAAAGCAGATACTTTTTTCCTACGAGGCTGAGAGCAGAATACTCCCCAGGTAAAGGTGTGAACATGCACTAGTGTGGACATATAATGATGACCTCCTTTCCTTGAAGCTAGGAGGAGTTTCTGCCTATCTATTCCAGTCTTCTGGCCCTCTAAAGCACAGATTTTTGGAGAGGCAGCATATTCCCCACCAGAGGATCATATTTCTGGAACGCTGGAGCAAAAAAGAACTTTTTTTCAAAGGAAGCTCCATGCTATGTTTGTATAACAGATAGCAAAAGTGTGGAAGGAGGGGCTCTGATTTTATTATAATGTGAAATGCTTAGATGTTGAGTTTTGCATGCAGAAAGGGGTCAATCCAAAAATACACACTTGAGGAAAGGCAATTTATAAACACATGACAGAGAAAAAAACCAAGAAGAAAGGTTGTTCTGAAATAGTCGTCCCTTGGAAAGGAAAAGCTGAAGAGCATTTCGTTTATTTTTTTAAAAGACTTTCATGTAATTAAGTTCAAGGTGCTAAATCTTTCCCCTATTCTATTGATCGTGTCTTTGGAAGGAGCTGTACTAACTGCCAATTTCACTGCTTTTGTCCTGTACTCTTTGATAAGTGTTGGGGGTGGTCCCCAAGAAAAAAATATCTACACTGGAGTTCATCCATTCAAATAAAATGCGCCCAAGCATATATTCTCTCATTAAGTGGTACAACTTTGACACCCTATAAAAAACGAAGCAACACTGTTATCCTTTTTGTTTTGTCAATCATTATATACTGACAGATAACAGCAAATTTCAAGTTGGTAAAGAAAATTCTCCATCTCGAGATTTTATATAAGAGGAATAAGATGTCTGAATTGGGAGGATAGCCATGTACTTGCAAGCGTGTCAATATGTGTATGTTTACGTGTTGGCATATTTGTCTGCCTGTGTTTGTGGCTGTGGATAGCTGTGTGGTCATTCAGTTTCAAACAGAAAAGGTTTGAAAAACTCATGTTCCTGGGGTTTTGAGGTTTGAAAAACCTCAAAAATGTACCTGTGATTTTCAATTTCGCATCAAGGCTAGATCACAATCAATTCCAATATCATCATTCTATGCACACAGGGGAACCTAAAAAAACTGTCTCATCTCCATGAAAAAATGTCACAATTCCCAAGTCAAACCGCACAGCTTATCATTTTCAAACTAATCTTGTGATAAAACAGACTTTGATCCCTTTGCCAAAATTCCCATTGAAACTTCTACTAATGCCATTTCTAAACACTGATCATCTTCTATCAAGTTTCTTCATGAATATCTCATTTAATTAAACCTAAGCATGCTCATCAGAGGCCTGGCAAAGTTACAGTAAAGACATGTAGGTTGCCAGGTTAGACAGGAACTGAGTCCAGCTGACCCTCTCCTGCACCTTCTCATAACCCAACAAAAATGAGAAAAGGAAAATAAAGTCAAGGGAAAGTTCAGTTAACACAAACGTTTGAGAAATCGCTGCTTGTTGGATTACAAATGGATCCAGATTGAAGAAAGACACTGGGACCCCTTTGGCAATTCTACTTTCCAAGACAGGATGTAGTATTTGGAAGGAGAAAGCTGAAGACAGAGTAGGTTTTGAGGAGAGCAGTCCGTACTCGACTCATTATGCATTTAACTGTTTTGGATCAACAATGCTGAGAGGCCCTGGGCAGACCTGGCCAAGCCAAACAGAGAAGCTGGTCTATGGCAAGTTTTTCCTGATGTCATGAGATTCTTCTCCACTAGGAGTGGAGGCCAGCAGAAAACTGAGCCTATAAAACTGAACCCTGCCTGGTGCAACTATTAATAGTTCAATACACAGAGGGCATCTTTAGTGAGTTCTTTTCTCTCTTAAAGGCCTTTCAAATGTCACAGGACAGGGAAAAAATACAAATGAAAAGTAGATTCAATACAGATAAAATGGTAGATGCTGTCATCATAAACAAAATTCAAAGGCAAGTAAAAGACAGAGAAAAAATACTTGCCGCAGACTTGGGGACAGAAAGGTTAATACCACTAAAATTTAAAGAGTATTTACAAATCACTAAGAAAAAGAACTTTCAAATAAAAAATGGTTAATAATCCCAAAGTATTGGAATTGTCAAAAAAGCTATATATATGGCCAGTGTATTAAAAAAGTGTATGAGAAAAGTGTTCAACCTCACTAATAAGGAAAGGCAATATAAAAATAAGATTCTATTTTTCACATATAAATTAGAGGGTCATGTTCAAATGATACTAACCTGTGTTGGCTGCATCCTAGATATGGACCTAGGCACTGCATGTAGGAATATAATTTGGTACCCATTTTCTGCAGAGCCACTTGGTACAGGTATCAAAGGCCTTAAAAACAGGCAGCTTCTCAGAAGGAATAATATCCACCAGTTCAGAAATTTGTATTAAGGAAATTATTAGAGATATGAGCAAAGATTTAGTCTCATTGTGTTGCTTGTAACAGCCTGTATGTATGTTAGCCGCTCAGTTGTGTCTGACTCAGTGAATCCATGGACTGTCGCCCGCCAGGCTCCTCTGTCCATGGAATTCTCCAAGCAAGAATACTGGAGTGGGTAGCCATTTCCTTCTCCAAGGGATCTTCCTAACCCAAGGATCCAACTAAGATCTCCTGCCTTACAGGTGGAATCTTTACCATCTGAGCCACCAGGGAAGCCTATAACAGCCTAAATACATTATAATAGGTAATTATACGATAAAAATAAATGCACATCCTGTAATGGAATATTGTGTGGCCATGAAAAATGATAAAGTAGAAATGTATTGCTTATTATGGAAAGAAGACTGCAAAATATGATGGAAAAGTTAAGTTAAAAAAGAGAATATACAATATGATGCTTTTTTTGGTGAACATTATTTATACATGATATATGTACATGTATGAATATATACCTATTACCTAGACAACTGCAAAAAGATCAAGATGGATATGTGCAAAAATATTACAGTGTATCTTCAGAAAATTTTTCTGGTTATTTTATCTTCTAGGATAAACACTTATTATTATAAGTAAAATAAAATGTGTTTTAAAAAATGAATCAAAGAGACAAATAAGAATCTAGATACAGAAGTCATGTTTAAAAAATCAACAATGTTTCTTTACATCAAGAATAATTGTTGAGCTGCTCATATAACTCAGTAACAAAACAAAATCCAATCCAATTGAAAAGTGTGCCGAAGATCTAAATAGGTATTTCTCCAAAGACATACAGATGGCCAATAGGCACATGAAAAGATGTTCATCATCATTAATTGTTAGAGAAATGTAAATCAAAATTACAATGAGGTAACACTTCACTCCAGTCAGAATGGCTATCATCAAAAAATCTTCAAGTAGGTGGCACTAGTGGTAAAGAACCTACCTGCCAATGCAGGAGACATAAGAGATGTGGGTTGGATCCCTGGGTTGGGAACAATCCCCTTGAGGATGACATGGCAACCCACTCCAGTATTCTTGCCTGGAGAATCCCAAGGACGGAGGAGGCTGGTGGGCTACAGTCCATAGGGTCACAGAGTCAGACACAACTGAAGTGACTTAGCACAGCACAACAAATGCTGGAGAGGGCATGGAGAAAAGGGAGCCCTCCAACACCATTGGTGGAAATGTAAATCAGTGCAGGCGCTATGGAGAATAGAATGGAGCTTCCTTAAACTAAAAACAGAGTTGCCATAAGATCCAGAAATCCCACTCCTGGGCATATACCCAGGCAAAATTATAATTTGAAAAAATACATGCACTTCTATGTTAATAGCAGCACTATTTACAATAACCAAGACATGGAAACAACCTAAACATCCATCAACAGATGAATGGATAAAGAAGATGCAGTACATATACACAATGGAATATTATTCAGACATAAAAATGGATGAAATAATGCCATTTGCAGCAATCATAAATGGACCTGGAGATTATCATACTGAGTGAAGTAAGTCAGAAAGAGAAAGACAATTACCATATGATAGCACTTATACATGGAATCTAAAATACAACACAAATGAACATGTCTGTGAAACTGAAACAGACTCACAGATATAAAGAAAAGACTGTGTTTGCCATGGGGAAGGGAAGTCAGGGAAGGAAGGATTGGGAGTTTGGGATTAGCAAATGTAAACTAGCATATTTAGGATGGATTAATAATGAGGTCCTACTACATAGACTAGGGAACTATATTCAATATCCTGTGATAAACCATAATGGAAAAGAATATGAAAATATATGTATAACTGAGTCACTTTGCTGTATAGCAGAAATTAACACAACACTGTAAATCAACTATACCTCAATAAAAATTTTTTTAATTTTATAAAAAGAATAATTGTTTAACATTTAATTTGAAAAGATGCTATTCATGATAGCAATATTGAATAGAATACATTTAAGTCTAAATTTGAAAAATATATGCAAGACCTAATTACTAGAAATCTACAACTTTATTGAAGGATATGAAAAGAACTAGTTAAAAATGTACATACTATAGTCTTGACTTGGAAGGACTGTAATTATAAAATGTAAATAATTCCCAAGTTAATTCTATATTTTCTATGTTGAAATCAAAATCTTGGCTGGTTTCATTTGGAATATATGAAAATGAATTAAAACTTCATATTAAGTAATAAATATATAAGAATTGACTTAAAGAGAAAAAATAAGAAAATGGAGACTTCTCACGATCAGGTATTTAAAGAGATTGTAAAGTTATAATAATTAAATCACTTTTGCAAAGCTTAAAATAGATAGATAATAGGATGAACTATCCTATCATCCAGGATAATAAAAAATTCATAGAAAGCCGGGAGAAGCTCAAATACCCATAAACTTTTAATGTATGACAAAAGAGGCATCCAATTAAATTGGAAAAGGATGAATGGCTAGTAAACACATGATGCTGGGGAAAGGTTTACTATTAAAAAATAAAGTTAGACATCTTTGTCATACCATACACTAAAATAAGCTCCTGATAGATTAAACTGTGAGATGGGAAAATATTTCTCTGATATGGGAAATGAGAAAGCCATGCTAAGAATATAAGCAAATGTAGGATCTTCAAGACAAAGTTTGATAGATTTGACTACATACAAATTTAAATCATCCATTTAACCACACTGTGATAAACAAAAGCAAAAGGCAGTGAACTGGAAAAACATTTGCAGCATGTATACAAATAGTTACCAGTCTTACTATATGAAGAGCTTTTACAAATGATCAAATCAACAAACAAACATACACCATAGTTGCAAAATGGTCAAAAACAATGACCAGGTAATCATCAAAGGAAAAATACAAATGCCCAGCAAATGTATTAGAAAATACTCATTCCACAATAAAACGAAAACAATTGAATTTGCTAAAATGATACCTCTGTTCACCTACCAAATAGGCAAAGACATTAAAAATATTGGCACATGTTACTGGTGACCCTGTGGCAAACTTACTGCTGTGGTACTCTGCTGAAGTGAAGTGAAAGTCATTCAGTTGTGTCCAACCCTTTGGGACCCTATGGACTATACAGTCCATGGAATTCTCCAGGCCAGAATACTAGAGTGGGTAGCCTTTCCCATCCCCAGGGGAATCTTCCCAACCCAGGGATCAAACCCAGGTCTCCCACATTGCAGGCGGATTCTTTACCAGCTGAGCCACAAAGGAAGCCCAAAAATACTGGAGTGGGTAGCATATCCCTTCTCCAGGGGATCTTCCAGACCCAGGAATCCAACCAGGGTCTCCCGCATTGCAGGTGGATTCTTTACAAACTGAGCTATGAGGTGGGGGGTGGGGGGACTCTGCTGATGGGAATGTAAATCTATACAACCCTCCAAGGCAGAACTGGACAAAATGTATCAAGTAGTTTACAGATGTTCATGTCTCTTAATTTAGCAACTTTACAGAAATTCTTCCTAAGGAAGTAATCAAAGGGGTCTATAAATATTTGTGTTTACCAAAACCTGTGTTCAACAAGAGGTGACAGGTCAAATGGAATTATAGACTATAATAATCTAGCAAATAAGGTAGGTATATAATAACTACATTATATTAGATGTATAATGATATAGATCATTTCATGATATAACAAGTGAAAAATGTAGGCTACAAAACAGCAAGACACTAGTTTGTTTTAAAGTACGAGCAGATGTGCATACTGGGCAAATATTCAACAACATGTAAACAGTGGCTTTTTAAGGGTGATGAGATTAGAGGGTTTTCCCCCCTTTTCCTTCTCTAGGGTTTCATTCATTCCACACACACTGGCTTGCTAGCGTGTGCCCAACATCTCCATAGGCTCTAAATTTTCTTCAAATGAATATGCATTACACCGCAATCAGAAAAAGTTAAATTTTGGCAAAGTAAAAGTCCAGCATCTGAAACTGACTTCCTTCCTTTAAAAATCTGGTAAGGGACTCAGAGCAACGAGGCGCGTATTGAAAGTATAAAATCACATCCCAGAGAATTGGGGAACTGTTCAGGTCACTCCACCTCCTACCTTTAGTGACACTTCCTAAAACATACTCACCTGTTACAGTTTGCCCACAGTTTGTTCCTATGACCGTGAATGCGAACAGCATCTCAAGGACTCCTTCCTAATAGAGTTCTCAAAGATCACTTAATAAGGAGCCTGGCATCTCCTTAAGCCTTTAAAATCCGTCCTTCCAAGGGAACCCCCCTCCCTCCCACAACAGGATAGGTGTGATTCTGACTTTGGAGATAGGGACGCTTGACTTGGGGTGCTATGGCTGGCGCGAGGCTGAGCCCGGCTTAGAGCCGGGCAGGCGGTGGCGGGTGGGAAGGGCATCTTACCGCGGCTTGCTGGAAGGCACCCTTGGTGTAGGTACCACCGCCTCGGTAGGTGATGGCCGGGATCTCGCGGCTGAGCAGCGCGCACTTGTGTTGGTGCGCGCGGCGGGAGGAGATGTAATCGACGCGCGGCACCACGTTGTTCTTGGACGAGAAGGTCACGATGGCCACGCGCGTGGCCGTGGACACCACGGGGAAGTCGGACAGCAGCTTGCGGACGAACTTGAGCTCGCTGAGGAAGTTGACTTGGCCCACGCTGGACGACTCGTCCACCAGGAAGACGAGCTCCAGGCGCTCGCTGAGCTCCCGCAGCCGCCGCACGCGTCGCCGGAACGCCTGGCCCAGTCGCTCCACTTTGCTCTCTGCGGCCGCCGCGTCCTCGCTGGGCGCAGGCGGCGCGGGCAACCGCCCGGGGGCTCCGGGCGCCGCCTCGGGGAAGAGGCGGAAGCTGAAATTGCGCGACGGGGACAGCTGCTGAAAGGTCGCCCAGCCTGAAACCAGCGCCAGACCCCAGCAACAAAAGGCCAGGCGCGCCCACATTGCGCTGGAGACGGAGCGGCCGCCCGGAGCGCAGGCGTCTGCCCGGCGCGGAGAGATGCTCGGGCGCCGGGGTCGCCGAGGGGCGTGCGCGGCGCGGGGCGTGGGACGGCGGCCGCGAGCCTCAGCGCTCTCTCATCTGACACTGGGGACACAGTCCAGACTCCTCCGGCAGCCCGAGGATTAGGGAGGGAAGGCGCGCGCTCGCTGCCCCTCTCGCTCCCGTCTTTTCTCTCCTCTCACTCCTCCTCCTCCTCCTCGCTCTCCCTCAAGCCTATAAAATGTTTGAAGGCAAGGGGGCAGTCAAGAAGAATCTCCCGCTTCCCTTCTCTCCCTCTTATGTCTCTCCCTCTCCCCTCGCCTTCCTCTATCTCTGTCTCTATCTCTCTCCTCCCCCTTCTCCTTCTCCTCCCGGGTTCAAGCCAAAGACTCTCGGAGATTCCATGACACCAGAACCCCGCGTCTGTCAGGCTGTCAACATTCCCGCAGCAAGCGCACCAGCGCCGAAGCCCTGATTGATCCCATATGTCTGGCAGGAGCCGCAGAGGAATTCACTGGAGATGGATCCAGATACCGAGAGTGCCACAGTAATTGGAAACACTTTGTAGAGGAAAACACACACGGACTGGCCAGGGAGTTGAAAGCATCCTTTAAAAATTGCTTGCTCACCTTTTGTGTCTCTTTCCCCCTCTCCGGAGAAGCCTCAAAGTTTTTGTGGTGGGGCTTTCTGATCGTTGGGGTGTGTTCTTGAGGATCTCCTCCGATCACAATATATAGGGGTTGCATCTACCCCTGTGCAGCCTATAGAATGAGTGTCGTGGCGCTGCACGCATGCATTTATTTATTCATCCATTTGGTCACCCTTTCATTCATTCAGCAAATATTTCTGAGCACCTGTTGTGTGCTAGGACACCTGGAATATAAGGAGGAACACAAATTGACATAGATCTTGTCCCCAAGAAACTTACAGGGTAACAAGGGAGATGACCATTAACCAGATATTTCAGAAATAATGTATATAATTACATCTGACCATGCTAAGTTCTATGAAGATCTTAGGCAGATAGACTTGACCTTGGAAAGATCAGGGAAGCCTTCACTGAGGACGTGAAGTTTGTGCTGAAATCTGATGATGAGTAAGAGTTTCTATCCTCCAGTCCTCTTTCATATGCCCATGGCCTGTTTCAACAGGTGAGACTCATAGAGGCCTACCTCCTTGACTTTAAATAGCACCTGACACATAACTACATACCTACACAGGTCGCCACCTGGGAGTAGTTTTTTTTTTTTCCAAAACAAAACCCTGAAAGGGGTAGTGCAAGTCCAAAGAAGGAGTGAACTTTGCAGAAGAGATGGAGTAAACTTCGCAAAAGTAATTCTAGTGAGGAGTCAGGAGCCTTGTGCAGATACGTTTCTGCAATTATATAAATCACCTGAACCAAGGCACTTCCAAGTCTTAGCTTCAGTTTCCGTGTCTGTTTCATGATGGAAATCAATAATCTCAGAATTTCCTTTGTCCCTAATATCAGATGATTTAATTCCATCTGTAGTTAATGAAATACCTTCACAGTGTATATAATGGTTGAAGTTTTAGGGCTCTGAAGTCCGTTTGCCTGGAATGAAATCTTGACTCCGCCATTCAGTAGTTGTATGATCTTGACATCAGTTTGCTCATCTGTAAAATGATGTAGTATTAAATAATAGCATATTAAAGTTATTGTGAAGATATCATGCAAAGTTCTTAAACTAGCACTTAGAATATAGCATGTAGTCTACAAATGCTGATTGCCATTATTTCCACATTTGGTAATGAATGCTCTTCAGATCTTTATTTTTCTAGTAATATTTCTTGACCATCTACCACGCCAGAATATTAGATACTGAGGATTTAAAGCTGAATAAGACACAGTTCCAATCTTCCAGAAGTTCACAGGTTATCAGAAGAGAAAACAGACTTTGCAAACAATGACAGAGCAGTAGGATGATTGCAAGGATGGGGAATAGGGAGCAGGAAGAAAAAATTCTCAATCTTCCTGTATCTTCTCGGGGAATAAGCAAGACCTCATTTGAGCTGAGACTTTTGAACAAAGAGAAATTCTGTCCAAATTTCATCTACTCTGTGTTATTTCAAATACATCATTAAGAGCTAACATTTCAGGACCTTTATGTGCCAGGCACCATGGCAACTACTATGTGTACTCACTCATATGTTCCCCCACAAAAACCCAGAGAGGTAGGCGATTGTTTTGGTACTTTTTGGTTGCAAGCAATAGGCACTCAGCTTCTCCTCACTGTAAACAAGAAGGGATTGCTTGGCTCAGTAACTAAACTGGAGAAAGGGCAAGGGTGGATTTGTCTCAAAAAAGCTTGGAAAAGGAAATCAAGAACGACCTAAGTCTTCCATTTTCCTCTCGCTTCTGTTTCTCTTAGAATATTAGATTTAGTTTGTGTCTTCAGATTTATGAACTGAAAAGGAAAGACTTTTCCCCAGGAGCTCAAGTTAAAAACAATTCAACAAAAACGATCACCACCATGACCTTAGAGAAAGATGTCACTGAAGCAAGCATGGGTTATATGCCCATCCCTAGCCCAACACCAGGGAGGACATGTGCTGTGCTGAGTTGCTCAGTCGTGTCCAACTCTTTGCCACCCCATGGACTGTAGCCCGCCAGGCTCCTCTGTCCATGGGGATTCTCCAGGCATGAATACTGGAGTGGGTTGCCATGCCCTCCTCCAGAGGATCTTCCCAACCCAGGGATTGAACCCAGGTCTCCTGCACTGCAGGCAGATTCTTTACTGTCTGAGCTACCAGGGAAGCGGTGGAATGCATGGGCCATTATAATTGCCCTAACTTAGGTCATGTGCTTACTGGGGTAGAGACGCTTAGTCACCTATCCAGTACATCTCTTCTAGAAGAGTCTAGAAGAGAAACAGAGCTCCTGAGTTTTTGCTGGGCACAAAATTATCCAAAATGAAGATTACACATCCCAGCTTCCATTGCAGATGGATGCAGCCATGTAGCTAGTTTCTGGGCAATGATATACAAACCCTGATTTTGTGTGGCAGCTTCAGAAAACCTCTTTAAAAGACATCTGCTCCTTCTGTCTGTTGTCTCTTCCTTTCATCCCTTATTCCATTTTCTACCTGGAACGTGATCATGGTGGCAGACCTCTAGCCCCCATCTTGGATCATGAGAATAATGGCCACATTCAAACAACAGGTGAGCAGTAATCTAGGAAGAGCATGGATTCCTGCACACTTCACAGAGCAGAACTACCATACTCATCTCAGATTGACTATCTACCCCTTTTGAGTTTTCCTATACATTCAGCTGAACTTGATCCTGTATAACAAACTCAAACCTGGAGCCATGGAAGCTATCCTCTCAATATATGCTTTCATAAATGCTATGGGAGAGAAAAGAGGACATAATGAATTACTCACTACTCCAGAACACATCACTTGTTTCATTTCATTGCCAAAAAAAAAGATGTATGGCCATGTATAATTCCAAAGGTTGTGAAGTACAATCTTAACATTGCTCTAGAAATCAGAAAGCTAGAAAGATTTGGTGAACACAGCAAACAATTACAATATTGAGTCATATGAAATAGGAAAACAGCTGAGTTCAAAAAGAAAAACTGAGAAAATTCTGGGAAGCTTAATCTGCCCTAACATTGAGGAGATTCCTATAAAAAAGAGTCAAAAATCAGTTTTTGCGAGAACTTTCGGATCTTTAGTTGGGGATAGTAAATTCACTTGGTGCCTGCTGTATTACCTATAACTATGGTAAAGTACTTAGAAGTGGTCAACTCTAGCAGAAGTTTGTAACTGAGCAACTGTGGGCATTTGATAAAATTCTTCTTTTCTACATTTTTCACCCCAGCTCTTCTTGGAATTTTTGTCTTTTTTTGGCACCAAAAAACCACCCAATTATACTAAAACAGTTATTAAAATGTTCTTTAAAATTATGTTTGTCATATAGTAATGTGTACTTGTTCATGACCCTATTAAATAATATTACCAATCAACTATTTTAGTAAATGCCAGTTTTCAAAGTATTGGTGAAGAAACGATATTCTGCTGTGGATCTAGGTGCATTTAAAGTTTCCTGGATAATTCTGACACGTGCCGTAGGGGAAAGAGCATAAGGCCAACATATTCTGGCATTGTATATTTCCAATGAGCTAAACAGACAGGTCTACATTACCTATGCTTGTGGTAAGGAGTGGAGACTTAGAGAAATCTTGCCTGTATGTTATCAAGATTACTGATCTGCGCTTGGCACTGCCCCCCAGAGCTCTAGTGTGTTATGCTCTTTGGTCTAAAGCAGTGATTCTCCTGGGGGGTGATTTTGCACCCCACCGACTTCCCCACTCTTACCATCAGGGAACACCAGGAAATGCTTGGTGATATCTGCGTGTGTAGGTGGGGTGGGAACAGTTCTACCAGTATCTAGTGTAGAGGTAGGGAATGCAACTCAACATCCTATGATGCATGGGACAGCTCCCACAACCATTCAGCTCAATGTGTCAGGAGTGTCGAGGCTCAGAAACTTTGGCCTGTATGACAATAAATAACAGACACAAAATAAGATAAATTTTCACTATAGGAAATAAGTCAGAAAGAGAAAGACAAATATCATGTGATATCACTCACATGTAGAATTCAAAATATGACACAAATGAACTTACCTATGAAACAGAGACAGAATCACGGACATAGAGAACAGACTGGTGGTTGCCAAGTGTTACGGAAATTAAAATGGAGAAAGCCTTCAGAAGCAGGAGAGCAAGCCTTTGATATGCTTCTGATCTGCCTGAACACTGCTTGGATTCCATGCTTACATGCAAGCATAGTAAGTCAGGCAGCACCTTGGATAAGAAAGGGAGTGGGTCTTGGAATCCTTGAGCCCCTGGAGGTCTGGCCAGCTCCCTGGGTTCTAATGAAACGCTATGATTCACAAGGTTAAACAAACAGCATTGTAAAAAGGTTCAAGTAAAAACGGAGCTGAAGTTTGCACGTACATCAGTCTGCAGCCCAGGATTATAAGAAGGAGCCCACCAAACTTTAATTTAAAGTCTCACCTGTTGGGTCAACACACCACCTGGGACCTTTTCCCAACTGGGACTCCAGTTTGCTGTTAATGAGGGACTTCCCAGCGCTGTTTAAATCTGGATGTTGGTCAGCCCAATTGCTGATATATGTGCTGTTACTTTTCTCTTCTTTTAATGACTGTATATTAAAAATTAAGTCAATTAATCCTCTACTAAATATTGAAATTGTTTATGTGTGTGACAAGTGGTTTCTTTTATTAACGAGTCCTTCAAACCTAAAACAAAAGTAAAACTTGCAGCAAAACACAAGAGGTTAGGGGAGGGATGGAGTGGGAGGTTGAGGTCAACAGATGTAAGCTTTTATATATATAATGAATAAACAATAAGATCCTACTGTATAGCACAGAGAACTATATTTAGCATCCTATGATAAACCATAATGGAAAAGAATATTAAAAAGAATGTATGTTATATATGTACTGAATCACTTTGGTGTACAGCAATAATTAACACAACATTGTAAATTAACTATACTTCAATTGAAAAAGAAACTTTCACTCAAGAAAAAATTAAGAAAAGTACTGAAATGACACCATAGCCAGACTAAGAAAAACGACCTGGGATTCATCTCATGACATACAGACTTCTGTGAGAAAGCAACGTGTGTTGGTGGTGTAAGGGATGGGGCATACGTTATATTTTTCTCGCTAGCTGCACACTGATAAACAAGAAACTGAACCTCAATCCCTGCCTATCCAATCGGACTTTCATTAGGGACATCCACCTCCACTCCACCCTTCACAGCGACCATCTTCCTGCATTAAAGCAGGTGCTATAGGAAGACAGGATGGATTTGAGGTAGGGGAGATGGAAGGAGAAGGGAGAAAGCAGAGAGTGGTGCTAGCAAAATGTCCTTCTGAGATGTCAAGAATCAAGTCCAGTTAATGGAAGCACAGGGAGGAAAAGTTTCACTTTCCATGCATTCTGGGCATGGGGGGTCTTGTTTTAAAATCTATCACACAGCGTTAGTGAACCACAGGGACAGGCAGTACGGACAGGAGGAAGATGCCACCTGGTGACTATTTTATAAGACTATCTTTCAGTTGTGAATTTAATAAAAACATTCTCTCCTGTACAGAGTTTAAGTAGAATTATCTGAAGATGGAGTTCATGATGGAAAAGTCCTAGCAGTGGACATTGAAAGCAATTAAACAATTAAATAAATAAAAATAAATGTTGTCAATCTGGCTTTAACACTTTTAAACCAGTTGTTGTTTAGTTGCTAAATCCTTTCTGATTCTCTTGCAACCCCATGGACTGTAGCCCACCAGGCTCTTCTCCATGGGATTATCCAGGCAAGAATATTGGATTGGGTGGCCATTTCCTTTTCTAGGGAATCTTCCTGACCCAGGGATTGAACCCATGTCTCCTGAATTACAGGCA
The DNA here is from genome assembly GCF_054371585.1 of Giraffa tippelskirchi. Taxonomy (NCBI): domain Eukaryota; kingdom Metazoa; phylum Chordata; class Mammalia; order Artiodactyla; family Giraffidae; genus Giraffa; species Giraffa tippelskirchi. Next base: position 214,629,415 of record NC_137275.1, read on the forward strand.
GACTCTTTACTGCTAAATCACCACGGAGGCCCAGTTTTAACACAAAATACAGATTTTAAAAAGTGTTTAAATACGTATCATTTTATGTGCTTATTTCATTTAATCTTGCCATAAATCCTCAAATAAATACAATGGGCATTCTATTTCGATAGGTGAAGAAATAGAGCTGTATAAGGTGGCCATAATGTCTGGAAATAGAAATGGTTTACTGCATTACATTTTAATACCTGGCATGTTTAACATGTTGGCTCTTGCTAGCAATGCAAGCTTGCAGTGAAGGTGGTAATTAACACATCATTTGTGTCCATCACTGCATCTGTATCTATAATGAATTGCCTCAGATAACCTGATCTCAAACTTGACCCTTTATCCTCGAACCTATCCTCAGCTAAACTTTGTAAGGACTTACATCTTGACCTGGTAAAAGGCACATGGATTGAGAACTTTTCATGTGGTAACAAAAGGTACTCCCAGTTTCTAGAATGCTCTTGGACTATTATATTTACAGTGACCATTGCCTTTACTTCTTCAGAGATAGTCATCTGCAAAACAGCATGCCCAAAACATTGCCTATGTCCTTGAATTTGTGAAAACCAACTTTCCAAAGGTACTCTCTTCCAGAAGGACATGCATTGAAGGGCTCTAGATTCACTGACAGGACCAGCCCTCACGCCCACTTAGAAGTAAGAGCTTACTGTGTTCATCTTTCATCATTTTCCACCTGTAAAAAATGGAACAGTATCATTTATGTTTATAGATATTATACCAAGGTCAAGGCTTGAACTTAGTTTGTGATCTTCACTATAATTCTGGAGGTTGCTCTGCTAAAAACAAACAGTCATAATGATAAGAGTTTTTAAAAGGCACATTCTTTTTATCTTTATCTCTTTTCTTTCTCCCACCAGTGTGTGGAATACAGAAAGATCAGAAAAGATAATTAATTTCCTATTGACAGACTGTGACACCACGACTCCCATGTGGGGGCAGCCATAATTACAGTTACTTTAGAAAATTTAGTTTTAAATCATCGTGCAGTAAAATTGACTTTTAGTGGGCGTACAGTTCCATGAATTCAAACACATACACAGATTCATGTAACCACACCCACAATCAGGATATAGAATAGTTCCATCACTCCAAAAAGCTTACTTTTGTAGTTACACTGTCTCCTGACTCCTAATGCCTGGCAACCCAACTGATCTGCTCTCCATTACTATGCTTTTATCTTTTCAAGAATCATATAAATGGATTAATAGAGTATGCAATTTTCTGAGATTAGTTTCTTTTCATTCAGCAAAATAACCATCTTGAAATTCATCTAAGTTTGTGTACAGGTTTTTGTGTGAACTTAAATTTTTATTGACTTAGGATAAATACCCAGAGGTAGGATTACTAGGTCATATGGTCAAGTATGTTCAGTGTTATAACAAAGAGTCAAGATATTTTTCAGGGTGCTGCATGCAGCATTGCTCACTCACAGCAGAAATGTATGAGTTCTAATGGCTCAGCATCCCATTCAGCACTCGGTACTGTGTATGTGTGTGTATACATACACATATTTGCTTGGGTACATATATATTATATATATAATTCTAGATTGATAGTACTTCTCTTTTTCCATTATCTTGAGTCCATTATTGAGCCGTTCAGTAAACTTTAAATTTCAGTTATTATATTTTTCAGTTCTACAATTTTCACTTGATTCTTCTTTATATCTTGCCTGAGGTTTGGGACATACAAAAACAGGGTGAGGAAACACACACACACACACACACACACACACACACACACTCTTTTCCACTCTAAGCCTGAACTTGAATACCTCTTGTGAATCTTCCTCTTTGTGCACCCATGCCTACTTGAGGCTCAGACTAGAGCACTGAGCCACAGGGGATTTCAGACGGGGGAAAATGGTAAACTCACTGCTGATTCAGTGGTATTTTAAATTGTGGTCTTCTCCCCCAAGTCACCTGCTTTATTAACTTTTCTGAGTCCTCAAATAGTGGTTACACGCACCCTCTAGATTTTATAGTTGTCATAAGACAGGGTGGAATATACTTATACCATCTTACTGCTTAGAACTAGTATCATTGTGTGTGTACATGCTCAGTTGTTCTCTTTACAGTTAAATAACAATTTTATTTTTCTTTACGACTCTTCCCACGGTTATCTGTTCATTTAAACTTTCACACTTCTTAAGAAAGCCTTAGTAATTTACATTCTAAGTTAGGAAATTGTCCTTAATTTAAATGTAGATTTAAAAATTATTAACTGAAAAATTTAAGTAGCATACATTTTCAATTATTATATTCTCCTCCATATAAATGGTATTATTTAGCTTCTTTCCAATGTTGTACATTGGTCATGTTATTTTTTCCTCTCTTGATACTTTCATAAACATTTTATTTAGTTTCAACCTGGTGCTTCTTAGGGACCCAGTGCTTGGACTCCTTGTTTTCTGATACATTAATTTATGCTTTTATCCTGAATAGTCTTTTATAGTTCCTTGAGTCCTTTATTTATCATCGCTTATTGTCTTTTAAATAGAGCTCTTAAAGATATCATTCCTACTGGGTATAACTTTAGCTAAACCTCATGTGCAGTGTCATTATTGTTTTCTGTGTGTGTGTGTGGGCTTAGTCACTCAATTGTATCCAACTCTTTGTGACCCCTTGGACTGTAGCCCACAGGCTCCACTGTCCATGAGATTCTCCAGGCAAGAATACGGGAGTGGGTTGCCATGCCCTTCTCCAGGGGATCTTCCCAATTCAGGGATCGAACCCAGGTCTCCTGCATTGCAGATGGATTCTTTACCATCTGAGCCACCAGGGTAGTCCCACTGTTTTCTATGCAACATATAATTGGATTTTTATTTCTTCTTTGGTCCAGAAATTATTAAGTGGGAAAGTTCTTTTCTTTTCTTTTCATGTTATTATTTTAACTCTGAGTATTTGTTTGTATATTTTGTTAAACTATTTTAAAATTAATTTTCATGTTTACTTCATTGGGGTCAGAGAATAGGAACGTACATTTTTTGTTCTTATTAAAATTTCTTATGACCTAATATATGACAAACAGTAAAACATACCATTAGATTTTGAAAAAAAAGATAAGCAGTTTTGGTTGTAAGATATAAATTCTTCTGTCTTATAAATCAACATTACTGTATACATTATTCAAACATATCCCCATCCACTTTGATTTAGTCCATCTGTTTAAGAGTGAAAGTATGTTAAAATCTGGTACAGTCATTTTTGACATTTTTTTAATGTTTTTAGGGTTTGCTTTATATTTTTGTGGTTAAATTTTACCATAAATATTTTAAAAGTTATACTTTCTGTGAATAAATGTCTGCTCATAAACAAGCTAACTACAACTTCAATAACATAAAATCAGCCTCTATTCACTAAATATATATATTTACCTTGACTTTCACTATGTCTGGATGATGCCTCAGCTTCACTATAATTACCAGCATCACTGTTTTCAGATTGCTTGCTATTTCCTTGAGTGAGTGAGTGAAGTTGCTCAGTCGGGTCTGACTCTTTGCGACCCCATGGACTGTAGCCTACCAGGTTCCACCTGGACTGTAGCCTACCAGGTTCCACCATCCATGGGATTTTCCAGGCAAGAATACTGGAGTGGGTTGCCATTTCCTTCTCCAGGAGATCTTCCCGACCCAGGGATTGAACCCAGGTCTCCCACATGGTAGGCAGATGCTTTACCGTCTGAGCCACCAGGGAAATCATTTCCTTACTCAGTCTTTTTTAGTCTGTCTCTCTTTGAAATGCCTTTGGAGGAGGAGATTAGATTTCTGATGCATTGAGTGAGTGAGTGAAAGTCACTCAGTTGTGTCTGACTTTTTGCGACCTCGTGACTGTATAGTTCATGGAATTCTCCAGGCCAGAACACTGGAGTGGGTAGCCTTTCCCTGTTCCAGGGGATCTTTCCAAGCCAGGGATTGAACCCAGGTTTCTTACATTGCAGGCATATTCTTTACCAGCTGAGTCACAAGGGAAGCCCAAGAATACTAGAGTGGGTAGCCTATCCCTTCCCCAGTGGCTCTTCCTGACCCAGAAGTGGAACCCAGGTCTCTTGCATTGCAGGTGGATTCTTTATCAACTGAGCTATCAGGGAAGCCCCATGCATCTGATGCATTAAAGAGACAAATATGAATTTAATCATAAAGAAACCAGAAGATATAAATAAACATTTCTAAGATTGTAGCATGTAGAAGAAGGTTTTAAGCATGTAAACAAAGGAAGAAATCACAAAAGGAACCATTAATTTATTTGACCACATAGCCATTAACACTTTTATCATCATAAAATATCATAAAAATTTAAAAGGACAATGGCAAATTAGAAAACGGCAGAAAAAAAACTTATCATCCTTATATATAATACATTCTTGTAAGTCTACATTAGCAAGGCAATTGAGAATATAGACAAAGGATAATGAAAAAGAAATTCGGAGAAGAACAAATGCAGATGGACACCAGGCATATGAAAAGCTACGGAACCACATTTATAATTATGGAAATATGCATTACAGCAAAAACAATAAACTTTTTTTGCATTTCATGTTGGCAAAAATTGATGAATATATATTCAACCTTGGAACTGGCGAAGGCTGGGTTGGCAGACACCAAGCACATGTGCTTCCATTCTTCCATCCTTTACTGAGGTTAAATGCCACTGATTTATTTTAGCATTCTTTGCTGCTGGATCCAGATGTGGTCTTGAAGTCCTTCCCATCAAGGAGTACCAGGTCACCACTATTAACTCTAGATGGAATGTATTTGCCATTCCTAAAGTTTGATAAAAGTGGAGCTATTCTACATGGTTAGCCCTTAGCATCCTGTTTCAATAATATGATTTTTTTTAAGGTATAATAATGATCATATAGGGCTTCCAAGGTGGCTCTAGTGGTAAAGAACCTGCCTGCCAGTGCAGGAGATTTGAGAGAGGTGAGTTCAATCCCTGGGTTGGGAAGATCCCCTGCAGAAGGAAATGGCAACCCATTCCAGTATTCTTGCCTAGAGAATTCCACGGACAGAGGAGCCTGGCGGGCTACCACCCATGGGGTCACCAAGAGTCAGACACGACAGAAGCGACCTAGCACAGCACAGCACAATGATCATATATCCTTTACCTAGGATTCCTTTCTAAGGAGATAATCAGAAATGAGCACACACACATTTATGTACAAGGCTGGAATTTACAGTATTAATTATAAAAATAAAATGTTGGGAATATTGGAAATAATCCTAACATACAACAATAGAATGGTTAAAGCATATTAAATACATAAAAGGAAAATCTAAACATTATGCTTATATTTTCAAGAAATTTAATGTTATAAAAATACTCAATACATCCTGTTAAATTCGGCTGGGGAGGCTAAAAACCCTGTTATGTGAATTTTTTTAAAAAATATGCACATAGAAAAACATGACAAAAGTAAACATACAAATATGTAATAATGTTTATCTTAGAGCAGTAGCTATCAACTCTTCCTTTATTCATTATATTTTAAGGGGGTGGAAAGACAGACTCTAACTCATCATAGGGGAGTAGCAAGACCACATGGCAGAAAATCATATGGAAGGAAAAGATTACTATGGACCTCTTTGAAAAATATATTGTCACTCAATATTAGAAGCAAATCTGTAACTTTTAGGAATCTCCCATCTGCTCTTTCAACTGGCAGCCTCATACTTGAGAATTCTAATTCTTCAAAGAGCTTTAACATATTCAGTGGGTCTTAAGCTAATATAAAGTCTAAAAAATAGGAACTTCTCTCTTATTTCACTACTTGATAAAGAACCAATTTGCAGTAGCACAATTTATCCCTTATGGAATGTGATTTGATCTCAGACTTACAATGTTTGCAAACATGTACAGTTTAAAATGAAGCAACGTACACTGCTAATTTCTGTTTATCCTGTTAATTCTTGCATTGTTTTCCTCCAGCCAGATGTTTCTTATGCTTAATTTGCCTAACAACATTCAGACTAGAAAACCATTCTAGCATTCAAATGATGAATCAACATACCCAGATTTATTTTCCATATCCTTGGCTCTTTCTAGGTCTGTCTTGCATTTTTCAACATCCTTAATTTCTACTGAACCCAGATGGAATCTATGTTTGTCAGGAAAGAAAGAAAACAAAACATGTGATAGCACTTTATATTTTTCTGTGTTATGTGGAAAAGGCTTAAAGATATATATTCTTAAAATTATGCTAGTTTGCATGGTTTTTAAGACTATACTATATCTCCAGACTCAAAGCTGTAATACTCCTAGAAGAAAACATAGGTAGTACACTTAGTAACGCAGATCTTAGAAACATATTTTAGGATCTGTCTGCTTAGAGAAGAGAAAAATAAGCAAATGGGACATAAGCAAAATTAAAAAGTTTTGCACAGTGAAGGAAACCATCAACAAAACAAAAAGGCAACCTACTGAATAGGAGAAGATATTTGCAAATGATAAGGGGTCAATATCCAAATTATATATAAAGAACTCATACAATGCCATATCAAAAAAACTAACATCCCAATTAAAAAATGGAGAGAAAAGCTGAAGAGCCATTTTCCCAAAAATATACAGATGGTCAATAGGTATATGAAAAGATGCTCAACATCACTAATCATCAGGGAAATGCAAATCAAAACAGCAATGAGATATCACCTCATACCTGTCAGAATCAGTTCAGTTCAGTTCAGTCGCTCAGTCGTGTCCAACTCTTTGTGACCCCATGAATTGCAGCACGCCAGGCCTCTCTGTCCATCACCAACTCCTGGAGTCTACCCAAACCCATGTCCATTGAGTCAGTGATGCCATCCAACCATCCCATCCTCTGTCGTCCCCTTTTCCTCCTGCCCCCAATCCTACCCAGCATTAGGGTCTTTTCCAATGAGTCAACTCTTCGCATGGGGTGGCCAAAGTATTGGAGTTTCAGCTTCAACATCAGTCCTTCCAATGAACACCCAGGACTGATCTCCTTTAGGATGGATTGATTGGATCTTCTTGCAGTCCAAGGGACTCTCAAGAGTCTTCTCCAACACCACAGTTCAAAAGCATCAATTCTGCGGCGCTCAGAATGGTTATTATCAAAAAGACCAGAAATAATAAGTGGTGGTAAGGATGTGGAAAAAAAGAGAACCCTCATATGCTGTTGGTAGAAACATAAATTGGTACAACCACTATGGAAAACAGTATGGAGGCTCCTCAAAATGTTAAAAATAGAACTACCATATGACTCAGAAATCCCACACCTAGGTAAATGAAGAAAATGAAAACACTAATATAGAAAGATAAATGCACCCCAACGTTCATAGCAACATTATAATAGATAAGATACAGAAGCAACCTAAGTATCTATCAACAGATGAATAGATAAAAAAAGACGTAATATATATTCAATATACACAGACATATAATGGAATACTACTCAAAAACTCCAATACTTTGGCCACCTGATGCGAAGAGCTGACTCATTTGAAAAGACCCTGATATTGGGAAAGATTGAGGGCAGGAGGAGAAGGGGACGACAGAGGATGAGATGGTTGGATGGCATCACCAACTCAATGGACATGAGTTTGGGTAAACTCCAGGAGTTTGTGATGGACAGGGAGGCCTGGCGAGCTGCAGTTCATGGGGTCGCAAAGAGTCAGACACAACTGAGCGACTGAACTGAACTGACTGATACAAAAGAATGAAATTCTGCCATTTGCAACAGCATGGATGGACCTGGAGGGTGAGTGAAATAAGTGCTTAGTGAAATAACTAGACAGAAAAAGACAAATACTGTATGTTTTCATTTACACGTAGAATCAAAAAAGTAAAACAAAAAATACAACAGAACAGAAAGACAAAGATACAGAGAGCAAACTAGAGGGGATAGGGATGTAGGAGAACCAAGATATATGACAGGGATTAAGAGACGTAGACAAATAGATATAAAATAAATAAGTTACAAGGATATAATGTACACGTGGGAATATAGCCAATATTTTATAATAGCTTAACATGGAGTCTAGTCTATAAAAATTGTCATCATGCTATACACCTGAAACTAATAGTGCAAGTCAATTATACTTCAATTTAAAAAATCATGGACATCAGGCATTTGAGTAAACAAAATGTGGTAGACAACCATTGAAATGAACCCTAATGATCCCTACTTCTTGAGATTCATTTTGTGTCTTTGTAATTCTTTCCTCGTGAATGTGGGGTTGTTCTTAATGATTCACTTCCAACAATAAAATATGGCTAAAGTGTTGGGATGTCACTTTCAAGATTAAGTCACAGAGACTCTGTTTTCCATTTTGCTCACTCTCTCCCTTTCCTGCTCTGAGGAAAGCCAGTTGCGATGTCGTAACTAAGGATGCTTGATGGAGAGGCCCACGGGGCAAAGAACTGATGTCTCTGGCCAACAGCCAACAGGGGCCTGCCATCTGTCAACAGCCCGGTAGTGAGCTTCAGAGTAGGACTTCTGAAGCCTATCAACAGTTATAAGAGTGAACTTGGAAGCAGACCCTCCTACTGTCAAGCCCTAGGATGACCGTAGCCCTGGGCAACATCATGGCTGCAGGTTTGCCAGACACTTTGAGCCAGATAACCCAGTAACACCTGGAATCCTGAGCCACAGAGAACATTAGATACAAAAGGTTCATTGTGTTAATCTACTACATTTTAAGGTAATTTACCATGACAGTAGCAATGTGGGCACCTAAAGCCCATAAAGAAAGCTTATGTCTTTGACATAAGAATAAATAAAAGGGCCCCTACGGGTCAAAGAGTTCAAGGGAATCACTGTTACTTTTCTTTCTCTCTCTCTTTTCTCTTGCTACTTCATCCTGATGGCCATCTCAGTAGCATGTGCTGCACAGCTTGAAAGGAACTCTGGCTTTCCAGTCCAAAAACTAGAAAGAGGAACCATAAGGGACAGAGCATATAGGGGAAATTCTAGGGAGAAGAGATCTCCCTAGAGATCTCTTAATTTTGTGTATGAACTGACCCAAGTCCTTAGTCATGAGCTGAAATGCAAGAACAGACACAGAGAACCATAGCTTTGAGAATGAAACTACAATAATAACCAGTATCCATTATTCCAGACTAACTCCTATGAGGTATGTGCATGGAACAGACTAACCAGCACAGTAAGGGTTTTGAAAATTGACCTTACATTAGACTTGCCATCCATAGAAGGAAAGATAGAATGTGCGGTCTAAACCTAACTGGGTTTAGTCACTGTAAAAACAAAACAAAAGACAAAAATGGGTATCTCCAAAAGATTTTAACAAGACCTAGAACCTTGCAATATAATATTCAAAATGTCCAGGATACATCTCAAAATTAATTTTTAAGAAAACAGGAAAAAAGAAAACTTGGATCACTTTTCCCTAGGAAGAGACAATCAACAAATGCAGACCCCAAGATGGTCTAGATATTTGAATTATCAAAGATAGTAAAGCAGTTATTATAAATATGTCCCATAAGATAAAGGTGAACACTCTAAAAAATGTATTTTAAAAGTAGAAGTTTTGAGTAGAGAAACTATAAAAGTGAATCAAATAGAAATTTAAAAACCGAAAAATGTAATATCAGAAATTAAAAATTCCTCAATGGGCTCAATGGCAGAAGGCAATGATGATAACAAAGGAAATATTCAGTGAACTTGAAAATAGACACATAGAAATTATCCAATCTGAAGAAGAAAGAGTCATAAAAAGATTGGGGGTGCTGAAGAACAAAGTCTCTGGCACCTGTGAGACAATATCCAAGTTCTAATTTTCTGTCATTAAAGTTCCAGGAGAGAGAAAAAATAGATTGGTGCTACACACACACACACACACACACACACACAATACGAAATAATAGATGAACACTTAAATTTAGTGAAGACATAAATATACAGATTCAAGAAGTTCTGAGACCCATCACAAGATAAACTGAAAAGAAAAAAACCCAGACACATCATAATCAAGCTATCAAAACCCAAAGATTAAATATATATATATGCTCAGTTGTGTATAATTCTTTGTGACCTCATGGACTATAGCCCACCAGGCTCCTCTGTCCATGGAATTTTCCAGACAACAATACTGGAATGGATTGTCATTTCCTCCTCCAGGGGATCTTACCAACCCAGTAATTATACAAGGGGTAAAATGTAATGCTGCAAATAAAGGAAGAACAAAAGAAATGGTAAATATAAAGGTAAGTAGACTGTTTTTCTCCTTTTACACATTCTCTTCAAATAAGTATAGCTATCGCATGCAAAAATTACAGCATTCTCTGACAGGGCTTTTAATGTGTGTTACAACTATAATATAAAGAGATTAATATAAGGAACTTAAGTGGATGTAAGGCTTCTACATTTCCATGTTTCAATAAAAAGTAGAGACTTTTAGGTTAGATTTTCAAAAGGACTCAATTTTATGCTGACTATAGGAAACTCATTTTAAAAGTAAATATAGTGGATTGATAAAAGTAAAAAGAAGGTAAGAGATATACGGTGAAATCACCAATGACTTCCCTGGTGGCTCAGACAGTAAAGAATCTGCCTGCAATGCAGGAGACCTGGGTTTGACCCCTGGGTCAGGAAGATCCACTGGAGGAGAGCGTGACGAACCACTCCAGTATTCTTGCATAAAAAATCCCATGGAGAGAGGAGCCTTGCAGGCCACAATCCATGGGGTCACAAAGAGTCAAACATGACTGAGCGATGAACACACTATATTATCATAGTCAGAGAAGACTTTAGAACAAGGAAACGGTATTAGGGATGACAAAAGATGTTAAATATTGATAAAGGGGTGAATTCTAGAAGAAGATAAAATAATACTAAATGTGTATGCTTCTAACAACAGACCTCAAACTACATGAAGCAAAAACTGATAGAACTGAATGAAGAAATAGACAAATTAACAAATATAGTTGGATATATCTATGCATGCATACATGTATGTTAGTTGCTCAGTTTTGTCCAACTCTTTGCAACCCCTTGGACTATAGCCAGCCAGACTCTTCTGTCCATGGAATTCTCCAGGCAAGAGTTCTGGAGTGGGTTTCCATGCTCTTCTCCAGGGGATCTTCCTGACCCGGGGGTCAAATACAGGTCGTCTGCATTACAGGCAGATTCCTTATCATCTGAGCCACCAGGGAAGCCTGGAGATATCTATAGTTAGTTATTAATAGAAGAACTTGACAGAAAATCAGCAAGGATAAAGAAGACTTAAACAACACTAACTGCCATTTATACAACATTCCCTACAATAAGAGCAGAATATATACTCTTTTCAAGTGTTCATAGAACACTCATCAACATAGATGATATCTTGAGCCATAAAATGAACCTTAATCAATTTACATGAATTGAAACCATATGCAGTATGTGCTCACTACAGTGGAATTAAACCAGAAATCAGAAATTAAACAGAACATCTGGAAAAAACACCAAATATTTGGAAATGGAAACAACTCATGGAGCAAAGAAAAAAATCTCAAGAGAAGTTAGAAAATAACTTTATCTGAGTGAAAATGAAAATACACCATATCATAATATATGGAATGCAGTTAAAGCAGTACTTAGAGAGAAATGTATAGCACTAAATGCTTATATTTTAAAAGAAGGACAGTCTCAAGTTGATTTTTTAACCTCATATTAAGAAACTTGTGAAGAAAAAATTAAACACAAAATGAGTAGAGGAAGGAAATAATGATTGCATTATTAGGGTCATATAGTCTCTAAATAAAGGAATAGAAATAAATGAAGTGGAAAACAGAAAAACAGTAGGGAAGAATCAATGAAACCAAAGAGTGGTTCTCTGATTAAAACTCAAGCCCAGGTAGATCATGCAGAGGAAAAAAGTTGCGAATTACCAGTGTCAGGACCAAAAGAGGAGATATCACTACAGATCCCAAACACATTACAAAGACAACAAAAGAATGCTACAAACAATTCTATCACACAAATTCAACAACTGATGTGAGATGGACCAATTTCTTGAAAATTATAAACTACCAAAATTCACCCAAACCAAATTTGGGGGAACTGGAGAGTATGTATCTCAGGAGACACTCCAGGGTTTTATTCAGGACCACTGCCTGCTCCCAGCGTGCAGTATCTGCAGCCTCAGGATAAGTTCTCATCTCCATAGCTCCAGCTACCATCAAAGCTTAGTACTGAATCTTAGTCCTTTGTTCACTAGTCCACACTTTTTGCTATAAACCTATAATTCCACCCTCTTCCCTTCCTAGACTATACTTTACTGAGGGGTAAATTAATACAATTTTTAGGAACTTTGGATAGGTTAGGTTTTGCAGAAAAATTTGAAGAATCCAATTAGCCTCTCTTAGGAGCCCCTGTCCCCATTGCCCTCTGCCTAAACTTTCTCAACAGCATGTATGTACTTTGTATTAATACACATTCAGGGAGGTTCAAAGCACTTGCCTGCCTCTCTCTTCATGGCCATGACCTCAATCCAGGGGCTCTCTTCATCCAGCAACCCTTCTCCCCAAATCAACCAGCTTTCAGTAGCATGTGGCTTTTCTCATGAGTTTTATTTCCTAATTTAAAAGACCAATAGAGACAGAGAACAGCAAAATTCTGTAAAGCAAGTATCTTTCAATTAATAAATTAATTAATTTAAAAAAAAGGAACAAAGACCAATAGAATCCTTAGAGAGACTAAGTTCCTTGCCTGAAAAATTGATACAAGGTTAGGATGCTCAAAGGATATCTGCTCTAACTCTTCATTCTAATTTAAGGGAGAACTTGATGTGTTTTATATAGCTTACGTCTGTAGATTTATGGTTTACTCATTAACATCTAGGGTCCTTCCTTTCCAGCTAGTATTGTGTTAATTTATAAACTGAAAAATAAATAACCTAAAAGTATAGTTCTCAGTTCTGTCTGAAAGTGAAAAAAAAGTCGTTTTTACCGATTTCTTCTAATTTTGGAGCGGTATTCCCAAACTAACAATGTCTGTGAGGGACAAACATGTTCCCAGGCAGCAATTGCCAGCATCTGGACAGGCATGACAAGGTGCATTCCTGGCAATATTTTGAGAAAATACAAAAGCAATGGAGTGTGCAATAGACTCACTAGTTAAGCCATAAAGTTATACTGTTTAAACTTCCCAAGAGCCACACCCATAATTAACATGGATTTCTTTAAACCACCAGAGCTGGGCTTCCTTCCTCTCCCACACTCCCTGGGAATTTTAACTCTCATCCAAGACCTTCCCTTAAGACCAGCAGGTCATGGTGTTTATGGTCTTGACAAGTCTGGACAAAACTGGACTTCTCCTGTTGGTTACATGTTGACTAATCCCTCATTGAAGTGATCCTTACCTTGGCAGAAACACGTGAATTCTGCCACCAATGCTTCTCTGAGCTGAGCCCTAGCCCAATCTGTTTTTTTTTTTCCTTAATTGGTGTATAGTTGCATCACAATGTCGTGCTGGTTTCTACTGCACAGCAGCATGAATCAATCATAAGTATACATGTATCCCCTCCCTCTTAGATCTGCTTCCCACCCCTCATCCCACCCATCTAAGTCATCACAAAGTACTGAGCTGAGCTCCCTGTGCTATACAGCAGGTTCCCACTAGCTTGCCACATCTTTTTTGTTTGTTTTTCAGAACCAGAATCAGCAAGTGCTCATCTTGCTTTCTAAGCAAATACAACTCCTACTCACTTCTTTCCTACCTTTTGGCAGCAGCAGGCTCTGCTTACTATCCTCTCTTTCACATAATTACCTCTTTCTTTATGCTCGGCTCCTTCACTAAATAGGTATTTTTTTCTTTTTGTTCTCTTGTTACCCTTTCTAAATCCCTAGAAGTATAAAAGCTAGGACTTGGTCTGCACTTTGAAATGTCTCCCACACCTGTGGCGTGACTGTCACTAGAGGATTTATATTAGATTAAGTGAAGAAAACAAATGAAGTGTGAGAGGAATGAAGAATGAAAAAAACTTGCCTATGATAGATCAATCAAAATGCCAGTCAATGATTCTTTACAGATAAAACATAATGTCACCCCATAACTTAAATTCTGAGAACTGCAGCCAGTTTGAGTAATCACTAAAATAAATGTGCCTAGTCTTTCTCCTTTAGAATACTGATTTTCAAATTTGAGTGCCCATTGGTATCACCCGAGAAATGTTTTAAAATACTGGATACCTAGATCCCATCCACAAAGATTCTGATTTAACTTGTATGGGTTGCAACCTGTGCATCAAGATTTTAAAAATTTCCCCAGGTGACTGTATTGTGCACCAAAGGAACTCTATCATGTAGGAAATTTCAGCAGGATCAGAAGCACCAGCAACATTTGATAAAACATAGATAGCTAGAGTTTCTGATTCAGTTGGTATGGATGGGGGCCTGAGAGATGCCATGTCCAATGAGCTCCCAACTGAAGCTTATGATATTGTCCCAGAGACCTCACTTGAGAACTGCTGCTTCAGAGAAATTTCATGTGCATCTGAATCACTTTTCTGTGCCTAGGAGTCTGTTAAAAGATAGGCCTGCTTCAGCACAACTGGGATTGGATCTGAGATTCTGCATTTCTAATGCACTCTCAGATGATATCAATGCTGATTCCTGGACCACACTTTTTTTTTTAAGTTTTTAAAAATAACATTTATTTCTTAAAAGTTAACATGTGCATAATTGGAAACCCAAAAACACAAGAAGTAAAAAAAGTCATTCATAATCACAAGCAGTTTACCGTTTGATGTGCCCTTCTAGATCTCATTTGTGTATTTTCACAACACCCATTTTTCTGTAATTAAGATCATACAATTATGTACCATGCTGTTTAACACATCATGAATATTTACCATTTCAAAGTCCCCAAACTAGGAGTATTTTGATAACCAAGAATACATTACAGCAACTCAATTGGGAAGGAAAAAATTATAATCCTGCCTTACTTGGCAACAGAAATTTCAGAGAAGACAAAAATGGCAACAGGCCTCTAGATAAAGATATTGGCAGAGTCTCGATTAAAATACTACATTCCCTTAATGTTCAATTAAAGACAAGATGTAAAGCAACAGAGTACACAAAGTATAATGCTTCTAAGAGTATTCATTATCTAATCGAAACTATTAAAGTATTAGAAAGTATGTATGTTTCCATTGAATTAATTACTTAACAATGCATTCCTATAGAACAGCCAAGAGATGCACGTACATCCGTGGTTACCATCAAAATATAAGTATTCATTGGAGGGACTGATGCTGAAGCTGAAGCTCCAATACTTTGAGCACCTGATATGAAGAGCTGACTCATTAGAAAAGACCTTGATGCTGGGAAAGACAGAAGACCGGAGAAGGGGATGACAGAGGATGAGACGGTTGGATGGCTTCACTGACTCAAAGGACTTGAGTTTGAGCAAACTCTGGGAGATGGTGAAGAACAGGGAAGCCTGGTGTGCTGCAGCCCATGGGGTTACAAAGAATTGGACACGACTGAGTGACTGAACAACATAAATATGAACACATCCACATATAGCCCTCCCTTTATACTTCCTTCTGCCCCTCTGTCATTGGTTTTTAGGGAGGGCTGTGTCTTCTGGACCACAGTATTATAGCAAAAGATTAGAGTATAGGAGGTCAACTACTAAGAGTACTCATTAAATAAAAACGATTTTGTGAAAAGAGTGAGGAAAAAAAAATCAGTACCAAAGCACCAATTTGAAGGGAGTTTTCAACAGCAATTTCAACATCATTACACAGATACATGATAAAAAATATTATCAGCTTATTTGGTAAATGTTTGTTACAAAAGTCAATGGGTATTGAAACATGTCAATAGGTAGTGGACACTACTCATACTGTGATCATCTTTCTTTCTCTTTTTTAGTTTTCTAGGCTTCTGCCTTCTCCTTCCACCAATTTACACACTTCCTTTATGCATATTCCTGGTTTTGGCCCCATATTTTCATACGCCACACAATCTCCATGGTGACCTCATCCACTCTCAAGTATTCATGTCATGCAAATCTCCATTGACAGTCCAGACCTCCCTCCAAACAACTTGTTAATCACCATGGGCATTTTCAAACTCAGCATATCCAAATGAAGTTATCATCTTCGACAACGCTTCGATCTCCTGTCCCAACCATTTCTCTCCTATTATCCACCCTCCCCCCCAAATTAACTTCCAGTGTCTGTCATTACCCCCATAGTAACCAGTGGTATTAATTTATCCATGTGAAATTCAGAATCACCTACATTCATTGATCCTTGTGGTCTTTTCACTCCTTCATCACCATTTTCTGCATATTTAAGTAAGAAGAAGAACATCTACTTATCTCAGCAGTAGTCTTGTAATTATTTCAAGGCTTTTTCAAATATATTTTTGTGAATTTACAATGCAAAATATTCCATCTTTTAAGTTTGTAACTTTTGGCTAAGAAAACAGTAATAGTTTTACTCAGGTCATCTGGGTCTTAGAGATAGCATGTTTTGATAACTATATTTGAAATTATATTATATACTTATCTTTAAAAACTACTTCAGGAATGTTATTTGCTAAATTGCTTTTCCTTTTTGTTTTCCTGAGTGTATTACAACTAACTTGCAATTTAAAGAAAAATTTGAAAAGGCTTATATTTAAACAATTTCAAATGAACATCACAAATACCAAATGACCAAATTAAAACATTAATAACTGTAGATGATTCACATGTCTCCTAGACTTACTGTCTTGTCTTAATGTTATTTTTCCTCGACATTAAAAAAAAATCCTTTAGCACCATCTGCTTCTATAGTACTTTGCCATGTTTTAAAATTTTCATTCCCAGACTCGGCAGTTTTAAAATATCTCCATGGAAGTTTCTTAAAGGAAGTCAGTTGGAACAAGAGTTTCCATTCCTCTTAGTTTGTTTCTTAACAAACATCAGACGAATTACTCAAGAAGCATGGAGCCACATATTTTTTGTTATAATCAGACATTTCCCTTCTGATTTTCCCTGTGACCTTATGGCTATACGGTGCCTGAAGGAACAGTATTTTATGTGCTGTATACACAACTTGTGCAATAATTTTACCTTAAAATATGTGGATCTAGCTCTATAATCTGAACCACAAAATGTGATGAATTTCCATGTAGTCTCATTCATTTTATAGATAAACATTTAACAAATGACTAGATTACCAAAATAAATTCTCCAAGGGACATAGATGGACTGAAGCAATAATTCCAGCAAAATAAATCTGATAAAGTAAATAGACTCTTCCTCTATGAATCAGATTCCTCCAGTTTGGGACAGCAGTAATGGAAGATTAAGTGGTTCACTTCTTCACTGTGTACAACTCAAGTCTGATGTTGATTTAGAAATAGAAAGAAGTGGCATTAAGATAGTGATGGCGAAATTGTGGTAGAAGAAATAGCAAGAGGTCAACCGTTTTCTTAGGGAAGTACAAATGTGGGTGTGAAATTGTTTACCAGTATATTTACCCTTGGAGAAGGAAATGGCAACCCATTCCAGTATTCTTGCCTGGGGAATCCTGTGGACAGAGGAGCCTGGTGAGCTGTTTTCCATGGGGTCGCACAGAGTCGGACACAACTGAAGCGACCTAGCATGCATGCAAGCATATTTATCCTGTTAGTCATTATTCAATATACATCAAACACTAGCTGTGTCTAGATTCTATACTAGCTTCTGTGATGAATCAATAATTTTCTTAATAATTTTAAATGAAATTGATTCATCATCTTAGAGATGCACCTGGACTCCCTCCCTCCCTTCACTATTTTCTTCTCAGGTCCAATTTTTTCACATACTAACTAGAATTAACTTTGTAAAGTCAAAATTACATCATAAGATAAAGTTCAAGCTCCCGAACGTGGTTTACAGAGACTTGATGCTTTCACAATTACTTACCTCTCTGCCTTGCACTCAACCTTGACCTCTGGCCACACTGAATGACTAAGCAGTCACAGCAGTTAGGCATTTCCACAGCCCAAATGCTTTTCCATCTCTCTTTGTCTGTCTCTTTTTTTCCTTGCCTTTTAGTTTCTGGCTTAAATACCTCCTTAGCTAAAACTTCTCTAAGAAATAAAACCTGATAAGGTGAGCCTCTTATGCTGTCAAATGCTCTACCCCTGAGTTCTACCCATCAGGTGAGTCTCTTATGCTTTCCACCCTTGAGCACCTAACACAGAAACTTATTAACTTTTCTGCCTCTCCTACTGGACTGGCTACCCTTCAAGGACAATGGTTTGTTCTGGAAATCTTGCTGTGTGAAATAGGGCCTTGGTGATAATTGGCTGAATGAGTAAATGGAAAAATGAAATATATTTTTCCAATTTATTTTCATGAGGTCATTTTATAGTGGCTTGTGAGTGAAGTAAGGAAAATTAGCCTTGGCCTCACTACTTGACTACATGGACTAAAATATTTGATGGTAAATGCACATACTTACGTGTTTCCTAACACTAAGTGGCTCCGTGGTAAAGAATCTGCCTGCCAAGCAGGAGATGTGGGTTCAATCCCTGAGTCAGGAAGATCCCCTGGAGGAGGAAATGGCAACCCACTCCAGTATTCTTGCCTGGAGAATCCCGTGGACAGAGGAACCTGGCGGGCTGCAGCCCACAGGGTCGCAAAAGAGTTGGACACAACTTATCGACTAAACAACAACAACAATGCACATACTTCAGCATATTCTCCCTTTTAACACACTTTAATTTTAATTTATTAGTAAAATGTTTTGTACTGAAATCAGTCTTTCCTACTGAGAAGATTAAGAGCTTATTCTTGCTTTGATGTATTATGATGAGTCAAAATACAAGGCAACTGCAAAATCAACTTAAATTTATTTTGTTTTCCTCTCTTTTGAAAGCAGAGTAAGAAGGAATTGCACTAACAAAAATTATTTCCTGGTTGAATTTTACTTTCATTTTTTAACTCTCCCATATTTTCCTAAACATTGACAATGAAAAGGTCAAAAAGAAAACCAATTAACACTTTTACGCACAGGAAACAGCAGAAAGATAATGACATTGTTCAAATGAGAGATTAGTAATATGGGTGATCTGTGACTTTCTTGCTACCTTTAAATTCTATAATTTTATGACTTCTCAATTGTACTATGTAAAAATTTGTAGATTTCAATCCATCCTATATATAGTAGGGTTTCACCTAGAAATGTCTGTGAAATGCTCTATCATGACAGAAATAATTAATGAAAAAGTTTACGTATGACTTCAGTCATAATAAAAGGTAAATGCCTTGCACACAGTAAGTACTCATGAAATATTAAATGAATAAATCTATCAATTGGTCAACAAATGCTATTAATAAATGAAGTTTGCGTATTAAAATCCTGTCTCTGCCGCCCTCCAGTGGCTCAGTGACTTAACTCTGAAAGACTTCTATTTCCAGATCATTATTTGAGGGGAGTATGAATGTTCAGGTTTGGAAGCTTGGTAGTTTTCTTGGGCAGTTTTGCATCTGTTCTCTGAGATACCACCTTGGTGCATCAAGACTAAAACCCCAAGACCAAATACATGATCCATCTCCTCCTATTTACAGAAGGTTTAACTTTACCAGTAGTAACAGATGTTATCAATATGTAGTAACGTTTGTACACTCATAAATTATATAGATTTTTCATTTGTAATCACATAAAACTCCCCATAAGAAATAGTGGTGGACTTCCCTGGTGGTTCAGTGGCTAAGGCTCTGTGTCCCCAATGCAGGGGGCCTGGGTTCTGTCCCTGGTCAGGGAAGTAGATCCCACATGCTGCAACTAAAGATCCTGCATGCCACAATAAAAATGAAAGATTCTGTGTGCCGCAACTAAGACCCAGCACAGTCAAATAAATAAATTAAAATAAAAAAGTGAAAATGACAACAGTAATTGCAACTGTTATATTAATATTAGAAATAGCTCTGGCCTTTCATTAGTACGAAAAGTGGGTGATAGTGTTGTTATATATTTTTAGGCATGCGGGTTTAAAGAAATGATACATGCTAAACACAGCCTGGGATGCTAAACTTACATGCAATCTAAAAGTAGTGCCGTATATAAAAATGTTAACTTCACAAATACTATCACAAACATCAGTTCTGCAATCAGGTGAGCTATAGAAGTGAATTTTTGTATTGTCTTGGCCTATGAGAATTACATCCTAGAGTAGGTGCAACAGAAAACCTTTTTGTTTCCAAAAAAAAGGATTTTTTGACATTGGCTGCGAGCTAACTGCCAGATCGCCTGTGCTTCAGGCCTTGTCCTGGGGTTTTAGATAATGATCTCCAACTGGATCTTTAAATGTTTACCTTCTCTTGTTATTATAGTTCTTCTGGAATTTCCTTTCAGTTTTAGCCAAGGAAGTGTCTAAATTCCTTCCTACTCTGCCACCATATCTCTAGGTGATGTGATTCTTTCTTTTTTTTTGGCTCACCTACAATCTATCATCTTGAGTAATAGTCTCTTATTTAAACAGTATGAAAAGGCAAAAGGATAGGACACTGAAAGATGAACTCCCCAGGTCAGTAGGTGCCCAATATGCTAATGGAGATCAGTGGAGAAATAACTCCAGAAAGAATGATGGGATGGAGCCAAAGCAAAAACGATACCCAACTGTGGATGTGACTGGTGATAGACGCAAAGTCCGATGCTGTAAAGAGCAATATTGCATAGGAACCTGGAATGTTAGGTCCATGAATCAAGGCAAACTGGAAGTGGTCAAACAGGAGATGGCAAGAGTGAACGTTGACATTCTAGGAATCAGCGAACTAAGATGGACTGGAATGGGTGAATTTAACTTAGATGACCATTGTCTCTACTACTGTGGGCAAGAATCCCTTAGAAGAAATGGAGTAGCCATCATGGTCAACAAAAGAGTCCGAACTGCAGTACTTGGATGCAATCTCAAAAACGACAGAATGATCTCTGTTCATTTCCAAGGCAAACTATTCAATATCACGGTAATCCAAGTCTATGCCCTGACCGGTAACGCCGAAGAAGCTGAAGTTGAACAGTTCTATGAAGACCTACAAGACCTTCTAGAACTAACACCCAAAAAAGATGTCCTTTTCATTATAGGGGACTGGAATGCAAAAGTAGGAAGTCAAGAAACACCTGGCGTAACAGGCAAGTTTGGCCTTGGAGTACAGAATGAAGCAGGGCAAAGGCTAATAGAGTTTTGCCACGAGAACACAATGGTAATAGCAAACACCCTATTCCAACAACACAAGAGAAGACTCTACACATGGACATCACCAGATGGTCAACACCAAAATCAGATTGATTATATTCTTTGCAGCCAAAGATGGAGAAGCTCTATACAGTCAGCAAAAACAAGACCGGGAGCAGACTGTGGCTCAGATCATGAACTGCTTATTGCCAAATTCAGACTTAAATTGAAGAAAGTAGGGAAAACCACTAGACCATTCAGTTATGACCTAGATCAAATCCCTTATGATTATACAGTGGAAGTGACAAATAGATTTAAGGGACTAGACCTGATAGACAGAGTGCCTGATGAACTATGGACAGAGGTTCGTGACATTGTACAGGAGACAGGGATCAAGAAAATCCCCATGGAAAAGAAATGCAAAAAAGCAAAATGGCTGTCTGAGGAGGCCTTACAGATAGCTGGGAAGAGAAGAGAAGCGAAAAGCAAAGGAGAAAAGGAAAGATATTTTCATCTGAATGCAGAGTTCCAAAGAATAGCAAGGAGAGATAAGAAAGCCTTCCTCAGCGATCAGTGCAAACAAATAGAGGAAAACAACAGATTGGGAAAGACTAGAGACCTCTTCAAGAAAATTAGAGATACCAAAGGAACATTTCATGCAAAGATAGGCTCGATAAAGGACAGAAATGGTATGGACCTAACAGAAGCAGAAGATATTAAGAAGAGGTGGCAAGAATACACAGAAGAAGTGTACAAAAAAGATCTTCACGACCCAGATAATCACGATGGTGTGATCACTCACCTAGAGCCAGACATCCTGGAATGTGAAGTCAAGTGGGCCTTAGAAAGCATCACTACGAACAAAGCTAGTGGAGGTGATGGAATTCCAGTTGAGCTATTTCAAATCCTCAAAGGTGATGCTGTGAAAGTGCTGCACTTGATATGCCAGCTAATTTGGAAAACTCAGCAGTGGCCACAGGACTGGAAGAGGTCAGTCTTCGTTCCAATCCCAAAGAAAGGCAATGCCAAAGAATGCTCAAACTACCACACAATTGCACTCATCTCACACACAAGTAAAGTAATGCTCAAAATTCTCCAAGCCAGGCTTCAGCAATACGTGAACCGTGAACTTCCAGATGTTCAAGCTGGTTTTAGAAAAGGCAGAGGAACCAGAGATCAAATTGCCAATATCCGCTGGATCATCGAAAAAGCAAGAGAGTTCCAGAAAAACATCTATTTCTGCTTTATTGACTATGCCAAAGCCTTTGACTGTGTGGATCACAATAAACTGTGGAAAATTCTGAAAGAGATGGGAATACCAGACCATCTGACCTGTCTCTTGAGAAACCTGTATGCAGGTCAGGAAGCAACAGTTAGAACTGAACATGGAACAACAGACTGGTTCCAAATAGGCAAAGGAGTACGTCAAGGCTGTATATTGTCACCCTGCTTATTTAACTTATATGCAGAGTACATCATGAGAAACGCTGGGCTGGAGGAAACACAAGCTGGAATCAAGATTGCCAGGAGAAATATCAATAACCTCAGATATGCAGATGACACCACCCTTATGGCAGAAAGTGAAGAAGAACTAAAGAACCTCTTGATGAAGGTAAAGGAGGAGAGTGAAAAAGTTGGCTTCAAGCTCAACGTTCAGAAAACTAAGATCATGGCATCTGGTCCCATCACTCCATGGGAAATAGATGGGGAAACAGTGGAAACAGTGTCAGACTTTACTTTTTTGGGCTCCAGAATCACTGCTGATGGTGACTGCAGCCATGAAATTAAAAGACGCTTACTCCTTGGAAAGAAGGTTATGGCCAACCTAGATAGCATGTTTAAAAACAGAGACATTACTTTGCCAACAAAAGTCCGTCTAGTCAAGACTATGGTTTTTCCAGTGGTCATGTATGGATGTGAGAGTTGGACGGTGAAGATAGCTGAGCGCCGCAGAATTGATGCTTTTGAACTGTGGTGTTGGAGAAGACTCTTGAGAGTCCCTTGGACTGCAAGGAGATCCAATCAATCCATCCTAAAAGAGATCAATCCTGGGTGTTCATTGGAAGGTCTGATGTTGAAGCTTAAACTCCAATACTTTGGCCACGTCACGCGAAGGGTTGACTCATTAGAAAAGACCCTAATGCTGGGTAGGATTGGGGGCGGGAGGAGAAGGGGATGACAGAGGATGAGATGGTTGGATGGCATCACCGACTCGATGAACATGGGTTTGGGTAGACTCCGGGAGTTGGCGGGAGTTGGTGATGGACAGAGAGGCCTGGCGTGCTGAAATTCATGGGGTCGCAGAGAGTCGGACACGACTGAGCGACTGAACTGAACTGATTTAAACATTCTTTTTTTTTTTTTGGCTATCATTCACTGATCATTTATTAAATTCTTTTTTAAAATTAATTTTTATTGGAACATAGTTGCTTTATAATGTGTTAGTTTCTACTGACAGCAAAGTGAATCAGTGAATATGTATATATATCTCTCCTCTTTTTTGGATTTCCTTACCATTTAGGTCACCACGATGGATTTGAGTTTGGGTAAACTCCGGGAGTTGGTGATGGACAGGGAGGCCTGGCGTGCTGCCATTCATGGGGTCACAAAGAGTCAGACACGACTGAGTGACTGAAATGAACTGAACTGAACTAGGTCACCACAGAGCATTGAGTAGTGCTATATGATATGTTCTCATTAGTTATTTATTTTATACATAGTATCAATAGTGTATATATGTCAATCCCAATCTCCCATTTCATCCCACCCTACCTTACCCCCTTGGTATGTATGTCCCATTTATCCTTCATAATAATATTTGTGTTTTTCTTACTTCAGTTCAGTCGCTCAGTCGTGTCCGATTCTTTGCGGCCCCATGGACTGCAGCACACCAGGCTTCTCTGTACATCACCAATTCCCAGAGTCTGCTCAAATTCATGTTTTCCTTAGTTTCAATTACATTATTAATTTTTCTTAATATCAATTACATTATTAGAATTTTGTGTATTTTATTAATGTTTTAATAAACTCTCAGAGTTATTTAACATTTGTATAATTTTTCTACTTTTTACTTCACAGTAATTTTGCAACTTGTTTTCAGTTAATAATATATTGGGAATATTATAAAAGAAAATTATTTTTAAAACTAAATCCTAAGAGAATAATTTTCTCACCAAAGCATCTTTATAACAGTGAAGCATTTAAAAGAATAAGCAAACTGAAATGTATGTCCATCAAAGGAGATATATTATATAAATTCAACATCATAAAATGCAATAATATTCACTAATTATGTTTTATCTAAGTATTCATTTGTCTGTTACAAGTCCATAAAATATAAAGTGAAAATTACATTTTGTGAGTTAAAATTTTAAAGTATTTTAAGGTATTTTTTTCCACTTTACAAATGGATGTGCATGGGGTATTGTGTGTATGTCTTATGTGTTACATATACACACACATACATGTCTGAAAGAATATAATCTAAGCTAACAGTGATTTTATTTATTTTTAATTGGAGGATAATTGCTTTACAATATTGTGCTAGTTTCTGCCATATATCAACATGAATCAGCCATGGGTATACGTATGTCCCCTTCTTCTTGAACCTCCCTCCCACCTTACATCCCATCCCAACCCCTCTAGGTTGTCACAGAGCACTGGGTTTGAGCCCCCTGTACCCTACAGCAAATTTCCCTTGGCCATCTCTTTTACCTACAGCAATGTATATGTCTCAGTGTTACTCTTTCACTTCATCCCTCCTCCTTCCCCCACTGTGTCCACAAGTCTGTTCTCTGACGTCTCCAATGCTGCCCTGCAAATAGGTTCATCGGTACCATCTTTCTAGATTCCATATATATGCATTAACATATGATATTTATTTTTCTCTTTCTGATTTACTTCACTCTGTATGATAGGTTCTAGGTTCATCCACCTCATTAGAACTGACTCAAATGCATTCCTTTTTATGGCTGAGTAATATTGCATTGTATGTATGTGCCACAACTTCTCAATGCATTCATCCGTCGATCGACATTCAGGTTGCTTCCATGTCCGAGCCACTGCAAACAGTGCTGCAGTGAACTCTGAGGTCCATGTGTCCCTTTCAATTATGGTTTCTTCAGAGTAAACCTTCTATCAGTTAAGCCCAGTAGCAGGATTGACTGATGTGATTTTTATCTGTGGTGTGGTTGTTATTATCTTAATCTAGAGCCAAAAATATCCCAACTTTCATTATTCTTCATGAGGCCTTTAACCGAATTCAATTATGCCTTAAAATTCAACATATATTATACTTGAATGCAATTTCCTGAACACAAAAATGTTATGAAGATTACACACACAAAAGCAAAAAAAAAACAAAACAAAACTGGGATGGTTTTCATTCTTATTGCAACAAAAGTGAACCAAGAACACAGTGAGAAATTATTTTAAGCCAAGTTTGTGGTACTTTTGTTATGGCAGCCCTAGGAAACTAGTATTCTTTAGGAAATTATCCATTTTATCAAGGTTTGAAAATTTTACTTGTATAGAAGTCTATATATAAAGCAGTCTCTTATGATTTGTAATTCCTTCTGCTTCAATTTTGTTTTCACTCCATTCTTTACCTTTTTCTTTCTTTCTAAGTTAGAGGTATTTTGTCTATTTTATTTCACCTCAAAATAAGGATTTTATTTATGAATTAGAGATATTATTGTCTATTCTGAACCTCAAAAAATCCTGTTTTATCTTTACAATGTCTTTGATTATTTCCTTGGTTTATTTTGTTGTTTACCTTTATTTTTTCTTGCTTTTGGTTTACTTTTTCTTGCATTTTGAGCTGGCTATTTAATTCATTTATCCTCATTCTTTTATTTTTATTCATAAACATGTTTAAGGCTTTGAGTTTTCCTCTCACCAGTACTTTAAATATCTTCAACAGATTCTGCTATATAGTGAACTCTGTAATTTCAGTTTGTATTTCCCTTTTCACCCATTAAGCAGAACTCGTTTAATAGTAGGCTTTTCAATTGCCAGTTGGACACACACCTATTTATTTATTATTAATAATTTTTCAGCGGATGTTGGCAATTTGATCTCTGGCTCTTCTGCCTTTTCTAAAACCAGCTTGAACATCTGGAAGTTCACAGTTCATGTATTGCTGAAGCCTGGCTTGGAGAATTTTGAGCGTTAATTTACTAGCATGTGAGATGAGTGCAATTGTGCGGTAGTTTGAGCATTCTTTGGCATTACCTTTCTTTGGGATTGAAAACTGACCTTTTCCAGTCCTGTGGCCACTGATGAGATTTCCAAATTTGCTGACATATTGAGTGCAGCACTTTCACAGCATCATCTTTCAGGATTTGAAATAGCTCAACTGGAATTCCATCACCTCCACTAGCTTTGTTCATAATGATGCTTCCTAAGGCCCACTTGACTTCACATTCCAGGATGTCTGGCTCTAGGTGAGTGATCACACCATCGTGATTATCTGGGTCGTGAAGATCTTTTTTTGCAGTTCTTCTGTGTATTCTTGCCACCTCTTCTTAATATCTTCTGCTTCTGTCAGGTCCATACCATTTCGGTCCTTTATTGAGCCCATCTTTGCATGAAATGTTCCCTTGGTATCTCTGATTTTCTTGAAGAGATATCTAGTCTTTCCCATTCTATTGTTTTCCTCTATTTCTTTGCACTGATTGCTGAGGAAGGCTTTCTTATCTCTCCTTACTGTACTTTGGAACTCTGCATTCAAAGGGATAAATTATAAGATTCTTAATTCAAAAGTATCTTCTTCAGTCTGTCTAGCAAAACAGAACTTTCTAGATGGCTTTCATTTTTCTGTAGGGGGTAAAGAGAATGATTATGTGCTCTTTGATATTTTAATTTCCTTTTGTCTTCTAAGATCTTAAATTTCCCTCTCTTGCATCTTTTTCTCATTTATTCTGAATTTTCCAGGATGTTTTTCCCATCTGTTTAACCCCTATATCTCCCCAAACTTACTCTTTTCTAATTGCCTCCTTGAGTCCTCTGTACATTTCTCAGTCCCTTCCATGAGGTCAGTACTCCTTTTCAGTATTTTTATACTTACGTGTGGTTTTCTTTTTCTAGAAGTAATTTCCAGATTAACCTTAAGCCCACTGCCAGTTTCTATTTTCTCACTTTCAAGCAGTTTTTAATAGACTGCTTTGGCTCTCCATTGACACTTCTATAAGGAATGTGAGCAGTCACTTACTGGTATTTTTTTTATGTTAAAATATTTCATATTTTATTTTTTACTGATTCAGTTATAATATGCTTTATTAACATAGATCACAATTTTTTTTATTTTAATTGGAGGCTAATTACAATATTGTGTTGGTTTTTGCCATACAGTCACATGAATCAGCTATGGGTGTACATGTGTTTTTTATTTTTCTAGTTTTACAAGTGATTGGAAGTTTGGACATTTTCTACTACTAGAGTTTGTATAGTTTCACTTCTTGTTGTTCTGACTTTAAGCGGATATGTTGAGAGATATGAATTTACACCATTTCCATTGCCTTCAGTTCAGTTCAGTTCAGTCACTCAGTTGTGTCTGACTCTTTTGCGACCCCATGGACCACAGCACATCACGCCTCCCTGTCCATTACCAACTCCCGGAGTTTACCCAAACTCATATCCATTGAGTCGGTGATGCCATCCAACCATCTCATCCTCTGTGTCCCTTTCTCCTGCCCTCAATCTTTCCCAGCATCAGGAACTTTTCAAATGAGTCAGTTCTTCGCATCAGGTGGCCAAAGTATTGGAGTTTCAGCTTCAGCATCAGTCCTTCCAATGAACACTCAGGACTGATCTCCTTTAGGATGGACTGGCTGGATCTCCTTGCAGTCCAAGGGACTCTCAAGAGTCTTCTCCAACACCACAGTTCAAAAGCATCAATTCTTTGGCGCTCAGTTTTCTTTATGTATAGTCCAACTCTCACATTAGCTTCCCTAAATTCTCCCAAGTTTAAGTGGAACATTCTAATATATTATCATCATTAAAAGTAACTTTGTAAAAAAAATATGTATTTTTAAAGCAACGAAAAAAAAATCCTGCAAAGGGCATGAGATACTTCACAGCAGAAGACATCTAAATCTTCAAGCCTGTGTTCCAAAAAGAATTGCTATTACGATTCTGGAATCACTACTAATTACCTTTGAGATACCAAAGGGACATGTGGAAATTGCAAGGATACTGCAAGTGGGTAAATCCTGTTGAGATTTTCACAGGATGGATTATGCAAGATAACTATAGCCATTTTGACTTTGAGCCTAAGTAGTGTTCTAGGATGATTCAGAAGGCATTTGGAGTTACTCAGATGAAGCACTAGTTGAACATGGGTTCATTGTGAAGAAGTACTCTCAGGTTAGCTGCTGCTGCTGCTAAGTCAGTCGCTTCAGTTGTGTCCGACTCTTCGCGACCCCATGGACTGCAGCCTACCAGGCTCCTTCATCCATGGGATTTTCCAGGCAAGAGTACTGGAGTGGGTTGCCATTGCCTTCTCCACTCAGGTTAGCTAGACTACTCTTTTTGACAGGATGGGTCAGTTTGGGAATAATGTGAATTATAATGAATCTGGAATTGAGAAGACATTTGCCAAATCCTTTATTACATTCTTTTGGGCAAGATGGAAAAATATAAGCTGTAATATAATATCATTTTTTTCTTATTTGCTCTAAGCTAGCAGAACTATTTCGGAGAAGGCAATGGCACCCCACTCCAGTACTCTTGCCTGGAAAATCCCATGGATCGAGGAGCCTGGTAGGCTACAGTCCATGGGGTCGCTAAGAGTCGGACACGACTGAGCGACTTCACTTTCACTTTTCACTTTCATGCACTGGAGGAGGAAATGGCAACCCACTCCAGTATTCTTGCCCGGAGAATCCCAGGGACGGGGGAGCCTGCTGGGCTGCCATCTATGGGGTCGCACAGAGTCGGACACGACTGAAGCGACTTAGCAGCAGCAGCAGCAGCAGCAGCAGACCTATTTGTGTCAGGTGCTCACTTCACTAGATAAAAGAGGTCCAACAACACACTTTTTACCCCATTCTAAACAATTTTCCCTTCTTTGTTTCATGTTATTTTACCCCATCTTCTGACCTGATTCATTTTCCCATTTATGACTTTAC
The DNA here is from genome assembly GCF_054371585.1 of Giraffa tippelskirchi. Taxonomy (NCBI): domain Eukaryota; kingdom Metazoa; phylum Chordata; class Mammalia; order Artiodactyla; family Giraffidae; genus Giraffa; species Giraffa tippelskirchi. The sequence goes on from NC_137275.1 coordinate 214,658,711, forward strand.
CATGAGGCTTGGAACTGTGGCTCATTACAGTTTGCTGGCTTAGCAGATACACTTGTCTGGAATTCATAGTCTCTCTTTGATTACTGCTATGAAAAGGGATGACTGTAAATTAAAGATGATAAAAGTATAAATAAAATAAAGGAATGAAAGAATGACAGACTCCGTAATAAAGATTTTGAAAACTGTTTTTAACAGCACCATAAATATGCTGTACTAAGTAAATTCCATAAGATTCCCCATATATATAGTTTTTCTTAAATATTTTATAATGCTTAATTTTGATAACTACCATCTTCTCTGAGTTCTAAACATTTTGCTGTTGTTGTTCTGAGGAAACAGCCCAAAGATGATCAGCAGATGGCACTGCTAACTTGAGGAACTAATTCCTAGATGAATTAAAAATTGGAGATGTGACTTAAAAAAAACAAACTATTAACAGTCACTTTTTTTCATTGCACAAGTGTATTGAAGAATAATGAGAAAATAAAGTTAAGCAGATGGAATAAATTTTAAAATTAGATAAATAACATATAAAATCACTGTGAATATTAGTTCAGTTCAGTCGCTCAGTCATGTCCGACTCTTTGCGACCCTATGAACTGCAGCACGCCAGGCCTCCCTGTCCATCACCAACTCCCGGAGCCTACCCAAACTCATGTCCATTGGGTTGGTGATACCATCCAACCATCTCATCCTCTGTTGTCCCCTTCTTCTCCTGCCCTCAATCTTTCCCAGCATCAGGGTCTTTTCAAATGAGTCAGTTCTTCACATCAGGTGGCCAAAGTATTGGAGTTTCAGCTTCAACATCATTCCTTCCAATAAACAGTCAGGACTGATTTCCTTTAGGATGGACTGGCTGGATCTCCCCACAGCAGGTTTTATAGTTACATGTTAAACAAAAATGGAATATATCCAGCAAAAACTTGGTGACCAGGTTTTTTTTAATGAATAAGGTATTATAAACAAGTTGTTATGTCATCTTTCTCAGCAGCATGATGTTTTATGCCTGTAAAACTATATCATAATTTAGTTAACTAATAACATGTTGTCTGATATTTGGGTTATTTCCAATTTCTTATTCTCATAAATAACACTGTTGTGAACATCCTTGTGCCTAATACCTTGGTCACAAACATTACGAACTTAATTGTCTCTCCACAGGAGAAATTTTTAGAAGTAGAACTTCTGTTTCAAAATATATCTACATTTTTAAGGTCTTGTTTTCAAATTGGTCACAAGAAAGGCTATACTAATTTACACTCTCCTTTTTGCTTTATTTATATACACTGAATATTATATTAAAAAGTCTTGGTGGAATTTCTTGGTAGTCCAGTGATTAAGAAGCTGCCTGCCAAAGCAAGGGACATGGGTTCAACCCCCAGTCCAGGAAGATTCCACATGCCACAGGGCAACTAAGCCCACATGCCCTAGAGCTCACGGTCCACAAGAAAAGAAGCCACTGCAATGAGAAGCCTATGCACTGCAACTAGAAAGGATCCCTCGCTTGCCACAGCTAGAAAAAGCTCACGTGTAGCAATGAAGACCCAGCACAGCCAAAAACAACAAAATAAATTAAATAAGTAAAGCCAACTCTAGTTTTTAAAAATGCATTCGCTTCAAAATAGGTGAAAAAATCAACTTTAAAAAGTGTCTTTTATTAACTATTTTCTAACTTTCAATAGGCTTATTATCTGCTTGATTTTTAGAAAATTCATATTCAAGTCTTTTACCTTTTTGAAAATAGAATAATCATGATTTCTCTGCTTAATTTGTAAGCAGTCTGTATATATTAGAGCTTCCCTGATGGTTCAGTTGGTAAAGAACCCACCTGCAATGCAGGAGACCCCAGTTTGATTCTTGGGTTGGGAAGATCCCCTGGAGAAGGGAAAGGCTACTCCCTCAATATTCTGGCCTGGAGAATTCAGGCCAGAATGTACAGTTCATGGGGTTGCAAAGAGTCGGACATGACTGCGTGACTTTCACTTTCACTTTTCTGTATATATTAAGGTTATCATTGCCACTAAATATCTCAGTACCATTAGCTCAAGAGATATTTAAGAGAGCATCATTTTGCTTTAGAAAATATATTTATCTGTAAAGTTTATTAAATTTTTTGAGTATTGTTTTATAATTAATTTAATAAATGTCCCCAGGGGTTACGAAAAGGGCTGGTCTATAATTTTATATTTTACAGTTCTGTTATATTTCTCTTATTCTCTATATAATGCTATTTATTTTTGACTACTTGATTTCTCATGGAGAAGAGAGGCCAAAATTTCCAACAGTTATGTTTCTCTTTAGTTATATTTGTTTTTTCTTTATATATCATTATATTATTATTTGATACATTAAAGTTAATAACTCATACTTTTAGTGTGGATTTTGCATTTCAGCTTAATGTCTTTTACCTATTTCAATTGTTTCTTTAAAAAAACTCTCGAATTATACTTAGTAAACCTAATTAATACATCAATTGGTACATTATTAATTTATTAAGTGATGCCTCTAAAGTGGTAGAAATGTTTGATCTTTTCAGTAGCTTTAAACATTTTACTCATATTGTCTCCTAAGTTTTTTCAGTGGCTTCTTCAAACTGTCCCACAGGTCTTGGGCTTCCCAGGTGGTGCTAGTGGTAAAGAATCCAGAGGAGGGCATGGCAGCCCATTCCAGGATCCTTGCCTGGAGAATCCCCACGGACAAAGGAGCCCGGGGGGCTACAGTCCATAGCGTCACAAAGAGTCGGACATGACTGAAGTGACTTACCACACACATGCATTATAAATTAATAGAATTTGAATTCCATAATATAAATGCTATAAAAGAGGATGTGTCTCTTAAGCACTTCATGTTTAGGCAGCTGCCTAGTTGGAGTAGAATATTTCTCATGTAATTCAATGCATTTTTAAAAATAATTGTATTCACTTAATGACAGAGTTTTCAGGATAGGTGCATTTACTCATCAAAACATCTCCATGAAGCAGATATTATTATTACTTCTACTAAAACATTTTAGGAATGAGGACCAGAAAGATTAAGTTATTGCCCACAAGACACAGCCAGGATCCAAAGCCACACAACAAAAACATCTGAATTTATGGTTTTATTCCACAACCAAGCCAGAGAGATAGGCCTGTGAATAAAAACTTACTGTGCTGATTTTATTTAAGACTCTGTAAGATGACAGTGTGTGGCACAGTATTGCTGGTGCCTGGAGGCTGGGGTGCCCAGTGGCAGCACCTTGGCTACCACAGTGAAGGCTGTTTCCCCAGGTTAGGGAGTATTAGGAGACAGTCCCTTAGGCAGGCCTAGCGACATTATTACAATGAGGAATAGGAACAGCGACAGTGATGGGGGACACTTACAACAGGCTGAGCAAGGTGCTGACCAAGGAAGCCGGGGCAAGACAGGAAGATAATCGCAAAGGGGCAGGTCTAGCCTCAGCTGGGAATTCAAGCACACACACTGTCCCCTGGGGACTTCCAATGAACATGATAGACTCCAGAAAGGACCTGATGCCACAGGAGGGGGTGAAGTTGAAAGCAGAAGATTTTGCTTATTTCTTGACAAATTGTCCTACTTCTAGCTGTCTGCTGGTTTGATCTCCTTGCTTTCCAAGGGACTCTCAAGAGTCTTTGCCAGCACCACAGTTCAAAAGGAGATCAAACCAGTCAATTTTAGAGGAAATCAACCCTGAATACTCTTTGGAAGGACTGATGCTAAAACTCCAATGCTTTGGCAAACTGATGTGAACAGCTGACTCGTTGTGAAAAGACCCTGACTCTGGGAAAGATTGAGGGCCAGAAGAGAAGGGGGTGACAGAGGATGAGATGGTTGGTTGACATCACTGACTCAATGGACAGGAGTCTGAGCCAACTCCAGGAGATGGTGAAGGATAGGGAAGCCTGGCATGCTGCAGTCCATGGGGTCATGAAGAATCGGACACAACTTGGTGCCTGAACAACAACCTGTCTGCTAGTATGGCCTAGAAAATACAGGACTCTACTATGGGGATAGAGAGAAGCTTTACCGACAAAGCAAAGGCAACGTAACCCAGTTGGCAGGAGTTACATTTGCAAAAATCAAAAGACTGGTTTACACAGCCACAGTTCATACCTGACCTGCAATGCTTTGTGATGGCTTAGATCCAGTTATCCTGATCCTACAAGTCTTTTCACCAAAGCATCTGCAAATGATAAAAATAGGGCTTGGAACATAGCTAACACAGGATTTAAAAGAATCACCCATGGGACTTGCCTGGTGGTCCAGTGGTTAGGAGTCTGCCTGCCAATGCAGGGGTAGTGTTAGTTACTCAGTCATGTCTGACTCTTTGTGACCCCACGGACTATAGCCTGCCAGGCTCCTCTGTCCATGGAATTCTCCAGGCAAGGATACTGGAATGGGTTGCCGTTTTCTTCTCCAGAGGTTCTTCCCTACCCAGGGATTGAACCCAGGTCTCCTGCATTGCAGGCGGATTCTTTACCATCTGAGGCACCAGGAAAGCCCCAGTGCAGGGGACACAGTTTCAAATCCTGATCCGGGAAGATTCCACATGCCACCGAGCAACAAAGCCCATGTGCCATAACTGTGAGCCCTCGAGCCCATGCTCTGAAACGAGAAGCCACCACAATGAGAAGCCCACATACCACAACTCGAGAGCAGCTCAAACACAGCAATGAAGACCCAGCACAGCCGAAAATAAAACAACATTTTTAAACAATTGAAAAAAGAAGCATCCATGGGTTACACACCAGTGTTTTTCATGAATGATTACTAAATGAGTCAGAGTGGATATCTATCATTTCACCTGCAGAGTTGAAGCCCTGTGTGATCTTAGGGAAAGCATACACCTGAGAGACTTGGTACAGACACCTCTGGTGACCACAGACTCCCCATATTTCAAGCAACACTGACCCTCAACTAAAAACAAGCGTCTCTCTTAGGGGTGAAATTAGCGACCAATGGACCGAAAGTTTTTTGAATTTTGATGATCACGAAATGAAATTCTGTTAGAGTCACTAGCCAAAAACAAAATAAAACAAAACAGGTGACTTTCAATGGCACAAAAATTAGATTTGCCTCAAACTTCTATGGAATGTTAGATGCCAGACAACACTGAAGAAAAGTCTACTCTCAAACCCACTGCCTTCACCTGTGGAGCCTTCAGTAGATACTCTCTGATTCTACAAAGCTTCAGCAAACACATCTACTATGTATACTTCTTGAAAAGAAAAATATTTCACTTAACATAAAAATGAATCAAAATTCACAAGATGATTTTGAGACACAGAACTGACAGACCCATGAATAATATATAGAATTGCCTAAAGAGTGTTTTAAACATATCTACAAATATGGGTATAAATATGAAAATTATTTGTTTATTAATTTATACATGCAGATGTATATTTAAAAGCAATACAGCAGAAATTAACACAACATTCTAAATCAATTATACTTCAATAAAATAAGTTTTTTAAAAAGGTGAGGAATTTAGGTAGTCAAAAAAGTAGAGATAAAAAAATTTATTTGTAATACTATTTATGAAAAAAAAAGTCTTAACAGAGTATTTCCTCCAGCTAGGGATATGCATGTTGCAAACCATACTATAAGTAAATTTTATTCTTACATTTTAAAATTTAATGGATAAAATATAATAGTCTGAATTTCTAAAAACACAATTTTTAATACTTCTGCATAATATTACATTCTACAGAAATCCCATAATTTCAAAAGATTTCCCTTTGGGAGCCATTAGATCATGTAGTGATGTAAATGTCTTTTCATCTTTGCATTGGATAGAGTCCTGAAAACGAACTTTAGTGAGTCAAAAGATATTATCTTTATAAAGATGAAGATACATATATATAAAGATAGAAAGAACTTTATAAAGTTCTTGATAAAAATTTCCAATTAAGGGATTCCCTGGTGGCTCATGGGAAAGAATCTGCCTGCCAATGCAGGGGACAAGGGTTCAAACCCTGATCTGGGAAGATCCCACATGCCGTGGGCCCATGCACAACTACTGAGCTTGTGCTCTAGAGCCCAGAAGCTGCAATTATTGAAGCCCTAGAGCCTGTGCTCTGCAACAAGAGAAGCCATCGCAATAAGACCGCACAGCATACCTAGAGATAGCCCCCACAGGCCCAAGCTAGAGAAAAGCCTGCACAGCAACAAACACCCAGCACAGCCAAAAATAAACAAAGGGAAAAAATTTTAAAATCCTAATTAATTTATACAACCACCATCTGTGTGTAGGAAAGTATTGGTCTCACTATGTCATCAATAACAATGATTATCTTTAGAAAGTATAGCTTTCCCAATTAGGAAGGCATGTGTGTGTGCAAAGTCACTTCAATCATGTCCGACTCTTTGGGACCCCATGGACTGTAGCCTACCCGGCTCCTATGTCCATGGGATTCTCCAGGGAAGAATACTGGAATGGACTGCCATGCATTGTTGCCCGGAGAATCCCATGGTCAGAGGAGCCTGGGGGGCAACAGTCACATAGCATCGAGAAAGAGTCAGACGCAACTAAAGTGATTTAGCATCCACGTACACCTTATGGCTTTCACGGAAATGCAGAATGGGACATTTTCCTTGGGTAAATGTGATCAGCCAAGAAGTCAGGCAGTACACGTTCTGTCTTGCTATGTTATCCCAGCACACTTGTCTCTATCCTGACCGCACACACCCCTCAACCAACCAGACCCACTTTTACCAGCCCAGCCACTGCTCTCTCACTACACGGTCTGTCTTTCCAGCCCTGAGCTAATGTCCTGTCATTGCACCATCCACCATATAGACTGAAGTAAAGCAAGTTAGGGTTTGGGTGGGAGTACAGCAAAGGAGATCAAGCCAGTCAATACTAAAGGAAATCAACCCTGAATATTCACTGGAAGGACTGATGCTGAAGCTGAAGCTCCAATACCTTAGCCACCTGATGGGAAGAGCCAACTCGTTGGAAAAGACCCTGATGCTGGGAAAGATGGAGGGCAGGAGGATAAGGGGGTGACAGAGGATGAGATGGTTGGATGACATCATGGACTCAATGGACATGAGTCTGAGCAAATTCCGGGAGACAGTGATCGACAGGGAAGCCTTGCATGCTGCATTCCATGGGGTCACAAAGAGTCGGGCATGACTGAGTGACTGAACAACAACAATAATCGTGTATTACATGCTGCCCATTGACTAACATTCTCCTTCAATTTGCTATTTAGAAATGGGGAACCAATTCTTACTGGTACATTTGATTTAATGCTTTGATGAGATAAACCTTAATAATATCAGGAATTAAGTCATTCTTGCAGTCACCAGCAGCTATTGGTACCAAGTCATGGCTTATACTTTATTATCACCATACCAACCGCACAGAAGCTGATGGATCCTGTTTTTCTCTCCAAGGTGGAATGATAACTTTAAGAAACTTTATACACACATTAACATTATTACTTACATTTCTTTGAATACTAATTAGTTTGAGAATTTTCATGTTATTAGGTCTTTGTAATTCTACAACTTATGTCCTTTGTTGAACTCTATGTTAGAAACTTTTTCTTATTAGTTTATATGAGCTCTTTGGGAATGAGTAATCAATTGCAATTTCTGTAACAGATATTTACCCTTAGAGAATGGTCCTACCTCACTCCTGATATCTATATATGAATTCTATGTGCATTAGATTCCTGCACATATTCTGACCTTGTTATCACTTCTTTCTAAGAGAGAAGCAGGATCATGATCCACTTGATGAGTTTGGGAACTAAATCTGTGCATACATAGCTCAGTACTGTTTTCAAGGGGTTTCCCTGGTGGCTCAGCAGTAAAGAATCTGCCTGCCAATGCAGGAAATGCAGGTTTGATCCCTGGGACAGGAAGATCTCCAGGAGAAAGAAATGTAACCCACTCCAGTATTCTTGCCTGGGAAATCCCATGGACAGAGAAACCTGGCAGGCTATAGTTCACAGAGTCCCAAAAGAGTTGGACATGATTTAGTGACTAAACAACAACCCCTTTCAAGTCTTTTCTAATTTGAGAGCAAACATCCCTCCCACTGAGACAAAAGGAACAGCTTCTTTTCTGCTTTCTCACACTGTAGGTTCAACAGGTGCAGACCCCAAATGTGAAGACTTGGGTTGCTCCAAGGCTGCCTATGAGTAGACAGGTGGTGGTGGTTTAGTTGCTAAGTCGTGTCTGACTCGTTTGCAACCCCATGGACTGTAATCTGCCAGGCTCCTCTGTCCACGGGATTTCCCAGGAAAGACTACTAGAGTGGGTTGCCATTTCCTTCTCCAGGGTGGACAGGTACATAAACCAGTTCAGGGGCTCTGTGATAGCAAACTCACTTGTCTATTTCACTGTCTGGCAACACTCTCCAAAATTAGCTTAATAATAATGTGGTATTTTGGCCTCCATCTATTGACTCATTTCCTTTATATTTCAACTGGTTCATTTCTTGGACAGGGGAGAAGGATACTATTTACTCAAACTGTGAATTCCAATAATTTGTTTTTTAATGATATGGTGTCTTAATAATATAAAGTAGTTAAATTTTTATAAAAGTCAAATTTATTGTTGCTTTCCTGTATTCCTTGCATTGCTTTTATCCTTAGAAAATCTGTTCCCATGCTAAGATCATGCAGGTTTATCTATATTTTCATCCAGCACTTACATAGTTTGGTTTTTGTTTAAATCTTTACCATATGAGCCATCAGGGAATTTGAAATTAGCTTATGAACATGATGTAAAGTGCAGATTTGTTTTCCAAATAATTAAAAAACACCCTGGCAGAACCTTTTTGAATAATCCTTTTTATTCACAAAATTGCAATGACCTTATCATATACTAAACTACAAGATATGTATACCTGGCCTCACCAACAGCACCATCAGGATCTGGGACCTGCAGAACCAGGGTGTGGTAAGGGGCCGGCGGGTAACTCTAGTGGAACCAAGAGCATTGCTGTCAAAGATCAGACCATCTAGACCTGGCAGTCTGGACTCTTGCCAGCAGTGCTGAGACCCAAGGAGGGCCAGGGAGCCCCAGGAATACCAACTCATGTCTCAGATAATGAGCCTATACCCCCACCTTTGAGAGGACTGGGCACAGCCAATGGCCAACAGCGGCTGCAGCACATCTGAAGGGGCCAGAAGTACATGGTGAGATGTAAGAACAGCAGCATCCTTTGTCTAAACTTTTCTTCCCTCCACCAGTGATGGATGAGCACCGAGACAGCCCATCTGGTCAGCATCTACCCAAGGTAGCCAAGGTGTTCCTGGCACCTGAGATCTCTTCCATCATGTGCTGTGATGTGTCCCCCCATAACTGCCTGATGGTCATCAGGGTTCAGCGACTACTACTAATGTACCAGAGCATGTAGTGAGGGATTCACCACAGTCATCCTAACTCAGGGTCCTTTTGTGTTTTTTTTCCCCCAAGGGTCAGGGGAGGTGGTAGTGGTGGAGCTGTGTGGTGGGAGCCTGACTTTCTTTGACGTTGCCAAGATTGGACTGGTGATCTTTGTTACATGCAATAAAGCAATCGAGGAAAACAATACCCCTCTACACATACATATGCTATGTATACATACATATCTTCATCTATCTGTGTGTTTACATACATATTAGTATATGTCATGTCTCAGAGAAGGCAATGGCACTCTACTCCAGTACTCTTGCCTGGAAAATCCCATGGACGGAGGAGCCTGGTAGGCTGCAGTCCATGCGGTCACGAAGAGTCAGACACGACTGAGTGACTTAACTTTCACTTTTCTCTTTGGTGCATTGGTGAAGGAAATGGCAACTCACTCCAATATTCTTGCCTGGAGAATCCCAGGGACAGGGGAGCCTGGTGGGCTGACGTCCATGGGGTGGCACAGAGTCGGACACGACTGAAGCGACTTAGCAGCAGTAGCAGCAGTAGCAGCATGTCTCTGGATTGTCAATTATATACCCTGTTGATTCTTTTGCCAAAGTTATATTTTCCAATTATGACAGCTTCATATTTTTTTTATTAGGTAAGGAAGATGGTGAAGCACAGGAAATCTGGCAGATGGTGAAGAACAGGGAAGCCTGGTGTACTGCAATGCTTGGGGTCACAAAGAGTTGGACACGACTGAGAGACTGAACAACAACAAGGAAAGTTCAACTTTGCACAGTCTCATTGTATGAATACATGTTATAATAAAATGCCATTTTTGGCTATCAAATTTGCTATCAAATGTTAATCTCCTACAACAAACTTTTATTATTTTGTAAGTATGATATCTACACATTGCTCATGCCTGTGAATCAGGCGTGGACTGGACTGTGGTTTGCACTACCAGCTGGCCTGCAACATGACTGAGAATGGTCTCCACCAGTCACAAACTACATCTGTTTGTGCCTCTGTTTGTTAGACAATCTGGCACCAGGAACAGCTGAGAAGAAAGATTGAAAACAGCTTGCTTGATTGATGTGTCTCGAGTTATCTCTAAATCCAAATAAAATGTTAAGTGCTATCAAGAAATCATAAATCAGGCATGTCTCTCTTTGAGCCAGGAGAAGGTCTTGCTAAAGCTTTTATGACACCCATTTGTGAGAGACTGGCTTGCATTCAAAAAGAGACTTTAGACCTGCTTCTTCTACACAATTAATTAGGTTATATTTCTAACCCATTTGAGCTGTGAGGTATAGTGCAGGGCCTAGCATTAAAGTCATGGTGATGAAAACTGTCGGAACTAGGGTTGTCCACCAGGTAAGAGGAATACAGTACCAACTAAGAACGCAGAAGGTGGTTGATGCCAAAGACTATGTTGGGAGAGCAGCTGTGATCCAGGAGATGTGTTCATGGGCAGTGAGATGGGCGTGAACAATACAGGGTAGCTGAGCAAAAGTCAGTAGGACATCAACCTGGGGGAGACCCCAGTACTGAACCTTCATGAGTGATGACAAAAAGTTTTCAAAGGAATCTGTCTACACTGTAGATGGGAATGTAAATTGGTATAGCCACTATGGAAAACAGTATGCAAGTTCTTCAAAAAACTAAAAATAGAGCTTCCCTATGGCCCAGCAATCCCACTCCTAGGCAGACATCCAGACAAAACTATAAATCAAAAAGATATATGTACCCCTATGTTCATAGCAGCACTATTTATAATAGCCAAGACATCTGTGCATGTGTGTGCTCAGTCGGTCAATTGTGTCCAACTCTCTGCAACCCCATTGACTGTAGCCCACCAGGCTCCACTGTACATGGAATTTTCCAGGCAAGAATACTGGAGTGTGTTGCCATTTGTACTCCAAGGGATCTTCCAGGCCCAGGGACTGAACCCTCATCCCTTGCATCTCCTGCACTGGCAGGCATATTCTTTACCACTGAGCCATTTGGGAAATTGACCCAAGACATGGAAACAACTTAAATGTCCATTTACAGATAAATAGGTAAAGAAGATGGAATACTACAATGGAATAGTACTCAGCCATTAAAAAGAACTGGATAGACCTAAAGATTATCATACTAAGTTACGTAAGCCAGAAAGAAAAAGACAACACCATATGATATCACTTATATATGGAATATGAGGTTATGATAACCTCAGTTATGCAGATGACACTATCCTTATGGCAGAAAGCAAAGAGTTGACTCATTGGAAAAGACCCTGATGCGGCGAAAGACTGAAGACAGGAGGAGAAGGGGATGACAGAGGATGAGATGGTTGGATGGCATCACTGACTTAATGGACATGAGTTTGAACAAACTCCAGGAGATGGTGAAGGACAGGGAAGGAAGCCTGGCATGCTGCAGTCCATTGGGTCACAAAGAGGTGGACGCCACTTGAGTGACTGAACAACAACAAATACATGGAATATAAAATACAACACAAATGAATATACCTTTGAAACAAAAACAGACTCACATACACAGAGAACAGACTGTGGTTGCCAAGGGGGAAGGGGTGTGGGGCAGGGAAGGATTGGGAGTTCAGGACAAGCAAATGCAAACTAGCATATATAGGATGGATAAACAACAAGGCCCTACTCTATAGCACAGGGAACTATATTCAATAACCTATGATAAACCATAATGGAAAAGAATATGAAAAGGAATATATATATACCTATAATATATATACATATAAAACTGAATCACCCCACTGTATACCAGAAACTAATGCAACATTATAAATCAACTGTCCTTCAACAAAAAAGAAAGTTTTCACATTTTTATCTTTGTGAAAACCCTAAAGGCCACATGAAAGTACAAATGGACCTCTTTTTAGTCAGGGCATTTTAAAAATATAATTTTTAGCTGTTGTATTAGACGCCACTGGTTAATAGCAACAATGCCTAATCTTGGCAGAAAAGTAATTACTGGAAGAATATTGTGAAGTTCACTGAATCAGCGGGAAGACTAATGAATCAAACTTGGAAAATTGGTAAAAACCCAGGAAGGTCAGGCAGGAGGCACTACGTCAAAGCCATACCCCAGGAGCACTGGGCTCTGGTGATGTCTTTGCACCAGTACCTCTACCCTCTACCGTGGCTGCCACGTGACATGTCAGTGAATGAATTCTCAAGTGCCTTTGGTTTTTGCTGATTTACTTAAGACTGGAAGTCATGGTCAGGAACATCTGATTGACTGATCCTAGTCATGTGCCCACCTAAGTTTGGAGGCAAGTGGGGGAGAATCTGGAAACTTGGGTTTCTTTAATGTAAAGCTCGGTCTTGATGCCTTAGCAAGATGTTGAGAATAGCAGGGAAAGGAGTCTGGGTCTTAGGTAGCAAAACACATACACACGCACACACATACACACACACAAATATACCAACAATGAATTTCTATACCTGAAATTTCAACATTTAGAATATTTTTTATAAACATCTATTTATGTTTTCTGCAATAATTTGTTTTTAAAAGTCTATTTCTTAACGTCTAATCTTTTCCACTTTTTGTGAGAGAAATATTTTTTGTTTACTCATTTTTTTTGATAGGGGCCTGGTATATCTCCCCATTAATAGGGTGTTTACACACACCCGGACTTCCCCAAACTCTCCCAGGTCTTCATAAGGAAGGCTGGTTTCCAGCTCCTTCCTCCAGCAGCCCAGATTGAGTGCAGAGAGACCCAGGCAGTGGGCAGTCCTGATAGATAAACCTCATTTCTGAGATTTTTGGGCAATGCAGCTGCCCAAGACATACGAGGAGAAGGGTTTACTATGACCTGATGGTCCATTTCCAATTCAAGCCCTAGACCATATAAACTAGTGTGTATTTATGGCACTCAGGATTTCTTCATTTTTGAAAGCCTCTAATTTCTAACAAAAGAGATTTGCAAGTCTGTCCTGATTATCTTTTTTTAAGCAGATCCCATATGCATCATAATTAACAAAAATTCTAGCATTTGGGTGGTACCTGCCCTGGTTTTTGATGTGAATGTAACTGTTTCTCCATTTCTTTGCTCATTTCGCTAGCTATTGGGAAGAGAAATTAGACATCTGTTGTCAAGTAGCTACCTTCCCACAGATGGCAACAAGATCTGCGTTTGTTCTTTCTATATTTCATTTCACCTCTTCCTTTGAGCTGTTGTCTCATTGCTTTCTCTTGGCATTCTTAAAAAGGTATGAGGCCAAAATGAATGAGGCGAGAAAAGAAGTAGTGCATTTCTCTCATGCCCGCACGTCTAGGAGAGGTGGTTGCCCGTGAGCTTTACTTCTCTCCCTGCTCTCCCGTCTACCTAGTTAACAACTGCTCAGCTCAACTGCTCTCCTCCATGAGGGATGATCTCAGAACGGCCTCACCATCTGCGTGACCCCCATCAGCATGCAGAGTGCCCTCCCACAGTGCTCTAAACACACCTCTCTCATGCCTATCATCATTGCCATGCACTCACTCACCCATCCCCCTAGTCAGACTGTGAACTCTCTGCTAGAGGTACTTGCTGCTGGATCCCCAAGGTCAAGCTGAGTTAGTGAAATGAATGAACTGGTTTGGGAAAGAGAGAGAAAAGACAAGAAGAAAACTTTTCTTTGAACCTCTAGACTATTCCTAAATTGGTAACATGCAAGATCTCTCACACTTTGTTCAACCAATCTGGGAGGACAAATGGGAAGAAAAAAGAAGAAAGAGCTAGATTATGGGGCTGATAACTATTTCTGTTTATTCTGTTAAAAGTAGAATGCCTGTGCAAGAGGTTTACATTGTAAATAGTTACCAAGAGCAAATAAAGTATATAAACATAGTCTTTGATAACAGTTTCTATATAATTCCCATTTCTTTATAATAAAGGCACTATTCTGCATTTATTATTAGAAAAACGAATTGTCCACTGTGTAAGAGCTACCCATCAGCCTCACAGCTCCTAAACAATATACAATCTTGTCTTTTATGGCTCTCAGCTGCACCCCGCCTGGAAGATGCTTTAGACATGAGCCAACTTTTTACGTCGAACAAATGCCCAGTAAAAGACACTTCGAATTCCAGTTGGGCTGAACTTGCCCCTGCTCCAGAGGGCACATAAATGAATAAATACATCGTGCACACACATTATGCACGCACGCAGTCCTTGGAGCAGCTGTGTTATATTATAAGTTGGAGGCCTTTTGTTAGTTCAGATGTTTCAGGTCTGTAAAAGCACTCTGGAGAAGAAATAAATATTATGAGTAAGTCTCGTTTCCAGGCTTGTAGTGGGGAAACACTTACTAGCATGGTTTACTACAGCTTTATACTCAAACAATCTCGTAAAAGAATACCAGGATTACTCACTCAGCACATGACGGCTAAGACAAAATGGTGTTTGTTTTATCCCCTAAATATTCAAAATGTGATTTCATTCAGGCCATTTCGCAGATGAATTTTCTTCTTAGGAAAACTAATCAGAATAATCATGGACTCGTTTTTTTCTTAAAGCATTCATCTTTCTTTCATTTCACTAAATATTAAATACTAATAAAACTTCACAGTGAGAGAGATAAGATATATACATCTGAACTGTCCAAGGAAAGGCACATTCTTCCCCCATTCTTCACTGACTTTTACTAATCCATCTAATCTTAGCTTAATTATCACTTTCTTAGAGAGACCTTTTCTGGTCTTCTTAGCTAAGAAAGGGCCCTCACTGTACACTCCAGGGCACTTTGTAATTTCTTTTTATAGCCCTTCCCTCAATTTGTGCTTATATACTTATTTACTGCTCTAAGTCCTGTCCACCTGTAGACTGTAAACTCCAGGAGAGCATGCACCATGTTTCTTTTGAGTTCTACCAGGTTCTCAGCACCAGCCACAGTGCCTGGCACCTCTATAAGCATTCAGTACATATTTGTTAAATGAATTAATGAATGTTCATCCCCAAACCGCGTGGCGTCATAGCTAAGAGCACAGGTGCTGGATTCGGGCTCCCTAGATTGAAATGCTGGCTCTGCCTCTTAATAACTATGGGAGCTTGAGCAAATTACAGATGAAGATCCCCTATCTGTGAAATGAGGACACTGACCAGGCCTGCCTCACAGTATCCTAATGAAGATTAAATACGTTAACATATGTAAATTACTTGGAACACTGACTGGCACAGTAAGCCCTCAAGCAGAGCTACCTCTTAATAGTTTCTTTCAAAAGACAATTCTAGGAAAAACTGAAAGATTGGTTGCTAAAACTCAATGTCCCTAGGACATTATTGGGAGGCATATATAATCAATACTAATCTCTGAAGATATTTATTTATGTTTCCATGGTTTAGCAGACCACCTGTTTAATTTAAAAATCCTTTATTATTAAATATGTGGATATATTAAAACAAGTCATACCCAAGCCCCTCCGGCCTGGAATTCACTTTATCTTCTCATGCTGTTTTGTGTATATGTACCTGACCTGCCTCTTAAAAAACCTGTATGCAGGTCAGGAAGCAACAGTTAGAACTGGACATGGAAAAACACACTGGTTCCAAACAGGAAAAGGAGTATGTCAAGGCTGTATATTGTCACCCTGCTTATTTAACTTATATGCAGAGTACATCATAAGAAATGCTGGGCTGGAAGAAGCACAAGCTGGAATCAAGATTGCCGGGAGAAATATCAGTAACCTCAGATATGCAGATGACATCACCCTTATGGCAGAAAGTGAAGAGGAACTAAAGAGCCTCTTGATGAAAGTGAAAGAGGAGAGTGAAAAAGTTGGCTTAAAGCTCAACGTTCAGAAAACTAAGATCATGGCATCTGGTCCCATCACTTCATGGGAATAGATGGGGAAACAGTAGAAACAGTGTCAGACTATTTTTTTCGGCTCCAAAATCACTGTTGATGGTGATTGCAGCCATGAAATTAAAAGACGCTTACTCCTTGGAAGGAAGGTTATGACCAACCTAGATAGCATATTTAAAAGCAGAGACATTACTTTGCCAACAAAGGTCTGTCTAGTCATGGCTATGGTTTTTCCATTGGTCATGTATGGATGTGAGAGTTGGACAATGAAGAAAGCTGAGTGCCGAAGAATTGATGCTTTTGAACTGTGGTGTTGGAGAAGACTCTTGAGGGTCCCTTGGACTGCAAGGAGATCCAACCAGTCCATCCTAAAGGAGATCAGTCCTGGGTGTTCATTGGAAGGTCTGATGTTGAAGCTGAAATTCTGATACTTTGGCCGCCTGATGTGAAGAGCTGACTCATTTGAAAAGACCCTGATGCTGGGAAAGATTGAAGGTGGAAGGAGAAGGGGACAACAGAGGACGAGATGGTCAGATGGCATCACCGACTCAATGGACATGAGTCTGGCTGGGCTCCGGGAGTTGGTGATGGACAGGGAGGCCTGGCGTGCTGCAGCTCATGGGGTCGCAAAGAGTCAGACACAACTGAGCGACTGAACTGAACTGAACTGATCCACTATGCATGGGCTTAACTCTAACGGCAGCTGAATTATTCTCATTTCTAAGTTCTTGGAAAAGCCACCTCGCTAACAATGAATTATGGACAACAATACTCAAGGTGAACATTGTATAAAATTTAGGAAGGAAAGAGGAAAAACAAAATAAATACACTAAATTCTGTTCCAACTGAGGTAATCATTACTGTATTCATTTGTTTTAAAGGTTTTACTGATAAACACCATGGGGTATGTGCCATATTGGACAACTATATATTATAATGTTAAAAGGCAAAACTTACCTGGTTGTCAGAGTCTCACACAATGATGTATGAGGATGCACTGCTAACACAGCTACCTTTTTCCCCTCACTCTATACACACATCAAGTGTATGCTTTGATCACTAGCTGTAGGTGCTATTCAAAGAGCTATTTCATGCTATTTTCATGTACAACTGAGTACTTTTACTTGAAAATAAATAAATTTATTTATTAAAACCTGATTCTTCCTTAACTTTAAAGAAGTTAAAGTTCATGATTTGGGTTTAGCAGACCATCAGGCCTGCTAAATCAGGCCTTTCTGATATGCCTTTCTATATTTAAGCTTTAATTTGTCCCTTTTCTCCCTGTTGGGAATCTTCATTTTCTTATTCTCTCATATAGGAACTCTGCTGTTTTCAGTCCTTAAGATTTTAACCATGAATATTCCACAGACTAAATCAGTGCACTGAATCTCAGGTTTGGACCAAACTCAAAGATCTTCTTTGCTGAATTTCTTCTTACAAGAAGCAAAGCAAAACAAAACTACAATAAAATATTAATAAAAGAAATTAGAAATAAATGAGAGGATAGCTCATGTTCATGAATTGGAAGAGTTAATATTGATGTTCATATTACTCAAAGCAAGCTATAGATTCAGTGCAACTCCATCAAAATTCAGATGGCATTTTCACAGAAATAGAAAAAAACAATTTCAAAATTCATGTGCAACAACCAAAGAACTGAATAACTGAAGCAATTTCAAGCAAAAAGAGCAAAGCTGGAGACATCACACAAATTATACTAGAAAACTATAGGAATCAAAACAGTATTGTATTGGCAGAAAAACAGAAACAGGGATCAGTGGAACAGAATAACATGTTAGGGAGCCAGTTGAACATGAGTGGGTCCTGCCTCATCCTGGACAGGGTCATCTTTTTCTCCCCAACCCGGATGCTGGTGATGAGAGCATGCACAGAGATCCTCCCTCTTCTAGTCGAGGACCACTGCTAAATTTGTAGCCATATCAGGACCAAGCAAGAAAAAACTGCTGGTACAGCTTGGCACAGGCACACTCAAGACCTAAAAGGTGACTCAAAGCAACCCAGGATTCATAATGCTGTATTTGTAAAAAATTAGCATTGTGTTTTTGCTCCCACCTCCACCCTCTGTGGGTTGTGCTTGAGTGCTTCTAGGTAAGCTGGGAGAAATGTTATATAAGCTAAAGCTGTCAACAAATTTATCAGTCCAGTGACACAGGAACACAGAGAGGGACCACCACTCTAAAAAACTCAACTCTACCCCACTAGGGAGCTGCTTCTGGTTTCCAAAGAGTCTCTGTCATCCTTTCCTGGGAACGTACTTTCACTCTGCTTAATGAAAATATTGCTCCTTAAAACTGCACTATGCCTCTCAACTCAGTTCTTTCCCTTGAGAGGGCAAGAACCAAGGAAATCATCGATCTACCAGTGATGAACAGACAAGAAATAAATCCATACACAGATAGTCAGCTATAATTTTTGACAAAAGAGATAAGAATACACAATGAGGGAAGGATAGT
This sequence comes from Giraffa tippelskirchi, assembly GCF_054371585.1. NCBI lineage: Eukaryota > Metazoa > Chordata > Mammalia > Artiodactyla > Giraffidae > Giraffa > Giraffa tippelskirchi. The sequence continues at coordinate 214,677,354 of NC_137275.1, forward strand.
CTCTTCAATAAATGGCATGGGAAAATGATATTTCCATGCAAAAGAATGAAATTAGGGCTTCTCTGGTGGCTCCGTGGTAAAGAATCTGCCTGTCAATGGAGGAGACATGGGTTTGACCCCTGATCCAGGAAGATCCCACATACAATGGGCACCTAAGCCCTTGTGCCACAACTGCTGAGCCTGTGTTCCAGAGCCTGGAAGCTGCAACTACTAGCCCATGTGCCACAAGTACTGAAGCCCAAGCACCCTAGAGCCTGTGCTAAGCACCGAGAGAAGCAACTGCAATGAGAAGCCTGTGCACCATAATAAGCGAGTAGCCCCTTCTCTCCACAACTAGAGAAAGCCAAGATGCAGCAATGAAGACTCAGCACAGCCAATAAATAATTTTTTAGAAAAAGAATGAAATTAGTCATCTGTCTTAAAACATACACAAAAATTAACCCAAAGTAGAGTAAAACTTAAATGTATGTCCTGAAATGGTAAAACTTTTAGAAGGAAACACAGAACACAGGAGAAAATCTCCTTGACACCAGTCTCGACAATGATTTTTTAGATTTGACACCAAAAACAAAGTGAGGTTTAGCACATTTTAATGTATCTATTGGCCATTTGTATGTCTTCTTTGGAAAAATGTCTACTCAATTCCTCAGCCAATTTTTTAATTTGTTTATTTTTACTGAGTTGGATGAGTTCTTTATATATTTTGGATATTAACCCCTTATCAGGTATATGATTTGCAAATATTTTCTCCCATTTGGTAGGTTGCCTTCTCATTTTGTTGATGGTTTCCTTTGCTGTGCAGAAACTTTTTAGTTTGATGTGGAACAATGGATTGGTTTCTAATTGGGAAAGGAGTACATCAAGGCTGCATATTGTCACCCCACTTATTTACCTTATATTCAGAGTACATCATGTGAAATGCTGGGCTGGATGAAGCAGAAGCTGGAATTAAGATTACCAGGAGAAGTATCAATAACTTCAGATATGCAGATGACACCACCCTTATGGCAGAAAGTGAAGAGCAACTAAAGAGCCTCTTGATGAAGGTGAAAGAAGAAAGTGAAAAAGCTGGCTTGAAACTCAACATTCAAAAATGAAGCCCTAATTTCATCTATTTCCCCAAACAGATGGGGAAAAATGGAAATAGTGACAGACTTTATTTTCTTGGACTCCAAAATCACTGCAGAAGGTGACTGCAGCCATGAAATTAAAAGACACTTGCTCCTTAGAAGAAAAGCTATAACAAACCTAGACATATTAAAAAGCTGAGACATCACTTTGCCAACAAAGGTCCATATATTCAAGGCTATGGTTTTTATAGTAGTCATGTATGGATGTGAGAGTTGGACCAGAAGGAAGGCTGAGCACCAAAGAATTGATGCTTCTGAACTGTGGTGTTCTAGAAGACTCTTGAGAGTTCCTTGGACAACAAGGAGATCAAACTAGTCAATATTAAAGGATATCAACCCTGAATATTCATTGGGAGGACTGATGCTGAAGCTGAAGCTCCAATACTTTGGCTACCTGATGTGAAGAGCGGACTCATTAGAAAAGACCCTGATGCTTTGACGGCAGGAGAAAGGGATGGTAGAGGATAAGATGGTAGGATGGCATCATCGACTCAATGGATATGAGTTTGAGAAAACTTTGGAAAGGACAAGGGAAGCCTGGTGTGCTGCCATTCATGGGGTCACAAAGAGTTGGACATGACTGAGCAACTGAACAACAGTCCCATGTATTTATTTTGTGGTAATAAAGGCAAAAATAAATACATGGGACTGCATCAAACTAAAAAGTTTCACAGCAAAGTAAACCACTAACAAAATGAGAAGGCAACCTACCAAATGGGAGAAAATATTTGCAAATCATATATCTGATAAGAGGTTAATATCCAAAATATATAAAGAACTCATGCAACTCAGTAAAAATAAATGAACAAATTTAAAAATTGGCAGAGGATCTGAGTAGACATTTTTCCAAAGAAGCCATACACATGGCTAACAGGTACATGAAAATGTTTTCAACATCACTAATTATCAGTGAAATGCAAATCAAAGCTACAGTCAAATATCACTTCACACCTATTAAAATGACTATAAGCCAAAAACAAGCAATAGCGAGTTCCAACAAGGATGTGGAGAAAAGAGAACAATTTTACATTGTTGGTAAGAATATAAATTGGTGCAACCCCTATGGAAAACAGTACAAAGGCTACTCAAAACATTCATAATAGAACTACCATATGATCCAGCAATCCCACTTCTGGATATTTATCCAAAACAAATGAAATCAGAGAGATATCTGTACTCTCATGTTCACTGCAGCATCATTTAAAATAGTCAACAAATGGAAACAACTTAAGTGTCCATCAATGGATGATTAAAGAAAATATGGTATATACATACAATAGAACATTACTCAGCCTTAAAAAAACAAAGAAATATAGCCATTTTTGACAACTTGGATGAACCTGTAGGATATTATGGTAAGTAAAGTAAGTCAGACAAAGAAAAATACTGTACTTGTAGGCGTGGAAAAATGGGAAGAAGTTGGTAAAATAGAACAAACTTTCAGTTGTAAGATGAATCAGTTATAAGGATCTAATTTACAGCATGATGACTATACTATACTGTTCACTTGAAATATGCTAAAAGAGTAAGCTTTAAATTTTCTCATCAAAAAAAAAGGTAACTATGTGAGCTGAGAGATATGTAATTAACTTGGTAACGAAAATCACTTCACATTGCACACATACATCAAATTATAACATTGTACACTTTAAATAATTATAATTTTGTCAATGATATCTCAATAAAGCTGGAAAAAACCTACAACTTTTCCATTTGAATTATCAGTTACAAAGAGATGTGTTAAAATCTTCACAATGGTTGGAATGGTTCTACAATGGATGTAGATTTGTCAATTTTTCATAGTAATTCTATTAATTTTTGCTTTATATTTATATAATTTATGCCTATGCTATATGTTATTTATATAAAATATATGTATATATCAGGTGCATGACACTACAATATATGATAGTGGGTGAAGAATGGGTAGACATTAATGAAACACAATGTAATATAAAGCATCTTTATTGTGACTCTCTCAAATATGTGCTCATGGGAGACCTTGGCAATCAATCATGGCCCTCTATCCTGATCCTGAAGTTGTTACAGAATATGTTTAACATAGTACTCTGTGAAATCATCATAGTCACCCCGCAGAGTACTTCCTTTTTGCCTTTTCCTTCCCCAACATCTTACTGTCCTCAAGAATTGAATACAATAAAAAGATGAAATCTCAGGTCAATGGGAGGAGTAAGAGATTACCTTTTAATAAATGGAGATTATTATCTACTATTCAATTTAATTTATTAAATGGAGATTATTATTTAATAAGTGGATTATTTAATAAAGAAATCATTTAATAATTGATACTTTAAAAAATAATATATTTCCACTTTCCATCATACTAAGAATAATTCTGAATTGATCACAAAATTTAATATAAAGATAACAAACTCCTAGTTGGTCTAGAAGAGAATACAGGTGGTTATTATCTTTTCTTGGGATCCAGAGATACAAACATAAAAGCAGGGCCTTGGTAGAAGGCCTAAGGAAAAAGTTTGATAGATTAGGTTTTATGAAAATTAAAATCTTTTTTAGTCATAAAAGGCAAGCTAAATAAATGAGAGACAGTTTGGTAATGTATATAACACTTAGTGAAAGTCGCTCAGTTGTGTCTGACTCCTTGTGATCCCATGGACTATACAGTCCCTGGAATTCTCCAGGCCAGAACACTGGAGTGGGTAGCCTTTCTCTTCTCCAAGGGATCTTCCCAACCCAGGGATCGAACCCAGGTCTCCTGCATTGCAGGCAGATTCTTTACCAGCTGAGCCACAGGGGAAGCCCATATAATACTTAAGTTCTTACTATATTACAGGTCTTTATCAATTAGAAAAAGACAAACATCCTAGAGGAAAAATAGACTAAGAACAAACTCACGTAATTTACAAAAGAAGTATTAACAACCAATATACATATTGCAAAAGGTTACATTCCACATATAAAAAAAAAAAAAACACCATAAAATACCTATTTTACCCGTCAAATGATCATAGACAGAAAGCCAAAGTGCCTATTATTTCATTCATATATGGAATTCTAAAAACAAATGAACAAACATAGCAAAACAGAAACAGAGTCATAGGTACAGAGAACAGGTGGTGGCCAGAGGGGAGGGGAGTGGTGGGGGGAGAGAAATAGGTGAGGGAGATTAGGAGGTGCAGACGTCCGGTTACAGAATACGTGAGTCATGGGAATGACATGTACAATGCGTGGAATACAGTCAATAATAACGTAATGTCCTTGGATGGTGACAGATGGTAACTGGAATTAGCTTGGTGATCATCTTGTAATGTATAGAAATACTGAATCCCTTTGTTGTGCACCAGGAACTAACATAGCATTACAGGTCAATTATTCTTCAAAAACAAACAAACTTACCGAAAAGAAGAGAAAATTTGTGCTTACCAGAGGCAGGGGAGGGGGAGAGGAGGGGGCGCTGGATCAAGGTACATACTTCCAATTACAACATAAGTGAGTGCTAGGGATGTGATGTACAGCATGATTAATATAATTAATATCATTGTATGTTATATATGCAAGTTGCTGGGAGAAAATCCCAAGAATTCTCATCATAAGGAAAAAAAACCTTTCTCCTTTCCTTTTATTTTGTATCTGTATGAGATGATGAATGTTCACTAAATTTATTGTGAAAATCACATCACAGTGTATGTAAGTTAAATCATTATGGTGTATGCCTTAAACTTATACAGTGTTGTATGTCAACTATGTCTCAAGAAAACTGGAAGAAAAATTATCATAGTTCAAGAATGATATCATGATAGAGTGAAAATTGGTAACACTGGTAAAAATATCTGGAAGGAAATATGAAAATTTTTATCAAAGGCTTCATAAATATTTAAACTCAGTTATGCTGTTTCTTTATCTAAAGGCCAGAGGATCACGTGAACAAGAATGGATGAAAAGCTGATATTTTACTTCTAAGACTAGAAATTGGAAATAACAAAAGTGGGGGAATGATTGCAGAGATGACAGTATATCTGTATATTAAAATAAAACCCATAATAATCAATGTCTGTAGATATGTACACAAAACAATATGCAGTATCCTTCAAACGTTAACATATTTTCTATAATGTGTAATATGAAAGAAGTTGAGAAGTGAGTGTATAAACATGGCAATAATATTTGCTTGCTAAGTCTGGGCTGTACTATTAAGTGATCAGCTATTGTTTTTATTGTTCTCAAAGTTTTATAATTGTTTTCCTTTTCTTATTTTTTTTTGTGTGCTACAAATGGCTAAAAAAAGAAAATGATTTTTAAATGGCAGCAAAGTGTCTAAAAATCACATCAGACTACTGCAGACTTCAAATATTTCATAATCCAGAGAAGTACAACCATTGACAAAGAAACATTTCCCAGATCTTACTTCACACCAAAGCTAAAAAACCTCTGAAAATGTCTCCTTGAGTATGTATTGTAGCAACTCCTAAAGCCCTGTGTAAACTGCTGCTCAGAATCTCCAGAACTTGCCCTAGTCTGCACAGTTCAGTCTGGCCCTTGCACAGAGCTAAACAAAAGCAACCTCTCCTCTGGTCCATAGGCCACACACATGCAGGCTTTGCAAGAGGGCCAGAGGTACGATTGGTTTGTCTGCCCTAATGCTGGTGATTACCAGGACATTACAAAATAAGACTTATCTGTGGGTTTATATTTTTATTAAATGAAATCTCCTGAGAGTGTCAGGGTTATGCATAAGCCATATTTATTAATCCTTGCATCAGCTCAAAGAGATCACTACAAAAATAGACTATGAATAAATTGACCACATCATAATGATTCAGTCTGCAATGTAATTTTCCAAGTGTTATTTTGTGCTGCTGAGCTGCTGAGGGGCTAAATGAAGGCTTCTCTTTCCTTGAGGCGGTATGTTTTTCAGAACTGGAAAATTCTTTCCAGGCCACTTAGACATCAGCACACACTTCCTGAGCCCTTATTTATCCAGTACATCACTATAAGGTTACTGTGTTGTTTATAGAAATGCTAATGCTAGAAGATGTATCTAGCATCTTGTCCACTTCGTTTAAAATGATTGAATTCAATCACATAGAGAAGCATTTTCATAGTTGTGTGTACAACTAGCAATTACTGCTAGGCAAGGCGAAGGGAGAGCTGACTGTATTCCTTTTTTGATTGTTTAGTCACCTGGCAAAAATAAGGGCTAGCAATTTTGGGAAGCAAATGCCAAAGCTACTTTAAGTACGGTGTCAACAGTTCAAATATATCATGCTTTTGTTTTCAGAAACAAGGATTTCATAAATCAGATTAAATCAAGCTGGAATTTAATAAACATAGAGATCTCCTAAGAATTTAGCACATGAATTGTTGCCTGAAATTTTCTCCTACCCTCATGTCAGCACTTAAATCTACATGTTTGAAATATTCCTAACAAGGTCACCAGCAAGCACCACAAGGCCAAATCTGATGGACGCCTCCCATCCCTAAACTGCCTCACCCCCAGCGTCATTTGACCAACTTAACCACTCTTTCCTGCTTGAGGAGGGCTTCGCAGGTGGCACTAATGGTAAAGAATCCACCTGCCGATGCTAAGACACAAGAGATGTGGGTTCGATCCCTGGGTCAGGAAGATCCCATGGAGTAGGAAATGGCACTCCACTCCAGTATTCTTGCCGGGGAAATCCCATGGACAGAGGAGCCTGGCAGGCTACAGTCCATGGGGTTGCAAAGAGTCAGACATGACTGAGCACCTGCTTGAGGAACTTCCTTCTTCCCACGAGAATACACATGTCTGGATTTCTAGCTTGTCTGGCAATTGTTTCTCACTCTTTTCTGCCTTATTAACTCACTCTTCTCAATATAGCCTCTAAAAGTTGGCATTCCTAATAGTTCAGTCCTGGGGCCTCAAGTATGTTCCACCTACGCTTTCCCACGACAATCTCTGCTGTCTAATGAATAAACATCAACATGCTGAAAACACCCAAGTTCATATGGAAGCCCAACCTTCTCTTCTGAGCCTCAGGCCTAAATCCAACCTGCTTAGCAGACATTTTTATTTGAATGTCACATAGACGTCTCAAACTTCACATCCAAATTCAAAATCACAATTAAAAATATTTTCCTTCTTAAGCTGTTTTTCTCCTTTAAAAACAAATCCAATCTTCAGCATCTTAGTAAATGACACCACATCCACCCAGTTATTCAATCTAAAACCATGAACATCACTTTTTTTCCTCCTTCTATTCACCAAATCCTGTCGTTCTCACACCACAGATGAAGGAACAGTTTTTTTATAACCTAATATCGGAAGAGACATACCATTGCTTCTGCTGTGTTTTATCCATTAGAAGTGAGTCATTAAATCCAGGCCACACTCAAGGAAAAGGGATTACCAAGGGGCATTCCACGTTTGTGGGCTATCTAAGAGGCTGTCTAAACACCCCACCACTGTTCGGCCAGGCTTGGTGAGGATTGCTCTGATTCTTCTTCAGGGTTCCAAGCCCTGCCAAGAGCTTCTCTGCTTACATTGCCACATGGCTCAGTGGAAGCAGTTGTCGATGTTTCTTTTGGATTCCAGTGCCTGGCACGAGGCCCCGTAATGACCTGTTGAGCTGAATTGAATTGTATGTCTCTAAGCCATGGTCAGAATATGTAAACAGTGCTGACGGTCGGAACTAAACTGAGAAATAAAGCTTATAAAATGGAGGCGATCTAATTCAGTGTTCTGAATTTCCTTCAGAGGTGATCTAATTCAGCATTCTCCAATCTTTTCCACAGGGCCCTGAAGACAGATCTAATGTTTTCGAGGAATATATGGTAGGAATCTGGAACACACCAGTTACGATGATGAAGAAGAAGGAAGGATACAAGTGGTGAGAAATCAGGATTACTTTCTCATCCTTGCAAGGGGTTTAGATGATGGGTTTTGGTCTTCTTTGTATCCCTCTGTCTCAGGAAACTCCAGAGGAAGTTTAAGATTGGGGAAAGCAGAAGAGATGAGGATACAGAAGGGCAGCTTACAGAGCACTCAAGTACCAGCTTTGTTATAAGGGAACTGAAGGAGGACATTTGCTTACCACTATCCTCAGGCTCCCAAATGATAAAGGCCAGGGGATGCCCAAATCAAATTCACTCTTTTCCTGTACACAGAGTATGCCTAGAATTCCTGCCTGTCATTTCCCCAATGATCTGGGTAAATAACATAATCTTTCTTTTCTACAAAAGGTACAGACTCAAGCATCCAGCCCAAGGACTCCAGTCCTGCTTTTTTCTCTGGTGTTGAGTATGCCTTCAAACCATCATTTCTCAAGCTGCAAAACACAATCCTGCATGGCCTAACACTCCAAATGCTACTCTAGAGGAAAGAGAAAACTAAGATCTATAAAAGTAAGCCAAGGAAATTCCTCTTAATGCTTCACTCCCTAATCAAAAGAATCTACTGCCAAGGCCAATATTCCTAGGAAGAAATGAGGATACTGTTTCATTTATTCATTTCTCATCATAAAATAGGTACCAGTGGGTACAATACATCTGGAACTCTGCTAGGCATAGGAATCACACAAATAAAAGATACAAAAATCAGGCTTCAAAAGCTCACATTCATGAGCAGGTAAAAATACTATTTTACAGTGTGTTATGACAGAGAGGGGAACACAGGGTTGGAGCGCTAATGAGAACAGGGAAGAGGAGATCCTACCTGGGTTGAGTCATCAAATGAGACTTCTTAGGGAGATAAGAACCAGGTGGATTCTTGAAAGACAAGCCGTGATTGGTGAAAAAAAAAGCAAAAGAGTAATATTTCACAGGAGAGGAAGCCGTGTCAAAAGCAGAGAGGCCAGAAAGAATGTGGTGATTTCAAGGTACTACAGTTACTCCCCAAAGAGTGTGAAGAAGGGAGGAGGAGAGGAGGGGAGGAGAGGTGAACAGAGGTTTTCATTGCTAGGGAGTGTGAAGTTTATTCCCCAAATCAGTGGGAGGCTATAAAACATTCTAGGCAGGAGAATAACGTGGCCAACTTTGTATACTAGAAGGAACTCTGACATCAGTGGAGAGAAATGATTGGCAGGGAGACCCATTAGGGGGCTGCTGTGGTGAACAGATAATAAATTAAAAAGGCAGTGAGGGCATTGAGAAAGGGACAAGTTAGAAAGGGCTTCAGAATGTAAATCTGGTAAGTCTCACATTCAATTTAAGGTTAAAGGAAAAAAAAAAAACAAAACAGGATGTCAGGGATGATTCACAGCTTAATGACTCGGAAAGTTAAGTAGAAGATGGTGATACTGACCGAAACAAGAGATAAGTGAATTCCCACATTTCAGGAAAGATGATGAGTTTAGTATTGGACATATTGATGTTATGGGGACTTAGGACCAATTTCCTCTGTCACTAGGATCTTGGATTCATTTAAATTAAAGACAGGTCTTTTGGTTGGTAGGAATTTAGATCCATGTTTTGAGAGCTTTGTAAAAATGTTTTCAATTAGATTTGATCATCTTTGAAATCATAATACCGTCCCAAGCTATCTTTCAACAATCCCCAAAATAATTTCCCACTACTCCAACAGGGATTGGAGCAAACAATGGAGACTATCTTATTCAAAGATACAGACAGCTGTATAGGACTAGCTCTTTGTTACTAACTTACTCTAAAGAAACTTTAACATTGAAAGTCATGTTTTACAGGTCATTTAGAGCCACATTAAATTGAAAGAATTTTTATTGGAGTATAATTGCTTTACAATACTGTATTCGTTTCTGCTGTACTACAAAGTAAATCTGCTATATTTATACATATATCCTCTCCCTCTTGTACCTCCTTCCCATCCCCCAAAACCCATCCATCTAGGTCCTCACAGAGCACTGAACTGAGCTCTGTGTGCTATACAGCAGCTTCCCACTAGCTATCTACTTTACACTTGGTAGTGTACTTATGGCAATGCTGCTCTCTCAATTTGCCCCACCCTCTCCTTTCTCCATGTCCAACAAGTCCATTTTCTACATCTGCATCTCTATTTATGCCTGAAAAAGTTCCTAATTTATGTTCAACCCTTATTTATTAGACATATTCCATATGCCAGTCACTCTTCTAAAGTACTTGCCTTCATGCAACTCACTAATAAGAGGAAACACATATTCTTCAAATTTCCACTGACGTCTTCATTTATAAGACTTTGGAACTAAGTCTTGTTTCTGGAGATGTGTGGGTTTCCAGGAATATTTTAGCTCAATGAAAACAGTAGAAAGCTGTTATGGAGATATGGCCTATAAATGACAGTTTTGTCTTAAACAGCCCCTTGCAGTGATGAGGAGAGAAAGCAAAGTCTGAAGGTTTCTGTCCTCTCTGATCTCACTGTTAATTCTAGTTGTATATTAAATGTTTTTAAGATGAAAAATATTGTATCTCAAAAAAAAAAAATACTGTATCTCAACTGTTGAGTTTCAGTTGCTGAGGGACAGTCATGTAAGTGACCAGATATACAAGTGTCTCCAACAAGAGATTTAATTCAAAGGTAGAGGTGAAAGAATCATATGTGCATAGATATTATCTAATGCTGTAAAATGGTTAAAACTACTCTTAGAATATGTATGCAAAAAAAGGAGTGCCAAGGACTTGACACTGGAAAAATCAATATTTAATTCCTATAAGAGAGAGAAAGGGTTTTATGAAGGAGACAACAATGAATGGGAAGAAAAACAAGAAAGAGCACTCTGCAGAAAACCCAAGTGGAAAAAAAAAAACCTTCAGGTAAAAAGAACTGGCCAGTATTGTCATATGCTGAGGAAAATTCAAGCAACATACTGAGATATCTATTAGCTTAGCAAGTTTTGTTTTTTCTTTTTTTTCTTTTGCCTTTTTGCAATTTATTTTCTAAGGTAGATTTGAAAACTTTACGTAATCAAATGTATTCGTCCTTATATGATTTGTAGGTTATGTATCATATGACTTTTCCACATAAACATACACATTTATTTTTTCCATGTATTCTTCTAGTACTTTCGCTTGTTCTAGAATTTTACTTTGGTATAATACATGAAGTATACACATACAATTAATATTTTTAGATGGCTACCCAGTTGACATAATGTTATCTTTTCTCACTGATTTAAAATGTCATCTTTGTCACTTTAATTTTCCATTTATCTATTTATAGTCTAGTACCATACAATTTTAATTATTATAGCTTTCCAATATGTTTCATTTCTAGACAAATTACCCCTTGTTAGTCTATTTTTTCAACAATTTTCCTTGACCATTTTTCTATATATGGATTCTAAGTCAGTTCTCTACTTCCAAAAATACTATTGGAGTTTTATTGGGTTATTTTAAATGTTGAGGCCACACACTATCTTGGGGAGCAATAGTTCTGCTAAAACTGTGACTTGCTCTTTTTCTTCTTGACAAACTGCAGTAGGAATAAGTGAAATGCCATTATAAGTAATTCTCTTTTAAGGTCTAGACCTCCAGCTTTAAGCAGGATTACTAGAACTAAGGGTACATGCATAGGATTGATGTAAAACTGAGGTTCCAGTGGAGGGGGAAATACACGCTTCTATATAAGAACAAAACAAACCTCTAAACCTCTCCATCATTTGTGTGCTTGCCTGACATCATAGGTGTTAATGTTACCAAACCAGGTTCGCTTGCCCTGGGTGCAATAAGCCAGACCCTGAGATGCCAAAAGTTGCTGCCAAGAGAGGGTTTATTCAGGAGGCAGTCAAATGAGGAAACGGGTGAACAAATCTCCAATCTGTCTTGGCAAAGCTGAAGGGCTCAGGATACTTCTGGGATAAAGCTGGCGCATGAGGAACATGGGGAAAGGTGGTTGGAGATAAGAAAAAGGTGAGGCACTCCTTGTTCTGCGCAGGCGCCAACTAAGCTACCAGCTTCAGAAGGGGGGCAGCAGCGTGTTCTGAGGGTGGAGCTCCGGGTTCTTTGATGTCAAATGTCACTGAGCGGACACTCACGTATGCCCAGGTGAAGGGTCAGTGGTCCTAACCAGTCTTAACTGGCTTGAGCTCAAACTGGACACAGCTGACTCCAGGTTTTTGAAAAAACAACTTGGGCAAAGATCTCACTGTTTAGACTACAAGGTGCTTGAAGGAAATGTGAGTTTTGTAAAAAAAAAAAAAAATTAAGTTTGATCCAGTGAAGGCAGGTTAGTTTATTGTTAATGCCCTTGGTTTTACTAAAACACCAAGATAGGTAAATGCACAAGAAGTTCATATTCAATATTGCTGATGAGCTAAGTAGTTAAAATCCAATAACCAAGTCTCCCATTCATAATCCTGTGAGTGACAAAAGCAATGGGTAAACACAAATGACAGTAATTCAGTGGAGAAACTCCCAGGTTTCTAGGGCCAATAATCTCTGATGCTATCATCTCCTATTCTTACAGGGAAGTCATTACCTCCTGCACCTCCCCAGAAAGCTGGAATACTTTGCGGGGTGAGATTAGGTTTGAAGGCAATTAGTGCTCAGTTTTTGTTGTTTTTTAACTAGGCAGCAGGAAGTGGAAGGCAATGGCCCCCCACTCCAGTACTCTTGCCTGGAAAATTCCATGGACAAAGGAGCCTGGTAGGCTACAGTCTCTGGGTCGCTAAGAGTCAGACAACTGAGCGACTTCACTTTCACTTTTCCCTTTCATGCACTGGAGAAGGAAACGGGAACCCACTCCAGTATTGTTGCCTGGAGAATCCCAGGGATGGCGGAGCCTGGTGGGCTGCTCTCTACGGGGTCGCAGAGAGTTAGGACACAACTGAAGTGACTTAGCAGCAGGAAGTGGAAGGGAAGCAGTGACTTGGATGAAAACCCTGCATGAATCATCTGGTCTCCTACAAGTTCGGGAATATTTAAGCTTTGCATGCTAAGGAAGTTACTTTTGGTCCCAGAGAGGAGAAGCCCTATACTTACCCGCCTTCAAGTTTTATCAGGCTGAATCCCACCAGAAACCTGACTGATCTCATCAGTAGTTATGAGTACGTACTGGGTCACCATCTGAGCCAGGCTGCTAGCCATGACTATTGACAGCAATTTGTAAAGAAGCCCGGATGACTCACCTCCATACAGCCGGTTATGTCTAAAGTGATCTCGGGACAGCATTTGCCACCTCCATCCTTCTTCCAGAGCCACTGGATAACCATGTTTGCTGTTTCCGTGATTTCTCAGTTTGTATTCATCAGAGAAGATAACGATCACCTTAACTTGATCACTTAACCTTGACTAGTTTAACCTCTAGGCTTGTCTGGACATTAAAACACCACCTATCATATGATGTACTATATCTACAATGTAGAGGCAGAGGTTTGAGGGTTGGAGGGGGAATCATACCTAGAAGCCAGACAAACCTGCATTCTGCCTCCATCATTCACTAGTTACAAAACTTTGGACACATTTTGAACCTTTCAAAGCTTTAATGTTCTCATCTGCAAAGTAGACACTTATTGTTGCAGTCAACCAAAAAATGACTCTGGTTAATTCAGGAGCAAAGGAATTTAGGGGAAGGATATTGAGTAGCTTATGGAATCCCTGGGAACACTGAAGAGTCAGGCAGGAAGCTAAGGCAGTCAGGTGGCAAGCACTCAGGCCAAGATCTCGGCAGAGGAACAGCCTGGTCAGGGTGACACAGCTCTGCACTTGAACATGGGCATAGCTGCTGGCACCGCCATCGCCGGACACTGGATACTGCTGAGGCACTGCCATGGCTGCATGCTGCTCTTGGCACTCCTGTCACCGAACACTTGATGCCACCACCACTGGAATGAATTCTAACTACCGCCTTCTTTGTGAGACATGCACCAGATTCACAGTCCCAGCAAAGGCGTCTGACTGTCTAAGCTTGGGTCACTTATCCATATCCAGCTAGCAGGGTTCACAGGAGTAGGTATTTACTTTTCTTAGCTTTTACAAGGAGAGCAGAGATTTGCCTCCTACCAGAATTCACACAAACACAGGAAGAGGTTCAAATACTGAGTTTGAAAACAAAAACAAAATTTCACTTTAGAAGATAATATCTTTCATGCAAAAGATGTTTTTTATAATTAGTACCTGGTCATAAAAGGACATTTACAGTTATCATGTTTTAATATTTATCACTTTAATCAAAACACAATAGTCTTGTACTGGACTCTTTACATAAATTCTTTTCTTTTTTTTTTAAGACTTTGTATTTTCAGAGTAGTTTCTAGGACTTCCCTGGTGGTGCAGTAGATAAGAATCTGCCTCCCAATGCAGGGGATACAGGTTCAATCCCTGGTCCAGGAAGATGTACTGCAACTACTGAGCCTGAGCTCCAGAGCCCATGTGCTGCAGTTACTGAAGCTTGCACACTCTAGGGCCCATGCTCCACAACTAGAGAAGCCACTGCAATGAGAAGCCCATGCACCGCAATGAAGAGTAGCCTCCGCTCACCACAACTAGAGAAAGCCTGCATGCAGTAACAAAGACCCTGAGTAGTCAAAACTAAATAAATAATTTTTTTTTTTCTGGAAAAAGGATGAACCGATATAGACACATCATAATCATCCAAAGTTCATAGTTTACCTTAGGGTTCAATCTTCACGCTGTACATTAAATGAACAGATGTATGATGTTGTATATATCCATCATGATGATATTATATGGGTAATTTTCACCACCCCCAAATTTCTTGTTGCTCTGCTTATTCATTCCTTCCCTCCTTTCCCTGCCCCTCAAAAGCACTGATCATTTTACTATCACCATAAGTATTTCTTTTCTAGAATGTCATATAGTTAGAATCATACATTATGTAGCCTTTCAGATTGACTTCTTTCTCTTAGCAATATGCATTTAAGTTTCCTCCATGTCTTTTCATGACTTGATAGCTCATTTCTTTTTAGCACCGAATAACATTCCATCATCTAGATATACCACTGTTTATTTATCCATTCACCTACTGAAGAACAGCCTGATTGCTTCTGAGACTTGACAATTATGAATAGAACTGCTATAAACACCTGTGTGGAAAAGACCCTGATGCTGGGAAAGATGGAGGGCAGGAGGGGGGGGCAACAGAGGATGAGATGGTTGGATGGCATCATCAACTCAATGGACATGAGTTTGAGAAAACTCCAGGAGATAGTGAAGGACAGGGAAGCCTGGTGTGCTGCAATTCATGGGGTCACAAAGAGTTGGGCACAACTTAGTGACTGCACAATGAACCACAAACACCTGTGTGGAAATTTTTGTGTGGACATAAGTTTTCAGCTCCTTTGGGCAAATACCAAGGAGTGCAACTGCTGGATCATATGGTCAGAGTATGTTTAGTTTTTCAAGAAACCACACAGAGTCTTCTAAAATGGACGTACCATTTTGCATTCCCATCAGCAATGGATGTAAGTTCCTGTTGCTCTACATCCTCACCAGATTTTGGCCATTTTAATAGGTGTGCAGTAGATAATTATTTAAATTCCTTGAGAATCCCACTGGCAGCAGGATTAAGGGATTGAACAGCCTATGGCAGAAGACTGAAGCAAGCAAGGTAGACAAAACCTCAAGAGTAACAGCAGCTCCATACATTTCTCTAGCAGGTAGCTGATGAAATTGGCATTCCCAGTAGGCAGGGTGGAGGACTTCTCCCAGTGCCATTTAAGTCATATATAGAAACTTTAGGGTCCTTGAATTGTAGCCATATTAGAATTTTCCATAGATTTTCAGACTGATCTCTTGATGCTGCCAGAGGATTTAGATGAACCAAGAAGATCGCTGAATTCAGAAATATGAACAGGCTAGAAGCTCCAGAGAATACTTTTGTTCCATAGTCTAGAAAAGCCAGAAAAATAGATTCATAATCTGGAAAAATCCCTGTAACACATTGGAGTACAGAAGATGTATTTCAAATGGACCTAGGGTATTTGATATAGAAGCAGCATAATCAATCTTCCAGAACAAGTAGAGAGGTGAGTAAAAGTGTGACATGATGATTGATTCAAAAAGAAACTGTTGCAACAAATAGGAATAGCATCATACTTCACTTACCGCTTATCCCATTTGTCTTCCTGAGATTCCTCAAGAGGCCTCCTGCTTGTCCTTCCATTTATTCTCTAGATCCATTTCTCCCCTGCTCTCTGCCCGTGGAAACTGACTTCTTTGGACTCTACCAATGGGCTTTCTTGCCCTCCTATCTCCTGTTGGTTTTGGCCAATGGCAAGAACCTACCAAAAATCAAAGGCACCCTCATGAGCTGGCTGAATCCCTCAACCAAAGATCTTCACTCCTACTAGAAGGTTTCTCTCAACACAGGCATCTCTGCCTCTTGGGTTCCAGTATCTGTTTTTCATGCCCCTTAAGCCCATAGGCCTAGTGATGGCAAAGGGCAACCACCTGTTGGTGGTTTACAGTTTCCACACTAATACTTGTGGTTTCCTAACATCTTACACCTTTGCACATATTCCTTTATTCTGTTTGAGTGGGCCACCTGTTTTGTTTTGGGACCCAGACAAGCATCCCAAGATATACAAGATATACATTGCCTTGTTGTTCAGTCGCTAGCTGTGTCCAACTCTTTGTGAATCCACGGACTGTAGCATGCCAGGCTTCCCTGTCCATCACCATCTCCTGAGCTTGCTCAAACTCACGTCCATCGAGTCAGTGATGCCATCCAGCCATCTCATCCTCTGTCATCCCCTTCTCTTCCCGCCCTCAATTGCTCCCAGCATCAGCATCTTTTCCAATGAATCAGCTATTTGCATCAGGTGGTCAAAGAATTGGAGATTCAGCTTCAGCATCAGTCCTTCCAATGAATATTCAGGGTTGATTTCCTTGAGGATTGGGTGGTTTGATCTCCTTGGTGTCCAAGGAACTCTCAAGAGTCTTCTCCAACTTCAAAAGTTCAAAAAAGTTCAACTTCTCTAGTTCAAAAGCACCAAAACTTTGGCACTTAGGCTTCTTTATGGTCCAACTCTCACATCCATACATGACAACCAGAAAAACCATAGCTTTGACTACACAGACCTTTGTTGGCAAGGTAATGTCTCAGCTTTTTAATATGCTGTTTAGCCTTGTCATAGCTTTGCTTCCAAGGAGCAAGCGTCTTTTAATTTCATGGCTGCAGTCTTCACCCACAGTGATTTTGGAGCCCAAGAAGATAAAGTCTGTCACTGTTTCCATTGTTTCCCCATCTATTTGCCATGAAATGATAGGACCAGTGCCATGATCTTTTAGTTTTTTAATGTTGAGTTTTAAGCTAGCTTTTTCAGTCTCCTCTTTCACTTCCATCAAGAGGCTCTTTAGTTCCTCTTCACTTTCTGCCATAAAGGTGGTGTCATCTGCATAGCTGAGGTTATTGATACTTCTCCTGGAAATCTTGATTCCAGCTTCTGCTTCATCCAGTCCAGCATTTCGCATGATGTACTCTGCATAGAAGTTAAATAAGCAGGGTGGGTGACAATATACAGCCTTTACGTACACCTTTCCCAATTTGAACCAATCCATTGTTCCATATCTGGTTCTAACTGTTTCTTCTTGACCTGCCTGCAGGTTTCTCAGGAGGCAGGTAAGGTGGTCTGGTATTCCCATCTCTTTCAGAATTTTCCACAGTTTGTTGTGATCCACACAGGCAGAGGCTTTAGCTAATCAATGAAGCAGATATTTTTCTGGAATTCTCTTGCCTTTTTTATGATCCAGATGTTGGCAATTTGACCTCTGGTTCCTCTGTTTTTTTAAATCCAGCTTGAACATCTGGAACCTCTCAGTTTACATACTGTTGAAGGCTAACTTGGAGAATTTTGAGCATTATTTTGCTAGCATGTGAGATGAGTGCAATTGTGAGGTAGCTTGAACATTCTTTGGCATTGCCTTTCTTTGGGATTGGAATGAAAACTGACATTTTCCAGTCCTGTGGCCACTGCTGAGTTTTCCAAATTTGTTGGCATATTGAGTACGGCACTTTCACAGCATCATCTTTTAGGATTTGAAATAGCTCAGCTGGAATTACATCACCTCCACTAGCTTTGTTCGTAGTGATGCTTCCTAAGGCCCACTTGACTTCGCACTCCAGGATGTCTGACTTTAGGTGAGTGACCACACCATCGTGATTACCTGGGTCATGAAGATCTTTTTTGTACAGTTCTTCTGTGTATTCCTGCCACCTCTTCTTAATATCTTCTGCTTCTGTTAGGTCTCTACCATTTCTCTCTTTTATTGTGCCCATCTTTGCATGAAATGTTCCCTTGGTATCTCTAATTTTCTTGAAGAGATCTCTAGTCTTTCCCACTCTATTTTTTTCCTCTATTTCTTTGCAACGATCACTTAGGTAGGCTTTCTTATCTCTCCCTGCTATTCTTGGGACCTCTGCATTCAGATGGGTATTTCTTTCCTTTTCTCCTTTGCCTTTCACTTCTTTTCTCAGCTAATTGTATGGCCTCCTCAGACAACCATTTTGCCTTTTTGTATTTCTTTTTCTTGGGATGCCTACCAGCATATAATTGAATACTCCATTCTCTATATTCACTCAATTATTTCAAGTTGGAAATCTGTCTTAATGAACAAATCCATCTGATTCTCCTTTCCGTATTTGTCCTAAATCTATCCTTTCCTCTCCATCCGCACTATTAAAACCTATTAAAACCTTTGTCAATCATGTGAATGGTAACAGCTTCAGAGCTGGTCTCTGCTCTAAAATATGAGCTTAACTACACATAAGAAAAATGGCGTACGGTCATGGGCCAAGTTCCCAAGATGAACTCCTAAACTCATTTCAACCTACCTACATTCTTGAATCCCTCCCTTTTCATTGCTTGCTCCCATTGTCTATTTCCTACTTTCTTTGTTCTGCCAGTATCACCAGTTGTTTACTGATCATATCTATACTCATTATGGGGCTTCCCAGGTGGCGCTAGTGCTAAAGAACCTGCCTGCCAGTGCAAAAGACATAAGGGACGCAGGTTCAATCTCTGGGTCGGGAAGAACCCCTGAGGAAGGGCATGGCAACCCACTCTAGTATTCTTGCCTGGAGAATCCCAAGGTCAGAGGAGCCTGGCAGGTTACAGTCCATATCATTGCAAAGAGTCAGCCATGACTGGAACAATATGGCACGCATGGATGCATACTCAGTACATCCACTTTGCTGCCTGTCATAATACTTCATTCTGTCTTCTGGAATGCTGCCTCCCTGGGTTAATGTTTCACTGACAAATACCCTTTCCTCCCCCCATCCCCAAAATAAACCTAAACCATTCAACATCTGTTACACAGAAAGCTGAGATGTGCTAGAGAAAATAATTACACCAGCGTATATGAGAATCAGTACAACTCTATATGAACAACCTCACCGTGTGCTCCCTTCTCCAGAATAACTGTTTTAAATCTCCTTCAACCTCATCTATTTGATAGATTTGATAGAAGTAATCAGATGAGTGCTCAGTAACTTCTTTGTCATTTCTGCCTATAAATTTCCATATTTACCCCTTCCTGGAGAAGGGCACGGCAACCCACTCCAGTATTCTTGCCTGGAGAATCCCATGGACAGAAGAGTCTGGTGGGCTACAGTCCATGAGGTTGCAAAGAGTCAGACACAACTGAGCAACTAACACACACACCCCTTCCTCATCATCTTCTATTACAAGATCCTATCACACCTGCCTTTCTTGAGGCCTTGACTTGTCTATTATCTCTTTTCTCACACACACCCCTTCCTCATCATCTTCTATTACAAGATCCTATCACACCTGCCTTTCTTGAGGCCTTGACTTGTCTATTATCTCTTTTCTCTCCTGTGTCTTTAACCTCTTTCTCTCTACAGGATACTTCACAGCACACCTTCAAAATAAATGAAAAGTAAAAATTCTGTCTTCATCCAACCTCTCCCTCCAGTTGCCTTACTTTCTCTATCCCTTCAACACCACTTGTTTTGAGAGAATCATATTCACATACTGTCTCCATTTTCACACCTCTTATTCATTCCTCAATCACTGTATACCTCTGATTTCTTACCTCATTCCCCATAACACAGAGATTACCCTTCATCAATATCATAAAATACATCTATGCTGCTAAATTCAATGGAAACCTTTCTTACTCGACCTCAGTAGCATTCTGAACACTCCTGGAAAGGAGACTCTCCTGAAAATGCTCTCTTCCCTTCCCTTCCCTTCCCTTTGGTTACACTCATCTTTTTTTTTTCTTCTGTCTCACTAGCTTCTCCTCGTCAATCTTTCTCTCTCTTTATCTTCTACTGACTTCTAAAGGGTTCGATGTTTCATGGCTCAATTCTGGGGCTTCTTCTTCATCTACACTCTCCCCTTAGCATCAGCTGATTCATTTTATAGCTTTAACTGTGGTCTACTTTCCCATGACAATTTCCTGCTCCTAGAATGAAGGCCTTACCAAAACATAAAAGATCCTGAATGACCTTGTCTACCTGCCTCTGTAGGTTCTACCCTCACTCGATACTCCAAACACGCCGACCCTCTTTCATTTCCATCACATCACCATGTTTCTCCATGTTCTGAGTCATTTCCATATTCTTCACCCACCAAATGTTATGGTCCACTCCCAGACCTCCCTAGTTTAGCCATCTGGCTTTTATTTATTATGCAGGATTTAGCCTCCCTAGTACCTTCTCAGGGAAGCATTTCTCAAGCCCTCAGACTGTCAGGCTCAATTCTTCTATAATTTCACAGCATAATGTATCTCTCTAGATTATAATTTAGTTAATGATTTCCTTTAGTCCACCCTAAAGGAAATCAGTCCTGAATGTTCATTGGAAGGACTGATGTTGAAGCTGAAACTCTAATACTTTGGCCACCTGATGTGAGGAGCTGACTCATTTGAAAAGATCCTGATGCTGGGAAAGATTGAAGGTGGGAGGAGAAGGGGATGACAGAGGATGAGATGGGTGGATGGCATCACCAACTCAATGGACATGAATTTGAGTAAATTCCGGGAGTTAGTGATAGACAAGGAGGCCTGGCGTGCTGCAGTCCATGGGGTTGCAGAGAGTTGGACGTGACTGAGTGACTGAACTGAACTAATTACTGATGCAATCATATAATATTAACTGCATCACCAGACATTTTTTTCTTGCTCCATTGATTTCTGCCAAATGTTCAGCCTATAGTAGGCAGTCAATATAATTCCTTCATTCACTGAACAATCATTTTAAGAGTCCCTCCCAATTTTATAAGGTATGGGTTTCCAACATATTGATGTACCTCTAATTGCCATCCTGATATTTAATCAGACATTACATTCATTTGTGAACATAGAACTCTTTGACTTCCCAGGAGTTTTCTAGAAAGGGCAATCCACATGGCATTTCTGACCCACTGTTGACCAGTGAGGCAGAAGACTAGGTCATTGCCCTCTGTGATCATTATTAGTAGAGGCTCCTTGCCAACGTCACCAGATGTATGAGAGCAGGGTGCAGACCAGGAGCACTAACTTGGTGATGTGTTGATTCCAGCAGGAATGAGGCCAGTCTCATCAGCTGCTGTATGGTTGAATTCCAGTGTCAAGTTCAAGATATGGCTCAGCATGGTGCTACTTGGTATCTCAGTCAGCTCTTGAGATGAAGAAGCAGAAATACCAGAGGTGGCAAGGCAAATTTACTTGGTGGCCGAGTGCATTTTATGAAAGGGAAGACAGGACATCAGCCCCATAGTCCCTTCACATGCTCCAAAAAGAAGTCAAATAATTGACTGCCACCCTATCTCCACTCTCTGTGGCTGAATGAGCCTGCTTTATAAGGAATAGGTTTGTGGGTATTTTAGGATGGAAGGCCATTTTGTATCCAGGGTCCAAGAAACTGCTACAAGGACCATAATTAGCTGACAGCCTCCAGCTACAACATTTTGGGGTCTGATGCAGTGTTCACGCCTAAGCCAATACTCTTCATGGGATTCGCTTAGCAAACAGATTAACTAACAGATTAATTTTATTTATTTTTTTGTTTTATCTAATTTTTTAATTGAAGTATAGTTGATTCACAATGTTGTGTTAGGTTAGATATACAGAAAAGTGATTCAGTTCGATACACACACACATATTTTTTTAAGATTCTTTTACCTTATAGGTTATTACAAAATATTGAGTATAACTCTCTGTGCTACACAGTAAGTCCTTGTTGTTTATCCATTCTACATATAATAGTTTCCATATGTCAATCCCAAACTCCTAATTTATCCTTCCCCTACTTCCCCTTTGGTAACCATAAATTTGCTTTCTACGTCTGTGGGTCTGTTTCTGTCATGTATGTAAGTTCGTTTGTATCACTTTTTAGATGTGGTATATTTACACCATGGAATATTACTCAGCCATCAAAAGAATGAAATAATGCCATTTGCAGCATCATGGATAGACCTAGAGATTATCATACTAAATGAAGTAAGCCAAAGAAAAATATCATATGATATTATTTATAGGTGGAATCTGAAAAAATGAAACTAGTGCACTTCTGTACAAAACAGAAATAGACTGATTCATCTTAAACCAGCCCTCATCCACACATTCCGGCTTTCCCTCAACAGAGTTTGGTCTCCGCTTAGTTTCACACAGTATTATTGTCACCTTCAGGCTCAGGTCATGGTGGAATTTGAAATAGGGTCACTAGTCTAGAGAATGAAATTCCTACTGGATTCAAAATGAGCACCATCAATGCTTGTTCTATATTTTAGGGAAAAGGGAAAGAGAATGAAGAGTGCTCATTCCCAAATCCTCCTCCTGGACATTTGAAGAAAGAGGCCCCTTAAGTTGCTCACCTTGGACTTCCCTTTCTTAATGGCTGGTGGTGATCCTGAGTCTAACTTTAAGCTCACAAATCTATAGTCTCCAAATTTCCAGAAATCTGTGCTCTCCCTAGTGCTACTTGTGGGAATGGCTGAAGCCTTTTTATCCTTCTGATTCCTAAATTTCACATTAAAGTAAAAAAGTGCTCATTCAGCTAATGTCAAAGTTTCCCATGAGATACATGACATTCACAGGATATTCTCAGAACAGAAATCACATCAAATTTATATCACTTCTATTAAAAATTACATCAGGATCATTTCAATCACAATTTAAGGAATCAAATTCATATTAGCTAAGAAAAAAAAAGAATAAAGGAATTTATTAACTCTAAAAACAAGGAAAATCAATGGATAGACCTGACTTACATACTATTTCCTATTAATGAAGCAGGAAGCCTCCAACAGCCTTGATTTACCTAGTCCTCACAGGTGGTGATCTAAAAAGAAGGAGCTTATTTTGTATTACGTCCAGTACAATAACAGGGAGACCTTGTAAGCCAGATTGAACCCTAACCCCATTTCTGAAGCAATCACTATGTCTAGGTAGTAGAGCGATTCTACATAGAAAATATTTGCAAAATATACAGTGGATCAATGATATAAATTATTTCATTCAGAGTATTTTTTAAAGCTCCTATAAATTAATAAAAAAAAAAATGACCTAAGAGGAAAATAGACAAAAGTCACAGAAGAGGAAAATGAATAACAAATATATGAAAAATTCTCATTACCAACAGTAAGAGTGGAACACAAGTAAACTAAAACAACAACATATCCTTTTTATTCTGCTGCTGCTGCTGCTGCTGCTAAGTCGCTGCAGTCGTGTCCGACTCTTAGCAACCCCATGGACTGTAGCCTACCAGGCTCCTCCGTCCATGGGATTTTCCAGGCAAGAGTACTGGAGTGGGGTGCCATTGCCTTCTCCCTTTTTATTCTACTTAGATGTAAAAATTCAACAGTAAGTGCTGATGAGATTGTGGGGAAATGGATTCTCTTACACATTGCTGAAAGTGAAAGTCGCTCAGTTGTGTCCGACTCTGCGACGCCATGGGCTGTAGTCTGCTAGGCTCCTCTTTCCATGGAATTTTCCAGGCAAGAATACTGGAGTAGGTAGCCGTTCCCTTCTCCAGGGGATCTTCCCAATCCACGGATTGAACCCAGGTCTCCCCCACTGCAGGCAGATTCTTTACCGTCTGATCCTGGGGTGTGATTAAATATACCATGATACATCCATGATTTAGAAATCTACATAGCCAATAGAAGCAATGAGATATTGCTGTATATTAACATGTAAAAGTCTCCAAGACATACTGTTCAGTGGGAAAAGGCCATTTGCCCAGGAGAATGTTTTGGAAGAATCTGCTGCAACTGACAGCTCATGACTGCTGACACAGTGGACTTGTGAGACCAAAGAAAAGGGTGATACCAACACAAGCAGAAAAAACTCTGAAAACCATGTGACAAGTGCAATGATAGAGAAATGCACAATAGAACCGAGAAGCCCAGAGGAGGCAAACCTAAAGGCAACTTTGGGAAGATGTGGGAGTTTTAGTCTGGAATAGCTCCCAGGAGATGGTGATCAAGTTGAGATAGGTGGGAACCAGGTGGAGAGGAGGAGAAAGCACTCCAAGAGGAGGAAACAGTAGAAACAATTCATGGAGGCTTGAAAGCTGTATTCAGTGAACCATCAGTAGGTTGCTACATATTAAAATAGAGACAGGGATTGTAACAGATGGGGCTAAACAGATAGGCAGAGTCCATCAGGCCTTCTTTTGTTATATTAGATTTGAATTTTTTTATGTGATGAAGAGCCACTGAAGACTTTTGAGTAGGACAGGTGATCTAAAAAGAGATTAGTGAAAGTGTTACTCGCTCAGTCTTGTCCGACTCTTTGTGACCCCATGAACTACAGCCCACCAGGCTCCTCTATCTATGGAATTCTCCAGGCAAGAGTACTGGAGTGGGTAGCCATTCCCTTCTCCAGGGGATCTTCCCGACCCAGAGATCAAACCCAGGTCTCCTGCATTGCAGGCAGATTCTTTACCATCTGAGTCACCAGGGTAGCCCTAGAGGACAGCAAGATGCAAGGCAGAGAGAACAGATAGGAGGTTACCACCATCATTCCAAGAAGATGAATGTCTGAAAGGGAGGCTGGGATAGGCTGAGACTAGTGAGAATCAAGGGAGGGGAGAAAATCAAGGCATATCAAGTTGGTACAATCTGTAGGAATTAATTATGGGATAGATGCGGGTGGGGGAATGAGAGATGGGGAGAAATCATGTTCAGATACATCCAGAGTTCTGAGATAAGTGCAGGAGAGATGATGAGCTGACTCAGAAGATCAGGAAAGCTATACCTCAGAGAATACAATGATGGTTACAAAAGGCATCTGGTATTGTCCTTCTGCTACTGTCTTAAAAGGGATTCTAGAGGGATTTTCTTTCCCTTGTTCCTCCAGCCCTACACTTGCATTACTGGCCTAAGGGGATACTCACCAGCTGGCCATGTCTATCATTACAGCCAAGTCTGAGAATTCCTGATTATACTTAGAGCCAGTGGAGCTGCTGACACAGACAGTCATTAGCAGACGACCCTTTTGGAACAAACTACGCTTTAAAATGTAAACGGTGGAGGCATTTTCCTTGCGTTGTCCAGAAAGAACTTTCTGCTGCCTGAGCCTGGATTAATCATGAGAGAGTTCGTCAACATTCCACTGGTACATATTCTTACTTTGGTTGCCTTCAGCGGGACTGAGAAACTTCCAAAAGGTTGGTTTCAGCACTCTTGTCTCCTGTTGCCTTGTGACAGTTCTAAAGTGCATGTGTGTGTTCCGATCATGACTGATTCATGATGGCAGGCTTGGGTTTTTACTTGGTGAAGTGGGGGTGCAGTATATGGAGAGGGAGAAAGCTATGTAAATAAGCAATTGATGGATGGTCTCCATTCTACTGCTATCCGTCCCCAGCTTAAGCTCTACAATAAAAAGTTTAGCCATTCAGTGCGTACAGAGTCCTCACTTGTAAGAGAAACATTAACAGGTAGACTGCAAGTTATTGAGGTCAGTGTGTTTATGTGTATGTCAAACTTCAGGGTGGTCTAAATGGATGATGAAAACCTTTTTACATCAGGTTTGCCAGGAATGTATCAATCGCACTCCCAGATATCCAGAGTGTTTGCTTCTGAGCAAAAGCACTTCCATTTTCAGTTTCAGCTCTGCAAAACTCTTAATCAATATTTGAGTTCCTCCCAAATAAAAATTAGAGAAAGATGCACACAAGTTGCCTATAAGATAAAAGTCTGAAGAGCAACGGGTTCTCCATGGAAGGAGGCTGGAGTCATGATTTGGCTTGGAAAGAGACTGTGTAAGGTTTTTTTTCAGAGGCTTTGGAATGTACCGGAAATAACACCACCTCAGGGGAAAGGAAAGCAACTTAAGAAACTGACAAACACCTGTTGTGGTAGCAAGAATGTCCACAGCTTCTGGCCAGTGTATTATGAAACTGCGACTAGTGTATTTCAAATCAGGAAGAAAGGCAGGAAAATAGGTGATTTGCAAAGTGACTGAGGGCTTCATTGAAGTCTTTTTACAAAGACATGAGAAAGCAAATGGAATAATATTTAAAAGTTTTCTGATTAATGGACTGTTGTTTAGTAGCTCAGTCATGTCCAACTCTTTTGCAACCCCATGAACTGTAGCCTGTCAGGCTCCTCTGTCCATGGGATTCTGCAGACAAGAATACTGGAGCGGGTTGCTTCTCCAGGGCATCTTTCCAACCCGGGACTGAATCCCCGTCTCTTGCATTGGTAGGCAGATTCCTTACCATTGAGCCACCAGGGAATTAAACATATTACAGTAGAGTAAAAAGAGTTCTGTGAATTTATGACACATTCAAATGAATTATTTTCCCTTCATATTACTTTACCAAAGAACTGAAGGGTTTGTATTGTGTAGATAAGCGAAGGTAGTTATAGTGTATATTAGATGGAAAACATAGAGTAGATTTTGTGGTTCACTAGAAATTTTGGAACCACAAGGTCAAAATTCACATACTAAGAAGATAAAGTTTTCTTCACTAACAGTCTGATTTCATAGATTTATGCTGTTTCATTTCTTTCTTTTTCTATTTTATGTGCACAGAAGGGTATGTTTCAATGCATTTAAACTTTTGTCAACGAATACTTTAAGGTACCTCCAGATAAAAGAGAATCTATATCTTTTCAAATAGCTAATAATAGCCAGGAAGACTTAACATTGGCTTCAGATTATTTTAATACTTCCTGATCATACAACGGCTGTCCGGAAGGGCAGCACTTGGATGTTTGGACTTATGGATTGTTGTAAGTTTATTTGTGCGATTCTAAACCATGAAGTTACATAAAAATGACATGGTTAGATGCTAAAATGTACTGAAATCCAGTCTTACAAGGAACACAACAATTGATTTTTCTGATTCAAATTAGAATCCCATGCATGAGAAAAACCAAACCCAACCTCCTAATTTCTATCTAGAAAGAGATGATTTGTAGTTTCCAAATTTATAGGTAAAGCACACTGTTTCTATTTTGAAAACTTTACAAAATCATAAATGTAACAAAGCCAAAATCCTGACCTCTAAATAAAATAGCCAGATTGTTACCCCAACTTTGTTTATTTGTTTATAGTTTATTTACTGCTTTAATTAGATTTTAAACTCAAAAAATTAAAGCAATATTTTTGCCTATTATACTCAAAGAGAGTATTTGAGTATTATTGAAAAATCTAAATTAATATGGGTTTAACATCAGCCTTAGCCAAAACACCAGGCCTGGAAGAGCAAACATTCATTAACTACACTTACCAGTTCTGAGAATAAACACTATTATGAAAATACAATCCTTAACATTTTACATGTTGAAGTGCATGGAATATGTTGGTACAAAAACACATTAATATGTGATTATTTTAGTACTATTAACAGTAATGAAATTATGCTACACAAAATATCTCTAGTTGTTTTCTCTATTCTTGGCAGAAGGCAATAATAGGAAGAGGTTTTTCAGATGGTACACCTTTTTCCTAAGTCCTTTATTGCGAATGAATCAAGGCATCTGTACCATAATATATCATAAAGTAAACTGACACAGTTAAAATAGTGCAAGAGTATTCTGTGGATTCTTTTCCAATCATCAGCATGTGATTTCTTCAATAAAATTAATAACCAACTTTGTAGAATAGCTTATTATTATAGTTTTAGTTTAATTGAGATTCCTAATGCTCAAAGACAAAGAGAAAGGTCACTGTCTTTCTGAATCATTTCACCTGGTGATACTTTCAATCATGAGCTCAGTATCAAACCACAAGGAGGAGAATTTTATAAACAGTCATGTATAAAAACAGCCAACATTTTATTGAACATTTGCCTTAACCACATTCTTCAAAAATATTTAACACTTTATCAGGGAGTACCAAGTGTACAGTGGGATTTTCTGTAGGAGTATGGGAGTTCATGAAACAGCCTTGAATCTGTTCTATGCACAAAGAACTCCTGTCCAAACTCCACTCTTAAAATTATCCCATTACTATCATACCTAGAAGTTCTTGAGTCTTAAGTGATTTATCTTTAGATATATGTTAATGACTTCTTCTAAATCATATGTATACAGGGATAGGATTCACAGATTCAACATACGACTAAGTCAGAACAGGCACAGCTGTCACTGAAATCTGGGACACCGAGGATTGGATGAATGGTTTATATTGACATACACTGAAAGAGTAACTCATTCCATAGTTGGGGAAACAACAGTTGCTTTAAATATTATTGACTTTAAAGAACAAAGTGCAGAAATGGCAAGATTTCTACCACAAATCCAGTGGTGAAGTAGGCAACTTCTCGGTGAAATAGGACATGAGGTTATTGGGGGAAAGTGATAAGTGAGGATGCGTAGAGGACCTAACGGAAGTGATCCCATTCAGAGAGGTGAGAGAAGTGGACCAGAGAATGTAGAAAGACCACATGTCCATGCTGGGGACCTGCTGGGGTTGGGGACTGCACCCCCATAGTGGTCCTGATCTGTACCCTTGTATCACTTTATTCAAGGATAACTTTATGAACCCAGGAGCAGTGAGGACAGCTGGTTGGATTAGTTCAAGACTGGTACTTTCCAGGGTCAGTGCAGCTAAAGGACTAGAGGGTAAGGGAACTGAGATTATATGGCAACAAAGCATGCAGTTTAGGCCAAAAAATGAAGAAAGTGAAAGGAGGATACTTTAGGCCTGGAAAAGAATGTTAAGATCAACTTCCTTTTTCTAGCCCCCAATGCCTTTTTGTGTGTCTTTCAGGAAAGCGGGTCTTCACTGTGAGCCTCAGTTTTCTCCTAAGATGAAGTACCTATCAGTGTTCAGCTTACAATGTTATACACTATGCTGAGGACTCTCAATGAGTGGTGAAATGACCCCACCTGGGGAACAGGCACATTTTAGATGAGTCCCTGTGAAATCATGCCTTAATACCGAAGGGCTGCCCTTAGGAGAGGTCATTTCAGAAATCCTAACAGACTGACCCAGAATTCCTACCTTCCTGTCCTCACTGTCATTTCTGAAGGCAAAGACCAAGAGTATGTTCTGTGACAAAGAGTTAATGATATGGCATTAATAAGTGACTAAACAGCACAGTAACTATTGAGATTATCAATGAACCTTATATAAGTTCCAGAGACTTCATAATAAAAAATAACATTTGATTACATCACTAGAAGTATGTGTCAGTTTCTAAGATATGACAAATGATGAGCAATACTGAATACCTCTTTGGGGGATTTGAAAGATTTCTAATACCCATGTGTTTTCTCATCCTGAAAAAGCAATACTCCATTCATGATGTTAGAAAAGCATGAATATGTCGCATGTCTGAGCCCTAATTTACTAAAACAGAAAGGAGCAAACACACCTGACTTCTTTGTTTACTCAGTTATTTGGTTATGTCAATCAGTAAATGATCGATCCGAAGTTGCTATGGCAATGACTGTGTGTTACAGTCCATAAAAGGACAACATTACAACTGTCTCATCCAGCAGCCAATATTCCAGTTCAGTTACTCTTTGGGTACAGAAAAGCACTGTGTTCACTTTTATGTTTTTGTTGTTCATGCGGTCCTTGGAAAGAGGGGAGAAATAGTGTCCCAGTTTAAATAGGCCCTGGCTGAGATGAAAGCTGGACAGTAGAAAGAAAGCAAACAGAGACAGTCTGCTGATTCTATAAATATTATTAAATACAACTATGTGATTGTGTCAGTAAAAATTTAAAAGTGATTTGTTTGGATAATTTTGGACTGTGGGCAAGCTGGGCTTAACCAACAATATTTTGCCTATAGAAATTGATATTAATGTCAGTCTTATTTTTTCCCTTGTCTGTGAGTAACTAGTACTACACAGAAGACATGGTATGGCTTAGAGTTAAAAGTTAAGAATTTTAAATCAACCTTACCCATGAAATTCAGTTCTGTCACTTCCTGCTCTTATTTTGTTTAGATAAGTTACTGACCCTTGCATAGCCTTCATTCAACTGCAAGTGAGAATAATAATAGTATCTGCCTTTATGTTTATTGTGATAAATAAATGAGATCATGAATGAAAAGTATAACTCGTGGCTGATGGCAGGTTCTTAATCAATTTTAGATGTTAACATTATTAAAAACAGAATCAAACCTCACATAAAACCATCATGCCACTGAACACTAAGGGAAGCTGTTCTCAGTGACACCTCATGTATTTCTTCATATTTAAGCTTGTCAAGACATTCCAAGATTTCTTTCTTTGATTCAAACTGATCTCAACAGAGTTTGTGCCACCTCCCTGGAAAGATAATATCAATAGTATATCTGCTTCCTCTGTCACTTCTGGATCTGCATATTGAATGAGAAGAAACTAATGAATCAAGTTTGGGGGTTTTAGTAAAAATAATACATGGCATTAAGAATGATAACTGAAAACACAAGATATGCAAAACTCTAAAAGAGAAAGTCACTCATATTTTCAGGACTATTAACATAATAATACCCTAAAAAATAGATATAATGATTGTTTATGCAATTCTGCTGCCTACCAGGAACTATTATATAAACAGGATACTATTTATACAGTCATTGTAAATGGTAAGGTTTGAAGATATTGATAATACAGAATATGCTCATGGGTTAGTGCCTCTCTGAGGAAAAAAAAGGCCCTGATATGTTGAATTTGTTGATTGCTGTAGTGCAAATGCTTCAATCATAGCCAACTTCAAGGTACCAACAAAGACTGAGTTGGGAGGAGAAGTATAGTAGCACAGCTGTGTATGTAATTTCTACAGACATTAGATATCAATAACCCCAATAACATGGATAATAGAAAAATGTAGTAAAATAATCAGGAAGTGATAAATGTTGAGTATTACTTCTTTGTTTTTAACACAGTTATTTTAAACATAAATTCATATAATTTAGTTTTAAATAATGGCTCTATTCAATTGCTTTGTTAAATTTATGAAAAATTAACACTTGACTCTTGCAAGCCAGTATAAGCCAGTTCCAGCAGACCAGAGAAGATAAAGCTGTGAGCCTCTTTTTCCACTTTTGTACAGTTAGTAGTACAATTATTCTGTTTTGTGCAGTGAAATTCATCTATATGCCTTTCCATTTTGAGAATTTTTGGGGGGATGCTTAGTTGCTCAGTCATGTCTGACTCTTTGCCACCCTTTGGACTGTAGTCCATCGGGCTTCTCTGTCCATGGGATTTTTCAGGCAAGAGTACTGGAGTGGGTTAGCATTTCCTCCTCCAGGGGATCTTCCTAATGCAGGCATCAAACCTCCATCTCTTGTGTCTCCTGCATTGTAGGTGGATTCTCTACCTGCTGAGCCACCGAAACCAGGAGTATAACTCAATAGTTCAGGTTTCTGTCTCTAAATTATGCAATCAAATAACATAGATTACTCCCTATGGGCCAAAAACAGTGTTAAATGCATTATGTACATTTATTTACTGTACGTAATCATCATGTCAAGCTTCAGTCAGTTCAGTCGCTCAGTCATTTCTGACACTTTGCAACCCCATGGACTGCAGCACACCAGGCTTCCCCGTCTATCACCAACTCCCAGAGCTTGCTCCAATTCATGTCTAATGAGTCAGTGAGGCCATCCAACCATCTCATCCTCTGTCGATCCCTTCTCCTCTAACCTTTAGTCTTTCCCAGCATTAGGGTCTTTTCCCATGAGTCAGTTCTTTGCATCAGGTGGCCAAAGTTTTGGACTTTCAGCTTCAGCATCAGTCCTTCCAATGAATATTCAGGGTTGATTTCCTTAAGGATTGACTGGCTTGATCTCCTTGCAGTCCAAGGGACTCTCAAGAGTCTTCTCCAACACCAGCGTTCAAAAGCATCAGTTCTTCAGTGCTCAGCTTTCTTTATAGTTCAACTCTCACATTCATACATGACTACTGAAAAAACCATAGCCTTGACCAGACGAACATTTGTTGGCAAAGTAATGTCTCTGCTTTTTAATATG
Organism: Giraffa tippelskirchi; assembly: GCF_054371585.1. Taxonomy (NCBI): domain Eukaryota; kingdom Metazoa; phylum Chordata; class Mammalia; order Artiodactyla; family Giraffidae; genus Giraffa; species Giraffa tippelskirchi. The sequence goes on from NC_137275.1 coordinate 214,709,721, forward strand.
CTGTCTAGGTTTGTCATAGTTTCTCTTCCAAGGAGCAAGCATCTTTTAATTTCATGGCTGCAGTCACCATCTGCAGTGATTTTGGAGCCCCCAAAAATAAAGTCTGTCACTGTTTCCATTGTTCCCTCATCTATTTCCCATGAAGTGATGGGACCAGATGCCATGATCTTAGTTTCCTGAATACTGAGTTTTAAGCCAACTTTTTCACTCTCCTCTTTCACTTTCATCAAGAGGCTCTTGATGTCAAGCTTATGCAATGGTTTTATTGTTATCTCTGTCTACAGCTAAAGATGCCAAGGCAACTAGTTAGGTGAGTCAGTAGAGATGGGAAGTGATGGAGCAGGGATTTGGATTCAATTCCTAGGCTAGAGTTTTTCACTGTCTCATTCCTCAGTTTTGTTGTTATTTAGTCACTAAGTCGAGTCTGACTCTTTTGCAACTCCATGGACTGTAATCTGCCAGGTTCTTCTGTCTGTGGGATTTCCCAGGCAAGAATACTGGAGTGGGTTGCCATTTCCTTCTCCAGGGGATCTTCCTCACCCAGGGATCAAACTCGCATCTCCTGTGCTGGCAGGCGGATTATTTACCACTGAGCCACCAGGAAAGCAATTCCTCAGTAGTCTGTCTTTCTTTTTAAACAATAAAAGCATTCAATATCATCCATTATCCTTTGGGCCCATCATTACCTGCAACCTTATTATCATATGATGTTTTTAATCACTATGTATGTGATTATGCAATTGATCACTTATTTTGTTCATCAGTTGTTTAGAAAACTCTACCTTTTTTTAAGAGGTTGACTTTCTAAACCTTTTATCAATTACAAATTTGCTTCCATTGCATTGGAAAATTAACATTTCTGTGGCATTCTGATTATGTCCTATAATTTTTATTATGAAGATAATACATATTCATGTCCATGCTCAGTCATGTTCAACTCTTTGCGACCCCAAGGACTTTAGCCTGCCAGGCTCTTCTGTTCATGGAATTTCCCAGGCAAGGGAATATCCAGTACTGGAGTGGGTTGCTATTTCCTTCTCCAGGGTATCTTCCCGACCCAAGGATTTGAGCCCGCATCTCCTGCACTGGCAGTTGGGTTTTTATTATTGAGCCACCAGGGAAGCCTGATAATATATATTAATTTTATATATTTTAATATTATATAGTATGTCTTGTAATATTTTGCTGTAAGATACAGCAAGACAAAGATAAAAAAGTATACATAATGCTCACAACTAGGAGATAAATGATAATAACATTTTGGAATTCATCCATTTTTCCATTCTCTCTTAGGTGTGTATAATTTTCTTTAAAATTTTTGGAGCCTATTACTTCATTATAATATCTCCTGGTAATACCAGTTTAAGTTTGGGATTTGTTTATTTTGAGTCTATATTTATTAAATTACTTATTTACTTACTTAATTTGGCTGTGTCGGGTCTTACCTGTGGCACTTGGGACCTTTCATTGCAGCCCATGGACTCTCTAGCTGGGGTGTGCAGGCTCAGTGCAACTGTGGTGCGCGTGGGCTTCAGTTGCCCAGCAGCATGTGGGATCTTAGTTCCTGGACCAGGGGTTGAACCTGCATCCACTGCATTGCAAGGCGGATTCTTTAACCACTGGACTACCAGAAGTCCTGAGTCTATATTTTTAAATAATTAAATGTCTTGATTGTTATCTTGTTGATGGATTGTTTCTTTTATCATTAAGAAGTCTTTTTTCACTCTTCAAATGCTTACTTATCACTTTATATTGAAGTTCATCTTATATTAGTACTATTACTCTATTGCTTTATCACTTTGAGTAGTGTTTACTTTGTATATATTTTCCATTCTCTTTACTTGCAACATTTGTTTTAAAATAATTAGATATGTCTTTCGTGTTTTTTAATCGTGTATCTGTCTTTCCACAGATCAGTTCATACCATGGGTGTTTACTGTGATTTCTGATGTATTTGGGCATGTTTATTCCAAATTAATTTGTATCTTCTGTTAACCACACCTGTTCTTGGCTCATTTATCCTCCTTTTTGCCTTCTTCATTTTTTTTTAATTGATGCAGTTTCAGTTCCTTTTGTTCTCCTGATGCTTTGGAAAGTTTGATTTTTAATCTATTATTTTGGTGGCAAGAATTAATGAAATTTCAACAGTGTGCTTCTAACTTTATATTATCTTCCCATGTTTGTAGTTATTCAGTATTTGTCATCTTCCTGCTTACAATAAAGAGCTTAGAGTGTTTTAACAATCTGCTAAACTTCTTCCCTATATTTTCATCTTATAATTATTTATCTAGAATTCTAGTTCCACTTTTTTTAAACATAAAAATTAATGAGCTTTTAAAAAAATATATTCCACAACATCTAAAATTGCAGTTATAGTTTATCACCACCTATGGACAGAGGAGCCTGGTAGGCTGCAGTCCACGGGGTCACTAAGAGTCGGACACGACTGAGCGACTTCACTCTCACTTTTCACTCTCATGCACTGGAGAAGGAAATGGCAACCCATTCCAGTGTTCTTGCCTGGAGAATCCCAGGGACGGTGGAGCCTGGGGGGCTGCCGTCTATGGGGTCGCACAGAGTCCGACACGACTGAAGCGACTTAGCAGCAGCAGCAGCATGCTTACTATAGTGGCTCAGTGGTAAATAATCCTCCTGCCAATCCAGGAGATGCAGTTTCGATCCCTGGATCGGGAAGACCCCTGAAGAAGGAAATGGCAACCTGCTCCAGTATTCTCGCCTGGAAAATCCCATGGACAGAGGAGCCTGGCAGATTACAGTCCATGGGGTCACAAAAGAGTCAGACATGACTTAATGACTGAACAACAACAAATGCTTACTATGGTTTCTTGTCCCTGGCCCCTTTCTTTTGGATACAAGTTATTTCTTACAGAGATTATATACTTTTGGTAACTGTTTCAGAGAAGGTCTCAGTGGTAAACATTTGTCTGCATGTTCATTTTAAAAAATGATTATCTAAGCTGGCTATAGAATTCCAGCCTAGCAGTAATTTTTTTCCTCAGCCTTTTAAAACTATTACTCCAATGCCTTTTGGTATCAGTTGTTGCCAAATAATACCAAGTGAGCCTAATTGCCATTCTTCTTAAAGTAATTGATCTTTTCTTTCTAGTAAGGTTTAAGATTTTCTTTATCTTTAATTGTCCACAGTTTTAATTTAGTGTATCTAAGAATGAATTAATTTTTCTTTATCTGGCTTGATGCTTGGTGGAAACTTTCAACCTGAATATTCTGCTTTATTTTTCAAGTTTGAAAAATAATCAGAAATTTACCCCTTTACATATTACTTCTATGCTATTTCTTCTATTTTATTTTTCTGGACTTCTATTAGAAGTTTATTAATTTTTGCCCATCTTTATGTCTCTTAACTATTAATACTTTCCATCCTTTATTTCTTTGTACTGCATTCTGTATATTTTAACGGTTATTTTAGTGCAAAGTTGGAGGAAAGGGTGGGCCTCAATGCCTAGATATAAAATATAAAATATGTCAACTCACTTAAAAATTCTGCCCTCTTCTTTCAGCTATTCTCTTCTCAATCTTTAAAGAAAATTTATGCCTTTTATAAAGGTCTCAGAAATAGAGTTTGGTTCATTTAAACAATACATTAGTCAATGTGCTAGCCCTCTGGATAGAGAGAGGTCTGAGACATGGCTCCTGACCCAAAGGTCAGGGTTTTTATAACTTAGCATAGGACAAAAACATAAACAAATCATTCTAAGAGCATGTGTGTGGCAAGTGCTATAAGAGCGACATAAACAGGATGAGCCAAGGTTAAAGAAAAGGGTATTTGGTTCAGTCTAGCAAGTCAGGGAGATTGGGAGGAGATGATACTTGAACTGGACCTCGTGAAAAAAATTAACACTCACAAAAGAGATGTGGGTTAAATGGGACCCTCAGCCTCTGAGTTTACTGAAAAGATAAGTTTCATTTAGAAACTGAATGCGTTTTTCCCCTTCAATGATGTACCACCTCACACTAGTCAGAATGGTCCTTGTCAAAAAAAATCAAACAATAAATGCTGGAGAGGATGTGGAGAAAAGGGAACCCTCTTGCACTGTTGGTGAGAATGTAAATTGATACAGCCACTATGGATGCATTTTCAATGGCCAGTGTGCCAGTTTGCTCTTATTTCATGGAGTTTTCACCCTCTGCATGTATGCTAAGTCACTTCAGTCATGTCTGACTCTTTGCAACCCTATGGACTATAGCCCTCCAGGCTCCTCTGTCCATGGGATTCTCCAGGCAAGAATACTGGAGTGGGTTGCCATGTCCTCCTTCAGGGGATCTTCCCACCTCAGGGATCAACCTGTGTCTCTTATGTCTCCTGCATTGGCAGACAGGTTCTTTACCACTAGCGCCACCTGAACATGAGTGTACAAATATCTATTTGAGTGCATGCGTGCTAAGTCACTTCAGTCATGTCCAACTCTGTGCAACCCTAAAAGGACTGCAGCCTGCCAGGTTCCTCTGTCTATGGTTTTCTCCAGGCAAGAATATGAGAGTGGGTTGCTATTTCCTCCTCCAGGGGATCTTCCCGACCCAGGGATCAAACCTTCATCTTTTACATCTCCTACATTCTTTACCACTAGTGCCACCTGGGGAGCCCCATCTATTTGAGTTACTGCTTTCAATTCTTTTGGACACATATATACCCAGAAGTGAAATTCCTGGATCATATATTCGTTCCATGAACAGAGGAGCCTGGTGAGCTACAGTCCATGGGGTCGCAAAGAGGCAAACACAACTGAGTGACTAACACATTAATTCTCCGCTTAATTATTTGAGGACCCACCATCCTGCTTTACACAGTGGCTGCGCCAATTTACTTTCCCACCAACAACGCACACAGGTTCTAATTTTTCCACATCCACACCAACATTTATTGTTACGTATTTTTTTGATTTATAACCATTCTACAGTATGTAAAGTAGTATCTTAGAGTGGTTCTGATTTGCATTTCCCTTAAAGGCTAATAATGTTGAGTATCTTTTTATGTGCTTGTTGTCCATCTGTATATATTCTTTGGAGACAGGTTGATTCAGCTTCTTTGCTCATTTTTTATTGTTTGGGTTATTTTGGATTATTTGCCTTTAAATTATTGAGTCTTTTCCTAATCTATTTGTTTGTAGCTGTGTGGATCCTCTAAAAATCCAATGAAGCTTCAGCTTCAAAGCCTCTCATTTGCAGGAGCACCCTTTGAAGACATCCAATGGTCTCTAGCCAAGTGTTCATATTGTATTTCATTGAATAAAATACAATATGAATAATATACATCAACGTGTTTTATTGAAATTTGGGAAAAATTATTTTTAAACAGGAATTGTTAAGATGGCTTCCTCTTTTCACACTCACTTCCCATCAGTGACACTTTCCTTCCAGTTGATTGATGTGAGGGAGGCAATAGATATTTTGTATCCATAATTTTATATATTTTCTCCTAAAAAGGATATCTAAATTATATTAACTTTGGGCTTCACCAAAACCAGGCTCTGCCTCCACTCATATATAATAAATTCTAAGCCCAATTCTCCTGAGAGCCTCCTCTTTTGATTCTCAAATGCCTAGTTTGAAAGTAGCAACAAAATCCTCTGTATAAAATTCTTCTTCCCTTTTGGCAAATTTCTGCTATGGGGCAACATCATTCTCATTCAGGTCCATTGCGACCTCTGAATGCTTACAGTGAAAGTGAAAGTCATTCAGTCGTGTCTGACTCTTTGTGATCCCGTGGACTATACAGACCATGGAATTCTCCAGGTTAGAATACTGGAATGGGTAGCCGTTCTCTTCTCCAGGGGGTCTTCCCAGCCCAGGGATCAAACCCAGGTCTCCCACATTGCAGGCAGATTCTTAGCCAGCTGAGCCATAAGGGAAGCCCGACTGCTTACAGGAGGGTTAGGAACCAGTATTGTAGAATGCCCGGCTTTCACCTCTCCTCTCCTTTCAGCCCCTGTCATCACCACTCCTCTTGAAACAGTGGACGCCTTAGTTGAAGAAGTCGCTACTTTCATGTGTGCTGTGGAATCCTACCCCCAGCCTGAAATTTCCTGGACCAGAAATAAAATTCTAATTAAGTAAGTATTCTGCCTTTTCCCACCAAGAATGACCAAGGCTGACTTGGGATTTATCTTTGTCATAAATGCAATCACAGCTCTTGGCAGTACTAAAGTTCACCTTCTAGAATATTTAAAATGTAACTCCCACATTTTATAAATGTGAGATTTGAACTTCAGTGAGGTTAAGGGAATTGTCCAACGCCAAGTGATTTAACTGATATGGCAGTCAGGGCTGTTTCCTAGATCCAGGTTAGGTCCTAGAGGAAATTTCACAGTAATTAGGAAACACCATGGTATCCTAATTCTGGGGGTACATGTTCCAGGACATTCTGGGGAGTTAATAGGGACCAGCCTCATTTCCTGTACTTTCAATATCCCAATCAAGTCATGCATGTTGTCTAGGAATCTGACCTCTAGGTAATCATTACTTTTTCTTTTGAAAGTCAGAAAGGACTCCTGATGTATATAGTAAGGTAACCTCTCAAACAGTAAAATTTCTACTTGGCATATAAAGGTTATGCTATCCTTTCCTCATTACAATAGCTATCTGACCAAAAATACTCCAAAATATCTGTAACAAAGGGAACCACTAGCTTTCTAGAAGGCTACATACCTTGAGTTAGGGCTAGAGTGTTTAACTGCTCCATAGGCTTGCGTCCATGAACTTGGATGGGGAAAAATTGTGTCTTTGTTTTCACTAAACTCTAATTGAAATTTTGTATTTCCTTCTATTATATGCGCTGTAATGTGGGAAATTACCCTGGGCTATGGAAGCCTTAAAGTACTCTATCAGGCAAGCTATCTCAGAAATCCTGGAATAGGAAGGCTTATAAACCAAATTAAGATGCTTGAAATACAGTTTAATAAATCAATTTAAAATACCCAATGAAACAAAAAGACAACCTACAGAATGGGAGAAAATATTTGCAAATTATATAACCAATAAGGAGTTAATATCCAAAATACATAAACTGCTCCTACAACTCAATATCCAAAAATAAAAACAAAAAACCCATTCAAAAAATGGGCAAAAGAGCTGAATAGACATCTTTCACAAAGACATACAGATGGCCAACAGGCACATAAAAAGATGCTCAACATCACTAGTTATTAGAGAAACAACAATGATATATCACCCCACATCAGTTGGGTTGACTATCATCAAAAAGTCTACAAATAACAAATGTTGGAGAGGATGTGGAGAAAACAAAATCCTTACACACTATTGATGAGAATGCAAGTCGGTGTCACCTCTATGGAAAACAGTATGGAGGCATCTCAAAAGCCAATAATACGTGTACTGTATGATCTAGTAATTCTACTCCAGGGTATATATCCAGAAAAAAATGAAAACACTAATTTGAAAAAGTACATGCACCCCAAATTCATAGCAGTACTATTTCCAATAGCCAAGATATGGAAGAAACCCAAGTGTCCATAACAGATGAATAAGTAAAGAAGATGTGGTATATATTTACAATGGAATCTTACTCAGCCATAAAAAAGAATGAAATTCTGTCATTTGCACCAGGGTATATGGACTTAAGAGAATATTATGCTTAATGAAATAAGTCAGAGAACAAAAAAGACTGTATGCTACCACCCACAGATGGAATCTAAAAAGTAATACAAATGAATGTATGTGCAAAACAGAAACAGACTCACATAGAAAACGAACTAATGGTTACCAAAGGGGAGAGGGAAGAGGAATGCAAATTAGGGGTATGGGATTAAGAGATACGTGTGTGTGTATGTGTGTGTGTGTGTGTGTGTACTGTCGCTTCAGTCATGTCCAGATCTTTGCAACTCCATGGACTGCAGCCTTCCAGGCTCCTCTGCCCATAAGATTCTCCAAGCAAGATTACTGGAGTGGTTTGCCATTTTCTTCTCCAGGGGATCTTCCTGACTCAGGGATCCAACCTACACCTCTTTCAGCTCCTGCACTGGCAGGCAGGTTCTTCACACTAGTGCCACCTGGGATTACTATGCAGAAAATAAATGAGCAACAGGATATACCATATAGCACATGGAACTATAGCCCTTATCTTGCAATAACTTTTAATGGAGTATAATCTGTAAACATACTGAATCACTAGGCTATGTACACCTGAAACTAATATAATATTGTAAATCATCTATACTTCAGTAAGAAAGAGGAAAACAATTTATATTTTGAAAATTACAAATACTGTGTCCCTCACAATCTACAAGCGATTTATATACTTTAAGCAGCAATGATACAACAGATTATGAATCTTGAAAGTTTCTATTTCACAGAGTGGCTGGACTCCTAGTCCACAAGCACATCTGTAAAATATTCCAATATTCACATTTTCCAAGCAAACTTACACATAGAAAAAAAACAAAAGCAAAGCAAAAATTACATGAGAGTCAGTATCATGGCTATGCCCAGTTATTTAATGTGATTTAATGAACTACCCAATGATTATATCATCCTTAGTCACATAGACCAAAAATGACTATATTTTTATTTCCTCTTTAAGATCAGTGTGTGATGGGGGCCATCCATCAAATTCGAAATCAAGAATCCATTTCCTTTACATCTTTTGTTTTCAGGTTGTATTATTTTTTTCCATTTCTACTGTAACAAATTACCATAAAATTAGTGGTTTGACACAACACAAATTTATTATCTTACAGTTTTGGAGTTCAGAAGTCTGAAATCGGTCTCTTTGGGCTAAAATCAAGGTGTTGACAGGGCTGCATTCTTTCTGAAGGCACTAGAGGAAAATCTGATTTCTTGCCTGCGTTTCTTGGCCCTTTGCTCAATTTTGAAAGCCAGCAACTACATCACTCCAGCCTCATCACATCTCATTCTCTGATCCTCCTGCTTCCCTCTCCCATCTTTTAAGGACCCTCACTATTAGGTGGTGCTAGTGGTAAAGAATCTGCCTGCGAATGCAGGAGACGTAAGAGATGTGGGTTTGATCTCTGGGTCAGGAAGATTCCCCTGGAAGAGGGCATGGCCAGCCACTCTAGTATCCTTGCCTCGAGAATCCCACGGACAGAGAAGCCTGGCAGGCTACAGTCCTGGTCGATAGGTTGCAAAGAGTCAGACACAACTGAAGTGACATAGCATGCAAGCATGCATGATTACATAGGGCCCATCTGGATAATTCATGATACTCCATTTTAAGATTCTTGACATCTGCAAAATCCCCTTTGCCATGTAAGGTAACATATTCACAGGTTTTGGGGATTAAGACATGTATCTTTGAGGGGGGTTTTACTCTGCCTAATATATACTTGTTGCATAAAGCATTTTTATTTGGTCATAAAACTCACTTTTAGGTTGATATTTCCCCTCATATTTCTTTCCATTGTCCTAATCCCCTTCTTAACATTCAGATTGTGTGCCATTTAGTGAGATAATATATGTAAAACATAATTCTTACGGTGTGAGCCTCTTTTGCTCCCTATGTATCCCATGGAACTAGAATTGTGCCTGGCACTTGTTAGGCACTCAACAAACATTTGATTAATAAATGAACAAATACCTAGTCAACTGTTAGTTAATTCAATATATATATTTAACCCTTCCCCTTTTTCCCATTTTTTAAATTGAAGTATAGTTGATTTGGGACTTACCAGATGGCAAAGAATCTTCCTGCCAATCTTCCTGGTAAAGAATCTTCCTGCCAATGCAGGAGACACAAGAGATGCAGGTTCAATGCCTGGGTCAGGAAGATCCCCTGGAGCAGGAAATGGCAACCTGCTCCAGAATTCTTGCCTGGAAAATTCCATGGACAGAGGAGCCTGGTGGGCTACTGACCAGGGGGTCACAAAGAGCTGGACATGACTGAGCGACTGAGTGGGGCACACACATAGTTGATTTACAATGTTGTGTTAGTTTCAGGTGTATAGCAAAGTGATTCAGTGTGTGTGCGTGTGTGTGTGTATCCTCTTTTTCAGATTCTTTTCCATTATGGGTTATTATAATATATTGAATATATTTCCTTGTGCTATACAACAGGTCCTTGCTGTTTATCAATTTTATATATAGTAGTGTGTATCTGTTAATCCCTTTCTGCTAGTCACATGTATGTGTGTTTGTGTGTGTGTGTGTGTTCATTATCTGGCTGCTGTTCCCAGTAAATATGGGAGAGGACTCATATCTTGGGTAATGATATACTTTCCTAAATAAAGTAAATTTTATGTTGGGTGGGTTCTATCAATAGACACCACCTTTCGAAATTATTTTTGAAGAACTCAGCACTGCTTTGATTATTGGAGCCTAGGAAAGATTAGAAAATGTTAGCTTTCTACTCCCAAATAAGCTTATTCTATTATTCAGAACTTACTCAAGTTTCCTCTTCCCTTTCGTCTACTTCATCCATTGGTAAATCATCTGCTGGATCATATAATCATAGTCAGAAAAATCACAGATGGGGCCCTAACCTGCCATAATCGTCTGTGACCCACAGGCTCTTTGATACCCGGTACAGCATTCGGGAGAATGGTCAGCTCCTCACCATCCTGAGCGTGGAAGACAGTGACGATGGCATTTACTGCTGCATTGCCAACAATGGTGTGGGAGGAGCTGCCGAGAGCTGTGGAGCTCTGCAAGTGAAGATGAGTGAGTGGGAAAGAGAATCATCCGTTGATTTCTAAGCTGACTTGGTACACTTTGAAGCAGGCAGTAAACAGAGCCTCTTGCATATCTGGAGGTTGGGCAGCCAGACAAGTTCAAGTTCAAATCACAACCTTGAGACAGTTCCACACCTTTTATTCCTGCCATCACCCACCACCCTACAGGCAAGCCTCATCGTTTTCTGCCTTCTCCCATTTTCTAGCCTTTATTATGGCTCTTTATTTGCACCACCATGAAATCTTTCACCAGGAACTCCCCTTTAAAATCTTTACCTGTACCTTTAATTTAAAACAGTTTCATTACAACCAGATGCCCTTTTAATCTCTAACCTCTTTGCAGACACTTACTCTACCCTTTTGCCTTATTTCAAACCTGATTTTCTTGAGTGACTTTTCAAACTTGAGTGACTTTTCTGTTTAAAGGGAGGCTGTTTATTTCTTACCCACTTCAAGCCAACAAGACTAGCCCGTACTGATGGTTCATTGCTGCTTTTAAGCTATTATATTTTGCATTCCTGTGCAAAACCTTTCCTCTCATGAAGGCTTATACCATTTTGACCAATCTCTCTAACTCTATTCATCATCTACTCACTTCGAGGTCCTCTCCCATATTTCTCAAAGATTTTGGTTTCAGATTTATTATCTTTCTATCCACTCCTACTCCTGCCATTATCCTAAGGGATTTTAACAGCCATGAAACAGAACCACTATGCACTTCATCCTATAGCCCCTTGACCTTCACAAGTCCAATGATGTTAACCTTAACTCCTTATCAGTCTATCCAATCTATGATCTTGGTACCCCAGGAAATAGACTGTATTTCTAATATTAAACCGCATTAGGTCACATCCTGAACATGGACATTTCTATTTCCAGCTCTGTCTGATGAGGGAAGTGCTTTCTCACACTCAGGACTTGCCTCCAAACAGAAGGGAGAAACTTTATCGGTCTCTTTCTCAGCTAAGAACAGAGTCCAGCTCCCTCATGCCCTCCTTCCCACTCCAAACTACCACCATCATGGGCACACTCCTGCTTTTAACTCCTGTCTGTTCTCTGTCTCACTGACCCCCCAACAGACACTTCATTCAGTTCTCTCTTCACTTCATTCTCTCTCCTACCTGGTGTGGCAGCATCATGCAGACCTTACTAGCATCCTTAAATCTCATGAACCCTTGTGCCTCAGCACATGATGCTTGTAAACTCTCAACCTTGTAAGGACATAACCTTTATTTTCTCCTCTCTGATGTCACACTGCTGATGGGAAAAATCACAGAAATATGCATATTAGCACCATACAAAGCATGGTGGAATTCAGTTCTGCCTGTGACCTTTATTGTGAATTTTTGTTGTTGATTTTCATCACTATTTCTTTCATCTTTTATCTTTTAGTTTTGTTATTATTGTTTTGCTGGAGGAAGTCACTCGCTGCTTCTTTTCAGTGTGAACACATGAGATGTATTTTATGAATGTTTGCATGGCTGAAAGTCTTTATTTTGCCCCCAATCTTAAGTAAATAATTTGTCTCAGTACAAGTGGGAGTTTTAAAAGGCTTTTCCTTTAGGTTTTAATAGACAATTAATTATTCATTGTCATATGACATTTTAGGTTGCAGATAAGAAATCTCTTATTTGTTTTCACATAAATCTGATGTTTATCCCAAATTTTTTCAGATTTTTCTACTTCTAGAATTCTTAATGTTTCAAATTGACAAGAATACAAGCTTGTGTGTTCTTTTTTTATTTCTAGTCTTAGGTGACCCATTTTGCTCTAAAAACCAAAGGTTTTTTTTGTTTTTTTCCAAGTTAGCTACACTTTTTGTCTATTTTCTTCCTCTTCATTTGATCTCATTCTTAAACTTTCAATCAACCAATATCAGATTTCTTTTTTTTTGATTTTTTATAACTCCAATTTTATCCTCATATTTTCTATGTATCTATCTTGATATTCTACGTTCTAGGAGATTTGCTTGACTTTTCCTTCTTTTTCATGTATTTGGTCTTCAATATAACCATTCAGCTATTCTGATGTTATCCTTAGTACTTTGACCTAAAAATCCATAGTTTTAATTTCCAGATGTTCTTTCTTCCCTGATTGCTCTGTTTTTCATAGCCAACTCTATGTGTTGTATGGTGCAATATTCACTTATCTAAGGATACTATTTATACATTGTTAAAAACCATTTTCTTCTTTTTCCCTGCTTTACTAATTTTTTCTTCGTGCTAAGTTTTGATTTTATTTTGGTTCTTTTCCTTCATGTTTGTGGTCTTTCTCAGATGTCTGTTAATCTTTTATGTTTATCACACCTATAAATGATGTCTGAGATTAACTGTAATAGGTAAGTAGTGAGGACATCATGGGAAAAGCTGATCTGGAAGTTCTGAGAGTAAGTAGGTCAGGATGTACCCACAAATAGGCTTTCTTTCAGCATGTGGGGCAGTAAGAACACCAAGTAAGGAAGAAGGATCTATTTTGCTGATGAATGAAAGTGTGATTCCAAACACAGAGCATGTTTAATTATTTCAGTGCTTTGTGGTACTACTTTTCCTTCTAATATTGTTCGTATTCATTCTGGCACTAAACGTTCTTTATTTTGGTTCTACCCTAAAGCCCCTTTTCTTCTTCTCTCCTCTTCTTTACTCTACTCTCTCTTTAGGAAAGCTCACCTAGTGTGGATATACACTAGTGTGGCCATCCCAGTTGTTAACAATTTGGAATGCTTCTGCACTGCTTGCTAAAGAGCTGTTTCCTGAGACCCTCAGGGTCCCTACCCCCATTGCTACTCCTACTACCTAGGACCTCCTTAGGAAGCTCCTTCCCCCAGATTCTTTAGGGTCCAACAGCTAAAGGCTGAATTTTGGCAAAGCAGGACACCTCCAGCATCCAACATCAACAGAATAACCAGTTCTGATTAGTCAGTGCTCATGGCTCCACCTGAATCATGCTCCCTTAGAGTGGGGAATCCATCACTCCACATCAGTACTCAGTTCATCCCTAGTTTACTTCATCATCAATTACTCACAAAGGTTCTCCTGACCTCTCATCAATAGATGCCAAAGATATCTTTTTCACTGAGAAGATATGAGTTATTTGCTTTAAACAAAGGTTTTCTGCCTAAGACATTATCTGTGACTCAGGTTTGCCATAGGGATCAGTTCAGGGAGCCCAATGAAAGGAATGAATAATACTGTCTTTGATTATATCACAGGCATATCAACTCCTAAGCTAAGCTTTGATCAGTAGCTGTATGACAACTCTACCCACAATCAAGGTGCCTAGTCATTATCTAAATGTACATATTCATTGTCATTGATAAGAAGAAGGATTGTATGCTTTACATAGCAGGCACAGTTACAAAGTTGATATTTTCCTATAACATGTTTAAAGCTTGTCTTGTACTTTTGCCAGAGTGCAGGATCATACCACCTGTAAATGGCAATAAATAACTAGATTAAAAATCCAACCAAACCATGTCCCCTCAACATTGAACACACACACAAACACACACACAGTTGAAGTAGAAGGGGAAAAAATCCTTATTTCCTACTCTTCTATGTCAAAGCAACACATTGATTATGGCACATGACCTAAAAGAAGTAAAATGCATCCATTTCTCAGTAGTCTGTCCTGCTAGACAGACTCTATTTGATAGTTCTCTATCTGATATCTGTAACATAAAATTCCTAAGGAAATAAATTTAGTCTTCATTATTTTATGAATGTTTCACATAGTAAAATAACTGGCATCCTGAACTTGTCAATTCTTCTATACATTAGATTTAATAACTTCTTCCTCTGAAAGCTCAGTATTGGAGACTAAAAATTAACTGACATAAACTATTTCTTCTGAAAAAATTAATTTAGGAGTGTTTCACAGTATAGTTTGCTTTGCAAAGTAGAGTTACTCTGAATTGTATTACAGAATTTCTTTGATTATAAATATAGTAATATCATTTATTTTCTAGAGGACAAATGTATCTAATTTTTAATCATCAAATTTAATGGTCAAATTAAGATGGAAACTAAAGGGACAGTAGGTCATAACTGAGAATTTTATACAAATGTAAACATATCAAACCTTTATTTTCATATGTTTTCATGTCTGTTGCTATGAATTAATGTGAGTTGTTACAGCAACAGCTTATTTTAATCAACTTTTTATTAACTATTTTAAAAAGTGAAGAACACTATGATAATTTCACACTCCTAATATGTTTATGAATTGATTTTTTTTCAAATAAGATAAAACAGAGGTAATCTAAATTTTAAAAAATTATTTCTGTTTGATATCTGCTAAAAACATGTCTCAGCACTTGGTGAATTCTGTACTATAATACACCTAAGAATATTTTTAATGGATAGTAAGAATTAAGCATAGAGTTAGAAATTCTAAGTTTAGTAAATCCAAATTGCCATTTTAATTTTTTCCTTTATTTTCCTTTAGAACCTAAAATAACTCGTCCTCCTATAAATGTAAAAATAATAGAAGGATTAAAGGCAGTTCTACCATGTACTACAATGGGCAATCCCAAACCATCAGTGTCATGGATCAAGGGGGACAGTGCTCTCAGGGTAAGTGATGCTTATGTTAAAACATGTATACACAACATATTTTCAAATACAACAATCCTTTGCAAATTCAGTCACACACTTACAAACTTCTAGTATAAAATATTTTCCATGTACAACATTTTAACCAAACCTAAATATTTTAACCAAATCTAAATATTTTCCATGTACAATAATGTAACCAAACCTATACATATATATATATGCAAATTGTAAGGCATTCCAGTTGGGGCTGAGTCGGAGAGAAAAGAGATAGGGGCCAGTAGTGTTAAGGATGATAAAAGAGGCAGAGCAAAGCTAAGCTAGAGACTTCTTTGTTGGTTGGTCAGTTGGTTGGCATTTGGATCATTTATTTTTTTTAACATTGAATCTTTGAGACTCAAGAGGTTTTTTTAAGAAAAGGAACTAAGCTTCAAGTTTTAGACCTGACAAATAGCTTTTAGAAGGAGAGAGAAAGAAATGAGATTTGGAAGAAAAGGAATGAGAACATTCTGGAGTGAAGTTAGAGCATCAAGACTCAAGACAGGTGACCTTGACAATGACCTCAATCATATACAGTAGTCAAACTTGAAATACATTATTCACATCCTTATTTTGTACTGTTTTTGTATCTTATACCCACATTTATTGATTTATTACTATTCTGCATCATCATTGTCTCTTTCCATCCTTGCATAACCTACTATGAACTCAGTGAGGTCACAGACGATATATTTTTCATATCATAATACTCAGAGTATTCCAAGGGGGGGATACATATGTGTTGATCTCTATCAATTAATTGAAATACAGCATAATATCAATTAGCTTTGTTTTATTTAAAATAAAACAAATAATTTTCATTTTTATGATAATCTATATAATTTCTGGCTTTCCTTTTGTTATATTTTCTACAGTAAAAGAAGGAGTGGCTCTCTATATACTACTGAATTTAGATCCCCAAAGAGAACATAGATGTAATATTTTAATTATAAAGACCAGTTTTGTATTTTCTGTAGAGTTTTCCAACTTTTAAAAGGATCCCATATAGGCAGTAAGTACACTTGTTAAGAGCAATGCTTTTAATCAAACAAACTTGGGTGTGATTTTTTTAGATATCAAATTCTAAAATAAGGCTTGTTGATTTAGGATATCCAATAAGCCTTGGGGTCCTCATGTATTGAAAGAAAATAAAAATAACTATATCTTATGGTATTGTTATTAAAATTTATTTTTATAAGGGAGTCTTATACTATCTCATTTATTATTGTATGTTATCCATAATAAATGTCAAATAAATGTTAAAATAATATTTCTGATGAGTGATAATGATTATTTGATGAAATATAGCAAATATATCCTTGACAGACTCAGCTTCATGTAAAATTCATGTACCTGTCTCTGGCAGGAAAATTCCCGAACTGCGGTTCTTGAATCTGGGAGCTTAAGGATTCATAATGTACAAAAGGAAGATGCAGGACATTATCGATGTGTGGCAAAAAACAGCCTTGGGACGGCATATTCCAAACTGGTGAAGCTGGAAGTGGAGGGTAAGGAGCTGTGTTTCTTCTTACGACAGTGTTAGCAGAAGGCCTCACGCTCTACTGTGAAGGCTGTACTTCATCTTGCAAAACAGAGAGGTGGTAGGGAGTTTAGTGCCCTCAATTATTCCAGATATTAGGCCATCAAGTCAACACTCAAAAATTGAAAGGAGGGGAAAAAAGTTTCTTTGTTTAATAGGTCATATTCTATCTATATTCCATTAATTGACTGAAACAGACTATAGTACTAAAACAATAGGATACCATTTTAGAATATCTTCCTGGCTTGGACAACACTCCCTTGTTTACCAATTTGAAGATACTCATCTTTCTCAGCATGAAAGATGGGGTCTTAAAAATGTATCAAAAGAAAAATGTAACTTCTTTCCAGATTGTATTCTGTCACAAAAGTTAAGAAAAATAAAATACTGACTCAAAATGTGTAACTCCAAATGGTCCTACTTCTATGAGTTACACTGTCAAGATATTTTACATTTTTGAAAATGTTCCCTGAAGTCAATTAATTCAACAGCTGGTTGTGAAAGATCTTCACTGAGAAATCAGAATCCAGATTGAGCTAGGGATATTATCCATTTGGTCATCAGCTCCCTCTTGACATGAAATTATATCAATTTTGCTTAAAAAGAGAAACTTTCAGCATGTCTGAACTAGGTGAGGAAACTGAGTGCAAAACTTTTTCCACCTTTTCCTGTTTTAAGCCTTGGAATTAACCTCTCCGGTTCTCAATTTCCTTATCTGCAAAGTGGGGTTTATTGTGAGTATTCAGCGAGATAAGTTACTAGTAATAGTATTTAGCACAGTGTCTGGCCCTTTATAAACACTCAACAAATGTTAACTATAAGAATTATCACTTCCTTTTCTGCTTTACTGCTACCTGATCAATAAAGTGATTATCACACATTGACACAAATTATATTTCAATTGGGAAAGGCTTCACAGTTTCCCCTAGCTTACTTTGATGTCACCTTTCTCTTAAGCCAAAATTGACTCCTTCCTACATTTCTTCCTTCTCAATCACAGTTTTCTATTAGCTCCTGTAAGATTAGCTTTATTGCCTAGCTAGATATTCTCATAGCTTTAATGATCTTATTTCCATTAACTGTTCATAGAAAGGAATGAAATTGGAGGAAATTATGGTTGTCAGACATAAAAAGGATATATTTTTAGCACAGCTGCTAGAATTTAATATCTTTTAAATGATCAATGCTATTTAAAGCTCAGAATGCAACCACCACCTGATGTAACCCACTGAGTGAAAATTAAATAAACATACAAACACATTTGGTCACACTTTCAGACACAACGAATGTCTGCCTGGATTCAGTGTTTCCTTGAACTATGTGTGGAGGGATACAGAACAAATGTTAGCCATTTATAAACAATATCATGAAGATTTTTCTCTTCAAGGCATGGAATATGAGCCCTCTGATTCATAACATAAAACATTGATTGTTTAGGTTACTGTCTTCAAAGATAATGGAACAGTTTGCTTTAGTTTCGGCCTAGAGAAAATTATCACAAATCTCATTAGTTGGAGTTCGATTACACAGCTTAGTCTTGCCTTGCCATTTAGTTTTGTATCATGCCTATCAGTAAAACTGAATGCTCTCCTTCCTAACATTTAAACACTCATGTTCATTGTGTTAACAATTAATATATGCAAGACATTTTATTCGAGTTGCTAGTACTGAAAGCTCATAATATCATTTAAAGGTACTTTACCAGGATGTAATAAGCTTATTTTAGCACACATGTCTATTTCTATTTCATTCTAGTCCCTATTAAAGTAGACAATATACACAAAAACATGACATGCTTAGCACAACTGCTGGTATATACTATGCATTTAGTAAATACCATCAACTAAAATTATTACTATTAGAACATAAATATTGCAGCAAATCTGTTTGGGCTCTTGAAGCTCTGTGAGGTTGGCTTCCAGTTAAAGAAATAGTTGAGGCATTTCCACAAGATATAACACAGACACGACCTATTTAAAAGAAGGGTCAATTAAACCAATAACTCAGAGCAGGTAAAAAGGCAGTTAAGAAGTCACTGGAAGAATCCCAATATGCCTCCAAATGCCTGCTGTCTTGGCAACTGTGAGGGCTGAAGATGAAGCAGGGTCAGTCAGGACAGATGAACATTTGTTACGTATTGTGTCAGTAACGCTGCAAATTAGTTTGAGCAAATCAGAACGAGAGCCCTGTAAGTGCTATTTGATGCTGGGCTATATTTATGGCAAATAGGTATGCCAGGGAAAGACAGGGTTTGTCTGCTGTCGTGAGCATCTAATGAGGTTAACCTTGCCAGTTTATTTGGATTTGGTACACTACTGTGTTCACTAAACCTTAGCAGCCGTAACAAAGGTGAAAGAAAGAAATACCCTTGGACACGGAAGTGAAGTTCCCCCTCTAGACTGCCATCCTCAGGCTGCTGGGTCACTGGAATGGCAATGTAAAGATATTTTAGGGGATTTCCCTGGTGATTCAGAAGTTAAGACTCTGTGCTCCCCATGCAAGGGCCTGGGTTTGATCCCTGGTCAGGGAACTAGATTGCATATGCAGCAACTAAGACCAAGAGCAGTCAAATAAATTAAAAAAAAAAAAAATAGGCTCTTTGTTATCCTATCTTATTAAAGAAGATTCTACCTTTCTGCCTTGCCTTAAAAGGTTCAAAGAGTGACATGCAAAATTACTGATGGAACAATCCAATTTAACCATGACCAAACATGGATATCTTTCTAAGAGGATGAACACTGTGATGTCTAACATTTTAAAACACTAAACACTTTATAGGGATTATTTTTTTCATGTTTTAAAAATTAATTTTTATTTCTTTCTTTATTTTTGGCTGCACTGGGTCTTTGTTGCTACACTGGTTATTTTATTTAATTTTCACTAACAGTCAGTGAGGAAGGGCCTATCATTGTACCATTTTAGGAAACCAAGGAACACTTAGGGTAACTAACTCACTCAAGGTTGCAGAGATAGAGGCATCTAAGTAATGGAGTAATAACGAGTACAGTCTGTTCTGTTAAATAACAGGAGAATCATGTGTGACACTGTCAAGACTGGGATCAGAATGGGGATGGGGGAAGAAGCCAGAATTCTGTGAATGAAGGAGAATGGGAGCTGAAGAAGAGAGATAGTAGATGTAGATTTATTTTTTCCCAATAAATTTGGCAGAGAAAAGAGATGAGTCTAAAAGTGAGCATAATTGGAGGCCTCGTTTGCACACAGGTAGTGTGGTTTTGCATAATTTCTCTTTTTAAAAAGATTGAAATGTTTAAAAAAAATTTGGCAATGTTAAAATATTTATGAGAAGGAACCCAGAGAGAAGGAAAATTTGAATATACAGGAGAGAGGCTGAAAATTCAAGGGACTGTGGTACTGGAGAAGGTAAAAGAGATGAATCCAGCGACAAACATTTTATGGGGGTGACCACATGACCCAGTTTACCCTGTTCAAGGTTTACACCTGTCGTCCTAGAATAATTATTAATAGAGTCCCTCTTTTACTTTCAAAACTATCCTGGCTTCAATGGTAAATTACATGATTATTGCACTTAGACAGGAAGAAGAAACTTCCTTCGTTGTAATAGGAAGAAAGGAAAAAGGGGGTGTATTCCAGTATAAATGAGTTCATAAATTAGGTGGAAGGAATTTGAGAAAGCTCTGTTCTGATGGGCTCTGTTTCCTGTAGGAAGTAGGAAGTAAGATTATCTTCTGAAAATACTCCTATAAAGGGGGGCAGAGGGATGAGGAGGTTTTTAAATAGCTGTGGGGAATGGGGGAAATGACTCACAGGAAAACTAGGCTTGCTGGGCAACATGCAGGTTTCAGCAGAGAACAGGACTAGGAACACAGACTGGCAGCAATTTGCTTCATTCTAGGTTTTTCCTCCAGGGCTGCCCAGCAATATAGGTATAAGTCGGAAAAAGAAGAAAGCCAAATCCAAAGGCAAGATGTAAACATTGGAGCTTTGCCAGGAAGGAAAAGAGGGCAAGAAAGTTGAGGATATTGTGAGAGAATGCTTAAAATGATGACTTACGGGATCTTTATGTACTAAATACACAAACCTGGGATCAAACATAGAGGTCCAGCAACATGATAGACAAGATAACATGAAAATCTTCCTACTACAAATGTTCAGAAATGCCAGGTTAGTTTTATAACTCATAAGGAAACAACATAAATTTTCTGAAGTCTGGAATGAATAGAAATTTGAAAAGCAGAGCAGTAAGATCATGGGGTGGTTGGACATTGTCCTCCACGTAAGAAGACAGGTGCCCATTTCTGTAATGTGTAAGGTCAGATTTTAAGACTCTTAAAGGGACAGAAGTCAAATTCTTGTGCCCCTGTGAAGTGGAAGCTAGCATCGATACCTTGTATAAAGCTGAGAACCATAGAAGTGAAAAAGTGGGCCAGCAAAATTCTACCCATCAGCAAAGGAAGGCAATACAGAGGCTTGTCTATCTCTCCATAAGAAGAAAAATGAAGTTTTCTTATGAATGAATATCCAACACTCAGGACTATATCTCAATTATACTTGATTTTGAATTCACGCTGCCAGCACAGCCAGTTTAGGAATCCCCAGCTAGAGAAATTAACATACAAACTAGTCCTAGGTCTTCCAAAGAAGACATAGAGATGGCCCTCAGGCACATGAAAAGATGCTCAACACTGCTAATTAATACAGAAATACAAATCAAAACCACAATGAGGTATCACCTCACATTGGTCAGAATGTCTATTACCAGAACGTCTACAAATAATTAATTCTAGAGTGGGTGTGGAGAAAAGGAAACCCTACTATGCTGTTGAGAGAAATGTAAATTGGTGCAGCTACTATGGAGAAAGAGTATGGAGGTTCCTTAAAAAGACTAAAAATAGAACTACTATATGATCCAGCAATCCCACTCCAGGGAATGTATCCCGAACAAATGAAAACTCCAATTTGAAAAGATACATGCAGCCCAACATTCATAGCAGCACTGTTTACAATAGCCGAGACGTGGAAGCAACCCAAGTGCCCATCAACAAATAATTGGCTTAAGAAAATGTGGTATATATACACTGGAATATTACCTGACTATAAAAAAAGAATGAAATAAGTGTCATTTGCAGTAACATGGATGTAGAGAATATTATAATTAGTGAGGTTAAGTCAGACAGAGAAAGACAAACACTATAAGAGTCATATGTGAAATCTAAAATATAATACAAATGAATCTACATACAAACAGAAACAGATTCACTGACACAGAGAACAAACTTACTGTTAAAATAAGGTGAGGGTGGGACGTTCCGAGAGAATAGCATTGAAACACGTATATTATCATATGTGAAACAGAACACCATTCCAGGTTCGATGCATGAGACAAATGCTCAGGGCTGAGGCAATGGGATGACCCAGAGGGATGGGATGGGGAGGGAGGTGGGAGGGGGGTCCAGGAAGGGGAACACATGTAAACCCATGGCTGATTCATGTCAATGTATGGCAAAAACTACTACAATATTGTAAAGTAATTAGCCCCCAACTAAAATAAATAAATTTATTAAAAAAAAAAAAAGGGGGGGGGGAGAAGGAGGCAGGGAGGGAGGGACAAATTAGGAGTAAGGGATTAACAAACTACATAAAATAGATAAGCAACAAGGATTCACTGTGTTGCACAGGGGAACTACATTCAATATCTTTAACCTATAATGGAATATAATCTGAAAAAAATCACTGAATCACTTTGCTGTACATCTTAAACTAATACAATATTGTAAATAAACTATAATTTAAAGGAAAAAATCAGTCTCAGGTCAAAAATTTAACAACAGAAAACACTTTATACTTTTGAAAAACAAAACACTTTACACAGGTTAGGGTTTAGATAAAGCCACACTGAGGATGCATTCACAATGCAAAATTATCACATCCACAGGAAACAAACTGCCTTGAGTGAGAGGTAGCTAACACAATACATAAAGAGATTTAAGCCGCAGGAAATCCAATTAACAATACAATATAATAAATACTCTCAAATGAATATGTTAAAATGAAACACACAAAAGGAGAAACAACAAAAAAGAAAAATACATTAGGAAGAAGAAAGGCAAGTCTGATAAAGAATTAAAATATAATTTTAACAAGTGAAAAATATAAAGACTAAAGTTAAAATTCAGTGGATGGATAATGGTATATTACCCAAAGTAAGATTATCACAAAGTTGTTTATAACAGCAAATTTTTAAGTATAATTTAAATTTGCATCAATAAGAGGCTGACATTATGTGATGAAACTCATGTGGACCATTAAAAAGGATGAGATCAATCTATAAGTAGTAACTTCTATAACTATCCACCATATATGTAACTTGGGTATGTTTCCTATCTCTGAATTTAAGTTTCCTCATCTCTAAAGCAGCGGTAAAAATAGCACCTACCTCTTAGGTTGTTGTAGTGACTACATGAATTATTACTGGCACACAGAAAGCATAATAT
The DNA here is from genome assembly GCF_054371585.1 of Giraffa tippelskirchi. NCBI lineage: Eukaryota > Metazoa > Chordata > Mammalia > Artiodactyla > Giraffidae > Giraffa > Giraffa tippelskirchi. Next base: position 214,733,002 of record NC_137275.1, read on the forward strand.
AATTATCAGCTGTCTTTATTGTTAACAATTAATACTTGTATAGTGGTTACCATGTACAAGTGAAAAAGAAAATGAAAGTTGCTCAGTCGTGTCCGACTCTTTGCAACTATATACAAGGCACTATCCTAGTTTTTAGAAATATTAATCCATTAGAAATATTAATGTGTTCATAAGTAAAAAAGTAAGTCAAAGAACAGTATGTTATATATTATACATTGGGCTTCCCTGGTAGCTCAGCTGGTAAAGAATCTGCCTGCAATGTGGGAAACCTGGGTTCGATCCCTGGGTTGGGAAGATTTCCTGGAGAAGGGAATGGCTACCCACTCCAGTATTCTGGCTTGGAGAATTCCATGGACTGTATAGTCCCTGGGGTTGCAAAGAGTCAGACACGACTGAGCAACTTTCCCTTTCATACACTGGAGTAGAAGTAGCAGATTATTAACTGTCATCATCTCTGCATACAGAATTACATGAGGGGTGGTTACCTTCCATCATACACTTTACATAGCTTTAGACTTGCTGAACTTTTATACAGAGACTTTTATAATTAGAAAGAATGAAAGCTCGTATTTATGCTTTGGAAAAAATTACTTCTTCCAAATATACTATTTTAATCAAGTGACATCAACCTTTCTGTTCATTGGTTTAATGTACTATTTTTGTAGTTCTGTTGCTCCATTCTGCTTTAGAACAAATTCAGGGAGGGAAAAGGTTTGGTCAAAGGCAATTGATTCCTATATTGATTAGATATTCACTACACTGGGGTACTGAACCAAAGAATGTTCAGGGTGGGGTCATAATAAACAGAACATGGAAACTGCCATTTCCTTAGGGGAAGAATTAATCCATAAAGACAGTAAGTTGAAAAAGTAAGGGAGCCAATTAGAGGGAGTAGGAAGTGAAAAGGTTCAGAGGGTGGCAGCTGTGGTGAATTCTCTTCTCGTTTGACTCTTCTTTCTTACTTATGAGCAGAAACCTAAAATTTATGATTCTGCAGTGGCTTGGAGGATCCCACCTAAAATTCCATTTGGGTTCTGATTTCTCAATGAACATCTTCTACACTTGGTTAGGTGTTATTGATTCATAGGCAAAATAAAGGTAAGTTTCCATAGAAAAGTGAAGCACTCCTGGGTGAGAACTATATAGGTATGTTGACTTGCCCTTGGTGGGGAAGTCTTTGGTTTCCCAGACCCCATATTCGCCTGGAAGGCAGAAAAGAGATGTCAACCTCACAACTGTGGAGGCTCTTCCCCTGGAAACGCTAACCCCTCTCTCAGGCACCTCTGTGACAACGGGCTTTAGGACAGCCCTCATGGCAGGATAGAGGAGGGCCAGAGAAATATGAAACATATCATGTTTCATAGAAAGTTTCATTTTCTAAGTGCTCATTTTAAAATATTTTACCATATTTAGACTGAATTCCCAGTCTTTGGTTTCTTACAACAAGCATTGGCTAATTTCTTGTTCCTTTATCATGCATTTCAATATATTAGGAATTGAGATTTGTCTTGCCCAGTTTAAAGGCAATCCTACTTTATTTGTGGCTTCTGCCCTTTAGCTAAGAAGGTTGCTTAGCTGTCTCCAAATATGAGAATGAATATACAATTATAGAACAAAGATGAATCAATCATATTTCCCAGAAAGATTTCCTTATATTTAACTTCAAATGTTGCTTCTGTTGAGATCACTTCTTTTAATTAGTTCCTCACAGAGGTAAAAATATCTTTTCCAGCAGCATAATTCCATGTAGCCTCACCCCTCACCCCCCACCCCTGAACAAGGATTCTTACTGCATTAGTTTTGTTTGATTGAAAATGGACAAAGTAATTTCTCAGGGCCCTACTGAAAAAATTACCTTCTAAGTCAAGAGACAGCCTTGTCTCTCTTTCCAACCTACTTCATGTTCTACCTTAGGCATGTGAGCATCCAAAGAAGGATTCATGCTGTTTCTCCTACGTGTCTTTAACTGAAACAGTTTTCCCCTGAGTACTCCCAAGTACTCAGTACTCCCAAGCACTCCAGAGTACTCAGTACTCCTGAGTACTCAGTGGCACAGCGATACCACCTTGAAGTATGATGATTTGAGTGACAGAGCTGGAGTTATCAAGGAGAGGCTGCCATCAAGGGAGGCTATGAATGACCTCTGAAGTACCAGAGTCTTATTTTACTTTCCTGATTTTGACCTGAGGGATATTCTTCCTTTAAAAAATGTGTTTCATAAACATCACAGAAATTAAATACGTTTAAGATGATAATGTAATTAGTCTTTTTATAGACAGAAAGATTATTGTTTTGAGATTTTTTTAGTCAATAGGAAAGATCTATTTTAAAAATTACAAATAGCTGATTTTCTTATATTTCCCTTACATTCTTACATATTTCCCTTAGAGTCCCCTTATATCCTTCAATTTAATTATTATGAAATGATTTACTTATTTGGAGATGAGCACTGATCTTACGCATTCTGTGACTATAACATTCAGACAGATCAAGCTTTATGTGTAGAAACTGGTTGAGTATAGAATACTTGAGAGCCCAGTTAAAATAGATGGATACTGGAATGGATTGGGCTCCCTGGTGATGGCATTTTCTATTACTACCTCATTTTCCCTTGGAGCTTTAAGCCGTTAAGGAAAAGACTGGGCAGAAGAGAGGCTAAAACCAAGAGTTCTCCGTCAGTGACCACCAGTGGGAAGAGAGAGCCCTAGAAGCAGATCTAGAAGAGAACAGAACCCTTCTAGGCAGAGGGTTATTGCAGGCTCCTCTAATGTTTAAACAACTCCTTGTTTGCAGGAGGCCTCAAAAATAGACCCATGTCTCCACACCTGGGAGAGGCATTTTGGGGAGTAAGGAGGAAAGGTGAGCCACCTGGCAAATTTAATTGGCTCCCATGCAAGAGTTCCCAACACTGGTCAGGGTGCCTTATTGCTGCTGTCAGTCCCTTTCTCTGCAATCTGAAAAGCTTCACCATATATCCTTAGGAATGACTTGCTCTGTGGGAGGCTTCTGTTGTTGATTTTTTGCAGACATACACAGTATAAAAATAAGTAGAATTCTAAAAGACCAAACAAATACATATGTACATAGGATGACCCCAAGGCAAATGTCAAGAGATCTAAGAGATCAGGACTGTTTTCAGAAATGTTACACTTCTGCCCATCTTCTTTCCCAGAGGTTCGATTTCCTTACTGCCTCTAGAAAAGTAGAAGTGAACATGTAATGTTTACACACATTTGATTGACTTTTTCCTTTGTTTATGCTGCAGCTCTTAATATGACAAATGCCACAGAGAGAGGTATTTAAACCCCCAATGTGTGTTGTGCTCTTAAAAATTGCAGTTTTAATAAAATTTGCAGTGGCCCTGTTCCCGGCATCAGTTCTACCTGTTTGATGCCACTAACAGGTTTGATTTGCTGTCATGATTACACTGTGTATTTAAAAACCAAAGAAAAGAAAGAGGCATAAACCTTTGACATTCCTGGGGGCTATCATAGGGAAAATTAAATCTGCATGATTAATAGGGTGCATGCTCTCAGAGAAGGGTTTGACCCATTGATTTCCACTATAGGGGAGATTATGCTGCATTCTAATCTGAAAAGTTCTGTAATGTATTCAAGAAACAATGGTGATGTGGTCCTTTATTTGAAGAGTTGTCAGTAATGTTCTCTAAGGATAAAAAAGTTGTATGATTATGCACAGAACATATAATACTTCAAGGTAAAGAACAGTTAGATTCTCTTCAATTGCTCTGAAGAAAAAATGTGCTTCAAAGATTTTTGTTCAGTTGTTTAAGATAATGGAATTGATATAATGTTGACAGTATATTGTTTGAAATGAAATTGAAAAGTTAAGGAACTTAGTATACTGGCTAATAACACGGGCTCTAGATTGTAGAAAACTGTCTGGGCTCCAGAGTCTAGAGCCAGTTGCTTAAGTTCATATTCTGGCTCCAGAATTTACCACTTGTGTAACTTCAGGTAGGTTACTTCCTTTCATAGTGCCTCAGTTTCCCTACCCGTAAAATAAGGTGAATACTATGTCCTATCTCATAAGTTGCAAAAGGATAAACCCAGATACTACATTTAAAGCTCTTACAAGAGTGCTTGGCACAGAGGAATCACTCAAATAATAGTCATCAATGTAGTTCTAGGACTAATGAAACTTTGGTACAACAAAAGCAATGACTTAAGCACTTGGGAAGACATTTACAGCTCTTTATTTCACATGCCATCTTTATCTCTGATGTAGAAGCAATCAAGTTCAATTGCAAAAACTAAATTTTTATTTCAAAGAGTTGATGTTTTATTAACTTTGGTTTTTTCAGAAGAGTAACCATACACTTTAAAACCTGAAAGGGGCCCTCGAAGTTATAGTTCAATCCCTTAATTTTCAGTTAACGAAACTTGAGACCAGAAAAATGATTACTTTGCCCAAGTTAGCCAAGAACAAAGATGGCTTAACCCCTAAACCAGGACATCTTTCATAACCCCATTCTTCAGTCTTTTCTTTCTCTATGTTTATGCTACGTCGGTGAGAATTCTGGAGCATTGGCATGCTTTAGCATCAGATTGACCAGAGTGTTAATCCTGACTCTGCCACTTACTAGTTATGTGAGGTTGGGTAATTTATGTCACCTCTTTGAGTCTATGGGACAGCGGAGCCTGGGGGGCTTCCGTCTATGGGGTCGCACAGAGTCGGACACGACTGAAGCGACGCAGCAGCAGCAGCAGCTTTGAGTCTATTTCCTCTTTGTGAAATGGGTGCAATATAACTTGGAGCGTAGAGTTCTTAAAAGGAGCCGTGATACCATGTAGACAGTGTATGTGTCTACCAGCTCTTTGATAAATACTGACTGTTGGTATTGTTGTCTGTTGTTTACATTGTTATGAAGCTGGATGACTTCTATCCAGAGAATATTGCTGGTTAGTCTTCTCAAATTTCAGAAATAGAATGTCAATATTACCAACTGCTTCTCTTGCTTCCAACGAATATAAATCTACTCTCAATCAGCAATGCTTTGTCCAGGGATTCTTGATACTTGTTAGAGATTAATAACTTTGGTTTAGCCCCATTGTGCCAAATGACGTAAGGATGCTTGTCTAAGGTGCTGTATGAAGATATGCCTTTACCAGCAAACTGGAAAGAGGCTATACAGAATCAACATGTCCCCTACCCAAATAATGTAACAACATGAAAGTCAAAGCAGGGTTAGTGCAATATGCCAAGCTTGCATCATATTTTGCTCACTACAGAAATAGCTGTTTGCCAAAAACCTTCTTGAAAATATTGATCATTCCATCACTCACTGCTCTGAAAAACATCTTAAGTGAGAAGCTGCTTTAAAAATTTAGTGGCTGGGGAGAAAAAAAAATGGTCTCTCTTGAGAAATTGGCATTTTGCTCTCCTTCCTGTAGTGAGAACTGTATACTTTATTTTCTGCCCTACCTTGTATGTTTTTCAGAGTCCAATCTGAAGCTTGGTCATAATATTTGTTCCACTAAACCAACAAGAGGTCTCCTTTTCTTGAGATGAACGTGTTATTATTTAATTTACCATCACATCATTGATTATGCTCAAAAACCTCTATGGAAAGAGATGGAAATAACTAAGTTGATGGACTAATGGAACTCTTGAAGGTAGTGGTTTTCAAGCATCAGTGCACATGAGAAGCAACCACAGATTTTATTAAAAGGCACAGCTCTAGGTTGCATTCCCCAGAGATTCAGACCTGATGGGTCTTTGTTAAGGCCTTTTTACAACCTCCTAGGTGATCCTTACATAAGTAGTCTATGAACCACACTTCAGGAAACATTGGTTTAAGAATTTCTACCTGGAATGTCTTTATTCCAGATGAAAGCTTAACAATTCAAGGAGAGAGTTAGCTTATTCAGAATTTGCATGTTAAATATTAGGATAGCTTCAAATTTATTCATTTGTTGAGTACCTACTATAATCCATGAAAAGAGGTAAATCCAAGGATACAGGGGCTTCCCTGGTAGCTCAGCTGTTAAAGAATCTGCCTGCAATGCAGTAGACCCTGGTTCAATTTCTGGGTCGGCAAGATCCCCTGGAGAAAGGATAGACTATCCACTCCAGTATTCTTGGGGTTGCCTGGTGGCTCGGCTTGTAAAGAATCTGCCTACAAAGCAGGAGACCTGGGTTCGATCCCTGGGTTGGGAAGATCCTCTGGAGGAGGGCATGGCAACCCACTCCAGTAATCTTGCCTGGAGAATCCTCATGGACAGAGAGGCCTAGCAGGCTATAGTCCATAGGGTCACAAAGAGTCAGACACAACTGAGCGACTAAACACACAGCACAAGGATACAGAGATAAATAAGACATGCTTCGTTTCTTGAAAAGTGTCCAAATTTAGTGAGAAAGATGGACATGCAACCAAGGAATTACAATAGGAATTACAATAATTAGAGTTCAATGTATTAGCAACAATAGAAGTTTGGGCAAGATACACACACAGGACAGAGGAGACAGTGAGAGCTCAGGGAAAGCTTTGAGAGATGAGGTCCAATAGGGCTTTGATTGATGAACAGCAGCTCATGCTACAGACCATATATCAGTGAGAGAGGAAAAAAAATGCAGATTTACCATGCAAGCACAGGCTGACACCAACTCCTAACCAGGAAGTCGAAGATGGTCTAGAGAGTTTGGTTAGTACCTACCAGAGGTGCTATGAAAACCAGAATGAGCTACAGTTTGACTCACAAGCTATTTGAGTTTATACTCTCTGTCATCTTTTGTTGGACATAATTTTAAAATGAATCTATATCTACCATCTCATTGGCGTGGGAACCTACAGTTTGGAGATTCTATGGCCCTATTGGGGTATCCAGAATTCCATTTCAAAGCCTACCAAAATGTTCCCAAACCAAGCCACTTGAAACACCCAGGATATTATGGTGTCACTTAAGATTAAGGTTATAACTACTGCTTCTTTTCCCATTTAAAATTTCTAGCTAGCTAATAAATAAATAAATATTTTGAAAATTCTGGCTCTTATTAAACTTCAGCTTCTTTGCCTGCTGTCAGAGCTCAGGTATCTTTGTTTTCATAAGATTAGGTCAAAATGTTATTTCAAAGTAAACTAAGATTTTGATACGTACACTGTGGTTACGCAAGATGTTAATGGGGCTTCCCAGGTGGCACCAGTGGTAAAGAACCTGCCTGTCAATGCAGGAGATGCAAGAGATTTGGGTTCACTCCCTGGGTTGGGAAGATCCCCTGGAGTAGGAAATGGCACCCCACTCCATTATTCTTGCCTGGAAAATTCCATGGACAGAAGAGCTTGGCAGGCTACAGTCCATGGGGTTGCAAAGAGTCATACACAACTGACACACACTATGTAAGATGTTAACACTCAAGGAAACTGAGTGAAGAGTACCTGGGAGCTTTCTTCCACTTTCTTTACAACTCTTCTGTAAATCTAAATTTATTCCCAAATAAAAACATTTGGAAAGGGTAAACCAAAAATGGCTTCTGTCTTCATCATTGAGCAGTTTAGCATCTCCTCCCATTAAAACCAGAAAATAATTATTTTAAGAATGAAAAAAGTGAATCAGAGCCGAAATTCAACTTTTTTCTTGGCTTACAGTTAAACTTGTAATATATTTTCAGGACCATTTTAACAAAAATATTCTTAATAACTGCTCTCGTTACATCTAGGACTGAAATCAAAACCAGTTAACTTTGTGTGGTTCTTGCCTGATTTCCTTAGTAAACACGTCTTACTCACAGTCATCATTCATCATCCATATTTACAAGCTAAGAAAATGTTATCATCTCAAAGGCCACAGAAATGTTCCCGACCCAAGCCACTTTAGAGAACAGGAATGTCACAGGCAGGCCAGCCTGATGACGAGGAGGGAGTCACTGTTTGTGAGGGTACTGCGTATGTTTTTTTAAAGGAACTTGTGCTCCAATTCCTTCAGGGATGGAGCCACAGTGGATAAACCTCTTTATGCATTGCTCAGCTTCAAAGGGGACAGAAATATAAACAGTGGCAGCACACCAGGATCGAGTTTCTTTGCTTTAGCCATCAAGAAGTCAGGAAAGGAAAATCAGGTATTTACTTAGGTTTATCATTACTATTGTCAAGCTTTCTTTTAATGATTGGAAGACAAAAGAATCTGTTCAGAAACAAAGTACCACAGAGTCTCACTATGGTTACTTTTCAACCACCCTTGAGCCACTTTTCTCTAAGTAAAAAAATTAAAAATTAAAATGACCTTTCTAGTTCTTTGTGGTGGTTGTCTACTAAGAGGCATCTCTGACTCCATAATTCTGAAAATACAATGCTAGATGAGACATCTAACCTACTTAAGAATAGACTCAAATAGTCTAATGTTGATTAGCATCTATGTTTTAATAACAGGATCTGAAGAATGAATTTTTCTTTCTAGCGTGATTCTTCTCAGACAATTGAGGAAAGGATTTAAGCTCATGCTTTTAACACCTACAATATAGGGGATGCTGGCTGCTAAGGAAGACTGAAATTTAAAATAACATAAAATAGCCTTCTACCTTTGAAGTCAGTTGGAAGAACAGCTGTCGTCAGTCAGGAAGACACCATAGAGATAGAAACAGGAAGGAAGGCAGGGAAGGAGGGAGGGAAGAAGGGAGGGAGGAAGAGCAAGAGGAGATGGCTTCAAAGTCAGCCTTCAATACTTTCTAGCTATGTGTCAGTTGCTATATTAACTTTTTCGTACAGATCATTTTACTTAATCTTCTCCATAATCCTACAAGTTGGGGGTTGACATTTTCTGCATTTTCTGCAAGAAGAAACTGAAGTTCAGAGTTGAGCTATAGCACAGATTGAACAGCTAGTAAGCAGTCGAGTGAGGACCCAAACTCAGATCCGCCTGCCTGGTTTCCTATAGGGGTACTGTACACACTGAAAGGAAATATTATTTTGATTTCCCAGTTTCTGGCTATGTTCTTAGAAAAAGTCCTAGAACGGTATTCTTACAGTACCAGATGGTCAGAGATTTTCTTAGGATATTGGCCAAGAAGAAAATTATAAATGTCATGCTACAAAAAGCAAATAATGTACTATTTCAGCCTCCATTGAGCCTTCAAGTCTAGGTGGCCAAATCCCTGTTATTTCTTGACTTTCCTCTTTCTTGCAGTCAGAAGGATGGAAATCATCTCACACGTGTGCCTGTTTTCTCTTCTGGTTTCATTTCTTTCTTTCTGTAAGATCTACGTGACCTGTATTAATTTACTAAATGTATTCCTTTTATCTCCACTAGAGAACTTTGACGGCTTTCCCTCCTCCCATATAACAATACATTTCCCCCACCCCCAGCTTTCTTCTCCCATCAACTAATACAGTGAACTGAGTAGGAAAAACTTAATTTACCTTAGAATCAAGTCATATTCACACAGATACACATTCAAAACTGAGGAGATAGACTTTAATAAGAGCAAATATAAAAATGAGTTTTGGATATTCTTGACTTTCAGTGGAATCAATGACCTAAGTGCGTCATTATATGAAATGCAAATAAAAACTTGTGCAAATTTATATTCATAGAGGTAGAGTATTTAGAAAGAGTCTTGCTATTCACTGAACTTGTGAGACTCTAGGTGTGTTAGTTTTAGTTTCAGGCACCACAGATAAGAGGATAACTTAAGAAAAGAAGGAAAGCTAAGCAGTTCAAAATTGGGAAGTCAGGATGGCAAACTGGGGTTAGCATGTTGGAAAAATGAAAATATTTGATGGATTTTATTTTCATTTCTGTCCAGTAGATAGAAGTAGGGACTAGGTCTTGTGGGTAGTAATTATAAGGAGACTGATTTTGGTTTGATTCAGGATATATATGTACATTTTTTTTTAAACACAGCTGTTTAAAATGGGTTGATATGATGAAACTAAGTTCTCCATAAATCAAACTATTCAAGAAAATGATGGATATACTGTTTAACTTGGATGTTGATTATATCTCAGATTATTCCAATATGAGAAATCTCAGACTCTCCATTGTAAATGTTCTACTGAACAATCCCAAGAAAGCAGAGAAGGAAAATGAATCACTATCCAACTCTTTCTTCAAAGTATTTCCTTTTTCTACAAGAGGCTGTGCTGGATTTTAGGGGAAAAAATGACACAACAAAAGTAAAGTATGCTATTCTGCTCCCTCCTCCACCCCACAAAGATTACAAATGACGCTGGAAGACAAGACTGATGCATTACACATATAGTAATTGAAAGAGAATTTATCAATTAAGTAGAAATAAAGACCATGAAACAGAATGTATGTAAAATTGATAAGAGGTAAAACAGTCAGTTCAGAAGTCAAGAGGGATGGTGGTAGGATAGGCAAGCAGGATACACAGTAAAACCAGGACTACGGTTTGACCTTAAAATAACAAATAATTTCATACGCTGGGTGAGTGTATGCAAACTTAAATAGTGTGCAATATCCTTGCATATTTTTCTCTAATTTAAAGTAACCTCAACTATGTGTGCATGTGTGTGAATGTGTGTACATATGTGTATATATTAATACATAGCATATAAAAATATGTATATATTTATATACATAAAGAATCTGCCCACAGTGCAGGGGACGCAGATTCAATCACCGGGTTGGGAAGAACCCCTGGAGAAGGAAATGGCAGCTCACTCCAATATTCTTGCCTCGGAAATCCCATGGACAGAGGAGCCTGGCAGGCTACAGTCCATGGGGTCACAAAACAGTCGGACACGACCAGGACAACAACACATAAGATGCATATTTGAATTTGTGTGTAAAAAGAAATTTTGAGAGTCGATATATGAAAGTTTAATTTCTGGTGGGACTTCCGAACTTTCTTTCAGGAAAATGGCAAATCTTAGAGCTTTTTTGATCCCCTGAGTTGGTTCTACACATCTGCAGTGGAGGAAATGGGTGCGTTCATTCAAGACTGCTTCCAATTCCAAACAAATCAAGCAAAATGAGCAACAATAACAACAAAAAAGTGAAAGGCAGCAAAGGAAAAATCAGCATTGCCCTCAGAGTCTACTTCAAAATATAGTCCAGTCCAGTAAAAGGCCATTGGTGTAAAATTACAAGGAGGCTGAGGGTTTACCTGCACTTGCTCTAGAACCCTAAAAAGACTAGTGTAACAGATGAGTAACTAAGGTTCTCAAAACTTACTGAGGCCCTGCAACTTTAGTGGAGCAAAATTTTGGAGATATAGCAGTCAAATAACACAGATACATAATGTTCCCATCTAAGCCCCCTGCCCATCTCAGGCACCCATAGTTATTTTGCTGGTTCCAAGAAAACAGTTGTTCCCCCCCAAAACCCCCACAAGCTTAGAAATAAGCACAGTTGTGCTAAGGAACTAGAAAGACATGCTCAACCCAAAGATATTCAGGTATAATTTTTCAGGCCCAATCTGGTCCAACTATGGACCTTCATTTATTTCTTCTGATTAAGGTCTTTGTTCCAAGCAGGGAATCTGCAGTTTCCTAGGGTCCAGATGGACCAATTTTTAGTATGGAAAAATCTCATTTTTATCCAATATGACCTTGATATTTTTAAAAAAAATAAAATAAGAATGTGTCATGGACTTGACAGAGTAAAATCTAACTGGGAAATTATAAGTTCACCTAAATTTGAGAGTATTGGGCATTAAGTATGAAAATGAAGCTTTCTCGCTGTGATGCTAGGTAGAGCAGAAAACTTTGTGTCTGAAGGTTGGAGAGGCATTTCTGGCTCTGCATCTGCAGCGAATCTGTGAGTTTCAGATTCTTTGTCTGAAAAATGGGCTGAATAATATCAGGTATGTATCATCACAGGGAAACGGCTAGCGTTAAGTGAGATAATGTACAACATGTGTGAAAATACCCATAATCTGTAAGGAACGATACCAATGTATTCCTATTACTAAAAGTAGATTAACAAGAGCATTGCTATTTTATACTATAAACAAATATTGCACTTGGTTTATCACTAAATCAAAGAAAGGTCTATTCTAACTACACATCAACAAAAAAAAAGAAAGGTCTAAATTGACACAAAATACATCTTCATGATAGAAAGATAGAACTTCGTGTAGGATCTATCTCTGATTTGGTTGTATTAAACATTTTGGAACAATTAATTCGGTGGTTGTCTGTTTTCTAGGATTTTTAAAAATTGAAAATTTCTCAATTCCATATACCCAATTTAGACATTTTTATATTTTTCTTTGTAGCTTGCTTTACCGTTTTTTTTCCCTGAAGGATAAAGATGAGCTCCTCTCTGCTCTCTGGGCAGCCTCTGGGAATCAATACAGAGGAGAGAATCTCTCTTGGTTGTAGGCTCTGTTCTACAGAAACCCCCTAATCCTCTGTTTACCACAACAGGAGTCTATTGCCATAGAAATGATAGCTGAGATCCCAGATTCAACATCACTGCCTTCACAGCAGGGCCTCATAAGAGGAGAAGCCATACTAACAAGCAGAAACACAATCACTACTACTATTATCAGAATAGTAGGCAGTTTGTTGCCTTGAAAGAAAGGGTAATTGTCAATGATGAAATTAAAATGCATGAATGAGCTATGTTGTTGGGTATGCTGTAGTTCATTTTCTGTGTGGTACTGCCTGACTAAAAGCAATAGTTTGAAAGTTTATGTCATCTAATAGTTTGCTTTTAAAAGGTCAGTGGTTTCCCTTGATTGCATTTGTTTCTTATCGAAATAAGAAACAAGCAGGTCCTAATTCATCGTGTACAGTAACATTTCTGTGCTCAAAGATTTTCCTTTTCATGATGTGTTGTTTTTGTTTGTGTGTTTGTTTGTCTTGTTCCTATTAATAGAAGAGAGTGAACCTGAGCAAGATACTAAAGGTACTTTTTTTTCTTTCTGCACTGCTTCTTTTATAAACGTATGGTTCTATTCAACTGTTTATTTCTCTGACCTTACAAACAACTCTGAGTACCATGATTTTATAAGGAAATAACAAACGACATATGGGGAATATTAATTCAGCATTTAACAGTGTTATTAGATGGGCTGCTTTATATATGATATAGTTATTGAGGATTTATGTGTATTAAGAAAAGCTTGAATGAACAGAAATAAACTTTGTATCCTAGACTCTGAAAATGCAAACAAAATGAAATGACATAAATCAGCATGAGAATATAAATGTCACACAGACTAGAACGGAAAGTTCCTCTGACCAAAAGCCTTGGGGGTGGGGGGACAGGAGGTGAGGGTGTTACAATCTTTGGAGACTTCTAAAAATGTCAAGGTGACAGCTTAGATTTTTATTGTTATTACTTCAAGTGGACAAGTATTACATAGCTGCTCCAAACCAAACCAAATCAATCAAACTGTTCTAACTTTTGTATATTTTGGATGAAATTCACAAGTTCTCATATAATACAGTTTGGCTTGAGGAATAAACCCTAGGCTGGTATTCTTTGAAACAGCCCCTCCTTATCTAAGTATTTCAAATAAGGTATCTGAGATGTTTTCCTATTTAAACATCACGCTGCTTATAACTAAATCTAGATAAAATCATTCCACCTGCATCTGTATGATCCTGATGGGGGTTTTTTTGTTTATTTTTAGTTTCAGTTTTTGTTTGTTTTCAATTTACTCTTCTCAATGCTGGTTTGAATCAAGTAACAAAAGATCTCTTTAAGAGAGGCTAGAAAATAAGAAAGGAAGGAAAGAATGAAAAAAAAAAAAAACTCATGCAAATCCATGCAAGCTCATTACATCGTTTGAAGTAATTGCTCAGAAATACAATTTACAAGGGACTTAAATATTCTTCCTACTCCCTTTCCAAGAAAAGAGAGGCAATTCATTTCAAGCCAAACTACTTATTAATTTCAAGATTTAATTTGGGTCCCCTGCCTGTTAGGCTTTCCATTACACTACCAGTGAAATTTCAGAGTGAATAATGTTCCATCTCCTTATTACAAATTCAGATCACCCCTTAAAATGACAACCAATGACAAAATTTATTATATATCTGAAAGTATTTTGAAAAATGGAACAAGAAAGAGGGAGCAGGGTAGAGGGAGGGAGGGAAAGACAGAGGGAGGGAGGAAAAAAAGAAACGGAGATAAAGGAAATGAGAATACAATATGGTTATGTTATAAAGGACTTGGAATCACTGGCTGCTTAAGTCCAATTTTGAATACAGGATTCTCAACCTGCAGTTATTAAAGTAAACTTATCCCAGAGAAAGTAAAGCCCAAAACTCAGGACTAGACGCCATGAAAGAAAACCCACGGATGAATAGATTGCCCATGTCTATTTTACATGTTGCAGATGAACAGTAACGTGCTTGCCCACAGGAAACCAAGTGGGAAAGAGTTCACAGTGAATTGGAGAATGACGATAAGACTATCTACAGAAAGAAGAGTTGAATAATTTTTTCTTTAAAAATCCATATCAAAACAATTATCAACATTTTCCAGATGACCAAGTAATTCCATGCCCTTTCTACTAAACAGCTTGTTTATGTAACAAAGCACTTTTATATTGTCTTTCATGCAAAGAAAAGGTGACATAGGGATATTCAGGGGGCATTTATTTGATATGAAGCCTATCACATTACTTTTAAAATGGATGACTTAAAATGAATTTTCAGTTTGTGGCTACTGCTGAAGAAATGGGAGTTTATTATTGAACTATGTTTAAGTTTATTATTACAGGGGTATTGTTATCCATGGAGCAGTTTGACGTTTATTTTTAATGGCAACTGGATTTTTGTTTTTTATGTTTGATAAGTGTGCTGAAATTTCTTTCCCCGTCCCATTACCTTTTATGCTTGGAACTGGTAACAAATACTGATGGGTATAAAAATATCAGCTTTATTGCTGATAAAGGTAGGTTTAAAAAGAAAGCTTTCTCTCCCTTCATCCAAAAATTAGATTCATGTAACTTCCGATTCCTCCCCACACCTCCACCTTTCACCTGGAGTTGTAGGATGGAGAAACCCCGACCTGGGGGACTTACCTATGGGACATTAACCCCATACCCTTCTTGTTCACTGGATAGCTGGAAGAAAGACGGCTCAAAGTGGACTGAGATATTCATCACATAGACAAGTTCCTTTGCCCAATTTCACTAATCAGAGGAGTCACTCATTCATTCAACAAATATCTATTGAGTGCTCACCATGTACCATACAGGGTTCGGGACTGATTGATCAATGAATCAATCATCTACCTATCAATCAGCTTGTGTTAATGAATAAAGCAAGCTCCACCCTTCTGATGCTTACATTCCATGAGAAGAGACAGCCAAAACACAAACTATGCAATTGAGATGCAGACATAGAGAACAGACTTATGGACAAGGGTCGGGGAGAAGAGGGAGAGGGTGAGATAAATGGAGAGAGTAGCATGGATGCATATATATTAACATATGTAAAGAGACAGAAAAGGGGAATTTGTTATATGACTCAGGGAACTCAAACTGGGGCTCTGTAATAACCTAGAGGGATGGAGTGGACAGGAGATGGGAGGGAGATTCAAGAAGAAGGGGATATATGTATAGCTATGGTTAATTCATATTGATGTATGACAGAAATCAAACCAATATTGTAAACCAATCATCAATCAATTAAAAATAAATAAATATTTTTTAAAAACTAAAAAAAAAAATTTTTTTAAAACTGTAAAAAAGAAAAAAAAACACAAATTATGATGTGGTGTGAGGGGGATGGGTCAAGAAAACATTATGAGAAGAAGACAGTTGGGTCAAAACCCAAAAGCTGTTTGTTGTCTTCTTTGAGAGAGATAAACTCGGAAGAAAGGTGAAAGCTATCCTTCAATACTAAAAAAAGAGGCAGGTTTCTATTTTATATGGGCTTCCGTGATAGCTCAGTTGGTAAAGAATCCGCCTGCAATGCAGGAGACCCTGGTTCGACCCCTGGGTCAGGAAGATTCGCTGGAGAAGGGATAGGCTACCCACTCCAGTATTTTTGGGCTTCCCTTGTGGCTCAGCTGGTAAAGAATCCACCTGCAATGCGGGAGACCTGGCTTCGATCCCTGGGTTGGGAAGATCCCCTGGAGAAGAGAAAGGCTACCCACTCCAGCATTCTGGCCTGGAGAATTCCATGGACTGTATAGTCCATGGTGTCTCAAAGAGTCGGACATGACTGAATGACTTTCATGGGCTTCCTTGGTAGCTCAGATGGTAAAGCGTTTCCCTGTAATGCAGGAGACCCAGGTTGGATCCCAGGGTTGGGAAGATCCCTTGGAGAAGGAAATGGCAACCCACTCCAGTACCCTTGCCTGGAAAATCCCATGGACGGAGGAGCCTTGCAGGCTACAGTCCATGGGGTCGCAAAGAGTCGGACACAGCTGAGTGACTTTACTTTCACTTTCACTCTATTTTATCTTTTGGCAAGAAGGTGGGAGTACAGGAAAGGCCAGCTTCCCTTTACTTCCTGGCCTTTTCCCCTCCTCTTATCCCATAAGGCTTAACAATGAAACCCATGGTCAACCAAGGGTATATCTGTCCCCGTGAAGAAGGAGACCAACATCTTGTCAACACAACCCTACATTCATGAAGTCACTTGCAGTGCCAGCAGCGGTCTTTTCTGTACCCTCCTGTGCCTCACTGAACCAGAAGTTTCTGATATGGGGCACGGCAGCACATTAATTAAATGAACTCCAAGCCTATGTTGACCTCTAGAATGATAATGAACTGTTTTATTTACCATCTCACATAATTCTTAGCTGCGTTGTGCAATATAGGTCATCAGAGGTTTTACAAAGAGCCTGAATGATACTCCAAATAATGTAATGCCAGCCAAAAATAAAAGCAAAAGCCATAAATTACAAAATAAATAAATAAATAAACCTTCCCTTATTACTAAATTTCCAGGAAGAACTTAAAGTCCCAGATGAAAATTCTTGCCTTTGAAAATTAAAGCAGAAAAAAAAATCTAAATTTCATACTTTTCCAGTTTCTTATGCTTCTCGTCTTCAGCCAGAAGCTTCTCACTCAGTTTCAAGGGTACAATGACTAGTGTCATCTTTAGCAGCTGCTGTCCACACTTTTCCAGCATTCATGGAATTGAAATAATCCTACTCTCAATCTCTCAAGGATCCTGCCTTTTTTCTTTCCAGATTCTCAGAGGCAATGGAACCTATAAGATGATCATCACAGTAGTCTCACACTCACAAAATTCTGGACACACAAGTATAGCCCTAACCTCTACAAGAGCTATTTCAGCCAAATGATGAATGTGGACTCAATTATGTTGTGTATTCTAAGTCTCCATTATCTTTGTGAAAACATCAGAAAGGAAGAGAATCCCTGGGTGGACTCGCACTCAGATGCCCATCACTCTGTATTAGTTGTCAGGGGTTCACAACCTGTGAATTAGGACAGAGTTGGGAGAAATCTCAACCAGGTGGTCAGATGGAGTACTTTTGTCACTCTGAAGGCAATGTACACTGCCTCCCAGCTGGCTTGTCCTCTTGAGATATTTAGACTTTCCAGTGGGTATAGCCTCTGTCATCTAGTCTTGATCGACACTTCCTATAAACCTATCCAGCATATTCATAATTTTTAAATTTTCCATTTCACCTTAGAGACTTGTTTATCTGGAACTCCAGCAGAAGTGCAGCCTTCACTCTCTATTTTAAGCAAGCATTTTTAGCCCTGACTACCAGGCTCTCAGAACTGGCTCCATAATTTGTGGACTGGTTGCAAACGACAATAAAGGGCCCCTCATTCAAAAAGCACTTATAATTTTTTAAGACACAGGCAGAAGAAAAATAAACCAAGCATGGGGCCCTCTAAGCATGGGGCCCTGGGAGAGTCTACAGGTGACTCGCTCTTGAAACTGACCCTACTGACCACCATGATGACTGCTATTCCTCTTGCCATGGAATTTTTCAGGCTGTAAATACTGCCTGCTAGTAAAAAAAAAAAAAATTTCAAGCTTACATTTTGTTTTAACTCATAATCATCTGCCACAGAGCTCTGATCTAAAACTGTTGTGGTTACTGGGCATATACCCAGAGAAAACACCAATTCAAAAAGATACAAGTACCCCAGTGTTCATTGCAGCACTATTTACAATAGCTAGGGCATGGAAGCAACCTAGATGTCCATCAACAGATGAATAAAGAAGTTGTATACACACACACACACACACAATAGAATATTATTCAGCCATAAAAAGAAACACATTTGAGTTAGCTGTAGTGAGGTGGATGAAACTAGACCCTGTTATACTGAGTGACCCACTCCAGTATTCTTGGGCTTCCCTTGTGGCTGAGCAGGTAAAAAATCTGCCTGCAATGTGGGAGACCTGGGTTCAATCCCTGGGTTGGGAAGATCCCCTGGAGAAGGGAAAGGCTACCCACTCCAGTACTCTGGCCTGGAGAATTCCAGTCCATGGGGTCACAAAGAGTCAGACACAACTCAGTGACTTTCGCTTTCGCTTTCACATACTGAGTGAAGTAAGTCAGAAAGAGAAAAATAAATATCATATAGTAACACATAAATATGGAATCTAGAAAAATAGTACTGTTGAACCTATTTATAGAAAAGGAGACTCAGATATAGAGAATGGACTAGTGGATACAGCAGGGGAAGGGAGGCTAAGTAGCACTGACATGTATACACTATCCCATGTAAAACAGATAGCTAGCAGGAAGCTGCTGTGTAACACAGGGAGCCCAGCCCTGTGCTCTGTGACAGCTGAGAGGGGTGGTATCGTGAGGAAGGAAGACTCAGGAGGGAGGGGATCATGTGTGTGCTCAGTCTCTCAGTCTTGTCTGACTCTTTGTGATTCCCTGGATTATAGTCTGCCAAGCTCTTCTGTCCATGGAATTTTCCAGGCGAGAATACTGGAGTGGGTTGCCATTTCCTCCTCCAGGGGATCTTCCTGACCCAGGGATTGAATTTACTGTGCCTTCTGCATTGGCAAGTGGATTCTGTACCACTGAGCCACTTGGGAAGCCCCAGGTGGGAGGGGAGATATATATATATATATAATTATAACTGATTCATGTTGATGTGTAGCAGAGAGCACTGCAACACTGTAAAGCAAGTATCCTCCAATTAAAAAAGAAAAACTGTTGTGGTTATTTCTGAACTCTCAGGACTGAGATCTGTGTCCAGTGTTCCTCCTCAGAACCTGACCCTTCTTCAGGTTTTAGGTTTTCTAGTAACTTACACTATTTCAATGGCAGAGGTAGTATGTGTCCCCTTACGTGTTTCTCTGGAGCTGTGGGGTAGGTTCCACTGCAGCTTTAAAAATTTTTAATGTTAAAATTTTTTTAATCTTGTAAAAAAGTAGACACAGTAATATAGTAAACTCTAACAGTACCATTATCCAACAGCAACAGTGATCAATAATTTACCATTTTATCTAACCAAGTACTGTTTTATGGCTGCTAGTTTATTTTAAAGCAAATCTCAGACATAAATTCAATCAGTGCACATGTACTTTAAGGATTTTTAACACAGTCACATTACCATCAATCCCCAATTAGCACTCATTTCTTAATACCATTTACTACCAGGATTGTGCAATTTTTATCTGGTTGTCTCTAAAATGTCTTTTTATATCTAATCTGTTGAATAAGAATCCAAACAAGGATCTGCACATTACCCTCGGGGCTATGCCTCTTAAATCTTTCTCAATCGATAATAGTCTCCTCGTTTTCTTTTTTTTCCCCTCCAGTGTTATTTGATTTTTCAGGAAACAAAATATCTTGCCCTGTTCAACTGCCTGTATTTGGGATATGATTGAATTGTATCTTCATAATGGCTTTTTTAACAGAACTAAATACTCTTTCTATTTACTTTATTTATTTATGGTTGTGTCACATGGCATGTGATTTGCAGGATATTCCTCGACCAGGGACGGAATATGTGCCCCCTGTATTGGGAATTCCGAGTCCTAACCACTGGACCACCAGGGAAGTCCTCTCATAATGTTGTATAACATGTTCCTCAACCCTCTATTCTTTTGTATATTGGTAATTAGACTCCTGTACTTAAAATCAGGTTCAATTTCATTTTCACGTGGGGCACAAGGTAAAGATTCAGCTTCATTTTAAACATTAAATCCACTTTTTTTATTTTTTAATTGAAGTTGGCACCTTTGCATTGAAGGTGCCAAAGTTGGCACTTTTGCATTGAAGTTGGCACCTTCCTTGCTTTCTCTTTCTCCTGGCTTTTTGGGTTCAATGTTTGTATTTCTAGCATCCTCTTTCAGATTTCATCTCTTAGAGTCCTCCATATCAAAAGATAGGAAAGTGAGTTAATCTGAGCAGGCAAATCTGAAATTAGAATCTACAAAAAGCATCCAATTGTCAAACAAATTATGTCCTCCCGTATCTTTTCAAATTTTGCAATCCTTTTAAACTGACTTTTAATACAGACCAACTTTTAATACAGTTGAATTTGATCTTTCTTTGTCCTGTACATCTTCTGTTTAGTATACACTGTCTCTTCTGTACCTTCCTTTAGAATCCAAAATCCACAAATTTTACAATTGTAGAAGAACTAAGCATCAAAGCATTGTATCAATGGGAATTTCATAGTCTAATATTATGTTTTATACTTA
Source organism: Giraffa tippelskirchi (assembly GCF_054371585.1). Classification (NCBI taxonomy): domain Eukaryota; kingdom Metazoa; phylum Chordata; class Mammalia; order Artiodactyla; family Giraffidae; genus Giraffa; species Giraffa tippelskirchi. The sequence continues at coordinate 214,753,547 of NC_137275.1, forward strand.
AGTCCTAGAAAACAAAAGGCCAGAGCAAAAAAAAAAAAACCCTTATATTTGCAATCAATGGGTAATTAAAAGGATTACATAATGATCTAGAGAATACTGGATTTGAAGTCAGAAGACTTGAGTTCAGGTTTCTCACCCATCAGTTTTATTACTTTGGGGAAACAAATTAACTGGGATTTTATTTCTACATCTATTTAATAAGAGCAGAAATTAGCTGATTTCTGAAGTCTCTCTCAAGATTAGTGATTCTGTGATTCTAAGTATCCTTCAATTTATTGTACATTCTGAACCTCATCTCCACTCTTTAATCAAAGGTAAAATTTCTTTTCACACCAAAAGAACTTTCTCTTATCTAGTTAGTGGGCATTCAGCCTTAGAAAAGAATAAAATTATTCATTATCCTGTCCATCTTTGTCTAAAATATTCCTTTGCTTTTTGACCCTGCATGCTCATCTCATTCTCGTAAAAGTTTAACAGATTTTGTCTGTCATTTTACCATGATATAGTTGAAGATGTAAAACATTAATTAATTACTTCATCAATTCAACTAAATATTATTACTGTGGTAGGCAGTCTCCTAGGTACTGAACAAAATAGGCAAGGTGTTTGGTTGCTGATGACTCACAAACTACTGCAGGGAGACAAACAATAGATAAAAATAAATAACTTCGGATTGTGATAAGGTCTATAAAGACAATGAAATAGGATGATGAAAAAGTGAACGGGAGAAAGGTTAGACTTTACGTTGGGCAGTCAAGGAGGGCCTTTCTCTGAAAGTATCACTTAATGGAGACTTAGATGATCCAAGAAAACTACCACAAGACGTATGGGATGAGTGCTCTAGGCTGAGGGATGGCATGGGCATCATCTAAGCTGGGAACAAGCTTGGTGTATCCTGGAGTGGTGAGAAGAATAGGGTCACAGCATAAGTGGCTGAGAAGCCAGGGCACAGCATTTGGTATTATCCTTAAGATAGAAGGAATATGGAGGATCCTTCACAGGAGACCATGATCTGATTTGCATCTCTTCAAGACTACTCCAGTTTGACCATTTCCAGTGGGAGAGTCGCTCACCACTTCTCTTTTCCTAACAGTTTTTGCCAGAATCCTGCGGGCTCCTGAATCCCACAATGTCACTTTTGGCTCCTTTGTGACCCTGCGCTGTACAGCCACAGGCATCCCTGTCCCCACCATCACCTGGATTGAAAACGGAAATGCTGTGAGTGCCATCTGTATGGGGACTTGTCTGGGGAAGACCCACTGGTGGTGAATTTGAGGGCAGAGCACATATTTGTAGAGTTACCATGATCTCTGTCATTGGTCTCACCTGCATCTCCATTTTTCAAAATCTTCCAATATTTTCATTCTAGAAGTCACTATCTAGAAACTGAACTCCATAGGTTTACTTCTCTCCTTATATCATAGAGAATAGTAGAAAACCAAATTTATTCTTTATACTTTTGTGTAAAAGGGAAGTGGTAATAATTCCTTCCCACACAAAAATCATCACCTGAAGGATTAGTTCACTGCTGGAGCCTACTCTGATGAAAAGCAATCCAGAATTAGAATACATGTCTGTTAGTGCAACATTTTATTTTCATTTCTAATACTGGTAATAGCAGCTAATATATAGTATGTGATTGCTATGACTAGGCCCTGTTCTAAGCACTTTACATAAAAGAATTCATTTATTAATTCTACAAATATTGAGCATCTCCTGGGCACAGGCATTATTCTAGACATTGTACATACAGGTGCAACCAGAACAAGAAAAGTTTCCTATCCTTAAGTTTCTTACACTAACATGGGAAAAAAACAAACAATAAAATAAGCAAGCAGTAGAAACTATACTCTGTGTGAATAGTGTCCAATGTCACGGAGAAAAATTTAGCAGGAAAGTGAGAAAGTACAACCTCAGAAGGAAGATTCTGTTTTCAATAAAGTATTCAGAGAAGCCTTATTAAGATGAAGATATTTAAGCAAAGAGCTGAAGGAGGAGGCTATGTAGATAACGGGGGGATTACAACCAGGCAAAGACTCTGAGATAAGGGTACACCTGGTATGTCAGAAGAATAGCAAGTAGGTCAGTACGGCTAGAGGAAAGAGGTAAGGGGTGTGTATAGTGATTGTAGATCCTACAGGCTTACATAGGTCATGGATACATTTGACTTTATTTTAGTGAAATGGAATGCCTCTGTAGGTCTGTTTCTGTTGTCTGTTTTACTGCTGACTTTCTTTCATTGTGTTTTGTTTGCTTGTATGCCTAGTCAATGTCAGAGGTTAATTTGAGGTCTGGATAAAGGTTCTTTTCACCAGAGAATTTTTGTTTCTGCTAGGGACCAAGGGCTACTACTAACTTTGATTGGCTTAAACTTGTTAAAGTAACTTGTAATCTTGTTCTTCTTTAGCTCTCTAATTAAACCTCAGGTATCACTTACAACTTAAATCTTATTTGACAGTACATTTTGTGGCTTTTCCATGAAACTGTAGGAGCTGTCTTAAGCCTTTCAAAATAGTATAAAGAGATGCCCTAAGAAAACTGGGGAACCGAAAATATGACTTTATTAATTTGTCTCACTCTTTAAAAGGCTTGTATGAGTTTAGAACTAGAAGATATATGATTATTCTCTGTTGGAGTTGAGGAGTAACTTTTAAAAGCCAGATGGTTTGAGTTAGTTTTGGTCTTACTGAGACTTCAACTTCATCTTTCAAGATGTGATTCACAAAAAAACAGAAAGCAAAATAGGTTCTTTGCCGGAGATTCTAAAATAGGAATAAAATAAATGAACAGTGACTTTCTTCCAGAAAGAAAGCAAAAGGACATCTGCAGTTTTCATGGTCAGAGAGGGTTTGCTCTTATAGCCAAGTTTTGTTCTTGGTGCTACTATCCAAGTCCAACTAGAAATTGAGATGACTGCCCTGTGCTGATGCAAATCACAGGAAATGGAGGCAATTTTAGGCATTTAATGTCGGACAAGTAGCCAACTAGAGAAATCTATTGAGCACAGGGAAGAGTCCACAGACCTGGGATCATATTGGGTGGGCAGGATGAAGACAAATGCAGAGCTGGGAGCAATTTGGCACGGAATAAGACAGGATTTGAACGGTGTCCTTTAACTAACTATAAGGCAGTGAACTAACTTCACTAACACACTAAAGTACTAAAGTACAATAAGTACTTTAAAAGATGTGAATGCTCCTTCATCCCCATACATGAACATGCCAGTAAACTAAAACCCTGAATGCTTACAGCCAAAGAACAAGAGAAAGGCAAGGAAATTGCCCCAAAGCGATAAAAAATTCTTTTGCTCTCTTCCTATGGAGATATCATTCATTTTTCATGAAAATTTGTAGTCTTAGATGAACTCAGAGTGAGCAGTAATATCCCTTTTGTTTTACAACATTGGAAATAATAGTTTGGTATGGCTACAGTAGAGATTACTTTTCTAAAAGAAAATAACCTCATATTTTAATAACCAGATTTACTTAAAGTTAAACGCAACTCTATTATTTTGGCATTCAAATACAAAATTTGCATATCTCTCTTGCTTTGTCCAAAAGATATATTTATAGCTCCTAAAACATGTTAAAAGTTCAATCATTTTAATTTATTAGAAGAGTTTTCAAAATGAACAGTCAAATCTGTGTTGAAGATTATGGTTTTTGAATTTCCTTAAAGGGAAGCTCACTTATATTTTATACATATTTTTAAGAGGCAGTTTTTTGGTTTAAAGGACATGAGCTATGGAATCTGACTGTTTACTGACTGTGTAAACCCAAGATAATTACATATATCAAGTGGAATATATTATGTGGAATATCTCAGCAGCCAGATTGAAAGAGGTCAATATTCATGGCTATGTTGATCAGAAACAGAATGGGAAACTTTCTCAGTCAACCTGTTCCTTTTTCTATGATGCATAAACAGACATTATTACAACTCCCTAGACATGGACCATATTAGGCCACATCCTAAAGTTCCCTGAGATAGTCCTAGCCAACTGGGACTATTTGCTGCATGACAAGGTCATATAAGCCAGAACACCATTTAGAGGTCAAATTATGATGAAGTTGTAGGATTATCCATAACTGGGGGTAAATTCTCTCCAAACAGCATTATTAAAGATATGTAAAAAGTATTCCACCTGTGTTGTCTCCTTCAGAAGGCTTTTACATACATTTTATCAGGTGTGAACTAATATGCCTATTTAATAGAGTTGCTGTACGATGGCCTCATCTGAGGTCACAGTCTCACCCCTACACACAGAACAGAGAACTGTTTATCCAGTGCTTTCAGGTCAGTATGCCTGGGTGACTTGGAGAAAAAACATATTTACTGTAATACCAGATAAAGTCACCTCAATGAAGTCCTCAACTTTGCCTCAGCATACCTTGCTTAAAGCTCCCAGGCATAATCTGAACTCATCCTTTTGAGCTTTTAAATATGAAAGGCAAAATGATCAAAATGCAGGGCAAAAGGGTGTTCTGAATTTTAGGTCATCAAAAATACTAAACTGTTGGTCAGATTGCTCCATGAAGAAAGAAAAACTAATTCAAATGATGACTAACAAGGCCTGCTGTGCATGAGTCACAAAATGAATCAAGCCAGGCCTCTGGAAACAGGAGGAAAAGCCCTTAGGAACCACATCATCATCAGGCAATGAGCCTTGGAACTTGATGGTCTACCCGCTGGACTATGTCAGCACCTGGATGATGTCCAGGAGGACGGAGGTCAGGCGGCTTAAAACTCATTTCGCTTTCCTCCCAAGAATGTTTTCAGTGACCTTGAGGAGTGACTTTCTTAGGTGTGAACATGAAAATAGCGCAAGCTGCTGCTGCTAAGTCGCTTCAGTCGTGTCCGACTCTGTGCGACCCCATAGACGGCAGCCCACCAGGCTCCGCCGTCCCTGGGATTCTCCAGGCAAGAATACTGGAGTGGGTTGCCATTTCCTTCTCCAGTGCATGAAAGTGAAAAGTGAAAGTGAAGTCGCTCAGTCGCGTCCGACTCTTCGAGACCCCATAGACTTGAGTAGTCAGCCTTTAGGGGATTACTCATTTCTGAGCTGTCTCCTAGGCATCGACAGTACAGACCCACTTCTTGAAAGAAGAAACAAACTTGCAAAGGAGGAAGGTAACTGTTCTACAGATTTCACATACACAAACTGGCAAGGGATTATATTTCTAAACAAAATATCCTCAGAGCATAAAACATACTAACTGACAGAGATTTGAGGTCTTTAGCTTTTTTCTCATTGTTGCTTTGTATTAAAATCTGGGGAGAGTCCAAAATTGTATTTCACCAACAAAGATCTACTATAGAGCACAGGGAACTCTACTCAATCTCTGTAATAACCTTTATGGGAAAGAATCTGGAAAAAGTGGATCTATGAATATGTATAACGGAATCACTTTCCTGTACACCTGAAACTAATACAATGTTGTAAGTCAACTATACCCCAATAATTTTTTCAAATTGTATTTCAAATTGTTCAGTCCTTTCCATCTAACTTTGACACTCAAATCCATAGGAACTTGCACCTCTAATAAATATAGTAATGATGCATTCGGTTTGAATTCCCAACTGCATGTGTGTCTCTCAAACATACTTTTCTCTCTGCCTTGTCAATTTCTCATAGAGTCCAGGCTGCTTATCTGGGGAAAATGCCACAATACTTGATCTGACCTGGGAAGTTTCCCCAGTTAAGGTAAATTGATGCTCACATAAACCAGTGTTTCTAAAAGAATGGAGACTAATAGTGCAGATAAATAATAAAAAGACAGGAGCTAATTGGACAAACTTTCACTGCCTAATTGCAACAGAACATGCTTGGTTCTGGGAACACCCAGCTACCTGGCAGCAGAAGCATGGAAAGTGGGTCTCACCTCAGGGCTTCCCTCCCCCTTGCTGATCTAAATGGGAAATCCTCCCTCATGTGAGATAGTAAAATATCTTGGCTCCAAGTTTCTTACTCCTAGTTTCATTCTCTACTGCTAGACAGAAAGATCTTTTTCAAGGCCACTAAGGTACCCACTCCTACTCCTGCTCAAGGTAAACCATTAGCTGATTCCTTCATTGTCAGTCCATTCACACTTCTCTCAAACTAGCAGTTTCCCCCTCAGAAAAGCAATGATAATGAAAAAAAAAAATGATTGAAAAAATGGTAGAGTACTTAAGAAAGCAGTGAAGAAAGAATCACCAGTTTAAGAAATGTCAACACCTTAACAATGACATTTAAGTCAGACGTTTATTTTGTGCATGGTTGATTTGAGGTTTTGTTGTTACTGTTCTTCTTTTCTAATGACTATTCAGTTTTAGGACTAGGCAAGGCAGTAAAACACAAAGATTAAAAGCACAGACTTTGGGGGTCAGATAAACTAGCGTGTAAATTGGAACTCTGCAACCCAAAAGAATGTACTGGGAGCTGTCTTTCTCAAAGTTGGCATGCTGATGACTAAACAGCACTTAGGTACATTAACCCATCAATCATGCGCTAATATAGCATTGGTAGCCTGGCTCTTCCAGGATATTTGATTTTCTGACAGGGGTCATGATGCAGAAACAGGACTGACTTCACAACCGTTTTTTTCTTGTTAACCATCCACTATTTGTTATGCATTTAGGGGGGAAACTGAAAAAGAATTATGAAAATAAATCCCAAACTCTATTACCTCTCATAATTCACTGTCTCTAACTTTGAGGAACCTGTATGCAGGTCAGGAAGCAATAGTTAGAACCGGAGATGGAACAACAGACTGGTTCCAAATAGGAAAAGGAGTACATCAAGGCTGTATATTGTCACCCTGCTTACTCAACTTATATGCAGAGTACATCATGAGAAACGCTGGGCTGGAGGAAGCACAAGCTAGAATCAAGATTGCCGGGAGAAATATCAATACCCTCAGATATGCAGATGATACCACCCTTATGGCAGAAAGTGAAGAAGAACTAAAGAGCCTCTTGATGAAAGTGAAAGAGAAGAGTGAAAAGTTGGCTTAAAGCTCAACATTCAGAAAACTAAGATCATGGCATCCGGTCCCATCACTTCATGGCAGATAGATGGGGAAAGAGTGGAAACAGTGGCTGACTTTATTTTTCTGGGCTCCAAAATCACTGCAGATGGCGATTGCAGCAATGAAATTAAAAGATGCTTACTCCTTGGAAGGAAAGTTATGACCAACCTAGACAGCATATTAAAAAGCAGAGACATTACTTTGCCAACAAAGGTCCGTGTAGTCAAGGCCATGGTTTTTCCAGTGGTCATGTATGGATGTGAGAGTTGGACTATAAAGAAAGCTGAGTGCCGAGGAATTGATGCTTTTGAACTGTGGTGTTGGAGAAGACTCTTGAGGGTCCCTTGGACTGCAAGGAGATCCCACCAGTCCATCCTAAAGGAGATCAGTCCTGGGTGTTCATTGGAAGGACTGATGTTGAAGCTGAAACTCCAATACTTTGGCCACCTGATGCGAAAAGCTGACTCATTCGAAAAGACCCTGATGCTGGGAAAGATTGAGGGCAAGAGGAGAAGGGGACGACAGAGGATGAGATGGTTGGATGGCATCACCGACTCGATGGACATGGGTTTGGGTGGACTCAGGGAGTTGGTGATGGACAGGGAGGCCTGGCGTGCTACGGTTCATAGGGTCGCAAAGAGTTGGACACGACTGAGAGACTGAACTGAGCTGAACTTTCAGACATAGAGACGTATCTTGGAAAAGATACACACAGGGTATCTTTTCTAGCTTGTGTTAGTTATCTACTGTCCACACCATAGACGTCCCAAAGCCTGATCACTTAAAGCAATAGCCATTTATTAATGCTCACAGGTCTGTGGCTCAACTGGGTGGTTTTGCTGATTTGGGCTAGGATTGCCTGATCTTGCTGATCTAGCTCCTGTGATTGGCAGATTGACTGGGAGCTAGTGGGTCTAGAATGGCCTTACTCATAGATCTGGGGGTTATTATTGGCTGCCAGCTGGATCAGTGAGGATAACTGGGCCATAAATGCCACACCCTCTATCAGGCCCACTCTGGCTTGTTCACAGGAGGTCACAGGTTCTAAGTGAAACAAGAAAGCAAGCCACAGTGTGTAAAAATGTTGCAAGTCTCTGTGTCTTTTGAAAACATGTCACAAGCCAATCAAGACTCAAAGCATAAAGAAAGAAGCCACCTCGGAAAGGAAGAGCAACAAAGTCACATTGTAAGGTCATGGGCATAGGGAGACAAAAGTTGTTGGCAATTTTTGCAATCTACCACATGCCTTTTGATCCTAATCCTAATCCTTTTTCTTTCCAGTCTAGTTTATACAGCATATTAGAAATTCTTGACCTAATTCTATCTTCTTTTTCCCCTGGACTCCACCAGGTGTCTTCTGGGTCTATTCAAGAAAGTGTGAAAGACCGAGTAATTGACTCAAGACTGCAGCTGCTTATCACCAAGCCAGGACTCTACACATGCATAGCTACTAATAAGCATGGAGAGAAATTCAGTACTGCAAAGGCTGCAGCCACCATCAGTATAGCAGGTAGGATGGCTGTTCACAATTGCACTGTTTCAGGAGAGAAGGGGATGACAGAGGATGAGATGGTTTTATGGCATCACCGACTCGATGGACATGAGTTTGAGCAAGCTCTGGGAGTTGGTGATGGACAGGGAAGCCTGGAGTGCTGCAGTCCATGGGGTTGCAAAGAGCTGGACACGACTGAGTGACTGAACTGACTGACTGAGGAGAAGAGAGAGTCGGTACTATTCCACAAAATCCTTCACTAGGGAACATCTTTTTTTTTTTTTTTTAATATCTTACTCCAGGCCCATTTGGGATATTTCTTCCTCCATAGGGATACTCCAAAGGTTGACCAAAATAATTGATTTGGGGAAATTCATTGCTTCAAAAATTAAATTCTTAAATACCTGCCTAAGTGATATGAAACATCTTCCAGGAATTCATGTCTTTTAATATCTTTCTCTTTCATGTTCTTTTCTTCCCTTTCTTGTTTTATTCTTCCCTTTCTCCCTCCCTCCCTACTTCTTTCCTTCCCTCCTTCTTTCTTCCTCCCCTCCCTTTCTTTTTCTTTCCTCCCCTCTTCTTTTTTCTCTTCCTCCTCTTTCTTTCTGGGGGTTAATCGGGCTTTCCAAAGCTCTCAAAGAGTAAGTTGGCAGACATTTAACATGCTCGTGCCAGTTTCTAATTGGCTATATTTTTAGGGCATTTTTACTTATGAATATATTATCTGCCTTATGGCCTTTCACCTTCTTGTTTCATGCAAGTGATAGCAGGATCCACAGATATTTTCAAGGAAAAGGGCTGACACATGGATTTCTAGGATATTTGTGTTGAGCTATAAAGGCTTATTTTTAAAACTTAAATGTCCCAAAGGCTTCTGAGAACATCTGTGGAATTCCTAGAGATGGAAATAATCCCTGTATCAGGAAATGGCAGGCATGATAATATTCACAGCATGCCTACCATCCAAGGGTCAGCAGAGAGATGCTTGGCCTCACATGTAAGGTAAGCACTGGTAGAACTTGTATCCAGAGCCAGTTCCCCAGAGCCTGATATTTCTTATTACAGTGCCATTTCTTTGATCTTCCCTGATGAGGAAATTTCTAGTAATGCTTGTGATTTTTAGCATGAGGTGAATAAGGACACAGAGAAATACATAGGGAGCATTGGACAAGGCTGGTCCTCTGAGGCATGCCCATGAAGGAAAGAGATTTCAAAAGCAGATTCCTTCTGCCTTCTCCTCCAAGAATATATCTGTATCTTGAGATATCACATCAATTATTCAAGAATTTCCACTGATGGGAAGTCATATTCCCAGAGAAGGGTGAGACACTTGAAAGTAAATTCAACTCAATTTAACAAATAATAATAAACTGATTACTTTCACATACCATTTGTTGTCTATGAAGCACTCTTACGTGCATTTATTAAATACACTAGGTTCAGTCCATTGCATTAGGTAAAGGATGCAAACTTAATTCATGAATGGGATCATCAACAATGGAGTCCCAGTTTTCCAGGGACTCTCAATATAAAAAGGAAGCCTATCAGTCACAGACATTATGGCACAGACTATGTTCTATGCAGAAGCACAAAGTACAACAGCAGGAAAAAAGAGAGTTTAAGGGAATCCTTGGAAAAGAGGTACAATTTGATTAAGAGATGACAAGGTCGAAGTGAGTCCAGAAAATAGCAAGCCATGATGGAGACTGAGATGAGGTGGAGGAGAGGAAGAAAGGTTTGAAACGTGAGATCTAGCTGGATTATGAAGAGTCTGAGTAGACTGATTGTATTCTTTAATCAATGGGAAGTCATTTCATTTTTTTAGAGGCGACAAGTGAATATGGTCAGATATATTCTTTATCAAATCAACAGATGTCAGGTGTCAAAAGATGAGGGGGCATGGCATGCAGTTAGGTTATTCCAGGAGTCTGGAAAAGTTATGAAGTTCTGGACAACAACAGCAACCATTGGTATAGAGAGAAGCGTGAAACCTATCAGGTAGATGGCAGGTCAGGAGAGAAAAGATAGTTTGAAAGTGTCTGAATGTGGTACAAGGAGTTTGGATGTGTCTGAGATTTTAAGGAAAATGTCTAGGACAAACAATAACAGATAAAACAAAATAACATGAGAATGTTCAGGAGATAATAAAATGATTACATTTTTGATGCCTTTAAATTACTTGGAATGATTCTAGTCTCACTATCTTGTTTTATTTGATAGTTGATCAGGAGCCAGTATTCAGTAAATATATATTTATATAACTATATCTATATGTTGATAACATGTGTATGTGCAGAGAGAGGGAGAAATAATTACATATGAATACTCAAATCCAAGAAAATAAACTGATCTAATCTAGCTTAAACTACACATTCACAAGTTAGAGGAGAAAATAAATGTTGCTAATATGAAGAAAGTTTCATTTCTGGTCATTATTCAGGCATTCCAAGATCAATTCCCTGCCACGTCTCTTCCTCTCCTGCCTCCTTCTATCTCTTCCTTACATGGAAAGAGAGAAGGAGTCTTGGATTTATGCAGTGGTGTCCTCTGGACCACCCTGGTCTTTGGTAAAGTCTACAGCTGGAGAACTAGTGATCTCATCTCCTGGCTTGGTTGGAACCCAGAGGACCTCCCTGTCTGGCTCAGCCCCATTGAGGCTCTTCCTGTAGCAGCACAATCCTCTACATCTCAGTCAAATCCTTCATCAATTCCCTCTCTAGAGTCTATTATGCAACCTTTGCCCCTTAGTCACCTTGGCTCTCTCTGCAATACCAGACATGCTAAACTCCAAGTCAGCTCCTTCCTGCTCCCTCTTGGGGCCTGTAGCAACTTCTGAATCACTTTCATGTTATAAAAAATCCAAAGAAGATTTAGACCACTAACTCAGTCCTGCTGTCTACCGAACCATGTCATACTACCATTTTTGCACTAATGTGGCAAGGTCAGGTTAAAGGGCCCTTATAAGATTCTCTGCTTCTGGAGTCCCAAATAAGAAGTAGGAAAAACTCCTGCTTTATCTTTGTGTAATTTATCAATATACCTCTCTTCTAGGATTTTGGTCCAGAGAAAGGAACCTATAAAATGTGTACCTTAATTCCCCTATCTTCACCTTTCTGTAATTTCATGTAGACTGAAACCAGCAATGACTTGACTTTAGTCAATGGGTTTGGAAAGTATGAGGTACCGTTTTTGAATAACACTTCCTTACGCAGCTAATTCATAAAAAGCCACAAGACCCTTTCGTTCATCCCCTGATCTGTTTTTCCTGTTGCATCACACTTACTATGAGACTTGACGCTCCTCTACTTTTCCTAAAATTTCCTCATGCACATTTAAAAAGGGTATCTCATGAGTGAAATGGAATAAGACATCTGAACCCCATGAGACACCTGCCATTTTTATTTCTCTCCTTAACCTGTTCACATGGACATCACCATGTGGTCAAAACCGAAATCAGACTGATTATATTCTTTGTAGCCAAAGATGGAGAAGCTCTATACAGTCAGCAAAAACAAGACCAGGAGTTGACTATGGCTCAGATCATGAATTCCTTATTGCCAAATTCAGACTTACATTGAAGAAAGTAGGGAAAGCCACTAGACCATTCAGGAATGACCTAAATGAAATCCCTTACAGTTATATGTGGAAGTGAGAAATGGATTTAAGGGACTAGATCTGATAGACAGAGTGCCTGATGAACTACAGACAGAAGTTCTTGACATTGTACAGGAGGCAGGGATCAAGACCACCCCCAAGAAAAAGAAATGCAAAAAAGCAAAATGGCTGTCTGAGGAGGCCTTACAAATAGCTGTGGAAAAGAAGAGAAGCAAAAAGCAAAGGAGAAAAGGAGAGATACACTCATTTGAATGCAGAGTTCCAAAGACTAGCAAGGAGAGATAAGAAAGCCATCCTCAGTGATCAGTGCAAACAAAATACAGGAAAACAATAGAACGGGAAAGACTAGAGATCTCTTCAAGAAAATTAGAGATACCAAGGGAACATTTCATGCAAAGATGGGCTCAATAAAGGACAGAAAGGGTAGGGACCTAACAGAAGCAGAAGATATTAAGAAGAAGTGGCAAGAATACACAGAAGAACTGTACAAAAAAGATCTTCACGACCCAGATAATCATGATGGTGTGATCACCCACCTAGAGCCAGACATCCTGGAATGTGAAGTCAAGTGGGCCTTAGAAAGCATCACTATGAACAAAGCTAGCGGAGGTGATGGAATTCCAGTTGAGCTATTTTAAATCCTGAAAGATGATGCTGTGAAAGTGCTGCACTCAATATGTCAGCAAATTTGGAAAACTCAGCAGTGGCCACAGGACTGGAAAAGGTCAGTTTTCATTTTAATCTCACAGAAAAGCAATGCCAAAGAATGTTCAAACTACCACACAATTTCACTTATCTCACATGCTAGTAAAGTAGTGCTCAAAATTCTCCAAGATAGGCTTCAACAATACGTGAACCATGAACTTCCAGATGTTCAAGCTGGTTTTAGAAAAGACAGGGGAACCAGAGATCAAATTGCCAACATCCTCTGGATCATTGAAAAAGCAAGAGAGTTCCAGAAAAACATCTATTTCTGCTTTATTCACTATGCTGAAGCCTTTGACTGTGTGGATCACGATAAACTCTGGAAAATTCTGAAAGAGTTGGAAATACCAGACCACCTGACCTGCCTCTTGAGAAACCTGTATGCAGGTCAGGAAGCAACAGTTAGAACTGGACATGGAACAGCAGACTGGTTCCAAATAGGAAAAGGAGTATGTCAAAGCTGTATATTGTCACCCTGCTTATTTAACTTCTATGCAGAGTACCTCATGAGAAATGCTGGGCTGGAGGAAGCACAAACTGGAATCAAGATTGCCGGGAGAAATATCAATACCCTCAGATATGCAGATGATACCATCCTTATGGCAGAAAGTAAAGAAGAACTAAAGAGCCTCTTGATGAACATGAAAGAGAAGAGTGAAAAGTTGGCTTAAAGCTCAACATTCAGAAAACTAAGATCACGTCATGCAGTCCCATCACTTCATTGCAAATAGATGGGGAAACAATGGAAACAGTGGCAGAATTTATTTTGGGGGGCTCCAAAACTACTGCAGATGGTGACTCTAGCCATGAAATTAAAAGACGCTTACTCCTTGGAAGAAAAGTTATGACCAACCTAGATAGCATATAAAAAGCAGAGACATTACTTTGACAACAAAGGTCCATCTAGTCGAGACTATTGTTTTTCCAGTGGTCATGTATGGATGAGAGAGTTGGACTGTAAAGAAAGCTGAGTGCTGAAGAATTGATGCTTTTGAACTGTGGTGTTGGAGAAGACTCTTGAGAGTCCCTTGGACTGCAAGGAGATCCAACCAGTCCATCCTAAAGGAGATCAGTCCTGAGTGTTCATTGGAAGGACTGATGTTGAAGCTGAAATTCCAATACTTAGGCCACCTGATGCAAAGAGCTGACTCATTTGAAAGACCCTGATGCCGGGAAAGATTGAGGGCAGGAGGAGAAGGGAACAACAGAGGATGAGATGGTTGGATGGCATCACCGACTCGATGGACCTTGGTTTTGGTAAACTCTGGGAGTTGGTGATGGACCAGGAGGCCTGGCGTGCTGCAGTCCATCCATGGGGTCACAAAGAGTCAGACACGACTGAGCAACTGAACTGAACTGAACCTATTCTTTCCAGTCAAAGTTGCTAGAGGCCTCATAAGTGTCCCCTTGTCATCATTGAGGAAACTACATCTCAACTCTGGGGTGCTCCCTATTTCAGGAAATAGGGAACCGATATTCTAGGAAAGTGAGGCCACTCTAGTGCAAAAGGGATGCACGGAATCACATTAATACAGAATCACGTCAAAGCATGGTCTTACACTTCCCAGATCTCTCAGAGTTTAGTCATGACATCTGCTTTCTCCGTTTCTGTTTTTGGCATCTCTCTCCATTAGCCTCATTAGGGCTTCCCTGGTAGCTCAGATGGTAAAGCATCTGCCCACAATGAGGGAGACCCAGGTTCGATTCTTGGTTTGGGAAGATCCTCTGGAGAAGGAAATGGCAACCCACTCCAGTATTCTTGCCTGGAAATCCCATGGACAGAGGACCCTGGTAGGCTACAGTCCATGGGGTCGCAAAGAGTCGGACACAACTGAGTGACTTCACTTTCTTTCTTTCTTTTCTCCATTAGCCTCAGAGGTTCAGAGCCTGATGCTTCCCTCTGACACTCTGGCAATGCTTCCTTACCTCAAACTCTCCTTTCTCCCATTTCAGCCACCCCCATCCTCCCCTGGTATTTTGCAGTCAAAGGTACTTTTTGTCACATTCTCTATGTTTCACTTTGAAGCTTTTACTCCATCTGTTTATTTACTCATCCCAGCAGGAAAATTGGAAATGGAAAAATCTGGTCTAGGGCTCAGGATTATGTCTAATGATATTTCTAGTGTTTGAAAGACAACAACAAAAATAAAGATCATCCTTCATTTTCCCAAATCTCTTCCATGCATATGCCCAGGTTCATATGTATTATTTGAGAAACATGATATACTTTTTCTGACTCATTTACATTTGCTGCTAGTCATCAAAAGGAGCCAGAAAAACTTTTGGATCCTCTCCCTATGAACCAGGAAGTTCCATTTCCCCTTCAGTCACAACCTCAAAAGGCTCAAGTTGCCATTTAAACTCACCAGGATGCGGTGTTATTGGCAAGATGCCTTCTCTTTGTCCTCAGAACCCTCAGCCCTGTGACAGAAACCAGCAAGACAGCCCATGATCCCTGTAATGAGCATAGTCCTGGAAGAGCCAAAGGCCATCAAAATAGACACATGTATTAATTCTATCCAACATTTAAAGAAGAATTAACAGCAGTCTTTATTACCCTGATACCAATGCCAGATAAGGGCAATACAAGAAAATTAAAGACCAATATCCCTGATGGATATAGTTGCAAAAATTCTCAATAAAATCCTAGCAAACCAAATTCAACAGCACATTAACAGAATCATACTTCATGATCAAGTATACTTCAAGGTTACTTCATGTATACTTCAAGTATACTTCATGATCAAGTATACTTCATGATCAAGTATACTTCATGATCATACTTCATGATTTATCTCTGGGATGCAAGAATGGTTCAACATACACAAATCAGTTAATGTAACACATCATTACATGAAGGATAAAAATATGATCCTCTCAGTAGATGCAAAAAAAGCATTTAACAAAATTCAATATACATTAAAAATAAAAACTCTCAGCAAATTGGATATAAGGAATGTGCTCCAACCCAGTAAGGGCCACATATAACAAACCCACAGCCAATATCATACTCAATAGCAAAACATTACACACTTTTCCTCTAAGATCAGGAACATGACAAGAGTGCCCATTCTCACCATTTGTATTCAACATAGTACTGGAAGTCCTAGCCCAAGCAATCAGGCAATTAAAAGAAATAAAAGGCATCCAAAGTGGAAGGGAAGAAGTAAAATTGTCTCTGTTTGCAGATGACACCATCTTATACATAGAAAATCCTAAAAACTCCACCAAAATCTGTTAGAACTAATCAATGAATTAAGTAAGTTCTACATATAAAATCAACATATGGAAATCAGTTGTTTTTTAATACACTAACATCTGAGAAGAAATAAAGAAAACTATCCCATTTACAATAGCACCAAAAACAAAAAAGTACTTAGTAAGTTTAACTTAGGAAGAGAAAGATCTGTACACTGAAAATTACAAGGCACTGATGACAGAAATTAAATATACAAATAAATAGAAGATATCCTGTATTCCCCTTGAGGAGGAAATGGCAACCCACTCCAGTATTCTTGCCTGGAGAATCCCAAGGACAAAGGAGCCTGGCAAGTTATAGTCCATGGGGTCGCAAAGAGTTGGACACAACTGAAGTGACTTAACATAACATCCCGTGTTCATAGATCAGGAGAATTAACATTGTTAAAACGTCTATATCACCCAAAGCTATCTGTGGATTTCATATACCCCTATTAAAATTCCTATGACATTTTTCACAAAAATAGAACAAACAATTCTAAAATTGTATGGAATCAAAAAAGACCCCCAGTAGTCAAGTAATTCTAAGAAAGAAGAACAAACTGAAGGCAACACACTTCCTGGTTTCAAACTATATTACAAAGCTATAGAAACCAAAACAGTATGGAACTGGCATAAAAACAGACACCTAGACAAATGGAAATGAATCAAGATACCAGAAATAAACTCACACATATATGGTCAATTAATTTATGACAAAAGAGCCAAGAATATACAATGGGGAAAAGATAAGTCTTTTCCATGAATGGTGTTGGGAAAACCAGATAACCATGTGCAAAAGAGTCTATTTCTGTTTTGTAAATAAATTCATTTGTATCAGGGTTTAGATTCCACATATAAGTACCATATGATATTTGTCTTTATCTGAGTTAATTAAGTTAGTATGATAATCTCTAGGTTCATCCATGTTGCTGCAAAATGGCATTATTTCAGTCTTTTTTATGGCTGAGTATTATCCCATTATGCATATGTGTGTGTGTGTGTGTGTGTGTGTGTGTGTGTGTGTGTGTGTATAACATCTTTATCCATTCATTTCACATTTTTATTTTCTATATTTTGAGCTGATGTTTCACATTATTACAGAGAAAATTTATCTTTGGACTCTGTATCATAATGACCAGAGCTAATTGAATACACCATCATGTTTCACATTCTCTGTCGTGTCTCACGGTCACACTGTTGGGTCCCTGGCAGTCTTCTCCATGACTGTGAGGCCTGGGGTAATGTAGCAGGAGCACACAACTCCCTCTACCCCCAGTGCTTCACCCACCACAGGCAGAGAGTGTTCTTATCAACAAAACAGACCCCACCCCTCAGCATTTCATTGTGGCTTCATCTGCTTTCCAACTGATTAAAGGTGTTTGCTTTGGTT
Source organism: Giraffa tippelskirchi (assembly GCF_054371585.1). Classification (NCBI taxonomy): domain Eukaryota; kingdom Metazoa; phylum Chordata; class Mammalia; order Artiodactyla; family Giraffidae; genus Giraffa; species Giraffa tippelskirchi. The sequence continues at coordinate 214,770,999 of NC_137275.1, forward strand.
TTTAATAAAAGAGAAATGAATAAATGAGGAACAGCCAGTAGCTGCACTAAATTGCTACCAGCTGTCCCACAGCTAGTACCAAGAGGTAAGCATTCTTTTTATAATCACACAGCTTTTTTATATTAGATTGGCTGTATGTTTTAGAAGAGACCCAAAGTTTTATTGGCTTTTCCAGATAATTGAAAAGATACTACAAATATTGATGACTGTTGGAAATTTTTAGAATTTAAAAAGAAACTAGTTTTGAGATAAAAGCACTTATTTATAATTGCAAGGTTTTGAAGCCCTTCCCTGCTCCCCATTTTCCCCCCAAAAGAAAATATGACTGGAGAAATTTCTGCATAAAACACACGGAAGCCTGGTGAATCATCCTTTGATTCTCTTAATATTCTTGAAAAGACTGAGTACCTTTAAACGACCTTGATTTTTTTGTCCTCTCACTTGCCATTGAAATAGAAGTCTATCCAAGTTTAATACCTCTTCCCAAGTTCTATGGCTGGATTCTCTTTGGTGTTGGTTCCTCTCCATGGTATAGAATCCTCTCTTTTACTTCTTAAATTGAGGGCTTTTTCATATACAGAACCTTGGTCTTCTCATGTTTCAACAGGTTTCCTTGTCCGGCTGCTATTAGATTCTATCTTTACCCCTTCTAAATTATATACCATTTTCTCTTTAAGAATTTCCTCATGTTTCTTCCATCTGTTCTATCCAGAAAATGTGGGGCCCCTTGTTAGAAAACTATTAAGTGTTTCAAGATGATCACAGCAGAACACTGAACTAAGCATGGAGCCCTTCTGAGTGTTAGACCCTGTATGGCCATGTGAGGCCAGTAGGTCTGTGAAAATAACAGCTCCACCACCCATCCCCTCTTTCCTTTTCCTGTTCAGCCCTCCACTCCTTGCTTTCTTGTTGAAAAGTCTCTGGGTATTCAACAGAGGGAAAATCTGACTATGATCCTGCCTAGGCTAATGATGCCATGGTTGACTCATCTTAAAAAGAATTCAGTTCCTAGAGACATTTAATATTTTCTTACTTTCTTTCTCCAAATATGCCTGTTAATGTAGCATCTGGCCTCCTAGCAGATGCAGAGAACTTTTCAGAAACTTAGAGTTAGAGGTATAAAAATTATCTCTTATAAGACTTGAGATGAAAATGTACTAACCTTTGTTTGTTTTCTCCTTTACTTTGATTCCTGTGGAAACTTCCTTTCCTGGTACTAGAATGGAGGTAAGATATTGTTATTACACCAATTTTTTGTCTTGCTTTGTTTGACATGCCATTTATTATCATTATTTGTTGAGCACTGTAATCTTTCAGAAACTCTAATTTCTAATCCTATAAATACTTTCACAAAAAGATGATGAAGATAGGTAGTATCTATTGAATACTTACTACGTGTCAGGCACTATGCTAAGAATTTTACATACATTTAAAAAATTTATCCTTGGGACATCCCTATGAAATAGGTACTATTATTATCCCTATTGTATGGAAAAGAAGTTAAGGGAGTTACTTGGAATTGGAGATTATCAGTGACTCATACATCAAGTAAACAATAGGCTTGGAAAAGAGACACAGCACTGACTCCCAAACTCTCCCTCATAGCTTTATCCTGCAGATAAGAAAGTAACACCTTATAACATTCTGAAATTTACAATGTTTTGTTTGCATAAATTGACTTTCATAAAAATTCTATGATGTGCGGTAACTATTTTAACCTAATTTTACAAATGATGAAATCAAGATTCAGAATGGATGTGTATACTCAGTTGCACAGTGATGTCCTACACTTTGGATTGTACTCTACTCCATGGATTGTAGCCCACAAGGCTCCTCTGTCCATGCAATTTTTCAGGAAAGAATACTGGAGCAAGTTGCCATCTCCTACTTCAGTGGATCTTCCCAGTCCAGGGATAGAACCTGTGTCTCTTGAGTCTCCTGCATTGGCAGGTGGATTCTTGACCATTGTGCCACCTGGGAAGCCCCCAACAAAATGGTTAATTAAAATAATAATAATAGTTAAGTTCTGGAGACACTTTAAGCACCACTTTTCTCATATTAACATTTCAGCAACTTTACGGGACAAGAACTATCATCCCTCTTTCTTTATATGAGGAACCTGAGGCACAAAGAGCTGTCCAGACCACATAGCTAACCACAAAACCTCAATGTGAGCTCAGATAGTCAGAGTCAAAAACACAGATTCATAACTATAATGCTAACCCAGTTAACGCAGCAACTAAATAGGACCTACAACTCAAGCCATTGATTGTAATTCCATGGAATGAAATAATTCATAGCATAAATAATAATTCATAGCCTAAGAAAATTTAGTGTGTTCTCAATCTTTTTCCCAATTCACATAGCTTTGATGCATTTGTTTACCTGATAAATAAATTTATCAAGTATTTGAGGATTAGGCGGCTTCACCTATTTGAGAATTAGGTGGCTATCACAGTTCTAAGAGACAGCATACTGACCTGAAGGATACAACAGAGAAGCTGAATGTTTACTGAAGAGATGTATGGCATATACATGGAAAAAGGTAAATTGAAATGCAGGTCACCCATAGAAGAGATGTCATCTTTCATTCATTCATCTCTTCAGTACACCTGTCTTCTCTATGCATCTTTAAGCCACTCACTCTAGGAAACTTCCCTGGTGGTCCAGTGGTTAAAAATCCACCTTGCAATGCAGGGGATGCAGGTTTGATTTCTGGTTGGAGAACTAAGATCCCACATGCTACAGAGCAATTAAACCCACATGCTGCAACTACTGAGCCCGTGTGCTCTGGAACCCATGTGACACAACTAGAGAGTTTCGTGCACCGCAATGAAAGATTGCACATGATGCAACGAAGATCCCGCACGCTGCAACTAAGACCCAACGCAGCCAAATATAAATAAATACTATTATGCTGTTTAAAAAAAAAAAAAACAACACACTAACTAATTCTGGTGCTACATTGGGAAGTGGAGAAACAAAAGAAATTTTATGTATTCCCGGCACCCAAGGAATTGACATTTTACTAGGGGACATATACGTACACACACTGGGTCTGGAAGATCCTCTGGGGAAGGAAATGGCAACGCACTCCAGTACTCTTGCCCAGAAAGTCACATGGACAGAAGACCCAGGTGGGCTACAGTCAAAGGGTTGCAAAGAGTCAGACATGACTCAGCGATTAAGCAAGCACACGCACACACACACACCCCTACACAAATTACAGACCCACATAATAATGGAAGCATGCACAAACCCTAAGGGCTCAAGGACAGAAATAATTCGCATAGAACTAAATGCAAATGAAAATTTTTAACTGATTATAGTCAAATAAATGCTAACTAAAGAAACTCCCACACCATTTTTCACTTGTGATAACACAGGGACCTTTGGTTTTCTGCAAAGGACAGGACAGTAAGTATAGGGATTTGTGGGCCATATAGTCCCTGTTGCAACTACTTAGCTCTGCTATGGCAGCACAAAAGCAACCATAGACAATTTGGAAATGGATGAACTGGGCTGTGTTCCAATAAAACTTTACTTCTGGACACTGAAATCTGAATTTCATATAATTTTCACTCCTTTTGATTTTGACCATTCAAAAACATAAATACCATTTTTAACTCACAGGAAATATAAAAAGAGGCAGAGTGCCAAATATGACCTGTTGGTTCTATTTGCTGACCCCCATCTTAGAGAATGTGCATGTGTGTGTGCTAAGCATCCACATCTTCACGACTCTATGGACTGTAGCGCGCCAGGCTCCTCTATCCATGGTGTTCTCCAGGCAAGAATACTGGAGTGGGTTGCCACGCCCTCTTCCAAGGGATCTTCCTGACCCAGGGACCCAACTCGCGTCTCCTGCAGCTCCTGCATTGCAGGCAGATCCTTTACCTCTGAGCCACACAATCATACACAAAGACATTAGACGTGAAAGGATAAAAACAATTCCAGTTTGCTTTGGAGACTGAGAGTGATGTAGAGCCTAGACCATCGCATAAGTACAGTGAGAGGCTGGGCAGTTACTGTATAACAAAGGCGTGTCACCATGGAAGGAGAGCGACAGTTCTCACACGGGAGGGCAGGAAAAGAAGGTGCGGCACTTCCACTGAGGCAGTGGGGTTGTCCCAACCAACCAAGGCATGGCTGGTCATCTGAATGTGCCCTTGGACAACGTATTATCTGTTCAAAGGGAGTAGATGTCTCTCTCATAGAAACTGGAGCATCACATTTTAAAACAGTGGACCCTTGAACGATTCAGTGGTTAGGGGCACCAATCAGTATCTTATAGTCAGTGCTATGTCTAAGTGGTTCCTCCATACCCATATTTTGCATCCTTGGATTCATCTAACCACGCATGGGATGGTATACGAGTGTAGTATTTATTGAAAAGAACTGTGTATAAGTGGATCCAAGTAATTCAGACCTGTATTGCTCAAGAGTCAACTGTAGTCTACTGAAAGGGATTCATACATGTTAAAGCAGAGAGAAAATAAAAGCGAAGATGCAGTAAGAATCCTTCAAATATTTCATTTGACCAAGGAGAGTTGTCTGTTACAAGAGAAACTAGAAAGGCTGGGATCAAACATCAGTTGTTGCCTCCAAAAAAGAAACTATACAGACAGAGAGGTCAGTCAGGTTTAGTTTGTCAGGAGACAAGAGAGGGACTGACTCCAAGTGCCATATTAACGAGAATTTTTAGAGGTAGTTTGGCAGATTATTCCGAAATAACCAGCACTCTCAACAGATCCCTGCCACCTCTGTCCCATTGCTGAATGAGCAACAGGACCAGCTGCCTCTGCTGTCACTCCATCTGCAGCCTCAAGAGCTACATGTGGAGAAACATGACTTCAGTTGGACAGAAAGGGGACTCATCACTTGCAAAAGTCAGAACGCACCAATGGAAATTTTTTGCATTCATCTTTTTCCCTAGGTTTTGCTGTGAGTTCCTTAAAAGAAATTTTTAAGTGATAAGATTAGGAGGTTGAGGGAAAAAAACGGCCCTATTGGCTTTCATATCTGGCCTCTGAAATTTGATCATCACATAAAATTTGAGGTTTATAAGTTGCCAAAATAAGGGAGATATATTACATAGTATACATACATACATACACACACACACACACACACACATATATATTTGATGCTAAATATCCCTTGCCTTGTGGGCTAATCAAGCAACAATAATCTATAAAAGCTGCTTTTAATGCTCCCAAAACATCAGCAAGACACAGAAAGTTAGCAAGAACCATACACTTTGTATGGTTTTTCCCAGGATGTAAACGGTTTTCACAGGCTAGTTATCGTCAAGCTGGTATGAAGACAAACCAAAATTAAAACCAAGATCTTCTCCCTTCTGTTAAAAGCCTACTCTGCTTTTTCTTTTTTTTTCTTTTGCATTATGTAGCTAATGCTCAAAAATCAATGTGGACTCAGTACCATTAATTCACACTGAGGTTGTTCTCAAGATTTTTCTAGGGCTTTTTAAAAGAAAAGCAGCAGAAATTCAGAGAAAAGAATTGGTTAATTCATTATTAATAACCCTTATCTCTAAGGCTACTTTCATTAACTTTTCCTTTGTGTAATTTTTCTTAGTTTCCAATGTTTTTTTTAAATAGTTTTTGCTTATGTAATTAAAGAACAAAATCATGAACTTTTTATTTTAAAATATTAATGGACAAATAAAGAAGTGTTATTCAATAGTTATCATATGACAGTGAAACTTAGATGATTAATTCTCAACTCAGATAGACCAGGAGAAATAAATATTTAACTTTTCCATGATACATTTTTTTTCTAAGTGAAAATAGTCACCCTTCCTCTTTTTAAGGAAGGATTATCAATATGTATGACCATTTTGTAAAACAGTTTGAGTTATTTCCAGTTATTAGGTATTATTATTCAGTTTCTTAAAGCACAGTATCGTTGCTTCTCTCGAACTTTCTTAGTGTCATCCTACCTTGGGTTTCCTTGGAAGTTGAATCATGAGCCATTTCTGGTGTTTTCTCAACCTTATAGGGCCCAGGTTTTCTTGGGAGTTTTATGTTCCCTTTTCAAAACCTTCATTTTTAAAACCCCCAATAAACTACAAGTAATACAATAAAATTCATGTTAACTAATTAGTAAGATGCTAATATGAATTAGAAAATGATTCTATATTAGAAAACATTATTTTAAAATATAATATTTCATGGAAGTTCATTGCTTTACCTGAATGAGTTGTATCTCATTTAATAGATTTGCTTCAAAGACAAGTCAATGATAATTTCTAATCAATTTTTCAAATTCAGATGAGATCTGTTAGCAGTTAAAACACTTCAATTAAACAAATTCCAGTTGTTTAATTTTCTTTTCTTGAAATCCTTTATATAAAGATAATGAAATGCTAAATTCCAACAGATGTACAAATCTAAATGAGAAAGCAACTTGAATTTGCCATCCCTGTTAACAATATACCTGGTGGAAGACATAAAGATACATTGAGACCATTACAGTGCCTGCACATAATAAGTGCTCAATAAATATTTGTCAAGTGAGTATAGGGCCTATAATCCTCAGCACGCATTAAGGGAACAGGGGATATGTGGAGAGAATACGAGCAGTAGTTTCATTTTCCTTACTGTCCTCTTCGATCATCATAAGTTTTTAATCTTATTTTTATGCCAGTACTTTTATTACTCATGAACACACAATAACCTGGGTTCAGGATAATTATTTACATCACTTTACAGAATATTGCATCTTAAGTGACCAGATGACTTTCCCTAAGACATGTGGTGAGAAAATAGCAAAACTGAAGATGTTACTTAGCTCCTCTGAGAGTCACAGAGACTCTCACCTCGGAGTCCAGTGCTTTCTCCTCCCTGTGTGACTTTCTTCTTATTCTTTAATAGAATGTTGGGAAGATGTGTGGGTGGTAGGATCTGAGTACTGAAGACGTGTGCTACAAAATTCAAATGCTTACCTATCATAACATTTAAATAAACTATGGGAGAATTCAATGGACAGAAGAGCCTGGAGGACTACACTCCATGGGGTCACAAAGAGTTGGACATGACTGAGCAACTAACACTTTGCTTCCCTAGAGGCTCAGTTGGTAAAGAGTTTGCCTGCAGTGCAGGAGATCTGGGTTCGAACTCTGGGTTGGGAAGATCCCCTGGAAAAGGGAATGGCAACCCACTCCAGTATTCTTGCCTGGAGAATCCCATGGACAGAGGAGCGTGGCAGGGTACAGTCCATGGGGTCGCAAAGAGTCAGACACAACTGAGTGACTTTCCCTTTTCACTTTTCATGTTCATAAAGCTGCAAGTGTTTGGATCAGACCAATTACTACACTCAGTCACTTATTAATCATCATGATGAACATGTTTTGTAGATGTATTTATTGCTACATCAGCTTATTTGTAAGAAATGTGGAGTCAAATTTTATTTATGATGGAAATAATAAAAAATACTCCCACACATTCTGGCCTTGAGAGTTTCCAAAGCTTTCCACATGGTTATCAATTTGGATCTTCATCATAACCTCTGGAGTAGCTAGAGGTAATATAATTGCTGCTGGAAATGAAAATATTCAGATGGAACATTTCAACCAATTTGCCAGTACAAACTTCTATTTCTGTGATGCAGATGTGGAAACGGAAAATAAACAAAAAGGCAGATTGAATGCTCAGAAACAGCATGTGATCCGGAATGTTGTTCACTGCTTCTTTCAGTAAGCCACAGAAAGATAACAAAGGCTACTGCGCCCAGTACAGAGGGGAGGTGTGTAATGCTGTCCTGGCAAAAGACGCTCTTGTTTTCTTCAACAACTCCTACGCAGACCCTGAGGAGGCCCAAGAACTACTGGTTCATACTGCCTGGAATGAGCTGAAAGCAGTGAGCCCATTCTGCCGGCCAGCTGCTGAAGCTTTGCTGTGTAACCACATCTTCCAAGAATGCAACCCTGGGGTGGTACCTACTCCTATACCCATTTGCAGGTAAAATTAAAAAATAAATAAATGGGGAAATTCTGTTTGTCTGCAAACAGGGAAAGTTTTCAAAAGAGGAAGTTGTCATGTACAGGGGTAAAGGCAAAAGCTGGCTTTTGTCCAGACTACAAGGTAATTAAGTGGACAAAATTCATACCCTGTAAATCCCTGATGGATGATACATTATTATACATGGGACTTCCCTGGTGGCTCAGATGGTAAAGAACCCACCTGCAGTGCAGGAGACCTGGGTTCAATCCCTAGGTCAGGAAGATCCCCTGGAGAAGGGAATGGCAACCTACTCCAGTATTCTTGCCTGGAGAATTCCATGGATACAGAAGCCTGGCGGGCTACAGTCCATGGGGTCACAAAGAGTCGTACACGACTGAGCAACTAATGCTTTAACACTGAGCTAGAAAATGTCATAAAAGGTATAACATTCTATTATATTTGTTATTGTTTACATTATTTTCATATTCATAGATATCCCTGCTTTCTAGGAAGTAAAAAACAAAATCCCAAACTAACATGGATTTCATTGGTAAACCAAGATAGAGAAAATAAAGACTATACAAAGTGTTTCAACATTATTTGCCAATAAACATGAGATCTTGGTGAGCATTTCAGAATATTAAGATACATTCCACCCAATATTCTAATTTAAGTACTGACACTCTTGTTTCATGGGAGGGGTGGAAGTAGTTATAAACATTTCTTTAAATCCCCCATACCCTTTAAGCATTGAAATTTATAAATCCAAGTTCAATACAACTATCTTTGCCTCTATTTATTTTTATATAGCAAAGATAGGAATCAATATGAATTTTGAGCTAATTAGAACAAAGTTCAAATACTGTTTGTACTACTTTCTAGATGTATACGATCGGGGCTAAATTCAGTTTCCTCATTCACAAGATAGAGTTGACAAGATTAAAAGATAAACTGCATCCATGGCATATGTTAGAAACTGGATAGATGCTGTTTACTTTCCAAGGAAACAGGAAGACTATCAACATAGAACATTTCCATCTGTTTCAATAAAACCAGGAACTATTTAAATATTGAACTAGTTTTTAAGGGCTCTATTTAACTTACAAGGACTATGGAGAGGTTATTAAAACACAGTGCTCTATTCTTCAACTTACTGCAGATTTTGAAGGTTTGGGTACATTTTAAGACTAATATAATTTGTTATTTCTTCAGTTAAGTGTATGTTTTCATCAGATATGACACCTAGATATCTCTTGGGGAATAACCAGAATTAAATTGAAGTGTCGTTTGCACGCTAGCACAAAATAAATCTATTGAGTAACTTTTCAACATTTACGCCCTAGACCAGTTTACATGCATAGGCCACAGATGTCCTTTCTCAAGATTGAATATAATTTAAATTTTTTTAGAAAAAAAAAAATTTGTTCTTTTTTAGAAAAAATAATCTCTTTCATTGAGATGTCAGATTTATTAGAATAGCGTAATTATCTCTTAAATCTATAAGCCATTAAATGTTTTTTCCTAATTCCAGTTGCTATTTAAACAAGTATTTTTAATCTGAAAATTGTTTCAATTTTTTAATCCTTATAAACAATTTATTAATATTGGGGTCAAAAAATAAGTCTAGAAATTTTCACATTTTATTGTTTTTTTCTCTCAAATATAATTAATAATTATTTAAAAATTAGACATTTAAAAAGACTTGGTCTCTGCTTTTAAGGAACAAAATTCATATAGATTATATAGGTATTAGTGTCATGAGTAATTAAGTTGTCTGATCCTTTCTGCTGTTAAATGAGTTTTGCCTGTTTGATTCAACACAGTAAACCCTTCCACAATAACTGTTTGTTTCTAAGAAAATTTTCCTGCAGTCCTGGTGACTTCTGCTTTTTGTATCAATAGCATTAGGATTAAAATTGGGCTCATTGTAAATAACTAGTAAGTTTGCTCTTCAGATATTCTCATTTTGTCTCCTTGCATTTGTATTGTATCTTTTATAATAGTTTCTGTTTGCCTTGATATTTCAAGGTGGTTCAAAAGTCTCCAACCATGTTATATTTTACTGCTACTTATTGGTTAGACTTTTAAACACATATTATTTGTCATGGTTTTCTAATCATAAACAACAACTTGATCATCTGTGCCTCTTTCAACAGATGATAAGGAACTTCATTTATTCAGTAAACATTTATTGAGCTCCTACTGGGCTCTCAGCACTATTCTAGGGCATTTGTCCATGGGGTGTATATTGCAGCAGCAGAAGTCAGTGAGCAAGATACATGATAAATAGACAATTTATATATTACCTTAGAAGGTATTAAGTGTCACAGGAAAGGGGAAAAGTGCACCAGAAGTGCCAAAAGTCAGATTTAAGAAGCGCCAAAGGTAAATTTACAAACAGAGTGCTACGGGTAGGCCTAATCAGTTAGGGTAACTGTACTGATTCCTCTATACTTGCTTTTTGAAACTTTTTGTGGAATTATAAACCAGCTTAGTGTTAGTCACTTATGTTGTGTTTGCATGTGGGGAAGATTCTTAGCTTTTACATAATTGCACACTCATGTATACAGCAAGTACCTGAACGAGTTCTCTGTGTTATTTATCCCTGATCCCAGTCATTTGTTCCATAGAAAAATCCTGTTGTTAAGTTCTCAACTTTGATTCATCTCTTGTTCGGCTAGAATAGAGGTTTTACACACTACATGTAAAAAATTATTTTTTATAATCTTACATATATGTGTGTTTGACTGGTACTTAAGTTGTGTGCCACCTTAAGTTTCCCTTAAAATTCTTGCATACTGACCAGTGGTGGGGGCTGTGTTGTAATGAAGACCACATAAGGCAATCCAGAATTTTGTTCCTTTGCGGGGAATATTTTCCTCTTGCCAGACAGTAGTAAGATTATTTCTTTAATTCTTGAGATTCAAAATACTTGTAAAATTCACCCGGGAGTAGATATATTTCCTATAAGTAATATAAAAATAATGGCTAATATATTTTCCTCATCAGATTTATATCCTTTTTGTTTTAAGAAGGTTTTCTTACAGCGTATCTCTGAATATTTTTCTCTTTTTTATGTGCTCTAGTTTCTTGTTGGGAAACATTGTTAATTTGTACTTTGAATTTCTTGCTTGATTCTCCCTCTCCTTATGGCCTTACCCACCATTTCTGTCTTTCATTCTCTCTTTTTGCGTTGTTAGAACTTCTAAAGTTTTCCTCTATCATTTGTTCAATATCTTGCCAAGTCATTTCTTTTTCAATGGAGATTTCACATGTTTCAGTAAAACAAAGTTGTTTTCACCTTTTTGTAGTCTTTAGTTTCGTCAGTCACTGTCATGTTTAACTTAACCTAGTTTTCAGTCTACTTTCCTTTTCATTTTGATTTTTTTCCTTGTGAAAAACTCTTCTGTAAGGGCCATGCTTCAGTGAAAGGCTTCATGTCAATGAAAACAAAAAACGTTTTTAATTTTCTAGTGTGTTTTTAATTTATAACAAAAAACAACTTCCCCAGGTATTTGCTTTCTTCACATAATGTGGGGCTAGTTTTCTCATATGTCCCATGTTGCTTTTGCACAGTTTAATTATAACATCTGAATGCAAAAAGATGCTCTTATGTGACTCAAGGATAGAACCAAGCATAGTTAGAAGCAAGCCAAGCAATGTTTCTACAGTTAAGCTTCTCAGAAGGCTGAAAGCCCCATTGCTTCTCCTTCCCTTGCAGACATATTTAAGAATCTACATCTCATTGTTATACTCATGACCTTCATTGTACCCCATCACGTCTGTATGCACAGCCCAGTCATTTTACACATGCTCATTTGGTCCATATTGGTAAGTGGTTGCCTGGAAAAGTGGGAGTGTAGGCATGAGTATTAAAAAACACATATGCATATGAGGTACACATACACACGTATGGACACACACTTTCCTACTCTATACTTCAAATATTGAATGAAAAACATTGCTATTATCCTTAATATCTCTAATCTTTAATATCCTCTTATTATGCATCCCAAATATCTTAATTTGGAACTAACCTGGTTTCTCCTATGTAGTCTATCTTATTTTCTATAAGATAAACTTGAACAAATACTAATCCACAAAATTCTATATAATCCAACTAGTCTACCTAGTCCTTCTTCAGCCTCTTCACTCGTGTGTGTGTGTTAGTCTCTCGGTCGTATCTGACTCTTTGAGATCCCATGGACTGTAGCCCACCAGGCTCCTCTGTCCATGTAATTCTCCAAGCAAGAATACTGGAGTGGGTAGCCATTTCCTTCTCCAGAGTCTCCACTCATAGTACAACATAGAGATGACAGTTACAGCTTCATTTTCACATAGCCATTACTCTAGCTCTCTCAGATGAAAGCACACACAGCAATGGGACAGGACTCAGCTTCTCCAAGGGGAGGGCAGGGTATGGACCCCCAAGCTCTTCTATAACCATCCAGGAAGCTGATGTTATTCTGTTTCAAAGAACAAAGCACAGAGACACTGACTGTGTTCCTCAAGCCCTGCCCATAAGCCCTGAGATTATAGAAAAACCTCTCAGGCTGGAGACTGCCTGACAATGATCCATGACTTTAGTGTGTGTGCTTTTAAAGTTCTGTATGACTTGTTTCTGTACCTTTGTGGTGATTTTAATATGAAGTTGAGAGAAAACATACCGGGGATTTCTAATCTTTTTACCTTTTGAACTTGAAAGTTCTTTCCTCCAGTAGCATTAGTGTTGTTTTAAAAACAAGATAGTACTTCATCTCACAGGATAATATACTATATATTTCATTAAGTCTCATGTTATTTACAAAAGGATTTATACAAAAACACTTTTGCAAGAACAGACAGTGTACTACAATGAATCTTTGAAAATACAGGATTTAGGCTCCAATTTGGCTTCAGCGTGCTATGATTCATTAAATTGTGTTCTCCCTAAATCATTTTAGAGAATACTGCTTGGCAGTAAAGGAGCTCTTCTGTGCAAAAGAATGGCTGGTGGTGGAAGAAAAGACCCACAGGGGACTCTACAGATCCGGGATGCTTCTGTTCTCCATGCCAGACTGCAACAAACTCCCCAGCATGCACTGGGACCCCATGGCCTGTACCAGACTGCCATACTTAGGTAACAGAGTTCTCTTGAGATGTTGGAGGTTCAGAGAAATTTACTATTTTGAGGAAACTAAGGTGTGAATTTAAATCTCCTAACATTTCTAGGCATTTCCAATTTTTTTTTGAGTTCTGCCTTCCTTCCATACCTAATAACAGAATCCTACTACTATCCTAATTGCACCAGTTAGCATAAGGATTTATTCCATTTGTTCTAAAAGAAATTAAAGAGTACTTTTCAGAGCTGTTGAAGGTCTTGCCTTACTTCATAAGCAGATCTGATGACAGCTTATAACATTTTTTGGAATGTGCAGAGCAATGGCAAAGAAACATCTCATATTTTGTCAGAGAACTGGAATAAAGAAATAAAGTCCTCTTTCTTAGCCAAGGAAGCAGACTTTTCAGCATGCAAAAATAAGCCACATGTTTGAAAATGCTGATCTCACGAAACAAAGCTGAAGGCTGCATGTTGCTTTAATGAACTTCATTTGTAAGGAACTATGTGGTTAGCCCTAACGGCTGGATTCATTCCAAAGACGCAATCCTTTCACATTCGAATGCAAAAAATGTTTTCCCGTTGTATATTAAAAAGCTGAAAGAAAACTTGCATTTCTTAGCACTCTCACAGAACATAGGAGCTACCTGGATGTTCCTAAAACAAATTTTTATCCTTTCCCTTCAGATTATAAAAAAGAAAACCTAACAAGTAAGTATTTTTGTTTGTGCCCTTGAAACCTTCTTTGTATGTAACTGGATTCATGCATGCGTATTTACACCCATATTTCATGATGTCTAGGACAGAAGTACAGTCTCTTTCTCTTAGAGGCTTTTCACAATACTCATCCAGGGTAGAATATGAAGGCAGATCATTGGAGATCCCAGTTTATAGCTCCTAATTAGGCCACGGAGAGCACCATATTTAGTGAATGATGTAAATCCTATTTCCTTCCCAAGGTTATTGAGCAGCATTGTCCCTTCTATGGCTATAAAATAAGCCAATTTAAATTATCACCTTTTGATTTCACATTCATGATTTTCATATCACCTAATTCTTTATAGAGGAAAAAGTGTTTTGTGCCCTTGAAACCTTATGTGTATGTAACTGGATTCATGCACATATATTTACACCCATATTTCATAATGTCTAGGACAGAAGTATAGTCTCTCTTAAAGTACAGTCTCTCTTCATTGAGCCAATTCATGCTCTTTCTTTGTGACAACTGATCCTTCTTTTGGAAGATAGGTGTTTTTTAAAACAGCTAGTTTTCAGTATATAGTTTACAGGGTCAAATCAAATGGTTTTAAAGGGGTCATCTCAAAATCTCTAGGAAAGAATTCTGCAGTCTTATCTACAGACCTTCCCCAGCTCAACAATGAAACTTGTAGGTACCCTTTTAGAAAAGCAGGGGGACTGCTTGATTCAGGCTCTGGCACATGTTATTCCTTCTTTGTGAAATACTATCTCTCCTGACTCCCCCCACAACCTCCCCCCATGGCCACACCCACACATATGCCTTTGACCAGTTACACCTAGTCACCCTTAATATTTAACTTAAAAGTTACTCTAGAAAATCTAGCCAGAATACCGAGACCTGGACTTGGGCTACCCTTGGATTCTCACAAGCATCCTTGTTCTCACCACTCTTGTAACAGTCCTTATATTTTATCGTAATTATTTGTTTTCTAATTGCTTCTAAGTACTTTAACATAGAGGGTTGTCATGTCCACCACAGTGTCCTTGACACTTAACAGTCAATATTCATTTAATAAGTCCATTAATATGTGGATGAATGAGTGAATAAGACTCCTCTGATGTTCAAAGGCAAAGGATAAAGAGATAAAATTGATGAGAGAAGAAAAAGATGAAAAGGAAAGAAACTGGAGACTCAAATTGATAATGTGGACCCAAAGAGATAATTGATATTGTTCTAGGGAAGATGAGGGCAAATCAATCAGAAACAATAAACAAGAACTGAGAAAGTAAAACTCTCTTGAAAGAAGAAACAATTAAACCCATAAACAATTAAATGCATAAAATTTTTGTTGAACCTGTGCCAATTTTTCATCTTAAAAAAAATCTTACTAAATCATCATGGCTTATTCTCTTACTATGCAATTAATTCCATTTTCTAATAGTATTGATAAAAAATTACCCTTATATATACTAATAAGGGTACACTGCCAATTTCATAAATTTCATTACATTCCTTCACATGTTAAATAGGGTATGAATGGCTTTGGTGAAATGCAGATATAATAATTGTCCCCTCTCTCTTTTAATGATTGTTCCTGCTTTCTTATTAGCAGGAAGGTTAGCTCTCCAATTTAAATCCCCCTTCCCACTCATCTGGTGGCTCAGCTGGTAAAGAATATGCCTGCAATCTCGGAGACCTGGGTTCAATCCCTGGGTTGAGAAGATCCCCTGGAGAAGGAAAGGCTACCCACTCCAGTATTCTGGCCTGGAGAATTGGGGTCGCAAAGACTCAGACACGACTGAGCAACTTTCACTCCCACTTCTCTTGGATTGATTTTTTAAATCTTTGAATGTCTCAGTCCAAAGAAAGTCAGAGCAGCTTTCAAACCATCACCGAGGAACCTGGGAAGTCTGTAATGTCCATCACTACTGTGATGCTTGATGAGAAATGCTATCATTGGTCCTGCACGGATATTTTACTGCTGTGCTGAGCTTCTTCTAGGTGCCCTGCTGGAGTCACAGGGGTGACCAAACTCGGTCTCCATAAGCTTTAAAACCCACTTACTTAGCTGTTGGTGCTCAGGGCAAAATCACTGTGTCCAAAACTAGACTAAAAAGTCATACATGGGCATCCCTTATAATCTCTGTTTTTACAAGTATTCTATTTCAAATGGCTTCAAGCATTGACAGCAATGAAAGTTTTCCTTTGACTTTGTGATGTGTTATGTTAATATAGCTCCTTCTATGAAATCCATTGTGTGTGTGTTTTTTTTACTATATTGCAGTTAATTGTTAATATTTCATTTAGGATCTTTTAAATCTATGTTCTATAATCTATGTCTGCACTATTCTTCTGTGCTAACATTGTCAGGTTGTAATATTAGCGTTATAACTTCCTGAAACAACCTGAAAGATTTTTCTCTTACTGAAACATATTATAAAACTGTAAAAATTGTATCTCTTCTAAGACTGAAAGAATGTAATCATAATACTATAATGACTTAAATTTCCTGGTTATGACTATTTTCAGATTTTTTAATTCTTCAATTTGGTAATTAATATGTTTCTATCATTTCCCTCAAGATTTTTAAAATGTAACTCCATAGTTATATATTACTTAATTTTTATTGACCTTTGAATCTATTGTTAAAATGACTTATCATTCCTAATTTTGTATGTTTGTGCCTTTTCCTTTTAAAAGTAAAATGTCACTGATTAGACTACTTTATAAATATTTATAAGACTATTGACCTATTTTTAAGTCTATCATTTGCGTTATGTGTATTCTAACTTATTAATTTCTGCTTGTACATGGCTGTTACTTTATCACCTGTTTTTCGTTTTCTGTCGATTTTGTTTCTTTTCCAATGCCTTGAATTAAATGTTCAGCTCATTCACTTTCATTCTTTTAATCTAATGGAAGGAGATAATGCTATGAGTTTATCACTGAGCACATCTTTGGCCAAATCTCATAAACACTGTTAGGAAGTTATTTTGTAACCTGTAACTATGGCTAATTTCTACTCTTTGATTGAAAAGTTATCAATTTTTTCTTTTGTTTAATGTCCTATTGGATTTTATTTAATCTACTATTAATTGCATTTTGATCAAAGAATAGATCTGCATAATTTCTTCTTTCAAAATTTACTCGGATTCATAATCTTAGTAATTATGATCTGACAAAAAAGATCATGTCTATCAGTATTCCACAAATATTTGAAAATAAAGTTTATCTCTCTTTTTGGGGTACAAAGTTCATTCTTTACTATTAAGACATTCTTGTTGATTATTAAAATATTTTCTATCCATGTTGCCTTTACTCAATCAAATAAAAGGATTTAAAATATAATTCACAGTGTGGTTTTAATAGATATATAATGTACTTTGCACCCTATGAACAGAGAGATTTAGTATAACATCTTTTGGTTTCCCTGGTGGCTCAGATGGAAAAGAGATTTAGTGAGATTTAGTATGACATCAGGGGTTTCCCCAGTGGCTCAGATGGTAAAGAATTTGCCTGCAATGCTTTGGAGACCCAGGTTCGGTCTCTGGGTGGGGAAGATCCACTGGAGAAGGGGAATGGCAACCCACTCCAGTATTCTTGCCTGGAGAATTCCATGGACAGAGGAGCCTGGGGCGGAGGGGAGAGTACAGTACATGGGGTCGCAAAGAGGTGGACACGACTGAGTGACTAACACACATATTTTTGGTTTCCAGCAGTAATACAGATTTTACCTTATTTGTATATTGCACTGACCTTTTTAAAAGGAGTTTGAAATGAGTTTGATTGTTAGATGAACCAGCTTTCTCATTGTGTCCTACTATTTCCGTTTTCCACATTCTTCCATTTATTTTTGTAAATCAACTCAGCTTAGCTTCAGACAATCCTGACTTTAATTTCATAAAAATATTTTATTTAATAACAATTTCCATGATTGTTGTCAGGTCATAAACAATATGATGCATGTAAAGAACACTAGCTCAGGATCTGCATTTGTCTTGGAAAAAGCATGTTCTTTCTCTGTGTCTCATCTTTAAAATTCTATGAGTCTATAAGCTGGATAACTCAGACAGTAAAAAATCTGCCTGCAATGCAGGAGACCCGGGTTCAATCCCTAGGTTGGGGAGATCCCTTGGAGAAGGTAACGGCAATCCACTCCAGTATTCTTGCCTGGAGAATCCCAAGGACAGAGGAGTCAGGTGGGCTACAATCTGTAGGGTCACAAAGACTTGGCCATGACTGAGTGGCAAACACACATAAGCTGGATTTACTTACAACTGGACCTCACTGGATTCTTACAATTGCACTTAATAGATATAAAACCAGGGAGAACCTGATACATAAACACATGGTCTTAAATTTAGTTTACTGATTGCTTGAATACAAAAGTCGCTTCTTAAAACTTTAAGAATGAATGAAAACACTGTTGTTGACTTACAGCATTCCCGCCAGCGATGTCCTCAAAGCCGAGTGTGGACATTCCAAATGCGCCTTCCTCCTCCTCGCCCTCCCTCTCTGTCTCACCTACGTACTCTATGACTGTAATAATCTCCATCATGTCCAGCTTTGCCATATTTGTGCTTCTTACCATAACTACTCTTTATTGCTGCCGAAGACGAAAACAATGGAAAAATAAGAAAAGGTGAGATTCTAGTTTAAGTTAATCACATGTGGTAACACTTAAAAATTTTTATTTATTTCACATCGAAGATGGGAGGAAGGATATATACAGTCTCTTTATGACATCCATTGCCTGACTTTAAAGTTAAGCACCCCCATCATGATCTTTGAAAATGTCAATGACTTTTTGCATAGGATCCCTTGTCCTAAGGTGAGTTTTTTGCAGCAGATAGAATCTAAACCACAATTTTGAAGAATACGGTTGTTCCTGCTCCCCATTAGCCCTCTCAGCCCCACTGCCACTACCAGATTGGATGGTGACAAAATTCCTGAAGAAAAAAAAAAAAGTGTCTTTAGACTCCAATCCAAAATTCTTCATTGCTCTAAAACAGAAGAATCTTTCATAAACTTAGCATAATTTGTTTTGTTTCCTCCTAAATACCTACGTCTCTATCGAACCTGAGTACAAAGCTCTCAACTGGTCCTTAGCTCATTATTGATTTTACTTGTCTTACCTGCAGAGAATCGGCAGCAGTAACCCTCACTACTCTTCCTTCTGAGCTCTTGCTAGACAGACTTCATCCCAACCCCATGTACCAGAGGATGCCACTCCTTTTGAATCCCAAATTGCTCAGTCTGGAGTATCCCAGGAATAACATTGAATATGTGAGAGATATCGGAGAGGGAGCATTTGGAAGGGTCTTTCAAGCAAGGTAAAGTTGCCCACGTCAAAAAAAATCTATCCGCCAAAACACATTGTGTCTGAACAGTTACCAGGTCATAAACTTGATGTCTATGTAATTATGTATAATATTTATTATCAAATTAGCTAAATCTTCACATCATTCACCTTATTGTTTTCGGTACTGTAGTTTGAGTCTTGATAATTTTCCCTCTTTGCTGGAAAAAAGGATTGTATATATGGAGAGAATCTTTATGAAGTGTTCTGATGATAAGCAATTTGCAAAATTGAATATTTTTCAGAAGAGAATTTTGTCAGATGTTTTAAATCAATTTCTTGCATTGCTTTTAGTAATAGTTCTAAAATCTCTTCCATTTTCAATTGCTATAGTCTTCACTTCATTTAAAATTTTCTTTGAACTAATGTTTCAGTGTAAGAACTCAGAGCCTGACATGCATAGATATTAAATAGATGTTCACAGAATGGCAAGACAGAAAAGGGAAAAAATAATATAAAATGGGATATAACAATGTGCTCAAGAAAGGAGTATGTATTAGGGCCAATGCTAGCCCAATTAATGTCTTTGTGTGAGTTGGAATAAAATAACTTCTCTTCATGTAGCTCCACAGACACACAGCTTGGCCACAGCATGTAGACTTGGTTTTAATCACTGATTGTCACGTTGGCCTGCTGCCCTTGGGCAGGACGCAACATTACTTCTACATATAGTGGCCCTAGTATGGAGGCTACACGATTAATGAAAATCTCACACAAATATTTATTGGGAACCAAAATAAAAAAAAAAGAAGAAGGGCTCCCCAGGTGGCGCTAGTGATAAGGAACCTGCCTGCCAATGCAGGAGACGTAAGAGACGCAGGTTCAATCCTTGGGTCAGGAAGATCCCCTGAAGGAGGGCATGGCAGTCCACTCCAGTATTCTTGCCAGAAGAATCCCATGGGCAGAGGAGCCTGGAGGGCTACAGTCCATTGGGTTGCAAAAAATTGGACACGACTGAAACTACTTAGCATGAATGCAAAAAATTGAAAGGCACACCTTTAGGCCTTTAAATATAAAGATGAAAAAATCATGGTTCCTGCCTTCCAGGAATTAAAGATTCTAGCCAGAGATTAAGGGATTATGATGGTAATGATCATCTGGGCACTTCTGATTGCCTGTTATTTTTAAATAATGCATCTTCAACCTTAATCTGTGTTGAAAATAACACTAGTGATTTTTAATTGGAGTCAAGAAGTTTTAAGTGTGACCTGCCGTTGGCATCTTTCTTTGGTTCTGTGGCTCTGGGAAAGGCTGTATGAGTGGGGGTATGTGTACAAACATGGGTAGTTATCATGTGACTATGTGTAATACTCCTGATCTTTGATTTCTTGCTCAATAAATGTATCTCTCAGGGCTCCAGGCTTACTTCCCTATGAACCTTTCACAATGGTGGCAGTGAAGATGCTCAAAGAAGAAGCCTCAGCAGATATGCAAGCAGACTTTCAGAGGGAGGCAGCGCTCATGGCAGAATTTGATAATCCTAATATTGTGAAACTCTTAGGTATGAAACTCTTAGGTACAAGAGGAGAAATGTGTGCATCAGAAAACAGAGACCTGCAAGTTTTTTCTCCTTTAAATTTCACTTATGTTTTTACTTTCATTCCTTGATCAGAGAGATGTCTCTGTTCCTCCCCATAGAATATTTTCTGTACCACGGAGTAGAATATTTCCTTAAATCACCTAAGTTCAAAAATTGGAGCTTTAAAACATTTCTCAGGGAAATGTTTTGTCACTTCATTAATTTTCTTTTACCAATTTTATATTTTAATTTTTCATTTATTTCATATAGTTCATATAAATATACCAATTGCTAAAGTCTCTAGAATTAAAAGCTAACCCCAAAAGAAGCAAGCCAAGATAATAGTATTCTCATTTCCTTTCCTTTTTGAACAGAGACTTCTAATTTTTGCCTGAAAAAATAATGGAGTTAATAATCTATTTTTATGCTGGTGTGAAATTGTAACCATCTGACCTAATATTTCCAGTTGTCCAGTTTCCCTCTCAAATACAGAAAGATTTTAAAATTAACAAATGCCTTTCTAGTACTAAATCTAAGGTTCTAGTTATATTAATTTTTTTTTCTTTCTGGAAAATAAACGTTTGTAAATTTACCTAAATGTTTAACTGCAGTAACCTGAATATTTCATATAAGATCTTTGATTGTTTTTTTCCTCTTTTTCAAATTTCACAAAATAGTTTCCTTATCATCCTTCTTCAGAAAGGAAGCAGAAAAACAGAGCAATTGTATTACATCCTCAAAGCAAACATCTATTCATAAATTTATTTGCTTAATATTTATGGAGTACTTGCCCACCAGAAACGTGGTAGGCGTGTGGAATTGAAAGAAGACTTAAGACATAATCTCTATTTTTAAAGGGCTAAAATGTTGGGGGGATAAACCTCAGCTGAACGGATAATTATAACAAGCTGGTAGGTAGAATGCGGGATTAAGGATAAAGAATCATGGAAGGAAAATCTGATCCAGGAAAGGTCAGGAAGAGAGGCCCCCTCAGAGGAGGGATAAATCAACTGAATCTTAAAAGAGAAGTAGATGTTTACACAAAGAAAGGGGGTCAGGGTTCGACTATGATACTGTCAATAGAAAACCAAGGCCCCACTTCTTCTGATCTGCTCCTTTTCTTTTCGACAATGTTTTCCAATGTGCACTTTAGAAACGCAACCTCTAACAAGGGGCCTATTTTGGTTGCAGGAGTGTGCGCGGTGGGGAAGCCCATGTGCTTACTCTTTGAATACATGGCCTACGGGGACCTCAATGAGTTCCTCCGCAGCATGGCCCCGCATCCCGGACGTGGCCTCAGTCCCAGCGACCTGTCCCCCGGGTCACAGGCCTCCAGCCCCGGCCCCCCGCCCCTCTCCTGCGCGGAGCAGCTGTGCATCGCCAGGCAGGTGGCCGCGGGCATGGCCTACCTCTCCGAGCGCAAGTTCGTCCACCGGGATTTGGCCACCAGGAACTGCCTGGTGGGTGAGAACATGGTGGTGAAAATCGCCGACTTCGGCCTCTCTAGAAACATCTACTCGGCGGACTACTACAAAGCCAATGAAAACGACGCCATCCCTATCCGTTGGATGCCCCCCGAGTCCATCTTCTACAACCGCTACACCACGGAGTCTGACGTGTGGGCCTACGGGGTGGTCCTTTGGGAGATCTTCTCCTACGGCCTGCAGCCCTACTACGGGATGGCGCACGAGGAGGTCATCTACTACGTGCGGGATGGCAACATCCTCTCCTGCCCCGAGAACTGCCCCCTGGAACTGTACAATCTCATGCGTCTGTGTTGGAGCAAGGTGCCTGCAGACAGACCCAGTTTCAGCAGCATCCACCGAATCCTGGAACGCATGTGTGAGCGGGCCGAGGGCAGTGGGGGGGTCTGAGGTCCAAGATGGGCGAAGAGAAATCTTCAGTCTTTTCTCAGACTCTGGGAGCCAGAGGAGTGCAACGCCCGAGCCCCCAGGAGACCCAGATAGCAAAGAACAGTAGCAGGCATGGATACCATGCTGCTTGTTTCTCAGAAAAAAAAAAAAAAAAGACTGGGCAGAACTCCTGGAGTGGGTGGAAATTGGACGAAGGGAAAGGCAGGCAAGGAACCGTGTCAGATAACCGGAGGTAACTACTCTTCCTCACGGGGAAAGTTTGTATTACATATTGTACCGGAAAGAATGCCATCCTGTTCAGTTCCTGAATTAGCTGGCAGCAGAATAAGCCTCTGCTGTATTAAATTTTAATATGAACTGTGATTGAGAGCTTCATTTTTAATAGAGTTCATTCCTATCCATTAGGAAAGTAGCATATCTTCCTGTAAGAAATTTAGCTCAAGCACAGAAAACTCCAAAGAAGGAAAAACCATTCATTGTCTCCTCACCCAAAGATGGGTGTTGGTTTTTTATTCAATTTCTTTCTCGAGTTTAACGCACACTTTTATATTTGTTTGTATTTAACAAAGTTGTGATTTACTTTATTCATAGAGGGTTTCCAAGGAATAAAGTGATAATCAGCAAGGTTATATTCTTATTGTGATTTTTAGTTCTCTTTTTCTTTGTTTCTTCTTTAGAAGTTTTCCTTTGTGTACACGTGTCATGAATTTAATCTGCTTACTTTATTCTTACAGGTTTTTTTTTTCCTGATAATGTCTTTTGTGTCTATTTACCTTTTTTTTGAAAATTTTATTGGTACCTTTTCTTTGTCTCATCTTTCTTTATTTAGGACTTGGTTCCTTTTTGGTTATTTGGCTGTTTTTTCCTTTTATTTCACCTAGACAACAAACACCTTGGCAGAAATAATAACTTTCTAAGTAACATTGTGGACTGTTACATATATACCTTTTGCAAAGTATGTTACTATTACTATTTTATTCTGTACCTGCTTTTGAAAGTACCCATTTCAAAGTTGTAATTCATTAATTTTATTGCCACAGACTATTCCACAGTTTATAACATGGGAATTTACAAGATGCTCTTGTGACTGAGTTATTTCAAACTATTTTTGTTCATTCTGACATTTTTTTTCCCTTCTAGAAACCAATTTGATAGGTAGTAGGATTAATATAGGGCTATTCACCAACTTTCTGCATAACTAGTCACCTCTCTTGTTACATCTTATGATTCTTAAAAAGAAAATAACAAGACAAAACAAAACCCTCTGAAACTCAGATTCTTGGTGCACAAGATTTCCCAGTGGAGTCCACACAATATATCTTTATCTGAGGCCAACGTGGATGATATGCGTCTCTCCCTGATATTATATAACACAGATTCTCCTGAACAGCAAATAAACAGGAAAGAGAAAATAGCAGTCTGCTCTATGGCCAGTTTACTTTCATTCAACGTAATTGGTAGTAAGGACAATGGAGAAATGGTCTGAATTCTTGAAAGTAGATTTTCCGGCTGTCCTCCAGAGGGCTCTACCTGATATCTCCAATTGCACCTACACACAACAACTTTGTCATCTTTGTTAGAAAATCTGCCATGCCTTGTTCATAGTCACTCCAGGCAACCAAGACAAAAACACAGTTTTCCCTCTCTTTCACCCGTGAAACCTCTTATCAGTTTTACTTTCTAAAACCCTCCTGCGCACACCACCTCCCCTTCAAAGCGACCGCCCACTGTTCAAACTCTATTGCTATTTCTTCTCTCATCTTTCTCCCATTTCAGGCCAGATAAGATTCCATGGGCTATGACAATACAAGCTGACTCACAATTCTGATTTACAAATAAGGAAGCCAGGAGTTAGGACTGAGACCTTGAGAGGTGCCCTAGATTCAAGTCGTGATTTGAGAGAGTCATCCAAAGAGCTAGATGAGGAATGAGGTTGCAATATGAGTCTAAGACAGAAGGCCAAGAGGCCAGCAAAGCAGAAAACTTGGAGTGGACCACCATTGAGTCTGGAACTTTCCTGTAGACATCCATGGCATGACGCATGTGTATCATCTAGGCTCTGAAAACTTCAAAGACATTTTTTCCCTCAGCTGACAGAGTTTTATTATAAAAGAAAGACATGAAGTCAGGCCAATCAGAAAAGCTACTCTATTGAAAAGCAGGGGGACTTCCCTGCTGGTCCAGTGGCTAAGACTCCGAGCTCCCAATGCAGAGGCCCCAGGTTCAATACCTGGTCAGGGAACTAGATCCCACATGCCACAACTAAAAATCCCACTTGCTGCAGCTGAGACATGGCACAGCCAAATGAAATAAATAAAAACAAATTTAAAGAAAAGAAAAGCAGAGTCAGGGTAGTGCGAGTTACTTGGAGGACCTGCCATGGGGCTGGTGCGAGATCGTGTTGCCCCTCAGAGCCAGGTTTCCACTGGCCTGTTCTGTTGTCTGCCACTTTGAGCTTGCTTTGCTTCTCTCCCCACTTCAGGATAACTGGCCTCACTTTCCTGTCTCTTCCTCATGGCTTCTCCAGCCTCACAGATTCTCTGTCTGTGTGCCCTTTAGGCGCTAGTGTTCAAGATTTCAAAGCAAAAATAATCACAGATATATCGGTAAATATAGTGAATGAATAAGTGGACAAGCAAGTAACTATTATAGAACTATTATAGAAAAGTTCTATAGAACTATAGAATAGTTAATAGTTTTATTAACTATTTAAAGGAACTGAAAACTAAAATAGTAACTAGAAACCTCATGATAATAACTGTAGTAATACTATCAGCTAGCATTTCTTGAACACTTAACCACATATATTCTAAGGCCTCTAAACATATATATTTATTTCAATTAAAGTAAATGTATTAACTTAAAACACAACATCCCTGTGATGTTGTAGTATCATTATGCCCTTAAAACACGGGCACAGAGAGGTTGTGTAACTGGTCTAAGCACACAGAGCAGCAGAGCCTAGGTTGTGACAAGTCATCAAACCAGGGGCTTCTAGTGATTCCAGAGGAAACAACTGAAACTCGATGACTCTGTGGAGGTGATCTATAATTTGCATCTGGTTTCAAAGCATACAGTATATCCCTTCTACTACTGATTTCCTACACAAGTCTTTTCATTGACTAACAAAAAGTATATTTTAGCATTGTTGATTTTATAAAAAAATCCAACTGATGGAATGTGTATATTTTGTGAGCTCTAAATGCATTTTTAGGCTATGTCAAGATCACTGTCTTATTTCCTTGGTGCTCATGCCAAGATTCTGTATCTCAGGGACAAGGGCCCAGTATTTACCAGTATTGTTTTCTTTTATAAATACAGATTTCTTTTTCCATTGTAAAATCAGTGTATAAATGAAAAAAGAGAGATCCGGAGAGACATTTACAGGGCTGTTGTCACCAACGGACAGGACCGGCATCAGTAAAGCACCCACAAGTGATATTTAGTGGCAGAATATTAAACGTGACGAGTTCCAGGGACTGCACGTAGTGCCAAAAGAATGCATTTGCTGGTATCATGATTGAGCAGGAAAGGGGCCCTCCTTCCAGTCTGCAGAATATTATAAACCTGTTCTATGTCATTCACTGTATTTCTAAGAGTACAATTTAATTTCTGAATAATATTCCTTTTTTTGGATGTACCATAATTTAGTTATTTTCCTATTTTTAAAACATTTGGGTTTCTGAGCTGAAAACATTTGATTTTTTTTTCAATTTTCACTATTACAAACAATACTGCATTGGTCATCCTCATTTGCACATGCCATAATTACTTCCTTATAGAAATTCTGAGAAAGAAAATATCCAAGCCAAATGGCATGCACGAAATCAAGGCTTTTGTTATGTGTTGTCATATTCTCTAGAAACACTGTTCCCATCTCTGCATTGTACAGGCGATCTCATAGCCCTAAACATATGCTGTCATACATAGAGAATTAATTCTCTGTTTTTTAGAAAGCTTTTGTCTACTTGATTATAAATAAAGATGATCTCATTTTAATTTTTAAATTACTAATGAGATTGCATTTTCCTTGTTTCTAGGTCATTTATAGTTCTTATTTTGGGAATCATCTATAAGTCATTTTTCTATGGCATAGTTCATTTTCTGATTGGTTTGTAAGTCATTTTATTTAATAAATAGTAAACCTTTGTTATAGTTTGTACAAAAGAGAAAAATATGTATATAACTTTTGTTTTAAAATAGCATTTGCTTTATTATTGCAAAAGCATATTTATTTTTTTGAAAAAAAAAAGCAATAATATACAAAAAAAGAAAATGAAAAAACACAACTAGTGGTAGCTAACATTAACTCATGATAAATATTGTTCCAGTCTTTTTCATGTAGGTAACAAGGTAGATAAATATATGAGAGAGATATAGAAAGACAGATAACCATTTTAAATGAAAACAAGATCATACTGTTGTACTGGTTAAAGCTTTGTCTTTATCATAGTGTATCAAACATCTTCAATATCAACAAATATTCATGTGTAACATCACTTCTGATGATGAAATAATATTCTGTTATATGAAGTTACAACTTACTTAACTATTATTCCAAGGTTGGACATTTGGTTTATTTCTGTTTTTCATTATAAAATACAGTATTTTTATAATCCTGTAGTTAAATTTTGTGAGCATCCATCTCGAGTGATTTCTTTATATATACCTCCTACAAATAGAATTTCTAGATCATAGGATATACTTTCAATGCTTTTAGTACACTGACCAACTACCTTTCTGAATTATCAATATACAATCTTCCAGCTAGATGACAAAGTCTTTTTCTTTCAATTTCAACAATACTGAGCATGAGCATTTTAATAATTTCCAGTATAATAGTTTAAGGTGTTTTTTATTTTGTAGCTTATGCTTACATTTCTTTGAATAAGATAAGGTTGAACATTTTTTCAGTGTTTTGAGGATAGTTGATTTACTCTGTGATTTGCCTCCTACAGTTATTTTTCTGTTGGGTAGATTTCTTTCTTGCTACTTTATAAAAACATTGTATATATTAAGGAATAAAATTTTGCCATACATGTTTCAACCACTTTTATCATGTTAAAAATGGACTCTTCAATTTGTTTTTTAAGATAGTAAAAGATTTTATTAATCATGAAGGAATGTTGAATTTACAGTCTATTGAGATGACTGTGGCTTTTTCCTTAATCTGTTACTATGTAGAAATGTAAGAACTGATTTTCTAATGTTGAAATATTGTTATATTCTAGGAATAAACTCTCTTTGGGTGTCATATCAGTCTTTGGATTTACTACCAAACCTGTTTTATTAACATTTATTTGCATCAATATTTATAAATTCATGGAATTAAAAGTTTATCATTTTTTTCTCTGTTAGAGCTTGGTATCAGTATTATCAGTTCAGTCGCTCAGTCGTGTCTGACTCTTTGCAACCCCATGAACTGAAGCACGCCAGGCCTCCCTGTCCATCACCAACTCCCAGAGTTTACTCAAACTCATGTCCATTGAGTCGGATATGCCATCCAGCCATCTCATCCTCTGTCATCCCCTTCACCTCCTGCCCTCAATCTTTCCAACATCAGCGTATTTTCAAATGAGTCAGCTCTTCACATCAGGTGGCCAAAGTATTGGAGTTTCAGCTTCAACATCAGTCCTTCCAATGAACACCCAGGACTGATCTCCTTTAGAATAGACTGGTTGGATCTTCTTACAGTCCAAGGGACTCTCAAGAGTCTTCAACACCTCAGTTCAAAACCATCAATTCTTTGATGCTCAGCTTTCTTTGTAGTCCAACTCTCACATCCATACATGACCACTGGAAAAACCATAGCCTTGACTAGACAGACCTTTGTTGGCAAAGTAATGTCTCTGCTTTTAAATATGCTATCTAGGTTGGTCACAACTTTTCTTCCAAGGAGTAAGTGTCTTTTAATTTCATGGCTGCAATCACCATCTGCAGTGATTTTGGAGCCCAGAAAAATAAAGTCAGCCACTGTTTCCATTGTTTCCCCATCTATCTGCCATGAAGTGATGGGACCGGATGCCATGATCTTAGTTTTCTGAATGTTGAGCTTTAAGCCAACTTTTCACTCTCCTCTTTCACTTTCATCAAGAGGCTCTTTAGTTCTTCTTCGCTTTCTGCCATAAGGGTGGTGTCACCTGCTTATCTGAGGTTATTGATATTTCTCCCAGTAATCTTGATTCCAGTTTGTGATTCCTCCAGCCCAGCATTTCTCATGAGGTACTCTGCATGGAAGTTAAATAAGCAGGGTGACAATATACAGCCTTGACATACTCCTTTTCCTATTTGGAACCAGTCTGCTGTTCCATGTCCAGTTCTAACTGTTGCTTCCTGATCTGCATACAGGTTTCTCAAGAGGCAGGTCAGGTGGTCTGGTATTTCCAACTCTTTCAAAATTTTCCAGAGTTTATCGTGATCCACACAGTCAAAGGCTTTGGCATAGTCAATAAAGCAGAAATAGATGTTTTTCTGGAAACCTCTTGCTTTTTCAATGATCCATCAGATGTTGGCAATTTGATCTCTGGTTCCCCTGTCTTTTCTAAAACCAGCTTGAACATCTGGAAGCTCATGGTTCACATATTGTTGAAGCCTATCTTGGAGAATTTTGAGCATTACTTTGCTAGCGTGTGAGATAAGTGCAATTGTGCGGTAGTTTGCGCATTCTTTGCCATTGCCTTTCTTTGGGATTGTAATGAAAACCAACCTTTTCCAGTCCTGTGGCCACTGCTGAGTTTTCCAAATTTGCTGACATATTGAGTGCAGCACTTTCACAGCATCATCTTTCAGGATTTGAAATAGCTCAACTGGAATTCCATCACTTTCACTAGCTTTGTTCGTAGTGATGCTTCCTAAGGCCCACTTGACTTCACATTCCAGGATGTCTGGCTCTAGGTGAGTGATCACACCATCATGATTATCTGGGTCGTGAAGATCTTTTTTGTATAGTTCTTCTGTGTATTCTTGCCACCTCTTCTTAATATCTTCTGCTTCTGTTAGGTCCATACCATATCTGTCCTTTATCGAGCCCATCTTTGCATGAAATGTTCCCTTGATATCTCTAATTTTCTTGAACAGATCTCTGTCTTTCCCATTTTATTGTTTTCCTCTATTGCTTTGCAATGATCACTGAGGAAGGCTTTCTTATCTCTCCTTGCTATTCTTTGGAACTCTGCAATCAAATGGGTATATCTTTTCTTTTCTCCTTTGCCTTTAGCTTCTCTTCTTTTCTCAGCTATTTGTAAGGCATCCTCAGACAACCATTTTGCTTTTTTGAATTTCTTTTCCTTGGGGATGGTCTTGATCCCTATCTCCTGTACAATGTCACGAACCTCCGTCCATAGTTCATCAGGCACTCTATGAGATCTAGTCCCTTAAATCTATTTCTCACTTCCACTGTATAATCATAAGGGATTTGATTTAGGTCATACCTGAATGGTCTAGTGGTTTTCCCCACTTTCTTCAATTTAAGTCTGAATTTGGCAATAAGGAGTTCATGATCTGAGCCACAGTCAGCTCCCGGTCTTGTTTTTGCTGACTGTATAGAGCTTCTCCATCTTTGGCTGCAAATAACATATTCAATCTGATTTTGTTGTTGGCCATCTGGTGATGTCCATGTGTAGAGTTTTCTCTTGCATTGTTGGAAGAGGGTGTTTGCTATGACCAGTGGGTTCTATTGGCAAAACACTATTAGCCTTTACTCTGCTTCATTCTGTACTCCAAGGCCAAATTTGCCTGTTACTCCAGGTGTTTCTTGACTTCCTACTTTTGCATTCTAGTCCCCTATAATGAAAAGGACATCTTTTTGGGGTGTTTGTTCTAAAAGGTTTTGTAGATCTTCACAGAACCATTCAACTTCAGCTTCTTCAACATTACTGTTTGGGGCATAGACTGGATTACCGTGATATTGAATAGTTTTCCTTAGAAACGAACAGAGATCATTCTGTCATTTTTGAGATTGCATCCAAGTACGGCATTTTGGACTCTTTTGTTGACTATGATGGCTACTCCATTTCTTCTAAGGGATTCCTGTCCACAGTAGTAGATATAATGGTCCTCTGAATTAAATTCACCCATTCCAGTCCATCTCAGTTCGCTGATTCCTAGAATGTCGATGTTCACTCTTGCCATCTCCTGTTTGACCACTTCCAATTTGCCTTGATTCATGGACCTAACATTCCAGGTTCCTATGCAATATTCCTCTTTACAGCATCGGACTTTGCTTCTATCACCAGTCACATCCACAACTGGGTATTGCTTTTGCTTTGGCTCCATCCCTTCATTCTTTCTGGAGTTATTTCTCCACTGATCTCCAGTAGCATATTGGGCACCTTCCGACCTAGGGAGTTCATCTTTCAGTGTCCTATCTTTTTGCCTTTTCATACTGTTCGTGGGGTTCTCAAGGCAAGAACACTGAAGTGGTTTGCCATTCTCTTCTCCAGTGGACCACATTCTGTCAGAACTCTCCACCATGACCCGTCCATATGGGTGGCATGGCTTAGTTTCATTGATTATGATAGTTTCTAAAACTTAGGAGTTTCTGGATAGATCTTTGTAAGTTTATTAAAAATAAGTATTACTTATTAATAAAAGCAATACATACACAGGGCGTTTTAAACACCCCTAAGAAGTATACAAATAAAAAAGTCACCTCTTCCACATTTCTAGTTACAGCTTAAGTAAAAACTACTTTACCCCTTTCTAGTTCCAGTTCTGCTGTCAATGACCGCAGCAATTCTAACAAATATGCTTAAATCTCCTTCTTAATTAATCACTTAAAAGAGATATGTAATACCTCCCTTCACAAAAAATGAGCAGGTTAGAGCACTTTTACTGAGACACCTCTCAATTTTCTGAGTTGTTAGTTAGCTTTTATTTTAATTAAATTATTTATCATTATAACTTTTAAAAATACACTTACACATCAGTTTCCCAAGACAGTAGACATGAAATCAAAAACAAACAAACAGGACCTAACTGAACTTACAAGCTTCATACAGCAAAGGAAACCACAAACAAAACAAAGTGACAACTTACTCACTGGGAGAAAATATTTGCAAACTATATAACTGACAATGGCGTAATTTCTAAACTATACACACAGCTCACACAACTCAATAAAAAAGAAAATTTAAAAAATGGGCCAAACACCTAAATAGATATTTTTCCAGAGAAAACATACCAATGGCCAACAGGCACATGCAAAGATGTCCAACATTGCTAATGATCAGAGAAATGCAAATCAAAAGCACAGTGAAGTACCACCTTACATCAGTCAGAATGGCAATCATTAAAAAGTCTACAATTAACAAATGTTTGAGAGAATGTGGAGGAAAGGAACCCTCTCACATTGCTGATGGGAATCTAAACTGGTGCAGCCACTATGGAAACCATATGGCCGTTCCTTTAAAAACTAAAAATAGAGTTGTTCTATGATTCTGCAGTCCTACTCCTGAACATGTATCTGCAGAAAACTATAATTTGAAAATACATGCATCCCTATGTTCACTGCTGCACTATTTGCAAAAGCAACACATGGAAACAATCTGAGTGTCCATCAACAGACACATGGATAAAGAAGATATGGTATCTGTGTGTGTGTGTATACACATGCATACCATATCTTCTTTATATATATGTGTGTGTATGTTTATATATATTTATATAAAACGGAAATAAAATAATGCCATTGGTAGCAACAGGGATACACCTAGAGATTATCATACTAAGTGAAGTAAGTCAGAGAAAAATACCATATATCACTTATATGTGAAATCTAAAATGTGACACAAATGCACATATCTACAAAACAGAAACAGATTCATTGACATAGAGAATAGACTTATGGTTGCCAGAAAGGGGGTAAGGAGGCTGGATTGGGAGTTTGAAATTAGCAGATGCAAACTGCTCTACAGAGACTGGGTAAACAACAAGGTCCCACTGTATAGCACAGGGAACCTATATTCAATATCCTGTGATAAACCGTAAAAATATGAAAAATATTGTGTATATGTATAACTGAATCACTTTGCTGGACAGCAGAAATCAATACGTTGTAAATCAACTATACATCAATGAAATAAATATTTAAAAAAATACACTTAAACAAAGCTTACCCATTGACTCTGGACTATGGAAGATACAACTAAAGCTTCCACACTTCGTTCTACCATTTTTTCCCTCTCCTCCATGTTCTATCATGTATTTGTAGGCTGTCCAGCTGTTTCTATGCTGTCAGGATCTTTAATGTTTGCACATTTTTCTGCAATGAATAAAGATTTGAGTATTGACTGTAGGTTGATTCTAAGCATGGGAAAAAAACCAAACAAAACGCCTGTAACAGTGTGATTATCTAATACTTAAACACTGCACACAAATAGTGGTAATTATTTTAATTTAATAAAATATTTTAATATCCATTAACACTTTATCTCTTCTATTTCATGGGTAAAAAATATAATATAAAAATATAATTTAAAATATCACAATATTTTATGTTCTCCTCTGTTCTTTATATGATTTTTTTCTTCCTCTTTCTTCTCCCTCCTTCTCACATTTTTATTTTCCACAAAAGTGTGGTGATGGTTAATTTAACATACACCACTGCAGATGAAGACTGGACTCATATTGGTGGCAGGAGTGTAGTCCCTCTGCAGTTTCATTGGGATGTTTACACTGCACAGCCTCTCTTTAACAGAGCCCTGTGGGCTCTGCGTATGTGGCTCATGAGGAGGGCAGTCAAGCTGAATTAGAACTCCCACCATCCGCAAGCGATAAAAAAAAAAAGACTCCTCTCAGAGGATACAGTACTTAAGTGTATTTCACTGCTGCTGCTGCTGCTGCTGCTAAGTCGCTTCAGTCATGTCTGACTCTGTGCGACCCCATAGACGGCAGCCCACCAGGCTCCGCTGTCCCTGGGATTCTCCAGGCAAGAATACTGCAGTGGGGTGCCATTTCCTTCTCCAGTGCATGAAAGTGAAAAGTGAAAGTGAAGTCACTCAGTCGTGTCCGACTCTTCGCGACCCCATGGACTGCAGCCCACCAGGCTCCTCCGTCCATGGGATTTTCCAGGCAAGAGTACTGGAGTGGGGTTCCATTGCCTTCTCCGATTTCACCGCTGGAGAGGGCTATTATTCCTTCACTCTTTCATCTCCTATGAGAGTCTAAGATTTCCTCCTATTCTGCTCTACCTCTGTACCTAGATTCAACACACAAGTGCCCTTCCCAGGCAAATTTTCCAGTCTATTCAGAGAGCAATTTCTTGTGGCTCCAGCTGGTAGAGAAGCCCCTCTGTCCACCTGTTCTATATCCAAGCCTCGAGTTGAGCACTCTGATTGACAACCCAGAGCCCATCCCTGCCCGCTGCATCACTGACTTGGAGCCTGGGGTCTTTATTCAAGTGAGGCCACTCCCCATCTCCCCTGACAGCTGGCTCCTGTGTGCTGCAGGCTATAGTTGACGGTTTCCTGTGTTATTCATGAATAAGAATTAGATAGCCTCTGCTGTCCAAATATTTGTCAACATGATGGGACTTAGATTGGTTTGTGCATGTTTATAGATTTATTCTCATTCACATACATTTCCTGTCACATCAGTGAAAGGAAAGGTAAATAGGGAGTTCAGTCAGCCTACCATTTTGATCAAGAAGCCTCTCTGGAATAGTTGCAGTTTAGGAATTACCTGCTGACTCCTTCTCAATCTTTTTTTTTTTTTTTTTTAATAAATTTATTTATTTTAGTTGGGGGCTAATTACAATATTGTAATAGTTTTTGCCATACATTGACATGAATCAGCCATGGGTTTACATGTGTTCCCCTTCCTGGACCCCCCACCCACCTCCCTCCCCATCCCATCCCTCTGGGTCATCCCATTGCCCCAGCCCTGAGCCCTTGTCTCATGCATCGAACATGGAATGGTGTTCTGTTTCACATATGATAATATACATGTTTCAATGCTATTCTTCATTGATTCTGTGTTTCCTCCTTCTCTCAGCCTCTTAAGATTGGGCCATGCCCAACCCTGGGGTGGATCTCTCTTTTATGTATTGTCTCCCTTAATGATCACATCCAGTCATCTCATTCATGGCTATAAATGCCACCTATGTGCCAAGTTTTTTAGCGTTAGCTCAAACCCCTCTCCCCAGTTTCATACTCATACTTCTAACAAACTATTATAGATGAGAGCTTCACATTCACCTCCCCAGAGCCTGCCTCTCTGGCCTGCTTCTATGCGTGATCTACAATCAAAGCTGCAAAGTGCTTCACAGTTTGGTATGGCTTCTCATATCAAGGAGTCTCAGAGCCTCTCCTAAATGAGAGCACACTTCATGTCCAGGCACTGCAGCAGACTTGGTACTTTTTCTCAAGAAAGCATTTCAATATCTTCCAATACCCTCTCCCATTTCTACTGCAGCTTCAGAAATTTACCAGTTTTTCTTTTTTCTTTTTTTTTGCGGGGAGCTGTTTCTCATTCCTGATTTGCAGTGCTGATGTCCACGTTTGCATTTTTTTTTAACATGGTCTATTTGTCACGCAAGGAGAACCAGGGAGGGGAGAACTTGATGCTGTGCTCATTTCACCACTTTAAGCAAAATCTTCCTTATTGTGGGGACAATTTGCCCTTCCTTGTGGATTCAAATCTTCACAGCAAATGTATTTCAGGTTATCACTCTTTTACGTGTTTTAGATCTATTTAAGTAGCACAGACACCAAGTTTAAGTGTCACAGATATCAAGATATATGCACATATAAACTTTTACTTGGGTCCTGATCAGCATAGAAACACTGGTGCCACTCACTTAGTGACTTTCAGTCACATGAGTCATCACAGCATTGAGATGTAGTTGGAATCTACATCAGCAGGAAAGACTCAGGCTAAGAGGGTCTGCTTCTTAATGAAGTCTTTGCCATTCAGCCATAAAAAGAGAGTGAATACCATTTGCACCAACACGGATGGACCTAGAGCTTATGATATCAAGTGAAGTACTTCAGAGAAAGACAAATATATGATATCGCTTATATGTGGAATCTAAAAAGAATGATACATATGAACTTATTTACAAAACAGAAATAGACCCACAGACAGAGAACAAACTTACAGTTACCAAAGGGGAAAGGTGGGGAGGGATAAACTAGTAGTTTGAGATTAACATATACATACTACTACATGTAAAACAGATACCAAAAGGACCTACTGTAGAGCACAAGGATCTGTACCTAATATTTTGTAATAACATATAAGGGAAAATTATCTGAAAAAGAATATATGTGCGTGTGTAAATGAATCACTTTGCTGTATACCTGAAACTAACACAACATTGTAAGTCAACTATGCTTCAATAAAAAATAATTTAAAAAAATAATAAAGTTAAAATTTTTTTACATTTTTAAAGTCTTTGCCAGTGCATTTCTTACAAAGATGTATGTGTGTCTAGATGTTTACCTTGCCTTCTAAAAGATTATGTTATCTGAATATAAAACAAAATTAAAGTAGAGAGAAATAATTATGACTTCTCAACATTTACATGTCTTCCTTATTGGATGCTTCTTAATTAGAACTTCTAAGAGATCCAAAAGAGATACTTTTTCTTATAAACATCATCATCATACCTGTAATTATGCAAGTAGCTGTCACTCCTCCCCTTTCAAACCACAGGCTCTGGAAAGTATATTCCACATTTAGGGTTGTGCCCATGAGAGAAGCCACCTGCATTACCTAAAGTTATGTCAGAGAGATGCTAACCACAAAACACACCAGACTGAGAACACACTGTTATTTTCTGGGTGTGCTCTTAACTATTTAGAGCTGTGATTAAAATTAGAAGTGTAGGCATGACACTGCTTTCTGTATTTCTTTTTTAGCCATGTTAGTGCCAAAGTGGTTTGTATGATGCTCGTTATTATTTCATTTGATGTTTTACTCAAGAATGAACCAAACATATGATTTAGAGTCAACTCTGCTTTTGCTATTTTGGTTTTTTAAATTATTGGTATGTATTACATTGGGTTGGCCCAAAAGTTCATTCAGGTTTTTCCATAACATCTTATGGAAAAAATGAATGAACTTTTGGGCCGATCCAATATTTAAGGATCTTAAGGAAGTCTAGCTTAAAGACTAAAAAGGATGTCTAGCTTTAAGGTAGAAAAGCTATGACAAACTTAGACAGCATATTAAAAAGCAGAGACATTACTTTGCTGACAAAGGGCCATCTAGTCAAAGCTATGGTTTTTCCAGTAGCCACGTATGGATGCGAGAGTTGGACCATAATGAAAGCTGAGTGTTGAAGAATTGATGCTTTTGAACTGTGGTGTTGGAGAAGACTCTTGAGAGTCCCTTGGACTGCAAGGAGATCCAACCAGTCCATCCTGAAGGAAGTCAGTACTGAATATTCATTGGAAGGACTGATGCTGAAACTCCAATACTTTGGCCACCTGATGAGAAAAACTGACTCATTGGAAAGGCCCTGATCCTGGAAAAGATTGACAGCATGAGGAGAAGGGGACAATAGAGGATGAGATGGTTGGATAGTATCAATGACTCAATGGACATGAGTTTGAGCAAGTTCCGGGAGTTGGTGATGGTCAGGGAAGCCTGGCGTGCTTCTGTCCATGGAGTCGCAAAGAGCTGGGCATAACTAAGCAACTGAACTGACTGACTGACTGAAGGAAGTCTATGGAGTGCCATGTAGTAATTCATTTTATCTTCACTCATTTAAGTCACCTTTCTCAGGAGAGAAGAAAGAGCTCAGGATCACTCTGTCCACACCACTGTGCTCAGGTCACTTTGCTTATGGCAACCTGAAATAGGAATCACTCTGCTTTCAGTCTATCCCCCCAAACTCTCAGCACTGACAGGCAATGAGGGATAAAATAACTGAAGAAGAAAGGTCTGCAGAGGGGTGACATTGAGTAAGCAAAGATCCACAGGTAAGTTCAATGTCTAAGATGTTAAAAAAAAAAAGACCAGGAAATGCCTGAGAAACTATAATTTTTAACTTTTAATAAGCCTCTAATTTTTTTTTAGGAAAAACTTCTTTACCTCAGTCTCTATGGCTGACAAATCCAGTGTCCAATTATGAGATCAGTTTTCCAAAGCTTGGTGAAATCATCGTTTTCGATTTTCAAACACAAGACAGTTTTGGAAGGAAGCATGCCTCTACTCAGCCAATTTTCTCAAAACCTTGGAGAGAATTCAGTTTTTCTTCTGAAAAGCCTCCTTTCTTGTTGCAGTACATGTGAATTTAGCTAGCACTTCCCCAGAACTTATCATGACTAGGTAAATTATTATATCTACAGCACAATCAATAAGATGACTCTAAGATATCATAGCTCAAAAGTTAAAATGATTAACCCTTTGACATGAATCTTTTACACTTAGATTCTCCACTTTAAAAATCCACGTAGACTTTTTTTTCCCTTAAGATTGCCCTGTATTATTTAGTAGCCCGCCAGTTTTCCATTAACAACAAATTGGGAAAATATTTTTATATTTTAAATATGAACATTATTTTAATGGTTGTATAATAAACTATTATATACACGTTGTGTTATCTGGGCTTCCCAGGTGGCACAGTGGCAAAGAATCTGCCTGCCAATGCAGGAGACATAAGAGACTCAGGCTCGATTCTTGGGTCGGGAAGATGCCCTAGAGTAAGAAATGGCAACTCACTCCAGTATTCTTGCCTGGAAAATTCGTTGGACAGAGGAGCCTGGCTGGCTACAGTTTGTGGGGTCCCAGAGAGTCTGACATGACTGAGCAACTGAACACACCCACAAGTGTTATCTAGACAGACAGGAGACAGAGCAGCAAAAGACACAGACTCAGGCACTGACTCAAATCCCAGCAATTAATCCTTCTGTGCCTCAACTTTCCTCATTTATAAAGTAAGAACAGTAATAAGATCTACTTCATAGCTTGCTGAAGAATTAAATGGGTTAAAAATGGACAATACTTAGAAAAGTGCCCAATACAGAGGAAATACTAACAAGAGTTTTGCTAATATGTGCCTAGTATTTACTATTACATAGGAAGCTGCCATGAATCATAGCTAAATTTATAGCTTCCATGAAATATAGATAAATCACTGCACATACCTCTTTACATATCTTTTTACTGTTTCCTAAAAATACAATGGTTTCCCTGGTGGCTCAGTGGTAAAGAATCCGCCTGCCAATGCAGGAGATGTGGGTTCCATCCCTGAGTCTAGAAATCTTGCAACAATTTACACAACCAACAGCAACACATGTAAGTAACACTTTCTTATACAGGGTACCTTTTATCCATTTTGATAAGGAAAACCCTTTATCTCCTTCCTTTAATATTATTTATTTTTTTTAATTCCTAGAGACACTGCAGTTTTTTTTCACGTATTCTTATCAACTGTTTTTTGGTCATTTTGTAAATTGTCAAGTACACACTACTTTTTCTTTCCAACTGATTGTCTTTCATCTGTTCTAGGTTTTTTGGAATCTCTTAGAATGCATAACTTTATATTCAGTATCTTTACTCTCATTGTATTAATTTCATATCATTTTCCTGTGGGGTAGGATAAATGATTTTCATTCATTACATCTCTTATCTAAGGAGCCAAGCTGCTTTTAACTGTTTCTATTGCATCGTTCGGAGAAGGCAATGGCACCCCACTCCAGTACTCTTGCCTAGAAAATCCCATGGATGGAGGAGCCTGGTAGGCTACAGTCCATGGGGTCGCTACGAGTCGGACACGACTGAGCAACTTCACTTTCACTTTTCCCTTTCATGCACTGGAGAAGGAAATGGCAACCCACTCCAGTATTCTTGCCTGGAGAATCCTAGGGACGGCGGAGCCTGGTGAGCTGCCGTCCATGGGGTCGCACAGAGTCGGACACGACTGAAGCGACTTAGCAGCAGCAGCATTGCATCGTTATTTTTACTGAATTATTTTTAATAATAATATATTCAAATGAATCGGCCTCTAGAGGTTATAAAAATCTATACAGCAGACTTTCTTTTCTGGAAAGATGGAGGAGATATGCTTTTCCCTATTCCACCCACTACATACAACTAAAAACCTTGAACGTCACATGGGAAACAAAGGTAAGACTATGAAAGGTGGAGAAAAGTAGGCAGATCGGTTCAGAAGGAAGAATGACACTGTGGTGAGTCTCCTAGATTTTCATCTGGCTTCAAATATCTCAAATTTGGAGGTGAAGAAGCTGGAAACTTAGAAACATCAATGTACAAGTACCCCTAAAGCCCCTAACTAAAGCCTGCTCTCTATAGCCAGGAAAAAGGGTAGACAAACTAAGACAGAAAACTTTGAAACAATAATTGCTCTATTCTTCCTCTATACCACAGAAAAAAATATAGTCCTTTCCCATCCAGGCCAGCAAAGGCTAAATGGGGGCCTATACTTCCACCCTTACCCGTCCATAATGAGGGGCTCAAACCCTGCAGAAGTATCATTGGAAAAATTTGACTGAAGTCAGGAACTAAGACTTTCATTCCCACTGGATCCTATATGTGTGCAGAGGAAGCATTTGAGGCAAGTACACTATAAACCAGGGAGGTTAGAAGGATGTGAAGGGAAGCAAAGTTTTCTATGCTTCATTTGAACTGGTAGAATGTCAACACCAATAGACTGTGACAGGTTACATACAAACATATAATGCAATATCTAGAGCAACCACTAACCAAACTATATGAAGTGATACACTTAAAAACAGTGCTGGTAA
The DNA here is from genome assembly GCF_054371585.1 of Giraffa tippelskirchi. Lineage (NCBI taxonomy): Eukaryota > Metazoa > Chordata > Mammalia > Artiodactyla > Giraffidae > Giraffa > Giraffa tippelskirchi. The sequence goes on from NC_137275.1 coordinate 214,811,224, forward strand.
GTCAAAATGGAATTCTAAAAATTGTTCACATAACCCACAGGAAGTGAGAAAAGAAAACAGAAAGAAAAAATAGAACAGAAAGTAACAAACAAAATGGCAGACTTAAGCCCTAGCATGTTAATAATTATATGAAGTGCAGTTATTGTGGGATTTTCAATGTTTGGATGGGCTTCCTGCTCAAGATGGGAGATGGAACACATGCCTTTGCCTCACCACCTGGGGTCTCAGTGGGCTATAGATTTTGATACATTTCTGGAAGACAGAAAGCAGATAGAGTCATGCTGACAGAAAATAGAACATAGGAAATAAAAGCAGGATGGGGGTGGATTTGGAAACCATTCTTCTTGGCTAACCCCTTGTGACTATTTCCCTAGATCTACTAACTAGAGTGTTATCACCTTGCAAAGGGGGTAATTCAGGCTGTATGAATGGTGATCTTTCTATTGTCAGTACCTGGGCCCTATAAGTAAATATTTTGACCACCACACCTAATAACAAATCTCCAGTCATTCCTTCCTCCTCCAACCCACCCATTAATTTGTTATTTCATTCATATGACCAAGAGTCACTAATTGGCTACTAAATGCTAGGCACTTTTGCAGATGCTGGGGAAACAGGAGTGAACAAATCAATGTGCAAGGTCTTGGATTTGGTAGTTTCCATCGTAATGGAAAACAATAAATGTGAAAAGAAAGACATAAAGGTGATCATTTTAAATAGCAGTAAGCACCAAGAAGGCAGATAATTTGTACATATATCACAAATAAATGTATTAACTATATATATGTATATATACATACATACACATATGTATGTATTATAGCGTTCCAAGGGCTGTTTATATCAGTGGTTCCCAACCTTTTTGGCACCAGGGACTGGTTTCATGGAAGACAATTTTTGCAGGGACTGGGTGGCAGAGGATGGTTTCAGGATGACTCAAGTGCGTTAGATTTATTATGCATTTTATTATTATTACATCAGCTCCACCTCAGGTCATCAGACAGTAGATCCCAGAGATTAGAGCCCCCCTGGTATATACAACACCTACCCCAAGTGATGGAGGTCTCATCACCATCAGCAAGTGGTGGAACTCTAGATTCCCATCCCTAGAGATGCTTCCTGGTGCCACTTCTGGGCCACTGTTTTAGGTCAGGTTCCCTAATAGTCACACCGAAGATGAGGATTCCTGTGCTACTGATTTTTTAAGGAAATGTTCAGTGCAGGGAGGGAATCCTTAGGGAGGGAAGGAAGCAGAATGGGGCAGCGAAGGAACTGGGCAAATGAGGTGGTTTCAGCTAACTTGTGACTCAGCTTGACCTCACTGGGAGCTTTGGAGCAAGAAGTATATCCCAGAGGTTGTCCTGTGAAGTGAGTGAAAGTTGCTCAGTTGTGTCCAACTCTTTATGACCCCATGGACTTCTATGACGTCCATGGAATTCTCTAGGCCAGAGTACTGGAGTGGGTAGCCTTTCCCTTCTCCAGGGGATCTTCCCAAGCCAGGGATTGAACCCAGGTCTCCCGTATTGCAGGCAGATTCTTTACCAGCTGAGCCACAAGGGAAGCCCAGGAATGCTGGAGTGGGTAGCCTATCCCTTCTCCAGCGGATCTTCCCGACCCAGGGATTGAACCGGGGTCTCTTGCATTGTAGGCAGATTTTTTACCAACTGAGCTATCAGGGAAGCCCAAGAGGTTGGCCTACCCAGTGGTAAAGGCAATGTACTCTTAAACCTGTGCTTTGATCAGCATTGGGCTAGAAGCTGCCCCTGGGCACACCGAGAAGTGGCAGATGCAATCTTGTTGAAGTCATGACACATTAGCCTTTTATGTTGAACACTTCCCCTCATACTGCTAGTGAGTGTGACATAAATTCTGGTAACACAATCTATCTTTTAAGATGGTTCAGGATCCAGCCCTCCCTTCTTGCTGAAGCACCAGCTGAACTTGAGGAGAAAGAAAGCAAGCTCCGAATTCAACCTTAGCTGGCTACCAAATGAATGAGATAGAAACTGCCTACCCCACATTTTCTCTATGCAATACTAATAGCATGTATTTAGCCCATTCGTTGGACTTCTTTCCTACAAGAAAGCTTCCACTGATTCCTAGTCATGGAAAGGTGCATTCTTCCAGGCTTTTGGAGTCCTCAAAGTATCACAATTGCCAATAAGAGACAAGGAAAGAGAAATGAGAAGAAGTAGCGAGAGAATTTTCTACCTTCCTCACTATTTACAAACCAGCAGCAGCAGCAGGTGTCCCCGATTTCTGTCCTGACAAACTGTGTTGTCAGCATTTTAAGAAGAAATTGAGAAATTTTTCTGTAGCTTTGATAAATATGTGTGTGTGTGTATATATATATATATATATTTAATTTCTGGAGTCTATGCTGCTACGTGCTAGAAATACAAAAGGGGAAGTATCCCAGTTCAAGTTCAGTAAACCACAACTCTTCCTGTTGTCAAGGATTTCACAGCTTCTCTCACACTTGGGAAAGCTCTGAGAACAGATTTGACAATGTTTCGCAAATACCACAAAAGAACTTGCTCAGCAAGGAAAATTCCAAGCTTGGCACTAAACAATGTAATCTATCAAACGGCACCAGCTAGTCTCACTCAACATGATCAGTACCAATTTTTTCTTGGACTAGACGGGGCCCTGACTTGGGCCCCACTTTGGTCCTTCTCTGGACATGACCTTTCTCATGGGGTAAGGGGTATGAGTTGCCAAGGAGACATGCCTCCCTAGAGTCAAATTTCCCTCCTTTTAAACCATGTTCCAGGTATCAGACACCCTAGAGTTTCAGAGCTGGCACAACCCTTTTTCTCAGTTCCTCTAATCCAGACTGGACAGTTGTGGTATATGCACCAAGGGGCAGCTGCTCTGAAAATATTAACACTGATGTGTGTACGAGATCCTTCATGTGCTGGGCAGACTCCAGGATGGGGAAAAGAAAAAAAGATGATGGTTCAGAGTTCAGTTCTTCCCATACTATCACATTCTAGAAGGGAGCTCCAAAGAGTCCCAGAATTCTAATTGCGTGCATGTGTATAATGGCATTAATACATAATACTATAATTAGCATTATTAGTATATATTAATTCTATCTATTCCAATCATCATAGAATCATTCCAGGAACTCTGTGCCTCCAGCTCAATGTTCTTAGTTGCTCTAAGCAACCATTCACCCTAGGGGTCTTGCCATCTCACCAGGACATCTAGAGAGTGGGTCTCCATCACAATTAGTAACCAAAGACTTTGGTCCCCTTCTCAGCCTTGAAGAGTCTCGTCCTTTCTGTAGTTGATTTCTTACACCTAATCTCTCCAATTATTTTAGGCTTTCTCAAGGGCCAAGAAGAAATACTGTACAAGCAGCTCAGGCTTTAGGCACTGAGAAAACATCTGTGCCAAAGGAAACGATGGCTTTTAGGCTAGGAACAAATTTCAGAGGGAAAAGCCATCTCAAATATCTCTAAGTTTTCCAGCAGCAAAAAGAAAATGCAAAGTAGTACCTCAACCATCATGTAGGATATTTGAATTATTACATATTTACATTATTTTAGATAACACTATAAAAATTCATTGTATTGAATATATGTGCCTATATTCTTGGGATAGATTTCAAACAGCAGAAATATGAGATATTATTTGAGGGGTCCTTCTTAGTTAAACAGATAGAGAATGAGGTCATTGATTTCACATTTGAAGGGCAAAGAGAATTTTTTGTCATTTGATTGAGTTTGCTTTTCCAAGAAGATATGAATGGACATGAATCTAAGCAAACTCTGGGAGATACTGAAGGACGGGGAGGCCTGGCATGCTGCAGTCCATGGGATGGGAAAGAGTTGGATGTGGCTTAGCAACTGAACAACAACAACCTTAACACACCCCACAGGCAAGATGGATTAATTGTGTGGAAGCCAGGGGTGTCCTGGAAGATACTCAACTCCTTATGCCTGATGTTCAAAGTTAGGAGAACTTGTCAGGATGGATTGTGATGGTCTGATTAAGTTGTGCCATCAGTAAAGAATAATAAAGTCACCCCCACCAAGAGGGAAGGGAAGTTTGGGATGGTATCAGACCTCCTCATAGAGCTATAAAATTTGGTAGGGAGGCTGGTTCTGTAGAGCATGAGGTTGAAGCAGGAAGCAGTTCTGTATCAGTGACACACATAAAGGTTTGCTAATCCAAACTCTTGCCCAAGCACAGAGATGTGTCTGGACCAGAAGAGACATCACTGCACCGGTGGACAAGCAGGACAGATATCCAACAGCAGCAGCTGCAGCAGAACTGATGGACCAATCCATCCTTCCAGTTCCCTGCCTCCTCTGGAATGTTAACACAGAGCTGGCCCCTTCTGCCTGGGGTCCTTGACCACTAAGGATCTAAGAGGAGGGAACTCAAGAGGAAGAATCTATGGGGGTTTGAATTAATAATTGGAAAAATAAGAAATGGGAATATATTTGTATCCCAAGCTGGAGAAACAGGTTATTAAATACACACACTATCAGAATCACAGATTTGTTCACACCATGGTGCAGAGAAAATAGATAAAATGTAGATTATTTGCTGCTTTCTCGAGTATTCCCACCAGCTGCATAGAGGGGAAACCTATGGTTTAGTTTACCATAGTAAACCTGGTCCAATAACATTATTTAGATAGCCCTTTAGGAAGGTAGGCACTTCATATGAAATTCTTTAGTTTGTGAAACCAAGCAGGACCCTATGTGGCTCCTGGGCATGGAAGCCTTTCTGTGTCCCCCATTTCTTATTTGTAGGGAATAGGCTTCAGCTTCCAGGACCCTCCCTGAGATCTAAAGAGCCGATTCTAATCAGTTGCTAATCAGGAATGGAGGGGATGCAGAGACGAGGGAGGAGGAGACCAGGGCAAGTCGGAGGCATGAAGCAGGGTGCTCAAAGCCTGTGCTCTGAGACAACCCAGAGGGCTGGGGTGGGGAAGGCGTGGGAGGGGAGTTCAGGATGGGGCTGGACATGTGCACCCATGGCTGATTCATGTCGATGGACAGCAAAACTACCACAATATTGAAAGTAATTTAGCCCCCAATTAAAATAAATTAATTAATTAAAAAAAAAGAAACAGTAGTGCACAGCTGATTTATAATGTTGTGGTAGCTTCAGGTATACAGCAAAGTGATTCAGTTATACATATACATATAGAAAACAAGGTTATCCCAGAATATTGTGTTCCCTGTGCCAATTATTCTCCAATAAAATTAAAATAATAAATAAAATATTTTTATTAGGTTAAAAAGACCAAACAATAGTGCAGGGCTTCCCTGGTGGCTCAGTGGTAAAGAAACTGCCTGCCAATGCAGGAGACACAGGTTTGATCCCTGATCGGGGAAGATCCCACATGCCACAGGGCAACTAAGCCCAAGTACCACAACTCTGGAGCCTGGGCCCCACAACAAGAGAAACCACTGCAATGAGAAGTTCGTGCACTGCAACAAAAGAATAGTCCCCACTTGCCACACTAGAGAAAAGCCCACACAGCAATGAAGACCCAGCCCTGCCAAAAATAAAACAAAAAACTAAATAAACATAAAAAAAGAAACAATAGTGCAGGGTCCTGGTTCTACCTCTAGGATACACATAACAGTATCTGTGAGCTCCTCTGAAGAACTTAAACTCCCAACAAATGGAAGATATTAACTACTTGATCAAGCATTTCTCATTCCAGAGAGAAGTTCACAGTTTGATAACCTCAAGAACCACAGAAACTCATCAGGAGACCCCTGAGACCAGATTAAAGGAATGCAGGCCCTGCACACATCCTGATCCTTATCAGCAACCCTGCCCTTGAACCATCACTCTAAAACTCTTCACCAAATACCCCCCCCACCCCCAGGTTGGGACACACAGTTTTGAGGGCATCAGACCCCTGTGTCCCCCTTTGCCTGGTAAAAAAATAAAGCTATTCTTTTCTACTTCTCCCAAAATTCTGTATCCAGAATTCAATTTAGCACCAGTGCACAGAGGCTGACTTCTGGCATCACTGTCAGGTGACTTTACCCATCGTCCAGCCCTCTTCAGGATGGTATTTGAGCAAATGGCAGAGGTTTGCTTATCTCAAGAAAGCAAGAAAAAGGGGTCCAAGGTTGAATGCTGTGCCCCTGGATCCTTGCTGGTCCCCAAAGAAAGCTTGTCTGGGTGTCCCCTGGACTAGTGACCACTGAGTTATGCACACCTGGTTATGTATTATCTTATAAAACCAGAGAACATGGTCCATGCCATTTGGCCCCATCCCAAACACTCTACCTCATACCAATTGTAAATGGAAGGGAAAAAAGTTCAATTGAATAAAATAGTTTAATTGGAAATACTACAAATGAACAAACAATGTTGGGAGAAATTTATAGTACACGACCGTCCACAGGGTATTACAATGACAACGTTAATGGAAGGTCTAACTGGTTTAATATATGTTCTTTTCTTCCATCAGCATAGACTGGTTCATTGAAATTAAGATTCCAAAACAAGCCCAAACATGTTCTGTTTATATTCTAAGAATTATGATTATATGTCTTTCATGATTCAATGGTCAAACAAAATTCCAGCGATAAGTTTTCCAAAGTTCTGGAAAAAACAGGCATGCTATTTTGCATGTGTTTAGAACCATTGACAATGACATTGTGTATATATAATCAAGAGTTTCTTTTCACTTTATTTCAAGCCAGGGAACAGTGAGAAGCCTCCTATCAAAACTTCAAGGCAAAGGGATGAAAGAATTGCCACCCTCCCTAAATCTTAAACCTCCAAGATGGGTACAAATAAACCAGAGTTTTGTGTTGCTGGACAACCCCTGGCTGCGGACCAGCCTTGCAGGATGGGCAGTTTGCCTGAAGCACTTGTGAGCCTGGAATCTCTTGGGCAGAACCCTTGGCTGGAGAAAAGTTTATCTCCAGGAAATATCTTTGCTGGGGGCAGGTGGAGGAGGGGTGGGAAGACTGAAGGGTCTACTTGAGTTTTTTTTTTTTTTTTTCTTCTTCAGCAGAGAGATTTCAAAGCAATCCTCATTCATGTCTAAATGAATCTTTCCCAGCTAGATTAAAGATGCTGCTAAGGACTGTGTAAGAGTAAGGGAAAGAGTATTCTGTTAAAGTTAAATTAAACCTGCAATTGCTAGGGGCCATTTGATCTTGAAATAGCTAGCACCAAAAGGCAACAGAGAGTGAATTTTATGAATACATGCCTTTTGAAAAGAAGTCTTTAAAATTAATATCATTTTGTTGGTGTTGTAAAGGAGAAATTGACCAATAAGGTGCTATACGTGATAGAAAATGGACAATGTTAATACAGTCAGCCCTCCATATCTGTGGGTTTTGCATCCATGGATACACAGGGCTGACTGGACCAGCCATTTTACATAACAGACTTGAGTATCCTCAGATTTTGGTGTCTGTGGGGGTCCTGGAACCAACCCCCCATGGATACTGAAGGATGAATGTATAAATTGATTTACTTATATTCCTCAAATTGAAATTTTAACACTTGGTAATCTTCATTTGGAAGGGGTTTATTGTGGGCTTTTCAAGGTTTCCATGACCTTCCAGTTCAAAATGGAAGAGGAAACACATGGATTTTTCTCACCATCTCAACACTCAAAAAACTAAGATCATGGCATCTGATCCCATCACTTAATGGCAAATAGGTGGGGAAACATGAAAACAGTGACAGACTTTATTTTTCTGGGCTCCAAAATCACTGCGGATGGTGACTGCAGCCATGAAATTAAAAGACGCTTACTCCTTGGAAAAAAAGCAATAACCAACAGACAGCATATTAAAGGCAGAGACATTACTTTGCCAACAAAGGTCCATCTAGTCAAAGCTATGGCTTTTCCAGTAGTCATGTATGGATGTGAGAGTTGTACTATAATACAAGAAAGCTGAGCACCAAAGAATTTATGCTTTTGAACTGTGGTGTTGGAGAAGACTCTTGAGAGTCCCTTGGACTGCAAGGAGATCCAACCAGTCCATTCTAAAGGAAATCAGTCCTGAATATTCACTGGAAAGACCGATGCTGAATTTGAAATTCCAATAGCTTGGCCACCTGATATGAAGAGCCAAATCATTGGAAAAGACCCCGATGCTGGGAAAGACTGAAGCCTGGAGGAGAAGGGGACGAGAGAGGATGAGATGGTTGGATGGCATCACTGACTTGATGGACATGAGTTTGAGTAAGCTCCAGGGGTTGGTTATGGTCAGGGAAGCCCGGTGTGCTGCAGTCCATGGGGTTGCAAAGAGTTGGACACAACTGAACAACTGAACTGAATTGAAGATGAGCAAATTACCAAAATATAATAATGACCCTTGAGGAAAAAGTCATTTTTCACATAACTAAGAAAAATCTAAGAAAAAGATACTGTAATTTTTTTCTCCTAAAAGTTTGAGATGATACTGAGGTGTTGTTTTTCGGTCCTTCAGTCATGTCCAACTCTTTTCAATCCCATGGACTGCAGCACACCAGGCTTCCCTGTCCTTCACTATCTCCTGGAGTTTGCTCAGACTCATGTCTATTGAGTCGATGATGCCATCCAATCATCTCATCCTCTGTTGTCCCCTTCTCCTCCTATCCTCAGTCTTTCCCAGAATCAGGGTCTTTTCCAATGAGTTGGCTCTTCAAATCAGGTGGCCAAAGTATTGGAGCTTCAGCTTCAGCATCAGTCCTTCCAGTGAATATTTACGGTTGATTTCCTTTAGGGTTGACTGGTTTGTTCTCCTTGCAGTCCAAGGGACTCTCAAGAGTCTTCTCTAACACCACAGTTTAAAAGCACCAGTTCTTCAGGACTCAGCCTTCTTTATAGTCTAACTCTCACACTTGTACATAACTACTGGAAAAACCATAGCTTTGACTACATGGAGTTTTATCGGCAAATAATGTCTCTGCTTTTTAATATGCTGTCTAGGTTTGTCATAGCCTTTTTTCCAAGGAGCAAGTGTCTCTTAATTTCATGGCTTCAGTTACCATCTGCAGTGATTTTGGAGCCCGAGAAAATAAAGTCTGTCACTGTTTCCATTGTTACCCCTCTATTTGCCATGATGTGATGGGATTGGATGTCATGATCTTAGTTTTTTTAATGTTGAGTTTTAAGCCACCTTTTTCACTCTCCTTTCTTACCTTTGGGCTTCCCTTGTGGCTCAGTTGGTAAAGAATCCGCCTGCAACGAGGGACACCTGGGTTTGATCCCTGAGTTGGGAAGATCCCCTGGAGAAGGAAAAGGCTACCCACTCCAGTATTCTGGCCTAGAGAATGCCATGGATTTGTATAGTCCATGGGGTCGCAAAGAGTCGGACACAACTGAGTGACTTTCACTCATTCACTTACTCTCACCTTCATCAAGAGACTCTTTAGTTCCTGTTTGCTTTCTGCCATTAGGGTGCTATTATCTGCATATCTGAAGTTACTGATGTTTCTCTTAGCAATCTTGATTCCAGCTTGTGCTTCATCCAGCTCTGCATTTCATGTAATGTACCCTGTACATATAAGTTAAATAAGTAGGGTGACAGTATACAGTCTTGATGTACTCCTTTCCCAGTTTGGAACCAGTCCATTGTTCCATGTCTGGTTCTAACTGTTGCTTCTTGACCTGCACACAGGTTTTGCAGGAGGCAGGTAAGGTGGTCTGGTATTCCCATCTCTTTAAGAATTCTCCACAGTTTATTCTGATCCACACAGTCAAAGGCTTTAGTGTAGTCAATGAAAAAGAAGTAGATGATTTTCTGGAACTCTCTTGCTTTTTCTATGATCCAATGGATGTTGGCAATTTGATCTCTGGTTCTTCTGCCTTTTCTAAATGCAGCCTGTACATCAGGAAGTTCTTGGTTCGTGTACTGTTGAAGCCTAGCTTGAAGGATTTTGAGCATTACCTTACTAGCATGTGAAATGAGGGTAATTGTGCAGTAGTTTGACCATTCTTTGGCATTACCCTTCTTTGGAATTGGAATGAAAACTAACAGCTATAAGAACAGTTGCTATAGAAAAGGAGAGAAAAACAATGGGGTTTTAAAAATATTTTAGCTAAAAGAGAAAAGTTAACAGAAAAATATATGGTTGAATAATTGAATTAATGAACCAATTTCTGAATTAATGATCTCATTTCTTCATCTCTCATTTTATGCATGCCCTTCGCTATTTAATATCATGATGACTCTTCCTATTTGTCTCTGGGTTTGCCCAGGTGCATTCCTTTAGCCAAGGATGCTAGCAAGTGACATAAGAAGAATCTTGAGAGACATGTATTCCCTTTCTTCCGTTTATACCATTGCCATAGAAATGCCTAAGTTAGGCTTCTGGGTGTATGAGAGAGATGCATGGGCAGGGCTTCATGCTGGTAGCCTGCCAACTCTTGGTCACACTATCAAGCTCAGTCGACATTTGAAGAACTGCCCATTCAAGTCTCAGCTAACAAATCCTCCTTAGGAAGGCTTTTCCTGATATCTCCACCTGATGAATCCCTCCTGGGAAATTTTACTCATCACTATCATACTATTCAAAGAGGACCCATCATACTAAATGACCTTATCTATATCTTTGTGTTCATGTTGATTGTTTGTTCTACTTGAATGAAAACACCATCAGATCAAGGACCTTGTCCATCTTCCTCACTAGTGGTTCTCTGGTATTCATAACAGTGTCTTGCATTTAGCAGGTCATCAGCAAGGATTTCTTAAATAAATGAATTTTAAAATGAGTGAATGAGTTGGCAGAAAGAAAAACTGGAAAAAAGACTGGTTATTAGTGGTGATAGTCAAAATATTTACCAGCTGATATGGGCCATATTAGACAAATTAGGGAGATCACCATCCACAGGACACCTGGAGGCCACCCTCTTACTAGATGACTAGCACTTTACTTAGTTGATCTAGGGAAGATTCAGAGAATTCCTCAGGTACAGTAGCCACCCCATACCTGTGGTTTCACTTTCCTTGATTTTAGTTACCCCATCATTGCAGTCTTCAATAATTAAATGGAAAATTCCAGAAATAAACAATTCCTGACTTTCAAATTTCAAGATGTTCTCAGTAGAGTGATGAAATCTCACAGCACTCTGCTCCGTCCCACCCAGGACATGCTTCATCCTTCTGTCCAGTGAATCCCGCCTATCCACTATCTTGGTTATCAGGTAGAATGTCTTGGCAGAGTTTGTGTTCAAGTAACTCTGACTTTATTTAACTGTGCCCCTATAGTGCAAGAGTAATGATGCTGGCAAGTCAAATATGCCAAAGAGAAGCTGTAAAGTGCTTAAATCAAGTATATATATAAAAGTTATCAACTTGATAAGTAAAGAAAAAAATCATATGCTGAAGTTGCTAAGATCCACAGTGAGGACAAATCTCCCGGCTGTGAAACTGCAAAGGAGAAAAGTTTGTGCTACTTTTGCGGTCCCACCTTAAACAGCAGAAGCTATGGCCACAGTGCGTAAGTGTTTAGTTAGGATGGAAAAGCATTAAATTTGTACAATAAAATATTTTAAGAGAGATAGTACTCACATAACTTTTATCACAGTATATTGTTACAATTGTTCTATTTTATTATTGTTAATCTCTTACTGTGCCTAATTTTTAAATTTAAATTTTATCATAGGGGTGTGTGTGTGTGTGTATAGAAAAAACATAGCATATGTAGGGTTTTGTACTATCACAGTTTCAGGCATCCACTGGGGGTCCTGGAATATATCCTTTTTGGATAAGGGTGGGGGGGTGTTACTATATTTCAATATTTTAACAACTGAGTTGGCCTCTGGTGCACACCTTTTGAAGATGACTCCGGTGATTAGGACAGCAATGGAAGTGTACAATAGTAACAAAGTTCCATAAACTGGACAAATACATCGTATGACTCATTTCTGAGTGGTCAGTAGTATCACCTTGGTACCCCCAAATCTTACGATGCTGTTGCTGGATCTCGTATCGGTGGCAATGTAAAACGAGGATGCTGAACTTCAACATCACGCTCTCGGGCATTGCTCTTGCTTTAAGGGACTGAAGTCATTTAAGGAAAAGAATGAGATCACTTACACTTCTTGAAAACTCTTTCCCACTTCACCCACTCACATTTCTCTGAAGTCAGTGAGCCACTACTTCTTCTTGGCAACACAGAGCTGCCCTCTCTTATTTCCCAACGTCCCCCTTCTCTGCCAAGATAATCTTTCCCAGACAGGGGCATTCAGGAGGAATAGAAGTCTCCAGAAATGGGAGGGAGGGGGGGAATCCCACAGAAAAGGCCCTGGCAGGGCTTAGTTAAATGAATTCCACATTTGGATAGGAATCAGCAGCTGACGCACATATGAGAAGCTTAGGAGAGAATGTGTACCAAATAGTTCACCAAAACCAAAAAACAAAATTTTAATTTTCAGGTCATGGAGAAGAAGTCTAGTTGAAAGAATGCACCAGTTAACTTTCCATACCAAATGTCTGTTAACTGCAAAGGGCAAGCTAACTACTAACTAAAATAATCAACATTATAAAATGTCACATTTTTGGTTGAAAAAAGAAGAAAACCTGTTCGAGCCAATTTTTACAGAGAGAGATGGTTTATTTCTCCAAATGCCCTTTTACTGAACAGACAAGGGTAACTGCTAACAGTCTCTTGGAAAATCTATCAAAAATGAACAAGAGTCATTTCTAATGACTTCAAATTGTTACATCCCGTTGCTTCAAGCATGCATAAAGATAGATTATCATCCCTATATGAAGTATCCTATCTTGTTTCTTAGAAATATCTTTCCCCATACATGTGAACATTTAAAACATCAGCCCACACAATAATACAATGATTAAAACCATAAGTAGGTTGGACGCTAACTAATGAATGTTTCCTTTTTTAGGAAACCAGCAGCATTATTTGAGAAATGGATAAAAGAGTTGCAAGTACAGTTTTTAACCCTACCTCCTGCTGCGTAGGGGCTGTTACGTATTTGTAAACAGAAAGCAACCCTAGAAGAAAAGCTTCTGATTAATGGCAGCACGTCTTTCAGGAAATACCCAACTGGAAAGATATTCTTTTCCCTGCCTCAAGTCAGAGAAGTCACTAAACCCTCCCCATCACAGCTTCGGGAATTTTTTTAATAGCTTGTTTTCTCTTCCCAGAACCATTAACATTATGGAACAGACAGAATTCCAGCATCCCTACATTTCATAGATAACAAAAAGAACTCACAAAGAGCCAAAGTAATGGGAAAAGTTGATGAAAATCATGTAGTCACAGCAGAAATTTTCTTAAAGACTGAACTTTGGTCTGTTACCAACTTTGGTCTGTGAAATTGTTTTGTCTCATCTGAAATCAAGAGGTAACTAACATGGTAAGTCCCATGCGACGTGGTGTGTAGGGAAGACCAGCCTAGAATAATGACACTAGGTTCAGGGTTTAATCAATAACCTAACGACAAGAATTGGTAACAACAGAGACGTAAAGATATTCCTTTGGAGAGAAAGTGAGTCGGGAGTACGCTGTGATGATTATGCTTGTTAAACAAAGGTGTTATACTTTATTTCATAGTTGGGATGACTCATTGTTTTACAAAATGCCAGGCTGAGTCACTTCATTATTATAAGCCAAGAAAGATGAAATGAGAGACTCAGCTGGCTTGCATCCTTACTAGCCTGGGGCAGAACCTGGCAACCCCAAACCTGAATGATGCCTGAACTGGTTCCATTTCCCTTTCAAGTAGACTCCACATCAAAACTGGTACAAAATCTCTAACACTTTTTCACTAATTACAGAAGGGGCCAGTAATTTATTTTGAGGATCAATGTATAGTAGAAAGAGAAGTTATAAAATATCACTTATCTCCATGTTGAAGTAGTAGTTTTAGGCACTTTAGTGATAAAATGTCAGATATAGCTAATTGATAAACCAGTTGGAACAAAGCTTGCAACCAAGGTCAGACACCTGGGAGATAATAGAATGGCAATATGTAAATATTGAGGAAAAGCTGAAGACAGACTGAAGTAAAAAATGAAGCTCTCAGAACACCAAGTGTCGTAGAGGGAAGTCTAGACACCACGGTCAAAGCAGGACATTCAAGATTAAGGCTGTAGAGACTACTACTTAGCCATGTGCCGTGCCAAGCCACTTCAGTCGTGTCTGACTCTTTGTGACGTCATGGACTGTAGCCTGCCAGGCTCCTCTGTCATGGGATCCTCCAGGCAAGAATATTGGAGTGGGTTGCCATTTCCTTCCCCAGGGGTTCTTCCCAATATAGAGATCAAACCCGAGTCTCCCACATTGCAGGCAAATTCTTCACCATCTGAGCCACCAGGGAAGCTCCCCATAAAACAGAATGAAATATTGCCATTTGCAGCAACATGGATGGACCTAGGAATTATCATACTAAGTGAAGTAAGTCAGAAAGGAAAAGACAAATACCATATGATATCGCTTACATGTGGAATCGTAAAAAAAAAAAAAAAGGACAAATGAACTTATTTACAAACCAGAAGCAGGCTCACAGACATAGAAAACAAATTTATGGTTACCAGAGGTGAAAGGGAGTGAGAGAAGGATTAATTAGGAGTTTGGGATTAGTAGATACAAACTACTGTATATGAAATAGTTAAATATAGAGAGCTAAGCTATTTTATAGCATAGGGAACTTTATTCAGTATCTTGTAATAACCCATAATGGAAAAGAATCTGAAAAATAATATATATTAATATATGGAAGGATATATTTGTGTGTGTGTGTGTTAGTCGTTTGGGCTTCCCTAGTGGCTCAGCTTGTAAAGAATCCATCTGCAATGTGGGAGACCTGGGTTCGATCCCTGGGTTGGGAAGATCCCCTGGAGAAGGGAAAGGCTACCCACTCCAGGATTCTGGCCTAGAGAATTCCATGGACTGTAATAGTTAGTCATTCAGTCAGGTCTTACTCTTTGTGCCTTTTTTTTTTAATTGAAGTATGGTTAGTTTACAATGTTGTGAATAACTGAATCTATATATATGTGCCCTTACATATATATATTCATATATATTCAGTTTTTATATATATATATCCTTGTGCTGCGTCACTCAGTCATGTTTAACTCTTTGCAACCCCATGGACTTGTAGCAATCCAGGCTCCTCTGTCCATGGAATCCTCCAGGCAAGAATACTGGAGTGGGTTGCAATGCCCTCCTCCAGGGGATCTTCCCAACCCAGGGGTCAAACCCAGGTCTCTTGTATTACAGGCAATTCTTTACCATCTGAGCCACCAGGGAAACCCTAGAATATACATCCTCACATATTTATATAACTGAATCCCTATATACATAGATAGATAGACAGATATAGATATAGATATAACTGAATCAGATTTCTGAACACCAGAAACTAACACAACATTGCAAATTTGCTGTACTTCAATTTAAAAAAAAAATTAAGGCCATGGTTGTAGAATTTGAAGGAGCACATGCTAGGTGTCAGAAGCCATGCCGAGTAAACTGAGAAGCAAACTCCGTAACAAGAACAAACATCAACAACAGACAAGTACAGATAAAAGAAACAGATGCACAGAGTGGGGAGACGTGAGACTCAAGAGCTGAGATCTTAACACCTCCTTAATCCTGGTTCTCATATTGTTTTAAGGCCCATCTGCAACTCTGCCCTTGAATAGCTTGTGAGACTTCTGTATTCTTATAATAAACTCCATGACCCCTTTTCTTTAAGTCAACTCCAGTTGCTTCCTGTTACTTGCAACCAAAGAATTTTAACTGACATAGCACATGCTCCTTATAAAGACCCTGAAGCAAATTGCCAAGTCCTTCTCCAGAAAGTTCATCAGGATTCATTTACCCAACAACAAGGTCTGTTTTCCTCCACTCTTCCTAACTCTGGATATTTCCATTCTTTCAAATCTTTACAAACTCTCTTTTAGATTCTAACGGCTGGCATCTGCAGAAATAGCATTTGCACATGCTGGTTTTGCCACAGAAATACAGGAGGAATGGATATCAGGGAGAGATTTTGGACTTAGAGAACAAGCACTCCTGTTGACACAAATGTGTGTTATCTTCCGATGGGAAAATTATGAGATCATCTGTGGCTAAATACGGGATAGTAAGATCATGCTAAACAAGGGGATTTTGGAATGGATGGGCAGGAGGGTGGATGAGTGTGTGTTGCATCACAGGCTAAGAGATACAGAACACAGTAGCTACCTCTTGGGTCTCAAGGAAATCACCCAACCCATAAGGCTTTCTTCTTCTTATGATCCCACTGATGTCCACAGCTGATCCATCAAAAGGATGCCTACTCCACCATAGTATATTATATTAATTACAACTTTACACAAGAAGACAAGATGACTATAAGCGTTAGAAAGGAAGAAACACTACCATTTTACCACTTATAAGACTGATTACTCTGATAGCCTATGAGTAACTGAAAATTATGCGAACTTATGAAAGAGTTCAGAGAAGAAAATAGCTGAAAATAAACATGCATAAATCAATACATTCTAGACAAAACTGGTTAAACAATATAGATTATGTCACTCTCAATCACACAAAAAATTTAAATATCTGGGAACTGGCATGAAAATAAATCTGTTAGATCTATATAAATAGCAACAAGCAGAAAAAAATTCCATTTGTATAAATAAAGACTGCTTAAATAGAGAAATGTATCTTTCAAGATGGGACTATTTAGTTTTATAAGTTATCTCCTGATGTCAATTAAAATTCAACTAAGATATATTTCGAACTTGAAAAAATATTCATCTGGAAGAAAAGACCATGAGGTTCATAAAATATTGGATTAATAGGGTACACTTCTCCAAACACATAATAAAGATTACCAAAAGGCTACCCTGGTGGCTCAAATGGTAAAGAATCTGCCTGCAACGTGGAAGACCTGGGTTTGATTCCTGGGTTGGGAAGATTCCCTGGAGGAGGAACAGCAACCCATTCCAGTATTCTTGCCTGGAGAATTCCACGGACAGAGGAGCCTGGAGTGCTACAGTCCATGGAGTTGCAAAGAGTCAGACATGACTGAGTGACTAACACTTCCACAAGACTATAGTAATCACAAAAGGGTGGTACTGGCAGTAGAATAAACAGAAAAAAATTCAATTAAAAAAAAAAAGACTGAAAAAGAGTACACACACACACACACACACACACGTGCATATGCCATGCATGACAAAGGTTAGATTATAAATCAATGGGAAGAGAATGAACTACTAACAAATTATATTTGAGATAAATACAGTTAGAACCAATATGTATTTGTTACATTTGGTTACAAAAACCCAGTATCTTCTCTAGCCAGTTTAAGCAGAAGCATATTTATTGCATAGTACTAAATGGCTTAAAGAATCATTAAGAGGACTGGAAAAAAAAAATAGAACATGGGCTGTCTTTCCAGGAATGACTCCTAAAGCCACATGGCAGGTCTAGGCTAAGAGAGTTGGTGCCAAATTGCTAAGTTTCTTCTACAATTGCCAGATCTAAAACTGTACAACATTTGCTATTTTCTTTATTGGTAAAATCTATGCCATATACCTTACCTTTCTCCCCATTCAATTCACTTGCAAAGTCAAATCTCATACAAGTACATCTCTTTCACAAAACCTAAATCACATCAGAAATACTAGCTACACAGAAGTGAATAAATACTAGGGGACTTATAGCTTTCCTGCATGTGCAGTGCAAGAGGTGCACTGGAAGAGAAATAGATGGAGAGTAGACCAGTTCACACAGACCAAAACAACCCTCAGAGAATTTACATATAGAGAACCAAGTGAGAGTAGAAGAAAATACAGATATATTTAAATATACTGCGCCTTGCAATGTGATACATAATAATTGAAACTGGAAAAAGCCCTAATTCCTCAGTATGAAATAGCCTAATTATGGTACATATGTGGACTGTCATGCATCCATTTAAAGAATTAGAGGATAATTAATGATATGAAAAGATATTCACAGTGGGGTCATTGAATTTTAAAATCAGATAGAAGAGTAAGACGAGTATAATTCTATTTTGTGAATTATTCCTATAACTTGTGTTATATTCATTAATAGATATATGTAATATATATTCAATTGATGCTCTAGAACAAAATGCACACCACACATGCATATTTATTTGGGGAAATAGAATGAGAGTGAGGAGGAAAATGGTTATATACCGAAACGATAACATTGACTATCTCAGAACAATGGGATTGAGGGTTCCTTTTCTTTCTTTTTTCTTGTTTATAACTTTAAAATGGATATATAATAATACAGTATCTATTATTACAAAAGAAGGTTCCTTTTTCTAAAGGAAGATAAATCAATATAATTTAGAATAAAGATTTTTAAAATCCTAAGTAAAATATTAGCTAAGAAATATTTTTAATTAAAGTTAACATATAATGAGAATTTACTATTTGACAAGACATTATTCTTAGTGCTTTAAATGTATTAATATATTTATTCTTTATAACAACCAAAGAGGTAGATACTATTATTTTCATTTTACATGAAGGAACCTAACACAAAAAAAAGTTAAGTGCTAGTTCGGTTTGACAGGCGAGGGTTTCATTTTTCTTCCTTTCGTGGGAAGGTGTAAAACTATTCATATGCTGAAACTCTGAAGCCCATTGTGGCTCTATTTGGAGATGGGACTCCTAAGGTGTCTTCTAGAAACAGACCAATGAATTCACAGCGACCAGGTAACAGAAGGAGGAGAATCTCAGGGCAAAGGCCAAAGAGAGAAGAAGGGAGACTAGATCAAGCCCTGAGTCTTTGGAGTGGGAGAACTGACTCCAAGACCCTAGACTACCAGAGAACTAACCCTAGGGAGTATCAAACAGTGAGAACTCACACAAAGGAAACCACATGAATACAAGATCCGGCATCACCCAACCACCAGTAGCACCCTGTGCAGGACGCCTCATGTAAACAACAAAAACAAAAATACAGCTAACACTGTTAATGTTGATATCAGGATTTAATGCTAAGTTCTTGCTAGCTAACAATTACTGGGCACCAACATATCAATAACAATTCAATTCAGCTACTTAAGGTGTACTACTCAATGGCTTTTAATAAATTCTCATACATGTGCATCCTTCATCACAATTAATTTTGGAACATTTTCATTACCCCAGCAAGAAAGTCCACACCCTTTAGTTGTCACCACCCACCTCCACCAATCACCCTAGACAAAATATTTGACGCCAAATCTATTGTACCTCTGCAACAACCCTATCTGACTTGAACTAACATTCCACCACACAGATAAAGGAAACTGAGCCACAGATGGTTAAGAAGCTTGTCCAAGTTTATATAACCAGCCAGCAGTAGAATTGGGTCTTAAATTTAGGCAAACTGCCTTCAGAACACTTCTCTTAACTATAATGTTATGCCACCATCACTATATTACATTGCAAATATTAAAATTTATGAACAAGTAGCAATTATTCCAAAAATATAAGAATGGTTCAATTTGAATAAATCTCGTAATAAAGTATATCATGTTGATAATTGCAATTTTTAAAATCGTATGCCAAAAAGCATTTGATAACATTCAATATCTATTTCTAGGGGGAAAAAAGATTGAAAAAATTCCTGAGCAAGCATAGAAGAATGCTTACACAGCATCTCAAGTAGATACAATACCTCATAATGACACAATGAAGCAATACATAAGTAATAAAGAATAAAACATATCCATTATCATTACCCTACTAAATTTATTCTAGAAGTTTCGTCCAGTGGAATAAGTCAGTAAAAAGAAAAAATTGAAGTTTCTTTTGAAAAAGAAAATGCAAAAAATTATTTCTAGAGAATAGACTACATAAGTAGAAAAATACTAGAAAATCAACTTCTAAATCATTTTCAGTAATACAACATTCCAGTAATCTAAGAAACTTCACAGAAGATTATGAAAAATAATACAGGATAAATGTGTGTGGGATTGGCCCGAGAGAGTCAGCTTAGGGCTCAAATCTGTCTTTCAGCCTGTACAGTCCCCGTAATCATTAAGTCCTGCTTCACCTCACAAGAATGCATCCCAGTTAAGATTCTTTACATTCTTTTTCCTTGTTTATTTTGCCCAGAAAAATACTTGAAACCACAACGTTAGATGGATCATTTATTTTTGTGTTTCAGTATTTTAGCTAGAAGGAAAAGAAGAGGATTTTTCATGAATCTTTAAGTTACAGTGATTTAGACATTTTATTAGTTATAGGATTTATCATCCAAGTGGAAAAAGGAAGAACTTTTGCAAAGGAAGAGTGGAAAAGCTAAGGGGTAACAATCCATACTCCTTTCTTCCCTGACTTACTAGTCAAAACCTCCAGGAGTGTAGAGAAAGGGGCCTTCCTTTAATGTCCATGTGACTGAGAAAGTTACAGAGTGACAATATCTTGGAACATCTTACAGACTGCTGGTGTCACTAGGGATCCATACTGATGGGAATTCATGGCTTTGCCTGTCCTGGAGCCCAAACGTATCTGTTCAACTAGAGGCAATTAGGACTTTCAAGAGCTTCGACCTAATGAACTTATCAGATATTTTTTTGATAAATTGTCATGTATGCATCTTTATCTCCTCCCTCCCATAAAGGCTTCTGTGCTGAGTTGTCAATATATTAATTTACCTTCAGAAACAGATCAATAGCTGAGGTGCACTGGATGAAAATTGACTTGGGGTGAGAACGCTAGTCTGAATCTCACATTATCCATTTAAACATGATGTATAATCTTAGCTGAGCCACTTAACCCCTCCACCATTCACCTAAAATTATCCTCATAAATGTCAACAATAACCTGCCAGTTTTCAAGTATAATAGATCCTTTTATTAAAAATCTCACTTAAACTTTCCGTGGCTCTGGACCCTGCCGATCCCCTTTCCCCCTTGGGTTTACAGACCACCACCTTTCTGATTCTCCTCCCATCTGTCAGATGATTCTTCTTATTCATTAGCTCACTTCTCACATCGAGGATCTGACTTCAGCACTCAGTTATTTGGGTTAAAACCCTTTCTCCGGGTAGCCTCATCCAACTTTACAAATTCAAGTCCCAGATCTTTATCCTGAGACCCAGAACGGTAGACAGGATAGCTCCACTGGAACCAGCCATAGAGACTTCAACACAACAGATTCCAGGTGAGCTAAATAAACATCTACCCTCATGCCTCCCACACTGTCCAAACCTGAAAACAAGTTCCTCAGGTGAGGATGATGCTGCTGGCCTGTGGAGCTGCTGGCTCCTTTGAGTAGCCAGGTTTGAGAATTGAGGCCTCTTTTTTACAATCCCAACAACCAGACTGTCAAGTCTTGTGAATTCCACCTTGTTAATATCCTTTTCCTCCTCCTCATCCCCACCCCCACTGCCTTAGTTCAAGATTTTATGACGTCTCCTTCTCTCTACTGATCTCCCTAACATCTTTCTGGACCACGCTAATTTTTCCTACATACTCCTAAACTTTACCAAAGGCAAATCTAAGGCTCTTCATTGTCTCTCCATGGCTCTATAATTATTTCAGCTCCCTTATTTTGTACACCAGGTCCCGCATGGTCTGCCCTCATCCTATCTCTAGAACTTCATCTGCACTCACCTACCCACATCCCCTGCCCCTCCATGAATTACCTCTATTTTCCCAAACACATCATGCTGCTCCATGTACACTTGCCCACCAACTCTCCCTTCCTTCTGTTGCAATCTCATTCCAAAACCCTAAGCTTACTCTTCTCTCATCTTCCTAGAACAGTTCATTCATCCCTTTAGGAAAAAGTCTTCCCTTATCTTCAGTGTGACAGGTTACATTCCTGCTCAAAGTTCTTCACCGTTTTGTCCATTTACATTTCTGCCATGGCTTCAGCATGAACAAAGTACTTTAACTCTGAGGACAGCTTTGTGCCTTCCTTTGGCCAATAACATAGAAGCAGAGATGGTAAGAGTTGACTCATCGGAAATGACCCTAATGCTGGGAAGGATTGGGGGCAGGAGGAGAAGGGGACGACAGAGGATGAGATGGCTGGATGGCATCACTGACTCGATGGACATGGGTTTGGGTGGACTCCGGGAGTTGGTGATGGACAGGGAGGCCTGGTGTGCTGCGGTTTATGGGGTCTCAAAGAGTCAGACACGACTGAGTAACTGAACTGAACTGAGAGATGGTAACCTGACAGTTCCACGTCCCTTTAAACAAACTTGGACATCAGTACGAGAAGAACATGTCTGACCCTGTTTCTATAGCAGCAGGAGAAACTCATGGAGTCAAACTTCTCCAGTGAGCTGATCCGAGCCCAGCTTTGATCAGCTAACCCTCAGAGGATCCACAGACCTGTGAGATAAGTACTCACTGTTAAATGGAAGTGAGATTTTTGTGGGCACTTGTTAGGGAAGAGTTATAGCAATGGATTAAGTAATAAGCCACTGTGGTTTGTCTCTTCTCTGTCCTCTCATAGAATCCTTGCACACTCCTGTCCTGTTTCTCTCCAAGACAAATAAGAAAGCAAAACTGGCCCAGCTGCCAGTATTACCACTAAGCATATCACAGACTCCATCCAGAGGGGAAAAACCACAACCACTGAGCCACAACTAGAGAGTAGTCCCCACTCCCCACAACTAGAGAAAGCCCGCACAGCAACGAAGACCCAGCACAACCAAAAACGAATAAAATCATCTTTTAAAAATAAGACAAGAACACCTTGCCTAGCATTGCTCCTCCAAATACAGGAAGACATGAACTCTTTAGTTTACTAAATCTCTATTCAAAACAATTTTACCCTTGACTTTTATAAGACTGATGCCTACATGTATATGCAAA
The DNA here is from genome assembly GCF_054371585.1 of Giraffa tippelskirchi. Taxonomy (NCBI): domain Eukaryota; kingdom Metazoa; phylum Chordata; class Mammalia; order Artiodactyla; family Giraffidae; genus Giraffa; species Giraffa tippelskirchi. The sequence goes on from NC_137275.1 coordinate 214,833,980, forward strand.
CCTTTATTTATAGATGACAATCAAGTGAATAAACATGTTTTCTTGCCATGAAAAAGCTAATTTAACCTTGGTTATTTAGGGAGCCCAGCTCTTTTGAAATGTGGAGTAACTCAAAAAAACTTCTCAAGTAAAAACACTTTTATTTTCCCAGTGCTCTTATCTGAGCTTGTCCTTGCCACAAGGTCAGGGGCTGGGCATTAGACTCCAATGAGCTCTCAGTATTCCAAAAAGTCTGTATCTTGCAAGAGTGATGGTAGCTTGGAGATTTGTCAGTGAGAGCAGAAATCTCCAAGGCACTGTTTTGTGGAGATGCTAAATCAAAAGGATCAGTGATGGTCCAAACTCATCACCAAACCTGGATGAATACACAGGCAGAGGACCCCTACAAAGAGTTTGGAATCAGGCACCTTGGGTACTCAATTGTTAGAATTATAAAGCGTCATTGCTGCATTGCCTCAGGGAGCTAGCCCCAGGCACAGGGAGAGTCACGCTGAGATGGACAACCTCTAACGTGAAACTTTTCATGTGCTGGTGCAAAAATATTGTATTTACCGTAGTTCTTTTGTGATATTTCTGCAGTTATGTTTAAAGCGGTAGTTATGAAAACGTTTTGGCTGCATGGGACACGCTTCTGATAGAACATCCAATGAAAAAAAAACAGAAAACAAAATGGCTCACACATATTCCTAGAAAACAAACTGGAAAAAAATACATGCCCAAAATAGCTGTTAGACAAGTGAAGCGAAGAGTCAGTTTCAAAATTTCTATTTTTCAAAACAGTCAATGTAAAAATGTAACTCACATAAAGCAGCATCTACAAGGAAACACTGAAAGTTTAAAAAGTTTCTCAGTGAACACTGAAGCAGAACAAAGAAGCGTGAAGTGTCCCCATAGAGATACTCCTATCAAGGGCTCCACTCCTCTCATTTCAGTCGACGTGGTCCCATCTCCAAACTGGGTTGGAGATACATGACTCACTCTTTGGCTTTCAATTTCTGGACTCCACACAGACTACCATTCTTCCAACACATTGCAATTGAGAAGATGACTGTTTACTTCGATTACATGCCAGTTACAGATTGAGGACTTTTTTTTTTTTTATTAAACACGGGACATACCTGGGTGTTCAGCCGAAGGTCTTGAAATACCTCATCAGCAAAAGTACTCTGCTTTTTTATTGAGTGCTTATACACAGAGACTAGAAGCTTCCTTTTCATTTTATTTGCAGAGGATGAATTTTCAGATTGCTTCTCCAAAGCCAAGCCTTCCTGTTTGGTAGACCCTGTACTATCTGCTCCCGTTCCTGCTTTTAACAAGCATGAGTGAAAGCAGCTGGTCCCAGCCCTATGTAACCCTTCACAGGCTTGACGTTAAAATGGTCCTCCAGCTTTTTATTTAAATTGAACTCACCTGCTCTGTTTGGCTTTGCCTCTGAGGTTTTGTTTGCCAGGAGAGAAGTGAATTTTTTTCCGAATACCTGTGACTATCACCCCACTGGTATTAAACTGAGCTATCGAAAAAGAATACTCAATATTGATGCAAATATCCCCAGCATCACTTGTCTGTAAAACAGAGTGTAGATGGCACAGGGAGAGGAAGAAAGCAAAGATATCTTTCTCTTCCAAAGTCGATTCCTTTTATGGGATATCACAAAATTGGCATAATGCTATGCAATCAATACAATCTTTGGCTAATAGAAATCTGTTCCAAATAACAGATTAGAAGTAATCTATTTACAGAAAAACCAGCTTATAATAACAAAGGAATTAGTATGAGATTGCTGTAGGAATAACAAAATAGCTATTTAGAAAAGAACTTTGCTAAAAAGAGTGCTTTTTAAGAAAAGATTCTCTTTGGGGACTAATGAAAGGAAATAGAGTAAAATCATAAAACAATGGAATAGGAACATGCCTCTCACCCTCCAGAGCCTACAAAACAGTTTGAAGAAAAACACTGGGAGTAGAATACAGAAAAGAGAGGATCAGGACTGGATTTGGCAGGAAGAGTTTGGAGACGGGCCAAAGTGAGAGCTGGGGAGTTAAGGGTCAGGCTTTTCTTAAGATAGAGACAGAGAGGTCAGAGTCAGAAGTCCGTGTGCTGAGATTTAGAGAACCATTTCTGGAAAGAGACAGAATTCTGAACTCAGGTTAGGAATAAGCAGCAGTGGGAATATGGCAGCAAGGACAGAAGCTGAAACTAATGTGAATCTTGGACCCAAACGGATCTCGCTCCTGGATGATGCCACCTTCAAGGAAACACACTTAAAACAGCCAAAAACAATAATTAAAAAATTTCAATCTTAAACACGCAACTCAAAACAGACAAAAAGCAAACAGCTGTACCCAATTCAAAATGTGTATCTTTTCTTTTCCTATGGAGATTAACTTCATATCTTCTCCCCTGAGATCTTCTCCCCTCTTCATCTCCCACCCTCAGAGTTTTCTTTGCCCTTTGACTCTTTCCAGAAGCTGGTGATGCAGAGAAAAATGCTTCTCAGAGAGAAGATGAGGAATAAGCAAGTGAGACAAGAGTTTTCTCTTGAGTAAGATGGGATGTGGAAATGATTTACATAGACCAACAATTTTTTACTATGTCTCTCTTCCTCCTTGTCAAAATTACACCCCCCTCAACACTCACATATATATATACACAAGAAAATTCTTAGATTAAGTGGGCATCCGAGAAGTTCTTTTTATTTACAACCTAGCTTTCCCTCTCTTCTATTGGGGATTGGGATTCAGCCTTGTCACGTGCTTCTGCAGGTTTCCAGGTGGACAACCACAGCTCCCTCCACTCAGCTCAACTTGATGCTGGTGAATGGGCAAATTTCTGAGAAGTAAACACAGTCAGCTCACTATTTACTGGAATTACATTCCAGGAGCTCTCTGATATTTGGCACCAACGTAACAATCGTCCTAGGAGCTTCCCTGGTGGTTCAGATGGGGAAGAATCCACCTACCAATGTAGGAGACCCGGGTTCGATACCCGGGTCAGGAAGATTCCCTGGCAAAGAGAATGGCTACCCACTCCAGTATTCTTGCCTGGGAAATCCCATGGACAGAGGAGCCTGGTGGGTACAGTCCATGGGGTCGCAAAGAGTCGACAGGACTGAGCAAGTAACGCTTGCAGCACAGTCCTCCTAGTTGCAGACTACCACTAGATGTCTCTCTTCTCCCCAGTCTACACAAAGCAATGAGTCTCCTTTGTGATCACAAAGGAGAAAGGATGTCTGTATGGATAGTGAATAATCAGAAATACAATTTGGAGTCAGAGCTTGGCTACTGGGGTAGGAATCCACCTGCCAGTGCAGGGGACAAGGGTTTGATCCCTGGTCCAGGAAGATCCCACATACAGCAGGGCAACTAAGCCCATGCACAGCAACTACTGAGCCCACGCTCTGGTGCCCGTGCTCCGCAGCACGAGAGGCCACTGCAGTGAAAGGCCCGTGCACCTCTCTTTCAAGTCCTCTGTCTTTAGAGCGTGGAGGCATGTCCAACATTCTATCCCAGCACGAAGTTCTCTTCATTAAAAAATCCTATGCCCTCAAAGCTTTAAATGTTGTCTCCTTTTCCTCAACTTTATCGTTTGTAATAGCAAGACTTAGAGGAATGGTGAAGTTCAATAGTTCCTGATTGGAAATGTTAACACTGCATGAATTCTAGAATCTCCATCCGTTAACCATACCTGGAGAAAAGCGTGTTCTCAGACTCTTCCAGTCAGTAGCCAATCAGACTGAGCCACAGCGGGACACACAAAAAAATGACATGTACAATCCTTGAAAGAGCTCAGATCAGATCAAGCTTACCCTTCACTGATAAAGATATTCATCAAAGTACCTTGAAATAAAGTGGATCACTAGCTTAGTGTTTAAGCTCCAGGAGGAGTTTAGCTCCAGGAGGAGTTTAACTCCAGGAGGAGTTTCTCCTGGAGAAATAGTTAACAAAAAAAGAAAAGGAAAAAAACTTAAAAAAAAAACCATAAAGTGTATTTTCAGTGCAAATTAATAGATTATATGGATGCATAGAATTAATGTAGGGTGCTTGGGAAAAGGAGTAATCAGAGAACAAGAATGAGTTCTTGTTGGGAAAAAAAGATGATTGATCAAATTAAAAAATAAGTAATAGAGGCCAGAAATAGCAGAGTTAACATCAGACTGCTGAAAACAAATTAGAACAAGCACACCAAGAATTCATTCAGTAGATATTATTTAAGCATTTTCTCTGCTCTCTGTTCTGGCTTAGGGACAAAAGAAGCAAACAAACACCTGCTCCCACAGAGCCTCCATTCTAGAATTATTACAGAATTTAGAGCAACTAAAAGACATTATGTGAATCATAAGAGAAATGCTCAATAATATGAATAATAGATGACGATGGCCCAACATCTGTATAATTAGGTCTGTCAGGAAACTACAGAGTGCATGAAGAAAACAATAGAAGAAATTTTATCTGAGCTAACTGAGGTTTACATCAGAAAGACTCACTGAATCCGGAGAAGAAATGGTAAAGAAGCATTCAATATCAAATTTAAAAACGCACGTTAAAAAGCATTATTGCATGCATGCTCAGTCATGTCTGACTCTTTGCAACCCTATGGACTGTAGCCCACCAGGTTCCTCTGTCCATGGGATTTTTCTGGCAAGAATATCGGAGTGGGTTACCATTTCCCCCTCCAGGGCATCTTTCCAACCCAGAAATTGAACCCATGTCTCCTGGGTCTCCTGTATTGCAGGTGGATTCTTTATTGCTGAGCTATTGGGGGAAAACTGCTACATAATGATAGATTTAACTCACTAGGAAGATCTTTTTAAATATGAATACTCTAATAAAATAGCCTCAAAATACATAAAATAGAAATGGATAGACCCCCACCCCCGGCCGGAGGAAAAACACACTATCCAAGTAGACCTCCATACATCTTTCTCAATTACTGACAGAAAAAGCAGAAAACAGCAAAATATCAAATATATTAAAATATAATTAATATGGGTAGACCTAAAGAAAACATGAAAGTTTGCATTCAACTATTAGAAAATATGATTTCTTCTCAAGCCTACAAAAGACATTTAGAAAAAAAACACTAAGATAAAGACTCCTGACTTCTGAATTCTAAAATAAAGATTATATCCTACACTTAATAACGTTACAGATTGGCATCATTTATCACTCCTACAACACTCTATGTTAGAGATAACTGAGCAATGTTTAAAAACTTATTAAGAAAAAACGATTATTACTCAAGAACTGTAAACTTGGCCAAAAAAATGTTGATGTGAGAGGAAAAATGAAACATGGTTTCACACGTACAAAGTACGCCTCCAGGAAGAAAAATATTATTGATGGAAGTCCAGAGAAAAATGATTCAGCATAAATAAGTAAAGAAAGAGGAAGACATAGTATTAAAAAGCCCAATGAGCTATCTAATTAGCAAATATCACTTTCCAAGGACTTGTTGGCATATGTTAACAAAGATCCTTCAAAGAAAAACTGCATTATGAAAAAGATCTGAAAATAAATATGGAGATTTTTAATAGATGGAGAATTTCAGAGCAAAGAGTAGGAAGGAAGTAAAACTAATAAACTTCTGAACTTGGAAAAGAGAAACATGTATTTTTTTTAATATAAGTTAATATGCCTTAAAAATATTTTTAAACAAGTAACTTCAAAGAGATTAGAAAAGCATTATAATTTCAAGACGGAAAATTAGAACAAAGGAAAATAAGGATATACAAAAGCATAGTAAAGAAAAATAAAAAGTATCAACTGAATAACTCTATTATACAAACCCTCATGAAATGAATAGTAAAGCAAAACTAAGTTTTTTACTGTTAATAAACTGCATGTGCATGCATGCTCAGTCGCATCCGACTCTTTGCAGCCCCACGGACTGTAGGTAGCCTGCCAGGCTCCTGTGTCCATGGGGTTTTCCAAGCAAGAATACTGGAGTGGGTTGTCATTTCCTCCTCTAGAGGATCTTTCTTTCTTTTTTTTTTTTTTAATTAAATAAATTTATTTATTTTAGTTGGGGGCTAATTACTTTACAATATTGTAGTAGTTTTTGCCATACATTGACATGAATCAGCCATGGGTTTACATGATCTTTCTGACCCAGGAATCAAATCTGCATCTCCTGCATTGACAGGTGGATTCTTTTACTGCTGAGCCACCTGGAAAGCTCCTACAAACTGCATCCCCGAAACAAAATAATGTAGAGCTAGAAAACAAATAAAGAAACAGCAGGCCCAGAAATACTAACATTTGGAGAAGTCTAAATTCAAACAAACAAATAAAAAATTCTGCGCTATCAAGTTGATATAAAAAAAAATGGTCCAACAATGTCTAAGCTATACACATTTAATTTGGCCAAAATCACAATAATAATAGGACATGATAGCAAACCATCTTAATGTGATACCTAAAGTGAAAGAGAATAGTTTATATTAAATTAAATATACCAGTCACAAATTTAATTAGAAAGAAAATATGGATCTCTATCTAGCAAAGAACTCACATGCTTTTCAAGTTACTTTGGGATTAGACACATTAATTCTAAGTTGTAAATAGAAAAAAAATGTTCAAGAACACTTGCAAAAATATTGACATAGGAACAATATGAGTCACTTTCATTCATCTTATATTAAAGCATTTAACAATGTAATAATTAAAACAAATATTAAACTATTATATATATTATTTAACTAAAAGAGTTGAGAGCAACAGACTTTTTTCTTTCTCCTTTATCTTTCTCCATTTGCATGTATATTTATAAAGCATATACATGTACATATATGAACAATTCCACAATTGATGTTACAAAAGTTGACTTTCTTTTTGAAAAAAATAAAGGTATATCTTCACTTCCTACCATACACTTAAAAATTGCAGTAAGATAGAGAATTTTACCACTAAAAATATTAGATAGAAGCACAAAAATAAATGGAACAAAAGGTGTTCAGATATATTTATAAAATGATGGAGGACAAAATATTTCTAATCTGGTCACAAAATTCAGAAACTACAAATGAAAATAATACAGAATGGATTAAGGGAAAATGAATATAGCCAAAGACATTACATTCAAAGTTAGGAAAATGTAGCTTTGCTATGGAAAAGACAAAAAAGACAAAAGGTTAGTATAATAACTTCCAAATTAAAGTAAACAGCAACTGAAAAAGGGTATACAAAGAAAAATAAGAAATTTATGAAAAAACCATCAATCTCATCAGTAAATGAAGAAATAAAAATTAAAATAAAAGTTACAAATAGTTAAACATCTACAATCTTGCTAAGAATCAAAAGATGCCTTAGGACCAATATTTATGAAAGCATGGGGGAAATAGGCTCTCTAATAACTGGACATCTTCATGGACATCCAGTTAAGTAGAATCAAAAATTGAATGCCCACATTCAATTATTGTATCAGCAATTTCACTTCCAGAAATTTATCTTAAGGAAGTAGAAAAGTGTGCAAAGATACATAAGGATTCCAGCATTTTTTACGAGGGAAAATTATAAAAAGTTAAATGTTCACCAAGCATTATTTTAATTAAAGTTCATGCACTCAGTGGATATTATGTAGCAGTTTAAAAGTTGAGATACATGTATACCCATATGCATGAACGCTGTCAAAAATAAGGGAGAAAAACAGGTTATAATATGTATGCCATAATCCAATTTCTGCCTTACAAAAATGCCTTTTACATACTGGAGGTGCAAAAATGTAACTTTCTTGATAAGTGAATTTGATCTTCTAAGGTTCTATTTCCATTCAGTGGTAGAAAAAAAATCACTCACTCATGTGGAGTAACTTAGAAAATTATTTTAAATTTTAGTTTATTGAAGCTTAATTCCGTTTGCTTTGGAAAACTTCTCACTCCATTTTCTCTATTTTTTTCTTGGAAACTTCTCACCTAAGAGGAAACTCATGGAATCCCTGGCATTGGAAATAGGAGGTGTGTCTATCTCTGAGACTTGCAATGATTCCAGGCTTATCCCACCTGGTGCCTAAGGATTGACAGCAGATGCTGTGATTCATGGGGTCGCAAAGAGTTGGCCACGACTGAGCGACTGAACTGAACTGAACGGATAACAAGCCAGCCATGCCTTGCTTTTGTGCGTCTGCAGTGTGCCCTGCTGCTGTCTGTGGTTCTGACAGGTATTCAGGCCATGAATTGCTGTGCATTCTATCTCCTCCATCCCAGACTCTCAGTCTTGTCCCATCCATCAGGTCACTCAGCAATTTGCGGCATATGACATGACTTTTGGGGGGATGATAGTGCCAAGTGATTATTTTTTTAGGAGATAAAAAAGCATGACTCTCATCCAAAAATAAAATGAACACATGGCAAATATTTCATTTAGCTCATTAATTAATGAGGGAACCAGTAAGATGTTACAATCCAGTAAAAAAGGAAAATTGAAAGAATAGGATCTGGAATTCTTCCCATCAGTATTAAGCTGGAGCAGGACAACTGCCACCAGGAGGCTCCAAACGACAGTAGGGATGCAACAGCTCTGACCCATGCAGCAAACCCCAGGGAATCTCAGAAGGTTCCCTGCAGCTTGTCTTAATCATTTCATTGACCTTTCAATAACCTGATACTGCATTGAAAGGAACTACATTTGTTGGACTTCAGTGTTGGCATTTACAATATTTGATTGAGTACTGTCTTATTTCTCTTAAACCTGAACTTATTCAACATCCAAATATGCAAACATCTGACTACCTTTTTTATTTCCTCTACTATAGCACTTTTCTCAGCATTCACACACTGAAGAATTATTTTATTGTAAATTAGCTTCCTTTCATATGTTTTCCATTATATTACAGCTAGAGAATTAAGAATATTCATTTTTAAAAAAGAAATATGAACTAGGTAGATTGCATTACTAAAAATCTCATTTCAGGATAGTAATAATTTTTTTATATAAATTTATTTATTTTAGTTGGGGGCTAATTACTTTACAATATTGTAATAGTTTTTGCCATACATTGACATGAATCAGCCATGGGTTTACATGTGTTCCCCTTCCTGGACCCCCCATCCACCTCCCTCCCCATCCCATCCCTCTGGGTCTTCCCATTGCCCCGGCCCTGAGCCCTTGTCTCATGCATCGAACATGGAATGGTGTTCTGTTTCACATATGATAATATACATGTTTCAATGCTATTCTCCCAGAACGTCCCACCCTCACCTTCTCCCTCAGAGTCCATAAAATTGTTCTATGCATCTGTGTCTCTTATTCTGTCTCGCATATAGGGTTATCGTTACCACCTTTCAAATTCCATATATATGCACTAGTACACTGTATTGGTGTTACTAAAGGTGGGCTCTGGCTCTGATAAAACTGAGAGCTGCTACACTGCACCATTCTGCTGCTTCTATGGACCTGTGCTCTAGACATTAAGGAGAGAAAATATCTCCAATAGTGACAGTGACATTGGGCTTTAGTTAGGTTTGTCTTCAGCATAGTGGGAAGTCCTGGAACTCTTGCTGTTTAATGGCCTGGGTGAGGCCAATGTCTTATTAGTATAGGTGATACTTTAAGTCTATCATGCCATTTCTGCTCCAATATACTTGTATAAATGAATGTTATGAACAATTAGTATACTTAACGATTATTATTTTTGATAGCAGTTCCAAAACTAAAATATGCTAATTTATCTGCATATATGGATATCATTATTCTGAATACATCATTCTTTTCTCTATTATTCTCTTTGAAATGGTCATTTAAATTTTACATAGTATATTAATTTTAAAGTAAACAAAATCTAATAGATTGCTCCAAATCTGAATTCAGGGTTCATGGTAAATTTGCATCTTCAAAATGCACAAATTTTTACATGAATGAAGCATTCAACTCATGTGTCCCCAAATAAGGCAAGGATATGAGAAGAATTAACAAAGATAGGATCAAGAATTACTAAAGTCTTATATAAGAAGACAGTAGGAAGAACAATAAAACCCAAGAGCTGTTGCTTGGAAAATACTAATACATTTGACATCCTCCACTGAAGCTAATAAAGAAATAGAGGAAATAGAAGAAATATCAATACATTCATAGTGAGAAGGGACTATGCAGTGGTGGTTTTAGTCACTAAGGTGTGTCTCACTCTTTGCCACCCCATGGACAGGCTCCTCTGTCCATGGGATTTCCCAGGCAATACTGGAGTGGGTTGCCATTTTCTTCTCCAGGGGATCTACCTGACCCAGGGATCAAAACTGGGTCTCCTGCTTGGCAGGAGGATTCATTACCACTGAGCCACCTGGGAAGCCCAAGGTGGCTATAGCCAAGAAGAGACTATAACAATACAAAAGTAGTATTTTTTTTTTAAGCAATATGTTTTAATAAGGAAAACATATTAACACACACTCAGCCCTATGTTCAGGGGTAAATAGATCTCCCTGTAGGTATATCAGAGGTAGCAACTACCAAACACATCTATAAGTGAACTCGTATTTTTCTCCCTGTCTTCACTGCAAATATGTTCCTTATCGAAATTTTCCTGTTAGTAAATGGTACCACTATCATGCTTCCTTGTTGGCTTAGAGGGTAAAGAGTCTGCCTGCAATGTGGGAGACCTGGGTTCCATCCCTGGGTGGGGAAGATCCCCTGGAAAAGGAAATGGCAACCTATTCCAGTATTCTTGCCTGGAGAATTCCCATGGACAGAGGAGCCTGGTGGGCTACAGTTCATAGGGTCACAAAGAGTTGGACACGACTGAGCGACTTCACTTTCATCATGCTTAATCCAGAGGCAAGAGAATTTTATTTCACTTTCCCTTATAATACACATCCCATCAAATTACTAAATCTTGGTTGCTTTTTTTACATGTATCTAAAATAGCCCACTTCTTTTCATCTACGCCAACACCCTCGGCTAAGCAAACATCATTTTTCACTTCAGATTCGTTGGTAGCATCCTACTGGTCTCCTTTCATTCACTCATGCCCCCATCTAAACTATCATCCAATCAGCTCATGATTTCCCTCCTTGCCTAGAAACTACTGAGTGGCTCATTGCTCTTAGAATAAAGGAAAAATTCCCTAGGATGAATGATAGGGTTCTACCTAATATAGTTCCTAATCGTCATCCTGATTCTAGCCCCACTTTATTTCATGCTCCATGTGTACAATCTTTCATGTACTTAAGAGCATGCTTTAAAATTTTCACACATAACCTACCATCAACCTTTCCATGCCCCTTTTTCATCTAGATAACTTCTACACCGTCTTCAGCTGTCAACTTGAAAGTTATTGCTGCCCCTTCCCCTTTTCAGACAAGGTTAAGTCCCCTATAAAATTCATCTCCTTCATAATAATTACTCTTACCAGTAAGCTTACTGTAAGCTCTGTGAGAGTAGGCACAGGATTGAACTTTGGGGACCCCAACAGAAGAAATGATTCAAATGATATACTCTAGTAACACCAAAAAAAAAAATGACAATGTGAAATTTCCAGTTAACATCATAAATATGATCTTCAAGGCTGCTCGTGGTGAAGACATAAGAAAGTGAGAAAAACAGTATTGTAAATTAGGAGGGGATCATCAAGTCGGTGATGCCATCCAACCATTTCATCCCGTTGTCCCCTTCTCCTCCTGCCTTCAATCTTTTTAAATAGTGGCAGAACGTTTAGTAACACTAACACCTACAGGAACATGGAAGAATTTTTAAAATGTGCCTACAGGCTGGGTAATTTAAGTAAGGAGATCTCCAGGTATAGTATTGCAGGTTTTGCCTGTGTTTTTATAGACATTTATAGTAAAATGCAACAGGAGAGAGAGGAGCTAAAGAAAGGATTGTTAAGGAATCTGCTAAGTAAAAATGACTTTGGGCAAAGAACAAATTGAGGACACTGTCAGGAAAACATGGTCTAAAGATGAAGCTAAGTTTATGACCATATAGTATTTTCTTCATATTTCAGAAACCCTTAACTAGGTGCCTCCAAGAACCATCCAAACAGAACTTCTAAAAAATAAAAGTGTTGTCCTTGCTGTAAACGTGTAGGTTTGTCTGTGGACATAAATTTTCAGCCTTTGGGTCAGTACCAAGAATCTCAATTGCTGGATGCTAAGAATGTGTTTAGTTTTGTAAGAAACACCAAACTGTCTTATAAAGTAGCTGAACCATTTTGCATCCCCACCAGCAATGAATGAGAGTTCCTATTGCTCCATATCCTTGCCAGCATTTGATGTTATCAGTCTTGTAAATTGTTGCTATTCTAATCGGTTTACAGATGGCATCACCAACTCAATGGACATGAATGTGAGTAAACTCCGGAGTTGGCGATGGACAGGGAGGCCTGGCGTGCTACAAAGAGTCGGGCGTGACTGAGCAACTGAACTGACCGACTGACTGAATAGGTTTATAGTGGTATCTCGTTTTTTTTACTTTGATTTTCCTTAACAATATATGCTGTCCAGCATCTTTTTGTTTGTTTGTTTGCCATCTATATATTTTCTTTACTGAACCACCAGTTCAGGTTTTTTTTACCTATTTAAAAAAACTTGTACTTTTTTTCCTATTATTATTGTTCAATGTTAAGAGTTCTTTGTCTATTTTGGGAAAGAGGGCCTCACCGTCATCTTTTCCCAGTATTTTCTCTCAGTCTGCAGCTTCTCATTCTCTTGACAGCATCTTTCACAGAACAGATATTTCTAATTTTAACTAAGTCTAGTTTATCAATTATTTCTTTCATGGATCATGCCTTTAGTGTTGTATCTAAAAAGTCCTTACCAAACTTGAGGTCATCTAAAGCTTTTTTTTTTTTTTTACCTTTGATAACGTCTAGATTTGTGGTTTTGCATTTTACATTTATGTCTTTAATCCATTTTAATTCTTGTGAAGAATATAAGGTCTGTGTCTAGATTCATGTTTTTACATGTGGATATTCAGTTGTTCCAGTACCATTTATTAAAAAGACTACATTTGTTTCACTGTATTGGAACAAATCTTTGTTCCCTTCTTAAACATCAGTTAACTATGTTTGGGCAGGTTGACTTCAGGCTCTCTATTCTGTTCCATTGATCTACTTGTCCAGTAATTCACCAGTATCAGACTGTCTTGATCTTAAAGTTGGATAGTGTCAGTTCTCCAATTTTGTCCTTATTAATTATTGCATTGGTTATTCTGGGTCTTTTTCCTCTCCATAAAAACTTTAGAATCTGTTAATATCTCTAAAATAACTTTCTGGGATTTGGGTTGAGACTGCATTGAATCTATAAATCGATTTGTGAAAAACTGACACCTGACAATATACACAAACTTGGAATATCTTTCCATTTATTTAGTTTCCTAATTTTTTAATTAGAATTTTTAGTTTTTCTCATATAGATCTTGCCCATGTTTTATTTATATCTAAGTATTGAGTTGGTCAAAAAGTTCCTGTGAGTTTTTCCATAAGATTATGGAATAAACTTTTTGGCCACTCCAGTATTTCATTTTCTTTAGCACTAATGTAAATGGTGTTATTTTTAACTTCAAATTCCACTTGTTCATTGCTCTAAGTGATTGACTTTTGCATATTAATCATACCACTTACCTTTCTATAACTGATTAGTTTCAGTTTTTTGTCGGTTTGTTCAGATTTTCTATGTACACATACTATCTGCAAACAGTCAGTAGTATTTCTTCCTCCTTTACCTGTCTATCTTTTTTCTTGGCTTAGCATACTAAAATAGTAATAATTTTTTCTTTTCTTCTACTTACTTTGATTTTAATTTGCCCTTCTTTTTTATTTCCCTAAGGTGGATGCTCAGATGACTGATTTCAGATTTTTCTTCTTTCCTAATATACACTTTCACTGCTATAAATTTCCCTCTAAGCACTGCTTTCACTACATCCCACAAATTTTGATAGGTTGTATATTCCTTTTTATTTAGTTCAAGATACTTTTAAATTTTCCTTGAGATTTCTTCTTTTATGCATATGTTATATAGAAATTCTTTATATAAGCTAAGTATTTGGGGATTTTCCATCCAAACTTTTAAAGAAACTGGTAGCATCTAGTATTGTTGAAATATTCTCATACATGTGGGACCATAAACTGATATGATTTTTTGGGTATGTTTTCTGGTATTCTCTACAAAAAAAAAAAAAAAATTAATGTACATTCCCTATGACCCAGAAAAGCTAAATAATTAGAAATCTAACATTCATAAAAATTTAATACTATTTATTAGCTATTACAAGCTATGTTGCTGTGACAAATGAACCACAAAAATCTTACCATACACACAGAAATGTTTATTTCTTGGTCATGCTATACATTCACTATAAGTTGGCAGGGATTTTGCACTACAGAGTCATTCCAGGTCCTAGGCTCATGAGGACATCATTCTCTTCATGTTCACATCTCTGTGCTTGGCTTTCAGGGGGCAAAAGATCTGGAGAGCAGCACAGGAGCTTTTTACTTCCTCCACCTAGAAACGACACTGGTCAACATCTGCTTACAGGCTACTGGCCATGATTCGTCACATGGACCTGCTGAACAGAACTGTAGTTTTCCCACAGCCCAGGAAGGAGAATGTAAGACATTAATGGGTTCTAAACATCTCTACCTCAACTATACAATTAGGTAGATACATATTTATCAACTTTGGCTCTATCTCTGTAATGTACTGTCAAAACAAAAAAAACCCCACCAAATATGCTGTATTTAGCTAACTTTATTTTGTGAAAAAGAAATATCTCCACGTTTCTGGATAATATTTTCAGTTATTAAATTCTGCTCTTTTATTTCTCCCCAGTTCCTTGCTTTTCTTTCTTTCTATTCAAACAGGTCTACAGCTGTGGTGTTTGCTATCTTGAAGAGGAATGGGAAAGATGACAGCAGAGGACTATGGACTCCAAAATCTGGATGGATCTTCAGTCCTGAGAATGCATGCTGAGCTTCATGTATCACACAGCCACTTCCCAACTGCACAGTTCTCCGTGGGTGGCTCAGATATTTGAAAATGTACCATCTTCTTCCTGCAAACTTGCTCATCATCCTATGTTCCTTAGTGTCACCATATCGCACCCCCATCTGTCCAGAGGCCAAGGTCATAACCTGAGGAATGACTTCATTACACAATCGCCAGGTCCCAAACATCTCCTCCTCCACACCTCCATGACCACCTTCATCTTTCATTAATGTGACAACCTCTGATCCTATCATTTGCCTCCAGGCTTCCTCCTCTTCAATTTATTTTGATGCATAAACCAGACTCTGTCACTCCTTTAACGTAGTTCACTTATTTCACAGGACAAAATGACTTTCAGAATCACTCAAGACATCATACCTGCTGCCTTTCAAGCTTCTTTCTCATCGTCCTTCTTTCCAGAATGCATGCATTCTCTCGCCAAACACCTACACATCTTGCCTGGAATTCCTACCTATCAATGCTGGATTCATGTCCATTTCTCTAATGCGGTGTTTTCATGCGCCCTGGTTATGTGGGTACAAGGTGAAGAGCCTGACAGAGCCACACCTTCATGCAACTCAGGCTCAAGGAGTGGGCTTTGAGAGGACAATTCCCGTCCCAAGAGGAAGGCTTTTTAGACTCTCAAAGGTAGTTCCTCTCTCTGCCTTCTTTATCCCTTTATCTTCTTTTGATTTCTCTGTCATGCAATACTTTCCTTCATAGCATTTAATACAACTTGTAATTTTACTTTTAACTTACTTCTCCCCATTATCTCCCTCATGCTTACTGAATTTTAAGGTTGATTAAAGATCTTGCGTATCTCCTTTACAGCAGTATCCCAAGGGCCTAGTATACAGAGGGCCTCAAAAATGTCCTTTTGGATGCATAAATTAAAGAACAAGTGATAGTAATGACAATGACAACACCTAATTTTGTTCAGTCAAGAACCATTTAGTAAAGGCACCATATTTTCAGCTTTGTTCTAGTCACTTGAATTCATTTAAAGGAGGTGGAAAGTACCACGCTATCTCATTCTCAAAGAATGTATAATCTAGCTCAGGATATAGGTATACTTGCAACAATGTAAACCCTACGGAGAACAATTCAGGTGCCTGCCCATGACCTTATATTATCTATTACTTTTACAGTACTAGGTTCTTTAAAGGAGTTTTTAAAATGCCATGCAGTGTACTGATCAAGAAACTCTTCATTTGTTTGGAGAGCCAAGATAAGTACATATGAGGAATTAGGAATTACAACATAAAGAATAAATAATTTTCTAGACAAAAAGTTTCCTGGACAACAAATATCAGACCCCCAATGTTTCCTCTGAGACACAATTTCCTCACGTGTAACAATGTCATTGCAAAGATCAAAATACAAATTATATAAATATAGATAACACTACAGATTCAAAACACAATAATATTAAAAATCAAAATAAGTTAAATAAGCCACAGAAAGCACAAATGTTATATCATTTGAAGCCCTTGTCCTTGTTTTTTCATTGCTCCTACTTAATTTTAACTACAACATTCTTACACATGAAGGGAAACCTTTATCAGGCTTATGGAACTAAGGAGCATTTCTTGGTTAAGAATACCTTTTCTTG
Source organism: Giraffa tippelskirchi (assembly GCF_054371585.1). Lineage (NCBI taxonomy): Eukaryota > Metazoa > Chordata > Mammalia > Artiodactyla > Giraffidae > Giraffa > Giraffa tippelskirchi. Next base: position 214,850,500 of record NC_137275.1, read on the forward strand.
TGGCTCACCCATTTTCTTTCATTTAAACAAGCGAGTATTGGTAAGTACTATTTAGCACTGTGTGAGGTGAGGTGGAGAATATAAAGTGAAGTAAGATTCCTTTTCTGAAAGAAAGATGAAAGTTAAGAGAAAAGAAGTAAAACAAGCAGCAAGACTGAAGCCTCGCCCCCTGATGCCAAAGGGAAGACACTGAGAGTGTCATGAAAGAAAACATAAAATCACTTTGTGACAGTCTGTTTGACAGGTCATGTGCTCAACCAGTGTCAGTGGTCTAGCTTCCATCCCACAGGAAAGATTCTTACTTTTTACTTATTTCTGTATTCCTTGAAATATTGTTAAGGTTTGTGTAGCTTTTAGAATCACAAAATTCCCTCTCTCTCTGTATGGAGAATACATAGAAACAACAACTTCTAGGAAGTATCAAGCCCCCCATTCTGAAACTATTGTCATATATAGAGAAGTTTTTAGGAGTTTCAATACCAAAAAAGTTAAAATGTAACTGCAATGAGAAGAGATTAGTGGTTGCTAGGAGTCAGAATGGGGGTAAGGGAGATAGTGTGTTTATAAAAGTGTAACAGGAGGGACCCTTGTGGTGGCCAAACTGTTCTATACCTTGTCTGTATCCAAGTCAGTATCCTAGCGGTGATGTCATACTCTGGTTTCACAAGATACCACCGCTGGGGGAAACTGAATTAAGGGTACAAGGATCTTGTCATACTATTTCTTACAACTGCACATGAACTTAAAATTATCTCAAAACTTTAATTTTAAAATAACAGCAACATTATAACCAACTGGATAAAATCAGAATTCATGAGCCCATATTAGTATAAATAAATGAATAAATAAATGGGAGAGGACAGAGCTTTTTTTCAAAGTAGAGAGCTAACTAATACATTTAAAAAAGAGAATTAGAAATTCATTTGGCAACCATCAGTGAATGATTCATTCATCCAAGAAATATCAATAGATGGTAAAATCAGATGTTAAAAATTGATGAAGAACAGAATATTTCCTACAACATGCTTATTATAAAAGAAAAAACAGGTTGTTTTTGTTTCCACAGTGGAGAAATATGGCAGACATCATCTTAAGAAATCAAGTTAACGTCAGCAGTAACAGAACAAATCAACATCATGTGCTCCTTGACAGCATGCAGCGAGAAGAACCACAGCAGCATCTTACGGACACTGAAATTTGAATTTCATACAATTTTCATGTTTCAAAAAATATTCCCTTCCCCCGCCCTTCCCAATCACTTTCAAGTGATTTTTAAATGTAAAACCCATCCTTAGCTCACAGGTCATACAAAAACAGGAAGATTTGGCCAATAGGCTGTAGTTTACCAATCTCTAGATTTGTAAATGATCTTTACCTGCTATATCATTAAACAGATTAACAGTAAGTGATCTGTGAATATGAGCATTATCAATCAAAGAAGCAGAGAATTTTTAGACTATACAAAGTACAGATGAATGTTGCAGACTAACTGACCCCTGCTGTGGGAGACTGATGACCTGCTCTGGCTCTTCGGTACACACATTTCTTCTGTCAGATGGTGCCTAAGTTCAAGCTCATCCCTACACAAAGCAACAACTCCAAGCCTTCTGAGCATTTGGGATCAGGTACAGCTCACTTTGTGTTAAAAAATAAGCAATTTGTTTCAGAAGGTCTTGTAATAATGAAGGGACCTGATGAAGCATTTCTATGTTTTTTATCTAGCACAAGTCACACTCTGGGTTTAAGAAGAAAGGCTGGAAACAATATCACAAAATTCCGTTTTAGAAGTTGAGAGACTCATGGAATAAATGAGAAAGATGATGAGCAATGGAACATAAAGCAATAGGTAACTGGCAAAGAACATGAGAAAACCAAGAAGACTCACTAATTGTATAATGTTAGTTGAGGTTTTGAATCCAGTCAATTATGTTTTCACCGGGAAAAAAAAAACAGCAACAAAACATGGTTAATTTGTGAATAAGAGTTTTGAGGCATTTGATTTCTAACAGTCTTACAATTACCTAAATTTAAATGTTCAGAATCCTATTTCAAATTCGCACTGAGACACTCATTTGAATAAACACCTTGTTATTTTCCGCCAACATCTTAGCAATATATGGAAAAGAATATGATTAGCATATAACTGGGAGGTACCTATCACTTTTATCTTCTTAGTTATTAAATCTAAAAACATAAAGATAACTGTAAGTTTATAAACTCCTGGTGAGAGTTTACCATAAAGTTGTCGTAAAGTTTTTATAAAATTAGTTTTTCCAAAACAAACTCACTCACATAGTTACACTGCTGAGATGAAGTACCATCCTAAGATGTTATCTCTCCTTTCAGACAACATAAACCACCACCTCTCGGACACTGAAGAGACTTATGACTCTGAAAAAAAAAATGCAATTCTGAGCTGGGGAAGCATCTGGTGGGTTTCCCTCTGAGTTCAGAAGCCCCTGTGGCAGGAACAGAAAAGAGATCACAGAAGGCAGACACCATGCAGTGCAAAGGTGACTCTTGAACAAGAGAAGCAGCACTGACCAGAACCATACATTACCAAACGTCCAAGTGGCATGTTTTTAAATTTCAAATAGTCCACATCTTCAGAGTAAGTGTGCATGAATAAAAGTCCAAGTTCATTTCTTTCCTTCCTCTATAAAATCCTCTATATTTTGCATAAAATCTGAGCAGACACCTTTCTGCTAACTGGTTCCCCATACTCCTTTTGGTTTGGGCACTTGTTAAGTGTGCCCGAGAATCCCAGGGACAGAGGAGCCTGGTGGGCTGCCGTCTATGGGGTCGCACAGAGTCAGACACGACTGAGGCGACTTAGCAGCAGCAGTAGCTGCTCAAATGGTGACTGTGAGCTGACTTCCACCTTCCTACACAGCCATTCTTCTCCTGGACATCTCTCTCTTAAACATACGTACTCCTAACTTTCCCACACCTGCTTCATGACTGTGACTTTACTGGTTACATACTACTACAAACCGGAGCAATAATTAGTTTACCTGGACAGTTCAATAGGTATCACCTAACATGGTGGCATCCGTGGGGGTGGCCCTAAAGAACACACAGTAAGTATCCAGTCACATACTGACACACTCAACTCATTTGCTACAGAAGCTGTTTAATAAGAAGGTGATCCTTTATTCATTCGGCATGTTTGATTTCTTTGTGTTTTCTTCAATTCTACATTAAAGGTGTGGTTACCAAGAGCTAGGTCCTTGTTGCTCAAATGAAATCTGGAATTGCTAAACATATTAAGTAGGGTATCCTGGCTGTTTGTGACAACAGACTGTTTCTAGTCCATTTTGTTATATAAAAAAGTCACTCCCAACTAAAGTAACCACTGCATTTCCTTTGTAAAAAGGTAATTTAACTGGCTTTCCTCACTGTTGCCACCCACACAGGGCAAAAGTAGGAAATCTCCTTTTATAAAAGGTAAGAGCATAAAAAGACATTTCACATTTAAAAAAAAAAAAACATCCTTCACGGGAATGTATCCTAAGTAAATAATCAATTATATGGACAAAGTTTTATGTACATAAATTTTTCCAACATTATTTATAATAGTGAAAATTAGATACAAAATAGTGAAAATTAGACATAATCAACAATACAGGAATGGTTAAATTGAGTTGCATCCATTAAATGGAATATTATATAGCCATTAAAGTCATGTTTTTGTAAAATTTTTAATGCCATAGGAAAATGTGGCAATTGTGCAGTGGAAAAAAACAAACTGGTTATAAAATTGTTTACAGTATGACTGCAATTATATAAAAAGGTATACAATATACATATAGCATACACAGGGGAAAAAGCTGTAACTGTGGTTACTTCTGGGTTGCAATATTATCAGTATTTTTCCTGTTTTATACATTTCTGTATTTTTCAAGTTTTCTACAATGACTGTGTATTATAATACAGAAAAACACAGGTTATTAAAAAATTCCTCTGACGAACTGATAATTAGAATGTACTCGGGTACTATAAATATGTGGGACCATGCCACTGTACTCATCTATAACTTTTACAGAGTACATATTCTTCTGATAATAAACTTACATTTCCTGTTTTATACATGTTACAACACTTTAATAAAAAAAGGTGATAGTGTGATTAGATCATTGTTTGTTTCATAACCTAAACAAATACTGGCTTTGACATCTAGGTTTTTCTATTTCCTAGAAAATTTAAAATTAATACTCTTTTGTCTTTTTAAGTATGGCATACTGCATACATACATTTTCATGCATGCTTTCTAAAAATGCAATTCTAATTTACAGTTTTCCTAACATAAGGAAAAAAATGGAGTTATAAATCATTTAAAAAGTCTACAGTCTTATCCATCACAAGCATGCTGAGAGGCATAAACATGTTTATTAAATGAAATGTATCCTTTAAGAAGAAAAAAAGGGAAGCCTGTATGTAAATGAAGTTGTGGATTCAATTAGTCAGAATTTACTCTGACTTGCACCAAACCATACAAAATCTTTTGAAGACTAGTTAGTGTAGTGTGCATGGACACTCCAGAGTCTGTGTATGAATTCCATTGCAAGATCTCCACTTTCTACTTTCAAAAGGAATGGGAGCAGGATGAGGGGTATCACATAAGCTAATTTTTCAATATATGTCAAGTCTTGGTGGGTCAAGGAACAAATACTGCCATGGGTTAGTGTTTAAGTACATGAGTGTATTTTTCCTTTTTCTCACACCCCACCCTGCCCTGGCCTTTGGGGAGGGGGAGGCTGTTCATCCCTCAATAGCTGATGGCCTTATCTCATCTTAAGTTTCTTTCCTAAACCACGGAGTGGTCATTGCTGTGAACTCCAGCCAGGATGGTGTGGTTGAGGGAGGAAGCCGAGCGGTCCGAGCCTTCCGTGGGGCCGCTGGTGTTCTCACTGCGCTGGCAGCAGAGGATCTGCCTGAAGGTGGCGCTCATCTCCTTGTCGCGGTAGGAGTAGATGATGGGGTTCATGGCAGAGTTGAACTCGGCAAGCAGAAGGAAAAACTTCTCATAGGCCAGAACGTCACACTGGGGGCAGCACACGTCGAGAAGTAACAAGACCAGTCCAGGAGTCCAGCAGATGATAAACGCACCTGTAGGGTCGGGGGGCGGGAGCGGGAAGTTTAAAGAAGAGAACAGAAAAATAGAATGATGAAGGAAGCACCCATATGGTGAAATGATTTCAGCTTAAGGTCAAAACACTGAGCTTCAAAGGGATCAGATCATCATTTGAAATAAAATGTTCATTTTCTGAAATAATCAGAAAAGGTTTTGACAATAAAATGAGCAATTGAATAAAATCTCATTAATTCAGGACCTTACTAAATTGACTATTTACGAGACATTGATGATTATTTTGAACAAAACAGAGTTTGCTAAGCAATTGAGATACGAAATAGAGATATTCAGCATTTGATGCTTATAAAAATACCATGTTTTATAGCATAAGATTGTTCTCAGGCAAAATCACTGTGACAAATGCCTTCTCATTTTAGTTAAAGCACAGTTTCTGGATTCAGTTTGACCTCAGATCCTTGCTTTGCTATTTATTAAACTGGATGAATTTAGGCAAAATACTTTCTTTTTTATTGAGCTATAATTGATTTACAATGTTAGGTTAGTTTCATGTGTATAACAAAGTGATTCAGATATATATACTTTTTCAGATCCTTTTTCCATTATCGATTACTATAAGGTTTTGAATACAGTAGCCTATGCTATACAGTAGGTCCTTATTGTTGGCAAATTAGTTTTCTTACCTGTTTTCTCATCTGAAAAGTAGAAATAATTACATTTACCTCATTTGGTTTGTTTTAGGAGTAAATGAGTGAGTCAGTGAAAGTTGCTCAGTCACGTCCGACTCTTTGCAACCCTGTCCATGGAATTCTGCCAGGCTCCTCAGTCCATGGAATTCTCCAGGCAATTCTACTAGAGTGGGTAACCATTCCCTTCTCCAGGCGATCTTCCCAACCCAGGGATTGAACCCAGGTCTCCTGCACTGCACACGGATCCTTTACTGTCCGAGCCACCAGGGAAGCCCAAGAATACTGGAGCAGGTAGCCATTCCCTTCTCCAGAGGATATTCCTGACCCAGGAATCGAATTGGGGTCTCCTGCATTGCAGGTGGATTCTTTACCAGTTGAGCTTCCAGGGCTAAGAAAATAATCACCCCATATATCTTATCAGAAACAGTAATAATAATATCGCTATTATCTGCTTCATAATACAAGCCTGTTTGGAAGTAGCAATTTCCAGTGATAAAATGTATATTTACTTTGATTTTTAATCAGCTATCACTTAAATGGGGCTTGTCTATATACTTTACAAATATTAACTCATTTTATCTGCACCATAACCATAGGAGATAGAAACTATTATACCACCACACAGAGGAAGAAACTGAGAACCAGAAAAGTAACATACCCTGCTCAAGGCCATGGTCCTGGAGAGTGGCAGACCGGAGGCAAAGCCCAGGGTTTCTGCTCTTAAAGCCTGACTCCAAAGCCTACACTCCAGAAAATGTTATATTCCCACTTCTTAAATTAATAAAATTGTATGCTTTAGATGTTTTCCTATTTAAATTCTCTTGCTTTCCCAACTCTTCTAAATCATGAAGATTTTACTGTAACTATAAAAGGATGGAAAACAAATTATATTCTTAATTTCAATTTATGTAGCTGCTGAAGTCATTCATTTGGCTTCCAGAGAAAAACGAGGTTTTGAAATAGTGTTAAAATCTACCACCGTGTTACCCCCAGGATGAGCTGGGGATCCTTGGTTAAGAGAACATGATGGGGTGGACGAGGCCTTGTCCCATTACATCTCACTTGATGGGTCCCTTATGTGTTAATATAATCAGGCTACACAACGAGCAGACAGGGAGTGGGGATAATCCCAGAAGTGCACTGGAATATTTTGATTTAAATGGTACTGGCCTGGGGGAGGGAGGCTTGGATTGGGGTGGAGAATCGGACTAGCCTGAAGGAATGAGTTTCACAAAATGTAAACAAATGAGATTTAGTCTCCCAAACAGCCCAATTTTGAATGTGAGCTTTCTTTTTTGAAACTTTTCAGCGGGGAAATGAAAATAAAGAAAGGAGCAAAGTACCCCCATAAAGCTCTTTGTTCTAAACACAAATGTCTATTGGTTTTAAACTGCTGTTCACTTTGAAGACCGGCCAAGGTGCTTCGTTTTCTAATAAATACAATACTTTAGACTCTCCTTAGAGAGAAAAGAAAAAATATTTCAAATATCAGGAGATAATAGCCATGGAGCTATTTGAACTTCAAGTAAAAATGTTAATAAAGCATTCATTCTAAGTCCTTGAATTTCCTTGCTTGAAAATCACTCAGAAAGCTAAACATAAAGGAAAATCAAAGGAATGCCTCTTGAATTTCAGATATAATGCATTATTCATTGAGAAGCTGGGAAGGGAATTATTCTCAGGATGGAAAATGCTTGGATGGAAAATACATGGTCCCATTATTCCATTTACTTGGAAACTAAAAACATGCAGGCCTTTCATGAATGGCAGAGTATTCTTTCAAGACTCTTTTTCCCTTTCTTTCATCAAAGCTCTAATTGAGCTCAAATTCAGAGCTGGATTAGATACCAGCAACATGCATCTCAACAGATTTATTTTAAATAACATGATCTTTTTTCTCTTCCAGGCAGCAGAAGGGAACATCCTTATTCTCATGGATTTGCTCAAACTGCCTTTCTTCAAAAGTAATAGAATTCAAATACAGTCATTTGTTATTTATAACTTCTTCTAATTTTTAAATTCAAAAAGAGCAAGATCTTTGTGATAAAAGCCGTGGTCTCCAGAACTAGTCTAGTGGGTTTTACCAACCACGCAAGAAGCCTTGCCAGATTAGAGATGGGAAGTGGGAACTCTGTGGCCTGACCACGGGTGTGTCATTGAAGAACTCCAAGTCCTCTCCCATCTTCACAACCACACCGTTTCAACACTCAGTGTTTGGATCTTCAAGACCCGACTAATTTAAGAGACTCAGTACAGACCTCAAAAACTAACATCTAAAATCAATCACACAGAGCTTTTCTTTCTTCTGCCTTCCCCATCTTTCACAGAGGTGTGAGGACCAAACGGCCGGAAAGCTGAAGGTGGACTACTGCAGTGGAAAAGAGGCCTTGGAAAATTCCTAAGTGATAAGGCTTCTCAACAATAGTGACTGAATAGTATGAGAGCAACTTTGCTCAAGTTATAGATTTACCACCAGGCTTCTTAAAACAAAAACTACATCCAACCCCCTTTAGTGAAAAGGAGCCAACCATAATCCACTTGGGTCAGAGAACTTGAGAAGTGCATCGGGGACCCTGGATCTATAATCTGTGGACAGTCTACCTATACATAATCTGAGGAGATTCAAGTGCACACCCATAAGGCAGGCTGATAAGAATGAAAAGAACACCCAATCTCCACATGCGTCAAATAGGGAAACAATCGCTCCTGGCCCCCTCCATTGGGTGTGATGAGCATCAAACTGAGACACAAGATGTAAAAGCACCGCCCCTCTACCTGACCACACTACCTTTTGCCGCCATGGGAGGCATAATGCGTGCAGGCTGGTGTAGCAGAGTACCAGGGCAGAGTTCCTCCAGGGCAAAATGTGGAAGCACGTTTTACACCATGAAGACCTGGCATTTCAAAAAGTTCTCAGACACCATCCCATTACATGAGATTCCTAACACTTGAAGATGGATGTGACAAGAATAACAAGATGGAAAAGAGAGGACCATAGAGAAGCACAGGAAGCCCCAAATCATTCTGGAGTTTCTCACAGGTCAACTCAGTTCCTACTGAAGATAATGGATAAAATACTGTGGTACTCAATAGAGACAGTCCTTTATGTAGTTTGTATAGTTCCAGAACATTTCTGATGGATGAATCCCCACAGATTAAGGCATAATACCAAGGAATGTTATGCAACAGCATGAAAGAAAGAGGAAACACAAGTAGTTTGTGGTTGATTATTGTAAAGTCAGAAGCAGAAGTACCAGAAGAGAATATGTTCAAGATCATACATAGGCTGGCAAAGACATCTGAAGCCTTTCCAGCACTGACTCTCAGAATAGCCACACACTATAATATATGGCTGCAGAATATATAAGCAATACTGATCTTCATCTACCCTATGAGGTTTTAATTTCATCAGCCTCATTGGCCAGAATCTGGTTTAATATACCACACTGAAAGAGAAAGGAAGAAAAAAATGATCGAGATAAAGATAAAAGCAAAACCAGATATTTCTAAATTCTAGAGAAGTAAGAAAAGCCTGAACAGAGGCAGTGGCAATGAGAGAAGAGAAATATGAAAAGACTGGCAAAGTATTTTAGAGATGAGTTGAGAATGATTTCTAGATTTTCCATTTGGGAGAAGGAAGGATGGTGCTACCTTCCACTGAAGGAGGAAACACAGGAGAAAGTGCTGGCTGGTGTTTTCTGAGGGGAGGTGAAGAGAAGATAGATGATGCCCTTGGTTCTATTTATCTTTAGCTTGAGATGGGGAAACAGTGGAAACAGTGTCAGACTTTATTTTTTTGGGCTCCAAAATCACTGCTGATGGTGATTGCAGCCATGAAATTAAAAGACGCTTACTCCTTGGAAGGAAGGTTATGGCCAACCTAGATAGCATATTTAAAAGCAGAGACATTACTTTGCCAACGAAAGTCCATCTAGTCAAGGCTATGGTTTTTCCAGTGGTCATGTATGGATGTGAGAGTTGGACGGTGAAGAAAGCTGAGTGCCGCAAAATTGATGCTTTTGAACTGTGGTGTTGGAGAAGACTCTTGAGAGTCTCCTGGACTGCAAGATCCAACCAGTCCATCCTAAAGAAGATCAGTCCTGGGTGTTCATTGGAAGGACTGATGTTGAAGCTGAAACTCCAATATTTTGGCCACCTCATGCGAAGAGTTGACTCATTGGAAAAGACCCTGATGCTGGGAAGGATTGGGGGCAGGAGGAGAAGGGGACAACAGAGGATGAGATGGTTGAATGGCATCACCGACTCGATGGACATGGGTTTGGGTAAACTCCGGGAGTTGGTGATGGACAGGGAGGCCTGGCGTGCTGCGATTCATGGGGTCGCAAAGAGTCGGACACGACTGAGCGACTGAACTGAACTGAACTGCGTAAGTGCAGATGGGAGATGCCCTAAAGACATCCTGATTGGCTCATGGCAATTTGAGTCCTGAAAGACTCCCTAGGTGGGTTGAATAAGAGCGCTTACATTCTGTACAATTTGCCAATATTACAAGTAACATGGCGAGAAGACTACTCAAAATATATTGTGGGCTGGAATAAAGAGCAGAGCAAGCTTCATTCCTTTCTTCTGCATCTGTCAAATCCATCTGTGAGGGCCCTGGTGCCCACAAAGATGGAAGGAGAGGTGCTGGAATGTAGAAGCAAAAAACAGGGAGGAAAGAGGCTGTTTTAGAACAAGAGGTCACAGCTGCAGAACCAGATCAGGTTACCACACCTTCCCTGAAATCTACACACCCCCATCAGCTGAATAATGCTTACCATCTGGTCTCACAATTAGAGGCTTTTTTTTTTTTCTAGAGGGACTTTTTCCTAACTAGTTGAACTTTGTTTACATATGGAACTTAAGAACTAAAGTTAAAGAGAAAAAAATGTCTGAGAGAGAAGACCTTGTGGGAGGGAGTCCAAGGTTTTTGATGAAAAAAACAGAAAACACTTCCAGTCTGGCGGGCAAATTTGTGTTTTTACAAAAATATCAGACATCCGCAGATCTAAAATCAGTCAAGGCAAGTCCATTCTATACCACTGCTGTGTCCAAGTTAACCTTTTCTTGGTCACGCTTTTCATGTTCCTCAAATGAGGATCTCTGAAACAGTCCCCCCACCTTAGAGACGTGTGGTAAAGATCAAATGGGAAAAAAAGCATTCAAACACATAAACTACTCTTTCTAGTTGCCACTAAAGCATATATTCTTTCAGAGCAGACATGTGGATATCCTAGAATCCAGTCAATTTTTGTTCATTTCTGTAGTTATAGCCTGATTTCTGCTCTTAAGGTGCACATATGGCTAGCTAGGAAATCATTCCAAATTATACATCTTGAAAGAGACTGTTAGGTAAGAGACCACAGATACAAAGCTTGTTGCTAGGTCTAACAGTAAAGGGGTCATTGCAGAAGTATATGAATGGCTGTTTGAGATTAAAGTTTTTCTAAAAGAGTAAACTATATTCATTATAAAATCTTTTCTATAACACAGAAAATGATATTAATGCAAATGAGATACCTCCAAAAATAAGTCATTTCTATCTTAATACCAATTTTACTTCATTTAGTATAATGCATGCCACTTCTATTTCTTAATGGTTTTAATAAATGTTTCATGCATTTAAAGTTTCATGATTTCATTCATTGTGTGATATACTCTAGTGCTTCTTTCACTTGTTCCTGAGAGCAACATTTATCTTTTAGAGAAGGATGTTAACAACACACAGATCTTCAAGTCACAGGTAGAATACTCATTATGTTCTTTTTTTTTTTAACATTCCTGTGCATAAGTTTCGCCCTATAATACTGTCCTGCTCAACATGATGCTGGCTTCCATATACACAGAAGAAGGCCAACAGTGCCTTCCTTCTTGCATTTTATACATACTCTCCTACACATTAACCAGTGAGTAGCATACACATATATGCTCCATAATCTACAACAGACTCTAAATCTTGTCCTACAACCATACTTTGAAAAGCACAGGCTAAAGTGGCATGCATACTAGGACTAGATCTTAAAGAAGACCATCTGTGCTTGAGAACAGCTAGTAGAAACCACTTCTCCATGGTTACAAATCTAGCCAAGTAAGCAATACCTTTTATCTGCCTGTTGCTATAGGCCCCTAACCAATTCCTCTTCCTCCATGCTTCTTCCCTCAAGTCCAGCTTGCACAGAACAGCCAGAGTGATCTTTCAAAAGCATAAATCAATTCACATGACATCACTTTCCTACTTAAGACTCTGCAAAGCTTCCTACTTGAAATCCTTCCTGTGGTCCGTAATGTCCGACATTACTAGCGCCTGTCAGACTCTTCAGCCTCATCTCTTTCCACTCACCCCTCATTCGCTGGGTTCTAGCCACACACATACCAAACTTATTTCTGTGTCAGGATCTTTGCATGCATATGTTTTCATCTTGGAATATTCTTTCTGTAGATCTTCATGTCTTCTTACTATTAAATATCACTTCCTCAAAAGCCAAACCTGACTACCCTAGGTAAAGCAGCACCTTCTCCCCACTAATTATCTCATGGTATCATCTTCATTTCCCTTTCCCATACCCCAAAATATCTTATATATTGGTTTATATGTTTATTTTCTATCTTCCTTCAATGAGAAGGTAAGCTTCATAAAGGAAGGAAAGGTATCTCTTGCATGTCAGTATCTCTGGCATCTGGAACAGTGGCTGGCAAACAGTGGCTACTCAATATATCTTCTGCTGAACAGAGTGGCAAATCACAGCTAACTACCTAATGCTGCTAAGTCGCTTCAGTCGTGTCCGACTCTGTGCGACCCCATAGACCGCAGCCCACCAGGCTCCGCCGTCCCTGGGATTCTCCAGGCAAGAATACTGGAGTGGGTTGCCATTTCCTTCTCCAACTACCTAATAGACATATCCAAAACAAGGAAAATTAATTAGAAAGTCACTTAGCTCTGTTTGGAGAATAAACAGTAACACATACAGTGTACACGGTCTTTAAATGGGCACTATGAAACATTCAAAGGGACATGAGGTGGATCCTACAATGTAAAAGTCTCTTTATATATGCATTTGTTACTCGAGCAAAAACTAGCCTGTTGCTTCTAATTCTGACCGGTGTCAGATTACCTACGAAATCTACTGAGCTTTAGGGAAGCAGGTTGGGTCAGGCAAGAAGGGAAACCAGCATTAGCCAAGTTACTGCTAAAGAAATGTTTCAATAGGATGAGGCTGCCCCATTAGACCCTGGATTTTGAGGTGGCTTCCTGGGAACAATCACTAATTGACCCAACATACCTCTTTCTGTTAATCCCTCAAGCTTCAAAATTCCCCTTAGGGAACTTTCACCTTGCCACAGTTTACTTAGTCTCATATCCATGCTCTAGCTATTAGGAAGTAGGGAAAAAGAATACATCCTACCCCAACAAATACACATTTACCATTTTTAAAAATATAAATTACAGTTCTGACCATTGATCAGCATAATCAATGTCCATCTATAATATTAAGCTTAAATATTCACATGATTTTTTCAAGTGTCATACCTGGATTTTTTTGCAGAGACTCAAATTGGCAAATTGTTTTCACATATTTATGGCCTGATAATTTGTAGTACTGTTTCCTGAACTCAAGGAACACTTATAATTTATGCAAGGACGATAAGGATAAGTCTCATTAATCTAACTTTTCTTCCTGGAATGGTATATCAGCTGTTGTTCATTTCCTGATAGATGTCGAAATAATGGTATGAAGCTAATTCCTTGAATTACATTTTTTCCTATAGAAAAGTTTGAAAATACAAAAAATATAAATAGGAAATGTAAAAATATTTCTGCAGTCTCAAGCCACTTTAGTACATGACCCTGCACACTTTTTAAATGTTTATTTTAAATCTAAATGTGGGATTTTTTTTTTTAATTGCAAATGAAATTAACGTAGAAAGATGGTTGGTTTATTAGTGGCGGGTAAGGGATGGCAGGCAATCAGATGTTGTATTTTCAGAAAGATCCCCTGGAGAAGGGAATGGCTACCCACTCTAGTATTCCTGCCTGGAGAATTCCATGGACAGAGAAGCCTGGTGGGGCTACAGTCCACGGGGTCGCAAAGAGTTGGACACAACTGAGGGACTAACACCTTCACACTTTTGTTTCCACGTAAGATACTTCAGACACACAAATGCACTGGTGGGGGACAGGGGGCACCATGTGTCAGAGACTGTCTGTCCACTGTGCAGATTTTCCTGAGTGCGGTACCTCCTGGGAAGGCAGTACAGTGAACTGCCACTGAAGTCAGTTTTTTCCATACCTAAAACATCCCGTGATGCCATCTAATGAACAGGCCAAATGGCTATATTAGACAGTCACATGAGGAAAGATGTATTCCTCTGAAACTTTCTATGAATAGTGAAATGAAGTTGCAGCAACATTCAGTACAGAATTAGTATGACCATTCTCATTAGCTCCAAATTCTAAGAAATCAAGAGATAGCTGGCAAACCAAAGATGCACTAAGTTATACGTCCTTACAAACAAACACCCATACCACTTTCAACAGTGGCCTATGTCCTCCTGGAGATATGACCCCTGAAGTCTCTGTTCAAGGAGACAAACAGGAAATACATTAATTTACGTTCAACAAAACCAATGCGTGTTAAGCCATGGGTCACCACCATGGGTCACCACCTCTTCTTTTCCTCTCTAAACATGTTTTTCTGACTTCTGCACGGCTCTGTCTTAGAGTGAACTAACTAGAGTAAGACTGCCTCGCCAGAGCGTTATCACCCACTAATAACTAAAAAACAGTGCTATTCCAAATGCCTAACAAAGGCTTTTCTTGTGAGCCCTTATCATTTTTAATCAGATATATTTTAAACTTAAAAAATACATACACATATACTACACAGTGAAAGTTGCTCAGTTGTGTCCAACTCTTTGCGACACCATGACTATACAGTCCATGGAATTCTCTAGGCCAGAATACTGGAGTGGGTAGCCTTTCCCTTCTCCAGGGGATCTTCCCAACCCAGGAATTGAACCCAGGTCTCCTGCATTGCAGGTGGATTCTTTATCAGCTGAGCCACAAGGGTAAACCCAAGAATACTGGAGTGGGTAGCCTATCCCTTCTCCAGCAGATCTTCCTAACCCAGGGATCAAACTGGGGTCTCCTGTATTGCAGACAGATTCTTTACCAACTGAGCTATCAGGGAAGCCCTATATTATATATACTATATAAATGTGTGTATGGATTTATATACCCACACAGATTCACAACAGTCACTGCATCTTAGTAGCTTAAAAAGGACAATGAGATTTGGGACTTCCCTGGTGATTCAGTGGCTAACACTGAGCTCCTATGCAGGGGGCCTGGGTTCAATCTTTGGTCAGGGAACCAGATCCCACATGCCACAACTGAAAGATTCCAACTAAAGATCATGCTGCAGTGAAGACTGAAGATCCCTCGTGCTGTGACTGACATCTGACACAGCCAATATAAACAAATATTTTTTTTTTAAAAAAGACAACAATATTTCTTTTCTTTCACAAAAGAACCAACAAAAAAGGGTAATGTCACTTACATATTCTTCACATAGGAGATAATTCACCATTCTCAGAAAAATTAAATTAGTTTTGCCACCTAAACATAGTGATTACAAAAATTTTCAAAACACATTTCTCTTCCTTATTTTAAAAATGGTCAGTCTTAAATCTCACAGAAAATCAGTGTTGCCAACCACTGTTCAGCACTAACTCAGAAAGTGATACCAAACATATGGCATGACTGTGGTCTAGCTGTTACCAAGGTGATGTAAATAATATTTATCCCTTAAAGAGTAAATGAAATTCCCCCCATCCAGAATATTTCCCTAGGAAAAGTTCAACATAAACAGGGAATTTGTAATTGGTTTTACAACATACTTAACTTTTCAGCTATGAATTTAGATTCCCCCCAAATGGTACAAATCTAAACAAGTACCAATATCTGGCTGAAAGTACTCACAGAATATAACTGATGACAGAATCCTATGGATTTTATTCTTTGCAGTTCATAAACTATTGGTATGGATAAGTAAGATATGTGTCACTCAGAAGACAAAATTCAAGGACAAAAAATATAATGGAAATTTAATTTATAATTCATAATTCTATTAACTAAATGAGGGGAAAAAATAAAAATTTAATCCAAAAGAAAATTCAGAAATATTCTTGCAACCTAAAAATGTTTATTTAAAAATTATATTTATTTTACTTATTTATGTATTTAATAGCTGAAAGACCCAGAAAGGCAGAAATTGTAAATATGATAATTCATTTTGAGATTGGCTATGTCTCTTACAGTTGCTAAATGTTCTAGATTGATGTTTATGAAGTACAGATTCTTGACAGAGTAGGAAGGAGGTACAGTCTGTTCTACTCTAGTAAATAGCTCTGTGCCTAAGATATCTCCTGTTATTAAAAACTTTTATTAAAAACTTTAAGTTGTAAAAATGATTGGGAAGTGGGAATTTAGACTAAAGATTTCCAAATTCAAATCATAAACATATTTTTCTACATAAATTTCAATCAGTTCAAGTACATGTTCAGAGTAAAATACTGGTTGTTCAAAACTAAGACAAAATATCACAAAGCAAATTCTAACACATAAATCCTGAACAAAAATCAATCAGCTCTAAAGCCATCAAAATAGACTGCAATAAGGTCATTTCTCAGAATTTATCCTACAGATGTATTTACATACAATACAAATACGTATGTGGCAGGAATTCTTTGCAGCATTTTTTTTAAAACTGGAAATAATCTAAGTAATCACTAGCAGAGAAGTAAAATAAGTTGAATTCATAAAGTGAGATGCTGTTCAACTTTCTAATGTTCTTAAGAAATTCTACCCTTACCAAATGATCTTCAAGATACACTGTTAAGCAAGAAGAACAGATATTAAAACGTATGTATAAAATGGTCCCAATCATGATTTAATGACCGCAAAAGAGAAAAGTGTGTATATACACACAGATACTCTATAATAAGCTTTAGGGGAGGCTAACAATCAATTAATTTTAAAAATGTTTATCACATAAAATTATAAAAATGATACCGTCAATATTTTACTTGAATTTAAAATGCCAACTTGTGTTCATTTGCTAATCCTTTAACCTAGAGCCAAGGCTTTATATTTGAACATGGGTGATTGCAGTCATGAAATTAAAAGACGCTTACTCCTTGGAAGGAAGGTTATGACCAACCTAGACAGCATATTGAAAAGCAGAGACATTACTCTGCCAACAAAGGTCTGTCTAGTCAAGGCTATGGTTTTTCCAGTGGTCATGTATGGATGTGAGAGTTGGACGGTGAAGAAAGCTGAGCGCTGAAGAATTGATGCTTTTGAACTGTGGTGTTGGAGAAGACTCTTGAGAGTCCCTTGGACTGCAAGGAGATCCAACCAGTCCATCCGAAAGGAAATCATTCCTGGGTGTTCATTGGAAGGACTGATGTTGAAACTGAAACTCCAATACTTTGGCCACCTGATGTGAAGAGCTGACTCATTGGAAAAGACCCTGATGCTGGGAAGGATTGGGGGCAGGAGGAGAAGGGGACAAAAGAGGATGAGATGGCTGGATGGCATCACCGACTTGATGGACATGGGTTTGCGTAGACTCCAGGAGTTGGTGATGGACAGGGAGGCCTGGCGTGCTGCGGTTCATGGGGTCGCAAAGAGTCGGACACAACTGA
This sequence comes from Giraffa tippelskirchi, assembly GCF_054371585.1. Classification (NCBI taxonomy): domain Eukaryota; kingdom Metazoa; phylum Chordata; class Mammalia; order Artiodactyla; family Giraffidae; genus Giraffa; species Giraffa tippelskirchi. The sequence goes on from NC_137275.1 coordinate 214,867,987, forward strand.
GCGACTGAACTGAACTGAACTGAACTGATAACTGGAGCTCTGCATCATCTTCCAAGTAAAGCCACACCAATAAAGCGTCACATACTAAAAACCCCCTCCAAATTGGCTTCTTCAGAGTAAAGTCAGAACTTTAAATTCTTGCAAAGCAATCTGAGTACAAAAAACCCTTGCTGATTTTTTATGGTTTCCCCCCACATTTACAGTTGTTCTCCTCAGCAAATTTCAAGCAATTTCTTTTTGCAACTTGCCTCCACTGAATATTAACAAAGCCTTCCCTTCAGCTTTCCCAGAAACATTTTCTGATTGCCCTCATTTTTATTAAATGATAATGTGGTATTTACCTAGTTAAATTTTTGTTATAATAATCTGGCACAAATAGCTTCAGGAGTTTAAAAAAAAAAACTTGATTCTTCGTAACTGTCAGAAGCTGAGAGAATGACTTGGCCTGAAGGCCACAGTTGACTGACTTTTAAAAAAATTCTCACGTGTATACTGCATGTCAGGTACCACGCCTCCAGGCACTAAAGCTGCCACAGTGAATGAAACAGAAAACTATCGTCCCTCATTTGCGTTTAGGCTCTAGGAATGCCGTGAGAGACAACTAACAAGATAAATCAGTCAGGTCTCTTTTCGAGGGGAACAGTATTTGGAGAGGACGGGAAAGCAAGTAAGGAAGGAGGAGGGCAGCTAGAGAATCACGCAGTGATCCACAGAAGAGCCGAGGGCAGCTTGTGAGAAGTGGGAAGTGAGAAGATGGCGGCCACAGACACAGGCTGATGGTAAAACTGATAGGACTTGCTAGCAGACGGTGCTGGGAAGAGGGAAAGGAGTGGAGGAAACCTGTGAGCTACGGAAAGAAAAGGTTTAGTGACACGGAGATCACTGAGGACAGTTCAGTGAGTCTTGGGGACGAAGGCTGACTGGAGTAGATTCAAGAGTGAACAGGACAGAAACTGGACACTCCAAGGACAGACGAAGCTTTCGGGAAATTTTTCTGTGACGCGATAAAGAGAGAAGTGGCTATGGGTATCAACTGCTATGCTTTACAAAGTTTTTGTTAACAGTCAGTTAAGAGAAAGCCAAGGATAGGTCCACACTCTGTGTGTGTATATACCCTACATCCTCCACATGTATGTTCATTTTTGCTCAGATTTTTAGATTGCTAAACCAGAAGTTGATCATTAATAATTATATGTAAACTGTACACTTTAAATATATGTAATTTGTTATATGTCAATTATCCTTCAATAAAGTGGGGGAGGGGAGGAAGAGAGGCGGGAAGGAAGGGGGAGGAGAGGGAGAGGCTGAGATTGAGATGCCAGAGTGAACTAGCACCAGATCATCTTTAGCTTCTTTTCCCTATCTGCTGGTAGGAAGCATCTGTCTGGCCTGCTCAGAACCACACAGGAAACTTAGTGACTCAGGTTGCGTGTTTGGGGTGGGGTGGGGGGAGTGGCCTATGGTTGCCGAGCAATGTCCGTGGCTGGGTGGTTGAGCTTTTCGATCTAGAATGAAATGTTACCAAGCTCTTTAGACTTTAGAACTAAATCTCATCTGTATTAAATATTACATCCTTATCTTAAAAAGAACAGCTAACAGACTAGGGAAGATTTATAATCCAGTTAATGATGAAAGAAGTAATAAATCCATAGACTCACCCATATACTGTTGACAGAAGAGTCATCTAACAATCTTTTTGGAGGCAATTTGGCAATGTTTAAACTTAAAATGGGCTTCCTTCATGGCTCAGACTGTGAAGAATCTGCCTTCAATGCAGGAGACCCGGGTTCGATCCCTGGTTGGGAAGATCCCCTGGAAAAGGGAATGGCAACCCACTCCAGTATTCTTGCCTGGAGAATTCCATGGACAGAGGAGCCTGGTGGGCTAAAGTCCATGAGGCTGCAAAGAGTTGGACATGACCGAGTGACTAACACACAAACTTACAGTGTTCCATCTATCAGTTAAGAATCCACCTTGCAATGCAAGCGACACCAGTTCGATCTCTGGTCCCATAAGATTGCACATACTGTGGAGCCACTAAACCCATACGCCGCAGCTACTGAGCCTGTTCTCTAGAGCCTACACGCTGCAACTACTGAAGCCTGCATGTCTAAAGCCCAAGCTCTGCAACAAGAGAAGCCACTGCAATGAGATGCCTGCACACCCCAACTAGAGGGTAGTCCCCACTCCAGAGAAAGTCTGCGAGCAACAACAAAGAAACGCCACAGCTGAAAAATAAAATAAATCTTTAGAAAAGAAAAAAAAAGAAATGCATCACATTCAGAAATACCAGAAGCAACATATAAAGTTATAAATACAGGATGTCTGATGAAGCAATATCTGTACCAGTGTAAACTGTAAATCTAAATATTCATTGATGTTATATTAAGTGGAGTAGCAAGCAGCCATCACATAGACTAACATGGCTCTACTGCACTGACCTACATCAGAAGATACACAAATTATATATTAAGTCTGTGAAGTTATACCATGCACAATATTACATTATAAAATATCATAAGTACTTATATACATATATACCCCACACGTATTACAAAAAGTCTAGAAGAATATACATCAAATTGTTGACAGGAGTTACCTCGAGGAAGCAGGGGTGGTAGTACGGACTTCAAATTTTAATGTAAATATTTTTGTAATTTTTGCTTGTTTGTTGTTGTTTTTACAAAGAGCATGTTTGTTTTTAATAATCAAGGAAACAGTTGACAAAATTCAGCCATTATTCCTACAGGCACTCAAGAAGCTAGCTGGTGGGAAAGAAGATGGACTGGGGCTCCTTGGAGATAAAATGTCTTCTAATTTCCTGGGCTGTGTGACTGGAGGGTTTTAAAGACTCTGAACTCTCATATGCTTCAGGCAGAGGGGAGAGCAAGGGGCCACCCCAGCTTGTGCTGCTGCTCTCATGTTCTGGAAAAGGAGGACATCCTTCTGGCTTTGGATACAGCCTGGGAACACAGTTGACTGGAAAGGCTCTTCTCTGAGCCTGTGCAGAGCTGGCAGCCAGTGGGGTTTCTGGGCAGCTTGCTCCAAGTTTCTCTGGGGCGGACACTGGGGCCTGGACACGCAGCAGTGTGGGCCTCTCTATTAAGAAAAGGCAAGACTGAGTCCCCAGGTCAAGGCCCAAGGTGGAGGCCAGATCTTCCTCCTAATTGGGACTGATGAGTTTTTAACGATGGGGCCAGGCCTGGCTGAGACATCTGGGGAAAACAGATGAGGCAGGGAAGGAACTTCTTCAGGGGATGGACTCAGGCCCACGTTCCTGTTGCTCACAGGTCACAGCTGAGGAGGGGGTTGTGGGGGCGGGTCAGGCCTCGAAAGCACCAAGGGTGGGTGGTCAGCATCCAATGCCCTCCCACCAACTCAGTAGGACTGGACCCCACCCTCTTGAAACAGTGGGGCAGCTGGGAAAGGGCCAGGGTTGAGAGAATTCCATCACAGCCTAGTTTTGGCAAAAGGGGAAAAGAAAACAGATAAAACAAAAAATAATTTCCCAAAGAACAAATGAAGTCTACAGGGTTGCACGTTTGCTTTTGTAAGGAAAGGGAAGGAACACTTTGGACCACCCTTGGACATTTATTTCTCTGGCTTTTCTCACTATATTCACCCACCCACTTCGTATATTAATACATTTCTTAATCAAAGATCTTAATCAGATCGGGCTTACAGAGAGAAAAATTCTGTTAAGGAAGAGATAAGCTGTGGCGATTCATTTGCCAACCTTTTGCTCCAAGCTGTCAGTGAAATATCCGTTTCCAGTTCAGACTGGAGAGAGAATATACTTTTGTCGATTTCATCTAGGGCTATGCTACCGATGAACAACTTCAAGTCTGATTTGTAATTAATTTTGTTACCTCTTAAGATTTTAAACTCTGCTGATAATTTCCAGGGCTCTAATATTTCAAAAATTACTACTGATGGTTTCCTTTTAATAAACCTTTATTTTTCAGACTTCCTGCTATTGCTTTCAATCTTCTGTGGCTTTTTGACTTTAACTGTGTCAAGTTTTAAAGTGCAGTTACCCCTTTCGAATGCATTTCTTTTACAAGATATCTTTTATAATGCTCAGCCTAACCTATCAGGGGCAACCCACACGTGGAACATACACAAGGCGTCTCAAAGTGTGAAATGTAGCTGCTTGGTCTGATTACTGACAGCTTATTTTGCAGTCTGCACTCACATATTTGACTTTTCAGAATTCCCCATTGTGCTCCATGGTACAATATGGAAAGTAGCCCTACACTTAAGTTGGTAGGAAAAACGAAGCAAAGGATCAGCAAAAATGGTACCATTCCATCTTTTTAGATTGAACAGTATAGTAAGATCAGAAAGTTCCAGTAAGATGGAACTATCATTATTATAATGTTATAATAAGAGTGAGGCTGCTTGATTAAAGGCTTTTGAAGACTCTACTACCACATGAAAATTTATCAAATAAATAATACATTTAAGCATGGCTTAAAAGTTGGGGCTGAGAGTGAGTAACTTGTATATGGACGTACAACTTTTTAATCAGGGAGAAGAACTTTTTTCCTGCATCCTGTCCTCCCATCAACCAACTCTATTAGCATGTTGGCAAAGCTTCAACAGATCAGACCTGCAGACAGAGCATGAGGGAGAAACCTTTGTGTTCGTGCCAACTCTTGCTTAATTTATAGGCACCTATGTTTTCCAAATGAGAGCATCCCCGTCAGCTTCTTTGATAATCACAGACCTAGAGAAGATGAAAACAGACAACTAGAAAGACAGGATAAGTAGAAAGAAAAAGAACTAGGTATTAACTAAAATGAGCTCTTTAAAAAATTTTCAACTAAGCAAATACCCACACTACTTGTGTTAATTACTGTCATCTCTACACTACTGTTGTCAAATTTTCATCATTTGGGGATTATTTCATAAAAGGTACATGAAGTCCTCAACTGTAGAAATTTCAGAGGAAGAAAGAAAACATTTAATAGAAAAATAGGGGATTCAAGAAATCCTACTAATAAAACTTGCTATCTTGCACAGGTCATGTTCTCAGAGGCCCTCAGATTATATATGTATTCATATACATAAAAAAATTTCAGGAGTTGAAAAGACTGGTGACTCTTAGTCATTTCTATGACATCAGCCCCTCTCAGAGTCCACCGAAGGCCAATGCTCTACCCTGAGGGGAAAAAAGTATCCTAAAACAACTTTTTGCTTACAATTCTAGGCAATCTACACCAAAATTTCTGGACCAAATTATTCTTTTCCAGTGCTAGTGTGCTTTCAGGAATTTTTTTAAAAGTCTGTTTTACTTTGTCTAGTTGTTTGGAATTGTAGAACTATAACCAAGAATTTATACAATTTGGCACTTTTATTCATCTATATATGAAATTAAAACTTCTCAAACATAGATTAATATGTGCAAAGAAACAAGAATTTAAATCTAACTTCAATACTAGTGTTGTGATGAGGGTTTGAACCCCAAATAGAAATAGTCTATAGAGAGGCAGCGTGAAACTATAAAAAGAACATTACTTTTAAAATAAGGAGAACTGGATGAAAAATATTTTCAAAGTTCCTAGGGGCACTCAAGGATCTTGGGGTTCATTCCAGGTTTCATACATTTACGAGATGAAGACACGAGGTCTAAAAGAAAGGTCTCCCATGTTGCTCTCTCCACAAAACCTAAGAACGGGACCATCTTTATCCCCACATTGACTTCTCTGGGCTCATTTTCCTTACTTGCAAAATGAAAGATATCCCTTACCATCCAAACAGTCTATAGGCTCCACACCTAATCCTCTTAGGTGTAATTAAACTATTTAATGTGCTCCTTTGCTACAACAGCTAATTCTTATGCATGCTAAAAGCTGAAGCACTCATAAATCAAGCCATTCATGGAGTCTTTGTCACTTTAACTCCAAAACATCTGATGAATGTTTTCATTGTGCTGGTGCAAAGAAAGAGCAGTTAATTCCTCCCAGTAGTGTTTGTTGTTCAGATGCTTAGTTGTGTCCAACTCTGTGACCCCATGGACTGTAGCTGTTAGGCTCCTCTGTCCATGAAATTTCTCAGGTAAGAATACTGGAGTGGGTTGCCATTTCCTTCTCCAGGGCATCTTTCCAACCCAGGGATGGAACCCGTGTCTCCTGTATTGACAGGCAGATTCTTTACCACTGTGCCACAGTGGTTAACTATCACATAAAGTAACAAATTTTGACTGATACTAAAAAAAAAAAACACAAAACAAAACACTGATAATCCTTGTAGGTGACTCAAACATTAGGCATTTATTTTGTAATGCAACACAAATCGTTCTATTAGATATATGGATGTTGGTAATATTAAGAATAAAGATGTTGCCACATATTGTTACACAGAGAAGAATCTGAATACAGCATACTATTATGCATTCTCTTCTTCACATTGTGGAATCACTAGGAACCTTTGGTGGTGGTGCTCAGTCATGTCTGACTCTTTGCAACCCCATGGATTGTAACCCACTAGGCTCCTCTGTCCATGGAATTTTTCAGGCATGAATACTGGAGTGGGTTGCCATTTCCTGCTCCATGAAATCTTCCCTACCTAGGGATCGAACCCATGTCTCTTGCATCTCCGGCATTGGCAGCCCACTGCGCCACCTAGAAAGCCCAAGGAACCATTAATTCACAACATTTGAAAACTTTTTTTTCCTGATCAAAACTCTAGGAAATACTCAAATTAAATTATAAAGTAAAAGGTACAAATCCTTTTGTACCTTTGCTAGTTGGACACAACTAAGCATCTGAACAACAAACACTATTGCGAGGAATTAACTGCTCTTTCTTTGCATCAGCGCAATGAAAACATTCATCAGATGTTTTGGAGTTAAAGTGACAAGTCATCCTTTTGGTTAAAAGAAAAAGGATCTATACTAAGATTTTTCCAGAAGTTCAGTTCAGTTGCTCAGTCATGTCCGGCTCTTTGTGACCCCATGGACTGCAGCACGCCAGGCTTCCCCATTGATTACCAACTGCCGAAGCTTGCTCAAACTCATGTCCATCAAGTCGGTGATGCCACCCAACCATCTCATCCTCTGTTGTCTCCTTCTCTTCCGTTGTCCCCTTCTCCTCCTGCCTTCAATCTTTCCCAACATCAGGGTCTTTTTCAATGAGTCAGTTCTTTGCATCAGGTGGCCAAAGTATTGGAGTTTCAGCTTCAGCATAGTTCCAACGAATATTTGGGCAGATTTCCTTTAGGATTGACTGATTTGATCTCCTTGCAGTCCATGGGACTCTCAAGAGTCTTCTCCAACACCACAGTTCAAAAGCATCAATTCTTTAGCACTCAGCTTTCTTTATAGTCCAACTCTCACATCTGTAATGACTACTGGAAAAACCATAGCTTTGGCTAGACAGACCTTTGTCAGCAAAGTAATACCTCTGCTTTTTAATATGCTGTCTAGGTTGGTCATAGCTTTTCTTCCAAGGAGCAAGCATCTTTTAATGCCATGGCTGCAGTCACCATCTGCAGTGACTTTGGAGCCCCCAAAAATAAAGTCTGTCACTCTTTGCATTGTTTCCCCATCTATTTGCCATGAAGTGATGGGACCAGATGCCATGACCTTAGTTTTCTGAATGTTGTTTTAAGCCAACTTTTTCACTCTCCTCTTTCCCTTTCATTAAGAGGCTCTTTAGTTCCTCTTCACTTTCTCCCATAAGGGTGGTGTCATCTGCGTATCTGAGTTATTTCAATACAATTCAGCCCAGAAACAGTAATACCAACAAACCATTTTGTGCAAGACCATGTGTTAAATGTCTTTTGGGGGGCTGGTGTGGGGGGGTGGATGCAGAGATAAAATAAGACATAATTCTGGCTTGAAGAGCCTAGAACTAATGTTGGGAAGAAAGGCATTTGTGCAGCTAGAAGGGAAACAGAAGAGGAAGGAGCACCAGAGCGGAGGAGAAAGAAAACAAGGCAAGAGAAACTCACCGAGACTTTCCAAACCTGAATGTGAACATGAATCATCTAGAGATCTTATTAAAATATAGATTCTGATTTTACAGATCTGGTTGGGATCTGAGAGTCTGCATTGCTGACAAGCTTCTAGAGAATGCTAATTTTACTTGTCCATTCATAACACTTCATGCAGCAAGGGTATGAAAGACTATAGTGCAACCCAACAGAACTTTCTGCAATGATAGAATGTTCTAATCAGAATTACCCAGTATGGTAGCCACAAGGCACTGTGACCAGTGAGCTCTTGAAATATGACAAGCGTGACAGAGAAACTTCTTTTTAAAATTATTTAATTTTAATGAATTTAAATTTAAATAGTCATATGTCTAATAGCCATCCTTGTGAGGACAGCAGGTATAGATTTTGCAGTTAATTTAGAGCAAAATGCATGGTAGGCCTCAACTTTCTGCATACTTATGAAAATCAACTTAGTTCAGGATTATCTCTCAACCCGGGCACTAATGACATTTTGGACTAGACAATGCTTTCTTATCAAGATGCTGGTCTTCCCATTGCATGATGTTTAGCAGCATCCTTGGCCTCTATCTACTAGATGACAGTGGTACCCATTCTAATCATGAAATAAAAAATGTCTCCAGACTTTGTCCAACCTGAGGGAGGGTGAAGTCAGTGGCTGACTAAAGCTTTTAGATAGAAAAGCATGTGAGATAAACAGTGGCCTCCTTAAGCACAACCTAGGTATTTGCATTAGTTTTCTACTGCTGCCTTAACCTGGCATGCTGCAATTCATGGGGTCGCAAAGAGTCGGACACGACTGAGCGACTGAACTGAACTAACCAATTATCACAAGCTTTTTTAGATTTTTGAACGAGGAATGGGTCATTTTCAGATATGAAATAATTAGTGATTGTGTTAATTAAATCAAATTATTGTTCAAAAATTTAAAAACAAATCCTTGAATCTGTTCCTATAAATTGCTCTTAAAGAGTAAAAGCCTATATCTGCTTAGCTTTTTCTAAGAGGTGGGTGATGAAGAGTAAATAAAGCCAGATGGCATTTACACTTAAGCTTTCTTTCTCTTTTTGAGTTTGATGTACAAGACGTGACAAACTGTATTTAGAAGCCCATTTTCCCAGGCTTGGGAAGTTAAGCTTGGTGAGGTTGACAAGGAGGAAGGTGTAGGGAGAAGTGGTGGCCCAAGGATAGAGTATTTGCTGATTCACTTTCCCACCACAAAGGGTGGCAAACTGAAACCAGCCTTTAATTTAACTCTTTTTTTGCACTTTCAAAGATACAAGCACTTCTATTCATTGAATGGTGGTTAACATGATTAGAGAAGTAGAAGGGGGGGGGGTGGAGAAAGAGAAGGTAGATTATGTTCTGGTTTTGTTTACAGGGAGCTATGAAAGATCGAAATGTACCAGAATAGAGTATCTTCTGCTGCAATAAAGCTACTGACCAAATTCGTATTTTTGTATTATGGGCAGTCTGAAGGGTTTCCCTCCCACAAAAGTCCATGAATAAGACTTCTGATCCAGGCAAGATGGTACAAACAGCTTTCTCCCTGTACCTCCCAGCTAAGTATAAACACAAATCCTGGGAAAAAACACAAGAGACAACCAAAGAGAACTCTGAAATGCAGAAAAGGAAGGTGAACCAATTAGAGACTCCAGGGCTAAGTGGTCTCGCAATCTCAGACCTAACAAGATCAGCCAAGCTCAAGACTTTCCAGATTGCCAACCAAAGGCAGGCCAGGTGGGCTCATTCCTCCCCCAGATCAAATGGGGTATCACCGAAATCTGCAGGCTAGCCTGCAGCACTGGCAAAAAGGGCTAGATCAGGATCACCCCTGATGGTAAGTGGCCAGGGGAAGCACTCTCCTTACTCACCAGGCCTAAGACTCCCTTGGCCCAGTGAGGGATAGTGGGCACCAGGCAGCACCAGAAGAGGAGATTCTGACGGGAAAAAGTCCACCTGGGAAGTATTGTTCTTCCCTGCAACATGGAGGCAAGGAGAGAGGAAAAGGAGGATCATCCTGGCACAGCAAGAGCCAGGAAGTATGTTTGTTCTCAGGCCAAAGAATGCTTCTCTCCACCCCAACCAGACACTGGGAGATCATACCCGGGGAGATTCCTCCACCCTCAGGTGGAACCAGCAGGGACTGTGGGAATCTGAGCCGCCCCAAATAGTCCAAATCAACCAAAACAGCACCACAAAGTCCCTGAAAATGCTAAGCCTAAATGGGATGACTGACCGATAAAAGAAAAAAATTAAAATAGGACCTTGAGTCTCTAAATATAATAGCTAAAATGCCTAGTTTACAGTGGAAAAGCACTCATCACATCAAAAATTAGGAAAATCACTACTTGACTGAGAAAAGAATCAGCTGATGCTAACACTGAGCTGGATCAGATATTAAATTATTGATAAGAATTTTAAAGCAGCCATCATGAAAATGCTTCAACACACAACTGTAAATTCTTTAGAACAAAGAAGTGTCTCAGCAAAGAGCTTGAAGTTTTAAAAAATAACCAAATGGAAGTTTGAAATTAAAATATGAAATAAGAATAAAGAGTGGGTTCAATAGTAGAAAGCAGATGACAGATATCAATTCATCTGAAGACAGATCAATAGAATCTACTCAATCTGAATAAGAGAAATAAAATAGACTCAAACAAAAGAAGAAATCCACAGTGGCAGGGACCAGGATGATAACAAAAGAGTCAACACTTATATACATCATCAAAGTCCCAGAGGACATGAAAATGGAAGCAAACTTGAAAGACTATTAGAAGAAACAGTGGTTTAAAATGTCCAAATCTGGCATATATATATGTATACATACACACCCTATATATATAAGCCTACAGATTCAAGAAAACAGTATGAAACTCAAAGAGGATAAATACAAAGAAATCCACAGCAAGACATTTCATAATAAAATTTTGAGAAATGAAGCCAAAAAAAAGTCTTGACAGCATTCACACCAGTTCAAGTAAGAGCAAATTTCCCATCTAAAACCATGACAGCCAGAAGTAAGTGGTACACTTTTCCAGTGTTGGGGAGAGGGAAAAAAGAAATGGTCATCTTCAAATTCTATATCCAGCAAAAGTATTCTTTAGGAATGAAAGGAAAACAAAGACATACTCAAATGAAGGAAAAATAAAAGAATTTGTTGCTGGTAGAACTACCTTTAAAAAACAGCTGAAAGAAGTTTTTCAAAAGAAAGAAATGCTAAAAGAAGGAATCTTGGAACATCAGGGGAAAAAAGGAAAAACAACAAAAGGAACAGAAATACGGCTATGTAAAATAGACAATTCTCCTCAAGGGTTTTATAAAACAGGTCACTGAAACAAACACTAAATAATCATGATTCTCAAGTGGGAAAAGTAAAGGGATTTACATGGAAATAAAATAAGGCTTCCACACTTCAATGTGGTAAAATACTGATATTAGTAGATGATGGTAACTCATATATATATATCATGAAATACTCAGAGCAACCATTAAGAAAACAATACAAAGAGATACTCAAAAACACTGTAAATCAAGATGCAATCCTAAAAGTCCTGAATGTCTACTTGGGATTTTGCATATTAGATGGCTAAATGTATACAAAAGCATAAAGTCATTCAGGGAAGAGTTCTGGACTGGGGCCTACCTCACTGTGGGATGGATCTAGAACAGAGTAAGATCTGAATCTACCTGGACATGTACATCACCAGAACTTACTGGGTCTCACTTTTCATATCTTTGGAATAGAAAGGGTTGGAGAAATAGGTCTGTAAGACAACTTGGGCCTTTTTCAGGGTTAACTATGTGATTATTCTATAAATTATGGGTCCCCATTCTTCTCACCCACCCTATGAATCATATTCCTTATAATTCAGATGTCTCTAAAAGTGCCCTGAAAACTATGAGAAAATCTACAATCAAAAAGGCATTTATGGGTAAGCACACTCAAGCCTCTCAGATTCCAGGAGAGAGAAGTAAGAGAAGGAAAAGACTCAAATGTAACATATACCCATTGGAGCATGCACCATTTTCACTTAGAGGAATTATTCATTCTTTTTCCACCACTGGTAGGAAATCAAAGTAAGTAAAGTATTTATTCCTGTTCACTTCGCATTCCTCTTAGGTCAGCCTGTATCTAATCTCTGAAACTAAAGGGATTATAGGGAAATTGGCTAGTTCCCATCACAGCACCCCAACTCTACATGCTTTCACTTCTTTCTCAGCTGGCCGTGCTACCGAAATCCAAGTCTGCATCAGTGGTCCCCAAAATAACTTACCTTTTGGAAGTGCTAGTCATATATGGATGGTTTGGTACATTAGACAAATAGATTTAATACAATGTTTTATAAACAAGTATAAACATCTTAACTTTATCATAAAGCTTAAAAGACTTCTGTTTTTTTATCAGTAATGTGTAAAGATTAAAAAGCCTTGTATGTAAGAAATCCCCTGGTGGTCCAGTGGTTAGGACTCTGTGCTTTCATGGCCCACGGCTTGAGTTCAATCCCCGGTCAGGGAACTAAGCTCCTGCAAGTCACACAGTGAAGCAAAAAAGAAAAAAGACTATAAACTTCTGTCAATCTCTTATGTTTTGTGACCAGATAAACAGAATTAGATGGAATCACTCAACATGGCAATCCAGCTTTGTGGTTAAGAGCTTGGGCTTTGATGTCAGATGTACCTGGACTAGAAAACACCCTGGTCTGTGTTCTTGCTGGCTCAGTGTCCTAGTTTAATATCCTGGGTCTCAGTTTATTCATTCGTAAAAAAAGATATGATAGTATCTACTGTACAGGACTGCTGTAGGCTACACACAAGTGCTTGGTATATACTAAGCATTATACTATATAAACTTTGTTGTCAGAGGCACGAATAATTTTGGGAACAAAGTGAAGCATTTTAAAAGGTCAGATCAGTAAGGGTTATGGCACAAAAATACAAGTCCTTAGAGATGTTACCTCTGAAGCCAAACTGTTCCTGTGTTAACATTTGAGACCCCAAGATCGTTTACCACCTGACTTCAATGCTGGACTACTTCCTACATTAGGATAGGGGTAACTCCTTTCATACCTGGTGTAACATACTCCATAAAATAGGGTAAAATTCTACTTCATTTGTATAATATAACTACTAGTGGTTTCTTAAAAAAAAGCTTATTTTAATCCATGTGTTCTTTTCTTTGAGAAAAAACAAAGTATCAAGACATGTATTCATCAAAAACAGCAGCTTCATAATTTTAGCCTGTACTAGAAACGTAAGCTTATCTTCTCTTTTTTTTAACACTAACCCAATAGACGCCAAATGGTCACCTCAAAAAATGATCTAATAAAATCATACATTCCAATCACTCTGTGGTAGAATTTTTTTCATATTTAAATATTTTCCTTGGATTTGACTCTCATAACCATTAGAAGTGATAGTCAGTTATCAAAGTATTTTAAAAACAGCTAGTTTTCTTCAAGGCCTCTTCTAGGAAAAGACTTTTTAAATTAACATGATTTCTATGTAAAAAATATAAATGCACTTAGCAAATATAATAGACATATCATACAAAATATAAGTAAGACCCAAGCTTCTATAGTGATATTGGATACACTTTAAGGGGCCAACATATGGATAAAGGAAGTTTCTGAAAATTTACTATGTGGAAAAATCCTTCACTGACACAAAATAGACTTGAAATAATAATTAAATTTTGTAATTTTTTTAAAAACCTAAAATTAAGAATAAAACAACTTTTATCAATGTCTATACAGTTTCTGTTATTACAGTGTAGATACCTAATCACAAAAGCTAACGCATGCCTGAAAATATTAAAAATGTATTCATCATATCAGCTTAACAAAGAGGAGAAAAGGATAACACTGTATGAGAAGAGGTCAAGTCTTATTTAAGAATTTGATAGCAATAATGTCACGGACAATCAACATTCTTGATAATGTACTGACCAGGGAATAGCATCACAGAACCATCAAGTGAGGGGTAGAAAACAACTAAGACTAACAGACATGGGTGGAAGATAATCTAGATTCCTTAGAGATCTGGCAGGCCTCCGAGGCACATACAGCTCCAGTCCCCTTGGCATTGTAAAAAGGTGGAGGGGGGGGGGCTTCCCAAGGGGCGCTGGTGGTAAAGAACCCTCCTGCCAATGTCGAGACATAGGAGATGGGGGTTCGATCCCTGGGTCAGGAGGATCCCCTGGAGGAGGGAATGGCAACCCATTCCAGTATTCTTGCCTGGAGAATCCCCATGGACAGAGGAGTCTGGTGGGCCACAGTTCATAGGGTCACAAAGAATCGCACATGACTGAAGCAACTTGGCACAAAGGTTCCAGGCCTCCAGTGGAACAGCTCTTTGGTGGAAGAGAAGGCAGAGATAGACGTATGAAGACAAAGGAAGAACCATAGATGAAAATAAACAGGTTACCCATAAAGGGAGAATACTCAGACTGACCTCAGACTCTTCTAAATCAGAAGAGTCTTCTAAATCTATCTTGACCCATTAATTCTATATTTTTCCCCATCATTTATGTGTCAGGACAACAGAAAGATGCTCTCAGATAAAAGATATGTTACTATCTGTGTGATGGGACTATGTGGGTGACTATTAATATTTTCTTTCTTTTTCAATATTTCCCAATTTATCTGTGTTGATCATACACTACGATAGAAGAAAAATAAACATCATTAATAAAAAAAACTTAGCCATTAAAGCAGAATAAGAAGCAAGAATCACAGAGGATAGAAAGATGGCTTGCTATGCAAAGAATATTTGAATTGTCTGATTTATATCAGTTTAATTAACCCAAAGTTTTCTACCAAAAAAGAAAGATATCCTTAAAACACACACACAGACACACACACCCCACATTCACATACCCCTTTTCTGATTTCAGAATGAATCATTTAAAAATTATAGTAGAAAAAGTTTAAGCTCTTTCCCAATCCAAATAGGTCAGCCTCTCATCTACTCCTCTTTATCTGTTCTTAGGAAACAACTAATCACTGTTTTTCTCATTTTCTTTTTTCCCCTTAAGCTTATTTTAAGAACATTTTCCACCTAAATTAGTAATTAAAATACTATTTATTATAAATGATTTTATCTAAATATTTAGAAATACTTAGCTGTTTTAAAATATTTTTATTTTTTCTATTTTAAAATTATTTAGACATTTTAAATAATTTTACAATGATCTATTAGCACTTAATAAAATATTCATAAATTATTATTTAGATGAGTATTTTTACTATTAACTATTAAAATACCTTTTATATAACAGTTTAATTGTAATGATTAAAATCTTAAAATTGGACTTCTATGTAAATGAATGCCTGATCATATATCTTTAAAAGAAACTCAGAAAAAATGTAAAATAAAATAATAATCTAAGAGGATACACACATTTTAGTAACTGCACTAAATAAAACATTCTAGACTCTAAGAGAGAAATTCAATAGGTAGTGGTGTTAATGGAGAAGGCAATGGTACCCCACTCCAGTACTCTTGCCTGGAAAATCCCATGGATGGAGAAGCCTGGTAGGCTGTAGTCCATGGGGTCGCTAGAAGTCGGACACGACTGAGCTACTTCACTTACACTTTTCACTTTCATGCATTGGAGAAGGAAATGGCAACCCACTCCAGTACTCTTGCCTGGAGAATCCCAGGGACAGGGGAGCCTGGTGGGCTGCTGTCTATGGGGTCGCACAGAGTCGGACACGACTGAAGCGACTTAGCAGCAGTAGCAGCAGCAGCAGTGGTGTTAACTATATACCATAAAGAAATGCCTTTTCCTCTGTGGACTAGAAACTCCCTCACAAGTGCACCACTGCCCAGGAAGCCTTATGAAATTGAGACCCAGCTCTGCGGGGTGCTGGGAAGCCCATGGTGCAGGCAAGACCCTCGCTGAAGGCAAGGACAGGCACATCCAGCAACCCTTCAGCACAGTTGGTATGCTCCACGCACAGGAAAAGCTCAATGGAATTTTTAGTTTCCATTTCAGAAGGGACAAGGGAACTAGAGACTAGACACCGGAGTGGTAAAGATCTGTATGATCTGACCTCTGGTGTATCTTCCCCATATTCCTATTACCTTCTGCTTCTCAGTTGAGACTGGAATTCAACACTAAATTGAATTACAAAAGTTCCAGATGTTTGTATAAGGGTCACAAGACTCTTCAGAGTCCCGTGGACTGCAAGGAGATCAAACCAGTCAATTCTAAAGGAAATCAACTCTGAATATTCACTGGAAGAACCGATGCTGAAGCTCCAATACTTTGGCCACCTGATGCAAAGAGCTGACTGACTGGAAAAGTCACTGATGCTGGGAAAGATTGAGGGCAAAAGGAGAAGGGGGTGGCAGAGGATGAGATGGTTAGATAGCATCACTGACTCAATGGACAGGAGTTTGAGCAAACTCTGGGAGACAGCGGAAGACAGAAGAGCCTGATGTACCACAGTCCACGGGGAGGCAAAGAGTCAGACACGACTTAGGGACCTAACAACAACAACAATAAGGGTCAGCAAAAAGCAGAGAGGCCAGGGCAGATACTATCTCAGTCTAAAGTAAACCTCAGAGGCAGAAAACCCCAAGCAAGACAGGAAGTGGATGGACAGATACAAAGCCATCTGGGTCACTGAGGACTGGGGAAGGGAGAGAAGCAAGCACAAACACAATGCAGAAACAAAACAGCTAAATCACCGGTTTTCAATCCTTAACAGCAGAAAATGGAAAGAAAACACACTGTCTTTCCACGCACACCCAGTTTCGACCACCCACAAGGCCAGATCTCTGCTCTGACCCTCTGCCTCTGCAGAACTTCTGTATCACAGTGCCTGGAACTTGGGAGGGCGGACACTGCCAAGAATCTCCCTCCCTCAAAACCAATTCCCACCTCTTCACAGATGCAAATGTCTGATTCAAGACCCAGAGACAGCATATAAAACTGTGAAAAAGGAAAACCCTTGTCTTTTAATGACTGTTTATAAAGAAAGAGAATTAATAGAGGTTAAACTTTTTGCTGACTAAAGAGTTCTCATTTATTTTTACTCCTAAAAGCAAAGAGAGAAGAGGCAAGATCAAACGAGCTGCTCCAACAAAACCTGTTCTAAGACATTCGTCCTTCAGACAGCACTGAAATGCTGTTAATGGAGTTAGTGTTTGGATGTTCACGTTTTCATCAACCACAGAAACTGGCAATGTCTAAATCTGAACTCTTACAATATAACCCTATGTCTCCTCCTGAAGACAAAGTCTCAAACATCAGCTTTTTCATTACTCGGGAAATGTGCCCAGAAGAAAGGACTAGAGATTCCATTCCAAATGTCACCAGGACACTGCCCTTTTTTCTTCAACCTGCAGATGAAACTGGCCCCTTTTAGTTCACAAGGCTCTTGCTAATCTTGCCTCTCTTAGGATGCCCCAACTAGTGAAAAGGTTGATCTCAACTGGATTAGGCAACTGGTTAACCTTATGAAGGTCAGGTCCTTCCACAAGAAGGACCAACACAGGAACAAGAACTCCATGGCAAGAATGCTTTACATTTACTCGTCAACACAGTGTATTTAATTGGATCAGTTGTCTTATTTCCAATGAGGAACTAAAAAGTTGAATTCAACTGACTTGTCAAGCTACCATTCCAATTGAAATCTGTGTTCAAATCCAGATATACTATTTTATTCCCAGACACAGTAATGCACCTGGCATGCAACAGGTACTATCAATCTATTTGCCTACCTACCTACCTTTATGGAAATAAAGTGTTGAACTGATTCCAAGGCAATTTTCCACCAGACCATGCCACATGGAACTATAGATTTTTAGAGCAGTCATTACATTAGGTACAGATTTGCAAAAGTAGTATTTACCACTAATACAAGTCAGTCTTAGAGCTTAATCAGAAAGGTTCATCTTGCTGAGAGAAATGAAAATTAGCACCAACTTGTCATTTTACACACACACATATATACACAAACACATTTGATTCTAAGAATCTCTTAGTCAAAGTTTTACAAAAGCATTATGAAAGGTGTTTTATATATATTTTAAGTATATTCATTTTTAGCTTTAGATATTACAAACCCATGTAATAACCAGACTAGATCAGCAGATAAGAGTATGATACACCCAAAAAACAATGCCCATTTTGGATGAAACAAAGCAAGTGAAGGGAAATAAGTCTGAGGAACAGGTTGCAAAATGATTTTTGGAAGGATGAGATTATTAGGGTAAGAGATTCAACTTTCCCTCTTAGGCCGTGGGGATGACCCATTTGCATTACTGATTAGGAAGATCTAAGCACCTATTCTGCAGGACATACAGGAAGAGTGAGATGCTGAAAGTGGAGAGAATGGGTAAGAAGTTCAGTTGGGTACTTGTTACATTCTTCCACAGAAAGGCTATTATTGGGTTGCATTAATGGGACATGTCCAAGCTTGACAAGTATCACTGTCCTTTATCTCTGGCAGGAGATGAGAAACAAAAAGAAGTTTTCCACTGCTTTTTTCCCCCCTAGGTTCCTGCCCACAAAGGATGCCATCATCTCAAAAGGTACCTCTTCCCAGGGGAAAGCAAGCTTCACACCCAAGAATTTACAAACTCCCACTCGATTCTAAACATACTTCTCTTTCTCTTCTTATGTAGCTGCCTAACTTTTAAACTGCTTTATCTTTGAGTATGTAAATATCTTTAATAAATACGTTTCTACCAAACATCTAGAAGAATCCTGGTTCAGAGAATAACTCATGATCATCTTCCTTTTCAGATTTGAGGCTAAGATGGATATTCCCAGATAATTACATGGAATATGTCTGACACAGTATGGATACAAAAGTCTTCTCTCTTTGCACTTCTTTCCATTTCTTTCCTCATTAAATACTCAAACAGAAGCTTGCTTTATTTTGCTTGCTGAGATGCTTCTGGCTTTCACTTTTCCTTCAAATAGGTCATTTTACCTCTTTCCTTAGTTCTAACAACCACCTGGCTTGCATAGGAACTTGGCTGAAACAGATTTCACAAGTTAAAAATAAAAGTCTGAATTCAGAGATGGTAATGAGGATGTGTGTCATATGTTTAACACAGACATTGTCCTCAAAGATACTTTAGTCTGTTCTTAAACTCTGTGTAACTGTACTCTTAAACTACTATGTTCAGCATTTTATAGCTTTTCTTCACGTTTCATTAAAAAAAATTATTGCTATTTTGTGATCACAAGAATCCTATACAATGTAGAATCCTTGAAAATGAAATATAAAACAAAATGTATAATTCCATCTTTGAAATCAAACCTGTGAACAGCATATGTACATCTATGTACATGCATACATATACATACAACCACCACACATACCTTTGTACACATTTTTCTCCTTAGAATAAATTCCTAGAAGTACAAAGACATAAAAGGATACAAATCATCTCAAATCTTTAGATGTAGCTTTTAGCTTATTTTCTCTACTTCCTATCAGGGACAATGAAACAGTCACTGACTTTCCTAAGAAGAGAAATGGAACAAGTTTGCCTTCTTTTTAGGTCTTCCTATTTACCTTCCGAGTATCAGTCTATATAATCATTTAAAAAATTATCAAACATGGTAACAACGTGAATGACCAAAATAAAGCAAAAGCAAACAGATAAGTTGAGAATGAAATAACCCCATGATAAAATATTAGGCTGACTTTAAATATTAAAGGCAGCCGTATGAAGTGTGATATCAATTATATAACACAACTGTATCTACTCACGTGCATGTCTGCACACACACGACAGCTGTTGAAAGCGTCTGCCATGTGCCCTGTGCTGTCCTAAGCTCTGCATCTGCACCTTCTCATGTAGTTCTTTCAATAACCTCAGGAGACAGACACTCCTACTGTCTCTGTCTTACAAATGAGAAACTGAGGTTCAGAGAGCTCAAGAGGCTTTTGTGGGCCACATAACTGAGAACTCATCGATGGAGTTGGGATACAAGTCCAGGTCTGAATCCCTCCAGAAGCCTTTGTTCTGAGCCACAAGACTAGGAAAACACACTGCAATAGGAAAACACACTGGATGGAAATACATCCCAATGGTGGTAGTCAAATGCAGCGTGGCTTTTTATTCTTATTTAAATGTTTGTCCTTTATGAAACATTGCCACTGAATATGATTTACTTTGCTAGGCAGGCATAAATCAGTGAAGAGGAAATAAAGATCACATACAGCCCCTGTTGAGTCAGGGCCATCATTACTGATGATCCCAGGACATCATTATCATGAGGAGATCCTTTGCTTTACATGGTTCTCCTCCTCCTTTCCTTGCAATTGAGGTGGTACAGTCTTCTAAGGAGGCAGGTAGCTCTTCAAGCTCCACAGGTTTTCTCTAAAGAATGTTAATTACCACCCCCCACTTCCCCGCCCTGCCAAAAAATCCTCTACTAACTTCACAAATATTCTATACTTAACTCAAAATGTAAAAATAACAGTAGTCTGGATGTTATCAGGAAATATTATTTGGAAACTAGATCCTTGAAAAAAAGAACTATAATATAATATGCATGATGAACTCATTCTTCTAAATTAGGTAAAATAAAGATTCTTGAAGGCTATTGAGAGAAGATAAAGCAGAATTCTGAGTGCTGGGCATATTCATTTTTTATGCTGTAGCAACTCTATAGTTGGGAGAATCAAACAGCTTCTTTTCAAAACATAATCCAAGGTATGGAAAATAAAATTTTCTTCAAACTTTGAGGAACAGGACAGTAAGTTTTTAAGACTAAGGAACACTCTAATAAACCTCACTCTAGACTGAATCAACCAATACATTAGTAAATCAAGCCCAGAAATCCCTTCATTGCACTGCACTCTGGAAGCAGACTCCCAGCCTTCTTTAAGAAATATTATAAAAACGTTCTCATGGGATGTGGTACTGCATGTGCTGACTATGGTGAAGCGTCTAGTACCTCACACCATGACCTATGCACCCATCACAGACAAAGAAGACCCATAATAGAAATTCCTCTCTGGGCTCAGTATTCACAAGTGCTATTTCACATATCTTATAGTCACAAAATCATCAATCTAATTGTATTTGCATCTGCATTAATTGCTAGAAAGTATATCCTTATATGGCACTTTCTCACATTTATTTTTCCCTTTTTCTTCTTTTTCTCGCTTATTTTTAATTTAACTTTGTCCTCTGAACTGTACCCATCTTTTTAAGCTGACTTAAATCCTTTTTTTAATACAAGTTAAATATAAACAAACACAGGCAGATACTCTGCACACATGTGTAAGACTAGTTATGCCATACTACCATTTAGACATAAAAATCATGCAACATGAACGGTATTAGCATGTCTCCTACAAACCAAAAAGGAGCAAAAATGTTCACTTCTCTTCTGACAGTGAGGTCCAGTCTAAATTCTGTCCTGGGCCATTCAGCAGACACTCAGATGACAGCTGACCCCAACACAGTTGCTGGCTTGTCTGCAGAGTCACAACAATATCCTGATTACGTGTTTCCAAGCCACTATGCTCGGGAAGTAAGTGGTCAGGGACGTAACACTTCTGCTATCCTTGAGGTGAGTAGACAAAGGAAACTGTCAGGCTGGAGATGTGACATTTTAAAAACAAACGGTGCATGGAGGAAGTGCAAGTGAAGGGATGAGGCAAAAGATAGGAGAATCAGGAAAGAGTAACGTCTCAGCAGCCAAAACAAGAGAAAAATTCAAGACGGGTGGGTTCAATGATACATTCTTTAGGGAAGAACAAATACGTGAAGGAGGTATTTTTAAATGTAGATTTACATACACAATATTGCATCCTTAATCTTCCATCAAATAATATTAATTTCTTTTAAAATGGTGCTTTTCAAAAGTCAATTCTTCTTCCAACTGTGCTCATTTTAAAACACATGGCACATGTATGCTGGGCACACTCTACAATCTCCCTTCCCTGAGTCACAGGCTTGTACAGTCCCCCGCCTTGTGTGTGGGAAGAACCGGTAACTTGCTTCTAAGAAACAGAATACAGCAACAGTTATGCATCAACTTCCCTGATGGTTTGGTTATATGGCAAAGGTGAAAGGATTTTGTATTTGTAATTAAACTGACTTTAAGTGGAGCAAAACATAAATTATCCTGGGTCTGCTGGACCTAATCAAGCAAAGCTCTTTTAAAAACAATCTAGAAGTCAGACACTGGAAAACTGTGAAGACTCTGTTGCTTTTTTCTTTCCCAATTTATTATTTTTTTATTGAAGTATAGTTGATTTACAATGCTGTATTAGTTTCAGGTGTACAGCAAAGTGATTCAGTCACACACATACATATATATGTGTGTGTGCGCACTCAATCATGTCTGACTCTTTGCGACCCCATGGACCGTAGACAGCTAGGCTCCTCTGCCCATAGGATTTCCCAGGCAAGAATACTGGTGTGGACTTCCTTTTCCTTCTCCAGGGGATCTTCCCAACCTTGGGATGGAACCTGCGTCTCTTACATTTCCTGCATTGGCACGTGGATTCTTTACCGCTAGCACCACCTGGGAAGCAAGTTATAGGTTATAACTGCTTATAGGTTATTACAAAATATTGAGTATGGTTCCCTGGTTCCCTGTGCTATACAGTATACAGTAGGTCCTAGTTTACTCTGAAGAAGCAAGCTGCCATGATTTCCACAGCTGCAAGGAAATGAACTCTGCCAACCACCTGAGGGACCTTGGAAGCAGATCTTTTCCTGGTCTGGCTTCCACATGAGAAGGGAGCCCAGGCAACCTGATGACTTCAGCTTGGTGGGACCCTCAGCAGAAAAGCCACTATGGTGTGCTTAGAAGTCTGACCGAACCTGGGTGATAGTAAATAGATGTTTTACCACTAAGCACGCTAATCTGTTATACAGCACAGAAAACTAATACAACATCTATACATAGTCAATTTGCATGAGAATTGCCCATGATACTAACAGGAAAAAAATGGAATGGAAACTTCGGACTTTTTGTGAGTTTCTAGGTTTTTAGCATTTATATTCTTTCTTTGTAGCCTTAATGTTTATATTTTTAAACCTCTTTTTGAAGTACAACTGACATCAGACTCTTAAGCGTTCATATCCTACTTAGCCAAGCTCTCCCACATTAAATGTTCCAGATACTTCAAGCTTCTGCTACAAAGTCCATGATGCTAGGCTGGAGGACCACCGATGCTGTTACTATGGGGGTTCATTGTTTGCCTGCCCAAAGAGACTTGCCTCCGGTAGGCCAGGAAATGTTTAGCTTGCTAGCCTGTGATTTCCATAATCTTCTAATAAGCCAAGAGGGAATCAAGCTACATCTTTACATTGTTACAGTGACTCAGCAACACAGGATTCAATGCCTTCCACCTCAAAGCTACAAGACCACTGGTTCTCCCTTCACCTTCTATTTGGGTTTGAAAACTACGTAAGTACGGGGCCAGCAAACTCCCTACAGACCTGAAAGGGGAGCCAAGGTTTCATTTCCATTTTTACACTGAGATGAAAACACAGTCTAAGGCCAGGCTATTCAGCTAAGACTTGGTTCCATAATAGCATGTTCTCTCTGTTGTGTGTAAAATTATACAGTGATGATGTATTTCCATGCCACTGTGCCCAGAAAGTGGGTAGGCAGCAATGGCTGTAGCGTGGGTGAAAGGGTTAGGCATGTGAACACTTGGGTAAAGGGAGAATGGGGGAAGGGACAGTTTGTCTTTCTGAAGCACTTTTCTGTCAATTGGATATTAAACTTAAAAAATGCTTGCATTATATGGTTTGAGAGATGAATGCAATGTTTTCGACATGCAGTCTAAGACCACAACAAGGCACTAGCTCTCTAGGGATTTTTTTTTTTTTTAATTGGAGGTTAATTACTTTACAATATTGTAGTGGTTTCTGCCATACACTGACATGAATCAGCCATGGGTGTACATGTGTTCCCATTCTGAACCCACCTACCCATCCCATCCCTCTGGGTCATCCCACTGCACCAGCCCTGAGCACCCTGTCTCACGCATCGAACCTGGACTGGCGATCTATTTCACATATGATAATATACATGTTTCACTGCTATTCTCTCAGATCATCCCACCCTCACCTTCTCCCACAGAGTCCGAAAGACTGTTCTATACATCTGTGTCTCTTTTGCTGTCTCGCGTATAGGGGCATCATTACCATCTTTCTAAATTTCTCAGAATTGTTTCTAATGAAGCACTAGCCATATTTTTTTCCCCCAAACTTGTGATTCTTCTACACTAAAACTACTGTCACAAATGTACTAGGAACAGCAAAAACAGCAAATTTTCATTGCTTAGAAAAATCAGAGAGAATAACAGTCTTTCTTTTTCTTTGTTTTCCTTTCCTTCCTTCTTTCCTCTCTGGTTTTTAACATTTTAAATATTAAAGGAAACAATAAAGTACAGAGCACTGGCACTGAAATTACAAATCTGCAGTTTGGGTGTGGGTTCCAGCAAATGTTGGATTATCTTCAGCAAGTCACATAATCTCTTGAGCTTCAGTTTTATTATTCCTAAAACAGGCAAAATGTCAAATGCATAAAGTATAAACCTATTATGTCATGAAAATCTTTAGATTACTATTTAGAGTACTTTAATTATATAAATCAAATGTTGTGAGTATAAGATTATTTTTTCATTTTAATATTGACTTCCCTCTCATTCACTGGTAAAAAGATATCAAATTTTAAAAATGAATGATTTATTCCTAACAAAAGTCAGGATACTTGAAAGTAAATTTTATAGTTACTGTCAGAAAAAAAAATTGTAATAGTTAACATTTATTAAGTGCTTTAATAATACTTATTATGGTCAGGCATTGTGCTAAAAGGCACCGGATCTTAGTTTATTTCATTTTCTCATTTTTCATACAAAGTAAGTCCTATTATTAATCTCCATTTTACAGACGAGGAATCTAAAGTTTCAGGAAACTGAGCAGTAAGTGGTAACCTAGAATACAAAAGCAAGAGGTCTAATCCAGAGACCACAGTTAACCACTCATTCGCATCAGATTCAGATGCATTTTCTGGATTGACATGCCTAGAACAGGGACAACGAGATGTGGCCTGGCCAGGTCTTTGTTGCTATAAGAACTGGGAGGTCTGGACAGGAGAGCGTGCCCATCCACACCACAGGGAGATGGCCGCAGAGGGACACCCAAAGACTCGACCCAGCACGGGCACTCCACTTGTACGGCCTGTGGAGGAAATGAAGCTCCCTGAAACTGTGAAATGAAGAAGTCCCGTAAGATCTCAAGCACAGTGACTGGGCCACAGCCAGAACAAAACCACGCGAGGACCGCCCAGGCTACCTCTAGGACTGCAAAGGTTCGCCAGTAGCTCCAGAGACTGCTGCTGCTTGATGGAGACTAGGTGGAGAGAGGCTCTGGGCAAACAGGAAGGAAACTGGACAGCTAGAACCAAGACCCAAACAGAAACAGGAACCAGGGAACAAGAGTGAGTGAGAAGCCAAAACAAACCAAAACTGACGTAAATCCAGAAAGTAAGAATACAGCAGGGCTCTGGGCTTCCCTAGTAGCTCAGACAGGAAACTATCTCTCTGCAATGCAGGAGACCTGGGTTCAGTCCCTGGGTTGGGAAGATCCCCTGGAGAAGGAAATGGCAACCCACTTTGGTATTCTGGCCTGGAGAATTCCATGGAGCAAGGAGCCTGGCAGGCTATAGTCCATGGGGTCACAAAGAGTTAGACACGACTGAGCAACTAACACACTGGTTCCCAAACTGTGCCCAGAGGCACCTTAGGGTTCCAGTTGATGTAGAAGAACACAGCCAGGTAGACAGACAGGCAGATAGATAGATATAGAAATATGTCAAATGTCACTGTTTCCCTCCCCTTTATAGATAGATAGATAGATAGAGTCAGAAACCATGTGAACTACTAGCTTGTAGTAGTTCACAGTTTCAGCATTAGATGGCATTGCATTCCTTTATGTGACATCATGTCTCTGCAGTTTGTGTGTTGTGTTAAAAATCAAGTATTGGCCCAAACTCAGTGTGGAACAAGAAATGAGGATGGCAGCGGCCAACCAGTCAACTTCAGATAAGCTGCACGGTGCCCAGCAAAGCAATCACATCTCTCGGTCACTGCTGTTAAGAATTAACGAAAAATTATTTTCTTCCTTTCAGAGTATGTGTTTTTGCTTTGGTTTATGAAATGGTTACTAATTTATCAGGACCTACCTACTTATTAAGTTGATTAAACCGCTTAATAAATGTACTTCTTTTGGCCTAAAAGCACTACGAAAAAATAACTGGGACAAGAAGGGCACTGAGGGATTGTGGGAGCATCTGCAATAGGGATTAGAGTTGTGCAGGGAAGACAGAAGCGTGGGGGAGCTCAGAAGAAAGTTGTGTGTCTGTCTGCAGAGTCACTCAGGATCCCTTGACAAGGAAAACCTGTCCCCCTGAATCCCAAAAGCATGACGGGTCTTGATCCTTCTGGGCTGCCCCTTCTTCTCCTATCAGAATGAAGATTTACAACGTGAGCATTAATTCAGGGACTTTAGGTTTCAGCACAGCAATATTCAATGAAAACACCATGTTATGTATTTCATAATAGTATCTACCAAGTCCTTACACGCCTGGCGTCTTATATAATAATCTTACCTAATTTTTTTGAGGTTTTACTGTTTCTGCCCTGCCTCTCGTCATACAGACAAGGAAATGGAAACTTGGAGCAGCTGAGTAGGTTGCTTCAGTGAACTCTGCTGGTCCATAGGAGGGTCAGGATTAGAGCCCAGGCAGTGCACTTCAGAGAGAACACTTGTTATCCCCTGTGCTATATACTGTTCAGCTGTCAGGCCTTTAGGTTTCTAAAGAAATCAATACATGTTAGACTTTTACACAGAATGAAGTACTTCAAAGTAGTACACATATTTAAATGGAGCTAAAGGCATTTCTATTTTTGTTTATTCTTAGTTTCTAAATCCCAGAAAAGCTTCTATCTCTTTTAGAGATTTGTTAATATCCAACCTCACAAATAGAAACACTGTCAATGGTAAAAACATGACACCATTGAGAGAAAAAGTCACTCAATAATGGCATGAATGTAACAAAATAGTCTTATCCCCTTGTGTTAAAGAGTATAAATTGGTACAAACTTTCTAGAGAACATTCAACAGCAAAGTCTCAGTGAAGAAAGCAGAGATTCATATTAGATAATATTTATCTCAATGTTATTTAAAATAGCAAAAAAAGAGAAGAAAACCTAAATACCCAATGATTATATCATTTGGATGTACTGAAATTTGTGAAGAAACTCATTCTTTCAAAGATTACTTGTTGGCATGGTAACATGCACTCTACTTTTAAAAATCATACAACAAAATTGCATGTACCAGATGATTTCAAGTGTACAGTATTCATCAGAACAAAGGACTGGAAACAGCACATTCATTTTAATATTTTGGTTCTCTCAATAGTTTAGAATTCTAAATGTTCTTAATTTTTATTACTTAACTTTAAGTTCTTAATTTTGCCTTTTTTCCCCCTTAATAAGTGTATTACTATGGTAAACAAGATTATTATTAAAACAGGATTCAGTACTTAAGAGGGTGAAAAGTGAAAGTGTTAGTCGCCTCCGACTCTTCGCAACCCCATGCACTGTAGCCTGCCAGGCTCCTCTGTCAACGGAATTCTCCAGGCATGAATACTGGAGTGCGTAGCCATTCCCTTTCTCAGCAGATCTCCTTGACCCAAGGATTGAAACCCAGATCTCCTGCACTGCAGGCTGGTTCTTTACCGTCTGTGCCACCAGGGAAGCCCATTTAAGAGGGTTGCTGCTGCTAAGTCGCTTCAGTCGTGTCCAACTCTGTGTGACCCCATAGACGGCAGCCCACCAGGCTCTGCTGTCCCTGGGATTCTCCAGGTAAGAATACTGGAGTGGGTATTTCCTTCTCCAGTGCGTGAAAGGGAAAAGTGGAAGTGAAGTCGCTCAGTCATGTCTGACTCTCAGCGACTCCATGGACTTGTAGCCTACCAGGCTCCTCTGTCCATGGGAGTTTCCAGGCAAGAGTACTGGAGTGGGGTGCCATTGCCTTGAACCGACTTAAGAGGGTAAATGCAGTCTAACAGATTACCTCACTCCTCGAACATCACCCACGATTCAACACTCAACTCAAAAAAATCATTTACATTGTTTTCCTGATTATATTATTGATGGGATTCTCTCTCTCCTCTACATTGCCAAAAAGCTTTATTCAGACTTTTTTGGGTATTTTTGTCATCTCTTGCCTTTTATAATAATCATCTACGTACATGTGGCATCCTTCCTATCAGATTGCATGCTTTAGGATGGCTGGGCCATATTTGCTTTGTAACTGTATCTGTCTTAAGCCTTATTCCCCTTTTGCCTTGTAATTTAGTCATACTTGTAAATGAGTAAGGATTATACATTTTGGTATTTGTTATCCCGACACATAAGAGGCAATGGATGTCACTTGAACTGAATTGGTTTGCACATAGATATAGTGTTCTTTATGGAACCAAAGGGAAAAGAACTAGATATAGTGGGTGGCACCCTAAAATATAACTCTTTACCAGATTTTGCCTCAATTTATATAACAGTCCATCTATATGTCCTCTTGGGAGATAAGAATGTTCCCTGCTCAAAGACCACATATCATTACTACTGTACAGACAAGCCATCCCTGGCTTTGGAAGAGGCTGTGATGCCATAATTTATAGTCTCACCCCACACCAGGACTCTACATTCATTGGTTAAATGAGCAATTAAGAGATGAATGGACGGATGAATAAACAAGCCACAGTAATGGGCTGAGTTCCCATACAGGATACTCAGTTTCATTTCTATGGGCAGACAGTGGGAAAATGCCACTAGTGATTATTTATGTCAATAAAAGAGGGCAAATGGCTCCAAGGAATGACCACTCCAGGAAAACAATTTCAAAAGACCAACTGCTACTGGTCAAAGGTGGCACTTTGATGAAAGCAGAACAACAGGTAAGGCATGAGAACTGTATGTTCACTGTAACATGTGCCAGCAAGCATTTTCTAAGCACTTTGACATCTACTTAACTCACAGCAATGTCCCCAATTCAGGGGAGAGAGTGATAAGTAATGCTCTCCCCAATCATCAATGGGAAACAGAGCTCAGAAACGTCAAGAGGAAAGTCTATTAAGTGTAAAAATATCAATTGTCTTTAATAGTAAGCTCTTCAAGAGCCAAGAATTTTATCTTACTAGTACTGTGTTTTCTTCCTACCTCCACCTTCCTTTATCTTTTCTCTTCATCCTCTTATAAAGCAGGTGTACAGACACTTGTGTGTGAGGGTGATCACAGGTCCTCACTATTTAAATGATACCAATCATGTGTTCATTTTGGTAGGAAATGTGAAAAATAGACTTCAGAAATGAGCATAGGACAGATTCAATGGCAGGGGCTTCCCTGGTAGCTCAGATGGTAAAGAATCTGCCTGCAATGTGGGAGCTCCAGGTTTGATCCCTGGGTTGGGAAGATCCCCTGGAGAAGGCAATGGCAACCCACACCAGTCTTCTTGCCTGGAGAATTCCATGGACAGAGCAGCCTTGCAGGCTACAGTATATGGGGTCACAAAGAGTCAGACATGACTGAGGGACTTTCACTTCACTCACTCATAACTGAACTATGGATACCTGGAAACCAACACAAAGATTATGCTTCAGGTCCAAGAACCAGCTTATTACATAAGCAACCCAGGTGATTCAGATGCAGGTGGTCCTTGGACCACACCTGGAGAAACACAGATGTAGCAGAGCCCTTCGTGGTACAGATGAAGAAACTCATACAGGTTAAGTGGGTTGCCCAAAGTCACACCAATCAGTGAGTGGCAAATCTAGAATAAGAATATATTTAATGCCTTTCCAACCACACTCCATCACATTTCATGCTTAGCAGCCCAAACTTTTCTTTTCCTTCATCAGTGCTCTAAAAGCAGCAGCTGCAAAAACATTCATAGCTTACATTTATGTGACACTTCCATAGGCACTATCATATATGATTATCAGAACAATACTATCCATATCTGGGGTAAGAGGGAACAGAAATTCAAAGTTTAAGATGCTTGCTTAAATTTTTATATAATGTAGATTTGAAGCAAAGTAGTAGGTCAAGAAGCAACAGTTAGAACTGGACATGGAACAACAGACTGGTTCCAAATCGGGAAAGCAGTATGTCAAGGCTGTATATTGTCACCCTGCTTATTTAACTTGTATGCAGAGGACATCATGAGAAATTCTGGACTGGATGAAGCACAAGCTGGAATCAAGATTGCTGGGAGAAATATCAATAGCTTCAGATATGCAGATGACACCACACTTATGGGAGAAAGCAAAGAAGAACTAAAGAGCCTCTTGATGATAGTGAAAGAGTGAAAAAGTTGACTTAAAACTCAACATTCAGAAAACTAAGATCATGGCATCTGGTCCCATCACTTCTTGGCAAATAGATGGGGAAACCATGGAAACAGTGACAGGCTTTATTTTGGGGGGCTCCAAAATCACTGCAGATGGTGACTGCAGCCATGAAATTAAAAGATACTTGCTCCTTGGAAGAAAATTTATGACCAACCTAGACAGCATATCAAAAAGCAGAGACATTGCTTTGCCAACAAAGGCCCATCTAGTCTAAGCTATGGCTTTTCCAGTAGTCATGTATGGATGTGACAGTTGGACTATAAAGAAAGCTGAGCGCTGAAGAATTGATGCTTTTGAACTGTGGTGTTGGAGAAGACTCTTGAGAGTCCGTTGGCCTGCAAGGAAATCCAACCAGTCCATCCTAAAGGAAATCAGTCCTGAATATTCATTGGAAGGACTGATGCTGAAGCTGAAACTCCAATACTTGGGCCACCTGATGCGAAGAGCTGACTCATTGGAAAAGACCCTAATGATGGGAAAGACTGAAGGTGGATGAGAAGGGGACGACAGAGGATGATGAGATGGTTGGACGGCATCACCGACTCAATGGACACGAGTTTGAGTAAACTCCAGGAGTTGGTAATGGACAAGGAGGCCTGGCATGCTGTAGTCCATGGGGTCGCAAAGAGTCAGATATGACTGAGCGACTGAACTGAACTGAACCTGAGTTGGACTTAATGAGTCAATGACTAGTAAGCACTCAAATGTTAACCATTATTATTATCCCCATTTTTTTAGAAACTGTCAAAACTATAAATATTGACCTTTGAAAAATTTTAATTGGTATAAAAATTAATTAAAAATAAAATGAACAGCCAAACTACACAAAATCTATTACATTTCAAAACCAAAAAATAGCAATTTTTTAAAAATAAAACTTAGCTGTAAAATAATGCCAAAGAAAAGTAAATGTGAGAGGAAGAATGAAAACTCACAATGGTAGGAAGTTTGTTATAATCTGGTTTGTTCCCCCAAAACCAATGGATAAGTTTCCATCTACAATCTATACAAAAACATTTCTCATGAAAACTTCAGTTAAACTAAATCTGGAAAAAAGTAACAAACTAGAAATGTTTTACTGTGCTATATGTTAAATTGTTGAAGGGATTAAAGCAGACTAATATATGCTCCAGAAAATACTTTTTCAATCAAAATTGAATGTCACTCTAATTCTAATTTAAATATCTATAGTCACAAAGATAGGATGAAAATGTCAAGACTGGGTCAAAACAATGGGTAAAGCTACCTGGAAATAAAGCTACACACAGCATTATTAATCTTGTAAGTAAACAGTTGCAAAAGGACAGTACGTTGACCATACATCACATTGTAATGTAACAGCAATAAATCATTTACTATTCGATACATTACAGACAAATCAAGATGTATAAATGAATGCATTTTCAAATTCTATTTCAATTTTATTCTGTTCCTGCTTCTCATGTCTTTCAAATGTATGTAACGCTTTAGTGATAGATTTCTGGCCTTAAAAGCTGTAGAATCAATTCATATTAAACTAAAATATTGAGAAATTTCATTATGAAATTATATCAACCTTACTATCTTAGCACAGCAATGTAAGTATCTATACTACAGTCAGACTTAGTATTCTAATTTGATGCATATGGCATTCAGTACTTGTAGATACATTAGAGTACCTTAGAGTTAGCAAGGTGCTTAGAAATAGTGTTTTTTAATGAAAACATCTTCATTTTTCCCAAGACATAAGAGTTTGCCAAATTAAATAAAGCTAGTGCTCTAATATCGACAACTCTTGTTTATTTGATCGTTATATATGGCCTTTGCAGGTTGTCGAAACACAGGCTTCCCCTGTTTTCGTTCAGAAACTCAGATTCCAGTGCTTTGATTTATGGCTAGGCTTCTCCTCTGGGTCTGGAGCATTCCCAGGCATCACGTGCTCAGCAAGGCTGGCAAAGCAAATCGCTTCAGCAAAACACGGGTGAATCACTCGCCGGCCGCAGCAAACGCAAACGCTTGTCAGCTTTCCACCTCATCAGCTTCCTGTAAGGTCCTATAAGGCTGGACTCCTGAGCGACTATCTTCTCTCTCCCCGCCTCCCCCGAGAAAGGAAAATAACTCAAGCAAACGAATCCCTGCCTGCCACATGAAGAGACGCTTTCTGAAGTGGAGAAATACCCATTTAGAATGAACTCATGGAAAACCCTACTTAAAATGCAGTGTTCTTTGAGTCAACAAAAAGTCTACTTGGGCAGGATGAATAGGTAAAGCCATGAATTTCCAGCCTCCCGATGCCAGACTAAATCCCACTTCTCCAAAAAGACCCTGTTATTGCTCTGTCACCCTCTTAGAACTTTGTATTTGCTTTGGATCATTATAATAACTCCTCTATGGGCGGAGAAGACCAGCCAGGGTTTAAGTAAAGCCATGACCACACTTAGTCTAGACAGTATCATCTTCACTAAAATACACGAATAAAAAGTAGCTTCTTGGAGTGTAAGGCTCTAGCTTAGGGCTTAAAGAAAAAAAATATCAAAGGTACAGACACAAGAAAAACAAGATTACTTCTATGGAAAAACACATTGTTAAAATATTTTTTTCAAAGAACACGACAAAGCATATGTAAAAGGAGAGACGAGTTTCGTTTTGAACTGGAAGTATACATTACCTTTTCGTATACATAATTTCAGAGAAACAAGTATAAGATTCTATAAACCAGATACGTCCCTTTATCTCCAGACAACTCAAAATAAAAATCAGAAATATTAAATATGTGAAATCCCTGTGTACTTAAACTGACCTCCAGGGTACAGGTAAACCTGTAGTACAAAGCAAAAAAAAAAAAAAATCCCTATGTATAGAGGGTTGATTGCCATCTAAAACACTTTATTTCCCATTGAATGCTGTGTGTATTGGGATTGCCAGATAAAATACAAAATGCCAACTGAATTTCAGACAAACAGTGAATACTTTTGTTAGTATAAGTATGCCCGTGCAATTATTTTTATTTGCTAAATTTGGCAGTTTTCATCCCTACACTTATCATAAGTGTAGGTGTCCACATCTCCGGGCAATGACCTTTCAAGTCCTAAAACATATATGTCACTACAGAGCCCTTCTTGCTGCTGCTGCTGCTGCTGCGAAGTCGCTTCAGTCGTGTCCGACTCTGTGCGACCCTACAGATGGCAGCCCACCAGGCTCCGCCGTCCCTAGGATTCTCCAGGCAAGAATACTGGAGTGGGTTGCCCTTTCCTTCTCCAGTGCATGAAAGGGAAAAGTGGAAGTGAAGTCGCTCAGTCGTGTCCGACTCTTAGCGACCCCATGGATTGTAGCCTACCAGGCTCCTGCGTCCATGGGATTTTCCAGGAAAGAGTACTGGAGTGGGTTGCCATTGCCTTCTCTGAGCCCTTCTTACTTTATACAAATTGTTAATTTGCACACACAGAGATAGCCCTTTCCTTATAGGTTAGAAATCATTCAAACTCATTTACTTCATAATCAGTTTAATGTGAATCTGATTAACTACAGTCAACTCAAAAAATGAATTATATAGTGCAAAATGCAGGGAATAAAAATATAAGCACAATGTTGTCTTAAAATCAAACAAGCTTCTCCTTCCACAAAAACTGAACAGGGGTTATTTCCATATCTAAGCAATGTATTAATTGCAATATAGGGAAGTAACAACACTTAATTCAAATCAGAGTGCACACACTACCTAATAGAAGTAATTCCTTTGCTGGGTTCACATGGAGAACATGAATAACATCACCAAAGATGTTACTCCTCTAACCCCTTCATTATAAAGTTTCCTGATCTTGCCTAATGAGACAACAGCACTCCCACAGCACTTGTCATATTTTATCTACCAAATTATATTGCCTTTATTTATTTAAATTATCTATTATGAGCTCCTAAAATGAGAGTCCCCTGAGAACAGAATCCATATTTTCATTGACCTCTGCATCCCTATTACTTAACAAAGGCCCAAGTAGACATTCCATGTATGTTTATTGACAAAATAAACTATTATTTACAAGCTCATACTAGAACTTAACCTAAAGAAATGTCATGGACAGGCAGGATGTGGAACTGCCTAATTATCACTATCTTTTAACAAATATTCTTTTCAATGAGACTCAGTATTAAATGCCATTAAATTTCAAGCAACGGGCTTCCCTGGTGGTTCAGATGGTAAAGAATCTGCCTTCAGTGCAGGAGACCCAGGCTCGATCCCTGGGTGGGGAAGATCCTCTGGAGAAGTGAATGGCAACCCAGACCGTATTCTTGCCTGGAGAATCCCATGGACAGAGGATCCTGGCAGATGCCCATGGGGTCACAAAGAGTAGGACACGACTGAGTGACTAATACTTTCACTTTCAAGCAACACAGGTATATTTCTATTGCTACTAGGGAACCTATAAAACTCCACCCAGAATAAAAGATATAGTTCATTTATTCATTCAATAAATATTTAGACTTTTCCAAGTGCTAGGCCCTGTTTCAGAGATGGGAAATAAGATAAAGCCTTGTGATCACTGAATTCCCGTAACAATATTCCAGAAACGGATGAAGTAGCAGTGAGAGATTAAAAGGGGAAATAAATCTTTTCCTCACTAGGTGGACAGTCACGGGACCCAGACTACAGGAATTGGAAGTGGTCACACGTTAAGTTGAGGAACAGCAATAAGGACTCATGATCCTATCCACTTGCCATTTCTTTCATTTATGTCAGACACGGTCTTTCATTGTGGATCAGAAGAAAACAGAACAGGGCCCTAAATGATGGATGGTGGCCAGCTGTGCCCTAATCATGACAGGTCCACCGGAAGGAGATGATGACCCTTCTTAAGAGACGTTGACAAAATGGCCTGTTCTATTTAAAAACTCTTTTTAATAGTCAACACTATTTAACCTGGAGATATCCAGAGGGTTACCAGGGCAAAACCATCATTTCTTCTGGGGCTAGCAGGACTTTACATACATAGGGCCTGAGGCTCAACAAATAAGCTGCAGTCAACTCTGAAGTACAGATATATCTTTGGAAAAGCAAAGACCACTTAGAATAAAATTTACAGTCTGTTATTAGAGCTAACAGCTGCTAAACCACAACAATATTCTTGTACCATGTCATAGAAATGAAGCACCATCACAGCCACCAAACCCACTATTGTGTGTATGCTGGTGTGTAGATGAGAGGGGTACATCAGAGAGGAGAGGGAAATGGCAGGGCGGGGGTAGGGGGTGGGGGGAGAAAATACACATGCAGACAAGACCTCATGGTAATGACAACAGTGTTGTACATTAGCCAGATTCTGTGCCGAGTGTGCCTTACAGAAACTATCTCATTCTAGTGCTCATGGTCGCTTGATTATAGAAAGTTCCTACTACCCCTATGTTAATTAATTCTGAAACTGAGGCTCAGAGAAGTTCAGTCATTTTCTCAAGGCCATGAAACTAAAAAGTGAGGAGTGGGGATTCAAATTCTAAACTCTGGCCTATTTTATTCCAAAACAAACCTCTCAAGCCCTAAGCAACAGTGATTCCCAGGGGCCACCACAATTCCTTCAGGACACCTTTGCATCTTCTATGACCTTTAAGGATAAGGACAAATGACTGGGTAACCTTCCTTCTGGACTGACAGGCGTCTCAGCCAGATGAGGCCTGAATCACTCTCA
The DNA here is from genome assembly GCF_054371585.1 of Giraffa tippelskirchi. Classification (NCBI taxonomy): domain Eukaryota; kingdom Metazoa; phylum Chordata; class Mammalia; order Artiodactyla; family Giraffidae; genus Giraffa; species Giraffa tippelskirchi. The sequence continues at coordinate 214,904,026 of NC_137275.1, forward strand.
TCAAACCTAAAATAAGAAAGAGCTTCGTGTTCTGCCTGCTGTGTCCACACCTCAGAAGGAACTCGGTTAGGGTCATGTGGTATTTTTGTTTTCTGTTTCTGTTTTAAAAGTCTCTTATGAGTAAAAATATTTGAATGGATTTGGGCAACAAAAGGGTACAAAGAGCTGGTATTTGAAAGTTGTTTTCTTGTTTGACTGGGCCCAGGATTTGGGGTCTGGGCAGCGCTGTGGGGCTTCCGCGGGACTCTCTCCTGACCACACCCATGCTGCCAACCAGCCCGTGGCTGACCCAACAACGGAGGCTCTCATGAATGGCCTCCCAGGCCCTTCCTCAAAGGGGCCTTAACAGGGACGCCGCAGGGACCTGGGGAGACTCAGGGTAGCTCCGGTTCCTCTTCAGAGCAACAGGATGTGCAGTTCGTCACCTGTGGCCAGGGAATAAGAGGCTCCTGTGTCCAGTCCCTTCCCTGACAGGACCAACTGGGAAACCTTCCCTTCTTGCTGCACAGTTCTCTACTGCACAGTCATGTTTTAAAAAAGCATTTCTTTGAGAGTCTCCCCTATAGATGTACCGTCCCCTTTAATAGGGGAGAGTACACCTAAAGCTAATTACTCTAAAGCTGATATGAAGAAAAGTCATAATTCCCTGCTTTTACATCAATTCTATTTCTGTGTTTTCCAATAGAAAATTCTACATGGCCGATCCACAGTAGTTATGTCCTTATTGTTTGCATGTTTATTTCTAAGTAGAACTCTAAATAACTTTGGAAATCAAATCAGCCAACTCCATCCTACAGATGAAGGTACAGAGAAATCACTGCAAAAAGTGACCTGCCCAGAATCACCCAGACAGTTAATGACAAGAGTCAGGATTAGATTCCAGAGGCATCCTGCCTCAGTGAATGTAAGTGGGGAAACACACACACACACAGTAAAATATACACAATAAAAGCCAAGATAAATGAGAAACTAATACAACGCTCTCCTTAACAAAGCAAGCAGGAGGATAATATGTGTAAAAACTACATAATGTGAAAGTAATTCAGTTTCCAATGACTCTTGTTAGCACTTCATTTCAGAGATTACCAGTTGTTTATCAAGAGGACTCTTTCTGTGGGTTCCAGGTACCTTTATAGCCACACTGTTTACACCTAACCCTGGGTAGCCACATAAGTACATGCTGATGTTCACAAGCAAGAAAATGATGGAAAGTGTGGGTGGAACTGAACAGGCTGGAGGCCTAGGCAGGGAGAAGAGCACCTAACTAGGAGCGAACCCAGTTCTTGGTTTGAGCCACCAGCTAACACAGACTTAAATTTCTCAATTAACTTGGGAGCTTCAGTCTCTTTAGGTGTAAGATTAGGAAATTGGATAGTGTGATTTTTAAAAGACATAGTGTGATTTTTGTTTTCAGCTCTATTAATTCTAAATCTGGACAGTCCTTGCTATATTAAAAAAAAAAAAAAAGGAGAAGTTGTTCTTTACTATCCTTACACGGTGGAACAAGTCCAATGTCAAGCTCTACATTTAAAAAGCCAAAAGAAAATCTAAAAGGAATATAAACAAACAGAAAGCTGGTCTGGAAAGAGGGCCACCATCGTCTGGGTTGACCAGACTAGTCTCGGTTTCTGCCTGTTGTCTCAGTGTCCCAGTCAGTGCCTCTTCTCACTACCAAAAGGGTCACAGTTTGGACGATAAATTATATGGTTATCCCTACAAGGAACTGGTGTTATCTCAGGGACTCCTTCAGCGCCTCTGATCACCTAAAGGCAGAAACTCAAACTCCTTCGTACGTTATGCTGACTCTGAGTCAAAAATCTATCCAGCATACCCACCACATGGTAGTCACACCCCACTACTTCCAGTTCCCCAGAGGTGAGTTTTTGCTGAGCTTCTCCTCAACCCCCACCTTATAGGAAGACAAACTCCTCCACGTATATCAAGATTCAACTCAATACTGCCTCCTCTGGAAGCCCTACTTTCTCTCCACTCTGCCCAAACATCAACTAGCATGTGGATCCCACTGCTTCTGCAACTCTTTCTTAGTCTCCTCTAATACACTGTAAGCTCAGTAAAGAATGGATTGTAAAAGCAAAAATAAACAAATAGGATTACATCAAACTAAAAAGGAGGATTACATCAAACTAAAAAGCTTCAACAAAACAAAGACAACCTACTGAATGGTAGAAAGAAAAAAAAAGAAAGCGAAGTCGCTCAGTCGTGTCCAACTCTTTGAGACCCCGTGGACTGTAGCCCGCCAGGCTCCTCCATCCATGGGATTCTCCAGGCAAGAATACTGGAGTGGGTTGCCATTTCCTTCTCCAGGGATCAAACCTGGGTCTCCTGCATTGCAGGTAGACACTTAACCCTCTGAGCCACCAGGGATGAAAACATTTTACTGAATGGGAGAAGATACTTGCAAATGATAAATCTGATAAGGAGTGAATATCCAAAATATATAAAAAATACTCACACAACTCAACAACAACAAAGTCTGATTTAAAAATGGGAAGAGGGGCTGAACAGACATTTTTCCAGAAGACATAGATAGTCAACAGACACATGAAAAGATGTTCAGATCACTAATTATTAGAGAAATGCAAATCAAAACCACAATAAGATATTACCTCTTGCCTGTTAGAGTAACTATTATCAAAAAGGAAAGAAATAACAAGTATTGGAGAAGATGTGGAGAAAAGGGAACTCTCCTACACTGTTGGTGGGAATGGAAATTGATACAGTCACTATGAAAAACAGTGTGGAGATTCCTCAAAAAATTAAAAGTAGAACCACCATATAATGCAGTTATCTGACTCCGGGATGGTTATCCAAAGAATAAAAAACACTAATTTTAAAAGATATGTGTACCTCTATGTTCAATACAGCGTTATTTACATAGCCAAGATATGAAAACAAGTGCCCATCAACAGATGAATGGATAAAGATGAATGGATAAAGAAGATGTAGCGTCAGACATAATGGAATACTACTCAGCTATAAAAAAGATGAAATTTTGTCATTTACAACATGGATGGCCCTGGAGGGTATTATTCTAAGTGGAGCAAGCCAGAGAGAGACAAATATATGATTTCACTTATTGTGGAATTAAAGTAATGGTTACCAGGGGAAGGAGTGGGGTGGAGGGTGAAATGGATAAGAGAGATCAACAGTACGGTGACAGATGGAAACTAAATTTTTGGTAGTGAACATGCTGTAAAAATATACTGTTGTACACATGAAACTTACATAATATTATAAACCAGTGCTGTCTCCATTTAAAAAAAAAATGGTGTTTATTCATCTTTTTATCCGTTAGTACATATTTAACAACTCAACAATATGTTTGTTGAATTAAATTGAACACAGAAGTACATAATGATTTGCTTATAGGATATTTGATGAGCTGAATTATCTTTCATCAGAGTAACAAGAAAACAACGGGCTCTCCTTGGTGTAAGGCACAGGGTACATCAGTAATAAGCAGTCGTTTAGCTTCAGTGGTGATCATTTCCAGCCAGAAGGGATCCAACTAGAAAAACAGTGTCTCTCTCTTCTTCCCCAAAGAGACAGGCCCCACCTGGATTTATTTTACTTTATGTTCCTCACGCTCTTCCACGATTACAAACCTCCACACCATAACCATTATTTTCTCTTTCCAAATCCTGGTTTCCCTCTTCTCTAATTATCCCCAACAGAAGTGTCCCCATCACAAAGAACAGAGCAAGAAAGGCAAGGACTTATAACTCAAGATAGACTGTGGTCAAATTAGGAAGAACTTGACTGCCATTCTGAATCAACTGTGGAACAGACTCAAAAGGAATTCTTGGTAAAATGTCAAGTGGGGAGAATTCAAGCCTGGAGAAAGGATAACATGACCTCATGCTAGGACAATGAAACTTCAAGTTAACTACACCTTGAACTAAACACTCCCTCAATCAGAAGCAGTCAGTGACTGGTGCTCCAACACCAAACAATGAAAAAGAGCCTATGAGATGAGAGTCATAAGCATCATCATCAGAAGAAAAAGGAGGAAAGGCATGCTCCCTGAAAGCTTTCTTCCACCCAGGAAATAAAGCACAGGCAACTAGGCAGTATCAACATAAACAGATGGAATTACAATGTTTCAATTCACCAGCACAGTGTTGCTCAAGCTTTATACCTCAGTTTAGCATGTTCCAGTAGTTGTTTGTATTACAGAGGCAGGAATAGAATGGAGGTGAAAAACACATGGGCTCTGGAAACAGACTGCCTGAAACATATCCTAGGTCCTGTACTTAACCAGCTGTGTGACCTTAGGCAAATTACCTAACCTCCCTGTGCCTCAGTTTTCACCTCTGGAAAATGAAGCTAATAAGATAATGGTACCTGGAAAACTCTCAGGGATGCTCTTTACAAAAAGTCATTTCTAAGGTAGAGTATAGCTTGGCACATGATTAAATGCTATATGTGTTTTACAAATAAAACTATTAAGATCCAGTACTCACTCAAAAGCAGCTTATACACAACCTTGTGCTTCAAAACTGCTACTGGTATTGCCATCATAAATCTCAAAGATCCTTTTATTTTATGTTGACTCCTAGAAATTTGACTTGTTGACCAACAAATCCTTTTAACTGAAGGACAAATAACCGATAAACATTGGTTTATTGAACTGAATAAGTCTAAAACTCAGAGGTCACTCTGACATGGTGAAATACAAACTGAAGGTTTGACACAGTTAAATCAAACCATAGTCATCACCAGAATAAATGAATAAGGTAAGCATTATTTATTGAGCTGCCACTGTGGTCACTTTCCAAGCTGTAGCAAATATTTGATGCGAAGGCATAAAATGTGACAAGGATGTAACCAGGGTTGGCTTCTGCCACATGACTGAACAAAATGGGCATCAACTTAGTGAATTCACTCTGGCTTTTTCTGGTCCTCAGTTTTGAAGGCTCGGAAATTTGGTTTTGTCACCACATTCATTTATTCAACAGTTTCTTGACAAGCACCTACTTTGCACCAGATCCTACAACAGGAAATGTGGAGAAAGTGGGCAACACATCATTACAATCCCTGCCCAAAGTTGCAAAGTTGACAATTTGGCAGAGAAGACATATTAAAAAACCAACCGTGCCCTACAAAAATACCTGATTGTCAATAACCTAATTTACAATGAGAAGAGCTTCAAGTAGACTAGAATTTTTGTTCCTACAGACCAACCCATCTCTTGGAAATCATGACTACGTAAAATTCAAGCAGGGGAGTATGTTGTATGAATGGGATCAGGCACCACATTGATAAAAAACCCTGGACTGTTTAGGGTTGTGAATTACCTATTCTGAGCCCTGCCTATTCTCCCATTCTCGCCCCTTTTCTCCAAAAGTCTAAAGTCCACTTTTCAAATTTCTGCTTCCTCTACTATAATGCCATACATTATCTTGTCTCACCAAATTTCTTCACCTATCACCCTGATTGATGTTTTCCATGTTCTAAAACTTCCTCCATCACATCCCTACCACTTATTTCAGAGGCAGCTACATATATTCAATCTTTGTAGAGTTCACCAGTTTAACCTCAGAGGGTGGCGTGATATCTCTTTCTTTCACGTTAGGGGTTGGTGTGGTGGGGCAGAAGGGCCACGTAGGGCCATTGTGCCCTGAAACTGTTGCTCCATAAACCCTCAAAATAATTCTCATTTAATCTGCAAAACCACCCAATCAGGCACAAAAGTTAACTTTATATGAATCATTAAGCATATTACACACTGGAAAATGCTAGGCATTATACAAAGGTCAAAATTAAAGCAAGAACTTGGCAGGTTCATAGTCCAAGTTCAGCAGTCACTTTCTGTTGGTCGTTCTATGAACTATGAGCAGTACTTGAGATAACAGTAGAAAAAGTGCATGCCTATGAAAAGTTTCAACCAATACTCAGATCAGCAGTAAACGAATACTTGAGTCAACACAGAAGTGAAATGTCTCATGTTATTTAATTAAAAAAAACAAAAAAACCCCCAGCATCCATGGTAAATGAAGACATGTTTCATCCCTACCATGTAGAATGTATACCTGTAGCACAGGAAATCACAGGGCTTTTGTTGATAATTAAACATTGATGGAAACCATTTTTGTACTTCAATTGAACTTTGTTTGACAGAAAAAGATAATTTCACATCTGAGGTGATGGGGGCCTCGGTAGGTCATGTATACTACTTACATGTGCCAGTTAGTCATAGTGTCAGGCCTTTAGTTGTGTCGACAATCCCGAGACCTGGTCTTTATCCTGAGAGCCATAATTAGGGCTCTCTTTCCCATGGCTAAAATTAACACAGCTCCCAGCATTTCAGAGGACCCACACAATCCCAGGTTCCATCCACTCAGCCCTGCTTTACAAACTGGAACAAAGAGCAATAAAGGGACTTTCCACTGAATTTTCATGGAGAAAGATGGAAAGCTTAATGTTTTAAAAAAATTTCTTTTAATGTGATGAAACAGCAACTTGAATACAGTCTATGGAGAAAATGTAATTCCAGGGGGTAATTATTTAAAATGCTCAGTGGATGAACTTTTAAAATAGGCCCTCTAAGTTCCAAAAGAAATGTTCTGTGTGTTTCTTCTTCATAGACACATTTCCAGGAGTCAGCACAAGGCCTAGAAGTTATGAGGTGTTCTTTAACTCTTTTCTGAATATATAAATGAATAAATATATTCCTCTGGATCACTGTGAATTTTTCATCCAGGAAAAATAATAATTATTTAAAGACAAAAATTATTCTAGTATACATCACATAAAAGAATAAAACCTTAAGTTTTTCACCTTGAAAGATGAATTAACTTTCACCACTAAAAACAGGCTCAATGGACATGAGTTTGAGTAAACTCTGGGAGATAGTGAAGGACAGGGAAGCCTGGCGTGCTGCCGTTCGTGGGGTCACAAAGAGTCGGACATGACTTAGCAACTAAACAACAACAATTAAAAACAGACAATGGAAAAAAAATAAGTTTTCATAAAGATGACTGTCACAGATGGCATTAATTCCAAACCATTTTGTGCAATAAATATATACAAAATCTTGATATACTTACCTATATGCATGCAGTAGCAATGACTGAATGTGAAAGATGTCTTATTAGGAAAAACACTCAAAAACGACTATACATGAAAGAATATTCGTAAGAGACTACAAATACTTTCTGGAAATTTGTAATAAACAGACTAGAGACAAAAGTTCCATAATTTGGGCTGTAATAAAACCTTTCAAAAGCAGGTATTTGTCAATACTTGATAGCCAAACTTGTTAATAACATCTTCCCCACCATCATCATTTGTATCACATCACTAAGACATTACCAACCAATCAGGCTTGCCTCACAGCTCAGTTGGTAAAGAATCTGTCTGCAATGCAGGAGACCCTGGTTTGATTCCAGGGTTGGAAATTCCATAAGCCATGTGGTGTGGGCTAAATAAATAAATGAATAATTTTTTGGGCTTCCCCTGTAGCTCAGTCAGTAAAGAATCTGCCTGCAATGCAAGAGACCCGGGTTCGATCCCTGGGTCAGGAAGATCCCCTCGAGAAGGAAATGGCAACCCACTCTAGTATCCTCGCTTGGAAAATCCCATAGACAGAGGAGCCTGGCGGGCTGCAGTCCATGGGGTCGCAAAGAGTCGGACACAACTGGGCAACTAATACTTCACTAAGACATTACTTCCCTGAGATCAATTCTGTAATTATAGGAAGACTGGGATGCTGACTTTATCGTAAACATTTGCTATAAAGATGCCTTGTCCCCTTGTAACTCCTGCATGTATACCTTGTGAATGTTTACACTGTTGTTATCACTACCATAAACTAATCTGGTTTGTTTATGGTAACTCACCAAGCACAATGACCACGGTCTTCAGAAGACTCATCATGGTATCCCGATTCCGTCGGGGTCCAGAACTATGCCGAGACATCCTCATAGTCCTCTGGCGAACATAGCCAAAGATATGAGCATACAGAACCACCATGACAACAAAGGTCACCAAGTTGAAAATGGCCCAGAAGACCAAGTAAGAGTCGCTGTAGAGGGGTGCCATGTTGGAACAATTTTCAATATCACAGATGCAGTTCCAACCCACACTGGGTATGGCCCCCATAACAATGGCCATGGTCCAGATGACCACAATCACCACCACCACTCGCCGATTGCTCATGCGCGTGTGGAGCTGCATACGGAAAACCGTAATGTGCCTCTCAATTGCGATGGCCAGCAGGTTGGCCACGGAAGCCGTCAGGCTGGTGTCAATGAGGCCCTGACGCAGAAGCCATGTGCTGACTGTCAGTCTCCGAGTATTGGGTCCTGTGTTGAACATTAGGTAGAAGTAGGCCAACCCAGCAAAGAAGTCCGCAGCGGCCAGATTCGCCATTAAGTAATAAATAGGAAAATGGAAGCGGCGGTTGACATAGATAGCCACCATGACCAGGAGGTTGGCCAACATGATGAAGATACAGACGGTGATTCCAAGCCCCATCACCAGCTTGCTGACTGTGTTCCATTCTGTGGCAAGATACTTTCCACTCCGGTTATAAAAGAAGGCGATGGACTCATTGTAGAAGCACTGCGGTTCATTCATGGCTGTGAACTAAAAGAGAAAAGAAGAAAGATGAGAAAAAGCGAAAAACCACAGATCCAAATTTGAAGATATATAGATGAAGCAAGGATTCTATGGTAAATGTGGCCCCCAAAAAGCCATAAGCAAAGGATTTGAAAATCTGACTCTCTGTAATGTTCTATGAATATGTTGAAACTCCAAGATTTCTTACAGTTTTACTGTCCTCAAGATTAAAGAGAGTTGGAGTTAAATAAATGACAAGGTCTGTGCTTGGTGGTTGCACATCATTGAAGTCTACTAGAAAAGCCACACGACCCAGAAATCATGCTTAAAATACATGAGACAGATGAGAATTTTGCAAGAGTGTTGTAACTGAAATATTTACCATAGTGCAATCTATTTTGACCTGTTATTTAGGGAATCTGTAAACACAGTTGGTTTATAGATAGGGTATTATTGCCCTATTATTCTGCATTTCTGTTCTCACATAGCATGTTCAATCTGTGTCAGGCATCTTGTAACGTTAAGTCCCCAAAGGAACTATCAGTGCCAACATTTCAAAGAGGTCACTATGCATCAAAGCTTCTTTGCCCAAAGCCAGCGTTTGCTGTTCAACATTCCTGTGGTCAGCACTGTCTATCCCCATGACTACTTACCCCAGAATAGCATTCATCAACACATCTATGACGTTTGAGAATTTTTTTCTTTTTGGAGGACATAAGAAATATCTTATCTAGTGTAACCTTCAAAGAACAGTTGATATTTGGACACTTCTCTAAAATGATAATGAGTGATAATGTTTCATTATGTGTTTTCATATTTTTAACATCCTCAATTGGAATATATTTGCTTATTAACTACTTCAACTCTTAACTTGAATCCAAAAAGGACTGAGGAGGTTTATAACAGAATGATATAGACAGTCAATAAAACTATTACAACAAAATTAGAGAGTGAGTAAGTAACATGAAGGAGAAACTAGAAAATTACATACCAAATCAACTTTCCTTAAGACTTAAGTTTACCTGTGACTCATAAAATTGGAGAATATTTTTTGAAGATAGCTCACAACCAACCTCTTTATCTTGCATTGCATTTGATAAATAATCTAGCAAATACAGGTTTTTTTTAAGCAAATATAGTTTTAACCACTAGTTTTTTTCAAATATTCTACTGAATATCCGTGGATTGTGCATAAATGTTTACCAGTCACAGAAACCTCCAAAACAGGGTGTGAGATTTTTCTTGAATGGTTAGTCTCCTGACTTGTCCAGACATCTAATGTCTCTTTCCTCATTTATACTAAATAGACTTTAGATCATGCTTCTATAATCATCACTCTTACTATGCTGTATAATTATTTATCACCTTGTTTCTTAAAAAGATGACACTCCAGGGGAAGAGTGGGGACCTTGCCTTATACATCTTGGTATTTCATGTACCTTCCAGAGAGAACCCCTCATTGGAGATCTGAGAATTTATGCTTCATTCCACTTCAAATCTTGCCATTACTCTGGGTAACTTATCTAATTTTCTAGCTTCTCAGTTTCTTGATCTCATCACTCATGTCGTTCTATTCCTATAACTCAGCTGCCCACTCCCATGGTTACACCCTGAACTTTGTAATCGTTCAAAACTGTCTCCCTTTGGAAATAATCAATTGATACATTCAATACTCTTTACATTTTAATTACTCTTCCCATTCTTTCCAATTTATACATTCGAGTTACTCACTTCCCACTCTTCCCAATTTCTCATTTGATCCCCAACACAGCAGTTTTTTGAAGCCATCTATTTCCTTAAGCATCCTACTTTTTCCCATTAGATTACCTCTCTATCTAACCCCTTTTTCCTTATCCATCTCGGGTTCCATAGTGTATCATTTCAACCACTTTTTTTGCTAACACAGGAACATATTCTCTTCTTGAAGACTCTTGAGATCAGGTTTCCTTCAGAATTTAAACATTTTCTGGTTTTGTTTTTGCTTTTGGCCACCAGGATGTCGGATCTCAGTCCCCCAACCAATGGAACCCGCATCCCCTGCAGTGGAAGCACAGAGTCTCAATCACTGGATTGCCAGGGAAGTTCCCCGATTTTGCTGGTTTTAAGCACAGTTATAGAGGACATAATCCTTATCTGATGTAACAGCCCCATCAAAATTTGGGGCAGCACTCCATAATGACACACATTAATTTCTAAAATAAAACATGAATGTTGTGCTGCATGCTTAGTCACTCAGTTGTGTCCGACCCTTTAAGACCCCCTGGAATATAGCCTGCAAAGCTCCTCTCTCCGTGGACTTTTCCAGGCAAGAATATTGGAGTGGGTTGCCATTTCTTACTCCAGGGGATCTTCCCAACCCAGGGATTGAAACACATCTCTTGTGTCTCCTGCACTGGCAGGTGAATTCTTTACCACTTGAGCCACCTAGGAAGCCCTTAAATATGAGTATATACACTAAAGTTGATAAATAAAGGTTATAAGTAGCCTCATATTGATTCATTCAGAGCAAATTTTGCCAAGGAATTAATAAAAAAAAATCTTCCATTTTCAGACCTTCTTGAATTTTATAATTTCAAGTTAGGAAGCAGAGACCTTTATCTTTTAATCGACTTGCTCCACTGTACTTCTGTAACCATTTCTTAGAATAACACCAGTCTTGGATGAATCCAACTGGTTCCTGTAATGGTAAAGAATCCACCTGACATTGCAGGAGACAAGAAATGCGGGTTTGATTCCTGGGTCGGGAAGATCCCTGGAGAAGGATATGGCAACCCACTCCAGTATTCTTGCCTGGAGAATCCCATGGACAGAGGAGCCTGGTGGACTACAGTCCATGGGGTTGCAAAGAGTCAGACATGACTGAGCAACTAACACTACTCCATACTTATGCCAAGGCTTCTGAGAAATGTTAGAGGAAATCTAAAATACCTGGCGGGCTTCCCAAATAGCTCAGTTGGTAAAGAATCCTTCTGCAATGCAAGAGACCCCGGTTCAATTCCTGGGTTGGGAAGATCCACTGCAGAATGGATAGGCTATCCACTCCAGTATTCTTGGGCTTCCCTTGTGGCTCAGGTGGTAAAGAATCAGCCTCAATTGAGACTTTAATGCCATAAGAAATCTGATTTTCTCCCTAATTATTATTCTGTGTCTTCTTCACAGTAACTATTTTAAACTTATCTGTTATTCTCTCTTGAGTCCCACCTTCCATCTTTGCATCAGTAGTTGCCAAAAGGGGAAACTTAGAAATCATCAGCTTGGAACTCTTATCTTTAAAATTACTACTCAAGATCCTATCCTTCTTTATCCTTCTGTTACAATGGAAAAGGCATACCCTTTGTCTCCAAGTGTTCTGAATCCCATCCATCCCTACTATTTCCAGAACCTTGTTCTATAAATTGCTTCCCTTTCTCTTCTTCAGATCTTCAATTCTCCCACTCACTCATTCTTCTCTCCCATGAATCCTTCCTATCTATAATCAAGCTGATCTAATCTCTACCAAAGACAGAAAGAAAGCCTTACAATAACTTCATGTTCACTTTCAGGTTTGATGATTCTTGCCCCTTTATGGCCAAGTGCTCTCTCTTATGTCTCACTGGACACACACTGGTTTCTCAATTACCTGTCATATGGCTTCTCCTCCTACCCCTCCATGAAAACCACTCTAGCCAATCCCTGAGTTTCAGACAACTTTCCAAAGTCACACCAATCTGGTGGCTGGTCCAGTGGAAAGTTTTCAGTCCTCACCATACTAACCCCTCAGAGCATTAGATACATGACTGGAAGCCTCTTTTTAAGAAAATCCTCTTTCTTTGACTCTCGTGACATCATATTCTACTGGGTGCTGATCTCTCTCTTGGGCTGGTCCTCCACAGTCATTTCCAAGGTTCCCCGTTCTCTGTGCAATATTACTATTTCTACCCTATCTTCTCATTTAACACACTTGTACTGATTTTTCAAAACTGTCCTCCAAGATTTCAGTTATCTTATATACCTCAAATATTCCCATGCCCAGTCATTCAGTCGTGTCCAACTCTTTGTGACCCCAAGGACTGTAGCCTGTAAGGCTCCTCTATCCATGAGATTTTCAGGCAAAAATACTGGAATGGGCTGCCATTTCCTTCTCTAGGGGATCTCCCGACCCAGGGAGCAAATCCACATTTCCTGCATCTCCTGGATTGGCAGGCTGATTCTTTACCCCTCACCCACCTGGGAAGCCCAAATATTCCCATACCTATACATCTAACGGAGAAGGAGGTGGTAACCCACTCCAGTATTCTTGCCTGAAGAGTTCCGTGGACAGGGGAGCCTGGTGGGCTGCTGTCCGTGGGGTCGCACAGAGTTGGATGTGACTGAAGCGACTTAGCATGCATGCATGCACTGGAGAAGGAAATGGCAACCCACTCCAGTGTTCTTGCCTGGAGAATCCCAGGGACGGAAGAGCCTGGTTGGCGCTGTCTATGGGGTCACACAGAGTCGGACACGACTGAAGCAACTTAGCAGCAGCAGCAGCATACATTTAACCCCTATTCCTTTTCTGTGCTTTAAGTAAATATCAAATTGCCCACTGTTATCTCTTACTATCGCATAGTCTCTGTGTTCAAAACCAAGCTCAAACTTAAAATCTTCCCCAGCTTGTTCCTCCTGTGGTCTCTATGGCCAAGGCTAGAGAACCACAAGCTTTCTAGTGGCCTGAGTGCTAAACCTGGGAAATTCCTTTTTCTCTCATCCTCATCATTCAATCAGTAACCATATCCTATAAATTCTCCTTCCTCAGTATCTGTTCAACCTGTTAACTATTCCATCCTCCTGGCCACCAGCAATACTACTATACTGGTTTCCTAGGTGTTCTTTCTACCTGGCACTAATCTCTTCTCTAGTGATCTTTCTAAAAGACAAAACAGCTCAAACTGTTCCTCTACTGAAAATGTTTCAGTGGCTTACAAGTGCACATAAGCTAAAGACCTAAACTCTTCAGCCACTTTATCAGACCTCTCTTGCCTCTCCTGCCTCAACTTAAGCTATTAATGACTTCAAGCTCTCTGCTTCACCTGTTTAATGTACTGTAATCTCTTTCACCTCTGGTTCTCAGCATCACTGAGAACGGAAATTTTCTGCATCAGCAGCTAGAGCATTTGTAAAACACAGATTGATAGCCACATTCCAAGAATTTCCAATTTAGTAGAACTGGGGGGGGGGGGGCCCAGGTGATACTGATGCTGCTGTCTAAGGACCACACTTTGAGCACCACTGGCCCAGAACAATCTTTCCTCCATCTTCACCTTATACTCATTCTTCATGTACCAGTTGAATACTATTCTTTTTGGTTGTTCTCCCAAGATCTTCCCACGTCTCGGCAAGGTGCTCCCTCCACAGTTCCCTGCATTACACCTATAACAACACACAATGTACAATAACTGCTTAATTATCTACTGACATGTCCCCACACTAGACTAAATATTATGAGGGCAGAGGGTCTAGCTTTCTTGTTAATTGTTGTATAGCATCCAACTATTAGACTAGATGCTAAATATATATTGGTTGCTTCTAAAGCTAATTCCAAAAATGTTTACACTTCATGAGTTTCCTTTCTGCAAAGGATATTTTTTAAAATGTAAATATATATGTTGTATTTCACAGCATTCCAACTTCTGAATGACAACTGCCAACAAAGTCAAGCAGTGATATGTACAGCTTCATTGCTTTTCCCACATAGAAAACCTGTATCATTAATAATTACAATACAAAGTATAAATTGTCTTTTTAAGCCACACTACACTAAGATGAATAAAACTGACAAATTTCTTCTAAAGGAATTCAGTGTTTACTCAGCAAATGGCATGTGACCTGGTTTTATGCCATCTCTTATCTCTTAAAAATTGAGTAGTGATACCATGAAAAGCATACTATATTTAATGACATAATTTACATGACTTTTTTGAATCTTGGTTTTATTATCTGTTAAATCAGAAGATTGGACTAAATTATACATAAGGTCTATTTCAGATTTAAAATTCTACAGTAAGAATATTCTGGGTAAGAATTCTATATTTAATAAAATCACCAGTTAAATATTAAAGCAGTAGAAAATATACCAGGAATTAAAAATAGTAAAGGTAGATAACTCCTGTGGAGAAGGAAATGACAACCCACTCCAGTACTCTTGCCTGGAGAATCCCATGAACAAAAGAGCCTGGAGGGCTACAATCCATAGGGTTGCAAAGAATTGGATATGATTGAAGCAACTTAGCACAGATAATGCCAGAAAAAAAAAATTGGAAATTTAGCTAAATTTAGTACAACAGAACTGAATTGAAAAAAGCATTAAATCTTTTCTCCTATCATTTACAAATATCAGCAGATCTAGAGAATAAGTGAAAGAGACTTTGGTAGCATCTTCAATGGGATTCAGAACGGTAGTCTGAAAGTACTTCTTTACTTTTTCAGGACCTGATGGATTTCGGTGTCGACCATCTGGTGATGTCCATGTGTAGAGTCTTCTCTTGTGCTGTTGGAACAGCGTGTTTGCTATGCCCAGTGCGTTCTCTTGGCAGAACTCTATTAGCCTTTGCCCTGCTTCATTCTGTACTCCAAGGCCAAATTTGCCTGTTACTCCAGGTGTTTCTTGACTTCCTACTTTTGCATTCCAGTCCCCTATAATGAAAAGGACATCTTTTTTGGGTTGTTAGTTCTAGAAGGTCTTTTAGGTCTTCATAGAACTGTTCAACTTCAGCTTCTTCGGCGTTACTGGTCAGGGCATAGACTTGGATTACTGTGATATTCAGTGGTTTGCCTTGAAAACGAACAGAGATCATTCTGTCGTTTTAGAGATTGCATCCAAGTACTGCAGTTTGGACTCTTCTGTTGACTATGATGGCTACTCCATTTCTTCTAAGAGGTTCCTGCCCACAGTAGTAGATATAACGGCCATCTGAGTTAAATTCACCCATTCCAGCCCATCTTAGCTCACTGATTCCTAGAATGTCAATGTTCACTCTTGTCATCTCCTGTTTGACAACGTCCAATTTGCCTTGATTCATGGACCTAACATTCCAGGTTCCTATGTAATAATGCTCTTTATAGCATCAAATATTGCTTCTATCACCTGTCCCATTCACAACTGGGTGTTGTTTTTGCTTTGGCTCCATCCTTTCATTCTTTCTGGAGTTATTTCTCCACTGATCTCTAATAGCATATTGGGCACCTACTGGCCTGGGAAGTTCGTCTTTCACTGTCCTATCTTTTTTGCCTTTTCATACTGTTCATGGGGTTCTCAAGGCAAGAATACTGAAGTGGTCTGCCATTCCCTTTGCCAGTCCCTATAATCAGACTGGTTATATTCTTTGCAGCCAAAGATGGAGAAGCTCTATACAGTCAGCAAAAACAAGACCGGGAGCTGACTGGCTTGGATCATGAACTCTTTATTGCCAAATTCAGACTGAACTTGAAGAAAGTGAAGAAAACCAGTAGACGATTCAGGTATGACCTAAATCAAATCCCTTATGACTACACAGTGGAAGTGAGAAATAGATTTAAGGGACTAGATCTGATAGACGGAGTGCCTGATGAACTATGGATGGAGGTTAGGGACATTATACAGGAGACAGGAATCAAGACCATCCCCAAGAAAAGGAAATGCAAAAAAGCAAAATGGCTGTCTGAGGAGGCCTTAAAAATAGCTGTGAAAAGATGGGAAGTGAAAAGCAAAGGAGAAAAGGAAAGATATTCCCATCTGAATGCAGAGTTCCAAAGAACTCTGGAGAGATCAGAAAGCCTTCCTCAGAAATCAATGCAAAGAAATAGAGGAAAACAATAGAATGGGAAAGACTAGAGATCTCTTCAAGAAAATTAGAGATACCAAGGGAACATTTCATGCAAAGAAGGGCTCAATAAAGGAGAGAAATGGTATGGACATAACAGAAGCAGACGATATTAAGAAGAGGTGGCAGGAATACACAGAAGAACTGTACAAAAAACATCTTCACAACCCAGATAATCACAATGGTGTGATCACTCACCTAGAGCCAGACATCCTGGGATGTGAAGTCAAGTGGGCCTTAGGAAGCATCTCTACGAACAAAGCTAGTGGAGGTGATGGAATTCCAGTTGAGCTATTTCAAATCCTGAAAGATGACGCGATGAAAGTGCTGCACTCAATATACCAGCAAATATGGAAAACTGAGCAGTGGCCACAGGACTGGAAAAGGTCAGTGTTCATTCCAATCCCAAAGAAAGGCAATGCCAAAGAATGCTCAAACTACCGCACAATTGCACTCATCTCACATGCTAGTAAAGTAATGCTCAAAATTCTCCAAGCCAGGCTTCAGCAATACGTGAACCGTGAACTTCCAGATGTTCAAGCTGGTTTTAGAAAAGGCAGAGGAGCCAGAGATCAAATTGCCAACATCTGCTGGATCAGTGAAAAAACAAGAGAGTTCCAGAAAAACATCTGTTTCTGCTTTATTGACTATACCAAAGCCTTTGGCTGTGTGGATAACAATAAACTGTGGAAAATCCTGAAAGAGATGGGAATACCAGACCACCTGATTTGTCTCTTGAGAAACCTGTACACAGGTCAGGAAGCAACAGTTCGAACTGGATATGGAACAACAGACCGGTTCCAGATAGGAAAAGGAGTACATCAAGGCTGTATATTGTCACCCTGCTTATTTAACTTATATGCAGAGTACATTATGAGAAACACTGGGCTGGAGGAAGCACAAGCTGGAATCAAGATTGCTGGGAGAATATCAATAACCGAGAATATCAATTACCGAGAAATATCAATAACCTCAGATATGCATGTGACACCACCCTTATGGCAGAAAGTGAGAAGAACTAAACAGCCTCTTGATGAAAGTGAAAGAGGAGAGTGAAAAAGTTGGCTTAAACCTCAACATTCAGAAAACTAAGATCATGGCATCCGGTCCCAACACTTCATGGCATATAGATGGGGAAACAGTGGAAATAGTGGCTGACTTTATTTTTCTGGGCTCCAAAATCACTGCAGATGGTGACTGCAGCCATGAAATTAAAAGATGCTTACTCCTTGGAAGGAAAGTTATGACCAACCTAGACAGCATATTAAAAAGCAGAGACATTACTTTGCCAACAAAGTTCCATCTAGTCAAGGCTATGGTTTTTCCAGTGGTCACGTATGGATATGAGAGTTGGACTATAAAGAAAGTTGAGCACCGAAGAAGTGATGCTTTTGAACTGTGGTGTTGCAGAAGACTCTTGAGAGTCCCTTGGACTGCAAGGAGATCCAACCAGTCCATCCTAAAGGAGATCAGTCCTGGGTGTTCATTGGAAGGACTGATGTTGAAGCTGAAACTCCAATACTTTGGCCACCTGATGCAAAGAGCTGACTCATTGGAAAAGAGCCTGATGCTGGGAAAGATTGAGGGAAGGAGGAGAAGGGGACGACAGAGAATGAGATGGTTGGATGTCATCATCGACTCGATGGACATGGGTTTGGGGGACTCCAGGAGTTGGTGATGGACACGGAGGCCTGGCGTGCTGCAGTTCATGGGGTCGCAAAGAGCCGGACATGACTGAGCGACTGAACTGAACTGAACTGAACTGATGGATTTAGCCAGAAACCCACATCAAGCTCTGGGAGTATCCAATTCAACTATGATTGGGTGGACTATAAGCCAGTAAGGAAGTCATGGTTATAAGGATAAAGGAAAGAGGAAAAAAATTAGCAAACCCAATGGAGAGAAAGCAACTCAGAGGAGATGACCATCCTGAAGAATAACACAGAATGCCTCCCCTTGAAGCAGATATATGAAAATATGGGGGGGGGGGGCAGTGAGCAGAGGGAGAAGGGATTAAATGCCAGGATTTGTATTTCTAATTTGTATTCTCAAAGTGCTTTGTTAGGATACAAGCACTGAAAATAGAGAAAGTCATTGTAAAGACAGAAAAAAATATTCCAGAAAAAACTCTATCGAGATTATATTAGCTTCCTATTGCTAACATAACAAATTGTCACAAATTTAGTAGCTTCAAAAGACAAATTTATTATCTTATAGTCCTGGAAGTCAGAAGTCCAAAGTGGGTCTCACTGGGCTAAATCAAGGTGTTGGCAAGACTGTGTTCCTTTCCAGAGGCTCTAGAGAATTTTTCATGTCTTTTCCAATTTGCAGAGATGGCCCAGATTTCTTGTCTCCTGGCCCCATTCCAGCTTCAAAGCCAACAATGACCAGTCAAGTCAAGCCCTTCTCACACTGACATTATTCTAACACCGACTCTTCTTTCTCCATCTTCCACATTTCAAGATCCTTGTCCACCCAGATAACCTAGGATAATCTCCCCAACACAAAATATGGAACTTCATCACATATGAAAAGTCCCCTTTGCCCTGTAAAGTAGCATATTCACTGGTTCCGGGATTAAGTACACAATGGACATCATCAGAACTCTATCAGTGTGGCCACCGAAGAGATAAAAAGCCATTTCTGAATTAAAAGCAGTAATTCAGGCAGTGAAATGAAATACAAACATTTCAGAAAACTGAAATGACAAGTAGAAAACACTTAGGAAAGTTACTCAGTGTTCATACAAGAAGGTCTGAGATAAGAGTAAAAGAAAAGAAGGCACATACAGGAAAAAATTCCTCACATAACTGCTCTTCCAACTAAGACCAGGAGGACACAGCTTAAGTAACACAACTTGAAGTATATGAAAAGTTACTGCTCATAAAGAAAGACCTCAAGTTACTGATGTAAGTTTACATAAACTACAAAGGAACTAATTAAAATCAATTAAAATTCAGATATAGCTAAGTTAGATTTTAAAATCTCAGGGTTAAAATTCTAAATTCTAAAAATATAAAAAGTAAACAAAAAGCAAACAAATATTGAGAGAAAGAGAGAAAATACAGTATTTCAAAACTTCTGTGTAGAATTCCAAAGGACAGAATACAACCAATCAAAATCTCCATTATTTAAACTGTACTTCAATTCGGAAAAAATCTCCATTATATGGAGACAGTGTTTGAGATCCATAAATTCTACAACCAGCTATACTTAAATTCTCATAAGGGGATAATAAAGAACAGTCCTGAGATGTGGGAGCTCAGAATGATCATCATATACATTTCCTTCCTAAAGAAAACATAAACACAAGTAAGCCATGAAAAAAGTAAAAATGAAAACCACAATAGAATAAAAAGACTAGCAGCAAGCATTAAAAATACACAAAACATAACTGAGTCTAAGTAACTGCTCCTCACATGGTTATAAAACAAAGCAAATATCAAAAATAACTCGAATGTATACTTATTGTAAAAACAATAATACTCTGGAATTAAAATCATTGTATTGATAATAAAAGAGAAAAAACATTTAACACTAAAATATCAATAAATATACATGTATATATAGTGGGCACATAAGAACCATTGTGTTCATAATGAATGTTCTCATAATAAAAATTACAGCACTGCCCCCAAAATCACTGCATTGGCAAGACTTAAAAATGAAGGAAGAGAAGTATGTAAACATCTGTTTTATTACTTAGGCACAAATCAAAGCATACTATTTAAGTTGTAACAATAATTTTCAAAAGTAAGTTTAAATATGATTCAAAAAGCACCAAACTGAGTAGTTAACATATTAAAAATAAGATGACTACTTTTCATATTACTGGACAAAACAAAGAAAAATGGGGGAAACAACTATGTAAAGAATGACAATTTTGTGAAATTTATATAGATAAAACTATAAATGATTTGCCTATCTTCTTTAGAAAAGTAGTATGTGTTGCAAGAATTTAGGAGAAAACAAGAATATAATCAAACAAAACTCAAATACTTTTTAAAGTTCATTATTCCAAAATCTCAATCACTATAATTAGAAATTTCTCTGTAGTGAGTTACAGAATTCCACTCTGCCCAAGAAACAAAGACATAAATAAAATAGAATGATTCCAAAAATAAACTGTCCTCAAAGCTAAAAAGAGAAGTCCACATTCATGCCCTTTTCACATCTACCAATTCCATCACAGGATGATCGGGTGGAGGGAGAAGGCCTCACTGGCTGCTCTACAGAACAGACGTTCCAAATCTCAGAAATCTACCTCACCCTATCATGCGATCACAAAAGAACTCATAACAAATCTGCCAAGTCTGAACTCTGAAGAGGCACAGAGGGTGTTCATCTTCATTAGGCACTTCATTTGTTCATTGGCACATTCACAGACATTACTGGAAAGCCAGGTACAGGCAAGGCACTGCAGTGGGCTACGCCTTCCAGGGGTACCAAAATGATACACCTGGGTGTCTGCTGTGGGGCCACTCCCTTTCCATCCAGTGTGGTCTTTAATCTCTTGAAAGACAGCTACATCTTCATTACCCAAGTGAAGGGAATGCTTAGCACAGCTAGCAGACTGGTAATTAAGTCTATATGATTTAGTAAGTATTTAGATAAGAATGCAAATATGCACTCTGACAGACTAAAAAGAGATTTTAATCTATACAGAATAAAGGACCAGTAATATGACCCTAAATCAAGTCAGTTTGGTTTCCCACTTCTGTTAAAGTAAAACAATGGAGTGGGTGAGGGCTTCTTCCTGATTCTGATGCTCACCAGCTAATCTGGTCTCCAGTAAGTCTCACAACATCTCTAAGTGTCGATTTCTCATTTGTAAAATAAGACATCTCTAGTGAAAGTGTTAGTTGCTCGGTAGTGTCCCACTCTTTGCGACTGCATGGACTGTAGCCCACCAGGCTCCTCTGTTCATGGGATTCTCCAGGCCAGAATACTGGAGTGGGTAGCCATTTCCTTCTCCAGGGGATCTTCCCAACCCAGGGATCAAACCCAGGTTTCCCACACTGCAGGTGGATTCCTCACTGTCTGAGCCACCAGGGAAGCCATGGATACTGGAGCGGGCAGCCTATCCCTACTCCAGGGATCTTCCTGACCTCGCAATCAAACCAGGGTCTCCTGCATTGCAGGCAGATTCTTTACCAGCTGAGCTACCAGGGAGTTCCAACTCTAGTTCTTAAAGCAGAAATACTCAGACTTTTCACACATTTCCTCCCTCATTCCCTTCCATCCACAAAAAAGATTGAAAAGAGAAGCACAGAATTTAATAAATGTCATTAAGTCTCTATTTACAAGAAAAATATTTCTCATAGTTTTTACAGCCTCAAATGAGAAACAATAAAAAGAAAAAAAGGAATGATCAACCACTAGAATCAGAAAACAGGTCACAAAATAATGCTGACGCAAACCAAAAACGTTTTAAAGTTAGAAAGTCATATTTCAAGTAATTGCTGCTGCTGCTGCTGCTAAGTCGCTTCAGTCGTGTCCGACTCTGTGCGACCCCACAGACGGCAGCCCACCAGGCTCCGCCATCCCTGGGATTCTCCAGGCAAGAATACTGGAGTGGGTTGCCATTTCCTTCTCCAGTGCATGAAAGGGAAAAGTGAAAGTGAAGTCGCTCAGGCATGTCCGACTCTCAGCGACCCCATGGACTGTAGCCTATCAGGCTCCTCCATCCATGGGATTCTCCAGGCAAGAGTACTGGAGTGGGGTGCCATTGCCTTCTCCTTCAAGTAGTTGAAGAACATGCAATTACTAGATTTTTTTTAAAGTTTATCTGAAAAAGTACATAAAATGCTACTTCTTATACAGTAACAATGCATGCGAATATGATGTACGGACATGTAAAAAAGAAAACTATGTAAAACAAACAATAACTCAATGAAAACACTGTGTATCTGTTATGCCCTGTAACAGGCTGCGTGAATGACATCATATTAGCTGAATTTTCAGAGAAAATTCTGAGTTAGGCCCAAGAGAAAGAAATGGAAAAAAACAAACAGACAAAAAACCAAAACAAACACTACGACATGCTAGAGAAAAATATAAGTAGTGTTTTAGATGCGCTGCTGAGCTCCGCGGGAACAGCAAACTGAGGTGATAGGACGCCTTGGTAGCAGACTGTCAACATTATAGAGACAAGGCATTAAATATTACCGGGAAAAAGATGCTGCTGCTGCTGCTGCTATGTCGCTTCAGTCTTTTCCGACTCTGCGCGACCCCATAGACGGCAGCCTACCAGGCTCCGCCATCCCTGGGATTCTCCAGGCAAGAATACTGGAGTGAGTTGCCATTTCCTTCTCCAGTGCATGAAAGGGAAAAGTGAAAGTGAAGTCGCTCAGTCGTGTCCGACTCTTAGCGACCCCATGGACTGTAGCCTACCAGGCTCCTCCGTCCATGGGATTTTCCAGGCAAGAGTACTGGAGTGGGGTGCCATTGCCTTCCCCAGGGAAAAAGATGAGCCTTGGCCTTAACTGAGGCAGTGACTTAGAACTGAGACCAAGAGCTAAGCGAGGAGTCTTGAAGCTCTCCCTGTCAGTAAAAGAGTGAAGCAGAAAACACTCCACACAGGTGCACTGGGGAGAACGAGTAAGTCTGTCTGTCTTGCCCAGGCTCCTGGCTGGGAAATAAACAAACTAAAGGACTCCCTTTGGAAAGTAAGACCCCAAGCCTATAAATCACACACAGATGGGATCTGAAGTTAGACCTGTTGCCAAGTCTGAGAACCCACAGAAGGAGAAATTAACAAAAGCCACAGCCCTTAAGCTTGTGATATCTCCGCCCACCCTCCCACCCCCACGTCCATGTGCCTGGCACTAGCAAGCATCAGCCCTCTCCAGAGGGCCAGACATCAATACAGCTACACAGGATTCTCTCTGGTCAGCCCCACTGATTAATTCATCATCCCAAAGAATAAAAACACACAAGAAGGATACCATGTGTGAGAATCAGCAGAAGGGTACACAGTAGGATTGGATCCAAGAATATCAGATTAAAGACAAAACTGAACCGATTAAACTTTTGCATTCTCCCTTCTCCACTTCAGTTGGTTCCAGTGACATTTCCATTTCTATTCTTTAATGCTTATTTTTAATATATGAACATGCATACTTGACGTCTACAGGCAATCCTCCTCCCTTGGTAAGCGCTCACTCCAATGCCTCCAGCTCCCTGTGGTTCAGCATTACTTCCATTTGTTTTTTTTTAAATTTATTTATTTATTTTTATTTTTAACTGCACTGGGTCTTTGTTGCTGGGCATAGTAGACTTTTTCTAGTTGCAGTGAATGGGGGCTAGTCTCCAGATGTGGTGCGTGGGCTTCTCATTGCAGTGGCTTCTCTTGTTGTGGCACACAGGCTTAGTTGCCCCACGGCATGCGGGATCTTCCTGGACTAGGGATCAAACCTGTGTCCCCTGCATTGGCAGGTGGATTCTTAACCGCTGGACCACCAGGGAAGTCCCTCCATTTGTTTTGAAACCTACCTAAAATTACTTGATATTACATTCTCAGTTTATTTGGTTATCTTTGTATGATGCTAGCACATCCATGTTACAAGCACAAAAGGAAGATTAAGAGTGAACCAAATTGTCAGCCAGTATTATTTGAGAACAAAAATAAAAAGTTCCTAAATAAAACAATTATCTATATTTATATATCTAGATCTATATAGGGAAAGATAGAGATGTGACTAAACAGAGTTTATTCCAGAATGCAAAGATGATTTAACATTTAAAAAATCTGGTAATAGAAATCATGACATGAACAAACTCAAGGAAAGAAAAAAGGCCAATGATCATCTCATTAGACATGCAAATATGTATTTGGTAAATTTAAATAACTTTATGATAATTTGCCAATCTAGGGTTAGCAGGAAACTTTCTTAACTTGGTAAAAGGTATATGTATGACAATTGTCATATTGATGGAGATATTAATATTCCCTTTTAAGAAATAAAACAAAGCTGATTCAATCACCAGTTGCCTTTAGCATGTATTAGTGATTATAGACAAAACAATAAGAAAAAAAAAAGAACTGGAAAAGAAAAACTTTTTATCACAAATGATTAATTATTTACCTATAAAATACAAGATGATCTATAAACAAATTGTATTAACAGAGTTTAGCAAATTTGCTGAATTAAATATCAAGCCACATGAACTGTGTTCATATAGAAATATCAGAAACAAATTTTTAATTATTATTTCAAGGACAACACATAATAAAAAAAGTTTATTGATTCTAGCAATAAGTCTAAATATTCAAAAGCTTACAAGGAAACCTAAATAATTTAAGAGATAGCATCTCATGGGCAGAGAAAGATGTTAAGATGTCAGTTTTTCAAAACAGTAATATATAAATTCAGTGCAATAAAATGAAAATCCCAAAGGGTTTTTCATGAAGCTTGAGAGACTCTCTGAATACTGCTGCAGAAGTACAAAAGAGCCAGAGTACGCAAGGTAACTTGGAAGTCAAAGAACTAGATGCCTTATGGAAAACCATATTTTGTTTCAAAGTGATAGTAGTAAGACATGATACTGGCACAGAAAAATGAACAACCAATGACATAGAATAAAGAACCAGAAACACACACTTTCATGGTAACTTGATACATGGCTTTACCTACCAATGGGGAAAACAGCACTGACTGTTCATCTGTGTGAAAAAATAAAAGTAAAACAAACTGTCTTTTCTATATCATACACAGAAATCAAATTCAGGTGATGTAAAGACATGTGTAAAAAAGGAAATAAAAAATATATTTATAAATTGCAACTAGAGGGATTTTTCTAAACAAGACCAAAACATTGACAAAATTCAAAACTTCCATGCAGCAAAAGACTTTCTGATCAATGAAAAGAAAAGTTAAAGAATAGTAAAATTTTGGCAATGAACATAATAAAGTTTTAGTTCACAAATCAAAATAGAAAAGCCAAACAATCCAATAGCAAAATAGGCAAAGATGGGAACAGACAATTCATAAAAGAGGAAAACTAAATGGCCAATCATCACATGAAAAGAAAATTACTTTTCAGGGAATCAGAGAAAATTAAATAAAAACTGCAGTCAGATCCAATTAACCAACCATTCCATTGGGTAGTTAAAATTTAACAAGTCTCTGAAGATATCAAAGGTTGAAGAAGACTGCCATACTTTTATTGTGGGAATAAAATTTTAGTACAACTGCTTTGCAAAACAGTTTGGCAAAAACCTCTTAAATTAGATATATTCATACACATGATTGTGCAATTCCAACCCTAGAAAACCTCACACATGTGCCTGAGGAGACATACACATGAATTTTTATTGCTACTCTTTTCTAATATCAAAATATTAAAAGTAACATAAATATTCATCAAATAGAGAATGGACAAATTGTGAAATAACCAGAAAGATATGCTATAAGCAGCCAAAATGAACAAAGTACACCTTTACATATGCTGATGACTAAAGCAACTTGCAAAGTATACATGTACTACACCATTCTTAGAAATGTCACACACAAAAAATAACTTACAGAAATATACTATACATTGTTTAAACATTTTCCTCACATACGTACATATCAAAAATATATGGGAGGAGATGATAAGTATGAATTTATGGTGTGAGCCATGTGGGAGGTTAACAGAATTGGGAAGGAGTATAACTCAGTCGGTAAAGAATCCTCATGCAATGCAAGAGACCCAGGTTCATTTCCCGCGTCTGGAAGATCCCCTGAAGAAGGAAATGGCAACCCACTCCAGTATTCTTACCTGGAGAATCCCATGGACAGAGGAGCCTGGTGGGCTACAATCCGTGGGGTCGCAAAGAGTTGGACACAATTTATTGACTAAACCACCATCACGATAAGAGGCTCAAATTTATTTATAATGGCTCATTTGTTTATTTATTAAAGTACAAAATATTTTCTTCAGCTCAGTTCAGTCGCTCAGTCGTGTTGGACTCTTTGCAACCCCATGGACTGCAGCATGCCAGGCCTCCCTGTCCATTACCAACTCTCGGAGCTTGCTCAAACTCATGTCCATTGAGTCGCTGATGCCATCCAACCATCTCATCCTCTGTTATCCCCTTCTCCACCTGCCTTCAATCTTTCCCAGCATCAAGGTCTTTTCAAATGAGTCAGCTCTTTGCATCAGGTGGTCAAAGTACTGGAGTTTCAGCTTTGACATCAGTCCTTCCAATGAATATTCAGGATTGATTTCCTTTAGGATGGACTGGTTGGATCTCTTTGCAGTCCAAGGGACTCTTAAGAGTCTTCTCCAACACCACAGTTCAAAAGCGTCAATTCTTCTGTGCTCAGCTTTCTTTATGGTCCGCTCTCACATCCATACATGACTACAGGAAAACCATAGCCTTAACTAGATGGACCTTTGTTGGCAAAGTAATATCTCTGCATTTTAATATGCTGTCTCAGTTCACTTCAGTCGCTCAGTCGTGTCGACTCTTTGCAACCCCATGAATCACAGCACTCCAGACCTCCCTGTCCATCACCAACTCCCAGAGTCTACGCAAACCCACGTCCATCGAGTCGGTGATGCCATCCAGCCATCTCATCCTCTGTCATCCCCTTCTCCTCCTGCCCTCAATGCTTCCCAGAATTAGGGTCTTTCCCAATGAGTCAACTCTTCGCATGAGGTGGCCAAAGTATTGGAGTTTCAGCTTCAACATCAGTCCTTCCGATGAACACCAAGGATTGATCGCCTTTAGGATGGATTGATTGGATCTCCTTGCAGTCCAAGGGACTCTCAAGAGGCTTCTCCAACACCACAGTTCAAAAGCATCAATTCTTCTGCGCTCAGCTTTCTTCATCGTCCAACTCTCACATCCATACATGATCACTGGAAAAACCATAGCATTGACTAAGACGGGCCTTTGTTGGCAAAGTAATGTCTCTGCTTTTAAATATACTATCTAGGTTGGTCATAACTTTTCATCCAAGGAGTAAGGGTCTTTTAATTTCATGGCTGCAATCACCATCAGCAGTGATTTTGGAGCCCAAAAAAATAAAGTCTGACACTGTTTCCCCATCTATTTCCCAAGAAGTGATGAGACCAGATGCCATGATCTTATTTTTCTGAATGTTGAGCTTTAAGCCAACTTTTTCACTCTCCTCTTTCACTTTCATCAAGAGGCTCTTTAGTTCTTCTTCTCTTTCTGCCAGAAGGGTGGTATCATCTGCATATCTGAGGTTATTGATATTTCTCCTGGCAATCTTGATTCCAGCTTGTGTTTCTTCCAGCCCAACATTTCTCATGATGTACTCTGCATATAAGTTAAATAAGCAGGGTGACAATATTCAGGCTTGATGTACTCCTTTCCCAGTTTTGAACCAGTCTGTGTTCCATGTCCAGTTCTAACTGTTGCTTCCTGTCCTGCATACAGATTTCTCAAGCGGCAGGTAAGGTGGTCTGGTATTCCCATCTCTTTCAGAATTTTCCACATTTTTTTTGATCCACACAAAGGCTTTGGCATAGTCAATAAAGCAGAAATAGATGTCCTTCTGGAACTCTCTTGCTTTTTCAATGATCCAGCAGATGTTGGCAATTTGATCTCTGGTTCCTCTCCCTTTTCTAAATCCAGCTTGAACATCTGAAGTTCACAGTTCATGTATTGTTGAAGCCTGGCTTGGAGAATTTTGAGCATTACTTTACTCGTGTGTGAGATGAATGCAATTGTGTGGTAGTTTGAGCATTCTTTGGCATTGCCTTTCTTTGGGATTGGAATGAACACTGACCTTTTCCAGTCCTGTGGCCACCGCTGAGCTTTCCAAATTTACTGGCACATTGTGCAGCACTTTTACAGCATCGTCTTTCAGGATTTGAAATAGCTCAACTGGAATTTCATCACCTCCACTAGTTTTGTTCATAGTGATGCTTCCTAAGGCCCACTTGACTTCAGATTCCAGGATGTCTGGCTCTAGGTGAGTGATCACACCATCGTGATTATCTGGGTCGTGAAGATCTTCTTTGTGTAGTTCTTCTGTGTATTCCTGCTACCTTCTCTTAATATCTTCTGCTTCTGTTAGGTTCCTACCATTTCTGTCCTTTATTGAGCCCATCTTTGCATGAAATGTTCCCTTGGTATCTCTAATTTTCTTGAAGAAATCTCTAGTCTTTCCCATTCTCTTGTTTTCCTCTATTTCTTTGCACTGATCACTGAGGAAGGCTTTCTTATCTCTCCTTGCTATTCTTTGGAACTCTGCATTCAAATGGGTATATCTTTCCTTTTCTCCTTTGCTTTTGGCCTCTCTTCTTTTCACAGCTATTTGTAAGAGCTCCTCAGACAGCCATTTTGCATTTTTGCATTTCTTTTTCTTGGGGATGGTCTTGCTCCCTGTCTTCTGTACAATGTCACAAACCTCCATCCATAGACTGACTAGCTTTCCATAGACTGACTAGCTTAGAGAAAAGCAATAAGATGTGAGGCTCAAAAGAGGCAGCTTCTAATATTTAAATATTTAATGCAATTTAAAAAATATTTTCAGGAATAAAAACCATGCAAAAAGCATTCTCATAAGAATAAATGTACATTCCTGATACATCATTTGAGTTACATCTTGTGGTAACTAGGACTACAATCTCACGGATTCCCTATCATTCACCACCTTACTCTTCCTGTCTTGTCTTTCTCCACCAATACAGAGTTGGATTTCCAGCTATAACACAGGCTGTGTGGCTCTAACACAGCCCTCCCCTCCTGTTTTCCCAGGTGACTTAAGTAACCTGATCAACCATAATTAAGGTAATGCTAAACAGAGCTTTAGAGTATGCAAAGCCTTTGGAGTTGGCACTCAAACCGGAATCCAGATGAATGACTCTTCTTTCCAGGCTTCAACTAAAGCTTCAGATCTCCTTCTGCTGGCTGGTGGAAGCTCATCTCAGTGCAGATACTTTTAAATCAGGCAGCTATCTTGTCTACCAACAACCACACCCTATACCCAACAGAATGCTGAGTTCCAAAGAATAGCAAGGAGAGATAAAGACTTAAGTGAACAATGCACAGAAATAGAGAAAAACAAAAGAATGGGAAAGACTAGAGATATCTTCAAGAAAATTAGAGATAACAAGCAAGATATCATGATACCATGACCTCCTTCTTGCAAAATTCAGACTTACATTGAAGAAAGTAGGGAAAACCGCTAGATCATTCAGGTATGACCTAAATTAAATCCCTTATGATTATACAGTGGAAGTGACAAATAGATTCAAGGGATTAGAGCTTAGAGACAGAGTGCCTGAAGAACTATGGACAGAGGTTCCTGACATGGTACAGGAGGCAGTGATCAAGACCATCCCCAAGAAAAAGAAATGAAAAAGGCAAAATGGTTGTCTGAGGAAGTCTTACAAATAGCTGAGAAAAGAAGAGAAGCTAAAGGCAAAGGAGAAAAGGAAAGATATCCATCTGAATTCTGAGTTCCAAAGAATAGTAAGGAGAGATAAGAAAGCCTTCCTAAGTGATCAATGCAAAGAAATAGAGGAAAACAATAGAGTGACTAGCGGTCTCTTTAAGAAAATTAGAGATACCAAGGGAACATTTCATGCAAAGATGGGCACACTAAAGGACAGAAATGGTAAGGACCTAACAGAAGTAGAAGATATTAAGAGAAGGTAGCAATAATATACAGAAGAACTACACAAAAAAGACATTACAACCCAGATAACCATGATGGTGTGATCAATCACCTAGAGCCAGACATCCAGGAGTGAAAAGTCAAGAGGGCCTTAGAAAGCATTACTATGAACAAAGCTAGTGGAAGTGATGGAATTCCAAATGAGCTATTTCAAATCCTAAAAGATGATGCTGTAAAAGTGCTGCACTCAATGTGCCAGTAAAGTTGGAAAGCTCAGCAGTGGTCACAGGACTGGAAAAGGTCAGTTTTCCTTCCAATCCCAAAGAAAGGCAATGCCAAAGAATGTTCAAACTGCCATATAATTGCACTCATTTCACACATTAGCAAGGTAATGCTCAAAATCCTTCAAGCTAGGCTTCAACAGTATGTGAACCATGAACTTCCAGAGGTACAAGCTAGATTTAGAAAAGGCAGAGGAACCAGACATCAAATTGCCAACATCCGCTGGATCATCGAAAAAGCAAGAGAATTCCAGAAAAACATCTACTTCTACTTTACTGACTAAAGACTTTTTGTGATGACAACAAACTGTGGGAAATTCTTAAAGAGAAGGGAATATCAGACTACCTTACCTGCCTCCTGCAAAACCTGTATGCAGGTCAAGAAGCAACAGTTAGAACCAGCAATGGAACAAGACTGGTTCAAAACTGGGAAAGGAGTAAATCAAGGTTGTATATTGTCACCCTGCTTATTTAATTTCTATGCAGAGTACACCATGCAAAATACAGGGCTGGATGAACCACAAGCTGTAATCAAGATTGCTGGAATAAATATCAATAACCTCAGCTATGCAGATGACACTACCTAATGGCAGAAAGCAAAGAGGAACTAAAGAGCCTCTTGGTGAAAGTGAAAGAGGAGAATGATAAAGTTGGCTTGAAAATCAACATTCAAAAAACTAAGATCATGGCATCTGGTCACATCACTTCATGGCAAATAGATGGGGAAAAAAGTGAGAACAGTGACAGACTTTATTTTCTTGGGCTCCGATTATCACAGTGGACAGTGAGTGCAGCCATGAAATTAAAAGACACTTGCTCCTTGGAAGAAAAGCTGATAAACCTAGACAGTATATTAAGGAGCAGAAACATCACTTTGCTGACAAAGGTCTATATAGTCCAAGCTATGGTTTTTCCAGTAGTCATGTACAGATGTTTGAGAGTTGGACCATAAAGAAGAGTGAGTGCCAAAGAAATGATGTTTCCGAACTATGGTATTGGAGAATACTCTTGAGAGTCCCCTGGACAGCAAGATCAAACTAGTCAATCCTAAAGGAAACCAATCCTGAATATTCATTGGAAGGACTGATGCTTAAGCTAAGCTCCAATACTTTGGCCATCTGATGCGAAGGGCCAACTCACTGGAAAAGACCCTGACGCTTGGAAGATTGAGGGCATGAGAAGAAGGGTACAAGAGAGGATGAGATGGTTGGATGGCATCATCAACTCAATCAACATTAGTCTGAGCAAACCCTGGGAGAAGGTGAAGGACAGGGAAGCCTGGCGTGCTGCAGTCCATGGGATCGCCAAGAGTCGGACAGGACTGAGCGACTGAACACCACCACCACACCCTACTCCTCTTCCTACAGGACAGGAGCTCTGGCTCCCAAAGGTTGTCTGAATCTTTGAAAGCTGCTTGATAGCTATTCTCACCTTTCAGGAATTCATCTCCTTCATGGCCCTTTCAAAAATATTTTATCTCATGCTAAGGAACAAGTAACAACTGCTTCTCACTTCTCTCCCAGCCTGAGCCTGTCTAGGATAATCATTTACAAAATGGACTTAAGTCTAACTTACTGGCAGTTCTTCACAGGATGCTGTGTGATTACCAAATAGCAGTACCATCATGCAGCAAATGAAGGTAGAATTTTTAAATGACAGTCTTATGACGGTGAGGTACAGTTCTCCAAAGACATAAATCCCCAGACCCTATGATTACCATCTCCTCAGCAAGGAGAAGGCAGTGCCACCCGACTCCAGTACTCTTGCCTGGAAAATCCCATGGACAGAGGAGCCTGGTAGGCTATGGTCCATGGGGTCGCTAAGAATCGGACACGACTGAGCGACTTCACTTTCGCTTTTCCCTTTCATGCGCTGGAGAAGGAAATGGCAACCCACTCCAGTGTTCTTGCCTGGAGAATCCCAGGGACGGCGGAGCCTGGTGGGCTGCCGTCTATGGGGTCACACTGAGTCGGACACGACTGAAGCGACTTAGCAGCAGCAGCTGATGAAAACAGCAGGGTGCTATCCCACCTTAGCATATATTCATGGAATAGCTGTAACTAAAGTTCAAAGAAAAATAACTGGAGAAGGCTAGGAGAGTAAAAAGGAAAATTGGCTAAGAGCACCATCATGGGTAGTAAGAGGGAGGAAGCCTCATCCCTTTGAAGGATAAAGAATTGACCCATTAATCATTAAAGACTAAACCAATTAGAAAGGATGTATTAGAAAAAGAAACAAATATTAATGTCTCATTTGTGGTTTACCCTAGGTATCCCAGTACAATTTTGTCTTATGAACTGAAAACTCCAAACATGCCCTCAGATTGCAAAATAAGCTATCCTCTCAAACTTTATCTGTGTTTATAAACACAAAAGGGGGCAGAGATGAATTCAAATTGCAATATGAGAACAAATTTAACTTCTAACAGAAACATGGTTCAAGATGGAGTAAGTCAGAAATCTCAATGTTTATCTCCACATGCATTTATTCCTGGCAATACATTGGAGTTTTCCATAGAGTGTTTATCTAACTTGGCTTTCCTGTGATGGATCTTCTGGCATATTACATAAGTGCGTCATACACACAGACCATATGTAGAGGTAACCACTCTCTCCCTGTTAAAGAAAAAAAAAAAACCGCCCAGAATACTTATGGAAGAAAAGGAAAGAACTAACGTATGTATGTCAGCGA
Source organism: Giraffa tippelskirchi (assembly GCF_054371585.1). Classification (NCBI taxonomy): domain Eukaryota; kingdom Metazoa; phylum Chordata; class Mammalia; order Artiodactyla; family Giraffidae; genus Giraffa; species Giraffa tippelskirchi. The sequence goes on from NC_137275.1 coordinate 214,936,981, forward strand.
TCTGTTAAAAGATGCTGATACTGTACAAAGCATCTAACATACTTTACCATTTAAATCTGTGAACACAGTGTCTATTATCAGAATTCTAGAGATAAAAAAAGTTAGCTAAAGATAGATCTATATTGAGAGAGATTTAAACCTAGATTTGAACCAAAATTCATCTGGGTCTAATCCTATGCATTCTGGTTTCTCAATTCCATGTTTGGTAAAGTCAGATCACATTACGTCTTCATTGTGTGGCACTGGAAACATACCTTATACTGCAAGCAATTGTTCACACTGTAGTCCACAAGAAAGTTTTATCAAGATAACCATGATCCTTTACTTTAGGGATTGATAATTTAGTAATTGAAACAATTCCCTTTGTAAACCTTAAAAAGTCATGGAATAGTTTCAGGCAGAAGAGTAAACTAATCTAATCAATGTTTTTAAAAGATAACACTTTACACACCAACTGCAAGAACACTTCTGAGAAAAGCAATTGGGAAATTCTGAACATAGCTGAGCAGAAAATGATTTTAAAAGTTGTTTTTAATTTTACTCTGTGGAGGAATGGGACTGTGGCAATATAAGTAAGTTCTTTCTTAGAGATGCATATTGACGTATGAATATGAGATAAATACCAGGATGCCAATGATTTGCTTTTAAATATTTCATCCCGCCAAAATGAGAGAAAGTGAATCAAGTTTGGCCAAATGCTAATAATTGTTGAATCTCCTTATTGCCAAATTCAGATTGAAATTGAAGAAAGGGGAGAAAACCATTAGACCACTCAGGTATGACCTAAATCAAATCCCTTTTGACTATACAGTGGAAGTGAGAAATAGATTCAAGGGACTAGATCTGATAGATAGAGTGCCTGATGTACTATGGACGGGGGTTCGGGACATTGTACAGGAGACAGGAATCAAGACCATCCCCAAGAAAAAGAAATGCAAAAAAGCAAAATGGCTGTCTGAGGAGACCTTACAAATAGCTGTGAAAAGAAGGGAAGCAAAAAGCAAAGGGGTGAGGGAAAGACATACACATTTGAATACAGAGTTCCAAAGAATAGCAAGGAGAGATAAGAAAGCCTTCCTCAGGAATCAATGCAAAGAAATAGAGGAAAGCAAGAGAATGGGAAAGACTAGAGATCTCTTCAAGAAAACTAGAGATACCAAGGGAACATTTCATGCAAAAATGGGCTCAATAAAGGACAGAAATGGTAGGGACCTAACAGAAGCAGAAGATATTAAGAAGAGGTGGCAAGAATACACAGAAGAACTGTACAAAACACATCTTCATGACCCAGATAATCACAATGGTGTGATCACTCACCTAGAGCCAGACATCCTGGGATGTGAAGTCCAATGGGCCTTAGGAAGCATCTCTACGAACAAAGCTAGTGGAGGTGATGGAATTCCAGTTGAGCTATTTCAAATCCTGAAAGATTACACGGTCTAAGTGATGCACTCAATATGCCAGCAAATATGGAAAACTGAGCAGTGGCCACAGGACTGGAAAAGGTCATTGTTCATTTTAATCCCAAAGAAAGGCAATACCAAAGAATGCTCAAACTACCGCACAATTGCACTCATCTCACATGCTAGCAAAGTAATGCTCAAAATTCTCTAAGCCAGGCTTCAGCAAGACGTGAACCGTGAACTTCCAGATGTTCAAGCCGGTTTTAGAAAAGGCAGAGGAGCCAGAGATCAAATTGCCAACATCCTCTGGATCACTGAAAAAGCAAGAGAGTTCCAGAAGGACATCTACTTCTGCTGTATTGACTATGCCAAAGCCTTTGACTGTGTGGATCAAAATAAACTGTGGAAAATTCTGAAAGAGATGGGAATACCAGACCACCTGACCTGCCTCTTGAGAAATCTGTATGTAAGTCAGGAAGCAACAGTTAGAACTGGACATGGAACAACAGACTGGTTCCAAATAGGAAAAGGAGTACGTCAAGGCTATATATTGTCACCCTGCTTATTTAACTTATATGCAGAGCACATCATGAGAAATGCTGGGCTGGAGGAAGCACAAGCTGGAATCAAGATTGCCGGGAGAAATATCAACAACTTCAGATATGCAGATGACACCACCCTTATCGCAGAAGGTGAAGAAGAACTGAAGAGCCTCTTGATGAAAGTGAAAGAGGAGAGTGAAAAAGTTGGCTTAAACCTCAACATTCAGAAAACTAAGATCATGGCATCCGGTCCCAACACTTCATGGGAAATAGATGGGGAAACAGTGGCTGACTTTATTTTTCTGGGCTCCAAAATCATTGCAGATGATGACTGCAGCCATGAAATTAAAAGACGCTTACTCCTTGGAAGGAAAGTTTATGACCAACCTAGACAGCATATTAAAAAGCAGAGGCATTACTTTGCCAACAAAGGTCTGTCTAGTCAAGGCTATGATTTTTCCAGTGGTCATGTATGGATGTGAGAGTTGGACTATAAAGAAAGCTGAGCACAGAAGAAGTGATGCTTTTGAACTGTGGTGTTGGAAAAGACTCTTGAGAGTCCCTTGGACTGCAAGGAGATCCAACCAGTCCATCCTAAAGGAGATCGGTCCTGGGTGTTCTTTGGAAGGACTGATGTTGAAGCTGAAACTCCAATACTTTGGCCACTGATACGAAGAGCTGACTCATCTGAAAGACCCTGGGAAAGATTGAGGGCAGGAGGACAAGGGGACGACACAGGATGAGACGGTTGGATGGCATCACCGACTCAATGGACTCCGGGAGTTGGTGATGGGGAGGCCTGGCGTGCTGCGGTTTGGGGTTGCAAAGAGTCAGACACGATTGAGAGACTGAACTGAACTGAAGTGATGGCTATTCTGGGATTCACTCTATTATTCTGACTTTGTGTGTTTGTGTGTGATATTTGAAAACTGCATAATACAAAATTCCCAAAAAATGGAATTCTTTCAATCTCAAAAATAGAACCCATTGAACACAGAATTTAACTGCTTTAATCTAAAATTATCCACTCTTTAATATCAGAAATAAAACCTCTAAAAACCTGTTAGTAATGATGTTCAAGAATACCTGTCTTCCAACAGACATCAAGCAGATACCTACTTGTTAGTTAACCTAGAGCATTGGGTAAGAACTAGGGGAACAAATATTTTGAAAACATTGAGCATCTACCCAAATTCATGTCTTTAATGAAAGCTAGTGGAAATCACTTGAAGGGATCAAAATATCTTTGTTTCCTTGTCTGAAAACCAAGACGGCCACTTAGCAAATGAGACAGAATACCCTGTAAAATACTGATGGCAAATATTCCTTCTTTGCTGGAATCACGTGTATGAGATTTGAAAGCCTTCAAAGTTCTCAAACACCTCTTCTGGTCTCTAATACCTGGGTTTGAGAAAAACTGAATCACCTGTACAGGGGTTGAACTATTGACCCTTCCATTCAAAAGTAAAATAAAGCTTTTAATCCATACTCCACCCACAGTAAAGAGATGAACCACCATTAAAGTTCTGCTAACAGAGTTCTAGAAACAGAAAATGATCATTAAGAGCGGCAAGCTTTTTGCTTACCCATTCTACCTCCGTCCCCTCCACCCTCTCACCCCTGCAGGGTAGGCGCACATTCATTAATTTAACCAAAGCATGAGCATGTTCCTGTCTGCAGACATCTCCAGAGCTTCCTTCAGGAGCTCTTTATTCTGAACTAGCTGAACTATTCAACATGAAGCAGCTACGCACACAGTCTGCCTGCTGCTGTTAGTCTGGCTTCACCTCAGTATCCATCCAGCTCAGAACAAGGTGCTGTCTTTCTCAGCCTGAGCAAACAAAAATTCTATTTTACAGTCTGGGCAGGAGTCAAGCAGGAATACAAACTTGTCCCACTTCAAAGCACCAGGCGTATCTTTCACTGACTGAACAGCAATTCCAGAATGAGTGACAATGAAAGCTTTCTTCCCTATTATTGTTGGAAACAATCACCAGCTATTTTGTTCATATTAATTAGTTTATATCTAGTATTAGGCAGCCTTGATTAGAAAAATGCTCTTTGTTACCAAGTGAATAGAGAGTAACAAAACTGAAAGCTTTTTTTTTTTCAATTGTTTTTATCTTAAGAAAGGACTGTCAGGCCTTTCACACTTGAATGTGGGTTTATCTCTGCCCAGGTCCCTGAATTCACCCTGAAAGAATTCGAGTTGATGTGCCAGACAATACCAGGCAAAGCTGATTGAGTGAATGGCTTATTACGCCTTGCCTAAGGAGATCTGTATTTAAATTGCTTTTACCTTCTCTGAACCTGGGGAAAACCTGATAATAGAGAATACATGAATACAAGCTTGGGGGCAAGGGCAAATCAGCCTTGGATTAAAAGCTGACTGCACAAATTACATGGGAAGGACTGACATACAATTATGAGGTTCATCATGGATGAGAGGATCCTGGGAACCAAGTGACCCACTGATCGGCACCTCTCCAGAAGGGTGAGCTGCCTCTCTCTGTGACTTAACACCTCAGCTTCTAGCTGACTCCTCTCAAGGGGCTTGAGTGCCCCCCAACAGAGGCTACGACTGTTCCCAACATATGGTGAGAAGCATGAGATTCACTTCCCTGGTTGTGATTCATTAACAAACTGGTTCCGCACAATTGTCAAAAGTAAGGTTTGAACCCAGGTCTAAGACTCATGAGCTACATAAGTTTCCTTGAGATTAACGTTAAAAATCTTCATGTGGCTTCCAAGGCCCTGCAAAATCTTCTCCAACTCTGTAACCTAACCCACCTACCTTTTCTACAACCTGAAGTATGCTGATCAGTACTTAACAATGGGCTGTTAGGTACCAGGGCCTGTGTTTCCCAATTTCCATGGTGTAAATACTCTACCTTGGCTGATTTCAAGCCACAAACATGAAGTCAATCCACTTACGAACTTCCTTTGAAAGCTGAACAGTCAGATCTTGTGAGCTGGTATAGCTGGCTCCAGACAGCACTGCTCACAACCTCACACCCCACTTTACTATGACCAAAAGCTGTGAGCTCTCCCACCTTTGGACACTTGACATTCACACAGGCTATGTCGTCTCCCTTACCAGAATAACTTACACTCATTCATAAGCTCCTAGCCTGGTAGTCTTCCTTTGAGACATCTTCCCTAATTCTACACATCATTCCACTTTATCTCAAAGAGCACCCATACTTCCCATATTATAGCATTTGTGACACAGCACTCTAATTTTTGGTCTCCTTATCTGGGTATTTCCCATGACATTTCTAAACTCTGACAGGGCAAAGGCTGTCTTTATCTTGCATCCCCAGGCCTGCCACAGTGCTTGCTGAACAATACTGACATGCACCGAGAAATATATTAAATACTCTTCTAAATTCTACACACATGACCTCATTTCCACCTTAAAACCACCCTACAAATTTGGCTTTTTCATGATGATGCTCATTTTCCAGATGACAAAATGGAGGCACTGACAGAGTGACTACTTTTTCTCCCCTCCCACCATGGGCTCAGTTAGTAAATGCTGGAACCAGGATGTGAACTGAGGCAGTGTGACTGCAGAGCCTTGTGCATCCTTCTAGACCAGCGTTTCCTTTTTTTTTCCTACTGGTGACTCTCAAGGAAGAAATTTTAATTAAATTCAAGTTCTCCCTAAGGAGAAATTAAGTACTTAGGAATAGGTTTTCGTCAGCCAGGGTTAAGCTCTGGAGGGATTTTTCATCTCCCAAGATCCATTTTTTGCCCTCTTGGGGGCAATTTCGTTCCTGTGGACAATGTGCATTACAGACTTTTCACTATACGCATTTTATATTAATTTACCATATGTTTATCACTAAGAACATATGGTCTTGTTTTACAGTTTTAATTATATTTTCCTTTAAGTATTATTCTGCATCTTGCTTTCTTTTCCCTCCATTAGATATCTTGAGGAGACAGAGCTATTTTGAGATAGACAGATATCCTCATTTAATCGCTGTATTTAAATCATATCAACATGACTGACTTTATTAAGTCCTTCTACTATTGAATATTAGAAAGTTTTCTACTGCTTGGTCTTCAACTAATGCTTCAATGAATATCTCCCCTACATATCCTTGGAGTCATGTTTTTCTAACATAAGTATCTAGATGGAACAGGGGATGTGCGAAGGTCTATAATTTTAACAGATACTGTCAAATTACCTTCCAGAGTGACTGGACCAATTTATTTCCCCACAGAGACTTTACAAGAATATACATTTCCTCAAGTGTTTGTATTAAATATGACCTCTTTCTACACAGGGTGGTGCTAAACATTTTCATTAAATGAGTCATTTAAAAATATTTATATCACTCACCAGCTGATAGTAGCTTGTGTAAGAGCAAAGATGTGTAGATAAGATGATGCTGTTGCAGATGCTGACAAATGAGAGCAGCGACACTAGGGTGCTGAAATGTCCTATCCAGGAAACCTGTATCAGGGCCTAACTTACGCCACAAAAGGCTAAGGATAGTCATTGCAAGGGAACAACTCCAGTGGACTTTGAAATGGTGACCTTAGGTAACAGGCACTAAATCTTTTCACCCATTTACCTCGTCTCTTAGGTACCAAGAACACTATTGAGGGGAATGGAAATCAAACACCCAAAGTAAATGAAGTGTTGAAAAGGCAATGATCCATTTACCAGAAAGAGAAATACACATGATAGTGATAACACTAAGCATTCTGGAAAATGACTACAAACTTTATAATGCTCAGGAACAGCAATGACCACATCCATGTGATAAAATCCCAAGTCTTTTAGAGAAGAAGAAAAATATTTACAGTAAATAAAGTAGAAGAGCCCCTTTTTCTTCTTTCTCTCTCCCTCCCTTTCTTTGCACACACACACAGACACACACACCCCTACCTAAAATATACACAACAGGGACCTACTCTATAGCACAAGGAACTACACTCAATATTTTGTAATAACGTATAAGAGAAAGGAATATGAAAAAAAGATTACATACATACATATATATATATCATTTGGCTGTACAATTGAAACTAATACAACATGTAAATCTACTATATTTCAATTAAAAAAACCTTTTTCTAGAAATCAGACCAAAAAAAAAAAAATACCCCAGCATAAAAATACATGGTTTTGTTTCTTCAGATCTTCATTTCCTTAAGAAGGCTCCCATATCATATAAAATTTATGTTCAATTAAATAAAGAAATATATACAAAATTTAGTAGCCTGCAAAATGATACAAAGGAAAAAAAAGTGTAGAAAAGTATTTTGTATCATAAAGATTCAAATTTCCATCAATATGACTTCTTCTCAAAAGCATGCTTTTTTCTTCAACCTTGGCCCTGAAAGTGATTCTCACGAATGTGACTGGAGGTCACAGTCTAAAAGGAGGAGTAGAGACTTGCCTGGTGGTCCAGTGATTAAAATTTCATGCTTCTAATGCAGGGGAAACAGATTCAATTCTTGGTCAGGGAACTAAGATCCCACATGTGCGCGGTGCAGCCAAACAACAGAAGGAGGAGAGGACAGTGAAAGACGAGGATATGGGAAATCACACTTGCTGGTGTGTGCTCTGCACAGACCCTCTCCTTCAACCCCTATGGCCACGCTGTGAGGGACAACTACGTGAGAGGGCATGGAAGTCGAGTGAGGTCAGCATGACTAAGGCCCCTTATCCAACAACCGAGGTGCGAACGCCCGTCTAATGACTCCAAAGTCTGCTTCCCCACTGTACCATGCTGCCTCCTGAAACTGAAAGGCTTCAGTCAGTATTTCAGTAGATCAGATTGTAAAACAGGGAAAACAATGTTCCTGCTGTGTGACTGTTCTTCTCTGGGCAGTAAAAGTAACTCATATTATCGTGGTTCAAAAGTTTCTGGAATCGCATTTTCTCTTCAAAGTTACTAAAACAGGTCAAGGTGCAATAATAATCATCATAGGAGGAGGACATCAAGACAACATTCAGAAAACTTGTTATAAGGTTAGATCAGTTCTGAGATAAACCCTGAAAAAGCCAACAGGGGGATTTGCTGCTGACTGTCTTGATTTGGAGTTGGATGCCTGCAGTAGCAGCCAGGCACCCTAGGTGCTGAGAACAAGCACCTCTCTCACAAAACACTCATCCAAATCCCCACCAAACGAGAATTCAGAGGAGACACGTGATCTCCAGAGTCAAACACAGGTTCTGAAACTCAACTGAAACATTCAACAAAACTAGGATTAGCCCAGACCTATGTGTGTCTGAATCACGTACCTGGGGCTGTGAAACGACAGGGATGGACGTAGAGGCAGCAGCCATGGCAGCTCTGGAGTCGTGGGCGGTGACCAGGCCCCAGCACTAAGGTGCACAAGGCAGTCAGATTCTCCTGGTTGCTGATCAGACTGTGGTCATGCTAGAAGCAACTGTGGACCTGGAAAAGGATAGGGAAATCCACTTTAGCCTCAGAGGACTAGCACATGGGAGTGAAGCACCGCTGGCCATGGGCAGCGAAAACAAACAAACAAACAAAACCCCTATCTCAAAAAGCCAAAGCTTAATGCAAAGAGGAACCCAGGAAGGAGCATCTTACAGAGCAGCTAACATCTCAATGCCAGGATTTCTGTACCCTGTTAAGCTGATATATTTTCATAAATCTAAAGCCAACTTGGCATGCGAGCCAGATGTTTGCAGCAGGTGATTTCCTGTTGTGAAGATGGGGAGAGTAGGAAGGTGGAAGGGCCATCTTGTCCTTAAATAACAAACTGAGTAACTCACAATTAAGAGCCTTTAGTATATAGGCAAAGAGCAAATAGAATAACAGTATCAAGTGTCTTAGAGACCCAACCAGTTCAACCCTGCCCATCAGCAGTTGAAAACCTGAGGGCTGATGAAGAGAGTTGAGTGGAATCATACTTTTTGTTCACAGAGAATCAGTCCTAGAGCACCAAGTCCCAGTCCCAGATGAGATTTAAGTGAATGTGTGCCATGTTTACATTTCCTTAGGGAACTTGTTAGCATTTTCAGAATTAAAGAAAGGCAAGATACTCCAAAGTTATAGGAGTCGGTCACAAGAATAAGTACTTGGATGGGCAGTGGGGGAGGGCCTTTGTAAGTCAAACTTCCACAGGTGTGAGGAAGAGCACCTTCCTCAATTCCGCTCAACATTCTTGGAGGATGCTAGATGGATGTGACTTATTTCCACATCTCAATCTAGTACAAAGGGGGACAATTTTTCATTTTAAGACCTTAAGATGGAAGGGAGGTTCAAAAGGGAGGGAATGTATGTGCACCTATGGCTGATTCATGGTGAGGTGTGGCAGAAAACAAAATTCTGTGAAAGAATTATCCTTCAATTAAAAAAAATTAAAAAAAAAAAGACTTTAAGAAAATACTTTTGTGACAATTTTTCACTTTTAGGTTGCTTTCATACTACCTAACGATATCCTTTCTTTTACTCAAAATGTATTTATGGAGCATCCATAGTGAACTAAGGGCATAATGAATAAAACTGAGCCAACCCCTGCCTCAAAAAGGCAGCATTTGTCTGTAAATACATTTTCTGGTTTCCCCAGCATGCAAAATGACACCAGAACACTTTCATACTATCGGGAAATGATACTCTTCATAACGGTAAAAGTCACGAACCAGGATCACAAAATCCAAGTCAGTAATCTTAAGCAGTTAGTAACGGTGGAGTTGGATATCTAAGCCAAGTCTCGGCAAATCCTCTGGCACTATTCTCTATTAGCTGGATGATGCTGGGCAAGTCACATAACCTCAGAAGAACTGTTTCCTGAGAAACAATCTAGGTTTGGCAGCAACTTCTTTGAACCTGCTATTCTGATTTTTATCCTGTCTTCGGGTATTATCCTTCATACTACAGTTTTAATCATTCTAGGTTTTCATTGTTCAGAATTGTGGCACCTATTTTCTTCCTCTAACGTTCTGTCAGTGACTATTTTTTATTAACAAATAAAAGTCAAGCTGTCAAGACGTTTTGGTCTAATGGTCCACACAAAATTCCATAACTGCCCTGAGACAACAGTGATGGTCTCTTCAGCTCCAGTTTTAGGGGGGAAAGATCTGCTGTTCATCACACTGTGAAGTGAAGTAAATAGCCCAGGAGGAAGGCACGCATCCCCAGAGGGCCTCTCCTCTTCTGTGAGGGCTGTCGGAAAGCCAACCCTACGCTGGGAAAGTTTTAGCGCCCTATGAGGCATTGTTTTGTACTGAACTTATTTCTGGCATCATTTCGTGCCACCCCCACTTTTTTCCCCTTTTTTCCTTCTCACATATTTACAGTTCACCCCATTTTGTTCTATGAATATATGAAAAGCATGATAACCAAAAAGAAATATGGAAGACCGAGTGAGATTCTATTCTTAAATATTCACGTGGGTCCAATATCATTTCTGCTGAGTTACATCATTAAGCAATATAACCTTAAAATATTTTCCATATTCAGAGTACAAAGAGTTGCCCAAAACGTGAATGTTGGGTACCCAGCCTACAGTCAGAAAAAGGATAAAGAAATGGGTGTAACAGTAACAACTTGAAAAATAAAAACCATATGATTATCTCAATAGATGCAGAGAAAGCCTTTGACAAAATTCAACATTCATTTATGATAAAAACCCTCCAAAAAGCAGGAATAGAAGGAACATACCTCAACATAATAAAAGCTATATATGACAAACCCACAGCAAACATTATCCTAAATGGTGAAAAACTGAAAGCATTTCCCCTAAAGTCAGGAACAAGACAAGGGTGCCCACTCTCACCACTACTATTCAACATAGTTTTGGGAGCTTTGGCCACAGCAATCAGAGCAGAAAAAGAAATAAAAGGAAGTCAGATTGGAAAAGAAGAAGTAAAACTCTCACTGTTTGCAGATGACATGATTCTCTACATAGAAAACCCTAAAGACTCCACCAGAAAATTACTAGAGCTAATCAATGAATATAGTAAAGTTGCCGGATATAAAATTAACACACAGAAATCCCTTGCATTCCTATACACTAACAACAAGAAAACAAAAAGAGAAATTAAGGAAACAATTCCATTCACCATCGCAACGAAAAGAATAAAATACTTAGGAATATATCCACCTAAAGAAACAAAAGACCTATATATAGAAAACTATAAAACACCGGTGAAAGAAATCAAAGAGGACACAAATAGATGGAGAAATATACCGTGTTCATGGATCGGAAGAATCAATATAGTGAAAATGAGTATACTACCCAAAGCAATCTATAGATTCAATGCAATCCCTATCAAGCTACCAACGGTATTTTTCAGAGAACTAGAACAAATAATTTCACAATTTGTATGGAAATACAAAAAAACTCAAATAGCCAAAGCAATCTTGAGAAAGAAGAATGGAACTGGAGGAATCAACCTGCCTGACTTCAGGCTCTACTACAAAGCCACAGTCATCAAGACAGTATGGTACTGGCACAAGGACAGAAATATAGATCAATGGAACAAAATAGAAAGCCCAGAGATAAATCCACACACTTATGGACACCTTATCTTCGACAAAGGAGGCAAGAATACACAATGGAGAAAAGACAATCTCTTTAACAAGTGGTGCAGGGAAAACTGGTCAACCACTTGTAAAAGAATGAAACTAGAACACTTTCTAACATCATACACAAAAATAAACTCAAAATGGATTAAAGATCTAAATGTAAGACCAGAAACTATAAAACTCCTAGAGGAAAACATAGGCAAAACACTCTCCAACATAAACCACAACAGGTTCCTCTATGACCCACCTCCTAGAATATTGGAAATAAAAGCAAAAATAAACAAATGGGACTTAATTAAAATTAAAAGCTTTTGCACAACAAAGGAAACTATAAGCAAGGTGAAAAGACAGCCTTCAGAATGGGAGAAAATAATAGCAAACGAAGCAACAGACGAAGAATTAATCTCAAAAATATACAAGCAACTCCTGCAGCTGAATTCCAGAAAAATAAATGACCCAATCAAAAAGTGGGCCAAAGAACTAAACAGACACTTCTCCAAAGAAGACATACAGATGGCTAACAAACACATGAAAAGATGCTCAACATCACTTATTATCAGAGAAATGCAAATCAAAACCACAATAAGATACCATTTCATGCCAGTTAGAATGGCTGCTCTCCAAAAGTCTACAAGCAATGAATGCTGGAGAGGGTGTGCAGAAAAGGGAACCCTCTTACACTGTTGGTGGGAATGCAAACTAGTACAGCCACTATGGAGAACAGTGTGGGATTCCTCAAAAAACTGGGACTAGAACTGCCATATGACCCAGCAATCCCACCGCTGGGCATACACACTGAGGAAACCAGAATTGAAAGAGACGCGTGTACCCCAATGTTTATCGCAGCACTGTTTATAATAGCCAGGACATGGAAGCAGCCTAGATGCCCATCAGCAGACGAACGGATAAAGAAGCTGTGGTACATATACACAATGGAATATTACTCAGCCATTAAAAAGAAACCATTCGAATCAGTTCTAATGAGGTGGATGAAACTGAAGCCTACTATACAGAGTGAAGTGAGCCAGAAAGAAAAACACCAATACAGTATACTAACATATATATATGGAATTTAGTAAATTGGTAAAGATAACCCTGTATGCGAGACAGCAAAAGAGACACAGATATATAGAACAGTATTATGTACTCTATGGGAGAGGGCAAGGGCAGGATGATATGGGAGAATGGCATTGAAGCATGTAAATTATCATATGTGAAACAAATCACCAGCCCAGGTTCGATGCATGATACAGGGTGCTCGGGGCTGGTGCACCAGGATGACCCGGAGGGATGGGATGGGGAGGGAGGTGGGAGGGGGGTTCTAGAAGGGGAACACATGTACACCCATGGTGGATTCATGTCAATGTATGGCAAAACTAATACAACATTGTAAAGTTAAAAAAATAGATAAACTAATTAAAAAAAAAAAAAGAAAGAAATGGATGTAACAAATGTCACATGGCATCACTGCTGATACCAAAAGGGGAAAGGGTAGGAGACTGGGATTTAATGAACACCTACTAGATGCTGAGCATGGGTGCAGTCATTTCAGGTACAGTTTGAGGTAGGTATTGTCAACTCATTTCATAGATAAGAAGCTTGAGGCTTTGAAGGGTTTATGTGTCATTCCCAGTCATGAGGCCAGGAAACAACGGAGCTGAGACTTGAACTGGGACCTACCACAGGGCCTTTCCATTGATAAACCTTCCAAGTGAACAAAAATTAACCAAGAGAAAGAACTTGGAGATTTTCTAACCAAAAATTTCAGCAAGTTCTGAAGGAAGCAAGATGCAAGTCAGATGTCCTGCAGAGTACCTATTTCCCCAAACCCTGCTCTCATCCACATAAAATGTTAATGATGTACCCCTAATTTTGATTTATGTGACATATCCCTGAGCTACACAGTAGACAATACAGATTGTTAGTTTCCTTTTCGAAGAAGAACATCAAGAGAAAACATTAACTGTCTTCCCCTAAAGCATTGAAGACATATTGAGTTTAGATGCTTTCGTTGAACCTTTTCTTTTTTCAGATGAAGAGATTTTCATTTCTGAGATAATAGTGTGTAACACTAGAAGATTCATGAAAGTGTATGTTGAACCTGTTCTTACACTATGAGAAGCCCTTTATAAGATGGGGTATGGTTACTTAACTCTGAAAATGTAAGAGCTAAGCAATACTACCTCAAAGAGTATAAAACAGCTCTCTTGGGAAGCAGCGTCTTAAAATTACATTCATGAAACCTATGTACTTCTCAACTTACTTACAAAACTGTACAAACCATGGGGGAAGAGATGTGATGACACCAAAGACAATCTCCTAGGTAATGACGCCATTCAGTCCCTGGCCAGGTAAGCTAGATTACTTTGACATACTGTCTCCTGCTTTCTTAGAGCCCCAGATTGCCAAACAGAGCTGCATAAAAGTGTTTTTAAAAAACTCATTCCTCCTTGAACTCTTCCAACTATTTAGATTTCTGTCCTGAAGTTCTTATAACCAACCCTCACCCTCTCTGTTTTCTCTGAGCTCTTGATAACAGGAAACCACAAAGCAGTGTGAGTTGGCTCCATTAACCCCAGGTACCCTTGGCCATCACTATTTTCCCTTCTCTTCCTCCCTAGTTTGTCCCCATTTTCCATTCTAGGCATGACTTCTAATCTCTATCACCCTTCTCAAAACCACAAAACCACACCTAATTCTACTAGCAGAACATGAGCTTTCTCACCGATTGACATGCCTATTCATCCATTTTACAGTCACTGGCTATGAATTACCTCAAAATCCCTCCCCATAGCTCGAAATTGACATACACACACACACACACACACATTATATAGTCAACAAGGACCTACTATATGGCACAGAGAACTATACTCAATATTTTGTAATAACTCACAAGGGAAAAGAATCTGAAAAAAAAAAAAAATATATGTCCGTATGTATAACTGAATCACTTTGTTGTACACCTGAAACTGAAACATTGTAAATCAACTCTGCTGCTGCTGCTGCTAAGTCGCTTCAGTCGTGTCCGACTCTGTGCGACCCCACAGACGGCAGCCCACCAGGCTCCGCCATCCCTGGGATTCTCCAGGCAAGAGTACTGGAGTGGGTTGCCATTTCCTTCTCCAATGCGTGAAAGGGAAAAGTGAAAGCGAAGCTGCTCAGTCGTGTCCGACTCTTTGCGACCCCAGGGACTGCAGCCCACCAGGCTCCTCCGTCCATGGGATTTTCCAGGCAAGAATACTGGAGTGGGTTGCCATTGCCTTCTCTGGTAAATCAACTATATTTCAATTAAAAAAAATTTTTCTAAAAAATGTTTAGCTAAAATACAATTTACAAGTAAGAAAGCCACATAGGCTCATGGTTCTGTGCTAGATTAACAGAAAATAACCAACTGAATATAAGAAGAGGAAATATCCTGACTCAATCCTAGAAGCCACAGATGGATCCTACCTATTGCTCAAACTTTCAGAAATATATACTGGCAAGAATCAACATGGAAGGCTGGAGAACATTTAAAGCTCAACATTACCTTCATGTGAAACTATAATTACACGGACAGAAAATAAGTAAAGGAGACCCCAGCAGACTCACAATGATGCTCCCTGTAAAGAGGGATGAGCGCTGGAGTACATTTAAAATACATTCAGCTCCTTAAAAGGGGTTTCTGGCTCTGACTGAGCAAGTAATCTCTGGCTGTATTTACTTCTAATTTACATGTGGCCATAATGACTGGCCCAGAAAATATGTGGGAAAAAAGCACTACTAGCTGGCTTCTGATACGGGCAGCCATGCCAAGTGACAACGATCTTTCTAATTACTGAGTGCAACATCAAATACCTTAAAAAGAGTCTCTGGTTCTGAGGCAAATGTTTCCTTTGATTACTTCTGGAGCTGATGCTGGCTCTTTTCCTAGGCCTCATAGGAAGATGAATTTCTAACTTGGCAAATTTATCTACTATAAATCTAACCTTTTTCCTTCATCTGGACTTAAGTCAAATAATGACTCATCTCAGCCCCTTTAAAGAATACAGGGCAATACCTGATACTGAATATACACAGACTCCCCTCTCTAAGGATAAGACACAGGAAAATTCATATCCACCAGGCAAATGAAAAATATTATGCAGCTCAAGAGAAGGAAGACTCTAGAGTCAGAGCAAATATTTACTTAAGAAACAGGTATACAACATAAAAAGTAACTTTAGGAAAATATGAGATCAGACATGAGTCAATATTAACCAAAAAATTATGAATTATGGACCTGAATGAAGGCAGTCAATAAAGCAGAAAACAGAATAAAAAAGCAGAAAATGGTATTAGTGAAGCGGACGATAAACCACAGCTTTGGGTGGGGCCTACATGACTAAATATTGCAAAGCTTCCATTCCCCAAATAAGTAGATGAACATAAAGTACCAAAGGAGGAAAGAAGTCATCAATGCTGAAACCAGGAATGGAAACATTTATCCTCCAAATTTTAGAAAAGTATTACACATAAATAGAGCCAGGTAGATCAGGGAGGAAAAAATTTCACATTTCATGTATCCTTCTTTAGAGAGCTCTATACTCTCTAGTCCAGCAGAAACCAGACAAGAAAATCTTCACCTCAAACCTGGATGAACAAGATGAACAAGAAGAAGGTCAGGGCTATAGCTTGTCTTGCTCAGTATTTATCTATTTCTATTTACCTATTTATTTATCTTAAGCATCTGAAACCAGCCTTATATCTAAAGGCTAAGACTGGAAGAGTCTTCTCTGGAATCTGAGTAAATGAAAAGATCTTAACAACAGTAACATCAGGAAGAAGATGCTGCACCCATTCAAACAAAAAAGGAGACTTAAAAACCCGTAACTGGAAATGCAAGAGAAGGACTGGAATATAAAGTTAAGAAACTTCCCCAAAATGTAGAGCCAAAAGACAAACTGAAGGAAAACAGAACAGTTAAGAATGAGAAAGCTGGAGGACTAGTCCAGGAGATCTAACTGCCAAACAAAAGCAATTCCAGAATTGAAGAAAAAAAAAAAGGAAATGGAGTGGAGTGGGCGTGTAAGGTTGGGTGGGGGAGATCAAGTAACAAAATCAAAACATTTCCTCAAGTGACAAGTCCTAAGTTTGTTGACTTGTAAGGTCCACTGATAACCTACATGCCCACTTCTATCAATTTTAATATGCTCACTTTAAGCACATCATCGTGGTTTTTTTTTAAAACACGAAAGATTTTTTAAAAATTCTTATAACTGATCAGAAAGTGATAGGGGGAGCTCATGGACAAAGGATTAGGAATCAGAAAGTCTGCATTTCTCAACAGCAACCTAGAAGCTGGAAGACAATGGACAATGAAGAAAGTGATTTACAATCTACAGTCTCATTGCAGGATGTCCTTCGCAAAGTAGGGAGGAAACTAGTCAAAATGAAGGCGTGAGATACAGGAACAAAAGTTCAATTTAGGAGAAAAATAAAGGGAATTCCTGGCCTGCTTGTGAAAGGACATTGCAAGAGGACAAAGTAGACTGACTGGACAGACTGTCTGTCTGTCTGAGTATGTTGAGAGATTTCTAGAACTGATAGTTTGGGATTGAAAGAGCACAGAGAATCCTAAGCATATAGAACAGAATAACCAGCACACAGAAAAGTAAGCACACATAAGAAGAAAAATGAAAATTTAAAAGAGAATGAAGAATTTACAGAAGAAGGAAAGGATTCATAGAGTTCTAGATGGCTCAGCTGTGAATGATATTAACAAGGTCATAATAACATTAACACTGAAAACTGACATGATCAGAAACACAACCTAATGTATTAGGATGGAGAGGTTCAGGAGGGGACAAGGCATGTAACACATCTTCCACAGGGATGTCTATCAATACTTGAAACTGACACATCCAACAGCACAAGGATAAATCTTAGTGATGCAATGCAATACCCAATGAAGCAACTAAACCAACTGAAAATGGTAGTTATGGGGAAGAGAAAAGGCAGGAAGGGAGAAAAGAACTCCTTTTTCTTAGAAATCCTCATATAGCTATTTGACTCTTCATAACATTGATTAAAAAAATAAAAACAAAAAAGGAAAAAGAAAATAAAACTGTTGAAACTAAAAATGTATTTAAAACTACAACAGGCAGAAGTGCCACTATAGAAGACCAAGTTGACGCCATGGAAGACAAGTTTGAGAAAAATCACACATGCTTTAATATAATAGTTACTAGAATGATTAGAAATTATGGCTGTGGAGCATAGAAAATACAGATTCAATAGAAGAAGAACTGGTACACCCAGAAAGAACAAATAGAACATAAGTTATTTAACAATAAAAGTAAGCTTTTCTTAAAAGACGTTAAGTTCTTAAGCTTACAGAACAAAAAGATAAAACGCACTAAATCAAAATTTAAAACTCCTGTGCAAAAAACACAATTGAGAATGAAAAGACAATCCATGGAACGGGATAAAATATTTGTAAATCATATATCTGGAAGGGAATTGATATGCAGAATATATGAAGAAACTCAACAAGAAGAAAATCAAACAACTAAAAAATAACACTTGAATAAACATTTCTCCAGAGACATTCATATGGTCAAAAAACACCTGACAAGATAGTCAACAGCACTGATTGTTAGGGAAATGCAAATCAAAATCACAATGCGATAAGAACACCTCACATCAATTAGAATTGTTGCTAACAAAATAAGCAAGGTTCTGGTGAAATTGGAACCTTTATGTACTGCTCATGGGAATGCAAAATAGTTCAGCTGCTGTAGAAATCAGAATGGCAGTTTCTTAAAACATTAAACATAGAATTTTTTTAAGCCCACAATTCCACTGGTGGGTACATACACCCAAAAGAATTGAAAGCAGGGTCTCAAAGAGATACCTGAACACCCATGTTTATGGCAGTGTTATTCACAATAATAGAGAAAAAGGTGAAAGCAACTCAAGTGTCCGTGAACAAATACATGGATAAACAAAATGTAGTACTTTAAAGGCATACAATGGAATATCATTCAGCCTTAAAGAAGGAAATTCTGGCACATATTACAACATGGGTGAACCCTGAGGACATTATGCTCAGTGAAATAAGCTTGTAACAAAAAGACAAATATTTTGTGATTCCACTTATATGAGGTACCTAGAGCAGTCAAATTCATAGAGAGCATGTAGAATGGTGGTTGCCAGGGGCTAGGGAGGGAGAGAATGAGTTGTTTTTTAATAGGCAGAGTTTCAGTTTTGTAAGACAAAGAGAGTTCTGAAGATCTGTTTCACAACAATGTAAATATACTGAGCTCTACTGAACTTGAAAATGTAATTTATATGTCATTTATATGTTATGACAATGAAAAGAAAGAGCTCATTCCAGGAAAAATATGAAGTGCATGATCTACAACTGAAATGCAGGTTTGTTCAATAACTAAACTTCAAGAGTTAAAAGAATTCCCATGAAAAAACAAAATGGGGAAAAAATCAAAATCACAAAGGGAAAAACTTAGTCTGGACACAGTCACCAACTCGGCCACAACAGTTGAGAAGACATAGAAGCAACATTTCATTTCGTCAAAAATGTAGAATGACTCACACTATACATTCAGCCATGGCATCATTTATCTGCACTAGCAAGAACAAGGCACTTGTATTAAATGTAATCAGGATATATTACACCCTGAAATTTCCACAGATGACATAATACAGGTGATAAATCAAAATAATGTGCTCAGGAGAGCTTCAGCATGAGCTTCTTATCAATCCATGTAAACAAGGAATATCTGTGATAATAATGCTGACCGAAAAATGCAGCTATTATGACGATTAAAAGAAACTGCCCAACTGAAATGCATATAACTGTGATGAACTAAGATTAAAAACTCCAGGAAATCACAAGAAAAAGGAAAACATTCTTCACATTTTGAGAGTCATACAATACTACAGTTTGTTGTTTAGTCATTAAGTCGTGTCTGACTCTCTTTGTGACCCCATAGACTATAGCCTGCCAGGCTCCCCATCCATGGGATTTTCCCAGGCAAGAATACTGGAGTGGAATGCCATTTCCTTCTCCAGGGGATCTTCCCAACCCAAGGCTCGAACCTGCATCTCCTGGACTGGCAGGCAGGTTCTTTACCACTGAGTCACCAGGGAAGCCCTCAGCTTACACACTGAAGACGATGTATTTCATGCTCTTAAATCTTTCCTCTCTCACATATAGATAGGATCAGTTTTTCCATTTGCTTTTCCAACTTTTCAATCAGACTTACATTTGGCCTCAAAGTCTACCATTCTTTTCACATGGCAATTGGCTAATGTGTTCAAACGCAGGAATACAGCTAGCCCATCCTGCTCACACTACCTGCACAAAAGAACCCCAAGCACCACAACTGCACTGTTTTATGTGTACTCTGACAGAGCTCAAGATTCTACAGATTAAAGAACTGGCCAAAAAGTATTTAAATAAACTCACAGTTCTGATTTCAAAGACTGTATTGACAGGTATACAGTTTTCCCTTTTGGAAAGTTCTCCTGGTGGGGAGAGATGCTATCCTGCAACTTGTCAAAATAACCAGGAATTGTAAAAACACAATTTTTGAAAAAAATCTCACAATGGTTGCCACTACTAGGGCCAGGGATGAATTAGTCAAACTCCGTTTACATGGCAAAGCTAGTTTGTGTGATATTATTTAGAAAATGGGGGTAACCTGAAGTTTAGGAATAATGGGTCAGAAACTGGCCAAAAGAGAAACATATACTATAAGTTTAAAAAAAAAGAAAGAAACTCATGAGCAGGCTAAATCATGAAGGGAGAGAGCAAGAAGAAAGGGATGAGAGCAAAGGAACAGAAGTCAACTAAAAGGACTAAAAAATCCTCTTGAAAGGACAATGAAAAGAATGACTCTTTGAATAAGAAACAGACTCACAACCGTCCTGTTTCTTCCCATTACCCAGGGCCACAATGTCCAAACTCCCAAACTCTCCCTTATCTGCATGCCTTGACCCAGCCATTCGAATAGGGACCCAGAGCCTGCAAAGACTTTAGGCAATCAAGAGTTCCACCCAAGAAAGTAAATATCCCGAAGCATAGATAGGGTGGGTACATTTCTATTGAGGGATGTTTATGGAGAGAGCCTCTGAGCTATGTTGGAATGTCTGCAGTCCACAGGTTTCAGGACAAAGAGATTACAACTTTATAATTAACCCTCAGGATGAGCTAGATTCTTCCAACCAGAGCCAATGGAGGAGTCTTGAGGGATATTTTCTTCTAAGAGCAAATGTGTGTTTCTAAAATCAGAAGTAATTCCCAAATTACTTAGAATAGAAGGGTGTGAGGGAAAGGGAAAGAAGGAAAAAGGGTAAGCAAATGGGGGTGGAGGCATACTGTCAAAATAGCTGGCCAAAATATAGAAGTCTGCAGCTGTGATAAGAAAAGCATTCAGCCCAGAATAACAGCAAAGGATTCTGTGGACAGAGGCATCTTCCATTACTTAAGGTTTCCAGTAGCTTGAACTTCAAGTACTTTTCAGAAAATAAGTCAAAATAAATTCTGAGTGCCTGAATTGAAGAAGAGTGATTTAAAACTGTATCTCATATTTGTGGTTGCTCAGAGGGGAACAGGGGCAGGGGGCAGAGATAAGATTGGGAGGTTGGGGTTAGCAGATGCAAACTATTACGGATAAACAACATGGTCCTAGTGTATAGCCCAGGGAACTATATTCACTATCTGGTAATAAATCATAATAGAAAAGAATATGAAAAAGAATACACCTATATCTAGATATCTGAATCACTTTGCTGTATAGCAGAAACTAACATAAATCAACTTTACTTCAATAAAATAAATTTAAATTTTTAAAACTACAACTGTACCTCAACATAAAAAAGTTATACCTGGAAGATAGTTTCCTGATGTGTTTCTCACAGTGTAAGAGAGTAGACACATTTATTTTTGGTGTAGACGAACTATATAATCTTTCTGGAATACAATATGGATGAGTGCATGTATTTGTATGGTTTGCATCAAGATTCTAAAAAGTACACTGGATCAGAGACTATGTAACTCTACAACTACAAATTTACACTGTGGAAAGAGTTCATTAAGGATGAAGATTTTACTACAAGAGGGCTTAATACAACAGCATGTAAGACTAGAAAACTTTAGAAACTAATAATACAGTGCTTGCCAACTGAGTTATTAAAACTATGTTCCCATGCAATTCAATTTTACACAGCCAATAAAAATTAAATTGTACTGAAATTAGGTATCTATATATTTATTCCATCTGGGAAACATATCTACACAGTAAGATTATATATATATATGTATATATATATATATATATATATATACATATATATATAAATGTATGTATCCTGAGGTGCTGTGGATACTTCAATTTTCTACAGAAAAATAATATACAGGGCTAAGATAGAGTAACAGACCAGATGATTGTCTGTCTTAAAAAAGAAAAACAATAAAATATACAAAATACTGAACATGTCAGAAGTGGGAAAAGAACAAGGTAAGCACTATGATTGACCCAGGCTTCCCTGATAGCTCAGTTGGTAAAGAATCCACCTGCAATGCAGGGGACCCCAGTTCAATTCCTGGATCGGGAAGATCCTCTGGAGAAGCAAGAGGCTACCCACTCCAGTATTCTTGGGCTTCCCCTGTGGCTCAGCTGGTAAAGAATCTGCCTGCAATGAGGGAGACCTGGGTTCAATCCCTGGGTTGGGAAGATCCCCTGGAGAAGGGAAAGGCTACCCACTCAGTATTCTGGCCTAGAGAATTCTATGGACTGTATAGTCCATGGGGTTGCAAAGAGTTGGACACGACTGAGCGACTTTCACTTTCACTTCATGATTGACCTGGCTTCCTGCCTCAAGAGTGTCCAGCCACCATACAGGGGAAATCCAGGCGGGACCAAGAGAACTTACTGAGTTAAAGAAGCATATCTGGGAACCCAAGAAGCTCAAAGCAGCTAGAGTTACCAGAACAGAATACCACGGAGAAGAGAACCAGAAAGAAAACCCCCGAGATCTGCAGCCCCTCCATCCCCTGCCTTGAGTACTCAACAGAGAACAGATCAGAGAAGCACACAGGAAATCTGTGAGGAGACTGGAATGATATCTACTAGAACAGTCTCTGTTTCCACTAACAAGACTGGACAACCTCATAATCTACAGGACCTTGGCTAGAGCACTCAGAAGCATCTTGTCCCAGCAGTGAGAAATAATCAGTCCTAGAACTAAACACTGAGTTTATCCCACCTAACAAATTTTAAAAGCAAGACCTAAAAAGATCAAATTCTTTCCAAGTAATTAACTATGGCCCAGAACAAAGCCTGAGAATATTTATAGGAACACAAATATCTAGCACCCAACAAGGTAAAATTCACATAGTCTGGCATCCAATCAGTGATTACTAATCATGCAACGAGTAGGAAAATATGACCCACATAAGGAGAAAATAGTTTCACAACTGAAATAGAAACAAAACTGAAATAGATGTGAGAACTAACAGATAAGTAGATTAAAACAGCTATTACAACTATATTCCAAATGTTAAAAAAGTAGAGACATATAAGATTTTTAAAGAGACCAAAATCAAATTTTTAGAGATGAAAAATACAATGCATAAAATGAGAAATAAACTGGATGGGATTAACAAAAATCTGGCATTGCAGAAGAAAAGATTAGCAAAGTGAGAGAAATAGACACTATCCAAAATGAAACACTAAGAGAAAAACAAGAGAGTAAGAAAAATTAAAAGAACATCAGTGAGTTGTGGGAAAATTTCAAGCAGACCACTATACATGTAATTGGAGTTCCCAAAGGAAAGAGAGAGGGCTTCCCTGGGGGCTCAGATGATAAAGAGTCTGCCTGCAATGAGGCAGACCTGGGTTCGATCCCTGGGTGGGGAAGATCCCCTAAACAAGGGAATGGCAATCCCCTCCAGTATTCTTGCCTGGGAAATCCCATGGATAGAGGGGCCTGCTGGGCGATAGTCCATGGGGTCACAAAGAGCTGAACATGACTGAGTGACTAACACTTTTAAAGGAAAGAGAAGGATATCTGAAAAACAAAGGCCCAAAACTTCCAAACTTGAATGAAAACTACAAACTTACATATTCAACAAGTTTAATAAACTATGAACATAAAAAACAAAGAAAATGCATAAAGGTACACTTAATCAAATTTATCAAACATAATGATAACAAGAAAATCTTTAAAGTCACCAGATAAAAAAAGACGTGTGGCACAGAGAGGAATTTAGGATAAGGAGGACAGCAGATTTTTCATCAGAAATATGGCAAGCGAGGAGACAGTGATCAACATCTTTAAAGTACTGAAAAAAATAACCCTATCAATATAAAAGTCTATGTCCATGGAAAATGTTTTTCAAAAAGGAGAATTAAGCAAAAACATTTTAAAACAAAACAGATAAAAGGATTCACTGTCAGCAGACCATGGACTATAAGAAATGTTAGAAAGGAATTCTATCAGACAGAGGAAACTTTTATCACAAGGATAGATGAATTTTCACAAAGAAATAGAGAACACTAAATCTAGTAATTAAATGAATGTAAAAGACAGTTTTCATATATAAGTATCTTTAAATTATAATTGAAAATAACTCAACAAATGAGAGAAATATCTACAAAACATATCTGATAAAGGAACTTGTATACAGATTATATAAAGAACTTTTACAACTCAATAATTAAGACACAAGCCAATTTTAAAAGGAGAAAAAATCTGAATAGACATTTCCCAAAGGAAATACATAAATGGCTGGTAAGTATATAAAAAGATACTCAACAGCATTAGCCACTGGGGGGAAAAAAAGCAAATTCACAATGAGATACCACTTCAAACTCACTAGGAAAGCTATAATCAAAATAACAGGTAATAATAAGAGTTGGTGAGGATATGGAGAAATTAGAACCCTCAAACATTGCTGGTGGGAGTGTAAAATGGTAGAGCCACTGTTTTCCACTACCAGGAAAACAGCCTGGTAGTCCTTCAAAACATTAAACAGTGTTACCATGCAAGTACAGTCCTAGGTATATACCCAAGGGAAGTGAAAATATATATTAATACAAAAGCTTATACAAGAATGTCCCTAGAAACATTATTCATAATAGTAAAAAAATGAAAACAACCCCAATGTGTATCAACTGATAAACAGACTAAAAAATAAATATCCTACAGTAGGTACCCTACATATGAATTTTCAAGCTGTGAAGATTCAAAGATGAGAGCATGCATTCATTCACATGTACAATCATGTAAGTTAGTTCATATGTCTGTCATGAACTACTGTACTTCTGTACTTTCCAAGGTACTACTGTGCTGTAAGATTTAACATGTTTTATTTTTTGTTATGCTTTATTTGTGTAAAAAATGTTATAAACTTATTACAGTACAGTATTATATAGTCAACTGTGTTAGTTGGGTTACTAGACTAATTTTGTTGGACTTACAAACTGGACTTATGAACATGCTCTCAAAATGGAAATTGTTCATATGTAGGGGACTTACTGTATGTCCAAACAATAGAGTATTAATGTGCAAGGGAAAAAATGATAATAAATGCTATCATAGCATGCATGAACCTTAAAAAACATTATGCTATGTGAAAGAAGCCAGTCATACAAGGCCTAATACTATGACTCCATTTATATGAAATGTTCAGGATAGGCAAATCTCTGAGACAGAAGAGTAGATTGGTGTTTGCAGGGGTTTGGAAAAGGATAAATACAGAATGATGCTTTTGAATTGTGGTGCTGGAGAAGACTCTTGAAAGCGCCCTGAAATGCAAGGGAGATCAAACCAGTCAACCTAAGGGAAATCAGCCCTGAATATTCACTGGAAGGACTGATGTTAAAGCTGAAGTTCCAATACTTTGGCCACCTGGTGCAAAGAGCCGACTCACCTGGTGCGAAGAACCGACTCTGATGCTGGGGAAGATTAAAGGCAAAAGGAGAAGAGGGTGGCAGAGGATGAGATGATTGGATAGCATCACTGACTCAATGGACATGAATTTGAGCAAACTCTGGGAGTTTGGCATGATACAGCCCATGAGGTTGCAAAGAGTCGGACATGACTTAGCAGCTGAACAACAGGTAGGGAATGACTGGTAATAGATGTGGGGTTTCCTTTGCGGATGGAGAAAATTTTCTAACATTGTGGGAACAGTTCCACAACACTGAATACATTAAAAAAAAAAACCCATTGAACTGTATTTCTTAAATAGCTGAATTATATGTGAATTATATCCACAAAGCTGCTAAAAAGATACCTGACAAAAGTAATAATGATGGGATTTATTATAGAAATAAAATTTTAGAAAAGAAAATATATTGTAAGATTTTTATACTATAAAGAAGGTAACAACACTTAAAAGTATCATTTAATATAATTAATTTAATTAAATAAATATAACTTAAAGCTTCATACAAATGCTGAAATCAACCACTAAAAATAAAACAAAGAATTATAGCTAATATACCAAGGAAGAAATAAAGTTATAAAAATCACCAAATGCAAAAAAGAAAAAGAAGAAGAAAGAGAGAGAGAAACAAAGAATAGACGGGACAAATAAGCAAACATCATCAGATGAGCAAGATGATGTACTTAAATATAACCATAACAAAATACACACACACACAGAGGAAGTGGTCTAAACACCACTAATGAAATGGCAGAGGTTGGCAGGCTGGATAAAAAAGCAAGAGTCAACTCCATACAAGATACATTTCCTACATGAACTATACTTTAAATATGAAGACACAGGTAGTTTAACAGGAAAGGGAAAAAGATCTGTCAAGATGACACTAAAAATGAAGCTGGAATGCCTATACTAATATCTGGCAGAGTAGATTTTAGAGCAAAATATATTACCAAGAACAAAGAAAGCCATTTACTACTGATAAGGGGTCAATTCATCAAGATGATACAATAATAATTAAAGTTTATACATCTAATAAGGTGGAGAAGGAACTGGCAACCCACTCCAGTATTCTTGCCTGGAGAATCCCATGGATGGAGGAACTTGGCAGGCTACACTCCATGTGGTCGCAAAGAGTCAGACACAACTGAGCAACTAACATACACACACATACATATAATAAGGGAACTTCCAATGATATGAAGTAAAAACTGATGATAAGAGCAACAAACAAATCTGAAATCATAGCCAAAATTTCAATACCCCTCTATAATTAATTGATAAAACAGAAAATCAATAAGGATAACAAGAACTTAAACAACGTAATTATCAACTTGATTCTGATTGACATTTTTAGAACACTTAATTGATTACCAGTAGAATACACGTTTTCCTCAAGTGTAAAATGAACTGGTACCAAGACAGACCCTATCCTGGGCCATAAAACAAGTCTCAATAAAATCCTTTAAAAGGATTCAAGTCATACAAAGTATGGTCTCTGACCATAACTGAATTAAACTAAAAATCAGTAACAGAAAGATCTTTGGAAGATTACCAAATGCTGAACAACCATCACCTCTTTAAATACCTTATGCAGTAAAGAAACTGAAGGGGGGAATTTGAAAGTGCTTTGAACTGAATTAATATTTTGAATGTTTTGAATTGAATGAAGACAAAAACAAAGCATCAGTACTTGCGGGGTGCACTAAAGCAGCACCTAAGAGGAAAATTATAGCGTTAAACACTCATGCTAGAAAAACAGTCTGACATAAATGACCATCAGAAGCCAGAAAAAGATGATCTAATTAAACCCAAAGTAAGCAGAAAAAGAGGAAAACAATGAATAAATCAGATAATAATATAATAATGCGTGTGTGTGCTCAATTGTGTCTGATTCTTTGCGACCCCATGGACTGTAGCCTGCCAGTGTCCTCTGTCCATGGAATTTTCCAGGCAAGAATACTGGAGTGGGTTGCCATTTCCTAATCCAGAGGATTTTTCCAACCCAGGGATCGAACTCACGTCTCCTCCTGCATCAGCAGGCAGATTCTTTAACACTGGGCCACCTGAGAAGCCCATTAGTAAAAGCAATAAACCCAAAAGCTATGTCTTTGAGAAAATCAATACAGTTGTTAGGGGAAAAAAGAGAACACAAATTACTAATGGCAGAAACAAAAAGAGGGGTGGTCACTACTGACCCCATAGACATTAAAGGATATTAAAAAAAGAGATAGAATGGGGACTTCCTAGGTAATCCAGTGGTTAAGAATTCACCTCGCAATGCAGGGGATGGGGGTTCCATCCCTGGTAAAGGAACTAAGATCCCATGTGCTGTGAAACTGAGCCTACGTGCTACAACCACTGAGCCTGTGAGCTCTGGAGCCCACGTGACACAGCTAGACAGCCCACAAGACACAACTATTGAAGCCTGGACACTGGAGCCTGCCTGTCACAACTAGAGAGTCCATGCGCTGCAAGAAAAGATCCCACGTGAAAAAATGAAGATCCTGCATTCTGCAAGGAAGACTCAATGCAGCCAATTAACAAATAATTTTGTAAAAGAATAAAGACAGTGTGGTATGGGCCTAAAGAAAGATAAATAGATTAATGAAATATAAGAGAAAGTAGATCTATACTTATATAAGAGTTTTCACACAGGTAAATAGGCGACATAGTGGAGAAAGAAGAGCCTTTCCAATCAATTGCGCTAAACTACTGGATATCTGAATGCAAAACAACACAAAAAACAACTTTGATTCACATTTCAAACCACATATGAAAATAAATGGCTCATAGACCTAAATGTAAAACTTAGAACAATAAAACTGCTAGAAGAAAACAAAAGAGAAAATCTGTGCAGTTGGGTCAGGCAAAGTTTTCTTAGGTAAGATATCAAAAGTATGACCTATAAAAGAACAAACTGAAACACTAGTCTTCATCAAAAGCTCTTCTTCTCTTCAAAGGACACTAAGTAAATTTTAAAACCCACAAACTTGGTAAAAAAAAAACTTTAAAGTCATATCTAATAGAAGACTTGTATCCAAAATATATTTTTAAAATTTCAAAGTTCAGGAAGAAACCACTCACTTTTTAAACTAGGCAAAAGATCTAGACACTTCATGGAAAATAATGTACAGACAGCAAATAAGCACAGAAGAGCAATTATGAAAACCCAACTTAAAACCACAATAAAATACCACCAGATATTAACAGAGTAACCAAAATTAAAAAACTGACCATACCAAGTGTTGCTGAGAATATGAATCAACTGTAACTCTCACACACTGCTGTGGGAACAGAAGATAGGATCAATCTGGAAAACGATTAGGCCATTTTTTAAAATTAAATATGCACTTACTATCCAATCTAGACATTTCACTCCTAGGTATTTACTCAAGAGTAAAGAAAGCATTATCAACCCAAAGACTTGAGCACAAATGTTTATAGTAGCTTTATCTTTAATAGACAAAAACTGGAAACAGCTCAAATATCAATTCACAAATAGATAAACAAATTGCTATAATGTCCATACAATGGAATTACTACTCAGCAATTAAAACAAATGAACTACTCATAGACATAATAGCATTTATCAACTCAAAATAACTTTACTGAGTGAAAGAAGCCAAACAAAATTCAGCATTTACTATATGATTCCTGTTACATAAAACTATAGAAAAAGAAAACTAGTCTATAGTGACAAAAAGCAGACCAGTAATAGTTGGGAGAATAGGAGGGGAGGATAAGACAGCAGAAGGAAGGACTTCAAAGGGAAGGAGAAAATTTGAGGGGTGATAGGCTTGTTCATTCTTTTGATTGTGATGATTATTTCAAGGGTATTACACACATCGAAACAAATCAAATTATACACTTTAAATATGTGCAATTCGTGCCTGTCCTCAATAAAAATATTAATAGAAAGTCTATGTCTTACAATGATAAGGAAAATGCCACGTTATAGATTTCCAAAATACAATTTTTAAAGAATATTTTCCTTGGAGGGAAAACACTGGATTATAAGAAAATCTGCACACCAATTATAATGTATACATACATTAGTAACAACGCAAGAGCAACCCAATGCAGTGTCAGAGACTAAATGAGGTGAGGAGGATGTCCTAGGAAGGCAGCTGAGAGCAGCTGTCAGAGCCTACAGGGTAAGAGACCTTCCAGGAGAGGAGGGGAGAGAGGCACAGACTCATGGTTTTCAAGAGCGATAGAAATAAAAACAGAAGTTTAAGAGTATGTGTAGTGAGGTGTATCATGTGAGTGCATAGAAGTCAGAGGACTCAGAGCAGTGACACCCCAAAAACAATGAGTATGCCAGGACTTAGATCTTGGTCTCTAAATACCATTCTTTACTGAAAAGAGCCAGGCTCTTGGGAGAAATGCTTGAGCCCAGGGCTGGGGGCCAGGGAAATACATGATGACTTGGAACATGTTCTTGCGCCAGAAAGACAGATAGCACTCAAAGAATTATGAAGATATGTTTAAAAAAAAAAAAAAAAAGAAAATTAGATTGAAGGGTTCTTTTCTGGCCTAAAATGGACATTTTTGAGGTTCAGAATGAATGTCAGAACAGATTTATAACCCTTTGAATAAAATAGGAATTTATGAGTTCATTATAATACAAATTAACTAATAAAAGCTTGACAAGAAATAGGATATTTACATAGACCGAAATACTTTCCCACAAAATTCTTATTACTTACAAAGGAAAAACAGTAACTTTACAGTGAAGAAGTCTAGAAAACACTATCTTCATCAAATGATCCAAGTAAACATCACCAGAAACTGGGACAAATACCAAAATCACTGCAGACAGTGACTGCAGCCATGAAATTAAAAGATGCTTGCTCCTTGGAAGAAAAGCTATGACAAACCTAGACAGCATATTAAAAAGCACAGACATCACTTTGCTGATGAAGGTCCATATAGTCAAAGCTATGGTTTTTCCAGTAGCCATGTATGGATGTGAGAGCTGGACTGAAAGAAGGCTGAGTGCCAAAGAATTGATCTTTCAAATTGTGGTGCTGAAAAAGACTCTTAAGAGTCCGTTGGACTGCAAGGAGATCAAACCAGTCAATCCTAAAGGAAATCAACCCTGAATATTCATTGGAAGGACTGATGCTGGAGCTCCAATACTTTGGTCACCTGATGCAAAGAGCCAACTCATTAGAAAAGACACTGATGCTAGGAAAGATTGAAGACAAAAGGAGAAGGGGGCAGCAGAGGAAGAGATGGTTGGATGGCATCACCAACTCAAAGGATATGAGTCTGAAGAAACTGTGGGAGACAGTAAAGGACAGGGAAGCTTGGTGTGCTCGTCCATGGGGTCACAAAGAATCCAACACAGCTTAGCGACTGAACAACAACATATTGTGTGCCAGCTGATAGGATGCAATGAGAAGAACACAGCATCACTTTTGTGATATTCCTGCCAAAGTTTCAAGCTCTGAGTTTAATTTAAAAAAGGGGGGGGGGGGAGATGGTCAAACCCAAATTGAGGAACATTCTACAAAATAACCATTCTATAATCTTTAAAAGATCAAGGCCATAAAAGCAAAGAAACTAAGAAACTGTCCCATGCTAAAAGGAGACTAACAAAAGACATGACCAGGTAATACAATGCAAGATTCTTGGATCCTTCATTCATTGGATCCTTCACTGGTAAGGGGAGACAACTTACACAACTGGGGAAAACTTCAATGGATTTGAAAATTAGCTGACAGTACAGTAATGATGTTAATTTCCAAAATCAAATGATTGTGTTGTGACTATGTGAAAGAATGTCCTTGTTTTTAGGAAATACCTTATAAAGTACTGGAGGATGTTAGGACATCATGTCAGTAATTCATTCCTAATGGACTTGGCAAGATAAAAGGTTCTTTGCATTTTTGTACTGCACTTGCCACTTTTCTGTAAGTTTGAGAGAGAAGGAAGGAGGAAGGGAGGAGCAGAGGGAGGAAGAGGAAAAGCCCCATGATCTAAAATAAAATGTGTTTAATTGAAAGAGAGTATTCATGTGTCACTACTAACCATAAGACCAGGCATACTCAAGAAGAAACTGAATTAAAAAACATTTAAAAAAATCTGGTTAGAAGCTACTGTTACAAATTACATGACTATTCCAGACACACATGTGCCTGATTTTAGAGAAGACAGGAAGAGACGTCTCAGACAAATGGCAGAGTATAAGAAGAGGCATGCTGCCAAAAGTCAAATAGGTCTTTTGAAAAAGGAGAAGTCTGGACCACAGTAAACAGTGCAGGCAGAGTCATCCCACCAAGTTTTGCTGTATTTCCAAAAGCTAAAGAAATATTATACAGAATTAGAAAGACACATTTACACTCAATGCAAAACAAAGAAAGGGCAGATACCCCACAAAAGTGGTCCTAAGAATGTCTGCTGTTTCCAGGATACAGGGAAAATGTGACAAGGTACCATGCTCTTTGAAGACGATGGATTATGAAATTCCTTCAGCCAGCTAGTGAGAATAATTTCTTCCAGATGTTGTTTGGCCCACAACGTGTTATTCAAAATATGAAAGTTTTGTTTATTTTCAGAGTTCAAGAGCCAAATAAGAAATCTCCTTTCCTTCACTAACTTCTAATTAAATTAGAGATTAACAGGTTTGTTTTTTGGTTTTTTTTTTTTAATCAGTATACATCCTAAGTCTAGACTTATACATCCTACTCAAAGTTTTAAGGGTGAAAAAAATCAAACCTGTTGAATACAACCCTAGTATCTACTTCACGATGGGGGGAAAATGAGGTACTTCATCTCATTTCCTTTCTTGCTATAATAGAACACCACTTTCCTTCAGTGAAGTCCCTCTTGGCAATAACTTTTTAAAACAGTAGGTAATAGAGGGAAATCTAAAGGAAACTAGTATTGTGCTGTGCAATGAGCTATTCCCAACTGGGCTAAGGAGATGGGAAGACTGCAGGTTTTCCTGAGAATTCACATATACACTTTTGAGAGATAAGGAAACGCTGGCCTCGTTTATTAATATAACAATACTGTGAGTAACGTGTCAAACACTATCACCCTGTGGATGAAATCAGGAATGTGAAGCAAGGGGAATCAAATGACTCTTCTCTGTTCACAATAATTCAGTAACCATGATAACAAATGAACAACAAAAATAGGGGGCTCCTCCCTAACTTTCACATGAATGGTATTCGAGCTCTTGTTTTCCTTTTATGAACGAGTTTTCAAATGTAACACAGGGTATCTTTTTAAATTATCACTGAAGCTGTTTATCTCAAATGCAGCAGAATATGAAAAGGAAAAGAAGCCTTTTTATAAGCTGTGAGAAGATAATAAAACCACAGAGTAGCCACAAGTCCCTCTGCTTGAGATATGACCTAAAAACCAACTGGAGACCTAAAAACAGCTGTGAGGCACACTCTAAATTAGACTTCTAACCATCTAACCATCAGCCTGAACAATGTGGTCCTGAATGTCCAGAAAAAATCATGGGGAAATCCAAACATGTGGAGAATGAAGAGTGTCACACAGAAAGCTTCTAACTAGTGTGAAAGGGATTATATGGCCACTCCAAAGGAAAGACAAGGCATTAGAACGTGAAATTCTGATTATGAAAGGGATCAGAAAAAAAAAAAAGGCTTCGTTAAACTGTTATTACCTAAAAAATCTTGGGAGATAAAGAAACAACCAAACAGACTCAGTGGCAGCAGTCTCTACCTGACTAAGAATTTCCTGAGGCTTGAAAAGGAGTGTGCTATACGACCAGACTTAGTGTGATTGCTGTTTTAAGCCTAGTCATGGAAACAAAAAAAGCAGACAACACATCTATAAATCCTTTGTGTTCCAAGATGTCGCCATTTTACATTACTGTAGTCGTGGGTCCCAAGAAACTGAATGTAGAATTCACCCTGCTGCAGAGAAGTGGGTCCAGAGGGAAACAGAAAAGGTCACCTCAAACCACGCCAGTTTCTCTGGGTGATGGCGATGGAGGTGACCAGGACGACAAGTAAGGACTCTTCTCCTGCTGGGGCCTGATGGTTTTGTTTTGGAGCCTAATCTCAGATCCATGTTACATGAACTCCTCTCAGTTGGAGTTCAGAACACCACACGGATTTCTTTTGGCCTCAATCCCATAATTGCAGCTGTTTGTACTTACTTGAGGTACGGTGTATTTTGAAACAAAATGAGCCAGACTTCCCCTACTGCCTATGTCAGTGCCTGGTACTAGGAAACATTAACTCCTTCACAGCCAGGCAACTGATGACTGTAGTGAATCCATCAACTGGAGGAAACATAAAGAAATACTGACAAAGATATGGGAAAGGTTCTCCAAACAGGAAGCTCATTTCAAAGCAAAGGCAAATATTCCATTGTTTACTTAGTTTCTGGCTTCCCTGATAGCTCAGTGGGTAAAGAATCAGCCTGCAATGCAGGAGACACAGGAGATGGGAGTTCAATCCCTGGGTCGGGAAGATGCCCTGCAGAAGGAAATGGCAACCCACTCCAGTATTCTTGCCTGGAAAACCCCATGGACAGAGGAGCCAGGTGGGCTACAGTCCATGGAGTCACAAAGAGTCAGACAGGACTGAGCAACTAAACCACCATCAGTTAGTTTCTGAACCCCATCTATCCCCAAACATGTTTCATCTAGGGTATATATAAGAGGTTATGGAAGAACAACAGTCATTACTATGAACAAATAGGTGCCAACAAATTGGATAACCTAGAAGAAATGAAAACATACATTAGAAATGTACATTAGAAACATACAATCCACCAGGAAAGAATTATGAAGAAACAGAAAAATTGAACAGATCAGTAAGGAGACTGAAAAAGTAAGCAACTCACCATCCCTAACAAGGAAAGACTAGGACCAGATGGTTTCACTGGTGAATTTTATCAAACATGTAAAGAAGAATTAATACCAATCTTTCTCAAATGCTTCCAAAAAACTGAAGAGGAGGGAACAATCCCAACTCACTTTACAAGACCAGCATACCCTGATACCAAAGTTAAATAAAGATATTACAAGAAAAGCAAACTACTGGACGATGTAGAAACAAAAATTCTCAACAAAATTCTAGCAAACCAAATTCAACAACACGTTAGAAGAATCAGATGCCATGATCAAGTGGGATTTATTTCTAAGATACAAGAGTGGGTCAACATAATGCAAAATCTATTAGCACAATATATCATTATTAACAAAATAATGGCTAAAAATCATATGACCCTCTCAACACATGCAAAAAAGCATCTGACAAAATTTAACATACATTCATGATTTTAAAAAAAAACTTGAACTGGGTAGAGCAGGAACATATCTCAACATAATAAAAGGTATACATGATAAACTGACAGCTAACATCATACTCACTGGTGTAAAAAAAAAAAAAAAAAAAGATAAAAATTTTCCCACCAAGATCCAGAACAAGACAAGAATGCCCACTCTTACCACCTCTATTCAACATAGACCTGTAAGTCCTAACCAGAGCAGTTACACAATAAAAATAAAAGACATTCAAATCAAAAGAAAGCAGTAAAGATGTCTGCAGATGATATGATCTTATATAAAGAAAATCCTAAAGACTCCATCAAAAAACTGCTAGGTGTAATAAACTAATCAGTAAAATTTCAGTATATAAAAATCAACATACAAAAATGAGTTGTGTTTCTATACTCTAAAAATGAATATATGAAAAATAAAGAAAACTCCATTTAAATAGCATCTGAAATAGTAAAATTCTTAGGAGTAAATTTAACAAAGGAAGTGAAAGATCTGTACACTGAAAATTATAAGACATTAATGAGAAAAACTGAAGACACAGACAAATGGAAGGATATCCTGTGCTCATGGATCAGAAGAATTCACGTGGTTATGATGTGGGCTTCCCAGGTGGTGCAGTGGTGAAGAATCTGCCTACAATTCAGGAGACTCAGGTTCAATCCTTGGGTTGGGAAGATCCCCTAGAGGAAGAAATGACAACCCACTGAAGTATTCTTGCCTGGAAAATTCCATGGACAGAAGAGCCTGACATGCCATAGTCCATGGGATCTCAAAGAGGGACACAACTGAGCAACTAACACACACTATCCATACTACTCAAAGCCACCTACAGATTCAATGCAGTCCAAATCAAAATTCCAATGGCATTTTTCCACAGAAATAGAACAAACAATCCTAAATTGATATGGAAATCACAAAAGACCTCACACAACCAAAGCAATCCTGAGAAAGAGGAATGAAGCCAGAAGCATCACAATTCCTGACTTCAAGCTGCATTACAAAGCTATGGTAATCAAAATAGTATGGTGAGCAAGATCAAGATGGCCGACTAAGAGGATATGGAGTTCACTGTCCCCCACAAACACTTAAAAAATACTCTTACATGTAGAACAATCCTCACTGAAACCTGAAAACTGGCAGAAGGACTCCAAAGTTATAAGAAAGACACAAAAGTAATCAAGAAGGGAAGAAAAATCAGGTTGGGACCTGTGCCCCTGGGAGTGGATCCAGAGAAAAAGGGAGATTATATAGGTGGACACCTGGCCTGGGGAGTAAGCAGGTCAGAGCTTATATGAGCTCACCCCTCAGGGTTTCTGCCCCAGCAACTTGGGATAAGACCTCATCCCCAACAGGGCAGTGACAGCCACCGAGCAGACAGGAAATCCTATGTCATATCTAGCTTGGCTCTAGACCCTCCATGTCCAGCCCCACCCCCTATCAAGGTGAAAGCTACCAGTATACCCTCAGAGGAAGTACAAACATGTTGTCCATGGAATTCTCCAGGCCAGAATACTGGAGTGGGTAGCTTTTTCGTTCTCAAGGGGAACTTCCCAACCCAGGGATTGAACTCAGGTCTTCCACATTGCAGGCAGATTCTTTACCAGCTGAGTCACAAGGGAAGACCAAGAATACTGGAGTGGTAGCCTACCCTTTCGCCAAGGGATCTTCCCGACCCAGGAATCAAACCGGGGTCTCCTGCATTGTGGGCAGATTCTTTACTAACTGAGCTATCAGGGAAGCCCCGGGAGACTAAACAACATGCTACTAAAAAACCAATGGGTCAATGAGGAAATCAGAAAATATGAAAACGCAACACTGCAAAATCTATGGGATGGGGCAAAAGCAGCTCTGAGGGAAGTTTACAGTAATACAGACTTGCCTCAAGAAACAAGAAAAATCTCAAATACACAACCTAACATAACCACATACAGCATTAAGAAAAGCAGAACAAATAAAGTACAAATTCAGCAGAAGAAAATAATAAAGATCAGAGAAGAAATAAGTAAAACACATATCAAAATGCAATATAAAAGGTCAATAAAACCAAGTGTTGTTTTTTTGAAAGGATAAACAAAATCAACGAATCTCTAGCCAGGCTCACCAAGAAGAAAAAAGGGAGGACTTGAATAAGCAAATTAAGAAATGAAAGAGAAGAACTAACAACCAATACCACAGAGATACAAAAAGCATAAGAGAATATTACAACAATGATACACCAACAAACTGGACAACCTAGAAGAAATGGACTAATTTCTAGAAACATACAACCTACCAGGAGTGAATCAAGAAGGAACAGACAACCTGAACAGACCTATCACTAAAAGTGAAATTGAATTCAAAATTCAAAAAAAAAAAACAACTAAAAATCTCCCAATGAAAGTCCAGGACCAGAAGCCTTCACAAGGAAACATATAAAGAAAAACTAGTACCTCTCCTTCTCCAATTATTCCAAAAAAATGAAGAGAATAGAACACTCTCATTCATTCTACCAGGCCATCATTATTCTTATATCAAAATCAGACAAAGGCACTACAAAAAAAGAATATTAGAAGCCAATATCTTTGATGAATATAGATACAAAAATCTTCAACAAAATATTAGCAAACCAATCCAACAATATTTAAAAAGGATTATACATAATGATCAAGCTAAATTATTAAAAGGACACAAGGATGGTTCAACATTTGCAAATTAATCAGTGTGGTACATCACATTAACAAAAGTAATGATAAAAATCATATGATCATTTCAACAGATGCCAAGAAAGCATATGACAAAACACAACATCCATTCATGATATGAACTTTCATCAAAGTGAGTATAGA
Organism: Giraffa tippelskirchi; assembly: GCF_054371585.1. Taxonomy (NCBI): domain Eukaryota; kingdom Metazoa; phylum Chordata; class Mammalia; order Artiodactyla; family Giraffidae; genus Giraffa; species Giraffa tippelskirchi. Next base: position 214,974,491 of record NC_137275.1, read on the forward strand.
AGAAACGTCTCTAATCTTAATGAAGGCCATTTATGATAAACCCACAGCTAACATCATATTCATAGTTCAAAGTCTTTCCTCTAAATTCAGGAACAAGACAGGATGCCCACTCTTACCACTCCTATTTAACATAGTATTGTAAGTTCTAGCCAGAGCAATCAGATAAGAAAAAGAAACAAACGGCATCCAAACTGGTTGAGAAGAAATATAACTGTCATATTTGCAGATGACATGATACCTTATACAGAGAATCTTCAAGTCTCCACTGGAAAACGATTAGGATAAATGAATACAGCAAAGTTGCAGGATACAAGATTAACGTGCACAAATCTGTTGACTTTCTATACACTAGTAATTAACCCTCACAAAGAGAAAGTTAAAAAAAAATAATAATCCTGTTTAAAATCACATCAAAAAGAATAAAATGCCTAAGAATAAACTTAACCAAGAAAGTTAAAGACCTGTACTCTGAAAACTATAAAGGAAGCTGAAGATGACACAAAGAAACAGAAAGGGATCTCATGCTCTTGGATTGGAAGACTGTTAATATTGTTAAAATGGCTATGCTACCCAAAGCAATCTACAGATTTAATGCAATCCCTATCAAAATGCCCAGGCCATTTTTCATAGAACTAGAATAATCTGAAAATTCATACAGAATCACGAAAGACCCCAAATTGCCAAAGTAATCTTGCCATAAAAGAACAAAGCTGAAGGTATCAGGCTCCCAGACTTCAGACCTACAATAATTAAAACAGACACATAGATCAATGGAACTGAAGAGAAAGCAAGAGTCCACAAATAAACCCACCAGGGTTCAATTCTTGGGTCGGGAAGATCCCCTAGAGAAGGAATTTCCCACTATTTTTGCCTGGGAAACCCCATGGACAGGGAAGCCTGGCAGGCTACAGTCCATGGGGTTGCAAAGAGTCGGACACAACTGAGTGATTAACACTTTCACTTATGTTAATTAACCTAAAACAAAAGAGGCAAGAATATACAATGGAGAAAAGACAGTCTCTTCAATAAGTGGTGCTGGGAAAACTGGACAACTGTATGTATCAATATGTATTGTATATTTATATTATATAATATATATAATAAAACAATGAAATTACAATATTTCCTCACACCATATACAAAAATAAACTCAATATGGGTTAAAGACCTATATTAAGACCTGAAAATGACTATAAGAGAACATAGAAACACTGACATATATCATAGCAATATTTTTTGGATCCTAAGGCAAAAGAAATAAAAGCAAAAATAAACAAATGAGACCTAATTAAACTTTTCTTTTTTTATTTATTCAAGTATAAGTGAATTACAATGTTGTATTAATTTCTGCTGTACAGCAAAGTGACTCAGTTATACATTCATTTTCATATTCTTTTCCATTATGGTTTATCACAGGATATTGAATATAGTTCCTTGTGTTATACAGTTAGACCTTGATGTTCATCCATTCTATATACCAGTGTGTATCTGATAATCCCAAATTCCCCATTCAACTCTTTCCCACCCTCCAATCCCTCAGCAACCACCAGTCTATTCTCTATGGAACCTAATTAAACTTAAATACTTTTGTACAGCAAAGGAAACCATTAGCAAAACAAAAAAGACAACCTATAAGAGAAAATATTTCCAAATGATACTACCAATAAGGGGTTGATGTTCAAAATACATAAACAGCTCCTACAACTCCATATAAAAAAAATGAACAAACAACCCAACCAAAATATAGACAGAAGACCTAAATAGATACTTTTCCAAAGAAGACACACAGATGGTGAAAGGCACATAAAAAGATGCTCAACATCATTAATTATTAGAGAAATACAAATAAAACACAATGAGGTATCACCCCACACCTGTCAGAATGGCTATCATTAAAATGCAAACAACAAAAGTTGGGAGGATGTGGAGAAAAGAGAACTATTCTACAACTGTTAGTGGGAATGTAAACAGGTGCAGCCACTGTGAAAAACAGTATAGAGGTTTCCCATAAAACTAACAACACAACTACCATGTGATCTAGCAATTCCACTTCTGAACATATGTGTAGATAAAATTAAAACACTAATTTGAAAAGATACAGGCACCCCACTGTTCATAGCAGCACTATTTATAACAGCCAAGACATGGAAGCAACCCAAGTAGCCATCAACAGATGAATGAATGGAGAAAGAAAAAGATTTGCAAATGATATGACACCGTATGTACATACAAACTATAAAAGACCCCAAACTATAACACTGCTAGAAAAAAACATAGGGAAGAAGTTCCTAGACACACTGGTCTTGGCAATGATATTTCAGATATAGCACCAAAAGCACAAACAATGACAGCAAAAACAAGTGGAACTACATCAGACTAAAAACATTTGCACACTGAATGAAACTATCAACAAAATGAAAAGTCAGTCTATGGAATGGGAGAAAAAAATTGCAAACCATCTATCTGATCAAGGGTTAATAGGAACTCATACAACCATGTCAAAACAACAAACAACTAATAATGGGCAAAAGCCTTGAATAGACGTTCCTCCACAGAAGACATGCAAACTGGACAACAGATATATGAGAACATGTCCATCGCTAGTCCTCAGAGAAATGCAAATCTGAACAACAATGTATCAACTCACACCTCTTAGAATAGCTATTATCAAAAAGAGACAAGTTTTGGCAACATAGTGTAGAAAAAACAACCCTTGTACCCTGTTGACAGGAATGTAAGTTGGTTCAGCCACTACAGGAAACAATATGAAGTTTCCATATAAAATTAAAAGTAGACCTACCATATGATCCACCAATCCTACTTCTGGGTATACAGCCAAAGGAAATAAAATCACTATCTCAAAGAGATAACCATACTCCCATGTTTCCTGCAGCATTATTTATAGTAGCCAAGACATGGAAACAACCTAAGTGTGTATCACTGGATGACTGGATGAAGAGAATATGGTGTATATAATATATATACAATGGAATATTATTCAGTCATAAAAGAGAGCAATCCTGCCATTTGCCACACCACAGATGAACCCAGGATGTACTATGCAAAGTGAAGTAAGTCAGAAACAGAAAGATAAAATACTATGCGATCTTACTTAATGTGTGAAATCTAATAGAGCGAACTCATAGAAATAGTACAATTAGTGGTTATCAGTGGCAAGTGGGTGAGAGATATGGGGAGACATTGGTCAAAGGGTATAATTTACCAGCTATAAAATGAGTTAAGTTCTGGGGATCTAATGTACAGACAGTAATTAACATACTAAATTATATACTTGAAAGCTGATGAGAGTAGATCATCAATGTTATCACAGCCCCCCCCCCAAAAAAGTTGATTTTTGAGATAATGGATGTGTTAACTAACCTTATTGTAGTAATGATTTTGCAACCTATTCATGTATCTGCTCATCATGCTATACACCTTAAGCTTACACAATCAATAATATTGCAAAGAAATGGGAAAAAATAAGAGTCATGGACTGAAGTGGGCAAAAGAAATAGATTATTTCAAAATGTTGTACAAAACTTTACTCTGAGCTCTCTGTTAATTAAAGCAAAAGAAAAAAGAAGAATTGCACATTAACTATCAGGAGAGAGACACTAGTTTCTTCTACTAAATACTAGTAATAGTTTCATAGCAAAAAATTCACAGAAATATAAATATGATAACTTCTATCAATTTCAATGAAATCTGAAAACAAAAATCCATGGTTCTCAGGGGGCATTTCATTCATGAACTTAAAACAAAAATACAAAAACAAGCACTTCTCGCTCCTAACCAGACCTCTTGATATAGTAGAACCCAGTTTCCTGTATTTGTTAAGTCTCCTTAAGTATTTCAGAAGCAACCTCTGATTCTATGCCACTGTCTTAAATCAAGAGTTCTATAAAGACTTTTACAAAGGAACCGGAGTATTGTATTCTCTATGTAGAGTGATTGACTAATCGGACACAAAGGGAAAGCAGAGGCTCCCCAAGCAGGCTTTGCCACTAAACATAAAAGCACCGATTCCTGGGCCCTAACTGAGGCCTCTTGAATCAGACTCTGTACAGGTGGGAACCAAGAATTTTCATTCTAACAATTACCCAAAGTGAGCCTAGGCTGAAAGCCAGATGTGTTAACTACCATATTAAGACTGCTGCTGCTGCTAAGTCGCTTCAGTCGTGTCCGACTCTGTGCGACCCCATAGACGGCAGCCCACCAGGCTCCGCCGTCCCTGGGATTCTCCAGGCAAGAACACTGGAGTGGGTTGCCATTTCCTTCTCCAGCACATGAAAGTGAAAAGTGAAAGGTAAGCCACTCAGTCGTGTCCGACTGTTAGCAACCCCATGGACTGTAGCCTACCAGGCTCCTCCATCCATGGGATTTTCCAGGCAAGAATACTGGAGTGGGGTGCCATTGCCTCAAACTGTAGACTGCAGCCTCCAGAATTTGCTGGAGATCTTGTTCCAACAATGAGTATTTGGGCTCCACCCTCTAAGTTTCTGAGGCAGTAGGTCTGAGATGGGCTGGAGAATTTGCACTTACTAACAGGTACTGCTAGTCCTGGGACCACACTTTGAGAACCACTCACTGGACTGTCCATTTAATACTACGCGATAATATTATCAGTTGCTTCAGATGGCCTTAGATAGAACTATAAAAGTTGATGACTCAAGACTGAAGTCTCTGATAAGTGTCTGAAGTTTAAGAGGTTGGTTTGTTAATCAAAAACCACTTTCATGTACTTTTGACACCAGGCATTCGGAAATTTCTTTAATAAAAGCAATTGGATTACAATCCAAATTGAGCATCATTTCATCTATTCAAGGATGAGGATAGCTAGAATTTTCTCAGGAAGGAGTTTTTGGATTATTCAATAAAGACTTTTAACTGAAACACCACACAAAAATGCAGGGCAGGTATATAATCCTTGGACACTTTTCATTTAAAACACATTTAGTGAAGCTACTAAGAACATGTTGTGCTTGAGCAGGAGTTGGTATCCATAAGAATAAAAGAGCTGCAATGTACTCATCACATCTTCACACAAAGTGACCTGTGGAGTGACGCTGTTTAATGCTGTCCATCTGAATGGTGAAGTGTGTCTGCCAAAAGCAACTGCTTTAAGTTTCAACCAAGTCCACACCAAGCTCTCCTTTAGCAAAGGACTGGACAACACATCTGAGGTTTCTTGAATTCATTTCCTGTTCCTGAGCATAAGATTATATTATAGCTCTACTGGAAAGGCAATATCTAACTCATATAGAGGGTTTTTTTAAGCTATTAAATTATAAATTTGAAAAGAGGCAGAGGGTGTGGACATATGTTTTGTATCATTTGGAAATGGAATCTGATCTGTTAAAAGGTAGTTCCTGTAAACCATGTGACTCTCAGTGCCTTTGTGTCAATCCTCTTAAGAAACATTAACGTCCAAAATCTTTGAGATCTCCCAATTCAACCCAGAGGCATTTCCTTATGATCAAAAGCTATGATTAAATGACTCCGAGTGTAAATGGTCATAAACCAACTTCTGAATAAAAATGCTATCAGCCCAAATTTCCTGATGTGTTCCCACCCAATTTCCAGTTGAAACGCATGTAAATAAAGACAAAAAGGCAAAAACTCAAAATGGCTCCGAAATCAAGAAAGAGTAGCCAGCCATTTACAAGAACCTGGGAATAATATACATTAAGTACAGTGTACTATCTATGAAGTGCAGTGAAGATGGAGCAGAACTGAAAGCAATCAGTGTCAACCAATGCTTTGCATGTTGAAAACAAACAGGAAGAAGTAAGTCAGAAGGATCAGACCTTCCCCACTCTACCTCATTTTCCAGAAAAACGGGTTGGGGACCAAAGAGAGCAGCAGGGACCAACCCCTTACCATGCAGCTCTGCTTTCTGCAGCAATGACCAGACAGTAATCCGCTCTTCTCCTTTTCTCCCATCACTTTAATAAGTTCTACGCTAAGACATTTGTTCATAAATCAGTTGGTAGTGGTGGTGGTGTTTAGTCACTAAGTTATTGTCCAACTCTGCAACCCATGGACTGTAGCCCCCCAGGCTCTTCTGTTTCTGGGATTTTCCAGGCAAGAATATTGGAATGGGTTGCCATTTCTACTCCAGGGGATCTTCCTGAACCAGGGATCAAACCCACGATTCCTCTAATGGCAGGCAGATTCTTTACTGCTAAGTCACCAGAGAAGCCCTCATAAATCAGTAAGTACAATAAATAATCCACTGCCTGGTCCGTGGCCTCCTGAATATAGGAGAACAGAGTCTAGTTCTAAATGATGTGGGTAGAGGGAAAATTGTAACACGAAAATGTTCCTTGTCCTTAGCCAGGGCCCTCAGCACTGATTTATAACTCAGGAAAGAACGGGAACCCCCTTCCTCGAAAAGACTTCTTGGGGATATGGGGCCAGGGTTTTCTCCTGTTTTAGCAGTCAAGGTGCAGAACCTCTGGGGTATCAGGAGGCTGGTCCTTGTCACTTCACAAGGGCACATGGCTAAGTGGGAGAGTTAGGTCTGGAATGCAGCCAGCGGATGGACCACTTGCCCAGCTGTGTGCCTTGGTGTGCAGCTCTGTCTGCCCCAAAGAACCTTTCTGAGACTAGTCAGTAGATACACAGCTAGCAAATGAGGAGTGGTTTTAACTCCAAAGTCAAGGCCTACACTATTCAATATGGTAGTCACTTGCCAGATGCGGACTGTACAGAAACAGAACATTTCCATCTCTGCAAAAACTTCTACTGGGCTGTGCAGGCATACTGTGCACAAAAAACATGATGTAGAAAGAAATTTTGTCACTTTTCAATTAAAACAGAAGAAGCTTTATTCTACCAAATGGGCTCTCCAGAGAGTTCTGTCATTTTGGAGTCAGCATGAAACCTAACCAGATGCATTAAGAAAAATGTAAGCATTAAGACAAAAGTAATTATAATAAGCTCATAGCTAACCCTTCTTGTTCACCATGTTTTCTAACTTTTAATACATTAAAACCAAACACAAGGAAGCACTGAGATGTCCTATGTTCCTTAAAGAGGAAGAGAGCTCTAATTACATATTCATCTATTATCCTTTCCTCAGAAAATTCCCTTGAGAAATCAATTTTCAACCTTATTTCTAATCCATCGCAACCTGTACCCTAATTGGTAAATCAGTATGTACTGTAGTTATTATAAGGCAAAATAAGCAATTAATTTTACCAGTCAACTCACTGTGTGTCAAAGTTAATCACACAAAACCAAAAGCAAGTAAGAACATATTTCAGAAAGAATTTATCTTTTAAAATAGGGGAAAGTGTCACATGATATAAACTAACAATGGGTGGGGATGGAATCTAAAAAAAAAAATGATACAAATGAACTTCTTTGCAAAAGACAAACAGACTCACAGGATTCAAAAACAAATTTATGGTTACCAAAAGGGAAAGGTTGAGGGGAGGGATAAATCAGGAGTTTGGGATTAACACATACACACTACTATATATAAAACAGATAATCAACAAGGACATAAGAAACTCTACTCAATATTGTGTAATAACCTATATGGGGGAAAGAATCTGAAAAAGAATGGATATATGTATATGCACAACTGAACCACTTTCCTGTATACCTGAAACTAACACAACATCATAAATCAACTTTACTGCAGCATAATATAAAGATAAATAAATAAGCAGATATTGCTATTAAAATTTTTTTTAAATTAAGTTGGCTGAAAAGCAAAAAACTAAAGTAAAAAATGTAAACTATATCACATACTGAACTGTTATGTTGTAACCTGAAACTAACATAATGTTATACATCAATTAAATCTCAATTTTAAAAATTAAACTATTAAAAAAAAAAAGGGTGGGGAATAGTGAGGGTGAGCGTAAAGCAATATCCATTGTCTTGTGAGAGCTAGATAGGAAGGCATTCTTTTATCCCTAATCAAAGTCAGATAAACCAGAGGATCTAAAGCCACAAATAGAGATGGGATGTTTCCCGCCAAGGCCAAAAGAACAAAGAGCTATCAGTACAAGAGGAATACAAAAGACAGGCTCTAGAAATACATGGTTTTTCCAAACTTCAAAGTTCTAGGGTTGTGCAAATAAACAAGTGCTGGTTATAAGAAGCCTAACCTGCATACCTAAATCAGGAACTCTGAGAATTCAGGTCATTTAGAATGGAAATCCCTAAGTCCTGTGGTTCTACAGGAAAGTAAACCACAGATATCCATTCTCAAACAGAGAAGGAGAGACTATGGCTGCCCCAATCCCTGGATTTTAGTAGGCAATCCAGAACACTCCACGGTAGGAGACAGTTCATAGGGGCACACGGTGCTTGTTCAGCTAAAGGCTGGCAAGAGTGAAACCCGCATGGTGGCACACAAGTTACCCTAGAGCCCACCCTCTAGGGTAACCTAATGTAATTTGCTTAATGGAAGGTACCACTAATTGAAAGAGAAAGGCTATCTTTGGCACTAAATAAGATATAAACATGCAGACATCTCTGATAATAGCTTAAAGAGTTTTCCTACTTTAAAAGAAAACTTCTCTCTGTTTTGAGGTGTTTCAATAGAGTAAGGTGAACTATTATTCAAGGTGCAGTAACTAAAAAGTGGTGGCAGCAATCACAGAATGGACAGCTTCATCCAGGTACCCATGCAACTTGATGGTGTCAGGATTTTCCTTCCTTCCCAGAAGCACCATCCCACAGAGCTGCTGCATGAAAACTAAACAGTCTTTGTGGAGGTGAAGACAAGATACTGGAGCCACATATCTTAGTAATCATTCCCCAAAACCTTTGACTGTACTTCAGGTTCCTGTAGTTCAAAGAAACAAGAATGTAATGGAAATCAGAATTGGGCTGTTTAGCAATAATCCAAATGTAACCACATTTACTTACAAATACCTTTGAATATTAGTCCAAAGAAAATTTAACATTCTTATACTGTTTGTAGTGTTAAAGACATATCAGTGATCCAATAAAGGTTATTCCAACTATTCAGACTTAGGGGAAAACATCCAACTAATTTTTCCATGAGGACATAATCAAGGCTGCCTGTAGCACACACCAATAGATAGCTACCATACAGTTACTTATGTTTATGCCCATACGCACTGGTGAAATGCTTGCCTTGAAAACCTGTATCTTCCAATGATAGGAACTGTCACCAGTTTTGGCCAACACTGACTTTGTAAGACATTTCTCTCACCCATCCCTGTCCCCAGTTGGCCACGTCGAGTTTAGAACCAAAGGTGACTTCATTCAATTATTCGGTCTTCTGGACCTTCAGCTTTGTTCTCTCTTCAGTTCCTAGCCCTCAGAATAAAAATATGCTATAATTCCCACTTAAAAAGAATACAGAAAAAAATACTCCTTGACCCCAACTGCCACTACTTCCTCTTCCCCAGCTCCTTGCCCCCTCCCCCTCCCTCTCCCTTTTCAAGGCCAAGAATACTGAAGGAACAGTCTGTGCTCACTTCTTCTGCATCCTCTTATGATGGACCACGGCTTCTGCCCTCACTGCTCAAAATTTTGAGCGAAGATCCTTTTCCTCTAAATAAGGACATTTCTGTGTCCTTATCTTACTTGTGTCTTTGACGACATTTTTACATTGTTAATCACTGTCTTAAAACTTGCCCTACTTAAGGACTGCATGCTCCTTTGATTCCTATCCAACTTTTTGCTAGTTTTTCTCAGGCCTCTTTGCAGGATGCTCTTCCTCTGAGAGTCCGGAAATGTTGGTGCACCCCCAAGTCCTTTGCTTGGCCCTTTTCTACTGGCGCTAACTCTCCCTAGGCCATCCTATTCATAGCAATGGATCCCACCAACACTTGCAGGCTGATGGTTCTTAAATATGCATCGCTAGTCCAGAATATGATCTCCCACACTCCAAATGACCCATCTGTAATTTTAAAACCTCCAATTCAAAAATATCCCAAACACAACTTATTGTCCTACATTGAGCATGTCGCTAAATCCTGTTGACTATACTTTTCAATGAGTTCAAATCCATTCTTTCTCCTCCAGCCTGCACTGTCACTTTACTTAGCTCAGGTCATCTCCTTAGGACAATTGTAAGGGTCTCTATCTCTAATCTTAGTTCACTTCTCTGTCTCTCTCCAATTTAATCTCCCATAATGATCTAACTGGGAGAAAAAAAGAAACTGTGGAAATCCTTTCAATCGTTAACGACTGGGAGGGAGGGAAGAAGCAAACTTCAGATTCCTTCGGAGGCAGCACAAGGCCTCCCACGAGCTGGCCTCTGCCTCACTGTCCATTATTCACCAACCAAACCACCTGCAGTTCATATCTTTTCATGGTCTCTTTTCACGGATTGGAATGCCCTCTTCCACTGCCTATCCACAAGGTAAATTCTCCTTTATTTTTCAATCTTTCATTATCAAGTCTCAGAAATCTCCTTTCTCGTCATCCCTTGCCATACACATTAGCAGCCCTCTTAAATCACGTCAGTCATGCCCTCTTATATAACATCATCTCTGCACCATGCACATAAGAGACAGCTTCATGGCACTAAACTCTATCCATTTGTGAAGCAATTACTGGACTCTGAGCTCCCTGAGGACAAAGTCAGCACCATAATTATTTTTTTTTTATCCTAATGTTCAGTGGGTGTGGCAGACAGTCCTCATAAAAGGCATGGTGGACAAAAGAAGAAATGAATGCAGAGAGCCACTAGAAATAAAAAATGAACCAAATGATTGGTTTACTCCAAAATACACAGTATTTAAACGTGGCTCTATTTCCTAACCAGGGAATCTCCATTCATTTATTCATTCATTCATTAATGCAACAAATACTGATTGAGCACCCACTGCATACAAAAAAGCCATATCACACAAAAAACAAAATGTGGGTAATATAAAGTCTTCCCAGCTTTTTCAAATCATTGCAAACCCTGACAATTCAAGAGCTTTTCTGGTCCATCCCACACATTCTATTTCCAATGGCAATTAGGACAACAGAAAACACATAGAAGCGGGTAGGAAGATGACCCCGTGATGGTTAAGCCTTAGAGTTAACCTTCTTCTTTGTGTTGTGTGCTCTCAGTCATTGTGTCCAACTCTTGGCGACCTCATGAACTGTAGTCTGCCAGGCTCCTCTCTCTGTCAGTGGGATTTTCCAGGCAGGAACACTGGAGTGGGTTGCCATTTCCTCCTCCAAGGGATCTACCCAGCCCAGAGATCAAACCCACATTTCCTGCATTGGCAGGTAGATTCTTTACCACTGAACCACTGGGAAGCAATCTTCTTCTTTGCCACATCCCTTAACTCATTCCCTCTTTATGCACACACTCCCCTGCTTTTCTCATCATGGATTTGGAAGTCACCACTGCCTACATAAACATCTACATTCCCAATTCATATCATGCCAATTCTATACTATGTTATTGCCATTTTCAGAAGTTACAGCCTCAACATGAAGAAATTTCCGAATGATCTGGCTTTATCTAAATCATACCACCAAACAGGAACAGGCAAATCAACCTGAATGAGAAATCCACAATGGTATAAAATGAGAGACAGACCTTCCCATTACATAAACAAATAAATAAATTTTCAATGAAAAACAAAGCCTTAACATACCTAAGGGAAATCATAATAGAACATTTATATAATCCTAGAGTAGGGGGAGGCTATTTTAGCATAATGCCAAAATAAGAAGCCTAAAAGATTGATAAAGTGGACTAACATTTAAAGCTTCTTTATATTTAAGAAAAATAAATGCACACTAAAAAAAAGTCTTGTGAAAAGCTGTTAATATCTTAAAACTTTTAAAGAATAATTCTATATATTAAGTACTTAATTTAAACAAATAAAAAATCTGCACATAAGCATCCTGGAAGAAAAATGATTATAAACATGAACTCAAACTTTATAAGAAATACAAATGTTCAATGCTAAGAAAAAGTTAGGCTTAACCTCTCCAATGATGAAAGAAATTTGAATTTTAAAAACAAAATGCCATCTCCCCTGGAATGTCGATGATTTAAGTGCGTAATACTCAGTGGTTAAAGAAGTGTGGCATTTGCAAGTGCTGTGTTAGGAAGTTTCAGTGTGAACAATTACCCTCATCCTTCAGGGTGACTCTGGTAATATCTACCAAAAACCAGACAAGTATACCCTTTGACCCAGCAATTTTGCTTCAAGGTATTTATCCTGAGGAAACATCAGCAACCTATACTAAGATATCTAAATGAGGGCATCCTTTGTAACAGAAATTGAAAGCAACCTAAGGTTCCAAGGAAGAAGATTATTTAAGTAAATAAAAATATAATTGAGGGATGAATTATGCCCTACTATTAAAAAGTCATACTGCAGACTTCCTTTCCAGGAATACTGAAGACAAAATACCCTGAAAACTCTCCCAGTACAAAAACATCTAAAACTGCTGGGTGTGTGAACATACGAAAATGTGTACACACACACCGACACACACACACACCCATACAACACATACATCCCTACCTACCTTTTCAAATGCTTAGCCAAGTTGGCCAAAAAGTAACAAACCTCCAGAGAAGCTAAAATATGTCAAGACATCATTCAAGGTAGAAGAACACATAACCTAGCAACCAGGTGTATCCCAATCCTACTTGACCCCTAGTTTTGACTTTTACAAGCAGAAATCAAGTGGGAAGTGAAAGTCTGGTCAAAAAGCTGGGACATTTCACCCTCAATAAGTGTACCCATGTCACCCAGGGAGAGGATAAAGAAACATGACTGTCTCAGATTTGGATCTAGGCAAGAAGGCGCCTCCTCTGAAGATTTATACCCAGACACTTGCCCCTAGTAATACACTGGAGGCCTGAATTCATACAATTGCTATGGCCACCCAAAAAACTCAACTGATATTTAAACTGATGTGGACATGAATTGATAGTGCCCTTAAGGCATCAGTAGAAGCAAATACAAGTTTTTTATATTTCACCTTAAGTTCTCAAAGAATTACTAGAGGAAAAGTTCCTAGAAACATGAGCTCATGTACAAAAAGGAAAAAAAAAAAATTCACAGAACACATGAACAAGCAAGCCAGAACATACCAGAGACACAAAAAACAACACATAGCAGAGTCAGACCTATAAAGTCTACAGAAAATGGAATTACCAGATACAGACTATAAAATAAAAATGTTTAATATGTTTAACAAGAGGATGTAGTTAAAGAATAGCAAATTTTTTAAGACCAGGCAAATTTGAAAAAGATTCAAATAGAGTTTGTAGGAATGAAAACCATAGTATTTCAAATTAGCGCATGAGATAAACATCTGATTAAGAGCAACTGGTGAGAAAATTAGTAAATGAGACTCTTACTACCAAAAAAAAAAAATCATACAGAACAGAGGACAGAGCCTCAGAGATGAGAGTTTGAGGTTCAGAGGCAGGAATGATACTGAAAAGGTCTCAGAATCATCTAAATGGAAAGTCAGAACCACAAAACTGTCAGAAGTATTACTCTAAGAACTAAAGAACAAAACTTACATGCAGAGTACATCGTGAGAAACGCTGGGCTGGGATCAACATTGCCGCGAGAAATATCAATAATCTCAGATACGCAGATGACACCACTCTTATGGCAGAAAGTGAAGAAGAATTAAAAGAGCCTCTTGATGAAAGTGAAAGTGGAGAGTGAAAAATTTGGCTTAAAGCTCAACGTTCAGAAAACTAAGATCATGGCATCCGGTCCCATCACTTCATGGCAAATAGATGGGGAAACAGTGGAAACAGTGGCTGACTTTATTCTTCTGGGCTCCAAAATCACTGCAGATGGTGATTGCAGCCATGAAATTAAAAGACACTTGCTCCTTGGAAGGAAAGCTATGATCAACCTAGACAGCATATTAAAAAGCAGAGACATTACTTTGCCAACAAAAGTCCATCTAGTCAAGGCTATGGTTTTTCCAGTAGTCATGTATGGATGTGAGAGTTGGACTATAAAGAAAGCTGAGCGCCGCAGAATTGATGCTTTTGAACTGTGGTGTTGGAGAAGACTCTTGAGAGTCCCCTGGACTACAAGGAGATCCAACCAGTCCATCCTAAAGGAGATTAGTCCTGGGTGTTCACTGGAAGGACTGATGTTGAAGCTGAAACTCCAATACTTTGGCCACCTGATGCAAAGAGTTAACTAACTCATTGGAAAAGGCCCTGATGCTGGGAAAGATTGAGGGCAGGAGAAGAAGGGGATGACAGAAGATGAGATGGTTGGATGGCATCACTGACTCAATGGACATGGGTTTGGGTGGACTCCGGGAGTTGGTGATGGACAGGGAGGCCTGGTGTGCTGCGGTTCATGGGTTGCAAAGAGTCGGACATGACTGAGTGACTGAACTGAACTGAATGAACAAAAATGTCCCAGAACTGGTGGTAGATACGAATCCTCAGATACAAGAAACAGCAAGATCAACAAAAAGAAATTCACACCAAAACAAACTTAATAGTGCAATTATTACCAAAAAAAAAGTTTTATACATTTCTAAGTTTTTTTTAACCAAAAAAACCTACAAAGCAACTATATACTCTAGTATTTATAATTTTTAAAAAAGTATGCATTTATAGATGCACATATGAAAAGGGCTTCCCTGATAGCTCAGTTAGTAAAGAATCTGCCTGCAGTGCAGGAGACCCTGGTTTGATTCCTGGGTCAGGAAGATCCCCTGGAGAAGGGATAGGCTACCCACTCCTGTATTCTGGCCTGGAGAATTTCATGGAATTACATATACATGTATATACATGTATAGTCCAAGGGGTTGCAAAGACTCTTACACAACGGAGTGACTTTCACTTTCATACTTGAAAAAAAAGTTTAAAAATGGTTAATGCTTATTTTTAAGTGGAAAGACTTCTGGCAATTTTTTATTTATGCTTTTTTATCTTTTCAAAGGTTCTGAATTGTATATGTATCACTTTTAAAATAAGAAAATTACTAAAAATTAAAATTTTAACAATATGAAATATATCATTGTATTTAAATATATGAAGAGACATATACCAAAAATATTAAAGAGTTAATATTTCTAGTTTGTAAGAATTTGGATTTTCCCCTACAGTTTCTAATCAACGACCAAATCATATGTACAAATACAGAGGAGGAAAGAATTAATATTTAAAAGCATTAAAAGTGGTTTTATTGTGGATGCTTTGCATGCTTTACAATTTTTATATTTCACAAAATTTGATTTCTGTTGTTTCTGTTGCTTACATTTTATACATTTTCATTTATTGTTTCACTGTTAAAACAATTTTTAACATATGCATGTAGATACATAGGTGAGTCATTTAGCCTTAGATTCTGGTTAAAATGTTATATGAGAAAACCTCATTTTAAAATAGTCAAAATTTTATAAATCAACTGTACTCCAATAGGGTTTCCCTCATAGCTCAGTCGGTAAAGAAACTGCCTGCAGTGCAGGAGACCCGGGTTCAATCCCTGGGTCAGGAAGATCCTCTGGAGAAGGAAACAGCAACCCACTCCAGTATCCTTGCCTGAAAAATCCCACAGACAGATGAGCCTGGTGGGTTGCAGTCCATGGGGTTGCAAAGAGTCGGGCACGACTGAGTGACTAACACTTTCATACGCCAACAAAGAAATAAAAACATTCAACCCTCCTCCCAAAATAATCAAAATTTAAAATCTGCAGCATATCCGTATATTTATATATAATGTTTTCAGACTTATGATGTTATCAGAAAGTGCTGCTTTAGATATTCAAATTTTAAAGCACACAACAAGAATACATGTCAATCTCATTTAGAACCTGCAAGAGAATAATAGGCAGAAATTACAGAACCCTAACAGTGGCCTGGTGTCGCAGTTCCCTCAGTGCATTAATATCAAGGAGGGAGAGAACAAGAGAGCCAGTCAGGGTTTCTCAATGTTGACCCACATCTGGCCTCAATTTTGAGTCCTGGGAGCAAGAGCAGTGAAAGCACAAGAACCAGGAAAAAAGACAGGGGCTAAAACTACCTAACTAAAAACATTCCAAAATTTACAATTATTGGCAGTTAGAGGAGGAAAGTCAACATCTACTATGGCCTTTCAACATAAAGGCAAAACACCGATGCAACTAAGAAAAAGGGAGGAAAGCTAATAATGCCTGGCTGCTGCCACTTCTCTTTAATGACATCAAAATCCACATCAGATACATGATTTGTGTGTTTATGTACAATATCCTTGAACTAGAAACCACAGATTTTAATCTCTAATTTATTCAGAAATAAAAATTCAAACCATAGGCAACATACTTTTATGTGATTTTAAATATATGTTATTAGCTAATGATAGGAAAACCTCACATTGGCTCATGAGTTCACACGAAATGCCATGACTCTCCCTCTTTCCATAAGCAGCTCTCTGAAGGCAGATCTCTAGGCAAAGAGTAAGACTCTACAAAATATCAAGAAAAAACTCCTAATTTATTTCATCCAGCCTTCCTCTGATCTTTAAAAGAGTGATTCTGCAGTGCCTTCCAAATTCACAGCAGACCTTGTGTATAAACATCAAATCATCAAAGACAGTTCAAGACAGCACTTCATGTCTCGAAACGTTACAAGCTAAAACTAAGAGCTTCTACACCTGCAAATAATAAACTTCAAAGACAACCCAAGACTAGCCTGGCATTTATCATTTGTGAGTCTAAGATGGCGTGGTGTGTGTGTGGTGTGTGTACAATCCATCGACCAACTAGAGTTCACTTAGATTTATTTTAGCTTTGGACTCCTGAACAGTGTCCTCAAACCTTTAGCTTTGGACTCCTGAACAGTGTCCTCAAACCTTTAAGTGTGTTGTTGATAAAATAAGTAGCATCTCACAATTGGAGGAAACCGCTGAGCTTCATCTAGCTTCACCTCTTCCCCCGTGCTCTCAGCTCATCTACATTCTCTAGTATCAGCTGGAACACTTCCGACAACAGGAAGCTCACTCCCTTCCAAGGCCAGCCATGAAGTCCCTGGGCAGACTGCGCACTAGAAATTCTGAGTGTTGTTCAAGTCACCTGGCTGAAAAGCCCGTCAAGGGGACCCAGCCGCTCTTCTGTAATCAAACTGAATCTCATCTTGCCGACACCCAGAGGTGGATCAGGCCGATGAAGGCAGAGATCGAGCCATCCATTTATTCCTTTCCTTTCTCATAATTCTCGTCTCTCAGATCCTTGACCAGCTTCTTCCACTCTCCACTGAGATACACATAGTCTTTAAAGGACAACGTCTAAAACACAATACAGTACCCTTGCTGTGTGCTTCTGGCCAACCCAGACATGGTGAAACCAACATCTCACTTGCTTTCATTTTAATTTTCAGATATGACATGTTTAGAGAACACACTACCATGAAATAAAGTTTACAGTTTGAGTTAACAGCCATCTCAAATGGGTCCAGCCTTGAAAAATGCTATTACTGTGAAACTGAGAATTCTAAAATTTAAAGTCCCTAAAAGTCTCTCAGTTGATTTCATTAAAAATACATAATCCAGAGTTCTTTCCACACTGCCTGAATCAGAATCTCTGTGAGAGGGACCAGGACTTAGCATTTTAAACATGCTCCCTGGTGATTCTGATGCAAAGTAAAAGGTGAGAACCAACACCCTACCTTCGTGGTTGCCAAAACGGTTACCACTCACTGTACACAAATCCGTTCATTCTCTCTCACCCTCTCATTCTCCTGTAGGTCCACAAAGGCAGAATCAAAATGACTAGTACGATGTGGGCTGGTTTCAATTGATGGTTAAAGTGGGATTAGACCCAAATCCTGATAATCCCTTCTTTTAGTTCCAGTCCAAACTTGTCCCTGAAGGGAGAACAGTATCTGAGACGTAGCAGGGGAATGCGGGAAGGGCAGAGTGTGAGACAGAGCTGACTTTAGGGAAATAAATATCCTAAAGCAATTGCTCCCTAGCACTTGATCATTAAAGGTGGGTGGTAAAAAGCTGAGAAACTGTTCAATGTGGAGGACTTTGCCTGAAGAAAGAAAAGGAAGGTAAGGAATGAGAGGAGAGAAAGAATAAAACCCCAAGCAACAGATGAGGGGGATTTCTGTGACTCTACAGAACACACCAGTTGGATTCAGCCCATAGCCTTGTGAAAGCTCTGGAGTTTCACTCTGGGGTTTCTGTATTGATACTAAGCTTGGTGCTATTTAGAAAATGTTTTTCCCCAAATAAGCAAACTCAAAATCAAAGCTGTTGACGTCTGCCTTTGCGGCAACAACAAAAATTATGAGTCATTTTTATATGCCAGGATGAGAATCAAATTCATCTCCTCCAATATCCACGAGAAATTCTACCACTGAACACAAGATGTGCCCTCACAATTGTTTCCATTGTTTTGGGCCCTGGTTTGAAAAATGATACTTCATTCTCATTCCAAATACAGATGCAAACTGCAGACACAACATCCTACCACAAAACTAAAATGCCCAGGACCAACAAAATCCACAATAAAGAGGTTAAACTCCAAACCCGAAATGGTAAATGTAATAACAATGACCTTTACCATGCAGTAAACAGTGAATCCAACTAATGTTACCTTAAAATAACTTCAGTAACTCCTCTCCTTCCTGTCATAATTCCTCATTACAGGCCCCAGAAGCCAGCTGTTCGGTGGAGACGTTTCTGACCAATACACTACTTTCACCCTATGTGAACCCTACGACACACGCGTGAACAGATTCCAAAGGCATGCAAAGAGGCCGTGTCCGTCAAATATTTACAATTACAAGGGGATCAATAAAAATATGTGTTAAGCGGTTACTTTCCAGATTGCTGCAGGCTGATTCCAAAACAACTAAAGGGAGGGGGAAAAAAATGATAGCAGTGGCTCAAAGAAAAAAACAGACATTTTGTTAAATCATATAGTTGAAAGAGACCTTAAAAGCTATCCAGTAAATCCCTCCTACCCTCCTCCAATCCCTTCTTCAAACAACTTAGCATGCAAGCCAATATCAAGGGTAGTTTCAACATATGCCCAAATCTGACTTCTCTGCTTAGTCCCTCATTACCCAGAACTGGCCCCTGACACTCCAAAATCCCCTAACTGGAACTATATATCCGTACAGCTGTGAGCACTCACATACACTCTGTCTGCCCCTGGATGTCAAAATATCCAGCTTCCTGCCCCTCCATTTTCCCCTGTTCATCAGCCCATCCAGCCTCAGCTCCCACAACGTTCAGCCTAAATGTCACAGGCCACCCCACCACCAGCCTGCTACCTACCACATTCCCTTCTGCCTTTTAACAGTTCAATCCGGATTAAACTCCAAACTGCCTGTTCTGCCCCCATTCACAGCTTCCAGAGGCCCCCACGGAGGAAATGTACAGACAAGATGAAGAGGGCCCTGCTCATCGGATACTTTCATCTCAGCAGAGCTCACAATAACAACCGTTACAGTGTCACTGTCCTTTGCTCTCTTCCATTTCCCCCAGTATCTCCTCTAAGCCCTTATCCTCTCAAATAAACTCCGTAACTTTCATATCCTTCTTGGACAAATTAGTGGACATCAGGCAAGAAGGCCTTTAAATTCTGCTCCTCTCCCTTCCGACCCATTACTAGAGTGATCTAGGCCATCTCTGACACATCTTCTCTGGCTCACACATCACACTCCCTAGACACTCCTCTCAAACTTGGGATGCACATTAGAATCACCAGGTGGCTGCTTCAGCTTCTGTCCCAAAGACGGGGTCAATGCATCTCAAGTGGGACCCTACATGGCGTTTATTAAGCCCCCTCTTGGGTGATTCTTAAAATAAGACAAAGTTGAGTACCTCGATCCAAGATAACTTTATCCACTACCAGGTTTTAACTACCAAATCTACCAGCACTTTCTGAGCTGGGCTCTCACATATCTAAACACATTCCAGAACCACCACGGCATATCCACAGGGATCTCAAATCCAACACGTGCTAACTATGACAGGAAGGGTCATAGCCCTTCCTGTCATGGGCTGAACTGTGTCCCCCAAGATTCATATGGTGAAATCCTGAGTCCTAACAATGAGTACCTCAAGTTTGGATACAGGGTGTTTAATGAGGTAATCAAGTTAAAATGAGGTCTAATCCAACACAGCTGGTGTCCTTACAAGAAAAGGGTAGTTTCAACATTCCCCCAAAACTGACCTCTCTGCTTGGCCCCTCATTACCCAGAACTGGCCCCTGACACTTCAAAATCCCCTTTCTAACTGGAAGTATACACCCATACAGCTATGAGCACTCACAAATCTGGACACAGACAAGCACACACAGGGGAAAGATCACATGAAGATATAGGGCAGGGGCCCATCTACAAGCCAAGAGAGGCCTCAAGAGAAACCAATCCTGCCAACACCTTGATCTTGGGCTTCTAGCCTCCACAAATGTAAGAAAATGTTCCATTATTCAAGTCACCCTAGTCTGTGGTACTTTGTCCTGGCAGCCCTAGCAAACTCATGCACTTCCCATACCCTCCCTACTCTCCTTCTCTATCTTAGTCAAGGGAATCACCATGCATTCACCATTACTACCCACCTCCCCCACTCTACCTACATATTTACTCATTCACTCAATGGTGTCAATTCTTCCTTCTAAACATCTTTCACATCTGCTTCCCTCCGTCTAAACCCACGATCACTGCCTTAATTCAGGCCCTAATTATCTCCCCTAACATATTCTAAGTCCCTTCCACTTACCACCACTTCCCCTGGTTGTGTAGGAATAATCTTCCCAGAACAGAAATCTAGCATGCCAATGCTCGGTTTTAAACACTTCCATAGTTTTCCATTGTTTGAAGTTCAACTCCTTGAGCACAGAATACTGAGTCCTCCAGCTACTTCCCACTTCAGCAATGCCAGACTCTGTTCATGAAGCATCAGTTTCTACTTAAAGCTCACCTAACACACAATGCTGACCACACAAGTGTCTTTACATATGTACTTGGCTCTTCCTGGAACACCTTCCCTTGTCTGAATTCCATGCCCAGCAAACACCTCCTTCATCCTTCCAGTCCCAGCCTCAGAACCACCTTTTCAGAAAACCTTTTATGATCCTCCTCCCCACCCAGAGCAATCACTACCTGTTTTATGCTGTCTCTGAAAATTATACAAACTTTCCTTTATACCGTAACTGCAATTTGGCAGGTGTCACAAACACAAATATCTCTAGGGACCACCCAGGCATCATAAATAAAAGAAGTATCTAGTAAAAACATATCTTAACTTTGCATAATAAGAACCAATCATAATGCCTTCTTGGCTATGTCACCTTTCAAAACCTTATAGTGAACAAAGAAAACACATATGGAGCCAAATCCGTGTAGCGCACAGACTGCCAGTTTTGCAAACTCCAGCCAAAGGCACAAAATGTCAGGGCCTTCATCTCTCTTCCTTCTACTCCTTGAAGTGAGATTACCGAACATGCCTGTAGTTATTCCCATAGCCTGAGGTCATAGACTGATCCTTGTTTGTGCTATCCAGTGGGGCTGACTCGTAAAACACACAGTCCCCACTTATCTGACTACAAGGAAAGGATGCAGAGTTGAGCTGTATAATCTTGAACTCAGTGCTACTCAATATTAGCAAAAATATTCCTTTCAAGGAATAACATTCACAGGCTTATCCTGAAAGGTACCTAGCCCATCATTTCACAAGGAATGTGAATAATCCCTGGACAGAGCCACATCAGCCAAGACCTACTTGTCTGAACTGTCTAGCTTTGGCTCCCATAGAACCGCTTTTCTGAGACAAGCTTTGGCATGATGCCATTGACCTCTGCTGAGCATCGCTGTTGTGTTTTTTTTCCTTACTCCAACAGTTATATTCATTGTAAAGATTGTGTTTGGAGACATTGCTCATTATATTAACATACTAAATGTTTAAAGAACCATTAAAATGCTCTCTCCTCCCAGCACCATGAAGAGCTGTGCCCTTGTTTAGCCCTTATCCTCACAGGCTCTCTGGATCATACAGCTGATTGTGTTTCCTCTTCCTGTCCCCTTCTAGCAAGGACAGTGAACTGTGTGGTCTTTTCCAAATGTGTGAATAGGACCCTGAGGGGGCCACTCTGTCTTGGTCTCTGCTGAAACTCACACTCTCACTTTCTCTTCCTGCATTTCTTTCCTGTGCTTACTAAATTTATTTTCAGTAGGGAAATATACAAGTAACTACTTTCCAGCAATGCATTCATCATCACACAGTATTTTCATTCAGTTTGCAGCTCTACTACTTGTGAGTTTTTAAAAGACAAAGCCTCCATCTTACTCACCTTTGTGCCTCTGGAGTTTAATAAATGATCATCAATTGAATGGCAAATTGAACTGCACTTCATGTCACTACTTCTAGTTACGGATGAAATGGTAAATTAACTATCTCTTAAGAAAGTTCACTTAATTTCCCCAAAAGAGCAAAAGTCGTCCCTGGCCTCAAGATCAATGACATCTGGAGAAAAATAAAGTTTATGGAGACTAATACAAAAAGTACATACCAAACAAGCACAGATATAAATACTGTTCAATTTTTAATTCTTTGCTATCCACTTTGTTTCATTTCCTAGTAATTAACCATTTCTTTTGCAGAAGCATATTAACCAGGAATATTCCACAATCAGTCGAGAGAGTAAATGCAGTTAAAACCAAAATGTTTTATTCCACGTTAAAATCTGTGCACTGGAAGGGTACAGGACTAAGGAAAGCTGGTTAATACAAAACTGTAGAGTGAAGGGTATCACTGCAGTGGAGGGAAGCACACCCACCAATAAGTCTGATCAGTTTCACTCATGTCATCCAGGACTGATTGGTACCAAAGCTTCCTGTTGCTCTAATCACTTTCCAAGTTTCACAAACCTACATTTCATTCAGGAAGATTTCTATTTTTCAAATTTTCTCAAATTCTGCTGAAAAAAGTATTAAGTATTACCATTAGTTTCTGGAAATTAATCATTTCTCACCACTAGTCAAAAAATCATCCCTATCTTTTGAAGCAGTAAATTCTGGAAATGGAAATCTATCCCAAACAAATCCTCTGAAACTCAGACAAAGCCTCACACACACAAAGGTGTTCACTGCAGTGAAGTAAAGCTACTAAACGGAAGTAAGGTCACCTCTAATTATGATATACTGTTAAGACAAAAAACAGGATACTCAATGTTACTCGGTAGGATTTCAACCAGTTAGCAAAATGTGCAGAGAAAATATTAGAAAGATGTCCCATAAAGTTGACAATGGCTACCTCTGGGGGGATTATAACTACTTTTTTTCCTTCTTTTGTATTTTTATTTGTCTTGTACAATGAACACATACTAGTTGGGTAATTTAAAAAGTTTTTCGTAATAACCTTTCTAAACATACTTGGAAACCAAATGATATTTATTCTCAAATTAGTGATCTCATTCTTAGTCTCAGAAAATTACACAGAAAGTTGTTAAGTGTAATGTTTTTTTGAATAGTAAAGAAATGAGAAATAAGATTAAATATCCAAAAAAAAAGGACAATGGTTGAATGGATAGTTCAACAACAGAATGGATTAATATTAAGCTGCTAAGACCATAATGATTCAGACCACATTGCCACATATAACGGTAGTTAGAAAATGGCCAGTAGAAACAAAAACATATTAGTTACCTCTAGGTAGAATTATATCATAAAATAGACCATGATGGGAATAGACCATAAAACTAGCATGATTAAAGGAAAAATATATTACATTAGGGAACTGCAAATATGAGTAGGTCTGTTTAAATATTGTCATGATGTGGTTTCAAAAATAAATTTTAAAATATTTTTAAGAATATTCTAAGCCGCTTTTTTACATAAAAATAAATATTTTTAAATGAGTTGGACAGTTTTAAATACTTTCTTTAATATGTGTTTACTGAAATGTTTTCTACCACCTGAGTTATCCCACCATCAAAATGGGATGAAAATGAAAAAAGGAAGGGGTTTGGGTTAAAAAATTCTGTGCATTCTCCCTGTATTAACTAAACCCAACAGTCCCAAACCTCCGTTGTAACAGCTACTGGCCAGGGTTAATACTTATTTTCCCTCAAATTAATGGAATGTTAAATTTGCTTTACAGGAAATCTCCTGTAGAAAGACACGAAACCTAGGCTGCTTTCTGCTCCTGGAGAAGGTTTTCAATAAGGTCCCTAATCCCTGAATCAAACAACAATTTGTCATCTGTGTCTCTCCACTGTGAGGCGGCCAAATGCTTGGAGGACTGGGGATTGTGCTTCCCAAGGTCATCGTGATAAAGCCCTGTTAGAGCATCCAGGTTCTCCTGAACCAGCAGAGATGGTCAACAGATGCTCCGATCTTCGAAAATAAAACTCCTCCAGAGAGGTTTAAACTTCTGCCTACACAGCTTCTCTCATAGGGCTATCCAGAATGCCCTGCCTTCAAATGTTAACACTAAGGGGTAGAGGAGAACACTCTGTGCCTCTTCCCGGCTCTGTGGGCCTTGAACCTAACTTAACCTCATGACTCCAACCCCTTCTGATTCAATCTATTTCTTAGTACCAGCCTTGAGCAACACTCACACCTATTACCTGCCTGGACCTATGCCCAACCTGATCCTAAACACGGCCTGTGAGACCTGCCCCTGCCTTGTCCGTGAACTTCCAGATGTTCAAGCTGTTTTTCGAAAAGGCAGAGGAACCAGAGATCAAATTGCCAACATCCCCTGGATCATCGAAAAAGCAAAAGAGTACCAGAAAAACATCTATTTCTGCTTCATTGACTATGCCAA
This sequence comes from Giraffa tippelskirchi, assembly GCF_054371585.1. NCBI lineage: Eukaryota > Metazoa > Chordata > Mammalia > Artiodactyla > Giraffidae > Giraffa > Giraffa tippelskirchi. Next base: position 214,999,201 of record NC_137275.1, read on the forward strand.
AGCCTTTGACTGTGCGGATCACAGTAAACTGTGGAAAATTCTGAAAGAGATGGGAATATCAGACCACCTGACTTGCCTCTTGAGAAACCTGTATGCAGGTCAGGAAGCAACAGTTAGAACTGGACATGAACAACAGACTGGTTCCAAATAGGAAAAGGAGTACGGCAAGGCTGTTTATTGTCACCCTGCTTATTTAACTTATATGCAGAGTACCTCATGAGAAACGCTGGGCTGGAAGAAGCACAAGCTGGAATCAAGATTGCCGGGAGAAATATCAATAACCTCAGATATGCAGATGACACCACCCTTATGGCAGAAACTGAAGAACTAAAGAGCCTCTTGATGAAAGTGAGAGAGGAGAGTGAAAAAGTTGGCTTAAAGCTCAACATTCAGAAAACTAAGATCATGGCATCCGGTCCCATCACTTCACGGCAGATAGATGGGGAAATAGTGGAAACAGTGTCAGACTTTATTTTTCTGGGCTCCAAAATCACTGCAGATGGTGACTGCAGCCATGAAATTAAAAGACGCTTACTCCTTGGAAGGAAAGCTATGACCAACCTAGACAGCATATTAAAAAGCAGAGACATTACTTTGCCAACAAAGCTCCATCTAGTCAAAGCTATGGTTTTTCCAGTGGTCATGTATGGATGTGAGAGTTGGAGTATAAAGTAAACTGAGCGCCACAGAATTGATGCTTTTGAACTGTGGTGTTGGAGAAGACTCTTGAGAGTCCCTTGGACTTCAAGGAGATCCAACCAGTCCATCCTAAAGGAGATCAGTCCTGGGTGTTCATTGGAAGGACTGATGTTGAAGCTGAAATTCCAATACTTTGGCCACCTGATGCGAAGAGTTGACTCATTGGAAAAGGCCCTGATTTTGGGAAAGATTGAGGGCAGGAGGAGAAGGGGATGACAGAGGATGAGATGGCTGGATGGTATCACCAACTCAATTGACATGGGTTTGGGTGGACTTAGGGAGTTAGTGATGGACAGGGAGGCCTGGCGTGCTGCGGTTCATGGGGTCGCAAAGAGTCGGACACGACTGAGCGACTGAACTAAACTGAACTGTCCCCAGTCAGGAGCCTGAGGTCCGAGCCAGGTTTACACACAGTGTGAGCTTAAGGAGAAGATATTCAACAGCAAATAATGGTAGATAAGCTGATGAATCAACACCAAAACACACTAAGTAAAATATCCAGTTACCTGGACTTCCTGAATAAATATTTATTATGAATAAGGAATTAAAGTGAAAGTGAAGTTGCTCAGTTGTGTCCGACTCTTTGCGACCCCACGGACTGTAGCCTACCAGGCTCCTCCGTCCATGGGACTTTCCAGGCAAGGATTCTGGAGTGGGTTGTCATCTCCTTCACCAGAGGATCTTCCCGACCCAGGGATCAAACCCAGGTCTCCCGCATTGTAGGCGGACGCTTTACCATCTGAGCCACCGGGGAAGTCCAATAAGGAATTAGGTAGTATTCGAAAAGGAATTCAAAAAGCAAAAGCACGCATCCTTTGTTTCCTCAAATGTATTTTCCTCAGAAATAAGGACAAGTGAAATAAAGTACTTGTAAGTAAGACTGGAAGACTGAAAATTATTTTGAAATTACCAAAACTAATATATTTTACTAACGTAGTTTAATCAACTGATTTAGTATACTGGTAAGAAAGGCCGAGTTGCCAAGGACCTTTCATTCCCTTCCCCAGAATACCCGTTCTTTACCCAACAGTCCTTAAAAGTGGAGTAGTCATTAAAACTGAATTAATATTCCATGGGATTCCTTAGGCCTCTAAATCTTTCTGAAATAAGATCATTACTGTCCCAAGTTTTTATAAAACATAGATTATATATAACAACTTAGATATTGCTCATTTCCCCCAGAGCAAGCATCCATCATGAAGCCTAAGATAATGATTTTTTTCACCTTCACTGAATCTGAAAGGTTAATAAACAATGTAATTTCAACTAATTTCACTATGATGTTCAAGTCTGAAGCCTTTGTTCAGGAAAGTCCTCTTCTTTGCCTTCCATGTTTCCAGAAGTATCAGTGCTGGTGGCCAATGTCAAAGTGTATCACCTGAGCCTCCCTTTACAATACTCATAAGGATGTAAATACCTGGAGTTGTCCCATGTTTAGCTTGAGCTTGTCAGACTATATTAGCTCAATGGCACAAAAGACATCAATTCTCTGAAGATGAAACAGAGCAAAGTTGAAAATAAAAAGCATGAAGTCACTGCATAATACAATAAGGAGAATGATTTGTGTACACTGATTTCAAGTCTTCTATTTTAAGATAGGGCTTCCCTGACAGCTCAGTTGGTAAAGAATCCACCTGCGATGCAGGAGACGTGGGTTTGATCCTTGAGTTGCGAAGATCCCCTGGAGAAGGGAAAGGCTACCCACTCCAGTACTCTAGATGGGAGAATTCCATGGACTATACAGTCCATGGGGTCACAAGGAGTCGGACACGACCAAGCATGAGTTGGGCAAGACTGAGCATCCTTATTTCAAGATAAGGACCTGGATATCTGGAAAGGGTGGGTCCAGTCAAAAGCCCCATGGAGAGTGGTGGGAAAACTGATACTTGAATCATGGTCACCTGCCATACTCAGTTCTCAATCAGTCCGCTTAATTTATGGATTTGCAATTTAAAATAGTTTCCCAGGTAGTGCAGTGGTAAAGAATCTGCCTGCCAATGCAAGAGATGCAAAAGACACAGGTTCAATCCCTGGGCTGGGAAGATCCCCCCGGAGAAAGAAATGGCAACCCACTCCAGTATTCTTGCCTGGAGAAGCCCATGGACGGAGGAGCCTGGTGGGCTACAGTCCATGGGGTCGCAAAGAGCTGGACACCACTGAATGACTGAGTACATCTGCATGCAATTTAAAATATTTTAAAACTCATCACCCAACTTTAAAAGGGGAGGGCAGGGGAAAGAACCCTAAAACCTAATCAGGGCAAAATAATGAAAAATAAAAATCCTAACGCAGCAATAATCTCAAACCATTATTTAAAAATCACCAAGCTATGAAATGCTCATTCAATCATCAGATTGACACTTACTGAAACTTAACCTTTCCTACAAATCATGCATAGTTACTAGATTGGTAACTACACTATATAGGAGTTTTCTTTTTTTTAATCCAACCAAAACTACTTCTCCATAGCAACATAGAGCTTTGTACAGTTTCTAGTGCAGAGCATAGCTTCAACAAATGCTATTACTGTTTAGCAATACACAAAATAGCTGTAACACAAACTGCTTCAACACACTTGCATCCACCTCCCCTAAAATATCCTTTCTATTCTTCTTTGACTTTCGTTGTGAGGTGGAAAGCCATAAACAGGAGAGCCCACCAAGTGTCACAAAAATGCCAACCCATCAAACTGAAAGGTCTGCCTTTCATCGGTCATTCACTTCCAGTGCTCTCTTTTGCTTACATCACTCAGTTCCTCCATGACTCTATGATCCCTCACACACCCCACTTCGACCCTCCACTGAGTTAATCCCTTCTCATTCTACAGATTTAATCAAATGTCACCATCTTAGGAAAATTCTGAATCATCCTAACATCAGACGAGGCTCCCCATTTAATAATTTCTTTTCAAACTCCCTGTGCCTTTTCCCTTGTAACATTCATTGCATTTTGTCCATGATGGGTGCTCATTTGGTCAATATCTTCCTTCCCACTGGACTGTTTCATGCCTCCTGTGATAACAGCCACTTTATGCCCCACTCTAGTCCAACTATTAGCATAAGAATTGGTACCATGTATATAATACTTAAAGAATAATGAATAACCCTAATTACACACAGAATAGCAACAAACTCAATCAGTGTATGTCAAACCACTGTTCACAAACACATTAGTGTGTTCAAACCTTAGTTATGACCAACACTTCTTTTAAATGAAAATGAACAGACTACAATACAAATAGAGGGAAAAATCAGTAGCATATGTAGTAATCTGCATGAAACTGTCATTTTCTTCATATATGTATGACCTTTGCTAACTATGGGGGCATGGTCCAAAAAGTTTGAAAGCCGTTGAACTGGATGTCCCAACATGACTCCTCCCAACTTCCCACCAAAATGGTAAAATGCACAAAATGGCAAAATTGGCAACAGTACTAGAAAGAGGTAAGGAAAAGCCAAAATCAAGGCGTTATTTCCGCTAACTACACTCTGTGAAGGATGGGTAAAAAGAACATGAATCTGAAAGACTCACACGGCACCTCTGGAAATTCAACAAGTCAGACACGCTGATGAATGCAGAAAAATCCTGAGTATAACTCAGGAATGCAGAAGATACAACTGGCCAGATAAAGATGAGGACATTATCTCAACTACATGGGAGGCACCTTTCAAGCTAGCATAAGCAAGGGGACCCCAAGTGCAAATGAGGGTCAAAACTAACTAGAGACACATAACAAAGTATTACTGTAGACTTAATTACAAAATAGAATACAAAAATCTAAAGTCTATACTTGAAATTTAAGTTATACACTGAAATATATATACTATATATATGTGTGTGTGTGTATATATGTATATGTATACACATATATATTTATATAAAATGGAAATTGAGATGTGACAAGAGGCAAAACAAATAAAAGCACAGTAAAGTGTGCGAGGAGCGGGGTCAGAAGTTATTTAGTTCTCCAGGAATCAGAGAAACACAGATTTTTATGAATGTATTTGAAAAACAAAGATAATCACTAGTAAGCTAAAAACAGATTTGGCCATTTAAAAATACTCTGGATATATGAAACAAATGATATATAGAAAAAGACAGAAAATAAATCCAGAAAGCATGTTAGACTGAACCGTAGGAAGCTGCCATTTTTACAGGTCAAAGCAGTAAAATAATTTCATATGGCTCAATACATCAACAATGGTAATGTCAGCTAATCTGTTCAGTGTGCCAGGCCCTTTCAAAGCATTAACTGAAGATTTGTGTGTGCATGTTGCTTCTTTACAAATAAAAAACTGTAGTCCTAGAGACATTATGTAATTTAGCTGAGACAATGCAGCTAAATACTGGTGGGAAAAAGCAAACCAGTGCATTTTAAAGTACCTCTCAGAACAAAAAACTTAAAGAATTAAGATCAAACTTTTTGGTCTTAACAATAAATATTAAAGAAGTTAAGTTTCCCTTTAAGAGGTATGTTAAAGTTCAATTAAATGATGCTTACGGGACTTCCCTGGTGGTCCAGTGGTTAAGACTTCGAGCTCCCAAGGCAGGGGACCCGGGTTCGATTCCTGGTCAGGGAACTAGATCCCACATGCTGAAACTAAAAGTTCCTGCACGCTGCAATGAAGATCCCATATGCTGCAACTAAGATCCAGCACAGCCAAATAAATAAATTAAAATAAATATTAAAAAAAAAAAAATGATGCTTACAAATAAAATTATATTAAAAAAAAACGACAGACACCAAAAGTTTAAAATCAGGATGAGTAAAGTCATTTTAGATAAAGAAAAAAAGAAAACACTGGCAATATTAATATCAGCAAAATAGTAGAATGTAGTTCCAAATGCACAGAGGGTTATTTTATATTGATAAACATAATAAAGGCCTAACAGTAATCTTTATGTATTTAATACTATGTTAACACACAGAAATTCCTATAAAGAAACTGACAAAAGCCCATTCATAGAGAGAGACTAAAGAACCATTATTAGCCTATGACAGCTCAAGTATAAAATCAGGACATAGAAGATGTGAATGATATTACTGAATTAATAAACATATCTGCACTTGTCACCTATAGAAACCATGCTCTTTTCCATTCTCAGAACAAAGAAACCCTTAATAGACAATAAGTAAAAACTGTACAGACCTCAATTACCATGAAAAATAAAACCAATAGTTGATGCAAAAGTTTACTTGTAAACAAAACAATAAAGCAATATTCCGCCACGTCAGACTTGGCTGAATGAGCCACTAGTAGCATTCCCAATGAAGTGAGAATGCTTCCTCTCCCTACACTGGTTTAAATTTTCAGTGAGTACATCATCACAAAAATAGAAATAAAGCTAGTTTTATTATTTTAATCGTCACTTTCAGATTTTTATGTGAATATTCCTATTCCTCCTCCCTCAGTAATTACAGATTCAAAATTTTAAAATACTGATTATTTCAAAATTATTGAAAATAAAGTTGTATACATCAAAAATGACAACAAAGTCGATCAATGTCTAACTTTTCATTTAAAACAAATGACCTAATTTCAACTCAAGAAGTGAGAAACAGGGACTCCCCTGGCAGCCCAGTGGTCAAAACTCGACACTCCCAATGCAGGGGGCTCAGGTTCCATCCCTGGTGGGGGAACTAAGACTCCACAAACCATGCAGCACGGCCGAAAAAAAAATTTTAATTGTTTTTAAAAATGAAAAAAGAAAGTGAGAACCAGAATTCTGTCTATTTTCTCGACTTTCCCCCATCAGATCAGTCCATTGTTTTCTTTAATCAATGTCTCCCTCCTCTTTTATCCTCACCTCCCAGTTTCACTAACCTAACTCAACTTATCTTTCAAGCCTCCTTATAAATGCCAGTTTCTCAGAGAAATCATCCTTACCCTTGCAGGCAAGGTCAATCTCCATGTGACATTCTTCCAGGACACCCTGCTTTCCTCCCTAATTTCAGTCACAGTTGGTGTTAGTTGTTCTCGCTAGATTGTAAATCTCATGCAGTCAAGACTGTGTCTTATTTACTGTAATATGCTCAGGAGGTGGCAAACATACTGATTTTTGTATTAAAAAAATTTCATTTCAAACAAAATTTTAATTCAAAAAATTTGAGTTCTACATGCAAGGTATTATACTAAGCACTGGGAAGACAGCAGTAAATAAAATAGGATTTTTTTTCAGTTAATACTTTCCCTTATCTAAGAAGTCAAAAGAAAATGAATGCAATGGAGAAGAAAATATCAGGCAAGCTGTATAAATGGGAAGAGTCATACAATTTTAAATGTAGTGATAATTAGAAAAGGCTGCACTAAAAAGGTGACGTGAATTAAGACATGAAAATGATGATAAAGCAACCATAGGGATAACTGGAAACAGAGAATACCAAGAAGAGGGGACAGTCAGTGGCAAAGGGCTAGAAAACACAGTCTGCTCTATAGGTAAGTTCATACTTGGAGCCTGTTTAAAGTAAGGACAGAACTCTGGGAACATCACCACAAGGCCTTAAACAAGTAAAGAAGCCAACAGAGACAGGAAATAATTAAATATGATACATATTCAATATTGTGACTATCATGTGGTCGATGGAAATTTAAAATGAAAGATTTTAATATATGTGTACTTAATATTCAGCATGATCAAATATTTTAAAAACTGCAAGAGTTCTTCTGAAATGGAATAAGGAAGTTATCACTGAGCAGTGAAACTATGGATGAGTCTCCTGGACTTTTCAAATACCAAAATAAGCATGTACAGCTTCTACAACTTTCAAACGGAAATGAGTATAATTTTAAAGAATCATAATGGTCTAGACAACAAGAGGCTGATAACAGATTCCCTTGCTCTATCTTACTACAAAAAGGCAGGCCAATATAATTCCCTGACATTTTGCTGTTGTTCAGTCGTAAGTCGCGTCTGACTCTTTGCGATCCCATGGACTGCAGCCCGCCAGGCTCCTCTGTCTATGGGATGTTCCAGGCAAGAACACTGGAGTAGATTGCCATTTCCTTCTCCAGGTCACTTTGCTCACCCAGGGGATCAAACCCATGTCTCCTGCATTGGCAGGCTGATTCTTTACTACTGAGCCACCAGGGAAAGCATGCCAATATAATTCCCTGAAATGGAAATAGTCAACAAATTCTTAATTTAAGATGGGCTTTTTTTTAACCAAGTAAAGAGCAAAGTTGTACTGTATCCTATTTTTAATCTTCATCAAGCAATTAAAGCTTAAATTTACTTGACCAAAGTTTATAAATCGCCATGACAAACCTGTTGGGGTTTCTCAAAGTCTGGTCTTTAGGCCGAGAGGTTTTTGGCTTGTCTTTTATTACAGTGATGACAGTAATATGCACAACACTTTTGTTATTTCAGCAAGAAACTCCAACTATATTTGCAGCTCCTCTCAGGCCCCAAATCACCACCTACCTTCTGATTCTTTTCAGGATTTATTTTCCCTTGCCAGAATGATTGTTTCAGAGGCTTTTATTCCTCTCAAAGGAACATTAAACTGAAACTCTGTCTCCTTTGTATCATCCCAGAACCATCTCATCAAGGTAAGCTCTAGTGGATGTTCAGTAAATGTCTGACAACTGACAAAGCTATCTTAAGCACCTTCCGGAAAGAAGAATTACCTGAAGAATCAAAATATGCCTTATTGCCCTCGTTAAGACACCTAGTATGTATATCAAAGGGGGAGAATCCCTTCACAATTTGCACATATATCAAATCATCTCATTGTACACTTTAAATGTATCAGTTTTATCAACTATACCTCAAAAAAGCTAGGAGAAAAAATAATTTTAATTTTTAAATGTTTTTAAAAATTAAGAAAAAAGTTCCATCTACTTTCTTGATTTTTACCCCCATTAGACCAGTCCATCGTTTTCTTTCATCAATGTCTCCCTCCTCTTTTATCCTCACCTTTTAAAGACGGAGTATATATCACTCTTCTCGCTCCAAAACTTCTCTCCAGCTTACCACATAAATTTCACTGGTATTTACTCTGATGTACAACAATTACTCCTGAATACTGCCACGCTTTGGCTTCTCCGCTAAACTTCAAACTCAACTTTCCAGCTGAAAATCTCACTGCCTCACTGGAACAATCTTCATACTCTCAGGTCCCTACTCGCTGCTAAAGGCTTTGATGTGCCTTTTTTTTGATCCCCAACAGCTCCCTGAACCCTTCCGTTAGTCCTTCAACATGGACCCAAAGCAGACCACCACTGAGCCAAAAATCTCAACCTGTCATTCACATGTAGCTCCCAGGCCTTCCTTATGACTCTACTTTGTGGAATAACATTCTCAACCCTCTTGCCATTGAAGCCAGAATCCTGCTGCAAATCCTTCCTCTCCTCCAAGGCAGTTACTCTCTCTGTCCTCAAATATTCAGATGGCATTTCGTTTAAACCTCGGTTTACAATATTTATCACTGTACGCCTGATCTCAGGCATCTTCATCCATGGCTCTCCATGTTGAGGAGCTACTTGAGAGCAGGGAACCACTTTCTTAGTGCTTGCTTTTCCTTTTTAAATTTTTTTTTAACACCGTAATGTCCTAAGCCAAGCATAGCGACTGTTCACATTAGCGCACCAAGTCTTTTAGCTCATGTAACTGAACCGACAAGGTCCCAGATAAAGGGAGGAGAGCACAGATCCCACTGAGTCTGGAAACCCAAGTCATTCTGCCTGAGCCTTTGAACCTTCTGGTCCCTATGTCTACTCAGAAAGTAAAGCAAGCAGCTCTCTGTGGAATTACAGTAAACACCGAGTACAGAATGAATTTCTCCTTTTCTCCACATGACAATAATCCCTCTCCCAACAAATCACAGTCCAACATGGCAAAGCAGTCCCTTAACAAAAGGCAATCCTGTTTCAACTGTGCTGCTCCCTCCATAGGAACCCTCCACCCTTATCATCTGCAGATTGCCGACTTCCAGGGGGCCCTTGTTTAATGCTCCCATAATGAAACCTGCCTATAGTAAGTAACTCCCCCTATCTGCTCTGCTCCGGAAGCAGTTGATAGTGCAAAGCATGGCAGCTGGGCAAGGCCTAACAAAAGGTTCAAGGATGCCAAACACGTGCTCCTAAATGCCCCTCCTCCCCTGCCTGAGACCCGATGAAACACAGTCCTGGTGGAAATAACATTTCAGGCAATATTTGCTGCCCTGGTTGTCATGCAGTTGAAAATAATTTTGTTGGTTACGTTCATAACCTTCCTATTTCTGAGACAAGAATTATTTCTTTTCTAATTGGAGTACAGTTGCTTTACACTGCTGTGTCAGTGTCTGCAGTACAGCAAAGTGAATCAGACATGCATACACATATTCCCTTTTTGAATTTCCTTCCCATTTATGTCATTACAGAGCACTGAGTAAAGTTCCCTGTGCTATACAGTAGATTCTCAGATAAATAGTTATCTATTTATACACAGCATCTATACTGTATATACGTTCATCCCAATATCCCAGTTCGTACCCCCCACCCCCGCTTTCCCCCTTGGTATCCATGTTTGTTCTCTACATCTGTGTCTCGATTTCTGCTTTGCAAATAAGACCACCTATACCATTTTTGTAGATTTCACATATATGCATTATATATGATATTTGTTTTTCTCTTTCTGACTTACTTCATTCTGTATGACCAGTCTCTGGGTCCATCCATGTCTCTGCAAATGACACAGTTTCATTTCTTTTCATGGCTGAGTAATATACCATTGTGTATATGTACCACCTCTCCTTTACCCATTCCTCTGTTGATAGGCATTTACGCTGCTTCCATGTCCTGGCTACTGTAAATAGTGTGGCAGTGAACACTGGGGTGCATGTATCTTTTTGAATTACAGTTTTCTCTGGGTATATGCCCAGAAGTGGGATTGCTTGGTCATACAATATCTCTATCTTTAGTTTTTTAAGGAACCCCCATACTATTCTCCACAGTGGCTATATCAATTTATATTCCCACCAACAGTGTAGGATGGTTCCCTTTTCTCCACAATCTCTCCAGCATTTACTGTTTGTAGATTTTTTGATGATGGCCATTCTGACAGGTGTGAGATGATACCTCATTGTAGTTTTGATTTGCATTTCTCCAGTAATCAGTGATGTTCAATGTCTTTTCATGTCTTTGTTGGCCATTTGCATGTCTTCTTTGGAAAAATGTTCTATTGAGGTTTTCTACTGGGGACAAGAATTCTTAACCTAGTCATAGCACACTGTTCTGATTCAAGAAGAGCCATGCAGGTTCCTGGGACCTCAAATGTCTGGCCTGTGACGGCAGCCTTGTTCACAGCCTCTCTGAAGCCAACAGAAGCAGGAGGCAGCATGTGCATGCACAGACACACACCCGACACGTATCAATATACTGGATTGGCCCGAAAGTTCACGCGGGTTTTTCCATATGCTCTTACGAAAAACTCAAATGAACTTTTTGGGCCAAATCCAACAAATAAACACAAACATTTTTGGAGGTTGGTATAAGCAAAAGAACAGGTATGGGAGGCTGTGTAACAAGCTGATGACAGAGGGGTTGGTTACATCAGAAGAGAAAGCTGGAAAGAGCAAAGGGATATTACTCCATTTACGTTAGACACATCCATAGTTTTTGAATTATTACAAAGTCCGCATCTTTCTATAAATGAATGCAGCATCTTATTCTGGGGAGAACACTTTCTGCTGTGTTCAGAGCCCTGAGAGACTGAAACAGGACAAGTAAAATGCAGTAATGAAGCAGAGTCACAGTGATGGCATGACCTCAAAATAGGTCTGACTTCCCACCAAGGCTGGATATGGGTTATTCTAGGAAGCAAGTCATCAACTGAATAAAAAACCTCAAACACAAACTGGGTCAATATTAAGAATATCCAAAATGAGAAGGAAGCAAGCCAGGGCTACAGATAAGGCACAAAGTTATGTCTGTCTCTAGACTTAGCAATTGGTAAATCTAGGAAAAAACATTTCAAGTTTAAAAAGTGAAAATGAGAATTCTGGGATCCATCTCGTTCTCATGTTCTCAAGAAAAGCTAACTGATCTGAAAACACTGGGCCTAGTTTGAAGAAAACATTCCTAAAGTTGAAAAATAACTCAACAAACATGCTCCATATCTGAAGATGTTTCAGAAGAACCTCGGTCGTTAACATAATACGATAGAATGCAAGCTCCCTGAGGAAAGGGACTTTATATGTCTAGTCTCCCACCCTTCGGTCCCCAGTACATGGTAGGTGTGCAACAGATACCTACTGTATCGGGAGTAAGTGAACAAATTCAAGATTAAGGAAGAAGTAAATTAATCTAGAATTAGTAACCAGATAGTATCAGTGCCCATTCTTAGTTTATGGGGGCTTCCCTGGTGGCTCAGTGGTAAAGAATCTGCCTGCAATGCAGGAGACGTGGGTTCGATCCCGGGGTCTAGAAGAGCCCCTGGAAGAACAAATGGCAACCCACTCCAGTATTCCTGCCCGGAGAATCCCATGGACAGAGGAGCCTGGTGGGCCGCAGTCCATGGAGTCACAAAAGAGTCGGACATGACTTAGCGACTAAACAACAGCAACATTCTTATTTTACAGATATAAAAAGAATACAACTTTGACTCATTCAGCAATAACAACACTAGAAATAAAAAGCCTCTTGAGTCCCTCTATCCTGTTCTCTTTTTTCTCTTCTGGGTCTCTTGGTTCATCTCTGAGGTTCCTCCCAGATCCTCATCTCCTAGGAGCCTCCCCTCATCCCCACCCCCACACCCGAGGAGCAAGGGTCCCTGCTTGGTGCTCCCATAGTACCCTGAGCTTATCTCCCTCGTCACACTTGTTACACTGAATTGCAGTCATCATGTTACTATGTCTATAAGCTCAGCTTCTTCCCAAGGGTAGGAACCCTGCTTATTCACCCCCACTCCCTGCCTCTATCTAGTACCTAGCACAATGCTTGCGTTATAGCAGGGTTATAGTTCAGTGCTGCAAGCAGTACAACAGAACTTGTTTCCTCTGACCCCAGATCATTTCTCCTTCCAAAGAGCCAAGAGTATCTGTTAGGGCAAGTTTCGGAATGAAGGCAGCTTGGGTATTGGTCAAGAACCACTGAAAACATGGTCGAGTATAGCAGACTTACATGAAGTCAAATCCAGTCTATTGTCTGAAATTTAAGAAAATGGAAAAAGGAAACCTTGCTAAGAAGGAATGGTTCACAGTAGCCCTCTCTGTATAATGAATCCTAAACCTTAAGAAGCAAAGGCACACATGACGGCCATGATGAACAAGATTTCCCTTAACAACAGTTTCAACCCTGGAAATCCCACCGCAGAGAGATCCATAACCAGAGTTTTTATTAGTCCAACTTTCTCTCTTTTAGAGAAACAGGCGGTTTTGAAATCATTTTCCTTTGTCTCCATATTAAATAAAGCAAACAACCTGATTTACCTCATTCAGGCTTACACATGTTTGTTTTAGCACTGGACTAAATTTGCGAGGCTGCCCTGTCATTACATCACTTTTTAAAAATAGTACCACAGAAATAAAATTATAACCTAAATCCATGTAGTAGTAAAACAGTCCTCTTATTTCTGGAAGAAATTTGAATGTTACATGAACTTCAAAGTTAAAGTTTCTCTAGTGCTGATTAGATGACAGGAGCCAACATCCAAGTACTGAGATAGTTTTCTTTGCCCCACCCCACCCCCAGGTCAATAACAACAGTACTTTGAAATCACATTAACCTGCGGGGGGGGAGGGGGGGCAAGAAATTTAAATAAAATCACCACCACCAGCACTTCCCTTCTCCCTCCCCCCAAAACACAAAAAACTTTGGATTCCTTCAACTTAACTAATCACCTTAATTAATTTAATTGATTAAACTTGCAAACCCAAGTTCCCTTGTGGAAGATAAAACACACTGTTGGGGGGATCATTCATTCAAACTGTATTCAGAAGACAGTACAAAGCAACTGACCAAACCTTTCATCATCTTTCTCCTTATTGCCCCAGCACGCCCACATTCGAAGGCAATTAGAAGAGTAACTCTTGGACATGCAGCTGAAAGGCTACCCACTCCCACCTTTGACAGGAGGTACTGGGACGTGACAGGAAACCTCCAGAGTTGCTGGAAGTCTCTCCCAAAAGAAGCCCACAGAGATTCTTCCTGTCTGAGAGATAATGAGCTACACACCTCAGCTCTAGAGATTTAGTGGGAAAAAAATAGACAACAAAAAAGGCAGATGACCAGGAAGAAGGTTCTTAAGTATTCATCTACAGAACTGGTCACAGCTTCCCTTGTCGCTCAGCTGGTAAAGAACCTGCCGGCAATGTGGAAGACCTGGGTTTGATCCCTCAGTTGGGAAGATCCCTGGAGAAGGGAAAGACTACCCACTCCAGTATTCTGGCCTGGAGAATCCATGGACTGTATAGTCCATGGGATCGCAAAGGGTCGGACATGACTGAACGACTTTCACTTTCACAAACCGGTCAAGCTCCTTCCATTGGAAGTTAAACTTAATAAAGGCTCTGTGGGGCCTGTGTCAATCCTCAAGGTAACAGCAACAGTGTTTCTCCTCTGCCCTCAACCCTGACCTTTTACAAGGGTGTCAACACCATTGGTAAACTGATAATAATTCTCTTCTGTGCTACAAATATTCAACTACTGTAGTTAAACACTAGGTATAACATAAACAGGGTTGAGAATGTCAGTTGCCATTAGTCATGTTTAAATTAGTATTAACTAGCAGGCCCTTCCCTAAACAAAAACAAAACGAAACAAAAGGCTTTCTTGGTCAGCTCTGCAATTTTAACCCACGTGCTTCAAGGGACTCACAAGGTCCAGGTGTAACACAATAACATCATTAATTTTCACTATATTAAATATCTCGAAAGAGCACTGTCAATTTGGGGGCAATATGGGAGGAGAAACTGCATACCCTTTATTCTGTAACCTTTATATAATCTGCATAAGCTGGCAGCAGTGCCCTAAAACTCACTCGCCATTGAGTTTTACAAAGGAATGTAATGGAATCAGGGCCCAGGCACCTCTCAATCATTTCAGCCCTCTCTACACCCAGGATTTGTGACTCAGTGTCTTCCTGCATCATACGGTTAAATCACACATGCCCCTCCACATCCCTAGGTAGCACAATTCCTTAAAATAATATCCAAGGTCCCCCACAATTCATCACCTTGTTCCTCTCCAGCCTCATCACTCAGGGTTCCAACAACAAGTTCACACCCCACCATTCATCTTTTAAGAGACACATCATTTTCATCTTCAAGCTCCTCTGTGAAGCCTTTCCCAGAGCCAGAATTCAGTTTTCCATTCCCTGGCATGCCAAGGTTCCTGGACTCTACAGCTGCCACCTAGTTATGCAACCCAGCTGCTATACACTGGAAGTTGGCTGTATCTTTTCCCTCTGTACTACAGCTCTTTCCAGAGCTTTTTTCTCATCCTTGTCTCTGCCACTGTTAAAGGAATTCAGTAACTACTTATTCAATTAAAATATCCTCCTTTTCTCCTAACTCTCCAAGGCATCCATGATAACTCTCCATGACATAGTTAAATAACACTTTACGGATTGGGAAGGTAACGTGATATGTAAAAAGTAGAAACCAAACAAGATGCTGAGTTAGCAAGGCCAGAGCAAGCTTTCAGACTTTAAACCAAGTTTTATGGTATCACACTTCACTTAAAATAGATCATGTCCCTCAAATGTATATACATACGGGTATCAAAGACAAAGAAAGAGAAGGAAAACAGGCCACACATCAAGCACAGATAATAAAATCATGACCTCAAACAAAATTCAGGTCTTTATTTGCTGGACACTTCAAGCTTCCCAGTGAAAATGATACCATATACTTCACATAGGTTGCAACATCCCTGACTAAGCATCTGAAATAAGATTCTTGGGCCTAAAAATCATGAACTTCAGACTGACCGCCATTACGTATCAAAGAGGCTTACCAAGTGAGAGTTTTACTTTCTTTGAGTTTTTCAGTAGATCTTAACAGAATAGATCCAGTAAAAATTTGTGAAGTTTATGGTAAAGACTTTTTTTTCTTAATCAAACTACTTTTCAGAAAAGGTTAGCTTCAAATAAAAACAGATGTTTTAAACTGCACGTGTTGAAAAGGGTGGCCACTTACATTCCCATGTCTGTATCTTTCCCCATCACTTGCAGGCAGGGATTCTGAGATCCACTGAGTGCCCACAGCCCGGAGCTACTGCTCAACTCCAGACAATGATGCAAACGGGAAATCAGTCAGGTCAGACTACAGACTCCAGGTCAATTTTATGGTTAAGTAGGCTCATCCACTTTAAATAAAATGGGTAATGGAAGACTGACTGGAGTGGGAAGGGGAGCAGGTATTACTGATGTCCTTGTGGATGAGGAAAACAAAAAACAAGAGGAAAAATCAACTCCTAGCTCAGTTTTTTCCCCCTCCTGACATCTCCCACTGCTGGCTTTCTTACACCTTCTCAGCCTGCTTGCCCTCCCCCCTACCTCCCAGACTAACCCGTTTATACTCCCCTTTACTCACTTTCTACTGTTTTAACATGGGATAACCACCCTCCAGTTTCTAGTTATCGGAAGGAGCTGGAAGGAACAGCAAAGAAGATCAAACCCTTCCATTTTCCAGATGAGGCCGCGGACAGGGAGGAGGACCAGTTGACCCAACTGGCTAAGGTCGCACCGCCAGGGGGCGAGGTGTGCCCATGGCTCAGTGTGATAACCCTGTCCTCCTGCTAGCCCCTCAGCCTGACCTTCCTGCCACACACTACCTGTCTCTGGCTACCCGGCTTCTTTATCCTCAAATTAGACCGTTTCAAGAAAAACGCGGTCTTAATAGCGGTGATCGTTATTCACAATTTTGCATTTGGGACAAATATGCTCCAGTCTCCCTGAATTGGAGAATAAAGGGCAGAAACAACCGGATGACATGTGTGTGTTAACACAATTTAGTTCCGTCCAAATAAGCATAACTCCAGTACACACCCTTTTTCCTTCGGGCTTTACTACTCTTATTCGTCAAGGGAATAATTTCTTAGGAGAACGAACTTTGCAGGTTTTCCAGTGCAGTCTCCCTTTAACCGGAATTGAAAGCTTTGAATCACAGACCCCCAGCCTTACGGTTATACTTAGGCTGGACAAATGACACTTAAGCAAATAGGTGAAAACCTCGGACTGTTAAAGCCTGAAGGAATAGAGGATTTTGCTCTCCTAACTGCAGTTTACCTTTTTCAAGATTTATGTTTGTAAATATGTGTTTATTCCAACAGAAAACAATGCGTTCACAGTGAAACTTTAACAAGCCACCGCTCACTGGAAACCCACATTTACAAAAACTCCAGAGATTTCAACAAAAAGGAAAGGAAAGAGAAGCAGCAGCAGAGAGCAGAAACCTCAGGCCCCAGACTGAAGGCAGCAACAAGTCCTGGATACCGTCATTCTTACACATCGAAGCCCAAATGGCAGCAAAGAGAAACCAGAATAAATGGTAACTCCATTCACAACCAACTCGTCCTACACACACACACACACACACACACACACACACACACACACACACACACACACACACACACACTCAAAGCCAGGTCCCTCCCTTGCCTTAGACTTCCCAGTTACTTGATAAATGTGTGTATTAGGCGGGTGAGCAGAAACTTGAAAAGCTTCAAGTCCTCAGCCGGGAGACACGGCTGAGTAGGGGTGAGAAGCAAGTGGTGCGGGAGCCCGGCGCTGCGGGGCGCGGGGACCCCCGGCGGCCCACGTCCACCCGGACGCGGCTTGGGGAGGACGTCGAGCGCCCCCCTGCCTGCCTTCCTGTGCCCCCACCCAGTCCCAGGTAAGCGGGGACCACCTACGTGTCACTTGGGCGGGTCCCGATCGCAGGCACAGCGCGGGCTCCGGGGCGCGCTGGGGACCGGAGGGCGGGGGCCCCGGGCGGCTGCGGCAACTACCCTCCTGGGGCTCGGTCAACTGGTTGGGGAGGCCGGCAGCGCCTCGCTCCTCAGGCTGGCCCGCGGGCATGGACACCCACCCACACCCGGCACAGGCGCGCGCATATACACACACACAAACACACGCACCCACAGCCACAAAGCGCGTCTGCCGCCGGGCAGCGCGATCCCGGGGCGCCCTTTGGCCGCAGAAAGGACCCGGCGGCCGCTGGCTCGGCGCTCAGAGGGTACCGTCTCCCCGCGCCGTGCCCGCGCCTTTACCTGCGCCCGCCGCCGCCGCCGCCGCGTGTCCGGCTCCCGCCGCCCCGGGGCTGGCCTCAGGCTGCGCGGTCAATCCCCGCAGCCCCCGCCCCGCGGCCCGCCGAGCCCGGCCCTCCGCCCGCCCCTCGGCCGTCGCCCGGAGCGGGGCCGCCCCCTGCGCCCACCCCGCCGGGGTCCCGCGCGCGGCCAGGAGGCCGGGAAGGGCTCGGCAGCGCGGGGACCCTAGCCGCCCGAGAGCCGGGCGGGCTCCGCTGGGGGACAGGGGCGTCGCGGCTCGGGGAGCGTCTGCCGCCGCTCGGCCCGGAGTGCCCCGGCTTTGGCGCGCTGGCAGGGGCGGCGGGGGAGGGGGCGCCGAGGGAGGGCCACGGGAGCCGCGCCGACGCCGGCCGCCTTCTTCCTCCGCCTCCTTCTTTGCTGCTGGCTCCACGTAGCACAAGTCAGCAAGTCCTGCACCTCCCGACTCCCTCCCCCTGGCTCGTTCCCTTACCTGGCGCGACGCCCCCCGGAGCCCCGACCCTCGGCGCTCCGCCTCCCCCATTCAGTTGCGGACTCCCAGCCCCGTCTGCAGGGCGGGGGCGGAGGGGAGCTCAAGCCTCCCATTCATCATCTTCCCAGCGCCCCCCACCCGGAGAGGACCCACCCGCGGCCCGAGACCCTCGGGCCTCCAACTGCAGCTCCCCACCCCCCACCCGCTCCCGCGCTCACCTCTGCGACCGGCAGCTTGCGGGACTCGGATGGCCACCCCCACACGTTGCAGTTTCATTTTGTCGCTCTTTTCTTCCCACTTGAAAAGCTCTGGAAGACATCGCCGGGCCCGCGGAACCCCTAACGTCTGGCCTCTCTCGTAGTTCAGTCTCCAAACTTTTCAGCAGGCACGGTTCTCCCAGCGCAGCTTTTAACGCGAAGCTGCGAAGAACGCGGAGTCAATTTTGCTGCCAGAAAGGTGCACACGTTTCCATTTCTGAGTCTGCGACTGACTGGGTCTGCAGAGCAAAGCCAGTGTGACTGTGCTCCCCTAGTTCTCCATATCCATGATTATAAATTTCTCTTCCGCCTTCCCAGTTTGCACTTGCACTTCGCCAAGCCAAGTGCAAACTATCAATTTTAGAAGAGTAATCCAGGGCGGGGAATCCACACCTGGAGGTGTGCGCGGGGCTGGTGCGGGACTAGGGCCTGGGGATCCTTCTCAGGAAAGAGGCGGCCGGGGAGACTCGCCCGGGCTCTGACCACCACCCAGTCCGCGGTGGGGGGTGGGGGCCACGGGGAGGACGGGAGGGCTCTCCAGCCGCGCCACCCCCTACCACCTACCACCCTTGGCTTACAGGAGTGTTGGCAGTTCTCTGCCTCTGGCTTCCCTCTAAAGCCGCAGCACAACAAAAGTAGCTGCTTACAAGTAAACACTGCAGTCTGGCCTGAAACGGCACGTGGGGGCCACTCCAGCGGTCGGGTAGGGAACTTCGGCAGGACTGATACAAGTACCTGAAAGAAAGGCAGGACCGCGAGGGAAGGCTGCGTTGGTGCCGGTCACTCGGTAACCTAGGGCTTTGCAGACAAGAGAGGTCACTGGAAACCGCAGTGGGGAGGGGAAGACTTCTTGGAAGGGGTGAGAACTTCTCAAGCTTCCAATGAGGTATAGCTTCGAAGAAAACGTGACCGTCTCCCGCAAGTGACTGCTGAGAACCTTGGGTGAGTTGGTCTTGTGGTTTTCACAGGATGCTCAAGGCTGAAAACCTGACTGCTCGTCAATTACTATCTGAGGCTGTTTCCTTCTGCAAACAATGTATCAAATCCCCTTTGTTAAAAAGATCAGCTTTAAATGACTGCCTTCTCCCCTTTCCTACCAATTTATAATTTCTTTTATTATAGATAATGTGAAAAATTAGACATTTTAATACATGCACGGTGCTAATATGTTCACTTACAGCATGCAGAAAGCATATAAAAACTCTTATCACACGAACAATGAGAGCTGATCTTATGCTCTAATACACCAGGACGAATAGGAAAATATCCACTATATAATCTAAGTATAATACAAAGTACATATTGGTAAGAAAAGAAAGAATATACTTGAAAGGGACTTTTGTTTTCAACTATAGCTCTACCCAACTGAGAAAACTTAGCTAATTTTCCTGTCTTTCTACTACACACTCAGTATTTACTGTTGGGTTTCTCAATACTAAAACTTCTATATCTAGTAAAAAGAATACTTTATAATTTTATTGAATTTTAATAAAAATACTTATATTAATTATAGCAGTAAATAGTATCAAATAATCGTTTAATTTATAAGTTAATTATTTCAACGTTTAGCCCTTCCTCATAAATCAAAGGTAAAGTGTGAATGAGTTTCTTGCTGAGCCCTCAGCTTGAATGTTTTCCAATATATTTTTTTTCCAAAATAAATATTTATTTCACTTCCAATATATTTATTTCAGGAATATGGCTGCTTCTGCTTTGACTACATATTGACTGACCAAACTACTCTCTGGTCCTTTCTAACATCAAATGAGGAATTCTGTCCACACAAGATGAGTATACAAGAGTTCCAATTTATTTGCTTTAAAAAATTTTGTTTCCTCTTTATTGGCCTACTGTGGCCTAGAATGAGTTAGCAAAGGACAAGGTCAGCCTGGACAGACTTGTCTCCCTGACATGTGTAGACCTGCCTGAATGAGACTGTGCTGCACCCAGGTTTCGTTCAGTCACTTTAAAATCGACCCTAGGTTGTATGCCCATGTGTAAACGGAGAGAGAAAATGAAATCCAATGTAGAATCCAGTTCATTACAGAGATTAATCCATCAAAACAAGTATTACATTCCAAACAAGTCGGTTTTCTCATCTGTAAAATGGGATGATAATAGTAATTCAGTCTACCTTATTGCGTTCCAAGCTGCCTTTATCAAAGTAAGATAAAATATTTGAACAGACTTCAGACACAAAAGTAGGTGATGTGATTTCAACAGAGATGCAGAAGGATATCTTGATATACTCTCTTTAATGTTTTTATCTATCTGTGGCCCTCTTGCCACTCAAACTGATTCCCTTTCTTGGATAGGCAAGTTAATGCTTTTTGTCCTAACCTTTCTCTCTTACCCTCTGCCAAGCAATGTTTCTCTAGATCTGTTTCTTCAAATGACTTCAGCAGAGTCAGAGACCCAAAGACAATGGTGCTGTCAAACATGAGAAAAAATATTTTTAGCAAAATGAAGAGAATCTGAGTGGGGAATACTTCCAGTACAGTTTACATTAATATCTTAAAGGATAACAGTAGACTTTGTCAGGTTATTGCTGTTATCTAGTGGTTCAAGGACTATAATTTGCAAAGCATTTAGGACTGAAACACTGTCTGTCCCTACTTTGGGCTCTATTATTTGTTCAGAAGGGGCTACTGATCATGCCAGTTCCCTCTGCCTCCCCACATTTCTTCCGTCTGGCAAAAAGCCTTTGAAATTTTTTACTAGAGAGTAATCAAAACTATCAGCAAAAGAGATCTGTTGGAAACTTTCCCTCCAGTCTATGAATGTAGAAAGGATACTCTGGTGAAACAATACCCTGAGAGGATTCAGCCTGCTTGGGAAAGGTTTTCAGGTGCCTCTCAGACAGAGGTTTCTTCCTTTTTAAAATGGTATATTTATGCCTCTCTGGTGTTTTTTCCCCTTGACCAGAAAGAAATCATTCTCCTTCGGAAACCTTTCTATTTTAAAAGGCCAATGGCAGAGGAGGGTGAGGCAGCCCAATGTAGTAACAATAAATAAAACTCTTCAGGGTAGTAGAAACATCAGGAGACTCTAGAAACGGGGAACGAAGGTGGGATGGTGTGTGCAGCAGCCCTGCGTGAGGACCAGACTGCAATGAAATGAGAGCCCCAAACAGAGTGACTCTCTGCTCACCATTTTCTTATCACCTATTTCTGCATGAATAATCCGGGTAATGTCTGAAGTAGATCAAGGTCAATCAATCTTTTTCTTGTAGTCTCCTTCACCCAAATTAAAAGCTTTTGATCTAAAATGATGTGGTCGTTGGGGAATGAAGAAGAAAATATATGTATGTGTGATATATATTATTTTAGAGCTAAAAATAGACCTAAATATTAAAAAAAAATCATACAAAGGGTCACAAAACAAAAAATTAGTTCTATAAAGCAATAATAAAATTAGTGGATTTATAGGTGGCACCACTGGTAAAGAACCTGCCTGCCATTGCAGGAGATGTAAGAGACATGGGTTCGATCCCTGGGTCAGAAAGGTCCCCTGGTGGAGGGCATGGCAACCCTGGCATGGCAAGTCCAGCATTCTTGCCTGGAGAATCCCATGGACAGAGGAGCCTGGCAGTCTACAGTCCATAGGGTTGCAAAGAGTCAGACACGACTGATGCGACTTGGCACAAACACGCAGTAGACTGATAGTGGGAAAAGAGAGAAAAGAAACATGACTATGAATAAGATTATAATTGTACTTTTGCCATCACTTCATGGTAAATATATGGGGAAAAAATGGAAACAGTGTAAGACTTTATTTTCTTGGGCTCCAAAAATTACCACGGACGGTGACAGCAGCCATGAAATTAAAAAGACAATTGCTTCTTGGAAGGAAAACTATGACAAACCTAGACAGCGTACTAAAAAGCAAAGATATCACTTGCCAACAAAGGTACATATAATCAAAACTATGGTTTTTCCAGTAGTCATGTATGGATGTGAGAGCTGGACCGTATAAAAGGCTGAGCACCAAAGAACTGATGCTTTCTAATTGTGGTGCTGGAGAAGACTCTTTAGAGTCCCTTGAACCGCAAGGAGATCAAATCAGTCAATCCTAAAGGAAATCAATACTGAATATTCATTGGAAGGACTGATGCTGAAGCTGAAGCTCCAATACTTGGGTTACCTGATGTGAAGAGCTGACTCACTGAAAAAGACTGTTGCTGGGAAAGATTGAAGGGGGGAGGAGAGGGGGTGACAGAGGATGAGGTGGTTGGATGGCATCACCAACTCAGTGGACATGACCTTAAGCAAATTCTGGGAGATAGTGGAGGACAGGGAAGCCTGGCATGCTGCAGTCCGTGGGGTCACAAAGAGATGGACACGACTTAGCAACTGAACACCAACAACAACAGTACACACTGTAACAGAGGTAACTACGATACTCATTCTTGCCTTTTAGGACACCGGCGAGATTAGATTTCCAGCCTCTTTTGCAGTTAATTAAGCCCGCATACCTGAGTTATCTCCCATAGAACTTGAGCATAAGTGACTTCTGTCGTTTCTAGGACTACTGAAGACTTTTTATGTGTGCTCCCTCGGGTTCTCTGTCCTTTCTGTTGACGAGGATGGCAATGCCCACGCCAACCTTGGAAGCCACGGATCAAAGATGGCCAGCAGCCGAACTCCTGACGCTTGTGTGTCCATGCGGAGGAGAGCCTCTCCACCAATGTGAACATCTCTCTGGATTTTCATATGAAAAAGAAAGTTTTTGTTCTTTGAGCTACTATATTTGGGGACTCTGTTACCTTGGCTTAACTGATACACATATATGTATATTATACATATATATATATATATATATATATATATTCATAGACATTTTGACTATAAAAAAATCTCAGGGGTTCAATGATACCCTGTAGCTGAAATTGTGGCTTGACCTGAGAAAAGGAGAGATTTCTGATGACCTGCCCTCTGGAGTGGGCACTTGTCAGAAGCAGGCACATTAGAGATGTTAGAAACTCTAATGTACAAACTCTACCTCAAAGCACTGGTTACATTTAACTGAATGCCTCTGCCAATCCCCCTGACTTCTCTGACAACATTTATTCTTCTAGAATAAGAGTAAATTCCACAGATTAAACAATAATTATGGACATTAATGGAAGACTAGTCAGCAAGGAGAAGGCAATGGCACCCCACTCCAGTACTCTTGCCTGGAAAATCCCACGGACGGAGGAGCCTGGTGGGCTGAAGACCATGGGGTCGCTAAGAGTCGGAAACGACTGAGCGACTTCACTTTCCCTTTTCACTTTCATACATTGGAGAAGGAAATGGCAACCCACTCCAGTGTTCTTGCCTGGAGAATCCCAGGGACGGGGGAGCCTGGTGGGCTGCTGTCTATGGGGTCGCACAGAGTCGGACACGACTGAAGCGATTTAGCAGCAGCAGCAGCAGTCAGCAATATCAGGATCAGACTCCTGATATACACAACAATATGGATGAATCTCAAAAACATGCTGAACAAAATTAGACAGATCCATAACAATGCATGCTATATGATTTCATTTCTATGAAGTTCCGGAACAGGTAAAACTCATCTGTGATGTCTGAAACAGAACAATGGTTGCCAAGGGACTGGGGATTGACAGAAAAGGCACACAAGGAAATTTCCTGGGGTAGGAGAACTATCCTATATCTTGCTTTGTGTGGTGGTAACATGGGTGTATGTAAGTGTACAAACTCATTGAACTGAACATTTAATGTTGATGCAACTGATTATTTATAAATTATACCCAAATAATATACTTCAAAACACAAGTATAATTATCTGGATATATCCATACAGTGGTATTTCTAAGGCAAACTATTATGGAATAATACTCAGCCACCACATACATCCTCTGAGGGCTACTGTTGTGAATGACTATATATAAACACTATGACATCCTAGAGAATGATTGTACTCCTACATAAAACCGAGACACACTATACACATGTCATAAGCAAAATTAACTTTATAATAAGCAAGTCAGGATAAACAACAAGATCCTACTATATAGCACAGGGAACTATCTGCAATATCTGATGATAACCTATAATAAAAAAAGATATATTCATGTATAATTGAATCACTAGTATACACCAGTATCTTACACAACAGTGTAGATCAACTATACTTCAATTAAAAAAAGTTTTTAAATAATAAGCAAGTCAGTACATTATTGCTATGTATGAAGCCTGTGATTTTCCATGGTTGCTGCTGCTGCTGCTGCTAAGTCGCTTCAGTCGTGTCCAACTCTGTGCAACCCCATAGACGGCAGCCCACCAGGCTCCCCACGTCCATGGGATTTTCCAGGGAAGAACACCGGAGTGGGTTGCCATTTCCTTCTCCAATGCGTGAGAGTGAAAAGTGAAAGTGAAGTCGCTCAGTCGTGTCCAACTCTTCTCGATGCCATGGACTGCAGCCTACCAGGCTCCTCCGTCCATGGGATTTTCCAGGCAAGAGTACTGGAGTGGGTTGCCATTGCCTTCTCCGTGTCCATGGCTACTATTCTAATTTTATATAACCATAAAATGTATAATCAATAGTATGTATCTTCTGGCTTTAGTGAATAAAATAATTATATGACCAAACAATTGACCGAATATGACCAAAATTTTGAGATTTTTATTCTACGTTTTCTTCTTCCTGTATTCCCACTTTCCTTCTCTCGTTGTTGAATAGCCATATGTTCTGTGCTCCTTGCTCAAGAAAGTATGTCACAAAAGAGAAAACGGAAAACCCAAAAATCTTTATAGAAAACCTAAGCTCCTAGGAGAAGGGGATTTCCAGGCATAAACGGTATGTACAGACCTGAAGGAAAAACAATACGCTTGGAGTGTGAGAGCGACAGAGAGAGGTCTGTGTATCCTGAGAACAGAGGGCTGCCATTACAAAGTACTACAGACTGGGTAGTTTAAACCACAGAAGTTCATTTCCCACTGATCTAAAGGATAGAAGTCCAAGATCAAGGGTTCTTTCCTCTGAGGCCTCTGTCCTAGGCCTGCAGATGGGGATTTTTCTCCAGATGTCTTTACTTGGTCTCCCCTCAGTCTGTGTATATCTGTGCCCTAATCTCTTCTTATAAAGACAGTCCTATTGGACTAGCATCCACCCTTATGACCTCATTTTACCTTAAGTACCTCTTTAATGACCCAGCCTCCAAATACAGTCACATTCTGAGGTGCTGAGGGTTAGGATTTCATTCATGATTGCTAAGAACCTTTAGCCACCCTGTATCTGCACCATAGGAAGATTACAAATCTAGAATAGGAATTAATTTGATATAAAATATGGCCACAACCTTGGGAGGACTGCTCTACAGGTAAGACATGACCTCACAGAAGTCACTGCTAATATGCAGAATACAGAGGCACAACGTGATTGGGCAGGGGGGCGGGGTGGTGGGCACAGCTGGAACAGTAACACAGGATACTTTAAAAACCCCTGGGACACTATTGTTTCCATGCTGTTTCCCAGTATGATCAGGAGGAAGGAAGTGATAGCAATTAAGCTTTGATATAATTTGCTGATGAGGTTAATTTATCTCCAATTTCTGAGAAAATATCTAGAAAAAATATCTCTGAAAAGTTATCTAAAAATCTGTTTCTGAGAGCTTAACTTTCTAAAAGATGAACAGCAATAACAATAACTGGACTTCTTTCCAGAGAGAGATCTGAACTGACTTGTAGGAATTTACACTAAGAGGTCATAGATCTGACCCATTAGGGATAGGTTTTGACAAGAGTAAATTACATTGAGTATCATAATCTATTCCAAGATGAACTTGAATGAACATGATCCTCTCCCTTCCATAATTCTTCCAAATGGTAAAGGAGAGGGAAGAGGTGGAATTCCTGCTCATCTCCACAAGCAGGAATGCTGAGCCAACCTTTGTCAGCAGCACAAAGGACACGTGAATTAAGTGGCCACCCTGGCAGAGCGGGAGGCTAAGCATGAGTACGACAGAATTGACTCCCAGTTACCAAAGCTGATCTCTCTAATGCTGCTTCTGAACGTCCACACTGCCAGCAAAAGAGACCAAATCAAAGCCTGAAGTATAGACATAGCATGGACCAACTCTGAACCTCTGGTAATAGTTGTTCAATTGCTCAGTCATGACTGACTCTTTGCAACCCCATGGACTGCAGCGTGCCAGGCTTCCCTGTCCTTCACCATCTCCTGGAGCCTGACTCATGTTCATTGAGTCAGTGATGCCGTCCAACCATCTCATCCTCTATCATCCCCTTATCCTCCTGCCTTCAATCTTTCCCAGCATCAGGGTCTTTTCTAATGAGTCATCTCTTCACATCAGTTTTCTAATGAGTCATCTCTTCACATCAGGTGATCAAAGTATTGGAGCTTCAGTTTCAGCATCAGTCCTTCCACCGAATATTCACTGATTTCCTTTAGGATTGACTGTTTTAATCTCCTTGCAGTCCAAAGGACTCTCAAGAGTCGTCTCCAACACCACAGTTCGAAAGCATCAATTCTTCGGTGCTTAGCCTTCTTTATGGTCCAACTCTCACATGCGTACGTGACTACTGGGAAAACCATAGCTTTGACTATATGGACCTTTGAAGCAAAGTAATGTCTCTGCTTTTTAATATGCTTTCTAGGTTTGTCAAAGCTTTTCTTCCAAGGAGCGAGTGTCTTTTAATTTCATGGCTGCAGTCACCATCTGCAGTGATTTTGGAGTCCAAGAAAATAAAGTCTGTTACTCTTTCCATTGTTTCTCCATCTATTTTCCATGAAGTGATGGGACTGGATGCCATGATCTTAGTTTTTGAGTTTTAAGCCAGCTTTTTCACTCTCCTCTTTGACCTTCGTCAAGAGGCTCTTTAATTCTTATTTGCTTTCTGCCATAAGAGTAGTGTCATCTGCCTATCTGAGGTTATTGATACTTCTCCCAGCAATCTTGATTCCAGCTTGTGCTTCATCTAGCATGGCATTTCGCATGATGTACTCTGCATATAACTTAAATAACCAGGGTGACAACATACAGCCTTGATGTACTCCTTTCCCAATTCTGAACCAGTCCATTGTTCCATGTCTGGTTCTGACTATTGCTTCTTTGACCTACATACTGGTTTCTCAGGAGACAGCTAAGGTGGTCTGACATTCCCATCTCTGAACCTCTAGTATAAACTATTTCTTAAGGAGACCAACTGGTAATTTGGTGAAGGTTGACTAGGTTGAGCCTCTTTCATCCTTGAAGAGTTTATGGTTCATTTTCACAGGAATAGTCATCTATTCCTGCCCTCAAGGTTATCAGCCAGCATCACTATCCAGGGCTTATGGCATGTCTGATCCACAAGGTTGGAATCCCATACGACATTCAACCAAGGCATTCAGTTTGCAGTGAAGAAGGCACAAGAATGGACCATGTAGTGTTACCACATACCACCCCACCCAAAAACTTCCTGTGGAGGGGATGGAATGTCTTGTTGAAGACACAGCTGAATCACCAACTTGGAGACAACAGCCTGAAAGGATGGAAATTATCTTTCAGGATGCACTGTATGCATTGGTGCAGAGACCTTTATGTGGTGTCTTATCACCAATTAGAAAAAAAAAATGGGTTTGTGAAGTTAGAGGGTGGAAGCAGAAGGACTCCCAGGGACCCCACTTACCATCAATCTCAATGACCCGCTCTTGGACCTTGTGCTTCTCTTCACACAACTCTGGGATCTGCAAGATAGAAGTTCTGAACTCTTACCAGTGTCAAAAGCCTTATAGCAAAAGTCCCATTGAACTACAAGCTATAACTCCTGCCTGGGCAGTTTGGGATTGTTTTGTCTAAAGTCCAGCAGACATGAAGTATAATCGCCATTTTTAAGGGATACTTCACACTGATAATTCACAGAAGAAGACTATTTTCTGTCAGTTACACCTAATAACTACTGTTACTTAACAGGGACAGGGAGGAAAATGTGTGGAATTCACACGGCTCAGGTAGGTACCTCTTGGTATTCCCTCGCCCAGTTGTGAGTGTGAATGGACAAATATAGCAATTAAAGAAGCGTGTGGTTACGAAGGACACAGGGTCACAGCATGAAGTAAGTTACTAGGACTATTGGAGATGTTAGCTGAGAGTGAGAGAAATTTAAAGTGTTTAATGGGGGGAAGGAAGGTAAATACCAGTGATGGCCCTGAGATGAACTGCAGCGATGAAGGCCATGGTTAATCCTACTAAGCTCTGTTTCTAAGTTTTTCCTCAGGAAGAGAAGCCCACCATGTGTGTAGAGGTGCTGCTCCCTTCAACAAGTTTGGAGAAGTAGATCCACGTGGAGCACGCAGTGGACTATGGCAGACATGGAGATGTGCCATTCAAATCCACTCCAAGAAAAAAAACCTCATGAACCAGCTGCAGAGGGTGTGGTTAGTGGATGGTCTATGGCTTTCAGCACTTTAAGGGTCCTCTGTAGCTTTTAAGGTGAGGCCACATTCTTCTTAGGGCATCCTTTTAGCCAATGAGTGAGCAAAATGATAGCCAAGATTACACTCATCTCATGGTCAACCCTGGCCAATGACTGAGCAATGGTGTGGTACAAGGGTGTAGCCATTTTTGTCTAATGAGGGACTTTTCTAATGGACCGTCTTTGTTCCCCAAATCCATATTGGGCTCCTGAGGACTTCACTGGGCCTCCATCAGAGTCGGGTAGCTCCCTCTGCCCTCGCCTGCTTTTCCTCCTTCTCCTTTCATAGATGGCACTCCGCTGTAAACCCTTTCTTTGTTCTCCTACCTCAGCCTCAGCATCTACATAGACCCCAACCTGCACAAGTATCTTCCATAGTTACTGTCCTATTTATCTTTAAATGATCTCCATATAATGGTCTTCTTGTTGAGATTTTCAAATTGCTTGAAACAGAATTGTTAGAGTCTTCACTGTTTATCCTAGTGCTATAGATGCTGCGTGTGTGTGTGTGTGTGTGTGTGTGTGTGTGTGTGTGTGTTACTGAGCTTTGCTTAGGGTCTTTTTTGACTGTTTACAAAAGAAGAAACAGATCTAGGATGGGTTTATCATTTCTATTCATTTTCTGTTGTGTATCTCATTAGTTGTTTTGTTCATAGTTAAATCCTTCCTACTGACTTCCTTTGGTTTATTTTGTAAATCTCTTTAGTTTCTGGTGCTGAATGTTTAATGATTTTTTTTAATTCTCTTCAATAAAAAATTTTTCACTATAATTTTCTTTTAACTTTATCGATTTATCTATTTTGGTTGTGCTGAGTCTTTGCTGCCGCACAGGCTTTTCTCTAGTTGTGGCGAGTGAGGACTGCTCTCTGGTTGCAGCGGGCAGGCTTCTCATTGTGGTGGCTTCTCTTGTGGAGCATGGGCTTCAGTAGTTTCAGTGCATGGGCTCAGTAATTGTGAGCTCTGTCCCAGGTTCTGGAGGACAGGCTCAATAATTGTGGAACAGGGGATTACTTGCTCCAAGGCATGTGGGATCTTCCTGGACTAGGGATTGAACCCATGTCTCCTGCATTGGCAGGTGGATTCTTTACCACTAAGCCACTAGGGAAGCCCCAATAATTTTTATATGCTCTCAATTTGGTACACAACTCAGTCACTTGGACTAATTTTTACATTTCTCAAAAAGGCTTTATGGTAGCATATATTTAGCCTCTGTGTATCTTTGAATATTTTCTGTTCTCTTCAAAAAAAGAAAAAGTAAACTGTTGTAACCTAGAAACCACAAATCTACAGAAATAGGTCTTTATATAATAAATGTATAAGTTGTTTTATAACTTTATACAATAAGTTCAGAAAACTTTCTTCTACTATATAGTTAATTGTGGCCTTTTCTTTATTTGTTATGTCTCCTTCAGGAATAGCCTTATCAACATACTGGCTCTTTGTTCACTGGTCTCTATTCAGTTACTCTCCCGTCATTTTTATCTCTTTGCCTTTTTAAAAAATCTTTTGCCCTCCATCTTAGGAGAGCTTATAAACTGTGAAATCCACATAATTGATTCTATTATCCATAGTTTATTTTCCTTTCTAATCATTCCAATGTAGATTTTATTTACATTGAATTTTCAATTTTTGTGCATGTCTCCCTTTTATCCTTATAAAAATCTCTCATGCTGTTAACACTTTATATCAAACTGCCCTTTTTATTATACCTATTTTCACCTCTTAAAACTCATCTTTTTACACTCTGTTAAACAGGTATGCCTCATGCAATATCTAGCACTTAGTAGAGGCTTAATAAATACTTACTGGATTATTAACCTTAAGTGAATGAATGAACATTCAACAGTAGGTCAAGTTCCATCATAGAGGGGAAAGATAATATGCTAACAAAATTGGCAGTTCATTCAAAGAAAAGTGAAATGTCATTATTTCTATGTTCCGAGTTTTAGTCAAAATCAGTTGTTAAAGTATGATGATCTAAGATGATCTAATATTTAATTTAAATCTGTTTAGAAGAGATAATAGATTATCAGCAAGACTGAATCCAGCCTATGCAACAAGGCACCTCTTTTTGAAAAACTGCCTTCAAGAAAAAACTTATTTCTGAGATGCTGAAATCTCCTACCCTCTCTTTTGCACTCTACAAATATATCTCAAGTTCCTTCTCTCTCTGTTCTCTTGGAAAAAAAGTTCAAATTTGAAACATTAACAGTGAAACAATTGAAAAAAAAAAAAAAAACCCTCTTCTGGTAATATTAACCAGCCACAAATGGCCAGGGTAAACTTCCTTCATGAAAGCTTCTTGCCTAGAGGTGGGATTGGGTCATTATGGCTGCACAATAACCTCCCTGCAAACATATGAATGCCAGATGGTTGGAACTGTTCCATTAAGAAACTGATGTTTTCATTGTTTGGAATTTGATTTTGTAGCTTTCTCCATACAGTGATTTGACTGCAGCATTTAGAAGCCTAGAGAGCTTTCCCATAAATTATTCCACCTCTCGAATGTGAAACTAGGTTAGGCTTATTAGCCTGTTTTTCCATTAATATGTCATTCCCACTTTCTTGCTCAGATGTGGGTAATTTAGGCAGGATTCATAAAAAGAAAATGTGAGTTTTGTGCTTTAGTTGTTTCTTCAAGGAACTTGCTACTGAATAATACTTCCCTCACTTTGTTTACTTGAATATTTATATATGAACATTCATTAAAAGTAAATACTAGGAGCTAACAAAGTTCTTAACTAGGCACTTACATGGATCTTTACTTTCATAGTTCTCACACTATTCTAAATATTTTATACATATTAACTCATAAAAGCATCACATCAACTCTGTGAGGTCAATACTATTATTGTTTCTACTTTGTAGATGAAGAATTAAGAATAGTTAAGTCAAGTAACTTATCTAAGGTCAAACAGGCAGTGAGTGGTAGATGTAGAATTTCAATCCTGGGAAAAAAAGTCTTAGAGTCTTAACTACTTCACCCTACACTACATTTACAGTCCCAACTAATCTAGCTTGCTCCAAGAGAACAATGGTAAAACTGGAGTCCCTGTTCAGTCCTCATTAATGTGAACAAGATTTCAATATTATTGTAGCAAATGTCTTATTGATTCCAAGCCCTTGAGACTACGGCAGGGTATAGAACCAACTATCAATAGCATCAGACTCCCCTGCATCTTAGAGAGATCTATTATTCTACTTAAGAAATAAAATAGGTTTTCTTTCTTGAAATCCTCTACAAATTACTCTTGCTACAGATGCTTTAGTTTTGGTGTCCCTCATATTCAAGTGGGACATGAAGTTTTTTTAAGTAATTCATTTCATTACAAATAAACATGAAGTTACAGAAAATGGAAGTAGGCTATAAAATGAAAACTGTAAGAAATTACAGCTGCAAAATGGCAATTATTGTGATGTAACTCATAATCAGTAGGTCCTTGTAAGAAGACATATGTCTGCCCTCAAGGTGAAAGGACATGAGGACATGTTAATGACAAACTTGCAGTATGACTGCAGGAGGAAGACTCAGGGAACTAAGTAGTTTAAAGGCCTTTAGAGAATATCCTTACTCAAAGGCAAGTATTTAAGTGTTATCCTATTATAAGACCAGTTTGGATTTGTCAACTTCATAGGCAAAGGGATAGGCAGAGGACATCTGCTGTTTTCTTGCCCAGCATCCACGCTCCCTTCCGCTAATAGCACTCTGAGATTCCTTTCTACATTTTATGTTGACTTAACCTTTTCCCGGAGAAGGCAATGGCACCCCACTCCAGTACTGTTGCCTGGAAAATCCCATGAATGGAGGAGCCTGGTAGGCTGCAGTCCATGGGGTCGCGAAGAGTCGGACACGACTGAGCAACTTCACTTTTCACTTTCATGCATTGGAGAAGGAAATGGCAACCCACTCCAGTGTTCTTGCCTGGAGAATCCCAGGGACGGCGGAGCCTGATGGGCTGCCGTCTATGGGGTCGCACAGAGTCGGTCATGACTGAAGCAACTTAGCAGTAGCAGTACCAGTAACCTTTTCCAGCACAGTGGTAAAGAACCTGCCTGCCAATGCAGGAGATGCAAGAGATGTGAGGTTGATCCCTGGGTTGGTAAGATCTCCTGGAATAGGAGATAGTAACCCTCTCCAGTATTCTTGCCTCGAAAATTCCATGGACAGAGGAGCCTGGTGGGCTACAGACCATTGGGTTGCAGAATTGGATGCAACTGAGCACGCAAAGATGATATGATGAACCTTTTCCTATAATGTAGTGCTGAGCATTCAAAGCATCTAATTCCACAGTCACATTGATTAATTCAAACATGAGCCAGTGACCCTATCAGAGCTACTTATGTACAGTCTTGGATACTTTTACTTCAGCTGAGCAGAAAGGGGTATATCCTCTTTTCCTGCTACAATAAGAGCTATGAAACTGAAAGCCTGAAATGTTAGAGGCCGACGAGAATGAGAACTTGCCAGAGGAGTAAGCCAACACTCAAAAAAGTAGCACTGAGAGACAGAGAGAGAATGAGATAATATCCTGATGACATAATTTGAACTGGATCAAAGTCTACCTGTAGTCTGTCCCTTGAACTTTAAAGTTCCATAAGCCAATAAGTTTCAATATTTATTTAAGCTTTTTGAGCTACCCAAGAAATTATGGCAGAAGGAGAGAACTGAGAGACCTCGGCCCCTTTGGAGGGCGTTTGCCTGTGTTCCTCTGTGAGGAGAAACAACGGAGCATTTGATGAAGGGTCTAGAAAAAAGCAGAAGGTTCAGATTTGAGGATATCCCTGAGCAGACCTAATCTTCCAGGGCCTTAAAAGAGAGGATCTAGATTGTGCCTCTTAGAAAAGCAAAGAAAATATTCTGGACTTTCACACATAATCCTTGGGGATGAAGGGAAGAAAACATGATTTCAACAATAGTTGAAGTTTGAAGGTGGTAACTAAAAGGCTACATTTGCATTGTTGTACCAGACTTCACAGACTTGCCTTTTGGCTCGTAACCCACAAAGATGGCTTTGGGCTCTTAGAGAAAGACATTATTGACCTGGGTTTTCAAACTTTTCAAGAGTTTTAATCCATAGTATGGATTATCTTGGTGTGGCTTGCTGCTAGTGGTTACCAGAAACCCTTCTTTGCTTCTTCCTTCAGTTCAGTTTAGTTCAGTCGCTCAGTCATGTCCAACTCGTTGCGACCCCATGAACCGCAGCACGCCAGGCCTCCCTGCCCATCACTAACTCCCGGAGCTTACTCAAACTCGTGTCCATTGAGTTGGTGATGCCGTCCAACCATCTCATCCTCTGTCATCCCCTTCTCCTCCTGCCCTCAATCTTTCCCAGCATCAGGGTCTTTTCCAGTGAGTCAGCTCTTCACATCAGGTGGCCAAAGTATTGGAGTTTCAGCTTCAACGTCAGTCCTTCCAATGAACACCCAGGACTGATCTCCTTTAGGATGGACTGGTTGGATCTCCTTGCAGTCCAAGGGACTCTCAAGAGTCTTCTCCAACACCACAGTTCAAAAGCATCAA
This sequence comes from Giraffa tippelskirchi, assembly GCF_054371585.1. Classification (NCBI taxonomy): domain Eukaryota; kingdom Metazoa; phylum Chordata; class Mammalia; order Artiodactyla; family Giraffidae; genus Giraffa; species Giraffa tippelskirchi. The sequence goes on from NC_137275.1 coordinate 215,033,781, forward strand.
TTCTTCGGTGCTCAGCTTTCTTTATAGTCCAACTCTCACATCCATACATGACTACTAGAAAAACCATAGCCTTGACAAGATGAACCTTTGTTGGCAAAGTAATGTCTCTGCTTTTTAATATGCTATCTAGGTTGGTCATAACTTTGCTTCCAAGGAGTAAGCGTCTTTTAATTTCATGGCTGCAGTCACCATCTGCAGTGATTTTGGAGCCACCCAAAAATAAAGTCTGCCACTGTTTCCACTGTTTCTCCATGTATTTGCCATGAAGTGATGGGACTGGATGCCATGATCTTTGTTATGTGAATGTTGAGCTTTGAGCCAACTTTTTCACTCTCATCTTTCACTTTCATCAAGAAGCTCTTTAGTTCTTCTTTGCGTTCTGCCATAACGGTGGCATCATCTGCATATCTGAGGTTATTGATATTTCTCCTGGCAATCTTGATTTCAGCTTGTGCTTCATCCAGCCCAGCGTTTCTCATGACGTACTCTGCATATAATTAAATAAGCAGGGTGACATATACAGCCTTGACGTACTCCTTTTCCTGTTTGGAACCAGTCTGTGTTCCATGTCCAGATCTAACTGTTGCTTCCTGACCTGCATACAGATATCTCAAGAGGCAGGTCAGGTGATCTGGTATTCCCATCTCTTTCAGAATTTTCCACAGTTTATTGTGATCCACACAGTCAAAGGCTTTGGCCTAGTCAATAAAGCAGAAATAGATGTTTTTCTGGAACTCTCTTGCTTTTTCAATGATCCAGCTGATGTTGGCAATTTGATCTCTGGTTCCTCTGCCTTTTCTAAAACCAGCTTGAACAACTGGAAGTTCATGGTTCATGTATTGCTGAAGCCTGGCTTGGAGAATTTTGAGCATTACTTTACTAGCGTGTGAGATGAGTGTAACTGTGCGGTAGTTCGAGCATCCTTTGGCATTGCCTTTTTTAGGGATTGGAATGAAAACTGACCTTTTCCAGTCCTGTGGCCACTGCTGAGTTTTCCAAATTTGCTGACATATTAGTGCAGCACTTTCACAGCGTCATCTTTTGAAATAGCTATTGAAATAGGATTTGAAATAGCTCAACTGGAATTCCATCACCTCCACTAGCTTTATTCGTAGTGATGCTTCCTAAGGCCCACTTGACTCCTTAACCATGGAATTTTACCTGAAATGTGGACATTCAGCTTAGAGCCCTACTTTCCAGCCTACTTTGCAGCCATTATGATCAAATGATTAGTTCTCACCAATGGATGTGGAAGAGTATGAGTGGACGAAATGTAGGCAGCTTTCTATATTATTTGCTAAAAAGGAAACTGCCTGCCCTCCATCTCTTTACTTTCTCCTATATGGATCCAATTTCAAAGGATTAATGAAGACAACACCCTAGGGACTGGAGAAGCAATAGGATGGAAGAAACAATGTTCCTCTCCCACCAACCTGGACTACTCACCCCTAGTCTGTTTCTTGACAGGGAAATAAATGTCTGTTATTTGAGCCCCTGTATTTTAGGACTCTTTTTTCCTATAGCTCCTTAGCATCTATTATAATATTGCTGTTTTATGAGTCTTTCACCATAACCTTCTCCATTTTTTCAAAGCAGATAGTTTCAATTCTACAATGTCTCCTTAATTACACTCCATCTAGTCAGGGTCTTTTAGTCTTTTTAGGTTCTATAGGCTATTGCAGCCATCACCTTATTGCTTTTTCCTCAGACCTTGCTCAGTCGTGTCTGACTCTTCGTGACCGCATGGACTATAGCACACCAGGCTTCTCTGTCCATGGAATCTTCCAGGCAAGAATACTGGAGTGAGTTGCCATTTCCTTCTCCAGGAGATCCTCCCAACCCAGGGATCAAACCTGTGTCTCTTGCATTTCCTGCATTGGCAGGTGGATTCTTTACCACTGCGCCACTTGGGAAGCCCTCTCCTCTAATAATCAAGCTGAAATTTTTATCAAATAATATTGAAAACTGTCCTGCTCAAATGTTAAGAGAGAAGTCCCTCAACTATTTGAATTTCATTTGATTCATATCCAAAAGATTTGCCTGCTTGGATTTTGTAAGGGATATCTTTGTGTCATTCTTAATTACCAGGAAGACTTCAACTTCACTGCCAGTGATGCTCACTGAGTATTTCAGAACAAAATGCCGTCTCTCTCACTGTAATTTTAAGTGTATTAAGTAGAAGGAAAAAATGAAAGTTGAGAAATTTTTTTTCCCATAGAATAGCTGACACTTCTATTTTCTCAGCTTCTGAAATGCACATGGTCTGATGATTAAGAACCCATTCATCTTCCCTCAAAAGTCAGAGGATGTAATTACTGAACATCAGTCCACGTGCACTCCACTGCTCTGAGTGATCTCATAGAGACTAGAACTGGATCTCGGACAGCAATAGGTTGGTAATACTTGCTGTAATACAAGCCTTTTATGTGATTCATTGTTATCTCAATCTCTGTTTTCTCTGTGTCTTCTTGCTTCTTATACTATCAACTGAATTAATCACCCTTGACTGTACATCTTTGATTTAACTGTAATGCTTTCTGCTTCTTCATAACTTTAACTTGATGGTAGTTTCTAAACTACCTCAAGATCCCTCTATACACCCTTTTATCTTCTGTTTTTGCTGCCACTGTCTGATTCTCACCATATTTCCTCATTTGAACTATTCAGAGTGAGACTCTAATTGGACCAGCTTATCCCTGTTTGGACAAAACCTTTTGTTCCAGGTTTCCTTTTAGGACAGGCTACCTTTCGGTTCGATGCCCTCTCTCCTCCCTGAGTAAATTGGTATAGTACTGTGATGTAATGTTAATTGATATTGTCATGCACCATTATACCACAATAATGAATAGAAATGAATATAATGTTGTACAGAGTGGCCAGTTCTGGTGTTTATTTCCATACTTGGCTTGGTGAGAACAGCTCAAATAAATAAAATGGACAATTCTCTGTAGCAGGCTTCTGAAGTAGAGTGAAGTCAAAAATTCTACTCAGTAGAACTTTCCACCACAAAACCACATGGGAGGTGGGGGTGTGTGACGGGGACAGCTCAATATTTCAATAAAACCCCACTCATGCTTAGTCATGTAACCCCTCCTGTTTCCCACTGGAAACTACATTTCAAACCAGCCATCAACGTCCCTGGAATCCCAAGAGCAAAGGCTGTGTGAGTGGCAGGTTGAGGATCAGTCAATCACCAGAGAGCAAACCACAGGATGTTGAAAGCCACTCTGAGTGACCCACATACAGACTGGCTGGCATATCATTCAACCTGAACTTCATCTGGGACAAGTGAAGTTGAGCAGGAATTTGGCCCCTAAGAACGCACTGAAGGGGCAGCTCTGAGACTGTTCCTTGGGTCTGCTTCTAAGCTTGCACATCTGGAAAAAAAGAAAAATTTTTGATCCAGCCCAGCCAACTCAGCTTGTCCAGGATCTTTACACCTACCTGCCCTCAACGAGGCAGGAAGAGAAGAGGACTACCAAGGGATGTTCAACACAATCCCACAAGATTTTTAAGGAAACTCATGTTGGCCTCTGGTGCTGATTATTCTAACCTTTCACTCATAAGTGAGTGGACAGTGAAAATAACTAGATGAAAGAAGAGACTCTGCCACCAGACAGAAGAGTGGTTCTCTTCTGAAGAGTCAGAGAAAATGACCTCTATTAACACTAGTCATGGGGGGAAACTAAAGACAACTTTAATTCTAACTGATAACTCCCAATGAGATTTCAAGGATCAGTTCAGTTGCTCAGTCGTGTCCGACTCTTTGTGATCCCATGAATTGCAGCACGCCAGGCCTCCCTGTCCACCACCAACTCTCGGAATTTACCCAAACCCATGTCCATCGAGTCGGTGATGCCATCCAACCATCTCATCCTCTGTTGTCCCCTTCTCCTCCTGCCCCCAATCCTACCCAGCATTAGGGTCTTTTCCAGTGAGTCAACTCTTTGCATGAGGTGGCCAAAGTATTGGAGTTTCAGCTTCAACATCAGTCCTTCCAATGAACACCCAGGATTGATCTCCTTTAGGATGGACTGGTTGGATCTCCTTGCAGTCCAAGGGACTCTCAAGAGTCTTCTCCAACACCACAGTTCAAAAGCATCAATTCTTCGGTGCTCAGCTTTCTTCACCGTCCAACTCTCACATCCATACATGACCACTGGAAAAACCATAGCCTTGACTAGACGTACTTTTGTTGGCAAAGTAATGTCTCTGCTTTTCAATATGCTATCTAGGTTGGCCATAACCTTCCTTCCAAGGAGTAAGTGTCTTTTAATTTCATAGCTGCAATCACCATCAGCAGTGATTTTGGAGCCCCAAAAAATAAAGTCTGACACTGTTTCCACTGTTTCCCCATCTATTTCCCATGAAGTGATGGGACCAGATGCCATGATCTTAGTTTTCTGAATGTTGAGCTTTAAGCCAACTTTTTCACTCTCCTCTTTCACTTTCATCAGGAGGCTCTTTAGTTCTTCTTCACTTTCTGCCATAAGGGTGGTGTCATCTGCATATCTGAGGTTACTGATATTTCTCCCGGCAATCTTGATTCCAGCTTGTGTTTCTTCCAGCCCAGCGTTTCTCATGATAATGTTTCACGGATAATGTACAGAAAAAATAGGTTTCAATTAGACAGTATTAGAAGGTAATCACTAAAAGAATGAATTTTTATAGATTAAAAAATATGATTGCAAATAAACAAACAAGAGCAAAACCAACAAATTAATTTCTGGAAATAAAATTAGTGGGTTAGATGCACCACTGGACTTCTCCTAGAACAGAGTGTAAGGACAGTATGTGTTGTGATGGGGTTGCAGAGGTTGTAGTTAGATGATCTGGGCTCAAGTTTAGCTCCACTCCTTTTTAGCTACTTGTTTTTGTGCTGCGAGTTATCTTTTTTAGGTGTTGATTCTAAGGTGCCACGTCCTTATCTATGACATTAAGCAAATAGTGCTTCCTTCACTGGATTGTCATGAGGATTAATGATTAATTTATGTAAAATCTAAACATTTGATATATAAAATATTTAACGTTAGTGATCTTTATCAATACCCAGTGAAAAGCAAAGAAATACAATTTTTAATAAAGGAGATAGTGAAAGGGAGATAATAGGATGTTGAAAAAAACTTTCCCAGTTTTACAAAAATGGGTTACTAAGGCTGGCAGCTAAAAATAAGGAGATTCTGAGTATGTGGTTTCTAAAGAGGAACACTAACAAGTAGGGACAGACGTACATGGTATGAGAGATGGCACAACAGTCCCTAACTGCTAATGGCATCCTGTTCCCCAGCCTCAGTCTATGCCAGGAGAAGGCAGGAAGGTGAGGTTTTCAGGGAGTTCACCTGAATGACTATACATGATTCCCACTGACTGTACATATTGCCCAGTGTAACCACTTTGAGGCTAAAGACACAACAGGAGCAGCATGGAAAGGTACCTACACTGGACTTGGTCCAGCATATTGATGAAGCCTGAGGAATGTAAAATAAGTGGGAGGGTACCAGTGAAGAATACCATTCACTGTCAAGTCCAAGGACTCTCTTTTTTTAAATTGAAGTGTAGTTGAGTTACAATATTGGTTTCAGGTGTACAGCATAGTGATTCAGTATTTTTTGCAGATTATACTCTATTTTTTGCAAAGATGGGCTCAAAAAGGACAGAAATGGTATGGACCTAACAGAAGCAGAAGATATTAAGAAGAGGTGGCAAGAATACACAGAAGAATTGTACAAAAAAGATCTTCATGACCCAGATAATCACGATGGTATGATCACTCACCTAGAGCCAGACATCCTGGAATGTGAAATCAAGTGGGTCTTAGAAAGCATCACTGTAAACAAAGCTAGTGGAGGTGATGGAATTCCAGTTGAGCTATTTCAAATCCTGAAAGATGATGCTGTGAAAGTGCTGCACTCAATATGTCAGCAAATTTGGAAAACTCAGCAGTGGCCACAGGACTGGAAAAGGTCAGTTTTCATTCCAATCCCAAAGAAAGCCAATGCCTAAGAATGCTCAAACTATCACACAATTGCACTCATCTCACATGCTAGTAAAGTAATGCTTAAAATTCTCCAAGCCAGGCTTCAGCAATATGTGAACCATGAACTTCCAGATATTCAAGCTGGTTTTAGAAAAGGCAGAGGAACCAGAGATCAAATTGCCAACATCAGCTGGATCATTGAAAAAGCAAGAGAGTTCCATAAAAACATCTATTTCTGCTTTATTGACTAGGCCAAAGCCTTTGACTGTGTGGATCACAATAAACTGTGGAAAATTCTGAAAGAGATGGGAATACCAGACCACCTGACCTGCCTCTTGAGAAATATGTATGCAGGTCAGGAAGCAACAGTTAGAACTGGACATGGAACAACAGACTGGTTCCAAATAGGGAAAGGAGTACGTCAAGGCTGTATATTGTCACCCTGCTTATTTAACTTATATGCAGAGTACATCATGAGAAACACTGGGCTGGAAGAAGCACAAGCTGGAATCAAGATTCCCGGGAGAAATATCAATAACCTCAGATATGCAGAAAGTGAAGAAGAACTAAAGAGCCTCTTGATGAAAGTGAAAGAGGAGAGTGAAAAAGTTGGCTTAAAGCTAAACATTCAGAAAACTAAGATCATGGCATCCGGTCCCATCACTTCATGGCAAATAGATGGGGAAACAGTGTCAGACTTGATATTTTTGGGCTCCAAAATCACTGCAGATGGTGATTGCAGCCATGAAATTAAAAGATGCTTACTCCTTGGAAGGAAAGTTATGACCAACCTAGATAGCATATTAAAAAGCAGAGACATTACTTTGCCAACAAAGGTTCGTCTAGTCAAGGCTATGGATTTTCCTAGTAGTCATGTATGGATGTGAGAGTTGGACGGTGAAGAAAGCTTAGCGCCGCAGAATTGATGCTTTTGAACTGTGGTGTTGGGGAAGACTCTTGAGAGTCCCTTGGACTGCAAGGAGATCCAACCAGTCCATCCTAAAGGAGATCAGTCCTGGGTGTTCATTGGAAGGACTGACGTTGAAGCTGAAATTCCAATACTTTGGCCACCTGATGTGAAGAGCTGACTCACTGGAAAAGACCCTGATGCTGGGAAAGATTGAGGGCAGGAGAAGAAGGGGACGACAAAGTATGAGATGGTTGGATGGCATCACCGAATCAATGGACATGGGCATGGGTGGACTCTGGGAGTTGGGGATGGACAGGGTGGCCTGGCGTGCTGCGGTTCATGGGGTTGCAAAGAGTTGGACATGACTGAGTGACTGAACTGAACTGAACTGATACTCTATTACAGGTTAGGGACTGGAAAGCAAAAGTAGAAAGTCAAGAGATACCTGGAAAAACAGGCAAGTTTGGCGTTGGAGTAAAAAATGAAGCAGGGCAAAGGCTGAGTTTTGCCAAGAGAACGCACTGGTCATAGCAAACTCCCTCTTCCAACAACACAAGAGACGACTCTACAAATGGACATCACCAGATGGTCAACACCGAAATCAGACTGATTATATTCTTTGCAACCAAAGATGGAGAAGCTCTATACAGAACTTTTTTTTTAAAGGCTGAGTGTTTGAGTAAAATAACAACTATCTGCTGCTTAAAAGAAGCAGACCTAAAACAAAAATTAAAGTTTGAAAATAAGCAGAACAGGAAAATACTAGGCAAATGCTAGTTTAAAAACTCGAGAATGGCATTATTAAGATCAGAATAAGTAACAGTGAAGGAAAAAATGAAATAAGATAAAGATGGACAGTTCAGACGAACCAATGGTATAATTTACCAAAAAGATGCAGTAATGCAACTCCGTGTCAAACAGTACCACGTGATCTCATCTAAAGTAAAAATTATTGCAAGCACAGGAAGATTTTAAGATAGTAAAATAAAGTACAAATCAATGTGAACTGACAGCTACAGGTAAAAACTAGCAACATTTTAAAATAGATGGCAGTATTATAAAATTTCAAAATAACTTCATAAAATTATTTCTGGGAGTTTAAAGCGACTTGTAATTTCATTCATAAGTCATTTCAAAATGAGGTCAAAAGAGAAAACAAGCTACATCTGAATAAATCCTGAAAAGTCCCATTTTTGGCCTTGGAGACACAACAGGTGAACAAAGTATAGCTGTCCCTCAAGGAGCTTACAGTCCAATGCGAGGAGACAGAATGTCAACCAATAAGCAGATGATGCGTCAGGTAGCAATAAGAGCTCTGAAGGGGATTAGAGAAGAGAGAATGCAGAGTGATTAGGCCTTATTCAGCAAAGACCTTTTGTAAAGATGGCACATGAACAGAGATCTGAGGAAAGCAGATAAGGGGGTGATAGAGGGGTGGAGGGCCACATCCCAGATAGATAGGAAGGTAAATGCAAGTCTTGAGAGGGCAGTTTACTCAGTTTATTCAATAATTGCCTCTAAATAGAAAAAGTGATACTTTTAAAACAATAAACTAGAGAAATATGTGTTAGATGAACTGTTTTTGAAATATTTTAATGTGGGTTCTCCTTTTTGGGCAGCCATCTGATTTGGATGATGGTTAGGGGTATTTAGGACCTCTAACAGCAGGAACACAGTAGAAAGAAAGGTCAGTGTTCAGTTTCTGTCAAATGGCTTTGCCCAGAGAGAAAAGGATTTTCTAAATTCCTTGATCTCAGTTTCCTAATCACTAATTTGACTGTAGAGTTCCACTACAAGTATTAAGCAGGGAGAATTCAGAAAGCAAAGACCATGGGAAGTAGTGAAAAGTCCATCTTTTCTTTTCCTAGTGGAATCTGGGGAAAAAAGAAGGATGAAGCCAGAGCCTGGGGATCTCACTTTTCCTTCTGTTAGCACAGGCATCAATAAAAAAACATCCAGAAAAGGCATCAGGAAACTGAGGACTCTGGAGCTAGTGGACTGCTTCTCTGGATCTAGGGAAGCCCTATCTAGGGCTTTGTCCAATGCAAAGTTCATCAGTGTGTGATGTGTGAGGGCTATAATATAGCATTGGCAGAGAAGGTGGCTGGAGAGATGGCTTCCCACACCTGTGTGTGCCATTCAGGGGACCAAGACATTCCTATGGGCCTTCACGTGGGTGACCCAAGGGCACTGGGTGGACTGGCAGATGAGCAAGTGTCTACTGAAGTGGGGGAGATGCCCACCTTGCTTGCTTTCAGGTGCTAAAATGTGCATGTGTTATTTCAGTGTCTCTGTAGTCAGCTATGTCCCCTCCAGAATGCAGGCGATTGATTATCTGTCTCTTTAAGACCCATGTTTTCATTTTCTCTGTGGTTTCACAGCTATTTCAGTGAGACTCTATGTGAGTCTGCTTCAGGGAATAGCAGTCTCATTACTGGAACTTCAAAAAAAGAGACTGGACTGGAATGGCTTTAGCCACCCCACCTACCATCAGTAATCTCCATCACCCCTCACTCTTTGAGGTGAACGGTTGACTTTCTCAAACTTATGTAAAGTGCTATACAAACCCAACTCCAGCTCCTTCCCAAACCTACTGCTGCCTCCAAGTCCTCCATACAAAGAAATTTTGTAGTCATCAGTGGCTAACCAGATACCATTTTGAACTCTAAACTCTTAAAATGGACACTTGAACTTTGACATTTTGAAGTTTTCTGAGGTGGGCAATAACAGGCTTACATCTTTCCATTGGCAACTTTAGACCCTATCTCTTCCGGATCCAATTTTCTTCAGTTATTTTAAAATTCCATCTTCCTCTCTAATAAAAGGCAGGAGCCTCAGTAGAACTTCTTGGAATAAGGGCAAAGAATTCAATGAGTCATTTATTTCTAATAATACTTTCTCATGATTTTCCTATGGTACAGTAAGTATCACAAAGGGAAATATTCAGACAGAGGACTTATCAAATGAGCAAGGAGTTCAGCCCTAAGTTTTGGTTAATTTTATTAATGCCTTAACAGCAACTTGGTCATCTTGTATGTCTTCTCATTTTCCCGTCTTCTATTTCATTTCATCAGGCAAATCTGGATGTTAGAAAGTAAAAAGAATCTCTGTAGGAATTCACTTTCTCTTTTAACCCTCCTTCTCCCGTATCCCAAGAGGTCTCTTGTTTTGCTCCAAACACATTCTTCTGACTGCATTCCCCTAGTTTCCTCTCAAATGTTCATTCTTGTTTCTGCTTTTGTGACTTAATTATGTGCCTACAGGCCTGCTTCAGGCAACTTTCACAGGCACCAATACCTGGGAGGAACTGCCCTGCAACATTATTAAGACTATTAGCTTGTTTCTTGTTAAAAATTCAGATTCCTATCACTCATTATTAGAGAAATGCAAATCAAAACCACAATGAGGTACCATATCACACCAGTCAGAATGGCTGCTATCCAAAAGTCTACAAGCAATAAATGCTGGAGAGAGTGTGGAGAAAAGGGAACCCTCTTACACTGTTGGTGGGAATGCAAACTAGTACAGCCACTATGGAGAACAGTGTGGAGATTCCTTAAAAAAACTGGGAATAGAACTGCCATATGACCCAGCAATCCCACTGCTGGGCATACACACCAAGGAAACCAGAATTGAAAGAGACACGTGTACCCCAATGTTCATCGCAGCACTGTTTACAATAGCCAGGACATGGAAGCAACCTAGATGCCCATCAGCAGACGAATGGATAAGGAAGCTGTGGTACATATACACAATGGAATATTACTCAGCCATTAAAAAGAATACATTTGAATCAGTTCTATTGAGATGGATGAAACTGGAGCCCGTTATACAGAGTGAAGTAAGCCAGAAAGAAAAACACCAATACAGTATACTAAAGCATATATATGGAATTTGAAAGATGGTAACGATAACCCTATATGCGAGACAGAATAAGAGACACAGATGCATAGAACAGTCTTATGGACTCTGAGGGAGAAGGTGAGGGTGGGACGTTCTGAGAGAATAGCATTGAAACATGTATATTATCATATGTGAAACAGAACACCATTCCAGGTTCGATGCATGAGACAAATGTTCAGGGCTGGGGCAATGGGATGACCCAGAGGGATGGGATAAGGAGGGAGGTGGGAGGGGGGTTCAGGATGGGGAACACATGTAAACCCATGGCTGACTCATGTCAATGTATGGCAAAAACCACTACAATACTGTAAAGTAATTAGCCCCCAACTAAAATAAATAAATTTATTAAAAAAAAAAGAAAACAAGAAACAGTTCTGCGTATAGGAACTAATAGATTGTATTAAGTTAAAATAAGCAATGACACATAATAAAAATTTTCTATCTGAATATTAAAAAAAAAAAAAATTCAGATTCCTGAGCTCCAGTTAAATCAGAAACTGTTGAGGAGTCTTAGGATTCTCCATTTCACAAGCTTCCCAGATGATTATGATATCCACTAAAACTTAAGAAGTAAAAGTAGATAAGGCCTTCAGTCCTCTGAATTCCTGATTCTTTAGTTCCTTTCTTTCTCTCTTCCTTTTTTCCTTGTCGGGAAATTAATGGAATCTGTGGGCTCATTTTCTGATCTGTAGTCTTCCTTCCTCCCTTTTTTTCATTCATTCATCCTCTCTCTGTCCCATCCCCCCTCCCTCCTTCTGTCTCCCCAGATCCGTCCTACCTTGACCTGGCATTTAAGAACATCATAGCAATATGCAGAACCTTGTAAGTATCTAATACTCTTGATAAAATTTTTAAAAAGGAAAGAAAAGAAAACTAACTTGGGCAAGAGCTGCTGGAACAAAATCTCCCTTGAGTTTTGGACACATAGACTACAACCTAGAGAATGGTAAAGAGCCAGGAAACCCCAAAATAAGCACAGCTGGGATCCATAAAGTCCCCTCCCTCTGATTCAGGGAGAAACAGGCAAACAGCTGACCTGCTGCTCCAGCATTTCTGTTCCATCATCTGGAATGTGTGATAAAGGGCTCTTTAGAAACTAACATGGTCCTGCCTCTCTCCTTACCCTTCATGACAATTTCACTAATTATTTTTTGAGAACGCTTCTATCCTATGGCCCCTGTGTAAAAGGCTTAATTCTTCCTCATGGTTTTAGAGGTCTGGGTAGAAAATGAAGCAGTCTCTTCAAAATCTGTTGGCTGCAGACGTGGATAACACTGGCAAAGTCTGTGGTGGCTGTTTTATTAAAAACAAAAAGTAAAAGAAAACTGTTTAGAAATTTACTTTTTTTTTGCAATCAATGTTACTAAAAAGTTGCGTGCTAATTAAATTATAGTTAATAAAAGTATACTTAAACTACATTTTGTAACTTAAAGGAATTATATAGTGATTTGAGGTTCAAATAATTAATTCTTCTCAATGTGCAAATATTTATTCTATTGTGTTTTATTTTGCAAAATTCCATTTTCCTTAAAGTGGAGGCCTTTCTGTCTCACTGAGTGTTTTGCTTTAAATGTTAGGGGAAACACAAATGCTATAACTGTGTTTACTTTGCATAAGAAACAATAGTAATTATATGTAAGTTAACCAGTGAGTATCACAGTTTATAAAAAACATTATATAGAAAGTGGACTAAAAAATGTTAGTTGGCTCCAGAATCGTCTCAGATGACCAGGCTTTGTATCCAGGAACTAGACAACTTCTTTCACCTGAAAACAGATCTATTTTATCATCATCAGTTGGTTTTTAAAAGAACACATTCTGTTTTACTTGCAAAACTTCCCAAAGAGACCTATTTGATTTGCTGATTTAAGTAATTTATCCTAGAGATAGGAAGGGGAGAAGAGGAACAGCAGTACCCAAGGAGAATTATCTCCCAAACACCACCTCTGTGTCTGGAGTTCACATCAAAATCTGGCAAGCAGACAGGACTGGAATCGTCAGCTCTCTGAAACAGTCATGTCTACTGTCAGTCAGAAGTTTTGCAATTGAATAATTGCAAAGTGTGCATGCCTGTGTGTGCTAATTCGCTTCAGTCGTGTGCGACTCTTTGCGACCCTCTGGACTGTAGCCCTCCAGGCTCCTCTGTCCACGGGATTCTCCAGGCAAGAATACTGGAGTGGGTTGCCTTTTCCTTCTCCAGGGGACCTTCCCCACCCGGGGATTGAACCAGGGTCTCTTACGTCTCCTGCATTGTCAGGCGGATTCTTTACCACTAGCGCCACTGCAGGAGACATAAGAGACACTGGTTGGATCCCTGGGTCGGGAAGGTCCCCTGGAGAAGGAAAAGGCAACCCACTCCAGTATTCTTGCCTGGAGAAATCCATGGACAGAAGAGCCTCAAGGGTTACAGTCCAGAGGGTCACAAAGAGTTGGACACGACTGAAGCAAATTAACATGCACACACATGCACACTTCTCCCTTACACGAGGGCTTCCCAGGTGGTGCTAGTGGTAAAGAACTCAACTGCCAATGCAGAAGAAGTAAGAAATTCGGGTTTGATTCCTGGGTCAGGAAGATCCCCTGGAGGAGGGCAAGGCAACCCACTCCAATATTCTTGCCTGGAGAATCCCCAGGGACAGAGGAATCTAGCGGGCTATAGTCCATGGGGTCACAAAGAGTCGGACATGACTGAGCGACCAACACACTTTGTCCCTTATATAGCAACCCCCCTTGAATTCCTATTCTTCTCACTTTCTTAAAATTAATTTTTATTGGAGCATAGTTGCTTTACAATGTTGTATTAGTGTCTACTGCACAGCCAAATGAATCAGCCATACAAATACATATATCCCTTTCCTTTTGGACTTCTTTCCCATTCGGGTCATCACAATGCATTAAGTGGAGTTCCCTGGACTATACAGTATGTCCTCATTAGTTCTCTGTTTTATATGTAGTATCAATAGTGTACACGTGTCCATCCCAATCTCTCAACTCCTCCCACCCTCTCCTTTCCCCCTTGGTATCCATACACTAACAACTTTATTGATTGCCACCTCTACCTCCCTCTGTGTGCAAACTCACAACAGGAAGTATAGGCAAGGGACCTAGGCTGATAGGAAAAAAACAAAGTGAGTGTGTGTGAGAAAAAGAAGAAATGAGGAAAGAAAGCCCCAATCCCTGAATAGCTTCAATATGCCCATCCCAAGTCTGATAAACATCTCTTTCATATTAAATATTGGCTGGAAGTACTTTTACATAAAGGGAAAAGAAGACCTTTTTATGTCTTTGAAAGGTGAGCACAAGATCAAAGCAGCCAGGACTGAAGTTTCTTAACTGGAATTCCACCAACACAGATGGAAAACCCATTAAAAAAAAAAAAATCAAATCTATTCACAAATAAAAATAAGCCACTAGGTTTTAAGAGCTCTGGCCTGTGTTATGTGGGACATCAGGAACCAATTAAATTGCTCTCCCCTTCTTGTTTATCCTAAATAACACGGTCTTTTCCCTCCTCTGATTATACCAGCTCTTACCCCTGTGGCGGGGGTCTGTTCTTTCCCTCTTTATTAAAGCTCTTTCTCTGTAGCACACAGGAGGCAGTAGAAGACTGAAAGCCTGCATTTTTATCATGCTACAGAAAAATAGTTAAATATCTATCTTCTAGCATGTAATATTTTCTTTTGCCCCCAAAATACAGTTGGCTGAACACATCAGTATGTTGAATCACGATAGCCAACCACTGACAATGATTCTGTTTTTCATTTGTTTAAACTTTTCACCTCCGTCCTGAGCTTATAATGGAACATATTCTTCATGTTCTGCTTTTAGTTTTCCTTTTTAAGGCTTGGGCACATGGTTCAGTTCTGAGAGGACAGAAAGCCAGGCTTAGAGCCTTATTGTGAAATATGGACTATAAAATGACATCAATCTTTCCAGTTACTGTCTGAGAACAAACCACTCAGCGTGTCTGTTTCCCGTCTGTCCACCAGGACCGCAGCCCCGGTGGAGGGGACTATGTCTCATGTCTACACATCAACACATCTACATATATGCTCTTAGGGTTTATTCCGAGGAGCAGGGTGGATATTACACATTGGAAAGAGCTACCGGCGCAGCTCAGAAAACCACAAGTCACATGGCTCTTGTATGATACGCAGACAGGCTCATCCTTGTACATTTTGCCATAAAAAACAAGTGGGGAAAGAGGAGCTTGAGCCAGTGCCTTTTTAAATCTACCCAGAGTGACTAAGAGAACACTGGAGCATCAGTGTGCTCAGGTAAGAGAGTACAACGACCTCACAGACTTTTGGGGAGCCTCTGCCGCCTATGAATCCCAGTCGGTGAATTCAAAGTTCAGTCACGTGTCTTGTTAATGTCAAGGTAATTATGCCAGAGAATGATGGAGGAAATATTATCTCTAAGTTGAAACACAGCTTTCATCTTCTATCCATAATAACCCGAAGGCTTAGCTTCCCCATCCCAGGGGCTCACCAAGAAATACTTTTTCCTCAATAAATGCCTTCACCCTTGCATTCAGATCTGCTGTGTGCTGGCCATTTATGATTATACAGTATCTCGTACTTTTCTGACTCAATCACTGGACTAAACTCTGTACCGTCAGGAATAGTTTATTGTCTTTTTGCCTTGCTATCTCCATACAAGTGCTAGTTTGGGGGCTTTTCTAGGAAACAGAAAGGAGTAGTTGCCGTCCCAGAAACTGCCTAGTGATCTAGCTTGACCAGATGTGTCCAGGTCGCCTAGCAGAGGCCATTCAAACTCCAGTGACGACAAAGGGTGACTGGGGTGGAGGCAGGTGGGAATCAGACCAGGGAAAAGGACACCTAAATTTGGCCAAATCTCATTTTCAAAGGCAGCACCTAATCTCTAGCCTCAATGTTGTAAATTATTAAAGGGATACAGAAATTAACATTCACATAGTAGATGCAGTATTCCATGGACTTCAGAGAATTTCCTTTATATTTCTCAAAAAGCCCTTGCATAGGAAGGTTTTCTCTCCCCATGTTATACATGAGGAAACCAGAGCTCAGAAACGCTAATTTGCCCAGGGTCACAAAGGGAAAAAAGTAGCAGAGCAGAGATTTGAATCTTTGTCTGGCTTTAGAGCTACTGACTCCCCTAAAAATACATGTAAAAGCATTATGCTCACTATGTTTGAGAAAGGTTCTTTTTCCTTCCATATTTCCTTCTAGCTTTAAAATACAAATTCTATTGTAAATGCCAAGTTTCAGACCTATTCATTTATGCAAATCACACAGCTCAGTGCACATTTATCAAGGCAGTATCTACTGAATTCCCCACTTTTAATTCTCACCAGATTACCCTTCCTTAAGACATTTTCATTTCTTTCAAGCTAAATTTCTTGCTACCCTTTTATTCCAATGTTTCCACGTTCTCATTTTTGATTCTCTGTCGGGTTATGTGCTCCCCTCCAATCCCATTTGCCAAATGCTGACCCATTTGCCAAGTTCTGTATGCGAAGAGCTCTTGAAATGTCAACCTTCATTAGAGGTCTTTTCAGAATAACTTAAAGCAAGCATAGTAATTCCCTGACCCCTCACTGACCTACCTGACAATTGATTTTCATTACAAAATTATATTCAAGTGAAAATATACTATACACTATGTGTTACATCTATTAATTATATTGAGTCAGACACAACTTAGTGACTGAACAACATATTAATAGCATAATGTTATATATAATTATAATGTTATACACAGTTATGTATTATAGTATTATATATGGTATGTAACATATAGGATATGGTATATTTTATACATACAATATATAATATGAAATATATAGCAATATATAGCATATACTATATACAAATCAATCAATATATAAAACATATATATTTATCATTTGATACTATGTATATACAGACTGTGGATAACTGTGAAAATATACACACACACAAATACACTTCATAAGAAAAACAACTATTTTATTTCACTTAAAATTTTTTTTTTCATTGGAGGATAATTGCTTTACAATGTTGTGTTGGTTCCTGCTGTACGACAAGGCAATCAGCCAAAAGTATACATATGTCCCCTTCTTCTTGGACTTCGCTCCCAGCCCTCACCTCATCCCACCCCTCTGAGTTGTTATAGAGCATTGGGTTGAGCTCCCCGTGTTATACAGCAGCTTCCCACTAGCTGTTTGACATTAGTTATGTATGAGTCAATGCTACTCTCTCAATTTGCCCCACCCTCTCCTTCCCCAGCTGTCCACAAGTCTGTTCTCTATGTCTGCAGTTCTATTCCTGCCCTGAAAATAGTTTCATCAGTGCCATTTTCTAGATTCCATATACATACATATATATAAATATATAATATTAAGAAAAAGAAATAATTTTTAATATCAGTACAGTCTAAGTCATACTTAGAAAAGCAGCACTTTCCAAAAGGAAATAAAATCTGCAAAGATTCAACTCTGCCCACAATGAAGTGAACCTTTTATAGGAATAGCAGAGGATTTTTGTCCTGGAAACCACATGGTCTCCCAGTTCTCCAATCCAAAATGAGGTGCTTGTGGTGGTCTTACCCTAATAAAGGAATGTCTCCCACATGCACACACAAACCAAAACATGGAGCTCTGAATTGACGTTTGAGCTAGGAATCAAGCTTCCAGACTGTGGGATGCTCTTTCCTCAGCAGCCTTTCAGAGAGTAGTAACTGTAGCCAAGTGCCTGGCCTGGAAAGCAGAGCCAGGCCCTAAGACTTCCTTCCCTTGGGAAGCAAACCCCAGAGGTTGTGACCTTTTTTCCCTGTTAAAGTTATTCTCATACCAAGACATCTATTTCTCCACAATCTTATATTCCTCTTTTTCCCCAAACCCACAGAATGTGTGAAAAACGGTATCTTTTCCAAATCTGACCTTAGTGGTGCTGCTGGGCTACTTTTGGTTTTGTATTTGAACAATTTTACTTTGATGTTTTACCACTTATGAGAAGGTAGGTTGGGAGAGGCAGGAGAGGAATACGCCAGGTAGCATGGAAGAGAAATCCTACAACTATCTCTGTACTTTCCACGAATGAAATTCCCCCAAAGATGTCTATTTTAGGTTATTTTAAATAATTTTAAAGGTTCCATCTATTTTCCTCAGGGAATAGCACTTGTAGACTTTTGAAATTATTTCCCTCCCATCCTGAGCTGAAGAAAAGAAAGAAAAACAAAGGAAATCTGGAACCTGTCACTATTTCTCTCCTTGTTGGCTTTTTCTCTTACTCACTTCCTCTTCTTGCTGACCAGGGATCACAGTCCAAACCCAGCTCACAGGGACTGGTCAGTGAGCAAAAGAAACCATCTCAGCACTCTGCACACTCATACTCTCAACACTAGAGTCTCATTAAACTTTTAGAGTGAGTTATACAAGCCAAACACTCTTCTCAGTTTAAATGCATCCTATTTCCTGGAAAAAAACATGCTAAATCACATATGAGAATGAGCCCTGTCCTAAATATATCTTTCAGCGTGCTTCCACAAAACTCTTGGGCTGCAGTAAATAAGATCCCAACTTTCTCATCCCCAATTCTATTCTATTAGAATAGAAAAATTGGGGAAATGGTGCTCCACAAAGGCAAATCAGGACAATCAAAATCCTACTCATAGAAGACTGGGGCAGGGGAGGGGGTGCTAGTCTCTGGATATTTTCCAGCTTCAGATATGGGCTTCCCTGGTAGTTCAGATAGTAAAGAATATGCCTGCAATGTGGGAGACCTGGGTTCGATCCTTGGGTTGGGAAGATCCCCTGGAGAAGGGAATGGCTACCCACTCCAGTAGTCTGGCGTGGAGAATTCAATGGACTGTATAGTCATGGAGTCGCAAAGAGTTGGACACGACTGAGCGACATTCACTTCACTTCACTTAAGATGTGTTAGGTATCAAGGAAATAGTTTTTCAAGAATGTAACCAATAATATCCCACTAGTCAGTAACTATAGCACTCTTTCTCCTCCACTCTTCCCCTTGTACTAACTCTGGCAGAGAGTGGGATATTGTGGTAATTAATACCCTTGCCCAAGGAAGAAGAACTGCAGAGAATGCCCAGAGCTATCAATAACAGAACACCCTATTTGGTGATGGCTAGCAGAAAGGGGTGACTGAGAAAGGAATACTGTCCATCCTGAAAATAATGGTTTGGTTCTGGAACCCAACTCAGAGGGAACTTTCTACTCTAAGAGAACAGGTAAGTTACTTGTCAGTTTAAACATTTATGGAGAGACATGGAAAAACTAAAAAAACATCTAATTTCATTAGAGGATGGTTCTGGAAACTGATCCAAACAAAGGGAAGATGTTAAATAAATGGAAAAATGAACTTGGTTGAAGGGTAGGATAACTTTCAAAAAAAAAAAAAAAAAGATAGTACATGGCCCATGGCTTCCAGGAAAGTAAAGAGGCAAAGCTGACCTCATGGATTAGAATCTTGTGAGATCAGATGAAAAGGGCCTCTAGAAATCCTCAGAAAGACCAATACAGCCTCTTTTTAGAGTGTAATGACTTTGAGGATTGAATCCTGCTCTTGGGAGGATATTCTGCTGGCCTCATGCCAATTCTCAGGTCACTTTGTCAGGCCAGCAGTCATTTAGAGAATGAGTCAATTAAAAGGAAAATCTTAGAGATGGGGGATTCCCTCCAACTTCCTAGAGCACATGGAGGCAAGGGACCTGAAGGCCTTGACCCAGATCTCTCTCTTTGGGCTGGATTTGTTGAGAGAGAACTTGACTCCCAGGCAATCTAAATATCTGGTTGAATTTTAAAATAGCATTGATGTGCTTTTAATTAAAATGGAGGGAAGAGACTGAGCTCATAGAACCCACCATATGTGATAAGCAGGAACTCCTTGGGATTTGGTGGAAAATTCCAAGGGCTCCTCAAACCATATGGTTTCCTTAAGAGTTCTAGGAAAACTCCTTAAGCCTAGATTTCTAAGAATACTGATATAGTACGAAGTAGAGAAATATCAATAACCTCAGATATGCAGATGACACCACCCTTATGGCAGAAAGCGAAGAGGAACTAAAGAGCCTCTTGATGAAGGTAAAAGAGGAGAGTGAAAAAGCTGGCTTAAAACTCAACACTCAAAAACTAAGATCATGGCATCCGGTCCCATCATTTCATGGAAAATAGATGGGGAAACAATGGAAATAGTGACAGACTTTATTTTCTTGGGCTCCAAAATCACTGCAGATGGTGACTGCAGCCATGAAATTAAAAGACGCTTCCTCCTTGGAAGAAAAGCTATGACCAACCTAGACAGCATATTAAAAAGCAGGGACATTACTTTGCCAACAAAGGCCCGTCTAGTCAAAGCCATGGTTTTTTCAATAGTCATGTATGGATGTGAGAGTTGGACCATAAATAAGCTGAGCACCAAAGAATTGATGCTTTTAAACTATGGTGCTGGAGAAGACTCTTGAGAGTCCCTTGGACTGCAAGGAGATCAAAACAGTCCATCCTGAAGGGAATCAGTCCTGAATATTGGAAGGACTAATGCTGAAGCTGAAACTCCAATACTGTGGCCACCTGATGCAAAGAACTGACTCACTGGGAAAGACCCTGATGCTGAGAAAGACTGAAGGCAGGAGGAGAAGCGGGAGACACAGGATGAGATGGTTGGATGGCATCACCGACTCGATGGACATGAGTCTGAGCGAGTTCCAGGAGTCGGTGATGGACAGGGAAGCCTGGTGTGCTGCAGTCCATGGGGTTGCAAAGAGTCAGACACAACTGAGTGACTGAACTGAACTGAATCTACCTAACTTTTGTTTACATAAATTTGTTGTCATCTCCAGTGGATTTATTCCCCAGGTTTTTCAGAAGGCAAAGTAACCATGTTAAACTGAATGACAGAAGATGGGTAGTTCTAATGTTGACTAGTCTCATGACCTTGGGAAAGTTACTGATCTCTATTCAAAATGGACTTGATAATAGTGCCTGCCCTACAGAGTTGCTGTGAGGATTAACTAACGTGACGTATATGTCGCTGGTCTGTAAGAGCTCTTCAGTGGATGAAGCTCCCCTCTGAGATGTCTGGGTGGTGGACCCTCTGGACTCTTCTGTTTCCCACCTGGCATCCTGTTGGGCAGCCACAGGCTGAATATATTATTGGACCTTCTCAAGTTTTTTTATGTACTTTTCCATTCTCAAACCTAGAAATCTTCTATGATTCCTCCCCTAAAGCCTCGGATTACCTTCTCAGCTTCTTCAAACCTTTGCTCCTCAGCACTGCACTGAATATGATTTCCTCCAAGTTCCTTCTGGCCCCCATTTCATGCCCCTCACCCCCCCGTGTTGGCAGCATTTTCTAACTCTGTAACATTTCTCATCCTCTTTTCGGAGGTCCACAGCCTCTGCCCACAATCAGTCTGCCTGCAGTGCATTTACCTATGATGACTTCAGCAACCTTCTCTGAGTGAGCAGCTTCCACAGTGAGATAGTCCAGCTCTCAAGAGGTTTTAAAAGCAATGGGAAAAAAAAAATAAAGATAGTATAGACATTCAGAGGAAGCTAATACATAATTCAGTGCTGGGAGTTAAATGCAGAGTTCATGGAGAAGCAGGAAATGGCTTCACTTCCACTTGACCCCATGTTCTTCTCCGATTTGAGCAGACCTGTTGGACTTCCCTGTAGCTCAAATGGTAAAGAACGTGCCTGCGAGGCAGGAGACCAGGGTTTGATCCCTGGGTTGGGAAGTTCCTCTGGAGAAGGGAATGGCAATCCACTCCAGTATTCTTGCCTGGAGAATTCCACAGACAGAGAAGCCTGGCAGGCTACAGTTCGTGGGGTCGCAAAGAGTCGGACACGACTGACTGACTAACGCAACAGTTGAAGTTCTTACTGGTATAAGTTCCTGAGTATTTTACAGAGATTGCCTTACTTCATTTTAAGCTAAGTCTGTCAGTAGACACACATTTATGATCATCAACTCATTTTATCCATGTTGAAATTGAAGCTTAGACGATATTCAGAGATATTAGACCATACTCAGCCAGAGAGCAACTCAGATATTCTGACTCCGGGCCTGTTCCCTTAACCAGTGCTCTAAACTCGAGGGTTCAAGGCACTCTGGTTTCCAGGCTAAGAAAGAGTAACTATCTCAGCCTAACGAGTTTTTCTAAGACTTTGGATCCTTACTATCTTACTGGAGAAAATATCTGACAAAGATAAAAATCTTAGTACACTGCTCTCAGAGCTCTAGAATTTTCCATAGTATTAACATAATAAAAATTATAGCTGCCATGGAGTATTAACTATGTGATGGTGCTACAGTAGCCTCCTTTACATAATTCTTAAAATGACCCTTCTGAGTACTTATTATCCTCATTATATAACTGAGAAAACTGAGCCTTAAAATCCTTAAGTAACTAAGTAGCTGAATGAGATTGAATTCAGGTCTCCCAGTCTCCAAAGCCCTTGTTCTCTCCAAGATACTGTCTTCTAATTGTTTTCTTTACTTTTAGAAAAAGCATGTATTGCAGTCTTCTCCCTCTAGTCTCTGACCTATGACCATCTTTAGTTCTGCATGAAAAGATTTAAATGATAAAGAGATTTAAATGAGTCAAGTAATCAATTTCTGATTATCTCAAGTTGCCAAACTAAGTGAATTTGTCCCATGAGCCAAGACCTTTCACCAAGAAAAGGAATAAAACAAACACATTATTTTATCTTTCATTATGTGGTTTTTGACTCCCAGTGAAAGCAACTCAGCTGTAAAATTAAGAAACAAAAACCAAATGGTTCACAATAAAGTTCTGGAATCTATTCTCTTTAACAGGTAAGAGAATGGGGAGGGGGTGAACTGGGCTAAATAACTAAAGAAATATTGGGAAGATCATAGTCCATGAAAATAGCAGGAGGATTTAGGTTCTAATCCTAGTTCTGCACAAATCATACATTCTTGAATCAACCTGTATCAATCGCTTTATTATCCTTATCTGTAAAACAGAGCAAATATCTACCTTGCTTAACCCATTAGATTGAAGAATTAAAACAAATGAAGGTATATGAAAGTTTTTTTTTATAATTTATAAAGTCTATTTTTTATAATTTATAAGGTCTATTATAATACATTGCTTTTTGCCATCACCATTGCCTTAGATAGATCAGTCCTAACTCAGTCACTCACTATATCTGAGATGTTGGTCAGGTCACCTAACCTCTTTGTCCTTCCACTTATCATTTATAAAATGGAAGTACTGAATATATGTTAGTTACCTACCCCAGAATTTAATCCTCCTTCCATCATCTTAGCATTATCCATACTTTTCACTCAGGAATCCACCTCTCCCTCAGAGAGTTTAAAATACTTTAGGTCACCTGACTGCACCTTCAGTTTCAAAGGTGAGTCTTAAATGGATCAAGCAAATTAGGGACTACAATCCATTTTGTCATAAGGATTGATTTATAGTTAGCATAATCTGATAACCAAAAAGATTGATTCAGAAATAAGCAAATTTAATATCCCCCTCCAAACAATGAAGGGCATTGAAAGTTTGCAGATGAACTGGAGCTTTGGGAAAGAAGCTTTTTAGTTCTTTAGAGATAATTAATATCTTAAAAAAAATAACTTTGCATTTCCATTTCCAACCATGATAGAATAACTGATACCAGACTAGCCTTCTACAGTAAACAATTAGTAAACTGGACAAAATTTATAAAACAACTATTTCTAGATACCATATAACTGGGCAGCACAGGATTGTGACCGCTGAAAGAAGGAAAACAAGGGAGTTGAATCCAATGATGACCCCAGCTTTCTACATGGAAACATTTACCAGACACTGACAAGGAGGCAGAAGGCAAGCAGAAAACAGCAGTCTCAGTAAGCTGAGGTTACGAAGATCGGAGTTTAGGAGGGACAAAGTGGCTAGACTTTGTATGGAGCACCACAAAGGAAAGAGATGCTTAATAAATTGCTCTGTAAATCTTCATGGGAATCTTGAATGTTTGATGAAATAATAAGCAGTGTATTTAAAGGGTGAGAAAACACAAGAGCCAGCTACTACAGAAAGAAAACTTATATGGAGCTGTAAGTTGAACAACTACAGAACTTTTCAGAGTTAAAAAAGTCAGACCAACAAAGTGGAGAAACCTCACTGCATACTAAGGGAATCCACTAGAATCTACACTTTAGGAAAGACAGAGTGAAGGCTACCTGAGCTTTAAAAAATGCCTTGAACGGATCAAGATCTAGAACTACAGTAACTGCTTTCCAGAATAAAATCCAATCCTGATTAAAACAAAGCCCAGACACTCAATAATGGTATCATCACAATGTCTAGAATCCAATAAAAATGATTATAATCAATACCATCAATCATTAGATAAATGAAAATGAAAACTGCAGTGAAATACCACTCCACACTCACTAGAGTGGCCATAATAAAAAAAAATGGGGGGAAACAGACAAGGATTGGTAAGGATGCGGAGAAATTCCCACACTGCTAATGAAAGTGTAAAATGGCACAGCCCTTGTGAAAAACAGTTTGGTGACTTTCTAAGCACACGCTGTGCTGTGCTTAGTTGCTCAGTCATGACTCTGCGATTCCGTGGACTGCAGCCCACCAGGCTCCTCTGTTCATGGGGATTCTCCAGGCAAGAATACTGGAGTGGGTTGCTATGCCCTCCTCCGGGGAATCTTCCCAATCAGGTCTTTCCCATTGCAGGCAGATTCTTTACTATCTGAGCCACCAGGGAAGGCCCTGAAGTAGTCTACTCCTCTTCAAATGCCTTGAAAAGTTCACATCTTAGCAATCTAGGATATATATTGCCTTGCTTCTCACTATAGAAACCGTATAGAAATGTGCTACAACTACTGAAGCCCACACACCCTAGGGCCCTATTCTGCAATGAGAGAAGCCCCCCGCTCACCACCACTAGAGAAAGCCCACCCCCAGCAACGAAGACCCATCACAGCCAATAAATAAATAATTACTAAAAAAAAACCTAGGAATAAAAGATGATAGGATAAGTAAACAAGACCTTTAAAACACTGATTATAATTGCTTTATTGTATTATTTATCTGTTGCTCAACAACCCAAAATTTAGCAAAATAAATAGCAAAAATATATTAGCTCATATTTTTAAAGAATCTGAAATTCAGTTATACATTAGCTAGTAGTTCTAGCTGAGAACCTAATGATTCCTTAAGCATTTAATATGATACATTTTGCAGTAATGTAAAAGACAATAAAATAGAAAGGGCAGTAAAAGTAAACATGATGAATATAGTAATAAACTGGTAAGCATGGCAGTAAATATAAAAGACCTTTTCTGATTTTTAATTTCTTTCAAAGATAACTGGAGGGATTCTCTCGTGACAGACTAAGTCTCCTTCCCTCTGCAGAAACAATATAAAACTTAAATATGATGCAATACTGGAAAAGAAAAAGGTAGAAGGGAGGAAAACTGAATAAAATATGTCATTGCAATAATTAATGTATCATTGTGTGCTCATTAATTATGACAATTCTGTAGAAAACTAGAAAGAGAAGAAAAATTAAAGTCAAATAAGAGAAATTTATTATTTCAAGTTGGAAACCTAGAAGGAAGTAGTGTTTTCCTAGTAAAAATACACATGAACAAAATGGACCCCAAAATAAGAACAATGAAGCTTGGAATGGTGCTTAGAAACCTCCCACTGGAAAAGATCCTGGACCACTTCGGTTCACAGTTAATTGCTGAGCGTTAAATGACCTTTAAGAAATTCTGATTTTTAACAATAAAGTTTGATATGCTTACATATTTCATTTAGTGTAGGATTTCCATGTTTACAAAACAGATATACTTTGTATAGTATTGCAAATATTCTGCCTACTAAACTGTGACTTTCTCAACAAAAAGAAAAAGTTGTCAATGAGTTTACTTCTATTAAAACCAGAAGAAAAAAAATATATATATATATTTTAGGTGGAGTTCCCTGGTGGTCCAGTGGTTAGGAATCTGCCTTGCAACTCAGGGTACATGGGTTTACCTGGTGAGTAAACTAAAATCCTACTTTATGGAGGGCAACTAAGCCCATGTACCACAACTAGAGAGCCCATGCACCACAAGAAAAGATCCCACATGATGCAACGGAGATCCCCATGCTGCAACTAAGACCCAACCCAGCCAAATACATAAATAAATATTTGAAAAACTTAAATATGAGTAGAGTGTTCAGACCTTTATCCTAAGGCAGAACCCAGAGGACTCAAACAGGCAAGAAAGACAGAAAGCTCATGCGTCACCTCCTACAAGAGACACAAAAATCACTAGGAAAAGCTCATTTGGTTATGTCATAATCTGGAATAACCTCAGGAGAAAAGCAATAGAAATCATGTAAAAAACTTAGACTAGACCCAACTTAGCATACACTTGGGGAAAAATGAAGTTAAAACCAAACAGTGCTGGTATATGAATTTATTTTTAGGACTTGTTCATAAACCAAAATTCTGTATTAGATCACCAAGGAAAAAGTGAAATATCTGTCCCAATGGAGTTAAACATGGAGTAAAAGTCTAAAATTCTGCCTCTATCAGCTCTTCCGTGGCATCAAACTGATGAGCTTCTTGCCAGTTGGGATGCTCCCAGCCCCTGATAACCAAGAGCTATTTGAGAGCTGTGGGAAGTCCTTACAGACAACTTCTTAGACAATGTCATTGAGCTTCTCGTTTCCATGAGCACCAAATCATTTGTTTTAAAAACATTTCCTATGACCTCACATGTTTTTAAATTTGGGGACTTCATGTCTTACTTAGAAAGTCAGCACAGCTCATGTCTGAGCAACATAATGTGACATGACCAGTTAACTGGGCATGTAGTTCAGCCCAGTCAGGCTTGGAACAGAAAACTGCAGAAGCACATGAGTCCTCACTGTGGGCGTGGAAGAAAGAAGGAGTATGGAGGGGATTGTGGGAATACCAAGGGAGAACGACGTCCCCTTCAACCAAGTGAAACAAATTAAGATGTAAAAACTCAGTGATGCTAGGTTTTGACATCATCAATGAATGGGATCAATCGCTTTTGCTTTTTGGGGTTTCAACATGGTTAAAATCTCCAGTCTTCTTTGGGATTTAAATAAATTAAACAACGCTCTCCTGCATTGGTTCCCAGTCCTTGACATACATTGGAGTTAACTGGGGACTTAAAACACTACTCATGGCTGGGTCCCATTCTCAGATATTTCAATTTAATTGTCTAGAGTGCTGCCTGGGCATCAGCTTATTATAAAGTTCTCTGCTAATTCTAACAAGCAGCAAAGCTTGAGAACAGGGTCTTTACTGCTTTGTTAGTGAAAGTGTGGGCTGAGGGCCTGGAAGCTCATTAGAAATGCAAATCTCAGGCATCACCAGATACACAGAATCAAAATCTCTGCTTTAATAAAATCCCAGGTAACCCGTATGCACATCAGAGTTTGAAAAATGCTGCTCTAGTTCTCTGTGTACATGCTAAGTCGCTTCAGGTGTGTCCGACTCTTTGTGACCCTGTGGACTGTAGCCTGCCAGGCTCCTCTGTCTATAGGATTTCTCAGGCAAGAATACTGGGGTGAGTTGCCATGCCCTCCTCCAGGAGACCTTCCCGACCCAGGAATTGAGCCCATGTTTCTTATGTCTTCTGCGCTGGCAAGCGGGTTCTTTACCACTAGCGCCACCTGGCAAGCACCTAGTTCTCTGTGAAAGTGAAAGTCGCTCAGTTGTGTCCAACTCTTTGCGACCCCATGACTATACAGTCCATGGAATTCTCCAGGCCAGAATACTGGAGTGGGTAGCCTTTCCCTTCTCCAGGGGATCTTCCCAACCCAGGGATCGAACTCAGGTCTCCCGCATTGCGGGCATATTCTTTACCAGCTGAGCCACAAGGGAAGCCCAAGAATACTGGAGTGGGTAGCCCATTTCTTCTCCAGCAGATAGATCTTCCCAACCCAGGAATTGAACCCTGCATTGCAGGTGCAGGGAAGCCTCTGTATCCTCCTTCTATTCTGCACAGCAAAAGTTTTCATCCTGGCTATACGTTAGAATCCTTTGGCGAGCCTTTAAAAAGTACTGATGCCTGGTTCCCTCCAGAGTCTTTGTTAGAGTGTGGCCCAGGCATGGTTTTATTTTTATTTTTTAAATATCCCCAATGAGTTTTAATAAAAACTCAAGACTGAGAGCCACTGCTGTAGAAAGATAGCTTTCTTCTATTAATTTAACAGTCTTTGGTATAAAGGTTGTTTATTTCTGTGAAAAATTAAGGGTATCTAGGAACAGTAACACTTCGGTCTATTTTTGGACACTGGTTGTCAAATGTTAAAGTGGAAAGGCAACAACTAAGCGCTGATTAAAATGCAGATTCCCTGTAACAAAAAAGAAGCAGATTCACAGATATAGAGAACAAACCAGTGGTTACCAGTGGGGGGCGGGGGGAGAAATAGGGGTAGGGGAATAAGAGGTATAAACTATTAGGTATAAAATAAGCTACAAGGATATATTGTACACCATGGGAAATATGGCAAATATTTTGCAATAACTATAAATGAAATCTTTGTTGTTGTTGTTGTCCAGTCACCCAGTTGTGTCTGACTCTTTGCAAACCCATGGACTGCAGCACACTAGGCTTGCCTATCCTTCACCATCTCCCAGAGCTTGCTCAAACATATGTCCATTGAGTTGGTGATGCCAACCAACCATCTTGTCCTCTGTTGTTCCATTCCCCTCCTGCCTTCAATCTTTCTCAGCATCAGGGTCTTTTCAAATGAGTCAGTTCTTCAAATCAGGTGGCCAAAGTATTGGACCTTTGGCTTCAGTATCAGTCCTTCCAATGAATATTAAAGATCGATTTCCTTTGTGATTGACTGGTTTAATCTCTTTGCACTTCAAGGAACTCTCAAGAGTCTTCTTCAACACCACAGTTAGAAAGCATCGCTTCTTTTGTGCTCAGCCTTCTTTATGGTCCAACTCTCACATCCATACAAAACAACTGGAAAAACCGTAGCTTTGACTATATGGACCTTTGTTGGCAAAGTAATGTCTCTGCTTTTTAATATACCATCTAGGTTTGTCAAAGCTTTTCTTCCAAGGAGCAAGCGTGTTTTAATTTCATGGCTGCAATCACCATCTGCAGTGATTTTGGAACCCAAGAAAATAAAGTATGTCACTGTTCCCATTGTTTCCCCATCTATTTGCCAGGAAGTGATGGGACCAGATGCCATGATCTTAGTCTTTTGAATTTTGAGTTTTAAGCCAACTTTTTCACTCTCCTCTTTCACTTTCATCAAGAGGCTCTTTAGTTCTTCTTTGCTTTCTGCCATAAGGGTGGTGTCATCTGCATATCTGAGGTTATTGATATTTCTCCTGGCAATCTTGATTCCAGCTTGTGCTTCCTCCAGACCAGCATTTCTCATGATGTACTCTCCATATAAGTTAAATAAACAGGGTGACAATATACAGCCTTGACATACTCCTTTCCCTATTTGGAACCAGTCTGTTGTTCCATGTACAGTTCTAACTGTTGCTTCTTGACCTGCTTCCAGATTTCTCAAGAGGCAGATCAGGTGGTATGGTATTTCTATCTCTTTCAGAATTTTCCACAGTTTGTTGTAATCCACACAGTCAAAGGCTTTGGCATAGTCAATAAAGCACAAATAGATGTTTTTCTGGTACTCTCTTGCTTTTTCGATGATCCAGCAGATGTTGACAATTTGATCTCTGGTTCCTCTGCCTTTTCTAAATCCAGCTTGAACGTCTGGAAGTTCACAGTTCACGTACTGTTGAAGCCTGGCTTGGAGAATTTTGAGCATTACTTTGCTAGTGTGTGAGATGAGTGCAATTGTGCAATAGTTTGAGCATTCTTTGGCATTGCCTTTCTTTGGGATTGGAATGAACACTGACCTTTTCCAGTCCTGTGGCCACTGCTGAGTTTTCCAAATTTGCTGGCATATTGAGTGCAGCACTTTCACAGCATCATCTCTTAGGATTTGAAATAGCTCAACTGGAATTCCATCACCTCCACTAGCTTTGTTAGCAGTGATGCTTCCTAAAGCCCACTTGACGTCGTATTCCAGGATGTCTGGCTAGTGAGTAATCACCCAATAGTGATTATCTGGGTCATGAAGATCTTTTTTGTACAGTTCTTCTGTGTATTCTTGCCACCTCTTCTTAATATCTTCTGCTTCTGTTAGGTCTGTACCATTTCTGTCCTTTATTGTGTCCATATTTGCATGAAATTTTCCCTTAGTATCTCTAATTTTCTTGAAGAGATCTCTAGTCTTTTCCATTCTATTGTTTTCCTCTGTTTCTTTATACTGATCACTGAGGAAGGCTTTCTTATCTCTCCTTGCTATTCTTTGGAACTCTGCATTCAAATGGGTGTATCTTTCCTTTTCTCCTTTGCCTTTCACTTGTCTTCTTTTCATAGCTATTTGTAAGGCCTCCTCAGACAACCATTTTGCCTTTTTGCATTTCTTTTTCTTGGAGATGGTCTTGATCCCTGCCTCCTGTACAATGTCACAAACCTCCATCCATAGTTCTTTAGGATCTATCTCTATCAGATCTAATCCCTTGAATCTATTTCTCACTTCCACTGTATAATTGTAAGGGATTTAATTTAGGTCATACCTGAATGGTCTAGTGGTTTTCCCTACTTTCTTCAATTTAAGTTTGAATTTGGCAATAAAGAGTTCTTGATCTGAGCCACAGTCAGCTCCCGGTCTTGTTTTTGCTGACTGTATAGAGCTTCTCCACCTTTGGCTGCAAAGAATATAATCAATCTGATTTTGGTATTGACCATCTGGTGATCTCCATGTGTGGAGTCTTCTCTTGTGTTGTTGGAAGAAGGTGTTTGCTATGACCAGTGCATTCTCTTGGCAAAACTCTATTAGCCTTTGCCCTGCTTCATTCTGTACTCCAAGGCCAAATTTGCCTGTTACTCCAGGTGTTTCTTGACTTCCTACTTTCGCATTCCAGTCCCCTATAATGAAAAGGACATCTTTTTGGGTGTTAGTTCTAGAAGGTCTTGTAGGTCTTCATAGAAGCATTCAACTTCAGCTTCTTCAGCATCACTGGTCGGAGCATAGACTTGGATTACGGTGATATTGAGAGGTTTGCCTTGAAAACAAACAGAGATCATTCTGTTGTTTTTGAGATTGCATCCAAGTACCGCATTTCGGACTCTTTTGTTGACTATGATGGCTACTTCATTTCTTCTAAGGGATTCTTACCCACAATAGTATTTATAATAGTCATCTGAGTTAAATTCACCCATTCCAGTCCATTTTGTTTGCTGATTCCTAAAATGTTGATGCCCACTCTTGCCATCTCCTGTTTGACCACTTCTAATTTGCCTTGATTCATGGACCTAACATTCCAGGTTCCTATGCAGTATTGCTCTTTACAGCATCAGACTTCACTTCTGTCACCAGTCACATCCACAACTGGGTGTTGTTTTTGCTTTGGCTCCATCTCTTCATTCTTTCTGGAGTTATTTCTCCACTGATCTCCAGTAGCATATTGGGCACCTACCAACCTGTGAGATCATCTTTCAGTGTCCTATCTTTTTGCCTTTTTGTACTGTTCATGGGGTTCTCAAGGCAAGAATACTGAAGTGGTTTGCCATTCCCTTCTCCAGTGGACCACATTTTGTCAGAACTCTCCACCATGACCCATCCATCTTGGGTGGCCCTACACAGCATGGCTCATAGTTTCACTGAGTTAGACAAGCCTGGGGTGCATGTGATCAGATTGGTTAGTTTTCTGTGATTGTGGTTTTCATTCTGTCTGCCCTGTGATGGAGAAGGATAAGAGGCTTATGGAAGCTTCCTGATGGGAAAGACTGATTGAGGGGGAAACTGGGTCTTGTTCTGATATGGGGCCATGCTCAGTAAATCTTTAATCCAATTTTCTATTGAAGGGAAGGGCTGTGCTCCCTCCCTGTTGTTTGACCTGAGGCCAAACTATGGTGGAGGTAATGAAGACAATGGTGACCTCCTTCAAAAGGTCCCGTGCAGGCACTGTTGCACTCAGTGCCCCCAACCCTGCAGCAGGCCACCACCGATCCACACTGCTGCCAGAGACTCCTGGACACTCACGGGCAAGTCTGGGTCAGTCTCTTGTAGGGTCACTACTCCTTTCTTCTAACTGTCACTGATGAATAAATAAAGTAAATGTGGCACACACACACACCGAAATATTATTTAGCTGTAAAAAAGGGAAATGCATCCACTTGTGACAACATGGATAAACCTAGAGGACGTTAAGATAGGCTAAGTGAAATAAGCCTGACCCAGAAAGACAAATACTGTGTTATCTATGGTCTCAATTTTACATGCAATCTAAAAAAGTCAACTCACAGAAGCAGAGGCTGGAATGGAGATTCCCAGGGACTGGAGGTAGGTGGAAATGGGAAAAGTTGCTGAGAGTAAATCGTAAGTGTTCTCACCACACACACACACATTACTACATAAGTCAATGTTGATGTGTTAATTAGCTTGATTGTTGCAATCATTTCACAATGTCTCATCTTATACACCTTAAATATATACAGCTTTTATTTGTCAATTATACCTTACAAGACAAAAAAACACTACAGCAGGGGAAAGGGTTTGCAATTTAAATGAAAGGAGGACATATGACAGTTCGTATGGTCATTATTGGATTAAATGAGAACATGTATTTAAAACATTAGAAAGTCCCTGGCACGCAGTAATATTCAAAAACTGTTAGGTATTATTTTTCCTATGATGACAGAATCTGCAAAACCTATACCTTAGAAGATCCCTCTGTACCTTCCCACCTCAGGGTTACAATCAATCCTGGGAGATTTAAGTCTATTACACGAGAATTTGCAGATGGACACATTCTCAGGCAAAGTCACAATCTGTCAGTAACTGACCAAATGCTAACCCCCTAGAGAAGATGGGAGTGAGCAGAAGAGGGAAATCCAGAGCCCGGTCTCCATTGCTAAGGAGCCGTCATGATTCTTTTTTTCCTAACAAATCCTTTCATAAACCATTTGGTCTCATTCAGTGAGGGTTTACTATGTAAAGATATAGGTTTAAGTCTCATTTAATCTCTCACGGATATTACTTCCTCTTTACTGATGAGAAAAGCTCTAAACGGTGACAAAGCGATCACTAAGAGCTGGGTCTCTCTGTATGCCTAGCCCAGGCTGTAACCACTCTACCTTTCCCTTCCTCAGGACCTATCGTCCTAACAAATGTTCACTTTGTCACACTATCAAGTCAAGCAAAGGGAAGTTGTTTGTACACATGACACTCAGCCATGCTACATGAGACCGAAATGATCTCAAATGACAGAATGAAAGGCTCTCTCTCTTTAAAAACCAGATTCCAGAAAAGAAGTTGGAAAGATACTGGTATTGTGCAGGAGCTCAGAAGACCTCTCGACTCACGGGAGCCTGATTTTCCTCTTTAGGTGAAGTGACATTCTTAATGACAATCTGAGATGTCAGGCAGAGCCAGAAGACAGTCACCCACTGGCGGCCTCCATGGAGAATCTGGGCCCCTGTCCTACCAGGTGAGCTTACGCCTGAGCCTGGCCTTCCTCCACCCTTAGCCCAGCGTGCTGTCTGCAGACCCAGTTCCAGAGACTTTGCCCCTGTGCATCCCCTATGAAGGGCAGACAGCTCCAATGTGGTGATTTGATATGTGCATGCATTATAAAACGGTCACCTCAGTAAAGTTCAGTAACACACCCATCACCTCACAAACTTACGATTTTGTGTTTGTGTGGTGAGAACACTTTAAGATCTACTCTCTTAGCAAAGTATGACTATACAACACAGTATTTTTAACTATAGTCGTCATGCTATACATTAGATTCCCAGAACTTACTCACATTATAACCAGAAGTTCATTCCCTTGGACCAGCATCTCCTCATTTCCCCCATCCCTAGCTCTGGCAACTGCCATTCTAAGTCTCTGTTTCGGCTTCTGGTAATGAACATTGTTTAGAATCCACATAAAAGGAAGATCACCTGGTATCCTGCCTCCTTCTTAGTTGAGGGCTCCATCATATTGTCTGGCAGTCCCAGGTTTCAGGTTGGAGATCCCATTACACTATCTGTCCCAGTGGGTTTTCTCAAATGCCGAGGACTGACATTTGTGTGGGATTTACACCCACAGTAGGACCACAAGATGACAGCAGCAGGACCAGGTAAGCCAGTTCGAGTGTGTGAAGCACTTAAGGAAATGAAATCCCAGCAGGTTTCAGATTTTCCCCTTAATTAGCTTCCTCTGTTCCCTTAGGCATTTGTTCCCTTAGTAGGATCTTATCCCATAAACTTGCTTTTGTCTGGCTGAAGGGTGTTAAGTAAGCCACTGCCCACAGCTTTAGAGGGGTTTTTGCAGCCCACAGCAGGGCCCCTGGCCTGACAGCTTCTGCTAATGCTAACTGCAGGGCTTGGATCACACTCTGTCTGGAGGAGAGGGCTTCAACAGCACTGCGCAGTCTGCCTAGATCTCCTGCCAAAGGAGTCTGAGAGTCTCCTGTAAAGAGTTTCTATCATGTGCATTTATTCCTGGCAGTTCTTCCAAAGGGGCACATTTTAAAGGACTTGTTTTCCCATATATCTGGTGTTCGGAAATGGAATGATCAAAGGACAAACAGAATAAACCCAGCCACAGGACTGGAAAAGGTCAGTTTTCCAGATGTTCAAGCTGGATTTAGAAAAGGCAGAGGAACCAGAGATCAAATTGCCAACATCTGCTGGATCATCGAAAAAGCAAGAGAGTTCCAGAAAAACATCTACTTCTGCTTTATTGACTACACCAAAGCCTTTGACTGCGGATCACAACAAACTGGAAAATTCTTCAAGAGATGGGAAGACCAGACCACCTGATCTGCCTCCTGAGAAATCTGTATGCAGGTCAAGAAACAATAGTTAGAACTAGAATGGAACAACAGACTGGTTCCAAATAGGGAAAGGAGTATGTCAAGGCTGTA
This sequence comes from Giraffa tippelskirchi, assembly GCF_054371585.1. Classification (NCBI taxonomy): domain Eukaryota; kingdom Metazoa; phylum Chordata; class Mammalia; order Artiodactyla; family Giraffidae; genus Giraffa; species Giraffa tippelskirchi. Next base: position 215,068,518 of record NC_137275.1, read on the forward strand.
TATTGTCACCCTGCTTATTTAACATATATGCAAAGTACATCACATGAAATGCTGGACTGGATGAAGCACAAGCTGGAATCAAGATTGCCAGGAGAAATATCAATAACCTCAGATATGCAGATGACACCACCCTTACGGCAGAAAGTGAAGAAGAATTAAAGAGCCTCTTGATGAAAGTGAAAGAGGAGAGTGAAAAAGTTGGCTTAAAAGTCAACATGCATTATCAGAGAAATGCAAATCAAAACCACAATGAAGTACTATCTTAAGCCAGTCAGAATGGCTGCTATCAAAAAGTCTACAAACAATAAATACTGGAGAGGGTTCGGAGAAAAAGGAACCCTCTTACACTGTTGGTGGGAATGCAAACTAGTACAGCCACTGTGGAGAACAGTGTGGAGATTCCTTAAAAAACTGGAAATAGAAGTGCCATATGATCCAGCGATCCCACTGCTGGGCATACACACCGAGGAAGCCAGAATTGAAAGAGACACATGTACCCCAATGTTCATCGCAGCAATAGCCAGGACATGGAAGCAACCTAGATGTCCATCAGCAGACAAATGGATAAGAAAGCTGTGGTACATATACACAATGGAATATTACTCAGTTATTAAAAAGAACACATTTGAATCACTTCTAATGAGGTGGATGAAACTGGAATCTATTATACAGAGTGAAGTAAGTCAGAAAGAAAAACACCAATACACTTTATTAACGCATATATATGGAATTTAGAAAGATGGTAATGATGAATCTATATGCGAGACAGCGAAAGAGACACAGATGTAAAGAACAGACCTTTGGACTCTGTGGGAGAAGGCGAGGGTGGGATGATTTGAGAGAATAGCATTGAAACATGTATATTATCATATGTGAAATAGATCGCCAGTCCAGGTTCAATGCATGAGACAGGGTGCTCGGGGCTGGTGTACTGGGATGACCCTGAGGGATGGGATGGGGAGGGAGGTGGGAGGGAGGTTCAGGATGGGGAACACATGTACACCCATGGCTGATTCATGTGAATGTATGGCAAAAACCACCACAATATTGTAAAGTAATTAGCCTCCAATTAAAATAAATTAAAAAAAAAAACTCAACATTCAGAAAACTAAGATCATGGCATCCAGTCCCATCACTTCATGGAAAATAGATGGGGAAACAGTGGAAACAGTAGCAGACTTTATTTTCTTAGGCTCCAAAATCACGGCAGATAGTGACTGCAGCCATGAAATTCAAAGACACTTGCTCCTTGGAAGAAAAGCTATGACCAACCAAGACAGCAGAGACATTACTTTGCCAACAAAGGTCCATCTAGTCAAAGCTATGGTTTTTCCAGTTGTCATGTATGGATGTGAGAGTTGGACTATAAAGAAAACTGAGGGCCGAAGAATCGATGCTTTTGAACTCTCAAGAGTCCCTTGGACTGCAAAGAGATCCAACCAGCCAATCCTAAAGGAAATCAGTCCTGAATATTCATTGGAAGGACTGATGTTGAAGCTGAAACTTCAATATTTTGGCCACCTGATGTGAACTGACTCATTGGAAAAGACCCTGATGCCGGGAAAGATTGAAGGCGGGAGGAGGAGGGGATGACAGAGGATGAGATGGTTGGATGATATCACTGACTCAATCACATGAGTTTGAGTAAGCTCTGGGATTTGGTGATGGACAGGGAAGCCTGGCGCGCTGCAGTCCATGGAGTCGCAAAGAGTCGGACAGGACTGAGTGACTGAACTGAACTGATAATAATATTGACTGCATTTGAAACTCAAATTAAGGCAACACAAATTATGATCCAACAGAGCCAATGTTATTTCTACGGAAAAATGTTATAAATCTTGAAACAGAAACAGACTCACAGACATAGAGAACAGACTCGTGATTGCTAAAGCGGGGAGCAGGGAGGAAGAAATGGATTGGGAGTTTAGAATTAGCATATGCAAAGTAGTATATATATAATATAGCATGGGTAAACAACAAGCTCCTACTGTATAGCACAGAAAACTATATTTAATATCCTATGATAAACCATAATGGAAAAGAATATGAAAAAACATATATGTGTATAACTGAATCATTTTGCTGAGCAGTAGAAATTAACACAACATTGAAAATCAACTATGCTTCAATAAAATAAATTTTTTAAGTGCTATAAATCTCATCATCAGGTTAGTTTCACTCACACATGATATGAAAATAACTCTGACATCTGGTGACCGTAGGGTCTCTCTGATTCTGCCACAACAGTCACCGCATCTCCAGAACCTTGATGGCTCCATTGGTCTGTCCAGCCAGATCACTATGTTAATTTTTTAATGGAAAAAGTTAAGAGAGAATAGAAGAGAACTGAGGCAAGAAGAGGCATCTTTCTACTTCTTCTATATTAGAAAACCTGAATATTTCTTTGTGGGGGATAAAGCTCCCAGGTAAAACACTGCTGGATAATGTAATGCAGAATGTTACAGTTGAAATGTTTACCTTCCTTTGTTTCCTCTCATTGAATGAAGCTAGTAGTTCATTCACTCATTCAATAGGTACTGAGGATGGGATTTATCATCCAAACAGGGACAGTTTAGAGAAGGAAAGAGGTGCTTTATTAATTCTACCTAGACAAAAGGACATCCCAGGACTGTTCTGAACAAAATAGGAGGTATGGTCACCCTAATTATTGAGCACTTTCTACATACCATGTGGAAAAATAGAAAATGTCTTATGGAGGTGGGTAGAGGAGCTGTTTTTCATTTCTATATTCAAAATCAGTGCTAATTCCCACCTTCTCTCAAAATACCTAAATATTTGGGCAAAACTTCTTGGTTCTTTCACGGTAAAATTAAAATATGAGCTCAAGTCATTCAATCACTGATTTTTCTGGCTTCGAACAACTCTCTTTACCTAAATAGGATTCAATTTCTTCCCTTTATTTTTTGAGAACAGGTTGAATTTTGCTAGATAATTCTATGTTTATTTGCATTAATATATGATGAGCAGGTACCTGATCAAATACATGTTAAAGGACTTGTTAACCTAATCTAATCTTACCAAAAACACTGCTCTCTTTTGAAAATAAGGAAATCACTGAATCACCACTTGAGGGAATATTACACAGATGGTGATGATCAATTTTTAAACATCCAAGCAAGGCAAAGTACAAAAAATACATATATCTGTGTATATACAAATATGCATAGATATCAATAGATAGATAGGTGGATATAGTTTTAGAAAGACTTGACCATAGTTGGTGTTAAACTCGTGTTTTCATAGAACAGTATTTAGGGTTTAGAAATAAATTTTTCCCACATTATCATAGTTGATGCTCACAACTGACTTAGATAGTATCACTAGCCCCATTTTAGACACAGATTGGCACCTGAAGCTTTTAACTCTGATTTCACTGGTCTTCTTACAATAAAACAATAGTTCATTATAGATGTTTAAGGGATATGTTTATAAAAAACATTCCCTGTACTTCCATCAGATTTGAAACTTTTGAAAGCACTTTCACTTTCATTTATTCGATATTACTGAAAGGCACAGACTGACTAGACACTAGAGGCACAGAGGTGAAGAAAACTGTCCTTGGGTGTAAGGAGCTGGAAATCTGATGCATGAGACAGATAAGGAACCTGGTTCACCTCAGTAGACCAGTGAAATGAAGGATGTGCACAATATGCCATAAACCACAGAAAAGAGCACCAACTCCAAGCTATGGGAACCACGGAAAGCATCCCAAGGGTGTAATGCTTGCTAGAGAAGCAGGAAGATTGCATATGCACATGAGCTCATGACTGCAAGTTGGGGAACATCAGGCTACATTAAAGCAACAAATGGCAACTTTACGAAAGGGTGTGTTTCAGGATAGAATGCTGGATAAGAGGCCAGGCCCAGGATGGGAGCCTGGAATGTTGGCTAAGGAAGCTGAAATGTGTCTATAGGTTTAGGATCCAGGGAAAGGAGAAAAAAGTGAGACAGGAGACAAGGAGACACCTGAGGAAGCAAATGCAATAGGCTTGGGGAAAAGATGGCTGGAACCTAAATGTAAGAGAAGGAAGAGGAAAGCATAGCCAGGATATGTATTTAAGACGCAGAGTTAGTAGGATGGGGGTCTAATTATGGGAGATGAGGCCTGAGAGGAAAGCAAGGGCATCTCTAAGATCTTTGAGTAAGTTTCATGAACAGAATGGTGCATGGAGAGGATGAGCAGCATTTCTGAGGGACACAAAAAGTTCACTTTTCTGGGAGTTTGGGATTAGCAGATGTAAACTATTATATAGAAAACGGATAAACAATAAGGTCCTCCTGTATAGCACTAGGAACTATATTCAATATCCTGTGAAAAACCATAATGGAAAAGAATACAAAAAAGAATGTGTGTGTGTGTGTATAAAACTGTGTCATCTTGTTGTATAGCAGAAATTTAATGCTGCTGCTGCAACTGCTGCTAAGTCGTGTCAGTCGTGTCTGACTCTGTGCGACCCCATAGACAGCAGCCCACCAGGCTCTCCCGTCCCTGGGATTCTCCAGGCAAGAATACTGGAGTGGGTTGCCATTTCCTCCTCCAGTGCATGAAAGTGAAAAGTGAAAGTGAAGTCATTCAGTCGTGTCTGACTCTTCGAGACCCCATGGGCTGCAGCCTGCCAGGCTCCTCCGTCCATGGGGTTTCCCAGGCAAGAGCACTGGAGTGGGGTGCCATTGCCTTCTCCGAGAAATGTAATACAACTATGTATATCAACTATACTTCAATAAAATAAATTTTAAAAAAGAAGTTCACTTTGGTACATATTGGTACACTATATACAGGAGTGTAAGCTTCCTACAGAGCAGTCAAACGGCAAGACCTAGAGAGAACTGGCAATCAACTTCTGAAGCTTAGGGGAAAATTCTAGGTGGCAGATACAGATTTGAGACTCTTCAGTGTGAGGCCAAAAGTGAGACTAAATAAAAGGCCATTCATTGTACAGGGGAGCAGAAGAATACTTAACTGGGGAGACAGGGAAGGATTTTTATTTTTATTTTTTTTTATAAATTTATTTATTTTAGTTGGGGGCTAATTACTTTACAATATTGCAATAGTTTTTGCCATACATTGACATGAATCAGCCATGGGTTTACATGTGTTCCCCTTCCTGGACCCCCCACCCACCTCCCTCCCCATCCCATCCTTCTGGATCATCCCATTGCCCCGGCCCTGAGCCCTTGTCACATGCATCGAACATGGAATGGTGCTCTGTTTCACATATGACAATACACATGTCTCAATGCCATTCTCCCAGAACGTCCCACCCTCACCTTCTCCCTCAGAGTCCATAAAATTGTTCCATGCATCTGTGTCTCTTATTCTGTCTCGCATATAGGGTTATCGTTACCATCTTTCAAATTCCATATATATGCATTAGTATACTGTATTGTTGTTTTTCTTTCTGGCTTACTTCACTCTGTATAATGGGCTCCAGTTTCTTCCATCTCAGTAGAACCGATTCAAATGTATTTTTTTTAATGGCTGAGTAATATTCCATTGTGTATATGTACCACAGCTTCCTTATCCATTCGTCTGCTGATGGACATCTAGGTTGCTTCCATGTCCTGGCTATTGTAAACAGTGCTGCGATGAACATTGGGGTACACGCGTCTCTTTCAATTCTGGTTTCCTCGGTGTATATGCCCAGCAGTGGGATTGCCTTGTCATATGGCAGTTCTATTTTTAAATAATGGAAAGTTGTTACTCTGTTTTGTTTTATTACAGAGCTAACCAGTTGGAAATGTGTTTTAATTAAACAATACGCAGCAAAAAAATTCCCTCTCACTTTGTCTATTAGGAAATATACATGTACCTTCACAGCCTTTTCCCTTAATAAATGAACTCTGAGTCACACATAAGGAAAAACAAGATTGAAGGGAGCTTTTCTTCCATGATGTCAAATTGATGAATGTGCAGTGACCTTTCATAGAGAGTGTTGCACTAGGGAGAAGGAGACATAGTTCTAGAAGTCTCAGAGCACTGACCTCCAAAGTTTTTGCCAGTTTCAACACACCCTCTGAGATCACACCATTTCATTCAGCCTGTCTATGTACTTGTATCTAAACAAATACTTTCAACCTCCACCCACCCATGTTCTCATCCCTTTAAAATATCAGATGTAGAGGTCCCCATGGCCAGCAATAATTCCAAAGAATGACTGAAATCTCTCTCTAGCCCTGGGAAACAGGCCACATAATGAGGAAGAGGGAGGTAACTTCACTAAGTGTCCCACAGTGAAGTCACTTTTGGCCCTGTTCTGATTGTCTGAATGGCCTGAGCAACTGGATCCCATCATCTCAAGAAACCGCTTCCTACAGTGTGAATATGGCTCTGAACTTTGTGATCCTGGACCATACTATGGGCTACCTAAACTGTCCCCTACCTAAATTCATGTTGAAATCTTAACCCCCAGAACCTCAGAAAGTTAGTGCAAAAGTAATTGTGGTTTTTGCATTGTAGAAATTTGCCATTTGATTTTGGAATACCTTAAGTAAATGTGGTTATGTTATACATCATTTTAATGTGCATTTCTCGCTTTACTTTTTTTTTTTTTTTGCTAATGACTTACTACTTGCTGTTTATTTTATATTTATTTTAGACTATGGAAATGATATTAGACAAAAAAGCAAATCTGAGCGATTTTCTAATTCGAGTTCAAAATGGGTCATAAAGCAACAGAGACAACTTGCAACATCAACAATGCATTTGGCCCAGGAACTGCTAAAAAAAAATACAGTGCAGTGATAGTTCAAGAAGTTTTGCAAAGGAGATGAGAGCCTTGAAGATGAGGAGCATAGTGGCCAACTATCGGAAGTTGACAACAACCAATTGAGAGTCATTACCAAAGCTGATCCTCTTACAGCTTAACAAGTTGCCAAAGAACTCAACATCGACCATTCTACCGTCACTTAGCATTTGAAGCAAACTGGAAAGGTGAAAAAGCTCAGTGAGTGCATGCCTTATGAGCTGACTGGATATTTTTAAAAACCGTTGTTTTTAAGTGTCTTCTCTTATTCTACGCAGTAACAATGAACCATTTCTCAATCAGGTTGTAACTTCTAATGAAAAGTGGATTTCATTCAACAACCAGTGATGAACAGCTCAGTAGTTGGACTGAGAAGAAGCTCCAAAGCACCTCCCAAAGCCAAACTTGCACCAGAAAAAGTTCATGGTCACTGTCTGGTGGTCTGCTGCCCATCGGATCCACTACAGCTTTCTGAATCCCGGCAAAACAATCACATGTGAGAAATATGCTCAGCAAATCAATGAGATGCACTGAAAACTACAATGACTGCAGCTGGCATTGGTCAACAGATGGGTCTAATTTTTTTCCCAAAACAAAGTCTACCATACACTGCACAGCCAACGTTTCAAAAGTTGAACAAATTAGGCTAAAAGTTTTGCTTTATCCACTATATTTACCTGACCTCTTGCCAACAGGCTACCCCTTCTTCAAGCATCTCAACAATTTTCACAGGTAAAATGTTTCCACAACCAGCAGGATGCAGAAAATGCTTTCCAAGAGTTCATTGAATCCTGAAGCACAGATTTTTACACTATAGGAATAAACAAATTATTTCTCATTAGCAAAAATGTGTTGATTGTAATGGTTCCTATTTTGATTAATAAAGATGTGTTTGAGTCTAGTTAAAATGATTTAAAAACTCACGGTTTGAAACTGCAATTACTTTTGCACCAACCTAATAACTGAATTCGGAGATAAGGTCTTTAAAGGAATGATTAAGTTAAAACAAGATCTTCTGGGTGGATCATAATCCAACATGACTTGTGTCCTTATAAGAGAAGGAGATGTGGACACAAAAGCACAGAGAAGAAGGCAAAGACACAGCAGGAAGGCAGCCATCTTCAAGCCGGGGAGAGAAGCCTCAGAAGAAAACCAACCTGCTGACACCGTGATCTTGGACTTCCAGGTTTCAGAACTGGGAGAAAATATATTTCTCTTGCTGTTTAAGCCACCTAGTCTGTGGTACTTTATTATGCAGCCCTAGAAAAGCAATACAGGCACTTATTAAACATGGCTTAAAATATGTGCCAGAGATTTTTTCAAATGAAGTTAAATGGAAAAACAAATCAAACTTCTTTTGAAATTGAGGGTATTTGATGATATCATTTGAATGCAGAGTTCCAAAGAATAGCAAGGAGAGGTAAGAAAGCCTTCCTCAGCGATCAATGCAAAGAAATAGAGGAAAACAATAGAATGGGAAAGACTAGAGATCTCTTCAAGAAAATTAGAGATACCAAGGGAACACGCCATACAAAGATGGGCTCAATAAAGGACAGAAGTGGTATGGACCTAACAGAAGCAGAAGATATTAAGAAGAGGTGGTAAGAACACACAGAAGAACTGTACAAAAAAGATCTTCACAACCCAGATAATCATGATGGTGTGATCACTCACCTAGAGCCAGACATCCTGGAATGTGAAGTCGAGCGGGCCTTAGAAAGCATCACCATGAACAAAGCTAGTGGAGGTGATGGAATTCCAGTTGAGCTATTTCAAATCTTAAAAGATGATGCTGTGAAAGTGCTGCACTCGATATGCCAGCAAATTTGGAAAACTCAGCAGTGGCCACAGGACTGGAAAAGGTCAGTTTTCATTCCAATCCCAAAGAAAGGCAATGCCAAAGAATGCTCAAACTATTGCACAATTGCACTCATCTCACACACTAGCAAAGTAATGCTCAAAATTCTCCAAGCCAGGCTTCAACAGTACATGAACTGTGAACTTCCAGATGTTCAAGCTGGATTTAGAAAAGGCAGAGAAACCAGAGATCAAATTGTCAACATCCGCTGGATCATCAAAAAAGCAAGAGAGTTCCAGAAAAACATCTATTTCTGCTTTATTGACTGTGCCAAAGTCTTTGACTGTGTGGATCACAATAAACTGTGGAAAATTCTTCAAGAGATGGGAATACCAGACCACCTGACCTGCCTCTTGAGAAATCTGTATGCAGGTCAGGAAGCAACAGTTCGAACTCGACATGGAACAACAGACTGGTTCCAAACAGGAAAAGGAGTACGTCAAGGCTGTATATTGTCACCCTGTTTATTCAACCTATATGCAGAGTACATCATGAGAAACGCTGGGCTGGAGGAAGCACAGGCAGGAATCAAGATTGCTGGGAGAAATATCAATAACCTCAGATATGCAGATGACACCACCCTCATGGCAGAAAGTAAAGAAAAACTAAAGAGCCTCTTGATGAAAGTGCAAGAGGAGAGTGAAAAAGTTGGCTTAAAGCTCAACATTTCAAAAACTAAGATCATGGCATCTGGTCCCATCACTTCATGGCAGATAGATGGGGAAACAGTGGAAACAGTGGCTGACTTTATTTTGGGGGGCTCCAAAATCACTGCTGATGGTGATTGCAGCCATGAAATTAAAAGACACTTACTCCTTGGAAGGAAAGTTATGACCAACCTAGACAGCATATTAAAAAGCACAGACATTACTTTGTCAACAAAGGTCCGTCTAGTCAAGGCTATGGTTTTTCCAGTGGTCATGTATGGATATGAGAGCTGGACTATGAAGAAAGCTGAGCGCTGAAGAATTGATGCTTTTGAACTGTGGTGTTGGAGAAGACTCTTGAGAGTCCCTTGGACTGCAAGGAGATCCAACCAGTCCATCCTAAAGGAGATCAGTCCTGGGTGTTCACTGGAGGGACTGATGTTGAAGCTGAAACTCCAATACTTTGGCTACCTCATGCGAAGAGCTGACTCATTTGAAAAGAGCCTGATGCTGGGAAAGATTGAGGGCGGGAGGAGAAGGGGATGACAGAGGATGAGATGGTTGAATGGCATCACTGACTTGATGGACATGGGTTTGGGTAAACTCTGGGAGTTGGTGATGGACAGAGAGGCCTGGCGTGCTGCAGTTCATGGGGTCACAAAGAGTCGGACACGACTGAGCGACTGAAGTGAACTGATGATACATAACTGTACTGTGTAAAATGTATTAATCTATTTATACATTCTATAGAAGTCTAACCATACAGGAGAGAAACTCATGTGTGATTACCTGCGTTTTATGTCATCTTCGCTACAAAATTCACTGATGAATACGGTTGCATGAAATTACATCCATTCTATAGCTCAGATGTTCTACCACAAGCTATAGTGAACTGCTTTATATAGACTGTATTGAGTTGATTATGCAAAACTCTTACTATTTGAAACAAAATATTCTAAGTATAATATTTTCAAACAGAAAGAAAAAAGTTTGGATAATATCTTTTCTTGTATCTCAAGTTATTTTTCCCTTCTCCTTTCCCGGTTTGATTTATCACCAAGTCTTTTGAAACAGCCCTCACATTGATCTCGCTCCACCCAGACTAACTGGGTGAAGCCACTGCCTTCATTCACATCCGTATAATTTCTGGCCCATCCTATTAGCCATAAAACTAAACTTTTCAAAGGGAGTGAAATGCTGATGGTGGGAATGTAAATTGGTGCAGCCACTGTGGAGAACAGTACGAAGGTTCCTCAAAAAACTAAAATTACAGTTTGTATATGATCCAACAATCCCACTCCTGGGTATATACCCAGATAAAACTATAATTCAAAAAGATACACGTACCCCTATGTTAACAGCAGCACTATTCACAACAGAAAAGTCATTGAAACTACCTAAATGTTCATCAATAGATGAATTGATAAAGAAGATATATATACATGTTTGAAATTATAGATTTGAAATATAATATATATATAATGGAATATTACTCAGCCACAAAAGAAGAAATAATGCTATTTGCAGCAACATGAAAGGATCTAGAAATTATCATACTAAATGAAGTAAGTCAGAACGAGAAAGACAAATACCATCTGATACCACTTATATGTGGAATCTAAAATATAAAACAAATGAACATAACTACAAAACAGACTCACAAACATAGAGAATAGACTTGTAATTGCTAAGGGGGAGAGGGGTGAGGGAGGGAAGGATTGGGAGTTTGGGGTTAGCAGAGGCAAACTAGTATATATAGGCTGGATAAACAACAAGCTTGTGCTACTGAATAGCACAAGAAACTATGTTCAATATCTTATGATAAACCATCATGAAAAAGAATATCAAAAAATATATATATAATGTATGACTGAATCACTTTGCTACACAGCAGAAATTAACACATTGTAAATTAACTACAATAAAATTTTAAGAAATAAATGAATTTTTTTAAGGGAGTGAAATATTGGGGAATGACTAGGGAGTACAGTCACTTGAGTTGAGTCCCACCTCTGCCTAATTGTGTGACTTGATCCAAATCTCAGCCTCAATTATTCATGATTAAAGTAGAAGTAATAATAGTACTCTCCTCACAGAACTGCTATAGAATTAAGTGAAATAACAGTAAAAAGCACTTGGTATGGTACATAAATACTCAGAAAATATGAGGAATGCTGTGATTAATCTTTCAGAATCCATCACCCTATAACATTTTGTCATGCTCTCTTTTGTAGGGTTCTACTACCCAAGGTTTTCTCATGCTGGGATCACTTACCATTTATATTATGAAAACAATAGGCCTGATGAATGTTTCAGACAGGACAGGCCTCTCCTACCCAAGCCTCCTCAATGAAGGGCCCAACACTCCACATTTGAAAACACCGGTCCTAACTACATTTCCCAAGTTCCCACCAAAATCCCTTCTCCCTACTGCCCTCTGCTCCGAGTTCTTTTTCCAAAGCACCAAACTCATCTTACAATCTTTCAGAGGCTTGTTCTGTTTCAGGAGATGAAGCCCAAATGCTTTGACATGGACCACAGCACATGGTCAAGCTGCCTCTGTCTCTAAGTTCTCATCTCCAACCTCGAGGACCAGTGCAGCGCCTGTTAAATGTCAGGAGCTCAGCAAACGTTTGTCTGATGAGAAGAGGACCTGAAAATCTCACACCACAGAGTGAAGGCTTGCTTCGCCTTCACCTGCATCTGTGTGCTCTATTGTTTCCTAGGGATGACCACAAATGGGTTCTATCACAGATCTGAGGCCCAGAAGTCTGAGATCAAGGTGTTGGCAGAGCCAAGCTCCCTCTAAAGGATGGGAGGATCCCCACTTGCCTCTTTCAGCTTCTAGTGGCTCCTGGTGCCTTGGCTTGTGGCTACATCACTCCAATCTCTGCCTCCATCTTTACATGGCCTTCTTCCCTGTGTCTCTTCTGTGTTTGTGTCTCAAATTTCCCTCTATTTTCTCTTATAAGGTCACTAGTCATTGGACTCAAGACACAGTCTAAAACCAGGATGACTTCATCTTGAGATCGTCAACATAATAATACCTGCAAAGCCCTTATTTCCAAAGAAAGTCACATTTGCAAGAACCTGGGATTAAGAGTTGGACATATCTTTCTGAGGAACACAATTTAATCCACTACAACTGTCAAGGGCTAGAGAGGTCCAGGGGTGAGGTGTGACTGAAACACAGACAGCCCTACCCATGCTCAGGAAGGAAATGGGATGTTCGTTTGCAGTTCAGAGATCAAAGCTATGTGAGTACTGAGCACACCATTTGGCAAGAGCCCCTGAACCAGTCTAAGGGAGCAGGGAAGCAATATTTTCTGCCCAGTTATTTTATTTCAGATCCACTTGTTAATGGTTTGGGTTTCTATTTTGAAACTGTGAATGATTTATTAACATGACAAATTAGAGAAAAGAAAAAAATCATATAGACTTCTTCATTCTCATATCTTTTCTCCCATTTTTAGGTTTTAGTTTGGGTGTTTTAATGGACAATTTAAAATTAAACCTGCATATAGAGTTTATAGGTTTCCCTGGTGGCTCAGATGGTAAAGAATCTGCCTGCAATGCAGGAGACCCAGGTTCAATCCCTGGGTTGGGAAGATCCCTTGGAGAAGGGACTGGCAACCCACTCCAGTATTCTTGCCTGGAGAATCCCATGATCAGAGGAGCCTGGCAGGGTACGTCTATGGGGCTGCAAAGAGTCAGAAATGACTGAAGCGACTTAGTGTGATTCTATATATATATATACCTCCATATATCTCAGTACCATGCTTATAGTAATTTTTCTTGCCTTGTCACTTTGAGAAGTTATTTATTAGCTGGCTGGTGCCTTGGCCTTGATGGCTCTTCATCGCTCCCCCACTTTCACCTTCACAACCACCACTACAACACACACACATATGCATGCACACATGCACATATGCATGCACACACGCACACAAACAATCACACACTTCCTATCGCTTGTACTCTTGACATGATCTTGTATTAATTTTTGTTAGGTCAATAGTGTTTATATTATCTACTGCTAAGCCAGGAAGCATGCCACTTTTTGCTTTGCTTTCGATATATTTATCACTAATGCACTTTCAAATTCTTCTCCACTGTCTAAATCTCTTCTCAAAACTATTTTATTAAAGCTTTGCTTGGAGCCCTGACCTGTTTTAACTGGTTCAGTTGCTTCTGGTGCTGACCTGGGATCTCCCCCAGTCCTTACTGCCAGGAGTCCCTTCACCTCTGTCTCCCCCAGGATCTCCTGTTCCCCAGGTCCTGTGTCTTCCTTTTTATTTGCTTACTCTCTCATTGTGAAGGGGTACCTCCCCCAGGAGGTTCCTGAGAAAGGACATCAATTCCTAGAGACCCTAAAGGTCTGAAAATATCTTCAGTCTATTTAATATTTAACTGATGTCCTTTTTAAACATATGTTTGTTTACTTATTTATTTGGCAGTGCCAGGTCTCCGTGGCGGCACGCAGGATCTTTAATTTTTGAGTTGCAGCAAGCAGGATCTTTAGTTGTGGCACGTGGGGGTCTAGTTCCCTGACCAGGGATTGAACTGGCCTCCTGCATTGTGAGCGTGGAGTCTTTTAGCCCCTGGACCAACAGGGAAATCCCTAAACTGATGTTCTGACTAGGAATAAAATTCTAGGTGAAAGAGAATTTCCTTTCAGAATTGGTAAGAAGTTTCTCCGTTCATTTCTAACTTCCTTAGTTGCTTTTGAAAAATCCAAAATCACTCTCTGCCAACATCTTCCCCCAATCGCTCACCTCTACCTCCAACTCTGTATGAGGTTCTCTTTGTCCCCATGGTTCTGTACTTTCTGATGATCTAAGAAGCAACCAGAGACAGAAACCAACCATACTCCAAGATGGAACTTTTAAAGACTTTTTAATAAAGAAACTAACTACAAGGGCCATGATGAAAAGAACCAGGGTTCCAGAGAAACTTTAGGGCCAGCAAGGACAGAAAGCTCATGGCACCCTTTGATGTGAGGGGCTAGGGAAGAAGAAACAAATATCTATACCAGATTCTGTTGCACGCAGCAGTTCTAGACAAAGGACTGCCCAACAGAAACTGCAGCAGCAGCAAGCGTAGCCACTTCCAGGACTATGTCTGATGATGTCATAGCTGGAGTCATCTGATGGTCATGAGAGAAAAACCACATTTTTGTCCTTACTTAAGTGGTCTCCCCCGTGGGTACTTGGTGCTTGCTGGCTGTTTGTTGGTCTCTGGCTTATCAGATATTCCTTCCTATACTTACACATCACAAAAGCCTTCTTATTGCTGAGGAATAGGGTATGCATTAGATTGGACACAGGAAGGAGATGAGTTGGTAGAACTTAGTCCTTACAATTTAGCTGAATAGTCCAGCTGTCCCTCGGGGACAAAGTACTGCTCTTGGCCCACTCCCCCAGGACCCCAGGCGAAGGCCAGTTTGGGTGGGAAAGAAATAGACAACAGGACTTATATCTGGAAGGCCATAAAGCCCCTTCTAAGTAAGACACAAATGGTCAAGCCACAAAGGAAAACATCCTTCAAAGCACCCAGGAGGGGACAAGGTAAGTCCTGATAGAGCCACCTTAAGCCCCTATCAGAAGATTTTGATATGAGCTAAAGAAAGGCACCTCTTCTGTGGAGACAAGAGAAAAAGATGCTCACTCTGGGCACATCTAGCCCTGCGGGAATATAGCTTGGTGAGCAGAACAGGGCTGGGTACCAGCCCTCATTCTCCCTCTGAGTCAGGCAACTTTGTCAAATAGATAAACTCTACAATTACGTTAAGCGGCTCTGGGTCCTCTTTTAGAGATTAAATATGGCAAATTTATCAGGGTATGGACCATAACAATAGGGCATGGTGATGCCAGGAAAAGACAGGCCTATTGCCACCATCCCAGAGCTGACTCAGAGTGAAATAATACATTTTTGGAAGCTAAAAATGCAAAGATAAATGATAACCAGCTTGTCAGACCCAAGAAAGGTGAATCATACACCAGCAACAGGAAAAGCCAAGATGTCATCAGAATTATACCACAAACAGAACTGCCAGGATACCACCAGAATTTGACCCCAAAGAGGTTCAGACACTGTCTCCCCATTCCCTAAAATGTTATTTACTTTGAAACAAGCTTCACTTACAATCCCAAGAGTATTGTTCTCCGAGTGAGGCCACCAGAAGCCTGGAAAGGACCCTGGTTAGCCCTGAGCAATGGCTGCAGAGCTGACCATAAGGATACAGGAAGCCCACCAAGCCTTTTGCTCCTTTGGATATCTTGAGCAAAAGTGGGATGGAGGAGGACTTTTTGGCAGAACAAAGAGAGGGATGGATCTGTATCCCCCAAATGGGGCTGCAGAAGCTAAAAATCCTTAGGTGGAAGAGCTTCAAGGCAAAGTAATACCTGGAATCCCTTGTGTCCAGGTTTTCAGAAACACTGGAACGTGCTCCATTACACTGCCCAGGAAGCTTTTGGCTGCAGGGACTCTGGCCAACCACCAGTCCCTGCCTCGTGCTGCCCTGCCCCATCTTCCCAGGCTCTGAAAAAATGGTTTTATAAGACGCTCACTTTCCCATGGAGAAGGCAATGGCACCCCACTCCAGTACTCTTGCCTGGAAAATCCCATGGACGGAGGAGCCTGGCGGGCTTCATCCATGGGGTTGCTAAGAGTCGGACACGACTGAGCGACTTCACTTTCACTTTTCCCTTTCATACACTGGAGAAGGAAATGGCACCCCACTCCAGTGTTCTTGCCTGGAGAATCCCAGGGATGGGGGAGCCTGGTGGGCTGCCATCTATGGGGTCGCACAGAGTCGGACACGACTGAAGCCACTTAGCAGCAGCAGCAGTACTTTCCCATTCCAGGCAGTTTAGCTCAGCTATGAATAAAGAACACTGAGAAATGGTAGGTCATAATTCTAGTTCTGTGGGTGGCCCCCCCGTGACATTGCATCTAACTTCTTGTTGCAGCTCCACATAGACACTGGGGAAGTTTTCAAGAACGTGAAGGCCTTGACCTTCCCTTGTATTGCAACACTGGAATCCTAGAGACCCATTCGGGAAGATCATAGGTCAGAACTATTTTCACAATGATACTAAGATATCTTGCCTTTTTCACTGCACTGACATTTAAACTAATGTTACACACGCAATGGTAGATAAAACTGCTGGCCTCAGTCAAGGCAGGGACACCAGAAAGTCCAAGTGGACTAGTATTCAATGTATTCTTAACTGCCACACATCCACAAGGTAGAAAAGCCAGATTCACTCTAAAATGCCTTTGATGAAGCAGAAAGAAATATTAATGTTATTAATTCTTGATTCTTTATAATACTTTGGGTAATGAATTTGGCAGTATGTGTCAAGTCTAGTGAATTCCAAGGTAATGTATTTGTCTCCAAGAAAAGCACTTGTGAAATTTTGCATTTCAAGGAGAGCTAACTACTTTTATTTTCTCCATGGATCATGATTTTCACTAATTTAGCTGAAAGACAAATATTCTTATTCAGATTTGGGTGTTTGACAGACATCTTTGCGAAAATTAGAAAAGCAAATCAAGAAATACAACTGACAGTGTTTGTTGCCAATTACAAAATTTGAGCTTTGAAGCAAAAATTACAATTTTGGAAAATTTGTACCTGTACCTTGAACTTGACAGCTTCCCAGTACTTAAAGACTTTTGACTATCTTTAAGTTACTACCATTTTTTTTTTCTAAGATTGGTGTTGATGTGAACAGTTGGCATGTTTTGATGTTGTTTCATAAAATGTGTCAATATTTGAAAGGTCTATGTAACTCAGTGAGCAAATATCGTAAGTCATGAATGGGTAAAAGATCCATTTAAAGTGCAAAATAGACCAGTAGATTCTTCATGTATCTGAGCATGAAAGTCACTTGATAAAGTTTCAGACTTCACATTGCAACTAACCTTTAAGAAACTAACACTTATATTTGTTGTAGTATCAAAGAAGAATAAAGATTTTTTAAATGACCACTAGAATACTCCTTCCTTTCCCAGCTACTATCTGTGTGAGGCTGGTTCTTCCTCACAGACTGCAAGCAAAAGAGTTTATCCCAGCAGAGTTCATGCAGAAGCATATGTAAGAACCCAGCTGTTTTTTTTAAGCCAAACATTAGGTGATTTGAAAAATGTAAAACAATTCCCCTCTTCTCACTGACTTTTTTTGTCTAGGAAAATAGTTATTTTAATAAAATATGTTCTTATATTAACACATACCAGTTTTATTATAATTATTTTAAATGAATTAATACGTAGCTTAAATTTTTAATATGGCTAGTTTTCATTAAAATGTACTTATATGTTAATGTGTAATATTATGTTAATATATAATAGGTTTATTACAGTTACTTTTAAATGACTTGATAAATAATTAATAAAATTTTTCTTAGTTCTACTTTTTAATACAGTAAATCTGCTCACAGAAACAAAAGCTAGTTGGGATTCCTCAATAATTTTTCAGAGTCTGAAGAAGTCCTAAGACCAAAATATTTGAGAAAATCCTGCCCTAGGGAATGACCCAAGGCAGCATGATTGAGGCTAACTCACTGGACAAGTTTGTGAAAAAGAGCAGAGAAGAAATAAAGGTGACTTTCTTAAACAAAGTCAATTTAGAAGTTGCTGTTCCTGCTCACATCCTATTGGTCAACACTCAGTTTCATGGCCATACCCAGCTGCCCAGGAGGCTGGGAAACTTGGTCTCCTGGGCAGCGGAAAGAGAAGAATTAGAATTCTCTGCCTTACTCCCAAATCTAGACTTTGTTGGCATTCAAAATAGAATCCTCTCAGTTGGTTTAAAGGCAGTTGTGTTACAGTGGCCAGCACTGCATCGGCTGAGCTCACATGGGCAATGTTTGGGCAATACAGGAGCTGTCAGTTTGCAATCCTGTGATTCAACTGACTCAGCTGAAGCTGGGTTGGAATGTGGCATTTATAATGTGCACGAGGTTATATGTCCACTCAGAGATTGTCTTGTGTAACACCTGGACCTGAGCGCTGGCCACACTGACAAGGACAAGTAGATATTAACACTGCCACTGTACAGTCAAAATGACTCAGGCTCCATGAGCCACTGGGCCTCATGTAAAAATGATATAATAGTAATAATAATATGATGATGATAATGGCATCAAGGAAATGTGAGTGGAGAAGGGACCCTCACCACAGATTTCAATGTGTCTCCCACCAAATAAGAGGCTAGCTGCTTGAGAGGATTATCCAGACAGACAACAGGTGCCGTCCTTGAGAGAAAACTTTTCCTCTCCTGCTCATCCAAGATGACCTCCTAACAGCAGCATATTGGACCAGCCCCCAGAGCCCCAAGTGGGTGCAGGGTGGCCTTCTCTGGGCCTAAAGCACTACAGGTAGGACAAGATATCGTGAGATCATGAGCCCAGCCTACGTGGTTAACACCAGACAGCTGACCACCAATCTTGGCAGTGACCCAGCAGATCCTCAGTGTTCAGGTCACTTCTTTTCATCTTAGTTTCTAGGTCTTTAAAATGCAGGAGAAAAAATGTGTTCCATTCATAGGGTTACTCAAAAAATCAAACAAGATACAATCTGAAACACAGCACACCTAAAAGGAGAAACACCCAGTGTGAGTAGCCGGTTGTCATGGATATTATCTCTGCTTGTCACAGGTGAGAGGTCACTAGGTCACTTACAATGTTTGTGCTCATATGTCCTCCTCCTCATCATCCAAACTTTTTTTTTTATGTTTAATTATGGTAAAATACACAAAATATAAAATTTGCCATCTTAACCATTTTCAGGTGAACAATTTGGCGGTGTTAAATTAAGCAGATTCACATTGTTGTGCAACCAATCTCCAGAATGTTTTTATCTTGCCAAAATGAAATACTACCCATTAAACTAAAACTCTCCATTCCTCTCAGAATTTGTTTTGAAGAAATCCTTTCTCTCATGCTTCCAGAGCCAGGATCAGCTAAATCTGGTGTGCCATGCAGGGGAGCCCCAGGACTCTCCTTCACCTTCCCATAATTTACTCATGAATATGTTATGTTGAGCTGACCATTAGACAGGTTCTTAGCAATGCTTTGAATCTAAACAAAAAAAAAATGTTATTCTTCTCAAAGATCTCACAGTATATTTTACTAGTGTGTCAGTAATCAAGTGTGACTCAATGGTTATAAATGATACAATTAAAGTCTACACAAAGTGTAGAGAGAGCGCCAAAGAAGAAGCCATCAGCATCAGGGAGAGGAATGAACAGGAAAATGGTGAGGAATGTTACTAAAGATTTCACAGAGGAGAAGTTTCTCAAGTTTGGGATTTTAAGACTGAAGAGGCAGAAATTCATCAGAGAAAACAGTGAAGAACTTTTGAGATACAAACAGTTCAGTTTAATACAAATTAATTTTTGTCTAACATTTTCTCATCAATTGTCTAATTCACCAAGGAGATTTGAAATGATATTTTCACAGGCAGGAAGTTTAATAGACTTGGGGAGGGTGGTTATGACAATGACAGACCAGTGAAGGAAATGATTTTTGCAGAAAGACGTGGAAATTCCATCTCTGTATCTGACCCCTCTCTCTATGGGATATGCACACATTCTTCTAGGGACCAATATTCAGAATAAATACAAAAATTATTTATAAAATTTAGGTTAAAAATTTCCTCCTCTTATGATATCTTTTATGTCTGTCTCTTGATCTAAAGTTTGAAAATCAGTAATTCTTTTTCTGACATATTTTTAGTTTTCATGTTTGATTTTCTCAGCTCTGTTTATATTGCTAAAAAGTCTACCAATTGTGCTGGAAGCATTTTTTTGTTTGTTTGCTTGTTTTTTGCTTTTAAAAAACTGTTCTTTTGTTGTTCAGTGCCATTTTAAAAAATAAATCTTTTTAGAAACAATTCCTTATGTTATATTTTACCAACAGCCATTTCAAACATATCTGTTGGGTATACCCCAATTTAACTCTTGATGAATGAAGAATTTAACTACTGACTGACTTTTCCTTTTTGCCTAAGTACTCTAAAATGTTTACAGGATTGCTCTAAATTATTCCAAACACAATGAGATATTTGAAAAGCAGAGCATTATGGCTTTAGTTATTTCTAGTACAAATCCTACAGATACTTTGAATGAAGAATCAAAGTATTCACAGACTTGTATATTTTAAGATCCTTGTATCTGGCAACTGTGGTAATAACTTCCATCTCACTTCAAAAGAAGGGATCATACAATAGCTAGGCCATGGAAGCAGCCTAGATGTCCGTCAATAGATGAATGGATAAAGTTGTGGTACATATACACAATGGAATATTACTCAGCTATAAAAAGGAACACATATGAGTCAATTCTAATGAGGTGGGTGAACCTAGAGCCTGTTATACAGAGTGAAGCAAATCAGAAAGAGAAAGACAAATATCACATATTAATGCATATACGTGGAATCTAGAAAGATGATACTGATGATCCTATTTGCAAAGCAGCAAAGGAGACGCAGACCTTAAGAACAGACTTTTGGTCACAGTGGGGTAGGGAGAGGGTGGGAGGACTTGAGAGAGTAGTACTGAAATACATACATTAACATACGTAAAACAGATAGCCAGTGGGAATTTACTGGATCATGCAGGGAACCCAAAGTTGGTGCTCTGTGACAACAGAGGGGTGGGATGGGGAAGGAGGTGGGAGTGATGTTTAAGATAGAGGGGACACATGTATGCCTTTGGCTGATTCATGTTGGTGTATGGCAGAAACCATCACTACATTGTAATTATCCTCCAATTAAAAATAAAGTAATTTTTTTTAAAAAAAGGAACGGATCATCCAGGTAAAGAGAAGTGAAGTCTCAAGTGGAAGCAATGGGACTCTACTCATCTCTTTACCTGGGTGATCCCTTCTTTTGAAGTGAGGTGGAAGCTATTACTACAACTGCAAGATACAAGGGATCTTAAAATATACAGATCTGTAAATATTTTGATTCTTCATTCAAAACATCTATAGGATTTTTACTAGAAATAACTATACTTAAGCCACAATGCTCTGCTTTTCAAATATCCCATTGTGTTTGGAATAATTTAGAGCAATCCTATAAACATTTTTAGAGTACACAGGCAAAAAAGGAAAAGTCAATCAATAGTTAAATTCTTCATTCATTAATAGTTAAATTGGGATCTATTCAACAGATATGTTTGAACTATCCCACAGATACATTTTAAACTATCACAGTGTTTTTAATCAGTTATCCTCCAATATAAAGAAAGAAGTTAAAAAAAAAAAAAAAAGGAAAGAAGTCAGAGCTAGGGTCTGTCTTGGAGAAATAGCCCCAGGGACTGGAGAAGCACTCAGCTTTCCAGGTGGTGCTAATGATAAAGAACCCGCTTGTCCATGCCGGAGACATAGGGAATGCAGGTTCGATCCCTGGGTCAGGAAGATCTACTGGAGAGGGAAGTGGCAACCCACTCCAGTATTCTTGCCTGGAGAATCCCATGGACAGAGGAGCCTGGTGGGCTACAGTCCATGTTAAGTCACTTCAGTCGTGTCTGACTTTTTGCGACCCCATGACTGTAGCCCTCCAGGCTCCTCTGTTCATGGGATTCTCCAGGCAAGAATACTGGAGTGGGTTGCCATGCCCTTCTCCAGGGGATTTTTCCCAATCCAGGGATTGAACCTGCATCTTTTATGTCTCCTGCAGTGGGAGGAAGGCTACAGTCCACAGTGTCGCAAAGAGTCCGACATGACTGAAGCGATTTAACACACAAGCACAATAATTCTTTGGTCTTCTGGGGACTCAGATGGTAAAGAATCTGCCTGTAATGAAAGAGACCCGGGTTTGATCCCTGGGTTGGGAAGGTTCCCTAGAGAAGGAAATGGCAACCCACTTCAGTATTCTTGCCTGGAGAATTCTGTGGATGGAGGACCCTGACAGACTATAGACCATGAGACTGCAAAGAGTCAGATATGACTGAGCAATTAACACACAGCTTCAGAAGGCTAATGGCCCCGGGGTGTGTCTTAACTTCTGAGGTAGAACTTACCTGAGTTCTGTCTTTATCTGTCTTAGCTCCCAGGGGCTATAATTCAGAGACTGCATTCCACAAAAGAATCCTAAACCCATGTGAAATAACCCTGAAATATCTTGCCCTTTAGGACAGACTTGAGGGCAGGATAAACATATGGCCCAGGTGAACATATGAGAATTGTAGGTAAGCTTAAACTAGGTCTTCCTTCACCTTGGTTTTTTTTTACTATGTCTATGATGTAATTTTAATGACAAATCAAAACTCAACAAAATGCTGAATGAGGACAAATTTGAAATCTATTTGGGAAACTGGAGATTTTTGCTTTTATACATATACACACTTGGGAAAAAAAAAAAAAGATGGAAGTTTCCCAGATGTTGGGGGCCAGGGGCAAAAATCCAGTTGCTTTCAATTATTGGAGAAGCAGGCAAGTATGCTTTGACAGAGCCTCTCCACGTATAATTTAAATTCCATGATTCAGGGAGTCTAATTAGATGAAGGAGAAATGCCCTGTACTAGTTTGTTTCATCACTGATCTATCCAATTATAGAGTCCTTAACTAAACTGCCAGTAAATCCTATCAGGATGCAAAGTGTATAAAAGCCTCATTGGGTTTCTTTTTATTCCATTTCCTCCTTTAGTATCAATTTTTCCATACTTGATTAATGGTAACCAAAGTAAATTTTTTAACTATTTCCCTCCTGAAATATAAAGTAACACAAATGATTTTTGAAGTGATCGTTTTGCTTTTTCATTCTGTGATTTTAAATTTTCTTTCCTGTTTCAGATACTAGAGCATCTGTTTTAAATATAGTGCTTTTGGTTGAGTTCCCTCCCACATTTTTGTTAAGTGATACATTTTCTTGAAGGTTCATCTTGAATTGGTTCATCTTGAAATGATGTCTGATTTTTTGAAATATGAAAACATATATGAGGAAATGACCATATTATTCATATTTAGAGTACTATGTTTATAGATATATACATTTATAGTAAAAGATTTAAGACATGCATGAGAATGTCAGGACACAAGCTAACTCCCAGGAGGGAGGGAAGAGAAAAGGTGGGCTTCTGTTCTACCAGTAATGCTTTATTTCCGTTTAACAGAAAAAAATATCTGAAGCAACTATGACATATTACTAAGTCTGGTTGGACTGTAGAGGCCATTAACTGTGTCAAGAACAATCACAGAAACCTTAGGAATAAAGCCAGTGCTAAATTCATATGAACTGTAAAGGCATAAAACATGAAAATGATAAGTATGATAAATATCATAAGATAGAAAATATAACAAACCAGTGAATATAATATAAAAGAATCATATTCACAAATATAGAGAACATCTGTTAGTGGTTACCAGTGGTGGGGGGCAATATAGGGGTGAGAGAGTGGGAGGTACAAACTATTAGATGTAAGATAGGCTCAAGGATAATTATACAACATGGGGAATATAGCCAATATTTTATAATAACTGCAAACGAAAAGTAACCTTTAAAATCATACAAAAATATTAAAAAAATTTTTAAAAGAAAAATCAGAGCTCATTGGAACTATAACGGTTATAGAAAAATGGTTGTGGTAAACTATCTACATTTCTCTTTTAATAGATTCATGATAGGATGATCAGAGAAAGGCAATAGAAAACACTTATCTGCACTTCAGCAGGGCATGGAACAAAGTCTCTAATTCACTCACTCAATAAACAATTATTGAATACTGTACTCTGCAAAGCCCGCCTTGATATGTAAATAGCCCATTCCATCCATGCTTCATATAGCACAGTCACCAGAGGCTGCTCACATAGTTCCAACAGTGCCCCTCAATGAGTTTCCTCAATCCACTTTGACTTCTTTGCTCATCAGCAGTCACTGCTTTCAGGAAGCCTTCCCTGATGCTCCTTCCCCTGAAGCAGTCCCTCCTGTGTGCAACCAAATCTTCTTGTGCACGTATTTATCCACATATCTCTCCCACTGATTTGCGCTTGCTTATTTGCTTGTATCATTCCCCATTTTAACCATCCTATTTGCAAAAACTCTGTTTTAGCTCTGCCCCTGTCAGAAAGTAAGGGTCCTATAGATATTGCCTGAATGCAAGTCTATTAAGCAGAGTTGCAAGTGGTACCACACCTGGCAGTGGTCGCCTTCCACATTTATTTGAGAGAGTTTCTTTTGTGTTTGTCTTGACATGACTATCTGACAGCTGCTCACTTATGGGTGCTCCTCCCCAGCTTCCCTTAGAGGTCACCATACCCACATACTTATAAACTTCTTCAGATTGCCCAGTGATTAACTGCTGAATCATTAGAGACATATATAAAAAGCAGCCACATCCACTACCATAAAACAAACACAGGAAAGTCTAATACATAGGAAGCAATTTCCTAATTGCTCCACTAATTAACTAAGAGTATTCTCATCCCAGGTGTTTGTTATGAGGTTGAACTGAAGAGGAAGTTCCAATTACATTTATTAAGCACCTGTTAGGCTAAGCCTTAGATATGCTTTGTCCCTTCACATGCTTCCTTACATTAAGATCAGTCATTTGGTTTCAGACCTGTAGTCAGGTGCCACAATGGTAAAGAAACCACCTGCCAAAGCAGAAGACGCAGGAGCCCCGGGTTCCATCCCTGGGTTGAGAAGAGCAGGAAATGGTAATCCACTCTAGTATTCTTGTCTGGAAAATTCCATGGACAGAGGAGCCTGGTGGGCTACAGTCCATAGGGTCACAAAGAGTTGGACACGACTGAGCAACTGAGTATGCATTTGGTTTTAGAGATGAGGAAACAGAGGTAAAAGAAAGGAGTCAACACATGCAGCTATTTAGGGGAAGGATTTGGATCCAGGGGCTCTGGGAAGGACAGAGTACATTCCACAGCCTAGTGTCTTTGAGCCACAATCCATTTCCAAAGGGAGCACCCCAGCAGGGTTTGCAAGGGATTCCTATCACTTTCTGGTTGTATCAGACTCTTTGAAACTTCACAGTATTTTCAAGTATTTAAAGCTTTGTAGGAAGGGGTGATAAGACGTGGATCTCTACCACCCCAGATTATGCTCTTCATGCCCCTCAGCACAACTTGTTTGCTAAAGTGCACACAGAGATGAGATAGGCCAGAGAGGGTTAATTTTTAGTTGTTACCTTGATTTCACTAGTAAAAGGGTTTTGTCTTCTCTAAGCCCCTGATGATCGGTAGCAAATGTTGCAGCTGAATCCCTGCAGAACAGGCCTCCTGGTCAGTGGACACAGCATCCATCTGACGAAGAACATTTCAAAGCTCCGAACAGGACTATTCCATGAGATACTCAGCATTCAGGCCCTGGAAAGACTAAGTCTTTAAAACCATTAACCTAGTGACTTGTACCCAAGGCCCAAGGTAAGAGAAACCCAAGTAAGACGGTTAAGTGTTGCGAGAGGGCATCAGAGGGCAGACACACTGAAACTAAAATTACAGAAAACTAGCTAATCTGATCACATGGACCACAGCCTTGTCTGTCTCAATGAAACTAAGCCATGCCGTGTGCGGCCACCCAAGACGGATGGGTCATGGTGGAGAGGTCTGACAGGAAGTGGTCCACTGGAGAAGGGCATGGCAAACCACTTCAGTATTCTTGCCTTGAGAACCCCATGAATAGTATGAAAAGGCAAAAAGATAGGACACTGAAAGATGAACTCCCCAGGTCAGTAGGTGCCCAATATGCTACTGGAGAAGAAGGGAGAAATAACTCCAGAAGGAATAAAGAGAAAGAGCCAAAGCAAAAACAATGGCCAGTTATGGATGAGACTGGTGATGGAAGCAAAGTCTGATGCTGTAAAGAGCAATACTGCATAGGAACCTGGAATGTTAGGTCCATGAATCAAGGCAAATTGGAAGTGGTCAAACAGGAGATGGCAAGAGTGAATGTCGACATTCCAGGAATCAGTGAACTAAGATGGACTGGAATGGGTGAATTTAACTCAGATGACCATTATATCTACTACTGTGGGCAAGAATCCCTTAGAAGAAATGGAGTAGCCATCATGGTCAACAAAAGAGTCCAAAATGCAGTACTTGGATGCAATCTCAAAAACAACAGAATGATCTCTGTTCGTTTCCAAGGCAAACCATTCAACATCACGGTAATCCAAGTCTATACCCCGACCAGTAACGCCGAAGAAGCTCAAGTTGAACGGTTCTATGAAGACCTACAAGACCTTCTAGAACTAACACCCAAAAAAGATGTCCTTTTCATTATAGGGGACTGGAATGCAAAAGTAGGAAGTCAAGAAAGACCTGGCGTAACAGGCAAGTTTGGCCTTGGAGTACAGAATGAAGCAGGGCAAAGGCTAATAGAGTTTTGCCACGAGAACGCACTGGTAATAGCAAACACCCTATTCCAACAACACAAGAGAAGACTCTACATGTGGACATCACCAGATGGTCAACACCGAAATCAGATTGATTATATTCTTTGCAGCCAAAGATGGAGAAGCTCTATACAGTCAGCAAAAACAAGACCAGGAGCAGACTGTGGCTCAGATCATGAACTGCTTATTGCCAAATTCAGACTTAAATTGAAGAAAGTAGGGGAAACCACTAGTCCATTCAGGTATGACCTAGATCAAATCCCTTATGAGTATACAGTGGAAGTGACAAATAGATTTAAGGGACTAGACCCAACAGACAGAGTGCCTGATGAACTATGGACAGAGGTTCGTGACATTGTACAGGAGACAGGGATCAAGAAAATCCCCATGGAAAAGAAATGCAAAAAAGCAAAATGGCTGTCTGAGGAGGGCTTAAAGATAGCTGGGAAGAGAAGAGAAGCGAAAAGCAAAGGAGAAAAGGAAAGATATTCCCATCTCAATGCAGAGTTCCAAAGAATAGCAAGGAGAGATAAAAAAGCCTTCCTCAGCGATCAGTGCAAAGAAATAGAGGAAAACAACAGATTGGGAAAGACTAGAGATCTCTTCAAGAAAATTAGAGATACCAAAGGAACATTTCATGCAAAGATAGGCTCCATAAAGGACAGAAATGGTATGGACCTAACAGAAGCAGAAGATATTAAGAAGAGGTGGCAAGAACACACAGAAGAACTGTACAAAAAATATCTTCATGACCCAGATAATCACGATGGTGTGATCACTCACCTAGAGCCAGACATCCTGGAATGTGAAGTCAAGTGGGCCTTAGAAAGCATCACTACGAACAAAGCTAGTGGAGGTGATGGAATTCCAGTTGAGCTATTTCAAATCCTCAAAGGTGATGCTGTGAAAGTGCTGCACTTGATATGCCAGCAAATTTGGAAAACTCAGCAGTGGCCACAGGACTGGAAAAGGTCAGTCTTCATTCCAATTCCAAAGAAAGGCAATACCAAAGAATGCTCAAACTACTGCACAACTGCACTCATCTCACATGCTAGTAAAGTAATGCTCAAAATTCTCCAAGCCAGGCTTCAGCAATACGTGAACCATGAACTTCCAGATGTTCAAGCTGGTTTTAGAAAAGGCAGAGGAACCAGAGATCAAATTGCCAATATCCGTTGGATCATCAAAAAAGCAAGAGAGTTCCATAAAAACATCTATTTCTGCTTTATTGACTATGCCAAAGCCTTTGACTGTGTGGATCACAATAAACTGTGGAAAATTCTGAAAGAGATGGGAATACCAGACCATCTGACCTGTCTCTTGAGAGACCTGTATGCAGGTCAGGAAGCAACAGTTAGAACTGGACATGGAACAACAGACTGGTTCCAAATAGGAAAAGGAGTACGTCAAGGCTGTATATTGTCACCCTGCTTATTTAACTGATATGCAGAGTACATCATGAGAAACGCTGGGCTGGAAGAAACACAAGCTGTAATCAAGATTGCCAGGAGAAATATCAATAACCTCAGATACGCGGATGACACCACCCTTATGGCAGAAAGTGAAGAAGAACTAAAGAGCCTCTTGATGAAGGTGAAGGAGGAGAGTGAGAAGGTTGGCTTAAAGCTCAACGTTCAGAAAACTAAGATCATGGCATCTGGTCTCATCACTCCATGGGAAATAGATGGGGAAACAGTGGAAACAGTGTCAGACTTGATATTTTTGGGCTCCAGAATCACTGCTGATGGTGACTGCAGCCATGAAATTAAAAGACGCTTACTCCTTGGAAGGAAGGTTATGGCCAACCTAGATAGCATATTTAAAAGCAGAGACATTACTTTGCCAACAAAAGTCTGTCTAGTCAAGGCTACGGTTTTTCCAGTGGTCATGTATGGATGTGAGAGTTGGACGGTGAAGAAAGCTGAGCACTGAAGAATTGATGCTTTTGAACTGTGGTGTTGGAGAAGACTCTTAAGAGGCCCTTGGACTGCAAGGAGATCCAATCAATCCATCCTAAAAAGAGATCAGTCCTGGGTGTTCATTGGAAGGTCTGATGTTGAAGCTGAAACTCCAATACTTTGGCCACCTCATGCGAAGGGTTGACTCACTGGAAAAGACCCTAATGCTGGGTAGGATTGGGGGCGGGAGGAGAAGGGGACAACAGAGGATGAGATGGTTGGATGGCATCACTGATTCGATGGACATGGGTTTGGGTAGACTCCGGGAGTTGGTGATGGACAGAGAGGCCTGGCGTGCTGCAATTCATGGGGTCGCAAAGAGTCGGACACGACTGAGCAACTGAACTGAACTGACTTGAGTGACTTGTACAATCTAGGGACTTTAAATACAAAATCCCACGGCAACAAGTTGATTTGAGAGGATCAAGAAACCTGACACCCAATCAGGCCACTATACCTAAGGTAGCACAAGAATTAGGGAAATTAAACAAAAAGAAGATTTTCCCCCCCAATTCTCTTTGTTTATGGCTGATCGTTCAACATTGCAAATAGGGTATGAGTCTCATCCAGTTGGAGTTCAATGCCTTGAGCTTCTAATCTGAACCTGGAATCTCTTAATGCAACAACTACAAGCCATGGGGCACCAATGTCATTTGTTGGTCAGTACCACACAGTTACAGGAGTAATGGCTGTATCTTGGACAATTAAAAAATAAACTAAAACTTGCCCTAGGTTTTTAAAAAATTCTGTAAAATACTTCTGGATTACAATGACATCTGGCTAGCAGTTCCCCATTGAGCTTATCTGCTTCTTACATAAAAGACTATGAAATAATGGAAAAAATAAGAAAAAGAATATAGCCACTTTGCTGTACAGTAGAAATTAAACACAACATTGTAAATCAACTATACTTCAATAAAAAAATTCTTAAGACAATGAAGACACTGGAAAAAGATGAAAACGATCAGGAACCAAAATTAAGTCAAATAAATGCCTCTTTTCAACAGGTCACTCACTGCTTCTAGCAATTCAATACTAGTGAATTTCTTGGGCACATACTCCGTGACATACTTCTTTTACCATTTGAAGTAACATGGATGGGCCTAGAGATTATCATACTGACTGAAATAAGTCAGGCAGAGAAAGACAAATACCATATGATATTGTTTATATAGGAACTGTAAAAAATGATACAAGAAAACTTATTTACAAAAACAGAAACAGACTCACAGACTTAGAGAACTTAGGTTGGGGGAGGGAGATACTGGGAGTTTAGGACTGACATGGACTCACTGCTATATTTGAAATGAATAACCAACACGGGCATACTGAACAGCACATGAAACTCTGCTCGAGTTATGTGGTAGCCTGGATTTTGGAGGGGAATGGATACATGTATATGGATACATGTATATGTATGGTTGAGTCCCTTCACTGTTTACCTGAAACTATCACAATATTGTTAACTGGCTATACTCTAATACAAAATAAAAAGTTTACAACATAAAATAAAATAAACAGATGACCAACAAGGATCCACTGTATAGCATAAGGAATGCTGCTCAATATTCTGTAATAACCTAAAAAAGAATTTGAAAAAGAATAGATACATGTATATATAACTGAATCACTCTGCTGCACATTTTGTTGAAACACAACACTGTTAACTAACTATGCTTGAATACAAAATAAAAAATTTTTTAAATAAAAATAAAGCAAATGTGCAGTGAGATTATGGGGGGAAATGGAGAAAGAGGACGTACAGCACAGTTTTTTCTCAGTCTCTCCTGAAACATGGCATCATACTGCTCTTGAATCCCGTACGAGTCCCTAGAATCATTCAAACACATCTATCTATTTTCCTTAAGTTTAATAAGTTTAATAGAGCATCATTATGAACACGCAGAGTTAACACAACTCAATACAATGATATGTGATGTCAGTTAGAATTTGTATCAATGTTCCCTTTTCAATTTCAAATGATTCTTTTTGGGAAACATAAGAATTTAATGAAAAGGAAAAGAAATATTACATATGTTTTTTTGAATAAAGAAGAACCCAAGAGAAGAAACAGGGCCAAGTGAGTTACAGCTTTCTACTACAAAAACAAAAAGCCCAATTAAATCTGTATAAGCAGTTCTAGGAATGGATCATTGCAATTGGACGTGAAATATGTGTGAAAGGTAGAAAATCTCTCAATTATCCAAACTCCTAAGTGGTAGAATGTTTGACTCAAAACTAGTTTTATTTCATTCTGCCAATGTCCTCACATTTCAGAAATTATCTATGGCATCTTCCTTCTCAAAATCCCATGAAGACCAGTGGCTAATGAAAGCCTATATACTCAGCATTGAACACAAATTAAATGGAGAGTATTCAGGGGAAAAAGTTGTTGAGAAAATCACTTTACAAAGGAGTTTGAATCTACAAGCTTTCTTGGCTAAAATTCCGTATCTCGGATTTTTAGACTAAGATCTTAGCTTATAACATATATACTAGAATAAATATCCTCAAGCCAATAACATCATTCTGAAGTTCTCTCCTAAATTCATTCTTACTTCAGGAAAAGAAATTTAATTTAGTGTCAGGATTGGTCACAGAAGTTCAATTTGGGTATACATTGAAAAAACATATTTATCATATTTCTATCCTGACACAAGAGGTTCAAATGACTTTGCTTGGTTGGCTGTGTTTAGTTAGTTGGGGAATGTTTGTTCTCCCTTTGTATTGCTATCATAAAACACATTGATCACTGTCTGTAGCCATTTGGTTTTACTGTTTATATTTGAGAGATGTTGCAATACTGAGCAAGGAAGTCTCTGTCACAGAGGGGAAATTATTTGGACCATAAATGATTATTTACAAATAAAGCCAGCTTATTCATCTGTTTTTTGCTTATGTTGCTAATTATCAGAGCTAAATGAGTCCTTTCGTGTAGACATCTCCTGATTCTCAAGTCTCCTTCAGGCAGATTTTAAATACCAGAGGATTTATTTTTCACCAACCATCACAAGCAAATATTGAGCCTAATTTTCAAACAATTGCAATTGTGATTCCTGCCCCCTTATCTTGCCCTAATTTCATGGAATGAACATAAAAAATGAGGACATTTTAAATTCAGTGGAGCAAACGCCAAATATTTTCATCTGCCAGGCCTGTGCTAGTCATTTAGGGAGCAAAAAAATGAATACAGTTGTTCATATATTTGAAGATGAAAGGAAACCAGAGGTTCCACAAATGTTGGCCTCTGTTCTTCATAAAGTCAAGACAGTCATTAAGAGCAGAGGCCAGGGACTTCCCTGGTGGTTCAGTGGTTAAGACTCCATGCTTCCACTGCAGTAGGCATAGGTTCAATTCATAGCTGGGGAACTAAGATCCCACATGCCATTTGGCAAAAAAAAGAAAAAAAAAAGAGCAGAGGCCCATGGGGAAGAAAAGTCGGTTTAAGGTAGAAGATAAAAGGAGAGGAGCAAACTTTAGGATTTGCCACTAAAGCAAGTTGTCGTTGTATCAGTAAGTCGTGTCTGACTCTTTGCAACATCATGAACTGCAGCACTCCAGGCTCCTCTCTGTCCTCCACTATCTCCTGCAGTTTGCTCAGATGCATGTCCATTGAGTCGGTGATACTATCTAACCATTTCATCCTCTGCAACCCTCTTCGTCTTCTGCCCTCAATCTTTCCCAGTATCAGGGTCTTTTCAAATGAGTCAGCTCTTTGCTTCAGGTGGCCAAAGTATTGGAATTTCAGCTTCAACCTCAGTCCTTCCAATGAATATTTGGGGTTGATTTCCTTTAGGATTGACTAGTTTGATCTTCTGGCTGTCCAAGGGACTCTCAAGAGTCTCCTCCAACACCACAGTTCAAAAGCGTCAATTCTTCAGCGCTCAGCTTTCTTTATAGTCCAACTCTCACATCCATACATGACCACTGGAAAAACCATAGCCTTGACTAGACTGACCTTTGTTGGCAAAGTCATGTCTCTGCTTTTTAATAAGCTGTCCAGGTTGGTCATAACTTTCCTTCCAAGGAGTAAGCGTCTTTTAATTTCATGGCTGCAGTCACCATCTGCAGTGCTCTTGGAGCCCAGAAAAATAAAGTCAGCCACTGTTTCCACTGTTTCCCCAACTATCTGCCATGAAGTGATGGGACCGGATGCCATGATCTTAGTTTTCTGAATGTTGAGCTTTAAGCCAACTTTTTCACTCTCCTCTTTCACTTTCATCAGAGGCTCTTTAGTTCTTCAGTTTCTGCCATAAGGGTGGTGTCATCTGCATATCTGAGGTTATTGATATTTCTCCCGGCAATCTTGATTCCAGCCTGTGCTTCTTCCAGCCCACCATTTCTCATGATGTAGTCTGCATATAAGTTAAATAAGCAGGGTGACAATATACAGCCTTGACATACTCCTTTCCCTATTTGGAACCAGTCTGTTGTTCCATGTCCAGTTCTAACTGTTGCTTCCTGACCTGCATACAGGTTTCTCAAGAGGCAGGTCAGGTGGTCTGGTATTCCCATCTCTTTCAGAATTTTCCACAGGTTATTGTGATCCATGCAGTCAAAGGCTTTGGTATAGTCAGTAAAGCAGAAATAGATGTTTTTCTGGAACTTCCTTGCTTTTTCAATGATCCATCGGATGTTGGCAATTTGATCCTTAATTCAGACTTAAACTGAAGAAAGTAGGGAAAACCACTGGATCATTCAGGTATGACCTAAATCAAATCCCTTACAATTATACAGTGGAAGTGACAAATAGATTCAAGGGATTAGATCTGATACAGTGCCTGAAGAACTATGGACGGAGGTTCGTGACACTGTACAGGAGGTAGTGATCAAAACCATTCCCAAGAAAAAGAAATGGAAAAGGCAAAATGGTTGTCTGAGGAGGCCTTACAAATAGCTGGGAAAAGAAGAGAAGTGACAGGCAAAGGAGAAATGGAAAGATATAACCATCTGAATGTAGAGTTCCAGAGAAGAGCAAGGAGAGATAAGAAAGTCTTCCTAATTGATCAATGTAAACAAATAGAGCGAAAAAATAGAACTGAAAGATTAAAGATCTCTTCAAGAAAATTAGAGATACCAAGGGAAATCTTCATGCAAAGATGGGCTCAATAAAGGACAGAAACGGTATGGACCTAACAGAAGCAGAAGATATTAAAAAGAGGTGGCAAGAATACAAAGAAGAACTATACAAAAATCCTGATCTTAATGACCCAGATAACCATAATGGTGTGATCACTCACCTAGAGCCAGACATCCTGGAATGTGAAGTCAAATGGGCCTCAGGAAGCATTACTATGAACAAAGCTAGTGGAGGTGATGGAACTCCAGCTGAGCTATTTCAAATCCTAAAAGACGATGCTGTGAAAGTGCTGCACTCAATATGCCAGCAAATCTGGAAAACTCATCAGTGGCAACAGGACTGGAAAAAGTCAGTTTTCATTTCAATCTCAAAGAAAGGCAATGCCAAAGAATGCTCAGTCTACCACACAATTGCATTTGTCTCACACGCCAGCAAAGTAATGCTCAAAATTCCGCAAGCTAGGCTTCAAAAGTAATGAGCTGAGAAATTCCAGATGTCCAAGCTGGATTTAGAAAAGGCAGAGGAACCAGAGATCAAATTGCCAACATCCATTGGATCATCAAAAAAGCAAGAGAGTTCCAGAAAAACATCTACTTCTGCTTTATTGACTCCACCAAAGCCTTTGACTGTGTGGATCACAACAAACTGGAAAATTCTTAAAGAGATGGGAGTATCAGACCACCTTATCTGGCTCCTAGGAAATCTGTACGCAGGTCAGGAAGCAACAGTTAGAACTGAACTGGAACAACAAACTGGTTCCAAACTGAGAAAGGAGTACATCAAGGCTGTGTATTGTCACCCTGCTTATTAAACTTATATGCAGTGTATATCATGCAAAATGCAGGGCTGAATGAACCACAAGCTGGAATCAAGATTGCTGGGAGAATTATCAATAACCTCAGATATGCAGATGACACCACCCTCATGGCAGAAAGCGAAGAAGAACTAAAGATGAAAGTGAAAGAGGAGAGTCAAAAAGTTGGCTTAAAACTCAACATTCAGAAAACTAAGATCATGGCATCCGGTCCCATCACTTCATGGCAAATAGATGGGGAAACCATGGAAATAGTGGGAGACTTTATTTTGGGGGAGCTAAAAAATCAATGAAGATGGTAACTGCAACCATGAAATTCAAAGACGCTTGCTCCTTGGAAGAAAAGCTATGACCAACCTAGACAGCATATTAAAAAGCAGAGAGATTACTTTGCCAACAAAGGTCCGTATAATCCAAGCTATGGTTTTTCCAGTAGTCATGCATGAATGTGAGAGTTGAACCATAAAGAAAACTGAGCGCAAAAGAATTGATGCTTTTGAACTGTGTTGAAGAAGATTCTTGAGAGTCCCTTGGACTGCAAGGATACCCAACCAGTCCATCCTAAAGGAAATCAATCCTGAATATTCATTGGAAGGACTGATACTGAAGCTGAAGCTCCAAAACTTTCGCCACCTGATGTGAAGAACTGACTCAGTGGAAAAGACCCTGATCCTGGGAAATATTGAAGGTGGGAGGAGAAGGGGACGACAGAGGATGAGATGGTTGGATGGCATTACCAACCTGTTGGACATGAGTTTGAGCAAGGTCTGGGAGTTTGTGATAGACAGGGAAGCCTGGCGTGCTGCAGTCCTTGGGGTCACAAGTAGTCGGACATGACTGAGCGACTGAACTGAACTGAACATGGAGTAAAATCTGAAACTGACAAGCAAAAGATGAGAATGGTCGTATCCAAATAGCATGAGTGCTAGGGAAGGGAGAATTCTGGAGTCATGAAGTAAGCGGAATGGACTAGGAATGGCAATGGTGTGGGATGCTTAAAGACATTGTTACATATGTAATAATAAAAAATAATATGTTCACTTAATCAACTAAAAATACCAGAATTGTGCCTTATGGTGGGAACACGTAGTAAGCAAAAGTAGACACCGTGTCTGCCCCAACAAAGCTTTGAGTCTAATGGGGGACACAGACGTTAATCAAAGAATCATGCAACCATATATAAAATTACATCTGTTACAAATAAAAGGACATATGCTACAAAAGAGAGGTTGAGATTTCTAGGTCAAGATGGGAAAATGAACAAACTCCAGCTCATTTTCTCCCATTCTGAATGAAGATAAATGCTACAGAGAAGGAGAGAGAGAGGAAGAGGGAGGGAGGGAGAGAGAAGTCTTAAGGAAAGAAAAACAGAAGGAAGCCACAGTGCTTGGTAGGAATCTGAGGCAAGAAGCCGACAGAGGACCCAGATGAGAGGCAGGCTTTGGGGCTGGGAGTTTCACTGTTAATGATACAGAGTTTCTTTCAGGAAGATAAAAAATGTTCTGGAAGTAGACTGTGGTGATGTTTATACACTCTCTGAATATATTAAAATCCACTAAATTATACACGTTAAAAGGGGTGAATTTAATGGTATTTGAATTATAGCTCAATTTTAAAACTTGAAGAACTCTGTACAAAGACATAAAACAACGGCTGTCTTATTTGGGACAGGAAAACTCCCTAAATGAATCCATAAATTTTGTGCAGGTCCAGTCAAAATCTTAATAGGACTTTTTTTTCACTTGACAAAATGATTGTAAATTTCATTTGGGAAATGATTGACTCCAAAGGAAGAAAATCTGGAAAATATAAAACTTAAGTTGATTGGGGTGGTTGAATTAGTTCCCCTGGATATTAGGTTGAATGTGTTAAAATGCTACAGTGTTTAGAAGCATATTCAGTGAGGTATTGTTCAATTTTTAATTTTTAAAACAATGTGAATATGTTACTTTTAAATAACAAATCAAACAAAAAAGCAAAATAAATAAAAACTATGCATCTCCTCCAATGCTAGTTTATTCTGTTTCAAGCTAACATCCGTCTTCTATCAATATATCCTTATATGCATAACTTCAAGTCAGTTTTTTAGCCTTGTTGATTTTCTCTGAATGTAGATTAATTTATGAAAAGCCTCCTTAGAGTTTGGCACCTAACATGAATATATTTGAGTATATATGTGGAGTGATTGGCACAAAATAAAGGTTTATTTAATTGGTTAATCTGGCTATTTCATTTACATTAATGCATCCTAGAATCATATTAGCCCTATGGGGCAGCTAATTCACAATGTTGACTGATACTGCATCAACAACTAGTGGCTGAAACCATATGAGTTGTTCATAATCAGTGCTGCTAAGACAAAACTATCATCATTTTGTCCCTTGTGCAGTATTATTTGGAATAAAGTATGTTACCTTACTTTTATTTCCATGATATTTCTCTTTGCTCTAGTTGTCCCAATCCTTTCTTTGCATTTGATGTAATCATTCAATGTGTTCATAAACTTGGCCAACTCTGTAATATCTGAAAATCTGTAAGGAACAATCCTAGTCACTGATGAAAATGCTTATCAGGATATCTTGGGGAACACAAATTGCAGAAGATATGAAAATCTCCATACACATTAATTAGTTCCCACCATGTTTCTGGCATCTAGCCCAAAGGTGCTCAGATCTTAGTATAGTTAAGAGTCACTTGGGTAGCTTGCAAACTTCCTGGACTCATTTCTAGAGATTCTGATCAATAGGTCTAGAATGAGGTCCAACAACTGGAAATTAAACAACATCCACAGAACTCATTTTCAGATTTACCTAAGACTGTGTTTCTCTTACTTGATGATGATAAGCACTTTGAAGAGGTCATGTCATACACCTTGCTGAAGGCAAGAAGATACAGCGGCTGTTGTGTTCACTTCATCCACCAGCCTGGCTGCCTGTGAAAGAACAGAATGGAGTTAAAATGAAATAAAACTCAAGTTATTTTCCTATGAACAATGCTGCCTATGTACTCACAAACCATTTTTTAACATTCGGTCCAAGAAGCTTACTTTCATGCATTTTTATTCAATCAACAAATATTTGGGGAGCCAAGCAAATGCTAAATATCATGCTAGTTAAAATTCCTACCAGTGGTATGAGTTTTTCATTGTACCTATTGTTCACAATGGTCTTATAATTCTTCATTGCACTTAACCTGACAAGATAGATTAGAAATATTTGTGCTATTTTAATTTTCAATTTCCCTTATCTTCCATAAAGAAGTGGAAAACTTTTCGTAGTTTTCTTGACCATTGTAAATTCCCTAGATTCTCCTCTATCAACTACTGCATTTATTTTTTTCCTAATAAACATGTAAATTATCACTTGTTATTTTTAATCTGTATGTGGGCTACTAATAGTTTTCCTTACAAACAGCTTTGAAAAGAAGGGAAGCAAAAAGCAAAGGAGAAAAGGAAAGATATTCCCATTTGAATGCAGAGTTCCAAAGAATAGCAAGGAGAGATAAGAAAGCCTTCCTCAGTGATCAGTGCAAAAAAATAGAGGAAAACAACAGAATGGGAAAGACTAGAGATCTCTTCAAGAAAATTAGAGATAACAAGGGAATATTTCCTGCAAAGATGGGCTCAATAAAGGACAGAAGTGGTATAGACCTAACAGAAGCAGAAGATATTAAGAAGAGGTGGCAAGAACACACAGAAGAACTGTACAAAAAAGATCTTCACGACCCAGATAATCATGATGGTGTGATCACTCACCTAGAGCCAGACATCCTGGAATGTGAAGTCAACTGGGCCTTAGGAAGCATCACTACAAAGCTAATGGAGGTGATGGAATTCCAGTTGAGCTATTTCAAATCCCAAAAGATGATGCTGTGAAAGTGCTGCACTCAATATCCCAGCAAATTTGGAAAACTCAGCAGTGGCCACAGAACTGGAAAAGGTGTTTTCATTTCAATCCCAAAGAAAGGCAGTGACAAAGAATGTTCAAACTATTGCACAATTGCACTCATCTTATATGCTAGCAAAGTAATGTTCAAAATTCTCCAAGCCAGGCTTCAATAGTATATGAACTGTGAACTTCCAGATGTTCAAGCTGGATTTAGAAAAAGGCAGAGGAACCAGAGATCAAATTGCCAACATCCGCTGGATCATCGAAAAAGCAAGAGTGTTTCAGAAAAACATCTACTTCTGCTTTACTGACTATGCCAAAGCTATTCACCATGTGGATCACAACAGACTGGAAAAATTCTTGAAGAGATTGGAATTCTTAAAGAGACCAGACCACCTGGCCTGCCTCCTGAGAAATCTGTATGCAGGTCAGGAAGCAACAGTTAGAACTGGACATGGAACAACAGACTTGTTCCAAATAGGAAAAGAAGTATATCAAGGTTGTATATTGTCACCCTGCTTATTTAACTTATATGCAGAGTACATCATGAGAAATGCTGGGCTGGATGAAGCACAGGCAGGAATCAAGATTGCTGGGAGAAATATCAATAACCTCAGATATGCAGATGACACCACCCTTATGGCAGAAAGCGAAGAAGAACTAAAGAGCCTCTTGATGAAAGTGAAAGAGGAGAGTGAAAAACCTGGCTTAAAAGTCAACATTCAGAAAATTAAAATCATGGCATCTGGTCCCATCACTTCATGGCAAATAGATGGGGAAACAGTGACAATGGAAACAGTGACAGGCTTTATTTTGGGGGGCTCCAAAATCACTGCAGATGGTGACTGCAGCCATGAAATTAAAAGATGCTTACTCCTTGGAAGAAAAGCTATAACCAACCTAGACAGCAAATTAAAAATCATTGACATTACTTTGCCAACAAAGGTCTGTCTAGTCAAAGCTATGGTTTTTCTAGTAGTCATGTATGGATGTGAGAGTTGGACTATAAATAAAGCTGAGCGCCAAAGAATTGATGCTTTTGAACTCTCAAGAGTCCCTTGGACTGCAAGGAGATCCAACCAGTCCATCCTAAAGGAAATCAGTCCTGAATATCCATTGGAAAGACTGATGCTGCAGCTGAAGCTCCAATACTTCAGCCACCTGATGCGATGAACTGACTCACTGGAAAAGACCCTGATGCTGGGAAAGATTGAAGGCAAGGGAAGGGGACAACAGAGGATGAGATTGTGAATGGCATCACTGACTGTATGGACATGAGTTTGAGTAAACTCTGGAGTTGGTGATGGACAGGGAAACCTGTCTAGCTGCAGTCCGTGGGGTCGCAGAGAGTTGGAAACGACTGAGAGACTAAACTGAACTGATTCTTTGCTGTGTTTCTTTTTCAAGTATTCATAAAGGCTTTTAGCTTTCTCTTGAATTAGCATTAAGCTGATCGTGACTCAATACTGATGTTAATCTTGCATCCCCACACTGATGTTTTCTCCATCTCCTCCATCACTTTTCCATGCTTCTTTGACATTGTTTTTGCTGTTCAGTTGCTCAGTTGTGTAGTATCTTTGATACTACTGTCGACATTATTGGCACAGCTGACTTCACATGTTCCATGATCTCATCCTTGTTCTTTAGAACCATGCCAATGGTTGAATGACTCATGTTATAAGAACAAGCAATGTCCACCATCTTTTCACCTTGATCCACTTTCTCAATTAGTTTGACTTCTGCTTCCATCGTTATTGCTTGGCACTTCTGAGCAGTGCCAGCTGCATCACCACTGCTTTTATGCTTGCTTCTGGACATTTGGGCTTGAAATTAAGATACTGAAATACTGTACTCTATAAAATCAGTAAACCACACAAAACACAACCATTTCTAGAAGTTGCACAATGTGAAAATGTACACCAGACATGTGAACTAATTTAACTGACTGGACATGCAAACACACATTCGTATCTTTGAAAGTTAGCAACTTGAAGGTTTTTATATAGGGGACTTACTGTAGTTTCTCCTATATTTTGAAACGATGTTTTAAAAGTCTTCTTCCAAGATTATGTAAATTCTCAATTATATTATCTTTAGACTCTTCTACTTCTTATAAATTTAAATTTTTGATACCTTTGTAACTTTTAACCTGTTATATATTTCCATAAGTCTTTAAAAACATAATCATTCAGAAATCCAGATCAAGGATATGAATAACATTTTGTTTAAATACTGAAAATTGAGGAAATGCCTATATACATCATAAGATGAGACTAGTTAATTATGTAGAACATCCACAAGATAAAATGCTGTGGCAAATGAGATTTTGCTTCAGGAGCATATATTCTGACTTGAAAATATTCAGAATTTAATGTGAACTAAAACAAAGCAAGACTAGACCTAGACACACAGACACACAGACACACACATACATATTCATGAAGTCTTAAGGTAACTATATACTGTGCTGAATTCTAATAACTTTGGGAAAAATAAAAAAATATGATAAAGTAGAAACTATTTGATTTTAGGTTACCTGCATACTATTTGGAAGTTATTTAGGAATTTCCATTTCAAATACAACTGTGCTGCCCCTATGAATCATCAATGCATGACTTGATCTGGACCAAGTCAGGAAAACCCTGCAAATGAGCACAAGTTTAACTAATTTCTATGTTGTCATATGCAAATATAAATATACCACCACATTTTACTGCAATGACAGAGCCAGCATGTTTCTTCACTTAAACTCTTACATTTAAATAATTTTTAATAGTCAATTAGAAACACAATTCTGGGATAAGAGTTTAACGACATGAAGATTGCTTCAGGGATCCCAAAGACCACCCTCAGGTTTGTTGATATGCTGGGAGGACTCATAGGACTCAGGATAAAGCCATACTTATGGCCTTGATTTATTACAGCAAAAATATCAAAGCGAAGGCCACAGGAAATTATGCAAAACTTCCAAGAGTGCTCTCTCAGTGGAGTCACATGAGAAGCAGTTAAATTCCCAGCAAATAGAACTTATGACAACATGGGTAAAATGCTTTCTACTGAGGAAACTCATTAGAAACCCAACATCCAGGATTTGGGGGAGGGGGCTGCAGGTCCCATAAGCACCCTCTTCCTAGCATGTTCCAAAATTCTAGATTCCCAGAAGGAAAAGCAGGTATTGAGAAAGAAAAAAAAAAAAAACTCACACTGTTTGCACAAACTGTCTAGGCAGAGTGAGCCACTCTTACTAGTCTGGGAATGGTAGAAACCTTCCAGAAATCCACATTTCCAGACACCAGTCAAGGGCTACCTTAGAAAAAGTCATCTCCAAGGATAGCAGTGTGGAGCCTACTGTATTAACTCCTTTTCTGAACACACATGTTCACTCTAACGTACAAGATATCAGATGTGA
The DNA here is from genome assembly GCF_054371585.1 of Giraffa tippelskirchi. Taxonomy (NCBI): domain Eukaryota; kingdom Metazoa; phylum Chordata; class Mammalia; order Artiodactyla; family Giraffidae; genus Giraffa; species Giraffa tippelskirchi. Next base: position 215,110,290 of record NC_137275.1, read on the forward strand.
GAATCACACACACATATGTTAGACTCAGCCACACCTAGATAAAGTGAAACAAAGAAAATTAAGTGAATAAAGTTTACCCTAAAATTCACTGTTATTGGGTCCACCAATAAATAATTTGATGAGAGACCAATTCAGAAGGGCTCCTCCATAGATCACAGCCTTGTCATGATGAAGGGGCATATGTAACTCGACGAAACTATGAGCCATGCCATGCATGGACACCCAAGATGGAGAGGTCATAGTGGAGAGTTCTGACAAAACATGACCCACTGGAGAAGGGAATGGCAATCCTTTATAGTATTCTTGCCACAAGAATCCCGTGAACAGTATGAAAAGTCAGAAAGATGTGACACCGGAAGATGAGCCCCCCCCCCAGGTCAGAAGGTATCCAATATGTTACTGGGGAAGAGCAGAGGGCAATTACTAACAGATTCAGAAAGAAAGAAGCAGCTGGGCCGAAGTGGAAATGACGCTCAGTTGTGGGTGTGTCTGGTGGTGAAAGGAAAGCCCAAGGCTGTAAAGAACAATACTGCATACGAACCTGGAATGTTAGGTCCATGAGTCAAGGTAAGTTGGTTGTGGTCAAGAAGATGACAAGGGTGAAGATCAACATCTTAGGAATCAGTGAACTGAAATGGATGGGAATGGGTGAATTTAATTCAGATGACCATTATATCTACTACTGTGGGCAAGAATTCCATGTGAGAAATACAGCAGCCCTCATAGTCAACAAAAGTATCCAAAATGCACTACATGGGTGCAATCTCAAAATTGACAGAATGATCTTGGTTCATTTCCAAGGCAAACCATTCAACATCACAGTAATCCAAGTCTATGCCCCAACTTCTGATGATAAAGACGGTGAAGTTGACCAGTTCTATGAAGACTTACAAGACCTTCTAACACCAAAAAAATGTCCTTTTCATCACAGGGAATTGGAATGCAAAAGTAGGACATGAAGAAATACCTGGAGTAATAGGCATATTTGGCCTTGAAGTACAAAATGAAGAAGGGCAAAGGCTAACAGCTTTGTCAAGAGAACACACTGGTCATAGCAAACACCCTTTTCCAATAATACAAGAGATGATTCTACACATGGACATCACTAAAGGTCACTACAAAAACAAGACTGATTATATTCTTTGCAGCTGTAGATGGAAAAGCTCTATACAGTTAGCAAAAAGAAGACCTGGAACTGACTGTGGCTCAGATCATCAGCTCCTTATTGCAAAATTCAGGCTTAAATTGGAGAAGTAGGAAAAATCACTAGGCCATTCAGGTACAACTTAAATCAAATCCCTATGATCATACAGTGGAGGTGATGAATAGATTCAAGGGATTAGATCTGATAGACAAAGAGTGCCTGAAGAACTGTGGAGAAAAGTTTGTAACACTGAACAGGAAGCAGTGATTAAAATCATCCCAAAGAAAAAGAAATGCAAGTAAGCAACATGGTTGTCTGAGGAGGTTTTACAAATAGCTGAGGAAAGAAGAGAAGTGAAAGGCAAGGGCGAAAGGGATATACCCAACTGAATGCAGAGTTCCAGAGAATACCAAGGAGAGATAACCAGGCCTTCTTAAATGAACAGTGCAAAGAAGTAGAGGAAAACAATGGAATGGGAAAGACTAGAGATCTCTTCAATAAAATTGGAGATAACAAGGGGACATTTCAGGCAAAGATGGGCACAATAAAGGACAGAAACAGTAAGGACCTAAGAAAGGCAGAAGAGATTAGGAAGACGTGGAAAGAATATACAGAAGAACTATACTAAAAAGGTCTTAAAGACCTGGATAACCATGATGATGTGATGACTCACTTAGAGCCAGACATCCTGGAACGTGAACTCAAGTGGGCCTTAGGAAGCATCACTACCAACAAAACTAGTGGAGGTGATGGAATTCTAGCTGAGCTATTTAAAATTCTAAAATATGATGTTGTTAAAGTGCTGCGTTCAATATGCCAGCAAATTTGGAAAACTCAGCAGTGGACACAGGACTGGATAAGGTCAGTTTTTATTCCAATCCCAAAGAAGGGCAGTGCCAAAGAATGCTAAAACTACTATACAACTGCACTCATTCCACATGCTAGTAAGGTTATACTCAAAATCCTTCAAGCTAGGCTTCAGCAGTACATGAACCAAGAACTTCCAGATGTACAAGCTAGGTTTAGAAAATACAGAGGAATCAGAGATCAAATTGCGAACATTCATTGGATCATAGAAAAAGCAAGAGAGTTCCAGAAAAACATCTACTTCTGCTTCATTGCTACGTCAAAGCCTTTGACTGTGTGGATCACAACAAATTGTGAAAAATTCTTAAAGTGATGGGAATACCAGACCACCTTACCAGTCTCCTGAGAAACCTGTAGGCGGGCCAAGAATCAACAGTTAGAACCAGACATGGAACAACTGACCATTTCATAATTGGGAAAGGAATATGTCAAGGCTCTCTATACTGTCACCCTGTTTATTTAACTTATATACAGAGTACATCATGCAAAATGCTGGCCTGGATGAATCACAAGATGGAATCAAGATTGCTGGGAGAAATATCAATAACCTCAGATATGCCTATGATACCATTCTACTGGCAGAAAGTGAAGAACTAAAGAGCCTCTTGATGAAGGTGAAACTCCACCTTTACAACTTCACCATCAAAACTCAACATTCAAAAAACTAAGATCATGACATGCAGTCCCATTACTTCATGGCAAATAGAAGGGGAAAAAGTGGAAGCAGTGACAGACTTTATTTTCTTGGGCTCCAACATCACTATGGATAGTGATTGCTGCCATGAAATTAAAAGACGCTTGCTCCTTGGATGGAAAGCTATGACAAATCTAGACAGCATATTAAAGCAAAGACATCACTTTGCTGACAAAGGTCCATATAGTCAAAGCTATCGTTTATCCAGTAGTCACGTACGGATGAGCAAGTTGGACCATAAAGAAGGCTGACCACTAAAGAATTGATGCTTTTCAACTGTGGTGTTGGAGAAGACTCTTCAAAGTCCCTTGGACTGCAGGGAGATCAAACAAGTCAATCCTAAAGGAAATCAACCCTGAATATTCAGTGGAAGGACTGATGCTGAAGCTGAAGCTCCAATACTTTGGTCACCTGATGGGAAGAGCTGACTCACTAGAAAAGACCCTGATGCTGAGAAAGATTGAAAGCAAAAAGAGAAGAGGGAAGCAGAGGATGAGATGGTTAGATAGTATCCCTGACTCAATGGACATGAACTTCAGCAAACTCCAAGAGATAGTGAAGGTGTGCTGCAGTCCATGGGGTCACAAGGGTTGGGTATGCCTTAGATACTGAAGAACAAGAACAGTTCAGAAGGCATCAGAAATTTAAATATTATCATATTTCCCTATCATTGTAAATCTGAATGCAGATTTGTTTTAGACAATGTGGAAAACATAAAAAAATATTGAAGAAGATTCACTGAAACCCTCAATCCTTGATTATCATTGCTAACTTTTTCAGGTGTTCCCATAGGTGACGCCACACTTTATGTTAAATCTTTCTTTAGGCATCTTCATTTTTCACGTCACTAAATTCCCAATAAACATTTTTCATAATGAAAAGTATTTTATCTTTGGTTATAAAATAATTTCTAAAGCTTGTCTCTTCTGTTAGACAGACAGGTCATTTCCAATTGTTAATACTTTTTCTAACCCACCATAAAACCTTTCAATGGCTACCTATTGCTCTTAGAATAAAGGTCAAAATCTTTAACATGGTCACAAAGCCCCATATGTTCTAGGGCTTCCCTCCCTTCCTCTGCAGTTCACTCTTTCCTTCCCATTTATCCTCTACACTTAGTTATCAAGGCCTTCTTTGAATTCCTCAATTGTGCCACTGTTTCCCACTTCATGGTTTATACATGTGCAGGTAGCCTCTACCTTATACACTGCAGCTATCACAGTTTTATTTAATTAGCCATGGAATTATTTAAGTATGCAAATCTTTAAAATGTCCATCTCTCCTGATAGGCGTTAATTCATGAAGGCAGAGCATATTTCTGTATTATTCACTGATGCATTCCCAGTATTAAAAGTTGTCCCTGGAATGTAGATGTGCCAAGATAATTGTGAAATTAAATAATATATGTATAAGTAATGGAATTCTACCTTTATGTGAATTTTTAATCACTTAATATATTTGATAATTTTATTCACTGACTTTTTAGATTTCTGAAGCTGTTATTAAATATTTTCTTTTTGTAAAACTTTCCTCATTATAACTCTTCATCTGTTATGTTAAATAGCGAAAACCATTTCTGTATACATTTTTCTTTCAGACTTTTTTGCTTAACTAGTTTATTAATTCTAGATATTTTTAGATTTATTCTTTGGGCTTTTCTCCAAATCACAACTATGACTTATGGTACTCTGAGTAACACTGCAATATATATTTTTTAATTTATTTATATTTTATTGAAGGATAATTGCTTTACAGAATTTTGCTGTTTTCTGTCAAACCTCAACATGAATCAGCCATAGGTATATATATATCTCCTCCCTTTTGAAAATCCCTCGATATTTTATCATATACTATCCTCATATTCATTTCAACGTTGAAGCAATATTAAAACAGTTTTTTAAAATTTCCTTGAGGGTGGTGTTTTGCTAATGATTTTTAAAAATTGGCCTCTATGTCTTTTGATATCAGCTGTTTGGAATCTACAGAGGATTAAATTACATTAATAGATAAAGGTGTTTACCTACAGAATTTTGTTTCTTCGTTAATTGGGATGTTGGGCTAAATTTGAGTGGAAAAGGGGAAGATTCTTCCCTTTGCTGGATTATGAAGGAACTGAAAGCCATGGACTCTTGTAGGGCACAAGGTCAAAGACACTCCATTTGCAGAATGTGAACTGGTTCCTACAACTTGGTAATAAGGTGGGGGAAACAAGACAGATGCCCTGAAGGGTCATGGGAATGGAGAATAGGTTTATAAATCCTAGAAAAATTCATATCTAACACCCAGTATTTTCTTTTTTATATTGAATCTCTTTTTGTTATCTGGTATTGTCAGTAGAGTTTGGTTAATTGTTACAGCGTGAACTTGGCTGAACTCTGAGTATTCAGTGATGGGCCTATGTCCATATTCAGCCATATGGTGTGAGCTGCAGTGTCCTTAGGAACCAGTTAAGAAATAATTAAAAATTGTTATCCAAAGATCAGAGACACAGGCCAGGGGTAGATTGCTGGCCCAAGTGTTCAGTGAAATCCAGGATCAATCTAGGAAACACTTGAGTATTCTACAGGGAGTCCCAGAGACCTCGGGGAGGGGAAAATGGGAAAAGCCTAACTTTCCTGTGGTCAAACATAATGAGGGCTCAGATCCTTTCACTGAGAATTAAAGGGAAGTGCTACTTCTGACAACTGCAGAGGTCAGCAACCTCTGGGTTACAAACCAATAAATTCTTTTAATAGGCAGTCAATGGGACAGAAACTACTTTTCCAGATGCTTTTGCGTCTTCCTGCTGCACAGCTATGATTACTGCTCTAAAGCTCTATTTCAAAATACATGATATTAATAACTTTGTTTTTAAAATACACTGAATATAAATGAAGGTACAATAAATGTGGCATTTTCATATATGGGAATATGAATAAAGAGCCACAAAACATTTGTGTAATTAAACCTAGAAATTCTACTTAATGAAAATATGCTAAATATAATAATTCACAAATATAAGGGAAGGGCCAAAAAAGTATGAAAAGAAAAATAAATTTAGGTCAACAAAAATACCTTAAGACTCTAGATGAAAAGCAAAAATCTTCATCCATGAATAGAGATAACACTGAATAATAACGATAAGGAAAATATATATTATCTACCCAATCAGCATAAAAGTTTTGGAATCACATAGGAAATTAGAGAGATACAAGAAATACCAGCATGAGTGCAAAATGGCAAACAATATTTTAAGCAATAAAAAAAGATTAAAATATTGTAAATATTAAGTTTCAAAAGAACAACAACTGATTTGCTACAAAAGAGGCCCCGGATGGCTTAGAGTTCCTGGTAGGATAACAGTAGCCAAACGTGGCACTGGCAGTGGGCACTCTTCCTCACTGCCTATTTTTTCCTCTCTTTACTCTTCACTGTCTATTCTTACATATGTTGAGGGCAAGGCGCACATCCTCCTCAGTGAACAGCATAATAATGGCCCTTAGTAGTAGTTTACATTCATATTTGTATATAAGCACCAAAGCACAGAAATAATATAGGCAAAAAAGTGTCCATCACCGTGTTACTGAAATCAGTAAAATATGGAGACAACCTAAAATAACTAGGAGGAGGAAAATAATTAAACAACCCATCATAAATTAGCTCAGTGACATATGGTGGGGACCTTAGAAAATAATTTTCTAATTTAATTTTAGAAGATACAAGTTGGGAACCTTCTTATGATTGAATAATAAAGGTAAAAAAATATATAAAATATACAAATGTGATGAATCTATGTCATATTTATAGAACACACTGAGAATTAATGCAACAAAATGCTAAAACCAATTGTTAAAGTGACAAGTTATGGATTATTTTCTCTAGTTTTCTAAGAACTTACTTTTGTAAGAAAAATTAAATGTGAATACATGACATGTCTTCCCTGGTTTCTTGAACCATAACTAAAAAACCATAAGTGATTAAGGGCTATGTGACAGCCAGTGACCCACAGGTTCCCTCTGTCATCTTGATTCAGCCTTATTGAAAGTTTTTAGGGTGCATCACCAAAAATAAGATGTCTTGTAGAACAGGTAAATGATAAACCTCAAAAAGGAAAAGAATGATACTCTAATATTGAGCAACCACATATTTTTAAGCCAATTATCTCCATTTTATTTCTTTTTTCTTCCAATCTATTGAAGGAATAATTGACAAATATAATTGTATCTATTTAAAGTATACAACACAATGATTTGATATTGTGATTTAACACTGTGAAATGATTACCAAGATAAAGATAATGAATACATCTTTTACCTCACATAGCTAATGTGTGTGTGTATGTGGTGAGAATGCTTAAGATCTACTCTCAGAAAATTTCAAGTATACAATCAGTTCAGTTCAGTCGCTCAGTCGTGTCTGACTCTTTGCAACCCCATGGACTGCAGCATGTCAGGCTTCCCTGTCCATCACCAACTCCCGGAGTTTACTCAAACTCATGTCCATTGAGTTGGTGATGCCATCCAACCATCTCATTCTCTGTTGTTCCCTTCTCCTCCTGCTCCCAATCCTTCCCAGCATTAGGGTCTTTTCCAATGAGTCAACTCTTCGCATGAGGTGGCCAAAGTATTAGAGTTTCAGCTTCAACATCAGCCCTTCCAATGAACACCCAGGACTGATCTCCTTTAAGATGGACTGGTTGGGTCTCATTGCAGTCCAAGGGACTCTCAAGAGTCTTCTCCAACACCACAGTTCAAAAGCATCAATTCTTCGGCGCTCAGCTTTCTTTATAGTCCAACTCTCACATCCATACATGACTACTGGAAAAACTATAGCCTTGACTAGATGGACCTTTGTTGACAAAGTAATGTCTCTGCTTTTTAATATGCTGTCTAGGCTGGTCATAACTTTTCTTCCAAGGACCAAGCGTCTTTTAATTTCATGGCTGCAGTCACCATCTGCAGTGATTTTATAGCACAAAGAAATAAAGTCTGTCACTGTTTTCACTGTTTCCCCATCTATTTGCCAGGAAGTGATGGGACCAGATGCCATGATCTTAGTTTTCTGAATGTTGAGTTTCAAGCCAACTTTTTCACTCTTCTCTTTCACTTTCATCAAGAGGCTCTTTAGTTCTTCTTCGTTTTCTGCCATAAGTGTGCAATATATCATATTATTAAATACAATCACCATAGTGTACACTGGATCCTCAGAATGTATTCAGTTTATAGCTGAAAGTTTGTACCCTTTGACCTATATCTACCTAGGTCCCCCTAACCTCACCTCCTGGCAACCACCATTCTATTCTCTGTTTCTATGAATTAGGCTTTTTTTTAGATTCCACATATAAATGAAATAATACAGTATTTGTCTTTCTCTCTAATTTCACTTAGCATAATGCCCCCCAGGTTCACCAATGCGGTCACAAATGGCAGAATTTTCTTTCTATTTTAAGGTTGAGTATTATTCCATCATGTGTATATGCAACATTTTCTTTATCCATTCATCTACCAAAGGACATTTGGCTTGTTTCCATATCTCAGCTGTTGCAAATAATGCTATAATGAATATGAGAGTGCAAACATCTCTTCAAGATGATTTCACCTCCTTCAGATAATGTGCCTAGGAGGTGGATGCCCAGCTCATAAGGTAGATTAAATGGTGGAATGGTAGTTCTATTTTTAATTTTTTGAGGCATCTTCATAGTGTTTTCCATAATGGCTGTACCAATCTACATTCCACCAACTGTGTATAAGGGTTTCCTTTTCTCCATATCCTTGCCAGCATTTCTTATCTCTTGTCTTTTTGATAATAATCATTCTGACATGAGAGGTGGTATCTCATTGAACCATATACATTTTAATTTCAAGGGAAAGACAACCCTTTGCAAGAACTAAGAAACCTGTGGGCACAAACTTAAAATTGAATTATGCTGAATTCAAGTGTAGAGAGGTCAGATGATAGAGAGGTCAGACCACCCCTCTATCAGTGTCAAGAAGTAGAGTAGAGAAGTGGTCATGACAACCGTAGAATGTCACGAAGTCTTCTGTGGAAAAAAAGAGGAGAGAAAAGGGAAGATATTCTGTCTTTACCACTCCTTCGTCCATCCCTTCCACTGTCCAGAGCCTAACATCTGTGAATTTAAAACTCTACTCTTTCTACCTTCTTCTTTCCAGTCTTTTCAGTCTAGTGTTTCATAACAAATGGACAAGAGTTAAACTTACCATGTGTTTCCCTGTTAGTAATTAAAGGAGCATAAACAGAATTGCCCCATATTATTTAACACGCTTTCCTTCCCCTTCAGGTCCAGAGACATCTGAGGACTCGTACAGAAAATTGACACTACAGGTAGCTAGCCATTTGTGTGCCCTCAAAGGATGTTATTTAGGTATATGTGAATTCTCTTGGGCTTCTCTCATTCTCATAGTCCAGACTATAAAGAATCTGCCTTCAAGGCAGGAGACCTGGGTAGGAGAAACCAACTGAATGCTGGTTGAGGAGGACCTCAGCCTCTCCTGTACTGTCCTGGAACTAGAGACCCAGAGACTGTGACTGGAGCTTGCTTCCTAGAAGCTAATTCTTCACACCCCAAGTGCTTATCTAAGCAAACACTCTTCAGTCACCTACAGAGCTCTCCCTAAGAATAGCTGTGTGAAACATTATTTCCTCTACATAGTTACATTTCCAGTAATGTTTTAGTACCCCTATGACCAGAGATCCAGGCAGCTGTCTTCTTGACTCAAATCTGTTTCCCAATTTACAGGAAATGAGTTCCATGATAAAAAAAATGAGTGGCTGACTTTGGAAGGACCGGGACAAGAACTGTCTAGGACAAAGCACAAGGGTACTTTCTGGAAAAAAGGTAATGTTCCATATCTTAATAGGGTTTGTTAACATATACTTGTAACAAGTGTATACATTTGTTAAAACTCAGGAAATTAATATCTAAGACTTGTGAATTTCATTGTAGTAAATTTTACATCAAAACAAAACCTGTAAATTAATATTAAAATATTATTAAATCAAATATTAATATTAAATTAATGTTTATTATAAATATTATATTTAAATAAATTTTTAAATTAAATTAATATTAAATTTCATATCAAAATAAAAACTAAATTAATATTAAACTCTTGTTCAGTTCAGTTCAGTTCAGTTCAGTCGCTCAGTCGTGTCCGACTCTCTGCGACCCCATGAATTGCAGCACACCAGGCCTCTCTGTCCATCACCAACTCCTGGAGTCTACCCAAACCCATGTTCATCGAGTCGGTGATGCCCTCCAACCATCTCATCCTCTGTCGTCCCCTTCTCCTCCCGCCCCCAATCCTACCCAGCATTAGGGTCTTTTCCAATGAGTCAACCCTTCCCATGAGGTGGCCAAAGTATTGGAGCTTCGGCTTCAACATCAGACCTTCCAATGAACACCCAGGATTGATCTCTTTTAGGATGGATTGATTGGATCTCCTTGCAGTCCAAGGGACTCTCAAGAGTCTTCTCCAACACCACAGTTCAAAAGCATCAACTCTGCGGCGCTTAGCTTTCTTCACCGTCCAACTCTCACATCCATACATGACCACTGGAAAAACCATAGCCTTGACTAGACGGACTTTTGTTGGCAAAGTAATGTCTCTGCTTTTAAACATGCTATCTAGGTTGGCCATAACCTTCCTTCCAAGGAGTAAGCGTCTTTTAATTTCATGGCTGCAGTCACCATCAGCAGTGATTCTGGAGCCCAAGAAAGTAAAGTCTGACACTGTTTCCAGTGTCTTGTTAATGATATATAAATAATACAATCTATTGATGTCAGTATATTGAGGTCAGCAATTTAGCTTTTTTTCTTTTTTTTAATTTTATTAAAGTATAGTTGATTTACTAATAATGTGTTTAACTTCTGCTATATAGCAAAGTGACTCAGCCATACACGTACATATTCTTTTTCATATTCTTTTCATTATCATTTATCATAGGACATTAATATAGTTCCTGTGCTACACAGTAGTATCTTGTTGTTTATCCATCCTATACATACTAGTTTGCCTCTGCTAATTCTAAACCCCAATCCTTCCCTCCCTCACCACCCATCCCCCTTTGCAACCACAAGTCTATTCTCTACGGTGTGAGAACAACATGGATGGACCTAGAGATTATCATACTAAGCAAAGTAAGTCTGAAAGAGAAAAACAAATACATATGACACCACTCATATGTGGCATCTAAAATATGACACAACCCTTTGACCAAGTCCCACCCCCACGCTCTGTTTCCGTAAGTTTGTCTATTTTAGATTCCTCATATAAATGCTACTATGTAATAAAAAATATATTTAAAAACTAAATGACATGAAATATGACACAAATGAACGTATCTATGAAACAAAAACAGACTCACAGATATAGACAGCAATTTACTTTGAATTGCATCATCAAAATTAAGATGGATTAACAGATGATCATGACAAACAGATGGAGAAAAGATGGAACTAGTGGCAGATTTTATCTTCTTGGGTTCCAAAATCACTGTGGATGGTGACTGCAGCCATGAAATTAAAAGGCACTTGCTCCATGGAAGAAAAGCCATGACGAACCTAGATATATTTTAAAAGCAGAAACATCACTTTGCTGACAAAGATCCATGTAGCCAAAGCTATGGTTTTTCCAGTTGTCATGTATAGATGTGAGAGCTGGACCATAACGAAGGCTGAGCACCAAAGAATTGATGCTTTTGAACTGTGGTGTTGGAGAAGACTCTTGAGAATCCCTTGGACAGCAGCGAGGAGATCAAAACAGTCAATCCTAAAGGAAATCAACTTTGAATATTCATTGGAAGGACTGGTGCTGAAGCGGAAGCTCCAACACTTTGGCCACCTGAGGCAAAGAGCCAACTCACTGGAAAAGAGCCTGATGCTGGCTGGGAAAGACTGAGGGCAGGAGGAGAAGGGGGTGACACGGAGGATAAGATAGTTGGGTGGCATCACTGACTCAATGGACATGAGTTAGAGCAAACTCCAGGAGATGGCGATGGACAAAGAAGCCTGGTTTGTGACTATCCACAGGGTCACAAAAAGTCGGACGCGACTGAATGACCAAACAACAACAGAGTCATGGCCAGATGCATGACAAAGCAAGTGCTACAAAATGTTTAAAACAGAACGTAGATGGTGGGCATGGGAATGTTCACTGTAAAAATGTTCAACTTTGTTGTATGTTTGAAGTTTTTCACAATAAAAGGCTGGAGGGAAAAAAATCAACTCACATGCTCCAGCCCAACTCTAAATAAATTATGAAATAAATATATCACTTTGCTCTGTCCTCCTCCAATGACCTCCTCCACTCATTATTACTTTACCTTGGGGGAATTATAGCTCCATCCTCCTCTCTAAAACAGAACTGCCTAAATTGCATCAGTATACTGCTCATACTGTGAACATCACAAGGCTCAGCTTTAATTACTTCACCTAATCTGGACTATCTGAGCGTTAGTTCTTTGGTTGAGACCACCACATATGAACTTAAACAAATGGGTAATTTATTGAAAGGCTATTGGGAAGCCACAGAACTGAAGGAAACTTTGAAAACCAAGCATGCAACATACAGAAAATAGACTGCCCCAGAAAGTTTAGGTAGCAGGAACTATAGTGTTTCCCCAGGAACTGACACCATAATGATCTAATCCCAATAATTAACAGCCTTTCATCATTCTGCTCATAATTAAAATTTCAGGTAGAGGATTTCCAACAGGCCTTCCTTGAGTGCTAGACTATATTTAATAGGAAAAAAGATCATCTCCAAATGGAAATTCAAGTGCTATTACCAAAAGCAAATGGAAAGGTTGAACAGCCAAAATACAAACCAGCAAAACAAAACAAGCTCTACAGCGTACTTACATTTTTCTGTCACCTTAGCAGACATTATCTCCCTATACCCACAACTAATGCTGGCTGAAGACTTAAGAATCCCCTGGTTTACCTCCTGAATCCCACATTGGTATACTTAAACCTAGATGTGTGTGTGTGTGTGTGTGTGTGTGTGTGTGTGTAAGTGGCTCAGTTGTGTTCAACTCTTTTTGACCCCATGTACTACAGCCTGCCAGATTCCTCTGTCCGTGGGGAGTCTCCAGGCAAGAATACTGGAGTGGGTTGCCATGCCTTCCTCCAGGGGATCTTCCTAAACCAGGGATTGAACCCAGGTCTCCCACATTGTAAGTGGATTCTTTACCAGCTGAGCTACCAGGGAAGCCCCGATCCCCATGTATATTTGGATCTATTTTGTGATTGGACAGTTCCTCTCTGCATGTTGCGAAGATAGGACCTAGATGGAACTGCTTGTCCAACACAACAGAGCAGAAAATGAGTCCCAGGAGCTGACCTGATGCACTCGAGTGCCCCTCTCTCTAGAATGGGAGTGCCCTGGGGTGACTGTTTCTTAGGAGAGCTGCTACCTAAACACAGGAGAGGAATCAAAGTCTATAAACCAGAGGAAGCCATTTTAAGCGGCCGGATGTGAAATAACTAACAATTTCAACAGAAATGTTCTGAATGAGGAGTGGAGACTTGGCCGTGAAGCTGCACTGGACCATGTGTGTATGAGTCAGGAGAGAGTCTGGCTCAGAGGCTGACAGAGGAGCACGATTGTGGCTGGTGCCTCCAGGGTAATCTGGAGCTCATCCAGCAAGGACTGGCCCTCCAGTGCGGGAGGCTGGAGGCCAGCTGGCGCTGTTCTCTCCATGGGTGCCACACCCCTGGATTTTCAGGGTGTCCCTATACCCCTGGCTCCATTGTGCGAGTGCACACCCATCGGCAGATAACAACCTGAGGGGTGCCTATCACCACTTTATCATCCAAGTTCTGACTTCATTTTCTCCAAGGCATTTTTCTCCTCATTTTTCTGGTTATGAGGGACTGCAGCTGCTTTATTTGGCTATGTTTGTCCTTAAAAATGAAATGTTAATTGGTTTAAGAGTCCACAGCTGCCTATTCACAGTCAGAAAATTTTAATTCTAGTGCTGCCTCATAAATCATTAATTGTTTGAGCTTGGAAAAATCACTCAAGTTTCTCTAAATTGTAGCTTCTTTCTCTGTAAAAAAAAAAATCTGTCCTGTCTAGTTTAGACTATTATGTGAATCAAAATCATAATATTTAGCCATCCTACTACAGGTTCCTAATGTTTTTATGATAAAATTACATAGGTTCTTTATATATTAAATATATTATCATTTTAAAAATGCTTAAGTCTGGTGTTTGACTTTAATTCTCTTTAAGTGCCTTTAAAATTATAAAAAAAGACCAAATACAATGATTATGAAAAGACTACTTTTAAGATTACATGCCCACTCTTAAAAAGTATTGTTTTTAAAAGAAAACTGGGTTAAACAAAGAGAGTAACATCTCTGAAAAGGACTTGCAGATGTGCACATGGGAAAGTATTGCACTGGAAGAATGGACACCTCGGTTTTGGAATCATATATAGTATTGGATTTGAATTATAGCTCTGGCCCTTTAAGTGTTGCTTTTCCTATCCATTAACAAAATATAATATAGTTCTTTTCTTAAAACAATTTTTAAATTTAATACTTAAAGCGCTTAGAAAAAACAATAAATAGTACATATCATTAATAATATTACTATAATTATTAATATTCAATGATAAGATACTCAAGTTATAAAAATAGGCCTTCAAAAATATTAAAGCTATTATGGCTTTCATGATTTAATTTAGGGATATGACCTTTCACTCAACTGTCACAAACCTGTCTTCTCTGTTTACCTGGATAGAAATTTAGACCATTAAAGTCTTTCCCAATATCATGTTAATAGCAGAATAAATGGAAATAAGTGATCACAGATTTCACAAAAGGAGAAAGTATTGTAATTACTGCTTCCAATAATCGTCTCCTTCTTATTAATTAAGGAAATGTTTATAAAAATAATATATAAATTTTCACCAATTATGTTATTAAAGAAAAGCACACGAGTGCATTCCTAGCAGCTCTCCACCATTCTCCATACATTGGTGGTAGGGGTAGAAAGTGCTACAGTATTTTATAGGGTTGGCCCAAAAGTTTGTTCAGTTTTCCATACCTGAATGAACTTTTTGGCCAACACAATAGAAAGTAACTAGATAGTATGTAGTCAGATAATTTAAAAATTAATGGCCACTGACCAGTAAGCCACTGGGAAACAGATGGAGAAACAGTGGACTTTATTTTTGGGGGCTCCAAAATCACTGCTGATGGTGATTGCAGCCATGCAATTAAAAGACGCTTACTCCTTGGAAGGAAAGTTATGGCCAACCTAGACAGAATATTTAAAAGCAGAGACATTACTTTGCCAACAAAAGTCCATCTAGTCAAGGCTATGGTTTTTCCAGTGGTCATGTATGGATGTGAGAGTTGGAAGGTGAAGAAAGCTGAGCACCGCAGAATTGATTCTTCTGAACTGTGGTGTTGGAGAAGACTCTTGAGAGTCCCTTGGACTGCAAGGAGATCCAATCAATCCATCCTAAAGGAGATCAATCCTGAGTGTTCATTGGAAGGACTGATGTTGAAGCCAAAACTCCAATACTTTGGCCACCTCATGCGAAGAGTTGACTCATTGGAAAAGACCCTAATGCTGGGTAGGAATGGGGGCAGGAGGAGAAGGGGACGACAGAGGATGAGATGGTTGGATGGCATCACTGACTTGATAGACATGGGTTTGAATAGACTCCAGGAGTTGGTGATGGACAGAGAGGCCTGGCGTGCTGCAATTCATGGGATCGCAAAGAGTCGGACACGACTGAACTGAACTGAACTGAACTGACCAGTAAGCCCAGTTCTAGGACTCTCTTCTAACAAAAAATATTTGATTACAGTAGAATATCACAGATTTGGTTGTTATATCTTCATCTGTGGTAGCGAAAAATAAAATTATCTGAGGATAGGAGAATAACTATGAAAATATTAATACCTCTATTCAGGGTAATACGTGTATGCTAAGTCACTTCAGTCATGTCCAATTCTTTGCGAACCCATGGACTGTAGCCTGCCAGGCTCCTCTGTCTATGGGATTCTTCAGGCAAGAATACTGGAGTGGGTTGCCACGCCCTTCTCCAAGGGATGCTCCCAACCCAGGGATAGAACTCACATCTCTTCTCCTGCATTGGTAGGTGGGTTCTTTACCACTAACACCATCTGTAACATAAAGCCATCAAATAGGTTTAAAGTAAGTTTCTAACAAAATTTTTAAATGCTTACATTATAATGGTATGAAAAATGCAGATTTAAGAATATTTCATAGGCTGTGTGTTACTTTGTTTTGCTTTGAGGAGGAGACCTAAACTAGGAACTTTCTTTTGCCTACAACAAGGACAATTTTATTTAGTCTTCATTCATTCATTTGCATCCTGACCGGATCTCCACCTCAGATCTACTGATGTACACAGCCTTCTAGTCCAAGTCTCTGACCATAACAGGAAACTAGATGAGCCAGAGATTTTACTTTATTCAGGGATGCCACCCTGAGAGCTCTCCTTGTATCCTCCACACCCTTTTCATTTCTTCCCTCACATCACTTCTCAGTCAAAGCAAATACGTATCTCAGAAAATAACACATCCCTGTACCCTTTCCATGAGTTTGTGCAAACGTCAGGTTATTGCCATGAGTAACAAAAGATTATACTTGATGGGGACTAAGAACTTGACAGAGCAGAAAGTATATGTGGCACCTTTACAAAATTCCATATATTTGAGGTGAGGAGGGGCAGCTGGCCTTTTTCTGGTCAGGGAAACTTCTGTCTCTCAGAGCTAAGGCCAGAGAGTGGAAGTGAGTCAAAATCTCTGCCTTATTTTCCTACTTGCCATGTCATAGTGGTGTTACTAAGGGAGTGTATAGGTCTTGGTCTTTTAGTTTCAACCCAACTTCTGTGTCATTACAGCAGGCAGAATTTCCTTCTGTTCTCTGGAACTTGGTCTCCTATTATCCATAGTTTCTAGGGGCTTTTGCATTTTATTTGTTTTTAGGTATTTTTACTTAGTTTTATATACTGGTATGGAGAAGGAAATGGCAACCCACTCCAGTATTCTTGCCTGGAGAATCCTGTGGACAGAGGAGCCTGGTGGGCTGCAGTCCATAAGGTCATGAAGAATCAGATACAACTGAGCGACTTCACTTTCACTGTTCAGTTTCATGCATTGGAGAAGGAAATGGCAACCCACTCCCGTGTTCTTGCCTGGAGAATCCCAAGGACGGGGAAGCCTGGTGGGCTGCCGTCTATGGGGTAGCACAGAGTCGGACACGATTGAAGCGACTTAGCAGCAGCAGCAGCATATACTGGTAACACCCTAATGGAATACTGGGAAAGGGCATATCATACACTGAGTTTTAAAAGGAACTTTAGGGGACTTCCCTGGCAGTCCAGTGGTTAAGGCTGCCTGCTTCCACTACAGAGGGCACGAATTCATTCCCTGGTTGGGGAACTAAGATCCCACGTGCCACAAGGCACAATCTAAATAAATAAATAAAGCCCCTTTAAAAAATTTTTTAATTAAAAAATAGAAGCAAGTTTGGTAGTGCAAAATCTAAGTAGGCACAGTTCAAATAAACAGCTGCCATCACCTAGAAGTGTTTAAAACATCTTGATCACAGATCACTGTTTTAAATTACTTGCTGAGAATATCCAGTCATAAATAGATTTTTACATTTCTTTGGAAACTCAATGTATATAATTTTATTAAATATAATTTTATTTTAATAAAAACCTATTTGAGGTTTTGCTGCTCTCATATCCATTTCTAAATTGGTCTTCCTTTCACCAGATAATGGTCTTAAGGAGAACTTAACTGAGATGATTAGAAAAACAGGTAACATAGAAAGAAAAAAATAATTTTGCTTTGCTTATAGACAGACTTTTTAAAATGAAGGCATCAGCTGAATTTGATTAAATCACAAACAATGCTGGTGGTGCGCCAAGAGGCTTCAATTAAAGGGAAAGCCATCAGTGCAACTTAGTTGGGATCTCCTTCCAGAGCCAGAAATGAGGCCCCTTTCCTGTCTGGCTGTGTGTTGCTGGGGCTTATGTGTGAACAGCTACATGCTGAGGGTCTTGCTGTCACTCTTTACATCAAAGCTGGAAGTCAAGCTTCTCCAGTGACTCTAAAGCAAGTTAAATAAACACCCATCAGGGAAGAGAGGAAAAGCTGTGGTGGAGAAAAACCCAGAGAATTCGGAACTGCAAGGAGCAGCAGATATTATGGAGAACCATCTTGTTCACCCATATTGACAGAGTCAACGATGTGTCTTTCCCAAGTTTCTCAGACCTTGGCTGTGGTGAACACAGCCATGCACCACCCAGGTACCCCTTCAAGAATAGACGTGATGCTCCGCTGTGAAGAATGTAGTTAGGCGTGAGCCTCCAGCCGATAGCAACTTAAGGATCAGTCTCATCTGCCTCGAACTTAAAACTGGAAACAATGCTGCTGGTGCAACAAGGTGGTTCCCCAAGGTTATACCTTTCTCTGGTGGCTCAGGTGGTAAAGAATCCATCCACAATGCAGAAGATCCCCTGGAGAAGGGAATGGCAACCCACTCCAGTATTCTTGCCTGGAGAGGTCCATGGACAGAGGAACCCAGCGGGCTACAGTCCATGGGGTCACAAAGAGTCAGACACGACTGAGTGACTAACACACACACACATACCCTTATCACGGGAACATGCGTCCAACCAAGCAAGCTTGATGTATAAAACTTCGCCATTAGCATACCCAATGTGACTGCAGGTGTCCCTAATACATCAGAACCACAGTAAAATAAATATAAATAGGAAAAGAGTGTGAAGTAGAAAATAAAATAAAACAGTAAAATAACATTTGTAGTAATACAAATATACTATCTGTATAACAATAGGGTTATTATACAAAGCACCTTCTGTAAAGTCCTATATATTTGCTAGTAGTGGGCTTCAAATTTGAGCTTAGTAAGAAGTGTGCCCTCTCAATTAGTATTTAACTGAATGAGTGAATCAAGGATTATATAAAATATGTAAAGACTAAAAATTACTAAGAAATGTAATAATGTCTGAAGATACGAAAAGAAAAATCGTAGTCTAAACTGATAACCATGCAAATATTCTTCCCCAAATAATTCATAGATTTAATGCAATTCTAATGAAAGTTCCAGGGGTTTAGGAAATTGACAAAAACATTCTGAAGTTCACTTGAAAGAAAAAAGGTGGAAATAGCCGCAATATCTTGAAAAACAAGGACAAGAAGGGGAAATTGTATTACCAGACTAATATACGTAATCAAACAATATTAAGAACAATGTGAGAGATGGGTAGGAAAAAAAAAAACGGATGATACCAATCACACTAAACAATAAGAGACTGAAACAGACCCAAGTATGCATTAGAATTTAGTATGAAAATCATTTATTGCTTCTCACGATTCTGACATTTTGGTGAGGCTTAGAATATTTGCTCCTCATATTGTGTTGACTAGAGCAACTCAGCCAGGGCTGGAGGTTCCAAGATACTAACTGAATTCTCTCCTTCTTGGTCAATCAATTCTCTCTCCTCTCATCACTCAGTAACCTAGCCTGAATTTCTTTACATGGTGACTGATCACAAGAGAATCAAAACAGAAGCTGCCCAGCCTCCCAAGGCCCACAGCCAGCACAGTACAACCACAGCTGCATCCTCTTGGCAAAAGCAAGTCACATAGGCCCAGGTTCCAGAAAAGGCAAATCGAGTTTCATGTGCAGACTAGGATGGGATCCTTTTCTCCCACTGTTCATGTCTACCTCTGCAGACAACCTACCAGAATACATTTTGTTATTATTATGATATATGTATGCACAACCAGAAGCTTCCCAGGTGGTGCCAGTGGTAAAGAATCCACCTGCCAATGCAGGAGACATAAGAGATGTGAGTTTTATTCCCTGGTTTGGAAAGATCCCCTGGAGGAGGGCATGGCAACCCACTACAGTATTTTTGCCTGGAAAATTCCATGGACAGAGAACCCTGGAGGGTCACAAGGAGTCAGACACAACTGAAGCAACTTAGCACACACACACGCACACACAACCAGGCCCAGCTGGTTCTGCAGACTTATTGTACCAAATATTCTCTTCCAGAGAGTAAAAAATAAGGAACGTCATTTTATAATGCTTAAATAACCTTGATTTCAAAAGCACACTGTAAGAAAGGAGATTAATCCAGTCTCGTTTAAAAGTATAGATCAAAAGGTACCTAAATAAAATATTATCAAAATGAATCCAACAATGTATAAAATAAATAATATATTCATGTCTATTTTAATATGGGTTCACATTAGAAAACCTAATTGATGTAATTCAGTTACTTTAACAAAATAAGAGCAACAAAATGAAGTCTAATGGATGAAGGAAATGATTTTCTATTATGCAAAAATAATTCATAATTTTAAAGAACTCTTAGCAAATAAAAATAAAAGTGAACTTCCTTAGCCTGATAAAAGTAATCTACTGAAAGCCTACAACAATCACCCTGAATGAAGTTGGAGCATTCCTTTTGAAGATAGGAATAGGATAAGGATACCCACAATCAATACTTCTATTCAACACTGCACCAGACACCCTAGCCAGATGGGTAAGCAAAGAAGAAAAGATAAGTGACATATAGGATGGAGAGGAAGAAACAAAACAGTATTTCCTGGTGATATTACTTGACATTAAGAAACTCTTCAAACAAACTACCAAAGCAAATAATACAGTTTAACTAAACTGCTATATGAAAGGTCAATAATAAAATCTATTGCATTCTCACACATTAATAATCCAATATGACTGGTATGAATTATTTTTAAAGAAACATAAAAATTGGCTATTGTAAATTTAAAACAAAACATGAAAGTGAAAGTGTTAGTCACTCAGTCGTGTCCGACTCTTTTCTCCAGGCAGGAATACTAGAGTGGGTAGCCATTCCCTTCTCCAGGGAATCTTCCTGACCCAGAGATCGAACCCAGGTCTCCTGCACTCCAGGCAGATGATTTGCTGTCTGAGCCACCAGGGAAGCCCAAAACAAAACATATCTTAGTCCTAAATAAACTTTTGTAAATTAATGTTAATTTTTAAAAATGATATTATTGGACTATTAGAAATTATGGGTGAAAGTCTAAGTAAATGGAAAGAGATTTTCCAAATGTAAAAACCATGGAAAGAATCATAAAGCAAATAACATAAATGAAACTCCATAAAATATATAAGAAGATCATCATAATACTTAAGCGATGAGCTAGAAAAGTAGCTACAAATTAGAAAAATGACTGTTACTTTCAATAGACAAAGCCTACTTTTAAATCTTAAAATCCACGGGAATAACACTAATCCTCCAACAGAAATTTTAGCAAGGAAAATTCATGCAAGAAAATATCACTTACAACTATGCAGATTAAAAGTTTAGCCTTTGCATAATAAAGTAATTGCTTATTAAAATAACACTGATGTGTTACTTTTCAACCAGCAAACAGAAAATAACACCAAGAAAGGGTCAGTTGTGTGCTATGAGATGGGTCCTTTTGTATTAATACATTGTATTAGGAGTTGAAGTCATACAACCATCCTTCAGGCTATATTTCTCTAGAACAACAGAATAGCATCTATTCTTGACCCAGGATCTGACTCTGGATCTATTTATAAATATATATCTTAAAGGAATAATTTTATATTTATATGAGTGAGTGAGTGGAAGTCATTCAGTCGTGTTCTGCTCTTTATGACCCCACGGACTACAGCCTGTGAGGCTCCTCTGTCCATGGAATTCTTCAGGCAAGAATAATGGAGTAGGTTGCCATTCTCTTCTCCAGGGGATCGTCCTAACCCAGGGATCAAACCCAGGTCTCCTGCATTGCAGGCAGATTCTTTACTGTCTGAGCCACAGAGAAGCCCTATATATTGGTATAGTTTATAAATTTAAAATATACTATATATTATTTATTATTAATATTAACAATATTTTATTAATATTAAATAAATCAATATTGATTTATTATTATATCAAATTGTTGTTATAATTAATAAAATAAATTATTGACAATAATTTAATATTAATGTTATTAATATTTAGTATATTGAAATATACTATACATTATTTATTTATTTACATATTTATATTGGATATATTACATTTATATTATATATTAATAATTTAAAAGTTGTCCATGATATTACTTGGACTATAGAAACACTGGATATGCAACAAATGTGAAATGATTAAATAAATTATGGCTCATTGGTGACTGACTTCAGATTTGATATGCTTGGGAATCCTTCTTCAAGGAGAATTCTGTGCAGAAGCTCAGTATGTAAATTAGTTAAATGTGGAGCTGCTCTGCTTGAAAAGCACAAGGGGAGCCTAGACTCAGTGGCTTCTGTCCCGGTTCTGGCTTCCCGCAAGCTCCGTGGTGGCCCCAAGACAACGCTATGAATCCTTAAGATTTTATGGAAAACTGTGAAGGAAAAAACTGATATACAATATTATAAGCCTACTCAATTCATACTTTGAAATATCTGTAATGATGACAGCAAAAGCTCAGGATATAATATCACATAAAAATTAATATACAAAACTACATTCTGTATGATCTCAACTAGATAGACATAAGTATGTAAGTATCCAGTGATTCTCTCTATTTTGTTCTTTATAGATATCTGTAACTTTCAATTTCTCTACCATGACCATGAATTCCTTTCATAATTAGGGGGAAATGGAAAATTATTAACAAACGTGCAGTTTTCATTCAGGCCCACTAGTTAATGCTAGAATTATTATATGCATCTGTAGAAAAAAAATCTTGGAATTTTAAAGAAAATTTTATTAGAAACAGCTAAAAAGCCCTCCAATAATCTACCTCTGGGACATTTATCTTCAGTGTTATTCAGAGAACATCTGAAATCAATTATAGCCCCCAACTGGCTTCAGGAACCTCTGTGTGCCTCCAGCCATCTCCACAGCAAATTGCCTCAGCCGTGGTCAAAGTCAAAATTTCTCAGTTGCCTTGTTTGACCTAAAAATGTTTTATGTAATTTGCCGTTATCTGAAAGGGAAACAGTTGTTAGAAAATAAATCTTTTTTGAATGTGTCTTGTTAAATGGGTGCCAAGAAATATTTCTTCATTGTTCAGACATACCAGAAGAAAAATAACAAATATTAGGTAAATAAATGAAATTTCCAAAATAAATCCAAAGGAAAAAAAAAAGTCACTGTTAATCCATCTCTAGAGACACAAAATGAAGGGTGATAGGCTTTTTAATCTTTGAATATCAGAACTTGAACTGAAAATATGGGAAAAGAGGCAAAACTTTTATTCTCCCTTCCTTCCTCTATTTCGTAAACATTTACCTAAAAATCTGCAACATTAAGATCTTGTACTAGGGGCTGGGAAGAGAAATACGTGCATAGTAGGGATGAGGTTGGAGGCAGAAACGTTAAGGAAATGATTGCAGTTTATTGAAGAGTGCTATAATAATGGTGTGTGCAAGCCGTTTTGGAAATTCAAAAGAGAAAACCACTAAAAGGCTTTCCAATGAGGGAAGGAACAGGGAAAGAAATTGTGAAGGGGAAGATGGAAGCAAAAATATCCACTACTTCTCGGAGGCAATGACAGTATTACAACTTGTTTCTTAAGATAGAAAAAAATACAGGAAAGTGAAAGTGAAAGTCACTCAGTCGTGTCCGACTCTTTGTGACCCCATGGACTGTATAGTCCATGGAATTCTCCAGGCCAGAGTACTGGAGTGGGTAGCCTTTCCCTTCATCCAGGGGATCTTCCCATCCCAAGCATTGAACCCAGGTCTCCCGCATTGAAGGCAGATTCTTTCCCAGCTGAGCCACAAGGGAAGCCCAAGAATACTGGAGTGGGTAGCCTATTCCTTCTCCAGTGGCTCTTGAGCCTTCAACACGCCCTCCCCATCTTCTCTTTCACACGATGAGCCTGCTTTCCTTTTCACGAGAAAACAGAAGCAACTGGAACAAATTGTGACATACTCCCACCACCATTTCTACTGACAGCTTGTTCTATGTGCCTTTATTCTCCTCCATCCCTCCTGTGGCCCTGGATAAACTCCTGGCCTCCGTGGTGAGGCCAAGCCCTCCACCTGTGTGGTAGATCTCATTCCTCTGACCAGCTCAAGGACACTCCTCCAACGATCATTTCCTCTCTCCTCTGCATCCTCCATTTCCCCCTCTCTGCTGAGTCATTCACATCAGGATACAGAAATGCCGGATCTTAAAATAAAACCATCACATGACCCCACACTCCCCCCACCAGCTACTGTAACACATTTCTGCTTTCCTCTACTTCAAAACTTCTATAAAAGGTTGACATATATGGTGTTTCAAATCTCACTCAAATGCATTTCTATCAGGCTTTCATCCTTACCACTCTTCTGAAACAGCTTTCATAAACATTGCCAAACCTACCTCTATCACTCACACTCTCTAACCTCCATGTCCCTGCAGCACCACCATTTGACCCACCTTGTATTTACTTGCTTGCAGAAGCTGTAGTCTTCAAGAACTGTACCCCAAAAGCCCAGAACGTTGTATGGCACACAATAGGTATTCAGTAAATATTGGCTTGGCCAAAAAGTTCGTTTGGACTTTTACAGCTTATGGAAAAACCCAAACTAACTTTTTGGTCAACTCAATATTTGTTAAATGGATGGGTGAGACAAATTATCATGCCTAAGATTATGCAATTATTAAGTTGGGGAGCAGAGATTCAAACTCAGAAACATATGACTTTAAAATCATGTACCCCAAAGCTTCATACAACCTGGGCCTCTGATGGGATGATTGGAATAGCTGGCAGAATCATTAGTAAAGTACAGTCTATAAGAGAATGAAGATTTGAGATGGAGAGTTGTGAAATCATTTACTAGCTTGCAAAATGAGCATAACGTTACAGAAACGGCCTGCTTACTCAGAGGTGAGTAATCTGGCAGTCTCAGACACCTACTACACAATCCAGAATGAGAAATGGAACAACCACAGCCTCTAAATGACCTAAGCAGATGTCACAAAGCCCAAGTTTACACGAGGAGCTTAGCAGGCTCTCAGAGCCACAAGTTTAGGTGTAGGTATTCCAACCACAGAAGTTTAAAAGTAACCAATTATAAGGACAGTACTAGAGAGAGCACACCCCCACACATACATAAACACAATTTCCAAAAGCCTTTCCAAGAACCAAAATGACCTGGTGTGCTTTCCCTCAGCCCTAGCACAGCCCTTTACACCTCAATAGCCCTTCACACCTCAGTACTGATTGTCCCACTACCCTCAAGTACAAGGCAGGGTAAGACAGTAATTGTTTAGAACAATGGTCTGAAGTCATGAGGATAAAACTAAGTTGTATTCAGTATCTTCTTCTTAAGAAGACAGGCAGATAACTCATATATTTTAGAAAGATATTCACAGACTCTGGCAGTAAGTTTTTAAAGGCTGCATTTGAAGAGGTAAAATTTCCTGGAAAAAAAAAATCTGTTTAATGGAAGAGCTCAGCCCCTAAGTATGCTGGATAAATGCGACAACAGTGTACTTCTCAGAAGACTAAAAAAGCAAATCAAGTGGGCTTGATTTTTTACTCATGCCATGAGAAACACTGGGCTCGATGAAGCACAAGCTAGAATCAAGATTGCTGGGAGAAATATCAATAACCTTAGATATGCAGATGACACCACCCTTATGGCAGAAAGTGAAGAAGAACTAAAGGTGAAAGTGAAAGAGGAGAGTGAAAAAGTTGGCTTAAAGCTCAACATTCAGAAAACTAAGATCATGGCATCCAGTCCCATCACTTCATGGCAAATAGATGGGGAAGCAAGGGAAACAGTGACAGACTTTATTTGTGGGGCTCCAAAATCACTGCAGATGGTGACTGTAGCCATGAAATTAAAAGTCACTTGCTCCCTGGAAGAAAAGTTATGACCAACCTAGACAGCATATTAAAAAGCAGAGACATTACTTTGCCAACAAAGGTCCATCTAGTCAAAGCTATGGTTTTTCCAGTAGTTATATATGCATGTGAGAGTTGGACTATAAAGAAAGCTGAGCACAAAAGAATTGATGCTTTTGAACTGTGGTGTTGGAGAAGACTCTTGAGAGTCCCTTGGACTGCAAGGAGATCCAACCAGTCCATCCTAAAGGAGATCAGTCCTGAATATTCATTGGAAGGACTGATGCTGAAGCTGAAACTGCAATAATTTGGCCACCTGATTCGAAGAACTGACTCATTTAAAAAGACCCTGATGCTGGAAAAGATTGAAGGAGGAAAGAGAAGGGGACGACAGAGGATGAGATGGTTGGATGGCATCACCGACTCAATGGACATGAGTTTGAGTAAACTCTGGGAGTTGGTGATGGACAGGGAAGCCTGACATGCTGCAGTCCATGGGGTTGCAAAGAGTCAGACACGACTGAGCGACTGAACTGAACTGAACTGAAAGATATTTAGAGGTAATTTCTATGTCACAACTTTGGCATCATGGAAGTAACATCCAATGTCAACAACCTAATACAAGTTGGTATTCATTAGTCCAGGGGGTGGGAGATTACTTACTTTAATAGTTCTGTGATCTTCTAAAGAGAAAAAAAAAAAGTTTTATTTGCAGGTAACTAAGTAAATACTTTTCAAGTAAGAGATTTCTTTCTCTGAGATTAGCAGTATAACACTCTCAAAACTGGAAATAAAGTAACAGTAAAAGGGGAAATTCCAATAATCAGGTTATTAACTCTGCAGACCAGAAAGAGAGAGAAAACAAGAGCTTAATACTAAAATTTTCAAATTTTTTTCCACTCTTATTAGTGCTTCTGGTCTCAGATTTCACTGCTGGCATTACCCATAGCATATCGAAGCTTGTTTTTGTCACACGTGTGAAGATTTATTTAACTTGAAAGTCCTTTCCAGTTCACGTGGATTGAAACCATAACTAAATACTTTGTCACATGTTTCTTATTGTGGAAAGGCATACATAGCTTTCCAAAGAATAATTATTATTCCAGTGAACAGATTTTGCCAGACTTTCAAAATGTACACTATAGATCTTGAGAAACTTAGAATCTTGTTTCTGATTTTTAATCAGAAAAGACTGTGTTCAAAACTTGTTGTTGTTCAGTCGCCCAATTATGTCTCACTTTCTGCAGCTCCAGGAACTGTAACTCGCCAGGCTCCTCTGTCCATGGAATTTTCCAGGCAAGAATACTTGAGCAGGTTGCCATTTCCTATTCCAGGGCATCTTCCCGACCCAGTGATCGAACCTTGCATCTGTTGCATTGGTAGGCAGATTCTTTACCACTAGTGCGACCTGGGAAGCCCACCAGACTTCCCTGGTGACTCAGACGATAAGGAATCCACCTGCAAAGCAGGAGACCTGGGTTCAATTCTTGGATTCCATGAAGAAAAGAATGGCTACCCATTCCAATATTCTTGTCTGAAGATTTCCATGGACAGAGAAGCCTGGTGAGCTACAGTTCATGGGGTCACAAAGAGTTGAACACGACTGAACAACTAACACGTTCAAAACTTAGACATGGAAAACAACTCAGTTCTCTGGAAAACAGGAAAATAAAGCTTTAAAAATCAATTTTCCCTTTTCTTTGAGCAACATTCTAAGATACTATGGTTAAAAATTACTTGAGAAAAAATAACACTCCTTTTTTTTTTTTGGTATTCAGTAATCCAAACTTCATATGAGATACTTTAAAATTATTGCTTTGGTGGATAGTAGGGGGATAGAATGGTTTCCTGGATGTCATTAGGACCATGTCTCTGCATTCTGGCCAAATCTTTTTAAAGTCCCTACAGTCTGACATCCAAACATATAAAATTCAAGGTAATATAACATAGGAGTTACAAGATTGTTGTTGTTTTTCAGTCATGTCTGACTCTGAGACCCCATGGACTGCAGCACGACAGGCTCCTCTGTTCTCCACTATCTCCCGGAGTTTGCTCAAATTCATGTCCATTGAGTTGCTGATGCTATCTAATGATCTCATCCTCTGCCATCCCCTCTCCTCCTGCCTTCAATCTTTCCCAGCATCAGGGTCTTTTCTAATGAGTTGGCTCTTCACATCAGGTGGCCAAAGTATTGGAGCTTCAGCTTCAGCATCAGTCCTTCCAGTAAATATTCAGGGTTGATTTCCTTTAGGACTGACTGGTTTGATCCCCATGCAGTCCAAGGGACTCTTAAGAATCTTCCCCAGCACCACAATTCAAAAGCATCAATTCTTCAGTGCTCAGCCTTCTTTATGGTCCAACTCTCACATCTGTACATGACTACTGGGAAAACCGTAGCTTTGACTATATGTACCTTTTTCAGCAAAGTGATGTCTTTGTTTTTTAATATACTGTCTAGATTTGTCATAGTTTTCCTTCCAAGGAGCAAGCGTGTTTTAATTTCATGGCTGCATTCACTGTCCACAGTGATTTTGAAGCCCAAGAAAATAAAATGTCACTGCTTTCACTTTTTCCTCTTCCGTTTTCCATGAAGTGATAGGACTGGAGGCCATGATCTTAGTTTTCTGAATGTTGAGTTTGAAGCTAGATTTTTCACTCTCCTCTTTCACCCTCATCAAGAGACTCTTTAGTTCCTCTTCACTTTCTGCCATTAGAGTGGTATTATCTGCATATCTGAGGTCATTGATATTTTTGCCAGCAACCTTGATTGTTTGCGATGACCTGTTCGTCTTGGGTGGCACCGCACAGCATGGCTCATAGCTTCCTTGAGCTCCACAAGCCTCTTTGCCACAAGCTTGTGATCCATGAAGGGAAATTAAATGATTACAGGCTCTCCAATCAGACAGACTTGCATTTGAATTCTCCAGTCAACCTACTATCCTGGTGAAATTCACTTCTATGAGTCTCAGTTTTCTCATCTGCCAAGTGATGTAAAAGTATGGCTGTTTCTTACTTTCACAGTAGCTGATAGAATTAACAAAATAACATATAAACCACCCAGCACAGAGTAAATGCTCAAGTCCTGCTATCAGGGATTACAATTGTGAATGTGATTGTGATCATGGTTTCCCTTCCTGATACCACTTGCCTGCATGGCACACACACAGTACTTCCTTTCACCTGGATACACGCGCTTCAAACTCAAGAAATGCAAAAGTTTCTCTCTGTTCCATTTGATCTACTCTCACCATTCCTTCAATTTTTTCCCCAACTTCCAGAAACAATTAGAAAAGGGAAAAATGAGGAAATCTTGCTTTTGAGGATTTGGAAATTGGGTAGAACAAGGTTTACCCTTGAGAGAGTTGAAATGGGGTAACATAAAATGAAATGTGAAGGACATTCAGCCTAAGTGAGAAGAAAACAAACACTGATTTCTGCATATGTCAGTCATTGGTATGACTTAATGAAAGGCCAGTCTAGCAGCTACTTTCTACCCCAACACTACATAATTATGTCTTGAGCCTTTTCCATTTCAAGATAAACTCTTCTTGTGCTAGCTTGATTTTAAAAGTATCAGTGAACAAAAAGTAAAATTAAGCTGCTATACTGTGAACCAAGAAATAATGACAATAAAGAAGGTACCAGAAACATTACTGGAAGATTGAAAAGGAGTATTCAGGCCAATTCAATGGATGCTGAACTCCTCTGCAGTCTTCATCCAAATACTATCCAGAAAAGAAACTTCAGTCCCTTCTGTCTTCACATTGAGCTTGACTATTGTGTTTTGTCAACTATTATCATGACTGACCTTGACATTAGAAGATGTTATTTCTTCAAACTAAAAACAACCTGCCGTGGCCTTTCTCTGTTGTGCTTCCCCATCCCCCTATAATTCTACCCTTTCACCTCTGTTTTTTTCCTTCTTTCTTCTTCTTATTTTACTGCACGATTTATGAAATCCTTTGAAACATGTTGTTTCCAGATGTAGGTCCCGAGTGCCCTGTCATTTACTTCCTGTCCAAGTCCTGAGCAGATGGAATTACACAAGTTCAGCTGCATGAGTCCAACCTCCAATGCTTTCATTAAACTCCAGGATTTTAAAGAGTCTGCCCAGTCCCTGGCAGGGACCTTTCCGTACTTCCACCCCCAAAGCTGTAAATTACTACCTCATTAAACTCAATTGTAAATGATTAGGTGTCTGGAATGTACTTTCCTTTCCCTGCAGCCTCCTTGGAGTAATTACCACATCGCAAGCCTTAGCACATTATTCAAGCAGAGCAGTGTTTGAGTAGCTCATTGAGGGAGAAGGTTTTATTTTTGTTAAGGTATTATAACTCTATCTTTTGGTTCCAAAAGGAGATTTGTGATCTTTCATTTCCCATTGAGCAATCTCTCTTTTAACAAGAGAAAGCTGTAATGAACAGGCCTCTTTCAAGAATTCATTTTCCCTCCTATCATACACTGCAGTTGGAAATACAGAATTCTTTTTTTCTGATCATTGGTGAGATAAGATAACATTTTTAAAAGGTTGTTATTGCTGCCATTAATTTCCACAGGTAAAGATCATCTGGGAAATGTTTAACCTTTTTTTTTCTTGTTTTGAGTCAAAGAAACAAAACTAACTCAGGTGATCAATACCTAGTCATCTAATTTTGATTCTTTGATGAGATTTGTTTAAAAAAAATCTTGAGTCTGGAAAGGTCATGGGTAAAGGGGTTGGAGGGAGGGAAAGAGGAGGAGGGGCTGTCACACTGAATAAATAATCTATCCAAAGTTCCCAGTCTGGCTGCTATCACTTGAGCAGGGAAGGTAAAACTAATATCCCCTGAGGGACAAAAGCTCAGAAGGTCAGTCCTCTTTCTTATAGAGGTTTTTGCCTCTTTAGTTGATTCATTGGTTTAGAGTCTTAAAGATTTTTACTATGTCTGCCTCAGGCTTTTCTACCACTTGCTTCCCTCTAGTCAAGTGTGGTGTCACCTGGACTACAGATAAAGATACCGATGTATCGTATGGAGAAAGAAAATGAAATGGAGCAAAATGGTTTAGTTGAAGTCAAACAAATATTAACAGCACAGTCAATGTTGAAGCCGAGTTTCCACCACGCGCGAAGGAAAATTAAAAAAATATCAGGAACGCAGCATCACTCACTCCTTCTTGACATTTGTGAAGGAAAAATTCAGAAAGAGACAGGGGAAGGGAGCATTATTAATTCCTCTTTTTTTATATTTGTTTATTTGGCTGTGTTAAGTCACAGTTGGGGCATGCAGGAGCTTTGTTGCGTCGTGTGGGATCTTTCATTGCAGCACACAGACTCTAACTGTGGCACACAGGCTTCAGAGCTCAAGGGCTTAGAAGTTGCAGCGTGTGGGCTTCGTTGCTCTGCGGCATGCGGGATCTTAGTGCATGCGGGATCTTAGTGCATGCGGGATCTTAGTGCATGCGGGATCTTAGTGCATGCGGGATCTTAGTTCAACCACCAGGAATCAAACCCACATCCCTGCACTGAAGATTCTTAACCACTGGACTACTAGGAAAGCCCTGCATCATTCATCTCTAACTCAGCCTGTGAATGTGTTTTGTGTGTTGTAGATGATCATAAAGGAGATTTATGCATCTCTGGACAGGACAGACAGGGAGTGGACCAGGCATCGTAGCTTATGTCTGCACTCATTTGAGTGTCAAGAAAGTTCAGATGAACTTTGCTTGGTAGACAACTCTCTAATTAAGATGGAATAAAAGGTTATATCTTAGTTTTAGTTCCAGGTCTCAGTTCAGTCGCTCAGTCACATCTGACTCTTTGCAACCCCAAGGATTGCAACACGCCAGGCCTCCCTGTCCATCACCAACTCCTGGAGTTTGGGTAAACTCCAAACTCATGTCCATTGAGTCAGTGATGCCATCCAACCACCTCATCTTGTCATTCCCTTCTCTCCCACCATCAATTTTTCCCAGCATCAGGGTCTTTTCAAATGAGTCAGCTCTTCACATCAGGTGGCCAAAGTATTGGAGTTTCAGCTTCAACATCAGTCCTTCCAATGAACACCCAGGATTGATCTCCTTTAGGATGGACTGGTTGGATCTCCTTGCAGTCCAAGGGACTCTCAAGAGTCTTCTCCAACACCACAGTTCAAAAGCATTAATTCTTCAGTGCTCATCTTTCTTTATAGTCCAACTCTCACATCCATACACAACTACTGGAAAACCACAGCCTTGACTAGACGGACCTTTGTTGGCAAAATAATGTCTCTGCTTTTTAATATGCTGTCTAGGTTGGTCATAACTTTCCTTCCAAGGAGAAAGTGTCTTTCAATTTCATGGCTGCAATCACCATCTGCAGTGATTCTGAAGCCTCAAAAAATAAAGTCAGCCACTGTTTCCACTGTTTCCCTATCTATTTGCCATGAAGTGATGGGACCGGATGCCATGATCTTAGTTTTCTGAACGTTGAGCTTTAAGCCAACTTTTTCACTCTCCTCTTGCACTTTCATCAAGAGGTTCTTTAGTCTTCTTTCATTTCTGCCATAAGGGTGGTGTCATCTGCATATCTGAGGTTATTGATATTTCTCCCGGCAATCTTGATTCCAGCTTGTGCTTTTTCTAGCCCAGCGTTTCTCATGATGTACTCTGCATATAAGTTAAATAAGTAGGGTGACAATATACAGCCTTGACGTACTCCTTTTCCTATTTGGAACCAGTCTGTTGTTCCATGTCCAGTTCTAACTGTTGCTTCCTGACCTGCATACAGGTTTCTCAAGAGGCAGGTCAGGTGGTCTGGTATGCCCATCTCTTTCAGAATTTTCCACAGTTTGTGGTGATCCACACAGTCAAAGGCTTTGGCATAGTTGATAAAGCAGAAATAGATGTTTTTCTGGAACTCTCTTGCTTTTTCGATGATCCAGAGGATGTTGGCAATTTGATCTCTGGTTCCTCTGCCTTTTCTAAAACCAGCTTGAACATCTGGAAGTTCATGGTTCACGGTATTGCTGAAACCTGGCTTGGAGAATTTTAAGCATTACTTAACTAGCATGTGAGATGAGTGCAATTGTGCCGTAGTTTTGAGCATTCTTTGGCATTTCCTTTCTTTGGTTCCAGGTCTAGTATCTTGGAATAAATAAAAGGATTGTAAGATGTAAATTAGCTATTACCTCAAGGAAGAAAAAGGAGCATAGTGTTATCCAGGTGACAAAGCATGACGCAGAATCAGGAAGGAGGCAGGCTTCCCCATTCTGCCCCCAGACACATAACTTTGCTTTGGTGAAGACTAAAGGAATTGCAGGGACATTCAGACCCCTTAAGGGCCTGAGAATTTAGGAAATTATCTTTAGGCAATGTCATCAATGCTGTCATGGCAGACAGCAGCAATGGTGATTATGCTGAGTCTCAATTCTCAGGAAGTTTCATGAATAT
This sequence comes from Giraffa tippelskirchi, assembly GCF_054371585.1. NCBI lineage: Eukaryota > Metazoa > Chordata > Mammalia > Artiodactyla > Giraffidae > Giraffa > Giraffa tippelskirchi. The sequence goes on from NC_137275.1 coordinate 215,143,278, forward strand.
CAGACATTCAAATGGGTACAAAGAGCAGGAGAACATGAGCTCAAGTAAAACACCAGAGAAGTAACCAACTAAGATTTGAAAGAGCTGGACTTTCTTTGTCAGCCTTGGGCATATGCCAGTGGAATTATTACATTGACTCTATCCACATCTAAGTTCTAGTGAATTCTTAGAAAATCAATTTTCACAAAGAAACATATTAAAAGTAGTACCACAATCGTGAGCACAGAAAAACATAGCTACTGAAGTATACTGAATAGAAGCAAAACAGTCTTCTGAAATATTACAAATTAATTAGGTTTTAGGTAATTCACTTTTTGACAAAATTTTTATTCACTTTAAAAGTATCACTTAAAAGCCTATTAGAATATCAAGTTATCAACCCCACCAAGAGTTAAGAAAGAAACAAAAAAATGGTATAAGAGGGATCTTTGACTACTAATGATGTAATTTTCTTTTATATCTTAAGACATTCACATCTCTTTGTGAATTACCCACTAAGACATACTCCTATTTGCCTTTTTCTTGTTGATTTGTAAGAGCTCATTATATTGAGGGTGATAACATTCTGTGTCATTTATTTTACAAATATATTTTATCTGTTTTAGAGATGAACTTTTAAATTTGTTCATGGTAATTTTTGAGGTAGAAAAGTTGTATTTCTTGTTCTTTTCTTTAATTTCATTCTTCAAAATATTTTACTAACCCTGTAAGCAGGATCTGTTCCTCCATATTTTTAGGAATTTTTATCTTGTAGTTTTATCTTTTAGATTGACTTCTATGTAATCTCTATTTGAGAACTGGATGAACAGAGGCTGTAAATTTATTTTTTTACAAACAGATACTTTTTTCCCTCATGTTGAATAATACATTACCTTGCAAAACTTTGGGGACAATCATATTTATCACAAGGTAAAATCTTTTATGTTTCTTTACTTTCTATTCTGTTTGACTCATCTACATTGGCCTACTCTTGTGCCAACACCACAATGTAAAATTATAATATGTTCTAAATTTCTGTGATGCAAATGTCAATTCATAGTGGGTTTTTCCCCACAATTCTACTGCAGAGTTTTACTTCAGGTTAAGATGTGGTGCTGGAGAAGACTCTTGAGAGTCCCTTGGACTGCAAGAAGGTCAAACCAGTCAGTCCTAAAGGAAATCAACCCTGAATATTTACTGGAAGGACTGATGCTGAAGCTGAAGCTCCAATACTTTGGCCACCTGATGTAAAGAGCTGACTCACTGGAAAAAACCATGATGCTGGGAAAGATTTAGGGCAAGAGGAGAAGGGAGCAAGGGAGGAGAGATGGTTAGATAACATCACTGACTCAATGCACATGCATTTGGGCAAACTAAAGGAGATAGTGAAGGACAGGGAAGCCTGGCCTGCTGCAGTTCATGGAGTCGAAAGGAGTCGGACACAAGTTAGTGACTAAACAACAGCAACAAAGATGCAGAAGGTTGTGACAGATCATTGTTCTTGGCACAAAAATTACAAAAACATGGATTAGCGAAAAATTCCTATGTTTTAACATGTTGGAGAGCTATGAATGAAAAGAATCTACAGACTTTCAGAGAGTAGCAGACCCTTCCTGGGTGGCTGGACCCTGGAATGCTTTTCTCCTGGGAACACTTGCTGAGTTTACACAGAAGGAATCTGCTAGGGAAAGAAGAAACCAGTTAAACTTTTACATGGCATGGTGAACATGCCATGTGAGCTGGTATAATGGAATAGAATCTTAGGAACCCCAAATGCATAGCTAGTCCTTTCTCCCAGCAATTCTCCCCACTGGACTTCTGCTTGGTGTCTGAAAGAAGCAACAGGGAATCTGGGATAGAGCTGGAAAGCAAACACAGAAAGTCCACTAAAAAGAAGAGCCTGTTGTATATACAGATAAGATTGCATTCTCAAGAAATGTGAACACAAATGCAACCAAAAACTAACTGAACTGCAAACCAGCTTAAATTCTGATGTTCCTGATAGGATCAAAGTAAAAATTCTCTCTACTCCTCTTCAGCTGCCTGATAAGAAGAAAAGATGTCCCCACTCTGGAGGAAAGCAATATTTACTTCAATCTCTAGAATTTTTAAACACAACAAAAAGTTATGAGTCATGGAAAGAAAGAAAATGTGGCTTTTATTCAAAGGAAAAATAAAATCTATAGAAAGAGAATTAGAGATGACCCAAGTGTGGGATTGACTGAAAATGACTACAAAATCACTATTAGAAGTATTTTTAAAATTAGAGCAAAAATAGACCTAATTTATGAAAAGGTATATCATTTCAACAGAGGTATGGAAGCACCAGAAGCAGACCCTGATGCTGGGAAAGACTGAGGGCAGGAGGAGAAGAGGCCACAGAGGACGAGATGGTTGGATGGCATCATCAATTCAATGCACATGAATTTGAGCAAGCTCCAGGAGATGGTGAAGGACAGGGAAGCCTGTCATGCTGCAGTCCATGGGGTTGCAAAGAATCAGACATGACTGAGTAAATGAACAACAACAAAGATATTTAAAACGAGGAAGGCACTGGATGGGCTTAATATCAGATTAGATACAGCAGAAGAAAAAATTGATGAATTTGAGAACAGACCAACAGAAACAAATTAAGACACGAAGAAAAAACAACTTTTTAAAAAGGAGAATGCAGGAAATATGAGATAATATCTGTAATTAATAATTCCACACATATACAGGCTAGCTTAAGAGCCACTGCTCTAGACCTAGCTTGAGGAATCTAAAGAAGCTGAGATAACATGAAGAAAACCACTCCATAACAGTTCAAAACCCAGGCCTGCAGACAGAGGAGTCAGGACATGAACAGAAAACCTTCTGACCTGGAGAAGGTTAGGTGACAAGGTCTAACCTTCTCCATGTATAAATGATGCAGTGAAGAACCTAAGAATGATATCTACTTGTCCAAGATCAGACAGCAAACCACTGGAAGAGCTGGGACTTGGAAAGACTGGGTCCTATGAGACATGGTGGGAGTGAGGATGGAGAAATTAATCTAAAGGAGTGAAAGGAATTTGAGAAAAGTCACTCAAGAAGGGAACATCAGAGCCAGAACTGGAAGCCAGGCCTCCTTTCTCTCAGGTGGGTACATATTCACTAAATCTCTTTTTTGTCCACTTCTGATCCTCACATCCTCCATACTTCAGAGCCCCTACCCATGTTTGAAAGCTGTCTGGTACAAGAATTTCTCCATGAAGTATTATCCACATCAGTGTATTCAAATGTGACTCCTGATGTCTCAACTCAATGGAAACGTGGGGATGAGACTCCTGTTGGGGACTAGGGGTCTCTGAACTTGCCCTCAGCACAATGAAACTGTGACACCCCCATCCATGCCTGGTCAGTAGAGAGTTGAGTTACAAGAGTCAAAATTCAGTGTATTCAGAATAATTCTGAAGAACAGGGAAAGAAAAGGGAAAAGTAGAGAAAACAAGAGGCTTGGCTTTTTATTCTGGTCTTTTTGGGTCTGGGATTTCTTTTTCATTTTCTTCATTGAGAAAATATTCACCTTAACATGTACCATTTTAAAGAGTGTACAATTCTGTGGAGTTCAGTATATTCACAAGGATGTACAACTATCACCACTGAATAATTCCAAAACATTCTTATCACCTCCAAAAAAACCCTATGCCTATCAGTAGTCACTGCATATTCCCCTTTTCCCCAGCCCCTGGCAATCACCAGTCTGCTTTCTGTCTGCATGGATTTGCCTCTTCTGGAAATGGAATTATACAATAAAATTTTTAAGGAATAAGAAGAAATAAAGAAATGCTTTTATTTAAGCCATGCAGTCTATGGTATTATTGTTATACTAGCCTCAGTAGTCAAAAACCGTTAGGAAAACTGAATTTAAAACATCAGTGAGATACCACTATGAAAATGGCTATTAGAAGACAGACATTGTAAAGGACCGATGAGAAAGTGGGGCAATTGACCTTCACACACAATGCCAGTGGAAGTGAAACAATGGTGAAAATCATATTGGAAAGATATTTATCAGTTTCTAATCAAGTTAAACATTCATCAGCTGTATGATGCAGTCATTCTCTTCTTATGTATTTACCCAAGAGAAATGAATAAATATAGCCACAAAAAGATTTGATCAAGAATGTTTATAGCAGCTTTATTCCTAAGCCCCAAACTGGAAATAACTCAAATGTCCATCAATAGGATGGAGAAACAAGTTGTACTATAGTCATACATGGATTGCTACAGAGCAATAAAAAAGAATAAACAACTGATACACTTAATTACAAGCATAAATGTCAAAAAGAGACACAAGGGAGCATCTACTGTAAGATTCCATTTTTATGCAATTCAGTACTGTATGTATTCATCCACTAAGTCGTGTCCAACTCTTTGCAACCCCCATGGATCGCAGCATGCCAGCCTTCCCTGTCCTTTACTATTCCCCAGAGTTTGCTCAAATTCAAGTCCATTGAGTCAGTGACGCTGTCTAACCATCTCATCCTTTGTTGTCCCCTTATCCTCCCGCCTTCAATCTTTCCCAGCATCAGGGCCTTTCCCAACACTAGCCAAAACTAATTTATAATGATGATGGTGGTGGTGGTTTAGTCACTCAGTCATGTCCGACTCTTGCTGCCCCATGGACTGTAGCCTGCCAGGCTCCTCTGTCCATGGGATTTTTCAGGCAAGAATACTGGAGTCAGTTGTCATCTCCCTCTCCAAGAGATCTTCTGGACCCAGGAATCATACCCAGACCTCCTGCATTGCAGGCGGATTCTTTACTGACTGAGCTAGGAGTGAAGCCCTTGTTTATAATTATAGAAATAGTGTAAGTACCTTTGTACTGGGGCTGCTGACTGGGAGGTAGCATAAGGAAGCTTTCTAGGGATATGAAAATATTCTGTATCTTGTGTGGTGGTCACAACATGTGAATACATAGTAAACATTCATTGAGCTGTAAAATCAAGATCTGGATATTTTACTATATTAATTACAACTTAATAAAAATAATGTTTAAGAAGGTTTAATGCATATATATTGAATATTCTTGGCTTTATATACTTCCATCAAAAAAAAGTTTGATAAGCCCAAAATACCCATGTTGGGGTCTTGCTTGGAGTCACATTCAGTTCAGTTGTGTTCAGGTCAGTTACCCAGTCATTTTGGACTCTTTCAGACCCCATGAACTGCACCACGCCAGGCCTCCCTGTCCATCACCAACTCTCGGAGTCTACTCAAACTCATGTCCATTGAGTCAGTGATGCCATCCAACCATCTCATCCTCCGTCATCCCCTTCTCCTCCTGCCCTCAATCTTTCCAAGCATCAGGGTCTTTTCCAATGAATCAGCTCTTCACATGAGGTGGCCAAAGTACTGGAGTTTCAGTTTCAGTATCAGTCCTTCCAATGAATATTCAGGACTGATTTCCTTTAGGATGGACTGGTTGGATCTCCTTGAAGTCCAAGGAACTCTCAAGAGTCTTCTCCAACACCACAGTTCAAAAGCATCAATTCTTTGGCACTCAGTTTTCTTTGTAGTCCAACTCTCACATCCATACATGACCACTGGAAAAACCATAGCCTTAACTAGACGGACCTTTGTTGGCAAAGTAATGTCTCTGCTTTTTAATATGCTGTCTAGGTTGGTCATAACTTTCCTTCCAAGGAGTAAGTGTCTTTTAATTTCATGGCTGCAATTACCATCTGCAGTGATTTTGGAGCCCAAAAAACTAAAGTCTGACACTGTTTCCACTGTTTCCCCATCTAGCTGCCATGAAGTGATGGGACTGGATGCCATGATCTTAGTTTTCTGAATGTTGAGCTTTAAGCCAACTTTTTCACTCTCCTCTTTCACTTTCATCAGAGGCTCTTTAGTTCTTCTTTCATTTCTGCCATAAGGGTGGTGTCATCTGCATATCTGAGGTTATTGATATTTCTCCCAGAAATCTTGATTCCAGCTTGTGCTTCATTCAGCCCAGCGTTTCTCATGATGTACTCTGCATATAAGTTAAATAAGCAGGGTGACAATATACAGCCTTGACAGACTCTTTTCCCGATTTGGAACTAGTCTGTTGTTCCATGTCCAGCTCTAACTGTTGCTTCTTGACCTGCACACAGATTTCTCAAGAGGCAGGTCAGGTGGTCTGGTATTCCCATCTCTTTCAGAATTTTCCACAGTTTATTGTGATCCACACAGTCAAAGGCTTTGGCATAGTCAATAAAGCAGAAATAGATGTTTTTCTGGAACTCTCTTGCTTTTTTGATGATCCAGTGGATGTTGGCAATTTGATCTCTGGTTCCTCTGCCTTTTCTAAACCCAGCCTGAATATCTGCAAGTTGACAGTTCATGTACTGTTGAAGCCTGGCTTGGAGAATTTTGAGCATTACTTTGCTAGTGTGTAAGATGACTGCAATTGTGTGGTAGTTCGAGCATTCTTTGGCATTGGCTTTCTTTGGGATTGGAAGGAAAACTGACCTTTTCCAGTCCTGTGGCCACTGCTGAGTTTTCCAAATTTGCTGGCATATTGAGTGCAGCATTTTCACAGCATCATCTTTTAGGATTTGAAATAGCTCAACTGGAATTCCATCACCTCCACTAGCTTTGTTCATAGTGATGCTTTCTAAGGCCCACTTGACTTCACATTCCAGGATGTCTGGCTCTAGGTGAGTCAGATTAACTACACAAATTAACCTGAGAACTGATAATATGTTGGGTCATCGTATTGAAAACATGTTATATCTCCTTCTATACATTTATTTGAATATTCCCTCATTGTATTGTTTTCCCTTAATTAAGTTCAATTTTTTTGTAGACATTTTAATTATATATTTTCCATCAATTTACTAATGGATCATTTATCATGTATAGAAAAATAATAGCATAGTTTTTTTTAAAACTTTTTTTTTTTAGTTGCAGCATCTGGGATCTTAGATCCCCAACCAGGAATCAAACCTGCACCCTCTGCAGTGGAAGTGAGAAATCTCAACCACTAGACCAGGGAGGCTCCAGAATCGTTATTTTAACTGGACTTCTATACTTCCATTACTTTTTCTCTCTAGGATTTTGTTGTTGTTTTTGTTTGTTTTCATGGAGAATATCACTGAGAAAGATTGATCATATTGCCTTGTTCTTAGCTCAAACTGCCAAAATACTACTTCTAAAAGTGATTCAGTGCTGTGCATCATTTATATCATAATATGATTGGTTTTAGATTACAGTTTTAGAAACTACTGCACATAGTAGCCAACATTTTTATGCAACCTATCTACATTTTCAGTGGCAAGAACAAGCATCATTCTATTATTGCAGCATGCTCCCACTATTTTAAAATTTTTTAAGCTATGTCACTATTCATTTTCTATTTTTAGTAAAATTGTATAAACTATGTTACAATTTCACATGGGTCTCTAAAAAATTATGTGATGCTTTATAGCAAATCCAAAGTTTTTCTTTTTATTAAATACAACCTCTTGTATGTAAGTTAAAACTAGAACTTGAAAATAATATGTAGACCTGCAGCTGGTGAAAAAACACACTAAAAACTTTGTAGAGTTAAAATTTATAGAAGCTGAATTTCTAGTCATAAGATGTGTTTTCTCATTGTCAGGTCAATAATTTTGTGCATGTGGCACAAAATAGTTATAGTTCAACTATAAAAACAATGGAACTCCATCAGAACGGGATTGTTGAGGGGGAAGGGAAGAAGAAAACAAAGAGGGGTGAGGAGGATATGATTTTAACATCTGAAACTCAACTTTATAATGAGAAACAGTGGAGACATGATGTCATAATGTAAAAGGTAGCTCCACTGTATTTGTTTTCAAGCTGGCTTGACCTGAGGTTTCAACTAAGTCCAGATGGAAAAAAGGGAGAAATGTATATATATTCCAAGTCTGAAACAAAGACTTAAAGCAGAAGGTTTCTTACTCATGAATTTAACATGCTTGCATTTAATGCAGACCAAGTAAATCCAGCTCATTATTCGTTCCTCCTCACCTGCTTATCTCAAACCTGAACCTCTCTCTGAATCTACAGGATGCCACCTGGCCTGGTTAGTCTCCCAACAGCTAAGGTAGTGGGGGTGGTGTGGGGATTATTCTTTAATTCCTGCTGATAGGGAAATCATCTATTGTTTTTCCATCAACTCTAAGGCCCAGGTTTGTTTTTTTGGTTTGGTTTTGCTTTGGTTTTCTTATTTTTATATCTCTGAGATTGGGATGAGACTTACAATCAATGATGCTTCATAGTTTAATTGGCAAAGTTTTTTGTTTGCTTGCTTGTTTGCTTTGTGTATGTGCTTTGTTTTTAGTGGAACATAAAATAACGCTGCATTCACTGTTAGTGTTGTCTTAGAATTTACAAAATATGATAACTAATGGGGGTAACTGATGAAGCACCTGGATTTTGCTTTGTTTTGTTTTTATTCTGGAGTGACATCTCAGTTTAAGAGAAGACCCATATAGAAGTCCCCTGGGAACTGGTCTGTATTCTGTGAAAGTTCACTTCTGTGGCTGCTCTTGATTAAGCAAATATAAAGTCAGCAACTGCTTTTCACCTGGGGAAAATTCACCGCCCCCTCCCCCCGAAAGCTCTAGGTAAAAAATGTCTCAACTTGCATAAGAAGCCCAGAAACTTCTAAGAGAAAAGGATGAGACTGAAACTTCTGTTATCCCAACATCAGAGACCAGGGAAATCTGGGGTGAACCAGGGTGCCATTCAGCAAGAGATACTGCAAAACGACAGTGAGTACACCAAAGAAGAAATCATTGGTGGGGGGTGAGGGGGAGATTGGCCTTTACTGAGTACATGGCACAGCCTCAAGACAAGCCTAGGTTTATGCAAGGCAGCAGATGGCTGAAAGAGGACACCCTACAGACTCAGCAACTCTGGCCTAGTATTGAGCTTTTTGGGGAACAGTGATTGAGCTCAGAATGTAGCAGTCCAGCCAGGAACCACTGCAGCACAGGCAGAAATCCAGACCTTCAAGAACATTTCCTCAACTGCAGACAGGCACCCAACTGGCTGAGCAGAGCAAATCTCAGCAGCAACAAACCCAACAGAAGCCAAAGCAACAGCACCAGTGGACGGACTCTACTTGCCAATCCCCTCTCTCTACCTGGTGTTTGGAAGTAAGACTGACACCCTCTGAACAGGGTATGCTCCTGCATTCACGGAAAATTAATTGAAAATTAAGACACTTGCCAATCTTTGCATCCCAGCCGCTAGAGCAAACCATTTGTAAACCTGGCACCACAGAACTTTAAACAGTTCCCAACAGAGACTCACAGACATAGGAAATAAACTTACGGGTATCAAAGGGGTAAGGAGGTTGAGAGGAGGGATAAATTAGAGGTTAGGATTAACATACACACACTACTATATTTCAAGTAATCAACAAGGACATACTGTATAGCACAGGGAGCTATGCTCAACATTTTGTAATAACCTATAGGGAAAAGACTGTCAAAAAGAACAGATAGATGTATAGAGAGATATACAGGGTATACATCTAGGTATGTATGTATAACTGAATTGCCACGCTGTAACTTGAAACTAACACGATGTTGTAAACAATTATTCTTCAATTTTTAAAAAAAGCTCCCCCAAATCACTGAGAAATTGTGATTATTCCAAGGAAACACAGTGGTTAAAAAAAAAAGACACAAAGCTAGTGGTGGATTAAAGATTCAAACCCAGGTCAACCTGGCTTGAAAGTCATGCTCTTTTCATGGCATCATAATGGCCACCTCTGAAGAGATGAGAATTCCCACAAGGATGAACTGGCACATCAAGTTCTCAGCAATCATCCACAATGCTTAACTTACTGCTTTACGTCTAGATTAGACAACATGACCCATGTTTGTGATATGAAAAGGACATAATAGATGTGCCTAGAACTGGCCATCTAGTCCAGTCAAAATTCCTTGGGTTCACTGTGAACTGGTTAATGCAAAGCTTGGCAAATTTAGGAGTTCCTGACAGTCTCTAATGAGAGGTTTTCCAAACAAAGGAGACCTTGACTCTGCTTCCTTTGGAGGAAACACTATAGTTCAGTTCAGTTCAGTTCAGTTGAGTCTCTCAGTCATGTCCAACTCTTTGTGACCCCATGGACATCAGGCTTCCCTGTCCATCACCGATTCCCAGAGCTTACTCACACCCATGTCCATTGAGTCTGTGATGCCATCCAACCATCTCATCCTCTGTTATCCCCTTAATCTTTCTCAGCATCAGGGTCTTTTCAAGCGAGTCAGTTCTTCGAATCAGGTGGCCAAAGTATTGGAGTTTCAGCTTCAACATCAGTCCTTCCAATGAACACCCAGGACTGAACCTCCTTTAGGATGGACTGGTTGGATCTCCTTGCAGTCCAAGGGACTCTCAAGAGTCTTCTTCAACACCACAGTTCAAAAAGCATCAATTCTTTGGCACTCAGTTTTCTTTATAGTCCAACTCTCATATCCATACATGACTACTGGAAAAACCACAGATTTGACTAGATGGACCTTTGTTGGCAAAGTAATGTCTCTGCTTTTTAATATGCTGTCTAGGTTTGCCATAGCTTTTCTTTCAAGGAGCAAGCGTCTTTAAATTTCATGGCTGCAGTCACCATCTGCAGTTATTTTAGAGCCCCCCCAAAATAAAGTCTGTCACTCTTTCCACTGTTTCCCCATCTATTTGCCATGAAGTGATGGAACCAGATGCCACGATCTTAGTTTTCTGAATGTTGAGTTTTAAGCCAACTTTTTCACTCTCTTCTTTCACTTTCATCAAGAGGCTCTTTAGTTCTTCTCTACTTTCAAACTACCACACAGCAGCAGCAGCACACACTAGCAAAGTAATGCTCAAAACTCTCCAAGCCAGGCTTCAACGGTACGTGAACCGTGAACTTCCAGATGTTCAAGCTGGATTTAGAAAAGGCAGAGGAACCAGAGATCAAATTGCCAACATCTGCTGGATCATCGAAAAAGCAAAAGAGTTCCAGAAAAACATCTACTTCTGCTTTATTGACTATGCCAAAGCCTTTGACTATGTGGATCACAACAAACTGTGGAAAATTCTTAAGAAATGGGAATACCAGACCACCTGACCTGCCTCTTGAGAAATCTGTATCAGGTCAAGAAGCAACAGTTAGAACTGGACATGGAACAACAGACTGGTTCCAAATCAGGAAAGGAGTACATCAAGGCTGTATACTGTCACCCTGCTTATTTAACTTATATGCAGAGTACATCATGAGAAATGCTGGACTGGATGAAGCACAAGCCTGAATCAAGATTGCTGGGAGAAATATCAATAACCTCAAATATGCAGATGAAACACTATAGAGAACCCCAAAAAGCTGTCTTCCAGAGCCTCTTTTCATTTGTAAATAAGAAAAGGGGGAGGAGTTTGTCACTAATCTAAAATCCATCTACTAAAGGATCAGGGAGACACCTCTAGAACTTTCTGGACATTGAACTCCTTAAGGCAGAAGGGACGACTAACACCACTTCATTATTTTTACATTGTTTTTCTGATTATAAAATATGCATGAATTACGGAATTAAAAATTTATTTATAAGATTAAAGGGCAAAATAATATTTGATTCGTAGTCTTCCCATAAAGTGATACAAACTATTACCAGTTCAGATTACTATGTTTCCAGTCATCACTATTAAAAAATCATAATGAGTACCACACATGGAAATAATTTTATGTCCTTCTTCTTTTACTTAACATTACATCATGAATTTTCCCTTAGCCATTAGAAATTCTCACAGTGTGCCAAGCTTGTGACTTAGGGTATGGACCATGGGGGATTCCAGTTTCCAGCCTGCCTGCTTATATGTTGATAGAGGAAAAGGTAACCAGAGTCAGCATCTCAGACAAGGGTGTGCTTAAGAGGAAACAGGAAACCCAAAGTATTATTTCAATAGGTATGAGTGGAAAACAAACCAAAACATCAGAAAACATCTACCCCATACACAGGGAATATAGGTTAAACTAGTTAGGGATTTAAAAATCTATAGAGATTTACTGGAATAATGGTATACAGAGGGAGGGAGATTCTTATAAACAGAATGATTATATAATTTATCATTCAAACTGAGACTCTATTGATAATTGCACTGGGACAACAACTTTAAACCAGGGCATTCGTGCAGAAACTGAAACAAACAGTTGCCTTATTTACAGATCTTTACAGCCAATCAAGAAGGTATGAAGGGGAAGAGTTCTTAAAGAGCTCCAAGACTGCTTGGGTCTTACTGCCAATAATTCCTCTACAGTACTGTATGCTAATGGTGGTATCAAGAGTTCTTGTTCTGATCCTGTTTCACTTTCATTGTTAAATATTTATTATGGTACTTACAGTCAGAAGCAATGTTTCAATATCATTAAAAAAAAATGACGCAGTGGGATTCATGAGGCAGAGACTAGAAATTTCCCTAGGGCTCTGGTGCACAGCGTCTACTGAGCTCACAATGCATTCAGTGGAGACGGCACATACATAAGCAGTACTAACCGTACAGCCTTCCTAAGGTCTCTGGACTGCTCTGTCAATCCCTGCATTCACCCTGGTGCATTGTCATGATCCCAGGATTTCCCTCCAGTCCTTGTTCCATTCTTGGTCAGAGGAATGCTAAATGGAGAACGAGATTTTGGTGGGATGAATGAATGAGGAGTACTGAAAATGGGGTAGATTGGCACAGAGAAAGACACCTGGAATCCAAAGTGGCAAGACTGTCCACCCCCCACCCCCCGTGACTCCACAAGGACACAGGTAGCACCTCTCCACCTGGTACTGTCTCTGAGGCAGAAAGATTTACGATTTCTCTGCTGTAGATGGACTTCCCAGAGCCCAAACTGGTTAGTATACATTTCTGAACTGTCCTTTGCTCAGAAAAGGACACCCTATAATAATAGGAATGCTGTGCATCCTCCCTCCATTAGTGGATCATTACAGACAATAAACAAGATGTGATGGGAGAATATTGTTCTGGTGCATATCTTTACTGTGTCCTGTAGGTGACAAGAGACATTAAAGAATAAGATTTCCCTGGTGGTCCAGTGGTTAAGTCTCAGAGCTTACAGTACAGGGGACACAGCTTCCATCCCTGGAGGAATAGTACTAGGAAGATCCCCCATTACTTTCACATTCTGAACAATTTTAATAAAGTCTTTTTCTGCTTCAATCATCCAAAGTCTATTTTTGTAGCATACAACTAATCCCTTTAACTGATAAAGCCCTTCATTCCTCCCATTCTTTTTATGATCCAATGATTGTGATGGTTCCTAAAACCTATATTAAACCTTATACCCAGAACACATAGAGTGGCTTTCTATTTTCCATACAGCTTTATTGCTTTTTATATGTAAGAAAAAAGATATCTAGAAAGCTCCTCTAAAAGTGAAATAATGTTACATGTAAGAAGGTCAGGAGAGGAATAAGAATGGGAGTGGCCAAAGGAGACTTAAACTTTAATCAGTAATGTTCTGACTTTTAAAAAAAATTTAATAAAAAGAATGTGTTACTATAATGCGGGTACAATAAAAGTTCATTTAAAACTAATGCAATTTTAACACCTAACACAGACCTAGCACTAGGTCTAGGTATTATTTATTCAATAGTATTACTTATTCAATAATAATTGCTGGAAGAATGGGGGAAAAAATTCAAGTAATTCCAGGCTGTTATTTTATAGATAAAGCAGATAACACTGCAAACACTGAACTGCTGTGCAGTGGCCTGGAATGTTAGGTATTTGAACAATATATATAATGGAAGTTAGGTAGTGGAAGGGAACTAAAATGTATGAAGACATACATGACTTCTCGATGTCTGTATACATTTAGAGTCACTAGTTGCAGGCAACAGAATAAAATTATGGCTGAATTGAGTGATAAGAACCTTATTAAAATTGATTAGAAGTTTGGAGAAGCAAGCTCAAGAAATGGCAGGAAGTAAGGAGGCTGAGCAGACTAGCCCAGAGCAGGTGACACCAGAGGACCAGTCTAGCAGCCTTTGCTGCCCAAGATCATACAGCTACGAAGTTGTAGCGTTGGGAATGAAACCTGGACAGTCTGATTCCAGGGTCTTCACCCGTACTGTATACTAACCAATTCAGCCAAAAGAAGTCCACAAAATCTACTGTGTTGAGAGGTATGGAAGGAATGTTTACGGTAATGGGAATGATTGCTTCATGTTCTCTTGCTGATGTTTTTTATGACCTTTCGTGTTTACTCTGAATGCTTTCTCTAATCTATCAGTTCTTTTTAAAAATTATTTGTTTATATATTTTTTGGCTATACTGCAGGGCATGTGGAATCCTAATTTACTGACCAGGGATGGAAGCTGTGCCCCTTGTACTGTAAGCTCTGAGTCTTAACCACTGGACCACCAGGGAAGTCTTATTAGTTCTTTGATGTCTCTTGTCACCTACAGGACACAGTAAAGATATGCACCAGAACAATATTCTTCCATCACATCTTGTACATTGTCTGTAATGATCCACTAATGGGAGGGAAAATGCACACGCAACATTTAATGGCAATAAAAATTGATGAGAAGTCTGGATGGAGAAAAGGATGTATTTGTCACCAAAATAAGGAGACAAAAATTTTAAATGACTTGATAATCATTTTAATTAGGCAAATAGATAAATTACTGTTTTAAATCAAACACACTCTAAAATTATCCTTTTCTGTGAAGTATTTTGTGCAAACTCTTTCTATATAGATAGATAGATTGAAAGAGAGAAAGAGATTTCATGAGTAGCATTAATTCAAAGTAAAATATAGGTTCTTTAGATTCCACAGGGCATTTTCAGTCCCTCAATAACTCAGCTCTTTGGAAGGAGCTACCAAAGAGTACAACTTCTATTTTGTCTTGTGAGAGGGAAATTCCAGTGGTCTACCATCTTTTTCAGTGACAAAGGATTCTGGCTGAGCAAGAACAACATTCTTTACAAAATCGACCAGGAATATGAAGAAGACCCAAGCTAAACAGTGTGCACACACTTGTTAAGCACGACAGAACCCAAAATACATCTGACAGCAAAGATTAACTCCATTTGTTACATATGCTCCAGCAACATATGAACCTCAAACATCAACTTCTTCAACAATTTCCATTGACAGTTATAAAAATCACATCAACTTTCACCAGTCTAATCTGTTATTTAGGGATGCCAGATTAAATATTTATAAAAGAAGAAGAAATCATTCACTTCTTTTGTTTATTTTTGAGGATGGCGTGCACCTCATGGTATGTAGAACACATATGTCGTAAGAAACAATCTATATCTTTCCACATTCTTGAACAGTTCTGGGGAAATGAGATTATTTTACACAGTTAGAAAACTGAGTAGAAGTCTCCCTCAGTCTTTAAAAGTTCTCTGGTCATCTGATATACTTCTGAGAATTTGGACAGAATAAAACTTCATGGAAACTATGACAGTACCCAAAATGTTTGCAATTGAGCACAACTATTACAGTATACTGTCATCTCTGCAGATTATAGTAGAGAGACCATCCTTGTTACTGGGACAGAACTATTTGGTATACTGAGGTAGCATGACACAGAGAAAAAAAAGAATTTGGAGAAAGATCTGGACTGGAAAACATATCATCAAGAATGCCTGTCTGTCCATCCATAAGCCCCAGACAATCCACTGTCTAAAGAGATAGAAACACTTCCTTCATTCCTCAGGGAGAGATTATTTCAAAATGAATGAAAAGCCTATAAATGACCAGGAGCTGCTTCAAAACAAGAAGGCAGCACAAACATCAAATTATTAATTCTTCTATGGGCTGCAGTTCTTTATTCTTGGCACAGAGATAAATATGATAGCTTTTACCAAGTTTGCTGAGTGGACAATCAACTTAATAAAATACAGGATGCATTCAGTGTTTATAATCTGGTTTGGAAATTCTGAGCATTAGTAATTTTTGAAGTTATGTATTATTTTGATCTTAGTGATTTGGCTACTTTTGTTAAAATAAAAATTCACTTCACATATTCATTTATTATTTATGTCCCTCCAAATTTCAAAAAGGATTTTCAAAGACATAAAAAGAAATGAAAAGAAAGATTGAGACATTGAGAGGATGTAGGAAAGTAAGTAAATATAAGAGAAAACAATGTTGAGAAAAAAATATTTCAACTGAATACAAGACTTAGATATTTTCACCAAATAGAGGGAAATAAAAGGCTTTGGTATAAAACAGTACTGCTTAGTAACTTCTGCAGCAACTTTTCCTGAACACACACTAAGACTGTGATGAAGATTCAGAAAATTATGAAACTAGCAAGATTAATAGACAATACAATAGAAATGGTGGAAGGAAAGGTATTTCTACCAACTAAAACGTCAATGGAGTTTGATTGAGAAAAAATAATTCAGGGATTCTCTAGCTTCATTATGTGAAAAAACGGGCTCTGCTGAGTCGAAAGATGACAACGGAGATACTTCATCCTTCTTCTAGTCTACTTCTCTGGCTGCATACAAGAAGAGGCCTATAGCAAAGGCAGAAGTGGGGAGGGCCTTGGTAAAAATGCACAACACAGGCTGTGATACTTCGATTGTTCTTGGGTTCAGAAAGGGGAACTAAGAGAAAAGCATGATTCACACCAGCAGAATGCACTCTACAAATATATAGAACATAATGAAATTTTGGCCAAAAGGCATGCAGTGATACACTATTATAAAAAACATACATCTTGACTGATGAAACGAAAACCAAGTCTAAATAGGTCTTATCATTTTTTAAAAGGAAGAAAAAAATTTTAATTTCAATTTTAAGTAAAAATTTTAAATAAAGTATTTTAAACATTTTAATATTTTTATAAAATTTTTTATTTTCAATTTTTTTAAAACAGAAGAAAAATGTAAATAGGCCCTATGAAAGAAAGAAATGTGTCACAAAGAAAAAAGACTATCACTCTGATAATCTAATAGAGAATTACTTATCTTTGAAAATGATATTTAAAAGGAATCAAAGGAAAATTTTAGAAAACTTGGCAATCCCAAGAGGACACAGCAAGTATAAAAGAGAGAGAAGAGACAAGTAAGAATGCAACAAAATGA
Organism: Giraffa tippelskirchi; assembly: GCF_054371585.1. NCBI lineage: Eukaryota > Metazoa > Chordata > Mammalia > Artiodactyla > Giraffidae > Giraffa > Giraffa tippelskirchi. The sequence continues at coordinate 215,160,327 of NC_137275.1, forward strand.
GAGCAAACGCAATAATTAGAGATAAACAGGGGTTGAGTAAGGTAACAAAGTACAAAATAGAAACTAGCAGAATTAAAATCTGCAATGGAGACATTAAAGAGAAGAAATGACATGGAAAATAAAGCAAATGTGGAAAATAACTTGAGCTTTCCTAATACGTAGCTGTAAAGGACAAGTGCTAAAAACTATGCAAAAAATTATAAATATAGAGCACTTAGATGAAAATCTAATCAAAGAATTAGTTATGGTCACCCCAACAAAATCAGAACAATTTTAGAAGTCATAACTTGGCTGAGCTTAAAAGCGTAAGAATTTGAATATTCAGACCAAAAGCAATTAACAAGTTCTAAGAAAAATTAATGAAAAGAGACCAATGTCAAGTTTCCTCCATTACAAGGATAAATATCCTATAACTTTTCAGGGGCAAACAGATGTTATATCCACAAAGGAAACGTTTAAGATTAAAAATTTAAAATCACCACCACCACCACCAACAACAAAAAATTTGCTGGCCTCAAAATTCTCTCTAATAAAAAAAGTCAAAAGAAAGTACAGAAAGGCTATAGAATTTCCTGGGGGTAAATTCAGGGCACAAAAATGCTATTTCTACATGGTCATTCCTGTGTAAAAGAAAAAACAGTAATTCCAGGAATGAAAAAATTCAGAAAATACAGAATCCAAGTGTCTTTTTTTCTCAGAGTAAATTTTCCCTTTTTATTTATAAAATACATAACAAGTTTATCATCAACAAATTTTCAAATAAGCAATCGAAAAGGTTAGAATCACTCATACTTCTACCACCCAGAGATGACCATCCAGTTTCCCTTGGCCATCTGTCATAAACTATGGTCCTTGTCATTAAAAATTCTCCTACAGCATCATTTGTAATGCTGGGGTTAGGGGTTAGAGTTTATCCAATATGGAAAATAATTTTTAAAATATAAATGTGCCACAATTTTTTTATTTACCAATTCCCTGTGACCCAAGTTTCAGCTGGGCTCACCTTTGGAAAGGCACTGGTGAGTCCAATGCTGTCTCCCTTCCCAAGATCCTGCAAATTCCTAGGGGATTTAAATTCCTTACCTCTGGCTATGAGCTCTAGCTCTCCACTGAGTTCCTTTGGAATATGATTGCCTTGACATGCTATGTCTGATCCTGTCATCTCTCTGCTTAGAACCTTTTAATAAATAATTTTCCATTGCCCTTGTAATAAAGTATATATTATTCAGCTTAATTTACACATCTCCTTGGGCCTCCAGCCTCATTTCCAGACTCTACTCCCTCCACTATCTTCTCCTCTCCTTCCCCCTATGCACCAACAATATGAACAATTTCAGTTTCCCAAATGAGTCTAATTCTCTCTTACCTCCAAGCCTTTAGCAAGTTGCTCAAAAAATATTTACTCATCTACATTTTTGACACTTTGCTATAGACCTAAAGGGCCTGGTCCAGAACAAACAAATAGATCAGTGGAACAGAATGTGCAGCCAGAAGACAGACTTTAGTATGTATAAGAATTTAATATATCATAAAATGGTGTCACACACCAGTGAGAACATAATAAACTATCTAACAAATATTATTGGGAACATTGGCTTCTACTGGAAAAAAAAAGTCATGAATAATAAAGTGAAAGCCTCACCTAATAATATGTATAAAAATTAACAAACCAGACTAAAAAGTTAAATGGAGACATGAAATCATTAAAAACCAGAAGTAATTACAGCTGGTTACTTAACAGGTCTTAAGGTATGAAAGAAATTTCTAAGCATATAGGCAATGGAGAAATCTTTAAAGGAAAAATGTAACAGATCTGATAACATGAAAATTAGAAACATTGGCAATTAGGGAAAACAAAGAGAAAATAACAAACTGGGCTGAATATTTTCAGCTGCAATAAATGCTCTATGCGTCAGAGGGTTCCCGGCTCACTCAGAGGAAATGTCCAAGTCCGTACTCCCTTAGTTCTCCAGCCTCGTCTCCCACCTCTTATACCCTTCCTCCACCTCACTTAACTCATGACCATATGGATCCCTTTCTGTTCTTCAATCCCTGCTACATGCTGCCACCTCAAGACCTTAGCTTTTACTGTGCTCTCCTCTAGGTTTTCTTTTTCCCTGGTTACCTGCAAATCTTGCTTCTGCATTGCTGTTACTAGTTCCCAACTGCCATTGTAACAAATGACCACAAACATGAAAACACCACACACATTTGTTATCTTACAGTTCTGAAAACCAGAAGTCCTAGAATCAAGGTGTCAGCAGGCCTGTATCCTTTCTAGAGGCTCTAGGGGAATATCTGTTTCCATGCCTTTTTCAGCTCCTACAGGCTGTTTGCATTCTTCAGTTCATAATCCCTTCCTCCAACTTCAAGCCAGCAACATAGCCATCTTCAAATCTCTCCGACTCTGCTTCTGGTACCACATCTCTTAATGGACTCTCCAGTGACCCTCTTACAAGGACCCTTGTAATTACATTGGACCTATCTGGATAATCCAGGAAAACCTTCCCATCTCAAAATCATTAACTTAATCAAATATGCAAAATACCTTTTACATGTAAGGTAGCTAACATGTGTTTGGGTTTTAGAGATTTGAACATGGAAATCTTTGGAGGGAAGCATTATTTTGCCTACAGAATTTCCTTCAGATATCTGCTCAAATGTTACTTTACCAGAAAGACTCTGACACACCTAAATAAAATAGGAAGAGCTTCTGCTCCAGCTGGACACCTGGCCTTCTCACTGTACTTGACTGTTTTGTATAATATTTTACACCTGCTAATCTATGCAATCTCCATTAGGCCAAGGACTTTGTACTGTTTACTCATGGATGCTCATAGCTAGAACAGTGGAAAGCACAGGCTAGGTGCTCAATAAATGTTTGCTGAACAAATAAATAAGAAAAAATAAAAGTGACTTATTTCTAGGGAAAAAATTTTTAAAGGGAGAAATACCAGAGGTGATAAATTCTCTTTTACATTAAGACAGAAGCAGCTAAAAGGAAAGAAGAAAGGAGGCAAAGGTAAAGAGGGAGGGAGGATTACTACCTCTCCTTAAATTGCTAATGAATTGTGAAAGTTTTCTCTTACTGGTCCCTGAAATTTTCACTAAGTCACACATTAGATTTTCCTTAAATTTTGGCCAGAGCAATATAAGTCACTGTAATGGAGGTGAGATGTGGAAAGTCTGTACACTGGGCAAGCGTACAGACTACTTCTACTTCTTTCATGCTCCTCCTGCCTCTGTGGTAACCTGAGGAAGGTAGTCCAAGCACAATCAAAAGAGGAAGAGGGGAAGAGGATTGTTGAGCCCCTGTGGCTGGTTTACAACCAAAGTCTGTTACGCCATGATTTGTAGCCCCTTATTCAGCAGGAAAGAATCTTGGAAAAACAAGCATCTTGTTCTTGGAATGTCAGAGAGAATCAAAACAATTCAAAATCCAATCAGCAGCTTTGAGCAAAACACATATTCTTTTCTTGTGCTAGCTTTGAAAAGTAATTCCTCACACAGTAGATTTTTACAGAGCTGGAAACTACTAGAATAATGAAAAAGTCTAGGAAAAACCTGAATCACCCTGGCTTCCTAAGATTTGGGGCTGGTGCAGGGCTGCAGGGTGTGACAAGAGAGAGCGTGGGAGGGGGAATGATGTGTGAAATGGAAGATTGGGTTCTGGCAAGGGGAGTACCTGCTCTGAAATTTTCATAGAAGAATAATTACACTTGAAACTTTGCTTTTACTTTTCCTTAAAATGCATGAGGCCTCATGATTGTTCCAATCATTCTTGCTGTATAAAAATTGTTCCACAATTTAGTGGTATATAAACTACAATGGTTTGCTTTTGCTCACAATTTCAAGAGTCGGAAATTTAGAAAAGATTCTCACTTGGGATCTCTCATGCAGATGCATTCAGATATCCACTGAGGCTGCAGTCATCTGAAGGTTTGCCTGGCTGAACATCCAAAATGGCGTAATCACTTAGCTGGCAAGTGTGGCTAAGCTTCTGTTGGGAGCTCCCCCGGCTACTCACATCCTGTCCAGTGTGGCGCTCTTAGGTAGTTGAATTTCATTTAGGGTTTCTTCTATCCCATGATAAAACATGGCTTCTTTATCCTAGGAGGGAAATGTGGAAGCCACGTGGCCTTTTCTGACCTTGCCTTAGAAATGACACAACGTCACTTGTGATGCATTCTCTGAAATACCAAGTGAGTCACTAAGGTAAGCCCAGATTCAAGGGGGAGGAAATATGGTCCCACCCCTTAATGAGGTATGCCAAGCAACTGATTCTCTAAATAATTTTTAACCAGTTTGACAAATCGTTCCTTTCTTCCTTGGTATGTCCCACTTTGGATATTGTTTCACTTGTTCTATGTTGAGATATTTACTCCTTACTTCATGGGATATATTGCTAATTCTTAGTGGTTATCTCTGAAATTTATTTGGTGTTTATGGAAGACTCTTCCCTCCAAAATTCACTGCACAGTGAGGGTTGAGGCTATGTGATGCTCTAGCTCCCTGTCTCCATCCTGAACTGACTCTGTCAGTAGCATTTTTTCATAGGCAACTCTGTCTCTTCCAACCCAGTGATCATCTTTTGTGGCAAGGGAATAATGAAGAAATATGCTCCTTTGGACTCCTCATTATATGCCTTTAAGATGCCATGGTGCTTCTTTTGAAGCCATTCATCATTTTCCTCGAGTGAATATGCCACTCATATCGCCATTTAATCGCTAGGTAAGGGGTAATTACTAAGTCAGTTTGAGCTATCTGTACTTAATTCCACCAAAATTTATCTCATGGTATCAGAATAATATATAGAATTACTCACCAAGAAAAAAAAAAACAGTTGTGAAAAAAAGACTAAACAAATTCTTGAACTAAGCCTGGCTTATCTCCCAAATATGTATGCTGAGTATGCTGATTATGGACCTTGTCTATACACATTGAAATCATAAAAATCATTACAGTGTCCTAGGATTAGCACAGACACCAATGGCTTAAGTAATTAAAAGGTAATCAGCATAAGAAAGACTCTTGGATTTTGATGGAGGTCAGTCTGACATGATTTTAATAAGTGGCCCAATTGCTTTAATAATCTATTTCCTTCTTCAATATTAAATTTATAAGAAAAATAAAGATCTTTAAAAGAAGCCTTGAAGATTTAATTTTCATTTTCCATATTTTCTTTAGGGGAAAAAATATTTGTTTTTACAATATATTGCTTCACAAAATGGTTTTTGATAACATCTAAACTGTTTAGATTGCTTTGGGACACATTTTATGTCTTTTAAAAAACAATAACAACAGCTGAACCATGTATTACAGTAATTTTGTGACCCCCTGATTCTGTGTGCTGTGGGCTTACAAATGGTTTCTTTCACACTGCCACTGCGGAATTTTTTCCAACAAATCTTGTGAAACATAATGAATGTCTGTATATGGGATGTAAGGGGCCAGGTCAACCTCCAAACTTCATTATGTGATCAATTATTATTTCTTAAATATTTATTTAACATTCGCAATGAAAATATGCATGACTGTGTGGCATGAAAGACCACCAGCCTAAGACAGGACCATCTACTGGATCAAGATAAATAAGCAAAACCAATGCTCCATGTCTGTAGCCTCATACGACTACTTGCTGGAGCTTCATTTCTGCTTCTTCTCACCTATTCATCCCCAGCGCTTTTGGTTCTCAGCAAAACTCCTAGATGGCTCCAGAAATCTCTCTGCAGTGGCCAGGGCACCTCCTTATACCACAGCTGCTGTCTCCCCCAGACCCTGCTACTCCCACTGCTCTGAGTCCTGGGCAGGAGGAGCGGCAAAAGTCACTGAGGCATCCCCATCCCCAAAATGGGATGTACTATTAGCAGAAAGATGGAGACTCCAGGAGCACCTAGGTGCAACTGCCTGTGTCTCTTATATTTCTATTTCCTAGGATGAGACTTATACTGCCTGTGTCTCTTATATTTCTATTTCCTAGGATGAGGCTTATACTGCCTGTGTCTCTTATATTTCTATTTCCTAGGATGAGACTTATCAGAAGTCTCTAAAGAGGAAAGAACTTTCCACTGTTTTTCAAAGCTAAGAAATAACTGATCACATAATAAGTGGGAAAAAATTGAAGAAGAAATAGAAAAAACAAAGTTTCTTTCTTTAAGCGGAGGACATGGATAAGCTATAATTGTTACAGTGGTTGATCTGCTAATTCCTTATTGCTCTGTCTATTCTAGATGAAAAGATTAGTAATACTAGAAACTAGAGTGAAGTTCAAATGCCTAGGAGTTTGGATATTTTTCACTGTAAATAATTTTAGGAAAAGTCCACCTCTGGTATGCAATGAGCTGGAGATATTTTTCATGAAAAATAAAATAAGAATGCCTTTTATTAATATTAGTATTGGTTTTTAAAATTTACAAAGAGTAACAAAATACATTATTTCATTTGATTCTCAAAACAATGCCATGAAGTAGACAGGAAAATGATACTGTGATCCTCATTTTAAATATGAGGAAATTGAGACTCAAAAATCATGAAGCCCCTGACCAAGACATTATAAACAGTAAACAGTGATATTTGGTTTTGATCTCAGCTCAATGTATTTTCCATTATACCATAATGCCCTATATATAACTCTCTCTTTTTTCCCCTAGAAAAATGAAAGCACTTAGGTTTTAAAATTTTAAAAGGTTGTTGGACTTATAGGAAAAAAATCCCTTTTTAAAATTGCATGAATAATAGATTTTCATTGGAGAAAAACAAGAGAAAAACTTGAAAAGGGAAAAAAAATCTCTGGGTTACAACCTAGAGATAACAATACCTTGAATTAATAACTTAGTGTATTTTCCTTCAGACTATTTCCTATGCAAATTTTCCCATATAAATAACTGTATATTTGCTTACAAAAATTGTATCATTTTTATAGACTGCTTTGTGGCTTGCCTTTTGTTCTTAATGTATTTGAACTTTCTATGGTTAGTTGGTTAAAACTAAAGAAAATAATGGTTAAAAATAACATTTTGATGACTGCATAATATATCATAGCATATCTTTATTTAAACAAGCCCCTAAAATGCCATATTTAAAATGTTTCCAAATTTCTTCTATTACAAATAAGTGATGTGAATACGAAAATCAAATTGATTACATTCTTTGTAACCAAAGATGGAGAAGCTTCTATAGAGTCAGTAAAAATAAGACCTGGAGCTGACTGTTGGCTCAGATCATCAACTTCTTACAGCAAAGTTCAGGCTTAAACTAAAGAAAATCTGGAAAAACACTAGACCAGCCAGGTATGATTTAAATCAAATCCCATATGAATTTGCAGTAGAGGTAACAAATAGATTCGAGGGACCAGACCTAGTCAACAGTGTGCCTAAAGAACCATGGACAGGGGTCCATAATATTGTATAGGAGGTGGCAAACAAAACCATCCCCAAAAAAGAAAAGCAGGAAGGCAAAGTGGTTATCTGAGGAGGCCTTACAGATAATGGAAGAACAAAGGGAAGTGAAAAGCAAGGGAGAGAGGGAAAGATACATCCAATTAAATGCCGAGTTCCAAAGAACAGACAGAACAGAAAAGAAGACCTTCTTCAATGAACAGCGCGTAATAATAGAAGAAAACAACAAAAGGGGAAGGACTAGAGATCTCTTCAGGAAAACTGGAAACATCAAGGGAGCATTCTGCCCAAAGATGGGCACAATAAAGGATAAAAATGGTAGAGACCTAGTAGATGCTGGAGAGATCGAGATGAGATGGAAAGAATACAGGGAAGAACTGTATAAAAAAGATCTTAATGAACCAATTACTATGATGGTGTGGTTAGTCATCCAGAGGCAGACATTCTGGAGTGTGAAGTTAAGTGGGCCTTAAGAAGCACTTCGGTTAATAAAGCTAGTGAATGCAATGACATTCCAGCAGAACTATTCAAATCTCTAAAGGACAATGCCATCAAGGTTTTGCATTCATTATGTCAGCAAATCTGGAAGGTCCAGCAGTGGCCACAGGACTGGAAAAGGTCAGTTCCCAGTTTCCAAGAAGGGTAGTACCAGAGAATGTGCTAACCATCATACAGTCATACTCATCTCCCATGCTAGTAAGGTCACGCTTAAAATCTTACATGCTAGGCTTCAGCATAATGTGAACCAAGAACTTCCAGATGTCTAAGCTGGCTTTAGAAAAGGAAGAAGAACTAGAGATAAAATTGTCAACATTTGCTGGATTTTAGAGAAGGGAATTTCAGAAAAACATCTATCTCTGTTTCATTGACTATGCTAAAGCCTTTGACTGTTTGGATCATGACAAACTGTGGAAAGCTCTTAGAGAGATGGGAACACCAGACCATCTTACCTGTCTCCTGAGAAACCTGTATGTGGGTCAAGAAGCCACAGTTAGAACCCCATATGGAACAACTGATTGGTTCAAAATTGAGAAAGGAGTATGACAGGGCTGTCTGCTATCACCCTGTTTGTTTAACCTATACACTGAGCACATCATGAGAAATGCCGGGCTGGATGAGTTACAAGCTAGAATCAAGATAGGTGGGAGAAATATCAACAACCTCAGATATGTGGATGATATTACTCTAATGGCAGAAAGCAAAGAAGAGCTAAAGAGCCTCTTGACAAGGGTAAAGGAGAAGAGTGAAAGAGCTGGCTTAAGACTAAATATTAAAAAAACTAAGATCAGGAGATCTGGCCCCATTACTGCATGGCAAATAGAAGGGAGAAAGGTGGAAGGAGTGACAAATTTCCTCTTCTTGGGCTCCAAAATCACCATGGACAGTGACTGCAGTCATGAAATCAGATGATTCTTTCTTGGCAGGAAAGCAATGACAAACCTAGACAGTGTGTTGAAAAGCAGAGACATGATTGCCAATAAAGGTCTTTATAGTTAAGCCTATGGTCTTTCCAGTGGTCATGTATGGTTGTGAGAGCTGGACTGTAAAGAAGGCAGAACACCAAAGAATCGATGCCTTCAAACTGTAGTGCTGGAGAAGACTCCTGAAAGTCCTTTGGACAGCAAGGAGATCAACCAGTCAATCTTAAGGGAGATCAACCCTGAATATTCACTGGAAGGACTGATGCTGAAGCTGAAGCTCCAGTATTTTGGTCATCTGATGCAAACAAATTTCATCTGATGCAAACAAACAACTCATTGGAAAAGTCCCTGATGCTGGGAAAAATTGAGGGCAGAAGAAGAGGGTGTCAGAGGATGAGATGGCTGGATGGCATCACTAATGCAATGAACATGAACTTGGGCAAACTCTGGGAGATAGTGAGGGACAGGGAGGCCTGGCATGCTGCAGTCCATGGGGTTGTAAAGAGCCGGACATGGCTGTGTGACCAAATAACAATAACAACAAATGTGAATATTTCCTTAATAAACTTCAGACAAACCAGAATTAAAAAACATTCAGCAAAATAATCACCTTTACTCCTCAAAAAAATAATTAAGGTCAAGGAGTGTAAGGAAAAAATGAAAAATTTCTCCCAAATTAAAGAAGACTAAAGAGACTGAGTTTTAGAGGTACTGTAAGATTTAAAATATTTTTTTATATTTGTGTTTAGGTATTACTTATGTGAAAAGTATTATTAATCTATTACAGCATAGTACTATATAGCCAATTGTGTTAGTTGGATACCCAGGCTAACTTTGTTGGACTTATGAACATGCTCTTGGAACAGAACTTGTTCATATATAGGGGACTTACTCTATAGAAAACCTTAAAGTCTCTACCAAAAAGCTGTTAGATGGGATGGGGAGGGAGGTGGGTGGGTGGGGTCCAGGAAGGGGAACACATGTAAACCCATGGCTGATTCATGTCAATGTATGGCAAAAACTATTACAATATTGTAAAGTAATTAGCCCCCAACTAAAATAAATAAATTTTTAAAAATAAAAGCTATTAGAACTAACATATAAATTCAGTAGAGTTGCAGGATATAAGATTAATATACAGAAATCTGTTACAATTCTATACACTAATATTGAACTAACAGAAAGAGAAAACAATTTAAAATCACATCAGAAAGAATACCTAGGAATAAATTTAACCAAGATGGTGAAAGACCTATGTTCTGAAAACTATTACAACAACTGGTGAAGGAAATTGAAGATGATACAAAGAAATGGAGACATCCCATGTTCATGGATTGGAAGAATTACTTTTGTTAAAATGCCCATACTACTCAAAGCAACCTATAGATTGAATGCAATCTCTATCAAAATACCCAGGACATTTTTCACAGAACTGGAACTAATTCAAAAACTATTTGGAACCACAAAAGACCCTGAAATGCCAAAGCAATCCTGAGGAATGAAGAACAAAGCTGGAAGTATCACATCCCCTGACTGCAGACTATCCTTCAAAGCTACCACAATCAAAACAGTATGGTACTGGCATAAAAACAAGATACATAAATCAATAGAACAGAATAGAGAGCCCAGAAATAAATCCCCACACTTATGGTCAATTAATCTACAATTAAGAATGCAAAAGTATACAATGGAGAAAAGACAGTCTCTTCAATAAGTGATACTAAGAAAACTGGAGAGCTCCATGTAATAGAATTAAATTAGAACACTGTCTCACACCATGTGCAAAAGTAAACTCAAAATGGATGAAAGACCTAAATGTTAGATTTAAAACCACAAAAATCCTAGAAGAGAATGTAAGTAGAATGCTTTTGACATAAATAACAGCAATATGTTATTTAGGATTTGTCTCCTAAGACAAAGGAAACAAAAACAAAAATAAAGAGAAGCTAATTAAACTTAGAAGCTTTTGCACAGCAAAGGAAACCACTGACAAAAAGAAAAGACAGTCTACTGAATGACAGAAAATATTTGCAAAGATATGACCAATAAGGAGTTAATATCCAAAATATACAAACAGCTCATATAGCTCAATAAGAAAAAATAAAAACACAAACAACCTGATTAAATAATGAGCATAAGACATGAATAGACATTTTTTCAAAGAAGACCTGCAGATGGTCAACAGGCACATGAAAAGGTGTTCAACATTATTACTCATCAGAGAAATGCAAATCAAAAACCACAATGAAACACCACCTCACACCTATTAGAATGGCTATTATCAAAAAGACAAGAAATAACAAGTGTTGACAAGAATGTGGAGAAAAGGGAACCCTTGTACACAGTTGGTGGGAGTTGTAAATTGGTGCAGCCACTGGGGAAAACAGATAAAAGTTCCTAAAGAAACTAAAAATAGAACTTTCATATGATCTAAAAATTCCACTCCTGGATATATATTTGAAGAAAATAAAAATACTTATTCAAAAAGATAAATGTACCCCAATGTTCATAATACTATTATTTCAAATAGGCAAGATACAGAAACAATCTAAGCATTCATCAACAAATGAATGGATAAAGTTGATGTGATATATACCTACACAGTGGAATATTACTCAATTATGAAAGAGAATGAAATTCTGCCTTTTGCAACAATGTGGATGTACCTACAGATACATCCTTAATGAAATAAGTCAGACAGAGAAAAACGAAATACTTTCTATTATCACAAACAGATGGAAACTAAAAAATAAAACAAATGAATGACTAACAAAACAGAAACCAACTCATAGATATAGACAGCAAACTTGTAGTTACCAGTGGGGAGAAGGTAGAGAGGAGGGACAAGAGAGGGGTATGGGATTAAGAGATACAACCTACTATGTATAAAATAAATAAACATCAGGGATATACTGTACAGTATAAGGAAATATAGCCATTGTTTTGCAATAACTTTAGATGGAATAAAATCGGTAAAAATACTGAATCATGAAGTTGTACAACTGAAATTAATATAACATCGTAGATCAACTATACTTAAAAGAGAAAGAAAAAACAAGGAAGTTCTTTTTATACTACTCCTGTAACTTTAAGTTTGAAATTATATCAAAATTAAAAGTTACCTCTGACAACCACTAGGAAAACTATACAAGTGATATGCACAAAAATTTGGCAAAAGATAAAATCAAGATGGAATCCTAAAAAAATGTACATGGAACCCACAAGAAGGTGAAAAAAAAGAGAAATAGAGGAATCAAACAGAAAACAAATGCAAAAATGCCGACTTAAGTTCTAGCATATCAATAATTACCCTCAAAGTAAATATCTAAATACACCAATTAAAAGACCAAAATTGGCACAGTAGTTTAAAAAAAAAGATCCATTAATCTGCTATCTACAAAAAACTCACTTCATGTATATAAGAACATAGATATATTGAAAGTAAAAAAATGGAAAAAGACATATTATGCAAACATTAATCCAAAAGTTAAGCCCCCAAAATAATCAACTGATGTTTAAAGCAAAAATAATAACATATGGGCTGAATAATTACATCCTGGGTAGAGGGTTTCTTTAGTTAATTCTTTATACAGTGGGATATTGATTGGTTGTATTATAAAATGACTTCCAAGTAAACCACAACATACCAGGAATACAATTCCTGGAAGAAATTTATGATCGCCTGATTTTATTACAATGACTCAATGACTGTCACTCTTTAAAAGGAACATTAAATAACTAACATGTAATAAATTGAAATCAGTCTCTTTTGACTACAAAGAAAGCAATATAGTTGCAAATATTGAACATCTATAACATTACTACAAAGGCAACAGATTAAAATTTCACCAAAATATGCTTATTGTTACCTTAGTTACAAATACTACTTTAAATTTGGTTTAATTAAAAATCTTGACTTTTTATTTGGTAAAATCTCAATAATAATATTTATAGAAGTAAAATATATGCCAACAATAGCACAAAGAAAGGGAAAAGATCACATCCTCCCCCCAAGAACCTCCCATTTCACTAAAAGTCAAAGTTCTACAAGTCTGTATATCAATGGTCCCCATTTCCTTTGCCACTTCCTCTCCTACTATTCTTACCCCCTGCTCACTGTGCTCCAATCACACTAACCAATTAGGCTACTTCTAGAGAGAGAGAAGGCAATGGCACCCCACTCCAGTACTCTTGCCTAGAAAATCCCATGGATGGAGGAGCCTGGTAGGCTACAGTCCATGGGGTCGCTACGAGTCGGACACGATTGAGCAACTTCACTTTCACTTTTCCCTTTCATGCACTGGAGAAGGAAATGGCAACCCACTCCAGTATTCTTGCCTGGAGAATCCTAGGGACGGTGGAGCCTGGTGAGCTGCCGTCCATGGGGTCGCACAGAGTCGGACACGACTGAAGCGACTTAGCAGCAGGAGCAGCAGAGAATCCTGAGCAAATTCCCACCATAGGGCCTGAGCCTTGGTGGCCACCTCTGCCCAAAAGGCTCTCACACCCAGATAACCAGAGGCTAACCCAGTTTTAAATGAGGCCCATCCAGACAAATCTATTTATAGTTGTAGTTTGTGTACTCATCTCCAACCCCCTTGCCCTCTCTTTTTTTCATAGCACTTATCACCTTTAACATACTATATTATCTCCTTGTTTAAGTTTATAATTTATTTTGTAACAAACAAAATGCTAGAATATAACCTCCAACGGAGTATGGATTTTTGTCTCTTTTCTTGAAAACTGTGTCCCAAGTCCATAGAACAGTGGCTAGTATATAAATGTTTATCTGTTGAATGTATAAATAAATGAAAGAACATTTTAGAGAGATGGGGGAAAAGAGAGTGATGTTTGAGACAGTACAGATATTATTCTAGGAACCCAGAGCACAAAAACAGAAGAAATGGCTAAAGTAGGCGGTTCAGACTCATTTTAGCCTTTTGTATAGAGTATCCTGATGAAAATGGTACTTTAAGAATATCAGTAGAGAAAAGGTTAACAAGTTTAATCTCAAACACAGGTCAATTTTTCACAAAGAGGAGACCAAGTAAGTGAAAAGGAACACACAGTTTTGCGCCAGTCACATCCAAACTGCATATCCTATGCTCAGAGTCACCTTGACAGAAGAACAACTCGCTGTTTGCACAAAGCAGCTGGATGTGTGTGTCTATCATTTTCCTTTCATTCATTTTTAAAAAATTCATTGCACACAAAATGCTAAAGCTAAGGGATTTGCAGACCATCCATTAGAGATAAGGAATACCTAGCTGCTGTTTGTTCATTTTCAACTTGCAGACATCTGTAGGCATAGGTGTCACCCAGAGTAATAATGTAAACAGGTCATTCAAACAAGGAATTCAGGTAGAAAATGGAAATCACTGAAGTACCATTAACGCCCACGCCAGCTTGCTTCATCTGGAAACAAGGCAATAGGTACCCATCATCTGAGCTGATGGTAACAGGACACATCATGTTGTTCTGTCCTTCCACAAGCTTGCTGGCACCTTCTCAAATGAAAACGTAGTCAATGTTCATGAACCAGCTCAGATGTGATCTCCTCTTCGTGAAGACTCAATGATCCCCACAAACTAATATCTGGCTTTACTATAATTTTAGCCTCCTAGCACTAGGTGACGCTAGAGGTAAAGAACCCGCCCACCAATGCAGGAGACGTTAGGAGAAATGGGTTCAATCCCAGTGTTGGGAAGATCCCCTGGAGGAGGGCATGGCAACCCACTCCAGTGTTCTTGCCTGGAGAATCCCATGGACAGAGGAGGCTGGCGGGCTACAGTCCATGGGGTCGAAGAGTGGACAGGACTGAAGCAACTTAGCAGGCACGCACAGCACAGCACTATAATGATATCAGCTTATAGCACTTACCTTACCTCTGATTTTATATAGGGCAGAAAAACTTGAGAGTACTCTGACTTAAATTACATCAAATCTACAGATCAATTAATGAAGTTTGTCATTTTTATGATTTTGAAACTTCCAACCCATGAATATGGTATGGATTTTAACATTAATTTAATAAAATATTCCAATCTTGTCCTTAAAAGTTTGCAAACATTTGGCATATTTATTCCTAGATAGTTTATATCTTTTCACTATTTTAAATAATACATTTTCTACAATTACATTAACTGTTGGTTGATGGTATTACATAAGGCAATACAATTGATTTATGTATACTGATATTTGTACTAAGTAAACATCCTAAATTCTTTTATTAATTCTAATTTTTCTATAATTTTTGAATTCTCAATGAAGGTAGTATTTGTGAATAATGATAGTTTTGTTTCTTCTTTTCAAATCATTATGCCTTTTTTTTTCTTTATTTTTCTTACCTAATTAATCTGGCAAGGATTTCCATTTTAATATTTTACATAAGCCATCCTTGGAATCGCCTCTGTCTAAAAAGAGATACCATTTTTTATGCTTAGCCATTAAAAATAAAGTTTTCCTCTGGGCCATCCCATTGCCCCAGCCCTGAGCATTTGTCTCATGCATCGAACCTGGAATGGTGTTCTGTTTCACATATGATAATATACATGTTTCAATGCTCTTCTCCCAGAACGTCCCACCCTCACCTTTTCCCTCAGAGTCCATAAGACTGTTCTATGCATCTGTGGGATGGCCCAGAGGGATGGGATGGGGAGGGAGGTGGGAGGGGGGTCCAGGAAGGGGAACACATGTAAACCCATGGCTGATTCATGTCAATGTATGGCAAAAACTACTACAATATTGTAAAGTAATTAGCCCCCAACTAAAATAAATAAATTTATTTGAAAAATAAATAAATAAATAGATAAAAAATAAAGTTTTCCCTATGCTTTTTGAAGCTAACCTTTTTTAGATTACAGTAGTCTTCTATAATTAGTTTGCAAATCATAAACAAATGTTCAATTTTATTTTAAAAACTTCTACACTATCAAAATTATCATATTTTACCTCATTTTATTTGTAAGCATGGTAAATTACAATTACAATAAAGTTTCTAGTATTTGAAACATTAGACTAACCTGGCGTTCCTTTAATTAATAAAACTGGTGCTTGATAAGGTAGTTGGTTTTTTTAGGATTTTTGCATCATGGTCATGAGTATGATGATCTATAATTTAGTATCCTTGTCAGATGGTGGTATTATTACTATGTTAGCCTCATATCAATCATATTCCATTGTTGTTGTTTTTTAATTGCTAAGTCATGTCTGACTCTTGTGCAACGCCATGGACTATAGCCGCCAGGCTCCCCTATCCATGGGGTTTCCCCAGAGAAGAATACTGGAGTGGGTTGCCATTTCCTTCTCCAAGGGATCTTTTCGACCCAGGGATTGAACCCATGTCTCCTACACTGCAGGTGGATTCTTTACCACTGGGCCACTAAGGAAGCCCATGTACCATTAGAAATTAAAGCGTTATCTCCTATTTACACTTATGTGTTCAATCATGTTCAACTGTACAGACTGCAGCCTGTCAGGCTCCTCTCTCCTTGGAATTTTCCAGGCAAGAATACTGGAGTTGGTTGCCATTTCCTCCTCCAGTGGATTTTCCTGACCAGAGATCAAACCCATGTCTCCTGAGTCTCCTGCATTGCAGGCAGATTCTTTACCACTTGAGCCATCAGGGAAGACTGAAATTAAGTTTATACAGTTAACACTTTAAACAGACAGACAGTATTTCATGTACATGAAGGACATAGGATTAACTCAAAAGACATAAAAATGTATAGAGAAAATTATACAAATTTCTTAAGAGCAATGAAATTAAAACTATTTTAAATAGTGAATTTCATTTAATTAATGAAAACTATTTTTAAATAGAGAGATGTACCACGTTATGGATTTAAAAACTTAAAATTGTAAAGATATAAATTCCTCCAAGTTGATTGATAGACTTATTGCAAACTCAATCAAAATCCAGCAGGTTTCATTTTGAGAGTTGATAAGCTGATTTTATGGAAATAAAGATCTAAGAATACCCAAAATATTCTTGAAAAAGTTGGAAGCACTTGCTTGACCAGGTATCAAGACTTATTATAAATCTACAGTAATCAAGATGAGCTTCCTAGGTGGCACTCGTGGTAAAGAATCTTCCTGCCAATGCAGGAGACACAGGTTCAATCACTGATGCGGGAAGATCCCACATGCCTCAGAGCAACTGAGCTCCTACACCACAGCTACTGAGCCTGAGCTCTAGAGCCTGGGAGCTGCAACTACTGGGCCCACGTGTCACAGCTATGGAAGCTCCCACGCCCCTACTCTGCAAGCCCATGCTCTGCAACAAAAGAAGCCATCGCAGTGAGAAGTCTGTGCAGCACAACTGGATAGTAGCCGCTGCTCAATGCAACTAGAGAAAAGCCCACACAGCAACAAAGACCTGGCACAGCCATAAATAAATAAAATTATTTTTTAAAAAAGAAGATGAGACTCTGAAATCTAACAAACCTAGTTCTAAATCCAACTCCATCAATCAGCCTTGTGACCCTGTGCTGGTTAGTTAACTGTTCCAAAAGTCAGTAGTTCTAAACTTCACTGCACTTTGTATTCACTTGGAGAACTTAAAAAAAAATACAGATGCCCAGGTCCCACTTTCAGGGTTTCTGATTTAACTGGTCCAGATGGATATTAGCCTGCGTACTGACAGTTGTAAAAGCTCCCAGGTGATGGGCTGAGAGCTACTGCTGTAAGGCCTAGTTTCCTTATCTGTGAAACTGTGATGATAACGCTAATAATAATAGCTTATTGGAAGGTTGTTATAAAGATAAAAATATGACAGTGCCTGGGATTCAATAACTTTAAACTCCTATTAAACTGCTCACTCTATTAGGTTCTGAAGTTTGATTGAAACATATACTGAAGAGTCATATAGATGATATTTTTAAGAAATAGGATTTGATGACCCTCTGTATGCAAAGGAATTAAAGACGAGAACCCTAGTTGGCATGCTCAGGGTAGGCAGGCGGGGGTAGGGGCAGGGGAGGAGGCACCGGGAGGGGGCAGCAGGGCAGAGAGAGGACAGGACACAGGAAAGGAGGCAGACCAGTCTTTTGACTTCAGTTATCTGGACACAATCTCATTTACTCTCCGCTGTAATTTTCCAAGTTTATACAAGCAATTCAAAATCCAGTGAAAGGCTTGGCTTTATGTTGACTCGCCTTACTGTGGGTGGAATCTTAGCAATGCTGGTGTCTTGTAGATATAATGTTCTCTTTGTTTGAAGATTTTGTTTTCTAACCAAGGAAATGATTAATTAAGCATGAATTTTCCCATCCCCCTCTATGATGTTCTGAACAGCTGGTACTTATTTGGGATATGATAATGATTTTGCTTGGAATCCATGGTGATAAAGTATTTGTTTATTATCGTGAGCATATTATTATATTCATGTTATATGATTTTCTAAGCCAATCAATAATCTTGCATTAGAAATTTACCTTCAGGTAAACAAGATTTTTGAAAATTTACTTCTTAAACTCAGACATCAAAAAAAATTTTTCTCTAAATCATGTAATGAGTTAGGTACCCCCGAGTCCTAAAAAAAATAGTGTGAAATATCTATAATTCATAATAACATTAAATTTTCTTTAGGTAAACTGATCTGGCATTTTCAGAAACTACTTTTGTTGAACTAGGTACTATATTTATTTCCTTAAAATGTCACTTGGCAAATAAACACTGAAGTAGAATGACCACTAAAATAATGTGAAGAAGAGATGCCTTAAACAAAGGAGGACCTTGTGGGGGTGGTGAGAACCATTAAGGGAATCTGTTGACTGGCTTGGCTCCCAGCTAGATTCCATCTAGACCACCTGTCAAATGCCAAGAAAAATAAGAGCATTCTGCAGAGGCCGGTATCTGCAGCTCTCTCCTCTGACCACCCTCCTTCCTGACCCCTTGACCCTCCCTGCAGGAGCTACTTTGAGCAACTGTGCCCAGCACCTGGGAGGCAAAGAACTCTGCAGAGGCCAGCAAGTCAACATTCCACCAGGAACACTGTGGCTAGAGTTCAACAAATTCAGCTGTGATCCGTCCACACCCTCCATCTAGGCTTGCACCCAAGCCCCTCCTTCTTCACTACTGGAAATTATATTGAAATAACCCAGTCTCTCTTCTCATCCTTCCCCAGTTAGTCCCTACATACACTTCTTCCCTCCCCCACGCCTCCCATCTGAGAGCCTCTCCACTGTGCCTTGAGAAACTCCCGTTTCTATAAGGAACTAATTCCCTTTGGTCTACAAACAATTTCTTGAGCATTCCCCCCAAATTATTAACAAATGAAATTATTAGCTTTCCTTCCAAACCTCATTTCATTAGGCACCAACCTTAGATCACCCCCTGAATCATCTAGACACCAACCTTGGAGTGAACATGACCTCCTCTTCCCATTTGACTCCCATATCCAATCTGTGGCCACGTTTACAATTCTAACTATGTCCTCACCTAAATGATTTAAAAAGAAAACAGCAGTATTATTTTATTCATTGTGTTTTTACACTAGAATGCTGTGTTCTCCCTATCTTAATTTTTAAATTATGAAATAATTTCCTATTGAGTGATATTCAGATTTTTGACAGCCGCACCAAGTCTTCAAAGAATCTCTCATTTCTCACCAGGAACCATGTATCCCAGTCATATCTGAATAGTCTCCATTGTACAGATTCACTCCCAGACCTTTAATTATGTTCTTTCCTCCTTATATGGGATGCTCTCAACCTGGAGTTGTCAGGGTTTTTTGGAGACTTGGCTGCTGCTATCTGCTTTTACACCCGTGTCTCCAGCATTTAGCACAATGCACACAAAGAGCTCAAGAAATGTTTGTTGTATTAAAAATAATAATAATAAAAATAAATTACTCATTCCTTGGTACGCATGTGTTCTTTAGGCTGATGGTCACCATAGAAACAAATTCCTCAGTTTACACGGACTGGCCAAGACAGAAAAGAGAAGATATGAAGACTGACAAGGAAGAACTCATGACAATTGTCATGCTGAGAAAGAATGAGAAACTCCTAGATTCTTCTTTCTCATGGGGTTAAAGAACTGTCAGAGGTGGAGTGAAGCAACTGCAAATAGTTTGCTTCCCTATTAATCCTTCAGGGGAAGAAAACCTGTTCTAAGTAGAAGATGGAACAGCTGCTGCTCTACCAAGCGCATTCCACAAAAGTCACAAGAAAATTGATGAGAATTCAAATACTCCGATAACAGTAGGAAGAAGCTGCCAACGAAAACCACCAGGAGAAGGGAGTTGGAGACTTTTCTCTTGGAAGACTGAAGAATTAAACCACATGTATCAGGATGACCCAGTAAACAGAAGTTAGAGAAGATGCATCAGATGCCCCTGTGATGTTTATGCAGAGCGTAAACGTTGAACAATTAGGAAGTTAAAATATAATAATCTCCTCTTTCTAGACCCCCACCTAGGTTGATTTCCAACACCTTGGATGAGATCATGCACCAAGAGATAAAGCCCTCTGTGTTTGCTCCTTAGGAGTTTAGTGATTAAGTTCATTTAGAAAATGAGTGAGAGGCTTTGGAGAGGGTAGACCTTCCTGGCAAAGCAATGTGCAGACTCTTGGAGTAGCTAGATCTTCGCGGGAGCTAAGGAAACCCCCTCCTTAGAAAAGGACAATATTTTGCAATACTTACCTGCAATGAAGTCACCGGGTGCTTGTTAAAAATTCAGATTTCTGGACTTCAACTCTTTTTTACTGAATCAAGGTTTACCCACAGAGCAGTAGCTCAGTGCTGAATAACTGGGATGTTTAAAACACAAGGCAAAACAAACCACAACTCTCCTCTCCAGGTCTCATTCAGATCGTCAGATCCACTGATTAACGCTTTTGTTAAGATCTTTCATTTCCACACACAAAGATACGGCATGTGAGGGTCAAATGCTTTTTAGCAAGTTTCCGTGGTGACTACCACCTGGCTCAAGTCTGAGAAGAGGCTTAGAGGTGAGCCAAAAAGCTCCCTGCTTGGAGGTTTCTCTTCTCTGAGACCATCCTCTGTTGATCTCAGGTCTGAAGAACTGCAGGAAACCCCTCCTGAGGTCCAGAGCCTCTGCCTCTTCTCTTGCACAGAATTGTTACCTTGAACTTTGTGCTCCTAAAAATTCCTTATATTTATCCCATTATCCCATTTAGTTTTCTCTTCTAGCAGATTTATGCATTTTTTATTTTGCTATCTAATTAATATACTCTTCCTGCTAAGCTCTAATTACTAAATTTATAAAAATAATTCATCATCTTTGTTTTTAATTTAGTGATAAAACAATTACAGCAAATATTCATTACAGCATCTAGGTGGTGAATTTATTCATTTTCACTGTCCAGTCTTTTTTAAACATCCTGTATGTTTGAAGTTTTTCATAAAAAAATATTATTGGGAGGGGAATGAATTCCAAAGGTACAGAAGCTAACAGTAAAAAGTAAATTCTTTCTCTCTTCCTTCACTTACTTCAATCTAACTCCCAGAAGGTAATCACTGTTAATAATTTCTTATTCATTATATCAGAAGTTGTCTATGAATATACAAGAACGTTTTTCTCCTTGATGGTATATATCATGTGACATAAATGCATAAAAGCATAAAAACAAGTCTGAACTTGCTTTTTTTAGTCATCAGCATATCAGAGATCAGTCCATTTTTTAGTTGCTATATAAAATTACTTTTCTTGAATAGACATAAATTTGAGCAGTACCACACTGAGACATATACAGACTATACAGGTAGTTTACAGATTATATTTTGTTTACAGAGTTATTTGTTTCATTGACACACACATATGCACACATGTCACAGTAACATACCTACTGCTATCTTTTTATATTCGTCAGGTACTTTTGTAGGATAAAATCCTGGAAAGGAGAATAATAGGTCCAGGTTTGCATTGAAATGTTTTAAGGTATTACAAAATTGACTCCTAAAAAGTCACACCAATTTAAATATCTATAGAGTGTCTATTTTCATATATTCTCAAATATATTTTCCAACTTTTTAATCTTTACTAATATAATAAGGGAAAAAAGAACTCTGATTTTAATTTCATTCCTTTAAAAGTAAAAGAAATGAGTATCTTTTCACATGTCTGCCATCTCTTTGGGGGTTTTTCCATACATTGCTGACTCATGTTCTTTACCTAAATTATATTATGGTTTTCAGCTTTTCTGGTTGATTTATTTTAAAGCTCTTTGTGTATTAAAGAAATTAACCTATTTGCCATGTATGCCATAGAAAGATACTGCCAGTCAGTCTTTGGCCTTTTTATCTTATTTGTAGTATTTATTTTCATTGTTGAAGTTAGGAGTGAGATTTTACCACAAAAAGTTTCTTATGATCATTCAAACAATAAGTGATCATTACAATGAATTGGAACAACACATAAAAATACCATATACACTTACATATGAAATCTAAGTGCAAACAAAAACTGAATTCACGAATACAGAGAAGAGATTAATAGTTGCCAGAGGGAGGCAGTAGTGGGTGAGGGAATTGGGTGAAGTTGGTCCAAAGGTAAAAACTTTCAGTTACAAGATAAATTCTGAGGATAAAGTGTATATAGCATGGTGACTACAGTTAACAATGTGTATTTGTGTGTGTGTGTGTGTTAACTGCTCAGTCATATCTGATTCTTTGCAACCCCATGGACTGTGGCTCGCCAGGATCCTCTGTCCATGGAATTCTCCAGGCAAGAATACTGGAGTAGGTAGCCATTCCCTGCCCCAGGGAATCTTCCCAACCCATGAATTGAACCCACATCTCCAACATTTTAAGCAGATTCTTTACCATATGAACCACCAGCGAAGCAGGGAAGCCACGGTTAACAATACTATATTGTATACTGGAAAGCTTCTTTGTGTGTGTGTGTGTGTATAGACAGATAGACATATAGAGTTACATACACATATATATGTAAAACAGATACAGATATATAACAACCTAAATGTTTTGTCCACCTATATAATGAAATATCACGCATCCACTTAGAAAGTGTATTGTAGTTTGTTACAAGTAAAAGCAGTTTACAAACCAATATGTACTTATATATATATAATGCTTTGCAATTTACAGACTACATCCTGCCATGTGAGACTTCCAACTCTGAAATATGTCACTTTCACCATTCTGTAGATGGTAAAACAGAATCAGGAGCCAAGGAACTTCTCTGAATTCACAGTCAGTAAATGTGAGATCCAGGACTCACACTTTGAATTTTTCTAACCCTAAGACACCTGATCTTTTCACCTTATCATACAGATGCAGAAGAATAACAAGAATACCTAGCAGTATTTATAGGCAGTGATATTTCTTCATAGGTATGTGGATTAAATCTTTTGAATTATAGTTGTAGTAGCACACATCATGAAATTATACATTAATTCTCAAAATTCAAATTCAAATTTTCACCATAATTCTAATGTACACATTTTATTACATTTAAGCACATTCAAATTCCATCTTATTACAAAAGAAGTGTTACAAAAGAAGTACTCAGTAGGGAATGTGTCTGGTGACACAGACCAAGATGATCTATTACTCCCTGTCACTTATGAAATTATATCTATAAATGACTAATATATCACACAGTCCTAACTTGGGACCATTTCAACGTTAAGATAGGACTGAATTTTTCCTTCTGTCAGTTTGATTTTGTTTTCCATGGAAAGTTAAGCAGGAACACTTGCTGCTAAATGTCCCATTAGCATTTCCTGACCTTCTCCACAGTTGGCCTGCAACTGTGAACCTGCTGTGGCCACTGAGACACACAAAAGAAATGGAAAAAGCCACTTAACGTCTGTAGTGGTCCAAAATGCCAAGGAGCAGCCAAAGTAGGCGGGGTAAAGGATGGAAAAAAAAATAAGTAGGGCCTGCTGGATGACCAGAAATGAGACTCAAGGAACCTGAAGACCTGGTTCAGGTTCATATCTGAACCCATACCATCATCTTCATCCTGCAAACTCTACCCCCCCACCACTACCAGACAAAACAAAACACCAAGGACACTTCTTGGAGAGCTGGTGACATCATATGTATTTACAAATCTCCCCTCCATAAAACAGACTATATTTTTTTTAAAAAAGGAAATGCAATTATTGAACAAAACTAGTCCATGGAAAATTTCCAACCTCACCGTGCACTTCCACAACTATTGCATCCACATGTCACTGTTGAAAGAATTGTGCAGTGGAATGGAAAAAAAATGGAAGAAAATTGAGGGAAAACTCCAATATTCTCTAGTCTGGAGAAACAGATATCTGGGGGTGGGAGCTGGGGATAAGAACAAATGCCCACTTACAGCCACTCCCCCTCCAATCGATATTTTTCCTTTCTATAAAAACAACATTCTGAAGCCCTTGGTATGAATGGGCAGGAGAGTTTCTTCTGACCAACAGGTGCTGGGAACAAGGAAGGCGGCCAACACCAGAATGTAGCTCACCCACCTCCTTTCCCAGCCCTTTTCTCTTGGCCTGCCTCTGCCACCGAGTCTGAAAAAGGTAATGACTCCCTTCCTCTGCCTCCCAGCAATCAGGAGTGTGGCAGGAGACACACTCCAACCAAAGGAAAGAAGGCAGAAGTCTCTTGTGCTGCCTCTTGCTCTCCCCCTTGTCCCTCCTGGGAGACACGCACAGCCTGGAGGGGCAGCAGACCTCACCGAAAGCAGTACAGTGGAAAGACAGCGAGAGCTGCACCTGACCATATCACTAAGTCACCCTACCAGACCTGGACTGATCACCCCTGGAGCTTTTGTTTTCTGCTTAAGCTACAGTAGAGTTGCTTATGAGTACTTGAAATTGAACACAATTTTAATACAAGTAAATATCTCCTAGAGCCAAGCCCCTTTCTTACCGAGTGCCAACACCAGGAGAGCGGTGCCAGAAAGGAGGCAGGAAGACACAGCAGGGGGATTCTAGCAAGAAAGATACATGATCAAATATGAGATGAGGCAGGAGAAGTGGAAAGGGAATAAAGAGGGCACAGATGTAAGAGATACTCAGAAAAACCACACCCAAGTTTCCTCTTTTACTCCCAAACCCGAGCAAAATGAGAAAAGGAACATAAGTGTGAAAGACACCCTGCATTCGTGCTAAAAATTAAGAAGGATGCTTTTGTATGGCTTCCCAATGATGCTGATAAAACCAGACAGAAAGACAACAAAAATCTAGACACAACACTTACAATCCTCTAATGAGAAATAAAAGGAAGTATACAACATTCTGGTAGAGCCCTACTAACACTCACAAGTGTGGAGGGGAAAGGGCTGGGAGGAGGACAGCAGGGAAGAGAAGGGAGCACTCGTTAGACTCACAGCTGCAGCTGCGGGCCAGCACCACTCAAAAGTAGCTACTCAAGGAGATTCCAGGCACCATGCTCATGTTCCACCAAGCAGGAGCAGGCAGTGTGGCAAGACTTCTCCCCAGGGAGGCATGCCTTCTTTTTGAGGCCCTGGGCAGCAGAGCAAGAATGGAGGACAGACAGAGAGCCATGCCATGCGGAGAGCTGTGCACAGAGTCAGCTTCAGAGAAAGAAGGTGATGAATAAACACTGAATTCTTTCCCATGTGATAGTTCAGGACCCTGATCCTTTTCTTCTCATCTTAATTTGCTGGTAATGTAAATATAGGGCTTCCCAGGTGGTGAGAGTGGTAAAGAAGCCACCTGCCAATGCAGGAGACACAAGAGACGTGGGTTTGATCCCTGGGTCGGGAAGATCCCCTGGAGTAGGAAATGGCAACCCACTCCAGTATTCTTGCCTGGAGAATCCCACAAACAGAAGAGTCTGGAGGGCTACAGTCCATGGGGTTGCACAGAGTCAGGCATGACTGAAGTGAGTCAGCACGCAATGTAAATATATGCCATCAGTCCTCCAGCTTAAAATTATTATCATCATCAACAGATACATAGAGAAGAGATCAAAGCATAATTCACTCACCCTGTTTTTGGTTAAACAGGTAAACACCAAAAGTAAACAGACCTGTCTTTATTTGAGAAGATAAATAGAAGAAAAAAAGGAACCTATGAAATATATGAGTCTATGAATATGAAAATATCTGCAGATGAAGCATATGCATTTGAAAAAGATTTATAACAGGAGAAAAACTTCAGATGAATTTCCTGGTGCTTTCTACAAATTTAAGAAAATATAGACTAATTAATGCTTACAGCCTCAAAAGCAGAGGCTGAGATATTGGCAGAAAATGTTTTAAAAATCTGAATTTAATACAGGCATAATGTAGGGGGAAAATAATATAAGATAAACTTTCTTTGGAAGTGATTAAGACCAACAAATACAAAGTAGATGCATCCCAGTGTTCATAGCAACATTATTTACAATAGCCAAGACATGGATGCAACCTAAATATCCATCAACAGATGAACTGATACAGAAGATGTGGTATACACACACACACACACACACACACTGATACAGAAGATGTGGTGTACACACACACACACACACACACACACACACACACACACACACACACACACACACACACACACACACACACTGGAATACTACTCAGCCATAAAAAAGAATGAAATAATGCCATCTGCAGCAACATGGATGGACCCAGAGATTATCATACTAAGTGAAGTAAGTCAGAAATATAAAGACAAACACCATATGATATTACTTTTATGTAGAACCTAAATATGATGCAAATGAAGTTATTTACAAAACAGAAAGACTCATAAACAAAGAAAACAAATTTATGGTTACCAAAGGGGAAAGAGGTGTGGGAGGGATAAATTAGGAGTTTTGGATTTGCAGACACAAACTTCTATATATAAAGTAGATAAACTAGATCTTACTACATAGCACAGGGAGTTATATTCGGTATTCTGTAATAAACCATAATGGAAAATATGAAAAAGAGTATATAAATATATATATGAATCACTTTGTTGTACACCAGGAACTAATACAACACTGCAAATTAATGATACTACAATTTTAAAATATATGTATATACTTAGAAAATATGTATTTATATATATATAGAAAATCAAATTCGTGACATGGAAGAAAACAATGGACATTTTCTCAGACTTCAGAGAAAAAGATTAACAAGTTGAAATATCAAGAAATGACAAATCTAAATCACCAGTCTGACATATTCAACATATGGAGAAAAGAACAAACAGAACAAAAGCAGTATTAAGCAATATAAGAGAAAAAAGTTTTGTGATTGATTTTACAGATTCAAGCAAATCTACTAAAGAGATATCTCAATCATATTCTGCAGACATTTTTTAACTTCATGAATAGGTAAAAGAACCCCACAAATATTCAAAGGGGAAAAATGGATTCATTACTACTGGTCCGAAGTCCCTCAACTACAAGCAAAAGAAAGTCAGATTATCTTAAGAAAAAATTTAACTTAAGCAAAAAATAAAAGTTTTGATTCATGTAATCTGGGAAGTTCTGGGAAGTCCAAGATGAATTTGGTTTTACAGTCAGCTGAATTAGGTTCCACGTGGTATCTTCAGAGCTATCTTCCTCTTTCCATTTCTCAATTCTGTGTGCCTCTGCTTGCCTTCATATTCATACTCATTCTTTTTCAATCTCTCTATCTCCATCTATCTACCTATCTATCTAAATATATCTACAGGTAGGTAGGCAGATAGATGTGTAGATACACCGGTGACTAAAAGCTAGATAGACAGGTGGACAGATAATGTAGACCTGATTGACTGACTGAAAGACATACAAATAGACAAACAGATAAACAGATGATCTAGAGAGAGATAGCTACCAGTACCCTCAGTAACCCCAGACTCACAATGCTTACTAACCAAACCTAGCAGAAAAAATTCTGTCTTCCAACTCGTTATATCAATCTCAGGGGAGTTCCAACTGGCCCTGGTTGAGTCAGGATCCCATGTGAAAAGCAATCACTATCTTCAGGGACTGGTGGGGGTGGGGAGAAGTCAAGGCTGGCATAGAATGAGGCTCAACAGAACCATATGGATTTTCCCAATGAACCCAGAAAAACTAAATGAGAAAAACACTAACTACTACCATTCACTAGATAGCAAGAAAGAATACTCACTCTAGCCCCAGACTGATACAGCAATAATCACTATGCATTTTTTTTTTCAGTTTTTTGGGGAAAACACAATAAAAAGAAATCCACATATAGACAACATGGCATGTGTGAAAGTAACAGAAATGCATTCTCAGGTATGCAAAGGCCCCAGATTGATCCTACCTGAAATAAATTACTCTAAGGAGAACTCTAACAGATGGGAAATAAAGATGGGAGAACAACTAACAGATGGGAAATAAAGATAGCCAATGAATAATAAACAGGTTTAAACCCCATAAGATTTAAAGAAAGCCTTGCTTTTCCCCCACTATTAAATATTTTTGGTTTAGAGAAAGTAGGTCCAAAATGAGGCCAAAGAACAGGCACAAATCCTAAATAAGAGAGAGCAAAGGCTGAATGAAAGATTATAGCAAACTGTGGTTTAGAATATAAGCTAAAGAGACGGGTACATTACGTGTGATGATGAGGCTAAAGTGTGGTCCTGGAGTGGGTATCCGAGTCATTAGAGTTTAAAATGTCAGGGAGGGAATTCCCTGGTGGTCTAGTGGTTAGGACTCTGCGTTTTCACTGCCAAGGGAGTGGGTTCAATCCTTGGTCAGGAAACTAAAGATTCATTCCTTGGTTGCTCCTGCCATGGGACGCAGCCAAAAAGAGACAGAGAGAGATTAAAAAGAATACAGTTTGTCGAGTAAGTAATGAATGTTTCAGAGGGCATCCTGGAAAGGTTTGGGAAGGAGAGGGAAGTAGAATGAACTTGGGTCATGCAAGAGAACTACACTATACTGACAGCAAGCAAGCACATACAGGAACAAATAAGACAAGCAGGGTTAACATTTGAGGGGTGGCCGCAGTGGGTAAGGATGTGAGCACTGGTAGGGTTAGGACTCCACTGTCCATGTGATTCTGGGAAAGCTGACACTCAGCAGCTGCAGGCTTGTCTCCCGTTCCTGCTGCCAGATGTTACCTGCAGAACAAGAATCGTCAGCCTGGGACAGAGCAGGCCCTTATATCCAACACTAGCAATACAGAGCCCTCTTGTTCTCGTGTCCTGATCCAGAGGTCAGGATTTGGTCTTAGAATCAGGAGCCAGTCCTGCTCTCAATCTCGGCACTTTTCCATACTCCTGCCAATCATATTTTTCATCTTTCAAGAGGAAGCCCTTTGAGAGCTGAGTTGACCTCTTGTATCCTCAGGCAAACAACCGCGAGGATTTGGCCCATGCTTTACCAAACAGCCCGGGTTCTCAGGATGCTGAGAGCTCACTGTGCCAGCGGTTTCTCATTCTTGGATGAATTAATTTTCATTCATGGAGTTCATTCAGAGTTGATATAGCTCATACAGTCTACCTTGTTTTGCTATAAAGATTCTCATATTGCAAAGAATAAGAAGATTCTCATCTTATTTTATAAAGACTAAAACAGCGTAAGCTAAAACTTTCCACTGCAACAGCAAATTTCAAAGTAGACAATTTTCTGGCCTGTTATTTGTAAAACCCAATTGTGAAAACCTAAAGGGTCATGCTTCCTTGGTGGCTCAGATGGTAAAGAATCTGCCCACAATGCAGGAGATCCAAGTTCAATCCCTGAGTCAGGAAGATCCCCTGGAAAAGGGAATGACAACCCACTCCAGTACTCTTGCCTGGAGAATTCTATGGACAGAGGAGTCTGGCGGGCTATACTCCATGGGGTCACAAAGAATCGGACATGCCTGAGCAACTCACCCACACAAGGGTCATAAGGGGCTTCCCTGATGACTTAGTAGTAAAGAATCCTGCAAATGCAGGAGATATGGGTTCAATCTCTGTGTCAGGAAGATCCCTTGGAGAAGGAAATTGCAACCTATTCCAGTATTCTTTTTTTGTTGTTGATCAAAGTATTTTTTTTTTTAATTAACTAATAAACTATTCCAGTATCCTTGCCTTGGAAATCCCATGGACAGAAGAGCTTGGCAGGCTACGGTCCATTGGGTCACAAAAGAGTTGGGGTTGTAAACACCATATACTTGTCATTAAAAGTAGCAAAATCAAGGATGTCTACAATCAAAAAGATAGACAATAACAAGAGCTAGCAAGGATGTAGAAAAATTAGACTCCTCATACAGTACTGTTGGAAATGTAAAAGTCACTTTGGAAAATAGTTTGGTAGTTTCTCAACATAGGGTTCAACTTAGTTACCATATAACCCAGCAATTCCATTCCTAGGTATATACCGAAAAGAACCTTGTACATAGAAGCATTATTCACAATAGCCAAAAAGTAGAAACGAGCCAAACTGTTTATTGCATAAACAATACCAATACTTCCAGAATGTACCAAACCATTCAAACAGAATAGTTCTAGGGTTTTTTATTTCAGTATCCATCTCATCTGAGCCAGCAGTAAATAATATTCACTATAGAGATACCTGGCATGATGTCAAAAATTAGAATCACTGATCTTCATCACCAGAAATTTCAAAACTACTTCACAGTCACTCATCGTGCCCCTCTCATTTTTCCCAGTTCAATGAACTCTGCTGGTCTTAGAGTTGGACCCAGAACTGCACTTGAGGCTTCTAAATCTATCCTCATCCCCGTTTCTTGCTTTTATGGCCAATCTTAGACCTGATTCTCAGTTTCCAATGAGACATTGCCCCTCAGAATCCAGCCTCTGGCTCTATACACAACAGCTTGGAAAAAGAGATGCTACAGGCACACTAGCCTCCCCTATAAGGGGTATGAATCAAGCATTACTTAGAAAGCTTTAACCTGTCACTCTGCATGAAGATAGGAAGTGGTGTGTCACCTTCAAATCCCTACATGTAGGGACTGGAGAAATATAAAACAGAGAAACTGCAATCTCTCAGAAATTCTATAGGTCAAAACCCATCATAAAAATCCCAGCCCTAGAATAAAAAGTCTATCACTCCTTCTCCATCAACTTAATATCGATGACAGATAGCTATCCACCCCATGAAAATCAGCTTACCAGTAACTGTAATTAGAAGCCCAATTTTAATGCTAGCTACCAGCCTACATAAAACTGAATGTGAAATTCTTAAATATACATATTCATGAGCTAAGAACTTTATTTTAGTAAAGCTTTGTCCATCCTATGTCTCTGTTAAATTACATGCAGAGAAACCATCATGGAAGATCTCTGAGTCTCATTCTGGCCACGAATGCTTTAGACTTTGAGCCCTGAAATCATCAAGTTTTTGGTTTCCCTGCTTTTTCAAATGTTTTTGAAGTTCTTCTTATGCATGATTCATAGACCAGCATGGAATAACTGGTTTTATCTTTAAAAGCTACTTCTGCTAAGGAGATGTTTAATAGAGTTACACAGGTCGTATAAATATTACTGCACTATAGAATCAGATGATTAATATACTTTTGACACCCAACAAGGAAATGAATTCCCACCAAAAGAAATAGCATAAAGATTTCCCCCTTTTAACCCTAGAGTAACGTTTCTCAAACTAACCACCACATTAGAATCACTGGGGGGGAACATAAAAAATATTGATATTCAAGTCTCAGCCCAAAAGATTCTGATGAGTCTGGGGTGGGACCTGAGCATTTATACAATTTAAAATCTATCCCCCTCACCAAGGATTCTAATGGGTAGCCAAGGATTACAAAATACTGTTAAAAAAAAAAAAAAAAAAATACTGTTAAAGAGTGTTGGAGAGCAAAAAGCCGGCAGAGAGATCTGAAAACAGGACAGAGCACCAGAACGTTAGACTTTCAGACCCAGCAAACAGACTAACACCTACCCCCAAAGTTATCGTCAACAATCTGGTGAGCATTGTACTAGACAAATTGTAGAGAATCAAAATTCTGTACAGAAAGTGAACTTAAGGCATTTGTAGATGCAAAAAACTAAGCAATGTACAAATCGTGGTAAACATGTGTAACAGGCAAGTGACATTCTAATGTAGATACGCAAAAACACAAGGGAATCAGAACCAAAATCATTCAGCTTCTAAAAGATATCACCACATATCGAGAAAGTGAGAGCTTGAACTGATAATGTGAATCCCACTTGATAATGTTTCTATATAATGTATTAGTAAAGCTTTATTCTATGTCATTCTGTTAAATTACAGAGAAGGTGTCTTGGAAGGTCCCCTTGAGTCTTGTTCTGCCCCTGAATCCTGAAGACTTTGAGCCTTGAAATCATCAAGTCTTTGATTTTTTCTGCTTTTTAAAATGTTTTAGAAGTTCTTTCTTATGATTTCAGAGACCAGGATAAAATACTAGTTTTATCTTAAATGGCTAGAAAAGCTCATCCTAAGCCAGAGGACAGCATAACCTCTTAAATAAATAAATAAGAATTCCTCAAAAGTGGCTTAAGGTGGTTCAGGGCAACAAGGCTTTTGTTTTAGTATTTTCCAGTCAAGAGAGTTTGGAAAGTTGAGAAGATTCTGAGTACAGTCATCTTATTTTTAAATGTGTCAAGATTCAGAGAGGAAGCAAGACCAACCTGGCATTCTGCAAGTCAAAAAATAAAAACTCTTGAAGGATGGTGAGTCCAATAAGAAAAAACAATTGCTCTCTTGTGCTAAAACCTGCCCCATAGGGAGCACACTCAGAGGTCACTTCTCCCGCTCAGTTTTCAAAATAAGAGAAAATGGAGAGCTTGCAGAAATTATGAATCAGAATTTGCTGGAAGCCCTTACCTATCTGATAATAGTTTATATGTTCCTGACTCTCTATGCTGAAAATACTAGACTTTTTGCAACATTTGCTGCAGCTTTTCCCAATCTACTGTTTGGTCCATCTGTGTTTAGTTATGAGGTTTTTATAATTAACTTTAAATTTTTTATAATATTTACTGGAAAATAAATATCTTCTTTTGAGGTATTTTTATTTTTTCTGAGCTTAGGAAGTCATCTACACTTCACAGCTTTGATACATATTATTATCCTATTTTCTTCTGTGGCTTATTTATATTCAATTTTATTGTAATTACTAGCACTAAGATTCATCTAATTTTTGGTAGCCACCAATCTAATTTTTTAAGTTACCAACTGTTAGTAAATGTCATATTTTGAATATTTTTATTATAAAAGAAATACTCATAAACACTGAAACCATACAAAGTTTACAATGAAAATATTACTAATATCTTTCCACCACTCTTTAATTCCCATTATCTTGAAGTAGACTCTATTAATCACAAAGTATTATTTTTCCATATCTCTGAGAAACAAATATACAAATACATTCATGCACAAATATAAATATAGTTTTACTTTTGTTTTTATAAAGTATCATATATACTTAAACACAACAAAAGAAAAGGTGCCCCCCAAATTCACAACCACAAGATCTAACAAGTTGTTTCCTCTTGTCACTTAATCGATTCTCAACCTCACAAAGATAACCAATGACCTCCCAAATGGCAAATCCAACGGTCACTTTTCAATCTTTTTCTCATTCTAGCATCTGATCTTTGGCACTCCAACCTTATCCCCACCTTTTTCCAATAGCTCCTTTAACTCTCTCCTGGCATAAACTCTTCACATTCTCATTTATCTCTCAATTTTTCCTTTGTTGCTCCTTCCTTTACATATCCTTTCTATTGAATGTTTAGGCCTTTCCTCTCTCACTCTATAACCTCACTGAAATATCTGTTCATTGCCCCTGACCTCAGCTACTGCAACAACCAGAAACCTTCAAGTATCTCTGTCACATGACTTTTCTAACCCTTTGAACCAAGAACCACTAAATTTACTTCCAACATTCATCCCCTATTATATTATGTATTCCTTAGACTAGTTTAATTCCTTCTCATTTATTGCAGATTATCTTGTATACTTTGGCCACCTGATGCAAAGAACTGACTCATTTGAAAAGACCCTGATGCTGGGAAAGACTGAAGGCAGAACAAGGGGATGACAGAGGATGAGATGGTTGGATGGCATCACCAACTCGACAGACATGAGTTTGAGTAAGCTCTGGGAGTTGGTGATGGACAGGGAAGCCTGGAGTGCTGCAGTCCATGGGGTCGCAAAGAGTTGGACACAACTAAGTGACTGAACTGAACTGAAGCAAATAAAAGTTCCCAATCTTCAAAATACTTCACTGTGATACAAGAGCCGACCGAGTAAAAGCTAATTTGGTACTCACTCAGTCTAGCCTGTTCCATATCCCAAGAGAAATGAAGCAGTGTTCATCTTTCTAAGTCATGTGTCAACAGATACAAACTATTTGATAACTACTCTGTCTAGATCCAGGAATTTTTCAAATCAGAATATGTACAGTAACAAAGTCCCTGAAACAATCTTTCAGGAACTCGTGTGTTGTCAGGTTTCCTGCATTGCAGGCAGATTCTTTACCCTCTGAGCCACTAGGGAAGCCCGACATAAAGTCCCTGAAACAATCTTTCAGGAACTCTTGTGTGTTGTGGAGTATGCACCAGTGAAGCTTCATACAGTTTAGGGACTGATTCTAGAATTTGACAAATCTAATTCCTTGATGGTAAGCAACAGAAACTAAGGCTATCTTAAGCAAAAATGATGATCATGATGCAACATTATGGGGGAGCTCTCAGAATTCAAGGAAAGGCTGGCAATCAGTCTCGGAAGAGACAAAAACCACTGGTACATCGGGGGATCTCATTTCAGAAAGAAGGGAGCTGTCTGTGAACCAGGAAGCAGGCCCTCATCAGACGTTAAATCAGCCACTGCCTTGACCTTGGACTTCCAGCCTCCAGAACTATGAGACATAAATTTGTGTTGTTTACAAGCCACACAGCCTATGGTATGCTATTTGTTATTTGTTTTAGCTGCTGAGTCGTGTCCAACTCTTTTGCGACCCCATGGACTGTAGCCCACCAGGCTCTTCTGTCCAGGGGATTTCCCTGGCAAAAATACTGGAGTGGGTTGCCACTTCCTTCTCCAGGGGATCTTCCAACCCAGAGATCGAACCTGCATCTCCAGCATTGCAGGCAGATTCTTTACCACTGAGTCACTAGGGTATGGCAACCCTAACTAAGATAGTTACCCACTTAGACCTTCTGTTAAAATGTGACTTCACAGGTCAAGGATCATTATTGAGTTTCTCACTGATGTATATCAATTACCCCAGATGAAACCCTGACACATGGAGGACACTTAATAAATATTTTTTGGTATGGCAGAAACTAACACAATATTGTAAAACAATTATATTCTAATTAAAAATTTAAAAAAATATTTTTTTGAAAGAATTATTCTCTCCAAGACTCAGTTTCCAAGTTTGAAACTCAGACACCTTGTACACATATGTATATTATATGTAAAATGTCCACCACAGCGCTACAACATAATAGGTACTCAAGAAATTCTGATTTAGTTATTATTTTTATTGAGATAAATACTGCTAGAATTATCTACTACAAATAAAGTAGGAAAATTCCATTGTCAATATGGCAGCTACTCCATAATAAAAACTATCCATTATGAGTTCAGTGAAGGCACTTACTTGAATTCCAGAACAAAGTAAATAATTTGACGAGTGATGTAATAATAGGAAAGGATATGGAAAAATGAATTTTTAAAGCCAGTCTGTCCTCGGGGGAGTCTGGCAACCTAAGAGTGGTACCAGCAGTGCACTGGCTCTGGACCCAGAATGTAACAGCTCTCTGGGCCCTCGGTGATGCTCCAGCACTGGCTCTGGACCCAGAATGGAACAGCTCTCCGGGCTCTCGGTAATGCTCCAGCACTGGCTCTGGACCCAGAATGTAACAGCTCTCTGGGCCCTCGGTGATGCTCCAGCACTGGCTCTGGACCCGGAATGGAACAGCTCTCCGGGCCCTCGGTGATGCTCCAGCACTGGCTCTGGACCCGGAATGGAACAGCTCTCCGGGCCCTCGGTGATGCTCCAGCACTGGCTCTGGACCCGGAATGGAACAGCTCTCCGGGCCCTCGGTGATGCTCCAGCACTGGCTCTGGACCCGGAATGGAACAGCTCTCCGGGCCCTCGGTGATGCTCCAGCACTGGCTCTGGACCTGGAATGGAACAGCTCTCCGGGCCCTCGGTGATGCTCCAGCACTGGCTCTGGATCCGGAATGGAACAGCTCTCTGGGCCCTCGGTGATGCTCTATCACTTTTCTTTCCTTCTCAGTTGATTTTGTTTTTCCTTTGTTTCTGTTGTTGCCCATCACCCACTCGTGTCCAACTCTTTGTGACCCCATGGACTGCAGCACTCGAGGCCTCCCTGTCCCTCACCATCTCCTGGAGTTTGCCCAAGTTCACGTCCATTGCATTGGTGATGCCATCCAGCCATCTCATCCTCTGACTCCAACACTATCTATCAGATTCTGAGAGCCTTGATTACAATTCATTCCTACTTCCCTCACTCTCAAAGGTTGGTCTTTCTACTTCTCTTTAAAAATTAGAAGCCTTTAAAACTAGATGAGAAAGAAAAGAGGGAAACTGGATAAATATATCCAAGACATTCATTCACATGTTCCCCCCTTTCTTCCTATTTCAGTGGAAAGATGATTTTTCTCCTCCTTTTTAAAGGCTAGCTTTTCCCCCCACACTCTAAATTCTATTCCCCGATTTCTCCCAGCTGTGATTTCAGCAATCATCTCATCTTTATTGGATCTTATTTCCTCCCCACCTTTAAATTTTCCTTTTCTCTGATTACAAATCAAGTTCACCATTCCTTATCCTAAAACTGTTCTCAGAACCTTTATCTCTTTCGATCTCTGAACTTTCCTTTGCTTTCATTGACAAACTGAAAGTTCTCTGCACTGCACTCACTGTACTCCCTTCCCACTCATTCTTCACCCACTGAAGCCATCCACTGCCCCCACCTTCTACAGACACTACAGAGACAAGTCTGCAATGAGCTGCCAGCTGCCAGATCCAGGGTCTGCTGTGTAATCATCCTCCCACTTGAATTCTCTGCAGGGGACACCTCCTAAATCAGACACCTGAATCCCCTCCTAAAAATTTGTCAAGTTCTGGTTGTTCTCTCTAGTTTGTTTTCTCAGCAAACATACATTGAGCATCTATCCAGCACTGTCCTGGGTATGAGAAAATAAAAGTAAATAAGATCTAAATGCAGCACAGTATCCTGGAATGGAATTATGGAGTAATTGTGGACATTAGTGGAAAAACTGACAAAATCTGAATAAAGTAGTATTTAAAGTAGCTTCAAGTATTGTGCTAATGTTATTTTCTTAGTTTTGAAAAATGTACCAAAGTTAGGCAGAATTAGAACATTGGGAAATCTGGGTTAAAGATATATGGGAATTCTCTATAACCGCTTTGCAAGTTTTCCATAAATCTAAAACTATTCTGAAATGAAAAGTTTTTAAAAGAGAATAAAATACATTCTCTGTCCTTGGCAATTTAACAGTGATTTAGTCTTAGGATAAGTAAGGTAAATGGTAGAAAAATCTATGAACTGTAAAATCTTCCATCAGGATTAAATAAAGAAGCCAACCCACGTTTCCTCAGCATTTTTCCCCGTGAGTACAGTATGATTCTGGATGCATCCCGTGTACTGTGCTGGAAGTAGTTTATGAGAAGGGAATGGAGGGGTATCTAACAGTGAATTTTTACACATTTCTAGTAATAAATTTTGAGGCTTTAGGAGGTCTCAAATTGATGAACACCAACTCTAGCTAAATCATTCCACTTTCTAAGAAGTTGAATTTAAATGTGTTCTCTACATACTTCCTTTGTTCTTCTCTAGGCAAATAGTTCAAAGTTTGAAGGAGTAACAAGCTCAACAGAGGTGATTTTTCAGCCTTCTTATTGTCTGGCTGCCAGGGTTCCTGGAAATGGCATTTTTAATGAGCATTTTTTCCTTCTGCAGGAGACTTTGATGTGGTTGAAAATTTATTTTCCTCTCGAGTATAGGCAGGGCACCAATTAACCCGCACAGAGCACCCTTGCTGTCCTCCCAGCTTGGAGTTTATTACACTTACTATGCAATGAATAAAACCCATTATCTCACCTCCTGTTATGCTTCCCTCCTGAGGACTCAAAGCAATTTCTTAAGCAACTTTCTGCTCTCTCAGTCTTTTAAATATCTCCACTTTACCTTTTTTCCAAAAATAGACATGTGATAGCAGCAGAGGTGGAAAGAGGGAGAAGACGGGCTAGGAGAGTTGCTCTAATTGGTTTTATCAACTTCAAGTTTATTTATACCGAGCCAACAGTATGACAGACAGAAAGGGACAAAGATGACTGAACTATACACGGGTCTAAGGATTCATAGTTCAGCGGTGGGAATTTTCACATACAACATACATACATATAGAACAAGGCAGGAGGCAATGAATGCTAGAATCATTTTTCCTAAACAATGAAATGTAAGTGACAGTTATATTTTTAAAAATTGTTTTCATATAAAAGGGCACTGCTCTTGGTCAAATGGAGATGATGTAACCCTGTGAATTTAAGGCCTTCACAATCTGCTATTTGGGGAAAAAAAACTAAGAAAGTTGATGAAAAGTAATTTAAATGTGAAAGTTGGAGGCATTCGGCCAAACTGTGTAAGGCCTCAAGTTGCCAAAGTTCTCTCTTTTTCCTCTACTGCTCCAGCATGTCTAACTTAAAAAAAAAAAAAGTTTTCATTTAAAAGTCCTTTCTTTCATCACATGGTAAAAATCTATCTGAAAGACAGGCTGGTAAGTAGAGACTCTAGCTGAGCGGCCACTTGCCCTTCTGAAACTCCTGTTGCTGACAGGAAGATGAAGAGGATGGATATTTGGAAGAATGGACAGTATCTGCCACATGGAAAAATGAAAAGAGTTCACGCTCCTTAAATGCAAATTCCTTCCCATCAACTTGGACCCAATTCAGACCTAGATCAATTTCTGAACTAGGTCTATATATTCCAAATACATACTGGACATTTCCATTTGAAACTCGACGTGCAAATGGCAAACACTGCTGTGTTTCCCTCAAAGGGAAGATATGTGCGCAGTATATGTCTACAATGGCCAGGGATGGCCCAGCCATCTTAGATCTTGACGTGGAAACCATGTCATGTTGAGAATGACAGAAAAAAAAGAAGGAAAGTTTTGAGTTTACTGGACCACCTGTCCTGACATTTAGAGGAGAGAAAAGAAAACTTTCCCTCTTTTTCAGTAACTGTGTTTCGAGGTTTTTATCATGGCAGCCTCCCCTGGGATCCTGATGTAAGATCTTCACCTCTCCAGTGCCTCCATGTACATGACCACGAAAGTTACCAAGTTACCCAAGCCAGAAGCAGAAAGCAATCCTTGACTCCTTTGCCTTCCTCACCTCCAATACCAACAATACCAATTTCTATCAAGTTTATCTCTTATATATTTTAAAATTTGTATTTGCCCTCCACCCAACTGATGAATGCCTGTATCCACTGTCTCTTGCTTAGACATCTGCGCAGCTCCTCCTGTGCCTCTAGCCTTGTCTACTGTCAATCCATCCTTCTAAAGAAACAAAGAGACTCACACCTTCCTTTTCTTGAAGCCTTCAGTTGCTCCCCATTATCAAACATATCAAACCCAAGCTCTTACCAAGACATTTAAGGCTATTTATGATATAACTCCTGCCTCCCACCATACCACTCTTTCATAGCTCTGTGCATTTGTATAGACTATTTCCTCTGTCTAGAATTTCTCTGTGCTCCCTGGTCTTCCTGGGGAAAAATGTTTTATTTCTTTAAACGTAAGCTCAGATATCATCTTCTCCCTAGTCTTTCCTGGAATTAGTCAATCTCTCCAATGTGCTGCCCTTCATTCTGTACACGACTATATTGTTTATCACATTAAACAATAAATTAGTGTAAGAGAAACTCTCAACCAAGATAGTAACACAGGAGGCTCCTAAATTTCCCTCTTCCCACAGACACATGAATATATGGCTGTACTTGGAGCAGCTCTCTCTAAAAGAAATCCAGAAAGAAACTAAATGACAACTATACATTGGGCAAATGAGAAAATATCCATATAGAAATGGATGGGAAAGACTGAGTCACACTCTCACCATAAACCTCACTCCAGCACTATACCATATTATCAGGAGGGAACTCCCAACTCCTAGCTTCTCCCTGAGGAGTGAGGGGTTTGGACTATACACTTAGTGCCTCCACTTTTACAGCTCTAGGAACAAGGCAAGGATGCCTGTTCTTGCCGCTTTTATTCAATGTAATACTGGAAGTCCTAGCCTGAGCAATGAGGAAAGAACAAAAATAAATAAAATGCATCCAAATCAGAAAGAAGTAAGTAAAACTGCCTGTATTTGCAGATGACATACTGTACACAAACCTAAAGACTCCACCAAACAATTGTCAGGACTAAGTACTAAGTAATGATTGCAACCCCATGGACAGTAGCCTGCCAGGCTCTTCTGTTCATGATATTTCACAGGCAATAATATTGGAGTGGATTGCCATTTCCTTCTCCAGGGGATCTTCCCAACCCAAACCTACGTCTCTGGCATTGCAGGCATATTCTTTACCATCTGAGCCACAAGGGAAGCCCAAATTCAGTAAAATTACAGAATATAAAATCAATCCACAAAACCCACAGGGCGTGGGGGGAATCAGAAGCATCTCTATACACTAACAACATTGGAAAAAGAAATAAAATAATGCCTTTTGCAATAACATCAAAAGAATGAAATACTTAGGAATAAATTTAACTAAGTAAAAGATCTACACACTGAAAGCTATAAAACCTTAATGAATGAAACTGAAGACTACACAAAGAAATGGAAAGATGCCCCATGTTCAGATTACAGGAATTAATATTGCTAAAATGTTCTTAAAACTGTTATCTATACGTTCAACGCAATCCCTATCAAAACTCCAATGGAATTTTTCATAGAAATAGAAGAATCCTAAAATCCATATGGAAATACAGAAAAAACCCACATAGCCAAAGTAATCTTGAGAGAGAAAAAGAAAGCTAGAGGTATCACACTTTCTGATTGCAAGGTGTACTACAAAGCTATAGTAATTACAACATTAAAAGCAGAGACACTACTTTGCTGACAAAGGTCCATGTAGTCAAAGCCATGGTTTTTCCAGTAGTCATGTATGGATGTGCGAGTTGGACCATAAAGAAGGCTGAGCGCCAAAGAATTGATACTTTTGAACTGTAATGTTGGGGAAGACTCTGAGAGTCCCTTGGACTGCAAGGAGATCAAGCCAGTCAATTCTAAAGGAAATCAACCCTGAATATTCATCGAAGGGACTGATGCTGTGGCTGAAACTCCAATACTTTGGCCACCTCATGCGAAGAGCCGACACACTGGAAAAGATTCTGATGCTGGGAAAGATTGAAGGCAGGAGGAGAAGGGGGTGACAAACGATGAGATAGTTGGATGGCATCACAGACTCAGTAGATATGAGTTTCAGCAATTCCGGCAGATGGTGAAGGACAGGAAATCCTGGCGTGCTGCAGTCCATAAGGTATCAAAGAGTCAGACACGACTGAGCTACTGAACAACAACAACAATGGTACTGGCATAACTGGCATAAAAACAGATGTATAAATCAACAGAATGGAAAAGAGATTCCAGAGATAAATCCACGCATATAAGGTCAATTAATTTATACCAAAGAAGTCAAGAATGTACAATAGGAAAAGAATAGTTGGAAAACCAGATATCCCCATGCAGAAGAATAAAACTAGATGCCTCTTATACACCATACACAAAAATCAACTCAACATGGATTGAAGATTTGAGCAAACACGTGAAACTATAAATCTTCTAGAAGAAAACATAAGGAAGAGCTCTCTGACATTGTTATTGGCAATGAATTTTTGGATTTGACCCCAAAAGCAAAAATAAACAGTGGGATTATATCAAACTAAAAAGTTCTGTACAGCAAAGGAAACCATCAGCAAAATAAAAAGGCAATTTATGGAACAGAAGAGAATACTGCAAATCACATATGCAACAAATACTTACTATCCAAAATATCAAGAAACATAATTCAATAGCAAAAAAAAAAAAACCCAAACAACCCATTTTTTAAATGGGCAAAGGACCTCAGTTCAGTTCAGTCGCTCAGTCATGTCCGATTCTTTGCGACCCCGTGGACTGCAGCACGCCAGGCTTCCCTGTCCATCACGAACTCCCAGAGTTACTCAAACTCATGTACCTTGAGTTGGTGATGCCATCCAACCATCTCATCCTCTGTCGTCCCCTTCTCCTCCCACTTCAATTTTGCCCAGCATCAGAGTCTTTTCCAATGAGTCAGTTCTTCGCATCAGGTGGCCCAAGTATTGGAGTTTCAGCTTCAGCATTAGTCCTTCCGATGAATATTCAGGACTGATTTCCTTTAGGATGGACTGGTTGGATCTCCTTGCCGTCCAAGGGACGCAAAGAATCTTCTCCAACACCACAGTTCAAAAGCATCAATTCTTCAGCACTCAGCTTTCTTTAAAGTCCAACTCTCACATCCATACATGACTACTGGACAAACCATAGCTTTGACTAGAAGGACGTTTGTTGGCAAAGTAATGTCTCTGCTTTTTAATATGCTATCTAGGTTGGTCATAGCTTTTCTTCCAAGGAGCAAGCATCTTTTAATTTCATGGCTGCAATCACCATCTCCAGTGATTTTGGAGCCCAAAAAAATAACGTGTGACACTGTTTCCACTGTTTCCCCATTTATTTCCCATGAAGTGATGGGACCAGATGCCATGATCTTAGTTTTCTGAATGCTGAGTTTTAACCGAACATCTTCACTCTCCTCTTTCACTTTCATCAAGAGGCTCTTTAGTTCTTCTTCCCTTTCTGCCATAAGGGTGGTGTCATCTGCATATCTGAGGGTATTGATATTTCTCCCGGCAATCTTAATTCCAGCTTGTGTTTCATCCAGCCCAGCATTTCTCATGAGGTGCTCTGCATATAAGTTAAATAAGCAGGGTGACAATATACAGCCTTGATGTACTCCTTTCCTTATTTGGAACCAGTCTGTTGTTCCATGTCCAGTTCTAACTGTTGCTTCCTTGACCTGCAGAACAGATTTCTCAAGAGGCAGGTAAGGTGATCTGTTATTCCCACCCCTTTCAGAATTTTCCACAGTTTGTTGTGATCCACACAGTCAAAGACTTTGGCATAGTCAATAAAGCAGAAATAGATGTTTTTCTGGAACTCTCGTGCTTTTTCAATAATCCAGTGGATATTGGCAATTTGATCTCTGGTTCCTCTGCCTTTTCTAAATCCAGCTTAAACATCTGGAATTTCATAGTTCACGTACTGTTGAAGCCTGGCTTGGAGAATTTTGAGCATTACGTTGCTAGCGTGTGAGATGAGTGCAATTGTGCACTAGTTTGAGCATTCTTTGGCATTGCCTTTCTTTGGGACTGGAAAGAAACCTGACCTTTTCCAGTCCTGGGACCACTGCTGAGTTTTCCAAATTAGCTGGCATATTGAGTGCAGCACTTTCACAGCATCATCTTTTAGGATTTGGAATAGTTCAACTGGAATTCCATCACCTCCACTAACTTTGTTCATAGTGATGCTTCTTAAAGGCCCACTTGACTTCACATTCCAGGGTGTCTGACTCTAGGTGAGTGATCACACCATCATGATTACCTGGGTCATGAAGATCTTTTTTGTATAGTTCTTCTGTATATTTTTGCCACCTCTTCTTAATATCTTCTCCTTCTGTTAGGTCCATAACATTTCTGTCCTTTATTGTGCCCATCTTTGCATGGAATGTTCTTTTATCTCTAATTTTCTTGAAGAGATCTCTAGTCTTTCCCATTCTATTGTTTTCCTCTATTTCTTTGCACTGATCATGGAGGAAGGCTTTCTTATCTCTCCTCACTATTCTTTGGAACTCTGTATTCAAATGGGTATACCTTTCCTTTTCTCCATTGCCTTTAGCTTCTCTTCTTTTCATGGCTATTTGTAAGGCCTCCTCAGACAACCATTTTTTCAAAGACAATGTTCAAATG
Source organism: Giraffa tippelskirchi (assembly GCF_054371585.1). Classification (NCBI taxonomy): domain Eukaryota; kingdom Metazoa; phylum Chordata; class Mammalia; order Artiodactyla; family Giraffidae; genus Giraffa; species Giraffa tippelskirchi. The sequence goes on from NC_137275.1 coordinate 215,204,086, forward strand.
GCCAACAGGTAAATGAAAAGATGTCAACATCACTAATCACTGAGGAAAAGCAAATCAAAACCACACTGAGGTATCACTTCATACCTGTTAAGATGTCTATCGTCAAAAAGATAAAAGTTCTGAGGAGGATGTGGAGAAAAGGGATCCCTTGTATATTTGGTGGGAATATAACCTGGTACAGGCACCATGGAGAATACTATGGCAATTCCTCAAGAAATTTATAATAAAACTTCTATATAATCCTGTAATCCCACTTCTGGGTACACATCCAAAAAAAAATGAAATCAGTATGTCAAAAAGACATCCACACTTCCATGTTCATTGTTGTATTAGTCATAATAACCTAGGCATGGAAACAACCTAAGTAGGTGTCAACAGATGAATGGATAGTGTGAAAATGTGATACACACACACAACACATGTATTTAAGGTTGTGTATTAATCAGCCTTTAAAAAAGAAGGAAATTCTACCATATGCCACACATAACTGAACCTGGAGGGTTTTATGTCAGGTGAAATAAGCCAGATAGATACTGTATGATATTACTTACATGGAATCTGAAAAGAAAAAAAGCCAAATTCAGAACAGACAGCAGAATAGAATGGTGGAGGAAATAGGGAAAGGCTGGGAAAAGAGTACCAACATTTAGGCACAAAATGAATCAGCTCAGAGGATTTAAGGTATAACATGGTAACTATACTGCAGTATAGTTAACATAATTAAAAATACTGTATTGCATAATTGCAATTTGCTAACAGAGTAGAATTTAAATGTCACACACACAAAAAGGTAAATATGTGAGCTAATGCATGTGTTAATTAACTCAGTGATGAGTCCTTTCACAATGGATTCATACATCAAATCTTCACATCATACATGTTAAATATATTTCAATTTGATTTGTCAAATTATATCTCAATAAAGCTAGAAAACTGTAGCCAAAAAGTTAAATAAGTAAATAAATAAACAAATAAATGGATAGATCCAACAGATCAATGGATGGATAGATAATAATAATAAAAAAAATTTTAACGAAAAAAGATTAGAAAACAGATTGAAAATTTCACCAGACTTGGAAATAGTGGTATCTCAGGCTCCCTTCTAAATAGCTTACTCTGAAAATTGGTCATCATTTTTTTTATTAGAGCATAGTTGATCTACAAAGTTCTAGTTTCAGGTGTACAGCAAAGAGAATCAATCACACATATATTTATATCTATTCTTTTTCAGATTCTTTTCCCTTATCAGTTCATTGCTCAGTCATGTCCAACTCTTTGCGACCCCATGAATTGCAGCACACCAGGCCTCCCTGTCCATCACCAACACTCAGAGTTTACCCAAACCCATGTCCATCGAGTCAGTGATGCCATCCAACCATCTCATCCTCTGTCGTCTCCTTCTCCTCCTGCCCCCAATCCTCCCCAGCATTAGGGTCTTTTCCAATGAGTCAACTCTTCACATGAGGTGGCCAAACTATTGGAGTTTCAGCTTCAACATCAGTCCTTCCAATGAACACCCAGGATTGATCTCCTTTAGGATGGATTGATTGGATCTCCTTGCAGTTCAAGGGACTCTCAAGAGTCTTCTCCAACACCACAGTTCAAAAGCATCAATTCTGCGGCACTCAGCTTTCTTCACCATCCAACTCTCACATCCATACATGACCACTGGAAAAACCATAGCCTTGACTAGACGGACTTTTGTTGGCAAAGTAATGTTTCTGCTTTTAAATATGCTATCTAGGTTGGCCATAACCCTCCTTCCAAGGAGTAAGCGTCTTTTAAATTCATGGCTGCAGTCACCATCAGCAGTGACTCTGGAGCCCAAAAAAATAAAGTCTGACACTGTTTCCACTGTTTGCCCATCTATTTCCCATGAAGTGATGGGACCAGATGCCATGATCTTAGTTTTCTGAATGCTGAGCTTTAAGCCAACTTTTTCACTCTCCCCTTTCACTTTCATCAAGAGGCTCTTTAGTTCTTCTTCACTTTCTACCATAACGGTGGTGTCATCTGCATATCTGAGGTTATTGATATTTCTCCCAGCAATCTTGATTCCAGCTTGTGTTTCTTCCAGTCCAGCGTTTCTCATGATGTACTCTGCATATAAGTTAAATAAGCAGGGTGACAATATACAGCCTTGACGTACTCCTTTCCCTATTTGGAACCAGTCTGTTGTTCCATGTCCAGTTCTAACTGTTGCTTCCTGACATGCATACAGGTTTATCACGAGACAGGTCAGATGGTCTGGTATCCCCATCTCGTTCAGAATTGTCCGCAGTTTATTGTGATCCACACAGTCAAAGGCTTTGGCATAGTCAATAAAGCAGAAATAGATGTTTTTCTGGAACTCTCTTGCTTTTTCGATGACCCAGTGGATGTTGGCAATTTGATCTCTGGTTCCTCTGCCTTTTCTAAAACCAGCTTGAACATCTGGAAGTTCACGGTTCACGTATTGCTGAAGCCTGGCTTGGAGAATTTTCAGCATTACTTTACTAGCGTGTGAGATGAGTGCAATTGTGCGGTAGTTTGAGCATTCTTTGGTATTGCCTTTCTTTGGGATTGGAATGAAAACTGACCTTTTCCAGTCCTGTGGCCACTGCTGAGTTTCCCAGATTTGCTGGCATATCGAGTGCAGCACTTTCACAGCATCATCTTTCAGGATTCAAAATAGCTCAACTGGAATTCCATCACCTCCACTAGCTTTGTTCGTAGTAATGCTTTCTAAGGCCCACTTTACTTCACATTGCAGGATGTCTAGCTCTAGGTGAGTGATCACACCATCGTGATTATCTGGGCCGTGAAGATCTTTTTTGTACAGTTCTTCTGTGTATTCTTGCCACCTCTTCTTAATATCTTCTGCTTCTGTTAGGTCCATACCATTTGTGTCCTTTATCGAGCCCATCTTTGCGTGAAATGTTCCCTTGGTATCTCTAATTTTCTTGAAGAGATCTCTAGTCTTTCCCAATCTTTTGTTTTCCTCTATTTCTTTGCATTGATCGCTGAGGAAGGCTTTCTTATCTCTCCTTGCTATTCTTTGGAACTCTGCATTCAGATGGGAATATCTTTCCTTTTCTCCTTTGCTCTTCACTTCTCTTCTCTTCCCAGCTATCTGTAAGGCCTCCTCAGAGAGCCATTTTGCTTTTTTGCATTTCTTTTCCATGGGGATGGTCTTGATCCCTGTCTCCTGTACAATGTCACGAACCTCCATCCATAGTTCTACAGGCACTCTGTCTATCAGATCTAGTCCCTTAAATCTATTTGTCACTTCTACTGTATACTCATAAGGGATTTGATCTAGGTCATACCTGAATGGACTAGTGGTTTTCCCTACTTTCTTCAATTTAAGTCTGAATTTGGCAATAAGGAGTTCATGATCTGAACCACAGTCTGCTCCCAGTCTTGTTTTTGCTGACTGTATAGAGCTTCTCTATCTTTGGCTGCAGAGAATATAATCAATCTGATTTCTGTGTTGACCATATGGTGATGTCCACATGTAGAGTCTTCTCTTGTGTTGTTGGAAGAGGGTGTTTGCTATGACCAGTGTGTTCTCTTGGCAAAACTCTATTAGCCTTTGCCCTCCTTCATTCTGTACTCCAAGGCCAATTTTGCCTGTTACGCCAGGTGTTTCCTGACTTCCTAGTTTTGCATTCCAGTCCCCTATAATGAAAAGGACATCTTTTTTGGGTGTTAGTTCTACAAGGTCTTGTAGGTCTTCATAGAACCATTCAACGGGTCCTTGCAGAAGCGAGGCACCTGCCACGGGTCCGCGCAGAAGCGTGGCTGAGAGGAGCTAGGCCGGGCCGGGGGCCGGGGGCAGCGGCCGAGAGGAGCTTTTCCCTTATAGGTTATTATAAAATATAAAGTATATTTCCCTGTGCTATACAGTAGGTCATTGTTTACCTATTTCATATACAGTAGTATGTATATGTTAACCCTAAATTCCTAATTTATATTTGTTGAACCTAAAATGTATAGCACTATCCCCAAGATTTAAACACTTCAACTGTTTCTAATATTGTAAGGAACATGTCTAGTAAATACCTTTCTCCTGACTCAAAGCACACTAACTTCTCAGGAGATAGGATATTGAACCAAAATGAATGAACAATTTTGATAAATATAGCCAAATTAGCTTTTCAATTTGACCTTTTTCCTGCAGAAACATACTCTCAGCAAAAGTAAAAACAAAAAAAGTATCATTTCCATTATTATCTCTTCAAATTTTCTTTAATATCATTTTAAAAATTTCAAGTTTTAGTTGACCATTTTCCTTCTTTTCCTTATTATTTCATTAAATGGGAAGTGACATCTCACTGTTTTCTTTCATTTTCAAGGAAGATTTTTTCACATTTATTTTATTATCTTTCTAAGTTTTTTTTTCATTTTCTTTGCCCATTAAAATTCCATTTAACTTCCCTCTCTAGTAATTTTTCATAGGTTTTAGATAACTATGAATCCAATATTTAGACCTTGTGCTCAAGTAGGAAAGGAATCATGGGTACAGATTATAAATGACTGTAAATGATATCCATATAAACAATATATATATTACAGTTTTATAATCTTACATAATGTAATGGGACAAGGAGGTTTCTGTTACTGACATAAACTACAAAGGTATACTAATATGATGCATGCTGTTTCTGAAAAAGATGGCAAAATATGTAAGATTCTTTTTTAAAAAATGTAATAACCTTAATGTATACACATAAAGTACAATTCATGAACACAAACAGATGTTAACAAAAGTTACCCTTAAATGAGTGACGACTAACTGCCAGTAATTTTATTTAAAAGATTATCCCAAGGTCACACTGAAAAACAATTCAAATCTTGGTGAGTATGATTTCAAAGTCATAGTCTTTCCAAGATGCTCTCCTTTACCATTGGGTTGTAGGGTAAGTCAGATGAGTTAAAAAGTCATAAAATTCTTATTTCCTCCTCAAGGAAATTCATAATTTACATTCTCTAATGTATAACTTTATGGCTTTTTTTCAAGATGTCATATAGATGTTTTATGTTTTTAATTGGAAGATAACTGCTTTACAATATTGTGTTGGTTTCTGCTATACAAAAACATGAATCAGTCGTAAGTGTATATGCGTGTGTGTGTGTGTGTGTGTGTGTGTGTGTGTGTGTGTGTGTATATATATATATATATATATATCTCCACTCCCTCTTGAGCTTCCCTCCCACACCCTCCCCAGCCCATCCCCTACCCCTCTCTAGGTCATCACAAAGTGCCAGGCTGGGCTCCCTGTTATACGGCGGATTACCACTAGCTACCTATTTTACACTGGTAGTGTATATATTTGTCCATGCTACTCTCTCAATTTGCCCCACCCTCTCCTTCCCCTGTTATGTCCACAAGTCTGTTCTATACATCTGCCTCTCTATTCCTGCCCTCAAAAAGGTTCATCAGCCAATAGGTTTATGGCTTTTTAAAAAGCATATGTTACAAAATAGGAATAGATTCACAGACTTGGAAAACAAATCTACAGTTACTACTAGCTCAGTTGGTAAAGAATCCGCCTGCAATGCAGGAGACCCCGGTTCGATCCCTGGGTTGGGAAGATCCCCTGGAGAAGGGAAAGGCTACCCACTCCACTATTCTGGCCTAGAGAATTCCATGGACTTTACAGTCCATCAGGTCACAAAGAATCAGACACAACTGAGTGACTTTCACTTTAAGAGAAAAGGGAGGGGGAGGAATAAATCTGAAATTTGGGATTAATAGATACACACTACTATTTTTGAAATAGATAGACAACAAGGACCTACTGTGTAGCACAGGGAACTATAGTCAGTATCTTGTAATAACCTATAATGGAAAAGAATCTGCAATGAATACATATGTATAACTGAATCACTTTGCTGTACACCTTAAGCATTATAAATCTGCTATACTCCAATCAAAATAAATAAAATTTTTAAAAATGTATGTTAGTTTGAGAATACATGCAGTCATGTGAGATTCTAATTAGGCAAATATTGTGTAAATACTAAAGCCCTAGAATTGTAAACTTTGTTTCTACCTACCAACATACATCCTATATATATTTGCTACATTCAAAATAAGTAGAAATTCCTTTTTCAGATAAAGAACACTAACTAGAGATTATTAGGATGAGATGTTTCTCACAAGATCTGTCCCCTGTTTCTCTTTTGTCAGTGGCAATTTTTTAAGGAAAATCCAACCATATTATCATTGGAAAGGTTATTTTCAGAGTCTGTTATGTTTCAAACAAAATTAATTGTGTTGAGCTGGGAATCTAGCAAGAAGCAGATGAATTCATTTGTACCTAAGTCCATCTTGAGAATAGGTTCAATAGTTTGGAAAGTGATGAGATAAAACACGCTTTCAGACATAAGAATTTCCAAATTGTACAAGAAGTATCTAAACCATCGATGTGTATAAAGTTCCACACTTGAACCAGAGCATCTATTTATACTCACATTAGGAACCGGAATAACTACGGTGGATTCATGTCAATGTACAGCAAAACAAATACAGTATTGTAAAGTTAAAAAATAGAAAATAAACTAATTAAAAAATAAATTAATTAAAAAAAAAAGAACCTGAATAACCTTATTATTTTCACTTATTAAACACAGAGCTCTCCAAGGAACTTTCTCATATTAAGCACTGCTATCTGTACAACAACAACAAGAAAAGCATTAGTACCTCAAAGAAGGGCCTCAGAACACATGTAAATTCTAGAAATTTCAGAAAACGACTACCAAGGGACCTTGATTTTTAATTCTCTAAGTAAACAATGCACAACAGTCAGAAATGTTTAGTGGCACGTTAATGAAAGTTAGCTCGTATGACTTTAATTGGGTACTGGAAATTATTCCTTATGTTGCCAAGAAAAACAGATGGAGAGTATCATTTCAAAGAAAGACATAATGAAAATTCCCCTGAAGAAACTGCTGAAGGAAAATAGTACACTTGATAATAGAATAAGCTTTAAGAATACATACATGTGACATTTAAATGGAAAAAGAACGAAAGAAAAGAAGAGTAAAACCAGCAAACTCCATTCCTAACACATGTCAATCTGATGTCTAGAGAGCCCCAGCTCCTTACCTAGCAACCATTTGGTCACCCGGTTGACACCGCCTGTTACAAGGAGAGAATGTTCTGGCCATCAGCCTTATCTGAGGAGTATCCACCCAAGGAGTAGAAAACCAAAGACTAAAAGATAAGCAACACATGTACGCAGATTGTGAGAATCTGCTCATCATGAATCAAGTAACTTACCAGTTGCTTCATTAAAATAAAACTCCAGTGGCAAGAAGATTCTCCTGACTCATGAGTAAGGGGAATTTTCTCATTCCAGTAAATAAATTTCTGACACATATCCACAGATGTTGCATAGCCATAATTAAGACTGGGAATTAGTTCAGTTTGAGTGGCTATGAAGTGAAAGTGCTAGTCACTCAGTCATGTCCAACTCTGTGACCCCATGGACTGTAGCCTGCTGGGCTCCTCTGTTCATGGTATTCTTCAGGCAAGAATACTGAAGTGGGTTGTCATTCCCTTCTCCACGGGATCTTCCCAATGCAGGGATCAAACCCAGATCTCCTGCACTGAGTGACTAATCTATCATTAATCATTCAAAATAAATAAATATTCAAAACAAAAGAAATCTTTGTGTAGCATTTTAGAACAGGTGGAATAATAAATGCTACCACCTCATCAAAGTCCCCAGCCACCCTCTCGTGACAACTCATCCCTCTTTCCTATACCATTTCATGTTGTTTTCCTTGTCCACTATCAGCAATGTCTATGTCTCTGTTCCTCCATTACAGCCTTGATCTGATAGTATCACTTCCAGAAGTGAAGTTGCTCAGTCGTGTCAGACTCTTTGCGACCCCATGGACTGTAGCCTATCAGGTTCCACCATCCATGGGATTTTCCAGGCAAGAATACTGGAGTGGGTTGCCATTTCCTCCTCCAGAAGATCTTCCCAACCCAGGGATTGAACCTGGGTCTCCCGCATTGTAGGCAGACGCTTTACTGTCTGAGCCACCAGGGAAGTCACTTCTGGAAGTGACAGCCAGTTGATCAATTTGTGGTTGATTCATTGATGAACAGTTGAAAATCCTTTCAAGCTCTAGTATCTAATATTTTGAGTACTGGCTCTAACTTGATTTTGCTTTTAACTGTCTTTATGGCCTTGAGTGAGTTATGATAGCAGCATCAAAGTGGTTTCCAATTCTTAGAGTACTTTCACCACTGAATCTGATGAAGATCAGATTCATGAAGATGCAGGCCTATGCGGTAAGGAAGGTAAGTATTATTACTCCCATTTTAGAATGGAGATGATGGCGCTCAGCATTAAATAAGTTCATTGAAGCCACACCAATTGGTGGCAGAAGCTTCTGAGTCCTAATTCAGTGCTTTTACCATCCCATGGTGCTAGTCCATGAGAGACTGGTAAGATGAAGGGGGACTCCCATTAGGCATGCTTAGGGGACAAGGATGATCAGACCTGGGTCTTCACCTGATTCACTGCCCTCAGCTGCCTGTTTTCTTGAGTAATACCTGAAAGAGATATGCTGGTAGATTTTTGAGAAGGGATGAAAAAGGGGATGAAGAGCTTCAGGCAAAGGGTGAGAATGAGAAAAAGAAAAGACATACAGGAGTTAGTAAAAGGGGTGAAATTTTAGGGACAAAAGATGTTTAAAGAGGACTTTTAAGAAGTTTTGTTCTAAGGCACACACTGAAACCCTTTCTCCCATAGCTACAAGAAAACAACAGTAAAAATCAACATTATTTTTTTAATGTTTTTAGTTAACACTTGTATTTTTCTTTCGATTTTTAAATGTATGAATTTCTCAAATGGGTCCCAACATTTGGGCTATAATAGAAGGAAGTACACTTTTACAAATCATCAGTCCTGTGAAGCCAAAATTAGAGAAAACAGTAAGTTCCCCCCTTCCCTCTCTCTCTCACACACACACTGAATGTAATCTCATTACTTTGACCTGACAATATGTAATCCTCTATTTACCTTTTAACTGAAGGAAATAATAAATTGTGAGCCTGTTAACATCCAGCTCGCCTGGAGAAGTTGTTTGCCACAGACGATGACAGATAAAACAGGAGGATGTGAAACGCCCTTCCATCTGATCCCACCTGAATGCTGACCCTGCAGGGTGCCAAAACTAGAGCCATTATCTGAATGCTGACAATTCATCTGAGCATGAGAAAGCACAGCATCCTGAAAAATAAATTGGCATAAAGTCAAGGGAAGGACTTGAGTTCCCTAATCTAAAAAAAAATTTCAACCCCAAAATGTCTCCTCAGAAGCAGTATTAACCAATCTGGGAGATCTGAAACTGTGGAGGGCGGCAAACTGGATCAAGGAGTCTACAATCCGATTGGGCACACGCATTTTTTTCAGCAGATAGATAACCTAACATCAACTAAGGTGGGAAAAAATGACACTTGTGACTTGAAAACTTTGTAAACTACTGATATGAGATGAAACACAGCAAAATCCAGTTTAATTTCAGATCAGTTTAAAGGGACATTTTTGTATTTCTTAATTTTAATCTATCTCCAAAATCCATTCATAAAATATGCCATGCACAAGTGAAAACAATAGTATTTAGCTAATTTGTTTGGCAGATGAATATATTTTACTCCTTCACCTGGGAAAACCTTTTTTTTTCGTTTAAAAAAAGCATATTCAAAGGAGTAAGTTCCATAAGATAATAAGAATAAAACAGAATATCCCAAGCTTCTTACTAGACATGGTAGAACATTATTTAGAAAGAATTAAGATTCAGCACAATGTTGTTATAGTGAAAACCAAGAGATTAGTTTCTTGGTGGGAAGTGAAAACTTACCCTTTCTGAGTTCCCTCTACAATATACAGCGAGTCCTTCAAGTATACTATTTAATTTTATCACTACAGTCTTAAGAGCTAGGTGTCACTAGTCTCATTTTAAGAAAAAATAAGTGAAGTTCTAAAGCTTAAGTAAAATATACAAGATCACTCAACTATTGGGTTGACCAAAAAGTTCGTTTGGGTTTTCCTGTAAGATGTGATGAAAAAACCCAAACGAACCTTTTCACCAATCCAGTATTAAGTGATTGAGTGTGGTTTATACTTAGACTTCTCTAATTATTCATCTCCTGTGCTTTTTCACTGGACCGTAATGCTTACTATACCATGTCACCTTGCCACTCTCCCATTACAAGTCATTAGCAAGATGAGTTGTATGTTCCACAAGGTACAGATATGTACATAGTCTATGTCTTATGTTTGGCTCCGATTTTTCTGCATAAGAAAAAACTCAGTAGGTGTAGGGAGGAAGATATGGATTTGCACTTCATCTGCATAATAACATTAGGATTTCAAATTACCTTAAGCTATTAAGAAAGCTTCATTCTTATGATTACCTAGAGGAGGGCATAGCAACACACTCCAGTCTTGTTGCCTGGAGAATCCCATGGACAGAAGAGCCTGGCAGGTACAGTCCATAGGGTCACAAAGAGCTGACATGACTGAAGTGACTCAGCATGCATGCACGCACAAGGAAACCCAAATGAATGGCTCTCCTCTTTTCCTACTTGAATTCTGAACCCACTGAGAGAGCCAAAACAGCAACAGATGAGGGCCAAAACATTTCCTTTATTTCTATACAAGCTAGATGGAAGGACAAGGCTCTTCATCTATTAGCCAGATGGATGGGTCCACAAATATAATGTGTATGCCCAGGATTAGGCTGGACTTGTCTACCCACCACAGGCCAACTGGACAGACTCAGACTTTTCTATGTGGGGGCTCGTACCTGTGGAGTATACAAAACAGAGGAGCCAAATGCTATGTGGACTTGCTTCAGGCAGTCCGCTCCTACGAAAAAGGGGGGCGTGGGGCTGAGCTGAGCATGCCCAGTTTCTTTCTCAAAATCTAAATCAGGTAACTCACTCCTCCCATGGCTATGTGAGTCAGGTTTAACGGAAGAATCTAGGAGGAGTATTTAGGGGAAAAAATCTTCCTTATGAAAACTGGTAATTCGGAGGATGCATCACCTCCCCAAGCAGTTTCAATGTCCAAGCACCATCTGATGATAGGGAGGCCGAGCAGCACAGATGCTTAGGGGCAAAATCTGGACCAGCACATCCCTTACCCAGAATCATAATCAAGCATCCAGATGCAGGGATGAGCAGGGGAATGGGATCAGGAGACCAGAGCAAGGGAGTCTGAATGGATCTGCAAAATAAGAGATGGCCAGAAGCCAATACCTGGAGCTGGAATAGGAAAATCAGAAAATGTGAACAGGGGTAAAGGTGTATGTTTCAGGAGTGGGTAGGACTACTTCATAAACCTCCAGGCCTATCCTTTCTGAAGATGTAATATCACAGTTGTCTATGCATTAAATCAGTGGTTCCAAACTATATCTTTTGAAAGAATACTGGTCTCTCTGTATCAGAATCACCAGAATACTTACTAACAGTACAAACTCCTAGATCTTGCCACATAGCTACAGTTTCAGTTGTGTGTTCTGCTGCTGCTAAGTCGCTTCAGTCGTGTCCGACTCTGTGTGACCCCATAGATGGCAGCCCACCAGGCTCTGCCATCCCTGGGATTCTCCAGGCAAGAACACTGGAGTGGGTTGCCATTTCCTTCTCAAATGCATGAAAGTGAAAAGTGAAAGTGAAGCCACTCAGTTGTGTCCGACTCTTAGCGACCCGATGGACTGCAGCCTACCAGGCTCCTCCGTCCATGGGATTTTCCAGGCAAGAGTACTGGAGTGGGGTGCCATTGCCTTATCCAGTAGTGTGTTCTAGGTGATACCATATCAGGAAAAGCCACTAAAAATCATCACAACCTGTGGTGTGGGTTTGCTGAAGGTGAAAATCACTCCAGCTGAACAGGTCCCTCTGGACCCCTGGGCCAGCTTTAGAGACAGTGGCAGCATTCTCATCTGCAAGAAAGGAGGCTTCTTGAGATGGGAAATCCTCACTTTCCTCCTAATGTTGCAGCCTGAGAGCCAACACGCCAGCTGGCCTCAGAGCTTTCCCAGTACTCACTTAGTAAAGAAGTCGGATATCTCAAAGAGAGAAGCCCACACCTCCAGGCATTTAGCTGATACCCCCCCAAGTCAACTGTTTTAGGATGGAAGCACTGGAATGCATCAACATATCAGCCAGGGTTCTCTTCTAAGAGGATCTTTCTCAAACTTCTACCTTTGTCAAAGGCAACCTGAGTCATGGTAAATCCCACTCCTTCAGTAGTTCAATCATTTCCTGACACTTGGTCTCAATTTATCTTAGAGTTCATAACTCTCTACAGATAAACAGTGTTCACATACATATATGGAAACCATTACATCTACTACTGTGGGCAGGAATCCCTTAGAAGAAATGGAGTAGCCATCATGGTCAACAAAAGAGTCCAAAATGCAGTACTTGGATGCAATCTCAAAATGACAGAATGATCTCTGTTCGTTTCCAAGGCAAACCATTCAGTATCACGGTAATCCAAGTCTATGCCCCAACCAGTAACACTGAAAAAGCTGAACTTGAACGGTTCTATGAAGACCTACAAGACCTTGTAGAGCTAACACCCAAAAAAGATGTCCTTTTCATTATAGGGGACTGGAATGCAAAACTAGGAAGTCAAAAAACACCTGGCGTAACAGGCAAATTTGGCCTTGGAGTACAGAATGAAGGAGGGCAAAGGCTAATAAGAGTTTTTCCAAGAGAACGCACTGGTCATAGCAAACACCCTCTTTCAACAACACAAGAGAAGACTCTACACATGGACATCACCAGATGGTCAACATCGAAATCAGACTGATTATATTCTTTGCAGCCAAAGATGGAGAAGCTCTATACAGTCAGCAAAAACAAGACCGGGAGCAGACTGTGGCTCAGATCATGAACTCCTTATTGCCAAACTCAGACTTAAATTGAAGAAAGTAGGGAAAACCACTAGACCATTCAGGTATGACCTAAATCAAATCCCTTATGATTATACAGTGGAAGTGACAAATAGATTTAAGGGACTAGATCTGATAGACAGAGTCCCTGATGAACTATGGACAGAGGTTCGTGACATTGTACAGGAGACAGGGATCAAGACTATCCGCATGGAAAAGAAATGCAGAAGAGCAAAATGGCTGTCTGAGGAGGCCTTACAAATAGCTGGGAAAAGAAGAGAAGCAGAAAGCAAAGGAGAAAAGGAAAGATATTCTCATCTGAATGCAGAGTTCCAAAGAATAGCAAGGAGAGATAAGAAAGCCTTCCTCAGCGATCAATGCAAAGAAATAGAGGAAAACAAAAGATTGGGAAAGACTAGAGATCTCTTCAAGAAAATTAGAGATACCAAGGGAATGTTTCATGCAAAGATGGGCTCAATAAAGGACACAAATGGTATGGACCTAACAGACGCAGACAATATTAAGAAGAGGTGGCAAGAATACACAGAAGAACTGTACAAAAAAGATCTTCACAACCCAGATAATCACAATGGGGTGATCACTCACCTAGAGCCAGACATCCTGGAATGTGAAGTCAAGTGGGCCTTAGGAAGCATCACTACGAACAAAGCTAGTGGAGGTGATGGAATTCCAGTTGAGCTATTTCAAATCCTCAAAGGTGATGCTGTGAAAGTGCTGCACTCTATATGCCAGCAAATCTGGAAAACTCAGCAGTGGCCACAGGACTGGAAAAGGTCAGTTTTCATTCCAATCCCAAAGAAAGGCAATACCAAAGAATGCTCAAACTACCACACAATTGCACTCATCTTACACGCTAGTAAAGTAATGCTGAAAATTCTCCAAGCCAGGCTTCAGAAATACGTGAATCATGAACTTCCAGATGTTCAAGCTGGTTTTAGAAAAGGCAGAGGAACCAGAGATCAAATTGCCAACATCCGCTAGATCATCGAAAAAGCAAGAGAGTTCCAGAAAAACATCTATTTCTGCTTTATTGACTAGGCCAAAGCCTTTGACTGTGTGGATCACAATAAACTGTGGACAATTCTGAACGAGATGGGAATACCAGATCATCTGACCTGTCTCTTGAGAAACCTGTATGCAAGTCAGGAAGCAACAGTTAGAACTGGACATGGAACAACAGACTGGTTCCAAATAGGAAAAGGAGTACGTCAAGGCTGTATATTGTCACCCTGCTTATTTAACTTATATGCAGAGCACCTCATGAGAAACGCTGGACTGGATGAAGCACAAGCTGGAATCAAGATTGCTGGGAGAAATATCAATAACCTCAGATATGCAGATGACACCACCCTCATAGCAGAAAGGGAAGAAGAACTAAAGAGCCTCTTGACAGTGAAAGAGGAGAGTGAAAAAGTTGGCTTAAAGCTCAACGTTCAGAAAACTAAGATCATGGCATCTGGTCCCATCACTTCATGGGAAATAGATGGGGAAACGGTGGAAACAGTGTCAGACTTTATATTTTTGGGCTCCAAAATCACTGCTGATGGTGATTGCAGCCATGAAATTAAAAGACGCTTACTCCTTGGAAGGAAGGTTATGACCAACCTAGATAGCTTATTTAAAAGCAGAGACATTACTTTGCCAACAAAAGTATGTCTAGTCAACCCTATGGTTTTTCCAATAGTCATGTATGGATGTGAGAGTTGGACAATGAAGAAAGCTGAGCGCTGCAGAATTGATGCTTTTGAACTGTGGTGTTAGAGAAGACTCGAGAGTCCCTTGGACTGCAAGGAGATCCAACCAGTCCATCCTAAAGGAGATCAGTCCTGGGTGTTCACTGGAAAGACTGACGTTGAAGCCGAAACTCCAATACTTTGGCCACCTCATGCGAAGAGTTGACTCATTGGAAAAGACCCTGATGCTGGGGAGGATTGGGGGCAGGAGGAGATGGGGACAACAGAGGATGAGATGGTTGGATGGCATCACTGACTCGATGGACATGGGTTTGGGTAAACTCCGGGAGTTGGTGATGGACAGGGAGGCCTGGTGTGCTGCAATTCATGGGGTCGCAAAGAGTCGGACACGACTTAGCGACTGAACTGAACTGATATATATATACACATACACACATATATATATATCTTATATTATATTATTCATACCTTTTTAAAAAATCAGTCCTTTGCATAGAAAAAGAAGGCTTTTACATGAAAACATGTTTTTACACCTATCAGATAAAATATGATATGATTAGGAAGAATAAAACAAAGAAGGGGGAAGAGAATCAATATGTGATTTTTACTCCCACAATAAAACTGATCCCTGCAAAAGTCAGTGTCAAGTGCCAAACAGGAAATGATCAAGCTACCAAAACTACACTCCCATCTACATTTTCAACTGTATTTCTAAACCCTACAGTTCATTCTAGGTCCTTCCTCAAATTTTAGCCTTGTATTTTAACCACTCAATCGTCATCCTATAATAAGCACACTGCTATAAAACTTCTTTTCTTGGTGGTCTAGATGTTAAGTTTAGCCTTCCACCCTGAGATTTCAATCCCACTGATGCCCACTGAGGTCCCTACCATGGACATTCTCAAGTCATTTGCCCATCTCAGTCAATCAGTGCCGGTGTATGCCCTTAACAGAAATTATCAGCATCCTATCCTGGTATATTCAGGGTAGGAAGAGCTGTATTTTAGACACTGTCACAAAGGAATGAGTGGAAACAAAAAAAGCTAACATTTTATCAACCCCTAAACCAACCGACTTGTGATCAGAGTTCATATGTAAGTCATAGTTCATTTTATTAAGCCCATCTTCATGGTTCAGTTCAGTTCAGTTTAGTCGTTCAGTCGCTCAGTCGTGTCTGACTCTTTGCAACCCCATGAATCGCAGCACGCCAGGCCTCCCTGTCCATCACCAACTCCCGGAGTTTACCCAAACCCATGTCCATCGAGTCAGTGATGCCATCCAACCATCTCATCCTCTGTCGTCCCCTTCTCCTCCTGCCCCCAATCCTCCCCAGCATCAGTGTCTTTTCCAATGAGTCAACTCTTCGCATGAGGTGGCCAAATTATTGGAGTTTCAGCTTCAACATCAGTCCTTCCAATGAACACCCAGGACTGATCTCCTTTAGGATGGAATGGCTGGATCTCCTTGCAGTCCAAGGGACTCTCAAGAGTCTTCTCCAACACCACAGTTCAAAAGCATCAATTCTGCAGCGCTCAGCTTTCTTCATTGTCCAACTCTCACATCCATACATGACCACTGGAAAAACCATAGCCTTGACTAGACGGACTTTTGTTGGCTAAGTAATGTCTCTGCTTTTAAATATGCTATCTAGGTTGGTCATAACTTTCCTTCCAAGGAGTTAAATGTCTTTTAATCTCATGGCTGCAATCACCATCAGCAGTGATTTTGGAGCCCCAAAAAATAAAGTCTGACACTGTTTCCACTGTTTCCCCATTTATTTCCCATGAAGTGATGGGACCAGATGCCATGATCTTAGTTTCCTGAACGTTGAGCTTTAAGTCAACTTTTTCACTCTCCTCTTTCACTTTCATCAAGAGGCTTTTTAGTTCTTCTTCACTTTCTACCATAAGGGTGGTGTCATCTGCATATCTAAGGTTATTGATATTTCTCCCAGCAATCTTGATTCCAGCTTGTGCTTCCTCCAGCCCAGCATTTCTCATGAGGTACTCTGCATATAAGTTAAATAAGCAGGGTGACAATATACAGCCTTGACGTACTCCTTTTCCTATTTGGAACTAGTCTGTTGTTCCATGTCCAGCTCTAACTCTTGCTTCCTGACATGCACACAGGTTTCTCAAGAGGCAGGTCAGGTGGTCTGGTATTCCCATCTCTTTCAGAATTGTCCACAGTTTATTGTGATCCACACAGTCAAAGGCTTTGGCATAGTTAATAAAGCAGAAATAGATGTTTTTCTGGAACTCTCTTGCTTTTTCGATGATCTAGCGGATGTTGGCAATTTGATCTCTGGTTCCTCTGCCTTTTCTAAAACCAGCTTGAACATCTGGAAGTTCATGGTTCACGTATTGCTGAAGCCTAGCTTGGAGAATTTTGAGCATGACTTTTTTTTAACTGGTTAATTTTTTGTTAAAGTGATTTATATCCATTTCCTCTTATAAAATCATTTGCCCCTCCCATAAGTCCTTTTAGGCAATTTTAATCCATTGTTTTCTCTTGGGACATATTTCCTTCAGCTTTCATACTTTCTGGTATACTGAAATAGTTAGTAAAGCTTCCAAAAGTGACTAACTTAAGATGTTACACATGAAAAGAGCAGTTTTCAGAAATGTCTTAAACAGCTCTTCTTTCCTTCAAATGATTTCTACCATAGAACTTGATATACAAAATGGGTAAAAGTGGAGTGGCTCTGTTTTCAGAGATGAGAGAATCCGGATAGATGGGCTTGTGTTTACTCTTGACCCTTGGGCTGCCCAGAAGAACCTTTCCAGAAATATAGAAATCTATAGACCACATTTCGAAAATACTTGTGCTAAAGGAATCATAATTCTTTACGTATCTTATATACGTTGACAATTTCTACTCTGATTTGGAGACCATGCCATGCATGCATGGAACAAATATTAAAATCAAATGAACAACAAACAAATCAATATAGAATCAATGAAAAAAATACTGGAGCAAATAAGGAAGCCAACTACAAGGTGTGAAAACTCAAGAGAAAAAGTAGACTCTTAAAAATAACAAAACGATTTCTACAAAAATGAGAGGAAAATTCTGGCAACTAGTTGCATGATGTTCCCAAAGATACAAGAAGACATGACTTTTGTAAAATAGCAAGCCTTAATGAAGAATACAGTTAAATGATGAAAGAGATTCCAAAGAAACTAGAAAAAAGCACAAGTGCATTATAGCATAACAAAATTAAAATCTCCATTGAAGGAAGTAAACAGCAGATATGACATTGAATAAAACTACAACAATAATATTGAAGACAAACATGGCATGATTCCCTGCACAGAAAGGTGATGAGAATAAAAATTATAATTATGACAATGAAAAAAATAATTTTTAAAAATAGGGAACAAGAGAGTTCATTCGGACTGAAACTAATAAGGAAACATGGCCTTAAAAGACACGTTAGATCAGATAGACTTAACAGATACACAGTCAGTCCTCCACATCTGCAGTGCTGCATAGGTGGATTCAACCAGTTAATTTTCCTTCATGTATGCAGAAGTTGCATCTTTGGATGCCCAATGCCTGGACATGGAAGGCTAACTGTACTATGCCATTTTATGTAAGAGGCTTGAGCATGGGGGGGATTTTGGTATCCACAGAGGTCCTGGAACCAATGCCCTTCAGATATGGAGTGCTGACTTTACATAATTAAAAATAAGGAATAAATATTCAACCTGCAAGTGATAATGTTTTGAAGAAAGAAGGCAGAAATATTAGAACCCCAAAATAAATAATAAAGAAGAAAGAAGAAGATGAAGAAAATTTGGGGGGATTAAAAAAAAAAAGAGTTCTGAGTCTATAAATAACCACAGTATCCTGCTCTATGGAAAATTATTGACATAGAATCCATTTCTAGACACAAAAGGACAAAATATTTTAATTATATAGATGAAGAAAATTACTATAAGATATAAAAGTTAACCTGAAAAGGAAACAATTCAAGCTTGCCTCAGTCTTCATTACATGTATAAAACCAGAAGAAAATGGAGGTGTATCTGCAATATTTTGAGGGATAAAAAACATACTGTACCAAAATCCTAGACTTAGCTGACTTTTCTTTCACAAACAAAAGCAACAGAAAGAATTTCTCATGCAAGGCTTCAGCAAGATTGTCACAAATATACCCTTCATAGAAATAAACTGCAGTACATTTTACAACTGAAGAAGTTGAAAGAGGACTAAAGCAATCTATTTTTTGACCCACTTCCTAGAGTAATGAAAATAAAAACAAAAATAAACATATGGGGCCTATTTAAACTTAAAAACTTTTGCACAGCAAAGGAAACCATAAACAAGACAAAAAGACAGTACTCAGAATGGGAGAAAATATTTGCAACAAAGCAACAGACAAGAGATTAATCTCCAAAATATACAAACAGCTTGTGCAGCTCAATACTAAAAAACCAAACAACCACATTAAAAAATAGGCAGAACACCTAAACAGACATTTCTCCAAAGAAGACATACAGATGGCTAACAAACACATGAAAAGATGCTCAACATCACTAATTATTAGAGAAATGCAAATCAAACCTACAATGAGGTATCATCTCACACTGGTCAGAATGGTCATCATCACAAAAAAAGAAAATCTACAAATAAATGCTGGAGAGGGTGTGGAGAAAAGGGAACCCTCTTACATTCCCTGTTGGTGGAAATATAAACTGATACAGCCACTATGAGAACAGTATGGAGGTTCTTAAAAAAATAAACATAGAACTACCACATGACCCAGCAATCCTACTCCCAGGCATATATCCAAAAAAAACCATAATTCAAAAATATACATGAACCCAATGTTCACTGCAGCACTAGTTACATTAGTCAGGACATGGAAGCAACCTAAATGTCCATTAACAGAGGAATGGATAAAGAAGATGTGGTAAATATATAGAATGGACTATTACTCAGCCATAAAAAGGAATGAAACAGTGCCATTTGCAGAAATGTGAATGGACCTAGAGACTGTCACACAGAGTGAAGTAAGTCAGAAAGAGAGAAACAAATATCATATATTAATGCATTTATGTGGACTCTAGAAAAATGGTATAGATGAACTGATGTGCAAAGCAGAAACAAAGACACAGACACAGAGAACAAATGTGTGGAAAACAAGGAGGTAAGAAAGGTGGGATGGGTGGGGAAGGTTGGGATTGACATACATACCCTACTATGTATAAAATAGATAACTAATGAGAACCAACTCTATAGCACAGGGATCTCTACCCCATGCTCTGTTGTGACCTAAATAGGAAGGAAACCCAAAAAAAGAGGTGATACATAGAGCTGATTCACTTTGCTGTACAGCAAAAACTAACAGCATTATAAAGCAGCTATATACCAGTTTTTTAAAAAGGAGTAAAAAATCAAAATATAAAGGCACTGGTGTCAGTGTAAAAACCAACTCAACATGGAAAATGAGCACAAAACTTTGCAAATATAATTTAACTCAAAGGAAAAAAGCTTATAAGGAAACATTAATTGGTTAAAATACAATGCTAACTATTTAGAAATAACTCTATGAGAATAAATCACAGAAAGGACAGAGGATGCAAAGGTTAAATTCCACACCACAAATTAGTAAGAGTTAAAAATTACTTCTTCAGCCTTATTTTTTATTTTTATGAAATCATAAGACTGTTATTTGTAGTATTTTTGATGAGCTAAAGTTCATGACTGAACTTCCTGGTAAAAATGACTAAAAATACTGGATAAAATATAGCTTTTTACAATTTATTTTTAAATATTCAATAAACTGATAATAAAATAAACGCCCTTCAGAAAACAAAAATTAAATGACAAACAAAAAATCTAGAGGGAAAAGTAGAGAACTAAATCTGGCTTTGTTTTGAGGTATGTTCTGAATCCTGATGACCCTGACCTTCTGTTTTCACAGGCTCACAGACTGCAGAGGACAGAAGACAGAATTCATCTAAAATGGGTGATCTCATGGACAACTGTGGAAATTAAAAGCGGGCTCGTGAAGGGCTACATGTACATCAATGTAAAGTGAGCAGAATTAAACTCACTTCATGCACCAAGGGGACAGCAGAGAAAACTGCCTACTTGGAGATAAGAAAAAAGATGTCAAAATTCATTCCATAAGCAGACCCCACAGGAGTTTGAAATTTTGACTAACTGGATGCTCCAACAACCTGACACAGAGAACTTAAAGTTGTCGTACTGGATTATCAGTGCCTCTGGACTCCTACAAGAAGCAAATATAAATCCTTTTGACAAGCCCACAGCAAGCATTATCCTAAATGGTGAAATATTGAAAGCATTTCCCCTAAAGTTAGAAACAAGACAAGGGTGCCCACTCTCACCACTACTATTCAACATAGTTTTGGAAGTTTTGGCCACAGCAATCAGAGCAGAAAAAGAAATAAAAGGAATCCAGATTGGAAAAGAAGAAGTAAAACTCTCATTCTTTGCAGATGACATGATCCTCTACATAGCAAACCCTAAAGACTTCACCAGAAAATTACTAGAGCTAATCAGTGAATATAGTAAAGTTGCAGGATATAAAATTAACACACAGAAATCCCTTGCATTCCTTTACACTAACAACGAGAAAACAGAAAGAGAAATTAAGGAAACAATTCCATTCACCATCGCAACGAAAAGAATAAAATACTTAGGAATATATCTACCTAAAGAAACAAAAGACCTATATATAGAAAACTATAAAACACCGGTGAAAGAAATCAAAGAGGACACAAATAGATGGAGAAATATACTGTGTTCATGGATCGGAAGAATCAATATAGTGAAAATGAGTATACTACCCAAAGCAATCTATAGATTCAATGCAATCCCTATCAAGCTACCAACAGTATTTTTCAGAGAACTAGAACAAATAATTTCACAATTTGTATGGAAATACAAAAAAACTTGAATAGCCAAAGCAATCTTGAGAAAGAAGAATGGAACTGGAGGAATCAACCTGCCTGACTTCAGGCTCTACTACAAAGCCACAGTCATCAAGACAGTATGGTACTGGCACAAGGACAAAAAATATAGATCAATGGAACAAAATAGAAAGCCCAGAGATAAATCCACACACCTATGGACACCTTATCTTCGACAAAGGAGGCAAGAATATACAATGGAGAAAAGACAATCTCTTTAACAAGTGGTGCTGGGAAAACTGGTCAACCACTTCTACAAGAATGAAACTAGAACACTTTCTAGCACCATACACAAAAATAAACTCAAAATGGATTAAAGATCTAAACGTAAGACCAGAAACTATAAAACTCCTAGAGGAAAACATAGGCAAAACACTCTCTGACATAAACCACAGCAGGATCCTCTATGACCCACCTCCCAGAATATTGGAAATAAAAGGAAAAATAAACAAATGGGACCTAATTAAAATTAAAAGCTTTTGCACAACAAAGGAAACTATAAGCAAAGTGAAAAGACAGCCTTCAGAATGGGAGAAAGTAATAGCAAACGACGCAACGGACAAACAGTTAATCTCAAAAATATACAAGCAACTCCTGCAGCCCAATTCCAGAATAATAAATGACCCAATCAACAAGTGGGCCAAAGAACTAAACAGACATTTCTCCAAAGAAGACATACAGATGGCTAACAAACACATGAAAAGATGCTCAACATCACTCATTATCAGAGAAATGCAAATCAAAACCACGATGAGCTACTATTTCACGCCCATCAGAATGGCTGCTATCCAAAAGTCTACAAGCAATAAATGCTGGAGAGGGTGTGGAGAAAAGGGAACCCTCTTACACTGTTGGTGGGAATGCAAACTAGTACAGCCACTATGGAGAACAGTGTGGAGATTCCTCAAAAAACTGGAAATAGAACTGCCATATGACCCAGCAATCCCACTGCTGGGCATACACACTGAGGAAACCAGAATTGAAAGAGACATGTGCACCCCAGTGTTCATCGCAGCACTGTTTATAATAGCCAGGACATGGAAGCAGCCTAGATGCCCATCAGCAGACAAATGGATAAGGAAGCTGTGGTACATATACACAATGGAATATTACTTAGCCATTAAAAAGAATACATTCGAATCAGTTCTAATGAGGTGGATGAAACTGGAGCCTATTATACAGAGTGAAGTAAGCCAGAAGGAAAAACACCAATACAGTATACTAACACATATATATGGAACTCAGTAAATCGGTAAAGATAACCCTGAATGCGAGACATCAAAAGAGACACAGATAAATAGAACAGTATTACGGACTCTATGGGAGAGGGCGAGGGCGGGATGATATGGGAAAATGCCATTGAAGCATGTAAATTATCATATGTGAAACGAATCGCCAGTCCAGGTTCGATGCATGATACAGGGTGCTCGGGGCTGGTGCACCGGGATGACCCGGAGGGATGGCATGGGGAGGGAGGCGGGAGGGGGGTTCTGGAAGGGGAACAGATGTACACCCATGGTGGATTCATGTCAATGTATGGCAAAACCAATACAATATTGTAAAGTTAAAAAATAGATAAATAAACTAATTTTTAAAAAAAAATCCTTTTGAAATGACTCAATCCTCAATACAGGTCTCAAAGAATTTTCAAAAGAAAAAAATTCCAAAGAATATAGACCGTGAACAGTCAAAAATCACAAAGTACACAAAGTATATAAGGAAAGAAGATACTATCAGAGAAAGTCTTCATTAATAGCAGAGAGCAAAATTAGATTTGCAAAGAGTACAGATATTGGGGGTTATTAGACACAGAATATAGAAAAATATATTGTATTAGAATCTTTAAAAGAAAAGAAGTGTTTAAAATATGATTAAAGAACAAGAAATAGAGACTGAATGTGTCACTCCCAAGATTCATATGTTAAAACCTAGTCCCCGGTGTGATCTTATTGGGAAGTGGGGCCCTTGGGAGGTAATTAGCTCATGAGGTAATCATCCTCATGAATAGAATGTGTGTCCTTATTAAAGACACTCCAGAGAGCTCCCTCACCTCTTCCTCCACGTGAGTACACAGTGTGAATACAGCTATCTATGAACCAGGAAGCTAGCTCTCACCAGACACCAATCTGCTGGAAACCTCACCATGGACTTCACAGCCTTCAGAACTGTGAGAAACAAATGTTTGTTGTTTAAGAAATCCAGTCTCTTGCATTTTTGTTAAAGCAGCCTGAATAGACTAAGTCAAAAATAAGCAGATTTGAAAAGAAGCAAATTGTACTCAAATAACAATAATAAGAATAATATCATTGAAATTAAACAAATTCCATGGAGGAGGTGAACCAGAATATTGGACACAGATAAAGGTATTACCAAATGTTAGATAATTATGAAGAATTAATTCAATACACACCTTGTGAAGTGTTTTAGTCTCTCAGTCATGTCTGACTCTTTGCGACCCCTTGGACTGTAGCCTGCCAGGCTCCTTTGTCCATAGAATTCTCCAGGCAAGAATACTGGAGTGGCTGCCACTCCCTTCTTCAGGGGATCTCTCTACCCTGGGGCTTGAACTCAGGTCTCCTGCACTGCAGGTAGATTCTTAACCATTTAAGTCATTGTTAATTCAATACACACCTTACAGAGACAAAAATAAGGAAAACATAAAATGTAGGTGAAAATATAAATAAAGTAAAAGTCTAACATAGGTCTAACTGGCATTTCAGGAGAAGGGGAAAACCAGAATGGGGACCAGGTGATATCTGAGAGGCAACAGCTAGTAATTTCCCAGACTGACAGAAGCAGCCAATACATAGTTTCAGAAAACCCCGTGAATCCCAAGCAGGATAAATAACAAGAAACCCATACCTAGATTCATCATAATGATATAACAGAATATTAAAAAACAGATTTTTCAAACAGCAGTCAGAGAAAACACAAATTAGAGCCAAAGGAGTGAGCATGTTGACTGACATGGTCCTATCACCAAAAATGGAAACCAGAAACAGTGAAAATATATCCTCAAGAGAAGAAAAGATAACTCAATCTAGCCTAGTACATGTGAAAAAAAAAATACTTCAAGAGCAAATGTAAAATAAAGACATTTTTAGACAAAAAAAAAAACAAAATTAAGAATTTGCCACAGTGCTTCTCAGTCTTTTGGCTAAGATCAAGTATAGTATCTGTTCTCATCAGCTTAATATCTAATTGCCCACACTCATGGCATGTAATAGTTTAAAAACTAATCACCCAATAATAAAATTTTCATGGTTAGCTTTTTAAATAAATAAATGTGAAAAAAAGAATTTGCCACCAATAGACCATCGTTAAAGAAACTTCTAAAACAGAGTTGTCCAACAGAAAGGCAACGTGAGGGACACAAATTTAAATCCCCTAATAGACACAATTTCAAAAAAAAAAAGGATAATCCATCTGAATAGTGATCTATTTAAGCCAATATATCAAAATCATATCATTTCAACATGTAATTAATACAAAAATCATTAATGAGATCTCTTACATTTTTGTACTAGGTCTCTGAAATCCAGGATGAGCTTTACACTAACAGCAAATCTCAATTCAGAGTAGTTATAAGTCAGGTGCTCAATATTCACATGACTAGTGGTTACCACAATGGTCAGCGGAACACTGAAAGACATGCTTCAGATACAAGGGAAACGATTCCAGGTAAAAGGAACTGAGATGCAAGAAAGGAGGATGACAAGATAAGCAGTAAACGTATTTCTCTGTGCTCAGTCATCCATTCATGTGTGCACGTCCATTTGTGTCCAATTCTTTGCAGCCTGGACTATAGCCCAGCTGTATGCAACATGGACTATAGCCCACCAGGTTCCTCTGTCCATGGGATTTTTTCTGGCAAGAATACTGGAGTGGGTTGCCATTTTCTCCTCCAGCAGTAAGCATATGGGCAAATCCCATATCCAAAGGACATTGAATGTATAAAACTATCATAATTATGTTGTAAACTCGAAGTTAAAAGGAGGTCTGATCAGATTCTGTTTAAATAGTTTGAGGCAAGAATATTCATGAAGATGTGTATTTCAAATTGCATCACATTAAGCAGCATAGAACATCTACTCAATGATGGCAAGGTTAGATCAGGGTGAAACAGCCAAATTCTTCTATCATACTTTTTCTCACTTTTTATCAAAATATAAATCTGTGGAGTGAGACCTTGCCAGAAGAAATAAGTCCAAAGCCCCTGAGGCAGAAGTGTGCCTGGTATATTTGAGAAATACTAAACAGTAAAATTTCCTATAGTATAGTCTTTGACTAAGCCAATGTCCGACCAGAATCATTTATCAATTTAGTAACAATTCTTTTAAAATGTATCAGAATCACTAAAGCATCTCTTTTCAGTGACTGAGAATCTTTTAATCAGAATTTAGTAGTAATCCCTCTAGCAAACAACTTTTGGTATTGGACCCCCTTGAAGCACTCTGACCATTTCTTTGCACCCACACCATCTCCAGCTTCTTTGTGCTTTTGCTTCTGTGGACCCACATTTCTGACTATCTTCAGAAGACTGCCCTCAACCACAGATGCCACTTTACCTGCCTGTGCCAAGAACTGGAAGTACATGAGAGTATCTGAGAGTTTGGGTCCCCCTTAGAATTGGGTGGCTCTTAGTCTGCGAGTGGCTTATGAAAGCCCAGATTCCTTGCCTCAATTTGGGACAAAATTTGAGCTATAACTTGATCTGTAAAGCTCTCCTGTATGATCCAGCTGAGGCTAGAACTTTGTCAGAAATTGTACCCTGCTTGGATTCCTTTCTTTCACTGATCTGTTTCTCCTACTCCCATACCTGTTTCTCCTGGGAGCAATTTCCTAGTAAATCATTTGCACATAAATCCTCAATTCAGAGTCAGCTTCTGGAGAACCTGACACAAGGCAATCCCTAATTTGGAATGCCACATTACATCCAAAATAGGTAGGACAAATATAATCTAACACTATACACTCACACACAAAATGAAACATGAGCAGAAATCCTTTGTGTTTTCATTTGAAGTGATTGAGTTCTATCCGTATAACACAGCGTGAGCAGCCCAAAGCTGATCCATGAAAGGCATATACCAGTCAGGGGACAACACTGTACATATCACAGTGTGAAATCACACTCACACACAGTGTTAGCATTATTGAAAACTCAGCTGTGCATCACTTTTCTGGATGTGGAAAACGTCTTTGGTTCTCGAATACAAGCAAACTGCTCACCATTTCTAAAGACTGAATGTGGCACTTTTTGTGTCAGAGACAATGGATCCAGTGTTTGGCGCTCGGACTCCATGTTTCAAAGGGAATCTTTGTCTGCTTACCGTGAAAAAAAATCAGACTCTGTATTTATTGGGAAAAGAGCAATCCAGCAGCCTTCACGCAAAGAAACCAGCCCTGTGAGTCTTAAGTTACAACAGTTGAATAAAGCCATAGGTAGACATGTAGTAACACAAGCCAGAGACTTCTGAGGGGTTGAGAGTAAAGAGAGCCCACCCCTCACCTTTCTTTAATTATCTTTAATCATTGAGGATCTTTTTAATAACTATATAAATGGCTTTCAAGTAGGTGTCTTCTACCTAAATTCTAAGATAACTTTAATTCTAAAACAATTTTATAAAACAAAATTTCTCCCAATGACACTGTTTAAATATTTACCAATATAATACACGATGATCTGATTCTCTGCAAGTAATATAGAGAAACTTCATCAGATTGGGCTCTACTGGCTTGTGAGAAATATTTTGGAAACTGTCTGCTGAGGTTCCTCATTGTCTTTTAGGGAACTATATATACACAAACACATACCTACACATATCAATAATATAAACAAGGCCATTAATAAAACATTTTTCTCAACTTATATTAAGAGTACAACTTTTCTGCTGCTGAACAGGGCAAGATATGCCTGCCATCTGTGACAGACATGCCCCAAATGGTAAAAGTAGTTGGCCATACCAACAAGATATGCCTGGTGTCAGAGTACCTCACACAGCTTCTCTCTAAACTAAAGGCATCTTAAAAGAATCAGTTAAGAAAAGGACTCATTTCAGGCTCTTTAGAAGGATCCATTACAGGCACACAATGTGCTAATTAAAATCATTTGCCTATGTTTGCCAAGAAAGGCCTCTAAGGATGTCAAATGAGTTATGATGCCTTAATCTAGTCTTAGAGACTATGCGGTCTTTATTGCAATCCATTTCTATAATCCATATTGGTCTCCGCCAGTTCTTTTAGAAATATGTTTATTATCTTTCTTTCAAGTGAGAGATGATAATTCCAGGGAACAAAGAAGAAAAAATTCTCTTAAAATGCAATGTTCTAAACACTAAAAACAGCAAAACACACTTAGAAATTCAGCATGTGGCAAATTCTATGTTTTTATAATCTTAGAGTGACTTGTTCACAGAAAAATGTAAAATGTCTGCATATTAAGACTCACATAAGAAAAGCCAAAAGATAAATAGAAAACTGAGGAAAACATTCGTAACCCAGATTACTAAGTTCCTATTTCCCTAATACATTTTTAAATATCTTAATTCAATTTAAAATGAGTAAAGGATACCAAAAGACAGTTCACAGGAAAAGGAAAATGGCTCCTAAAAGGTGACTAATATCACTCATAATAAAAGTATTCTTTGACCTTGCACTGAAATATTTTCACCATCAAATTATGATGAAAAAAGTAACAAATGGTGCTACTGAAGAATACAGACACTGCTGATAATATATTTTTTCCAGCACTTTAGCCTAAAGATACACGCACATGTTTGAAAAGACTGTCTATAACTACGGCCATATTCATCGCCATCCATCTCTCTATTATATGTCTTTAATATATACAGCTTCTAATATATGTGGTATATATAAAAGCTATCTACTATATAGCTTTTGATAGAAAGACACTCACAAATGCAGCAGAGGCTGCCTTCAGGAAGGGCAATGATCAGCAGCGTACAAGGGAGACTGTTTCCTTTATATCCATGTATCTTCATCATTTGCACTTCTTGGACTTTGAGCCCTATCGTCTTTTCAAAATTTGTTTCAAATAAAAATTTTTTAAAGGACCATATTCTCAGCATGAATATAAGGCACTCAGGAAACAGAAGCCCTACTTCTTTAAGTTTTTTTTTTTTTTTTTTTAATATGGACCATTTGTAAAGTCTTTTATTGAATGGGGTCACAAAGAGTCAGACATGACTGAGCATCTAATACACACGCACATTGAATTTGTTACAATACTGCTTCTGTTTATATTTTGGGTTTTTGGCCACAAGGCACATGGGATCTTAGCTCTCTGAGCAAGGATTGAACCCGCATCCCCTGCACTGGAAGCCTTTTTTTTTTGGCTGTGCTGGGTCTTTGTTGCTGTGTGGGCTTTTCTCTAGTTGCAGCGAGTGGGGGTTACTCTCTAGTTGAGTTGTGCAGCCTTCTCATTGGGTGGCTTCTGTTGTTGCAGAGCACAGGGTATGGGCACCATGATCTTCAGTAGTTGTGGTGTACTGGCTTGGTTGCCCCAAGTTATGTGGGATCTTCCCGGACCAGGGATCGAACTCAAGTCTCCTGTGTTGGCAGGTCAGTTCTTTACCACTGAGCCACCAGGGAAGCTCAGAAGGCAGTCTTAGACACTGAACTGCCAGGTAAGTCCCCTAGAGGCTCTACTTCTGTTGATTGATTCGTTTCTTTGATCCAAAGTCACTCACAATACTTGATTAAAATACTCGGGAGTGCAGAATATATTATTAATAGCTCAACTTTATTCCAGGTTTTGGACAGGAAATATGCTTTTCCTTTGGCATCATAGTGCATGACATGCGTCTCCCCTTGTAGTAGTTTCTTTTCCTTTGTGAGATTTCTGCAGGGTGATGTGGTCAATCATGTGGCAGTTTGGACTCTGTTCCTACTGCATCACTGCCGCTTCAAGTGGGCGCAAAA
This sequence comes from Giraffa tippelskirchi, assembly GCF_054371585.1. Classification (NCBI taxonomy): domain Eukaryota; kingdom Metazoa; phylum Chordata; class Mammalia; order Artiodactyla; family Giraffidae; genus Giraffa; species Giraffa tippelskirchi. Next base: position 215,233,598 of record NC_137275.1, read on the forward strand.
GGGAACCCACTCGATTCCACTGAATACTTTGCCAACTTGTCCACTTTATATCAAAGTATCATTTCATCCTTATAAAGACATTATGATAAAAAATTATTATCTTCATCAATTAGAGACTCATAGAATCAACCAAGTTGCCCAGGAGAGCCCTGGGATGAAAAACCTGCTGGGCTGGGATGCAAACACAGGTGCATCTGGTGCCTCAGAGGAGGGCAGACATCAGGTGACTAGGAGTCACACAGAACTAGTTGCGTATAGTAACTGCATTAACAAATGCATGTTGTTAATAAATGCTTTTTAGTGGAAATTAATAAGAGCACATCATTCCTAAAATATTTCTAAACTGATATAACTGTAGTAAGTGATGACGGGAAAAAAACAGCTTAGACCCAACTCTATTAATACAAAATATTTTTTGAAATTAAGATCTTCTGAGTTTGGCGTGAATAAAATGTTGGAAGCAATTTAAATGGTCACATAACTATCCCAGTTCTGCCAGTGAGAAAACTCAAATCATCCCAACCAATTTTTTTTTAATTGTGCCATGTATATCCTGATACTGCTCATATATTTGTGGCTTATTTTATCTCAAATCTGCACAGTGAGTTCTCTGTTGAATGGATTTGGGCTTTTAGTTTTACTTTTCAGTATCTGGTATAAGAGGACTCAATATTACAACAGGCACCAAACTTGAAAGAAATAACATGAAGAACTTAGAACAGGAATTCTTTTTCAGTCCCCAAAGAGATGCTGTTCCAGCAAGACTCAGGTCAGAGGGCTGGGCACTGCAGGGGCAGATCACGTGGCTGATCTGGGGTGAACTTGTTTTGTGAAGAAACAGATGATTTCTAGCTCTGCTGTTCCTGTAACTTTTTAGCAACAGTTAAGCCCATTCCAAAATGACAAGCAAAAAGAAAAGAGCATTCTGAATAAAATGCAGATGAATGGACTTTTCCCCTGCCTCCTTGGGAATATTATGAGCATCTCACAAAGGGGGTCATATCCTGTTTCTTTCTCTGGTTGCTACAACTGTGGTTTGTATATTGGCTGTATCAGTAACGTGAATTTATAACCAAAAAATGTCAAAAGAAAAAAAATCAGTACTCCTTCACAAATATGCATTTTTCTTCCCTATTTTTCAACAAGCACTGTTCTAAGTCATTTTTTTTTTCTGCACTGGAAGCAAATCTCCATGTCTTTTTCAAATCCTACTGCTAGCCCAGAAGGTGAAATACTGACATCAATGAAAGTAGTTGCAAGTTCAGCATTAATAGGAACCAGGCAAACAGCACTGGGATATTTATAACTCAACAGTGTCCTCTAGTGTGCCTCTAAAGAATTGCATGAGTCCAAGATTCAGAATGAATCTGGTTGGAAAAAGGTCAATTAAAAGACGGTAAGTCCTGGGGTCCTTATTGACCCCATGGACTGTGGCCCGCCAGTCTCCTCTATTCATCAGATTTCCCAGGCAAGAATACAGGAGTGGGTTGCCATTTCCTTCTCCAGGAAATCTTCCCAGCCCAGAGATCAAACACTTGTCTCCTGCACTGAAAGCAGATTCTTTACCAATGAGCCACCTGGGCATCCCCAAAAGACACTAATAAATGTATTCTTTTAAACAATAAAGGGATTTGTCTTGGGCATAACTTTTTTTCCCAGCTTTGTCGGTTTTTATTTTTTCAACTTATTTATTTTGCTCAGCTTTGTTAGTTTCTCACACGCGTTCGTCTTATCAATGTTCTTGCCCACCTGCTATCATCGGTAATCTCTGACCACCAGTGCTCTTCATACGTCTGTGAAATTATTGGTACTTTCCACCAATGTCCCTGAAGTTGAAAAGTAGTTTTCTCTGCTTAAATGATCACATAGCTCTTTCCAAAAGTTTCTGATATCTGGCGATTTACAACATTTTGGGGTTATGAAAAGAAGTAATGCTATGGTAACTGAGAAAAAAGATATTCAGCTGAGCCAAAAGCACCTAAGAACCCTAGAAAGTCACGTCCAAAAGAATTTCTCTTGCTGAACCCAAATGGCATCCCAAGATGGAGCATACATCAGGCATTTCTACTCTCAGAACTTCATTCTCTCTTTGTCTCACCAAGAACTTCTGTAGAGTTCTTATCTCCTCTTGGTTCAAATTCTACAGCCATCAACACTCCCTTTACAATTTTGAAGAAATCTTCCAAGGCTAGTACTCTATCTCAATGTCCTCAAAAACGTTATGCAAATAAAGCTTCATCATGTCCACTATCTGGAAAAACACTAATGGAACCTAAATTATTTGAGAAATCTAGGCCTGATAGAATAAGGAAAGCACTCAGAGTTACATAGGTTGTATAATAACACAGAGCTACAATGTGTAGCAAAGCTGTATCACCAAACCCAGTCTACATCAACTGAGCCTCAGTTCAGTTGCACAGCTGCATATACGGTTAAAAATAATTGCTATTATTTGGGTTTATTTGTGAGACAGTTCATTATAAAACATCATGATAGCAACAGCCAAATGATATTCCAGCCTTGGAAGATTTCTTCAAAGTTGATAGATAGCTAGAAAATGTAAGTTTAATTATGTGTATGGCATTATTTCTTCTAATATTAATATATTAGCAGGAAAAAGAGAAAATTTAATAATGAATCCAGGGGTGTGGAGGGACAAATGAAAAAAGGGGAGAAGAAAGACTGAGCAAATAAATAAGAGTAGAAACAAGCCTAAAAACATCATAAATAATAAACTCTTGCCATTTTTAAAAGACAGGCTTAAAATAACAAGACAATGTTGAAATAAAGATATGAGAAAAGATACATCTCACTTTGCTGTAGAACTGAAACTAATTGTATTATAAATCAACTATACTTCAATTTTTTAAAAAAATGTATCAAAAATACCTAAAGGAAAATAAGCTGTAACAATATTAATATCAAATTGAATACAAGATGAAACTTACCAAGAGAACCAAGAGGATTATTATGTTAATAACTATGCAAACACATTTCAATACATCAGGAAGACACAATAGTCATATTTTTTGTGGATTTAACTGAATAGGTCTGAAACATATAAGTTAAAATCTAATATAAAGAACTTTTGCACAACAAAGGAAGTCATTAACAAAATGAAAAAGCAACGTACAGAATGGGAGAAAATGTCTGAAAATCATGCATCTGATAAGAGATTTACTTCCAAAATACATAAGGTATTCACACAACTTGATAGCAAAAAAAAAAAATAAGAAGCAAGAAAATCAATTTAAAAAATGGGCCAGAGTATCTGAATAGACATTTTTCTAAAGAAGGCATACAAATGGCCAACAGGTACATGAAAAGGTGCTCAACATCACTAATCATCAGGGAAATACAAATCAAAGCCACACTGAGATATCACCTCACATTTGTTAACAGTGGCTATCATCAAACTGACAAGAGATAAGTGCTGGTGAGGTTTTATAGAAAAGGGAACCCTTGCATACTGTTGGTAGGACTGTAAATTGGTGCGGTCATTATGTAAAACAGTATAGAGGTTCCTCAATAAAAACATAACTACCATATGGTCCAGCAATTCCAATTCTGGGAATATTCCAAAAGAAACAAAAACACTATGTCAAAGAGACATCTGCAGCCCCTTGTTCACAGCAGTATTTATAATAACCAAGAGATGGAAGCAACCTGAGTGTCCATTGACCGATGAATGAAAAAAGAAGATGCGGCACATAAAGAACATGCAAAGAATAAAAACAGTTCTTGAAAATTTAAAATATGACCAAAATCAGGAAAAATTACACAGAAAAGTTGGAAGATAGAATTAAAAAGATCTTCCAGTTCAGTTCAGTCACTCAGTCGTGTCCAACTCTTTGCGACCCCATGAATTGCAGCACGCCAGGCCTTCCTGTCCATCACCAACTCCCAGAGTCTACCCAAACCCATGTCCATTGAGTCAGTGATGCCATCCAACCATCTCATCCTCTGTCGTCCCCTTCTCCTCCTGCCCCCAATCCTTCCCAGCATCAGGGTCTTTTCCAATGAGTCAACTCTTCACATGAGGTGGCCAAAGTATTGGAGTTTCAGCTTCAACATCAGTCCTTCCAATGAACACCCAGGATTGATCTCCTTTAGGACGGATTGACTGGATCTCCTTGCAGTCCAAGGGACTCTCAAGAGTCTTCTCCAACACCACAGTTCAAAAGCATCAATTCTTCAGCGCTCAGCTTTCTTCACCGTCCAACTCTCACATCCATACATGACCACTGGAAAAACCACAGCCTTGACTAGACAGACTTTTGTTGGCAAAGTAATGTCTCTGCTTTTAAATATGCTATCTAGGTTGGCCATAACCTTCCTTCCAAGGAGTAAGCGTCTTTTAATTTCATGGCTGCAATCACCATCGGCAGTGATTTTGGAGCCCCAAAAAATAAAGTCTGACACTGTTTCCACTGTTTCCCCATCTATTTCCCATGAAGTGATGGGACCAGATGCCATGATCTTAGTTTTCTGAACGTTGAGCTTTAAGCCAACTTTTTCACTCTCCTCTTTCACTTTCATCAAGAGGCTCTTTAGTTCTTCTTCACTTTCTGCCATAAGGATGGTGTCATCTGCATATCTGAGGTTATTGATATTTCTCCCGGCAATCTTGATTCCAGCTTGTGTTTCTTCCAGCCCAGCGTTTCTCATGATGTACTCTGTATAGAAGTTAAATAAGCAGGGTGACAATATACAGTCTGTTGTTCCATGTCCAGTTCTAACTGTTGCTTCCTGACCTGCATACAGGTTTCTCAAGAGACATGTCAGATGGTCTGGTATTCCCATCTCGTTCAGAATTTTCCACAGTTTATTGTGATCCACACAGTCAAAGGCTTTGGCATAGTCAATAAAGCAGAAATAGATGTTTTTCTGGAACTCTCTTGCTTTTTCAATGATCCAGTGGATATTGGCAATTTGATCTCTGGTTCCTCTGCCTTTTCTAAAACCAGCTTGAACATCTGGAAGTTCACGGTTCACGTATTGCTGAAGCCTGGCTTGGAGAATTTTCAGCATTACTTTACTAGCGTGTGAGATGAGTGCAATTGTGTGGTAGTTTGAGCATTCTTTGGCATTGCCTTTCTTTGGGATTGGAATGAAAACTGACCTTTTCCAGTCCTGTGGCCACTGCTGAGTTCTTCCATAGGATAAACCAAAAACACGAAAAGAGATAAAAGATTAGAAAATTAAGAGCACCAATTCAGAAGTTCCAACATAATGATAAAAGTTTCCCAAAAAAAGACAGAGAAAGTAAAGGGAAGAAAATCATCAAAGTATTTTGTTTAATGTTCCAGAATGTGAGTTCTAATATTAAAATTTTCCAGATAGTACCTAGCACAATCGGTAAAGAAAGTCCATTCCGAGGCACATCATCAAGAAATTTCAAAACATCTAGAATTCTACAGCCAGACAAATCTTCAAAGGAACAGATATGTTCAGACATTCAAAGTCTCAAAAAAAAAAAAAAAAAATAGCACTCATGCACCTTTTCCTGAAAAGCTAGTGAAGCACGGGAGCCTATTATACAGAGTGAAGTAAGTCAGAAAGAGAAACACCAATACAGTATATTAACACACATATATATATAATTTATAAAGATGGTAAAAACAATCCTATAATGTGAGGCAGCAAAAGAGACGCAGATGTAACGAACAGACTACTGGACTCTGTGGGAGAAGGCAAGGGTGGGATGATATGAGAGAATAGCACTGAAACATGTACATTACCATATGTAAAACAGATGACCAGTGCAAGTTCAATGCATGAAGCCGGGCACTCAAAGCCAGAGGGGTGGGGTGGGGAGGGCGGTGGGAGGGCAGTTCAGGGTCGGGGGTGGGCCACATGGGCGCCTGTGGCTGATACGTGTCGATGTGTGGCAGGGGCCACCACAATGTTGTGAAGTGACTGTCCTCCAATTAAAATAAATAAGTAAATTTAAAAAAAAAGAAAGGCAGTAAATCGAGGAGGAGGAAGATGTCAAATCAGGAACCAGGGAACACAGCCCAAGTCACAGGCAAAAGCAACCCTTGGGCTAACAGAAGAGACCCCCAAATCACAGTTCTACACCAAGTCTAAAGAGTGGTCAATAAAGACTTAGCAAGTTACAAGTATATCTGAGGAAAGATTTATTCAAAATTAATACAACTATGTATGTGAATATATTGAGAGAAAATATACACTCTCTGGTGTTTGGGTTTGAGTTAATTAAAAATTACATTAAAAATAAGCATAAAAAAGGCAAGTATTAACTTCAGGGAACACAAATTATTGTGCAAGAAAAGTAATGCAAATAAACTATAAGTAGTCATTAAATTAGACGAAAATATTCAATATTCTGCAAGAACTTGAAAAAATACAGCAAATCTTTATGTATTTCCACGATGCTATTTCCAAGACACATTATTAATTTTAAAAGCAAATTATATAGGGCCCGCGTATGGCTCCCGCAGCCTCTCGTCTCTCCTCTGGCCCCTCAGGCTAATTCACCAAAATGACCAGAACAAAGGGAAAGAGGAGGGCACATGTTCTCTAGGCCTTTTAGAAAACATGGAGTTGTTCCTTTGGCCACATACCTGCGAATCTACAAGGGTGATATTGTAGATATCAAGGGAATGGGTACTGTTCAAAAAGGAATGCCCCACAGATGTTACCATGGCAAAACTGGGAGAGTCTACAATGTTACCCAGCATGCTGCTGGCATCATTATAAACAAACAAGTTAAGGGCAAGATTCTTGCCAAGAGAATTAACGTGCGTATTGAGCATATTAAGCACTCTAAGAGCCGAGATAGCTTCCTGAAACGCGTGAAGGAAAATGATCAGAAAAAGAAGGAAGCCAAAGAGAAAGGGACTTGGGTTCAGCTGAAGCACCAACCTGCTCCACCCAGAGAAGCACACTTCGTGAGAACCAATGGAAAGGAACCCGAACTGTTGGAGCCCACTCCCTATGAATTCATGGCCTGATGGGTGTAAAAATAAAGACCTGGACTGTAAAAAAATAAAAATAAAAGCAAATTACACAACAATGCAAACAGTAGAACATTTGCACAAAACTGTACATACAAAGTTGTGCTAAATATTTTGTATGTGTGCTTTGCAATCCCATGGACTGTAGCCCCCCAGGCTCCTCTGTCCATGGGGATTTTCCAAGCAAGAACACTGGAGTGGATTGCCATGCCCTCCTCCAGGGGATCTTCCCAACCCGGGGATGGAATCCAGGTCTTCTACATTGCAGGCGGATTCTTTACCATCTGAGCCATATACCATATGCCAATAGTAACATTATCCAAAATTTGGTTTATGAGTCAGCATCGCTGATTCATTGGAAAAGACCCTGATGCTGGGAAAGGTTGAAGGCAGGAGGAGAAGGGGACAACAGGATGACATGGTTGGATGGCATCACCAACTTGATGGACGTGAGTTTAAGCAAGCTCCGGGAGTTGGTGATGGACAGGGAAGCATGGCATGCTGCAGTCCATGGGGTTGCAAAGAGTCGGACACAACTGAGTAACTGAACTGAACTGAACTGATCTGATTATCTGAGATCTCTTAGAAAAGCACATTCCCACTTCCCACCCTAAACCTACTGAACCAGAATTTCTGGGTAGGGGCTGTAGAATCAAGCGTCTTCCCCTCCAGGTGATTCTCAAGCACCAGAAAGTTCAAGAACTAAGATAGTATTGGATAAAGGTCTGATTAGAGGAATTAAGTCTGGGGTGGGCGACTAGGACCAGTGTGAATGTACTTAAAGGAGAATTCTGCTAAAGTATTTCACTTTAATGATTTTTACAAGAATATATTTATTCACTGTGCAATTTAAAAATACAATAGAAAGTAATTTTTGAGGATATGCTTAAGAAATATTTGCATAAATATGAGCCAGCCCTTGTTTATCAATGTCTCTCTAAAGTTGGAATGCCATTTTCCAGATGTAAATTCCATCCATCCAGTGCTAACTTTTGCCTGTGGTTGAAAAACAACAAATGCTAGAAGAAAATTTTTAAAGTATTTTGATGAGCTACTAAAGTTCTTCTCCTTCAAGCACAGTTAGTAGGCAACTTGATACTGGAAGTAGCCGTCCCTGGACCATGGTTGCTGAGAATAATTGCTAAAGTAGGTGGTACATTCCATCTAAAATTAACAGGCATCGTGGACATAGCTCTGATCCATATGCAGTAAGAGGGGACTAGCCCTTGATTTGTTCTGGGCTGCATGCTACTGTTAATACAATATTAAAGCACTTTCTTCCTACAATGGGTTAAGAGGATAAATATACAGGCATACCTCCAAGACACTGTGGGTTAGGTTCCAGGCCAACACAATAAAGCCAACCTTGACATGAAGATACTCACATGATTTTTTTGTTTCACAGTGAATATAAAAGTTATGTTTACACTCTACTGTACAGTCTATTAAGTGTGCAATGCCTAAAAAAATGTACATACCAGTGGAAACCAAATGGTCCCTGACATTCCAATAAACAAGGAATGTTGCCCACCATCAAGCCATCAGCCACTGAAGACATCCCTTCACATACACACTCCCCACCACACTGAACTCTGAGGGGAATTCAAGATGGAGAAAAACAGGAAACATTTTCCATGCTCTGGATCCTGGCCCACCATAGAAAAGATGCCTATCTTAGGAACCATCTCAGTAATCCAGACTCTTCCATCTTCCACACATAGAAAAGCCTTAAAATCATTAACTTAAGAGGTCTGTTTTTTATTAGCAGTAATCTTTTGATGTTCAACTACATGGGTTTGTTCGGGTTTTGTTTGTTTTTCAGCAAAAATGCCTATATGTCCTGGCTCCTTCGTTACCTCTTCAGAGTAGTTCCTCAGAGCTGACAGGCTTTCTTCAGGGCTATTAGTCCTCAGCGAAGTGAAGTGAAAGTCGCTCAGTCATGTCTGACTCTTTGCGACCCCTGGATTATACAGTCCATGGAATTCTCTATGCCAGAATACTGGAGTGGGTAGCCTTTCCCTTCTCCAGGGGATCTTCCCAACCCAGGGGTTGAACCCAGGTCTCCCGCATTGCAGGTGGATTCTTTACCAGCTGAGCCACAAGGGAAGCCCAAGAAAACTGGAGTGGGTAGCGTATTCCTTCTCCAGTGGATCTTCCCAACCCAGGAATCTAACTGGGGTCTCCTGCATTGCAGGTGGATTCTTTACCAACTGAGCTATCAGGGAAGCCCAGTCCTCACTAAGGCTCAGTAAGTCCTAAGTAAGGCTTCCTAATAAATCTTAACTCGCAACTTTAAGGTTGCTCATTTTTCTTCAGTTGACATACCTTAATTTGAAAATATTTAATTGCTAAAAAAAAACTAACCATCATCTGAGCCTCTAGCAAGTTATAATCTTTTTGCTGGCAGAGGATCTTGCCTCAAGTGTTAATGGTTGCTGACTAATCAGGGTGGTGGTTCCTGAATGTTGGGGTGGCTTTGGCAATTTCTTAAAATAAAACAAAAAAGTTTGCCGTATCAACTGACTTTTTGACAAACGATTTCTCTGCTGTTAGACAACATTTTACACAAAGTAGAACTTCTTTCAAAATCGGAGTCAATTCCCTCTCAACCCTGCTTTATCAACTCTTTATGTAACGGTCTAAATCCTTTGTGGTCATTCCAATAACCTTCACAGCATCTTCAGCAGGAGTAGATTCCATCTCAAGAAACCTCTTGCTCATCCAGAAGAAGCAACTCATCCACTAAAGTTTCATCATGAGGCTACAGCAATTCAGTCACATCTTCAGGGTCCACCTCTACTTCTAGTTCTTTTGCTATCTCCACCCATCTGCAGTTACATCACCTACTAAAGTCTTGAACCCCTCAAAGTCATCCTTGAGGGCTGAACCAACTTTTTCTAAACCCCTGTTGACATTTTGACCTCTCTCTGTGAATAGCTAGTTTTCTTAATGGCATCTAAAATAGTGAATCCTTTGCAGAAGGTTTTCAATTGACTTTGCCCAGATCCACTAGAGGAATCTCTGCGTTCGGCAGTTATAGCCTTGTGAGTTGTATTTCTCACATAATAAGACTTGAAAGTCAAAATTACTCTTTGATCCATGGGCTGCAGAATGGATGTTGTGTTAGCAGGCATGAAAACAACATGAATCGTATTGTACATCTCCTCAGAACTCTTAGGTGACTGGGTGCATTGTCAAATGAGCATTAGTATTTTGAAAGTCATCTTTCTTCCTAAGCAGTAGGTCTCAACAGTGGGCTTCAAATATTCAGTACCCCATGTAGTAAACAGATGTACCAGGCTCTGTTGTTCCACTTCCAGAGCACAGGCAGACTAGAAGCAGCACAATTCTTCAGGTCCTTAGGATTTTCAGAATGGTCAATGAGCACTGGCTTCAGCCTTAAGTCACCAGCTACATTAGCCCCTAACAAGACAGCCAGTCTGTGTACTGAAGCTTTGAAAACAGGCATTGACTTCTCCTCTCTAGCTATGTAAATCCTAGATGGTATCTTCTTCCAATAGGAGGCTATTTCACCTACACTGAAAATCTGTCGTTTATCCATCTTCATTAATTATCTTAGCTAGATCTTCTGGATAACTTACTTCAAATTCTACATCAGCACTTGCTGCTTCACCTTGTACTTTCATGCTACAAGGACAGGTTCTTTCCTTAAACCTCAGGAACCAACCTCTGCTAGCTTCCTTTCTGCTAGCTTTCCTAACTTTTCTTCTGCAGCTTCCTCACCTCTCTCAGCCTTCACAGATTGAAGAAAGTTAGGGCCTTTCTCTCGCTTAGGTAAGGGAGTATTGTGGCTGGTTTGATCTTCTATCTAGAATGCTAAAACTTTCTCCATTTCAGCAACAAGACTGTTTCCCTTTCTTATGATTCATGTGCTCACTATGGTAGCACTTTTCACGTCCTCCAAGGACTTATCCTTTGCATTCACAACGTGGCTAACTAGCATGAGACGTAGCTTTCAGCCTGTCTTAGCTTTTGGCATGCCTTCCTCAGTAAGTTTGATCATTTATAGCTTTTGATTTAAAGTGAGAAATGCTTGAATATTCCTTTTGTTTGAACACTTAGAAGTCACTGTAGAGTTTTAATTGGCCTAATTTCAATATTGTTACATCTCAGGGACTAGGAAGATCCAAGAAGAGGGGGAAAGATAGGGTAACAGTGGTTGATGGAGCAGTCAAACCACAGACAACATTTATGCATTAAGTTCATCATCTCATATGGGCACAGTTCATGGTTCCCCAAAACAATGTACAATAGTAATATCAAAGATCAGACATCACCATAGTAATCTAATGGTAATGACAAAGTTCATTACATGCATTACCAAATTGTGACACAGAGACATGAAGTGAGCAAACACTGTTGGAAAAAAATGACATCAGTAGACTTGCTCATCACAGGGTTTCCACAAACCTTCAGTTTTAAAACAAAATCCCCTACCTGCAACATGCAATAAAGTGAAGCACAATAAAGCAACATATGTCTGTGGGGGGAAATGTTGCATAGGTTAATCTGAAGGCCCATTTGCAGAAAGCAAACATGAGGAGGAAGGAATCGTGCTGGGGAGGCACTTCTTTGCTCAGGAAACAGTAAAATGCATGCACACCGCTCTACCTAGTCCTTCTTGCATTCTAGACGCTCCACTACTCCTCTGAGAAGATCTTCTCATGGCCCCTTGGGAGGAAGAGCTCCTTAGCTCTCCAAATAGCACTAGAGCATTTACCAATCAAGATAGTTATACTGCTTCTCTTTTTCTGCAACACTTCATTATGACACTATCCCCACTAGACAAGTACAAGTCACAGACCAGTTCTCACTGCCCTGTGTTTCACTAGGCTTCATTACAGTTTAGAACCCTTGTGGCCCTGCTTCCCTGGAGGTGCACACAGGTTAAATAAGACACTGTGGGACTTAGTCCCACGAGTAGGCAATAGGTTTGCAGTGAACTTGGGAAAATTCAACTGAGACTTATTAGTAAGAGAACTTTACTTTTCTCAGAAAGTTTCCCAAGGGGGATTTGAAGTGCCTTCAAAGTGAAATGATCCTATTCATGAGTAACAGTGACATACTGAGAGGAGGGGCTGATTCAAAGTACTCATAAAACGTCCAAGGAAAGTACTACTCTCAAGTTTAAGAAATTTACTCCATTTTATAAATTACAAATACCAGAAAGTTTCACACTCTGATGCCATAATGATGGATACAGATCACTAGACATTTGTAGAAACCCACAGAACACACAACACCAAGAGTAAACCTTAATTTAAACTATGGATTTGAGGTGATTATGACGTGTCAGTGTAGGTTCATCAATAAATGCACCACTCTGATGGGAATGTTGATAATGGTGGAGGCTAAGGGGGCAAGAGCAGGGATTATATGGGTAATCTCTGTATCTTTTAAATTTTGCTATGAACCTAAAACTACTCTACAAAAACACTTAATGGAAAAAAAAAAAAAGAACAAAATAACCCATACCGAAGAATTTATCAGTTAATTGAGGACATAATAGAGACAAAATAATTAAATGGGCAAAGGCTTGACTAGATGTTTCTGTAAAAAACATACACAAATGTCCAAAAAGTATGTGGAAAATGATCAACATTACTAATCATTAGATCGGTGCAAGTCAAAGCCACAATGAGATATCACTTCACCCTTATCAGGATGGTTAGTACAAGAAAAACCAGAACAAAAAATACATAGTGTTGGCGAGGATGTGGGAAATTGAACCCTTGTGCTCTGCTGGTGGGAATGTCAAATGGTATAGCTATTACAGAAAACATAACAACTATTATGGAAGTTTCTCAAAAAAATAAAAGTAGAACTACTGTAAGGGGCTTCCCTGGTGGCTCAACTGGTAAAAAATTTGCTTGCAATGGAGGAGACCTAGGTTCAATTCCTGGGTCAGGAAGATCCCCTGGAAAAGGGATAGGCTACCCACTCCAGGTAATCACGATGGTGTGATCACTCACCTAGAGCCAGACATCCTGGAATCTGAAGTCAAGTGGGCCTTAGAAAGCATCACTACGAACAAAGCTAGTGGAGGTGATGGAATTCCAGTTGAGCTATTTCAAATCCTCAAAGGTGATGCTGTGAAAGTGCTGCACTCGATATGCCAGCAAATCTGGGAAACTCAGCAGTGGCCACAGAACTGGAAGAGGTCAGTTTTTGTTCCAATCCCAAAGAAAGGCAATGCCAAAGAATGCTCAAACTACTGCACAATTGCACTCATCTCACACGCTAGTAAAGTAATGCTCAAAATTCTCCAAGCCAGGCTTCAGCAATATGTGAACCGTGAACTTCCAGATGTTCAAGCTGGTTTTAGAAAAGGCAGAGGAACCAGAGATCAAATTGCCAATATCCGCTAGATCATCGAAAAAGCAAGAGAGTTCCAGAAAAACATCTATTTCTGCTTTATTGACTATGCCAAAGCCTTTGACTGTGTGGATCACAATAAACTGTGGAAAATTCTGAACGAGATGGGAATACCAGACCATCTGACCTGTCTCGTGAGAAACCTGTATGCAGGTCAGGAAGGAACAGTTAGAATTGGACATGGAACAACAGACTGATTTCAAATAGGAAAAGGAGTCCGTCAAGGCTGTATATTGTCACCCTGCTTATTTAACTTATATGCAGAGTACATCATGAGAAATGCTGGGCTGGAAGAAACACAAGCTGGAATCAAGATTGCCGGGAGAAATATCAGTAACCTCAGCTATGCGGATGACACCATCCTTATAGCAAAGAGTGAAGAAGAACTGAAGAGCCTCTTGATGAAGGTGAAGGAGGAGAGTGAAAAAGTTGGCTTAAAGCTCAACGTTCAGAAAACTAAGATCATGGCATCTGGTCCCATCACTTCATGGGAAATAGATGGGGAAACAGTGGAAACAGTGTCAGACTTTACTTTTTTGGGCTCCAGAATCACTGCTGATGGTGACTGCAGCCATGAACTTAAAAGACACTTACTCCTTGGAAGGAAGGTTATGGCCAACCTAGATAGCATATTTAAAAGCAGAGACATTACTTTGCCAACAAAAGTCCGTCTAGTCAAGCCTATGGTTTTTCCAGTGGTCATGTATGGATGTGAGAGTTGGACGGTGAAGAAAGCTGAGCGCCGCAGAATTGATGCTTTTGAACTGTGGTGTTGGAGAAGACTCTTGAGAGTCCCTTGGACTGCAAGGAGATCCAATCAATCCATCCTAAAAGAGATCAATCCTGGGTGTTCATTGGAAGGTCTGATGTTGAAGCTGAAACTCCAATACTTTGGCCACCTCACGCAAAGGGTTGACTCATTGGAAAAGACCCTGATGCTGGGGAGGATTGGGGGCGGGCGGAGAAGGGGACGACAGAGGATGAGATGGTTGGATGGCATCACCGACTCGATGAACAGGGGTTTGGATAGACTCCGGGAGTTGGTGATGGACAGGGAGGCCTGGCGTGTTGCAATTCATGGGGTCGCAGAGAGTCGGACACGACTGAGCGACTGAACTGAACTGAACCCACTCCAGTATTCGTGGGCTTTCCTGCTGGCTCAGATGGTAAAGAATCTGCTTGCAATGCACGAGACCTGGGTTTGGTCCCTGGGTTGGGAAGGTCCCCTGGAGGAGGGCATGGCAACCCAGTCCAGCATTCTTGCCTGGAGAATCCCCATGGATGGAGGAACCTGGCAGGCTACAGTCCATGGGGTCACAAAGAGTCAGACATGACTGAGCAACTAAGCACAGCACAGAACAACTATACGACCCAGCAATCTCACTTGTGCAAATATATACAAAATAATTGAAAGCAGGATCTCAGAGATATCTGCACACCCATGTTCACTGCTCCATTATTCACAATACAAGAGGTGGAAGCAACACAAATGTCTACCAATGGAAGGATGGATAAAGAAAATGTGGTATAGGCATACCCTGGAATATTCAACCTCATTAAAAAAAGAAATTCTGTTACATGCTACAACATGAATGAAACTGCAGGACATTATACTATGTGAAACAAGCCAGTCACAAAAATACAAATTCTGTCTGATTCCACTTTTATGAAGCATCTAGTCAAATTCACAGAAATAGAAAGTAGAATCATGGTTGCCATGAGGTAGGAAGAGGAGAAATGGAGAGTTGTTTTTCAATGTGTGCGGAGTTTCAGTTTTGCAAATGAAAAACCCTGGAGATGTGCTGTACAACAGCGTGAATATACTTAACACTATGGCATTGTACGCTCAAAAATGGTTAAGATGATAGATTCTATGTATGCATTTTTTAACAACAATCAAATCACTGTTCTTTGAATCTTCCACGACTTTACTATTTTCTTCTCTTTAATGCTATGCCTTTAATTTCTATGAATTCACCAAGAATGCAATATGGTCTTTAGTGCATATTTTTGGTGGGAAAAAGGGAAGTTCCAGGGACCTCAGTTTATATTTTCCTGTTACAATGTTCCTTATCCCATAATTCACAGGGCCAGTGTGGGGGTGTGCCACATGGTGACAGTATATTCCAACTACATGCAAACCGAGGAAAAAACCATGGGGTGCTTTCAGAGTCTTCATGTGTGAACTTTGAAGTGAATCTCAATCACCTGAGACTCATAGACAGACTCACTGACATATATATTGCAGTGTTGTTCTGGGTCTTTAGCGACTGGAGGAAGTTCTGTGTGAATGTCCAAGAATCTGAAAGTGTTTCCATTTCTCAGCACAGTCATTTTGAAATTAAGATGTAGTAGGAAAAATAATGGTCCCAAAGAGGTCTACAATCCGATTAGGATGCAGAAACAGAGCATATGTTAGATTAGATGGCAAAGGAGATTAAGGTTGCAGATGGAATTAGGTAGTAATCAGCTTACCCTAAAGAGATTATCTGCCCAACTGAAATCACACAGGTCCTTAAAAGTGGAAGAAGTAAATGAAAAGAGAGAGTTAGAGAAAGAGATGTGATGACACAAGCAGGGTCAGAATGATGCAATGAGAGAGACTTGACTCATCTTTTCTGGCTTTGGAGATGGAGGCAGGGACCACGCATTAGTGTGCCCAGGCTTCCATAACAGAATACCACAGACGGGATGGTGTTTTCCCACAGTGCTGTAGGCTGGAAGTCTCTGCCTCAAGTATCAAACAGGAGATGATAGAAAGAGAAAAAGGCAATGGGGACTCTTCCCAAGCTCGTGGGACCACGGTTCCTCTAAACCAAGAAGAAGGGTCTCTTCCCTAAGAATTTTAGGTGCCTGCCCAGCCACCACTGCTGGTGCTGCCACTGTCACCACAAAATTGCCTGGGAGTTTGGGCAAGAGATAATTTTTTTTTTAATTAGTAAATTTCCTTTGCTCCCCCATTTCTCATTTCAGACCACCAAAAGGGAGCTTCCCTTGGAGCTCATTCTATCTTTCTCTCTGAACCCAGTGTGTAGGTTTGGGCTTCAGGTTGCCCTTGAGTCTAGACCAAGAGATGCTGGACGGTGGAGAAGAAAAAGAGAAAAAAAAATTCACTGTGAGTTTGTTGATGCCTTGCATTCCAGTTTCCTTCCCAGGTATACATGGTACCATTCATTTTTCAGAGCCCTCAGATGACTGCTCCATGCATTTCTATCTAAAGTTTTTTATTACATTTGGTGGGAAAGCAGGGTGGAGAGGGCTTACTTAATCTTGGTCAAAACTGGAATCTGTCTTCTGGTTTTTGCCCTCTCCCTACTTTAGAAGTTGCTCTTTTTCAATGCCGCTTTGTTGGCTTTTCCTATTTGATGGGCTTTAAATATTAGTGTTCCCTAGTTTCACTTAGGCAGTTTTCACACTGCTGTTGTTGTTCAGTCGTTCAGTTGTGTCTGACTCTTTGTGACCCGATGGACTGCAGCACACCAGGCTTCCCTGTCCTTCACTATCTCCCAGAGTTTGCTCAGACTCATGTCCATTTTGTCAATGATGTGTCAATCATCGCATCCTCTGTTGCCCACTTACCCTCTTGCCCTCAACCTTTCCCAGCATCAGGGTCTCTTCCAATCAGTTGGCACTTCACATCAGGTGGCTCAAGTCCTGGCGCTTCAGCATCAGTCCTCCCAATGAATATTCAGTGTTTTGCACACTGTATACTCTCTCCCTAGTTAATGTTAACCATTTTCAATACTTAAATTATTCTATATGTATGCAAATATGTCACAAGTTTATTTCTCCAGGCTGATCTTTCTCATTAATTCCAAACCAGCATATCCAACTGACTCCTTGACATCTCTTACACATCTCAAAATCGTGACAGATTCCACATGTCTAAATTACAACTCATGGTTTCCCTTCAACCCCTAAACTTGGTCAAGTATTCCCCATGTCAGTTAATGACATATCAGGTTTCTTTGACACCCAGAAGCCACCTTTGACATTCTCATCTCTCTCACTACAGAAATGGTCAAGTACTTAATTGAACAGCCATCAAAAGTTCATTATATGCATATTTGTATTCAACAGACGTTCACTGAGCACTTGATCCTTCACAAAAGTATGCACTGGATGCCTTTCCTGTGCCAGACTTTGCGCTAAGCTCTGGGTCTCCAGTGGTAAATGAAATTGATATGGGCCCTGTCTCAAAGAACCTACAGACTAGTGAGGGAAATATTAAACAAGCAAACTCACAAATTATCATCAGATTATAAATTTTGATGAATGCTTTCAATAAAAAGACACAGCACAACACTTTTGTAGATGGAAAGGAATCTGAGTTTCCCAAAGCAAAGAATATAAATGGTGGGTAATCAGATTATGAAGGTCCATGCATGTCATCTTAAGGACTTCAAGCTTTAGGGTAATAAAAAGCCACTAAGGGATTTAAATGGGAAGTGACATGATTCATTTTTTTTTTTAAAAGCATAAACCTGATCATGTCACCAATCATTCAGGAACTGACTGTCAGAGGTGGTTTTACCTTCTTGTCAAATATATTCCTCTTTTTAATACCTGACAAGAATCCCTCCCCTGAGACTCCATAAAATTGAGGATTGTAACTGAGATGGAGTTTAACCCAAACTGATTGATATGGAGTCTAATCCAAATGACAGACTGTACCAATTGCCAATAATTTCCTTTAGTACTGCCTGTAATATATGAAACACATTTATATTGACTTGTTGTTTTTCACAGCAACTTTAGGTAACATATGGCTGTAATACTGTAACTCCTAGTCTCTTAGCCAAGAGCTACTAGGGAGATATCTGCCTAGGTTCCATCCTGGGTCCTCTTCTGACATAAGGGTCATTTATAACCTGCTTCAGTGACTCATGTCAATTTGCTCAGTTCCCTTTGTCAAAGCTGATATACTAATTACTAAGGGTATTCAGTGTCTCTGTCTTCAAATTCTCATAGTTCACTCTCTGCAGCAAAGATTTCAGCTACTTCTGTAACTTCGGTTCTTCCTGTTTATATTTGGTATCACAAATATGACAGCTAACTCCAGGAGACATAAAATTCATTCTAAAATCCAGCTCTGCTACTTTAATAGAATTCTACTATCAAATAGCACTTTAAGATGATATATAAAGCAACAGACCTCATTGCCCATGCTGTTTCCTCTTCATGATTTTCACCAGTGGTACTTACTTCTCAAATACAGTGACTAACTGAAAGATGATAAATTCATTAGTTTACTGACTTATGTAAACATAAAAGATACAAAATAACAGGAATCCATGACTTTGTGAAGTCAATCATCCAATGAAGAAAAAAAGACACACACACACACACACAAAGACCTGATCAGTAGTGTGGGTGGGGCACCGACAGACACACGGAGGCTGTGCGTGTAGCTAGGTGCCTGGAAAAGCAAAGTTAGCAAGTGAGCAAATCAAGCAGGCCTTACAAGCTTACTCAAGAAGTCAAGAGTTTTAATGAGGGGTTTTCAATGAGGAAGGGTAGTTAGAGAGCCACTCAGCATGTAGAACAAGCTCTGGCGAAGAAACCCAAAGGATGAGGGTTACAGTTCCGATTTTACAACTGTGCAATGATGAGCAAGTATTTTAATTTTTCAAAGATTGTTTCATTGCTTAAAAACCAAGGCCATCGTGTCTTTGTTTCTTTATGCTCCCACTTTATTCTGGAAAGGATTTAGGGCAGAGATGATAGACAAGTTTCTTCTGGCATCAGAGTTTACAGACTCTAAATTCATCCAAGCGCCCTTCTGGAACAAACGTGTGATGACTCTATATCCCCAAACTTCTCACAACCATAAGACAGAAAAGTCAGAAATCACTACTAAATGCAAATTGGAACCCACTATCGTCCATAGGCAATCACTTTATATACACCTATTTCACAACTGTTAAATGACAAAGATCAAGCACAAGTTAGTTTACTGAGCGTGAGTATACTGTCTTGAATTTTTCTGGTGAGTTCTGCCAAGAACAGCCCCCTGGAAAAAATCACGGACACACAGTCAGAGATGTTCCTGTGTTTGCTGCGAGTACATTTTGCCCAGCACTTTTTTCACCGCATCTTTGACTTCTTTGTTTCTTAAACTGTAAATTATGGGATTCAGCATAGGGGTAAGCACTCCATAAAGCAACGAGATGATTTTGTCTATTTCTTGTGAGCCTGATGAAGAAGGCTTTAGGTACATGGAGAGGGCAGCCCCGTAATACAAGATCACCACAGTCAAGTGGGCACCACAGGTAGAAAAAGCTTTGTTTCTGCCCTCTGCTGAACGGATTCTCAGAATAGTGGAAAGGATGAAGACATAAGAGATGCAAATTAAGAGCATTGGAATGGGCAGGAGGAGCACACTGACCATCAGCATGATTGTGTCCATGAGCCGGGACCGTGTGCAAGCCAGCTTCAGCACTGCCAGAATTTCACACGTGAAGTGGTCGATGAGATTTCCACAGAGGGGTATCTGTAGGGCGAAGCTGGTTTCCAGCAGGGCTGTCAGAGAGCCCGTCACCCAGGAGATGGTGGCCATCTGCACACAGACCCGTCTGTTCATGATGATGGGGTATCTCAGCGGGCTGCAAATGGCCACATAACGGTCGTACGCCATCACAGCCAGGAGCACGCACTCCGTGGAGCCCATGGCAAGGGACAGATACATCTGTACAGCACACCCAGAAAAGATGATGGTTTTCTGGGATGAGAGCAAGTTCACCAGCAAAGTAGGAATCGAAGCAGATGTGTAACAAATATCCATGAAAGAGAGATTTCCAAGAAACAAGTACATGGGAGTCTGAAGGCGTGAGTCTACGATGGTGATTAAAATAAGAGTGCCGTTGCCCAAGACGGTTATCAGATACATTAAAAGGCTGAAGATGAAGACAACAATCTCTAACTTTGGGTATCTAGAAAAACCTTCCAGGAAAAAGAAACTCCAACTGGTGAGATTTTCCCCTTGCATTTGCTTCCTTTTACCTGTAGTTATTCTAATATGATTCTATTCACTTTATCTGAGGACAAAAACAGATGGATAAAGTATAATGTTCACTGACTTAGGAAAACACTTTTGCACTTATTTCCACTATTAAAAACACAACTTTACCACAAGAAGTCACAGGGCAATGCATCTATTGATTGAAGAGGAGGGGAAACAAGTTAGATCTACATAAAAAGTTGATTCTTTCAAAACAAAATTTAGAGAAGAGTGAATTTGAAAACAAGAATAAACAAATTTAATATGTGAGTCTCAGCTCATAATCTTTTCCTTGGCACACAGCAGGCTTTCAGTAAACAGTTTAAAGTACTCAGTAATGAAAAATATGAAAGAACAATGAATATATTATTGAGCACTAACTAGAAAAGTAAGTCCAATAAATGAGGAAAAGAAAGCACATTTGTAAAAATAAAAATCAGTAACGATCTTCACTGGAAGAAAATGAGAATTCTTGGAAGAAACAAGTAAATGAATTTTAAACTAATATCTATGAAGTTCTGGGTCTAAATGATCTTCCAGCTAACAGCTTGGAGGTCCATACATCTGGTTCAAAAATGGTGACATTGTTTGTAGCGTTGTAGATACCCATTCTGATTCTGTGTAAGAGCCAGTTTACAAGTCATGCAAAATAACCCACCTCATTTAAAAACTGTTACATCCACTATAAAGTTTTATTCAGTATAGGGACCCATATCTTTGTGAGTATGTAAATTGTTCTAAAAATTATACCCAGGCAATACTCCTGTTATACACTAAAACACATGAAGATTCAGGAAATACAGAAATGAAACTCCCTTTAAAAAACTTCTCTTAAAATTTCTTTGCAACAAGACGGATAAACTTGGAGGATATTATGCTTGGTAAAATCAGTCAGAGACAAACACTGCATGACATCACTAACAGTGGAATCTAAAAGATAAAACAGATGAGTGAATATAACAGAAAAAGATTATAGATCATTTAATTATCTACAAGAGACTTAAGTTTTATTTCTTTTGTTTCTACATTTCATATTAACCAAAAAAATTTTTTTTAACTTACCTTGCTTATGCACTGATATTGCTCTTTATCACCATCAATCTTTTTCCTTTCCCCACTCGTTCCTTCCTTTCTATTTTCAAATATACTGTTCTTAAAAATTCCCTTCATTGTCATGCTACATATGCAAACTGCATCCTATTTTTGCTCATCCTTTCACAGGTAAATTCCTCAGTTATATGGTTTATCTTGCAGCAATTCACTCTTCACCTTCTCATCACTAATTTGTTAGTCAATATTATCATTTGTCTTCCAGTTCTTCGTATTTAAAAACCTGGCCTAAATGTGATGGTGAAAATAATAATGTCATGGGCAATGCCTTATATCATGGCTGTATAACAGGGGCATGATATTTGTCAAATACCTTTCATTATATTACATTATTATTTCTGACCTCTTCCTCACCGTATCGCATATCCAGTCTACTACCAAACCTGTCGGGGTTTTTTTTCTGTTTAAGTTATCAGACCTCCAACAGTTTACACTGAGGTCCAAACATTATCAGTAATCCTGAATACTCTGAGTATTTTAGGGAATATTTGTCAGTACTACTGCCTTCTGTGGTAACTGAGCATGCAGAGTTTCTGCTTTTCTTCCTAAGAGCTTCATTTTTTCTACATCTTAGTAGTTAGTTCTTGTTTATTTGTTAGTTAAGAGATGACTTCTTAGGAACTTCCCTACCAGATTTTATATTTAACAAATTTCCTACAAAAATTTTATTATATTACTGCAGGAGATGATTTCAACAAAACAGGTTTTTGTACTGTTCTTAAGACTAGCAATGAAAACAGTTTTTTCAAGAATGAAAAATCAGCTCAGTTGCCTGGGACTTGATATCTTCTATTGTTTAAAAATAGTAGCCAAGAAAAATTGAATTCCCTATCACCAGAGCCAGTTACAATATTGTTTATGACATACATCATAAACTTAGCTATGTGCAAGAAAGAATGAACGCATCCATGTTTAAAATGTTAAACATATTCCACAAAAGTCAACAGTGCAAATCATTTCTTTCAGAAGTATAGACTGTTACCTCAGTAACTAAAAATGCCAAGGTATAACAATTGAAATACTATGCAAATTTAAATGATCTGTTGTTTTGGGGGAATACCTGTTGTCCCTGAACAATTTAAAGTTCAGCAGCTATAAAGTTCATGCAGAGGTTTGAAACTTTAGATCCTTCAGGGATAAAGTCCCAAAGATCCAATTATATGAAACTTTTAAACATTGAGACAGAGAGTGAACCACAGTTCTCTCAAAATAATTTCAAAGAACTCATAAAAACAGAATTTTCTTTCTCCTCTCTGTCCAACCTAGCCAATGAAGAGCTTTTTCTTGAAAGATTACAGAGAACTTCACAGTGTATAGAGAAAAGAGAGCCCTAAAATTCTAAAACCTGTATTTTTTTTACTTGTGAAACTACATGTATCTTTTTTCATTTGTGAAACTGCTCCCTAGTTTTCAGAGATTAAAGGAAGAAAGTGTACTCATTAAGCCACTTGTCCCAACAAATGATCAGAACTTTTATTCAACTGGGCTTCCCTGATAGCTCAGTTGGTAAAGAATCTGTCTGCAATGCCAGAGAACTGACCTGGGTTCGATCCCTGGATTGGGAAGATCCCCTGGAGAAGGGAAAGGCTACCCACCCCGGTATTCTGACCTAGAGAATTCCATAGACTGCATAGCCCATGCGATCACAAGGAGTCGAACATGACTCAGCTCAGCGACTTAAAAAAAAAAAAATCATTCAGTTACACATATTGAGAGGGCCTTAAAACAAAAGACACACCCCCACCCACACCTTTGTTTCCAAAGGCAATTCTCAATTAAAAGAAAACATAGCTCCTTAGAGAAATGGCTGATGTCAAGGCTAGAGCAGGTAAAGGACAAGATTAGCTTGCAGTGACTTATTGCACTAGAACAGTAAGAAAGTATGCAAAGAACAACTGGGATATTTCAAAGGGCTTTAGGAGCCCACTTGATGAGACTCCCATTGGCCAGGTCTGGGATAGATTATTTTGAGCATCAAAGTAAATAATGGTAAAAGTGGATTGTAATCCATAGAAGGGAATAAGTGCATGAATTCTTTTGGAAGGAAGGGAAGAAGGCAGGGTCTTCCTTACAGCAGAATGTTAAACTATAAACATGGAAGAACGATGTAGTTAGAAAGTCATCAATCAAGGATTGGGCTGTTACAGCAATAGATTATCATAGGTAAAGCGTTATTGCAGGTAAATGTAAATATCATAGTTGCACAAGCAAAAGTTGGATAAGAGACAGGATATTTACATGATGTCAAAGTATCTTGTGGCAAACTACTTATTAATTTCAAAAACAAGATAGTAATAGCTTTATAGCAGATACCTTAACATCACCAATAATGGGACATATATCCATGTGACCTTGAGAAATCTGTATGCAGGTCAGGAAGCAACAGTTAGAACTGAACATGGAACAACAGACTGGTTCCAAATAGGAAAAGGAGTATGTCAAGGCTGTATATTGTCACCCTGCTTATTTAACTTATATGCAGAGTACATCATGAGAAACACTGGGCTGGATGAAGCACAAGCTGGAATCAAGATTGCTGGGAGAAATATCAATAACCTCAAATATGCAGATGACACCACCCTTATGGCAGAAAGTGAAGAACTAAAGAGTCTCTTGATGAAAGTGAAAGAGGAAAGTGAAAAAGTTGGCTTAAAACTCAACATTCAGAAAACTAAGATCATGGCATCACTTCATGGCAAATAGATGAGGAAACGGTGGAAACAGTGACAGACTTTATCTTGCTGCTGCTGTTGCTAAGTCGCGTCAGTCGTGTCCGACTCTGTGCGACCCCACAGACGGCAGCCCACCAGGCTCCTCTGTTCCTGGGATTCTCCAGGCAAGAATACTGGAGTGGGTTGCCATTTCCTCCTCCAGTGCATGAAAGTGAAAAGTGAAAGTGAAGTCGCTCAGTCGTGTCTGACTCTTCGCGACCCCATGGGCTGCAGCCTACCAGGTTCCTCCATCCATGGGGTTTCCCAGGCAAGAGTACTGGAGTGGGGTGCCATTGCCTTCTCCGAGACTTTATCTTCTTGGGCTCCAAAATCACTGCAGATGGTGACTGCAGCCATGAAATTAAAAAATGCTTGCTCCTTGGAAGAAAAGTTATGACCAACCTAGACAGCATATTACGGAGAAAGCAATGGAAACCCACTCCAATACTCTTGCCTGGAAAATCCCATGGACGCAGGAGCCTGGTGGGCTGCAATCCACGGGGTTACAAAGAGTCAGACACGACTGAGTGACTTCACTTTCCCTTTTCACTTTCTTGCATTGGAGAAGGAAATGGCAACCCACTCCAGTATTCTTGCCTGGAGAACCTCAGGAACAGCAGAGCCTGGTGGGTTGCTGTCTATGGGGTCACACAGAGTCTGACACGACTGAAGCGACTTAGCAGCAGCAGCAGCAGACAGTATATTAAAAAGCAGAGACATTACTTTGCCAACAAAGGTCCATCTAGTCAAGGCTATGGTTTTTCCAGTAGTCATGTATGGATGTGAGAGTTGGACTAGAAAGAAAGCTGAGTACCAATGAATTAATGCTTTTGAACTGTGGTGTTGGAGAAGACTCTTGAGAGTCCCTTGGACTGCAAGGAGATCCAACCAGTCCATCCTAAAGGCAATCAGTCCTGAATATTCATTGGAAGGACAGATGTTGAAGCTGAAACTCCAATACTTTGGACACCTGATGTGAAGAACTGACACATCTGAAAAGACCCTGATGCTGGGAAAGATCGAAGGCGGGAGGAGGAGGGGACAACAGAGGATGAGATGGTTGGATGGCATCACAGACTCAATAGACATGAGTTTGAGTAAACTCTGGAAGTTGGTGATGTGCAGGGAGGCCAGGCTTGCTGTGGTCCATGGGGTCGCAAAGAGTCGGACACGACTGAGTGACTGAACTGAACTGAACTGATATCCACGTGCCTCCACTGAGAACACAATAGCACTTCTGAGGTATTCCTCTCAAAAGTACATAACCTGAATCTAATCATAAGGGAACACAATGGAATATTACTCAGCCATTAAGAAGAATATATTCGAATCAGTTCTAATGAGGTGGATGAAACTGGAGCCTATTATACAGAGTGAAGTAAGCCAGAAAGAAAAACACCAATACAGTATACTAGCACATATATATGGTATTTAGTTAATCGGTAAAAATAACCCTGTATGGGAGACGTCAAAAGAGACACAGATAAACAGAACAGTATTATGGACTCTATGGGAGAGGGCGAGGGCGGGATGATATGGGAGAATGGCACTGAAGCATGTAAATTATCGTATGTGAAACGAATCGCCAGTCCAGGTTCGATGCATGATACAGGGTGCTCAGGGCTGGTGCACAGGGATGACCTGGAGGGATGGCATGGGGAGGGAGGTGGGAGGGGGGTTCTGGAAGGGGAACACATGTACACCCATGGTGGATTCATGTCAATGTATGGCAAAACCAGTACAATATTGTAAAGTTAAAAAATAGATACATAAACTAATTTAAAATAAAAAATAAATAATAATAATCATAAGGGAAAAGTAGTCAATTAAACTGAGGGATACTCCACCAAATAACCAGCCTGATACTTTTCAAAAATATCAAGGCCAGGTCTCCGCAGCTGGCCTAGTGCTCAGATGGCAGTTCGCATTACCTTGTCCACAGGGTGCGTGATGATGCAGGAGCAGACCTATGCCCGCTGCATGGCCCGGTCCTGAGTGTGGCAGGAGGTCCGCCCGCAGCCCAGGTGCCCCACGCTGCACCGAGGCCTCCTCCCCGCTCTACAGCTCCAGCCGGCCGTCAGATCCAAGACGGTTGCGTCCCTCAGCACCCACACATGAGATGCCCAGGAACCGCAGAACAGCAGGCCGGCCGCTGTGAGGCGGCGACGCCCACAAGGCCGACGCCATGGTGGTTGTGCGCCCATAGCGACCATCCAGATGAAGTTTATCCGCGACCAGACCTCCCCTAAACCCATGGCTGCGCTCGCGAGAGCTCGAAAACCCCGTGGTCGGCGGTTTCAGGGGCTTGCTGGAGTTCGACCACCGGGTTTTCGAGCTCTCGCGAGCGCAGCCAGGGGCTTCGGGAACACACCTCTGCAAGAGATCAAGACCCAGTTACAGGGCCTGGAGGCGCAACAACACTAAACACGTGGAGGAACACGTGAATGAACACGTGGCCAAACACGGGACGGCTGCTCGCTGGTAGTGAGGGGTGAGGGGCTCAAGGCAATCTACAATGGCACCACCCCCCGCGGCAGCCTACCTGGAGGTTGCCCTCGTGTTCATCATCCACGATGAGGTGGTGAAGCTGCTCAACAAAGCGGGGAAGATGGACCGAGCCATGAGGGTCTGAGAGGGAAGGCTGCTGCTGCTGCTGCTAAGTCGCTTCAGTCGTGTCCGACTCTGTGCGACCCCATAGACGGCAGCCCACTAGGCTCTGCCGTCCCTGGGCTTCTCCAGGCAAGAACACTGGAGTGGGTTGCCATTTCCTTCTCCAATGCGTGAAAGGGAAAAGTGAAAGTGAAGTCGCTCAGTTGTATCAGACTCTTAGCGACCCCATGGGCTGCAGCTTACCAGGCTCCTCCGTCCATGGGATTTTCCAGGCAAGAGTACTGGAGTGGGCTGCCATTGCCTTCTCCTGAGAGGGAAGGCTAAGGATCTATTAAAACAGTGATATCTTATATTGAATTTTAATATAAGAAATTGGCTGTTGGCAGGTCTTAGCTATTCTCTACTCCCTCTGTTATTCCCCAAAAGTCATATAAACACAACAGTCTTTGGTAATGGAGCTGTGGCTAATGGAGGAACAGGAGTAGTTGCCAGAATGGGGAACTTGTGGTTTGCAAGGCATTTAAGGAAATCTCTGTCCAATCATTAGCTGACCACCAGGCTAACTGAACAGAGACTTAGGTGATCAAGTCCAATAAAGAACTGAGACTTTACAGAATTAGTTCAGGAACTAACTAAAAAAGAACAGAGCAACTGGCAACAAACTGTGCAATGGGAGGAGAATCTGATTTCCAGATTTGGCATATAATGTTTTAATGTCCGGTTTTCAACAAAAAAATGAGACATTTAAATAAACAGGAAAATATGGCCCATTTTTAATAATGATAAGTATGGCACATTTTTAATAATGATAGAAAGGTCAATCCATCAAGAAGACATAACAGTTTGGTGGTGTTATTCACTCGCTAAGTCATGTCCCACTCTTTGGACTCCATGGACTGCAGCACGCCAGACTTACCTGTCCTTTACTATCTTCCAGAGTTTGTTGAAATTCATGTCCACTGTAATGGTGACGCATTCTATCTCATCTTTTGTTGCCATAACATAACAATTATATATATACATATGAAAAGCAGAGCCCCAAAACACTTAAAACAGAAACCGACAGAGGGAAAACTAGACAATTCAACAGTAATAGTTGAAGAATTTAACAGTGAAATCTCAAAAAGCAAACTAGATAATAGTGGATACATGTGTATGTATGGCTGAGTCCCTTTGCTGTCCATCTTGAAACTGTCCACATTGTTAATCAGCTATACTCCAATATAAAATTAAAAATAAAAAAAAGAAACTAGGTAGCATATCAATAAAGATATAGGAGACTGACAACACTATAAATCAACTATATTTAACACCATCTATAGAACATGCCATCCAACAAAATATACAAATCCACATACACATTCTTCTCAAGTACACATGGAACATCACCTACTGATTTTATGCCATTAAGCAGTACACATTTTTCTTCCTTCCCTCCATAGTAGGCTTGCAAGAGCCATGTTGATGAATGTGGCTGCTGTTTGCTCATTTTTTATTGCTATAGCATAGTCTATTTTATGATCACAACATACTTTATCCACTATTCTGTTTTTAGACACTAGACATTTTAATTGGCTTCACTTTTTGGCTACTTCAACCAATGTTGTTACAAACCTGCATGTGTATCTTTTGGTACAAGTCTGAGTATATAATTAGGAGTGAAAACTGATATGTGAAATAACATGCTTACATCACCTTTAGTAGATTTTAAGTGACTTTCCAACATAGTAGGAAAATTTACTATCAGAAGTATCAGTTTCCTATCGTTTCATAACAAAGTAACCATAACTTAGTGCCTTAAAACAATAGTCATTTTCTTATATCCCATGGAGTCTAGGTCAGGAACTCAGACTATTTAAGGGTAATATTTGTGAGAACGTGTAGTAGGAACTTGATAAGAATTTTGGATTAGAGACTGTTTTCCTTTGCACAGGAGTTTATGCAAGCTGGGGGCAGAACTGGTGGGCTGATCTCAAAATTAAAACCTTTGGTAAAACTAATTAAAAGATAGGACACATTTTGTGAATCAATATTCTCCAGGGATTTAAACAGATCGTTATTTTGTCAAAGGATTTAAAGTATTATACTGGGAGTTAAATATAAAAAAGAACACCTAAAAGCACCTAGATTGCATACTTTTCAAGATGGAATTCTGTGAGCACAAATGGTCCATGGAAGCTTCTCCCCAGATTCCAAGCACACAATGGAATTAATGGTGAACATGGGTCTCAAGAAGCCTTATTTTCTAAACATAGAACTTCTCATTTAGCACACTCTTGCCTCTGAAAGTTGTTTTGATTGACAAGAATCAGGTAGAAGCATAAATTTTTAAGTTGTTAAAATTAAGCAGTAATGACATCATAAATGGTTCTTACGCCAAATTAAGTGGGTTAAATCTAATTTTGTGGACAAGGAGAGCTGTTTTAAATACATTAGAAACACAATTTGGTTCATGACCATAACCAAGATATAGAACACTCCCAACACCTAAGACCTTATTTTGTGCCCATTTGCAATCTCCTCTGATCCTATGCCTCCAAACTACTGATCTGATTTCTGTCACTAGTTTTGCCTTTTCTGGAATTTCATATAAATAGAATTATATAATAAACAGCCTCATCACTTAGCATAGTACTTTATGTTTATAGTCATCAGTACTGAGTATTCCACTGCATAAATCACAATGGTTTATTCACTAGTTGAGAGACATTTGGATTGTCTTCAGTTTTGAGCTCTTATGAATATTTCAGCTATTCACTTACAAGTCTTGTTTTTGTCTCCAGCCACTTTTATTGTCTTCTGACTGGAGCATTCAGTCCATTTAATTATTGATGGGTTTGTACCTGCTGATATTTTGCTGTTTTGTAGCTCTTCCTGGTCTCCTTTTTCTTTAGCTCTGTTTCCTTGCGATTTGATGACTATCTTTAGTACTGGTTGGATTTCTTTTTTCTGTATGGGTGTCTATTATATACTTTTTGGTTTGTGGTCATTATGTTTATATCTAGCACTCTATACAAATACATGATTAAACTGCAGATCCCTTAAGTTTGAATGCATTTTAACAACTCTGCATTTTTACCCGTTCCACATTTACTATTTACATATTTTACATTTTTGCTTTGTGTATCCCTTAACTATTTATTGTGGATTTAGATGATTTTACTACTTCTTTTAACCTTCCTATTAGCTTTACAAAGGGTTGCTTTACTACTTTCGCTGTATATTTGCTTTAACAATGAGATTTTTCCTTTAGTGATTTTCATATCTCCTGTTGTGAACATTCCTCTCAAAAAAATACCCAATTGTTATTCTAATCAATTCATCTGGAACTAGCTTGACAGGAAAGAAAGAAAAGCACAACAGAAAAGGGAGCATCTAAGGCTTGTTATCTGCTATGAGAGAAACAGCAAGTTATCTCTCACCTTCAAGCCTATCTTCCACAGCCTAAAACTTTGGTGTCCGTTTATAATATAGCATGAAACCAAATCTCTGATATTTTATGTATATAGCCAGGTATGTTAATCTTGATCAAAAGCAGAACTGCATCAGGGATTACTTTTATCAAAAAATCTAATCTTTCAATGATTGCATTTCTCCAGGTATTTGACAGCAATTATTCAGATGTCTTGCCTGTTTCTATTTTGCCTTGAAATTCCCAGACACCTAAGCCAACAATTTCTGCTTGGTTAGAAGTCACTCAGAATATGGCAGGCAGTAGGACCTTTTTTGGTCTTTAAAGAATAACAAAGCAATGTCTTGGAAGTTGAACTCTTTTCCAAGAGAACCGGTAAAAATTAATGGACCACTTCAAAGAACTGATCATGCAGCTTTTATTTACCAGTTAGTATCTCCTTGGGCATCAGAAAGATTTTTCTTTCAAGACTATCACATGCTTCGCTAGCTCAGTACATATTGCCGAGGATTCTATGAAGACTTTGCATATAAAATACAAAAATCTGTTACATATACATCCATTAACAACAGTTTGTACATTACAATGGGTGCCAGTGTCAAAACAACTCCCTGTACTTCACAAGCAGCATGAATATATTGTGGCAGCAGCAGATAGGAACTTTCCCCAGTGGGCAGACAGTGTTCACACAGTGCAATTGCTATTAGAGCACAGACCAACAGAGTCACATCTTTTTTTCTTCGCTTTTCTCATCAGTGAATATACAAGTAAAAGATGGGAGGGTAAAGCAATGGGGATTTGGTGGCAATCGGTTTTATTGTGCAGGTACACTGTATTACAGGCAGACACACTGGCAATTGTAAATTGGACACAAACATTAAAGAAATGGCTGCTGTTTATCACCAAAAAAAGAGTTTTATACTTTGTTTTGATTTCCAATTGCCAAATTTCAGGTACCTTCTTTTCACATTATCAATTAAATTTGTGACGATATGTATTCCAGGAATAAGGAATTCAGTAGACCCTCTAAATCAGCTGCTTATGTGATGAGTAGCACTGAATATTCCTAGGGAAAAAATAATAAAGATCTGTTTCAGATAGCTTTGGAAAAATGAAGGCCAAAGATACAGATGTTCATAGGTCCTTTTGCCGTTTGTTCACCAGTATCACCATTCCACAATTACAGACTTTCAGTTATTAACTCTTTTAAATAAATTTATGTGTGCATATGCACACCAACACAAGCTGCATCGGGAGACCACGAATAACGTTACTAGCTGTGCAAATGACTTGGCTGGTCAAGATGAAGGCAGTAAGTGTAAAACTTAGAAATGTGCT
This sequence comes from Giraffa tippelskirchi, assembly GCF_054371585.1. Taxonomy (NCBI): domain Eukaryota; kingdom Metazoa; phylum Chordata; class Mammalia; order Artiodactyla; family Giraffidae; genus Giraffa; species Giraffa tippelskirchi. The sequence continues at coordinate 215,265,155 of NC_137275.1, forward strand.
TAGAAAACTAAAACAAATTAATTCAATAGCACTAAGCACTAAGGTTCAAGTATCTTAGCACCTCTCTCAGCACCATGGGAAATTCCCATTATTGAGTAACAAAAAGTTTAAAAAGCATAAAATCTGATGAGGTTTTAAACTTGATAGGGGCCAAGAGCACGATTCTTGCCCTTACACTCTTACTTTCTGATAATACCTGATCTACATCGCATTCTTGCCTAGGAAGTGTCCCAGGAACTGAAAATTAAAGTCAGAGGGCACTTAGTGGAAGGGGAAATACTGATCTGAAAAACACCAAGTCCCATGAGGACATAAGCTTTCTAAAAAATGGGGTTGATTTTTTCTTCCCCAAACAAATACCACTCTCAAGTGGAAATCCATGATAGTTTACTTAAAATTCAAGATGCTGCTAAAACTCACAATTATATGTAGTATCAGCTAAGAGGATATTTTTGTAATAAACACTTAAAATTTTCATTTGTAACTCCTTTTCCAATCAGAAGCAACCCCAGAACATAGCATATACAGCTAGGCTTAGGTACTATTTAGGGCAGTGTTTTTCAAACTATAAATAACAACCCACTTATGAGTCAGAAAATGAATTTAGGGGGTCTGAAGGGCATTCAGAATGATGGTGGGGAGCTGGTGGGAAGGGATCAAAGCAGATCACACTTAGAATGTATGATTTCACAAAACATTTTATTTAAGTTAAAAGATTTTCTATTCATCCTCTCTGTCTCTCTCTCACACACACACACGCAAACACACAGAGTTCTGGGTCATGATGTAAAAAGTTACTTTGACTATGGGTCACAGTCAAGAAAATTCATTTCCTACTCCAGGGGATCTTCCCAGCCCAGGGATCGAACTCATGTCTTTAGCGTCTCCTGCACTGGCAGATGGATTCTTTACCACAAAGCGCCACCTGGGAAGCTCCACTTCAGTTAACAGAGGCCCCCAAAAATAACAACATGGAGTTTCCACCCTGCTGTTAACATCAGCTGGGGGTCAGAATTGAGTGAAAGTCAATTTTGTGCTTGGAATCCAAGGTGAGCTAGAGGGTTCTCCATTCACCTTGATAAACACTTATTTAAACTTCTTTCCCCCTTACCTGACATCCCTGGGCAGGAGTATGAGCAGTATAAGGAAAGAAAGAATCCCTAGCCACAATTACGTACTTTGAATGATATCATGTTATTCTCAGATGGCTAATTAAAATGCTTCTCCTTCTGTCCCAGTCATACTGTTAGCATAAAAGTGAGTAGAAAAATTTGCCTTTACAGTTTTGAAATTATAAATGACCTAAACCAAAGCACTTACGATATCCTTGTTGGTTAGAGATTTGCTAAATACACACCACAGAATGAACAATTTTGTCCTAATCTACCTTCATCTGCTTGTAAAAGGAGGACGATTAGAATTATCGCATAGAAACTGAATTTCCCCTCCCTCTCGACCTATAAGGTTGGTAGATAACCATTCTAAAAGCCAACCATCTAAACAAATGATAAGACAAATGTTCAGCTTCTGAACGTCAAGAATCCAAGAGTGCTTACATAATGGGTCAGTTCAGTTCTGGTGCCAGGTCTGCTGTACCTTCTCATCTTGGGACTTTCTCAGGTAGGTCAGGTTAGCACTGATTGGCAGCAGGGTGTAAAAGAAAAGTGTCCTGGGTGGGGCATCAAACATGCAGGTTCCAGCCTCGGCACAGGCCTCCGAAAGGAAACTACATCATCTCATAGCCTATTTCTTCAGGTTACAGAAGGGGGTTAAACTAAGCGATTTACACAGCCCCTCTTCCTGAAAGGACTTTATAAAATTTGGATGCAGTTCTAAGAGTTGTATGCAGGTTCCTCTGTAACTTTGTCTGTTCCTTTAATAATAGCTCTAATTCTTTCAACAGCTATTTCTGTCAGTTTCACCTACAACCACCTCTCAAATATCATCCAAGGTTCCATTTAGCTTATCCAGTCCAAATATTTTCAAAACATCGAGTAAAATAAAGCTAATAAGGAACAAAATTTAAGGCATTTTTTTTTTTTTTATTTCAGCCAAGGAATGATGCATGCTACAGATTAATCTTTACTTTTCCCCACTTGGTTTTTCAAAGAATACCACTGTTTCAAACCCCAATGAACATGGCACTTGTTTTGTTTCTTCCCCTTCTAATTTATTCCAGATTTTCAAGTGTTTTCTTCAGTAACGATGCTTTCTCCTGCAGCTCAGGTCTGCTGTCTGTCTCCATGGTTCCTAAAGACTCAATCAGGACCACTCTGCACTCAGGTGTCAAACTTTCCCACTGTTTCGATTCTGAATGGAAAGAAGAAACACAAAAGAATCCTTAGAGAAGAAGCAAGCAGAAAACCCAAAACTATTTTTTCTGCTTTTATGCCACACATCCTATCCCTGAAATAAATGCAAGAACTGTTCTGCATATAATGATCCCAGGTTTAATAGTTGTCTCAGAATCTGATTATTGACAATAACCTGAGGGCCTATCAGGAGGTTTCATCCTCTGCCTCCAGAGCTGCTGGGACAAAGAGAATGAAGGGACGCTGAAGCCACACAGGAGACAGGGCACATGGTGACAAAAAGCCATTGCAGCAACTGAGCTGAATATATCTTTGTTAAGATAAACTCAGTAAAAAAAAAAAAATCCTCAATACATCTGAAAATTGTAGACAGTTTGAACAGACGACACTTTATTACACCTTTAAGAGAAGCATAGAACTACACGCATGCTCAAAATTTTAGAAATTCAGAAAGTATGTCAGATCCTAAATCTTGTTTATGAGGTTCTGATACGTTCTGGTGATGGAGTTTCAGGCAAGATATTTCACTGTTTAGCCTTTTTCCTCATCTAGAATGTACTCATACATATATGGCAAACATGAGAATCCAGGGATATATCTAAGTGCCTAGCTTTCATTTCAACAAGGAAAATGGATTATAAGGTGTGCAATGCTACTGAATCTAAACAGCCTATTTTATGGAGCCTTGAGAGGTGCTTTAATTGCTAGGCAAGGACAGAGACAGAATGAGAAACAGCAAATACATAAGGCTGTACAGAAAACCATTCCATCTTCCTCATTCTTTATACGTATGGCTAAAATAATAACAGAGAAAAAAAGAAAAGAGGCCTCCTTTTGAAGTCAGCAGCAGATACACTACTGGAGAAATGCTACCAGCCTTCTGTTACCAGTGATGGAACAGACAACTAGATAAAATCGCTCCTGTGTAAGACAGCTTTTAAAAAGGAAAACAGAAAAAAATCAACCAAGAACACTGCGATCAAATCTGATGACTCAGGAAGTTAACTGTTCAATGTTTTCCTAACTTCACTCTTCGGTGTGTCATGCTGTTTACTGACATGTGTGCAGTGAGCCATGTGCTGTAATTAACCAAGATTAACTCAAGATTCACTATGGAAACTAAACCTTTTTTTTAAAATTAATTTAGTTCAGTTCAGTTCAGCAGCTCAGTCGTGTCTGACTCTTTGTGACCCCAAGGACTGCAGCACATCAGGCCTCCCTGTCTATCACCAACTCCCGGAGTTTACTCAAACCCATGTCCATTGAGTCGGTGATGCCATCCAACCATCTCATCCTCTGTCGTCCCCTTTTCCTCCCACCTTCAATCTTTCCCAGCATCAGGGTCTTTTCAAACGAGTCAGTTCTTCGCATCAGATGGCCAAAGTGTTGGAGTTTCAGCTTCAGCGTCAGTCCTTCCAATGAATATTCAGGAGGAGGCTAATTACAATACTGTGGTGGTTTTTGCCATACATTGACATGAGTCAGCCGCAGGTGTAGTGTACATGTGTCCCCGGATCCTGAAACCCCTTCACCTCCCTCTCCACCCCATCCCTCTGGGTAGTCCTAGGGCACCGGCTTTGAGTGCCCTGCTTCATGCATTGAACTTGGACTGGTCATCTATTTCACATATGGTAATATACATGTTTCAATGCTATTCTCTCAAATCATCCTACCCTTGCCTTCTCCCACAGAGTCCAAAAGTCTGTTCTTTACATCTGTGTCTCTTTTGCTGTCTTGCATATAGGGTCGTCATTACCATCTTTCTAAAATTCCATATATATGCATTAATATACTGTATTGGTGTTTTTCTTTCTGACTTACTTAACTCTGTATAATAGGCTCCAGTTTCATCCACCTCATTAGAACTGACTCAAATGTGTTCTTTTTCTTTTATAGCTGAGTAATATTCCATTGTGTATATGTACCATGACTTTCTTATCCATTCGTCTGTCAATGGACGTCTAGGTTGCTTCCATGTCTGGCTATTGTAAACAGTGCTGCAATGAACACTGGGGTACGTGTGTCTCTTTCAATTCTGGTTTCCTCAGGGTGTATGCCCAGCAGTGGGATCACTGGGTCATATGGCAGTTCTATTTCCAGTTTTTTAAGGAATCTCTACACTGTTCTCCATAGTGGCTGTACTGGTTTGCATTCCCACCAACAGTGTAAGAGTGTTCTCTTTTCTTCACACCCTCCCCAGCATTTATTGTTTGTAGACTTTTTGATGGCAGTCATTCTGACTGGTGTAAGATGGTTCCTCATTGTGGTTTTGATTTGCATTTCTCTGTAATGAGTGATGTTGAGCATCTTTTCATGTGTTTGTTAGCCATTTCTATGTCTTCTTAGGAGAGATGTCTGTTTAGTTCTTTGGCTTATTTTTTGATTGAGTTGTTTATCCTTCTGGTATTAAGCTGCATGAGCTGCTTGCATATTTTGGAGATTAATTCTTTGTCAGTTATTTCGTTTGCTATTATTTTCTCCCATTCCGAAGGCTGCCTTTTCACCTTGCTTACGGTTTCCTTCGTTGTGCAAAAACTTTTAGGTTTAATTAGGTCCCATTTGTTTATTTTTGCTTTTATTTCCATTACTCTGGGAGGTGAGTCATAGAGGATATTGCTGTGATTTATGTCAGAGAGTGTTCTGCCTATGTTTTCCTCTAGTTTTATAGTTTCTAGTCTTACATTTAGATCTTTAATCCATTTTGAGTTTATTTTTGTGTATGGTGTTAGAAAGTGTTCTAGTTTCATTCTTTTACAGGTGGTTGACCCATTTTCCCAGCACCACCTGTCAAAGAGATTGTCTTTTCTCTAATGTGTATTTTTGCCTCCTTTGTCAAAAATAAGGTATCCACAGGTATGTGGATTTACCTCTGGGCTTTCTAGTTTGTTCCATTAATCTATATTTCTGTCTTTGTGCCAGTAACATACTGTCTTGATGACTGTATCTTTGTAGTACAGTCTGAAGTCAGGCAGGTTGATTCCTCCACTTCCATTCTTCTTTCTCAACATTGCTTTGGCTATTTGAGGTTTTTTTGTGTTGGAAACTAAAACTTTATTGAGATAATCATAGTTCATAATGCATTAAAAGTATATAAAATAGAAGTGTACCGAATGTAACACTTCATAAAGTTTGAAGGTTTTAGCTATGTATATTCAACTTTCATGTACAAATATATTAATTTACATTTCGGGGTATATGCTTCATTCAAAACAAAAACAGAAAATAAAAAAAATTCCTAAAACATCTGCCATAAAGTCTCCTTGGCTTTCTGGTCCTCCAATCAGAAGTATCAAGAACTCACCTTCAAGTTTTTTAAGCAGCAATTCTATCACAGATAAAGCTTCTGTTCTCACAGATGAGTAGGTCTTATTTTCTAAGAAGGAAATCATATAGTTCACATTATTTGTTTTATATGCCTTACAAATAGTACTTTTAAGATTAAGTTAATGTTACCAAAAAAAAAGACATTCAGAAATTATAAATTCAGGGAAAGATATATCTGTTCTTAAGTAAGTGTCCCTTTGACAATTATCATCAAATACTAGAAATGTGCTACAAGTCCATATTCCTTACTTCAAAAAAAAAAAAAAAAGCCATCAGTCAAATATACCAATCTCCACAATAAATGGCAATATTTAAAGGACCCATTTTAGAAGTTGGAAATCAAAAGACACTATCTCAAACACATATTGATTTCACAGGATACCTAAGAAAAGGTCTTAAGGTTTTCACGACTCTTCATTTTAGCAAAGAACACGACACAACCCAGGTTAGGTAAAGAGCCAACTCAGGGACACCTGGCCAGGACCTGACCCCATGAGGACTAGTTTCTTAGCTGCCAGTTCTTTATCCAAAACCACGTGGCTACCTCCAAGGATCACCACTGAAATATGCTTCCTTGGTGTCTACTCTATACGAAGCATCTAGCTCACAGTGAAACTGTCTAGAGAAAAAACTAACACATAACCAGAACTGAGACAAAGAAAGAACAAAATGAGGTTGTAACAGGTTGTTATGCTAAGAAGTACACGAGTGCTTAAAAAATGGTGGTAAGCTGACAACCAGACACAGGAATCAGCTCAAAGGGGCTTCCACTGGCCAAATCTTGGGAAAATTTGAGCAACAAATTAATTCAGGAAAGTTAATTATAAGCCAATAGGGAAATAAAGGAATGCATGAAACAATGTGGATAATAGATTAATAAAGAGTTCAGGAGAGGGACCTGGCTTATGAGAGGACACCAGCTGTTAAAGGGTAAATGTGGAGGAGGTGCTAGAGTTGGAAAATCCTCTTAGTAAAAGCTGGTTCAGGAAAACCTATCAGTGCGCGCTGAGTCTAGAGGAGACATTTTGAAAACCAGCAGTGCATGTACATGGTCTTAGAGTGTCTTCTCCCAGACTGCTCAGAAGACACAGTTCTGAAGAGGAGCAGGTTCTCCCGCAGGCAGCCTACCAGACAGAAGGGGAAAAAACAGTGACCATCAGCAGAGAAAACTGAGCAGCACCTTGGCCAGGTCATCAGTTAACCTCGCCAATGAGGGCAGAGGGACACCGTGTGCCTCTTGATGGGAGAGGACGCAACATCACTTACAGACGCACAACTGGGAATTCATAACCCGGATCGGATCGCAGGAAACACGAGACAAGTGGCAAATGAGAGACATTCTAGTTTTAAAGCAGTGGAAGCCGAGGCTTTTCTTCAAAATTGTCAATGTCATATAAGACGGAGAAAGGCCAAGGAAGCATTCCAGATTAAAGGAGACTAAAAACATATGACAACTATCAATAAACTGACTAAATGACTCTGAACCAGATTCCTTAAGGAGAGGAGGAAAAAATTATATAAAAAATATTACTGAGTCAACTGAAAACCTAGAATATGAATGATAAAAAATACTGCATCGTTACACTATCCAAAGTTGGTAACTATACTGTGATTATGTAAAAGCAGGCACACTGAAGAACTTAGGAGAAAAGGGGCAGGATGTAAGCAATATACTTTCAAATGTTCAGGGAAAAGTATTATATGTGTACAGAAGGCAAATCAAAGTAACTGGCACAAAATGTTAACAGGTAACTTTGGGTAAAGCATATACAAGTATCATATGCACTATTACTATACTTTTCTCTAAGTTTGAAATTATTTCCAAATACAAGGTTTTAAAAAATACTGATCACAAAGGTTTTTCTAACCTAGGTATTGAAATCCTAATTAGTTTCAGGTTAATACATTCCAGTTTGGGGGCACATATTGAGTCTATTAAACAGGAGAGTTCAGTAGTTGATTCCATGAATTTAGTTCCCAGCACAAGGTAGGAAATATTTGAACTTTAACTCCTTGAGCTTTAAAATGAAAACCCCCTTATCCATGTCAGTTTGCAAGTGAAAGCAAAACCCGCTCAGTCATGTCTGACTCTTGGGACCCCATGGACTATACAGTCCATGGAATTCTCCAGGCCAAGAATACTGGAGTGGGTAGCCTTTCCCTTCTCCAGGGGATCTTCCCAACCCAGGGATCGAACCAAGCTCTCCCGCATTGCAGGCGGTTTCTTTACCAGCTGAGCCACAAGGGAAGCCCAGGAATACTGGAGTGGGTAGCCTATCCCTTCTCCAGCGGATCTTCCTGACCCAGGGATCAAACCAGGGTCACCTGCACTGCAGGCAGACTCTTTACCATATCAGTTTACCACTCACCTAAAGAATATGTGATTGATTTACAAGTTTCAAGGAGAATTTCAGCCAGAGCCTCAGGATCTGCATGTTCTTCTTCTAAAAGCATTAATCTGTACAAATCAGAAAGCAAGATCCAAATACTAGTTATTTCAGAAACATTCTGAAGCCTTTCTGGCACAAACAATTCCTATCTGTATGTATTACATTATGATGTCACTTTAGCTTTCAATTTTGAAATTCAAAAGAATTCCACTGATTATACATAAAGTGCTAAGGGGAAGGGGAAAGTAAAATAAATGACTGAACTATGAAGCGAATTACCCCTGAAAAAAGGCATTCATTGCCTGTAGGACTCCCAGCTGCACTTTCCACGTGCTGAGTTTCAGCCGTTCACACATCAGCTTGCACAACTCCTGACGATAACAACCTGGGAAAAAAGACAGATTGGGACAGAGCAGGACAGAGAGTATGAAGAAGCAAGAGACAGAGCAAGTGAGAGAAACAAAGAACAGAGGGAGAGAGGGACAAACAGAGAGGGTGGGGTTGGGGAGTATGTGGAAGAGACGGGGAGAGAGGAAAAAGTGAAAAAAAAAAAAACAAATGCCTTTAATTAAAGCCATGAAATTTCAAAAACATTTCAGCGTGACTCTGTTCAATTCCTACAAACTTCCCTGATCAGAAATATCCCTCCCCCACCCTCAAATCCTATACAACTGTTCAAAAGTTATAACTATTCACTGTCAAGGCGATATCCTTCTCTAAAGAACTGACAGAGTCAACCACACTGCGTTTTCCCTGTAAAATACCCTGAATGACAGCCAAAGAAAGCAGGACTCTGGAGGCTGGGGGCTCCTTGCTGGACACTCACAAGCTTCTGCATATTGCAGATTTAACTAGAGTCAATGGCGTTTTATCACAAATCTGTTATGCCAACTGCACTCTTATTGTAATTATGTAATTAATATTTTGCTAAGTGATGAAACAGGAGCATAAAACTCAACAAAGTAGTTACTTTTTAAATGCTGCAGAATTTAGTAAGGTTCACAAATGTAACGATGGATAGGGGTTAAGAATCTAGATTCTGTATTTGAACAGCTTCCTAAAAAACTGCTTTCTTTCTCCACTATAAAGAAATAAAACCAAAAAGAAAAAGAGGAAATAAAACCAGAAATTGAAGATGATATATTATGAGTAAGATGTATATGAGAAGCCAGCGTGGAACAAATTCTCAAAGGCCTTTGCCCTTCCCCTGTGACTGCTATATGAATGTACATCTCAATTCCTTACACTAAGATTGCCTTGTATATGTATCATCTTTTTATTATAACTCCCTGTTTGAATTTTTTCTACCTATCAAGCAAAAGTTAACAGCCCTAATGAAATCAAGTAAGTGGGCTTCCACTGCAGTCCAAACATAATGTCAAGAAATAAAACCTCTTACAAATCTGTATCTCTGGGAAAACCCATCCTATACATAGCAAATATACTTTTTGAAGTTGACACAAAGGATGGCAAGGCTCAATGACACTCTTAAGTGTGATTTGAGATACATCCAAAATATTAACAAAACAGAGAGACATTACTTTGCCAACAAAGGTCCGTCTAATCAAAGCTATGGATTTTCCAGTAGTCATGTATGGATGTGAGGGCTGGACCATAAAGAAGGTTGAGCACCAAAGAATTGATGCTTTTGAACTGTGGTGTTGGAGAAGACTCTTTAGAGTCCCTTGGAGTTGGTGATAGACAGGGAAGCGTGGTGTGCTGCAGTCCATGGGGTCGCAAAGAGTCACAACTGAGAGACTGAACTGAATCACAGAGAGTCAATGATGCTTTTCATAAGATTCAGGAATATTCAGATGTAGGATGCACTGCAAGAACCAACACAAGGCAAACTCCTACTAACTACAACCTAACCCGCGAGTAAAGGTTTACTATTTATTTAAGCCAGCCTTGGGCTTCCCTGATAGCTCAGTTGGTAAAGAATCCACCTGCAATGCAGGAGACCCCAGTTCGATTCCTGGGTCAGGAAGATCCGCTGGAGAAGGGATAGGCTACCCACTCCAGTATTCTTGGGTTTCCCTTGTGGCTGAGCTAGTAAAGAATCTGCCTGCAATGTAGGAGACCTGGGTTCGATCCCTGGGTTGGGAAGATCCCCTGGAGGAGGGAAAGGCTACCCATTTCAGTATTCTGGCCTGGAGAATTCCATGGACTGTATAGTCCATGGGGTCACAAAGAGTCAGACATGACTGAGCAACTTTCACTTTTCCCTTGGAAAGATTATGCTCAATTCTGCAAATCTCTCAGAAAGTTACGAGTTTCTCAGGCAGACAGATTTCATTTGCTTATTGAAGGTTGAGCAACAAGGCCATTAATTTTGAGACAGAGAGACCCCCACTAATAAGTCCCATGGACCTCTCAGAATACAGTGCCATCAACAAGACCAACAGAATTCTTTTTATAGCCAAATTATGATAAAATGTATCACAGTTGCTATGGTGGTTTAGTCGCTAAGTCATGTCCGACAGGCTCCTCTGTCCATGGGATTCTCCAGGCAAGAATACTGGAGTGGGTTGCCATTTGCCACAAATTTACATGTTGAAGTCCTAATAACCCCAAGTATCTCAGAATGTGATTGTACTGGGAGATGGTTTTCAAAGAGACCACTAGGGCCCTAATCCAAGATGACTGGTATATAAGGTATAAGAACATCAGGACACAGAGACATGGATGGCCATTTACAAGCCAAGGAGAAAGAACCCAAAAGAAACCTCAACACTGTTGACGCCTTGATCTCAGACTTCTCATCTGCAGGCTCATGAGAAAAGAAGCCACCCAGTCTGTAGTACTATGCTACAGCAGCAGTACCAATCTAACAGTCAATGAGATTATCTGCCAACATAGGAATATGATTTATATTGGATAATCCTCTCTATTCATCAGTCAGGCTCTACAGGAAAACTGCAGCTATAAATCATCACAGGGAACGCCTCTGCTCTCATGAAGTAATTCCTGACTACAGCACTTCTTGAAATGCAGGTTCTGTTGCTTACGCTGGGTCTCTGCACTTCGGGGCCAGGCTTTGCCCAGGCTCTCAAAGGCTCCCAGCAGAGATTCCAGCTGGAGCTCCTTTTCCTTCTCATTCTCATCTTCATTTTTGGTTGTCCGGACTCCAATGCTTTCAGGTGAGTTCTAGGACATGGCAAAGAAAAAGAAAGCAAATTAAAAAAAGTTTTTTCTTTGAAGTTACAAGTATAATAAAACATTCAGGGTACCAGAGTATGAGATGTTAACCAGGAATTAAATGCTAAATTCTCTACCATGGGTCATCCTATTCATTAAATGAATTTCGAACAGGAAGACTACATCTCTCCAATAAATTTGGGCGATCCTGTAAAGGAATCTGTGGGCAAAGGTGAAAAAACCTATCATATATATAGTATTTTGAGCACAACACAGAAAGGGTGGCATTACAATCATGGAATTAAAGGAGAAAGAACTCGTAATGATCTAAATCCAAACTCCATCTTTATAAGATAAGGAAACAAGCTGGGAAGTGACTTGTCCAGCTGGCTGGTAAAATAATCCGTTTAAAATACAGGTCTTCCAAATCCATACACTACCATTATGTATGGAACAGAAATTATTTAAACTTTTTTACAACTGCAAAACAGCAGCAACACAAGAAACCAGATAAAAATGTTATTTAAAATATTTTGTGTTTCACAAAAAAAAAAAAAAAAATTGGTAAACCATATCCTTCTTTCTCTGAATCAGTGTCCAACCTTTAAAAACAAAAACTTCATTATCCAAAAGAAATCAAAGTCCATTTTTGATCAAAGTCCCCTGATCTGCAGCAAAGGCAGTCAGCAGTGGCACACTGAGCTCCCCGTCTTCACTCTGGGATGCTGGGCTGGCTGCTGCACAGACGTGCAACGCAACGCTCAGTACCACCATGAGAGAGACGATTCGTCCACTCCAACACCAGACTCAGGAACTCACTGGTCCTGCACCCCCACCATGAGAGAGACGATTCGTCCACTCCAACACCAGACTCAGGAACTCACTGGTCCTGCACCCCTAAGTTTCCTGGCTCTCAGGATGAAATCTCTGCAATAAACTCATCTTTCTGCTTTGTTATCTTTTTCTTTTTTTTGGCCATGCCACGTGGCATGTGGGATCTTAGTTCCCTGATCAGGTATCAAACCCACACTCCCTGCATTGGAAGTGCAGAGTCTTAACCACTGGACTTCCAGAGAAGCTCTCTGCTTTGTTTAAATAAAAAAAAAAAAAATCCACCATTCTCCCATGGAGGGGAAATGGATACCTAAGATGAAGATTACTGTTCACAACCTCATTTGCAGCCAGGTACGGCCATTTGGCTAAGCACTGACCAATGGGAGAAGTGAAAAGGCCCTGCCACAGTTTCTAGGACCTCCCCTTAAGAGAGATCCGATGTGCCTAGTTTGACCTTTCATTTTTTCTCCATCTCCTCTGCCATCACCTGCTTGAACACAGACACATGGTGGACTGTGAGGACAGTGGCCACCCCCCAGGGATAGCAGAGCTGGGAGTTATAAAGAGCCAGACTCCCAAAAGTAGTATGTGAGAGACAAACGTCTATCTTGCTTAAAGCCATGATGTTTTGGGATCTTCTGCAATTTGCAGCTACATGAATCATAAAAAAATGTGCAAAGAGGACACAGGAAAATCTTTTCCTTCTTTTTAAAATTTTCTTAAAAGTATAAACAAGAGCTGAAAGGAGATGGCAGTCATTACCTTCTTGATGAGAGGTATGACAATGTCGGCAAACTCCTGGAACCTGTCTTCTTTGGTGGCCTTTAAGACATCCCCTGCACAACTGATTGCTACAATCTTGTACTTGGGGTTCTCTTTGCCACACTCCTTCAGAACAGCCTGGAGGATTTCATTTGTGCTGGGCTGACCGGGCACAGGCTTCTCCAGCTCTGCACTGTAAGACCCATACGAAAGGATCAAACAATTAATAAAGGCTGCGGCTTTCCAGCTCAGTTTAAGAAATGGCATCTGATTCACTGAAGGAACATTTACCTGCAAGCGGTCACCACACAGGCAATGGCTTTCAAAAGTTCTTCCTAAAGGGTTGAAAGAGGAAAAGATAAGCACCCATGTGTCATTTACATTCTCTGCACATGAGTACAACTACCTCAGAAGTATCTAAAAATTATGGCAACAAAAATGAACCAGTCATCACATCTTTAACAGACTTTACTGTTTAACGAGCACATCCACAGAGTTTTGCTCCAGACCATGGAAGCAGGATAACTGTTCTCATCTCCACTGCATGAAGCCCAGAGAACCGACTTGCCCAAGGGTATAGAGGTAAAAGCATCAACAATGGAATCAGAACTGGCTCTGACTCCGAGGCCCCCACTTCATCTACAGCTCAGCACAGGCCACCAGGGCTTCTACCACGTCAAGCAGACTATATATGATGCCACAGTCTCATGCTCCCCATTACACAGTCATTGTGCGTAACCTACCATCAACCATCTATAAAAAATGACCAATTCACAGGCCCCAGAGATGTGCATCCTGAACTCGGGGGTTCAGACACACTGGCCTGGCCACTCAGTTTCACATATGCCCAATCCTGATGGTCAGCTCATGAGGCCAACAGGGACAAAAGGATGACCACTTGGTTTAAGACTTGTCTTGGAACGTTGAATAGGATAAATAAAAATCAACCCCCAGCATTACTGTGCACTATTCAAGGACATGTGGGTTATACTCTGATGAAATATCACATTAAATCAAAGTTTACCCAAGGCTTCCCACTGCCTAGGAAATCTGTCTGGCTCACAAAAACAATCCATCTTTTGTCCCACAAAACAACATTTTAATTTTTATAGAAAATGAAAAGTGAAGGATGAAGTCATAATTCTTTAAGGATACCTTAAGTTTAACTGGGCATGAATGGTTCCTTTACCTTTCCTGCCCACGTTCTTCCAGCTAGGCCTTGTAGTAATGCGGTCAGTATCATTCCCAGATACGGAGGTACCAGGGAGCTGGTTTGCTTTGCAATTGACGCCATGGCAATTGCACCCTGTGCTTTCATTTTCCAGGACTGAGACTGTAAAGCCTTCTGGGTAATGGTAATCAACTCCTGCAGGTATAACCGAATGCCGCCAAAGGAACCTAGGTTATGAAAAGCGAAATTAAAGCAACTTTTAAGTGACCAAAACAATCCCCAAAACTAATAGGTTTTTTTCCCCCTAAGTCTGGAATAAAAGTCAGTGAACACTAGTTTGAAGCAGTGACTCTCAACAGTTACACTGCATCACATCACTCTCTGAGAGGGACAGGAAGGGAGCAGTGGTGTGAGACGTCTTCACAGCAGCAGGACTTTATGAACTTGGACGCACCCACAGGGGGGCTGTCACCCATGAATGTGTGTCCAGGTGAAAAGCAGAGTGGAGAGGCACTACTCTAAAATATTACTCAGAGCAACAGAAAAATCACGGTTCACTCTCGACTGAAATAAGCAAAGTTCTGCTGTGTTAGGGCGGTTTCTGTTCTCTCACATGGGCAGCAATGAGAGAGGAAAGAAAAGAGCGCTGAGCGCCAACCTGAGAACTCAGCCATTTGGACAGGCTGAGAACCCACCGGGACACACGCTGTGAAGGTCCCAGGAAAAGTAACTACAGAAGTTTGTGAATAAAAACTGAGCCAGAAATTTCAACAGTGGGATGTAGGAAACAAACTTATGGTTACTGGGGGGTATGGCAGGAGGGGTAATTGGGAGATTGGAACTGACATATATATACTACTATACATAAACAGATAACTAATGAGAACCTGCTGTATAGCTCAGAGAACTCACTCAATACTCCGTAATGACCTATATGGGAAAAGAATATAAAATAGAGGGGGTATATGTATAACTGATTCACTTCACTGTACAGCAGAAATTAACACAATATTTTATTTCAACTATACTCCAGTAAAAGTTTTTTTAAAAATGAGAAAAATAAATTTCAACTGTGGTTCTTAAGGAACAGGGTTAATTCACAGGCACTGTTCACTAACCAGGGACATTCTCCTGCCACACTTCAGTCCATAAGTTACATTCTTCTTTTTCTGCTTTCTCCTCATCAGCAATTTCATGCATGCCTAGGAATGCCAAAGGCAGAACTTCTTTGGCATGGTTCTTCAGTACATCGGGGCTGTATCGTCCAACCGCATGAATAGTCAGAGCACAAGAGGTCTTGTAGATGGGCTCTAAAGAGAAGCAGAAAAGCCCACAATCTTCATGACACGTACTACCTTTTAAGAGTAACTGGCTGAAACAGACCGTTGCAGGACTTGTACCACAACAAAACAAACCAGTAAAATCAATCAGCAATGCTCCTCTCCAAGCACATAAAATCAGAAAGGGTAAGACCTGATTTGCCCTGTTTCATTAGGCTGTTTACATCTAAATTAACAGGAACTGAAGAAGGAAAAGAAAGGTACCTTCTTTCTCCATATACCAGCCATTGAGCTTCTGCAGGAGTTTCTCAGTGCTGCTGTCCCGTGAGGTCTGGAAGAGAAACGACCCCAGTCATTTCTCTGTAATTATGCCACTATGCTTACTTAACTAAGTAAGAAATTCAACTTACCCGAACTAAATGGCCCATGGCAAATGCACAGGATTTCTGAATTACACTGTTCCGATCAGTCAGGCCACTAAGCAAAGCACTCATGAGTTTACCTAGTGCAAACAAAGGAGGAAAATCTTGACACCTGGTTGACCGAATGCTCTGCTCTGTTCCCAGGACCCGAACAAACTTAGCTCTGTAGTTAGTATCTGATTTATTCCATGGTAGCCTAGAGCCCTTGCACGTTACATTTGTACTATCCATTTGCTTCTCTTCGCTTGGTGTAAAATTAAAAATTAAACTGCATCAGGACTTCCCTGGCAGTCCAGTGGTTAAGAATCTGTGCTTCCAATGCAGGGGGCACCAGGGGGGAACTAAGATCCTGCATATGGCACAGTGTCTCCAAGAAATACCTAAGTAAAAAAATAATAATCTGTGTCTAGAATACTGGGGGGAAAGCTGCAAAAATGAGAGCAAGGTACTTTTATAAAAGTCCATCAGATCCACCTGGAAACCAATCCAAGAAGATAAAAATGTTGATGCAAAATTACAAATCCTACAGAAGAGGAGATACTTTCCCCTCCTTGTACCAGCAAGAAATAAAATCTGTAAACCAGTGGAAACTTGCTCAACTTGATCATCCTGTACCTCTTGCAAAGAGAGATAAAGGTAGAGGCGGGGGGGTTGAGGGAAGAAGTACACCATCTCAAGCATGGCTCAGTGACCGTTATTTTTCCTTTTAAAACCTTGTCACGCAAGACATCGGAGAAGGCAATGGCACCCCACTCCAGTACTCTCGCCTGGAAAATCCCGTGGACGGAGAAGCCTGGTAGGCTGCAGTCCATGGGGTCACTGAGAGTTGGACATGACTGAGCGACTTCACTTTCACTTTTCCCTTTCACGCATTGGAGAAGGAAATGGCAACCCACTCCAGTGTTCTTGCCTGGAGAATCCCAGGGACGGGGGAGCCTGGTGGGCTGCCGTCTATGGGGTCGCACAGAGTCGGACACGACTAAAGCGACTTAGCAGCAGCAGCACACAAGACATGGCCGTACAAAACCATTGCCCCACATGGTTTAGACAAACTCACCTGAGTAAGGCGTTAGGTCCTGGGGACACTGAGTAGTTAGTGATACAATGACGCTGGCACAGCCTCCCTACAGGGTTACAAAGGCAAAGGTCTAAATGTGACGGTCACAAGTGTTCTATCAAACTGTGTTTCAGAAGTCAAAGATTTAAAGAAATACCCAAAGCCTAACAGCCCCTCCAAGAGACCATCTAGAAAAACTCTTATTTTAAATTACTATCATGAAGATTTTCTTCAAGACTTCCAGCAGGAACCTTTTGTTGCACAAATGTACACTGCTCTCCTACACTGCAAGTGAGAAGGAGACTCATACAGTCCTTTGGGAGGGGAACCTGCCATCCTGTCCATTCGTGTTTTCACATTTCCAGTTCTAGGAATTTAACCAAAGGAAGTAGCTTCAGATGTGTCCAAGGACATTCATCACAGTGCTTTATGGAGAATCAAAAGAACTGAAAATCAATCAGATGTTCCCTGACGGGCTAAAATAAATGATGTTCCAGCCGCACAAGGGAATAAGTATCATGTGGCCATTAAAGAGGGCACCGTGTAAGACACGTGCACACAAAGGACCAGAAGGCACCCACTCCAGTATTCTTGCCTGGAGACTCCCACGGACAGAGGAGACAGTATTTACTGAGTAAGTCACACGTTTTATATTCTGAATCAGTTACATGTTTTAAGTTACTAATGCAGTCGCAGAAACAAAATAGCTAAAGTAAAATCGCATTAAGTTTTAACAAAAAAAATGTATTTCACACATGACGTCTATTCAACGTTTGTGGCCCAAACTAATGAAGATGCAAATTTCTCTGGTAAAAAATACACTCACTTACCTTGGTTCCAAGACCTACACCACTTCTGATCAGTTCACATAATCTAGGAACTAGCTCACCCAGCACTGACACATCAAGATATTGCAGGCACTTCGGGAAGAGAATAAATATAAAGTTAACTTAAGGAAATAATTAAGTAATTCAGTACCACATCTTCAATTAAAAACTGCCCGGGATTTCCCTGGTGGTCCAGTGGTGAAGACTCTGAGCTTCCACTGCAGAGGGAGCAGATCTGATCCCTGGTTGGGGAACTAGCCATGTCCCTCCCCCCAAAAAAACTGCCCATGTCGACTATGCACCCAACTGCTTTTGACATGAAGTTGAAAAACTACTGGTTTGATTTTGCTCTAATTTCAGTGTTAAAACCACCATTATACTACACGCAAGAAAGCCATTTATCAGTGGTTCAACATTAGAAACAAAAAATAATAAAAAACACTGATTTATAAAGGAGAAAATAAATAATGAGCACCCAAGAAGAAAGGATCTCTCTGGGTCTACTTCCTCTTTATCAATCCAGATTAAAACTGACCATCTTCAAGAGGCCTGCCCTACCAAGCCATCTTATTAAAGTTGACTTCTTAGGCTGAATTTGTGATACTGTTTTTCTGAAAGTGTAACCACTACATTCTATTACTGATGAACATATCTGTAAGAAGTCTGCTAACTATTTCTATTTCTTTAAGCTTTCTTCTCCCATCATCCAACTAAAATATAACATCTTTAGACCAAATTTTGGTAATAATTCTCCAGTAAGCACTAAAAAATTTCTTCTTCTCTTGTCTAATCTTGTGATCTGCCTAGCACAA
Organism: Giraffa tippelskirchi; assembly: GCF_054371585.1. Classification (NCBI taxonomy): domain Eukaryota; kingdom Metazoa; phylum Chordata; class Mammalia; order Artiodactyla; family Giraffidae; genus Giraffa; species Giraffa tippelskirchi. The sequence continues at coordinate 215,283,484 of NC_137275.1, forward strand.
CAATTTCCAGTAGCTCATGAGTTCTCAGTTAACCACTCCAGGGCAGGCACAGGAAGAGTCGGCTTTTGTGACCTTAGAGACTCTTAGATCTATGACTCCACAAACACTGGAACTTTGAAACTTGGTGCCAAGCACCTCTTTTCTGCAAATCCCCTTCCTTTAACTGAACAACCTATCAACAGTGCTCAGTTCTCTCTCCCTACCTTTTCTGTTGTCTATTTCTCTGAACACCTCCAGCTGACACCTTCCTAGGTCCCCAGGACAGTGCTCAGGCAGAGACAAATACCTGAACCGTTCTTTAGACAGGCAGGCCAAAAGACACACAGATACAGATTTACAGGGAGATCTTTCAATACACTGTTCCCTTGCATAACACAAATCTTGACTAATGGAATCTAGTATTGGGGAAAGTATGTGTTCCTTTAGCAATACAGGAGAAGAAAAAAGCATTCCTAAGCAAAAGCTAGTCGCAACAGCTGCTTGATTCATCCCTTAAATCTCTAGTTCATTCAATGCACTGTAACCTGAAGACTTTGAACATTACACTCTAAAGTAAGCCAACAAATGTTCTCATTACATGAGGCACTGACCATGTTGATTGTTTCCATCATGGGAGAGGATTTGGCAGCACTGAGTCGGGCGCTATCCATTGCAGCCTGAGAACAAACACAAGGACATTCGATCAATTAAGAAGGACCTCCGCAGATGCCCGCTGGGCGAGACCGCCAAATTAAGCAATATTTTTAAAAAGAATATACAGATACAACAAATTAAAACACAAGTCTAAATAATCCCTTCAGTCCTGCATTCAACCATAGCTATGTAGAGGCAGCATCTCATCATAGGTTAGAAATGCAGACGACAGTTCAGTATTAACCACAGCTAGAAAACACCCCAGTATGGCTCTGAGCAAGTTATCCAGCATTCCAGAGCCTCAGGCTCTCCATCCAATAAACAAACAGATTAAATAAGCTTCCATTTAAGACATGATTTTTAATTTTTATACATGTTTTCCTTTAACTATGCAAAGGGCCCTCACATGGTATTTTAGTCCAAGAACTAGGGAGCAGGAGAGGCTGACACTATCCAGACATAATAAATGAGAAAAATTAGGCATACAGAAGTGACTTGCCTACGGCTGCAAAGTTTGAGCTATAATTTACATTTCTGCATTCTCAACACCTATTAGGTGGGAACACAGGAGAGGGCAAGATTACTGCTGAAAGAGGGAAGAATGACTGAAGAAGAAAGAGCAGTATCGGAGGCAAAGGGAGTGAGAAGAGAACAGTTTAGGTGAGTTAAAAACCAAATACTGAACTGAGAGAAAGCTTTTACAATCATATGACAGGAGCTTAACAGTTCTAATAAAGACAAACGCAGAAATATAAACAAGTGAAAAAGAAACACAGAAAAGAAACAATACAACTCGCAAAATAAATACAGATGGCTAACACAATATGAAAAGACAGTGGACAACACTAATAACAGGAAGCTAAATTAGAATGAGATTCTTATCAGACTGATACTATTCAGTGCTGGCACAGATGTGGAGACAACCGAACATTCATAACTTTGGATATTATAAAATCTCTCGTACACAAGTTCAAAATAACCTCACTACAGAACACTACACATGCCCTGAAAAGAACAAAACAGATCGAGATACACACATGGTATTTCGTTAAAAACACCAATCAAGTTGCAGAACAACATTTATAGTTTGATTCTATTTCTAAACTAATGTGTTTGTTGATTTTGTAGCCTATGACTACAAAAGAACTTGAAAGTAGACACAGGAAACCGCTGACAGCGTGTACTCCTCAGGAATGACACTGTGCTGCCAGAGAGGAGGGGACTCCTAAGGGAATACTTTCTACACTTCTGTGTTGTTTTAATTTTTCACAATAAATATATTTCATCCGTAATTTAAAGGAAAAAAACAAACAAACCCACAACTCTGATTAAGAGACTAGGGAATTATAATATACCTAAAAAGCAAAATACTTTTGAACCATGCCAAAGTCTAGCTAGAAATCCTCTTGACTTGTAGGGCAAGAATGATTCATAGAAAAAGACTCTGAGGGTGTAGACTTAACCCCTAAAAAATAAACAAACATGTACCCAAAACTCTGTTAAATAAATGCACTGATATATTTTTTTGGATAGAAGTGTCATTTTTCACTCACTTCACATAATAGTGTATGAGTCCTCTCCCTGCCCACCCCACTACTAAAAAAAAACACCACATGTGGTTATAGGAGTAAAGTTGTTTCGAGAGTGTTGAAAGTATCATTTGAGTTGTGGAGTTTGACCAAGGACCCTGGAGGACCTATTCAGTATCTTAACAGGGCTCTCCCTTCATAATAATTATCAATACGCTTGTGCTGTCAACTCACCTTTTCTTGGTCTGTAGCCCGGAGGCTCAAATAATTGAGAACTTGGGGCTCCAATACACTTAGGGACTCCAGCAGAGCTGGGATGAGTTTTGGCGCATGTGGCTTCAACATGGCTCCTGCACTTTTGCTGATCTTCACCAGGGTGTTGATACTACAGACACACAAAACACAACTCTTGAGTCCTTTTAATAAAAGGAAGAAGCTCTACAAGTCTAATCACGAGGATATTCTGCAGTTTCCTGCACTAAGGAACATACTCCCTTGGGTTCAGAGCCTGGTCTTAACTCTGTGTTGTTTTTCTGGGTTTTGTTTCTACTTTTGATTAAAGAAAATTTCACGCATGTATGAAAGCAGAGAGGATCATAAATGAAATTCGATTATGTTCTCCACCCAGTTCAACAATCAGCAACCTTTGTCCAATACTGTCTCACTTACATATCCACCATACATACAGACCATACATATATTTTTTACCCCTGCTGTCAGAGTATTTCGAAGTATAATCCCTAACTTAACTTCAGTATGTGTCACAAAGAGAGCAGGACTCTTTATCATCATCAAAATAGCATTTCACACCTAAAAAATATTAAGAATTCTTTTCATATCATCTAATATCCAAATTTCCCTGACTGTTTCACAAATGTCCTTAAGAGCTGGTTTGACAGACTTGAATCCAGAGTCCATCCACACATTGGAATTTACTGCATTTCTTGAATCTTTTTTCACAGTGCCCTACTTCCTCTTTTTTTCTTATAACTTATTTGTCTTCACTGATCGTATTCTGATGGTATCACTTAACATGTCCCTCTGTAGCTTATACAGATCTCCAGGCTAAATCATGTTTAGTTCAATTTTTTTTTATAAGAATCTTCTATAGATGGTCTGTCATGTCCCATCCCATCACATTAGGATGCTTATCTTTGTTTTTTTTTTTTTAGGATGCTTATCTTTTCCTGTGCTCTTAAAGAGTGATCAGAGGGTTCAAGTTTGGTCAGCACAAACAAACCATCCATTGTAACTCTCCCCATCAGCCTTTCACCAGCAGACTTAGAGCCACTTACAATCATTACCTGGGTCATCTTACTGAGGACAGCAAAATGGTGGTATCCTAATTTTATCATTCCTCTGCATTTGTTAGCTGAATCCTTCTAAAAAGAATTTTCCCAAACCAACTACTTGATTACCACAAAAGTGTTGATACTATTAATTTGAACTAATATAAAGAGTGAAATAAAAATGGAATTCATGAAGTTTCTAGATGGTATTCTAGTTTAAAAAAAAAAAGAAACTAGAATCTTTCATTACTGACTTTAACTTAGAAGAGCCATATATATCTAAATATGTGTTTCTTGAATATTTCACAGGTAGTAAACAGCTTATTTTAAATCTAATAATCGGTGAAATGTTACTAAGTAGTATAATCAACAAACAAGCTTCCCAAGACCTTGCTTAACAGAGGCATAACATAACAGGAAGATGTGCCTGCTGGGCGCAGAGGCCAGTGACAAGAAAAGAACACACTTCACTCAAGGCTGAGGCAAAGTGGCAGAATGCTGGACAGAAGCAAGGTTCCCAAGAGAATGTCTCTGCAAAAATGTTCTGACTCGCCACTTCTCACACATGCCCTTGGGTCACCCCAGTGGATTCTCGTCAACTCCCTTCTCCATATGTTCCAGAATCTTAACATTTGAAGAAATCCAATTTCTACTGGATGGCTAAGAACTCAGTAAATCCAGTATATTCATCTCATCGGCTGATTCAAACCTGAGGGCTCGAACTTCTGTCACAGGACTCATCATTCCTTTGTCCAGAAGGCAGGGCAGGAGGACAGCAATGGTTCTCTGGCCAGCTGCTCCTTTGGCAGGGTCACACATTTTCACACAGACCTCACAGACAAAGAGCATAGAAATTAGTGAACCTGACGTCTCATCCGATAAAGCGTTCATCTGACAAAACACTTCCTACTTCCTACAGCCACAGAAAAGTGTAAGTGATGATACACTTTCTACCATTCCACAGAGAGAAAAAGACAACCTCATAATCTGGGGTTGAGTCCTAGGGCTGCCAATAACTAAACAGAAAATCGGGTAACACATTTTACTTTCTAAGCTTTGGTCTTCTAATTTGTGAAACAGGCAACAGCTGAGGATGAAATGAGCAACCATTTAAGAAAGCACTCTGAAGAGGCTTAAGGTATTGTTACCATGACGATCGTCAATAACTTTGGGTGGCAGCGTAGCACAGAGGTCAAGAGCATAAATGTGGAAGAAGAAACTCCCGGGTTTAAAACCCAGTTTTCCTACATAATAATAATGTGACTTACAGCAAGGCATATACAGCTAGAACACATCAGAAGGCTGATACACCACAAAACAAAACGCAAATGGGAAACTAGTTTCAAAAATGCTGCCAATCTCGTAACTATGAAAGGTAGGCTAACACATAAACAGAGCAATAATGAGAACAGATGTTGCTTGATCTAAATGCAATGTGTGCTTCAGAGTCAAGAGAAAGTCATACCTTATATAAAGGCCCAGAGGAGCAGACCATTTAAAGGGCCCAGAGATACACTTTGTTAAAGATACTTGTATTCTAATGTAATAGCACCCAGTTTCCCATTCACTGGGCTTCCCCTGTGGCTCAGCTGGTAAAGAATCCGCCTGCAATGCAGGAGACCTGGGTTCGATCCTGAGTTGGGAAGATCCCCTGGAGAAGGGAAAGGCTACCCACTCCAGTATTCTGGCCTGGAGAATTCCATGGACTACAGTCCATGGGTTCGCAAAGAGTCGGGACACGACTGAGTGACTTTCACTTTCCCATTCATTGTTAAGAACAGTAGGTTGTAACATGAAGTCAATTACAATGCAACTAAATGTCACTTTATATGACAAAAAATTATTATTTTCATTGTCACATAGAATCCTGCCCCACTTCACCCCCAGTAACAGATTAAGAGTTTTCACCTTGCTCAGAGTTTTCAGAGCTAGTTCTGCTGCTTTCCGTACAGATTCCTAAAAAAAAAGAGAAGTATGATATCATACAAGTCAGAGTTTCCATCTCATCTACCCCCAAATGTGCATTTAAACTGCCTCCAAATCTACACAAACTGATGAAAAACCCTATTTTCATTAACAAGTAAAAACAGTCTTTCACTACGCTCTGTGCCCATCAAGGAGCATATTAACATGCCAGACTATTATTTTTTAAATTAGATACAACCTATTTTGACCATAAAAAATATGGATATTAAGTATAACAGCTTAGAAACTAAATTTATTATAAAAGCAACTATGTAAAGATGTATGTGAAGATTCTCAAAGACCTAAAAAATCTCTGATGAATAAAGCAAAAAAAAAAAAAAAAAGCATCTCATTTTAATTGTAAGATTGAAAAATCTACAATTTAGATTGCCAAGGCAAAATTCAGAGAAAAACTGGACACATTATTTGGGAATGACTGATCCAACTTATGAAACTGATCAAAGTAGAGTTATACTGGATTATTTCTAAACTATTATTTGTCCTTCTTCAATAGCATCACAAGATCTCTACTGAAAGAATATCAAGCTACCCTTTATTAAAAAAAAAAAAAAAGGTAATTAAATTTAGACCTAAAGATACCTAACCTTACCACTTCACAGACAGATTGACTGAAACTTTGGAGGAAGATTCGGAAAATTCTGGTCTTTTAAAAAATTGTCTGGATACTGAATTTTGAAATATGTAACATACATATTTTAACAATTCCACTTTATGCTAGTCTACAAATAAATACAGATTTATTTATACAGTACCTTTATATCATCTTGTACTCTAAAGAGGGTTTCCCAAATTTCTGGAAGTTTATCAATGATGTCATCTAGGGGTCTTCCTCTTAATAAATCATTCAGAGCTAAGCAGCTGAAAATAAACAATTTAGTTTCAAATATATGATCAAAAAAGCTCAGTCTTTTACTACAAAATATTCATATCAGATAAGAATACGGATTCTGCCTATATCTGTAGTCTTAACCCCTTTACTCCAAGATAGGTATGAGTACTCTCTCCTTGATGCCCGAGATATACTACAGGTGTATGGCATTTACAACCATCAAATGTCTGTGTCCCACAACTATAATATAATCTCTTCCAGATGACACATCATCATTGTTCACTCAGCAATATACTTCCAGGGCCTAGCACACGACCAAGCACATAGCAGACACTGAGCAGACCTAAATTATTTATGTACAAATAAATGCCACCCTACAAACTTATGAGACTATACAAATGCACCCTGATGTCTAATTTAACAAGTGATCTTCTATTTTAATCAGGCTGGCCAAAAAGTTTGTTTAGGTTTTTCAGTACGGTGGCATGGAAAAATCTGAACAAACTTTGGCCAACCCAATAAATCATCCTTAGAGAAACTAAACAACTTAGAAAACCACTGGCTAGAGCTTCAATGTTATTAATGGTCTAACCCAACCAGAAATATGCTTTTTAGTGGTTTTAACTCATTCTTTTTGCACAAGGTATAAAACTTGGAAATTTGAAGGGGAAAAAAAATGCAGTTTTGACTAGTCTTATTTCCAAAAATGATACCTGGATTCTCGAACTCGCCACATACTGCTGGTTAGATTCTTAACCAAATCTTGAAGAATTTCCTTCAAATACTTATCCACCTAATGAGAGTAAAAGGATAAAATTAAAAATGCAAAATCCATCAATAATCAAATGATGCATCTCTACCACACTGTGTTTCTATATGTAACAGCCTAAGTGTCTCTCTTGGAACAACAGACTGGTTCCAAATAGGAAAAGGAGCACGTCAAGGCTGTATATTGTCACCCTGCTTATTTAACTTATATGCAGAGTACATCATGAGAAACGCTGGGCTGGAAGAAACACAAGCTGGAATCAAGATTGCCGGGAGAAATATCAATAACCTCAGATATGCAGATGATACCACCCTAATGGAAGAAAGTGAAGAGGAACTAAAGAGCCTCTTGATGAAGGTGAAAGAGGTGAGCGAAAAAACTGGCTTGAAACTCAACATTCAAAAAACTAAGATCATGGCAACCAGTCCCCTCATTTCATGGCAAAAAAAAAAGAAGGAAAAAGCAGAAGCAATGACAGATTTTATTTTCTTGAGCTCCAAAGTCACTGTGAATGGTGACTGCAGCCATGAAATTAAAAACACTTGCTCCTTGGAAGGAAAGCTATGACAAATCTAGACAGCATACTAAAAAGCGGAGATATCACTTTGCAAACATCAGTCGGTATAGTCAAAGCTATGGTTTTTCCAGTAGTCATGTACAGATGTGAGAGTGGGATGATATAGAAGGCAAACCACCCAAGAATTGATGCTTTCAAATTGTGCTGCTGGAGAAGATTCTTGGGAGTCCCTTGGACAGCAAGGAGACCAAACCAGTCAATCCTAAAGGATATCAACCCTGAATATTCATTGGAACAACTGGTACTGAAGCTGAAGCTCCAATACTTTGGTCACCTGATGTGAAGAGCCGATTCACTGAAAAAGACCCTGATGCTGGGAAGGCAGAAAGAGAAGGAGGCAGCACAGGATGCGATGGTTAGATAGCATCACCGACTCAATGGACACAAATCTGAGCAAACTCTGGAAGATAGTAGAGGAGAGAGGAGCCTGGCATGCTGCAGTCCATGGGGTCGCAAAGAGTCAGACAGGACTTAGCAACTAAATAACAATAACAGAACTTCAAAACTTACAGCTTTCCCACTTTTACTCTCATAGGTAAGAGAGGTTTTGTTTTCCTCACTGATACGCAAGAAAACCAAGAGAGGAAGGGAATAACTCATCTAAGATTAAAGAAACTGACGTCTTTCTAAGCCCATGTCTCTAGACAGTCTCCACAGTGATCTCATCCACACCTGTGGCTTTACCTTCCACGCACAGAGAGATGACACTCACATCTCAAGAGCCTAGGCCTGGGCCCTGAACTCAGCCTATGAGATCTAGGCTGACTCATTTGTACCAAGTACCAAGTACTCTCCTAGAGCAAACAGAACTCATCGAACCTTCAAAGTGAAACCCTCCAGTGCCTTCCAGCATCAGACTGGAGACAGAGGAACAGCCTGCATCAGGCTTAGGGATGGAAAGACACGGTAAGGGTCATGGGGTTCATTTAATTGAACTAGGATTTGCTGTATGACACAGGGAGCTCAACTTGGTGCTCCGTGACAACCTAGAGAGGTGGGATGGGATAGGGGGTAGGAGGAAGTTTCAAGAGGGAGGGAACATACATATACCTATGGCTGATTTATGTTGCTGACAGGAGAAACCAATACAATCTTGTAAAGTAATTACCCTCCAACTGAAAATAAATTTTTTTAAAATACAAAACAGAAAAAAAAAAAAAAAAACAGAACAACTAGACAGTAGGTCAACACCGTGATAAACTACCCAGATCCAACATTTATAGAACACTTTTTTCAATAATAGCAGAACGCAAATTCTTCTAAAGTACACATGGAACATTCTTCAGGGTCACTATTTTCAAGGTCATAAAATGTTTCAAAACATTTAAAAGGATTGAAATCATACAAAATGTGTTTGATCATAATAGAATAATAATAAATAATAATGCATTAATAATCAATAACAGAAGGAAACTATATTATTTAATCCATGATATTTTCATGTTTTTCACCATGGAACGCTCCCTGACCTACTCCCATCCTTGGAAAAACAGCAGCCAAAATAAAATATCTGCTTGAAAAGACAAATCAATAAAAAATAAAGTGATCTAGGAAGCCACCAAAGGATTTCAACCCAAAACACAATCCAATTTGCATTTTTAAAATCACTTTTACTGCTGGTAAGTAAACGAAGGAGGGCAAATAGAAAAGAGAGATGACAATGTATTCATTAGGGAAGAATTAGGAAAAAAAAGAGAGTAGATTCAAGAACTATTTTGCAGGGAATTCCATGGCAGTCCAGTGGTTAAGACTCAGTACGTTCACTGCCACGGGCTCAGGTTCAGGGAGCTAAGAGCTTGCAAACCACACTGTGCAGTCAAAAAAAAAAAAAAGGAAAGAGAGAAATACCTTGGAAGAAGAATCAAGAGAATTTGCTACTAGATTTAACTGAGGGTGGGATGAGACAGACAACCAAGAGGACGCCAGTTCTGCGGCTTGGGTAAACGGAGGAACACATAAAAAGAGAGCGGGAAGGCTGTGACGGTTTTCGTTTTTGGCCATGTGGCATGCGGGATCTTGGTTCCCAGAACAGGGATCAAACCCGCATCCCCTGCAGTGGAAGCATAGCGTCTTAACCACTGGACCTCTGGGTAAGTCCCAAGGGAAGGCTGTTTTTTTTAAGTCCTGTTGTCAACGTGTTATGTCTAACGTATCTTGAAATGACATCCAAGTGACAATGTCAAGCAGGCAGTGAGATATATCAGTACAAGTCAGGAACACAAGTCGTGCCTGGGTCAGAAGAATAAGACTGGGATCCATCACAATCAAGGTGACATTTACAAGCCCTGGAACTGAGAGCTCATCTCAAAGGAGAAAGTGGAGAGAGAAACAGGCACTCAGAGGCCAGTCCTGAGAAATCCTAGTAACTAACAATGTGACAGAATATGAGAAGCGGCCGAACACGGTCACTGCCTGCCTCCTCATCTGCCGCCTGTTCTCCACTGCATCAGTGCTATCGACACACAGGTTTCCATTGGTGTGGATATACTGCCATTTCCTTAACCATCCACCCACTAGACATTTCATTACTTCCATTTTTGAGGTTTCAGTAAAATGTTGCCATGAGCATCTTTGGTACCTTGAAAGGGGAAGAAAAAGCAAGAAGATGAAAGAAAGTCTATTTGTTTAAACAAATAGGTATACAAAGGAGAAAGGGAGGTAAGCCTGGGTTTACATCTGCCTGTAATCTGGGACAAGGGTGCAGATACTTGCCATTGACTTGTCAGTGACCAGTGCATTCCAAATACTGGTCATCGCCTGTCGAATGCCAAGGTTGGGATCAAACTGGTAACGATAAAGACGCGGAACCAGCTGAGGCAGGAAAGGAGCCAGCTGTTCTCCAGCTCTGGTAGCAATTACATTAAAACCAAAAGCAGCACCCTAAAAATACAGTAACAAGATGAAGTGGCTCAGACACACCTACTGCAATAAAATATTAACACATTAAATACCACAAAATTTTCCCTCCTAGCCTTGTCCCTGAAGACAGCCTGATGTACTGAGTGTCCAGTATCAATACTACACCAGCTCTGGGGTGGGACAGAGCTCTCTCACCACAGACTTGTAGAAAACACACCACGTTATCAATCGTCACCGTCTGCCAGTGAGGCAGGTTTGATTTGAAGGGAAGAAAAAAAAAATTAAACTGTCCACAACAGCCACTTACCTTCCTAGAGTTCCACATTGCATGATGGTTGGCTAGATTCATAAATTTATACACCAGATCCGGCTGACTAAGATCACTTGCCAGAGAACAGAGCTCCTTGTACGTAGAGAGGCCCTGGCTTGAAAACAAGAACCAAAAAAGTACGCAGTAATGTATTTCTCTACCTCAAGACTAATAAAAAGTACACTACCGATACCACTAGGACATTTTAAAATTACGTTTTCACTAAATTTCCAATACTGAGTTATCTCATTACCAGAGGCAGAGAACCAGGGTGAAGAGAATATAAGAAGTCGCCTAATTCAGTTCTCGTGGGTTTGGGTAAACTCCGGGAGTTGGTAATGGACAGGGAGGCCTGGCGTGCTGTGATTCATGGGGTCGCAAAGAGTCGGACACGACTGAGAGACTGAACTGAACTGAATTCAGTTCTCAGCAACAGCTGGTGAATGACCTAAGGCACTTATGATGCCTGTGCGGTGGAGCCCTCATCACCTCCAAGGCAGTGATAATTCTTCAGTACACTATGCACCAAAGTCTGTGGATCCCGACAGAGCCGTCTGAAGACAATTTCTGTCTTCCCTATGTCTTTTCTAAGCTACAGTGATAAGAACTTTTTCGAATCACCCTCCCAGTCCAGTCCCGGGCTCCTTGATGGGTCAGGACCTCGTAAATGTGGGCAGCAGTTCAGCTCCTTCTTGGCTCCCGGCTGTGTCCTGCCCCCTCACAACCCAGGTGAGGACCCCAGGGTCCCCTTCAATCAAATTCCAGCACATAAAGTTCCATCTCAGTCTGGTTTCCAAGAAACTGAATCTAAAAAGCTATGCTTCTTCTTTGAAGGTTCTTCTTCTGCTAAAACACAACACTTCCCATGAGGCTGGAAATCAACTTGGTGAGTGTTCTCTCCGCTGGACAGAAGGCAGCTCCAATGATGGGTGGATTTGGCGCACTTACCCGTCGGGAGTTTTGCCAAGGCTTCCTCCCTGAAACACCACTGTCTCTCCGGAAACTTCATGTTTAGCTCTAAACAAAAACAACAGCAAGAATTTACATGAGTCTCAAAATTTTCATACTGCCGTTCAACTAATGTATACATTTCAGCTGTAAACTGATCAAATCAAATTCCCTATTAAGTGTCTACAGTGAGCAAGATGTAAAAGCCAACTCGCGCTTCCCATTAGCCTGAGAATTTTGTAAAATGAAGTCTAGGAAGAACAAATAGATTCTCTTCACAGATCAGACTGTGCAGGACACGCGAGTCCTCTCTCCATGTCTTCATTTCCATTTAGTCAATCATAATTATGGCACTTCTGTAATCCAATGCTTTACCTGTCCCAAGATCACTCAGTTTTCAAAGCCTGACTTATTGGCATGTTTGTAAACAGTAATTTAGTTTACTTTCTAAACAGCATATCTGGATAATTAAACTGCTATCCACAGCATAGCAGTTGATAACTTGCAATTTAGAAAAGGCTTAATAAACAGGAAAATCAAAAGCTGAACTTTCCTTCTTTCACTGCGTATTCTTGGTATGTGCAAAACTTGCCCTGCATGTTCAAGTTTTCAAGTTCACAGTACCTTTTGCCAGTCATCAGTGTTTCTACAAGAGTAGAAACCAATTCCTGTTGATCTTGTTCATTGCCGAGTTCATACACCAACCCAAGGCCTTTTGAGGCAACATCCTGGCTCAGTTCTACACAAAAGTCAGACAAAATAATATCCTTTTAAGAAAGATTTGTTCTCTAGCCATCAAGTGAAAAAAATTTTAAACCTGTAACATGAACCAAAAATGATATCAAAGCAAAGATATGAAAACATCATCAACCTATTTTGTTAAAAAACGTATTAAATCATTCAAGTGGACATGACACCAGCCAAGTCCCTGTAAATGAGAACTGCATTCACAAAATATCCAACTCACAAATCAAGGCACCCCTGCTGGGCCTTAGCGTGCAGTGCACAGTGACAAACGGTCAGTGGATGCGCGTGCACGCGTGAGAGGTGACCGATTTCAGGAGACTTTAAATGAAAAGTCAACATTATAGCACATGTTTAAAACAACTTATAAAACAAAGCTACTATTTAAATATCTAACACATATACTGGCACCCTCTCCTAGCTTAAATCACAAAGGGAAAAATGAATCCTAAGTAGAAGAAAGCTATTATTTAGTAGAAGCTATGAATGTTAAACATAGCCTTGGCTCCACTTTTAAATGCAAAACTGATCTAATGAATAAATGATTCATTGATGAATAAAATTAACAGGCTTCTCAGGTGGCGCTAGTGGTAAAGAAACTGCTGCCAATGCAGGAGACATAAGAGATGCAAGGGATGTGGGTTTGATCCCTGGGTCAGGAAGATATCCTGGAGGAGGGCATGGCAACCCACTCCAGTATTCTTGCCTGGAGAATACCATGAACAGGGGAGCTTGGCAGGCTATAGTACATGAGGTTGCAAAGAGTTGGACACAACTGAGCAATTAACACACACAATGAATAAGTACATAAGAATCAAGTTTCCTGTAGCCTTATGTTCATAATCCAGATTTTTCAAAACTTAAGATACAAGTTTAAAGAAGTGTGGAAATCAAATATTTACCAATAACTTACCATCATTTTCTGACAGAACAGAAACAAATGCACTCTGGATTTCTTTAAGATGAGACTGAAATAAGAGACAAGACATTCAGAACACTGAAACTCTATCCCTTGGGAGACTGAGAATCCTGCTCTCGGGGTACACAACACCTGTGAAGTCTCACAATCTGAGGCAGTCACAAACCCCGCTGTCCTCTCATCTTTGAAGGTGGCCAAGTTACCTGAAGGCTGTACCACTGACAGGCAGTCCGTTCACCCAGTCTGAACCTCCCCGTCCTCACCACTTCCTCTGACTTTACACCTTCAAGTTAAGAATCATCCTCCAGTTCATATATATCAGGTATCAGCCTTTATTCCTTCATGTGTAGCTTTTTTTTAAAGTATGCGTTACTGGTTAATGGCCCTTACCCCCATACATTTCCCCTCCGACCACCTATTATAAATATTTCATTAACAGATTGCAATAGAGCTGGATCACATTTATAGATGGCCTACCTTCACTTCATTATGGGTACTTAGCTTCCTCACAAGAGAAAGGAGCCAGATGCACGCTGCTTGCCTCACATGTGGGTTGGGACTGACGATGTGTTTATTTAAAATCACATCCAGCACCCAAGGGACCACATCATTAACTTTGGCTCCTAGGGAAAAGCAAAGAATGATAACAAGCAAATTAAAATAACTGAATGGAGCTTCCTGAAAAAAAAAAATTAAATTTTAATCAACATTTACTCAACAGAACAATCCTACAACATATTAATATCTAAACAAATAAGGTGTTTAAATAAATTGCTGAAGGAACTGATAATCATTCACTTCAGAACCTAGCATAAACTAAATAACCTTTCAAAGGTACTCAGATCTCTTTAGTTTCCTAAAATGAAAAATTATCACCAACATGGGGGAGTGGTGGAAAACCACTGCACCTTCCTCTTCATTTTGCTCTGAACCTAAAACTTCTCTTTTTAAGACACTATCTTAATTTTTTTAATATCCATGATTAATGTTAATTTTACTCATTTAAATCGTGACTGTAAGGGGAAAAAAGTTATTTCCCCTCCTTCATATTCCCTTTTGGACCTTAACTGCACATGAAGTTTTTAAAATAAATGGTTTTCTTTTATTTGTTTTTAAATTTTTATTGGGGTATAGTCAATTTACAATGTTGTGTTAATTTTGTCTTACTTTTCATTATCTCCATTTTCTCTGGTGTCAGTAATTTTTCTTTCTCTGCTGTATCTTTCCCATCTCCCATCTAAAAACTAGCACGTAAACCAACCTCTGTTAACCTCACTTTCCTCCTCCAGCTACTACAGCATTGTTCTCCTTCCTTTGTCCCTTCAGAGTTTCCCAGCCTCAGCACTACCAAGATCGGCAGGATTAGCCTCAGCAGGACACCCTGCTGTGCAGAGCCATCCTGGGCCCTGGAGGATGTTCACAGCACACAAGAGGTGTGAGGTCACTGTATCTGTAACATGTAGTCAGAAAGTGCACGTTCCTTCACCTACACGGCCACTAAAAGCCAGAGCAACTCAGTGCAGAGACGTACCTGCAGCACGATTGGCACTTTGTGATAGAGAATCAGGGGTGGGCTTCCCTGGTGGTAAACAACCTGCCTGCCAATGCAGCAGACACAGGTTCGACCCCCTGGTCTGAGAAGATTCCACTCGTCGAGGAGCAGCTAAGCCCAGGCGCCTCACTGGGCCTGTGCTCTAGAGCCCACGTGCCCCGACTCCTGAAGCCCAAGGACCCTAGAGCCTGTGCTCCACAACAAGAGAAGCCACCGCGATGAGAAGCCCACGCACTGCAACTAGAGAGGAGCCCCTGCTTGCCACCAACTAGAGAAGAGCCCACACGCAGCAACGAAGACCCAGCACGGCCAAGAAAAAGTAAATAAAATTACTGATGCAGGGGATGGGACGCGGGAGGCGGGTAAGGCTCCAGAGGGAGGGATCTATGTCTAATTATGGCTGATTTGCGTTGCTGTACGGCAGAAACCAACACAACATTATAAAACAGTTTTCATCTAATTAAAAAATAAATTTAAAAAAAAAAGGAAAATTACAAAAAAAAAGAATCAGGGCACACAAAACTTGGGAGATTGCTAGGCCTTGACCTCTGACACTGGCTAAACACCCCAAGGAATCCTCATGGACAGAGCACAGGTCTGAAGGGAATCGACAGCTAACTCCTCGGCCTCCCTGACAGAGGACTAACGAAACGGTTCTTCTCATTTTGTGCTCCGTCTCCTTTAACCAGCTATTTTTCTTGACTGAGCCGAACTCAGAAGACATATATAATTATTGGAAAAAGAGTCAAAACGGAATGTACAGATTTTTTCTTTGGCTTCAGAGGTGGTAACGAGAACAGAAGAGGGTTACACGGCGAGAATAAAGCCATCAGGTGGCTCTAAGGTACCGGCGGGGGGCGTATACTCCTCCTCGGTCACCAGCCAGGCGTCCCGGGCGGCCACAGAACTAGTTCCTATCGCAGCACTGGTGATGGCTTCACCGATGGTGAACTGAAGTTCTATCTGCTTGGCCTGCAATGAAGGGGACAAAAGCCAGGGGTCAGAGGGAACGTTTTCCAAAAACATCCATTTCCATAAAAAAGCTGCTTCCTGGGCTTGTTTCTCAGCGTGCTTTGTTTCCACTCTTTCGCCTGGAATGCTCCAACAGGACGGCTGGAAAGAGAGGCAGGGTGAGGGAACAGAGCACCCAAGAATGACTTGAAGATCTCTCCCCAAGTCCACGCTGCACTTTTTACCAAAGCAGGGAACCACGAAGCAGCGATTTTTAATCTTTGGAAGACTGGAATCATTTACTTGGGGAGAAGGGCACGGGCTGTGAAGCCACACACATCTCGATGGAAATTCTGTCTCTCACCAGTTGCACATCATTTAACTCTGAGCCTCAACGTCATTTGTAACATGAGCATAAATAATACCATCACCCACCTTGTTCAGGCCACAGGGATTAAACAAGGTTAACGTACAAACGGCAACTAGGAGACACCTGATTGGTAGTAATTGCACAATGACATTGGCCTTTATCACTGACAGATATCTCCTCTCTGTACACTTAAATTACATGATATCTGCAAGCTCCTCTCAAATGGTTGTAGGGCTTCCCTGGTAGCTCAGTCAGTAAAGAATCTGCCTGCAGTGCAGGGGACCCAGGTTAGATCCCTGGATTGGGAAGATCCACTGGAGAAGGAAATGGCAAAACACTCCAGTATTCTTGCCTGGAAAATCCCATGGTCAGAATAGCCTAGCGGGCTATAGTCCATGCGATCGCAAGAGTCAGACACAACAGCTTAGTGACTAAATCACCACCTCAAATGGTTCAGGAAAAAACCCAAAGAACCAAAAAGCAAATGTGGTAAAATGTAATTTGGTGAATTTGGATGAAGGATATAGAGGAGTCCTTTAAATTATTCATACAATTTCACTTTAAATTTGAAATTATTTCAAAAATCAAAACTATGCATATTTTATACATATACCCAAATTTTTAAAATCAGATTTGGATTAAAATCTGATTTTAAAATCTCAGATTTTAAAATCTCACAATTGTGAATCACAACTAATATGGAATTGGGCCAGTCTTCGGCATTTCTCTCTCATGTTTGCTAGGAATTGGAAGAGACTTAAGGATAGGAGAAGAAGAAGAGAAGGAAGAACAGAGAGCAGGAGGGCTATGGGAATACTGTGGAGACAGGATAGGTTAGCTAATCCAAGCTCAATCTCTGGTAGCTCAGATGGTAAAGAATCTGCCTGCAATGCAGGAGACCTGGGTTTGATCCCTGGGTCAGGAAGATCCCCTGGAAAAGGGAATGGCAGCCCATTTCAATATTTTTGCCTGCCACGAACAGAGGAGCCTGGTGGGCTACAGTCCTCGGGGCCGCGAAGAGTCAGAAACAATTGAGAGACTAACACACACACAGACACAGACACAGACACACACATACACGCTCTACCAGCCAAGGGCTTTAGGCTTGCTGAGGCATCAAGTGCTGACACCTCACACCTCCTTCTCTGAGGAAAAATGATTCAAGGGCTTTGGTCGTACAGCTTTCCTGGTCAAAAGCTTCTCTTGGCAACTCTAAACTGAGAAAAGCTATCTCAACACAGAGGATCTCATAACAGGGATTCATTTTACGTGCCTGGTTTTACACGTTCACATGTTAATAACAATGTAGTTGGCATTACAAACAAAAACAAAACTCCCTAACTCTATCTGTGAAGATGATATCTAGACTTTAACTATTCTAGAAATAAAGAGTGGCTGAATAAAGATCATTACATTATTATTCTCTCTACTTCTATGCATGTCTGAAATTTTCCATAATAAAAAGTCAAAAGAAAAAACAAACAAAAAAAAACCTTTAGAACTGTCCTAGCTGACCGTGAAGATACTTTGCTTCTGATTCTTGCTCTTTTTTTTTAATCCTTTAATCTCTCCAGCATGTTTCGAGCTCTTCATATTTCTAAATTTCTAAACTCTTACAGTGTCTTCAGTAGTAAGTTAAGAATCGAGACAAACAAAAACATCATTTATTTATACAAAATTGGAAGAAACCCATCTATAATACAGATTAAAAAAAAAAAAAGGATGAGAAATCAGACATCACAAACTTTTCCCCAAGAGGTTACAACGTTAGCGACATCCAGGGAGAATCTGACATGAGTTTAATTTCTTGTCAAAAAATTTCACCTCAAAAATACTTCATCAAGACTCTAACAATCGCACCGCCAGGCCCCAGTTTTATGGGCTGCAGGGTTACAAAACAAACTCTGCCTTCAGTCTAGGGGGCAATTAGAAACTGTGATAAATGCTGTGAAGAAAAATATGAAGAGGCACAAAAGCACAAAGAACTAACGAATCTACCCTCGTGTGAAGGGTCAGGGGAGGTTTTTCAAAGAGGTGCAGCAACAACCTGAGAAAGAAGGAAGTAAATAAGGGTTTTTCAAAAGCTCAGAACAAAGACGGACAAAGAGGCTGGTGAAGAAAAATGTTAAGTGAAAAGAACCGAAGCCCAGTTGGGGCCAGATCAGGCTGTGTTGAGTCACTGACCACACTGGCTAGGAGTTGTCTACTTGGAGGTCTTCTCCACCACACTGGACGTTTATCTAGAAGACATCAGACTCAAGAGCAACCAGAACACCAGCACCTACTCCCCACAGCCAGCTGACTGGGTATATTTCCCCTTCTACTCACCCTGCACCACACTTCACAGAACAAATCATGAGATAAGGACTTCCCCACATAGGTGACTCAATCAATGCTTTGACTAGCACAGCCCACAGCTGGTATTCAGTAAACACTTGGTGAATGAATGAATAAAAGTCTCATTTTAAAACCTCACAACATGCAAAATTCCAACAACAAAAAAATGCCTTTTGTCTAAATGACTAACAACCAGATAGCAATATAAATACCTCCACAGAATCCATCAGACCTTGCAAGAGGAGCTTCTGGTGAGGAAAATCTCCATCCCCAACTGGAAAATACCCCAGTGTTTGGATAGCTCTTTCTTTCATCTGGAAGAACAGAGAATTTTTTTTTTTTTTTGATGAAGTATATAACAGCTTGGTCCTAGAAAAATGTTTTCTGGGAGAAAAATGAGAAGGCAGGGAGGAGGAGTCTGTCTAACTAAATGCATCAGTGCAAGTTTTTTGTTTTAAGCATCTGATTTAACAGAATTACATCTATAAGACACTGGAGGTTGAAAGACATGAAACTAAGTTTATTAAGGGTCCACCACTACAAAAGAAGGAAGCACAAAGTCTTTAACTAGGTCAGTACCCTACAAACCATAACAGCTATAAATGTAGATTCTGGGCCCAGAAGAACCCAAGATCGGGTCACAGCTAGATCGTTTTTAGTAGCCTTTGTGGCTGTGTGACCTCAGGCAAGTTACTTCACTTTTCTGTTTTTTCCTCCTCTGGGAAAACAGAGATGACAAACATACCTACTTCACTAGACCTTCTGAGGATTCAGTTAATTAAAGCATGTGAAGCAATCAGCATATGCTTGGATGGTAATGACTAGCTAATAACAGCCAATAAAAATTACACTGCGATCTTCTTGGTAAGTTTTAAAAAATAGCTAGATTGAGAATAAGATTACATATTTATTAAACTTGTAGTAAACTGATTTTTTCTGTTCATTAAATCACCTTACATTTCAACACTGAGGTACTCTTATCCCAAAGAAAAATTTTAAAGTCTATGAAGGTTTTTATCTAAAATTAAAATACTATAAAGTTCCTCTGGGCTTCCCTGGTAGCTCAGACAGTGAAGAAACTGCCCACAAGGCAGGAGACCTGGGTTCGATCCCTTGGTTGGGAAGATCCCCTGGAGAGGGAAATGGCAACCCACTCTCGTATTCTGGCCTGAAGAATCCCATGGACAGAGGAGCCTGGCGGGCTATAGTCCATGGGGTCGCAGAGTCAGACATGACTGAGCGACTTTCACATTCACATTCAAAGGTCGTTTTCCTCAGAGATGACTCACACTGCTTACCCAATGCCCAAACCTCTTAAAACCACCTGGTTATAGGAGGTTAAGATTTAGATCTGGTCTGAAATTATAAAAATCATATAACTATTTAACACTTTATTACCTACCTTTTGCATGACAGAAGAATAAACTTGATGCATTTAATCTTTACCCAAATCTTAACAAGTTATGCGCCTTAATTGGAGTAACTGGGTCAAAAGGCACACACTTGAAGGCTATACACAAATCACCCACAACTCAAAATTAAACAGTTTTCAGAAGAGAAGGGTAAAAGGAAGAGACATGCCTTATTTGTTTCTTTACTGGAGGGTATTCTGTTTAGCAGGCTTTCCACAAGCTGCAGCTTGGTAAAGCCCGATCCCTCACTGGGGATTGGGAGGGGACCATTTCTGCCGATTTCCCCCAGGGCTGTACAGGCAGCAATCGCCAAGAGAGGGGAGGTACTGTCCAAAAATGAGCCTGTGAACACATTTACACAAAACAGAATTATACGTTATTACCCTTGGAATCCAAAGCAACCAGAAACATAATCGAACTTTTCTTAAAGACAGCAAATGAAAATCAAAGTCTACGATATATTTTCTAGTTGATAATTTGTTATCATTTCTTTAGTAATAAAATACCATGGAGTGGGGTGCTTTCTTGACATTTAAATTTTTTCCCACAATGGAATCATATCTGTTAAACAGAAACATACAGAAAAAATATACAGAAAAACGAGAATACCTTCAGTGTTATTAAAAACAGAATTTATTTAGCATCAAGATTTTGTGAAAAAGCTTCTATGTTTAGAGTACAATGCTATAAAAAGAAACTAAAATGTTACAATAAATTTTAACCTCATTCAAAATCTTGTAACTATTTATGCTGACATCCACATCAGCATAAACACATTAATTACCAATAGTTTCTGCGGCGCTCTGAGTGAGCTCCTCTTGTTCGGGCAGGAAATCGGCACGTGTCTCCACGTTTGGCTGCTCTGCCATTTTCATTTTCTTCTTAGCCAAATATCTTCCTACTGTGAATCCCAGTGCCAGCAAGGATCCGTGCTGTATCTCCGGGCTCTGGATTCAACAACACAACAGCGTATGTCTGTCTCCCTCTCACACGTGTGAACGCACTGCAATAACTGTGTTTATCACAGTCATCTCCCCATAAAACACAAGGCCGAAGGATAAAGTGATCATGGGAGGCTCCACAGGATGTCAGTAAACCAGCTAGCGAACAAGAGAACCTTGAGTTTCAAACACAGAGAATTCTGAGAAGCTGAGTTGAGTCGTGCCTTCTGTTTGCATTCCCTAATCCCATACCCACTCCGGTTCTGGTGAGGTGACTCCCTCAATGCTCTGATAAGCACATACGCTTTCTTCTCACTTATAACACTTATATAACTATACCATCATAATTTCCAAGCATGATTTTCCCCTACTGCCAACAAAATACAATGAACTAGATCCTATTTCTAATTGCAAAAACCTCCAAACACGGGCAGGCAACAGAATATTTGAAAGCACATGACTTCAACAGTGTTTCCTGATGGCAGGTACAAAGAGAGGTGGCAGGAGATGGGGAAGAAAAAAGGGACCAACATTTCTGAGCGCCAAGCACTACCAGAGCTTCTCACGTATCTACTCCCCACTGTCCTCCTAGCACCTAGAACAGTGCCTGTGAGACACAAGGCACTCAAACTCGTCGACTGCACTGACTGAATCCATGTGTTATCCATCTCATTTCATCTTTACCATCACAAAAGCAAGCAATTTATGCGTTCATTTTACAAATGAGAACATAGAAAAAATATATTAGATGCTTTTGTAAAACTTCTATTTCACACACACACACACACATACACAAAAGACAAAGGCAAAACTAATAACATACATGATTGTCTTTTGTAGTCTTTATCAGCTGTTCTATCATTGACTTCAGCTCATTTCCCGACACTGTAGATACCACCACGGAATAAAACAAGGCTGCCAGTTCACGCATCTCTTCTTTACTGCTATTCATCAGACTCTGAGCGGTGTAGAAAGAAATATGTACATGATATAGGATCATCTCCCTGCTGACAACTTCTAACAGTTAAAGTTAAAAGAATACATGATACATTACAATGTTCAACCTATTGGTATTTTTGAGAAAAGAACACAATCTATTATTTCAAAACAAAATAAAGCCGAGCTACCCTCCCTTTCTGAAAATGAGCATTCTAGCTTTGAGGCATCTGATGGACGCCGCCCGCGGGAATGAACACGTGGTTGCAGGCGGTGCCTCTGGTCACGTGGGGGCGCCCTTGCACCATCCCTGCCCTCTGGACCACAAGGGCATTCATTCTCCCTCCTGGCAGGTTCCCGCACTTCCCTGGGTCCTTAGCACAGAGGACCACGACCCCCACCCCAATCTGTTCTCTGGGAACTTCTTCCTCTTCGGGGAAAGAAAGGGCACCTGCACGTGCCCAAATGTCACTGCAGGGTAAGGGGCCAGCAGACTTCTGATGTTACCATTTCTGAATAACAGTGAGTCACTGCAGGCCTGAGCCAGGCATGTCCTATTCTGAGAGGAGTGCCTTGCCTCAAAATGCACCTTCATCTTTGGAGAGCCTGTGCATGGGCCAGGAAGGGGCAGGAAGAGCCAAGATTTCCTTCCCAGTATTAAATGCTTTTTTTCTTTTTTTGATTGGAAGGCGCTAGTGCTTAAGTGCTATGCAGGAGACATAAGGGATGTGGGTTCGATCTCAAGTCATGAAGACCTCCTGGAGAAGGGTATGACAACCCACTCCAGAGTTCTTGCCTGGAGAGCCCCATGGACAGAGGACTCTGGCAGGCTTCAGTCCATAGGGTCACAAAGAGTTGGACATGACTGACCATACACAGGATAGACCAAAATCTCATGTGCATTTTCATCAAAGATACAAAATATAAAACAGGTAGAATTAATATATAACTGATCTAAAACAGAGATTTACATGTTTTCTGCAGCAGTTCTACTCTGCCACTGTATTAATAAAAGCAGTCACATGGGTGTGGCTGGATTCCAGTACAATTTTATGGACGCTACAATTTCCACATGTCAGGAAATTTTACTCATCTTTTGACTTTTCCTTCAACCCTTAAGAAATGTAAACACTAGTCTTAGCTGGCAGGCCACGCTAACAGGAGGCAGGACAGATTTAGCACACAGACTGCAGGTTAATGACCCCTGATCTACAAGACCAAAGGTCTAAAATCATTTTAAAATCAGCAAATCTCCATAGAGTAAAAAATCTTTTTGAACTAGATGCAATTTCATGAGACTAGATTTTTTAGAAAAGGGCAAAACTCACTCTTGGTAAATTACATTCACGTGTTCACACTTAAAAGAATCTGTACATTTTACCATAATTCAAACTGCATCTTCCAAAAAGAACTGCATTATGTAGCACAAGAGGTATACAAAACTGCACAAGCCAGACCTGTACTAAGAAAGATTATTCACTCTACTCATCTGAAATTCAAGTTTAACTGAGTATCCTGCATTTTTATTTGCTAAACCTGGCAACTCTTTTGGTGTGACCATGGGAACAAAACACTCTCCAACATGGTTGGTGGGAGTGTGAACTGGAACTACGCATGGCTCCGATAGTAAAGCATCTGCCTGCAGTGTGGAAGACCCGGGTTCAATCCCTGGGTTGGGAAGATCTCCTAGAGAAGGAAATAGCAACTCACTCCAGTACCCTTGCCTGGAAAATCCCATGGAAAGAGGAGCCTGTAGCCCATGGACAGTAGTCTACAGTCCATGGTGTCGCAAAGAGTTGGACATGACTGATCAAGACTTCACTTTCGATTTCACTCTTTCATATGGAGGATGTGCACTGTCTATTAAAATTGCATCCATGTGTCCTCAACGCCGTTTCTGCAGAATCCAACTAAAAATACACCCACTCGTATTCAAAATGACAGACTGTTCATTGCAGCAGTCTGGAAGTACCCTAAATGACCATCAATAAGGATCCAGAATAATTCCAACTCAATGGACATGAGTTTGAGCAAGCTCCGGGAGATGATGAAGGACAGGGAAGCCTGGCGTGCTGCAGTCCATGGGGTCTCAAAGAGTTGGACACGACTGAGCGACTGAACAACAAGAATAATTCCACAGCCATGCTGTGAAAAATAAAGAAGTTGTTAAAACAAAGAGGATGTTCTCTCTACAGTCATGCAGGAATAACTCCATGTTCTAAAGCTAAGTGAAAGAAGTAAGGTACAAAACAGTGTGAAAAAGTATTGTGTAACACCTTGTGTGTGAAAAAACGAAGAAAAGTTTAAAATGTTGATTTCATCTGCGTGTATATGTGTAACTAAACTCTAGAAGGGACACTGTATACAAATAAGTGATAACCTATATGTCTGTCAGGTGAGAGAGGAAGAGGCAGGAAGTTGAAGGAATCTGGGCAGGTAAGAGACAGAGAAAGATGTTTTACATAATGTTTTATTTAAACTATACGAAATGATTACTTTTTTACTTTTAAAGCAGAAAAATAATTCTTTTTTACTTATATGACTCTCCACTCATCTCCCCCTCTCACCTAAATGGATCACGGCCGCACACTGACCTACAAGCTTCCTAGTAAATGCCTGACGATCAGAGTTTTCAAAGTGACCTAAAGGCAGAAAAGGTCACAGGAACCCTGGTAGGAAGGCGAAATCATGACACCGAAGTTTAAAACACAGAGAATCAAAACGAAACACACAGGCAAAGGATATACCTTTATCCATTCAGTTTTGTCTACAAATTTGGTGGCCAACTTTTCTGGATACACTGAGACAGCTTCCAACAGACAGTACATGACTGGCAAACCTAAATAAGAAGGAATTCAGAAGCATTTTAATTTCAAGAAAAGTGATACATATACAAGGATCACTAAATTCCTTCAAAGCATAAGGTTACATCTTTAGGAGGCATTTCCCAGTTTTACGAAACAAACGTTAACCTGAATACAGTATGTGACTCAATACAGCAAATTTACAGCCTTACTGTCTATAAAAAGATGCCCTGTTCTTCACACCCACTTGCAAAGTAAAAATACATTATCTATTGTTAGCATTTCTTTCTGCAAAGAGAAATAGTATATCAAAGCTGAAATTAGACAAGTTTAGAAAAGAAAGATTCACGTTCAGTTATAGGAGAGAGGAGAGAAAATAATTTTGGTGAAAATTGTCAGCTGAGTTTAAAATTAAGATTTTTGCTTTAGTGCTTTAGTACCCGTCCTCGGTATCACGACCTCCTACCTCCAACACCTGCTAAGAGCTGCTGAAGCAGGCCGATGTAGATCTGAACAGGGTTGGTTTCCCCACTCTTGGAAGATGAGGAGGAGGGTGTCGCCTGGCTGCCTGACATTAAAGTCCGTATGTAGCGTCCAATGGCTGGGGCATGATCTTGCATATCAGCTAAACTCTGAGAGGTGGGCACCACCCCCGCGCTGTGAGCCAGGCACATGCGCAAGTACAAGACGATCTACGGATGGAAGGAAGAAGGACACCAGATAAGCTTCTCATAAAATCAAGGTGGGAGATGTTCTTCAAAGTGACAGTTCCCAGCTTTGATGCCCCCACCCTCCTTCACAAAGCTGTTCAATAATCCTCACAGTAGCTGGAAAACATGACTCAATATGTGAACTGAAAAAAACTATAATTTTATATAACCAGCTTTTATAATCCAAAGAGAGTGCTTTTTAATAGAGTTTAATGGAGTTAAAATGCAAACTCAACTTTTAAAGTCTAAAACAGGTACAACGAAAATCATTTTTTTTTAGAGATGTGTGTGTATATATCAGAGAGAGACAGACAGACAGACACTAGGCAGAAACCCAGGGCCAATGATCTATTCCTGTAGAACTCCAGTTGAATTTAATCTCCACTGGCATAAGAACTTGAGAAAATGGGTTCAACTCATCTACAGAAGAGTAGCTACGATGTCATTAAAAACCTCTGACACAAATTAAGTTAGTCAGGAGTCTTCTGGAAGTGCTTTTCCTTGACAGCTAGAACAGGACTGGCAGCAATTCCATCGTGAGTATTCTCACTCACTGTGAACAAGATTATCTCTTGCCATTTAATTAGTGCAAGCCAATGACTGAAACAATAGAATTTTCCTTAGTAAATGAGGTAAATTAATCTAACCCTCCAACCTTCAAAGCTGGATAGTCCAAATAACCTCAATATATCATTGGCTTTAAAATTCAAATCTAATTTGCTGTGAATTCCCAACAGCAATCAATGTAAAGAAAGTACCTAGATCTCTCATGAAAAGAATCTCACTGAGATAAATATATTTCTTGACTCTGCTGTGAATTAAAACAATACCAATTATCAAGCACTGTTTTTCCTAATAAACAATCTGATATAAAACAATGACATCACTGTATGGGTTTTTACCTAGAACACAAAAAATTCACGGACATCTTTTTGACTGTGACACTATCCTTAAGAATGCCCTGCCAAAATGAAACAGAAATATACGCCAGTCCTACCTCTCCAAAGGCTGCTGGGTTGAACGGAAGGACAGTGGTCCCAGTCATGTATTTGGCTGGCGTTTTCATTCGATGGGAAGCCTAATAAAAAGAAACCCCCCAAAATCAATTACTGAAAAAAAAAGCACATGTACCTTTTCTTGACTCAAAAATAACTGTATTTCTAGCTACGTTACTATCTGCTACTGGTTTTTTCTAGTCAAATATTTTTACATTATTCATGCTTGATCGTGCACAGACCTCAAACCCTAAGTGACAGATGTGCTGCCTTTTGACTGGCTTCTTAAAAAAGAAGAAACCTACAAATTAACTACACTTTAATAAAAAGAAAGGAAAAAAAGAAAAAGCTCCAAAGATGACACAGTAGGAAGTAAAAATTAAAAGAATAAACCTATTCCGGGCATCTACTGACACAGTCGCACCAGGGCACTGAATGCCAGTTATTTTCATTAATAATAAAGGTAGAAGAAAAATATTAGCACAAAAGCACCTTCTGCCCCCCAGTTACGGCACTGCTACAGAGAAGAGAATCATGGCTGCCACAAACTGCCCTCCAACACCTATAAGATGTCTGTCTACACAAAAAGCTACCACCACCAGAGAAGAGAATCATGGCTGCCACAAACTGCCCTCCAACGCCTATAAGATGTCTGTCTACGCAAAAAGCTACCACCACCAGTAGAGATGAAGGCAGCAAGCTGTCCCCCAGCACACTTACAGAAACATTCATGTAAAAAGTCGGACAGATCTGGGTTGTGACTGCCAATCCTCTGATCTACCAGTAAAATAGGAGACTTGCAAAAAGCAGGTATGATGTTCTCTCATGAACACAGGGGAAAAAATCTGAACTGCTCCCTAAAGGGTTCTTAAATTTACATTGTCCTAAATAATGCCCTTAAGAATAAAAAGATATATTTGGGGGAATTCCCTGGCAATCCAGTGGTTAGGATTCCATGCTCTCACTGCTGAGGGCCCAGGTTCAATCCCTGGTACGGGAAATAATATCCCACATCCCACAGGCTGCATGGCACAGTTAAAAAAATAAACACAAAAATAATAAGAGTTAATATTTTTAAGCATGTCTTGCCAAGGGGAAAAATTTTAAACACAGCCAAAATGTTGAACAGCATAAAAGAAACTGTAAGTAATTTAGATTTGGGCAGATTAATTACACTTGAGATTTATATTTTTCTCATTTTGTGCCTCTCTCTTATTGTAAATATTAACATTGTTAGAAACTTTACTACTATTCAGCATTTAGTGATTAGCATTTTACACAGTGTCACCAAAAAAAAGGTATGTTTATTTTCATCATTCACTATGTGACTCAAACTAATAATATGAAAGTAAATACCATACCTTTTCTTGGATATAGTATACCATTTCTGGGAAAGACGGCATCTGCTTAGAAGCACTGTCTTTCCTGTTTCTACCAGGAAGACACCTTAAAACACGTTGTGCCTCTCCATGAACTTCCTCCCGCCTTCCGTAGAGATAAGAAAGATAAATAAATTTCACTAACCAGAGAATGATCATATGAAAAATAAGAACAGCAATTTTATCTGGCATTTGTCTTAAGTATATTCTTGGCTACATGCAAAGAATCATAAAATACATGAGAAGCAATCACTTCTTTTTCGAAATTTCATTAGTCACGGAGAGTCACGTGGCTTGCATCTTCAAATTTTACCCACAGGAAATAACAAGACAGGGTATGACTACAGGTCTTCATGCTGTGTCAAGGGGTTCATATTTTTAACTCGAATACGTTGCTTCTAAATTAAACAGACTACGCTACAAACAACATAAATTTTATTCAATTTTCAACTGAATTTGAAATAAACCCAAGTTCGTATCAACACCTTTGAAACTTACGGGTCTCCTGCAGCTAACAAGAGCAAATATCTGGAAGGAATATGGTCTGAGGGAAACACCGTACTGGCAAATTTCACAGCCACTTGTCGAACTTGAACTTCAGGCTATTTGACACATAAACACACAAACACAGACATAAAAAAAAAAAATTCAAGTAACAACTCATTTTAGTCAAGGTAAGTCATTTTAACTGTAAACAATCAAAATTTAAGTTGATACTTCAGTAAATATATCTAAATAAATAAAAATCTTTTTAGTCGAGATCTTTAACCATGTTGTTTAAAAGTCTCTGGACAAAGGCATTATTTAAAAAGTGCTTTTATGACCTAAGGGGATCTTCCAAGTAAAGCAGGAAACCCCACCGAGACTGCTGTCAGAGAATCTCTCTGTAGATGCCCATACTCAGCCGGACCATGGGACCAAGGTCACAGGGGCAGTTTTCAGCCACCACCTCTGCTTCCTCAACTCTCACGCTCTCAGCCACATGAGTGAAATTCACATAGTTTGCAGGGAACACAAACAGAGCCTACTTGGAGTCCCTACAAATTTAAAGTAAAATACCACCAACACTTTCAGGTTAGCTCTAAAGTTAAAAATGACTTCAAAGCAAAATTTCAGCTGCATACATATATCCAACTGGGGCTTCCCTGATAGCTCTGTTGGTAAAGAATCCGCCTGCAATGCGGGAGACCTGGGTTCAATCCCTGGCTTGGGAAGATCCCTGGCAGAAGGGAAAGGCTACCCGCTCCAGTATTCTTGCCTGAAGAATTTCATGAACTGTATAGTCCATGGGGTTGCAAACAGCTGGACATGAATGAGCAACTTTCACTTTCACATATATTCAATTAACTTAAATAGATTGAGACTGCAATCTATAAATATCAAGTTCGACCAGAAAAAGCAGCTGTAGAGTCTAATGATGCTGAAGCTTTATTCTCACGTACCTTCCCCCTGGGTCAATCCTCCAGTCACAACATAAGTGAGATGAGAGGTGCTTAGAAACATGTGCTACCTCATTCATTCAGGTGTTCTTACTCTTCAGCATTCCCTGTATAGGGCAATATACTAAGGACTAGTCTATATGATTTAGCCCTCAGTCTGGCTGCCTTACATGTAGTCTGGGAAAACAAACCAAATCACCTATAACTTGGTAATATTGTTATGTGACTTGATCTGCATAAGTATAACCAGTACCCATGTGCACTATACAAGCATTCCATTTTCATATGAGATTACCAATGAAGAGTTTTAAGTATTTGATTCTAATGAGCTTCCAAACAAGCCTATACTACTTTGCTCATGTTATATGACCATGAACCAGATACACTGGACACCAAGACCATTTGACAATGGGACTCTACATATAATAAGATTTCTGAACGTTCATAATTATCCTGTTCCATTTCAACAGAAGCCAGACATGTTTCTGAACCTTTAATAATTCCCTCAATATAAATACGGAAGCCAAATTCAGTGAGATGCAAATCATATTAATCTCACCAATATTTGACATTTTTCCCTCTTTAATCTCCCTCTCTTTCTATTCCTAGAAATAGAGGTCAAAAAACTGACTAAAGCAATACATAATATATTATTTTATACTGTATACTATATATCATATATACACATGTACATGTATATTGGGCTTCCCTGGTGGCTCAGACAGTAAAAAGTCTGCCTGCAATGCAGAAGATCTGGGTTTGGTCCCTGGGTTGGGAAGATCCTCTGAAGAAGGACACGGCAAGCCACTCCAGTATTCTTGCTTTGAATCCTATGGACTGAGGAGCCTGGTGGGCTACAGTCCATGGGGTCACAAAGAGTTGAACACGACTAAGCTACTGACACTATGTGTATATAACCATAGATATTAAAAATTCTCTTACAAACTCCCACGATAGGCAGATGAAGAGGACTCAAAGAAAGAAGAGTATGTATGATGGTACTGGCTTATTTCCTACAGACTCATTTTGATACATAAAATGTGTCTTTCCTTCTGCTCTTCTCTCCCAATGTTACCTACAGAACTCTACTCCAAGGGACTGTAGGGCTCAGCTACCAGTTAAAACAAAACACAACCAACTAGGAGAACGTGACATTAAGAACAGTTCTCCAACAAGGAAGCCTTTAAACATAAGGTCTCTGTGAATATCACTACTCCTTCTTCTCTAAAATCATATTTCCATAATGAAGAATTAAAAACACATCACATTAGAATTTTCCATTCAAACAGCTATTTTCTATGCCTAGTTTGTACCTAGAAATCTTGGTTTGAAAGGCAAGATTGACAATAAAAGACTTTATGGGGGCAAAAAAAAAAATCATAAATCACAGTCCAAGGGAAAGCAAATACTCTTCTTCATTATTAAGAAGAAAAGCAATTCAAATTTTGATTATAAAAATATAAAATGCGTACATTACCCGCCACTGTGGTTCACATAGTTGGACCTACCTTTATTAAATACGAGGCCACAAGTGCCTCCATGAGAGTCCGCTGTGCGCCTTCCAAAGTGCTGTAAGCTCCAACCATCATGGATAATGCTTCTTGAATAGCGAGTCGCGTCTCGGGCTCTTCCTGTTGAAAGATGATAAAAACAGTGTTTCCGTCACCGTTGAGTTTCCGTCACCGTTGAGTTTCCGGCTGAGCATCCAAACAGAAAGCACACACTTGCCAGGTTTCCCTACCTTACACAGGGCTTCAAAGAGCTGCTGCACGAGGGCTATATCCTTAGTGAACAAATGTGGCATTCGACTGCAAGAGAACGTGAGACCATCATTACTACTGAAAATTTCCATAAGGCAGAAAAAAACGAAACTAAACACACATTTTCCTGAACTTGCACTTTCCCCTCTGGGCACCATGTGGGCATCACTGGGTCACCTCCCCAGAGAACCAAACATTTTTTAAAGTCAATATTTAATTCTACTGTCTAATCCAAGTAACTCTAGATTAATTCATGTGTTATCTAGATAGTCTCACTAGAATCTATTCCATACATTCAGTTAACATTTCTTATTTTGAAATAAAGAAAAGAGATGAGACTAAATGCTATTTAAACTAAAGACTACGGTGACAAGAAGCTCCGTCAACTGCATGCCAGCACACAAGGGGCAAGGTCTGTCGACAATGCTGTGCTGTATCAGTTGATCTGAAATGACTTGTCTTCTGAGCCCCCAAACTCCTTCCCTACACAGTGCAGAAGAGCCTGACCTCCTGTGCAGGGGTGCAGGCAGCGGTTAGGGCCACTGAAGATGCTGCTCCTCTCACCCCCTGCTCTGAAATATGTGAACAAAGAGGAAACCAGGAAGAAGTGGGTGCAGGAAACCAGACTAAACAGAGGAGAAAAAAAAAAATCCACCTTTGGAAACTCAAGAATCGTTAACACTATCAGAAAAGAGAATCACTAGAAAAACCCTTGATTATTGATATTATAAACACTAGTAGTAAGTCGTAACAAAAAGACTTAAGATCAATCAAATGTCTCTATGTAGGGTACAAGAAAACTAACATGTTAGGACACAATCCAGCACAAAATCTCATTTCAAGGCTGCCATTTAATACAGTAACATATCTTCAAATGTAAATTAAGATGTCTCACATCATTATCCTTCTACAAGGAAGACATTTCTAAACAACCTATGGCCATTAAATAATTTCCTTTCAGACTCATAACAAATTTATTATCCATCCATTATTAAATGCCACAATTTTTCTTAGTTTACCAACAAGGAGTATCTCTCACTGAAAAGGAGTTTACTCACCTGGAGAGTTTTCCAACAGCTGAATATGCCATAGACAGTAGCTTAGGGTCCTTGAAATTAAGAAAAAAAAAAAAAGAACAAAAAAGCAGACAGAACAAAAACACAGTAAATGGCAAAACCTTTTTGCTGCAATGAAATGCATTATTTTACTCCTTGTTAAACCTAGATCTCACTGTGCCTAACTACATGATACCAGAATCTGAACAAAACAAATAAAAATGTCCAAACCCAGGATGCATCAGACTACTAAAAGAAAAAACAAAACAAAACTGTCCATCCCCCACTCACTCCAAAAGGAAAATGCAGAGGTCATATAATAGAATAGTTTCTCTCCACTGATGCTAACTTCAGGATCCTTTCAATACTATGTAACCTGCAAATACCAAAATTCACCACCAACTGGGAAGACAGCCTAACTTATTAGAAAATTCATCACTGCCCAACACACTTGGATCCACCCTCTCTTACCCCAAATTTCAGGAAGCAAGAAAGCAATTATCTAAAAATCTGCACTATAGTAAATTGCTTCTTCTCATACCTTTCACCTTAAAAAGTTAAAGGGATCATAGTATTTGGGTGAGTTAGTGAGGGTGCCACTCAAGATACAGATAGAATTTTACATTGCTTATGAAAATCAGGAGTCTGACATTACTCCGAACACAGCAGCACTTCTGTGAGCTGAAGTTTATACACTTCACAAAGGATTCACACACCTACCTAGCCACTCTTATGGGCTCATCTGTTGAGAAGACATGCAGAGGTCATCTGGAGGTTAAGATAATTACAGCCCTGTAGATTATCTGGCCACTCTAATCTACCTCAAATATCTAGTTTCTCCCCAAAAAGCCCCAAAGCATTTTTGTATCTACCAGCAATCCAAAGCACTTATCTATGCCATAAAAATAATCTGAAAGGTTCCCAAGGCCTTAAGCACCAGGCAAGCTCTGCTCACTCAACAGAAGAGGACAGGAGAGCCAGGCCTAGCACTGCCCCAAAGCACAGCTGCACAACAAGTGAACAGTTTGCAATAATAATATCTACTAACATGCCTTCACTGTGCTAAATTATCTCATTTAATCTTCACAATCATCTATGATCATTTAATCTTCACCGTAATCCGATGAAATGATACTATTAGCCTCATTCTTCTAAAAAAGAACAGAGGTCCAAAGAATTTAAGTTACTCATGAAGGAACAAAGCTAGGATTCAAACTCAATTCTAGCTCCAAATGGCAAAATAATGGTCACTATACTACTGCAAACATGCATTCATATTTAGCTAAGACTTAGGAAAAGAATATTAACTAGCGTTCTTAAAATTTTACCTTTTTTTTTTAGCCAATTCCCTTGAAATACTAGAAATGGTTAAGAGTGATACAGTAAGAAAAAACAGGATTTGAAAAACTACAATCCAAGGAATCCTCATCCCACTTAGCTTAAGGAATCAAAAATTTACTGAATGCATGTTTTGACAGTTTTGAATCAATAAAATCTCAGTTTCTGGGAATTAACACTGTTTCTCAGTACAAGCAAATCGAAATAGATCTATATGGAAATAAATCATAAAATAAAATATAATCCTTTTCATTCCATTTTTGCGCAGTTTCTAAAATAAAATGTACCAGCTTTTTAAAATGTTACATAAAGAAATAAGACCACTTCAAGATCCATATCAATTTTTAATGCTTACTTCCCAAAAAAGGGGACAAAGATGTTGGTAATTTCTGAAATTTGCACCACCTCAATTAAAAATGTTAAGAAATGATGGAACAACAGCAAACTTTAACTGTATCAACATACAGACCAGGAAAGGTTATAACAGAATTTAAAATCTAAAATATTAACAAAAAGTAAAAAAAAAAAAAAAACCGAGTCACTTACCTCTTTATATTCATTGATTAGCTTGGTGAGACCATTCAAAAGCATTGGACCTAAAGGCTTAATCTTGATTTCTGGACAGCTTGTTAAAAAACAACACATACACAAAGCAAGATGTAAGAATCTTGTAATTACGCATTGTTTCAGATTATTACTTAAAACAGAGACATAGCTGACGTAAGTTTAAATAATCTATCAAAATGTGACATATTTTAAGGTAAGCAAACACATTTTCTTTCTAGGTAAGATACTCTTCCATCCCTTCATCACTCCGAACAGCTTGAAAACTTAACAAACAGTTCAAAAAACTTACGTTACACAAATGTGATGCACAAATTGCAGGGATAATGTTCTTAATTTTGAATTTGTATTTGTACCAAAGAGTCCATCATACACCACCTATGAAAACAGAACATCAAGAATACCAATTAAGGAGGACAGCAATTTATTATTTTCAAATACAACTGAGGATTCAACAGTAGGTCTTTTGTACTACACTTTGTTCTTCAAAATTAATGCAGTTCTATTTCACCAAGTATTTTAGCTGACGGCCGTAGGAAGTTAACAAGTAGCTTCAATTAACAGTCTGGGTAACAAACACAATGGTTGATGATTCAAGTCTGCGCTGTTTGTCGGGCTACCACTAGGAAGCAACACAGAGTTCATGCTGCAGTGGGCCACCACTCAAACGCAGAGAAATGTTTCCAAAGTAAGTTCACATGTAATTAAGAAAGGTTAATACCTCCCAAATGATTTAATCTGCTGATGTCCTCTGCGTGAGAGTGGTGGCCCACTGCAGCATGAACTCTGTGTTCCTTCCTAGTGGTAGCCCCAAAATAGCACAGACTTGAACCATCAACCATTGTGTTCATTATCCAGACTTTACTGAAGCTACTTGTTGGCTTCTTACAGCCGTCAGATAAAATACTTGTGTGAAACAGAACTGCATTAATTTTGAAGAACAAAGTATAGTACAAAAGATCACAAACTGATCGCATGGACCACAGCCTTGCCTAACTCAATGAAATTATGAGCCATTCTGTGTAGGGCCACCCAAGACAGATGGGTCATGGTGGCGAGTTCTGACAAAATGTGGTCCACTGGAGAAGGGAATGGCAAACCACTTCAGTATTCTTGCCTTGAGAACCCCAAACAGTATGAAAAGGCAAAAAGACAGGACATTGGAAGATGAACTCTCAGCTTGGTAAGTGCCCAGTATGCTACTGGAGATCAGTGGCGAAATAACTCCAGAAAGAATGAAGAGAAGGAGCCAAAGCAAAAACAACACCCAGTTGTGGATGTGACTGGTGATGGAAGTAAAGTTCAATGCTATAAAGAACAATATCGCATAGGAATCTGAAATGTTAGATCTATAAATCAAGGCAAATTGGAAGCGGTCAAACAGAAGATGGCAAGAGTGAGCATTGACGTTTTAGGAATCAGGGAGCTAAAATGGACTGGAACAGGTGAATTTAACTCAGACAACTCTTACTTCTACTACTGTGGGCAAGAATCCCTTAGAAGAAATGGAGTAGTGATCATAGTGAACAAGAGAGTCCAAGATGCAGTACTTGGGTGCAATCTCAAAAACGACAGAATGATCTCCATTCCTTTCCAAGGCAAACCATTCAATATCACAGTAATCCAAGTCTATGCCCCAACCAGTAATGCTGAAGAAGCTGAAGTTGAATGGTTCTATGAAGACCTACCAGACCTTCTGGAAATAACAGCCAAAAAAGATGTCCTTTTCATTATAGGGGACTGGCATGCAAAAGTAGGAAGTCAAGAGATACCTGAACACAGGCAAATTTGGCTTTGGAGTACAAAACGAAGCAAGTCAAAGGCTAACAGAGTTTTGCCAAGAAAACGCACTGCTCATAGCAAACACCCTCTTCCAACAACACAAGAGAAGACTCTACACATGGATACACCAGATGGTCAATACTGAAATCAGATTGATTATATTCTTTGCAGCCAAACATGGAGAAGCTCTACACAGTCAGCAAAAAAGAGACTGGGAGCTGACTGTGGCTCACATCATGAATTCCTTATAGCCAAATTCAGACTTAAATTGAAGAAAGTAGGGAAAACCACTAGGCCATTCAGGTATGACCTAAATCAAATTCCTTTCGATTATACAGTGGAAGTAACAAATAGATTCAAGGGATTAGATCTGATAGATATGGACAGAGATTAGTGACACTGTGCAGGATGCAGTGATCAAGACCATCCCCAAGAAAGAAATGCAAAAAGGCTAAATGGTTGTCTGAGGAGGCCTTACAAATAGCTGGGAAAAGAAAAGACGCAAAAGGCAAAGAAGAAAAAGAAAGATATACCCATTTGAATGCAGAGTTCCAAAGAATAGCAAGGAGAGATAAGAAAGCCTTCCTCAGTGATCACCGCAAAGAAATAGAGGAAAATAATAGAATGGGAAAGACTAGAGACCTCTTCAAGAAAATTAGAGACACCAAGGGAACATTCCATGCAAAGATGGACACAATAAAGGACAGAAATGGTATGGACCTAACAGAAGCAGAAGATATTAAGAAGATGTGGCAAGAACACACAGAAGAACTATACAAAAAAGATCATCATGACCCATATAATCACGATAGTAAGATCACTCACCTAGAGTCAGACATCCTAGAATGCAAAGTCAAGTGGGCCTTAGGAAGCATCACCATGAACAAAGCTAGTGGAGGTGATGGAATTCCAATCGAGGTATTTCAAATCCTGAAAGATGACGCTGTGAAAGTGCTGCACTCAATATGCCAGCAAATTTGGAAAACTCAGCAGTGGCCACAGGACTGGAAAAGGCCAGGTTTCATTCCAATCCCAAAGAATGGCAACGCCAAACAATGTTCAAACTACCGCACAACTGCACTCATCTCACATGCTAGCAAAGTAATGCTCAAAATTCTCCAAGCCAGGCTTCCAACAGTACATGAACTGTGAACTTCCAGATGTTCAAGCTGGATTTAGAAAAGGCAGAGGAACCAAAGATCAAATTGCCAACATCCGCTGGATCATCGAAAAAGCAAGAGAGTTCCAGAAAAACATCTATTTCTGCTTTATTGACTATGCCAAAGCCTTTGACTGTGTGGATCACCACAAACTGTGGAAAATTCTGAAAGAGATGGGAATACCAGACCACCTGACCCACCTCTTGAGAAATCTGTATGCAGATTAGGAAGCAACAGTTAGAACTGGCCAAGGAACAACAGACTGGTTCCAAATCGGGAAAGGAGTACGTTGAGGCTATATATTGTCACTCTGCTTATTTACCTTCTATGCAGAGCGCATCATGCGAAATGCCGGACTAGATGAAGCACAGCTGGTTCAAGATTTTTGGAAGAAATATCAATAACCTCAGATATGCAGATGACACCACCCTTACAGTACAAAGTGAAGAACTAAAGAGCCTCTTAATGAAAGTGAAAGAGGAGAGTGAAAAATTTGGCTTAAAGCTCAACATTCAGAAAACTAAGATCATGGCATCCGGTCCCTTCACTTCATGGCAAATAGATGGAGAAACAATGGAAACAGTGAGAGACTTTATTTTATTTTTGGGGTCTCCAAAAATCACTGCAGATGGTGACTGCAGCCATGCTCCTTGGAAGTAAAGTTATGACCAACCTAGACAGCATATTAAAAAGCAGAGACATTACTTTGCAACAAAGGCCCGTCTAGTCAAAGCTATGGTCTTTCCAGTAGTCATGTATGGATGTGAAAGTTGGACTAGAAAGAAAGCTGAGCACCAAAGACTTGATGCTTTTGAACTCTGGTGTTGGAGAAGACTCCTGAGAGTCCCTTGGACTGCAAAGAGATCCAACGAGTCCATCCTAAAGGAAATCAGTCCTGAGTATTCATTGGAAGGACTGATGCTGAAGCTGAAACTCCAATACTTGGGCCACCCGGTGCGAAGAACTGACTCTTTTGAAGAGACTGATGCTGGGAAAGATTGAAGGCAGGAGAATGGGGCGACAGAGGATGAGATGGTTGGATGGCATCACT
Source organism: Giraffa tippelskirchi (assembly GCF_054371585.1). Classification (NCBI taxonomy): domain Eukaryota; kingdom Metazoa; phylum Chordata; class Mammalia; order Artiodactyla; family Giraffidae; genus Giraffa; species Giraffa tippelskirchi. The sequence goes on from NC_137275.1 coordinate 215,321,412, forward strand.
GACTCGAGTTTGAGCAAGCTCCAGGAGTTGGTGATGAACAGGGAGCCTGGCGTGCTGCAGTCCATGGGCTCGCAAAGAGTCGGACACGACTGAGCTACTGAACTGAACTGACTGACAAAGTGTACACCTACAAGAGGTCTATGAATATTCTGCCACATAATTCTAGCTGCTTATTATATAATGTAGCATTACTACCACCACCACTTCTGAACCAAAATTATTAAGCCACTGTCAGGGAAAACAGTGCCTAGTAAGCAAAATGGAAGAAGCTCTGTGATTATTTTATGTTTACAGAAAAACAGAATACAGTATTCGAAATTAGTCAAGGACTTCCCTATAGCTCAGATGGTAAAGAATCTGCTTGCAATGCAGGAGACCCAGGTTCGATCCCTGGGTCAGGAAGATCCCCTGGAGAAGGAAACGGCAACCCACTCCAGTATTCTTGCCTGGAGAATATCATGGACAGAGGAGCCTGGTGAGCTACAGTCCATGGGGTCACAGAGAGTCAGACACGACTGAGTGACTAACACTACTACCACTAAAGATTGGAGAGCAGATACTGGGAATAAAAGTTGTATCACCTAGAAGGAGGAAGTAGAACAAATAAGCCTTAAGAGGGAGAGATATGAAGACAGAAGTTAGGAAGAGGAAGCAGCCACTTAAGTAAGTCATTAAGAGGGAGAGACGTGAAGACAGAAGTCAATGTCCACCATACACATACAGTGAGCAAGACGAGTGTGTTCTTACTTTGGGACTGAAAGGGAGGAGAGGCAGGAAGTAAGAACATTCTAGATAGGAGGGGGCACACTAGAGAAAATCCTGAAACCGGAGCAGATGTTTACCAGGCTACAGGGGGAGGAGCAGTACACCAGGAGTCATGAAACAGAGCCACGAAGACAGCACACTTAAGAGCAACGATCCCTGCTGGCAGGTAAAGTACAGGGCAAGGGGTGCTGAGATGCGAGACCGGGTGGGAAGTAACTGCTGCCTTTCCACCATTTACTGAGAACTTCCTCACTGAATGAGTACTAGCAGCACACTCTAAATCTTCTAGCAGCTATCCCACTCAAGTCTTTACAACACTATCATTACACTCATTCTAGATTTTTTTTTTAAAAGTTCAAAGAAAAACAGGGAAAAAACCCTAAGGTTTATTTAAGATGAAAAGTTGTATTTGTTGTTGTTTCTAGTCACTAAGTCATGTCTGACTCTTTGCAACCCCATGGACTGTAGCCTGCCAGGCTCCTCTGTCCATGGCATTTCCCAGGCAAGAACACTGGAGTGGGTTGCCATTTCCTTCTCCAAGGGATCTTCCCAGCCCAGGCATTGAACCCACCTCTCCTACACTGGTAGGTGGGTTCTCTACCACTGAGCCACCAGGGAAGCCCTATTTATGATCAAAAGCAAGTAACTAATGACAAAACCATGCTCAAATAAATAGTCTCTAGAGCTGGACTGGTCATCACTTGGATAAAAGGCAAGGGCTTCTGCAGAGGGGGCTCATACCCCATACCAACCGAGTACAAAGATTTCCAAGTGCAAAAATAACTCTGGTGGCCACACAGAAAACAGACTGGCTGTGGGCAAGACGGGGCAACAAGGAAGACGACTGTGAGAAGCAAAGCAAGTGACAGTCCCCATTAACATCAGCATCCGCCCTTGGGAGATGAAGACGCTGAGGCGGCAGGGCTCAGAGGCTGTGGCCACTGCCTGCGTGTGGGGCCCCAATCAAGGAAGACTCATTATTCCACTTCAGTGAACGAGGTTCTGCTGCCACCATTTTTGGAAAAACACCACTCAGAAAAGCACTAGTTTGAAAGGGATTATCACCATACATTCAGAGTGAATGCTAACCATAGAGAGTATATATACTATAATCAAAAAATTTCAATATTTTTTTATGCGGACCATTTTTTAAAAGTCTTTACTGATTTGGTTGCAATATTGCTTCTGTTTTATGTTTTGGTTTTTTGGCTCCAAGGCATGTGGGATCTCAGCTCCCCGACCAGGGATGGAACCTGCATCCCCAGTACTGGAAAACAAAGTCTTAACCACTGGACCACCAGGGGAGTCTCTGTAATAAAAATGTTTAAGTATTTTCTACAGCTAAACTTGAGAGAGAAAAAAGAATCTCATTAATCTTGTTATACATATCAATCTACCTCCTGAATATTCATTAATGCAGTTCTTTCTCTAGTTACATAGACATAAAAGTTGTAAACAGGTCGTATTTCTGTCGAAAAAAATCAGTTACCTGAATGTTAGCTGGGAACGTTTCAGCAGCTTGTCTAGAACGAAGAAGGTGGGGGACAATCTTTAACTTGACCCTTGTGCTGACTGGGTCCCTTTTCAGCTCCGGCTTCAGAACCGCTCCCTGTGGAAAACATTGTAATTCAGCACTTCAAAATTATTATCAGTTGAAAAAAATCATGAAAGATCATCTAAATCAATGGTCTCTAAAACTTTTTTCAAGGTCCCTTTATACTCTTAAAAACTACTGAAGCTTCCAAAGATCTTTCTTTTATACTGGAATATCTATGAATATTTACTATATTAGAAATTAAAACTAAAAAAATTTTAAGTACTTATTCACTTAAAAATAGTATTAAACCCAAGATATATTTTCATAAATAACATACTTTTAAGAAAAATTAAAAACTACATTTTTCAAAACAAAAAATGGCACTGAGAGAGTGGTACTGTGTTTTCTGTAAATCTCTTCACTATCCACTTTCATAGAAGAAAGCTGGATTCCTGTATCTTTTTCAGCATGTAATCTGTTGTGATATGTTATTTTGGTTTAAATATATTAAAAAAAATAAAACCAGCTTCACACAGATTATGTGACTGGAAAAATGGTGATGATTTTATTAGGTTTTTCAGGTAATTACAGATATTCTTAATTACAGATATTCTAAATATAGATACCACCCACAAACTTCCACAAACTTGATATACAATAGCTTCTTAAAGGTTGCCATGTGGATTTGAAAATGTATCAATGGAACATCTGCATACTCTGTTACAGTATACTAAATTCCACCACTCTATTAAATTATATTAAATGGCTCCCTTACCCTTGTATGCTTCTGTAACAACATTGGTCATTTGGAAAATATTGGCTCACTGAGTTACGCAAATATTTCATTATAAAACATTCACACACACACAAATCATGACCAATCTTATCAAAAAACTGTAAATACTGACAAGCTGTCGTGCTCAACACAATGAATACAAATTTCCCAAAATTCTAACTTTTGCTTAAAAGCTCAACTTTCACCACTGCCAACAGAGCATGTTAACTGTTTTTCTTGAAACCTCATTTTCTTCATTTTAAAAGAGAAAATTCATGCCAAATACCCATCTTAATAACCAGAGTTTGTCTCTCTACTCTTAACATAAACTAATTTTTTCTGCTTCATCAAGGATATTCATAAGCTGAGTTTTAGTCCCTCTCTTCTTTTTAACCAACAGTGCTGACAGTGAGGAACAGAATGATTCCTAATAATTATTTAGTGACACAGCTCTGACTCATGCTAAGGTCCCAGCAGTGACACTCATCACTGCTTTTGCACCATCAGTGAAAAATTCAACACAGAAAAAAAGAAGAAAAAAAGGCAAAAACTGTCTTGGCTTTGTGAACCTCTAAAAGACCCTCTGTGACCCATGGACCACACTCTGAGAACCACTGACCTAGTTCAACCTCTTAATTTTCTACATGAAGAACATGATGCTCAGAAAAGTTGTGCAATTAGCCAGATCTCTCCTCTCCAAGATATTTATGTGCCTCCATTCAGGAGGAGAATCAGGGTGGGGTGAGAATTCTCAACTCATTGATCTTTCTGCTACATTGCACACAACTTTTTTTTCTGGGGGGGGAGGCCTGTGTCACAGCATGAGGAATCTCAGTCCACCAATCAGGGGTCACACCCCCGCCCCCTGCAGTGGAAGCAGGGAGAGCCAGGGAAGTCCCTATCACACTCAATTTAATCTAACAGGAGTTAATATGATTTTTAAAACACCTATTTATGGTTTAGAAAGCAAACAAATAATTTTGTATGTCTAGGTTTAGACCTGGAATACTTCTAAACACAGTGAACTAAAAAGAACTTAAGTTATTCAGCAACATCTTACTTTGAAAATTCAGAAGAACCCACCTTCTGTCCCAGATTCTAGACCGGGAGTCAACAAACTACAGCCCGTGGGCCAAACCCAGCCTCCTATCTGTCTTGGTAAGGTCTGTGAGTCAAAAGAAGTGTTTAGATTTTCAAACGATTTTTTAAACACCAAAGCAATAGTCTGTAAAACTGTATTTCATAAAAATAATAAGAAATTCAAATTTCAGTATCAATAAAGTCTTACTGGAACATGCCCAAGCTCATTCAGTTATGTTCTGTGGCTGCTTTCACATTATGGCAGAATTGAGTAGCTACAGCCTCAGAACTATAAAGCCATTAAAGTCTAAAATATCTACAGAAAATGTTTACTGAGGCCTAATCTAGGCAGCTGAATGGAAAACACTACATCAGGTAAACTAAGCTACTTCAGGAGATTTTAATCTACCTGCACTAGTATGGTCTAAAACTAGTACTTCCTATAGCATATGTTCAGCCTAAATCAAAATAACCTGGAGAAAATGTTCAAGCATCACCATGTCAATAAAATGCTTTTATGATAATGTAAGAATAAACCAAAACAACCTACCTCTTTTGTTTTCAGTGGTATATCTCCAAGGTATACCTTGTACATCTTATTAATGATGGCAGGATTATTCCAGTCAATCAAGCTACAGAAAGTTTCAACAAAGCTTGTTAAAATTATTATTTTTCTCTCCCACTTCAATAATTTCAAAATATAGTAACCTCAATACATTACTAAAGAAAACTGTTATAAATACACAAATGAAGAGAAGGCAATTGACACTGCAGAAGAGAAGGAAAGGGATTAATTTCTATCAAAGTTAGTTTTCAAACAAAAAAAGTCCCTCATCCCACCATGATTCAATGTAACATAGATCACTGTAGCCAGTGGCCCAATTTGGTACCACTCGGGAAATGGTGGACTGTACTCCACTCTCAGGGTCAGCGACGCGGAGCAGGTCCAGCAGAGCAGAGCCATCTACACTTGTTCAGGCAAGGTTCTGAGGCAAGCTTCTTCTGTTTAGCCACTTGGAGATTCAAAAGTGATATGGAAAGTGACCAAAAAAACCATTTTACCCATTAAAGCCACAACCCTAGGAAGCTTGCTGCCCATGGCATTTCTCAAATTCTGTGTCACTGTGCCTCCAGCATCCCCCTCTTATCTCCCAACACACACTTGGCAGTCTTAACACCTAATTCTACAGACCAGTCTTGCTGTCATTTAGTCGTTAAGACTTATTCCTAACTGGGCCCCACAATAAGGTGACTGAGAACATTACTGCCCAACCTTCTGGGCACCAGGGACTGATTTTGTGGAAGGCAGTTTTTCTACGGACCACGCGTTGGCAGAGGGAAGGATGGGGATGATTTGGGGATGATTCAAGTGCAATACATTTACAGTGCGGTTTATTTCTAATCTAACGCCATTGCTGATCCGGATCATCAAAAAAGAGAGTTTCAGAAAAACATCTATTTCTGCTTTATTGACTATGCCAAAGCCTTTGACTGTGTGGATCACAATAAACTGTGGACAATTCTGAAAGAGATGGGAACACCAGACCATCTGACCACCTGTCTCTTGAGAAACCTGTATGCAGGTCAGGAAGCAACAGTTAGAACTGGACATGGAACAACAGACTGCTTCCAAATAGAAAAAGGAGTATGTCAAGGCTGTATATTGTCACCCCGCTTATTTAACTTATATGCAGAGTACATCATGAGAAACGCTGGGCTGGAAGAAACACAAGCTGGAATCAAGATTGCCGGGAGAAATATCAATAACCTCAGATATGCAGATGACGCCACCCTTATGGCAGAAAGCGAAGAAGAACTAAATAGCCTCTTGATGAGAGTGAAAGAGGAGAGTGAAAAAGTTGGCTTAAAGCTCAGTGTTCAGAAAACCAAGATCATGGCATCTGGTCCCATCACTTCATGGGAAATAGATGGGGAAACAGTGGAAAACAGTGTCAGACTTCATTTTTGGGGGCTCCAAAATCACTGCAGATGGTGACTGCAGCCATGAAATTAAAAGACACTTACTCCTTGGAAGGAAGGTTATGGCCAACCTAGATAGCATATTTAAAAGCAGAGACATTACTTTGCCAACAAAGGTCCGTCTAGTCAAGGCTATGGTTTTTCCAGTGGTCATGTATGGATGTGAGAGTTGGACTATAAAGAAAGCTGAGCGCCGAAGAATTGATGCTTTTGAACTGTGGTGTTGGAGAAGACTCTTGAGAGTCCCTTGGACAGCAAGGAGATCCAACCAGTCCATCCTCAAGGAGATCAGCCCTGGGTGTTCAATGGAAGGACTGATGTTGAAGCTGAAACTCCAATACTTTGGCCATCTCATGCGAAGAGCTGACTCATTGGAAAAGACCCTAATGCTGGGAAGGATTGGGGGCAGGAGGAGAAGGGGACGTCAGAGGATGAGATGGTTGGATGGCATCACCAACTTGATAGACATGAGTTTGGTAAACTCTGGGAGTTGGTGATGGACAGGGAGGCCTGGTGTGCTGCGATTCATGGGGTCGCAACGAGTCAGACACAACTGAGCGACTGAACTGAACTGAATTGAACTGGTCCATGGTGCGGAGGTCAGGGACCCCTGACTTAGAAACATAATGTGACTGGTGATGCACACCCGCCCTCTGCAGCAGCCGCCAGCCAGTCATTCTATAAACCGAGTAATTTCACTTGAAATAGTAAGATTTAACCACACTATCTTCTCTCTTTTGACCTTGATTCTGCTTTCAAACTATGTTGTATCTGTGCAAATAAGCTACCATGGTGCCTAGACTGTTTTCCTAATCCATCTCTTCTTTCATCTCTTATCAAACTACCTCATTTGAACATCCACAATTCCACTATCTCAAAGAAAATCTACAACCTTTCTTATATTTACCTGTATCTTTCCTCAGCTGATTTCTACTAACTAATCCTTGAGTTCCATCTTTGTTTTTCTTCTATAAATACTTCAAGTTTAGAGATTTTTGACAAAACACACACAGTTTAGTAAAACAAACAAAAAATCTCCCAGTGGTTAACTCATAAGGGTAATCTTCACTGTTTCTTCTACCTTTCCTCTTGTCACCTTTCTAGCTTAAGTTTTCTGATTACATGCTTATGAAAATTCAAAAATTATTAATATAGAGGATACAATTCCTTATACTCTGCACCCTAACCCTCTCCATTCCTTTTCAATAACCAGTAACTTTGGTGTATCTTTTTCTAGACTTCTTTCCTATGCACATAAAATAGCTAGATGGGTATGGCAGGTAGATAGAAACAGATCAATATAGAGAAGGATCGCTTGAAGAGATACTTTGGGATTTCTATTTAACGAAATGGGATATCTACATATTGTTCTCAACTCACTTTTTACCTCTTAACAATGCTACGCTATTTTTTTTGGAAAATACACTTGTTTTAATGAACAGAACCAAAACTAATTAGAATACTTCAGCACCACATTTATATCTCCAACAATCCAATCTATTGCATGGTGTAAAGAATGGAGCCAGTCCAAACACAATGAAGTTTTAAAGGAAGTTTTTTTGGAAAACAGTTTGGAGGGTCCTCAAAAAAAAAAAAAAAAAAAAAGAATTGCCAGTGGGACCTGGCAACCCCACTCCTGGGTATTACATCCTGATGAAGCAATAATACAAAAACATACACGCATGCCTATGTTCACAGCAGCATTATTCATAATAGCCAAGACATGAAGACACGGAAACAATCTAAATGTCCATCAACAGATGAATGGATAAAGAAGATGTGGTACATATATACAATGGAATATTACTCAGCCACGAAAAAGAATGAAATAATGCCATTTGAGCAACATTATATACAATGGAATATTACTCAGCCACGAAAAAGAATGAAATAATGCCATTTGAGCAACATTGATGGACCTAGAGAGATTATCATACTACGTGAAATAAGAAAGAAAGAGAAAGACAAATACCACATGATATACCACTTGTATGTGGAATCTAAAATATGACACAAATGAACTTATCTATGAAACAGTCACAGAGAACAGACTTGCAGTTGCCAAGAGGGAGGAGGGAGGAAGAACTGGGAGTTTGGGATAAGCAGATGCAAACTATTATACACAGGACGGATAAACAACAAGGTCCTACTGTATAGCATGGGGAATTATGTTCAATATCCTATGAAAAACCATAATGGTAAGGAATATGACAAAGAATATATGTATAACTGAGTCACGCAGCTGTACAGCAGAAAATAAACACAACGCTATAATCAACTATACTTAAAATTTTAAAATACAAATACATAAAACTATTGCATATAGAAAGGATAAATAACAAGGTCCTACTGTATGGTACAATGAACTATCTTAAATATCCTGTGGTCAACCATAATGGAAAAGAATATAGAAAAGTGTATGTATATATAAAATATATATTTTATATTTTTATAAAGACTATAAAATACATATATGATTGAATCACTTTGCTGTACAGCAGAAATTAACACAACACTGTAAATCAACTATAATTGAATAAAATTTTTAAAAAAGGTTTTTTGACACTTCAAAACCAAATAAATTTCTTGAAGGAGATACCAGGAAGACACAGTCATAGCAGCATGAAAGAATTTTAGACTTGGTGGGGAATGTTAAGTACAATCTGGTCCAAATTTCTCATTTTACAGAGTCCAAGGCCTAGTGAGGTTAAGTGAGTCTTCCAAATTAAGACAATCAGCAAGAGGCAGGACCAGAATTAATTCCCTGACAGACATGCATTCCCAACCACCACCACACAGACACAGCTCACTTATATTTTAACAAGCAAACTAAGACACAATAAAGTTAATTTCATTATCCTGTGACACCTACTTACATTTCTTTGGAGAGGGAAAACTATGATCTATACCTTTATAAAGTTTTATCATCTTACCCACATTCCATGGTCTTTTTATTACATTAAGCATTAAAATAAATTCAAAAATGAAGTATTCCATAATCTGATTTTTTTAAACAAAGTATCTTCAATTTTTCATGTATTTTCCAGTCTTTGCACATGTCATTTATTAAAAATCAGTACATATATCATTTTGTATTACGTGTTATTCATTTGCCATTATGTTGGGGTAATTTACATGTTGCTGTATTATTTTTATAATTATTTGGGAAGATAATACCACCTATATAGATATAATACTCTATATAGGTCACATACTTAATTTCACCATCTACCCACTGTAGAAATCTGATTTTGTTTCTTTTTAACAATTATAGAAAATAATACAATTAATGGATCTGTAACATTTTTCTAAATATAATATTTCTCTTCTTTTGAATGATTCTCTTAGTATAAAGTCCCAGAAGATTAAGATAAAAAAGACTGTAAATATTTTTATGATTCATTACCTACTACAAACTGCTTTCCAAAAATTATTTCAATTTACAGTGTCAATCGACAGGGTGTAAGCATAGCAGTTCCAACAGAAACTCACACGGAGTAAATCAACTGTTACACAATTTTATTTAGTGGTTGGCATACTATTGTTTTATTGTGCATGATTTGATTTCTTACATACAATTTTTTCCATAAGTCTATTTATTATACGTATTTTCTCCTGAGTATATTAAGACCTATTCAGTATCTCTTTTCACAGGACCTGATTTTCATATTAACCATAATACCTACATATCCTTTATCAAAAGCCATCTCAAAGAATTTTAGAGGAAGAATCAAAAATGAGTAACTTTTGGGTTTTGACATTTTTCTTAACATTAGTTCTTTAAGTTCATTTACCTAAACAAAGGTATCAGTTCTGATGGTAATTAGCCTTATCCATTCCAATTTTAAACTGCTTCTCCAAACAGCTTTTCCTCTTTGCCTTATATAGAATTCTGCTCCTCAGCAAACTATCTTTCATACAAATTAGGTATATTTCACAATCTCATAAACTGAATGCCTCATTACGCAAAAGCTGAAAAGAATATGCGCTGAGCAAGCTTTTAGAAATCTAGCATCTTTTCAATTTTTAAAGTTTAAAGGGGGAAGGAGCTTACCTTTGCTTGCTTTTCAACTCTAGGTCTGCTGCGGTGGCTACACTGTGGCGTGTGTCACTAGAAGCAATCACCAGGTGGAGAACAGCTTCAAGCTCAGGCACCTGCTCAGCTTCTATGAATTTCACTATACCCAATTTGCACTGTAGATAAATGAAGGGAAGGAAAAATACCAATCAGAGAAACAACGACCACCAACCTGAAATATCTGTTTAACATACTACTATGGTCATAAACCAAAGATTAATAGAACAGTAGCCACTCCTATTTAGCCTTACAGTGTGCCAGGGACCATACTAAACCATCTATGTTTGTGATTTCATTTAACCCTCACAATCTATGAAATGAGTATCATTATACCCATTTTTCTGATAAGAAAACTGAGGCAAGGTTGAAGAGATTAAGACATTTAATAAATGATGAAGGCACAATCCAAACCCAAGTCTCTCAGACTCCAAGGCCACTATGATACAAAGCTCTCCTATTTGGGTGAAAAGCCTCTCTAGAATGGTGAAGCCTTGAACTGAAGTCCAAATCTGGAGCCTCTAGGTACAGTGTGGTACATCAGGAGTGAAGTACTCCATGGATTCTTGTGACAGTTCAAAAAGAAATAAAACTCACAGTCCATGGAGTTCTATTCTACTGCTAACATACTAACTCTGCCCTCTATATTCTTACATACTAAAAACAACATGATTTCAAACATATGCAAGAATTTTAAATGTAAGTAAAATTCTAATCAAACAGTATTCAATCTAACTGGTTAAAATGAAACACAGACTGAAGAAGAGATTCTCAGATTCTGCTAAGAACTTCATGCAACATGAAGAAGCTATGAATTTTACTACAAATAACTGCATTTAGGATAAATATACCTGAAAAATGAAATTTTACCTTTAAAACCAGTTACATAATAGTTTTCATGTATATGAAATAGGACCGATAAAGTTTACAATTATTAATACTAAATGACAAAGGATGCAATTTTAAAAAGCAGACAAACGGACCATAAAAATGCCTGCCTTCCCTCTGTGTTCAGTACAACTGACTTGCAACAAGAGCTACAACAGAGAAGATGCAAGCATTTACTGCAGCTATGAGAGTCACTACATAAAGATTTACAGAAAAAGGGTTCAAAGGAAACTGAGAACAAGACTCATGTCTAGGAATAGGAGGCTAGTTTAAAACATATTTTGTGATTTAAGCATTATTTAATACAGACATTTAAAAAGATATTATTTTAAAACCTGACATATTGTTTAAAAAATGAAATTCAAATAGTGTATTAAATATATAAAAATGTAATGTGTAAAACTGCCTTTGTGTACACACACAAGTATACAGGTAGGTGAAAGGTGAATGACAAACTAGGGTGGTGGGATTCCGAGTAATTTTTAATTTCTTGTTATAATGTTCTGTATTATTTGAATATTTACACTATCACTATCATTTGAAAAAAAAAAAAAAAGCTGTTTTATCTGAAAGGAAAAATGTAAAAAACAAAAGGGATATTTAAAAATTAGAGGAAAACAGCTTTCATCCTTGAAACCAAACTCTTCAAGGCTCGACCATGAAATTGATAAAAGGCATACAGAAGCCCTTAGGAATTAGCAAATAATGACCAATGTAAGATTACCATTTAATGTTAACAGTGATTCTCCAGCACTGAGAGCTTTAGCGCTCAGAGAGACCTAGATGCAAAGCCTCTAGGAGTGAGGCTGTGGTGACTCTCCAAACTAGTTCTTTTTACAAAATGGAACCAATCGTTTCTATGCCTTGTCAGTTCTGCTGTGAGGATTAAATGAGATAATGTATTCCAAGTGCTCAGTATAGTGCCTGTCACACAGATCACACGCAAAAGAGTACTTCTGCTAGTATTTACCTTTCTTTCTTTCTTACATCACAGTTTAAGAAGAAAAAAGATCTATAAAACATGAAGATTTAATCTAATCACATAGAATCCTTGCTGAACAAGTCATTCTATAAATTTGTGAGCGGCAAGAATGCCCACTTGAAATCTTCCCTTTCCTGGGAACACTGTTTTGATCAGTGATCACTTACATTGCCAGAAAGAAAAGGACCAAATCATTTAGACTGCCATGGAGAGATAAAGGAAGGATTGGAAGACTAACCCATGTTGCTTGAATTCCAAAATAATTACATACTGATCTCATCTGTTCTTCCCTGAGGTGCCTGATGACACAGACACAGTGAGGCACCTTCTCTGTAGAGCACCAGTCTTTTTTAAAAGCTGCTCAGAGAACATCTGTGTCCTGTTTAAATCCAGAATAAAATTCTTAATGCCAATTTTTCAATTCCCAGGAAGAAATATAAAAGGGCGTCATGCTTTTTCCCCCACATGGTCACTTGTTCCTCACTTTACACAAAACGTACAGCCCTAAAAAGCTGACTAACATAAGATAAATTGTATTTTAACTGCACCAAAGCAGCTAAACATTAAACCTATAATTAAAAACTAAAATGAAAGAAGTTAAAGACATTCGATCTGTAAGTGGGCTGTATTTTACACGTGAAATATGGAAGCAGCATTTGAAAAACTGAAGAGTTTTTCCCACTCCTCCCTCTCCCAGGGGCTTTAACCAATAAATGACATGATGTTGTGAGCACATTACATCAATCGCTCCTCTCAAATGTATTTCATTCGACAGCCTGAATAATTGGAATTCTCTGACACATGCTTCCATGGACTGACTTCACAGGGGCAAGTGTGCAGGGTTAAGCTCCATATGAACACACAGTGTGTGATACCTGTTCCAACTGTTCAGGTGTCCATGGGTTATCTCCAATAACTCGTTTAGCTGCATAAAAGCTCATTCCTGGGGGAGGCTGTGGTATTCCAGAACCTCCCCCACTATTTGAAGAAGAACCCTGTGCTGAAGATGAATTTTGGCGACTCTGGGATTCATTTAACACATATCTGGAAAGGAAATGGGAATTTAACCCCTCTATAAAAACACATACAAACACATGCATATGTAATACATTCAATTACATACTTTCCTCCCACAGAATTTTTGTTGAAGAATAAACAATTGAAATTAAAGTTTCATCATAAAGGAGAATTTTAAAGATAGGTATCTTTAAAAGGTATCTACATCCTCAGCAAATTAACTATTAGAGTATATCTGCTCAATTTGACTACAAATGAACTGTGACAGTTACCAATAATGAATATAAGCATTCTGTTCACTCTCAATCCATAAATTATTGTTTCAAAAGTCACTATGAACCCACTAGATTTTGGTGACGGCAATGGAAGTTAAAAAAAAAAAAAAAAGCTATTGTTTTATACCCAAAGCAGAAAATAATTTTATATTCATTCCCATTTCTGTTCAATTCTACTTAAACTTCTTGTATCTCTCCATCAGAAAACCCACTGAAACCTCCAAACCACTTACCACCCAAGAATATAATGCCCCCAAAATGAAAAAATTCAAAAGGACCCAAAGAAGAAAAATCATAATAAGGACCAGCTTTTTCCACTATATGTTCAAAGCATACAGCTTCACAGATACTTATTTATTTATCATCCTATTTCATTTTTAGCTTCTATAGATTAAAAATAAGATTTCTGGTAAATTCATTTTGAACCAATTAAACTGGTTAAACATTTAAGCCAACTAAACATTTCTCATCTACAAAATGAGAATTTTGATATAAATAATGATTCAAGTCCATCTGAAATCTAAAATTCTAAGCTGACAAATTCCCAGACTTGATATTAAAATATTCATTATAGTAAAAATTAAACACTAGGAGCCTAACAGCACAGTAAACTATTTCACATTACTATATTATATCATATTCATTTCATTCCTAAATTCATCTAATTTTTTTAAAACTTGTTGAAGAACCACTTTAATATTTGTATATAAACAATGCAAATTCTCACTGGGAAGAAAAATGTGAGGGACCACTGGCTTGGGTACATGGTGTGCTTAAGTTAAATTTGAACTTCGAAGATCAATTACCAAAGCCATCATCACCTGCCAATTCTGGCTGCCTCCTGATTTAACAACTACAAAAGGAGATTTTCATTTTTTTCTAAGTTACTGCAAGACTGGCAGTACAGAGGAAGTAGACCAATCAATTACTGAACAGCTAATATTGTACAGACTACCATCCCAAACACCAGACAGAGGAACAGGAGGTGTAAGACTGAGTGTCTGCCGACTGGAGCAGGCTGAGAAAATACCACCACGACATATGCAGCAGCACCGGGTGTTATCAGGCGACAAAGACATTGCAGAGAAGTAAGAAGTGATGCGACAGACGTTCCATGGTAGCTTCCCTGGTGGCTCAGCTGGTAAAGAACACGCCTGCCAATGCAGGAGACACAAGAGGTGTGGGTTTGATCCCTGGGCCGGGAAGATTACCTGGAGAGGAAATGGCAACCCGCTCCAGTATTCTTGCCTGTGAAATTCCACAGACTGAAGAGCCTGGCGGGCTATGGTCCACGGGGTCACAAAGAGTCATACACAACTGAGCACACGCATTACAGAGGTAGTGGAAGGTCCAGAAAATAAAACCACCAAATCAGAAGAGTTGGAGGAGAACAAATGGGAGAGGAGAGAAAGTCAACAGCGTCAACTCTCTTGTGGCTGAGGGAGGGACAGACGATGGGGAGCCCCACACGCCACGCTCATGGTGTAGATTATGGAAGAAGCACGATGGAAGCAGTATTTTAGAAAAATATCTCTGGCAGCAGGACAACCTAAAAAATGAGCAGGCTGGAAGCAAATCACAATGTGGGCACCATGTGGGCACCAGGAACCTGAGCCAGAGCAAACAGCTCCTGACTTCAAGAACTCCCAATCTAGTAGGAGAGAGGGACATGTCAACACCACAATAAAATCACCAAGTGGCACTACAGATGGGTGCTTAGTGTTATGAGGACAAGAAAGAGTGCCCCGTGCCTAGGGCAAGGGGTTCACGTCAGAAACAACAGAGTTGACGTCTAAGCTCTTTGTGAGGCTTTTCCAAAGTCATTTTTTTGGCTGTCGTCTCCTGCTATTTTTTTTCTTTCCTTCTTCCTTTCTTTTTTGATGGGGAAGCATTCTAAGCAGAGGAAACTGTATGCTCTTAAAACAAAGACAGGCCAGGACATACAGAAGTGCATGAAATGCACAAGCACATGTAATGACTGGAAAATAACAGCCCAAGGATTTTAAGGTGTAACCTGGTAAGATATGCGTTTGAAAAATCAGGAAACTCTGTGGCAGTGTAGACAGTACTGAAGAAGAGCAGCTGGTGAGAAAGACGTGAAGAGAGGTTAAAAGAGCCAGAACTAGAAGGTGCCAATGGGAATAATTCCAGGGCCCATGGAAGCAGTGGTAGGGGGTTTTATGGAACTGACATTGAAGCAATCAGGAAGAGAAAGCTGGAGGCAACTTATAATTGTATGCCCACATGGCTAAGAGAATCATCACAGCACTGATGTAATTAAAGGAGAGAAACTACGTTTACTGGGAAAGAGTGATTTCAGCTTGGATGGGTCAAGTCTGAAAGCACCAAAGCAGCTCCAAGCGGTTAAGATCAGTAAGCAGTGGGGCTGGAGTTTAGGAGAGGTCAGGGCTCCACCAAAGCGAATCTGAGACACACTCATTTTCACGTGAAAGTTGAATCACTGAAAAGAGTACTGGACCCCACACAGTATAAGCAGTCAAGAACAAGGCCACTTGTTTTGGTTTGCTTTGTTTTACTTACCCATAAGGCATCAGAAGGACATCTAGCATGAAGTCCAAAAGCAGCTGCACAGTCTTTGGTTTCTCAGCAAGATTAAACGGAGAAGCTGATTTTGATGATTCAACAGGGTATTTCATGTGAAAAAGGGTTGGTATTAAAAGATGCATTAAGCTGAAAAAACAATTATATTTATTGCAACTATTTAAAAATAAGGGTTTTTTATACATGCAAATAACAGACAAAACAATAACAGCAAACAATCACATGACAGAAAATGGCAATCGTAGCAAGAACCATTCATCTTCAAAATTACTCATTTACAAAGTCTCGGGACTGGCCCAGATTTCATTCTTGTTTCTTATTTAAAGCTCAGTATATTGAGTGATAAGTGACATTTTAGCCAACTTGACTCATTACAAAAACACCTGAGAAAAATGTATATAATATGAGCTCAATATTAGTATCTATTACCACAAGAGATTTAATATGAAACCTTAGGTAAAGTTCAACTGACAACATGTCGTGTCAATCATGTTTTTCCCTTTTCACGTTTGATTAAAAATAAAGTCATTCTAAAGCTAAAGAAATTAAACATGAATCATGTCAATATTTGGAATATAATATTAAATTTCCACTGTGTGAATTTAAGTAACACAGCTTCAGTAATTCCTTCTTTCACTATACCTGTTGCTATGAAAACAATTTCAAACAGTGCTTACAATGTCTATTAATTTTACTTGTAGGAAGGCTTTTTGCACCAGCTGCCAAAAGAACACAGCTCTCTGCACCTTGTTGTCCTGTTACACGCATGCACACAGACATTAAAGGGATCCTACTACACGTTCCCCAAAGAAAAATTTTTTTTACTTGTAAATGTGAGCATTAAGATCTTTTAAAAACATTTATGCTACAAAAAGTGAATTGAAAACATGATTTAACTCTTTCCTCCATAGCTTCTCTTCATGTTTCTCACCACAAAAAGGCTAGGATACAGAACTTTTGGGCTAAACAGAGAAACTCAGGATGACAGTCTAAACCTTTTCATCTCTTCAATTTCCACATGAATACAAACGAGTAATCAGTTCCTTAAGAAAACTGCTCCGAAACTTTATATCCTCCAAGACAGAAAGGTTTGATGAAAAGCATATTAGAACTCTAATTCGTGCAATCACGAGCTCTAATTTTTGCAATCAAGAAAATCAGTTGCTTCAAAATAACTGACCAAACTGAAAACACATTTAGATTGAAAAAAATGTTAATGGTTCTGCACAATTTGCCATATGCTCACAAGTTATTTTATAATTTACAAAATTAACAAAACAGTCATGTTGAGGTAACACAGCAATGTCAGCTGAAAAGAGTTCAACTCAAGCATTTGTATTTGGCCAGGTGAAACCAGCTGTGTGGATCTATTCTTGAATGGCAACACTGACTCTCAGAGGTGGGAAACCAGGTAACTAGGGACAGCCTACCTGTCTTGCTGGGGCTGAGGCTTTCCTTCCATGGCAGTAAGAAGCGTAGGAGCCAGCTCACACTGTTTCTCCACCGGTAGCCGAGGATAGCCCATCTTAACATAAATTATAGTAAAATTCTGACACAATGAGAGAAAGGTAAGTTAGTATGAAAGAAATATTCAAGGATTTCAACAGAAACATATGGTTGATAACCTAGGTAGTTATCTTACAAAGAAGAGACTGCATCCTCCTTCCTCATGCTTATCACCTATTACAGCCTGGCCAACCAGTCTGTCTCAGGAAGAACTCCAGCCACACTTACTCAAAATGCTTACTTTAAGATGGGCTTCCTAGGAGGGAGTACGACCTAGTCTAGAGCATTTAAACATACATCAAATCATCATGCTGTACCCCTTAAACATATACAATTCTATCTGTCGGTTATGTTTCAATAAACGGGGCGGGGGGGGCGGCGGCGGCGGAAATTAGGTACTCACACGTGCAGTTACTTTTCACTGAAAAGAAAAAGTGATCCTTTGACCTACCTAAACCTACATACTACACACCAGTATCAGATCTCCCAGTTTGTTACATTAATCCTTTCAAGCTAAGAGGAGGTCCATGTTAAGTTCCAGGCTGTCATTGCCCCACTGGTCAATTACTAAAATAACCTCAGTACATTGTGGCACTGTGGTTCCTCACTCCAACATCTGACCGATGGATGATGAAGCAAGGGGAAGCTGAGTGCGGTCAGTGTGCGAGCATCACTATAAACCATGTGAATGCCTCATTTTAAGCAAACCCATAAATGCACATCCAGATTTGCACATAAGATAAAAATTTGCTTTTCTGAAGGATGTTAGAACAAACTTCGTAAAATTGTTCCTTTAAAGACATCCTATTTGGCAGTTGTACTGGCACACGCTGTTCCTATTTGCTTAGAGGAAGACACATATATAATGGAGCTGTATGCCCACAGCAGGAACAGCCAAGATATCTGGGCCAGTAGGTGGCTCCAAAGGTTTGGAATCCAGATGTTAGATAAGACCCAATAGCTCCTGCCTCAATGTTACCACAAGGACCAGGAAAAGAACATCATCTGCCATTACATAACATCAATATTTTTTACATTTCATTCTCATGAAGAAAACATTTAATAGGAATATTTCTTACCAGCCCCAGTTTACTCCACTTTAAAAAGAATATCTTTCTAAATATATATCAAATATATTATTTTTAGTTCAGCCTTCCTATCTCTTCCTGTCATTTTACCTTTTTTTTCTTCTTCTATCATCTTTTACTTATTCTATGCTACATAACCCTTCTCTTTCTATTCATACCAACATCTCATAATCTTTTACTAAGAATCAACCATTCTTTTATATATCAACATACCTGAGACATCACTACACCAACATTCCTTCGCCCTGTGTAAAACGGCCATGCATTAACCTGTTCCTACCGCTTCCTCCAGGTCAATACTCAATGGAAAAACAGTGTGTCCATTTGAAGTAAAACATCTCATGTTTTATTTAGAAATAGTCTAAGATGAAATTCTAGACTGGCCAATATACTGATAACATCTGCTAAACATTATGAAAGAAAACTTACTGTAAGTCAGAAAATATTCCAAGACAATACTCACTGTGACAAAGGAGACTGCAGCAGGGTCCTGGTACTGAACCAATAGTGTCTCTACTGGGAGCTGTATCTTGGGGCGGCTTTTTATGCGCTTATTCAGATGGACCAACAGTTCCATCACCTAAAATAGAGGAAGGCATGAACTGAAATTCTTGATCATATTTTAAAAACAAATTCATTTCTCAAGTATTACCTGTTTTACTTTTTTCTTGTAAAGGATGTAAATTTGGCATCCCAGAAAGGGAGTATAGAATATTGGAATCTTGTTCCAAAATGCTATCCCCAAGAATCCATACACCAGAATTTTACTAGGCAATGTATTTCACAATGTCCTTTAAGTTAATTAAAGTTAAGATTCCACAGAGGCCTATACTGAGGCACAGTCCCCCAGAAGATGGTGAGCAAATGACTGCCACACACCATGCTACAGACTGAACATCTGTGTCTCCCCAAGTTCGTATAGCAAAGCCCTGATCCCCACTGTGATTTGGAGGTAATTAGGTTTGGATGAGGTCATGAGGGTAGAGTTCCCATGATGGGATGGATGCCCTTATAAGGGGATGAAAATATCAGAGTTCTTCCTTTCTCTGTCATCTGAGGATAAAGCAAGAAGACAGCCTGTGTAAACCATGAAAAGTTCCTGATGAAGAACCCGACCACGCTGCCACTCTGATCACGGACTTCCAGCCTCCAAAACTATTAGAAATAGATGCTGTTTATGTCCTATAGTCTGTGGTATACCGTTATAGCAGGCCCTATACACTCTAAGAGCATTACAGAAAGAGAAACATTCAAGGTACTGTGAGTTTCAAGAAGAAAACGTGTCTGCTAAGATCAAGGAGGACTTCAAGGAGAAAGTGACAGGAAACCAAGTCCTAAAGAGCAGATGAAATTCCAAGCAGAAGATCAGTTCTAAGCAGGTATAAGAGGTCTAAACGAACATGGTGCACGGGATCTGACTGAAACACGGAGCGGTAAGAGATAAAAGTGGGGCTTAGATTATAAAAGGATTTGGGTAAAATGCTGACAAGTTTTTACTTTATTCTGAAGATCATCTGATTCTCTTAAAGAGTTTTAAGTAAATAATACCAAGCTTCCTCTCCTTTAAGTGGGAAAAGACGGCAGAAACAGAGGTCAACAAGCAGCGATTCTCATGGGAAGAAATGAAGCTACAGAGGCTCATGTCAAACAACCTCAGTCTTACTATCAAAGTGGGATAACACCACTTTATCTAACAAGAAAGGAGCATTGAGATACAAGGTTTTTAGAAAGCCTTACCTAAAGACTCAAGAATTTAAAGTGACTATTACAGAGGGCCAGGCTTACAATATTTTCCGTCATTTCTGAAATTTGAGCTCTAGCTTCAAATCAAGTATTAAGGAGAGCTTGTAGGGATGTTCACAGCAAAAGTTCAGTTATTTACAGCAATCATGAAATAAGTGCATTTTAAGAATAACAAATCTAATAATATTCATTAAACAAGTCATAATAATAATCATAAAATAGCTGACATTTATCAAGCAGTTTCCATGCAAACAGCACTCTGCATTCCTTGTCTCATCTGATTCTCAAAACAACTGAGAGAGGTGCTATTATCACGCCCATTTGACCCAGGAAGAAGCAGAGGCTCAGGAAGCGAAGTAACTTGTCCAAGTTTACTGAGACAGCAAGTGGCATAGTCAAGATCTCACTCCAGGATCCGTATTTTTAACCTTATCAGACACACTGACAGTCGACCTCAATTCATCTTAAGTGTCTGTCACTGTGAGACACTCTCAGGACCCTAGTACTTTGCAAAGACCAAGAATTCTACATTACCATGCTTACCTCACCCAGCCTCCTGCCCATCCAGATCTGTGATTCAGCTGGATGACAGGGAGAAAAATCAGGAGGAGACAAGCCAAAGGAAACAGCCCTCCTCCGACAATCTAAGCTAGGCTGATTCCTATAAGGACCCAACGGAAAATCATCACTGATGAAGATAAACAACCGTGCCCAGAATTACATACTCTCTTTGTTTATCACGGTTTTAAAATTTTAAGTCAATTAATTATTTAATTTTCTTCTAGCAATATTATCACCTTAAATATTGATTCACTTTCCAAATTTGATTATCTACTGCCTGGAACCCTTTATAAACTCATAAAAATCAAGACATCCACTGAACCAGTCCTTCCCCCAGCTAAAATCAACAACAGTTAACCTCTGTCAGTAAGCCTCCAGAATTATTAGCCATGGGTGTGTAATATTTCGTCTCTATCAATTCTTATTACTCATTCATTTAAATTCATTTGTTCATTAGTAAACTTTTTAATGGAAATATAATATATAGCTGAAGAGCAAAGTTAAGAATGTGTATGGCTTAATAAATTCTCACAAAGGAAATACATTTTTGTAACACCAGAAGTACAAAGTTCCTGCACCCAACTCACTAATGCCTCTTCCTGAATTCTAATACCAGATTTAAATTTATATAAACAGAATAGGATGAACTCATGTGTTTTTCATTCTGTATTATATCTGATAATTCATCCATGTTGTTGCTCACAGTAATGGTTCACTGCTCTACTAGGAAGAAAACCAGAATTTATCCATTCTCCTCCATCATGATAGATATTAGATTATTTCCAGTTTGGACCATTAGGAATAATTACTACGAACATTCTTAGTTATGTCTTTTGGTGCACAAGTATATACATTTTTATTGTATATGAACCCAGGACTGGAAATGCTTGGTCATGAAGTGTACATATGACAAACCTTAGAATATTTCCAAGCAGTTTTCCAAAGTGGTTATACTAATTTACACTCCCACCAGCAGTGGTCAGTTTTAATTTTATGTAAAATAGAATTCTATATAACGTATCTCATTTTCCTTAAAACCAGATATGTACTCTAATGATATGTCAGTAGAAATCTAAAACCTATTTCTCTTGTGAATTCCCTGATGGTCTAGTGATTAAGACTAGGAGCTTTCACTGCAATGGCCCAAACCCAATTCCTGGTTGGGAACTAACTCCTAGTTTCACTGACTATAAAACTTTACATGCTGAAACTATTTATACATAAGCTTTCACTAAAAAATACTTTGCTTTTATATCAGTCTTATTTTTATGATTAAAAAAAGGTCTAATGTTTGTAACTGCATTCTAGATTTGTGACAAATATCTATATCCTTTATCAGCAATTACATAATAACCAAAAGTCCAATTATTATATTGGTTCTATTTGCAAAAGGTATTACAGGACTGTACAAATCATGAAAGTCTGACCAGATAGCCATATTTCAAAATAATTAAAAATCTGACCACGTATCTAATACTTCAAAACAAATAAAAGGGAAACATACATCAAGCCTCCACCACCTCCAGTCAAAACAAAGTGAAAGTCGCTAAGTCGTGTCCAACTGTTTGCAACCCCTGGACTGTATACAGTGCATGGAATTCTCCAGGTCAGGATACTGGAGTGGATGCCTTTTCCTTCTCCAGGGGATCTTCCCAACCCAGGGATCGAACCCAGGTCTCTTGCACTGAAGGCGGATTCTTTACCAGCTGAGCCACTAGGGAAGCCCGGAGTCAAAACATGCAGGCAACTTATGTTACTGCTCTCAGTCATTCCTTCATCCCCAACTTTCATTCACTGACCCTTCATGTACTGAATTTACTTTCATACGTAAGTGAAAGAATGAACATGTTTGCCATCAAATGGAGGCAAAGCCTGGCAGAAACTACTTAGATTGGGATTATCTCTCAGGTATAAAATCCCATGTGCCACAAATTATTTAGCTTCTCTGAGCCTCAGCTTTTTCCTCTATAAAATGGGAATAACATTGAGCATCTATAACCCGCAGAGCTGTTAAGTAAGTTGTAATGAACTGAGAGACAATGACCACGTAGGCATTTAATGCTTTGCATTATTATCATTTTCAGAACCACGTTTCCTCATTTGCAGAAATCAAATGATAACACTTCACAGGCCATTGTGAGGATTAAATAAAAAGATATGTCAGAGTCTAGCACATTGCTTAGAATGCAAACAGGTATTTCAGCTGTTAAATCTCTTTCCTCTTAGGCCAGAAGTTTTCACACCTACTTAACAGCAAAACCTCTTTATCAACAGAAATAATATGCAAAAAAAGCAAATAAAATCGATATTTTATAATATAAAACAAAGTTCACAATAATTATATCTTTAATACTTTATTCTATTTTGCTGCTTTTTAAAATTATAATAGAAAAACCCATTTATTACAATAAATCAAAAAAAGTTGTAATCATCCCTTTTCCCTAGTCCACTCACAGCCACTCAAAGACACCAGTGTTAACAGTCTAGTGTTCTTCCTCACATCTTTCTCTGCAGTCACAAACTTCTACAAACATATTTACATCTCTAGATTTTACTTCTTTACTTTTTACAAAAATGAGCTATGTATCATTAACATCAGCATAGAGTCCGCTTTGTTTCCAGTTAAAAATATATAAGCTTCTTAATTTAGACTGAACTCATTCTTTGTTAATAGCTGCATAATATTCCACAAGATTCAAAGTTGTTTTCAAAAAATCACCTGTACTACTCATCACTCAAAGTAAATACATGTTCACATATTTCCTTCAAGCTTTTTGTAAAAAGGTTAGAAAAATTCACCTATAGATCAAAGTCAACATTATTTGGAATATGAGAAGAAAATCAAAGGCAAACTTCTAGGAAACAAGCTCCAAAGGGCCTTTTTCAAATTAGCAAGTTTCTAAAAACCTGACATGCTACACAATGAAATATAAAAATGAAATATTTTTTCCTGAATTCTACAGCTTGAAAAACAAAGAAGCGGCTATGCCTTCTTTGGAAAAGATCTTTAACATTTATATTTTTATTGACAAATATCTTGGAGAATACACAGTGAGGAGTGGGGAGGCAGTGAGATAACAAGTGTAAAAAGTAAACTGAAGAAAAAAGACAGATATTGCTTAGAATTCTAACAATAGTAAGTGATTCAAAGTTTCAGACAGGATCCAACCACAAAACAGCTCACCAGATCCTCAGTGCTTTCTGAAGAAGTAAGAAATAGAAGGGGCGATGGAGAGGGAAGAAATCTGATCAAGATAAAATCATTTATTTGCTGGTAACCGAGTAAAACATTTTGTTTACTCAGATACAAATTAATGATTGAAATGTTAAGAATATGGATAGACTGGCTTGATTAATCATTATATTAAAACAGAAGAGAGGTGATCAAAGGCCTACACAGAAAATGTATGGCAAGATGAGAAGGTAAGGAAGGAGAAGAGGGAGAGATGGAGAGACTGAGGACAGATCAAGTGATGAGTGAGGTTAATAACCAGAACAACCGACGTAAAATGCTCAACCCAAACCTCAAAAAAAAAAAAAAGAGTGACATGTCAATTATATTGATGAAGAGATGCAGCCAAAGTAAATAAAGTTAAACTGGTCAGCTGAGCCAAAGATTCACCAATCAAACCTACATGGAAGGAAAACACTGGTTACAAATACTAATCTCAGATGAGAGGTACTGGGGTAAAAAGAAAAATCTTAAATGGGATTTAAAAGGTAAGAACAGTATGTAACATGTATTATAAATTACTAAGAAAGACAAGATCTTCAATTTGTGCACCAAAAGGCATCCAGGTGAAATTATTAAAAAGAAAATCAGAATATTTACAACAGCAGTAGGAGACTAATTCACTCTCTGTTTACAACAGGACTAGAAGACAGGCTTCTCGAGAGATGAGAGCACGGTGTTGAGTGGCCTCTCCACACACTGAGCTCCCATATTCTACACAAAGGAACTATTTTTTTTAATCTTATGAATAGTTGTTATGAACATCAGAAATTACATACTTTAAAAGATTAGAGCATTTGCTTACTGTGGTTTCCAATCAGAATGCAATAAAACCGTGCAAATTTTACACAATTTTGAAACTAAAAACAATATTCTTATAAACTAATTATTAAGTCAAAAATAAAATAACCTAATACTGCTCATCAGTATAACAATGGACTATAAGTGAAAGTGAAAGTTGCTCAGTTGTGTCTGACTCTTTGCGACCCCATGGACTGTAGCCTGCCAGGCTATTCTGGCCGTGCAATTCTCCAGGCCAGAATACTGGAGTGGGCAGTCTTTCCCTTCTCCAGAGGATCTTCCCAACCCAGGGATCGAACCCAGGTCTCCCACATTGTAGGCAGATTCTTTACCAGCTGAGCCACCAGGGAAGTCCAAGAAAACTGGAGTGGAGCCTAGTACCATCTCCAGGGGATCTTCCCGACCCAGGAATCGAACCAGGGTCTCCTGCATTGCAGGCAAATTCTTTACCAGCTTAGCTACCAGGGAAGCCCAAGGAGTATAACCAAAATAGTCACCAAAAAGAAATCCTCAAGCTGAACCCATTTTTGGTTCTTTTTTTTTTAATCTGACCTTAAAACAAGTGACAATCATTCCAAGTCTCATTTTCGTCTATAAAATGAAAATCATATTTATACCTCAGGTAATCTTGTGAGGATTTAAGTTATTAGCACTTTTCCTGGTACATAATAACCTTTATCATTACTATATAAACTGAAATCTTATGTGAGAAAAATATACCAAAGGAAAACAAAAAAAGGAATAATTTGAAGACAAACAGAAGAAAAATACACTTTTAAAAAAATCTAAAAGCTGTTTTTTGAGACTCCCCTGGTAGTCCTTGGTTAAAAATCTGCCTTACAATGCAAAGGACGAGGGTTCCATTCCTGGTCGGGGAACTAAGATCCCGCATCCCACAGAGCAACTAAGCTCAGGTACCACAACTAGAGAGAGCCTGCCTGCAGCGCTACTGAGCCTGAGCGCCACAACGAAGATCCCGCGTGATGCCAACGAGGATCCGATGCAGTCAAATAAATAAACAGCTACATTTTTTAAAAAAAAAACTGCAAATTCTTTTTCAAAAGGTGTTCCCGCTCCTTTAAAAAAAAAAAAAGCAAACGTTTGGTAGTAACAAAAAAAGTAGAAACAAGAATGGAATTTCTCCACTTGAATGGTAACAGAATATTAAGAGAAATAGTATGATAGAGGAGAATCATATACAACCGAACATACAGATGATTCGAGATAGATGATTTTCTATAAAACATAAAAACACAAGGAAACGTAAAAATCCTAAGTAGATAAGTTAAAAAAAAAAAAAAAAAAACCTTACTGAAAATACTCAGCCTAGAAACCTAGACTAATACAAAAACTTCCTCCTATTTCCTCTCCTGGTCTCCATTGCAAGTCCTTCTCCACCCCACAGTCAGAGTGATGGTGTCACAATCACCAACAGCCTTGGCAAACTGCCACTGGACTCCCCATGCCTGACCTTGCATCCCCCTTCCCCTGATGCGCTGGGTGCAGCAGTGTGGCCCTCTTCAGCTCCCTGCCGGCCTTGCACTCAGCTCCAGCTCAAAATCTCTGCACAGGGCCTTCTCTGCCCTTACTGGTCTCCCATTTCTTCACCTGGCTACTTCCTACACATCACAGACGCCTCCCTTACACTCTACATTGAACTTAAATCAAGTCCCCAAATATATTCTTTCATAGGATCCTTTTCCATCTTATCACTGACTGCAATTTTAACTCTATACTATTTGCCTGATGGTTTAATACTGGTCTCCCTAACTAGACGTTTCTTTCCTTCACCAAGGTACTCCTAACACCTGGCATATAAAGGTACTCGGCAAATATTTGCCAAATGAATGATGAGACTAAATAAGGAAACAGAAGCCAACGCATGAAGGCCTTTTATACTTTGCTATTCTGAGGGTAAGAAAAGGCCATAGGAGAGTTTTAATAGGAGAATGACATAAACACATATCTATCTCAGCAAAGCAGTTATTAACAACAGGCATGTCAAATATTAAAATATGACAAGAATGTCCTATTCCTTCCTGTAAACACAACAGACATTCTTAAAGATACTCTTTCTCCACTGAACTCAAATCGGGCCTCAAAATCCCTCTCAGGGCAGACCTCCAGGAAGGTCACTGCCAATCAATTAGAGTGGCCCAAGGGATGAAATCTGATGATAGCTCAAAAACCCGAAAGTCTAGTATAAACACATGGGAAGACTAATGAACTATTTTAAACTGAAGAGTCCAAATGTTCCCTGTAGAACATTAGGTTAAAAAAGAACGTCTTGATGTCACAGTTATGCAACTTTTAGTATAGTTCTTTACAAAAATCCTAAAACAGGAGCTATACAAGAGTGACTTGCTTTTAAAAACATTTCTTTTGCTTACCTTAAATTAAGTTCATATTCATTGTCATGCTTAGCTGCTCAGTCCTGTCTGGCTCTTTGTGGCCCCATGACTGTAGCCCACCAGAATCCTCTGTCCCTGGGATTCTCCGGGCAAGAACACTGGAGGGGGTCGCCATTCCCTCCTCCAGGGGATCCCTGGTGGCTCCGTAATCCCTTTAAATTAAGCTCATATTCATAGCCAATGATTAAAGAAGATTTTTGCACCCCAGATGCAAAGAGCTGACTCACTGGAAAAGACCCTGATGCTGAGAAAGACTGAAGGCAAAAGGAGAAGGGGGGGCAGCAGAGGATATGATGGTTAGAGAGCATCACCAACTCAATGGACATGAATCTGAACAAACTCCAGGAGACAGTGAAGGACAGAGGAGCCTGGCGTGTTGCAGTTCATGTGGTGGCAGAGGTGGACACAACTTAGCAACTGAACAACCACCACTTTTCATACTGGACTCAAGAGCATGGATTTTAGATCAGGCCTCCATACATTCCAGAATTATCATCTCAACTATTATCATCTAGCACTGATGCCAAGTGTACAGCTGGAGCTAAAAGTAGCTGTGCTAAGCATTCAAAAGGTACCCTGAAGTCACGGAAGGAGGTTCTAGACTTACTGTCCATTTGTGAAAGGCCCTAACTGGGTTCATGAAGCTATATTTCAATAATGGGAACAGAAAACTCACTTCATAAAATGTATTCCCCATTTACTTCCCCCACAAGAGTCCCAGCATGCTTACCTTTTTGCGCACGCCTTCTTGGGTGCTGGACAGCTTGAGCAAAACAGGAGGAAGGAATTTAGATATGATATTCTGTAACTGCTCATCTGTTTCAGCATGTCCAAGTCGTAAAAAGACTCGTTCAAGCTGATCTATAACATAAAAGAAAAAAGGAGAACTTAGCAAATCAAACAGGACCAAGACTAATCACTTTTCTTGCCTAATCCTTTTTTCTATATGCAGATCCTTCAGTCAGAACTTTAACCATAGCTAGCCTTGTATAGTGATGATTTTGACCCCTCTGAAACAACATTAAAAAGGTTTACTAGCTCATTATACTGTCTTAGAACTGTCCTGGTCATTTAACCTCTAAAAGGGAAGAAAACAAGGCTAAATTTCTCTCCTACTTACAAAACTATTCAGTGTTTCTAAAGGATGTGGATACCAGAAAAGATACAAAAGTTTTTAAGAAATCTTCTAGATAAGACAGCCAGGAAGGAGAACTTTAATCAGATACCAGGGATAATAGATCTTTGGTGAAACCATCTTACTAATGAAATTTCTGCACTCCTACTGGAATTAGCCAACCAGACTGTGAAAGATAAATTTCTACCAAGAAAGCCACTGAGAGAGAAACATAACACCATAGGGAGGCTTTCAGCAAAACCCAGTCTGTGATAAACTACAGGATAAATAACTAACACACTCAAAGTTTCCATCTGCTCAGTCAATACACTGTAGGGGAGGGAAGAGGGGAGAGGGGCATCTACCAATGGCAAATGACTGGATATTTGACTTCCGTTAATTAGTGTTCATTTTTTAGATGTTATAATTCTATTGTGGTTATGTTTACTTTTTTAGAGGTTCTTATAAAAATGATCAGTAGTGATTAGGGAGCCTTCTAAGGGGCTGAAAATGTCCTACATCTCACATTCTGAGTGGTGATTACAAAGATATATATTATAAAAAGTCACAAGCTCTACACTTTCATACTTTCTACTGTATCTACCACATCTCAACTTAAAAAGTTATTTAAAAATTTTAAAAATTTAAAAGAGTTCTTTCCTTCCAGAGATAAAGACTGAAATATCTACAAGTGAAATAACATAGCAACTTAGATTTACATCAAATAATTTAGGATGTACTGGAAATCTGCTGAAAAAGTAAATTTCAGATGTTCACCTCACCAAAAAAAGAAGGCAACTGTGAGATATTTTAATTGGCTTGACTGAACTATTCATTTCATTATGTATATGTATATCAAATTATCACATTGTACACATTAAATATATATAATTATTTCAAAAAGTAAAAATAAATAAAAATAGTCATGGCTTCATTCAGGTCCTCATTTTAAAATAAATAAATAATTGGGGTGCTGGGGTGAGCTATAGCAAGAAGCCATATAAATGACACCAAGATTGGTCATTAGTTGATAATTGTATAAACTATGGGATAGATACTGAGAATTTGTGCTTTAGTGTGTACTTGCAATTTCCATAATAATTTTCAGAGAAAGGTTTATATACATGCACACACACAAAGATAGAGATACATAAATATAGATATGTAAATATGCATCTCCAAGGGGAGCCTAGAGGCAATGACAACCTGGTACAATCTAGGAGCAACAAGCACACACAGTATCCAGATCTCAGTTTTTAAAACCGTTCTCCAGGCAAAGGAGCCTGACTCTAGGGCCAAGGTGAGGAAAAACAAGGTGGACCTGAAGCATCCTGCAGAAAAGAAAGGGGGCCAGATAGGAAAGGGAGCCTGGTATGAGTCAAAACAATGCAGGATCCACCCTGAAAGAGCTCCATCACAGTCAAGGCTGGAACAAATCTGAGGAACTAATAACACAGTATTGGATTCTAACCCAAAGTATACAAGAAATCTACATGATCCAGATATAAATAAATGACTGAATGGTTAAATGCATGCAGGAAAACAGACAAGCCTTTCTTACAGAATTTCAATTAATATATGTGTAGATACTTCCCCCTACAGGAGATAGACCTTAATTCCTGCCTCTACCCATCACCCCTGCAGGGTAGACTAGATTGAGTGACTTGCTTCCAAAGAATAGAAGAGAGAATGAGGAAGGCGTTAACTTCACAGAGGTACAACTGGATAAACAAATGTGACAAGAAGGGCATTTCACCTCTGTGGTATTCCTTCCGAAAACTCATGACCTCCCTCTAGAGATGGGTAACACAAACAAACCAACACCACTACCGAATCAAAACACATCCAACAGGATACATGGCCAGTACTGCCCAAGATTTTCAAGATCGTGAAGCAGACAGACTAAGAAACTGTCAGACCAGGAGTCTGGGGAGACATGACAGCTAAATGAAGTGTGGCAGCCTGGACTGGATCCCAGAACAGAAGGAGGGCATTAGTGGAAAAACTGGCGATATCCAAATAAAGTCTCGAGTTCAGCTTTTAAAATTAATAGTCAAGGAAGGAATGGAGAAGAGGTGCGCATGTTGGCTCCGAGATTAGCAGACCAAACGCTTCTATCTGCTAGTGGTTGATACACTGCTGAAAAAGGAGCTCTTAAGAACAATGGATTCAATCCACAGTATCTGTGGAGGTTAGAGGGAAGGCGTCTCTGCCCCGCCTCAGCACCTCAGAGAACTCAGGCAGCGGAAACTACAGATTTTAGCTACAGAAACTTACAATTGTTCTGCGGAAGAAGGCAGAGCTAGATTCTTCATAACAAACTGATCTGCAGAATCTCTGCCAAAGGCTTAAAAAAAAAATCAAGTGACATCTGGTCCCCTTCATTTTTCATACAGTCTTTTGGGTGCTGCTTCGGTATGCACAGCAGAGCACTGAACACTTTCTCCCTCACTAGGAAGGAAAAGATAACATCCCACCACGGCAAGATTGCCGACGATGGGAATGTGGGAATGGAAAGAAAGGGCAGCAGACATCACATGGGGGCCCTTGTCAAAGAAGTCGCGCGCTCTGAAGGCAGAGGAGGTCAGTGTCACAGCGCTGCATCATCCTGAGTAACAGCTGTACTTTCAATAAACCATCGTCAATCGTGTTCAACTGTATGAAAAGAAATGTAAACAAAAATGCAGATATAATCGACCACTAACCTTTTCAGACTACAAAGTCAACAAAATAGGGGAAAACATTTGGCAACAGGATGGTGGCTGAACCCTGTTGTCAGAGGCACAGGAGGAGGAGAACCTGTGCCCTTTCCCTCAACCCTGGACCCCAGGCCCCGTGAAAGTGGCAGTCCGCATCAGGCCTCTAACCCCAGACGTGTCGATTCAGAAACAAGAAGCGTAACCACACATTCTGAAAATTCAAGAGGAATCTAACATTCAAGCTGTAGGAACTGAGATCCTCCAGGCCATCACCAAAGCATCTGAGGTATGACAGACATTATTCTAGAGTCAAGAGCAAGTTCCATCAACGGTGATGTTATTCCTCTTAGTCAAACCCATGCTGAGTTAATTTCACTTACGAGTAAATTAAAGACATCACCATACCCTCAGATCATCACTGTTCAATGTGGGGAATATATTCTGAACTATTATTTTTTTCCTGTTCATATACTAACATTATTTTAACCTAAAAACTGGAATATAACATATACTATTTTACAATTTGCCTTTTTTTCCTTTTAATGAACACAAACACATGGAGTAATGCATGTCACAGGACTTTTCAGATTTTTTAATTAAAGTGTATATGCTTTGTATTTCAAATAACCCTAACTACATTGTGTGTTCTGGGGCAGTTCCTATAATTACATACATTCAGACTTCTGCACTAAGACACATGGATATGTCTTACTATGTGGGACAGTCAGTTATAACGAACCTCACATCCATTCAGGTCAGGTTTTAATATCAAAAGAATTACACTAAAAAAAAAACAACTTGAGATATGTATAAAATTTTAAGTATCTTTCCATCAGTCCAGTTCAGTCACTCGGCACTAAATAAAGATCAAATTGATAATAGCAACTTTAGAAGTAGTATGATTTATTCAACTATGTGTGCTATTACCAGATTTACAGTACCACAAACAATGCTCCAAAGAACATCTTTATCCCTGTGTATCTGTGCACTTGGATGCACTTGGGTTTCTGTAAGCTAAAACCTTAGAAATGGAACTACTGAGGCAAAGTGTAGGAGTGTCAAGTTTAAGAGATTTTGGAAAAATGCCCTTCAAAAGGTTATGATCCTTTATACCACTAGCAGTATATGTAAATACCAATTTCCCTATATTCCCGCCTACACTGAGTGATCTAATCAATCTTACCAAGATTGTAAGTAATTCATCTTAGCTGAATATGATAGATGAGAAAGAACCACACTATTGTTTCATATATATTTTATTACTGAGGTAAAGTATCTTTTCAAATATTTATTGGTCACATGAAATATCTTCAGTGAATTACCTTATTCTTTTGACCTGCTAAATTCTAAAAGCTTTTATATAATATTGAAAAAATTTCCACCTGTTCCCCCATACATAAAATGCTTTTTTCCCAGTAGGCCTAGTGACTTCTTTCTCATCGTATCTAAGTTTTTCAAATATCAATGTACCATTCCTTCATTTTATGGCTTCTGAGTTTCTAGCCAGGCTTAGAAATGCCTTTTTAACTCTAAGATTATAAAAATATTATATTCTACAGGAAAGAGTTAACACAGTGGGCCTGAGGCTGCTGTCCTTACAAGGTTTTGTCAGTCAAGGCCAGTCCTTGGCTGCCATGGGAAAGCTTGGATTTCAGGAGGGTTCCCACCATTGCCAGGGCTGATGAAGGCTGACTCGCTGTGTCTGAACTGTTTGTGCAAACAGTATGCTGTATGCTCAACACATGCTTTGCTCCTGAGAATCTGGAATTTTGGAATGTGTCAGACAGAAGGTGCCAATGTGAAGAGCACCAAATAAAAGCCTTCAGTAATGAGTCTCTAATGAACCTTCCCTACAGACAACACTTCACACGTGTTGTCATAACTTGTGTGAGTTGTCGTAACACACTGCTGAAGAGTCACTCATGTACCACGTGCCTCAGCTGGGAGAGGACTCTCTGAAGCATGCACCTGGCTTCCTCCAGATTGTTTCTTTTCATCCTTTCATGGTAATAAATATCAGCCATGAGTACAAGTAAGTGTGTAGTCCTGTAAATCCCAACAAGTCATGGAGCCTGGGGGTGGTCCTGGCAACCCCAACACACACACTTATCTGGGTTTTCTTCTAGCTCTTATTATTTTCCTTTCTATATCCAAGTCTTTAATCCAACTTGAATTTTTTTGGCTCATGAGGGATGTAAAGAAGCCTTGTCTTTTGTGGGTTTTTAAAATCTCCTTCATTGTGAAATAAAACATTTAGAAATGTGTGCAAGATGTAAGTGTAATTTAATGAGTTATTATCAACACCTATGTAACTACTGCCCAAGTCAAGAAGAAAAATTTGTTTTGAAACTTGTACAAAAAAAGGTTTCTACTTGACCTGGAGAGGACTGAAAGATTGTTGAACACTCAAAAGCACCGTGAATTTTAAGGTCAACTAAGGCCAACCTAGATAGCATGTTTAAAAGCAGAGACATTACTTTGCCAACAAAAGTCCGTCTAGTCAAGGCTATGGTTTTTCCAGTGGTCATGTATGGATGTGAGAGTTGGACGGTGAAGAAAGCTGAGCGCCGCAGAATTGATGCTTTTGAACTGTGGTGTTGGAGAAGACTCTTGAGAGTCCCTTGGACTGCAAGGAGATCCAATCAATCCATCCTAAAAAAGATCAATCCTGGGTGTTCATTGGAAGGTCTGATGTTGAAGCTGAAACTCCAATACTTTGGCCACCTCATGAGAAGGGTTGACTCATTGGAAAAGACCCTGATGCTGGGTAGGATTGGGGGTGGGAGGAGAAGGGGACGACAGAGGATGAGATGGTTGGATGGCATCACCGACTCGATGAACATGGGTTTGGGTAGACTCCGGGAGTTGGTGATGGACAGAGAGGCCTGGCGTGCTGCAATTCATGGGGTCGCAGAGAGTCGGACACGACTGAGCGACTGAACTGAACTGAAGATCACAGAGGTAATTACAGCCATGTATGAACTAGAATGGGGTCTTCTGACCTTCAGTCTAAAAACCTTTGCCTACCTATGAGGAGAAGTGGGCAACAGAAGATGACCTGGTTGGATGGCATCACCGACTCGATGGACATGAGTTTGATCAAACTCCAGGAGATAGTGAAGGACAGGGAAGCCTGGCATGCTGCAGTCCATGGGGGTCACAGAGTCAGACACAACTGAGCAACTGAACAACAACCGCTCATTCAACTGTCTACCACAATGACCTGTATTTTATAGGGCAGGATCCCTATACACTGCACCTTCTACAAGGAGCCCTGTTTGAGAGAATCACCTGAAGGTCGTAAGAATATGCCAGATTCAGGTGGTATCTGTGACAATGGGAAAATGTACAAATTCAAAGGTCAGAAAACAACACCAGAGAAAACTCATTACTATGAATAAGAAGCTAAGACCACATGTGTCAACCTATAACCGACCTCCGTCTGCCTGCTCCTCCATGATTCTCTCCTCCTCCCAGGCCCAGCACCCTGCTACCTTCACCCTGCTTTCACCTCAAGGAGACTCCCTGTCTAGGTCACTCATTCACTCACACACTTATTCCAGCATGAATCGAAACCCTACTGTGTGCCACAGCCTGGTGGGCATGGGTACAGAGTAGAGAAGAAAGAGGTGAGGCTGGTGTTCTTGCTTAGCACACATGCATCGTATCTGCAGGAGAAAAAACAACAACAAAAGGCCTGAGACGGACTGCTCAAGACAAGAGCATTTAAGGATGGAAGGAGGAGACTCTGAGAAAGGGAAGGACAGGCACCACACAAAAACAGGAAGAAAACTGAGTATGAGGTCATAAGAACTCAGGAAGGAAAAAATGGACTAGTCAGGAAGAACTGGAAAAAATTTGCTTGCCCATAATAAAAACAAAAAATTTAAAAATTCCATGCAGGTTAATAAATGACACAAGTGTAAGAAGCAAGATTTTAAAGCTTTTAAGAGAAAACTGAAAAGGGAACACTAAAGTTCAAGCACAAAGCACAAAAGGCTAATAGGTTAACATTTTAAAATATCATAAAACACATCATAAAGTAAAAGAATAAGCTATAAATAGCTACAATGTTTTTAAATTAAAAGAACTTGAGCACAGAACATACTTTAAAACTCCTACAAATCAAGGAAAAGCAAATTAATTCAAACTTTTAAATGGACAAAGAACATAAGCAGGCAATTCAGAGATGAGAGTCATATATTTCAGTTCAGGTCAATTCAGTCGCTCAGTCGTGTCCGACTCGTTGCGACCCCATGAATCGCAGCACGCCAGGCCTCCCTGTCCATCACCAACTCCCGGAGTTTACCTAAATGCATGTCCATCGAGTCGGTGATGCCATCTAACCATCTCATCCTCTGTCGTCCCCTTCTCCTCCTGCCCCCAATCCTTCCCAGCATCAGGGTCTTTTCCAATGAATCAACTCTTCGAATCAGGTGGCCAAAGTACTGGCGCTAAAAGCTTCAACATCAGTCCTTCCAACGAACACCCAGGACTGATCTCCTTTAGGATGGACTGGTTGGATCTCCGTGCAGCCCAAGGGACGCTCGAGTCTTCTTCAACACCACAGTTCAAAAGCATCAATTCTGCGGCGCTCAGCTTTCTTTATAGTCCAACTCTCACATCCATACATGACCACCGGAAAAACCACAGCCTTGACTAGATGGACCTTTGTTGGCAAAGTAATGTCTCTGCTTTATAATATGCTATCTACGTTGGTCATAACTTTCCTTCCAAGGAGTAAGTGCCTTTTAATTTCATGGCTGCAATGATCATCTGCAGTGATTTTGGAGCCCAAAAAAATAAAGTCTGACACTATTTCCCCATCTATTTGCCATGAAGTGATGGGACCAGATGCCATGATCTTAGTTTTCTGAACGTTGAGCTTTAAGCCAACTTTTTCACTCTCCTCTCTCACTTTCATCAAGAGGCTTTTTAGTTCTTCACTTTCTGCCATAAGGGTGGTGTCATCTGCATATCTGAGGTTATTGATATTTCTCCCGGCAATCTTGATTCCAGCTTGTGCTTCCTCCAGCCCAGCATTTCTCATGATGTACCCTGCATAGAAGTTAAATAAGCAGGGCGACAGTATAAAGCCTTGACGTACTGCTTTTCCTATTTGGAACCAGTCTGTTGTTCCATGTCCAGTTCTAACTGTTGCTTCCTGACCTGCATACAGGTTTCTCAAAAGGCAGGTCAGGTGGTCTGGTATTCCCATCTATTTCAGAATTTTCCACAATTTATTGTGATCCACACAGTCAAAGGCTTTGGCATAATCAATAAAGCAGAAATAGATGTTTTTCTGGAACTCTCTTGCTTTTTCGATGATCCAGCGGATGTTGGCAATTTGATCTCTGGTTCCTCTGCCTTTTCTAAAACCAGCTTGAACATCTGGAAGTTCACGGTTCACGTATTGCTGAAGCCTGGCTTGGAGAATTTGGAGCATTACTTTACTAGCGTGTGAGATGAGTGCAATTGCGCGGTAGTTTGAGCATTCTTTGGCATTGCTTTTCTTTGGGATTGGAATGAAACCTGGCCTTTTCCAGTCCTCTGGCCACTACTGAGTTTTCCAAATTTGCTGACATATTGAGTGCAGCACTCTCACAGCATCATCTTTTGGGATTTGAAATAGCTCAACTGGAATTCCATCACCTCCACTAGCTTTGTTTGTAGTGATGCTTTCTAAGGCCCACTTGACTTCAGATTCCAGGATGTCTGGCTCTAGGTGAGTGATCACACCATCGTGATTATATGGGTCGTGAAAATCTTTTTTGTACAGTTCTTCTGTGTATTCTTGCCACCTCTTCTTAATATCTTCTGCTTCTGTTAGGTCCATACCATTTCTGTCCTTTATCGAGCCCATCTTTGCATGAAATGTTCCCTGGTATCTCTAATTTCCCTGAAGAGATCTCTAGTCTTTCCCATTCTGTTGTTTTCCTCTATTTCTTTGCACTGATTGCTGAGGAAGGCTTTCTTATCTCTCCTTGCTATTTTTGGAACTCTGCATTCAGATGGGAATATCTTTCCTTTTCTCCTTTGCTTTTTGCTTCTCTTCTTTTCACAGCTATTTGTAAGGCCTCCTCAGACAGCCATTTTGCTCTTCTGCATTTCTTTTCCATGGGGATAGTCTTGATCCCTGTCTCCTGTACAATGTCATGAACCTCCGTCCATACTTCATCAGGCACTCTGTCTATCAGATATAGTCCCTTATTTCTCACTTCCACTGTATAATCATAAGGGATTTGATTTAGGTCATACCTGAATGGTCTAGTGGTTTTCCCTACTTTCTTCGATTTAAGTCTGAATTTGGCAATAAGGAGTTCATGATCTGAGCCACAGTCAGCTCCCAGTCTTGTTTTTGCTGACTGTATAGAGCTTCTCCATATATTTAACAACACATAAAAAGATGCTCAATCACACTGATCAGGAATACGCAAAATTAACACAATAATGAGATACAATTTCGCACCTTTTACATTAGAAAAATAGGCTTCCTTTGTGGCTCAGCTGGTAAAGAATCCGCCATCAATGCGGAATACCTGGATTTGATCCATGGGTTGGGAAGATCCCCTGGAGAAGGGAAAGGCTACCCACTCCAGGATTCTAGCCTGGAGAATTCCATGGACTGTATAGTCCATGGGGTTGCAAAGAGTTGGACACAACTGAGCGACTTTCACTTCACATTAGAAAAAATCTTCAAGTGTTGGCAAGGACTGGAAACCAACCAAGGGGAACTGAGGCTCACTGCTCATGCAGTGTACACTGATACAATCTCCGGGCAACAAGTTTCTAGTTAAGCAGTCTCCACTGCTGCTCAACAGGCACATCCCTTCAACCTGGCGACCCTACTACAGGGGAATATACTCTAGAGCAGTGCTAGTCAAACTAGTCCACCAGCCCTTTAAGAGAGAAGGAACACTTCTTCCTTCACTGGGAAAGTCTTACCAGCATAAGAAATGTTAAATAAAATAACAGAGTTGATTTACATTCTGCCACGAGTGCCCTATTTGCGAGACATAATTCCCCAGTCCTCAGACCACACCCTGTGTATCACTGTTCTGGAGAAAAGCTCCCAGGGAGAGACTAGCACAAGGACACCTGTAAGAACCTGCTCCGGGACTTCACTGGTGTCACAGTGGGTAAGAATCCACCTGCCAATGAAGGCCACATGTCATGGGTTGGATCCCTGGTGCAGGAAGACTTCACATGCCGCGGGGCAATTAGGACCATGCACCACAACGACCGAAGCCATGCCTAGAGCCCATGCTCTGCAACGAGAGAAGCCACTGCAATGAGAAGCCGCTGCACAACAACAAAAGACAATCCCACGCCTGCCACAACTCGAGAAAGCCTGTGCAAAGCAACAAAGACCCAGCACAGCCAAAAATAAATCAATAAATAAAAACTTTAAAAAAAGAAAGAACTGTTCATTGCCAAGGGGTCACTAAATGAAAGAAAGAACAGAAACAATCTAAATGCCAGTTAACAGGAAAATGGATAACGAAAATGTGGCAGGCTCATACAACAATGAAAATAAGCAAGAGTCACACGTCACATGGACCAACATAACAATATCTTAAAAACTAAGATCAAACCAAGAAAGCAAGTTGCAGGATATGTACATTATGATTCCACTTATGTCAAGCTTTTAAGTGTGTGTGTGTGCTGCTTATGATATACATTGCACAGATATGACAAGCCCTAGGTGAAAGAGAGGGGAAGGGTAGAGGAGAGAAAAAGAAGGAAAAAAAAGGAAAATTTGTATAGGGTAACACAGGGAGTTTGAATCTTATCAGTAATGTTTAGTCTTTAAAAAATAAAAGACCTGAAGCTAATAGCATAAAATGTACAGATCTGACAAAGATGAGTGGGGACATAACCGTTTCTAAGATTATTCTATGCATTTTTCTTCATACTTGAAATATTTCATTATGTTAAAAAAGAATATACATACATACCATAATAATTGTTTTATGATACTATATAAAAAGAAAATATATCAGTAATTTTTCTTTATATTTTCATGTACTTTTCAAATATTCTTCAGTTAAAAATATATTTCTTTCAGGAAAAATAACATACAGAGCAAATTTCTTTAAAAGAATCCATGTTTCAAGGATAAAGAAATTTAAACTACAGAATTTTAAAACTTGAAAGGAGTCTTAAAAGAATATGGGAGAACAAAAATGAGAACATTTACTGTTAGAAATGCAAACTGACACAGCCACTTTGGGAAACTAAACACACTCTTACCATACAATTGGCCAATTGCCTTCCTTGGTGTCTACCAAAGGAGTTGAAAACATATGTCCACATAGAAACTTGTGCACGGATGTTTACAGCAGCTTTATTCATTCAGCCTTACTGCCAACGCTTGGAAGCAACCAAGAGGTCCTTCAGCAAGGAATGAGTAAACTGGTACACACAGACAATGAAATATTACTCAACACTAAACAAAAATGAGCTGTCAAACCATGAAAAGACATGGAAGAACCTTAAAGGCATATTACTAAGTGAAAGAAGCCGATCTGAAAACACCATACACTGTGATTCTAACTATACGACATTCTGAAAAAGGAGACAGTAAAAAGATCAGCAGTTGCCAGGGAGAAGAGGGGAGGAGGGATGAATATGGCAAGTACAGAGGATTGTAGAGCAGTGAAAATACTCTGTGATATTACAATGATGGATATGTATCATTATACATCTGTCCAAACCCACTGAATACACAGCACCGAGAGTCAACCACGGTGTAAACTTCAGAAGAGGGGTAATTATGACATGTCAGTGTAGCTTCATCCTTAGTGAAATATGTACCATCTGGCAGGCCGGGCAGGGCCCTTGGTGAAATATGTACCATCTGGCAAGCCAGGCAGGGCATATGGGAAACCTCTGTGCCTTCCTGTCAGTCTTGCTGTAAACCTAAAACTGCCCTAAAAAAAAGTCTTTAAAAAACACTTAGTATCAAAGGAAACGTATCAGAAACACTGAGATCCTTAAATCCCCAAAGAAGCAATTTTCAGTTTAGCCTGTATCAGCTATTATATTCATGCAGGGAAAAAATCTACTAAGAATAAATATATTCATTCACTTTTCATTAAAATAATTCTCTGATTCTTATTATCCACCTGTCTTTAATTTCTCCAGCTACAGGGGAAGAAAGGATCTTCCTTCCTCCTAACCCTCAAGGGAGAAATAATCTAGGAAAAGTTTAAGGGCTTCATTTCAGTATTATCAACCACTAGTCACGGATAATTCTGAAAACATATCATTATCCTTGAGAAATAAAACTGTTCAGATAAATCACTTCGTATCTCTCCAAAACATATAACTTTGGCCTCCGAGTCAGAGAAGAAACTCTATTTTCTCACAGAATTATAAAAGGTGGCTTTCACTCATATCATCACTTAAGGAAAAAATATTTAAAAAGAAAAAAGAAAGAAGAAAAGAAAAAGCAATAACTCACTTTCCTTAGATGAATCACCTCTTCATGACAACTTATACATCAAAACATTCCTTAGAAAGTATGCAAGAAAAGCATTACTGTCAAAAGGATCGGGGCAAGGACTATATTTAAGGTAGTAATTATCCCTATGTGGTGGAATTTCAGAGGATTCTTTTCTGGCTTGCTGGTTTAATTCTATGTCATTACTAATTTATCAGTATTTCATGAGCATGAATTACTTATGTGAATTAAAAACAGAAAAATGGTTATTCCAGGGGGACAGGTTTCAGATTTCTTTACATTTGTTTAAATTCTCCACAAACAACATTATTTTTTTTTTCCCGAATGTGAAAGCAAATTTTAAATTATAAATAAGGTTGAGAAGCCTGAAGTGGAAGCTGAGATTGAAAGGAAAAGCTGAAAATACTTGGACCACTGCTCACAGCATCATTAATTAATAATCCAACACTACAGGATATTTTGAGAAATATCTGTCAAGTTACCACTGAAATACACTAGACTATAACAGAATAATTTCACAAGGAAACAGACAGACTCCCTAAAACTATTCAATTTCTTCTGCTTCACATATATGTGACTATATTACAGTCAAAAAGCAGTTTTACATGGCCGTTTGAGCCTCAGAAAAACCCTGTGAGGTGAGCGGCTATTATCTGCATTTGTAGATGAAAAACAGGCTCAGGATCCTGACTGACTTGCCAAAGGTCAAAGCTAATGACACAGAGTCACAAGGTGAACCAAGAGAGGTCTTCCTCCAAGTGCACAACAGAACATAGTTACCTCCCTCTAAAGTATTAATAGTGTTTACTGAAATAGGTAACATTTGTTTCAACTTACAGATGAGGAAACAGAGCCTAGAATTCACTGAGAATGCTGACCAAAACTACAAAGGTAGGAAGTGGCAAGGCTAGGATTCAAACTTCTGGTCTAACTGCAAACGCAATGCTCCTTCTGACATCCTAAATTACAACAAGGCTGGGGCAGAGAAAATGGGCGGGGATGACGCTAAGCCTTGCCAGACAACCATGTACAACAGGACTTTGTACCCTGACCACAGCCAATGTGACAGGAATAGCCCCTGATTCATTCATCTCTTCCTCAGGTGCACAGACAAGCTGGAAGAACTAGAGGACCTCTAATTCATAGTTCCAAACCCCTCCTGAGAGCCCCTCTTATATCCATAAGACTCCCTGATTGCTTACAGTAAGTATTCCATTTTTGCTTACACCACCTTACCACCAGATAAGTAAAAGTTGCTCAGTTGTGTCCAACTCTTTGCGACCCCATGGACTGTATAGTCCATGGAATTCTTCTCCAGGCCAGGATACTGGAGTGGGTAGCCGTTCCCTTCTCCAGGGGATCTTCCCAACCCAGGAATCAAACCCAGGCCTCCCGCATTGCAGGCAGATTCTTTACTGATTGAGTCACCAGG
Source organism: Giraffa tippelskirchi (assembly GCF_054371585.1). Lineage (NCBI taxonomy): Eukaryota > Metazoa > Chordata > Mammalia > Artiodactyla > Giraffidae > Giraffa > Giraffa tippelskirchi. The sequence continues at coordinate 215,363,401 of NC_137275.1, forward strand.
GAAGCCATCAGGGAAATTCAGCGTACCACTGGTTCCAAACGCAAATGGACAGTCTTTGCCAAGAGGAAAAAAAACAGATATACTTCCATTAAAGTACATTAAAAGGGACTTCCCTAGTGATCCAGTGGTTGAGACCTTGCCTTCCACTTCAGGGGATGCAGGTTCAATCCCTGGTCAAGGAACCAAGATCCCACAGGCCTTGCAGCCAGAAAACCAAAACATAAAATAGAAGCAATATTGTAACAGATTAAAAGACTTTAAAAATGGTCCACATCAAAAAAAAAAAAAAAATCTTATGGAAAAAAGGACATTTAAAAAGTAAGTAGCAGCTAGGACATGTAGCATATGCCTGGGGTGAATATCAAAGGAGACAGGAAGTCCTTCCTAAGAGTGGACCAGTCCAGCCACAAAGGACCTTCTCGACCACGCATCACATTACGCCCCACAGCCGTCCACACTACAAGAGCTTCCTAAGTGCACCACGTGTTCTTTCTGCCCAGCTCTTGTTATCGACCGAGTCCCTCATCCAGGAATCCTCTCCCGACCATCTCTCCATCTCCACATACCCAACTCTTCTCCATTTGAGGTCCAGCTCAAATACTACATGCTTCACACTTACACATCCCATTCTAGCTCAACAAACTCTCAAAGCCCTTTTCCACATCTCCCCTGGCACTTGTTATCTTTCGCTGTACGTTTTGCCACTGGCCAATCTTCCTTCCCAAGACCGTACAGCTCTGTGAGATGTGCTTCCACATGACAGTACTCATTTGTTCATCCATCTCTAGAACTCTGCAGGTTAAGACACTGTGACCTAGTCTCTTGGCATCCCAGCATGTAACTCAGTGCCTCACAGAAACTGCTCAAATACCTGTTGGGTGTATGCAATATTAATTCCTCATGCATTGGAAAAGCTATTCAGATTGATTCATCTGCAGCAAAGGAAAGAAGGGGATTGGTAGCAATTCATAACACATGATATCAGAATCTCTTGGGAAAGGGACTGTATGTTTTTAATATCATGACAAGCGCTTAAGGCTTTTTTAAAAAAAGAAGAGGTGGAGAGAAATCCAGAAGGTTTGAAGGTGACAGATCTGTTCTGCTCCAAATAAGGAAGGGTACAGTAGTTATCGCAAAGAGAAGGATAGGAGAAAAAAAGAAAGATGGAAGGGGAGGACAGACAGACCAGGAAAGGGCAGAAAGTCAAGGCCTTTCCCCATGACTCACTACATCTAAGAGTTAAGAGCTGCTGTAGAGCTAAGTGAATTCCTGAAATGCTTGGGGAAAGAGGGGTGTGTTTATGTGTCTGTGTGTATCTGTGTGTGTGTGGGTGTCACCAGTGAAACAAGTAGGTTTCATGTCCTAACTGACAAGGGTGTGTATGTATCTGTGTGTCTGTGTGTGTGTGTGTATCACCAGTGAAACACATGGGTTTCATGTCCAAACTGACAAGGGTGGAACTAAAACACCTTTTTTCAGAAATGGGGCCTGGAAGCTAAGAAAAGCATTAAGTTAAATTAAACTAAGAAATTCACAAAAATTGGATATGATAAGAGTACAGGGGTAGTGCAGTGAGTCCCTGTGAACTTTGACAATCTCTGCAATTAGGAGATGAAGGCTAAAACTACGAAGAATACGGACGCCCTAGCCGGAATCTAGATTTTATATGTAATTCTCAATCTCTTCTGGTAGATCAATCTACCAGAATTAAAAATCTAACCAAATACTAACTGGTGGTTACAGTCCATATCTTCTACTGAAATTCCCTGGTGGCTCAGATGGTAAAGTGTCTGCCTGCAATGTGGGAGGCCTGGGTTTGATCCTTGGGTCAGGAAGATCCTCTGCGGAAAGAAATGGCAACCCACTCCAGCACTCTTGCCTGAAAAAGTACGGAGGAGCCTGCAGTGGGCTGCAGTCCATGGGATCGCAAAGAGTCGGACACGACTGAGCAACTTCACATCTATTGATTTTGATATACCATTCTGGTTCACCAAATGTCACTCTAATACTTGGCAAAATCTAAATGAGGCCAGTAGGATACTTCTCTGGGAATTAATGCTTTGAACTATGATGTCATTCTGTGTTTTTAAAGACAGGCTTGCCCCCATTTCCCACTTTTCTTTTTTTAAGGAACTCATTAAACACAAATGTATTAAAAGGAAAATGTCGAGGAGTCCAGCAGTAAATACAAATATAGCAAGCCGGGCGGGGGGTGCAGAATACATTCCCAGAAGGTGATCATCCACTATGGTGCCTGAGGCAGTTGCCTCCCTCCAGCCAGGGCAGCCGGAGAACCCAGCGGGCAGTAGATAAGAACCTTCTCAGGCAATGATGTCCTGAGCAGGAGCTTCCAGCTGACAAAGTCCCTGCTGAGACTCCTTCGCCCCAGAACCAAGGCAGTCAGACAAGCCATCCTCCTGTTCCCCAAACCACCAGTCTTAGCTGCCCCAGGGCCCAAGCAGATACTCCCATGTGGAAACCCCTGCATCCGGATGCACTAGTGACTAGACTCTTTCCAGGGAAGCGGAAAGGGGCCTTTCTTCTTCAGCTACTTCAGAAGTCCTAGCCATCTGCAGGCTACTTTAAGCCCACTACCAACCCATGATAGCCCAGAGCAATGCTATACCCTCCCTGCTCACACACACACACACACACAGCCCCTCACTCCCCCGCTGATCAACCCCTGCAACACCACACACAAAGAAGGTGGGGTGGAAGAAATCACAGTTGGCCTGGCAGGGCTGGGTCACGTGAAGAAACAGCAGTGCTCACCTGTACCCTAGATTTAATGAACGTGCGCCAAACTCCAGATGCACTGAGGCCCACAAACACTCCCAACCCCCAAAGAGGCCCTTTCCCCCAGAGACAGTCGCTGGCAGAGGCCCAGTCAGAAATCAGTGTTAGTAAACTGATGAGCAGAAAGATTAGTTCAGCTTATGAAAGTCGGCTTAAAGGAGATGATACATACTATCCAAGAGGTCAGACTGCATAAAAGTCAAATGGTGTTGGTTAAGATCCACCCAAAGCAGTTAATTACTTAGGACAACGCTCACCTGGATGTGTAAACTTTGGGATATCTTTTATTTAAGTCATTATTTAAATCCCAGCATTTGTGGTTTGACCTGCTTGCCTTCAGTCTATTGTCATTAACACATCTATCCATGTAGGCCCAAAAGCTCCAAGAAAGAATCTAGGCGCAAATAATGTCCTCATTTCTCTCCTAAACCCTTTCCCCAACCTTTCAATTTTCCACTTCTCTGTTATGGAACAAAAATATGTGAAATAGCAAAAATAAACTCAAGTTTATTCTAAAGTTGAACTTTGGTTTATAAAATATTCCATTCATTCCATCACTCAAAATTCCACCTAAATGAATGAAGGCATCATACACCATTACCAGCAGCAACGTACACACCAAGAAACAGTAGAATGAACTGGGCAAAGAGGAATCCAGAGGTTAAATTGAAAGATAGCAACAAAATGCACCTTTGGACTGAAGCTACAAAATCTCAGGTACTCATGGATATTGAACTCATAATATCAGAGAATTACAATCTGAATTTAGAGTTTCAATCACAGGACTATCCAATGTCACCCAAGAGTGAACCTGACACCATATTCTTGTTCAGCCTCAGAATGAAGTAGAATTAATGGCTTTTCCATCGCAGTACATGTCAAATTGGCAGAATTAGGAATACCCAATTACCATGATGATGCCTTTCTCAATACCTCTTTTCATAAATAAAACAATTAAACCCGTGATGACACTCCTGAAGCACATAAAATCATACTTTTTTGGTTGTGGTATACAATACTACTTGTGAACTAACACCCATACCCTTTTCCTTGCACACGCTGCTAAGTAACATCTTTAAGTTTTATCTTTTTCTTGCTAATATTTTAAATGTTAATATTTATGTGATGACAGAGAATAGAAGCTTCATATAAATAAAAACTAACATGAACTTCACTGGTTCTCCCAGGACAGTCAGAGGAGAAAAACCCATGAAGATCTTGTGGGGGAAAGCTACTTGATAATTTATGGATTTTTAAATGCTACTACAAAAAATGCACACATCCTAAGGAACTAAATCTACTAACCTCTACAATCAATGTGATACATGGTTTATCCAGTCTTGACAAAAATCCTCTGGATCACCAATGGTATGTTCATCCACTCGTACATATGCAATTGTATAAAGAATCTATTATTTAGAACACCAGGAAAAAAAAACAATTAAAAGATTTATAGTTATAGCTACCATTTAAAAGAACAAAATAAGCAATTTTCATTTTTATGCTAACATCTCCTAATTTGATGCATGCCCTGCTTTTGCAAATTCAGAATAAGGGGGGAAATTATAGTCATTACCAAATTGGAGAAATTGTAAGGAACATGTCTATAAATAAAATTTGGTGTGTAGAAATAAGATCCTACTGTATGGGACAGGGAACTATATTCAATATCCTGTAATAAACCGTAATGTAAAATAACATGAAAAGGGATAAATATGTATAACAAGCACTTTGCTGTACACCAGAGACAACACTGTAAATCAAGTATACTAAGTTAAAGAAAAATTGAGTGTGTAGAAGTAATACGCTAATACTTTATATATTTTATAAAAATATATATATATATATACACACACATATATATATACACACACATACTGGTAGTTATTCACTAAAGGCTAAAACACTCCAATAAACATACATACTGTGCGTATACATATATATCATAAACATACAAAACTTTACATTAAAATTAGAACAAAGTGTCTGATTTATACCATACTTTTATAAGAGCATTAGCGGATGGGCACACATGTTATTAACACATTACAACAACTGAGAACGTAAATGGTTGATAGTCATTACCCTGGGAAACCTTTGCCCTCTTCTGACACTTGTGATCCCCTTCCCTGGTTCTTTCTGACTTCCTCTCATCCTTATCTATGCTAGCACCCAGACAGTCGTCTTCTGGACAATCTGTCCACATCAACCCACACTCTCCCAAGCCTCAGAATCAAAGTTCCCACACACCTGCAATCCACGTGCCCAGCCCTAGGCCGAGTCCTTAGCATAGATCATCTCTTTCCGCTCTTAGAACAACCCTGTAAAACAGCTCTGTTATCACATTTTACAAATGAGAAATCCAGGCACAAAAGCTAGGTCCTTTGACATTAAAACTTAAAAGTGGCAAGGATTTCCCCGGTGGTCCAGTGGTTAAGAATCTACCTTTCAATGAAGGGTATGCGGGTTGGATCCCTGGTCTGGGAACTGAGATCCCACCTGCTGCAGGCCAACTAAGCCTGCGCACTACTAGAGAGAAGATGGCAAGTCGCAACTAAGACCTGACGAAACCAAATAAATATTAAAAAAAATAAAATGTGGCAAGGTCAGGATTCAAAACTAGTTCTGACTTCAAGGCCAGAGGTTTTAGTCACTATTCGAAACAGTCTCCCTAGACAACTCAACATGGTTGCCTCAATAATTTAACCCACTCATTCTACAAATGATTTACTATTTCTTGAACACAAACCTGTTCTCGCTTATCTCTACTCTTACCTTCCTAAATCTGTCTAGAGGCTACACTCTCTCTCCTTGTAATCTCTCAGGTAGATTCTTGGAATCATCTCTAACTCCTCCAATGAATAACTCCCTACTATTCAGCCAATAGTTTCTGCCTATTTTCAGGATTTTAGATCATATTACCTGTCGAATCCACTTCCACTACCCCAGTTCAGACCTTAGGCTTCTGCTAACCTGGCTACTGTAATATTTACCTTCCTTTTAGTCTTGCTGCTTTGGTCTCTGGACCCTTTCAATCAATGTTAACATCGCTGCCACCTCTTAAACTTATAAAAGGATCTCCTCATGTTACACCCCTGCTGAAAAGCCTTTGATGGTCCTCTACTGTCTACAGAACAAAGTTCAGACTAGTTGTGTTGGCATTCCTATGCAAGCCAGTCCCAACCTATCTTCCCAGCTTTACTTCCTACCACCATCCCTCACCAAGAATAATAATTTAAATAGAATTTAACTGTCTGTACAGTGCATTAACATGTATATTAAGCCTAACGACACTGAATTTCTTATGGGAAAGAAACGGAGACTTAGTAAGGTAATATAATTTGCTTAAGATCTCAAACTGTAAAAGGCAGAAAGGGCCAAGTCTCTTAACTCCAAACTTAAACTCCATTCCCAGAACTTCATGCAGCCATCGTATATCAGACTCACTTGAACTTTCCCTAAAAATACATATTTTTCAATCTCTATGTCTTAGCTCAAGTAATGTTCCTTTAACCTGGACTACTATTTCTCACTCCTTGACATTTCTAAAGAATTGTGCTGGACATTTTTCATATCATACTTCCAATCAGTTATTTACATTTATATATAAACCTGCCTCTACACTGGGGTTTCCCTTGTGGCTCAGACAGTATAGACTCTGCCTGCAACGCAGGAGTCCAGGGTTTGATCCCTGGGTCGGGAAGATCCCCTGAAGGGAATGGCTACCCACTCCAGTATATTTGACTGGAGAATTCCATGGAGAGAGGAACCTGACAGGCTACAATCCATGGTGTCGCAAAGAGTCAGACGTGACTGAGCAACTAACAAAAAAAACTACACTGAATGATAAGCTCTGTGAGGCCAGGACCATAAGCCAGTCACTCCATTTTTAAAGTCTGCTTATTGAACTGGAAAATGTGTGTGGAAAACAAGGCATGTAAGACAGCAAGCATCACAGAAGAGACTGGCCAGGACTGAAACCAGAGACCAGCAACTTGGATCAAACCATCTGAGCATACTGGCAGTGCCTACAGTTTTAACATCTATCTTCTGAACAAGGTCGAATGCCCCAGTGCCGATTATTCTCGCCTGCATGGGCCCTTATGAAATATTACAAGTTACTGCAAGCAGAATTTAAAACAAGATGAGGTAGAAGTGAAAAATGACAAGTTATAAAAAGCAGAAATACCATCGCTATTTTCCATTCTAACCTTCCTTTTTGGCTAAGTAACCAAAACGGAGATGATACAGGCTTGATTTAGCCTGTTTACACAGCTCAGCTCAGCTGCATGCATGGCTGCCATTAAAACAGCCATCTCCCGGGGGCTGCTCCAGTGTGCTCACAGACTCATGTTCACCTACACAGCTACACATACAGCTTCCCCGTCTCGTTCCCTAAAGAGCCGCTAAGATGCCTGGCCCTGGCAGAGACTTTCTCAGGAGACATGACATGATGACCGTCTAGCCAACATCTGAAAACTAAAGCGGCTGTGTCAAGTGCTCAAGGTGAGTAGCATCAATGTGTCTGAGAGTCCAGGCTGCTGCTGCTTCCTAAGTAGCTTTTACCCCAATGAAGATCAGGTTCTAAGGATGCCTTAGAACCCAAAATACGAATTATACAGCCCAAAATATGAAACCATTGAACAGCTGACCAGGTGAAAAGTCTCAAATGCTTCTTCCCCTTAGTCAGAAATCTCGCTACCCACTGCTAAAATATAACTACAAAGTCAACATTTCCATGCACTGGAAGAGGATAATATTAGAAGAAAAACTAGTCCACATGCCTTGCACTGAATTTCATCCCATTCCGAACAGTTACATTACCCTAAATATAAAGAAAGAAAACTACAGACTGTGATCTTAAGTAATTTACAAACTAGATTTCAGAACTGCCTTTAACAGTCAGAAATAATCGTCCTCTATTTCAGCATCTTCCTCAAAAATCTATTATGTCCTATTCAATGAACATCAGAATCTTATAACATTTTATACACTATAAGAGGTTTCTTCTGGAGGCTAGCAAGACATTGGGGAAAAAAGCCACGCTGATCTTCTTATAAACTGTATTTTCCCTCTCAGAGACAGCAGCACAGCAGTAGCATGGGATTAACACAAACTCTGGAATCAAAGAATCTGAGTTCAAGTCCCAGCTCTGTTATATGAGGACAGCTCCACAAGACAATACTAGTGCCAATGTCACAGGGTTGTAAGGATTCAGTCAATTAATACGTACAAAGTGATCAGAACACAACAGTAAGCTCTCAATAAACATTAGCTTTACCATTGTTCTATTACAATCACCTGATTCAAAGTGACAATGACAAGATATTTGCGAAAAGATAAAAAATTTTAACAAATTCCAACCCAAAATTATCCTGCTTACCTTTTGGCAACCTTCATACATGATACCACTCCATGACACTACTTGGAAAAAAAGAGAGAGAGAGAGGGAGAGGGAGAAAAGAGAAGAGAAGAGAAAGAGAAGAGTAAAAGACAAGCCTAACCATCAGTTCTCCTCCTCAGGAGCTCCTAGAGTGTGGCAGCAGAGATGACTGAGAGCAGCTACAGATTCCATTTAAATTTTTAACATGCATATCACTTCAAGTGCAATGGTAAAACGCAATGATTTAAAATCAATAGAAAGGCAGTGTTACCAGCTACACATCTCAAAATAACAGACCTGAGGACCAAAACTGTTCATATTACTCTAGTATAATCTATAACAACTCACACAGTTTGGTCCTGACATATCTCTTTACATGTATTCTTCCTCTTTCTTCTCAATAGTATTTTAATTCCATCAGCAGACTTCCGTGTTTCTTTTGTCGCCCATAGCAGTGTTAAAAAGCAGTCAGATAACTGGATTAAAGTAACATGTAGCTGAGAATTTAGGAATGCATCTGACTTCATCTCTTCATCAGCATGAACACTCTACGACAGGGGTCCCCAACCTCCAGTGTCCTAGTAGGAAGCCAGCCACACAGCAGGAGGTGAGCTGCAGGCAAGCGAGGCTTCATCTGTATTGACATCCACTCCCCATCACTCCCATTACCACCTGAGCTCCTCCTTCTGCCAGATCAGCATTCGATTCTCAAAGAAATGCAAATCTCACTGTGAACTGTTGCATGCAAGGAATCTAGTTTGCTCCCTCCTTATGAGAATCATCCCCAAACCACTCCCCACCTCCAGTCCCTGGAAAAACTGTCTTCCACAAAGTCGGTCCCTGGTGCCAAAAAGGTGGAGGCTTGCTGCTGCTCTATGGTACACCCAGGCACACAGCCTAAAGGCTGGTTACCAATGCCCGTGAGCCCTCTGCAATCCAACTCTAACTCTACCACTTCCTAGCTGTGGGATTGTGGGAATCTAAAATGCCTGTTTTCCATGCCATAAAACAGCAGTAATAACTTTACCTACCTCTTAGGATTATACTGATGAATAAAACAATATACACAAAGCACTTAAAACAATGCTAGTGCTGAAATACCGAAGTGTACTGTTGTCTCCAATTCACTTTGAAATGCATCAAAATAAGATGGATTGAGTACTTAATGCCACTGAACTAACTGTACACTTAAAAATAGCTAAGATGGTAAATTTTGTTACCTATGTGTATCTTACCACATCCTTTTTTAAACAAAAATAATAAAATAATTAAAGTAACATTTTAAAATGGGGCTTGAAAATGGACATATATGTGATAAAGCCAGTAGTGAAATATCATATGTAGAATCTAGGTAGTGGGATATGAAGGTTCATTTTCAACTTTTCTGTATGTTTGTGAAGATTTTTATAATAAAATATCGGGGGGAGGGAACAATGCTGGCATCTAGTAGTTTGCTTTTATCATCATCTACTGGGGCTTCCCTGGTGGCTCAGACGGTAAAGAATTGTGTGCCAATGCAGGAGATGTGACATTCAATCCCTGGGTCGGAAAGATCCCCTGAAGAAGCAAGCAGCAACCCACTCCAGTATTCCTGCCTGGGAAATCCCATGGACAGAAGACCCTGGTGGGCTACAGTCCATAGGGTCACACAGAGTCAGACAGGACCGAGCAACTAAGCATACAGCACACACATCATCTACTAGTCATAAATAACAGCCAGCAAATATTCCAATACTTAACTCCTTTTTTTTTTACAGCCATCTCTCCTTTTATTACAGCCTTTCTGAAACTGAAAGTGATTTAAGTTCCTTATATATATGTTCAGTATATATGACTGTGATGTCAAGTTAAATTATTCTAAGGTATCAACTACCAAGTATTTAATCGCTCCTTAAGAAATACAGAAACCAAGTCAACAGACATCTGTGGTCAATGACTAGGGATTTGACCAAACAGAACAATGAAAAGGCCAAGGACTGGAATAACTCCTCCTAACTTTTCCAGTAGCTGCTAAAGCCAATAAATTCCTTAACCAGAAGAACTACAAACATCTTAACAGGTACCTGATGTACAGGAGTACACTGCGTGTATACAAATACATCAGCCACTTAAGAATGAGATCCAATTCTTCCCCAAGTTTGTTCCCCATTCCAACTAGTAATTAATAGTTTAATGTGTTTAGTGGTATAACATGAATTCAGGCATCTTGCAGCGGAACAATTTAAAAAGTTAGACCACCTCACACTCCTTGAGTGAGATGGCTGCTATCAAAAGTACAGAAAATAACAAGTGTTGGCAAAGTTCTAGAAAAAACTGGAGCCCTTTGTTTACTGCTGGTGGGAACATAAAATGATACAGCCACTGGGGAAAACAGGATGGCAGTTCCTAAAAAAATTTAAAAAAGAATTATCATATCACACAACAATCCCACTTCTGGGTATACATACAAAAGAACTGGAAGCAAAATCTGAAAGAGATACATGCCCATTCATATTCATAGCAGCAACATTCACAACAGATAAAACATACCAGCGTGTCCATCGACAGACAGATGAGTGGATGAGAAAATATGACATATGCATACAATGGAATATTAGCCTTAAAAAGGAAGAAAATCCTGTCACATGGTACAGCATGGATGAACCCTAAGGATATTATGCCAGATGAAATAAGGCAGTCAGAAAAAGACAAATCTTGTATGAGTCCACTTACATGAGATATCTAGAGACGTCAAAATCAGAGAGAGAGAAAGTAGAATGGTGGCTGTCAGGTGCTGGGAGGAGGAGGGATTTAGTGAGCAGTGAACTTCAGTTTTGCAAGACGAAAAGTATTCTCAAGGTAAATGGTGGTGATGGTTGCATAACAATATGAATGTCCTTAAGACCACTGGCCTGTACAGTTAAAAATGGTTATGATGGTAAATTTCATGGTACGTTTATTTTACCACAATAACAAAAAATGGAAGAAAAAAAATCAGGGAGCTGACCTCCCCAGAAGGCCTGGTGGTGCTCCAGCTTGGCAATAACAGGCAAGCAATCAACTCTATGACTATCAGCCCCTGTCTATCTCTAACCACCGCAAGAGACCTTATCTACCCAGACTCTGCATCCTACCCAGGGTCACACCAATTCTTTATTTCAGCTTCAAAATGACCAAACACCACTGCTGCTACACCAGTTTCGTGTCAAAGCAGCAAGGAAATTTAACTCTCTAAACTCGCCTCCTCTTTACAACAAGGATAATTTCTACCTACCTGCTTTAGTAGGTTGTTACGAGGGAAAAAGTGAGATCATGCATATTAAAGGAGCTTTAAACAGCCAAAGACCAAAGAAACAGAAATTATTATTATGTGTACAGCTACTTTCATATGGAAATTGAGAGAGGGGGCTGTAACAACAGAAACTTCCCAAGGCCTGCGACACCTGTCCCAGGTTTCATTCCATTTAAAACTCACAGCATCCCTAAATACTACCTTTCTTGTTTTTGATCATAAACTGAAGGGCAGCACTGAGAAACCCAACACTTCAAGTTAAAGCTTTACATCCAAACACCCCCAAACGCAATCAGAAATTATCTTAACGGGTCCTAGGAAATTTCGATTTTTTTTTTGACCCCCAGAGTGGGCCTGCGGCGCCCGGGAACTACACTTCCCACAAAGCACCGAGGCGAACCCGGGCGCCGGGCGGAGCGGCCTGCGATTCAGGGTGACCACCGCTCTCCCCGAACGTGGATCGCCGTCCCCCGGAAAACTGCAACGTTTAAGGTCAAGTGTGCACTGGCCCTCCTTTCCCAGAGCGCTGTCACCCCGAGGCTTCCCCTGCAGCTAGCGCCGCGACCCTCTCCGCCCTCCCGTCCTCCCTGCTCCACCTGGGGGTCACCGCCTATTCTTGACCTTTCCGCGGATTTCCAGAGTGTCTCAACACGGCACCTTCCCCCCTTCCCCGAAAGCGCTGTCTCCAGGACTCGCCCCACAGTTAGGACCGCAGCAGTCCACGGAGAGGCCAGACTGGACGGTGGGCACAGCCCGCCACCCGGGGGCTCCGGCCGCTCCGCCAGCCCAGCCCCCGCGGGTCGCGGGGCGAGGCTCCCCCCCAGACACCCCGAGCCGGGGCGGATCGCACACAGAGGGCTCCTCCCGGGGCTCCGGTTTCAATTTCGCAACGTGACGGTGCAAAGCTGAGGCCTACAAACGCCAGCAGTGGCGGCGGCGGCCCGCCCGCCCACCAGGCCCGAGCGCCCCAGCCCCCCACACGCCGCAGCCGCCGCCCGCCCGCCCCTCCGTCCCGCCCGGCGACCCGACCCTCCCGTCCGGCCCCGGCCGCCGCACCCCCCGCGGCCCGGCGCGGCGCCGGCCCCGGCTCGCGGCCGCAGGCTCGCCGTGGCACTTACTCAGCTCGTCCTGGGAGGCGGAGGCGGCGGCCGCAGCCATGTTGCGCCGGGCAGGGAGGGAGGGGCCGGAGGGGGAGGGCGCGGACGGGCGGCGCGGGGGGCTCGCCGCTCGCGGTGCGGCGGGGGCCGGGAGCCGCCTCCGGCCGCTCGGCGTAGGCCGCGCTGCGCTCGCGAGGCCCGCCCGCCGCCGCCGCCTGCGTCCTCCTCGCTGCACGCGTCGCTCTCGCCGTGCCCCGCGAGCTCGCGACTCGGGCGCTCCCGCAGCCCGGCGCCTCTGCGGAGCCGCCGCCGTCCGTCGGCCGAGTCCCCCGTGCGCCCGGCCCGCGCGGCGGCTCTGCGGCTCCGCGCCGCGCTCGCCCGACTCACGCCGGTTTTATATTTAGAAAGAGCTGAGCCATCCTCCCAGCGGCCCCCCCGCCGGGCCCCTCGCGCGCCCGCCTGCCCGCCCTCGCTCGCTCGCTCGCTCGCGGCTCGTCCTGCCCACCTGCCGCCGCCCGCCCCGCGCGCGGGAGCCGGCCCCGCGTGCGCTCTCCGCGCGGACCCGGCACGCGGCGGCCTGCGCGGGCTTCCCGGCCTAGCCGCTTCCTCGCCCGCCCCTCCGCGCCCGCGTAGCCTGCGTCGGCCCCGGAGCGGAGCAAACGCGCGGGCCTCTGACCTGAGTCCGAGCCGGTCTCCATGCCGGGGATGCTGGGCTCGGCGCCGCGACGCGGGCGCCCAGAAGTGAGGCGAGCGGCGGGCTCGGCCCCCGGGGAGCCGCGCGCCGCCGTCCGTGAGGGGCTCGGCCGAGCTGGCCCGGGCTGCCCCGGCCGGGGGAAATCCTCGAGGCCGGGCCGGAGCTCTTTTTGTAAAGGTCTGTGGCTGTCACGTTGGCTGGTCCCGACCAGGAGAAACACGCCCGTCCGAAGGAAGAGACGTGGACTCGGAAAAGTAGAGCTGGGTTCGGAGTCGGCGGGAGGAAGCCCCGCCCTGCGCCTCCCGCCGAACTTCTCAGCCCTGCCGCTGACTCAGTCCCGGGCGAGCCCCGGGGCGGCGATCGGCCCCCGACCCGGCTCGCTGAGCTTCTTTTATATACTTAAAGGCAGTGTAAAGTGTAGGTTTCCGATGCTGTTAGGAACTAGGACTACCCCAGTGAGGGAAGATCACTACTCCAACTAAAAGTTCAATAAACTAGGATTTTTAAAGTTCAAATGCAAGTTTGTGTGCTTACGGGAGCTGTTTTCTTACATTTTTGTTGTCATCCCTACGTTCTTTTTAGTAACCTGAGTGATTGAGTTTGAATACAGTGATTTAAACTTTACGCCTTGTTTGTCCGTGACGTCACTTAGTTAAGGCGTTTGCATAATTGCTTTACTTCAAGTAATAGTACTGGCATAACAAATTAGGTACAAGATCAGATACATTTTGTGTGTGTGTAAGAAGAAGAAATTAAGATCCTAAGTGAGTTGAAATTGTGTTTATCCCTAAAAGAAATCTATAAAAACCTAGTTAATGTCTTGAAAAATGAATACGTACTGTTCCAGATGTAACTTGTGCAAGTACAAGGGACTTAGACAACAGCAAAGACGTTTATGTCCTTTATTGCTTTTATTATAGAAATTATACACGATTTTTGCAAAAATTTAAAATATTCAGAATTTAAAATTGAAAGTGAAAGAAAGCCCTTGCCGCTTCCCACCATCCCACTCCCCAGAGAAAACTACCGGTTAACGGGTACACTTGAGTGTGCATCCTCCAAGGCCTTGTCTCTGTGTACACATGTATAAAGCCCCCAAAATAAATAAGTGGAGAGGGGGTTCAGATTCATGAAAAAAGTTCTGTATTACTGTTTTTCCCCGTAAACACTGTGCCACGTTAACTCAAAAAGCTCGACACCACCACCACTCTTTTTGTTGGTGACTTCATAGTATGTTAACTTAACCAATCCCTTTTTTTGAGGACCTTTTGCTTCTTTTGTATGATGGTAACACAAAAATCGATGAACTGTTTGCAAACAACACAATACCCAACGTATAAAGTAGTTTGTCCTCCACCTCCCTGCTCACCATTCCCTTATCTTACCTACTGGAGATAAAATTCCTGTTAACAGTTTGGTGTATACAACCTTTCCTGATCATCTCTATGAATGTACAGCATGACTACCAAGGACTAGTATGGGGAAATTTTGATTTCCCAAAACCTCCAACAGATCCTTTTAAAGCTACCCCTCCTCCAAAGTATATGTGTGTGCTCAATCACTTCAGTGTCTCTGACTCTGCGACCTCCAAAGTATAGAATCCAAGTTTAAAAAAAAAAACAACAGTCATTTGTAATTTTGACTTCCAAACAAGGCCAGTTAGCAACTTATAAATTCCTCCTATGTAGAAATTCCGGATTCCCACGTGTGTGCAAATCACATATAGGTATGTTCATTCTCACAAAAATGGAATCCTACCATGTGTGTTACGTAACTTTATCTTTCAAACAATATATCACAGGTATCCTTCTTTATCAGTAATAATAGCTAATACTAATTGTGTCAGACACTACTTAAACTGCTTTACTTGGATGAATTCATTTAATCCTTACAATGATCTTATGAAATAGGAATTTTTATGAGATAGGGTGATTGAAGAACAACTCCAAAGTGCCAGAAACTAGTAAGTGGCTAAGGAGGAATTTGAACGCAAATTGCATGGCTCTAGAATTTGCATTCTTAACCACTCTGACCTGTATGTGGAGAACTACCTTATTCTTTTAAATGACTGCATGATAGTCTTCTTTACAAAGACGTGCAAAAAAAAAAAAAGAAAACCTTCATGATAAGTACATGACAAAATTTAATGATTCCCCTATTGATGAGCATTTAGCTTTCTGCAGAATTGCTACTGTAAAACATTCCTATATCCTTATGAAGTCACATATTTCTGTATGTAGACTTGGAATTGTTAGGGGAAAAAAATAGTTCTAACATTTTATTATATACGGTACTTTATAGCAGTTTATAATGCTGCTTCTAAGCTTTTTTTTAATAGTTGCTTCTCCCTTCAAACTATTAATAGTATATCATCATCTTACTAGGCACTTTGGTTTTGAATAGAAGCCTTGAGATACTTCCTGTCTAGAATTTACTTCAATTTTAAAAAAACAGACAAGAAAGACCCTCATGGACTGTTGGTGGGAATGGAAATTGGTGCATCCACTATAGAAAATAGTGTGGAGGTTCCTCAAAAAATTGGAAATAAGGGAATTCTCTCGAGGTCCAGTGGTTAGCACTCCATGTTGTCACTGCTGGGATTCAATCCCTGGTCGAAGAATTAAAATCCCACAAGTGGCACAGTGCACAAAAAAAAAATTTTTTTTGAAAAGAGAACTACCATACAATCCAGAAACTTCACTTCTGGGTATTTACCTGAAAAAAACAAAAACACTAATTCAAAAAGATACATGCACCCCAGTGTTCATAGAAGCATTATTTACAATAGCCAAGATATGGAAGCAACCTAAGTGTCCATCAATAGATGAATGTGCAAAGAAATGGATATATGTATATAGGAATAGTATTCAGCCATTAAAAAAATCTTGCCATTGGCGACAACATGGATGAATATAGGTGGCTTTATGCTAAAGGTCCATCTAGTCAAAGCTATGGTTTTTCCAGTAGTCATGTATGGATGTGAAAGTTGGACTATAAAGAAAGCTGAGCACTGAAGAATTGATGTTTTTGAACTGTGGTGTTGGAGAAGACTCTTGAGAGTCCCTTGAACTGCAAGGAGATCCAATCAGTCCATCCTGAAGGAAATCGGTCCTGAATATTCATTGGAAGGACTGATGCTGAAGCTGAAGCTCTAATACTTTGGCCACCTGATTCGAAGAACTGATTCACTGGCAAAGACCCTGATGCTAGGACAGATTGAAGGCAGGAGGAGAAGGGGACGAAAGAGGGTGAGATGGTTGAATGGCATCACCGACTCGATGGACATGAGTTGAGCAGGCTCTGGCAGTTGGTGACGGACAGGGAAGCCTGGCGAGCTGCAGTCCAGGGGTCACAAAGAGTCAGACACGACTGAGCGACTGAACTGAATTATGCTAAGTGAAATAAGACAGAGAAAGACAAATATTGTATGACCTCACTTACATGTGTCATCTAAAAGGCAAAACAAAGAAAAAATGAAAGCTGACTCATAGATAGAACAAGCAGGTAATGCCAGAGGGGAGGAGAACAGACAGTAAAATGGGTGAAGGGAATTAAGAGGTACAAAGCTCCAGGTATAAAGTAAATAAGCACAGGAATATAATATACAGCACAAGGAATATGGTCAATAATATAATAATTTTGCATTAGGACAGATAGTTACTAGACCTATTTTGGTGATCATTTACTTCGTAATGTGTGCACATGTCAAATCACTATGTAGTACACTTGAAACTAACATAATATTACACATCAGCTATACTTTAAAAACCAGATAAGTAATTCAGGGAGATTAAGAAGGGGGCCAGGAAAAGGCCACTAAAAAAATAATAATACATCACTAAATCCAAGAACTAAAAATGTATGTCTTTTATAACTTAGAAGTCATTCTCCCCTCTGCTAGGTCCTACTCACATTAAATGTATGCACAGTTATGACACAGTAAACATAAACAATCTTGCTTCCATAGTCAGTCAAAGTGGATTAGAAGCAGAATATTAGAGGGCACTCTTCTGGGCGGGTACATGGATGACAAAAGTTCTAATGTACACTCTAAAAACAAGGAAAGATACAGGAAAACTATGAAAAGAAGCTGTAAGAAGTTGAAAAGCAAAGCATACTGGGATTATTTATGAAGTACCAAAAGCACTACCCACCCCGTAAGCCTGAAATCATTTCACTTGAATAAGTGATGTTCACGGTGCTAATCCTGACATCAAGAAATAGTGAAATAGGGAATTCCCTGATGGTCCAGTGGAGAAGGAAATGGCAACCTACTCCAGTACTCTTGCCTGGAGAATTCCATGGACAGAGGAGCATGGTAGGCTACAGTCCGTGGGGTCACAAAGAGTTGGACACGACTGAGCGACTTCACTCACTCACTCCAGTGGTTAAGGGAGCTTCCCAGGTGGCACTAGTGGTAAAGAACCTTCCCACCAATGCAGCAGACATAAAAGACACAGGTTCATTCCCTGGGTTGTGAAGATCCCCTAGAGGACGGACCACATGGCAACCTACTTCAGTATTCGTGCTTGGAGAATCCCATGGACAGAGGAACCCAACGGGCTATTATGGTCCATAGGGTCGCAAAGAGTCGACACAATTGAAATGACTTTGCACGCACACAGCAGTGGTTAGGACTCCATGCTTTCACTGCTGAGGGCTTAGATTCGATCTCTGGTCAGGAAACTAAGATCTCACAAGCCTCATGGCACAGCCCAAAAAAAAAAAGATGAAATGATGTCTAATTTCATGCATCAAAAATCAAGGAATTAGAATAGTTTACAAAGCTTTTCATCTAAAATGATTATAATGAGTAAGCAATTTTAGTGCCTTAAAGATTTAATTCTAAACGATCTAGAAAATCCAACTACCCTAAAAGTTTCAGTTATCCATTCCCAAAGTCCCAGACAAACCAAGATTCTATGTAAATAAATAAGACTCATCTGGTATTCGTTGCGGTTGCTGAAAAAGTCAGGGACTGGATCCAATCTGCCAACAGAAGCACAACATTAATGATCTTCATCTTTGCTCTTTTCAGCCAGTTATTGATTGAAGACATATTCACTGCACATAAAACCATGTCATGATTCAAAACATTCCACTTTCTAAAACTCAAGCTCAGAAACATCAATCTCTAACCACCATATAGAATCTTTCCTCTGTTTTACTAATTCCTATAGATTTGGAGTACATTTTTTTAGTCATTGAAAATTTTATTTTTAATTTCAATAACCAAGAAAACAGTAGGCTTGACACAGCGAACTAGAGAAGTAGCAAAGTAAGAGATAGAGGAATGCTAAAAGTATGTCTTTCAGAAGGATTAAGAGGAGAAAAAAACACAAAAAAAAATGAATTTGAAAATATAGAAGCCTCAAACTTCTTTATTAGAAGGCTAAGTGGAAAGAACATAGAAAATTGTGGAAAAGGAATTTTTGAAGCAATTCCAATTGTGGAATGGCTGACTGCATCTAGAAACTAATGCAGTAGCCATAATTTGTTTAGAAAGGTCTGAATCAACAGATATGTCATTTTTGCTTCCTGTCCTTTCTGTTAATTTCTGCCTTTTCAGTTTATTTAGACACGGATGGAGCTCCAGCCACCATGTTGTGAACATGACGTACCTACAGGCGGTTGAAGCAGGACGGTAGCCGGGGGCCAGGTCCCTGAATACTGTGGGAGCTACCATACAACCTATGGTCAGCCTGATTCCAGTTTTGTTATTGAATGAGAAAGAGAAAATCCTAATTAGTTTAAGCCTTTATTTTTAGGGACACAGAGTATGTTTTAGATCCTCATTTTCACCTCAAACATTTTCACCACTTTCTGTTTATGGCAGTAAATTCTTATTAGCACCTTCAAGTCTTTCTTTCCTTGATTTCTATCTTACAGAAGGTGACAATCAATCCCAACCATGGGCAAGCCCCACCATTCACTTTATTTTTCCCTCCCAGATATCACTAGAAAAAGGCAAAAGGTTGACCTGGTCCAGTAGAATACTATACCTTGCATTCTAGAGAATGAGGCAACCTATTTTCTAGGGATAGGATTTATCCCTATGCCAGATGATTCTATCTCCTCTTATTTCCTTAAAAGAGTGACTTCATAGTTTTTTGTTCACATTCCCACACTCCCCCTAAAATTTTGGAAAACAGTGTAACCCATTTACATATTTTTCGATTGGCGTCTAAAACTTTCTCTCATAACTGAAGAATTGAAAAGAAAGAATCTTAACAATGGATTCTATTGTAAATAATTGCATTTTAAAATAAAAGCTCTTCTATCACTTAAAAAAATATGGATTCTAAACAAGATCTTTTTCTAAATAAGATATTGATTTGATGTTCACCATCATCTGTTTAAAGCATACATGAATATATTCCTAGTAATAAGAAAAATTTTACATAATTGCATTTCCTCAGGGAACTTGTACTTTATTTACTTTAAAAGTTCACTGTACTCTTGAATAGCTTTGTTATTCTTAGCAATTTTTTTTGGCCTCATGGCATATGGGATCTTAGATCCCTGACCAAGATCAAACCCACATCCCCTGCATTGGAAGAAATTTATAATTTATACTAAGTTATACTAATGCAATATAGTTTTAATCTTGAAAATCTTATTGTTTTATTTTGTCGTCCTTTTCTTCAACAAAAATATGTATATAAACTTAAATATTTAAAGATTTTTCTATGTTTTAAAAAAATTATTATGACAAAATAATCATAATTAATAATACACAATTTATGAAAACAACATGAATACGTTACAAACATTTTTAAGGCTTCAACTATTACTGATTAACATATTTTTTAATGTTACAACTTTCGAGTTATTAAACTTAAAATAAAATATTATTGAAAATGTATCTTGATGAAAAAAACAGGCGCTTTTGACAGAAAACAAAGATACCCAGTTGCCTTCATTCACTTCCTTGTTACCTAATTTGACATATCCAATTATCCCTTTGATGATAGTAATGGAGTTCTTCCCTCTAAATGCAAACAACCCTACTTAGCTGGGAGATGGCCAAGAGGCATGGCTTGCTTTTGTAAAGTGAGAGAAGGGCCCTTGTGAAATCGAAACCTTGATTTTAGAGGCATTCTTAGGCAAAGCAATTTGAAGGAAGAATATATATCATCTAGAGATTGATTCTCTTAAAACTATCCATGCTTCTATATCCTAAGAAAATCATGTTCTCCCAGAGGACCCTTGTTTCAGAACAATGCACCTTCAGTGTTCTTCCTTCTTATCCTAGTCTGTCTCCAAGTCTCTCCTTAAAAAAATAACCTACCTCAATACTTTTCTTTCCATTCTCATATCCAGGCTGCACCTTATTCTTTCCTCAACCACCCGGACTTCCCTGAAACTGATCTCTTGAAGACGGCAAACTCCAGTGGACACTTTTCATTCCAGCCTCAGTAAGTACTATTGACTCCATCATCCCTTTCAAAACTCTCCTCTGTTGATTCTCTTTCACCACTTTCTCCTGATTCTTTTCTACTTATCAGTTACCTTCATTGTCTTCTTTCTCTGCCACCCTCTCAAAATCATCATTTCTTTGGATTTTAACCGTAGAACTCTTCTCATGCCACCTGCTCTTCTTTGCAATCCCTACTCCCTCATCTTCAATTACTAAATATCCTTGATTTCTTTCTCCAGTTAAGTGGTCTCTACCTAGATGTCCTACATGTTTGTCAATATTAAAAGGTGAATTTTCATCTCCTTTCTCAAACCTTCTTCTGGTATCCCTTAGATTGTGTGGATCCAGCATCTAGTTGATCAAACCAGAGACCTGGGAGTAGCCTATAATCCTATCTTCTCTCTCACTTTTATTCACTATCTACAAATTGTCACTGAGTATATTTAAAAGCAGAGACATTACTTTGCCAACAAAAGTCTGTCTAGTCAAGGCTATGGTTTTTCCAGTGGTCATGTATGGATGTGAGAGTTGGACGGTGAAGAAAGCTGAGCGCTGCAGAATTGATGCTTTTGAACTGTGGTGTTGGAGAAGACTTTTGAGAGTCCCTTGGACTGCAAGGAGATCCAATCAATCCATCCTAAAAGAGATCAATCCTGGGTGTTCATTGGAAGGACTGATGTTGAAGCTGAAACTCCAATACTTTGGCCACCTCATGCAAAGAGTTGACTCATTGGAAAAGACCCTAATGCTGGGAAGGATTGGGGGCAGGAGGAGAAGGGGACGACAGAGAATGAGATGGTTGGATGGCATCACCAACTCGATGGACGTGGGTTTGGGTAGACTCCGGGAGTTGGTGATGGACAGAGAAGCCTGGCGTGCTGCAATTCATGGAGTTGCAAAGAGTCGGACACCACTGAGCGACTGAACTGACTGACTGACTGAGTATCATTTGGGGTTTCTCTGGTTCCTGGTACAGAAAAAAAGCTCACCCATGTACAATCATATGTGAAGAAGAGTACCGGAGTAGTCTGGGCTTCCTAGATGGCGCTAGTGGTAAAAAACCCACCTGCCAGTGCAGATGAAAAGACATGGGTTTGATCCCTGGGTCACGAAGGTCCTCTGGAGGAGTAAATATCAACCTGCTCCAGTATTCTTGCCTGGAAAATCCCATGGACAGAGGAGTCTGGCGGGGTACAGTCCATGGGGCAGCAAAGAGTCAGACATGACTGGACTAAGCATAGCACACACAGCAGTGAAGTTGTTTACAGAAACAGAGAAAAACTAAACATCATGAAGGATAGGAACTGGGCCGTTCTCCGGATCTCATGAAGGATAGGAACTGGGCCATTCTCCGGATCTCATGAAGGATAGAAACTGGGCCGTTCTCCGGATCTCTATAACAGAAACTTGAAGATCATCCCCCAAGGAGCTGCCCCCAGATGATCCAGCAACAACACGGCCTTTCACTTCCAGATGTTGCAGAATAAGAATCATAAATCCCAAACTTTGATTCAACCTTGGCTGAAATTAAAACAGACCATAGGTTGAAAGGATAATAGGTGAGAATTATGTAGTGTTGACATAAATTCTCTTGGAATCCAAAGTACTCTGTTGAGTTCGTCTCTGGTAGTTCAGTGGTTAAGACTCCGTGCATCCACAGCAGGGGTGCAGGTTCAATCCCTAGTTGGGGAATTAAGATCTCGCATGTCACAGGGTGCCGTCAAAAAAACAAAAGCAACAATAACAACAAAAAGCCCAAGTTACTCTGTGGGTCTAACATTTCTCAACAACAGAAGAGATGATTAGAAAAATTGACATTCTGATGACTAGAGGAGCACAGTGAAGAAGAGATTAACTCTTAAATGGACAAAGATCATGTTTAAATTTCCAACATATGTCAGCTCTGTTTCTTATTATTATGATATAGTTTTTTTAATACCTAATAAGAGGCTGCTGTCTTAAGCAATTGAATTTGCTCATTCACATCACAAATGAATTCACAAGCCTTGGAGGCACTATAAATACTCTGTGGCTACTTTTTATCAGCCCAAGAGTATTCCGAATTCCTCTTTCTGGTAGCTGTAGAAATTAAAATCACCTCAGTTGATTCAAACACAAAACAAAGTTTCATTTCCTTAACAGTGTCAAGTTTAAAATCTTGGGATGAGAGAGTTGATTGATTTAGTTTAGATCACTGATCCACCCTGTGATAGGGAATGGGAAAATTGAGCAATCAAACAAACAGTAATAACCACATCCCACTAGTCTAAAGAGCAAATATTCATTCTCCTTAAAATTGCTCTATTTGAGAATTCCCTGGCAGCCCAGTGGTTAGGACTGGGACTTCCACTTCAGGGAGGGGAGGGGGTGATGGGTTAAACTAAGATCCTGCAAGCTGTATGGTGTGCCCCACCCCCCAAAAAGCTTTAATCTGTCACTTCCTCTCTGTACCTTGCTTTAGTCTACTTATTTTAAACACATCTTTTGGTAAAAAGAAGTCCTCTCTTTCATCTTTTGCGCTCTGACTTCTTCGTTTTAGCCTGAAAAAGATCACAACTGTTACTCTCATTACCAGAGATTTCTCATTTATAATTGAGATACAATGCACCTTATTGGCAAACTTTTTCTGTAAAGAACTAGCTAGTAAATAGGTTTTGTGGCTCATACAGCTTCGAGTTACTCTGCCATTATAACACTGATAGTAGCCATAAACAATGGAACCTGGCTGTGTTCCAATAAAACTTTATTTACAAAGACAGCAGCCTGGCTCATAATTTGCCTCTCATCTAGGAGATTCCTGAGAAAAAAGAGTCTGGCAAGTGAACAGTGTAGACTTGCATGTCTGAAAACATCAATATCTACACTTTAACAACCAGAATGACTGCAATCGAATTCTAAGTTGGAAATATCTTCCCCTCATAATTTTGGAGGTACTGCTCAATGTTTTTCTACCTTCCAAAATGCCTCATTTCCTTCAGCTCAGCTAAACCCACTAGCCTTCAAAAGTAGGACTTTGCTTTAGGCTTTTATTTAGGCTTCCAGAGCTACTTTGCTTCATTATTAACTTTTTTTTTTCATTTCTAAAAAGAAAATCCATTTGAAGAAATTGACTGTTACGTTTTCCAGTGTCCTTCACCCAAGGAATAGCTTTTCCTGTAATTTGGTACCAAGAAAAAGTTTGAATCTGAGAGAAACTTCTATTCTGTCTTTATGAGACAATCAGAATTAAATTGTGATTTACTGATTAAATTGTGATTTACCCAAGGAATAGCTTTTCCTGTAATTTGGTACCAAGAAAAAGTTTGAATCTGAGAGAAACTTCTATTCTGTCTTTATGAGAAATCAGAATTAAATTGTGATTTACTTGATTAAATTGTGATTTACAGATTAAATTGTGATTTACTTGATTGTTAATGTCCTGTTGCATTAAACTCATATCAATTCATTTGTATACTCAGATGTTTAATAAATGGAAATAAATTGAAGGAAAGGAGAAAGGGAGGCAACTATTTTGGCAGCTATTACAGTATTCCAGATGAAAAGTAGTAGAGATGGAAAGTTGAGCTTCAGATTCAAGAGACAATTCAAGATAGATTCAAGAACAGCAAGACTAATCCTGAATTTTCCAGTTCAGAGAAGCGACAGAGTAGCTAATATCACTAACCAAGGTAGGGGCTTTCCTGGTGGCTCAGATGGTAAAGAATCTGCCTGCAATGCGGGAGACCTGGGTTTGATCCCTAGGTTGGGAAGATTCCCTGGAGAAGGGAACGGCTACCCACTCCAGTATTCTTGCCTAATACTTTGGCCACCTGATGTGAAGAGCTGACTCGTTGGAAAAGACCCTGATGCTGGGAGAGATAGAGGGCAGGAGAGAGGGGGACAACAGAGGATGAGATGGTTGGATGGCATCACCAACTCAATGGACATGAGTTTGAGCAAGCTCCTGGAGATGGTGAAGGACAGGGAAGCCTAGTATGCTGCAGTCCACAGGATCACAAAGAGTTGAACACAACTGAGCAAGTGAACAACAACAAATCAAGGTAGAGGAGTTGGTATGGAGATGAGAAAAAAGCTAAGAAGCTAGATTTTGAATATGTGCACTGTCTTAAGTAAACATTATTGATTATCTCTCCCTTTCTACCTACTTACTTTCAAAAAGTACTATAGATGCCTTAAATATAGGACAGGTTATACGGAAGAACAAAGACTGTCATTAATGAGAAATCTGAGTTGTAAAGCAAACAGGAACACAGCCAGCTGCGGTCAATGCAAAGGTGAACGTTCCTAAGCCAGTAAGGACATCCACTGTAACTAGATAAGGTCAACACATTCAGAAAATCATCTGGCTACATTGCAGCCTGTCCCTGTGTTTTGTCCCCAAGAGCATCAGAGGCCAGCCAGTGGGGACTTTGGAGGAAAACTGGCATCCAGTGTCTAGCAAGCAGCCAGCTCCAAGGATGAGAACTGACTCCTGGGTCATGAATGCCTAGCATGTTTCATGGGAGTCCAGTTTTGTATTTAGGGGCTCAAAGATCATTTAATTCTAAGCCCCACCCAGAGAAATATACTGTGACTCTGCCCAGATCACCTTTGGAACTGGATCTATGAGGCAAGGAATATTCATAGGCGAACAATGCTGTACACACTATCAGACAGAAGAAAAGCAGCTATTGACACCCTTAAACTTACCCCAGGCTAGGAAATGCAGAGAATTTTTCTGTGCTTGTACTACAAACGCCATACTTCTGCGCATTCTCTCAGGCTGACCCAACCTCTCTTACCTCCAAACCCTCCACTGAGCCCTCTGGAACCAGTTTAGTAGCTGTGAACCCCCTCCAACTTCAGTGTCACAGAACCCATTTCTACTTCCTGCCGTGTCTGATGATGGCTTTCTTCATGCAACCCTCTTCCTTATACAGTGCTAAATCTCTTACATCTCACATTCCACTGGTCAGGTGGTACAATCAGCATCCTCCTGGTTCCTCACTGCTGCCTGTGGGCCAGTGTTCTACCTAGGTGAGGTGTTCCTCTCCATTCTAAGTCCTGGAGCATCTTGGATGTCAATATCCATTGATGGAGCCGTCCATACTTGGCCTTTGCTTTCCTTGAATGTGTCTTCTTGTTCACCTTCCCCTTCGTTCCATTGCAGTGACCCACTCCCAGGGACACACTGTAGACCTGATGACCACTTACAACTCTTCTACTGCTTAAGCCCTCCCATCTTTTAGCCCACCCATTAGCCTGTCTTTCTGCCTTTCACTCAGTTATTCCAATATTCATTCTTTTCTGAAAGTCAGGTTTATTGAGTTACAAAATTTTAAGCTTTATCCAGGTTTAAGTGATAAAGAATAAGTTCAGTTCAGTTCAGTTCAGTGGCTCAGTCGTGTCCGACTCTCTGCGACCCCATGAATTGCAGCACGCCAGGCCTCTCTGTCCATCACCAACTCCCGGAGTCTACCCAAACCCATGTTCATCGAGTCGGTGATGCAATCCAACCATCTCATCCTCTGTTGTCCCCTTCTCCTCCCGCCCCCAATCCTACCCAGCATTAGGGTCTTTTCCAATGAGTCAACCCTTCCCATGAGGTGGCCAAAGTATTGGAGCTTCAGCTTCAACATCAGACCTTCCAATGAACACCCAGGATTGATCTCTTTTAGGATGGATTGATTGGATCTCCTTGCAGTCCAAGAAACTCTCAAGAGTCTTCTCCAACACCACAGTTCAAAAGCATCAATTCTGCGGCGCTCAGCTTTCTTCACCATCCAACTCTCACATCCATACATGACCACTGGAAAAACCATAGTCTTGACTAGACGGACTTTTGTTGGCAAAGTAATGTCTCTGCTTTTAAATATGCTATCTAGGTTGGCCATAACCTTCCTTCCAAGGAGTAAGCGTCTTTTAATTTCATGGCTGCAGTCACCATCAGCAGTGATTCTGGAGCCCAAAAAAGTAAAGTCTGACACTGTTTCCACTGTTTCCCCATCTATTTCCCATGGAGTGATGGGACCAGATGCCATGATTTTAGTTTTCTGAACGTTGAACTTTAAGCCAACTTTTTCACTCTCCTCCTTCACCTTCATCAAGAGGCTCTTTAGTTCTTCTTCACTTTCTGCCATAAGGGTGGTGTCATCCGCATATCTGAGGTTATTGATATTTCTCCCGGCAATCTTGATTCCAGCTTGTGTTTCTTCCAGCCCAGCGTTTCTCATGATGTACTCTGCATATAAGTTAAATAAGCAGGGTGACAATATACAGCCTTGACGTACTCCTTTTCCTATTTGGAACCAGTCTGTTGTTCCATGTCCAGTTCTAACTGTTGCTTCCTGACCTGCATACAGGTTTCTCAAGAGACAGGTCAGATGGTCTGGTATTCCCATCTCTTTCAGAATTTTCCACAGTTTATTGTGATCCACAAAGTCAAAGGCTTTGGCATAGTCAATAAAGCAGAAATAGATGTTTTTCTGGAACTCTCTTGCTTTTTCGATGATCCAGCGGATATTGGCAATTTGATCTCTGGTTCCTCTGCCTTTTCTAAAACCAGCTTGAACATCTGGAAGTTCACAGTTCACGTATTGCTGAAGCCTGGCTTGGAGAATTTTGAGCATTACTTTACTAGCGTGTGAGATGAGTGCAATTGTGCGGTAGTTTGAGCATTCTTTGGCATTGCCTTTCTTTGGGATTGGAACGAAGACTGACGTCTTCCAGTCCTGTGGCCACTGCTGAGTTTTCCAAATTTGCTGGCATATCGAGTGCAGCACTTTCACAGCATCACCTTTGAGGATTTGAAATAGCTCAACTGGAATTCCATCACCTCCACTAGCTTTGTTCGTAGTGATGCTTTCTAAGGCCCACTTGACTTCACATTCCAAGATGTCTGGCTCTAGGTGAGTGATCACACCATCGTGATCATCTGTGTCATGAAGATCTTTTTTGTACAGTTCTTCTGTGTATTCTTGCCACCTCTTCTTAATATCTTCTGCTTCTGTTAGGTCCATACCATTTCTGTCCTTTATCGAGCCTATCTTTGCGTGAAATGTTCCCTTGGTATCTCTAATTTTCTTGAAGAGGTCTCTAGTCTTTCCCAATCTGTTGTTTTCCTCTATTTGTTTGCACTGATCGCTGAGGAAGGCTTTCTTATCTCTCCTTGCTATTCTTTGGAACTCTGCATTCAGATGAGAATACCTTTCCTTTTCTCCTTTGCTTTTCGCTTCTCTTCTCTTCCCAGCTATCTGTAAGGCCTCCTCAGACAGCCATTTTGCTTTTTTGCATTTCTTTTCCATGGGGATTTTCTTGATCCCTGTCTCCTGTACAATGTCACGAACCTCTGTCCATAGTTCATCAGGCATTCTGTCTATCAGGTCTAGTCCCTTAAATAAACTATACAGATAAAGAATAAACTATACACTAAATTTTTTTAAATATTTATTTATGTATTTTGGCAGCACCAGGTTTTAGTTACAGCATGTGGGATCTAGTTCCCTGACCCAGGCACCCTGTGTTGGAAGCACGGACCGTCAGGGAAGTCCCTAAACTATACATATTTAAAGAGTACCATTTGATGAGTTTTGACATATGTGTACACAATGAAAATATCACCACAATCAATATAATGAATATGTCTGTCACCTCCAAAAGATCCCTCATGGTAATTTCTACCTCTCTCCCTCTAGGCCCTCTCTCCTTCCAGGCAAGCACTGACTTGCTTTGGTCACTATAGATAACTGCTGGAGGAGGAAATGACAACCCACTCTGGTATTCTTGACTGGATAATCCCATGGACAGAGGATCACAAAGAGTTGGACATGACCAAGTGACTTAGCATGCCTGCTCTATAGGTAAATTTGTATTTTCTATAATTTCGTATAAATGGAATAATATACTATGTATTTTCTTTTTGTTTGACTTCTTTCACTTTGAGATTTTATCTAGATGTTCAGTTCAGTTCAGTCACTCAATCGTGTCTGACTCTTTGCGACCCCATGGATTGCAGCACACTAGGCCTCCTTGTCCATCGCCAACTCCCAGAGTTTACTCATTGAGTCGGTGATGCCATCCAACCATCTCATCCTCTGTCATCCCCTTTTCCTCCCACCTTCAATCTTTCCCAGCATCAGGGTCTTTTCAGATGAGTCAGTTCTTCGCATCAGGTGGCCAAAGTATTGGAGTTTCAGCTTCAACATCAGTCCTTCCAATGGATATTCAGGACTGATTTCCTTTAGGATGGACTGGTTGGATCTCCTTGCCGTCCAAGGGACTCTCAAGAGTCTTCTCCAACACCACAGTTTGAAAGCATCAATTCTTCGGCACTCAGCTTTCTTTATAGTCCAACTCTCACATCCATACATGACTACTTGTAAAACCACAGCTTCGACTAGACGGATCTTTGTTGGCAAAGTAATGTCTCTGCTTCTTAATATGCTATCTAGGTTGGCCATAACCTTCCTTCCAAGGAGCAAGCGTCTTTTAATTTCATGACTGCAGTCACCATCTGCAGTGATTATGGAGCCCAAGAAAATAAAAGTCTGCCACTGTTTCCACTGTTTCCCCATCTATTTGCCATGAAGTGATGGGACTGGATGCCATGATCTTAGTTTTCTGAATGTTGAGTTTTAAGCCAACTTTTTCACTCTCCTCTCTCACTTTCATCAAGAGGCTCTTTAGTTCTTCTTCACTTTTTGCCATAAGGGTGGTGTCATCTGCGTATCTGAGGTTATTAATATTTCTCCTGGCAGTCTTGATTTCAGCTTGTGCTTCCTCCAGCCCAGCGTTTCTCATGATATACTCTGTATATAAGTTAAATAAGCAGGGTGATAATATACAGCCTTGATGTACTCCTTTCTCTATTTGGAACCAAACTGTTGTTCCATGTCCAGTTCTAACTGTTGCTTCCTGACCTGCATACAAATTTCTCAAGAGGCAAGGCAGGTGGTCTGGTATTCCCAGCTCTTGACGAATTTTCCAGTTTGTTGCGATCCACACAATCAAAGGCTTTGGCATAGTCAATAAAGCAGAAAAAGGTCCGTCTAGTCAAGGCTATGGTTTTTCCAGTGGTCATGTATGGATGTGAGAGTTGAACGGTGAAGAAAGCTAAGCACTGAAGAATTGATGCTTTTGAACTGTGGTGTTGGAGAAGACTCTTGAGAGTCCCTTGGACTGCACGGAGATCCAACCAGTCCATCCTAAAGGAGATCAGTCCTCAGTGTTCATTGGAAGGACTGATGTTGAAGCTGAAACTCCAGTACTTTGGCCACCTCATGCGAAGAGTTGACTCATTGGAAAAGACCCTGATGCTGGGAATGATTGGGGGCAGGAGGAGAAGGGGATGACAGAAGATCAGATGGTTGGATGGCATCACCAACTCGATGGACATGGGTTTGGGTAGACTCAAGGAGTTGGTGATGGACAGGGAGGCCTGGCGTGCTGCGATTCATGGGGTCGCAAAGAGTCAGACACAACTGAGCGACTGAACTGAACTGAGATATTTTTCTGGAAGTCTCTTGCTTGTTTGATTATCCAACAGATGTTGGCAATTTGATCTCTGGTTCCTCTGCCTTTTCTAAATCCAGCTTGAATATCTGCAAGTTCATGGTTTTCATAATGTTGAAACCTGGCTTGGAGAGTTTTGAGCATTACTTTACCAGCATGTGAGATGAGTGCAATTGTGCAGTAGTTTGAGTATTTTTTGGCTTTGCCTTTCTTTGGGATTGGAATGAAAACTGACCACTAAATCATTCAGGTATGACCTAAATCAAATCCCTTATGATTATACAGTGGAGGTGACAAATAGATTCAAGGGATTAGATCTGATAGAGTGCCTAAAGAACTATGGACTGAGGTCCATGACATTGTACAGGAGTCAGGGATCAAGACCATCCCAAAGAAAAAGAAATGCAAAAAGGCAAAATGGTTGTCTGAGGAGGCCTTACAAATAGCTGTGAATAGAAGAGAAGCAAAAGGTAAAGGAGAAAAGGAAAGATATACACATTTGAATGCAGAGTTCCAAAGAATAGTAAGGAGAGATAAGAAAGCCTACCTCAGTGATCAGTGCAAAGGAATAGAGGAAAATAAGAGAATGGGAAAGTCTAGAGATCTCTTCAAGAAAATTAGAGATACCAAGGGAACATTTCATGCAAAGACAGGTTCAATAAAGGACAGAAATGGTATGGACCTAACAGAAGCAGAAGATATTAAGAAGAGGTGGCAAGAAGACACAGAAGAACTGTACAAAAAAGATCTTCACGACCCAGATAATCACAATGGTGTGATCACCAACCTAGAGCCAGACATTCTGGAATGTGAAGTCAAGTGGGCCTCAGGAGGCATCACTATGAACAAAGCTAGTGGAGGTGATGGAACTCCAGTTGAGCTATTTCAGATCCTAAAAGATGATGCTGTGAAAGTGCTGCACCCAACATGCCAGCAAATTTACCTGGATGTAGCATGTATCAATAAACCCTCCTCTTCATTGTTCTGAAGTGTTCCATTGTATGGCTGTCCCAGTATTGTTTATTTTGTAGCCATTCATCACTTGCTGATCATTAAGATGTTTCCAGTTTTTAGCTTACCAAAAAAAGCTGCTGTTAAGAGTTACATAAAATTATGCTTTCATTTATATTAAGGTATAATTCACTCATAATAAAATTTACATATTTAAGCGGTACAAGTCTATTTATATAATGTCCAGGCTCCTCTGTTCATGGGATTTCCCAGGCAAGAATACTGGAGTGGGTGGTCATTCGCTTCTCCAGGAGATCTTCCCCATCCAGGGATTGAATCCAGGTCCCCTGCACTATAGGCAAATTCTTTGCCATCTGAGCCACCAGGGAAGGCCATATAATTTGACAGGCATACACAATTATGTGATGATCACCATTAATCAAGCTATAGAGTATTTCTATCACGCCAACAAGTTCCCTGAGTCCCTTCCTTCCACTCCTGGTAACTGGCAACCACTGATTTCATTTCTGTCCCTGTAGCTCTGTCTCTCTAGAATGGCACGTAAATGTACTCATGCAGTGTATATACTGTTTTTTGTCTGGCATCTCTCTCTTATAGCTTTTGAGATTCTGCTATACTGCTGCATATTTCAGCAGTTCACTCCTTTTTGTTACTGAGTAATATTTCATTATGTGAATGTAAGACAATTTGTTCACTAGTTGCCACACATTTGAATAGTTTCCAGTTTGGGGCATATGCATTAATACCGCGGCTATAAGCATTCCCACACAGCTCTTTTTTTGGGGCATATGTTTTCATTTCTGGTGAGTAAATACCTAGGAGTGGGATATGCTGGGTCAAAAGAGTCGGACACGACTGAGCAACTGAACTGAATGAACTGATAGTAAGTCTATATGTAATTTTTTAAGTACATGTGGTTAAGCAGGAGAGCTTTCTTTTTTTTCCTTCTCAGGCAATAGTCATCACTCCCAGACAGGAAATCATGGCCTCTTCT
Organism: Giraffa tippelskirchi; assembly: GCF_054371585.1. Lineage (NCBI taxonomy): Eukaryota > Metazoa > Chordata > Mammalia > Artiodactyla > Giraffidae > Giraffa > Giraffa tippelskirchi. The sequence continues at coordinate 215,395,517 of NC_137275.1, forward strand.
GGCTCTTGAATCCTTGGAGTCCCAGCTGAGCCAGAGCCATAGGCACCTGGGAACAAGGTCTTGATATCCTTGAGGCTTTTCGGAGCTGCAGGAGCTCAGAGGTCCCCAGAATCCTAAGGAGACACCTCAAAGGCTGCCTGGGGTAGAGAACCCAGGGTTTCAACCAAGAGTGTTCCTCTTTCACCTTTAATATTCCTTCTGGATATAGTTTGCCACTTAAATAACTTTCAAAACTCTTGTCCTGGACTCCTGATCAGAGCCCTCAGCTGCCCTCCTCCATCTAGCTATAGAGGAAAATGTGCTTCCTCCTCCTGAGAGGCTTCTGGTCAGAGCCGAGGCTTCTGCCATTTACCAGCTGAGGGACCTTGGGCAAGCCCCTGCCTTTCACTGGGCGTCATTTTCTGTAAAACTAGGGGTGGAGACGAGCAGGCAGGACCACGGCTTTTCAGTTTCTTTAATGTGGGGTGATTTTAGAGGAAGCAGAAAAATCAGACAGACTCACCCCTTCACACACATAAACTTCCTCCTCACTTCCATGTAAGATATGGCCTGGAAGCTGGGCAAGGGACTGTGAAAACAGGAAACCGTAGTGTACATAAAAGGTCATAGGGGAATACTAGGCAGCAATGAAAATAAATGATTTTCATTGATTTGTAACCACAAGCGACAATGGTGATAAATCTCAGAGACATAATGCAGATGAAAGGAGCTATATACAGAGGACATGGGATATGATTCTTGTTATCTAGGCTCTAGGTTCCAGGTGTGGAAACACATAAAATTGCTCGACTCTGTGGTTCTTGCTGTTGTTCAGTCGCTCAGTCGTGTCCTGCTCTTTGCTACCCCATGGACCGCAGCATGCCAGGCTTCCCTGTTCATAGAATTCTCCCCACAAGATTACTGGAGTGGGTCGCCATTTCCTCCTCCAGGGGATCTTCCCGACCCAAGGCTTCATTGAGAACATATGAAAGGGTGGGAACGTGAGCCATACAAGTTACCTAGGCAGGTGGCAAGTCAGCCGTAAGTGCCAGGCAGGGTGGAGGGAGAGGGATAGCGAGGAGGTCACCGTGACAACACACAAGTAGAAGAAGAGGTCAGGGAGTTTATGAGTGGCCAGATTCCATCAGCCCTGTAAAATTTAGAATTTCTACCCTGGGTGAAATGGGAAACCTTTTCAGGGTTTTCAGCAGAGGAAGTTCATAAGCTGTTTTTCGTTTTTTAAGCATCTCTCTGGCTGCAATGTGAAGAGACAAAAGAAGAAACGTGAAGTCAAGACGCCATTGCATTAATCCAGGCGAGGCATGACGGCGGTTTGGACAATCATGGTGGCAGGTGTAAAAGTAATACATTTGATATTTGTTTAATTCAAGTTGCGGCATTATGACTTGTATTGAATGCATTGCTAATTTGCTTCTGCGGTGGGGGGTTTGCAGCCTGGATTTCAGGGAAGGGTAAGGAAGGAAGAGGGGAAGGATGCTTTGAGGTTACCAAGGAAACAGAACATCATAGATCTGAAAACCTGACATGACTGTAGGCCTTTAGGCCTCTGGCGCAGCAATAATTCCGCAGCTGAGACCACCAGCACTTCCCAAAGACCATGCGCAACAGGCCGGCCTGGGAGCCTATGGAAACCACAGACCTTTCTCAAAGCGGGACAAGCGCATCCCGGGAATCGTAGTTCAGCGCCCCTGCGCAGGCGCATTCAGCCCCGCGCCGCCTTGCGCGCGCAGCTCTTGCAGGACCAGTTTCTAGAAGCTCATTGCGGTGGCGTTGGTCCTGGCTGCGGGTGTTGACGCAGGTAGCGGTTGCCCCTGGCTCCTAGTTTGGGGGCCGAGGCCAGGTGGCCAGTTCCGAGGGCGTACCTGGGGCGGGGTGGGGGCCGAGGGCAATCTGGCTGTGCACTTCCAATGTTGCAGCTTCTGCGGGAGATAAGCGCGCTCTTGGATGGAGCTTTCCTCCATCCCTTCCCTGAGCCTACGGTCTTGCAACTTCGCTACTTTGGTATTTTGGGCGGGAAAAGTCATTGTGTGTGCGTGTGGGTAGGGGGGCTGTCCCGTGCATCGCGAAATGTTTAGCAGCATCACCGGCTCCACTCCCTAGGTACCAGAAGCATCCCTCCTCCCCAGTCGTGATAACCAAAATGTCTTCAGACGTTGCCGAGCGTACCCCGTGGGGCAAATCCCCCCTCCTCCTCTTTTGAGAACTTCTTTCTGCCTGCGTCACATTTTCAGGGAGCCTTTATTGTAAGCTCCCTGGAGATCGGGACGAGTGTCTTAGCTACTGCAGAGTCCCAGGTGTCCAGCGCGGCTCTAGGTACGTGGTGGGCGCTTAATATTTGGAAGAGGAATAAATGACGTCATGCATAGTGTGTGCGGCGCTCTGTGCCCCTCGGAGGTGGGTAATTAATTGCAGTTGTAGCTGGAGGAGAGTGTCCTCACTTGTCGCAGTGTAGCGCATCTGAGACTGTATTGTCATTTCCTGAGTGCTTTGTGAGGGTGGGGGCCCCGTCTGACCCGTTCACGTCTGAATCCATAGTGCCAGGTTCCAGTTCGTTGTAGATCGTCAGTTATTTATGGAATGAGAACGCATGCAACACAGGGCCGACTGCGCGGAAGAGTACTTGGGGATCAGAGAAAGCCTCATACAAGAGGTGGCAGTGGAGTCAGGTTTTAAAGAATGAGCAAGTTTGATAGAGCAAAATACGGCAGCATTCCTAGGGGAGGGAATGAATGACTAGTGCAAAGGCGGAAGGGGTTAAGAGTTGCTGGAAATGGAGAGATACTTCTTTATGGCTGCAGGGTCCATCAGGGGCAGCTGCAGCTGAAGGTGAGGTCATTGGGACAGGGTTTCAAGATCATCATGCGTGACGTTTGCATTTGAATTTTGTCTTGAGACAGTTGGGGAGTTATAAGACCATATTTTGGATGTTAGAAGAAATCCGTAGGCTTCAGTGTAAGACTGAAATTGAATAAGGCTGTCCTTAGGTAATTTCAGTAATAGAGAATAGAGAGGTTCTTAGGAAATACTGCCACCAGAACATGGTTATTGACTGTGTGAGAAATTTGAGAGTCAAATATGAAATCAGGTTTCTGAGTTGAGCAACTGGTGGGAAACTGTGTGGCCGGCCATTCACCAAAAGAGGGCAAGAGTGAAGTCAGTTTGGAGCCTCTTGTAGCAGTGAGCTTTTTCTGATACCTTTTGCTGATGAGGAGTATCAAAAGAAACTGTTTTCTTGGAGGGTACGTACCTTTAATTACCCTCAAGTTACTTCTCAGCTTTTCACCTACAGAGAAAATCATTCTTTTAATATAGTAGTTGGGCGGGGCAGTTCTACGCCTCTGAGAATATGTGTGTGTGTGTATGTATCTCTAACAGAACCAAATCAAAAACAATGTTTTTTTTAGGATTCACAATTTATTTCACTTATTTTGTATCTTATATTTCTTGATGGTTTCTGCAGGACCATAAAGTGGATCCCTGGAACACTTGGTATTTTGCTGGAGAGTCCCTGTTGGTGGACTGTGCTGACACTCAGTCTAAAGGAGACTGGATTTCTGTTGATGATACACACTGCAAGCAGGAGTAGCCTAAGCGAGATGACAGCTGTCTCCCCAGATCCTCACACACTGGTCTCAAGTGAACAGAACAAAGTCCTTAGGATGGAGACTCCCGGGAATCCAGAAGCTCTCATGAGAGGAGACACTGCTGACCCAGAGTCTTTCAGACAGAGGTTCAGGTGGTTTTGTTACTCGGAAGAGGCTGGACCCAGAAAAACCCTGAATCAGCTATGGGAGCTCTGCGTTCAGTGGCTGAGACCAGACATCCACACGAAAGAACAGATTCTAGAGCTTTTGGTGTTTGAGCAGTTCCTGACCATCTTGCCTGGGGAGATCAGGACTTGGGTCAAATCCCAACATCCTGAGAGTAGTGAGGAAGTGGTGACCCTAGTAGAGGATTTGACCCAAGTGCTTGAAGAAAAGGAAGGTGAGATTAATAAGTGGAGGGGGGAAGTGGGAAGAGATCATCTCAAGATACGACAGTAAACTCCACAAAAGAGTGTTTTCATTCAATAAGTGACTTTTGTGGAAAATGAAAGAAGCATATTACTACATGATATTACACATACGCTGTTCCACCTTAATACATCTCATAAATATTTTAAAGATTATTATGAAAAGTAAATATATTAAAGTAGTAGGTATATGAAATGAAGGAAATCAGATTTTGTGAGCCTAGGAATTGGAAGAAGATTTTACAGGGTAGTGGGGGAAAGCTTGGGTTTCAGTAGGAAACTGTATGTGTGGCTGTCCTCTGTGTTTTAAGAGTGTAGGAAAAACTTTTTCTTTGTTTAATCTGATCTTTTTCTCCAGAGTGACATATATAATAATTTTTAGTCTGAGGAGCCCATTTGAAAGGCTGAATTGTTTTTTTCCCCTTCCTAGAACCAATCGCTCAAGATTCTGTTATTTCCCAAGAGGAGAACCCTGAAGAAGATAAAATAGTTTCTGTTCTTCCAAATACTGAGTCCCAGGTAAGCTTCCTTTCACTGGTTTTCATTCTTTTTTTTTTTTAACCATAAATTTTCATTCTGAAGTTAATTTTTAAATTGAAGTCTAGTTGACACCCAGCATTGTGTTAGTTTTGGGTATATAATGTAATGGTTCAATGTTTGTGTATATTGTGAAATGACCACCACAGTAAGTCTAGTTAACATATTCACCATATATAGTAACAGACCTTTCATTTTTAAGTACATACTCACTGAGCTCCTCATGAGTGGTATAAAGACACTAGACTAATTAAGACCATCTCCTTTTCCTCTCAGTCTTCACATTCTTAGGGCTCATTCTTCAAATGCTATTTTACTTCAGTTATCAGAATTGGTCATAAGTCTGACTCTTAATAAGCTCAAAATTATTTACTATAATCCAGCAATTATTCTTCATAAGACTGGTCAGGTGGAAATAGAATTATATTTCTTGAACATGATAAAAAAAAGCGTCTGGATAGTGTTGCAAAATAAAAAGCAGTCCTCAAAATACCATTAAAAAGATAAGGATGTCTCATCTTATTGTATTAATGAGTATTTTCTGAATATTTTAGTCAATCCAGTGTGATGAGAAACAAATGAGGTAAGTATGGATATAAAAGAAGATGTATATTATTTACAGATAGTGTAATGTTTTTGGAAAACCTCAGAGAATCAACTGAACATGTACTAAAATTCATTTAGTGGCTGAGAAAAGTAGCTGATTACAAATCAGTAGTTTCTATATACCAATAATTTTCAGGAAAAAAATTCTTATTCTCAGTGGTAAATAATAGTTCTCTAGTAGCCTAGTAATGGCTCTGATTACTAGGTAATGGCTCTGAGAGGACATGTATCAGGGGACATATCTCCCTGATGTATATCCACTTCCTTGTCTCTGGAACCTGAGAATGTTATTTACCTGGAGGAAAGGTCTTTGCAGATGTGATAAAATAAGGATTTGAAATGAGGAAATTATTCTGGATTGTATGGTGGGCCCTCAGTGACATTAAAATGTACTTAGAGTTTGAACACAGGAACAGGAGAAAGCAATGTGAAGCTTGGAGTGATAAGGCTGCAAACCAAGGAACACCATGGAATGCTGGCAACTAAGGAATCTGGAAGAGGCAGGGAATGGATTCTCCTTCAGAGGGCCCAGTTCCACCAACATCTGGATTTCAGACTTCTAGTCTCCAGAATTTGGGAGAATAAATTTCTGTTTTCTTAAGCCACCAGAGTTATGGTAATTTGTTACAGCAGCCACAGGAAAGCTACTACAGGTGCTAATAACGACTCGGCTGTACTGCCTGTCAAAATGTTTTGCTATAGAGGATGCTACAAAAAGTGTATTTTAATGATTAATTGTGCTTGTTTATAATTTAGAGTAATTGTAAGTGTATGTTATTGAACACAGATCCTTGTTTGATTGTGATAGAAAATAATTGCTACTTAGAACCAACTGGAAATTATAATTTGGAATGTAGTCAGTGATGTTACTCTTCCATGTTTAATTTAAAGCCTATAGAACTTACATTGATTCTGTAGATTTGGGGACTGGAAAGTGTAATTTGTGTTCTTCACTTAATATTTTCTCTTAATCCTAGAAATCAGTATGTTAGGGTGAATTTGATCAATGTTAGTCATTCCAGAGAATCCTTGTATAGCATTTCACACCAAGGACTAAATGGAAAAGGAGGGGATTATATCATAATCTTGTTTTATATCACTTGATGTGGTCATATAATAGCTACCTTGCAGTTTGCTTGCTAATTATTAAAGACTTGAAAACCATCACATCTATTAGTTCTCTGAATTCTTAGGATCTGTTTGGGAGTAACACAGTGCACACAGGCTGTCTTTGGTGTTCTAGGAATCCATGACACTCAAAGATGTGGCTGTCACCTTTTCCAGAGGAGAGTGGAGGAAACTGGAGCCTTCCCAGAAGGAGATATATAAGGAAGTGCTGCTGGAGAACTATAGGAACCTAGAGTTTCTGGGTAAAGACATATTCTCTTCATGATTTAGTGTCTAAACTGAGTATCTTTTTGTCCACTAACATTGGAAGATAAGTGCTATTAAAAGTTTTGGCTGAGTTTACAGGCGTCATATGCCTAAACCTTAAAATGGGTCCTAAAAATGTACTTTTGTATAGTGTTTTCTCAAAAAAAAAGTGTCTCTGCTCCATTGAACTGAAAATGTTGAGCATCATTTTGCTGTCATCAAGGCCATACCTTCCCCAATTTTCTCCTCAAATTCCAGTACTGAAGTCTGTTTTTGACAACTTCTTCTCTTCCTTGAAGAACTAAAGGCTATGAATGTTAGAATGTCTTTGTTCTAGACAAAAAAAAGACATTTTCTATTTTCTCTGAACAGGCTTTCCAGTTTCCAAGTTAGATTTGGTTTCCCAGCTGAAGTGGGCTGGCCTACCACAGCTGCTGCAAAAAGAAGTCTCCAAAGGCTGTAGACCAGGTGAGTTGGTGAAAAGTAGAGAAGGACATTGAAACAGTTGCCTACCAAGTCATTTGAAAGAGATTGTGAAATGTTGGGTGGGCTAGGTGCTATGATGATGAAAATTTCTGCCTTGCCTTCCTGGAATGTTCATTTTAATAGGAGAGAAACTCAGTTTGGGTCCTCTGAGAAGGATGCCAAGATTGGCCCCATCAGAGACTTACTGGGGGGAATAATTGCAGGGACTGGAAGAGGCTGGGACTGCTACGAATGTGATGCAGGTCTGATACCTGTGACGGGAGAGGGAAGGAAGGAAGGCTGAGTAGGAAGTCTTAGATTGAAGTGCAGGTTGAGAAGATTTTAGCAAAGCCAAAAATGAACCTCCCTGCCAAAGTCATCTAGCAGAGTCATATGCCTCGCTGAAATGGGCCTGAGTGTAATTGCCATTCTTGTTGACTGGGAGCACCCCTGGTGAAGTGGCCTTGGTGTGATGCTCTAGTAGAGTCAATGAGCATCAACAGGGGCTATCAAGTAAGTGCCCCAGAGGAGATTTGAAGGGCAGATTTCCATGAATGCCATAGATACAGATATCAGGGCAAAATGTGTTGATAATGGGATGTACACTATAATGATGGCATGTGTAAGGAGCAATGGGAAAATATAGGAGCAAGGACATAATTAACAATTGAATCTTGAAGAATAAGTAGGAATTCATCCAGTGGACAGCATGTTTAGTATAATCCAGTTTTGTTAGAAGAAAAAAACGTACATATATATGTATGTCTAAATGTATACATACAGGTTTTTACTATTAATATTTGGAGAGTATTCATGTTAATACTGGTTATCTTTGAGGAATTACATTTTTTCTTTATTCTTCTCTTTCTTAAACTTTAATAATAAATCTTACTAAATTTTTAAAAATTATAATAAATGATTATTTATACATCAGTTGGGCTTCCCTAGTGGCTCAGACAGTAAAGAATCTACCTACAATGCAGGGGACCCAGGTTTGATCCCAGCGTCAGGAAGATCCCCTCGAGGAGGGAATCTACCCACTCCAATATTTTTGCCTCGAGAAGTCCATGGACAAAGAAGCTTGGTGGGCTACAGTCCATGGAGTCTCAAAGAGTGGGACACAACTGAGTGACTAACGCTTACACTTTCACTATATATCAATACTTTGGTTTATTTTAAGAAAAAACAATAATTTACTTTTCTCTTTGTTGTTGTTCAGTTGCTTATTCATGTCCAACTCTGCTACCCCATGGACTGCAGCATGCCAAACTTCCCTGTCCTTCACCATCTCCTGGAGCTTGCTCAGACTCATATCTTTTATGTCAATAATGCCATCCAACCGTCTCATCCTCTGTCTTCCCCTTTTCCTCCTGCCTTTAATCTTCCCCAGCATCAGGGTCTTTTCCAATGAGTTGGCTCTTGGCATCTAGTGGCCAAAGTATTGGAGCTTCAACATTAGTCCTTCCAATGAATATTTAGAGTTTATTTCCTTTTGGATTGATTGGTTTTATCTCCTTGCAGTCCAAGGGACTCTGAAGAGTTTTCTTCAACACTTTTCTCTAGTCCATCTTCCTTTTTTTTTTATTTGCCATGAGCTGTAATTTTGGATCTAACTGGCACCCCTTCTTCAGTTACAATGAAAGTGAAAGTTTCTCAGTCGTGTCTGACTCACTGCGAGCCCATCAACTGTATATCCATGGAATTCTCCAGGCCAGAATACTGAAATGGGTAGCCTTTCTCTTCTCTAGGGGATCTTTCCAACCCAGGGATCGAACCCAAGTCTCCCACATTGCAGGTGGATTCTTTTACCAGCTGAGCCACAAGGGAGGCCCAAGAATACTGGAGTGGGTAGCCTATCCTTCCTGACCCAGGAATAGAACTGGGATCTCCTGCATTGCAGGCAGATTCTTTACCAACTGAGCTATCAGAGAAGCCCCCCTTTTTCAGTTAAATTGCCAGTAAAGAAGGTCAGGAAAACAGCTTTAGAATTTGGGTTGGGAGAGACGTATGCGTGGAGAAACTGGGATAGTGGAGGGAGGTTCAGGACTGAACCCCTCAGGAGTAACTGCCTGGCCCTCACAGGAGGATGATGAAGACTTAGATGTCATCCCTAGAAACCATCTTGTTGTTGGGGAGATGCCAACCACAGTCCCGCGTGAAGGGGGTGCCCTGGGCCTCCAGAACCAGACCTTGGGCCAGAGCTGTGTACCTGCTGGGGTCATTCGGCTCATATACTGACAGTACCCTCTCCACAATTAGTTCATCTTATTAGCCCTTCATTTAAGTCAAACTCATGGCTGTTTACAGCTCAGTTCAGTTCAGTTTAGTCGCTCATTCATGTCCGACTCTTTGCAATCCCATGAACTGCAGCACGCCAGGCCTCCCTGTCCATCACCAACTCCCGGAGTTTACCCAAACCCATGTCCATCGAGTCGGTGATGCCATCCAACCATCTCATCCTCTGTCGTCCCCTTCTCCTCCTGCCCCCAATCCTTCCCAGCATTAGGGTCTTTTCCAATGAGTCAACTCTTTGCATGAGGTGGCCAAAGTATTGGAGTTTCAGCTTCAACATCAGTCCTTCCAATGAACACCCAGGACTGATCTCCTTTAGGATGGATTGATTGGATGACTACTTGCAAAACTACAGCTTCAACTAGACGGACCTTTGTTGGCAAAGTAATGTCTCTGCTTTTTAATATGCTATCTAGGTTGGTCATAACTTTCCTTCCAAGGAGTAAGCGTCTTTTAATTTCATGGCTGCAGTCACCATCTGCAGTGATTTTGGAGCCCCCCAAAATAAAGTCTGACACTGTTTCCACTGTTTCCCCATCTATTTGCCATGAAGTGATGGGACCGGATGAGAAGTCATTTATAACATACTAGAGAAAAAGTTTTCGACAGACAAAGCTGTAATCAATAGCCATGATTTATGAAAAGCTCATACAGATCAGTAAGGAACCCTGATTCTGTTAGAAAAATGAGAAAAGAACTTCAACAGATAGCTGCCCAAAATAACTGACAGAAAGAAACTTTAAATAGCTCTGAACATGACAAAAATGTTCCAAGTCACTGGTCAGCAATGTAAGTTACATTTAAAGAATAACACTATTTATTATGAATCAAATTTGCAGAGGTTTAGAGAAAAAACATTTGACCAGAAATGAGTAATCAGGTACTTCTGATCATGTATTGTGTGGTGATAGAACTTTTCTACCCTTTGGTTTAGTCACTTTTATGACTTACTTCTGAGGAAATATTAATCATTTGATAAACATTCCATACAGAAATAATTAGTAGTAACACTGATATGATGGATTATTATATAACTCATAAAAAGTATCTTTATGAAGAATTAACCAATGAGATGGGAAAGAATTATGAAAAAAGTAACTACATATTATATACATAGATTTTCCATTCTAAAATATGTAGAAAATTTCTAGGAAAAAAACATAATTTTTAGTAATGACTAACTTCCAGGTAATAGGATTTTGTATTTTATTTTCTTTATTTTTTTTGGAAAGCACTTGTTAGCACTTAAGGAACCTCCATCCATGTAGCGTCAAGCTACCAAGACAGCCCCTACCCCTCTTAATCTTCTCCTCAGTTCTTCTGCTAAAGAATTTGGCCTTCAGTGTGATAGGCTGCTTTGGGAGCTTTCTCTTCCCCAGAACTCTATAGAGTAGCCCCAGTGTACCACATCATGATAGGAGCAACTCCAATTTTGTTTTTGGCAGCATTTACCATATCAGCTCACTCACGGAGGTCCATAGTTTATCCAGGTTGACATTTGGGGAAAAGCCCTGGTTCCTTGCTAAGTGGTAATGCCTCATACCAACTTTCCCAAAATTAGTGTAGTGTAACATTTGTCCTTTAGTTGTGTCTGACTCTTTGCTACCCTGTGGACTGTAACCCACCAGGCTCCTCTGTCCATGGAATTCTCCAGGCAAGAATACTGAAGTGGGTAGCCATCTCCTTCTCCAGGATGTCTTCCCGACCCAGGGATCAAACCCAGGTCTCCCACATTGCAGGCAGATTCTTTACTGTCTGAGCCACCAGCGAAGCCCAAAGTTAACCTGGGTGATATTTGTCAAAGTTGATCCTGTGGTGACATATCCCACCAGTGTTACCCTGGCCTCCAGGACGTTTGCAGTGTTTGCTGTGCCTGTGGCTCATGTGACCCTTAAGTTTCCAGATCTTCCTTAGCCTGGATGACATGTCGGCAACTGAGACCATAGAGGGAAGCCCTCCTGAAGTCTTTAGAGCTGTCCAGCGTTTTGTATTTTATAGTTCTCTGGTTAAAAATCAATCTTACAAAAGTGATACTGTAAGCTCATGATTAAGAGCCAAAATGAAAGAAAAAATAAAAAAGAGCCAAGATGAATGATAAATAAAGGAATTAATAAAGGAATTCAAGGTTCAGACCTTATTTTCTTGGGCTCCAAAATCCCTGCAGATGGTGACTGCGGCCATGAAATTAAAAGATTCTTGCTCCTTGAAAGAAAAGCTATGACCAACCTAGACAGCATATTAAAAAGCAGAGACATTACTGACAAAGGTCTGTATAGTCAAAACTTTGGTTTGTCCAGTAGTCATATATAGATGTGAGAGTTGGGCCATAAAGCTGAGCACTGAAGAATTGATGCTTTTGAACTGTGGTGTTGGAGGAGACTCTTGAGAGTCCATTGGACAGCAAGGAGATCCATCCAGTTCGTCCTGAAGGAAATCAGTCCTGAATACTCATTGGAAGGGCTGATGCTGAAGCTGAAACTCCAATACTTTGGCCACCTGATGTGAAGAGCTGACTCATTGGAAAAGACCCTGATGCTGGAAAAGATTGAAGGCAGGAGGAGAAGGGGACAACAGAGGATGAGGTGGTTAGACAGCATCACCAACTCTGTGGACATGAGTTTGAGCAAGCTTTGGGAGTTGGTGATGGACAGGGAAGTCTTTTGGGCTGCAGTCCAGGGGTCACAAAGAGTCGGACACAACTGAGCGACTGAACTGAACTGAAGGTTCAGAGAGGAGCACACACCTGGAGAGTGTGGTGTTAGAGACTCTGGGACTTGAACCCTAGGCCTTACCAGACTTTTATATTTGTGATAGTAAAGGTGCTCCGGGGTTGAATTCTAGGCAGTTTGAAGCATGAAGACTGAAAAAACAGGACTGAAAATGCAGTCCTGTCATGGACAGTAAATAGGTGCCTGGTTAGAGTATCTGCAAGGTTGGTAGGGGGCTGGTGGCTCAGTGGTAAAGAATCCGCCTGCCAGTTCAGGAGACGCAGGTTTGGTTCCTGGGTTGAGAAGATCCCCTGGAGAAGGAAATGGAAACCCACTTCATTATTCTTGCCTGGAAAATCCCATGGACAGAGGAGCACAGTCCATGGGGTCGCAAAAGAGTTAGACACAACTTAGCAACTAAACAAAAAGGTTGGTAGGGCCAGATGGGTGTTAACCTGTGAAAGTCTAACATAGGTGGTGTTGCATGTCTGTGACGTGATTAACATTGTCTGTAAACTTAGTGGCATTAGGCTGCTTTGAGGAGAGGCAGTGTGGTATAGGGATCAAAAGAGTGAGCTTTGATGTCAGACTGGGTGGCTCTAGCACTTACATGTGACCTTGGGTAAGCTAATTACATTCACTCTGTGATTAGTTGTCATATCTATAAACCAGGGATAATGATAGGTCCTACTTCATAGGGTTATTGTGAAAATTAATTGAAATTCAAGTAAATTGCTTGGTATGGGACCTGGCATTTGTTAATTATCCAATAAACACTTGCACTGTCATATTATTATTTGGAAAGAGAATAAATTGATGTAAGGAGAGTAAGTTTGAACCTATTACAGAAATTTGAAACAAGAGTGAGCACTTGCATCTCTAACTATAAAGCACAAACCTATCACATTCCTCAATATTTTTCCTAAACTCTCAGTTCCCCCAGTTTCCCCATGTCACTTTTCCCTTCCCTGCTTTATGAGACTCTGAAAATGTTCCAGGCCCTGTTTCTTACAGTTTCTATTGTCTCTGTTCCTAGTCGCAAATGCAGCAGCTTTCTTTGTTGCAAACAGGAAATACTCTGTTTGTTATTTCTTTTAGAGTGTGAACTTGGTGGTGGATTGAAGGAATCTGGCAGAAGTCAAGATGTTCTTATGGAAGAATCGACTTTAGATAAAATAATAGAAAGGTATCTAATGAGTGGCGATTGTGACTCGATGGGAGAATCCTGGAAACGTTATGGCAGATTCGAGGATGGTGGTAGCAATAGGGAACATTCACAAGGACAAACCACACAGAAGAAAGCTCATGGGAGAGGCAGTAAGGGTGAGGAATTGGATCCAGAAAGGAGTCCCTTTGGAAGTAGCTTCAAACCACCCTCGGATCTAATTAAACATCTGAGAGTCTACTTAAGGAAGAAATCTCGGAGGTACAATGAAGGCAAGAAACCCTTTAGTTTTCATTCAGACCTTGTTCCGAACCGCAAAGAACATAGTGGTGAAAAGCCAAGGAAATGTAACGAAGGCAGGAAAGCCTTAAGTCACTCTTCTTCTCGGACTGAACATCAGAAACATCAGAAAAGCCGTGTAGGGGAGAAGTCTCAGAAGTGTAGTAACTGCGGAGTAGCCTTTACTCAAAGCTCATCCCTCAGTAAGAAAAACTCCTCTACGTGTGAAAAATGTTGGAAAAGTTTAGGTCAAGATGCAGCCATAGATAAAGACGAGGGGACTGAGACTGGAGAAGGAACCCATAAATGCAGCAAATGTGGGAAAGCCTTTGGCTATAGCACCTCACTGACCAAGCATAGGAGAATTCACACTGGGGAGAAACCCTACATGTGCAATGAGTGTGGAAAAGCCTTCAGTGACAGCTCATCTCTCACGCCACACCACCGAACTCACAGTGGAGAGAAGCCCTTCAAGTGTGACGACTGTGGGAAATCTTTCACCCTAAGCGCCCACCTCATTAAACATCAGAGAGTTCACACTGGTGAGAAACCCTATAAATGTAAAGACTGTGGGAGGCCCTTCAGTGACAGTTCATCTCTTATTCAGCATCAGCGAATTCACACTGGAGAAAAACCCTACACATGTAACAACTGTGGAAAATCCTTCAGTCACAGCTCATCCCTTTCCAAACATCAGAGAATTCATACCGGAGAGAAACCCTATAAATGTGGTGAGTGTGGAAAAGCCTTCAGACAGAATTCTTGCCTTACCCGACATCAGAGAATTCACACTGGAGAAAAACCATATTTGTGTAATGATTGTGGGATGACTTTTAGCCATTTTACATCTGTAATTTATCATCAGAGACTTCATTCAGGAGAAAAACCCTACAAGTGTACCCAGTGTGAGAAAGCCTTCCCTACCCATTCACTCCTCAGCCGTCATCAGAGAATTCACACGGGTGTCAAGCCTTATAAATGTAAGGACTGTGGAAAATCCTTTAGTCAGAGTTCATCTCTCAACGAACATCATCGGATTCACACTGGAGAGAAACCCTATGAATGTAACTACTGTGGGGCAACCTTCAGCCGGAGCTCAATCCTTGTAGAACACCTGAAAATTCATACTGGAAGGAGGGAGTATGAATGCAATGAGTGCGAGAAGACATTCAAAAGTAATTCTGGCCTCATCAGGCATCGGGGATTTCACTCTGCAGAATAATTCTTGGAAATATAGTAAGGTGCGGGGTGTGGGTTTACACAGTTCTCCCTCGTTAAAAACCTAGGGTGTAAACTATCACAGCATTGATTAGCAGGAAATTTAGTCACAGTGGTCCCTTACTAAACACCTGGGGTGTATACTGCCACAGCATTGATTAGTAGCTGCAGCGTTGGTGGGTTGGCAGCTAGGAAAAGTAGCTTTTTGTCATTTACCCTTCTTTGCAAGGATGTCAACTTTTGGTAGAGAGTGATGAAGGGTTGGTAAAGTCTGTGGAAAGAGAAGAAAGTAGCATGTGAAATAATCCTAAAAGGCCAAATGTGAATATAAAAATCAGGGGAGGGGTGCATGGGACCCACCTTACTAACCTGTTTTCTTCAGACTTCTTTCTCTCCTAGCTTCCCCTTCTACTGCTGTGTAGTGTTACAGAAAGAGGACCTGACTGCAGTCAGGTAACTTGAGTTCTGTCCCAGTTTACCAGCTAACTCACTGTATAACCTTGGACAAATCATTTGACCTTTCTGAATTTTTGTTTCTTTACTGGTAAAATGAAGGAGTGGGACTAATGATTTCTGAGGTTTCTTTCCCTCCCTCCCTCTCTTCTTTCTTTTTCTACCTCTGATAACCTTTGAAGCTGTGGTAATAAGTTAAAACATTTTTGATTCATTGGCATTTCAAGTTTCTCTAGTGTACTAGAAAATAACTCATTTAAACTACTGAATTTCTGGCATAGGGAGAATGCAGTATGCTTTTTAAATATTTAATACTGGGACTGCTCAAAAGCTATGCACAGGATCAAGTCAGTACAGGTCAAACAAGTTTGCCATCAGGGAATGTCTTGATTGGACAAAGCACCCCAACCTCCGTGTTTGCTCTGGACATTGGCCGTGAGGACTGGGAATCTCAATGGCATATTCCAGGCTGTCTCAGCCATGAGAGTGTAACTGTCCTAGGAAAACAGACGAAGGACTGGCGGGGGTGGGGTTGGGAAACGGGTACTGAAAACAGCTATTTTGGATGGATTGTCTTTTGCAAGATAGAGTTCTATTTTTTAAAAGTTTGTCTGTAGTAAGTACAGTTTCCTGTAATCAGAGTGTAAACATTCTGCGTGGCAAAGGTCTCAAGCTAAGATTGGGCCCTTTGATATGTCTTAATTGGTCTGCATGGTGTGTGTGTGTGTGCGTGTGTGTAAGTAGTTATCACCATTTAAAAATTAGGAAATTTCATACCAAAAAGAAATTTGTCTTGAAAAGTTATTGGGCTGACAACAATGGGCCCATATTTCTGTGGGGCAGTCAACTGGTTTTGGGTATTGGCTGCCACCTTTGGAGGGGGAATCTCTTCTCCTTGCAAAGTTCTGTCATTCATGTGACATGACTTGCCCACTGTAAGAAGCTGATATTATGATCCCCTACCACCTGGAGAGTACCTATCCTAAAATCTAAAGAGATTTTGTGGTAAAATTCAGGAAGAGAATGTAGAAATGATACAGAATAAATTTTCAATTAATTTTTCCATTATGAAATTAGACCTCAAAGGAGTAGGTGTTAGTGGGTTATTCCTTACAAACGTCAGTAGTGGTGGAGTCTGAATAATAATCTTTAACTGTGAAAAAGGAACTGAAAACCCTGGGTCAGTTAGATTTGGGTCTCAAGTTGTAGGATTCTGAAGGAGCCCCAGTGACTCCACGTGGTGCAGAGTTCCTAAAGTTGAAATTTGAGGCAGCTCTTGAGAACGAAACGGGTAAACTTTCAGTTTATGGAAGTGAAGACATGCTTAATGGTCATCTGAGATTCAGCAATATTTGCTGGGATTTAATGGTTTAGTTTGCAGGGCTACCTCTGGATAATGGTTTTGGTTTCTTCCTTGTCTTCTTCCCCAAGGTGGCTCAAGTATTGCTGAGTGATAAATTGGTCTGTATAGTTACTTCTAAATGGACCAGCCAGAGACATTCTAGACATGGAAGGAATATGGCTTATCAGAATTATTCACCCCAGTTGAAATTTTTTTGTGAAAAGATGGAAACCTTGATTTGTTTTCTGGAAAGATGCAATAATTATTAAATATGTAAAAATCTTGAGAAGAGGCTTGTTCCAGGATGTTTACTTGTTACATTCTCCAACATCCATAAAAGGATGCTTTATATCTGCACCGGTTGGGAATCTGGAGCATAAACCTGTTTTTGGGTTTTTTTTTACAGTTTTATTGAGATATAAATTGTGTATTGTGGAAGTCATTCAAGTGTATAATTCAGTGAGTTTTAACAAATTCAGTAAATTGTACAGTTGGCAGCACAGTCTGTTTCTAGAACATTTTAGCACCTTAATAAGATCCCTGACACCAATTTGCAGTAATCCCATTCCCGCCCTGATCCCAGGTAACCACTAATCAGTCTACTCTCTGTCTCTGTAGAGTTGCCTTTTCTGAACATTCTATATACATGTAATCATATGTGGTCTTTTTTAGTTGTTCATTAACTTGTGTCTAAGTTCATCCACGTTATTTTCTAAATTCATGTGTGTTGTAGCATATCAGTATTTTAATCCTTGTTATTGTCAAATAATAGCTGATTGGATGGATGTGCCATATTTTGTACATTTACCAGTTGAAGGACATGTGGCTTGTTTCCTATTTTGGGCTGTGAAAAATAATGCTGCTGTGAACATTAGCATGCAAGTCTTTGTGTGGACATAATGTCTTCACTTTTCTTAGATGCCTGAGTTGCTGGGTTATATGGTAAGTTTTTGTTTTAACTCTTTTAAGAAGTTGCCAAGTTGTTTTCCAAAGTGACTGCATTATTTTATATTTTGGACTTCAGTGTGTGAAGGCTCCTGATGAGGTTATATCCTCACCAACCCTTGTTATTTTTCATCTTTAAAAACTTTTTTTATTATAGTTGATACGGTGATTGAAGTGGTATCCCTTTGGGGCTAATGGTATTGACGATCGTTTCATGTGTTCTTTAGCTGTTCAGGTACCTTCTTTGGTGAAATATGTTGCCCACTTAAAAAATTAAGTTATTATTAACTTACAGATCTTTTTATTCTGCAATAAGTCCTTTATCTAGTATGAGGTTTCTAAATACCATGTACTAGCTGCAGAGGGCAACCTCAGATTCTCCTATACAGCTTTCATCAAAAGCTTGGTTTCAGTAATTGCTTATATAAAATTGCCTAAGGAGATTTAATCTGGCCTATTATCTACATACTTAAATTCGTTTTGGAGTTATATGAAACAGTCAAAAGGTTTTAAATGTCTTTTGATTCCTTATAGAATTTTGTTTATTAACCTGTGTTGTGCTCCTTATCTGTTGCCCATTTTACTTTAAAGTGAAGAACTTGCATTTTAAAATGTTTCCTCTTTATGAGTTTCTATTGATGAAATTTCTTTGTAGTCTCAGGACAAGACAGAGCTTCTCTTGTCAATGAATTCATTTATTTACTGATTTTAGAATTTCTTTGTAATGTGGTAAAATATATATAACATAAAACTGACCATTTTAACTCTTCTGAGATGTATAATTTAGTGGCATTAAGTATGTTCATGTTCTTTCTCACACATCCTCACCATACATCTCTAGAACTTTTCCATCGTCCCTAACTGAAATTCACTTGTTAGCCAATAACTCCTCATTTTCCCCTCCCCCAAGCCGTTGGTAACTTCCATTCTACTTTCTGTCTATGAATTTGACTATTCTAAGCCCTTCATATAAAAGAAATCATTCAATACTTGTCCTTTTGTGTCTGACTTGTTTCACTTAGCATCTTTTTAAGGTTCATGTTATAGCATGTGTCAGAATTTCATTTTCTTTTCATTATTTTAATGCTAAATAGTATTCTTTTGTAAATATACCACATTATTTGCTTATGCATTCATCTTTCAGTGGTCATTTAGGTTATTGCCATCTTTTGGCTGTTAATTAATGACACTGCTATGAACAGTGGTTTGCAAATACTGTTTGAGTCCCTGCATTTAATTCTTTGAGATATATGCCTAGAAGTAGAATTGCTGGATGGTTCATCCATGTCTTAGTGTATGACAGGATTTCCTTCTTTTTTTAAGGATGAGTAATTGTCTGTTGTATGTATATGCCACATTTTATTTATCCATTCATCCATCAATACACATTTAAGTTGCTTCTACCTCTTTGACTATTGTGAATAATGCTGCAGTGAACATGGGTGTGCAGATATATCTATTTCCAGCCTTCTCTTTATATACTCAGAAGCAAGATTGCTAAATCATGATAGTTCTATTTTTAATTATTTAAGAAACTTCCCTGCTGTTTTCTATTGCAGCTGCACCTTTTTCACACACCTACCAACAGTGCTTAGAGGGTTCCTGTTTCTCCACATCCTTGCAACACTTACTATTTTCTGTATTTTTGATAGTGGCCATCCTAATGATTGTGAGATGGTATCTTGGAGTTTAGATTTGCATTTCTCTGATGATTGGTGATGCTGAACATCTTTTTATATGGCTGTTAGACATTTGTATGTCTTCTTTAGAGAAATGTCTGTTCAAGTCCTTTGCCCGTTTTTTAAATGAAAATTTTCATTTCCTGTTCCACTCTCTTTCATTGTTTTTATTGTTTTCTTTACTATGAAGAAGTTTTTTAGGCTTGATATAGTCCATTTGCCTGTTTTTGCTTTAATTTTGCTTGTGTTTTTGGTGTCATATCTGAGAAATCATTGCTAGACCCAGTGTCGTGAAATTTTCTCCCTGTATTTTCTTTTAGGATTTTTATAGCTTCAGGTCTTATGTTTAGATCGTTAGTCCATTTTGAGTTAATTTTTGTGTGTGGTATAAGATAAGGGTCCATCTTCATCCTTTTGTCTTTAGGTGTTCGGTTTTCCAAGCACCATTTGTTTCCATGTTGTGTAGTCTTTGTACCCCTGTTGAAAATCATTTGGCTGTAAGTACTAGTGCATTTCTGGGCTCTCTGTTCCATTGGTCTATATCTCTTTATGCCAGTACCATACTGTTTTAGTTACTGGAGCTTTGTTGTACACTTTGCAATCAGGACATGTGAAAAAACCTCTATCATTTTTCTTCTTTCTTAAAATTATTTTGACTATTTGGGGGTTAAGATTCCATATGAATTTGTGGGTGGTTTCCCTTGTTTCTGTAAAAAAATCACTTGGGATAGGATAAATATTTTAACATATTAAGTCTTCAGGCCCATAAGTACAAGATGTATTTCCATTTATTTGTGTCAGCTGTTCTTTCAGCAATGCTTTGTAGTTTCCAGTATACAAATCTTTTACTTCCTTGGTTGAGTTCATTCCTAAGTATTTTATTCTTTTTAATGATAGTGCAAATGGAATTGTTTTCTTAATTTCCTTCCTGGATTGTTCAGTTACTGTATAGAAATGCAACTTATTTTTTAATTTTGGTTTTATATTCTATAACTTTTGCTGTATTTGCTTATTAGTTCTAACAATTTTGTGTGTGTGTTTGTGTGTCTGTGTGATGTTTAGAGTTTTCCACATATAGGATCATGTCATCTGTGAAAAGAGATATTATTTCTTTCTTCCTAAGTTGGATGGTTTTTACTTCTTTATTTTGCTTGATTGCTGTGGCTAGGACCCAAATACTGTTTTGGGTAGAAGTGGCTAAAGTGGGTATCCTTGCCTTATTACTGATGTTAGAGGAGCAGGTTTATATTTTTTACCATTGAGTATGATGCTAGCTGTGATCTTTTCATTAATGAACTTTATTATGTTGAGATAATTTCCTTCTATTCCCTAGTTGAGTGAATTTTCCCTCATTTTTGATAGATTTGCTAGATACAAAATCAACGAACTGTGGGTTTTTTTTTTTTTTTTCCTTAATGCACTTTAACTATATCAACCCACCCACTTCTGGTCTCCAAGGTCTCTGAGAATAAATCAGATAGTTTCATTGAGGTTCCTTTTTATATGATAAGTTTTTCTTCTTGTTTCTTTCAGGATTCTTTGTCTTTGGGTTTTGACAATTTGATTA
The DNA here is from genome assembly GCF_054371585.1 of Giraffa tippelskirchi. Classification (NCBI taxonomy): domain Eukaryota; kingdom Metazoa; phylum Chordata; class Mammalia; order Artiodactyla; family Giraffidae; genus Giraffa; species Giraffa tippelskirchi. The sequence continues at coordinate 215,416,159 of NC_137275.1, forward strand.
TAATTTGTCTAGATTTTTGTATTTTTGTGTTTACAAGCGTACCTTGGAGATATTGTGGGTTCACTTTCAGACTGCTGTAATAAAGTAAATATCACCTAAATTGGTTCACAGGAATTTTTAGTTTCCCTGTGCATATAAAAGTTATGTTTACACTCTACTGTAGCCTGTTATTAATAATTATGTGATAACATTATGTCTAAAAAAGCAGTTGTGTGTGCTCAGTTTAAAAAACAGTTTGTTGCTAAAAAATATATATCTGAGCCTTTAGCAAATCATGATCTTTTTGCTGGTGGAGGGTCTTGCCTTGTTTTTAGCTGCTGACTGATCAGGGTAGTGGTTGCTGAGTTGGGATGGCTGTGGCGATTTCTTAAAATAAGACAGCATTGAAGTTTGCTGCATCAGTTGACTCTCCTTTTCATGAACAGTTTCATGGTGGCAGTCAGTCTCAGCACTGTTTGATAACATTTTACACCATGCTAGAGCTTTCAAAATTGGAGTCAATCCTTTCAAACCTTGCTGCTGCTTTATCAAGTAACTTTATATATAGATAACATTCTAAGTTCTTTGTTGTCCTTTCAATGGTCTTCACCAGTAGATTCCATCTCAAGAAACCATTTTCTTTACTCATCCAGAAGAAGCAACTCGTCATCCATTAAAGTTTTAAACTGCAGCAGTTCAGCCACATTTTGAGGATCCATCTCTACTTCTAGTTCTCCTCTGTTTCCACCACATCTGCATTTCCTCCCCTGAAGTCCTGAGCCCCTCATAGTCGCCCATGAGGGTTGAAACCAACTTCTTCCAACTGTTGTTCGTGTTGGTATTTTGGCCTCATCCCACGCATCTCATGAGGGTTCCCTGGTGGCTCAGATGGTAAAGAATCTGCCTCCAGTGCAGGAGACCTAGGTTTGATCCCTGGGACGGGAAGATCTCCGGAAGAAGGGAATGGCAACCCACTGCAGTATTCTTACCTGGAAAATTCCATGGACAGAGGATCCTGGAAGGTGGGCCACAGTCCACGGGGATCACAAAGAGTTGAACACAACTGAGTGACTAACACTTTCATTTTTATGCATAACAAATATTCTCAGTGGCATCTACAATAGTGACTCCTTTCCAGAAGATTTCAGTTGACTGTACCTGGATCCATCAGAAACACCCATCTCCCATCAAGTCATCTTCTGTTAATTCCTCTGGTGTGGTGTCTGTTAGCTCTTGAATTTCCCCTCGATTGTATCTTGAAACCTTGAACTCCCCACCTTTTTGCCATATGCCCAGTCTCTTTCATCATTTCCTTGGTTGGCTCTGTCGTAAGTTCTGTGAGGTCATGTACATCTGGACAGCAGTTTTCTCCAGCAAGAATTTATTGTTTCCGGCTTGATAGCTTTCATAGCTTTATCTTTAACAACGATGGCATCTTCAGCGGTGTAATCCTTCCAGACTGTCGTGATGTCCTCTCCGTCTAGGTTCTCTTCCACATTGCCGACAATCCTTTCCATAGACTACCATGTGGAATGAGCCTTGAAGGTCCATATGACACCCTGCTCCAAAGGCCGAATTAGAGATGTTGTGTTGAGGGCAGGTAGACCACTTTGATGCCTTTGTTGTTGAAGTCACGGGTGGCCAGAGACATTGTCCAGTATTAAAAAGAATTATAAATTACAGTCCTTTATTGGCAGAGTTCTTCCTGACTTAAGGGACAAAGCACCAACGTAACCAGTCCAGAAAAAGCATTCTTGTCATGGCTGGTGTTTTATCTTTCTCCTTCAAGGCTTGGTGTTAGCAGCTTCATAGTTAAGGGCAGACTGATCATAAGCTCTCCTGCATTTGTATAGACAAGAGAGTTAGCTTTCTATTCCTGCCTTAAATCCTGGTGCTTGCTTCTTTTCCTTACTAAACTGTTCTTTGTGGCATTTTTTTTCCAGAATAGGACACTTATCCCTGCATTAAAAAGCCTGTTTAGGCAGATACACTTTCTCAGTGATTTTTCTTAGTGGCATATGGGAAGGTCTGCTGCCTTTTGGTTGGCAGAAGCTGTTTCTCCTGTTATCTTGACTTTTTTTTAGGCAAACAGCTTTCTAAAATTCTCAAACCATGCTTTGCTGGCTTTAAACTCTCCACCTGTAGATCCTTTACCTTGCTTTCCTCTAAGTTGTCACATAATGACTTTGCCTTTTCTTGAATCATATTAGTGTCTATAGCTATGTCTTACTTAGAGCAACTTTGCACCCACATAAAAGCTGCATTTAAAGGATAAAATGATATATAGTTTTAATTAATTTTTTAAACTTTATTTAGGTTGTGCTTGGTCTTAGTTGTAGCACATGGGCTCTTTGTTATGATATGTAGAGTCTTAGTTCCCTGACCAAGGATCAAATCCAGGCCCCCTGTATTGGGAGCACGAAGTCTTCACCACTGGAGAACCAAGGAAGTCCCTTTTTTAAAATTATTTTTTGTTGGAGTATAGTTGCTTTACACTGTTAGTTTCTAAAATGTACGTATTTTGCAAAAAGAACAAGATTGAGCTAGCATGGCTGTGGCTTGAGAAAGATTAAAACAGATCCAGGAACACTCATTATAGGCTATGTTATAGCCTAACCCAATAGATAACATCCTTAGGCTTCTAGGTAGAATTGGCAATGATACTTGGAATTCAAAAGAAATTGGTTACAGGTAAGACCAAAGGATCTTGGGCATTGGACTGTTTGTTTTTCCTATACATACACATCTGTGATAAAGTTTAGGTACAACAAAATAATAAAAGGGGTTATTATACTGTAATAAAAATTTTGTGAATGTGGTTCCTCTCAACAAAATGTCTTGTAATACTGTACTCATGCTTTTTATCATGATGATGATGTTCTGACCACGTGGCTTGCAGGCTCAGGTTTTATGGTGATGAGGTTAGTTTCTGGGTTGTCTCTGGCCAATCATTCTGACTCAGGGTTTTTCCTGGGAGTGTGTGTATCACTCAGCCAAATAAATTCCAGCACAAAGGATTCTGGGAGGTTGGGAAGACATTTGGACTGGCGTCTCCTGTCTCCTTTTGACCTTTACTGAATTATTCTGCTTGGTGGTAGTTTGTTAGTATCTTGGTCTTCACCAGGACCTCCTGTTGTAAAATAAGTCATCCAAATGGTTGCTGTGGTACCTGGCCAGGGTGGGTAGTTTTGATCAGTGGTTCCTCTAACAAAAATGATAAAATGCCTCCTGTGTAATGTAATGTAATGTAATGAAAGACATAGGCAATGTGACAAAGCATTTAGGCTGCTCTTAACCTTTGGACACTGTCAGAAGAAGGATCATCTGCTTTGGGTGTTCTTGGATCATTGAACCATGACAGTGTTGTGTGGTGGATGTCAGGAGCAGAAGGTATTGATGGTTGGGGATCTCCCGCAGGACATAGCAGGATGATGTGAGATTTCATCATGCTATTGAGAATGGCATGCAATTTTAAAACTTATGAATTGCTTATTTCTGAAATTTTCCATTTAATTTTTGGGCTGTTGCTGCTGCTGCTGCTGCTAAGTCGCTTTAGTCGTGTCCGACTCTGTGCGACCCCATAGGCGGCAGCCCATCAGGCTCCCCCATCCCTGGGATTCTCCAGGCAAGATTTTCTGAAATTTTCCATTTAATTTTTGGGCTGTAGTTGACAGCTATTAAACAGCACAAAGCAAAACCATGGATAAATGGCTGCTGCTGCTGCTGCTAAGTTGCTTCAGTCGTGTCCGACTCTGTGTGATCCCATAGGTGGCAGCCCACAAGGCTCCCCTGTCCCTGGGATTCTCCAGGCAAGAATACTGGAGTGGGTTGCCATTTCCTTCTCCAATGCATGAAAGTGAAAAGTGAAAGTGAAGTCACTCAGTCGTGTCTGACTCTCAGCGACCCCATAGGCTGCAGCCTACCAGGCTCCTCCGTCCATGGGATTTTCCAGGCAAGAGTACTGGTGTGGGATGCCATTGCCTTCTCCGATGGATAAGTGGGGGGAGTACTAAAGTGTAGGTAGCTTTGGAAATCAAGTTCTCCCCTTGCTCAGAATTTTTAAAATTGTTTTAGGGTATCTCTGTGCTAGGGGTCAGTCTGTGGTGAAAGCCTCAACTTTTCTCAGGTCTTTTCTGAGCCCATTTTTTTCCTGGGCAGAGGCTGTGGCTTTCTAAATTCTCACAGAGAGGCTTTTTTTTTCCTTTTTGTTGTTACTCAGTTGCTAAGTCATGTCTGATTCTTTACGACCCCATGAACTGCAGCACACCAGGCTCCTCTCTCCTCCCTGAGTTTGCTCAAATTCATGTCCATTATGTCAGTGATGCCATCCAACCGTCATCCTCTGCTGCCCTGTTCTCTTTTTGCCCAGCATCAGAGTCTTCTCCAGTGAGTCAGCTCTTTGCGTTAGGTGGCCATAGTATTGGAACTTCAGCATCAGTCCAAAAACCAGTTGTTTTGTTGTCCATTTAAATCCCCTGGGAGTCACTTTAAGCCAGTGGCTGTGGGGTGGGGGTGAAAGAATGGCCATTCACCTATGTATCTGCTCTTTCTTCATGATCAGAAGTAATCATCCACAATCAGGACCTCAGACTCGTATTTGGAGGAAAAGGTCTTTATTGACCATCTTGGTTCCAGCAAGTCAAAGTAGGAATGTTTGGGCTGGCTGATTGTGGGCTGGTAGCTGTTACTGAAGGCTGAAATCCTCCGCTGTTAGTTGCGGTTTACCATTTAAGGTTTCCTCTGGACATTGAGTCTTCTCTTGTGTTGCAGAAGAGGGTGTTTGCTATGACCAGTGTGTTCTCTTGGCAAAACTCTTAGCCTTTGCCCTGCTTCATTCTGTACTCCAAGGCCAAATTTGCCTGTTACTCCAGATGTTTCCTGACTTCCTACTTTTGCTTTCCAGTCCCCTATAATGAAAAGGACATCTTTTTTTGGGTGTGTGTTCTAAAAGGTCTTGTAGGTCTTCATAGGACCATTCAACTTCAGCTTCTTCAGCATTACTGGTTGGGGCATAGACTTGGATTACCGTGATACTGAATGGTTTGCCTTGGAAACGAACAGAGATCATTCTGTCGTTTTTGAGATTGCATCCAAGTACTGCATTTCGGACTCCTTTGTTGACTATGATGGCTACTCCATTTCTTCTAAGGGATTCCTGCCCACAGTAGTAGATATAATGGTCATCTGAGTTAAATTCACCCATTCCAGTCCATTTTAGTTCGCTGATTCCTAGAATGTCGATGTTCACTCTTGCCATCTCCTGTTTGACCACTTCCAATTTGCCTTGATTCATGGACCTAACATTCTAGGTTCCTATGCAATATTGCTCTTTACAGCATCGGACCTTGCTTCTGTCACCAGTCGCATCCACAGCTGGGTATTGTTTTTGCTTTGGCTCCTTTTCTTCATTCTTTCTGGAGTTATTTCTCCACTGATCTCCAGTAGCACCTACTGACCTGGGGAGTTCATCTTTCAGTGCCCTATCTTTTTGCCTTTTCATACTGTTCATGGGGTTCTCAAGGCAAGAATACTGAAGTGCTTTGCCATTCCCTTCTCCAGTGGACCACATTCTGTCAGACCTCTCCACCATGACCCGTCTGTCTTGGGTGGCCCCACACGGCATGGCCTAGTTTCACTGAGTTAGACAAGGCTGTGGTCCATGTGATCAGATTGGCTAGTTTTCTGTGATTGTGCTTTCAGTCTGTCTGCCCTCTGATGCCCTCTCTCAATGCCTACCGTCTTACTTGGGTTTCTCTTACCTTGGATGTGGGGTATCTCCTCACGGCTGCCGCTCCTGACCTTGGACATGGGATATCTCCTCTCTGCCACTTGCCACTCCTGCGCCGCCGCCGCTCACCGCTTGGTCACTGTGCCCTCTTTCAGCACCTACCATCTTACTTGGGTTTCTCTTATTTTGGACGTGGGGTATCTCCTCTCTGCCACTTGCCGCTCCTGCACCGTGCAGCCGCCGCTCGCCACTCCACCCATGGACATCACCAGATGGCCAACACCGGAATCAGATTGATTATATTCTTCGCAGCCAAAGATGGAGAAGCTCTATACAGTCAGCAAAAACAAGACTGGAAGCTGACTGTGGCTCAGATCATGAGCTCCTTATTGCCAAATTCAGACTTAAATTGAAGAAAATGGGAAACCCACTAAACCATTCAGGTATCACCTAAATCAAATCCCTTATGACTATACAGTGGAAGTGAGAAATAGATTTAAGGGACTAAATCTGATAGACAGAGTGCCTGTAGAACTATGGACAGAGGTTCGTGACATTGTACAGGAGACGGATCAAGACCATCCCCAGGAAAAAGAAACGCGAAAAAGCAAAATGGCTGTCTGAGGAGGCCTTACAAATAGCTGTGAAAAGAAGAGAAGTGGAAAGCAAAGGAGAAAAGGAAAGATATACCCATTTGAATGCAGAGTTCCAAAGAATAGCAAGGAGAAATAAGAAATCCTTCCTCAGCGATCAATGCAAAGAAATAGAGGAAAACAATAGAATGGGAAAGACTAGAGATCTCTTCAAGAAAATTAGAGATACCAAGGGAACATTTCATGCAAAGATAGGCTCAATAAAGGAAAGAAATGGTATGGACCTGACAGAAGCAGAAGATATTAAGAAGAGGTGGCAAGAATACACAAAAGAACTGTACAAAAAAGATCTTCATGACCAAGTTAATCACAATGGTGTGATCACTCACCTAGAGCCAGACATCCTGGAATGTGAAATCAAGTGGGCCTTAGGAAGCATCACTACAAACAAAGCTAGTGGAGGTGATGGAATTCCAGTTGAGCTATTTCAAATCCTGAAAGATGATGCTGTGAAAGTGCTGCACTCAACATGCCAGCAAATCTGGAAAACTCAGCAGTGGCCACAGGACTGGAAAAGGTCAGTTTTCATTCCAATCACAACAAAAGGAAATGCCAAAGAATGCTCAAACTACTGCACAATTGCGCTCATCTCACATGCTAGTAAAGTAATGCTCAAAATTCTCCAAGCCAGGCTTCAGCAATACGTGAACTGTGAACTTTCAGATGTTCAAGCTGGTTTTAGAAAAGGCAGAGGAACCAGAGATCAAATTGCCAACATCCGCTGGATCATCGAAAAAGCAAGAGAATTCCGGAAAAACATCTATTTCTGCTTTATTGACTATGCCAAAGCCTTTGACTTTGTGGATCACAATAAACTGTGGAAAATTCTGAAACAGATGGGAATACCAGACCACCTGACCTGCCTCTTGAGAAATCTGTATGCAGATCAAGAAGCAACTGTTAGAACTGGACGTGAAACAACAGACTGGTTCCAAATAGGAAAAGGAGTACGTCAAGGCTGTATATTGTCACCCTGCTTATTTAACTTATATGCAGAGTACATCATGAGAAATGCTGGGCTGGAGGAAGCACTAGCTGGAATCAAGATTGCCAGGAGAAATATCAGTAACCTCAGATATGCGGATGACACCACCCTTATGGCAGAAAGTGGAAGAACTAAAGAGCCTCTTGATGAAAGTGAAATAGGAGAGTGAAAAAGTTGGCTTAAAGCTCAACATTGAGAAAACTAAGATCATGGCATCCGGTCCCATCACTTCATGGCAAATAGATGGCAAAACAGTGGAAACAGTGAGAGACTATTTTTTGGGGCTCCCAAATCACTGCAGATGGTGATTGCAGCCATGAAATTAAAAGACGCTTACTCCTTGGAAGAAAAGTTATGACCAACCTAGACAGCATAATAAAAAACAGAGACATTACTTTGCCAACAAAGGTCCATCTAGTCAAGGCTATGGTTTTTCCAGTGGTCGTGGATGGATGTGAGATTTGGACTATAAAGAAAGCTGAGCGCCGAAAGCTTGATGCTTTTGAACTGTGGTGTTGGAGAAGACTCTTGAGAGTCCCTTGGACTGCAAGGAGATCCAACCAGTCCGTCCTAAAGGAGATTGGTCATGGGTGTTCATTGGAAGGACTGATGCTGAAGCTGAAACTCCAATACTTTGCCCACCTGATGCGAAGAACTGACTCCCTGGAAAAGACCCTGATGCTGGGTAAGATTGAAGGCAGGAGGAGAAGGGGACGACAGAGGATGAGATGGTTGGATGGCATCACCGACTCAATGGACATGAGTTTGGGTGGGCTCCAGGAGTTGGTGTTGGACAGGGAGGCCTGGCATGCTGCTATTCATGGGGTCGCAGGGTCGGAGACGACTGAGCGACTGAACTGAACATTGAAATCCTTAGAACCGAGTTCTGCATTCCAAAGTAGCTCACTTTATGTACTTTCTGTCAGTACAGTTGTTGTCTAGATAGAGATGGATTCCTGGCACTTCTTACTGCTCCATCTTCCCTGAAATCACTCCCTCCATGTCTTCGATTTTTATCCTGCTCTCTGAAAGTTGTTTGTCAACTTTTATTTTCCAACTCTACTACTGAATATTTTGAGTGTTCTATTTCTGTTGTCATTTTATGTTTCCAAGTACATTTTTAACTCTCTCCTTATTTTTTTTAAATCATACTGTTTCATAGGTGAAATACTCGTTTCTCTGAGGATGCTAATACAGTATCTTTTAGTGTTACTCAGCTCCCTGCATTATCTTTCCTCTGAGTTATTTTTATCTGTTTTTCTCTTTCACCTTGGAGGCTTTCCTGAAAACTCTGGTTATCTTTTGACTATTTACATTTAAGAACAGGGCCCTAAAAAGCCACTTGGAAAGTGTTTCAGTTACTGCAGCACACTGTACACTAATCATAGAATGTGAGCCACATAATAATATCATATTTTTTTCAGGCAAGGCTTTATTGGGGCCCCTGTTGCTGCGGGGGGGTTGAGAACAAACAGTAGGTTCCCTTGCTTGCTTGCTGCCCTTGGGAGGTGAGCTTCTTCCTCATATGGGGTGAGGGTACGGGTGTCCAGGCGTCAGGCCAGAGGGGTAGGTTATGTGGTTTCCCAACCCCTTAGGTAGTGTTACGTGCAGAGGGCATGCATAGCATGCTGCTTTTGCTCTGGGCTCTTCAGAAGTGGCAGATGGCTTTTTTGATCTCTTTGTATCTTTTGTCCAAAATTTGTCCTAACTGCACATTTTAGATTTTGTAGTAGCCACTTTAAAAAGGTAAGAGAAGACAGGTGAATAATATATTTTGTTTCACCCAGTATATCCATAATCTTACATTAACATATAATGTGAGATATTCTGTATTATTTTTTGCGCTGTCTCCGAAACCCATGTTACAGTCGCAGCACATCTTAATTCATACTCTATCCATATTAATAAAACTTAGAGTTGAAAAGTAGATGCACATAGTTCTTCCAAATGTTCTTTGCTGTTAGTCTAGATATACCTAAAGTTTTCAAGTGTTAGAAAATTATTTTCCTTCGATATTTGCCTCCACATTGACAAGATTCATCATCTTTTATTAGAAGAATTGATGTGGTTTTGAATAAAAGGGTATCAATTTCAAAGCAGTATCTGTTTAAATAAATTCAACTCTTCTGTCAATTCTGTTATTCACATCACATTCAATTAAGTACTACATAACTGGAAACAAAATTAAATTTATCAGTATCAAGCATTCTTCACATTTTTCTTATGTTTTGCAGTCAGATTGATTGCAGTGCTGTTAATTACTTTGAGAATCTGCAGGTTGACTCATATTAGAAAAATGTGTAAAGTCATTATTTTTTGTTTATATTATGAAATGTTTCAATTTTAACTAATTTTTCCATCCAAATAGGTCACAAGTTCTTCCCATTCTGAGGAGCTTGAAATTTAGCTCATTCATACTCAGTGTGATCCTGTCACCTCTTGTCTTTGATTATTGAATATTTTGCAAGCATTCCTTTTCATTCAAAAAAAAATCTTACATTGAAATTCCCAGTACAGGAAATTTTTGTAAAATTCATTTATAACTCAACCAAGGAACATTGGTAAAGAACACAAGATCATTAAAACATTATTTTCAACATTTTCATAAACTAGCAGTGATTACTTCATTTCACATATGTACTGAAGAATTTTAACATCTATTCATGACTCCTGAAGTCTGCTTCGGAAAACTGAACAGATATTTTCAGTAGCTATCACATAGTGAAACAAAGCAATGAGGGGAAATATCATTCTCTTGCTTTAGAATTGCAATATATTTATCTTTGTACCTAACATAATTTCAGTCTTATCTTTATGAAAGAAACTAATTTTTCTGTCTCTTGCTGAAATTCTTCTTTGTCAGGTTTAAAATGTCAAAAAACATGTCATGAGTTTGAGTTTTTAGGCAGTGAATTGACATTTCTTTGTAAATTTGGGTGTTGCAACAGAATGTACTCAAAGTTTTCAATTGGCAGTGTCTTATATTACACACCTAAAGCTAAGTACTTGAAATTTTTCTAATTTTGAACCAATTGATCTTTGATATTATGAGAAACTTGTATTCTAGGAGCAAAATTAATTAAAGGGTTAATTTAAAAATTTTAATTTTTATGTGTCCTTTTAAGTCTTCTCATAATTTTCTAGTTAGATTACCATACTAAAATGGTAATTTCTTCTATCTTCTCTCCATCTGAGATTTGTGTGTGTGTGCACACGCATGTGCACAAGTATTCAAACCATTTAATAGTTGGCCAAGTATAAGCTCAAAATCCTGTTAAAAATTGTTTTAATGTTTTGATGGAAATGTAATTCTTGTTGCATAAGACTTCATGGATTTTTCTTTTACTATTAGGAAAATACTTATTACTAGATCGTTGCTAAAAAGTGGCCTAAGTATTAGCTGCTGTCTTATGTAGCGTCTACTGTGTTGACCACGTGTGTACAACAAACAGCCTTCTCACTTTGCTGTGCCTGCAGTGAGTTGCAGTTGCTACTCGTCATTGAATGTGCACTGTACCTTCTTGCACTCTGGTTTTCTTTGCTGCACTAGTTGTAGTACTAGCTTCTGTATTGCACTGAATTCTGCCTCAGTAATATGCCTTCATTAAAATCTAAATATTTTTCCATATTTTTTAATCTAGGAAATAATTTTATTATATTGCAATGAAAATAATAAAGTATCTCAATGTATGACTATGGTTTACATATAGGTGTCGCTGTAACATGTGCTCTATGCATAGGTGTTCTTTCACTTGTACTATCTACATAAAATATCCAAGTAAACACTATTGTGATGTTACTTCAGTGCATAGAAAAAAATCATCTGAACTGAGTCAAGTCTGTTGATACTAGATGGGTGGAGTGTTTATCTGTGATACTAGAAATTATGCACGTTCCTGTACAAACGTTACAGTGCAACAGCAATGTCCTATGCTGTGCAACAGTCAAAGTGAATTGTAGTTCTACCAAAACAATAAAGTTGTGTTTAATGGACAAATATTCACTCTGCCTCAGTTTTTTAAACCTTGAAATATGGCATGCGTATTTCTAGTACACAGTGGCCTTCAGTGGCTACCATACTGAATAGTACAGAGTTGGAGAACGCAGTGCTCGCCACGCAGAGCCCAACAAATCAGAGTGATGTAACTCAGTAAAAGTTTGTTTCCCAGTCGGGCCTCAACAGTTTCTTTCCAACATTTGCTAGTTATGCCATCTGGAACATATAGCCTCCAAGGTCGCAGAGGTAAGGAAAGCAAGACCTGAAACATACAAAGTTTTCCAACACTGGCCTGAACATGGGTCCCAGTTTGATGCCAAGGTGTCCCCAGGACACTGTAGAGAATTCATAAGGGCTGCCTGAAAGTAAAAGTGTTAGTCACTCAGTTGTGTCCAACTCTTTGAGTCCCCATGGACTGTCACCCGCCAAGCTCCTCTGTCTGCGGGATTTCCCAGGCAAGAATACTGGAGTAGGTTGCCATTCCCTTCTCCAGGGGATCTTCCCAACCCAGGGATTGAACCTAGGTCTCCTGTACTGCAGGCAGATTCTTACCATCTGAGCCACCAGGGAGGCCCAGGATATTTTAAATTTTAGGGAAATGTGTATGTATACACATACACACATATATTTGACATCAGGTTTCTGATGTAGTATCATCAGTCTGTCCTAACAATAAAAACATTGAGCATAAACAAACAAACAAATAAAAAAACGCTTTGAGATCCAGCAGAGACCTGAGGTCACGGGGTAAACTGCTGCCCCAAGCTGGGAGAGTCAGATACCGAGTCACAGACTACGGGGGTCGAAGCCCTAAAGTAAAACCCTCCGCGGGACCCAGTGTGGGCTCAGCGACCTTCGCCAGGAGGGGGCACGTTTGCCGGAAGCTCTGTGTAGACACGTTTGGGAGGTAAAAACGGGGCACCCCGTCTCAGGGGTGACACCTCTTACGTGTTTTATTCCCCCATGTGGGAAGAGGACACAAAAAGGCAGAACTTTAATTTTTTAATTATATTTGTAAATATTGAATAAATAATTTCATTAGATTCAGAATTCAAAGAGGTCCAAAGGGCATATATTAACAGTCTTTCTCTTATCTCCATCCTTTAGGCACACCTTGTCTTCCCTGGGGATGAACCATATAATCGTATTCATTACCTCTCACCGGAGGTTTTATACATGCACACACACACACACACACACATACTTTTTTCTCTCGTTTTTTCATTGTACTACAATTTAATCCCTCCTCTATTTGGTGGCAGAATCAGTTGACAGAATTGACATTTTCCTGATAACTAAACCGTCGAGTCCAAGAACAAGGTAACCTTTCCATGTTCAGTCTTTTGTGTTCCTCAGTGATGTTTTAAAACTTTGCTCAGAATAATCTCACATTTTCTTAGGCTTATAAAGATTCCTATGTGTTACTGTTTTTGTAGCTGCTATAAGTGATAGATTCCTTTCTTGGTCTGTCACGTTAGACCAGTGGAGGCTGCCCTGAGACCCGTGTAGATCAGCAATGATTATTTCTCCTTGTGTAACCATCAGCCACAGCAGTGGTAATCTTGACTTCAAATTCACAAATTTCTGCAGGGAGGTACTTATTGAGTACCTAATACATGCCACGCATTATGCAGGTGGTCAAAATAAATGTATGATATGTATGTGAAGCAGACATTATCGTCTGCACTTCACAGATGAAAAGTCAGAAGTTCATGGTACAAAGGCAGGGAACTTTTGGACTCCAAAGCCATTATTTTCTATCATACTCCAGAAGGAACTACAGCACACAGTTAACTTCAACTGGCCATTGTTCAGTATGAAAATTTCATTCTCTGTTGCTAATTATATACCACTTCAGTGTATTTTATTAGGTAGATCAATCACATTACAATTACTGTTCTTTAGATCATGAAAACAGCACAGATTTTACTAAATGATTAAAAAGAAGCTAATCACCCAAATGATTTCTAGATTCCACTAGTAACTTTTGTTCATGCATTATGAAGTTAGTATATATTTTACTAAATAATTAAACAGGAACTATAATCATCTAGGTGATTTCTGGATTCCGTGTGTCATTTTCGTTCATGGTTTCACTATTGCCTTCCCCAGATTCTCTCCTTTTAGCAATCCCATAAATGCAGCTGGCATGTTTTCAAATCCTTCAGTGATGTGTTCATGGTACTGGATTTTACCCTGTATCAAAACAATAACAAATAGAATAGTTTCATATTCTAAATGATACACTCTTCTCATCATAGCACCAAATTACTCAGTATATCACAGGAAACTTGGAACTAGGAAGTGGAGAGCCTGTCCTCTTTGAACTTACAGTCATTTGGGGGGCCTGATCCACATACATAGTGTATGTAACAGATTATGCATAATAGCTTATAAGAGGCATCAGGTCACAGTAAATACAAAAAAAGTCACAAGGAAGCAGTTAACCAATTTCTAAGTAAATTGAACAGAAAAGTTTAATAATGATCTCAGAAGAGGTGGAAGCAGGAGTAGAGGACACCCTTCCAGGGTATCATCTAAGTTCATCATTCGAGTACCCAATGCTGTAGCATCTTTACCTCTGTTTGACCCCTGAAGACACAGAACCTGTTCAGGAAATGTAAATACTATGACAGTCTAATAAGCTGTCTTCCCTTCAAGCCAAGATTTGTTCAGTATGTGTTCAACATTCATTTAGCAGTGTGGGAGTGAAGAGTTCATTTAGTGAAGAAGGATTTTCATTTCTCCTTCTTCTATAAGGCACAGTCTCCCAAATGGACCTAACTCACATTTTCACATTTTAAGGGGGTCTTATATGGAGACCTAAGTTACCTGATAACATTTTCCCCTAATGTATCCCAGTGATGGTTTAGCATCCTTTATGGATTTATGGAGGAACTTACTTATTTGCTCGAGGTCCCTCAACTAGTATGTAGGCAAGCTGGGATTTGAATCCCTAACTAGAAAGCCCCAGCTCATTCCTGTACTTGAGGACCAAAGAACCTGGAAAGGGTCAAAAGCTATAATCAAAAGTTTAGAGGTTACAAGTAGAGGATGAGGGACTTCCTTAGTGGTCCAGTGGTTAAGACTCCACACATCCAATGTAGGGGGCATGGGTAAAATCCCTGGTCAAGAAACTAAGATCCCACATGCCATGAGGTGCAGCCATAAGAAAAAAAAGTGGAGGATGAATGCTAATATAAAATGTTAATGATATGGGAAATTAAGATATAGAATACAGGGTATGTGGAAAGTCTCTGTACTCTCTTTGGAATTTTTCTTTATAACTACTCTAAGGTAAAGAATAGTTTACTATTCTAAAGTAAAAAATAGTTTTCTATTCTGTATTATTACTGTAATACAAAAGGGGGGAGGGATGAGAAAAAATAAGTAGATGAGAGAGAAGGACAATTCGCTAGTTACTTAGAACAAAATTAGAAGTAGGTTCACTCCATTAGAAGAAAGCATTAGGGACACTGGAACAGTGGTGTCTGTTGTCAGCTGTGATCATATTTGATTTCACCAACAGAGACAAAGAGGCTACACACTGGGAACTCTAAAAGCATCCTGCTCTTCCCAGCTCCCTGGAAAGAGCCCAGCCCAGCACTCCAAGAGTGTTAGGCTGGGAGAGATGCCAAGCTCCAGGGGCTGCCAGAGGAGCAGTCTATTTCTTTAATTTGGAGACAATCATAAAGCCAGAAGTTAGAAAGTCTGGGACCACTTTTCTCCTTGGAAATGAAGATAATGCACCTTGGTATTCAGATTTCTGTTGACTAGAGCTCCACGTGGTGTAAGGTGGGAAAATGATCAAAGCATAGGACAACAGGGTTGGCTTCCTCCTCTGGATCTGTGAGAAGACTGCATACTAGGACCTGGAAGAGCCATGGCCCAAATACATGCTCCTGTAATGCTCATTCACTCAACAGTATTCCTCTAGTGCCTATATTGATTCAAAATATTCTAGGTGCTGGGGATACATCAGAAAACAGAATGTGTTAACATCGATGCCCTCATGGAGGTTACATTCTCGTGGAAGAGAGATGGGCAATAAATAAATGAGTTATAGTATATATTATGTCAAAAGATGATAATTGCTATGGATCAAAGTAAGATAAGGAAGATCAATGAGTGAAGGTGGATTGCAATTTAAGAATAGGGTCATTTTCAAAGCTGTTTCATTCAGAAGGCAGTTTTCAGCAAAAACTTGAAGGTGTGTGTGAGAGAGAATTGAGTAAGCAATTACAGAGAGGTGAAGGGTGGGGGTGAACCAAAAGAAATGAAATTAGGTAACAGAGACCAGACAGTATTCAGCCTTGCAGGGTTTATTCTAAGAGAAATGCAGAGCTTTGTAGGGTTTTGAACATAAGAATGATTTGGTGTGAAGTTCACTCTGGCTTCTCTGTTGGGAATTGTCTGCAGGGTGAAAAAGTGGAAGCGCTGAATAGAGGCCACTGCAACATCTGGGCTAGACACGATGGTGCCCAAGAAGGATGGTGGGAGTGGAGGAGGGGGAACTGGGCAGATTCTGAATGTATTTCCAAAGCTGGGACACCAGGATTACCCGACAGATTAGATATGATTTTGAGAGAAAGAAAGGTGTCACAAATGATTTCAAGGTTTTTGGATTGAGCAACTGAAAGGATCGTCATAACTGAGACGGTGAAGTCTGTACATAGAAAGCAGGTTTAGCAGGGAAAAAATCAAGGCATATTTGGTTTTTAATACATTAAGACAGAGATGAAGAAGTGTGTTACACATCCAAGTGCAGCTATTGGAACGGTCCAGAAATCAGAGGAGAGATCTCGACTGGAGACAGATAGTTGGGAGTGATCAGCATATTGGTGATATTTAAAGCCAAGAGCCTGGATGAGATAACTAAGGGCTGAAGAGAGTGTGGACAGCGGTGAAAAGAGGCCCAGGAACCATGTATTGGAAAGCTCTGTTATTAATTTGGAGTGAAGAAAAGAAGCTAGTAGAGGAGTCTGAAAAGGACCAATACAGGGAGGAAAACCAAGAGCCAAGGGAAGCAGGGAGAGAGAGTGATGCCCTCTGTCATCACTCCCTACAGCCAAGTGATGCTAAGAGCTGACCATAGGAGTTTACATGTGAGGGGCATTGGCAACCTTGACAAAAGCAGTGTTGGTGGAATGGCAACAGTGCAAAACCAGACAGGCATGTTTAAGAAAGAATGAAGAGGGACTTCCCTGGAGGACCAGTGGTTAAGACGTTGCCTGCCAGTGCAAGCGATGCTGATTTGATCCCTGGTTGGGGAGTTAAGATTCCACATGCCTTGCAGCCAGAAAAAAACAAAACAGTATGTTAAAAAAGAAAAAGCAATATTGTAACAAATTCAATAAAGACTTTAAAAACAGCCCACATCAAAAAAAATTTTTTTTTTTTTAAATGGAAAGGAACTGCAGACAGTGAATGCAGACAAAACTTCCAGGTGTTTTGTTATAAAAGAGGGAGAGTGCAATGAACCCATATTCACAGTGGAGTGAAATCTGCAACCCCCACAGGGAAGGGCATCTGGTATCACAGTGGCTCCGGGGCCCCTCACCTCTGAGACCCACTTCAGCAAGTCTCTCAGAGCCTTCTGGCGGACTTCTCCTTGCCAGCTGTAGACGAGGAAGCCTTGCAAGCGGAGTTCCTTAAAGATGATGATTTCCGGGGACAGGCCTGTGAAGAGGAGGGCACGTTTGAGCAGCAGGATGCAGGGAGGTGGCCGTGATGAAAACGCGCGTGGTACAAGGCATGTCAGAGTTCTCCTAGTGCTCTCCCCGCTGTGTCCTCCACTCTTCCCAACCCACAGGACTGCCCCCAAATCAACATGCATTCTGTGCAGGCAGAGTAACTGCCCCCAAACGACCATGTCCTAGTTCCCAGAGCTTTTACTATGTGACCTTATGTGGCAAAAGGGACTCTGCAGATAGGACCAAGTTAAGAACCTTTAGATGGGGAGATTATTCTGTATTACATAGGTGGGCTCACATGAGAGTCCTTGTAAGGAAGAAAGGGATACAGGAAAATTAGAATCGAGAAAAAACTAAGTGATGATGGAAGCAGAGATCATAGAGATGGAGGGAGATTTGAAGATGCAGTGCTGCTGGCTTTGAAGATGGAAGAAGGGACTACGAGCTAAGAGATGCAGGTGGCCTCGAGAACTTAAAAGGCAAGGAATCTGAGCCTTCAGAAGGAAAGTATCCCTGTGAACCCATTTTGAGCTCTAAAACTGTTAAGAATAAATTTGTGTTGTTTTAAGTCTTTAAGTTTGTGGTAATAGGACGGAGCACAGCTCACAGCTGGGAGGCTCACCCCAGCTCTATTTCTCTTGGGTTAAGGAGTGGAATCCTCATTTCCTCATCTTGGAAGAAGACGAAATACTATTCCTGGGATTGTCCACGCTACTGGGGATGTCGTTTCTTTATTGTGAGCAGAAAACAAATATGGCATGAAAGGCGGGGGAAACAATTACTTGTCTCTGAGCTCCCCTAATAGTGAAACATGTTTGAGTTCCTAGAGATCGCTGGCAGGCAGAATGTCACCTGCTTAAAATGGAATGGACAACACCAGCTGACATCTCATGACCTGTCTGAGCAGCTGAATTTCAAAAGGCTAGATCAAGTTACTGTATCCAAAATATTTGGCTGTGGTCAGGAAAATGCACCCTGGTGCTCTGCTCAATTGGCAGGAGACGGATTCCCCAGGATTCTAGCTTAGCATCAATTGGAAAAATATGGAGGAAAAAAGTCCCTAATAAGATTCTCCAGTGCACTTGGAGTGTCCTCTTTGACCTTTCACAACCCAACAGGGAATCTACAAGTGATCCTTCCTTAGCCCTTTCGATGCCTACCCACCTGTCTCAGTGCAGCCGAGGTGCTAACTGGCACAGCTATAAGGTTTCTTCCCCACGAGTGAAGCCCATCATAGAACGAATAACCCATTTATTTATGGTTGTCGGGATCCTGATGGTGATCTGGATGATTCCTTTTTGGCTTTTTTCCTCCTTTTTTTGACCACAGTTTAATCTGTAATCTCTTCAACAGCACAGAATCCTTGCAGCAGAAAGGGGTTCTGTATGAGGAGTTCAGGAGACCAGCCTTTTTTTTGTGTCTGTTACTAATGCTTCCCTCGTGGCTCAGCTGGTAAAGAATCTACCTGCAATGCGGGAGACCTGGGTTCGATCCCTGGATTGGGAAGATCCCCTGGAGAAGGGAACAGCTACCCACTCCAGTATTCTGGCCTGGAAAATTCCATGGACTGTGTAGTCCAGGGGGTCACAAAGAATTGGACACAACTAAGTGACTTTCACTTTCTGTCACTAATAGGACTGAAAGAGTCTCTGGTCCTTTTGCCCATTCATCTCCCCACCAATAAGAAACCTGGGCCTGGAGGTGGGAGGGGGAGGTCTCAGCATAAGAGTGGAGATGCAGGAGTAGAGGGCATGGCAGGGCAGAGGAGAAGCAAAACAAGGGCATTCTAGGAATGCAGAGAAAGGATGCTCCTTTCCCTTTTAGTGGAAATTGTCAGAGTGGTGGGGCCTGGCTGTTCTGCTGCTCCAGGAAGCTCTGCCCACTACTGTCTGAAGGAAATGGCAGCCTGCTTTTCCTGCACCCACATCAAATCCACCCATCCCCAAACCTCCAGCACATCCCTAGTATCCTGAAGACTTCTAATATTTTACCAGTCAGACCAATGTGTTCTATTTCTAAATGAAATCATGACTTTTTACAACTTTGTAGAAAACAGTAGATAAAAAAACTAAAACTTTTAATAACTGTTTCATCCATATTTTCAGATCCTGTTCTTTCTCTATGTCAAAATCCAATATAAGCTGACTTAGCCCAAATATACAAATTACATATTTTTAGTTAATACCGTTTAATCAAGAATATTAGGAAATCTTTTAAAACACTTTGTTAGTCACTGGCCTGTACTGTATCTGTGAATCATCTCTTCCTCCCATCTTTCTACACCTCTGATCATGTGCATGAGCTCGTTACCTGGGGGAAGTGGGCCGGTTCGGTTGTATACAGAGATGGCCCCACATATAGCAATTCTTCCAAATTTCTTCATCTGGGTGATAGCAACGTTGGAAAACTCTCCACCCACCTAGCAGACAGGGAAACAAAAAACCAAAACCTTCAAATAAACCCTATCAGATTCAGGTGAATCATTAACTCACAATCATCATTTCACAATACTTGTTTTAGCAGCAATAACACTGATTAAGTTAGTACGGTAGGGCTGAAAACTGAATTTACAAAAAGACATTTTTAGAAACTGGGCATTTTTATTTGACTGTGGGGACATAATTTACATAACTAACTTATAAATTTTGCTTTATTATATTTTGGGGTTTTCTGATCAGTTCCATAATCTTATTTTCCTTATCCAGAATTATTGGAAAATAACTCAGAAGCCATATGAAGAACAAAGTTGGAGGATTCATAATTTCCGGTATCAAAACGTACTACAAAGCTATATTAATCAAGACAGGGTGAGAACAGAAACAGATCAATAGTACTAAACTGAGAGTGCAAAAGTGAGCCCTTAACATTTGTCAGTTGATTTCTGAGAAGAGTGCCAAAATAATTTAACAGGGGAAAAAACATCTTTTTAACAAACGGTGCAAAACAACTGCAGGCATCTACAAAGAAAAGAATGAAATCAGACTTCTTCCTTACAGGATACACAAAAATTAACTTAAAATGTGTTATAGACCTAAATGTAACAGCTAAAATAATTAAGCTCTTAGGGAAAAAAACATAGGAGTAAACCCTTTGTGACCTTGGATAAGGTGAAGTCTTCTTAAACATGACACCAAAAGCCCAAGCAACAGAATTTGGACTTCATCAAAATTTAATACTTTTATGCTTTCAGGATGCCATCAAGAAAGTAAAAGAAAAAAAAAGAAGGTGAAAGCAACTTACAGAATAAGAGAAAATATTTGCAAACCATATACAGGAGGTATTTTAATTAAAAATATACTAGTATATTCCATATTTGAGAACTGGATTACTTGCTAAAATTTATTTATAACTTCAGAATCAATACTCAGAGCTTTCTCTGGTCATTCACAGACATAGTTCCCAGCTAAGGTCAAAAAAGGCCAAGGGTCTGCTTTCTTTTTTCAACTCTCATGCAGAGATTACCAGAAAATGAAGACAGTAGGGGGCAGTGTGGAGCGGTTCAAGAAGCTCCAGTTCTGGAGCTGGTTGGATGGGGTGTGAATCTCAGCTGTGGGAGGATAAGCTGTGGCAGAGGCTCAGGCAAGTTACTTAACACTTTTTAACCTCACTTTAAAAAAAATAAAATAAAGAAAATAGAAGCTATGAGAAGGACTTAAGGTCATAATCCATGTAAGATACGTGCATGTGTGTGCATGCTTCCAGTTGGATCAATGGTTCAGTGTTTGTGGCAACTTTATAGAATATAACAACCAGGAATACTGAGAACTGACTGTATCTGATAAGGGACTTGTATCCAGAATATATAAAAAAACTTTGACAACTCAACAGATAACCCAACTGAAGGTTGGCGAAGGATTTAAGCAAACATTTCTCCAAAGAAGACATACAAATGGCCGCTAACCACATGAAGAGATGTTCAATATCATTAGCGACTGAAGAAATGCAAATTAAAACCTCAACGAATTATCACTCCAAACTCAATAGAGTAGCCACAATCAAAAATGACAGATAATAAATACGGTAAAGATTTGGGAAAATTGAAACCCTCATGATTGCTGGTGAGAATGTAAAATAGTGCAGCCATTTTGCAAAATAGCATGGCAGTTCATCAGTCACTGCAGATGGTGACTGCAGCCATGAAATTAAAACATGCTTGCTCTTTGGAAGAAAAGTTATGACCAACCTAGACAGCATATTAAAAAGCAGAGACATTACTTTGCCAACAAGGGTCCATCTAGTCAAAGCTCTGGTTTTTCCAGTAGTCATGTATGGATGTGAGAGTTGGACTATAAAGAAAGCTGAGTGCTGAAGAATTGATGCTTTTGAACTGTGGTGTTGGAGAAGACTCTTGAGAGTCCCTTGGACTGCAATGAGACCCAACCAGTCCATCCTAAAGGAAATCAGTCCTGAATATTCATTGGAAGGTCTGATGTTGAAGCTGAAACTCCAATACTTTGGCCATCTGATGCGAAGAACTGACTTGTTGGAAAAGACCCTGATGCTGGGAAAGATTGAAGGTGGGAGAAGGGGACAACAGAGGATGAGATGGAGTTGGATGGCATCACCGACTCAAAGGACATGAGTTTGAGTAAATTCTGGAAGTTGGTGATAGATAGGGAGGCCTGGCGTGCTGCAGTACATCAGGTAGCAAAGGGTTGGACATGACTGAGCAACTGAACTGAACTGAACTGATGGCAGTTCCTCAAAATGTTAAACGTGGTGATACCATATGACCTGACAATTCTACTTCTAGTCAAAAGAAATGAACATTTATATCTACACAAAAACTGCATATGAATGATCAAAATAGCATTATACTTAATAGCCAAGTGTGAATGACTCATTTGCCGATCAACTGACAGATGATTGATAAAATGTGGTGTGTCCATAGAATGGAATATTTTTGGCCATAAAAAGCAACAAAGCAACACTGAAAATCAACCGTATTTCAATGAAAAAATGGACAAAAAGGAACAAAATACTGATAAACATGCTACAATATGGGTGGGCTTTGAAAACATGTTAAGTATAAGAAGCCAGTCACCAAAGATCACTTTAGGGGACAGAGGAGACTGACTGCTGCTGAGCACAGCATTTCTTTTTGGAGTGATGAAAATGTTCTAATATTGTGCAAAGAGTTGTACAATTCTGTGAACACACTGAAAATTATCAAGTCCTATACTTTAAATGGGTAAATTATATCCCAATACAGCTGTCTTTTATTTTTGTTAAATGCCTTCAAAATTTTTTAAAAAATTATTTATTTATTTGGCTGCACTGGGTCTTAGTTACAGCATGTGGGATCTTTAGTGGTGGCATGTGAAACTCTTATTTGTGGGCTCTAATTCCCTGACCAGGGATCAAACCCAGGGCCCTTGCATTGGGTGCAGGGAGTGTTTGCTGTTGACCCACCAGGGAAGTCCCAATAAAGCTGTTTTTTTTAAAAAGGGCATATGGGCTTTCCTCATATATTTTATATGGAAACTCTAGAAGTAGATTTCCTGATATAGTACTTCATTACTTTGTTAGTAAGTCAGATAGTAAGTCCAATTTGTACTTACATTATCAAAATAACAATCATAACCCTCAGGAGCAGCTACTTTCAGAGCTTCTTCCAAAGACTTCACTGTTTTGTAGTTAAAGGCAACATCAAATCCGAGGTTTTTAAGCCAAGCAACTTTTTCATCAGACCCTGCTGTTCCAACAACTTTGCAGCCCTAAATGGGGAGAAAAATGGAAACCATTTATAAACCACAACCAGGGCCAACTATATCCTCCTAGACTGGAATGGCCAGGTTCCCCCAGAACACCCTCTTAGGTGCTGAGTCACATATATAATGAGTCAATAGACCCTGGAGGTTACCTTAGTCCCTAAACTAGCCTATGATACAACCCAGATGTAACTTCAGCTTGCCTCTGCCCACCCAACAGATCCCTCCTATATTTAGGTGGCTGGCAGCTCTTTTCAATCTGCTGGCTTGACAGCCTACTCATTTGACTCTCCTGTTTCTTCATGTTGGGGCTTCTCCCTTGCAGTGACTTGCATGCTATCTCTTGGTGCAGTGGCACTTTAGACTGTAATTTTGGCTCAGCCCTGTAACTCTCCTATCATAGAGAGACCTCCAGGTAACTGCCCCATATTCTGCGATTTGGCCCAAAGCATTGGACTAAATGCTGCCTAATCATAGAGGAAGTGGAGTGCATTCAGCTTGAGAATAGAGATTATATTGGCACATAGAGAGTAGCTCTTTAGAAAGTTCTATTCTGAATGTATCGTGAAGACCAGAATATCAGCCTCTGTTCATTTTCACCTGGATTGGGTACATACATGTATGTATCTGCACAAACAACTGCCATATAGTGTTTCCACTCATTCCTGATTCACGAAGAAACAATTTTGCACAGTCTCTATCCTTGGTCCTGGTTCCTTCTAAGCATACACTCTCATGGGATGATCTCATTTACTCTTACCACCTCACTGCCACCTTCCTGCAAATGATTCCCTTGTCTCTTAACTCCAGCCAGGCCTCTACCCTGAGTTCCAAATCAGTATTTCTAAAGACCTCTACTAATCTACACTTGGGTAGCCCGTGGAACCTCGTAATCAACGTGTCTAAAGTGGAGTCTATTTTTTTCCTTGCTTCTTCCCTGGTGTTTGTTCCTCCTCTGTTCTCTGTTGTAGTTAGTGATGCTCAGTTACCCGGCTCACCAGGCCTGAAACACATGGGTCGTAGGAGATGCTTGCTTTCTGCCCTCTTGCTATCTACATTCAATCACCAGGTTTTATTCTTTTTCACCAAATATCCTTAAAAGCTACTTCTGACTTTCTATCTTCACTGTCAGTCTATCATAATTTTCATCTGAATTATTGTAAGAGCCTCCTAATTTGACTTCTTGTTCCTAGTATCATGTCCCCATGAACTGTTCTCCTCCAAAGGCCAAGATGAATTCTCTAAAATGAAGGATTAAGCATGTCACTCCTCTAAGAATTAAGCACTGACTTCTTAGCATGGCAGTCGCTAGTGAAGTTTCTAAAAGAACAGGTTTAAGGATAAGTCCTATCAAACTTTTGAAATAAAAATTCCTTAAAAAAAATTATTTTTTTAACTATACCATGTGGTGTGAGGGCTCATACTTCCCTGACCAGGGACTGAACCTGCATCCTCAGCAGAGAAAGCATAGAGCCCTAACCATAAGGCCGTCAGGGAATTCCCCCAAAAAAATCTCTTAAAATTTTAATGAAACATTTAAAATTTGAATTTTGGAAATATTACTAATTCATTTTATAAGTCTAGTATAACCCAAAGCTAAACACTGATATGTTCCAAACTTTAAACCAAACTCACCTATGAATATAGATGCAAAAATTCTATGTATGATGTTATTAGATCAATTCCAAAAGTATAAATTTAATATATACCATAGGTAAATAAAGATTATTCCAGAATCCTATTATGGTTTAAGATTAGGAAACTAACATAATTCTTTAACTGCAAAGTATGGTAAAATTCAACATTTATTCTTATTTATTTACTTATTTAAATAAATTCTTCCTGCAACCACTATGATGGTCTCACCTATTTGTATTCCAAGCACCCATCAGCCCTGGATACGAGCCTGAACACTTGGCTGTTGGTCATAGCCCTGTACTCATCTGTATTCTCCCTAACTCTTTCACTAGAAACTAGGCCCTGAATCCTACACCCACCCTCTGGCAAAGGATCAGCCAAACCAGATCACCTTGGAACATGGCTCTAACGTGGTACATCCTGACCACATCTGAGCTACCTGATGTCTTGTACTCCCACCATCAGATCAGATCTCTTGAGCACAAACACCTGTCCTTATCAGAGCCAGTGTTTCCAAGGCCTGGGTGCCTCCCATGAGTTAGTTCCCAAGCTAGGGCCCCACTGCTCTGGGCTGACTGCAGTAACCTTTGAAATGGGGCTATAGGGGCAATGACTTTTGGTCGGCTGATCAAGTCCCTTCTTCAGTTGTTTGGGGCAATCACAAAGAAAGGAGAGTAACAAGAGACACTCAGTAAAAACTACGAGAATAGTTGACAAACTCACTCCTGTAGCAGAGTCCATTCCTGACGTGATACCTGCAATGTTATCAGATAACAATGTCCAGGTCATCATTGCGGCACCATTTTCCTTGTTCCCCCTATTTCTCAGTCATTCCCAGTATCCAACTCCTACAGGAGGTCAACTCAGACCAAACTCCTGGAGATGAGGCAAGGTCTCCTGTGTCGACTGCCACACTCCCAGTGTGCACGGTGGGTGTGAGTGGTTGTTATGGAGGAAAGCACTTACCTTGAGCTTAGCGATCTGCCCCACAACAGAGCCCACTGCTCCCGCTGCCGCGTTAACCAGCAATGTTTCTCCACCCTTCACTCCACAGATGTCAAACAGGCCAAAGTAGGCTGTTAGGCTGAGGGCAGAAAAGTAAGACTATGTGGATAAATCTGTTTCTTTCCTCTGTATCTCATTTATTTATACCCTGAAGACCTTCTCAGCAGCGCAATGCCATGGGTCCAGGTAAAAGACAGAAAATACAGGAAATGGATATTACCAGCCACCAGTGGTCCACTTCCTCCTTCTTTATCTCCAGGAGAGGAATAAAGATGATAGGAACTATGGATGGAACAGTGAGGTGGCTCAAAGAGAGCAGTATCCTGTCCATCCCCAGGCCAGGTTTCAAGGGTGATGGAAAATTGGTTCCCCTTAAACCGTAGGGATCCCAGAACAGACAGCTTATGCCTCATTCCCATGTAAGTCCTAGGGAGATGATGAGCTTCATGGGGAAAGCCTCCATGTCATCATGGCACCCTAGTCCCACAGCAGATATGACTGTGTGTGGATGGTATCTAGGCCTGAGGGGGTCAGGGAGAAACACCTTGAGTTTCCCACGCTCTGAAGTGTGTGGAAGAACGCCTACAGTTCCCCCATCTTGTTTGGAGTGAAATGCCAAAGTCAGCTGGCAGGGAAAGAACTAGTGGGCTGCAAAGATGCAGCTCAGACAGCACCCAGTGGGGACTAGGTGAGGAAACCACCACACCTCAGTGGAGTTCCAGCTCAGGAGGGATGTGGCTGAGGACTCAGTCAGAAAAGTTATGCTTTGAAGTCTCAAAGCATAAGACTTATGACCAGCATAAGATGAAGACAGATCAAGAGCAAGAAGTTGTCCTCACCTCTACTGGCACTGGGTTTGTGTTAGCCCTGGGAGCTTTGCATCTACCCTATCTAGGGAGAAGACAAAGGAAATTATGAGGATGATCCTGAAATAATGTGAGAAATCACTGGTTTAACTAAGGTTTATTTTACTATACCAGCTGGAGATAGAAATGAAACACAGGAGTAGAAAAATTTTAAGTTCTATTTTTGTATCCCTGAGTCTGAGCCCATGAAACCTGTTCCATTAAGGTGATTGTTGAGCCACTGGCAAAATTTCAGACAGATTCCCAGAAAGTTATTTCTGTGTAAAACAAAGCTACACGCTGGCATAACTGAAGCTTACTCAGCCTCTGATTACATTTAAGGGCCAGATAGAGTTGGGCATTGAAGGGAAAGCAAAGAAAGGCAGACAGCACTTTTTCTAAGGACCCAGATACCTAAAGTTCCCTTGACCCAGTGTTTTTCAAAAGATGGATGAAACAACCATCCGCCTCAGAATCAACTGAAGTTTTATTAAAAATTTAGATTCCCAGTCCCACTGATTTAAAAATACTGGGATGTGGAAATCTGAATTTAATAGGACTCTAGGTAATTCTTATGAATGCAAACAACTGAGAACCACTACCTTAATGGATGCTGATACCAGAGTGTGTGGATAAGTTAGCCTAACTCCAGAAAGAAGCAGAAGGTATATCTCAGATAGGGTCATGCCACCCACCACAATCCTTAGGCCCCCTCCCACAAACTCCCTTCTAGATATGTGAAAAATCAGCTTTCAATTAGATATACTGACTTAAGACATCAAGGTCTTTCCCAAACATCATCTTTTAAAAGTGAACAGGAGAACTTCCCTGGTGTTACAATGAATAAGTACCTGCCTGCCAACACAAGGAACATGAGTTCAATGCCTGGTCTGGAAAGAATCCACATGCCGCAGAGCAAGTAAGCCCGTGTGCCACAATTACTGAAGCCCATGCATTCTGGGGCCTATGAGCCTCAACAACCGAAGCGCCTAGTGCCTAGAGCCTGTGCTTCACAACAGGAAAAGCCACTGCAGCGAGAAGCCCACACACCACAAGGGACAGCAGCCTCCATTGCTGCAACTTGAGAAAGCCTGAGTGCAGCAACAGAGACTCAGCACAACCCCCCGAAAAGAATTAATGAAAAAGTAATAAAAAAAATAAAAGTAAACTGGAGATAAGATGGAGAAGCCAACAATGAAGAAATCCTATAGGGAAAATTAAAGGTATGCTTTGGATGAAGGGTGACTGGATAGAATCAACATGTTGGAGAGAAAAACACTTGAACTCTTTCAGCCGAAGAGGAAGACAGAGGTCCCATTGACAGAAATAATGTGACACTTTGGGAGGATGTGAAATCTTTGGAGCCTGGACAGCTGAAAGTCCCTAGGTTTCAAAGTTCAACTTCTTTCATAGATTAGCAGAAGCTCCTGGATTCTGGAAGTGTTGACCCACCCTGTTGGTAAGTGGCTCATCTAGGCAAAAATTCTCAAAGAATGGGTGATGTGTTGCTAGGGGAGGCTAGAAACATGGCTTGTATAATCCCTCCCACTCAGTCTTTGAGAACCACTGGTATGAAGTTGATTGTTTGGAGTAAAAACATACTCCTTAGGGACTTAGAACAGGTGAATGAGAAATATACCCACAGATGAATACATTGTCCTCTGTTTTAGAATTCAAATCTCCTAATATTTTACAAATTACTTTCTCTCCAACTAAGTCATGGGAGACTGACCCTGTGGTTTCCTCGTGTCTGTCTTCACCCCTGTGCTCCTACCCCTGGGTCACAATTTAGAGAGAAGGATGGGTGGAATAACAAGGTGAGTGGAAGTGCTGTCACCATAGAGGGTACAGGCCAGACAGGAAAGATCAGGAAGGGCTGTCATTCTGTTTAGTGCCCACTATTTGCACGTAAGAAGGCATTGCTAAGTCACTTTGGTTGGGTCTGACTCTTTGCAGCCCCATGGACTGTAGCCCACCAGACTCCTCTGTCCATGGGATTCTCCACGCAAGAATACTGGAGTGGATTGCCCTGTCCTCCTCTGGGGAATCTTCCTGAACCAGGGATCAAACCTGCATCTCTTAAATCTCCTGCATTGGCAGGCAGGTTCTTTACCACTAGCACCACCTGGGCAGCCCAAGAAGGGATTGCTGCTGCTGCTGCTGCTGCTAAGTCGCTTCAGTCGTGTCCAACTCTGTGCAACCCCATAGACGGCAGCCCACCAGGATCCCCCGTCCCTGGGATTCTCCGGGCAAGAACACTGGAGTGGGTTGCCATTTCCTTCTCCAGTGCATGAAAGGGAAAAGTGAAAGTGAAGTCGCTCAGTCGTGTCCGACTCTTAGCGACCCCATGGACTGTGGCCTACCAGGCTCCTCCATCCATGGGATTTTCCAGGCAAGAGTACTGGAGTGGGGTGCCATTGCCTCCTCCGAAGAAGGGATTAAGCATCGTCTATAATTTCACAATGTTGTCTCCTGACTGTGGTAATTCTGAGGAGTTCAAATTCTGAGTGTTACACGAACTTGAGATGTAAGGGACTGGTTATGCAGGATCATTCATTTCATTCAATGAAATGAGTAATATTTCATTCTCTAGAAGTCCTCCAAAAGGTTAAAAAGAAGGAGAGCAGAAGAGTGGGAAGACGGAAAGGAGGAAGAAAAGGATCACATAACTTAGAGAAACTCTCCAGCCTAGAAAAGTTTTGGGGACTCCAAAAGGAATTCTGTCAACCTGGCTTCTCCAGGGCATGAGAAGAGCCTTGAAGTGCAGAGAGCAGCTGGGGCCTGGAGAGCAGACCCAGGATGAACTGACCAGGAGTCTTCCTGAGGGCCAGGCCAAGAGACACTGGGCTATTTTAAAGCTGTCTACACTGAGTCACTGTGCAACTATTGTGATTCATCTCAGTTATTAAATTTCAGATCCCCTGACACCTCTGGAAATTCAGACGTCGAAAGGAAGTGAGGGATCAGAGGCGACACAGAAAGGCCAAGGTACGTTGAACTCTCTCTCCCTTTTAAGCTCTGAAATGGAGGCAGATGAGTGAGGGGTGAGGGAAGACCTTTCCAGGGACAGAAGGAGCTGGTTCCTTTGTGTCACCACTTGCCAGAGGCTTGAGAGGGACCGTGTCCCATGCTGTTCCTCACTGTCACTTCCTCCTTGCACCTGACCCCGCCTCTCTCCCTTTCAGCCCCAAAGAGAACTCCAGCCTCTCTTCTTCCCTTCTTAGTCCCATCATCCTCTGTAATCCACTCCTGAGCCTAGAATGCCTCAAGTCTCATCTTGCTAATCAAGCTCTGGACCAACCATTTTGGAAAACCAGAATGTCAGGGATTCAAACGAGTGAAATATACCCATGAAACTCACCCGGGCATGCCAACCGTTCCCAGAGCCAGAGACAGTGGTAACGTGTCTGGCCACTCTGCAAGCACCTTTTCCAGTTTTTCCCCATTAGAGATGGAGTGCGTTGTCCAGCCGGAAGGAGCCACCACAATAGTTCCTGTTGGGAAGGCTGAATTTTTACTTTCCACAACTCTGAAAGAGAAAGCAAATTCAGACACATGAGATCCCTTTCCTTTCAAGGGAGTCTGGATGCTGCATGGTTAGTGTCCACAAAGCGGCACTGAGTTGGATAGTCCCTCATCAAATACCCTACCACATCTCTCCATCAGAATTCTTAGCCACTGGTCTCTCCTCCTTGAGAAAAAAATATGGGCCATCAGAGAGGAATTCTCAACTGGTCCAGCATCTGTCCCTGTCATCTCTCACTCCTCTCTAAGCAAGAGAAGTTCATCCTCTGGCTCAAGGTGACCTGGACATCAGCCTCTTCTCTTCTGCAGAGGCTACCCTTCATCTCTTAGCCCTTCCTCAACATTTTCTCTCACTGTCCCTCTCCCTCAGCATGGAAGTATGATCTACTTCACTATTGTTCAATCTCATCCTACATGAAGAAAACTGTTAATAGGCCATGAGACAAAAATGGATAAATGAAGAGATATATACCTTGTGCTTGGAGAGAAATATTGTAAATAAATCAGTTTCCCCTAAATGAATCTATAAAGTCATTGAAATCCCAGTAAAAATCCAAATAGGATTTCAATAAATGGTATTATAACTTGCTAGTCATTTGAAGCATAAACACTTTAGTCCTTGCTCCAAAATAAAAATTAAATGTCTAGAAGATAAAATATAACATACTGGAAGAAAAAGTAAATAAATATTCTAGCAATTTTGGAGGGGAGAATGCCATTCTAATCATGAAATTTTATCACATAAAATTTTTCAGCTATGATTCGACACGAAAGATAAACAAAGGCCCAAATGTTTTCAGTACTAATATTCGTAACACACAAGAAGTTTTACAGATCAATTTAAAAGATGGAAAGACTTAAAAGAAAAAGGCAAATGACATGAACAGATAATTCACGGAAGAAAACCATTAATTTACAAAGAGAACGTCAACATCACTAATAATGAAAGAAATGCAAATTAAACTAAGCATTGAATAAGCAAGATCAGTTAAGTATCATTTATTCACCTCAGATTGCCAAGAGTGATAGTTAGCAATGATCATACAGCTACCAAGGAAATAGGTTCTTTAAGACACTATTGGTAGAAATGAATATAATCTTTTTGAAGTGAAATCTGTTGTTATCTCTTCAAATTAAAATGTACATCTTCTTTGACCTAGAATTTACACTTTTGGGGATTCAACATAAAGCAATAGTCATCCAGGTGGGCAAAGAATACAGAGACATAATCAGATCGATGTATGCATATTCCTTGCAGAACTATTTCCAGTAGAAAAAAAACTGGAAACAGCTGTTATCAGGAGTAGGTAAGTTAAATGTCAGGTATCAATGGAATGGGCTTCTCAGGTGGCTCAGAGGTAGAGTCTGCCTGCCAATGCAGGAGATGCAGTTTTGACCCCTGATCTGGGAAGATCCCCTGCAGTAGGAAATGGCAACCGACTCCAGTGTTCTTGCCTGAGAACCCATGGACAGAAGAACCGGGAGGACTACAATCCATGGGGGCTGCAAAGAGTAGGACTTAGTGACTGAACAACAATAAAAACAATGGAATAATCTGCAAGCCATTAAGAGGTAAGTGGTATATTTATACACTGTCAAGAGAAGATAGCCATGACATATTGAAGAAAAGCAATTTGCTGAAGGGCTTTTAATCCCCTTTAAGATTATAAATATTAGTATGTGTCCTGAACAATTTTTGAAATAATAATACATTAACGACAGTCATCTCTAAGGTTCAGATGATGGGGAACTTTCAGTTTCCAATATATAAATTTTTATCTTATTTGAATTTCTATAATAATCAGGAACTGCATGAATACACTATTTTTTTTAGTACTTAAAAGTAAGGATAGCAAAGCTAAGTTGCAATGATAAGAATTTCACCTTCTTCCCTCCCCATCCCCATTTCACTTTCTTTCCCCAAGAAAGTGAAGTTGCTCAGTCGTGTCCAACTCTATGCAACCCCATGGACTGTAGCCTACCAGAGTCCTCTGTCCATGGGATTTTCCAGGCAAGAATACTGGAGTGGGTTGCCATTTCCTTCTCCAGGGGATCTTCCCAACCCAGGGATCGAATCCGGGTTTCCCTCATTGTGGGCAGACGCTTTACCATCTGAGCCACCAGGGAAGCCCTTAAAAGTAAGGAGAGCAAAGCTAAGTTGCAATGATAAGAATTTCACCTTCTTCCCTCCCCATCAGCTAGTCAAGAAAAGGACAGATTTCCCAAGTTATTTCCAAGGTTGAACAGTGAGTGACCCGTGCAAGCTGAAAAAATGTTAGGAGTGATGGACAGAAACAGGACCCAGCAGGAGGTAAAGGGGAGACATATTTTCCAAGCACTAGGACAAAAGGATATCACTACCTGGCCACTTGCTCTCCCATCATCACGTCACCCTCCTTCAAGCTTTTTGCCATAATTCTGAAACAAAACAAAACCATTCTTAATGTATAGGAGCATCTGGGAGAAAATGGTCTTAAGTTTCAAGCCAAATGGAAAACCACTAGGGAAGTGTGTATAAAATTGAAAGCCAGCCACATAAGGGCAGTACAACTGGGTGGAATAGGGGAGGAAAGCTGTTACAGGCAGTTCTGATCTGGTAGTATTTTTCTATGAAATGAACATGAGAATCTTACCATCATGCTCAATTGTGTATGAATTTCTACCAATGACTTTGAAAACATAACCCAGGTACCACTGGGCACTTGTTACCCAAAACACCAGACATGCAAAAAGAAATGCTAGTTAACATCTGGAAATACATTTTTTCACTTTAGATTTGAATCTCTATCAATCAACTGTGAAAAAAATTATTTAAAAGCATGATGACTGCATTGTTCACCTAGGCAAAAAGTTATTGACTCAGTAGCCAATGAAAGCTTTTATTCCCTCCCCACCTCGAATTGCTTACTAAGTACACACAGTTTAGTCAGCTGCGGATTACCTAAATTACAAGAATATATGTAAAGGAAAGGCAAGAAAATCTAATTTTAGTCTCAGCCATCTCCCTCTACCCAAATTATTTGCCAACAGTGACGTGGGGAAACTGGAGTTTGGCTTCTTTCTTCTTTTAGTGTGTTGGGAAGCAATTCTGGTGAATGATGAGGGCAAATTGAACACAATAAGATAGGGGATGCTTGTAAAATAAAGGGGCCAGTGTTGTCTACCACCATTCTGTTCAGACTTTTGCCTGAAAAAGATGAGCATCCGTGAATCCCATCACTGACATCATACTGGGAGAAATGGGAAGTGACAGTGTTTTGAATCAGCTGGGATATTCTAAAAGATTGCCCGTGGCAAGGTAGTATCCAACGCACAACATAAGAATTTTCCAGAGGAAAATAATACCTCATGTAAGGATCCACAGTGAAGTACAAAGCTTCCAGCAGGACCTCTGCAAAATAAAGCATTCCACAGGCAATTAGAAATCTTGGCCTTGTGCCTCGTCTCTGGCCTTCTCTACGAACAAAGACAGTCTTTCTGCTTCAAGGTTATGCTCTCATCTGTGCTTTCTGGGGCTTTGTTTGTTTGTTTGTTTTTTGTTTTAGAATTAATTTTGAAAATTTATTCTCGTCATTACAGTTTGACATATAAAGACATCAGACATAAAAGTAAACATTGGGAAGGACACATATATTTCCATTCTGAAAGAAGTCATGTTATATTTACAGAAAAAAGTGCAGCAAATATTAAGGTATTCAAAGTAATTTTTTGACAATTTAGATGTGGCATACTTACAACAAAAGTATAAGTTTTAAAATAATTAAATAATTTTCATAGAATTATAAAAGTACTGAGATAAAGAGACCCTGAAACTCACAAGAACATTTTCCTATGCTATTGAATACAAGGATAGTTCTATAAAAAGTCCCAAAATAGATCTAATATTTTTCCACTCTGAAGTATATTAAATTACCATACCAAAATATTAAAATGAACATGCAATGTGGAAGCTGTACCAAAGAAAACAGCATTAAGCTCCTGAATATTGCCAACCATCTGCACAATATTTCTGAGGTGTGTTCATGAAAGATGAGCTTTCTAAAAGAGCCTGTGTAACGGATATATCTGCAGAGAAAGAGAATAAAGCCTTTTCATTCTATCATTTTCAATGAAACTGCGAAAAAGAAAAAAAATCTAATACAAGTTTTTAAAGTATTAGCTTATGAATAAAAATGTGGACTGGTGCATTCTTTATGCATTTGGATTTTTAAACTGATGCTATGATCATTGTAGTATAATAGATAGTAACCTCTAGACCCCAACACTGTAGTAAGATATCCACTCCCTCTTTCTCTTTCTCAAACAAGAAGTCATCTTAGAAAATGGAAAGGAGAAACAGTGACATGTGTGAATTCAAAACAACACAGTACTGTAATGTGGCAAAAAATCATAAAAATAGCAGCATGTGAAATTCAAGACTATTTTCTTAAAGCAAATGTTTAAGACTGAACCATAAAAACACTACTTGGTCATACTGGTCTATTATTCAACTCCTGAAAATAATAACTTTTTAGAGAGGCGCTTATATTTATGATATCCCCATGATTAAATGTATACTCAAATTTGTGTTTTAAAACATATATTGAGGGGTTTCTGTGGCAGTCTAGTTAAGACTTAACCTTCCAATGCAGGGAGCTAAGATCCTGTATGTTTCGGGTCCAAAAACCCAAAACATAAAACAGAGGCAATAATGTAACAAATTCAATAAAAGATTTTAAAACTGGTCCACATTAAAAAAAAAAATCTTCAAAAAAGACACATTTAAAGTATAAATACTACACAGATAGTAGAATAACAGTATTCCGGTACCTCTAACACAAAATGGTATGTTGTTTTAGCACATTAACCTATGCTACTGAAAATTAATTTTATCCCAATTGTATAAAACCCATCATGTAGGACTTTTGAGCACATTAATCTCAAAACATTCCTAAACAAGATAAAAAAACACAGACACTTGAATATAGATTATTAGTGACAAAAGGCAGAGACTGCAGTCACATGACTAAGGGTCTTTACATATAAACTTGAGGTCCTTACATATAAATTTGAGGTCCTTACATATAAATTTGAGGTCTTTCACTGATCCAAATATAGAAGTAAGAGCCGAAGAGCCGACACACTGGAAAAGACCCTGATGCTGGGAAAGACTGAGGGCAAAAGAAGGGGATGACAGAGGATGAGATGGTTGGATGGCATCACTGACTCAATGGACACGAATTTGAGCAAACTCTAGGAGACTTTACATATAAACTTGAGGTCTTTCACTGACCCAAATGTGGAAGTAAGGACTATTTACAAAACTTTGACAAGAAAATCAAATCTCCAAGAAATTTCACAGCAAATAATTTTCACTTAATAAAGCAATAAATGCTGTACACCTTGACTAAAGTTTTACAAATGTCCAAGTTATAGCTATTTGAATTCTAATTCTCCCCCTTTCTCCACTCCAGTACAACCCACAACCCTTACTGATAGTCCAATAATATCCTCTATGCAAAACTCACTGCTCACCTTGAGATCCAGAGCATCAAAAATGGTTATAATTTCAAAATTTTCCAGGTTATAGTATACATTTTACAGTACCACAGATGTCAAGAGTTTAGATATCTTTGGCACTATTTCGTTCAATAATATTAACCAGTAAGAATGCGTAGAGTTTGAACGTCTAATAGGAAGTCACAAGAGCATTTTAAAAATAACCGAAATACTTAAGAAACATTTTCATGTTTTAAATTGTGAAACATTTAAATTGTCAACTTCATGGAAAAAAATGTCACACACACACTTTTATCACCCCATGAGAACAAAGCATCAGACAGTTGCTACTGAGACACACTAGGGCTTTTTTCTTTTCTTTTTAAAACAAACTGTTACCGAGCCCAAGCTCGTTCTGCTCGCCAGAGTGTGGAGGGGCTCACTCTGGCACTGACCAAGGGTGCAGCAAAGCCACTATTGCCCCCTGAGTAGAAAGATGCAACACAAGAAAGCGGCCGGGTCTCAGGAAGTAACGGGCTGCTCTAGCAAGGTCATCCTCAAGCTCTCAAGGAGCGAGACATGTGGGCAGCGGAGACTGCGGTGGCCACGCAAAAGGAGTTGACACACCCGTTACTGGGATCGCTGTCTGAGGTGGCAGGCACCGTGGGCTCAGCCTGCCACTGGCTTCCCCGGTCAGTTTTGACCAATGAAGTGGCCAGGGAGTTGGCGTCCCAGGAGCGGAGCTCCCACCTGGCCGCTTGCACAGTGGGTGGGTAGTGTGCACAGGCTGGTCTGGTGGGCTACAGCTGCAGCAGAGTGGCCTCTGCCTTAGAGCCCCATGTCAGCTGGCTCCAGGGAGAGAGGAAGGAAGGGCCCATCACACTTTGGGTTGGGTAGGCCACTATTACAAAACTACATTTAGTTAGGTTACTCCCTAGCTTCTTGGCTTGCTGTTGTCTGACTCTTTTGCGACCCCATGGACTGCAGCATGCCAGGCTTCCCTGCCCTTCAATATCTCCCTGCGTTTGTTCAAACTCATGCCCATAGAGTCAGTGATGCCATCCAACTATCTCACCCTCTGCCATCCCCTTCTCCTTTTGCCCTCAATCTTTCTCAGCATCAGGGTCTTTTCAAGAGAGTCAGTTCTTTGCATCAGGTGGCCAAAGTATTGGAGCTTCAGCTTCAGCATCAGTCCTTCCAATGAATATTCAGGATTGATTTCCTTTAGGATTGACTGCTTTGATCTCCTTGCAGTTCAAGGGACTCTCAAGCGACTTCTCCAGCACCACAGTTCAAAAGCATCAATTCTTCGGCGCTCAGCCTTCTTTATGGTCCAACTCTCACATCCATACGTGACTACTGGAAAACCATAGCTTTGACTAGATGGACCTTTGTCGGCAAAGTAATGTCTTTGCTTTTTAATATGCTGTCTAGGTTTGTCATAGCTTTCCTTCCAAGGAGCAAGCATCTTTTAATTGCATGGCTGCAATCACTGTCTGCAGTGATTTTGGAGCCCAAGAAAATAAAATCTGTCACTGCTTCTACTTTTTCCCCTTCTATTTGCCTTAAAGTGATGGGAATGGATGCCATGATCTTAGTTATTTGAATGTTGAGTTTCAAGCCAACTTTTTCCCTCATCAAGAGGCTCTTTAGTTCCTCTTTGTTTTCTGCCATTAGAGTGGTATCATCTGCATATCTGAGGTTGTTGATATTTCCCCCTGGCAATGTTGATTCCAGCTTGTAACTCATCCAGCCCAGCATTTCACATGATGTACTCTGCATAGAAGTTAAGTAAACAGGCTGACAATACAGCCTTGTCATACTCCTTTCCCAATCTTGAACCAGTCAGTTGTTCCATGTAAACTTCTACCTGTTGCTTCTTGACCCACATACAGGTTTCTCAGGAGACAGGTAAGGTGGTCCTGGTAGTCCCATCTCTTTAAGAATTTTCCACAGATTGTTGTGATCCACACAGTTAAAGGCTTTAGTGTAGTCAATGAAGCAGAAGTAGATGTTTTTTCTGAAATTCCCTTGCTTTCTCTATGATCCAACGATTGTGGGCAATTTGATCTCTGGTTCCTCTGCCTTTTCTAAACCCATTTTGTTCTTGGCTTACCAGCTTATAAGGAGGACAGCAATGTCACAGGATACTATATGCATTAAAACCCATTTCCCCTTTATCACTGGCGAGAAGCCTTGTGAAAGAATACCGAGGGCCTATGAGGCAGGTCAGGCTCCATGTGTTGCCATCTTACATACACATCACTGACCGGAAGGCTCATGTCCTCCAAGTCCACAGGGTCACAGACTTGATCCCGAGGGCCATTTTTACTTTGAAGTTTTAGCAGAGCTTGTTCAGTTACTGTGGAAGCTGCTTCTCTTGGAAAAGACAGTCAAGCCTTTGAAGTTCCCTGGCTTGACCTTGGCAAGAGATTCATAAAATCCTCACTCCAAAGGGTTGCTGTGAGAGCCTGTGGAATGTGGGTTGGCTGCTGCAGCACCGGCAGAGCGGAGTGCACGTTTGGATTTGGATGGACTGTTGGAATGCTGTGCTGTATACACAGATTTCACAGCCTTCTTCCTGCGGCATAGAAGATCCAGATCTGCGGGTCCTGCAGCACTACCACGGCACCCAAAACTGCTTGATTCCAACTGTGCCATCAGCCTGCACATAGAAAGTTCGAGACAATGTTACAGTCTCAAAGAGGGTGTCTCTCATCATCATGTCACTTTGCTGACATTCCTGGACTTGATGAAGCTTTTTAAGTGGCTGTACGCAGAGAGGTTCCTCTTCCAGTTCAGATTTGAAGTAGGCTATTTTGTCTCCATCCAACTGAAAATATCTTCTCTTTCAGTTTTTCATCATTGTTCTTTGTTCGACACAATAACCAGCTTTGATAACTGCACTGTCTGAAGGCGGTTTAGGAGTAAAGTAAGGAAGATGACTTTGTGAACGCTTCACCTTATTTCTGCAATAGTTTTACCACATTCGTTTACTTCTTTTTGCTGAGTTGAGGTAACAATGGGCACACCAACAACAATGTCAGTTCTGTAAGACATTTGCTTCTTTCACATTCACCTTGGCAACTTGGGTTATCAGAATGAGGCTCTGATGGGCAGCTGGATGGGAGAGAGGCTCAAGAAGGAGGGGATATATGTATACTTGTGGCTCAGTGGTAAAGGATCCGTGTGCTACTGCAGGAGATGTGCTGTTCAATCGCTGGGTTGGAAAGACCCCCTGGAGAAGAAAACAGCAACCCACTCCAGTACTACTGCCCGGGAAATCCCATGGACAGAGGAGCCTGTCAGGCTACAGTCCATGGGGTCGAAAACAGTCAGACAGGACTTAGCAACTAAACAACAAATAGCTGATTCACATTATTGTACAGCAGAAACCAACACAACATTGTAAAGTACTTACCCTCCAATTAAAAATAAATTTAAAAAAAGAAAAAGATTAATACCTCGTTTTGGTACTGTAATTTTTATAGCTTTGTTCACCACATTTACTCATTCTACTAGATCCTGCTGCTCATTGACTTGTAGGAAATATTTTCTCTTCCCTGCATTCACAACAAAACAGAACTCAGCCTTTGGCCTTTGCTTAGTTGCATCATTGACTTTTGAAATGTGGGTAAGTTCAATGACTCCAACAGTGATGATGGATCCAAAAAGCAGGTTCTGTGGATAATCCACGTACCAAAAAAAACTTCTCTGAGATCCAGTATGAAGTACCTCGGAAAAAATTTCCCACCGTTTTCACTTTCTTCACTGTCTCAGTTCAGTTCAGTCGCTCAGTCGTGTCCGACTCTTTTCGACCCCATGAATTGCAGCACGCCAGGCCTCTCTGTCCATCACCAACTCCCGGAGTCTACCCAAACCCATGTCCATCGAGTCGGTGATGCCATCCCACCATCTCATCCTCTGTCGTCCCCTTCTCCTCCTGCCCCCAATCCTTCACTGTCTAGAAAAGCACAAATGCGATTCCGACAAGCCACGTAAAGCATTCCCCAGCTTGAACACTACACGGCGCCCCGCCTATCCCTCAAGCTGCCCAGCTGGCTTCAGCCAGCTCTGAGCCCTAGGGCCCTCGCCTCTCCCCGCCCCGGCGCCGCTGCTGATTATCGATTATTGCACCAGTCTTCATGTCAGCCCTTGGCCTGGAGCACCGGCGCAGACCCGCTCAGTGTCCCACAGGGTTGGGGGGCAGGAGAAAGAGACGGCCCCCATGAAGGCTCACCCACGCACTGCGCACTGGTGGCCACGCAGCCTCAGCCCCGCCAGACAACAGCCAAGATTCCAGAGAGCAGGCACTCCCTGTGCTTTCTCTTATGTCTATTTACTCAGCATTCACTTCATGCTTTACATAGATTATTTCCTAAGATGTTCTGAACAATTATTGTTTCCATTTTATTAAAGCTTAGGTTAAGTATCTTGCCCAGGGCCACATTTGTAACCGCTATGCCACAGGGCTCATGTAGGGTTTTACTATCAGCCCATTAGTATTTTACAATGTATGCATTTTCCTGGAGTGACTCTCATGCACCCATCCTCTGGAATTTTGATTCTGGGTTTTGGCTATGGCAACCTAGATGGATGGATAACAGTAACCGTGTTAGTTAATTGCATGCCTGTTACCCAAAGCTTACCTAACTGAAAACAGCCCTTAGCAGATGCTCTGCAAAGCTCATCTCTAAACAGGTGATGGGGTGCCTTGCCATTTCTCTCCCTTCAACTTCCTCAGGCTTGCCTCATCCCTCCAGTTCCCCCAAGGGTATGGGAGGCCCCTCAGTGAAGAAGCTTTCCCCTCCTTGTTTGCTCTAGGGATAGTCTGAGCTCTGCACACAGCTGCTAGGCAGTGCAGCCCCACTGTTATCTTGGGACTCACTGGGACAGAGAGGAAATCCTCCCCCATGACTGGCCAAAGTCAGGAAGAACAATGCCCCCAGGCATGTGTTGCAATCACCAAGGAAAGAAGAGGGATCCTCCAACCTGACATCGAGGCTTCACAGAGACAACCTTGGAAAGGTCTCTGCGGTTGATGTGAAAGGGCCACAGATACTACCCATCCCTGTGTGAGAGCATTTTTGCCATTCTCCCACCAAAAAGTCTATGGTGGGACCTCCCTGGCGGTCCAGAGGTTAAGACTTCACCTTCCAGTGCAGAGGGCGCAAGTTCAGTCCCTGATCAGGTAGCTAAGATCCCACATGCCTCTTGGCCAAAACAACCAAAGCATAAAATAGAAGCAATATTGTAACAAATTCAATAAAGGCTGAAGAAAATGGTGCACATTAAAAAAAAAATCTTAAAAAGGAAAAAGAAGTCTATGGCCATACTTTGAGTTTGGGCTTAGCTATGTGACTTGGTTTGATGAACAGTATATTAGCAAACAGTCCTTGCATGTTGGAGCTTGCCAGTTTCTGCTGCTCTAGATTTATGAAATCACAGGAAAAAAAACCAAAGGGCTCAAACCAGCATGTTAGAAAGGCCACAAAGAGGAGAACTGAGGAATGCACCCTCAACAGAAAGCCAGTTAACATGACGTGTGAGTATAACGCCCATCCTGAAGGAACCATCTGGTGATGTCCACGTGTAGAGTCTTCTCTTGTGTTGTTGGAATAGGGTGTTTGCTATTGCCAGTGCGTTCTCTTGGCAAAACTCTATTAGCCTTTGCCCTGCTTCATTCTGTACTCCAAGGCCAAACCTGCCTGTTACGCCAGGTGTTTCTTGACTTCCTACTTTTGCATTCCAGTCCCCTATAATGAAAAGGACATCTTTTTTGGGTGTTAGTTCTAGAAGGTCTTGTAGGTCTTCATAGAATCGTTCAACTTCAGCTTCTTCGGCGTTACTGGTCGGGGCATAGACTTGGATTACCGTGATATTGAATGGTTTGCCTTGGAAGCGAACAGAGATCATTCTGTCGTTTTTGAGATTGCATCCAAGTACTGCATTTCAGACTCTTTTGTTGACCATGATGGCTACTCCATTTCTTCTAAGGGATTCTTGCCCACAGTAGTAGATATAATGGTCATCTGAGTTAAATTCACCCATTCCAGTCCATCTTAGTTCGCTGATTCCTAGAATGTCAACGTTCACTCTTGCCATCTCCTGTTTGACCACTTCCAGTTTGCCTTGATTCATGGACCTAACATTCCAGGTTCCTATGCAATATTGCTCTTTACAGCATCGGACTTTGCGTCTATCACCAGTCACATCCACAGTTGGGTATTGTTTTTGCTTTGGCTCCATCCCATCATTCTTTCTGGAGTTATTTCTCCACTGATCTCCATTAGCATATTGGGCACCTACTGACCTGGGGAGTTCATCTTTCAGTGTCCTATCCTTTTGCCTTTTCATACTGTTCATGGGGTTCTCAAGGCAAGAATACTGAAGTGGTTTGCCATGCCCTTCTCCAGTGGACCACAATCTGTCAGACCTCTCCACCATGACCCATCCGTCTTGGGTGGCCCCACACCGCATGGCTTAGTTTCATTGAGATAGACAAGGCTGAGGTCCGTGTGATCAGATTAGCTAGTTTTCTGTAGTTTTAGTTTTAGTGTGAAGGTGGTTCAAAGGTGAAGGAGGAGAGTGAAAAAGTTGGCTTAAAGCTCAACGTTCAGAAAACTAAGATCATGGCATCTGGTCCCATCACTCCATGGGAAATAGATGGGGAAACAGTGGAAACAGTGTCAGACTTTACTTTTTTGGGCTCCAGAATCACTGCTGATGGTGACTGCAGCCATGAAATTAAAAGACACTTACTACTTGGAAGGAAGGTTATGGCCAACCATGTTTAAAAGCAGAGACATTACTTTGCCAACAAAAGTCCGTCTAGTCAAGACTATGGTTTTTCCAGTGGTCATGTATGGATGTGAGAGTTGGACGGTGAAGAAAGCTGAGCACCGCAGAATTGATGCTTTTGAACTGTGGTGTTGGAGAAGACTCTTGAGAGTTTCTTGGACTGCAAGGAGATCCAATCAATCCATCCTAAAAGAGATCAATCCTGGGTGTTCATTGGAAGGTCTGATGTTGAAGCTGAAGCTCCAATACTTTGGCCACCTCATGCGAAGGGTTGACTCATTGGAAAAGACCCTAATGCTGGGTAGGATTGGGGGCGGGAGGAGAAGGGGACGACAGAGGATGAGATGGTTGGATGGCATCACCGACTCGATGAACATGGGTTTGGGTAGACTCCGGGAGTTGGTGATGGACAGAGAGGCCTGGCGTGCTGCAATTCATGGGGTCGCAGAGAGTCGGACACGACTGAGCGACTGAACTGAACTGAAGGAACCATTTAGCCCAGATAAGACCTACAGAATGCTTGCCAACTTAACCCTGCCTGAACTGCCAACCCACAGAACCGTGACCTAGTAAATGATTGTGTTAAGTCTCTAAATGTTGGGGTGGTTTGTTATTCAGCAAAAGTGAACTGATACAGTCTCTTCCAACTTAAATCTCATGAGTATGACTTACCTCCATCTTTTAAGGGTGGGAGTTCAACTGTCTTCAGTTCAAAGTCACTATTAGTAGGGTGACCTACAAAGTGTTTCTTCAGGGTCCAGCTCCTAGCATGAACCATCCTGAAGCTCCTAGAATACAGTAAACATGTAGTCAATGTCATGATGTGACTGATTTCTTATGGCTCCCTGAGTGCCGCCTGAAGGCAAACAGAGGGTTTACCAGCATCAACTTTATCATTTAACCTCAATCATGTTTATTTAGTACTCACTGTTCCTGCTGCTGTGCTAAGCACGACATACCTATCTCATTTTACCCTCATAACTTCCCTGTAAGATGGGTATTATTATCATTGCCAGGGCACAGTGTACAGATGAGGAAATGAGTCTACCTTAGAAATCTCCAAGGCAAGTAACAATATTAACCCACACAGATTTTTCCTAGCCACTGCTAAGGCTTCCTTAGGAAGTGAACAGATACCTGGAGTGCAAATACTCCATTTCTCTCCTCATATGAGGCGAATTCTAAGAAAAAGCATCAAACACAAAGAACCTACTGGAAGTCCATGCACATCTTTCAGATAGAGCGCCGCCTTCTAAGACAAGCAGCCTGCGAAACACCTGACAACCACTGGGTGGCGATGCTGCTCAGCCTCATTTACAAACACGCGTTTTCTTTGGCAGCAAAGCAGAAATCAAGGGTAAATTTGCCTGCACACAAGGCCAAGAGAGTTCAAGTGACCCCGAGCT
This sequence comes from Giraffa tippelskirchi, assembly GCF_054371585.1. NCBI lineage: Eukaryota > Metazoa > Chordata > Mammalia > Artiodactyla > Giraffidae > Giraffa > Giraffa tippelskirchi. Next base: position 215,459,603 of record NC_137275.1, read on the forward strand.
TTTGGATCAGAATATTTTGCTTGGTGCGATGGAGGTGGTTCCAGCCGCAACCTTACTGTTCCTAATTGTCTTCCCCCTCCAAAAAGACAGCCGCTGAGAATTTTGGACTCGTCGTAAGGCCGGAAGCACCCCTGGAAAGGGGACAACCACAGACGCAGGCAAGGATCATAAGAAGTCCCACCCGCCAGAGAATGGGGTCCAGGTGGCATGCTCGGTCCAGGATCACTCACCCCCGGATCCCACCTCCTCGCCTTGCCATACGCGGGCATTAAACTCCTGCCTTTCTTCTTCCACACTTGTGCCACTTTTGCTGTCCCGCAAGTTCCTTGCTAGCCCCCTCCCCGGTGCAGGGGGCAACGCCTGCACCCCAAATGCTGCCAGGCCATGCCCTTCTCTTAGGCAGCCGTCTGCGATCTCTAAGAACCTGTAGGGAGCAGGACCATGGCCGGGACATCTGCTTTCAAGTTTCCTCTGAGTCCAAGACTCAGAGGTTACCCAGTATTAGGAAAGGGCGAGCACCGGAAAAACGCTGCGCCATGGCGGGTCGCGGTACCCTAGAGGTGCGGTGGGGAGACGTTTACTCACAAGAGTCTGCAGGACCCACTTCCTGAAGCCGGAGGTTGGGACTGCGGAGCAGAGTTGCGGGAGCGGGAATTTAGGGCTGGTCTCAACAGAGGGTGGGGCTTCCTCCAGGGCAGGACTGCTGGGAGAGTTGACTCCAGCCACGGTTCCAGGAGAGAGAGAGCGAGCGAGAGAGCAAGCGACGGACACAGAGTGTGTGTGTGTGTGCGCGCGCGCGCGCATGTGCGTGTGTTTGTAGGGGGGTTTTGCAATAGTAAAAGCCTCCATTGGAGCCCTGCCCGGGTAGTACTGTGTCTGCGTCAGTGTCTTAACTAGAAACCCACTTCAAGAGGCTGCCTGGGAATCAGCCGCTCCCCCGCCTCTCAGGCAGGGAGGAGGGGCACAAAGGCGGGTCCCCCAGCGACCTGAGCCAGAGGGTTCCTCCTCAGCCTTGCAGCTTTCAGTTCAGTTGTTCAGCTGCCCAGTCGTCTCCTACTGTTTGCGACCCCATGGAGTGCAGCACACCAGGCCTCCTTGTCCATCATCAACTCCCGGAGTTTACTCAAACTCATGTCCCTTGAGTCGGTGATGCCATCCAACCATCTTATTCACGGTCTTCCCGTTCTCCTCCTGCCTTCTATCTTTCCCAGCATCAGGGTCGTTTCAAGTGAGTCAGTTCTTTGCATCAGGTGGCCAAAATATTGGAGTTTCAGCTTCAACATCAGTCCTTCCAATGAACACTCAGGACTGATCTCCTTTAGGATGGACTGGTTGGATCTCCTTGCAGTCCAGGGGACTCTCAAGAGTCTTCTCCAACACCACAGTTCAAAAGCATCAATTCTTCGGCGCTCAGCTTTCTTTATAGTCCAACTCTCACATCCATACATGACTACTGGAAAAAATCATAGCCTAAACTAAACAGACCATTGTTGCCAAAGTAATGTCTCTGCTTTTTAATATGCTGTCTAGGTTTGTCATAACTTTCCTTCCAAGAGGTAAGCATCTTTTAATGTCATGGCTGCAATGACCATCTGCAGTGATTTGGGAGCCCCCAAAAATAAAGTCTGCCACTCTTTCCACTGTTTCCCCATCTATTTGTCATGAAGTGATGGGACCAGATGCCGTGATCGTCGTTTTCTGAATGTTGAGTTTTAAGCCAACTTTTTCACTCTCCTCTTTCACTTTCATCAAGAGGCTTTCTAGTTCTTCTTTGATTTCTGCCATAAGGGTGGGGACATCGGCATATCTGAGGTTATTGATATTTCTCCTGGCAATCTTGATTCCAGCTTGTGCTTCATCCAGCCCAGCGTTTCTCATGATGTACTCTGCATGTAAGTTAAATAAGCAGGGTGACAATATACAGCCTTGACATACTCATTTCCCTATTTGGAACCAGTCTGTTGTTCCATGTCCAGTTCTAACTGTTGCTTCCTGACCTGCATACAGATTTCTCAAGAGGCAGGTAAGGTAGTCTGGTATTCCCATCTCTTTCAGAATTGTCCGCAGTTTGTTGTGATCCACACAGTCAAAGGCTTTGGCATAGTCAGTAAAGCAGAAATAGATGTTTTTCTGGAACTCTCTTGCTTTTTCGATGATCCAGCGGATATTGGCAATTTGATCTCTGGTTCCTCTGCCTTTTCTAAAACCAGCTTGAACATCTGGAAGTTCATGGTTCACATACTGTTGAAGCCTGGCTTGGAGAATTTTAAGCATTACTTTGCTAGCGTGTGAGATGAGTGCAATTGTGCAGTAGTTTGAACATTCTTTGGCATTTCCTTTCTTTGTGATTAGAGTGAAAACTGACCTTTTCCAGTCCTGTGGCCACTGCTGAGTTTTCCAAATTTGCTGACATATAGAGTGCAGCACTTTCACAGCATCTTCTTTTAGGATTTAAAATAGCTCAACTGGAATTCCATCACCTCCACTAGCTTTGTTCGTAGTGATGCTTCCTAAGGCCCACTTGACTTCACATTCCAGGATGTCTGACTCTAGGTGAGTGATCACACCATTGTGATTATCTGAGTCATGAAGATTTTTTGTATAGTTCTGTGTATTCTTGCCACCTCTCCTTAATATCTTCTGCTTCTGTTAGGTCCATACCATATCTGTCCTTTATTGAGCCCATCTTTGCATGAAATGTTTCCTTGGTATCCCTAATTTTCTTGAACAGATCTTTATCTTTCCCATTTTATTGTTTTCCTCTACTGCTTTGCACTGATCACTGAGAAAGGCTTTCTTATCTCTCCTTGCTATTCTTTGGAACTCTGCACTCAAATGGGTATATCTTTCCTTTTTTCCTTTGCCTTTAGCTTCTCTTCTTTTCTCAGCTATTCATAAGGCCTCCTCAGAAAGCCATTTTGCTTTTTTGCATTTCTTTTTCTTGGAGATGGTCTTGATCCCTGTCTCCTGTACAATGTCACGAACCTCTGTCCATAGTTCATCAGGCACTCTGTCTATCAGATCTAGTCCCTTAAATCTATTTGTCACTTCCACTGTATAATCATAAGGGATTTGATTTAGGTCATACCTGAATGGTCTAGTGGTTTTACCTACTTTCTTCAATGTAAGTCTGAATTTGGCAATAAGGAGTTCATGATCTGAGCCACAGTCTGCTCCCGGTCTTGTCTTTGCTGACTGTATAGAGCTTCTCCATCTTTGGCTATAAAGAATATAATCAATCTGATTTCGGTGTTGACCATCTGGTGATGTCCATGTGTAGAGTCTTCTCTTGTGTTGTTGGAGGAGGGTGTTTGCTATGACCAGTGCATTTTCTTTGCAAAACTCTGTTAGCCTTTGCCCTGCTTCATTTTGTACTCCAAGACCAAATTATCCTGGTACTACAGGTATTTCTTGACTTCCTACTTTTGCATTCCAGTCCCCTATAAGGAAAAGAACATCTATTTGGGTGTTTGTTCTAGAAGGTCTTGTAGGTCTTCATAGGACCATTCAACTTCAGCTTCTTCAGCATTACTGGTCGGGGCATAGACTTGGCTGATGGTTACACAAGGAGAAATAACCATTGCTGATGAACAAAGGCCTCAAGGAAGTCTCCACTGGTCCTCTGCCGATGGGTCTAACATGACAGACCAAGGAAGGAATTTATAATTCACAACAGTCACAAAAATGATAACACATGGGAGTATTTAGAAACCTACAAAAATGTGATAGATCATTATGAAGAAAGCTTTAAAACATCACTGAAAAATATAAAAGAAGATTGAACATATGGAAAGGTTACCATGCTCTTGCACTGGAAGATTCACTATCAGTGAAACGTTATTTCTGTAGATCAATTCTACTACCAAATAGAGGAGGGATTAAATTGTAGTACAAGGGAAAAGATAGAGGAAAAAGTGTGTGATTGTGTGTGTCTGTGTGCATATAAAACCTTTGGAAAGATGAAATAAACTACTGAAAATATGGTTTATTCCTAGAGAAAAGCTATACTGGAAGAATTTAGAAAGCCACCACCTCTGCTCAGGGAAAGACAGGCTCAGAAAAGACCTGAGAAAAGTTTAGGCTTTCATCACAGGCTGATCCCCGGTGCAGAGATGCCCTAAACCATTTTACAAATTCTGAGAAGTGGGAGGACATGATGTCTAGAGCTACCACACTACACTAGTCCCCCATTTATCCATGGTTTTGCTTTGTGCAGTTTGTTAATTGCTCTCAACTGCAGCCCAAAAATATTAAATGGAAAATTTCAGAAATGAGCACTTCATAAGTTTTCCGATTGCACACCATTCTGAATAGTGTGAGATTTCTGTTGTATCCTGCTGGGAATCCCCAACCATTAATTAACACCTTCTACTGCCAACATTCACCCATCAGCATCATCATGGTTCAATGATCCAGGATCACCAAAGCAGATGATCCTTCCTCTGACACAGTATCCAAAGGTTAATAGTAGCCTAAATGCTTGATCACATTGCCTACAGCTTTCACCTCATTTCATTACACAGGTATTTATCACTTCACATCATCATCATGCTAAGAAGACTGAGCACATTATAAAAAGATATCTTGTGAGAGAAACCACATTCACAAGATTTTTGCTACAGTATATTATAGTAACTCTGTTTTATTATTTTATTGTGCCTAATTTATTTTTTTTAAGATTTATTTATTAATGGTTGTGCTGGGTCTTCATTACTGCCCACAGGATTCTCCAGTTGCAGTGAGTAGGAGCTACCCTTCATTGTGGTACACTATAGCTACCCCTTGGGGCAAAAACAGAGCCAAGCGTTAGTACCATCAGAGGACCCATTTCACTCGGTACCGTGCATGGACCATAGGGCAATTGGCAGGTCGTAAGAGGGTTACATATACCGAGGCGGGCAGATGCAGCCAGCCCCAAGTGCACCGTCCATCCAATTTCCGTCCGGGCAGGTGCGGTCACCCATACAGCCCGCATACCCACAGGACACTATGAGAGACAAGGATTATACTATAGGCCTCCTGATAACCCTATTCAAGACTAACTTTAGCACAGAGGGACGAGGGTGTCCACCCTCCTGGCTCAGTACCATCCTTTTTCTCTACACAAATGAGTGCAATTTCCCGTAATTCAGCCCATGCAAGCAGGAAAGCCTTTCCCACAGTTCATGTTCTCCCTGGGGGCGAGGTATGTGCTGCCGTTTCTTCACATCTTGTTTAACCAGGCGCTTAGTCTCATTGCATTCAGCCGTCTTCTGATATGACCGGAAGGCGCTTTGTTTCTGGGCCCGGTTAGTCCCAGTCTGAGGCTGAATGTGCCAGGGAAGCCCCAGGGCAGCCCCCACAGGGAGTTCGGTATAGACCCAACATGCCAACACATTCTCTACCATTGCATAGGTGTGTGCTCAATCTACGATCATATCGGTCATGACATACATGGAACTCATGCTGCAGAACCCCTGGGGCCAGAAGAGCCGCCCACCGCATGTGGGTGCCTTTATCTTCATGGCCAAGTCCAGGCCACTGTCTGTCCCTGTGAAATGCCGGTCAGAGCTGGCAGCAAGATATTGCCTCAGGTTCCGGATCCAGGCCTTAACAGAACGTCTGTTGTTACTTGCAATTGTGTAGGTGTGGCATCACAGTGCAAGAGAGCCTCCACCGGGGCAACTCCACCCCTGTAGGGTTTCTCATTAAGGACCCTCCGGGATAACAGGGAGTTATCCGAATTTCAAAGGTAAGGACACAGTCTTCAGCTTCACTCTTCGGCCACCGTAGACATCAGTGTGTGCACTAGGACCAGGAAACTGCTCTGACTTGTTGTAAAGAAGCCTGTATTCGGCCCAGTATCAACTGGGCCGAATTACTCTCTGTACATTAGCCTGTGACCAGTGAATTACAAGCTCTACATGGGGGCTCAGGTCCCCACTTGGGCTCTTTAGGCAGACACCTTAAGCCTGAGAAGGTTAGAAGAGTTCAGATCCAAGTACTACATTAACCTTTCATAGGAAGAGAGACACTTCCTCCATCATTGAAGGAAGAAAAGAAAATATGGATATGGATGCAGAATGTGTCAGTCGCTCCGTCGTGTCTGACTTTTTGCGTCCCTATAGACTGTAGCCCGACAGTTTCCTCTGTCCATATTATTCTCCAGGCAAGAATACTGCAGTGGGTAGCCGTTCCCTTCTCCGTGAATCCTCCTTATCAAGGGATTGAACCCAGGTCTCCTACATTGCGGGCAGATTGTCTATCATCCAAGCTACCAGGGAAGAAGCCCAGATGCATAGAAGTTGGTAGCTTTGACCACAAGACTACAAGGTCCCCAGTCTAATGGCGTCTATTTTCTCAAAGAAGCATAAGGTAAGTGTATCTCTTGAGGGCTGAGGTATGAGAATAGAAGTCAAAGTATAAAGTTGTTACCACAGTGTGTGAAAAAGCAAACTTACTGGAGAATCCTAGAGTTGCTGGGCAGAGTTGAGTGTGCATACACATTGTCTGTGATAATGAAAGTAAAACCAGATAGTCTGGTTGTGTGGTTTTTCACAATGTTCAGCTGTTCATGGGGAGGAGTTGGAAAGTCAATAATTGGTTTTATTTTGGGGTTTATGCCAAGATGATTGATGGACAAAGGAAAAAGCAAAGAAGCTGAAAGCATTTTCCAGGGAATAGTTTTCATGGAGCATGTTGGAATCTTATCTGAGCTGGACAAAAATTAATGTCTACTATCATTATGGTCATTAAGTCCCAAAAGTCAAAACCAGGGAAAGAAGAGCACATAAAGGAATTCCTTGGTGGTTCAGGGGTTAGGACTCCATGCTCTCACTGCTGAGGGCCAGATTGAACCCCTGGCCAGGAAACTAAAATCCTGCAAGCCATTTAGGGGGGTGGGGCACTCCCCCCAAAAGAAGAGCATATAAATAAAAGAACCACACAGGATCCTGTATAAGGATATTAAAATTGAGTTTTGTGCTCTGACAGCTCCTGATTACTTGTTCCTTTTTGGGTAAAAGGCATTCCAACAAGCCTGACAAGTGCAGTGAGAGCGTTTAGTAAAAAACACCCAGGTTCCACTTCAGCCTTACCCAAAACAGGCATGCCTAAAAGTGTCGAGGTAGAACCCTCAGCCTCTGCTATGAGGATCCAACCATGAGACTTTTCTTCTCCCAAGTCATTCAGAGAGATCAAAAAATATAAACCACTTTCTGTTGCTATTATTTAGTTGCAAATCGTGTCCAAATGTTTTGCAACCCCATAACCCATATCCTGCCAGGCTCCTCTGTCATTGGATATTGGAATGGGTTGTCATTTCCTTCTCCAGGGGATCTTCTCAACCCAGGAAGTGAACCCGCATCTCCTGCATCGGCATGTGGATTCCTTACCATTGAGCCACCAGGGAAGCCCAAAGCTCTTTCTTACTGACTCATTTTTCCTGGCCAAAAGCTTCTATTAATAGCTGAGTGTGCAATAATCGGAGAGCTGGGTTCGATCCCTGGGTTGGTAAGATCCCCTGGAGAAGGGAACAGCTAGCACTCCAGTATTCTGGCCTGGAGAATTCCATAGACTATTCCATGGGGTCGCAAAGAGCTGGACATGACTGAGCAACTTTCACTTCATGCAGTAATCAGGCAGACAGATGGGGGCTTGTTATGAAACTCAATTTCCATACATGCGGAATTTGGGAGGGCCAGCCCAGAGCTTGTGGGACACAGGCAGAACGAGGTTGTCCCATGGACATGTGGAGATAAGGAGGTGATACAAAGGTGGAAATGTGTGCAGTAGACAATTAAGCATCAGGTACAAGATAAGGAGATAGCAAGCAGAAACCTCGGGCTTCCCTGGTGGCTCAGATGGTAAAGAATGCCTGCAATGCAGGCAACCCAGGTTCCATCCCTGGACGGGGAAGATCCCCTGGAGGAGGGAAGGACTACTCACTCTAGTATTCTTGCCTGGAGAATCCCAAGAACAGAGGAGCCTGGTGGGCTACAGTCCATGAGACTGCAAAGAGTTGGACACAACTGAGTGACTAAGCACGTTAAGCAGAGATCCCAGAACAGATTTCATGGCTTCAGAATGCCATGCAGGGGGATTCCCTGGTGGTCCAGTGGTTAAGAATCTGCCTGCTATTGCAGGGGACACGGGTTTGACCCCTGGTCTAGGAAGATTCCACATGTGCTGTGTGGCAACTAAGCCTGTGCTTCACAACTACTGAGCCCACACACCCTAGAACCCATGCTCCACAACACGAGAAGCCATTGTAATGAGAAGTCTGTGAACCTCAACTCAAGAGTAGCCCCTACTCGCTGCAAGAAAAATCTGCATGCAGCAATGAAGACCCAGGGCAGCCACAAATACATAAATAAATAAATATTAAAAAAAGAATGCCAGGCAGGAGCTGGGAGACAGTTAGTTCTGGGATGCTGGAGTCTGGTCCACAGTGATGTGGAATTAGAGTATCAGAGGCCACAAGGCCATTTAGATGACCTTGTGCACACTCACATACAGCCTCCCACCCAGATCAGCATTAATAAAGCAGAACTAGATTTCCCTGGGTTCCCCACACTGAAAGCTTTAGCACCGCACTTCTCAAACTGTACAATGTTCATCTGAATCATCCACAGATCTTATTTAAAATCTAGTTTCTGAATCAGAAGGTCTCAAGTGAGACTTGAGATTCTGAATCTTTAACAAGCTCGTAGCTGATGCTGATGCTGCTGGTCCAGGGACCATACTTGGAGGAGCAAGGCTCCAGTACTCTTCACAGGGTCCCATCCCCACAACATTCCTCTGTGTCCCAGGATTTATGGTGAGTTCTACTTCTCCTGAATAACAGTCTCTTCTTATTTAACATGCCTTCATTGAATTTGGCATGTCAAAGAATAGCCAGAAATGGAAGAGATACAACAGGTCCAAAGAGTTTTAGCCTTAGCCTGACAGTTTGCATCCTTTGAAAGAATCCAAGTGACTGTCCTCCAGCTTCAGACTTGGCCACCATGTGTAAATCATGGTGGGAAAACCATGTTCACCACTTGGATTTTCTCTCTGGAGCTGGTACCAATCACCGTTCTTCCAACAGCATTTGTGCCTCTGGAGCATTTCTTAGATGTCCTACTTGGTGATCTATATTCTCCTAGGAATGAGTCAGTCATCAGGATGTCAGTGGTAGTGAGTGGGTTGAGGAAGTAGGGACAAAAGAGATGCTCTGGAGGAAGATAGGCATTGCATGCTGTAATGGTGAAGAAGGGGTCGACTGAGATCCTGCAGGAAGTTCAGAAATGCAAATATGCTTCAAACCTTCTGTGGCTCTGCCATTTGGCCACTGGTATGTGATTTTGAGGGCTTCCCTGGTGGCTCAGTGGTAAAGGATCCACCGACAACGCAGGAGATGGGGGAGTTCTATCCCTGGGTTGGGAAGATCCCCTGGAGAAGGAAATGGCAACCCACTCCAGTATTCTTGCCTGGGAAATCCATGGACAGAGCAGCCTAGCAAGCTACAGTCCATGGGGTAACAAAGAGTCAAGACGCGACTTAGCGACTAAACAATAACAACAAAAACAAGCAGTTTTGTATAATGGCCAGGTGGTTTATAGATTCCCAAAGTCATTAACAGTACCCTTCAAACCAGAAGATAAGATGGAGACCATGGCTGCATGTGGGAGACGCTGGATGGTGCTGTGGTTGTGCAGTAGGAAAATTATGCATTGAATGCTTTCAGCTATTCATTTAGAGATAGGAGTGAAAAATGAAAGTAGCTTTTAATTACTTCAATTAAGTCACTTTTGGTTGCCATATTAAGCTTCTTTAAACATGACTGCATGTTCTGTACTCAGAATTGTCAAGAACTGTGAAGGGGCTGAGATTTTTACTGCCCTTTGCCAGCTGGCTACCCAGCCACATGGATGGTGGTAGAAGACACAAAACTCTTGGGCCAGAGATGAAGAACTTTATTACTCATGGCACAGCAAGCAGCATGCAGTTCATGTTCATGTTGATTTTCTCTTGCAACCCCAAGTTCACAGAGACAAGGCAGAGGGGCCCATGTGAATGCCACGCTTGCAGAGGATTTGCATTTCAGTTGAGAAGCTCTGAACATAGGGAGCCCAAATCTTTTATAAAAGACATTTGCACCAAAAGGAGACATCATTCCACTAGATAGAAAACAAACCTGCCCCCTGCTCTGGAGGGAGACCCTATATATTCCAAGGCCATTTGCCATACAAACATCCTGGAGAAAACGACCCAGAACAAAAGTGGTCAGTGCTTCTGCTCGCAAGACGTGCAGAAACACAGAGAATTGTCTTCAGACAAAATATTAGCTACCCTCCCGTATTACTTTCTGCGCGCCAAGAACTGCTCTAAGAGCTTTAATGCTTTATACACATTATATCACTCAATCCTCACAACGTTTCTCTGAGGTTATCCCTGTTTCACAGATCAGAACATTCATTTTGTAATGATACAGAATAGTATAGAGTCTACAATGATTCAGATACTGGGGATTCTGACTCCCCAGGTTTGGAAAGGGCATGATGGTTCTTTTAACCAGCCTCACAGGTGATTTTTTGATAGCCACCAAACCTTAAGAATGTCACTAATTTAAAAGATAAGCATCTTTTAAATTCTCTTAACTATTCAGACAAAGTTTTTACTCTTCTCTATATTTATGCTTACTTAGTAAAGAACTTTATTTCCTCTTATTTAAAACACAGAACTTTGAGTTCTTACTATGTAAGGAAGACTCAGAATCAAAAAATTATATATATATAAAATTATAAATATATATATACACACAGATTGTTTGTAATAAAAATGTTTAAAGAAAGTACAAGCTTTGAAAGGACTGACTCATTAAATTAAAAATACAACATGTATTTAAATGAAAAGAAAGTCACAAGATAGAGAACAGTCCTAAGTTTACCTTCAGGATGTTGGAGAAGGACTCTTGAGAGTCCTCTGGGCTGCAAGGAGATCCAACCAGTCCATCCTAAAGGAAATCAGTCCTGAATATTCATTGGAAGGACTGATGCTGAAGCTGAAACTCCAATACTTTGGCCACCTCATGCGACAAACTGACTTATTTGAAAAAACCGTGATGGTGGGAAAGATTGAAGGCAGGAGAAGGGGACGACAGCGGATGAGATGGTTGGATGGCATCACCAACTCAATGGACTTGAGTTTGAGTACACTCTGGGAGTTGGTGATGGACAGGGAGGCCTGGGGTGCTGCAGTCCACTGGGTCGCAGAGTCGGATACGACTGCGTGACTGAACTGAACCATCAGCCATAGTGGTTGTAATTTTGACTTTGAATTCACTGATTTTTGCTGGGAGGTAGCGAAACACTTACTGAGTACCTAGTATATGCCACATATTATGCTTTTGATCTAAACTGATGTATGATACGTATGTCATGCAGACGTTACTATTCTCACTTTACAGATGAAAAATTTTAAGTAGGGTCACAGAGGCAGAAAACTTTTGGACTACAAGGTCATTATTTTCTACCAAAACCCAGAAAGAGTTATAGCAGGCAGTATTTCACTTGGGCATCGTTCAGTATGAAATTTTCACTCTATTGCTAATTATATACATCAATGTATTTTATTAAGTAGATCAAATGCATTACCATGACTGTTTTTATGTCATGAATACAAGACAGATTTTGCCAAATGATTAAAAAGAGACTAAGTAATCATCCAGATGTGTCATTTTGTTCATGCTTTCACTATTGCCTTCCCCAAAGTCTCTCCTTTCAGTATTCCCATAAATGCAGCTGGCATGTTTTCAGATCCTTCAGTGATGTCTTCATGGTACTGAATATTACCCTGCATCAAAACAATGACAGATACAATAGATTAATTTCATATTCTAAGTGACATATTCTTATTGTAGCAACGAATTTATTAATACATCATGGGAAACTTAGAACTAGGAAGAGGAGACCCTGGTCTCTTTGAACTTACAATTATTTGGGGAGCATGGTCCACATACATAGTGTATGTAACACACGATGCATAAGAGTGTAATAACTGGCATCAGAGCCTTTTGGGCATATGTGTGTATATATACACTTTTTCTCAGTGCATATAATCCCAAGTATTACCCTCTCTTCTTCAAGGACACAAATCCTAATAGATCAGGAGCCCACCTAACACTTTCAGTTGGATTTCATCATCTCTTTGAAGGCCCTGTCTCCAAATATGTGAACTAGACCTTACTTATAGAATCTTGCTTAAAATCAATTACCTCGTTAAAGTCCTATCTCCAAAAATTATTACATGCTCAGGTTCTGAGGTTGGGGCTTCAACACATGAATTTTGGGAGAACACAATTTAGCTCTATGCAGCCTTCAGAAGCACTGGGTTAGATGAACATAAAGCAGCCTGGATGGATCCTAAAAACACAATGCTGCGTGAGAAAAGTAAGGAATAGAAAGTCACGTATGGTGCAATATAATTTCTATAAATTAAAAATATGACCTCTTAGTGCACAATTTGCAAGGATATTTACAACAAATATAACTTACCCATTAAATACACTGCAATAGTTTTCTATGGTACCAGGAGGAGAAGAGCGGGGAATGGGGATGCTTTTAAAGGCACAGAAATTAATGAGAAAGTGATGGTTTCCCATTAAAAGGGATAGACTCAATATACATGCATCTTTTTTTCTTGTTATTTCTTGCTGCCTGAAATGTGGAATGCCGCCCAGTGGTGCAACAGACATTCTGTGCCCATGCAGGCACTAATGACAGATAGCAGAAGATGAAGAGTCTGCTTCCTTGAGCAGCTGCATGAGCTCTGGACTCCCAGCTTTTGACTCTCTGTTACATGGAAACATAAAGTGCTTTTTAAGCCATAGTGGTTTGGGTTTCTGGAATCACCCAATCCAGCCCTGACCTCCTGCCAATGGAGCAGGCTGAAGCTGTGCCACTCTGTTTCCCCAGTGAGAACTTGCAAAGTCAATCCTTCTTCCAGATGAAGAGAGGATTATCATGGCAATTGGGCAGCAAGTCCCTTCTGTCTTGGTTTATGTTCCTAAGCTTATCTGGCATATGTGGAGTGGATTTTAGGGACACATCTGTCATCTCCACCACACTCTTAAGCAGGCTTGTTGTAGAGATTAAGTGTGACATGGGGCATAAAGTACTGGCAAGTAGCAAGTCCCTCAAACATTTTCCCTCCCCTCTTCTCTATCTTGGCTTTTTAATGAATATTGAGTTGTAAACAAAACATGTTTCAGAGAATCAAAGATGAGAAAGACACTCTTTGTTACTGGATATTGGAAGCATTAGCAAAAATACAGGTATTAAGAGTCTTTTGAAAGCAATAAGAATTACAGCAATTAAGCACCTGGAACAAAGTATCCTTCAAACATTTACTCACTTTTTTTAAATTATAAAAGTATTTACTTACTTTTAGTAAGTAAATAGAAAGCAAGTAAATATTTAGTAAGTAAATAGATATCAAATAGAAGGTATGAATAAATTCTGGCCACACGGAGTCAGAAAGGATCCTGGTCATCATGATTCTGTTAGGCTTTATCAAGTCACGGTGATTAAACTAAGTCAAGGTTGCTATCACAAAGGCAGAGTTAGAGTGTGAGGTAATAGGTCAAGGGAAAAGATTTTCCCTTAATTTGAACTGAGATAAAATCTTAGCCCAGCCTTAGATATCAGAGAGCTCTGATCTATCTAGCTGAGGGTACAATTCACTTAAAACAATAAATCGCACAAGTACTGAGAGAATGCCTCATGTCAAAAAATTCAGACAATACAAATGTGCACAGTGTAAGAGGAAAAAGCCCTTGTTATCTGTTTGGGGAGGAGTCCTTCCGTTGTCTTTCTTTGGCCATGCACTGTCAAAGTAGACACTCATTTCCTTCCTTCTCTACCACCTCTGTTGCATTGGCCTGGTAAGACAATGCTTGGGAAATAATTATGAAACTGGGTAGGATTATTATTCTCATAATTGAAAGAACCCCTGAAAACACAAAGGACACCGTATTTGGGGACAGAACGTTTGTGCCTCTCCCCACAGTACTAGGAGATGTGCTGGTGGAGCACCAACTACGAGCCTCACCCTAGACAAACTTTCGACACCTATTATTTCTAGTCCTCATAATAGTCCATGGAAGCCTGTGTTCTTCTTACCTTCCCCAGAGCCTAAGGAGACTGCAGTTCTAAGAGATGAGATAACTTAGACTCGATCATGTAGCCAGTCAGTCACAGGGCGGAGATTTGAACCTGAGTTAAACAACCTACAAGGCCCTGTACTTTTCAGTATTCTAATTTACCTTCCAATACAGGTGAGATGGATTCCTCTTATAGGTAAAAGCAAATTTAAGAAAGTTCATACTTATGAGATATGTGTAAACTACTATTAGTGATGTTATTTTAGACAGGAAAAGATGTTATGAACTCAGGTTGAGTTGCATGACCCTTAGAAACCGATAGGCAAGAGGCAAGTGTTAGTAGAAAGGAAAGGAAAGTTGCTTTCATCAGAAGAGTAGGCAGTCTGGGGGAAAGGTGGGCTCACGTCTCAAAAGCAGCTCTGAAGATTCTGCTTACTCATGAAAGTTTTTAAAGGGAAAGGGGAAGTAATCCCAGTTATCACTGAGATAGGGAATTAGGCACTTAGCCATCTCCCTCTGCATCCAGACTTGTTGATTCGTTGTGATCTTTCTTTAGATGGATATTGTTCACACAGTTTATACACGAAATTACTGAAGGTAAAACTAGAGAAGAGATCTGACCATCTGTTAATTACTTATTATTCATTTCTACTTCTTTCATCTATGGAAAGAACTAACAAGTTACACAAGGTATTATGGGCTCCAAAGATTTGAAAGGTGTCCTTGGGCTGGAGATGAGTAGAGCGTGGAGTGACAGGTTAATGGTTAGCTACAACACAGCTTTGGCAAAGTGACAAGACAAGAGGGGTTTCCTGCAGAGAGTTCTTTCCTGCTAAAAGCTACTTACAAATCCCCACTTGTCAGAACATCATTCCATTTCTGTGGAATTATGGGCAAAGGTCTGTCTTCTGTAACTTCGGGATGACATGACAGCACCATATTCTTAGAGTGGAAAATGTTGGTATGGGTGTACAGCACCTCTTTGCTGACAATTTTAGTTGCTCTCTTACATAAATGCTCGGAACAAGCAACAGTTTCAAAAAGATTCTATTTATTTATTTTTGGCTGTGCTAGGTATTCATAGTTGTGGCGAGCGGGGGCTACTGTGTAGATGCAGTGCATGGGCTTTTCATTGTGGTGGCTTCTCTTGTTGAGGAGCAACGGCTCTACACTCATGGGCTTCAGTAGTTGCCAGTCCTGGGCTCTAGAGCACAGGCTCAACAGCTATGGCACACAGGTTTAGTTGCTCTGCTGCATGTGAGATCTTCCTGGATCAGGGATCGTACACGGTGTCTCCTGCATTAGCAGGCGGATTCTTTACCACTGAGCCACCAGGGAAGCCCTACAATAATTTTTCTAGTCCCCGCGTGCGGAGGTGTCGGCGCGAGCAGCGCGGCGGCGGGGTTCCGCCTTTGGAAGCTAGTAGAACCCAGTGGAGCTGCGCTCTCGGGTCTGGGCCCCGCGAGAAGCGTCTGGGGGCAGTTGCGGGTGTCTTGTGATGGGGAGCTTCGAACCAGCCCTCCTTCCTCTGTCGGCCGACCGGGCGGGGCGGGCGGTTACGAGTGCCCGGAGGGTCACGTGCCTTCGGTGCCTCGGGTTTGAAATGATAGGTTGCAGGCTGAATTAAGCATCGTCCCAGACATAGCAGTTGGTACAAAGCGGGGATCTGACGAGCTCTTCTCTGCCTGCGTCACTAACGGACCCTTTATCATGAGCGGCACCTCAGCGTCCACAGCAAATGGAAACGACAGCAAGAAGTTCAAGGGGGACAGCAGGAGTGCGGGCGTGCCCTCCAGGGTGATCCACATCCGCAAGCTGCCTGGCGATGTCACCGAGGGGGAGGTCATTTCCCTGGGGCTGCCCTTTGGAAAGGTCACCAATCTCCTGATGCTGAAAGGGAAGAACCAGGCCTTCATCGAGATGCACACAGAAGAGGCCGCCAACACCATGGTGAACTACTACACGTCGGTGACGCCTGTGCTGCGCGGCCAGCCCATCTACATCCAATTCTCCAACCACAAGGAGCTTAAGACCGACAGCTCCCCTAACCAGGCGCGGGCCCAGGCAGCCCTGCAGGCTGTGAACTCCGTTCAGTCAGGAAACCTGGCCCTAGCAGCCTCAGCCGCAGCGGTGGATGCAGGCATGGCCATGGCCGGCCAGAGCCCGGTGCTTAGGATCATCGTGGAGAACCTCTTCTACCCAGTGACCCTGGACGTGCTGCACCAGATCTTCTCCAAGTTCGGCACCATTCTTAAGATCATCACCTTCACCAAGAACAACCAGTTCCAGGCATTGCTGCAGTACGCTGACCCCATGAGCGCCCAGCACGCCAAGCTGTCATTGGATGGCCAGAACATCTACAACGCATGCTGCACACTGCGCATCGACTTCTCCAAGCTCACCAGCCTCAACGTCAAGTACAACAACGACAAGAGCCGCGACTACACACGCCCTGACCTGCCGTCCGGTGACAGCCAGCCCTCGCTGGACCAGACTATGGCTGCTGCCTTTGGTGCGCCTGGTATAATGTCAGCCTCTCCGTATGCAGGAGCTGGTTTCCCTCCCACCTTTGCAATTCCTCAAGCCGCAGGTCTCTCTGTCCCTAACGTGCATGGGGCTTCGGCGCCTCTGGCCATCCTGTCGGCAGCAGCGGCAGCAGCGGCAGCAGGCCGGATCGCCATCCCGGGCCTGGCGGGGGCAGGCAACTCTGTCCTGCTGGTCAGCAACCTCAACCCCGAGAGAGTCACACCCTAAAGCCTCTTTATTCTTTTCGGCGTGTACGGAGATGTGCAGCGCGTGAAGGTCCTGTTCAACAAGAAGGAGAACGCTCTGGTGCAGATGGCTGACGGGAGCCAGGCCCAGCTGGCCATGAGCCACCTCAATGGGCACAAGCTGCACGGAAAGCCAGTGCGCATCACGCTCTCTAAGCACCAGAGCGTGCAGCTGCCCCGTGAGGGCCAGGAGGACCAGGGCCTGACCAAGGACTATGGAAACTCACCCCTGCACCGCTTCAAGAAGCCTGGCTCCAAGAACTTCCAGAACATCTTCCCACCGTCGGCCACTCTGCACCTCTCCAACATCCCGCCCTCCATCTCTGAGGACGACCTCAAGATTCTTTTCTCCAGTAACGGCGGGATCGTCAAAGGGTTCAAGTTCTTCCAGAAGGACCGCAAGATGGCGCTGATCCAGATGGGCTCAGTGGAGGAGGCCATCCAGGCGCTCATCGACCTGCACAACCACGACCTGGGTGAGAACCACCACCTGCGGGTGTCCTTCTCCAAGTCCACCATCTAGGCCGCCACCCAGGACCAGCCTGCCGGGCACCCGGCGACAACTTCCATCATTCCAGATAAAAAGCCACTTTAAAAAGCAGCTGAAGTGACCTTAAAAGACCAGAGATTTTATTTTTTTAAAAGAGAAATCAGTTTACCTGTTTTTAAAAGAAATTAAATCTAATTCACTTGCTCACCTTGGGGAGGTGGGGTGCCAGCCTCAGGCTCTTGGTGACGGTGGGCGGCACCACCCGCCCGGCCCCTGCCCGTGCCTTCTGCCGCCTGCAGGGCGGGCGCTCCTAAACCCCCACTCGGCTTTCTTGTGCCTTAAACCCACTGCTCTGGCAGGGCTTGCGGGGTCAGCCTCCCCTGGGATCATGTGCCTGGTGTGGTGGGGGGCTGTGGCTGCCACCCAATCCTTTAATCAAGTGTGTGATTCTCCCCCAGCCTTGGGGCCTCCCCGGACCCTTCCCTGTTGCTTCTTCAGCTTTGTTTTCACTGTAATCTCTGTATTATGCTTCAATGCAGCTGCAGACACCTGTGCCTAGCAATATTTCCAGTTGACCAAATATTCTAATCTTTTTCATTTATATGCAAAAGAAATAGTTTTAAGTAACTTTTTATATAGCAAGATGATAAAAATGGTATGAGTGTAACCTAAACTTTCTCCTTGTGGTATGACCTTGTATACTGTACTTTTGTTTTATTCCTTGTCATTGAGTCGCGGGGCAGGATCTAGTTTCCAGGGCAGACACAGCGGGGCCGGCATCTGCCGCCCGATGCCTTATTCACACCTGACTGTCCTCTTCTTGGAGGACAAGTGCTCTTCAACTTTCAGGGTTTCTTTTTTTCCTGCAAATTTTGGACCAAAGTTTTGTTTCTGTTTTTTTCCTGCCTCTAATGCTGGGACCCCAGGAGGTGGGGCAACAGCCCTCCTCTCCGGTCTTCATGCCTCGTCCTGCACTCACGGGTCCAAGGGGTGCCCTGCACGCAGGCCTCTGCTGGCCGGCCCTCACTCGGGGCCTGGGCCTCAAGTTTCCATGTCGGGGTGGAACAAGGGTGTAAATATTTATGATTTTTTATACCTGTTGTAAGACGTGAGGGGCAGCAAATGCAGTTTTTTATGGTGACACAGATGTATATTTTGATAACAGCAATTACAGGCTCAGTATTGTAAGGAGCATGGCAGGCCCCGCCCGCTGCCGGCTTGTAATGCAGAGAGAACTGAATTAAAGCGATTTTATAATAACTCCTACCTTTTCTGTAGGCTCTTTTTTCCTGTCCACATGTAGAAGGCAGTCTGGCCAGTCTGTACTGGACTCTGAATAAACTCTCTGTATCCTGCAAAAAAAAAAATAATAATAATTTTTCTAACATTGATTTTTATTTATTCATTTATTAGGTCATGACAGGTCTTAGTTGCAACACACTGGATCTTTGATCTTCATGTGGCATGGGGAATATTTAGCTGCACCATGCAAACTGTCAGTTTTGGCATGTGGGATCTACTTTTGCAACCAGGGATTGAACCCTGGCCCCTGCACTGAGAGTGCAGAGTCTTAGCAACTCAACCATCAAAATTATTTTGATGCCACGGAGATATAGATTATTGTGAGCAATAGTGTTAGTTCCATTCTCTCAAGGTCAGTTCTTGGAATTGGGATAGCCATAGATTCAGTACTGCTCAAGATGGAACAGCTTATATCATGGCTTGTAGTTTGGTCATCATGCAATTAGCTTTTTCCCTGCGGTGGCAGTTATAGCATCTGTAAAACGACTCAGGCATGTGCATCTAACCCTGACGAATTATGCAATTCTTTTGTCCTAATCATTAACTGTTGGAGCGTGCTTATTTGGGACTCAGGGAAGGCTGAGAGTTGTCAGCTCTTCTACAAACAAGAGGCAGGGAACATGGAGAGACTTTTTACCTGGGGGGGGGGGCGGTCCCCACAGGGATCTGTTGCATTCCAAATATACTATCACCCATTGAGTAAGTTCCCAAGAGTTCATAAATGAAGAGCTAAGGAAAAGATCTTCCTTACAGGGACTTCCCTGGTGGTCCACTGGCTAAGACTCTGTGCTCCCAGTGCAGGGGGCACAAGGTTCAAACCCTGCTCAGGGAACTAGATCCCATATGCCGCAACTAAGAGTTTGCAAGCTATGGCTAAAAAAGATTCAGCATGCTTCCACAAAGATTGAAAATCCCATGTGCCACAAGAAAGACCCAACACAACCAAATAATAAACACTATTAAAAGAGAAGATCTTTCTTAGAGTAGAATACTAACTAACAAATGTGGGTGAAATGATGAAATTAGAATGTCACCACTTTGTAATCATTGTATTAATAATTCTTTCAGGCAAAAATCATGGAAGCTAGAAAAGCAGGTGAAACTTGAGGTGGAATAGAATAAGTCTAAAATAACATCACAAATTATTTGTTAAAGGAGAAAAGGTAGGTTTACAGTGGAATAACCACTCAGACAACTGGTCAACATCAACATGAGTTTTGAGATAAACAGATATTATCTTATGCTTTCTGATACTGTACACTGAGAACAGAACATCAGTTCTGTGATTGTTGCTGTTCAGTTGCTAAGTCGTGTCTGACTCTTTGTGATCTCCTGGACTGCAACACGCCAGGCTTGTCTGTCCTTCACTGTCTCATGGAATTTGCTCAGAATTATGTGCATGCAGTTGGTGATGCTCTCTAACCATCTCATGCTCTGTTGCCCCCTTCCCCTTTTGCCTCCAATCTTTCCCAGCATCAGGGTCTTTTCCAATGAGAAGGCTCTTTGCATCAGGTGGCCAAAGTATTGGAACTTCAGCTTCTGTATCAGTCCTTCCAATTCTGTGGTCTCCTGATAGAAATGCAGAACATGGATTTCATTATGAGGAAATACCAGACCAATACCAATTGTGGGACCCTCTACAAAATAACTAACTGGTAATCTTCAAAAGTGTCTAAGTTCGTAGAAGTCAAGGGCAGGTTGAAGAACTGATTTTTAGATTGGAGGAGACTGTAGAGACATGAAACTAAAAGCAGTGCAGGAACCTGGACTGGACTTGGGGCAAAAGGATAGTCATAAAGGGCATGATTGAAACCACTGTGAAATTAAAATGCCCATAGATTAGATCAGGCATCGGCAAACTACACATGCTCCTCTGGTCAAATCCAGCCCACTAGTTTTGTATGGCTTGCAAGCTAAGAATGGTTTTCACAATAAAAAGAAAAATTTGTGATGAAGAATGTAACATAAAATTTACCATTCTGAACTTTTTAAGTGTATTTTTTTTTCTCAGTTGCTCAGTTTGAGACCCCATGGTCTGTGGCCCTTCAGGCTCCTCTGTCCATGAAATTTTCCAGGCAAGAATACTAGAGTGAGTCTCCATTTCCTACTCCAGAAGATCTTCCCAACCCAGGGATTGAACATGCGTCTCTTGCACCTCCTGCATTCTTTACCACTGTGCCATCTGGGAAGCCATTTTAAGTATATGGTTCATATTATTATGTAATAGATCTCTAGAACTTTTTCATCTTGGAAAACTGAACCTCTGTGGCCACTGAACAACTCCCTATTCCCCTCTCCCCCCAAACACTGGCAACCACAATTCTGTTTTCTATTTCTATGAGTTTGACAGTTTTAGATGGCTTATATAAGTGACATCATACAACACTGGTTTTTTTCTGAGTAGCTTATTTCACTTAATGTTCTCAAGGTTTATCCATGTTGTAGCATGTAATAGGATTTCTTTTTTTAGGTTGTATAATATTTTATTGTATATATTTATCAGTTTTTCTTAGATTGTAATTAATTTTATTTTTTAAGAAATTTACATTGGAGTATAGTTGATTTACAGTGTTGGATTAGTTTCAGGTGTACAGCAAAGTGATTAAGTTATACATATTTATATATCTATTCTTTTTCAGATTCTTTTCCCATATAGGTTATTAGAGAGTGCTGAGTAGAGGTCCCTGTTCTATACCGTAGGTCCTTGTTGATTATCTATTTTATATATAATAGTGTATGTATGGGAGCTTCCCGGGTGGCTCAGTGGTAAAGAATCCACCTGCCAGTGCAAGAGATGCAGGAAACTTGGATTCGACCCCTGGGTCAGGAAGATCCCCTGGAGGAGGAAATGGCAACCCCTTCCAGAATTCTTGCCTGAAAAACTCCGTGGACAGAGTAGCTGGTCTGTGAGTCCATGGGGTCGCAAAAAGCTGGACATGACTGCGTGACTGACTGGGTGACTGAGCACACACTGAGTGTATACATGTTAATCCCAACCTCCTAATTCATCCCCCACAACAGTTTTCCCCTTTGGTAACATAAATTTGCTTTCTAAGTCTCTGTTTTGTAAATGAGTTCATTTGTATCATTTTATTAGATACCACATGTAAGTGATATCATGATATTTGTGTTTCTCTGTCTGGCATTCACATAGTATGACAATCTCTAGGTCCATCCATGCTGCTGCAAATGGCATTATTTCATTCTTTCTTACAGTTGAGTAGTATTTCATTGTATATATGTACCACATCTTTATCCAATCGTCTGTCAATGGACATTTAGGTTGCTTTCTAAACCTCTTGGCTTTCACAAATAGTGCAGCAAAGAACACTGGGGTGCCTGTATCTTTTCAAATTATGGTATTCTATGGATACATGCCCAGGAGTGGGATTGCTGGATCATGCAGTAGCTCTATTTTCAGTTTTTTAAGGAACCTCCATCCCACTCCAGTACTCTTTTGCCTGGAAAATCCCATGGGTGGAGGAGCCTGGCAGGCTTCAGTCCATGGGGTCGCTAAGAGTCGGACACGACTGAGCGACTTCACTTTCACACATTGGAGAAGGAAATGGCAACCCACTCCAGTGTTCTTGCCTAGAGAATCCCAGCAATGGGAGAGCCTGGTGGGCTGCCGTCTATGGGGTCGCACAGAGTCGGACACGACTGAAGCGACTTAGCAGCAGCAGCAGCAGCAGCATAGATCACCTTTCAGTGAGAACCTTTGATATATATACACCTGATTCATAGGAAAACTTGTGTCCCAGAGTAAGTATAAGGAAGGAAGAAAGGAATGAAGGGAGAAAGGGGGAAGGGAGGGATGGAAAGAAGGAGAAACAGAGGAAAGGAGTCAAAAAGAGGAAATAAAAGAGAAATTACCCCAAATTTTGGAAGGCAAGGAGGCAGGATTCAGAGGCATTTCAAAACTGCCCTAACTTCTCGTGTCATAGAAGGAAATCGGTCTCAAAGCTCTTTTAGTTTGTTTTAAAGCAAAAACCTTGGGTGAAGGCAAATTATTATTTTTATTGATTTGTTTTTTGACCACAGAGCATGGCATGTGGGATCTTTGGTCCATGGATCAAACCCACACCCCTTCCACTGGAAGGCAGACTCTTAACCACTGGACCACCAGGGGAATCCCAAAGGCAAATCATCTTTCGAATGCTCATGCTGTTGAGATTGAAGTGACCGGTGATATCGAGTTCATAAATTATACAGTAACACTTTGTTAACATAAATTGCTACGGTATTTTTGTGACT
This sequence comes from Giraffa tippelskirchi, assembly GCF_054371585.1. Classification (NCBI taxonomy): domain Eukaryota; kingdom Metazoa; phylum Chordata; class Mammalia; order Artiodactyla; family Giraffidae; genus Giraffa; species Giraffa tippelskirchi. The sequence continues at coordinate 215,482,542 of NC_137275.1, forward strand.
AGGCATTTGCTGAATGAAAGAAACATAATTTAAATTGGGAGCCTCCCTGTAGTTCTAGTCAAGTTCAGGCAGAAGCTCGCTGAATCAGACTCTGACATGGCATGAAATTAAAGAATCAATCAAGAATTCATTGTCACTTGGTTAACCTTAACCAAAGACTTTTTTTTTAATCACCCTGTATTCTTCATTTGCTTATTTTAAACTGTAAGTATATGGAAAAAAATGTTTATTTTTCTCATTGAAGACTATGGATCTGAAGGCTGGTTTGGCCTCTTACCTGCTTTTCACTTTTGAGTAAATCACATCTTTTCTCCAGATCATACAAATCTGTTCCTGTACCTGACAGAGTTGTGACACAATGTACACAGAAACAATCTCCAACCTCACAGTGAAAATGTGTGTGAAAGTGTTAGTTTCTCAGTCGTGTCTGACTCTTTGCAACCCCAAGAACTGTGGCTCACCAGGCTCCTCTGTCTGTGGGATTCTCCAGGCAGAATACTGGAGTGGGTAGCCGTTTCTCTCTCCAGGGGATCTTCGCTGGTCTCCTGCACTGCAGGCAGATTCTTTATTGTCTGAGCCACAGGGAAGCCCTCCAACCTCAAAGGGCTGTACAAGTAATTGTTTATAACATAGGCCCAAAGTGCATTGTGATAAAACAGTCAAAACATGCCCGCTTTCTGGGAGAGGCAGGAACAGTTGATCCTATTCAGATTTCCTCCATTTTCCCCTCCAGATCCACTCTCCAGCCGGTTCCTCACAAATTCAGCTCCTTTCTCAAGCTTCGGCTTGGTTTCGGTGGGCCTGGTGCTGATTCTCCCTGTATTACTTAGGGCTGGCTGTGTCCTTCTAACAAAAAGCCACAGCTCTTTCAGACCGCTGCTGGGCAACACTCCCCTCTCCTGACCTCTTTGGGCCCAAGGGGTCTTCCCAGGCTCCAGTTGGTTCCCCTTTTCCTTGCATGTTGCCCTTTGGGTGGGGAAGCTGTCTGACTCCTGCTTAGGAGGCTGTGAGCATGCATAGTCACTCAGCTGTGCTCAGTCCCTCAGTTGTATCCGACTCTTTGTGAGCCCGTGGACTGTAAACTGCCAGGCTCCTCTGTCCATGGGGTTTCCCAGGCAAGAATACTGGGGTGGGTTGCCATTTCCTTCTCCAGGAGATCTTCCCAACCCAGGGATTGAACTCGTGTCTTCTACATCTCCTACATTCGCAGGCAGATTCTTTACCACTGAGCCAACTGGGAAGGCCAACATGGATAGAAAAAGAAATTTTAAAGAAGGCATTTTAGACAAATGGTTTAAATTAACAAAACCGGGAAAAGGAACCATTCCCAAAGATATATGGATGCAAATGACATCTTGCCATGTCACCATTGTGGAGAAATACGTATACCGCATTTCTCAACCCACTTTGCACTCTGAACTGTGAACAAGGAAACAAAACCCAAGGTCCTCACCCCACATACTTCTTTTATTTAGCCTGAATACTCTTAGTGCCAAAATAAATGAATGCTGAATTTTTCCTGTAAGTTACTTACTCTTTAACATAACTCCATCCTTAGCATTTTTCAATGCTGAATTTTTTGCAAATTTGCAACATTCATGGCTATCACAATCGTGTGACAAAATATATATTTCCATTAAGAACATACTGAGTTGTAAACTTGGGAATGTTGTCAATCTTGTAATTTTCTTTTCATTTAAATGCCTAGTGTGTTTTTTAATGAGCCAGTCCTTTCAAAGTTTGTACTTTTAAAAAACATTTTTATTGCAAACAATCTATGCTTTTCTCCTTTTTGATTCCAAGTCATCCTTACACAGTAAGAACTCAAAATCCCATGTTTTAAATAAAAGGAGATAAAATTCTTGACTTTATTAACTAAGCATAAATATAGAGAAGAATAAAAATTTGGCTAAATAATTAAGGAGATTAAAGAGATGATGCTTATCTTTTAAATTAGTCAGTCTTAGGGTTTGATGTCTATCAGAATCACCTGTGAGGCTTGTTAAAAATAAACATCAAGTCTCTTCCAAACCTGGAGGGTCAGAGCCTGCAGTGATCTAAATCATTACAAACTCTCCACCATTCTGTATCATTATAGGATCTAATGTTCTCATCTGAGAAATGGGGATAACCTCATAGAATTGTTGTGAGGATTAATTGGGATAAGGTATATAAAGCACTTAGAGCTGTTCTTAATGTACAGTAAGTACTATAGGAGTATAGCTATTCTTATTTTTGTCCAGAGACAATTATCTATGTTTCTGCTCCTCTTGCGAACAGAAGCACTGACCACTTTTGTTCTGGCCCATTTTCTCCAGGATGTTTTTGTAGCAAATGGCCTTGGAAAATATAGGGTCTCCCTCCAGAGCAGGGGGCAGATTGGTTTTCTATCTAGTGGAATGATGTCTCCTTTTGGTGCCAATGTCTTTCATAAAAGATTTGGGCTCCCTAAGTTCAGAGCTTCTCAGCTGAAATGCAAATCCTCTGCAAGCATGGCATTCACATGGGGCCCTCTTTTTGTCTTTGTGAACTTGGGGTTGCAAGAGAAAATCAACATGAACATGAACTGCATGCTGCTTGCTGTGCCATGAGTAATAAAGTTCTTCATCTCTGGCCCAAGAGTTTTTTGTCTTCTACCACCATCCATGTGGCAGGCTAACTAGCTAGCAAAGGGAGGTAAAAATCTCAGCCCCTTCACAGTTCTTGATATTCTAGAGTATTTAAGCAAGTTGTGTTTAAACAAGTGCAATATGGCAAGCGAAAGTAATTTAATTAAAGTAACTTAAAAATAATTTCATGGAATTCCCTGGTGGTCCAATGGCTAGGACTCCATGCTTTCACTGCTGAAAAGAGGTAATTTTATTTTTCACTCCCATTTCTAGATGAATATTTGAAAGGATTCAATTCATAATTTTCTTATTGAACAACCACAGCACCATCCAGCCTCTCCCACATGCAACCACAGTCCCCATCTTATCTTCTGGTTTGAAGGGTGCTGTTAATGACTCTTGGAATCTAAATCCATCTGGCCATTATTCAGAACCACTTATCAGTGGCCAGTGGTACAGCCACAGAAGGTTTGAAGAGAATTTGCATTTCTGAACTTCCTCTGGGATATCAGTCTATCCCTTGCTCACAATTCCAGCATGTGATGCACAGTTTGCAGCACCTTCCTCCAGAGCATCTCATTTCATAGCAAGTAAAGTTTTATCCTGTTATTTCCTCAACCCACTCAATACCACTGACATCTTGATGGCTGACTCGTTCCTAAGAGAATATAGGTCACCCAGGAGGACATCTAGGAAAGTCTCCAGAGAGGCAAAAACTATTTGAAGAGTGATGACTGGTACCAGCTCCAGAGGGCTTCCCTGGTGGTGCTAGTGGTAAAGAACCTGCTTGCCAATGCAGGAGACAGAGACGTGGGTTTGATCCCTGGGTTGGGAAGAGTCCCTGAAGAAGGGCACGGCAACCTACTCCAGTATTGTTCCCTGGAAAATCCCTTGGACAGAGGAACCTGGCCGGCTACAGTCCATAGGGTCGCAAAGAGTTGGACTTGAATGAAGCAACTTAGCACCCACTTAATAGCTCCAGAGGGAAATCCAGGTGGTGTACACTGCCAGTTCTCCACCATGGCTTACACAAGGTGGCCACATCCGAAGCTGGAGGACAGTCACTTGGATTCTTTCAAAGGCTGCAAATCCTCACGCTGATGCCCTTTGAACCCATTGTGTCTACTCTGTCTCTGACTATCCTTTGGCATGCCAAATTCAATGAAGGCATGTTAGATAAGAAGAGAATGTTATTCAGGAGAAGTTGAACTCACCATAAATCCCAGGACACAGAGGAATGGTTGTGGGGATGGGGCCCTGTGAAGAGTACTGGAGCCTTGCTCCTCCAAGTGTGGTTCCTGGATCAGCAGCATCGGCATCAGCTGCAAGCTTGTTAAAGATTCAGAAACTCAAGTCTCACTTGAGACTTACTGATTCAGAAACAAAATTTTAAACAAGATCCATGGGTGATTCAAATGAACATTGTACAGTTTGAGAAGTACAGTGTTAAAGCTTTCAATGTGGGGAACCCAGGGAAATCTAGTTCTGCTCTGTTAATGGTGATCCGGGCGGGAGGCTGCATGGGAGTGTGTCATCTAAATGGCCTCTGATACTCTCCTCATTCCACATCACTGTGGACTAGACTCCAGCATCCCAGGAAATGTCTCCCAACTCCTGCCTGGCTTTTTTTTTTTTTCCCCTAACATTTATTTATTTATTTATTTTTGGGTGCACTGGGTCTTCACTGCTGCACATGGAATTTTCTTTAGTTGAGGTGAGCGGGGGCTACTCTGTAGTTGTGGTATGTGGGCTTATCATTGTATGGCTTCTCTTGCGAGGAGCATGGCTCTAGGGCGCGTGGGCTCAGTAGTTGTAGCGCATGGGCTTAGTTGCTCTGAAGCATGTGGAATCTTCCTGGATCAGGATCAAACCTGTGTCCCCTGCATTAGCAAGCAGATTCTTAACTACTGGACCACCAGGGAAGCCCCTTGCCCAGCATTCTGCAGTCAAGAAATCTGTTCTGGGGTCTCTGCTTGCCATCTCCTTATCTTGCACCTGATGCTTAATTGTCTACTGCACACCATTCCACCTTTGCATCTCCTTACCTCCACGTGGCCATGGGACAACCTCATTCTGCCTGTGTCCCACAAGCTCCAGGCTGGCCGTCCCTAATTCTGCATATGTGGATGTGGGGTTTAATAGCAAGTTCCTGTTTCTCTTGTCAGATGCCATCCGACAGAGGATGAGGTGGTTGGATGGCATCACCAACTCGGTGGACATGACTTTGAGCAAGCTCCAGGAGTTGGTGATGGACAGGGAAGCCTGGCGTGCTGCAGTCGACGGGGTTGCAAAAAGTTGGACATGACTGAGCAACTGAACTGAACTTAACTGAACTGACCTGTTTCTCTGTTCAATTACTGCATGCTCAGCTAGAAGCTTTTGGCGAGGAAAAAATGATTCAGTAAGAAAGTGGTCTATATTCTTTGATCTTTCCGAAAGACTTGGGAGAAGAAACATCTCTTTATTGGATCCTCATAGCAGAGGTTGAAGGTTCTACCTGGACACATTTGGGAGTGCCTGTTTTGGCTGAGGCTGAAATGCAATGCTGGTGTTTTTTACTAATGCTCTCACCGCACTTGTCAGGATTGTTGAAAAGTCTCTTACCAAGAAAGGAGCAAGCAATAAGGAGTTGGCAGAGCACAAAGCTCAATTTTAATATCCTTATTAAGGATCTTTTATGGGTTTTTAATTTATGTGCTCTTTTTTGGGGGGTGGTCATGCCGCATGGCTTGACGGATCTTAGTTCCCCAGCCAGGGGCTGAACCGGACCCCCAGCAATGAAAGTGCAGGCTCCTAACCACCGGACTGAGAAGTAATTCCTTTATGTGCTCATCTTTCCCTGGTTTTGACACTTGGGCTTTTTATTACCATAATCACAGTGGACATTAATTTTTAGTCCACCTCAGTTAAGATTCCAACATGCCCCATAATAATTATTCCCTGGCAAATTCCTTCAGCTTCTTTGCTTTTCTCTTTATTCATCATTACCTTGGAATAAATTCCTGAATAAAAGCAACTACTGACTTTGGCATTTCTTCCCATGAACAGCTGAACATTGTGACTAACCACATAACCAGACTAGCTGGTTTAACTTTCATTATCACAGACTATGTGTATGCACACTCAACCCTGCCCAGAAACTCCAGGATTCTCCATTAAGCTTGCTTTCTCACACAATGTGGTGACAACTTTATATTTTCATTTCTATTCTCACACCTCAGCCCTCAAGAGATACTACTACCTTATGCTTCGTTGGAAAAATAGAAGCCATTAGACTGGAGACCTTGTCTTTTCAAGGTCAAAGCTACCAACTTCTCTGCATCTACACCCATTTTTTCTTTTCTTCCTGCAATGATGGAGAAAGTGTCTCTCCTCCTACAAAATGTTAATGTAATACTTGGATGTCAAATCTTCCAATCTTCTTAGGCTTATTTGGATTGTTTCTTTTCTCCTGCATAGCCAACCTCTTCTGTATCAACTTGAAGCTTTTCACTGCAAATAAAGAGACAGAAACTACTTGTAGACTAAAAGCTCCTCTGCCCGAGGTCTGGAGCCAGACACCTAAGTGGAGTTTATGCTAATCACATGTCCTTAAGCTTCCCATGCAAAACCTTATTATAGAGAATCCTTATGAAATGGCTGTCTGCCTAACTCACAGATTATTTAAATTAAAAGTAAATGTGCTAGCCTGCACACTGGAGATTTTTCCTTGCAAATCTTTCTCCTCCCTTTAAAAATGAAGCCTAACACCAGTGTTCAGATTGTATGTTTGGCTTGAAATCCTCTTAACCCCCATCTCATTACGTGTATGCCAGGGGAATGGGCATTGGAACCATATTTAGTTTCTCCTTTTGTCTAGCTTACCAATCAGAGAGTTTTATCTTCTCTTTGTAGATATTTGGCTTTAAAATGTGATTCATTCAGGGATTTCCCTAGTGGCCCAGCGGCTAAGACTTTGCACTCCCAATGAAGGGGGGCCTGGGTTCGATCCCTGATCAGGGAACTACATCCCACTGCCTCAACTAAGTGTTAACACGCTGCAACTAAAGATCCCATGTGCCACAACTGAGACCTGGCACAGACAAATAAATACATAAAAATAAATGTATATTTTTAAAAACTGTCATTCATAAACTCTGAAGGAAGGCTAAGAAGAATTGGAACCATTATAAATTGCAGAGTTTAGCCATGAGACACCTGTACCAGCCTGTGCAGGGGTGGGTAGCATTCTTTATGATGATTTTGCAACTTACGTAACCTCTGTTGGATGCACTGGAAGCAGCTGGAATGATGTGGAATCAGGACGGGTTCTCTAGACTCTCCGCTCAACTAGATCCTATCTGCGGCTCTTCAGTGGTAAGAAAGTGAGCAGCTGGCTTCTGTCTCCCTGATGACCTAGTGGGTCAAGGATATAAACCCGCTAGGATTGGACTGTGTGAGTTGTGCGAGTTTTCCATTTGCTCTAAATAAGAATGCTGGAGGAGTGGAAGAATTGTAAATGAGTTTCTCCACAGACGTGACTGAGTGGGCTGGACAGCAAAGGGCAAGTGAGTGTGAAAAAAAAAGAAACAAATATTCTCAGAATCCCCTCCCCACTCCTTTCTTCAAGTGAATGACTGATAGAAGAGGGAGGTCAGAAAGAGACAGATAGTAACTCTTCTTTTTAAAAAGGAAGCATATATCAAGGGAGCGGAAGAGAGGTTATACTCATACCAGTCTGACAAAATTTATAAACTGGACTGGCAATGAAATTCCTGATATTCCAGCTACATAAACCAACTCACTCACACTAGCAGACCTCTCTGCTAGAGACAAAACCAAAAGAAAGTTGAAGAGCAATGCCTGCTTTTAGTTAGCCACCCTCACCCTAATTTAAAATTTAAAAAAATAATCTTGTAGTATCAATTCCGTGCCTTATAGTGAACTTTAAAACACTGCAATATCCCAAAGCATATACAGAATGGTTGTTTTTCACCTATTGATTTGTGAGTGTGTAGGCTGTGACTCTTGTTCAGTCAATACAGTCAACTTTTAGACCAAGCAGGTCAATGGAAGTATGAAAAAAGTATACTCAGTTTGAATGGGAAGACCTTTCAAAAGTCTTATACCCAGAAATTATAATAAGAGGTCTTCTGTCATTTCAGGTAAGTGGAGATTATAGCTACATGTGAACAGGTCTATGAGTTTTGGTCAGCCAATCAGTAGTCACCCAGCACAGGTATACAAGTGTCGGGTTATCTAGGTGTATGAAATATGACAACCCTATTGCTCTAGAAGGACAGTGCAGATCCGTTAGGCTAAAATTTATGATTAGAGCAGTTTTTATCTTTATTGTTTTGCCATTGGATATGTAGACAGAGCCAATTCACTCCATATTATTTTACCCAGGTTATTTGCCTTGTAGGTTAATCAATTTAGTCATCATTCAGGAAGTACCCACTGAATGCTAATTATGTACAAGGTATTATGGAAATATAAAGAATTACAAGTCATGGCCTTAATACTTATTTACAGACATTTTTAGAGCAGCTTAGTTCACAACAAAATTGAGGGGAAAGTACGGAGATTTTCCGTGTGCCTTTTTCCCACGTATGCATAGTCTCCCCCATTATCAACATCCCCCTATCAGAGTGGGACATTTGTTACAACTGATGAATCTACATTGACACATCACAATACCCAAAGTGCTTAGTTTACATTAGGGCTCATTCATTCCTCTAAAGCATTCTATTTGTTTGGACGAACATAAAATGACATGTATCCATCATTATTATATCATACACAGTATTTTCATTGCCCTAAAAATCCTCTGTGCTTTGCCTAATCATCCCTCTCTCTCCCAACCCCTCTCAATCACTGATTATTTTTATTGTCTCCATAGTTTTGCCTTTTCTAGAATGTCATATAATTGGAATCATATAGTATGTAGCCTTTTCAAATTGGTTTCTTTCACTTAGTAATATGCATTTTAGCTTCCTCCATGTCTTTTCATGTCTTGATAGCTCATTTCTTTTTAACTCTGAATAATATTCCATTGCCTAGATGTACCTCATTTATCCATTCACTTACTGCAGGACAAACTTGGCACTTTGAAGTCTGGGCAATTATGAATCAAGCTGCTAGAAACGACCATATGCAGCTTTTTGTGTAGACACATTTGAACCTTTTGGGTAAATACCAGGGAACGCAATTGCTGGACTGTCTGATAAGAGTATGTTTAGTTTTTTAAGAAATGCCAAACTGTCTTCCTAAGTGACTGTACCCTTTTTGCATTTCCACCAGCAATGAATGAGAACTCCCATTGTTGAATTTGAGCAAGAATGGATACATGTATATACATATGGCTGAGTCCCTTTACTATTCACCTGAAACTATCACAACATTGTTAATTGGCTATATCTGAAGTTTAAAAGATAAATAAAAATAATTCTCACTAAAAGAAAAAAAGAACTACCATTGCTTCACATCCTCCTCAGTATTCGGTGTTGTCAGTGTTCCAGATTTTAGCCTTCCCAATAGATGTGTAGTGATATCTCATTTTTGTTGTTTTTTGTTTGGTTGGTTGTTTTAGTTGCAGCGTGTGGGATCTAGTTCCCTGACCAAGGATGAACCTGGGCCCCCTGCGTTGGGAGCACGGAATCTTAGCCACTGGACCACCAGGGAAGTGGTGGAAGTCTCCTAATATCATTTCAATTTGCATTTCCCTGATTACATATGATGTGGAACATCTTTTCATATACTTATTTGCCATCTGCATATGTTCTTTGGTAACATGTCTCTTAAGATTTCTGGCCCATCTTTTAATCAGGCCTTTCCTTTCCTCATTGCTGAGTTTTAAGAGTTCTCTGTATATTCCAACAGTTCTTTATCAAATGCATCTTTTGCAAATATTTTCTTCCCATCTGTGGCTTGTATTCTCATCTTCTGGACACTGTCTTTCACAAAGCAGAAGTTTTTAAATTTTAATGAAGTCCAGCTTCTCAATTATTTCTTTCATGGATTGTGCTTTTGGTGTTGTGTTGTTAAATTCACCAACATACTCAAGTTGAATCAGCTTTTTGATCTGTGATTTTAGTTTTAAAACATACGTGCATTGCAGCATTTTTTTTCTTCATTTGGAAAAGAAAGATTTTGACACTTCTTGCAATGTGCATGAATTAATTGTGCATGTACTTACAAATTTGCAAATGTTACTATTAATAAAGACTTTTCTTTTGGAGGACTTCCTTGGTGGCTCAGCTGGTAAATAATCCTCCTGCAATGCAGGAGACCTGGGTTGGGAAGGTCCCCTGGAGAAGGGAACGGCTACCCACTCCAGTATTCTGGCCTGGAGAATTCCATGGACTGTATAGTCCATGGGGTCACAAAGAGTCAGGCATGACTGAGCGACTTTCACTTTCTCTTTTGGAATAAGTATGTGTGTTTGGTCTGTGGCAAGTTAACATCAAATGAAATCAAGTTAAATTTATGGAAGTCTCAAGCCCATATTGATACTAGAAAATTATATTCCATATGACTTCCCAATGCTGTTTGTTGAAACTTAGAAATGCTGTAGAGATCAGTCTCAGTTACTAGAATCCAAAGTTCATCTGTGATCGAGTTGCTACTCATGAACTCTGTTTTAGGCTATTTGTCTATTAACTCCTGGAGGTCGTTTAACTGGAGGTTGTCTGTGAAGAAATCACTGTTTACTATGCTTATTGTTTCCTCTTTTATAGAGCTCATAAAGAGATACAAGATTTAAAACCCTGGGCACACATAAATAATAAAATATAATGGACTGGAATGGGTGCATTTAACTCAGATGACCATTATGTCTACTACTGTGGGCAAGAACTCCTTAGAAGAAATGGAGTAGTCCTCATAGTCAACAAAAGATTCTGAAATGCACTACTTGGGTGCAGTCTCAAAAATGACAGAATGACCTCTGTTCATTTCCAAGGCAAACCATCCAATATCGCAGTAATTAAAGTCTACGCCCTAACCAGTAATGCTGAAGAAGCTGAAGTTGAATGGTTCTTTGAAGACCTACAAGACCTCCTAGAACTAACACCGAAAAAAGATGTCCTTTTCATTATAGGGGACTGGAATGCAAAAGTAGGAAGTCAAGAGATAGCTGGAGTAATAGTCAAATTTGGCCTTGGAATACAAAACAAAGCAAACTTTTACCAAGAGAATGCACTGGTCATAGCAAACAACCTCTTCCAACAACACAAGAAATGATTCTACACATGGACATCACCAGATGGTCAGTACTGAAATCATATTGATTATATTCTTTGTAGCCAAAGATGGAGAAGCTCTATACAGTCAGCAAAAACAACACTGGAAGCTGACTGCAGCTCAGATCATGAACCCCTTATTGCCAAATTCAGGCTTAAATTGAAGAAAGTAGGGAAAACCACTAGTCCATTCAGGTATGATCTAAATCAAACCCCTTATGATTATATAGTGGAAGTGACAAATAGATTCAAGGGATCAGATCTGATAAGTACTTGAAAAACTATCGATGGAGGTTTGTGACATTGTACAGGAGGCAGGGATCAAGACCAGCCCCAAGAAAAAGAAATGCAAAAGGCAAAATGGTTGTCTGAGGAGGCCCTACAAATAGCTGAGAAAAGAAGAGAAGTGAAAGGCAAAGGAGAAAAGGGAAGATATACCCATTTGAATGCAGAATTGCAAAGACTAGCAAGGAGAGATAAGAAAGCCTTCTTCAGTGATCAATGCAAAGAAATAGAGGAAAACAAGAGAATGGGAAAGACTAGAGATCTCTTCAAGAAAATTAGAGATACCAAAGGAACATTTCCTGCAAAGATGGGCACAATAAAGGACAGAAGTGGTATGGACCTAACAGAAGCAGAAGATATTAAGAGAAGGTGGCAAGAATACACAGAACTATACAAAAAAGATCTTTATGACCCAGATAACCACGATGGTGTGATCACTCACCTAGAGCCAGACATCCTGAAATACAAAGTCAAGTGGGCCTTAGGAAGCATCACTACGAACAAAGCTAGTGGAGGTGATGGAATTGCAGCTGAGCTATTTCAAATCCTGAAAGATGATGCTGTGAAAGTGCTGCACTCAATATGCCAGCAAATTTGTAAAACTCAGCAGTGGCCACAGGACTGGAAAAGGTCAGTCTTCATTCCAGTTCCAAAGAAAGGCAATGCCGAAGAATGTTCAAACTACTGCACAATTGCATTCATCTCACACGCAGCAAGTTCAGTTCAGTTCAGTCGCTCAGTCGTGTCCGACTCTCTGCGACCCCATGAATTGCAGCACGCCAGGCCTCTCTGTCCATCACCAACTCCCGGAGTCTACCCAAACCCATGTTCATCGAGTCGGTGATGCCATTCAACCGTCTCATCCTCTGTCATCCCCTTCTCCTCCCGCCCCCAATCCTACCCAGCATTAGGGTCTTTTCCAATGAGTCAACCCTTTGCATGAGGTGGCCAAAGTATTGGAGTTTCAGCTTCAACATCAGACCTTCCAATGAACACCCAGGATTGATCTCTTTTAGGATGGATTGATTGGATCTCCTTGCAGTCCAAGGGACTCTCAAGAGTCTTCTCCAACACCACAGTTCACAAGCATCAATTCTGCGGCGCTCAGCTTTCTTCACCGTCCAACTCTCACATCCATACATGACCATTGGAAAAACCATAGCCTTGATTAGATGGACTTCTGTTGGCAAAGTAATGCCTCTGCTTTTAAATATGCTATCTAGGTTGGCCATAACCTTCCTTCCAAGGAGTAAGCGTCTTTTAATTTCACGGCTGCAGTCACCATCAGTAGTGATTCTGGAGCCAAAAAAAATAAAGTCTGACACTGTTTCCACTGTTTCCCCATCTATTTCCCATGGAGTGATGGGACCAGATGCCATGATCTTAGTTTTCTGAACGTTGAGCTTTAAGCCAACTTTTTCACTCTCCTGCTTCACCTTCATCAAGAGGCTCTTTAGTTCTTCTTCACTTTCTGCCATAAGGGTGGTGTCATCCGCATATCTGAGGTTATTGATATTTCTCCCGGCAATCTTGATTTCAGCTTGTGTTTCTTCCAGCCCAGCGTTTCTCATGATATACTCTGCCTATAAGTTAAATAAGCAGGGTGACAATATACAGCCTTGACGTACTCCTTTTCCTATTTGGAACCAGTCTGTTGTTCCATGTCCAGTTCTAACTGTTGCTTCCTGACCTGCATACAGGTTTCTCAAGAGACAGGTGAGATGGTCTGGTATTCCCATCTCTTGCAGAATTTTCCACAGTTTATTGTGATCCACACAGTCAAAGGCTTTGGCATAGTCAATAAAGCAGAAATAGATGTTTTTCTGGAACTCTCTTGCTTTTTCGATGATCCAGCGGATATTGGTAATTTGATCTCTGGTTCCTCTGCCATTTCTAAAACCAGCTTGAACATCTGGAAGTGCATGGTTCATGTATTGCTGAAGCCTGGCTTGGAGAATTTGGAGCATTACTTTACTAGCATGTGAGATGAGTGCAATTGTGCGGTAGTTTGAGCATTCTTTGGCATTGCCATTCTTTGGGATTGGAACGAAAACTGACATCTTCCAGTCCTGTGGCCACTGCTGAGTTTTCCAAATTTGCTGGCATATCGAGTGCAGCTCTTTCACAGCATCACCTTTGAGTATTTGAAATAGCTCAACTGGAATTCCATCACCTCCACTAGCTTTGTTCGTAGTGATGCTTTCTAAGGCCCACTTGACTTCACATTCCAGGATGTCTGGCTCTAGGTGAGTGATCACACCATCATGATTACCTGGGTCGTGAAGATCTTTTTTTGTACACACAGCAAAGTAATGCTCAAAATCCTCCAATCTAGGCTTCAACAGTACATGACCCAAGAACTTCCAGATGTTCAAGCTGGATTTACAAAAGACAGAGGACCAGAGATCAAATTGCCAACATCCATTCGATCATCGAAAAAGCAAGAGAGTTCCAGAAAAACATCTATTTCTGCTTTATTGACTATGCCAAAGCCTTTGACTGTGTGGATCACAACAAACTGTGTAAAATTCTTAAAGAGATTGGAATACTAGACCACCTTACCTGCCTCCTCAGAAATCTGTATTCAGGTCAAGAAGCAACAGTTAGAACTGGACGTGGAACAACAGATTGGTTCCAAATCAGGAAAGGAGTATGTCAGGGCTGTATATTGTCACCCTGCTTGTTTTATATGCAGAGTACATCAAGCAAAATGCTGGGCTGGATGAAACACAAGCTGAAATCAAGATTGCCGGCAGAAATATCAATAACCTCGGATATGCAGATGACACAGAACTTTCAGCAGAAAGTGAAGAAGAAGAACTAACTCTTGATGAAAGTAAAAGAGGAGAGGGAAAAAGTTGGCTTAAAACTCAATATTCTGAAAACTAAGATCATGACATCTGGTCCCATCACTTCATGGCAAATAGATGGGGAAACAATGGAAACAGTGACAGACTTCATTTTTTTGGCTCCAAAATCACTGCAGATGCTTGCTCCTTTGAAGAAAAGCTATTACCAACCTAGACAGCATATTAAAAAGCAGAGACATTACTTTGAAACAAAGGTCTGTCTAGTCAAAGTTATGGTTTTTCCAGTAGTCATGTATGGATGTCACAGTTGGACTATAAAGAAAGCTGAGCACTGAAGAATTGATGCTTTCGAACTGTGGTGTTGGAGATGACTCTTGAGAGTCCCTTGGACTGCAAGGAGATCCAACCAGTTCATCCTAAAGGAAATCAGTCTTGAATATTCATTGGAAGGACTGATGCTAAAGCTGAAACTCCAATACTTTGGCCACCTGATGCAAATAATTGACTCTTTTGAAGAGATCCTTATGCTGGGAAAGATTGAAGGTGGAAGGAAAGGGGGATGACAGAGGATGAGATGGTTGGATTGCATCACCAACTTGATGGCCATGGGTTTGAGCAGGCTCCAGGAGTTGTTGATGGACAAGGAGGCCTGGCGTGCTGCAGTTCATGGGGTCGCAAAGAGTCAGACAGGACTGAGTGACTGAACTGAACTGAATTGATAGGCTACATCTCAAATCTCCATGTTCAGTTATCTAATTTTGAAATTTGGACTAAAATAAATAGAGTCAAGGCCAGAGATTAGATAAAAAGGATGTTTTGGCTCCTAGGTAATTGCTTAAGTAATTTAATATTTGTTGACACAATCCACCCAGAAGATTGTTCTGATTTATTGAACATGTTTTCACTTAAGCAGTTTAGCCACAGGAGGTGATAGATCTTAAACCTCATTCCTTGCCTGGGCTCTATTATAGTATGAAGTGAACCAATGAGTGATAAGTCTCCCTGGTTCTTCTATTACAGTCTTGGGAAAGAAATTCAGGAAGGAAGAAGTTCTGCTCTGGGAACAGGGGTTGTGGGGAAAACGTTACCAATGGAATAGCCCCTGTGGCTGCAGTTGGTGGTACATCCATTCCTATTGGATCAAGACGTAGGGCTTTTTACAATCACTAGTGGATTCAATTAGCTGTTATCGTTTTCTTGTACTGCCCTTAACTGGTTTTGGAATCTATATCACATTAACCTCATAGAATGAGTAGGCAAATTTTGAAAGTCTTCTTCTTTTTTTTTTTTTGTAATCACTTGTTCTTTTCAGGAGAGACAATGTGATGACTTTCAGTTTCCTTAATATTTATACAAGCATCACCTTTGGCATTTTATATATTTCTAGGAACTTTTGCATCTCACCTAACTTTTTCAATGTACTATCTATTTGGTGGCCTTCAACATTTTATTCCAGATTCTATTTTATGGAGTTTTCTACAATGAGAGACAAGAGCATTTCTACTTCTCTGAGTAGGGTGATTCTGTCCAGGATGCAGCATCCTTATGACTGATCCTGACCTGGCCCTTCTGTGGTCCTCCCTGGCTGCCATCTAGTTTGTCTTACCTTTCTTCAGAGTTCTAACCCCAGCTTAGGCATCCTCCTTGAGGGCGCTAGCCATGGTTAATAACCAAAAGGGATAAAAAAGAACTCAAAGGGGCACACAGCAAAAGAAGTAGTAGATGCATGCCTAATAGGTACAGGATTTCCTTCTGGGGTGATGAAAGGTCTAAGAACTAGATTACGGTGATGGTTGTACAACACGGTGAAGCTACTTCATGCCACTGAAGTGTACACTTTAAAATGGCATTCCTGAAACTAATATTGCATGTCAATTATTCATCAATATTAAGTACATATATACATTGGGCTTCCCTGGTAGTTCAGATGGTAAAGAATCCACCTGAAATGTAGGAGACCAGAGTTCAATCCCTTGGTTGGGAAGATCCTCTGGAGAAGGGACTGGCTACCTACTCCAGTATTCTTGCCTGGAGAATTCCATGGACAGAGAAGCCTAGTGGGCTATAGTCCATGGGGTCGCAAAAAGTTGGACACGACTGAGCGACTAACACTTCACTTCAAAATAAACATAATAAAATTTACTGTCTGAACCAGTGTATGTATGTAAGTAGTGTGTGTATTAGTCGCTAAGTTGTGTCTTACTCTTTGTGACCCGATAGACTAGCCTACCAGGCTCTCTGTGTATGGGATTCTCCAGGCAAGAATACTGGAGTGGGTAGCCAGTCCCTTCTCCAGGGGATCTTTCCGACCCAGGAATCGAACCCAGGTCTCCCGCATTGCAGGCAGATTCTTTACCACAATAAAAAAAAAAAATTAATCTCAGACTTGGGGCAAGAGCCTCCTCTGAGTTTCCAAGGTCCTTATTTATTTACTTTCCCCTCGGGTGCAAGGGTAGTAGCCTCCTTTTGCTTTTACTATTTCTTTAAATTTTTTTCTTGTTTATAAACGTAATATAAAAGCTACCACTTTATCCATTTTGAAGAGTATGCACACTTCTAGAGGTTATAAGCTGAAACGAAGTTGTCGGCAGGGTTGGTTCCTTCTGGGCTTCCCAGGTGGCTCAGTGGTAAAGGATCTGCCTGACAATGCAGTAGATGCAAGAGACGTGCCTTCAGTCCCTGAGGGGGGAGGATCCCCCGGCAACTAACTCCAATATTCTTGCCTGGAAAATTCCACGGACAGGGAAGACAGCCCATGGGGTCACAAAGAGTCGGACCTGACTGAGCGACTGAGTGACTGACTTGGTTCCTTCTGGGGCTTCTGAGGGACGATCTTCTCCATGCCTCTCTCCTAGCTCTTGCTGGTTGCTGGTGATCCTCAGGGTTCCCTGCCTTGTGGCAGCATAACTCCAATTTCTGCTTCTGCCTTCACATGGTCGTCTTCCCTGTGTGTGCGTCTCTGTTTTCTTATAAGGTCACTTCTTATTCCGTGACTTCATTTTCATTGATTACATCTGCAAAGACCCTATTTCCAATTAAAGTCACATTCCCTGGTATCAGAGGTTAGGACGTGAACATATCTTTTTGGGGAGGACCCAATTCAACCCACGGCAGGAGCCATCACTAAGGTGGTGACAAAGAAAACTGGGGCCAAGTCTGCAGACAGATCTGTTTACTTTCAGAGAAGAAAAAACAAAAAGTCTTCTTTTCCTTTTCCAGTCTTGCAGTGTGCTTCAAGCACCCTCTCTTAGCAGAGTTTAACATCCAGCTAGCTGGGAACAGGGCAATGCAGTTTGCAAAGTGCTGTATTCTAGGGAAGAGGCAACACATTCGTAACAGCCACAGGCTAAAGTTCTGCCTGCTTTGAAGGGAGCCTTCCCTATGTTAGTTTTATCTTGACCGTGGAGTTCAAAATCAGCTGTGGGACTATAACATAGGAAGGGAAGAGTCCAAATAGAGGAGATGCTTAGGCTAGATCTGGTAGGATATAGGAGGTGGGAAGGTCTTGAAGTGGGAGAGGGATATGTTAGGCAGAAGGACCAGTATGAACAGAAGCAGAGCGTATGATGGAATAGATTGTTACGGAATCCTGAAGGCCATGCTACGGTATTTCAGTGCTAATCTGAGGGTGAATTTGGGAAACAGCAATATGACCAAATTTGTAATTAGAAAATGTCCTTTATCTCCAGGCAGCAGGGGAACGCCTTTCATTTGGAAGGAGACCCTGAGCAGATAGCAATGAGCTTCTATAGGAGGAATGTGCATAAAGTAGACTGAGAAACCTGCATAGCTGAAGAGTCTGATGGGAGACAAGGTTCAATAAGAATCATCACATGTTTCAAGTATGGAAACAACATGATCTGATGTGCATGTGGCTGGCATCTCAAACACAACATGTCTCAAATGAATGCATCATCTTACACTGTAAGTTTACATTCTTTCTGTGTTCTTAATTTCAGGAATGGCACCTGGTTTCCTAAACCCGAGTGTTATCAGGACTCATTCCCCTCCTTCACTCTTCCAGGAAAAAAAAAAAAATGCCCATTTTTTTCTTTTAAATGGGTCTCCACTTTTCTCCATTCTTTGTCCGTCCTTGGTGCTACCACATTGAAATATCCCTGTAGCATCGCTTGCTTGGACTGATCACTATCTCATAACAGTCTACCTAACATCTCCCAGATCATTTTCTCAGGCAGAATAATTGTTCTGAAATGTAAATTTGAATACCAGTTTATTACATAAAAATTTCTACACTGGCTCTGCATTGCTCTTAGCATAAAGGACAACTTCTTCACCCTGAAATAAAATGACCCCTCTGACTGATGAAACTGACTTTTTCCAGCTTCACCCCCTCCACTCCTCACTCCCCACTCCACCCCTAACCCAGTCATATGGACTTTCATTTCTTGAAAAGCTTCATGTTTTTTTCTTGACTGTCTCTTTTTTCTTCTTGGTACTTAACATCCCAACTGCCTTATCCCAAAACTTCTCCCTTACCCCCACCCCTCAAATTATCCTCTATTTGTCCTTTATGCATTTATTTTTATCTTGAATGAGTACTGAATTTTATTAAAAATTTCCTGTATCTATTAAAATGATTATATGTGTCTCCTTTCCCCCTCTTTGAGTATGGTAAATTCCACTGATTGAGTTTCCAAATTTTAAGCCAGACTTGTATTTCTGAAAATAACTCCATTCAGTTGCGATATACTAGCCTTTTCATATGTTGCCAATTTTTATTTGGGAAAATATCATGTAGTATCTTTGTGATATACAACACATGAAGGTTGTGAGTATCTTTCTCTTTCTCTCTCTTTTTTTTTTTGGACCAAGTGGCATGTGGCATCTTACTTCCCTGACCAGGGATTGAACCTGCACCCCCAGCAGTGGAAGCGAGGAATCTTAACCACTGGACAGCCAGGGAAAGTTCCTATTTGTCCTTCAGAGTCAGTTTTGATGTTAACTCCTCCTGGAATAATTGACTCTAACTGACATAGGTATACCTATGGCTGATTCATGTTGATGTTTGGCAGAAAGCAACACAATACTGTAAAGCAATTATCCTTCAATTAAAAAGAAATAAATTTAATTTTTTAAAAATAGAGTCAGTTTAGATGTTAACTCTTCCGGGAATAATTGACCTGAACTAGCACTTGTCTTGATTCTAATAATTTTAAGGTAGGCAGCTCTCCTATATGTCTCCATTACTTCTCTCTCTAATATGTATATATATATATGTATATATATATATAATAGATCTTAATTCTTCCTGGAATAATTGACCTGAACTAGCACTTGTCTTGATTCTAATAATTTTAAGGTAGGCAGCTCTCCTATATGTCTCCATTACTTCTCTCTCTAATATGTATATATATATATGTATATATATATATAATAGATCTTAATTCTTCCTGGAATAATTGACCTGAACTAGCACTTGTCTTGATTCTAATAATTTTAAAGTAGGCAGCTCTCCTATATGTCTCCATTACTTCTCTCTCTTTAATATGTATATATATATATAATAATACACATATACACATATATAGTATATGTTCTGTTATAGGATATATCTATCGTTACCTTGTTTCATTTTCTTAAAAGAATCTATTGTATCTTAAAGTTTATTTATTTGCTTGTTTATTGTCTGTCATCCTCCACCAGAATATATGCTCCATAAGATCAAGAACCTTGTCTTCTTTTCTCACTATGTCCCCAGAGCTTACAACAGTACCTAGTTCATAGTAAAGACTCAAGGGAATGAATGATACAAACAACTTTGTTGAGGTAAAGTTCTTCATGTTGCTATACAGTCCCATGTAATATTTGGGACATAATTATACTAAAAATGTTTATCTGAAATTCAAATTTAACTGAACGATCTGTATTTTTTCTTGCAGCTGTACCTCCAGAACACATTCGATAATCAGTTCAGTTCAATTCAGTCGCTCAGTCGTGTTCGACTCTGCGACCCCATGAACCGCAGCGTGCCAGGCCTCCCTGTCCATCACCAATTCCCGGAGTCCACCCAAACCCATGTCTATCGAGTCGATGATGCCATCCATCCATCTCATCCTCTGTCTTCCCCTTCTCCTCCTGCCCTCAATCTTTCCCAGCATCAGGGTCTTTTCAAATGAGTCAGCTCTTCGCATCAGGTGACCAAAGGATTGGAGTTTCAGCTTCAACATCAGTTCCAATTCGAGAATACATGGATACATTTCTGGGGCTTCCCAGGTGGTGCTAGTGGTAAAAGAACCCACTTGCTAATTCAGGAGACTTAAATGAGGCGGATTCGATCCCTGTGTTGGGAAGATCCCTGGAGGAGGGCATGGAGAATCCCATGGACAGAGGAACCTGGAGGGCTACAATCCATTGGGTCGCAAAAAGTTGGACACGACTGAAGCGATTTAGTGCAAACGCACCGATACATTTTTGATTGTCAGGATTAGGGTGGTGGTACTACTGTAATCTAGTGTGTAGAGACCAGAGACGCTGCTAAGCATCTTGCAATGCGTAGGACAGCCCCTAAAAGGCAAAGAATTATCCAGTTCAAATGTCAATAGTGTGGAGGCTAAGAAACCCAGAACAAGATGGCCATGCACTTTAAGTCAGATAACGTCTAGAATCTCTAACTAAGTTTAGGTTACTTTTGGAAAGGCAGAATGGGGTTATCGAGACCCAGCTTTAAAACCCTGGGCACACATCTTGACGCTGAAAACCCACCGGAAGAGAGCTAGATTACCAACCGCAGCAGGTGAGGTCGTGATGCCTTAAAGATTGCGTGGGAAGGGGACAGTAGAGCGCCCTTCACACACTGGTTAAGTGCACCTCAGAGACAGAGACATCCTTTAGGTCTGTCAGACTGAGAACAAACCTTGTCCTCTGGGACTAGGAACAAGTTTCCAGACCTACCGGAAGCGGCCGGGCTGCTGAAGCGTCCTGTTCCCCTAGCAACGGTCGTGAAGGAAGTGGTTGCTGCCGCCGCGCCCGGTGCGCCTGCGCCGAGGCGCCGAGTGCTGACGTGGAGCTGAGCCCGGGCCGCCGAGTGGGGCGCAACGCGGAGCGCCGGGGTGCGGCTGGGCTCTCGGAGCCGTGGCCCAGCCGGGATGGCGATCCCGTTCGCTCCGCGCCGGGGAGCCGGGGCTGCCAACCGGCGCTGGTTAGTGCTGCTGCCGCCCCTGCTGCTCGCGCTGCTGCTGGCGCGGCCCGCGGCTGCCCTGGTGGAGGGACTCTATTGCGGCACGCGGGACTGCTACGAGGTGCTGGGCGTGAGCCGCACGGCCAGCAAGGCGGAGATCGCGCGGGCCTACCGCCAGCTGGCCCGGCGCTACCACCCCGACCGCTACCGGCCCGAGCCTGGCGAGGAGGGCCCGGGACGGACGCCGCAGAGCGCCGAGGAGGCCTTCCTGCTGGTGGCCACCGCCTACGAGACTCTCAAGGTAAGCCTGGGGGCTGCGAGGACCTGCCAGGGAAGCGCGCGGCGCGACCCCGTTGTCACCTGGCCGGTGGAGCGAGGCTCCCTGTGATTCCGGCGCCCGGCTCGACCACCTCTACCACCACTAGGATGCTCGGGCTTTCCCAAGTGAGCGAGCCCACATGGCCCATCGACGAAGATGGGAACCCCTTCAGTCTTGGGGAGTAGCTAGCCCCCTACATTTTGTGGCTGTCTTCGGTTTGCAAAGGTTTGGGCTTCTTATGGTTTGGTGAAGCCATTTTAATAAGACGCAGCTCACACTCGGAAAGCAGGGTGATTATTATTATCGAGGTCTGTGATAGAACACTGGAAAGATCTCCAGTGACAGTGCGATCGCCCCAATTTGACATGACAGAAACTTGGTTTCG
This sequence comes from Giraffa tippelskirchi, assembly GCF_054371585.1. Taxonomy (NCBI): domain Eukaryota; kingdom Metazoa; phylum Chordata; class Mammalia; order Artiodactyla; family Giraffidae; genus Giraffa; species Giraffa tippelskirchi. The sequence goes on from NC_137275.1 coordinate 215,504,310, forward strand.
GGGGATGGTATTAATTGTGACATTCAGCTTGGGCATAAGGTTCTAGAAAAACACTAAGAACACCAGATGTTTGACTTTTGGCGCTGACACCCGCATGTGACCTTGGATAGTGACTGAATATGTCAGACTACCTGTTTCTTCCTATGCAGGATTATGGCTATGAAACCTGCTCAGTGGTTTGTTATGAGGATTAGATGATCAATGAGAAACCTCCTACATAGGAGCTGCAAATTGGTGCTTAATGACTTGAGTTTCAAGACTCTGGGAATTTCTAGTAGGAAATATTTTGTGAATATATGTGTAGTTATTTAACAAAGGATTTATTGAATCCTATGGAAATGGGGAGGGCTTCCCTCCTAGCTCAGTCAGTAAAGAATCTGCCTGCAACGCAGGAGACCCATGTTCAATCCCTGGGTTGGGAAGATCCCCTGGAGAAGGAAATGGCAACCCACTCCAGTATCCTTGCCTAGAAAATCCCATGGACAGAGGAGCCTGGTGGACTGCAGTCCATGGGGTTGCAAAGAGTTGGGCACAACTGAGTGACTAACACACTTATGGGGATGGGGAGATTTAGTCTGATCCTGTTTTCTACTGCAGCAAAAAGCAAACCTTAAGAAATCACAAAGTACGAATCGTATTTGGTGTGTTACTGTTTCGGGGGTCTCTTCATGCTAATACAACAGCAGTTTCAGTTATATTGTATTTTTTTTCTATTTTTTCTATCTTTTTGAGGCACCAGTTTTCATGTTGTTGTATGGTCTGCTTTTAACGACTACTTTGAGTGGGTATAGTATAATTCAACCGTGGATTATTTTTCCAGATAAGATTTCTAGGGCTGAAAATACCGAGTCAAGGAGTTCATGGCTTACTTTCCAGAGCAGTTCAGATAATATCGAGCCATAAAATTCAACAACTTCGTACCAGCATTGGTGAGATTGCAGTTCTCATTGGCAGTTACCTGAGGAATGGGTGGGGGTTTGAGAAAGTGCGGTGGCTAGAGGCAACCAAGAGGGATTGATTGTCTGTTATTTAGGATGAAGAGTGACTAAGGAAAGACTGCCGAAAGATGGGGAAAATTTTCATCCAAGGCAGCCCAGCACCTGAAGCTCCAGTCTGTTTTTCTGCAGTGAGGAAAGACAGCGGTCCAACAAGCGGCCAGAGCGCCCGCCACTGCTCCTCCGAAGCCCTCATAGCACAGAAGGGAGCACTGGGCAGGTGAAGAGCGTCCAGAAGAGAGGCAGCAGAAACACTGGCAACTCTTGCCTTCTGCTGGGGTTGGAGATGGTAGATTTGGCGTGAAAAGGGTGAGCATAGTATTAAGAACTTTGAAAACAAACACCAAGAGATAGAGACAGTACAGAAAATCGGGGCGGGGCGGGCTGGGGGGAGGACTCCCAGGACTCTTAACTGTTCTTGCTGTTTTCTTGAAGAGACAAATGCAGAGGCTGATCTGGTGGCTCTGGCATGGTTGCCTCTCCTGTTTCTACAAGTGTAGCACTGATCGGTCAGCTAATAGAGAGCTCGAGGAAATAATCTGTCCACTCAAGAACAAGCAACTCTGAGGCAGTTAAAAAGGAGTAATGTCTGGAGAAAGGCGCACTGTTCCTCTTGATTGGGACAGGTTTGTGGCAGCCGCAGATGCCTCCAAACGGGGAACTAGAATTAGAGTTGCAGTGATGGTGGGAGTGAGAGAGTGTTCTATAGGTTCCCCAACCCCACTCATTATTACTCAGGAGAACAGAAATTATCTGTGAGAGAAAAGGGGAGTCTGGACTTAGTTCGGACCCTTGCTGAGCTCTGTGAAAACTTCCATGTTAATTTTATAGAGATAGATATGGATTCCACTTCCAACTGGAACACCTCCAGAAACTTTTTTTTTTTTTAAAGTTCATTGCAGATGCCCTCTCCTGGAATAAGGAAGAGGACTTTGTCTTGCTGTATGTGCAAGAAGTTGTTAAAAACAAATAGGGTGGTCTGATTTTATTGCTGTCATAACAGAATTGAGAAAGTTGTCAGAAGATATAATTTCTGGAGGATGCAGTGATCTGATAAACTGGGGTCATCCCCCTGAGGCAACAGTGTGTGGCACGACGTGCATGTTCAGTTGTGCCTGACTCTTTGTGACCCCATGGACTGTAGCACACCAGGCTCCTCTGTCCATGGGATTTTCCAGGCAAGAATACTGGAGTGGATTGCCATTTCCTTTCTATTTGCTCTTTTTGATACACACTATAAATTTCTCCATAAAGACTAGCAGTAAACCCCGTGAGAGTGGAAAAGGAGGGAGGATCTTGCTAGGGCCTTGGGAAGACTGGGTCCTCCTTCACAGCCATGTTCAGTTATTGCCGGCATATGGCGAGAAAAGTTGACTCTGTATTTCCTTTGTAGAATGCTCAGGTAGATTCCATCTCTGTAACAGTGTATGTGACAGAAATTGTTTCTTTTGTGAAATCCGAAATAACTCAGTTGTAAATTCACTGGAGCCAGGAGCCTTTTTTTCTCTCCCCCATAATTTTTTGATAACCTCCCTAATTTCTTATTCTTGGTGTGTTCAAGCCTCTTAATTTTTTCAACATAAATCAGAAGCTATATTATATCCTCATTGTAACCTTACAGTGGTGTTCCATCAAAACTTGTAACAACCAAGCATCTCTGACTCACCAAAATGAGAATTATATTTGTGTAAGATACGGTGGGTTTTTGACTCTGAAGTTGGTCTTGGTTGAATAAACACCTCTTTGAGAGTTTTTTTAGATGGAGATTGTTTAAAAAAAATGATACTAATGTGATTTAAATGTAGTTGGTCAGACAAGGAGATATTATCACAGTTGGTCATTGTTTTTATAGCAACAGAGATTCTTCCTGTGAATAGAGAGAATGGAAAAAAACCAGAAAAAGAAGGATGGTAATAGTGAAGGGCAAAGGGAACTTGCCAGATGCTTTTACCAAGTCATGCTTAGTTCATGTTCTCAAATAAGTTAAACTTCCAGATCTCAGCAGGGCTTGAAACCATTATGATTTCACATGCTGCTTTATATTTGTTTCATAACATGGGTTAGGATTATGAAATAAGTATTTAGTGTATTTGACTTCTGGGGATTCAGGGGACTCATGGACTTTGGAAGTTAAGTAAACGGACTCTCACTGTGTCAATGCTGGATCTTTTTATGTGGATATAGCACTTATCACACTGCACTGTAAATACTGAGTAGCCCATCTCCCCTCTCCACTAAACTTTATTTTTGCATATATACCTGTGGCAACTAGCACAGTGTCTGGCACATAGATAATGAAAGTTTGTTAAATACATACTCCTATCTGGAGATAGATTCAGATAGGATGGCAATTGAAAGGGGACTTCTGGTGTTTTGACACGGGTATATGAAGCCTACTTTGACATTTTACCCCAGATTAACTGTAGTTTGAAAGAGTGGTACAGATAAAATAAATTGGATAGGTATGAATGAAAAATTCCTACATGAGAGAAAAATCACATTTCTATTTTTAAGGAGGAATTATTTTCTCAGGGTTTTAAAATGAGAACATTAATTCTGAATATACATAAGAATTGGATGAACTAAATAAAATAAGGCTGGCATAGAAACAAGCAGGTGAGGAAATAGGTGGTAAGGAAGGATGCACTTATAAAACCTATAATTGGTAGACAGTAGTAGAGTTTGATAGCATTTTTCAAGATCACAAGAGAACACAGAAAAGGTCTTGGAGGTATTACTGGCGTGCAGGTTATCTGACACGTTGAAGGGATGTGTAGAGAGTGCCTTCTGCTCCAGCCTTGGCAGGGAAGTCACAGGAACACCACAGTTTCTCTGTATCAGTCTGGTTGAGGTGGCAGGACTTTCGCAGTTAAGAATGATTTGGCAAAAAGGGGATTCTGAACTTGCTGCCCTGTTACGTTACTGTTTATTGTTCTCCCTTTGTATATTCCCTTAATCAGCCCTGTCTCCTAACTGGTACTGATGTAAGTTCTGAAGGAGGAGACCATAGCAATGAAAAAGGCACAGTTCTGCCTTTAAGCTTTTAATATAATAAAGAGACAGATACTTATTGTTCAGTTATTATTTATTTAAGTTATATAATTGTGTAGACTATATTGCATCACTGAGAGGGCACAATTATTTCTTCTTGGAGGACTGGAGAAGAATGTACTCTTTGATCTGGATCTATAACAGTCACCATGGTTGACTGTGAAGGGACATTTCTGGTAGAGAAAATTCTTGATCAGCGGAAACAGGGAGTTGTAAGTGTGCAAGGCTTGTTCCAGCAATGAGATGTACAATCACTTTTATTCTTTTCCCAAGGACTCTTTTGGAGGAAGAAAATTAGCCTCACTTATTGGTATTACTATCCTATTGGTATTATTATTTTTCCTTTTTCACCATCAGTCCAGATTTTAATCAGTCACTCATAATAAATATGTATTCATAAAAATAATAGAAATGATGTGAATTTGTATTACAGTTGTGATGCTGATAAACAGCCAAGTTAAGTAAGCTTGATGGCAGATTTCATACAAACTCTGATTGGTCACAACCCCATATAACACTTATAAATTTGGGGGGGCCTTTTCTGGGTTTAGTGGAAAAGATGACATGTTGAACAGTTCTGCCACTGGCCCAGAAGGATGTGGTACCTTCTGTGCCACATTTGCTATTTCTGCTGTAAACCCATAAGTGTTGTTTATTTTTCACTCATCCCTTAATGTCACCTGTTACTCCCTACTTACGGCCAAGGTTGATTACACACCAGATGTGTTTAATTCTAGTGTGGTGACTACTTGACACATGATGTTATCAACAACCCATCAGAGCTTTTGAATAACATAAAAACTACCGAGTTGATGTAATTCTAGGCAGAAACTAAGCACCTGACATGTTAATTTTGCTTGTGTAGGTTTATCATAGGTAAACAGAACATTTTGAGATGTTCACAGCACAAAGACCCTTAGTGTATTTTTAGAGATTGTAGGGGATCTGCTGTTTCTAGGTTAGAAGCCTCTCAGGTACACGGTAGGGAGACTGTTTCAGGAGACTGGAAATAGTTTGGGATGGCCCCTTTAAACTATGTTCAGGTGTGTTGAACTTTATGTATTGACAAGTTACCAGAGGCTTGAAAGTGGATAAGTAACACAAGTCTGAAGTTTGTTTCAGAAAGAAAGTTCTGGGAACAAGGTTGAGGATGGTTTGGGGAAAGCAGGAAGGTATTCTTGACTGAACTCATTTTACTTCCACCTTAGTCTTCTGGAATCTCACCATTTCTCTTTGATAACTTGGGAATCTCTTAATTGGTTCATCTCTCATTCCTTGATTTTGAAGCTATGGTCACATTTTTCTTCTTTCTTCACCGTAGGCTATCTTTACTTCCTAACGCCCCGTCATTTAAACTGTCACAGACTGACATGTGCATCAGCACACCTCCTGGAGCTGTTCTCCTAAGATGAACAGTGACATCTAAGCCTCAGATCCGAGGGCTGCTCTTCCTTTTGGAACTGTTTGTGGCATTTGATGTTCACCATGTGGTTCTTTAAGCTGTTCTCCTTTGACCGCCTTGATGTAATCTCTCCCTTTCGTCTGAGTTTTCTAGCCATTTCTTTCAGTCTGTATGGTCTTCTTTTTCCTCTGCCTTCACCTTAAACATTGCATTTCCTTAGAGTCTTAGCCTTTGGGTACTCTTTCCTTTTTATTTTCTAAGCTCTTCCTGATGAAACTCTACCACATCCTTGACAGTCCTGAAATTTGTGCATTCTCTAGGTTCATATTTTAAATTGTCTTTTATTTGTAGCACAGGTACCCAAAATTAAACATGAAACCAATTCTGTTATCTTTGTTAAAAGCATAAATTTTAAAAGAGGATGACTCTCATACAAAATGAACATGTGTCAAAGATTTTATTTAAGTCATTAATTAATGCGGAAACCAATAAGATATTAAAGTGAAAGTCTCTCAGTCATGTGCAACTCTTTTTGACCCCATGGAATAGTCCATGGAATTCTCCAGGCCAGAATACTGGAGTGGGTAGCTGTTCCCTTCTCCAGGGGATCTTCCCAACCCAGGGACGGAACCCACGTCTCCTGCATTGCAGGCGGTTTCTTTACCAGCTGAGCCACCAGGGAAGCCCAAGAGAAAAAGTGCCACATCCTTTACAGTCAAGACAAGGAGTGCTGAAATGCCTATAATACTGGTCAGTATGACAAGGCAGTCATCAGTTCCCTTAATTCTACTGGACACAGTTTGTCTTTGTGTGAACAGGAGTTATTTGCATTACTCCCAGTTTTCCACAAGTTACTTTCCTACAAAGTTAAAGTAGACTTTTCAAAGATAAATAAAAGCACGCCCCTCCTACAGGAATAGGTAATCCCTAGAGGCTCCAGGCATTGAAAAGCTGTCCAGTAATTTTTTTCCTCCCCACTTCAAAATCTTCCAGTCTCCCCCTGCACCTTCTCCACACTTGATGCCGTCTTCCTTTATTCTTAGAATAACCTGGTTCACAGAGTGACTATAATTAGAAACATCACTGTTCTCAATGTGATTGATTCCTGTACCCCTTAAATCACTAAAGTCTTATTTTTTCTATTTCTTAGTCTCTAAAATCTGTTTCTGCCTCATTCCATTCTTTATAATTCTGTCAGAGTTATCTTTGGAAAATACACACTTCTACACAGCGCTGTTCGTCTCATGCTTGAAACCATTTCATGCTTGAATAGCGCAGACAGTTCACACTCTAACACTTGAGCGTGGCATTTAAGAGCCCCTGCAGTTCTTACCTGTCTTCCTGGCCACATTTGCTACTTCTTTCTTCCCTAAACTTCCCCAGTGCCTAAGCTTCACCGAATCGGTTCTATTCACTATGCTTGTGTACCTTAACACTTGCTGCTCCCCTTGCCTGGAACAAATTTTACTGCATCTTTCTTACTTTTCAAGATCGAGCACTCATTTCATGCCTTCTGTGAATCCCTTTTACCAGTGGTCTCAGGCAGAGAAGTCAGTGCTTAGTCCACGGCTTTTCTTGCCTTCTAGATTCTTCCTGTACATGGGGGAGTTCTTGAGGCCAGCACTTTTGTTTGTCTTTTTATCCCCCTTTGTGTTCAGCACATGGCTTAAATGCCTTGCATAACTGTTTGCTGAGCTGAAAATAACTAAGGTTTTTTAAAGCTCAGGTAACCAAACAGATGGTTAACAAACTGAAACACAGGAACAGATCTGGATTTTGACCGTGCTGAACTTTAGATGTTTATGTCACATTTAGGAAATGTTCAGGAGATATCTCAAAATAGGAGGAGCAGGAAAAACAGATCTGAGTATCACTCTTATGTGGTGTAGAGGCGATACTGCAGATGGTGGAAGTTGCTGTGAGTGCATGCTGGCTGAGAAGAGAAGATGTTTAAGAGGATAGTTGCCTGAGTGGCTGCTGGGCAGGGAAAAGGAAGAGAAATGGAAACTCAGAGCAGTTAACTTTCTTCCTCTTTAGTAGGGTGCAATAGTCTGGAAAAAAAATCAGATTTTTTTTTTTTAAGGATCATTTGTGTGAATTTCTCTCAAAAATAGGATGAATATATATATTTTTAAGAATGAACAAGCTATTACTATATTTTCATATATTATTGATTCTTGGCCATTACCATCCTAAATGGTTTCTATTATTTGTGTAATTTTTAATATGAACCCGGTTGCAATATCAAATTATTGCAGTTTACATCTGTTGAGATCAAACAATTCATTATTTCTTTCAAGGACAAGAACATAATATAGTTTTGCCTCTGGGGAGGGGGGGAATGATCATTTTCACAAGAGAAGGAAGGATTCAGTACTTTCTTTGCTTGTGGGTTTCCTCTTGTTCACTTTTGATCTAGATATTGGTGGTTATGTTCCAGTCCTCCTGCATATGCCCAAGAGGATTGGGAGTGGAGTGAACACCAGCAGAAGCACCATTTTTTCCTGTAGAGATTAGAGACAAGGAGCTTATTGCCCTGCTTGTCAAGGCTCAGGACAGAGAGGAGGAAGAAACAAGTATAAAGGTTTTGGCTTTGGAAAGAAGTTGGAATCTCCTGACCCTGGGACCTTAAGATCCACAAAATTGCTGAAAGAAAAAGTACTACCTTATTGAAAGGTAAGATATTACACTGTTTTAAGGTTTAAGCTCTTATAGCCACATTAGCATATCGTCATAAGCTATGAAATCAAGCAGTCATTTCTGCCAAGCCCAGGTTTTTGTGATAACCCATCCCACCTTCATGGTGAGGTGGAGACCTGGGTGGCTGGGGAGATGTCTGCAGTGAGGGAGAGCCTTTACAAAATTTCATTCAGTTTTGAAATGATATTTATTGAATGCCAGGCACTGTGCTAGGCCTTGGATATACAGAGATTAATGGATCACCCTACCTGCCTTCTAGAAGTTCTCGTTCAAGGCAAAGAAAAAAACCCTGATGATTACAATGTGATAAGTGCTATAATAAATAGGTAATCAGTGTAGTAAGAGTGGTCTGAATCTGTCTACTATTGTTTATTTCCTAAGGGTTAATAGAAGCTCATAAGGTTGGATAAAAGGAAAGAGCTTTTGAGTTTGAGTGAATTATCTGTTCAGACATAGATATAAAAGAGCATGCTATACTTAAGAAGCACACACCAAATTCCAGAAGTTGCCATCTGAATGTCTGCTGTGGGCAAAAGAAGAGAGAATGATGAGATGTTGCTAAGTAGGTAAACTTAGGCCAGTTATGGAGGCCTTGTTGCATGCCAAGGAAAATTGAACTTACCTTACTAGCCACTGGGAAGCACTGGAGATAACAAACAAACAAACTGTGAGGCTACTGAGGTCCCAAGATGGGTAGGAGAAAAAATAGATATATGATATTAAAATAAGAATGTACGTAAAACTCTTTCATTGGGTCCCAGTCTGTCTTTTCTTTTTTCCTAATATTCCTGGTGTCCTGTGTTCTTATTAGGTTGACTCTAAACTTAGTAGGTTACTAAAGAGTAGGACTTTGACTTAGGTTGTTGAAACTCCCTAACTCTTCAATTTGTGCCAACCTTGAAACAACCTTGTAAAGTGTATTATGCATGGCTCAGCTTAAAATCCATTTTCTTCATTCTGGAGGGAAAGCTATAAACCCAGTAAAGACAGAAGATTGTGGCTGAATAAATGCTATAACAAGGGCAACGCAGGCCTTCTTGTCTCTAATCATGACCAAAACAGGGTCATGAAATGATGGGCCCCAAGGAAAACAAAACCATTCTAAGAGAAGTCAGGCTTGACCCTGAACCATTTACAGGGATAAGGTAGTTTGAGGACTCATTATAGAGGGCCCTGAATAGACCCCACAGGCTCTGGTGACAGTAGAGAGGCCAGACATAAGGTATAAATTTTGAAGGTGCTGGTGCTGGAGCATTAGCTGACCATCCTATTAATGAAGCTCTGGGCTTGTTGAAGTCACAGATCTAGGGACCAGTGAGAAGATGGTGACTCAGGGGTGAGACACGGGTGAAATGCTTGAAGAAGGATATCTGCATTCCGTGGATTACGACCTTCACTAAGATGAGAGAGCAAAGAAGAGAGCATAGCCACCGGACGCATGGTGTTCACAGGGCGCGTTTCAGCGACACTCAGATTGCGCTGTACACTGCAGCCCGGAGGAGCGCAGACAGTCAGACCGGGCTGAGGGCTCTGCAGAGATAATGACGCTGGAGGAGTGTAGGAATTTCATCTCAGGGGCAGTTAGTTTCAAAACTGCTTGTCATCTAGTTGGAGCAAGGAGAAGAATCATGTTTGAAGAAATACATTTCACAAAGCGCCTGCCCGGACTGGGAGGCTGAGTTTAAAAGGCAATAATTTCAGGCCAGAAACAGAGCAGATCTATAAAGTTAGTCCAAAAAGCAAAAAAAATGGAGGGGGGATGGAAAAATTCTCAAAAGGTGTCTTGAAGTACTCAAAATGAGGTACATCAGATACCTCATCAGATAGGCTTTAGTCTTCAGAGCTATCTGTATGACCTGTAACGTTTTACCCTCTTTAGGTTAGAAGCTCTAGAATATGATGGCTTATAGAAGGAATAATGGACTGACAGTTGAGGCATGTGGCATGCGGCTTGCAGGGTCTCAGTTCCCTGACAAGGGATTGAACCTGGGCGGTCGCAGTGAAAGCCTGGAATAGGATCACTAGGCCACCAGGGAACTCTTGAGAAAATCTTTTCTGATGAAAGAGAATGTGCAAGAAGTGAATTTGAAAATATCAGCCTGAACTCAGCTTTCCTTATATATAGGCTCAGCTTTCCTCTCATATCGGCTCTCCATATAGTGCCATGAAATAGACTTTAAATATATTTCCATCTAATTATACTAGATACTACTTCATCTAGCTTCAAATTCTAGTCAGAGGTAAAAAATATTTTGAATGTAATGAAGGTAAGAACTGTTACTGAGAATGTGCTCATTCAAATTCAGAATTCTTCATAGGAAATATATAATGATTTTAATGGGTACAGGAAAGATTTTGTCATTAGCAAACTTTTTATTTTAAATCTAAGAAACTGCATATTGGAGGACTCAGGAGGAGGCCCTGAACAGATCCAAGTGCCTCTGTGGTTACAAAGCACTAAATGTAGGTTTTGAAATGGTTTTGCTAATAATCTGCAGCTTTATGAATGTTGAATAGTTAATTTATCATAGAAAGAAATCCTCTAGGTTTAAAAAAGTTTTTTGTTTTCAGAATGGTTTCTGTTGTACTCACTTATAGATAAAAGAATTTGCTGTGGTTTTAATGTTTAACATTTTTTCTGGAAACGAGACAAGCTGAAAAACAGGTTTTTGTGGGATTAAAAAAACGCAAATCATAATTTAATAGCTTTTTAACCTATGTAATTCAGTAAAAGATTGGCATTTGTACCCGTTACAAACTGATTAAAATTACAGAAGGTTTTAAAAAATGTTTTATTTGTAAACATTTGAGCAGCATTTCAGAAGGCTGTAATTTTTTCAACATGTTTACACGATTAAGAAAGAGCTATATATTACCTTATTTATGAACTGGGCTGTGAAAACGTGTTATAATAGTAAAGGAGTACATATTTTTAACATGTTTTTGTATGATATATGTCATTTGATATTCAAAACGGCCCTGTAAAATTAGTAGGGCAGCTATTAATATCTCTGTTTTACAAGTGGAGAAGAGTGAGGCTCAGAGAGGCTAAAATTTTTGCCTAAAGTCACAGAGGTAGATTTTGACCATTCTACTCCATCAATGTCTCAGTGTTTCCTTGAGATGAACATAATGCAGTTTTGAGGGCACAGACTGGTTTTGTCTATTTTTTTGTTATCTTAATCCTTGCTTTCAGAAGAAAACCTCCTATACAAGGCTGGGAAATGATTGTGAATATATACAACAGAAATAAACATTCTTTTTTCTATCAATAGTTACTGAGAGTAGGTGTCAACATGCTCTTAAAGTATAAAAACAAATCTAAATCCTTATTAGCACCACAGCACTGGCTAAATAAGCATAGTTCATTGCTATTGAAGTGTTTTTATTTTTTCCAGGAGGCCTAATAGTACTCAAGAATTTGAGGAAAAATTTAAATTCTGCTTTATACCAAATATTAAAGTTCTGGAAACAAATTTGTGTGTGCCTTTGAGGAATTATGGGAATTTTTTTTGACAATTTGTTCTTTTACTCAGATTGACTACATAATTATAAAATTCTAGGTTTGACTTCAACAGATTATTAACTAGGGCCATTTTATGAGCTGTCATATGAAACTGGGTATCTTGTTATTTTCATTTTATAGGATGAAGAAACTCGAAAAGATTATGATTACATGCTGGATCACCCAGAGGAGTACTACAGCCATTACTACCACTATTACAGCAGGCGCTTAGCCCCTAAAGTGGATGTGAGAGTGGTGATTTTGGTCAGTGTGTGCGCTATTTCAGTCTTTCAGGTGTGTATTGATGGATGTATATATATCTGTGTGCAGGTGAAGGAGTGCACATTGCCTAGTGCTAGTCATTGAAACTGAACTAGAAATATGTTTTTTGCGGTTTTACTTCCAGTTCAGATTAATTTTTTATGTTAGCAAAATATTTAATCAATTGATAGTATTGGAATCTTTGATGGCAGGAAGTCTAAGAAATTGTGCATGTCATTATATAACTACTACAACTAATTACCAAACAAAAAACCCAGATCTCTTCCTCATTGCCCGCTCTATATTTTCCATATAACAGCCAGAGTGAATGTCAACTAGTTCCACATGATTTACTGGTGACCCTTGAACAGCATGGGTTTGAATTGCACAGGTCCACTTATACTCGGATTCTTCTCACTAAACGCAGCCCTGCACTACAGTACCACACAATTGAGGTTGGTTGAATTGGAGGATAGGGGGGAACCGTGTATATGCACAGTTGGCACCTATGGAGGGCCAACTATGAGTTACACTCAGATTTTGCAGAGAGTGGGGCCCCCTCATGTTGTTCAAGGACCAGACTGTACTTTCATAGGACTTTTCAATGATTTTCCATTAAACTTGGGGAAAAATCCAAATTCCTTAATATGGCCTAACAAGGCCTGGCATCTGCCTACCAAATGCCAGGAGTGTAGTGCTTGCCACCATTGTAACAAACAAAAATCTCACACATCTCCACATGACAGCTAAGGGCACTCCTTCTCCAGTTTAAAAACCACTGAAATAGAGTAAAAGTGCTACAGTAAATTTGTGTTGTTTTCATATATCACAGAAATATAAGTTCAGCCTGAAAGGAGTTTTCCCTACTATAATTCCTAAACTAACCATACCTATCATATCCTCCTCCTCTAGAGGAAAAAAAAAAAGACTAGAATGAAGCAGTTTTCTAGTTTCAAAATTACTTCTCCATTCCCAGAAATGAAATTCAATTTATATGACAAAAGAATTCCTATTGAAAACCAAGATTGTATATTTTAAATGTTTCAGCTTTTGTAGTATTGCCTTTTCAACAGGGAGAGGAAGGGCTACTTTTCTGTTTTAGATAACATAATACTCTAGTGACTTTTTTTTTTTTTTTGCTATTAATAGATTGCTTCTATAATATTTTAGGATACTGGTATAATTGCTGTATTTATTCAGTAAAATAGCTGAAATGTGTGGAGGTACTATATGAGGAGTAGGAATTTTTCTGATAATAAAACCCTTTGTGGTTGAATATATTTAAGAAATAATTTAATGTTTTCCTGCCCAAATAAGTAAAGATTCAAACATACTTGAATCTTTCAGTTCATAATATGATGAACATTACTGTGATATGTGCAGATGGTTTAGGAAATAGATAAATATCATTGTCTGAGTCTATACCCTGTGATTGTTTGAAAGAAACTCCTTATGACCTAGTTTTGCCATTTGACTCCTCCTCCAGTAAGTAGATTGCAACCTTAAAAAAAGAAGCGGATTTCTTAATTGCGATCTAAGGAGGAGTCAGATGGTAAAGATGTGGCATCAACAGGTACGGTGTGATTCCCCTGAGCCATCTGATCCTGGGTGTCTCCTGTGGAGAATCAGTGGCTTTTTGGCTCAGCTGACGACTTATCTGACTTACCAGTCCTGAAGATTCCCATGCCCACACAGCTATTATTCAACTGTATCTTTAACCTACAGAGTAAGATTTTTGAGGTCCCTGTTTTTAAACAGAATGGGTTTTTTGTGACCCGTTTTTCTTTGTTAAATATTCTAGTTTTTCAGCTGGTGGAATAGCTATGACAAGACGATCAGCTACCTGGCCACGGTGCCCAAGTACCGTATCCAAGCCATGGAGATTGCCAAGCAGCAGGGATTACTGAGAAAAGCCAAAGAGAAGGGCAGAAACAAAAAGTCCAAAGAGGAAGTTCGTGACGAGGAGGAGAACATCATAAAGAACATTATAAAAAGTAAAATAGATATAAAGGGAGGCTATCAGAAGCCCCAGATACGTGACCTTCTCCTGTTTCAGATTCTCTTAGCTCCTTTTCACCTATGCTCGTATATAGTGTGGTATTGCCGATGGATCTATAATTTTAACATCAAAGGCAAAGAATACGGGGAAGAAGAAAGACTATATATCATACGTAAATCTATGAAGATGTCAAAGTCTCAGTTTGATAGTCTAGAAGATCATCAGAAAGAAACTTTTCTTAAACGGGAGCTTTGGATAAAGGAGAATTATGAGGTGAGTAATGACTCTGCTGTGATTTTTACTGTTATCGTCCTTACCAACTTAAAACTAAAGGATCACAGAAGTGTGGTCTAATTTCTGAAATCGAAGAGTTCAATATGGATAAAGATCTTTTGTTGACAGTATGACTAGTAGTCGAACGGTGAATTTTTAACCTGTAATTTGTCCTTTTAAAAGATGAACTTCAAATACTTTAATATGCTAATGCTAAAAATTTAAAGAATGGCCTAATTTGTTATGTTAAATTGCACTGGGGTAGAATGTATGTTTGCAAGGATGTCACCATTTTCTGTTAATTGTACTAACTAAACTTTGGTCGTAACATCGTATGGAAAACCTGAACTAATTTTATGGGAGACCCAATATATGAAAAGCTTTCACTTTTAAGTAGTTTAAGCAGCCCACTATACGATAAACTGTCTGTCATGGAGTGCTATCCTGGGCTGAATTATGGTATTATGTGAAATTATCTTAGTCATTACTTCCTGAAATTTGGAAGTAATGTAATTTCTTTCTAAAATTTGATATGGCTCTGAAATTGGTCATGAAAACTTGTCCATTTAACTTCAGCTGACATCCACTAAAGATTATAGAAATGAAAGATATTCTTTGTTTTTAACCTCTGTGGTTTATTTAACCTTCTTTGGGAACTTTAAAAATATTTTGAAAAACCAATAATTATCTTTGAAGATAAAAGAAGTTGTAAGTTCAGTTTGGAGACAGAAGTATTTATAAGGTCACTTTGTTCCTTGGTTAGGGTCAACATGTACTTAAAGGCATCTGTTAAATTTACTGAGTACCGTGTTAAGAAAATTTGTGTTGATCCTTTAATATTGGATGTTAGTTGTAGAGAGGAAATGTTTAAACCCTTTAAACTCACCTTACATATAATTTCAAGGAAGAAAAGAATGTGTTTACAGGTTATAGAAATCAGTGGGAAAAAAACAGTAGTTCTTGCATGAGTTGTTCTTTTTTTATTTTTTAATTTAACACTGAATGTTAAAGTGCTTAATCGCTTAGTATTTTTTGGTGCACAGTCTTCAGAAGACAAACCACTACGTTCTTGGAAACTTCTACCTAAAATTATATTTCAAAAATATAAACATGCTGTGTTGTTCAGTTGTTGTGTCCAACTCTTTGCAACCCCATGGACTGCAGCACACGAGGCCTTCCTGTCCCTCACTATCTCCCGGAGTTTGCCCAAGTTCACGTCCATGGAGTCGGTGATGCTCTCCAGCCTTCTCATCCTCTGCCGCCCTCTTCTCCTTTTGCCCTCAGTCGTTCCCAGCATCAGGGAAACGTGCCATAAAGCTAATGAAAACGTTTCTCTGTGGATTGTCAAGTCAGGTCGTGTTATTTATCCTTATAGGTCTACAAACAAGAGCAAGAAGAGGAACTAAAGCAAAGACTGGCAAGTGACCCAAGATGGAAAAGATACAGGAGATGGATGAAGAACGAAGGGCCCGGGCGGCTGACGTTTGTGGATGACTGAGGACTGCTGGAGCGCTGCTACGCCAAACCTTAACCGTGATACTGTTTTCATAACCGAATCATTTTAGCAGTGTATGGACGGCACCTCAGCAGTAACTAAAATTCCTCAAGAATTAGATTAAACAGAATAATGTGGACGTTTAAACTTTCCCTTCAAACTTTATACATGAGACATTTATGATTGTTCAATTTTTATAATCGACTTGTGGATTTTGTTAAAAGACTTGACATGAAGATTTATTAGTTGCCATTTAAAAGTTTTATATCTTTAGTTAAAAACTTGACATGAAAATTTATTAGATACCATTTAAAAATATTACGTGTTAAGTGTTTATTCTTCAAAAGTGTTTCCTTATTCTTTGTTATACTGCTACATTTTTCTGCTTTCGTGACCTCTGATAGGTTCACAGAATGTAATTATAACACCATTTAATTACATTATTGAGCGTGTCTTTCTAGACACAAACTTCTTCAGCAAAACGACTTCAACTATCATGTCATCTTCATGACAGTCATTATAGGATTGAAATAAGTTCAAAATATCTCTCTGGGAGAGTCTTCTGCTGGGCTGTCTTTATACTATCTCCCCCCCAGTCATAATATTGTTAATAAGATCAGAAACTCTCCAGGAGAGTGAATGTACCTTCCTGTCCTTGTGGGATGGTCTTGATTACAGTCATTATAAGACTATAACTGTGCTCGCAAACATTTCTCCAGAAGAGGACCTCATAAGAAGGTCTTTTTGTACCACAGCATTGCTTTCTTAATTCTCCCTTCAATTAAAAAAAAAAAAGAAAACAGAGAGGAAGTAGTGTAGTGAAAAGTCCATATATTATGAAGTCCTTGATTAGTGAAAAATCCATTTTATGTGAGCATCTTTACATGAATTTAAACCAGAAAGAAGAGGTGCATGGGTGTGTGCTGTTCTATCAGACAATGAAATGTAAATGTTTTATACATGTGGAAGTGAAAGTAATTCACACGTAATTTGACTAAATTGAGTATGATACTGGAACAGAGTATCGAAACACATTCATGGTAGTCAGTCAGTACTCCTGTTAAAAGATATATCCCAGCCCATCATATTAATAAAATGGTTGCAATATATCCCAAGTTTGTTGATATGCCATTTTAAGTCAAAGATTAACATATTGCTTTTGTATTATTTTAAAAGATGTAGCATAAAAGTATAGCATGGTAGATAGGCAGAGTCGGTTTCTCCTCAAAAGAAACTAGTCCTTTCAAGAGCTCAGCCCAAATATCTGACACATGCAAAGATGCAGGAGGGAAAAGTTCACCATACTTGTTAGTATAGCGAAAGACCTGAGGTAGATTATTTATTCTGTGAGTGAGGGCCTCAATTACCTCATTAGAAAATTAGGGGAGCAGTCTGGCTAGATAATCACTAAGGTCCTTTTGCAGCCCTAAAATTATATAATATTTATATTTTTGTAGACTTCAGATGAAAGTATTTTATGCATCTATTCTTTTTGGGGAGGGTGGAGACGTCACAGCCCCAAATTATAGGAAGCTGTGTTTCAAACCCCAAATGCCCAACTCTTAACCATAGATAAATTCCTTTTAAAGGTGCTGCAGTTGTCTATAGTCAGTAATCCCTGTCTCAGTGAACGTGTTATCATACGTTTGACACATAACAGTATTATCTAAGAAGGAAAGTGTGTACCATATGTTACAAAGACCAGAAAGAAATGTAGGTACATGCCCTTCTGTTAAAATTTCAAATAAGTTAATGATTAACTGTATTTTTTTTAAAAAAACCTAGTGATAAGGAAAAATAAAAGGACTGAATGTGTTAGCATTTATAAAGGTTGACTGATGAAAACAGTGTATCTTTGGATATTATTTTGCATATATATGCTAGATTGCTGTATTTCTTTTGGTCTTTATATAGGAATCTCATTTCTGGAATTGTTCCTGGCAACCTGCTTACTTGGTAAACGTGTGGTCTGTCTTTTGGAATCATGGCCATTGCATGGGTAAGATAATGGACTCTCCTTAACAGGACTGTGATTCTTTTCTCCCCATTCCTCAGCAAAATGGCTTTATGCTTCAAAATCCTGGAGGAAAAGAAGGGCAATCAGTTGTATCACAAGTGTCATTCAAGTATCCTGGGTGTCTTTACTGTCTCCTTACTCTGCCCATCCTCACCAAAAAGCCAACAGCTTCTCCATTTTAGAAACATCTGGAGAAGAATCTTGAGTAGGGAATCCCAGAACCCCACTATAATTAGAAAACCTTTCTTGAGCTTCATTTTAGAGCTATCACCGTTTCCTTTTTACTTGGAATTCAGGAGTTTACAGAGCATAGTTGCTTATTGGTTTCTGTTTATTATCACTTCATGTAATTGAGGTCTGTGCTAAAACTACCCTTAGAGTTACATTCACATCAAATATCCTCATAGCAGATTCCAAAACTGATCCTTCCTTCATTGGTCTTATTTCTTTATGAATTCTCCAAGTTCTACAAATTGTAGGTTGCAGTTTCATAACACATCTATCAAGTAGGGACCATGCCTAGAATTTTAAACATTACAAGTGGTATACAGAAATTTAAAATACAAGTGGTATACAGAAATTTAAAATATTACATGAAAAAATAGTTCAGTTTACAGAATTGACAAATATTTTAGTACTATTGAATGTATGTTTAGAAAATTGTAGTTTATTTCCTTTGAGATTCTTTATTTTTTGACTGAAAGGGCAGTAAACTTTTAACACCCATGCCTTGGAAATATTTTCCTTGAGTGGAAGCCAACTGCTAAACTTACCTTCTGCTAATGTTATAAACCCAGTGTGTTAGCCCCAAACTGAAAGTTCTGTGGAAATTAAAGAGAAATGGCTTTTATTAGACATTAGTATGAACAGGTCTAGCTACTTAAAGACTTTATATGGACATGGTCTCTGGAGTTATAATTGTGCCCTTGAGGCAGACAAATGTTGGTACCAATACAAAATAGTTGTGTATGGATGAATTATAATTTTATTTACAAAATGTGGTACTCTTCACATTTAAATATGTACTAAGGCCAAATCTGAACCCTAATAACTAAATAAAATTTGCTAAAGAAATTAACCTTTCTAGTTTCCTCATCTGTGAAATGAGGGGATCTTTTTAGAGAATCAGGACTTAATCTATAAGCCTGAAGATTTACATAGGTTTAGGGTCTTAGGTAGATTAGATGGCTTGCAATTGAGAAATGTTACAATGTTTATTTAAGTAAAAAGCCGACATAATTTGTCATAAACTTAATCAGCTTATTAAAGGATCAGAGTATCCTTGACAGTTGTGTATATAATGGGTCACATGATCTTAGGTCAGGGACATAAGGGATTTCTTACCGACTCCTCCCTACCTTCATTAGGGGATGAAGAGACTTCCTCCCATTTCACTGTGTCTTCTTTTGTGACCTCAAGACGAGTGAGCAGGATGCAGTCGCACGGTTCAGGCTCTGCAGCCAGATCAAAGTTTTGCTTCTCGTCCTTTTGGCTAAGGTCAAGTTTAGGATGGGGACTTCCTAGGTGGCACAGTGGTGAATAGTCCACCTGCCAATGCAGAGGATGCAAGAGATGCAGGTTTGATCCCTGGGTTGGGACGATCCCCTGGAGTAGGAAGAGGCAGCCTGCTCCTGTATTCTTGCCTGGAAAATTCCATGGATGGAGGATCCTGGTGGGCTACAGTCCATGGAGTTGCAAAGAGTCGGAAGCGACCGAGCACAGACCAAAGTTTAGTTCCTGGCCCTGCAAATGATTAACAGCTTGACTTTGGACAGGTTAACCTCTGAACCCCATTTTTTCATCTCTGATAGTGATACTAACTTCATAGGATTATTATGAGAATTAAACAAGATGGGGTAAAATGCCTGGCCTATATTAAATGTTCAGTAAGTGAGTTCCTCTGCCTTTCAGAGAGAACAAGACAATCTTTATTGTTAAAAATCCATGGTAACACTGTTGAGTGATTACAAACCTGTTGTTTCTTTACTGTTTTAATAGGTATCTGAATTCCTTACTTTGTGCAGAGTACTATGCTAGAGTGAAAAAGTGACACTCCTTAGGGTTGGGATTTGTGTGTCTTAAAATCAGCTGCCTGCTCCTTCTTGCCCCTGGGGTACAAGGTGAAACAGCTGAGATTACAGCTCAGCAAAGAATGTACTTTCAGAGCAAATAATCTGCTCACTAGTTCAAGGCCTACATTTATGGAAGGGATACTTCCACCAAAATAAAGAGGCATGCCTGGAATGGTTGCTCAAAAGGACATCAAGTAGCCCTAAGTTACACTGCCTCCCAAAGTCTTAAGCAGCCTGTAAAAATCTCTCCAGAGAAGCTGAATCTATAAACCTGTTGGTGAATCGTTCACTCCTGATTCATTATTCTAAGTTCTAAAAATTATGCAATGGGTATAAGGAAGTGACATGGATTTTTATGGTACATTATATTGTGTCACGTTAAATATAGTTGTTTCCCCATCAACAACTATATTTAATGTGACATTAAATATAGATGGGGAAACAGTGGGAACAGTGGCTGACTTTATTTTTGGGGGCTCCAAAATCACTGCAGATGGTGATTGCAGCCATGAAATTAAAAGACGCTTACTCCCTGGAAGGAAAGTTATGACCAACCTAGACAGCATATTAAAAAACAGAGACATTACTTGTCAACAAAGGTCCATCTAGTCAAGACTATGGTTTTTCCAGTAGTCATGTATGGATGTGAGAGTTGGACTATAAAGAAAGCTGAGCGCCGAAGAATTGATGCTTTTGAACTGTGGTGTTGGAGAAGACTCTTGAGAGTCCCTTGGACTGCAAGGAGATCCAACCAGTTCATCCTAAAGGAAATGAGTCCTGGGTGTTCACTGGAAGGACTGATATTGAAGCTGAAACTCCAATATTTTGGCCACCTGATGCGAAGAGCTGACTCATTTGAAAAGACCCTGATGTTGGGAAAGATTGAAGGCAGGAGGAGAAGGGGACGACAGAGGATGAGATGGTTAGATGGCATCACCAACTCAATGGACATGAGTTTGGGTAAACTCCGGGAGTTGGTGATGGACAGGGAGGCCTGGCGTGCTGTGGTTCATGGGTTTGCAAAGAGTCGGACACGACTGAGCGACTGAACTGAACTGAAATATAGTTGTTAATGTTTTCCTGTTTCTTTTTAGAAAACTGAAGGTAGCAGAAAGAAAACACCTCATTTTATCATTTATTGGAGAAGAGTGATTTAAAGCCTCTTTTCTGGAAAAAATAACCCACTGTTAAAAGGTGACAAAATACATATTAGGAGTGAGGAATTATAGATCCTAACAGGGAAACAAATGAAATATTTGTCTTTAGAAGGACACTGACATTTCTAAAAGTACTGAGGTTCTTAGAAACAGTGGAAATTTTTATCTTAACCAAGGGAAAAAAAATGTGTAACAGTCTCTAACATACTGGTGACCTTTTACTGAAGTCTTGTCTCCCCAGCTTTAGTTTGTTTTGTGTCTTCATCCCAGATTAATATTCCTAAAATATCTTACCATGTGGCTACCCCACTGCCACAGACTTCTGTTTCTTTTGAGGTCTCCTGTGATTTGTAGTCTTAACAAGCTTTGTATTCTCCATTACTCACTAGAGCCTTCATTCATTAACTGATTCATTCCAATGGCCTCCTCTTCTCCACATTGGAATGCTTTCCCCCTTTTGCTTTCCATCTGTCACACACACACACCCAAAGTCTAGGTCTCACCATCTAAGATGAGCTTTTCCTAGTCCTTCCAGTCTGTATCTTTGAATTCTTTGCCACATCTTTTTTAAACACAACTTTTCTGTCAACAATTTAGTCATGTTTCCAACATGTACTGTCATTTTTTGACTAAATATATGTTAAGTTCCTTGTGGTGAGAGAACTTGCCACTAGAGGGCTTTAAAATTTGTCAGGAGACAAGAAAAATTCTTTTTAACACCCCAAAGACCAAACACATAGATCACAAGATGAAGAGAAAAAAATGTTCAGCCTCAACATTTAAGACATCTAAAAGACTTAAGGCACCATTTTCCATCTATTAGGTCAGTAGAAATAAAGAACCACAATATAGATTTGTGGGTACAACGAAATAGCCTTCTGGTGGGAATAAAACTTGCTATCACCTTCTGGAGGATAAAGTGGCGAAAAGTTTTAAAAACTATTTATATTCTTTGATCCACTAATTCCACTTTTAGGAATGCATCCTGAGGAAATAAAAGACATGCACAAAGCTGTTTGTTTAAGGTGGCCACCACAGTGTTAAAGAATAGAGCAGTAGCTGAATAAATTCTGATCCAGTTGCATAATGGAATACCACACAGTCATTAAAAACAATAAATGAAGAGCATATCTTTTTTGACTGCCCCTGGATCACTTCTAGTAGCAGCATCCTGGTTTTCCTTTGGGAAACTGATCTTCCCCTTTCAGTCTATACAGTTTGAATGGACTGAGAAACCATCAGTTTGGGTTTCCCAGAGAAACAGACTTCAGATGGAGATTTTCATGCAGAAAGTTTGTTGTTTAGTCACTAAGTCGTGTCTGACTCTTGCAACCCCATGGACTGTAGCCGGCCAGGCTCCTCTGTCCATGGGATTTTCCCCACAAGAATACAGGAGTGCATTGCCATTTCCTTCTCCAGGGGATCTTCCCAACCCAGGGATCAAACCTGCATCTCCTACATTGGCAGACAGATTTTTTGCCACTGAGCCACCTGGGAAACTTTGTTGGGGAGTGTCAGAATCAACAGCTATGGGGTGGGGGTGAGGGGAGCCAAGGACTGGAAATTAGGCAGAGAGAAGAGCTGAACTGTGAAGCAGCTGTCATTAAGGCCTCAGACAATCCCAGCCAGGAGCCTAGACTCATCCTTCAAGTGAAAGAAAGTGGAAGTGTCAGTTGCTCAGTCATGTCCAACTCTCTGTGACTCCATGGACTGTAGCCAGCCAGGATCCTCTGTTCATGGAATTCCCCATGCAAAAATACTGGAGTGGGTTGCCATTTCCTTCTCCAGGGGATCTTCCCGACCCAGGGATCGAATCTGGGGCTCCCACATTGCAGGCAGACTCTTTACCATCTGAGCCACCAGGGAAGCTGCAGCCTTGACTGCTAACTCCAGCTGAGGGGGCTGGAGTTCAGATCTTTTACATCCCACATCAGTCATTGGATGAGAGCTGACAAGGGGAGCGGTGGCTCTGGTTAAGGGCAGTTTTCAGAGTGACTCAGCTGAGAGGCATCAGCTGCTACTACTCCAAGCAGATGGGGGAACCAGTGCCTTGGTCCTAAATGGGAAGTTGGGTGGTACCCCACAGCACCCACTAGAGGTGGGGCTGACCTCACCCCACATCCTGCTCTTGGCCAGATGCAGCTAATCTGAGCATTCCAATACCACACAACCCTTGCTTTCAAATAGTGACTGGTTCAGGAGTGGACCCATGACTCAATGAGGTCAGCGAGATCCATTATGGGGATTTTTGCTGGAGCAATTAGAAAAGATGCTTTATTGCCCTTGGGTTTCCTAGGCTGGGACAATGAAAGCATGGAACTTTCTTCACTACAGGGAGTCTATTTACCATTGAAGAAAACAAGGCCAACACTCAGAAAAAGCAGAGTGAAGAGATGGGAGAATGAGAGCCTTACAGCTATTATTTGGGCTGCTGCTGCTAAGTCGCTTCAGTCGTGTCCGACTCTGTGCGACCCTATAGACGGCAGCCCACCAGGCTCCGCCGTCCCTAGGATTCTCCAGGCAAGAATACTGGAGTGGGTTGCCATTTCCTTCTCCAGTGCATGAAAGGGAAAAGTGAAAGTGAAGTCGCTCAGTCGTGTCCGACTCTTAGCGACCCCATGGACTGTAGCCTACCAGGCTCCTCCGTCCATGGGATTTTCCAGGCAAGAGTACTGGAGTGGGGTGCCATTGCCTTCTCCGATTATTTGGGCAATTAAACCCATTAAAGTCCCTGAGCTTTTCAGTTACTCAAATTAGCATGCTACCTTTTTGGATTACTCAGTTTAAGTGGGTTCTGACAAATACAATGACACACAAGAATAATAAGGAAATATTCATAATACATTAAGTGAAAAAAATCAACAAAATATTTTACATATAAGTAATGATGCCGGTTTTGTAAAACTAATTACTCTAAAAAAAGAAAATGCACCACAACAGAAACAATGGTTACAGTTAAACGACGCGATGGGAACGAGGCGAGCTGAACTGAATTTTTTTCTATGTGTTCGGCAAAGAAGTCAGGGTCTTGGATTTTATAATACTTGCCCTACTGACCCTACCAAGTCAACTGGTTGGATTCTCGTCAAAAACAGCTACAGGGTATTGTAGAAGCCTGTTTCTGAAACCTGTTTTGAGGACTTCCCTGGGGATCCAGTGATTAAGACTCCGCGCTTCCAATGCAGGGGATGCAGTTTCAGTTCCTGGTGGGGAGACTAGGATCCCACACACGAAGTGGCCTGGCCAAAAAATAAAAACTGAACCTTGTTTCCGCTCCATCGAACCGCACCCACCGTCCCTCATCTCCCGAGGATGACACCTTTTGAGGCTTAGAAGCCTTCACACCGGGTCCCTTGGTTCTCCCCCTCACTGCACACCTCGCTCCAGCCACACACAGTCCCAGTTCCGATTCCCCAGGAACGCGTCCTCGCCTTCTTCATCCCCCACGCCCCACACCCACTCCTGCTCCTCCTAGAAGGAAGCCCTAGGCGTCGACGTGGAAGTGGGCGCCCCTGTGTGGGCCCCGCGTCGCGGCTTGGGGGACAGGTGGGGACGCAGGTGCCCTCTCGGCTTAGAACGCAGGTAGGTGTCAGTCAGCTCGGGACCCCGAGGTGTCGCTTACCCGTGGTTCCGTCATCTCGGAGAGCCGCCGCGTGGCGAGGCCGGGCGCGGGGGGCGGGCGGCAGGGCGGGCACAGCGGCTTCCCCGCCCCGGGGCGGTGCCGCGCCTCCCGGCCTCAAGTCTCCCCGCCGGCCGCCCGCCCGCCCTCTCAGAGCACAGGCAGCCGCCATGTCTTCCGGGGCCAGCGTGAGCGCCTTGCAGCGCCTGGTGGAGCAGCTCAAGCTGGAGGCCGGCGTGGAGAGGATCAAGGTGAGGCCGGCGCCTGGCTTCGGGCGCGGAGACCGCCCGCTCCCGCCCCGTCCCGTCCCGCCGTCCGCGCGCCTGAGAGGAGCAGGCCGCTCCCGGGCGGAGGGCTGCGGAGCCGACCCCCGCGCTAGCCGGGGAGCCCGACGCGGAGGGCGGCCCTGAGGACGGCGCCCGGCCTGGCTCGCGCGGCCCGGCCTCTGTGGGTGGGAGTCCGCGCAGGGCCGGGCCCAGACCCCAGCGCCCGGGAGAGGCGGCGGCGTGGGGACCCGAGAGGGAGGCCGGGTCTGGGGGCGCCGGGGAGAAGCTGCTGTCTCCGCGAGAGCTGCCCGGGACCGAGCGGCCCGGGGCGGTCAAGTTTCAGTGATGTGGACAATGACTCGGGGTGCAGGACGGACGCGAGGACACCAGGAATGGGGCGACTCGCTGGTGGCCTCCCCCCCGAACTCGACTGGTGCGGGAGGATGGGGTCTAGAGCTGCGGAGGCGACTGAATGGACGGGCCTCGGTGATGGGCGGGTAGGATGCGAGGGGAGGAGGGCACTGCTCGGGTTTCTGGCCTGGTAACGGGATGGGTGCCATTCGCTACGGTAGCGGGGAGAGATGGTGCGTTCAGTTTCGGATACGTGGACTTTGAAGGGATGCCCGGGAGGTGTTTGACTGCTTTGGCCGAAGCTCAGAGAACAAAGCTGAAAGACCGTAGGGGAGTGAAAACTGAAGTTACTGGAGCATGGAACCCAGGGACCCGCTGAAAGAGATGGCTGTGAGAAGAGAAGCGAGAGAAAGCCAGGGTACGGAAGCGAGGAAGGAGGGGTTATCAAAAACTGGGGGCTTAGACAACGTGTCCAGTGTTTAGTCGCTTGATAAAAAGCCTCTGGTGTGTAGTTGTGTTTACCAGCTAGTATATAGCATTATTTGTAGAATGTTTGTGTTAATGAATGAACACTACTGTGATACTCGGTGGACCTGATATTGCCTTTACTCTGTACCACGCCCTGTTCTATATACTGACAATATGGTGATTCCTTGGGAGAAGATAAATAATTTTATTAACCAATAAATAAAATAATTTCAGAAAATGATGTGAAGATTATATACAAGATAAAGAGAGAGTTGTGGACTACAAAGGAGGCTTCAGTGACATAGAGTTGTAGAAGCCAAATTTAAATTGTGATAGGCAGACACTTTTTGAAGAAACAAAATCTGGTTTTAAAGAGGAAACTTTTTTTTTTTTTAATTTAGGAAATGAAAAGCTGTATGTTGAGGTTGAGAGGAAGGAACACACTGTATTTTTAGGTCAAGGGGGAGAAACAAGTGGAGAAGGAGCACTGGAGGGAGAGACAGGGAGTCTAAGGGTGCCTGGGATTGGAGGGGCACCTTCTGAGATAAGAAAGGAGGAAGGATATGTGTAAACATATATATTTCCAGATAGAGGCCTAAGAACTTGTATGATGACAAATGTCTTTGTGGAATAGGAGGCCAAGTTTTCTTTTAGGGCAGAAAAAAGGGGAACTAATGGAGTCACAAGAGCTGAGGATGGGCGAGAGAGCCGTGCGGGGAATGCCAAAGGGTCCCCAGCAGACACATTCATAGACACCTTGTGATTCCGAAGACCTAGCTGCTGTGAGATTGAGTGTCTTATTTTCCTCCTTCTTCTTTTTCTTTTTTTTGTCTCCAGCAGCATTTTGGCCACCCAGGCATCTGTGGTGAATGGTGGTTGATCCAAGTAGTGAGTTAGCAGGGGAGTTTTGCCAAAAAGATAGAAATCGAAGTGGAGAGCAAGGAGTCTGAGGGTCTGGCTAGAAGGAGGCTGAACCGAGAAGGAACAGAGCCAGCCTCCCCGTGATGGGCCAGATGAAAAAGGAAGAGATGTTCCCCTTGAGGTCAAAGAGCAGGTGTAGTGAGAAGGCAGGAAGCAGCGGGAGAGTTTGTGATAAGAAGGTAGGATGTTGGAGTGTGAAATTTCAGATGTGGAGCAGTGTTGGCTGTAACTGTTGGTGTTGAGGAGAAGGTTGTTTGAGGAGAGGAGCTCAGGAAACGGAAACTAGGATTGCTGGAAATGTTGAGGATGATGTTGGGGCCTGAGATGGAAAGAAAAACTGTGAGCCAGATGTCTGCCTATCCTGGGAAGTAGCTGGGGGAGGTATTCTTATCTACATTTTAAAAATAGTTACAGGTGATGAAACTAAGGCCCGGAGAAGTCAAGTGACTTGCTCAAAGTCATGCAGCTTCTTTGTGGGGTGTCCTCATGGGAGTATGGTTTAGGGTGCTTGGCAGGATTTTTCTTAGGCAGCACCTTAGGGAGTCACAACCATCCAGGGTCTCTGGTCTGCCTCATTTCTGGGCTCAGTGACAGATGGATATTCTCAGTACATCCAGAGATGTCTTCTCTTTCGCACACTTGCTAACTGGTAGATAAAGCAGAATACTGGTTTTGTAGCGTATGATGCGGAGAAGGCAATGGCACCCCATCCAGTACTCTTGCCTGGAAAATCCCATGGATGAAGGAGCCTGGTGGGCTGCAGTCCCTGGGGTCGCTAAGAGTCGGACACGACTGAGCGACTTCACTTTCACTTTTCACTTTCATGCATTGGAGAAGGAAATGGCAACCCACTCCAGTGTTCTTGCCTGGAGAATCCCAGGGATGGCGGAGCCTGGTGGGCTGCTGTCTGTGGGGTTGCACAGAGTTGGACACGACTGAAGCGACTTAGCAGCAGCAGCAGCAGCAGCATGTGATGGAAGGCACCCCTTTCCATTGATTGGAATGCTCAGTATCCCTCCAACGACCCTTACTTGCGTTGGAGAAGTCTCTCAGAAGTTGATTGATCAGCCTGGACTCAAACCAAGAAAAGGAATATGATTTGAGTGGGGATTAGCCCACTTCCACTGAGAGGATACAACTTCTAAGGGTTGGGCTTACATTCTCTCAGTCCAGAGTCTCTGCCCCTTGAAAGTGCAAGAGAAATATCGACCACTTAATTCTTCTCTTATTTTCTTTGCATATCCTCCACCTTAACTTTTTGACCATATTCTTTAGGCTAGCGTCCAGTTAGTCCCATTTTTCTGGGGGTCCTAGGAGATAGTCTCTTTCCACCTATCATGTGTGGAGTTCTGCTGTTCCCTCTGAAGGAGACATAATTAGCATGAGCATATTGGTTCCAGATTTCTTTTGAATTAATAACTTATGAGAGTCCCTTGGACAGCAAGGAAATCAAACCAGTCAGTCCTAAAGGAAATCTACCCTGAATATTCATTGGAAACAGCAAGGAAATCAAACCAGTCAGTCCTAAAGGAAATCTACCCTGAATATTCATTGGAAGGATTGATACTGAAATTCCATTATTTTGGCCACTTGATGCAAAGAGCTGACTCATTGGAAAAGTGCTTTATGTACGTTAACTCATTTAATTATTACATCAACTCACTGAGGTAGGCACTATTGCAAATACATTTCCCAGATGAGAAAACAGAAGAGAAGAAATGTGCCCAGAGGCTCACTCTTGACCAGTAAGCTGTTCTGCTTCAAAAGCATGATGGAGGAACCTCATCACTTGCTTTGAGCAGACTGGATAAGGCTCCACCAAGCCTTGTAAATATTAAAACAGTTTGTTCACATGGCAAATCTGGATATATCAATGCATGGTTTATAAGTGAAAATGTGTAAAGGGCACACTAGGATAAACTACTTCTTTATACTTTCGGTCTCAAAACCAAGATTCTATATGGGTGAAAAATATGTTTTATCTTTCCTTGGTTGAATAAGCCACTAAAACAAAAAGGCCCTAAATCAAAGTTCATAGAAGTTGTAACTTTTCCTCTTTGGAGTTCAATTATTAGAACTTGCAGCAAAAAGAGACTCTTGGAGTTGTAGAAAGTGTGATGTTTATCAGGTTGTACGATCATTTTTCAGTTTCAAGTGACTGCTGGGTGGATCTGGCTGTGAGCAGCATGTCAAGAGCTCTTGTCCCTTTGTTTCAGGTCTCTCAGGCGGCTTCAGAGCTTCAGCAATACTGCATGCAGAATGCCTGCAAGGATGCCCTGCTGGTAGGTGTTCCAGCTGGAAGCAATCCCTTTCGGGAGCCCAGATCCTGTGCTTTACTCTGAAGACTGGTGAGTAATGATACCCCAGGCTCTCTTGGGGCCATGGGATTATCCTGGGGCTTCCCAAAGGACTTGGGCAACTGAGTTTTACATTTCTACTGTTCTTGAGGGAATTAAAATAAATCCCAGCAAAATGCACAACTTTACCTGAAGGGTGCCTCTAATCTGCCTGCTTGTGGAATACATCTAATTAGGAGAGCCTCAATCCCCTTGTACTAACTCACCAGATGATAATATCCTTATGTACTTGAGCTTTTGAACTGAATTGGCCAATAGTAATTTCTTGTCCTTAATACCATCTTCTCTGTCCTTACACCAACCTGGAGTTGTGATGTTGCTTGGTGCTGTCAACTGACTTGTTGCTCTTGGGACTAAGGACTGTGCAGAGGAGACTCATTCTTGCCACCAGCTGTGATTTCTTTCCTAGAGGCTTTCAGAATGTATTTCTGTGTATTAATGGAGGAACAAATGTAGTAACTGGGGGAAGTGTGAGTAGGGTTAAAAGAGCCTTAAAATTGTATTCTTGAAATGAAAACATCTCTTTAAAGGGTAGCCTACATTTCCTTGGTTCTATTGTGTTGTATGGGGTCTCAATTCATATTTTCACTTTTTTTTTAAGAGGTCAGGGCATAAATTATTAGTCTTTTGGGGCCAGTATATTTCAAGTTACATATTCTCAGGAGTGTTTATGGGTTCTCCAGGTGGCTCAGTGGTAAAGAATCCGTCTGCCAATGCAGGAGATGCAGTTTCGATCCCTGATCTGGGAAGACCCCCTGGAGTAGGAAATAGCAACCGCTCCAGTATTCTTGCCTGGAAAATTCCATGAACAGACAGAGGAGCCTGGCAGGCTACAGTCCATGGACTCGCAAAGAGTCAGACACAGCTGAGTGACTGAACACACACACATACACAAGGGGTGTTTATACAGGAAGTACTCATCTTAGATCTTTTTCCATATACTTGAAAAGGAAATTATTCACATTAACAAGAAGGAAGTAATAATACCATTAGGTACTATTGTATCTTTTAATGGAAAATGTCTGCATTTATGATATTAAAATAATAGTCTTATGTTGGCATAGCATTTGTCTTTTTACAAAGCAGTTTCATGGGTGTTACTGATTCAATAGTGTGGTTTGGATTTTCTGATATTAACCTGTTACTTTCTACTTTGAGAACCCTAAAATGACCTATGAAATAATGACTAGTTAATTTTATGTATAAATCTTAGTAAGTGAAAACCTACCAAATTTTCTTTACAGTAGAGAAGAAGTTTGCTGAAGAATGCTTTCAAGCACAAACTGATGAATGACTGCCTCCAAATTTCAAGAAAACACTTCTCTAGCCACATGACTTCTAGATATTTCACAGGACTTTTCCTGTGACCTGGTCCTTTAGCCAACATTCTACAGAAATTGATGTTTCTACTCAAATAAGGAAACTGGGTGAAGGTGTAGAGTTTAAATAATAATAGCCTGATTCTTTGTTGAAGTGCTTTATACTTAAACAAAAACCTTACCACCAAATATACCAAAATACACTTCTTTTATTAAGTGAATTACTAGTGTTTCTATGCCTGGAATGTTATGTATGTTTTATTTACTAGATGTTTACATTTTGGGAAGGAAAACAGTATTCTTTGTTAAAAAATTGAATATTTGTAACTTGCTGTTCCCAACTAAGATCTTTCTACCATAACAAAATTTGTTCTTTTCTCATGAATTTATAATTTCTAAATGAAGACAGGCAGATATAAAATTGGGGGAAGAATGGACTTTTTTAATCAAATGATGTCTTGATTTTTCTAAATGAGGAGATTGTTTTATTTTCAACACTAAGCATGGGATCTGTTTCTTAGCAACCCTGTTTGAAAAGGTGAATGTTGTTTTCTGTATGAGACTGCCCCATCCTGTATATGAAGCAGATTTATCTTCGTCTTCTTAAGTTCCTCTACTTTAGAGGAGTGGTTTTACTTTAAAAAAAATACTAAATTATTTCATATTTAAATGTGATCTACAGAGCATTGCAAATTATTTTTAAAAAGTAATGTGAAATATGACAACCTAAATGAATTTTTAATATCACAGGTGTATTATTTTGATGATGTGCCTTTGATTTAATTTGGGACACTTAAAAGAATACTTTATTTGTATTTGTTTTAATCTTTGAAGAACTTGGAAATAAATTCTGCTTAATTTCTACTAATGACAGCAACATTTTATGTCTTTTTGTTTTAAGGCTTCATAGATTTTGTTTGCTTGGGTGATTGAGTGCTGAAAGTGGGAAGTGAAATTTTTGTTTACAAGTCCTTGTAGAATTTTGTGAAAGATAGGTATAATATGCAGAAATATCTCAATTACTGGCAACATTTGCTCTTTGAGATAGCTATATATTCTTGTTGTTCACTTGCTAAGTCGTGTCCAACTCTGGAACCCCATGGACTGCACCATGGCCTGGCTTCCTTGTTCTTCACTATCTCCTAAGTTTGCTCAGATTCATGTCTATTGAGTCAGTGATGCCATCCAACCATCTTATCCTCTGTCATCCCCTTCTCCTCCTGCCTTCAATCTTTCCCAGCATCAGGGTCTTTTCTAATGAGTCGGCTGTTTGAATCGGGTGGCTAAAGTATTGGAGTTTCAGCTTCAGTATCAGTCCTTCCAATGAATACTCAGCATTGATTTCCTTTAGGACTGACTGGTTTAATCTCCTTGCTGTCCAAGGGACTTTCAAGAGTCTTCTCCAGCACCACAATTTGAAGGCTTCAGTTTTTCAGCACTCAGCCTTCATTATGGTCCAGCTCTCACATCGATTCTGGAAAAACCATAGCTTTGACTATGTGGACCTTTGTCAGCAAAGTGATGTCTTTGTTTTTTAATACACTATCTAGCTATGTATAAATCCATAAATGGACTTATCCATAGATAAATGGAGATGTCTTTGAACATAAGTAATGTTAACAGTAGAGGATGTAGAAGTCATTAGTTGGAACTCCTTTAACTTCCAGCCACTAAACTTCCAAATCTAAGTGATCTAAATCCCTTCTGTTTAATCAAAATTCAGATGTCCCTTTTCTCACCCACTTATTCATTCTGTGGATCTGTTTCATCTTCTCTGAAGTGTCATATTATCAGTTGTCCTTTCTTTCCTGTATCTTCAACTTCTCTGTTGGATTCTTTTTATTAGCATTTAAACATTTTCTCTTCTCCATCTTAACAACAATAAGCATTTAGAAAAAGTCTCCATTAAAAACACTTTTTCAGTTATAAAAGATGAGTAAGCCTTAGAGATCTACTGTTCAGCACAGTGCCTATAGTTAAGAGTGCTGTACTATATACCTTAAATGTTGTTAAGAGGGTAAATTTTATGTTAATTGTTCTTATCACAAAAATAATAAGGCATGAGGAAACTTTTGGAAGTGATGGGTAAGTTTATGGCATAGATTGTGTTAGTGGTTTCATAGGTATATACTTATCTCCAAACTCATTAAGTTGTCTACATTAATTATGTACAGCTTTTGATGTGTCAAAAAAGAAACAAAACACCTCTTGATTTCACTTTCCCTTTGGCAAAAACTTGGTAAGATTGTACAAGAAAAATATAGACATCTCACGTATGAATATAGTTGTGTCTTAAATATAAGCAAATCTAGTTCAGTAGTTTATCAAGAGAGAAGATACAACCTGACAAAGCTAGTTCAACACAAGCGAAGCACTGTTATTCGTTACCTGAAGGGTTTAAAGAATTTATGCCAGCAAGTCATTTGATAAAATTCAGTAGCTGTTCTGAATAAAAACAAAGTGAATTCGTGAAATGAGAAAGAAATTAAAGATGATAAAGACAGTTTATTAAAACCAACAGTAAATTTCATATTACAGAGTGAAATGTGGGAGCATTCAGTATATTAGGAACAATCAAGATACTTTTTTTATCACCACTATTATTCAGCATTACTTTGGAAGTCTTAGCTAATGCAGTAAGATGAAAAAAAATGAAATGGTGTAAACATTTAAGAAGAAATAATATCTGTATTTATGGGTTATATAATTTTACACTTTGAAAACTCAAGAGTTTAGTAAAAAGAATACTTGAATTTGTAATACAGTTTAGGAGAGTGGCTAGATACAAAGTATATATAAAAAAATAAAAAGTATTTTCTACACAGACAATAGTTAAAAATGGAAATGGGCACATCTTTGTAAACCAACTATAATTTTAAAAGTAGAAATGGAAACTATATCCCATTTCTACTTTAATGACAAAGCTATAAAAAAATACTTGAGAATACATTTAACAAAAGTGCAAGAATCAAATTACAAATGTTTATAGAACGGAATCTAAAATTTCAGGATTATTGGACAATGTCATTAAAATGCAATCTTACTAAAATTTATATAGATTTATTGGAATTCCTTTTTTATTTTTTAAGGGAAGCTGGTTAAAATAACTGAAAGTTTATATGGAAAATCAAGTGTCCAAGAATAGCTTTTAAAACTCTGTGTGTGTGTGAGTGTGTATAAAAATGGGAGGATAAAACTTGCCTTACCAGGTACTAACTTACTTTGAAACTGCTGAATCAAAATGATATGACTTAAAAAAAAACAAATTCAAAATAAACGATATTATTGTGGTCCTAGGAATAGACAAATAGATGATTGAATTGATCATAATAATACAGAAGTAGGCCTGACTTTTTTTTTTTTCCTATTCAAGGGAAAGCATAATTAAACAAATGGTGCTGGTGTTACTGGCTGTCCATTCAGAAGGAAATAAAACTGGGCCTGTATTATACTCTGTAAAAAAAATGCCATGTAGGTTAAAGAAAGGTGATACAAAGGCATCAGAAGAAAAGTTTGAATAGTTGTGTAACTTCAGGGTAAAAGAGGGCTTCCTTAAAAAAAACAAGAAACCCAGAAATCAAAAAAGAGAAGAGGTGTATACTTGATCAAATTAAATTTAAACACTTTAAATCAAGCGATTTAAATAGGTAAGTATGAAATTTAAAATCCTTGTACGGTAAAAACAGTAAACCAAATAAAAAAGCAAAAGCAGAAGACATGTTTTTTTCAGCTTTCATTTTGGACTGCTACAGTTTGCGCTCCCCATCCCCACCAACCCAGGTTACTCCGACTTACTATAATTGTTGGATTGTTTGCTTTAGGGCAGGCTTATTATTTGGGGAGAAAAACCAGGCCCTTCCTGTGAGAGGCAAAGAGTGGGACACCCTGGTATTTATGCCCAGTTGCATGCTGAGTCTCAGTGACAAGGGAAGGAGTATCTTACCTCCGTCTACAATTGCAAGGGGCAGCTGATGTTCTGATGAGTCCTACAAAGTTTGGGCTGGGCCTGGGAACTTGGGAGGTAAAGCCACTCAAAGGTCCTCAGAGGTGAGCATCACAACTACCAGTCTTAGATCTAAGTTTGGGCAAGTAACTCCCCTTCAAACAACAACAAAAAAACCTCGGGGAAATGCTCTTGGAGAAAGAATGCAAGTTTCCATGGTAAGAAACTGGGAAGTTGGGACTATTCTATTCTAAATAATTTCATGTGATCTGGTGCTTGGGAGAGGACTTTGGAGGCTGGACTGACACTTGTAAGCCCCTAACAAGGGCCTTTCCAGACCCTTCAGGCTTCTATGGACCAACCCAACTGCTTCAGTCGGTGCTGAACCAGAGCTCATTTACTTTATTCTCTATTCCTAGGGTACCAATACAAGACCTGCTTCTCAATAATACTTCTGATAACGGGCTTCCCAGGTGGCGCAGTGGTGAAGAATCCACCTGCCACTGCTGGAGACTCGGGTTAGATCCCTGGGTCAGGAAGATTCCCTGAAGAAGGAAATGGCCACCTGTTCCAGTAATCTTGCCTCTGATGGGCAACAGCACAAGAGGCTGCTCCAGGCCCAGGCAGAGCGAATGTGTCCTTAAACACCAAGCATCACTGAGAAATGCAGTCAGAAGGGCTCAGGCGCTTTCACTGCGTTTGATAGCTTGGCCTAAGCTTGCCTCAGTCTAGGGCGTTGAAGAAACTCCTTTCCTCTGCAAGCTGATTAAAGATGGGATCAAGGAGATCTGCAAGCTGGGAAGACAGCCTTACCTTGGTTTAGCAGCAAACCTGCTGAAACTTTAAGACAGTACAATAGAAATTCTAATAAAATTTCCAGAAATAGTTTCTCTTTGAAGTCTCCACCCTCCACATACTCAAGCAAAACCAAACATCCTATATATAAATAAAAG
Organism: Giraffa tippelskirchi; assembly: GCF_054371585.1. NCBI lineage: Eukaryota > Metazoa > Chordata > Mammalia > Artiodactyla > Giraffidae > Giraffa > Giraffa tippelskirchi. The sequence goes on from NC_137275.1 coordinate 215,539,434, forward strand.
TGTAGTAGAAGAGTAAGAGAGTTGATGTAAAGTCGAGTCTGTTTCAAAAAGGAGGACATGATTAACAGTATCAAACACTGAAGAGAAATCAAGTGAAGTGATGTCTGAATGTCCATTGGATCTAAGAAGATAGAAGTCAGTTTTGGTAGTAACAGGGTGACCATTTCAGAAGCCAGGAAAGAGACAGGAAGAGCATGCCTATGGTCTTCAACCATTTTTGCTAAAATAATGTTCAAAATCCATGTACCTCCATTTTGCTGGTGGTGGTGGCTTAGTCGCTAAGTCATGTCCAACTCTTGGTGACCCCATGGACTGTAGCCTGCCAGGCTCCTCTATCCATAGGATTTCCCAGGCCAGAAAACTCGAGTGGGTTGCCATTTCCTTCTCCAGGTATCTACTCAACCCAGGGATTGAACCCACTTTGCTAGTATAGCTGGTGGATTCTTTACCACTGAGCCACCAGAGATTCCCATACCTCCGTTTTAGAGACATATAAAAGTTTCATTAGAACTCTGAGTAGCTGTAAAGAATAAAATTTTATTAGAAATATTGACATTTTAAAATAAAATTAAAACATCTTTTAAATGTACTCAGTGGAATATAATTACTACAGTAATTAGAAACCTACAATCATCCATTTAAAAATATACCAACTATCCTCTCCAGCTGTACAGGAAAGCATTCTTTCTCTCATATACTGACACTTGATATTATGAATTCTCAAAAATTTTGCTGATCTGATAGGTGAAAAAATAGTAACTTATTGTTTTAATATGCATTTGCCTGATAAATAATGAAGTTACATACGGTTTCAAATACGTTCCCGGCTATTTTTGTTTCTTCCATGAAATATCTATTCAAATTTTGCCCAATTTTCTATTACGTTGTCTTTTGCCTATCAATTTGTAGGAATTAGTTGTGTATTAGGAATGTAAGCCCTTTTGCTATCTTGAGAGTAGCAAATGTTTTCTCTTAGTGATTTGTTTGAATATTTCATTTGTGAAGACAACATTTTGATTGGAAGTTCTCTAACTTCAATTTTGCCCTAGGTTTTAAGTTGGTGGCAGAGGGTGGACTGTGGTGATCTTCACTTCTGAGCTCAGAGGGTCAGACTGAGATGGAAGCTCCTTTCAAAGACTTGCTGGAGGCAGCGGGCCTTTGAGGAGACAGCAAAATAACCCTTTGATTATATATCCAGTAAGGTTTTCTGCCTCTTTAAAAAAAGGGCTCAAGATATTTAGGTGAACTGGGGAGATATTTGGATCTTATAACAATATTTTGCTAATTAGAATACTTACAAAGATAAACTATAAAGTAAAATATATATTATGAAAATTTAATATAGGAACATCAAGAACATCTAAGAACAATTGCATTTTCTTTGATATGTGATCAAATCTAAATAATTTTATTACTGGTTTATCATAAAAAACAATGAAATGTGGCATGCAACACTATTCTTTCTTTCAAAAAAACCTCAGACGAGTTTGTCCGTCAAGTCTACCAGGGACTTTTTCATACACAAGACGTTGCTTTTTGAATTGTGGTAGTCGTAAGCACGTGAAATCTGTTAAAAGGAAAAAAAAGAAAGCCGTTTTATTTCTGATAATAGTAAGTGTAGCTATTTTTTTCTCAAATGCTCAGGTGGATCTTGTCTCTTTCTCATCTATTTACAGTTTTGAAATTTCCAAACTGAGATAAAATAGTGACTATTAAAAATTAAATTTTTAGCATAAATGTGCCTATTCTTAAAGGCCATGTAAGATACATGTATGTGTACGTTCATGCCTTGCACAAACAATTAAATCTCCCTGGATTTAAGACTCTTGCTTTTAAGTTTTTCTTCATTAAGTCTGTTTCTTAGTACGTATCTGTAATGTTGAGGAATTTATCCTGAGCTCTGATCATGTATAGACTCACATTTCATGACTGTGTTAGATATGACACAATTTGAAATATTCTAGATTTGGATACTTACAGAGGTTGATTGATTAATAAAAAGAGAGGCTAAAACATTTAGAATGGTAGTAATTACTCCCAGCAATATAATCTCATAATTGCAAATGCTGGATACTTTTTGAGCAAATTTTAAAGGCAATGCAGTAGATAAGTATTATCACAGAGACCACAAATATGCATTCAAGACAAATGGAAAAATTATCTTGATGTTATACCAATAGCTCTGGACAAATTTATGTCAGCACTTGACAGAGTATAAATAAAGAATACAATAAATTAATTTCATTTGAATGTAGATATGAAAATCAAATAATAAATAGTAACCATATCCAATACCATATTTTAAAAAATCATTCCTTAAAAGCCAATTAGGTTTATCAGACAAATGACATAAATGATTATTAGTATACCTGTAAATGTTGATTGATATTAATATCAAGAAAGAAAACATTTTGATTTTCAAACTTTCAAAAAAAGTTTGAATAAAATTCAGCAGTTATTTCTTGCAGAAGTTCTTACAAAACTAGGGAAAGAATATTTCCCCTTAAAATCAGGAAAGAACAAATTATGACTATTTATGGCACCAAATCTAAATTTTGGGAATCCTAGAACTTACATGGTTTGGGGATTCTTTTTTAATAAAACAAGGAATTTAAGATTCTTTGGCACTCTGGCCTCACAAAATGGTCTATGCAAAAGAAGAGTTTTGAAATTTCCAGCTTCTCCTTTCTTTTTGTTTTTTTCCCATCATAGTAAGGCCATCTTGTATAGCCATCAGAACTTAATATTTTGTTTTAAATGCTCAGACCAATGCAATAAGAAATATACAAAAAGTATAATAACCAAAAATGGGAAAATAAAATTGTCCTTTTAAAAACTGATATGATTAAATGTTCAAAAATGTCAATTGGAAAACAGAGCCAATGGTAGTATCTATTTAATAGGACTAACAATTAAATAATCCACATAAAGGGAATGTAATAAGCTTTTAATAAATATTAGCTCATTAAATATCCCAGCTTGACAAAGAGGCTACTTTTCTAATTGGCTAATTTCTTTACTTAATTTTTGTTACTTTTAGCCTTCTGCTTGACTTAGATTTGTTCTGTGTTTTTAGTTTTTATTTTTTTTAATTTATTTATTTTTTATTGAAGGATAATTGCTTTACAGAATTTTGCTGTTTTCTGTCAAACCTCAACATGAATCAGCCATAACTTCTTCAGTTAAATGCTTAGTTCATCTAAAGCTACAAGATTTTGACATAATTTCTTTGCATTTATTTTCCTAAAAGTCTATAATTAGAATTTTGATTTTTTTGATGCCAAAGTTACTGAAGATTCTTAAGTGTAGTAATTAAAACAATTTTTTTTTTAATTTGGAGATGATTCTATCTTAAAATTACTTTAGAGAGTAGTTTTATCAACTATTGAATCATGTTACCTGTTAATGAGTTGTTGTCTCCTGAGTTAGATGAAGACTCAAAGTGCCTTTTCTGTCTTAAACATTTTCCAGCTCTTTGGTAGAAATTAAGACTGTTGAATTCTTTTTGATTTACATTAGAATCAGAAGCACAGGATAAATCCAAACTGGGGACAGATGGTAATTCTTCCCAGAAAGTCTTTTCAGTCCCAGCATTTGAACTTTCACAGATGAAGCCTTCTAACTCATCCGACTGATATTTTTGCTGATTAATGAATAAGTTATCTTTCTGAGAGTCCCGTTTGTCACGTGTACTCTGCTCTGCATCACACTGTAAGTTGAATGAATGATTCTGTTGTTCCCATACATTTCTCTTAAAGTTCCAACGAAGAGGAGGTTGAGAACCCTCAAGTGAAAAGACAGGAGTTGACAATTCCTTTTTTGTAGGTCCTTTTTTTTCATGTGTTCCCTTTTTCTTATAATTTATAAAGTGAGGGGTAACTCTCTTCTGAGTGTCAATTGGTGATGTTATAGTTAAATAATTCATTTCTGTTAGACCCAAAGAAAAGACATCTGACTCTGAATCATTCTGGTTCAGAAAAGAATTACCAGACACATTACTTGCTTCTATATTAGTCAGAAAAGAATTATTCCGTACCATGTTAGGGTTACAACTAAACTCTTTCCAATGGCTGGTCTGATTGTAAGAACTCACAGATGGTAAAATGCCTGGCATTTCTTTTAATTCCATAAGGGAAGAGTTATAATTTGAAGCGCTGTTGGTGTCTTCATGTACTCTCTCTCCTAAGTCTGAATATTGATAGTTATTATGTTCTTGAATGACAGAATCTGAAGAGCCAGAAGCTGAACTCTGAGAAGTAAAGGTTCCAGTCTGATCCCAGTTTTCCCGAGGTGATGAAATTTGAGGTGATTTTGTTATGGAAGGACTAATCTTGAATAAGGAAGTGATGCCACAAAAATGCTAAAAAATTTATAAAGTTAATTAATATTAATAAATATGCAACATAAAAATCCATCAAATAAATATAAATAATGATGCTTAACTATATGGAAATAAGGAAAACTATAAATAAGTAGTCCATTCAAAGATATTATATTGATCTATGAGAACAGAACATAATTTGGCTCCCATTAAAAGAAAAACTTATTGTAATTTGCATCTATTTCCTAATCACTTAAGATAGAATTTTTAGTTACACAGGTTATCCATGAATATCATTTCCTTCATAAAAATTAAAGAGACTTACTGATAGGTCTAAAATTCTCTTTAACTGTTACTATAATAGAGGAATCAGAACTGTTTGGAAGAGATGATGTAAACACGTTAGAGTATGTAATTGAATATCTGTGGGCATAATAACACTTCAAAATGATCTGAAATGTGATAAACGATTTATACAGAATTATAGCTTTAAAATATATAATGTAATTGACAACCAGTGAGAATTCTATATGAAATTTAGCTTAAGTAAATTATTTCTTCACCCTTTGAAGTGCAAAAGAAACTTGGACACCTTCATTTTGAAAACCATTATGGTGAAAATACATACTCAAATGCAAAGGAAATAGACTCATAGAAGAATATGGATTTCAAATAACTAACCTTTAACACTTTTTCTGGAACTTCAGGTAGGAGTTCCTGAAGTTGACAAAAAGTTGCTAACAATATCCAGTTCAGTGAAGGTCCTTTATTTAACATGAGCTGAGCCACCAATGGAGTAATACTTGGAAAATCAAGTAAGTACATTTCTTCCTAGAAAAAGTTTAAGGAATATTCAGAAGTGGTCTTTTTACTCTGCTCACTCCAGCAGATTAAAATTGATTTCATTGCACCTACCACTCAATTTGAGATGCTTGGGGAAAAGAATATGGCCAGGAGGTAAAGAAATTTGCCTGTCAGTAAAGATTCTAACACCCAGAATTGGGAAGGATCTTAAAGTTCATTCAGTCTAACCACTCATCCAAAGTGATTCATTACAGTTCATATCCTTCAAATGACAATTGTTATCTAATGATAGCTCTTCTAATGAGAAGCATTTTAGGGGACTGACTTCATTATATAGCTTAAGATTTTTTCAGCTCTCTCTTTGTAGACCGTATGCCATCATAGTTTGGTTAAGGTAAACCACGTGTATGATGTCTAACAGATGTTATAATTTCAGAAAAGGCTTATTGTGAAGAGTATAGGAACAACTTCTATCTAAGTCTAAAAGTATATGTTTTCAGAAAGATCTTATAAATGTCTAGAAATATAGCAGCCACATTTATTACTAAATTCCTTTTTTTTTTCTGGGTTACATTGACTTTTTGCACCTTCTTTGATTTTATCAAATGACAGACATATTAGTAGATTGGACATGGCTTGGTAGGAAGGAAATTACATATACATACACACAAACATGTTCTAATCATACCCATACTTGCGGATAGTACTATATTCTGTTTATGCAAATAAAAGTCCTATGATTTAATATATATGAATATTTTATTTGTTTTATAATTTTATTTTTTGAGTAGGTAAAATAGTCACACGGTTCAAAATTCAAAAGGGCTAAGAGGTATATAGTAAAAAGTCCCATTCCTACTCCACTACCTCAGTTTTCTCTAGAGATAATCAATGATATCATTTTGTGGTATCTTTCCAGAAATATTTTATTTATTTATAAATGAATACATATAAATATTAATTTCCCCCTTTCTTACACAAATGGTAGTGTACTGGATGCTCTGCACTGCAACTTTTACATTTCATTTAATATATTTTGAAAGTCATTCCATGTTAGTACATAATGATCTCCATCCTCTTTCCATGATTTTAGGATTTGAATATATTTAAAAATAAGGTAACAGAAACACTAGGTTGGTATGAGAACCTAGAAATATTTATGCTTAAGCAAAAGGAATTTCTAAAAATTAACTACCTAATCTTATAACTATTTCATAACTCTACTTTCACTTTGAATTACATAATTGAATTAGTGACAAATCATGGAATGATAGAATTGTGCAATTCTCATATCTACTATTCTTGAATGTTTAAATGAAAGAATTAGAAAAATTATCTTCTTAAAATATTAGACATTGAAGCCATTAGGTCACCCTATAACAAGTTCATTTTGAAAGTTCATGAAATAAGATCCCATTAAAATAGCTCTATGAAGTTGAAAAATACTCATAATTTTGGAATTGTCTAAGTAAATGTTGCGCATTATGGCATTATGGCATACTGTTACATATGCTCATGCAAGCATGATAGAACAAGAAAATGCTACCAGAAAGAGAATTCAAGTACATATATTTATATTTGCTCTGCAAATCTCTAATTTACATGTTAGGAAATAAACCTTAGATGGTGCAACTTTAAGCCAGGACTTATCCAACCATTCATGAGGATCTCTCTTTGAGGTCATTAAATTGTGGTCAGCAATTTGTCGAATCATCAGTGCAGTCTCTTCCACTCCTGGGGCAATTATAAGCTAAAATATATTTTTTATGTTAGATTACAGGGAATACTAGGAAGCAAAATATATCATTCAAAACTTGTTTACAATTTGAAGAAACAAAACCCCAGTAGATTCTAATATTTGAACACTATTTTGGACTATAAAGAAAGCTGAGTGCCGAAGAATTGATGCTTTTGAATGTGGTGTTGGAGAAGACTCTTGAGAGTCCCTTGGATGGCAAGGGGATCCAACCAGTCCATCCTAAAGGAGATCAGTCCTGAATATTCATTGGAAGGACTGATGTTGAAGCTGAAACTCCAACACTTTGGCCACCTGATGCGAAGAGCTGACTCATTTGAAAAGACCCTGATGCTGGGAAAGATTGAAGGCAGGAGGAGAAGGGGACAACAGGATGAGATGGTTGGATGGCATCACCAACTCAATGGACACGAGTCTGAGTAGACTCCGGGAGTTGGGGATGGACAGGGAGGCCTGGCGTGCTGCAGTCCATAGGGTCACAAAGAGTTGGACACAACTGAGTGACTGAACTGAACTGAACTTAGACATAATTTACTAATTTATCTATGTGAAGTTCAGGATGTTTCATTTGTGAGGATAAACAATTTACTTTCCTTCTTTAAATATGATAGCCTTATAGTTTCTAATTTTTGGAACTAAATTGTTTTTCTTCACTTCCTTTTGGCATTTATTAGTATAGTCTTTTAAGCATATTTGGTGTTTTATTTCATCCGTATTAGAAGAAAAAGCAATTTGGATGTCACAAGTAATGTTTAATATTTTGCTTTTTTGTAGGTTAAACCTAATAGTTCTCAAGTAAAAATAAAAATGAAAGATGTAGTGCAAGATGTTTTAAAAACAAAGTTGAAAAATAAGGATGTTTACAGATTAATTTGATGCTGTATTCAAAATGAAAAATATGTTTTGATTTAATATGTTTTTTGGAATTGTTCATCCAATCATGGCTCACTTGATGGTAAGATACGCCTGCCAATGTGTTTGTGTTAAAACTGCATGGTCAGTCACTCAGTCGTGTCCGACTCTGTGACACTAAGGACTGTAGCCCTCCAGGCTCCTCTGTCTGTGGTATTTCCCAGGCAAGAATACTAGAGTGGGTTGCCATTTCCTCCTCCAGGGGATCTTCCTGACCCAGAGATTGAACCTGCATCTCCTGCCTTGGCAGGTGGATTCTTCACCACTGAGCCACTTGGGAAGTGTTAAACTTAACTCTAAAAGGAGTCTTTAATATCCCCTACTTCCTGTCTGTCACTTATGTTTTCCTCCATGCCCTTCTCTCTTCTGAAATGCCAGCCTTTTCCTTCCGCTTTCATTTCTATTTTTATCTTCTTCATCTTTTGGATTTTGTTTACAGAAAGATAACTAATTCATGGGTTAGCAGTTTAAAGTGGATGGAGAATACTGCCCTAAACAATCATATCTTAATAATATAAATATTCTGTCCAGTGGTGGAAACTTGAGAAACAAAGACTGTACAAACCTCACAAAAATAATTATGACATTTTCTTTTCTTTCACAAGAATAACAAAGCAATAGACATGAGTTCTAGCAAGTTCCTGGAAATAAAGAAGGATAGGGAAGCCTGATATGCTGCAGTCCGTGAGGTCACAAAGAGTTAGATATGACTTAGTGACTGAACAATAACATATGCATGCTAAAGAAGGACTTTCTTTATATTAAATATACAGAGTACACAGAAATGCAGTTTGATACCAGATTTATTTTATTAAAAGTTTTGGATGTTTTGAGAAGATCTGAGACATTTAAATATAAATTTTATTTTAAAGGGCATAATTTTATAATGGTAATAAATATTACCTATACTCTAGGGTGAGGATTCTGGAGCTCCTAGCTAGACTTTGGGAGATTCAAGAACCCCCACCTAACATTGTTTTCAAAAATTTGCATGTGTGTATCTATACATTTTTCAGCAAAGAAAGTTCTTAAGAAATTTACAGAACTTTTTAAAAATTTCAGAGTAAAATATGGCATGAAATCCTAACAGTAAAATATTAGCAGTATTTTCTTTTAGTTTAAGAAAATATATTTAAATTTCCCAATACTCCTTTTATGGCTAGGCTTTCCAGATGCTTGGAAATAAAAAAGTAATCCAACCTGATGGATTTTTTTTGGCCCTAAAAGCCAAAAATGCAAAAGGCCAAGAAATGCAAAAAAGCAAAATGGCAGTCTGAGGAGGCCTTACAAATAACTGTGAAAAGAAGAAAAGCAAAAAGCAAAGGAGGAGAGCAAAGATACTCCCATTTGAATGCAGAGTTCCAAAGAATAGCAAGGAGAGATAAGAAAGCCTTCCTCAGTGATCAATGCAAAGGAATAGAGGAAAACAGAATGGGAAAGACTAGAGATCTCTTCAAGAAAATTAGAGATACCAAGGGAACATTTCATGCAGAGATGGGCTCGATAAAGGACAGAAATGGTATGGACCTAACAGAAGCAGAAGATATTAAGAAGAGGTGGCAAGAATACACAGAAGAACTGTACAGAAAAGACCTTCACGACCCAGATAATCACGATGGTGTGATCACTCACCAAGAGCCAGATATCCTGGAATGTGAAGTCAAGTGGGCCTTAGGAAGCATCACTACGAACAAAGCTAGTGGAGGTGATGGAATTCCAGTTGAGCTATTTCAAATCCTCAAAGATGATGCTGTGAAAGTGCTGCACTCAACATGTCAGCAAATTTGTAAAACTCAGCAGTGGCCACAGGACTGGAAAAAGTCAGTTTTCATTCCAATCCCAAAGAAAGGCAATGCCAAAGAATGCTCCAACTACCACACAATTGCACTCATCTCACACGCTAGTAAAGTAATGCTCAAAATTCTCCAAGCCAGGCTTCAAGAGTATGTGAACCATGAACTTCCAGATGTTCAAGCTGGATTTAGAAAAGGCAGAGGAACCAGAAATCAAATTGCCAACACCTGTTGTATCATCGAAAAAGCAAGAGAGTTCCAGAAAAACATCTGTTTCTGCTTTATTGACTATGCCAAAGCCTTTGTATGGATCACAATAAACTGTGGACAATTCTGAAAGAGATGGGAATACCAGACCACCTGACCTGGCTCTTGAGAAATCTGTATGCAGGTCAGGAAGCAACAGTTAGAACTGGACGTGGAACAACAGACTGGTTCCAAATAGAAAAGGAGTACGTCAAGGCTGTATATTGTCACCGTGCTTATTTAACTTATATACAGAGTACATCATGAGAAACACTGAGCTGGATGAAGCACCAGCTGAAATCAAGAGATACGCAGATGACAGCACCCTTATGGCAGAAAGTGAAGAACTAAAGAGCCTCTTGATGAAAGTGAAAAAGGAGAATGAAAAAGTTGGCTTAAAGCTCAACGTTCAGAAAACTAAGATCATGGCATCTGGTCCCATCACTTCATGGCAAATACATGGGGAAACAGTGGAAACAGTGGCAGACTTTATTTTTTGGAGGTACAAAATCACTGCTGATGGTGACTGCAGCCATGAAATTAAAAGATGCTTATTCCTTGGAAGAAAAGTTATAACCAACCTAGACAGCATATTAAAAAGCAGAGACATTTCTTTGCCAACAAAGGTCTGTCTAGTCAAGGCTATGGTTTTTCCAGTAGTCATGTAAGGATGTGAGAGTTGGACTATAAAGAAAGCTTAATGCCGAAGAATTGATGCTTTTGAACTGTGGTGTTGGAGAAGACTCTTGAGAGTCCCCTGGATGGCAAGGGGATCCAACCAGTCCATCCTAAATGAAATCAGTCCTGAATATTCATTGGAAGGACTGATGTTGAAGCTAAAACTCCAATACTTTGGCCACTTGATGCAAAGAACTGACTCACTGGAAAAGACTCTGATGCTGGGAAAGTTTGAAGGCAGGAGGAGAAGGGGACGACAGAGGATGAGATGGTTGGATGGCATCACCGACTCAATGGACATGAGTTTGAGTAAACTCTGGGAGTTGGTGATGGACAGGGAGGCCTGGGGTGCTGCAGTCCATGGGGTTGCAAAGAGTTGGACATGACTGAGTGACTGAACTGAACTGAAAAGCCAAAACCCATATTACCAAATTATTCTAAAATAATATGTCTAGGTAACCCCCTTTAATGTAACAATGTCATCAAGTAGGAGAATGGGAGGCTTGAGTATTGGTGATATATTGATAACAGAATTAGAGCAAATTGATCATACTTGTTTCTCAACTTTCATGGCAAAATGGACCTACTTTTAAGAGCACTAGGAAAACTTAAGCTTTTGAAATAGTTGGAGTCAGGTAGGAACAGACTTTCATTTGGAATGGATTGTGCCTGGGCAGTAATTCCTATTTCATGCCCAAATGCCTTCCTTGGAACATATTACTCTGTATGCCATTTCACTGTACCTGAATAGTGTCACTTACTGGTATCCAATCCCCCATGTAGAGAGGAATAAAATGATTCTCTAAAGCATGTTTTGCATATGACTGCTCACTGTTAAGTGAAAAGAGGCTGATTAAGTGGTGAAACCTCCCTTGAGTGAATAAATGAGAAATTTACATTTATTTAGATAACTTTTCCAAGAGTTGTATTTCTGTGTTTAAAATGCATCATAGGATCAAAATTATCTGGATTTTATTTCAAATAGATCATTTGATGATTTTCTTAACAGGTTCTGCTTTCACTGAATTCTATTCAGTGGATATTTGTGGAATATTTTTACTGTGTACAACACTGTGCTAGAATGCTATAGGTTTTACAAGGAAAAGGGCCTAGTTCTCATGGTCCAGGGTGGAGGATATATGAATAAATACCTCATATTATAATAAAGATATGAAATGTTACTGGGAGGATGGGAGGAGAAATTTACCTTGAGAGAGTATAATTGGGGCAAATTTTTTTAAAGGAGATAGTGTTTAAAAGAGTAGTATATCTGGGGAAAGACAGGACAGAATCACATGGCTGAGAGGTGATAGTGTGGAGGCATATTCAGGAAATGATGAGTAGAATAATATCTTTAAGGATTCTAGGATTACTAGGGCTTCCCTGGTGACTCAGATGGTAAAGAACCTGCCTGCAATGAAGGAGACAGGATTCAATCCTTGCGTCAGGAAGATCCCCTGGCAAAGGAAAGGGCAACCCATTCCAATATTCCTGCCTAGAAAATTCCATGGACAGAAGAGCCTGGCAATGGGCTACAGTCCAGGGGTCCCAAAGAGTCAGACACAACTAAGCTATGGGTTAAATTGTGGAGGAGTTTGAATCAGCTAGGGTCAACTCTATTTTGATGATGTAGGAAGCTGTAGAAGATCTTTTGAGCAAGACAATTGAACTCAACAACATATTTTTCAAGAGCTTGCTATGTAGGCTCTGTGCTGAGTGCTAGGAAGACAAAAACAAAAAACGTATTCCCTTTCCTTTAGGAGCTTGCAGTCTCGATAGTGAAGTATCACATCTATATTTCAGAAATGTAATTGGTGTCAATATACATGATGAATGGGAGTGGAGAAAAGAGTAGAAATAAGGAGATTAATTAGGAAATCACCTTAAAACTCCAAGTGTGAGGTGAAGGCCTTTATTTAGGGAAATAGCAATGGGAGTAGCAAGGAGAGGCATAATCTAGAGATGCTGCAGAGTTAAAGGGAAGATTTTGCTACTGATTAACTTAGAATAGTAATGCCATAAACTAGGTGTAAAAATTAACAGAAATGTTAATTAAAATAGAGTCAGGAGACTAGAAGGAGGAGCTCTCATGTCCTACCATGATAGCAGAGTCCAATAAGAAGAAAAACTTCCTCTTCTTTCCTGGCAAGAGTTCAGCCAATGAGAAACTGTCACAACTCCACTGATGAAAAGTCACTATACTTTGAACTCTCAGCTCCTCCAATGGACTCTTTATTATAACTCTCCAACTTTCTTTTTCCCTCTTTAAAAGAGTTCCCCTCTCCTTGCTGTGCCTGGACTTGCATATGGTTTCCCATATTTCCCATGGTTTCTCATCATTGCAGACCCTGAATTGCAATTATTCGTTGATCCCGTACAAACCCATTTTTACTGCACAAATAACTGGCCATCTATTTGCTTTAGGTCAACACAAATTTGGGGGAGGATACAAGTTGTGTTTTGGATATGCAGAGTTTGAGGTACCTGTGGGATATTCATGTAGGCATTTCCAGTAGCTTTCTAGAATATTGCTGCAGACTTTAAGAAGTTAGGAAAATTTTAGGGATTTTCTTGGACATGAAAGCTAAATTTGTGGGAAATGTCTGAGTTTATCAAGGAAAGAATATAAAGTGACAGCAGTAGAGAACTGAGCCCTCCATTTGGAGAAACTATCTAAATTTCAGAGTGGGACATTGAAAAAACCCAAGAAAGGAGATTGATTAGAGATCACCCAGGTACTGCTTTATTCATAAGATTTCTATTTTATAGTAGATAAAAACTGTATATCTTCCATAAGTGAATGTTATTGATCAAGGGATATTTATTATTATTCATATTCTGACATGTTTTTAAAAAATCTCAGTAGTAGAGACAAATTATGAATTTAAATTCATTAAAGGCTTTTAGAGTAGAAATTTAAGTGGAAAGAATATGTGTTAATTTGAAAATGTTTCTTTATATGGCTTTTAGTATTTTTTTAGTTTACCTATTTAATGTTTCTTCTCTCAGGGCAGTTGAGTTTCATTACAATTTTGGTTTATGAAAAATACTCATGAACAAACATATAGAAAAAGAATACCTTTACATCCAGTTCTTCTGATTTTAGCCCAGATGAAACCAAAGCTGAATAAATCAGTGCTAGGTGATGAAGAGTCTTTTCTGTAAGATGGTACCTAAAAAAATATATATGTTATTATATTCTATTCATTTGATGTCTGATTGTACTTATTAAAAATTTATTTTATTTTCCACATTTCATAATGTCATATTTTTTGTCCACTCAGCACTCTTTTGTAAAGACAATTCCACCTCCTTTCTTCAACAGTACTGTTAAATCTAGAGAATGCTCTGTGTGGGGGGTGGGGGCGGGGTGGGGAGAAGTTTAACTTATCCTCTTGCTGGCCCCAGGGATGGCTATGTGATTGAAACCTAGCCAACTAGAATACTTCATCTTCCTGGCCAAAGTATCAGGTTCCGGTATGAACACATGACCAAAGTAAGAATAACTAGAATTCTCCCTGAGGCTTTTCCCTGAACTGTTCGGAAAAAAACAAACTCTTTAAAATGATCATTAGTGATAGAGGTGTTAACTAACACTGAGGTGATCATTATAATTATATCGCAGTATATAAATACAGGGGCTTCCCCAGTGGCTCAGATGGCAAGGAATCTGCCTGCAGTGCGGGAGACCTGGGTTTGATCTCTGGATTGGGAAGATACCCTGGAGTAGGGAATGGCTACCCACTGCAGTATTCTTGCCTGGAGAATCCCACTGACAGAGGAGCCTGTCAGGCTACCGTCCATGGGGTCGCAAAAAGTCGGACACGACTCAGCAACTAAACAACAACATATAAATATATAAAATCAACAGATTGTACTCCTTAAACTTACACAATCTTATAAATCAGCTATATCTCAATAATTCTTAAAAACACCCCCTTTTTCCTTCTATAGTTATTAAGCAGGTCAGATGTGACTCTTGAGCTGTGAGTGAATATTTCTATTACCTTTATCCACTTTAAGTACTCCAAGCAACAAAAAAGAAATTTATTGGTTCATATCACTCTGGGTCCAGGAGAAGACATTGTTGGACCCAGGAATTCAAACCACGTCATTGAGACAATGGCTTTCTTAATTTCCTGCCTCTTCTTTCATCTGCTGGCTTCTTTCTCAGGCAAGCTGTTTTCATAAGAGTGGCTGCTAAGAGAGGCTCACTGTGCCTAAACTGTTTGTATGAACAACGTGGTTTCTATTAACACCTGCTTTCTTTTTGGAGTCTAGAGTTTTGATTTGTGACTAGCTCTTAATAAGTGCCCTGGGCACTGAGTGCCGAGTTTCCTGATAGACAACATTTCACAAGTGTGGGCACAACTCGTTGCTGGGAAAATTAAGCATGTTCTGTGTGACTCTACTCGGAGAGGACTCTTGGAAGCTTCCTCCTAGTTTACTCTGGAATTTGCTCCATGCGCTTTTCCCCTTTGCTGAGTTTGCTTTGTAACTGTTCACTGTAATAAATCATAGCCATGAGCACAAGAATATGCTCAGTGCTATGAATACTCCTAACAAAGCACCAAACTTGGGAGTTGTCTTGGGGATTCCTAGCACTTTTTCTCAAACAAGAACTAAGGCATGAATGACTAAGGTAGTGATAACTGGAACAATTTATTTTGTAGTTTCAATTTTCCTCATTTGGTCAGTTAATTAAGATACTTATAAAATGTTCCAATCTTCTAGAAATATGGAACTGAGATACCTAGAAGTCTGGAAAGAATTACATTTTAGAATAATATGTTATTGTGAATAAATGATAATTCTTCACATCCTGAACATAAATCTATCTCAGACTATTACTTAATTAATTTTTTTTCATGAAAATCTGGATAAAAATAAGTGGAAATCTCCTTTTATTATTGCTTGTACTACATTTGCACCTCTAGGTGGATACCAATCTAAAAACAACTTTAAAAAATTTCAAATCAATTGTTTATCCAGAATACTTCCAAGTTCTTGATAAAGCTTAAAATGCTTTGTAGCCTTTATTAATCTTCAAAGTGAAGATTTGAGACCTGAATAATTATTTTAATTTTTTAGTTCTGGTAGAAAGGAAAAACTAGGTTAAATGAGTGCTAGAGATTATTGTTAATAGAAGAAGGAATAAGAACCAAGTTGTTCATATTCTTACATTCTGACTTACACTTCTCCCCACATGATAATAATTGTATATGAAGAGCTTGGTACAGTAAGATAAGCAAAAATGGAGCCAAACAAGAATGCTAAATAAGATATCTGTGCCTTATCTAATAACTAAAGAATATTTTTGAAACTTCTACTATGACTGATGTGGTATGGGTTATGTAGTATTATAGAGATTAAAAAAGTGAAAGACTAGTGTGCAATTTAATTGGAAAGATTCATTCATTCATTCAAGGAGTATTTACCAAGAATCTATCACATGAAAGCAATGTGGTTAGTGCTATAGGGCAAGGGCTCCAAAATGATAATGTAAAACTAAACATAATAAATATCAAAGATTAGGAAAAAACAGGGAGCTAAGGAGTTTGAAGGATGGAAAGTTTACAACTAAATATTGATCTGTATGCATGAGTGGAGGATACTGAAGAAATGTTGAACAGAAAAAGTAGATTGGTCCTAAGAAAACAGGCACAATTTCACCAGATGAAGTAGTTGGAGGAAGTAGGGAAGATGGTGGGGGTTTCCCCAGTGACTAAGCTGGTAAAGAACCTGCCTGCCAAGCAGGAGATGCAAGACACTCGGGTTTGATCCCCGGGTTGGGAAGATCCTCTGGAGAAGGAAATGGCAACCTGCTCCAGTATTCTTGTCTGGAAAATTCCATGGACAGAGGAGCCTGGCGGTCTACAGTCCATGAGGTCACAAAGAGTTGGACAGGATGGAGTGTGCACATACATTCAGGGAATATTGTAGAAAGATAGAACTGTATGAGCAAAACTAGAAGTAGGAAAGCAAGGAGCATGTTTGCAAGCCAATGAGCAGAACTTCTGGTTGAAGTAGAAAGCAGTGACAAGTAGGCCTGAAAATATAGGTTGGGATTACATTCTGAAGATTTTGAATATTAGGGTGAGTAGTCTATGTATTCAGTAAATAGTGGGGAAGCCAGTGAAGATATTTTATCAGAGTGAAATAATATGAGCCTGGTTTTGGGAATATTACTTGTGTGTATGATGGGTTTTGGAGAGTAACACTGAGAGCAATCTGGAGGTAGGGAAACCATTGGTAGTTTGTTATAATAGTCCACATAAAATAATAAGAATCTGAATCAAAATGTTGGTAATATAGCTAGAGTAAGGGGACAGATGAAAGAGAAAGGACACTGGTTCAATCTATAGCATTTGTTTCCCAGTCTTGGTGACTGAAAGGGAGGCAATGGTCATAAATAGCTAAAGGAGAGAAAAGAGTAGATACATTTTGGGCAGGAATAGAGAATATAGTGAATTTATACTATGTTAAGTTTAACAGCCTGTGGAATATCAGAATGGAAATATTATATATAAAGTTAGACATGTATGTTAGAGATTTCAAAGAGAGACTGCGGCTCCAGATATAAATACAATAATTATGCAGAAAGATGTTGAGTGAAGCTATGGGAGAGGATAAGATCTCTAATGGACAAAATAGAAGGAAAAAAGAAATTTCAGATCTATTTGGAGACTGGGACAAGGAAGAAGAAGAGGTAAAGTCAGAGAAGAAATGGTGAGATAGAAGATCAAAAACATGGAAGTGCCATGGAACTGAGGAGTTTCAAGACAGAAGGCACTGACAATAGTCTTAAATACCTCAGGGCAGTGAAGTGAAAATATTTTTGGAGCTGATCATCAAAAAGCCACAAATGATGAGTGACCTCTGAAAAAGAGAGATCAGTATAGAGGTAGAGACAAAAGCCGGATTGCAAAGAGTAAAAGGAGAAAGTGAAAGCAGTACATTCATGAAACTCAGAATGAGGGGAAGGAGAGACACATGATAACCTGAGCCAGTGTCTTGGCATGGGTTTGGGGGGGTAATTTTTCAGTTAAGAGCATCAGTGGAAGAAAGTATAGTAAGATGCTAGTTAGTTAGTGTATTTCACATGATTTTTAGAGAGGAGTGATTTAAGAATGACTTATTAGGTAGGTGCAAAAGTAATTGCTGTTGGTGCAAAAGAAACTGAGGTTAAGCAGTTGGTGCAAAAGTAATTGTGGTTCAAAAGTAATTGCAGTTGGTGCAAAAGTGATAATAATTACATCTGGAACAAAAGTAATTGAGGTTGGTGCAAAAGTCAATGGCAATAATTTTTGAACCTCAATTACTGTTGCACCAACTGCAATTTTACTTTTGCACCAACCTAATAACAGATGAGTCCAGAATTAAAAATGAACAAAAAGTGAAACACTTAAGGCAACAATTCGTAGTGAGGAAAAGGAGGGGAAGATGATTTGCTCTATTTCCAGGGGAAATAGATGATCTCCCAAATTCTGATTTGTCTTCCTATGGACTTGCTTCCACCTTGAGAATCCCTTACTTAGAGCAAACTAGGTGAACAAGAGAAAACTGACATAGCTACTTTTGTTCAAAGAAGAAGATTGAATAACTTAACAGATATATATGTGACTTTGGATGGAGAAGGGTTTACTTACTCTGAGTTTAATGGCTTTTTGGCATATAAAATCATCCAACAATAGCTGTACTGGAATGATAATGCCATCAGTCTCATAATGATATTGTCTGATGCCTTCTCACAGTTTAATTCTTCTAGGTCCTACCAGAAAATAAATAAAATAAAAAGATTCACTAGGTTGACCAGTTGTTATGAAATTATTGTTATTATATTTCAAGAATCTATAATACATAAATTATAACTTGAGAAGAAGCATGGGTATGGGCTTTTTATGGAAAAATGAAAGTCACACTGAAAGCAGTAGGGGAAAAGCTATAATAGATGTAAAACCGTTACTGAGAGCCTCAGCCAGGAAGGTTCATGAACGTCCCAAAGTCCTAGACAGGAAGAAAACAGCCTACAGAGTGCTCCTATTTGGGCAAAACCCTTTGTAGACTGGGATCTGACTACTCGTAAGGAAAAAAACCTGTGGGATGATCTGCACTCAATACTTATTTAAGGAAGATGAAAAAGCAGCTGTTAATAGATTTATTGGAATCTCTCTCTGATGATCTAGAATTCCTTATCTCCTTTAACAAAATTAATTTTTGATAGAATGAATAATTCAGGAAGTGTTTTATTCTAACAGTAAATTATGTAATGTAAGCAAGGATTAAAAGTTTTCCCAAACAGGATATCCCTCCCACAAAAAATTGTTATTTAAGAAATTTAAATATGGAAGACACAATATCCCATAAGAATTTTTCTAACAGTTTTTTGTTTCTATCATATAATTCTTATATTATTATATTTGCTTGTCAAATCAGACTTCTACCTTAATGTATACCCCATACCATCAAATTGGTTTCTGCTGCCCACTCCCACACTATTAAACTAATTGTAATTTGTATTCCAATCAAGCAAACATATCAGGGAGATTCATATACCTTAAATTTTAAAATATATGAATTTTTGAAGAGATCTTTTCTATCTTTTAAAAAACTGCCTTATTTATAGGCAATCCCCACTTACTTTAGAGGAAATATCACATTATCAATTATAGATTAGTATGTTACTCCCTTTTAAGAAACAGTGGCTAGAACTTGATTTTTAAAAGTTTTAACACTATAATTATTCTATAAATGTATTTAAAAATAGGTAAGTACATATAATATTAAAGATTTTATATTTGCTCTATCTTCTTAAAGTATGTTAAAAAAGCTGGAATCAAGATTGCAGGGAGAAATATCAATAACCTCAGATATGCAGATGACACTATCCTTATGGCAGAAAGCGAAGAGGAACTAAAGAACCTCTTGGTGAAAGTGATAGAGGAGAGTGAAAAAGCTGGCTTAAAACTCAACATTCATAAAACGAAGATCATGGCATCTTGTCCCATCACTTCATGGCAAATAGATGGGGAAACAGTGGAAACAGTGTCAGATTTTATTTTCAGGGGCTCCAAAATCACTGCAGATGGTGTCTGCAACCATGCAGTTAAAAGATGCTTGCTCCTTGGAAGAAAAGCTATGACAAACCTAGACAGCATATTAAAAAGCAGAGACATTACTTTGCTGACAATGGTCCGTCTAGTCAAAGCTATGGTTTTTCCAATAGTCATGTATGATGTGAGAGTTGGACCATAAAGAAAGCTGAGCGCCGAAGAATTGTTGCTTTTGAACTGTGGTATTGGAGAAGACTCTTGAGAGTCCCCTGGACTCCAAGGAGATCCAACCAGTCCATCCTAAAGGAGATCAGTCCTGAATATTCATTGGAAGGACTAATGCTGAAGCTGAAACTCCAATACTTTGGCCACCTGAGGCGAAGAACTTACTCATTGGAAAAGACTCTGGTGCTGGGAAAGACTGAAGGCGGGAGGAGAAGGGGGACGACAGAGGATGAAATGGTTGAACGGCATCACTGACTCGATGGACATGAGTTTGAGCAAGCTCCGGGAGTTGGTGATGAATAGGGAAGCCTGGAGTGCTGCAGTCCATGGAGTCACAAAGAGTCAGACACGACTGAGCGACTGAACTGAACTGACATAATATTAAAGATTTTATATTTGCTCTGTCTTCTTAAAGTATGTTAAAAATTATAATGTATTGAAAAAGGTAGGTAATAGCCATTTTCCATAGTGATGATTTTAGCACTTATGGCTAAAGAAATCATGAACAGAATGTAGTTAAGCTCTTTAAACTATAATCTCTAATAATAGATTACATGGTTACACATACATTTTAATACATTTGATTTACATTTTTTTTTTTACTGTATAGTTTTACCTGCAAAATTACAGCAGTGTGCTCATCAATTGTCATCACCACATAATGCTCTGTACCTCCAAAGAGTTTCAGTGACTCGCTGCAGCATCTCTCCACTAGTGTGATGTTATAGCTGTAAAATACAGTATTTTGGGGTGACACATGGCTAAGAAAAATTCTTTAAGAAAAACTAGATTGTTTTCTGGCATATTAAACTATTTGAACGACTTTGCAAATTTCATATATCAATTTATTCTACTTTATAAACTTGAGTCTGAATAATTCATAGACTATGAATTATTCAGTCTATGACAGATTAGTTGAGATATGTGCTGCCTTATGTATTTTGCTAAATATTACTGTATATGATACTATTATAAATGTCTTTTGTGTTTGCTTGGTTTTGGGGTTTTGGGGGCTGTGCCTTTGTCAGTGCCTGCACAGCTTGTGGGATTTTAGTTCTCCCACTAAGGACTGAACCCAGCCCTGGGCAGTGAGAGCAGGGAGTCCTAACCACTGGACAAGCAGGGAATCCCCCTATTATAAACCTCTTGATCAATTTATTCTGGCTCCGTAAGTAATAATTCATTAAATCAAAACATTCTATGTTTATCAGAACTTTCTTTTCTTTCTCCTGAAAGTGATCTAGATTTTAACTATCTTTTATAAGCTCATAGTTTTCTGTGAATGCCCCACAGTCTTAAGATACAAAAACAAAAGCATGGAAAATAGTTCTGCATTTTAACTAAGGTCACAGCATAATTATCCTTCCTTGATATAGAGAGCCCAAAGTCTAATCTTTCTGTGATGACTTGTATGCTATGATAAAGTTTTTGTATCAGTTGAAAATTCTCAGTGTTGGCATGACCTTAGAACTAAAGGCCTAAAAACTTGAGAATTCATTCAGAACTTCATAATTTGTCTTCCAAGGCAGTACTTTTTTTTAAGTCTTTATTGAATTGGTTACAATTTTACTTCTGTTTTATGCTTTGTTTTTTTTTGGCTGTGAGGCATGCAGGATCTTAGCTCCCCAAATAGGGATTGAACCCGCACCCCCTCCATTGGAAGGCAAAGTCCTAACCACTAGACAACCAGGGAAGTCCCTCGGCAGTATTTAAAGTCCTCTAAATAAGAATACTCATTCTCAATATTAGTGACCCAAAGATATGACCATGCAGTTCACAAAAACCACCCCCAACATAAAATGTTCATATTTGTTGGTAACAGTAGAAATGCAACTAAAATATGAATTGAAATAATTAAATATTATTTCTTTACAAAATTGATATATACCAAAAAAGACAATATTCAATACGTATGATGGTATGCTTTAGGGATAGAAGTATAAATTGACATAAACTCTATGGAGAACCATCCTGTGTGATAAAATTCCAGGCTTGAATTAGAAAGAAATAGTGCCACATTATAACATAATATTTAGTCCATTGGGGTATATATATATCTTTGCTAAAGTTATGAAATCAATAACTTACTTGGATTCTAACAACTGTAGTATTTCTGGGGTATTAAGAAGTCCTTCAGATGCAAAAAACATATATGGAACCTGAATTTCCAAGAGAAAACCGCCAAAACTATCCAGCAAGGTGCTTCCTAGATATGAAAAAAATTATCACTATGTCTCTTTTTTCTCATCCCTCAGTTCTACCTCTTTTTACTAAATGTGAGAATAATGGATATATATTCAAGGAGTAGTATGAAAATAAAACATAGTCATTGAAAAAAATATGAATTCAGAACAAAGACCTGAAGAATAAAGTAAAAACCACCTGTTACTCTACTGCTGCTGCTGCTGCTGAGTCGCTCCAGTCGTGTCCGACTCTGTGCGACCCCATAGACGGCAGCCCACCAGGCTCCGCTGTCCCTGGGATTCTCCAGGCAAGAATACTGGAGTGGGTTGCCATTTCCTTCTCCAGTGCATGCATGCGTGCTAAGTCGCTTCAGTCGTGTCCGACTCCGTGCGACCCCATAGACGGCAGCCCACCAGGCTCCTCTGTCCCTGGGAGTCTCCAGGCAAGAACACTGGAGTGGGTTGCCATTTCCTTCTCCAATGCATGCATGCGTGCTAAGTCGCCTCAGTCATGTCTGACTCTGTACGACCCCATGGACAGCAGCCCACCAGGCTCCTCTGTCCCTGGGATTCTCCAGGCAAGAGTACTGGAGTGGGTTGCCATTTCCTTCTCCAATGCATGCATGCGTGCTAAGTCGCCTCAGTCATGTCTGACTCTGTACGACCCCATGGACAGCAGCCCACCAGGCTCCTCTGTCCCTGGGATTCTCCAGGCAAGAATACTGGAGTGGGTTGCCATTTCCTTCTCCAATGCATGCATGCGTGCTAAGTCGCTTCAGTCGTGTCCGACTCCGTGCGACCCCATAGACGGCAGCCCACCAGGCTCCTCTGTCCCTGGGATTCTCCAGGCAAGAACACTGGAGTGGGTTGCCATTTCCTTCTCCAATGCATGCATGCGTGCTAAGTCGCCTCAGTCATGTCTGACTCTGTACGACCCCATGGACAGCAGCCCACCAGGCTCCTCTGTCCATGGGATTCTCTAGGCAAGAGTACTGGAGTGGGTTGCCATTTCCATCTCCATGTTATTCTACTACCCAGAAATAAAACATTTATTACTTATTAAAACTACTATATATTAAGAACAGAGTTCAATTTATACTTCCACACTATTTTCCTATATGTTTACTTGTCTATACTTACATATGTACTTGCACTTGAAAAAATAAAGGAAAAAATAGGAGCGTACTCTACCAGAATGTTAACATTTGCTTTATTCAATTAGTATTTATTGGACATTTCCTGTATAAGTATATATACTGATTTTATCAAAATTTAAAGTTATGTACAATAATCCATAGGGAGTGTTTTAGATCAATAGGACAAAAATTATATGCCTCAATAGATAAGTGGATAAAGGACATAAACAGGCAGTTTACAAGAGAATGGCTATGCAAGATCAACTCACTTATGAAATGATATAGATAATCAAAGAAATGCAAATTGACACAACTGTAAAATATTATCTGTCTCTAATCCTCTCAGAAATTTAAAAGATTAATAATACCTACTCAAAGTAAAAACATGAGGGAAAAGATCCTCTCACATTTTCTGCATAGATATAAATTGGGATAGAATTTCTGCAAAGATACTAGCAATATATAAATGTGTGCACACCTTTGACCCAGAAACTCATTTTACCTTGGAGTTTTTACTTCTTAGAACAAATACATAAAGATATATAAGATACATAAATTCCTATAAATCTTGTGGTGTAATAGTAGAAAACCAAAGCACTGTAAATGACTCAAATAAGGAATTGTTTGAATAATTTAAGTTCAAAGGTGAATGCTTATGTATTATCCTTTCTTGGACCCATGTTTTAATCATTTAATGATGTTAACACAATTCTAAAAGAATAGGACATGACTTAGTGACTGAACAGCAACACTTAATTCTATATATCAAAGATTCCAAAGTAATAATTATGGTGACTGTATTTTTAGAATTGAGTTGGAATGTCTCAGAATTCAAACTTCCTACTCCAGGTGGATGGAAAGTAACTTATGGCAAGTTTTGAAAGAGAGGTGCACTGTGACTAAACACGTATAGGGTTTTTAATTTAGTGGATCTGAGAATTCACAACCTTAGTCACGTGAAGCATTACTGAGAAATACAAAGAAACCTAATGCTATGTAAAGTGGTTTAGGCTCTTTTCCAAGCATTTGTGCACAATTTTTGTTGCATATGAAAAGTTCTCTGTGTCAGTCAACATACTATTACATATTTTCCCTGAAATTCAATAAAAATAACTGCATAAAAGTCAGATTAAAATTAGATATAATTAAATTGTTCTGTTCCCTGATGGCTCAGACGGTGAAGTGTCTGCCTACAATGCGGGAGACCTGGATTCGACCCCTGGGTTGGGAAGATCCCCTGGAGAAGGAAATGGCAGCCCACTCCAGTACTCTTGCCTGGAAAATCCTATGGACAGAGGAGCCTGGTAGGCTACAGTCCCTGGGGCCACAAAGAGTTGGACATGACTGAGCGACTTCACTTTCACTTTCATTATAAGTAAAATTTAGAAGTTAAAGCAATGAAGACAAATAGAATCAGTAAAGGCTAGTTTACAAAAGAGGAATATGAGGTAAGAGATAGTTAGAGTTTTTGTTCAAGGTCAGATGATGGTGATGGTGAGGTTAGAGCTTGAACTCGAGTCTTCTAATGCTATAGCTTATTCTCTTTCCATAGATCAGAAATAAAAAAACATAAAATTTTTATGTTCATGGAGCAAAAAAAGAATTTAAATTATATTCTTACTCTTTAAAACTGTGTCTGGAAGAATCACTTTAAAGGCCATGTAAGGAATATTCAATTTTTCACAATGTTCAGTCCAACAAGAGTTTTCTACAAAATTGTATTCCACCACAAATGAGAAATTACTCCAGGGGAAATCTGCTCCAATATATTGATTGGGTACAACTACACAGAAACTTGTACTAAAACAAAAGAAAGCCGAGAAAAGAGAATTAGACTTGTATCATTATACCCTCGGAATGCTAAAAGACGATTGCTTTGGCTATTTTATGGAAATTCTTCTCTAATCTATGCCCACTTATCTTGGAAAGACACTGGTGTATTTCCTGTTGATTTGTTCCCCGATTGTGCTAATGCCTTTTCCTCTTTCTTTTTGATGGTAATACTTAAAAAAAAAACTAGAATATAAAAAAAATAGTGGACTTGTTTCACATCCTCAAATGCAAAGGACCCTATTTTATTACCTGATTCTTATCAGTAAGTAATACACAAATCACCATGAGAAATCAATCTCATTTTCTTACAGATGGGAGATTTTAATCTTTGATAATCTATATATTAATAGTAGAATATTACCTGACAACTTTGAAATGTTTTTTTTTCTCAATGGGCTGGCTTCATAAATGGTTTAACAACAACAAAATGATGGATACTTCAATATCTTAAGTTTATCTTTCCCATCTTCAAATTTCATACAACATAGCTGCTGCTGCTACTGCTGCTAAGTCACTTCAGTCGTGTCTGACTCTGTGAGACCCCATAGGTGGCAGCCCACCAGGCTCCCCCGTCCCTGGGATTCTCCATAGCATTTACTATAATTAAAATTCTCTACTGCTGCTTTCTATCTAGAAATAATTTCTACATAAAATAAGGCAAAGTAAAAACATTTTTAGACAAATCAACACTAAATTTATTATTAGCCAGCTCTCACTGAAAGAATTTCTAAAAGATGTATTACAGGAAGAAGGAAACTCAAAAAGAAGGAAGAAAATGTAAGAAGTAATGCTGAATGAAAACACTGGTTAAAAATAAGGGTAAGTCTAAAGAGGTACTCCTCGTACCAACATTAACAATAGAAATTGTAATCTGGAGATATTAAAACAAGATTAAACAAAAATTCTGGACAACAATAATACATAAGGCAATGAACTTAGTTAAAGAATTTTTCAGGAAGAGGGTAAAGGCATACATTAATTTCAGGTGTTATTAAGCTTTTGTTTTTAAGTTCTAGGAAATATTGTGCTTTTCCTGTGGAACTGGTATGTCTGTTACCCATAGATGAACAAGTACATTTTCACCTGTTTAAAACACCTTCGGATTCCAGAAAGTTTTTTCTTTTGTTTGAATGTAAGACAGTCAGTGTCAAACCTGTTGGGAAAAAAAGAGAAATACGAAGTTTTTTTTTCCAGTATTTTGTTCATATCTACTTTTAAGTGTGTCATATATTTTACTACCGTAAAAATGAACTAAAGGCCAGTGAACAAGGATTATTTTTCTAAGTCTAGGAAATCAGAAAGTTTGAGCCATGGGCACTATTTCTGGTGTGTGTGTATGCTGTGTGATTATAAGCAAGGAAATTCTGAATTTATTATGTAAAATAATAAAATGGATCAAAAACTTAATGTTAAATAACAAAACACACCAGTTCCATGCAGTTCATTTTATTTTGCTAAAAATTGTGGTAGATTTTACCTTTCCTTTAGCCAAAACTTTAAGTATATAACTAAACAGCAAGAGACAGTATTTCACTATGATAGGAATTTTTTTCCTTTCTACTTGCTGTGTAAGAAAAAGAAGTCTTATTGGACACTACCTGTTTCGTAGATTCACTCATGCTTCTCAATTATATTTAAATTACTTACATTATTTATGTTATATTTTTTAAAATATACAATAAGTTAAAATTTATTATACCCATATGTACAGTTTATTTTTGGTAGACACAGTTGGTTTAAGAATAGCTAATTCTCAGTTCGGTTCAGTCGCTCAGTCATGTCCCATGAATCCCAGCACGCCAGGCCTCCCTGTCCATCACCAGCTCACGGAGTCTACCCAAACCCATGTCCATCAAGTCGGTGATGCCATCCAGCCATCTCATCCTCTGTCGTACCCTTCTCCTCCTGCCCCCAATCCTTCCCAGCATTAGGGTCTTTTCCAATGAGTCAACTCTTTGCATGAGGTGGCCAAAGTATTGGAGTTTTGGAGTTTCAGCTTCAACATCAGTCTTTCCAATGAACACCCAGCACTGATCTCCTCTAGGATGGACTGGTTGGATCTTCTTGCAGTCCAAGGGACTCTCAAGAGGCTTCTCCAACACCACAGTTCAAAAACATCAATTCTTTGGTGCTCAGCTTTCTTCACAGTCCAACTCTCACATCCATACATGACCACTGGAAAAACCATAGCCTTGACTACACGGACCTTTGTTGGCAAAGTAATGTCTCTGCTTTTAAATATGCTATCTACGTTGGTCATAACTTTCCTTCCAAGGAGTAAGCATCTTTTAATTTCGTGGCTGCAATCACCATCTGCAGTGATTTTGGAGCCCAAAAAAATAAAGTCTGACACTGTTTCCACTGTTTCCCCATCTATTTCCCATGAAGTGATGGGACCAGATGCCATGATCTTAGTTTTCTGAATGTTGAGCTCTAAGCCAACTTTTTCACTCTCCTCTCTCACTTTCATCAAGAGGCTCTTTAGTTCTTCTTCGCTTTCTACACTTTATTTGTGAACTTTTGTCAACTATAGAGTTCTCAAAGGTGTGATATAATAATGACATAGTTTAATAGGTTCATATTTTTGTTTACTTGACTTGATAGTAGTTTTGGTGATAATAAGAAGGGAGTTAGTACTATTTCTCTTTTATAATTTGTAAGGTCATATTATTTAAAACCTAATCTCTTTAAGTGATTTGTACTAGCTTTGATCCCAAAGCAGATTACTTGCTAAGCTTGTTACTAGGATCTTTCAAACACATGGAATATGCACCCACATTTTTATTTCTAATACTAGACAGAAAAAGGCCTAGTTCCTAGATACAGAGAATAACTGCCAGTTGCAAAGAGAGTAAAAACAGTTTTCAATATGTAGAGTTAATATTTTTGTGTCAGTAAACCTTGTTGAAACAAAATAGTAAGAGTAATAATGATATAATCCCAAATGTCAAAAGAAATAGATATGTTCAGCCTGAAGCCTAGAGTTGATATATATACATTTTTAATAATTTGTCAATACTTTTTACGTGACATCAAAGGAAAAGGTGCCCCAGTAAGTAGGTTTAAAGCTTCTTTTCTGTGGGGCAGGTATATTTCCTCAGCTCTTCACAAAAATATTCCTTTGGTTATTCAAATGCTTTTGTTTTAATAATGCTACCACTGATCATCACTTCCCTAACGTTAAAAAATGTTTCTGGACTTCCCTGGTAACAGAGTGGTTAAGAATCCACCTTCCAGTGTTGGGGAACTAAGATGCCACATGCTGTGGGTCACCTAAGCCTGCACACCTCAACGACTGAACCCATGCTCTGCAACTGAAATCCTGCAGCCATAAATATATATATATATGTTTTAAAGTTTCCAGTTACCCTGATTGTCCACACAACTGTGGTGGCTTCACCTTCACAATGGTTAAATATTGCTCTAACACATCGCTTCATGGCAAATAGATGGGGAAACAATGGAAACAGTGGCAGACTTTATTTTTGGGGGGTTCAAAATCACTGCAGATGGTGGCTGTAGCCATGAAATTAAAAGATGCTTACTCCTTGGAAGGAGAGTTATGACCAACTTAGACAGCATATTAAAAAGCAGAGACGTTACTTTGCCAACAAAGGTCTGTCTAGCCAAGGTTATGGTTTTTCTAGTAGTCGTGTATGAATGTAAGAGTTGGACTATAAAGAAAGCTGAGCGCCAAAGAATCGATGTTTTTGAACTGTGGTGTTGGAGAAGACTCTTGAGGGTCCCTTGGACTGCAAGGAGATCCAACCAGTCCATCCTAGAGGAGATCAGTCCTGGGTGTTCATTGGAAGGACTGATGTTGAAACTGAAACTCCAATACTTTGGGCACCTGATGTGAAGAACTGACTCATTGGAAAAGACTCTGATGCTGGGAAAGATTGAGGGCAGGAGGAGAAGGGGACGACAGAGGATGAGATGGTTGGATGGCATCACCGACTCAATGGACATGAGTTTGGGTAAACTCTGGGAGTTGGTGATGGACAGGGAGGCCTGGCGTGCTGCAGTCCATGGGGTCGCAAAGAGTTGGACACGACTGAGCGACTGAACTGAACTGAACTGAACACTTTGGTACTAGTAAGGATCTTGTGAATTTGGCAAATATGAACTCATTTTCCCAAGATTGGAAAACTGAATGAAACAATAAGATCCAAGCATGAAAATTTGGCTTCTAGCACAAGATAACATCATCAAGAAATAGCACCATATAAGGCTGTCCTTAAAAGAGCCTACCATTCTCACATCACTATAATTTAATAGTTTATTAACTGCTCTGAGAAGCAGATATTAGTCACAATATTTGCATGTATTTCAGTTAAATCTTTTCCACTAGTCTTAGTCTAAATAGGGCACGTGGGGAGGTATTCATTAGCTCATTCACTTATTCAAAAAATCTTTATGAAGTGCCTTCCATGTTCCAGGCACTTTTGTGGGTGCTGGAAATACAAATCAGGACATGGTCATAATCCTCAGAAGCTGAAATTGTAGTGAGGAAAACCAACAAGAGCATCAGTTTTATTACAGCCCAGGATGGTAAGAAGTGCCTTAGAAGGGTGCACACATTACCCTGAGAATGGAGAGGGAACGCATTCAAATTAAGGTTTCCTAACCAAATGTTTTAACTCATTTTTAAGGATATGTAAGAGTCAGCTTCCTGAAGAAGAGAGAGTATTAATGATAGCAGAAACAGGAGGTGTAAAGGCATGGAGATTGGAAACAGCATGATTAATAGTTTGGTAGGAGTAGAGCAGAGAAATATTTTAGAAGGTGGCACACGTGCAGTTTATTGAGGGAAGAGAATAAATCAAGGGTGACACAGGTTGAGGGTGGTATTTTATTTTTAAGACTGGAAAACTTAAAGATTAAGAGAGTTATTAGAGAAGAAGGCTGGCTGGGAAATAACTGATGCAACAAAGTGTTCGAGACTCCTGGAAGTGATGGGATCCACAGCACAAGTGAAAGGGTGGTTTTTTAAGGGTGGAGAGTCACTTCCTCTATAGAGAAAGGAAGAAAGATAAAAGAATAGAAGAAATAAATGTAAGTTTGTAGATGGTGGGGAAGATGAACTGAGGAGGATTATTACTCAATTAAAGGTCATTAGAAGGCATAATTCCCTTCCCAAAATGAAGGGGTGAGTAGCATGGTAGGGGTGTATGGTATAGCCATTAGTATGATAGGTATGGAAACTAAGAACATATACAAAGATTATTGAGAAGTATTAAAAGCCCATATAAGTTCAGGGAGCCTGATTTTGCAGTGGTACCAATCTACTTGATTTTCTCCAATAATGCACAACATCTTGGGTGTAGGGATAGAGAGATGAAATCTTCATTGATTCAGAGCTGAAGTTTAAATGGAAGGTACAATAGAAGGGCAAGACTGCTTAAAGTGATGGCCATCACCAAATATGGAAAAAGAAAGAAATGAAAAACGGAGTTGAAAGTTTACTATCTTTAGAATGCTGAAGATCATGAAAGAGCCCGAGGTAGCTACAGACAGAGAGTTTCAAGTTTAGAGGCAGGATAGTTCTGCATTATCAAAAGGCTGATAGCAAAGCCAAGGAATGAGTTTATTTGTTATGAAGACCAGTGAAACTATAAGGTCAGGGTGTTGAATGAATCATTTACATTAAAGACATCTAGTTCAATGGCAGGACCAGGAATAAACAGAGTACCATAAGCCAGGTGCAAAACTGTCCATGGATGATTGTGGGGTAGTAGAGAATGACATGGCAATATGGCATAGCCTCAAAGGATGGAGGAATAAAGTTTTGGAAAGGATAATGGAAAGCACAAAATGGCCTTCTCATTCTTATATACATACAGAGAGAAAATTATCAGCTTCTATATGAAAAGCATACAGGGGAAGCATTATCATCTAGGGGAAGTTGAGTTTCACTTAAAACAAGGAGGTGAAGAAGAATTTATATTTTAGCAGTGGGTTCCACAGCACAAGATGGAAAGGGTTGATAGAGCAGGCAGCAGTTGGTAGAAGAGTTGAAAAATAACCCTGGAACAAGAGAGACTTAGGTTCAAATCCTGATTCCCTCAGTTACTACTTGTGATTTTGGCATGATACATCAACTTTATGAATTTTAGTTTCTTCATTTGTAAAAGCTGAGTTAATGAAACCTACTCATAGGTTTGTAAGTAGTCTGTATTATTAGTAACTTTAACAATAAAAGGTATCAATTGGTAATAATAATAATCATGGTAATATATACATAAGTACATTATAGTATATTTATATTTCAGACTTACAGTCCACATTGATTTAAACACAGATTAGATACCATCAAACTATATATTTTAAAGGATGAATTTTATAGTATGTTACTCATATCTTAATTAAAAACTTGGCTACATCAATACATTTTATATGTTCAAGCATTTGTTATTAAATTAAGCATAATTTAAAATTCCCTACCTTCTATTTTGTTAAGGATTTTAATGAGTAAATGTTTTTCGCCATCTGAATCCATTCTTATTATAATCAGCACCTGATCAAAAATAAGAATTTCATATATATATCTGAATGATTATCCTTTGTAATATTCTTTTGCTACAGTGACAAAAATAACAAACAACTGGTTACATGGAACTATTGACAATAAGTTGGCAAAGTAAATATTTGTACTGTAAAAGATATCAGTGCTTAAACACAAAGGAATACACTTTGCTAAGATCAAATGGATGGGAGAGTTGGACTATAAAGAAAGCTGAGCGCCAAAGAATTGATGCTTTTGAACTGTGGTGTTGGAGAAGACTCTTGAGAGTCCCTTGGACTGCAAGGAGATCCAACCAGTCCATTCTAAAGGAAATCAGTCCCGAATATTCATTGGAAGGACTGATGCTGAAGCTGAAACTCCAATACTTTGGCCACCTGATGCGAAGAGCTGACTCATTGGAAAAGACCCTGATGCTGGGAAAGATTGAAGGCAGGAGGAGAAGGCGACGACAGAGGATGAGATGGTTGGATGGCATCACCGACTCGATGGACATGAGTTTGAGTAAACTCCGGGAGTTGGTGATGGACAGTGAGGCCTGGTGTGCTGCAGTCCGTGGGGTCGCAAAGAGTCGGACATGACTGAGCGACTGAACTGAACTGAACTGAAGGTCAAGTGTCAATGAGGAAAACATTTGGGGGCAGGGCATTCTTAGCATTCTTCAAGAAATCTAATATAGATGACTATATAAGTAGTCTCTGCCCATATTGTAAGTGTTAAATTTAACCCAGACAGGTTTGAATTGCTCTTGTTTTTAAATCCATCCAGCCACTTTGTGTCTTTGGACTGGTGGACTCACTCCATTTACACGTTAGGTGATTACTGATACGTGGGGACCTAGTGCTGCCATCCTATCTTTTGTTTTCTGGTTGTTTTATGCTTCCATTGTTTCTTCATGTTTCATTTTGGTTTGGTGGTTTTCTGTAATGTTTTGCTCAGTTTCCTCTTTTTTATGTTTTGTGTCTCCATTCTAGATTTATGCTTGGTGGTTACCATGATGTTTGTGTAAGATATGTCATAGGTAGAATAGTACTTTTTCTGCTGATAGCATCTTATCTTCATTTGCCTGTATGGATTCTGTTCTTCTTCCCCTTTTATGTTTTTGCTTTCTCAGATTCATTCCTTTTTATATTGTATTTGTCACCAAACTGAAGTAGCTATTGTTTTTTTTCTGATATTTCCCCTTTTAACCATTATGTTATACAAAGTGTTTAAAAACCTATTCTGATATAGAGTTGCAATTTTCTAATTGTTTATTTATCACCTTACTCAGAGTTTTGTGTACTTCTGCCTTTTTGTTTCTGATAGGAGAGGTCCTTTCAATATTTCTTGTAAGGCAGGCCTAGTGTTGATGAAATCCCTCAGCTTTTGTTTGTATGGGAAAACCCTATTTCTCCTTTATATCTGAATGACAAATTTGTTGGATAAAGTATTCTTGGAGGCCAGTTTTTATCTTTCAGTATTTTGAGGCTGTCATTCTACTCCCTCCTGGTCTGCAGAGTTTCTGCTAAGAAATCTGCTGATAGCTAATAGGGATTCCTGTGTGGGTTGCCATTCTTTTCTCACTGGCTGCATTTAAAACTCCTTTTCATTGACTTGACAGTATTTCATTTCAGTATTTCACTGACTTTTGACAGAAGAAGAAGTATTTCTTCTTTTCAGATAATTTTTTTTTTTTTTAATACTCAGCTATATGAGTTGTTGATATATTTTGGAGATTAATCCCTTGTCGGTCACTTCATTTGCAAATATTTTCTCCCATTCTGTGGGTTTTCTTTTTATTTATAGTTTCCTTAGGTGTGTAAAAGTGTCTAAGTTTAATTAGATCCCATTTATTTTTGTTTTTATTTTCATCACTCTAGGAGGTGGATCAGAAAAGATCTTGCTGTGATTTATGTCAGAATGTTCTGCCTATGTTTTCCTCTAAGATTTTTATAGTTTCCAGCCTTACATTTAGGTATTTAATCCATTTTGAGTTTATTTTTGTATATGGTGTTCAGTTCAGTTCAGTCGCTCATTCGTGTCTGACTCTTTGCAACCCCATGGACTGCAGCACGCCAGGCTTCCCTGTCCGTCACCAACTCTCAGAGCTTACTCAAACTCATGTCCACTGAGTTGGCAATGCAATCCAACCATCTCATTCTCGATATAGTGTTGCTGCTGCTGCTGCTAAGTCGCTTCATCGTGTCCGACTCTGTGCGACCCCATAGACGGCAGCCCAGCAGGCTCCGCCGTCCCTGGGATTCTCCAGGCAAGAATACTGGAGTGGGTTGCCATTTCCTTCTCCAGTGCATGAAAGGGAAAAGTGAAAGTGAAGTCGCTCAGTCGTGTCCGATACAGTGTTAGGAGAGTTCTAATTTCATTCTTTTACATGTAGCTGTCCAGTGTTTCTAGTAAAGAGGCTGTCATTTCTCCATTGTATATAGAAGTCTTTCTCTTATTTTCCAGCAGGTGGCACTACAGCACAAGTTTTTGGTTTCCCTTACCCTGCACTGCCTCTGGTTGTGGTTGGGAATTGGCACCAGTTACCCTGGTGTTGGAGAAGCCTCTTGAGAGTCCCTTGGACTGCAAGGAGATCCAACCAGTCCATCCTAAAGGAAATCAGTCCCGAATATTCACTGGAAGGACTGATGCTCAAGCTGAAACTCCAATACTTTGACCACCTGGTGCGAAGAACTGACTCATTTGAAAAGACCCTGATGCTGGGAAAGATTGAAGGCGGGAGGAGAGGGGGACGACAGAGGATGAGATGGTTGGATGGCATCACCGACTCAATGGACATGAGTTTGAGTAAGCTCCGGGAGTTGGTGATGGACAGGGAAGCCTGGCATGCTGCAGTCCATGGGGTCGCAGAGTCGGACATGCCTGAGCGACTGAACTGAACTGATCCTGCAATGTCTATGTCAGAGCTGTCACCCAGTACGTTTGTTACACTGCTTGTGCCTCTGGGGTTGTTGATGTCTTGCTGATTCTGGTTTTACTGCTGTCACTGCCTGGGGTACTAGTATGGTGGTCTCATCTGGTATCCCCTGAGTCACACGCTCTGCCATTGCAGGAGGAGGGGGAAGGCCAGGAGGAGGAACCAGGGTCATGTGCGCCTCTGCCTTGTCCAATATTCTCAGGTTTCTGGGCTCACCTACTGCAGGTAGAGGATGGGGCGTCAGAGTTGTGGGTGGCTCTGCAGCTAGTTGGAAGGACAGGGCCACAGGCCTCACTGCCAGTGTTGCCCAGTTATCTGAGGCTGTGGGTGTCACTGCAAGTGGGAGGCTGCAGTCAGGTGTGATGCCTCCCTTGCTGCTACTGGGTTCTCGGGGCCTGTGGGCTCAGCTGCCGTGGTTCAGGGACCAAAATTGCAGGCACTGCTTATGCTGATCCTCCAATTCTCCCTCTTCCATGTGTTCCATTCTGGCCATCGTAGATGTACAGATGTGTGGAACTCTTTAGTGTCCTGGTGTGTTGGGCAGAGGCCCATTTGTTGAGTTGTGGATGTTTTCCTGGTTGTAGATTGAAGGGGAGAGACAAAGAGAGCATCTGGTCCTGCCATGATGCTATCACTCCCAATTCTATATTTCTTGTTGTTGTTCAGTGGCTAAGTTGTGTCTGACTCTTTGTGACCCCATGGACTGCCGCATGCCAGGCTTCCCTGTCCTTCATTATCTCCCAGTTTGCACAAATTCATGTCCACTGAGTTGGTTATGCTATCCAATAACCATAGGGTTGGGGATATAAAGATACAGTAGGGATAGACAGGAAAATGAAGAAAAAGGCCAAATTTGTTTCCAGATTTAGTGTAAAGTTTTAAAAAAATATTTGTTTTTTAATTGAAGGATAATTGCTTTATAGAATTTCAGCATATTCCGTCAAACATCAACATGAATCAGCCATAAGTAGATGTTTTACTGCTTTAAAACATTTTTTAAGGTATTTTCTCTTAAATCTTTATTTACGCAAAGTTTTTGTCCAATGCTTGAGGTAGAGGGGGCAAAAATTTCCAATATAATCCAAGAAATTAAAAAGTGCTTTTAAAATGAATTACGGAAGATTCTGGCTCAATATCTAAAAATTAATTATCAGAGATCTGTTGTTAGGTATATGTTCATGAACTTACAAGCAGAAAACAAAATGTTTGAGATTTGAAGGACTAGTCAATCCATAGAAAGCTACATGTAATATAAATTAAAGTATTTTTAAAATTCAAGGCATATGAATAATGATACAAATGACCCTTTCTCTGGGTTTGATTCTGTCTGACTAACTTTCTTAAGGAGAAAACTGTCATGGGACCAAATTGTATATACCACATTATTTCATAATTTCAAATTAAATGCAAAAATTTATCTTACATCCAATTCTTACATGAGCTGATTGTTGTAATCTGCTTTATTTCAATCCTTACCTTAATTTGCCGTTCACTTTGCATCCAATTTAGTATCTGACATTGCAATTCTCGTATCTTATAGTTGGTTTCAGGGCTTTTCCCCCTTATAAACTGTACAATCTCCAGTTGTCGCCAAATGTCATACAAATAGGAACCGAAAACGCTTTTGTAGGTATCTTTTGCATTTGACAAATACCCTGTTAAAAACAAAAATAGGAAAAAAAGCATGCCTTTTTGTTCTTTTAGAAACTCCATGGTAAAAATCTAAAAGGGAAATAAGGGTCATAGCAGAGATAGTTAAATTTCCCTTTACTGGGTTTGCCTAGTGGCTCGGATGGTAAAGAATCTGCACACAACGCAGGAGACCCAGGTTCAGTCTCTGGTTCGGAGTGATCCCCTTAAAATTAAGCAAAGTTGAGAAATGTATACCAAATGTCTGTTTTTAAGCTGTATAATACCAATATCACAGGATATGCTCTACAGATTCTTTGAATATTCCCCATCCTTTTCTGTTTTCTGACTTATTAAATGCTACTGCCTTCTTTTTTTTTTTTTGGCCTTCTTCTTAAACCCTAGAATCTACACTTACTTGCCAAGAAGTCCTGTGGTAATACATTTCACTGAGATTTTCTTGGTATGGCATCGATACAGCTTTTGCACTTGATTTCTGGTTATTTGTGTATATGGCTCTACAACCTCATTAGTTTATAAGCTCTCATAATCCATATTTATGTATGATAATTAATTTATGTAGCTGCTAAAACAGCAGTGCCTAAATTCACTCTCTAAAAGCAACTGTAAACACAGAATCTTGAGTCCTATCCTTGAAAGTTCATATTCAAAAAATCTAGACTGAGTCCCAGGGGTTCCTCTGTCTAAAGACTTCTCCTAGTGATTCAGCTGCACAATGAATTTTGTGAATTACTGGAGGAGAGACCTGGCAGAGTAACTTATGTAGATCAGCTATTCAGTGAATATTTGGGCAATAAATACAATAATAAATAAAAAATATAATGCTCATGTTCTTATTTTTATATCATTTACATATTAATTCTAATTTTATATTAATACAGCTAGAATAATGGGCAATTTAGAGATTGACTTATGTTCTTTATGCTTCCTAATCTCAAAGCTTCCCACTGATTCTCCGTACTGCTAGTAGATGTAACCTGAAAGACAAACTTAGTCCAGTCGCTTCCCTGTTCCAGTGGTTCCCTATCATTTACAGAATAGTGACTGAAGTCTTTTTTGTAGCTGAAAAGGCTTTTCATGATTTGGCTCTTTCTTATTTCTTGTGGCTTAGCTCTCATGGCTTTCCACCTTGTACTCTTCAATTTAGCCACATGGAACTGGTTGTCACACACTCACTGAATCATTTTTCTGGGCTCTTAATTCTGCCAACAATACCTTTTCATACTTTATTTACTTGGCAAACTCTTACTCATTTAAAGAAAATATTCCTCTTGAAAGCATAACAGCCACCACCATCCTTTGTGCTGTTGCTATGTATCTCTATTACAGTAGCCATTACACAATACCAAATTTATTTCTGGGTTAAAGCCCAGAAGTGAAACTTTAAACCTTTAACCTTAGAACTCATTACCTTGCTAGCTTGGGAGAGACACACAAACTGGAAGTTGAGGGAAAATACAGAAACTGGGCCCAGGGTAGGCAGCCAGACCATGTGGACCTTTCTTCTGCTGCCACTATTCACAGAAGAAAGGAGGTCAACCTAACTTGCTCTTTGATTTTAAGAGGTTTAGAAGAGTGAGAAAGCCTTCCACTAAAAATATCCAAGGCAGCAAGGTTATTCATCATGGCTTGGTAGCTAGGGTTTAAGAAGTTACATTTTTCCAACAAAGATTTTAATTTTATGAGTATTCCTCAAGGTAGCCAAATAGTAATGCCAAAGTTTGATTTAGTAAATGCATTTCTTTGAGTAACAAAAAAAATTCAAGAATATATAGCTCTCAACAGTCTCACTTAATCTTAGGGCAAAATGTAGAGTACTTAAAGGTGAATATACCTTAACCAACCCTCCATAAATATTATTTCTCTAATTCAAGATTTTGCTAAGTATTGAGCAGGCTCCAAAATCACTGCAGATGGTGATTACAGCCGTGAAATTAAAAGATGCTTACTCCTTGGAAGGAAAGTTATGACCAACCTAGACAGCATATTAAAAAGCAGAGACATTACTTTGTCAACAAAGGTCCATCTAGTCAAGGCTATGGTTTTTCCAGTGGTCGTGTATGGATGTGAGAGTTGGACTATAAAGAAAGCTGAGCGCCGAAGAATTGATGGTTTTGAACTGTGGTGTTGGAGAAGACTCTTGAGAGTCCCTTGGACTGCAAGGAGATCCAACCAGTTCATCCTAAAGGAGATCAGTCCTGGGTGTTCATTGGAAGGACTGATGTTGAAGCTGAAACTCCAATACTTTGGCCACCTGATGGGAAGAGCTGACTCATTTGAAAAGACCCTGATGCTGGGAAAGATTGAGGGCAGGAAGAGTAGGGGACGACAAAGAATGAGATGGTTGGATCACCAACTCAATGGACATGGGTTTGAGTGAACTCCGGGAGTTGGTGATGGACAGGGAGGCCTGGTGTGCTGCGGTTCATGGGGTCGCAAAGAATCGGACATGACTGAGCGACTGAACTGAACTGAACTGAGCAGGAGTGAGTCACAACTGTACTCTCCTTGTGTGCTCGCGTGCTAAGTCGCTTCAGTGTGTCTGACTCTTTGTTACCCTATGGACTGTAGCCCACCAGGCTCCTCTGTCCATGGGGATTCTCCAAGCAAGAATACTGGAGTGAGTTGCCATGCCTTTCTCTGTACTCTCCCTGGGAGCCCAGATATTCTAGATTCTGATATTCTGTCTTACTATTTTGCTTTAATAGTTAGCCTAGCTGTTGGTAGGACTGACAGTCTTTTATGGAAGCTGAAAAGTATAACGAAGACAGGAGACTAAACAGAATGGCATGTGACACTATACCATTATATTAGTTTCAGGTGCTGTAAACTAGGGCTATCGTTGTCTGAGAATAGAGACAAGACAGCTTGATCCAGCCTCAACATTCAAATGCTTTAACTGGAGAAGAAAGGGAGAGTGTCATGTTGGGCTTTCTAAAGGTTCTTGTTGTTCAGTCACTAAGTTATATCCAACTCTGCAACTCCATGGACCTCAGTATGCCAGGCTCCTTTGTCCTCCACTATCTTCCAAAGTTTGCTCAAATTCATATCCATTGATTTAGTGATGCTATCTAATCATCTCATCCTCTCCCTTCTCCTCCTGCCTTCAATCTTTCCTGGCATTAGGGTCTTTTCCAATGAGTCAGCTCTTCGCCATCAGTTGGCTAAAGTATCGCAGCTTCGGCTTCAGTATCAGTTCTTCCAGTGAACATTCAAGGTTGATTTTCTTTAGGATTGACTGGTTTGATCTCCTTGCAGTCCAAGCAACTCTCAAGAGTCTTCTCTAGCACTGCAATTCGAAAACATCGATTCTTCAGCACTCAACCTTCTTTATGGACCAACTCTCACATCTGTACATGACTATTGGAAAAACCATAGCTTTGACTATGCAGACTTTTATTGGCAAAGTGATGTCTCTGTTTTTTAATATGCTGTCTAAGTTTGTCATAGGTTTCCTTCCAAGGAGCAAGCACCTTTTAATTTCATGGCTGCAGTCACCATGTGCAGTGATTTTGGAGCCCAAGGAAGTAAAATCTGTCACTGCTTCCACTTTTTCCCCTTTTATTTGCTATGAAGTAATGGGACCAGATGTCATGGTCTTAGTTATTTTAATGTTGAATTTCAAGCCAGCTTTTTCATCTCCTCTTTTACCCTCATCAAGAGGTTCTTTAGTTTCTGCTCACTTTCTGCCATTAGAATGGTATCATCTGCATATCTGAGGTTGTGGATATTTCTCCCAGCAATCTTGTCTCCAGCTTGTGATTCATCCAGCCTAACAATTTGCATGATGTACTCTGCATAAAAGTTAAATAATCAGGGTGACAATACACAGCCTTGCTGTAGTCCTTTCCCAGTTTTGAACCAGTCAGTTGTTCCATGTAATGCTCTGTTTTTTTTTAAATTGATTAATTTATTTTAATTGGAGGCTAATTACTTTACAATATTGTAGTGGTTTTTGCCATACATTGACATGAATCAGCCATGGGTGTACATGTGTTCCCCATCCTGAACCTCCCTTCTACTTCCCTCCCCATCCCATCCCTCAGGGTCATCCCAGTGCATCGGCCCTTAGCACCCTGTTTCTTGACCCGCACACAGGTTTCTCAGGAGACAGGTAAGAGGGTCTGGTATTCCATCTCTTTAAGAATTTTCCACAGTTTGTTGTACTAATATAATATTTGGCCAAGTGTTATAACTCCAAGTATTGTAGAGGGAGTACAACTATAACTTGCTGCTGCCCAATACTTAACAAAACCTTGGTTTAGAGAAATACTATTTGTCTGGGTCATATATAAGAGAAAATGTCTGAGTCACAGATCAGAGAAAAATTATTTTCACTTTATGTATAATGGTTTTTTGGGGGTATGGAGGGCCGTACTGCAGGGCATGGGCATGTGGGACTCTAGCTCCCCCATCCAGGTATTGAACCTGTGTCCCCTGCAGTTGAAGCACAGAGTCTCAACCACTGGACTGCCAATGGATTCTAGAAACTTAAGTTATAAAACATAATCCTATAAATACATCATTACTAAACAAGTTTAAACAGCTTGCAATAAGGGATCTAGAGTAGTAATGTAGTAAGACAGATACTTTAAGGATTTTAATAGTTTAGGAAAAATTTCCAAAATCTTTAAAATTTTCAATACATTCAAAATAGGTTGATTTTTAATACTGAAGTAATCCATATCCTAATTTACATGCACAAGTGAAAATAATTGCAAAAGTTCTTAGTATTAATAATTTAGCTGTATTTCATCTAGCAAAGATTCAAAGTCACAAACATTCAATGAGGACCTAAAATATATATGGCAAAGTGTCATCTTACATTCGGAGAAGGCAATGGCACCCCACTCCAGTACTCTTGCCTGGAAAATCCCAGGGACGGCGGAGCCTGGTGGGCTGCCGTCTATGGGGTCGCACAGAGTCGGACACGACTGAAGCGACTTAGCAGCAGCAGCAGTATCTTACATTAAAAAGCAAGTGTATGATAATACACAATCAAATCTATTAAGAGTCTATAATTCAGGCCTAGAATAGAGAATCCTAAACCTATTTTTCTAGGTGATGGTAGTTGTTATAGAAAATTTCTTTTAAAGAACATAAAGAGAATTAAATATATAATCCATTATATTTTGTCAAGATGTATATAAATTTAACGCAGAATAAAGAAGCTACATAATTTCTTACAAAGCATCTTTTTCAGAAAAGTAAACATTTTAATAAGAAGAAAAGAGGAAATAAAAGCTTTTCACACCAACCCAATGCTGTGTCCAAGTTACAGGTTAAAAGGACATCTCTAATTGTTACCAAAAGGTGTAAGAGAGCAGCATACTTGAATGTCATTTCTCTTTCATCATTTTTACCTACGTAAGCAAAAACATATTTAAAAACAGGATATACATTAGAATTTTATGCTATATATCAGAATGCTTAACAATAATAAATGCCATTTATTATTGTGTGCTTATTAGGTGCCAAGCTGTATATAATCTGTTTATTTCATTGAACTTATAACAATAACCCTATTAGATAAGTTCATTATGATTTTCCTTTTATGGATGAGAAAACAGTCTTAACATATTTAAGTAGCTGCCCAAGGTCAATCTGTGAAAAAATGATGGAGCTGGTATTCCAACGCAGACAGCTAATCTTAGAGCTCATACTCTTGTTGCTCCCAAAGAATGTTCAATTATTTCTACTCCTGGTGGGAAAATGGTCGATGATTCCCAGTTATGAAACAAGAAGAAAATGAAACTACTCATAATTTGCCAACTGGCTTAGATAAAGGTGGGGGATCATAACACAAAGCAATGCCTTGACCTGGAGACGGACGCCTGAGAATATCTGTGCTAAGGATATGATTCCAACAAGACAGATACTCATAGGGACAAACGAATTATCTAATGAATATGTCCCATGTAGTTCCAGACCTTATTGATTGGATAGATTGGATTTTGGATAGACCGCATGCAAAAGTGAGGCCAAGAAGACAGGATTCTAGGCACAAGTTAGTCACAGAAACTCTGCTTTTCTCTGTTTCATATAATGGGGTGCCATGAAATATTCATTGAACAAAGAGTTCTGCTAAAAAGTTTGAAAACCACTGATCTAATCAATGCAGATCAAAGCAAATAAACAGTGATCACTGA
Organism: Giraffa tippelskirchi; assembly: GCF_054371585.1. Taxonomy (NCBI): domain Eukaryota; kingdom Metazoa; phylum Chordata; class Mammalia; order Artiodactyla; family Giraffidae; genus Giraffa; species Giraffa tippelskirchi. Next base: position 215,581,616 of record NC_137275.1, read on the forward strand.
GAATCAGGAACAACAGGAGAACAGTTATGGGTAGTATATCCTAGATACAGGTTTCCCCCACTGTCTGAAAACAGAGCGTTCCTATGAAAATTTTCATAAACTGAAATGGAGTAAAGAAGCAAATACCTTTTTTCATAAAAATTAAAATCCTCTTTGATTTCTTTCAGTTAGTGAAAACGTATACTTATGCAGGTCTTTCGTAAAATCAAAGTGGCATGGTACAAACATGAAAAGCAGGGAATACTTGTATTTTTTACCTTTTTATCCTTGCTTAGCTGATCTTCCAGCATTGGATTGTGGGTGCCATATGCTGAACTATAGTTATGCCTCCATCTGTGACTAATTTCTGCATTTTCTAATAACCCATAAATTCACATTCTTTTAAATAGTGTGACTTTTATTGTCACTCACCTTGATGAATAGTATCACTTATTATTTTTTCTTGTTCTTTCAAGAGGAACCTTGTTTGGTCAAAAATGATGGTGGCAAATTTCCAGTTAGCAGCAGGAAGAGTACAGAGGCATACAAGTTTTTCTAAGATAGGAGAAGCTGCTGCTTCCAGGAGACAATATGCTTGGCACTGGCTATCTGCAAAAATAAAAACATTAAACGTAGTGTTTTTATAAGGATGGTATGTTCTTTTTGACAAACCAGTTATGCATGGTACTTCATGGAAACCTGAACTCCATCCAAATTCCCATGAGTTAAAAATCATGAGATTGTATAACAGCTTATTTTAGGATATTTATTCTAAATAAACTAGCAACAACAAAACAAAAACACCTCTGTAGAATAAGTATAATGTTATGGCTGTCTTGTTTATTTGAATTAATTCGGCAGGGCAGGTATGAGGAGCCATATAAAGAGAATCAGGTAATATTTTTTCTTTTCCCTCCACCATTAGTTTATAACCTTAAGCTAAACACATTTATAACAGTGATAAATTATTTTTAGTTTTCACTAGATCAGTATTTAAAGATTTGTATTATCATATAAAGGTCATAAATGAAATTTAACTAAAAGATGAAATGATACTAAAGAACTAGCATCTATTTCCTTATTGATTTTCACAATGAGCATGATGTTCTTAAGCAGGCTGTTCTTTGAGAGTCAATGTAAAGAACAGTTTTCTTTACAGCAGAACAAATCATTTTAATCAGTATAGGAATCAATAAAACCACCCTGATGGTGGGTAAGCGAACAGAGCAACCATTAACAGTTTATTTTTCCAGACTGGGCAGAAGAGTCAGAGGTTGAGGAGCTGCAGTTTGCTCTTCTCTGATGGAAGCAGGAAATCAGCAAGTTAAATGAAGGAAGAAATAATACTTAGTGGACCAGAGTAGGGCAAGTCAGGGAGGGCAGAGGCAGTAAACAAGGCATTCTGTGTTTGGAAATAATTTGAAAGTAAGACTCGAATGAAGAAATATCTGAAACAAGTGAAGAAAATTACATGGAAAATAAGGTATATTCTAGATACCTAAATTTTAGAAACACATTACCATCTTGAAACATTTTAATATATGAGCTTTCAAATTTACTTAATTTGAAGGCATTTAAAAAAGCATAATATATACCTGATGCTGGAATTTCGATGACATTATCTGCTCTCCTTTCCTGATTTGTTTTCTCTAGGGTTTTATTATTACAAACAATAGGGCTTTCTTCTTGAAGAGTCAAAGAAAGTTCTCCTTCGTTTTGAAGTTCTAATGAAAACATTAATTAGCATTGTTCAAGGCAACTTAATGTTCATTAAAATGCTTTCTTGTAATATGATCATAACTGTTAAAGTTCTTTGAAATGCATCAGTGTGAAACTGAAGAACTATCCTGGTCAATGGACTTAATATAGTGCTGGGTAAGAAGCTGAATGGTAATAAAGGAAAGAATTTTGGCATCAAATCAGTGTTTTAATCCCAATTCTGATGAAGCCTCAGTTTTCTCATGTGTAAAATATGGATTAATATATCTACTTCAATATTGTTACAAGGTGTTATAAACACCAAGGACGGTTCCTGACATCTAAGAGGCACATTTCATTCTAGTTCATTTCTCTGTGACTGTCCACATACCCCTCCTCTGCTACTAATCCTCTCCTAGGCCCCAAACCCTACCTGTCTCCATCCTTTCTTAATAAGATCACTTCTTACTTTGTTGTTGGTCAGTTGCTAAGTCAATGTTCAACTCATTTCTAACTACTTACCTTTTAGCTCTCAGGCATTTTCTATAACAAGCCTTATGTAACTGCGCACTCTACTTCCAGGCCAGCAAAATGCCTCTCCTTTTTGTTTCCTTAGCACTCGGCATACTCTCCTGGCACTGACAACGTTGTACCGAAATTATCTGCAAGTCTGGTACACTCTATTATACTGGAAGCTTCTCAAGGTCAGTGACAGTATCATATTTTTCTCTAAAAAGTGATTTAGTGCCTGGCACACAATGTTCAATAACTGTACTTTTCTTCTATGAGCTTTAAATACACAGTAGAAAAAAATAGAGTAAAATATCCTAAACTAGATTGTTATTATTTGCAAGTATAAATAATGTAAGTAGCTATGATTAAATAATCATTATTAGAGTTTTTGAGGGGGCCTAATCAATTCTAACATTCTTCCCTGCTCTGGTATCAACTGTAAAATAAGATAAGAAATAAAAATACATACCAAAATGTTACCTCTGTTATTAAAACTAAGTTGGAGAAAGAAGCTTGGTCTGAGAGTCAGGTGAGCTTGTTAAATAAACACCTGAATTCGGCAGAGTACCTACCCTGTCCCAGATTATACTGGACGGGCCAGGGTTCTGCATGGCTGGGGACCTGCTTGGAAAAGATGCATGACATAGAGAAGCAGACGAGAAGGCCTGCTACTTATGGGGCAGCTCATTCCTGTAGGCTTATGCCAACTTACTCTTTTTCAAATTTACAATACACAGAATTCATTCCAGGTCCTCTGGGGAGAACACATTAAGGGACAAAGAGGCCAGGAACATAAAACTAACTGAGGAAACAGCAAGAGTGTGGAAGCATTCCCACCTAACGTGAATATTCTTTTAAGTGTTTAATTAATGGCTAACTTCTTAATAAGAAAACATTCTCCTTATCTTTTTCTTCTTTCTTATTGCTTCCTCTCTCTGTTGCCAACATCCCTTATTACAAGATATCATCACAAGTATGACAACCAGAAAAGGATGTCAGTGCTAATTTTGGATTGAGTTTTTTGTTTGCCTCAGATATGAATAGAAACTGAAAACATTCATGAACCTGAAAACAACAAATCTTATAAAAATTCCTATTTATGTATTACATTCATAAGATAATTCTTTCTATTTTGCTCATTCTTTCAATGTGTAGAAATTATGCTCTGAATTATGGTGCAAATTGGTTAGAAAGATCTGTTACATATAGAGTTGTCTCCTAGCAAGGAAGGTTATAAGATGGTCAAATTATTACATAAAAAGAAACTTTAGGGCGAATATATATCAACATAAAGGGTCATAAAATTCTGGGATTTTAAATACTTTCCTGCATTTTCACTGGATTTTTCATTGTGAAAATGCACTGACTGACAAAGTATTGTAACTTTAAATAGACCTACAAAAGGCTTTCATATCATGCTGCACACAAGGAACAAAAATTCTTTTCTGCTTTTCTGTCTTGAATCCCAAGCAGTTCCCCAATCATGGGGAATCTTGGCCCACACCCAGTCCAGCATAGTCTGGGGCTGGGTAGCTATTCTCCACAATTCTGGTGTTTAGTTAGCAAGCTCATTGGACCCTCAAACTAATTTTTGGTATATATTTTACTTCTGGTTTATTCAGGGGCAAGACCTTGTGTACATTAATAGTACATAGGACAGTTATACCTACGTATACCCTACCTCTCATAAATAGTTTTGTACTTGTTTCACTTGGGTAACCTATGTCAAACACATTCTAGAATATTAGAATTCTAGAATATGTATTTTTTTACCAGGAGTGAAATGATATGACACATACTACTTGGATATGTTTATAAGCAATTAATGTAAAACGGTTACAAGTCAAGCAGAAACTCTTCGGTAAATTTAAAAGGAGTAATAAGTAATCAAATGGACAAAAGATTCTTAAGTACACATTAAAATATAAGTTAAAATATTGACGTAGAACTGTGAGCTAAAAGAGAAAAAAGAATGGCAGAAAGATCAGCAAAAGGTAGAAATACTATGAATCTGTATGACTAAGCTGTAGAAAGTGTTTTTACGAATAGTGGCTTTTCTTACAAGTTCAAATGTGCTTTTAAATTTTTTGGAAAATACATATGTACATTTATACCTGTATATCCCATATCCATCTCTTTATACAATGTGCCATGAATAAATGATATTTTCTTTGAAGAATAACATGTTTTACCTGAAGAACTTTATTTCTTTACTTTCTATAATAAATTATCTGTTTAGTCCTTGAAACTATCATACCTACACCAAATTATTACTAAGTTACCCACCAGCTTTTCCATCATTGTCTGTGACTTCAGTCTTTGAGCTACAAGTTGGATACTTATTTCGCAGCATAATAAAGTCACTCAAAAGGTCCAAATTATTCTCCCGTTTTTGACCATGTTTAAAAGATGCTTTTTCAATTTTTGAAGAGGAAGATGATTCAGTAGATGCTACTGTGCTGTCAAGTTCCAAGTGATCTTTATTTTCTTTATTTTGGATTATTCCATAACCTAGTTCTAGGTCATTCTTTGTTTTTTCTTCTTTTCTTGGTCTTTCAACAGAGACATATTCATCAGAAATATGCAAGTCTGGTATTTCTTTAGCTGGAGATAGAGTCTTTTGTGGAGGTGATAAATGATCATTTGTAGATTGCTCATTAATAAGTATAAGAGGAGAAGAACAATCTTCATGTTCTAACCATGCTGAGAATGGAAAATGAAAATATCCAGTGACTTTCATGCCTCAATGGCTGTTCTGCTGCTGCTGCTAAGTCACTTCAGTCGTGTCCGACTCTGTGCGACCCCATAGACGGCAGCCCACCAGGCTCCGCCGTCCCTGGGATTTTCCAGGCAAGAGTACTGGAGTGGGGTGCCATTGCCTTCTCCAAATGGCTGTTCTACTAGGGTATTAAGATAACCTTTAGTTCTAGGTTCTTATTAATATAATGTGATCCTTAGGAGGACTTTGTTTACTGCTTTTAAAATCAATGTTTTTCTCTGAATAAAATAATTTTTTAAAGGATAAAAATTCAGCACCTCTTTTCCCACTACTAGAGCTAAGGTTACTGGGCAAAGAAATAATTCCAGCCCATTGCCAATAGGCTTACAGCTACTCATAGCCCTAGAGGTAACAGTTATTCTAAGGTAAGGGTCAAAAACTTACATACCAAGCAAGCCACAGACCAGAAGAAAATACTTGCAATACATACACTTTAAAAAAGACTATATCCAATATATATAAATAACTCTTATAACTTAACATTTTAAAAGAACCTCAGTTAAAAATTTGACAAGATACTTAATCAATACTTTATATTAAGGTATGCACATGCTATAATATGGACACATCTTGAAAACATGGTAAATGAAGTAAGTCAGTCACAAAAGACCACATATTTCTGATTCCATTTCTACAGAACATCCAGAATAGACAAATCTATAAGACAGAGAATGGGGGTGACTGCTAATGGGTATGAGATTCCTTTTAGGGGATGAACCAGAATTTCATTTACAGAGCCCCACTTCTGGCTTCCATAGTTGGGATCATGCACCAGGAAGATGAGTCCCCAGAATAGTTGACTTTGAAGGCTTCTAGGGCTTTCTTTCCGGAGAGCTGTACGAAACAGTCTCCACTCTCAAAGGAGGCACACAAAATCTCACTCACTCTGAGACCCAGGGCAGAAGCAATACTCTGAAAGGAGCCTGAGTCAGACCTACCAGCTGATCTTGGAGAGATTTCCAAGAAGGCAGGGGCAACTGGAGCTCACCCTAGGGGCACAGATGTTGGCAGTAGCTGACTTTTAGACACATGTTCTGCCATGAGGAATCTAGTGCTGATAAGTGCCATTTTGAAATCCTCCCTCTAGCTTATTAGCACTGGATCAGGTCCCACCCACCAGCCTTTTGGGCATTAGTACTGAGATTCCTCAGGCCCAGGAGCTAGCTGTGTGGGGACACAGTACCACCTACCAGCAAACCCCCCAAACCCCCAGCCACCCTGGGATGTGGTTCTGCCCACCAGAAGGCCAAGAAACCATACCTGCCCACCAATGGCTGTACAACAGCCCAGGATCTCTTAGGCCTCAACCCTGCCCACCAGCAGGCCAGTATCACCTATGAGACCCCAGGACCTGGCTCTATCTGCCAGTGGGTGGGCACTAGCCCTGGATCATCTGAGCCCTACCACAGCCCATCAGTAGGCTAACATCAGCTCTGGGACACTTTGGGCTCCTCAGCGAGCCACCTGAGGGTTTAAAACCCACCCACTATCTGGCTGATCCCAGCCTCAAACCCTACAGCTAGCCATGTCAAAAACCAGTTCCACCTACCAGCAGGCTGACACTAGATTCAGGACCCCCAGCTTTGCAACCAGCCATTCTGGGACCTGGCTCCACCCATAAGTAGGTCAACAGTAATCCTGGGGTCCCCAGCTCCACAGCCAGCCACTTTGTGACCCAGCCCCACCCACTAGTGGCCAGTGGGCTTCACACAAAAGCAGGGTTTGGCAACCAACTGGACAAGGGGTCAGTCACACCTATCAGACGACTCATATTAGTCAATCTGCCACAACAGAAGTGCTACACAGCCCACATAGGAGGTACCGCTAGTGCATATAGCTCTAGTGGCCAGAAGAGAGTGCATTGCTAGGACATATACATCTGCTCCAAAAGACCACTTTTCCAAAACTAGGAGACATAACCAACCTACCCCACACATAGAAATAAAAACTGTGAATTAGGCAAAATGAAGAGACAGAGGATATATTCCTAATGAAGGAACAAGATAAAACCCCAGAAAGAACTAAGTGAAGATAAGCAATCTACTCAATAAAGAGTTCAAGGTAATGATCATAAATATGCTCAAGGAATTTGGGAGAACATAGACGTAAAGTTCCTAAATAAAATACTAGAAAAAGTTCCTGAATAAAATCTTTTAAAAAATCAACAGATATAAAATTCCTAAATAAAATACTTAAATTGTATCAAGTTTAAAAATGCCTAATGACTAAACCATTTGGTATCAAAGGATGATTTCTACTGTTGAAAAGAGATTACTAGACATTACTGAACAATTAAAACTCAGCTGTCAGGTCGAAAAATAATGGTGCTGGTTTACATCTCGGCTGATGTAAACAGAAAATGGGCTAGAAATTATCATTTATAAAAGGAAATAAGGTCTCTTTAACTGAAAATGTCTAGAGATTTAAAGCTGAGACTCCAGAATTTTAGAACAGAAAGAGACTTAAGGATTAGTTTGTCAAACTTCCTCATTTTTTCAAGGAAGAAAATGGGGCTTAGTGAAGGTCAAAGTTATAAATTCTGGCAGAGCCAGAGCTATATTAAATGCTGGAATTTAGTTGTATTTTCCCAATTACCTCCTGGAAAGCCAATATCTAACATTTTCTCATTCTGAAAATATTTACAGAAGTGATATTTACTATTATACTTACGTTCTAATTGAGGCACATTTGTAGGTAAAACTGTCTCCAGTTTAGTATCATCAGAATATAAATTATTATGATACAAATATGTACTTAGAGGTTGCAAAGTTTCTGTCAGATTTAGTCTTGCTTCTTTCCACCACTCTGCATTTACAGGATTAACCACAAGTTTTTCTTCTTCAACAGAAAATACCTTTTTCAAATCTGTAAGTGAATATTGATTGTTGGGCTCTTCAGTTCTTGGCACTTAAAAAATCAAAACAAACCAAACAACAAACATGAGAAACAATCCACAGGGCAAAAAAATGGAAAAAAAAAACAACAGAGCCACACTAGAAATCTCTTATAAAGTAGATTTTTGCAAATTAGAGCAAAAATAAAACAAACATATCTAGTATTTCATTTTCAAGATGCTAATATTTGTAAAAGTCTAAAATATTATAGCAACAGGAGTCACATAAAGGTTTATTTCAATCTATGGAAATATCATGAAGTTAAAATTATTCTACTATTTAGCAGGAAATAAAACTTTATTTTGTTTGACCATTTTAGTAATTCCTAAATTAATACATTCAATAATATTTTGAAGAATTAATGTAAGATTTATTAAATCAGAAATTTTCTCATTATAATGAGCCTAAATAAGATATGTTTTATCAAATTTTATGATAATTATCATTTTAGATATTGTGGCACAGAGCTTTCCATTACTTTTTAGCTTAAGTAGGAACAGAGTTGGAGAAGGAAATGGCAACCCACTCCAGTATTCTTGCCTGGAGAGTCCCATGGACAGAGCAGCACGTCCAACAACAACAATACATCTACTGATTGTACCTTTCCATCTACACTTTTTATTTAGCATTCAAAATCAATTTTTACCTCTGATCAAAAATGAATTCAGAGAGCTTTGGCAGCTTTCTAACTGCCATAGCGTATGGTATTTGTTAGTTGATTCTTCAGCAGTAAGCAAATTACTGAAAAAGAAGAGTTAAAGTTTAATATTAGATAATATATATATAATACAATATAACAATGGACCCAAGTCTATTCTAAACAGAATTTCTGGAGCTTCTACTGGCTGAGGATCAGAACGATAAAAAATTTCTGTCTCCTCTACCTTCTCAGGAAGTAAAAGATCCTAAAGTTTAGTCCAGGTCCTTCAGTTTTGTGGGTAAGTGAGTAATGTGTCTGTGTGTTTTTGGTATTGAGGAGAGAAGGAAGTATGTATGACAAGCAGTGTAAATCAGTAAATACAGCTCATTAGTAGGTATGAGGTCAAAAATTCGTAGGTAGTAGGAACAATGGACTGGTTCAAAATTCGGAAAGGAGTACGTCAAGGCTGTATATTGTCACCCTGCTTATCTAACTTATATGAAGAGTACATCATGCAAAATACCTGGATGAAGCACAAGCTGGAATCAAGATTGCCAGGAGAACTATCAATAACCTCAGATATGCAGATGACACCACCCTTATGGCAGAAAGTGAAGAGGAACTGAAGAGCTTCTTGTGAAGGTGAAAGCAGAGAGTTAAAAAGCTGGCTTAAAATTCAACATTCAAAAAAAGAAGACCATGGCTTCCAGTCCCATCACTTCATGGCAAATAGATGGGGAAATGATGGAAACAGTGACAGACTTTATTTTCTTGGGTTCCAAAATCACTGCGAACAGTGACTGCAGCCATGAAATTAAAAGACACTTGCCTGCTCCTTGGAAGAAGATCTATGACAAACCTAGACAGTTTATTAAAAAGCAGAGGCACTGCCAACAAAGGTCCATCTAGTCAAAGCTATGGTTTTTCCAGTAGTCATGTACGAATGTGAGAGTTGGACCATAAAGAAGGCTGAGCACTGAAGAATTGATGCTTTTGAATTGCGATGTTGGAGATGACTCTTGAGAGTCCCTTGGATTGCAAGGAGATCAAATTAGTCAATCCTAAAGATCAGTCCTGAATATTCATTGGAAGGACTCATGTTGAAGCTGAAGCTCCAATACTCTAGCCACCTGATGCAAAGAGCTGACTCACTGGAAAAGACCCTGATGCTGGGAAAGATTAAGGGCAGGAGGAGAAGGGGACGACGGAGGACAAGATGGTTGGATGGTGTCACCGACTCAATGGCCATGAGTTTGAGCAAACTCTGGGAGACGATGAAAGACAGGGAAGCCTGGCATGCTGTAGTCCAGAGATATTGTCTTTGGTCACATATAAAAATATATTCACAATTCAGCAATCAGTTAGTGTAGAAATAAAGGGGTTGCAAAGAGTTGGACACAACTAAACGACTGAACAAGAACAACAACAGGGAAGAGACCATTAATTCACAAACCCTTTAATCTATGACCCAAACCTCCTACACCCTCCTAAGTGAGAAGTGATTGTATTCTGTTTCTCTGTTCATATTGTGACCCCATGGAATGTAGCCAACCAGACTCCTTTGTCCATGGGATTTCCCAGGCAAGAATACTGGAGCGGGTAGCCATTCCCTTCTCCAGCAGATCTTTCTGACCCAGGGATTGAACCCAGGTCTCCTGCATTGCAAGCAGATTCTTTACCATCTGAGCCACCAGGGAAGCCCCATAGAATATACATGAACATGGTAATTGTAAATACTGCTTGTTCAATTGACAATTCTGGATAGTAGCAGACAACTACATCTTATGTTTAAGTCACCCAATTTACTCACATAACCCAAAAATCTTGCATGTGGTGGTAATATTTGAGAAGCTAGACAGTTCTTAAACCTTGCCAAGGTCTCTTTGACAACCTGACACCTCAGATTGTAGGTGATTATCTTAAAGTAAAAGGAAGGATAAATATTAAGGCAAACCAAGTCCAGCAGATCATAATATAGACAAATGACCTCATTCTTAATCGAGCTTTCTGAAGACATGTCTGAATTTGATATTTTCTTTGGTCATATATAAAAATATATTCACAATTCAGCAATCAGTTAGTGTAGAAAAAAGGCTTAACACCATGCAGACATTTTTTAGCACCATAAAATCTAGCATAGAGTTTTACATGTAGCAGGAATTAAAAATATTTATTAACTGGTTATATCTCTAGCCAAAATGTGTTCTGAAACAAAAGTAATTAGGGCTATAAAAGCAAGTTAAAAGTACAATAACGTTACATATTATTTTTCCTTTCTGTTTTTAAAAAATATTTGTTATCTTTGTTTTCAGTTTCACAGTTGATGTGTAAATTTATTTTTAAATAGGGATTTTTAAGTTTTTATGTTCATGAACCAATGGAAATGATTTGCCAGTGATGAGACAGTTTCTTAAAGTTGTTTCAAAAGGCCCTAAAACCTTTGGCTAATTTAAGTCTTTTTGTTCTAACTGGCAAATCATAAACACAGATAAGACTTAATTTCACAAGTTCTCATTCGATGTTTGAATTATAACAGTAAGTAGGTATAAAACGTGTGTGATTAAAATGAGTTTACTGCAGTTTAAATAAATGCTTTCAGTATGAGAAATTCAAGATTATATTAATTCCAGCTAGTTTTTGTTTCTAATTACAATCTGCCTTAACAGATGCAAACCAGTCAATCCTAAAGGACATCAACCCTGAATATTCCTTGGAAGGACTGATGCTTAAGCTCCAATACTTTGGCCACCTGATGGGAAGAGCTGACTCACTGAAAAAGACCCTGATGCTAGGAAAGATTGAGGGCAGGGGGACAGAGGATGAGATCGTTGGATTGTATTAATGACTCAATGGACATGAGTTTGAGCAAACTCTGGGAAATAGTGAAGGACAGGGAAGACTGGCATGCTAAAGCTCATAGGGTTGCAAAGAATTGGACATGACTTAGAGAGTTAACAACTACAACAAAGGCATATGGAGTAAGTAAAAGAATAAAAGAACACACACAAAAAGAAATACAGGCTCTGCAAATAAACATCTTGCACCTTAACAAAGGGACTAAAATATTTAAACAAATTATAGGGAGTTTCTGTACTTGTCCCATGCTATTTTGTTAGCGCTCATATCTGATATGGGCAGTTCTAGTTCATGGTAGAGTTCTGCATAGCTCTAAAACAAATTTGCTCCTCCTAAAGGAAATCCCTGTTTGCCAGAAGATGAAGATAATTGGTGCCCTCAGTGTCAGCTTTCTTTATTTTATGCTGTGACACTCTCCTGAGACCATTAGTAGAAGCCTGAGCAGCTAGTGATGAGATGCTCCAGTTGCTTCCAGTAATCCAATAGCAGTCTCCTCTGGCAGATTAGCCAATCACAACTAAGAACTCAGAGTATATACTATTATTATCCTAACATTATAGGTAAGGAAGCTGAGCACAGGGCAATTAAGATCACAGAGCTAGTAAATGAGGGAGCCAGACAATCTGGCTGTACTTCAGGGCTATTAACCACTTACTATGGGCTGAATTGTGTCCTCCCTCAAATTCATATGTTGAAGCCCTAACTCTCAGTACCTTAAAATGACTATATTTGGAGGTAAGGCCTTTAAAGAGGTAATTAAGTTAAAATGGGGCAATTAGGGTGGGTCCTAATCCAGTGTAACCGGTGTCCTTTTAAGAAGAGATCAGGACGTAGACATGCATGGAGGAAAGACCACATGAAGACAAGGGAGAAGACAGCTTTCTACAAGCCAAGGAGAGAGGCCGCAGGAAGAATCCAACCCTGCTGATATCCAGATCTCAGATTTCTAGCTTCTAGACTATGAAGAAATAAATTTCTACTGTTGAAGTCACTCAGTCTATGGTATTTGTTATGGCAGTCCTAGCAAATCAATATACTACTACACTGTATTTCATGGTAATGTGTGCCAATAGAGGCAATGTGGTAGGCATCCACTGGCAATTTTCTAAGCAGATGGTTTAAGTTTAAAATTAAAATTTTTGAGTTGTTTATATTTCATGGTGATATATTCACATTCAAAATACTAAAAGTATAAAAGAGCCTAGCTCCATCACTTACTAGCTCCTATATATTGCCAGTTTACCCAGTTCCTTTCTGGGCTCAACCAACATTACTTGATTTTCACATGTCCTTCTAAAGATATTCTGTGCATATAAAAATAGTTATGTACATATATATTCATATATTCCCATCAGTTTCTTATTATAAACACTATTTAATCTCTTACATTTTTTTCACAGAAATATCTTGGAAACTGACTTTATATGGAGAGATTTAATTAAAGATTGCTTCTTCTGAATTGCAATTTGAGTTCTAGATATAATCTTTACTTACATTTTACAAACAGGAGAAGATGGAAATGTCTGAAGTTCTGCATGTAATGAATTCACTGAAGAATGGTGGTTTGTTAGGTCTGGATGAGTTAATGGCATTTCTAACTCTACTGGAATATATAAAAATTAATAAAAATCATGTATATAAACATTGAATAAATATGTATAATTCATGACTTTTGTAAGCAACTATTATGTTCAATCATTCTGTTACAACAAAAATTTTCAATCAAAATAAATTTGGGTTATTTGAAATACAAAATAACAGTTTTAAATTTCCATCTATATAAAGGACTACGCATATATCACATGATGTCTCAATTATGATAATGGTGATTTTTTAAAAATACAATGATAACTGAACTTTATTAAATTTACCATTTAAGATAAATTCTAAGACTTTATGTGTAATAATGTTTTAAATTCTGACAACTAACACTGTCAGTACTTAGGACACAGTGCTATTTTTATCTCTGTACTAAATACTGGTGATGTTAAGCAAACAGTATTAATAGAGAGTAATTCTTCACCTTAAAAAGTCTGGAGACTAGGTGGGCTAGCACAGAATTATATTTTTATAGGGTGGGTTTGAAAAAATAATCATCATTTATGATACGGAGCCAATATGTTTCTATCACTCTCATAAATAAAACAGCATACTTCCAAATAGATGATTAATTTGATCCAGATAAAAATGTAACTAAATAACAGTATTGTCAGCACAGTTCCAAAGCAACACAGTCTGGCATTACACTGGAACAAAAGATGATTCTGACCTTCCAAATTTGGTAGGATAGTAATATTAACAATAATGATAGGATTGCCTTGGGGATTAAAAAGTTAAATTTACAAAACTGTAATAAGGGTCAGCAAGATTGCTAATACTGAGTTAAATTTTATTACTGAACTATAAAATTATAAGATTTCTGTTTTTAATATTAATGCTATTTCCTTCATTCCTCTTCAATCTTTGTAACTCTCCACTATATATTATTCAATTATGATGCTAGAAGGATGTTAATGATAGGAACAAATGTAAGGGATAGATAAAAGAACTTGGCTTGCAATAATTAAATTTTAAACATGAAAACTGTCTCTTAGTAGACTTTATATGTGACTGTATTGTACTTTTACATCATATATAGATATCCCCTGATAAACTCAGTGGTTTATTCAAAATTTCTACCTGGTTGCCTGTACTCTGGTTCATATTGATTTTGAATGGCCAAAATTTCTATGGAGCTGCATTTTGTATCCTCAAGGTCAATGCCATGCTTGATAGTAAGATCTGAAAAGACAAAACAAGGAAGTCTATTATCAGCTATGATAATATTACTATGATATTAGTTTTCTGTAATCTTGTTCATTCCTCAGTGAGCTGTTCATTCCTCAGTTCATTCGTCAATGATTCCGCTGAGGAGTCATTTAGTCACCATTAGAGCCAAGTAAGAAGCTTCCCTAGTGGCTCAGTAGGTAAATAATCTGCCTGCAATGCAGGAGACTGCCTGCAATACAAGACCCCCCGGGTTCGATCCCTGGATCGGGACGTTTCCCTGAAGAAGGAAGCGGCAACCCACACTCCAGTATTCTTGCCTCGAAAACCCCATGGACAGTGGAGCCTGGCAGGCTACAGTCCGTAGGGTTGCAAAGAGCCAGACACAACTGAACGACTAAACTATCACCACCAGGGCTAAGTAAAGGCTGGGAGTGTAACACCACAGTCATTCAATAAAGTCACTTGTGCTTTCCATTAGCATTCGTAGATTTGTATCCTTCTAAAAAGCCCATGGGCTACCTGTGGTTTTGAGCTCTGCTAGATTTTCAAGTTCTAGTATAAATTTGATCCATTTACTCAGGTTGGCTTTTCGTAACCTTGCTTGACTTACACGCTGAGCAGTAATCCCCCTGATTTAGTCTTGTCTGCAAGAATGCTTTCAAGTATGTTGATGGCAAGCATCCCTATTTTCAGTGGATATCACAAATCCCCCTTCACTCTTTCCTAATATTAGGTATCTTTGATTATTTCAGTTGGAATTTATAAGAGGAGCATTAAGTATGTGGGCTCAAAGTATATTAGAAGACTTCAACAATATTTACTATGTTTAACTAGGAAGAAACCATCTAAATTCCAGGTTATGACTCTCCCAGTCATCTGATCCATGAATCATAACCTTACTGTGAGTCTCTAAAGTTAGCACAGAAGTTGTTAATGTTTTGTCACTGTGTAAATAACTCAAAAAATTAATATAGCCATATGTGCTTTAGCTCTATTTGTATAATTACCTTGAAATAGATTAATTTGAGACATTTTAAGCATGCAAGTATACAAAGAGACGACAATGAGAAAAGAGTTTTATCAATAATAATTTTGAGATTTTTGCTGTGTAACTGCACAGGAAACTTTTTAAAAATCTGAAGGTTCAGAAAAGGTTTAATGAACAAGAACTTTTGTAACGAATGTTATTAAGAAGTTCTAACAAGTAATAGATTTTTGGGAGGTCTTTTGAAATTATATTTTAATTTTGACATAATTATAGATTCATGTGGAATTATAAAAATAATATACAGAGATTTCATGTAAAAGGGTAACATCATGCAAAACTTTATACAACATCACAATCAGTATACTAACACTGAAGTCGGACACAGAACATTTCTATCACCACGATTCTAAATGTTGTCCTTTTATACCCAAACACACCCATTTAATTCTCACCTGTTTTGGAAAGGTTTTCATTTTCATCTGCATGATTTATTATTTCTGGCATTAAGTTTAATGACTCCTTCAGTTCTGAGAGTGATGGAATATCAACTTCTTGTTTGTGGCTTATAGGTACTAACAATTCACACTCAAGCAAAGTTGATGACTAAAATAATATATAGGTAAGACAAGTTTTTAGTGAGGCTTTCCAAATAAATATTTCTGAGTTCACAAAAAGATACATTTGCTTAATTGGTGTAGTTTAAAAACTAAATCCACACTCAAAAATTTTAATGCTCTGCAGACATTTTATTTTAAAAGTAAGTATAGCAGCCAAAAAAAAAATATATTACAAGCAATTTTCTGTCTGAATAAAATCCTTCATGGCCACTGTTTACATTAGTGATGAACAATATCCCTAGAAACAGAAATATTTTCTTTTGTGTTAATAACATTTCAGAATTCTAAGTTAAAGCAATCACTGCAGCAAATGAGAGTTGGTGAATGGAGTAAAAAGAGTAGGTGGAATGGGATGGATCTTTACTGTATTCCATAGAATTTATTTCTCTCTCATTCCAACAGAACTGGATTCTTCAACACATGAGACTATATATGCATAGCTCTCAGAATTAACAGGGGAAGGAGGGGACTGGAGAAAAGGGGCTAACAGGTGAATTAATATTTTTACCATGTGTGTTAAAGTTTTCGTTTGTAAAAAATAGAAACCTTTAAATGCCTTAAGACTAATGTATGTATAACCACTTAGTGTCCTATACCTGGTATATTGATTAAAATTATTGGGAGAGGTTTTAAAATTCCCTATACCTGGGATGCACACCAGAACAATTAAATCAGAATACGTCTGAGTAGGATCCAGGCTTCAGAATTTTATTAAAATTTATCAAGTAATTTCAATGCATAGCCAAGGTTTAGACTGCTATCTCTGAAGTATATTTGACTATTTAATTAATAAATGTTCAACCCATTATCGAGTTTTCTAACTTGACAACAGTACATGGCCAATGTATATTACTACAACTTACAAAAGTATGATTTACTAACTTTAATTTAAAAATTACTGAAAGCAAATACTGCAGCTTCATTTAAACCTACTGTATCTTTCAGTTTCTCCTGACAAAAGTCCTCTTTATCCATGCAAAAATCTTCTTTCACAAAACATTTTACATCTCCTTGAAAAGAGTAACACTCCCTTAACAAAAAATAAAACTTTAAATTAGTGTTTACTAAAAGCAGGGTACATACCAAATGTAGTTAGTCAAAATACATAGTGATTAAAATTAGACTTGAGGTAATAATAAAATACTATGATTGATAGCATCTAGACTTGTGAACATATGAAGACTATTTTCTCCTCTTAAAAATATTTGCGACACTGGGCAATTAAGTACCTGAAAACGTTAGCTTCTGTGGAGATCTGTGCTTTGAAATCTGGCAAGGGATCCTTTACTAAAAATAGTTTTAGCCTACTCAACAGAGTGTGCAAAGTTGGTAGCTGACTTTTATAGGCCATCAAGTAATTTACAAAAATTATTTCTTCATCAATAGACAAATCTGAAAATAAATAAGAAATATAACCGAATAAGAACAAATCTAAAAGTTATACAAAAGGATCTAGATAATTACTGTAGTCAGCCATTGATACAGTTGGGGTTTACAAACACATTTTATTTATTTAGTTATTTAAAGAGTGGTTGATGTACAATATTATGTAAGTTACAGGTGTATAATACACTAATTCACAATTTTTAAAGGTTATACTCTACCTATAGTTATTCTAAAATATTGGCTATATTCCCCCCTGTTGTACAATGTATCATTGTAGCTTATTTTATACATAATAGTCAAACACATTTTAAATTCTTTAGTTCTTCATTGTACTGTGCAAATATATCATGTAACATGGTACTGGTACAGAGGTAGAAGCTCAATAAAATTTAACATGGTTTAGTACAAGGCATGGCAACTCACCCCAGTATTCTTGCCTGGAGAGTTTCATGGACAGAGAAGCCTGGTGAGCCACAGTCCATGGGGTCACAGAGTCGGACACAACTGAGTGACGAACACTTTCACACTTTCACACCCAGTACACTGAGTAAGGCTTCCCTGGTAGCTCAAATGGTAAAGAATCTGCCTGCAATGCAGGAGACCCAGGTTCCATCCCTGGGTTGGAAAGATCCCTTGGAGAAGGAAATGGCTATACACTCCAGTATTCTTGTCTGGAGAATCCCCTGAACAGAGGAGCCTGGTGGGCTTCAGTCCATGGGGTCACAAAGAGTCAGACACAATTGAGTAATCGATTAAGCACAGTACAGTACACTGAGTAGTAACCAAATATCCTGAAAGAGTTGTAGAGGTTCATATTTTTTCCCCAATAAAATTAATGTAATCAATGGAGGAACCTATCTTGTGGTCTTATGCCTCAAACTAGCCAGTTAGCCTTAGCAAGACTGTAAAGAAATAAAAGCATTTGACTTTTGCTGATCCCAGTCTTTTCTTCTCTACATGATTTTATCTCTTAAGGTCTCCAATTCATCTCCAGAGACTCACACTAGGGAATGCAGATGGTCTAAAAAGCCTACAAATGAGACCAACTCTGATTCTAGCACTCTAAAGTCGTTCAAACACATTTGTTATAAAATTAATTACAATGAAAGCTATATAGCGAAGTATCTACTAGAGAAGTGTGATATAGCTTACATGTTAGAAAACACGACTGCTAACACCTAACTGCTGAAACAGGTTTCTCCTTTCTATCCTCACTCTGTCATGTTTGGATCACTTTGGAATCTTAGCTAACAGTATCAGTGCTTTAGTAGTTTCTAGGCCCAGGGATGGAAGGGGGAGCAATGGTCTCTTGTCCTGGGCAGTGGCCTTTCAGTTAAGTAATTTTAATTTTAATTTTTTAATTTTAAATTTTAAATTTTAAGTAATTTTAAAGGATAGTATGAAGTGAGGTCTCCCATGACCAACTATTTGATACATCATTGGTACGCATGTACTTAATAAATATATGGTGTAGAGTAGGCAGTCCAGGACCATGCCTTTGCCTGGTGCTAACTTAAAATACCAAGAGAGAAATTGTTATGTAAACTAGCCTCCTAAGCGATTGTTTATCAGAACTTGTTAAGTTGCTGACAATCCTGTGGCTGAGAACTTCCCATGACATGCCAGAGAAAGCTGGCCAATCAGCATCATGTCTAAGCAGGCGTTAGCTGAGATAATTAAAGAAGGTTCATTCGTACATCCATTCCGTAAATATTAATGAAATCATATTAATAGTAAAGACACAAAAATCATTCATTTATATCCCCATCTCCACTTTCCACTTTGAAACACTGACCCTCTAGCTGTCTTTCCTTTCCAAAGGCTCATCCTAGTACTTCTGGGAGTACCACAGGGACATCTCATATCCGTTTTGAGGTCTTTTTTTCTAACCACTCGGTTTTGTTGAGCCACCTGAGGGCAGCATCACATCACAACCAATGTTCTTTTTACCTGTACAAAGGTTTTAACAGAGGTGCTACTTCCTTATATTCTTATGGCTATATGTATTCCCTGGATTTCTTACCTTATTACACAAGTATATGTGTACAGATCTGTACCAATACAGATATGAGGAGACTGTTTTCCTCTACTGTAGAGGAGTGTTAAGTCGTCATGAGGAAACAAAATTTTGGCTAGTTAGCTATGAAAAAAAAGCAAAAAAGAGATCTACTGACAGGAAAGAGGATAGAGTTATTCTTAGCAGAAAACCCAATACAATGAAATGAAAACAATTTAGTTCACTAAACTGATAAAAAAACTATAAAATCAATGGTTTTCAAATATATGTATTTATATATATATATGTCTATATACATATATATATATGAACCTAGTCAAAAATTAATGGGAAAACGTGTTCATTATGGCCACAAACATACATATATTGAGAAATAAACACCAAAAGTGTGCAGAATGTCTATGGAAGATACCGTAAAATGTTACCAAGGATCATTACCAATAAACAAAAGCAAAAACAACAAAACTTGAAGAAGAGGCAAAATAAACCATTTTCCTGGCTAAAAAAGGTTAACTACGGTAAAAACTAAAAGGTTTCAATTTCTTAAGAAGTCTGTCTTGGAATTTGGAAAACTGATTACAAAGTAAATCTGGAAGAATACAGATGTGAGAGTAGGGGGGAAAAGACTATTAATACATGTTATATTCATATATTAAATAGTTAAAACTGTATGATACTGACACAATAATAGGCAAGTCAGTAAAACATACTAGAATATCCAGAAACAAACTATAATGTGGATAAGGATTTGGCATATAATGTAAGTGACATTACTAATCAATGGGGAAAGCAAAGCGGATTCCCCAAATAATATTGGGACCACTGCCAAAACATTTAGGATTTTTAAAAAATTTTACTTTTAACCATATACTAAAATCTTAAAGAAAACTTTAAGTAAAAATATGAATAAATATTTATTTATTCCAAGGAAGAATTTTCTAAGTATAAAAACTGGTAGAAATCATAAAGGGAATGGTTAGGTTCAAGTTAAATATATTTGGGGTTATTGATACCATTGATATATAAAGATAAAATACAAGAACAGAAAAAGAGACAAAAATAATCATTTCACAAAATAAAAATATGCAAATGAACACTGAATACCAGTAATTTTAAAAATGCAAGTAAAACTATAACTTTTTGCCTATCACATTGGATAAACATTTTACAACATCAGATTTAGAATATAATTTGGATAAAATATATCTTTAAGTATTACTTACTGTAAATTCATAAAAACTGAGTGAACTTCCTTACCTAGCACTGCAACTCTTTTATCTCCATGTTGAATTATGGTTTCACATAAATTAGATAAGATTGAAAATCTTCAGAATAAATGGGAAAATAAAATATAACTATCACTTAATAATCTAATAATTTAATGTTATACCAGATTGCCATGTCATCAGATCTCTACAGAGATGCTAATATCACTATAGCAATATGTTGTGAGCAACCTATGATCAAACCTCTGAAGCTATTTGGAAGCCCAGCACACTTAAACTCCAAGAACAACTAAATTACAAAAAGGAGATTAATATGAAAGAAAATATTTCGCTAATGTGGCAAAGCTTTGAATTTCAATTTTGCAGGTGGATATCCTTAGCAAAATAAAAAAATTTAAAAATCCAGTAAAACAAAAAAAATCACTGAAATGAAAATTTATATATTAGTAAGAAATGTTTTATAACAATGGAAATAACAAATGTTTTACCTTGTTTCTGTACTTGAAGTGATGGACATTTTTCTGAGCAGCTGACAAGTGTAAAGAATTCATTGTATTCCTTATGGATATATAAGCTGTCTTCCTCTACTTCAGTTTGGGAGTTTGGGTTTGAACTTGGAACAATTTCATCAAATTCACAGTTAAGCTGGGTCACCGTTCCTGTAATTGTGTTTCTATGATATACGAAAATTACTGATTTTGTGTATGTCTTATTTTAAACATCTTTATTAACGAATAATACATGTTCACTGCAGAAAGTTACCAAATTCCAACAGATACAGAAACACATTACACATAGATCCATCATTCAAGAGATGAATTCAAAAAGTATGTATTTTCTCAATTATTTTCAAATATTTTTAAACAAAAGTGGATTCATATACGTAATATTTTGTAACCTGTTCTTTTCTACTAAGCAATGAAGCATGAGCACATCTACATGTCAATCAATGTACATTCACTTCATTTTTTGAGTGGACGAACAAGATCCTGTTGTACAGGTAAATAACTTTTTCAACTAGTTCCCTATTACTGGAAATTTAAATTTGTTATGATTGTTTGCTATTATGAGCAGCTATACAAGGAATATCTTTGTGTACTTATCTGTTTTCTCAAAATGCAGTTCCTAAAAATGGAAATGATGAGGTTAAAGATATATAGATTTTTAAACTTTGCCACATGTTGCCAAAATGTCCTTGTGCTGGATAGTCAATGTCTGCTTTTCCATGTCATTATTCAACCTCTTATATTCTATTCTACATTCTGGGAGACAGATCTCAAGGAACCAACTAAACTCCCTTGCCCAGTCTTCTGGTTGGATTGAGCCAATGGAAGCATTGGCAGGAGATCAAAGGTGGGAAAATAAATAAGTTGAAATATTATTCTTCCCAAATCTCTCCCTTTGGGGCCACAGTTTGGAGAGATAGCTGCATTCTTCAACCAACAGTTACATCTTTAATCAGACAGCCTCTCTCTCATAGCTGCAATTCTTACTGTGTTGGTTACTTCAGTCCCCTTTCTTCTTCAAGCTTAGGGTGGTAATAACTTCCAGGCATTGAGAGTCCTGGGAACTTTTTTTTTTGGTTCCCTTGACCCTGCCTGTACCTTGCTTGTTTCCTGACTGATCCAGATATATCCACCATTGTTTCTATCATCAGGAGATTTGAACTTAAAAGAGAACTTTCTACTGAATTTTCCAATAAATAAATATACTATTGGCAATTTGGCTACATATTCTAATATATATTTTTATGATACCCTAAAATATTTAGCTTTAATAACCCTACACAGACTGAAAGAACCAAAATCAATATAATTCCCCAGTGAATTGGAGAAAATAATGAATATGCCATATCTTAAAATCATATGTAGAAAAATCTCTAGAGTTTCTGCTTTATTCTTTATAAAAATACAAGGTATCAGAAAAAAAAATTTTAGCTCATTCAGTTTCATATTACTCATGAGAATGATGATTCCTATGTGGATCTTTAGTGACTTCTAAATTTAGTGCTTAGATGATATAATTTTATTTATTTATTTTTGGCTGTGCTGGGTGTTTGCTGTTGCACAGGCTTTTCTCTAGTTGCTGTGAGCAGGGGCTACTCTGTAGTTGAGATGCACGGGCTTCTCATTGTGGGGGCTTCTCTCGTTGCAGAGCACAGGCTCTAGGGTGTGTGGGCTTCAGTATTTGTGGCACGTGGGCTCAATAGTTGTGGCACATGGGCTTAGATGCTCCACAGCATGCAGGATCTTCCTGGATTGGGGATTGAACCCGGGTCTTCTGCACTGGCAGGCAGATTCTTTACCACTGAGCCATCACAGAAGCCTGGTACTAGAGTTTTGAGAAAACCCTGTCAGTTCTCTTTCCCTCATCGTAAGTGATCTGTAAAGACCAGTATTTCCAGGTTTTCTTTCTCCCTCCTTGTCCAATATTGTCTATTTTTGTTCACTGGTACCTCCTCCTCTGCCTAAGTTGCAGATCCTGATGTTTCCTGGGCTTTCAGTCTGCATTGTCTTTGCTTTCTTTCTATATCATTCTTTTTTGGGTAAATTCATTCACTAATTCTTTAACTCAAAAGAAATATTTATTGAGTGTCTACAATGTGTTACAAAGCTGGGAAGGATTGGGGGCAGGAGGAGAAGGGTATGACAGAGGATGAGATGGTTGGATGGCATCACTGACTCAATGGACATGGGTTTGGGTAAACTCTGGGAGTTGGTGATGGACAGGGAGGCCTGGCGTGCTGCGATTCATGGGGTCGCAAAGAGTCAGACATGACTGAGCGACTGAACTGAACTGAACAGTGTGTTAGCACCATTTTAGGCACTGAGTGTGGAGTGGTGAACAAAATAGTGTCCTTGCCCTCATAAAGCTTTATGTGATAATGGGATGATAAATAAATAGGTAAATAATGTAATGTCAGGTGGTGAAAAACTCTTATGAGTGAAATAAAATGAGATATTAGGACATCAAGTAATAGCCAGAGGGATAACAAAAGGTATGTTTTAGAGACAGTAGTTAGTGAACAGCCTTCTGAGGAGCTACAGTTACCTGAATAATGGTAAAAAGCAAGCCATACAGAGGCTTAGAGTAGAGGACCAAGGTTGACATAGTCAAAGAAAAGCAGAAAGGTCAGGTTGACTAGAACTGAGTAAGGTTAGATATGTGGACAAGGACAAGATCATGTTGGGTCTTAGAGGACTTGGTAAGAACACTGGATTTTATTCTGTGTGAAATGGGATACCAATGATGAAATGCATAACCCACCAACAACAAGCATTTCATGAGCTGCTTTGTGTCTTAAAATAAAATCACAGGAAAACTCTTATAAGAAAATAAAGGAGTAAATTCTTGTGACTTTAGTTTAGGTAAAGCCTTCTTAGATTTGATACCAAAAGTACAAATAACAAAAGAAAAATTAGATAAATTGAACTTCATCAAAATCCAAAAGTTTTCTGCTTGAAAGGATACCATCAAGGGAGTGAAAAGACAATCCACAGGAGAAAATATTAGCAAATCACATATCTAATAAGAGGCTTGGATCTGGAATACATAAGGAACTCTTAAACCTCAATAATAAAAAGGCACATAACATAGTTTAAAAATGGCAAAGAACTTGAATAGTCATTTCTCCAAGGAAGATATACTGCTGCTGCTGCTGCTGCTGCTGCTAAGTCACTTCAGTCGTGTCCGACTCTGTGCAACCCCATAGACAGCAGCCCACCAGGCTCCTCCGTCCCTGGGATTCTCCAGGCAAGAACACTGGAGTGGATTGCCATTTCCTTCTCCAGTGCATGAAAGGGAAAAGTGAAAGTGAAGTCGCTCAGCCAATAATTAAAGGAAAAGACGTTCAACATCATTAGCCATCAGGGAAATGAAAATCAGAACTACAATGATGTGCAATGAGCCATTCACTAGGATGGTTATAATTAAAAAAACAGGTAACAAGTGTTGGCAAGATATAAATTGTAACCTTCATACACTGCTAGTGGGAATATAAAATGGTACATCTGCATGGAAAACAAGTATTTACAAAGTTACCATGCTGCTAAGTCGCTTCAGTCGTGTCCAACTCTGTGCGACCCCATAGACGGCAGCCCACCAGGCTCCGCCGTCCCTGGGATTCTCCAGGCAAGAATACTGGAGGGGGTTGCCATTTCCTTCTCCAGTGCATGAAAGGGAAAAGTGAAAGTGAAGTCGCTCAGTCATGTCCGACTCGTAGCGACCCCATGGGTCTGCAGCCTACCAGGCTCCTCCACCCATGGGATTTTCCAGGCAAGAGTACTGGAGTGGGGTGCCATTGCCTTCTCTGCAAAGTTACCATAAGATCTAGCAATTTCACTACTGCTGCTGCTGCTGCTAAGTCGCTTCAGTCGTGTCCGACTCTGTGCGACCCCATAGATGGCAGCCCACCAGGCTCTGCCGTCCCTGGGATTCTCCAGGCAAGAATACTGGAGTGGGTTGCCATTTCCTTCTCCAGTGCATGAAAGGGAAAAGTGAAAGTGAAGTCGCTCAGTTGTGTCCGACTCTGAGCGACCCCATGGACTGTAGCCTACCACTACTGGAGAGATAAAATTCTGTGTCTGTATAAAAACTTGTCCACAACTGTTTATGGGGTTTCCCTGGTGGCTCAAACAGTAAAGAATCTGCCTGCAAAGCTATGGTTTTTCCAGTAGTCATGGACGGATGTGAGAGTTGGACCATAAGGAAGGCTGAGTACCAAAGAACTGATGCTTTTGAACTGTGGTGCTGGAGAAGACTCTTGAGAGTTTATTGGACAGGAAGGAGATTGTCAATCCCAAAGGAAATCAACCCTGAATATTCATTGGAAAGGCTGATGCTGAAGCTGAAGCTCCAATACTTTGGCCACCTAATGCAAAGAGCTGACTCATGGGAAAAGACCCTGATGCTGGGAAAGAGTGAGAGCAGGAGAAGGGAGCAACAGAGGATGAGATGATTGGATGGCATCACCGACTCAATAGACATGAGTTTAAGCAAACTCTGGGAGATAGTGAAGGACAGGAAAGCCTGGCATGTTGCAGTTCATGGGGTTGCAGAGTTGTAGACATAATTACCGAAAAACAACAACTGTTTATAGCAGCATTACTCATAAGAGCCAAAAAGTGGAAACAAATGTCCATCGACTGCTGCTAAGCTGCTAAGTTGCTTCAGTTGTGTCCGACTCTGTGCGACCCCATAGACGGCAGCCCACCAGGCTCTGCCAACCCTGGGATTCTCCAGGCAAGAACACTGGAGTGGGTTGCCATTTCCTTCTCCAGTGCATGAAAGGGAAAAGTGAAAGTGAAGTCGCTCAGTCGTGTCCGACTCAGCGATCCCATGGACTGTAGCCTACCAGGCTCCTGTGTCCATGAGATTTTCCAGGCAAGAGTACTGGAGTGAGGTGCCATTGCCTTCTCCGTCCACCCACTGATGAATGGATAAATAAAATGTGGTATATTCATACAATGGAATATTATTTGATGATTAAAAATTAAGTGCTGATACATGCTACAAAATAAAAAAGTGTTAGTCACTCAGTCGGGTCTCTTTGCAACCACATGAACTGTAGCCCTCCAGGCTCCTTTGTCCATGGAATTCTTCAAGTAAGAATACTGAAGTGGATAGCCATTTCTTTCTCCAGGGGATCTTCCGGACCCAGGGATGAATCTTAAAAAACATTATGCTAAGTAAAAGAGGCTGGTCACAAAAGATCACATATATATGTGTGATATTGTGATTTATAATAAGAGATACATGTTTGGTCTTCATATCCATTTCTTGCATAAAACTCCTAAGGTCATTGGACTTTCTTAAGTGCTAAAGTTGTCTTTTGTTATGTTAATAGGGTAACTTTTGGGAAGCACCTAGGGATGGTGACTGATTGCCAGGGGAACCAGCCATGTGATTAGAAGATTGAAACTTTCAGTTCCATTCCTCCGACCTCCAGGAAGGGGTGAGGGCTGGAAGTTGAATCAACTGCCAATGACCAACCATGTAATCAATCCTGCCCATGTAATGAAGCCTTCGTAAAAACACAGAAGGACTGGGTTAAGAAAATGTCCAGGTTGGTGAACACATGGAGGTGCTGGGAAAGTAGGGTGATGGGAGAGAACACAGAAGTTCCATGACCTTTCCCCTTGCCCTATCTATCTCTTCTGTCTGACTGTTTCTGAGTTATACCCTTTTTTTTTTTTTTTTGCTTTTTATTTATTTTTTTTTTTTATTTTTTTTTTTAATAAATTTATTTATTTTAGTTGGGGGCTAATTACTTTACAATATTGTAATAGTTGTTGCCATACATTGACATGAATCAGCCATGGGTTTACATGTGTTCCCCTTCCTGGACTCCCCACCCACTCCCTCCCCATCCCATCCCTCTGGGTCATCCCATTGCCCTGGCCCTGAGCCCTTGTCTCATGCATCGAACATGGAATGGTGTTCTGTTTCACATATGATAATATACATGTTTCAATGCTATTCTCCCAGAACGTCCCACCCTCACCTTCTCCCCTTTTATAGTAAACTAGTAATTCAGTAAGTAAAATATTCCTGTGAATTCTATGAGTCTATTCAGCAAGTTGATTGAACCCAAAGAGGGGGTTGTTGGAATCTCTGATCTGTAGCTGGTCAGTCAGAAGCACAGGTGATAACCTTGCAAATGGCATCTTAAGTGTAGGGTGCAGGGGCAGTTTCATAGGGCTAAACCCCTAACCTGTGGAATCTTAATTTCCATTAGGTAACAAAGCTCCTGAATTTAAAATTAAATTTCGATTTGGGAAAGTCTGCTAAACCTTCTGCTCAGTTTTGTTCTGAACCAAAAACTGCTCTAAAAAATAAAGTTCATTAAAAATTAAACTTTACCTCATGAGACGAACTCGAAACTAATGATGGCTAACACAAACACAAGGAGGCTGGAAGGTCACGGCTAGTAAGGTAGTTTCACAATTCATGAGGGACAGGCTTCAGCAATACATGAACCGTGAACTTCCAGATGCTCCAGCTGGTTTTAGAAAAGGCAGAGGGACCAGAGATCAAATTGCCAACATCTGCTGGATCATCGAAAAAGCAAGAGAGTTCCAGAAAAACATCTATTTCTGCTTTATTGACTATGCCAAAGCCGTTGACTATGTGGATAACAATAAACTGTGGAAAATTCTGAAAGAGTTGGGAATACCAGATCACCTGACCTGCCTCTTGAAAAACCTGTATGCAGGCCAGGAAGCAACAGTTAGAACTGGACATGGAACAACAGACTGGTTCCAAATAGGAAAAGGAGTACGTCAAGGCTGTATATTGTCACTCTGCTTATTTAACTTATATGCAGAGTACATCATGAGAAACACTGGGCTGGATGAAGCACAAACTGGAATCAAGATTGCCGGGAGAAATATCAGTAACCTCAGATATGCAGATGACACCACCCTTATGGCAGAAAGTGAAGAAGAACTAAAGAGCCTCTTGATGAAAGTGAAAGAGGAGAGTGAAAAAGTTGGCTTAAAGCCCAACATTCAGAAAACTAAGATCATGGCATCTGGTCCCATCACTTCTTGGCAAATAGATGTGGAAACAGTGGCTGACTTTATTTTGGGGGGCTCCAAAATCACTGCAGATGGTGATTGCAGCCATGAAATTAAAAGATGCTTACTCCTTGGAAGGAAAGTTATGACAAACCTAGACAGCATATTAAAAAGCAGAGACATTACTTTGCCAACAAAGGTCTGTCTAGTCAAGGCTATGGTTTTTCCAGTGGTCATGTATGGATGTGAGAGTTGGACTATAAAGAAAGCTGAGTGTAGAAGAATTGATGGTTTTGAACTGTGGTGTTGGAGAAGACTCTTGAGAGTCCCTTGGACTGCAAGGAGATCCAACCAGTCCATTCTAAAGGAGATCAGTCCTGGGTGTTCATTGGAAGGACTGATGTTGAAGCTGAAACTCCAATACTTTGGCCACCTGATGGGAAGAGCCAACTCATTGGAAAAGACCCTGATGCTGGGAAAGATTGAGGGCAGGAGGAGAAGGGGACGACAGAGGACGAGATGGTTGGATGGCATCATCGACTCAGTGGACATGGGTTTGGGTGGTCTCTGGGAGTTGGTGATGGACAGGGAGGCCTTTCGTGCTGCGGTTCATGGGATCGCAAAGAGTCGGACACGACTGAGCGACTGAACTGAACTGAGACTCCTTTTGTTCCACTCTGCCATTCCTAGACTTAGTCCTTGTCATGTATACTCCAAGGTGGTTGCTGCAGCCAACATCTGCATTGTAACATCAGGAAGGAGAAAACATGAAGGAGTAAAATACGCTCCAGAAATTGTGTAAGTCCCTTTTGCTTATATACTTTGGGAAGAGCTTAGTCACAGGGCTACGTTTGGCTGTAGGGAGGCAGAGAAATGTGAATTTTATCCTAGGTGGTGCCACAGATTCCATCTTCTTTGCCATGGGTTCTATCTTGAAAGTGAAAGTGAAGTCACTCAGTCATGTCTGACTCTTTGCGACCCCATGGACTGTAGCCTACCAGGCTCCTCCTTCCATGGGATTTTCCAGGCAAGAGTACTGGAGTGGGTTGCCATTTCCTTCTCTATCTTGAAGGTACTATAAAATGAACGGAGGGTCAGACATGACAGGGTGCCCATTCCTTCAGGGCCTCCAATTTCTCTCATACAAGAATCTTTTGTGTGCGCCAAAGTAGCCTGTTCATTACTTATTGCACGTCCTTGCCTCCGTATCTTCAGATGTACTGTTTTCTTTGAAATGCTTTCTTTCAAGTTAATTTCTCCTTTGTCCAACACAAGCTCAATTCCCACTTCTTTATGAAGTTGATCTCTCCTGATTATAAATGCACAGCTCTACCAATCTAACTCATAGGGAGAAGAGAGATTTTAGAGATTATCTTGTATCTTGTTACTCAAACCAGGTTCTTGGACCAGTAGCATCAGCACACTTAGGAGTGATTTAGAGATGCAGAATCTCAGGCCCCAATACAGACCAACTGAATCAGAATCATCATTTTTTAACAGGATCCTTAGGTGATTCATATGTAAATTAAAGTTTGAGAAGCACTGACCCATCATCTTTATACTGAATCAGAAAGTGAGGGTCAGGGACTTCCCTGATGGTCCAGCAGTTAAGAATCCACCTAGTGCAGGGGGCTTAGGTTCCATCCCTGGTCCATGAAGATTCCGCATGCCAGAGAGCAACTAAGACTGTGTGCCACAACTGCTGAGCCAGAGCTCTAGGACCTGTGCTTTGCAAAAAGAGAAGTCACAGTAAGGAGAAGCCCACGAATCTCAACAAATAGTAGCCCCTGCTCTTGGCAACTAGAGAAAGCCTACTGGTAACAAAGACCCAGTACAGCCAAAAATAAATAAATAAAAAGTGAGGGTCAGAGAGAGAAAATGGCTCATTGACTAGTTAGTACTTAACTTTTCAGATGAAGAGTTAAAATCCACATCTTTTAGTTCATAGTGCAAAGCTCTTTCCACTACACCTTTTTGCATCCTCCCTGCTCTAGAGTTTACACCTGTGACAGATACTTTGCATTGACCTTATACCTTGTGATAGACCTTTCGAGGGTCATTTTATAGTATCATTTAATTCTTAACATTGTCAATTTTTTCTGTTCATATATTATCTTCCTAATCTGATTTTAAATTCCTAGATGACAGAAATAGTACATTGGGCTTCTCTTAGTGTTTGGACATGTTTAAGTTGGTCATTCATTTCTTTCAAATGTAACTAAGGAAAACAAATTACTAAAACTTGAAAATCTGAAAATTAACTAAATCCTTTGGGTCTGATCAGAACTCTTTGCATGAAGTGATGCAACAGAGTAAATTATTTACATTTACACTAAAATCTCTATTTTGTGTCTACCTGAACAACATAGAATGGGTTAGATGTTCTTCTTCGTATTATGCTCTGCGTTCCTATCTCTGTCATTGTACTTCCCACATTCTATTGTATTATTTATTTATAAATTTCTTATTCTCTATTTTCTTATGTTCTTTGAGAGTAGAGACTGTATTTATTTTTTTTTTATCCTGTATACAGCACACAAAATGGTATATGATAAATATTTGATGAATGACTAGACTACTAATAAATAACATTTTGACAAAGTATGTTATAAAATAGCCTTAAGTCTGCATTTATACTACAAGGATAAAAAGATTGACTTTAATATAAAGGATTTTCTATAGATACTTTCTACCAAAATTTCACTTATTGTTAAAAGCATAATAGCATCTTGGTTTTATTTCTGTCTCTTGCAAAACAAATGCACAGAATACTGTTACTATGTGACAAATGAGGGAAAGATTAAAAAAAGAGGTTATAAATAATTTTGATTAAACTCTTCTTTGTGGTTCAGACTAGGACTTGTTTTTTGGATAAAAGAAGAAAACATGTGAGGATATAAATGAAAGGATCTTTTCTCTTAGGTATCTGAAAACTTACTATTCATCTTCTAGATGTAAAGGGGAAATTTGGGGTTAAGGACACATACTTCTCAAGGAACTCATCCACAGTGAGACTTGCTTTCCATTGATCCAAGACTGAGATATCGGTCTTTCCCCAAAGTGAAACAGCTGAAACTAGAAAAGAGAATGGTAAACGTTAGCTTCTGGAATTTTCTTTTACACAATCCAGGGAAGCCAAACATTCACCTTTTACATTATAGTGTTAACTTTATTGGTTCATAAATGTAATTTTTTCAAAGTTAGCAGTTCAGTTCAGTCGCTCAGTCATGTCTGACTCTTTGTGGCCTCATGGACTGCAGCATGCCAGGCTTGCCTGTCCATCACCAACTCCCAGAGTTTGCTCAAACTCAAGTCCATCGAGTTGGTGACATTCATCTCATCCTCTGTCAGCCCCTTCTCATCCTCTGTCACCCCCTTCTCCTCTTGCCTATGAGTCAGTTCTTTGCATCAGGTGGCCAAAGTATTAGAGCTTCAGCTTCAGCATCAGTCCTTCCAATGAATATTCAGGACTGATTTCCTTTAGGATTGATTGGTGAGATCTTGCAGTCCAAGAGACTGTCAAGAGTCTTCTAAAACACCACAGTTCAAAAGCACCAATTCTTCAGTGCTCAGCTTTCTTTCTGATCCAACTCTCACATCCATACATGACTACTGGAAAAACGATAGCTTTGACTAGACTGACCATTGTCAGCAAAGCAATGTCTATGCTTTTTAATATGCTGTCTGTATGCAGGTCAGGAAGCAACAGTTAGAACTGGACATGGAACAACAGACTGGTTCCAAATAGGAAAAGGAGTATGTCAAGGCTGTATATCGTCATCCTGCTTATTTAACTTATATGCAGAGTACATCATGAGAAATGCTGGGCTGGATGAAGCACAAGCTGGAATCAAGATTGCCGGGAGAAATATCAGTAACCTCAGATATGCAGATGACACCACCCTTATGGCAGAAAGTGAAGAAGAACTAAAGAGCCTCTTGATGAAAGTGAAAGAGGAGAGTGAAAAAGTTGGCTTAAAGCTCAACATTCAGAAAACTAAGATCATGGCATCTGGTCCCATCACTACATGGCAAAGAGATGGGGAAACAGTGGAAACAGTGGCTGACTTTATTTTGGGGGGCTCCAAAATCACTGCAGATGGTGATTGCAGCCATGAAATTAAAAGATGCTTACTCCTTGGAAGGAAAGTTATGACAAACCTAGATAGCATATTAAAAAGCAGAGACATTACTTTGCCAACAAAGGTCTGTCTAGTCAAGGCTATGGTTTTTCCAGTGGTCATGTATGGATGTGAGAGTTGGACTATAAAGAAAGCTGAGTGTAGAAGAATTGATGGTTTTGAACTGTGGTGTTGGAGAAGACTCTTGAGAGTCCCTTGGACTGCAAGGAGATCCAACCAGTCCATTCTAAAGGAGATCAGTCCTGGGTGTTCATCGGAAGGACTGATGTTGAAGTTGAAACTCCAATACTTTGGCCACCTGATGTGAAGAGCTGACTCATTTGAAAAGACCCTGATGCTGGGAAAGATTGAGGGCAGGAGGAGAAGGGGACAACAGAGGATGAGATGATTGGATGGCATCACCGACTCAATGGACATGGGTTTGGGTGGTCTCTGGGAGTTGGCGATAGACAGGGAGGCCTGGCGTGCTGCGGTTCATGGGGTCGAAAAGTGTCAGACATGACTGAGCGACTGAACTGAACTGAACCGAACTGAACTAGGTTTGTCATAGCTTTTCTTCCAAGAAGCAAGCATCTTTTGATTTCATGGCTGCAGTCACCATCTGCAGTGATTTTGGAGCCCAAGAAAATAAAGTCTGTCACTGTTTCCATTGTTTCCCCATCTATTTGCCATGAAATGATGGGACCAGATGCCATGATCTTCATTTTTTGAATGCTGAGTTTTAAGCCAGCTTTTTCACTCTCCTCTTTCACTTTCATCAAGAGGCTCTTTAGTTCTTCTTCGCTTTCTGCCATAAGGATGGTGTCATCTGCATATCTAGGGTTATTGATATTTCTCCCGGCAATCTTGACTCCAGCTTGTGTTTCATTCAGCCCAGCATTTCGCATAATGTACTTTGCATATAAGTTAAATAAACAGGATGACAATATATAGCCTTGATGTACTCATTTCCCAATATGGAACCAGCCTGTTGTTGCATGTCCAGTTCTAACTGTTGCTTCTTGACCTGCATACAGGTTTTTCAGAAGGCAGGTAAGGTCGTCTGGCATTCCCTTCTCTTTAAGAATTTTCCACAGTTTGTTGTGATCCACACAGTCAAAGGCTTTGGCATAGTCAACAAAGCAGAAATAGATGTTTTTCTGGAACTCTCTTGCTTTTTGATGATCCAGCGAATGTTTGCAATTTGATCCCAGGTTCCTCTGCCCTTTCTAAATCCAGCTTAAACATCTGAAAGTGCTCAGTTCACATACTTTTGAAGCCTGGCTTGGAGAATTTTGAACAATTACTTTGCTAGAGTGTGAGATGAGTGCAACTGTGTGGTAGTTGGAACATTCTTTGGCATTCCCTTTCTTTGGAATTGGAATGAAAACTGACCTTTTCCAGTCCTGTGGCCACTGCTGAGTTTTCCAAATTTGCTGGCATATTGAGTGCAGCACTTTCACAGCATCATCTCTTAGGTTTGAAATAGCTCAACTGGAATTCTATCACCTCCACTAGCTTTGTTCATAGTGATGCTTCCTAAGGCCCACTTGACTTTGCACTCAGGATGTCTGGCTCTAGGTGAGTGATCACACCATCATGATTATCTGGGTCAGTAAGATATTTTTTGTATAGTTCTTCTGTGTATTCCTGCTGTCTCTTCTTATTAGCTCTATACAGTCAGCAAAAACAAGACGGGAACTGACTATGGCTCAGATAATGAACTCCTTCTTGCAAAATTCAGACTTAAATTGAAGAAAGTAGGGAAAACCACTAGACCATTCATGTATGACCTAAATCAAACCCCTTACCATTACACAGTGGAAGTGACAAATAGATTTAAAGGATTAGATTCGATAGACACAGTCAGAGTGCCAGAAGAACTATGGACAGAGTTTCGTGACATTGTACAGGAGGCAGTGATCAAGACCATTCCCAAGAAAAAGAAATGCAAAAAGGCAAAATTGTTGTCTTGAGGAAGCCTTACAAAGAGCTGAGAAAAGAACAGAAGCTAAAGGCAAAGAAGAAAAGGAAAGATATACCCATCTGAATGCAGAGTTCCAAAGAATAGCAAGGAGAGATAAGAAAGCCTTCCTCAGTGATCAATGCAAAAAAATAGAGGAAAACAATAGAATGGGAAAGACTAGAAATCTCTTCAAAGTTATACCAGATTCCAAATACTTAAATAATCATTCTGATTTTTACAGCCTCCACAGAAAAAACAAACAAACAATCCTCTCAATCAAGGAACAATATCACCTGAACATAGTATCCTCATTTTTACAGTCTTTCTTTTGCTTATACAGCACTAACATCCCAGACAATCCTGTTCCACAGCTCATGTGACTCCTCATAAAACCAGCTCACTTTGATACACTCCCCTTGAAGGGCCATAATATTGTCAGTAGCACGCACTTCAGTACTTAATCATATACAGTCATATTTTAAATTTTTATGTGTATCTATAGCTTGTCTCCGAAAGTAGACCCTCGGTTCCTTAAGGAGAGGGACCATGTCAGATGCTTGTGTCAGCAAAAGCAACTCAGTGAAGAGGCAAAGGACTTGTGTTCTACCTAAGTGTTGGTTCTTACTAGTTTTGTCACCTTGAACAAATCACTGAACATTTGAGTCTGTGCTTCACTGAAAAATATAAAAGTTTAGTGGTTAAGTATACAGGTCTGGAAAAAAAAAAAGTATACAGGTCTGGAATCACCCTAACTAGATTTTAATACATATACTGCTACTTACTAACTATATGATCTTGTGTAAATCTCTTAACCTCTAACTCAGTTTCCTTCTCTGAAAATTAGGAATAATAATGATCTTTTCATAGTGTTGTCAAGATTAAATGTGCTAAGACGTGTAAATTGCTTAGAATGGTGCCTGATATGGTATAACTGCCTAATAAATCTTGACTGTTATTATGATTTTTAAAAAGAAGGAAAGAAAGAGAAATAATTAATTCATTTTCCCTTCTGTACTTTAAGAGAAGCAGTTTGATGAAAACTACTACTCTTGATGGGGCTTCCCAGGTGGTGCTAGTGGTAAAAACCTGCCCGCCATTGCAGGAGATGTAAGAGATGCGAGTTCGATCCCTGGGTCAGGAAGATCCCTTGGAGTGGGCATGACAACTCACTCCAGTATTCTTGCCTGGAAAATCCCATGGAGAGAAGAGCCTGGCATGCTCCAGTATATAGGGTCGCAAAGAGTCAGACACGGCTGGAGCGACTTGCCACGCATGCAAGCACGCACTACCGTTGATCTTGTTTCCAGCCTGATAGAAGCCTTCAATATTCATTTTTACAATATTCATCCTCCCTCATGTCCTCACTTCCTTTCTCATACAGTTTAGTTCCCACGGCCTCATAATAACTCTCTTACAATGAGTCAAGTCCCTTGTCTCTCTTTCCCTTATACCAAGTTAGAAAACCCCTAGTCTTCACTTGGTATATGTACACTAAAAGTGAAAATGTTAGTCGTTCTGTCGTGTCTGACTCTTTGTGACCCCATGGAGGGTAGCCCGCCAGGCTCCTCTGTCCATTAAATTCTCCAGGTAAGAATACTGGAGTGGGTGGCCATTCCCTTCTCCAGGGGATCTTCCCAACACAGGGATCCAACCTGGATCTCCTTCATTGCAGGCGGATTCTTTACCATCTGATCCACCAGGAACTCATATGCATATATGTACACTAGAACAATTAAAAATTATTTGGAAAAAAATTCACCCAACCATTCTGAATGAGCTCATTTCAAATTATGACCATAAATTTTAAATGGGCATCCAACTTTGACAGATGATAATAGTAATTCATCTTAATATCCTTTTAATAAAAAGGATTTTCTCATTCTTCAAGACATTTGACACCTCCCTTCAAATTTTTGATACTCATCCCCCTAGCCACTCTCTGTCAGAAAATTAATATAAATAAGAAGAACAACCTCATCTTCCACCACCAATTCTAACATCTAACTGACATAAGTACCTACAAACTTTGCCTTCCTCTCTATCACAGTAGAAGAACCATCCTGGCTTCTAACACCAACTCCTCCAATTGTGCTCTTGGTTCTATTCTCTTTTTACTAAGTTATCTTTTTTCTTTCCTGCATCATCATTTTCTCTCTTTTTACTAAGATTATTTCCTTTGGCAAACAAACATTTCATAGTCTCTTTCCTTATCATGCATATATTTATTTTTAATCTCACATCTTAAAAAAATTCTCTTTAACTCATTTCTCCCTTCAGCTAGTGTACCTCCATTTAGCAAAATTCTTCAAAAGAACTCACTATGTCCACCATCTCACATCCCACTGTGCATTCTCTTCTCAAAATACTCTGATCAGGTTTCCATACATAATATTCCAGGGAAACCTTGATCGATATCAAGGTTATCGATCTACATTTAATTAAGCTAATGGCCAATTCTATTCTCATCTTACTTGACACTTTCCAAAGCAAAAGATGATACTTCATACATATTCATTTAAAAAATAGTTTTATAGTCAGTGTATCATTACAACTTAGAGTAGCCTTCATAGAGTTGGGCAAGATCCTACTGTAATACAAATAGTAGAATGTCAGAATATTTTAAGACTTCATCATTTACATATCTTTTATTGGTTTTATTCATATCTAGTATAAGCTTTCCAATTCCTTACTTTGCAACCTAAATTCTTTGTCACATAAAAATATTAACTTTGTCACTTAAATACTTTGTCACATAAAAATATTAATTTATAAACTTCTTGGAAGTCTGATATGAATACATTTTTATATAATGAGAAAACCATGCATTTTCTTAATAATTTATTATGCTAAACTCTGAAATACTTTTAAAAATACATTTTTTAAAAATAAAAATAAAACATACCTCTTGTCCATGGCCTCCTAAACTTATTATCAGTAATACTTGCAGGATAATTGTCATCTTGATATAAACATGAAGGGATCCGAAGCAATAAAGCATCTTTGCACAACTTCTTTCTAACTACACTCTGTGCAAGAAAGATTATGAAATCTTTTAATATATATTGAATTTAAAGTATTTATCTGTCATATTCCAGAATATTAAAATTCTCTATTGTTTCAAATTTATATTGTTTTCATTTAAAGGTAATACATGTTCACTATAAAATATCTAACACAGAACCACATAACTGAGAAAGTCATGGTCCCTAGTGATATCAATAAGTCTGGTTTATTTTCCTATATACTTTATTTTCTAGATCAGGCTAAAATGTTTGTGTGTGTTTGATAAAAAAAAAATGGGATCATATCATTTACACACCATTTAGCAAAGTGTTGTTTTTCACTTTTAGTGTAATATGGCTATTTTAACTTTTGTTTTCTACATCTGTGCACTGTTTCACTTGTGACATCCAGCGAATATGTTACTAAATTTTAAAAAATCTAATAATTAAATTTTAAAAGGATGTTAAATCAGTTAAGTAAGCATGTAAATAAAAATTCTCTATGCTTGGTTCTGCCTCTACTTTCCAGCTTTATTTCCCATTACTCTTTAATACTAACTGCAGTCTTTAAATAGAGCAATCACTACCCTCTTAACATTAAGTGTCACTTCCTCATCAACAGGATGCCTTTGAAAAATGCCCTGCTGCTCTTCTCTAGCTGTCAAAATTCTATTCACCTTTCAAGGCTCATCTTAAGCAAATTTCCTCAGTGACTCCCAACTTCTCACAGAATTCATTATTCTATGTACTTTGACAAATGATAGTTTCTTTCATTATCTCCCAAGAGTTTTATGTTTGCTGAAGGTTTAACAACATATTAAATAAGAGGCCCTCATTATCTAAGAATAAATAGTATAAAGAAAAGATGAGTTAAGTAACTCATAAAAAATGAGGACCAAAGTTTCATAGTTAAAAGTCAAAGGTTCATAGTCAAATGGAACATTACCTAAAAAACAAAATAAAGTTATAAAAATTAAAATTTATTTTAATTAAATTTTGTTTGTAATTAGCTTATAACTGCTTTGTCATAATTTCCCTCAAAACTGCACTATATGATGATATGCATGATACTAGTCATTACTTCACCTGTGATCATAAACAAGATATTTCTAGAAAATATTTGAGGATTTAATCAAAATTTCCCAAGGCATCTCTGACTCCTTTGATATTCAAACCTTTCTCTTTGTCTTACCTGTTATCTGATCTAATTTTGTCAGATTTTCATCTGATAATAGCTTTACCTGTTATTTGAGTGATTCTTCAACACTGTTTTCATGAACTTTACAAAACCCTGTATCTTTTGCAAGATTTGCCATTGATTAGTATATTTGTACTGTATCATGGGGGTGTAGAAAGTAAGATACCATGGGCAAGGAAAAAAGTCTGAGGAAGTTTACATATAGACTAATTTTTCAAGTGGATAATACATTCATAAATATATCTGTGTAACAATGACCTCTGATTCCCTACCACTTATGTGGTACATATGCCTCCCTTGCAATGATACATCGGCCTCCCTGTTATGATGGAATAATAAGACGGTAAGAACTATGAACTGGTGTGTGACAATTATTCTAATCAATTTCTTAACAATGTACCTGGTTTGAATTTCAGCTTTGTACAAGATATTTAACTTCTCTAGACATCATTTTTCTAACCTGTAAAACTGTAAAACCTGTTTAATAATAGTATCTTCCTCATGGAGAAGTTATGATCATCAAAATGACATAATCCATCAAAAGAGTAAGTGATCAAATGCTATAATTAATCAAAATAGTAAGGGACTAATAAAAACTGTTATAGTCATTTTATCATAGAGATAACTGGAATTGTTTTTTCCCTATTCCTGCTGAGAAAAATCACTCAAGATCATCCATAAAAGCAGCCTAAACTTGCTAACAATTTCCACTTTTTTCCCATTGACAGTTTCAAATTCACATTAAATTGGCAACAATTTCCTCCCCAAATAGTGTTTTTAAGGTATATTAAAACTGGAACGTAGTTTTTAGTGAATTTCAAAGTAGGACTAAGGATTACTCTAAGGACTACTAAAAAGTGATAATAATATATAGTGCATGTCATATCATAATTCTTAGTAATCAGGTCATGATCTAATAACACTCTACCTCATTCAAATAATCTATCGCACAATATTTGAATGCTGGAAACATATCTTCTTTCTTTGAAAGCAGTACAAATTTCACATCTGGAAATATAAAAATTAAAAATAAATATTTGGTAGGATACCAAAGCTAGGAGCAGAAAACCATTCTTAGTCACAAAACATTGGTTCATTCATTTTTCAAAAAGGCTCTGAATGATAAAAATTGAACTATGAAAATAACATTACTATGATTTAAATCTAATATGAAAATAATATATACATTGGTATAAAATTATTCATATATTTTTCATATTATTTTATCCATACAATCCTAGTTGGTGGATTGCAATATATTTAATATCATCATTTTGTTGCAAAAGAGGCTGAGGTTCACAAGACTAATAGCGTGGTTTTCTCATGATAACCATATTTCTTAAGTGAACCAAGGACAAAACTGTGCTGAAGCAATGGAGTAGAATTTGGAAAATTCAACTCTCTAAGAAAATAAGTGAAATCGCTCAGTCGTGTCTGACTCTTTGTGACCCCATGGACTGTAGCCTACCAGGCTCCTCCATCCATGGGATTTTCCAGGCAAGAGCACTGGAGTGGGTTGCCATTTCCTTCTCCAGGGGATCCTTCTTCCCGACCCAGGGATCGAACCTAGGTCTCCCGCACTGTAGGCAGATGCTTTACCATCTGAGCCACCAAGAAGTCCCAAGAAAATAAAAAGC
The DNA here is from genome assembly GCF_054371585.1 of Giraffa tippelskirchi. NCBI lineage: Eukaryota > Metazoa > Chordata > Mammalia > Artiodactyla > Giraffidae > Giraffa > Giraffa tippelskirchi. Next base: position 215,621,419 of record NC_137275.1, read on the forward strand.
CTTAAGTTAAATTCCCTATTAGTTCATCTGGAATAAAGCAACTATAGTATATTATTTTTAGGTCATTGGGTCATTATTAGTAAATCAAAAAATTCACCTAATGAAGTAAAATTTTTTTCTTTTCTTTACCAGTATGGTTTATCCCAGGATATTGAATATAGTTCTCTGTGCTATACAGTAAGACCTTGTTGTTTATCCATCATATACATAATAGTTTAGGATGGATAAACTATTTAATAGCTTAGGATGGATAAATCAGTTAATAGTTAAACTATTAAACTATTTAGTTTGGGATGGATAAACCAGTCAATCCTAAAGGAAATCAGTCCTGAATATTCACTGGAAGGACGGATGCTGAAGCTGAAGCTCCAATACTTTGGCCACCTAATGCAAAGAACTGACTCATTTGAAAAGACCCTGATTCTGGGAACGAGTGAAGGCAGGAGGAGAAGGGGATGACAGAGGATGAGATGGTTGGGTGGCATCACCGACTCAATGGGCATGAGTTTGAGTAAGCTCTGGGAGTTGGTGATGGACAGGGAAGCCTGGCATGCCTCAGTCCATGGGGCCATAAAGAGTCAGACACAACCGAGCGACTGAACTGAATTGATACATAATAGTAATAGTAATAGTACATCCATTAATCCTAGATAGTCCCAATAAGTAAACTTTTGAAAGCTGAATAAGTCCAAGATAGTTTCAAGAATCAGAGGAATTACAGCTTAGAAAAGTTACTCTAGGACATAGTCCAGTTTATCAGACAGTTCTTAGCATTTTGATCAATCATTTAAGATATTGTGGGGAATTCAGATATAAACTAGTTTTCATACACTAGTAGTTTGTCAATAAGCTTTCAGTGAATGAAACATATATTTTAATTCAAATGGTCTTGCTTTCATTTCATTATCATTCTAAATTTGTTTGAGGTTTACCTATTTCCAAATGGTAAAAGTGCTCACCAGAACTCATCTACATTAATTGGTTATGAAATATTCCTATTTTCAGTTATTATCAAGTGGGTATCCTTAACTACTCAACTACTGGGTTAAAAACCTAAGAGCAGACTTCTTAATATAGAGTAAAATTATTTCATTTCACTAATGAATCAGAAGACATTTTGGATATTACAGTAAGTGCTCCAATGAAAATGGCATAAGCTATCTGAATATTTTAAATATTGTTAGATTCTGATATCAACAAATGTGAGGAACGCAGAGTGTCAGTGCCCTCTTTCACACTTAGCTAAACAATGCCAACATAGCATCTTCTAACTGGTGATTACTTCTCTGGAAATATTTCCAACCATTGTACTTCTGTACCTTTTCCATACAGTGTATCACTGATATCTGAAGCAAATATTGATTCTAGAATTTCTACTTCCTGACACTGCACTTTCAGAAAAAATTATTTGATTGTGCTTGACATCAGAAAAAGTTAAAAATCACAACTCTACCTACTTCATCCATTCAGGTTATTGTCGGCATTTTTCTTAAATGTTCCTTTCTTATGAAGCCTATATTCCCTCAGCTTCAGATTCATCACTCCCATCAACTACCTTAACTAATAATTACTGTTGTATTGAAGTTAACCATTTAAGTCCATGCTAAACACATAGTAATAAAAAAACCAATGCCAATTACATTTATAAAATTTCTTTCATCTATCAACTGTATTTCACTGCATTACAGATATCTGAATCCATCTCATAGTGGTGGGTGGATAGGAGGAGAGAGAAACTGGCTTCTAAAATCCAAGACAAGGGGGGAAACAAGCAAATCATGGTTAGAGAGAAAGTATTTTAAAAACTCAGCTTTTGAATTGCAGTAATTCCTGAAGTAGTTTTCCTTACCTGTTTCTAAAAATTTTATCTCTCCTGTGCTTCCTCCTGTCAGGAGGCCAAAATGAAAATGCTTCCTCCTGTCACTGGGCCAAAATGAAAATGCATGCAAATCATTAGGCCAGGATCTTATGCACAGTGTTAGAGAAGTTAGGTTTTTCAAGATTTTTTCCACCCAGCTTTACTGAGCAGAATTGACAAATAAAAACTGTATATATTTATAGTGTACAAATATACAGTGGAATATGATTCTCAAGACTACTTAAGATCACACACTGGTGAGTAATCTCCCACAGCATCAGGCATCGGGAGACTTCTCCCCTTACTTCCTTGCATAAAGACCACACTTTCACCATGTCAAATGGCAGAGGAGGTAAGATTCACGTATATTCTCAAGTTGTTTAATTTACGCAGCCTAATTACTGGCTAGAAATCCTATCGGCCTTTCTGTTCCTTTCACATCCTCTGTTCTCGCCCAGTCAGGTTCGGTGGACTCTTGTTCTGGGGTCTTGTCCCCACAGGGCCACATGAGCTGGACCTCACAGATCTGATTTCCAGAGAGCTGCCATACTCTAGCCCCATCCAGATCTTGTCTTCCCCTCAGCTCAAGAATACCTTACCCAACGCCTCTCTCCAGCTTCTCAGGAAATTGCCTACTACCGGTCTTCGCAGGAGAAAATTCCCGCCCACTGGACGCGTGACCTCTGACCTTGGACTCAGTGCTTCCATTGGCTAGCCAGGCCAGGCCACGCCCTACCTCATCCTGTCACCCTGCCCCTCGGGCAGCAGTCCTTCTGCCGTCCTGGCCTCAGACGGTGAGGGCCGAAGCAGGGACATGGTTAATGCAGAGGTCCTCACTGGTGAGCAGACTTTTGCCCCACAGGCTGAACAGTGACAGTGAAGATGGTGGCGGGAACCCTGATAGAGCCTGTGTGAAAAGTTGCGAAAGTTGCGACGACTGGTCAGAGTCTGGGATTCTTTAGTGTGGCTGCTCCTGAGGTGGCAGGGCCTGATGAGGACAAGGGCAGAAGCGTCCCAGAGGGCAGATTGAGAGGATTTAGCAACCATATTCAGGGAAAGAGGAAAGCGAAAGGGAGGAGGCAAACATGACTCTAAACATGCCTGAATAGGTCGTGCCTCAATGGACGAAGAACATTCGGGGAAGGGCAGGAAGACGTCGGACGAGTTATAATTAGGAAATGCAAAGTGTATGCCTTGATTCCGGGGTGGCTCAGCGGTGAAGAATCCTCCTCTGACGCAGGAGACACCATGGATTCGATCCCTGGGTCTGCAAGATCCCCTGGAGGGCATGGCAACCCACTCCAGGATTCTTGCCTGGAGAACCCCATGGACAGAGAAGCCTGGTGGGCTACAGTCGCACAGTCTGACACAACTGAAGCGACTGAGCATGCATAGTTATACCTTGATTAGCAGCCACCTTTTCACCAACAGACTCTTTCAGAAGTTTCTAGACCCACCCAAGAAGGAAGAAGACTTGTCCCTTTCTCTCTGTTTCTTAACTTCTGAGTTCTTTCCTGTGACATAGCTTGGCATTAGATTCCTTCCCAGAAGATTGCAAGCACTTACATTTATTTATTTTCCTAACACATGGGTTCTTGAAATACTAATGAAAGGTGAGTGATTAAGCCACATTAAGTTGCCTTCATTCTATTTGGTACAGGTTGGTGCAGTTTGCTACAGCATTATGTTTTAATGTTTGTTAAGAATCAGGTGTGAAGATGTTCATTAGCATTGAGATACAATAATTATTTGAATTCTTGGCTATATACCTTTTATTAGAACCAATTTGAATTTGAGTAATTTTGCAAAAATTACAAAAGTAACACATAGTTATACTCAGTGTAGCCAGTAAAACTATCCAAAGATGGATACAGAAAAAGTAGTCTTTATTACCAGCCCCAACTCCCAGGTAGATGATGTTAACATCTGGGGTGTATCTTTTCACACTTTCCTGCATCTTCATACCAATTTATACAGACATGCATACACAAAATAGGTTGGCCAATTATATAAAAATGGGTAACTTATTTTCCTTCCTAAACAATACATCTTGAATAACCTTCCCGATCTAGATAAACAGATTCAACTCATTTTTAAACAGTCACATATTTCATAGGAAGGCTGTACCGTAATTTATCCAAACATTCTACTACTAATGGATTTTAACAGATTGTTTCCAGTTTTTTACCTTGAAAATAATGCTGCAGTAAGAATTCTTGGACATATGATCTTGAATATTATTACTGATATATCTATGGTATAGATTTGTATTGTTTTGCTAACTCACATAATGACAGCATTTCAGACTTAATAGATGTTGCCAATTTACTTTCCAAAAATTTGTGTCATTTTATGTTAACAGTGCCTGAGAGAAACCGTTTTCCTAAATATGCAACAGAAATGAATATATTGCTCTTTAAATATATTTGCTGGGCTTCCCTCATAGCTCAGTTGGTAAAGAATTCACCTGCAATGCAGGAGACCCCTGTTCAATTCCTGGGTGGGGAAGATCCACTGGAGAAGGGATAGGCTACCCACTCTAGTATTCTTGGGCTTCCTTTGTGGCTCAGCTGGTAAAGAATCGCCAGCATGCAGGAGACCTGGGTTTGATCCCTGGGTTGGGAAGATCCCCTGGAAAAGGGAAAGGCTACCCACTCCAGTATTCTGGCCTGGGGAATTCCATGGACTGGCGTGGAGAATTTATGGGGTTGCAAAGAGTTGGACATGACTGAGTGACTTTTCCTTTCAAATATATTTGCTGATCTGATGCATGAAAAATACTATCTTGTTTTAATTTGCATTTTTCTAACTGCTGCTGAGATTAAGTTCTTTTTAGAAGTTTATGAGCCCTTTTGGATTTCTTCTTCCAAGAACTAATTGCCTAAGGATTATGTGTGTGTGTGTGATCTGGCAACTTTAAAAAATTCACTTTCATTGGAGTATAATTGTTTTACAGTGTTGTGTTAGTTTCTGCTGTACAGCAACGTGAATCAACTATAGGTGTATATATATATATATATCCCCCTGTTTTTGAATTTCCTTCCCATTTAGATCATCACAGAGCGTTGAGTAGAGTTCCTTGTGTCATGCAGTAGGTTCAGACCATTTTTCTATTGAGTGGCTTGTCTTTTATAAGATCTAAAATATAGGCATATTAGTTAATATCAAATCTAGCTATGTAAAAAACAGAAAATTTCAAAATAATATAAAATTTACTTCTCTTTCATTTAAATTGGGGAAGGAAATGGCAACCCACTCCAGTATTCTTGCCTGGAGAATCCCGGGGATGGGGGAGCCTGGTGGGCTGCTGTCTATGGGGTCGCACAGAGTCGGACATGACTGAAGTGACTTAGCAGCATTTAAATGATATATAGAAGCAAAAGTTTCAAAACTGATATGGCAGCTGTTCCCACAAAGTCTTCAGGGGCTTACCTTCCAGCTCATTACACTGAACTTCCTCGGTTGTGATCCTTGTTTTCGTGGTCTCAGGTGACAATATCTGTGTTTTCAGGCAGCAAGATTGAGGAAGGAATGAAAAAGAGGAGGGCACAATGTTTCCTTATATAATCTGTAATTCAAATCATGAAATATACAATGTTTCCTTATATAATCTGTAATTCAAATCATGAAATATAATGTTCATGTAGAAAAGTCCATAAGATAATGTATAGTTTAAAAGTTATTTTAAAGGAACATCCATGCAAACTCCACTCAGAAACAGAGATTACAAGAATTTCAGGAGCTCTCTGTTTTCTTTTCTAATCACAATTCTCCCTACAGGAAATCTCCTGCTAGATCTAGAGATTACTATAATCCTGACTTTATGATAATCATTGCCTTGCTTTTCTTTAGAGTTTCACCCAAGTACATACTTCTAAATGATACAGTTTTGCCTATTTTTCGAATCTTACTGTTTGTGTTAGCTTGGTTCTTGCTTCTTCTATTCAGTGGGTGGTGTTGTATGTATATATATTAATTCAATTTCATTGTTGAATTACTACCATCATATAAATATACCTCATTTGTTTATCCATTCTACTATTGATGGACCTTTGGATTGTTAGTTTTAGGAAATTACAAGTGATGCTGCTATCAACATCCTTGTACATTTATTTATCTTAGTACATATATACCTTTCTCTAGGATATAAATTTAGGAATGAGTTTCTTGATTATTGAGAAATGTGTATATATTCATCTTTATTCAATAATGCCAAACTGTTTTTAAAATGATTGTACCAATTTATGTCCCCACCAGCAACATTTGAGAGTTCCTGTTGCCCTATATTCTCACTGACCCTTATCAATTTCATTCTGTTTGAGAATCTGGTATGTATCTAACTGTCTCTTCAGGAAGGTTCCCATAAGCTGCCATGCGACATCTCTGCTTACACCTCATTGGCCATGCCCTAGTCACATGGTTAGTCCTGTCTGTAATAAAGGTTAGAAAATTCAGGTTTTATTCTGGACTGTCATCTGCATAGTCACAATTTGGAGATTCTTTTATTAAAATAAGAAGGAGAGAACAAATTTGGGGACATACATAGTAGTCTCTGCCACATTAATAATAATTTAAAAATAGCTAACTTTTATTGAGCACTCGCTGTGTGACAAATACTATTATAAACACTTTGCCACTCTTTGTAAACTAAATACCATATTACAAACTCCAATTTACAGATAAGAAAACTGGGACACTGAGAACTTAAGTATCTAATTAATTTATTAATGAGTAGTGTTAAGCTAAAAAGTATGAGACAGAATTGCAAACCCAGGTAGTCTGGTTCAGAATCCAGGCTTTTAGCTAGGCCACACACTCTTTCAAAGGAATATTTGTTCTTGGTCTGCTATATGTTTTGCAAAGATTTTCTCCATGCTTCTCTTTGGAAATTTCTGTAAGTTTTCTTTTATATTTACATTGGATTTTACCTTATCTGAATCATCTATATTTTATCTCAATCGTTAATGTTTCTGCATCATTTCTAAAATTATGCATATAAGAGAATCTTAGGACAATTAGTTTTCCCTGTAAGTTTTAATTAACCATTATTTGCACCATTACTATTTTGAATCTGGATGGAAATAAATGCTTAGACACACTGGAATATAAACTAAGTTGATAAGCCATAAAGGAAGGGGGGGAACTCCCCTTCTATCTAGATTAATTCCACACTTTTGTGGAAATCTCCTGTGATGATGTTAAACTTCATTGTTGGATTCACATGCTGTGCTGTTGAGGCCATAGCAATAATGTTTAATGTTTCTGAGAACATACTTTATATGCCAGGCCCAGTATGGAAGCACTGAAAAGGCAAAAAATAAGGAAAAAATCTTTAATAAACTCACAAATCATTGTCTGAATTTATTTTTCATCTCTTCAGATAATTCTGTACACTGTTGCCAGGATGATATTTCTAAAATAACTTACTGAGAATATCATTCTGCTATACACTCTTTCATCTTTCTTTTACATACAGGATAAAATCTGAAATCCTTGGCATGGAACAACTATTCACTCAACCCCATTTACATTGGAACCTTGACCCACTGGCCATTCTCTGAACATCCCCCACACCCTCCCACTTCCAAGTCTTTGTTCCTGCTGTTTTATTTTGTTTTCTAATCACATGTTGAAGCAAAGCAAAGCAAAGTGACGTCGCTCAGTTATGTCCGACTCTTGGTGACCCCATGGACTGTAGCCTACCACGCTCCTCCACCCATGGGATTTTCCAGGCAAGAGTATTGGAGTGGGTTGCCATTTCCTTCTCTAGAGGATCTTCCTGACCCAGGGATCGAACCTGGGTCTTCCACGTTGTAGGCAGACGCTTTACCTTCTGAGCCAACAGGGAAGTCTGCCGTTTTATTTTGTTTTCTAATCACACGTTGAAGCCCTATTTATTCTATAAGGTTCAGTTCAGATGTTTCCACCTCCCATTGATAATATTAGAATTGTTGTTCTTTAGTCACTGAGTCAAGTCTGATTGTTTTGTGACCCCATGACCTGTAGCCTGTCAGGTTCCTCTGTCCATGGAATCTCCCAGGCAAGAATACTAGAGTGGGTTGCCATTTTCTTCTCCAGTGTATCTTCCCAGCCCAGGGATCGAACCTGCATCTCCTGAACTGGCAGGAGGATTCTTTACCACTGAGCCAACAGGGAAGCACAATCTTGGAACTGGTTGTTACCTTTTCCGCACTTAGAGTTGTCATCAACATACAGCTTTAGGAAATTTTCATGCTTTGCATTAAATTTATTTTGTGTCTGCTTCCCCAACAGTCCACAGGCTTCTTGAGATGGTACACTATGGACCTTGTCTTAATTATATACTTTGTAACTAGTACAGTGCTCCATCTGGAGTAAGGTCTGAAATGAATATTTAATTCATTTAAAATCTGGCACTAGATTATTTTGAAATAATAGCTATCAAGATTTTGTTTGTGATTCATTTTTAGGTTTTCTATGTTTTTACAAGAGCACTAATGTGTATGAAATATTACAGCTACACACACACCAGCCAAAGTGAGCATGGTATGAATATGGCAGATAATCATCTTGAAACAGAATTGCAGATTAGTCTGAAACTGATCATGGACAAAATCTGGATATATGGACTGAAATAATATTGCACAAATGTGTTGCATAAGTAGCTTATTGTCTCGCATTTGCAAATTTATGGGTGTAGCCTCACATACTATCTTTTGATCAGTAAGGAACTACTTCACATAAATAATTGAGACCAAACATTTTAGCACAAAATATGTCATCTAATTAAACTAGTAATAGTGCTAGAAGAGAGCTGTGGTAGTATCAGCATGTAAAGAAATTTTCACAAGTATAGAAGAGAAATCTAACCTTTCATATTTATGTAGTTTACTTTGTTTTCACATAAAGAAGCCAAATGTTATTGTAGCTTATGTTTGCAACATTTGTCTCTGGAGACACTCTCAGTAATTTTCTGTTCCACATAACCAACCCCTGAACGTTTTTCTAAGTATGAGCCATCTCATACCACACATGCTCCCTGCCTCTTTCACACACTGAAAATTCACATAAGCTATGTTTCAGGACAAGATGAAAACTTTATCCATGCTTATACTTGACTCCATACCCTCCAAAGGAGACACAGGCGGGTGTAAATAGTTATGCTGGTGTCCATTTCCTTGGGGAAAATGAAAAAGCTAATTCTATACTTTAACATTTCCCTGGGTGACATTTACGCTAACACCTTTCATATTGTTACCGAACCAAACTTGGATCCTTACTTGCCTTAGTGCAATAAAGCCTATCTACTGACACCAGGTTATGGTGAAGAAAAGTGCAGCATTTATTGCAGGGTGGCCAAGCAAGTTGTTCAGGACAGCTAGTGCTTAAAAAAACCAGAACTCCTCCCGCCTCCCCCTACCCCCATGGGTTTCAGCAAGGCATTTAAAAAGGCAAGGTGAGGGAGGGACATCCCAAGGTACGTGATGAGCTTGTGCACAGTTCTCTGATTGGTTGGTGGTAACAGGGCAATGTCACGTGGGTTAACATTATCGATCCTTAGGCACCAGCAGGTTGGGGGTTACATGCTTATGATCATCAGTAATTAATTTCTTCCATTTGGGGGTGGTTTTAACATCTATAAAACAACTCAGGAAATGTGCATCAGCTACTGTTATCTAAGTACTTCAGAGAGGATATGGGGGAGAAATCTGCCTGGGAAAGCCTCATAAGGTTCTACTTAGTTACAGTATCTTATGGTCCAGTGAGTTTAAAATTTGCCCAAAATTACACAGGTAGGTCCAGAACACAAGTCTTCTGACTTCCACCCAGTGAGGTGTAATTGTTCAGTCACTGATTTATCCATCAACTATTTTGAATCACACATTATGTGGAGAAACCATGCTAGTTGGAGAGAGCAAATGATGCTACTCTATCAACGTGGCAGGGAAAACAAGACATTCACATCGATAACTAGTTATTCCCTGAGAAAATTAATGTCCTGAGAGGTATAGGAATATAAAAATGAGATAATGCTGTATTAGTTTAACAAAGAAAAATTGATTATATAACTCATTTAGATATTTCACCAGATTAACCACAACTGTGGAAATCTAGCTGTTTAAAGCACAAAAGCCATCACAGTATTACTATGTACCTAATGAAAAATGAACCAACTTATAAAATAAATAACTTCCTAAGGTCTAAATTTGCAAATTCAAGCTATAATTAGTTACAACAAATGTCACAGATATCTATGATAGTCAGTGTCATCCTTATAAAAGGTGGGAAATCCATTGCTTCTCTTATTCTCTCCGAAAGAAGTCTTTAAGTAGTCATGTATGGGTGTGAGAGTTGGACCATAAAGAAAGCTGAGTGCCAAAGAATTGATGGTTTTGAACTGTGGTGTTGGAGAAGACTCTTTTTTTTTTTTTTTTAATTTAATTTATTTATTTTAGTTGGGGACTAATTACTTTACAATATTGTAGTGGTTTTTGCCATACATTGACATGAATCAGCCATGGGTTTACATGTGTTCCCCATCCTGAACCCCCCTCCCACCTCCCTCCCCATCCCATCCCTCTGGGTCATCCCATTGCCCCAGCCCTGAGCATTTGTCTCATGCATCGAACCTGGAATGGTGTTCTGTTTCACATATGATAATATACATGTTTCAATGCTATTGTCTCAGAACGTCCCACCCTCACCTTCTCCCTCAGAGTCCATAAGACTGTTCTATGCATCTGTGTCTCTTATTCTGTCTCGCATATAGGGTTATCGTTACCATCTTTCAAATTCCATATATATGCATTAGTATACTGTCTTGGTGTTTTTCTTTCTGGCTTACTTCACTCTGTATAATGGGCTCCAGTTTCATCCATCTCAATAGAACCGATTCAAATGTATTTTTTTTAATGGCTGAGTAATATTCCACTGTGTATATGTACCACAGCTTCCTTATCCATTCGTCTGCTGATGGACATCTAGGTTGCTTCCATGTCCTGGCTATTATAAACAGTGCTGCGATGAACACTGGGGTACACGTGTCTCTTTCAATTCTGGTTTCCTTGGTGTGTATGCCCAGCAGTGGGATCGCTGGGTCATATGGCAGTTCTATTCCCAGTTTTTTGAGGAATCTCCACACTGTTCTCCATAGTGGCTGTACTAGTTTGCATTCCCACCAACAGTGTAAGAAAGTTCCCTTTTCTCCACACCCTTGGAGAAGACTCTTGAGAGTTCCTTGGACTCCGAGGAGATCCAAGCAGTCTATCCTAAAGGAAATCAGTCCTGAATATTCATTGGTCATTGGTCATTCATTCATTGATGCTGAAGCTGAAACTCCAATACTTTGGCCACCTAATGCAAAGAACTGACTCATTGGAAAAGACCCTGATACTGGGAAAGATTGAAGGCGGGATAAGAAGGGGACGACAGAGGATGAAATGATTGGATGGCATCACCGACTCGATGGACATGAGTTTGAGTAAGCTCTGGGAGTTGGTGATGGACAGGGAAGCCTGGCGTGCTGCAGCCCATGAGGTCACAAAGAGTCGGACATGACTGAGTGAACTGAACTGAACCGAATGTTGTTTGGGGTATCCTTGATTGTGTTTATACTGTATATTTTAAAAATTGAGGAGATAGGGCATTTGACTAAATTTGATAAAAAGGATATTACATTAATAGTTACATTTCCATATGCAGTAAAAATAATTTTATGGAAAACTGAGGGTAAGCTTTTCCCATAAGTCAAAAGATTTTATAAATGGCAATTCTCACCACTTCATATTTTATTTTCCTTATTTTTGTATTTATTTGAATATCTAATATTCACAGATATCCCCATCATCCAGAACTAACAAATAATCAATTTTTGTATCATTTATTTCAATGAGGTTTTCTTTTGCTCTTTAGTAACAAAAGATGTAGGTAAGGTCTACTTTTTTAACCTATCTCTATCTATCCTATTCCTCAACTTCACTTTCACACCACTTCATATTTTAACTTTAGACCCAATCTTGTACTTTAGGATATAAATTAACTTAACAAATAAATTTTTTAACACTTACTTTGTGCTCAGCATGTACAAAGTTAATGAGCATTTAATAAACTTGTATTACCTTTTACAGGAATAATAAAAACAAAAAGAAAAATAGCTGGAGGCAAAAACAACTAACACTATTTGACCAGCTTCTCCTTTAAATAATTTCCTCTTTTGGCTTCTGTCTCACCTGTTCTGTACTTGGTCTCTCCATAATTTGAGGAAAAAATAATAAAACTATAAAACAATCTCATTGGTTCCAATATAAATATATGCTACGCAATTTCATCTAGTCTTTCAATGCCAATTATCAGTTATTATTTCCCATCATTTTCTTTCTATCTGTCTATCTACCTACCTACCTATCTAGAGAGTCAGTATGTGCCAGCAATGTTCTAGATGTGAGAAATAGCCTCAAACAAGACAGTGTCCATATCTTTAGGGCCCTAATCATATTCCAACAACACCTAGACCAGAGGTATTTTTGTCTCTCAGGGGGCATTTAAGCATGTCTGGAGACATTTTTGGTTGTCCCAATGTGCAGAAAGTGTGCCACCGCCATCTAATAGGTAGAGGCCAAGATGCTGCTAAATATTCTAAAAAGGAAAGGTAAGTCCCACACTTCCCTAAAAGAGAATAAATTATCCAGTCCAAAATATCAATAGTGCCCAGATTGAGAAATCTTGATCTAAACTAACTAAACTATTTCTACACTTTTATAGTCATATATATAAAACCTACTGCATTCCTTGCAGATGATGTCACATTCTTCTTGAATGAGAAGCTGTGTTCCTTCACTTCTGTCTTTTTGTCTCAAAATGTCTTTGTAGCCTCATTTGGCATTTTCTTACTCTCTTCTTTCTATGGATAAAGATTTCTCTTTTAAGACTATTTTCATTCGATATTTATGTCCTACCTTATTCCCCAAATTATGCTAAGTACAAAAATGCATTCTGTATCACAGAATAAAAACAGGTAAGAAATCAGGCAAAGAATACTCTTCCCCTTGGATTCTTTTTCTCATCCCCACTCACATCCTCCAGAATTTAGTTTGTAGCTTATTTCCTGTCATGTACAGTTTCATTCTCTCAGCTATACAGTATTTTCATTCTGTGTCCAAAATCTGCCTAATTATATTCTATCCTAAGATACTCTTTGAAACTGATTTTGATCCTTCTTCTTTTTAACTTTTCTGTATCCCCTAGGACTCCTAGACTGCAGTAGTTTTCTCCTAACTGTTCTCCTAGCCTCTGATCTAAGCTGAACAGTGCTGTAGAATTTAGATTATGTTTACTATTTCCATCAGAGCCCTTCAGTAGTCAACCAGTCCTTATACATTATGACTATGCACTCATCTCACACGCTAGTAAAGTAATGCTCAAAATTCTCCAAGCCAGGCTTCAGCAATACGTGAACCATGAACTTCCAGATGTTCAAGCTGGTTTTAGAAAAGGTAGAGGAACCAGAGATCAAATTGCCAATATCCGCTGGATCATTGAAAAAGCAAGAGAGTTCCAGAAAAACATCTATTTCTGTATATTGACTATGCCAAAGCCTTTGACTGTGTGGATCACAATAAACTGTGGAAAATTCTGAAAGAGATGGGCATACCAGACCATCTGACCTGTCTCTTGAGAAACTTGTATGCAGGTCAGGAAGCAACAGTTAGAACTGGACATGGAACAACAGACTGGTTCCAAATAGGAAAAGGAGTACGTCAAGGCTGTGTATTGTCACCCTGCTTATTTAACTTATATGCAGAGTACATCATGAGAAACGCTGGGCTGGAAGAAACACAGGCTGGAATCAAGATTGCTGGGAGAAATATCAATAACCTCCAATATGCAGATGACACCACCCTTATGGCAGAAAACAAAGAAGAACTAAAGAGCCTCTTGATGAAAGTGAAAGAAGAGAGTGAAAAAGTTGGGTTAAAGCTCAACGTTCAGAAACCTAAGATCATGGCATCTGGTCCCATCACTTCATGGAAAATAGATGGGGAAACAGTGGAAACAGTGTCACACTTTATTTTTGGGGGGCTCCAAAGTTACTGCTGATGGTGACTGCAGCCATGAAATTAAAAGACACTTACTCCTTGGAAGGAAAGTTATGACCAACCTAGATAGCATGTTTAAAAGCTGAGACATTACTTTGCCAACAAAGATCCGTCTAGTCAAGGCTATGGTTTTTCCAGTGGTCATGTATGGATGTGAGAGTTGGACGGTGAAGAAAGCTGAGTGCCGAAGAATTGATGGTTTTGAACTGTGGTGTTGGAGAAGACTCTTGAGAGTCCCTTGGACTGCAAGGAGATCCAACCCGTCCATTCTAAAGGAGATCAGTCCTGGGTGTTCATTGGAAGGACTGATGTTGAGGCTGAAACTCCAATAGTTTGGCCACCTCATGTGAAGAGTTGACTCATTGGAAAAGACCCTAATGCTGGGAAGGATTGGGGGCAGGAGGAGAAGGGGACAACAGAGGATGAGATGGTTGGATGGCATCACCGACTCGATGGACATGGGTTTGGGTAAACTCTGGGAGTTGGTGATGGACCGGGAGGCCTGGCATGCTGCGATTCATGGGGTCGCAAAGAGTCAGACACGACTGAGTGACTGAACTGAACTGAACTGATGCCATATCAAGCATCTTTTATTTACAGGATGCTGTGCCTGGAACTTGACTTAAGTTAGTAGTATCTCCATCCTATAGATGAAAAACTGAGGCTTAGAAAGATTTGTTTGATGTTTAGGCACAAAGTCATGTCCAACTCTTTGTGACCCTTTGGATTGTACCCCATCAGGCTCCTCTGTCCATGGGATTCTCCAGGCAAGAATACTGGAGTGGATTGCCATATCCTTCTCCAGGGGATCATTCTGACCCAGGGATCGAACCCACGTCTCCTGCATCGGCAGGCAGATTCTTTACTGCTGAGGCACCCAGGAAGCCTCTTAGAGAAGTTAGGTGATGTCAGAATTATATAGCACAGGGCGAGGATTCAAATCCATGGCATATTATGTCAAAGTTATACATTTTACTGAACTTTTCCTTCCCTAAGGAATCAAATCCAAACTCCTTAGTTCAGCCTTCAGGATTCTGTGTGATCTGGCTCCAAACTTTTTCCAGTCACTGCTGACCTTCATCTGTCCCATACTCTTGTTAAAGTACTGTTGTTTCTTCATATTCTCATTGCTTTCTTTCCCTCTGTTTGCTCTTACTCATGTCCTATCCTCTGTCTATGTAATCCTTCTCATACAACTATGAAGGCCCAAATACCCACCCACCTTTCAAGTCCAGCTCAAGCTTCCCGGATGAATTCCCTAATCTTCTCTGATCCTTTCTTTTTTCTCCCTGGTAGAGCTTTCCTCACTTTCAAATTTTGCTGTTACTAATTATATATATGCTATCTTGCCCCCCCCCCCACCCTTTTACTCTTACATCCACTAGAGCAGGGAACTTGTTATGATAGCGATATAGTTTTGGGTAGAATTTTACAGAAACTCTATTATATATGCTAAGAACCTGGCAAAGAGTAGGAGCTCAATAAATATTTGTTTGACTCTAATCTGCATAGCAGTTCTCCAAGTTTTGATTTTACTTTACAAAAGATAAGGGAACAGAGGATCGGAGAGATCAAGAGACCTGTTGAAGGACAAAGCTGTCCTAAGCAGTAGCCCAAGAGTTATGTCTCCAGTAAGTGTTCTTTTTACTACACTACCAATGACTTCTGAGTCTAGTTCCCCCCATATAGTCTAGCACTGTATGTTGGTCTGAGTAGTTATTAAATATGAGCTGAATGAATGAGTAAGTGTCTATTAAGAACACATTCTTTCAGTTTGAGAATCATTAAAGATTTATTGGCCACCAGGAATAAGAGCACTTTAGGATGTCAGTCATCCCCATACATGGTATTTATTGTTCATTTAGGCAGAAGGAAAACAAACCCTCCCATTCTGATAAAATATCTTAGGCAACATTATGTTGAAGTCTGTGTCATCCTCTTAGAAACACAAGTGCCACACACCTTTAGCAAACAAGTTTTGAAATGTTATTTAAAATCAGCAGGTAGGAAGAAACTGGGAGAATAAATTTTCAGTTTTTGCTTTTCATTTTTATGTAGCCAAATTTATCGTTTTCTTTCTTACTGTTTCTGATTTTAGGGTCATGGTTAGAAAGGTAAACTCCATTCCAAAGATTCAAGTGTGGTTTCTTCTACTGTTTTAATCATGTCATCCTTTACATTTAGAATCTCTGCTAACTTCTCCTGGAGAAGAAAATGGCAACCCACTACAGTATTCTTGCCTGGGAAATCCCATGGACAGAGGAGCCTGGTGGGCTACAGTCCATGGGGTCGCAAAGAGTCTCACAGGACTGAGCAATTAAGCACTAATTTAATGCTTTTCTAATATAATTTAGTGAGTTATTTATTCATCTTCCTTTCTGATTTTAAATTATATACTCCCATATGCCAAGTTCTTATATATATATATAAATATATAGACTTTCTACATTTGCCATTTTTTCTATTGATTGTTTACTCCTGAGCTGTTTTTATGTATTTATTTATATTGTCTTAATTATTAAAGTTTTAATTTCTAGCTGGCAATCTCATTTAGTACTCTTCTTTAAAAGAAATATTCCTGGATACTCTAAGGTTTATTCTTAAAAATGAGCATATGATATATTTTGTCAAGATCCCACATTTTTTAAAAAACTGGGATTATGATTGACATAGAATAAAAAGTTATAGATTAGTTTGGGGAATTCACATATTTTAAAACAGAATCTTTAAAATCAGAGCCCCTGATATGGTTTCCCATTTACTCAAGTTTTCTCTTATTTCTCCCAGTAGTTTTACAACTCTACAATTTCTGTGCATTTGTATGCATGCACCCTTTAGTAAAGCATAGTGCTCTGGAGTACGTATGCAGGAATCAGACGGCCTAGGTACCAAACTCAGCTATCCTGGTAACTAATCACTTAACCTATTCATTCACCTTTGTGTCCCTCATTTTTCCCTCCTGTAATATGGGGACAATAATAATAGTGCCTCCTAGAGTTATTATGAAGATGAAATGGGTTAATATATTAAAAGTGCTTAAACAGTATATAGTACACAGTAAGTACCATATAAGTACTGCCTAATATTTTATGTGTTTATATACTGTATGCATTTAATGTTATGTACTAAATTAGTGCTTAGGATTGGGGGCAGGAGGAGAAGGGGACGACAGAGGATGAGATGGTTGGATGGCATCACTGACTCGATGGACATAGGTTTGGGTAAACTCCGGGAGTTGGTGATGGACAGAGAGGCCTGACGTGCTGCAATTCATGGGGTTGCAAAGAGTCGGACACAACTGAGCGACTGAACTGAACTGAACTGAACATTGTTATTACAAATGAGATCTTTTTTCCCTATTATCTTCCTTTGGTTTCTACTTTATTAGTTTTGATTATAGAGTACAATCTCAATAAAACACTAAACTGAAAATTTAGCCTCCAGAGGGCCCTGCTTTCCTGTAAATTACTGTCATTTTCTTTCCTTCCTCTTCCTCTCTCCCTTTTTCTTTCTCTCTCTCTTTTTAAAGTTTAAATTATCTATCATGATTTGACTTACATGCATCAAGAAATTGTTATCCTAATAACTTTAGTGAACATCCATTATCTCATATAAACATAAAATTAAAGAAATAGAAAAAAGATATTTTTCCTTATGATGAGCACTCTTAGGATTTACTCCTTAACAATGTTCATATATAACACACAACAGTGTCAATATATTTATCATGTTGTATGTTGTATCCCTAGAACTTACTCATCTTATACACAAAAGATTGTGTCTTTTGACCACCTTCACCCATTTCTCTTTCCACCTACCCTCTGCTGCTCACTGGTAAACACAAATTTGTTCTCTTTTTCTATGTGATTGTTTGTTTGTTCATTTTTGAAGTATAACTGACCTACAACACTATGTTAGTTCCTCTTAATCTGTCTGGTCCTAGACGTTTGTTTTTTGGGAGTTTTTGATTACTGATTCAATTTCATTACTGGTAATCGGTCAGTTCATATGTCTGTTTTTTCCTGGCTTAGTCCTGGGAGATTGTACATTTCAAGGAATTTATCCATTTGTTGTGGCCTGCATGAGGCCAGTTCTGGGGCTGGTGCTGTCACTCTCTTGGGTGATGCTAGGTTAAGGATCTCTGGCTGCAGGGCCCTATGGCACTGGGGCTAGTTCCTGTGTGCTGGTATGTGGGGCTGTGTCCTGGGTCCTTTGGTGGATGGGACTAGGTACTGGGGAGACTGTGAGTTCAGGAAGTCTTAAGCCAGCCAGCCTCCTGGTAGGTGGGGCTGTGTTAGTTGTGTGGCCTAAGTTGTCCCATACATACTGACAGGCTGGTAGGCTGAGCCAGGTCTCAGCCCTAATAAGCCAGAGAGAGGATTCTAAAATGGTGCTTGCCAGCACTAGTGCCTTTGTGGTAGAACAAGCTTCCCAAAATGGCTGTTGCAAGAGTCTATATCCCCAGAGGGAGCTCCAGTTGCTTCCTGCTTCTTCAGGCAGCTCTCCAAGGTCAGCACATGGGTCTAATCCAGGCTTCTTTCAGATTACTCCTCTGCCCTGGATCCCAGAGTTTATGAGATTTTGTGTGTGTCCTTTGAGTCTATTTTCCACAGCCCTCTGGCTCTCCCCAAAGAAAGCCCCACTGGCCTGCAAAACCAGATGTTCTGGAGGCTTGCCTTCCTGGTGTAGAACCCGCAGCCTGGGGAGTTCAACGTGGGGCTTGGACCCCTGTCCCTTTGGGAGAACCTCTGCCGTTGTTATTATCTTCCTGTTTGTGGATATAGATCTTGACTCTCTGTCTCCACCCCTCCTACCCATCTCATTATGATTTCTTCTTTATATCTTTAGTTGTAGATCTTTTCTGCTAGCTTTCTGATCTTTCTCATCAATTGCTCTGTGGTAGTGGTTTACTCACTAAGTCATGTCTGACTCTTGTGACCCCTGTAGCCCTCCAGGCTTCTCTGTCCATGGAATTTTCCAGGCAAGAATACTGGAGTGGGTTGCCACTTTCTTCTCCAGGGGATCTTCCTCACCCAGGGATTGAACCTGCATCTCCTGGATTGCAGGCAGTTTCTTTACCACTGAGCCACCAGGGAAACTGTAGTTGTAACTTTCACATGCCAGTGAGAGAAAGTAAGCTCAGGGTGCACCATATTGGCCACTCATCTCTCCAGGAGTTTCTTTTTTAAGAATTTTTAATGTCACTTAGAGCTAAGTGATGAAACAGAAAATGTATGTGTAATGCTTTTGAAAGATCAAGTAAAATAGATTAAAAATCAATAGCTGGTCCATTACATGCATGCTTGTGCTCTTTCATGTCCAACTCTTTGTGACCCTTTGGACTATAGCCCACTAGTCCCCTGTCCATGGGATTCTCCAGGCAAGAATACTGGAGTGAGTTGCCATTTCCTCCTCCAGGGGATCTTCCCCACTCAGGGATCGAACTTGCATCTCCTGCATTGCAGGCAGATTCTTTACCACTGAGCCATCAGGGAAGTCTCATGTGGTCCATTGAAGACCAGCAAATCAAACAGTCATCTTGCAAAACTGATGAAAGAGAAAATAGCAGAAAATGCAAAGATAAACAAAAAAATTCTGGAATTAACAGAAAAGTGTGAATATCCAAAAACTTTAAAATTGTGAGGCTACTCAAGGTTTACTCTGTTCATAAAGAGAAATTTTTGACAAAATAAGGTATTATCTGAGAAAAGTATATCATGAAAATACATGAAGAGGCAGAAACTGAACTCACTAATAACTGAAGAAATGAGAAACACTACCAATGTTCTACCTCTGAAAAAGGCATAAGGTCACAATCCTTTTAAACATGGATTCTATGAAAACTTTTAAGACAGTGTTATTTACAGAAAATTGAAAAAGGTGGAAAACTTGATAACTCATTCTGTGAAGCTAATGTAACTATGAAACCAAATTAGTGAGGAATAGAAGAAGAAAAGAAAAAAACTAGAGTCCAATCTTACTAATGAAATAAATGTAAAAATCCTAAATAAAATACTAGCACACTTAATTTGGGCTTCCCTGGTGGCTCAGACGGTAAAGCGTCTGCCTGCAATGCAGGAGACCTGGGTTCAATCCCTGGGTTGGGAAGATCCCCTAGAGAAGGAAATGGCAACCCACTCCAGTACTCTTGCCTGGAAAATCCCATGGACAGAGGAGCATGGTAGGATAAAGTCCATGGGGTCACAAAGAGTCGGACATGACTGAGGAAATTAACTTTCACTTTTCAGCAAACCTAATATAACAGCATTTTAAAAGTTGAATGTACCATGACCAAACAGATTTTATTCAAGGAATGACAATCTGTAGTTAACAATAGAATAAATGGTAAATAAATAAAGGATGAAAAACTCCATTTATAAAATACCTACAGTGATTCAATCCCTATGTTAAACCCTTTGCTACATTTTCATTTAAATCTTATGTTACCTTTTGAGACATGTCTTTATGCAAAGTGCATTAACACATGAGTCATTTATGAATTATAGATAAATAAGTATATCTTTAAATATATTAATGCATTTCCAACTCCCCAAATTTCCTACTTTGCTCAATCATCTCTGCCTAGAACATTTTCTTCTACATCCAGGAAATTCCTGCTTTTCTTTAAAGACTCAAATCATGTCCCTTCTGGGTCTCCTTTTCTGACGGCTCCCTACCTGAAACTAAGAAACTGCTTCTCTTATATATTTCCACAACACCCTGTATTCACTTCTATTACAACACTTATCACAACTGTTCTGTAATTACTAGTTAACTTGTTTGTCTTTCTCACCAAACTCTGAGCTCTTGAAATAGAGTCAATTTATTTGTTTTCTGGAAGACTGGCACATAAAAATCTGGCAGAATCAATTGAGAAATAGACACAGAATCACCGGAAATTAAAATGTTAGCTAATTAAAGCTGTATTGGAGGACATGATTTTGATGTATGTCTAAACTGGACTTCCTAAATACTTCACCTGATAATTAAACTTCCTTTTCTTATTACCTGCAAAGCTGGGCAACTTCAGGCCTCTCTGGAAGACATAAGCTTCTTACCACATGGTATAGGACAAAGTGGTGTTAACCTTCTCTGTAGAGCCCAGAGATGCTGAGCCATGCATGTCCCATTTCCCAAATGTTTTAAATTCAGGCACTCTTCTCATGGATAAGTGAGGGGTGAAGAGAAAGCCAGGAATGTTATTCTGAAATTCTGCATGGAAACATCAAGCCAGGAAAATAGATGATACCTCCTAGTAATGGCTACCTAACTTAATATTTTCCTTTAGAACTTAGCTATCTACAGTTTTAGAGTGAAATTTCAATTGCAGCAACTATGTCTAGCTTAAGTGCTGCAACTTAATTAGCAGGCTTCTGGTTTTTAATTTATGATTTGATTTTCTTCTTCAAATTTCTGGTAGAGTGCTCGTGCTCAGTCACTTCAGTCATGTCCAACTCTTTGCAACCCTGTGGACTGTGGCCCCAGGCTCCTCTGTCCATGGGATTCTCCAGGCAGGAATACTGGAGAGCATTGCCAAACCCTCCTCCAGGGTATCTTCCTGACCCAGGTATCAAACCCACATCTCCTGCGTTTCCCATATTGCAAGCAGATTCTTTGCCATTGAGCCACTAGGGAGGTGGAGTAAAATAAATAAATAAAAATATATAAATGTCCTCACAGATTTATTTGCATTCTATTATGTTCTCTGTACTTATTTCCTAGTTAAAGCACTGAAGAGGCACCCTTAACAAAGTGAACAGTTTCTTGTGTAGCCCTCATGAAATTGAGTAACAAGGAACTGTCATCTCCATGTATCCTGGATCTAGTCAACCTAATACACATCTTGTCTTTTTTATAATAGTCATTCTGACATGTTCTGTTAACACTGGCGGAGAGGGAGAAGGCTGGCAAAAGCCAGAGAGTAAGGACACTCTTGGAATATACATTCATTCACTTACTTCAGGAGCTTTTTTCTTTGCTACTGATTCAACGGGTAGATAAATTCTGCACATTTAATATACAGCATAGTGATTATAGTCAATACTGTATACTTTAAAGTTACTAAAAGACTAGATCCTAAATGTTCTCACCAAAAAATAAGGTAATTATTATGTGAATGATGTTGCAATATATAAAGTATCAAATCAACGTATTGTACACCATAAACTTCAGTTCAGTTCAGTCGCTCAGTTGTGTCCAAGTCTTGCAACCCCATGAATCGCAGCACGCCAGGCCTCCCTGTCCATCACCAACTCCTGGAGTTTACTCAAACTCATGTCCATCGAGTCAGTGATGCCATCCAGCCATCTCATCCTCTGTCGTCCCCTTCTCCTCCTGCCTTCAATCTTTCCCAGCATCAGGGTCTTTTCCAATGAGTCAGCTCTTCGCATCAGGTGGCCAAAGTATTGGAGTTTCAGCTTCAACACCAGTCCTTCCAATGAACACCCAGGATTGATCTCCTTTAGGATGGACTGGTTGGATCTCCTTGCAGTCCAAGGGATTCTCAAGAGTCTTCTCCAACACCACAGTTCAAAAGCATCAATTCTTCAGCGCTCAGCATTCTTTATAGTCCAACTCTCACATCCATACATGACAACTGGAAAAACAATAGCCTGGACTAGATGGACTTTTGTTGGCAAAGTAATGTCTCTGTTTTTCAATATGGTATCTGGGTTGGTCATAACTTTCCCTCCAAGGAGAAAGCATCTTTTAATTTCATGGCTGCAATCACCATCTGCAGTGATTTTGGAGCCCAGAAAAATAAAGTCAGCCACTGTTTCCACTGTTTCCCCAACTATCTGCCATGAAGTGATGGGACCAGATGCCATGATCTTAGTTTTCTGAATGTTGAGCTTTAAGCCAACTTTTTCACTCTCTTCTTTCACTTTCATCAAGAGGCTCTTTAGTTCTTCTTCACTTTCTGCCATAAGGGTGGTGTCATCTGCATATCTGAGGTTACTGATATTTCTCCTGGCAATCTTGATTTCAGCTTGTGTTTCATCCAGCCCAGTGTTTCTCATGATGTACTCTGCATATAAATTAAATAAGCAAGGTGACAATATACAGCCTTGACGTACTCCTTTTCCTATTTGGAACCAGTCTGTTGTTCCATGTCCAGTTCTAACTGTTGCTTCCTGACCTGCATACAGATTTCTCAGGAGGCAGGTCAGATGGTCTGGTATGCCCATCTCTTTCAGAATTTTGCACAGTTTATTGTGATCCACACAGTCAAAGGCTTTGGCATAGTCAATATACAGAAATAGATGTTTTTCTGGAACTCTCTTGCTTTTTCGATGATCCAGCGGATATTGGCAATTTGATCTCTGGTTCCTCTGCCTTTCTAAAACCATCTTGAACACCTGGAAGTTCACGGTTCACGTATTGCTGAAGCCTGGCTTGGAGAAATTTGAGCATTACTTTACTAGCGTGTGATATGAGTGCAATTGTGTGGTAGTTTGAGCATTCTTTGGCATTGCTTTTCGTTGTGATTGGAATGAAAACTGACCTTTTCCAGTCCTGTGGCCACTGCTGAGTTTTCCAAATTTGCTGGCATATTGAGTGCAGCACTTTCACAGCATCATCTTTCAGGATTTGAAATAGCTCAACTGGAATTCCGTCACCTCCATGAGCTTTGTTCATAGTGATGCTTCCTAAGGCCTACTTCACTTCTCATTCCAGGATGTCTGGCTCTAGGTGAGTGATCACACCATCGTGATTATCTGGGTCATGAAGATCTTTTTTGTATAGTTCTTCTGTGTATTCTTGCCACCTTTTCTTAATATCTTCTGCTTCTGTTAGGTCCATACCATTTCTGTCCTTTATTGAGCCCATCTTTGCATGAAATGTTCCCTTTGTATCTCTAATTTTCTTGAAGAGATTTCTAGTCTTTCCCATTCTATCATTTTCCTCTGTTTCTTTGCATTGATCACTGAGGAAGGCTTTCTTATCTCTCCTTGCTATTCTTTGGAACTCTGCATTCAAATGGATATATCTTTCCTTTTCTCCTTTGCTTTTGGCTTCTCTTCTTTCCACAGCTATTTGTAAGGCCTCCTCAGACACCCATTTTGGTTTTTTATATTTCTTTTTCTTGGGGATGGTCTTGATCCCTGTCTCCTGTACAATGTCCCTTAGGTTAAAATGTGAATACTGAAAGATTTAACTGCCTTGTGAGGACTGCCTAACAATAACAGGCTGATGCCAGGCAGGTAAGTCTGGTCTAATAAGGATGTTGAACCCAACTGTCTACTATTTACTTTTTTTTGTTGCTTATCTATTGTGTCTAGCTGTGCTTCAATCCAATACCATTCTACGTCAGTAGACATCTCTATCTTACAGAACAGGACTATTTTCAACTCATATATCATCCTACCTCAACCAATGAGGTGTGAAGGCATGACCAAAAAGAAGAAAAAAAAGACAATTCTACATAGCCCTGTACATAATCTGACTTTGGATTTCATCTGACAATCTAATAAAACAGAATATTTTGTATGAAAGGGCAGTACATGATCTCAAAAGTTCTGCTAAAGCTATTGACCTTCTGTTAGTTCAACTAATTCTAGAA
This sequence comes from Giraffa tippelskirchi, assembly GCF_054371585.1. Classification (NCBI taxonomy): domain Eukaryota; kingdom Metazoa; phylum Chordata; class Mammalia; order Artiodactyla; family Giraffidae; genus Giraffa; species Giraffa tippelskirchi. Next base: position 215,645,915 of record NC_137275.1, read on the forward strand.
TGTTTGTCAGATCTTCTTAGAATGGTGCCAACATTTCTATAAACACCCATATATGAGGAAGGTTAGACATAAATAAAAATTTTGACTTGATGAACTCTAATCCTTGATAGTTGAAAAATACTATATAGGTATGAAACCAGAATTTTGAAGATGAGATTATAAATAAAGTGACTATACCGTTTATTCTCTAAACCTGACACTTCAAAGAATTTAAGTGAAAGTTAATAATCATGCCAGAGCAACAAGAATAACCAGAGGCTGTCCCAGGCAAGTCAAGGAGCATTGTCACCCTAATTATATTATAATAAACTACATTTTTGTGTCAATATATTCGGGATTTCACAAGGGGAGGAAAAGAGAGTTTCTGAAGAGTTTCTTTCTCTGCATCTACTTTCTCATTTTTCTTCCTCACATTCTTCGAGTTTCCTAATGTCTCCTCTAATAACCCTAGCTACTTTTTTTTCATTCTTATCCACTAGAACGTATGCTAAATTCAACATAAAAGTAAAACTAGCTTCACACATAACTGAACTTCAGTGGCTAGCTACACATAGCAGCAAAACAAGTGTAGGTTTAGGGGGAACTCCAGAGTGGTTATCACTGTGGCTGCTGTAGAGGCACACAATTTATGTAAAAGATATGTCCATATTTCATATTTTTTCTTTAGAGAAGGAACTCTATGCCTCTTTCCAGTGTGTGAAAAATCAACAGTGCTATGGATAACCAACAAAGTCCTACTGTATAGCCCTGAGAACTCTGTCAATGCTATGTGGCAGCTCAGATAGAAGGGGAGTTTGGCATAGAATGGATACAGGTATATGTATGGCTGAGACCCTTTGCTGTCCACCTGAAACTATCACAACATTGTTAATCAGCTATACTCAAATATAAAATTAAAAGTTTTTAAAAAATAAAATCTTTTAAAAAATCAACAGTGTTAGAATGTTAATAAATTGAAGTTTTGTGCAGAGAAGCTTATAGATCAATAAAATCCTCTTGATTCTTCTTTTAATTGAGATGTAATTGACATCTAACATTGCATATGTTTAAAGTGTAAAGCATGCTGATTTATTATACCTATACACTGTAATGTGATTATCACTGGGGCAGTAACTAATACCTCTATCATGTCCTGTAATTATCATGTCTTTTTTTTGTGGTGAAAATACTCTTGAGTCTTTCCTATGTGGCACTCACATGACTTTTCATATCTCCCCCAATCAAACAAGTCTGCCTCATTCATAAATTAGTGTATCTGTGCTCAGTGCTTTAGAGGAACATCCCACACAAGTCACAAGATGTTATCACGTCTTCATAAGGTTAAAGAAAGAGGTGAACCCATGGTAGCTGGCTCAGTGCCCTCTGGGGACTTCAAGAAAATGTCAGCAACTTCACATCTACTGGAAAGGTCAGAGGGAGGGCAAAATATGGAAGGAAGATATTATGTCAAACAACTTTTAACAACTGGCTTTTAAAGTGGAAAATAGGATGTCCTTAAGAGCCTCTTGATGAAAGTGAAAGAGGAGAGTGAAAAAGTTGGCTTAAAGCTCAACATTCAGAAAACTAAGATCATGGCATCTGGTCCCATCACCTCATGGCAAATAGGTGGGGAAACAGTGGAAACAGTGGCTGATTTTATTTTGGGGGGCTCCAAAATCACTGCAGATGGTGACTGCAGCCATGAAATTAAAAGATGCTTACTCCTTGGAAGGAAAGTTATGACCAACCTAGACAGCATATTAAAGAACAGACACATTACTTTGCCAACAAAAGTCCATCTAGTCAAGGCTATGGTTTTTCCAGTGGTCATGTATGGATGTGAGAGTTAGCCTGTAAAGAAAGCTGAGCGCCAAAGAATTGATGCTTTTGAACTGTGGTGTTGGAAAACACTCTTGAGAGTCCCTTGGACTGCAAGGAGATCCAACCAGTCCATCCTAAAGGAGATCAATCCTGGGTGTTCATTGGAAGGACTGATGTTGAAGCTGAAACCCCAATACTTTGGCCACCTGATGTGAAGAGTTGACTCATTGGCAAAGACCCTGATGCTAGGAAGGATTGAGGGCAGGAGGAGAAGGGGACGACAGAGGATGAGATGGTTGGATGGCATCACCAACTCAATGGACATGAGTTTGAGTAAACTCCAGGAGTTGGTGATGGACAGGGAGGCCTGGAGTACTGTGGTCTATGGGGTCGCAAAGAGTCGGACACGACTGAGCAACTGAACTGAACTTATAAATTGGACAAATGTTTGTTCTCAAGTTTGTGTTATGAATGAGATGTGGGAAGAAAGTCATCTTCAAGCAGTGTCTCCACATTTGTCTTGGCCATGTGGGAATCATTCTCAGAAGAAAGAAGAAATGCTCTTTTGAGAAACTTTGGAGTGTCTCACAATGACTTAAAGAATAGCCAATATTAAATGGAACTTGCTATGAATCAGAGACTGTTCTGAATACTTTTCATATATCATCTCAGGAAAAATCTGGGCTAGGCATCATAGAGATCTGAGTCTGAGTCCTGGTTCTGTTACTTTATAGCTGTGTGGTCATAGGAAGAAGATTCTTAAACTCTAATATTAAGTTTATTCAAGTATAAAACACAGTTAGGGTGGTTATGGAAATAGGTGAGATCAGGTGTGCATAAGCACTAGCAGGTTGCTGGCACATAATGTTCCTACTGTGTTGAATACTCTGTGAGCCTTCAGATGAAACAAATGTGTGCTAGGAGAACATTGTCTGAAGGCCAGTGAGCAATTAGCCATTCTGATATCACACAATATGGAATAGTCCCATTAACTTTAAGAATATTTGTGTGCCTCTTTCTGCTTGGGAAAAATATCCCCTTTTCTATGACCTGTGTTCTACAAACATGGAGAAGTTTGGCAACAAAGAACGTGATAAGATTCACCAAAGCCAAAGGAGACATTACAAGAATGACAAAGACCTAATATTTATTATGAAGATGATGAAGTTAATTTGCATTTCCTTCCAGCATCCTGAGATTTAAGATTTTATTTTCCCAGAAGGGCATTCACGGAGAAGTATCTTAATGTCTGCACAATGTCAGAAACATTTATTTCTTGCAAATGGGTACTTGTTGAAAGAGACTGATGCTTATGTGGTTTTTGTTTTTGTTCAGTCGCTAAGTTGTGTTGTTAAAAACTTCTGAAATGTGATATTTACATCTCTACCCATACAGTTACCAGTAAAGAGTGTAGCTGGTTTGTGTTGATAATTCTTGGTACTAAAAGACTTGCTAATTAAAATAGTCAACAACCACAAACCACTTTGGGAGTGAGGCTGATACCTATAATTAACCTCATTTTGCAAGTGAAGGAAGGAACAAGAGCACAGAAAGAGACAAAGTGACCTAACCAAAGCCACAGCTACTCAAGGGCAAACCTAAAGGCTAGAATTCAACGAAACTTGAATCTCAAATCACAAAGCCTGGTTCAATCAACCTTTGTTAACCTTCAGCAATTTTATGGTTCTTTTCTGTGGTTGTGCTTGTGGGATTCAGAAGTGGGCTTTGTTATTATTGTTCCTTGGTATATACAATAAGCAAAACAAATTGCATTTAAAAATCTCTCACATGTACACACACAGACACACATCTACTGAGAAAATTCCTTCCCAAATAATGACCTACTAAGAGCTTCTAGATAATCAAAGGATAACTGCATCAAAAGTACATGGTCCTGGTGAATCTCTTTGGAGGGTTTTATAGGCTGAACACAGGGATACCAGGAAGGCTTTAGGGTGTAAGTGGATCACTTCCATGTCATGTATGTTACCCTGCTCCTGGTCCTTTAAATTTAGCCAGCCCCATATGTCAAAGTCACCAGTACCAGCCCTCTGGTATTTGCCTGGGATCCCAGTCCCAGCATGCATGAGAATACTGTTATTTTGTGTTACCAGTTCCTGAACTCTCTGATGTTCTCTTATGCTGTGGTTTTGAGAAACCATTTCAGGCTTTTCTCTGAGACTGGTTTCATATCCCCAGAAGCTCTTTTTTTAAACAATTTTTTTGTTGTTCAATTTTTACTTATTTTTGGCTGCGCTGAGTCTTCGTTGCTCTGTGCAGGCTTCCTGTAGTTGTGGCAACCAGGTGCGACTCTGATTACCGTGTGCGGGCTTCTTATTTCAGTGGCTTCTCTTGTGGAGCAGGGGCTCTAGGGCAGCACTCTCAGTAATTAAGGCCCACAGGCTTGGTTGTCCCTCCTTCCCAGACCCGGGATCAAACTTATGTCTCCTGCACTGACGGGCAGATTCTTAACCACTGTACCACCAGGAAAGTCCACTTTAAGTAAAAGACTTTGTGTCCATGAACTTGTACTATAGCTAATAAGCTAACAGGTATAAAATATTTTAAGATACTGAAGGTTTTTCTCCTTTTGACCCTTGTGCTTTTTTGAGAAGCTACCCTCTTCGGATCAGTTGGGTAGCAGCAATAGTTTCTAAAGGTATTGCCCTAGAGGGGCGGGCCTATATAGCCAAGAACAAAAAGTTAAATTCTTGGCTTTGAATTCTAAAGTTAGCTCTTGAAGTTGATAGCAGAGACAGTGAGTGCAAGTAGAGACTTTTAAATTGCAAGAGCTGGGCTGTTTGAAAGTGAAAGTATTTTTAAGTTTAGAAGCTTGGCTTTGAAAGTCAAAAGCCAAAATCCAAATATAAGGTTTATACCATAATTATCGACTTTGGAACAATATAGGATGATGTAAGAGCAGTCTTCCTAGCCAAAAGGAAGTAAAATTTCCAGGACTTGGCAGGAGAAAGAGAATCAGAGGGGACATGAAAGAAACTTGGCTTCATGAGTGTAGTTTCTGCCCTTTTCACTCTTCAGGACTGAATCTCAAGAAGAATATTGGTGAAACACATCAGCTATTCTGCTAAGGTTTAGGGGGCTCTCAGAGCAGGAGAACCACCTTCAAGCTCCCCAGGATGGTGCCTGGTGAGATGTCTCAGCTTGTGGTGAAGACTTAGTTTTTAAGAAGACATCTGAGCTGAGGAATAGTATTGGTTAAGAGATCACTAGGTAAAGGGGCGTTAGGCAGCTTCTCAGAGTCCTGCACACCCCTGCATGGTGTGAAAAACCTTCAAAAGTTCCTATGCTACATTGTTACAGTTCCTCCAAAAATTAAACATAGAATTACCTTATGATCCACCAATCTCACTTCTAGCTAAATACTGAAAAGAACTAAAAGTAAGAACTCAAACATTTATTTCCATAACAATGATCTATCAGCAGGGCTGCCCTGGTGGCTCAGATGGTAAAGAATCCGCCTGCGCGGTGGGAGACCAAGACTCGATCAATGGGTTGGGAAGATCCCCTGGAGAAGGAAATGGCAACCCACTCCAGTATTCTTGCCTGGAGAATCCCATAGACAGAGAAGCCTGGTGGGCTACAGTCCATGGGGTTGCAAAGAGTCGGACAGGACTGAGCGAGTAACACTAGTTCTATCAGCATTATTCACAATGGCCAAAAGGTGGAAACAACCCAAATATCCACTGATGAATGAACAGATAAATAAAACGTGCTATACACATACAATGGAATATTATTATGCATCCTATGAAATATTATTCAACCTTAAAAAGGAATGAAATCTGACACTTGCTGCAATAAGGATGAACCTATAAAACATGCTAACTGAAATAAGCCAGAGGCAAATGACAAAAACTATATGATTCCATTTATACAGGGTGCCTAGAATAGTCAAATTCATAGAAAGAAAGTAGAATAGTGGTTATCAGCAATAGGGAGGGTAGAATGGCGAGTAATTATTTAATAGGTACTGGGTTTCAGTTTGGGATGATGAAAAAGTCATGGTGATGGATAGTGGTGATAGTTGTACCTAACCAATGTGAATATGAACAATAATACCAGTGAATTGTACACATAAAAATGGTTGAAATTGAAAATTTTATGTTTATTTTGTTGTTGTTTCATTGCTCAGTTGTGTTTGACTCTTTTGCAACCCCATGGATTATAGCCCACCAGGCTCCTCTGTCCATGGGATTTCCCAGGCAGGAATTCTGGAGTAGATTGCCATTTCCATCTCCAGGGGATCTTCCTGACCCAGGGATCAAACCCACATCTCCTGCATTGGCAGGAGAAATCTGTACCACTGAGTTACCAGGGAAGCTGTATATATTTTACCATAATTTTAAAAAATCAAGGTGAAAATGTTCTCATGCCTACATTAGAAAGACAAAAATGAAAGTGAGACCAGTGGGCCTGGAGAGGTCAGGAGAAGGTGGACATAGAGTGACCTGCAATGTCCTTGTGGCTGGTGAGCCAAGGGGACACAGATGTTTCAGCATAGTTATAGTAGACAAAGGCAACCAATACAAGGGAAATAGGGATAGTTCCTCTTAGCAGGAACCACCTAGGCAGTTTGTCAGTGACCGTGAACCTTCAAAGTCGGGATGATAGATCACTCAGAACTTGGATTACTGCTAAGGGACAGAAAGAGGTGAATGGAGAAAACACTAACTTGATCTTTATCCAAAAAGAGATTACATTGGATTACAGAGTTAGGTTTTCCATCATCAGTGAAATAAAGTCTCCGGAGCTAAAGTAAGTTGAATTATAAGGAAACCATTTCCATTTTGCACACATGAATGTGTATAACTGTGAAATATATTCCCATTACACTGCTATATGCCTTTTGCAAACTTGGACATCCTCAAATCTATGGCAATTGTAGAGCTCTTTTGTGAGAGATGGGGAGATCTGATTGGCTCAGGATTACTTCAGCTTCTTTGGGCTCACCATCTGAGACAGGTACACAGTTTCACTGATGACCAAACTTTGGACCAATCCCAGTACATGGATGTTCACGAAGCTGGATCCTTGGGGCACCTACAATTAAAGCAAGGAACAAACATGGCTCTGCAGGTCCCATGTTATACCTTGGCCTTTGAAAGCATCTTTATGCTGTTTGGACTGTTGAATAACCCTCCCACCATCATCTTCCAATAGCTAGTGGTAAGGATCCAGAAGGCCTCCGGAACTAATAGCTATTAATAATGGCTAATCTATTACACACTTATTCTATGCTGGCACTGTGCTGAGTACTTTCTAGGATATCTCATTGAGGCCTCACAGCAAATCCATGAGGTAAGGACTACTATTAATCACATTTTGCAGAAGAAGAAACCAAAGTTAGTGAAGACAGGTAACTTGCTCCAGGTTACACAGCCAGTAAGCAACAGAGCCAGGAAGACCCTGGAAACCTGACTTCACAGCTCAAGGGCTAATGATGACACCACATCACTTACTGTTATTGGGACACTCTTCTGATGTACGCCTAAATTCTAGCTTCACAGGAATCACTGACATGGATATTCCCAGAGGCAGCAGAGTTAAAGAACTGACTTAATCGTTAACTGTGTTTGAGGCCTCACAGGTTGATTACATGTCCACATAAACAAACAAGGCTTCCACATGATACCTAATAAGTTAAAAATGATTTTGAAATGGGGTTTGCTTAAAATTATGGAAAGTATTCAGCCTCTCTTTGGCTTTAGTAGTCTTATGGGCAGCTCATCTCCCAATTCTATCTAAATCACAACTTAGCAACTGAACAACAACATTTTTAACAACTTGAGAAATTTGAGGGAACTATAAATACAAATAAATCAAGAAGAAAAAAGCTACTAGAAATTCCAGGAAAAGAATTAAGAAATAAAGAAAAGAGAGTCATTACCCATATATGAAGAAAATAGACTTTCAAGGTGGTGCAGTGGCTTTATACCATGAAAACTCACTTTGCTCCATCCACAGCAAAAATAAAAATAAAATGTAAAGAAAAAAAGGCAAAAGGTGTAACTGGGCTCAAATACCAGGTAAATATATTAAAAATCCCTAAAGGATTAGAATCTCAAAACAGTGAAAAGAACTGAAGCTGGGGCAGTGGGGAGTTTGGCTTTTATAAAGTGAAAAGGATTTAAAATGCTCAAATGAGACAGGAGAGTGAATCCAGAGACATAGCTCAAAGCCCTGAGTGATAGTGGGGCACCCTCAACACTGTGAAAAGAGAATGAAAATGAACTATTGCTAACTGTTGCCTGAGACCATAACTTGTAGTGAACTGCAGGCCAAAGGAGGCCAGCGTCAAGATCATAGCCTTGCAACCAGGAGGTAAGCCAAGATACCCAATGAACAGTATATGATGAGATCTGCCCTATCCTTAGTGTCATCTCTGATCCACTGTTATGAGACCAGGTTCTGAATAGGGACACAAAAGCGTGAGTGAAGTTAATTTAAAAACTGATAGGCAAAGAAAGATGAGTAGAGAGGTTGAGAGAGAGAAAAAGCCATAAGATAAAAAACAAATTCCACTTAAAATGAAGCAAAATCTCAAGATACAAATTTATTGCTAACAAAGATAAGCCAATAAAATCTACAATTAGAATAGGAATTCAATACAGATAAATGCTTTATAGAATGGTCTGATAAGGTATTAACCATAAATATGATGAGGATACTAAAATATATAAGTTGAGACATATTTCTCTTTAAAAGGCCATAAGATTATAAACAAAATAGGTAGAAATGAAACTAGAACATTGGATAGCTAAAAGAACCAAATCAAAACCTTGAAAATAAAACATATAATCATATGGAAAAGGTATAAACTGATATATATAACAACAGGAATGAATTTTAAAAACAATACATTAAATGAAAGCCAGATGCAAAAGACCATACATTGTACAATTACATTTATTTGAAATGTCAAAAAATTGTTAAAAAAGCAGATCTATAGAGGCACATATTAGATTAGTGATAGCCAGAGACTGAGAAAGGAAATAAGGATTGACTACAAATGAGTAAAAGGGATTTTTTTGGAATGATGGAAACGTTCTAAAACTGGATTATGGGGAGGGATTTACAACTCTATAATTTTACCAAAAATCTTCAAATTGTACACTTAAAATGGGTGAATTTTATGATATATAAATTATACCTCAATGAGGCTGTTAAAGATATAATCATTGGAATAAAAAAAGTGTTTATAGTCAAGCATACTTTCAAAACTGGACACAGTTGAAAACTTAGGAATGAAGACATTAGTGGGGAACTTGGTATGTCATGCAGAGACAAATTAAAACTGAGAGAGCATTAAAAGACATGGAGGATAGATTTTGAGGTTCCAACAATTGCCTAATAAAAGTTCCAGAAACTGGATGGAAGTAAGTTAGAGAAGAAATATTTGAAGCAAGAATGGCTAAGAATTTCTAAAAACTGAAGAAAGACACTGATTTATTTCAAAATACTCATCGGTTACCTGTTTTGTGCCAGGCACTAGGAATGTAACAGCGAACAAAATAAAATCTATGCCCTCACTCAGATTATATGTGTATTTTCAGTAGCAAGCAAGATAAATAAAAATGCCAAACTACCTCACAATAAAGCTGGAGCACATCAAGGATAAAGACATAATCTTAAAATCTTTCAGTAAAAAATGAATTATTATATACAGAGTAGTGACATATCAACAGCAGATTTACTATAAGCAATAGTGGAAGTCAGAAAACAGTAATAATGGGGTTGATGAAAAATGTGCATCTGCAAGAAATTTTTTATACAGACAAACTGTGATTCATTACTGAGAGGGGAAAAGGTATGTTCAATTATACAAAACCAAAAGAATTTATCATCCATAGAGCCCTATTAAATTAAGAACTGTTAAAGATGTAATTTAGTAAGGAAAAATACAGAGAGAAGACATGGGGTATGGAATAAAATATGTCACTAAGTTTAACTATTTTGTGTAAAAAACACAACCCTAGTTTCTGTGTATTTTAAATACAGTTGAAACCTTAACTCTAAGTAACAATAAGATGATGGATATGGTATTCAAAGTCAAGCACCCTAAGACCTGTGTTTGGGTTAGGAGTACAATAGAAATACTGAATTATTATAAACCTTACAAGAAAAAATGAATAACTCATAGTGTAAATAAAATTTAAATTTAAGACTAGAAATATTATCTATAATAATGCTTAATTAATTAATAGAAGGAAAAAAGAGAAGTGAATCCCGGAAATTGTATGAGGGCATGAAAGTAGACAAAAAGAAAAAAAAAAACACAAGAAAAATGATAGTAAATAGAAAACACAAATTAAGATGGTGAAGTTAATCTAAAATACATTTTCAATCACAAAACATAGTAATGAATTAAAGTCATCTAAATAAAGACCAAAATTGTGTATTAAAAAATCTAACTCTATGTGTCTAGAAAACATTTCTAAAACAAAATATCCAAAAAGGATGAAAATAGGTGAATGGAAATAGATCATTTAACTACTAAGTGTGTAGGAGCTGGGCTGGCAATATTAATATAAGATAAATATGATATAAGGCAAATAAGAAACAAATGAAAATTAGCATAATTTTACTTGATTGATAGCTAAGAAAATAGATGCCTTGATTTGACCTTGATGTTAGGACTGGTTTGTTTTATACAGCTGAGGGATCATGACATTGGAGGAGAAAATGTAATCTTAGTGTGATACCTGAACCAGCATTGGACGATATTTGCATTGTCATACTAGTGTAAGTGTTGTTGATTGGTTTGCAGCTTTTAGATTCATCTTGGAGAAACCAAGGAAGACTTGGTTGTCATCGCAGGCAGAATACGTATGTTAACAACTTAATGAAATAAAGATAAAACTGTGCTGACAGTAGTGGCACATGAAGGGGGAAAAGTGTATGGGAATTAACATCTTCACATAAAACAGGGAGTCAAGAGGCCCTGTCAAAAGTTGATGTAATAAGCAATGAAATTTGAAGCATATTATTTGAAATTAGACATATAATCCATAAAACATACAATCATTAGAAGAACCAAAAATATTAATATAAAATTATTCAAGGGAATGCTGAAACAAATCTTCAACTTCCAGAGATGGGAGTCAACAGATAATGCTCAAAATTGATTGATCAAGAAGTAGAGGTATAAGAATGTGCGCATAACCTGATTTGTTCAGTGGCTAAGTTTTGTCCAACACTTTGTGACTCCATGGACTGCAGCATGCCAGGCTTCCCTGTCCTTCACCATCTCCCAGAGTTTGCTCAAACTCGTCCATTGAGTCAGTGATGCCATCCAATCATCTCATCCTCTGTCACTGCCTTCTCCTCCTGCCCTCAATCTTTCCCAGCAATAGGATCTTTTCCAACGAGTCGGCTCTTTGCATCAGATGGCCAAAGTATTGTATCTTCAGCTTCAGCATCAGTCCTTCCAATGAATATTCAGGATTGATTTCCTTTAGGATTAACTGGTTTGATCTCCTTACTGTCCAAGAGACTCTGAAAAGTCTTCTCCAATACCACAGTGGGCCTTAAGAAACATAACCTGATGGAGGTGACCCACAAATTTCTAAACTCCTGAGAACAGAACCAGGGATGGAAGTGGAGTAGTACAGCAGACTACTGTTTTTCATCATAAGCAGAACTGTTTGATATGTTACATATTCATAAATTACTTCTATAAAAGTATAAATTAAAATGAATTTTAAATTTAAATACTACTACACAAAGACTCTTCTTACTCTTTGGGCCTGTGCCATGCTGCATTTCCCATTATGAAGAACTATGCAGCCTGAACAAATTATTGGGAGTGTAAACTAGAGCCACTGGTTATGTGGCTTGAGAAGAACCATATCTCCTCGGGATTTCTGAGACTTTTTTTGATCTTACTATTGTCAGTAACAACCACAGATTCTCACATCAACTAACATTGAGGTCAACAGTCCTTCCTGTCTTAAGTGACATATCTGAATTTCTGCTGCCCTGGCAGGGGACAGCAGTCAACAATCACTAGGACTTTTTCCTGGTCAGAAAACACATGAGCGGCATTGCAGAGATTTTGACCAGGTTTTCATTGTCCAGCCAGAACTCTTCTCCTTGGATGAAATTTCCCACAACAGGTAAGAGAAGACTTACTTTTCTCAGTCTACACTTTGGGATCTCTCAAACCTGGGACATGGATTTTCTTTTTTTAATTCAAGGAGTTTATGGAAAACCACTTGCTTTAATCTCTAAATCTTAAATTGACAGCATTGCTGCTTTTTAAGGCTCTCTCTGTAAGGGTTTTTAAGAAGATGAGGGCTTTCAGAAACTAAACCCAGAAATCCTGCCGACAGTTTTATAGAGAAGGCGCCCAATAACAACTTACTGACATTCGTGTTGTTATTGTGGATAATGTTTATGGTAGCGCTGATAAGGAGATGAGCAAGAACTCATTTCATCACCCCACAAAACAAAGCACTGGAGCTTTCTTTGTGAAGAGTCAACACCCTGATTTCCTCAGAAAGGTATGTCAACAATGCCACTGCCCATTGGCATTTCCCTTGGGGATGAGCTCCTTGGCTTCTACCTGCTCTTTTTTGTACTCTCTTAGCATGTCATTCTGCACCCCCCAACATGTTTTCCAAATATCTCATCACCAACTCTGATAGCCCTGACCCTAGAAATTCTCTCCATTTAGTAGTTGATGCTGTGGTTGAGAGCAACCCACGGTGCTTGGGGGGAACCTACCATTCAGGAAACCATGTGCTTACTAGTCAAGCAAAGCATCATACACAGAAAACCTATTATTAAGTGACGTGTTACTGTCTCTCAGGTGTCAAATACATCCACTTGAGTTTTGTCTGGCAGTGGCCAGACCTGCAGACTGAGGGTAGGGGAGAGAGACATATAGTGATTATTACCATCTAGATATACCATTCAGCTCAGTTAATCATGCATCAGCCATCTGAATATAGCATGGCCCAAGGTTGATCTGGGAACCATATTTTTCATCGCATAGACATAATCTTTGTCACAGAGGATTCTACTTCCCTACTATTCCCTCCCTACCTCCCTCTTTTCCTTTCTCCCATTTTCCTTCCTTGACTCACCAGACATCATTTGAGCTACGTGTGCCAGAAGAAGGTGCTAAGAATCATATGCCAACCTCCCATTTAGGGAAGTCTGAAAGACCCCAACATCAGGAGCTGAAGTGGGTTTTTGTTAGACTCTACCCCAGGAATGAGTGGAACAAATTTCAATTAAAATTGAGTAATTCCCATCAGTGTTGCATCTGCTTGAGTAACACCCTGTCCTACACCCGCATTTGGTTGGTAAGGTTCTGTGAACAGTTATAAGTACGTGCATGAAAAGACCCCCCTAACTTACCTAGGCTCTTTGAAGGAGGAACAGAGGGCCACTGCCACTGCCCAGTATGGTTGTGCAAGTTGGGCTATGTATCAATAGAGGAGTGTCTAAAGGAGATGAATTGGGGCAGAAATCTAGCCCATGTTCTGCTCAATAATCCATGAGGCTAAGGCCCCAGAGGACGGGCCCATTTTTCATTCTCCTAAAGATACTGTATGTTGTAGGAAGCAGATTTGTGTTCTCTGATTGTAATCCTCTGATAGAAAGGCCAGGGAGTTATAAACCAGAGTGAGAACACAGACTGTGTGCAGCACAAGCTTTACAGAGCAAGGTCCAGAGTGAACATCACTATCTACACCAGGTACCCTGCTCTGAAACAGCCAAGGGCCAGGGTTTTCTGATGCTCCTGATACATATGTAGCTTGGGATTTAGACCTCACAGTGGAGCGTTTGGTTTCTACCCAGTCACTTCTCACATTAGTCCTGTTGATACTTATCTCTAAATATGTCTCCTGAATGTAAATACATCCTCTTCATCCTCACTGATATTTTCGTATGGGAAGTCCCCAGAAAGATGCAATTAAACCCGAACACAGGATTTAAGAAGATGTGGCATAGAATTGCTAATTTTCCAGGACCAGCCTTGTTACCTAAAAAACCTGTCTGGAAAAAAGGTCAGCCGTGGCTTCCAGTCATGGTTCTGATCCTAACTCTTGCCTGTTCTTGAATAAATCTTTACCTCTCTCTAGGCTTCAGTCTCTTGATCTGTTCAATAAGAGGATTGGGTCTTTATTTAGTTGTGTCAGGTTGTGGTTTTACCCTATTTGGCTTCCAGAGGTTGGAAGCAGAAAGGTAATTTGGCAGTAAGCCCCATCGAGCCTGCATCTAGGACAGAAGGGAAGATATGGTTGAAAGACACAGAGCCCTGGCTTTTTCCCCTATTCAGTTCATGCCAAGTGAATCAAGGATATAATTGCCCTGGGCATACCAAACATTACTTATACTGACTTGAGCTTCAGCTTCTCCCTTTGTTCGTTAAGCCCTTGTGGAAGTTGCCATTCCTCCCACCTGTACATGAGTATGTAGGATGCTATAGTAAAAACTCAGCAGCTTTGAAGTCTCAGAGAAGAACCCCTCTGTTAGTTATATGACTGATTCCTAGTTTCCTAATCTGTAAAGTGGAAATAATGTTTATTTAATGGAGTTGCTGTGAGGATGAGATGCGATTTTGTCTAAAAAACAGGTGGCCCTGGACCTGGCTGATACATGATCACTTCCTTTCTTCTCCTTCCCCTCCACCCTCCCCGCCCCTCACCAGGCTGCACTTGTCAGTAAAGACAACTACAATTTTGCACCCTGGAGCAGTGGGTTGACTGGCAAATGATACAAGTTCAGGCATGAAACTGGTATACTCTTGGCTATTTGTGGCTTGAAATCTCACCCTTGCCATTTTTTCAGTATGAGTTTCATTGGAAGAGATGTCTCATTAGAATGATAATAACATATTTTTCACTTTGATGTGATGGGTGTCCCCAGTTTTATTGGATAGGATAATCCTACATGTGTAGGTATGGAAGAGGTTAGCATCTAGTGGGTCCATTCAAATGGCTCTGCAAAGTTCACCTAAGTTTCAACTCAGTGCTCTCTGTTAAACTGACTGTCTCCTACCATCCATCCTTGAGGTGAAGCCCCATTATATTGTTCCTGATACTGAGCCACTGCTTGAGGAATTTTACCCCCTCACTTTGGCACTCATTCTACCTATGGAGAGTTCTATTTTAGTGAAATATACAATCTACAACAACCACACACTGCCCCGTTATCTCTTTTTTTTGGAGGTAGAGTTGATTTACAATATTGTATAAATTTCAGGTGTACAACATAGTAATTCACAATTTTTTTAAGACTGTATTCCATTTATAGTTATTATAAAACATTGGCCATACTCTCTATGCTGTACAATATATCTTTTATTTTATACATAGTAGTTTGTGTCTCTTAATCCCCTGCCCCATCTTGCCTCTCTCTCCTTCCCTCTCCCCACTGGTAACCACTAGTTTTTTTTCAGTATCTGTAAGTCTGTTTCTTTTCTGTTATACTTACTAGTTTGTTTAACTTTCTAGATTCCACATATAAGTGATAACATTCAGTATTTATCTTTCCCTGTTTGCCTCATTTCACTAAGCATGATGCCCTCCAAGCCTGTCCGTGTTGCCACAAATGGCAAAATCTCCTTCTTTTTATGGCTGAGTAGTACTCCATTGTGTGTGTGTGTGTGTGTGTGTGTGTGTGTGTGTGAATCACAGCTTCTTTATCCATTCATCTGTTGATGGACATTTAGGTTGCCTCCATATCCTTGCTATTGTAAATAATGTTGCTACAAATACTGGGGTGCATGTATCTTTTCAAACTAGTGTTTTTATTTTCTTCAGATATATACCCAGGAGTGGAATTACTAGATCATATGAGAGTTCTATTTTCAGTTGTTTCTGGAGCCTCTGGACTGTTTTCCACAGTGGCTGCACCAATTTACATTCCCACTAACAGTGTGCGAGTGTTCCCTTTTCTCCACATCCTCTCCAACGTTTGTTATTTGTGGTATTTTTGATGATAGCCATTCTGACAGGTGTGAGGTGATATCTCATTGTTTTTTTCCATTTGCAGTTCTCTAATGATTAGGGAGGTTGAACATCTTTTCATGAACCTGTTGGTCATCTATTTGTTGTCTCTATCTTTATAAAATAAGTGAATTAGTATAACATACTGGTTAAGAGCAAGGCTTCCATATTCAAACTGTTTTATTTTAAAGAATGAGTCTACCACTTACTTACTAGCTTTGTGATCTTGGATATAGTAACTTCTCAGTTTCCTTATCTAAAAAGTGGGGTCAATGAGGCTGACCTGATAAGGTTATTAAGGTGGTTAAATGAATCTGTTTATATACATGAAGTGTCTGTTACATAATAAGTTCTCATAAATATCTATTATTATTAATAATAATATTTTCTCTTAATTATTTATCTTAATAATTTCCCTTAATTCTCTTAATAATTTCTATTATTATTAATAATAATCTTTAGAATAGGGTTGGTGGGGAGAAGCCAGTACCTAGAACTTGAGCCATCTGGTTTGGAGACATGCCCAGCCTCAGGTCCTAGAAACCTTACCTTGGGACAGACCATTGTAATTGAGAGGAAAGACCATAAAAGCAGGTAGAAGATATTCAACGTGAAGGGCAGTTTTCTACCCATAGATCTCCTGTCTAACCATTTAAGAGAGCTCAAGTGCCCCTCTCTGCCAGGTGGGGCATCTAAGCCCAGTGAGATCAGAATGGCTGTGAATTCCTGACCACCAGCCATCTTGGCACTGTTAGTTTGACTGTCATGGCCCAACAGTCTTCTGGAGCTTCTAGACCATGGCCTTTACTTCAATCTGCTGCTTTGAAAAGTATATGCAACTCATGTCAGTGACTGAATGGCTTCACCAGGACTTGGGGTACTTGATGGAAAAGATTTTCACAGAAGAAAAGGCACAAGAGCTATCCTTTGCTAGGATCTCATGCCTAAATCCTAAGAGTATGCTTGCGTTTGGAGCTGAAGCCTGAGTCCTTAGAAAGGACACAGCAGAGAAATTGTTGGTAAGGGTTCTTCTGGCTTTTGATTTTTTTTTTTTTTTGCATGTGTGCTAGTCATGTTCGACTCTTTGCAACCCCGTGGGCAGTAGCCCACCAGGCTCTTCTGTCCATGGGATTTTCCAGACAAGAAAACTGGAGCAGGTTGCCATTTCCTATTCCATGGTATCTTCCCAACCCAGGAATGGAACCCACGTCTCCGGCATCTTCTGCATTGGTAGGTGGATTCTTTATCACGAGCACTACCTGGGAAGCCAAAAAAAAGGAAGTTGTGCATGACTCTTTGCATCCCCATCGGTGGTAGGCTACTCCTCTGTCCATGGAATTCTCCAGGCAAGAATACTGGAGTGGGTTGCCATTTCCTTCTCCAGGGGATCTTCCTGACACATGGATCAAACCTTGGTTTCCCACATTGCAGGTGGATTCTTTACCATCTGAGCCACCAGGGAAGCCCTGGCTTTTGATTTACCTTGCTATAAAACAAGAAGGATGGGAGGAATCAGAATGTGATGGGACTACTAAGGCTTCTTGCATTCAGAGCATGTAATAAATACCTACCCTTGATACATCTCAACTTGCTTTGCCACCCAAGGAAAACTGGGATATTCATAGAGTCTGAACTCAGGGCAGTGTGTAACTTCATCAGAATCTAGGAGGATGCTTAGAAGACAGCATTCTACAATGGCTCAGAAGATCTGAATGCCAAAGGATGCCCTTCAGTTTCTGTACTTGAAGACATTCATTTTTAGAGGTGCAGAGAATGAGGGATAAGGGGAATGAGGAGAAAATTTCCCTGGAGGATGTTGTCTTTCATACTCTGTTTCCACTTCCAAGACTAGCTTCTCACTTTCCCCTCACTCCCACCCCTGGACCATAAAAACCAAAGTCCTCTACATCTTTGACCTTTTCCTCCTATTGTAAATGACATAGGTTCTCCCATAAGGACACTATTTCTCCTACTGCCCTTGCCATATTCCATCTACCACAATACCCAGAAGAGACAGCAGCATTCTTACATCCCAGTATCATTTACAGGCCATTAACTCCTATGTGTGTGTGTGCTCAGTCATGTCTGACTCTTTGTGACCCCGTGGACTATAGCCTACCAGGTTCCTTGTCCATGGGATTTTTCAGGCAAGAATACTTGAGTGGGTAGCCATTCCCTTCTCCAGGGCATCTTCCTGACTAGGGATTGAACCCACATCTTATGCATCTCCTGCATTGGCAGGCAGATTCTTTATCATTGAGCTACCTGGGAAGTAATTAACTTCTACACCTGCAAGTAAATAATTGTCCTCTGTTGAATTTCAGGCTCACTGTATCACAGCTCCCTTCCATGACTCACACTGCCATCTTCCTGGTCCCTTCCCCATGTTTACCTCTGATGCCTGATCCACTTCTAGCCCCACAATCACCATGGATGACCACAGTGTCCACATGCTCTCCTGCTCAGATGCTCGATCGTGTTGACTCTTTGCAACCCTTGGACTGTAGCCTGCCAGGTCTTCTCTCCATGGGATTTTCCAGGCAAGAATATTGCAGTGGGTTGCCGTTTTCTCCTCCAGAGGATCTTTCTGACCCAAGGATCAAACTCGCATCTCCTGTGTCTCTTGCATTGCTGGCAGATTCTTTACCTGCTGAGTCATGGGGGAAGCCATATGACCTATCCAACTGCTTCTTGACTTTCTCAACCCCATGACCTCCATGTAACTTAAGTTTCCCCCATTCACAGACAAGTCTTAGATCTTGTCAATTGCCCCAAGCTACTCCACTTCCAGTATTTTAAACTCTAGTATCTTACTCTCTGGCTTCAATCTTCCATTTCTCTTACTCCTTGCTCCTTCTCGACCTGCTCTTTGATCTTAACAAGATCTCCCAGTATTTGATTCTTCTATTTTCTTCCAGTCTATTTGTCTCTTTCCTGTTCAACCTAAATTCTTAGTCCTTCAGACAATTGCTGTGTTGACAAAAGAGTCTGTTCTTGTTGTCCCCTTAACAACCTTTTACCTAACATACCTGAAAAAACAGCTGGGCCTTCCATGACACATCACAGGTCAACTCTCTTCTTTCCCTATAGCAGTTATTTCAGACTTTTCTATTTTTTTCAAATTCTCTACTGCTTCTTTGTCTCATCTCATTTCTTCACTCTTACAAAACTGCCTCAATTGATACCTTACAGAGACAAGAAAACATATAAGAGTAATTACCTTAAGCCTCTGTTCCTCATCTCCAGTGTGCAAAATTACCTTCATCTGTTCATATACTTTCCTCCTTCCCCTAGTCTAAAGCTTATCCTCTGATGGAAAGCTAATCTGAAGCCAAAGCCACCTGTGCTCTTAATTTTATCCCTCTTCACCTCTTCATGGGTCTTACTCCATCAGTTAACTCTCAGTATCATCAATTGTCTCCCTCTCTACTTGTATCTCAGAAGCTTCTACACCACATAGATCCTTGTTCACTAGGCCTTTGCCTCACCTGGGCAATATCTTCTTTGAGCATTTCCTCAGGGGCCCCATTGATGGAAGTAAGTCATAAAAGGGGAAATATTTTTAGGAATAGGAATAAGGAATTGAGACTTCAGTTTCTTAAATTCACAGTTTGATGGGATATTCCAGGAAAAATGTAAAGTAGGAATTTTGGAGATGCATCTTTACGAGAGAGATCAGTCTGGGACATTCAACTTTCTTCTTTACTCTGATACATTAAAGGCACATCAGTTCAGTTCAGTTCGGTCACTCAGTCGTGTCTGACTCTTTGCAACCCCATGGACTGCAGCACGCCAAGCCTCCCTGTCCATCACCAACTCCCGGAGCTTACCCAAACCCATGTCCATTGAGTCGGTGATGCCATCCAACCATCTCATCCTATGTCGTCGCCTTCTCCTCTCGCCTTCAGTCTTTCCCAGCATCAGGGTCTTTTCCAATGAGTCAGCTCTTCACATCAGGTGGCCAAAGTATTGGCGTTTCAGCTTCAACAACAGTCCTTCCAATGAACATTCAGGACTGATTTCCTTTAGGATGGACTGGTTGGATCTCCTTGCAGTCCAAGGGACTCTCAAGAGTCTTCTCCAACACCACAGTTCAAAAGCATCAATTTTTTGGCACTCACCTTTCTTTATAGTCCAACTCTCACATCCATACATGACAACTCTCACATCTATACATTAAACACATGTAACTATGTATATAAGAACTTGGATAGAGGGGCTTGTCCCTGAGTATTGCTTTTCATAGTGTTTTTGTCCTCCAAAGAGCCTTTAAGTTTTTGTCATATTAATACACTTATTTGAAATACTTTTTATTTACTCATTTATTTTATTTTTTGGCTGTGGTGGATCTTTGTTGCTGCACTTGGGCTTTCTCTAGTTGCCCAGCAGGGGCTACTCTTCATTGCGGTTCCTGGGCTTCTCATTATGGTGACTTCTCTCTTGTTGTGGAGCACGGGCTCTAGGTGTGTGGGCATGAGTGATAGCAGCAAGTGGGCTCAGTAGTTGTGGCACACAGGCTTAGTTGCTCCACAGCATGTGGGATCCTCCCCAACCAGGGATCGAACCAGTGTCCCTTGGACTGCAAGGTGGATTCTTAACCTCTGGGCCACCAGGGAAGCCCAGTATATTCACTTTAATGGTATTTCAGTGGTATTGAAAACCTGCATGTTACAGCTCTGAATTTCATCTAAATCTCCAGATGTGGAATCCATCCTATTCTTATGATGGAGCAGGAAATGACATTGTCCCTCAGAATCGTTGTTAGGAACTTTATATTTTTGCATAGTTAAGAGATCACTTAGGGACAGTGTGCAGTCATATAAGAAAGGCTCCTAAAATTCTTGATAAAAAATGACTTTACTATTTCTCTGGGAGTCAAAGTGCACTAATCTGCAGATATGTCAATCTTCCCTGAGTACCACTTCCTAACAGAATATGTGCTACATTTAGAGTAGCAAGAGGCAGAGGCTGAGAAATGCTGATGAGCTCTTGGGTAGCATATCTTTGGCCTTTGGAGTAGTTTGAACTACTCCCCAGAAATTTGCATGCTTGCGTGCTAAGTCACCTCTGTTGTGTCCAACTCTTTGCAACCCCATGGACTGTAGACCACCAGGCTCCTCTGTCCATGGGATTCTCCAGGCAAGAATACTGGAGTGGGTTGCCATGCCCTCCTCCAGACGATCTTCCCAATGCAGAGATCGAACCTGCATCTCTTATGTCTCCTGCATTGGCAGGTGAGTTCTTTACCACTAGCACCACATGGGAAGCCCCATCAGAAGTTTATCATATTCCAAATTCCCTTTGATAAAATTGTGCTTTATTTCTCTAATGGATAATTTTTCTATCAGTCTCCACTACTTTTCCCTTACATGTTTAAAATTTACCTTATATTGCTTTGAACTAATCAACATATTCTTTTTTCATTATAATGCACTGGCTATAAATATTATCACAAAGTGCACTTGAACATTCATTATAAACTTGAACGTTTCTTTGAACTAACAGGATGACATTCATCAGCGTACTTGAATATCTGTGGTGCAGCTCTGCCAAATGGTCATCTGTCTTCTCTTTGAATTATAGAATCAGATTTCAGAATTCTGATATATGAAAACCTGTAAATAAAAAGATAGACTAGAATGATAAGACTAGAAGAGTCTTTTAAATGTCACCTCCTCTTTTCAGGTGCTGTACTACAAAAGTCATTCCACAGGATGAGATTTTACAGTCCATTCCTATCTCCTTCCCTTTCTTCTCTCTTCTTCCTTGTCCTCCTCTTTATGTAAACATTTACTGAGCACCCACGATATTCTATGCCCTATATTAATCATTGAGCACTTAGTAATGAACAATAATCAGTTCCTGCCTTAATATTCTGTTTAGGAGAGGAAAGAGACTATATTACTACATTCAGGAGCCCAGGTAGGACATCTGCATTCCTTATCTGAGTGATTAGGAAATATTTCTAGGGAAGTGATGCTTGAAATCCTCCTTTAAAGGACGGGAAGCAATTAGCCCAAGCAGGCAAGGGAGAAAAGGCATTCCAAGCAGAAGAGACATCACAGACCACACCATGGAAGAGTGAGGGTACATAAAGTGGTAAATGGGTGGCATGGCTGAGCATATTGTGTGAATGTGGATAAAGGGGAGTCCTGCTCACCTATTCAGATGATGGCATTGCAATCAAAGTAAAATTAGGGCTTCCCTGAGGGTCCAGTGGTTAAGAATCCACCTTCCATTGCAGGGGACACCAGTTCTATCCCTGGTCCAGGAAGATACCACATGCCTTGAGGCAATTCAGCCTGTGTGCCACAACTGAGCCTGCAGCTACTGAGCCCGCACTTTACAGCCCATGCTCCACCACAAGAGAAGTCACTTCCATGAGAAGCCCATGTATCACAACAAGACAGTAGCCCCTGCTCTCCATGCATAGCAACAAAGACCCAGCACAGCCAAAAATAAGTAAACAAATAAAATGTAAAATAAAATAAAATTAGCCCTTAATTTGAATCCTCTTCTTGAAAAGCTGACAGGAATAAAATGTAACTTCATATCAAGGAGTTGGTGATGGACAGGGAGGCCTGGCATGCTGCGGTTCATGGGGTCGCAAAGAATCGGACATGACTGAGCGACTGAACTGAACTGAACTGAATCAGAAGTGCCTTACTACAAAATACAGAAGAGGAAACAAAAGAAGTTTTTCATCTCTTCAACTTTCTTTTAAGGTTACTCTTACTATTTGCTGAGGGCAACAGTTATTAATAAGAGCAGTCAAGGGAACAATTTCTCAGTTATTCTCAGCTGATTTTCCTGGTGGTATTTCATTGAAATCAGAAGGATGTTAATTCTATTTTTCATAAGAGAGGAATATGACCACTGTGTCAAATAGAATCCAAACCTCAAAGAGTTTCACGTCATTTGGATTAGCCTCAGGAAATCCTGAATTTTATCTGATGTGGCCCATTATTATAATCACCAGAGAGGTTATTTGAGGACTGGCTATTAGCTTCATTTTGCATTCAGAGGCAGGAAGTGATAAATCTTAAAACAAGGATACATGACTTTTAGAACTGATATCACTGAGGTCTCTCTCCATCTCTCCCTCTTGACCTCTCTGCATCCTTCCTTTTGATTCTAATCCTTCCTATTTGCCCAGTCTCTTTTTCTTTTTTTTTCCCTTCTTAATTTATCTTGTGCTTACTGGTATCTCTTTGCACATCTAAATTTTTCTGCTGGAGATATTTGAGTTTCTAACACTTTCCCTTAAAAAATATTTCAACTAACTCTTCAAACTACTCACTTCTTAAGGAATGTCAAATAAGCTTCTCTTATGATTCCTCCCCTACTTCCTCCCATGCTTGACAGACCCTACCTAGAAGAATGCTATACTTGTCTGTGTCACTCCAGACCAAGTTTCTGGTAGAGAATCCTGTCTGTCCTTGGCCCTGCCCTGGCATTTTAAACAGGGATGTGTATGAAGACATGGATGGCAGAATTACCAAATCTGCAGGTGGATCAAAGCCAGGAAAGACGGCTAAGACCATAGACGACAGAATCCATTTCCAAAGTGATCTCAGTTGGCTGGAATGCTGAGTGAAACCAATGAGCTGAAATTTAAGTCAGGCAGATGAAAAGTCTGACATATTAAATTTAAAGGGAATTTTCAGAAACTCAGGTCCTGACTTAGATTAGGTCATGTGGACTAGATTGAAGGATTTTAATTGAATCTTAGCTTAATATAAGCCCAAAGCATGACACAGCTATTGAAAAGGCTAACATATTGTTAGACTGTGATAGCAGGTAGGGCCCAGAGAGAGAAATTGTCTTACTCTATCTACCGTGTGTTGTCAGGCCATATATGAAACATGATATTCTGTGATGAGGCAGAACAGAAGTAGATGGAAAGGAAAGGACAGTGAGAGGTAACAGAACTAAGAGGATCTGTAGGTAAATCATGTCACACGAAAATGTTAAAAAAAAAACAAACAAACTTGGAAGGAAACACGGAGAAGAAGACCTGCTAGAAGAGTTCACCCATTCAAGATCTGCCTCTGCTTGGTTTATTTTATTTCTGTGAGTTCTGAAATGAGTCCAGACTTCTTCCATGATAGTACCTAGTTCTAAGTATACGGATTTTCACTATCATGATTCAGCTATGGAAAGGGTTGGTTTCACCGATGTCTGCACTTAGAGGGATCCCATGCTCAGTTTAATGTCTCCCACTTGAAATTCATAACAATTTTGAAAAAGGGGACTGGCATTGCTATTTTTCACTGAGTCTCATAAATTATGTAGCCAGTCTTAGGTATAGAAAACATTCTTTTCTTCTTAGACCAGTTGGAATTTTCTAAGAGGGAATTTTGTTATGAAAATGAACCAACAAACAATGTTAGTTACACTGACTCGGTGGTAAAGAATCCACCTGCCAATGCAGGAGACACGGGTTCAATCCCTGTGTTGGGAAGATCCCCTGGAGAAGGAAACAGCAACCCTCTCCTATATTCTTGCCTGGGAAATTCCATGGACAGTGGACCCTAGTGGGCTATAGTCTATGGGGTTGCAAAAGAGTCAGACATGACTTAGTGACTGAACAACAACACCACCACTGATACCTAGGAAAGAATGAACTTTCAGACTACAGGTTAATCTTAAAGTGAACTAGAACTCTGTCAAAAATGCTATGAACACAGTTAAGAGAGTCTATAGTTTATGACTCCCTTGTGACTCATTTTTAGCTGCCCCAAATGATAAATTAAAATACACATAGGACCTGAGGTGGATTTGGGTTTGGCAACAAGGAATGAACCCTAAGTCATTGGTGGTAGCTTCATCATCACTTGCCAATCCTTTGTTTCTGACCTCCTTCTTCTGTCTCTTTCCACTCATTGGAAATCTCTGGGGCTCCTGGCTTCTTCAGTTGGGCACCACTTACTTCCTTTCTGCTTATTAGCCAATTAAAAAGGCTAGTTACACAAACTGCAGAACCTTGTCTTCCTAACTTATCAGTGGTATCATGGAAGGCTGCCAGATTTGGCAAATAAAAATACAGGATGTCCAGTTAAATTAGAATTTTAGATAAACAATGTATCATTCTTTTGTATATGTTCCAAATACTGCATGATATATATTTACCATAAAAAGTTTATTATCTAGATGAAATTCAAATTTGTGTGAAAGTCCTATATTTTATCTTGGAAGCCTAGCATTGTGGGTCTGCATAGATCCTGGGTTGCCCCAGTCATTCAAGATATGACTACCATCTAACCTCCTCAGAGTCCATTGGCATCTCTTCAGTTTTATTTTCAAGAACCAAAACTTCCCCCTGGATTTGTCTGATGTCAAATTTTGGCTCCTGCAATTTCTCCCTCCTCTCTAGTTCCTATTTCAACCAGAGAGCAGGAACCACTAGCGGATCCTGAGTTTAATCGAACAAACATCTGTCTTTCCCATTTCATATTAGTAATTCCTTACATTTATTCAGGTTCTCTTTCCCAATTTCACTGCCAAGTAATCCCAGAGAAATCACACATATTAGATTTTGCAACAGAGGTTGTAACTCATTTTCTCACCATTATTTTCCCAGTAGCTACTACAGTGCATGGCAACCAGTGGAGTTCAATAAATATTTGTTGAATGAGTTAATTAAAGAATAAATTGCCTACAGACTGTTTGCTAGATTAGATGGAACAGAGTGTTCTATTTTAATCCAGAGGGAAGGACTATGGCCAAGAGCATTAAGGTTTAGGAAAATCACTTTTATTTCAACAGCCACCCCTAATTTCCTACTATCAAAGGTCAAAGTGGTAGTATTGAGAATTCAAGAGCTGCCCAAATGTGGCAGTGTTCAGGAGGAGGCTGAATTCTGACCTGGCAAGGAACTAGTTCCACAGACAGAATTTCTAAACTGCAGTGAGAATTATTAGACTACTTTTAACTCTAAGATTCAAGGATGTTAATGCACTCTCTCCACTTTTTTTCTTCAGGCTTGAAAGTTACCTCGTTACTGAATCCTCTTCTGAGACCTAGCAGGTATACTGGTTACAGGCAAGCATTTATGATGTGTCAACTCCTTTTAGTTTCAGATTTTGTAGGGCATAAAGATGAGAAAGTTGCTCCTATTAATGGAAAGTAAGAAGCCCTTACTTTTTCTGTTTATCTTTGATTTATACGTTTCGGTGTCTAAATGTGGCCAGGCTTTCCTTGGCCTTGTTCAAAAAGAACACAATGTAATCATTGAAAATGTGTGGTAACTGCCTACATGTCCTTGTGCTCAGTTGCTCCGCTGTGTCTGACTCTTTGGAAATCCATGGTCTGTAGCCCACCAGGCTCCTCTGTCCATGGGATTTCCCAGGCAAGAATACTTGGACTGGGTTGCCGTTTCCTCCGCCAGGAAACATGTCCGTGGAAGAAATGTTATATGTTACCCAAAAGTACAGTCACTAATAGAATCCTAAGCTAGTCCCTCAACCTGAGAGAAAGAATTATTTGGAAGTGTAATAAACAT
Source organism: Giraffa tippelskirchi (assembly GCF_054371585.1). Taxonomy (NCBI): domain Eukaryota; kingdom Metazoa; phylum Chordata; class Mammalia; order Artiodactyla; family Giraffidae; genus Giraffa; species Giraffa tippelskirchi. The sequence continues at coordinate 215,672,201 of NC_137275.1, forward strand.
AACCGTACCCCCCAATAAGCCTGGAATCCTTATATATCTCTCAGTTCTTTTAATGTGGTAATGTGTGAGGGAAAGGATGAGCTATTTGGGGTAGAGTTATTGTGCATATCTTGAGCAGTGCCCGTGGTGCTGGTGGGCAGGGGAGTAAGGAGACAGGAGATAAAGGAGAGTAAGGGCAAGCTATGTGTTGTCCCCTGGGGCCAGAATAGGGGGTCTGTGATGGCTCAGGATGTGTGTCAGGTGTGAAGGCTGAGTAGAGGTTGCGTGTGTGCAAAAACAAGGATGAGTGGTGGAAGCCACATATATGATGTGGATTGGATCACAGGGCAAAGATTGTATGCATATATGCGGTCAAGATTTATATGAGGGTGGAGGTAAGTGTGGTGTAGGGCCCTAACTGTGTAATATAAAAGAGGAAAAAGTCTTGTGAATACACTGATCATGAGCATGTTCAGGTGTATATGGGAAGATGGTTGGTGTGGTGTGGATAAAGTAGATGTGTGTGACAGCATATTTAGAGGGTGGGATTAGATGTAGATAGTGTGTGTGGCTGTGAGAGACAGAGGGAGAAGCAGCAGCTACCTTTGGGATATGTATGCCTATCTTTGCATAGGATATGTTTTTTAAGTTATTTGTGTGTTGATAGGTTGTGTGTTTATGTTTGGACAAGGGTAAGAGAAGGGCATGTGTGTGTGTATCAGGGCAGAGTATTTCTGTACTGGATGGAGCTCTGGTATGTTGGCGTATAACCCAATGTGCATGTTTATGACACATGCGTATGTATGGTTAGCAGGTATGTGCTGCGGGTCCTATGGTAACAGTAAGACCCTACAAGAAGGAACACCAAGTCACCATTATGCAGCTTTTCTGTCTGACCTGCTTATCCTGTTTCCATTGTCACCAGCTACCAGGAAGATGCACTATGTGCTGGCTCAGAGCAGGTTGAATGTGAATAAAAGAAGACCTTTAGTCCCCACCCTTTGGGTTAGTCATGTCTAAGACACAAGCGGGTGGTGAGACGCCAACACAGTGCTCCCTAAGTTATACCCTGGTCACGGCCTTCAACGTTCTCCTGGAACCCAGGTGAAAAGGGTACACCCAAGATGTGTTCACACTGAGGGTTTTGTGTGGTACCCTCTTAGCATCCCTGAGTCTGAGCCACATCTCTGAGGCTGACATGTCAGCCTCTTTGTTTATGTGTGTGTTATTCACTCAGTTGTGTCTGACTCTTTGAGACCCCATGGACAGTAGCCCACCAGGCTCTGCTGTCCATGGAATTTCTCCAGGCAAGAATACTAGAGTGAGTTGACATGCCCTTCTCCAGGGGATCTTTCCAACCCAGGGATCGAAGCCAGGTCTCCTGCAATGCAGGCAGATTCTTTATATGTCATATTAATATTTTATTCACCTTTGTCCTGAAATTTGTAGACCCGTAGATCAGAGATACATGGACTTAGACTCTACCTTTCATAGAGATATGAAATCTTAGACCTTGATAAAGAATGGGAATGGTCAAGTGGTTCAATAATCTGAGCATGGATGTACTCTTTCCTCCTCTAGCTGAGAAATACTGCTCTGATCCAGTTCTCTCTATCTTAGACAAAAGGAATTTAAGATCTAAAAAGGTCAGAATCCTGCTCAAGGTGAATGCAGTGTAATCAGTAATTTTCGCCAGCTTGAGTTTCTCTGAGCTACCCATTTCAGACTTTAACATTTTGTAGCTGCCGTCTGTGTCGCTAAGAGTCGGACACGACTGAGCGACTTCACTTTCACTTTTCCCTTTCTTGCACTGGAGAAGGCAATGGCAACCCACTCCAGTATTCTTGCCTGGAGAATCCCAGGGACGGCGGAGCCTGGTGGGCTGCCGTCTATGGGGTCGCACAAAGTCGGACACGACTGAAGCGACTTAGCAGAGCAGAGCAGCAGTAGGTTTATGGGCTTCCCATGTGGCTCAGTTGGTAAAGAATACACCTGCAATCCAGGAGAGGTGGGTTCATCCCTTGGGTGGGAAGATCCCCTGGAGGAGGGCATGACAACCCACTCCGGTATCCTTGCCTGGAGAATTCCATGGACAGAAGAGTCTGGTAGGCTAAAGTCCATAGGGTCACAAAGAGTTGGACGTGATTGAAGTGGCTGAGCTGGCACGCACCGGTGGGCCTATATTTATTTAGCTCCATCTGTACAACCCTGAACATAGCATCTCAACTAAATAAGAATTCTTAATGAAGTTAGTTAGAAAAAGATGAAGATCTACTACAGCATAATGTGGGACTTGGGGAAATAATAAATATTCTACCCGAGTTTCAGTGAAAACTGAAAGAAGAGCAATTGTGACCATTATAAGACTTTTGAAATACACATTCATAATAAATAATGGGCTAAAAAATATCAGATGGTGTAGAAAGAAATTTCTGCATCAATGTTTGTCCAAAGGAACCACTCTGGTCTTTCCAAATTATGATCCTATGTACCTAGGAAATCTGTTTCTTAGACAAAATAGGAAATACCCCACCTTTTTGCCTTTGAAAACAGAACTTACAGAAAATAATATTCTGAACCCCTTAAATTTATCTATTATTTCCTTTCTGCTTTCTTTGATCTCAAGTTTATTTGTTTACTGATCAAAAAGAAGAACAATGGGAAAGAACTCATAATTTAAAATCAAATAGATCTCTCTGCAAATCATGGTTCTGTCTTTCACTGTGTGACCCTGGGCAAATATCTTAACCTCTCTGAGTCTCAGCTTCCCCATCTGTATAATAGTACAATGATGACTACTGTGCATAGTTATAAAAATTAAGTAGTATTCATGCACTAAATACCTGTCCCAGAGCAAGCAGTCAATGAACATGACTCCCATTTCCTTCCTCAACAGATGCTTTGACCTTTGCTTGCTATGCTGAGAAGTACCTTTGTCCAGTAGAGTCTCTAAAGGTAGGAGACACCTCACATTTTATCTGTCAGTGGAGCCTAGTAGGGCCAAGGCTTGGATCAGATGAATAAGGTGTGTCCCTTGGGGACAGAATTTAAGGAGGTGTCAAAAAACTCAGTAATCAAGATAAATAATGTTTGAAGTAATATTATTAAAATTAAAATGAATGCCTTGGGTAGTGAACATATTCTAAAATTAGATAGTGATGGTGGTTGCACAAATGTAAATATACTGAAAAACCACTGAATTGTACATTTTATTTATTTTTAGATTTGCTTTTTAAAAATTAAAGTATAATTGCTCTACAGTGTTATGTTAGTTTCTGCTGTACAACAAAGTGAATCAGCTATATGTATACATATCCCCTCCACCTGTGTCTTCCTCCTACCCACCCCTCATCCCCCTCATCACAGAGCACTGACTGAGCTCCCTGTGCTAGACAGCAGCTTCCCACTCTCTGTTTTACACATGGCAATGTGTATTGTACGCTTTAAAAAGATGAGTTTTATGGTATGTGACTTATGCTTCAATAAAGCTGTTAGATCCTGCATGCTGCAAGTAAGACCTGGAGCAGCCAAATTAATTAATTAATTTAAAAAGATTTTTTAAAAAGAAGGGATGTAGGGAAGATATGAGATTGGATTCTGTGTGGGCAAAATGCCAAGAGAGGAGGAGACCCCTGAATCGGGGAATGGAAAGGGCCGCCAGAAAGACTTTTCCAAACAAGACTATCTAAACTGACTTTTAAAAGTTGTTTAATGTGTGCTATGTGATATAGTCTCTCCCCTATAACCCTGGCCCTTAAATAAAACCTACATGTATGAGATATATGAGTAGGGGTTTGTATGCAAACCAATGGAAGGACTGGTTTTCATGACCTAGGTTGACCTGCTCAGAGTGAAAAATGGAACAAAGGAAGCAGAAGCACAGCATGAAGAAGAGACTATAAGATGTAAACTCCCTAGACTATGCATACACCTTACAAAGGGCTCTGAGCCCTTGTAGGTCATGGACTTGAAGAGTTGAGTCAGCTTAATCTAGCTCTCAAGGGTCAGGGAAGCCACATCTGAGATTCAGGATAAGATTTTATTTGTTGAGCAGGGTTAAATCCTGTTTGAGGGCTCATTGTGAGCCCAGGAGGGGTGGGGAGAATCTTGCTGGTACCTTCCACTTATAACTAAAGGGAAGGAAGAATAGATGGGAGTGGCACCAAGCAGGGCTTCAATAGACTCAATGAAAATACCTGGGACCCAGTTCTCTAAGACTCATACTTAAATTTGTTACTTGACGCATTCCAAGGGGTTATAAGGTGTTAGAACCTATAGCAACCTCAAGATCTCAGCCAGATAGCCACATTTCTTCTTTTGATAATAAATTGTTCCAGTTGAAGAGATGTTTACAACATTACCTTATATATGTATATTATTTTCTTTCTGCTAACCTTCCCTCATTAAAGGAGGCTTCCTACTGAAAATGATAGTTTAATATGAACCATGACAGAGTCTGTTTTCCTAGCACTCAAGAAGCACGAAGATAACCCTCTACTGGTTTTTCTGTACTAGTTTCTTGTCAATAAATCACTTTTCTTCCCAGAACTTTCTGACTACAGCCCAATTCTGTTTTATGGTAGGCAAGCCTCAAAAAAACTCACTCTGGCCCAAATTAGAGTTGGGTCTCCCAGCACCAGTATTTTTTTTAATGCTCCTCAGATTATTCTAATGTTCTGTTTTAGTTATAAATTCCAGGAACCGAATCTTTGGAGGCATGTGTATTTTGAAAATTCCTCATCCTCTCCTATCACTTAAGACGTTTAATGAGATGAGATTTAAAATTATCTGGTTCTATAGCTCAAGTAATTATTTAACACTCATTGTGTTTTATTTCCCAGATAAACAAAAGGCAGATTATGAAGGACTCTGTCTATTTTAATTAGGGAGCTCAGGCTTTGTCTAGGTGGGGTGTCACAGGAGGATTCCTAAAGCTCCAAGAGTAATTAAAATGAAAGAGACTGACAACATCCAGAGTTGATAAGGCTATGGAGTAACTGGGATTCTTACACAGGATACCTACTAATGCCCTATGACTCAGCATTTTCCACTGTAGATTATGTGCCAACAGAATGAGTACTTGTGTCAGCCAAAAGATCTATAAAATGTTTGCAACAGTTTTATTCAAAATATCTAAAAGCTACAAATGACCCGAATGTCCATCAACAGTAATAAATACACTGAGATGTATTCACATGATGACATACTACATAGCAGTAAAGAAGAATGACCTACTTATCCATGCCACATACTGGATGAATATCACAAACACTGAGTAAAAATTCATGCAAAAAAGAACCTGTTGTGTTTTTCCGTTTATATGAACGTTTAAGCAGGCAAAACTAATATGTGATGACAGAAATCAGTATATAGTGACCTTAGGGGTGGAGTATGACTCAAATGGAGGCATGCGGGAACCCTTTGGAGTGCCAAAATGTTCTATATCTTGATCTAGTATACGTATTTAAAAACATACCAAGTCATGTATTTAAGGTTTGGGCATTTTACTAGGTTAATACTTTTATTAAGTTATACCTCAGTAAAAATTGAAAAGAGGAAGGGATACAACAAGATTTGCATTCTGGAGTGACCACTCTAATTGTGGAATAGAGTGAAGGCAAGAAGAAAATATATCATTAATATCACTAAAACAGTGGTGGCCTGAAATAGGAGATAGATTAATTTGACACATAAAAGGTAAAGAAAAGAGGACTGAGTACTTCCTATGTGTTGATAGATGAGGGTAGAAGGATGTGTTAAGAATTATTCAGAGGATTCTGGCTTAGGCAACAGGATGGATGGTGGTGACATTTGCTGAGATTGAGAGCACAGAAGGTGGAGCAGACTTGGGGTCATATTTAGTAAATGATGAAAATTCTGGGAAGAACTAGGTGTGGACTAGGTAGGCCATCCACTCTCTCCAGCTGGTGTAATGAGAGGGTCATAATCTCAGTTTGAGTAACCCTCATTTTGTCAAAGAACAGGAAGAACAGGCTCTAGCTAGTCAGAGTGGCTGAGGGAGATGTTAAGGAGCCGCTGTCACCTTGTGAATAGGAATTTATGTTTTAAAAACAACACCCATGAAAAATAAAAATGGGTTTAAAGCAATCAGCCTCAAGTTTCCAAAATGCCAGAACAGGAAAATGTAAAGTTAGATCATGCCGAAGGAAATAAGTATACCTACAATCTTTAGATGTGATGAGGAACATAGAGCATGAGATCTTGAGAGTGAGATTATATAATTGATTGGATGGAATGAAGATTGAGGGGAGCGGCAAGAGCTCTGGGGCCAAACAGGTGCAGGTTCAAATCCTGTCTCTACTACTTGCTTGTATTTTGACTGTTCTTGTTGTTCAGTTGCTCAGTTGTGTCCAACTCTGTGACTGAGAGCAAGCCAACTGAACAAACACAGCCTCAGTTTATTTGAAAGTGTAGCAAATAGTACACACTCTCCCAGATATGATGTTTAAATAAATCCATGTATGTGGAAGAAGTCAATTCGTTATGGGTTTACCAATAGATGGGTTTCCCTTTCCTCTTATTATGGACACAGCATGTCCCCTATTTGTTGTTTGGTCACTAAGGCATGTCCAGCTCTTTTGTAACCCTATGGACTGTAGCCCACCAGGCGCCTCTGTCCATGGGATCTCTCAGGGAAGAATAATGGGGTGGGTTGCCACTTCCTTCTCCTGACTCGGGGATTGAATTCATGTCTCCTGCATTGGTAAGCAGATTCTTTACCACTGAGCCACCAAGAAAGCCCTTTTAAATTCATATAAAAAGTCCTAAAGGGTAAAATGGTTTACTCAGACCACTTAACTAAATACCACTGTATCTTCTGTAAGGATTTTGACTTTCAAAATCCTATCCTACAGCCTCTCCTGATTATGTGAAGTAATCCTCTTCTCCCTGTAATGCATGATATTAAAAAAGTAACCCTTAAGTACTGTAGGAAATGTCTTCATTCTTGTTCGTTCCATCTCTAATCTTCCATCTTTCTCTTATTTACGCAGTTAAAGATTATTGGACAGGATTCAGAGATTGAGTAATTGGCTGTAGCTTAAAATCATCAGTTTGACAAATATATTAGTTAGGATTAGTTTGACAGCATTTACCCAAAAGCTCTAAAAATGATGATTCAACAATACAGAAATGTATTTCTCATACAAAAGAAGTCTTGGAGGTAGGCATTCCTGGATTGGCTTGGCAGCTCTCTGATAACATTAACGCTTCAAGCTACTATATTTCTGTCCAATATCTCAGCACAGGGCTTCCATCCTCGAGGTGCCTTAGGATGCGGGATGGCATCATAAGGAAAAGGAAAATGAGGCACAAGGACAATAAAGGACCACTTCCAGGTGGGGTAGTTTTCCTTTGTTGTTGTTTAGTCACTCAGTCATGTCCGACTCTTTCGTGACCCCACGGGCTGTAGCCCACCAGGCTCCTCTGTCCATGGGATTTTCCCCAAGATTACTGGAGTGGGTTGCCATTTCCTCCTCCAGAGGATCTTCCAGACCCAGGGATCAAGTCCACATCTCCTGTGTCTCCTGCATTGCCAGTGGATACTTTACCACTGAGCCACCAAAGTTCCACAAAACATTTCAGTTTGCATTCCATTCACCAAAATTAGCTGCAAGGGAGGTTGCAAAACACAATTCCAGATGGTAATATGCCCACACAAAAATCTGGATTCTTCCGCTAAGGAGGGAGGAAAGAGTTTATGTTGAAATAGGCACAGAATTTGCATTCTAGTGGAATGGTAATTGATAGCATTTATTAAGTGATTACTATATGCCAGGGACTTCCCAGGTGGCTCAGTGGTAAAGAATCTGCCTGCCAATGCATTAGACTCAAATTCTATCCCTGGTTAGGAAGATACTCTGGAGAAGGAAATGGCGACCCACTCCAGTGTTCTTGCTGGAAGAATCCCATGGTCAGAGGAGCCTGGCGGGCTAGTCCATGGAGTCTCAGAGAGTCGGACATGACTTAGCAACTAAACAACAACAACTATATGCCAGGCATTGTAAGCATCTTACTTGTACTAACTTATCTGATATTTGCAACAATCCTTTGGAATAGGTACCATCATTATCCATATTTTGTAGAGAAAAGAAATAGAGACACAGAGAAGTCCATAACTTACCCAAATTGAAATATCATAACAAGTAGATCCAGGATATGAACTCAGTCTGAATTCCAAATGCATACTTAGAAACTCCATTCTGTATTACTTCTCCTCAGTGTTTTCATGTGTTAAATTTATGTTCCCTTCTGTCCATGGAATTTCCCAGGCGAAAATATTAGAGTGGGTGGCCATTCCCTTCTCCAGGGGATCTTCTTGACCCAGGGATTGAACCTGGGTCACCTGGGTCATTTGAGCAGGCAGATTCTTTACTCTCTGAGCCACCAGAGGAGCCCCATGTTCTCTTCTAGGCATAAATATTCTTACATATGTTTTGGGGGTGTAACTATTTGGTCCCAGTTCTCCATTTTTCCCTTAGTGGTGGTTAGGCCTTGGTAGCTGGATGCCTGGCTATACAGTCAATCAGGAGTGAATAGGAAAAATACAGGACCTGGGAGATTATTGGGTTGCTTACTGAATTACAGTGCTGCTGTGATGCAATAGGAACTAGGAAGTATCCTCCTCTTTTTTAAGAGCTGTGTCTTGAATTGGCATCAGTAATGACATCACTCATTGTTCAATTCAGACAACTAGACATCATTTCTGACTCTTCCCACTCCTTCACTCCCACATGTAATCAATTAGTCCTTCTGATCAAACCTCCTAAATATTTCTAGAATTTGTCAGCTTATCTCCATCTCTATTGTCTCACCTCCAAATCCATGGCATTATGACCTTTTGTTTGTGTAATTCAGTAGTCACATATATAGTGTTTCTGCCAGCCCTCTTGCTTGGGTCCACTCTCTAGGGGACTTGATACCCATAGCTGATCACATCATCCTTTCTTAAAACCCTTCAATATCTCCTCCTTTTCCTCAGGATAATGTCGAAACTCCTAACCTGATTTACAAAATCTTTCACTTCGAAGGCAGGCTGAAAGGCTGTCACAGGTTGAGTTCCCCAGGAAGATCACTTAGATGGAGATAAGGAGGCAGAAGTTTTATTAGGGAGTCCTCTTGGTGCCACCTCTATGAAAGGGAAAGGAAGGAAGCAAGGCTGAACAGAAAAAGAAGTTAAACTGTGAAGTAGTCTCAATGGAAGCCTCAGCTGCCAGTATGTTCCCGTCTGAAACTGGGATGACCCATCAGAACTGTCCTAAGGTGGAGTGAGATGGCTGGGTCTTTATATCTCCAAATTGATCAACATTGGATGCGGCTTACCCTGGGAAGTGGACTTGACCTTGGATGAGGCCATCTACACATTATACAGCTTCTTGTGCTAAGTCCAAGCCCTGTTTGGAACATTGACCCAAACTCAGCATTTTCGTGCACCACATCCTTGGGTACTCAGGACTTCTGACCTAATTTTCCTATTTACACTGGAGAGAGTAGGATGAAGGTGAGGCTGGCTAACCTCAGGCCCATCTTCCCATTTCTCTAAGGCCACACATTATACTCTTGGCTTTTGTGTGAGGCTCACATCTTCTGGATTCTGGAGTCTTTTCACCCTGTCAGAGGTTTCTTTCCTTGGGCCTCCTCTTATCCCACCTCGAGTAGGCATTGCTTTAGAATCCTTCACAAAGACTTAGGCAGCACCTAGGGTGTGGGCACATCCTCTCTATTCTCTTCTAGTCAGTCAAAGTTTTAATCCCTTTAGGTGGAAAAACAGCACTTAGGTTAACCTTCATCGACCCCACATTGACTAAAAAGTTTTTAGGAATTCTATGCTCGAGTCCTCTAGTTTTTCCCTTCTTTTTTAAAGTCAAAATTGCATTCCTTTCTCTCTGAAGCATCAAGTTCGCAAAGTTGAAAACCATGACTTTCAAGATTATTGTCTCCACTATAGCTTTTATAAAAGTTTACTCAGGAGTTCAAATCCAAATAATGTAACCTCTGTGTGTGTGTGTGTGTGTGTGTGTGCGTGTGTGTGTGTAAAAGTCTCTTCCCGCTCCTTGAATAGTGAGGGAAAATCAAATGATCTGTGCAAAAGAAAGAGAAAATATCCATATTGTTTAAAATCAATTGTACCTACCATACACATAAGCCTGCTCTGTCTCACTTTACCCATCCCTCCCTCTTGCTTCCTGGGATCGTATCCTAAATAAACTATCTGCATCAAAATCTTATTTCAAACTCAGCCTCCAGGGGCACTCAGTAAAGGGAAATGTATTCCTCATTAATTTCTAAGCATTCACCAGGGTTGCCTCATGCGTGCTCAGGAACTGGCCCCGCATGGCTTTCCATATGGTCCCCTCCTGATGTGTCTCGATGCAGACTCTGTTACTTACAGCTCAGATACCTGAGCCATTGACTACAGAATTCTTTCTTTGAGATTACCCCTGCTATCACCAGCAGACCCTCAGGGTAAAGGCCACTTTTCCAAGTGTGTTTTACACTTTGGAAATTGTGAAATTTACCACAGTTCAGAGATTAGCCTATAACTTTTAATGGGACATGCCTAATTGTGTGTGTCCCATCACACAAATACAATTCTGTCCTAAGGTTTCTTGCTGACAGGGCCAACTTCTTGCTTTGCTCGTGTACCTTTCTCCATGACTGGAAGGTTAGTTCACAATTCTACTTCTAGAATTACTCCTGGTACCTCCATACCAGAGTTCAAGCCAATCTGACTCTCTAGCATCAGAAAGAAGGGTCGTTTTTCTTCCTACATTATTCCAAGACCCACTTACGTTCTCCATTTCTTCTAATTTTTTCCTCAAAAATATATCTTTTTCCTAAGGTAACTGTCAGTGGGATATGTGTTACCTGCAAGGAAACCAAGTCATAGACATGTGATCTGACTCTATGGACTCAATAAGATACAAACACACAATGACTTTAATACAGTTTCTAAATCTTTTTTAAGAAGTCATTTGGGGAAATCGATACTTAATTTGGGTTAAGTTTGGTCATCTGACATGTTTAACATTTGGGCCATCTCTTAGTCTATGTAAAATTTAGTCCTTTTCTCCACTTTTCTGTTTTTACTGAATAGTCAAAACTCTTGGGGTTCAGTCTCACTGAGAGTTACCTTGGCACAAGTAGAAATCACAGAAGATGGCGAGTCAGACCATCTGTGGTTAACAGCGGGAGAAACCCAACTCATGCTAGCTCAAGCAGACTGCAAAATCTTGAGATAGATAGGAATGGCATTTGTCTTAGGAGGCACCAGAACAAAGGATTTGAATGCTGTTACGGCAATGGCACCCCACTCCAGTACTCTTGCCTGGAAGATCTCATGGACAGAGGAGCCTGGTAGGCTGCAGTCCGTGGGGTCGCGAAGAGTCGGACATGACTGAGCAACTTCACTTTCACTTTTCACTCTCACGCATTGGAGACGGAAATGGCAACTCACTCCAGTGTTCTTGCCTGGAGAATCCCAGGGACGGGAGAGCCTGGTGGGCTGCCGTCTATGGGGTCGCACAGAGTCAGTCACGACTGAAGCGCCTTAGCAGCAGCAGCAGCAGCAGCAGTATGCACTGTCCTCCCATCTCTCATCTCTGCTTCTACACTCTTTATTGAATTTTTTCTGGCAGACTTCTCTAATGAAGCTGAACAGAAGTTGTAAACTTATAGCCTCATAGCTTCTTTTAAAGTGATTAAAAACAAGAAAAATGTCTTTCACGTGTATTCAAAATTATTCTAATGTCTGATGCTCTTCATTTCTTTGTATAGATCTAAATTTCCATCTGGTATCATACTATGCCTGAAGAACTACTTTAACATTCCTTAATGTGCAGGACTTCTGACAATAAATATTTCAGTTTTGTTTTAGTTTTTGTTCATCTGAAAAAAAAAACTTTTTTGATTTTTGAAAGATATTTTCATGAAATATGAAATTCTGGGCTGAAATTCTAAGTATGCAGTAATCTTTTTTTCATTAAAAATTATTGTAACTCTTATCTTTAACTCTCAATATGTAACTTTTTCCCCTCTGGCTTCCTTCAAGATTTCCTCTTTCACTTTTTATTCTCAGAAGTTTGACTGTGAGGTGTCTGGATCCTGCTTGTGGTTTTTCTGGGCTTTATAGATCTGTATCTTCTGCTTTGTTCTCTATTCTCCTTCTGTCACTCCGATTATACATTTATCAGACTGATACCACAACTCTGGTATTTTTCTTTTTTCTCAAAATGTTTCAGTTTGGACAGTTTCTATTGACCTGACTCACCCTAATTCTTTCCTTAGCTGTATCTAGTCTGCTGCCAAGACAATTGAAGGAATTTTTCATCTCTTTCATGTTTTTTCCTTAGCACATCCAGTTATCTGTTTTTTATAGTTTCTATCTCTTAATGAATTTTACCATCTATTTCCCCTGGTGGCTCAGAGGTAAAGCCTCTGCCTGCAATGCAGGAGACCTGGGTTTGATCCCTGGGTCAGGAAGATCCCCTGGAGAAGGAAATGGCAACCCACTCCAGTACTCTTGCCTGGAAAATTTCATGGGCTACAATCCATGGGGTCGCAAAGAGTCGGACATGACTGAGCGACTTCACTTTCACTTTTTCACTTTTTTAAAAAAACTAGATCCTTTAACATATTAATCACAGTTGTTTTTAAAGTCCCTATCTGATATTTCAACATCTGAGTCATCTCTGCCTATTTCTATTAATCAACTTTACCTCTGGGCAGTAGGGGCATCCCAGGTGGCCCAGTGGTAAAGAATCTGCCTGCCAATGTGGGAGACACAAGAAATACAGGTTCGATCCCTGGGTGGGGAAGATCCCCTGGAGCAGGAAATGGCAACGCACTCCAGTATTCTTGCCTGGGAATTCCATGGAAAGAGGAGTCTGGTGGGCTACAGTCCAAGGGGTTGCAAAGAGTCAGACACGAATGAGTGACTGAACACATACACACACTAAGTAATATGTTATTTCTTGATTCTTTTGTAACTCATCATTTTTTAAAATTATTAGAGTATGGGCTTCCCTGGTGGTTCATTGGTAAAGAAAGTGCCTGCCAATGCAGTAGACTTGAGTTTGATCCCTGGGTCGGGAAGATCCCCTGGAAAAGGAAATGGCAACCCACTCCAGTATTCTTGCCTGGAAAATGCCATGGACAGAGAAGCCTGGTGGACTATAGTCCATGGGGTAGCAAAGAACTGGACACGACTTAGCGACTGAACAACAACAAAAGATAGTATGTATAGCAAAGCAGAAAGAGAATGAGTTAATAGTATTTATGCCTAGAAATAAGTATACCTCATTTTCCGTCAGACTAATATTATGAAAGGTTAGTCAGCCTAGTCACAAATTGAGCTGTTTGGGTTTTGTTGTTTGATTACATTCACTGCTCCACCATCTTCATATTCCCCAAGCAGTTGGTTTCTATTACCTTATGCTTAGAGTAGGGCCTGAGGTCCTAGAACATGTGTTTTCTTGCTTCACTCTCAGCTTTCAGCAATTCCTGTATACGTGTACCACAGATGGGGTCTGTCCACATTCTTGCCACCAATTAGTAGACAGATATTACTTGCGTTGTTTGGTGCTAGACTGTTTTGCTTGTACTCCTATCCCACCATCCATAGTTTTACCTGGCTGCAGGAGTGAAAAGATTTGTTGCTTCTGCCCAGTGGCATAAGGCTCTTATTTCCTTTAAGAGAAGCGTCTGGGAAATTGAGTGTGATTTTGTGCCTGATCCCCAGTAGCAGCTAATCACCTTCTTCATACCTGCACCCCTGGGGGAGGCACTCACGAGTTTTCTGCTCTTAGTCTTTATTCTGAGTGGCCAATGGAGGCCAAGGAATAGAGTTTGCTAGTGAGTGCAACATTTTCTTCTGTCTGGAACGGATTGCAGCGATTTCAAAATGACATTAGATCATACTTGGCCTTTAACATTTTAGCCAGTTTCTTCTTCTTCTTTTTTTTTTTTAATAAATTTATTTATTTTAGTTGGGGGCTAATTACTTTACAATATTGTAGTGGTTTTTGCCATACATTGACATGAATCAGCCATGGGTTTACATGTGTTCCCCATCCTGAACCCCCCTCCCACCTCCCTCCCCATCCCATCCCTCTGGGTCATCCCATTGCCCCAGCCCTGAGCATTTGTCTCATGCATCGAACCTGGAATGGTGTTCTGTTTCACATATGATAATATACATGTTTCAATGCTATTCTCCCAGAACGTCTCACCCTCACCTTCTCCCTCAGAGTCCGTAAGACTGTTCTATGCATCTGTGTCTCTTATTCTGTCTCGCATATAGGGTTATCATTACCATCTTTCAAATTCCATATATATGCACTAGTATACTGTATTGGTGTTTTTCTTTCTGGCTTACTTCACTCTGTATAATGGGCTCCAGTTTCATCCATCTCAATAGAACCGATTCAAATGTATTTTTTTTTAATGGCTGAGTAATATTCCACTGTGTATATGTACCACAGCTTCCTTATCCATTCGTCTGCTGATAGGCGTCTAGGTTGCTTCCATGTCCTGGCTATTGTAAACAGTGCTGCGATGAACATTGGGGTACACGCGTCTCTTTCAATTCTGGTTTCCTCAGTGTGTATGCCCTGCAGTGGGATTGCTGGGTCATATGGCAATTCTATTCCCAGTTTTTTAAGGAATCTCCACACTGTTCTCCATAGTGGCTATACTAGTTTGCATTCCCACCAACAGTGTAAGAGGGTTCCCTTTTCTCCACACCCTCTCCAGCATTTATTGCTTGTAGACTTTCGGATAGCAGCCATTCTGACTGGTGTGAAATGGTACCTCATTGTAGTTTTGATGTGCATTTCTCTAATAATGAGTGGAAAATTCTGAAAGAGATGGGAATACCAGACCATCTGACTTGTCTCTTGAGAAACCTGTATGCAGGTCAGGAAGCAACAGTTAGAACTGGACATGGAACAACAGACTGGTTCCAAATAGGAAAAGGAGTATGTCAAGGCTGTATATCGTCACCCTGCTTATTTAACGTATATGCAGAGTACATCATGAGAAACGCTGGGCTGGAAGAAACACAAGCTGGAATCAAGATTGCCAGGAGAAATATCAATAACCTCAGATATGCGGATGACACCACCCTTATGGCAGAAAGTGAAGAAGAACTAAAGAGCCTCTTGATGAAGGTGAAAGAGGAGAGTGAAAAAGTTGGCTTAAAGCTCAACGTTCAGAAAACTAAGATCATGGCATCTGGTCCCATCACTTCATGGGAAATAGATGGGGAAACAGTGGAAACAGTGTCAGACTTTATCTTTTTGGGCTCCAAAATCACTGCAGATGGTAATTGCAGCCATGAAATTAAAAGACGCTTACTCCTTGGAAGGAAGGTTATGGCCAACCTAGATAGCATATTTAAAAGCAGAGACATTACTTTGCCAGCAAAAGTCCGTCTAGTCAAGGCTATGGTTTTTCCAGTGGTCATGTATGGATGTGAGAGTTGGACGGTGAAGAAAGCTGAGCACCGAAGAATTGATGCTTTTGAACTGTGGTGTTGGAGAAGACTCATGAGAGTCCCTTGGACTGCAAGGAGATCCAATCAATCCATCCTAAAAGAGATCAATCCTGGGTGTTCATTGGAAGGTCTGATGTTAAAGGTGAAACTCCAATACTTTGGCCACCTCGTGCTAAGGGTTGACTCATTGGAAAAGACCTAATGCTGGGTAGGATTGGGGGCGGGAGGAGAAGGGGATGACAGAGGATGAGATGGTTGGATGGCATCACCGACTCGATGGACATGGGTTTGGGTAGACTCCGGGAGTTGGTGATGGACAGGGAGGCCTGGCGTGCTGCAATTCATGGGGTTGCAAAGAGTCGGACACGACTGATCGACTGAACTGAACTGAACTGAATAATGAGTGATGTTGAGCATCTTTTCATGTGTTTGTTAGCCATCTGTATGTCTTCTTTGGAGAAATGTCTGTTTAGTTCTTTGGCCCATTTTTTGATTGGGTCATTTATTTTTCTGGAGTTCAGCTGCAGGAGTTGCTTGTATATTTTTGAGATTAATTGTTTGTCTGTTGCTTCATTTGCTATTATTTTCTCCCATTCTGAAGGCTGTCTTTTCACCTTGCTTATAGTTTCCTTTGTTGTGCAAAAGCTTTTAATTTTAATTAGGTCCCATTTGTTTATTTTTGCTTTTATTTCCAATATTCTGGGAGGTGGGTCATGGAGGATCCTGCTGTGATTTATGTCGGAGAGTGTTTTGCCTATGTTTTCCTCTAGGAGTTTTATAGTTTCTGGTCTTACGTTTAGATCTTTAATCCATTTTGAGTTTATTTTTGTGTATGGTGTTAGAAGTGTTCTAATTTCATTCTTTTACGAGTGGTTGACCAGTTTTCCCAGCACCACTTGTTAAAGAGATTGTCTTTTCTCCATTGTATATTCTTGCCTCCTTTGTCGAAGATAAGGTGTCCATAGGTGCGTGGATTTATCTCTAGGCTTTCTATTTTGTTCCATTGATCTATATTTCTATCTTTGTGCCAGTACTATACTGTCTTGATGACTGGCTTTGTAGTATAGTCTGAAGTCAGGCAGATTGATTCCTCCAGTTCTATTCTTCTTTCTCAAGATTGCTTTGGCTATTCGAGGTTTCTTATATTTCCATACAAATTGTGAAATGATTTGTTCTAGTTCTGTGAAAAATACCATTGGTAGCTTGATAGGGATTGCATTGAATCTATAGATTGCTTTGGGTAGTATACTCATTTTCACTATATTAATTCTTCCAATCCATGAACACGGTATATTTCTCCATCTGTTTGTGTCCTCTTTGATTTCTTTCATAAGTGTTTCACTGATGAACATAGATGCAAAAATCCTGAATAAAATTCTAGCAAACAGAATCCAACATCATATTAAATAGATCATACATCATGACCAAGTGGGCTTTATCCCAGGAATGCAAGGTTTCTTTAACATCCACAAATCAATCAATGTAATACACCACATTAACAAACTGAAAGATAAAAACCATATGATTATCTCAATAGATGCAGAAAAAGCCTTTGACAAAATTCAACATCCATTTATGATAAAAACCCTCCAGAAAGCAGGAATAGAAGGAACATACCTCAACATAATAAAAGCTATATATGACAAACCCACAGCAAACATTATCCTCAATGGTGAAAAATTGAAAGCATTTCCCCTAAAGTCAGGAACAAGGCAAGGATGCCCACTTTCACCACTACTATTCAACATAGTTTTGGAAGTTTTGGCCACAGTAATCAGAGCTGAAAAAGAAATAAAAGGAATACAGATAGGAAAAGAAGTACAACTCTCACTGTTTGCAGATGACATGATCCTCTACATAGGAAACCCTAAAGATTCTACCAGAAAATTACTAGAGCTAATCAATGAATATAGTAAAGTTGCAGGATATAAAATTAACACACAGAAATCCCTTGCATTCCTATACACCAATAATGAGAAAACAGAAAGAGAAATTAAGGAAACAATACCATTTACCATTGCAACAAAAAGAATAAAATACTTAGGAATATATCTATCTAAAGAAACAAAAGACTTATATATAGAAACTATGAAACACTGGTGAAAGCTAGTTTCTTCTTAACCGTTTTTATTTTGGTAACCTTTTCCTCCAATAATCTGCCACAGATGAGAGTGTTATGTGTTCTGTCTCTCTTTGGAGTACCTTGTCACTCTTTGGAATTCAATTTATTTAATTTTCTTTTTTTAAAAAAATTTGTTTATTTATTTATTTGGCTGTGCCAGGTCTTAGTTGCAGCACGTGGGACTTTTTTTTTCTTCCTATAGCATACAAGATCTTTAGTTGTGGTGTGTGGGATCTGGTTCCCTGACCAGGGATTGAACCCAGGCCCCCCCCGCATTGACAATGTAGCATCTTAGCCACTGGACCACCAGGGAAGTTCCTACTTCACTGCCTCATGACTTAAGCTTTGTGATGGGCTCAAAAAAGTTAAGTTTTTGTCAATTATCTGGCATTTTTGTATATTAGAGAGGGACTAATGGTGTTTTGAAACACCAAAGCAAAAACTAATTTTTTGAGCCTTTCTACCTCCTAGGTAGAAGCAGAACTCTCTTATAGTTTCTTCACTGGGAAGATGCTTCCATTAAGGAAACAAACATTAGGGAGAACCTAATGTTTCTTCCATTGGTCTCGGTCACACACTCTTTCTTTTACCAGTCACTGATCATGGCATGGTTCTCTAGTTTGCCTCACCTGGCAAGGGAGTCAGGCTCTCTGGCCAGAAGAGGTAGAATGAATTCCTAACAGACAAAAACAGTAGTCTGAAATGTGATAAGCACAGGTAATTTCTAAAACTGTTAATGAAGAAAGTAATATACACACATGGTGAAAAATTGAAACTTTACAGTGAGATGTCATTCTCTCCCAAATCTTACTCCAGTCATCTTTCACAGAGACAACTATTGTTAGCAATTTCTTGAGTTTCCAATCACAAAGTTTCTCTCTGTATAGTAACTTATACACACATAAACACATACCTCCACTCAAAATAGATGCTTTCTTAGACAAACCTCCACTTAACTGACTCATAAGATTAACCAGCACTCTTCACTCTTCCTATGAGGCCCACAATGAATACCTACAGCATCCACATGACAGCTTCTACCAGGTAAGTTACATGCTTACCAAAAGTCAGTTGTATTTATTTTAAGCCTTTTTATAGAAGCTTGAATACTTTGGCCACCTGATTTGAAGAGCCAACTCACTGGAAAAGATCCTGCTGCTGGGAAAGATTGAAGGCAGTAGGAGAAGGGGGCGACAGAGGATGAGATGGTTGGATGGCATCACCGACTCAATGGACATGAGTTTAAGCAACTCCCAGAGATGGTGAAGGACAGGAAATCCTGGTGTGCTGCAGTCCATGGGGTCACAAAGAGTCAGACACGACTGAGCGACTGAACTGAACTGATACCAGTTGTGACTATTATTATACTTAACTAATTCAATTAAATATTACATAAGCTAGTTAAAAACTGAGTGCAAAAGAAGCCATCACTTTATGTAAATTCTTTGTAAAGACTTGCTAAAGGTTACTTCTTTTTTTAAAAAAAATTAGCTATGGGAGAAACAACTAAAAATGATTGGGAGGAACTGAAAAATCAAGAAGGATTTTGTGATGAGATTGCTGCAAAGTTAAGTTTGAACTTTACTTCATTTACTTAAATATAAATAATGTTTGAAAATTTTCAGGCTTGCTTTAAATGTAAAGCATAAAAAATGTACTTTGGATGTAGTTTATTCAAGAAAGACAACATGAAACACTAATTAATAAATTCATACCCAAAGAAAATATTTTAAGTTAAAATTCAATTGTTAAAATATGTTCAAAAATATATTTTTTCATGATTTCCTATTGTATGACTTTTTTTGATTAAACATCCACTGATAGTCTTGACTTCATTGGATAAAAGGGTTTCTACTGTGCATATATGTATGTTTGAAGAAGGAAGTAAAGAGTAACAGTGTGTGTGTGAGTATGTATGTGTTCACATAAGTGTACATATGTACACCATCTTAGTGAGCAGAAGTCAGAAAATGTATCTCTAACAAAATGACATTTTACCAGAAGTCTGAAGGAAGTGAGTCAACCACACAGTTATCAGAGTGTAGAACATTTCAGGCAAAGAGAACAGCAAGAACAAAGGTCTGATATACTTTTGATTATGGATGACTGGTTGAAATAAATTATGGGTCACTGATATACTAAAAACTATATAGCAGTCTCAAAATTGAAGTGAATGAGATAAAAATATCTCCATTGATAAATAATAAATGCAAGACATATATTATTTTTACATTCAAATTTGATCATTAGAACCTCATGTTCTATGTAACTGTACAAAATGCATAAATAAAAAACTATTAAAAATACAAAATAAAATGGAAAGAAGCAAAAAGTATAATAGGAATTTTCACTCAACACTACCAGTTGATAACATTAAATAGACAGAAAATAAAGAAGATTAGAAAATTTAGATAAAAATAAACGTGCTTGAACTACTAAGTATGTGATTTGTATCTTCATGTGTATTTTAAACAAATAATTTAAACTTTTTCTGATCCTTTTCCAGAATCATACCTTTATTCCTATTTTGCATGTTGCAACATTGACTAGAATGTTCAGATCTAAATTAAAATTTAAATTAAAAGCTATTTACACCTTAAGTTGGAGAAGGCAATGGCACCCCACTCCAGTACTCTTGCCTGGAAAATCCCATGGACGGAGGAGCCTGGTAGGCTGCAGTCCATGGGGTAGCTAGGAGTCAGACACGACTTAGCGACTTCACTTTCACTTTTCACTTTATGCATTGGAGAAGGAAATGGCAACCCACTCCAGTATTCTTGCCTGGAGAATCCCAGGGACGCGGAGCCTGGTGGGCTTCCATCTATGGGGTCGCACAGAGTAGGACACGACTGAAGCGACTTAGCAGCAGCAGCACTCCTTAAGTGATCTGACCACTGTCTAGCACTCTGACTTTGTGTTGAACCCATCTTTCCTTTTGCAACATAACATAGAAGTCTTATTTATGATAAATGAAGAGGATAAAGTGTTAACTAGCTTTGGCAATGTCATTGTATCTGGCCAAAGTAGGAAAGTCGAAGGGTAGGGATAATGGAGCAAATATAGAAAGTGGGACAAGATTTGGCAGTAAGAATCTGTAAAAGACGTTCACTGGTAATTTTCTATGTTTCTATCCTAATATGAAAACTTAGATCACATCTTTGTTTACTTTGATAATTTTTTTTTTAAAGTAAAGTACCAAAACCTTGAGAGAAACCCTATTTGATCATGGTGGTAGTCCTATTAATTTGCAGTTGTATTTGTTATTCTAGTGTTTTATTTAGAATTTTCACATCTGTTTTCACTAATTAATCTATTCTGGCCAGTATTCTTTTTGTATGTGCTAACCCTAGTTTTCATGTGAGGATTATGTTGGGTTTACATAATAAATTGGAAAGTTTACTCATTTTGCAATGCTCATTCTTAATATATTCAGTCAATAAATATTTATGGTATGTTGAGTTTAATTTTAGGTTCTGAGCTTATAGCAGTAGACAGACAAGGTTTCTACATTCAGGAAATAGCGCTTTCATTCTAAAGTAGAGTAAACCAGAAGTAAAGAGGTAAATTGACAAGTTTAAAAAATCAGATGTAATAAGTACTTGGTAGAAAATGAAAACCGAGTGACTTTAGACTTAATGGTCTAAGCAGGCCTCTCTGAAGAAGTAATATGCAAGCTGAGACCTAAACAGTAAGAAAAAGAAGCAAAAAGAGAAACATGGAACTGTGAGTCAACCTACTGCTGTAATTAGAAAAATAATTTTGCTGGTTTAGGGTTATGCATTCACTGGTATGGTCACACGATACTGTTCTCTCCTCATATTGAAAGTAAACCCCTCACGTGCATACAAAGTTTCCTTCTTTGGTTTCAGGTATAGTAAGTTTTGGGTTTTGTTAATTTAGTGACTGTCTACGAAAGCGATATACCCTATATGTCTTTCTTTTGTATTGTAAGTGAAAACCAGGTGGCATAAGCATATACATAACCAGATTTAGTATGTAGAGCCTGGTGCTCACTGTGTCACTCTGTTCCCCTTTCAGAAGTGCACGTTCTTTTACCCTTCAGGCTGTTCTCTCTTTCATTTCTCCTTTCCAGAGCATAGCCTGCCACCTGTTAGATACTAGATAGACTTGCTCCAGTGAGAACCAACTTATTCTCCAATCATCACTTAAAACTGTGGAATAGCCTTTGTTACTTGGCTCTGTCAGAATGAAACAAAGGTTTGCTGGGGACTTCAGAAACATAGGAGTAGAAACAGAGAATCAGTGATATCCTGGAGGTAAATACTGATTAACCTTTACAGCACTCCTTGAAAATACAGTTTGGGATCCAAAGGTTGTGATTTTTTTTATGACAGTGAAAACTGCTTGAATGATTAAAAAGATCAGGAACTCTGGAGACTTGGTAATAAGTTCCAGCTGGAGCAGCACATTGCTTTAGACTTTTCCACTTCAGGGCTCTAAAATGGTGACATAGTTGACATTGAACCAGCTTAAAGATTCTTTAGGACAATCGAGTTGGAGCTCCTTGTAAAAATTACTATTAGTTTTCACTATCTATGGAGGATTAATATTAATGACATTAATACTGGACCACCTTAGCATAACTATATCTGGTAGCCCGTGAAAAAGTTTGTATGCTTCAGAATGACCTTCAGACACTCTCAAGATGACTTTTTTAGGTTCTGCTTATAAGAAATTGAGATTTGTTTGAGAGAAGAGTTTTGCCTGGTAAAATTTCACATGTGCATCCACAAAAGGAAAAGATCCAAATCAATTATTTCAAAGTATAAATAAACATCTTGAGCCTTCTTTAACTATCCACATTTTCAAGCATAAAATTATAGTAAATTTTTCAAAATTTCCATCTTTGAACTAAATTCATTAGGCCTCTACAAGCTTATCCTTTTCTTAATATTTGCTGAAAACATTTTTCAAACTAGGAGACAAGAGCCTGGAGAATCCCAGGGACGGGGGAGCCTGGTGGGCTGCCGTCTATGAGGTCGCACAGAGTCGGACACGACTGAAGCGACTTAGCAGCAGCAGCAGCAGCAGCAGCTAAGCTCTTATTAGGTCTTCCCTTGTGGCTCAGTGGTAAAGAATCTGCCTGCCAACGTAGGAGATGCAGGTTTGATCTTTGGTTCAGTAAGATCTCCTAGAGAAGGGAATGGCAACCCACTACAGTATTCTTGCCTGGGAAATCTCATGCACAGAGGCGCCTCATAGGCTACAGTCCACGGGGTAGCAAAGAGTCAGACACGACTTTAAGACTGAAAAACAACAGCAAAGCAATTATTAAGGTCGATCCTGACATTTGCCACCTGGATCCCAAACACTCATCTCCACTTTAGCATTTTCCTGTTGCTCCACTACTCTCTAGCAGATCACTTGCATTAGTCTAAAAACTTGCTGCAGTATTACATTTCTTGGGGGGATAAATCCCAAAATCTTCCTTGGCTGCATGTCTCCTTCATGTAGTTCCCTGTTTTTCTGCTCTGTTTTATAGCACTCAAAGTATCATCTATGTCTTCTCCAGAAAAGGTGGCACCACTCAGTCAAGGTCACTAATGATCTAATTAGACTAATAGTCTAATTAGTCACAAATCTAATGGTCATTTCTCAGAATTTATCCTATTGAACCTCTGCAAATGTTGGTATAATTAATCATAATTGAAAGTGAAAGTGTTAGTTGCTCAGTCGATACAGCTCTTTGTGACCCCATGGACTGTAGCCCACCAGGCTCTTCTTGGGATTTCCCAGGCAAGAATACTGGAGTGGGTTGCCATTCCCTTCTCCAGGGGTTGTCTCAACCCAGGAATTGAACCTGGGTCTCCTGCATTGTGGGTGAATTCTTTACCCTCTGAGCCACCAAGGAAGCCCAATCACAATTACTCATATTCATATATCATAATTAATCATGTTCTTCCTTTTTATCTCTTTCTTTTTTTAACTTTTTTTTTTTTTTTTTGGCTGCACCCTATCTCATGTGAAACCGTAGTTCCTCAGCCAGAGATCAAATCCACATTCCCTCCATTGGAAGGCAGATTCTTTTTTTTTTTTTTGGAAGGCAGATTTTAACACTGAGCTGCCTGGGAAATCCCTTACCCTTTTCTTTATCTGACTTCTATAACACTAAAGTCTTCTGCTTTTCCTCCTACCTCACTAGTTATTCTGCCTCAATTTTCCATGTTGGATTAATTTATTTTGCTAATTTTAAATGTCTGAGTATGAGTATCTCAGAGTTCAGTCCTCAGGCCTCTTTTTAAAATCAATACTCATGACTTTATCAATCTGTTTTATCAATCCTTTTAATGTTGATGACTTTTTCATCTTTTGGGTCTGTGGATAGAATGGTATTTCAAAATAATGACTTCCTTTGTTACAATTTATATTTTGCATCTAAAAACATTTTTTAAAAGAAAGGATTCATAGAAATCTAGATTACCAAGGAGTTCTATGGCATAGAAAAGGTTAAGAACACCCTGCACTATTTCATTCATGACTTTAATGTCTATTTACATTCAGATGACCCTCAGATTTATATTTTCAACATTTAAATTTTATTCCAGTTATTTACTGCTTTGTAACAAACTGTCAAAAAACACTGTGGCATAAAACAACAACTGTTCTATTATAACTCATCATTTTGTATGGAAGGACTTTGATATCGACAGAGATTGTTCACCGGTATTCGACTGGCAGACGGCCAGGTCCAGAGAGTCAAAGATAACTTCACCCTGGCAGTGATGGCTGAGAAAGCTGAGCTTATCTATCTGGGCCCATTAACTGAAAAACCTACTGTGGCCTCTCCAGCATGTCTCCAGTCTGAAAGCAGTAAGATTTCTTACATTGAGAACTGGAGCACCCTATAGTGTATAACAGGCATGGGTAGAAATTGCAAGGCTTCTCATAGCCTAACCCAAGGTTTTCCAAGATGCCACTTTCTCTACCTTTTATGGGTCAAACAAGTCTCTAAAGCAGTCTAGATTCAAGAAGAGGGGAACTAGGATGTACCTCTTAAAGGGAAGAGAAGCAAAGAATCCATGGTCATCTTTAATCTACCACAGATGTCTAATAAATATCTTACTTGTAATGCATCCAAGCAACACTCTTAATTTCCTCTCCAAATCTCCTCCTTCTGGTAATCACCATCCCAGAAAACTGGACCACTATGCACCCAGTTACTCAAGCTCCATATCTTAGAGCAGACACAACTGTTCTCCTTTTCTTCATATTCTATCAGTTCAGTTCAGTTCAGTTCAGTCGCTCAGTTGTGTCTGACTCTTTGCGACCCCATGAATTGCAGCACGCCAGGCCTCCCTGTCCATCACCAGCTCCCGGAGTTTACCCAAACCCCTGTCCATCGAGTCAGTGATGCCATCCAACCATCTCATCCTCTGTCATCCCCTTCTCCTCCTGCCCCCAATCCTTTTCAGCATTAGGGTCTTTTCCAGTGAGTCAACTCTTTGCATGAGGTGGCCAAAGTATTAGAGTTTCAGCTTCAACATCAGTCCTTCCAATGAACACCCAGGACTGATCTCCCCTAGGATGGACTGGTTGGATCTCCTTGAAGTCCAAGGGACTCTCAAGAGTCTTCTCCAACACCACGGTTCAAAAGCATCAATTCTTTGGCACTCAGCTTTCTTCACCATCCAACTCTCACATCCATACATGACCACTGGGAAAACCATAGCCTTGACTAGATGGACCTTTGTTGGCAAAGTAATGTCTCTGCTTTTAAATATGCTATCTAGGTTGGTCATAACTTTCCTTCCAAGGAGTAAGCGTCTTTTAATTTCATGGCTGCAATCACCATCTTCAGTGATTTTGGAGCCCCCCAAAATAAAGTCAGCCACTGTTTCCACTGTTTCCCCATCTCTTTGCCATGAAGTGATGGGACCAGATGCCATGATCTTAGTTTTCTGAATGTTGATACTCTATATCTGGTTTTATTATATTAGCCAATCCTGTTGGCACCATCTTCAAAATATATCCTGAATCTGACTGCTCACTCTATTGTTCTTGTTTTCATGGATCCTATATTCTAATGAAACAGATAAGCAATAAAAATAAATATACCCCCACCATCCATACCATTTTTCCCCTGAACTATGTTAATAGTCTCCCACGTAGATGATTAACTCATATCCGCATGGTTTCTTCCTTATACAATAGCCAGAGAGATCTTTTTAAACTATGAGTCAATCCTGTCATCCACGTGCTCATAATGTTCCAGTGACTTCACGTCTCAAAGTAAAATCCAAAGTCCTCACTATGACCTTTGGAACCTTAGATTGCCTGGACTCTGGCCACGACTCTGACCAATTTCCTCCCTTTCTTCCCTTCAGTCAGTCTACTTAGCACCACTGGTTTAACTGCTCTTCCTCCAAGAAGTCAAACGTGCTCCTCTGCAGGGCCTTCCCACGTGAACTTCCATTAAATGGAACCCTCCTTCTTTACAAATTTGCATGGCTTGTTCCTTCCCTGTGTTTGGGTTTTGCTCAACTGTCATTGCTTCAGAGAAGTCCTCTCCTACTGCAGCACACATATTCACTCTCTTGCACTACACTGTGTTTATTTTTTGTGTCTGCTGGCTTTACGAGAATATAGGTTCCCAAGGGACTTTCCTGGTGGTCCAGTAGTAAGACTCCACGCTCCCAATGCAGGCGGCTGGGTTCAATCCTTCATCAGAGAATTAGATCGCACATGACACAACAAAGATCAAAGATCTGGCATGCTGTGACTTAAGACCCAGTGCAGCCAAATAAATAAATAATAATAATAAGAAAAGAATATAGATCCAGAGAACGGGAACTTAGTGATGCTCACTGCTATTTCCCCATCACTCAAAACAGTGCCTATTATGTTAACAGGTGCTCAATAAACATTTGTTGAACTAATAAGTAAATGTGATTAGTCTGCCAGTTGGGTGATCCAACAGGAGCCAGACGTTCACTAAAATCTTGGGGATAATTTGGCTCAAATTATCCAACATCATCCCTAATGGTAATATTGAGGAGATTCCATTGCAAATCAAAGAAAGGCGTAACATTTTTGAATCTGCTTCTCATTTATTTTTCCTAAGGACCTAATAATAATAGTACCTCTTTGAAGAGTTATGAATTGCCAAACATTAATGCAATTACTTTCATTTTGTTTCTTCTTTAGAATATTAGGTTCTTTCCTGTCTCTTTCTGGTGTATACATTTTATAATGTTCTGACAGTATTCCAGTTCCACTGATAAATGTATGTACCCTAGTCAAGGTTAATTAGTGATCTAAATCATGGAGTCAATCAAGGCCCATGGACCAGATGAGTTGGTCAAGGTGAGGGATGTCATAGACATAAGAAGGGTATGAGAATGGTGCTGTAAAATAGGAGGTTATTAGTATTTGTGAAAATTTCCCTTTCCTAGTCAATGTTAAGTAAGGACATAGCCTGAGCCCCATTGTACCACATATTCTAAGTGGTTAGTAAAGTATTCCAAGCTAACATAAAAATATTAAATTTTATATTTTTTAAACACTAAAAGCAATGTGAACACTAGCAAAAATGGTCAAATTTAACTTTTTTCCAGAACTCTAAAAATTACCCAAAGACCTGCAACCATCTGAGGAGACTTTATTTAAGAAAAATGGCAAAATCTAGGTAAAAACACTTAGGTTTTTGACGTTTTCATATGTACCTTATTTGCTTACCTTGAGTGAGTGGAAACAAACAACACACCAAAACTTATGGGATACAGCTAGAGCAGTGCAGAGAGAAATTTATAGCTGTAAATACCTGTATTAAAAAAGAAGAAATCACATATCAATCATTTAAGCTTCCACCTTAAGAAATTGAAAAAAAAAACACAGAGGAAACTAGGAAATTCCCTGGTGGGCCAATGGTTGGGACTCAGTGCTTAGAACTTAAAACTACTTTGAACTGCCATGGCCCGGATTCAATCCCTGGTCAGGAAATTGAGATCTGTGTCACGTGACCAAAATAAAAAAATTTCTAAATGTAAAAAAAAAGGAGGGGAAGTTAAACCCAATGTAAGCATAAGAAAAATTATAAAAATTAAAGCAGAAATGAAGGGAATAGAGAATTTTAAAATAGAGAAATCAATAAAGTCTGAAGCTGGTACTTTGAAAGATAAAATTGACAACCTTTAGCTAGACTAACCAAGAGAAAAGAAGAGGATTCATGTTACTAAAGTCAGTTAGGAAAATGGGGCCATTACTACCAAGCTTACAGAAATAAAAAGGACTACAAGGGCATAATACTAACAACACTTTGTCAAAAATTAGGTAACCTAGATGAAATTCCCAGAAAGAAACAAACAACTGAAATTGATTCAAGAAGAGATAGAATATCTAAATAGACCCATAACAAGTAAAGACATTAAAATAGTAGTTTTTAAAATTTATTTATTTATTTTATTGGAGGCTAATTACTTTAAAATATTGTGGTGTTTTTTGCCGTACATTGACATGAATCAGCCACAGGTGTACATGTGTTCTGCCATCCTGAAACCCCTCCTACCTCCCTCCCCATCCATCCCTCTGGGTTGTCCCAGTGGACTGGCTTTGAGTGCACTGTTTCATGCATCGAACTTGGACTGGTCATCTGTTTCCCATATGGTAATATACATGTTTCAGTACTGTTCTCTCAAATCATCCCACCCTTGCCTTCTCCCACAGAGTCCAAAAGTCTGTTCTTTATATCTGTGTCTCTTTTGCTGCCTTGCATGTAGGGTTATCATTACCATATTTCTAGATTCCATATATATGCATTAATATACTGTACTGGTGTTTTTCTTTCTGACTTACTTCACTCTGTATAATAGGCTCTAGTTTCATCCACCTCATTAGAACTGACTCAAGCGCATTCTTTTTAATGGCTGAGTAATATTCCATTGTGTATACATACCATAACTTTCTTGTCCATTCTTCTGCCGAAGGATATGTAGGTTGCTTCCATGTCCTAGCTATTGAAAACAGTGCTGCGATGAACATTGGGAGTACACATGTCTCTTTCAATTCCGGTTTCCTTGGTGTGTATTGCTTCCCTGGTGGCTCCGACGGTAAAGCGTCTGCCTGCAATGTGGGAGACCCGGGTTTGATCCCTGGGTCAGGAAGATCCCTTGGAGAAGGAAATGGCAACCCACTCCAGTGCTCTTGCCTGGAAAATCCTATGGACAGAGGAGTTTGGCAGGCTACAGTCCATAGGGTTGCAAAGAGTTGGACATGACTGAGTGACTTTCCTTTCCTTTTCCTTTTCCTCAGTGTGTATGCCCAGCAGTGGGATTGCTGGGTCGTATGGCAGTTCTATTTCCAGTTTTTTAAGGAATCTCCACACTGTTCTCCATAGTGTCTGTACTAGTTTGTATTCCCACCAACAGTGGGAATACACACCCTCCACACCCTCTCCAGCATTTATTGTTTGTAGACTTTTTGATAGCAGCCATTCTGACTGGCATGAGATGATCCCTCATTGTGGTTTTGATTTGCATTTCTCGGATAATGAGTGATGTTGAACACCTTTTCATGTGTTTGTTAGTCATCTGTATGTCTTCTTTGGAGAAATGTCTGTTTAGTTCTTTGGCTCGTTTTTTGATTGGGTCATTTATTTTTCTGGTATTGAGCTGCATGAGCTGCTTCTATACTTTTGAGATTAATTCTTTGTCAGTTGCCTTGTTTCCTATTATTTTCTCCCATTCTAAAGGCTGTCTTTTCACCTTGCTTATAGTTTCCTTCGTTGTGCAAAAGCTTTCAAGTTTAATTAGGTCCCATTTGTTTATTTCCAATATTCTGGGAGGTGGGTCATGGAGGATCCTGCTGTGATTTATGTCGGAGAGTGTTTTGCCTATGTTTTCCTCTAGGAGTTTTATAGTTTCTGGTCTTACATTTAGATCTTTAATCCATTTTGAATTTATTTTTGTGTGTGGTGTTAAAAAGTGTTCTAGTTTCATTCTTTTACAAGTGGTTGACCAGTTTCCCCAGCACCACTTGTCAAAGAGATTGTCTTTTCTCCATTGCATATTCTTGCCTCCTTTGTCAAAGATAAAGCGTCCATAGGTGTGTGGATTTATCTCTGGGCTTTCTAGTTTGTTCCATTGATCTATATTTCTGTCCTTGTGCCAGTCATACTCTCTTGATGACTGTAGCTTTGTAGTATAGTCTGAAGTCAGGCAGGTTGATTCTTCCAGTTCCATTCTTCTTTCTCAAGATTGCTTTGGCTATTCGAGGTTTTTTATATTTCCATACAAATTGTGAAATTATTTGTTCTAGTTCTGTGAAAAAATACCATTGGTAACTTGATAGGGATTGCATTGAATCTATAGATTGCTTTGGGTAGTATACTCATTTTCACTATATTGTTTCTTCTGATCCATGAACATGGTATATTTCTCCATCTGTTTGTGTAATCTTTGATTTCTTTCATCAGTGTTTTATAGTTTTCTATACATAGGTCTTTTTTTTCTTTAGGTAGATATATTCCTAAGTATTTTATTCTTTTCATTGCAATAGTGAATGGGATTGTTCCTTAATTTCTCTTTTGTCTTCTCACTATTAGTGTATAGGAATGCAAAGGATTTCTTTGTATTAATTTCATATCCTGTAACTTTACTATATTCATTGATTAGCTCTAATAATTTCTGGTGGTGTCTTTAGGGTTTTAAAAGCACCCCAAAGGAAAGCCCCAGCCCAAATGGTTTTGATAGTGAATTCTACTGAACACTTAAAAAAGAATAAACACAAATCCCTCAAAAGCTTTCCAAATTTTAGAACAGGAGGGACTACTTCCCAATGATTCTATGAGGCCAATATTGCTGATTCCAAAACCAAGGATATTGCAAGAAAATAAAACTATAGACCAGTATCGTTTATGAAAGTGAGTACACAAATCTTCAACAAAATACTGGTAAGTTGAATCCAGCACTATATAAAGGGGATTATACATTATGAACAAGTGGGATTTACTCCAAGAAAACAAGGTTGTTTTAACATCTGAAAAATCAAAAATATTATACATCACATTAATGAAATAAAGGACAGAAACAACATGATCATCTCAGTAGAAAATGTATGTGGTAAAATTCAATACCCTTTATAACCATTTTTTTAAACTTTTGTATTGGGGTATAGCCAATTAACAATGTTGTGATAGATTTAAGTGAACAGCAAAGGGATTCAGCCATACACATATGTGTATCCATTCTCCCCCAAGCCCCCCTCCCATCCAGGCTGCCACATAACACTGAGCAGAGTTCTATGTGCTATACAGTAGGTCCTTGTTGGTTATCCATTTTAAATATACCAGTGTCAACACATTTTTATGCTAAAACTATTTAACCATCTGTGAAACGAAAGGACTTTCCTCACCCAGATAAAACTCACAACTAACATTGTAATTAATAGTGAATGACTGAGAGCTTTTCCTTTATAATCAGGAATAAGACATGATATATAATTTTGCCACTGCTATTCATTCATAGGCACATTATACTGGAGGTTCTAGCTGGGGAAATTAGGCAAGGAAAAGATATAAAAGATACCCAGATTGAAAAGAAAAGAATACAATTGTTTCTTTTGGAAAATCATGATATTACCTATAGAAAATCTTAATGAATCCTCAAAGAAGCTATTAGAACTAACAAACTGGTTTGAGAAGACTTCAGTATGATCAACATACAAAAACAATTTTATTTGTATATACTAGCAATGAACAATCCATAAATAAAATTAAGAAAATAATTTCATTTATAATAGCATCAAAGAGAACAAAACACTTGGAATAAATCTGACAAAAGAAATGTAAGACCTGTACACTGAAAACTAGAAAGCACTGTTGAATGAACTTAAAGAAGATCTAAATAAATGGAAAGTTATCTCATGTTCATGATCAGAAGACAATTGATTAAGATAGCAATTATATCCAAATTGATGTAGTACCTCACCTGTCAAAATCTCAGCCATCTTTTTGGCAGAAGTTGATGAGCATTCCTATCATTCATGTTGAAACTCAAGGGAGCCACAAAAAACAAAACAATCTTTAAGAAAGAACAAAGTTGGTGAGCTCACACTTCCCAATTTCAAACTTACTACAAATCTACAGTACCATATGGTACTGGCAAAAGGATAGACATATAGATCAGTGGGATACAATTAAGAGTTTAAAAATAAATCCATATATCTATGGTCAACTGATTTTTGACAAGGGTGCCAGGACCGTTCAATGTGGGAAAGACTAGTCTCTTAAACAAATGATGTCCACACTGAATGTGTGTGTGTGTTAGTTGTTCAGTTGTGTCTGACTCTGTGACCCCATGGACTGTAGCCCTCCAGGCTCCTTTGTCCATGGAATTCTCCAAGCAAGAATACTGGAGTGGATTGCCATTCCCTTTTCCAGGGTATCTTCACAACCCAGGGATCAAACACAGGTCTTCTGCATTTCGGGCAGATTCCTTACCATCTTAGCCACTAGGGAAGCCCAAACAACTGGATATCCACGTGTAAAAGAACGACTTTGGATCCCTACCAAGCACTGTATTCAGATATTAATTCAAACTGGATCAAAGACGTAAACATAGTAGCTAAAATGATAAAACTCTTAGAAGAAAGCATAGGCGTGAACTTTGTGATCTTGAGTTAGGCAGTGGTTTCATTGATATGATGCTAAAGCTCAAGTGACAAAAGAAATATATATATATATATATATATATATATATATATATGTATATATATAGGGCATTTAAAATAGAAAATGTTGTATTCCAAAGGACACTGTCAGGAAAAGGAAAAAGACAACCCACAAAATGGGAGAAATATTTACAAATCTATATCTGATGGGGGACTTGTAGCTAGAGTACATGAATAACTCTTTGTGCTAAGTCACTTCAGCTCTCTTTGATTCTTTGTGACACTATGGACTATAGCCTCAGGCTCCTCTGCCCATGGGATTCTCCAGGCAAGAATACTGGAGTGGTTTGCCATGCCCTCCTCCAGAGGAGCTTCCCAAGCCAAGGATAGAACCCACGTCTCTTGTCTCATGCATTGGCAGATGGGTTACCACTAGCGCCACCTGGGGAGCCCTGAATAACTCTTAAATGTCAATAATAAAATGATACAAACCCAATTTTTAAATCAGCAGAAGATTTTAATAAATATTTTTCTAAAGAATATATACAAATGAGCAATAAGCACATGAAAATGTGCTCAACATCTGTCTTAGTCTGTACGGTTTGTGAAAACAAAATACCATAAACTAAGGGGCTCATAAATAACAGAAATTTATTTCTCACAGTTCTGGTGCCTGAGGAGGCCACAGTCAAGGTGCGAGCATGGTTGTGTTCTGATGAGAACCCTCTTCAAGGTTCATAACTAGTGCCTTCTGACTGTGTTCACGTGGGCTAGAGGAGGCTAGAGAGAGCTGGGGGCTCTCTTTCTTTCTTTTTCTGTTTTTTTGTGGACAGGCCACACAGCATATGGGATCTTAGTTCCTCAACCTGAGATTGAACCCATACCCCCTGCATTGGAAGCACAGAGTCTTACCCATTGGACAGCCAGGGAAATCCCTATAGGATCTATTTTATAAGAGCACTAACTGCATTTATGACAGCTCCACCCTCACAACCTACTCACCTCTCAAAGGCCCCACTTCTTAATAGTATCACCCACTTTTAGGAGTTAGGATTTCAACATATGAATTTTGGGGAGTTATGTTCATACCATAACAACATTATTAGCCGTTAAGGAAATACTATCAAAACCATAATGAGATACCCTTCACACATACTAGGATGCTGGAATATCCTAGTTATGGTGAGGGCGTGGTGAAATGAGGACCCACATTGAATGCTGGTGGGATTGTACAGTGATGCAGCCACTTCAGAAAACACTCTGTTCGTTCCTCAAAAGATTAAAGTTTCCATACAACTCAGTGCATGTAGACTTATAACCCAGAGAAATAAAAATATAAGAAGATGTGGGGTTTGATCTCTAGGTCGGGAAGATCCCTTGGAGAAGGAACTAGCAACCCACTCCAGTATTCTTGCCTGGGAAATCCCGTGGACAGAGGAGCCTGGTGGGCTATATACTCCATGGGCTTGCAAAGAGTTGAACATGACTTAGCAACTAAACAACAATAAACACAAAAATCTGTACATGACTACTCATAACAGCATAATTCAAAATAATCAAAGAATGAAAACAACCTAAGTCCAACTCAACTGATGAACAGATAAACAAAATGTAGTATATCCATACAATGAAACATTATTCAGCTATAAAAAAGTGATGAGAAAGAAAAATAAATAAATAAAAATTAAAAATGAAAATAAAAAAAAAAGTGATGAGGTACTGATACATGCTACGACAGGAATGAACTTTGAAAACATTACACTGTTAAGGAAAATAGTAACCAAAGACTACATATTGTATAATTCAATGTCAGTGTAGGCAACTCTATAGACAGAAATTACATGAGTGGTTGCAATGAGCTAGGGGAAAGGGGAGCTGGAGAATGACTGCTAATGGGTATGAGGTTTCTTTCTGCAGTGATGAAATGTTCTGAAGTTAGCTGGTGATGGTTGTACAACTTTGTGAATATACAAGTCACTGAATCGAATACTTTAAAAGAGCGAATTTTATGATATGACTATACCTCAATAAAGCTGTTACTAAGGGTCTTCTCTGGTGGTCCAGTGGCTAAGACTCTGCACTCCCAATACAGGGAGCCTGGGTTTGATCTGGGAACTAGATCCCACATGCTGCAACTAAGAGTAAGAGTTTGCATGCCAAGACTAAGACTCAATGCAGCCAAATAAATAAATTAATTTTTTAAAGCTGTTATTAAAAACAAAAAACTGAAAGAGTTTAACTAGAATCTTTCATATTTAAAATGTCCTAGAAATTTCTCATTATTTTGTGAAAACTGAGTGTAATGGGGATGAGGGTTACTTCCCCAGTTCTACTTTTCCCCATCCATTACATAGCTGCCACACAGTCTGAGTGTGATTATCATTACCACCAACTTCAGTGGGTCCTAATTTAAACATTCTAGTCTTCCTTGCCATAATATAGGCCAGTACACAAGTGGCATCAAGGGTATTCCAATTGTGGGGAGGTTGGGATGGGGGGAGGCCAGATTTTTATTAGGTGGGTTGTGAATGACTAACATATTTTCTCTTTTCCTGCCTGTGAAGGGAAAACCACGAGGTACAGGTTAGCAGCCATCTTCCAACCATGAGAGGAGTCAGCCTGAAGACCGAAGTGACACATAGAGGCAGAGAGCCAAGACTGTCTCAGAAAAGAAGACCGCCACCACCACCAATGGAGCCCTGACTGAGCCTTGCGGGACTCCTGTGTCCTTTAAATACTCTTAAATACTTCTGTGTGACCATATGGATAATTTGCCTATGACAGTCTCAGTTTACACCGGTTTTTCCAGCTTGATAGTTTTCTTTCTGACAAGTGTCCCAGTTTGGACAATCATTTATATGGTCACACTCAATATATATGGATTTTCAATCACATATCAATTAACTTAGCAGTTAACCAAGGTGAACTGCTTTTCAAGTTGTGTTCATTTGGACTGTTTTCTGACTGCCTTCCAGAGGCTGATCAGTTGTCTAGATTTAAAAAAGTAACCACATGAGACATTCTGCTTTCTTCTTACTCTTTCTTTGGGACCCAGGACCTCTCCATGCAGTCTTGCTAGACTTTTCTAAATAAAAGTAATTATTCCCAACTCCCACACAATTCTCCTCATCCCTCTTTAGCCACACTTGTAACATTGCATTACCATGATCTGTTCTTGTGTTTATCTTCCATAGCCAACTGTGAAATTCCCCTGAAAAAAAGATTTTATCATTTTTAACTTTGTATCCAAAGCATGAGAACAAGGTACCAGTGGAACATAGTTTCTTTTGATGTTTGCTGAGGAATAAATAGAAGGAAAGCCATTCATTCATTTGTCATTTTTAACAGTCTGTTCAAATAATTTTGCTCGATATTTTCCATTGTATAGCAAATAACCATTAACAATGTCTCCCAAGCCCAAATGATCTCAAAATAATTAAAATGGGAAATTGAATTTAGGAATGAGCTTAATATATATATATATGAGCTTAATATATATATATTATATAATATATATATGAGCTTAATATATGTATTAATATATAATTATATATAGGACCCCCAGAAGTTGTTCCTGTTGCTTTGAATTGCACAATGAATTGTTTCACGCTTCTCATATGTGAGATAATACTTCAAATATATTATACCCACAATGAAATAAAACCTTAAATATAATCTGATATGATTTCTGAACAATTAAATTACCAAAATGAGTGGAGGGCTCATCTTTTTCACAAATTCATGTTAATTTGGTCTCCTTCATACAGAATGTTACTTTAAAAAAAAATTGTCACGTAAACTAGACTCTGAAAACTGCCTTCTGTTAATCCTGATATCCTGACGCATTTTATTCTATTTTAAAGGTATTTATTAGCGAAAATAATATTAACACTTATTCAATATCCTTTCAAATATGTCAGAAGACCCCATGTGTATCTAAATACCTTTTAAATCTTATTCTTTGCTTGTAAGAGTATTTCAAGGCCTGAAATTTATTTTTCTCATGGAATAAAAGTATCTTTGTTTGCTCTCTACTATGTAATATTATTCCTATTCTATACAATTATCTATTTGCATTTGTTTCTGATTGACTAAGCCAGTTATGTCAGGAAAAAGATGAGATCTCTAGAGCATCCTGGTTTGTGTAATAAGCAAAAATTGGGGGTTGTTGAATGCTTCTGCTTACAGAGAGACCAATTTGCTTTAAAAAGAAAATCCTTTTAAGTGTTGTTAATTTTATTTTTCATGGGTAAAAACCGTAAAGGAAGAAATTGAGAAAATAAAAAATTAATGATCTAGATGAAATTAGAATGAATGAATGCTTTCTATTAAGGAATAATAATAAAACTTCCATGAAATATATATGTACCTGCAACCATTCTGAATATTTTATATATGTTAATTTCAGTCCTCACAACTCAGGTCGTGTACCTGGTAAATGGTAGAACTGGAATTTAAACCCAGCCAATTTGACATTCACAATGTACATATGTATGTGCTTAACCAATAGTCTTCAGTGTATCCTCAAACAAAGCATTTTGTAGAGATCCTGAACTCAAAAGATCTAGGTTATCTTGACAGCCTTTGTTCCTTAGTAAAAGTCAAACTCACACTTAGTTATATTGCCATTAATACTATGAAATAATATAACAAGAAACAAGTTTTATTGGCCTTTCCCTGATCTTTTAAATTCATCTACTTGTTATTTACTCTCTTAGATGAATTGTTCTGAAATGACAATGTATTTCATGTAATTCCTCTTAACTGAAGAAAAAGATGTGGTAAAAGAGTAAGATGTTTAAATTGCCAGTGCAATTTAGCATGAAATATATGATCTATTATTAATACTTTCCTAGGTCTCAGATGTTGAAATTGACGTCTACAGAATATTGGTTAGCAAACTAAATAATGCTAAACAAAAATCTATCAATACTTTGCTATCTAAACTTGAGGATTGATTATCTACTATACTTTGTTTAAATTAACTTAATATTGTACTTTTTTGTTTAAATATAAAGAGCATTGGCTTTGAAGTCTGACAGACCTGGGTCCAAACTCCAGCTCCCTCACTTATCAGATGTGTCACTCAGTAGTTACCTTTATCTTTTTGGCTTCCAGTTTCATGACATTTGTGAAAATCAAGTTAATACTTTCAAATTTGCCTGGCACATAACTTATGTTTTTGTGTTCAATAAATGCAGTTGCCTTCCATACCCATAGGTTTTGAATTCATGGATTCGACCAACTGGAATTCAAACCTAGAATAGAAGATATTTGGAAACAAATTCCAGAAAGTTTCAAAAAGGTAAATGAATTTTCTGTATGTCCTGACAACTATTTACATAGCATTTTACATTGCATCAGGTACTATAAGTAATAGATGATTTAAAGTATACAAGAGTATGCTGCTGCTACTCAATCACTTCAGTCGTGTCCAACTCTTTGCAACCCTATGGAGTGTAACCTGCCAGGCTTCTCTGTCCATGGGATTCTCCAGGCAAGAATACAGGAGTGGGTTGCATGCCCTCCTCCAGGGGATCTTCCTGACCAGAGGATTGAACCTGAGTCTGCCCACATCTCTTGCATTGCAGGTGGATTCTATACCAACTGAGCCACCTGGGAAGCCCACACAAGTATATGCTTATATAATACATACCTGTAGTGGTTTGGTTATAAGCAAACATTATGTCATTTTATATAAGGGACTTGAGCATTTGTGGATTTTTGTGTCTGAGGGGGTCCTAGAAATAATCACCCACTGATACCAAGGGAGAAGTAGATTTCAGTCTCAGTCTCTGTCTCTAATTCTCCAATAAATCTACCAAGTTTATTTACATACACACAGATGTACACACATGAAGCGTAGGTGAAGGTTTTGACATTGTACGTTTAAATAAATAATTGAATTGAGTCATGAATCTCTATCTTAAAAAAAGCAAATTCAAAAACATTTTGAAAAAATAATTGATACTTACATGGGATACATTTGGAAATCTTTAGAATTTAGCTTCCTTTAGGAATGAACATTAGTGCTTCAACCTAGCACTGCTGCTGCTGCTGCTGCTAAGACACATCAGTCGTGTCCGACTCTGTGCGACCCCATAGACGGCAGCCCACCAGGCTCCTCCATCCCTGGGATTCTCCAGGCAAGAATACTGGAGTGGGTTGCCATTTTCTCCTCCAGTGCATGCAAGTGAAAAGTGAAAGTGAAGTCTCTCAGTCGTTTCCGACTCTTCGCGATCCCATGGGCTGCAGCCTACCAGGCTCCTCCGTCCATGGGGTTTCCCAAGCAAGAGTACTGGAGTGGGGTGCCATTGCCTTCTCCAACCTAGCACACTATGGATTAAAACAAAATCAAGTATGGCATTTGAAAAGAAATGAGTATAATTAACATTTTAATTAGTCATTTGATTACCAGTTAGCAAAACAGCTGAGAATGAAATGAACTCTAGTAAACTCTTGGCTCTACCCTGGACCACACCTGTAACATACAACACACTATACCAGTGGTTTATCAAGATGAGGCCCTGAACTGACAATCTGCCCAGAACCTTTGTACATTTGAAATCTATTCATCGTGATACAGTATCTTAGGATCTGAAGGCCTTTATGAAGTTACAATTTAATGGGTAACAAAATGACTGTAGGTTAAGCACCTGAGCTGATAAGTAGATAAAGCATTTTTTTCTACTAATTTCAAACAGGCTTAGGGGATGGGGGGAAGGCCAAGAATTACATTGTTTCTTTGGGCATTAGCACAACAAATTTGTAGAATCAATTGATTTTAACTTTGGTTTTTGAAACTTCAAATTTACCCAATTTCTAGAGGATCACTTTTTACTTTTTAAAGAAGTTTTTTTTTTTTTAATAAGGCTGAAGATTTACAGTAAACCTATCTTTTAAACATAACACATTAACCACATTCAAACATCAGATCATGTAGCACTGTAGTAGTATTTACTGAAAAAAGAAATCTGTGTCTAAGTGGACCCCTGTTGTTCAATATTGAATGTCCAATATTGACATAAAAATGATGCTGTTGACTCTGCCAAGTAGAGCATGGGCTTTGGGGCAGGTCTTCAGATTGTGATTAGATGAACTAATATGTAGTTACTCTCACCCTAACTCTGTGGTCTAATTTTGTAATCTGAAGGAAGGGCATGGGTAGTTAATGTGTATTTCTTTTCCACAAAGAAAAAAAAAAACATGTTTAAAGCATTTGCAAACAAAGGAGAAAGTTGAGCAATGTTTCTAGTGATTTCTCTCAATGCAGATCCATTTAAATAAACTAATTCATTTGTTCAACAAATATTTGACTGCCTAGAAGATGGGAAGCCCTGGGAGGTGACGACAAACTAGTTTATTTCATGAATTCAGACACTTGGAATGTTTCCAATACTTTTGTGTGTGTGTATGTGTAGCACTCACTAATTTTTTTTTAATAGATTTTATTTTTTAAAGCAGTTTTAGGTACACAGTAAAACTGAGCAGAAAATACAGAGTTCCCTAATACTTCCCACCCAACACATGCACGGTTCCCCACTGTCAACACCTTGCCCCAGACTAGTATATTTGTTGTAGCTGATGAACCTATATTGACACATCACAGTCACCCTAAGTCCATAGTTTACATTAGGGTTCACTCTTGGTGTTGTACATTCTGTGATTTTTTGACAAATGTGTAATACATGTATCTACCGTTATACATGAATTATTATACAGAATAGTTTCACTGCCATAAAAATCCTCTGTAATCTGCCTCTGTTTCAGTAAGGGGGAACCCCCTGACTCACTCCCTTCTGTCAATCACTGACATTTTTACTGTCTCCATAATTTTGCTTTTTCCAGAATGTTATATAGTTGTAATCCTACAGTGTGTAGCCTTTTCAGACTGGCTTATTTTATTATACTTAGTAAAATGCATTTAAAGTTCTCCATGTCTTTTCATGACTTGATAATTAATTTCTTCTTAGCACTTAAAAATATTCCACTGTATGGATGGGCCAGACAATACATTTATCCATTCATCTATAGATGGACAACTTGGTTGCTTCCAACTTTTGGCGTGCATGCATTTGTGCTAAGTCACCTCAGTCATGTCCAGCTCTTTGCAACCCTATGGACTGTAGCCCACCAGGCTTCTCTGTCAATGGGATTCTCCAGGCAAGAATAGTGGAATGGGTTGCCATGCTCTCCTCCAGGGGATTTCCCAACCCAGGGAGCAAACCCACATCTCTTATGTCTCCTGCATTGGCAGGTGGGTTCTTTACCTGAGAAGTTTTGGCAATTAGGAATAAAGCTGCTATGAAAATCTGACCTGTCTCTTGAGAAACCTGTATGCAGGTCAGGAAGCAACAGTTAGAACTGGACATGGAACAACAGACTGGTTCCAAATAGGAAAAGGAGTACGTCAAGGCTGTATATTGTCACCCTGCTTATTTAACTTATATGCAGAGTACATCATGAGAAACGCTGGGCTGGAAGAAACACAAGCTGGAATCAAGATTGCCAGGAGAAATATCAATAACCTCAGATATGCGGATGACACCACCCTTATGGCAGAAAGTGAAGAAGAACTAAAGAGCCTCTTGATGAAGGTGAAAGAGGAGAGTGAAAAAGTTGGCTTAAAGCTCAACGTTCAGAAAACTAAGATCATGGCATCTGGTCCCATCACTTCATGGGAAATAGATGGGGAAACAGTGGAAACAGTGTCAGACTTTATCTTTTTGGGCTCCAAAATCACTGCAGATGGTAATTGCAGCCATGAAATTAAAAGACGCTTACTCCTTGGAAGGAAGGTTATGGCCAACCTAGATAGCATATTTAAAAGCAGAGACATTACTTTGCCAGCAAAAGTCCGTCTAGT
Organism: Giraffa tippelskirchi; assembly: GCF_054371585.1. NCBI lineage: Eukaryota > Metazoa > Chordata > Mammalia > Artiodactyla > Giraffidae > Giraffa > Giraffa tippelskirchi. The sequence goes on from NC_137275.1 coordinate 215,713,307, forward strand.
CAAGGCTATGGTTTTTCCAGTGGTCATGTATGGATGTGAGAGTTGGATGGTGAAGAAAGCTGAGCGCCGTAGAATTGATGCTTTTGAACTGTGGTGTTGGAGAAGACTCTTGAGAGTCCCTTGGACTGCAAGGAGATCCAATCAATCCATCCTAAAAGAGATCAGTCCTGGGTGTTCATTGGAAGGACTGATGTTGAAGCTGAAACTCCAATACTTTGGCCACCTCATGCGAAGAGTTGACTCATTGGAAAAGACCCTAATGCTGGGTAGGATTGGGGGCGGGAGGAGAAGTGGACGACAGAGGATGAGATGGTTGGATGGCATCACCGACTTGATGGACATGGGTTTGGGTGGACTCAGGGAGTTGGTGATGGATAGAGAGGCCTGGCGTGCTGCGATTCGTGGGGTCGCAAAGAGTCGGACACGACTGAGCGACTGGACTGAACTGAAAATCTGTGTGCTGGTTTTTGTACGAGTATGTTTTCAGTTCATTTGACTGAACAACAAGGAGTGCGATTGCTAGATTGTATGGTTAAGAGTATGTTTAGTTTTGTAAGTAAATGTCAAACTATCTTCCAAAGTGATTGTATCACATAATTTTTATTTTAAAAATTTTCAAATTTTATGTGATGTTTTTCATCATTGATTAATTCATTTATAAAATAAAAAATGGTCACTTTTCTCTGTGGAAATAATAATGCTCAATATAGAAAATCTACAATATAAAAAGGTAGATTTTAAAAAGTCAACACATTTCATTTCTCAAAGACAAGTAGTTATAACTGATTGTCTGATGCACTTTTAGTCTTTTTTCTGTATGCATAGCTTTTTTTTTTTACTTTACAATAATGTATTGGTTTTGCCATACATTGACATGAATCTGCCACGGGTGGACATGTTTTCCCCATCCTGAACCCCCTTTCCACCTTCCTCCCCATCCCATCCCTCTGGGTCATCCCAGTGCACCAGCCCCGAGCACCCTGTATCATGCATCAAACCTGGACTGGCGATTCATTTCACAAATGATAGTATACATGTTTCAATGTCATTCTCCCAAACCATCCCACCCTCACCCTCTCCCACAGAGTCCAAAAGACTGTTCTAGACATCTGTGTCTCTTTTATGCATAGCTTTTGTGTCACATTTTAAATTTGATTTTTTTTTTTTAGAAATCTCACTAAATATGATTTTTTTCTTAGACACAATCGAAATTAAGAATCCTGATTACTGAAAATATTACTACTTTTAAAAATGTAAATGCACTTTTAAACATAGGAGTTTGGGGCACTGTGTAACAATCAACTTGCCAAAGTTTGTTTTATTGCTCTAAGTTAACTTAAGTACCTATGTTCTCCCAGCCTCTGTTCTTGTCTTTTCTGGGACACAGAACTAGAACCAATATAATTTCATTTCAGTTGGAATCAGCTACAGTTATTTTGGTCTGGATTTGGTTCAAACCAAAAATGCGTTCCAACTACATGGTTGAACTAGACATTTTAAATCCTTTTCTTGTTAAGGTTTTAAAACTAAACTATCTATGGCCATTAAATGACAGTCAAATTTGGGTTTTGTTTATCTCTAAAAACATTGCTCCTTAAAAATGTATTTGAATCACTAATGCCACTAAATTGCCACTGAAAAAAAACCAGAGACCCTTAACTTGGTAGAATTGGTGTTCGAAGAGACAGGAGAGCCCTTTAGACAAGCAACCAAAACAATGTAAACTGCCAAAAGTAAGATCAGCGGACAGGGTTTTTACTAAACTTCTATGCTGCTATGCTACATGGAAGAAATTTATACTTTTACCATAACTAAAGAATGTTGAAAGTGAAATAAAAGTGTTAGTCACTCAGTTGTGTCCAACTCTTTGTGACCCCACAGACTGTAGCCAGCCAGGCTCCTCTGTCCCTGGAATTCTCAAGGCAAGAATACTGGGGTGGGTTGCCATGCCCTTCTCCAGGGGGTCTTCCCCACTCAGGGATTGAACCCTGGTCTCATGTCTCCTGCGTTGGCAGGTAGGTTCTTTATCACTAGCGCCACCTGGGAAGCCTATATAACCTTAGGATTACACATTCTAATGCTACTCCTTTAAAATCAACTAGGCTTGGACAGACTAAGTTAAACTAGGCTAAAGTACAACACAGCAAATCTCCTACCTACTGGTTACACCCATTTAGAGGAATTCTGTTAACTCTTAAGAATATCTGATTCTTTCACTTTTCTTTGGCTTCATTTTCCATGTCATTATTTATACTGTATAAAATCCTTTGTTGTAAGGTTCCAAAAACAATTTGGATAAATGCAGAATAACACAAAATGCTTAAACTGACCAATTGATGTAGTTCATCTAATCATATGAGTACATTAATGGTAAGATGCAGCATTATTTTACATACAACTAAGAAAAATAACACCAATTAATTGTAAGATGCCATTGACTGTGAGATCCATTTCCATTTCAGAAATATTAAAATGTATTCAAATGTTTCTTTTTAAGTCAGAATCGATTAACTAAAATAGTGACATTTTAAAATTTTCACTTGCAGTGTTATTTCCATGCTAGTACACTATTGGGCTATAACTTTATCAACCAGTAACCCTCAACAATGAAGACTGGTTTCTAAGCCTTGTTCTTTCTTACTGACTTTACCCAGGTAAAACAAAGGATACAGAAAATCCAGAATTGGTTCTCAATGCAGACATTAATTTAAACTCTTTTCTGAATGTGTGCATACACTCAGTCGCTAAGTCATATACAAATCTTTTCTATCCCATGGACTGTAGCCTGCCAAACTCCTCCGTCCATGAGGTTTTCCAGGTAAGAATACTGGAGTAGGTTGCCATTTCCTTCTTCAGGGGATCTTTCCGATGCAGGGTAACCCTGTGTTCTGCATGCAGGTGGATTCTTTATAACTGAGCCACCTGGGAAGCCCCTTTCTGATTGTAGTTTATCATTTAATTGTAGATTAAGGTAGTTTATTCGATCAATATTAACTATATAAATAACAATGATAAACAACTTCTTTCCAACATTGAATTCTATTCTGAAATCTCTCAAGGGAGTCATGGATTATGTAAAAGGAAATCATTTGAAATAATAAACACTGTCTAAACATAAAACAATGAAAAAACTATATAAACTCATCTAGGCTAAAGAAACAAACAGAAACGTTTAGTACTAGATTAAGACATCTCCCTGGACTGATTTAAAATTAAGATAAACACTAGGTTACCTTACTATCCAAAATGCCACATCTTTCCATTTTAGAGTGCTATCCTCCCGTGTAACTTAAAATCTTCTAGTAGCTAGCAGAATTTAAAACACAACAGCAAAGACAGTGAAATGATTTTAATAATTTAACTCAATGTATCAAAAATGTTCTTAAAATTTGTAACCAATATAAAATTAATGAGGCGTCTTCATAGCACGTGTATGACTTACATTCGTAACACAACTCACTCAGTTTCTACTATCCATATTTCAAGCGCGCAATAGCCCCCTATGGCTATCATATTGGGCAGGAGTCTTAGAGGACTTCAGAATCAGCTGATCCTTTACATCCTGAGTTTGAGAATTTCTTGTATGTTACATGCTGCTTCTAAGCTGCTTAGAGATCTGTGAAGCAGAAGATTTCACTCTCGGTACGTTGTGATCCAAGGCTCGACAGCATTGAAAGTAGCAAGGAAGGAAGGCAATGGAACACTCGGAAGCCCAGGAACATGCCTTGGAGGAAGGTCTGGGCCGCTCCGGGCAATGCCCGGCGCAGAGGCTGCGGACACAGCTTTGGAAGTTGCACTGCGAGACAACTCGGGGCTGCCTGGAACCCCCGGTCTTTTCCTAGGACGCCCTGGAACACCAGAGCCGGACAAAGGGAAAGTGTCCTCCGAGCTGGACACAGGGTCGCGCTCGGCCGACAGAGGCGGGCCCAGGGGTGCAGGGCTGGCTGCCCAGGTCGCATTCGCCGGTCACCGAGAGGTGGGCGGCGGCCGGAGGCTCGAGAGGAAAACCCAGAAGAACCCTCCCAGGGGCGCGCTCACGACAGTGACGCCACCAGCGCGAGGGCGGCAGGGTGGGCGGAGAGGAGCGGCGCGCACCGCCCCTCGGAGGGCGGGACCGCGGTTTCGGAGGGCCGGGGCGGGGCGGGGTGCGCCGGGGAGTCGGGGCGCCAGCCGCCGGTTTCGATTAGTGCGCGGAGCTGCGGCGGCAGAGCAGGGCGCGGAGCCGCGCTGCCCGGAGCCCGGCGCCGAGGCTGCGGGAAGGCGGCGGGGCGGCGACGGAGGCGGCGGCGCAGGCGCGCGGGGTCCGGCCGGCAGCTGCGAGCGGGTGGAGAGGCGAGCGGGAGCGCGGGGCCACGGCCAATCTGACCACTGAGTGCGGCCACCGCACCGCCTGCATCCGCGAGCGCGCCGGGGCCAGCGCGCGAGCGAGGGCGCGCGGGCGAGGGCGCGCAGGCCCTGCCCGCCCCTTCCGCCCCCACCCCCTCCGGCCCTTCCTCTCCCCACCTTTCTCTCCTCTTCTGCGCCCCCGCGCTGGGCGCCCACCCAGTCCTCCTCCTGCGGGAGCGCTGTCCGCTGCGGCGGCCGGAGCGGGCCGGGCCGGGGGATGGCGCTGCTGGACCTGGCCCTGGAGGGAATGGCCGTCTTCGGGTTCGTCCTCTTCTTGGTGCTGTGGCTGATGCATTTCATGGCCATCATCTACACGTGAGTGAGGGGCAGCTGCAGGAGCCCGTGGCGGGGTCCAGGCCTCGGGGACAGGCGAGGGTAGGAGGAATTTCGCTTTGGACGAGACTGGGCTCGGATGGGGGTGGAGACAGTCAGTTTTCAGACTCTTCCTTTCAGTCTCTCTAGCCTTGGATCAGCTGGGCCGGGGGTTTCATTGGAAGAGAGAAGTGGCCAGTGACGGGGTGGCTGGGCGGCAGGCGACTTCACAGCCAGGGGAAAGAGACTGTACTCTTTTTATGTGTAGGGCGGAAGGTTGCTGGCTTGGTTTGATTGTGCTACGGTTTCATGTGGTTTTTCATCTGGGCCAGGATGTATGGTGTATTGTTTTTTTTTTTTTCCTCTCTCGACCTGGGCCACATTTCTATTATGATGATGATCGTTTCCACTCTTCTGGGAGCTGCACGCAGCCACCTGGAGACCTCCCTGTGGATTTTCTTCTTCCTGGATGAGCTCTCTGCCCTTAGATAGATGTGAAGCACCTGTCCATGTTGAAAAACGTCCACCAAACCTCTGAACTGGTGTTGTAACCTTAAGTCGTGTCAGCTTGTACATTTCAGTGTGGTTCTTCCCCACCCCCCAATTCCTTATGTTTTGTCTTGTTTAGATTGGGTCCCCCGCCCCCACGCACATACCTTTTCATTAGATGCCATTCACTGAAGACAGTGTAGCAAGCACGACGGAATTCCTGTCCTCATAGAGCTTACATTCCAGAAGGGAGAGACATAATTAAAATCCGAATAAGGTTATTTCAGATAGTGATAAAGACTATGAAATAAAATCGGGTAATGAGATGGATATGACATAGGGTGTGTAGCTACTTTTGATATTTCCGTTGTTTGAATGTCTTTAAAATGGAAAAAGTCTTTGTAAGGAAGTGAAAGAATTGACACAGCCCATTACTCTTGGATTCACTAGACTTTTAGATGGAAAAAAAAAAAAAGATTGTGCATAGTGATCTTTACCACCATTTAAAATAGGGTATATGTTAGTAGAGGAGAGGGGAGGACTTTAAGAAATTAATTACTTACAGTTTTTCTTTCCCTTTTCAGTGCAGAAAAAGTGTACTTCTTCCTTTTAGAAATGCTGCATTTTATTGGTATAGTGTGGCATTTCCTGGTAGTGGAAAAAGATACTACTGATACATTGTAAAGGCATGCTGGTATTTCTTTGAAGATGAAAGAAAAATGCTTCTTGGATACTGTTGAGTTTAAGTTTTGGAGTTGGTGAGCTGTAGGCAGTGAACATTCTGGAGTTCATTTTAAATATTTGAGTTCTTAAAAAGCAATTTTGTTACTTTATCTGATCATAGAAATAAAATAGGCTTACTGTATAGGGAATTTACACTACAGAGAAGAAGAAAGAAGAAAGTTAAACACAGGCACCAAAACTCCATTGCCTGTCAACCTTTTGTACTATCCTTCCGATTGTATTTCTGTAGGGGGAGGGGAAGGAAGGGAGGGAGGTCAGGAAGGAATGAGGAAGAGACCATACCATGATTGTTCTGTAACCAGCTTTAAAATTCATCTATTTAATAAATACTTTATAGGAAGCTCTTTTGTACAAGGCACTGTTCTAGGTGCTGGAAATAAGATTGAAAAACAATATATCCAAGGCCTCTGCTCTTATGGAGCTTCCATGTAAAATGTCATGAGTAATTTTTTCATGTCAATAAATGTATGATCTCTCAATCGTTTTTAATAGATGCATGACATTTTTGTTTATGAGGCACTGATATGTGTTCATTATTATTATTGGTAGGCGTTTAGGCTACTTTCAGTTTGTCACCATTACAAACAACACTGTGATGAATGGCTTCCATCTTTGAGAGATGATCTCCTTAGTTTACATTTTGAAAGAGGAATTATTGGACCAGAAGTGGTGCACATTTTAAACTTGGATACATATTACCCTACAGAAAGGTTGTATCTGTTCCTGGTAACATTGTATGATGATCCCCATTTCCCCTTACTAAGTATTAGGGTTTTTACTGTTCTCTGTTTTTTTATTTTCATTCCTTTAATTACTGATTTCATTGAATGTTTTTCATATATTTAATGCCAGTTACAGCTAGCTGTAAATTTCATATTCATAAATCTTTTGCTTGTGCAATCTATTGCTGTGCTAATATTTTTCATAGGAAGATTGTTCTGTGATATGCTGTGGTTTTTTCCCAACTTGTTTTTTGTCTTTCAACTTTGTACATATATTTCACATGTAGATAAGTGTGTGTGTCTCTGTGTTTTAGGTAGTCTTGTCTCCCACCCCCCCCACCCCCGCCAGCCGACCCCGACTGGTAAAATTTTTTATCTTTTCCATTTCCCCTAACTATTATATAATATCTCTTTTAGTACTTTGAGTTTTCTTGTTTTTGTTTTTTTTTTAACACTTCATCCCTTATAAAGTGTACTGGTATCCACTGTTTTAGTGAAGTGTTATTACCTTTATTACAGTGTTACTTGGCAAGGCCGGCCCCTCCTTATTCTTTTGTAAATTTTTATGACTTTCTATACATTTTTACTTGAACTTTAGAACCTTTTCCCCTTCAGACTCTAAGTAATCTTGTATTTAAATTGTAACTGTTAAATTCACAGCCCAACTTGAAGAAAGTTGCCTTCTTTCAACATAGGACTGTGATGGGACACCTTCTCTCTATGATGTGTGGGTGTATTTGTGCATGCTCAGTCCTGTCCGACTGTTTGTGACAATTGTGGACTGTAGCCCACCAGGCTCCTCTGTCCATGGAGTTTTCCAGACAAGAATACTAGAGTGGGTTGCCAGTTCCTTCCTGACCCAGGGATCAAACCCTTGTCTCCTGCATTTCCTGCATGGACAGGTGAATTCTTTACCACTGTGCCACCTAAAAGTCACACTTATTTAACACTAGTAAAATAGCTTAATACTTCAAGTAACCATCTGAGAGTGTTTATACTCTTAGACTATGACAACTCCAGAATTATTTTAGGTTATTTTGTATTTAATAATAAACTGAAAAAAATTTTTAAATACCTTTTTATTTAAAATACTTTCAGTTTTTGAGAATAGCACAAACTTTAGTTAAGATACAGTAGAGTCTTTGTATTTCTTTTTTAATGCTCCACAAAGTTACCTTTTATATTGACAGTAACAGGATCCAGAAAAGTTCAATGAAAATAGAACAAAGAAAATGCAATTAGTTTATAACAAATTAGTAGGAATCTTCAGAATATTTTTCTGAAATAGGTAAAAGAACATGAAGTAAATAATCAACAGCTTAATTTATGTATAAATTATATGTTGCCTTTTTAAAAATTAAGTTCCTTTGATCTCATCCCGCCTTCAAAATTATTTACTTTTGATTTGATTCCTTTCTTACTGAAGTGAAGATACTTTCCAGTTTGAGTTGTTTTCAAGCAGAGCACTAAGGGTTTGTCCTCTCCTTCTCTCTACTGTATTTAGTAAATTTGGAGGTTTGATAATCTCAACATTTTGATATTCTTAACATTTTGACAAGCAAGGCTAAAGAATATTGGCAGTGATATTTTGGTTAAAATTTTATGCTAAGCATTCTGTATTTTATTGAAAAATATATTTCCTGAACATGCGTCTGTATCCTCTCAAATCCTTTTTGAATATGGTAAAGTATAAATAAGTTAAAATAGCCAGATTTAGTCAATGCCCCTCCTAAAACCTTGTGCCTGCAACTGGTGGAAATGGAGCCTACTATCAAACCTTAATGTGGTTCCATATCTGGGTGTCAGATTAAGGAGCATAATCTGTGAGCTACTAATGTTTAAAAATATTTAAGTAATACAAACATTGCAGTGAAATTGCTAAAAAAACAAAACAATAGAACATTTTTTAAAAACCCATGGTAATTTTTTTACAATTAAATACAATATGTAATGGTATCTAGTTAATCTGGATCCAATGTTCTATTGTAGCTTCTTAAAAGGAGATTAAAAAACCAAGTATTGGCCTGTGTTTTTAAAATGGAGAAGAATGTAATTAATACAGTGAACAATTGTTCAATGACATTTTTTGCTCTGATTTCATAAATATCTTATAAATCGTATAAGCTTACAGTTTTAAAAATTGAGGTGATTTATAACTAGAGAACCATTATTTTCAATATTTTAAAACTTTCTCTGCTCACTGGTATGTTTACCTACTGCTTTGCTCTTTTCCAGAATTAATATTGACTGATGCCTAATCATTTCATAACATAGTTTAGATGGCAGACATTTGTGGAATTTTGCCTAAAATGTCTCTGTATGCACTCCCACTCCCCCCTCCCCCCCATGCACACACACACAACTTGTGGGATCTTAGTTTCCTGACTAGGGATTGAACCCCCAGGCCCATGACAGTAAAGGCGCTGGACCACCAGGGAATTCCCCTTATAAGGTTAAAGATAACTTTTAGATTAGAGCATTTGAAATTCAAGACTCTTATTTTGAAGATTGTTTTCTTAAAAAAAAAAAAAAGAAAGAAACTAATGATTATATCCTCTGTAGGCAGAGTTAGTTAAGTGATTTTTTTATGAAATTTTTTCTCTTTTGTTGAGACCTCGTGTGGTTTGATAGCTGGGGGACTGTGGCGAATTCATACAAAAGTCTGGGACCAATTTTTTTTCTTCCTTCTTTAGCTATTAGGAACCGTTCTGCTAGATAAGAGTTTCTAAGCAAGATACCTTGCTTTTTTCTCCTCTTAGCTCCCCATCTTTCTCACTCCTTGGACTTAATCATTTTTTCCCCTTTATGTGTGGTATCCTAATGTTTAGTGATAGCCTTTTTGTTTTCTATTAATTGACTGGAGGTGCCACGGTACGGTGGCAATACTTCTTGTATCCATCAATGTTAACTGCCCTCTACTGAACGTTCTTTTCTTGAAGATTTTTTTTCTCAAGTTAATTCTGCCTTTCCTAATTTTTCTAGTATAACAACTTTTAAACCTGCTGCACAATTTTTGAGTAGAGTTTAAATACTCACTGTATCAGGATAACTGTGATAAACTGCCTGTCAGAAAGTAATTGTACTTTTAATGTGAATTTTAGCATTTCAGATATTATTTTTAGATAATACGATTTTTTTATTTTGGCTTTAAATGTATGGTGTTCTGAGCCTTAGTAGAGTGTAAATCGAGGAGAGCTTATTTTCTGGGTTTAGTCCTGAGGATGCACTTGGACTTTGAACAGATGTTGCTCAGTCAGGGCCATTGCTGCCCAAACCACTTTTGGGTGCATGAATCAGGTAGTTCAGCCCCTTGAACCTGAGCCTTGGGGAGTTATGGAATTGGACGATATTGTGATAGCCTTAAAAAGCAAAATGGACATTAAAAAAAAAAGCAAAATGGAAATTTACTATTTAGTGGTAGTTCTCTTAATTCATCATTCCTTCCTTTTCCTACCTATATCATTCAGTTCAGTCCAGTTCAGTCCAGTTCAGTCGCTCAGTCGTGTCTGACTCGTTGCGACCCCATGAATCGCAGCACGCCAGGCCTCCCTGTCCATCACCAACTCCCGGAGTCTACCCATACCCATGTCCATCGAGTCAGTGATGCCATCCAGCCATCTCATCCTCTGTCGTCCCGTTCTCCTTCTGCCCCCAATCCTTCCCAGCATTAGGGTCTTTTCCAATGAGTCAACTCTTCGCATGAGGTGGCCAAAGTATTGGAGTTTCAGCCTCAACATCAGTCTTTCTGATGAACACCCAGGACTGATCTCCTTTAGGATGGACTGGTTGGATCTTCTTGCAGTCCAAGGGACTCTCAAGAGTCTTCTCCAACACCACAGTTCAAAAGCAGCAATTCTGCGGCGCTCAGCTTTCTTTATAGTCCAACTCTCACATCCATACATGACTACTGGATAAACCATAGCCTTAACTAGACGGACCTTTGTTGGCAAAGTAATGTCTCTGCTTTTAAATATGCTATCTATGCTATGCTATGCTAAGTCGCTTCAGTCGTGTCCGACTCTATGTGACTCCATAGACGGCAGCCCACCAGGCTCCGCCATCCCTAGGATTCTCCAGGCAAGAATACTGGAGTGGGTTGCTATTTCTTTCTCCAGTGCATGAAAGGGAAACGTGAAAGTGAAGTCACTCAGTCGTGTCCGACTCTTAGCGACCCCATGGACTGTAGCCTACCAGGCTCCTCCGTCCATGGGATTTTCCAGGCAAGAGTACTGGAGTGGGGTGCCATTGCCTTCTCCGAAATATGCTATCTAGGTTGGTCATAACTTTCCTTCCAAGGAGTAAACGTCTTTTAATTTCATGGCTGCAATCACCATCTGCAGTGATTTTGGAGCCCCCCAAAATAAAGTCTGACACTGTTTCCACTGTTTCCCCATCTATCTGCCATGAACTGATGGGACCAGATGCCATGATCTTAGTTTTCTGAACTTTAAGCTTTAAGCCAACTTTTTCACTCTCCTCTTTCACTTTCATCAAGAGGCTCTTTAGTTCTTCTTCATTTCTGCCATAAGGGTGGTGTCATCTGCATATCTGAGGTTATTGATATTTCTCCTGGCAATCTTGATTCCAGCTTGTGCTTCCTCCAGCCCAGCGTTTCTCATGATGTACTCTGCATATAAGTTAAATAAGCAGGGTGACAATTAGTTCAGTATATATTATCTCTACCCTAGATTATTGAACTATCTCTACTCTCTGGTATCCTTACCTACAGCTCTGCTCTTTATCTACTTTGTTTTTCTTATTGTAGCCTAATCTTTCTGGAGCAGCAATCTTGGATCATGTGCTTAAAATCTTACCAAGGTTCCCCACTTTCTTCAGGTTCAAATTCAAACTCCTTAACAAGACGTAATTCTTGAGGAGGTGAGCCATCTCCTTTGCCTGTTTCTCCAGCCACATTGAATTACTGGCATTCCTCTGAATGTGCAATGTAATTTTTTTTAGAATTCTCTTTCTTTCCTTTTTTCCATTTTTCTCCTTTCTTTCTTCCCTCCCTTCCTTTTTGTTTTAATAACTCTTCCTCATTCAGCTTTAGCTCCTTACTGGGTTAGGCACCCCCTCTTATGTCCTTCCATAGTATCTTGAATTTACCCATCTAAAAAACTATGTGTTCTGTTGTCTCTTTCCCCACTTAAGATTATAAACTTTGGGGAGTGGGGAGGTGTCTTATTTACTATTGTATCTTCAGTGCTACTCGGCAGCTGATCATTGCATGTCGAATGAATAATCTTTTATTTTTTTCCCAGTAGTAATGGCGGGATTTTTGTTCTCTTACTAACTTAGTGTTATTTGGCCATTGTAATTCCAGGTAGATGGACAGAACTTGGGACGAATTCAGTGGCCGTGGCTTTTCATGAAATGAATTGGACCAAATGGAATCTTTTTCTCACTGTTTCTGATTGTGGGTTAAAATAGAAACAGCGCCATATCACTCACATGATCCTGATTGTGCTCAGTTGTGTCCAACTCTTTGGGACCCCATGGACTGTAGCACACCAGCCTCCTTGGTCCATGGAATTCCCCAGGCAAGAAGACCGGAGTGGGTTGCCATTCCTTTCTCCAGGAAATCTTCTTAACCCAGGGATCAAACCCAGGTCTCTTGCATTGCAGGCTGATTCTTTACCATCTGAGTCACCAGGGAAGCCCAATCACATGTTCACCTACAAATTACTTGTTAGATCTGAATATCCCCCCAGGGTTTTCCAAAGGGAATACCTGTCATGCCTTCAATATTCTGTACACTTGGCTCTACCCTTCGGGAAATACAAAGCTACTTGTTGATATTAGCAAAATACGTTGCTCTATTTCCCACACACTCTGGCTAGCTCTTTTGTTACCGAAGGGTTAGTGGGTTGTTTTGGGGGGGAAGGAGGGGGAACAAAATTAACAAAGGTCTCCTCGTTTTTTCTGGTGACGGAATCTTTTATGTTCTATAGTGTACAAGTCTGTTGTCCAATGGAAATAGTTTTTGTTTTCCTATAAAGGTAACTCACTGATGGGTTGTTCCATGTTCTCTGGGGGATCTTATGTCTACAGAGTTAATGTTGCACCAGAAGGTGTGTTTTGTGATGTGGTGTGCTTTGCTAATGAAGCCCATTTTGCTGCAGTACCATTTTTGAAGATAAATGCTATATGGAGGTAACATTAATCATGACACTTACTGATCATAGACACAGTAACAACCTTCTAGAGCACATTCATAGCTAAAAACAACAACAAAAGAAGCCTTTTATCATTTGGAATTGCTGGGATGGACTATATGAAGTATGGGATCTGCTGATCAAGCACTTAACTTAATTTCACATGAAATGTTAACAAGCTTGATGTCATGGAGCAAAGGAGAAAATTCCCAGTGTCAGATAAATCTCTTCAACTGATTTGCACAGGAGAGCTGTAAAAACAACACAGTCTGGGGCTGTTAAGCAAGGTGAACTTTTCCCTCAAGGAATCTATCTTCTCCTTAGAAGCTTTGAGGGAAATTCTTGTGCCTCACTTCTGGTAGGTGTAGTGCTGTCTTAAGGTTGCTGCACAGGAGATGTGGGTCCGATCCCTGGGCGGGGAAGATCCCCTGGAGGAGGAAATGGCAACCCACTCCAGTATTCTTGCCTGGGAAATCCCATGGGCAGCAGCAGCCAGGGGCTGGTGAAAGGGGATGAGCACAGCCCGTCCTCTCTCCCAGAAGTCTCGCTTCATTCCAGGCCCCCCTCCTGCTCAAAACTCAATTTGAATACAAAACCATAAAATAAATTATTTTGAAATAGTGCCAGCCATTAAACAAACTGTTGGGGAGGGGCCAAAAGGGGACTAAAAGATTCAAAGGATAAAACAGGAAGCCAAAATGATGGAAAGGACAGTAACAGTTTTAGAGACTGAGATGTTAGAAAATGAAAATCAACGAGGAAAAGCACGGCCACCCCATCAGTTCACAAGTCAAAAAACTCTCGTGCAGAGAGGCAAGTAAGATTCATCAAGCCGGAGCGTCCAGAAGAATGTTCCCGAATACTCCTTACCATCCGTTGGAGTTCTTTGAAGTGTTCTCTGAAGAGATGTCCTTTTAGCTCACAATAGAAAGCAAGACCCTGTAGGCCTCTGTCTGCCTGTGATTCATCTCCCCTGACCTTTTGGACTGAAGTAACTGGGACTCTGAGAGGCACCCCAGATGGTACCTGCCCTTCTGTTCCCTGGCCTTGTAGCTGGTAGGTGCTGCCCTGCAGCAGCTTGCTGTGAGTACCCCCCTCCCTGTCCTTGACAGTGACAGGCCTTAGTTACATGAATTCAATTTTTTTCTTCTTTTTGACGGAGGAATGACTCCAGCTCTCAATTTAAAATGTCATTTAGAAAGAATGCCTTGGGAAAATGACATGTACTGAAAATTTACCATACTTTCCGGTCTTCCCCAGTTGTTCCCTTAGTTTCAAGATCATTTTGTTCTTCAAAAACGAAGCCAATCAAACCATTGACTAACATATACATGGTATATCCCTTTCTCTTTCTTTCTTAATGTGTTCCTGAAAATGTAATAAAATCAAATGTCTGACAATTAAATGGACAGGTGTTAGGAGGGGAGATTCTGTTTCAAGAGAACTTAAGAATAGTATTAAAATCCCAGACTCTGGATCTGGTGGTCACAGTGCCTCGGATATGCTGCCACTGATGAGAACTTTCCAGGTATTAGAAGCTGTGGGCAGGGGTGTTTTCTCCCCAGGAGGTAGGCTGCATTGTAGTCTTTGTTTTGGGGACTGTGTTAGGTGTAGTGATTGAATGACCAGCCAAACAGAATAGACTCCTTTGGAATGTCTCAAAATATCTCCATGATAGAAGGCGGTATTGATTGAATTATATAGTAACCAGTGGTCACTTTTTGTCTTGTACCTGCTGCATTGTGGAAATTATCATGCCTCTGCCTCTCAGTTCTGAGGGTGACAGTCTCTTCATCTAGCAAGGGGGATTCTTGTGACTGCAGAATCCAACATTCTGAGTCAGGCTCTGAGCGTGGAGAAATTTCGAGAAGCCAACACCTCTGCCCTGCGGAGAACCCTTTTAATAGTCTTAAAGGGGAGCTCACCTAAGAAAACAGTAACAGGTCATTTTTAGGCAATAATAATTTGTGTCATTTAAAGTCTCTCACTCTCACACTTGCATTGTTTCTACACTTTTGGATTATACCTATAGAACTTTAAATTGGTTCCTAAATTTTGAGTGTAATTTTAACCTTGAATATAATTTTAACTTAAATATGGTATATATTAATACTTTGCACTAAATGTTTTATCCCATGTTCTGATTTATTCTGTTTTAATCATGATTTGGGATTTTTAATGATTCCCTTTGCCCCTTTGGGGTTTTTTTTTTTTGCACTTTAAAAAATATTTTTTCACTTTAAAAAAATTATTTATTAATTTCTTTTTAGCTGTGCTAGGTCTTCATTCCTACACAGGGTTTTCTCTAGTTGTCACTAGTGGGGGCTGCCCTCTGGTTGTGGCGTCTGGGCTTCTCATTGTGGTGGCTTCTCTTGTTGTGGAGCGTGGGCTCTAGAGTGCTCGGGCTTCAGAAGTTGCAGCTCCCAGGCTCTAGAGCACAGGCTCAGTAGTTGTGGTGCATGCATGGACTTAGTTGCTCCACAGCATGTGGGATCTTCCCATATCAGGGATCAAACCCATGTCTCCTACATTGGCAAGTGAATTTTTTACCAATGAACCACCAGGGAAGCCCCCACCCCCCACCTTTTAATTTTTCTTAATATGTAAGGATTGGCTTTATCTTTAAAAAGAAAAACCAACATAATGATTACTCTTTAAACATATATGAAATAACTTTTAAGTATAGGAATTTCCAGTCCTTCTTTTTCGGTTATATACATTGCATCAGTGTTTGCTATCTCTAAATCTCTAATCAGAACTATGATATTTCAGAGGAGTTACATTTAGTGGAAAATGTTCTTTTTGAAAAATTACTAGTAATAGCTATCCCTGAATGTTTACTTTGTGGCTTAATCTCATCTATTTCTCACAACTGCTTTATGAAGTAAGTGCTCTTATCCATGCTTTAAAAAACAAGAGCAACTTGAGATAAAGAGATAAAGGGATACACAGTTAGTTAGCTGTGAAGCTGGTACAGAAATCTAGACAGTCTCCCTCCAGCCATGGCTCTTAAACTTCACTGTGACCTTCCTAGTGGACTCAGTGGTAAAGAATCTGCCTGCCAACGCAGGAGACGCAGGTTTGATCCGTGAATCAGGGGAAGATCCCCTGGAGAAGGGAATGGCCACCCACTCCAGTATTCTTGCCTGGAAAATTCCATGGAGAGAGGAGCCTGGTGGGCTACAGTTCATGGGGTCGCAAATGCACACATGCATTCACTACTTAAACCAACATGCTGTATATACTGATGGTGGTAACCTAGAAGCAACCCCGGAAGTAATCCATAGGGATAGAATATTTGTATGGAAATTTCTCCAGTTGCTCTGAATCTTAAGTTTTTGATAACTGGCAACATGTAGATCACTATGGAGACAGCCCCATTCTTTCTCTCTTCTCCCACCCTTCCCCAACTTGTACGGCTCCTTGGAGGCTTCTTGTTTTCCATCCGTCCTGTAACAGCTGATCTTCCTGAGAGTTTCCATCTCTGCCTTCTTCTGTTCTTACAGTATTCAGACTTCCTAGGCCCATGGTCTCAACTTTGCACATTGGAGTCACTGGAGAAGATTTTAAAAAACAAAACAAAAAAAAAACATGCTGCTGCCTGGGCCTCAGCTCAAGAGATTCAGTAAGGAATTTACACACACACCTAGGTGATTTTCTTCAATAGTCAAGGCTGAGAATGGTTGCCCTGGGCTATTTATCCTTGTGCTACTTCTTGGCTTCACTGAATTCTCTGCTACAGTTCAATTCCTCATCTTGCCCTTGCCTTCCCTTGGATCAGTCTGCCCAGTTATCCTGAATCTATCTCATGATTTATAGGTTCTCCATTTTCAGGATTCTGAAAATGGAGATAATCATGCAGTCACGTGGATTGAACTACTATACATTCATGGGCTCAGATCGCACCTCTGAGCCAGTGCTGGCATCTGACAATACTTTGTTTCCGTTTTTAGCTCTGACACCCATGACTGGCAGCACCTCTTCTAAATCTTCACCATCTTACCCCCCCATCCTTGCTACATTACCTTAACTCCTACTTCACACTGTGGATCTTCTCCGGTCATTCCTTAGTTTTTATTTCCTCTCTATTTACCTTTTGACTAGCTCTTTCTGCTAACCATTTGTACTCAAGTTTTAAAAATTAAAAATAAGTAAAAATTAAACCGAAAAACTCTTCTCCATCTGGTTCCTAACTTTGGCCTTTTTTCACTGTCAGATTTTGGGAGAAACTAGTGTTTATTCACTGTTATCACCACTCACCTCTCATTCATTTGCTTCTCAACCATTTGTATTGATCTGCCCCTTGCCCAGAGGTCACCAGTGTTCACACATTCGAGTGGACATTTCAGTTCTTACCTTGTCCTCTCGGCAGCATTCAGTGTTATTGTTTCTTGAACCCGTTCAAACAGAAAACAGCCCAGCCTAACAAACCCTTCTGTGGCTTCACTTTCTTCCTGGCTCTTTCCACTCTTGGTCTTCTTCATGCATTACCAGTTATGTAAATATTAGTTATATTGATTTGTAACTAACTGCTAATGGCATGCTCCACCTAGGAGAGCCTAAGTATTTACTAAACTGTGGATGGCTCGCATGTTTTTCTCTCTAGACTACCATTTCTTCCAACTGTATTTAGCCAACCACTTTTTACTCTTCATTTATTTAACTTAAAAAAAAAATGCATAGAATGTCAATTTGCCTATAACTGAGTCACTTTGCTATAAAGCAGAGATTGGTACAACACTGTAAATCAACTCTACTTCAATTAAAAAATAAAATTAAAAAATTTTGAAAACACACTATGTATCATTGTTTTGTTGGACCCTGGAGACTCAACAGCCTACTGTAGTGTGTCTTCAGGTGCCAGATGCAGAAGAGTGCATCCTACGGGACTCCATTTAGATAGGTTTCGAAGCCAGCAAAATTAGTCTCTGGTCCTTGAAGTCAGGATAGTGGTTACCTTGAGGAGAGGGTAGTTAGTAGAAGGGGACATACACGGACTTCTGGGGTCCTGGTAAGACTTTGTTTCTTGATCTGGCTACTGTTTCCATGGGTATTTCACATTGAGAAAATTCAGTGAGCTGTGTACTTTCATGTGACTTTATGTGTTATGTAGCAAAAAAAAAGTACTCCCTGACTCCCCTACAAAAACATCAAGGTTGCAAGCCAAATGCATGAGGGGAAGGTAGAAGCAGATTCCCAGGGTGGCACCTGAAACTGAAAAAGGATCCCAGGATCCTGGAAGGAAGCAAATCACCTGATCAGGCTAAGGGTGGAAACAGGCACCCACAGGAAATCTTGTGCAAGGTGTGGGGGCTGTAAGCTCACATTTATGCCATCTAGGTAATGCAGAAACCCTGACCTGAGATCCTTAAAAACTGCTTTGAAACCAGGAAACCTTACAGGGCTCTGTCAAAGCCACTCACAAAACTGGCCCCCTTGGGGGATGCCAGCATTCAAGCCACTTTTGAGACTCCGGGTAAATGGGCTGTTGTTCATAATTTGAAAAGCACAGATTGGCTTCCAACACACCGGCCACGGCCACGGCCAAAGTGCTCATCAGCATCATTTCTGTGAGTAGAAAAGACTTCTGTATGTGGGCACTGCCCCTGTTAAACCCTAATGCCTTGACAGTATGGAGTGTGCCTTGGGCTTCCCTGGTGGATCAGAGGGTTAAGAATCTGCCTGCAATGCAGGATACCTGGGTTTGATAGATCCCCCGGAGAAGGGAGCGGCTACCCACTCCAGTGTTCTTGCCTGGAGAACTCCATGGACAGAGGAGCCTGGGGGGCTACAGTACAGGGGGTTGCAGAGAGTTGGACACGACTCAGCGACTAACACTTTTTTGCTCATCATGTTCTCACCAGTGCGTAGGATAATGTCTGATACACATTTGGAATCAAAAGAGATTTATTCAGTAAGGGAACGCTTAGTAGTCACAGAGCACCACTGTGTGCACAGCAGAGTACTAGGTGATTGTATGTGTGTGTTGTATTCCGTTCAGTCACTCAGTTGTGTCCGACTCTTTGCGATCCTGTGAACCAAAGCACGCCAGGCCTCCCTGTCCATCACTAACTCCCGGAGTCCACCCAAACTCATGTCCATTGACTTGGTGATGCCATCCAACCATCTCATCCTCTGTCGTCCCCTTCTCCTCCTGCCCTCAATCTTTCCCGGCATCAGGGTGTTTTCAAATGAGTCAGCTCTTCACATGAGGTGGCCAAAGTATTGGAGTTTCAGCTTCAACATCAGTCCTTCCCATGAACACCTGGGACTGATCTCCTTTAGGATGGACTGGTTGGATCTCCTTGCAGTCCAAGGGACTCTCAAGAGTCTTCTGCAACACCACAGTTCAAAAGCATCAATTCTTCGGCGCTCAGCTTTCTTTATAGTCCAGCTCTCACATCCGTACATGACCACTGGAAAAACCATAGCCTTGACTAGATGGACCTTTGTTGGCAAAGTAATATCTCTGCTTTTTAATATGCCATCTAGGTTGGTCATAACTTTCCTTCCAAGGAGTAAGCATTTTTTAATTTCATGGCTGCAAGCACCATCTGCAGTGATTTTGGAGCCCAGAACAATAAAGTCAGCCACTGTTTCCACTGTTTGCCCATCTATCTGCCATGAAGTGATTGGACCGGATGCCATGATCTTAGTTTTCTGAATGTTGAGCTTTAAGCCAACTTTTTTACTCTCTTCTTTCACTTTCATCAAGAGGCTCTTTAGTTATTCTTCACTTTCTGCCATAAGAGTGGTGTCATCTGCATATCTGAGTTATTGATATTTCTCCTGGCAATCTTGATTCCAGCTTGTGCTTCCTCCAGCCCAGCATTTCTCATGACGTACTCTGCATATAAGTTAAATAAGCAGGGTGACAATATACAGCCTTGACGTACTCCTTTTCCTATTTGGAACCAGTCTGTTGTTCCATGTCCAGTTCTAACTGTTGCTTCTTAACCTGCATACAGGTTTCTAAAGAGACAGGTCAGGTGATCTGGTATTCCCATCTCTTTCAGAATTTTTCACAGTTTACTGTGATCCACACAGTCAAAGGCTTTGGCATAGTGTGTTGTATTACCTAAGTCAAAACAATGCTCTCCAGAGTAGTATCCTGGTATCCTAGCTGGCATACAGCAAGATGATCCCTTGGGGGTGTGGAAAGAAAATGTAAGGAGGGGAGAAGGGAGGGAGAGGGCTAGATACATACATAGGTATTGGGAGGAGGCACAAATTAGAATTTTTTAAAGGCCCTGTAATATAGTTGGACTTATAATAATCTTGAGTAGAAATTTCAGACATAGTGCTTATCAGCAGTTCACTTTACCATAAACCTAGAGAAGGCTTCATGGTGGTTTGGCAAGTCAGCCTATCTTTGTTAAAATGCTTCATTCTTGATATGAAAAGATAGGAGGTATATCTATATTAGCATTATGTAAATCTATTAGCATTAGTAAAATGTCTTAATGAACACAAAGGGGAAAAAGGGAAAAATAGAGTCAATACTAGACTGTTTAGCAGTTTAAATTATTGTTTTTAATCTAAAGCCTCCCCAAATGCAGTGTGTTAGTGGGCTAGGTTTCTCTGTAGTTGGCCATCACCTTATATGGATGTTTTGTTAGTTTAATAGCACTTAATGATCACACACTAGAACTAATAGATAACAACTACTGGGGTTTTAGACTTCCTACTCCGTCATCCGTGTCTCAAACCCTTTCATGATTTCAGTTTCTTTGCCTCTTGGTCTCTCTGTGCTGTAATCTGGATAATTTCTTCCAATCTGATTCCAGTTCTCCAGTTGTTTTTTGAACTGTGTGTATGCAACTTCTCTATGACCTGTCTGTTGAGTTTTTGATGTCAGTGACCACCATTTTCATTTCTAGATGTTATGTGGTTCTTTTCATGTATTCATGGTCATATATGATGGTCTCTCATTCCATCTCTTGCGTGTTGTTCAAGCAACACCTGCAGTTTGTGTTCTGGATTCTGAGTTCCAAAACCCACATAGTTAGGTTTTTTCCAGGAAGACCTTATGCTTTATTCCATTATATTTTGGACTGAATCCAATTGAAGCAGCATCCCCATCTTTCCTCTATGGACCAGGAGTTTTCTACTTTGCCTTTCAAAGATTCCATATTTCTACAAGATTCTCAGAACAGGTTTTCAATCATTCCTGTCTCAGGCTTGTCATCATCTCTAGGTCACTAGAGACCAGCAGATGGTCCCAGTGTAAGTATTGTATCCAGCACTCATTTACTCAGAGGTTTCTCTTCATTTCTGACCTGGGAGGTTTTCCTTTTTATCATAACAGTTTAGTCACGTATCTAAAAACATGCTTTTGCATGTGTGCTAAGTCGTGCTAAGTTGCTTCATTCGTGCCTGACTCTTTGCGACGCTATGGACCATACGTAGCCTGACATGGGGTTTTCCAGGCAAGAATACTGGAGTGGGTTGCCATGCCCTCCTCCAGGGGATCTTCCTGACCCAGGGATCTAACTGGCATCTCTTACATCTCCTGCATTGGCAGGGAGGTTCTTTACCACTAGCACCACCTAGGAAGCCCCTAAAACATGCTTTTAGGGTGCTTGTTTTAAGAAAAAGTGGAGAAAATTATAAATATTATATAAGCATTTCATGTGTGTGTGTTTTGGCTTAGTATGCATTTTTGAAAAATCTCTGAAAAGTAAGAAACTAATAATGCTGGGAAGGTAGTGATGGGAACAAGACTGATGGGGGACAGAGAGGACAGGGAGAGTTTATATGAATGTCTTAATATTTTTAGTGATTTGAACCATGTGGATACATTACTGTTTCAACCAATTAAATATAAACTTCCCCCCCGGCCATCTAGATATTCTCTACAGGGTGGGTTTCTCCAGACATCTAGTCTACTATTTTATTAGCAACGGAATAGTGATCATATTTGTGGTTATATAAATTTTAGATCATCCAGCCCTCTGGATGAACTCTGTAGATCAATATTTGCCAAACTGGTCTGTGGCAAAGAATCAGTTCTTTTCAAGTTTTCCAATCTGTCATGGACTGACACTTTGGTAAACTACAGTAAAAGTAAATGACTGATCATCTGCTTGGATGGCATGGCAATGTCAAACTGCTAGAAAAGTTTCTAAATACTTTCTCTCCATTTCTTTTCATCACCAGCCAGTATAAAGCAACTTGTGGACCGCTGCCACCCAGAGCAGCGCTGCTGTAGATGGTGCTCGTTACTTTTTGGCATTCAGTGTTGTGGATCAGAAACCAAGACCACGCTGCTCTTTAAAATATTTTGTGTTGCTTTACATTTTTCTCCATTGTAGGTAGTAACCTGCTTTTCTTTCCACAAAGATACATTATGATCTTATCTGAAACACGAGATATTTGCTGCAGCACACCTCTGCCTTAATTGGGGGAGTTAGCCTGTGACTAACTGCTGTAGACTGTTGATACTAGTGAACTTCCAGAAATCATCCATAGATGAATAGTATATTTCATCTAACCTAAGATGCATTGATATGGGCATCATCTTGATCTTCTAGAAGGGATGGTTTCCATGCTGCTAAGTCTGGGCTGCCATCTGGCTGCCAGCGATCGTAAGATGCTGTTGATTTCAGAGATGTTAAAATGTGGAAGAATGTGTCTTAAAATACCCTGCAGATGGCCCTGTGATTGTTCCAGCGTCTAATTACTGTTGAGTGCTTGGAGACTTGCGTAGGAGAAGGAGGGAAGACGCCTTTGGTGACTTCCTTTAGAAACTTCACCACTCTGCTGAAGCACTCTTTATTGTGACACACCTGACCTGAAATGGGACACATTCTCTCTTCCCTAATTGGCAGAGCTTCCCTCTTAGGAGCGCTGTGCTGCGCCACCCTTTGGGCTGGAGCACCTCTGAGAACCTTGGCCAGCTTATCTGGGAATCGGTGGCACTGGCTTATCTTTCAGTGTCTTAATAGACATTTCTCTCATCATTGAGTTTTTTTTTCCCCTTACCTTCAGCTTCCCTCCAGTCCATCACTGCCATTCTGAGCTTGTGACCCATTGGGAGTTCTGCTAGGTATCCCATTTCCTTGTTTGCCATGCAGGCTGGCTTGGTAGTTCTTTCAATTAGTTGTTGTGTGGACTATTATAGAGATTTCTCAAAATTTTCTGGTTACACTTCCATATTTTTCTGGTGAAGATAGGGATTTTTCCTTCTGCTCTTTTTATAGTTCTTTGGCCACCTTGGTGGTGATTTGGGAGGCGAGGCAGTTAATGTGTGGGCTAATAACACTGTCATTCCTTCCTTCACCAAGTATTTATTGAATGCTTGCTCCAGGGCTGGCATAGTTCTGGCTTCTGAGAATACAGCAAAAAGCAACAGTCTTAAGCTCCAGCCTTCATTGGGACATTGACTGTGCTTCTTTCAGGCTTCCCTCACTGGAACCTTACCTTGTTCTATTGATACTTTCTTTCATTTCCAGATACCCCTTTAAAAAGATGCCAATTAATTTTTTTTTAATTTAGAATTTAGTAATTTATTGGTAGCTTGATACATGCTTTATATAGATTTGGCACTAAGATATTCTCCAGAAATGTATGTTAATATAAGTATCATTTGATTTTTAGCCGATTACACCTCAACAAGAAGGCAACAGACAAACAGCCATATAGCAAGCTGCCAGGGGTGTCTCTTCTGAAACCGCTGAAAGGAGTAGATCCTAACCTAATCAACAACTTGGAAACATTCTTTGAATTGGATTATCCCAAGGTAAGTGCAGTGTTGTACTCATAGGAATGGACTGAGCCATACCTTTTTTTTTTTTTTTTGACTTATACTAAACACAGAGGAATTTTGACATGGTATCAGGTGAAGTTATTAAAAATTCATAATGGTGTTGGCTTCATCAAATTTACGCTTTAGCAGTATTTTTTTTTTTTTTTGCTTTAGCAGTATTAATAGTAGTGGTGATAGTAATAATAGTAGTAGTTGTCACAGGACAGAAATGGGATTGAGGAAGGGGTATTAATTCCTTTTCTAACTACCTGTATGTTGATCTGAATTGAAAGTGAAAGTGTTAGTTGCTCAGTCTTGTTTGACTCTTTGCGACCCCATGGGCTGTAGCCTGCCAGGCTCCTCTATCCATGGAATTCTCCAGGCAAGAATGCTGGGGTGGGTTGCCATTCCCTTCTCCAGGAGATCTTCCCAACCCAAGGATCAAACCTGGGTCTCCTGCATTGCAGGCAGATTCTTTACCATCTGAGCCGCAGAGAATCCCCCTGATCTGAATGAACTAGGAATCCTTGAGTAAAGCCGCTGGAACTCAGGCATTGTTAAGTGCCTCGTAGTTTGAGTATAAAAATCTTACTTCATGAGAGTCGCAGTGAAAATGAAAAAGAATATGCATTTATCCTTATGGAACTTAATCTCACGTTTCACTTTTTTAACCATCATCCAACCCTTTCCCCTTTCTGTATTCAACCACTCTTGAAACTTAGTTACGAAATTTTTATGTTGCCACTCTTGTAAGATAATAGTCATGAAATTTAAATAGTTTCCGAAGTTAGCTGTGGGTTTAAAGAGTTTCTTAAAATAACCCCAGGAACATATGTATCCATTAATTATGAACATGTGGGATGAATCAATAATCAATTTCTTCTTCTGAATGAAGTTTTTTTTTTAAATACAATATGGAGTTATCTCCAGAGCTCTAGTTTTTCACTTAGATTTTTGTCACTTAGTTCTTTTCCACTTAGTTATGTCATTAAAGCATTTATTTGGTTAAGGAGAAAGTTGTTTGGACACATTACAAAAATGTATAACGTTATATGCAAGAGATTGTTTTTATTCTTTTTTAGTTCACAATTTTATTTTCTAGTTATAAAAGAATTGTTAGTTGTGTGAATAGAACCTTTAGAAACAGAGCAAAAGTGAAGAGTACCTGCACTCTGAAGGGAAATGTTGATCTCACAGAATTTTATTTGCTTTTAAAAGACCAAGGGCAGTGGCAAATATTCTACAAGAGACAAATGAAACCACTGAAAATGCACAAATATGAGTGTGAAGCATGAGTTGTTTGTGTCATCAAGGAGGCATGTAGTCATGAAATGAACATCTGTGTAACTGCCAAGCCCAGCAGACTTTAATATTCTCTATTTGTCAAATGTAAATGTTGTTTTCCAAAAGTACAGAAACGTTTTTGTTCTAGATATAATTCTTTTTCTCTGTTAATTTGATGTGGAAACATATAGGCCATTTGGAAATATATATATGGCTTCCCAGCTGGCGCTAGTGATAAAAAACCCCACCTGACAATGCAGGAAAGGCAAGAAATGCAGTTTCGATTCCTGGGTGGGGAAGATCCCCTGGAGGAGGGCATGGCAACACACTCTAGTATTCTTGCCTGGAGAATCCCATGGACAGAAGAGCCTGGTGGGCTACAGTCCATGGGGTCACAAAGAGTCGGACATGACTGAAGCCACTGAGCACACATGCATACACACACACACACACACACACACACACACACACACACACATGTATACATATATATAAAACATGAAATTCTAAAATTTTGTTAAATTTTAGACATGTGCAAAAAGGTTTATTACTGGTACTTGTTCTGAATTTCTAGGTTTAAACTTTGGTGAGACTGTTCTTATACTAAGTGCCCTAAAAGATATCTGTGCTTTAAATATCTTATAAATCTACCTTATATTGATATTTATTCCTTGGGAAAATTTTTCTTAGAAAAATATAATAATTAAAAATAAATAAAAGTCATTTTTCACAAAATCAATTATTTATTTGGCATCAATATAAAAGCATTTAGAGAGAAGTTCAGCCATATCAGGAAGATGCAGTAATCTGCATCTCAAGTGGCCTGATGGCTTTACTTTGGTAAATTCTGACCATATGAAGAAATTGTATAAACTATATAGTTCTTGAAAGTAAGTAAGTTGTAATAAAAACTTGTCAAAACTTTGCATTCAGAGCAGTTTTCCTACAAAGTATCTTCCCTTCTCTCAAAGGAAGCATCTATCTTTCACTCAAAAGTTAGCCTAGGACAAATGTATTAACAAATGGTTCATTATTTACTCAGTGATAGAGACTGTTCTAGATATTTGGGGTCTAAGTCCATCCTGTTATAGAATTTATTATATTCTGCTGTAATCTAAATATCATCATAACATTTTTCTTTAAACATGTGTAGTTATTTATAAATGGTTCAAGATATTCCTACTTGATATGCAATATAATTGATTAATATGTGTTAAAATATTTTTGTACTTTAAGAGAATATTTTATGTGGTATACTTAAGTACAGAGTTTTTAGTCCTAATATCTACAGGACTGAATCAATGAGGAGACTTTTCTAATATTAATTTATGTATCTAAATTGAGTATCACTTATACATCTAAATTTATTCATGGGAGTAACATTTATGATTATTGCAGTTTCAGATATTTCATTCTTAAATATCAAAGGACCAAATCGCAGTTTACAGATTGTCTATACCTCTCTTGCACTTAGCCTTTCAGTCATTTCACTGTTTGAAAAGAAAAAGGGAAATTTAGTTTAGCTATTTGTATAGAAAGCTTCCTAAGATGAGGCTAACCTCATCTACAGTATTCTGGGATTATTTCTAGATTTTATATATTTATTACTGTGCCCATTTATAGTGGAATTTGCTATACCTTGTATTTCTTTCAGATTTATAAAATAAATGTTTTCTTAAAATATTTTTAAAGTATAATATTTTAATAAATGCTTTATTTTTGACCATGAGCTTATGTTTAGTTCTTCTGATAGTATAAACATATCTGAAAAATTATTCTTGTGTCAGCTAAGAAAACTTTTAACCAACTTACTATCTTGTGTTTACCAGTTGCAGTGTAGTTGGCATGATTTAACTATTCAAATACAGAGATTCCTAGCAAATTACATGTTTGGGCTCTGTCAAACCCAGAGCTCAAACACAGAGCTGAAAATGAAGGTTCCTGGTTAAACTCTAACACTTCAGAGAACACTTGGAATGTTTAAGTTTCGATATCAGAAACAACAAAGCAAAAGTTATTTAATAAGAGTCTGAACATTTTTTTAGATGATGTAAATTGAATCTCATTTGTGTTTTTTGGCTAATAAGGAGTTATTTGTTTTTCATTTGAAATTAAGTTTAAGATATATAATCAATAAAAACAAAAATTCTAAATCTTGCATTTGAATTTGGGAAGATCCCTTGGAGAAGGGAATAGCTACTCACTCCAGCATTCTTGCCTGGAGAATTCCAAGGACAGAGGAGTCTAGGGGGCTGCAGTCCATAGGGTAGCAAAGAGTTGGACCTGACTGAATGGCTAACACACACACACACACACCTCCCTTACTTACACTAACACTATGAAAGTGAAAGAGGAGAGTGAAAAAGTTGGCTTAAAGCTCAACATTCAGAAAACTAAGATCATGTCATCTGGTCCCATCACTTCATGGGAAATAGATGGGGAAACAGTGGAAACAGTGTCAGACTTTATTTTTGGGGGCTCCAAAATCACTGCAGATGGTGCTTGCAGCCATGAAATTAAAAGACACTTACTCCTGGAAGGAAAGTTATGACCAACCTAGATAGCATATTAAAAAGCAGAGACATTACTTTGCCAACAAAAGTCCGTCTAGTCAAGGCTATGGTTTTCCACTAGTCATGTATGGATGTGAGACCTGGATGGTGAAGAAAGCTGAGTGCTGCAGAATTGATGATTTTGAACTGTGGTATTGGAGAAGACTCTTGAAGAGTCCCTTGGACTGCAAGGAGATCCAACCAGTCCATCCTAAAGGAGATCAGTCCTGGTTGTTCCTTGGAAGGACTGATGTTGAAGCTGAAACTCCAATGCTTTGGCCACCTCATGCGAAGAGTTGACTCCTAGGAAAAGACCCTGATGCTGGGAAGGATTGGGGGCAGGAGGAGAAGGGGATGACAGAGGACGAGATGGCTGGATGGCATCATCGACTCGATGGACATGGGTTTGGGTGGACTTGGGGAGTTGGTGATGGATAGGGAGGCCTGGTGTGCTGCAATTCATGGGATTGCAAAGAGTCAGACACGACTGAGCGACTGAACTGAACTGATATACTTCTGAAAAATTTTTGCTGCAACCTAGTATAGCCTTTATCTTCCCATCAAGTAGATATCTAGTACTATATTACAAGATTTTGTTTTGCTGGGGAAATAGCTGAAAGTAGATTTTTAATAATATTTTTTGGATTTGTATTACTTGTAAACATTTTCTTTCACTATATTCACTTACACCTGTAAAACAGCATAAACTCTAAAAGCATAAAACTATGCAGTGTTTGAAAAAACAGTGAACTCTTTAGCACAAGCGTGACTGAGAGGCTCACTGTAGTAGGAAAGCGAATCATTATTTACACCCTTTGAAAAGTCACTTGCATGTGTGCGTGTGTGTTCAGTCATGTCCAACTCTTTGTGACCTTTTGGACTGTACCCTGCCAGGCTCCTCTGTCCGTGGGCTTTCCCAGGCAAGAATACTGGAGTGGGTTGCCATTTTCTCCTCCGAGGGATCTTCCTGACCCAGGGATCGAACTCGTATCTCCTTTGTCTCCTGCATTGCAGGTGAACTCTTTACCTGCTGAGCCATCAGGGAAGCCACTTAACATTTCTAATCTTCATCATTAAGGTCACTGCCTCCTGCTGGTTCAAACGAAAATTTTGGTTGGGAAGATGGCTGACGTTTTATGGGACTCAGAGTCAAACTTTGAAGAAATTTTAGGGTGTGGCAGGAATGGTGCTCATCCTGTTCTCAGATTTTTATCTGATTTCTGGAGACCAGTGGCTGTAAAGTTGCTTAGTTATTTCAGTACCTCTCAGGTGGTAATTTTGGTCAATCATCATGAAGGTAGATATTGGATGGAATGTGTAATAACTATAGGTAGAAAGTATGACGAAAGTGTACATTGCTTTCCCCTCTACTTAAATTATTAAGGAAACCTTTTTTTTTTCACTTGAAAAAAAATCTTACCTTGTTAGCTAAACTTTCATTTACCTTAGTCCTGGTCCTTAAGTGCTCAACTATTAAATTCTATGCTGCCACTTTTTGCTGAGATAATGTATATTAGGGAAACAGTAATTAATTATTGCGCTAAGGCACTGTATGCCTTTTTCCCACACTTTTTACTTGTGTATGCTTATCGATGGAGCTAAAGCAAACAAGCCTTCCCGTTACCTTCTTCCTTGTATGTTGTTGTTTGTTTAGTCATTCAGTCATGTCCGACTCTTTGTGACCCCATGGACTGTAGCCCACCAGGCTCCCCTGTCCATGGGATTTCCCAGGCAAGAGTACTGGAGAGGGTTGCCATTTCCTTCTCCAGGGGACCTTACCCACCCAGGGGTTGCTCCTGCATCTCCTGCATTGCAAACGGATTCTTTACCACTGAGTCACCTTTGTATTTTTTAGATCCTATAACTTGTTATCTTTTTTCGTGGACATAATTAACTTTTCTCCTCTGCTTAAGAATGTTCAATCTATCTTAGAGAGTTTGGTAGGAAATTTGCTTTAGAGTCAGCAAGAATTTATCACCATTTTTGAAAAAAGTTACTGCTTAGAATACACAGCCCACACACTAATACAGTAACATCTTCATATGTGAAAGCAAACAGTTTTTTAAAAATTTAGTAGTTTACAAAATCGTAACTTAGAGCTCAGGATTTTATAAACCTGGTTATGTGTCAGAATCACCTCAGAGATTCTGATTCAAAAGTTTAAGGATGGGGCCCAGTATTCTCTTTTTGGAAAAAACTGTCCCAGGATGATTTTGACACAGCCAGCCAAGTGCTAAGGAATGACTTCCATAATTTACTGTCAGAGTAAACATAGCTCTGAGCAAAATTAAATCCTGGGTGTTTTCATAGTTAAAAGGCTAAGCACGCTCTTCAGGAGGATGCGTGCATTCTTGTGTGTGTGTATGTGTGCACACTCTCGCGCTTTCAGTCACTTCCAACTCTGCAACGCCCCAGGCTCCTCTGTTTTGGGGATTTCCCAGGCAAGAATGCTGGAGTGGGTCACCATTTCCTCCTCCAGAGGATCTTCCCGACTCAGGGATGGAACCCGTGTTCTCTGTGTCTCCTGCTTTGGCAGGTAGATTCTTTACCACTCAGCCACCTGGGAATCCCTGCGTTTTTAATCAAGTCAGATTCTATTTTACTTCAGAAAATTATTATTCAACAGAAAATCTAATCTCACTTTGTCTTGGGAGAGTTTGGGAAAGTCCTTTAAATGTATCATAATGGTCTTTGATGTGTAATTTTTAGCACTTTGATGAAATAATAGTAATTTCAGAGACAAGGCTTCTAGACAACAAAAGGTGTGTTCATTTCTCTGGCTTTCTGTGTTGCTTTTACACTGCTGGCCACCCTCTGAGCATTTGGTAAATTTTCAGTGAAGAAGGCATGGAAAAGCTGGGAATCCGGTTGAGTCATTAGGCCAGGCCTGTCTGGCAGCAGCCACACTTCAGCTGTGGGCCCTGCCAATCTCTTCATTCTCATTTTGGCTGGCAAACAGGCCCCTTCTGGAGAAGTTGCTCTCAGTTAAAGCAACACTTGATAATCCCTTAAGTGTTTGCATCCATTATGAATACTCTCTTAACTTCTAAACTTTGTGTGTACAATTGCTTGTTTTTCTTAATGCTTTTTGATCCACCAGTAAATGCTAATAATAAGTGGTTATCTTTGTAAGAGGTTAATTTACATAAAATATGTTCTTTGACTAGTATGAAGTACTCCTTTGTGTCCAAGACCATGATGATCCAGCCATTGATGTGTGTAAGAAGCTTCTTGGGAAATATCCAAATGTTGATGCTAGATTGTTTATAGGTAAGTAACAAATTTCACAGTAACCTTTTTGCTTTAATATATTATATCTTCTTTGCATTAAACTATAGGTTAGGGTCCTAGACACCATTGAAGTTACTAATATGTTTGCTTTATGCATATTTGTTAGATATAGTGAAAGGTGTTTTTATCCTTTAGAGAAGACAAGTTATAAAAACAAATTTTGTTTTTCATATCAGGGATTAACAAAATTATCCCAAATTTGTTTTACTCATCAGCCACACATAAGAGTCCGTTATTTTTGTTTCTTTAATAATTTCAATCTATGGCCTTTTCTATATCTCATTGATTATAATTGAGATTGAGGGGTAGAATTCATTTTTGTAATATTGCAAAAAGGATATTTTCCCCAAAACCTACAGACTTATTCTAAATACTTGTTAGAGGTATATTTGCTATTAAATGTTTATTAATGTTTACTGTTAATACAAGCTCTTAATTAGAAAACTGAAACTAATGAATTTTCAAAGATAAATGATGTACTTTTCTTTTTGAGAATGAACAACTTTTTTCTAAATATGTTATTATGAGTAATAAGAAGCATGATGTTAAAGTTTATTTGTTTTAAGTATTAAATATGCAAGTATTTTCACTTCTCTCTAAGTATATGTATAATAGAAAATATTTTCAATATGGCATGAATTGTTCACTGCTATACTTTTGAAATTTTAGGTGGCAAAAAGGTTGGCATTAATCCTAAGATTAATAATTTAATGCCAGGATATGAAGTTGCGAAGTATGATCTTATATGGATCTGTGATAGTGGAATAAGAGGTAAGGTTTTTTCTTACTTATTTTATAAAATTATTCATTCAATAATAAAATGCCAAGAGCAACCTGAAAATACATTTATCAGTCATATTTGTTTACCTAATAAAGTAAGTTATTTTATCATTATTTCATGGTAGTATGTCAAGTTATACTTAATCAAATTTTGAAGTTTTTTTATGCTAAACTAGAATGTTACATGTATGAAAATGCTTTCATTTTGAAGAGAAAATTCCAACCATTAAAAAAAGCAGTAGTGGTACATTATACAGTCTGAGCTTTTTCATAGGTCGAAGTTTTCCCTTATTCAAGTGATACTTATCTTTTACTTTCATCTGTTAGTGGCATGTGCAATATACTATCTCATGCAAAGAGACAGAAGTTAATTGATACATATTTTACTGGAATTAAATACATTTTTAGAACACATTCATGGCTTTTTACTTAGCAGATTTTAGCAGGACACCTTTTATATATTGAAATTATAATTTGTATTTTTGCATTTTTAAAACATTTATACTTATAATTTCAGTGTTCCTTATTATTCCGTTATATTCTAATACCTCAGTTTTTTTCATCCTCAGCACCTTGGGGCTGGGTAATTCTTTGTAGTCAGGACTGTCCTGCAGATGTTTAGCAGCGTCCCTGGCCCCTACCAGTAGCACCTCTCAGTTGGTTGTGATGATCAGAACTGTCTCTGGACACACCACATGTCCCCTGCAGGGCGGCAGTTGAGAAGCACTTCCCAGACTACATGTATAAATAAGGCCCAAATGCAATTTTATACAGTAGATTGAGTTCTTAAATACTTGAAGGAAATAAAAATGAAGTCATATAAAATCATATGAGATTTTTGCTCTTTAAAAATGGGACAATGATTTAAATTTTATCAGCTTAAAATTTGAAAATTAGTAATAACTGTGGCACTTCAACTTAATTAGATCATTACAGGACTGTCAGTTCTTGGTCAGAGATTAGGTTCATTTTTCTCATTTGCTGTCTTAAATTGTTTACTGTCACATATTTGTTATGTTTTCAGTGTACAAACTTCCATCAGGTATATTCTCATTCAGTTCTAATTAGCAGTTTTAAGAGAAAGAACATCTCATACTCTCAGAAAGAGGAGGCTCATTTCCTATGATTACGATGCAGGAGCCAGAATGAACACTGAGGTCCTTTGACTTTTGCTCCTGTACCTTTTCCACGAGGACACATTGTCCATTATTCCAATCTGGAGGTTCAGAAACAGGGACTGTTAACATTTTCAAGATACATCCCACCTCTGGTACATATTAGGTATTTAACAGCCTGCAAAGGTCCAGAATAAATTCCCTACCGTATATTAGCCTTTTTGAAATTTTCTATTCTACTCAGAGAAGTGATTGAGATTCATTTTATTAGACCTATATTCAAAGAAAACATTTATTAAGAATTTAGTAGCTCACAGAATATATTACATTCATGGGCATTTTACTAAAAGGGATTTTTTTCCTCTCTCCCTCTGCACCTTTTCTTTTGCATCATAGTGATTCCAGACACACTCACGGACATGGTTAACCAAATGACAGAAAAAGTAGGGCTGGTTCACGGGCTGCCATATGTAGCAGACAGACAGGGCTTTGCTGCTACGTTAGAACAGGTAAGTACAATGCTTATAGACAATACGCTTGTTATCAGATCCCTAATCTCCCAGAAGCTTGAGGCTATGCTGAGAGTTGGGCTGAGGTGCCGGAAGTTAACTGTATTAAGTCTGCTTTAACCTGCTGACACTAGTGGTAAAGAACCCACCTGCCAGTGCAGGAGGCACAAGAGATGCAGGTTCAAGCCCTGGGTCGGGAAGATCCCCTGTAGAAGGGCATGGCCCCCCACTCCAGTATTCTTGCTTGGAGAATCCCATGAACAGAGGAGCCTGGCAGGTTACAGTCTATAGGGTCGCAAAGAGTTGGACACCACGGAAGCGACTTAGCACGCACGCAACCTGCTGAGTACTGGCAGCCTCAAGTTGAGAGTAGCTGTTTTCATTAGTGAAGAAATGCTTGGGGCCCCGGAATCCCAGCTGAACTTCCTGTGCTCTAGCAAGGAACAGATGTGCCCAGGAAACACCTTGTGGTCTTACTACCAGCTTAGCACAGTACATTCTTTTTCCTTGTGGTCCTTATTTTCAATTCTTGAGTTCAGTTCTGGATTACTGACTTATATAAAAGTATGTGTTATATAATTCTTTCAAAGATCCAGTATGAAAAGAATGCATTTTAAGTATCATGAAGTATTTCAATATATACAAAAAAAGGAAAATTGCTCATATGAATCATTGTAAAATCCACTTGATTTCCTTCTACAACAGATTTCTAAAAATTATCTGAACAACTCATGTTTTCCATTTTTACTCCACACCTTTTAACAATATACAGACTTACGTGTAGGATACTGTAAGTTAGGAGGAAGTATAATAAGCAGAATAAATCAAAACACAAACCACTCCCAGAACCCTACCAATTAGAGGAAGTTGCTATTTTTAAAAATTAGTTTATT
Source organism: Giraffa tippelskirchi (assembly GCF_054371585.1). Taxonomy (NCBI): domain Eukaryota; kingdom Metazoa; phylum Chordata; class Mammalia; order Artiodactyla; family Giraffidae; genus Giraffa; species Giraffa tippelskirchi. Next base: position 215,747,286 of record NC_137275.1, read on the forward strand.
TTAGCATTAAGAATTTTTTTCTCTGTGTACTTTCTACAAAGCAAAGTTGAGATTATACTAAAAGTAATTTGTATCTTATTTTTGTTACTTCATAAACTGTTCCCCATATCATTAATATTATTTTATAAAAGTAACTTTTATTGGCTCGATTATAGTTTGTTATATAAGTGTATCCTATACTTAACCATTCCTGTACTGTTAAACATTAGGAGAAAAGAGTTGTCTTAATGTTATAACAGAAGGGTATACAGTTTCAATCTCCAGATATACCAACTTGAAGCACATCTGTATTTATATTCTTTTGAATTGCAATCATCTGAGGGTAAAGGGTTCAGTGTAGAAACTTGCATTCAGCCTTTGGCAGTGTCAGTCAGCTGTGTATGCATGCTCAGTTGCTTCTGTTCTGTCCCATTCTTTTGTGACCCCATGGACTAGAGCCTGCCAGGCTCCTCTGTTCATGGGATTTTCCCAGCAAGAATACTGGAATGGGTTACCATGCCCTCCTCCCAGGGATCTTCCTGACCCAGGGATCCAACCCGAGTCTCCTGCATCTCCTGCACTGCAAGCAGAGCTTACCACTGAGCCACTGGGGAAGCCCAGATGCCACAATTTTTGTTTAATAAAGAAACTCTAGGTAGTTACTTTAAAATTAAATGCTTTTTATTCTTATGCTCCATGTTATGTTTTTGTTTTGGAAATATCCAACTTGATATGTATGTCAATAATAGATATCTCCCAGATTATACTCACTCCCTTAGTTTAAGTTTAGCCCCTAAAAGTCACCATTACTTAGAGTGAATGGAGACAGGTCCGAGGAATTATTCCGGTGTATAAAGAAATCATGGGAGTCTTCATCACAGTGCCCAATCCCACCTCAATCCTAAAACCTCACTTAATATCTGCTTAAAGAATTAAGATAGGTGCTTTCAGTTTTAGAAGTTTGGTTCAATTCTATCCCACAAATACTAGGGCTTCATTCCAGTCTGGGCATAGGTTAGGTAGGAAGAATTGCATTGTTAATCATCTGTGATTATTAGCTTATTCTGTGCCATATATGTGATTTCTGCCATTAAGAAAGATCACTTCTCTCCATTTTGAGCTGCTATTGCCCTCCATATCTGTGAGTGCTACATCTGTGGCTTCAACCAACCATAGATTCAAAGTATTTGAAAAAAAAGTTACAAAAGCAAAATGTGAATTTGCCTTGAGCCAGCAATTTACATAGTATTTGCATTGTATTAGGTATGGTAAGTAATCTGACAGTTGTAGATAATTCACAAATAGTATTGGTGGATTTTTGGTCCAGGGCTTATAGAACCAATCCCCCTAGGATACAGAGAGATGACTAATTAGAAAAGGCAACATACCTAAGATATAAATAATAGGTTTTATATCTGATAAGTTGGGTAAGTTTGGATGACCATTTTATTCTACCATTAATTCAGCGGTTTGCATTTTTGATGACTCCAAAGCACACTAGGAAAGGGGCAGTAAAATGGAGACAGAATATTAGCGTCCACCCTGTTTATGAAAAATACACTGAAAAATGGGGAATTTGAGAAGCTTAGTGACTTGGGCAGGAAACAGCTAACTACAAAAATATACAGGAAAAGGAATTAAGAAATAGAATTGTTCTCTTGATTGATGTACCTGTGAGTGTTTTGTGTGTGTATGTGTATAGCCACTTGCATACATATACACATACACATATGTACATATACCTATGTATGTAGATGTGTGTATATTTATGTGAACAGTATGAAAAGAGGACACATTAAATATTAATATCGTATATCAGTAAGTGATATTTTCACCTCTCTTATTTAAATCCAAATTGTTTTACTTCAATAAATCTTTAAATCTTGGAGTTTTAGGAAAGACAGTATTTATTTGAGACTAAAGTATACTTTTCCCTCCCAGAAGTACATACTACTACTTTGTAAAAGTGATAATAACAAGAGTAGTCAATCAAATTAGAAATTACTGACTGCTTGCTATATGTAAACATTATTTTGTACCACTGTTCATTCAGGTAGTTTATGTAAGAATAATAGACTGTTCACCCAATCATCCTTAAGTTCATTAGGAAAAGGAATTTATAAACATCATACTTCTAACATAAACTTCTAATTGTATACATATGTTTTCGGTTTTGTCTTGGCAGGTGTATTTTGGAACCTCTCATCCAAGGTCCTATATCTCTGCCAATGTCACTGGCTTCAAATGTGTAACGGGAATGTCTTGTTTAATGAGAAAGGATGTATTAGATCAAGCAGGAGGGCTTATAGCTTTTGCTCAATATATTGCTGAAGATTACTTCATGGCCAAAGCAATAGCTGACCGGTAAGAAAACTAAATTAAATTAGGCTGTTGTATTTTTTATTTCTGAACTTATGTTGGCTTTTTCTGTTTGTTAAACCCATGGATTAAGAGCTATTTTATTTTTTGCTAGTAAGTACAGAATAGTTTAATACTTTTAGAATGTAATTCCTACTAATTATTCAGGTACACACTAATGAAGCAAATAAATGTTCTAATTTCTCTACATTCTTCAAATTAATGTGGTTTCAAAAACAGTATGGAATTTACTTAAAAAACTAAAAATAGAGTTATTATATGATCCTGCAGTCTCACTCCTGGGCATATTTCTGAAGACAAGTCTTAATTTGAAGATACATTCACCCCAGTGTTCATAGCAGCACTATTTGCAATAGTCAAGACATGGAAGCAACCCACATGCCTATCAACAGATGAATGGATGAAGATGTGATCTGAGTATATAATGGAATATTACTCAGTCATAAAAAAGAATGAAATACTGTCTTTTGCAGCAACATGGATGGACCTAAAGGTTATCATATTGAGTGAAGTAAGTCAGACAGAGAAAGACAAATATCATAAACTCACAGACATAGAAAACAAACTTTATGTTTACCAAAGGGAATAGTGGAGGACAAGGGGAGGAGAAAAATTAGGAGTTTGGGGTTAACATATATACACCACTGTATATAAAATAGGGGACTTCCCTGGTGGATCAGTGGTAAAGAATCTGCCTGCAATGCAGGTATGATCCTTGGTAGGAAAGATCCCCTGGAGAAGGAAATGGCAACCCACTCCAGTATTCTTGCCTGGGAAATCCCATGGACAGAGAACACTGGTGGGCTACAGTCCATGGAGCCACAAGAATCAAACAAGACTTGGCGACTAAGCCACCACCATCATTTATAAAACAAGTAAACAAGGACCTACTGTATAGCACACATATATATAGTATATACTGGGTTGGCCAAAAAGTTCGTTCTCTGGGACTGTAAATTTTCATTATTATGAATGTAAATTTTTATGTGTTTTAAAAGAATTAAAAGTATTAGTGCAGTCATAAAGCCAGTAGGTGAAAATTCAAAGAATGAGATTTCAAATTTTGAGATTTCTCAGTAGATTATTTGATACTTTGCTAAGAAGCTACCTAATGATTCATGATTGGCTTAATCACACTTTTCTATCACAAAATGACACTCATTTGCTTTTTTAAGGGAGATTGTTTCCTTGATAATTTACTGAAGGTGTCATCTTAAAAGTTGAAGTATGTTTTCAAACTTATCTTCTGGTGGTGTTAGTATGGTCCATGGTTTCATATTGTTTCTCATGAGATATGGAATGCCACTTTTGTTTATATTTCTTCTTGAATATTCACATACATAGCCCCCACTACTTCTTTTATTGGTTAATAGTGTTCAGAGACTTAAATACAAGCCCCACTCCATTTAGTACTTTCAGAATGTCTGTATTTTAAGTTTATTAAACTATGAACTGAGGGGTTGTAGTTCCCTCCAGTTCTTAGGTGGTACTGTCATGGGCTTCTGTAATGACTGAAATGTGTTTAAGTATGATACACCCTATGTAGGGTGCTATCCTGGGACGAGGCTCACCCTGAACACTAGCAGTTGCTCACTTTAAAAAAAAAAAGAATAGCTGATTTATAGTATTATAAAGTTTTAGGTGTACAACATAGTGATTCAGTATTTTTATATATTAAACTCCATTTAAAGTTATAGCAAAATTATGACTGTATTTCCCTGTGCTATACAATATACCCTTGTTGCCTATTTATTTTATACATAGTAGTCTGTATCTCTTCATCCTTTTCCTCTGTCTTGCCCCTCCCTCCTTCCCTCTCCCCACTGGTAACCAGTAGTTCTCTAACTCTGTGAGTCTTTTTTGTTTAGTCACTCATTTATTTTTTAAATTCCACATATAAGTGATAACAGAATATTTATCTTTCTATGTCTCACTTATTTCACTAAGCATAATACCCTCTATGTCCATCCACATTGTTGTAAATGGCAGGATTTCATTCTTTTTCATGGCTAAGCAATATTCCATTGTATGTATGGAATACATCTTCTTTTTCCATTCATCTGTTGATTGACAGGTTGCTTCCATATCTTGGCTACTGTAAATAAAGCTGCTTACTCTTTACAGTAATGAATAAATACATGTCATCCTTGCATGTATGTGTTCATGGTCATAGCTCATTTTATAACTGTCTTAATTTTCAGAGGTTGGAGGTTTGCAATGTCCACTCAAGTTGCAATGCAAAACTCTGGCTCATATTCAATTTCTCAATTTCAGTCCAGAATGATCAGGTAAGTCAGCTGGCTTTCTTCTTTTTATACTTTATTAAAAGAAAAAGGGAATGGGGAGTATTTTTACATGGTCTTAACTTGGTTTAAAAAAAAAACAACGAAAAGTCAGATTTTGTTTTGTCCCAGAAAAGAGAAGTTAACTTCTTCATTAAAATAAAGTTAATGTCCCAGTATATTTTCTTTCCATTGTAAGCCTTCAAAAAAGAGATGTTGAGACTTTGGGGTTTTTTTATGCTGACCTCTATTTTCTAACTTTTTTACTCCTGGAATTTTATGATCATTACTCATCAGAGTATAGGTCATGCAAATGAATTGATAGACATTTTTCTTTGAGACACTAAATAAAAATAGAAAAGAGATTCATTAAATACTCTTTAAAGCTTATGTAAAAGGCCTTTAAATAACAGGGTATAATGTTGATCATTTTGAGAAAAATTGATTAGTCTTGTAATCAGGCTGTTGTTTAAAGAAAATCCTTTCTTTTTTTCAAGGTGGACCAAATTGCGAATTAACATGCTTCCTGCTACAATAATTTGTGAGCCAATTTCAGAATGCTTTGTTGCCAGTTTAATTATTGGATGGGCAGCCCACCATGTATTCAGATGGGATATTATGGTATTTTTCATGTGTCATTGCCTGGCATGGTTTATATTTGACTACATTCAACTCAGGGGTGTCCAGGTATGTGGATAGGCATGCAAAGGTTGGAGGTCATTTGGTGGAACTAAAATAGTTTTGATTCAGAAAAAGTTGAAAATCTGTCTGAGTCATTTTTTAGCCCCCCAGTGAAGATTAAAATCAAATTAAGCATTAGTTCCCTTAGTGGAATGTGGACACAAAAGGGAACTTGATTTTCAACTTTCAGCTGGTTATACAGTCACTTTTATTCAGACTCCAAAAAAAAAATGATATTAAAGCAAATTGACAAGTCTTCAAACTTAAAATATGTCAGGATAGCAGTTTATTTTAATACTGCTTCTATTCCTAATGAACACTTTTCTTAACGAGTATAACATGACTGTTAAATTATCTAAAGAAGCAAACTTGATATTTTTTAGATAGTTTTTATTTATTTATTTTATATTTGGCTGTGCTGGGTCTTGTTGCATGGGGTTTTCTGTAGTTGCGAAAAGCAGGGGCTGCTTTCTAGTTGTGGGGCGTGGGTTTCTCATTGCAGTACCTTCTCTTGTTGTAGAGCACGGGTTTTAGGGTACACAGGCTTCAGCAGTTGTGGTTCCCGGGCTCTAGAGCTCAGGCTCAGTAGCTGTGGCACACGGGCTTAATTGCTCCACGGCATGTGGGACCTTCCCGGATCAGGGATCGAACCCACGTCTCCTGCATTGGCAGGCAGATTCTTTACCACTGAGCCACCAGGGAAGCCCCAAACTTGATTTTATGTAATGTATTTAATAGCGTTAAATGGAAGTATTTCACTTTTTAACTGGGTCTGTAATCAGGCAGTAAATAATTTATGTTTTTAATTCCTAGGGTGGTACACTGTGTTTTTCAAAACTTGATTATGCAGTAGCTTGGTTCATCCGTGAATCCATGACAATATACATTTTTTTGTCGGCATTATGGGACCCAACGATAAGCTGGAGAACTGGTCGCTACAGACTGCGCTGTGGAGGCACAGCTGAGGAAATTCTAGATGTATAACTACAGCTTTGTGACTGTACATAAAGGAAAAAAGAGAAGTATTATAAATTATGTTTATATAAATACTTTTAAAAAATCTACCTTCAGTAGTTTTATCACATGTATGTTTTGGTATCTGTTCTTTAATTTATTTTTGCATGGCGCTTGCATCTGTGAAAAGAAAAAAAAAAAGGAAGAAAAAAAAAAAACACATCTGTAGTCTTGGCCAAATGGTTGTATTTTATTTTGTGGAATTAGAGAATCAAGAGAATTGGTTCTAGGAACCTGGGTTCGGTTTTTGTTGTTGTCGTTTATTTTTTAAAAGTATATAAATAAATCTATATATAAATGAATGTTCTGCAACAAACACTATGACAGTATCCTTCAGTAGAGAAAGTTTCTTACTGGTGAGTACACTCTTTTAGACCATGTATGAGATGGCAGCAGCTTTGTTGGGGTGGTTAGAAGAGACTAGAAGGTGTAATCCCTTTTCATGTCTCAAGTGAAAGGTATTATGCAGTGAAGCGCCCACAACAAGGTACTAACTGAGAAACTTTTTCATGCTTCATGCCTACCTCTTGTAGTCGTTGCAGAGCAAATATAAATTGTAATACGGTAGCTAGGCCTTGCAAAAACAAACGGAAAAAACTTTAAAAGTAATAATAACAAGAGAGCTTGAGTCTAGTATTTATATGAATCTGTGAGAAATATTTTTTCGGTCTCACCGCAATGAACCAAAAGTGGTTGAGTTTGGTTTTTAATTGTAGCCATGTCTCGAAGGCATCTTTTTTGACCAACTCTTGTTGGTTCTGTCTTGAACCATTGTTAATCACTGTGCTGGTGAATCTTTCCTTCCCTGCTCCTCACCTGACCCACCCCATCTTTCCTTAACGTTTTGTCAGGGGGTGGGGGGAGGGGGGTTTGTTTTAGTGTGAGTGGATGTTTTGATAGTTGTGAGGAAAAAATGCATTTCAGACACATTTCACACATGAGCTATTTTCTTACACAGTCTGTCTTATTGTTAAAAAGAATGTAATTTCATGATACAGGTATTTAATATCTTTTTTAAGTAAATAAATATTCTAGCCATCAAGAAATAAATTGCAGTAGAGATTAAGAGGGGACAGAATGAGTTTTACTCTTAACATTAATCAGTATCAAACTAAGTCTACTGTGTGTGTTTTTTTTTTAAATTCCTGTTAGTCTAGTCTTATTTAAATTGGATTTTTGTATTCCAGTTTGTATGACAAAATAGACTAGAACGGTTCCGGTTGTAAACGCACGCTCTGTTTCACTATTCTCTCCCCATCATGCCGCTAAACTTGCTTGTCAGGTTGTGCTTAACTTGTGGTGAACTGGACTTGTTTTTGTTTAAAAAAAAAAAAAAGGCGAAAATGTAAGGGACAGTGCATAAGCCTTTCTCTCTTTTTTTTTTATTGTAGTGGAATTTTTTTGCTTTTTCTTCAGGAACGGATGGCATGTTGTCCATATGAATGCCTGCTGCGGGGCTGACACTGGCAATATGGCAGCTTCAAACTCTTTTTTTTTTAAGTTTCTGCAGTTTCCATGTCAAAGCATAATGTGTCACTTATTAGCAATAACTACTTATTTATATGAATACTTTTTCACTTCACTGAGCCAGTTTCATTTAATTGTGTAATGAGTATATACATGGTTTAAACTGCAGTGTATCGGTAAACCTGTGTATACTTTGTGTACACATTATATGCAAGCTTTCTCTGGGCCAAACTACTTCATTCTTTTTCTTTTTTTTTTTGCCTTATGATGAATTTGTTTGAAGGGCATTTTCTTCATGAACAAAGGCTTTGATACATATTCCTTTCTATGTGAAATGGGGGGTAGTATTGTTCCCTGAGGAAAGTTGCACAGTGCAAACCAGTCTAGTTGTGACCCACTCTGTTTATTTAAGTCATTGTCATACAAGCTGAATTTTGCTGACCATGTTTGTAATTTGTTGGTTTTGTTTAATGAAGTTTGGTTGATGCCATCTTTTGCACTGCTGAAATGAAATCTTGCTTATTCCTTAGTTTTTTGCTGATCTCAGTATGGGCAGTGTAACAGCAAAACCAAAATGGCTGGACAGACTTCTTGTGTTTGTAAATATAAAAAAATGACTGTTCTGTATATGTGTTTTTTATGTGATAGTGGAGTATTTCCTTCCAATGAAGCTTCACTTAAGCAGACAGAACGATTGTTTATTAGCAAGTTTGAAGTGATGATAAAATGATAAGAAATTATGTACATGTTGAAGAGAGCATCACAGCAGAACTGTAGGAGTCCAAATTTAATAAACTGTCTAAAAAAAAAGTGTCTATAATATACCATGTTTATTATTTAAAATCACTGTCTTAAGTTTTTCAAAAAATAAAAAATTTGAATACAATCAAAACATTAGCAATAATGTATTTTTGTTTTGTGTCTTTTATATTTTTATAAATAACATGTTCTACCATTCACAGCAGAATTATTCAAAGAAAATTTACCTGTGCTACAGATGAGATGAGAGTGAGTGAGTGAAAGTCGCTCAGTCATGTCCAACTCTTTGCGACCCCATGGACTATACAGTCCATGGAATTCTCCAGGCCAGAATACTGGAGTGGGTAGCCTTTCCCTTCTCCAGGGGATCTTCCTGACCCTGGAATTGAACTGGGGTCTCCTGCACCACAGGTGGATTCTTTACCAACTGAGCTATCAGGGAGTCAGGCTTTTCTGTATTGGCCTAATGTTAAAATCACCTGGAGAACCTTTTTTAAAGACTACAGATGCCTGGGCCCTGCCTCTGAAGTCTGGTTGAATTATTCTGGGTGGAGCCTGAGCACTGCTCTTTGCTCTGTGCAGGCAGATTTGAGAATTCCTGGCCCATTACAACATTTAGAAAATACTCCGTGGTCCTTTAGTCTCTTCTCACCTGCACTTACAACCTGATCTCAGCCTTTGAGATCTTACCACCCAATGGCTAGGAAAGGCAGATCCAAGCAAACGAATGGAGTGGCTTCGCTGCTGGAGACCTCAGAGAGAAATAGACTATGTGTTACCCTGCACATTATCCATGACCAGGCTCCTCCCAAGCTTGGAGGCATCCCCAGGCCTGTTTTACCAGCAGCCCTCAGATAAGAATGCTTTTAACTGGAGAGCCAATCCCGAGGGAGAAAGACTGTAGAAGGGATTTGACTGTGACCTGTCAGAGGCCCCACACCTAGCACGTTGACCCAGTAAGCAAGCTCATTCCTCTTGGTCTGTAAAGTAGACTTCTAAGCCTGACGTTTCAGAAATGATCAACAAAATTTGTGTGTAGGTCTTAGAGTTTTTATAGCTAGGCAAACTTTGAAGAGCCCTTGCCCTTATTTTAGAGTAAAAAGCTGAGACGTCCACTGTGAAAGCTATGATCACAGAGGGTTAGATATACAGTTGTTGGCAGAACTGGGAATGGCCCCCACCTGCATCTTTCAGGTCACTTTACTAGATCCTGTTGTTTATAAAGTTCTGCCTACAAAGCTTTATAACTCATTGTATAAACCTTAAATTTTTTTAAAAAAATCTGTAACTTCAATAACCATCTATATTCCAACTCTTAAGTTGTTCCAAGAACCAAACTCAAACCTGCCAAACAAGAATATAATTATAAAGCTAGTTTAAATGCTTTACATGTATCACTTGATAGATGAGATTACTACGTACCACAGAACTATGTTCAGGTACGTGAAAATAGTTCAGACATTTCCTTCTCATGTTTATTAGAGTATAATGTTTGGATTATTTATTCTTTGCAAGTTATACTTTATGATTGTAAACTTCTTTTGGTTGGAAGGGAGACAAACATTACAAAATGGTGAGCAATTATCTGTGCAGAACTGTAGGGAATGCATTTGAGTAATTTGTCTTAAAAATATGAACCTCTGGGAGATAGCTTAGAATCACTAGCTCCACATTAAAAAACTATATATCTAACTGTGTGCTAAATTGCTTCAGTAGTGTCCAACTCTTTGTGACCCTATGAACTGTACCCCGCCAGGCTCCTCTGTCCATGGGATTCTCCAGACATCCCATGGGTTGCCATGTTCTCCTCCAGGGGATCTTCCCGACCCAGGGATGGAACCCAGGTCTCTTATGTCTACTGCATTGGCAGGTGGGTTCTTCACCACTGGTGCCACCTGGGAAGCCCGTATATAACTTTGTTTCTTAAGCAGCTAGATGCCTAAGAACCAGAATGTGCTAAACACTACACAACCCCTGCCCTGTCCTGGGAGAGATTGGCAGAGACTCTGGGTGGTTTCATGTGCTTTGTTGTTTAGACTATTAGTCATGAAGACATCCATGCTAACACCATGCACTTGTAATTAAACAATATAAGGATATCATTTCTTTATACCAGGACTGAAGTATCTGTCGTGCCCGCTCCTGCTGCCTCCACAGCACCCATTGTCACCTTGTTTTCGCTGTTTCCTTACCCTTGACATCAACCCTAGAACTTGTGTCATCTGCCAACATTTGACCAACACCAGGCCAGTGGAAGGGACACAGGCAGGAGGTTAGAGAATTCCACAGACCATTGATGGGCTGCTGTGGAGTGTGGAGCCTTCCCAGCTGGCACAGTGGTAAACAATCCGCCTGCCAATGCAAGGGACATGGGGTCAATCCCTGGGTCAGGAAGATCTCCTGGAGTAGGAAATGGCAACCCACTCCAGTATTCTTACTGGGAAAATTTGCATGGACAGAGGAACCTGGCAGGCTACATTCCAGGGGGGTTGCAAAGCATGGCAAGGAGTGAGTTTGGAAGTGGAGACTTGGGAGTCATTTCCATAGAGATGGTAGTTGAGAACCATTGAAAGCAATAACCAAAGACAGTGTCATTGGGCAAGAGCTAAGGACAGAATCCTGGTCACCTATTTAAATATTCAGCTGGAGAAAAGCACCCAGGAAAAGAGGCTGCCAATGTGCCAGACAGCCTTTTAGTAGCCATAGAGTTTGAGGCAGTTCACTTAATTTTTCTGCCCCTATGTTTGTCAACCATGTGGAAATGGGGAGGTAATTATGTGTGTGTATATATACACACACACACACACACACACACACACATACATACATACAGTGATGGCTAGTTCCTCTCTCCTTTCAAAGAAGAAAAGTAGTGCAAGGAATATCACAGGTGCCTTAGATTTCAAGCAGAAAATGGTCAGTGGGGTCATGGACAAAAAGGAATGAAGGCTGGTAAGTTCAGGAACAGACATGCTTCCTGCAGTGTCACTGGTGTTACATGTCAGCGTGTGAGAACAGCAAGGAGATCAGTCCATCCTAAAGGAAATCAACCCTGAATATTCATTGCAAGGACCGATGCTGAAGCTGAAGCTCCAGTACATTGGCCACCTGATGCGAAGAGTCAACTCATTTCCCCTGATGCTGGGAAAGATTGAAGGCAGGAGGAGAAGGGGGTGACAGAGGATGAAGTGGTTGTACGGCATCACCAACTCAGTGGACGTGAGTTTGAGCAAGCTCTGGGAGTGAGTGAAGGACAGAGGAGCCTGGCGCGCTGCAGTCCATGGGGTCGCAAAGAGTCAGACATGACTTTGCGTCTGAACAACAACATGAGAACTTAGCTTCTTTATGGATGGTCTGTCTTGTTTTACATTGTATTTTCTTCAAGGAAAGAGGAAAGGGCAAGGTGTTCTGATAGAGCTAGAAATGGCTCCTGACCCTGAGAGTAACCATCTGAATCTTGTGCCAAAAAAAGTTTTAGGAATGGCTGCTCTGGGAATTCTCTAGTTGTCCAGTGGTTAGAACTCTATGCTTTCACTGTTATGGGACCAGGTTCAATCTCTGGTTGGGTTGGGGAACTAAGGTTCCACAAGCTACACAGCAGGGCCAAAAAAACCCCAAAAACAAGTGGCTGGCTGCTCCTCACATTCAGTAGAGTGGAAGGAACTGAAATCAGATTATTAGGACTTAAGGAGCATGCCAGGCATTAATGAAAGTTTTGAGTACAGATACTTGGAAATTGCAATAGTGATGCATTTTTCATCCAAGGTCCCAGTAATCCTAGGCTAAAAAGAATTCTGACTTGAATTCCTTACAAAGACAATGAAGGGTCCCTTCCAATCTTCCAGTCCAGTGACTTTATTTGAGACCGTTCACTTAATTTGAGACAGTACAGATGCTGTCTATACCATGATCAGCATCCAACAAAAATTTTTGACTTTCCAGCCCTGCCCATCTGCCCATAGTCTGCACCTTTTATTTTTGCTCTTATTTCGCTTTTTATTTTTCTACTTGTTTTACTCCCTGCTCTGTTTCTATATTAACCTAGAGCTTAATCTCTCATTGACTTTGGCTTCACTTTCTGACCCCATGCTCCTCAGCATCACTCAAGAGTCCTTCCTTTTTTCACTTCATTCCACCTTCTCTCCCACCACCCCGCCTCCACCCCCTGTTCTCCAAATTGAGCCAGTACTTCCTTTTTCTCATGCTGTTTCCATGGTCTGAAAGTTCCTCTCTCTCCCTCCAACTTCATGTTCTCTATTAGGATCCTCTACCCTTTAACCCACAACTCACATTCAGTCCACGACCTCTCCAGAGTTCTGTGTACTCACATTATTGTCTGTTATGTTTAGACAGGCATTTAGTTTTGTGTCCTTGAGTTATTTCCAGCTTTTTAATGACCTGAACTTGGCATGTCTTCCTAAAAATGACTATTTTTGTGTCCATTTCTCTTCTCACCTTCCCTTCCTTCCAGTACTTTCACAAATGTGTTTTTATTGATAATCAAGGAGAAACTCCTTAATACTATCTCAAATATCACCTAACTTCTTTTCACCCGCTTGTGTTAGCAGTGCATTTGTTGTTTCCTTCCCCCCTTCTGCTTGACAAAAGGATTTGTCTGCATATGAGTAAAACACTAAAATTTTGTTTCACGCTTCTGGAATTGTCTAGTTCTGTTTTATTGTTTTGTTTTTATTTGGTTTTAACTTTGAGAAGCCAGTGGTTATTGGAAGGAATCAGAGGTGACCACGTCACCAACACCCTATAAACCTATTGGATCTTGTGTTTTTGTTTTTTAAGGTAACGTATTGCTTTTCAAATCATAAAAATAGTTCACGTTTACTATAGAAGAACCAATGCAAAAGTAAATAAAAGCTCTCCTAGATATATGCCCAAGGGAATTGAAAGCAGGGAATCTATGTGCCTACAAAAAACTTGAACATGAATGTTCATAGCAACATTGTTCATAATAACCAAAAAGTGGAAACAACCCAAATGTCCATCACCTGACAAATGGATAAACAAAATTTAGTATATCCATACCATGGAATGGGAGAAGGCAATGGTACCCCACTCCAGTGTTCTTGCCTGGAGAATCCCAGGGATGGGGGAGCCTGGTAGGCTGTAGCCCATGGGGTCGCTGGGAGTCGGACACGACTGAGCGACTTCACTTTCACTTTTCACTTTCATGCATTGGAGAAGGACATGGCAACCCACTCCAGTGTTCTTGCCTGGAGAGTCCCAGGGACGGGGGAACCTGGTGGGCTGCTGTCTATGGGGTTGCACAGAGTAGGACACGACTGAAGCGACTTAGCAGCAGCAGCAGTACCATGTATTAGTATTCAGTCCCAAAAAGCAATGAAGTATTGATACATGCCACAACACCACCTTGGAAACATTATGCTACATAAAAGAAGTTAGATACAAAAGGCTACATAGTTTATGACTCCATCTGTGTGAAATGTCCAGAGTCAGCAAATCTGTGGGGACAGGAAGTAGATCAGTAGCTGCCAGGGGCTGGAGGATGGTAGGAAAGAGGAGTGACTCCAACAGATACAGGGTTTCTTTTTGAAATGATGAAAATGTTTTGCAATTAGATAGTGGTGATCAGTCACACAACATTCTGAATATACTTAAAAAAATCTCTGAATGGCACACTTCAAAAGGCAAACTTGATGGTATGGGAATTATATCTCAATTTTTTTAATAAAGAAAAAATTAAAATGTTAATACATAATTTCTTTCCAGTTTCTTTCTGACACATATTGCTGAAATGTTTCTAGAGAGGAGGCGTGTAACTGCTTATCACTTGGCATGGTTGCTAGAACTCAGGATTGCCTTTGTCTAAGTCATTTTAAATTTGACAGATGAAAATATTGTACCTTATTGCTTATAGATTTTTAAATGATGGGTTGAGGTCGAGTATTTTTGTATGTATGATTTTTTTAGCCATTGAAGTTTCTTCCATTTCTTTTTTTTTTTTTTTTGACTGTGCTGGGTCTTCATTGCAGCACAGGCTTTTCTGTAGTTGTGGTGTAAGAGCTTCTCATTGCGGTGGTTTCTCTTGTTGTGGAGCACAGGCTCTAGGACACTTGGGCTTCGGTAATTGCAGCTCCCAGGCACTAGAGCACAGGATCAATAGTTGTGGCACACAAGCGTAGTTGCTTCACAATATGTAGGATCTTCCTGGACCAGAATTGAACCCATGTCTCCTGCATTAGCATGTGGATTCTTTACCACTGAGCCACCAGGGAAGCCCCTCTTCTATTTCTTAGTCTTATTTACATGAAAGTCTTAAGGCTTTCTTATTGTTTATTACACACGTCTTCTTTTTTTAACCCTTTAAACCATATAAAATAATTTGCAAGGCCAACCAGAACACACTGTTAAAATCTTTGCCTTTAGGATATTTCCCCAAGGCAAGATGGGGTAGACATGGAAATAATTGATTAGCACTTGTGTAACTAATCACTCTTCTTTCCTACCATCCTCCAGCCCCTGGCAGCTACTGATCTACTTCCTATCTCCACAGATTTGCTGACTCTGGACATTTCTCAGGAAGGAATCATACACTATGTAGCCTTTTGTATCTAACTTCTTTTATGTAGCATAATGTTTCCAAGGTTGTGTTGTGGCATGTATCAATACTTCATTGCTTTTTGGGGCTGAATACTATTCCATGGTATGGATATACTAAATTTTGCTTATCCATTTGTCACCCACACAGGTGTCCAGATCAAAGTTTGATTTTTTCCCAAATATTATTTCCCTTCCTCTTTTAAAAGAAAATCATTTTTGACTCTGAAGTAACATTATTTTCAGAGTCTGCATATATTCACATTTCTGAAATAAAATTTACTTAGAGCTTTGGGGTACTGTTTTTCCAATACATTTCTGAACTTTATTTGCTAGTATTTTATGAAATGGGCTTCCTAAGTGACACAGTGGCAAAGGATCTGCCTGCCAATGCAGGAGACATAGGAGATGTGGGTTTGATCCCTGCATCAGGAAGATTCCCTGGAGGATGAAATGTACGCTTGCTTGTATTCTTGTATTCCCAGTATTCTTGCTGGGAAAATCCCATGAACAGAAGAGCCTGATGGGCTACAGTCCATGGGGTCTCAAAGAGTCCAACACGACTGAGTGACTGAGCACACACACACATTTTATGAAATATTATCAAGGCTGTAGAGTGAGGTCATGCTGACTACAAAGTCAATTTGTTGTTGTTCAGTCATTCAGTCCCTCAGTCATGTCTGACTCTTTGTGGCCCCTTGAACTGCAGCACACCAGGCTTCCCTGTCCTTCACCATCTCCCGGAGCTTACTCAAACTCGTGTCCATTGAGTCAGTGATGCCATCCAACCATCTCATTCTCTGTCACCCCCTTCTCCTCCTGCCTTCAGTCTTTCTCAGCATCAGGGTCTTTTCTAATGAGTCAGCTTTCACATCAGGTGGCCAAAGTATTGGTGCTTCAGCTTCTCCATCAGTCCTTCCAATGAATATTCAGGATTAATTTCATTTAGGATTGACTGGTTTGATCTCCTTGCAGTCCAAGGGGCTCTCAAGAGTCTTCTCCAACACCACAGTTCAAAAGCATCAATTCTTCACACTTAGCTTTCTTTATGGTCCAACTCTCACATGCATATATAACTACTGGAAAACCAATAGCTTTGACTAGACGGGCGTTTGTCAGCAAAATAATGTCTCTGCTTTTTACTACACTGTCTTGGTTGGCCATAGCTTTTCTTCCAAGGAGCAAGCATCTTAATTTCATGGCTGCAGTCACCATCTGCAGTGATTTTGGACCCCAAGAAAATAGTCTGTCACTGTTTCCATTGTTTCCCCATCTATTTCCATGAAGTGATGGGGAAACAAAATCTATGCTCTAGGAAAAATTCATCTGTTCCTTGAGAGCTTAAAACACTTTACCCTTAAAACTTAAGGAACGTGGCACTTCAGTGACATTTTGAGTTTATTTCATTGCTAATAATCAGTTCATATTTTCTACATTATTTTAAAAAGTCAGTTTTAGTCATTTACACCATAGAGATGCACATAGCTTTTTCATAGTTCTTTACAAACTCTGGTCAAATATGCTGTTGTCCAGGAACTTTGCAGCCCCTGTGCCAAATGAACTTGGGCCTTTGGGATCTGAGAGGTGAGTGGCATGTGAGGCTGCCCTTCCTGTGGCACCAGTATCCTCTTAATATACAGAAAAGTTGACCCTCTTACCCTTATAACACTTGAATGGCTTCACATTATCTTTGGGTTAAAGCCCAACTTTTCTCATTGAGAGGCCATTTAAGCCCCTGCCAACCCCTACAGGGGCTTTCCCGGTGGCTCACTGATAAATAATTCTCCTGCAATGCAGGAGACTTGGGTTTGATCCCTGGGTTGGGAAGATCCCTTGGAGGAGGAAAAGACAACCCACTCCAGCATTGTTGCCTGGGAAATCCCGTGGACAGAGGAGCCTGGTGGGCCATAGTTCATGGGGTCACAAAAGAGTTGGATACAACTGAGTGACTAAACAACAACAACCCCTCCAACCTTGTCCCCTGGCACTTGCCCTAACCCGCTCAGAGAACCTCTCCTGGTAGTAAACTTCCTGCAGCTCCCCTGACATGTGCCCTTTCCTCCTCTGAGCCTTCTTTCTGCTTTCCTTCCTCTAACTGGGTCCCCCAATTCCTCTAACCCCCACCTTGGCCCTGGGACTCTACTCAGAAGCCAACTCCTCCATGATTTATGTAACTATGGGTTATGTGCCCCCATGTTGGTACCTTTATAACTTCACCCTTCACTTAACATTCATTATTTTAATTGCCTGTTTAGCTGTTTGTGTTCATCCTTAGATTGGGAACGTCATGGGCAGAGAGAGTCAGTAGTACCCAACTTTTGTCTTAAGAACCTAGGTTAGGACCTGACACAAAGTCCATGGTATCAAAGGAATTAATGAACAAATACAGATAAGCAAGCCTTGATCACAAATCTTATGCCTATAGCTAGTCACTCAATAGCTAGGAATGCAGACTGTGGAGCCAGGCTGCTAGGGTTCACTTGCCAGCATCACCACTTGCTCCGTGTACATCTCTGTACCTCCAGCGGAAACCAGTGTTACTTCCTTCTCAGATGGATCTGAAAATTGAAGGAGATAGATAATGCATATGCAAAGCCACATTCTCAATAAAAGTGTTGTGTTACTATGATAAGGATCTCCAGTGCCAGGCTGTGGTCACTAAGTGAAAATAAAAATTTGGTTACTCACATCCACAAAGTAGCTCTTCTTTCCTTCAAGGCTTGAGGAAAAGAATAGTTCAGAATCTAATGGAGGGGGATAGCATGATCTTCTCTAGACAATATACCCTTAGCACTTGATGGTTCAGAATCAATATTCTGGTGTTCAAGGAGAAAAATCTATCAGATTAACTAGAATTATTACAAACAGTGCTACTGTAGCCCATATAGTACTGTCCAGAATGTTAACACCAATGGGCTGAGCTGCAAGGCATGGCAGGCAGTTACAAGAGCTCAGGACATAGGCCTGTATTCTTGCAAGAATAATCCATGAAGCCACAAGACTGAGAGAACCTGGTGTTTACGTAGGCATTGCACATGCTCTGTGAAATGAGATGCACCCCAAGATGGGCAGCACTCAAGGAATTTTATCTGACTGGAATGTTCCCAGCTATCATTCTTTAAAAAGACAACTGGTTTTGTATAATTCAAAGGCAGTTTCCCAGGTGTTCTCGGGCTTGGGGCACTGAGAGCAGTGTGTGTATGTGTGTGTGTGTGTGTGTGTGTGTGTGTGTGTGTCAGGGGGAACTGAGATCTTTCTAGAACTAGGAGCTTTCATCTGCAAGGCTTTATAGCTTCCATGGTTCCCAAACTGTCATATGAGTAAGACTTATTTTAAATGCCAACCACAAGTTAAGAATGCTCAGCCTTGATAAGCTCTCCTGAGATTCTGATTCAGGCACCTTTCAGTACACTTTGAGGAACATTTCAGTGGAGGTCTATCACCAGGGGATGTACTTTAAGGAAGTCAAGGACATTGGAGCAGAGGTGGTGGCCTTGGGTGCAAGAGGGTTAAGACTCCACTCTTAGGACATCATTTTGTTGATCTCTAGGTGAAGAGGCCATGATATTGTGATTTATACTATGAATATGATAATGAAAACCATGTATTCAGTCTTCATCCCCATCCCTAGCACAGAGCTCCTAAAGCATTCCTTAAGGGATGAGAGTCATGAAAGTGTCTTTTGTTATGTGAATGAGGTGACTTTTGGACCTCCTCTAAATTGGGGGCTGGTTGTCAGGAGAACCTGTGATGAGAGAATTGGCACTTGTAGGCCCACCCGCATGACCTCCGGGAAAGGAAGAGAGGCTGGAAGTTGAATCAATTACCAATAGATGATGATGTAATCAATCGTGTCTTTGTATTGAAGCCTCCATAAAAAGCCAAAAAGACAGAGTTCGAAGGCCTTCCTCGTTGGTGAACGGAGATCTGGGGAGAACAGCAGGCTCTGGGAGGGCATGGGAGCTCCATCGTTGTTGTTTAGTTGCTAAATGGTGTCCAACTCTTTGCAACCCCATGGACTGTAGCCCACCAGGCTTCTCTGTCCATGGGATTCTCCAGGCAAGAATACTGGAGTGGGTTGCCATGCCCTCCTCCTGGGGGATCTTCCCAACCCAGGGATTGAACCTAGGTCTCCCACATTGCAGGCGGATTCTTTACATTCTGAGCCACCAGGGAAGCCCAAGAATTCTGAAGTGGATAGCCCATCCCTTCTCCAGGGGATCTTTCTGACCCAGGAATTAAACTGGGGTCTCCTGCAGTCCACGCAGATTCTTTACCAGCTGAGCTACCAGGGAATCTCTCAGAGAAAGCTAGAAAGAAAATGAAAGTCGCTCAGTCGTGTCCGACTCTTTGCGACTCCATGGACTTAAACAGTCCACGAAATTCTCCAGGCCAGAATACTGGAGTGGGTAGCCTTTCCCTTCTCCAGAGGATTTTCCCAACCCAGGGATGGAACCCAGGTCTCCTGCATTACAGGTGGATTCTTTACCAGCTGAGCCACAAGGGAAGCCCAAGAATACTGGAGTGGGTAGCCTATCCCTTCTCCAGTGGATCTTCCTGACCCAGGAATTGAACCAGGGTCTCTGGCATTGCAGGTGGATTCTTTACCAACTGAGCTATCAGGGAAGCCCAGAGCGATCAGAAAGAGCTAAGAGCTCTTTATTTAACATCTAGGGGTAAGGATCCAGATCTGTCTGCCTTACCCCCTCTTCCCTGCTGTGATCATCTCTGGGGGAAACTGAGACCAAGGACACTAGAAAGCAGGTCTAGCTTTTTGCATCAGAACAATGATCTCACCCCAACCCCCAACCTACTCAACTGAAGACTTCCAACTTCCTTCCTGTCCCAGTACTGCTGGCCCATGTTACAGTGGCAATCAATCCACTCTGCTTGAGGGATTCCAATAGCTGAGTTGCCAAATTATCAAGCGAGAGAGATTACAGACAAAGGGAACGTGTCATTTTTAGGAAAGAGCCCAAACTGAATGGCCACAAGATGTGGACAAGTAGAGGCAGAATTCACGGGTGACACAGAAGTGAAATTCAATTAGAACATAATGAGGGAGGAATCATAATGAGGGAAGAATCATAATGAGAACTTTTAAGAAGATAGAATTAGAGCATGAAAAAATGAAATTATGCAACTAAACAGCATGATTGCCAAATTGAGAACTTCAGTGTAGATGTTATAAAGAGAATGATAACTTATGAAAATAAATGAGTGTTTGGTGTTGGGGGGGTTGTCTCAATAACCCAATACAAAAGAAAACAAAGTATACTAACTACCAAGAAAAAATGCACAGATACAAGACATAAAGGACCAATTAGGTGGAGACTTAGTAGTCTAATAATAGGAGTTCCAGAAGGAAAAGATAGAAGAAAATTAAAGGAAAACTTGATTTTATTTATTGATCTATTTTTATTGGAGTATAGTTGCTTTACAACTTTGTGTTGCTTTCTGCTGTACAGAAAAATGAATCAGCCATGTGTTTACATATATTCCCTCTTTTGTAGATTTCCTTCCCATTTAGGTGACTACAGGAAATTGAGTACAGTTCCCTGTGCTATATAGCATGTTCTCATTATTTATCTGTTTTATACATAGTATCAATAGGGTATGTATGTCAATCCGAATCTCCCAGTTCATCCCACCATCCCTCCCTCCTTGGTATGCATACATTTGTTCTCTATGTCTGTGTCTCAATTTCTGCTTTGCACATAAGATCATCTATATCAAGAGCCAGCTCACTGAAAAAGACCCTGCCTGGGAAAGACTGAAGGCAAAAGGAGAAGAGGGCGACAGAGGATGAGACAGTTGGATGGCATCACCGATTCAATCAATGGACATGAACTTGAGCAAACTCTGGGAGACAATGAAGGACAGGGAAGCCTGGTATGCTGCAGTCCATGGGATCACAAAGAGTCAGACGTGACTTAGCAACTGAACAACAACAATATCATTTTTCTAGATTGCGCATATATGCATTAACATAGGTATTTGTTTTTCAAGAAGGCTTGATTGTTTAGATTTAGCAATGAAATGAAACATTGTTTAATGAAAATACACACTCCAGTGTGTCATAGGTATCCTGGTGAATGTTCTCAGCTTCAAGGATTAATTTAACTCTCATAAACCAGAAAGAACAAGTTATTAGCAAAAAAAAAAAAGTGAGAGAGAGGACGTCACTGGACTATCAGCAATACTGGAGGCTCTTGAGAGACAAAAAGGATGATATCAACAGGCTATTGGCGGGGGGAGGTGGTGGTGTAATGGATTATGATCTGAAAATCTTATATCCAGTCAAAATATTATTATATATGAGGACAAAAGGCATTTTAAAAACACATAGTGGCTTAAAAAGTCTGCACCCATGTACTCTGAGGAAAGTAGTTAACAAAGTTCTAAAGAAAATAATCCTCAACAAAAATCTCTGCATGGAAGATGACAAAAAGTACCAAAAAAAAGATGGTGATTAATGAACCTTGTATTGGTTATAATCTGAATGGACATTTCTAGCATGATGTGGAATACTAAGAATTTTTTAATCAGATAAGACCTACTTTAGGAGAAATTTCAATAGCCTTGGCTAAAATTCTAAGTTATATCAAAACCTAGCAGTAGGGCGTAAACGAGGAAATTGGGGAAGTAAAAGTTGTTCAAAGCTTTGATGAGGTTTTAGAGTCTTGAAGGAGGGCCTACAGTGACAAAAAATAACCTGAATTTTCTCCTTAGACATGAAAAGTCCTTTGTTCTTTCACCGAGGATTTCTTACTGGCAGTAGTGTCAACCTCTCTCTCTGTTTTCTCCCTTTAACCTAGCTGTCTCCTTTCTTTACCTTCTGAGCGCCTCATCATTTTTCGTCCCTTCCCATCTTCATCCCAGTCTTTACATAGGCCCAATTAACTATAGGTTTCAAACTTAGCTCCACATTCACCTCTGCCCATCCAAAATCCACCAGGATGTTCAGCTGAACAAAAGGAACAATTTATCCTTTAGTCATAAAAAAGCCTAGCAGAAAATTTGTGATTATGATCTTCCTTTGGACAGCATCAACCCCTATTAGAAGGTTCTTTTTAAAGAACATTTCTCCTCTTCTGCTCCAGAGTCCTGTAAGAAGTTGTGTCAGGGACTTCCCTGGTTGTACAGTGGATAAGTATCCACCTGCCAATGTAGGGGACATGGGTTTGATCCCTGGTCGGGGAAGATTCCACACGTCAATGGGCAACTAAGCCAGTGCACCACAACTACTGAAGCCCGTGGACCTAGAGTCTGTGATCTGCAACAAGAGAAGTCACTGCAATGAGAGGCCTGTGCACCGCAATGGAGAGTAGCCGCATCTCTTTGCAGCTAGAGAAAGCCTGCACACAGCAACAAAGACCCCAAAATTAATTAATTAATTAAGAAAAAAAAAAGAACTTATGCCATCTTTCAGTGAAAAGCTGTAGGGTTGAGAATAGGGATAGGATAGAGGTGGGGACAATGAGATGAGGCTGGAGATGTCGGCAGAGTGGAGCGTGCAGAGGTTTGAGGGCCTGGTTAAAGAGTTTGGGCTTTATTCTGAAGGCGATGGGGAGCTGTAATAGGTTTCGTGTGTTTGAAAGGTATCCCTGGCAGCTGTCCGGAGATGAATGAGCTTGTAGACAGAATGAACTTGAAGGCAGAGAAGCCAGCAGGGAAGTTGCTTCTCTAATCCCAGTGAAGAATTCTATTTATTTAAAGAAACCCTATACAGCCCTGTGACCCAAGTGTGAATAGAAGGTTTTCTTTTTTTCCTTTTGTACGGGTCAGATGGGAATGTATCACTTATAAGCTGCTAACTTCCTACAATGAGAAGGCTTTTTTGTCTCATAAAAAACCCCGTCTGCCTTTTTTTGTTTGTTTTTTCTTTGCTCTTTGTTTTACTTCTTTGGCTGCATTGGGTCCTAGTTGTGTCGCGTGAGCTCTTCCTTGTGTCATGTGGTATTTTTCATGGTGGTGCTTGGGCTCCATAGACCCACAGCATGTGGGGCCTTAGTCCCCCAACCAGGGGTTGAACCTGTGTCCCCTGCATTGCAAAGCAGATTCTTAACCATTGGACCACCAGGGAAGTCCCCTCAAGTCTGCCGTTAGAGGGTCTGACCCCCTAAGATCCCAGAAGGCAGACACCCAAGAAAAGTCCAGGTCAGGATCACAGCCACTCCATCTGACTCCCCAGATTTACCAGAGCAATCCAGGGCACCACTCTCCAGTTGGTTCCATTGTATGATTGGCTGCTGTCAGTGCTACTGACTTTATCTTCCCGTCCAATCTCCTTCACACTCTCTCATGTGATGTCCAGCTTGCATTCCCCGAAGCTTCCTAACATTCGAAGCCTGATTCTGCAGCATGTTAAATTCAAACCTTAATTAAATTCAGAGCTTCATCAAGTCTATTGCAAAAGTTATGGCGTTGACCAGAAAGAAGCGGGTGCCAAGAACTGACTTGGGGGAATTCATGTGACTCAGAGTATCCCAAATCCCCACTCAGCCTCTCTTGGCAGCAGATTCAGCTCCTCTTTCCCCCTAATACCTTCGCCTCCCTTCTCCCTCCTCCCTCCTCCCCCTCCTCTTTCTCCTCCTCTCCTGTCTGGGAAGCCACAGTGATCTTGCTATAGATATTTACTTTGCAAGAGGGAGCCAGTTCTCTCCGGATCCTTATCATCTCTGATTGACTTCAAACTTATAATGAGAATTATAACCTAGCATGTCCCCAGGGCCCAAGAACCAGGAATAAGGTTAAGATATAAAAAGACTTTAAGTCTTTCCTAATTTATCAGCAAAACCCTGGAGAATGTATGTGAGATTAAGGGCTTGGCTAAGGAAAGAAAGACATAAATAAAGATTAGGCTCTATTTTTCGATCTGGTATTCTTTCCAGAGATGTTGGATGAAAAGATAGCTCCAGCAGCTGGAGTGAATCTAATTGTTTTTATCAGCTGGCAGACTGCAAACTGACTCAAAGATGGATCACATCAAATAAGCCAAGAAGTTAGAAATTCCAGGGTTTAATAGAGAGGAACAAATAGAAAGACTTAGGAAGACAGGGATTTGGGAGTGGATTTGTCATAGGTGATTCAGTCTTCTTCCCAATAGAGATCAAGAATACAGCCATTCCTCAGGATCTGCAGGGAACTGGTTCCAAGACAACCCCATCCCCACTCCCCAGGCCCCAGTGATACCAAAATCCACTGATGCTCAAATTTCTTATATAAAATGGCATAGTACACAATTGGCCCTCTGTACCCATGGATTCTGAACCCATATATGGAGCCCACTGTACTCATATCACAGTACCATTCAAAACTACATCGGTTCAGAAGAGCTAGAAACTTTGAAAAGCACATGCAGGCCAAGAATGCACATGGCAGGAACTAGCTGTGCTGAAATCATCTCCTTGATTCCAACAATGGTAATAAGATAAGGACAGGACACTTAAGCAAGGCCAAGCATCAGACTTAACCCTCTGAGGCATGGTATGGATAATTATCATAATTGACAAAGATACTATGGTGGTAATCTGAATGGTCTGACTTTTGGATGGTATCCAATTACCTAAACAGAAGATCCAGAAGTGAAACAAAGACAGCCAACCACAAGATTTTACTTGATGTATGAACCACCACCATCACAAGCCCCTGAAAAAAAAAAAAAAAAAACCAACAGTCTGGTAAAAAGAGACCTTACTTGGGCTGCTACAATACAGAATCCCACTTCCTTCCTCAATCCCCAGGCCTGATTTATTTCAGAAGCTCTGAACCCCTTAAACGAAAGGAAGGTTTCATACCCCTGACAGGTTTGTACTGTGCCTGTTACTCTTCCCCTTCTCCAAAGAGACAGCTATTTATCAAGGTAAATGTACACTTAGGGGAAAAAAAACTTCAACCTTTGACTTTGAAATAATGGTAAACTAGAATGTCACTATGGCTTACAAGTCAGTGGCAGGCTATGGTAGTTGAATTATAAATGCATTAGTTTTAATCAGCCTTACCGTGGACACTATGAGATCCCAAACTCATCTTGAGGTTATGCGTGTAGCTGGAATAAATTCAATCACTGGCCTAATTTCCAGTTTCCTCTGTCATGAAAGCAATTATGGTAAGAAAAACAATTGAAGCCTTCAAGTAGTTGCTACATGGACATATAAAGTGAGGCATAAATCTAATTTTAACTTTTCTAGTGGCCAGATTTTTAAAAGACAAGAAGAAACGAGTGACATGATATTAACTTTAATAGGACATTTTATTTCACATGATATATCCAAAATACTGTCATTTCAATATACAATTAATACAAAACTTCTTAATATACCTGTTTTGGTACCAAGTCTTCAAAATGTGATACATATTTTACACTTACAGAATACTTCATTACAGACTAACCACATTTCAAGTGCTCATGTGGCTAGTAGCTATGGTGCTAGCACAGCTTCAGAGCTTCCCCTCCCCACTGCGAGAATAAGCCCAAAACAGTGCCTCATTCCTGGAAGAGTCTCAGAAATGTATGTACAACGAAATCAAAAAAGGACTTGGGAGTTGTGGGGATTACGGTTCTTATCATATCCCTTTTAACATATCTATTTTGTCTATGCAACTATCAGATAGATCTTGAAGAAATACAGAGGATTATTTTTTATTGTGACTTTTTAAAAATTGAAGTCTAGCTGATTTAAAATGTGTGAGTTTCAGGTACACAGCAAAGTGATTCAATTATCCAAGTGCAAGTCGCTCAGCCGTGTCTGACTCTTTGTGACTCCATGGACTAGACAGTCCATGGAATTCTCCAGGCCAGAATACTGGAGTGGGTAGCCTTTCCCTTCTCCAGGGGATCTTCCCAACCCAGGGATCGAACCCAGGTCTCCTGCATTGCAAGTGGATTCTTTAACAGCTGAGCCACAAGGGAAGTCCAAGAATACTGGAGTGGGTAGCCTATCCCTTCTCTAGTGGATCTTCCCGACCCAGGAATCGAACCAGAGTCTCCTGCATTGCAGGCGGATTCTTTACCAAAGAATTGATGCTTTTGAACTGTGGTGTTGGAGAAGACTCTTGAGCGTCCCTTGGACTGCAAGGAGATCCAACCAGTCCGTCCTAAAGGAGATCAGTCCTGGGTGTTCACGGGAAGGACTGATGTTGAAGCTGAAACTCCAATACTTTGGTCAACTGATGCAACGAGCTGACTCATTGGAAAAGACCCTGATGCTGGGAAAGATTGAGGGCAGGAGAAGAAGGAGAGGGCAGAAGATAAGTTGGTTGGATGGCATCACTGACTCAATAGACATGAGTTTGAGTAAACTCCAGGAGTTGGTGATGGAAAGGGAGGCCTTGCGTGCTGTGGTTCATGGGGTTGCAAAGAGTCAGACATGACTGAGCAACTGAACTGAACTGAATCATTTTTTCTGGTATTTGAAAGAATGTGCTTGTGCTTAGCTGCTCAGTCATGTCCAACTCTGTGTGACCCGCTGGACTGGAGCTGGCCAGGCTCCTCTGTCCCTGCAATCCTCCAGGTAAGAATACTGGAATGGGTTGCCATTTCCTTTTCCAGGGGATCTTCCCAACCCAGGGATCAAACCCTCATCTCTTACATCCCTTGCATTGGCAGGCAGGTTCTTTACTATTTGTGCCACCTGGGAAGCCCTCAATATTTCCTTATTTCACTGTGCTGAGTCTTAGTCCAGACATGTGGGATCTTTAGTTGTCGCATGTGCCATCTAGTTCCCTGAACAGGCATTGAACGTGGGACCCCTGCTTTGGGAGCGTGAAGTCTTAAACAGAGCTACACCATGGAAGTCTCCTTTTGAAAGAATGATCAAACTCAAATCTGTCTAAAATGTCACATGACTGTATCTTTTTGATCTGAATTCAAGGTTGGCTTTGACATTTCCTCACTTCCTTTGTTGTGAGAGCCTCAAAAGTTATATTTATGCAGAGCAAGTTCATCCCATAGGAAACATTTCTGAGGAGTAGTGTCTTACTCAGGCTTCCCTGGTGGTTCAAACGGTAAATAATCCGCCTGCAGTGCAGGAGACCTGGATTCAATCCCTAGTCAGGAAGATCTCTTGGAGAAGGGAATGGCTACCCACTTCAGTATTCTTGCCTGGAGAATTCCATGGACAGAGTATCTTACTCAGTGTTTAATGGAAAGAAGAAAAGTAACACTTGATGATCTAATCACATGCCAGGTCCATGAGCCTATTTCTTGCTTCCAAGAACCGTACGATTTTGGCGTGACTATATTCATTTTACAGATGATGAGAGTCACAAATGGATTCCCTACTGTTTTCAGAATTCCCACTTACAAGGCTAATTTAGCCCCAGTTGGCCTGGCTGAGGCTCCAGTTCTTCTCTTGCTCTATATCAAGGGATTCATGGGAAACTTAACAATGCTGCAGTCATAGAGAGAACTACTGTGTCTTTTTTGCCTCCTTCCTGGGACCACAAGGACCTAATAGGAAAGCAGAGAGAGGTGGGTGGGTAAAGAGAGTGTGCTTGTCCTCAAGCTTTTTTGCGTGGTTTTGTTTTCTTTTTTTAACGTTTATTTATTTGGCTGCATCTGGTCTTCACTGAGGCACATGGGATCTTCATCGTGGTGCTCAGGCTCTCTAGATGTGGCACGCAGGCTCAGTAGTCACAGTGCAGGGGATCAGTTGTGCCCTGACACATGGGATCTTAGTTCCCCAACCAGGGATTGAAGCTGTGTCCCCTGCATTGGAAGGCAGATTTTTAACCACCTGACCATCAGGGAAGTCCCCCATCCTCAGAATTGATGGCAACCACTGCCAACTGTAGAGCTGACAAATCTGGTTCCCACTTGTTTTCTCATTGAATGAAATCTTCGCAAGGACTCTCTGAAGTAGACATCACAAGGCCCATTTTAAAGATGGAGAAACGGAGACAGAAGTATGCTCACCTTTGCAAAGTTATGCAGCTAAAAATCAGCAGAGCTGAAGTTTGAGTTCAAATCTTCTGACACCAAAACTAGTGTCTGTTTCAATGCATTAAACCACAGAGGAAGGTGAGGGAATGGAGTATCTTTCTGGATAGAGTCATGGACCTGGGACTCCCTGGTGGGAGGCCAGTATTCCTGCAGTGAGCGTGTCCTTCTTTCCTCAGGTTTTACTTTGGGACTCTTAAGGCAAATCACTGTATCCTGTACTCAGAGCTGGTGTGACATGTGTTCTCAAGCATCCGGGCCCAGTGACGGCAGTGTATTGGGAAAGAGATGGTACTCGTTACTCAGACTTCTCCCTCGTAAGCCAGCTCCCAAAGCCGCTGAGATGTAGTTGTAGGCATTCCTCAGACCAAGATCAAAATAAGAGCTTTATGGCTGATAAAGGAGACTCTGGCTTCACATCCCCAGACTTTTTATCCCCCAAATTGCAATCCTTCCTCTCTAGAACACTGGTAAATTCGCTCCAAGAAGGAGCAAAGAACCTGAGTTTGCTGAGAGAAGGCTGCTCCAAAGACAGATTTCCGTATCCTTACTCTTCCCATTAGTCACTCTCCCACCCTCAGGAAGCACAGAGGAGCTGAACATATTTACCCCAAATTTCTCTTCTCCTCCAAGACAGTGTAAGGAAAGGAGAGCAGACGTGCCTCCCTCTAGGCACTGTGCTTCCCACATTGCAACATCCTGGTCATGGAGCATCAGCTGAGGCAATAACGCAACACTTTCTAGTGAGGAAAGAAAGACAGTGATCTTTGTCTTATCTAGAACAGTCAGTAAGTGTGGCAATCCTATAGGAGGGAGGACCAGTAGCCTGGAAGAGTAGATGTGTTGTTATTTGGGGACTGATGGAATCACCAATCAAGGCGGTAAAGAACCTCAGAGATAAGGTGCAATAAATACCCACATACCTGACAGCCCTGTCTGTCAAGGTCATAAGGGAAGCAATTACTGTCGTATGGGATCTGGAATGTGAACTCAGACATTTAGACAGGTAGTTCTAAAGAAGTCTAATGATTTCAGCCCCATACTCACGAGCCCCTTCTAAGGCTTTCTCATTTTTAGGTCCCAGGCTGACACTGCTGACAGAATGGGTATCTGACACAAGGGTAGCCAGGCTATCAGCTGGTCTCTAAACAGGGCAGTAGGCCAATCAATCAGATATTATCTTTTGAGGATTTCTGAATATGAGACATTGGACACTGAACAGTTGATAAGAGGGGCAAAAGACACAGAGAAATAGGCAGCAAGAGGCCTGAGCTGAAGCTATAAGTGAGCAGAGAGTGTGAGGTCAGGTAGAGAGTAAAGGGCATTTTTTTTTTTTTAGGTAGAGATGTGGACAATAGTGGAGAAGGCAATGGCAACCCACTCCAGTACTCTTGCCTGGAAAATCCCATGGACAGAGGAGCCTGGTGGGCTGCCGTCTGTGGGGTTGCACAGAGTCGGACACGACTGAAGCGACTTAGCAGCAGCAGCAGTGGACAATAGACAAAAAGATGAAGAAGCTGGATTCAAAGGATGGTGAAGCTCTAGGGTAAAAACTTGCTCCTCTTTCAATAGAGGGAGGGGTAGAGAGCATTCAATTGCCAGACTCACGTAGGACCCTATATTACCTTCTAATTACCAAACAATATTCTGGGCCCTGGGGAGACTAGCTGTTTGGCTGTTTATAGGAGCACCAGAAATCTGGCTGTATGGTCAAGATACCACTCTTCCTTAAAATATACAACTTCATAAACCATCAACATGCAGCGGGATCTGAATAAGCCCCTTTGTACCTTACAACCTGAAAAGGCTAATCCATTAGCCTTTTTACTGGCAATGGCAGCTGTACAAACCATATACATTAGTATTAGAATTTTTGATCCAATAATGGTATCCCTTCTGAGATCTGATTAACCCAGAAATCCCTGTGGTCATTTCTTTCATCCTGAATAATCAGTGATATAGATTTAGAAGCCTCTGTGAAGAGATAGCTCTTCAGTTCTTTGTTTCATTTTCCCCTGACACTCTAAGCAGGGATTTCTTGGCCAGTCATTGCATCCGTGTCTAGTGTCCATCCTGAGGTCCTAGCATGGGCTTGAGCCATCAAGGTACTTAAATGGTACCTCCCCGGTGGTCCAGTGGTTAAGAGTCTGCCTGCCAATGCAGGAGACGTGGGTTTGATCCCTGGTGTAGGAAGATTCTACATGCCATGGGGCAACTAAGTCCATGTACCACAGCTACTGCAGCTGCACACTCTAGAGCCCACATGCCATGACTACTGAAGCCCGTGCACCTAGAGCCTGTGCTCCACAAGTGAAGCCACCGCAATGAGAACCCCATGCATCCCAACTAAGGGTAGCCCCTGCTCACTACAACTAGAGAAAGCCTGCATGCATCAGTGAAGAACCAGGGCAGCCAAAAATAAATCAATAAACAATTATACATAAAATTTAAATAAATAATTTTAAAATATTTTTAATAAAAATAAATACTTTTAAAAAAATAAATACTAAATAAATAAATAATAAATACTAATTTTTAAAAAGAGGCTTTAAAGTTCAGAGCATAACTCCCTATTTACAGGAAGTGGAGCTGCTGGGTGGAAATATTTGTGTCACATGGAGGGAGATAATTCCAATGGGGAGAAAACAGGAAAGCCCCATGTGAGTTCAGAAATAAAACCTTAACTGAAGTAAACCAGAAAGAAAAACACCAATACAGTATACTAATGCATATATATGGAATTTGAAAGATGGTAACGATAACCCTATATGCGAGACAGAATAAGAGACACAGATGCATAGAACAGTCTTATGGACTCTGAGGGAGAAGGTGAGGGTGGGACGTTCTAAGAGAATAGCATTGAAACACGTATATTATCATATGTGAAACAGAACACCATTCCAGGTTCGATGCATGAGACAAATGCTCAGGGCTGGGGCAATGGGATGACCCAGAGGGATGGGATGAGGAGGGAAGTGGGAGGGGGGTTCAGGATGGGGAACACATGTAAACCCATGGCTGATCCATATCAATGTATGGCAAAAACCACTACAATATTGTAAAGTAATTAGCCCCCAACTAAAATAAATAAATTTATTTAAAAAAAAACAAAAACAAAACCTTAACTGCACTCTGATCTGCCCCAACCAACTGCCACACTACTTCCTCCCCTCCTCACCTCTGTTTTGCTCTCTGCCACTCTCCTCTCCTCTTCCCTCTCGCCTTTCCCCACCCTCCCTTCCACCCCCTTAACCCTTGATGGTATGAGTAAACCCCTAGGAAGCATCTGCAGAACCCAGGTTTCCTTCTCCCAAAGAGTCTCTGGTGATAAAAGAATGCATTTTCATAATTAGATGGAAACTTTATTTTATATTCTCACCTATAAAATTGACAAAGTTTAAAAGTCCATTTTATTTACAAAGGCACAGAAAAACAAACTCTCAGAGACTGCTAGCGGAAGTATACGTTGGTACAATTTGGGGTATGAAAATTACAAATCACATGCCTTTTGACCTAATAGTTCCACCTTTAGGAATTTCATCTATGGGTATACTCCTACATGTAGCAAACTTTACGTTGAATCTCTTTCTTTCTGAGAAAAGAAGAGATCTACAGCCGTATCGCCCTGAACACACTTGATCTCATCTGATCTTGAAAGCTAAGCAGGGTCAGGCCTGGTTAGTACTTGGATGGGAGAAGAGAAGGATTCTAGCAGAGTGCATCCTAAGAGCCCTTGGGTTAGAGAAGTGTGCCAGCCTCACTCAGCTTTTGCCAGACTCAGCATCCAAGCCCACCCTTCATGGGACTTCCCTGGCTGTCCTGTGGTTTGGATTCTGAGCTTTCACTACAGGGAACACAGGTTCTATCCTCAGTCAGGGAACTGAGATCCAACAAGCCTCACAACACAGCCAAACAAACAAACACAGTACCTTTAGTGTGTGCAGAAAGATGATGTATAGCAAACAAATGCTATAGAAGAAAGTGGCAGACCTCCCAGTACAGGGCACATTGTGTGAGATGGGGAAGCAGGGATGTCTGAGATGCCTATAAAGGATTAGACTCAGGGACTTCCCTGGTGGCCCTGTGGTTAAAAATCCACCTTGTAAGGCAGGGGATGTGGACTGTATTCCTGGTCGGGGAACTGAGATCCCACATGCTAGGGAGCAACTAAGCCTGTATGCTACAACTAAAAAGTTTATGTGCTGCAAGGAAACTAAGATCTTACAAACCAAATAAAAAATAATAAAAAAAAAATAATTGGGCCCAAACTGTCCTTCTGCTTTAGGGTCACCCCTGGAAGCATCTGAAGAGCAGCCAGAGCTGGGGATCATAGTCCACCATGGGTTGTTACCCAGTGCACATACCATAGGTCCACTTCTGGCATTCTTGCCCTTTCATCTAGCCTTTATTCATAATGTTCTGGGCTTGGTGAATTCCAAGACAACATTAGAATATGCTAGAAAAGTAAAGCTAGGCACTGCCTTTCTATCAATTTCTTTCCCATCATTCCTGCCACACATTACAACAGTTCTTCATTTAAGGGTACATAATAATTGGGTGTCAAGAGAATTTCACTTGCTCTTTTATGTAGCGTGAGACTCCCTCTGCTTTATTTCCTTATCTGCAGTGCCAATTTTTACAATCCTGTGGCAAATCTACCTACACGGAAAGAATTTGGGTGAGAGTAAGGGGTGGAACAGAAATATTGGTGGGGTCTAGAGTGCCTGGGTGTCAGGGAAATAATTCAGATGAAAAAACAGCAAGTCCAGAGAGAAATTGTGCCTTTGAGAGCCTAAAAGGAAGTGAGAGATGGGTCCCTGACTGTCACTTTAGCTGTGCTCATTATGAGGACAGGCGTTTTCCCTCTGATAATAAGTAGACTTTAATCCTAGGTGTGAGTACATAACAACAGGAGTGGCTCCAGAGAATTGCACAAAACATAACATCAGCCTACAACCAAATTCTCACACTGAAGAATCATTAGCAGGTAGGAATGGCAGTCTTGATATGGCTCATTAGGTAATTGATTCTTCCAAGTCAACAATCATCTTCCCAAGGCCTCAAGAGCCAGCCAGCCCAGCTACTCCAGCAACGGAGGAGAGGCATGACTCTGGCGTGTGTGACACATGGTGCACACCCAAGCTCGATAGTGCGGATAGTTGTGTAATGAAGGAATGACTCAAAGATCATGCTTTCTAGTTTATCAGGTATGTGGAAGCTCCCAGTGACTTGCTCCAGGTTGTCAATGGTTCCATGCAGGCAATCCTGGGGCTGGTTATGAGCCCACAGAGTCACCATCAAGACCTGGGTCTCAGTGTCTTAGGTGAAGAGGCAGGATAAAGAGACTGCTGACTCACATCCTTCCGTCCAAAATGGGAGATTCCATCAGGGACCTTGTTTCTTTTCTCTCTCTCTCTCTCAGGTAAGAGACAGTACAAGGGAAGGAGCAAAGTAAGAGTCTGATCCAGCAAGTTCAACTCTGACAACGTATAAAATCTTTCCTATAAGACATGGGTACTACTGACCAGTCAATAGAACCCACAGCTACGGCTCCGTGGTCTCTCCTGTGAACTTTCTTCCACAAGTCCCCTGACTGTAATACTGATGTGGACCACTGCTACCCAGGATCACCCTACTGCCCAACTAGTCCTGGAGTGGGTCAAGTGGTTAGCTTCCCTCCCAAGCCCCAAGGGTCCAGGAAGAAACAAGAAGTCACATAATCCCATGTTTAAATACTGGTTAAGCTACTTAATCATTGGATGACTATGGACAAATAATTAAGCTGCCTCAATTTCTTCATCTCTCAATTAAGGATAACAGCATCCACTTGGTAGGGTGGTTTTGAAGATTAAATCAGGTATATATAGTACCTTGGAGAAGGAAATGGCAACCCACTCCAGTTTTCTTGCCTGGAGAATTCCATGGACAGAGGAGCCTGGCAGGCTACAGTCCACGGAGTCACAAAGAGTTGGACACAACTGAGTGACTAAGACACACATATAGTACCTAACACAATGTTTAGCACAAAGAGAAGCTCTATAAATGTTAGTTCCCATCTTTGAGGTTAGTGAGTCTCAGAACTGGAAAAATATTAAAGATCATCCAGTAAAACTCTCCTGCTTTCCGAACCCCCTACTGTACATCCCAAGACATGTGGCCTTCCAGCTTCTGCTTTGAATCTATCCAAGGAGGTGTGAGGTTTTTGCTGAAATTGAGCTGAAATACAATCTCAGGGGCTTCTGCAATGTGGAACAGCATCCTCTTGCCCACATGCAGGAGTAAGTAGCACCCTGGTTATTCAGACACACACTGCGCAGCTCTACTGTTCACAGAGACTACAATGTAAATGGCGTGCCCTGGAGTTGAGCAGTGAGGTGCCCCTGGCTCTGTAATAGTAATCCAAATATTCGATGTCAACATTATATTCCTTTGAATCCTTTCTTCTCCAATGAAAACCTCCAAATTCCTTCTATCATGCCTCACATGACAAGTTTTATATCTCCCATCACTCTAGTCACTCTTCTCTGAATGCGCAACCATGCAGTGCCTGGTTTTGGACACAATGCTTTATCATCATATGACCAGTTTGGAAAACTGAGACTCACTCTTCACAACACATGCTGCTAAGCTATGATCTCCCACCACCATTCTGTACTTGTGTGATTTGCTTTGTTATTTCAGTTTTCACTTAATTCAACAAGGGGACTTTACATTTGCCTTTGAAATTTCATCTCAGTAGGTTCAGCTCATCATTCTAGATGATGAAGACTTCTTTTTTTTTTAAATAAGAAATAAACTTTTTTTTAATAATTGAAGCATAGTTGACTTACAATGTTGTGTTAATTTCTGCTGTACAGCAAAGGGATTCCAATATATATGCTGCTGCTGCTGCTAAGTCTCTTCAGTCGTGTCCGACTCTGTGTGACCCCATAGATGGCAGCCCACGAGGCTCCACCGTCCCTGGGATTCTCCAGGCAAGAATACTGGAGTGGGTTGCCATTTCCTTCTCCAATGCATGAAAATGAAAAGTGAGAGTGAAGTAGCTCAGTCTTGTCTGACTCTTAGTGACACCATGGACTGCAGCCTACCAGACTCCTCTGTCCATGGGATTTCCAGGCAAGAGTACTGGAGTGGGTTGCCATGGCCTTCTCATATATAGCAAATCTGGAAAACTCAGCAGTGGCCACAGGACTGGAAAAGGTCAGTTTTCATTCCAATCCCAAAGAAAGGCAATGCCAAAGGATGCTCAAACTACTGCACAATTGCATTCATCTCACACGCTAGTAAAGTAATTATCAAAATTGTCCAAGCCAGACTTCAGCAATACGCGAACCGTGAACTTCCAGATGCTCAAGCTGGTTTTAGAAAAGGCAGAGGAACAAGAAATCAAATTGCCAACATCCGCTGGATCATTGAAAAAGCAAGAGAGTTCCAGAAAAACATCTATTTCTGCTTTATTGACTATGCCAAAGCCTTTGACTGTGTGGATGACAATAAACTGTGCAAAATTCTGAATGAGATGGGAATACCAGACCATCTGACCTGTCTCTTGAGAAACCTGTATGCAGATCAGGAAGCAACAGTTAGAACTGGACATGGAACAACATGGAACAACTGGAATGGATTTGGAACCATTAGACTGGTTCCAAATAGGAAAAGGAGTATATCAAGGCTGTATATTGTCACCCTGCTTATTTAACTTATATGCAGAGTACATCATGAGAAACGCTGGGCTGAAAGAATCACAAGCTGGAATCAAGATTGCCGGGAGAAATATCAATAACCTCAGATATGCAGATGACACCACCCTTATGGCAGAAAGTGAAGAAGAACTAAAGAGCCTCTTGATGAAAGTGAAAGAGGAGAGTGAAAAAGTTGGCTGAAAGCTCAACGTTCAGAAAACTAAGATCATGGCAACTGGTCCCATCACTTCATGGGAAATAGATGGGGAAACAGTGGAAACAGTGTCAGACTTTATTTTGGGGGGCTCCAAAATCACTGCAGATGGTGATTGCAGCCATGAAATTAAAAGACGCTTACTCCTTGGAAGGAAGGTTATGACCAACCTAGATAGCATATTTAAAAGCTGAGACATTACTTTGCCAACAAAGGTCTGTCTAGTCAAGGCTATGGTTTTTCCAGTGGTCATGTATGGATGTGAGAGTTGAATGGTGAAGAAAGCTGAGAGCCGAAGAATTGATGCTTTTGAACTGTGGTGTTGGAGAAGACTCTTGAGAGTCCCTTGGACTGCAAGGAGATCCAACCAGTCCATCCTAAAGGAGATCAATCCTGGGTGTTCATTGGAAGGACTGATGTTGAAGCTGAAACTCCAATACTTTGGCCACCTCATGCGAAGAGTTGACTCGTTGGAAAAGACCCTGATGCTGGGAAGGATTGGGGGCAGGAGGAGAAGGGGATGACAGAGGATGAGATGGTTGGATGGCATCACCGACTCGATGGACAGGGGTTTGTGTAAACTCCGGGAGTTGGTGATGGACAGGGAGGCCTGGCGTGCTGCGATTCATGGGGTTGCAAAGAGTCAGACATGACTGAGCGACTGAACTGAACATATATACATTTTAATGCTCTTTTCCCTTTTGGTTTATCACAGGATATTGAATGTAGTTCCCTGTGCTGTAGGACCCCGTAGGACCTTGTTGTTTACCCATCTTACATATGACAGTGTGCATCTACTAACCCCAAACTCCCAATTCATCCCTCGCCCATCTCTCCTCCCCCTTGGCAACCACAGTTCTGTCATCTATGTTTGTGAGTCCGTTTCAGTTTCATAGCTAAGTTCATTCATGGGTGAAGATTTCTCTGTATCATAGAACATACTCATTCTCTCCTGTTGGTGCAAAAATCACTGAAGACTCACAGGACTGAGCTTTTTATTCTACTCTTAGAAAATTCCCTTCAGTTTGACATAGATTGTTTTTCCTTTATTCCTTTTTATCTTTCTTCTTCTTTTTGTTGCACTGACATCCAGTTAAGATGTCTCTTTCTTGAGCACAGTCATATCATGGGAGACTCTGCTGAGTTTCTCGTTCATTATTTATTCCTTCAGCCAACAGATATGGAGGACAGGCTTTGTCTTGGCACTGTGCTAGATACTTGTAGTACAGACAGTGTTGTGCTGGCAAGTGTTAACAACCAACTATCCAAGAAAAAAAATGGTTTGTAGTATTTGCTAATTTTCATGGTGAGACTTCTCCCAACGTGGCAGATTCCAGACTATCAATGTAATGCCACTTGAATGTGGTGTCGGGTAGAAATGTGCACCAACAGCTCTTTGAGCCAGCATGAGCCAACTCCAGCACACCACAGATGATGCACAGAGGAACCTTATAGGAAAGCTCCATGACAGACTTACAGTCGGCTGATGCATGACGTCTCTCTTCCCTCTAGATCCACCATGGAGAAACCATGTCAATGGAGGAAATAAGATATGTCTGATAGGATTTGTTCTCAATGAGCTCGTGCTGTTTCCTAATTGCAATGAACTCTTCTAGGTACTTGTGAAACATTCTTTTCATATTTCTTTCAAAATTATTTCTGGAAACAATGTCGAAGTTATTCACTTACCATCCAGGGACTCTATCGTCTTCCTTTTAAAAACTGGTACTCTGTTTTGCCCATTTCTAGTGATCAAACTCTTTTACTATCCCCCATGAATTCTTGAAACTCTCCATGAGCAATTTGGAAATCTCGTTCCTAAACTACCTCACTATTTTGGGGCCAATCCCATTCTGATCCGGGAGCCCAGAACTGGTACTGCCTCTTCACTCATCTTGAGCTTTCAGTACAACCAGTGTTGAGTCTACTCTTTTAGATCCAGAGAGCTTTCTACTTGATGAAAATGATAAAAGGTAATTAAAGATAAGGACTCTTTCTCCATTATTCTATGGTAGACAATCTTTGTTCACTAACAGTGATAGGCGGAAGAAGCTCACCCCCCAACCCACCCACCAAAGATGTTCACATCTTAATCCCTGATTAGGAAGGATACTGTTTGTTACATATTAATAGATTATATAGGCAAGGAGAGTTAAGATTGCACAGGAAATTGAAGTTGCTAAACAAAATTTGAAAACACAGGATAGTATCCTAGATTAAGCAGATGAGCCTAATTTAATTACAAAGGCCCTTTAAATGTATGAGAGGACAGAAAAGATTTATGGATGCTATACTGCTAGCTTGAAGATGAAGGAAAGGACCATGAGCCAAGGAAGCACGTGGCCCCTGGAAGCTGAAAACATCAGGGACATGGATTCTCCTCTAAACCCTCCAGAAGAGAAATAACCCTTCTGACACTTAGATTTTAGCCCAGTGAAACCCATTTCAGATTTCTGACCTCTGTAAGAAATAACTTTGTAAGATAATAACTTTGTATTTTAGAAATAATTTTATTTATTTATTTTTGACCATGCTGAGTCTTTGTTGCTGCCTGGGCTTTTCTCTAGTTGTAACAGGTGGGGTTTACTCTAGTTGTGGCACCCGGGCTTCTCATGGCAGTGGCTTCTCTTCTCGTGGAGCATGGGCACCAGTGCACATGGGTTTCTGTAGTTTCGACACATGGGCTCAGTAGTTGTGGCTCCCAAGCTCTAGCGCACAGGATCAGTAGTTGTGGCACATAGGTTTAGTTGCTCTGCAGCATGTGGGATCTTCCTAACCCAGGTATCATACCTGTGTCTCTTGCATTGGCAGGCGGATTCTTTACCACCAAGCCACCAGGGAAGCCTGTAACTTTGTGTTTTTAAGCCAGTAAGTTAGTGGTGACTTGTCACAGCACCCATAGAAAACTCATACATTAACCCACTCCAGACCTCCTTCTCCCTTGTCATCTTCCCTTATAGAGGCTGAAAAGTCCAACATTTGCTATGTCAGTAGTTCTGTTCTAATCCATCAGCAAAATGTGATGGGGATTAGATACCACTTTCACCGAAATAGGGTGTTCTAGAAATGCAGAGGACCTTGACCACTGAAGAAGGTGCTTTGAGTATCAAAACACGCCATCGCATCAGAGCCTGGTGGAGAACACAGTGCTTCCCCCCGGAGTGAGTTACGCTCAGTTGCTGTCACATCAGATGTGAGAGCCCTCCAGCTACGTAGCTCTATCTTTATGTGACACACGCACACACAGCCCCTTTACTCCAGGTGTCTTTACAGCACTGAGTGCTACGTCTGAGTTTCCAAACTTGGCCATCTCCACTACCTGGGACCACCCTTCCCTACAATCTCAATGTCCCAGCTTCTGAGATCAGAAGTCTCACCTCATTCCTATCCCAAGACTCACTGAATTTTCTGGCTCAAAAGAAGTACTATTTCTTTCAGAGGAGAAAAAAAAACACACACACACACAAAATCTACTTTATGACAGTAAAAGTGTATTTTTGCTTCCTAATGCCCCTGAGGCAAGGACCCCATTAGGACATGGTCTCATGATTCTCATAAATTTAACTTCATCTTTTGATCAGTATTGCTTCTCCATTCTTGCTTCTCTAACCGCTTCCTCTCCCCCGTTCCCCACCACAAAACCATCAGCAAAGCAAGGACTTTGCACACACACTTGGGTCACACATGAATGAGTTTCAAGAGAGGGTGGAGAGGGTGCCATAACTTCCCTTTTTCTTCTCTGCACCTGGGTGGGCAGCCCATGATTCTTTTCTGCAACCACAGTAAATTATTTCTTCCTACCTTTTTGTCCTTCTCTACATGCCCTCCATTGAGCCTCTAGCCCAAGGTAATCCATTTCCACACCACCATAAATGATTCCTTGAGCAGCTCTGTTCCCTTCCATCTCTGTGTTCCAGTCTTTGGTTTCATGCCTCAGAGTCTCTGGAATTGTATTTACTCAGTTGGTTACTCACACTCTACACTCAACGCACCCTCCGTTTATCACTCATTGATAGGTCCTAGGCGCTGTGGACAATCAAAGGCACCTTATGTGATATGAATCCTGCCTCACAGTTCATAGTTCAGTTGGAAGATTACTAGATAGATGACTATGCAGTGAGGTAGGAAGTGGTAGGTACTTGAAGAAAAGAATTGAGGGACTTCCCTGGCGGTGCAGTAGTTAAGACTCTGAGCTTCTATTTCTGCAGGCACGGGTTTGATCTCTGGTTGGGGAACTAAGATCCCATATGCTATGCACCCAAAAAAAAAAAAAAAAGAATTGATAACATACAGTCGGAGCTCAGACATGGGCAGAAGTCACTCCCAATTTGAAGAGAGATCTCAAAGTAAAGGGACTTCAAAGCTAGGTCTGAAAAGTAGGAGTGTGATTTAGATGTGGTATTTCGGGCGGAGGAAGCTATCACATGAGCAAATAGTTCTGAGTTGTGATAGGTTGGGTGTATCCATGGAAAAGAATGACGTTTAACTTGGACAATGCATCCCAGAGTAGGAGATAATGTAGGTGTGGCCAGATCTTGGAGGGCTGTAAAGTCAGCAGACAGGACTTGGCCTTTCAGCTGTAATCAGTAGGAGTCTTGAAAGTTTGGTGAGTAATATGTCAAGTCACGTACTTTGTTTTTGCTTACTTTTTATTTTATATCAGAGTATATTTGGTTAACAATGTGTGCTAGTTTCAGGGGTACAGCAAGGGATTCAAATATGTATATACATCTATCTATTCTTTTACAAATTCTCTTCCCCTTCAGGTTATTACAGAATATTGAGCAGAATTCTCTGTGTTATTCAGTAGGTCCTTATGGTTATTTATTTTTAAATATGGCAGTGTGTTCACGTCAATTCCAAACTCCCGATCTATCTCTCTTTCTCAATAAAGTCATGGACTTTGGGAAAAACATCTGTAGTAACCAGTTGTTGTTGTTTAGTTGCTAAGTCATGTCTGACTCTTGGCGATCCCATGGACAGCAGCATGCCAGGTTTCCTTATCCTTCATCATCTCCTGGAGTTTGCTCAAACTCATGTCCATAGAGTTGGTGATGCCATCCACACATCTCATCCTATGTGGTCCCCTTTTCCTCTTGCCTTCAATCTTTCCCAGCATGAGGGTCTTTTCCAATGAGTTGGCTCTTCACATTAGGTGGCCAAAGTATTGGAACTTCAGCATCAGTCCTTCCAATGAATATTCAGGGTTGATTTCCTTTAGGATTGACTGGTTTGATCTCGTTGCAGTCCAAGAGACTCTGAAGAATCTTCTCCAGCACCACAATTTGAAAGCATCAGTTATTCCACACTCAACATTTTTTGTGGTCCAAGTCTCACATTCACACATGACTACTGGAAAAACCATAGCTTTGACTCTAAGGACCTTTGTTGGCAAAGTGATGCCTCTGTTCATTTTTTAAAAAAGAGAAAGTTGATGTTAACTGATTCGACTAAGTTTTATAGGTTGCCATCTAAGCTCTTATAGCCCTCATATATATATATTTTAAACAAAAGTTCTAAATTAGGAACTTCCCTGGTGGTCCAATGAAGATTCTGTGCTCTAGTGCAGGAGGCATGGGTTCAATCCCTGATCGGGGAACTAAGATCTCACATGCCATGTGGCGTGACCAAAATAAAAAAATAAAGTTCTGAATTAAAAAGAGGCAAGTGAAGAAAGGGTTGCTTGGATACTAAAAGGCCTTGCCTGTTCATACGCCAGAGATCAGGGCTGAAAACACATTACCCATATCCACTAGGCACTGGCCTTTTCCAAGCTGTGCAGTTGGAGAGAGATGGGGGGAGGAGGCAGTTTTCATCTGCACTGAGGGGTGTGGTGAAAATGACCTTGAAATGACATTTAGGAATCCAGGGTTGTCACTGATTCACAGGTCACTTCTTTTTTCTGGGCCTGTTTCCCATCTGAAACCTGAGGGGTCCCATCAGGGTGACTCTTGAGCACTGAAGCTCAGTGACCTCTGCCCTGCTGGTCCCTACAGCACCTCTGCCATTGTCTCTAGTCTGAGCTTGAAATAAATTCGCTCCACTCTTCTTCCTTATCTCTGGGACTTCTCTTGTCCTAAAACGCTACACACAGATGTCTGGATTCAGGAAATATCAACTATAGCCCCCTGTATTCTAGTACCTTCTCGGGTAGTTTTTGGTATGCATGGGAAAGAATGCAGATGAAAGTGATACTGAAGTGGGAAAACCTGGAAGCAGACCAGCTACAACCCTTTCTCCAAGAAAGGGCTGCCGTGGAGCACTGTTAAGAAAGTGGTTTTCGGGAAAAGCATGGCTCAATCAAATCTGCTGGGTTGTATTAAACTGAGAAGTGTCAAGTAGACTGGGGATGACAGTCGCCTTCCTTATGGAGTCTGGTCTAGGATGGGAAGTCACTTTATAAAATAGCCCTTTGGGACTTCCTGGGTGATCCAGTGGCTAAGACTCTGTGTTCCCAATGCAGGGGGCCCAGGTTCAATCCCTAGTCAGGGAACTAGATCCCACATGCTACAACTAAGTGTTTGCATGCTGCAACTAAAGAGCTCTCCTTCTCTCTACCAAGGAGGGCAATTAGGCTCAGAGACAGGAAGGGCTTTGTCAAAAACATTCAGCTAGCAAGTAGCAGCAGGACTTCCCAGGTGGCTCAGTAGTAAAGAATCTACCTGCCAATACAGGAGACGTGGGTTTGATCCCTGGGTCAGGAAGATCCCCTAGAAGAGGAAAGGCAACCCACTCCAGTATTCTTGCCTGGGAAATTTCATAGACTGAGGAGCCTGATGGGTTACAGTCCATGGGGTTGCAAAAGAGTTGGATATATCTTCGCAACTAAACAACAACAGCAGCAAGTGGCTGTGCTAGAACTAGATGCCAGGTCTTCTATTTTTTTTTTTTGCCACACAGCATGTGAGATCTAGTCCGCAATCAGGGATTGAACCCACACCCCTTGCGTTGGAAGCATGAGGTCTTAACCACTGGACTGCCAAGGCAGTCCCAATGCTAGGACTTCTTATGATTAAAAGAACATCAAGTCAGCCAACATGACTTCAAATCCTGCCTCCGCCTCTACTAGCTGAGAGATTTGACCAACTTTTAACCTCTTTCAGACTCAGCAGCCGCATTTATAAAAATGAAGACTCCAATAGAATCTACCTCACAGGGTTGTTGCAATGTTTGAATGAAATAAAAAGTGAAAATGCACTTATAGTAGACTCACTTGGTTCATGTTAGAAAAAAAAAAGAAATCCACGCTCTTTCCTCAACCCCCTGCATTAAACACCTCCCACCCTCTATTCTTGACTCTAGGCAAAACTACTAGGTAGATAATACTGAGTTTTTCCATAGCTGGTCATAGGCACCACTCATTTGGTTTTTTTTTTTTGTTGTTGTTGTTGTTGTTTGTTTTCTTCTTAGACTGTGAGTTCCTTTTCTCTTCTTTTTTTTAAAAAAATTTTTATTTATTTGTTTTTGCCTGCACGGGGTCTTCATTGCTGCACACGGGCTTTCTCTAGTTGTGGAGAGAGGGCCCTAGAGTGTGTGTTCAGTACTTGTGGTGCATGGGCTTAGTTGCCCCAAGTCATGTGGGACCTTCCCGGACCAGGGATCAAATCCGTGCCCCCTACATTGGAGGTGAATTCTTAACCACTGGGCCACCAGGGAAATCCCACTCACTTGGTTTTGCTCAAAGCACAGGTCAGGGAGAGAAGGAAGAAGAGGATCTCACTCTGATAGTCCCTCCTCTGCATCCTCGGTCTATTTACACTGGGCTCGCAAATGTAAGTATTGGCAGAGAACAGACATGTATGTAAACAAGTAGCAGGAAAGGTGAATAATTAGAGAGTAAAATCTGATCCTGGCCCCATAAAAATCCCTTTGCTTGTACTTCCTGTGATGTTGAGGGTCAATAGAGAAACAGCCACATGGAACCAGCCATATTTTGAATTGTTAGAATGCTTGCAGTATCACCCTTGTGAGGACACATGGAACATTCTTGACTGATACAACTATCAGCACTAGGTGGGTACCTTTTAAGTACTGACCTGGGCTTTTATTGGGCTTCCCTGGTGGCTCAGACGGTAAAGTGTCTGCCTGAAACGTGAAAGACCCAGGTTCGATCCCTGGGTCAGGAAAATCCCCTGGAGAAGGACATGGCAGCCTACTCCAGTACTCTTGCCTGGAAAATCCTATGGACAGAGGAGCCTGGTGGGCTACAGTCCATGGGGTCGTGAAGAGTCTGACACGACTGAGCGACCTCAGTGGGTTTTTATCACCGGGACACAGTGAACTGCGTAACCCACAAGATGTACTTTTGTGAGTTGCATGGTTGACAGCTCAGAGGCAAACATGTAGCCACATACAGAGACATGTCAGTTACTAAGTTTAAGCTTTTTCCCTTTCTATTATCCCACCTAACTTTAAAAAAAAATTCCTTACTTCCATTAAGGAAGAAATTGTGCTTAGTGTAATATGTTCAAACAAAAACATACAAGATGGCGTGCATAATTAAAAGTACCTTCTAGAATCACCCCCTCAGAAATGATCTCAGCAAAAGTTGATAGATTTTCTTCCAG
Organism: Giraffa tippelskirchi; assembly: GCF_054371585.1. Classification (NCBI taxonomy): domain Eukaryota; kingdom Metazoa; phylum Chordata; class Mammalia; order Artiodactyla; family Giraffidae; genus Giraffa; species Giraffa tippelskirchi. The sequence continues at coordinate 215,791,826 of NC_137275.1, forward strand.
TTTTATTTTATTACACACACAGACACATACACAATTAATTTGCTAAGGCTGCCCTAACAGAATACCACAGACTGGATAACTTAAAGGACAGATTTATCTTCTCACAATCCTGGAGGCCAGAAGTCTGAGATAAGTTATCCACAGGGTTGGTTTCTTCTGAGGTGTCTCTCCTTGGCTTGTCATCTTCTCTCTGTGTGTTCACACAGCCTTCTGCGTGCACATGCGTGTGCGTGTGGTGGGTGTGTCCTAAATTCTTTTTCTTATAAAGACAGTCAAATGGGATTAGAGTCCCACCTTATGAATTCGTTTAACCTTAATTACCTCTTTAAAGACCTTATGTCCAAATACTCCAAAATATTGGAGTTTCAGCTTCAACATCAGTCCTTCCAATGAACACCCAGGACTGATCTGATCTCCTTTAGAATGGACTGGTTGGATCTCCTTGAAGTCCAAGGGACTCTCAAGAGTCTTCTCCAACACCACAGTTCAAAAGCATCAATTCTTCGGTGCTCAGCTTTCTTTACAGTCCAACTCTCACATCCATACATGACTACTGGAAAAACCATAGCCTTGACTAGATGGACTTTTGTTGACAAAGTAATGTCTCTGCTTTTTAATATGCTAGGATTAGTAATATTATTGTCATTCTTATGCCTGGTAGGATAAAAGAATTGAGCTAAGAGGGGAATTCTAAGAGGAAAGAAGGTGATTTCCCTGGTAGTGTGGTGGCTAAGACTCTGCACTCCCAGTGCAGGGGGCCTGGGTTTGATCCCTGGTCAGGGAACTAGATCCTGCATGCTGCAAGTAAGACCCAGTGCAGCCAAATAAATAAATAACTATTTGAAAATAATAATAATAATAATAGGAAAGGACCCAGAACCTTCAGAAGTAGGGAGAGGACTGGGCGTGGGAAGTTGATTACATAACTCCCACCCTTGATCACCTCAGATCCTCAGACAAGTTGACCATATTTTTTTTAAAGCCTGTTGGAAGTCTTCTGTGGGCAGTTTCAGGGCAAAGAATCATAGAATAGGAGCTGAGTTATGGAATAGAGAAGAGAGAATGGCTTCAGGAGGTAAGAGGCACTTGAGAGCAAGTGGGCTTAGGGACCTGGAACTTGAACTCAGAGCCAGAAATAACCAGGAGTCAATAAACTTCCCAGGAATCTGTGGGAAAGGACATCGGACCGACCGCTGAATACGGGATTAAAGAAATCATACCAATTGGAAAAATACCACCACCACTCAGTAATGACCTCAGCTGACCTAAGATCACTTTAAAAATAGAATGTACAATAAAGTTAATAAGTTAAAAATATACTGGATGAACACTTCTGGGAAAGGGAGTAGCTTAAACGCACATTTACAAGATCTCTTCCAGCCTATACCCATTAAAATAAACAAAAAATCCAAATATAGAGAAGGTCCCAATCTCATACCTATTAAGAAAATTGACCAGCTGTGGTCAATTTTCCTAGTCACAGATGTCCTGGCTCTCCCCCATCTGTTTACCAGGAAATTACAGCCTAGGACACCAGCTCTGCAAAAGATCCATGCCTGGATAAAGTGGTTTATGGATAGTTTAAGAAGTGTGATTTCTTAGGGTACTGAGGGGCAAGCTGACATGGAGGGACTGGGTGCCCATTCCACCCACCCGGAGAAGACGGTGATCAGGATTTAGCCCTTTCCTGCAGACACCTGATCAACCAAGGTAGACAACAGACACAAGAGAATATGAGCTCACAAGTTTAAAAGAAGAGAGAGAGACATCTGAGGAATGAAAACACTATAAAACAAAAATGATAAACTGAAGAGCCAACATCAGAGCAGAATTAAATGACCAGCAAGATAAATATGCAAATTAAGCATTATAGATGTTCTCAGAAATAGAGACCAGAGGTGGAATTAGAAATGTGATGGCATTAAAAGATGAATGAGGAAGAAGCAATGCCATTTGAAGAATAAGGTAAGTAAATAACTTTATTGCTGCCTAAATAAATAATGACAAAGCATTTAAAAACTCACGGGTATCCATGACAACACATAACTAAAACATGAGAATACCAGCATGCTGAGAAAGAAGGCTGGCCCACAGGGATGTGGAATATGTTGACATGTGACTTATTTGTAGGGAAGACATGAATAATTTTAAAAGGTATAAAGACAATGAAAATAAGGTGACAAGGAGAGACACATCAGATAATCAGAGCACAAAGAAAGCTGAAATAGCAGTTTAATTTCAGGAAAAATAGATTTTAAATTCTTCACACCCCACTCCCCAAGAATATAGACTAAGGGGAAAAATAATGATGCCATATAATTGACATACAACTGTGAAGATGTACACAACTAACTATTTAGCCATAAAATATATAAAGCCACAACTGATGGAACGAGGGGAGAAAAAGATAAAACCATTTTTGAAAGAAGTTTTAGCACTTCCTTCTCAGAAACAGTTAGATCTACACACATTTCTTAAATTAAGTACCAGTATAGAAGACTTAGGGCTTCCCAGGTGGCTCAGCGGGTAAAGAATCTGCCTGCAATGCTGGACATGCAGGAGATGTGGCTTCGATCCCTGGGTGAGGAAGATCCCCTGGAGGAGGGCATGGCAACCCACTCCACTATTCTTGACTGGAGAATTCCATGAACAGAGAAGCTTGGTGGGCTACAATCCAAAGGGTCCCAAAGAGTCAGACATGACTGAAGTGACTGAGCATGAACAAATGTATAGAAGATTTATAAGTATTGGATTGGACATTTCAAAACTAGGACTTACCAACATTTTTTTTCTCACCGCATGTAAAGAAAGAGGCTCATTACAACAATGATTCTCAAAACTAAGAAGTGTGAAAGAGACAGAGAATGCAAACTCACAAAAAATAGTCATGATAAAGGAAAATTAACTACAGAATCAGAAAATGAAAACTAGGATAAACATTTGTAAGAGCGCATTAAATGGGTGAAATTCTAGGACAGATGACTAGAGTCAATCTCTAATATAAAAATGGAACATTTATTTTTTTTTTTCTCAAGTACTAGACCCTGGCTAACTCAAGATTCATCTCCTTTAATATTTAGAGCTAATATTTAGTAAGTATTGATACCTATCTTCTGCCAAGCACTCAACCATGTAAAAACCCATTTCATCTTCCCTATGAGGCAGGTATCATTATTATCCCCTTTGTATAGAAGAGGAAAGTGGCCTGGAGAGATGAAGAACCTTGCTCAAGGTCACCCAACTTATAAACGTTCCATAAAAAGCACTTATAATACACTAAATATTAGAATATGAGAGTTTATATTATCACCGTTATTTCCAAAAATGATACAAAAATATAACATATCTCTATATATACAATAAAATACTACTCAGCCATAAAAAAGAACAAAATAATGCCATTTGCAGCAGTTTGGATGCTAAGTGAAATGTCAGAAAGACAAATGCATATGATATTATTTATATGTGGAATATAAAATATGACATAAGTAAACTTATCTACAAAACAAAAACAGATTCACCAACATGGAGAACAGGCTTGTGGTTGCCAAGGGGCAGTGCGTAGGGGTGGGGGATGGATTGCAGGTTTCATATTAGCAGATGCAAACTATTATATATAGAATGGATAAGCATCAAGGTCCTACTGTATAGCACAGGGAACTATATTCACTATCCTGTGATAAACTATAACGAAAAAGAATATAAAAATGAATGTGTATATATGTACAACTAAATCACTTTGCTGTACAGCAGAAATTAACACAACATTGTAAATCAACTGTGCTTCAATAAAGAAAACTTACTTCCCATATACATATATACAGATTATATTATATATAGTGTATATCATAATATATATTATGTTTATACACATTTATATTTGTTTACATATATGTATCCATGTAATAATATTTATAATTGTGTCATAAAATTATGTAACATATTATATAGTATGCAGTATATAGAGACACAGGGAGAGAGACTGAATAATTTGTGATGTGTATGCAACTTGATAAGAGCTTTGGAATCACATTGCATGAGTTGGATCCCATCGCTACCAGTTATAAACTGGGTAACTTCAGGTGAGCTACTTAATGTCTCCGTGCCTCAGCATCCTTTTCTGTAAAATGGGGCTAACGATGGTATCTAATTCATAGAGCTGTGGAGATGAAACAAGTTGCTGTGTGGAAGCATGGCTGACGAAGTGCCACTGCTTACTAACCCGGAATTACTTTATTTGTTAACAGTGGTTATTTCTGGAAAATATTTCACTGTTACTACTCTTGTAATAAAGGTAAATTCTTTAATATTAAGAACACTAACCCTAATGTAATTACAACCACGGAAACTGATGCAGAAATAAGTAATGAACCAGAAAAGAGGCTTCAAAAAGCCTCAATCAGTACCGGAATATTAATAGATAATAAAAATGTGGACTCAGTGGAGAAAGTACAGGGTATTTCATCTAGCCATTTGGGGGAAATGCCTGGCTACTTTGGAAGGAAAAGTAAAGCTGAAGTCAACTCAGCATCTCCATTCCTTCTGCAGATGTGCAGGGGTATGGTTGGAACCACTTCCACTGAACTATTCTACTTTCTGCAGTGGGCTAGTGAGCTGGTTTAATTTAGTACCACTTAATGGTTCTTTTCTTCTCTTTTTTCTGGGTTAGGTTATTCACCTGGAGTGGGAATCAGGTGACTAGTCCTTTTTACAATGTTCTCAGCCCTGGCCTGGCTGTACCTTAGACTCACCTGGGGAGTTATTAAAACTCCATATCTGGGACTTCCCTGGCAGTCCAGTGGTTAAGACTCTGAGCTTCCAATGCAGGGGGTGGCAGGTTTGATCCCTGGTCCAGGAACTAAGATCCCGTAAGCCATGTGGCATGGCCAGAAAATGAAAATAAAGTTGGGTCTTTAAATAAAAATAAAACAACAACAAAAAATGAAAACAAAAACAAAAGCTCTGTATCCAAGGGTTCCAAATCCCCAGTTTCAACAAACCATGAATCAAAACTATGTGAAGGGACTTCCCAGGTGGTCCAGTGGATAAGCCTCTGCCTTGCAATACAGGGGACACAGGTTCAATCCCTGGTGGAGGAACTAAGATCCCACATGCTGTGGGGTGACTAAGCCTACACACCACAACTAGAGAGCCTGCATGTTGCAACTAAGACCATGCAGCCAAATAAATAGATAAGTAAATAATAAAAATAAAAAGCTTTTTTAAAAAATGCAGAAAAAAATTCCAGCAGATTCCAAAAAGCAAAACTTGAATTTGCTGGCAACTGTTTCCATAGATTTTACATTGTATTTACAAATCTTTACATAGCCTTTATCTTGTGTTAGGTATTTTAAGTTATTGAGAGATGATTTAAAGTATCTGGAAGGGTGTGCACAGGTCACCTGCAAACATTATGCCATTTTATAGGCTTCCCTGATGGCTCAGGAAGTAAAGAATCTGCCTGCTAATGCAGGAGACAAGAGACATGCGTTTGATCCCTGGGTTGGGAAGATCTCCTGGAGGAGGAAATGGCAACCCACTCCAGTATCTTGTCTGGAAAATTCCATGGATAGGGGAGCCTGGCAGGCTACAATCCATGGGGTGGCAGAGAGTCAGACACGACTGAACACACACACACCTGCCATTTTATCTATGAGACCTGAGCATCCACAGATTCTGGTACTGGAGGAAGGTACTGGATCTAATCCCCTGCGGATACCAGGGGATAAGCTGTACTGATGTCCAGCCCTGCCCCTGAGCATTTCAGTCGTCACCTCTGGAATGGGGCCCAGACATCAGCAGTTTTCAAAGCCCCCCCCACCCCAGATGATTCCAATATGCAGTCCAGATTAATAATCACTGCTTTAGGGGATATTATTTTGCCAGAATGACATATTAAATGTTGATTTCCTAGGTATAAAGCTCTTCACACAAGTTGTTTGTTAAGAGATTCGATTTTCCCACATTCCTCCCCTTAGGGGGCAATAGTTGGCAGGTACACTTTACATTTGAATTCTCCCTCAGGAATGTTAATTGTTCCAACTGTCATAACAAAATGAAATTTTTACATTCCCCTGGTACAAGCAAGGGAAGATTCTGTGCAGCGTGTCTGAACTCTATGTCTATTTGGATGATCCCTAAAACCCAGCCAAGCAAGTGGTCCTGTTTACTTGCCAGACTTGTGTGCCACGAGGAATGCAAGATTGAGTCCGTTCAGAGATACACCAGGAAATCACCAGGCCACCCCAAAGAGCCAGAGGTGACAAGGAAACCAAAAGTGACTCTAAAGTCAAAAAGTTCTGCCTGTATTTGCAGATCATCTTGATTTCCAAGCAGCCAGGCACTTGCTCTCAGCTTTCACCTCGGACTAAACAATTTAAGGGAAAAAAATTATTCTAGTTTGGAAAGGTTCTGGGAAGCTTTTGATAACCTTGCCTCTGGGGAATACATTTCTTGGCCTCTTTCCCTTGGCAACCATATCCATCTTCTGGATGTGGGAGAAGAAAGCCCTCTATCTTTTCCTAGTCAGTGCCTTTTTCTAGACCTACACGCCTGAGCCCAGGCTGAACTCCCTGTTAATAACTGCTTTGGAGGGAGGGAACCTACTTAAGATTAGACCATGCAAGACAAGGTCAAACGGAATGTCAGTTGTCGAGTCACAGGTTTATGTATCCAGCCACTGGGGTAGCTTCCCAGGTGGCACTAGAAGTAAAGAACCTGCCAGCCAATGCAGGAGATGCAAGAGATGCAGGTTTGATCCCTGGGTCAGGAAGTTCCCTTGAAGGAGGGCATGGCAACCCACTCCAGTTTTCTTGCCCAGAGAATCCCATGGACAGAGGAGTATAGAGGTCTACAGTCCATAGACTTGTAGAGTCAGACACGATTGAAGTGACTTAGCACACACGCGTGCATGCACGCTGTCTCTGGGGTGCCATTCTGTTACAAGCCCACAAAAATAGAAGATAGGAAGGCAGAAATGACAAAACATATCAGGTCTTTCTCAAAAGACCTGAAAGACCTGAGAAAGCTATCCTTCGGTGGTGAGGGCATGCCCCACGTGAGAATGGACTGATTGAGGAGTTTAAGAAATTATTTGAGGGACTTTACTGGCAGTCCAGTAGTTAAGATGCCACACTCCCGTGCAGGAGGCACAGGTTCGATCCCTGGTTGGGGAACTAAGATCTCACCTGCTGCACAGCACGGCCAAAAAGAAAAAGAGAGAAAGAAATTAATTATTTGACTTAATATGGACACACTCCTTGCTTTTAGTGTCCATCACAGACTTCTGGTCTCCCCATGGAATGGAAGCAGCTTCCAGAAAACGAATACTGTGCCAACTAAGCGTTACACATAAAAGTGGAGTGTACACAGGAAGCATGAAAAGAAAAAAAAGATGCATGAAGGCCCCAGCCAGGACTGGGATTCTCTCTCCTGCCGACAGGGCATCCCAACGACAGTGAAGTAAGAGTGAGCCCGGGGCTACACTAGCCAGACATCTGGGAAAGACAGCTTGCCATCAGCTGAATGCTTCCCAATAAACCCCTCTGCTTTACGTCACACACCTTTACTTCCTTCCCCTTTAAAGATTCTCTGGGCCCCACAGTGAGGTCTTTTTTTTTTTTAATTAGGTCTTTATTATTTGGTAAAAGGCCTGAAAGAGTAGAGTCTGGAAAGGAGAGGACCGGAATTCTAGGACTGTGGTGAGGACACCACTTTTTCTTTTTCTGAACTTGATTCTCGTATTTTAAACTAGCAGGCGGCTCTAGACGTTTCCTTCCTATCTATGAACATTTACAGCACACCACTTTCCTCTTCATGACAAGGATATTATCATTGCTTGATCAAGAGCTCATTATGGGAGTGGCCACGTCTGTCTTACTCATCCTTGCATCCCCAGTACGGTGACACACATTTGTTGTTGTTGTTCAGTTGCTCAGTTGTGTCTAACTCTTTGTGACCCCATGGACTGCAGCACGCCAGGCCTCCCTGTCCTTCAGTTATCTCCCAGGGTTTGCTTAAATTCATGTCCACTAAGTCAGTGATGCCATCCAACCATCTCATCCTCTGCTTCCTGCTTCTCCTCCTGCCCTCAATCTTTCCCAGCATCAGGGTCTTTTCCAATGAGTCAGCTTTCGCATCAGGTGGCCAAAGTATTGGAACTTCAGCTTCAGCACCCATCCTTCCAACGAACATTGGAAGGGTTGATTTCCTTTAGAATTGACTGATTTTTTCTCCTTGCAGTTCAAGGGACTCTCAAGAGTCTTCTCCAGCCTCACAATTCGAAGGCATCAATTCTTCAGTGCTCAGCCTTCTTTAGGATCCAACTCTCACATCCATACATGACTACAGGAAAACCATAGCTTTGACTACATGGACCTTTGTTGGCAAAGCGATGTCTCTGCTTTTGAGTATGTTGTCTAGGTTGGTCACAGCTTTCCTTCCAAGGAACACGCATCTTTCAGTTTCATGGTGACACACATATAGGTGGTCAAAGAATATGTCTGATAAAGGAGAGAGAGTGGAAGCAAGGGAGGCAAGCGGGGGAGGGAAAGAGAGGAAGATGCCTAGCAGGCCACTGGCAGCTTATTTGCATAAAAGCTTCTAGGAGCCCTGACATGCAAACTAAGAGGGAAGAAAGCTGCTTAGTCTCAAGAGAACTCTCGCATAGGAGGTCACCTGGGGCTGGAGAAGTGTGGTGACAGCATCATAGGGCTGGACCCCGGGAGGGACTGGCTGGAGGGGCCACAGAATTATCTCCCTACTAGAGCAATCTGGGGGAGACTCTGTGCCATTAACACATGTGGCCTCAGAAGAGTCAGGAGAGGGGAAGCTGGTAGACTTGGAATTGGGGGGATCTGAGCAAAATCTGGCAGCTACGTCTCTGTATAATCTGGGCTTTGAGTTTTCCAAACACAGGAAAACAGAGCTATTTATCATTAGATTGTTTCGCTGTAACTCTAACCTCGTGCTCAAATCATATGATCACAGAATCATAATAGCCTTGCCCACTGGCCCATGGGTGTCCCCACCAGTGGTAACATCAGCACAAATACTGGCTACATTTCATCCTGTTTCTTCGCCTAAGGTCAGGACTGGTGGAAGGGAAGTGAGGCACTCGCCTTGGTGCAAAATTTAAGGAGTGTCATCACAAGAAATTCTGTTAATGCAAAACTTAAAAAAAAAAAACCCGAAGTCGATGCCCCCAAAGTTCACAATGAACAAAATATCAACATGTAAAATAAAGACAGGATCTAATCGTGCACTTGTTTAACCCTGAGAGGGATCGATTCAGTTGCCCCACTTTAGTCCTGCCTCTGACCAAACTCAATCTCATTTCAGGGTCTTTGTGCTTGCTTTTCTCTCTGTCTGGAATATTCCTATCAGAGCCTTGCATAGTTGGCTCCTTCTCATTATTATTTTTTTTTTTTTTGATGTGGACTATTTTAAAAGTCTTTATTGAATTTGTTACAGTATTGTTTCTGTTTCATGATTTTGGTGTTTTGGCCATGAGGCATGTGAAATCTTAGTTCCCAGACCAAGGATCAAACCCTCACCCTCTGCATTGGAAAGTGAAGTCTTAACCGCTGGGCTGCCAGGAAAGTCCCTCATACTTTAGATTTCTGCTCTGATGTCTCTTCTCTGCTGTCACTATTTAAAATCATGTACTTCTTGCCCCACCCTACCCCACCCCCACTCAGTTACTCTCTATTCCATTATTGCTGTACTTTTTTCAGAGCACTTACCGCTGTGAAATTTGAGCGTGTTATTTGTTTATGTATCTGCTGGTGTTGCTTCAGTGCCTAACTCATAGTATACACTCAAAAAATGTTAGCTGGTTGAAGTAAATGAATGAAGCACCCTCTATGAGGTATCACACTAAGTGCTTGACATTTATGATCTCATTTAAGCCTCAAGGTAATACTCTGAGATGCATTTGATTACAGATGAGGAAATTGAGGCTTAGAAGGGTTAAGAGACATTTTCATCAAGTCACATACCTAGTAAATGAGTGAAGACTAAAATCATCCAGAATCTTATTTTTTTTTCACCACTTCTCCCCTGCCTCGCCCCTTTTGGCTTCCTTATTTATTCTTTCTTCTAAAGAAAGATTTAACTCTTTTATTCCCAGACTCACCTCGGCCTTCTTCACTGAACCATTGTGATGACGATAAAGTCTCAACCCTTTCCTCCATGGAAATCACCGCCAGCCACCCACAGTGGATTGCAAACCTGGGGAGAGATCTAGTGTGCTGTGTTCATGGATGGGGCTATTTTCCCCAGTTTGAGGTTTGGTCAGCTTCCTTCCTGCAAGTCCTGCTGGTAAACACATAGGGTATAACCAATCTCACCATCCTTCTTCCAGCGTCTTTATCCCAAACCACTTTTGTGAATTTGAGGTTATGAACTGTTGTCATCCTGACCAATCAGGTTTGATAAGAAAGTAGCACCTCTTGGAAACAGATCCTATCTCTATTTGAGTTAATTTCCTCTTTGGCTTTGTATCAAAGGTGCTCTGTTTCTGACTCCTCCACAGTATGTGTGTGTGTGTGTAAACAAGTTTAGATACTGTAAAATTCACCAGCAATTTCATCCAGATGGGTAAGCAGCAGCAGAATCCAGTTTTAAACATTCCCATCAGCCCCCCAAAGATCTCTCATACCCATTTACTGTTAATCCCCAGGAAACCACGAATCTACTTTCTGAATCTATGGGTTGGCCTTTTCTGCACACTTTGTATCAATAGAATTATTCAGTAAGTGATCTTTTGTGTCTGGTTTCTTTCACTTAACATCATGTCTTCCAGGTTCATGCAGGTTGTATCATGTATACATTTTGTCCTTTCATTTTTGTTACTGTAAAGTGCTTCAGACGTGTGGGTCTGAATGGCGCCCAGTGAGCAGTTCTAGCCCATGGTTGCCTCCTCCAGGTCTCTTTCCTGGGGAGGAAACCCAACATGTCTACTCAAAGGGCTTCCCCCAGCTCCGAGCATCTTCAATTCTGGAGAAGTCTCCAATTCATCTTCCTCCAATTCTGTCTCCGTGAGAGGGCAAACCTGAGTCACCTCACCTTGCACTTGGACTCCACAAGCTGCTTTAGCCATGTCCTGAACCCAGTGTTTTCTGACAGGTCTCCCTTATTAGACTGAACGCTCTCTGCAGGGAGAAATTAAAGGCTCAGCTGCTTCTGGGTGGTCTCAGTCTTCCAACAACAGCGAGGAGCAGAAAGCGAGTGTTTGATGGACGGGTGTGAGGGAAGCTTGTGGATGAAGCAAGGATGCATCGGGGCTGGTGGACGACCCCCGCTGCCTGGAGCTCTCAGTGAGGGAGGCCACAGAGCGAGAGGGTGGCTTCGTCAGCTCCCCCGAGACCGCGGGCCCAGATGCCCAACGGTCAGTTCCACAGAATGTACTGGAAAGAACAAGGATTCCTTCCCATAGGCTCTGGCCTTGAGTCACTTTAGGAAAGTTTTCACTTTCGGAAGATAGGAAGAATACCTACCACACAAACCATGAGAATTAAATGAGATAAGGTCTCCAGGGTGTAGGCAGGCCCAGAGCACAGTAGCGCCCCTGCCCCCAAGTCTTTCATCTTCTCCCGTCCCCTCGTCCCCTTGTGTTCCTTCCCCCTCCCTGAGTCAGCAGATAAAGCAATTGTGAAGCTCCTTTAGAGTTCTGGAGATAGTGGTGCTCACACAATGCCTAAAGGAACTACCCTCTCCGTGAGAGGATTTAACATGTTTGGAGAAGCAGTTCCAAGGACTCTGAATTCAGTTTTGAAGTCTCTGATTGTTGCAAGGCAGGGTGGCCAACTCTAAGATTTGCTTTGTATAATGCAAGTCACAGAGAGGTATTGCTTGTCTGTTTTGATTTTTGATTTATTGTCAACATTTAATAATTTAGAAATTTCTTATTACAATCTGGATTGCTATTTTCTGTTGAACAAAAAAAAAAAACATTTGGCCACTGGGTTTTATGTTGAATCCACCTGCAATGCAGGAGACCCTGGTTCTATCCGTGGGTTGGGAAGATACCCTGGAGAAGGGATAGGCTACCCACTCCAGTATTCTCCAGCTTCCCTGGTGGCTCAGCTGGTAAAGAATCTGCCTGCACTGCAGGAAACCTGAATTTGATCCCTGAGTTGGGAAGATCCCCTGGAGAAGGGGATGGCTACCCACTCCAGTATTCTTGCCTGGAGAATTCCATGGACAGAGGAGCCTGGCGGGCTACAGCCCATGGGCTTGCAAAGAGTCAGACAAACATGAGTGACTTTCACTTTCACCCTCCAGACAGCCTCAGTCCCCATGAATTTTTCTCTTGCTCTGAAGACTGGGGTCAGCTTTCCTTCACACAAAGTCATTTGCATTACCTGTCTGGCCTGAGGCACTTGAATCTGTGTCCTTTGGCAGGGTGATGCCCAAAACGGGCCGTTCCTAGAATGTACAAAGGCCTAGTAAAGAGGTGAGTGCTCAGTGACACTACGTGTCCACCTGGGGTGAGGAGACTGTTCATCTGCCTTCATTTCATCTTTACTTCTGATGAAATGTCGTTTTCCTTAGGAAGAACTTTAAGGAGAAAAGGTGGGGAGAGGGGCTCCCTTGCTCTTAACTTTTGGCTGGGATCTAGGAAAGTAAGGTTTGGTGAGTTCCTTTCTATGTTTCAGACCTGTTGTCCTGCCCAGCCCGACTTAATGTGGGACTGGGGATGTCAAGGGCTTAGCTTGCTCCCTGGCACAGACGCAGGAAGCCCTTCAAACGCTTGATGGTAAATACTGTTTTTGTTGTCATGACCGGCATTAAACGCCCTATATCCTGCCACTCTGACAGCTCCCAGCACCCTCGCCTTCCTCTAGTCCTGACCCACTGATAGCCACCTCCTCTGCACGCCCCCTCCTGACCTCTCCCTTATTCCCTGACCCACTTTGCAGCCCAGAGACCTGACTCAGGCCACTACCGCTTTGGCTCAGACTTGTGGCTTCCCTCGGCCACTGGGACCAACTAGACATCCAAGGCCTCACTGCTTACAGCTGCTCCAGGTCAACAGTTCAGACTCTAGTCCTGCTTCTGGCCTAAAAGTAGGCTTGAGAGCAGTGCCCCTTAGTGAGTTTGCTCACGGGATCTGGACATCAGAGGCACAACCCTGTCCCCTCGCATCCCCTCATCTCATATACCCCACCCCCTCATCCCCCCACCCCCATTCTGTGATTGACTCAGAGGAGGCAGGAACTCCAGGAGAGCAGAGGCAGGTGTGTGTCTGATGTTTAATGCTGAATTCCCAGTGCCTCGGCCACTCCCTGGTACACAATGGGTGCTCAGTACTCACTGAATGGATGAAGGAATCAAAGAATTCAGATCAGGGACCACATTTATGGTAAACATGAGCAGTTTTTAGTTTTGGCTCTGTACACCAAACTTTCGTTTTCAGTTTAAATTCATTTTACTGAAGTATAGTTGACTTACAATGTTGTGTTAGTTTCTGCTGTACAGCAAAGTGATTCAGTTATACATATAGAAATTCTTCTGCATATTCTTTTCCATTATGACTTATCACAGGATTATTGAAGATAGTTTCCTGTGCTATACAGGAGGACCTTGTTGTTTATCCATTCTGTATAGGACAGTTTGCATCTGCTAATCCCAAACTCCCAGTTCATCCCTCCCCTCCTCTCTCTGCCTTGGCAACCACAAGTCTGATCTCTCTGCATCTGTATCTGTTCTGTAAATTCATTTGTGTCATATTATAGATTCCACATTTAAGTGGTATCATATGATATTTGTCTTTCTCTTCCTGACTCACCTCTAGGTCCATCCATGTTGCTGCAAAAGGCATTATTTCATTCTTTTTATAGCCAAGTAGTGTTTTTGTTATTGTTTAGTTGTGAAGTTGAGCCCAACTCTTTTGCAACCCCATGGACTGTAGCCTGCCAGACTCCTACGTCCATGGGATTTCCCAGACAAGAATACTGGAGTGGGTTGCCATTTCCTTCTCCAGGGGATCTTCCTAACCCAGAGATCGAACCCATGTCTCCTGCATTGGCAGGTGGATTCTTTACCACTGAGCCACCAAGGAAGCCTGAGGAGTATTCCCTTGTACACACATACACACACACACACACACACACACACACACACATACCATATCTTCTTTATCCACTCATCTGTCAATGGACATGTAGGTTGTTTCCATGTCTTGGCCGTTGTACACAGTGCTGCCATAAACATAGGGGTGCGTGTACCTTTTTTAATCAAAGGAAAGCTCTCAGTTTGGTAACTCTCTTAGATGTGTTGGTTTTGAGACCCTATTTCCCTTTCACGTGGAACAATACAATCATCAACGAGAAGATGGTCTGTGTGCTGGCCTTCTGCGGAGGAAGCTGGGAAGACCTCCCCCCAAAGTCAAGCTCTGAGCAGGGCCCGGGGTGAGTGATGGCGATGTCTGATGGAGCCAGGAGCGGGGAAGGGAGTGCCCACAGCATAAGAAGCACAGGAAGCTTGGGGACCAGCTAGCTCCTGAGAGCCCACCAAGGGTCCAGCAGGAGTGGGTGCTGTTGGGGTTTCCTCTTGTGGGCACTACTGGTGAAGGAGCAGCTCCACAGATGCTAACCCTGACTCCAACCTGACCTTAGGCAAGGCCCTCTCCCCATCTGTGGGAGATGTGGCTTGTGCCAAGGCTATCAAAAGGTGGACGCCTCATAAACACAGCTGGTTATTAGCCCTGATGGTGTAAAACCAGCAGTGTTGCCAACCGTAGTCACTGAACTTCCTCCCTGGCCACCCTGATCAGTTTCTCTTCCTGCCTGTTTTCTCTACCAGGCAGGCAGCTAAAGTGACTCAGGTTGACCAAGTCCCAGACTGATGAAGTCGCTTCCCTGTCCTCTGAGAAGTCCTAGCCTGGGGAGTCCTTCATCTTTTCCTCTGCAGCTCATTTGTCCCACGAAGATGAGCCACGAACCCCTTTGGGCAGTGGGAGCTGAGATGAAAGAACCAGGCCCTGAGCACTGGGCACCAGACTCTTACTTCTCATCTTTCTTCTGGCCATGGGGCTCTCTTTGGGAGAAAAAGCTAATTTTAACAACCAGGGTCAGCTTCTTGAGGCTGATTTTTCACTATGACTTTTCTGAAAGTGTGTACTTCCCCATTGCTAGTGTTGGTGTTAGTAGCTCAGTCATGTCAGACTTGTGACCCTCTGGGCTGCAGCCCATCAGGCTCCTCTGTCCATGGAATTCTCCAGGCCAGAATACTGGAGTGGGTAGCCATTCCCTGCTCCAGGGGATCTTCCCAGCCCAGGGATTGAACCCAGGTCTTCTGCATCGCAGACAGATTCTTTACTGCTTGAGCCACCAGGGAAGCCAGTAAACCTGGAGTGCCCTGAAATCTGGGATGGAGGTGGAGTCTGAGCAGCTTGAGGCCTCGGAGGTGCTGCTCCTTCTGTATCCCTGCCTCACTGTGGGACACAATTCCCCAGCACCATGATGCCACCATAATTGAGGCGCACCAGGGAAGGTCCTTTGCTGTCACAGGTTCAATTGCACCACCCCAGAACTCTTTCCTCTCCTTTGTTACTCAGGATCTGGAGCAACCAATGTTTTGTCATATTCACATCCTTGCCGAGGTGATCATCACAGCTACAAGGTATTGAGCACCATTTTGTTTGACCAGGCATTCGATCAAACGTGTTATCTTCATTATCTCATTTGATGCTCGTAACAGTTTCACAAGGCACATAACATTATTTATTTATCTTTCAAGAGAAAAAAACAGGCTTAATTTTAATTTTTTTTTATCTTTTGGCCATGCCACACTGCATGTGGGATCTTAGTTCCCTTACCAGGGATGGAACCTGTACCCCCTGCATTGGCAGCAAGGAGCCTTAACCACGGAACTGCAAGAGAAGTCCCAACAGG
Organism: Giraffa tippelskirchi; assembly: GCF_054371585.1. Lineage (NCBI taxonomy): Eukaryota > Metazoa > Chordata > Mammalia > Artiodactyla > Giraffidae > Giraffa > Giraffa tippelskirchi. Next base: position 215,807,725 of record NC_137275.1, read on the forward strand.
CTTGGAAAAGTTAGATAATCGGCCCAGAGTCACTAGTCAATACATGGTAGAGCTGGAAATTTCAACCAGGAAGTGAGACTCCGAGGCCCTACATTCTTGTTACCATTTCTGTGTCTCTTCAGAATGCTGAGGGGGCTGAAGAGGGAGGGGCGAGCTCTTTGAGTTCTTTCCAGGGATGGGAAACCAACATCTGTGTGGAACCCGAGGCAGCCATCTGGTCTCCCCAGTTCCCAGCAGGGGGGAAACGTGTTCATGCCAACCAGAATCTGGCATCTGACACTTACAATACCAGGGCATTTGCTTGTGCCCTCATAGTTACCCCAGCCTTTGGAGAAAACCCGCCGAGTTACAGACTCAAGAACAAGCCCTCAATATCCGTCAGTCTCCTGCCTCCTGACTGGCCTCTGTCACTACCTGAGCCACCAGTTTACCTGAGAGGAACACCATCTGGCAGAGCTCTGCCCTGCCACTTATGGGCCAGTAGGAAGACTGATATAACTGTGCCAAATCGTTTTATGTAATACTGGGATGGGGAATTCCCTGGCAGTCCAGTGGTTAGGACTCTGAGCTGCCACTGCAGGAGACCTGGGTTCATTTCTTGGTTGGGGAATGAAGATCCCACAAGCTTTATTGTGTGGCAAACAAAAAATAAAACAAACAAAAAAAACTGGGATGTATGCATATACTCAGACTACACATACCAATTTGCAAAAACTTTTTTCTTGTGGCAGAGTAGGAGTGGAAAACACAGGGTTTTTTTTTAATTTTAATTTTTGTTATTGAAGTATAGTTGATTTACAATGTTGTCTTAGTGTCAGATGTACAGCAAAGTGATTTAGTTATACATACATATATATCTATTTTTAAAGATTCTTTTCCCTTAAGGGTTATTATAAAATGTCGAGTACAGTTCCCTGTGCTACATAGTAAACCGCTGTTGTTTATTTCGTATGTACTAGTGTGTATCTGTTAATCCCATACTCCTAATTTATCCCTCCCCTCCTTCACTTTTCACTTTCGGTAACCATAAGTTTGTTCTCTACATCTGTGAGTCTGTTTCTGTTTTGTATATAAGTTTATTTGTGTTATAAAATACAGTGTATTTTAAAACTCAGTTATTTTTCATCTTCTTTTCATACTCTGAGGCCTAAACTCTTGTTCTCATCCCATCAAACCCTTACCCTCCACTTTTTACATCCTCTAGCTTTTTTTTAGATGGAAAAATTGCTGGGACTTCCTTGTCAGTCCAGTGGTTAGGGCTCTGTGCTTCCACTACAGGGGGCACAAGTTTGATCCCTGGCCAGGAAACTAAGAGCCTGCATGCCCCTTGGTCATGGCACTCGGTGCAGCCAAAAAAAAAAAGCTGCCAACATACAAACTGCCCTTTGTGCACATGCCTACAGGTGTGTATACGCATAAACACACACAAAAGCATGTTTATATTTTTCTGAGTACAAAATAAGATATGCTCATTGTGCTTTGGGATGCCTTATGAAGACAGAACTGACAGGCCGAGCTTATGGACTGGAGGTGGAGGATAAGAAGAACGGCAGAATCAGAAATGATGCTGAGACTTCTGGCAGCTCATGATTCCACTACCTGAAAAAGGGGGTAGAGTATCCAAGAAAAAACAAAGAGGAAACTTGGGAAATGTGTACCACACCCTCCTTGATGGAAGAGAGAGGTCAGGAGGCCCAGGCGGTCTGGGGGAGCCGTGGGCCCTCCAGGCCTGCATCATCTCTGCTGCTGTGGATCATCAGTGGTCAGGAGCAGCTTGCGTGGTAACAGCAGACTCTGGGGCCCCAGGGGAGGCGGGGCCCCAGGAAGGAGACTGCACACCCCTGCACTATGTGCCCTGAGCAATGGTTGAGAAAATATAGGGGAAAACTGGCCCCTGGTGTGACTGTTTCACTAAACCGAGAAGAAACCACAAACAGCAGAGTTCCCCAGTTAGCACTGCTCTTGGTCCAGCTCTTTGCACATCAAGTAACAGGTGGTAAAGGTTTCCACATACTAAGGAAATAGCCCCAATATAGGAATAATGTTAATGACAAAAATGCCAAACAGATGAGGTGGTGGGGCAGCTATTCGGGAGGGCAGTGGGAACCTTCTAGGAGGGCCTTGCAAATCAGACCACAAAGTGCCCCCTTCTGATCACAGGCAGTTTTTGGAAATCAGTGTAGCCAATGGGAGTGCTTGACACTCAGATGTGAGAAATGTCACTTTTCTTTATTTCTATAAATAAAAACAGTGTGCTCAGGGACTCACTGCTTGGTGAGCGAAGTGTTCCATCTCAGTCCCAGTTGGGGTGCTGTCTTCCATCTCAGCAGCTCCCTACGTCACACTCACACATACCCATGGAGGAGGCTGCAGATACCTGGGCATTGCAGGGTGCAAGAATGCCAGGGCAGGAACAAGGCAATCCAGGAAACAGACGTTAATGAAATCTCACTGGGATGCGAGCCATGGGCTGTGGAAACCGCTAAGCATCTAGAGCAAGCGGGTATGAACCAGATAGATTTCTGCAAAGGGTGCAGCAAATGAAGTGCTAAGAAGAGAAGTAACAGTGGTCCACGCCTCTTCAAGCGGCAGGATGGCTTTCCCCTAGAGAGAGACAGCTGAGTCAAGCCCCCTAAGCGGCAGGTACTCAGCATGTGTCTTACACAGGGGGAGGAGGAGGAAGCCGAGGAGGGAGCCCCAGTGGGCCTAGAGCTTGTCACCTACCCAGGGCTTGGATGCAGGCGTCTTATAATTGCTCCTTCCAGAGCATTCCCCCTGAACCTGATTGCTCTGTTCCTACCTTCAGGCCCCAGCTTCGTATCTCATTTCAGTGCTCTACCTGACCCTTTAGATGTTAAGGCTCTTCTTTGGTCTCCACATGCCCTCATGCAGGTTTCAAGCATTAGTTCTCTCTTTCCTCACACGGAACCCATAGGGCCTTCCTGCTGACTCCCCTTCTCTCCTGGCTCTAGATATTGGCCTGAGATAAAGGCACACTACTCTCTCTAAGGCCAGGGTTTAACAGTTACCCTTGTTGGCCCCTTCCTATTTTCCCTAGGCTCCAGCTCATGCTTGCCATGACAGCTCTGAATTTCGGGGTCGTTCTGTGGCTTTGGCTTGTTGCTTTTCCAACAACAACAAGTTCCTCTTACTCAAATGAGGAGTACAGCAGGGGCTGCTTCAGTACTGGGCTCCCCCCAGTCCAGGGATCCTGTGCCCACTATTAAGGGGTAACTGTCATGCCCCTAAGGCTAACAGCGCCCTCTAGTGTTAGTGATGCAACTGCAGCTGAGGGCACAGATAGTGATAACATTAATACCAAACTTTTTTTTGGTTCTTGTATTTATATATTTTACATATGCTAGTAATTTAATATTTACATCAATCCATTGATAGTAATGTGATTATTATCACTATTTTATAGATAAGGAAATAGGTACACAGAGAGATTAAGTAAGTTGCCCAAGGTCACAAAGCTAGTTAGGAACAGAGCCAGGATCTGAGTCCAGGAAGTCTGGTTCCAAGGTTGGTGATTTAACCTCTATGCCTGGAATTCCCTGGTGGTCCAGTGGTTAGGTCTGCTGTTCCAATGTAGGAGCACAAGTTTCATCCTTGGTTGGGAACTAAGATCCCACATGCCACGAGTCCAAAAAAAAAACCAAAAATCCTCTGTACCATACAGCCTCCTATAATAAAAGACAGCATGCACCCACTCCATTAAACCCCTCAAACACAGACATTTCCTTCCCCCTCTGCAGAAATTCCGTTTTTAGGCTCCCTCTAAAGAGAGAAGCAAGAATAATAGGTCAGCTGCAGCCCAGACATAGGCTAGCATCCAGAAACACCAAGGGACCACCGCAGAGGTTGGAAGTCTGAAGAGCTGTCCAATCTCCAGCCGAGGGTCCCTGTATTTACAGGAGGGGCAGCTTTAGGCTCTGCGCGTTCCTCTCCCAAGACCTGTCCCGCAGGCTCAGCCCTAAGTGGGATGAACGTGAAGGGTCTTATGAGTTGTTCCTACTGACCCACACGTGGAGAAGCACATGATCCCTGTCATTTGAGGATGAAGCCCATGACTACCTCGTGGACGTTGTCCTCACTTTTTCACTTTTTCTACCCGTGCTGCCTGGAACACTGCAAAGCTTCATTCTGCCTAATATCCCCATGACAGGAGTTCTGGGAAAACCCAGCCAACATTTATGAATCTCAAACCCAAGGAGATAAGAAGTCATATTCAAAGGAGCAGAATCCACAAACTAAAAGAATATTTTAAAGGAAGCCCAATCTTTAACTTGTATCTCTGTTGTATTATGAGGGATTTAATTTATAATTCCCATCAAGATTATGTGGGATTGAGTCTTTAAGACTGCCAAGATATAGAAAACAAACTCTTGGTTACCAAAGGGGATAGCGGAGTAGGGGGAGAGATAAATTAGGAGTTTGGGATTAACATATACATATTACTATATAAAAATGTTTAAACAACAAAGACCTACTGTCTAACACAGGGAACTATATTCAATATCTACTGTTGTTGTTCAGTTGCTTAGTCGTGTTCAACATTTTGTGACCCCGTGGACTGGAACATGCCAGGCTCCCCTGTCCTTCACCATCTCAAACTTTTGTCCATTGAGTCGATGATGCCATCCTACCATCTCATCCTCTGTTGCTCCCTCCTCCTCCTGCCCTCAATCTTTCCCATTATCAGGGTCTTTTCCATTGAGTTGGCTCTTCACATCAGGTGGCCAAAGTATTGAAGCTTAAGCTTCAACATCAGTCCTTCCAAAGAATATTCAGGATTGATTCCTTTGATTATCTTCTAACAACCTATAATGGAAAAGAATCTGATTTTTCCATTATATATACATATATATAATATATATGTATTATATATATATATATATAGGGAGAAGGCAATGGCACTCCACTCCAGTACTCTTGCCTAGAAAATCCCATGGACAGAGGAGCCTGGTAGGCTGCAGTCCATGGGGTCGCTAAGAGTCAGACATGACTGAGCAACTTCACTTTCATTTTTCACTTTCCTGCATTGGAGAAGGAAATGGCAACCCACTCCAGTGTTCTTGCCTGGGGAATCCCAGCGATGGGGGAGCCTGGTGGGCTGCCGTCTATGGGGTCGCACAGAGTTGGACACAACTGAAGTGACTTAGCAGCAGCAGCAGCAGCATATATACATATATATATATATATATATATATATATAGAGAGAGAGAGAGAGAGAGAGAGAGAGAGAGTATATATATATATCCAGCAGTGACAAATTCCTTCTCTACATCTATGAGAACCCAAGTTCCTTCACAGTGGAAGGCACAGCAGAAGCACTCACCTACACAGCATCTGAAAAAGGCCCTGCTCAGAATAACCTCTCCCTGTCCCTTTGAAAACTTTATTGCAGCCTTTCCACCTTCTGGAGTGGAGGCCAGGAACCTTCAGAACATTCAGGCCATTCTAACCCCAAAATGATTTCTGCCAACTTTTAGGGTACTTGAAAGATGTTCTTTCTTTCTTTCTTTTTTGCTTGTTTTTTGTGGGATCTTCCTGGATCAGGGATCAAACCCATGTCTCCTGCATTGGCAGGCGGATTCTTTACCGCTGAGCCACCTGGGGCCTGGGAAGCCCCGAAAGATGTCATTTCTAATCAGGCCTCTCAGTCCTCAAGCACAAGAGAGGCAAACTCCAGCCGCCATCACCCATCTCCTACCCTCTTCTCATCTCTGTCTTCTTCCTACTCTGGGCCCCTAGTCCCCACCTCCTTCCAGTCTGGCCCTCAGTCTTCCTGAGGCTTTTTAGAGAGCCCGGAGGACCTCATGCTCAACAAGAATGATGCCGTCCCAGCCTGAGTTGGCTAGGCTCTCTAGTTCAGGGAGGGGATGACACAAGATCAGGAAGGAAGGAACATCTGGGTCAAGCCCTCTTCCTCATGGCCACCAACTGTCCCCACACTGACAGTTACCAAGTGACCGTGAGGAAAAGAAGCCCCTGGTTCACCACTGCACCTCATTTCCAGGTCAGAGCTGAGTCCCACTGGGCCTGAGGCCAAAACCCACCATATCTCACATCTCTATTTTCATCTCTCCTGTCCACTGTTGTTTGGCAATCTGACCTATAAGACCTATAAGGTTTTATAATCTGACCTATAAGCTTTGGGGAATGTATGATCATTTTCTTTCTGACCAAAAGTGAAAGTCACTCAGTCGTGTCTGTCTCTTTGTGACCCCGTGGACTATAGCCTGCCAGGCTCCTCTGTCCATGGAATTCTCCAGGCCAAAATACTGGAGTGGGTAGCCGTTCCCTTCTCCAGAGGATCTTCCCAACCCAGGGATCAAACTCGGGTCTCCCACATTGTAGGTGGATTCTTTATCGTCTGAACCACCAGCGAAGCCCATCTGGCCAAAGAAGAGGTGTTATTAATGTTATTAATATTCCATGGGCAAGGAATTCCAAAGAGACAAGACAAATGGAACACATTTTTATCTCTCTTCATTAAAAACCCACAGTAAAAAGAATGTTCTTCAAAAGGCATAAACCAGCAAAGAGAATTGTAGAAGAAATAACAGTAGACTCAGGAGTCAATGTTGTTTTTTAAAATTTTTAAACTTTTTTTAAAGTAATGAATTAATCAATCTATTTTAAAAATTTCTTTGAAGAATACTTGATTTACAATGTTGTGTTAGTTTCAGATGTACAGCACAATGATTCAGTTCAAGGTCTTTTTCAGATTACACTTCAAACTTTGGCAGTTGTTTTTTTTCCAATTTTTTAACAAGTTGAAGTATAGTTCATGTACAATGTTGTGTTAATTTCAGGTGTGCAGCAAATGGAGTCAGTTATGCATACATATATATCTTTTTTTTCAGATTCTTCTCCCTTATAGGTTACAAAATATTGAGTATAGTTCCCTGTGCTATACAGCACTGTATTTTTTTTTTATTTATGGAAAGCAGATAGAAAAGAAAGGAGATGGGAGAAAGATGAGGAGGCTGCAGGGGGAAGCCAGGAAGAAGCAAAATGATTCCCACCCAAGGAAGGCTTAGGGCTGGAGACACTAGAACCTCTCACAGCAACGCATGAAGCCAAAGGACAGTTGAACAATAGCAGACAAAACTATCCCAAATATCACTTTTTTAAAGAGAAAAAAGTTTGTCTCCCTCATCCTAAGAGAAAAACAAAAGCATTGTTAAATCAACCTCTGTCATTGACAGAGATGTATCCCCATTTTTCTTCTCTTGTATAGTCAAACTGGTCTGCATTGCCTGTGTTTGTATCCTCACCTCTCTCCCATTCCTGAAGAAACTGCAGTCTGCTCTTCTCTCCCATCACTTCCCTAAGCTCCTCTTGCTAACCCATTGGGCAATTTGGGTTCATGTAAGACTTATGCTCTCTTCAGCCTATGGCATTATTCACCTGTCTTTCTTTCTTGAGACCCTTTCCTGCCCTTGATTTCTGAATCTCCACTTGAATGGCTTCTACTTCACGACCTTCTTAACAAGGTTTTTCCTTTTCCCCTCTCTGAAGTGTTGATTTCTTAGAGATTCTGTGTTGTTCTAGTCTCATTCTGCTCATTGTACCAACAATATAGTCACCTATGAGAACTCTACAAGGGTTTCTCACTGATGAACTGAACTCAGATGACTTCATCATCTTTCTGACCATCTTCCATCTCCAAGAAAGGCATCACCACAAATCCTACAAACCTAGCATTCCTATTATTCTTTTCCTTCTCATTCATTGTTCTGGTTTTCCATTGGTGCATAACAAATGACTCCCAATATACAGGGGCTAAAAACAGCAATTTATTTGACTCATGATTTTGGGGGTCAGGAACGCATGAAGGGCTTGGCTAGATGGCTTATCTCTGAGCTACATGCTTCAGCTGGGACATCTGGGGTGGGGGACCAACTTTGAAGATGTCTTCTTCACTCACAGTGTGGGACACCTCAGTACTCCTCCACCTCTTTCTCTTCACATGCCATCTCATCTTCCAGGACCTCTCCAAGGCCTTGGGCTTCTCACGGCTTGTTCTTTGGGTAGTCACACTTCTTAACTGGGGGTTCTAAGAGACAGGAAGTGGAAGATACCAGGCTGGTTGAACGCTACACCTGCAAATGACACAGTGTTTCTTCCTGCATGTTCTATTGGTTAGAGAGAGTAGTCTCGGGACTCACCCAGAGTTAAGAATGTGGAGACAGGCTCTATCTCTTGATCTGGATGGCAAATATTATTGCATCCATCTTTGGAAATACACCCCGCCATGTTAACCCACACAGTCAATCCCCAAGTCTTATCCATTCTACCTTCTAAATACTTCTCAAATGTATTTACCTCTCTCTTTCTCCATTGCATCACCTTCTGCAGGCCACCATTTTTTCTCTCCTGAAAGCTTGTCTTAGCTTCTTAACTGGCTTCTATGATACTTCTAGAGCACCTTCATTCTTGGTGTGACTAATAGAGTGATCCTTTTATATGGCAAACTTAATTACGCTTCTCCCTATACTTAAAACTTTTACAAAGCTCCCACTGCATTTAAGAAAAATCTAACATAGGTCATACGTTCTTTCATGCCTCTAACCCTAATTATATTTCCACCTCAACTCAGAGGATATAATACACAGTCTATAGCTCTGTATATTTGAAGCATCTTAAACTAGGTTTTTAACCTTACATAAAATTACCTTCATACCTATGTTAAGGTTTCATTTGTGCCTTTGGGGTAATTTAATATTTATTATGAATCTCTGTTGCATATAAAATAGCTATTACTCCAAAGATACTTACAGGTGGAGGTAGTATTTTCAAACGTATATGACTGTGATACCTTTCTATCCTCAAGCTTTCAATCTTTTTTGGATGTAACAAATGATTGTGTTATTCATAGAGATTTTTCAAAATTAATCAATTAATTTATGGCTGTCCTGGGTCCTTGTTGCTGTGCATGGGCTTCTCTCTAGTTGTGGAAAGTGGGAACTACCCTTTGTTTTAGTATATGGGCTTCTCACTGTGGGGGCCTCTCTTATTTCAGAGCGTGGGCTCTAGGTGCGTGGGCTCAGTAGTTGCGGCACACGGGCTTAGTTGCTCCACAGCATGTGGGCCCTTCCAGAACAAGGGATGGAACCTATGTCCCCTGGAAGGCAGATTCTTAACCACTGGACCACTGGGGAAGTCTCCACAGACATTTTTAAATTTGACCACCCCCAACGCTCTTTGACTATGTTCATGGCTTCTGATGTTATAATAGTAGCTATTTTTGAATGACTTGCTTTATACAAATAAAATTTATTTATCAGACATTAAATAGAAATAAATAACAGACCTTTAAAATTAACATGAAAGTCTTTATCTTTTAATAGGACAACTTTTCGTGACGGAAAAACTTGGTTTCTCATCTCAAATTTTATGTTTTGCACTTTTTCCTTGTGCTCTTTGTTTTATATTAATTATCTTTGGGCATTTAGCTTAAAGTTTTATGATACACCTTTGATAGTGTCCTGGAAAATAAGTCAATGTTTCTAATCGTACTAGTATTTATATTTATTTCTTTGCATGATGAAAAAATTTTTTAAATTTTGACTAGGCCACATTTTTTTGCCTCACTGTCCAATTTTGCTTACTGAGAACCTATTGCATAAAGGACACAATAGTACAGTAGTAAAGAAATAAAAATCTCTTCTCTCACAGACCGTACAGTTTTGCAAAGGAGATTATAATATAAAAAATAAAATATATTGCCATGAATCCACCATGGGTGTACATGTTTTCCCCTTCCAGAACCCCCCTCCCACCTCCCTCCCCATCCCATCCCTGGCAAAACAAATACAATATTGTAAAGTTAAAAAATAGATAAATAAACTAATAAAAAAATAAATAAATAAAATCAAAGAAAAAAAATAAGCAAGTACATGTTCTACACTCAGGTTATTGTCATATATGTTTAACCATATAATCAACTTCAAGAGTAATTTCTGGCTTTTGCAGTAACTTTGGAACTACATGTATCCTTTTTGTATATATAAGTGATTTTCAGTGCTCCTATGATGTTCCCACTCTTGAGTCCTTTATTTCTCTCCTTGGCTATAATACATCTTTCAAGAGCTAGGTAAAGTCTCCAAGAGCCAGCTAGCAAGGCAAAGGGACCTCAGAATCTCATAAAATTGATTCAGTCATTATTTTTCAGCAGCAGGGCACCATGATACATGCAGCAAGCCTGTGGATTTAAAAAGATGAAACTTCCTTGCAAAGTTCTAGAAAGTACTGCTCAGTTTTCAAAGAGGCATGTTTCCAAGACCTTAGGAGCTTGAATTGCTTTTACGAACAATTCTTTTTCCTTTGCTTATAGGAACAACAATTTGGGTTCACTGCATCCATAAAGAGATCTTAGAGCTAGCCATGCAAAAGTTGAGGCAGGCTTTGTACTAGAAGCATGGAGAAGGTTGACTCAGGAAACCAGAGAGGAACTGAAATGATTGCTTCTGATCTCACAGAAACTAGATTGAGATAGCATCTGTTTCCTCTCGTGGACCAGACGTCTGGGGACTGACGCAGGACTGTGGATTAAGGAATGAACTTGATACTTGCATAATGACTGCCTTGCAAACAGCTATTCATTCTGGGCAAATGTAAGCAGGAAGCTAACTCCCAAACTGTGGAACCCAGAGACTAGGGAAAAGAAAAATCAATCTGAGAGTCAAGAAGTGTGTCAAGAGATTCATGTCAGGAAACCAGCTCAAGTTCCATGCCAGCACTGGACACCCTTGCCTGTATGTCAAAGACAGCTGTTAGTTTTCTGATGATGCATGCATATTGGTGGCTTGTCTGACTCTGGAAATATTTGGCTTGCTTACCCATGTGACTCAGACTTTGGAAACTGATGGAAGAAAGAAAAGGCTAGTGTGAGACAGGGAAATATTCAGGCCTCCTCTCTTGACTCTTGAAAGGTCTGGGGAAGCTATCACTTACCACCAAACTCTTAAGTTCTCAAATAGGAATTCAGTTCAGTTCAGTTCAGTTCAGTCGCTCAGTCATGTGCGACCCTTTGTGACCCCATGAATTGCAGCACACCAGGCCTCCCTGTCCATCACTAACTCCCAGAGTTTACCCAAACCCATGTCCATTGAGTCGGTGATGCCATCCAGCCATCTCATACTCTGTCGACCCCTTCTCCTCCTGCCCCCAATCCTTCCCAGCATTAGGGTCTTTTCCAATGAGTCAACTCTTTGCATGAGGTGGCCAAAATATTGGAGTTTCAGCTTGAGCATCAGTCCTTCCAATGAACACCCAGGACTGATCTCCTTTAGGACGGACTGGTTGGATCTCCTTGCAGTCCAAGGGACTCTCAAGAGTCTTCTCCAATACCACAATTCAAAAGCATCAATTCTGCGGCACTCAGCTTTCTTCACCGTCCAACTCTCACATCCATACATGACCACTGGAAAAACCATAGCCTTGACTAGACGGACATTTGTTGGCAAAGTAATGTCTCTGCTTTTAAATATGCTATCTAGGTTGGTCATAACCTTCCTTCCAAGGAGTAAGCGTCTTTTAATTTCATGGCTGCAATCACCATCTGCAGTGATTTTGGAGCCCAGAAAAATGAAGTCTGACACTGTTTCCACTGTTTCCCCATCTATTTCCCATGAAGTGATGGGACCAGATGCCATAATCTTAGTTTTCTGAACGTTGAGCTTTAAGCCAACTTTTTCATTCTCCTCTTTCACTTTCATCAAGAGGCTCTTTAGTTCTTCTTCACTTTCTGCCATAAAGGTGATGTCATTTGCATATCAGAGGTTATTGATATTTCTCCCGGCAATCTTGATTCCAGCTTGTGTTTCTTCCAGCCCAGCGTTTCTCATGATGTACTCTGCATATAAGTTAAATAAGCAGCCTTAAGTTAAATAAATATACAGCCTTGATGTACTCCTTTTCCTATTTGGAACCAGTCTGTTGTTCCATGTCCAGTTGCCGCTATAAATGTATTGTTGTTTTTTGTTGTTCAGTCACTAAGTCGTGTCCAGCTCTTTGCAATCCCACGAACTGCAGCACACCAGTCTTCCTTGTCCTTCATTGTCTCCCAGAGTTTGTTCAAAGTCACGTCCATTGAGTTGGTGATGCCATCCAATCATCTCATCTTCTGCCGCCTTCTTCTCCTCTTGCCCTCAATCTTTCCTAGAATCAGGGTCTTTTCCAATGAGTCAGCTCTTCGCATCAGGTGGCCAAAGCATTGGAATTTTTGGCTTCAGCATCAGTGAAGGCTGATGGAATTTCATGGAAATTTCATGGAAAAGGGAAATTTTTCGACAGAAAACATTGCTGGTTGCATGATGAGAAAGTTCTAACACTGGACTGTGGTCATGGCTGTGCAGCTCTACAAATTTACTAAAAACGATTGAACAGTATATTTATAATTAGTGAAAGGTGGGTGGAGAGGAAAGAAGGGAGGGAGGGAGGAAGGCAGAAAAGAAGAAAGGAAGGAGGAATGGAAGAGGAGGTGGGAAGAAGGGAAGGGAGAGGGAGGGAGGCAGAAAAGAATGAAAACACAATTTTTTTAAACCAAAAAATATAAAACAATGTGACAGACATTTAACAAAAGTTTCAGATTAAGACACAGCTAATGCAAAATACTTAGAAAGGTGTAAAATGTGGAAAAAGATACATCAAACAAACACAAAAAGGTCTGGCAAGTAACATACACATGGAGAAAACAGTCAATAATATTGTCATATCTTTGTATGGTGACAGATGGTAAGTAGGCTTATTGTGATGATTATTTTATAATGTATTAAAATACTGAATCATGATGTTGTACACCTAAAACTAACATCGCAATTCAATTTTACTTCATTCAAAAAAAAGTCCTGGCAATACTCATAGCAGAAAAGTGTAATTAAGCTTGAAAAAGGCTTAAGTCTTCAACAAGGCAAAGAATCATTTTATACGAATAAGAGGTTAAAAGATGAATGAAGAAATATTAAAGCTTCTCATGTAATTTTCTAAATACGTCATTGTAGCAACATGTTTGTGACTTCCTATTGTTCTATCACCAAATGAACAATAAATAAAGTTATTAAATGTTGACTAATACATATAGTAAGTTTGAATTAGTAGACACATTAGTTACATATGAAACTGTTTCTCTTTTAAATGTCAAAGAAACAGTTGCACAGAGAAAGAGCCCCGTAAGGAAATCTCATTAATTTCTGAACCCAGAGTTTTTTGGACTATATCCTCTGATCACAAGTAGACGTGAAAAACAAAACGATGACACAAAGACAAGCTCTCTGCTACATATAGGAAGGGAATTTTTAGCTGTTTCTCCCCATGCCACAAGCTCTCTGCCCACTCGCTTCCTGCCTTACACTTGCCCCCAAGCCAGGTGGCTTTACAGCATCTCTGCCCACTTCTCCATCCTCTTCCAGTTCTGTATGCCTAGGGACTTCTGATGCCCAGGTGGCAATAGTCAGGGAACCTCTCGGAGCCCAGCCAGCTCATGCAGCAGGAGACCTGAATGTTTGATCCCAAGATTTAGAGCTGAATCTGTGTTAAGCTTGACACCATTCTAGCTTCTCCAGAGCTTCTCTCTGAACATTATATGAACTGGCTCAGCTGTTAATAAAGTGGTGCTTTGATTCCCATTGGATTAGTTTTGGGGCTATCATACCTCATGGCTTGTAGGATCTTAATTCCCCCACCAGATATTGAACCTGGGGTGGACAGTGAAGCTTGGAGTCCTAACCACTGGATCACCAGGGAATTCCCTAGTGTTTCTTATATATAGCTCTGAACAAACCTCTAAAGGGAAGCACAGAGTGGCTGGTGAGGATGATTTATGCATTTCTGCAGTTTCAGATGTAGATCATACTGGCAATTGTCATCAACACTCCATCTTGATTTTTAACATCCACCATTTAGAAACTAGAAAAGACTTCTGCACTCCCCAATATCAGCTTACTATGGCAAGCTATTTATAAAATAGAACTTGTTTAAAAAATGGGATGCTTCCATTTAATAATGCTTTTATTACTAAATGAAGAATAATGACAATGGGTTAACATTTAATGACAGAGACTTAAGTAAAATCCACTTCAAAGAAATCAAGAAGATCAAAATAATAAAGATGAAGGTGGAAACTAATTAGTTAGGAAACAGAACTGGACAGAACAGGTAAGCAAATCCAAGAGTTGCTTCTTTGGGAAAAGGAGAAAGAGATGAATCTCTGGTAAATCTAGTTATTAAAAAACACAATTAGGCAACACAAATAATTACATTTATCCAGAATCCATAAACGATTTAATTGCTGATATGAAGATTTAGAAATCTTTAATGAATACCATAAACTGTTGTGTCCTAGTAAGCATGAAGACCCCATTGAAATATACAATTCTCTCATCTACAAAACTCTCTATCACCAACTGCACCCCCCTGACTCCAGAACTTCACTCCTCACTTCAGTAGTCCTGAGGCAGGAGAATTCCCCTAGAACAGGGCCTCTGGCTGACAATTCAGGCTGGGCAGGCTGACCCCTTTTCTATCTAAAAATGCAAGAAGTTCAGTTTCCACTGCAAACCCCGGGGCACAATGCCAGTTCCTTTCAGGTAGCCTTGACCTTGTCTCTTTTCAAGCTAAACTGCAGCTCCACTTTTAGCCCCATCAGAAAACCTAACTGAAAAATAAGCTTGGCTTGGAAAACGTGGAGACCAGGGGGCATAGTGTTCAGAGTTTGACCTGGGAAATGCTGAACTAAATAAAGACTTTGTTACAGGAGAAAGCAAATTGATAGGGGGGGGGATGCATGCGTAGAATGAGTGGGCAAGAATAATACACATTCCATGGGGGAAAGTTAAACAATCTTGCACCAGGCTAATCAGTTAAGTTTCTGATCTAGTTCCACCTTTTCTACATTTTAGTTGTATCACTTCTGAGGTTATCATTTCTATAAATTGGAGACAATCACCACTTATCTCCTAGAAGAATTGTTAGGAGTAAATAAGGCCACAGATGTGGAAGTATTTACAAAGAGCGGAACTTGGTATGATGGTGGTGCAGGAAGAGGGGATTTCTCTGCTCCTTTGGTGATGAGCTAGGACAGCCTGGAATCTGTTCTACAGCAGTCATGACATTCACCTTTCAAATGCAACCGTCCTTTATCTGCAACAGTCTTCCTTGGTCTCTCCAGACTGGCCTGGGCTGCTGGGAGGTTGAGTGGATGAGTGAATGTTAGTCACTCAGTTTTGTCCAACTCTGAGACCCCATGGACAATAGCCCATCTGGCTCCTCTGTTCCTGGAATTCTCCAGGCAAGAATACTGGAGTGGGTTGCCATTTCCTCCTTCAGGGCATCTTCCCTATCCAGGGATCAAACTCAGGTCTCCTGCATCGCAGGCAGATTCTTTACCATCTAAGCCACCAGGGAAGACCTGTCATTGTCAAAAGGTCCAGTTGTCCCAGCCAAGGAGGGGAGCATATCTCTAGAGCCCAATAATCCCACAAGGATATAAATAACAGCAACACAATACCTTGATTCCTCCCCTCGAGCACCCAGATTCCTTGATTACCAAGGCCTTTGGATAAGAGGGCTTGCAAAGCTGGAGAACTGACCTTACCTATGAAACAAATATTTGAAACCCCATCAGGACTCAGACTCATGTGGGGAAGCATAGAGCAGCTCAGCAGGGGCTCATTGATTTGTTTGTGTGTTGGAACTTAATGGAAACCCATTTCGCTGTCTCTCCCAGTAAATATTTAATCAAATCAAATCCACTGATCATTAATGGGCTGGATTTTTAAGGACATGTGCAAAGAAGACTTGAGACTGGTGTCATGAGAGCAAAATCAGAGGGTGCGCTCCGAGATGGAAATTCCTGAAACAGATCATAGTATGATGTGGCTCATGTTCATGATAAAGGTGCATTTTATATCACTGAAAGGAGGAATTATTCCACAAGTAATCTGGTTAACCATTTGGGGAAAATGATAAACTAGCCAACTATTTGGGGGGAAATAACTGAATCTTACTTTACGTTAAAATGCATTCAGATAAAATACAGAATTAAATGTAAAAATAATTGGACTTCCCTGGAGGCCCAGTTGTAGAAGGCAATGGCAACCCACTCCAGTACTCTTGCTGGAAAATCCCATGGACGGGGGAGCCTGGTAGGCTGCAGTCCACGGGGTCGCGAAGAGTCAGACACAACTGAGCGACTTCACTTTCACTTTTCACTTTCATGCATTGGAGAAGGAAATGGCAACCCACTCCAGTGTTCTTGCCTGGAGAATCCCAGGGATGGGGGAGCCTGGTGGGCTGCCGTCTATGGGGTCACACAGAGTCGGACACGACTGAAGCGACTTAGCAGCAGCAGCAGGAGGCCCAGTGGTTAAGACTCCATGCTTCCACTGCAGGCACACAGGTGCAGCCCCTAGTTGAGGAATTAACATCCCACATGCCACTCAGTGTAGCCAAAAAATAAGAAAACATAAAAATACATGTAAAAAAATCATAGTAACTTATATAGGTGAACATTCATATAATCTTGGCATATGCAAAGCCTTTAGAAGCTTAACACAAAAATCAGAAACCATAAAGGAAAAGAGTAATAAAGCTAACAGTTGCATGACAGTAAACAATGCTGTAAAGCAACAACAACAACAACAAAACATAAACAAAAGACAAACATGAAACTGGGAAAATGTTTGCAACATAAATATTTTTTTAAACACCAAACATAGTTTGGTGTGTTATATATGTGTGTGTGTTATATTACATATAAAGATTTCTTACAAATTAAGCCAAAAAATGAAAATTCCAACAGAAAAATGGATAAAGAATTCCACCTCCTGGGTTTTTAAGTATCAAGTAAGGGAAGACATTCTTTACCTGGAGGAATATATAAGTCTGAAAGCAGAAACTTTTCTTTAAATCTTTAAAAAATATATATTTACTTATTTATTGGCTGCATTGGATCTTAGTTGTGGCACACAAGCTTCTCTATAGCTGATTCTCAGTAGCCCCAGGACATGCGGGATCTTAGTTCCCTTGCCAGGGATCGAACCTGTGTCCCTTGCATTTGAAGACAGATTCTTAATCACCGGACTACCAGGGAAGTTCCTAAAAGCAGAAACTTTTTATGTAGGCTTTGAGATTTCTCTGTATATAGAGACTATAGCTTTGGGGCCACTCCATCCAGTAGATAGGGAATGCTTTGAACATGTAAGTGAAACCCAGAGAAAGAAGGAAATTCTGTGGCCACATTTTACTTTATAGTAGTAGAATAAGCTGTAATATTTTATATAAAGGTCCTGATTTTTACAACATTCTCAAAGTCGTTGGGGCAAATTTTCCAAAGATGGCTGCACCAATGTATATCTCAACCCACAGGCTCTGATTATAACAGAAATATGCAAATAACAAGGTTCAGTCAAAAGATACTGATTGCATCCCAGTAAGTACTGACCTTTAAGTCATGACCCAAAATTCAGACCTTAACATTTAAAGCCATGTTACACCCTATTCTGCAATAGCATGATGGTAAAAGCCCAGGATGTAAGAGTTAAATTTCCAGAGTTTAACACTTGGTTTACCATTAATTGTAAGACCTTGGAAGAGTGACTTAACCTTTCTGGGCCTTCCATTTCTTTATTGGTATAATGGGAATAATAATGGTTCTGATTCATGGAGTTGTTGCTAGTGCATGCGTGCATACTGAGTCCCTTTAGTTGTGCCTATTCTTTGCAACCCTGTGGACTGTAGCCCTCCAGGCTCCTCTGTCCAGGCAAGAATACTAGAGTGGGTTGCCATGCCCTCCTCTAGGGAGAAGGGCTTCAACCCAAGATTCAAACCTGCATCTCTTACATCTCCTGCATTGATAGGTTGGTTCTTTATCACTATTGGCACCTGGGAAGCCCTGCTAGTGCATAAATACACATAAATGAAGAACAGAATAGTTCTGAAAACATATCATATGCTTAACATATGGAACCTGATATTATTCTGGGTGTTCTTATTTACCTGATTGATACATTAATAGAAAGAGGAAAGAAAGAAAAAGAGAAATATTGTGGGCTTCCTTGGTGGCTCATACTGTAAAGAATCTGCCTGCAGTGTAGGAGACCTGTGTTCTATCCCTGGGTCAGAAAGATCCCCTGGAGGAGGGAATGGTTGCCTACTCCAGTATCCTTGCCTGGAGAAGTCTGTGGATAGAGGAGCATGGAGGGCCGCAATCCATGGGGTCGCAAATAGTCAGACACGGCTGAGTGACCAACACACATACATGCACACAGAAAGAAATATTGTACCCAGATGACATTCTTTATTTAGATTCATAAGTGGAGGCAAGGAATTGTCTGTTGATTCACTCTGCTGCCTACTCTGATGGGCATTTCTCGGGCAACCATGTCCTAATACATTATGGCAGGACCAAGGCTGCCCTGGAGGGGCATGGCCTGATCCACATGCATTCTTTTTTTTTTTTTTAATATTTATTAATTCAGCTGCATCAGGTCTTAGTTGCAGCATGCAGGATCTTTCATTCCAGCTTGAGGACTCTCTAGTAATGGCACATGGCCCCCAGGGTTCATGGGCTTCAGTGGTTGTAGCACGTGGGCTTAGCTGCTCCTCAGTACGTGGGATCTTGTTTCCCCAACCAGGGATTGAACCTGCATCCCCAGCATTACAAGGCAGATTCTTAACCACTAGACCACCGGGGAAGTCCTCCACATACCTTCTGGAAGTTGACATTTGGGCATAGACACTTGTGGGTGAAGGGGAAGATGAAAAGGAGAGATCAGGACACTGCAAGGAAAGCTAACTCTAAGGAGAGAAAAGACCAAATTCAGGATGTTAGTGCACAGAGACAGATCACATATTTTGTCATTTCTCCCAAGCCTGGGCACCACCACTTTCTATTGTGCTTTAAGAGAGGCCAAGCCTGTAGAGTAACTTGTGCCAGTGGGGATCCAGGCTGAGGATGCTGGGCTGGGAGTGAGCTTTGGAAGAGAAGAGGGAAAAGGTAGAATGTCCTTCAGAATCCTGCAGCCTTCTGGCTTCACTCACTGAGACTGTGGCAAGGGCAGCCTCCTCACTATTTCCAAAGGCTTATCCCATCCCCATTCACTCCAAGCACCACGACATATAGAGTCTGTGTCATGGTCAAATGCTTAGTCTGGTTGGTGTTCAGTTGCTAAGGACTGCAGCAAGCTAGGCTTCCCTGTCCTTCACCATCCTTCACCATCTCCCAGAGTTTGCTCAAACTCATGACCATTGAGTTGGTGATGCCATCCAATCATCTTATCCTCTGTCGTCCCTTTCTCCTGCCTTCAATCTTTCCCAGCATCAGGGTCTTAGTCTGGATTTAGTGCTAAAGCTGAAACGTTTGAGAGGGAGCTCAGGGAAGGATGAGAAATAGAATTTCTTGAGTGCCTACTGAACGTCAAGAAAAGAGCTAGATCCTTTTCCATCATTTCATTCAGGCTTCAAAAAGATTCTGAAAAGATACATGTACCCCCATGCAGTAGCCAAAACATGGAAATGTTCATTGACAGATGAATGGATAAAGATGTGGTGTGTATATATATATATACACACACATATACATAATGGAATGTTATTCAGTCGTAAATAAGAATGAAATAATGTCATTTCCAGCAACACGGATGCAGCTAGAGATTATCATACTAAGTGAAATAAGCCAGAAAGAGAAAGACAAATACCTTATGATATCACTTACATATGGAATCTAAAATATGGCACAAACTTATCTACAAAACAGAAACAGTCTCACAGACACAGAGAACGGACTTCCGGTCGCCAAGAGGGAGAGGGAGTGGAGGAGGGGAGGATTGGGAATTTGGGATTAGCAGAGGTAACTATTATATATAGAATAAACAATAAGGTATAACACTAGGAACTAGATTCAATATACCATGATAAACCACACACACACACACACATCTCTCTGAATCACTTTGCTGTACAGCAGAAATTAATTTAGCATTGTAAATCACCTATATGTCAATAAAAGAAATTTTAAAATAAATAAATAAAAAGGATTTTGAACTCAATATTTTTATTTATTTCCAGGTAAAATGGGAAACTAAGGTTTAGTATTAGAACTAGGGTTTGAATCCAACACCAGTCCCAAGGCGCACGATCTTCAGAGTACACCAGTGAAAAATATAAATGCGGATATAAAAATATCCATATATCCACTCACTCCCCTAACCGCAGGCTAGGAAAAGGAGGGAAAATAGGGCTGCTGCTGCTGCTAAGTCGCTTCAGTCATGTTCAACCCTGTGCGACCCCATAGACGGCAGCCCACCAGGCTCCCCCGTCCCTGGGATTCTCCAGGTAAGAATACTGGAGTGGGTTGCCATTTCCTTCTCCAATGGATGAAAGTGAAAAGTGAAAGTAAAGTCGCTCAGTTGTGTCCGACTCTTAGCGACCCCATGGACTGCAGCCTACCAGGCTCCTCTGTCTACAGGATTTGCCAGGCAAGAGTACTGGAGTGGGTTGCCATTGCCTTCTCCTGAAAATAGGGCTGGTAGACGCCAAAGCAGGACTTGAGGTTCACAATAACAGGATGTGCTGAGCTCAGCAGAGTTCTCCGTTAGCATAGCCGGCAGTCACCTGCCCTCCTCCTGCTTGTTTACAAGTCAGGAAATGAAGAGGAGATGGTGAACACGAAGGGGGGGGGTGATTGACAAGCAAGTGAACTCTAGAAGTTTCACTGAGCAGCGATGGTTCTCTCACATTTTGTTATCAGCAGGGTAGCGAGAATGTCAAGGTCACAGAGGAGTGTGTAGGCAACATCTCCCAGTCTACCCAGCCTGCAGACACAATGAAGAGATGCCATGAAGGATGCTGGCTCAGCAATCTTAGGCAGAAGCCAGGGTATCAGCAGTTCCCTCCCCCAGCCAATCCCTCTTTTTCTGACTCAAGGACTCACAGGCTCAGAAGGATTTCATAGATTCTGGGGGTAGATATATTTGGTTCAAATCTTGGGTCTACTGTGTTTCTTGGTCATTGTGAAAAATACAATAGAACAATATCAGTAAAGGGCCAGCACAAGGCAGGGTTCACTCACTTCACTTGCCAAGGGTATAATTCTAGACTTCTCCAAATGGTTACAGAGGCCTACCAGCTCTTAAGGCCTGAAATAGTTCAAACCAGCTTCCTTCTCCAGCCTCAGATCAGGCTACTAAGATGCTCCACTGAACCATCAGATTTCACTTCATCATAGTCACAGAAATACAGATTTGAAAAAAAATTATATCATTCAACTTTAATCTATATTCTACTGTCACGCTACATACCTGCAGTTCACTGTGATTTAGTATAGTTAGAAATCCCCTAGTTGTCTTATAAAATAGCACACTCTGTACACTATATTAGGGGAAGGTGTAGCTTTCAAGAGTCATTTCCAGGGTGCAGTTCCTTATTTACTTGTCACAGCTGCCCTTGCATGAGTATCTGGTCTAGATGGTTTGGTTCAGCTGCAGTGGTTCTCTTGCTGAGGTCAATCTGAGGAGATATATGTTTTTTCTATCATTTAGTGACATTTAGTACATTCACACTGTTGTGCAACCATCACCAGTATCTAGTGCAAAACACATTTATCTCCCTAAAAGGAAATCATGTATCCATTATGCCATCAATCCCTGTCTCCTCTCCCCCCTGGCAGCCACTAATTTGCCTTCTGTCTCCATGGATTTGCCTATTCTGGATAGGAATAGTCATAGGAATGGAGTCACACAGGTAATATATCTTTAAGAGCTAAGGTTAACCCCATCTGACTGAGAGGCCCCCAGCCAATTAAGGGTCCCCAGACTCACTGACCCCGTCACAGTCTGGCGCACCCTGACTGCCTCCAATGACTGACTTTTTCAGATGAGGAACGCTATCTCCCTGGGTTGCTTATTCAGTGATTCTACAGGCTGAAACCCAAGTTTCTCTCTTCTCTGGGGTTCTCCTAACCCAACCTGACCTCACATATTGAAGCCAACAGCTCCAATACTGCAGTGGGGCCATTCTGCTATAAGACATGAGCTCTCTCATGGTATTTAAAGTCAAAGAAGTAGATGTAATTTTTTGAGAAATGAGTATAGGATAAGAAGAGTGTCTAGGACAGAACTCTGAGGAGTTCCAACCGAAGAAATTAGATAGAGGAGTTGTTGCTAAATGAAACCAAGACAAAAATGATCAGAGAAGTAAGAGAAAAATCCAGGACTGTGCGATGTCACAGAAGCCAAAGGAAAGCATGTTTTCAGGAGAAGAGAGATGTCAACGGAAATCAGATCAGCTGAGAACTGAATAACCAACTTCACAAGGGTGGTTCTGATAGATGCCTCAGCTGGAAACCAGGTCACTGCGGGCTGCAGGTGGAACAGGTGTTGTGGGGGTGGGGACAGTGAGGGGATTCAATACTCTGGAGAAGTCTGGCTGTAAAGAAGAAAAGAAACAGTGAGCTGCAGCTTGAGAGGAGCATGGGGTCTAAGGAGGGTTGTTTCAGGGCCTTTCTTTTTGTTTGGGGCATGAAACACAAAAGAGCATGTTTTCAGGTTGATGGGAGTCTCCCAGAGAAGAGAGATTTAAGATGCAAGACTGATTCATTTTAAAAGACCCTGATGTTGGCGAAGATTGAAGGTGAGAGGAGACGGGGACTACAGAGGATAAGATGGTTGAATGGCATCCCTGACTCAATGGACATGAGTTTGAATAAACTGTGTGAGTTGGTGATGGACAGGGAGGCTTGGCGTGCTGTGGTCCATGGGGTCGCAAAGAGTCGGACATGACCGAGCGACTGAACTG
The DNA here is from genome assembly GCF_054371585.1 of Giraffa tippelskirchi. Classification (NCBI taxonomy): domain Eukaryota; kingdom Metazoa; phylum Chordata; class Mammalia; order Artiodactyla; family Giraffidae; genus Giraffa; species Giraffa tippelskirchi. The sequence continues at coordinate 215,830,531 of NC_137275.1, forward strand.
AACTGAACCGAACTGAACAAGCTCTAGTGAGTCAAAGAGATAAATTTCTTACCTATAATTTAAAATTTACAAAGTTTGGAAGTTAGACTCATCCTGAAGCTGAATCCTACTTTATGTTCACTATCTCAGTTGATTTGTCAAAGATATATCTAGTCAGCAGGCATAAAATGGAAAAGAAATTTCTGCACAATTCTGTTTCATCCCTTCATTTTATCAAATAAAGTTCTTCTCATACCTATTTATTTCCTAAAAAAAAAAAAAAAAAAAGATGCAAGACCTCACATTGTGGCCCTCAGAAGTTAGAGGATGGAGCCAGGATCCAGAGCCACTGAGAGTGGATCTGCTCCAGCCACGAGAGTCCGAGGACAAGACCCACTCACAGAGTCTGTCCAACAGACCTGGAAGCAGGGCAACCCCTGGCAGTGACGATGGAAAGTAGAAAATGGCAGGTGGAATGGCAGGACTGGGCTGCCCTCGCATCAGAAGGACTTCTGATTGTGGTCTCAGACAAGTGATTGGTACAGAGCCAGTCAGGCTATGTCAACGCACCCTCAGGGACTCTCTCACAGCTGTCCCAGCAGGCAGACAAAGCCCCTCTGTGAGAGGCTCGAATTGTGTAAAGAGACAGTAATGAGTGGAAAAGATGGATTAGAGAAAGAGCCAGAAAACAGGATTCCTGTTTCCCAAACTTGGATTCCCACCCCATCTGACAGAGGGGACATCTCTCAGATGGAGTAGGCTCACAGAGGTGGACCAGACAAAGGAGGTGATCAAAGTGAGTGTGTGGTCACATTTGAGTTCATGTGCCTGGCGCACAGTGAGGCCAAACAAACCTAACTTCAGCATTCGGGCCAGAGAAAGGTTGATTGCAGGTGCTGAGCAAGGAGAACCAGTGGCTTGTGCTCAAAAAAGGCCTGAATTCTCCAGTGGTTTTCGGGGAAACATTTTTAAAGGCAAAATTTGGGAGGACTTCCCTGGCAGTCCAGTGGTTAAGAGTCATTGCTTCCAAGGCAAGAGGCATAGGTTCAGTCTCTGGTCAGGGAACAAAGATCCCACATGCTGCGTGGTGTGGCCAGGAAAATTTTCAAAAATAAAAAAATAAAGGCAGAATTTGGGGGGCAGGCTCCTGGGTGTGTGACCTTCCTCTGATTGGTTGGTGGGGAGGGAACAGCATAGTGTTCCAAGAATCTCAATCTCTTCCAACCCGTCTGGCGTCCACATGCTTGTGCTCAGCCTGAAGTTACCATCCTCCACCTGGGTAGAAGCCTTAGTGCATAAAGAAGAATTCAGAGATTTGCATCAGATTGTTAGGTATATATACAGGATTGTTAGGTCCTAGGATGAACCCCAGGACCCTTTCCCATGCTGCGCCATTGTTTTTTGACTACCCTCCCTTTGTTTTTGCATTCCCTCACTCCTCTAGTTATTAGTAACTGTTTGAATCTACCCTTTGGAACTCAGGGATGGTCTAGAAGATCGAAAGCCTTTTTTCTACAAACAAGAAATAGGGGGCTCAGAAAGCCTTTTGGACTCAGGAGGGCCCCATAGGGTCCCACTAAATTTCAATCACTCTCTTTTTTGACACTCCTCAATCTTGAGAGGAACAGGTATTGGACAAGAAGGGGAATATGGTTTGGATAGAGAGGTCTCATAAACTTGGTGGAGGAACTTGATTTTTGGTTGGTGAGGGGCTCAGTTTCAAATGCACAGAGCGTGATTCACAGGAGGAAGTACAAACAATATCTCAGTTATTTAATATAAATAAATCTGGAGGATTTTGAATCATGAATTATCCTGTCTCTGCAGGATGTACATCCTGAGATTTGTTTGGCCTCTCCAGGAGAGTTGGCTCTGTTCCTAATGAGATTACACGAAAGCCAGGGGCAAGCTGGAGCAGAGAGGGAATTGTCACATCTCCTCTGATAAAGTCACCTTATCAGTTGTGGCTCTGGTGACTGGGCACCCAAAGCTGGAGCATTCAGAAAATCTTGAGGGGTAGCTGTACATCCCTGATGGCTAGTAATGGAGACAGAATTTGAAGCTGGTTGAGTTGATTCTTGTTCAGGATGACTTATTGGCCTTAGACTCAACCCCTGTACTCAGGAAATTTACAAGAAATGCATGCAGATTACCATAATGGAATCAGTCCTGAATATTCATTGGAAGGACTGATGCTGAAGCTGAAACTCCAATACTTTGGCCACCTGATGCGAAGAGCTGACCCATTTGAAAATACCCTGATGCTGGGAAAGGTTGAAGGCAGGAAGAGAAGGGGATGACAGAGGATGAGATGGTTAGATGGCATCATCGACTCGATGGACATGAGTTTGAGTAAACTCTGGGAGTTGGTGATGGACAGGGAAGCCTGGTGTGCTGCAGTCCATGGGGTCATAAAGAGTCGGACACGACTAAGCGACTGAACTGAACTGAACTGACCATGTGTCTTAGAGTCTAGTGGGGATTTACAGAATGCAGAAATCACATCAAAACTTTAATTTGGGAAAAATGGTCCTGCTGCCCAAAGAAAAACAATCAGGATATTTGAAAGCATGTTTCTTCTGAAAAAAAAAAAAAAATCTCATTAGGTGGATCTGCAAGCAGAAAAAAACAAAGTTAGACTTCTAGGGACAGAGAAGAAGGTAAATATTTGAGTTGAGATCTAATGATAGGATTTGGATATTCAGAGATGGAAGAGACCTATGGGCATTATTTCCAAAACAGGATCTGTGAAACAAAAGCCAGGAAGGCCTCTGAGATAAGAATGAATTTGTAACACAAACCTGAATATGCTAGAAATATACTGTCTATCTACTTTTCATAAAATTACTGTAGTGATGACATCAATGTCATCATCCCATTATATTCAGCTTTGGGGAAATTAAATTTCAGTGATTAAGAGGGTTCTTCTCCCTCCCCACCTTCCAGTCCCATCCCCACTCCCAGAGCTAATGACCCGGACTCATGATATAAAGCAAAACATTGAGGCGCATCTCTGGTCATTGGTGTGTCTCAGGGGCCAGCAAACCTTTTCTGCAAAGGACCAGAGACTAAATTTTTCAGGCTTTGCAGGCCAGATGAGACTGTGTCACAACCACTCAACTCTGCCATTGTTGATTGAAAGAGCCATACACAATAGGTAAATGAATGAGCTTGGTTGTGTTCCAAAAAGACTTTATTTATAAATACTGAAATTTGAGTTTCATACTATTTTTATATGTCATAAAATATTATTCTTCTTTTGATAGTGTTCAAATATTTAAAAATACAAAAAATGTTCTTAACTCATAGGTCATACAAAAACACATGGCGTGACAGGTTTGACCTATGATGTAATCCCTTCTCTACATGGTTTCCACTGAGATGCTTACAGAGATTCTTAAAGTTGGGTGGCCCAGTTACCCCATGGAAATCTGCCAGGGCTGAGAGCTTTGATACCCAGAATCCAGGAAGACCTTTCTATACTTAATATGGAATTGTCATCTTCCTGAGGTTCTGTGGAGGATATGCCACAGAGTGCCATTACTTACAAAAATTGCAGATATCTCCTCCTTCCCTTGGAGAAAAATCTTTGCTGTTCTATTGCTAAGAACTCTATTCCTCAAGTCACTACAGTTCCTTTCCTTAGCATAATGTGCTCAGTTCTTCAGGGTAAATGGAGAAAGCCAGGAAGGGAGGTGACCTGCAGACTACTTCTTTAGGCCCTGCAGCAAGGGAGCACAAAGCTACCTGCTGGAATGCCAAGAAAAGTACCCAGAAAATAAAGATGAATATCTTAATAAATTATCCTGCCTAGGACCAGAGTTTACTAGCCCAGAAGCAAGTTCAGGCCTCTACATTACAAACTTAAGAGATCAGACTGTCCTTTCACAGCTCTGTGGTTACTGGTCTTGGATGCCTTCAGAAAACCTTTGAAGGGAGGTCAGGTGACAAAGAGGAGAAGTTTGTGATTTGGCCTTCCTTGGGACACAAAGCTCCACTGAAGATGACTCAAGGTCTTGCTTGGCAGTAACTTAGCAATCACTTTGACCAACCACTGATCCTATCAGCTGCCCACCCCAGGAAGTCCTAGCATATCTGTGGTACAAAGAACAAACACCCACTGATTTTTACTTTCCCCACAAAAGTTTCTGTTTCCACTTTGGGTGAATTGCTTAAAGTCTGTAAGACTTTAGCCGTAATTCCAAAAATGAGAGGTCAAATGCCACTTCGGTTCTGAAATTGTTTCCAATTCCCCAGTCTAAAGTGGCCTCTTCCCTTCTGATCTCCAAGTGTAGCAGGAAGAAGCCAGTTCTGACTAGATGTTGGAACTGTTTCTTTGACTTGCTTTTCATTGGTTTTATAATTACAGTCATACATAATGGCCTGCCTCAGAGGACCCTGCCCCTCTGCCTGACTGGTAAACTAAAGTGTCTTTGGTTAGCTCACAGGGAGATCATCTGACTGTGCCTTGCGAAAAGAAGAGATTAACATATCCCTTCCCTGAGGCTGATCATTCCTGGAGATGTTTTGTAAGCTTGAAGTTCCTCTCCTTTTACTTCCCTACTGCCTCTCCCTCTCTATTCTGTCTTTTGATTTTAGTTCCTAAATGCTTCTTCCTGGCTCTATAAAAGAACCTGACATCCAGACCCTGCCAAGGTGGTTATTTTGAGACATTAGTCTGCCAGCTTTCCGAATAAACTTGTATTCCTTGCCTCAACACCTCATCTCGCAGATTCACTGGCCTATTGTATGGCAAGCAGAGTGAGCTTGGACTCTGTAACAGAAGCACACGTGATGTCCACATCATAATCATCCCCTTGGTGAATCTCAGGCCCCTGTCGTAGCAGAACTGGCTTCAAGAATGCTTCCTACAGCCACCCGCTCCTTAGTAAAATGACTGGGCTTACTCAAAAAGAATGTTCTCCACACAAGGCAACTTGAGATAAGAAAAGTCATACTTGGAGGGTAGGGACTCGGTGGACATCAAAACCAGGAAATACAAGAAGTTTGCTGGGAAATTGCTCCTGTAAAGAGTCCACAGAAGATAGGAGTCTACTGCCCAGACCTGAACATCATTCTCTCAAGTGTAAACCATCAACCAGTATTCTTGGAAAATCCCATGGACAGAGGAGAGTGGCAGGTGGCAGTTCATGGGGTTGCAAAGAGTTGGACACAGCTTAGTGATTAAACAACAGCATACAAAATAGAGTCTCTAAAATGACTGATCCAGTATTAATTAAAAAAAAAAAACCTCGCTGGAGAAACTTCATGCTCCTAACCCTTGTCCTGCTTCATTCGGCAGAATCACAGCCGGCAGTGAGAGATGTGAAACTGACAGTAGTAGAAACGGTTCCCCCTGGAATGAAAGATTATGAGGCTAAATATCCTAATTTCATTCTTCCTTCCATTTCACAGGTTAATAAGAAATGCCTGCTTGTGCAAAAACAAGGACCACTGCTACATTCAGAATCTACCCAGAATTACGGTGTTTGACGCACTCTGCCAAGTACAGGGTGGAGCAAATGTTTTCTAAATTCCTCATATTCAATATGGAAAGCAAATTTCCCTATCATTGACAGAGAATTATAGCTTAAAGAATGCCTCCAGAAATCTCAGAGAATCTAAAATGTGATTTATGACACCCTAAACCTTGAAAAACATAAAAGTGGCACAGAATAGTAAAATGATGGACAAAGAAATCTGAGGCAAATGCAAACTAAACTCAAGTGGAGAGTATAGTCATTATTTTAGATAAAGTAGAATTCAGAAAAAATGGGAAAAGGCACATAATTTATCATTGATATTTGGTAGTGGTGTTAGTCACTCAGTCGTGTCTGACTCTGTGATCCCTGGACTATAGCCTGCCAGGCTCCTCTGTCCATGGAATTCTTCAGGAAAGAATACTGGAGTGAGTAGCCATTTCCTTCTCCAGGAGATCTTCCCAATCTACAGATCAAACCCTGGTCTCCCACATCACGGGCAGATTCTTTACCATCTGAGCTACCAGGAAACTTGTCATTGTATTTAGTAGCCTTTATCTTTTATATGGGGCCTTGCAGGTGCTGCTAGTGGTACAGAATCCACCTGCCAATGCAGGAGACGTAAGAGATGTGGGTTCCATCCCTGGGTCAGGAAGATCCCCTGGAGGAGAAAATAGTGAAAGTGAAAGTCACTCAGTGGTGTCCGACTCAATGGACACGAGTTTGAGCAAGCTCCGGGAGTTGGTGGTGGACAGGGAAGCCTGGTGTGCTGCAATCCATGGGGTGCAAAGAGTGAGTCGGACATGACTGAGCGACTGAACTGAACTGAACTGACTGGACTATACAGTCCACGGAATTCTCCAGGCCAGAATACTGGAGTGGGTAGCCATTCCCTTCTTCAGGGGATCTTCCCAACCCAGGGATCGAACCAGGGTCTCCTGCTAACCCATTCTAGTATTCTTGCCTGGGAAATCCCATGGATATAGGCAGCTGGCAGGCTATAGTCCATGCTGTTGCCAAGAGTCAGACACAAGCGAGCTTCTGAGCACTCATCTTTTGTATATCAAATAACATGACATCAACACATGTAAAGTAAAAATCGCTGAAAACTAAGAAAAGCATGACAAGATATAATAAAAATGAGAAAATTTTAAGTATTTCTACCATGTGACAAATCAAACCTGCCACAACAGAAAAAGAAGCAAGGAAAAGAGGAACTGAATAATAAATAATAAGATAAAGATCAATTCAGAAGAGTATGTTGTCTGTAATATTTGTTTCAGGACTCAGCCCTTCAAGTCTAACTTCAGACCCCATGCCTCTCCCGTTGACTCTGAACGCAAGCAAAGCTATACCAGAAAAACTTTTACATGTATATCTACATACCAGTGTCTATTTCTCAGAGATAGATTATCATATGTGATATTTGATAAAAGATAGATATGTCTTTAGTTGTAATGGATAGAAATGGATTGCATTCCTGAAGACAGCAGCAAAGATAAATATGTTTTAGTTGTAATGGATAGAGCTGGATTGCATTCCTAAAAATTGCAGCAACTCATATGCCTGCCATATCACTGGTGCTTTTATGTTTTGCCAATCAAAGTGAAAAATGGTTCTCATAATAGCTTTAATTTGTATTACTCTGCCTTCCACATTTACTGGTCATTTGCATTTGTTTCTCTATAAATTGCCTGTTCAAGTCCTTACCCACTTAAAATCTGGCTTCTTGAGGGTTTTTGCTATCAGTTTATAGGAGCTGTTTGTATATTAGGATATTAAATCTCTATTATGTGTATACTAATATTTTTTTCCAACTTGTCATTTGCAACTCTGATTATGACTTTGACTTTGGTGTTGGTGTTTTTCAGTATACAAAAAATTTTATTTCTTTTTATTTTATTTATTTTCTAATTGGAGTATGACTGCTTTACAACATTGTGCTAGTTTCTGCTGTACAACAATGTGAAAAAAAACAAATTTTTTAATGTAGCCATCCACATCTGTGTTTTCTTTGATAAATTCTGGGCTTTCTGATTTACTTAAGAGTTTTCTTCTTTTCCAAGTTCATGCATAAAGTCTTCTAAATTTTCTTCTTTTTTTTACATTGAAATTATATCCAACAGAGATATACAGTTAGTATGTATTGTATGAGGAAGAGGTCCAATCTCATTTTCCTCATTATGCACAGCCAGCAACATTAATTGAACAGATGAATGTTTTTCCCACTTAATTTAAAGGCCACATTTGTCCTATGTTAATTACTCACATGCTCTCAAGGTTATTTCTGGACTCAGCTACCTTTCTCCCATCTATGTATAGATTCTTATGTCAAGTACATACTGGAGTTTTTTTGTGTGTTTTTTTTTAATATCTCTGAGTGTTCCATTCTTCTCTCTCTCTGCTTTTTAAATTGGCTGCAAAGGGTCCTTCCTCATTGCAGCACTCGGGATCTTTGCTGTATCATGCAGGATCTTTGCTGTATCATGCGGGATCTTTGCTATATCATATGGGATCTTTTGTTGCAGTGCTCAGGATCAGTAGTTGCGGCACACCAGACTTAGTTGTTCCAACAAGTGTGGGATCTTAGTTCCCCAGTTCAGTTCAGTTGCTCAGTTGTGTCCGACTCTTTGCGATCCCATGAATTGCAGCACGCCAGGCCTCTCTGTCCATCACCAACTCCCAGAGTCTACCCAAACCCATGTCCATCAAATTGGTTATGCCATCCAACCATCTCATCCTCTGTCGTCCCCTTCTCCTTCCGCCCCCAATCCTTTCTACCCAGCATTAGGGTCTTTTCCAATGAGTCAACTCTTCACATGAGGTGGCCAAAGTATTGGAGTTTCAGCTTCAACATCAGACCTTCCAATGAACACCCAGGATTGATCTCTTTTAGGATGGATTGATTGGATCTCCTTGCAGTCCAAGGGACTCTCAAGAGTCTTCTCCAACACCACAGTTCAAAAGCATCAATTCTGCGGCGCTCAGCTTTCTTCACCGTCCAACTCTCACATCCATACATGACCACTGGAAAAACCATAGCCTTGACTAGATGGACTTTTGTTGGCAAAGTAATGTCTCTGCTTTTAAATATGCTATCTAGGTTGGCCATAACCTTCCTTCCAAGGAGTAAGTGTCTTTTAATTTCATGGCTGCAGTCACCATCAGCAGTGATTCTGGAGCTCAAAAAAATAAAGTCTGACACTGTTTCCACTGTTTCCCCATCTATTTCCAATGGAGTGATGGGACCAGATGCCATGATCTTAGTTTTCTGAACATTGAGCTTTAAGCCAACCTTTTCAATCTCCTCCTTCACCTTCATCAAGAGGTTCTTTAGTTCTTCTTCACTTTCTGCCATAAGGGTGGTATCATCCGCATATCTGAGGTTATTGATATTTCTCCTGGCAATCTTGATTCCAGCTTGTGTTTCTTCCAGCCCAGCGTTTCTCATGATGTACTCTGCATATAAGTTAAATAAGCAGGGTGACAATATACAGCCTTGACGTACTCCTTTTCCTATTTGGAACCAGTCTGTTGTTCCATGTCCAGTTCTAACTGTTGCTTCCTGACCTGCATACAGGTTTCTCAAGAGACAGGTCAGATGGTCTGGTATTCCCATCTCTTTCAGAATTTTGCACAGTTTATTGTCATCCACACAGTCAAAGGCTTTGGCATAGTCAATAAAGCAGAAATAGATGTTTTTCTGGAACTCTCTTGCTCTTTCGATGATCCAGCGGATATTGGCAATTTGATCTCTGGTTCCTCTGCCTTTTCTAAAACCAGCTTGAACATCTGGAAGTTCACGGTTCACGTATTGCTGAAGCCTGGCTTGGAGAATTTTGAGCATTACTTTACTAGCATGTGAGATGAGTGCAATTGTGCGGTAGTTTGAGCATTCTTTGGCATTGCCTTTCTTTGGGATTGGAACGAAGACTGACCTCTTTCAGTCCTGTGGCCACTGCTGAGTTTTCCAAATTTGCTGGCATATCGAGTGCAGCACTTTCACAGCATCACCTTTGAGTATTTGAAATAGCTCAACTGGAATTCCATCACCTCCACTAGCTTTGTTCGTAGTGACGCTTTCTAAGGCCCACTTGACTTCACATTCCAGGATGTCTGGCTCTAGGTGAGTGATCACACCATCGTGATTATCTGGGCCCCAACCAGGGATCAAATCCCAGTCCCCGGCATTGCAAAGCAGATTCTTAACCACTGGACCACCAGGGAAGTTCGAGTTTATCATCACTGCTTCAGAGAATTTTAAATGGTGTTAAATAACAGGTTAGGCAACATGAAGAGAATCTATTGAATTTGGATTTTGGTCCCAAAAACCATTGATTGCTTTTGTGAGTGCAGTTTCCATGGAGATACGGAGATGGAAGTTAGGTATGATAACATTTAGGAAAGAGTGGAAAGTATAGACTGTGCTCTTGAAGAATGTGGCATAGTCAATAAAGCAGAAATAGATGTTTTTCTGGAACTCCACATCTCCTGCATTGGCAGGCAGGTTCTTTACCACTGAGCCACCTGGGAATCCTGGTACAGTGAGAGGATGGAAGAAGGTGGTATGGTGGGTTGAGCGGGAAGCAGGGAAGAGGAAAATGTTTTAAAGCCCAGGGGAGATTTGAACGTTTGTGGCCAAGAATAAGAGTCAGTTAGAAAGAGACTAACTGATGACTATGGATACATATCTACCAAAGAGTTATAAATATTCTTAAACTTCTTCCCAAAAGAACTAAAATATTGTGATTATTAGAAAATAGTGTTAGTTAGTTTCATGCTCTGTATAATGTGTACTGACATTAAGATTTCTATGGTCTTAATTCAACATTAAGCCCTATATTAAAAGAATAAATGAATGAATACATAAATAAAATAAATCAGCTGTATCTTCCCCATTGGTGAAAACAATAATACAGTTAATTTTTTTCTCCATCAAGTATGATTCTGAGGACCAACCCTGGGAGAGGAGCTTGATGAAAGGAGGTATCACAGGAAGTCTGCTTCCTGATAATCAAGGTTCTAACAATGGTTTTACCTAACATTTGCCTGTTTCTTTTTATTCTATTCTAAGCAGTGCGTGCTTGATCAGTTGTGTCCAGCTCTTTGTGACCCCATGGACCGTAGCCTGCCAGGCTCTTCTGTCCATGGGATTTCCCAGACAAGACTACTGGAGTGGGTTGCCATGTCCTTCTGCAGGGGATCTTCCCAACCCAGGGATCAAACCCACATCTCCTGCATCGGCAGGCAGGTTCTTTACCACTGAGCCACCTGGGAATCCTGGTATAAGCAGGATGGGGACTAAACATGCACCCTGGGCTCTGGGCAGTGGTTTTCAAACTTGCCTGCACATGAGAATTACCTGTGGAAATTAAAAAAAAAAAAATCTCAACATCCAAGCGGCACTCCAGACCAATTAAATCAGAGTCTCTTGAGACCTCACTGTATGTATATTTTTTTCTTTTAAAGCTTCTCAGATGATTCTAATATGCAGTAAAGCTTGTGAACCACTGATCTGGGACTTGCAATCAGCTGACAATGTAATGCTGTTTTCCAAAACTGGGACGTGTGAGTTTTGGCAAGGTCTAATGTGAAGAAATATCAGAGACATATGACCAAGGTTGTGTCATGGGGCAGGATATATTCTCTGTAAGCCAGTTCACTGAGAGTGTCCTTCAAAGAAAATGCTATTGATACCTTGAATGGGGATGCTTTCCAAGTGGGTTTTAACATGAGTGGGAATCAGAGTGTTTGCATAAAGCGGTGCTTTCATCACTGTGCAGGAAAAAAAAAAAGGTTTAATATCACAGGAAATGAAAAAGAAGCTACTTCTGATATGGAGTTGAATGTGAGAATTTAATTCCCAAGAACAAGAAGAGTCATTTGCTTTGTAGTTTCTCAAGAAGCAAATATTTATTCTTCAACTCCCCCTGGGGTTGAAATGATTTTAAAACAGTTGCCAAGAGGCATTTAAAAATTAACTATACTACAAATTGTTTCGACATACAAGCACCTAGACCAAACATATATTCACACCCACCTTAAAAATCAAAACTTCCAAAACTAAAATTATATTTAATGGAAAACAGAATGAGTTTTATGGAAATTTGAAAAAATAGAAAGCTAAGGTGTCAGGCTGACAGCTGAGAAGCAAAAAGAGATATTTGCTAGTGTTTTTTATTTCCTGGGGTCAGTCTTTTTGAATCTTTTAACTAGAGAACAGGAAATTGAGTATTGAGTTTATCACCCAGAGAATCCTCTAAAAATGGGAGAGATTTACACTTTTATATAACTGAGTGTACACAAACAATTTCCCAGCTTAAGATTTATTTATTTATTTATATATTTATTTATTTATTTATTTATTTATTTGCCACACTGAGTTTCAACACCTGGACCACCAGGAAAGTCCCCAAGCTTAAGATTTAGAGTACAAAGACCTGGGTTAGAACTCCAGCTCTGCTAGGGACCTGTAGTTGACCTTGGATAAGGATTAAACTGATTCTAAACCTCAGTTTTATCATGTTTAAAATGGGCTTCCCCAATAACTCAGCAGATAAAGATTCTGCCTGCAATGCAGGAGACACAGGAAACTTGAGTTCCGTCCCTGGGCTGGGAAGCTGCCCTGGAGGAGGAAATGGCAACCCACTCCAGTATTGTTGCGGAGCCTGGCGGGCCACAGTCCATGGGGTTGCAGAGTCAGACACAACTGAGTATGAGCAAAAGCAGTAACAATTATTATGATGATGATCCTTAGACACCTGCAATGGACCTTGTTTACAAAGTGCATAATTCCCCGCCTGGCACAAGGTAAGTGTTCAGTAGCTAGTGCTCATCCCGCTAGCCATATCTGATTTATAGGCTAAGAGACCCAGAGAAATGCCCCTCTCTGTCACTATCTGATACATAAAGTTCATATGGAAACAGCTCAAATGTTTCGACTTTAATAAAAGACATGGGGTGGGGCCCACTGGGGAAGACTAGGGTTGCCAGCTGCCCGTCTTTTTAATGGAAATTTTAAGAGATATTTATAAGAAGTGTTTACTAAACTAATCCCAAGACTCCGATCCCTTGGGCATTCTGGGATTTTTGGGGGGGAAAGTGCAGTCAGGTTGAGATCACGTGAGCAGACAGAGCTGGGAACTGGGCTCTGCCCTGGGGCTCATGGTCTGGCATGAGGAATGACTCAGGTAAATTAATAAATTGAGTGATATTTTGATATTAATTTCTCATTTAAATGCTTTCTTCTTTGCAATCACCCTCTCTATTTTTTTCAATCTTCTAACTTTATTGAGGCTTTCAGTGGCTAAGTCAGCGATCTCTCTTGGTAAATGTCACACTGTACTTGAAAATATGTGTGTTATTTTAAAATATTTTTTGATATTGATTTCTAATGTAATTCCACAATGATAAGAGAACAGACTCTGTATGATCTCAATGCCATTAAACCATGAAATTTTTAAGCCTATGTCCCTGGATATGTTCCAGGGACATAGTTTATAGTCTATGGGAACCTGAATAGAATTTGTATCCTACTGTGGTGTAAAACTGTATAAATCTTAATTATGCTGAATTGGCTCATAGTGCTTCTCAGGCCCACTATATCCTTCTACTTTTCTGTATATGTGCTGTGTGCTCAGTCCTGTCTGACTCTTTGCGACCCTATGGACTGTAGCCCACCAGGCTCTTCTGTCCGTGGGATTCTCCAGACAAGAATATTGGAGCTGGTTGCCATTTCCTCCTCCAGGGGATCTTCCCAACCCAGGAATCGAAAAATTTTAGGATACAGTGAAACTATATGTAACTTGGTTCTGTATTTTCCAAGTCTCCTGTAAATGTTATTATGCTTTCATAATTTAAAAAATAAAAGAAAAAAAAGAAATCGAGTGATTTCAGGGGGAAAAAAAAGACACGTGGTTTCATTTAGAGAGGCACTATCCTGAACCTTCACTCTGATTCCTCAGCTGGGACTACTCTCCTCCTGAAGTACTGTCCTTCTCTCTCTTGGTTACTGTAGTGCCCTATCTCCAGTGAAAAACTAAAAATACACTGAGTATAAACTATTAGTTTACTGTTAAATTTTCCAGATTCCCTTGAAGACATAACCATCTCCCATCAGCATATCAGCTCATGCTGGCTTTCTCTTTAATCTCTGCTGCCACCACCATTTCCATAATGCAAACTCCTTTATATTTCATATGCCCCATCTTCAGTGCCACCAGGTACTGCCCTCTGGGACACGCATTGTGTCAATATCATGTTCCCAGTCTTTCCTTCTGCCCTATCAGTTCAGTTCAGTTCAGTTCAGTTGCTCAGTCATGTCTGACTCTTTGCGACCCCTTGAATCGCAGCACGCCAGGCCTCCCTGTCCATCACCAACTCCCGGAGTCTACCCAAACCCATGTCCATCAAATCGGTGATGCCATCCAACCATCTCATCCTCTGTCGTCCCCTTCTCCTCCTGCCCCCAATCCTTCCCAGCATTAGGGTCTTTACTCCTCCATCAATCCATGGCCTTTCTAATAATTTTTCACTTTCCAAATATGGGAGGAATATCATCATTACTTCATTTTATTATTTTTTAATTTTCATTTTATATTGGAGTGTAGTTGATTGACAATGTTGTGCTAGTTTCAGGTGTACAGCAAAGTGATTCACTTATACCTAGGAGTTTATAAGCCCCTAAATCTCAAACTTTTCAAATATTGCTTCTTCTCCATTCTTATTCTTTCTGTAACTGAAAGTGAGGTCCAGCTGCTCACCAACCAAAGCCAATAAAGATTGCTGGAAAGGAAAGTTTGCTTTATTTTGGATGCTGGCTACCGAGCAGTGGGGGGAGTGTGGGTGGATGTGTGTCCAAAGACCAGCTCCTCCCCCAGCAGTCAAGGGGCAAGAGCCTTTATAGAGGAGGGAGAGGGCTATGTGACAGCCGAGTCCATTCTAATGGTCATCTTGAAATTGGTGGGATGACCAGTGTCATCTTGATTGTTTTAAGAACAGTTAATCTTCAGTTCCATGTTCAGTTTGTTCCCATTTCTTTAAGGTAAAGAATCTACCTGCAATGCAGGAGACACAGGAGATTTGGGTTTGATCCCTGGGCCGGGAAGATCTCCTAGAGGAGGGCATGGCAACCCACTCCAATATTCTTGCCTGGAGAATCTCATGGACAGAGGAGGCTGGTGGGTTACAGTCCATAGGGTCACAAAGAGTAGGACATGACACTCACAGAAACACTGACAACAGGTTTTGCCCTGGATATGTTTCTGGGCTTTCATTTAACTGATCTCTCTCTTTAAGTCCCAGCACCACTTCATTTATCACAGGTTTATGGTACAGTTACTATCTGAAGGCTTTCCCTGGTGGCTCTGTGGTGAAGAATCTGCCTCCCAGGGCAAGAGATGCAAGAGACGTGAATTCCATCCTTGGGTCAAGAAGATCCCCTGGACTGGGAACCCATTCTCAGTATTCTTGCCTGGAAAATTCCATGCACAGAGGAGCCTAGTGGGCTGTCATCCATGGGGTTGTCAAGAGTCAGACACGCCTGAGCAGCTGAGCACAATGAGCACATACTATTCGGTAGAGAAAACCTTTGCAAAATTGTCATTTTGACAATAATCATTTATTTTCCCAAATGATCTTTCCTTTATTTATTTTTTTAAGTACGGTTTCTCCGGGGTTTTTTGTCATTGTTATTTGGGGGACAGGGCTTTGGTTTTGGTTTTTTGCTTGTTTTCTGGCTGCTTTTTGCAGCACTTTAGTTCCCTGACCAGAGTTGGAACTCACACCCGCTGCAGTAGAAGTTGGGATTCTTAACCACTGGATGACCAGAAAAATTCTCCAAATAATTTTTCCTTCTTCTTCTTTTTTTTTTAAACCAATTTTATTATTATTTTTAGTATTTATGTGACTGTACCAGGTCTTAGCTGTGGCATGCAGGCTCTTAGTTGCAGCATGCAGGATCTAGTTTCCTGACCGGCATTGGGAGTGTGGAGTCTTAACCCCTGGACCACCAGGGACGTCACCCACAAATGATCTCTTAAACTGTTCACCCGTGGACTTTTGTGAAGTGAAACAATCTATGAGGACTTATCAAGAAACTGATGGCAGAAGTATGTTAACCGCAAACCCTACACCAACACAAGTAGGAACAAAAATGAAGCAAAAGCAAGAAAAAGTACTTCAAGTAGGCTGTAGCTGGGAAAGGCCTCAACACTCTATGCTACACTCTGAAGAGTGCAGCCTTTATAACGCCCTTTGGAACAAACCTAGGGTCCCATGACCTGACACCAGTTTCTAGCTCGTGACCACAATGCAGTGTATAGACTGTAAGTGGAGGCAATTCTGAAGGTTCCCACCAGTCTGAGTCCTGGGGCACGGGAAAGCTGCTGGAAGAATAAGGAACACTCCCGTTGGGGCTCGCTGGCTCATCATTGATTGCCAGGGGACCTGGTGTTGCAAGAGATTCTGGTCTGCCAAGCACACGATCTTTTTTCTCTGTTATCACTTCCTATCAGATTAGGGCAGTATCTAGAGACAAGACTACTTCATGATTCCAGAGAACATGGAATAATCCTATGCTGACACATTTGAAAAGCTAGACGGAAAGAGGTGGATAATTATTATCTACCAGCATCTCCTGTGTCTCCGGCATTGCAGGCAAATTCTTCATCTGCTGAGCCATAAGGGAAGCCCCTAAAATAACTAAATAATATATTTTAAATATCCTAGGTCAGAGAAAGAAGGAATTCTTTCCAATTTACAAATACCAATGTACTAATGCTTTGAATAGATAATGTACAAGAGAAAATTAGAGATATCAAAGTTGATTTATAAAAAGTTCTAGAATAAAGTATTAGCAAGTAGAACCTGGGAGCAGACTTAAATAGCAATATACTATGACTATGACTGTGTATTACAAGAATGCAAAGGTGGCTAAATGTTAGAAAATTTATATTAATGTTGGCCAAAGTGGGAAAAGCATACAGTCCCTTGGTAGATTTCAATAAAACATTCATAAAATTTAATGTCCATTCTTAATAAAAGGTCTTTGTAAAATGAGATTAGGTGAATAATTTCCTTGCTGTCAATACGTATCTCATACCAAAAACCAATATCATACTTAGCAATCAAACATTTATAATCTCTATAATATGACATTGCTTTTATGTGATAGACATTGTAATTAGACAAAAGAACAAAATAAGAAGTTTAAATATTGGAATGAAAAAGACAAAATTATTGTTATTTGCAGATAATAGGAAGTCTAAAATTCAGCAGAAAATTTTTGAAAAGTAAAAGAGTTGATAAGGTTTTCATGATATAATATTAATATTCAGTACTCAAAGTCTTACAATGTATTATAAGTATAACCCAAATTTAGTCCATCTTAAAAGTACATAAATTTATATAAATAAATTTTAATTACATAAAAAAACAGAAAATTACCAAGAAATAGCAAATAATATATGACTAAGTGAAAACGCATCCCCTATGAGTGCACAGAAAGATTCTAGTATAAATTCTTACAAAATATTTAATCTACAAAATCATCCTGTTTCTGGTCAAAATCCCAACATGACATTTATAGAAAGGAGCATTTTTTAAAAGTATTCAAAGTATCTCAAATCAGTGGTGACTGGCAAAAGCTAATCACACAAATAATTAGGCTATTGTAACTATGATGAATACTGTGAGAGAAAAATGCAGGTCAGTGTGGAATGTTTTAAATAAAATGCAGGTTCTTGTTTCATTCATTACACAAAATAAATTCCAAGTACAACAAATGTTTTAAAGTAAAAACCAAAATTACATAAACACTAGGAGAGAGACCGGACAATTCTTTCTATAATCGTGTGTGGAAAGTGTGAGCATGTCATGACAGCCAGTGATCACAAACAAAAGATTAAGAACCTCAACTATGTAACGGTGAAAACTTTCCAATGCCAGAAACAAATAAGAACCCTATAAAGAAAAAAAAGTTGAAAGACAAAGGACAAATGGGAAATACGTGCAATACAAATGATGGACAACCTGCTGCTACTCTGATTCAAAGAGTTGTGTAGTCGTTGAGAAAACATCATTCTTCCTCCCAAGGGAAAAAGTATTAGTT
This sequence comes from Giraffa tippelskirchi, assembly GCF_054371585.1. Lineage (NCBI taxonomy): Eukaryota > Metazoa > Chordata > Mammalia > Artiodactyla > Giraffidae > Giraffa > Giraffa tippelskirchi. Next base: position 215,848,099 of record NC_137275.1, read on the forward strand.
CTTCAGCTCATAGAATTTGTCTCCTGTCTCTACTGACCCGTTCCCATAGGCTTTGAAGGTGGAGGGAGAGGGATGACCACTGGCAGATCCTATCACTCACTCCTGCCAGAACTGTCAAGCACCCTTCGCGCATGCACACACACAGAGCATGTGAACATACCATATACACATATACTACACACATGTGTACACTCATGACAACATATGTGTGTACCCATGTATCATACATACACTACACATGCACACCCCACATGAACAGGCCATATGCACATTCACCACACAATGACACATGTGTGCAGACACAGCAGGCAACATAAATATGCACACATGCATTAATACCATACACACACTATACACATATGCTCCATATGAACATACCATATATACATGCCTCACACAACACACACATGTGTGTACACACAACCAACAGCACACACATGCACACATGTACCATATACACAGTATACACACACATACACACGCTCGCGCCCTTTGGGCACTTTATTGAGGAATCAGAACTGCCGGTCTGTGGTGTGTACCTTCCAGGAATACTGTTCAGCTGTTTCCAAGCTCTGCATTCTTTCTGGATCCAGAACCTTGCCCTGGAATGTGGTCCTAGAGGGAGTATGACCCGTCTGCCCCCAGAATGGAATCAGAGGAACTCTGCAGCCTACTTCCTGATTCCGAGCACAGGAAAGGACTTTCCTGCCTCTGCAAAAGGGCTCTGCTTTCGTGAAACAAAGCCAGAGTGTGCAGTGAGCTGAAGTCCCAGGCCTCCTCAGATTCCACTGTTAGGTTATCTGTATTAGTCGCTGATGGTTTTAGGAAACCCCCTTCCCTCTCCAGTTTTGGCAGCATCTTTCAGGGGGACTCAGGGCAAGGGAGAGGCCTCTAATCATGAGTGACTGCATGGGAGGCCACTGTGAACCATAAGCTGTCATATGACAACTTGTTCAGCCATGGTCACAGAAATTCCCCAGAATGTGCACAATCTTGGGACAGAGTCCCTGTGGCAAAGTCACCTGTGGAGGCCACCTGTGGAGGTCACATGACTCCAATGCTGTGGTGGCTCTGCTGAATCCCTTTTTGAAGATCGCCATCACAGCCCGCAGCACATTTTGGGGGCAGTATTCTGAGTCTATAAGTGAAATCTTTTCCAGACTGTATTCAATTTTTGGAAATAGGTAAAACCATTTGCCATATGTTCTAGTGCTTTTGTGTTTGTGATTGGGCCGAGCCTCGTGGCCTATGGGATCTTAGTTCCCCACCAGAGATCAAACCTGCACCCCTTGCAGGGGAAGCACGAAATCTTAATCACTGGACCACCTGGGAAGTTCTCGGCATGTTCTAGTTTATAAAAGAAATGTCCATAGAGAATAGAATTGTGGTTGCCAAGGGGGTGGAGGGGGAATGGAGTGGGCGGTGGGGTTAGCAGATGCAAACTATTATGTGTAGAACGGATAAACAACGAGGTCCTACTGTGTAGCACAGGGAACTCTATTCAATATCCTGTAATGACCCTGAATAGAAAAGAACATGAAAAAAAGAATGTATATATAACTGAATCACTTTGCTGTACAGTAGAAATGAACACAACATTATAAATCAACAATACCTCAATAAAAAATTAAATTAAAAAATGCCTAACAGGCTAAGTTTTAGTGATGCATATTTTGTATGTGTGTATAACATTTTCACCATATGTAGAGAAACAGAGACGGAAACCCACGAGGTAATAAACCTACTCAGTGTTCTTTGGTAACTCATAAACACATTTTATGAGTGCAATTCCCAAAGGGGATTTCTGAAGACTTTTTCAAAACACTGATAGCATCAGTAGAATAAGTGTTTAGTTTTTCAAAGTATCTACTTGGAAGAAGTACAATTTAGATGAAAATCTAGTATATTTGGGGAAAAAAGTCTCAATAGAGTCACAAACTGTCTAGCAGATGTCCTCTTCTTTCTAAATGCTCTTTTCAAAGGCTTAATCAGTGTATCTTCCCTTCCTACATGAACCTCACTACCTCCCTCCAGCAACCAGCCAGTCTGATGAACCATCAGCTCTTCCATTTTCACCCTGGAAAAGTCTCCCTCTATTGTGATCTTTAATGTCTCTTCATGAAATGTCCTGCCTTTGTTCATATTCTTATGCCCCTCCCCCCTTCTATTACTGGAATTTCCCTCTTAGATTTCTCCATCTGACAAAACCCTCCTAATCCCTCCAGGTCCAGCTCAAACTCCACCTGAGTAGCCATTGTTACCCCTCTCCTTCTTCTTTCTTGCACCCTTTGTCTCTCTTGTCATTCAAGCTTCCCTAGTGGCTCAGACGGTATAGAAGCTGCCTGCAATGCAGGAGACTGGGGCTCAATCCCTGGGTCAGGAAGATCCCCTGGAGAAGGGAATGGCTAACCACTCTAGTATTCTTGCCTGGAGCATTCCATGGACAGAGGAGCCTGGCCGGCTATACTCCATGAGGTCACAGAGTCGGACAGACTGAATGACTAACACTTGCCTCTTCTCATTCTGCTTGTAGGGTAGAAACTCCATCACTGAAGGTACTCAGCAAAGTTTGCTGGGTGTTGTGAAATGAAACCTGGGCTGATGTCTCAATCACAGGGGACATTCAGGGTCAAATGAAAGCAGATGACATCCGTTTGTTTCAGTCGGGCAAGAGTCCAGTCTGCTCCCGATGAATGCTAAACCAACAGGTGGGACTGTATTTCACACTTCCGTTCTCATTCCTTTGAAAGTATACTGGGAAGTTGCCTGGCTACACTCCAGACAGAGGACACATGTCAAGTCCTCCTTAGAGTTTAAGAAACATGTCTCAGACAGATATGATCCATTGGAAGTCATCAGTTTGGGAAGAGTAGTGTTAGGCAAAAAAAGAAAACAGTATTGTCTGAGAATAGAAAGGTCAAAGACACAGGCTGTGCAAGTGAGGTTGGAAATCACACCTAGCCTTTGGACAGGGAACATTTTGGTCAGTTGTCTGATGTTCACCTGGCTTCCTACTTCCATGTTCATTTCTTGCTTCATTTTTGCTGGTACCAGAGAAAGTATATATAGGTGTAACTTCCGGAAAAAAAATATCAGCAGAACTAGTTTTGAATTATCTAATCATTTTTTGCCATTGAAGGAGGATTTTACAGTTTTTGTTACTGGTGTGTAAGATTTTATGTAGGGAATGATAGATTATCAGGGAAGTGTGGGAATCAACAATGCTCAACCATTTGGGGAACACTTTGTTTGCGGCAAATATGTTTAACAAAGGGTTAATAGTCTTATTATTAACCACTAATTTGACATGGCTACCAAGGCTCTATACTTAGCAGGAAGGACCACCAGTAATGCATTTCTCCAAGTGACAGACAGGCTCAAAGAGTGGGCTCAAAGGTGGACTCAAAGCAACTCCAAGCCAACTAGACAATGACATTCAGCAAACCAGTAGCTAAAACAGAAACAAACCTGTGGTGATTCAGCAAGCTTATTTCTGAGGCGGGGAGGGGCGGGGAGGGAAATGTCTACGTACTTTGGTCTTAGCATAAGTGTTGAGTTCAGAACATTTCCAAAACACAATACAACTCAGACTACGTTAGGCTCTGATTTCTTTCACAGGGAGTCAAATTCCATCCCTGTGTACTCTGAATGTTGGTTTTTGTTTTTCTTTTTCTGTTTGTTTTTTAAGAAAAGCTTTCCTTCCACTGTAAGTATTCTTTATCAATCTTACAAACATAAATGACTTTAATGGCTTATCACCACCCTCAGAGTGGGGTTCCTGAGGAATTGCCTTAGAATTAGATAGGCATTCACTCAGATCAGAGAATTTTGGAGCTTCTCAATGGAAATGCTGAAAGGTTCAGTATAGCTGAGCATCCTCTCCAACAGGCCCAAGTCTCAGACTCTCATTCCACTCAGAAAGCATCTGCTCAGAAGCATTTTTAATGCTTATTTTATTTTTTATTTTTGGGTTAGGCAAACGTTTTTTATTTTTTTAATTTAATTTTTTTAAAATTAGTTTATTTTCTATCTTTAACTTTACAATATTGTATTTGTTTTGCCATACATTGACATGAATCCACCATGGGTGTACATGTTTTCCCCCTCCAGAACCCCCCTTCCACCTCCCTCCCCATCCCATCCCTCCAGGTCATCCCGGTGCACCAGCCCCAAGCACCCTTTATCATGCATTGAACCTGGACCAATGATTCATTTCACATATGATAATTTACATGCTTCCATGCCATTCTCCCATATCATCCCGCCCTTGCCCTCTCCCATAGAGACCATAATACTGTTCTATTTATCTGTGTCTCTTTTGATGTCTCACATACAGGGTTATCTTTACCGATTGACGAAATACCATATATATGTGCTAGTATACTGTATTGGTGTTTTTCTTTCTGGCTTACTTCACTCTGTATAATAGGCTCCAATTTCATCCACCTCGTTAGAACTGATTCGAATGTATTCTTTTTAATGGCTGAGTAGTAGTCCATTGTGTATATGTACCACAGCTTCCTTATCCATTCGTCTGCTGATGGGAGAATAGGTTGTTTTTCTTGCTGCTCAGTTACAACACTTTCTTTCAGTTTACCGGAGCACAGCATGGTGGATGACCAAGCAAATAATTATGCAAAGCAGAAGCCATACGGCATTAAAAGATAAGTCAATTTGGAAACTTGTGTTTCCAAAAGTGCAGGCTAATGCACTAGAATTATCCATAAGCTAGCAGTCCAAAACATTTGTTCTCGGGAAACTGGTGAAGTTCCAGGGATTTAGGGCAATGACCTGGGTGACAAAGCTGACGAAAGCTGGGTGGGTGACAAAGGGCCAGTTGGCAACTCACTTGCAGGCGGAGGTTGAGGACGATGACCTGGCTCATCATCCTTAGAAACCTAAATACAGACCACAGTCCCAGGCCACACAGGCAGCCCCCCAAGGCACACAGGCATCTCCCCAAGTCCGTTCAGCACCATGTGTCCCTCCTGATGTAGGTCTCTGCTTCTGCGGTCTCATCCAGTGACAAACCTTGCCCTTTCCATGCCTGGCTCTCAGTCAGATTCACGTGCTCCCCCAACTGTATCTCCACTGGGGGTTCCAGCTCTGTTCTGGCTCCACCCCCTTCTGAGTGATCTCTTTACAGAAGTCCACAGGGGTCTGGGCTGGTCTACAAGGTCTATCAGGGCTTCCCTTATAGCTCAGTTGATAAAGAATCTGCCTACCTGCAGGAGACCCCGGTTCGATTCCTGGGTCAGGAAGATCTGCTGGAGAAGGGATAGGCTACCCACTCCAGTATTCTTAGGCTTCCCTTGTGGCTCAGCTGGTAAAGAATCCGCCTGCAATGCAAGAGACCTGGGTTCGGAAGACCCCCTGGAGAAGGGAAAGGCTACCCACTCCAGTATTCTGGCCTGGAGAATTCCATGGACTGTGTAGTCCATGGGGTCGCAGAGTCGGACAGGACTGAGCAACTTTCACTCCCACAGGGGTCTGCGGGCTCCCCTGGTGACTCAGCACTAAAGAATCCACCTGCCAATGCAGGAGATACGGGTTCAATCCCTGGGTCGGAAAGATCCCCCTGGAGAAAGAAATGGCAACCCACTCCAGTATTCTTGCCTGGGAAATCCCATGGACTGAAGACCCTGGTGTGCTGCAGTCCATGGAGTCACAAAGAGTTGGACACTACTTAGCAACTAAACAACAATAACAGGGCTCTGCAGCGGCAGCCTGCAGTTGTTGAGGGAGAGGAGGTGGGAGGAACGACTGCAGAGATGAAGGGAAGTGGAGGAAAGTGTTGACACCAGAGGTGTGTTACAGATGGAGATTGAGAGATGCAGTCTCACGAGGTCAGTTACCTTGGTGGAGTTTCTTCAGCTTCCATCTAATCCTGCAAGCTCTTCCAGATTCACCAAACTCAGACTGGTATTCAGGCCAGATAGCTATGTGTTAATTTTCTCCAAGACGTCTGGTAAGAATGCTCATGAATGCGGTTCCCAGGCAGCCAAGTCAGACTCAGTTGTTTCATGCCTTTGGCAGCAAGCTGCAGACTGGAGTCTTCAAGTCTGGCAGCCTTGTGCAACATCTCCTTGACAGGGACTCATGCAATGGGAACACTTAGACTCTCTGACCCAGACCAAGACACTGTCTTCCTTGTTCAGTTCGAGATGCTCTGCCCAGCTGCTGCCCCTTTAAAGGCCCTGTGATAACAACTCCCCTTTCCTGGGCTCTGCCCCTTTTTGGCCAGAAGGCAGCTTTGGTGGAGAGCCTCATGGCTGTCCCTGACCATTCTAGCACAGCACCAGTGTCCACATCATCTGGTGTTCATCTCTGTGAGACTGCAATGAATAGGAATCATCCCAAGACAACCCGAGTTCCCTCTGGTTCTTGGAGCTGAGCCCTCTTTCAGGTTCTAAGGTCCACTCTTCACTGGAAGGCACCTTGGACAGAAGGAATCATGGCTTGTGGTAAGAGCTTTACATGCTTTGCCCTGTCTCATCCATTCTTGGCTGTACACAGTTCAATTCAGTTCAGTTTAGTCGTTCAGTCATGTCCGACTCTTTGCAACCCCATGGACCTCAGTACTCGAGGCCTCCCTGTCCATCACCAACACCTGGAGCTTGCTCAAACTCATGTCCATAGAGTCAGTGATGCCATCCAACCATCTCATCCTCTGTTGCCCCCTTCTCCGCCTGCCTTCAATCTTTCCCAGCACCAGGGTCTTTTTCAATGAGTCAGTTCTTCGCATCAGGTGGCCAAAGCATTGGAGCTTCAGCTTCGCCCTCAGTCCTTCCAACGAATATTCAGGACTGATTTCCTTTAGGATTGAATGGTTTGATCTCCTTGCAGTCCAAGGAATTCTCAAGAGTCTTCTCCAGCATTACAATTCAAAAGCATCAATTCTTCAGCACTCAGCCTTCTTTATGGTCCAACTCTCACATCCATACATGACTACTGGAAAAACCATAGCTCTGACTGTACGGACCTTTGTCAGCAAAGTGATATCTCTGCTTTTTAATATATATGCCTGTGGACCCTGAGAAATTATGTCCTTACCCTTCCCCCAAATCTCTGTGCATCACTCAAAGGAATGTATCTTTTTCAAGGGGAGAAGGCAGACTTCCAGACCCAGTTATTTAACTAAAACCTCTGGCCATTGGTCACTTCCACCGCTGGCAGTCTTGGCACATTTCTAAGAGAAAATAGAAGTATTCTTCGGCTTTTGCTATAGCCCCTTATAAGAACCTAGGAAATACTGTGGTAGAGTTTAAAATCTATGATTGATTATTTTTAGTAACTTATGGTAGGCAAAATTCTAAGATAGCCCTCATAATCTCTACCACTTGGTGTCCACAGTCTGAATAATCTTTTCTCCTTGATTGTGACTTACTTTTAACCAACAGAATATGGGGGGGGGGGAGTGATGGGTTTTTGCAGGTATAATTAAGGCTCCAAATTAGCTGATTTTTAGTTAAAAGTAGATTATCCTAGGTGGGCATGACTTAGACGAAAGCCCTTTAAAAGAGGAACTGGGCTCTCCCTGTATTCAGAGATTATCCTTGCTGACTTGATGAACTGGGCAGTCTGTTTAGGAATCCCAGATGGCAAACAAAACAAAATGGCCCTCTAGGAACTATGATTGACATCTAAGGCTTGAGGATAGCTTCCAGCTGACAACCAGCAAAAGGTTTGGACCTTCAACCATACCACCACAAGGAAATGAATTCTGCCAACAACATGAATAAGTATAGAAGAGGAATCTTCTCCAGTTGAGCCTCTTGATGAAGATGCAACCCAATCAACACCTTGATTGCAGACTTGTGATACCCTGAGCAGAGAAACCAAATAAGCCAAATCTGGATTCCTGACCCATAAAAGATTGAAGATAATAAATATGTACTGTTTTAAGCCATTGCATTTGTAGTAATTTGCTACACCGTGGTAAAAAAATTAAAAAGCATATACAGTCTTTGCTATAATTCTCTCAAATATCTCATCTTCTAGTTTCTAGTTGTCCTCCAAAAATCACATTTACCAAAGATTCACAAAAAAAATGTTTAACAAGTCTGAATCAGCACTGTGCAGCAAAGAAGGATACATTCAACAATCAGAGACTCTGGGAAATTTTCAGAAGGTCAAAAATATAAAGTTTAAGTTAACATCTGGAAACAGAATTCTTAAGGAGGAAGCTAGTCTTGTTTTAAAAGTTATTTTGGTAAATTATTTTAATTAAGGTTGATGCCTAGGTCATAGATTGGTGGTAGTGGTTTAGTCGCTAAATCATGTCCAACTCTAGTGATCCCACAGACTGTAGCCTGCCTGGCTCCTCTGTCCGTGGGATTCTCCAGGTGAGAATACTGGAATGGGTTGCCATTTCCTTCTCCACAGGATCTTCCCAACCCAGGAATCAAACCCGGGTCTCCTACATTGCAGGCAGATTCTTTACTGACTTAGCTATGAGGGAAACCCCTAGGTCATAGATTAGTGGGGAAAAAAAGAAGGAAAGAAAGACAGCTAAATGGTTCTGCATTTCGGAAATGAAGGGGATTTCATAAAGAATGAAGATAAGAAGGATTGGGAAGGGAAGAGAACATCGAAGAACAGAGATAACTAACATCTGCTTTTAATTATTTAGATATCTAAAATATAATATTCTCTTCTTATAGGGAGAATCATGGCCACAAAGATGCCTGCATATTAATGCCAGAGCCAGTGGGTAAGTTATCTTCCATGGCAAAAGGAACTTTGTAGATGTGATTAAATTAAGCATCTTGAGATTACTCTGAATTATCCAGGGAGGCCCATTGTAATCACAAGGATATTTACAAGTGAAGTGGGACTGGGAAAGGGAACAGGAGCATCAGAAAGAAAGATTTGAAAATGCCACACTGTTGGCTTTGAAGATGGAGAAAAGGTCACAGTCAAGGAACATAGGCAACCTCTAAAATCTAGAAAAAGCAGACAAATGGATACCCCCTTAAGCTTCCAGAAGGAACACAGCTCAGCCAATATTTTGACCTTGGCCCAGTGAGGCTCACGGCAGACTTCTGACTTTCAGAACTGGTAAAATAATAAATTTGTGTGATTGAAAGTGTGGCAATTTGTTTACTGCATCAGGAGGAAACTAACACACTCTCCATTCACATTACCTAAATGCCCCAAGACCTTATGAGACTTTGGGTGGAAATCATGAAAAGAAGCTGAGTTCTGCAGGTGGGTCAGTGCCAGGGGAACAGGGACCCCACACAGGAGGGTGAGATAACCTATTAACTAACCTAATTCATAGGAAGCAGAAACTTGACTGTAGAGTTGACATAACACATCCACATTTACTACCTCATGGAATTTTCAGAAACCTTAAAAGACAGTACTGGATGCCCCACCAATTTTGTGATGGGGAATTAAACCAATCTGGTCTAAATCTAAGTGTCTTGGGCTTACATTGAGAAGGAAACCAAGCAGTACCCATCAGATTTTTATTTGACATGTGTAATAGGATATTCAATGGAACACTTTCTCTTATACAATTTTATTTTTATGTTTTTGAATAGCAATATTACTATTAGTAATAATAGTAATACATGTTTAAGCTCCTTGGAAGAAAAGCTATGACAAACTAAGACAGCATATTAAAAAGCAGAGACAGTACTTTGCCGACAAAGGTCCGTCTAGTCAAAGCTATGGTTTTTCCAGTAGTCATGTATGGATGCAAGTGTTGGACTATAAAGAAAGCTGAGTGCTGAAGAATTGATGCTTTTGAACTGTGGTGTTGGAGAAGCTCTTGAGAGTCCCTTGGACTGCAAGGAGATCCAACTATTCAATCCTAAAGGAAATCAGTCCTGAATATTCATTGGAAGGACTGATGCTGAGGCTGAAGCTCCAATATTTTGGTCACCTGTTGGGAGGAATTGACTCACTGGAAAAGACCCTGTTGCTGGGAAAGATTGAGGGCATGAGGAGAAGAGGACAACAGAGGATGAGATGGTTGGATGGCATCACCAACTCGATGGACGTGAGTTTGAGCAAGCTCCGGGAGTTGGTGATGGACAGGGGAGCCTCGCGTGCTGCAGTCCATGGGGTCACAAAGTGTCAGACACGACTGAGTGATTGAACTGACTACATGTTTAAAGTCAAAACAAAATAAGAAAATAAACACTTAAAAGACTCACTGTTGTCCTGTGGAGGTGTCCACCCCATTCTCCCTTGCTCCATTTGCATCCATCTACAGCAATTCATTGCTTTCCAGTGTTTCTTTATATAAAACTGAACAAATGGTCTCATCCCTCCTTTCTTACATAAAAGGTAGCATATGATATACATTATTCTCCATCATTTTTCCTCATTAAAACAATACAGCTTAAAGATCTCTTCACACAAGTGCATAGAGTCCTTCCTCATTCCTTTGTTATAACTCAGCGTATTCTATTGTGTACAAAGAAGTATCAGAGTTCATGTAACTAGTTTCCTCTTGGGAGGCACTTGGGTAGTTTCTAAGCTTTTGTTATTATAAGCCGCGTCATGATAAATAATCTTGTTCATGCATCATTTGGAACGTATGCAAGCGAAACCACAGGACAGGTCCCCGAGGTGGGACTGCTGGGTTAAGGACAACGGAAGCTGGACAAAAGTAAATATTGCCAGATTTCCTTCCATAAAGGTTGAACTATTCTGTACTCCCATTAACAACGTTTGAGTACATATTTCCCCACAGCCTCAGAAGACACTGTGTTGTTAAATCTCTGAATTTTCCCCAAACTAACAGGTGAGAAATGATACCTCACTAACTGGCACTTTTCTTTTCTTTTAAGGGTTTTTTTTTTTTTTTACTGTGGATCATTTATTTCCCCAGTCTATTCATTTATAACCACTTTAATCCTTTTCATCAATTCATTGCTATCATTCCAGCGTTTCTTTATATAAAATTGAATACATATTCTCATTCCCCCTCTTTCTTACATAAAAGATAGCATATGATATACATTACCTAAAACAGCAAAAATCTATTTGCATTCCAGTCCTGCCACAAACCTTATTTCCCAAACACCAGATCAGTCATCCACTCAGTCCTAAACAGTTCTAACCTGAACTGCACCACAGCGGTACCTTGAGGAATTTTGTTCCCCTTCCTTCACTTTTTCTTCTCATTATGTAGGAAAACATCAAATTAGGCATTAAGTGATGTGGACCATTTTTAAAGTCCTTACTGAATCTGTTACAATATTGCTTCTGTTTTATGTTTTGGTTTTTTGCCCACAAGACATATAGGATCCTAGCTTCCAGACCAGGGATCGAACCCTCATGCCCTGAATTAGGAGACAAAGTCTTAACCACAGGACTTCCAGGAAAGTCTCCATTTCTCTTAAAAGTAAGATTGAGCATCTTTTCTTGTGTTTAGGAGCCATTTGGATTTCTTTTTCTGTGAACTGTATTTTCCTATAATTTGGCCTCAACTTGGACTCTTTTTACTTTGACCAAATTTCAGAAAAATCGAAAAGAATAGGTTGCATGCACTCCCATATTCTAAAACAAGGATTTTCAAGTGGTCTTGTGAACATTAGCCCAATACCCAGGTTGTAAAGTGGTTTAAAGTTGAAAAGGCCAAAAGAAAGGAGTTCTTTGGGGAAAGCTGTTGGCATGCTGTGCATTGTCTCTCTCCCACCATGATGGCAGGAAGTAGGGGGACTTTCCTTAGGGCAAGTCGGGAAAGAGGAGCTTCCAGGGGACCTCCATTCAGAGACTTTATGTCAGAGAACATAGTGCCTGGTATCTGATTCCAAGGATAAGAAACCCAAGGGTCAAGAAGCTGAACCTGTCAGGCCAGAAGCAGGACCGAAAATTGGGAAATACACTGGAATACAGTGTAAGCTGCACTTCCGCTAACAGAGGCCAAAAGGTTGAATAGGTAAAAAACTAAAGTCTGTGGTTGGAGTGATCTGTGACGGTGGGGCAGTCCCTCGTTTGGCCTGACAAGGGTCTGTGAGTTTTTGTGGGTCAAGCAGATACCCGGGCTGGGGTGCCATCTTGATGTGACTTCTTCCCAAAACGGCAGATCTCCAAGGGAAGAGAATTCCAACCACGCCAGCAGAAAGAGGCTGTGGGATGCTGCACTTTCAAGGGCAGGACGAGAGGTAGTGACTCAAGAGCTCAGGATAACAAGATATAAAATATCTAGATACACCAGACAAAAATAAGCATTAATTAGCTTCTAAGTTGAAAACTGTGCTGCACTGTGCTCAATTGCTCAGTCATGTCCAACTCTTTCTGACCCCAAGGGCTGTAGCCTGTCAGGTTCCTCTGTCCATGGGATTTCCCAGGCAGAATATGAGTGGGTTGCCATCTCCTTCTCCAACAGATCTTCTAGACCCAGGGATCAAACCCATGTCTCCTGCATTGGCAGGAGGATTCTTTATCAGTGAATCACCCAGGAAGCCCAAGCCAAAAGTTAGAATATGCTAGACAGGAACACACACAAATGCTAAGTGGGGACACATATGTTCTGGGATAGAAGCACTCTTTATTTAATACATCCCCAAGAAAAATATGAAGATTTGGGGGGGGCAGAATTTGACCAAATAATTCTTTAGTTTACATATAATAAATATGTATACATGAATAAATACATAATAAAGCCTGAGGATACTGTGAGAATTAACAGAAAAAGGGTGGTAACTCATTTTTACTTGATATTTAAAAAAAACCTACTTTAAACTCAAAGCAGGCGGTATTGGCATAGGAATAAATTAGTACAATGAAAGAGAAAGTTCGGAAATAAGACTCTAGTATTTGATTCAGTATATGAGTCAAATTGCCAGAGGAAAAAATAGCAGTCAAGCAATATGCATAGAACAACTGGCTAAACCATTTAGCAACAATAAAAATAAGAAAAGACCCCTCCCAACCTCACTCCTTATACTAAAATAAGTTTCAGAACATTTAAAGACTTAAATTTTTTTTAAACTGCTGAAATATAGTTATTATTTTGAGATTGGAAGGTCCTTCTAAGCATGGTTCCGAGGGCAAAATACCTAAGAAAAGAGACTGATACACTTGACTACACAGATTTAAAGTTTTTGTGTGGCAATGTATGACACAAACAAGGTCAAAAGGGAAATGATAAAGTAGAAAATGTGTTTACAACATAGGTGACAGCTGAAAGTGAAAATCACCATAACATAAAGAGCGTTTTCAAATCAATATAAGACAAGCCAACTACTGAGGAAGAAAAGGCACCCCAACAGAATTACAAAGGACCGTCAACATGCAAAATAGTCAGAGAAATGCAAACAAAGCATTGGACAGTCATTTTCCACCTACCAGATTAATCAAGATTAAGGATATCAATGACGTCACTTGTGCTGAGGCTTCCTGCCGGTGAGAGCATAAACTGGCATAAACCTTCTTTGAGATTTCTCTGATAGTATGTAGTGAATCTAGAATGTATATAGTTTTCATTCCGACAACTTCACGTCTAGGAATTTAGCCTGAATGATAATTGTATACAACTATATAGTGGCATATAAAGATAGTAAACATCTGAAAACACTCTAAATGCACAACACACAGAGTATTGGTTAAATAAATTAGGGTACCAACTTTTAACGCTGTTACTATTGACATGAAAAAAATGTGTCCAGGATATGTTGATGGAAAAGAAGCATGTTAGAAACCATATGCCTCGCTTGATGCCGTTTTGGTAACCCCTAGCTGTGCCCAAAAAGTATGGATATGGAAACATATCCATATCCACACACATACATATATCACCAAAATGACTCATTCGTTCTCTGAGACAATGGGCATGCACTCTTCTTAAAACTGATTTGCCTCACTGAATCATTCGCCCACAGACACACAAAAAGGCACACCCTCTTTCCTCTCCAAAACTGAGCACTTGAGTTTCACCAACAAAGGCTGTAGGAGGCAAACAGTCCTTAAAAATACCATTTGATTGACTTTTACTTACCACTGGCTTTCTCTTTGATGAATAAATGGAAAAATTAAAGGTTTAGGAAATCAAAATATGAGATTAGCAGTATGAAGGGAGCCTTGAGAATTCTTTTTTTACTTCCTTTAAAATCAATTTAAACATTAACTTTCTTCCAAGCTACTGTGGAATGTTGAAGATAATCAGTTCTGCTCTGGTCTTCACCTTAAAGGGCCCAGCTGCAATTATAGGTCTGGAGTTACGGGTGGACTGTTACATATTTCCCCTAATTAACCTCCATCTATTTTCGTTTTTTATGGCTCCTTCTAGAAGTGGTGAGGGAAGGTATCTACAGTGAAAGGATAAGTATAAAAATGCACAGGTGCTACAATACTAAAGGCAGTAACAGTATATATATTGTGTTATATATATACATGGTTTGGAAATAGAAAAACCTGACTCTCCCAAGAATCAAATGGTCCTGTCAAATCCCAAATGAGAACTGGACTTCCTGGCAGAATATTTGGCCCCACAACTTAAGTTACATATATGTGAGAACCCATCTCTCCATTTTGAAATGGGGAAATGCTAACCCCTAAGCTTCCCACCACACAAAACTGCTGTGAGGATGGACTGAAAGAACAGGTATAAACAAAAACTATGGGGGAGATAAATAAAAACTATAGGCACCAAAAACAAACAAAAAAAAAGTCAGCCAGGAAACAAACTGTCCAATATCTGGGTAATCCTCCGATTTTTATTTTTAATTTAGAAGGGCACTCAAGACTAAATCTTAGCACTCACCTCTATACACTGTCACCAAGACAGTTAATTAAGAAAAGAGCATTTCTCCATCTCTACTTGAGGACCAAGCTTTATTTAGTGACCCTCAACTCTGACTGCTACCTAGTCAGTCCTTCGACAGAAGGATGCTGAATGCTTACAGGAAGACTCACTATTGGTCTCCTGTGATGCTCTCCTGCCTTAGCCAGGAATCCGCTTGGGAAAAAAAAGGATGGTGCTGTGGTAAAGCTAACCAGGCAAATTCAGAGAACTTAAAGCTGCCTTCATGTGTATGAGAAAATGATCAGGAAAGAACTGCAAGAAAATGGTGTGTCTTTTCTGCAAATGTTCAGCACCTGCTTCTGTTAAGTATTAACAGCAAGCAGCTCTGTGTTATAATCTGGAACATTCAGAAGAAGGGGCAAAGTCTATGTTTTTGCTATTTCCGTACTCTTTCATGAACTGCTTCTACGTTTCTGCACATGCCCAGAAGTACATTTTACTTCATATTTCGTTAGTTGTTTTAGGCAGACACTTTGGACACCAAGCAAATGGGATTTCTTCCTTTCAATGACAATTATGCTAAGTTCCCATATGGACAACTGTAGCTTCTCTGGCAGTTAATTTGAGAACTGGAAATTAGGGGGAACTACAGAAATAAACGGTGTTCACAGAACTGGTAATGGATAATAACGAGGGGGGGGAGGCTCAGATTCTTTGAACAGAGGGGGCTTTTGAGGGAAATCCTTACTCATCAGAGACCTTACTCAATACTAACCACAAGAATTTGTAATGATTCCCAAAATTAATCCAAGAGCTGTGAAACAGTCTAAATATGAATTGCTGCACATAAAAATTAAAAGTAGGAAGCTGTCTGTATTAGTCTGTTGAGAGTTCTACTCTATAGTCACCTGAGATGAGGGCAGGCGTGGTTCTACACGTTGACCCTAAGTGGTAGTCTGAGCTGGTACCTCAGGACGAAGGACAACTATTCCTAACACTGTCCAGTACTGGTCGGGGGCAGGGCCGACAGCTGACCTTGAAAACCTAAGCATCTCAGTACCACTTCACTCTCTCTGACTCTCTGCAGTTGAGAAGATATGCCTTGGGCTGGGAGCAGCTTCATAGAGAACTTTCACCTGTTCTATTTCTGCCCTTTTCTCCTCATCAGCCCACAAGCCCAGGCTGCTCAGATGTGTCCCTCACTGATGCCCGGGGAGCCAGTGGAGCACATGCCAGCCCACCACATCGGAAAGGCTGTCTCTTTTCTTTAGGACCCCAGTGTTGCCCAATTCTAGGACCATGTTCATCTGTGTTGCACCCTGAGTTGGGCAATAAGCTGCCCTCCACCTCCTTCCCAAGCTCTCTATTCTCCAGGCCTGGAGAGAAAGGGAGAAGGTGGAAGAGGACATCACTGTCCCTTCGAGAAGCCACAAGGCTCTGCCTTTCTCCCTTCCTGCCTTGCTGAGCCTTGGAGTTACACTGTAGTTTAGGGAGGAAAGTTCAGGAACACTGATTCGAGCTTCAAAAGTCAAATCGAATCCCCTCCATCCATTAATTCAGCATGTTGACAGTGGGCCCAAGACTGCTTAACACCTAGTATGTCATGGTTAGTGACAAAGTAACACTCGTAGTCACTGATGTTGTAGATAAAATGCAGGATCGTGTAAACCACATTGTTCCCCTCCCCTGTAAACACACAGGTTCTGGCCATGGGCTTCATAATTATTGCAACCTGTTGTTATCACAAGAACCCTCAATCTAAAGCACATTCTTAGGAAGCAGTGATAAAAAAATTTAATCAAGGCTGCTATAAACATTCATGTGGAAGAGAACTAAGTTAACAGAATATTTTTTTACTGGAAGACTCATGGCTTTTGAATACATATAAGACAAAGGGAACTGTATTAAAGGAAATGGCTGCCTAACAGACACTGCAAGGAACTTATCGGAGTGGGCAGGATAGTACACTTTCTTTTTCTTTCTTCCTTTTTTTCAGTATTTTAAAACACTTTATTTATTCATTTTGGCCATACCACACAACATCTTACTTCCCCCACCAGGAATGAACCCATGTCCCTTTCAGTGGAAGCATGAAGTCTTAACCACTAGACCACTAGGGAAGTCCCAGGCTAGCATGCTTTCTAATCAGTGCGTCACTAACTGCAGGAAAAGGGGTACTTCTAAAGTGTCTGACACGTTTGCCTCGGTCAATGATCTCTATCGTTTGCAACGACTTCCCTCCTACCGTCAAATTCTAGCCCACATCTAAACACATCTCATTGGTGGTGGTGGACTCGCTAAGTTGTGTCCGATTCTTGCAACTCCATGGACTGTAGCTCGCCAGGCCTCTCTGACCATGGGATTCTCCAGGCAAGAATACTGGAGTGGGCTGCCATTTCCTTCTCCAGGGGATCTTCCCGAACTAGGAATCAAACTTGTGTCTCCTGCATTGCAGGCAGATTCTTTACCAATTGAGCTACGAGGGAAGCCTGTGTATGTCATTACTTATTGTAAAAGAACAGATTCTGAATTCATAACAGAGATGCTCTGAAGGAAGAGGCAGAGACTCTCAGGCATCACTTGGAGGAGAACACAGGCCCAGCCCACGTGACCTGTGGCCTGTGGTCAATATCACATAGTACATCAAGATTCTCAGGTTCAGAGATACAGAGAAGACAGCAGCAATTCCTGAGTGTCCTCCTTTGGGGGGATGCCAAAGAGATAGTGACCGTCTTGAATCTAAGAATGGGACTGTAGGTCCACGCACACACGGGGCCTCTGCGCAGACCCCTGAGAAGCTGTCACACCATCTGCTCCAGCAGCAGTAAGTCCTCTTCACACAGTGCCCACCGGCGATCTAGATACAGAGGAGGAAAAGAGAGTTCACTAACACACGCTGGTTTTCCCATGGTGATCCCCATGTGCAAAGGAAGCAGCCCGGGAGATGTGCCACCAGTGTGGGTGGCCAAGGAGCCATCACTGACCTTGCTCTTTTCCTGGGACTGGAGGGCATTTCCCGCCCGCCCCCGCCACCCCCCCCCCCACAATGTGCAGAGTTACCCATGCCTTTCACCTGCTCAGTATCTGTTGAGCGCAGGACAACCTCCCCACACCCGCTTTGACCCTCCTCGATCCCAGCTGTTCCTCATGGTTCCAACCCTCTCCTCCCTCCATTCCACTCATTTCTCAAAAATGACGGTCGCACATACCACACTGCTGAGAAGGAGAGGAACGCAAGGACAATCACGACAGCCATGGAGCCCAGCCCAAGGCCCACCATCTGCGGCAGCACGAGTGTGAGTGATGAATCTGTGAGACGAAAACCGCACACTGAACCCACAGTACCCGGAATCACAGCCCTCCCAGCAGATGCACGCCCACCTGTGCTCGCTCCGTACTAACCAGAGCTTGACCCTGTTGAATAAACCATCCCAAGAAGGCCAGAGTGCCTCTGGGCCCCCTGAGCTGGCCCCGAGAACAGGGCATCAGGGAAACACTGTCCCACAGCACTTTTGAAAAGGGAGTATAAAAACTAGGCCACGTTCTAACGTGAATGTAACTTCAAGGGATAAAAGCTGATCTTTTGGGGGCACACAAACACGTACTGCATCCTGGGTTGTGTGTGTCCATCCTCCCTGAAGTCAATTACACTTGATCAGTTTTTACGGACAGATTTCCTTTGCCTTGAGGAGGACGTCATTCTGACATCATTTGGAGTTTTGCTCCAAAAATGATTGTTTAGCTCGGTGGTCAAATACAGCAAACAAATCATCTCTGTTGAGTAGAGTCATCTGTCACTTTCCCCACACATCAATAAGGGTGATACCTCCCTGCTCTGTTCAGCAGGTTTCCATGAGTATCAAATAAGAAAATTGATGTAAAAGCTCTTTGAAAGGCATTCATATGTTCTATTTGGGGGTGCATGGCATGCCAACTCCAGGGAGATCCCTGGTTGTTAACGGGAAAACACCCACATTTGAGTTGTATATTTGGGCCAAATGACTAAATCAGAGGATCATGTTCCAAACTAAAGACCTCATTTTAACTTGCAAGGACTTACTTACCACGTATTATGTGCCAGACACTGATCAAAAAACCTCCCCTAACTACCCACTGGTTACCATAATAATAGAACTAAGTATTATTACACTGGGCACTATTATTATTCCCATTTTATAGAAGAAGAACCTAGACATGGATTGATTAAGAAACTCCCCCAAGATCACCCAGCTACTAAATGATAGAGCCAGGATTCAAACCCAAGCTGCCTGACCCCGGGGTCTTTGCTTTCGACCACAGGACCACGTTCTCCCAGTGCAGATCTGACTTCAGCTTTATCTGCAGCAGAGTGGGCCATGCTCTCTCCCAAAGTTAGGGGCGACAGACCAGATCTTTCCTGCACAGACTGACGATGCTGGGGCCTTGGTCTGTGGTAGTTCAAATTCCTCTTTGGAAGAACAAAAATCTGTACAATGGAGCCACCAGACTTTAAGATCTTGGGGGGCTGACTCTGCATACATAGAATTAAAAAAATAATGCCACCAAGCCATAGAATAAATTTAAGGATGTGCATCCATTTCCAAAATTTTCCAGATGATTTGTTACAGCTGTCATTGTTGGAATATCAAATTATAGTCATCCCTTGGTATCCATGGGGGATCTTCTGAGGCCCCCCTCAGATACCAAAATCTTCAGATGCTCAAGTCCCTTATATAAAATGGTACAGCATTTGCTTATAACCTACTGTACATTTTAATTCATCTCTAGATTATGGGCTTTCTTGGTAGCTCAGAAGGTAAAGAATCTGCCTGCCATGCAGGAGATCCAGGTTTGATCCCTGGGTCGGGAAGATCCCCTGAAGAAGGGAATGGCTACCCACTCCAGTATTCTTGCCTGGAAAATTCCATGGACAGAGGAGCTTGGCAGGCTACAGTCCATGGAATCACAAAGAGCTGGACACGACTGAGCGACTAACTATAATACCTAATACAATATAAATTCTGTGTAAATAGCTGTAAATAAAAAGTAAATGCTAGGTAAACAGTTGCCAGTGTGCAACACTCAATTTTTGCTTTTTGAAACTTTCTGGAATTATTTTTTCTGAATATTTTCAATCCACAGTTCATTGAATCCATGAATGTGGAGCCTGCAGATAAGGAGGGCCAACCGTATTTCATTTTTCTGTACCCTCCTTTTACTGATGCCCCAGGCATATGCTTAGTTCACCCCCTAGGCAACCCAGCAGTGCCTTGGAAGAGCTGAAAACAGCAAAAGCAAATATCTGCTACTGTAAGGGGAGAGAAGCTTAAGAGGAAAAATAGCCTTTGAGCTTGAGACCCTCAGAACATAAGATGACTTAATTCCCTGGCAGTGAATGTGGTATATTTGAGAACAGTTCAAGCCACTTAACCATTTCAACATCAATTCTGTGCTGTCTAACACAGTAGCCACTAGCCCAATGTGGCTATCTAAATCTAAATTAACTTAAATTAAATTACATTTGAAATTCAGTTTCTACAATGAGGTACCACCTCACACCAGTCAGAATGGCCATCATTTAAAAATCTACAAATAGCCAGTTTTTTTCTAAATGTCCTATGGACATCTAATAACAGCATATGAGATACAAAATATATTTAAAATTTTGTGGGATATAAGATTGGGGCTTCCCTGGTAGCTCAGCTGTTAAACCTCAGTTCAATTTACGGGTTGAGAAGTTTCCCTGGAGAAGGGATAGGCTACCCACTCCAATATTCTTGGGCTTCTCTGGTGGCTCAGATGGTAAAGAATCTGCCTGCAATGCGGGAACAGTCCATGGGGTGGCAAAGAGTCAGACACGACTGAGCAACTAAGCACAGCTAAGCACAGGATATAAGATTAATATAAATAGAAATCTATTATATTTAAATTATTAATGACATCATTCAAGATGTTCCTATTCTTATTTTTTCTGCACTTGATAAAATAGTCTCAGATCAATGTTAATATGTCCCACTATGATTATATATTTTTTCTTTTCTCTTATAGTTCTTCTGATTTTTGCTTCATGTATCTTTGTTTCTTTGTTGACAGGTGTCTAATGGTTTATGATGTCTATCTTCTTTGTGAACTGTACCTTTTATCATTAAAAATATTCATCTTTGTTTCATTGAAAAATAAATAAATTAATTTAATTTAAAAAATAAAGAGGAAATTCTACCAATATATTGTACTGTAAAAAAAAAAAAGATCTACAAATAACAAATGTTGGAGAGGGTATGGAGAAAAGGCACCCTTCTATACTGTTGGTGGGAATATAAGTTGGTATAGCCACTGTGGAGAATGATATGGAGGCTTCTCAGAAAACTAAAATTAGAATTACCACATGATCCAGCAATCCCACTCCTGGGAATATACCCACATAAAACTATAATTCAAAAAAATACATACACCCCTGTGTTCATAGCAGCACTATTCACAATAGCCAAAACTTGGAGACAACCTAAATGTCAATGGACAAATGAACAGATAAAGATGTGGTACATATATACAATGAAATACTACTCAGCCATAAAAAAGAACAAAATAATGCCATTTGCAGCAATACAGATACAACTAGAGATTATCATACTAAGTGAAGTAAGTCAGAAAGAGAAAGACAAATATCACAGGATATCACTTATATGTGGAATCTAAAATATGGCATAAATGAACTTATTTACAAAACAGAAACCTTTTCAGAGACATAGAGAATAGACCTATGGTTGCCAAGGGGGAGGGAAAGGGATGGACTGGGAGTTTGGGGTTGGTAGATGCAAACCATACATTCAGAGTGGATAAACAACAAGGTCCTATTGTACAGCACAGGGAACTATATTCTATGATATCCTATGATATCCAGATATCCTATGATAAACTAGAATGGGAAAGAATATAAAAAAGAATGTCTGTAGGCGTATAACCGAGTCACTTTGCTGTATAGCAGATTGGCACAACATTGAAAATCAACTACACTTCAATTTTAAAAATTTGAAACAAAAATTCAGTTTCTCAATCATACTCTTTTAAGTGCACATTTCAAGTACCCAGGAGTCACATGTGGTGAGTGGCGACCACACCGGACATCTTTGCTTTAAAACCTTTCCGTCACTGCAGAAATCTACAGACTGGCATGGCTCAGATCTCTACAACCAGGCTGAGAACAGCATGATTCTACTGGAGACTCTACAGAGGAGCCGGTACAGCAAAAGCAGAGTAGAACACATCTCTTGCTAAAGAGCCAGGCAAATGATCCGCTCAGAAAGTGTTGTCAAGAGACTTTCTAGAAAAGCATGATGCATATTGTTTGGCTACTTTTGGTATTCAGAAGAAAAAGGCCTTCACGCTTTTAAGAAGCCATATTATAAAATGGGAGGAGGCTGTCTGATTAAATTAGAAATTAATAAAGAAAGAATCAGGAGTGACTTGAATGACCAGATATTAAAACAGTGCAGTATCAGTACAGGAAAGGATACATCGGAACAAAATAGAAAGCCCAGGGTCTTTCGTGGTGGCCCAGTGGTTAGGAATCCGCCTGCCAATGCAGAGGTCACAGGGTTGATCCTTGGTCTGGGAAGATTCCACATGCCTCGGGGCAGCTAAGCCTGTGAGCCACAACTTCTGAGCCTGAGCTCTAGAGCCCGTGCTCTGCAACAAGAGAAGCTGCCACAATGACAGGCCCATGTACCGCAACAAAGACACAGTGCAGTCAAAAATAAGTAAATTTTTAAAAATAATTTTTTTAAGTAGAAAGTCCAGAAACAGACCCAAATATATAAAAGAATTTCAAAGCTTGAATACTGGAGTCAGATTGACCAAGTCTGTATTGGAACACTACCACTTCCCAACTGTGTGGCTTTGGGCAAGTTATTCAGTTACTCTGGGCCTCAGTTTCCCCACTGAGGGATGCTCCAATAATATGGGAATCATAACCACAGTACCCACCTTATGAGATTATTGTGAGAAATAAATGAGTTCAGACAGGTTAGAACTGTGCCCGGCACACCAGAAACGATTGCAAATGTTAGCTATTGCTAATATTGGCATGATTCTTGCTGGTAGAATAGCTCCTGGTTATATGTCTTTTTTTCTACATTGTACATGTGCTCTGTGAACTTGAGTCAATCCAATCATGGTATAGCCACATGCTTCTCTAGGGACTTCTCACATTAATTTCTTACTGAGAAAATTTACAACTGGCCAATGGGTATTACATTTTTCAAAGCTTTGCCATCTGGTTAACCCTCCCTTCCATGACCTCATGCCATTTTTCTTCTCAATCACTTGTAGAATATTCTTTTAGAAACCCAAGTGAGTGAATCATGTGTATATCCTAGATTCTCAGTGACTTGTTCCTTAATCAGTTAATCCATTAGGCTTAAACCAGTCTCTGTAGGGTGGCTCCTGGAAGAGGTTTAGGGCTCAGGAGGAGTGGCCTTATCTTTAACCTCTTCACTAATGGAAATATCACAGGTGCTGAAAAATCAGTTTAAAAGGCCCCATTCCTACTCTTAGATTTTGTGACAGCTTGAGGACTTCCTATGGTTATGGACTTTTTCCATGAATTTACATGAGCAGGGTCATTTTCTGAAAGCAACAATTCTGTTCTCCAAAAGGTACAAATAATGGCGCTGTGACTTCTACTTAGTGTGTTAAATTTCTCTTTGCTAATCTAGGGTTCCCTTCTTTGAACCCCCTGAGGAGGGCACGCATGTGTGCTAAGTCACTTCAGTCGTGTCCGACTCTGTGCGACCCTATGGACTGTAGCCCACCAGACTCCTCAGTCTGTGGCATTCTCCAGGCAAGAATATTGGAGTGGACTGCCATGCCCTTCTCCAGGGGATCTTCCTGATCCAGGGATTGAACCCGCGCGTCCTGTCTCCTGTATTGACAGGCGGGTTCTTTACCACTAGTGCCACCTGGGAAGTTGCCCCTTAGGAGTAGAAGATGGCAAAGGAGATCAAAGTAGAAAACTAATTTAGAGATAAATAAAACCTGATGAACCAGTAAATTATTGAATTCATCCTCTCTTGCAGCTTAACAAATTACCATACTTAGCAATAGCACCCATTTATCAGCTCACAGTTCCGTGGGTCAGAAGTTCAGGCACACTGACTGGGTTCTCAGCTCAGGGTCTTACAGGGCTGAAATAAGGATGTCAGGAGGTCTGCATTTCCCTCTGAAGTCTCTGGAGAAGAATCTGCTTCCATGCTCATGCAGCTTGTGGGCTAAATTCAGTTCCCTGCAGTTGTAGGACTGAGGTCCCAAATTATTACTGGCTGTCGGCCAAGGGCTGCTCAGCTCCTGTAGGCTGCCAGCATCCTTGCCATGCGGTCCTCCCCATCTTCAAAGCCAGTAGGAGAAATCATTGTATCAAATGCATCTCTCCCTTGGAACCTCCAAATTCCCGTCTCTGACTTCTAGACGCAGATTTAAAGGGCTCACATGATAAGATCATGTCCACCTGGATAATCTCCCTATTTGGGACTTCAGTTACCACTTTAAATCCTTTCACAGCAACAACTAGAATAGTCTATGAATAAGTAAGAGGAGGTGAGTGTACCCCAGGAACCAGGAATTTGTGAGGCTGTATTTTTAATAGAATACTACCTACTACAATTATGAAGGTTCAAAATGAGTGTGTGTATGTATGCATATATACACAAGCATAGAATATTCATACATATACATACCCCCTAGGCTTGTATCTGGATGTCAATCTTCTCTGGCTTATTTGATAGTAGTGCACCTGCTATGTTTCATTTTTCATCAGACTGCACTACCAGTTCCCCAGTAATCATTCAACCCAATCCAGTAAATTTTGGTTAAGTACCTACCGCTTACCAGGCACTGCTCTAGCTCTTCAAATGCTGTCCCTCAAGGATATGAAATCTAGTAAGAAAAGACAAGCGCACAGTGGCTCGAAAGTATTGTAGAATGGCTAAAGAGAGGGAGGGAGAGAGATCCTGTCCTGTTGAGGAAATTTTTAAAGTGTCAAGGAGAAAATGGCATTTGATTTTAATCTCGAAGAACAGGAGGGATTGTAACAAACAGAAACTGCAGGAAGGTTATAGTGTGATCCAGGTGGAAGTAAGCACAGAATCCTATGAGCAAAGACATTAAGGAGAGAAAAGAAGGGACACAGGCAGAGAAGTGCAGGCACATTGGTTTAAACGGAGAAGAATGGAGATGCAATCAGAAGGGTACATTGGTGTCCAACTGAGGCCTTGGAAACCAGACTAAGAAGTACTGGCAGGACTTCCCTGGTGGGCCAGTGGTTAAGAATCTGCCTGCCAATGCAGGAGGCTCGGGTTTGATCCCTGGTCCAGGAAGATCTCCCATGCCACGGAGCAGCTAAACTTGTGCCCCACAGCTACTGAGCTGGCACTCCACAAGACAAATCACCGCAATGAGAAGCCTGGGCACCATAATAAAGAGTAGCCCCTACTCACTGCAGCTATAGAAAGGCTGTGTGCAGCAACAAAGACACAGCGCAGCCAAAAGATACATAAATAAATTCCCCCAAAAATAATTTTTAAAAAAAGAAATAGTGGAGAACTCTGGAGGGACCACCAGGGGAAATCATAAAATCAGTACTGCACCTTAGTAACATGTCAGGTGGTAGTGTAGGCTGTAGGGAAGAGGGAACCCCTGAACACTCTGATGGGAGATAAGAAATAGGCTTGGCCAATCGTCCAAAGGCCTCTGCTCAGGGAGTGAACACAGAAATGACAGAGAGGCCTGCCCAAGTGCAAAATGTGGGCTAAAAGAGAAAGAGGAGGAGTCATAAATGACTCAGAGGTTTCATGCCTGTGACTGAAGAATGTTCCCTGATGAGAATGTACACTTTCTCATCATCTCACGTATCAGATGATCTTGTGCTATGACTCAAGAAAACACAGGCTCAAGTACTTTGTGGCTGGAAAGGATTGCAGAGATCTTGGAGGAAGGCAATGTAGAACCAGCCAAGTTAAATATAATTTACAAGACACTCGACTGATTACGAGCAGGACTTGGGCAAGGGAGCTCAGGCCTTTGCATTTCCCATCAAACCCACTGCTGGCTCCCTAGTGGTCATCACAAAGCCCTCTTAGGGGAATGTACAAAAGGTAAAATAGCATAATTCATCAGCGGGCAAAAGCAAGAATGGGGCTGTTGCTTGGCACAAGTGAACCGAAATAATCTCAGGACTAATTTGGATCCTAGTTCTCTCCAGATTACTTTCTGAAAGGGCAGTCTCCAAAAGTTCTGCAAAAGGAGACTGCCAGGTGAGTGTACTACCCAAGTAAACCCTGCACATAGACATATCTGTGCTAGCATTCCCTTCAGAATTTCAACACCACAGAGAGTTTTCTATTATCTCAGAGCTTTCTAGTAACTTGTATTTAAAGGTTCAAACTCTCTTTCAATATGAGGGGGAAAGGGTACTGCCAAAAACCACTGAGATATTTCCAAAGCAAAATCTTTCCTGTTAATCTCGGTAGAATGACTGTGGCCAGCTCTGGCCATTTCTTCTATCTAGTTTGAGTTTGTTATTCACACCAAACAGCTGTGGAAAGCAGTAGATTCTGGAAGCTATTGTTTCTGAAAGGCCTATCCACGATGCTTGTATGCCTCCATTTTTCTGATAGAAGCACCTCTTTTCCTTGTAGGAACTTCTTTCTGCCCTTTAAGCTTTGGAGAATGGATTGGTATAAAAATTTCCAAATGTTGGAATGTGTGATTGTTTCTTGTGGCCATCATTCAATTCCAAAAAGAGGGGCTTAGCTAACCGGAAAACAGAAATGTACCGGTGCACAGCCCTCACTTGTGATGCTAAGTGAAGTTAAATAAGACAAAGACAAACGTGGTATGATCTCAATGACACATGGAATCTTAGAAAGCTGAAGTCACAGAAACAGAGTAATATGGTGGTTGTCAGGGGCTGGGGGCTGGGGGCTGGGGGAAATGAGATATTGGTCAAAGGGTATAAACTTCCAGATGTAAGACAGGATCTAGTGTATAGCATGGTGACTATAGTTAACAGTACTGTATTGTCTACTTGGAAGCTGCTGGGAGAGTAGATCTTAAACATTCATATATACACAGATTTATATATATATATACATGTATATATATAAATTACATATTATAAGGTGATTATGCGAGGTGATGGAGATATTAACTAACCTCATGGCAGTAATCATTTTGCAGTATATGCATGAATCAAATCACACTGTACACCTTAAATTCACACATTATACATAAATTATTTTCACAAGAAAACTGAAGAAAGAGATAGAGGCCCTCACTACCTGGCAATATGCAATCCAAGACAGCTGACGGTCAGGTAACGCTCAACGCCCAGATGAAACACCATGTGCCCCACCCTTGTTGAAGTTGGTGTGATGAGAGATAAAAAGATGGGAAATAAGTTCAGGGGATAAGCAGACAAATGAAGGAGGGGGGCTTCCCTGATAGCTCAGTCGGTGAAGAATCCACCTGCAATGCAGGAGACCTGGGTTCGATCCCTGGGTTGGGAAGAGACCCTGGAGAAGGGAAAGGCTACCCACTCCAGTATTCTGGCCTGGAGAATTCCATGGACTATTAGTCCATGGGGTTGCAAAGAGTCGGACACGACTGAGCAACTTTCACGTTCAGACAAATGTAGGAAGCTTAGTTCTCCAGGTCCTTCCCAATCATTTCCTGCTAGGTACCCCCCACTGACAGGGTAACACATCCCCCAATTGTAAGGCACCATCTAGTGGAATCCTCCTGGAAGCAGGGTGATGTGTGGGCTTTTCCTAACCAACCCAGCCTACTGTTTTATGCTGTTCTGAGGTGAGGGACAGGATGTAAGGAGTTAAACTGATACTCCAGGCTACAAGCAGAATTCCTCAGGCAGTTGCTAGGATGCATGAACCACAAGGAAAAGGTCCAGACTCAAAAAGGTCGTAAACTTGACAAGATTTCTGGTATTAGCTACAAATTAATGGAATTCCTATGAGTCAAATCCAGTGGCTGGCTGCCCTCTGGTTTACAGAAATGTCCTGCCAGGGAAATCCCAGCCTGGCAAACAAGACCTGTGGTAGCTCAATCCCGAAGGCAACTCCTCCACCCAGATCACTGGCCCCCAGAAGCAGAAGGTTTGAGCTGTAGGGTCCTCAGCGAGCTCCTCCCCGCTGCATCTCTAGGGAGAGCTCTGAAGCAAAGAGACAAGGTGCTCCCCCATCAATCAGGCAGAGCCCGAGGCAGCCAAACTGACTGAGCAGGTGACCCATTCTGCTGCCAGCCCAGGAAAGGCTTGCTTTTCCCGTCCAGCAGGATGGGGTGATTGGTATTGGTCCCCTGGCAACTGCATGGTTCTTTTGCGGGAGAAGGCGGGGGTGCTGTGCTGGGTCTTAGTTGCAGTGTGCAGGCTTCTTCAGTTGTTGTATTTTGGCTTCTCTAGTTACAATGCATGAGCTCTAGAGTGTGGCAGGCTCAGTAGTTGTGGAGCATGGGTATAGTCGCCCTGTAGCATGTGGGATCTTAGTTTCCCAACCAGAGATTGAACCTGTGTCCCCTGCACCAGAAGGCAGATTCTTGACCACTGGACCACCAGGGAAGTCTTGCACAGCACAGTTCTTTATCTTTTCTTCCCATTTTTTAATGATTTTATTTATTTAATTAGTTATTTTTTGGCTGGGCTGGGTCTTCGTTGCGTCACAAGGGCTTTCTCTAGTTGCAGCAAGTGGGGGCTACTCTCTAGTTGCAGTGCACAGGCTTCTCGTTGAAGTGGTCCCTTTTGTTTCAGAGCATGGGCTCCAGTGAGCACAGGCTTCAGTAGTTGTGGCTCACAGGCTTAGTTGCCCCACGGCATGTGGGATCCTCCAGGACCAGGTATCAAACCAGTGTCCCCTGTATTGCAAGGCAGACTCCTAACCACTAGACCACTAGGGAAGCCCTTTTCTTCCTTTCTAAGTGAATGTATTTATTGTGATTATCCAC
Source organism: Giraffa tippelskirchi (assembly GCF_054371585.1). Classification (NCBI taxonomy): domain Eukaryota; kingdom Metazoa; phylum Chordata; class Mammalia; order Artiodactyla; family Giraffidae; genus Giraffa; species Giraffa tippelskirchi. The sequence goes on from NC_137275.1 coordinate 215,876,792, forward strand.
CTTCCCCTTTCATATTATATATTGTGACTTGAGAATGGTTAAATTTGCCATTTAATCACAGATTGCTAAGTAGATCATGAGAAGCACATCTAGATTAAATAGGTCAAGAGGAATGGATCATCCCCTGGTCTTGGACCTGCATTTAGTACAGATCCACCTTTGGACTGTCTTCCTCTTGGGTTCCATTTTTGGTTATATGGAGGATAATTCCACTTTCTTAATGGAGGATGTTTTTCTAAATAGTGTGTGTGCACGCATGTGCATGCATGAGAAGTAGCCAAATGGTTGAAAGTAGTGGACTGTTTGTAGCTCTTTGCTTTGGTCTGCCAACATGGTTTCCTCTTTTCCTGATGGATGGAGATCATATCCCCCTCTCAATGCAACCCTTGTGGGATTGCCCATCACACTGATCTGCCCCCAACCAGCCATACCAATAAGCCCCAAACCCCAAGTAGGCTGATCATACTACCCCATCTCCTCTTAACAGTGATTCATCCAATGGATAGTCACCTGCCTAGGAGAAGAGACTCCTGAAACTGAAAAACTGTCTGTCCCCACTGATGTGGCTAAGGCTGGGAAGCTGGTGCCCATCCCGCCCCATCACGTAGTTCACAGTAGAAGAAAATGAAGCCAGCTCACACTTAGAAACAGAGGAGACAAGAGACAGATGGAAAGGGAGAGTCCTACTCATGGTGTTAAGTGCCCAGTCCCAGTTCCTGGTGGTGCCACTCGGGTCCTGAGTCCACGTGCTCCCACCACCCCCATCCTTTTCAGCTATGGCTAGTCTGAGATGTGTCTCAGACCTGTGACAGTTTAAAAAGAAATCTCATTAACAGACAGTTGATGCTGCCGAGTGAACAGAGGAGAAATGAAGACAGAAAATGGTTTTACCTTTTACATGAGCCCAGACTGCACAGGCACTTCTTCTCACCTGTAAAGAAAGTACAGCAACATATATAACTGGGCGGCATGTGATGTCAGTTTAAATATCACAACTTTGTCCTCCAAGTTGCAGGGTTTTAGCTCTTATTTTGGACAACATGATGTTTAATGTCTCATCCTGGGGACTTACCTGGTGGTTCAGTGGTTAAGAAAGCATCACCAGCTCAATGAACATGAATTTAAGCAAACTCTGGGAGATAGTGCAGAACAGAGGACCCTGGCATGCTGCAGTCTGTGGAGTCACAAAGAGTCAGATATGACTTAGTGACTGAACAAAAAGAACGATCAGTGGTTAAGACTCTGTGCTTCCACTGCAGGGGTTGCTGGTTCAATCCCTGGTCAGGGAACTAAGATCCTGCATGCTGTGGCCAAAAAAACAATTCTCATTCAGCTGTAACATCTTAAAATTTAGCCTTATGATCACCAAGCATTCAAAGGGTCTGGCATGGCAACAGAGACAGAAGTGACCCTAGGAATGATTACCCTAAAGCTTTCCAATGGATCTCAGGAAGCACACACTCCAGGGAAAGAGCAGGGATGGCGGTGAATTCATTCCCCTTGCCAGCTCTCAGCAACTGGCACTGAATGCCTGGAGAATGACATTGAAGAGGACTCAAGGTCACATCAGGTTCAGCAAGACATAGTGATGCATGTTATGGGCAAGGCTATGAGAGGGCTTGGGACATACAAATATTTCACTTCTCTAGATGACGGTGCTGAGCTCATTTATTCAGTCATGTCTGACTCCTTGTGGCCCTGTAGACTGTAGCCCACCAGGCTCCTCTGTCCATGGAATTCTCCAGGCAAGAAATACTGGAATGGGTTGCCATTTCCTCTTCCAGGGGATCTTCCCGATCCAGGGATTGAACCCTCTTGTGTCTTCTGCACTGGCAGACAGATGCTTTACCACAGTGCCACCTTGGAAGCCTTGCGTCAAGTGCATTTAATAAAAGATAATATGCAAGAGTAACCAGTGAAGGGTATATTTCAGGATACTGGGGGAGAAAAAGGACCTCAAACAGCAAGCCTGTTACTAGGGAACTGAGTGTATTAAAGGAGAGAAATTGACAGGGCCAGATAAAGAAGGGAGCTCATTAAAATCTAGTGCCTTGATCAGATGTACATTTTATAAACTCATTATGGCGGCAGGATTTAGCAGGGGTATAGGGAGAAGAAGAGGCAAGAAGATGAGTTAGAAAATTGCTGTTCGGACAGGAGATGTCAAAGGCTAAACAGTGCTAATGAAAGAGAGAAAAAGATGGTTTTAAACGGCATTAAGGTGACATAATTGACATAATTTGATAAAGGACTACACAAGAAGATAAGAAAAAGAAAGACAAGAAATATTCCTAGATTTCTGTATTGGCAACTAGGAACATGGTAATGTTACTTAGTGGGGCAGATGCATAAAAGGAAAAACAAAAAGAGGGGACTGGAAAACTCATACTTCCCAATTTACAAAGCTCTAGTAAGGGCAGTACTGGCATGTTTGAAATGGCAGCCAAAGCTGACTAATACACCCTCCCAGATCAAAGTCTCAGCCTGAGACAGCAGCTCTGAGCAATCTCTAAATTGCACACATACTCTACTGTCAGTGTTGTCTATGGCTAGAGATACCAAGTCAGGATCTCCAGGTGATATTCTAGCAAGAAGGCCTCATCTCAGTCATAAATACCTCTGCAACAAGTTAAAGGCAATATATTCTGGACTTTAGTCTTTTAATTCTTAATCCCTACATAATTGTCACAAAACACTACCAGACCTTTCTGCTACTTGGACATAGTTTTATATCAAGCATGATAATGGCACATTTAACTTGTGTCCTATACAAAATTTAACAGCATATTTCAGTTTTAAATATGTGATGAACCTTACACGCAAGATGCCTCAAATTCATCAATCAAGAGATGTTTCTATTAATAGAATTTTTCTAGTTTTCATTGTCAACCAATATGAATTGATATCAAACTTTGAGTTCTTCTAGGGCAACCATGACAATGCTCCTTCCAAAAGCTCTTCCACCCCTGACTGATGGATCCAGCTCTGGCTATTCTGCTTGTCCAGCTCATTATAATTATTCATTCTGTAAAGAGTATACATGTCTCATGTTTCCATGTTTCTCATGAGTTTCCATGTCTCAAGAAAGAACCACTGCTAGAAACACATAGACTCTTTAAGGATTGCGAGATGAGAGTGGGGCTTACGCATCAGCCAAGGAAGTAACAGAAGCAGAAAATAGAGCCAGAAAATAGTGCTAAGCATAATCCGCCCCTCCCTCTTGCTTCCCAGAGAATGAGGGAAGGCAGCAACCTGGCAGGAGTACAGGGAAGTGGCAGAAAGATCTAGATGTTCCACTCCAGCTCAGGCTTCCGCAATGCAATGGGATGAGGGCATTCGTAAAGCTTAGGAAGAAACAAAACAAATTCAGTCCAAACACAGATCCAAACAGGTTCCCTTAGCAAATTCAGAATATCCACCTCTAGAAAGGTTTCACCTGCCCCTCTTTTACAAAGTGAAAGGGTTCAACACATTTTTATGGTTCTTATATGCAGTGTTCATCTCAGATATGGGGAAAACAAATGTTCAAATATTTAAATTTTACATGAAAAGGAAAATATCAAATTCACAAGAGTTTTTAAAGAAATATACCTCATTCCATTCACTTGTGATTCGTAATATAATGCAGTAATCATGCCCTGTTTTCAAGGGTGCATTATAATATTTCCCATAGTACAGCCTGTCTCCAATAGATATCTCCATGGCATCATCAGGAATATCCTTGGCCAGCACTTCTGCAGTCACGTATCCACTGGCCTCAGAAGATTTGCTAAAGAATGAAGCAGCCTCTTCAGAATCACAAGCAAATGTGCTTTGGAGGGCCAAGGGAAGCACTAACACTTGATATGAACTGTAAGAGAAAAGAAAATGTCTATCAGACCCTTGCTCGGGTGGGGAGGGGGGTCATTCATTCATTTACTCACACTGACTGAGCACTGGCTATGAGATCAACGCTTTGCTAGATGCTGGAAATACAACACTGGATAAAAGTCCTTGCCCATGTGGGCTTCACGAACTGACAGCTCCAACAGTCATGGAACTTCAGTTGGAACCAATAGTGTTCAGGCTTCATGACACTGAGAGAGTGATCTCTCTAAGTTCTGGCTGCAGGTGGCTACCTGGTAAACTGCCTGGAGCATACGTGTCATAAAGTTGATCTAATCAGTGATTTTTCTCGTGGGCAAACAAAGTCCAGCTGGGGAAAGGGTTCAGCAGTCACATGGAGGCCTATTGCCTACAAGAGTTAGTGCACTAAGTCTGCCAAAAGGCTCCACGTAATCACATGAGGAGCCTAAAACAGAACTCATGTGACGGACATTGCCTCCAGTTCGTGGACTGATACGGAAGTTCCTATGAAATGAATGAGAAGCACGCAGTGCAAAGTCACCGTGAACTCATCTACTCTGACAATATCCTTCGACAGCTGGAAAGGGAAAATCTTGTATGTTCCTTACATGTGGACAAAGAAACACACTAGCAATCTGGCTTCATTTTATCATGTTTCAGGATTATTTATCCCACCAAATAGAAAATCTGTCAGTGAAAGAAAGTGTAAGAACAAAAACACTCTGAGAATAAATCACATCTTCCTCTCTATTTCCATCTGTTTGGGCTCATCTCATAGTAAGTTTTGGGATGTCTGCTTTCTCTATCAGGCTTGATAGTAAGGATTTGAATGGTTTACTCTTGCATCCTTGCAAATCTTTGCACAGTTCTTTGGCTATGACTGACTCCCCACTGATGTTTCTTGAGTTGAAATTTCAATAAAGAAGAAAAACATGCATGAGCACCAAATATGATTAGGATATTAGGATAATTTCCCAAACTCATTAGCACATGTAATTCTGTTTTACCAATAAGTATACACTTCCTGCTCCACATTCCTAATGCCCCATCTCCTGCTTCCTAAGAGCCCATGAGTTACTAGGTTAATTGCAGTTGTTGGATTTAGAGAGTATCTACCCACCAGGCTCCCCAAATTCCTAGGTGTCCTCAGGCCCCTGATTTCCACAAAGTTTCTGGATTCACTTTCAGCAATGAGCTGTGTACAAAAATAACAAAGTAAAGCCTGCAGGGCAATGCTTTGTCACTGCCACCACTAGTAAACATTTACTAAGCCTCACTGCCACAAAGGAACACCTATAACAACAAACTTTCCTGGGGACTTGAAGATGAAGACACCCCTATGAATCACAGACACAGGTAAAAAAGTAAATGGGCAGCAGGCTCCATGCTGTCTGTAAGCACCTCTTCAAGTCCCTCTCTTCTTACCATGTAGGTAGTGATGTTCACGTGCAAGTTCAAGGCCCACTTGAACTCATCTGGCTCTGAACATTTCCCAGTAGAGGTACCATTCAAGAGGCATAAAGCAGTCTCCCCAGTTAGTATGATCATAATCACCCGAGTCGCTTGATAATTGCACAAACTTCCAGCCCCCATCCCAGACCTACTCAATCAAAATCTCCAGGAGAGTCTGAGAATTCATGTTGCTGATAAAGCACCCTAGGCGATTCCTGGAATCTGGCAAGTGTGGGTGACGTGAGCGTGAGGAGAGCCCGGCTACAGGCTGCATCATCCCCCAAGATCACCCGGTCAGGGAGGCGAGGCGTGGGGCCGGAGCCCCTGCTCCAGCAAGTGTCCAAGCCGCTGCCCCACCCTGGATAATGCACACGGCAGCCTCTGGGCTGCCACACACTGGCAGTGCTGCTTCCCCCAGCTCAGCCCAGGTAGTTGGGCCAAGGAAACCACCTCAACATCCTGCTGGTAATCAGTGCCAGTGACACGGGGGAAGCAGTCATGGCTGTTGAGAGCATGACTGTTTCAGAAGGACTTTTCCCCTCTTTCTCACCAACCCCCCCCCAATGACTCACAGATCTCCACTTCCTGTTTTGGAGGCACTGGCCGGCTCAGAGCCACAAGGGTAGACTGTCATCTGGCTTTTCTTTCTGCCTTACACAATTATCTGGCCTAAATATCATGTACGTATTGCACATTCTCTCAGGCACTGAGGTCACGACTTCCATTCTCCTTCCAGCAACAGAATTACAATGCCTTCCAGTAACTTGTCAGGAATTAAGACACAGAACAACTTAGGCCATACACACATGCCTGGAAAGACTTTTGAGCATGTACTGAGCTCAAACGAACAGACGCGAAGAGCCCAAGTTTTATTATAAATGGACACACAGATAATTTTGCTAGACTTTCTTTTGACAGTTTTGTGATATCTCATGAATTTTACCCTGATTGTACTGTAGGGTCATTAGACTGAAGGGTCAGGAGAGACATAGGTAGTGTGGGTTAAGTCAAGGAAGCAGGTTATTGCCATCTCCTCTTTTTTTAAGTTAATTTTCATTGGAGTATAACTGCAGTGTTGGAATAGTTTCTATGGTACAGCAAAGAGAATCAGGTATACGTATACACACATCTCCTCTTTTGTGGATTTCCTTCCCATTTAGCTCACCACAGAGCACTGAGTATACCTGTGCTATACAGCAGGTTCTCATAAGTTATCCATTTTCTACATAGTAGTGTATATGTATCAGCTGCAATCTCCCAATTCATCCCACCCTCCTCTTTCCCTCCTTGGTGTCCATGCATTTTTTTTCTCTATGTCTGTGTCTCTATTTCTGTTTTCCAGATAAGATCATCTATCCCATTTTTCTAGACTCCTAGACTCCTGTCAGTAAGTCACTCATGTCCGCAGGTGAACATCAATCCTCCTCTCTAAAAAGGGAATATTTCTGCTTTCCTAATCCTGCTGTGACCTGTATAAACAAAAAGCTTAATTGAACACAATGTAGTCCACCACCTGAGGTAAATTAATTCCACCCTAATGCCATCTGGAGTCCCAGAAGCAGTTATTAACAACACAATGCCTTGCCCACGTCTCAGACTTGAATGAATTAAAAGAATTATCCAAATGACTCTCCCAGAAATCACTACACACACCCCAAGATCACCCTTAAATAAAGGAAAATACATTCTATCTTTGGTAAGTGGAATGATGCTCCTGATCCACCATCACTAATGGATGTACCTGGAAGTATATGAGTGCAAAGGATACTGCCTGACATGTCACAGGCACCTAACTGATGCTTATTCAGTGACCAAAGGAGCAGATTCAGTTTCTCAAGCTCAGCTGCGCAAATGCTCATCTCTGGTCCCTTAAAAGTCTCTCTGTCCACTAAAGAGGGTGCCAGAAAGGCTCAGTCTGTGCCAAGTGAGTGAAAGTTGCTTAGTCGTGTCCGACTCTTTCCGACCCCATGGACTATACAGTCCATGGCATTCTCCAGGCCAGAGTACTGGAGTGAGTAGCCTTTCCCTTCTCCAGGGGATCTTCCCAACCCAGGGATCGAACCCAGGTCTCCCGCATTGCAGGCAAATTCTTTACCAGCTGATCCACAAGGGAAGCCCCAGAATACTGGAGTGGGTAGCCTATCCCTTCTCCAGCAGATCTTCCTGACCCAGGGATCGAACCAGGGTCTCCTGCATGGCAGGCAGATTCTTTACCAAGTGAGCTATCGGGGAAGCCCAGTCTGTGCCCAAGGAAATAAAAAAAGAGGCCTATTGCCTTAGCTACCACAGCGTAGCCACCTAAAGAGAAATCTCTTCCTCACTCAAATCAGTGTTTCCAAAACACTCCATGGGACCACTGGGCAGCCATGGGAAAGAGCCCTCTACTCACCTGATGGGTCCATTTTTCTCCGTGGCTTTCCTCAGTCGCAAGCGTGGTAGAGGCCGTCCATGCACAGTGAAAAAGTCTACTTCCGGAAGGGTAGGCTCTGAAAACAAGTTGAAAAGAAGAAAACGGGTGTGGTCAGGGCAAACAGAAGCATGAAGAAAGTGGCCGTCATGGGACATCAAGAGGAAAGTTTTCATGAAAGAAGTGATGAGCAAATTCGGACACACGCTCCGACACGGGCGAATCCTGAACACATGAGGCTAAGAGAAATATGCCAGACACAGAAGGAAAAACACTGCATGATTCCACTTGCGTGGAATCTCTAGAACAGGTATATCCATAGAAACAGAAATACACTGGAGGTTGCCAAGGGCTGAGGGTGTGGGTAGGGAATGGGGAGTTATTGCTTAATGGTCAATAGAATTTCTGTTTGAGGTGATGAAAACATTTTTGAAATAGATAATGGTAATGGTTTACAGCACTGTGAATGTACTTAATACCAATAACTTGTGCCTTGAAAAATGATTAAAATAGTACATTTTATGTTGTATATACTTTATTATAATTCTTTTAAAAAGTGATGTCCCAGCACTAACAAGAGGGTGGATGCTACGGTCGTTTCAATTATCTTGGAAGATAGGTTCCTGTTGGTGAGGAGATCAGCATATCCGACTTCTAGATCCTTTGGGAAAAGTTTATTATTATTATTAATTATTATTATTTTGGCTGCTTTGTGCAGCTTGTGGGATCTTAATTCCCAGACCAGGGATTTTTGTGTGTGTGTGCATGATTATCCTTTTATTTTTTTATTTTATTTTTAATTAATTAATTTAGTTGGAGGATAATTACTTTACAATATTGTGATGGTTTTTGCCACACATCAACATGAATCATCCAGCTGACCAGGGACTGAACCTGTGCCCTCGGCAGTGAAAGCGTGGAGTCCTAATCTCTGGACTGTGAGGGAATTCCCTAGACTTCTAGAGCCTTTATAATCACACAGCTGTCTGTCCTTATCTTGCTCTCCCCAGCGACCAGATTTCCCAAACAGTTACTTCATAGGGAGGAGAATGAACTGACTGGTTGACACCAGGGTTCCATCATCTAACTGGGAGTTACGTTCACAGTATGAACATATCAGCCACCACTCTGCCTTGGGGGTCACACAGCTAACATGTGTTGGGCGCACAGCACATATATAGATGTGTCCTATATATGCCTCATCTCATTTAATCTTCTCAACAGTGCTATCAAGTGGATGAGAGTTATAGAGAGAGATAGAAAGAGAAAAAACAAATTATGAAGTCCCCCCGAAATTCCCCTGAATGCCGCCACAGTGACATTAAGGACTAGATGGCCAAAACAGACACTCAAGACTCTTTTACCCAATTAGAAGATAGACTTGGAGGAGAAATTTTCAATTCAAATTATAATTTTAAAAGTTTAGACCTTCCAAGATAGATCTTAAAGCTCTACTGAATATGCTATTTACATACTGCCTTTCAACAAATATTTAGTAGCCACCTCTATGTGAGGCTGGGAGAAACAGCCATGGAAGACATGGTTTCTGCTTTCCAGGAGCTCAGAGTCTGATAGCAGAGTCTTGTAAACAGGTGGTGCTTGGAGCTACGATAATGGGAGTGGTAGGAATGCAAGGGAAGAATGCCTGACCCAGGGCAGTGGGGTGAGCCTATCAAATACAGAAACTGACATACTCAGGGGTGGGAGGTGAGAGAGAGTGCATGCAGAGAGAGAACAGCAGGAGTTCAGTGTAGCCAAAAGGTTGAGTTCCAGCTAAGCAGAGGCAGAAAATAGAGTGAGAAATGTAGGACTTCCCTGGTGGCACAGTGGATATGAATCCGCCTGCCAATGCAGGGGACATGGGTTCGATCCCTGGTCCAGGAAGACCCCACATGCCAAGGAGCAACTAAGCCCATGTGCCATAACTACTGAGCCCGCGAGCCACAACTACTGAAGCCCACGTGCCTCAAGCCTGTGCTCTGCAACAAGAGAAGCCGCCGCATTGAGAAGCCCAAGCGACACAAAAAAGGGTAGTCTCCACTCTCTGCAACTAAGCAAAGCCCGCATGCAGTAACGAAGACCTAGTGCAGCCAAAATCAAATAAATAAGTAAATAAAAATTAAGCAGTGTGTGTCTAGGTCAGATCTGAGGTCCTGTAAATAAGGAGAAGTCATCTAAAGATTCTTAGCAGATGCATATTTTAGAAAGACAATTTAGACTACCAGCTGGAGGATGAATTGGAAAAGAGCAAAAGCATAGACCGTCCAAAATCGAGGTAAGAAGTGTCTGAGGCCTGAAGCAAGTGATGGTGCTCACAAAGGAAAAGAGGGGGCAGATGGAGGAGATACGTGGGGCAGAGATGGAACAGAAGGTGGTGGAAGATAAGGAAGAGGAAGGAACCTGGACTTTGGTTTTGGTCACTGAGTCAGTGGTGACGTCATTCATCAAGGTCTGGGGGAAGGTTCAGCCACAGCTCACTTCTAGACCTGTTAAGTTTGAAGTCTTTGTGAAACCATCCAGCAGGCAGTTAGAAATGCGGTCCAGAGCTTACCAGCAAACTGTGATGGTGACATGGAGTCTAGTCATCAATAGAAAGGCCTTCCCAGGTGGCACTAGTGGTAAAGAACCCACCTGCCAATGCCGGAGACACAAGAGACAAGGGTTTGATCCCTGGGTCCGGAAAATCTCCTGGAGGAGGGCATGGCAACCTGCTCCAGGATTCTTGCCTGGAAAATCCCTTGGACAGAGAAGCCTAGTGGGCTACAGTCCATGGGGTTGTGAAGAGTCGGACACGACTGAAGCGACTTCGCACACGTGGCGGCCCAGAAATATGGTATAAAGGCATCTGAGAAGAAATGAGGGCCCAGAGTGGACCACTGGGACACCCAGGAATCTAAGACCAGGTGGACGAGGGAGAGTTTCCTATAGTGTTTATTGAACACTAAGTCTAGCATTTCTTCCAACGCCACGCAGATACAGTGGCCATACAAATCACGCTTTCCATAAATCTGTGGCATTGTTAAAGGCCCTAGGGGTGACTTGGAAAGGCTCTACTTACAGTTAAGACCGCACCCGACAGTACTGAAAGGTCCGCCACCTTTCCAAGAGGCGGCCAGAAAGAAATTCCATAACACCCCTGAGGCAGACAGACATGCCTCCTGCAGCCAGCTAGCAATGGGGAGAGGGGAAATGCGGACTGAGAAGCCCCCACCGGGGGCTTTTCACAACAAGAACATTCAGGCTATCACTGAAGGGCCCTTTCACTGGTGACATTTCGTCCTTACAGGAAAGTTAAGTGGTTTTTATCACACATTTCCTGTTTTCAGCCCAGAGGGAGATTAACTGTTTACTCTTTTCTGTGTGAGAACCCTCCTCGGGCTCTTTTAAGTTATTCCTCTGTTTGCTCTTCTCTGAGATGAATAATTCTAGGTCCTCTAATCTCTTGGCGAACTTTTTAAGACCACAGTTTCTCAACCACCCCAGGAACAGCAGAACAAAGCACTTGCCCAGTTTAGGGAAGGCAGGCCCACAGCAGGGCAGGGAGGCCATCCTTGGTTGTTCTGTGCCACGTTGCCCCTTTCAGCCCCAGCATCATCCGTCCTTCCAGTTCTAAACGGGACACTACCAAGCAATTGATTCCATCAACACATGACTTCTAGACTGCCTTCTGTTCTGCCTGCTCACCGCCTTCCCCACCTTATAAATAGTCTGTTTCTTCTCTTGAATGCAAAAGCCTGAACTTGAGTAGACTGTTTCTTCACTGCATTTTTGAAGTTAAATAACCTTAGTGAAAGTCGCTCAGTCGTGTCCAATTCTTTGCTACCCTGCAGACTATACAATCTATGGAATTCTCCAGGCCAGAATACTGGAGTGGGTAGCCTTTCCCTTCCCTTCTCCGGGGGATCTTCCCAAACCAGGGATCGAACCCAGGTCTCCCGCATTGCAGGCGGATAACTTTACTTCTAGCCATATTTTCCAAGGTGCTGTTTCCCATCCCCCAAACTGCTGTCTTTGGCTGGTCTGCTCTCCTTTCCATTGGCCCATTACTGATTTAAACCAAATCAGACCCAAGGCAAAAAATGGGTCATGTCTGGGCTTGAGTTCTTTCACCCTGAGTGCGAGCTGGGGGCAGACCCAGAAGGAAGACATTCACTGCCCCTCCTAGACGCCAACAATGTCCATTCTCTCCTAGAAGTAAGTGACAAAGGAAATTATGGAGGCTGATAAAACTTTGAAGATTCAGGAGAAAAGCAATGAGGCAGAATTTGTCCTCCAAAATATTAAATATACTATAAATTTATGATAACTAAAATAAGAAGGTAAAAGCACAGGATAGGCAAAGCAATAGAAGAAGCTAGACAATCAAGAAAGAGACCCAAATAAATAAATCAGAATATAGTGTGTGACATGGACAGTCTTTCCAAAGATGATGGGAAAACTGACTGATCATTTGGTGGGGGGAATAAGTTACCATGTAAATTTAGCCTTATACCACACATCTAAACAAATTCCAAATGGGTGCAAGCTAAAATGTGAAAAGCAAAATTATTAAGAAGCATTAGAAAATAGTAGCAAATAAGAACTGATTTGATTGCAGAGTGGGAAAGGCTTTTCTTGGCATGACCCGAGGCAGAAACTATAAAAGAATCAATAGAATTGATTACACGAAAACTTAAAATGTCTGAACGTCAAAAAGAATATTGAAAAGAAAATTAAAGAGTAAATAACCTGAGGGTGCAATAGGTATAACAAAAGATTAATATCATTAATGTAGGCCAACTATTAAAATCAATGAGAGAAAGGAAGTAACAGAAGTGAAAATGTGTTATTCCTCTAAGACCCACTAAAATGAACAAAAAGTAAAGGAAAATTTTGTCTGCACCAAATTTAAGCAAAGGTCCAACCTTATGCTATAAACTTCAAGTAATTGCAAGGAACTAACACACATGAACATATAAAAGTAAAGACACTCTAGAGGTTCTTTTCTAATCCTCAGCATCTCCCAATTGGACCACGTGCCCCACTCACTGTGAATGTGTTAGTTGCTCAGTCATGTCTGACTCTCTGATCCCATGGGCTGTAGCCCACCAGGCTGGCATGATAAATTGAAGTTGATAGCGATGGAGAAAATGGAGCTTATGCGGTAAGTCATCAGGTATCACAAGGTGAGCTGCAACTCCCTTGTCAGTAAGGTTATCAGTCTTGGCTTCCCAAGGAGAAGGAACCATCTTCTTTTTATTTTTATCTCCTTCAGCACTTGGCACTGGTCTTTGTACATACTAATCAATAGGTATTTGCTGAATTAATTGTCAAGTTTCAGTATACCTTTCAACCACCCCAACACACAGAAACCCTGCCTTTTAGGCTTTTAATATAAAGAAACTTTCCCATTTATATTTTATAAACAGCTAACATTAATATAGGATGGGCTTCCCAGGTGGCACTTGTGGTAAAGAATCCACCCGCCAATGCAGGAGATATGAGATGTGGATTCGATCCCTGGGTTGGGAAGATCCCCTGGAGAAGGGAATGGCAACCCACTCCAGTATTCTTGCCTGGAGGCTCCCATGGACAGAGGACCCTGGCAGGCTCTGGTTCGTAGGGTCACAAAGAGTCAGACATAACTGAAGCGACTTAGCACTCACACAACGTTAACATAAGAAAATAACACATCCAGCCCGCTTTCCTCTGTGGTGTACCATCTTGTCTCTGTGGGGCCTCAGAGGGGGTGCAGATGCTTTAGTGAGAAGAGCAGGGAGACATCCATCCCCAAACAGTCATTTCCTTAAGGGGCTGGGGTTTGATCTGAAGCTAGAAAGTAGCTGGGAAATTTCTGGGGACTAGAGGAACAGTTGACCCTTGGAGGTATGGAAGACATGTGTGCCTTCATCCTGGGCTGACCTAACATGAGGACCTCAGACGTCAAAGAATCTGTATCCATGAAAGACTCTGAGAGAGCCTTGACAAAGAGGGAAACAGCTGGGATGAAGGCCAACAGGAGTCAGTGTGGTACCCTGCAACCAGCCTGCAGAGATGAAGCCCTCACACAGGAGCTCAGAGCCCTTAGATGGTGTGTGGAAGAGAAGCCCACGTCAGGAGAACTCGAGACACTTGGTCCCGAATGGTCCTTTCCTGAGGACACAGCAGTAAGAGAGGAGGGGTCAGAGGTGGGGGCAGTGGTCCCTAGTCCTGTAGCGGGAATCAGAGCTATCCTGACTGGGCCGCTCTGTGAAAGGGATAGTCCAACACAGGTGGGACACACGTGTGTTTTCAGTGGCTCTCCTGAACATCTCAAAAGGTGCATTCTCTTTTCCTTATTATGAATACAGGTAGAATGGGGAAGTTCTCGTGTACGTTGCCAGTCTTGGCACTGAGGATAGACTCAGGCAGAAATGATGTCTTTTACATATTTGTTTCCTTCTAGCACTCTTGGTTCCATAATGACCATTCAACCACAGATGATCACCGCGTTGTGTACAATAAGTGGTTTATCTGCCTGCAGGTTCTTGCTCTCTCTCTCTCTCTTTCCTCCTCTCTTCCCCCCTCCCTCCACCTCTCCCGCTCTGATTCTCTCCTCTCTCTAAGAAGAAAATTTTGCCTATAAGCTTTTTGACTTGGCAAACCTCGACGAATATTTAAAAAGCAGAGATATCACTTTGCCAGTAAAGGTCCTATAGTCAAAGCTATGGTTTTTCCAGTAGTCATGTACAGATGTGAGAGTTGGACCATAAAGAAAGCTGAGCACTGAAGAATTGATGCTTTTGAACCATGGTGTTGGAGAAGACTCTTGAGAGTTCCCTGAATTGCAAGGAGATCAAACTAGTCGATTCTAAAGGAAATCAACCCTGAATATTCACTGGAAGGACTGAAACTGAAGCTCCAATACTTTGGCCACCTGATGTGAAAAGCCAACTCATTGGAAAAGACCCTGATGCTGGGAAAGATTGAAGGCAGAAGAAGGGGGTGGCAGAGGATGAGATGGTTAAATAGCATCACTGACTCCATGGACATGAATCTGAGCAAATTTCGGGACATAGCAGAGGACACAGGAACCTGGCATGCGACCTCCATGAGGTCGCAAAGAGTTGGACATGACTGAGCAACTGAACAATAACAACAGAAATCAGCATGACCTGTGTGTGACAGCTCTTCTGACCCTTTGGGTCTACAGCAAGGATGAACGTTCGTTCTTCCCCTTGACCTAAAGGGTGTGTGAATAGTGGGGCTATTCTGAGGAATTCCCGTCAACAGGCTGCCTGCGGAAGCATGTGGGCCATGAGTCAGAAGCACTGTGATCTCTCCATCTCACCACCCTTCTCACCAGCACCCTCTTTCGTTTTCACTGCAACACTTGCCTCTGTCCTTCAACATTCCAAAAACTTTCATTCTCCCCTGAGGTCAGCAATATATTTAAAGCGCATGCTTTCATCTTGTTCCCATCAGTAAGATTTAACTTAACGTGACACTCAGAATGGAAATTCCATTCACTTTTCTTCTGGGAAACCAGCTGCTGCATATTCCAGGTCCAAACCCCTTGCCTCACATTTCTGGTAAAATTCAAAAGTTTACGATTTTACTAAAACAGAGTCACATCTTAGGCAAGGAAGCATATCTCTTCTTCATTAAAGAGAGGGCTTGGGGTTTGTTCTTCTCCTGTTTGTTTGCTTAGAACTTTCACACTTTTTTAAAATTGCAACTTCTTTTAAAGTGGGATAGATAGGGAAAACAGGCAGGCAGGGTCTCAATGCATTCAAACGGCTCAACAGTGTCCCCTGGTGGCCATGAGCACAGATACAGGGTGCGTGAGCTACCAGGCTGTGTTTCATGTACAAAACAAGGTATAAATAAGTCTCATCAAGATGAAACTCTCTCTCCCAAATCAAAACATATGAAATGCTAATGTGAATCAGCAATGCAAAACATCCAAACAGGAGAAGGACCAAAGAGTAGGAGACTGAAGAGCTATTCATCTTGAGAAGTCACCATGGGAAGAAATGCCCAAATTGAACATTTCCTTCCAACTCACCAGCTGGTGAATTCTTTTTGGGTCTAAAGCTTTTATTAACTAACCAGGCATTTTCTCAATGCCAATACCACCCACTGGCCATTTTGAGATCAGCCTTCATATACGTTCATTACAAAAATATTCTTTGCTGTGCTATCATTGTCCTTACGTGGGCTAGCACTACCCTTATGTGTTGGGGATTCAAGGCAGAACACACAGACAAAACTCTCTGCCATCAAAGTGTTCCTATTTTAGTAGGGGAAAAGAAAACAAACAAGTAAAATTCAAAATACAAGTTCTGAAATGAGTTCTGTGAAGAAATTCAAACAGAGGAAATGGATAGAGAGTGATGGGTTGGTGATGAGGAGGTGATTTTTGAAAGGATGACTTTGAGCAGAAACCTGAGTGACAGGGCTTCCCTGGTGGCTCAGGTGTAAAGAATCTGCCTGCAATGCAGGAGATGCAGGTTTGATCCCTGGGCCAGGAAGATTGCCTGGAGAAGGAAATGGCCACCAGTTCCAGTATTCTAGCCTGGGACATCCCATGATCTGCAGGCAGGCTGCAGTCCATGGGGTCGCAAAAGAATCGAAAATGACTTAGCGACTACACAACAATGACAACATGTGGAGAGAGTATCTCAGGATGAGTAAGCACCAGATGGAAAGACCTGGATGCAAGAACAAGTCTGACCCGTTTGAGAAATAGCAAGGAAGGTAGGGAGGCAGCTGATGCTTAGTGAGAAAGAGGGCAGAGGGAGATGAGGTCAGTGAGGTAGGCAAGAGCCAGACTACATGTTCCATGGTCAGGCACATGGATTCTATTCCAACACTAACGCAAACTCATCCGACAGTTTTGAGCTAGGGATGACATGTTCCTATGTGAATGTTTTTCTTTTTTTATTAATTTTTTTATTGGAATATAGTTGATTTACAATGTTGTGTTAGTTTCAGGTGTACAGCAAAGTGAATAAGTTTTACATATACATATATCCACTATTTTTTTAGATTCTTTTTCCATTAGGTCATTACAGAGTATTGAGTAGAGTTCTTTGTGCTATAGGTCCTTATTTGTTATCTATTTTATACATAGTTGTGAAAGTGAAAGTCACTCAGTCGTGTCCGACTCTTTGCCACTCCATGGACTATACAGTCCATGGCATTCTCCAGGCCAGAATACTGGAGTGGGTAGCCTTTCCCTTCTCCAGGGGATCCTCCCAACCCAGGGATCGAACCCAGGTCTCCCACATTGCAGGCAGATTCTTTACCAGCTGAGCCACAAGGGAAGCCCAAGAATACTGGAGTGGGTAGCCTATCCCTTCTTCAGCAGATCTTTCCAACCCAGAGATCAAGCTGGGGTCTCCTACATTGCAGGTAGATTCTTTACTAACTGAGCTATCAGGGAAGCCCTGTATATGGTTGTGTGTATATGTCAATCTCAATTTCCCAATTTATCCTGCCCATCCTTTCCCCCTAGTAACTATAAGTTTGTTTTTTATATCTGTGACTCCATTTCTGTTTTGTAAATAAGTTCATTTGTACCATTTTTTAGATTCCACGTATAAGCAACATTACATATTTGTTTTTCTCTGTCTGATTTACTTCACTCAGTATAACACTTTGAGTGATCTTCTTAAATATTTTTTTTATTTCAATTTTTTTATTTTTTTAATCTCTTGGCTGCGCTGTGCAACATGTGGGATTTTAGCTCCCAGGGATCGAACCCACGTCCCCTACATTGGAAGCGTGAAGTCCTAACCACTGGACTGCCCAGGAAATCCCTTGAGTGATCTTTTTAAAGCTCTGGTGAAGATGAAGACAGCAGCAGGTGACAGGCAACTGTGAAAGCAGGGAGAAGATTTAGAAGCTATTGCAGGAGTCCAAGCAAGAAGTTGCTGGCTTGGATTAAGTCGCTAGCTGTAAAGGCAAAGGGGGTAGAAGTGGTTGGATTAATAATGTTTATTTCCGAAACAAGCCAGCTTGTTAAGGACTAGAAACTGGTGGGAGAAGCAGAATCGATTACAATTACTTTATGGCTTGAGCAGTCCGTGAATAGGAATGTCAATAACTGAGACAGAGAAGCCTGGGTGGAAAATGGATTCGTGGGGTAAAGACAGAGATCAGAAATCAAAAGTTCTATTGGTCTTGCTTATTAAATGTTCAATAGGATATTGGAGACAAGTAGATATATGGAGCTCAGAGGAGAGAATGTGACTAGGACACATATTTGGGGATTGTCAAAATATAGGTATTGTTTGTAGCCGTGAGACTGGTAGAGATCACTGAGGCAGAAAAGGTAGGTAATGAAGTAAAAGGATGAGCAGGCAGAGGGTGGGGCAACATTCAAGTAGATGGAACTAGTGAAAAAGACTGGGAAAGAGCAGCCAGCAAGGCAGCAGGATCCAAAAGCCAAGAGAAAAGGTGTTTCAAGGAGGCAATGCCAAATGCTGTAGAGAAAATCAGATAAGAATAAAATTGGCCAGTGGATTTTGCAAGATAGAGATACTCCCAGTGAAGCATTGAGAAAAAATGCCTCTGGACTGGAAACAGTTAAAGATAGAAGAGGAGGTAAGGATGTGGCGCCTCCACAACATTCTTCCAAGGAGTTTCATTGTAAAGAGGGGCTGAGAAAGGCCAGAGCAGCTGCAGGGAATATGGGACCACAAGAAGCACGACTATCTTTGTTTTCATTTAAAAAGGGGATATGACAAGCTGCCAGTGCAGTGGTGGGACTCATTCTTTACTGGGGGAACAGATGAGGCAAGCAGGGATGGCAGGGTTAAGGGAAGATTGGGGCAAGAGAGTTGGGACCAAGAGAGAAGATAAAATATAGGTTCTGCATGCAGGCAGCCCTGGGAGATTTGGGAGTAGAAAGTACTCACCTGATAAAATACTATCAGGGAAATAAGACACAATAAACTAATACTCTGATAAGTAGCTCAGAGTGTGTGTGTTGGGGGCTGGAGGACACCATCACAGATTTGAAGAGAGATGAGAGAATGAGTGGAAAGTGATTTTCTAGGGTACTAGAGTGGGACTGCCAGTCATTCTCCCCTGGAGGGTAACCTACTCTTAAGGTACTTGTAACAGAATGACAAATATGTTACTGAGAAAGAAACAGTCATAGGACAAATTCTTCTTAAGGATGAAATAGTACAAATATCCAGAAGGAATGTAACCAACACTGATGGACACACTACCCAGATTTATTCAATGCTGCTGTTTTGTTTCAGATATCTTTTTAAGAAATAAAACATCAGAGTTTCAGGGAAATCCCTTGAGAACTTTTCTCCAGTCTCATATCCTTCTTCCTCTTTCTCTTAAAGTTCATCATATAATGATAAAAAGTAATAGTGTGCCTCTTTGTTTGAACCTATACAGCCCTGCGGCGATTTCGTTCATCCAAATGCTGTTATTCAAGATTTACCTGTTATCTGGGTGGTCAGGGAGATGACCACAGGAAGTTCAGAAGACAAAGCCTGGATACTGACACTGTAGTTGGTACCTGGACTCAAGTCCAAACACGTCTCAGGAGTCTGACTGCTGGCAGTGATATTAAAGATCATTTCCTGGGCAAATCCTTTTTGATACCATCTCTGGCCCCAAATGTGGATCTGAAACATAGAAAAAAGTTCACCAGGTAAACTACTAGCTTGAAAGGTTGAATGCCTGGACACTTACTTTTTCTCATGAGCACTCTGCTCTCCATTCTAAAGTTTCTCTAAAAAGTGAAATACATTATGTGGTATCCTGGCTGGGAGGAGGGTGTGGGACAGGATGGATATATGTACATGAGTGGCTGAGTCCCTTCGCTGTTCACCTGAAACTAGCACGACATTGTCAATCGGCTATACCCCGCTACAAAATAAAAAGTTTACAGTTTGAGAAAACAAATATGAACTACAGGTAGAGCTGTAATACTATAAATATTTGGGAAGTCCATAATTACAATATCATCAGTAAAATAAATATATTTTTAAATCAAAATGTACAACAGGCCCTGAAACTGACAAGTTTCTCCTTTTTTGTTACCACACACATAATGGCACATGCCCAGTCAGAAAGCCTGTTGGCAAAACTGAAGAAGGAAGGCCAGAGAACAATTTCCTAGGGAAAAAAAAATTAAGAATCTGAACTAAGGCTTCTCCAGAGCAGGGTGTGCGTTAGGATACTCCTCTCTGGCTGGTAAGACCTGGGAAGGGTTTTTCTCCTCTGCTCACTGCCTTCTGACATTCCCAGCATCTGGGCCAATAGATGCGCTTTTCTTTCTACTTAATTTCTTCTAGCAGCAGCTCATCCCATGGTCTGTGCCTTTGTTACAAACATATTTAGCTTTAAAAGTTCCCCTTGACTCTCTAGGCAACACATTCAGACCCTTATCAGAGGCACTGGTGCAGAGAGACACACACCCATGAAAAGTCACTGGCTTCCTTCCACGGATACTGCCTGAATGTTGGCTCTGTATCAGACTATGTTACACAGAGAATCTCTCATGTCTTTCTCATCAATCCCCAAAATCTCTAACTTCAAATATGCAGCAGAAATGCCCAGTTTCTTGCTGCTGCTGCTTCTTTTTTTTTTTTAAGAATTGCATTCAGTTTTTATGTTTTTAGTTTTTATTGGAGTATAGTTAATTTACAATGTTGTGTTAGTTTCAGGTGCACAGAAAAGTGAATCAGTTATACATATATATATATCCACTTTTTTAAGATTCTTTTTCATATAGCTCATTAAAGAGTATTGAGTCGAGTTCCCTATGCTATACCCCAGGCTCTTACTAGTTATCTATTTTATATATGGTAGTACGTATATGCCAGTTTCTGGGCCTTCCAGGTGGTAAAGAACCTGCCTGCTAATGCAGAAGATGTAAAAGATGTGGGTTCTATCCCTGGATCAGGAAGACCCCCTGGAGGAGGGCATAGCAACCCACTCCAGTATTCTTGCTTGCAGAATCCCGTGGACAGAGGAGCCTGGTGGGCTATGGTTCATAGGGTCCCACAGAGTCAGACACGACTGCAGTGACACAGCATGCACGCATGCATGTCAGTCCCAATCTCCCAGTTTATCCTTCCCTCTCTTATCCCCTACCTCTAGTTCATTTGTACCCTTTTTTCAAACTGGAGGATAATTGCTTTACAATGTTGTGTTGCTTTCTGCCATACAACAACGCGAATCAGCCGTAAGTATACGCATGTCCCCTGTCTCTTGAAGCTCTCTCACCACTCCACGCCATCCTACTCATCTAGGTTGTCACAGAGCACTGGGTTGAGCCTTCTTTATTATACAGCAACTTCCCACTAGCTATCTATTTTATATATGGTAATGTATATATTTCAATGCTACTCTCTCAATTCAGTCTACCCTCTCCTTCCCCTACTGTATCCACAAGTCTGTTCTCTATGTCTGATAGGCATTAGTACCTGCAAATAGGCATTAGTACCTTTTTTTTTTTTTTTAGATTCCACATATAAACGATATCATATGATATTTGTCTTTCTCTGTCTGACTTATTCACTCAGTATGACAATCTTTGGGTCCATCCATGGTGCTGCAAAGAGCATTATTTTGGTTTTTTAATGGCTGAGTAACAGTCCTTTGTATATATGTACCACATCTTTATCCATTCCTCTGTTGATGGACATTTAGGTGGCTTCCAAGCCCTGGCTACAATGAACATTGGGATGCATGTATCTTTTTGAATTATGTTTTTCTCCGGGTATATGCTCAGCAGTGGGATTCCTGGCTCATACGGTTCTTGCTTCTTATTACAATTGTCACTATAAATCTTCCATTGATTATGGAAGCTATCTAAGTAAGTTTTTTTTTTTTTTTTTGGTTTGTTGATGTTTTTTCAACCTCCCACACAAGACAAACACCTAAAAAAAGAGTAGGTTTCAGTAACTTACTAAATACATCTCCTCTATATCAGCTGTCTTCATACTTCTCCATCTCAAGCAGGTTTCATTAAATATTGAAATGTTACTGATGGTTTGTTTTACTGCAAGAGGAAAAGAATGAGAAATCAACTTATACCTTATACCAAAATGCTACTTTTTGTAAATGAGCATTTACAAGAGGATGACTTCTTCAGCATTTCAATTTAGAAATTAGTCATAGCAGTCCAAGAAACTCCACTTTTATATTCCTGTAAACTCAGTCCTGATGAAAGATTCACGATCAAAAGATACCCAATCAGAGGATCCATCTTAAAAATTACTTGAGTCTATTCACTGCAAATTCCCTTGGTTTCCTAACCTAAAACTCATTGTCCTTGCCTTGGACAAACCTCATTTAGACAAAAAAGCACCAGTTTGAAATTCTGAGCTGAAAGCAACATTTCAGCAGAGAATTGAGAATTTCTCCCTGAGGAAATAAAAAAGGCCACCTGAAACAGTCAGGCTTTTCATGATGGAAAGTGGGGAATGGTCCCTCTTGGTTTGGGCTTCCTCATCTTTTATTATCAAAGAACCGTTCATTGGTCTCTGCTCAATGTCATGGTAATCAATCTGAAAGATAGTTCAGATCTGGTACTGTGTAATATAGAGGCACATTCTCCAAGCTTTTAAAATAAAGACTGTGAAAGTGTTAGTCGATCAGTCATGTCCAATTCTCTGTGATTCCGTGGACTGTAGCCCACCAGGCTCCTCTGTTCATGGGATTCTCCAGGCAAGAATACTGGAGTGGGTAGCCATTCCCTTCTCAAGGGGATCTTCCCGACCCAGGGATCAGACCTGGGTCTCCTGCATTGCAGGCAGACTCTAGTCCCTGAGCCACCAGGGAAGCCCCAAATAAAGACTAGTTATTCAAAACTCTAGTATCAGAAGTTACTTCCTTCAAAGATGATCTCTATACCTAAACTGAAAATAATATATCAGACTTGCTAAGAAGTTTCATAGGAACACTGTGATGATTAGTAAGTGATAAAGACAACTCCCAAAGCACCTGAAAAAAAGAAAATCTCATGAGACCCAACCCTATTATGTAAGCCCCTTGACCAACAGGTTCCTTTGAAAGAAGCCAAGCTGATGGATGTGACCCCTTTTTATGGACTGGGCAGCTCTGCCAGAAGAAAACCTGTTCCACAAGTCACAAGCTTTACTTCAAATGTTGTAAGACAGAGTAGGGAAGAAAGTATAGGTGATTCAGGATAAGGCAATCTCGCTACTAGGTATAGAAGATGGTTTTAGAGATAAATAGTAATGGTTCAAGGAAGCTCACACTTCTTAAATTTTCAAAACATATATAATTTTAATAGTATTTAAACAGTTCCAGATCATACAAATAGGTAGCAAGTTTCCAATTCATTCAGTATGACTGGATAATCGACAATGCCCAAACTATACAATAACTAAACACACTATGCCAAATTCACTAAATATAAACACAAAAACACAAAATAAAATAATAGCAAATAGAAGTCAGCAATACATTCAAAGAACAATATACTAGCAACAAGGGAGATTTATTCCAGGAATACAGAGATGATCATTATTGGGAAAGATATTAATAGGTTAAAAGAGAAAAACCACACGGTCACTTTTACAATCATAATGGTTAATACATTTAATGTACATTCCTTTCTAGAAATCTTCATAAACTAGGATTTAATTTGATAAAAACTAGCTGATTTAAAAGAGTGTTTATTAGAAACCACCATACTTAGTGGTAAAACAATGAAGCAATTTTTAGTAAAGTTAAGAACAATCCAAGAACGCATGGCTTGACAGCTGCTAATATTTAGCCCTGTTGTTGTTTAGCCCCTGAGTCATGTCCGACTCTTTTGCAACCTTGCCAGGCTCCTCTATACTCAGGAGAGTCTAGACAACGCAGACCTAGACAATGAAAAGACGAGATATAAATGCCAGAAAGAAAGGGATCAAATTATGCAACTGCTAGTGAATCGAAAAGAATCAACTAAAGAACAAATATATGATTGTTTGAAAACAATAGAAAAACAAATAGGAATTTGGCAAAGTGCACCCAAAGGTAAGAACATAGAAAAACTAACAGTTTTCTACCTATCTGCAAGAACAAGTATGGTGGGCTGAATAATGGTCCCTCCAAAGATGTCCACATCCTAGCTCCTAGAGTCTGTATCATGTTAATGGCATAAAGACTTTGCAAATGTAATTACAGTGTGGAAGATTATCCCGGATTATTCAGATGGGCTCAATACAGTGACGAGGGTTCTTAAAAGAAGGAGACAAGATCAGGGCCAGAGAGAAATTTAAGGTTAAACTAAGGAGCTTTAAAGATGGAGGAGAGGGCCACAAGCCAAGGAATGTAGGCAGGCTCTAGGAACCAGAAAGGGCAGGGAAATGGATTCTCCCTTTGAGCCCCCAGGATGAACACAGGCCTGCTGACACAAGTAAACTAAAACCGCAAATAAAACAGAGAAATCAAAAGATCTCTATTCACAAGAGAAGAAACCATGAACAAAGTTCAAATACCTAGAAATAAATCTAATTAGAAATGTCCAAGACTTACATTGTGCAGGAAAATTCGAAATACTACTTTTTTTAAACAGACATGAGACTTTTCTTTTCTGATGAATAAGGAAAATAAGGAAACAATGAACAAGCTGGGGAAACAGCATGAACAAGCTGGGGAAACAGCATAAACAAGCCTAAAAGAGGTAAGCAATCTTGATTATTCTTTAGCTGTTACTACAAACACTTGTAGCTGAATTTGTTCTTCACAAAGCTAAACAAAACTAATTAATCTCTGACTCCATATAAACGATACTCTGCACCTGGCATTCTTCTCTTGTAGCATTCTACATTTCAAAAAGGTCACAGGTTGATAACTTTAGAGACACCAGACCCGGTTGCTGTAGCCATTTTGAAATTTTACCCCCCAAAAAGCAAAACATTCATTGGGATATAAAATGTTTTCCCTACCTCCCAGAGAGCAGGGCACAGCTCTTGAAGCACTAGCCTACTATGTTTCCCCTTTGCCTGGCAAAGATTAATGTACTCTTTGATTTTCTCCAAACTCTGTCTCCATTATTTCTATTTGGCATCAGTTGGACAGGGAGTCAAGATTTTGGCAACAACATGAAGATTTTTTTTTCTCTGAAGAACATGAAAGAAAACAATAAAGAGAAAAATGCCATGTCCTTGAATGGAAAGATAGAAAAATGCAGATACCAATTCTCCACCAAGTAATCTACAAGTGGAATGTACTTCCAAAGGTGATTCCAATGGTCCTTCTTGGAATAAGTTTACTCATTCATTCAGTGAATATTTAGAAAGTTCTCACCATGTGCCAGGCATGCTTTGGAGCAGGATAAAATGGTGAGAAAATGAAGTCCCTGCACCTAATGGAATTCATTCTAGTGAGAAAGGCAGAAAATAAACAAGTGAAAAAATAAATCTTAAAATATAATCTTGGGACTTCCATGGTGGTCCAGTGGCTAAGACTCTGTGTTCCCAATGCAGGGGGCCTGGGTTCAATACCTGGGAAGGGAACTGGATCCTGCATGCCACAAATAACTGGAATGTTACAGTAGTGGTGGGTCTGCAATTCCTTCTGGTCACAGGAGACGTCTCACTGGTTAAGTTTAGGTCCATGCTGGTGAGAGAGTGACTCTCTCTAGATTCCCTTCTTTCCATCCAAGGGGCTCACAGTTTGAACTAAAGGTAGGTTGAATCCCTGCTGAGCTCACTAGGAGTGGAAAAGAATCCCCAGTAAAAGACAGCTCACTCTGAATCCTTTCCTACCCCACTCTCTGATCCTCTGCTATATTAAGTATTATACATGCCCTGTCTCTCATTCAGATTGCCATTCTCTGCTTCATTTTCACTGGTCACTCTGCCTTCTCTCTCTCCTTTACCCACCCAAGGGCCAATCTCAGCTAGCTTTAGCTGAAAAACTAGACCTGCAAGAATGACTCAGAGAAGGAAAATTTTGGCTCTTAGTTCATCAGATTGTTAGAAATTATGTTTCAGCTTTGTTAATGCAGACAAGCAACTCTGGGCAAAATCAGTCATTACTTTCTCAGGGCTCCCAGAGTCCCCTGCAACTTCAAACTACACTTTATGCATTATATCACTATGTATGTATAATTATGCATGTGTGTATTATGAAACACCATGTCTCACTCATCTTTGTATACCTAGTGTCCAGGACAGTGGCGAGCATGGCATTCTCTACTGTTAAAATGTAAGCAATCAGCAATAAGAGGAAATCTAAGCACCTGATATACTGGGAGTGTGAAAGTTGCTCAATCGTGTCCGACTCTCTGCAATCCCATGCACTGTAGCCTGCCAGGCACCTGTCCATGGAATTCTCCTGACAAATACTGGGGTGGGTTGCCATGCCCTCCTCCAGGGAATCTTCCCAACCCAGGGATGGAACCCAGATCTCCTGCATTGCAAGTGCATTCTTTACCAGCTGAGCTACCAGGGAAGCCCCTACCTGATATATTAACCAAATGGAATACAGGTACTCTGAATAAGACATGATTCCTGCCCTTAATGTGTATTTAATCTAGGAGTTACACACTATATCAATATAACAAAAATATAAAGGAGTATATAATAAATGTCATAAGATAAATTTAAGTCACAGTTAACATTTGATAGATGCTTATCGTGTATCACATATTATGCTGGTTTTCCATGTGCATTAACCCATTTAGTCTCACAACAAATCCATAACGTTATTCCCATTTTTATAGTTAAGGCAGTTTAGCCACATGAGGTTAAATAACTTGCTTAAAGGCACAGAGATTGTAAACAGCAGATCTGAGATTTGAATTTAGATAACCTGACTCCAGAGTAACTGTGCCAAACTCCTCCCAAAATTTCCTCCTGGAAAAGAATATGAGAATTCATAAAGAAGAACATGTACTTTCAGTTGAGGGGATCAGGAAAGAAGGGAATATAGGAACTGAAGAAGAGGGGTGAGGGTTCCAGGTAGAAGAAATGGCAGGAGAGCAGAGATATGGAGGCGGAAAGTCAGCACTTAAAGAGTTTATTCCAGGGCTTCCCTGGTGGCTCAGTGGGGAAGAATCTACTGGCCAATGCAAGAGACACTGGTTGGATCCCTGACCCGAGAAGATCCCACTTGCCACAGAGCAACTGAGCTCCGAAGCCCATAGCCTCTAGAGCCCACTCTCCACAGCAAGAGAAGCCTCCGCAACGAGATGCCGGTGCCCTGCAAGGAAGAGCAGCCCCCGCTTGCCTCAACTAGAGAAAAGCCTGTGCAGCAACAAAGACCCAGCACAGCCAGAAATAAATTTTCAAAAAAGGGTTCATTAAGATTAGCGTTCCAATGACTTCATTGATAATGATGGCCCCTTAAATTCAAATCTCTCCATACATTCTCCAAAATATACTTCAGATCAACTGGAAAAGCAAACAAAACAACATAAAACCAATGCTGTCATCACAACTGGAAGACAAGAGAAAACTGCAAACTTTAAATCACCTTTTATGAAAAAACGAATAGCAAATCCCAGCAAAGCTATCTCTCAACTGCCCACACGTCGTTCTAGAGAGTGAGGGGGCTCTAGAAGAGACCTGTAAAAGAGAAGGGGGAAGCAAAGGGCCCAATCATGAGTCAGAGTCACTCCCAGAAAGAGAAATTCCACCTTAAGGGTGAAAATACTGAAAAAGAGACCTGATATATCAGAGTACTAACTACAAGCAAAAGATGAAAAATCTATGAGACTTCAGGTCAAACCAGTCAGTCCTAAAGGAAATCAACCCTGAGTATTCACTGGAAGGACTGATGCTGAAGCTGAAGCTCCAATAATTTGGCCACCTGATACAAAGAGCCGACTCATTGGGAAAGACCCTGATGATGGGAAAGATTGAGGGCAGGAGGAGAAGGGGACGACAGAGGTCTCCCGCATTGCAGGCGGATTCTTTACCAGCTGAGCCACAAGGGAAGCCCCTATAAGTCAAAAGAGAACCCAAAATAGAAGAATACAGACAAACTACAAACACTTTTATAAAGCAAAAGGAAGCATAAGAAAGGATACAGGAAATATGAGAGCAGAAGTTAATGATGTAGAGCAACAGTCAGAAAATGTTTCTATAGAGAGTCCAATAGTAAATATTTTAGATAGTAAATATTTTCTAGACCAGACAGTTCTGTTAAAATTACTCAATCCTGGCTTTGTAGCACAAAAGCAACCACAGACAATATGTAAATAAATGACTTGACTGTGTTCCAATAAAACTTTATTATGAAATCAAATGACAGGCCAGATTTGGCCCATGGTCCATACTTTGCTAATCCCTGATGTGGAGTAGATCTAATTGTGGGAACAAATAGCAGATCTAATTAATAAAAAAAAACCTGACTTTTTGAAAATACTTATCCAAATAGACAAACTGCTAACTAATCAGCTAGAAAATAAGAAGAAAAAAATCAAGTAAAAATAGCAATAATCTTTGAAATAAAAGAAAATTCAAAAAGTTAATTTTGCAGACCACTATGCAAATAAATTTTGAAAACAGATAAAATAGGTAATTCCTAATACAGCTTACCAAGATGGACTCCATTAGACAGTAAAAGCTGAAACAGACCAATTTCCATAAAAAAAAATTGAGAATGTTATCAAGGAACTAACACAGAAAATCCCTAGGCCTGGACTGTTACCCAAAGGAATTCTACCAAACCATCCGAGAACAGGTAGTCCAAATGCTTCATAAATTGTGATGATGAAGGAAACTTTCCAAATTCTTTTTATGAAACAAGGAAAGTACTAATGTCTAAACCTGATAAGGATAGTGCAGAAGAAGAGAGAAAACTATAAATTCGCATCACTTATGCATATTGGTACAAAAATACTCAAAGAAAAGTAAGAAACAGAATCTAATGCCATATAAAAAAATAATGTACTATGACCAAGTGGGATTTATTTCAGGAAAAGGGGAGAGAAAGAGAGAACAAGAGAGAGAAATTTGAAATTATATCAAATTAAAAAGTCACAAGGAAATGAAATGAAAAAAAGGACATCTAGTAGTTAGGTTTCCTTTGTATTGTATTAATGGATAGGGTGAACTAAGAAGTGAGTGGTCTTTTGTCTGATTTCAGCCAAGGAGAGGGCCTTGGAGCCTCTTTGTCTGTAACCATGATTAGAATATGGTGGCCCTGAAACGGAAGAATGAGATGAACCCATTGCATCTAGAGCCACTTAAAATCCATTCAGTGATGAGTTCCAATTCCAAGGAACTTATTCATCTTTATTTATCCTCTGAGTATGGTTCTACCTAGCTGGGTCAACGATGTCATTATCTTATAAAGAACAACCATTTTCTCTCTCCCTGTTTGGCATATTACAGATGACTGGCTGCTATTCCATGCAAAATATACGCTGATTTTTGGCTTGGCCAATGGCAAGTATGAGTTTCTCAGGCTGATGGCTTATAAGAGAAGCAGGTTGACTTCAGACATACCTTTTCCACCCAGAAATGTTATTACAATATTTATCATTTTGTGGAAAATATCAGAAACCATGTTAAATTGTTTGTGGTCTTTACTGTCTTTTGTTTGGACTTCAATTCTGTGAACAGCAATCAGTTACAGGCGAAGTTTTATAAGGTCCCAAGAGATCCCAAATTATGCTGCTGTTAGAAAACCTGCTATCATAAGCCACTTCATCAGTCAAGCATTCTACCAGGGAACAGAGGAAAAGTGGCCTGTTCCTCTTCTTTAGATACTTTTTTGAATTTACCAACACTGTTTTAGAAGTAACTAAATGCAAGCAATCCTCTTCTAAAGAGAACAGAAAAACCAGCATTCTCTTAGTCATAAATGGTACGGTTTTAAAACCTCTAATTAGGAGCAGCCTAAATAGCGAGTTGGTTTTTCGAGGTAAATATTGTCAAGAAAAAAACGGCTACAAATCAACTATCTGGAAAGCACGGTTACTATTTTTATAGCCCTTCTATAACTCTATAAATAGGGTATCACTTTAGTTGTCCTCGATGTACACTTCACAGTTTGTCTTAGAAGGATATAACGGTTGTTCCAAGTTGAGAGTTCATTATTTTGTTGAAATTTTTCTTAAGACAAATTTGGTATCTAGTGACAACTACCGTGAGATTTTCGGGCTAAACGTTTGTGATCACATTGTATGGACAGAAATTGGGATTCAACCCTGGAGGGCAGATTTGTACAGTTCCCTTAGCTTAGCTCCCTAGACTCGGCTTAGCCCTATAACGGAGACAGGCAGCCTTCTTTCTGGCCACTGCTACTGCTACTGCTAAGTCACCTTAGTCGTGTCCGACTCTGTGCAACCCCATAGACGGCAGCCCACCAGGCTCCCCCGTCCCTGGGATTCTCCAGGCAAGAACACTGGAGTGGGTTGCCATTTCCTTCTCCAATGCATGAAAGTGAAAAGTGAAAGTGAAGTCGCTCAGTCGTGTCCGACTCTTAGCGACCCCATGGACTGCAGCCCACCAGGCTCCTCCGTCCATGGGATTTTCTAGGCAAGAGTACTGGAGTGGGGTGCCATTGCCTTCTCCTCTTTTCGGCCACAGATCCTTGTAATTCAACTGGCAACACAGATCAACTGTTTCCTAGGGATGGATGAGACAGAATTATCTGAACACATGGGCCCCATCATTTATCTAGCAACAATATTTAGGAAACATTTCCTGAAAAACATGGACTCCAGTTCATTCCTCCAAATAATCTAAACTAACTTAATCATACCCCCGAATCAAGTCAGATCAGCAGAGCACAGGCATCTCTAAGGCCCCTTTCCTTGTCCACCACCACAATGAAATGTGCTTTTCTAAGATACAACGAGCCATGTTGAGGGGCAATATAAGAAACATCATAAAATCCTCATAAAATGCTGCTCATACACTGAACTACTTATGAAACCCCCCAGAGTCAGAAATTTCTATATGTTGAAAATAACTTTACTTCTTTCCAAAAACACCATTTGTTGTAACCTTATGAGTCATGTAATGGCTTCCCTTCTGACTGGGTGGGTTGAAAACTTAAACCTAAATGTGCGAGCCACTGATGAAAAAGTAAATAGATTATAAGGATATAAATTATTCTTAGCCTTATCCTGACATCTTTTTTAGGTCCCTGAGTCTGTTTTGCATTCTTCTTTAGATTACCTACTTATTTTATATACCCATGCAGGTCACTTAGCTTTCCTGGTGACTCAGATAGTAAAGAATCTGCCTGCAACGTGGGAGACCCAGGTTCGATCCCTGGGTCGGGAAGATCTTCTGGAGGAGGCAATGGCAACCCACTCCAGTATTCTTGCCAGGTTAATCCCACCGACAGAGAAGCCTGGCGGGCTACAGTCCATGGGGTCACAAAGAGTCAGACACGACTGAGCAACTAACACTTTCCCTATGATGCAGGTCACTTAAAGTCCTAGAAAAAAAAGATGGGCTATAAATAAAAACTTTTGTTTGAAAAAAAATCTATATTTAACATTAATGCAATAAATCACAGAGGAAAGATCAACAGATTGGACTGCATGGAAACCTAAAACTTTTATACATAAAAGACATCATAAACAAAATTGTAAAAAATGATAAAATGTGAGAAGTATTTGACACAAATAATTTGACACCAATAATAAACTCTTACTCTATGAATAAGTTGTATATATCAATGAGAACACAGAGTTGAATAGATACATGAAATAACAATCGTAAAGAAATCAGTCAAGAAATTTGAGTGTTGAAATATATGAATCTGGAGAACTTAGAGTTACTTTCCTAACATACACTCCTAGAACTAGAATGGACCTTTCCCAATCAACTCTCTAACTTTACAGAGGTCATGTGTGTTAAAGCTTGCTAGTTACCTGTCTCCTGATTTTTACAAAAGAAAGAACAATTTTGGCCTCTCTCCACTCCCTACTCACTAACCCTCAAGGAATGAACAGTAAATAGGTAATCTGACAGGTAAGAAGAAGGTTACTATTCCTAGTGGGTGGAGTTCATATGTCATAGGTCACTGCCCAAAGCAGCAGATCCTTGCTGTTTGGGACCTGCCCAGGATCAGGCGCAAGGGACATGTGTATCTCGTCTCTGAGAAGTGAGTAACCGGTCTCTGCCCACTCCTTCCCCTTGGATCATCAGCCTGAGACTGGGTGGGTAAGCCAGGCAAGGGTCCCTGTGCAGACCCAACTACCCAAACTTCCAGAGGGAAAGACAGTAGGAAACCCCATTTTGCCACACATATCTAAGCCTCATTCTCCAGTATCACTCTTACTAGAACTGTGTTGGGGTAATTCCTGGGAACTTGCTCAGGCAAATAAAGTCGATACTTTACTTTTCACGTGTCAGTCTGCAGAAGTGGGGTAGGTAAGATTCACACTCTTCCACCTGCAACATGTGAATACACTGAGGTTATATAAAGACAAGAGCCACCACCGGGGAGCAAAGCACCACCAGGAAAGATGGAGGCTCTTGGTCTCTATACCTAGAATTGCAAGAAAAGATCAAGCACTGAGACTTCCCTGGTGGTCCAGTGGTTAAGACTCCGTGCTCCCAGCGCAGGGGGCCTGGGTTCCATCCCTGACCAGGGAACGAGAGCCCATGTACCACAACTAAGACTTTGTGTAGCCATGTAAAAAAAAATAATTAGATGAGGTATTGATAGATATTCAATTGCCAGGAAAATTTCACAAATCAGACAAAATGAGCGAGTTTCTTAGGCATGAGCACTTTGAATTATTTTGGCTACCACTTTTTTTTTTTTTTTGGTCTTTCTCTTTATCACGTCTTTTCTTCTAAGTAAAGGTTTTAATTTGCCCAGAAGTAGCTAAGTTGCTTGTGTGATTAGAGCAGTGCTGCTCAAAACATGGACTGGCAGCATCAACAAGGCCTGGAAACTTACTAGAAATGAACTTTTGAGGCCCGTGCTCCAGGCCTGCTGAGTCAGAACCTCTAGGATGGAGTCCAGGAACCTATGCTGTAATAAGCTCTCCAGGTGATTCTTGTGCCAGCTAAAGTTTGTGAAGCACAGAAAGATCATTAGTGGGAGATTTTGATGGATTTTAGAGAGCATCTAGGGGAACCAGACATTAGCAGACAACAGGAAATTAGCAGCCCCAAATTCTGATCCTCTTTATCTTGTTCAGAATGAAGAGATCTGAGAAAAGACTGAACCCATGGTTTGCCTACAGGCTCAGGAGTCACCCCAACACCACAGGCTCTCAAATTGCTCTGGATTGTTTTACAGAGCCCCAGACTGAGAAGATCAAACCAGTTAATCCTAAAGCATTGGAGCTTCAGCTTCAGCATCAGTCCTTGCAATCCACATGATGCAAAGAGGCAACTCACTGGAAAAGACCCTGAGCTGGGAAAGACTTAAGGCAGAAGAAGAAGAGGGCAACAGAGGATGAGATGGTTGGATGGCATCACCAGTTCAATGGACATGAACTTGGGCAAACTCTGGGAGACAGAAAGGGACAGGGAGGCCTCCAGACTTGCAGCCTGGAGGACTGCATGGACCCCTGCAGTCCATGGGGTCACAAGGAGTCGGACACGACTTAGCAACTGAACAATAACAACAGCCTGGGGATTCTAGAGCAGGGATTCTTCTTTGGTGAAAAGGGGATAAAATCCAGTGGGATTATTACAAACTCAAGTGCTGAGAAAAAGTCATAAAACATATCAGCTAGAACCCTTTCTTTCTAAAGATGAGATTTGCTCAAGCTCTGAAAAAGGAATGAAATCAGTTTATAAAAGAGATTTTGATCTTGCAAATAGGAACATTTGGAGAGGATGGAATAAAGTGAAGGAGGAGAAGAAAATTTGAAATCATATTCGGTTCAGTTCAGTCGCTCAGTCGTGTCCGACTGAGACTGTGACCCCATGGACTGCATGCAGCATGCCAGGCCTCCCTGTCCATCACCGACTCCTGGAGCTTGCTCAAACCCATGTCCATCGAGTCGGTGATGCCATTCAACCATCTCATCCTCTGTCATCCCCTTCTCCTCCCGCCTTCAATCTTTCCCAGCATCAGGGTCTTTTCAAATGAGTCAGTTCTTCCCATCAGATGGCCAAAGTATTGGAGTTTCAGCTTCAGTATCAGTTCTTCCAATGAATATTCGGGACTGATTTCCTTTAGGATGGACTGGTTGGATCTCCTTGCAGTCCAAGGGACTCTCAAGGGTCTTCTCCAACACCACAGTTCAAAAGCATCAATTCTGCAGCGCTCAGCTTTCTTTATAGTTCAACTCTCACATCCATACATGACCACTGGAAAAACCATAGCTTTGACTAAACAGACCTTTGTCGGCAAACTAATGTCTCTGCTTTTTAATATGCTGTCTAGGCTGGTCATAGCTTTTCTTCCAAGGAGCAAAATTGTCTTTTAATTTCATGGCTGCAGTCACCATCTGCAGTGATTTGGGAGCCCAAAAAAATAAAGTCTGTCACTGTTTCCATTGTTTCCCCATCTATTTGCCATGAAGTGATGGGACCAGATGCCATGATCTTCATTTTCTGAATGTTGAGTTTCAAGCCAACTTTTTCACTCTCCTCTTTCACTTTCATCAAGAGGCTCTTTAGTTCTTCACTTTCTGCCATAAGGGTGGTGTCATCTGCATATCTGAGGTTATTGATATTTCTCCCAGGAATCTTGATTCCACCTTGTCCTTCATCCAACCCAGCATTTCATATGATGTACTCTGCATATAAATTAGATAAGCAGGGTGAAAATATATAGCCTTGATGTACTCCTTTCCTGATTTGGAACCAGTCTGTTGTTCCATGTCCAGTTCTAACTGTTGCCTCTTAACCTGTACACAGATTTCTCAGGAGACAGGCCAGGTGGTCTGGTATTCCCATCTCTTTCAGAATTTTCCAGTTTATTGTGATCCACACAGTCAAAGGCTTTGGCATAGTCAATAAAGCAGAAATAAATGTTTTTCTGGAACTCTCTTGCTTTTTCAGTGATCCAATGGATGTTGGCAATTTGATACCTTGTTCCTCTGCCTTTTCTAAATCCAGCTTGAACATCTAGAAGTTCATGGTTCACGTAATGTTGAAGCCAGGCTTGGAGAATTTTGAGCATTACTTTGCTAGGATGTGAGATGAGTGCAATTGTGTGGTAGTTTGAACATTCTTTGGCATTGCCCTTCTTTGGGATTGGAATGAAAACTGACCTTTTCCAGTCCTGTGGCCACTGATGAGTTTTCCAAATTTGCTGACATATCGAGTGCAGCACTTTCACAGCATCATCTTTCAGGATTTGAAATAGCTCAACTGGAATTCCATCACCTCCACTAGTTTTATTCATAGTGATGTTTCCTAAGGCCCACTTGACTTCACATTCCAGGATGTCTGGCTCTACTCTAGTGATCACACCATCGTGGTTATCTGGGTCATGAAGATCTCTTTTGTATAGTTCTTCTGTGTATTCTTGCCACCTCTTCTTAATATCTTCTGCTTCTTTTAGGTCCATACCATTTCTGTCCTTTATTGAGCCCATCTTTGCATGAAATGTTCCCTTGGTATCTCTACTTTTCTTGAAGAGATCTCTAGTCTTTCCCATTCTACTGTTTTCCTCTATTGCTTTGCATTGATCACTGAGGAAGGCTTTCTTATCTCTCCTTGCTACTCTTTGGAACTCTGCATTCAGATGCTTATATCTTTCCTTTTCTCCTGTGCCTTTAGCTTCTCTTCTTTTCTCAGCTATTTGCAAGGCCTTCTCAGACAACCATCTTGCCTTTTTGCATTTCTTCTTCTTGGGGATGGTTTTGATCACCACCTCCTGTACAACGTCATTAGCCCAGCTACAATAACTACAATAAAGAAAAACTACAATAAGGAAAAGGAGATATATCCAAATGTAACTGCTCTAAAGAGACTAGTAAAGGTAGAAATACTCACTAGGTCAGGGAAATGGCTGAAAATCATCAAGGAAAAGAATAAAAGGGCTATTCTGGAGAAAAAATAAAATTATCCCCCAAAAGGTGGGATCAGAGTTAAGTATTATTCTATCAAGAAGGGTCCTCTGACAGTTGTAAATAGCTAACCCAGTGTAAGCACTAACAGGGAACTTTTCAATAAAAGTGTGGAGTTGTGGTACTATGTAGTTACAGAAAATGTGACATATTCAATAAGAGGAAGACTAGAAAGATCACTGTAGAATTCTTTAGGCATCATTAAGTGAGTTTCAAGGTGACATTGTTCTTAGAGCTGAAACACCAGCTATGGCACAGACTATAAGGATGTCTGCCCGGGAAATACACGGATTTAAAACTTGAAAAGAAGAAACAGAAAAGCAGAGATGTAAGGAGGAATCAGGGTGCCTGACCCTTGATCAGGCCCAGGCTGAGGTCATAGACTGAACTGAACAGAAATAAATACCTCCTAACAAAAGGGAAGGTGGGAAGAATTTATTTGAACACTGACTGAAGCAAGGCATCGTTCTTGCTCTATGAAGACCTCACAGGCAGAATCCAAAGTTATATGTTAGGAGAACAAAAATCTAAGTACAAAAACAGAAAGCAAATATAGAGAAGGTAGGTACTAATCTATAGCAAATGGTATTAGCCAGGCCTGGGGAAGAAGAAGGAATAGAAACAGCTGGCATGGAAGGTTGAAAGCCTACCACTCAGCTAGCCTGACAGAGCAGAATGGAACACTTAGGAGGCCCTGGAACACTGGAGGATTATCCCTCCCAATGCAGGAAAGGAAAGGGTGATAGGAAGGAATGCTTCAGTTCCCATCCAAGAAACATGGGCAGTTCAAGTCCTAGAAATTCAGTTCTAAGGAAAGGTGGGGTTTGGGTGAAAAATCACTAACCTAGGGGACTTCCTGGACCACATCAGACCAATGAAAGCACAAGTTCCAGAAACTCAACAGCAGCTCAAGGATCAGAGGAGGGTAATTTTCCAGGAAAGACAAAGGAAACCACTTAACCAGGAAGCAGGACTCAGAAGCAAGGCATTCAATAATAGGAAGTCACTTGGATTAGAACAATTCTTGGGAGCTTTCTGGGGACAGAGAAATTCAGAGAAAAGAGCAGGAAGTTGGGACTGTGTTGCAAGACAATACATTTCTTACTTTTTTTTTTTAATGAACTGTGAGTTTATTGCAATACTTTTCTCCCCATTTGGCATGTACCTTTCTTTCTGTATATAGAAGTATAGTTAATTTACAAGGCTGTGTTAGTTTCAAGTGTACAGCAAAGTGATCCAAGTATACAATTTATATATATATACACACACATATATATACACATATACTTTTCAGATTCTTTCCCATTATACATTATTACAAGATATTGAATATAGTTCTCTGTGCTATATAGTAGGTTCTTGCTGCTTTCCTACCTTATATATGTTGTTCTGTTATTTAGTGGCTAAGTTGTGTCTGACTCTTTTGTGACCCTATGGACTGTAGCCCGCCAGTCTCCTCTGTCCATGCGATACTGCAGGGCCATTTCTTCTCCAGGGGATCTTTCCAACCCAGAGATTGACTCCCAGTCTCCTGCATCTCCTGCACTGGCAGGTGGATTCTTTACCACTGAGCCAACAGTGAAGCCCTACCTTATATATAGTAATGTGTATATGTTAATGCCCAATTCTTCATTTATCTCTGCCCCTTGCCTCTGCTGAAGCCTCTCAGATGGCTCAATGGTAAAGAATCTACCTGCCAATGCAGGAGACGCAGGTTCAGTGCTTGGGTCAGGTAGATCCCCTGAAGAAGGAAATGGCAACCCACTCCAGTATCCAATGCACAGAGAAGTCTGGCAGGCTATGGTCACTGTGGTTGCAAAAGAGTCGGACACGACTTAGCAACTAAACAGCAAGTGCCGCCTGCTATCCCCCTCTCTGGCAACCATAAGTTTGTTTTCCATGTCAATGAGTCCATTTCTGTTTAAGACAATGCATTTCACTTGAAGAGTTTCCTACTATAGATATAGGATGTCCTGCTCACAGAGAAAGGAGGCTCTTTCATCACACAGATCAAGATCTTTAGCAACGGTGGAGGGTGGGAGAAACAGGGCCTGAAGGAGAAATGAAAATACAAGGTTCTAAATACGTGGGATAGACAACAAGAAAGACGTGGAGCCACCACGGGCAAAGCTCCAAAATGTTCAGAGAGAGTAGATTTCCTCCCCCTACAACAGATGAGCAGCCTGAGGTCAGACTGAATCCAAGTAACTTCATGAGAAGAGATTTCCCAAGTTAAGTTGAAATTCATGGGGGGTGGAATTCAGATTGCTTAGTGACCTACACAGGCTGACACATCACATGGTAGATTATACTCACTATGGATAATCTGGGGTCCACCTTGCAAAGGAGGAGATAACAACAGTCTCACTTTCCGAACTTGGCAGCAAGACTCCCTCATTATACTCAAGCTACAGACCTCATCTCCTACCACTTTCTCCAACTCACTCTGCTCCAGCCATGCTGGCTTCCCTGATGTTCCCAGAACATGCCAAGGACATGCCTGTCACATGGTGTTCCCCTCACTTCCTTCAAACCTGTGCTTAAATGTCTCTTTACAATAGAGGCCCTCCCTGACCATCAACTGCCAGTCCCTTTGCCAAATTTTATTCTTCATCTTACCACTTAGCCCCACCTAAAATATGATATATTTCCTTACTTGTTTATCTGCCTCCTCTCCAACCTCCTGACTCCAACCCCATGACAGCTGAGACTGTTTTATTACTGCTACATTGTCAGCTATCAGAACCTGCCTGACACACAATAGATAAGAAATGAACATTTATTAAACGAATGCATTTACACACCCATGGCATTTGAAGTTTCTGCTCATGGTCCAAGGCTGACAAAAGCAAAGTGGGTCTGGACTAACATGCGCTAGGTTCTAGGAACAAAATTTTTCTTTTTCTCGAGCACTAATATTTAGTAAAAAGCAGTAGATGCACTGATTAAAAATGAGGGCCCTGGAGCCAGACCGTGTTCAAATTCCACTTGTACCTCTCACAAGTTTTGTGGTCTTGGGCAAGTTGCTTAACTTCTCTGTGCCTCATGGTCCTTATCTGTAAAAGGGGAGTAATAGCAATGCCTTCCTCAGAAGGCTGGGTAGGTTCGGGTTGACTCAAGGATAGCACTTTGAACAATGGCTGGACATCTTCAGTGCGCAAAAAACAAAGTTAGAGCTGATACTGTGTATAAAACAGACGAGAACCTCCTGATGGCTCAGGGAACTCGGCTCTGTGTGACCTAAATGGGAAGGAAATCCAAGCAAGAGGGGAGCTATGTATACGTATGGCTGATTCACTTCACTATACAGCAGAAACTAACACAACACTGTAAAGCAACTATATTCCAATAAAAACTAATTTAAACACATGAGTAAATAAAGCTAGTACGATTGTCATCATCATTATTATGTACTAGGAACTGTTTTAAACACTTTAGTTGCATTCTGTCACATAACGAATCACGCAGAAGGTAACTGAGGCCCGGGAGAAAGACAAACATAGCTAATCCATCGGGTTTTTCTCACTGACATTCACACAACATAGAATTAACCACTTCAATGCATACAATTCAGTGGTACTTAGTACACTCACAGTGTTGTACAGCTGGCACATCATTTTGCTTTTCTATGTTCTGTATCTCTGGGACTCACGCTGAGAAATGGAAAGATGCAGCTTGGGATAATTCAAGATTACTTCAACTTTGGAGGCACCTTAGGAGTCATATAGGCTTTCCAGGTGGCTCAGTGATAAAGAATCCGCCTGCCAATGCAGGAGCTCAACAGACGCAGGTTCAGTCCCTGGGTTGGGAAGATCCCTTGGAGGAGGAAATGGCAATCTGCCCCAGTATTCTTGCCTGGAGAATCCCACGGACAGAGAAGCCTGGCAGGGTACTGTTCATGGGGTCGCAAAGAGCTGGGCCCGATTGAGCGACTGAGCACCACCTCCACCAAGAAGTAACATCTATTACAAAAGACAAGATTTCTAGGATGTAACGGCTAGAACACACACTCCACCGCAAGCAGGCCCCTCTGACAGAGGCTCTGCAGAGAAAACACTGGGGGGGAAAGAATCTGGAACTCGAGTGCCTTCACACATTAATCTACAAGGAGAAGTAGGTGTTAATTTCAGACTTTTATTCCTCTGAGGATTGAACAGTTGGAGGAAATGTATATTCAAATTGTGAGCGTTATTCTGTAGCTGGAAATGGATGTGGGGGCTAGGCTTATGCTGTGAGGAGGTATTCATCATGCATGTCTGTTGATACCAAGCATAATCTGAGATGGAAAATAAAATAGTGAATTTTCATCCTCCTGTACTGCATGGCCCTCACTTGTGTCTATTATATTTCAGAGCCTTCCAAGCACAAAGACCAAAGTGTTCACTCCCAACCCGCAAAGATCAGTGGGTGAACAGGATAAAGGCCTCAGGAAGGTAGGAACAAGACCTACCTTATTTTACTGTTTTCCTTCAAAGAGGGCAGCCTCTCTGCCTGGCTGCCCATAAATTTGTCCCTTAAACTCTACTGATAAAAGAACAAAAGAAATTAATTGTAGAAGGACTTCCCTGGCAGCCCAGTGGTTAAGACTCAGCGCTTCCAATGCAGTGGCTGCGGGTTTGATCCCTGGTCAGGAAACTAAAGATGCTGAATGCCCTGCAGCACCGCGAAAAAAGAAATTAATTGTAGCGACATCAGCATCTCTCGCCACTAGGGGGAGCTGTGGAGTTGACACAGCCGCCTCTACTGGGAAAGGAAATCAACCCTGAATATTTATTGAAAGGACAGATGCTCAAGCTGAAGCTCCAATATTTTGGCCACCTGATGTGAAGAGTCGACTCATTGGAAAAGATTCTGATTCTGGGAAAGACTGAAGGCAGGAGGAGAAGGGGGCAACAGAGGATGAGATGACTGGATGGCATCACTGACCCAATGGACACGAGTTTGAGCAAGCTCCAGGAGATAGTGAAGGACAGGGAAGCCTGGCGTGCTGCAGTCCATGGGGTTGCAAAGAGTTGGACACGACTGAGTGACTAAACAACAACAACACAAGCTACAGGGGAAGGAGCCTGATCTGCTTTAGGCCACTGTTCTCTGCGTCGGGTTAATGTGCTTGTACAAGACCCAGTCAGGTGGCCTCTTTGTCCCCTCAATGCCCGACACAGTGGAGCTCACATTTCCAAACTCCTGGAAGTTGGTTCTAGTTGCCCATGATGTCTACCTGTAGGGTTCAGCTGTCATAAATTTGAGGTGAAAGATAGAAAGCCTTACACAATGCTCGATCCATTACTTCTAGAGATTCCTGAGTAAAGTATTCAGCTCCTGGTCTGTACCCTCTCTGAGCCAGCACCCCTGTAGGGGAGGGAAGATTCAGAGACCTTACACCCCAGACAAAACTGGCAGTTTGTTAGACCAAGAACCCAGGTCTCCTGCCTCCAAGACTAGCATTCTTTATGCTCCCCCGTGTCGTGTAGTTCAATACACATATTTAACTTGTTGTCTTAAGACACCAAACAGAAAGACATCCTCACCTACCTGCTGGTGCGGTGGTTACCGTTGTTTGCACTGACGGCCGCTCCGGAGATCCCAGGAGGGTGACATTCACTGTGTAGTCAGTTGCTGGATACAGATCTAAACACACCACTGCCGTCTGTTCCCTCGTTGTAAAGTTAAACGATGTTGCATGATAAAAACTATTCAGATACCGCCTTCGACCTAGAACTTGAAACTGTCGTGAGATTAAAAGAAAGGGATGCATTAAATTTGTTTGGCTTGCAGATACCTATACTACAAGCAAAATGGAAAGAAAGCAAGGAGCTTCCTTCTACTTATCCTCACCTACATAGAATTATTTTTAATACAATAGCAAGCTAAACTGGGTGACAACTTTACAAAGCTACCCTACCTAGGCTATGCAACCTCCCCCTCAACCAGCTATAAGACTAAGCTTAAAATGCATAACTATATCTCTGATGAACCAAATGTCAAGCTAGTCTACAGTAATATCTTGAGCCTACCTAGGTGACAGAGATTGCACTAGGGTTACTGGGAAAAATCCTTATCATTCATAAGGAATCCATAGACAAGTCTCTAGAACAGACATTTTAAACTTTTATGAGGACAACCCCAAAGTATCTGCCTTTGGAATGCATAATTGAGCAACTGAGCCACGGTGCTTCACTTGAGCCTGCCTATTAGAGCTCTGGAAAAGAGCTTTCGGTACAAGGCGTCATCACACACAGTGTTAACCCAATAATACTCTAGCCACCACCAACTCAAGATGTACATATAATATAGGGGCTTATAAAGGAAAAAAAACATGTAAAAGTCCCAGATCATATGATCATCTGGTGCTTTAGCTGGACGTACATGTTTTTAGAGTTTCTTTTGATGCTGGTGTCACTGACTCTTCCATCCTCTACCCTTCCTCATCACAGTCATTCTTCCACCTGACTCTGACACCTGGCTCATTGAGAGATTCCTCTCTCCCCCAATTCCTAGCATTCTCTTGGGTAACATGAAAGTCCTTATATAGACAAGCCATCAAAACTTGGTCTCAGAGTGCCTTGAGTTCACTGCTGTGAAGCTCCTCCACTCCACATGAGCTACCCATATCCACAGCCACATCCTAGACCATGTCCTCCTCTGAGCTGCTCCACCAGGATCTCCCAATCCCCTATTCTTCTGGGCCACTTGCTCCCACTCTGATTGCTCTCAGGAAATCCCCCAAGATTTCCTCACTCAAAAGAAAGTGAAAAGAAAGTGAAGTCACTCAGTCATGTCCAACTCTTTGCGACCCCGTGGACTGTAGCCCACCAGGCTCCTCCGTCCATGGGATTCTCCAGGCAAGAATACTGGAGTGCCTTGCCATTTTCCTTCTCCAGGGGATCTTCCCACCCAGCGATCGAACCCAGGACTCCTGCATTGCAGGCAGATGCTTTAAGCTCTGAGGCACCAAGGAAGCCTCAAAACTGTCTACCCCTCCTCACTCAAAACTGTCTACCAATATTCTAACACCCCCACCCTCAGCTTCCCCACCTGTCTCAAAAAAACCATTGTTATATCACTTCTATCATTCTCCTTGCCTGATACCCTCAACACCCTTACCCTTTGTTCTCAATGTCACCCATTCTTGAAAACTGAAAGCACTCAGTCCATCCAGACGTTTGACCTCACCCACTTCTACCTTTAGACTGCTGCCACCTGCTGGAGAAAAACCTCACAACTGTGGAGCCTGCATTTCTACAAAGTCTGTCTCACTCTAAACTACCCGTACTTTAGTCTATAAACAAAAATTACTTTCTAGTTAACAGACTTGAAATCACAAAGTTTGAATAATTTTATAATATAGTCCTTTTACTTAACAACATATTGTAAAGTTTTTCTCTATCATTAACTAATCCTATAAATGGATAGACTGCCTGTTACTTGCCAGGCAGAATATACAGTGTTGGGTATATAACAGTAAATAAGATACAGGTCCCAACCTCAAGGAACTCACAGGTAAGTATCCAGGAAAATAAAATACCCAAGAATAAGTGTTACAACATGTGAAGCTGGAGGAGTACCCAGGAGGGACACCTAACCTTCCTCTTTAGGGATCAGGGAAGGCTTCCTCATCTTAATTGTGGACTGAAGTGGAAATTAGCATTAACCATGTGAGTTGAGGATGTGAAAAGTCAGGATAGGAAAAACAATTCATAGAAGGGACGGCATTTGGGGGAAGAGGTCAGTGAAGGCCTCCCACCAGGGAGATGACCAAGCTGATCACTGAAGGACAAGCAAGAGTTAGCCAGGTACAATGAGGGAGAGAAGGGTTTTGCAGGTAGAGAGTCACATATGTGAAGACACAGTGCTAAAGGAAGCACAGGAAGCTTGTAGGGGGTGGGGTACAGGGCCCAGAGCTTCGAGAATAGATTAGCCCTAACTAAATCGACTCAGGAGTCTTGGGAGATGGAGATGGTCACGGAAGTCAAGACAATGGGTAAGACACCCAAATACAGGTACATTATGACAAGAGAACAGAGAAGGCACAATCTTTGGGGTAATCAAATTTAAGAGATAGACAGAAGAGAGATCTTGTAAAGGAGACTGAGAGGGCTCAGACCAAAAGAGATAAAGAGACTATTTCAATGGGAATACTGGTCCACAGCAGCAAATGCTGTCCAGCAGGAAGCAGAAGATATTTCAAG
Organism: Giraffa tippelskirchi; assembly: GCF_054371585.1. NCBI lineage: Eukaryota > Metazoa > Chordata > Mammalia > Artiodactyla > Giraffidae > Giraffa > Giraffa tippelskirchi. The sequence goes on from NC_137275.1 coordinate 215,920,596, forward strand.
TCTGCATAGTGTTCTATCTGATGAATGTATGATTATTTATTTGAACAAATCCCTATTAATGGACATTTAAGTTGTTTTCAATTTCCCCTAATATAAATAAAGCTTCAGAGGATAGTTTAATCTTTCTGTATATGTCTGCATAATAAATTATAGTACATGTCTGAAAATTTATTGATAGACCCGAACAAGTAACCATTCTGGAAAATCATGCCAATTTAAGTGCCCACAGCTGTGTGTAATAGGATTCACTCCAAGTTTATAGAAAGACTATGGTAACTCATGGTTTATATTTTTTTTGAGACATAACACATGCTCATGTGTGTTTTGGCAGCAAGTATATTCTCTTTTGCTAACTCCCTTTGACCGTTCACTTCTTTCCAATGGATTCATTAAGAGGGTTTCACATGTTACTTAATCTTTGTCTGACATATTAAAAAAAATAGCAATTTTTTAAATTGAACTCTTTAATCATTTTAGTGTAGGACATGAAGTAAGAATCATTTATCCTCTTAACCAAGTTGTTAACCAATTGTCTCCAAACCATTTATTTCTGTATTCGTTTGAAAACCCATCTTTATTTTATATTACTTAGGTACCTGGATATATTTCTAGGTCCAGTGTTCTTTCCAGTATAAAAATTTGAGTATTTCACTCACCTGTTTATCCTTCAGTGCCTCCACACAGACATCAAAATAAGATCCAAGCTCAAAAGCACAGGATACAAGGATGATCAGGCCACTACTCAGATTTTTGTCTCATTTCTTCCCATCTCCCTTGTTTTCTCTGTTCCTCCAAAAAGCCACATTCTCGATTATCCAATAAGCTACTCTACTTGCCCACAGTGCCCTTCTTTCACCGCATCCAACATCTTTCATCTGGTGAATTACCTACTGCCTATGACTCGGCATCGTTTCTGTTTCTTGTTAAAAGAAAACTGTACCTTAACATATAGACACTTACATACAATCTCCTATTCCATTTATTTACTTTTTATCAAAACTCTCATTATACCACATTGTAGTTGTCTGTTTACATGTTTGCTTATATTAATTCGGATCAGAACTTCCAGGTCCTAACACATGACATTCTTCTGGCAAATGGTTGATGAATTAATTCTAATTTAATACTTAGTCTATGTTCTGCCAGATGATTTGGTAGGCACTAAACTGTATGGATGTGAGAGTTGGACTATAAAGAAAGCTGAGCACCGAAGAATCGATGCTTTTGAACTGTGGTGTTGGAGAAGACTCTTGAGAATCCCTTGGACTGCAAGGAGATCCAACCAGTCCATCCTAAAGGAGATCAGTCCTGAATATTCATTGGAAGGACTGATGCTGAAGCTGAAACTCCAATACTTTGGCCACCTGATGGGAAGAACTGACTTATTTGAAAAGACCCTGATGCTGGGAAGGATTGAAGGTGGGAGAAGAAGGGGACGACAGAGGATGAGATGGTTAGATGCCATCACCAACTCAATGGACATGAGTTTGAGTAGGCTCTGGGAGTTGGTGATAGACAGGGAAGCCTGGCATGCTGCAGTCCATGGGGTCTCAAAGAATCGGACATGACTGAGCCACTCAACTGAACTGAACTGAACTGAACAAAATTAGAAAGTTCCAAGCAGTTAACTGGAGACTTCCTCTGAATATAAAGCCATCTAAGTGTAGATATTCTTTCTTCCCAATAAACAGAAAAGGTAAATCAGATATGAATGTCACTATTTTTTTACATATTAATTTTTCAAGTACTAGGAACTCTGTTATGCTATATGAGAATTTGGATTGAGTGAATGCAACAGGATAGAATAAAGATCATTCTGTGGCAGATTTGCAGAATTTGCCTGAGCTGAACTGAAACTGACCCAAAAATACAAATCTCAGTTCCTACCTGATTATACTCACAATTTGACTTGAGATTTGTGATGTTTATAAATTCAAGTTAAATGAGAACCAACAGCCCTGCAAGAAGTTTCTTTAAAACCCACATCCATGTATGAATTTGATGACAAAACCAGCTGCGACTAACACACCAAAATATTAGTAAAATATATGTGAAATATCAGAGAAAATGATAGCAAATCACTAAATATAATATCTTCCTTCAATTTAGTCCCTCACTTGCAGCTGACTGCATCCATCTCTAGAAATAAAAATTAAACAGTCTAGAAGTTCATTCTATTAGTGTGTTTAAATACTCTGGATCCCCACTTGGAGAGCACCCACATTTTTAAGTGACACAATTTATTAAGAATAGCATAAGAGATCTTCTTACTTGATATACTTGTTCTGATCCAACTTTCCTAGAATGCCTGTTCAATTTCAAGCAAACTTCATTAAATATTGAAATATTGAAAATCCCATCATCTTCTAAGAGATCATCACCTAAAAGATAAGAAAGACACAGGGAAATGTTGCTAGCAAAACATACCACGGTGAAGGACAACTGCAACCCCGAGAGCCAACGGAATGTTTAACAGCAGAAGCATCAAACTTGGCTCCAAGTTCTGGCTCTACAACTTCTTAATTGCATGACCTTAGCTAAGTCACTTAACCCCTCTGGCCCTCAATTTCCTTACTTGTGGAATCAAGCAAGCCGGGTTCCTTTTCTTATATCACAAGCATAAATAATGTATATATATTTTAAAACTGTTGTAGGACTTCCCTAGTGGCTCAGTGGTCAAGAATATACCTGCCAATATGGGGGATGTGGGTTTGATCCCTGGTCCGGGAAGATTCTGCATGCTGGCGCAACTAAGCCTCGGTGCCACAACTGCTGAGCTGGAGTAGCCCAGAGTCCGTGCTCTGCAACAAGAGAACTCACCACAGTGAGAAGCCTGAACACTGAAATAGAAAGTCGTCCCCACTCGCTGCAACTAGAGAGAGCCCCATGTGCAGCAACAAAGACCCAGAGCAGTCAAAAAAAAAAAACAAAACACTATTGTTAACTAATAAAGGTGTGAGATTTTAGAAAGTTAATCCTATCATCTGGATTGTCTATAAGTAAAATGTCTGAAGGTAAGTATATCAATAGGCAGAAAGTCTGAGAATAAGGAGAAAGCTGAATAAAAGTCAAAGGTCAGGGATTAGAACTCTTAGAGCAAGTGTTTCCAACCTAGAAGATGACCAGAAAGTAGATGACCAGGCAAGATGTTTGTTCTCAGCAGACAGTATTTCCAGGGCTACTTAGATGAGAGCTAAGGCAGTAAAATAATCAAGAAGCAGATGTATTTCCATCACTGTATAGAAGAAAAGTCATCTCATGCCTCCTGCAGCCTAATTCATTCCTTCGATGTTCTATTTTCTCAAGGTAGTTAAAAAAAAAAAGAAGTTTGTTACTAATGAATAAAGACCTCACAGAGAGTCTAGTAGAACCAAGGCTGATTTTCAAGAAAAAGCAGATTTCCTAACAAACAAGTCTGGATGTTTTCTACAAATGTGAAAAAGTTTCAATGTTTACCAAAGAGAAGCTTTTATAATAACCTTTCATGTGTATTACTCCCACTGGAGTCTTTGCTACCTAAGAAGAAATAATGATAACAATAAATTTTTGTCTTCAAAATCAGAATTGTCCACAGCATTTTAAATATCATTGACATAGGCAGCACCAGGCAATCAGCTCGGAGAAAATAGTCTTGGCTAGCTCTTATTGGAAGATGTAAAAATATGGTTATGAGAAAGAATTTGAAGACCTATCACAAGTGCTCTCCGTTACCTTCACAACTTTCATTTTCAAGATTGCATAAGGATACCAGAAACAAAAATTGTCCCATGTATGCACGTGGTTTTGAAGCATACCAAATATACCTCTGTGAGCAATACCATATACAGTATATGTCTGTACACAAACAGAACATGAAGCAGAAGTATTGTCTGCAGAGTTCCTGTCTCAATATGATTTTCCCACTTATAGCCCTTGCGGTCTGAGAATAAAGGCATCTGGTTCCCACTTCCCACCCCTAACACTGACAGAAGTGACGGACGGAGAAGAGTGAAAATGGGTCAATTTGCATCTGGGTTGGAAAGAAGGATTGACTGCCATCTATAAGGCAGAAACACGAAGATATTTCTACATAGCACAGCACAGAAGAATCTAGGCAAAGAAAAAGGCTGAGAGCTCTGTGCAATACGCTTTCCAAGCAAAGGAGCAGGGTCCCAAAATCTCAAAGGAAGGAATATGGGAGGACTGGTGCCCATAGAGTTGGGGGCTGGAAGCAAGGACAGGCCACAGGACTGCTCCGTCTGGAGCCCCTTAGCCTGGTGGCTTCCAATCCTAAATGCCCATCAGCAGATCTAAAGGAAAGCTTGGACATCGGTAGTTTGTTTTTTTTTCTAACTCACCAGGCAATTCTGATAAGCACCCAGAGTTACATACACTGTTCTCACTATTTCCACTTCTATAATAGTCTCTCATTAGCACAATGGAGATCATTAACAGAGAAGGACTTCTAAGTGGAGGCCTGGGGATCTGGAGGTTCCATCTGACAGAGAGCTGTGGTCGGCAAAAGGGGAGACTTGTTCCTTCCGGCCTCTGTAGGCAAAGCTCCACAAGAAGCCAGGTGATACTGAGCTGATGCAAGAGCTACAGCTTTACCCATCCAAGATAGCCAAGTACTCAATCAGGGCAGGAGGCTTTCTTGCAGCTGCTCCCCAAAGGACACTGGATCATCCAACCAGCAATAAATCCTTCAAGATGAGATCTGAGATAAGCGTATCAATAGTATCCAATAAGAAGTAAGATCAAGGGGAATGCCATCCATTTTATTATGACGGGAATATCAATCCTAAATAAAACTTAAAAAAAACATATTTATTTACTTATTTATTTATTTGACTGCCTCGGATCTAAGTTGCAGCATCGGGATCTTTGTTCTCACGGGAGACCTTTTCATTGGGATGCACCAGCTGTCTAGTTGTGGCTCATGGGTTTCAGTATTTGTGGCTCGCCGCAGGCTTAGTTACTCCATGGCATGTGGGATCTTAGTTCCCCTATCAGGGATCGAACTTGCATCCTCTGCATGGCAAGGTGAACTCTTTACCACTGGACCATCAGGGAAGTCCCTAAATAAGACTTTTACTTCCAAGGGTAAGTAATCGTAATCAAGAAAGGGGGGAGCCTAAGAAATGATTCTATGAAGAAGAAGAGGGAGATCAAGGCTTGAAAGCAAAGAAGGAACACTGTTGAAAAGATACTGAGCGAAATAATGGTAAAACTCAGCATCATCTGTTTTGTACACTCAGTAAAAAATTTTAAAGATGTATTCAAACAGATAAAGGATGAGATGGTAAAAGAATGTGATAGCAGAGAGGAAACTGGTTCAGAGAGGCAGAAATAAAAGAGGAACTAGAAGAGACAAAAAACAAAAGGAAATGAAAGTGCAGCAACAGAATTTAAAGTGTATCAGAAATGTCAATTCATAGATGCATAAATGCATCTAGAGAACAAACTTACTACATAGTCACAGAAGGCAGAGGAAAAAGGCATGGATGTAAAAAAGAGAGAGAGAAAATGGAAGACCAATGCAGATGGACAAGGAATTCCACATAAGGGTATTTGAAGTGCAAAAACAAATGTCAACCACAAATCGGCTCTTGCCATGGGTGCTCGTCATCTACCTCTACAAAGATTAAATTATGTGCTGCTGCAGCAGTTGGACTCCAATACCCCCTGAAGGGTTCAGAGTGGAGAGCAGAAATGAGGCACTCTGTGCTCCCGGAAAACTTGCAGGACAGGTCTTCAGAGAGCTAGATATTCTCAGGAGCTGATTTTATGAGCCCAATTCTTAAATCTCCTCATATCTAGAAAAACCCTAAAATCCCTCTTGGTGAAGATTGTTTCTTGTGACTAGCAGAAGCGACACGAGACAAGTGGAAACTTTGTATCAAAAAATCTACACTTGATTCCATGTACTCCCCCTTTATCAAAATCACATGTATACTGTCCTTCACCTCTATCTCTTTGGAACAGTTACTCAGAGCTATCTGAGGTTCTGTCTCCCAGGCAGCAGTCCTCATCAGTTCAGTTCAGTCGCTCAGTCGTGTCCAACTCTTTGCGACCCCATGAATCGCAGCATGCCAGGCCTCTCTGTCCATCACCAACTCCCTGAGTTCACCCAAACCCACGTCCATCGAGTCGGTGATGCCATCCAGCCATCTCATCCTCTGTCATCCCTTTCTCCTCCTGCCCTCAATCTTTCCCAGCATCAGGGTCTTTTCCAATGAGTCAGCTCTTCGCATCAGGTGGCCAAAGTATTGGAGTTTCAGCTTCAACATCAGTCCTTCCAATGAACACCCAGGACTGATCTCCTTTAGGATGGACTGGTTGGACCTCCTTGCAGTCCAGGGGACTCTCAAGAGTCTTCTCCAACACCACAGTTCAAAAGCATCAATTCTTCGGCGTTCAGCTTTCCTTATAGTCCAACTCTCACATCCATACATGACTACTGGAAAAACCATAGCCTTGACTAGACGGACCTTTGTTGGCAAAGTAATGTCTCTGCTTTTTAATATGCTGTCTAGGTTGATCATAACTTTCCTTCCAAGGAGTAAGCGGCTTTTAATTTCATGGCTGCAGTCACCATCTGCAGTGATTTTGGAGCCCAGAAAAATAAAGTCAGCCACTGTTTCCACTGTTTCCCCATCTATCTGCCATGAAGTGATGGGACCAGACGCCATGATCTTAGCAGTCCTCACACTGCCCCAAATAAAACTTCACTCTCAACTCTCACACTGTGCATATTTTTTTAAGTTGACACAAACAAAAACAATACTCAGAGATTTAATGAAAGAAAATATTCTTAATGTGTAGATAGACTGAAATGTGAAGGTCCAAAAACTCACAGGGCTCTAGGAAAACTTTTTGAAAAACATTAATATGTATGTAACCCATGACTGAAATTTCAAGAAAGAAGAGATTTCTGTCTCATTCACTATTGAATTCCCAATATCTGAAACTGCCAAACACATAGTAAGTGGTCAATAAACATTTACCATGTGCATGAGTAAATGATTAAAGTCTGGAACTTCACGTATAAAGAAAACTATGATATCCAGGCTGAAAAAAATCAGATTGTCTACGTGGGGTTGAAAAAAAAAAAATCACACCTTCAAATTCCTCTTTCAAAATTTTAAATTCCCAAAGCCAATGTGAAATGTCTCCAGGATTCTGACAACAAAGGTTTTGGTCCAAGAACTTTATCTTCAATCAAGCTCCCATTCACTTGTGAAGACAATAAAATGAGGTTCTCAGATAATCCTGGGCTCAGAAAGTATCCCATTCCTCAGTAAGAAGATAAAAATCACTATGCAGAAAGAGAAATAAAAATAGAGAAAAACAGAAAAACTTTGGTATGGAAGAACCACTAGTAAGCACTGAAACTATGAAAACATACAGCTGTTTATATAATTGTTATAAATATTGCTATAAGTTTATATAAAAATGAATTCCTGAAAGATGTAGTGCATGTTAAAAATTATTAAAAATAAGAAGCTGGCAATAAAGAGCTGTATTAAGCCAGTAGCAAAAGGAAAGCAAAAGGGGAAGGAATAAAAGGAAGTAAAAAATGCTAACTTCCTTGTCTTTGTAGGGGAGAAGTCAACATGATTCCAGTCTTGACACTGGTAATAAAAGAAATACACATTCAAATAGGATTTTTTTGTTTTTGTTTTTTAATGTAGTACCGAATAAAAGCAAGATCTCTACTGTCTGAATCATCGAGAAAAGAACACTGTGTAGCAAAGAGAGAACGCAATAGACATAACATCAAAGCATAAAAAAGAGAAAAAATTAAGATGACAGAAGAAAGGAAAACCATATCACAAACACTACCGTGTAAATTGATTAACTCTATTTTTCTCACAAACATTTGCAACGTATGCTATCTCCTCAAGTACATCCATAGCGATATTATCCAGACAGATTTTAAGAAGAACAAAAGTGGGCAAAGGCATATCATGCAAGCAGAGCACAAAGAAGTCAAGAAAATCAGGGCAAAAAAATTATGAAATAGGCTAAAGTGAGCCACTTGTTAATAGTGCAAGTTAGAATCTACAATTAAGACATCAATCATGAACATAAATATCATAACATCAAAATGTGTGAAACACACAATCAGAATGTATAAGACAAACTGAGAAGAATGGCAATCTGAATAAGCAAAAAATAATAACAACAACAACAAAAACAGAAGTCCTTAAAAACCTGACCACTGAAGTTGATTTAAGACTAAATCTTACCTTATTTACAAGCAAACACTACACCTAGTATTGCAAAACTTTGCCAAATAGTAAACCCCAAGGAAATGTCAACAAATCCCCCACCAAAGAATACTAAAATTGAAAAAAAAAACAAAACTAGAAATCAACAGCAAAGCATAAATGTTGAGAATATTTTAAACCTACCACTTGATAACATACATAATTAATCTTTCAATCAATGGGGAAATCAAAATACCAAGTATATAATGCTTTGAAGTAAAGATAAAGGGAACGTGTATTAACACCTGAACTAGACCATTCAGGTATGACCTAGATCAAATCCCTTATGAGTATACAGTGGAAGTGACAAATAGATTTAAGGGACTAGATCTGATAGACAGAGTGCCTGATGAACTATGGACAGAGGTCCGTGACATTGTACAAGAGACAGGGATCAAGACAATCCCCATGGAAAAGAAATGCAAAAAAGCAAAATGGCTGTCTGAGGTGGCCTTACAGATAGCTGGGAAGAGAAGAGAAGCAAAAAGCAAAGGAGAAAAGGAAAGATATTTCCATCTGAATGCAGAGTTCCAAAGAATAGCAAGGAGAGATAAGAAAGCCTTCCTCAGCGATCACTGCAAAGAAATAGAGGAAAACAACAGATTGGGAAAGACTAGAGATCTCTTCAAGAAAATTAGAGATACCAAAGGAACATTTCCTGCAAAGATGGGCTCGATAAAGGACAGAAATGGTATGGACCTAAAAGAAGCAGAAGATATTAAGAAGAGGCGGCAAGAATACACAGAAGAACTGTACAAAAAAGTCTTCACGACCCCGATAATCATGATGGTGTGATCACTCACCTAGAGCAAGACATCCTGGAATGTGAAGTCAAGTGGGCCTTAGAAAGCATCACTATGAACAAAGCTAGTGGAGGTGATGGAATTCCAGTTGACCTATTTCAAATCCTGAAAGATGATGCTGTGAAAGTGCTGCACTCGATATGCCAGCAAATTTGGAAAACTCAGCAGTGGCCACAGGACTGAAAGAGGTCAGTCTTCGTTCCAATCCCAAAGAAAGGCAATGCCAAAGAATGCTCAAACTACCGCACAATTGCACTCATCTCACATGCTAGTAAAGTAATGCTCAAAATTCTCCAAGCCAGGCTTCAGCAATACGTGAACCATGAACTTCCAGATGTTCAAGCTGGTTTTAGAAAAGGCAGAGGAACCAGAGATCAAATTGCCAATATCTGCTGGATCATCGAAAGAGCAAGAGAGTTCCAAAAAAACATCTATTTCTGCTTTATTGACTATGCCAAAGCCTTTGACTGTGTGGATGACAATAAACTGTGGAAAATTCTGAAAGAGATGGGAATACCAGACCATCTGACCTGTCTCTTGAGAAACCTGTATGCAGGTCAGGAAGCAACAGTTAGAACTGGACATGGAACAACAGACTGGTTCCAAATAGGAAAAGGAGTACGTCAAGGCTGTATATTGTCACCCTGCTTATTTAACTTATATGCAGAGTACATCATGAGAAACGCTGGGCTGGAAGAAACACAAGCTGGAATCAAGATTGCTGGGAGAAATATCAATAACCTCAGATATGCGGATGACACCACCCTTATGGCAGAAAGTGAAGAAGAACTAAAGAGCCTCTTGATGAAAGTGAAAGAGGAGAGTGAAAAAGTTGGCTTAAAGCTCAGTGTTTAGAAAACTAAGATCATGGCATCTGGTCCCATCACTTCGTGGGAAATAGATGGGGAAACAGTGGACACAGTGTCAGACTTTATTTTTTTGGGCGCCAAAATCACTGCAGATGGTGATTGCAGCCATGAAATTAAAAGACACTTACTCCTTGGAAGGAAGGTTATGGCCAAACTAGATAGCATATTTAAAAGCAGAGACATTACTTTGCCAACAGAAATCCGTCTAGTCAGGCTATGGTTTTTCCAGTGGTCATGTATGGATGTGAGAGTTGGACGGTGAAGAAAGCTGAGTGCCGCAGAATTGATGCTTTTGAACTGTGGTGTTGGAGAAGACTCTTGAGAGTCCCTTGGACTGCAAGGAGATCCAATCAATCCATCCTAAAGCAGATCAATCCTGGGTGTTCATTGGAAGGACTGATATTGAAACTGAAACTCCAATACTTTGGCCACCTCATGCGAAGAGTTGACTCATTGGAAAAGACCCTAATGCTGGGTAGGATTGAGGGCAGGAGGAGAAGGGGATGACAGAGGATGAGATGGTTGGATGGCATCACTGACTCGATGGACATGGGTTTGGGTAAACTCCAGGAGTTGGTGATGGACAGAGAGGCCTGGCGTGCTGCAATTCATGGGGTCGCAAAGAGTTGGACATGACTGAGTGACTGAACTGAACTGATATTAACACCCTCATAAATAATTCTTCCATCAAGGGAAAATCAAAATAGCAATTATACCATGTCTTGAAATTAAAAATAAAGAGAATATGTATAAATGCCTACAGAATTCCACCAAAGCTCAAATCCAGAAGGGAGAAAGAAGAATTGAAGACTTTTATCATCAAACAGAAAATAATGGAAATAAGTTGAACTATTCATTTAACTCAAGAATTTAGTAATAGAACAATATAACCAACTTAAGAGAATCAGGGAGAAGGAGATTTAAAAATGAGAGAAATTAATGAGATAAAAAATAATTTAAAAAACCCAAGATATTATTCTTCAGGGAAAAGAATAGTAATGAAACAGTCAACCCAAGCCAAGCAAATCAAGTGTTAAAACGAAACACAAAACTAGGATTCAAAATAACCTGGGGATATATAATCTATAACTTCAGAGGAGCTGTCAACAAATATTCCATTTGACATTCTGCCAATATATCATGTGAATGTATGGCAAAAACCACCACAATATTGTAAAGTAATTAGCCTCCAATTAAAATGTTTAAAAAATTAAAAATAAATAGATAAAAAATAAAATCACAACTAAATGGACATTTTCTAGGAAAGTATAAATTATAAAAATTGACTCAAGAAAATGTAAGAAACATAAACAAATCCCCAAAACCTTAGAAGAAATTGACAGTCATCAAAGAATTATCTCCCAAAGGGATGAAACTTAAATATTATGAGCAAATGTGTCCAGCTTTAAAGAAAGGGGATAATCCCGAAGTGATATAAACTTTTCCAGGGTATAAAAATATGGAAAACTTCCCAATTCATTTAAAGAGAACTGGCATAACTCTAATCATGCAATCAGATGGCTAAATGTGCAGGATCTAGATGAGCAGAATGACAAATCTTCACACGAAGGCATAAATAAACAGGAAAGACAAAATTTGAGTAGATATGGAGAAAATGTAGAAAAGTACCTTGTGCCCAGTTGGGATAATTCAATATAAAGCCCAGTCCTCACTAGATTAACTTGCAAATTTAATCTAGTTCCACTTAAAATTTCAGACAGAAGGAGGTCTGCAGACATTAACAGACTCAGCCAGGGTCACCCAACTCTTAAGCAGCAGAGTTAAGATGTAAATCCAGGTCTGTCTGAACCCAAAGACCATGCTTGCCCCAGCTGAAATTAACTTGAAGAGGTTGAGGAGGATGTTAGTAAAAACAGCGGACAATGAACAGCAAGCTGTCATTGACTGAACAGAGACAGATGCGTTTGGAGTCCTAGGATGATCTTTTTATTCCTAATAAACCCACAGTAGTTTATTGTTAACTTTGAACAATTTTCTCTAATTAGTTACCATATTAAGTTGACAATATCTTCCCCTTAACATAGTCTTTACTTAGAAATAAACCATTTTATTTCTATAGAAGTACCCTGAGACCTATTTTGTATAACTTCATAGTCTGAATGATATTGTAAAGACTAGCACACTTTTCATTTATTTCTGCCACATCCGTGTTACTTCCCAGTTCCCAGCAGCAGCAATACCTAAAGGTTGAGTTTTCTTAAATTCAGTTCAGTCACTCAGTCATGTCCAACTCTGAGCCAGGCCTTCCCGTCCATCACCAACCCCCAGAGCTTGCTCAAACTCATGTCCATTGAGTTGGTGATGCCATCCAACCATCTCACCCTCTGTCATCCCCTTCTCCTCCTGCCTTCAATCTTTCCCAACATCAGGCTCTTTTCCAGTGAGTCAGTTCTTCACATCAGGTGGCCAAAGTATTGGAGCTTCAGCATCAGTCCTTCCAATGAATATGCAGGACTGATTTCCTTTACGATTGACTGGTTGGATCTCCTTGCAGTCCAAGGGACTCTCAAGAGTCTACTCCAAAACTACAGTTCAAAAGCATCAATTCTTCGGCACTCAGCTTCCTTTATGGTCCAACTTAAATAGGTTTTCTTAAATAGGACATCAAATAGCTAGCTGAGAACTACCCCAACTCATACAAGACAATAAATTACACCAATGGCTTCTCAGGGTTTGCTTTTAAAGAATTTAATTAATTTTGACAACCCACAACCAGAGTGCTGAAAAAAACTTACTGTAATTGTCATGATAATATAAAAATCCAGATGATATCTATGTGCCTCGGTGTTTATTACAACTTCTTGAAGCTCCTTCCTGTCCAATCTGCTTTCCAACCAACTCTACCCTCCCGCATCCTAGGGCTGCCTCCTCCTCTCCACCTGCTCACCCTCACTTTGAATCCCCATCCCAATCAGTCCTGGGGTCACTTCTCATCCTAGATGTACAGCTCCTGGGTCAGCCTCCCTGGCTCCTCCTTTGTCATAGGCAAGAATAAGAAATGACTTTTGAGGTTCCCACCAAAGATAAGCCACATGGCTACCCTCTATTGCCTTGGACAACTGAAAAAGAGCGCATCATTGCCTACTGCTGTCTTTTAAATGCCTTCTTATTACCTTCCGTGTCAACCAGCGGACCCAGCTGAGAACCCATATATCAGTGCCCATTCAGTCTGGCATCCTTAGGACAGGAATCTCTCCTACTAGCCCTGCTCTGGTTCCGACCCCTGGAGTAATTAACCCCTTGGCTGCAAACCTTAGAAAGTAACTGTGAACTCTCCTGACCTGTGGATTCTGAAGCACACTCCCCCACATCCTGCACTTAGCCTTCTCTAGGAGGAAATGAGACTTGACCTCTACCTACCAGCTGTCTGGAACTCAGTGACGGCTGGCACGGAGCGTCGGGGGAGGGATGTAGAAATGTTCACGGTGTAGTTGGTGCCCTGGTACAGCTCTAGGCACACTTCTGGGGTCCTGCTCTCTGTGGTCAAATTAACTGTCTCCTCATGAACTGATTCCAGGGGGTCCAACCGTTGTCCTTTTATGTATATCTTTGTGAGGAGAAAAGACAAGAGAATCCACCGTGACTCCACTGGAAAAACCAAGAGAGATTTTGTAGTGCTGGAACCTACTCGCTTACTACTCCCTTTTATACTGCACTGCTCACCCTGGGGGAGACAAATAGGGCAAACCTCTGCTATCAGGTGTCTGATGATGAAATCTGATCAGCCCGGTAATCCAGAAACCCTGAGAGGTGACATAAAATGGAGAGTTTCTCTAAGGAGTGCTATCCTGCGCTCAAATGACCAGCGATCAATGGAGGCTGTCACCACCTGAGACCCGCTCGCTGCCTCCTGTCACCCAGGCAGCAGATGCTTCTAGGCTTGCTCTGGGGGAGTGACAGACAAGAGTTTGGAAACAAGCAATCATGATGATGCCGAATAAAAATACACCCCCACACATACAGCCTAGAGGATGACAAGGACATTAAACACCAAAGGTAAAATAAAATAATCCAGATACCTTAAAAACTCTACTCACTTTAGAAAAGACTACGGGATTGGAGAGCTATTTGATTGAGAAGCACTTCTGGAAGCAAGTTCCTCTGACTCTTATTCCCATGGTAACCATCTCTGCCCTGGTAGAAAAAAAGGAGCTCACTTCACTTACCACATATGCAATCTTGGAGTTTATTCTTCCTGGGTTTATTTGCCACCTCACACAGGTGTTATTAAACACTGACACCTCATTAATTTCTATAATTATTTCTAAAAGAGAAAAAGAAAGAATCCACTCAACGAAATGCATCAAAGGACTTTGGGAAAACCTTAATGGCCAGCCCATTAGAGGGCATGACTTTGTTTACTTGCCCAGCTGGTCTCTCTGCTGGTCACCATTCATACTAGGATTCAGAAACGGAATCAGCAGTTCAAGCTATCCCAGGCCAATCATCCAATTTAACTTTACCATGAGTGAGCTCGGCCCATGACCCGATGTGGAGGAAAAGGAAAGATTCCTCTTAAGCACGGGTGAGAATTCCAGCCTGTGATTGGTCTGACAGGCCACTGGATGCCACTGGCATTCCATTCCCCGGGGGAAGGAAAGGGACCCAGAGCCAAGCCCTGAACCTTCCCTGCAGCTGCGCAGGTTAGACCAGCTTCCGGTTCCCTCATGCCGTCGGCTGACGGAGCGCTTTGATGGCCAGGTCTCTGCTGTTCCCAACAGGTAAATGACACACATCACTACCCAGGACTATTCCTCAGGAGCGGCCGTTGTGGGTAAACTAAGTAAATTCTCCACGAGGTCCCTGGGTATTTCTGGGGCTCCTTGAACTGAAACCATTTAAATCTGACTTATCAGGAAGCCACTAATTTCTTTAAGTTGTTCTGTTTCTTTTAAATATTCTGCATGTGGCGGGGGCTGGGGGGGGGGCCAATTGAGAGGGTAGCATTGAAACACACACACTACATACATAAAATAGATCGCTAATGGGAAGTTGCTGTATGACCCAGGGAGCTCAAGGCAGTATTCTGACAACCTAGAGGGGTGGGATGAGGTGGGAGGTGGGGGGTGGGAGGGAGGCTCAAGAGGGAGGGGACATGTATACTTACGGCTGATTCACGTTGTTATACGGCAGAAGCCAATACAATATTGTAAAGCAATCATTCTCCAATTAAAATTTTTCAAATAAATAAATATTCTGTGTATGTTTCATGTAATAAATTTAGCAATGTGGGAAACTACTATGGCCTTGGTTCCCGACATAACAGTTTCCAATGAACCCAGTAAACGACCTAGGAAGTTGTTCAGATGAGAATGGGGCAAGAACTTAGCTTTTTATCTATTTAACAAATTTCCTGCAGATAAGTAAAACTATTTTTACTTGCAGCTGACATGCTCTTGTCTAAAAAAAATCCTAAGGAATTCACACGCGCGCGCACACACACACACACACACACAATTAAAGCTAAGAAACAAGTTCAACCAGGTAGCAGGATACAAGGTCAATGTACAAAAAGCAATTGCATTCTTGTCCACTATCAAGGAACAAGCCAAACATGAAATTTTAAAAAACTTACTTACAACAGCATCAAAAGGAATAAAATTCTCTGCAGGTTAAAGTGAAAGTCGCTCAGTTGTGTCTGACCCTATGGACTATATAGTCCGTGAGATTTTCCAGGCCAGAACACTGGAGTGGGTAGCTTTTCCCTTCTCCAGGGGATCTTCCCAACCCAGGGATTGAACCCAGGTCTGCCACATTGCAGGAGATTCTTTATTAGCTGAGCCACCAGGGAAGCCCAAGAATACTGGAGTGGGTAGCCTATCCCTTCTCCAGCAGATCTTCCCAACCCAGAAATTGAACCAGGGTCTCCTACATTGCAGGCGGATTCTTTACCAACTGAGCTATCAGGGAAGCCCTATTTCCTGCAGGTAGGAGTTACCAAACTATCACCTCTAGAGGCGAGAATCAACATCTCATCAAATGGGAATATTCCTCAGCCCACATTGAAGCTTCCCCACTGAAGCAGACGTCCCTTATGGATGTTTTAGACCCTCTCAGCTCGCATGTCCCTTGCTCCGGCCCTGTCTGGGCTTTGACAACATGACCATGTCTTGTCTCCCATGCTGGGGTTTCCCTGCTGCATGCGCATCCTGGAAGTGGGGGGAATGAACACTTTCTGAAAGACAGGAAGTACTGGAAAAATCTGCCCCTTACTTTTCTTCTTCCCCTTGTAGAGCAGACCTACAAGACCTCTCAGGGTGCTGCTGCACTGATGGAGCGATCGCGTGCACTCAGTAATGAGCAGGGCAACAAGGAATCCCCATGCTGGCTCGGCTTCCTTCCCTGCTCTGCCCACCTCAGCCTTCACTCCTGCTTCCTGGGATGTGTGTGTGTGTGTGTGTGTGTGTGTGTGTGTGTGTGTGTGTGTGTGTGTGTGTTGCTCAGTCGTGTCCGACTCTTTGAGACCTCATGGACTATAGCCCTCCAGGCTCCTCTGTCCGTGGGATTTCCCAAGCAAGAATACTGGAGTGGGATGCCACTGCCTTCTCCAGGGGATCTTTCCGACCCAGGGATCAAACCCACGTCTCCTGCATTAGCAGGCAGATTCTTTACCCCTGAGCCACCTGGGAAGCCCCATTTCTTCATACTCAGAACCAATACTACCTTTAGATAGACCCTAATCTATTGACCTCCTTGCCCATGGAAGATTTTCTATCTTTGCTAAATCACCCAATCAGCAGCACTGCCGAGATTTGATGTCACACATGACCTGGTCATGGGTAAGCCCAGTCAGCTGACTGTAAGTGGGAATAAAAGGAGGCAGGGAGAGGAAAAGAGGCAAATTTCTGGAGAGACCCCAGAGGATCAACAGTGCCCATCTACTGCATTCCTGGGTCACTACATCAGTGCTTCTCCCTGGAGCACAGGTAATTTGAAATCAAAGAAATACTCCAGGTGTGGACATGGGTACTTTGATGGATGCAAAGATCCAATCCATTCACCTCCTTAGGTATCATAATGATGACACTGGCAACAGTCTTTTATCAGCTTGAAAAAGTCCCAAATATTCCCAGCCCCTTCCCTCTCCAGCCCTTCAAAGCACTAGAGTTCTAGACTCCTCTGTTCACTTCCACAGCCCCCTGATACTCATCCCCTGGTCCAGAAGGAAAAGGAAACACCCCACTCCTCACCTTGTCGCTGAGTTGCCATTAAAGCATATTTCCTTCCCACTCGGGACCCTTTGCCATCTAAGCAGAGATTAGAAAGGAGATATGAAAGTTTCCTTTCTTGTTCTTCTTTTTTGTTCATTCACTATGACAACCGCAAATGACATCTCAGAAATGCCATCTGCCTCCAGCCTGTGCTCTGCTCTCTGCACAGATGGGACCCAGATCTTATTGTAGGGAGGTCAGCTATTTCATTCCAAGGAGTAGTTGAACAAAATTTAGTTGCTCTTCCCTCCAGGTGTCTACACACCAGCTGGAAAGACTTCTTTGTAAATGTATCAGATATTAAACATCTACATTCATGCTGCCCTTTTAAAAGAGATGACTTGGGAGGCTATACCTTCATTCTAATAGTACTGAAAACTGAAAACACTTTTGGAAGTTCTCTTTGGAACTGAGTCCGGGGCACTGTATTCACCATTGATCCTTAACTGAACCATCGTTGAACGCCAAACATCCTCCCCTGCCAGGCACTGGACTGTGATGATCGGAAGGTAAGTCTTTCCCTCAGGAACATTGTATCTAATGGAGGAAGCTAACACACAAGCATAAATTATGATTCCATCAATATCAGAACAAAGTTATACACAAGTACCAGAGGGTATCGAGAAAGAAGCCACCAACCCTCATCGGAAGACCTGGGGAAGCCGGCTTCATGGAGGCCATGCAACCCTTCATGGCTGCAGGACTTAAGAGTGGGGAAGACATCTAAGCAGGTCCAAAGTCCTAGGTGTAAAGGGTATGGACAATTTCAGAGTGGTGATGTGTAATGTGCTGGAGAGGAGAAAGAGGGGCAGCAAGGTTTCAGAAAGAGAACAGGATCAGACTTGGGAAGACCTGTGCACCAGACTAAACACAGACTTACTCCTACCAGCCATAGAGAGCTAAAAGCAGGAAGAGGATGGGGACTTTTTTTTTTTTTTTTTAAGAAAGATACCTCTGGAGGAGGAATTCCCTGGCGGTCCAGTGGCTAAGACTGAGCTTCCGAGGCAGGGACACAAGCTCAATCCCTGGTTGGGAAACTGAGATCCCATGCTGCGTGGTGTGGCCAAAAAAAAATTTTTTTATTAAAAGAAAAAAAATAACTCCGGTGTGTTTTGAAGGAAACACTGGAGGTCACAAGGAAAGAATTTGACCCCCTTTACTCAGTGATTCCAATACATCAAACACTGATATATAGGTCTTTACAGACTTGATCACATCTTCACAGTAGTCATGGGAAGCAATCATGAAGTCAACTATAGGTGAACATTTATTGAGTTGTTACTATGGACCAGATAGTGTGGACAGTACTTTAAATGCATCATTCATCTAATCGTCAAAAATAACCCTGTGAGTTTGACATTATCGTGTCCATTTTACAGACTTGAAGCTTAGAGAAGTAACACAGCTAGTAAGCAGTCAAGTCAGAATTCAGAACTAGACCCGCCAGACTCCAAAACCCAGAGCCTTTGCACTGAAGCAGTTCTCAGCCAAAAGGTGAAAATATGGAATCAGGGCACCTCCTTGAAAACCATAAGCAATAGTTTCTCCTGAAGGAGAAGCAATAGGAGATGAGTGATAAGGCGTTTAGGCTGACTGCCAGTCTCTGAGCTGGACAGTCTGAATGAGTTGCCTTCTACTGTTCTCATAAGAAATATGGGAGGGAGTAGAATGCATTTGTGAGAAAGAAACTAATGAACTGTGCTTAGAACATGCTAAGTCTGAGTTAATGTCTCTGGGTGAAAAAACTTTCTGGAAGGGCACCAATGTGTGGATGGCAATTGAAGCTCCGGATGCAGATGACACACCCGCATGCACTGTGGAGAGTGGGCGGCCCAGCAGCAGGGGACTTAGACGCACAGAAAGTCCAGGGGCCATCAGGAGAGAGCTACACAGAAGGAGGTCGGTGGTTGGCGAGGACAGCGCGACGCCTTGGAAGTCAGGGACAGAGACGATCTGGAGCCACGTCTGTTTGCTCAAAAGTTATCTCCCTTCCTTCCCACTGAGCCCCCCAACCTTCTCACCCCCACCTAGGAAGGGCCTGGAGCAGAACATGAGGCACCAGGGGCTTGATCTCTCACCCTTCTCGCATATGGCTCTTTCTCTCCCAAAGGAGGGCACGTGGTTCCATGATCAGACTTGAGGTCTGACTGGATAGAGGCAGGCAGAGCAGATCCCTGGCTTGTCCAGTTGTAGGATGCTTAGGCCTCCCTGGCTTTAAACAAAGGAGGTCCCCACGGCATCCAGATGAGCTCTGCATTGAACTTTGAGAACCAAAGCCTTCATGGTGATAAAGTACTTTTGCTTTGCTTTAGATTCTGCATGTGGCCCATAATTGCATGGGTGTATAGATGTACATATATATAAAAATATGTATTTTAGCATTCTATTAGTATCTAGTATTTCTCTGTGGTACTCATCACATTAGTAACGACATAATTTTGTAATTAGTTGTTTAACATCTAAGTCTATCTCTCTTGACGGTTTGGACCATTAACAGGGCTGAGCACCAAAGAATTGATGCTTTGGAACTGTGGTGCTGGAGAAGACTCTTGAGAGTCCTTTGGACTGCAAGGAGATGAAACCAGTCAATCCTAAGGGAAATCAACCCTGAATATTCATTGGAAGGACTGATGCTGAAGCTGAAGCTCCAAAACTTTGGCCACCTGATGTGAAGAACTGACTCACTGGAAAAGACCCTGATGCTGGGAAAGATTGAAGGCAGGAGAAGGGGACAACAGAGAAGGAGATGGTTGGATGGCATCACTGATTCAATGCACATGAATTTAAGCAAGCTCCGGGAGATGATGAAGGACAGGGAAGCCTGGCATGCTGCAATCCATGGGGTCGCAAAAGTTGGACACAACTGGGTGACTCAAAACAACAAATCTCTCCTGAACGTGAGCTCTATAACAGCAAAGATAAACAAGGTCTATCTCTCTGTCCCCAGAGACTAACACAGTTGGTTGGACACGGATATTTTTTAAATATTTATCATTTGGTTGATTGATTAAATAGATGGATGAATATATGAATAAATGGTACGCAATGCTAAGTGTTATGGAAAGGTTAAGAGGAACAAAGATTGATGCTAGAAGTTGAATTTGATGGTTAGGTGGTCATCAAGAAACCTTGGTGGGAGAACCACACTGTACTGGGGTGTTGGATGCCTGATTCTCCCGCAGGAGAGACTGAGACAAGAATGGAGTGGGAGGGAACAAGTCAGTGAGCACACCCTGCTCTCTCAGAAGCCCCATTGTGGGCAGGGCCTGGTCTAACGTACTCTTTTGGTTTCCAATTCTATGTCCATGTTCTTTATTTTTGAAAACAGTAAAAGATCCTACCAAATAAATTCAGGAGACCCTAGCAGATGGTCAAGCTGGAGGTCATTTCTAGGTGAAAACAGAACCTGATTTCAAAAGTAACATGACCAATCTTCCAATGTGATGCATAAACTACCTTCAAAGGCAATCCCAGTTGGATTACAAAACAGAAACATTTTGATAATAGCATCATTGAAATGAGAATATGGCTCCCCAAGGTGACAAGGTTAAACAAATCATGTTTGGTTATATAACAGTTCTGCTGTTTCCTTTTTGTTTTTAGTCTTGGCATGCTAAGTCACTTCAGTCGTGCCTGACTCTTTGCAAACCTATGGACTGTAGCACACCAGGCTGCTCTGTCCATGGGATTCTCCAGGCAAGAATACTGGAATGGGTTGCCATTTCCTCCTCAAGGGAATCTTCCTGACCCAGGGATCGAACCCATGTCTCTATATCTCCTGCACTGGCAGGCCAGTTCTTTACCACTAGTGCCACCTGGGAAGCCCTTTAAGTCTTTAGGGTTTCATAAAATAGGCAGAAGCAGCATGATTTAGAGTAGTGCTTTTCTAAAATGCTTTATACACCTGAATACATTTTTATAGGCTTGCCTGGTATTGACTTTTGAAAAAAACGAGGTGTTAACATCAAATTCATGCTATCACATATATTACAAAGTGTCCTTGGTCAATAAATTTAAACTACAAATTTAAGTTTTAAATCTAAGTTGTTTAAAGAAACATTAAATAACCAATACTTTTCCTCTGACAAACTGTGTCAGGGTGATCTACAAATAGTTCAACCTTGGGAAACTGGTAGGAGACAGATCTCGGGTTTAAAGACCTAAGTTCAAATCCTGTCTCTGCCATTTACTAGTCACTGAATGACCCTGTGAAAGTTGTTTCACTTTCATGAGTCTCAGATTACTCATCTATGAAGTGAAAATATCAATACTTATTTCACCAGGTTTTTCTGAGGACACGATGAAATCAAGCATCAAGGCTCCTGGCAGAGCTGCGGGTGTCGAAGCTGGTGTGTGATCAATGGCAGCTATAATGCTTGATGGTCTAAACATTATGTACATAAACAAATTCCAGGCATGTGGCTATTTGCATGTGTGCCCATTTATTCCAGCTGACCTTTCTCTTCTATCTGAAATATGTCGAGCTGCAAGTGAGCACTCACTGGGCTGAAGAGCAGCATCAACAACAACAAAAAAAATAGAAGGAGCAGAAGCTAACAGGAGGCCTGGAAGCATTTGGACTCTGGTGCCTGAGTCATGGGAGGGACTCAGAGAGGCTCCCAGCAGTCAAACAGTCTGCGTTTCAACAGAGATGCTGCTTTTCTAAGAGCAGTGAGTGAGCATCAACTTCATAATTATTAACTCAGATTCTAAACATAAAAAGCCAAATGACCTGTGCAGAATGAAAGCCAGGGACAGTCTTATCAAGAATAAATCAGTTCCTTTGATCTTGAGGTAAGCCGACTCACTGAACATCAAGCTTCCACCTGGGGTTTTTCCAGACACCAAGATAATTGCCTAATTCTCGGCTGTCTGGAGTTTCCAGTCTAAACTGGCCTTAAAAAAAAGTCTCACCACCTTGCCAGAGTTCATACTCCATTCAAAACATATATAGTTCTAACCGAATCACTTTGCTGTACAGCAGAAATCAACACACTGTAAATCAACTATACTTCAATAAATTTTTTAAATATATGTGTTTCTAAGCTACTAATCCAAATAAATAAGGACTTCAAAACTATTTTTAACTAAGAACAACCCAAGTAAAATGAAGAGAAATTATTCCACCCAATTTAGAATTAAACATTCAAGTATAAAAAGAGGGGTAAACAGAATGGAAACAGAGGACCAGGGTAGAAGGTATTCACAGGTTAGGCAGAAAAGTAGAAAAAAATGGGAAAAAAAGTGAACATTGAAGGGGGTAAATACAAAATACACAGAAAGAGGTAAGGCAGAAGGGGGCGGTAGGAAGAAACGGGTGAAAAATAGGAAAAAGGAGGAAGGAGGGGCAGCTGAGCAAAAGCCGTGGTAATCAGCATCTCTCACTACAGTTCCAGAACCGTCTCCTACCTACCCACCCAGCGATCGTGTGCACTGTGCCATGAATTAATCAGCATGTAAATCGCCCCCTTTATCTGCGGAAATTGAATTTAGCTGCCAATCTTGATTGAGGGCATAGAGGCCTCCTCAGAGAAAGATCACAGCTCTCGGGGAGAATGCCTTTTCTCTTCTTAAATCAAAGCTTGCATAAGCCCATGGAAACAGCTGCAGCTGGAGCCACAGACATTGTGAAAGGTGGCAGGCTGAGGTCGGTAATTATAATTAGCAGTTACATAACATGTTTGTTCTTCAAAGTGCTCTACAAGCATCAGATAATTAATAGCTTACTATGCCCCATGCAGATCCACTGGTTTTTCAGGGAGTGACTAATCCTAGTGCTCCCACTGAATTCTGAACGGTGGGGGTACAAGCAGCTTGAGCCATGAAGAAAATGGCTAAGGGTCCTGAAGCTACACCCAGCTCTCAGACCAGTGACTCCGCAGGTAACGCTGGCCCGAGACCACCTCCCCAGATGTTGAATTCAGCAAGCCACGAGGCAGCTGCCTCATTTCCTCCAAATTACTTAGAGGTGCTGTTGGAGAGGCAGTCATTGTTTGGGATGACTATCAGTCTGCTTTGAAATGGCATTAGCTCTTCTCAATGTCTCCAATGATGAAGATGGGGACTCTGAAGTCCTTGGTGTCAGTTACAGGTTTGCCCTTGCTTCTCTGTGCAAGTTGGACAAGTCAGTGGGACCTAAGAGAAGGCTGATCTAGATCTCTGGGTTCTCATCCAAGTCTACCCCTCCTTGTTGCTATGACTGCAATCTCTAACCTACATCCTGCTGCAGTGGTGGTAGAGATAACTAAATGTGGAAAATGCATGGCACAGACACAGTTTCAGCCACAGGACTGAGTTCTTCATCTTCTCCAGGGTTCCTTCCCCAGGGGTTTCAATATTAAATGTATATTTGTATGTGCATTTCTTTGGAGAAAAGTCTATTTACTCCATTGCCCTGTAAATTCCAAAAAGATAGTGTCCAGCAAAGTACCCCCCACATAATGTATGCTAAATAAGTATCTATTGAATGAATTGATAGATTTCTTCAAATCCCAGTCCCACAAATGGTCATAAACTCTTCCTCTTGGACAAATGATCACCTGCAGTCCACGTGTTACATTTGCTCATGCTAGACTTTTCTTTAGAAAACTTAGATTGACAAGACCCAAGACACTCTGCCAGGTCAAGCCAAACCAAAGCTACCTGGGGATTTCACTCTTCAGAGATCTGTCTTCAGAGCCAAGCAAGTCAACATCTAGAAACAAATTACCAGGGCCATTCAAGACTAGGTGACAACAATTTGTCAAACCCCAGGCCAACTATCACAAGCCTAAGAATCACTGCCTTTCTCCACCTTGTTTCTTGGAGGCGGAGGTGAAATAAAGCATGTGGAAGTCTGCACTTTTGACTCACGAGAGGATCCTCAAGTCAGGCTAATAATTTCAGTAAAAGACCTAATATGTGCACAGCGGTTTAAATTTTGAAATGTTCCCTGTATATTATCTCATTTGATTCCTTCTCAACAACTATTTGAAGTAGAAAAAACAGGCTATATTTTCCCCCTCTTACAGACTAGGAAACTGAGACTCTAAGAGAATAATGCCTTACGTGATGACACACAGCTAACACAGGGGACTGCTAGACTTGGAACTGAAGTCTCAAAACTCCTTTTCACAGGTAATCCCATTTGGGGGAATATATCCAAAAGAACTGTGGGCAATCCCACTGCTGGGCATACACACCAAGGAAACCAGAATTGAAAGAGACACGTGTACTCCAATGTTCATCGCAGCACTGTTTACAATAGCCAGGACATGGAAGCAACCTAGATGTCCATCAGCAGACGAATGGATAAGGAAGCTGTGGTACATATACACAATGGAATATTACTCAGCCATTAAAAAAAAATACATTTGAATCGGTTCTATTGAGATGGATGAAACTGGAGCCCATTATACAGAGTGAAGTAAGCCAGAAAGAAAAACACCAATACAGTATACTAGTGCATATATATGGAATTTGAAAGATGGTAATGATAACCCTATATGCGAGACAGAATAAGAGACACAGATGCATAGAACAGTCTTACGGACTCTGAGGGAGAAGGTGAGGGTGAGACGTTCTGGGAGAATAGCATTGAAACATGTATATTATCATATGTGAAACAGAACACCATTCCAGGTTCGATGCATGAGACAGATGCTCAGGGCTGGGGCAATGGGATGACCCAGAGGGATGGGATGGGGAGGGAGGTGGGAGGGGGGTTCAGGATGGGGAACACATGTAAACCCATGGCTGATTCATGTCAATGTATGGCAAAAACTACTACAATATTGTAAAGTAATTAGCCCCCAACTAAAATAAATAAATTTATTTTAAAAAAAAAGAAAGAAAAAAAATATATACCTTATGAAAACTTAAAAAAAAAAAAAAAAGAACTGTGGGCTTCCCAGGTGGCGCTAGTGGTAAAGAACCTGCCTCCCAAAGCAGGAGACAGACATGAAAGATGCAGGTTCGATCCCTGGGTTGAGAAGATCCCCTGGAGGAGGGCATGGCAACCCACTCCAATATTCTCATCTGGAGAATCCCACGGACGGAGGAGGCTGGTGGGCTACAGTCCATGGGGTCGTAAAGAGTCAGACACGACTGAAGCGATTTAGCACAGCAGGCACATCCAAAAGAATCCAAATCAAGGTCTCAAAGAGATATTTGAACGCCCATGCTCAGAGAGGTGTTAGTCACAATAACCAAAAGGTAGAAGCAGCACAGCTGTCCATCAACAGATGAATGGATAAGCATAATGCGTATATATACACTGCAGAATATTATTACTCAGCCAGGAAAAAGAAGGAAGTACCACCATTGGCAACAACATGGATGAAGCTGGAGTGCATTATGCTAAGGATAATAAGCCAGCCACGGAAGGATAAATACTATATGGTTTCGCTCACTTGAGGTCAGTTAGCCCCTCATACAAACAGAAAGCAGAATGGTGGCACCAGCAGCTATGGGGAATGGGAAAATAGGGAGTTACTCTTTAATGGACACAGACTTTCAGTTTTTCAAGATGAAAAACTTCTGGAGACTGGTTGCACAATGTGAAAACAGTTAACACTGAAAAATTGTTAAGACGGTAGATTTTATGTTGTGTATATTTTACCACGATTAAAAATAAACATTAGAAACCTCACTATACCTGACACCACCTTTTCTCTGAAAAGCTGTCAACATGTGCTTAATTAGAACTTTCAAGTAAGCCCCCCTGTGAAAATGGCTCATGGAGAAAAATCTCTCAGCCAACCAAGCAGAAAAGATAGGAATCACTGTGATTTAAGGTGAGTTTCAAAAGACAGATGCATAACGCTTTCTATCCAAATTATTTTCCCGATCCACCCTTTAAATCTTCAGGGTTCGGCTGACAAGCCTAAAGCCAAGTGCCCGCTGGGGTCAATGGCACGGCTAGGTGCAGTACACAGAGGAAGCGATCAAAGGCTTTCGTTCCATACTCCTGCCGGCCCTTTACCTCTAGGAGACAGAAGCCCCACAGCATGGAGGTCATACCTGAGCATGACGAAGCACTTGGTCTCCAGGTGCCCTTCTTCGTGCAAACGGAAGTGATCTTTCCTCCAGGGCTCTCAAAGCCCTCTAGACAGACATAGTGAGCCACACCACCCAGTCTGGAGCTGTGATTGCCCTCCAGGATCGCGTGCTGCACTTCTGGAGGGCGGCCACAGTCGATCTCTGCAATAAGAAGCAGGATGGCATTTGTTACGACCCATGACTTCCATCCCATAGTTCACCTTTGAGAAATAAACATTCAGCAATGATAGAGTCCAGTCATATGGGACAAGGAAAGACACTAACCCCATCAAATAGTTCACTGCAGGTACTTAAAATAAGACTGTTCAGAAGTAAAGAAAATAGAGTTCTCTGAACTTGATGAAATTTACAAACATGTATATATAGAAAACATTCCAATTATGAGATTATTTATACTATAGAGAACTCCTTGGTCAATGAAAGAATCCATCTCAGGGTTCTTTTAAATACTAAGATTTTTCTGCTATCTTTTACTGTGTACCTTCAGGTCATTAACTTCTGAGTAGATAATAATATAACTGTAGGGTTTTTTTGCCAACTGCAGAGTAAACAAAATACATACAAAATCTCTGAACTTTTTAAAGTAAATTAACAGGGAAAGTATTTATAGTCTAAACATTCAATATAGATGCACCTTTCAAAGGGAAAAAGTCAGCTACATAGAGGGGGACAAACCTGGATTTATAAAATAAATATGAAATTTCTTCTCTGCAATTCTGACTACGAGAAGACACTGGAATACTTACAGAGAACAATCTGAAAGACAAGGGTTACACTGCCATTTTAGACCCAGCCAAACTCTACTTCATAGAAGAATAAGAGTCATTTTCAGATATTTTACAATTTTAAAAAACTATGTGTATACCTTTTCTGGGAAAAAATTCAAAAATAACTTCAACCCAATAACAAAAGTGAATCAGAATAAATACCCTAAGAAAAGAGAAGGACTGGACTTTAGAAGAAATGGGTTCAAGAATGAAACAAGCAGGATGTACCGAGAAGTCTCCATAATCATTTAAGTGTTGTGTAGAGCTTGATAGACCTAGCAGTAAAGAGTTAGTCTCTGGTTAGTGCAAATACAAATCCTGAGCAGTTATGGGAACAGAATGAGGTGGTCATTAAATAAATCCTCCAGCCCTGTCCACCTCTCAATTCCCATGTTTGCCCACAGAGATTTGTTCCCTTCTCGTACATGTTGGCCTGACACAAGATCCCTTGGCCCTCAGCGTATCTTCCCAACATCAGATCTTTCAGCCTGTATACTGGCCCCAAACACTCCAAGACATGAGGATGTATGTGTGTACATGAGCATATTTGTGTGTACGTGAGCAACCAACTGAACAGATGGTTAATGTTTCCTAAGACTGCCCAGCCACTGTTGACATCTAAAACAGCCAGTTCAAGCCACGGTTCAGTTACAGCAGGAAATTAGAGGGATCATCAGTGAATAAATTGAGGGTATAGATTTATGTAGGTCCATGGGCTTCCCTGGTGGCTCAAACAGTAAAGAATCTGCCTGCAACGCAGGAGACCCAGGTTCAATCCCTGGGTCGGGAAGATCCCATGGAGAAGGAATTGGCAATCCACTCCACTGCTCTTGCCTGGAGAATTTCATAGACAGAGAAGCCTAGCAGGCTGCAGTTCATGGGACTACAAAGAGTTGGACATGATTGAACGACCAACTTTCACTTTCTTTCATCGACCTTGAAGCTGGAATTCTAAACTGCACATTGGAGAGGTTTGGGAGGGAATCTGATAACCAGACAGCTGGATTAGGGGAGAGGCATGGATACTAAGGGCTTTCCAGTGGTCACAGTGATAAAGAATCTGCTTGCTGATGCAGGAGATGCAGGAGACATGGGTTCGGTCCCTGGGTCAGAAAGATCCCCTGGAGGTGGTCATGGCAACCCACTCCAGTGTTTTTCCTGGAAAATCTTATGGACAGGACTTAGCAACTGAACACAGCATATAGATACTAAAGGTATAAAGGTATAGAAAAAAATTAAACTGACTTTCTTTTTAAAATTTTTTTAATATAAATTATTCATTTTAATTGGAGGCTAATTACTTTACAATGTTGTAGTGGTTTCATTTTGGACATGACCAAGAATAATGGAAGGCATAGTAGCTTTAGTTGGGACTATGAGATTCTTTTTTAACTGATATTAATAGATAAGAAGTCAATAGCTTGGTCTCTAGAGATTCAGGTAGATGCCCAGGGGTAGGCAACTTGGACCCAACTCTGTGACTTCCCATCTCAAAGATATTCAAGTTTGACAGTCCCTTGGCAAGAGATATTTAGAGAGGATTCCAGCATGGATTTAATTAAACACATGGTTCTAAACAATAGCTATACAGTCTGAATCACCTGGGGAGCTTTTGGAAAAAATCACACATGATGGAGTGTCTCTCTTTCTCTCTCACACACACACACATACACCCCATCACCCAGAGACAACTCTTCTGAATGAGTAGTAGTTTGTTGGGTTCTTGGTATCCACATTTCTACAAAGCTGCAAATCTGATCTGTATGCACACTCACAGGTGAGAACCTAAATTAAACAGTGATATGAATGGCTACCCCTTGACATCACACACATCCCAAACGGGCCTCAAGTATCTAACATTACTACTCTACAGTAACCCTCCATAGTAGGCATTATTTTCCCCATTTTACAGGTAAAGTGACTTAACATGGTTAAATAAAACGTCCAAAGTCACATGGGTAATCGTGTGATGGTTAGAAGCCGAATCCACATCCATCAGATTCCTTCTGCTACAACCACTGCCCCTCAAGTGCAGCTCCATCTCTGAAAATCTACAGTATAGGCCCCTTTCTATCACCTTCCACCTTGCTCACTCTCTCTCTCCTCAAGTTACATGCTTCCTCCCTCAAACCTAGCAAAATCCTTCCCAATGAAGAAACTGCTCCATGACTAATACAGGGATCCCTTCTTCCCCTGAGCTTTCGTGGCCTGTGTTCATGCGTTCACTTACTCATTTATTTATTGAGCACCTAGTATATGCAAGACAGTATGCTATACACTACAGCAGTGAACAAAATGGATAAGATCACTCCCCTCAGAGAACTTAGGGAGAGAATAATTAGACAAAAAAAAAATAAACCAACAAGGTAATTGCAGATGGTGGTAAATGTTAAGTAGGAGGAAAGATAATGTGATAGGATGGGAAAGGCTTTTTACATAGAGTGGTCAGGAATGGTTTGAGCTCTCTGAGGAGGTAACATCTGAGTTAGGACCTGAAGGATGAGAATGAGCCTGTCATGTTTATGACCAGAGGAAGAACATTTCAATCAAGCGAAATGGTCTTAGCCAACGCAAAGACCCTGAGATGAGAAAGTTCTTGATGTGTTCCAGAAGGGGGAATGCAGACTATTGGCTGGAGCACAGTCAGCAAGGAGAAGTGGCATGAGACGACGGTGCAGAGAAGAGCAGAGATGATCACAGAGGGCCTTGTAAGCCTTAGGAAAGAGCTTGGAGCTTATGAAAAAGCAGCTGAGTGCCATGCAAGGGTTTTGAGCAAGGGAATGAGATAATCTGACTCCGACTTTTAAAAGACCATTTTGACTGTTGGGTAGATAACAGATTGGAGAACAGGAATAAAAGGAGAGGTGGGCCAGGGTCTAGAGCAGAAGTCCAACAGAGAGAGAATGAGGTCTTAGATGCACTTGAGAGGTGATAATGGAGATGGAGAGAATGGGATGGATTCCAGACGTATAAAGGAAGCAAAACAAGATTCTTGGTGATAGATTGGATGTGAGAGTGAGAGAAGAAGTAGAAACAAGGATAATTATTTATCTGGGTCTTCTTGGTGGTCCAGTGATTAAGAACTCACCTGCCAGTGCAGGGGACACGGGTTCAATCCCCAGTCCAGGAACTAAGACCCCACATGTCATGGGGCAACTAAGCCTGTGTGCCACAATTACTGAGCCTATGCTCAAGAGCCTGCGTGTTGCAACTACTGAGTTCTCCAAGAGCAACTGCTGAAGCCCAAGGGCCCTAGAGCCCGTGCTCCACAGCAAGAGAAGCCACAGCAATGAGAAGCCAGGGCACCACAGCTAGACAGTAGCCCCTGCTTGCCGCAACTAGAGAAAGCCCACAGGCCCACAAGAAAGACCCAGTGCAGCCAAAAATATACTAAATAAATAATTTTTTAAAAGAATAATTATTTATCCTGTTCGTTTGACCTTTATTTCCTGATTGAGGATTTAGTGGGGTCCTTTTAATGACTATGTCTTCCCAAATACATGAACAGTTCCTAAAGGACAGAAGCTTTATCTTACAATCTCTTGCATCCTCACAACGCCTACTTACATTTGTATGTTTTACATAGTAAATAATAAAGAGCTGCTCATTGGTAGCTTGCTACTACTTCAACATTGTTCAAGATGCAAGAAATATTACTTTGGGGCTTCCTTTGTGGTCCAGTGGTTAAGAATCCACCTGTCAATGCAGGAGACGTGGGTTCAATACTTGATCCAGGAACTAAGATGCCACATGCCTCGGGGCAACCGAGCCCATGTACCACAACTCCCGAAGCCTGCACACCCTGGAGTCCACGCTCCCCAGCAAGAGAAGCCCACGCACTGCAACTGAGAGCAGCCCCCACTCTCGGCCATGAGAGGAAGCCCGAGCACAGGACGAAGGCCCAGCGCAGCCAAAAGTAAACAGATAAACCTTTCTCTAAATGTTACTTTGATATGACCAGAGCCCCTGAGGAAGGAAACACACATCAGTAAACTGTAAGTACCGATAACAAGACAGGAGTCCAACACCTCTATATTTTTTCACCTAACAGAGGTAACTCACACCTACCAAACACCAAGTAGATGAAAGCTGAGAAAAAGGCCCACAAAAACTAATATCGCTCTTGTTAACAGTGAATTCTGGGACTGCTTTTTAAACCGCAATAATTTTAATCGAAATTTTAATCAACAATTTTAATAATTTTAATTTTAAAACAACGGCATGCACCAAAATCCAACTAAACATAAGGTCGTCTCTTCCATATACACCATCTTATTTATTTCTCACGGAAAACCCTACTGCAAGGTAAATGTCTTTTTCTCACGTAGGTTACAGATACAAAAACGGAGGTCCGAAGAGTTTAAGTCACATTCAAAAGTTACTTCACTATTAAAAGGCAGAGCCAGTATTCAAACCACGGTTTTTGTGATCCTGAAGTCCAGGTTCATTCAATCCAGGCAGCCTCACACTGAAGGGGTTCACTCTAGGCTCTGACTTTATAGGTTAACCAAAACCTCAGAAGAAAAGGTTTCATGAAAAAGCATTTAAATCAGTCCAGAATGGTTCTATGACAATTTCCTCTGCCCCAACTTGTCTCCAAGAACTTAACCATAGCAAGAGAGTGGCTGGAAATGAATGTCCCCTGCCACTGTACTTGCCCTGAAGCTTTCTTGGTACTGATATTTAACCCTGGGTCTGGCCCAGGTCTTATCTGGGACATAAGCCCATCACAGATATTTGCATCATGCTGAGATGGCGGCCACTGCCACTTCTACTCAGGCCAAATGGGACCCAAGAAAGCCAGTGGCCCCTATTAAGACATATTCAAAAATCAATCCAACAGAGGTTACAATTGATAATAAAACTAGCACTATCACAATGAAAGAAGCCATTTAAAAACAGTTAACATCCAAAGGAAAGAAAAAAAAAAAGCTGCACAAATTTTGTGTTGCATATGCATAGGGGTGTTCATTAAAGCACATATATCTCTGGGTAATTATATTGAATCTCCATCAGGAATACAGTCATCTAATTATGATCGTGGCTGGGAATTTTTCCTTAGTATCCTATTATCTGTGATTTTATTCAAATAATCAACTTCAAAATAGGTCTCCCTGGGGGAAAACGAGGAGACGGCAATGGCACCCCACTCCAGTACTCTTGCCTGGACAATCCCATAGATGGAGAAGCCTGGTAGGCTGCAGACCGTGGGGTTGCTAAGAGTCGGAAACGACTGAGCGACTTCACTTTCACTTTTCACTTTCATATATTGGAGAAGGAAATGGCAACCCACTCCAGTGTTCTTGCCTGGAGAATCCCAGGGACAGGGGAGCCTGGTGGGCTGCCGTCTATGGGGTCGCACAGAGTCAGACACGACTGAAGCGATTTAGCAGCAGCAGCAGCAGGGGGAAAATGTGTTATGCCAGTTTCAAAGATCACATTGGTATTGTAACTCTGTCTCATATCTTGAAGGTAAAAATGCTTATCCACCCTGTTACCTTTAATATTCTACCCAAGAAAATGTTCCAGAAGGAAATTTGATGAAAGGTATAGGCAATTTATGGCATCTAATCAACAACTTACTGTATCAGCAATGACTGTTGTTTATTATACTTACAAGCAAATGATGTGATTGATGATAGAAATAACAGTATAATATAAGGCTTAATTTAAGACTGTTTTAGAGACCAATAAATAGCAAGCTGAGAAGAAAAAAAAAAAAAAGACCAATAATGTCCACAAATTGAGGCAGACATCTTGCCAAATGCTGAGGGAATGAATGATTGACCTATTCTACTTATTAATATTGACCCCCCCCAAAAAAGAAAAACTTTTTTTACTTTTTTCTTCCCAGAAAAATAAATCGTTCTTCTTTCCAGAAAAATAAACTACTAAATGAAAAACTCTAGCAAAAGGGCAGCTACACGGATGAAAATGAAAGAAAATCACATTAAAGTCGATTTTCACATTTATCCAACAATAAGTCCCTTACTGTGACTGAGTATCAAATCAGGGACTTCCCAGGTGGCACTAGTGGTAAAGAACCTGCCTACTATTGCAGGATACTAAGAGACAGGGATTCGATCCCTGAGTCAGGAAGGTCCCCTGGAGGAGAACACGGCAACCCGCTTGAGTATTCTTGCCTGGAGAATCCATGGATGGAGAAGCCTTGTGGGCTACAGTCTGTAGCAAAAAGTCAGACATGACTGAGCAACTAAGCACGCAGCATGCAGTATCAAATCAGAAGCTTTATAACACCTGGAAATTAGTGTAACATGATAGGTTGTAAGGGCCCAAACAGTCTAGGTAGGTGAATGCCAGAGTCTACACTACATTCATGCTCTAGATCAGATAATTCAGCACTTATACCTATACTCTTCATTTGTAAAAATGTTCTCTTCCCCTCTTAACAGTAAGCTCTCTGTGAGCTATGTCTATATCCTATACATTTAGAATATCCCCTATAGTCTCGTAAGCTATTAACATTATGAGCATTAATTTCAGTGAAGTTTAGTGGGTTGCAGTATCTTCTGTTAACAGTTTTCAGCAGCTAGCTATGATTTTACTGCTCTCTCAGGAGGAGATGAGCACACGTTCTTCTACTCCACCATCTTGAACCAGAACTCTGGCGAAGTTTATATGTAAGAAATATGGTCTAAGGAATGGAGTGGAAAAGTGTAGCCTTATGATAAAGTTTCACGCACTTTATGACGTTCTGAATCTGGCCAAATATAGTTAATTCAGGATCACTTGGGCATTAAACTACATACATATTTGATGTTGGGGTAGAAATCTTAACATCGCAATATGAGACAACTTGAATTCAGAAAATCATACCACAATCATCCAAGGGAAATGAGAGGGTTACATAATTCCATGATGCACATTCTTATAAGCATCTTATGAACTGCTGTCATTGAACTCATTAGTACCAAAAAGTCTACTTGCCCTTAAGACAGTAGAAAGAAAAAAATTACTTTTTAGTGGATTTTGTATTCTGAAGTCTCCCATGAACTTTAACCTCAATACTTTTCCTTCAGATCGTATCCACAGATCATTTGGAGGGAAAAGAAAATTTTCCATTTCACATAAAAACACTTATTGTCAACAAATAGTGTCTAATATGGAAACAGGTAGACTCTGAACACTTCAGAAACATCAGAGGAGGTGACAGGGTAGGTAAAAGCATGAGTGCTGGAAGGAAAATGAAAAACTTTATCAGTATATTTCTTACAGAGATCTTCCATTTGCAGAGGTGAAATGGTTTTTGATGCTTTGAGCTGTATAACAATCTTTTTTGTTGAGTAGCCTCCCTCAACAGATGAATGAAGAAATAAAATGTGGCATATATGTACAACATAAAATTATTCAGCCTGAAAAAGGAATGACGTTCTTCGAAAGGTACAAACTTCCAGTTATAAAATAAATAAGTACTTGGGATAAAATGTACAAAGTGATAAATTGATACTGCTACACATCATATATGAAAATTGTTGAGAGTAAATCCTAAAAGTTCTCATCACAAGGAAAAAACTATCATTTTTCTATTTCTCTTTTTTAATGGAAACATCCAGCGTGTAGCTTTTATGTATTTATTTAGCTGACCTGTGAGATCTTAGTTTGCCAACGAGAGATCAAACCTGGGCCACCTGCGGTGGAAGTGCAGAGTCCTAACCACTGGACCACCAGGGAATTCCCCTCATTTTCTATGTTTTTAATGTTGTATCTGTATGTGATGATGAATGGGCACTAAATTCACAGTGATAATCATTTCATGATATGGTGTATGTAAGTCAAATCATTATGCTGCACATTTTAAATTTATACAGTGATGCATGTTAATTACATCTCAATGAAACTAAAAGGGAAAAAAATGAATGAAGTTCTATACATGCTGTAAAATGGATGAACCTTGAAAATATTATGTTAAGTCAAATAAGCCAGACATAAAAAGACAAGTATTGTATGAGTCCACACATATGAGGTAACTATAATACAAATTCACAGGGACAGAAAATAGAAGAGAGAAGAAGGAATGGGGGATTCTTCTTTAATGGGTATAGAGTTTCTGTTTTGGTTGATGCAAATCAACAGCAGTGATGGTTGCACAACACCGTGAATGCACTTTATGCCACTGAACTGTACATTTATAAATGGCTTATAAACGGCTAAAATGGTGAACTTTACATTATGTGTGGTTTACCACAGCAACAATTTTTTAAAGCAGATTGGCAATTATTTCAAGTAGACAGAAAGGGCCTTGAAGCTGATAAGAGACATACTGGTGGGGAGAGAATTACTGGGAGATGTAATCTGTACAGAAACACAAAAGGATCAGACCTATGTTGGCTTCAAAATCCATGGTTATGGAACTTCCCTGGTGGTCCAATGGCTAAGACTCTGCGCTCCCAGTACAAGGCGCCTGGGTTCAATCCCCAGTCAGGGAGCTAGATCCTGCATGCCACAACTAAGAACCCATACAGCCAAACAGATAAATTAAATAAATATTTTTTTAAAAACCCATGGTTAGGAGTTAGGATCTTACTCTAGGTGCAGTGGCCATTTCACTGTTTTTAGAGGAGTTTTAAGCAAGAAGAAGCAAGCATAGAAGTGGATTCTTAAGGGACTTTCAGTACCAGACATTCTCTGGTGAGAACTCCCAGTCTGAAAGGAAGACAAGGCCCCCAAAAGGATGGGAACAAACCTGGATGGTCCCAGAACCCTCAACTGGTCCACCTACACTGTTAACCACTGTCACTAGATGCTTGCACAGGAAGCAAACTACCCAAACGGAAGGATGCAAATGCCACCTCTTCCTTGACCCACCCCATCTCTCCATCTGAACTCTCTAAGTTTTTACCCATTTTTCTTACATGATACTTAAGAATTCACTCTTATAGAATAATTCGTGGTGTACCTGCTTTTTCTCCTTCCAGATTCCAGACTTGCCTAGTCACAGGATCTATCAAGTATAGCATCAGATCTGGACTCTGGATTTGTTGCTAATGATAACGTGGCTAAAGTGACTCCCTCACTTTGCTTCTGGCTTGGCTGAATTTTTTAAAACTCAAATTCTTTAAGCTGTCACTTACAACTGGCACCTTTTCTGAAAATTAAAAAATAATAATAATAGCAAATAAAAGCTAGACAGCCTGACAAACCTAGACAGCCTATTAAAAAGCAGAGACATTACTTTGCCAACGAAAGTCTGTCCAGTCAAAGCTATGGTTTTACCGGTAGTCATGCACAGGTGTGAGAGTTGGACCAGAAAGAAGGTTGAGCACCGAAGAATTGATACTTTAAGGCTGTGGTGCTGAGAAGACTCTTGAAAATCCCTTGGACAGCAAGGAGATCAAATCAGTCAATCCTAAGGGAAATCAACCCTGAATATTTGTTGGAAGGACTGAGGCTGAAGCTGAAGCTCCAATACCTTGTCCACCTGATGTGAAGAGCTGACTCACTGGAAAAGACCCTGATGCTGGGAAAGATGGAGGGCAGGAGAAGGGGGGCAATAGAGGATGAAGTGGTTGGATGGCATCACCAACTTGATGGACATGAATTTAGCAAACCCTGGGAGACAGTGAAGGACAGGGAAGCCTGGCGTGCTGCAGTCCATGGGGTGGCAAAGAGTTGGACATGACTTAGAAACTGAACAACAACAAAGGAAATGCAAGCTGCTGCTGCTGCTGCTAAGTCGCTTCAGTCGTGTCCGACTCTGTGCGACCCCATAGACAGAAGCCCACCAGGCTCCGTCATCCCTGGGATTCTCCAGGCAAGAATACTAGAGTGGGCTGCCATTTCCTTCTCCAGTGCATGAAAGGGAAAAGTGAAAGCGAAGTCGCTCAGTCGTGTCCGACTCTTAGCGACCCCATGGACTGTGGCCTACCAGGCTCCTCTGTCCATGGGAGTTTCCAGGCAAGAGTACTGGAGTGGGGTGCCATTGCCTTCTCCAAAATGCAAGCTAGAGATTGTCTTTTCCAGAGAGATGCTGGAAATGTGTGATGGACGTTTCTACAAATTCTTACCTATTTTGGAAGATGTCATCTTCCCTTCCATCATCCACTTCTGAGGCCTGCTTGAACAGGGAACTTATGCCACAGCCCCCTTCCATCCCCCCCCGACCAAAGCAGCAGCACAGCCTCCAGTAATTGGGAGAAGGCAAACAACAGGATCCGCCAACGGTACCTTCTCTGGCGGGGAAGTCCATCATCAGACACACACGCTGCCATCTGGACCACACAGCTGCTCCTTTCATAAGTACCTGCTCTTCAGCATCCAAGTTCACAGTTTGCTAGTGTTTTCAGTGGGATTCCCAATTCCTGTGGCTTCATAACGCTCAACTAAAAATACAGTGCTGGCTGGCACAGGGCCCAGATTCTGGAGCCCCAAAGAAGACTGAAGAAGGATAAATATGAAGGCGTGAGCTTA
The DNA here is from genome assembly GCF_054371585.1 of Giraffa tippelskirchi. Classification (NCBI taxonomy): domain Eukaryota; kingdom Metazoa; phylum Chordata; class Mammalia; order Artiodactyla; family Giraffidae; genus Giraffa; species Giraffa tippelskirchi. Next base: position 215,957,986 of record NC_137275.1, read on the forward strand.
GAGAGAAGGCACAGCAGGGAGAAGCCAGTGGCCATGTGGTGACACGGGGGAGGGTGTCAGCAAGCACAGGGAACAGTTATTACCGGAGGGAAGAAAGAAACGAAGACCTGCTAAGTGACAGTTCTTTGGGGACTGGAACAAGCACTCTTCTCTAAATTAACTTTCTACATCCTTAGTTCAGTAACCTGGATGATGACTGACTTTCAAAGTAATACGAATTGTCTTATACGAAGTTTCTTACGTAAATCTCTAGGGAGTTCTTTGACATGCATTATGGCACATTTTAATCTCAGTTCTGTATTTTAATTGATCCACAGAAAGACAATGTGAGACCTAAAATGTACTTTTAGAATTTCTTAACAGGATGACAATTATCAGAATGCGATTAGAGCCTGAATCGTAAATCAGAATATCAAAAGGATTAACTTAGTCAACCCCATCACTGAGGTTTCTCAGCTACACAACAAATTCCATGAAAACTGCGTTATTTTCTTTTTTTCAAAATGGAAACAATTTTGTTACTTTGTCTAATACGTTAAAAAAAAATTCCTTCAATAACATTTTCGGGGGTTGTTTTGTTTTGTTTTGGCTGCACCCTATGGCATGCAGGGGTCGTCCTTGGTGACTCAGACAGTAAAGAATTTGCCTGCAATGTGGGAGACCTGGGTTTGACCCCTGGGTTGGGAAGATCCCCTGGAGGATGGCGTGGCAACCCACTCTAGTATTCTTGCCTGGAGAGTCCCCATGACAGAGGAGACTGAAGGGCTACAGTCCACAGGGTCGGAAAGAGTTGGACACGACTGAGCGACTAAGCAGAGCAGCATGGCATACAGGAGCCTGGTTTGCCCCCCAGGGACCGAACCCGTGCCCCCTGCAGGGGAAGTGCAGAGTCCTAAACACTGGATCGCCGGGGAATTCCTCCGCACAGTTCATGGTTTAATGTATAGCTTTCTGAGCTTTTTCATAAACATCTGTATATATGAAATTTTTCAAAATTAAGGGCATATTATTCATATAGTTTGTAATTCAGTAATATACTGTTAACATACCTATGTCAGTAAACATTCTTTTCAACATATTAGCTACAGAATATTCCATCTCATGTATATGCTATGATTTATTTGACTAATTTCTTTATCGACAGACATTTGAAACTGTCTCCAATATTTCAGTATTATAAACACATATAACTACAGGAAATCAAAAAGTAAGTGAGTGTAAAGTAAGTGAGTGCCTTACCCTTCTCTCTGCAAATAAATTTGAAATTGATGATTTTTTTAAGAACATGTAAATTACCAAAATGAATATCAAAAAGAATAGGAAACTTAAACAGGACTAGTAAGTATTCATTTTTTTTAAAATATCCCAAGGACTACCTCTCCCCAAGTGCCACATCCAGATGGTTTTCCAGGTGAAATCTTCAAAAATCCTGTTTATTATATTCCAGAAAATACAGAAAGAAGGAAATGCTTTCACTTTCTTTTCTCAAAATTTAGAATAACATTAATAACTATACCACCAAAGATAGCATAGAAAAGAAAATAGACCAATCTTACCTATGAATATCAATGCAAGAATTTTAGATACAATTTAGCCAATATAATCCAGACTGAAAGAATAAAACACCAAAGACCCAAAAGAATCCATTCCAGTAACTAGTATTGATCATTATTAGGAAATGTAATAATAGAAACCAACATATAACTGGTTAAAAGGAGAAAAGTATACATGATCACCTTAATACATGCTTAAAAGACATGATAAAAATAATACAAATCCCAGTAAAATGGGAATAGATGAATACTTCCTTAATATTATGTATATAAGGCCAAAAACAGGTAAAATGATGAAAAGACGAAAGTAGAAAACAAACCAGAAGCCAATACCATCACAAAAACAGACGGCGTATACCAGAATGATTAAGCATACAACCTCAGAAACTAGAATTTTGAGTTCAAATTTCAGCTCTATCACTAGTTCGATAACCTCAAACAAATTACTTAACTTTTCCATGCCTCAGTTTTTCTATCTGTAAAGTGCGATAATAATAGTACACATTCATAGGGCTTTCGTAAGGACTGAATGAGTGCTTAGAACAGAACTTAGCACATAGCACTCTATCAGTGTACATGAAAACCTAACTAGATGTCGGTAATATCAGAAAGTCAAAATCATGAATGATAATGAAATACTCAAACCACTCCCATGAAAGTCAGGAATAAGGAAAGAAAATTCAAAGTCAGTACTACTACTTAAACTTTTGCTCTGAAAACAGTAGCTAAGTGGTCAGTTAAGAGAAAAACGTAACTATTATAAACATGGGAAAATGAAAGATGGAATTATCATCATTATCAGATGATATTATTCCTTTAAATACCAAGATAATCAACTGAAAATCTAGTAGAAACAATAGGAAATTATTAGATTTATTTAATACATTCATTACCCCAAAAAGAGATTTAGAGAGATATAGGAAAACAGCCTCGAGGGGAAGCTGGACCTTTGAAAAACTTACCTTGGCAATTTAATTTGGGGGGCTCCCACGTGCCCGTGGCTGTGCAGCTTGAAACCGTATCTTCTGGGCCACTGAAGAATCCTTCTTTGCAAGCATAATGAACCTGACTGCCAAGCCTAGAGGTATAATTTCCTATAATATAGCCACCTGGAATCTCAGGAGGGGTCCCACAGTCTATTTCTGAAAATAAATTAATGTCAAACTTGTTACTATATAAATGTGTACTTTCAAACTATATAATCTCTTTCCATCTTTACTTTATCCTCTCTTCCCTCACACATACACACTCGAGTTGTATTTTAAAACAGACTGACTCATTTCTACAAGACTTTTGGGCATGTTTCCAATGAGTGTCTCTATTCATTCGTCTGGTCTTCCACAAGTAACAGCACAAAACTGAAAGGATCTGGCAATCACCTCTCACTAACGTACACTAACTAAAGATAAGCCTATGGGCTTCCCTGGTGACTCAGTGGTAAAGAACCCACCAGGCAATACAGGAGACATGAGTTCAATCCCCGAGTCGGGAAGATCCCCTGGAGAAGAAAAGGGTAACCCACTCCAGTATCCTTGTCTGGGAAATGCCACGGACAGGAGACTGGTGGGCTACAGTACAGGGCTGCAAAAAAGTCAGACATGACTTAGGGACTAAACAACAACGAAGAGAAGCCTAGCCCAGCAAAGTATAAATACCTTAAAATATATAAGCCTTTATAACTTCCTTGGTAACTTTTGAGATGCTGGTCCTTACCAGATTAGCTGTGTTTACTATCTAATATAATGGTTAATTTCTGAATATCTATTAACTACAAAAATCCCTAAAGTTTACTAATGTTAACTTTAACAAGGCCCCTTCTATCATGATTGTTATTTAACTTTACAGGTTATAAATATGCAAAAAAAAAAAAAACAGATTCCCACCAATATCCTCAACACAGACCCACAGACTTAGGCTCAGAGCAGGAGAACAACATCAGAGCAGGAGAGTCGCCAACAGACTCTCACCTTCAGACGCTGCATTCTTTGGCAGGAACCCACCTGTGCATGATGTGGCATCTCTAGTCGGATGGAAAGGCTCAGGTCCACCTTTTGGTAAGTATCCATCCATACAGTAGCATTCATAGCTCCCACGAGTGTTCACACACCGTCCTCCACGCCTGCAGCGGCTGGAAACCTCACACTCATCTATGTCTTGAGACCCATACAAGAAGGGAGAGAAAAACAGAAAAAGGAGAAAAGGGCTGGACATTGTGACAGCCATTTCTTCTTTGTGGTGAGGGATTTAACTTTTTATTTTGTATTGGGGTAAAGCCAATTATCAGTGTTGTAACAGTTTCAAGTGAACAGAGAAGGGAGACGCCCATACATATACTTGTATCCATTCTCCCCCAAACTCCCCTCCCATCCAGGCTGCCACATAACACTGAGCAGAGCTCCCTGCACTATATAGAAGGTCCTTGTTGGTTATCCATTTTAAAAACAGCAGTGTGTACAAGTCCATCCCAAACTATCCCTTCCCCTACCCGCCAACAACCATAAGGTTATTCTCAAAGTGTGTGAGTCTCTGTTTTGTAAGTTCATTTATATCACTTTTTTAGATTCCATATGCACAAGACGTTGTATGATATTTCTCCTTTTCTGTCTGACTTACTTCACTCAGTGTGACAATCTCTAGGTCCACCCATGTTGCTGCAAATGGCATTATTTTGTTCTTTTTAATGGCTGAGTAATATTCCATTGTATATATGTGGCACATCTTCTTTATCCATTCTTCCTGACAGCTACTCTCACACTCTCAATATACACTTAGAAGTAGATGCATTTGTTTGTAACTGTATCACAAATTTATTGTACTCCTTAAGAGTTCTTCTCCTGTGTCCTTCATATCACAGGCACTAAGAGGTGCTCAATAAATATTTGTCAATGTGTTCTGAAAATTTATAAAAGCCAACAACTATTACCAACTCTCTTGACAAACCAACAAAATGAACCCAAAGAAGTATGCTAAAAAATTCAATTACTATAAAATAAGGCTGGCATCAACTTCATGTTAAAATATCTGATGAACTCCTAATACAAAACAGCTTAGACCAGAGTGAAAAATGTTTCATGAGCATAAGGCAAGAAGAAAAGAAGCTACTTATAAGGGTATCACTAATTTTACCAAGAGTAGAAGTGCTTAAAGCAGCCTTCAAGAAGGATAAGACATGTTTCATAGCAGACTTTTCCCTTTGACTGAAGATTGTCAGTGGTAGCAGGTGCAGGAGTAAAAACCACACAATCATTCAGAGGCTGAAAAAAAGAAATATTTCTGCAAGTTAGCAGTTTTCCCCCTCAGACTTGGCTTAGTGAACAAAACTTAAACCTTTAGAAACTCCAGCAGAGCCACAGACACACCAATTTCACTTAGAAAAAGAAAGTACCTTAAGTAAAAGGGGACTTTTTCCAGGACATTTGCAAGAATTATCAGGGGGACAGAGGACAGGAGGGGCAGTGTGACTGAAGAAAGTCTGGTTGTTCCCAGACTCTGGGATTTCAAAGACCTGTAATTTTGGAAGAACTAATATTGTTGTTGATGTTGTTGCTGTTGTTCAATCGCTAAGTTCTGTCCAACTCTTTGCAACCCCATGGACTGCCAGGCTCCTCTGTCTTCCACTATCTCTCAGAGTTTGCTCAAATTCACGTCCGTTGAGGCAATGATGCTATCTAATCATCTCATCCTCTGTCGCCCCCTTCTCTTTTTGCCTTCAGTCTTTCCCATCATCAGGGTCTTTTCCAATGAGTCAGCTCTTTGCATCTGGTGGCCAAAGTACTGGAGCATCAGCTTCAGCATCAGTCCTTCCAATGAATATTCAGGGTTGATTTCCTTTAGAATTGACTGGCTTGATCTCCTTGTAGTCCAAGAAACTCTCAAGAGTCTTCTCCAGTACCACAATTCAAAAGCATCAATTCTTTAACACTCAGCCTTTTTTATGGTCCAGCTCCCACATCCATACTTGAACGACTGGAAAAAACATTGCTTTGACTAGACGGACCTTTGTCGGCAAAGTGACATCTCTGCTTTTTAATATATTGTCTAGGTTTGTCATAGCTTTTCTTCCCAGGAGTAAAATTCTTTTAATTTCATGATTGCAGTCACTGTATGCAATAATTTGGGAGCCCAAGAAAATAAAATCTGTCACAGCTTCCACTTTTTCCCCTTCTATTTACTATGAAGTGATGGGACCAGATACCATGATCTTAGTTTTTGAATACTGAGTTTTAAGCCAGCTTTTTCACTTTCCTCTTTCACCTTCATCAAGTGGCTCTTTAATTCCTCTTCATTTTGTGCCATTAGAGTTGGTATCATCTGCATATCTGATGTTGTTGATATTTCTCCTGGCAATCTTGATTCCAGCTTGTGCTTCATCCAGCCTGGCATTTTGCATGATGTACTCTGCATAGTAGTTAAATAGCAGGGTGACAATATATAGCCTTGTCATACTCCTTTCCAAATTCTGAAGCAGTTAGTTGTTCCATGTAAGGTTCTAACTGTTGCTTCTTGACCTGCATACAGATTTCTCAGGAAGCAGGTCAGGCAGTCTGGTATTCCCATCTCTTTAAGAATTTTCCACAGTTTGTTTTGTTCCACACAGTCAAAGGCTTTAGTGAAGTCAATGAAGAAGAAGTAGATATTTTTCTGGAATTCTCTTGTTTTCTCCATGATCCAACAAATGTTGGCAATCTGGTCTCTGGTTCCTCTGCCTTTTCTAAACCCAGCTTGTACATCTGGAAATTCTCAGTTCACTGCTGAAGCCTCACTTGAAGGATTTTGAGCACATCCTTGCTAGCATATGAAATAAGTGCAACTGTAGTTTGAACATTCTTTGGCATTGCCCTTCTTTGGGACTAGAATGAAAACTGACCTTTTCCAGTCCTGTGGCCACTGCTGAGTTTTCCAAATTTGATGGCATATTGAGTGCAGCACTTTCACAGCATCATCTTTTAGGATTTGAAACAGCTCAGCTGGAATTCTGTCACCTCCACTAGCTTTGTTCATAGTGATGCTTCCTAAGGCCCACTTGACTTGACACTCCAGGATGTCTGGCTCTAGGTGAGTGACCACACCATCATGGTTATCCAGGTCATTGAGACCTTTTTTGTATAGTTTTTCTGTGTATTCTTATCACCTCTTCTTAATCTCTTCTGCTTTTGTTAGGTCCTTACCGTTTTTGTGCTTTATCATGCCCATCCTTGCATGAAATGTTCCCTTGGTATCTCCAATTTTCTTGAAGAGATCTCTAGTCTGTCCCATTCTATTGTTTTCCTCTATTTCTTTGCATGGTTCACTTAAGAAGGCCTTCTTATCTCTCCTTGCTGTTCTCTAGAATTCTGAATTCAGTTGGGTATATCCTCCCCCTTCTCCTTTGCCCTTTGCTTCTCTTCTTTTCTCAGCTATTTGTAAAACTTTCTCAGACAACCACTTTGCCTTCTTGCATTTCTTTTCTTGTTCTATTTTTCCAGTAAAGCCTTTTTTTTTTCAAAAAAACTGACACTATCATTTCAATTAAAAAATTAAAAAAAGAACATTTTAACAATGCCCCTGCTCAAAAGGAAGAATATAATCTCAGAATCCTTTCAAATTTTTGCTTAGTGATTTTATTAAAATTCACTATATTCTTTATATTGGTTTGTTTGGTTTTGGGTTTTGGACCAAGGAATACCTACCTCATTGCTAGCTGGTTGTTGTCTGGGAAACAGTAATTCATTCAGTTGCTGGAGGAGACCCAACGGACCAATTCTGATCAACCTGCATCTTAAGTGCAGCAAATTTTGGGAAACTCTGTGGGAAACAGGCTCCAGAGATGGCTGTCAACAATTCTTCCCCTTCCTTTCTTGCCTCTCCTCCCATCAAGAATGGAATCCATTTCCCCTCCTCTTGAGCCAGTCTTGAGACTTGCTTTGTCCAACAGAACTTGGCAGAAGCAACATGGCACCTGCATTGGACATCACCTTAGACGATGCCTGGCAGCTTCCTCTCTCCCTCAGCTGGAATCCAGTGTCCATGCTAAAGAAAACCCAGGCTGTGGTGCTTGGGAGACAGGACAGTCAGAGAGGCCCTAAAGATGAGATGCCACCTGAAGGAGAACTAAGGTGGCCTGCTTGACAGCTAGAATCAAGGTCCAGGTAGCGATAGTGGTAAAGAATCCACCTGCCAACACAGGAGATGCAAGAGACATGGATAGAGCTCTTGGAGCAGGAAACGGCAACCCACTCCAGTATTCTTGTCTGGAAAATTCCATGCCATGGTCAGAGGAGCCTGGAGAGCTACAGTCCATAGGGTCGCAAAGAGTCGGACACAACTGAACACACACACACACACACACACATACACACAAACCAAGGCCCGAGCCGTATGTGAGAGAGGCCTTCTTTCATCAGCCCAGCCTAGTCCAGCCACCAGTTGAATATGTTCACACAAGTGACAAAACCACCTAGCCACAGAACTGTAACAAACAATAAATTGTTGTTTTAAACCACTAAATTTGGGGGAGTTGTGAGGTGGGAGGAGTAGAGTTACTCAATAAGAAATAACCAAGACACTCCTAACATAGGAAGAGATGCTGAAATCCAAATAAGGTTAAGAAGACACTGTATTAATGAAAAAGGGAATTTCTGAGAAAAAAAAAATGAAGTCTTGGAAATTAGAAACAAAATATGAATGCCAAAAATAAAAGCTCAATAGAGGCACTGAAAATAAATTCACAAATTTCAACTCAAGGAATTCTCCAAAACACACAGAAAAATTAATTATCTAAGATAGAAACTGTGGGACAAAAAAAATAATATGAGGACAGACCCAAAACATTCAATATCTATTTAAAAGGAATTACAGAAGAAAATGGAATTAATATATAAAAAATTAGTAACAAAAGAAAAACTGCTCCAGTTTCTTATTCAAATAAAAATAGCCTTTTAAAAAGGTGACAGGCATGAATGTTGAAAAATGAGTCATTCTGGGTTTCAAGGAAGAAGAGAAAAATCTATAAACCTCCTGAGAGAAAGGAATAGTAATTTATGAGGAAAAGAGAAGCAACCTGACCCAGGACTTCTTGTCTGAAACACTAAATGCCAGATAGCACAGGAGTAATATGTACAGAGTTCTAAAGAAAAGAGAGGAAAACATCACGCTATATTTAAGGAAAGGAATGACATTCTAGAACATGAATGATCTCAAGAACCACACTACTGACCAAAAAAAAAAATCAGAATAAACATTGTCAAGAAAGGAGAAAACATCATAAAACACAACAAAGGGTGGGGAGAAGTGAAACCAGTCAAACAAACATTGTTTTTCGCTCTTTTTTCTATAGTTTTATTAACTTATCTATTTTTGGCTGTGCTGGGTCTTCGTTGCTCTGTGGGCTTTTCCTCTAGTTGCAGCGAACAGGGGCTCTTCTCTAGCTGAGCTGTGCAGGTTTCTCATTACTGTGGCTTTTGTTGTTTCGGAGCAGGGAGCACAGACTCTAGGGAGCACGGACTTCAGCAGTTGCAGCTCCCGAGCTCTAGAGCACAGGCTCAATAGTTGTGGCACAAGGGCTTATTTGCACGTGGGATCTTCCCAGATCAAGGATCAAACCCATGTCTCCTGAATTGGCAGGCAGATTCTTTACCACTTAGCCACCAGGCAAACCCAACAAACATTGTTGATAACAAAATCATGGAAGTTTGGGTAATTGTTAAGAAAGGATTCTTAAAATCAATCTCAATCTAGTACAAACTTTAGAAATGATTTCAGCACTGTGTTCCTAGACTGGATCTATCATCTTAGCTTAGTAAGATTTTTTTTCCCACTGAGGAATTTGAAAAATGTGTTTATGTACACACTTTTAACACAGAAACCATTGTCCAGCCCGTCCACCTGCCCCAGATTCCTAAAAAGGTAATTAATTTTTCAGTAGCTACTAAAAAGGTCTAAGTATTATAAGGCAAAAATGCAGTGGTATGGAAAATGCTTGGAGTTTCTAGATACTGATTAGCTCTGTATGAGTCACTGCAGGCATTAATCCGTTTGCCTTGTGTACAGTCATTCAATAGCCTAATAACAATAATTGTTATAATGACTGTTAATAAAGATAACTCCTGCATGTCATCTTGTGCATGTCAAGCACTGTTCTTAACACTTCGTTATTTATTAATGATTATTTTCCATCTTATTCAATCCTCACAAAATCCCTGGGAGGTTGATGCTATTATTATCCCCATTTTACAGATGAAGTAACTGAAGCATAGAATGGTTAACCTGAAGCCATGCAGGTTAAACGGTGGAAAAGCTACAATCAGAAGCCAGGTGTCTGGCTTCTGAGACCATACCCTTAAACACTACGTCACACTGTTTCTTCCTTTAAAATCTAATTTTACCATCATCCAATCAATAATTCTCTGTCTTGTCCACAGAGATTGTCAGGAACGTCAATTGCCTTAAGGAAGTCTGGATGTATTTACCATATATCACTGAGATGAGTATGACATGATTTTGATGTTTAATCCTCTGCTACTTCCTCATTTTCCCAAAGCATACCTTTACTAAACTGTCCTAGATCTTGACTGAATAGACATGTTAAGGTCATCACGTTAAGCTCAACAGGACAAATTCTCCATGTAGTGGTAGACTCCATTGGGTCTCCAAGGTTATAACATGTCTGCTTGTGAAGAAAAAATGTTCTGAGCAACTGTATTAACATAGTTAACTAATCAAGGGAGAAAATTCCCTATGCCTCATTCTGTATATAAGATTATTTAACTTTATCCACAGCCAGAACCATTCTTTGGTAGAAAATACAGCAAAACCGGGCAGGACACTCTGACCTCATCCCAGAGCCCTGGTGTTCTATATTTAAAATTCTTTCATGGATTTGAAAGTCAAACAGACCCAGGTTGGAGAATTGATTCTGCTACCTACTATTTGTACTAATGTCTGTTCTTTAACCTTTCCAAACCATTTCTGTAAAATGAAGTTAATTATAGTAGCGTTTTTTGGCACAGATTAAACAAAACATGTGGAAAGCACTTAACACAGTGCCTGCTTGATCTCTGGTCCTCAATACTTATTTTCCAATATGTGAATGGGCCTCGCCTCTACTGACTCAGTTCTCCCTAGAGCACAAGCCACTCCTTCATAACCCACGCCTGACCCTGACCATGAACATGAACAATGAGCATCCACACGCATACATCCTCACATGGGGTTCTTGATTACAGGCAGGGGAGTGGCCACACGGTTGTTGATTTAAATGCTAGATTGAAATGCTCTAAAACAGAGGCCACAGTCCCTCCTCAAACGCCAAATCCAGCTCAGAAACCTACATCTTAGGAAGCCACATTAGAGGAACACAAACACCCATTTAAGATGGGGACTGTTATTGATAGTATCCAGTGTTGGCAAGGATGTGAAGAAATGAAGACCATCATGAGGGACAACGACGCCTTTGCCCAGGCCTCTGGCATTTTGGGAGAAGGCAACGGCACCCCACTCCAGTACTCTTGCCTGGAAAATCCCATGGACGGAGGAGCCTGGTAGGCTGCAGTCCATGGGGTCAATAAGAGTCGGACACGACTGAGCGACTTCACTTCCACTTTTCCCTTTCATGCACTGGAGAAGGAAATGGCAACCCACTCCAGTATTCTTGCCTGGAGAATCCCAGGGATGGAGGAGCCTGGTGGGCTGCCATCTATGGGGTTGCACAGAGTCGGACACAACTGAAGTGACTCAGTAGCAGCAGCAGCAGCAGCTGGCATTTTGGAATGCCCTCACGCTGCAAGTGCCATAGAGCTTCTTCCCTTGGGTTGTGGCTCATCGCGAAGTTTCCATGATCACCAGGAGTCATTCCAGGTGCAGCCTGGGGACCAGAAGGTCTGTGGGTTCTCCAGCACTAGAACTGCTGCAGCTCAGCCCTCATCTACACTCAGAGACATCCAAGGAGACCTACCTGCAACCAGCTGCGGAACTTGACTTGAACCCTGCAGAGTACAATGAACACCAAGTCACAGGAATTTCTCAGAATTCAAGAACTGGGGTTTATAATCTTCCCGTTCCAGGCAAGCACTGGATAACTGCTGATACCCCAAAACTTGCTAAAGCTTCTGCCCTACCTAAAGTCCACTGGTGTTTCTGTGAACCTGTGATTCTGGAAGAAACTCAGTGTCATCAAGAAAAGTCATCCATCAGGTTTTACGAAGTAATAAATGAAGGCCTCAAAAAAAAAAAAAAAAAAGGTAATGGGAATAACTGCCAATGGATATGGGGCTTCTTTCGAGGGTTAAAGGGAGGTTCTAAAATCAGATAGTGGATATTGTTGCACAACTTTTTTGAATTATACTGAAAACCACTGAACTGTACCCTTTAAAAGAGTGGATTTTGTGGTTTAATGAATTATTTCAATTTTTTTTTAAAGGGGAAGGTCACTAAATAATTATAAGAAGTAGAATAAACAAAAGCAGAGCCTAGGTAAGGATTTTGTTCCAGGAAGATCAGTTCTTCCTCAGCTGACATCTATTTGGCCCTTGCATATATTTCTTTCTTTCTTTTTCTTCTTCACATCCTTTAAAAAACATAATGCATCCTTGGAAACTATACTGATACATACTGTTACAAAATTTTCCCTGTCAAACTCCCACAGACTTGAAAACACTATTTCAGGTGTTAAGTCCTCCGGAAAGCACCCCATCTCTCACCCACTTCCACGGTAAGTGTTTCCAAGGACTCCAGACTCTGGAAAGCGCCCTCTGCTTACCCATGACTAATACATTATACTGAAAATAGCTATCTGCCATCACCTCCTACTAGCACAGCCTTGGCACGTAGGAAGCGCATGAAAAATGTATATTGAATGAACCATCATCTTCTAAGTTTTTTCTTTTAGGGCACCTAATTTAATTCTGCAATACTGCACTTCTGCAATCATGTAGCAAGTAATTTGCTACCTAAAACAACAAGATATTATAAAATGTTTTCTCTGAGGGAATGTGTTCATTCATGCCAAGAATAAATCAAATGTACCCTTTGAGGGAATTTTGCCTTGGTACAGGTCAAGAGGGAGAATGAATCAGAGTATCAGAACCTGCGGTTCCTGGGAAAAAGATAAAAAATGCTCTCCTTCCTCTTTGTGTCTCCTCCAAACCTTTAAATATCACAAAGCTTTTAAGAAGAGGCATTGTGCCTGCTAAGTCGCTCCTGTTGTGTCCAACTCTTTGTGACGCTACGGACTGTAGCCTGCCAGGCTCCTCTGTCCATGGGATTCTCCAGGCAAGAATACTGGAGTGGGTTGCCATGACCTCCTCAAGAAGAATCATTAAGTCTACGCAAAACCATCTTAGAACCAGGAGTCTTTTCTTGCCTTTCCTCCTCATTACTGTTCAAAGATTTCCTCAGAAAATCCAAGAGCTATATTATCGTGACATGAAAATAATACAGGAGCCATTGAAAATTAGGAGGCCTTTGCCCATCCCTTTTATTTGACCAACATATGTCCAAAACCTGACCTTCAAAGCTACTGAGGTCCTAAAAGTTGTGCTCCTCACTCAGCTCATTCCTCCAGGAGACAAGCCCACAACTCCAATAGATGCATCACAGGGCTCACCCCTGGGGCAGTATGCACAGAGCTGGCAAGTACCAGAGTCACTCCAAGGATTACTGCAGATGGCACACCATCTCGAAGAAACTCTCCTTTCTGTTTGTTGTGAAACATTTCGGACACACCGAACAAGCAAAAGAATATTGCAGTCTTCCCTGGTCCCACCTCCATCCCCAAGATTCAACAATCATTCACATTTTGCCATTTAAAGTATCTTACAGATAAACACTACACCAGATGCTTCATAATAACACTACTAGATACTTTGGTACGCAGCTCCCAAAATAAGAATATTATCCTAAATACTACAATACAGCTATTCCTTCTAACAAAATGAACAATAATTCCCTGATACTAATACTCAGTCCATGTTCAAATATCCCCCATCAATAAAGGAGAGTCCCTTCCTTAAATCACACCCCATCCTGGCCCCACCCTCTCCCTTCTCCACATCCCAGGTACCAGGTACCCTCGGCCATCACCATGTTGCCATCGTGGCAGCCCCCTTCCTGAGTACCTGTGCAAAAGGTGCCATCATTGGGGATGAACGTCTTGTTGTTGTTTGTGGCTCGATATCCTTCCAGGCAAATGCAATAAAAGCCTCCGGGTGTGTTGTGGCAAGATGTATGGTTCCCACAGACCACACTGGCTCCAAACTGGCACTCATCTTTATCTGTGGGTACATCAAGACAACGAACAGAAAGGGCTGTCACTCCATACCACAATCAATCGCCCAGACTGTTCTCCTGTGCCATGGACTTGGGAATCAATATTCTACGACAACAGCAGAAAGATCTATTTCCCCAGCCTCTCCTCCGCTCACTGTACTTCTCAGACTCCGGGGCATAGGCCCCTCGTTGTCTCATGCCAAGTGCATATGAAACCACAAGAGAAATCCAGCATCTCATTCTGATAGCCCATCTTACTTGAAGACTGGGAGATGGAGATACTTTTTGAACTTCTCCACACTTAAAAAGATCTTATCATAGGCCTGGGGGGGGAAATCCAGCAGAACCCCACTTTTCCAGCTCAGCCATTCTCTTGCTTTTTTTTTTTTTTTTTTACAAAAATCAAAGTAGGATGATTTTGCATCCAATGATTAACTGGAAAATTTGTTACTTCTGAGTCACCAGGACACACAATGGAATTAGTGCTCAAGCCTCATCCGGGGGCAGGGCTAATACTGTGGCAGAAGCAGCTCCTGCTGATCGTTAGTGATCCATATAAACAATGTTAATCACCCAGTGAGGAGGTGCTGGAACCTGGGATGCATGATGAGACCACAGGACCTGCCCTGACTATTTCTAATTCAATCATTTGACATCAATGTCAAATGAACGTAAACCTCCCTCCTGTCCTCCAGCCCAGGGGTCAGCAAACTTATTCTGTCAAGGCCAGTCACAGGTCTCCGGTCGCAACTGTTCATCCGTACTTTGGATCATAAAAGCACAGATAGTCAGTAAACAAATTAAGACCCTGTTACAAAAACAGGCAGCAGTGAAGTCTGGCCCCCAGGTTAGAGTTCACTCACTGTGCCTTAGACTGTACCATCAGAGGAAACTCCTGTGACCAATTTCTCTTACATCCTTTGAGAGGTGATCTATCCAGCTAGTTTTTGGCGGGGCGGGGCGGGGGGGGGGAAGTGGTGGTGAGGATATCACCTGCTTAGGAACTGGAGTTTTCTGTCTGTCACTTACTGTTTTACTACATTACTGGGTCCCTCACAACAGTTCAATTGCCTCTCACAACTGCACACAATTCCTGCTAACCCAAGAGCACCCCACACTCTGTTCAAAACCTGGTAGGTTTTTTTCTTTCATTTTCTTTGTATTATCTTTTTAAAATTTTAATTAAATCTATTCATCATTAAAACTATCTGTGGTTAAAAGATCTGACTAAGAACACAGGCAAAATGGACCCTCAAGCCATAGTCAGGTCAAGCGTCCAGTCTGGCTTATTAAGCAGGGCACGGGGGTTTCAGACACAAGTCCACCTGCCCATAAGATGGAATATTCCTTGGCTATTGTTCCTGAGGCATATCTCCCCTGAAGACTTCATCAGAAGGGACATATGGGTTTGTAGGGGATTCTAGAGTTCTTAGGTCCCGTGACTTAGCACTGGCACATCTATTATCTTACCTGCAACCCATGGTGTGGTCTCAGCACACCAATTATTGGGATATGTAGTATACAGTGTTTTTATCCTAAACGGAGAGGGTCAGGAAGGCCCAACTCCAGCCTGCAGGAACAGGCAAAGTTGTGTGATTGTGAAAACATGTACCTGTAAAGTAAAGTAGAATACAAGTTTTTGAACTCAGGATTTAATTGTTATTTTTCTTTAGAGAGCAAAAAAACAAAACAAAACAAAGATACCACAGTGAGGTGGTATATACTGTCAATCCACAGCTACAAGGCAAAACTATCCATATTTTCACTGCAGGTAACATGGATGCTGGGAGGAAACCGTGATTATCCTAACATCCGCTACTATAGAGTTGCTATGGAACGCTCTCTCTCTCTGAATTGGGCTTGAAACTGGATATTATCTGACTCTTATGGTGTGGTGGATTCTCTGAGACAAAAAATAATTTCAGATACTTCTAGTCTAAAGGTATTTGTATTTCTATAAGTCATCCAAGAGCTTAAAGGGTCACAACTAATAAAAAATTTGAAGGATGGATTTTGGTAGACATAAGACTCAAAGAAACAGTATTTCACCTATCAGCCAGAAAAGTTCAATAGGCAATTGTGCTTTGTTTTTCCTATGGTACTAATAAAAATAGTTTTCTGCCAAAACAGCTAGAGAAACTTAAAAAGACAATGCTCACTCAAATTTCATATCTGTGTTAGGTCAGAGAGTTCTCAGAGATTCAAGTTCAGTGACCTCTAACATGAGGGATAATTCCTTGTAAACACTTAAGAAAGGATATATCCAAACACTAAAACAGAGACTTACTGCAATTGACAAAACTTCTTACAATAAAAGCACATGAACAAAATAGCAATGTTTTCCCCCCAAGGACACCAACTCTTTAATACTGGAGAATTCTGTTTCTTGATGAAGTTTTCAACTTAGCCAAGAGTCAGAACTTACCAATACAATGAGTCCTCCCATTGCCCACAAATCCATATTTGCAGATACAGATGCTCATCCTTTCTCTTTTCAAGCAGGTAGCATGTTCATGGCAAGTGGCACAAATATCCGACTGGAAATCTGAATCATAAATTGCATATATCAGGAAAAGAACATTTCAATCACCTACTCTAGATGAGTCACATTTTTGGTAGCAGACATTTACAATGGAGAACCAACATTTGAATACCAAAATTATAAAGGGTAGATTTTATTCCATACTATTCATACTGTTCATGGGGGGTTCTCACAGCACGAATACTGGAGTGGTTTACCATTTCTTCCTCCAGGGGACCAGTTTTGTCACTGACTACGCTAAAGCCTTTGACTGTGTGGTTCAAAACAAACTGTGGAAAATTCTTAAAGAGATGGGAATACCAGACCACCTTACCTGCCTCCTGAGAAACCTGTATGCAGGTCAAGAAACAACAGAACTTGACATGGAACAATGGACTGGTTCCAAATTGGGAAAGGAGTACATCAAGGCTATATATTGTCAACCTGCTTGTTTAACTTCTATGCAGAGTATATCACGCAAAATGCCAGGCTGGATGAAGCACAAGCCAGAATCAAGACTGCAGCGAGAAATATCAACAACCTCAAAAATGCAGATGATACTACTCTAATGGCAGAAAGTGAAGAGGAATTAGAGAGCCTCTTGATGAGGATAAAAGAGGAGAATGAAAATGTTGGCTTAAAACTCAACATTCAAAAAACTAAGATCATGGTATCTGATCCCATCACTTCATGGTAAATAGGAGAAAAGTGGAAGCAGTGATAGATTTTATTTTCTTGGGTTCAAAAATCACTGCAGATGGTGACTGTGATCATGAAATTAAAAGACACTTGCTCCTGAGAAGAAAAGTTATGACAAATCTAGACAGTATATTAAAAAGCAGAGACATCACTTTGCTAACAAAGGTCTGTCTAGTCAAAGCTATGGTTTTTCCAGTAGTTATGTATGGGTGTGAGAGTTGGACCATAAAAAAGGCTGAGCACCCAAGAATTGATGCTTTTGAATTGTGGTGCTGGAGAGGACTCCTGAGAATCCATTGTACTGCAAGGAGATCAAACCAGTCAATTCTAAAGGAAATCAACCCTGAATATTCATTGGAAGGACTGATGCTGAAGTTGAAGCTCTAATACGTTGGCCACATGATGCCAAGAGCTGACTCATTGAAAAAAGACTCTGATGCCTGGAAAGATTGAAGGTAAAAGGAGAAAAGGGCAGCAGAGGATGAGATGGTTGGATAGCATCACTGACTCAGTGGACATGAATTTGAGCAAACTCTGAGAAACAGTGAAGGACAGGGAAGCCTGGCGTGCTGAGGTCCATGGGGTGGCAAAGAGTTGGACATGACTTAGTGACTGAACAACAACAAAAGACCTTATCTCATCCTTAGAAATCTGCAATGGTTACCCACTCTCCACAGAGTAAAGTGCAAATCAACGCTGGCAATCAACGCTTCCATAATTGTAACCCCAGACTAACTCCTGTAAGCCTCAATGCTTCCAAACTCAAAACCACAGTGTTCTCCAGGAAAGAGGCCAACTGCTCTTCCCCATACAAACGTGCTACCCACTGTCTTAGTTCATGCCCTAGTCATGATGTTCCTTTATCTGGAATGTCTATCCTTCCCTCTCTGGCCAACTAGCACCTATTCTCATTTCAATATCCAGCTTAAATATCACACTTCCCCTAAGGTGGTCCTCATTCCTTCATTCTTTAGGAAAATTAAATGCATCTTCCTCTGTGCTCTCCTAATGCTTATATATGCTATTCCACCTCTGTCTTCCCAGCTTGCGATTATGAATGAGCTTCCCAAGGACAGGAATTATGTCATCTGCCCATATATCATTGTGGCAGGGTAAAAACATTCAATATATTTTTTTTCATTTTTTTTTCAATATATTTTTATTGACCAACTGGATAAAGGCATCTGCAGTCCTACTGCCTAAAACTTAGAAAGCAAATGGGGAAATTCCCTGAGCATTAAGACTCCATGCTTCTACTGCAGGGAGTATAGGTTCAATCCCTGGTGGGGGAATTAAGATCCTGCAAGCTGTGCAGCATGACCAAAAAATAAATTAAATAAACCACAATCGTTATTTTTAAAAAGAACCAAATGGAAGGGAAAAGTACTCATATACTGCCCTATCCATTTTCCTTTTAGGGAAAAAGTGGTGAATGTGTTTTAAATGTCAGTGAGATAATAACCAGGTCCCAGGAGGATCACCAGATCTCAATTATTTAGATAAGCAGCAAAAATGTTTGGGGCTAAAATTCCTGAAAAATCCAGATCTACCAGATGGTGATACATGGCCCAAGATCAAACAAGAATTTCTAGCCGAGGCTCTGTGGGAACATTGTATTGCACTCCCAGTGTCTGTAATATCAGGAGGTGACCTAGGAAGGAGAACATTTCAGCATGGAATTTCTCCTTAGTCTTGGCTCCATTACTACCCAGGTAATAAAGACTTATCCCTCAGGCTGCTCTAGGCATGAACCCAACTGAGAAAGGGAGACATACTAATATTCTTAATCAGGCTTGCTTTTTATTTTTTTAAACAAAATACAACACAAAAAGGAGACAAGCCATGTTTATCACTGCTGCTAAGTCGCTTCAGTTGTTTCCTACTCTGTGCGACCCCATAGACGGCAGCCCACCAGGCTCCGCCATCCCTGGGATTCTCCAGGCAAGAACACTGGAGTGGGTTGCCATTGCCTTCTCATGCTTATCACTCAGAAGTACTAAATTAACCATAAGATATTTACAAATTTTATTATATCCCAAACTTTAAAGAAAAATGCAACAAATTTTAAAAAGTAGACATTATAAAGGTCATACTATCATGTAATAATATAATAAAATTACAAGATAAAACATAAGACTTGCATCCCCAAAAGTAAGCCTACTTGTAAACTACAGAACAGTCTCCTAAATTATTCTTGGAGCAAAGAGGATATCAACATTGAAATGTTTAATACCAGATATAAAAGCTTATCTACTTCAGAAAAGCTGAGTTTGACATGTTTTTATATACTTTAAAAGAAAAAAGGAAAAGCAGGCAGCCAGGGGATGGGGGAAAATAGAATTTTAATGCAAGAAGCTTGATGAAAGGAAAAAACAAATAGAGGCTGTGGGGTGGGGGAGTTAGGACTTAGTAAAAAGATGTTAAAGAATTAGGAAATATATTCAAATTCATTGAAAAAAAAAAAAACTTTTGCCAAGGTCAGTCTATCATAAAGACTAGTAGTCAAAACTCAAGATTGGTCAAGAAAAAAAGAGTATATACAAACATACAACTAAAATACATAAACAATTTCTTTTAAATTACAAATGAAAGACTTTCAATTAAACACAGCAGATTTAATACACTCACAACCCTCCACCCCACAATTTAAAAATGACATTAAGGACCACAAAGGTATAAACCCTGGGAGAGAAGATGACAGCAGCCAAGGATGTTGACAATATTTCAGAAGATGAAAGAGATGGACATGTGGGAACTGACCGAGAGGAAGAACTAAAAGGAAAGAAAAAAGAAGGGGAGGAAGGGAGAAAGCAAGAAAGAGGGAGGGAGGGAAAAAAAGAATAAAATAAAAATAAATAAAAGTCAACCTGAAATGCTCAGGAATGGGGTCCCTAAGTGCCTCAGAAGGCAAGTATAAAGGGTAGAGTCAGAGAGTTTAAGGAACAAGTGGAAAATATGCAGGAGTAATTAAATGCCCAGATTCTCTAACTAACCCTGCATAGGATGGAATTTTACAACCTGGAAAAAGGCACCAGGAAGGTTTCAATTATATGAGCAACAGACGGAGCTGAAGGGAGAATGAGTCCTCATACTAAATGTCCACCAATATGGGGTAAAATTATTTAATCATTTTTAATACACAACATTTTAAAACAGTACCCATGAGGACACTGTCAGTATATGCAACCAAAATCCTGGAAATACCTTCTAAATAATGGATCCTGGGTCATGTCCACAAACTCAGCTGTGATCAACCATTGAACAGTGAACACTCACCCCAGCATGTGTGCAATAATAGATATAAACACAATATTTTTTTTGAAATATAGTTGATACACAATATTAGTGTTAGTTTCAGGTGCATGGCAAAGTGAGTCGGTTATACATAGATATGTATATATCTGTATTCTTTTTTCTATTGATATAAACACTATACTAAAGAAATAAACAATAAAATGGTAAAATGTTTTCTTTCCTATATAAAATACTTAGCTTTATAAAAGTGGCAGCATTTTTATGTTCATCCAGTTCCAGAAACATACATTAGATAGAAAATGATTACTTTATGTAACTCTTGAAGGAACCTAATAAACACACAAAACATTAGGAGGCAAAGTAGTGCCATCCACTAGGATAACTGAAAGGAAGTCCAGTCTGAATTAGTGAAGGAGCAAATTTAAAGGGTTTTAAATAAACAGAATTAAGTTCATTCAGTAAAAAGAAGCAGACAAAACATGGCCTTGGAGGAAGCCAGTCAGGTCTAGGAAAGCACTGGACTTGAGAGTCAGATTTCGATCCTCAATCTAGCTGAGTCTGACATTGTGTAAATTTCAGCAAATCACTTAACCTCTCTGGGTTTCAGCTTTTGATCTGTAAAACAAGGGCTTTGGGCTTCTCAGATTTTAAAGTACATTCAAATGACCTGGGAATCTTGTTAAACCACAGGCTCTGATTCAGTTGCTCTGGGGTGGGGCCCTACATTTTGCTTTTCTAACAAGCTGTCGTGTGGACCACATTACAAGGAGCAGGGGTTAAAGGGCCCCCAAAGTCCTTCCTCTCTAATGTTCTGACACTTCATTCTTAGAGCACCTGTTTTAATGACCCATTGAGAATAATTCAGCATAAGTGTCGCCCCAAGGACAGTACCTGGCATGTTTGACTCAGTGTTTGTTTCCTACATTGGCAAAAAACACAAGATGTGTGCCAGGCTACTAAAGGCTTCCCAGACCACCTGCGGAAGAGAAAGTGGTTTCCAGAGAAAGAGGGACCTCAACAGAAGCCTCTTGTTTCAGTCATAATTAGCCTACTCTGCAGGGCCTAGTAGGGAGAGCCTCTGAGTGCTAATTGCTTGAGGGACCAAATTGTCTTAGGAGGGGGAAAGAAACCTATCTTAAAGAAAGGGGTAGGAAGCACAACCTCAATACAAGGAAAGGCAGGGGCTGGGGTGGGTTTGGGGCTGCTTCTGACCACACAAGAGTGTCCACTGATCAACAGCTCCTAGCTCAGTTAAGAATCACTAGAGGGCTTCTCTTGTGGTCCAGTGGTTGAGACTCTGCCTACCAACGCAGGGGACACCGGGTCCAGCCCTGGTCCCGCAAGATTCCACATGCTGGAGAGCAGCTAAGCCTATGTGCCACAATGACTGAGCCCAAGCTCTAGAGCCTGAAAGCCAAAACTACCGAGATCACAGGCTGCAACTACGGAAGCCCAAGAGCCTGTGGGCTCCACAACAAGAGAAGCCACCACAATGAGAAGCCAGGGCACCACAATAGAATAGCCCCTTCTCACTGCAACTAGAGAGAGCCTGTGCGCAGCAACAGAGACACAGCACAGCGGAAAATTAATTAATTTAAAAAAAGAACCACTGGAGAAGAGCATAAATGTATACAATTAGTTTACAAAGCAATTTTAAAATTTAACAGTGTTAAATTTTGCAGACATTAATCACATATTTATTCCTTTATTTCTTCCTAAAAAAAAAAGTGTTAGTTGTTCACTCAGTTTTTTACTGTTACCTAATGAATTACTCCAAAACTTAGCAACTTAAAGCAATAATAAACATTTGTAGTCACATAAACACCCAGAATCACTGGAGACAGAGTAACCAATTCTTTAATACTAAAAGTCTCCTGCCCCAGGAAACCCCTCAGTTTGGTGCAAAGCAACACAGTTGGTTACCCTATTTGGAGAGCTTGTTAAAACAGAATCCAAGCGTCCGGTTTGTGGGTGTGGGTGGGGCCTGAGAATCTGCATTTCTAAGAAGCTCCCAGATGGACCACACTACCAGCAGTACTGAAGTGAAAGTGAAAGTCACTCAGTTGTGTCCAACTCTTTGCAACCCCATGGACTGTACAGTCCATGGACTTCTCCAGGCCAGAATACTGGAGTGGGTAGCTTTTCCCTTCTCCAGGAGATCTTCCCAACCCAGGGATCGAACCCAGGCCTCCTACATTGCAGGCCATTCTTTATTAGCTGAGCCACTGGAAGTCTCACTCTATATCAAGGACTCTGGGGAGAAAAAAGGCAATACTGAAGACATCTTTCACCAAGTCTGGACTGAGGCGCAGCACAGCCGTGGGACCGACATGACAGAGAGAATAACCCAACAGAATCCTCCAGGCCGGTGCCCAGGTCACTGTGCCTTTGCTATTACCTGGGGGCAGGGGTGGCGGGAGGAACTGGGTCAAGGGGCAGCTTCTCAGCCACATCAAGGATGACATGACTTCTGTCTTCAGCAGATTCTGCTTAGGAGAGCAGAGAGGTGTCTGCGACGCAGTAACTGAGGGGACTACTACAGAGGTGAGGGACATCCCCTCCACCACCTTCCCCCTGGCCTAGGGATGCCCAGAATTACTGGCAGAGCAACAAGAGAATGCAAACTCCAAAAATCTAAGAGGATACGCCTGACAGGTACTCTCTGTTCCTATTACTGTATCTCTCAGCTGAGGGCTGCCACCCTAGATTCACTTCCCTTCTCTACTCTGCAGTGACTAAGTCAGCTAAAACTACATCCAACAATGAAAGCACCAGTGTCTCAACCTCAATTGGAGTTTTCTCTCTTGCTCCCTGATTATGGGATCGTTGGCAAGGAAACTGTCAGAGATCTGGTTTTAATCTGTCAGATGGAGATCACGTTTCGAGGACTAAATGAGAAATATCAGTGCTTCAAGAGCTCTTGAGCTCTAGACAAAGAGCTAATTTCCATGAATATTTATATCTCTTTCCATAGATATTGTTATTGTTGTTAGAAA
Source organism: Giraffa tippelskirchi (assembly GCF_054371585.1). NCBI lineage: Eukaryota > Metazoa > Chordata > Mammalia > Artiodactyla > Giraffidae > Giraffa > Giraffa tippelskirchi. Next base: position 215,981,253 of record NC_137275.1, read on the forward strand.
CATGTCATGCATGAGACAGTGCCTGGTCTGAGACACCCTGGTTCAGAGCAGGGTTAAGACAGATCACTTGGGCTACGATCCTAGGTTGGCCACTAGCTAGCTGAAGAATCCTTGACAATCCTGTGCCTCAGTTTCCTGTAAATCTGTAATCCGAGGATGAAAATAAACCTACCCCACAGGCTGTTTTGTGGATTAAAGAGTAAATGAGTTCATCTGCGTGAAGCAATTAGAATATGTTAGGCATTTTTGTAACATCCACTCAACAGCTCTTCGCTAATGAATAAATGAAGGTACCAACAGCTAGCCAGCTCCCAATTATACTAATAAAGAGTCGTGGAGAGCTGCACTGATGCGAAAACCCGAAGGAATATCGTGTAGACAGATGCCGACCTATTCAGGGGGTTGATATTCTGGGAACCATAGTACTTCACTTCCTTGTTCACTCCCTGCCCACCTCCCACATCCTCTCAGCCTTCTGAGTAACATCTGACTCAGAAGTTGTAAGTTCAGCTTCCTCACCCTTTCAGCTCTGCCCACCCCTCCCTCCTCTCCATCTCACACTGCACACGTACACCTAAACCTCGGCATGGAGTGGAGGCTGCCAGCCTGTATTTCAAAATTCAAGCAACAACTTACGTGCACCCTTGAAAGGGCAGCAGATGGACTGTGACAAAACAGATTTTGCCCACTGTCAAAGGGAGAAGGAAGTTTTAACAGCATAAATGGAGCATCTGTATTCAAATCATAATCTACTCCCCAGCCATTCACCAAAGAAGCCCACTGCACAACTTGCCTGAGATCCTGTCTCTCAAACTCATGGAGACATGTGGAAACAGATCAGATGACCTGAGGAAGTAAGCAAAGGGGGAGCCAACGCTCAGGAAGAGAAAGCATTCCCGAGTCTTCTATGGTACCACGGAAAATTGCATGGCTCCTAAGAGACTGTATCAAATTCCGGTGACAGAAGGAACGTGAGAGATCTCACAGTCTCTCCTCTCCAACATCCCTGATGGGAAAGCAAAAACAAACAAACAAAAAAATAGCCTCTGCATTAAAAATCTGCCAAGACAGAGCACACTCTACTCTTTCAAGCAGTATAGTCCTTGCAGGGCAGTGGGAACCATTGTCCACTCCCCTCCCCCGTCCCCAGTGCAGGGCTGCCATTCCCAATCAAGAACCTATAACCTTTCCTTGCATTAAATGATTATCAGCCCGCAGCTGCTTTGGCCCTTTTGCCTTCTTCTGTCCACCTTCCTCTTTAACCAAGACCAACTTGCAGCAGGACTGCCACACCTGGCCTCCAGACCAGGAATCAACCCACGCCGAGTGTCCCAACGTCAGTGCTTCGGAATTCTCAGCAAAGCAGCCACACCCTGAGGTTCATGTCCTGAATGTCACCCACAAACAGGCTGCCTCACATTCTCCAGCAAGCTGCATACTTTTTTTTCCCCCATAATCCACATTCAACCCCACCCCTACCTCACTCCCCGTCCCCTTTGCAGACCTAAGGCCAATAGGCCACTTACTACCTTGGGCTACAGAGACCTAAGAGCCCATTTTAAGATTTGACCAGAAGCTGAGAATAGGCCCAGGGCCAAATCCCTGGAGAGGGAAGACAGGCCATGGTGGGAATCAGCCTTGTCAGCTCTAATCCTGCTCTGTCACTTTGAGTGACTGTAAGTCACTCCAAAACAAGGCACTTCTTCCATCTCCCCCTCTTTCCTCCTCTTCTCACTCTGAACAAAGTATATGCTGCTGTGATTCACGATGACAGAGTGAAAACCAAGCCTATGGGATGCAGATTCGGGAAGTCAGTGCACTTCATACTCTAACAACTTCCCCAGCCCCCTTCACCATCGCTCCCCGAGCCTCTCAAGGCCTCTACCCATCCCCTGGCTATCCCAAACCCCAAAGGGCCTGAGCCAACAGGTTCCTCAGCCACTCCCAGACTCAGAGCAATACCAGGGAAAGGTTGAGAAACAGGACTGACTGGTTCCAGCGCTCCTCACCCATTACTAACCTCTCTGCTCCACTAGGGCTTGGCACCTCACCCACCCACCAACACCCTCCTGCTCTATCAACTACCATCTCACACCTTCCTCCCACTCAGGCTACCTGACTTCCGCTCCTCCACTCTCTCCTCCCTGAAGCATCTTTGTTGTTGTTGTTCAGTCGCTCAGTCATGTCCGACTCTTTGCAACCACATGGACTGAGGCACACCAGGTTCTCTGTTCTTCACTGTTTCTTGGAGTTTGCTCAAACTCATGTCCATTGTGTCGGTGATGCCATCCAACCATCTCATCCTCTGTCATCCCCTTCCCCTCCTGCCTTCAATCTTTCCCAGCATCAGGGTCTTTTCTAATTAGTCAGCTCTTTGCATCAGATGGCCCAAGTACTGGAGCTTCAGCTTCAGCATCAGTCCTTCCAATGAATATTCAGGGTTGATTTCCTTTACGATTGACTGGTTTGATCTCCTTGCAATCCAAGGGACTCTCAAGAGTCTTCTCCAGCACCACAATTCAAAAGCATCAATTCTTCGGCACTCATCCTTCTATATGGTCCAACTCTCACATCATACATGACCACTGGAAAAACCATAGCTTTGACTAGATAGACATTTGTTGGCAAAGTAATGTCTCTGATTTTTAATATGCTGTCTAGGTTTGTCATAGCTTTTCTTCCCAGGAGCAAGCGTCTTTTAATTTCATGGGTTCAGTCACCAGCTGCAGTGATTTTGGAGGCCAAGAAAATAAAGTCAGTCACTATTTCCATTGTTCCCCCATCTATTTCCCATGAAGTGATGGGTCTGGATGCCATGATCTTAGTTTTCTGAATTTGAGTTTTCAGCCAGCTTTTTCACTCTCCTCTTTTACCGTCATCAAGAGGCTCTTTAGTTCCTCTTCACTTTCTGCCATAAGGGTGGTATCATCTGCATATCTGAGGTTATTGATATTTCTCCTGGCAATCTTGATTCCAGCTTGTGCTTCATACAGCCCAGCATTTCTCATGATGTACTCTGCATATAAGTTAAATAAGCAGGGTGACAATATACAGCCTTGATGTACTCCTTTCCCAATTTGGAACCAGTCTGTTGTTCCATGTCTGGTTCTAACTGTTGCTTCTTAACCTGCATACAGGTTTCTCAGGAGGCAAGTGAGGTGGTCTGGTATTCCCATCTCTTTGAGAATTTTCCAGTTTGTTGTGATCCACACAGTCAAAGGTTCTGTGAAGCATCTTGGATAACAGTTAAATGTAATTTAGCAATGTTACCAGTGAGAGACTGAAAATACAAATGGACAATGGCTAGATCATACATAAAAATAGAACTCTGACCTATAACCTGCAACCACTAGTCTAGTAAGTCAAACCACCTCTGTAACAATAAGTCCCAAGTGATGAGGATTTAATCAGTATTGGACAGTTTCCCTAACATTTGCCCATCTCTCAAACTTAGCACCAATCAGAGAAAGCCAAATAAACTCCCCTAACCAATGGGATGCCTGCTGTTACAGGGAAGCCATATCCAGCTTCCCCATGGCAACATCCTCCAGCCAACCGAAGCATATCTGAAGACTTCCCTTTTCCACTGTAAAGTTGTGATACTCCCCAGCCTGTCTTTGAGTCTCTAACAAACATAAGAGATGATGGCTGAGTCTCTTGCTAGAGGAAGCTCTATATAAACAGCCTTTGCCTATTCTCATGGAGTTCAGTTCAGTTCAGTTCAGTTGCTCAGTCATGTCCGACTCTTTGCAACCCCATGAATTGCAGCACTCCAGGCATCCTTGTCCATCACCAACTCCCGGAGTTTACCCAAACCCATGTCCATCAAGACGGTGATGCCATCCAACCATCTCATCCTCTGTCATTCCCTTCTCCTCCTGCCCCCAATCCTTCCCAGCATTAGGGTCTTTTCCAATGAGTCAACTCTTCCCATGAGGTGGCCAAAGTATTGGAGTTTCAGCTTCAACATCAGTCCTTCCAATGAACACCCAGGACTGATCTCCTTTAGGATGGACTCGTTGGACCTTCGTGCAGTCATGGAGTAGTCTTCGTTTATTTCCATACCAGATTCTTAATACAAGCCACAGTCCCTACTCACAAGGATCTCTCACACTAGTAAACAATTACACTGCAATATGGTATAAGCATATAGAGCAAAGGTATTAAATAGATTTCTCCGGGCAATCTTGATTCCAGCTTGTGCTTCCTCCAGCCCAGCGTTTCTCGTGATGTACTCTGCATATAAGTTAAATAAGCAGGGTGACAATATACAGACTTTATGTACTCCTTTTCCTATTTGGAACTAGTCTGTTGTTCTATGTCCAGTTCTATCTGTTGCTTCCTGACCTGCATACAGATTTCTCAAGAAGCAGGTCAGGTGGCCTGGTATTCCCATCTCTTGAAGAATTTTCCACAGTTTATTGTGATCCACACAGTCAAAGGCTTTGGCAGAGTCAATAAAGGAGAAATAGATGTTTTTCTGGAACTCTCCTGCTTTTTCGATGATCCAGTGGATGTTGGCAATTTGATCTCTGGTTCCTCTGCCTTTTCTAAAACCAGCTTGAACATCTGGAAGTTCACGGTTCACGTATTGCTGAAGCCTGGCTTGGAGAATTTTAAGCATTACTTTACTAGCATGTGAGATGAGTGCAATTGTGCGGTAGTTTGAGCATTCTTTGGCATTGCCTTTCTTTGGGATTGGAACGAAAACTGACCTTTTCCAGTCCTGTGGCCACTGCTGAGTTTTCCAAATCTGACGGCATATTGAGTGCAGCACTTTCACAGCATCATCTTTCAGGATTTGAAATAGCTCAACTGGAATTCCATCACCTCCACTAGCTTTGTTTGTAGTGATGCTTTCTAAGGCCCACTTGACTTCACATTCCAGGATGTCTGGCTCTAGGTGAGTGATCACACCATCGTGATTATCTGGGTCGTGAGGATCTTTTTTATACAGTTCTTCTGTGTATTGTTGCCACCTCTTCTTAATATCTTCTGCTTCTGTTAGGTCCATACCATTTCTGTCCTTTATCGAGCCCATCTTTGCATGAAATGTTCCCTTGGTATCTCTAATTTTCTTGAAGAGATCTCTAGTCTTTCCCATTCTAGTTCTTCTATTTCTTTGCACTGATTGCTGAGGAAGGCTTTCTTATCTCTCTTTGCTTTTCTTTGGAACTCTGCATTCAAATGGGTGTATCTTTCCTTTTCTCCTTTGCTTTTCTCTTCCCTTCTTTTCCCAGCTATTTGTAAGGCCTCCTCAGACAGCCATTTTGCTTTTTTGCATTTCCTTTTCTCGGGGATGGTCTTGATCCCTGTTTCCTGTACAATGTCACGAACCTCCGGCCATAGTTCATCAGGCACTCTGTCTATCAGATCTAGTCCCTTAAATCTATTTGTCACTTCCACTGTATACTCATAAGGGATTTGATTTAGGTAATATCTGAATGGTCTAGTGGTTTTCTCCACTTTCTTCAATTTAAGTCTGAATTTGGCAATAAGGAGTTCATGATCTGAGCCACAGTCAGCTCCCGGTCTTGTTTTTGCTGACTGTATAGAGCTTCTCCATCTTTGGCTTCAAGAATATAATCAATCTGATTTCAGTGTCGACCATCTGGTGATGTGCATGTGTAGAGTCTTCTCTTGTGTTGTTGGAAGAGGATGTTTGCTATGAACAGTGCGTTCTCTTGGCAGAACTCTATTAGCCTTTGCCCCGCTTCCTTCTGTACTCCAAGGCCAAACTTGCTTGTTACTCCAGATGTTTTTTGACTTCCTACTTTTGCATTCCAGTCCCCTATAAATAAAAGGACATCTTTTTTGGGTGTTAGTTCTAGAAGGTCTTGTAGGTCTTCACAGAACTGTTCAGCTTCAGCTTCTTCTGCGTTACTGGTTGGGGCATAGACTTGGATTACCGTGATATTGAATGGTTTGCCTTGGAAATGAACAGAGATCATTCCGGGAGAAATATCAATCACCTCAGATATGCAGATGACACCACCCTTATGGCAGAAAGTGAAGAAGAACTAAAGAGCCTCTTGATGAAAGTGAGAGAGGAGAGTGAAAATGTTAAAGCTCAACATACAGAAAACTAAGATCATGGCATCTGGTCCCATCACTTCATGGCAAATAGATGGGGAAATAGTGGGAACAGTGGCTGACTTTATTTTTCTGGGCTCCAAAATCACTGCAGATGGTGATTGCAGTCATAAAGTTAAAAGACGCTTGCTCCTGGGAAGAAAAGCTATGACCAATCTAGACAGCATATTAAAAAGCAGAGACATTACTTTGCCAACAAAGGTCCATCTAGTCAAGTCTATGGTTTTTCCAGTAGTCATGTATGGGTGTGAGAGTTGGACTGTAAAGAAAGCTGAGCACTGAAGAATTGATGCTTTTGAACTGTGGTATTGGAGAAGACTCTTGAGAGTCCCTTGGATTGCAAGGAGATCCAACAAGTCCATCCTAAAGGAGATCAGTCCTGGGTGTTCATTGGAAGGACTGATGTTGAAGCTGAAACTCCAATACTTGGGCCACCTGATACGAAGAGCTGACTCATTGGAAAAGACCCTGATGCTGGGAAAGATTGAGGGCAGGAGGAGAAGGGGAAAACAGAGGATGAGATGGTTGGATGGCATCACTGACTCGATGGACATAGGTGTGGGTGGACTCTGGGAGTTGGTGATGGACAGGGAGGCCTGGCGTGCTGCAGTTCATGAGGTCGCAAAGAGTCGGACACGACTGAGCGACTGAACTGAACTGAGATGATTATATAGATATGTATGTGTACAAGGAAGTATGTAGTGTCCCACACAATATGGTACAGATGCCTGCATGTGGTGTCTCTGGTGCTGCAAAGGGAACTGGAAAACTCCAAAGGGCCTCCAAGAGGGGGGACAATTGGGCTGGTTTTGAAAACTGGACAGCACTCACTAAGCAGCCAGCTGTAGGGGAAGGGAAGAGCAGGTCTCCACTCTTCTCCTTCCTTCCCCTGTCCTTACGAAGCTTTCCCACTTGTAGACCACCTTTGCTTTTTGAACTTTTCCAGTCAATCTCATTTTTTTTTTACATTTCCGGTTTCTCACTCTACTGAATAATTCATCTCATTCTAAAATGTGTTAGACGTATTGATGAACCTCTTTCCAGTGCAGGAATACTGACACAGATGTAGAGAACAGACATGTGGACACAGGAGGGAAGGGGAAGATGGGATGAATTGGGAAATTAGGATTGACATACATACACTACCATGTGCAAAATAGATAGCTAGTGAGAACCTGCTATAAAGCTTAAGAAGCTCAGATCTGTGCTCTGTGCTCTGTGATGACCTAGAGGGATGGGAGTGGGGTGGAGGTCTATGGGCGAGAGGATATATGCATACATATAGCTGATTCACTTCACTGTACAGCAGAAACTAACAAAACATCGTAAGGTAATTATAGTCCAATAAAAAATAAAAATAAAATGTGCTGGAGACAGCTTTACCACTGTTTCCCTGGCCAAAAAAAAAAAAAAAGAATGTCTTGCACTGACCCGGCCAGCCCAGTTGAACACAATCTCCTATTTGCTTTGATCTTCTTTAAAGAAGTCAAGGTCCTGCATTCATTCGAGCCCTCTGCATCTGGCTCTCACCCTCACTGCATAGCTAGCTCTGGCTTCCACTGACAGTCACCAAAACTAAAGATTTGTTCTCAGTCTCCACTCCCTTGGCTCCCATTCTCCTAGTTTCCTTGATGCTCTTCCAGTTCAGTCTCCCTTTGACCTATCTGGGCATTGCTCCTTCTCCTCCACATGTACCATCTGAACTTAGTCTTTCCAAGAATCTGTCTTTGATGCCTACTAAACACATCAAAAGAAGCTCAATGTCACTCATTGTTACAGAAATGCAAATCAGAACTACAGTGACATATCACCTCATACTGGTCAGAATGGTCATCATCGAAAAAATCTACCAACAATAAATGCTGGAGAGGGTGTGAAGAAAAGGGAACCCCCTTGCACTGTTGGTGGGAATGTAAATTGATACAGCCACTATGGAAGACAGTATGGAGACTCCTTTAAAAACTAGGAATAAAACTACCATGTGGTCCAACAACCCCACTACTGGGCATATACCCTGAGAAAATCATAAATGAAAAAGACACACATACTCCACTGTTCATTGCAACACTATTTACAATAGCTAGAACATGGAAGCAACCTAGAAAGCTGTGGTACATATATACGATGGAATATTACTCAGCCATAAAAAGAAACACATTTGAGTCAGTGCTAATTAGGTGGATGAACCTAGAGCCTATTATACAGAGTGAAGTAAGTCAGAAAGAGAAAGACAAATATCAAATATTAACACATATTGATGGAAACTAGAAAAATGGTACTGATAAATAGGTTATTTGCAGGGTAGCAATAGAGACACAAAAAGAGAACAGACTTAGGGACACATATATGGGTAGGAAGAAGAGGGTGGGATGAATGGAGAGAGTAGCATGGAAACATATACACTAACATATGTAAGGTAGATAGCCAGTGGGAATCTGCTGTATGACTCAGGGAATTCAAACTGGGGCTCTGTGACAACCTAGAGGGGTAGGATGTGGCAGGAGGTGGAAGGGAAGCTCACGAGGAAGGGAACATATGTATACTTAAGTCTGATCCATGTTGATGTATGGAAGAAATCAACAGAATATTGCAATTATCCTTCAATTAATAAATAAATAATGAAAAAATTGGGGGGAAAAAAAGAAAAAAGAATCTGTCCTTGGTTCTCTCTTATCAACCTCAAGGCTTCAAGTGACCACTGAGTCACCATCACTGCAGACACTTACTGTCCACAGTCTCAGTTCCCTGTTGATTTCATCTCTCCAAATTCCTAACATCACCTCCAATTCAGGATCTCCAAAACAACTAAGCATCTTTCTTCCCAAATCTTTTTTTGTCCTCCTATAGAACCATATATGAGAGTGGCACCATAAGGAAGGCTGAGTGCTGAAGAAGTGATGCTTTCAAACTGTGGTGTTGGAGAAGACTCTTGAGAGTCCCTTGGACCGCAAGGAGATCCAACCAGTTCATCCTATAGGAAATCAACCCTGAATATTCATTGGAAGGACTGATGCTGAAGCTGAAACTCCAAAACTTTGGCCACCTGATGTGAAGAGCTGACTCACTGAAAAAGACCCTGATGCTGGGAAAAAACTGAGGGTAGGAGGAGAAGGAGGGTACAGAGGATAAGATGGTTCGATGGCGTCACCAACTCAGTAGACATTAGTTTGAGCAAACTCCGGGAAATAGTGAGGACATGGAAGCCTGGTGTGCTGCCGACCATGGGGTCACAAAGAGTCAGACATGATTTAGGAACTGAACAACAACAATGGAACCATATGGGGCTTCCCAGGTGGCATTAGTGGTAAAGAGCCTGCCTGTCCAGTGCAGGAGATGCAGAAGAAGCGGGTTCAATCCTTGGGTCATGAAGATCCCTGGAGTAGGAAATGGCAACCCACTCCAGTATTCTTGCCTGGGAAATCAGGCAAGAAACCCAGTGGGCTACAGTCCACGGGGTCGCAAAGAGTAGGACACGACTGAGCACTATAGCACTATAGAACCATACATCCAAGTCAACCAGTCCCAGACCTGTAGTGTTCCATCTTCCCTCTTTGGTTCCCTTGAACCTTAACATCTGTCATTAAGTCCTTCCAGTTCCCTTTCCACCTTATCATCTACACACAGTCCTCATTTCCCACTGTTATGACTGTGGGGCCAGGCCTCAGGACTTTTAGAACAGCTGTAACAACTTCCTCAACAGCCCCTAAGCCTCCAGTCAGTTCCCACACTGTCTACTGCAAGGAAACCTGCCCTTGATCACACCAGGTTCTCCACGGTTTAAATGATGGGAAAATGCCGACACAGGGAGAGCAGGCTCAACCAGGGCAACCCTGACTTCCATTCCCCGAGATTCACCCCACAGCAGTTAAGCAGTTGCAGATGGCTGGGCTTACGTAGTACTGTGGTCAACATCTCAGCCCAGCAAGTCAATGGGAACACAGTGGACAGTTTCCTAGGCTACCGTCTTCACACAGAGATTCTGAAGTATGCTCCAAGTGTCTGCAAGCTTTTATCTACTCTGCTGTGGGAGACAAAGTTAGAGAAGGAAGTTAGAAAGCCCACCAGAGCATCTGATGTTAAAAAAAAAAAAAAAGGGCCACTTCAGAAGGTTTGCCAATCAAGAAAAACACCATCCAGTGATAGTGAAAGTCCCAAGATGAAGAGAATTGGGGGAACAAGAGTAGGAGCCACAGAGTCTCTGAATATCTCCTTAACATGGTATTTGCTGTCCACTACAGGATGACTGTTTCATTTTATTAGGGAAGCTAGACGCTTTCCTTATACCTCTTTTTTCGGCTGCACTGCCTGGCATGCGGGATCTTAGTTCCCCAATCAGGGGTTGAAGCCATGCCCTCTGTTGTGGAAGCGAGGAGTCTTACCCACTGGACCAACAGAAAAGTCTCCCTTGTACTATTTTTTATATCACTCACTCCCTGTACTAAACCTGCAACGATTATCAATGGCTCCTCACGGCCCAGAAACAACTAAGTCTAAATGCCTGGGTCTGCCAACTGCAACGCACTGCCCTCTGGTGAAATCCCACCTGCTGTTCTGCCCCCATTTTCCACCCACCTCCTACACACCAGTCAAACTGAAATGCAGACCCCATGCTCTTGTGCCTCCTTGTGCTTCCTTATTTTGTCCCCTCCATCTGGGATTCATTCATTCACTCATTCATTCTCAGTAGAGAGCTGACTGTGCCCTCTGCAATGAGCTGGGATGCCTTTTCCCATATTGAATATTTCACCTTCCCATATCGAATATTACCTATCCTTTCTGGCTCCATTTAAGGGTCACCTCATCCACAGGGCCACTGGATTCCCTTAATCAGATGTAGTCTTTCCCTCTTCTGACCACCCAACTTTTCAGAGCACTGATGGGGTTCTAGGGCTTACCTGGTGGCTCAGGCAGTAAAGAATCTGCCTGTAATGCAGGAGACCTGGGTTCGATCCCTGGGTTGGGAAGATCCCCTGGAGAAGGAACTGGCAACCCACTCTGGAGAATTTCATGAACAAAGGAGCCTGGCGGGCTACAGTCCATGGGGTTGCAGAGTTGGATGGTGTTCTGCCTTCATTACAATTAACTTGAGGAAATGCCACCTCCCTCCTTGCCCCTAGCCTCTGCATAATTCCTACCACATTTCAACCATGCGGTCTGCAAGGGGGATTAAAAACTACTCCAACTGCCTGGAAATGGATTATTTGCTTGTCTGTCTTCTCCAGAATGGGCTTCCCTGGTGACTCAGATATAAAGAATCTGCCTGCAATGAGGGAGACCTGGGTTTCATTCCTGGGTTGGGAAGATCCCCTGGAGGAAGGCATGGCAACACACTCCAGTATTCTTGCCTGGAGAATCCCATGGACAGAGGAGCCAGGCGGGCTACAGTCCATGGGGTCGCAAAGAGTCAGACACGACTATGAGGTCAATGAGGGCCAGCACAGGGACCTCACATCCTTCTCAGGAAAACTATTCAAGGACCATTCATCTGTTAAATGAATGAACTGATTAATGAGTGCTTTATTCCCATAAACTTCCTTACACTTCTTTCTCACCATATCAGCACCTGGTTCTTCATCAAATGTTAAAAGGCAGGAAGAAAACTGCTCCAGGGTCAAGAATTTGTTGCGCAAAAGCCACAGCGGGGCCGGAAGTGGAACAGTGCAGGCGGAACGCCCTTCCACGCCCTCGCGCGCGGGGCGCGGCTCTCCCAGGGGGCGCCCCCAACCCCCGCTCACGCCCAGCCCCCACTCTCGCCAGGTCCCAGGGGGTCGCGGACCCGGCCGCAAGGCGCTCAGCTCCCCGCAGCCCCTGTGCGGGGGCGGGGAAGGCAGCCCGGGGAGCCCACCAGTATCTCGGAGCCCCGCCCACCCGATCTCTGACCTGCGCCCCACTCCCGGGCTCCGCGCCAGCCCGGCCCAGGGGCGGGGGAGCGCCGCGCCCGCTCCCCGCCCGCACTCACCGTCCTGGCTCCACGCTCGGGGCGCGCCTCGGGCCAGGCTGAGCAGCAGCAGCAGCAGCAGGCGGCCTAGCGGGATATCGACGCCCCAGGGTCCCCGGGCCATGCCGCCGCCGCCTCCCTCCCGGCGCGCCCGGACTCCTCCTGCGGCCCCAAGGCGCCGAGATAAGGCGGCTGGCGCCCTGGGGAGGAGACCAGGCTGGGCGCTTCCGGCGCCGCACTGGGGAGCGGAGGGTGCCGCGGGGTCCCGGGGTGGGGGGAGCGGCGCGCGGGCCCTCCCTCCCCAGCAGGCCCGCGCCTCGGAGGATGCTCGTTCAGGCAATCGCTCCTGCACCGGCCGTGCACCTGCTGCGCGCCGGGCCCTGGGGCCCAGGGACACCCGGCGGGCCCGGCATAGTGACACACCCGAACGTAGAGTTCCCGACTGCACCGGGAGGAAACGTGTCCCGTGCCCTAAGCCTGTGGAACGATCGCGGGATCCTAGGGGCTCAGGGGGGCACTCCCGAGCTGGTAAAGGAAGAGGGGTGAGGGGCAGAAGGATCAGGAATCTTTCAGGAGCTGAAAGAGAGCTGGGTGAGGTGGTTGTTGCTCCAAGGGCGAGAAGCCCGCCAGTTCAGGCCACCTCGGCGACAGGCTTGACCAGGCGACAAGACCGTCAGTGGCTTCAGAGCTGGTAGGACTTCCTGCTACTCCGGGAACAGTCAGCTTGGGGCGTCAGAGAGGCTTCAGGAAGATGTAAGCGAAGACCTGGGGGTGAGAAGGGCCCAGAGAGGAATCTAAGTGGTGAGGGGTGTGGGCAAAGAGACTAGAGAGCGCGCCTTCTAGAAATGGGGAGGAGGACCTCCTAAGAGAGAGAACCGACTGTTGGAGAGAGGCAGTGAGCTGCGGAGATAAAGAAGACCTCATAAACCCAGGAAAGGAGAATGCTTTGAAGCCGTCACTGGGATCTCATCAGGAATGTCTCCCCGGGTTGGCTCTGCAGGACTGGAAAAAGGGCCCGGGAGGCAGGGAGCCCGCCCAGAGCTGCTTCAGAGATCCAGACAAGAGAGGACACGTCCAGGAGCCGAGCATTGGCTCTGAGTGTGGAGGGAAGTAACAAGCGAGAGTAGTATTGGGTGGAATCCACTGGATCTTATGACCAGTGGACTGTGGTGGACAAGCAAAGAGAAATTACAGATGTCACCGAAGCTTTTGGTTTGGGCAGCTGGGTTGATGGCGATGGGACATAGAAACACAAAGGGAGTTGCGGCAAGCTGGGGTAGGGAGAGGCTGGCTGCAGGGAGAGAAAAAATAAGTTCCAGGTTGAACGTTTTCAGCTTGAGGTGTCCATTTTGAGGTGTCTGTGGCGCACCCCAAGAGCAGCGGCCCCCTCCACTTCTTCACCCATATCCTCACTGGCTTTGTCTCTGTGCCATGGGCCCGCTCTCACCCTAACCACCAAGGACCACACCCATATAAGGGCTCAACTTGCTGTGCAGCCTTAAAAAGAAGTGGTTAAAAATAAACTTCCTAGGCCCTTTTGCATCAGGCTTCCTTGCTAATTATTTTTTGCTTATTTGGGGAGTACTATGGAGGGGGCAGGTAGTACAACCTATTTCCTATTATTTAGATAGTGTCTTGAAGCTCCGCTCTCCATGAACTTTGAAATCATGTCATTGTTTCAACAAAAATACCTTCAGGACATTTTCACCAACCTATACCTCTTCTTCTCTGCCATGCTCCCATGCAAAATAAACACATACATTTTAATACATTTGTGTACATTTGCTTATAAATATGTGTGTGTGTATAGGTTATTGTGCTGTGTGCTTAGTCTCTCGGTCAGTCCGACTCTTTGTGACCCCATGGGCTGTACAGCTCAAGGCTCCTCTGTCCATGGGGATTCTCCAGGCAAGAATACTGGAGTGGGTTGCCATGCCTTCCACCAGGAGATCTTCCCAACCCAGGAATGGACCCCAGGTCTCCCACATTGCAAGCAGATTCTTTCCTGTCTGAGCCACCAGGGAAGCCATATACATTTTTAATTGGTGATGTCAGGGTGGGCTGCTGTCTATGGGGTCACACAGAGTCGGACATGACTGAAGCGACTTAGCAGCAGCAGCAGTCAGGGAAAAAATATCCAAAACTTGGAAATGGACAACAGATTACTGGGTGTCTTTTCAATGGGGTGCTAGGTGTTGTGTAGTAGCCCTTCTGAAGGTTATTTTATTCTAGAGGGTTGTGCACCATTTGGGAGTTTTTTAATTTTTTTTTTTTTAATCTTTTGGGTGAGTCTCGTGACATGTAAAATCTTAGCTCCCCAAACCTGTGTCTCCTGCATTGGAAGCTCAGAGTCTTTCTAAATTTTGAAAATTGTATGTTAGTACAATACATGATGCACTTATATCCTACATTAGATTGTGTGACTTTCATCAGTTCTTTTTATTGGCTCATTTTTTGCTTTCAAACATATTTTTTGTAAAAACAAACTACATCCTACCCAATGGTAAGTTCATGGAGTCACACAATGAAAAATTATCTTCTTATCAGTACTTGTCTCTAGAATTAAAAGAGAATATTGAACCAGTGTTAATTAAATTTGGCAGTGAGATTATTACCAAGAAAATATTTAGCTTAAGAAAAATGTTCTTCTTTTAAGAGAGCAAGGTCGGTACGCCAATGTCTTCTAAAAGAGAATTTACAGAGAACCTTTGATTCCCATGATATCAAGATTTTAATGACTTCATCAAAGAAAAAAATGACTTTTAGTTTCAAGATGGCATCATAAATTCTGAAAGAGCTCTCTCTCCTATCTCCTAAATCCCAGTAAAATATAAAATGTCCAGAGAGACACACACCCGATTAAGTATGCAGTAGTGCTTTCAAACAGGAAAAAAATGACATCAGTGAACCAGATAGCTTTGAAAATTGTGTTGGATTAGATTTGCCACATGGCCTCCACAAAAATGTCCACTAAAAGAGAAGGGAGATAAGGGGAAAAAAAATTTAAATACATGTGATTTAAAAATTTTTTAAATTATATGCATAGCTTTTGTACATATTAATATAATGTACAGATATTATAATATTTTCAAATTCACTGCAGTACCAATGTGTAAGAATTGTTGAAAAAAGTAAAAAGTACACTTCTTCCTAGTTCAAAGCATTTTATTTTCCTCATCTGGGTACATATTGTTCACTATCATCTGCTCCTTCTTCAAGCTTCAGGCCACCAAATGCCAGTTTCCTGGCTCTCCAGAAAAACTATCATTTTCCACACTTAAAAAAAACCTTTAAACTTCTCTTTAAAAAGTTTTTTTACAGTAATTTACTCATCAGTGAGCCTTCATATGATTAAATAAAATATTTAAATCCTACCTAAAATATTGAGGTTTACTGACCAATATTGTGGAAGTGATCTTAAGGGACATCAAGTAGTCTTGTATACATAATCCAGACAGCTTCCTGACTTATTCCTGTTTCCCATCATCGAAGTCTAAGAAATACTGAAGTCGATTTTAATACATCTTGCTACACAATCAAAACATTCTGTGACAACAAAGAATGCCCATGTTCACAGCAGCATTATTCACACGAGCCAGAGGATGGAAGCAATCCAAATATCCATGTAAGGATGGGTGGATAAACAAAATGTAGTAGAGACATACAATGGAATATTATTTGACCTTAAAATGGAAGTAGCGACTTCCCTGGCCATCCAGTGGTTAAGACTTTGTCTTCCAATGCAGGGAATAAGGCTTTGATCCCTGGTGGAGGAACTAAGATCCCACATGGCTCAAGTTTTGGCAAAAAAAACCCCAAATAGTAAGAATTTAAAAAATGAAGCAGAAGCAATATTGTAAAAACTCCAATAAAGAATTTAAAAACGGTTCACAATAAAAAAAAAAAAAATCTTAAGAAAAAGGAAGTAAATTGATACATGCTACATTGTAGATGAAACTTGAGGACATTATCCTAAGTGAAATAAGCCAGTTAAAAAGGGGTAAGTACTATAAGTTTCCACTTATATAAGGTGGAAAATTCATAGAGACAAGTAG
Source organism: Giraffa tippelskirchi (assembly GCF_054371585.1). NCBI lineage: Eukaryota > Metazoa > Chordata > Mammalia > Artiodactyla > Giraffidae > Giraffa > Giraffa tippelskirchi. The sequence continues at coordinate 215,997,339 of NC_137275.1, forward strand.
AAGGAGTTTGGAGAAGAGGGAAATGGAAAGTTGATGTTTAATTAGTAGAGAGTTTCACTTTTGCAACATGAAAAATTCTGTGGGTGGATGGTGGTGATGGTTGCAAACAAGATGAATGTACTTAATGCCACTGAGCTGTACATTTAAAAATGATGAAAATTATTTTTAAAAATCAATGAGAAAAAAAATGTATGTACCTATTTTTATTTTACCAGGTAGGCACTAACATATAGGACTCCCCACAGTAACTTTGGATCTTGACAAATCAGAATTATAGGAAAGGTCTCTTGGAAAGCCCCATCCCCCAATCCCTGAGACATAAATGGATGGGATTCCTAGAGAGCCCTGAGCAGCCTGTGAGGCAGCCAGGAGTGTGGAGAGGAGAAGCACGGCAAATAGAAAGTGAACACTGGTCCTAGGGTCACTCGCATTTTCCCCCAGGATGCTCTTCAGTGTGTCTCCTTACAATATAAAGTTTGGTGTTTGCCTGGTGGGTTCTAATCCCAACATTTTACAGAGCCAGCAGGAGAAGGGAGACATGGAGGCTGGATACCAAATATCTTGGAACCTTCCTGGAAAAAATCCCTTGCTTGGTCATCACACTCCTAACCAGAAATGACTTACTGCTTTTTCCAGAGGCTGGCTTGGGAATACTAGCAGGCTTGCAAGTTGTAAATAAATTGCTTATCTGTGGGTATTTCAGGAATGGTTTGAATATGTAATTGTAATGAGTTTGATAAGCTTCCGTGTTGAACTTATTGCTTGAAGTTGGCATTAACTTGCAAATGATTTAAATATTTGAAGCCTCTGAATTACGCTGGTTGAAAAACTGAGGGCTTGAAAACTATAAAAGTGAGCCCCCTCTGTAACACCACACTCCACGCTCACACGAATTTGTCACACACATCTATCCCTAGCTGATGTGACCTCTGAGAACACTGCCAGGCCACCTGTAAGAGGCCACATGGACCCTCCCAGGATGGAGTCAACCTCTTAAGCAGATTTGTCCAGACCGATAGCAGGAACCTGTTTCTATGGAAAAAAGCCCTGCTGATGACCATCTCTAAGTCAAGTGCAGGTAAACTTGTCATTCTTAAAAGCTCAATGACTCTCCAACACTTCATTGCAATGGGAGAAACAGCAAGCGGGATTATCCTGCCTTCCTCAACACACCTCTCCCTCCCCCGAACACACACATAAACCAAACATCCTACCTGCAGTTAGTTTGTGGAGCTTGGGCAACAAGTAGACTATTGGCTGTTACATCTGACTGTGCTAGAAGACATCCGGACACCAGGATTCTCAGAAAAGCAAAGCAGACATGGGTGGGAAGGGATGACTCAGCCGAACAGTGGACCCTCCCCACTTTGCACTGGCAAGTGATAGAAGATTTGGAATTTTTTTTAAATGTGGACCATTTTTAAAGTCTTTATTGAGCTTGTTACAATAAAGTTTGGTACAATATCGCTTCCGTTTTATGTTTTGGTTTTTGGCCTCGAGGCATGTGAGATCTTAGTTCCTCAACCAGGCATCCAACCTGTACCTCCTGCATTGGAGGCAAAGTCTTAACCACTGGATCACCAGGTAAGGCCCTGGAAGATGTGGATTTGGAAGCAAACTTCAGACATTCCAGCTGAAGCTCAGAGAGCCGCTGGCATAGTATTGGCCCGTCCTTGCCCCTCCCCCCGCCCCTTGGTAGCAGGGGCAACACCAAGCAAGACTAGGGCTGTGTCACCCAGTCTCTCTCTCTCTCTCTCTCACACACACACACACACACACACACAGTCACTTGCCTCACAAGAGGAAGCCTCAGCTGTTGGCATGTTTGTTCCACAAACCCCAAAAGGAAGCCTGCTGACAGCCCATTTCCGGACCAAGAATCAGCCTGAGGACCCTTGCAGGCACCCACAGCCCTGAGAAGTGGGGCGCATCTAACTGTGACTGACACAATTGCTGAGGAAGCTTACAACAGCTCTGAACGCTGATGGAGCTATATCTTGCTTAATAAAAACCAGCCGACAGTGAAGACCCATCACTGACCTTGGCAAATAGTACAACCTTTAAAATAGAAATACTGTACTCAATTATTTTGCAATGGGCTTAGCCACAGGTTTTACTTATTTCTTTGCTAACTGCTGAGTTTTGTGCCCTGTGGCTTCCTATTTCACCCTCCTGCTCTTCCTCTTCCTCCTTCTTCTTCAGCTTCTAGTACATCTGTGAGTATCTCTTTCAGAAAGTGGTTCCTGGATGGTAAACTTGCAGAATCTTTGCATGTCCAAATATATCTTGATTTTTGTTCCCATCATTTACTCAAAGATTAACTTAGTTGAGAATTCTGAATTCACAATAATTAAATGATAGGGTAATGGCATCTAGAAACTGGGTTCAAAATAATCTTTCCTTAGAATTTTGTCTTCTGTATTAGTGTTGCTGATGAGAACCACAGACTGATTTGATTACCAATTCCTTCCAGGTAATGTGTGTCTCATACTGTTCAACCCAAGCTTTGGGGATTTTCTGTCTATCCTTGGAATTCAGAAATTTCATGAGGATGTAGTTTTTCACCATTCTTGCCCAGCACTCATTGAGCCCTTTCAATTGGTAGATTTGAGCCTTTCTTCAGCAGAGACCTTTTTTCCTTTTGATTCATTGATTCTTTTGTTCTCTTGATTTTATTTATCTCTTCTGGAATGTATGGTAGGCAGCTTCTAAAAGTTTGCCTATAGCTTCCATGGCTCAGTATTTATTTTATTCTCATCATCTTCTTTGCATTTATTCACTGAATATGGAAGACGGCTCTAACGCAGTCTTCCTGTTCACAAGTTGGTCTTCATTCATCCCTATTCTGCTCTTCAGTCCATCCGTTGAAATACTTTTTATTTCCGCATTCATGTTTTTCCCAAGCATGAATTTTCAAGAACTCTTTCTTTTTATAGAATGCCTTTATTCCTGTAAATGGAACTTCTTGACATCCTCAAGTATACCAACTATTGTATTTTAACTTTCTTTTTTTGGCCATGCCCTCATGACACGCAGGATCTGGGTTCCCTGACCAGGGATCAAATCTGTGCCCCCTGCAGTGAAACCTCAGAGTTTTAACCACTGGACTGTCAGGGAAGCCCCCAACTGTGGTATTTTAAAGTTCTTTTCTTTCTTGATTAACACTGTCATCAGCAGGTCGTTCGTTATTTGTAGCATTGGATGACACTTCTGTTGGTTTTCCTCATCTGTTTCATGCTTTTTGAATGCCCGTTAGTTTTCACATGAGAGTTTCCTCTGTTTAGAATAAGAAGTTCTGATATATTTCCCAAGGCCAGGTGAGAATCCCCGCTTTCTTAGGAGTAAATAGAGCTTTGGTTACAGTGGTCCTAGCTCTATTGGTTTTGAGGGTGGAAGGGAAAAAGTGTACACTGGCTACGTTCTCTGGCTCTGGTGCCTTCTCTGGGAGCCTCAGGTATCATACCTCTCATCTTATTTGGTAAACAATAAGCTTTACTTAAAATTTTCACTTGGGGGAAAAAATTCAGGATCCACCACTTCTAAGGCAGAGAATGGGTGCAGATGTTTGCAGCTCATGAATTAATTACCAGCTCACCATCATATGAGTTCCTTCACCCTGTCCGTGATATCTCTGAACTTGAGGTTATTCTGGTGTTCCAAACAGAAAGTTCACTTTTTTGAAGAGCCGCCCTTTCTGCTTTCGTGGGTTGTAGATGCATTGGCTCTTTCATGTGTTTATTAATCTGATCACAATCAGCTTTATGTCTTACACAAATAACCTCTGTTTTGGTGCTCTGATAATACACTGCCTGGATTTCCAGTTCCACTTTTAGGTGATTCTGTTTTGTTTTCTCCTGTCTGTTTTTTTTGTTGTTTTTGTTGCTGTTGTTTTTGAAACTCAGGTATACTTTACATGGGATTCCCAGGTGGCACAATAGTAAAGAATCCATTTGCCAATGCAGGAGAGGCAGGAATTGCAAGTTCAATCCTTGAGTCAGGAAGATTCCCTGGAGTAGGAAATGGCAGCCCATGCTAGTATTTTTGCCTGGAAAATGGACAGAGGAGCCTGGTGAGCAACAGTCCATGGGGTCGCAGAGTCAGACACAACTGAGTGACTGCGCACACACGTAATTTACGTACAGTGAAATCCACAAACATTAAGTGTACATTTCTACTTCCAAAGTTTCCCTATAAGTGACTTTTCAGCATTTCATTGTCTGTCCTTCCCAATAGACTCAAGGCTGTGAATGCCATATTAAACAGCTATCCTTATATCTAGAACAACTCTTGGTACCTAGCAGGTATTCTACATGTTGCAAGAAGGAAGGAAGATTGGAGTCAGTCACTGTCTGTCCTCAGTTGCCGGTGGGTGTTAGTATTCAGCTCAGCTACTCATCCTTGGAGGAAGCCAATGTAGTCACCTCCCTACATGTCTCATTTCCTGCACATTCAAGGGCTCCATGGCTCCTGGATGATCTATCCCCAGGTGACTGTCTCCCACAGTGACTGTCTCCTGGACTCTGATGTCACCCCACATTGTACTGACTTGCTCCCACAGTGGTTTTCAAATGGGTATGAGCGAGAAACTTTGAGTCTGTGCCAAAGTGACTAATGGAAAAGGAAGCATGTATTAGCCAGTTCAAAAGATTTCTTATGCTTTGATTTTCTCTGGCAGGTTTGTGGAATAAACCCTAAGCACTCACAGGTAATTTTTTAAAATCAAATTATTCTTTGTCATCACGGCAGTTACTTCTTATGTATATCAATAATTTGCCAATATTGCATACTATTGGGCTGACAGGCCATAGACCTTAGATGCTCAGATAAAACACAGGTTGTCAAACATCATCTAAATCAAGTCACCTGCACCTGCCCAAACAGACTAGCTTTCCATATTACCCACTCACCAGCTGCTGTCAAAGTTCCTCTTTCCTGAGTCCCTCTGCTTAACTTCCCTGCTGTATACTACTTGGGAGACTTTTGGTTCACATGACTTCATATAACCCAAAACGTTGAAAGCAAAACTGGAAGTTGTTGACTCCCATAATCTGAGAGGTGCATTGACAGATCTGACTTAAGGTGTGACTTGACCAAACACAAACAGTGCCCCTGGAATCCAGTTTCTCTCTCAGCTCTGTTTGCTCTGTTCTTCAGGTTTTCACTGCATTACTGCATGATAGCTGCTGCAGATCAGTGCTTACATCATCTCAGCTTCAGATCGAATGGACAGAGAAAGCCTCTCTTCCCCAGAAGTGACACAAAAGCCTCGAAACTTTTTCTCCCTTGGGACAGAGGTACCCATAGCCACGCCATGGTCCTGGATAATAGGATCAATAAATAGCCTAGAGCTACCAGAGCTCAGCCTGAATGTGGGGTCAGCCTCACCCGAACCCCAAGGACTGAGCCAGCAAGGAGGGATTCATGATACAGGGTAACATTTTTATCAGCAGAGTAAATGGTGCCAGGCAGCAAGAACAGTAGGTATGACTATAAGTTGTGAGCACAGTGGCTCTTCAGAACCCCTCCCTTCTCAACTTAACAGATCTGCCTTTTCACAAATCATAGCTTATCTGAGCTGGACTCCCTCTCCTTATGGCATTCTAGGATGTAGCTTTGAGTCTCACCATTCTGGGTAACCACTTTGTGTTTTATTATTGTTGTTTTAAACTTTATCTACCTAAAGAGTTATTTATGCCCCAGACTGAACACAGTACTTGGGGACTGGTTTGACTAGTGTAGAATCAAGTGGATCTTTTCCCCACAGGTCCTAATAATAAATCCTTGTAATAGACTCACATTTTGTATAACTCAAGTGTACAACCTTAAATGCATACCCATTACATTGTTGGGTGCAGTTCATTACACTTACCTCTGGTCTTTTAGAACACAATGACTCCAGAATACCCTAGAAATGGCCTTCTAGCTCCCAGTACCTGTCTAGGGTGGCCTAAGGGAGAGGTTCCAGGCAAGGAGACTCCATGGCTTCCCTCAACCACCCACCGCATTTGTAGCCTCTGCCAAGATGCAGGAAGGACTGTGGCTTCTAGATCAGTCGAGTTTTTAAGAAGCATTTCTCTGCCCTAAACAAAATACTTTGGGGCATGGGGGAGCCTCACATTAGGGGGCCTTTCAGCTGCCCAGAACAAGAAAGAAACCATTAAGGAGGAAGCCTTTAAACTAGACCCTAAAAGATGAGTAGATTTTCAAAAGATGAAAACAGAGACCCAAAGGAAAATACAAGACAGACAAAAAAGAGTTTTTCTCTGAAAAAAAAAAAAAAATCGCAAAGAAATTTGCTAAGGGTTGGAGATACTCAGAGAAGAAAGTCAGAAATTGAAAGGAGGGTCTTTCCTGGTGGGTCCAGTGGTTGAGAATTCACCTTCCAGTGCAGGGGGGTGTGAGTTCAATCCCTGGTGGAAGAGCCAGGATCCCACATACCTCAGGGCCAAAAAAACAGAACATAAACAACAGAAGCAATATTGTGGCAAATGTAATAAAGACTTTGAAGGTGGTCCACATTAATAAAGAAAAAACAAATTGAAAGGAAACTCCTGCTCATGCCCAGCCCTAAGCCTCCAGGCTCTCAAAGACTTTCCCCAGGAAGTGTCTCCCAGCCAGGATGCTCTTTAATTATAGCAAGAAGAGCACCCCCACTCTGAACCCCACTTTTCAGAGGGTCCTGCCAATTACAAACATTTTCTCAAAAATTAAATTTATTAATGCACATAATAATCCTTTCTGGTTCATCATCTGATTATGAAAGTCATATGAATGAATTAAGGAACTTTTTTTTTTAACCTTTGAGAAATAAACAAGTCTTTATTAGGCTCAGGTGAGGACCCTGAAAGTCTTGAGGACGCCTGCGTATTCGTCAGTTTTCTTCTCCACGTTCTTTTCAGGCTGTTTCCGTAGCCTCGTGAGCTGTTCTTCCTTCCTGTAACCGATCTTTACCTACTGCTACTTCTCCTCCAGTGGGGCTGCCACTGCCAACCTGTGAGCTAGACACCCGGGGGGAAGCAAACTTTCACACAAGCTTTGCACAAACGGCCTTGAGGGCAACAAAAGCCACTCTTTGCTTTTCCTGGTCAGAGGGCAGTGGGGTCCCATCAAACACCTTGAGGGCTCAGGGTGGCCAGGCATCACTTGGTTTGGGGGAAGGCCTACCACGCACCCTCCAAAAGATGCAGCTCAGAAGTGGCAGCGGCTGCGGATGGGTTGGTGTTCATCCGCTTGCAGAGGAAGATCAGGGATTTTACCTTGTTTCTGCAGAACTGTCAGAAATGTTGGTGCCCTCACAGCACACGTCCACCACCTCCCAGCCCAGCGGTACCTGCTTGATCGTGAAGGGCGTCCGGTTGCCCAGGGAGATGGACAGAGCCATCAGCCTAGGACCAACCCTCTGCCACCTTGGGCATCCGCCTGGGAAAGGTAAAACATTTTAATACAGAGAAGTTACAAGGAAGACAAGGAAAAAAAAAAAGACTTGGCAAAAACCTGAAAATTAATTTATCAAAAATCACTCAGGGACTTCCCTGGTGGCGCAGTAGATAAGAATATGCCTACCAATGCAGAGGACAGGGTTTGGAATCTTCCGTGGTGCTGGAAGGTTCCACATGCCCCAGAGCAACTAAGAACTGGGGCCACCACTGCTGAGCCTGTGCGCCTAGAGTTTGAGCTCCACAAGAGAAACCACAAGGAAGGAAGAGTAGCCCCTGCTCACCACAAACTAGAGAAAGCCCGAGAAAAGCAAGGAAGACCCAGGGTGGCCGAAAAATAAAGTCGTTAAGTTAAAAATCGCTCAGCCTTCTTAGCAATTTGTAACTCGAAATATCCACTCCCATGATCAACCCCACCCAGACTCAGGAAATGTTTCTCCACTTCTCTTGCCTCACGTTATTGAAACACAATGTTGCAGCTTCTAAATGCCCCAGGAGTTTCTCATTGGGTCACTGCTGACATCAGAGGTAGATGCTTCCAAGGGTAGGGAGGTTTGAGAACTGAAAGAACATAAAAGAGACAGAACACAGATTAATTTATTAAATCCCTTCTCTGTAATAGTTCAGATGTAACAGATTTTTTCATGATGAAATACCATTTTCCAGCAGTGCTGAGGGTCCACTATCTGTTTTTCTTCAAGTTATAGCTAATCCATGGCTCACCAGTTTGCAGTTTTGCAACCATTGCCCCTGACTGTTGAGGAACATTTTGCAACATTAAGAATTCATGTGACTTTGAATTTTGTAAACATATTGGTCTACATCTAAAGTATGTGAAGCATGATCCCAGTTCTTTACTGTTGGTAACTGAGTATTAAAGGCTGGAACTGTGACTAGTTTTATTTTTATAGATTTATTTTTTAGATTTCATAGGCTTAATCAAATCTTTACAAAATTAAAAGTCAGAGGGAGAGGATGTTGTTCATGTTGTTGTATGGGAGAAACCAACAGAACATTGTAAAGTCATTATCCTCCAGTTAAAAATAAAAATTTTTAAAAATAAAACTACAAAAAGTTGTCAGCTTTATTTAAATAATTTTAATATCAAGTGTTGATATTATTCCATCATAATTTGTATTTACTATTGATTTTAAAGAAAGAGTTTGTTTTCGAAGACCATTTCTTAAATTATATTCAAATAATTTAAAATTTTGATTTACTGTTTTTGATAAAACATATTCAAATTTTGTACCCTGTGAACACAATAACATTTTATTTTTAATGCTTCAGGATTAAATCAGACCCACCACCTGGTTTTGTTTTGTAAGTAAAATTTTATTGGCACACAGCCATGTCACTCATCACCTACAAGTTGTCTATGGCTGCTTTCTTATTCTGGGCTTCCCTTGTGGCTCAGCTGGTAAAGAATCAGCCTGCAATGTGGGAGACCTGGATTCAATCCCTGGGTTGGGGAAATCCCCTGGAGAAGGGAAAGACTACCCACTCCACTCTTCAAGCCTGAAGAATTCCATGGACGGTATAGTCCGTGGGATCTCAAAGAGTCAGACACGACATTCTAGTGGCTGTGCTGTGCTTAGTAGCTCAGTCATGTCCGACTCTTTGCGACCCCCTGGACAGCAGCCCGCCAGGCTCCTCTGTCCATGGGGATTCTCCAGGCAAAGATACTGGAGTGTGTTGCCACGCCCTCCTCCAGGGAATCTTCCCAACCCAGGGATCAAACCCAGGTCTCCCACATTGCAGGCAGATTCTTTACTGTTTGAGCCACCAGTGAAGCCCATTCTAGTGGCAGAGTTGAGTAATTTTCAAAGAAACCATATGGCCCACAAAACCTAAAATTTTTACTATGTGATCCTCCATAGAAAAAGTTTGTCAACCTCTGCTTTGGATGTTTACTGTCAAGACTGTACAAATTATGAGAAAATCTTTAGTATGTCAATATAATTTTGCTAAAATGAATAGAAAAACATGGGGTACATATATGTATCTTATAAACTGTGTATGTCTTTATTCAATGACTCATCCAAACATCACTGGCTACTCAACAGAACACCCAGACATGCACAGTAATAATTAAATTCTGTCATCTTAACAGTCTGCCAACTTTCAGCTGTATAAAAGTCAGAGTGTTTGCCATATTTTTCAACTTTGTAGGGAGACATATTATTCAATATGGGGCATGTTTACTCTTGCTTCAGGCTCTGCAAATATAGGGTTGGTGGGGACTACCAGCCTCTGCTGTGAACGCTGCCTGTGTTCTGAGGTTCTGAGGGCTGGGCCTGGATGCAGGAGCATGGGAGATGGACGTGCTGCTTTTTTTTTTTTAAATCTTTGGCAGCCTGTGGGCGCTTAGTTCCCCAGCCAGGGATCGAACCCATGCCCCCGCATTGGCAGTGCATGCAGAGCCTTAACCACTGGACCACTATGGAAAGCCCTGACCCTGTGGCTTTGATGATAGTTTGTATGGAGGGAGCAGGGTTGCATGGCTGCTAGGATGTTTGGACAGACACAATACCTCCAGTGTCTCCTCTCCCCTTCTGCATCAGACCACGTGGGACCAGCTTTGACCCTAGAAGCCCATGTGAGCTTCCCGGCCAGGTGAGTGGGTGGCTTGGCCCCGGGAAGAACTCCTGAGGGATCGTCAGCACAGAGACAGCCCTCTCGCCCACACCAGCAGCTCTGCGTTTCCTCCCACCACTGTGGTCTCCTGGCAGCTGTCCAGACTCCGCTCTGCCTGCCCCAGCAGAACCTCTGTGCCCACAAGAGCCGTTGGGGCCTGTGGTGACCATGCCACTCAAAATGTCAGGCTGGTGCTCAGGGCCCATCCGTCGTGGGGGTGGCAACTGATCACAAAATGCCGCAAACCTTTCCTTCACTGCCAGATTTAGCAACTGAAAGTATAGGATTATTGTTGTTCAGTCACTCAGTTGTGTCTGACTCTTTGCGACCCCCTGGATTGAAGCACACCAGTCTTCCCTGTCCTTCAGCATCTCCCAGAGCTTGCTCAAACTCATGTCATTGAGTCTGTGATGCCATCCCACCATCTCATCCTCTGTCGTCTCCTTCTCCTCCTGCCTTCAGTCTTTTCCCAGCATCAGGGTTTTTTCTAATGAGTCAGTTCTTTGCATCAGGTGGCCAAAGTATTGGAGCTTCAGCTTCAGCATCAGTCCTTCCAATGAATATTCAGGACTGATTTCCTTTAGGATTGACTGGTTGGATCTCCTTGCAGTCCAAGGAGCTCAAGAGTCTTCTCCAACACTACAGTTCAAAAGCATCAATGCTTTGGCACTCAGCTTTCTTTACGGTCCAACTCTCACATCCATACATGACTGCTGGAAAAACCATAGCTTTGACTAGATGGACCTTTGTCAGCAAAGTAACGTCTCTGCTTTTTACTATGTTGTTTAGGTTGGTCATAGCTTTTCTTCCAAGGAGCAAGCATCTTTTAATTTCATGGCTGCAGTCACTGTCTGCAGTGATTTTGGAGGCCAAGAAAATAAAGTCTGTCACTGTTTCCATTGTTTCCCATCTATCTCCTATGAAGTGATGGGACCAGATGCCATGATCTTAGCTTTTTGAATGTTGAATTTTAGGCCAGCTTTTTCACTCTTCTCTTTCACTTTCATCAAGAAGTTCTTTAGTTCCTCTTTGCTTTCTGCCATAAGAGTGGTGTCATCTGCATATTCAAGGTTATTGATATTTCTCCCAGCAATCTTGATTCCAGCTTATGCTTCATCCAGCTCGGCATTTTGCATGATGTACTCTACATATAAGTTAAATAAGCAGGGTGATGATATACAGCCTTGATGTACTCCTTTCCCAATTTAGAACCAGTCCGTTGTTTCATGTTCGGTTCTAACTGTTGCTTCCTGGCCTGCACACAAGTTTCCCAGGAGGCAGGTGAGGTGGTCTGGTATTTCCATCCCTTTTCCACAGATTTAGCAAATGAAAACATAGAATACCCAGTTAAATCTGAATTTCATATCAACAACAAATACTGTTTCAGTATATGTATGACCCATGCACTCATCATGCACACTATGATATAAATATCTCATGCCATAATATTGTATAATATTATTATTATAATATTAATATATTAATATAATATAATATAATATTATTATTAATATTATTGTATAACAAGCAGTGGGGCAAGTAAGAACTGTGGCTTTTGAGGATCATTGCTTTTTCTGTGCTAAGGAGACTTTGGAGGCCATGTGTTTTAGATGGTACAGCGACCATGCCTGGTCCATAGAAATGAATTTTATTTATTGTTGGAAGCGGTGAATGTTTAGGGTTTATCTGTTACCATAGCATCACCTAGACTCTCCTGATTATTACATCATCCAAGACCCTGCCCAGTCTTCACTCTGGCTCCTTCTCCTTCCACTGTGCTCCTCCAGTGTTCTGTAAACCCTCTTTTACAATGTTTAGTTATTTCTCTCCCTCTAACCAGGGCAAGGAGCCTTGTCTTATTTGACCTTGTGACCGCAGGACCTCACATAGTATTTACTCTAGAGTGTGATAAATGAATGGCCGATAAGTTCCTGGGTTTGGAGCCAGGAGGTATCTTCATATGTCGTTTGGTCTCACCATGAACATTACCTCTCCAGGTTTTTTGTTATTTCTTATAGGATCACCTCCCTTTAAAGGTCTGCAGTCTTGGGAAATTGAATTGCGTGTAGCTGTGTTATTTATACAGTGACTGGTAATCTCTTCTGAGCAAGAGATGGTGGGTGATGACATTCATTCTTAGTCACAAATTAAAAGAGAAACATGACAATGACATTTCCACTGTGAGAGAAAAGGTCACCTGGCATTCTGAAGCCCTAATTGCAAGGCTGTGCTTGCGTTCTAATCGTCTATTCTTCCTGGAGATGCCATTGCCACTGGTGCAGAAAACTTGCATCCATAGTCTACTAAGAAGAAAGAAGGAATGATGATTTCCCTAAATGTTGACTCTCTAGATCAGTAATTCTCAACCAAAGGGGTGGAAAGGGCACATGTCAGACTCTCAGAGTGGAAGAAAACATAGAAAATATTTCTATTTTATCTTTAAAAACTCACTTCCTAATACAAAATGCAGAGATTTCGGGACTTCCCTGGTGGTCCAGCAGCTAAGACTCCGAGCTCCCAATGCAGGGGCCTGGGGTTCAATCCCCGGTCGTGGAACTAGATCCCACATGCTGCAACTAAGACCCAGCACAGCCAAATAAATAAATAAAAATAAATAAATATTTTAAAAATTCAGAGATTCAAGTGTGACTCTCTAGGATGACAGGTACATGGAGAATGTGGAATGAGAAAGCATTTGGAACAACCCATGGAACCAAGGTGGCGCTCAGCACACATTTGTAGTACGTGTTTGCTACCATCCCTGCAAACACAAAGTAAGTGTTCTGTTTGAAGGGGAGCGTAGGTTTTTAATTTTCAAGCAAGTTCTGATTTTGAGTCCATCCAATGCACAAAAGAGGAGGCTCTCGTGAGAGTAGGAAGTTGAAGAAGCAGAGACCATTCTATTTGGAAGTCTGACTGAGAAGGGGAAGATGAGATGTAGAATGGAAGGCAAAGGAGCCCTGGAGGTTTTATTTCCTTAAGTCCCAGCGCCGCCACGACTAAGCCCAAGTGCCAGCTAAGACCTAGTGCAGCCAAAAATAAATAAATAAGTAAATAAACAATAGATTGGAGAGACTTGAGCACAGTTAAAAGGCTGACAGGAAAACCCCATGCAGCAGATGAGGTGGAAGAAGAAAGAGAGGTGGGCCAATGGACACAGATAATGGATCATGGATAGAGGGAGATCTCTGGGGAGGCAGGAGGGAAAGAGGAAAAAAGGGACAAACAACAGTTGTGGCTGTAGTAAGTTGTAGAGTCTCTGGCAGGTTGCCATCAAGGCAATTGGGGGCCGGTATAAAACAACTGGATTATCAACCTATTTTTTGTGAACATCTGAATGACGATGTCAAATTTGTACAAATTTCTTCAATTCCACACTGAAGTTTGTGGGTGGTCAAATAAATATTCACTTGATTAAATTTAGAAACTATTACTCTACTTTGGGGGTGAGGCTGACTTCTGCAAACTTTTCAGAACAGCCCAACTCTGCAATGGAGCTTGTTTTGCTTGAAATATAGAATTGATGCCCTGAAAACATTGAACCTGAATAACAAAGGCTCAAATAGCAACCCCGTTTGTTCTTTCAAGCATGGTAAAACAAAATTCCATTTCTAGGTTCCAGTTGACATTGAAACATCTTTTCATTTTCTCCTCTTGATAATGTTCTAAAGGACAAGGATTTTGAGATTGGCTTCCAAGAAAAACAAATTCCAACCCCCTCCAGTCCAGCTGCAGGATAAATTCAGGCAAATTTTTCCTTGTGTCAGGGGTAGACCCAAATTTCTTTTGGGAAACTCCTCCAGGGGAAAACTCTTCCTTCCTGATAGTCGGTCTTTGCCAGGAAAAATCTCAAGAAGTGTTGAAAGGAAGAGAAGTTTGAGTCAGTTACAGAAGAAAACGTTTAGAAAATCACATTAGAGAATTTAGGGATAAAGCAGTTCCCAGTTTATGACAGAGAAGAGAAGCGATTCGTGTGCCATCGTATCATTTCCATCCCTGTATGTTTGCTAAGCTGATTTGTCTGCACCCCTGGCTATGTAAACCAAGCAGGAGCAGACTTGACTTTGAAAAGGCTGCGTCTTCCACACTGCATAACAGGCAAGGCTTTTATGGCGAGCTGTGCTCTAAGTGCTCATGTTAGTAACCCCGTTATTCGCTTGCTCCTTAGCTCAGTCGTTTCAGTCGTGTATGACTTTTTGAGGCCCCAGGGACTGTAGCCCTCCAGGCTCCCCTGTCCAGGGGATTTCTCAGGCAAGAATTCTGGAGTGGGTTTCCATTCCCTCCTCCAGGGGATCTTCCCAACCCAGGGATCGAACCCACATTTCCTGTGTCTCCTGCATTGGTAGGTGGATTCTTTACCACTGAACCACTGGGGAAGCCCTAACCATCTTACAAAAATGTGGCTAAAAAATATGAATTAAAAAAAAACCAATATGCATTCGCTCTCAAAAATTGCTATTGTTTATTTGTTTTTAGTCATGATGGTTATTTACATTATTATACATGTTGTAACAACCCTAAAGAGGAGCATGAGATTTACATATTTATCAAAGGCGAGTAAAGAAGAGTTGAGAAAAACTGCTATAACTGGAAAAAATAGTGCTGAAAAAAGATGCTAGTAGAACGATGAGCAATAGCTGTCTGCAGAGGCTCCACCTTGCTGAAAGCACTCTGTTTAATTAAAATTTCTGGCTTTGTTGGAAGGTGTGGATCTTTTCCTTATGGGGAGGAAGTCCTACAGGGAGGGGATACATGTATATGTATGGTTGATTGGAGGCAAAAGGAGAAGGGGGCGGCAGAGGGTGAGACGGTTAGATAGCATTACCAACTCAATTGATACATGAATTTGAGCAAACTCTGGGAGATAATGGAGGACAGAGGAGCTACAGTCCGTGAAGTCACAGAGTCAGACACGACTTAGTGACTAAACAGCGGCAGCAATGGCTGATTCATTTTGCTGTGCAGTAGAAACGAACAGAACATTGTAAAGCAACTATACTCCAATAAAAATTAATTTAAAAATAATAGATTTTGGATAACATTTCATATGTGAAATCACTAAGTACTTTATGTATAGTAACTCATTTGTTTCTCATGGCAATTCTATGTGAAATGTACTACCATCATTATTATCACCCTCATTTTACAGAGAAGCAACCGAAGTGCTGAGTGTAATGGACTGAACTGTGTCCCCGCAGATTCATTAGCTGAAGCCCTAACTCCCAATGTGACTATATTTTGAGATAAGCCTGTAGGAAGTAAATAAGGTTAAAAGAGGTCGGAAGAATGGGGCCCTAATCCAGCATGACTGGTGTCCTTAGAAGAGGAAGAAGCAAAGAGGCACCAGAGATACGTGAGCACAGAGCGTAGGCCGTGTGAGGATGCTGCAAGAGAGTGGCCATCTGCAAGGACGGGGAGAGACCTCAGGAGAAACCAAATCAGCTGACAACTTGATCCTGGCTCTCCATCCCTCACAACTGTAAAGAAATAACTTCTGTTATTTAAACCACCCACTCTCATATTTTGTTACGGCAGCCTTAGCAAATTAATCCACCAAAACCTAGAAAATTTAGCTCAGGATCTTTGCACAGCTCTTTTGAACCCAGATTTCAGAAATCTCGCTCATCTGTCTTCATCCAGTGGGTTACAGCAGCACTGTACAATAGAAATAACTATAAAAACTATAAGCCACAAATTTGAACCTCAGGTAAATTGTAATATTCTAGTAGTCAAATTTTAAAAGACAGAAGAAATTGATTTTAATAACATATTTTATTTAACACAATACGCCAAAGTATTATTTTAGCATGCAATAAATATGAGGAGTTATTAATAAAAGACTTAACATTCTTCTTTTTGTATCAAGTCTTCAAAATCCAGGGTCTATTTTCTACCTACAACAGATCTCAGTTTGGACTAGCCACATTTCAAGTGCTCCGTAAGCCACACTTGGTTAGTGGCTGCCATACTGACAATACAGGTTAAAGCACTTTCATGGCATGATAAAGTCAAGACTCCTTAAATGGACATGTAAAGTTTGTCCTGTTGTATCCATGTTTCCAGCTTCATGCTTTACACTCCTTAAATTGGCAATACTTAAATGCTAGGCTTCTGTGCAAACTACACAGCTTTTTACCTTGGCGTCTTGGCTCATACTTTTCCCACTGTGTGGATGGCCCTCTTCTCATTCATCCGGCCTGCCTCCTCTTACCCATTCTATGATACCCAACTCAGGCATCTTCCAGGAAGCCTTTCCTACAGCTCACACTGAGCTGAATACTTCTCCTATGTGAGCCCATAATATTTCATCCTAATCCATCTTGTCACTTTAGCACTTTTTGTTACAATTATTTGTGCGTGTGTTTTCCTCCCTGATTAGACTGTGAGCTCAAGAGCGGAGGATGCGCTTTGCCTCTGTGCCCAGCACATCGGACATGTGAACTGCACTCCAGTACTCTTGCCTGGAAAATTCCATGGACAGAGGAGCCTGGTAGGCTACAGTCCATGGGGTCATGAAGAGTCGGACACGACTGAGTGACTTCACTTTCACTTTTCACCTTCATGCATTGGAGAAGGAAATGGCAACCCACTCCAGTGTTCTTGCCTGGAGAATCCCAGGGACGGCGGAGCCTGGTGGGCTGCCATCTATGGGGTCGCACAGAGTCGGACACGACTGAAGTGACTTAGCAGCAGCAAACTGCACTTAACACATGTGCTTTGATATACAAGATTCCTCATCCTGGTAAAGGGCATTCAAAGAATCTTAGGACACAAACTATTGATGCTTCCCACTGAAAACTTCATCAGTCTTTCTGGAAGATCCTATATGAAAAATCAAACCATTTACCTACACTGGAGACTCCTGGAGGGTAGACCAGAGTGATGAGATATGAAGGATGGGGAGAGTCTCTCTAAACTGACTTGGCAGGCTTCCTGCTAAAACTGGACCCTTGAGACTGGACCCAAGGAGGAGGCCTAGTCAAGAAAATGGCTTAGTGGAGACTGGCTCAAGTGCCATCAGTGACATAGTCTTTGTTATGGGGAGCAGCCCAGTATCCTCCTGGCTTGGCCTTCCCAGCTTGGAGATCCCCTTTCACAGGCCAGGGCAGAAGTGACAGGGCCCCTAACATGCTCCATCTGAGGACAGCCTCCACTCCATGATCAGGGGCTGGGTGGGAGAAAGAAACCCCTACCTCCGGCCACACTCAGGTCTTAGCCTCAGCAACAGATGGCTGTGGGCAGGATGGGAAAAGCTATGGTTCTGCTGATTCCAGGAAGAAAATACTTTGTGTGCTGGGAGATGTTCGTGACTGCAGCTGTCTGTCTGGGAGCTGGTACTGGGAAGAGAGGGAGCCATCTTGGTTTAAATACCATAGACTCTGACCTTTCTTAAAAGTTTTTGTCGATGTTCTTGAATACATGCTTCTCTGTGTGCTGTTTGTCTTCAAGGCCCTTTTCCAGAGCCCTTAATCTGTTTTATGTTATAATTTTCATCAGTCTTTCTAGAGAGCAGGTCAGTGGAGCCCCTCCTGCTGTCATGGTAGAAGTCAATCTTTTGAACTGTTTCTTTTAAGGTCCATAGCTGGCAAAGTTGTTCAAGGAGACTCAGGATAAATGAAAATATGTATTAGACTCTAAGTGGTGATTTTATTCATGCAAGAGAAATAAAACTTGAGATAATGCAAAATGATGATTAGGTAACTAACAATCCTACAAAGTTAGATGTTAACTTATAGAAAACTGTTAAGGGTGTCATTTCTTTTTTTTTTTTAATATCCAGGAGAGAAGAGAACCTTAAATGGCTATACAGCTTAATTGTCTGCAGAAGATTAACTAGTTTTATATTTAAGTTAGAAATCTCATTTCAGAATTCCTTTGTCCTCTAATTATATGAAAACTAGTTCTTCTAATTCTTTCCTATCCAGCTCTGTCATTCTGCCAACTCTTTCATTAACGAGTTAAATAAAATTTAAACTCATGCTCACTATCTTTGGTATGAGAATTATGTTTCTAAGAATTTTCCTTTTCAAACCATTGCAGTCTCAGCTCTTTTCCCTCCATGAACAGCACAGGCCCTGATCAATGAGATTAAAAAATAGATAGCTTTTCTCAGAGTCTGCTCCTAAGGTCCTGAAGATTCTAAGCAGGGTCATGAGCTCCTAAGGAAAAAATGTGTAGTATGATCTGGACTATGCCTCTCCAAATTTATATATTGAAGTTCTAACCCCCAGGACCTCAGAATGTAACTGTATTTGGAGATTGAGCCTTTAAAGAGGTAACTGGTAAAATGAGTTCAGATGTTGTTCAGTCGCTCAGTTGTGTCCGACTCTTTGCGACCCCATGGACTGCAGCACGCCAGGCTTCCCTGTACTTTACTATCTCCCAGTGAAGTCAGATGGGTGGGCCCTAATCCAGTATGACTGGTGTCCTTACAACAGATTAGGACACAACACAGAGAAGAAATCAAACCTGCCAACAACCTTGATCTCAGACATCTAACTCCCAGAACTTGGAGGAAATAAATTTCTGCTGTTTAAGTCACCCAGTTTGTGGTACTTTGTTACAGCAGCTCTAGCAAACGAATACATTGTGCAAGGGAATATTCAGGCTTGCTTTGGATTGATCCTGTCTGGGAAATCTGGACTGATGCTGAAGCTGAAGCTCCAATACTTTGGCTACCTAATTCGAAGAGCTGGTTCATTGGAAAAGACCCTGATGCTGGGAAAGACTGAGGACAAGAGGAGAATGGAGCAGCAGAGGATGAGATGGTTGGATGGCATCACTGATTCAATGGACATGAGTTTGAGCAAGCTCTGGGAGATAGTGGAGGACACAGAAGCCTGGCATGCTGCAGTTCATGGGGTCACAAAGAGTTGGGCATGACTTAGTAACTGAACAACAATGCTTTTAGGGATCATGATGGAACAAGTTATGGCCACCCCAAAAATGTATAGTTCAGAGGCAACAGTTTCAGCAAGAGTAGGGATCTGTGAATACATATGCTCTGTTGGAGTTTGTCACTCAATTCCCCAAGCCCTAAAGTGGCAGTGGAAAGTAGGTGGTGTTGTAAGTTGAGCTAGGGCCCCCATCTCCTTTTATGAGTATTCACTCAGCTTCCTGTGTAGTTCAATGAACAGCTGGTGCTTGTTTTAGACAAGATGTTGATCTATAATAAGCAGCTTGCAGTCTATAAAGTCACCTGAAGCACCAAAGTTCTATCTGTAAGGGTCTCAGTAGTTTTACTTCAGGGGTGAAGGATGGGGACTGCCAAGGGAAAAAATGGGGAGCTCACTTTCACTTTTCCCTTTCTTGCACTGGAGAAGGAAATGGCAACCCACTCCAGTATTCTTGCCTGGAGAATCCCAGGGACGGCGGAGCCTGGTGGGCCGCTGTCTATGGGGTCGCACAGAGTCGGACACGGCTGAAGCGACTTAGCAGCAGCAGCAGCTCCCACCAGAAGCTCCTACCAGCTGTAAGGAAATGCAAATCTTTATTTATTTAGCTGATAATCTACTGTATGCTGTTCTCTGCATGAATGTTTATTTAAGGAAAGAGTCTGCTTGTTTAGTGAATAGAGGTTATCATCAGAACCTTGTAATCTCTATAATCTTTATGCCTTTATTTGTGAGAATTCACAGATTAGTCTAGAAGTGAGCCAACCCATCTATGCCAGACACATTAATTAACAGTTAATTCTGTGGTTCTAAGAACTATACGTTAAAAAAAAAAAACAAAACCCAAACTGGAAGCATTATCTGAAAATACAGAGATTCTATGCCCATTCTGGAAAACCTCAGGTTGAGAGTCACTGTTTTTGGACCATATTAAGAGATATTTAGAAAACACTCGATGTTAGTGAATAAGGTAAATTCTTGAGACTTGGTTTGTAAGCTAGTAAAGGTCCATCTAGTCAGGGCTATGGTTTTTCCAGTGGTCATGTATGGATGTGAGAGTTGGACGGTGAAGAAAGCTGAGCGCCGAAGAATTGATGCTTTCGAACTGTGGTGTTGGAGAAGACTCTTGAGAGTCCCTTGGACTGCAAGGAGACCCAACCAGTCCATCCTAAAGGAGATCAGTCCTGGGTGTTCATTGGAAGGACTGATGTTCACGCTGAAACTCCAATACTTTGGCCACCTGATGCGAAGAGTTGACTCATTGGAAAAGACCCTAATGCTGGGAAAGATTGGGGGCAGGAGGAGAAGGGGACAACAGAGGATGATATGGCTGAATGGCATCACCGACTCGATGGACATGAGTTTGGGTAAACTCCGGGAGTTGGTGATGGACAGGGAGGCCTGGCGTACTGTGATTCATGGGGTCACAAACAGTCGGACACGACTGAGTGACTGAACTGAACTGAATATGTTGCAAGAAAGGATATACATACCAGCGCTAACCCACTTCCTTGATGGCATGGTTAGATTAATTTACCACTTTGGACCCTCCTGGGAAAATATTTGTCTATCAAATCAGCCTATACTAAGGTAGTACAGGAATAAGAGCTATGGGAGTGAGAGAGTCATTGGGACAATTCTAAACCTTTTTTTCTTCCAAGTAAATTTTTATTTATACTTAGTTTTATTTCACTCCCAAGCCCTTATTTGTTTTTTTTCATAAAAACAATAAGGGATAGATATGCAGTGGAAATCCTTAGGATAAATAAGGTGATCAAGCAGACAGTTCCTAGTTTAAAATAGATTGCCAGTGGTAAGCTGTTGTATGGGCATAGCTCATTCTGGTTTTCTGTGACAACCTAGAGAGGTGGGATGGGGTGAGCAGTTGGGGCAGGTTTAGGAGAGAGGGGATATGTGTGTACTTCTGGCTAATTCATGATGTTGTATGGCAGAAGCCAACACAATATTGTAAATCAATTACCCTTCAATCAAAAATAAATTAAAAAAAATTAAAGCAGACAGTTATGATTAACACACCAAAAGTCTTTTGCAGAAGAATCACAATATAAATCCAAATCCAAACACAGCATTTTTTTAAAAAAATTAATCAACTAAAAGATAAAAATCAGATGAAAAGCAGGTTCTTTGAAAATTCTTCTGGCAAGATGACTAAAGAAAAAAGAAGTAGGGGGACTTCCCTGGTGGTCCAGTGGCTAAGACTCCACACTCCCAATGCAGTGGGCCTGGGGTTCAATCCCTGGTCAGGGAACTATATCCCACATGCTGCAACTAAGACCCGGTGCAGCCAAATAAACAAATAAAAACAAAACAAAATAGACCATTTAAAAAAAAAAAAGAAAAAATAAGTACAGCAGAAAAAAACAGCAATTAAAAATGGCTAAGAAAGGCAATGCCAAAGAATGCTCAAACTACCGCACAATTGCACTCATCTCACATGCTAGTAAAGTAATGCTCAAAATTCTCCAAGCCAGGCTTCAGCAATACATGAACCGTGAACTTCCAGATGTTCAAGCTGGTTTTAGAAAAGGCAGAGGAACCAGAGATCAAATTACCAATATCCGCTGGATCATCGAAAAAGCAAGAGAATTCCAGAAAAACATCTATTTCTGCTTTATTGACTATGCCAAAGCCTTTGACTGTGTAGATCACAATAAACTGTGGAAAATTCTGAAAGAGATGGGAATACCAGACCATCTGACCTGTCTCTTGAGAAATCTGTATGCAAGTCAGGAAGCAACAGTTAGAACTGGACATGGAACAACAGACTGGTTCCAAATAGGAAAAGGAGTCCGTCAAGGCTGTATATTGTCACCCTGCTTATTTAACTTATATGCAGAGTACATCATGAGAAATGCTGGGCTGGAAGAAACACAAGCTGAAGTCAAGATTGCCGGGAGAAATATCAATAACCTCACATATGCGGATGACACCACCCTTATGGCAGAGAGTGAAGAACTGAAGAGCCTCTTGATGAAGGTGAAGGAGGAGAGTGAAAAAGTTGGCTTAAAGCTCAACGTTGGCATCTGGTCCCATCACTCCATGGGAAATAGATGGGGAAACAGTGTCAGACTTTACTTTTTTGGGCTCCAGAATCACTGCTGATGGTATCTGCAGCCATGAAATTAAAAGACACTTACTCCTTGGAAGGAAGGTTATGGCCAACCTTGATAGCATATTTAAAAGCAGAGATATTACTTTGCCAACAAAAGTCCGTCTAGTCAAGGCTATGGTTTTTCCAGTGGTCATGTATGGATGTGAGAGTTGGACAGTGAAGAAAGCTGAGCGCCGCAGAATTGATGCTTTTGAACTGTGGTGTTGGAGAAGACTCTTGAGAGTCCCTTGGACTGCAAGGAGATCCAACCAGTCCATCCTAAAAGAGATCAATCCTGGGTGTTCATTGGAAGGTCTGATGTTCACGCTGAAACTCCAATACTTTGGCCACCTCATGCGAAGAGTTGACTCATTGGAAAAGACCCTGATGTTGGGTAGGATTGGGGGCGGGAGGAGAAGGGGACGACAGAGGATGAGATGGTTGGATGGCATCACTGACTCGATGAACATGGGTTTGGATAGACTCTGGGAGTTGGTGATGGACAGGGAGGCCTGGCGTGCTGCAATTCATGGGGTCGCAAAGAGTCGGACACGACTGAGCGACTGAACTGAACTGAACTGATAGTTACCTATTAGACAGAAATTCTAAAATACTGCATACAACATTTTACCAGTTTGCAAACTACCGTGTAAAATGAATTAATATTTTTCCAGGTAGAATGGGAGAATGAGTACGGTTATAGACGATAAAACACTAAATGTGTGTGTGTGCAGGCTCAGTGATGTCCAACTCTTTGTGACACTCTCAACTGTAGTCTGCCAGGCTCTTCTGTCCATGGGATTTTTTTCAGGGAAGAATACTGGAGTGAGTTGCCATTTCCTACTCTAGGGGATCTTCCTGATCCAGAGATCAAACCTGTGTCTCCTGCATTGGCAGGCAGATTCCTTACCACTGCGCCTCCTGGGAAGACCCAAATACTGAATATAAATGCATAATTTAGGTGACAGGAATATGAGTTTCATTGTGCTAGTCTACTTTCACAAATGTTTGAAGTTTTCCATTAAAAAAACAAGTTAAAAAAAAAAAACAAGGTAAATACATTTTTGGAGCATGATAGGAAACAAAATAATTATTTCAAAAAAAGACAAAAAGTCAAGCATTTATCTTGTCTTTCCTATAGAGACTATACCTCAGAGTAACCAAATAGTTGATATTGGGAAGTTCTCTTATTACATAAAAGTAATACAAATAAAACACCTGAGATTTCCCTAGTGATCCAGTGGTAAAAAATCCACCTGCCAATGCAGGGGACATGCCATGGAGCAACCAAGCCCGTGTACCGTAACTACTGAGCCCACAAGCCTAGAGTCTACACTCTGCACAAGAGAAGCCACCGCAACGAGAACACCCAAACCACAGAGAAGAGCAGCCCTCGTTCGCCATAACTAGAGAAAGTCCATGCACAGCAACAAGGAATATTTAATTAATACACACATATTAAAAAACAAAAAATACCCTAAAGGATAGAACTTTGCTGTTTTGCAATTCCTAAATATTAACTGACCTATGCAATATCAGCAATGGCTGTTACCATGCCAAGAAGACACATTACATGTGCCTGGTGCCATCTATGAAATATTCTTGCCCCCCACCACCCCAAAAAAAGGGGGAGGCAGGCAAGAGTTAAGGAAAGAAGCAACTGACAATTTACAAGAACTCTGAGGTGGGAAGACATAGTAAAGAAATAATATCATGGAGGGCATGTGAAATCTACACTGCTAGAATTTTCACAAAACAAATAGCTCAATTTCTTCAACAAGTTCCGTGAAAAAAATGATGGGAAAGGAAGCTATATATTAAAAGGCTATCAA
Source organism: Giraffa tippelskirchi (assembly GCF_054371585.1). Lineage (NCBI taxonomy): Eukaryota > Metazoa > Chordata > Mammalia > Artiodactyla > Giraffidae > Giraffa > Giraffa tippelskirchi. The sequence goes on from NC_137275.1 coordinate 216,021,250, forward strand.
TAATTGCAATGTATGGCTTAAAACTCAACATTCAAAAAACAAAGATCATGGCATCTGGTCCCATCACTTAATGGCAAATAGATGGAGAAACAATGGAAACAGTGACAGACTTTATTTTCTTGGGCTCCAAAATCGCTACAGATGGTGACTTCAGTCATGAAATTAAAAGACACTTGCTCCTTGGAAGTAAAGCTATGACAAACCTAGACAGCATATTAAAAAGCAGAGACATTTACTTAGTCGACAAAGATCCATCTAGTCAAAGCTATGGTTTTTCCAGTAGTCATGTATGGATATAAGAGTTGGACCATAAAGAAAGTTGAGCGCCAAAGAATTGATGCTTTTGAACTGTGTTGTTGGAGAAGCCTCGAGAGTCCCTTGGACTGCAAGGAGATCCAACCAGTCAATCCTAAAGGAAATCAGTCCTGAATCTTCATTGGAAGGACTGATGCTGAAACTACAATACTTTGGCCACCTGATGCAAAGAACCGACTCATTAGAAAAAACCCTGATGCTGGGAAAAGACTGAAGGCAGGAGGAGAAGGGGACGACAGAGGATGAGATGGTTGGATGGCATCGCCGACTAGATGGACATGAGTTTGAGCAAGCTCTGCGAGCTGGTGATGGACAGGGAAGCCTGACATGCTTCAGTCTATGGAGTCACAGAGTCGGACACGACTGAGCAACTGAACTAAACTGATAGACTGATAAGTACTGAAGTATCTAGAGATGAAATTATATGAAGATTGGGATTTGTTTTAAAATAATTCAAGGAGTGGAACAAGGAGTATATGAAAAAGTTTGGCCACTAGTTGCAGTTGGGTATTGCGTACATGGGCCTCCATTGTACTAATTAGTATATATTTTTAAGAATCTTAATAAAAAGAAGTTCTGCCAAGCCTTTTGTATAAAGTCTCCTCTTAGGGTGCCAGGGAGCTAGGTAGGTTTTTCCAGCTTTTCCTGATGGAAGTATGTAAGGAGTTAGATATCAAATAAGACTATCAGATTCTGCTTTTATTTGCAAAAACAAAACTAAAATGTATTAATGAAATATTTTCTGAATCTAGTGGGGTGTAAAACCATTCAAAAAGGTAACATTTATTTGAAAACACTTGTGTTTTTTGTGTTGTCAGGGAAACCTTTTCCCCATAGGTATGCCATGGTTAGAGAAATGCAATATATAGACGTGGAAGAGTGTCATGATGAAACTCAGTACATTGTATCTTGAGTACTTTACAAAATGGCCCTCCTGGATAGAATAATCAGCTGATTTAAGAAGTAAGGAAAATAGTTTACAGCTCCTTGATCAATTATAACCACTTTTCAAAATCTTTTTAATTGACGTAATATACAGATAAACACAAATTTTAAGTGTACAAGCTCAATGAATTATCAGAAAGCACTCCTGGATAACTGGAACAAAATTTTAAAAATAAAATATTAACCACGCATCAGAAACCTCTCCTCATGCCCTCAATTACCTATTTCTGAACTTGATATAAATAGAATTACACATTCTATATTGATTTTTTGTATGGCTTCCTTTGTTCAACATCACATTTGTGAGATTCCTTCTTGTAGCTTTTATGTAGCTTTACTGTGTTCACTTGTATAAAGTATTCCACTATAAAAATACATCATTATGAAATTTATCTCTCACAGTGCCTGTTGCCCTAATGTGACTTTGTCTAACATTTATGTAACTAATACTGGCTTTCATTTGGCTAAAAACAATCTCTTAACAGGTTAGAATTTGATACGTGTTTTCTGCAGGATCAAGGACTGGGGTAATTCCATAACTTTAGGCACAGAGCAAGGATATAGGTGCTTTACTTAATCAAACCATGTGCAACTTGCTCCAACAAAACCATTGAATTTTTTCCAGTTATCCTGTGTATATCCTTAGAACAAAGATAGGAATGAAAGAAAATACAGAGATCTTCATGGAACATTAGAATCACTAATTTTTTTCTATTATACTTTTTTATACTAGCAGAGATAGGAATTCTATATCAGAACCCTATGATTATGAATGTGGTAATTCTAAGAAAATGATTAGAATTTTATTAGCTCAACATAAATTAACAGAAACATATAGTGAAGGATTCCACCAGAAGTGACATAGAAAAAAATTCATTGATGTACAACCACACAAACAGTAAACAAGGCGGGTTTAATACTTCCAGCTATTCCTAACAGCATCTCAGTTTAATTACCTGCAAATATTGGGCATTAAAAATTGGGTACAGCTTGTTTGATAGTGTTCTTTTATTTCTACAATTGTTCTTCAAGTAATGGCATATGTCTTAGAAATGATCATTGTCCTGAAATGGTTTACTTTCTAGAGATAACTATCACACGATACGTGTTCCTACATGTTCATAATTAGCTGTAGGATAGCTTTAGCCATATATATTCTGATTAGAATGGCCTAGAGAGAGGCCTCATGATCCATTTGGGGAGCTTCCCATTAAAGGCAAGAGTTCAAGGCTATCTGACTTATGGATTTAGGCTGACATTTCTACTAGATTACACAGGTCTTAAAAGGTAAATCATGGTATCTAACTTTTCATTATCTTTCCCAGCACATAGCTTGATTCTGGTACAATCAGTACTTGGTGAGCTGATTTGTGTCCCCTCAAAATTCTTCTGTTGAAATCCTAACCCCCAGTATCTCAGAATGTAACCGTATTTGGAGCTAGAGCCTTGAAAGAGGTAATTAACAGTAAAATGGGATCAGATTGGTGGACCCTAACCCAATATTAACCACTACAACTGTAAGAAAACACATTTCTGTTGGTTAAGCTGCCCAGGCTGTGGTACTTTGTTATGTCAGCTCTAGCAAACTAATACATATGGTAACTGCATTTTTTTAAAGTTAGCTTTCTCAAATTTGCAACTTGAAAATACACTAAGTTTTCAGAAATAGGTAAGAACTTTTACTCTTTGGCAGAAATTAATACCCCCATCACGTATGCAGTTTCTTTAAATTGGTCTTGGCAGTTCTCAGAAAAGTACGTAAGCACCCCAATCCCATGTATAGAACTTTAAGATTGAACTCACACCATTTGGCAGGACAGAACTGCAATGCCAGGCTGCAATGGAGAGTGCTGGATAATGTCAAGGAGACCTGGGTTGTAGTCCAGACTCTGCCAGTAACTGCCATGTTGCCTTGGGGAAGTCACTTCCTTGAGCCACTCATTTTTAAAAGGTGGAAACTGAACTACGTGGGCTCTTAGATCCATTTACACTCAAGACTGTGTGTGACTCAATGATGGTTATAAGCCTCTGCTGTGTAAACAAGCATTTCATGGTCAAACAAGTTTATAAAAGTTTACAAAAACTGTTTTGGCCATAGGGTTATCTTTCCCTGATAAAAATGCCTCTAGGTCTTAAAAAAAAAAAGCTGATCTAGTTACATTCATGGAGACAATAGATTTTTAGATGAGGAAGCAAAGTTCAGTAGTAGTTAGAGTCTTCTATGCCATTAAAAATAACCACACACACACAAATTCCCACTTCCTAAAGATCCTAGAATAAAAGATTAAAATAAATGACCGCTTAGACTCCCATAATCCAATAATACTTTAAAGAACCTAAAAATAAAACATTTGTCTATGGAAAAGCAATATATAGGCAGCTGGTAACTATGTTACCCTTTAATTGAAAAGAACACAAACTTGGTTTGAGATCACACCTCATGTCTCAGAACTTACGCATATTCATTCCCTAGGGAAGCCAAAAACTGGAAAAAATGTTCCAACTCTTGTTTGGCACTGTACATATATTGTCTGTGTGTATGAAAGAGAGAGAAAGGAGAGAGAGAGAGATACACAGAAAGAGAGAGCAAAAGACAGCACTCATGCAAATATGCCAACGTGTACTTGTACAGAAGGGGCGTGCCATTTACAAAGCTACTTGTAGGATGATTAGAAAAGCACTTTGTTTCTCAAAATGAGAACTGTTCCTGAACTAAAAAAGAATGATCAGCAAACTTAGGGTTGTTCAGTTTTTAAAGCTGTGTGCACATGTGCTCGCTATGCTGTAACTGTAACAAGTTTAGATGGATGGTTATGAGAAAGAAAAGAAAATATGACATCATTAGAATTACAGGTGAGACAAGGGGAAACCCAAAGTACAGACAAGAACACAGAAATATTTTAAGAGAGTACAGATGTCATGACATTTATTAAAAGGCATGCTACAATGCTACACTTGTTAGGAAAAGAGAGTAGAGATATCAATAGTCAGCAAATATACAAACCGAACGAAAATGGAATATACTGTAGTGTACAGAAGCTTTAATTAACCATGCACTACACACTTAGAAAATATGTTTTTTAATATTTTATCGTCTCTTTGCATTTATAACATGATTCACTTTGACAATCACAGAATCCTTTTCTTCCAAAGCCACAAACTGTGTTACAAATGAAAGCTGGTACTGCAGCTTATCAAAATATACAAGACAATTGATGTTTTATATAAAACCACTTTATATGTCAACTTGTTCCCCCAAACCACTTTTTCCCCCCTTTTTTGGCCTGGTTTAAAAAAATGTTGTTACAAATATTTACAGCATTTACTTCTGTTAGATGAACATTCTTATAAACTGAAAAAGGGAATTTTATGAACAGACCACATAAAACACAAGACAATGTCAGAGGCTCCTAGCTGTGCTATTTTTTTTTTCTTAAATACAGTACTGAAAATGCCCATCAAACCCTTATCATCTAATCCATTCTGTTCACATTTAAACTCCCATTTTCTCTAAGTAGTCTATTCACCGATATGAAATAGAAAGTAAAGGCCGCTTTGCACTGGGTCTTCTTTCAGAAAGGAGCTTGGGAAAAAATGCTTAACAGAAAGGAGTCAAAACCAGAACAGTCAGTCTTTGGTCAGAGCAATGAGGTGACATTTTGATGCAAAACTCTGCTTGGTTAGCAATCTTTATAATTAGTACTTTTTGGATGTGGGATGAATTTTTTAAAGATCTGGGTAACAATGGTAAAGGGAAAAAAGGCCAGAGTATGATTTTTTAAATGACATCAAAAATAGTTATTTAAATATTTATTATTACAACTACTACATAGATTCAAGAACTAAAAATAACCTAAAAACAACAACAACAAAAATCTGTTTACAGTGCTGATTTAAGCTTGCCATAAGCAGCTTTCAACCATGACTATTATCACCAAGGTCACTGGGCCAGAAAAATACCCCTGTTCTCTGGAACATATGCCTCAGGTTACAGAAATGAAGATGACTACCACGAAGACTTAGAGCAGCTCTGTTCTTGGACCTGCACATGCTATGAACATTATGTGAGGAAGGCAAAAAGTATAACTGAGACTTCATTTTACAGTTAACAACTGTTTCCTTGAAGGAATGGTCTGTGGGATAACATTCTTTTGAAATTAGATAGTATGCATTTCCTGAAAACCAGAATACTGATATTACCACCTAAACCTCAAATAGGAAGAAAGTTCAATTAAGACTACTGAAGAAGGCACATAAACTTTGGTCCTGTTTCTTTCGTTTTTCTCCCTCTATAAACCCCCCCCCAAAACTGATATTTTAGTAATTTTCTATTTTTTAAACCATTCACAACTAGCTGTTAAAATTTGCTCTGAAAAAAGACTGCAAACAGTCTTCTAGATAATAACACAGCTGAATTAAGAGACAGCTGAATTACATTTTCTTGGAAAAGTTTTGTGCAATCTAAATTGTATTTCTTTTTAGCACAATAGTAGATTATTTTAAGTCTGGCAGTTTTATTCTTGTTAACAACAGACCAAGACAAAGGAAAGGTTAAGAAGAATGCTTTTACCCATAGTCATGCTGTCTTTTTGGTTTTAAAAATAGCAGTACACACTAGTTTTCCTAAGAGATAGCCTGACAATTTGGCAAATAGGGTTTTTAAGTGACTCACTGGGGGCAGGGGGACACATACTTTTGAGCTTGTCACCTTTTGTCCAAAAAATATTTAGTGGGAACAGAAGGGGAATTACATGATAATACAATCAGTGCATAACCTGGCTGCTTAATAACATGGACGTTTCCAAGTTTATATAAAACTGAAAAGAGACATTCATGAGCACTACTTCTAATCAACTGAGGCAGAATCTATGATGACCATACTAGGTGAAGCCAAAGAAACACTGCTTCCATAAGGAACTAGGCAGGCAATAACTATGTCTCTAAAAACTGTGAGATTTGCAACTTTCAACAACAAAATCAGAAACATTACAAGTAACATCACAACTTAGCCTTAAACAAAGAATTTACGGCATTCTGTAGGAACTACTGGGCAATTCTGATACTCTCCAGTAAGTTATCAAATTATTAAGCTTATTTTCCTATTTGTATCTCACACAAAACACAATTTACTACTATGCAAGTTATTTAAATCTCAAAGTAAAACTTTTTGGCATAAATTGCTAGCGTTTAATGTGTACTGCTATTTTTGTTTCAGAGTTCCATACTTTTGTTGGTTATTCATTTTGTACTGCTATTTTTTAAAGTCCTGAATATATATAATTTGTGTCAAAGTCAGACACCTCCAAAAATAAGACAATTCTCCTAGAAATAAAGTAAATAAACTTTAAAATAGGATACTACGACAGCTCAACAACAAAACATTGCTTAGAAGATATCAACTAACTGCATGCCAAAACAAAAAATACAAAGATCTAGTTTTTTCACTGCCCTGATATTTTTTAATCTTTTTATTCAGAAACTATGTCAACACAAATACTGTAGACCTCTATAATTCAAAGAGCAAACAGCCCGATATGGACAACATCCATGTGCTACAGCTAATTTTAGACACAAATTCATTGTTTCGAACACACGGCTGTAAATAAGAATCTCACTTTTCCAAATCTTAATTTGATTAATGTTTTTGGTCAATAATTTAAGATGTATGTAATGTACATATGTATGTACAACATTAGAGTGTATGTATGTATATACACTCATCTATACACACACATACACACACACACACACACACAAAGCCCTGAAAAAGATTCAAATGTTCTCTCTCAAATATAAAGGCCATTTTCTACTTCAAAATTACATTCAACACCATTTATGATCTCCCTTCTGCTACACTTCTGCTACACGTACACTGAATGTTACGAGAATCATGAATTGAAACTAAACAGTAATTCCTACTCAAAAAGAAAAAAATTCCAATTTAAAATATAACTGAAAATTACAATAGCGCTTATAAGGAAGGAAAAAATGAAGCAAACTTAAGAGTGATTTCTTAAAGAAATTGTTTTTTTCTCCCTTCCCTCTTACTCAGTGTTTTGGTAAAAATGTATTTCATAAGTGAAAAAAAAACACAACTAGATAAATGATTATACCTATCAGCCAATACTAACACTGATCCATTTGAAAGATCTCAATTTAGTGTCCTTCAGATTCTACCGACTAATTGTTGCTCAGCGTTGAGGGAATTTTGCTTTTGAACAATCCAGAATGTCTTTTGTATTCTCCAATATTTTTGCAAAGTATTTTTTGTTAAAACTTTCCTGTTTAATTTAATAGCTGGCATATAACAAGAGATTGAGATATTCTTTTAATAAGTGAGATGAGCCACTCTGAGAATCTGAGAAAAGTGAAAAAGGGGTAGACAAAAATGACCCTTTTAACAAATTCTGCTTTAAAAAATCTACTCAAGCACTGAAGGAATAAGTAATGAATGCAAAGTATCTAATTTAAAAGAAACAATTTTGCATTATGCAATCACTGAAACAACATTAAAACGTATGCTTACATTCAACTAAAAAGAGAGAGGGACAGAGTGTGAGAAAGAACCCACTCCTTCTCATACTCCATACATGTGGGCACTCACTCAGTACTGGAGCTTCATTAACAAAGAAAAGCAAGTTCTCACATGAGTACATGACAAAAACCAAGCAATCCTGAGACAAATTCTAATGGGTGATAAAGATTAGACAAGATCCAGAAATGGAGACTGCATTTTATAGCCCCAAACTGGTATGCTATAACCGCAATGACCACTACTGGTCACAATATGAAGAGGCCTACAGGTGTGCACTGAGTTATTCCCCAAACCATTTAACCCTTCCCCACCCCACCTCTACACCAAAGCACCAAAAATTTGAATAGAAACTATTACTTCTTGAAAATCACTTAAAATTGCAATAAGAAAAGAAAAACTTTAAAATTCTTGCCAAAACAAGGAAAGAAAAAACAAATGCTCACCAAGCCCACAATATAGCTTTTAAGATACTTAGATAAAACTCTAACCTATTATATCATAAGCACATAATAAGGCACATAATAGGAAATTAAGTAAATACACAGTAATTCTGAATAAGTATTAGAGATTATAGTGGTACAAAAAACCCTTGAGATTAATTTTTTTTCTAAAAGAAGACTTTACCAAAAATAACTTTTAAAAAATCTGTCAAACCATATGATAGACCTGAATATTTTCCTTAAGACTGTAAACTTTTTTTTTCTGAAAACAACTATAAAAAAGTAGTTTATAAGCAGGATTATTTTTCTTTTTAAATTTTCCAAGATCATATTACTAGGCAACTGTCATTGTGAAAATTTAAAACATGATTTTCCCGAATAAAATTAATTATTCTGACACCTTAATAGATCCTGGTTGGATTCCACATAATTTCCCTGGAGACAATTGAGACATTTCATTCTCCAAATAGTCTTAAAAAGTTAAAGATATGCAAAGGAGTGTCTTACAGTGGAAAAAAAAAATTGAAAGAAAACATGCAAGTTTATCAATTTGCTTCCACTACAACCCAATTTATGTATAGTAAGTATCAATATATGCCAAATAACTGTTATAACTTATAAGAGAACATAGTTTCCTATAGGACTCAAACTTCTGAATCATAAAGTTAAAAACTTGGTTGTAGGTCATTTAAATTACTTACGTCAAGTAATTTTAAAAGTCTATATGTTTAAATTTTTCAAAGTACAAAGGAGTTTAGAAATGTTGTATAAGGCTGACCTGGAGCCAAATTAAAAGAAAGTCTGTCCTCTTGAAATCCAATTTAATATAGGGAATTACATTATTGGAAAAAATTTTTTTCCTGAAGATTATTTTCATTTCAGAAACAATGGTACAAAGGAAAAACACGCCTCTGATGACGTACTGGCAGAGGGGAGAAATGGGAAAAGAGAACATCTCTTGATTTTTTTAATATACTTGAACATCAAACTCAGAGTTATTTTTTGAAAAAGAGGCAGAATTGGTCTTGAGCTGCTTCAGTCTATGTCTGAAGGTTTTACTGAAATTATGGTCCAGTCTTAGGAGAAAAATTCACAGAAAAGTCAGATTGTAGATTTTGAGAAGGAAACTCTGAGGTGATGATTTTCTCCAAGGTCATGGTTATGAAGCTCAATGAGGGCCTGGATTGCTTCTTCCACAGATCCCAACTGAATGAGTGCCATTTTCCGATCTTTCCTAAAGTGGCATAAGAAACAGAAAAAGTACACAGAATTAATTTTGCCTACAAACCCCTTCCCCAACCCTGGAAGACTTCATTAAATTACCATAAACATTTGCCAATCATGTTAATGTATTTTTTAAAAGAATGGACTTACTGGAAGAATTTAAAAGCCTTCACTGAACATCCAGCTTCTGTGAAAAGATTCTTCAGGTCATCTACTGTAACAGAGGGGCTGTGAAGACATCATCACAGAGAGTCAACTATCTTATCGCTAATTTTCAAATGAAGCAAAGATTAACTCCTGACATCATCAGGTCTCTAGAATCATCTCACATTACAAAGAGCATAAAGCCATGCAACAAAGATATGATTTGCAAGTGCCCTTAGAGATCTTCAAGGTTGAGCTTCCGCAGTGGCTCAGCGGTGAAAAATCTGCCTGCAAAGGAGAAGATGCAGGAGACTTGGGTTTGATCCCTGAGTTGGGAAGATCCCCTGGAGGAGGAAAGAACAACCCACTCCAGTATTCTTGCCTGGAAAATTCAATGGACAGAGGAGCCTGGTGGGTTTTCTGTAGTCACAGAAGGAAAAAAAAAAAAAAAGATGTTCAAGATTGATGCATGCATGTCTTGAGACAATGGAATTTTGTCTCAGTTCTTTTGCATAAGACATGGGCAGTATCTAAAGAACAAGAAAATCTTTCTATATTTACTCTTTCAATGGGATTATTACCCATACGGCTTTAGTACCTAACTAGTATTTCCAAGCCCCTTCCCTAGCTCTGATTTGTCTTCTATAGTCTACTACTAGTCCAGTATAATTTTACTACTACTCCAGTACCTTTTCAATTACTTTCAGGATAATTATGAACATGTATATGTGCCAACCATGTTCTAAAATAGCCCCCAACTACTCTTGCCTCCTAATATTTATACCTTTTGGGTACCCCTCTCCCATACAGAATAAGGATGTCCTCTGTAACCCTCAGGGTATAACAGAAATGACATGTGACTTCTTAGGCTGAGAGACACTGTGATTTTCACCTTGCCCTTTCTTGAATGATTAGCTCTGGAAGAAACCAGCTGCCTTTTCATGAGGACAGTCAAGTAGCCCTATGGACAGGTCACTGTGGCAAGGAACTGAGGGAGCCACTTTGGAAGTGGACTCTAGCCCCAGTAAAGCCTTCAGATGCTATTTTGTGAGAGAATTAGCCAAAACCTAAGCCACTTCTGGATTCCTGACTCACAGTAATAGTTTGAGATAAAGAACATCTACTATTGTGTTAAACTGTTAGGTTTTGGAGTGATCTGTTACACAGCAGTGGACAACTAATACTGCCAGGTGGTCTACCACATGGCAGTCAGTTGACTAAATGTAGACTCTTCCTCATTTCACAACTACCAGCAAGGACGGTCTTACAGAACAACAACTGGCTCTGCTAGAAGAGATCCGAATTCACATCCTATCGGTCATTCACCTGGAATGTCACTCCTGAGTAAGTTACTTAATCTGAGCCTCTCACTTTCAGTGTTAAAATGAAACTAACAACCTTTACTCCAAAGGTTATTATGGATAAACTGCTACAGACAGAACACAGAATGGTGGTTACCAGGGACAGGGTAGAGAGAAACAGAGAGATACTGTCTAATGGGTACAGAGCTTCAATTTGAGATGTTGACAAGGATTTACAGATGGATACCAGTGATGGTCGCACACTATGAAAGTATATAATGTGAATATACACTGAAACACACACTCAAAAATGGTTAAAATGGTTATGTATTTAACCACAATCTTAAAAAGATGATTATTATGGAGATTAAATGAGGTAATGCATGTAAGACACCAGCACAGTACCTAATACTTGGTAGATGGTTAAAAATATATTAACATACTTTATCTCTCCTACCTACATGTCCAGTGTAGGCTGCAACCTGAGACCAGCTCCTGGATAAATGCCCTGAAGAGGGAGCCTGCTTTAGTCTTTAAATATATTGCCTCTCTCCCTGATTCTCTAGTAATGAGGTGCTAAAGTTCTAGGTGCACATAATTTAGATTCTTTTTCTAAAGCGGCGACTCCTGTTGCCTAGAAGGCATAAGGCTTGAGCCACTGCCCAATTCAGATGCAAAGTTTCCCATGTGCCTAACTGGAGACTAGTGAGGAGCCTGGGCATTCAACAGTATTTTGAATAATTATTTTCTGTTCCTATTCAATGGCCATTCTCCTTTTCAGAAATGTCCCAGAACTGTACCCTTTTCCATTCCCTTTTAACTTTTTCCCAAGTTAAAAGTCTTTAACTTTTCACACACATGCTCACATACAACTATACCCCCCAACTTTTACCCTTTCTTTCCAAAGCTTATCCTCCTCCATGTATTAGATTAGGTTATATAAAAATGCCATCTTTTTTGGTCAAGGATTTCACAAATTAAAACTGGTGTTTCCAGTTTTACATTTCTTAGGCTTTGATGACCATACAGTCTCTATTCTAACAATTCAGCTTTGTCGTATTGGCTCAAAAGCAGCCACCGCTAATACATAAATCAATAAATGTGGCTGTGTTCCCTGAAACTTTTCTCATGGAAAGTGAAATTTTATGTAATTTTCTCAAATCCCAAAATATTCTTTTGTTTTTCCCCAACCACTGAAAATGTAAAAACTGATCTTAGCTCATGGGCCTTTCAGATGGATTTGGCCCATGGGCTGTAGTCTGTCAATCTCTAAGCTAGATGATGATTAAACAACAAGTCTGCTACAACACTGGTTACTACAAACTGGTTATAAGAAAATAATTTTTAGCTTTTGGATATATATGTGGCTTGTAGGTTAAAAAACAGAGAATTCAGTTTTACCAAATTCTTGCATGCATGCTCAGTTGCCTCTGACTCTTTGTGACCCCATGGGCTGTAGACCACCAGGCTTCTCTGTCCGAGGAATTTTCCAGGCAAGAATACTGGAGAAGGTTGCCATTTCCTACTCCAGGGGATCTTTCCAACCCAGGGATTAAACTTGCATCTCCTGTGTCTCCTGCACTGGCAGGCAGATTTCTTTACCATTGAGCCACCTTGGAAGCTCACCAAATTCTTAAAAACATAAATTATTTGATTTTGCTATGCTGGTTGCTGAAGGGTCTTTACTTCTACAGAAGGATGAATAAGTATGTACCAATGGAATATCTCTGCATAAATGTAGTTTTGCCCTTCTGTAACTGAAAGGTAACTAGTTGCTAATTCCCTGTTTGGAAAGAAAAATTTTAAACACTGCTACCTTTACTTTTGGAGTGTAACTTTAGACAAATTTCTTAAGACATGATGGCAAATAAATCATCTGACAAAAAATCAGTGAATAGGACAACTACTACAGTAACAATAATTTCAGTTTTTATCTCCCCAAACCATATACTCTAGATTATTAATCATTGAAATGAATAGTAACAAATTAAGATACATACGGGATGTTGGAAAGATGCAGAGTAGCTGATGGGGGAAAAATATTCTGGAAGTTTTTAGAGCCAGGTTTTTTAAAGCGATGCAAAGGACTATTGCTAAAATCCTTAGTCAGACCTTGGTCTTCTTGTCCCTCTCGAGGAAGCTGAACTGCTTGATGCTTGGACAGTGTAGCACGAAGCACTTTCCCATAAAGTCTCTGACCGCTCAGATGGTTCATTGCTGGTGCATAAGAAGAAAATAAGGAAATTCTGGGTATTAAGGTAGAGTCTCTCTAAGACTATCATAATTCTTTTTATTTAGTCATTTAAAATTATATTGTCAGTTTGAGGGCTTAAACAGTTTTAAATTTAAAAACTCTTACATATGAAAATATATTAAATGACTTTGTTTTACCATAATGAAAAGAAAAGCAATACAACAAAAAATAGCTATTTTCCTGCTACTGTTACTGCTAAGTCGCTTCAGTCGTGTCCGACTCTGTGCGACCCCATAGACGGCAGCCCACCAGGCTCCGCCGACCCTGGGATTCTGCAGGCAAGAATACTGGAGTGGGTTGCCATTTCCTTCTCCAAGCTATTTTCCTAGCAGAGTGCTAAAACATTTCAGAATGCCTGAAATATAACATGAGATCAGGAAATGGCTACTGAATAAATTAATCTCAAGTAAAGCTTTTTAAAATAAATATCTGACTAGTAATATTTCAACAGACACTATAATAGTGAATGGTGAGATAACAAAATGACACCTTCTTGCACTATCATTATAAACTTTGAAGCAACAGTTCTAGAAAACTTAAAAGGAAAACAAACAAGCAAACAAATAAAATGAAAGAAAACAAGTCATGTTTATTAGTTTAAAGCTAATGGAAAAATCCTAGAATTGAAGCTCTAAACATCAATGATATGTTCAAACAGATAAATGAACTTCAAAGAGTTATAAACATTTTTAAATTTTAAAATGTAAGCAGATCCAAATAATAATGCAGACACTGACATAAAGAGGAACTCTGCCTACTTAAGCCATAAGTTTACTTCATAGGAAAAGTCACATACAAAAGGAGCATATAATATGCACATATAATAATGACTATTATTAATCACTAATACCTAGTTGAGCTTGATTTGCATCTGCCATCTGAACCAATGCGTTTTCCTTCTTATTAAACATTATCTTCACTCGATGTACATCACCATATACTCCTAATTAAAAAGACAAAACAAAAACAGTTTTTTAGCGTTGACTGTGTAATGTTCAATTAATTTTACCAACATATTTAAAGAAAGCTTCTTTTCTCATGCTATATGCTTTCCCTGAGCAATTTCATACATATGCTCCCAAATTTGTATCTATATTCTAGATTTATTAATCCCTTCATGTGGATGTCCCATAAATACTTCAAATTTAACATATTCCAAACTGACTCATCTCCCCTTTTCTGTCCCCTCCTGTGTTCATTAACTCTTGATAAACAGTATCATCATGCATGTATTTGCTCTGGTCAGACACCTGGGAGTCATCTTGTGACCTACTCCTTTCCCTAAGTTCTTACATCCTGTCAACTACCAGCACTCACTGACTCTACAGCCTAAATACCTCTCACATTTGCCCACCTCTCCCCATCCCCCCACCATCAAAGCTATTACCACTATTTCACAACTGGACAATCACAACAGCATTAAAACTGATCTCATTACATCCAATTTTTCTATACTAGTGTTCCCCAAAGTGGGTCCCACATCCCAAAAAGCAGGCAAACTGATTCACTGGGGTGTGGGAGGATGATGAAAGTGAAAGCTGCTCAGTTGCGTCCGACTCTTTGAGACCCCATGAACCATACAGTCCATGGAATTCTCCAGGCCAGAATACTGGAGTGGGTAGTCTATCCCTTCTCCAGCGGATATTCCTGACCCAGGAATCAAACCAGGGTCTCCTCCATTGTAGGTGGATTCTTTATCAACTGAACTATCAGGGAAGCCCGAGAGGATAATAAACTGTTATTTATCCTGATTTTTTTATATAAACTGATATGAAAAACTACATTTTACTAATTTTCAACACATAGAAGAAATTATAGGTGGAAATTTTCTACAATGTGAAGGACATTTTCTCATTTTTTTTCCATTTAGTGTACTAAAATATATTGCAGTTCATGTGGAACAGGGTATCCACCAATATCGTAAAAATAAGATCCTTAAACAGTAGCACCATTATCATACTTTTTAGCAGGATGAGGGAATGACTATGACAATCTTCAGGGCACACAAGGAGAACTGGTTATCTTATGGGCAAGCCCCTAAGAGCAACTAAACTGAGAAATGAACAGTAGCTAAAAAATATATATACATGTAAGTATTCCAAATTTGCTGTCCTTTTCAGAAATGACAAGTGGCTAAAATGTTGTTGCTCAGACGCTCAGTAGTGTCCAACTCTTTGTACCCTCACGGACTGCAGCATGCCAGGCTTCCTTGTCCCTCCTGGCCAAAATAAATACCCTTTAAAAAATAACATACAATTTGTATTTCAAGCTGAGGGTGATTTTTTTCTAAATGAGTGAGAAATTAACTATTTTTGGAAAGAAATGTGCTCTGGCTACTAAAGAGACATATGAAAATTTAGCATGAACACATGATTTTGTAACTGATAATCACATAAATGTGTCATGAATTAAAACTATTATAGAAATTGCACATGAGTATGAAGTATCTCTGTGGGGTGACAGAGATGTTCTCAAATTGAACTGTGGTGATGGCTGCACAACTTTGTACACTGACTAAAAATCACTGAGTTGTATATCTAAGTTAGTGAATCGCATGGCTGTAAATTATATCTGAAAGACGCTGTTAAAAAAACCTATTATCCACTCAAAAAAATTGAAACAATTTCTCATTCTATTAAAAATTTTTCCAAATGAAGATTACTAGTGAGTTTTAGCCCCATTATTCTAATGCAATATATTTCAAGATCAACTAATTCACCAAGAGGAAACATGGAACTTTTTCCAAGTAAAATACATCAAAATTTAGTGGATTAGACTAAAAAATTAGTATCTTAATCAGTACAGCAACAATGCAACACTTTCATTCATATCACATTTTTATAGTTTTCAAATAAAATGTTTTCTTGGCCATGCCACGAGACTTGCGGGAGCTCTGTTACCCAACTAGAGACTGGACCCAGAACCTAGCACTGAAGCACTGAGCCCTAACCACTGCACTGCCAGGGAATTTCCTTGTATATCCCTATGAGGTATCTTTTTCAGTTACGACAACCATCAAGTATGAAAATAAAGTGAATTTAGAATCAGATTTTGGAATGACGATTCAAAGTGAAAAAGGTTTTTGAAAATAATGAAGCATATTAAATCTTATTTCTCACTAAATGTTAACAAGATTATTATTTAAAAATATAAAAATCTTTAAAATATTAAACATTGCTGACTTCATGGATCTTGTATTTCTGTTTGTAATACAACACTATACATAAAGAGTACAGTAAAAGATTGATGAAATTTATGATTAATCATGTATTGATTAGGAATACATGTTAAATTTTTTTTTTTTAAACTGAAAGAGATACACTATTAAAAAGTCTGGGGATTATTTTTAAAATCTGAATCTCATTATGGATTCCCATTGTTCTTAGGTTGAAAACCAAGCTCCTTAATATAGTTTACAAAGCTCTTAATGGCCTTGCCCCTATTTGTCTGTCCAGCTTCAACACATCTCTCCCTCACATTCTCCACTTATACTCTCCATGAGTTTCCTTTATTTCCACGTTCCAAGAACTCTGTCTCTCACTGCTAGTATCTGTGAAAAGACATTCACCCTCCCTTTCTGCCTGGCTAACAACACTTCCTCATTTCTCACAAGTCAGTTTAACTATCACTTCTCTGTACATCATCTTTGATTCCCTCAGCAAGGTTAGGTCTTCCAGCTGTATGTTCTTATTACAATCTCTATTTCCCTTTTTATAAAACTTTGTTGTATCTATAATCACTTAACAAATCTTCCTTGTTATTCTCCCCGCAGTGGCAAACACACTAATTGGCACACAGCAGTAGTAAGTACTACTGAATGATGCAATGGGTTCAATTCACATCATAGCTAATAAAAAAATAAAAAAAAAAAACAGCAAAGCAAAAGAAATTACTTACCAAATAGTATAAAAAGTCCATGTGGCGTGATAAGCTGTTTGAAAAGGAGAACACAAAATGTAAGGGTCTCATTAACTAAAAATTTTTTAAAAGTTGTAAAAATGAGAGTTGTCTGTGTTTCAAGTGTTGCTTTTTTACATGTTTCTTTATATATACTAGTGATAAACTTTAAAACAAATTTTTAAACATTTCCATTTGAATTCATCTCAACGTCAGAAGCTACAATATTTCCTCCTGAAAGACTTTTTACATAGGATACTTTCCAACTCACGTCAGGATTAAGATTGGTGACAAGCAGAACAGAATTTCCCGGCATACCACCAGCCCCAGGAATGGCCATCCTTCCAGTGACGGCGGAGGAGGTGATTGCGAGAGGACCGAGCGCTCCGGGACCTAGTCCAGCTGGGACTGACAGACCTTTACGAGACAGCAGAAGCATTTCGCATTCTAGTTATCTGGAGAATTATAACACTTGAAACAACTTAAGAAAATAAATGAACGCAAAAGCAAAAATAGAGAAGAAATTGTTTCAAAGCTACCATAAGGATAACAAAGGTCAATCTTCTGCCCTCCAGAGTCTGGAGGTAGAGTTCCTCATTTGTTGACATTATCATATTTAATACTCTATTACTTATATAACACTTTGCAGACCAACCAAATTCTCCAGTCTTAAAGCCATGAGGTTTTTTAAACGGTCTGTAACTACCAGTACTCCTATTTCTTGAAATAGATATATTCCAATACATTTCTCTAAAGCAGATGTAATTTTCATATTGACTTCTACATTAAATCACATATATGTGTGTGTGTGTTTACATATATACATTCTAAAAGCCCTTCAGCAGAAGTCACATATATGCAAGCTAGGTAGTAATGCATGTTCTAAAACTGGACTGTGGTAATAGCTGTACAACTCTGTAAATTTATTAAAAATCACTGAGTTGTATATCTAAAACAGGTAAATTGTATACATACATTCTGCATGGGGAAAAAACATTTTGTAACCTTGTAAAACATTATTACCATCAACAACAAATTTATGGAATTCAATATTCTTTTGGAGCAAGAATTTTCAGAGCTCTCTATTCCCCTAGATACTGCAGAAACTACTGAAAGCCCTATAATACTGGAATATGGACACTACATACAATACCCAAAACACTACACTTCCTCACAAGGTCCAATTATTTGTATTCTCAGCTTAAAAACTGTCTAAGATAAAATTCCCAGTTGATGTAAAATGAGCCAATTCTTTAACGTATTGATTCTAAGTTCAAAATTCCTTATAATAGAATCTGGCCACTTTATCACAAACCATGCGTGTGCATATAGCCCCCTGTTACACCTGAAAAGCCTTATCAACTCAGGAGCCCTCTTCATGCATTTTTTTCCCTCTTTCTTAACATCTACTACAGTTATATAGATACAGCATGTCAAAAAAATATCTAAAATGAAGGAAACCATATATTGCTACCTCCAAATGTGTAACTTTTGGGAGCTTCAAACACATAAACCCAATGTATAATGCCTTCATTTTAATGCGATAGATAAGATCACTCAATTAAACATATGTTAAAATGTCTTAAACCCACCAAAAACCTAAAACTTAAATAAATCTCAACCTTTTAAATCACTCTTTTTAGTTAACTTCATCCTCTCCTGAAGAGAAGAGTTACAATTCCCAGACTTATAAAGGGAGGATACAAAGATCATTGTCACAAAGTAGCTATGCTGCAGTTTAAAATAGTTATATTCACAGATCAGCTGGAAGCTATAAAGGTAATATGTAGACTAGACTTAACACTACATCACTCTTCCAATCAACCTCAAGCGTTTTCTTTAAGCACAAAACCATAAAGTATTTTTTCTTAAGTTATAATCAAATTCATTTTGTTTATTATTTGGAAGAGTCAGAGTTATTATCAAAGTATTAACTGATTGCTCTCTCTCTTATTTTCATTAGCTAAAGGAAAAAAATGTGTATATGTATTTATATTTTTCTGAAATAAAACAGCATGCATATTCTCTATAGTAATCTTCCAAACCCATTAATTTTTTTTAAAAAGTACTTACAGATAAAATAGTAAATGTTTATTAATTCAAATGTTTGCTGCCTGCATAATAAGTACTGAATGCCATTAAAGGCAGTAAGGACACAAAGATAAGTAAGACAGAAGTCTGTTTAACATGTAATTGAGCTGCTTATCAGCAAGCAGCTCATCTATTTTATATAATAACCAAAGAGACAAATCTAAGGTTATTTAATATAGTCAACCTATAGTTATCCGTGCCAAAGGCAAGTATAAATGATGCAGAACACATAATAGAATTTCAGTGTTGAGAATGAAACCAGAGAAAATTATTTATAAACATAAGGAAGCTGTACAATCATCTATTCATGAGCCACTTCCATGATTGATACAAAAATGCTTTTTTGGTAAATCCTTCAAACATGGCCATATTTTTCACGTTGATAAGTTCCTAGAATATATAAATCATCATTAAGAAACCATTTCAACTTCAACTTTAAAAGAGTCACCTGTAGCTTGAGGAAATCCAATAGCTGGGGCAAATCCAGCAGCCCCTGCATATGGTGAGGAAATGATTCCTGGTGCACCTAATGGGGAAGAGAAGCTGAAATAAATACACTATCTTCTATAAAGATGGTTATCAACACAATAAAATGCCCATATGAGGGTATATTGTTGACAAAGAGATTCTATTACGGAGTAAAGATTTGTTCAACAGATGATCCTTGTTGTGTTGTGTAAGAGCCTCTGCCACTTCCAGAGGCTAATCCCTTTCAACTGGGTTCAAGGTTCAAGACTACAAGCTAGAATGTTATTAATATCTCATTCTGAGTTATTAGTTTGCTACTTAGTTTTAGTTTATTTGGTTTTGTTATTTAGGTTGATATTCTTGCCCTTATTTAGAGCACTGTTTCTATGTAAAAATCATCAAATATTCACTAAACTATACTGTACCTGTGGGGTACAGTGCTGATAAAAAGAAATATGAAATAAAAATCCTTGCCTTTGAGAGGCTTTACAAACTAAAATTATGAATTATAAAAGATTCACATGCTGAGGATCTAGAGGTTTAAATACAAATATACTGCAAGTGGTCTAAGAAGAAGGGATTGCAAAGGATCTCAGTGACTGTCTGAAGGCTTCTCAGGAGGTAAAACTTGAGCTGGACGTTAAGTGAAAAGCAGTGCTTAGTGTGTATCAGATGCTAAACAAAGGCTGATATTCCTTCTCCATTTAGAAGCCTGGCAGCTGCGCACCATCAACAAATATAGGAGTTAGCTCTAAACCGTGGAATCATTACTAGCAGGAAAACAATCTAATTTAGGACAAATTAAGGTCGAGGTGATAGCAAGACATTCAAATGGCAATGCCACAAGGGGAAATGAGGGGGTAAACTCAGAATTTCTAACTATTACAAGATACAGATTTGTAAATCATCTATATAGAAATAAATGTGAAAGCCATATGAAGAAGAGCTCCACTAAAAAGGGCACAAGACAAGAAATGAAGAAAGCTAAAAATAGAACCTGGGAGTATTAGTACACTTATGTGTAAGAGGGACATTCTAAGAAAAAGAGAAAGAGAGAACAGCCTCAGAAAACAAAAGAGTGAATTATAGTCCCTTAGGATCTAGAGATGGAATTTCAGGGAGAGGGGTTCAATAAAAGTCAGGTAGAGTGAGAAACATAAACGCAAAGCAATAGTTTTAGAGGAACAGCGAGAAGCTAGGTTTTAAGAGTCAAAGGGAGGGATTTGGTTTTTTTTTTTTTTTTGTAATGATAGGGTGATATGCATATTTACAGGAAGTATGTATTTTCCAGAGGAGTTAAAAGATCACGTAAGTTTATTCTCTTCATTAAAGAGAATTATTTAACAGAATTTGTTAAATATGTGCTATGATTTATTAAAATAATTCAAGAAAATATAGTCATAAAGAGACTTCAGGGATAGAGCTAGCAGAGAGAACTGACAATAAATGAAGACACAAAAATGAGAACTGACAGAGTAACTGATGAAATAAGAGAAATATCACTGAAAGCACATTAGGAGGCAAGCATCCCTCTGGTGCTCAGGACGCACTGACTGACGCATACAAGAATCTCTGCCCTTGCTAAACTCATATTCAAGTAGGCTGAACGTCACAGGTAAAATGATTCCTTTTCATAACAAATAACTATTTTAAGGCATAGAGGAAGACTTACCCGAGACACTTCAATATGGATACGAGTTATTATGAAAATTTACACTGGGAAGTTAAATGAAAGAAGAAACACGGATGCTAAGTATTCACTCGACCCTTCCGTCTACCTCTGGCTAGTCACGTGACTTGCCGTGTCTCCTGCGGAACATACATCTGTATGCAGCACCAGTGCATTCAATCACATGACAGGAACACGCAGTCATGACACAGACCGCCTCTGCACAGAAGCGTGCAGAAGCATCATGGGTTCACACCAGCTCTCTGATTCCTTTCACCCTCTGCCACAAGAATGCCACGTCTCAAATGGAGTGACACTGTCAGCCTGGACCCTCGATCAAAAAGACATGTGAGGGAAGTTTGCAAAAGTTGACTCACAGTTGTTTAGGTGTCAGTTATGTGAGAGGAATAAACGTTAATTACTATAAATCACTGAGATGTGTCAGAAAGGCAAGGGAGATACTTTTAAAACAAAACAAGTCTAATATAAGTGGTTACGGGGGGGTGTGAGGTAGAAGATATGCAGTAGGTTTGAGAGAAATGAGGAAAATTTTTGATATTAACTCTCACTGAACATTAAATAGTAATAAATGAAAGAACTGGCAAACAGTTCCAGGGCCAAATTTTAAATAATTGTTTCCAAGTACAAGAACATTTGTTAATATTCGACGAAAGAAACATTTGTAAAGAGTTTCCATAAATCTACATTCCTCAAGTAAGCAGGAACAGAAATATTTTAGCAAATTAACCTGTTAGACACTGGTTTACACAAACTTTAAAGGAAAAGGTTTAAGATTTGAATAGCTATATCAGAGGTATTTTACATTTGGAAAATGTATTACCAATAGCAATTAAAGTAATACAAATAAATTAGCTACCAGCTTCAGCAGCAGTGCCTTCAGGACAAATAGATGACATTTTTATCTATGAAATTGGTTTATCAGTGTTTCAGTGTTTCTCAGTGCTATTATTTATAATAGCAAACCCTAAAGAAACAAGCTTAATGTCTAGATTGGAGAATTATTATATAAATTATGAGTCACTAGACAAAATACAAAGCCATTTGAAACATTACAAACAATATATACTATGGAAAAAAGGCACAATTACTGTTTTTTAAAAATGTGGCTATAGTAGCAGACTAAATAATAAAAACCAACCTTGTGGCAGATGTGTCCAATGAACAGTAAAAAGATCTTTTCTTAAAAAAAACCTAACAGCTAACAAGATGATTAAGAGTAACTCAGCTAAAAACCTAACTCTATCAAACAGCTTTGGTTTTATCATCCTCATGCGTAATGGACAAGATGCAAATCCCAAGGTTAGCCCAAAAGGAAGGACGTCAACAGGAGACCTCCATGACATTAATCCAACCGTATAAACCTAAAATAACTCATCCCATTACCTACTCCTCCTACCTTCAGAAGACTACAAGGAAAGCTGACTTTGTGTCTAACAGAGAAGAGATAAAAAAGTTCCTGAAAAGGTCTAACCAAAAGCAAGCTCTCATGCAAATTTGCAGCCTAAATTCGCATTTCTTCGGAATTCAAGGGAAAATAAACAAAATTATGGATTTAGATTGAAATGGTCCCAGAGACAGATCCTTTGATGTTGCAAACAAGTAAATTCTTTCTGGAGGAACATGCCACCTCGAGACTAAGCTTGAGACTAAGCTTGAGACTAACTCAAGAAGAAGAAAGTAGAAAAAGAAATATCTAATTGCAGAAAAATAACTGCGAAGACTTCAGACACTGGAATTATCAGATGAGGATTCTAAACAATATATTTGGAAAATTAAAAGCTATGCTGGAAAGTATAAGGCAGATGATACTTAAAGAATAAAGTTTCTAGAAATAAAAAGCACATTTACTGAAATTTAAAATTATCAGACAAGTTTAACAACAGATTAGACAAAGGTGAAGAGACCATTAATAAAATGAAAGGCCCTAAGGATTATTCAGGATGCAGCTCGGAGAGATAAAGGAACAAACAGGACAGAAAGTCTGAGATACTCAGAACAGAGTAAGAGAACTTAACAGGTCTAGTCAAAATCCCAGAAAGTAAGAAAAGAAGTAGTGTGAAGATGGCATATGTGAAAAGATCAATTTCTAGGACCAGTAAAAGACAACAATCCACCAAATCAAGAAGCTTCTAAAGGGTATGTAATAATATGTTATAGTAATTTTAATTTCCATTTTGCTGATGACTAGGGATGCTGAGCATCTTTTCATGTGTTTATTGCCACACATATATACCATCTTTTGTAAAATATTTTTTCAAATCTTTTGCCCATTTTTAATGACTTGTTTTCTTACTATTGAGCTGTGAATTCCTTGTATACCTTGATATAACTAATTTGTTTTCTTCAAGTCTGTAAGCTTGCCTTTTGGTTTTCTTGATGGTATCTCTCAAGCCACAGAACTTTTAAAATGTTGATGTACATACAATACATACATAAATCCTATTATGGTTTGTGCTTTCTGTGGTTTATCTAAGAAACGTTTGCATATCCCAAGGTTCCAAAGATTTTCTCCTAGTGTTTTTTAATCTAAGATTTACTTGTTTATTTATCGGTTTTGTTTTGGCCATGTCCCACTGCATAGCATGTTTTTTAGGTTTAAGTTTTACAGACAGGTCTAAGATCCATTTCAAGTCAATCTGTCAGTATGGTGTGAGACACTAATCTAAATTTATTTTTTCCAATATGGATATCCACCTATCCAAAAACTACTTGTTAGAAGATTTTCCTTTATTGAATTTTTACACTGGCAATTTTGCTCAAAATCAACTCATCCTACATATGTGGGTCAATTTTAGACCCTATACGCTTCTCTACTGATTTATATATCTATCTTTTCAACACTGTCAAAGTGGTTTGATTGCTGCACTTTATGTTAAGTCTTGCATTTATTTCCTTTCACTATTCTAGGCACTTTTCCATTTCTATGTAAATTTTAGAAGTTCAATGCATCTTACTAAAGTAAGAGAAAGAAATTAGAATATTTAGAGAAAGAAGAGTTAATCAAAGTTGCTGAATATGAAATCAAGAAACAACAACACTGCATTTGTATACTAGCAACACTTTGAAAACCAAATGATGGCTAAAATTTACACATTCTAAGCTCTTACGTACATTAGCACATATAATATTCATCACAACTCTTACCAGTTAAGTATTATTATTATGTTCATCTCACATATAAAAAGACAAAAGTACAGAGCAGTTAAGCAATTTGCCCCAAATTACACAGATCAAAAAGACTGGTTGAGAATTACAATCTAAAAAGTATAGCTCTTAGGAATAATTCTAACAAAACATATGTAAACATAATTTTATGGGGAAAAGTCATCAAACTTTACTCAAAGACATTAAAGAATATACAAATGGAGAGATGCACAACGTTCAAAATCTGGAAGACTCTATTGTAAAGATGTCAGTTGTCTTCTAAGTGATTTATAAAGTCAATATAATCTAATCAAAATCCTAAGAGTGCTTTTTCCCTCCTTTGAGGACTTGAAAAGATGATCCTAAAATTCCTAAGTGTAAATGGTCAAGAACTGCCAAGATACTCTTGAAGAATAAGAGACTTAACTCTGTCAGATACTCAGACTTGTGGTTATGACAAAAAGAATAAATAGACCATTGGAGCAATGCCCAGAAAACTACTTATGCAAATATTAACCTCTAGTTAATGGTATGTGTTAATAATTCTGAAACTTTTTGTGTATTATAGGATTGAGCAAATGGGTAAATATGTTGAGGCTAATGGAAAACTAGATTTCTCATTCCTAAAAAAGGAATCACAATATGAAAAAAAGAATGCTCAATTAGAATTGGAAGTATCAGTTAAAACTTGTGGTTTTTTAAAAACACACACACAGAAATATATTTATGAAGTACACATACATATCCACTTAAAGTTTCTAGAAGCAATGATACCCTATTATCAATGAGCGTATATAATGCCTTAATACTGATTTCCAAATACTATCTTCCACTAAAAGGAACCAGGGCTCATTGGAGAAATGGCTGACTGCAGTGCTAAGGGAGGGAAAGTAAAGAAGATTTGACATATCTTCTGCCAGAAAGTAATGAAGTGTGCATACAATGATGAGGACATGTCAAAAGGCCACAGAAACTTGTATGAAAGGGCTCCCACTGGCCAAATCTGGGATAGTTTGAACATAAAATGAAAAACAATAATATGAAATTACTGCCCATAGAATAAGAATTTACAAGTCCATGTTAATGTGAAAAAATAAATAGAATGAATAGTAAATAAGTCATACAGAGCTAATGCACAGTATAATAAATATAGACAATAGTAAAATTATGTAATGGGATAAATAATACTTGTATCAGCAATATTACACTATGTAAATACAAAGTAGCACATTATAAACCTTAAATTCACATAAATGTAATAAAAATGAATGAATGAATGGAGTGGTAAAAAAAAGTCCTTTATACTAAAATCCCAGCTACTAAATCAGGAGGAAAGATGAAATTAGCAAATCACCAATACAGCAACAACCATCACAGTGACAACTATTTTAGGCAATGGATATTAAAACTAAAGTATGAAGGACTTCCCTGGAAGTCCAATGGTCAAGACTTCGTCTTCCAATGCAAGCGATGCAAGTTCAGTCCTTGATTGGGGAGCTAAGAACCCACATGCCTCGTGTCCAAAAATCCAAAGCATAAAACGGAAGCAATATTGTAACAATCAATAAAAACTTTAAAAATGGATCACATCAAAAAAAAATCTTAAGAAAAAAACGAAAGGGTGAGAAGTTGTTTAAGAAACAGGCTGTTTATATAGTCTCTACATATCCTCCCTACAAAAATGTGTTTTTAATTACAAAGAGAAAAACAGTAAGAAAACTGGAAGAAACCACCTTAAGTGATCAAAGTTAACATCACCAGGAATAGGATAAACTGGTAGCATTCCTGATGTAATGAAATGAGAAAGACACAACATTATTTCAGCCAAAAACCCAGACACACATGTTGGGATACATTCTATTAAATAATCAACCCTGAACTCTTCAAAAATTTAAAGGTCATAAAAGACAAAGAATGAGGAAATGTTCCAGATTAAAGGCCTCCATGACACATGACTGATACTGGTTTGGATCCCTACTAGAAAAACATTTTCTTATAAAGAACATTATTTTCACAACAGGCAAAATTTTTAAAAGGTCTATGGATTAAGATAATGGTATCGTATGAATGTTAATTTTCTGATTTTGTTATTTACGTAAGAATGTCCTTGTTCTTGGAAAATACTCGATGAGTATTTAGAAGGGACATCATGCCTGCAACTTATTTTCCAATGACTCAGAGGAAGAAAAAAATACCACGCACACATACACAAAGAGAGATGATAAAGTAAATGTGGTGTGATGTTAATAATCAGAGAATCTGAAGGATATAGGGGATTCTTTCAACTATTCCTGCAACTTGAAGTACTGCAATAAAAAGTTACTAAAATACTATAAACTTTAGAATATTCTAAGTGTTTATATTTATAATGTCAAAGTCATATAGGATTTTTTAAACATGACACAAAAACACAAACATAAAGGATATGGCTAATAAATTTGGCCATATATAAATACCATGAAGAGAATGAACCAATAAGCCAAAACTGATAGAAACTATTTGCAACACATAAAACCAACAAAAAGACTAGTGTCTAGGATATTAAAGAATTCCTACAAATAAACAAGAAATGACAAGAAACTAAATACAAAAACAGGCAAAAGAATTAACAGAAAATTCATAAAGAAGAATGGCCAACAAACATAAGTTCAACCTGATGGCTAATCAGGAAAATTTCAAAGCAGCACTGTTCATAATAGCCTCAAACTAAAGTAACCCAAATGTCTATCAATAGTAGCATAGATAAACCAACTCTACAATATATTCATACAGTGGAAATCTATACACTTGACAGTGTTGAAAATGGATAAGCAAGAGCCACATATGTGCACATAGATGAATCAAAAAGAAAAACAGTGTGATTCCATTTAAATAAACTTCTAAATATAGGAGAAAAATTTTTAGCACTTAGGGCTGCATAATGAGTAGTAAAAAACCAAAACCAAACCACAGGAGAAAAGCAAAAAAGCAAAAGCAGGACTACCATCAAAAATTTGAGACTACAGTTATATTGGAGCAGGAAGAATGGGAACACAATAAATGAGAGGGGGTACAAATGGTGCTTCTACAGTATGTGTATACACTTTATTTCTTAATCTGAATAGTATGGATATTTAAAACTGTATTCAGGGGCTTCCTTGGTGGCTCAGTGGTAAAGCATCTGTCTGTCAATGCAGGAGGATCTTTGATATAGGAAGGTCCCACATGTCATGGAGCAACTAAGCCCATGAGACACAACTATTGAGTCGTGCTCTAGAGCCCAAGAGTCACAACTACTGAAGCCCATACGCCCTAGAGCTCATGCTCTGCAACAAGGGAATCCACCGCAACTAGAGAGTAGACCCTGGCTCGCTGCAACTAGAGAAAAAGCCACATGGCAATGAAGACCCAGCACAGCCATAACTAACTAACTAAATGAAATTAGTAGAATAATGTTAAACATTTCATGAAAAATAAAAAAAACTATTTTAAAAAACTACATTCACATATTTTTACAAGCTTTTCTATAGAGATAATATATACTATTATCTCTAAAACAGGTCAGGAAGACCCCAGAATGCTTACAACTTAGCTCTAAGAACCTGAAAGGGTAATCTTTAAAAGAACAGCTAGTGAAAGAAGGAACAGTCTGGGAAGTGTAGCATTTTCGAAGCCAAGAGAAAAAAAGAGGGAATAGTGAACCATGTCAAATATTTGTGAGAGGCAGAGTAAACTTTCATATAACACCTAGAGGTATTGTTCTCTGTTTGATAAATTGCTTATCTGAGAATGTACATACTATTTGCAATGACAAAGGACTTATTAACACAGTAAGAAAGGATAGTAACATTTTGATATTTTATATTCAGAAACCAAAATTCTTAATCGTATTAAAATGTCCTCCTCCCACAATGCAGAACATTAATTACACCAACAATATGTATTCAATTACTGGAATACGTGCAGTTCTGCCCTTGATAGCCAAGCTTTGGTAAACTTGAATGACACCCCAGTTTCTATCACTTGTTATTAAAATGCTCATTACAAAGACCTCTGGCTCTGCCAAGTTGTACATATGAGTAGAGGCTGATAATAAATACAGCCCCCTTCAGCATCTACAAGGGATTGGTTCCAGGACACTCCCAGCCCCCAACCCTGTAGATACCATCAAAATACAAGGATGCTCGAGTCCCTTTATAAAATGGCACAGTATGTGTATATAATCCCTGCACATCCTCCTTGAAATCATCTCTAAATTGTTTATAATACCAAATATGTTGTAAATGCTATGTAAATAGTTGTAAAGACAATGTAATGCTATGTAAATAGTTGCTGGTACAAGGCAAATTCAAGTTTTGCTTTTTGGAACTTTATGAAACTTTTTTTTCCTCCAAGTATTTTTGAACTGTGGTTGGTTGAATCCACAGATGCCAAACCTGTAGATATGGAAGGCCAAATGTATAAAACACAAAAACTTGGTCAGACGAAAACAGAAACTTTAACAATTCAGGGGCATGAACTGAACAATCCACTTGACTTTTTTCAGTTATAAATAATAAAAAGCTTTTAAATTTACTGTTTTCTAGAAAATTTGGACAACTATTTGGCTAAGGATTCTTTTTTCTCACCTGTAAAATGAAGATAAACTAAATCCCACTTAAAGTCTCAATTAATATTTTAGGTGTCATCTGGGAAAGAAAAACCAATCACGAAGGGTAATAAAATTTAATACCTTATCTAAATAATAAACCACATTTGAGTGCTGCAAAGCCAAAAAGTACATTAACCTAGTGATATATTCAACCAGGCTATTCACTACTTTTCCTTTTACATAAAGGTTTACTTCAAAAGTTTAGATTACTGAGACCTGATCGTAAATAAAAGGAAGCTCTTCAAAGCAACATTAGCATGAGTAATGCAGAAGACTGTATTTTTATTAGTGTAAAAATGCAATTTCACACAAACTTAGGGTAATTATGAAAAGTTCTGATGTTTAAAAAACAAAAATCCTCTTCTTTGAATAAAGAAAGAACGTACTACCAATTTAGGACCTTGTTTTAAAATATCACTGCTTTAAAAAGGAGAAGTATTTCTCTCAAGAGCACTTATGCCAATATTTTGCTGGCTATAAATCAACTTGTTTAAACCAATGGTAATATATAAGACTATTAATTTCAGACAAATGGTTGTATGGTTTATAAAGAATGAGCAATATTCTTTAATTAATGTTAGAAAATAAATTCAATTTTAGGTATCCACTTGTTTTTGACAACTAACAGAATCTACTAATATTAAGATGAACACATTTTTGTTCCATGAGTCTCCCTTTTCTTTAGAAATCCTGAGAGAAACCAAGAAGAAATTAGCTGACATATATGGATTAACAAATTAAACTTTTAACTTCAGAAAGCTTTTTCTATGAACCAGAACAGAACTACTCACCAAAAGCAGCAGCCATAGGGGATTCAAGGGATGGCTGGCCATCACCAGTGGGAAGGTCTAAGCGAGTGAAGTCTCTGCTTTTGTCATTATTATATTTCACATTAAGGCTGGTGAGCTTGGAGAAGTCAATACGCAGAGTGCAGCATGCATTATAGATATTCTGGCCATCCAGAGCCTAAAGCATGTAAGAAAGGGACTGATGTTTTGCAAGACAACAATAAATCAAGTAGCCTCTACTTTGACAAAAAGTGGCAATCAGGCATAAAGCAGAGAGGACCAAACTAAAAGCCAAAGAATTGTATCTCCTTTTACCTTAACTGTGTGAGCCTAAGAGAGAAAATAAAAACTCTATTTCTCAGTAAAGAAATAAAGAAAAGAAATTTTTCTTCTGTAAAGTGATAATCTCTATTTTATCTATGGTATGATCAAATTGAAGAGGAGAAATGTATAAGCTTGAAAAACCATAATACATTATTGTACACTGTACTAATTATTGTTATGATTATTTTTAAATGTTTAAATATATTTAAATTTTACATTTCATCTTAATTCATATTAGTATAGTCTATATAGGTTAAGATGATATAAAGTCTTTGTAAATGGTACTTGTCAGAACCACAATATGTGAAACAGTATCAACCACTTTTTTTTGTTGTTGTAAATTTATTTTCTTTGAGTAACAAGCTTGAGGGAAGTTTTAAGTCAGAGCAGATACAAGACCAAAAATTAGCAATCTCTTCTTTCATAATGATAAAGATCTCCCAAAGGGATATTTATAGCTACTTATGACTTCCACAAACACTTGAATTTACAAAATTAGATACCAGAAACTAAAACACAAAAAATAAAACAAAGAACAAATATACTAAAAAACGCTTAATTATCGTAATAGTTACTGATGAGTATGCCATCATGAAGGTCCAGAACAATCCATGCAGGGAGAGGATACAGCAAATATCAGTGTGATTCCTAGTCAAGAGCTCGACACTGTGTGACACACACAAGTGCCGTCAAACCTTAGTCTCTGTCTTCAGAAAAAAATTAGCAATGATTCAGATACTGATACAAGATAGAATCAGGGTTAGGGATAGATCTCAACAGGAGATGGATCAAACATAACCAAACTTAATGTGAAGTTTTATATCTTGTCAAAAGTCAAGCACTTGTGTGCTAAAAATAAAGACAGTATGAATTGAGAGCAGCATACTTCCTAAGATTTAATGTCTATCAATTTAGAGCTCAATGAGATTTGACAGTGAATATGGTTGCAAAAATATAGAAATCAATCATTCTTTGGCTCACTTAATAGAAGTAAATGAGGGCACTAGAGCAAAGATAATTCTATTCTATTAGTTAGATTATATCAGGAGTACTTTGCTCAACTCTAGACTTCAAATACGACAAACAAAAACGGGTCCCAGAAATATAAGAAATGATACGTGATTTGAAACCATTTCATATGAAGAAAGAAGTAGCTTTTAGACTATAAAAAGAGCATATGGAACAGTACATTCAAAAATGGTAAATTAGTTTGTATATTTTATTACAATTTTTAAAAAAACATAGTAAACTACAGCAAAGGAGAAGACATGATGACTTTCTTTGGTATCACTGAAGTGACTATAATAACAATTGAAAAATGAAATAAAGATCATAATTACCATTTTGGCATAATGTGCATTCAGTGGGTCAGCATACTGAAGCAAGGCTTGAAACTGATTATTCTTTGTAAAGGTGATAATCTTTAAGACTGTGCCAAATTTAGAAAATATCTGGAAAAAAGTTCACATTAGGTTAAATTCAAGGGAAAAATTTAGCTAACTTATCTTTATAAATAAACTTGATTCATAAATCTCAGTTTTAAATGAAAATAATCTCCTTATTAAAACTGCTGGTACCAAACTTATTTAAATCAAGCCTAAGATGTTCATGTTCTAACATCCATACATGGCTTAAAACAGTGCCTGACATACAATAGGAACTAAATATTTAACCTATTTTATAACTTGTCATAATTGGCACAGTACTGAAACAGAAGGTTATAACAGGAATTAATTAATGCCATGAGATAATGGTTGCAAAGCATATACTTAGAAATGGAAGAGTCACACAGATCAACTATTTCAGCCTGAGAATCAGCATCTACTTCCTGAAATTTTTATAGAAAGGAAAACTACAAAATATTTAACAAAATGAAGAACAAAATGTCCAATGCTCTATTAATTCATCAAATAGTCATAGAGAATCGCTGTAAGCTCTGAAAAGTCAGGAGTGAACAAAATAGAAACAAGAATCTCAGCACTGGTTCATCAATTTTAAACAACAGTACCATATTAATGCAAGATCTTGATAATAAGGGAAACAGTATGTCTGTGGGGGTAAGGAGGTATATATATTCTGCTCAAAGTGTTTTGTGAACTAAAAATGCTCTGAAGAATTCTAATAAGAAAACAAAATGCGAAACGGGAGAAAAATTAGAAAAGGCAGAAAGAGAATGGGGGAGGAAACCACACACAAGCGCAGTAAGCAGGAAACAGTTATCAACTGGCAGATGTATGTCCAGATAGATCTTGCCAGGTACATAAAAACGTCACTTTTAACGTCAATGTTCTAAATATGCGAATTAAAATACATAACTGTTTGAGTGGGCTTTTTAAAAAGCATATGCAAGACCCAACTCTAGGTTATTTGAGAGAAATCCACTTTAAATATAAAGACGTAAGCTAAAGAGAGAGAAAGATACACCACACTGACACTAATTTTTAAGAAAAGCTGGCAGAGCTATATTCTTTTCCTACAAAGCTGACCTCTGAAGAAAAATTATCAGGGATAATGAGGGATGCTATATAAGATAATGGGAGTCATTTATCCAAGAAGACAGAACAATCTTTAAAATGTATGTGTGTAACAAAAAAGAACCAAAATACTTAAGAAAAAAAGCTGCTAGAACTACAAAAACACTATTGTTGTTGGAGACTTTAATAATATCCCTCCAATACAGACTTATGGATAAGTCTGTATTGAGACTGTGAACAAACATACGGATACCAAAGGGGAGAGGAGTTGGATCTAATTGACATTTATAGAATAATATATCCAATATCAGCAGACTACGCATGAACACCAAGATAGATATATTCTGAGCCATAAAGCACACACAAATTTAAAATAATAAAAATCATACAATCGATATTCTCACAATTATAGATTTAAACAAGAAATCAGTAACAGGAAAAAAACACCTAGAAAATCAGAAGAAAGGAAGAAAGAAAGAAGGGAGTCTCTGCTCTTGTAAGGAAACACAAGATAATAAATACGCAAATAAATAACAATACCTGGTCACATAAAAGTATTTTGTTTTAAGCATAAAAGGGAAAGGGATGAGCATGATGCAAGCTGGGAAGGTGCAAGGGTGCTCAAGGAAGGCCTCTCTGAAGAGTCTCTGGAGAAGAGGGATAAGCAGAGTACAGTATACACCCATCCACAGATGAACGAATAAACAAAACGTGGTGCACACATACAATGGAATACTATTCAGCTTCAAAAAGGAAGGAAATTCTCACACATGCTACAATCCTGATGAACCCTGAAGACACTGTCATGTGAAATAAGCCAGTTTCAAAACAGCAAATGATGAATGATTCCACTTTTATGAGGAACCTTGCTGTTGTTTAGCTACTAAGTTGTGTCCAACTCTTATGACCCCACGGACTCTAGCCTGCCAGGCTTCTCTGTCCATGGGGTTTCCCAGGCAAGAATCCTGGAGCGGGTTGCCATTTCCTTCTCCAGGGGACCTACCCAACCCCGGGATCGAACCTGTCTTCTATATTGGCAGGTGGATTCCTTATACCACTGAATCGAGTCAAACAATTCTTATAAGAGATCAACAAGACTCGTGAAACTAATTTGTCTTGGAAGGGATCACCAGAAAATTCCATTCTTAAAGATGGAGTCTGAAGGCTCTCTATTGAAATTTAAGATGTTTTAAAAAAATATAGGTAATTTCATTATGGTCATACTTCAGGGGTCAAAATGTTGAGACCTTAATCCCTCATATCACTCTATTTTGAAAAACACTAAGACATTTTTGTTTTGCTCTTTTAATGAAAGGTTTGGTCTTATAATAAGTACTTCCTCAATACACCCTCATATCCTAGAGAATAAAGTTTATAAAATAATACCAGGGACTTCCCTGGTGGTCCAGTGGTTAACAATCTGCTCTACAAGGTTTGATCCCTACATTCCCCTGGTCGGGAAACTAGTAAGATCCCATATGCTGTGGAGCAACTAAGCCCATGTGCCACAACTAGAGAATGTGCATGCTGCAACTACTGAGCCCATGCACCACAATGAAATATCCCATGTGCCACAACTAAGGGCCGGCACAGTCAGATAAATAAATATCTTTAAAATGTATGTATATACACACACACATATATATAAATAAAAGGAGATATATTTAACTGCCTAACTTCCCTCCTTCATACTGCAGACACAGGTAGTGTTCTAAAGTACAAGTCAGATTACATTTTTCCCTACTTAAAATTCTTCACCATCTCCCCATTATCCATACAGTAAAATCCAAGTTCTCTGGTATAACATACACAATCTCTCCCTGGTGTACCTCTCCAACCTCATTTCCTGACACTTTTCATTTTACACTACTTATTTACACTTTTTATTTTATACTATTTACATAGCAGTTCTCCAGATACACCAAGCGGTTTCAGACTTCTACGCCTATAACATGTGACTTTTTCCCTGTTCCTGTATCTCTTTACACAATATCTAGGAAATTTTCATTTATTCTCTTTCAAAACTCAGCTCAGGCAATAATGCCACCAGAAAATTCTTAGCCTCACCCAAACCTCAATAGAGTTCATTTTCTTTACCAAATATTTTTATCCCTTTCCTGGCCTCATACAAATACTTGTCTTGCTGTTTTACTTATACTGTATTATACATTTGTCTATATATGTCTCCTTTAATTAGACTGAAAGTTCCTTGAAGGTATATTGCTTGTCTTGGTCATTTCTTTAGCATTGAGTACAATTCCTAGCACATAAGAGGCACAGAGTAAAAGTTTATTATTAATTGATAAAAAAATTATACTCTGAGACCTGACTGAAGAATAACGGCAATATGCAAATTTTAAAATGATAAACATTTTTTATGTAAACTTGTTAACAAAGTAACAAGAACATATAGTTTGTTCTAAAATTTGGGATTTTTATACTGTATTATGCTATAGGACCTAGTTCATTTCCACTTAATCTTCAGATTTTGTTAATGTTTAGATCCCTGTCTCTCATTTAATTTGAACAACAGCCTGAAGTATATCCTCCCTGGCAGATGTGTTTGGCTGTATAATTTTCATCTGAATGTGCTAAGAGAATATAAATGTACTCATCTGGCTAACCATGCTCTCTAGAGCTCCCTGGATTGTATTTTCTGAGGAGCTACAAAGATCAATCTGGTATTATTAAATAAAGCAAGCAAATACCAGTATCAGGGAATTCTGCAATGCCTGAAGTGTGGTTTTTAACAACTTTTTATAATTATCAAAACACTTGTTTTTAAATAGATTTGGTCTCAAAAGATCAATGTTTAGGAAAGTTTAATATATATTTTTATTGATTACAAGGTCTTTGACTACTTCCCTAATATATATACTTTGCTGTCATAAATACAAACACACACACAGACTCAACTCTTGATATGTCTTGTGCATTTTAATCTTTTCAAACTTTAAAATGGGACTAATAAAATACAAGAGATCACATTCTGGTAACATTAATCTTCAGGGTGATGAATATTAATAAAGAGTGATAAAGAGAACTTGCCAGAAACTGAAAATGTTCACTAGTATTCACTTGAAAAAAGCATTATTCATACTAGAAATTTCTAAAATAGCAAGCACATTGGCCACAATTTGTTTACAATAGTTTTTGTAAGCCAACAAAAAAGGTGACTTAAAAATCAGAATTTGGGGGCTTCCCTGGTGGCTCAGTGGTAAAGACTCTGCCTGCCAATGTAGGAGACACAGGTTTGATCCCTGATCCAGGAAGACCCCACACGCTGCGAACAACTAACTAAGTCTGTGTGCCGCAACTATCAAAGCTGTGCCCTAGAGCCTGGGAACCACAACTACTGAGCCCAAGGGCCACAACTACTGAAGCTCATACACCTCAGAGCGTGCACTCCAAACAAGAGAAGCCACTGCAATGAGAAGCCCATGCACTGCAATTAGACAGTAGCCCCTGCTTGCCACAACTAGAAAAAAGCCTGCAGAGCAACGAAGACCCAGCAGTCAAAAACAAATAAGTAATTTTTAAAAATTAGAACTTTATATTACTAGTGTTGATTCTTTTATTTGATACAATAATCATTGATTTTTGCAAGCTATTTATCTTTATACTTCGATTCAAAAAGGACTTATCTGTCTTTCATCCTGAAGAGATTCATCTATTGGACATCTGTTGGACATAACTACCACCACACATGATGGTACTTCAAAGTAATAGATTCCAAAAAAATACTGTTTTGCCTTACTCCATTAGTGGACAAAGAAATTTTTTGGAACGCAGGGTTGAGTTTACATACGGATCAGTTGATGAATGCTTTCTTTACCTGCAAATACTAAGTGATGCCATTCAATCCCGCGGCCTTAAGTGCCAGCCATATGCAAATGATCACCAATTTTCCAGTCCTGAATTCTTATGCTCCATACAGACTTATTTTCCAAATGTTTCTTCAACATCTCCCATTGTATGTCTAACAGGTATCTCCAATTTAAGTTGAAAATATACTCTTGATTCCTCCCCTATCTCCCACCCTTGCCCCACATCTTTCCCCCCCTCAGTCTTTACTATCTAGTATAAGATGGCTCTGTTTTACCAGTTCACATCCACAATCTGGAAAGCATTGATGGTTAATCTCTTTCTCTTCATAACTCACATCTACTCAACCCATCAGCACATCTCTCCAAATACACATGTAATCACCACTTCCAGTGCCCACATCCCCACCTGGGTCACCACCATCACTCATCTGGACTATGATAAGAGCCTTCACTTATGCCTATGTGTGTGTGTTAGTCACTTAGTTGTGTCTGACTCTTTGCAACTCCATGGACTGTAGCCCGCCAGGCTCCTCTGTCCATGGAATTCTCTAGGCAAGGATACTGGAGTGGGTTGCCGTTTCTTTCTCCATCACTTATGCCTGCAGTTCATTCTTAACATAGCAACAGGAGTGATTCTGTTAAAACGTTCAGCCTGTCATCTCACTCCTCTACTCAAAATCCACCACGGCTTCCTATTTTACTCAGTGTAAAGATGACAAAGGCTCTGCATCATCAAGTCTTAACCCCTTCTCGGAGCCCATCAGTCATAGCTTTCCTATTTTTTTTACATCCAATGACAGTCTTTTTTCTGATATTTGAATACATTAACCACACTTCCATTTTAGGGACTTTGCATTTGCTGTTCTTTCTGACTGGATCATTATTTTACCACATATACTCATAATTTAACACCCTCACATTCTTCAAGCTTCTGCTCAAATGACATCATATTGTAAATACTTTCGTTATCTGAAACTTCTCTCATCTGAAATAGCACCATTCCCATCTCAGTCACTCTTAATTCCCCCACCATGAGCTAAAGGAAAAACACTAGCTTCCACAGATGTTTGAGAGCAGTTTAGCTGTCAACTCTTCAGCAGAGAATACAGAAAAATTTGCTAATTATAACATGTGTAACCAACTCTACTCTTCCATGTATTTCCCAATCACAATATGTATCACATTTCATGCTATTACTTACATCTTACCCAGAAGGCAATAAGAGCAAGGATCTGTTTCTTACAAAGCAAATGCTAGTTTCTTACTAGCATCTAGTAAGTACAGTGAACATTTCTTGAGCACTTACTATGTAACAGGCACTGCTGTAAGTGCTTCAAATGCATCAACCCATGAAATCCTCGTAAGAAAGGTATAAAATAGATACCATCTTCACCCCCATTATATAAATAAGAAAAAGACATAGACACAGCAAGTTTCTTGCCCAAGAATTATAGAGGTAGTAAGTGGTGGAGCTAGGGTTCAAACCAGCTCCAGAAACTGTATCCTTTATTACTATACTATACTTAAATTGGCTAATGGAATAGAGTGCCCGGGGTAAGGGCTTAGTTAATGTAATTAGAGAAAGACACTCTGAGGAGGTGAATTTGAGCTGAAAATGGAATGATGTAGATTCAGCTAAGTGGCTAGGCCTAAGAAATAGAAGACAGAAATGGACTAAGACACAAATAAGAAGGGTAAGAGGAAGTGGGTCAAAGAGCCAAAAAAGCCGGGGTGCTAAATAAGCAGAACAGTCAGGAAGTGAGGTTACAGAGACAGTGAGAGGTCTGCATATGGGGGCATTAAGGGCCCTGGTAAGGAATTTCGCTTTTTGCAACAGCAGTGTGAAGGAGGATTAAACAAGAGAGTGCTATAACTAAAGGGCTGAGAGTCCTGTCCCAATGGTTACCATTGACGACTCAGAAACACTTCTCTTCACTTAAAGGACCCATGATCTTTTGGGAGAGAACAAGGTTTGTTACTGGTCTCAGGGAAATGACAAATGGAATAACAAAACAGGACCACACAACCTGGGCTAAGTTCACTGCTGACTGATAGCAATGTTGAGCCACAGGGGCAATAACATCTTTTGTGAAGCAACATAAATTATTAGCAGCAGCTACAGTGTTACAGGAGCAAAAGCAAACAAAAAGTGCTGATGGATCACAGAGAGCTCAATGCTTCTTGGTGGGATAAACAGAAGAGACGAAAATCCAGCAGGACAAAGAAGCCAGTCAATTAAGTAACTGCTGAACTCTTTTAGGAAACAACAGTGGCTGTGAATACCACTGCTAAAGCCCTCCACAGGACATGCTTCACAAATGCACATATTTAGAAAATGGTGCTCAGGAAACTATCACAGGGAATAAAGTAGGCATAATAAACGGTGTATTTTGATATTCACGTGCAGAGCATGTGAACCATGTGCTGTGCTCAGTCGCTCAGTCCTGTCCGACTCTTTGCGACCTCACGGACTGTAGCCCGCCGGGCTCCTCTGTCCATGGGATTCTCCAGGCAAGAATACCGGAGTGGGTTGCCATGTCCTCCTCCAGGGGATCTTCCCAACCCAGGAATCGAACCCAGGTCTCCCGCATTGCAGATGGATTCTTTACTGTCTGAGCCACCAGAGAAGCTGAACATGAACCATATTAGGAAATATATCTGAGCTCTTATCACAATTGGTACAATGACTGTGGGGAAAGTAACAACTTCTAAGGTCCCCAGTTCCCTTATTTGTAAAATGTGAGAACAGGAGAGGATACATTTCAATTGTTAGATATAAGTGCACACATACAACCCCCCATGACTCTTCATTCAGTAGTACAAACACAAAGGTTTAGAAAACAGCTACAATGATTCTAAATTGGCCTAGGGTTATGCTGTTTAATATTATATGTATTGAGATATAAATATGAAAATAAGCATATAATATGTTTTAGTGTTTTAAAATAATTTTTATATATAGGTTGTCAAGTATAATGAAATGGAATACTGGAGCTGACATCAGGAGGCTTGAATTCTAACTGGTTCTTCAATTACTCTTTACAATACTCATCAATTATCAGAGGTTTAGTTTTATTCATTACAAAATTATGTAATAACCAGGTGACAGATCTTGCAATTCTTAAATTCCGTCTCTTCACAGTAGGCCATGATGTGATACACTGCCTCTTATCAAGACAGTTTAGACACAGTAATAGATAGTCTATGAAAGTTATGTTGAGAGTCAGTATTTAACTTGGTTATTTCCATATTACATGTGAAGTTACTCATGTCTTCCTTTTAGAGTTTTAAATAAAAGTACTCAAATATATGGAGGAGTCTATAGAAACAAATTTGTTGTTTTCTATATTGATGTTACTTTCTCAGGAATAACTAGTACCAATTTTTTTTTTTTTTATAGCAGTCTATGCTTTGTTCATTTTCATGCTTAGGTATAAAAACACAGAATTCCTACATACCTTTTTAAATCATGTATCTAGGCTAGAAAAAGTAGGCTTTCAAAAAACTATTTCTAACTGACACTATTCCTTGCATGAAACAGGATGCTGAAGCCTTTTATTATTTAAGTAAATATATAAACCAGAATCAACAACCTGAAAAACTAAAGATAGAAAACATTAAAAGTTACAGAGGTCATATTTTGACTCTGCTTTCATAAGAGTGTCCCTCCTTACCTGATGAAGAACATCCAGGGTAACAGGATAAAAGAGGTTTTCAATAATTATTCGGAGCACAGGGCTCTGCCCAGGTAGGACTGTGCCTTCATTGGCAGGAGCTCCAGGAAGGGCCAGACTTCCTGACTGGACAGCACTGACAGCCTGCAGGGCAGCTTGGGCTCTCTATATAACAATCCAAAATGAGAACTTGTGGTTACACAGACACATTATATAATCCTTAGTTGATGTAAATTAATATGAAGTACTACAGTTAAATAAAAATATACATATCTGTTAAACTTTCTCTGGAGGCATATATCCTAATATTGTAATCAGTCAAGAATCAAAAGTCTTGTTTTCTTATCACAGTGACACAATATTTAAGAAAGTTGCCTAAATTTACTTGAATAAATGAAAAAAATACAGCCAAAAAAGAAGAAAATTTGTATATAACTTTCATATCCTAATTTTTTAATGACAAAAGGGAAGAAAGCAATGTGAAAGTAACATTAAAGACCACTTAAAAAAAATCACTCAAATTCCTCTGGGTGGCACATGATAGGCATAAACATGGAGGAGCTGTGGTGGTTCAGAGTGGGGCAGGGAGGGCATCCTGGCATGGAACATCAGAACCTGAGCAAAAAGAGGAACGCATTCACCTGCCTGGCAAGGGGAACCTGAGCCCAAACAAGGTAAGCAAGGCATCTGTGAGTGGGTGGCTCACCGCCAGCTGTCAGAACCTGGGGAGCATAAGAAGGGTAAGAAAGATATCCAGGGGAGAGCAGCCTAGCCAGGATTATCAGAGCCCAGAGAGAGTCAAGAAGAGGGCCACAGGGAATCGGGGGCTTCCCTGGTGGCTCAGTGTTAAAAGAATCCACCTGCAATGCAGGAGATGTGGGTTCGATCCCTGGGTCAGGAAGATCCTCTGGAGAAGAGAATACCTACCCACTCCAGTATTCTTGCCTGGGAAATCCAATGGACAGAGGAGTCTGGGGGGCTACAGTCTATGGGGTCACAGAAGAGTTGGACAAAACTTAGCAACTAACAAAAGCAGCTGCAGGGATAGGTAGCCAATGTAGTAAAGATAATTCGAGTAGGGAGGTCAGTCCATGGGGCCTGAATGGAGTAAGGAATTCAACGGAGAGGCAGCCTGGCATGAGATGTTAGAACCCAAGAAAAGGAAGTCAGAAAAGTTTCTAAATATGATGCTCTATTAAAAGGAACCGGGGTGCTCTAAAAAATGTCTAATTCTAAAACTGGAGCAGGAAAGCACAAGATGAATGTACAACATTTCCAGTTTTGTGGGGTTTTCTTGTTGTTTTGTACCAGAATGCAAAACAGTTTTCAAAGAACAACAGAAGCAAGCCAAAAGGACATAGAAGACAGCTTGAAAGGGACTCCCGCTGGCATTATTTGAGAACCAAAATAATGACTGTAACAAATAAAAACCCATCAAATAAAACAGGAAACCTTTAAGTCCACAAGCTGATAGAAAATGACAATTGATAAGGAACAGTCTATTTACACTGCCTTAAAGTACCTCCCCTCAAATACTTTTCTTTCCCCCTTTGTAAGTCATAACTTTATAGTGGGGAAACCAGGCAAACACCAGTCAAATCAAGTGATCAAAGAGCACACCATCTGTAATGCAGCAAATTGAAATTATGTGCCGCCTGATATGATGCAATGAGAAAAAAAGAGCATTACTTCTGTGATGTTCCTGTCAAAGCTGCATACACTGAATCTTATCAAAAGGAAACATCAGACAAACTCAAATTGAGGGATAGCCTAGAAGATGAGTAGCCCATAATTTTCAAAAGTATCAAGGTTATGAAAGTAAAAAAAAAAAAAAGAAAAATAACTTACTGTTTCAGATAAAAGGAGACTAGAAGATATGATTTCTAAATGAAATATGCAACTCTGAATAATGCTTATTCTGCTAGAACAAACATCACTGGGACAACTGGCAAAACTTGAATGGGGGCTGAGGGTTGAAGGGAAGTAATACATCAGTGTTAATTTCCTGATTTTGACCAGTGTATTCTGGTTTGTAGAAGAATATCCTTCTTTGAAGGAAATGCACACTGAAAGTTTGGCCAATGAAGACAGGCCAGATTAATAGTTTTTTCCCAAATGCCTCAAGTAATCAGAACTTCTTCGTATTATATTTACGACTATTTTTAAAAATTTTGTGACTGTCTCAAAATTTAAAACAATTATTAGGGTGAAAAGGGTGAATGGAAGAGAAAAAAGCATGGTTAATAATTAGTGAAATTAAATGCAAGTTTTTAATCAATCTTTTGTTCTGTACTTATAATTTCCTAACAATAGTGATAATGAATAAAATGTTTGTGCCACAAAATGAAAAAAGTCCCACCACTTTAATGCAGATTCTTTCATTTCTACATCTTGTATTCACTTGCAATTTTAAAGATCATAGTATTGTGTCACAGTACTTTGTTATTCTATATTAACATTTATTTTGTTTTCATGACTTTAATTTTAGTTTACTATTTATTATACCATCTTTCAAAAGTGGGATGAGTAGCTTTTTAACATTTTGTTATGAAAAATAACATTAAAATAAATGTCTTTCTGAAAAGTGGCTGTCTTTTCTGTATGCTTAATAATTGAACAACTTCCACTTTTGTACTTATATACAACTCTTTTTTAACAACATTTTTATGCCATACAAACACTTTTATGTATCAAGTAATACTCAAACTGCCAAATGTTCAGTTTCCAAATCTCTGAGAATATACGAATTATTTGAATATTTTGTATCATTAAATATATATGCACCTGTAAAGTCAAGTGTGTGAAATACTGAGCACCCCAATTCTGCTTCACACATAGCAGTTTATCTATTTTATACTGGGCTCCCCAGGAAGATTTTATTTGGAAAACAGGATTGTACTGCTTTTAAATTTGAAAACTGGCTCACAGTCCCACTTTAAGCCTTTAAATAGGCAATGATGAGGTTCGGAGGTCATTCAAAAGAGACTCAATTAACACAGGGATTAGAATTAGCAAACAAGAACATTAAAGTAATTATTATATCTGTATCAAGTGCTCGTGCGCACATGCGCGCGCACACACACACGAAAGGTTAAGTAGACACACAAACAGTACTGTCCAACAGAATTTCCTATGATAATGAAAATGTTCGACATCTACAGTATATTGGATACTAGTCACTGGTGGCTAGTGAGCACTCAAAACGTACCTAGTGCAACTGAGGAACTGAATTTTGAATTTTGAATTTATTTAAATTTATTCACATTTAGCTAGCAGCTGAGGGCTTCCCAGGCGGCTCAGTGGTACAAAATTCACCTGCCAGTGCAGGAGATCTGGGTTCAATCCCTGGGTTGGGAAGATCCCCTAGAGGAGGGCATGACAACACACTCCAGTATTCTTGCCTGGGGAATCCCATGGACGGAGGAGCCTGGCGGGCTACAGTCCACAGGATCACAACAGAGTTGGACACGACTTAGTGACTAAAGAACAACAAGCAAGCAGGTACCATATTAAATCTACTAAACAACAAGCTAGCAGTTACTCACAACTTTAGAATGTTTAGGAACAGATATCAACACAGTGAGGCTCTCAGTGGAATAATGGTTCCTTTTTCTCTCACATCATCCTGAGATTTAATCATCTTATCAAAACTAAGCCTGAATAACTGAAAGTAAATTTAACCTCACTGATATTTTTTTTTGGCCACACTGTGTGGCTTGTGGGATATTAGTACTATGTGTGGAGTCCTAAGCACTGAACCGCCAGGGAATTCCCAACCTCACTGATTCTATTTCCTTATCTACCAATCATTCAATCAATTCTTTTTATTAAACAATTCTATATATATGCTTACTACTGCTATATTACAGTTATTATTGCTATTGTTGCTGTTTCTCTTCCTTCACTCCTTCTTCTTTGGCATAAAAGATATCACACTGGAGAAATATGAGAAGATATGCTTTATATTGTCTTAATCATTCTACAGTTGTCAATATACTCCACATTAGTACTTCACAGACCATTGAGTACAAAAGTCTCTGCATAGCAGGCATGCAAAAAAAATTCTTTTGACAATAAAAATCTGATAAAAATTTGTTTAATAAGTAACTCTAGTTTCAATTTTTAATTAGATAAAAATATTTAAGGAAGAAAATGAAAGTAGGGGGACACTCTTCACTGAGGACAAAAGAAAAGTGAAGGGGAGAAAAAAGAAATGTCTTCTCAATATGAAGAGACAGTTCAGGTACACAGAAGACATATTTTCTGTGTATCTGATGCTAAACATTATGAGGCAGCAGAATTCTTATTATGGGAGATATTTTTTCAATGTTTCAGCCACAAACCCTCTGGAATGGTTACATTAACTAGTAGTAAAGGAAACAGCAGTATTGTGATGGGAA
The DNA here is from genome assembly GCF_054371585.1 of Giraffa tippelskirchi. NCBI lineage: Eukaryota > Metazoa > Chordata > Mammalia > Artiodactyla > Giraffidae > Giraffa > Giraffa tippelskirchi. The sequence goes on from NC_137275.1 coordinate 216,065,815, forward strand.
AACCAACAAATACTTATTGAGGTTGGGAACATATATATACTTCATGTAAAATTTAAATATGCCTAGAAAATATAAAGAAGGTATTTCTAAAGTTGAGATAGAAATGAATATACAACAAAATTCACAGATCTTAAATGTTCAGTTTGATGATTTTGAGGGAAATTTTTTAAGGAAAAAATTTTCCATGGCCATCATTTTGCAAATTTATAAATTTCTACCCACAAGATCAAGAAAAACTGTCTATACAAAAATGGCTGCTATTAATACAACCATTTCTCAAGTGCTGCACTTCAAAATACCATCTAAAATTTTTAGCTCTAATTTTAGTTTAAAGCAAGGGAGGGAAATAGTTGATATTCACCTGACCCTCTGCCAGGTATGTCCATAAGTATGTTTTGGGATATCTTGCTATTCAGAGAAGAAAAGAGAATGAAACAGTAATTTATCAGCTTCTGAGGGCTGTCAGAATATAAAAACATCTGGTACCTCTCATTAATACGTATGTAAACAGGTACCTTCAATTTTGACTTCAGCTTTTTTGTAGGACTCTGAATAAAAGAAAACCATTATTTTATCAAAAGTCAATGCAAAAAATGGACAAAAGTAACAAAATGGCAAGGGTACTGGGAAGAAATCAAGGCTATCTAAGAATAAACTAGGTCATTTGGGCTGGCTTTGGTTGCCAAGCAACTGGGATTTCTCACTGTTTCCCTTTAGAGTAATCCAGTCTTTAAGAGTTTTATTAAATTGTTTGTTTCTTCTTCAAGACTTAAACTAACATAATTAGCAATCACACTAATGACAAAACTGCATGACTTATACGAAGGAGAACTGAAAATTCTACTGAGAGATAGGAAATAAAATAAAACTCCCTCCTCAAAAGGATTAGTTAGCAATATAGATATGTTAATTATCTCCATATTAGTCTATAAAATCAACCCAATTCAACTGTGTCTTGGGGGGTTAGGAGTTATCAAAATAATTCTAATACATCCTGAGAAATAGACAAAACCTATTATCCATTTAATTTCTAAAAAGAGAGGGGAAAGAATTGAGCCTTGCCCTACGGTAGGTTAAGCCACAGGGACACTGAAACAGGAATGGGACAGAACGGAATCCAAAAGGTAATCCAGGTCAGACACAGACTGCATTCCATGTGAGCAGCACTCACATGAGGGCAGGTGGAGGTCACGCAAGCAAAACGTGTAGTCACGTCTAACAAGCACTTATGCATGTTGTAAGTAGGCAAAGCCTGTGTATAGAAAAGTAGAACATGACAAAGGACAAGTTTTACATGAGTGGATAATAAATGGGTTATTCAACCACAACAAAAGAGAAACTGGTCAGTGGGAGTAAGTGAAAGACCCTAGCCTCCCTCTTCACCAACAAAATAGTTTTAACAAAGATTTAAACACTAAAATAAAAACAACCAAAACATTAACGTATAAGAAAATATAGGTAGAAAAAAACTTTTTAATCTTGCTATACTGGGTTTTTATGAGTATGGTACCCATGTCAGAGATCATAACACAACTTAAGAGATTTGACTGTTACATAAAAATAATTTAAAACTAATTAGCAGAGAAAATTCAGAGACAGAAAACAGAATGGCAGCTGCCAGGGTGGGGGTAGGGGGAAATGAGGGGTCAGTATTTAATGGGTACAGAGTTTCAGTCTGGAAACAGGAAAAAGTCCTGGAGATGGATGGTGGTGATAGGTTGTGCAATGTGAGTATATTTAATGCCACTGAAGTGTCATTCACTCGCTTAGTTGTTTCTGACTCTTTGCAACCCCACAGACTGTAAGCCCACCAGGCTCCTCTCTCCATGGAATTCTCTTGGTAAGATTACTGGAGTGGGTAGCCATTTGCTTCTCCAGAGTATCTTCCCGACCCAGAGAGTGAACCAAGTCTCCTTCATTGCAGGCAAATTCTTTACTGTGTGAGCCACCAGGGAATGCCACTGAACCACACACTTAAAAATGGTTAAAATGGTAAATTTCATATTATATACATATTTTATCACAATTGAAAAAATGGGGAGGAAACTGCATTAACAGAAATCACTATAAATACTTCACAAGTTATTACATAAAAGTAAGTAAAACAATAAGATACAATTTGTTAACTATCATATTAACAAAAATGGACAGGAAAATCGCTTGCTCATATATTATCAGTGACAACCTAAATAAGCAAATAATCTTCACAGAAAGCAATACTGCAATGTATATCAAAACATAAAACACACATAGGCTAAGTACCAGCAATTCTGTTGCCAGAAACATAAACTATAAGATAATGCTGCAAGTGTACCAAGATATATAAGAATGCTACTACAGTACTATTTGTAAAAGCATAACATTGCAAACAATCTCAATGTCTATTAACAAGAAATTGGATAAATTATGGTTGTCCTTTTGAAGCAGGTGTTATGCAGTCATTTAAAAATGATGAAGTAATAAGAAGTAAAATAAAAAGTATGAAGTAATTGTGTATTTCTTGTCATGAAACAACATCACTGACCTACTGTAGAGGAAAAATAATCGCTCTTAAAACATTAGGATTCCACTGGTGTAAAATTATATACATAGACAAAATCTGAATAGAGAAGGGTACACAGTAAAATGTTTGCGAAATGTTAATCAGTTACATCTAGGTAACCAGATTGTCTTTTGTTTGTTTTGTATTTTTCTGGATTGTCTGAATGTTTTACCATGAGCACATATCCTACTTACAAGGCAATGTTTTACTTAAAACTTTTATACGTTTAAAAATATCTAACATTTCATTTACTCAAGTTTAGATAATTCATTATATCGTTAATATGTCTTAGAATAAGTTAAGGATTGGATGCAGGAAATGTCATTGTTTTTAAAAATGTGGAAAACTACAATTTAAATTCAGCAGCTTGCATTATAATGACTTTCAACACAGAAACCAAGAGCTGAAGGAGTCCCTCTGCCCAGGGCAAGACTGTCAGGGCCAGACAATGTTCTCAGCATAATAGAAAACCTATTTTTTAAAAGGTACTTGCTTTGTGGATAAATTTTTCCTACCTTTAAATTACTTCAAATTACTATTTTAACTACTTAAAAAATCGACCCGGAGAGACAGAAAAGTTTCAGTATGAATTATATTAAAACTGGAAAATGAGGTAAGAAATGTTCATATTCTATATTCCACATTTATCTTGGAGAGTCAAAAATCATTTAATGAACATATTTATATAAATTCTTATTAAAAATAGGAGCACCACTCAACTTCTCAATGCCTTTGTTACATATTCTGTAAAAAGAAAGGATTGACTTTCATAGTTCCTTTAGATCTGAGATTTTAAGAGACATTAACAATGTACTTTTTTCACCCCTTATGGAAACAGTTTCAAGGGAAAACTAATTGCCTGCCATTTCTAAGGCCATATCCTCAAACACAGTTTCAAATGGCAGTGCTTTCTTATTGGAGTCTTTGGATAAGAATTTATATATACAATCTTTATCCATAAAGCATCCCATGATGAAGAAAAACACATGATTTTTTTTTTCACTTAAAAATAGAAAATTAGTTATTATATCATGTATTCTTACAACTATTTTTATAAATGACATTAATACTTACAGCTTGATTAGGCAGATTGTCAGTCTTAAGTTCTCTGTGATTGGAATACTGAATAAAAACAGGCTGGCTTCGAAGGTGAGGAGTAACAGGAGTGTAATAATTCACCATAGTAACAGCAGCTTCCTCAGAAGCCATTTCTAAGAAAGCCTGCAATAAACACAAGAAAGTAAAGTGAAAGCTCCTGTTTTTGAAAGGCAGCTAAGAACTATTTTGTCATTCTAGCTTGCTCTAAAACTCATGCATTCTTAACAGAAGTCATATTGCCCCCAAGGGGATGAAAAGACTTTCATTTCAAATTTTATCACTGATAGTTACTGAAAACATATTTGACAAAAGTTGGGTTCAATAAAGGATTTGGGATTGGGAAATTGACAGTTGATTAAATGACTGTGTGGTTTTTGGTCTTCTTACTTCTGTTTCTTCTAAAATTTAGAAACAACTAAAAAAGCAAAAATAACTGTGTGTTTCACTACTATAAATAGATGTTTTCAGTTTCTTCCTAAAAATTTCTCCAATCATCTGTTCTCCTTTGCCTTTTTATGAATATAATTAGAACATTCATGTGCCAAGGCTCAATTGTACAAATTAGGGAAATGGGAGAACATCCTACATTAAGTCAATATTGATTTGATTTGGGTCATTCAAGGGACCTTTTCTGGCTATTGGTAATCACTATACTGATATTAGCTATTTGAAGACTAAAAAGAACTGAGATGGAAGAAGCTCCTTAGTATTCACGTCTTATTCTGTTTATGGCTCCTCCTCACTGTCATGACTCCCATTAACTTATGTGACAGGAATAGGATACGTACAGATCTTTAATTAAGGTGGCAGATTTTATCACCCTGTCTTAATGGTTAAGAAGATAAAACATATACTAACAGTTCTGAGCCCTAACTACCTATAAGAACACTTCAAATTTAACATACAGGAAGAACTCATGATCCAAATCACTATCTTGGAGGAATAAAACAGATTTTAAGTCATTCATAGTATCTAAAAGGTACAAATGTCCATGATACACTTTAAAGCTGCTATCCAATTGCGTAAGTAATACAGTTTTTCTAATATTTCTAAGAGAAGTAGATAAAAATGATCAAGGTAACAAAAATAGCTATGGCAGTATTTCCTAACTATTTGGTTTCTAAAGTCATCTTTTCAACAAAGAATTTGTTAACTGTATTCTAATAATATTCACCATATGGGGAGAGTCTCTTCCTGCAAATTCCCTACTAAATGTTAAGACTCCTGCAATATCACACAAAAGAAAGGCTGAACAATGTCTTTGGATATTGTGATTCTAGTCAGGAAATCATTCCTACACATATATACAACCTAAAAAGTCATATGTAAAAATAAAATTTTTCACATGGAGTCCAGTAAAAGAATTATTTATGTTTTCCCACAGCATCCAGCCAAGGATCAACTTTCATAATGTAGGATGAAGAGAAAATCAAAAGTCACTACACAGAAAGGCTGGTGAAAATAAGCCTTACTCCATTCTCAACACTCCACCTCCAAGAACCACGGAATGATTATGCCTACAAGTACTACTATAGTGACTCACATCAGAATCTCTTGCTGAAGTAAATTACTAACAAGGTATTTTCCTAACAGGATTTAGGATCAAAAGACAAGCAATTAATAGAAATCAGTTAGCACTACAGAAAAATATAAACCTAGAACCAATAGCAGAAACAAAGGAAATTGTAACATTGCCTGCTGCCTCTCAGAGTTATCTGACATAAAATATAGGATATACTACACGGAACATAATCATGTACGTAACATGTGCATGTTAGACATTAGACAGCCATTAGACGTGGTCATGTTGGCTCTTTTCAAACTGTGCAAACCATACTATTCTCAATAGCGGCATCTGTAAAGAAAATTAAGACCCAAGTGCCTACACTACCTCTAAAAGATGTAAGAAGAATGTATAAACACAACAAGGACTGAATACTAAGACATACTATTTAACTTCTCCAGTTCTTAATAACCTCAACTACCCTAAACAAGGCTGTTAATTTAAATAAATAGTAAAGCTAGGGGTCTGAATCAGACATCATTATCCAATCTTGGATGGTAATCAATCCAATCTCTTCTGATAATCACAGGATATTTTCATAAACCATTTTGTAATTAAGAATGTAAAATATGTTTGGTCAAGACAATAAATAAGAGAGAATCCTGTTTCCTATTTTTGTTTCTTGCTTCCTGTCATTGAAAAAGTTCTATTTTTAAAAGCTATGTAAATAGAATAAAATTAAGAAAATAAAACAAATTCAAGAAAACAAAAAGCTTTCTTTTTTTATTTTGGCTGCACTTTGTAGGATCTTAGTACCCCCAGCAGGGGTTGGACCTGCACCCTTGGCAGTGAAAGCACAGAGTCCTAAACGCTGGGCTACCAGGGAATTCCCTTAAAAATAATTTGTTGTTTTTTTTTTCACTAACACCCAGAGATAATAATTGTGGGTCAACCTATAAAACTTACATACCTGGCTTTTTCCTTTCAACATCAAAAGATTAGTTACTTTGCCAAATGGTAGACCTAATGATATGACCTCTGTTTCGGTGACATCACTTGGAATTTTGCGAAGATGGAGAACACGGGAAGGCGAACAGGGAGGTCTATCTCCTTTAAATTTCTTGTTGTCATTCCCATTAGCTAAAAAATACAAGATTTGTTTTTTAATTACTGAAACTAATTTGGGTTGACATACTACATTAACCATATCATCACATTTGATCTTCCAAGAGTTTCAGGTTTTGAAATTCAGGAACTACGGGGCTGATGGGAGAAGAGTAGAAGACAGGTGAAAACAAAACCATCCACTTTTCAATGAGTGGGTTTTTAAAAATATTTCACTGCAGGTGTATTTTTTTTTAGACTGAACTTGGATTTTTAACTTCAAGGAAAAGTGTTGGATAAATGAATTACGTATGTTGAGGTACCAAAAACCTCTAAATGGTCAACTACTTGTTGTGAATAGAGAATATTTATATTACCTTTAATGTATCTTAAAAGATGCTTTTCTAGTTTGTCCTATTACTAATTGAACAGAATAAAAACTTTTAGGATAGATGGTAATAAAAATTTCATGTTTATCACACCCTACAAGGATTTGGATTTTTGAAAATAAGTTTATTTCTCAGGCATTATACAATTTTTGCCAATTCATTTTTTAAAGTACTTTCAGAAACTAAACTGTGATTTCCTTAGGATAATCCTATTCTTTATGATATAATAGGCAGCTCTTAACATAAGTATCATCATCTTTTGGAAATGCGAATTTTTAGCCCCATTTCAGACCTACTGAATCAGAAACATCCCAGCAACCTGTGTTTTTACAAGCTCTCTAGATGATTCTGAAGCAACCTGAAGTTTGAGAACCACTGTTGTAATCCAGTATGCCAGTTTACAGCCACATTTTATTTAAAGCTTATGTTTTAACACTGACAGTAACTAGAACTGACAAGTGTGTAACAAGTAGTCTAATTTATGTTCATAAGATTCAGGACGGTTTTTTTTTCCCCCAGAGATAGCACCAAGTAAGACTGAATGCAAATTATCTAAAAGTCAAAGTTTGATTATAGTGTTGACCATACTTAGCACTATTAGAAGAAAAATATAATCTTTCCAAACACCTGAGATTACCATTTTTCTAAACACTAAAAAAACTTTACAATCCTATGTCTGTGACCCTAAATAAACAAATTTCATGAGGACTACATAAAAGTCTTGGCAATATTTTGTACCCATTCCTATGCTTACAGGTAAATAGGTTGACTTAATACCAAAACTAGCACTTGCTCCCAAATTCTCTATGTTCATGAATGCAGGCAACATCCTACCAATACTATCAATTCCAAGAGGTCCTTACAGGTCTGTGCCTGTATATAGCAAATGCCTAGGACAGTGTGTGGAAAATAATCAGCAAATACTTATTGGAAATCAAGTATTTAATTTATGGGAGTCAAAAGGTTCCTTCTCCTTCCTCATGAATCATCATGAAACATTGATTTTTCCCTCCAAAATAACTGATTCCACTGTCATCTCAACTTTCAATGTTACCTCACCTATCATCCCGATGACCTATGACCCCTTCTACTCTGCCTTCTTCTAGTCTCATTCCCTCCACTTCCACTAAGATCTAACATCTTATCATCCTAAATGTGTGTGTCATGTCATTATCCTGTTCTAAAAACGCTGACAGTCTTCCAACTACCTAAAAAGATCGTTACTTTCTAGTTTTCATGCTGTTTTCATTTACATTGCCTCACTGGGGTTGACACATAAAAATACATTAAATTATATCTTTTTTTTTTATAAATTTATTTATTTTAGTTGGGGGCTAATTACTTTACAATATTGTAATAGTTTTTGCCATACATTGACATGAATCAGCCATGGGTTTACATGTGTTCCCCTTCCTGGACCCCCCTCCCACCTCCCTCCCCATCCCATCCCTCTGGGTCATCCCATTGCCCCGGCCCTGAGCCCTTGTCCCATGCATCGAACATGGAATGGTGTTCTGTTTCACATATGATAATATCCATGTTTCAATGCTATTCTCCCAGAACGTCCCACCCTCACCTTCTCCCTCAGAGTCCATAAAATTGTTCTATGCATCTGTGTCTCTTATTCTGTCTCGCATATAGGGTTATCGTTGCCATCTTTCAAATTCCATACATATGCATTAGTATACTGTATTGTTGTTTTTCTTTCTGGCTTACTTCACTCTGTATAATGGGCTCCAGTTTCATCCATCTCAGTTAAATTATATCTTATTAACTTTAACAGATAAAGAGATTAAGAGATTTAACAGATCAGAGATTAATAATTTTTGTACACATCTAGGAAGTGAAAAGAGCATTATTCAAACTTAAGTTTAAAGGTAATTTTTTTAATCACAAAAATCTCAAAGTGTGTTACCATTCCTAGAAAGAAAAGGAAGCAACTTGATGACAATAAATTTTCAGAGTATATGCAGATTTATGAGGATTATAGTGATAATAGTGTTGCTAAATTAAATGCCAAATTATCACCTCCTGGACAGAAAGTCAAGCATGAAGTGTTTTTTTGCATCTCCCCTGTCTGTAAACCTAGATGGCTAGACAACAATACCACAACTTTGTACATTCTTAACCAAGATAAAGTGTTAAAAGACTAAAAAACCATACTAAGGAGCAAAGGCTTTTATCAGTTTACCCAGAATAATCCAAAACAAATGAACGAACATTAAGAAGGTTATTTCTTTAACTGAGGTGTTCATAATCTCTGCAAAACCACGTGTGAAATAAAATGAATACCTATGCAAGCTACTTGAACCTGAACTGCACTATCAAATAAAGACCAATGGTGACAAATTTTTTATCAAGAAGCTGGATCATCGAAAAAGCAAGATAATTCCAGAAAAACGTCTATTTCTGCTTTATTGACTATGCCAAAGCCTTTGACTGTGTGGATCACAATAAACTGTGGAAAACTCTGAAAGAGATGGGAATACCAGATCACCTGACCTGCCTCTTGAGAAACCTGTATGCAGGTCAGGAAGCAACAGTTAAGAGTGGGACATGGAACAACACTGGTTCCAAACAGGGAAAGGAGTATGTCAAGGCTGTATATTGTCACCCTGCTTATTTAACTTACATGCAGAGTACATCATGAGAAACGCTGGGCTGGAGGAAGCACAAGCTGGAATCAAGACTGCCGGGAGAAATATCAATAACCTCAGATATGCAGATGACACCACCCTTATGGCAGAAAGTGAAGAACTAAAGAGCCTCTTGATAAAAGTGAAAGAGGAGAGTGAAAAAGTTGGCTTAAAGCTCAACATTCAGAAAACTAACATCATGGCATCTGGTCCCATCACCTCATGGCAAACAGATGGGGAAACAGTGGAAACTATCAGACTTTATTTTTTGGGGCTCCAAAATCACTGCTAATGGTGACTGCAGCCATGAAATTAAAAGACACTTGCTCCTCGGAAGGCAAGTTATGACCAACCTAGATAGCACATTAAAAAGTAGAGACATTACTTTACCAACAAATGTCTGTCTAGTCAAGGCTATGGTTTTTCCAGTAGTCATGTATGGATGTAAGAGTTGGACGGTGAAGAAAGCTGAGTGCTGAAGAATTGATGCTTTTGAACTGTGGTGTTGGAGAACTCTTGAGAGTCCCTTGGACTGCAAAGAGATCCAGCCAGTCCATCCTAAAGGAGATCAGTCCTGAGTGTTCATTGGAAGGACTGATGTTGAAGCTGAAACTCCAATACTTTGGCCACCTCAGGCAAAGAGTTGACTCATTGGAAAAGACCCTGATGCTGGGAAGGATTGGGGGCAGGAGGAGAAGGGGACGACAGAGGATGAGATGGCTGGATGGCATCACCAACTCAATGGACATGAGTTTGGGTAAACTCCGGGAGTTGGTGATGGACAGGGAGGCCTGGCATGCTGCGATTCATGGGGTCACAAAGAGTCGCAAACGACTGAGGACTGAACTGTACTGATGCAGAAACACAACCATTTCAGGTTCTTAGTTATTCTGTGTTATGAAAGTCTCTGCATTATGTTAAAAACATGGGCTACAAAACCAGAGATCTTGTTCTGATATAACTCAGATTCTTTTCCTGTTAAATGAGTATAACAACAGAATTTGGAAATTGTAGTATGAGTATTTGGAAAATTAAATTATATAACATTAATATTTAAATGATAGATGTAATGCCCATTACAAAGTGATCAACAACATATGTCTTGATTTTCTTAAGAGGGCTTATTTTACTTGGAATGTATGTTCTTTCTACCTTTTTTGGTATTAAAATGAAGATTGTAGACAACAGTGGCTTTTTTCTCTTGCTGTCCTAACTTTGCAAAATTAAGACATTGCTCAAAATTAATTCAAAATTTTATTAGTCTATGAAATCTAAAAACCTAAAGAACTACTCATCTAGATGACCCAAAAAAGGTTATAATTAAAGATTTGATAAATATAACAATTTAAAAATGGAAAGGTATATAAGCATATATGGAATCATAATTTAATTAAAGAGGAAGCAAGGAAATTCTACTGCACTGAATATGCAACTTTGACAAATTATTCTCTATACGAAAGGTTAAAGACTTTCTGAAAACTGTATTATGAAAATAAGCATTCAAAATACTTAACTTGAATAAATCTTGTACTTTTCGATAAAAAGAAACTTCTGAATGGCTACTATATATTAATCACGTTCCAAAGAGAAAAGTGGAAGAAGTTTAAAAAAAATTCATATATTCCCATCTCAAAAGTGAAGGGATCTACCAGAAAAACTATCCTAGAAATATGGATCTTTTTAAAAATTTAACTTTATTAGGGTAGATTTTAGATACAGTAAAACCCACCTACATTTTAAATGCAGAGTTTGACAACCTTTGACAAATGACTCATATGACCACAAAAAAGAAAACTGCACCTGAATTTTTAAATTACCAATTTGATTTTTAAAACAGGCATAGGGCTATTTGTGTGTCAGTCACCAAGTTGTGTTTAACTTTTGCGACATCATGGACTGAAGCCCACCCATCCCCTGTCCATGGAATTCTCCAAGGCAAGAATATTGGAATAGGTAGCCATTCCTTTCTCCAGGGGATCTTTCCAACCTAGGGATCTAACCCAGGTCTCCAACACTGCAGGCAGATTCTTTACTGTCTGAGCCACAGGGAAGCTGGTTTTCTATTTCTTTTGTACTTACGTTTTTCAAGCAATTTATCCACTTCATCTAAATTTCCTGGCTTAAAACTGTTCATCATATTCATTTGCGATCCATCTTAACCTGGTCAGGATATCATGACAAAATACATCAGGGTGATTTAAACAATAAAAATTTACCTTCTCACAGTTTTGGAGAATAGAAGTCCAAAATCAAGAGTCAGCATTGTCCCTTTCTAGTGAGGTTATAGACAGCCACCTTTCCACATGGTCCTCACATGGCACGGTGGAGGGAAAAAGCAAGCTCTCTGGTATCACTTCTTATAAAGACAATAATCCCTTTGTGAACCCCACACCAAAGGGCCCATCTCCAAAGACTCTGGGGATAAGGGCTTAAACATATGAATTTTAGGGGTATACAAACATTCAACCCATCAGGTCAGTTCAGTTGCTCAATCTTGTCTAACTCTTTTGTGACCTCATGGACTGCACACATCAGGCTTCCCTATCCATCACCAACTCCCGGAGCTTGCTCAAACTCATGTCCATTGAGTCGGTGATGCCATCCAACCATCTCATCCTGTTGTCCCCTTCTCCTCCTGCCTACAATCTTTCCCAGCATCAGGGTCTTTTCTAATGAGCCAGCTCTTCGCATCAGGTGGCCAAAGTATTGGCACTTCAGCTTTAGCATCAGTGCTTCCAATGAATATTCAGGACTGATTTCCTTTAGGATGGACTGCTTTGACCTCTTTGTAGTCCAAGGGACTCTCAAGAGTCTTCTCCAACACCACAGTTCAAAAGCATCAATTCTTTGGCACTCAGCTGTCTTTATAGTCCAACTCTCAAATCCATATATGACCACTGGAAAAACCATAGCTTTGACTAGATGGACCTTTGGTTGGCACATCAATGTCTCTGCTTTTTAATATGCTATATAGGTTGGTCATGGCTTTTCTTCCAAGAAGCAAGCATCTTAATTTCATGGCCGCAGTCACCATCTGCAGTGATTTTGGAGCCCAAGAAAATAGAGTATCCACTGTCTCCCCATCTATTTGCCATGAAGTGATGGGACCAGATGCCACGATCTTAGGTTTCTGAATGTTGAGTTTTAGGTCAGATCTTTCACTCTCCTCTCACTTTCATCAAGAGGCTCTTCTGTTCCTCTCTCCTTTCTGACATAAGGATGGCGTCATCTACATATCTGAGGTTATTGATATTTCTCCCGGCAATCTTGATTCCAGCTTGTGCTTCATCCAGCCTGGCATTTCACATAATGTACTCTGCATATAAATCAAATAAGCATGGTGACAATATACAGCCTTGACGTACTCCTTTCCCAATTTGGAACCAGTCCATTGTTTCACGTCCAGTTCTAACTGTTGCTACTTGACCTGTATACAGATTTCTCAGGAGGCAGGTAAGGTGTTCTGGTATTCCCACCTTTTGAAGAATTTTCCATAGTTTGTTGTTATCCACACAGGTTTCCCTGGTGGCTCAGCTGGTAAAGAATCCACCTTCAATGTGGGAGACCTGGGTTCAATCCCTGGGTTGGGAAGATCCCCTGGAGAAGGGAAAGGCTACCCACTCTAGTATTCTGGCCTGGAGAATTCAATGTATAGTCCATGGGGTCGCAGAGCCCTTGCCCTTCAAGAAACAGAGTGGGCCCTAACTTAGTCCCTTCCCATTAATGGTGAAACAGGAGGAAGGGGGGCAAGGCACAAGTTTCGGGGCTTTCCTGGTGGCTCAGATGTTAAAGAGTCTGCCTGCAGTGTGGGAGACCCGGGTTTGATTCCTGGGTTAGGAAGATCCCCTGGAGAAGGAAATGACAACCCACTCTAGTACTCTTGCCTGGAAAATTTCATAGATGGAGGAGCCTGGTAGGCAACAGTCCATGGGACTGCAAAGAATCAGACACAACTGGGCAACTTCATTCTTGCTTTTTTGATGATCCAGCAAATGTCGGCAATTTGATCTCTGGTTCCTCTGCCTTTTCTAAATCCAGCTTGAACATCTGGAAGTTCACAGTTTACATACTCTTGAAGCCTGGCTTGGAGAATTTTGAGCGTTAGTTTGCTAGCAGGTGGGATGAGCGCAACTGTGTGGTAGTTTGCAAATTCTTTGGCATTGCCTTTCTCTGGGATTGAAATGAAAACTGACCTTTTCCAGTCCTGTGGCCACTGCTGAGTTTTCCGAATTTGCTGGCATATTGAATGCAGCACTTTAAAAGCATTATCTTTTAGGACTTCAAATAACTTCTCCAGGTCTTCCCAGGTGGTGCCAGTGGTAAAGAACCCACCTGCCAATGCGGGAGACCAGAGAGACATAGGTTCAATCCCTGGGTTGGGAAGATGCCCTGGAGGAGGGCATGGCAATCCACTCCAGTATTCAGTCCATAATAGTACCTTTTTAATGTCTACATGATCCTTCTTGATACTGGTAACTTACCTTCTTTTTCTGTCTACCTAGAAGTTTATTCGTTTTATTGATCTATTAAAAAGCAGCTACTGCTTTCATTAATCCTCATTTTCTTCATTAACTTTTCTTTTCATATTTAATATTTTTATTCCTCTATTTACTTGGGGTTTAATTTGTCCTTCTCATGCTACACTTAGAAGCTTATTTTAGACGTTTTCTCCTTTTCTAATAAAACATTTAAAGATGTAAATTTTCTCCTAAGAACAGCTCTAGCTGAATCCTATAAACTTTAGTAAGCTGTGTTTTCCTTTTAATTTACTTAAAAATATCTCCTAATTTCCCATGTGATTTCTTATTTGATCCATGGATTATGTGTTACTTTCTTTTTTTTTTTAATTGTTTTAAATTTATTTATTTATTTTCTGCACAGGTGCATGTAATAGAAGGGACCTTTATTTCTTTAAAGATAATTCATACATCCATTGATTGATTATATAGAGCCATTTCTCAGCCCTCTTTTCTTTCCACTTAAGAAAATTAAAATATACCATGATGAGAATGATTAATGCCAAAACAAGATCTCTGGTTTATTATTTAGGGTACAAATACACACTTCACTGCTTGACATTTATTGAACATTAAGCAACACTAAGCATCTCTGCCTTCATCGTACACAGCTGAAGCAGAAGACCAGGGAGGGGGGGATGGCACTACTGTCCTTGGCGGGGAGGATGTAAGCCCTTGTTGTCCTGTCTTGTTGTGGTGGGGCTAACCCATGTTCTGCCGGTTGCCATAGCCTCTAGGATGGGTGTCCTTCCAGTCATCCCACTTCTGAGCTCTGCAGACTGCCTGTTCATCATCCTCTTCCTTCTCATGCTCCTGATCTTCTTCTTGCTGAGTTGCTCTTTTGAACTCTGATGTCGTCTTGGCTATTCCTTGATCTGGTAATGCTCCAAATTTCTGATGCTGTTCATACCAGTCATTCACTGTCATAGATGCCAGACTTGGATAACCAGCTCCAAATACTTTGGCTTGGGCCATGTTCCGAGTGAGAACAAACGGTTTCACTGGAGGCCTGTCCTGATGAGATGACTGAGAAATTGATGCCTCTTTTGTGAAGTCTTTTTCTCTCAAGATCTTTATCTCCTGATCAATGCTCTCAATCTCTTCTAAGCTGATACCAATCCACCTTCGAAGGTGAAGGAGGTAATATTCACGAACATGCTCATCATCTGCTTGACCACTTTCCACAGCAGATTTCAGTGCAGACAACCTATACTCCACCTCCTTCTTCTGCTTGTATCTCTCTATTTTAGCCTGTCTCTGAGATGCCATAGCAACGATGCTAGGATAGGCCATGGAGGAATTAGCAGTGTTATTTTCAGCTGAGTTGGTCTTGGTTTTGGGCAGCTCAAACTCTGCCACATGATAGTATTGGCACTGAGTTAAGTAGTTTAAAAAGTGTTCTCGAGCCCACTGCAAATGATCTAGACAGTTGCTGGCACTGACTTGTTTCATGGCGAATGCTCCTTGAAATGCTGGCACCATCAGGTACTTCAGGTCAGTGGACGCGATCTCCTCCAAATCTTCATTTTGGCTGAACAAGTCGAGCTGCGACAACATTTCAGCAGCCTTCTTCAGGAGATCCAGTCCCTTGAACACCTTATCTTGGATTATTTGGGAGCCGGTGGGTTCAGTTGCGATTTCCACTTCATCCAAAAGCTGCTTGCTGGTTTCGAACAGCTCGGGGAGCCGCGGTAGCAGTAGCTCGTCTCGGGGAGCCGCAGTAGCAGTAACTCGTCTTCGGCTGCTGCCATCTTAGAGAGGGAGGAACCCCAAATTTATTTTTAATTGAAGGATAATTGCTTTACAGAATTTTGTTGTTTTCTGTCAAACCTCAACATAAATCAGCCATAGGCAGACATATATATGCATGCACACATATATACATAGGGGAGGAGAGGGTTAGATGTATGGAGAGAGTAACATGGAAACTTACATTACCATATGTAAAATAGATAGGCAACGGGAATTTGCTGTATTTCTCAGGAAACTCAAACAGGGGCTCTGTATCAACACGGAGGGGTGGGATGGGGAGATGGGGGAGAGGTTCAAGAAGGAGGGGATACATGTGTATGTATACCTGTGTTACTCTCTTTTTCTAAGCAACTGGAGATTTCTTCTCAAACATTTGAGTATCATTTTTTAAAATTTCTAGTTCTAGTACAACTCTAATACCTAATTTTAATGCACTCATATTTAACTGAGACCTATTTAAGGACCCAGCATATAGTCTACCTTGCAGACCACTTCATGTGAACTTGAGTATGTATCCTGATGGTGCTGGGGAGACTATTCCATACGTCAATTAGGTCAAGCTGGTTGAGAGTACTGAAAACTTCAGTATTAGAGGACCTACAGACTTCTTTTAAAGGGTCACATAAATATTTTAGACTTTGTGGGCCATACAAGCTCTGACCCAGCTATTCATCTCTGCAGTTGTAAAATGAAAGCAGCCAGAGGTAATATGTAAACAAGTGAGCATGACTGTGTTCAAATAAAACTTTATATATAGACAATGAAATTTAATTTCATGTAAGTTTCACAATCACAACAAAACATTCTTTGTGTTTTTCACCATTTAAAGTGTAAAAATCAGGGACTTCTCTGGTGGTCCCCTGGTTAAGATTCCACACTTTCAAGGTAAGGGGCTCCAGGTCAATCCCTGGTTGAGGAACTAAGATCCCACATGCTGTGCCGTAGGGTCAAAAAATAATAATAAAAAAAAATTTTTAACAGAATAATGTGAGGTATATAGTTCTATTTTTTTATGTAAAAATCAGTCTCAGTTCATGGGCAATACAAAAATGAGCAACTGGAATGGATCTGGCCAACAGGAGAATTTGCTAACCCCTGTTCTGTATCCTTACTAATTTTTATGTACTGGGCTATCAATTACTGAGAGAAGAGTATTGAAATCTCCAGCTATAATTGTGGACTTTTCTATTTCTCTGTTTAGTTGTTAGTATTCTTTATGTATCCTGAAGCTCTATAATTAGGTGAAAAATATATATATATATCAAGAAATATAATAAATATATGGAATACAAAGTAATAAATGATAAATAAAATGGAATATAAAAAATAATCTAAAGAAAGCCAGGACACAAAGCAGAAACAGAATGAATAGAAAACAAATAGCAAGATGACAGACTTAAACCCAACCATATCAATAATTGTATTAAGTGAAAATGGCATAAAGATTCCAATTAAAAGGCAGAAGTATGACAGTCTGGATAAAAGCAAAATTCAATTATATGGTGTCAATAAGAAACTCATTTTAAATATAAAAATCTAAGGTTAAAGCTAAAAAGATGAAAAAAGATAAATATGTAAACACTAATCGTAAGAAAGATAAAGTGGCTGTCCTAATATCAAAGTAGATTTCAGGAAAAGGAATATCACCAGGGATAAAGAAAGACACTTCATAATGATAAAGGGATCAATTTATCAAGAAAACATAATACGTCACACATAAAACATGCACATAAATGGCAGATAACCTCTGGTTTTCAATTATAATGCTTACTTTTTTGGTTAGTTTTTTTTAAGTGATTGCTCTGGGATTTAATCAACAATAAGTTTCTTTAATTTATCCCAGTCTACCTCAAAAGAATACTATAATACCTAGGTATTACGTAAGAACTTTTCAAAGTATACATCTGTTTCCCTTATCATATATATCCTTTGTATTACTGTCATATATTGTACTTTCCACATTTGCTACGACCCAACTATATTAATTTTATCTTGCTTTAAATAGTCAATTACGTTTTTTCCTTTTTGCATCTTGTTTTAATCACTTGTATCTTATGGAGCTTTCCATAGAGAGCATTCTATAGTTTTTTTCAAATTTTTTTTTACTATGGTATAATACACATAAAATCACTATCTTTAAACACAGAATTCAGTGACGTTAAATACATTCATAATGTGCAACTATCACAACCATTCATTTCCATAGCACTTTTCACCTTGTATTGATAAAACTGAAATTCTATATCCATTAAGTGCAGCTCCATAAACCCTCTTCTTCCAGTCCCTAGCAACCACCATTCTACTCTCTCTAAGATTCTGTCCACTCTAAGTATTCTTTCTCATTTCCTTTTGAGCATATTAGATAGCTATTTTCTTTATGGTTACATGGGGATTACTTTAACATCCTAAAGTTATAACACTCTAATTTGAATTTAGACTAGCTTAACTTCAAAAACATACAAAAACTGCTCCTTTATAGATCTGTCTCCACCCCTTTCCACTATTATCACAAAAGTAGATCTTTAAACAATGTGTGCCCAGAAAAACAAACGAACAATTCATTTAAATGTTGTCAGTCTCCTAAATTACGTAGAAAACAAAATGCGGAGTTACAAACCAAGTCACTTGAGAGCTTTTAGATTAATAATTTTTTTAAAAAGTATATTAGGCCCTTAAATTTGCAGAAAAGAAAAAGTGGATTACAAACCATTGTTTGAATGATATAGGCTTTTACAATGGCATTCACTGAGATCTTGATTTCCTCAAATGGCTCTGAGCTACTCTCTAGTGTCTTTTCATTTCACCCCAAGGGACTCCTTTGAATATTTCTTGCAGGGCAGATCTAGTTAAGTAATAAACTTCTTCTGCTTTTACTCATCTGGGAATGTCTTAATTTCTCTCTCACTTTTGAAGGACAAATTTACCAAACATAGGATACCAGTTACATTCTTTTAGAACTTTGAATATATTGGCCCACTGACTTTTGTCCAAGTTCCTGAAGAGAAATCTACTCATATTCTTATTAAGGATCCCTTGCATGTGATGAGTGAATTCTCTCTTAATGCTTTTCAGATTCTCTCTTTATCTCTGACTTCCAAAAGTGTGGTTTCAAATGTGTCTCAGTGTGGGTCTCATTGAATTCATCTTATCTGGAGTTCATTAAGGTTCTTAGATGTTTATATTCATATTTTTCATCAAATTTGGTATTGTGCTAATGCTGGAAATCAGATTCTTCCCTTTTCTCAGGGTTTTCTTGTCCGTGTTATTGTTTTCCTGATTCTTTCGGACTGTCTCTATGCCAAGAATAAGCTTGAGGTGTAAATTTAAGTTCTTCTCAAGTGTCTTCTGAGCCTTTTCCTGGGCATGCACTATTACTTTCTAATTTTCTCTGTAGATGGAGTTGTCTTTTTAATGTCCTCGTCTTTAATATCTGCTTCCCAAAAGGGGACAGGGGAAAGAAAATGAAGGGGAGGAAGGTGTGGAAAACACCAACCCTTTGTCCTCAGAAAGTCACATGTACTGGGGGTGAGGGGTGCTGACAAAAGGGGGAGATGCAAGAACAATGGCTGCCTGCCTCTCTGCGTCTATGTGATCAGAAGGAGCAATCAGAGCACAGATCCTTGAAGCTGACAGACAAGATCCTTTTTGCCCACCCTGGCTCCTATTTGTAAGCTGCTCTGGAACTCACACAGCTGCCTGCCATGTGACTGAGGGTGAGGGATGGTAGCTGCTACTGTGCTGAGAGCTAAAATTGACCATAATTAACCACAATTTACCTTCCAAGTCTTACCCTGGAACTCTCAGGCCTTCAAAAGACTCCAGAGTTCCAAATTAGTTACAGGCAGATTCTGCCAGCCCAATTGTCCTTTAGGTAGAAAGACTCGTGGTGCTTCTTACTCTACCACCTTCCCAGAATCCCTCAATTATCTTTGAACTTAACCAAAAACATGAGGGAAAAAAATCACATATCCACATATTTACCACTTTGTGTAGACCTAAATTTCCACCTGGTATCATTTTCTTCAACTCTGAGGAATTTCCTTCTACGTTTCATAAAATTTAAGTCTGTTACTAACAAATGCTCTCAGCTTTTGTGTGCCTCAAAAAAGCTTTAACTTTTATTTTTGAAAAATATTTTAACTGGACATAGATTTCTCTTTGATTGTTATTTATCTTCAGTACTTTGAAAATGTTTCTCCATCGTCTTCTGATTTGCACCATTTGGGGGCAAGAACTCTCTTTACTCTTATCTTTGTTTCTCTGAAAAATGTGATTTTTTTTCCCTCTGGCTACTTTTAAGATTTGTTCTGCATTCCTGGTTTTCAGCAATTTGATTATGATGAGCCTTGGTGTGGTTTCCACTGTGTTTATCCTGCCTGTGGTTTATTGAGCTTCTTGGATATGTGGGTTTACAGTTTCCACCAAATTTGGAATATTTTCAGTCATTATTTCTTTAGACATATTTGTTTCCCAACCCCCATCTTTTTTTCTGGCACTTCAAATATACCTATGTTTAGAACCACTTGACTTTGTTCTACAGGTTACTAAGGCTCTGATTTTTTTTTTTCTTTTTTCAGTTTTTTTTTGGTCTCTGTTTAGTTGCTACTGTTGACTTTAAATTCGCTGATTATTTCTTTTACAGAATATTAGTGCTATTAAAACCATGCCTGTTTCTTTTTAGATGCTATATTTTTATCTCTAGAAGTTCCATTTGATTTTTATTTTCTCCTTGTTGATATTTTCCTTTAAATCCTTTCACATACTTTAATAACTGTTTCAAAGTCCAAATCTGCTAATGTCATCATCTGTCATTTTTTAAACCTGCTTCTGTTGACTGATTTTTCTTCTAGCTATGGGTTACAATTTTGTGGTTCATTCCATGTCTGGCAATTTTTGGTTGAATACTCAACATTGTGAGCACTAGCATTTGTTTCATTCCTTTAAAGTGCCAGACTCCTTTCTGGAAAAAAGTTACTTTCAGATCAGGTAACTGTTTTATAGCTTGTTTTTAAGTCTTTTGAGGGGGTGTTTAGAACAGTCTTTATGGTAGAGCTGAAATACCACCCTTACTGGTCAGGCATGTGTGGCTTAATATTCAGCAATAAATTCAAAGGCAGATTTCTGTAGCATTTTTCTCACAGATGGAAGCTAGTACTCCTATAGGCAGAAAGACAGAAGAGGAAAACCCAAGTAGAAATGTAACACTTCCACTTATATCTTGTTAGACAGCACTCAATCACATGACCACACCTAGCTATAAGGAAGACTAGAAAAGCAGTCATTTAATCTGGGTGACAACAGGCCCTGATAAAAATTAAGGCTCTGTTGCTAAGAAAATAGAAAGTATTGGGGTACACAATAATAGTCTCTGCCATCATTCCTAAGGTTACATTTAGAAGGCAAAGCGTATGATTTATGTAGACAAGTGTAAAACATTTGTCTACAGAGCCAGACATCCTGGAATGTGAAGTCAAGTGGGTCTTAGGAAGCATCACTAAAAACAAAGCTAGTGGAGGTGATGGAATTCCAGCTGAGCTATTTCAAATCCTAAAAGACGATGCTGTGAAAATGCTGCACTCAATATGCCAGCAAATTTGGAAAACTCAGCAGTGGCCACAGGACTGGAAAAGGTCAGTTTTCGTTCCAATCCCAAAGAAAGGCAATGCCAAAGAATGATCAATCTACCGCACAATTGCACTTATCTCTACACTAGCAAAGTAATGCTCAAAATTCTCCAAGCCAGGCTTCAAGAGTACATGAACCGTGAACTTCCAGATGTTCAAACTGGGTTTACAAAAGGCAGAGAAACCAGAGATCAAATTGCCAACATCCGTTGGATCATCAAAAAAGCAAGAGTGTTTCAAGAAAAACATATACTTCTGCTTTATTGACTATTCCAAAGCCTTTCACTGTGTGGATCACAACAAACTGCGTTTCTTAAAGAGATGGGAATACCAGACCATCTGACCTGCCTCTTCAGAAATCTGTATGCAGGTCAGGAAGGAACGGTTAGAACTGGACATGGTACAGACTGGTTCCTAATAGGAAAAGAAGTACATCAAGGCTGTATATTGTCACCCTGCTTATTTAACTTATATGCAGAGTACATCACGAGAAACACTGGGCCAGATGAAGCACAAGCTGGAATCAAGATTGCTAGGAGAAATATCAATAACCTCAGATATGCAGATGACACCACCCTTCTGGCAGAAAGTGAAGAGGAACTAAAGAGCCTCTTAATGAAAGTGAAAGAGGAGAGTGAAACAGTTGGTTTAAAACTCAACATTCAGAAAACTAAGATCATGGCATCTGGTTCCATCACTTCATGGCAAGTAGATGGGGAAACAGTGGAAACAGTGACAGACTTGATTTTCTTGGGCTCCAAAATCACTGCAGATGGTGACTGCAGCCATGAAATTAAAAGACACTTGCTCCTTGGAAGAAAAGCTACGACCAACCTAGATAGCATATTAAAAAGCAGAGACATTACTTTGCCAACAAAGGTCCGTCTAGTCAAAGCTACGCTTTTTCCAGTGGTTGTGTATAGATGTGAGAGTTGTGGACTATAAAGAAAGCTGAGTGCCGAAGAACTGATGCTTTTGAACTGTGGTCTTGGAGAAGACTCTTGAAAGTCCCTTGGACAGCAAGGAGATCCAACCAGTCCATCCTAAAGGAAATCAGTCTGTAATATTCATTGGAAGGACTGATAATGAAGCTGGAACTCCAGTATTTTGGCCACCTGATGCAAAGAACTGACTCATTTTAAAAGACCCTGATGCTGGGAAAGACTGAAAAAGATTGAAGGTGGGAGCAGAAGGGGACAACAGAGGATGAGATGGCTGGATGGATCACCGACTTGATGGACATGAGTTTGAGTATACTCTGGGAGTTGGTGATGCACAGGGAGGCCTGGAGTGCTGCAGTCCACAGGGTCGCAAAAAGTTGGACACGACTGAGTGACTGAACTAAACTGAAACTACAAAAATTTTGTGATGAAGACTGTACTGAATACAAAAAGATCTTTCAACATAGTACTATGCATGGCCTTCTTTTAGCAACCCCTTATTAATGTGATTTTTAAAATTATTTGTGTCTTTGAAGAACTACTTAAGTACCTTATAATGGATTAAACTCTTTAAATGAGCCCTAGAAACTTTCCAATAAAATTTGTTCCAAATCAATCAGAAACTTCTTTATTCAAAGAAGTCAAGAACTAAGAGTAACATAATCTTTAGTTTTTGAAGTTTTTAGAGAACTGCAAATATTGAATCAAGTATTACAAAAGTATTTTTAATGCATAGGTGACCTAAAAAATAGAAGTAAAATTTCTAGCTACCAACAGGCCGGCCCCTTAGGAGGCCCCCTTTCAGTAAAAGGCAAACTAAAATTAGAAATTTTCCATCTACCACAGGTAGTGACATATGTCTGTTCAGAAATCTGAATGGAGAAATGTAAATATCCAGATTTTTCTTTTCTCTTTTCTTCTGATATGAATCCCCAAAGCAATATATTAACATATACATTAGGATATGTTAGCAGAACTATACTATACTATGTGTGCAAGCTCAGTTGTGTCTTACTCTGTACGACTCCATGTACTATACCCCGCCAGGCTCCTCCGTCCATGGAATTTTCCAGGCAAGCATACTGGAGTGGGTTGCCATTTCTACCCTAGCAAATCTAGCAGGGCAAACACAAAAGATTCTCACAGAAGGAAAAAAATAATTTAGTTGAAGTTTATCTCATAACCAAAAATTATGAATCAAGTAAAAATAATATACCATAAGCAAACATTAGCTGATACAAAACCCAGGAATATTAGCACCCCTAAGAACTCCATAATTGTAAAAATGAGACTATAAAAACTGTTTCAAATAATTAAAAAGTTAGGGGAAAAAACAGTAGAAACCCTAAGAAAAGAACACGATATTTAAAAAAAAAAAACCAAAAACCAGATGCTCTTTAAAAAACGAGTCAAACAGACAGAGAAAAATGAAAAATATATGCCTTGAAATCAAATACTCAACAGAAGGATTAAACAGCATATTAGACAAAGCTGAACAATGAGTGAATCAGAAAACCATTTCAAGGAAACTATCCAAAATACAGGACTTTAAGGAGAAAGAGGTGACAATGAATGTAAGAGGTTAGAACAAATGCAGGACTAAATGAGGTGGCCCAAAACATGTCTAACTGGAGTTCCAGAAGGAGGCAATTCTGTGGAAAGCTGGGGTCAATACTAAGCAGGATAAATGAAAGTAAGCCTGCAGCAATGGTCTTCAACCCTGGCTGCACCTTACACGTTATCAGCTAAGAAGCTTTAAAAACAGTACCTAGGCCTCTCCTTCCCCAACCAGCAATTTTAGAATTGGTGTGGAGTAGGTCAAGGTTATCTGTATTTTCTTCAAAGTTTCCCAAGCTATTTTAATGAACCCTCAGAGAACCAGCGATCCACACCTAGACATAGCTAGAGACACAACAAAATTAAAGAGAAAAATGTTAAAACAACTACAGAGCATTAATTCTATCTACACAATAACAACGTAGGCTAACAAAGGGCTTCTCAACAACAGAGGCTAAAAGAATAATAAAATAGTACCTGCAAAGTACTAAGAGACAATAACTGTCAACCTAAAAACACTGAACTTAGAATGAAATGGGATACAAGAAGAAATTCAAAACATAAAGACAAAACACAGTGGACTACTGCTGCCTGATAAAACTCACAGCTCATACATCTTTCTTTTCCTAAGTAATCAATCAATCAATCAAGATGTCAGTCTTTCTGGTCATCTGTTCCAGTAGTTTGTAAATATGACCAAACAAGTTTTAAAGTTAAAAGCAAACACGTGGGCCCCACCCTAGATGTACCATAGCTCTAGGAGTAAGAGCCAAATTTTCCTTAAAAGTCTAACAGATCAAGAGGATAATCAGATTTCAGAACTTCAAATTCTAGTTATTTCCTTCATTCAGTAATTCTCTTTAAGTGTGGCTCCTCAAATGTCAGCATCATCATTCCTGGGAACTTGTGGAAATGCAAAATTATCAGGACCCATCCCAGATCTACTGGCCTAGCAATTCTGAGGATGGACTCTGCAGCTGTGCTTTACTACTCAGGTGATTCTGAAGCCAAGTCAAGTCTGAGAGAGCTTTTAGTCTCCTGCTCCTATTATCTACTGTTCACATTTCCACAAGGACAAACCCCCTGTTGCTGCCCCACCAACAAATCTTCTACAGCAATGTTCCATGGCTGACCAATTCGCATATACTCCGAATCTCTTCACTGAATTTTCATCTTTTGTCTTGACTGTCACTTCTCTTATAGGGGTTCTCACATAAAGGTTGTTCACTCTTCCAAACATCAGGGTCTAGAAGGTGAAGTCCACTCATTCTCTAACTTCCTAGAACTCCAAAAACATTTGGATAAAAAAATCTCACCTTTTCTGAGACTCTCTACTCTCATGGCTTCCATTGTTAAATGAGTATGATATTGATTTTCAAATTTCTCTCATGATGCTGAAACCAGAAGAACCCACTACCTACCTGACACTTCCATCTGGATGTTCCCAGAGGAACCTCAAATCAATATACGAAATCTGAACATGCTATGTTGTCCAACCCTATTCTTTCTGTATTTTCTAATATAAATGAAGGCACTACAATTCAGCTACACAATTATCCAAACCTAAAATCTGAAAATCATCAGTGGAATTCCTTATTCAAACATTCAACTAGTCACCAATTACCATCAATTTCACCTCTAAGTTCTCTAATTCTCTCTATCACAACTGCTACTGCTACAGTACAAAATTTCCTCCCTTAGCAGGATTTCCTGTACAGCAATATAGCCTCCTAACCCCCTCGCTATCTCTTCAGTACTTCACTCCTCCAATTCATTGTACAGTCCTCAAATTTCAAGGACATTTAGTTTTAAAATCATGTGAGCTTATAAATTTTTAACTTAGTTTTAATACTTCTAAAGCCATCATCATTCAATGTAAGCTTTTAAATCTAGCTCTTTTACTCAACTGTTCTAGATCACCAACTTATTGATAATTTATCACAATTATGTAACAAAGAATGTCAGTCAAAAAAGGAATTATCAGAAAAAAGGAATTATCAAATTAGATCCAAATTAATCCTTAAAATTTAAGAGTGCTGTAACTAGTAACTTCATCTATATGAACTTCACTGCCACAAATTTTAGTTTTTGTTATCAATAGTAGCACTTGATGTTATAAGATGAGCAAAATAAGAATAATGTGGAAAAAATGTTTGAAACCCAGGGAAGAAAATTCTCAAATTTTGAAAAAAAATGAAAACTCACCATACACACCTGCAGAAGGAGCGGAATTGTTCATGGTAAAAGGTCCGTTAATGATGTCAGAAGAAAGAAGCTCATCAGACCCCCGCTGAAAAGCAAGAGCAATATTCTGTTAATAAAAATAAGCCTCTTAAATTTACTACTAAAAATATTAAAAGCTAGTACTATTACTTAAATCTTATATCACAGCATTTAAGGAGAACACCTCAAGAATCATAACATCTAAAGGTTGGAAGAGAAGAGTAAAGGAAAATTATCGCACATCTGCATCTACATGGTTGTAACGATAAAAAACAGAACTGCCATCACATAATTGGGAGCATAATCCCATAACCTTTTCTGATCAAACCCTCTGAGATGTTACATCTGAAGTACCAAAAACCATATTCAGGGGTTGTATCCTGATTATTATTTTTGCAGTATACTTTTAAGTATATTTAATGTATTTTAAATATAGTTGATATATTAAGCATGTTAAGCTTTTGTAGTATATTTTTAAGCATTTGCATGTGAATAATTTGTGCAGCACTCCCTGACTTTTTCATACATATACATATAAATATACTTTTTCATGACATATATATTATATACATATATTCTTAAAAGTTGAACTGCTGCTGCTGCTAAGTCGCTTCAGTCGTGTCCGACTCTGTGCGACCCCATAGACGGCAGCCCACCAGGCTCCCCCGTCCTCGGGATTCTCCAGGCAAGAATACTGGAGTGGGCTGCCATTTCCTTCTCCAGTGCATGAAAGTGAAAAGTAAAAGGGAAGTCGCTCAGTCGTGTCCGACTCCTAGCGACCCCATGGACTGCAGCCTACCGAGCTCCTCCGTCCATGGGATTCTCCAGGCAAGGGTACTGGAGTGGGGTGCCATTGCCTTCTCCGTAAAAGTTGAACAAAAAGATGTAATTTATTTCTATATTGGCCAAATCCTTTAAATAGGTGATTTTTCATCCATTATTCCTTAAATGGTCTTTACTGTGTATTATTTCTCAAATAACTACTCTTTTAAGTAATTTAGACTTTTCAGGTAAGAGCTTGACCAACTTCAAAGTTGAACTATCAAAGCTAAAAGATAAGTGAGTGGGACTAGCCTTTTCATTGTAACCATGAGGTCTATTACCAAGATTAAAACATTTATATATAGAAGGACGATAAACAACATGTATACGTTTAAAACCAACCTATTTCAAATGGTAATTTGTTCAGCTCTCGGTCAACGTTTTTGGCCGCACGTCACCACTTGTGAGATCTTAGTTCTCTCACCAGAGATCAAACCCGGCCTCCGACAGTGGAAGAGAATTTCCTGATCCTCCCGACCCAGGAATCGAACCCGTCTCCTGCTTGGCAAGCGGATTCTTTACCACTGTGCCATGGGGGAGATCTAGTTATATGTACACAATGTAATTAGTATTGAATAGCAATCTGTTAAAGGTAAAAATATTCTTTCAATAAAGCAAATTTTTTAAAGTTTTAAAAAGAAATGCAAACTTTTTGATACTAACAAAAGCCAAATTCCCTCTGTCAGATAAATTGATAAAAGACTGGATTTTGACAAAATCAAAATGGAAAGGACTGCAAAAGAGATTTAATAAAGTTCCACTTATGATTAACCTTTGAGAATAAGAGAGGCTTCCCTGGTAGCTCAGTCGGTAAAGAACCTGCCTGAAGTGCAGGAGACCCGGGTTCAATTCCTGGGTCAGAAAGATCCCCTGGAAAAGGAAACGGCCAACCACTCCAGTATTCTTGCCTGGAAAATCCCACGGACAGAGAGGCCTGGCAGGCTACAGTCCATGGGATGGCAAGAGTAGGACATAAGAAGAATAAACAATGTGGCATTAGAACTTTCCTTCAGCACACTGATGATATCTGTTTAGATAAAAAACAGGAGGTCAAATTTTTCACTATAACCATCTTCATCTAAACATTTTTGCATACTTATCCAATTATATCAGGAAAATATATAGATGTTAATTAGCTAGATCATTTTCATAGTTGTGTTATCCTAATACATACTGAAAAAGTTATAATATGAATCCATGTTCCTCTGTAATCTTCTTAACTGATAAGCTTTTGTCACATTGTTAGTCTCCATCATAATTATTTAATGAATTCTTAAATTCTATAATTGCCTACTATTTCCCTACTACTCAATATTAGGATCACATGTAATTTATTGATCCCCAAAATTATGCTGCATTTAGAATCCAGTATTTTCTGTATTGTATATTCTATCCATAGAATAAATATTCAGAAGTAAAACAGACATTTTTTTCTTTCTGAGTGAAGGTAAAACTGCAAGACGGAGAAGGCAATGGCACCCCACTTCAGTACTCTTGCCTGGAAAATCCCATGGATGGAGGAGCCTGGTAGGCTACAGTCCATGGGATCGCTAAGAGTCGGACATGACTGAGAGACTTCACTTTTACTTTTCCCTTTCATGCACTGGAGAAGGAAATGGCAACCCACTCCAGTATTCTTGCCTGGAGAATCCCAGGGACAGCAGAGCCTGGTGGGCTGCCGTCTATGGGGTCGCAAAGAGTCGGACACGACTGACGCAACTTAGCAGCAGCAGCAGCAAAACTGCAAGAAATCTCAAACTTCTGCTTAACAATATAAAGTAACTTCAAGTTACTAATATACTACAAGTGACTACTAAGGTGCATTTGCTTCTATAGTAAAAGTGAAAGTCACTCACTTGTGTCCCAATCTTTGCAACCCCATGGACTATACAGTCCATGGAATTCTCCAGGCCAGAATACTGGAATGGGCAGCCATTCCCTTCTCCAGAGTATCTTCCCAACCCAGGGATCAAACCCAGGTCTCCTGCATTACAGGCGGATTCTTTACCAGCTGAATCACCAGGGAAGCCCAAGAATACTGCAGTGTGTAGCTTATCCCTTCTCCAGCGGATCTTCCCAATCCAGGAATCAAACCAGTCTCCTGCACTGCAAGTGGATTCTTTACCAGCCGAGCTACTTCTAAAGGGGTTTTTCAAATATTGTTGGAATTGGCACATGACTGCCACAATTTTAATATTACTCAGTTTGGCTCACAGTCTGTGTAGTAAAGAATCTAACCTTGTTCAAAGAGAGGTCTGTTTTTTGCCCTCTCCTTCTAGGAGGTAATCTCTAAACCCCTGGTAAAGTTATGTCTGAGAAAGTGTCTTTTTTTTTTTTTTTTTTAACTTGAGGGGCTTTGAGTCACCAGTGTTAGAGACAAGGTTGACGACACGGCTGGAGGGGCTGGAGAATGAATTTTAAGATTAGTCTCCAGAGCAATCAAATATGCTTAACACAGAGTTGTTGTTTGTAGCTACGTAGAATTGCTGTTTTGTAGTTTAGTCGCTGAATCATGTCTGACTCTGTGACCCCATGGACTGCAGTGCACCAGGCTCCTCTGTCTATGCCCAAGCAAGAACACTGGAGTGGGTTGCCATTTCCTTCTCCAGGGGATCTTCCCGACCCAGGAATCGAACCTTGGTCTCCCGCATTGTAGGCAGATTCTATACCATCTGAGCCACCAGGGAAGCCTGTTCCCTAACTTGACTGTTGGCCTAATTCCTCTCATGGATAAATGATGAATCAATAGAGCAAATATATTAAAACTATTTATTTACAAGATTTTTTAAAACTTTATTCTTCACCTCTAAATCACCATTTAGATTTCTAACTGTAAAAGAAAAATTTAGTCGAAAAATGTGATCTACTAGTCAAATATTTTAAAAGATAAATTTATATGGCATATTAAGTAAATTAATACAATATCTTAACTGTTACATCTCATGTTTCTACACAAAATATAAACTATAACAAGGAAATGGTGAACATTACAGAGTCTTCAAAATAAAAGCATTTAAGTTTGATAATTCTACTAAATCTTCCAATAGTAACAAGAAGAATTTTTAAAAAGAGTAGCCTAAAATAATGCATAAATAAAGAAAACTCTATAGGATCCACTGAAATGCTGGAATGCCTATTTTTATCTTATTATATAATGAGAAAAATTAAAATATTTGATCCTAAAGTTTTATACTTGGAAATAGCAGAGATGGGGTTACCATTCATTTTACAGAATAAACAATGCGTATCTCAAATAATTCTGACACTTTAAAAAACTGGTAACTTTGACCCTAATAATTTCAGGATATGATAAAAGATAAAGATAGCAAAAAGAGCTTACATTTGAAAATGCAGTCATAAAAAATGTTCTGATAATCAAAATTTACTAGCTAAGCTTTTTTGCTCCTAAAGATTCATTTTCAAATCATAGAAAATAAAGTATTAAAACATTATAAAGCTCAAATCCTGAGTTATATTACTTTGTAAGCTTTGTAAAAAGTGACAAAAACACAATCAGTTCACTAAGCAACTATTCTTTCCTTGACATCAATTCTTTCTCCTGGGGAAAAAAAAAAATCACTGCCTGTAATTAACAGACTACTTCGCAAAAAACAAAGTATTTCTGAAAACTATGCTTAATATTTATAGCCTAAGTGTCTGAAAACTAATTTTCCATTATACTCAAGGAAGAGCAATGCAGACCTAGGTAAAACAGAGTGTCTTGTAAGGGAGGAAAATGTCTGACTTCTTCTCTCCTAGGTTCTTTGGCTGGTCTAAAAATTAAACTGACGTGAGACGGATTAACAGGAGAAAAACAAGATTTAATTTCATACATACAGGAACTCATGAAGATATGAGACTTCAGTTCAGTTCAGTTCAGTCACTCAGTTGTGTCCGACTCTTTGCGACCCCAAGAATTGCAGCACGCCAGGCCTCTCTGTCCATCACCAACTCCCGGAGTCTACCCAAACCCATGTCCATCGAGTCGGTGATGCCACCCAACCATCTCATCCTCTGTCGGCCCCTTCTCCTCCTGCCCCCAATCCGTCCCAGCATTAGGGACTTTTCCAATGAGTTAACTCTTCGCCTGAGGTAGCCAAAGTATTGGAGTTTCAGCTTCAACATCAGTCCTTCCAATGAATACCCAGGAATGATCTCCTTTAGGATGGACTGGTTGGATCTCCTTGCTGTCCAAGGGACTCTCAAGAGTTTTCTCCAACACCACAGTTCAAAAGCAGCAATTCTGCGGCGCTCAGCTTTCTTCACCGTCCAACTCTCATATCCATACATGACCACTGGAAAAACCACAGGCTTGACTAGATGGACCTTTGTTGGCAAAGTAATCTCTCTGCTTTTAAATATGCTATCTAGGTTGGTCATAACCTTCCTTCCAAGGAGTAAGCGTCTTTTAATTTCATGGCTGCAATCACCATCTGCAGTGATTCTGGAGCCCAAAAAAATAAAGTCTGACACCGTTTCCACCGTTTCCCCATCTTCTTCCCATGAAGTGATGGGACCAGATGCCATGATGTTAGTTTTCTGAACGTTGAGCTTTAAGCCAACTTTTTCACTCTCCTCTTTCACTTTCATCAAGAGGCTCTTTAGTTCTTCTTTGCTTTCTGCCATAGGGTGGTGTCATCCGCCTATCTGAGGTTATTGATATTTCTCCCGGCAATCTTGATTCCAGCTTGTGTTTCTTCCAGCCCAGCGTTTCTCATGATGTACTCTGCATAGAAGTTAAATAAGCAGGGTGACAATATACAGCCTTGACATACTCCTTTTCCTATTTGGAACCAGTCTGTTGTTCCATGTCCAGTTCTAACCGTTGCTTCCTGACCTGCATACAGGTTTCTCAAGAAACACGTCAGATGGCCTGGTATTCCCATCTCTTTCAGAATTTTCCAGTTTACTGTGATCCACACAAAGGGTTTGGCATAGTCAATAAAGCAGAAATAGATGTTTTTCTGGAACTCTCTTGCTTTTTCGATGATCCAGCGGATGTTGGCAATCTGATCTCTGGTTCCTCTGCCTTTTCTTTTTATTAGGTATTAGGTTTGACCTAAGGTATTAGCTTATAGTTAACACCATAAGTTTTTTCTTCTATACAGTTAGATTAAAACTACGATATGCAAAGTTTTGGAAAGGAAGAAAAATAATGAAATAAAGTCTGTCACTGTTTCCATTGTTTCCCCAGCTATTTGCCATCAAGTGATGTGACTGAATGCCATGATCTTAGTGTTTTTGAATGTTGAGTTTTAAGATACCTTTTTCACTCTCCTCTTTCACCTTCATCAAGAGGCTCTTCAGTTCCTCTCCACTTTCTGCCATAAGGGTGGTGTCATCTGCATATCTGAGATTATTGATATTGATAATGTATTCAAAGAGGAAGAAAAAATATGGATAGTTGTCTCTGGTGCAGTGTTAGACACTCAGTTGTGTACGACTCTTTGTGACCCCATGGACTGTGGCCCACCAGGCTCCTCTGTCCATGGAATTCTCCAGGCAAGAATACTGGAGTGGGTAGCCATTCCTTTCTCCAGGGGATTTCCCCGACTCAGGGATGGAACCCAGGTCTCCTGCATTGCAGGCAGATTCTTTACTGTCTGAGCCACCAGGGAAGCCCTATATATGCATTAGAAAGGTACTAGAAAGGTAAAGAAAAAGCTAATAAAATTGTTGTCTTTATGGAAAAGACAAGAGGAGGGACTACACTGTGAATAAGAGTTCTCCACATGTACACAGCTGAATTTGTTGAAATACTTCTGTTCTTTTCTCTTATTTATGAATGTAATTTTTACTTTTATCAAATATGTGTACTAGAACAAATATTACAAAAGAGTTTATATGATTAAAGCAGATCTCGGCACCCGAGCCTAGTTTTTAAACAGTTCTTATTCTAATGGTTGCCACCACAACACTAGACAACATGTTTATATTACTACCTATAAGTTATCAACTTGAAAAATACACTGACTGACCTCTAATATGAAACCTTAAGAATTTATCTCTAAAATTCCTCCCTTTTCTGTTCTCTCAATGTTTGAAATATATGCTACTAGTTTTAATTCTTGTTTAAGTATCTTTGAACTTTAAATAGTAACCTTATATCTTTATTGCTTGTTTGTCAACTTGACGTTATCTCTTTTTGTATATATTTTGAAATGTTAGATCTTATTCTTTTATTTTTTATTATTTAAAAATATTTTAATTTTACTGGAGTATAGTTGACTTACAATGTTATGTTAGTTTCAGGTGTACAGCAAAGTGATTCAGTTATACATACATTCATTCTTTTCTTTAAATTTTTAAAAAAATTAAAACAATTTTTATTTTGGCCGTGCTGCACAGCATGTGGGATCTTAATCCCTTGACCAGGAATTGAACACAGGTGACATTATCTCTTGATTTTCCATTTTGAAAGAAAGCTTTTGGGGCTAGTAATTTGTTCCCCCTCTTCCCTCCCTCTCCGCCAGCTTCATTTTTATTTTTATTCGCATAGTTGTTATATTCGGCCCTCCAATAATAGCATTCTTGGCTTTGCCCATTTCTGTCCTGTCCAAAGGATGAGTGAAAGTTGAATATCAATAAACAATATTTACATTTTTATTACTATGTAAATATTGTTCAAGGAAACATAACCTGGCACACTTCACTTTTTACTCTATACGTCTAATGTCACAACCTGCGAACCACTTGAAAAAGACTGTTCTTAGAATCAAGATTACACGGACTCTTTATTACACTCTATCAATTTCTTAACACCACGATATATTCTAGTTTGATTCATAGTTAGACATCTTTATTTATTCATTCATTCACTCATTCATTCACTTTGATTCCCATGGCATTTTAAAACTGTCTTTATTTTTGACACTACTATCCTTTATTATATCATCAAATTTTCCCCAAACTCTTCATGATACCACTCATTCTATATAGTTCTCATTTTTCTTCCTAAGATCTCCTACCTAAAACCCTCTTTTCTCTTGCTTCAATCTTGAATGACTGCTCTCTAGGACTTCTGAACAGTTATTAACTTAAGCCTTCTTTTCATTTTCATCTGGGTTGACTTAACTTTTTCCTGAACTTCTGTCTTCCGTGTCCTTAGTTCACATTATTTTGCTGCAACCTTAAATAACTACCCAAATGACAGTAAACACCAAGTTAAAGTTTCTGGGTCCATGCATGTCTAAAAATTCTATCCTCATAGTTAATCATATGACAGTAAAGAATTCTGGGTTAAAAATTATTTTTCTTAGGAAAATTGTAAACACAGTTCCATTTTCATCTAGCATACAGTATGACTAGTAAGATGCCAGTCTGACCTTCATTTCTTTAAAATTGACTTGGTTTTTTTCCTCTCCCTGGAAGTTTTCTGAATCATCTCTTCACCCGTGGAATTCTAAAATTTCACAATAATATATCTAAAGTTATAATGCTTTGTACTTCCTGTACTAGGTAATAAACAGGTGGGTCTGAAGCCCGAAACTCGAATGAGTTAGTCTGAAGCCTGAAACTATCACTGTCCTTTTGCACTTCCCGTATTAAGTAATAAGTTAGTGGGAAGTCTGAAGCTAGCATAAACTGTTAACTCTCATCTCCAAAATCAACCATGGAGAAGCTGCAGAAGCTAAAGGGATGTGTGAATCTCTGGAACCAAACTAATGAGAGGAAAGTCTTGATGAAATATAAGGAAAAAAAGACAAATCAACAGCTGAATTGAAATTTTAATACATTTTTCTTAGAAACCAATAGACCAGACACATAAAATATGACCAGAAAAAACAAGTAAAACAATCAATAACTTGAACTAACAGATATACTGAATGCAGAACCAGACAACCAGCTAAGAATAAACATTTATAAAAACAGACACTGTGCCAGATTGGCAAACTTTATATGTAAAGGGCCAAATAGTAAGATATTTTAGACTTTGTGGGCCAAACAGTCTCTGTCACAATTCACAAAAGCAACAAAAGCAATCATAGACAATGTGAAAATGAATGAGCATGGCTGTGTTTCAATAACATTTTATTTATAGACACTGAGATTTGAATCTCATCTATTTTTCACCTGTTACAAAATATTAATCATTGGATTTCTTTCAAGCACTTAGAAGTATAAAGGCCATTTTAGTAAAGGATGTATAAAAACAGATGGTAGTGAGCCCTGTTTAGTCCTTGGAGAATAGTTGCCAATTCCCATTTCAGTTTATAAAAGAAGTTCCAACACAATTCAAAGGAATATACTGAACATACTATGTTTTCTATAATAAAATTAGAAATAATAATAAAAGAATGGCTAATGTTTGACAACTAAACTTTTAAAGCTACTAAATAATCCTGGAGTTAAAATGGAAACTTCCCAAGTGATACACGCACCACAATGCTCCGAGCAGCACTATTCACAGTAGCCAAGACGTGGACACAATCTAACGTCCATCAACAGAGGAACGGATAAAGAAGTTGTAAGACACACACACACACACACACACATGAATATTACTCAGCCATTAAAAAAAAAGAATGAAATAATGTCATTTGCAGCAACACAGATGGACCTATAGATTACCATATTAAATGAAGGAAGTCAGAAAGAGAAACATAAGTATCACACGATATCACTTACATGTGAAATCTCAAATATGATATAAATGAACTTATGTACAAAACAGAAACAAAAAAAAACCAAAACAAACAAACAAAAAAAACAGAAACAGATTTCACATACGTAGGAAACAAACTTATGGTTATTAAAGGGTAAAAGAGGGAGGGATAAATTAAGAGTTTGGAATAAGCAGACACAAATTGCTAAATATATATAAAATACATAAACAACAAGTTCTACTGTACAGCACAGGGAACTCTACTCAATATCTTGTAATAAACTATAATGGAAAACAATCTGAAAAAGAGGATATATGTACACATATATAAATATTCATATATATGCAACTGAATCACTTTGCTGTGCATCAGACACACAACTCTGTAACTCAACCGTACTTCAAAAATAAGTAAATAGAATTTCTGAAATCATAAGGAAAATGTACAACATTTGGATACAGTGAAAATGAAAAACACAAATTGAAAGCTTGTGGGATCCAGCTTTAGCACTTAAAGATAAGTTTATAGTTGAAAATACATTTATGAGGAAACAGCAGATTTTAAAATATGTGAGTTAATTATCTGACAAAAAAAAAAACAACAGAGCAAATTCGAATCTCAAAATTAGTGTGAGAGGAATAAAGAACCTGAACTGACCATAAGGATTAAAGATAGTGAGATAATATACAAAAACATCCCTACTCCCCACTACTGATCCAGGTCCGGGTGACTTCACAGGTGAGGTCAACTAAACTGTTAAGAAAAAATTTGTTCCACAGAACAGCAAAAGAATGAAAGTTCTTTAGTTCATTTTAAGCAGCTAGTGAATGAAATCATGATCCCAAAAGTAAAATTAGAAAATCACCACTTTACAACTATCATTATAATAACAATTTCAGGCAAGAACCATCAAAATAGATGTTAAAACTAGTAGGTTAAAGTTTGAGAATTAAAATAATATTAGTGTGACCTCAAAGTATCACTCCACAAAATACTTACTAGCTGCAAAGAGAGAAACAGTAAATTTACAGTGGAAAATCTGGCAAATACAACCTAAAGTGATCAAAGTTAACACATTACAAGTAATAGGACAAACTAACATCCTTTGCCTTCTGAGAAGATACACTAAGAACAACAAAGCTTCTGTGGTATTCACTTAAATCTAGTTATAAGAAACAGATAAACTCAAAGTAAGGGATATCCTACACAATAACATGCCTATATTCTTTTAAAATGTCAATATCATGAATCAAAAAGACTGAAGCAACACTTCAGATTAACTTCCAGATTTTGATAATTATGCTACAATAATGTCAAATGTCTTTGTTTTTAGAAAATATACTCTAAAGTATTTAGGGGTTAAAGAGTAAAGTAAAATAATATATCAATGAAGTTGCAAGGAATCTCCTTGACATACAATTAAGAAACGAAAATTAATAATTTAATATAGTGGAGATCTGGGATGAAAATCATGCTAACCAAATGATGATTCAGAAGGATAAAAAAGAAAACTAGAGAGATATACATGTATCTGCAAACAGTAACATATAGATATATAAAGAGAGAGAAAAGACTATAAATGAAAAATAAAACAATGGAGCAAATGTGAATTGCCTGGTTAATGATTATATAAGTTTTTTTATAGTACTCTGCAACCTTTCTGTTAAGTTTGTACTGAAGTTTTAAAAATAAGATATCAACGAAATTCACATTAGTACAATAAGAAAAAAAATCTTTATAAAGTAAAAATCAAAGTATGTACAAACAACATAAGCTATGAGAGAGAGAGAGAATGTGGTAATATAAAAAAGTCATATGCACAGTGATTTACAATCAAAAAAGTATTTGCATTTTTTATAATCTTGCGTGCATTTTTAAGTTGTTTCAGTCATGTCTGATTCTTTACGACCTATGGATTGTGGCCTGCCAGGCTCCTCTGTCCATGAGATTCTCTAGGCAAGAATACTGAAGTGGATGGCCATGCCCTCCTCCAGGGGATCTTCCCAACCCAGGGATCGAACCTGCGTCTCCTGCACTACAGGCAGATCCTTTACCACTGAGCCACCAGGGAAACCTTAGACATTAATAAGCTATTTTATTACTCATCTTTCAATATTTATTCACTACTGGTAGTTATATTAGTTATACATGGATGCATAACAAATTATCCCAAAATCTAGTAACTTAAAAGTTTTTTAAAAATTTTTATTTTTGGTATGTGGCATGTGAGATCTTAGTTCTGCGACCAGGGATCAAACATTTGCCCCCTGCATTGGAAGCACAGAGTTTAAACAACTGGACCACTCGAGAAGTTCTCAAAAAAAAAAAAAAAAAATTTTTTTTAAACTCAATTTCTGGGCATGGCTTAGTTACATTCTCTGGTTCAGGGTCTCTCACAGACTGGAATCATCTCGAGGCTCAACAGAGAAAATGGAGGTCCTACTTCCACATTCACTTAAGTGATTGCTGGTAGGATTCAGTCTGTAAGTGGGCCTCTCCATAAGGTAGCTCACTTTTATCAGAGAAAGCAAGAGAAGTCAGTCTTTTGGAAACGAATCCTTCAAGTAGATTTAAGACTACCATCTTGCTCCTTACTATCTCTTTGGCTCATCCACCCTTTAATCTATCTTAAGTATGGACAAATTAAAAGGAAAAAAAAGAGGAAACAGGAAGAAAAGATATACCACACAAATATTAATCATAAGAAAACTGGAACGACTAGAATGACTTTATTACTATAAGACAAAGTAGATTTGGGGACAGGAACTATTACTAGGTAAAGATGTATATCACAAATGATTTTTTAAAGGGTTAATTCATTAAGAAAATATAACATTCCTAACCGTGAATGCATCTTTGCTTCAGTCATGTCCAAATCTGCGTGACCCCATGGACTGCAGCCTGCCAGGCTTCTCTGTCCATGGGATTCTCCAGGCAAGAATACTATAGTGGGTTTCCAAGCTCTCCCTCCAGGGGATCTTCTCAACCCAGGCCTCTTACATCTCCTGCATTGGCAGGTGGGTTCTTTACCACTAGAGTAATTGAGCTTTAAAATATATAAAGCAAAAATGGACAGAACTATAGAAAGAAATTTAAGAAAACCACAAATGTGGATGGAAATTCCAATATCCTTCTCTTCTTTTGGTAATTAACAGAATAGAAAGAAAATCAGGGAGATTACAGAAGACTTGCAACTTCAACCAGTTTATCCTACCAACATTTATAAGGAGGCACTATACCCAACAAAAGTAAACTATACATTTTTTCAAGTCTACATAGAACATTCATAAAGACAGACCATAGCTTGACATTAGAACAAATCTCAGGAAATGTAAAGGGCTGAAATGGTACACAGCATGTTCTCTACTCAAAACAGCATTTTTTGAAAAAACTAGAAATTCCAAGATTTGGGTTGGAAACCATATATTTAGAAATTAAACTCCCAAATATTCAGAAGTTAAATCATGCACTTATAAATAATCATAGGTAAAAAGAGAATCACAGGAAGGGTAGAAAATACTTTATAGTAAGTAAAAATTAAAACCCACTATACCAAATTTTGTGGGATGTAACTAAAGAAAGAAAAAAACCTGAGTAGCTCAATATCTATTTTTAAAACTGAATTCATAATTAAAAACCTTCCCACAAAGAAAATGCATCCACAAATAGCTACAATGATTAATTCTGTCAAACATTTAAGAAAGAAATAATACCAACCTTATATAATTCTAATCAACAGACTGACATGGCTGAGGAAAGAATTATGAGCTTGAAGGTAATTGCAATAGAAACCTCCCAAACTGAAATGCAAGATGAAAAAAAGAATGGGGGGTGGTGCAGAAAGAAAAGGAGAGTGAAGAAAAAAAAAGATCTGAAAGTAATGAATGACCAAGAGCTTTCTATAATCAATGATAGATACCAAACCACAAAACCAGATCTCAGAGAACACCAACAGGATAATGCCAACAAATATGCACTTCAGCCTATCAATCAAACTGCAGAAAACTAAAAACAAAGAGAAAATATTGGGGGGGGAGA
Organism: Giraffa tippelskirchi; assembly: GCF_054371585.1. Lineage (NCBI taxonomy): Eukaryota > Metazoa > Chordata > Mammalia > Artiodactyla > Giraffidae > Giraffa > Giraffa tippelskirchi. The sequence continues at coordinate 216,105,168 of NC_137275.1, forward strand.
GGAAAACATCTTACTTAACAGAGAAATAAGGATAAGAATTACAGAGGTTACTTTCTCATCAGAACCATGGAAGGAAGAAGAAAGAAGAGTAGAATATTTAGTGTTAATGGAGGGAAAAAAAAAAACTCAACACCAATCTAGAATTTCTATATGAAGAGTAAAGAAGAAGATGATTTCCTCACACAAAAACCAAGGAAATGTACTGTTAGTAGACCTGCTCTGCAAAAAAATATTAATAGAAGGTCTTTGGGAAGAAGAAAAATTAAATAGATCAGAACTCAGGCCTACATAAGGAAAGGAAGACTACTGAAGAAGGAATAACTGAAAGTATTTTATACTTATTCTTAATTTATCTAAAAGAATTTATTTAAAGTAATAATAGTAACAATATATTGGGTGATTACAACATATAATTAAGTAAAATGAAAGATGACGGCTTCTTTGATGGCCCAGTGGTGAAGAATCCACTTGCCAGTGCAGGAAACATGCGTTCCATCCTTGGTCCCAGAAGATCCCACATGCCATGGGACAACTAAGACCACACTCCACAACTACTAAGCCTCTGCTCCAGAGCCCAGGGGACACAACTACTGAAGTGTGTAGGCCTAGACCTATGCTTTCCAACAAGAGAAGCCACCACAATCAGAAATCCATGCAACACAACTGGAGAGTAGACCCCGCTCAGCACAACTACAGAAAACCCCACTCAGCAATGAAGATCCAAATAAATAAACAATTTTTTTAGAAAAGGCAAGATAACAATGTCTTAAGGGACAGGAAGGACAAATTGGGAATGCTCTGTTTAAGCTTCCCTGGTGGCTCAGACAGTAAAGCATCTGTCTACAGCAGGAGACCCGGGTTCGATCCCTGGGTGGGGAAGATCTCCTGGAGAAGGCAATGGCAACCCAGTCCAGTGTTCCTGCCTGGAAAATCCCATGGACAGAAGAGCCTGGTAGGCTACAGTTCATGGGGTTGAAAAGAGTCGGACACGACTGAGCGACTTCACTTTCACTGTTTAAGCTACCTGCACTATACATGAAGCATTACAGTACTATTTGGAGGTGGACTTAAACAAAGTTGTAAATGTAGACGGCAACCACTAAAAATTTTTTTAAACTATGAGAGACTAACAGAGGAGATAAAGGAATCACATAAAATGCTCAACTAAAACCAGAGAAGGCAAAAAAAATGAGAGGGGAAAAAATAAAAACAAAGCACAAATCAGTGAATACAAAACAGTTTATGAACAAGATACTTATTAATTCAACCCATTTAATCATCCCTTGAAATGTGAAAGGTAATGGTCTACATAAACCAATTAAAAGACACTGTTCAGAGTGGGTTTTAAAAAAAAAGACCTAACTGTATGTGGTCTATAAGAAATCCACTTTAAAGGAACGGGCAAAAAAGTTGACATTCATAAAAAGAAGGTAAGTGAATGGCTAACAAGCACATGAAAGGGTACACACTACTACCAGTCATCAGGTCAATGGAAATTAAAACTATAATAAGATACTACCAGCCATTCTAGTTATACTTACTAGCATGGCTAACAGTAAAGTGTTGGCAAGGATGTGAGGCAACCTGAACTCTAATACAAAGCTGGTCAGAGTGTAAAGTGGTGCAACATTTTGCAAAATAACCAAGTTAAATACAGACATCCAATTTTACTCCGAAGCATGGTGTACAATGAAACAAACATTTACACAAAGACATACACAAATGTTTATAGTAGCTTTATTCGTAATAGCTCCAATTTGAAAAGAATCTAAATGTCTATCAACATGAGGATGGATTTTTAAATATCGTGACATAGTCACACAATAGAATACTCTCATTAAGAAAGAAGAAAAACGTACTGATACATAGAACATAGATATCAATAAATCTAAAAATCCATTTTGCTGAGTAAAAGCCAGACATCAAAGAGCTTATGCTGTATATCGTTGTTTTAGCACTAAGTCATGTCCAACTCTTCTGCGACCCCTTGGACTATGGCCCTCCAGGCTCCTTTGTCCATGAGATTTTCTAGGCAAGAACACTGGAGTGGGTTGCCATTTCCTTCTCCAGGGGATCTTCCCGACCCAGGGATCGAACCTGAGTCTCCTGCATAGGCTGGCGGACTGTTTACCACTGGGCTATCAGGGAAGCTCATGCTGTATACACGCAGCATGAATATTTTATTCCATTTATATGAAGTTCAAAACATGCAAAATTAATCTGTGGTGATAGAAATCAAAACAGTTGCCTAGACTGGGTCTGGAAAAGGGCAAGAAGAAACGGGGATAAGTTTGTCAGATTTACTGCATTGTACCCTTAAGAAAAGACCAACCTAGACAGCATATTGAAAAGCAGAGACATTACTTTGCCAACAAAGTTCCGTCTAGTCTAGGCTATGGTTTTTCCAGTGGTCATGTATGGATTTGAGTTGTACTATAAAGAAAGCTGAGCGCCGAAGAATTGATGCTTTTGAACTGTGGTGTTGGAGAAGACTCTTGAGAGTCCCTTGGACTGCAAGAAGATCCAACCAGTCCATCCTAAAGGAGATCAGTCCCGGGTGTTCATTGGAAGGACTGATGTTGAAGCTGAAACTCCAATACTTTGGCCATCTGGTGCGAAGAGCTGACTCATTTGAAAAGACCCTGTTGCTGGGAAAGATTGAGAGCAGGAGGAGAAAGGGACGACAGAGGATGAGATGGCTGGATGGCATCACCAACTCAATGGACATGGGTTTGGGTAAACTCTGGGAGGTGGTGATGGACAGGGAGGCCTGGCGTGCTGCGGTTCATGGGGTCGCAAAGATTCAGACACGACTGAGCGACTGAAATGAACTGAACCCTAAAGATCCATGCATTTTACTCTATGTAAATTACAGCTCGGTTTAAAAGAAAAAAAAATTTCTGGCAAAGGCCTTCAGTATTTTCTGTAGTTCAAGCACAGTAAGTAGCTGATGAATTTTTTTTCTGCAAAGTGTCAGGAAGTAAATCTTTTAGAATTTGCTGTCATATGGTGGCTGCTATAACCCCTCTGTCATTGTATCATTAAAGTGTCCAGGCAATATGCAAACTAATGAGCATGGCTGTGTTACCCTAAAACTATTTACAAAAACAGGTGGCAAGCTGGATTTGGTCCATAGGCTGTATGTAGTCTGCTAACTCCTGGTGGAGCAAACAGAAAAATCAATCTTCAAAATTAATTTAGCTTAATTTCTAATTCAGAGTCAAGTTTAAAAAAAAATTTTAAATACAATGCATTGTTCTCTCCTATATGGTGACAGGCAATGATAATTATTAGAAGCCAATTATAATCCTTCCTAAACTTGTTTTTCTACACTCATGGAATCATTTTAAAATAGAAAGACAAACCAGCAAATCCCTAATATGGTTGATATGCAAGATCACCATTTTAGAAAATCATTTAACAGCTATAACAGTATCCTGAAAAATTATCTAGGAATATGAGAAATACTTAAGATACACTGGCTAGTAACAATTAAAGTATGAACTGGAAATTCAAAATATACTTAGGTACACACATAAAAAGCTATGTTACCCACAGTGGTGATGCTCTGATTTACCTGGTATAATAAAGTTTTTGAAACACGTTCGGTATCACTCATAATCACCTGGTTTGTTATTTAAAAGAATTGAAAATTAAGAACAGCAATCCCTTCTTGATGTTTTTAAAAGCATTTCAGAATATTAAATAACATAGTGAAATAAAACAAGCATTTTCTGAGAAGTACCAAAAGCTAATTTCTTTGCCTAATTTAGACAAGGCTCAAAAACTGATATCTTGCAAAGAACATCCAGGGTACACAACTAGGTAGAAATAAATCTCAAACATGGCACACGTAAGCTGCCTGAAAATGTTTATCCATCTCCAAGAAAATCCCAATCTAAAAAATGAACTTAATCCTCTCTCACCATGATATATACCTATTAGAAGAAACACCAGCAAAATTAGAAGGCTTGGGTTCCAGTATAAGTTTGCCACCTAATTGGCTGTGTGGGAATCTGGCATTCACTTATTCATCAAGCATTTCTGAGAGCTTAGTATGTGCCAGACTGGAAACACAGTAGTGAAGGAAATATCAAAAATTCCTGCCCTAATGACACATTCCAGTGAGTCACTTAATCTCTAAAAACAATTTAGTTTTCTTTCTCTAAGATAATGAATTTCATATTTAAGGGTATTTTCAAGTCCTTAAAATAAGACCCATATTACTTTCCTGCATCCAGGAAAGCAACTGATGGAGCATCACCTGAAATCCACTCTTTCACTGGCTAAAACTTTCCTATGTCATCATATTCAGAGAGCAAATTAAAAAAAAAAAAAAAAGTAACAGACATTCTTGAAGGACTTATTTTAAATTCACTAATTTCGGTTTACAAAATTTAGAGGAAATATGAGCCTTATTGGCCTATTACTTGGTAACTAAACTTCCTTGGATGGGATCCAAGAAAGCAGCAGAACAACCTTATGAGAATGTTCTTCATATAATGAATAATTTTACAGACATTACCAATACTGCCTAGTGAATTAACTAATCAGCTCATCTTTTCTTCAGACTAGGATTTGATCTTTGTTTCCAAAGTGCTTGCTGCAACACAGGTAGTCAGAAATCCAAATTGTGTATTCAAATCTAGTCCCTTGCGCCCTACATTTAAATTTTTTTTTTTATTTATCATCAAGATATATATTTTCCCCACAACAAAACAGGCATGACGGTCCTTCAAGCATAACTCCTCAATTTCCAAGTGGTAAAATTTTTAAAATGTCTCATGTATTCATTTTTCCCAGATAAACTCTAGAATCACAAACTACATTTCTGGTAAGACCAAAACAACGCTCACTTTAAATATCCCTTCCTTCATAGGCCCCTACCGAAACAACAAAAGGGATCCAAAATTTAAGCCTGCAGTTTCTAATCTATTGAGTATTCATTCCCAAATGAGAAACTGACCTAAGTATCCACCAAAAAAAAAAAGGTATATCACACCAAAAGCGGCTTACCTCCATTTATTTTCAACTCATAAAATATATTCAAAGTCTGCTAAAGCACGCTAACACCATTCAACTTCTAAAGACAGTATAAGCAGTAGTTCCCAATTACGCTAATCTTGAGCAACCTATTGTTAATCTAAAACGCTGTTCACTATACGTATGCTTATATTTTAAGATGTTTTAAGAATATGAGCACCACCATCAGGTCTAATAAGCCCAAATGCAGAAGTATTGAAATTGTTAGCGAGAGATGATGGACAGAAAGCAGTAAAACAGCTTTACATAAAATACATGCGATGTACACATGAACTATTTCTATTTTTTACAGTTATCTGAACTGTAAGTGGCCGTTAGAACTAGATTTTCAATTCAAGTATATCAAATACCAAATTGCTAAAAGAAATCTTAAACTTCCATCTATATTTTAAAAGTCTCATATTAACGAACTTGATTTATATTTCAGAATCCAATAAATGAAATGACTTTGATAAAACTGAAATGACTTATAACTTAGAAGAACCATTATTGTAAAATATTAATTATCCAGCTCCCCTGCTGTTCATCTTGTAGACAGTACCCTCCTCATTACTGGCAGTGAGGTAAAGTGAAAGAAAAAAAAGTCTAGTTTTGGAACCACAAAGACATGGGTTTGAACTCTGAGGCACCATGCCTTAAACATAAACTTTCTGAACCTATTTTTTTCATCTCTAAAATGGGAATATTAATATCTAATTTGAATGACTGTTTTAATGATTAGTGAGATATATGTAAAGCAGCTTACATATAATAGGAACTGAAGAAACTTTAGCTGCTATTTTTATTTTATTACTCATAAATGTATCCAAGAGAAGATAAAACGAAGGACATGACAGGAAAATAAATCAGAGCCAAGGTTACATGTAACTGTTAAAACAAGACAAAAACAAACAAATACACTGACAGTTCAAGTGAAACTTTTGGTTCACATTTTATAGAAACAAGATAATATTGTAATCTCTCTTTATACATACATAAAAACCCAAAACTCACTACAGGTCTACTAATGGTGGAGCTAAATAAAAACAAAAGATTATTACCATACAGTAAAACAGATAATTTTATGAACAGGTGAGATGATTTCACTACTGGAAAAAAAAAAAACGCCAAAACTAAGATTTTTAAATGCTAATGGAAGGATATTAAAAGATTCCTACCTTTAAACCGACTGCTATAAGATCTGTAACAACACTGTATGGAAAAAGTAAAAAGAGAAAATGGAAAACAAAGTTAGAAACAAGTTTTTAAAAGACAAAGATAATAAGATAAAGAAAAAAGAAAAAGCATTATAATAGCAAATAATAAAAATAAGAATGTGACAAGTTGTGAAATGTTAATACAAAGAAAAGTGATGGGACAGTCTAGCCAACAGAGTGTAAAAGCAAAGCTTTAACAGCAATGTAAGAAACAAATAATAAATCAAATTCTCTTTCAGTATTTAGAAAAATAATTGTGTTTCAATACAATGAAAATGGATTTATTCATTTACCTCTATTTAACAAATCCAACCAAGCCTTATAATCACCAAAGTTCATTCTTTTAAATCACTGGTATGAGTAACCATACTTAAAAGTTTTAAATGAAACAAAACCTATGAGTGGATTTTATAGAAATAGAAGATATCTTGAAAATTTGCATCTACCACCCAAATGGCTCACCAAAAATGTAGCTGACAGTCTTAGAACTAAAATAATTACAAACATCAAACTTAAGACATCAAAACTGTCAAAGGTCTGCTTTTTAAAAAGGTCTACCGCATCAAATCTGTGGTTAAATTACCTCAGAAAGAAATGAACATACACACACACACACACACACACACACGGACAGTTGGCATCTGAGGTGGAACTAGAAAGATATGTTGACTGGAGCTTTGTTGTTTTTTTAACTATCCAAAATAATGAAAGAGGACCTTTTTTCAGGCTATGGGAAAATGTAGAAATTTAATTAGCCTCCTGAAAGCATAAACTTACTGAGTTAAAATCATATCCCTTAACATCAAGATGTAAAAAATGCTATATAGTTCTGCCAAACAAAAATCCATCTCTTCTAAACTCAAAAGAAACTGTTTTCAATTAAGTTTGTCTCCATATATTCTAAAAGAAAGCTCTAATAAAATTCTACATATTGTTAATAACCTATATCATTACTTAATAGAAGTAAACAAATTTATATTTGTCAAATAATGCAAATTTGTTTTAAACAATAACGATATAGATTAAATTTTTTTTCTTATAGACTCTGGAAACTCGAATTTGGTTTGTTTTAAATTTAAATGTGATATCTCTGACATCTGTGCATAAAAAATTAGATTGTGTAAGGTATACCACAGTATTGGTCGGGATGCAAAGAGCATGCTCCTACTTAACTCCCAAATGAACTTACCTTCCAGTATTTCTTACTGCCTCATACACTTAAACCAATAAACTCATTCTTAGCTTTCAAACCACATTTAGGGGGAAGAAAAAGTTAATTTCTTAAACAATACCCAGAAGAGTAAGTTTGCACTTCACAGTTGCCCAAGAGTTTAACAGCCAAGATGCATAATCCAAGAGTCCTCTTTATTAACACTGTAAAGTTTCCAATACAAAAAGCTAGCCTGCCTCCACGTCTCACGTCAAACCACTAGTCTACAATTCACTACACATAATGAAATACTATTTTCACAGCCTTCTTCAACTGAAATACTGGCATACTCATACAAATAATTAAGATAGCAAAATTTTGCACCCATAGAAAGTGTAGTTGAAAAAAGGTGATGTAAAATGAGTTTTTAACAATGCTCTCAGAGAAGCTTCAATTAAACAATAAAAACAGCTTCAATTAAATTTTAAAAATACTTTAGAGAACATCACAACAATAAATGAAATCTAAAATTGCACTTTGTCTAACGTCTGTAATAGTGTGCAATCTGCATTCAAATATATTTATAGATTTATAAAACTAGGATAAATGAAATCTAATGAAGGCAAAAAATTGTTCGAAGATCCCTTTACACAGGAAGATCTTTACACAGCATGGCAACAATCAACTATATGGCAACATATACGTGATTTTACTGTTCAAGCAAGTTCCATATATTCTACAACCAAGAGGTTTACAGAAATCTTGCCATCAAAATCAAGTAACAGGCCAACCAAAATCTCAAGTGCATAATGAAAATAAGTAAGTGGATCTGCAGGCTCTAAGAGAGCAAGAGATTTTTTTTTTACCTTGACGAACATATACTAGGACTTTCAACTAATTCATTAAGATCTTAATCTAGTTGTTTTCTTAATCATTCAAATATTGGTTTGGTCCCACCCCAGGACCCTGGGTCTCCAGAGAAATATTTACATCGATGATCCTAAATCTTTATTTTGGCCACAAACTTCATTCACTTTTAGAGCGTTTCAAAGCGCCCCGAAAATCGCACTTTTTTTGCATACAGCGCAGGGAATTCACGAAGTTCCTTGGGGGCGGAGGGGGGTTGATAAGGGGACGCATCCCCAGTCACCGAGTCCAGACGCCCGGTATACCGTAACCTTAGCAGAGCTCCCAGCACAAGCCCGGAGAGCGCGTGGGGCCCCGGCTCCGGGACCGGGTCGCCGCCCAGACGTCTGCCGGCGTGTGCCCTCGCCGTCCGCCACTCCGCGGCCACTCGCCTCCCCGCCAGGGGAAGCTCCAGCGCTCGCCCCACCTCACCGGTAAACACCAACTCCCCGAGCGGGAGGACGCCCGCCCCGAGCGCCGCCTCCGCCTCCCCCAGCGCCGCGCACCATTTTCTGAGAGGAAGTGTCGGGAGGCCGGGCCGGGCTCCCCCGACTCTCGGGCGGAGGGCGGACCTCGGCACCCGGGGGCTGCACCGGGCTTTCCGCCGCTTCCCGGGGCGAGGGTGTGCAGGGGCGGCAGGACGGGGAGGCGCCCCGAGGGGGGAAGAGAGGCTGCGGCGGACCGCCTCTCCGCGATGCGGGGCTCCCCAAAGGAGGCGCCCGGAAGCCCCGCCGTCGGGCTCGGCCGGGGCCGCTCCTCTGGTCGCCGGCGCCGCGCCCGGCTTCCCAGCTCCGGCGCGTCCGGCCGAGAGCTGCGGGAAAGGGGACGAGCGCAGCCCGGTGACCGCCGCGCCGCCGAGCACTTACCCATCCATGGCCCAGACGGAGGCGAGCACAGTGCGGGGACTGACGGGCTCACCGCGAGCGGAGGAAGGAGGCGGCGGCAACAGGGCGGCTCCGGGAACCGGCAAGCGGCGCCTCTCTCCGGAGCCCCAGCCGGTCGGAGGTGGAGAGAGAGTGGGAAACAGGGGCGGAGACCAGGGACGCTCCCGCCACCGCCGCGCCCCCGCCTTCCCCACCCCCCGAGCGCGTCCCCGCCTCGCCTCACCCCGCCCCTTAGCGTCGACTCCCTCCCTGGGCCCCGCCCCCGGCCGCCTTCCGGCTCGGCTCCAGGGCGCCCTCTTCCTGCGGCCGCCCTAGAGACCCCGCCTCCGGGTGCCCCGCCCCGGCGCGCGCCCCCCGCCCCCGCCTGCGTCCTGCGCTCGCGGGAGCGCGCGCCTTGTGCTTCCCGCTTCGCCGCACCCCGCCCCCCCGCCGCGCCCCCGCGGGCTTCGCCGGCCTTCCGGCTCTTCCGCCTCGGGGCTCCCTAGCTTGGACACCTCCCTCTACCAGCGGGAAAAACGTTGGGGACCCGACTCCGGACGGTAGGTAGGAGTGTCCCGCGAGCGCCCCAGAGCCGCCGCGAAATTGCCCCGGGTGGGCGAGACTGTCGGCTCGGCCTCGAGCACCGAGGCCAGGCGCCAGCTGTGGTCTTTGGAGCCCACGGCCTGGCAGCCCAGGGAAGCGCCGGTCGCCCGCCGGGTGACCCTCACCGGCTCGGTAGGTGAGGTTGGGATGAAGATGAAAGAGGTGAATGAGACTACCCCGAACTTGAGAATATACAGCTTTGGTCTCTGAGTGCTTTTCGACTCAGTCTGGGATTGAATTTATAGGAAACATTCATTGCACTATATGGAATGGCCACTATATTGGTAGCATTTTGTAAAAGTTTCCACATTTTCCCTATTAAAAAACAACAACAACAGAAACCTGTGAAAGAGTGCTTATTCTCGTTTTTCAGATGAAAATTTAGACATCAGTGATTTGCCGACAGTTTGACACCCACTGAAACCCTTTCCTTTTAGTCTGAGCAAAATTATAAGCATATCACTAGTGGCAACTCGGTTTTTTCCCTTCACATTCTGTTTAGTTCTGAAATTGAATGATTTTTCGATTCACAGATCTCCAAGACTGTGAGCCACTGAACACTGTCCTCCACAAAATTCTTAACTTCCTGGGTAGAAAGAGGGGACAGCTCCTTCTCAGCCTCATTCGAAAAGCCCATAACTAGAAGCTCCATCATCTATCCTTGCTACTATCCTGCTTTTTAAAAAGTGGATGCTACTGAAAGGATTTAAACTGTAGATTCACCAATCATTCAGTCAATATTTGTTGTTTACTATTTGCCAAGTACTGCAGGGCTGCCCAAGAAAATCAGGTTCCAGTCTTGACCGTTGCATGCATTCCTCCCTTGTTTATTATTTGTTGACAATTTTTGAATAGCTAAGGTATCTTATTAAGAGAGATCATTTTAAAAATACTGTATCTAACCTACATCCCACTTTTCAAAACATCAAATATACTTTTGTTTCTTATGTTAAATCTAAATATTAAGTTGCAGTTATAAACATTGCCAGATGGGTATTAAAAATACCAGCAAGTAACTGATGAGGTCTTCCTGTTGTTTGGGAGATGTATTCTGTTGATAAAATTGCCTCAATTTTTTTTAAGCTATGCAAGTAGTAATATACATACATGCTCATTTTGGAAAATTCAAAACAATATTAAATATAAAAAGTTACTATTTTTCTTCACAAGCCACCCCCTGCCATGATAGCCACTTAACATTTGTGCATGCATACTTCTAAGACCTTCACCATTTTTTGATCTTTTCACTTAAAAATCCTAGAGATTTTTTTTATGTCAGTGCTTTTCATCTACTTAATTCTTTTTAATACTGCCTAGTATTTCATAGTTTCATGTGCCATAATTTTATTTAAGCTTTTCCAAAATAGTGGAAATTTACATTGTTTCTAGTTATTCAAAATAGTTAACAGTACTGCAAACAGTACTGTATGAGCATCTTTGCTTATATATGATTATATCAAGGAATAGATTCCTAGAAGCAGAATTTCAGAACAAAAGGCAAAAGCATTCTCAGATTTCATAAATATTGACAAAATGATTCCCCAAACCTGAACCAATTTATACTTTTTTTTTTAAGTTGTATTTCTCTTAGCCAATGCCTTATGATAGCTAACAAATTTCAGTATTAAAAAATAAATGTGAAGTCTGTCTCAAACTCACTGTCCGTAGTAGTAACAATAACTCTGAAAGGTCTCCAGTGTAAACTGTACCTGACTGAAAGAAACAGAACTGTATGGCATTTCCTAAAACACACACATCCAGTTTTACAACAGAAGCCTAGATAGTAAGAATACAACTCAGGACAGAACACAAGGTGAAACCCTGCCCTCTCCCCTGCCTCTTGGTCATAAGTTTAAAAGATTTTTCATGGATTGAGCGCCATACGTTTTATGAGTTCCTCCGATTGAAAAACAATAGATAGAATGGAATTTAGTTCTTCTATGACCACTTTTAGAATACTAGCTATTCCTATAATCCATATGGCATTAGAAAGCTGTGGCCTTCTACAATGTCAGCACAAGTTTCTGAGTTTCTGGAACAATCAGATAATCACCCACGTGACCTGCTTGGCATAAAGAGCTATATGTTCTGTATACTGGCTTCCTGATGATGAAGAAGATAGCACAGTCTTTATTTGCTAATTGCTCTATACTTTTGAAAAGTAAGACAGTTAAAATAATTTAGTTTAAATTTTCTAACACTTTACCTTCTTTTGTTGTTATTCTAATTTTTATTCTAAGAAATTCCCCTGAAACACCTTCATCTAATGAGACACTCCCCGCCCCCTCCATTATGATGTTTGGACAAAATGTAACCTTTGAACATTTGCCTTAAAACATTGCAATGTGCAGTGGTAGTTAACATTTAACCAACATTATTACCCTACTCTGGCTTCCCAGGCGGTGCTAGTGGTAAAGAAAGGGCCTCTCAGTGTAGGAGACATAAATAAGAGGGGTGAATTTGATGCCTGGGCGGGGAAGATACCCTGGAGGAGGGCATGGCAATCCTCTCCATTACTCTTGCCTGGAGAATCCCATGGACAAAGGAGCTTAGCAGGCTAAAGTCCACGGGGTCACAGAGTCTGACATGACTGAAGCAACTTAGCACACATACACATTACCCTATTCATGTTTATAGCTAAGATTACTTAAGATAGAAAAATAAAAAGATCCCAATATAAGTCAGAAATAAGGCCAGCCATTCGATGAATCTAGGAGGGAGACATTTTAATATCATTTTATCCCCTGACAAATACAGAGTCATAATTGCTAACATACATACACAAGAAAATCAGTCCTGGGTGTTCATTGGAAGGACTGATGTTGAAGCTGAAACTCCAGTATTTTGGCCACCTGATGCAAAGAGCTGACTCATTTGAAAAGACCCTGATGTTGGGAAAGATTGAAGGCAGGAGAAGAAGGGGACGACAGAGAATGAGATGGTTAGATGGCATCACCGACTCAATGGACATGAATTTGGGGAAACTCTGGGAGTTGGTGATGGACAGGGAGGCCTGGCGTGCTACGGTGCATGGGGTCGCAAAGAGTTGGACACGACTGAGCGACTGAACTGAACTGATACACTAAAATACAAACACGTGAAATTATCCTGAGTGAAATAAAGCTAAATGTAAAAGGCTACAAACTATATGATTCCATTTATATAAGTCTCAAAATGACAAAATTACAGAGATAGACAGCAGATTAGTGGTTTCCAGGGGTTAGGAAGGGGGGAAGGTAGGGTGGTGGTGATGGAAGATACAGAAATAGAAGCAGATGGGTGTGACTATAAGGGAGTATAGCAGGGGGGATGTTTGTGGTGATGGTGCAAGTCATGATTGTGGGGTTGACTATACAAATCTACACATGATAAAATTGCATAGAACTTTAGACACACACAAGTACATGTAAAACTAATAAAATCTAAGTGAGATCTATGGATTGTACTAAAGTCAATTTCCGGATTTTGTTACCATTATTAAGATGTTACCATTGGTAGAAACTGGGTGAAGAGTTTCTGGGACCTCTTTGCACTTCTTTTAAAACTTACTGTGAATCTATAATTATTTCAAAAATAAAACAAAAAAAATTGCAAAGTGTTCCCTTAAATACGTATTATTTGTTCAATAGTTATGCAATAACAAACTTCAGAGGCTGAAGGAAAATATATAGGTGTATAATTCATATTTTTCAGGTGCTATCAACTTGGTAGTCAGACTAGGTTATAATAGCTGACACACAGTGAGTCTGACAATCAGTCATTCAGTCGCTCAGTCGTGTCCGACTCTTTGCGACCCCATGAATCGCAGCACGCCAGGCCTCCCTGTCCATCACCAACTCCCAGAGTTTACCCAAACCCATGTCCATCGAGTCAGTGATGCCATCCAACCATCTCATCCTCTGTCGCCTCCTTCTCCTCCTGCCCCCAATCCTTCCCAGCATCAGGGACTTTTCCAATGAGTCAACTCTTCACATGAGGTGGCCAAAGTATTGGAGTTTCAGCTTCAACATCAGTCCTTCCAATGAACACCCGGGACTGATCTTCTTTAGGATGGATTGATTGGATCTCCTTGCAGTCCAAGAGTCTTCTTCAACACCACAGTTAAAAAGCATCAATTCTTCGGCGCTCAGCTTTCTTCACCGTCCAACTCTCACATCCATACATGACCACTGGAAAAACCATAGCCTTAACTAGACGGACTTTTGTTGGCAAAGTAATGTCTCTGCTTTTAAATATGCTATCTAGGTTGGCCATAACCTTCCTTCCAAGGAGTAAGCGTCTTTTAATTTCATGGCTGCAATCACCATCAGCAGTGATTTTGGAGCCCAAAAAAATAAAGTCTGACACTGTTTCCACTGTTTCCCCTTCATTTCCCATGAAGTGATGGGACCAGATGCCATGATCTTAGTTTTCTGAACGTTGAGCTTTAAGCCAACTTTTTCACTCTCCTCTTTCACTTTCATCAAGAGGCTCTTTAGTTCTTCTTCACTTTCTGCCATAGGGTGGTGTCATCTGCATATCTGAGGTTATTGATATTTCTCCCGGCAATCTTGATTCCAGCTTGTGCTTCCTCCAGAGAAGGAGACATATGAAAGACTATTCATAGAACCACTGCTATTCTATGCTATTATTCTATATAATAAACACACAAATAACCCAAATGAGAGAGATGGGCAAATAAATTGTGGCATAGTCACACAATGGAATACTATACAACCATGAAAATGAATAAAACACAATAAGTAATAATATGGTTAAGTCAAACCAAAATACTGAATGAAAAATAAAATCAGAAAAAAACTATATAGTGTCAGGATACATTTAACAGGAGGCTTCCTGTGTGCTGTTTTCAGTCTTGCATGAATTCTATGTTCCTTAACAGCACCTGAATACAGGTGCCAGAGGGCTGGCAAGCCAGCTTTCGGGGATAATAGAAATTCATGTATCTCATTCATATGGAAAATAGCTTTTCCATACAGTGAACAGCAGCCATTTACAACTCTCTTCCCTTCTGATATGTAAAGTAACTTTTTCAACCCCCTCTCTTGAGAATGATTCTAGCCTCTGGCTCTCTGGATGACTTGTTAGATTTTTGATCCCTGTCTCTGCTAAAAAGGGCTATTTGTATGAGAGTATATATATGCCCACAATATGTTAAATAAATGCCTTAGTTCCACCAGAACTCTGGTCCCCGTGTCTTTCTTCATTTCGTTCTGTCTCTCTCTCTCTCTCTCTCTCTTTCCCTCTCTCCCTTTCAGGCTGTTTCCACGGGGCACAGGTGTCCGCCATGTCTACTTACTTGCCCGGCCATTCAAGACCTCTTCGAGAGGGCGCCCTGAGCCTATGTTGACGGTGCTAGCTCTTTGTCTTAGAGTTATATTGGCATACTGTGTAAACCAGGGAATATCAGCCTCTTTTCTTCCTTCTTTCACTTTCTTATTGGTTGACTCTGTACCCCCAAGTTCCGGTCCATTTAAAGGACCCCCAACAATATACTAAGATACTGTTTCTATAAAGTTGAGAAGGAACCACCATGCAAAGCTGACCAATGTATTATGTACACAAACACACACACAAACATACGCACAATTTTATAAAAGATGACAAAGGAAAAGTAAACACAAAACTCAGAGGTGACTTTTAGAGAGGAAGCAGGGAGGTGGAAATCAGAGAAGCACATGACTCATGATTTCTAGTTCTTTAGCTGGGTGATGGTTTCACAGATGTTTATTATTATCTCATAATTTACATATATATCATACATATTTTCGATGTTATCAAATATTACACATGCACAAAATCTAGCCTATTTCTGTCAGCACTGATATAGGTCCCCAAACCTCATCCATTAGGGTAGC
Organism: Giraffa tippelskirchi; assembly: GCF_054371585.1. Taxonomy (NCBI): domain Eukaryota; kingdom Metazoa; phylum Chordata; class Mammalia; order Artiodactyla; family Giraffidae; genus Giraffa; species Giraffa tippelskirchi. Next base: position 216,120,787 of record NC_137275.1, read on the forward strand.
ATTTCTCAGCCTTAGCACATTTGGATGGGATAATTCTCAGGGAGATGGGATGTACTGTTCTGTGTATTGTAGAACATTTAGTGGCATCAGTGGACTCCATTCACTAGATATCGGTACCATCCCTCACATATATGTGACAAAAGAATGTTTCCAGACATTCATTCACAAATATTCCCTCGGGTGTAAATTCCATTAAGAATCATTGCTTTAGACATTTCCCTTAGTTTCTTCTAATTTCATTCAGTCATTTAAAATGGTGTTTTTAAAAAATATATATTATGTAGCATTATAAGATTTAAAATTTTTTAAATAAGCTTTATTGTTTAGAACAGTTTTAGATGTACAAAAGAATTGTGAAGATAGCACAGAGTTCTTATATGCCCTACACCCGTTTCTATTATTATCTTACATGAGTTAGACATACTTGTTACAATTAATGAATCAATATTGATACATTGTTATCAACTATCACCCATATTTTATTAAGATTTCATTAGTTTTTACCTAATGTTTTTCTGTTTCAGGATCCCATCAAGGATACTATATTACACCGAGTTATCATATCCCCTTAGGATCCTCTTAGCTGTGGCAGTTTCTCAGACTTTCATTGTTTGTGATGACCATGACAGTTTTGAGGAGTACTGGTTAAGTATTTTGCAGAATGTCCTTCAGTTGGGATTTGTCTGATGTTTTTCTCACAGTTAGACAAGGTTATAGATTCTGGGGAAGTTTATAGGGGAATCACATCATGTCAAGGATACATATTATGAACATGGCTTTGTTGACTTTGATCACCTGACTGAGACAATATTTGTCAGCTTTCTTCACTGTAAAGTTATTTTCTCCCCTTTTCATACTGTACTCTTCAGAAAGAAGTCACTATGTACAGCCCATACTTAAGGAATGAAGAGTTATTCTGTATCTCCTTGAGGGGGCAATATTTACAGAAAATATTTGGAATTCTTTTGTATAGGAATTCTGCCATTTCTCCTCATTAAAAAAATTTTTTTTTTTTTTTTTGCTGTACCACACAGCATGTGGAACTTCCCTGACCAGGGATCAAACTTGTGCCCCCTGCATTGGAAGCAAGGGGTCTTAACCACTGGGCCACTGGGGAAGTCCTCTCCCTATTTTTAATTCAAGCATATAATTATATCACTATCAATTCATGGATAGTTATTTTATACTTTGATTATAATCCAATACCACATTTTGTTTATTTTGTTGCTCAAAGTGTTTCAATTTTGGCCATTGAAAGATCTTTCAGTTGACTTCTGTACTCCTTTGACATATCTCCATCAGTGTGGGGTGTTTTGTTTGTTTCATGTTTATTTTTTTGAGTACTCCTTTACTTTCTGGCACTACAAGATGTTCCAGGATCGTCTTTATATTTTCTATCCCAGTGCTAAAATAAGTAATTTCTCCAAGGAACTCTGGTTCCTTTTGTTGGAGAATAGGGTTAGAAACCAAGATCTAAGTACGAGGTGTGCTCATTTCTACTGGCAATAAGATTTAAAAGAAAAAATTTTTTTTTTTTTTTAGTTTTGAGTGTTTAGGGGAGGCCCAGCCTGTTTTGGGATTTTTATCTTATAATCAATCTTTATTTAATCTGCTCAGTTTACTTTAGTCAACCATTGCAGACTTGCCTTGCAGGGTACTCTTAACCCTTCTGCAGCATCTCCTCACTTCCAAGTTTCAGTTATTGGTCAGGAAACTGAGTCCTGGAAAGTCAAAATATGTGTCATATTGTCTCTTCTTCAGTTCTACCTTCCTTACCGTCTTGGACTAGAGCTCCTCAGAATGCTTTCTTAATTTTTCCCTGATCCACCCAAATCACTAGTCCTTGGTGTTTAGTCATTCAGTTGTGTCTGATTCTTTGAGACCCTATGGACTGCAGCACGCCAGACCTCCCTGTGCCTCACCATTTCCCAGAATTTGCTCAAGCTCATGTCCATTGAGTCAGTGATATCATCCAACCATTTTATACTCTGTCGTCCCCTTCTTCTTCTGCCTTCAATCTTTCCCAGCATCAGGGTCTCTTCCAGTAAGTCGGCTCTTTGCATCAGGTGGCCAAAGTATGGGAACTTCAGCATCAGTCCTTCCAATGAGTATTCAGGGTTGATTTCCTTTAGGATTGACTGGTTTGATCTGCTTGCTGTCCAATGGACTCTCAAGAGTCTTCTCCAGTACCACAGTTCAAAAGCATCAATTCTTTGGTGCTCAGCGTTCTTTATGGTCCAACTCTCACATCCGTACATAACTACTGGAAAAACGATAGCTTTGAGTGTATGGACCTTTATCAGCAAAGTAATGTCTCTGCTTTTCAATACACTGTCTAAATTTGTCATAGCTTTTTTTTTTCAAGGAGCAAGCATCTTTTAATTTCATAGCTTAAGTCACCATCTGCAGTGATTTTAGAGCCCAAGAAAAAAAAAGTCTGCCTGTCACTGTTTCCATTGTTTCCCCATCTATCTTCCATGAACTGATGGGACCAGATGCCATGATCTTAGTTTTTTTGAATGTTGAGTTTTAAGCCAGCTTTTTCACTCTCCTTTTTCATCCACATCAAAAGGCTCTTTAGTTCCTCTTCTCTTTCTACCAAAAGAGTGGTGTCATTTGCATATCTGAGTTTATTGATATTCTTCTGGTAATCTTGATTCCAGCTTGTGCTTCATCTGGCCTGGCATTTCACATGATGTACTCTTCATATCAGTTAAATACGCAGGGTGACAATATACAGCCTTGATGTACTCCTTTCCCTATTTGGAACTAATCCGTTGTCCCATGTCCATTTCTAGCTGTGGCTTCTTGACCTGCATACGGATTTCTCAGGAGGTAGGCAAGTGTTCTGGTATTCCCACCTCTTTAAGAATTTTCCACAGTTTGTTGTGATCCACACAGTCAAGGCTTTGGCATAGTCAATGAAGCAGAAGTAGATGTTTTTCTGGAATTCTTTTGCTTTTTCTATGATCCAACGGATGTTGGCAATTTGATCTCTGGTTCCTCTGCCTTTTCTAAATCCAGCTTGTACATCTGGAAGTTCTCAGTACACATACTGTTGAAGCATTAGTCCTTATTTCTTCAAATTTCAGATAGCTGCTGGACCTTTAGGTCTATCCCATTTATTTTCTTAAAAATGGCTCTGAGTTGTTTCTTAGAAGAAACATTTGTTAAACCTCCCTTCCTTAATTTGGGTACAAATTGGAAGGTACTCCTCCTAGTTTGTGGTAGGATTATGTCAGTTTCCTAGTTTTATTATACTTGAAATTTTCTCTGGTTCAGGTTAATTTTTTTTCATTTTCCTGGACTTCCATTTTCCCTGCAAGTTATATAACAACTAATGATTTTCATTACAATATTCCCACTCTTCTCTAGCAGCCTTCTATATTGTCTTTCACCAGTCCTTATCATGATTCTCCCTTAGCTTATCTATGCCTAACCAGTTAACTAATGTGAGATTCACCCTAGTCATTTCAAAGACTAGGAACGTGGAGGAATAGCTGTGAGTAGAGTAGCAGAAGGAAAGAGACAACTCCTTTTTTTCACCCATCTTTCCCAATTAACCTGTTGCCTGTAACTCTTCCATCTGAACTGAAGTTGGCTTACTCTAATGAGTTGATTTGCCTCTACTGCCTTGGTATTTCATTTGTCTACAGATATATGAGGTCAACACATATTATAGATGCCTATTGGACTTCCCTGGTGGTCCAGTGTTTAAGAATCCAGCTTTCAATGCAGGAGATGCAGGTTTGATCCCTTACCGGCCGATCAGGAACTAAGGTCCCACATGCCACAGGGCAACTCAGCCCATGCACCACAACTGGAGAGGGTGTGTTTTACAACAAGAAGCCCCTGTGTGCTGCAACTAGAGAAGGCCCATGAGCCTCAATGAAGAGCCCACATGCTGCAATGAAGACCCAGCACGGTGAAAATTAAAAAAAAAAAAGCTGTCTATAATATTGTAAATGTTCTTATATGAGACAAAATAGTTCCTTCTTAGCAATCTGATACCATATCTTTAATAGGAAATGCTTTTGTTTTTCACTAGAATAAGCCTTCACTCTGGTCAAGTCAAACCTTCCCCTAAAATTTTTGATACAACTGTTTAACAAGGAGCCATATTTAGCTATTGATTGGTTAGAGAATATATATATTTTTTCTTTGTCCTTATTTGCCCTTGGTTGAAATAGTCTTGTGCAAAAATCTGGTCACAGTTTACAAGGCCGGTGGAATGGTTCTTGCGATGCCAGACAACTGGAAAGAACTATTGCTGTCCCTCCCCAGTGTAGTTCTAAAAGACGTTTACTTCATGGAATCCTGCAGGGCACCAGGCAAACATTCAGCTCGGAGCAGGCAAACAAGCAAGAGGTCAGTAGCAGAAAAACGAAAGAACAATCTGGAGGACTTTGCTATGAGAATGTCATTTATGTAACTGGAAAAGCAAGTCTTCCCACCTCCACACCCCCCTCTTGGAGGTGGAGGATTGGTTGTATTAGAGGATAATGTCTTCATATAGCCTCTCTTCTCCTGGAGCAGTGGGAGTAGGAGACCTTAATCAAAAATTTAATTTAGTAGAGTGTAGTGGGAGGATGACACCTCTGAGAATTTCATTTGGCATAGCAGAAAGACATGGGGGAATTCCAAAGTCTGGTCTTTGTGTAGCAAAGTAATGGCCAGTAAGAGATAGATGGCTCAATTATGGGCCTGATCCTTAAGCTAACTTAAAATGTCCTTATTTTCCCAATGGTAGGCACAGTTTGAAAGTTAGAAGATAAAAAAATAACTGACATTGTTCCTCAGTATGAAATGATAAAATGCCATCTTTATAGTGAGCAGGGTTAAAGCTATGTTGATTACAGAAGAATCAAATATTTCTTTTTCTCAGCTTGGAAAGAGTACATGTACTCACAGTAGACTACTGTATCTCAGAAGTAATGCCTTAGTTTGGGAGAGGTGGGTGTGTTTGACATAGTAGTCACTTACTGGATACCAGGAAGAATTAGGTGAGACTATCTCCAAGGGAAGTGGACTTAGAATACCTACAACCATCATGGATCTCTTGCTAAAGTCATATTCTAAATACAATGAATAGGGGACTTCCCTGGTGGTCCAGTGGCTAAGACTCCATGCCCCTAGTGCAGGGGACCAGGTTGGATCGCTGGTCAGGGAACTAGATCTGCATGCCACAACAAAGATCAAAGATTCATAGTGCTGCAGCTAAGACCCAGTGCAGCCAAATAAAGAAATAAATATTAACAAAAATAAAAAATAAAATGAGGAATTCATTCTTGGGAAAATATTTAGCTAGGGAAGGGAGGATGGATCTTAGCGTGAGACCAACTCTTGTGAGCAGGGCTTGGGAGTTCCTGAAAAGTGGTGGAAATATTTAAAGACAATTTTAAAGAAGGAAATTTGAACAAAACTAATACTCTCAGGGAGAAATGCAGATTTGAAACCAAGGAACAAAGCTGGGAACTGGTTGGTTCCAGAGGGAACTCCCTTCAGTGGTTTACAGTCTTTTGATACTTTGCCTTGAGACAAAGTATCGTTTAAGAGTTAGGTCCAGATACATACAACAGAAAATAAAAAATAATAGTGCCCTAGATAAAAATTTATCTATTGTGCAAAAGAAGTAATGGTTTCAGGGCTGTGATGGCATTCCATGTTTATCAAACATTCCATGTGTTATCCAGTCTCCTTTATGTTCTGTTATGCGAACATACAGCTTTCATTCTTAATATCACAAGATATCTGGAAGCCCTTTAAAGAAGTTTTCCCAGAAGTCCTTCCCAACATCTTCTGCTTACCTCATTAGCCTTAATTTGGTCACATGGCCACCCCTAGTCAAGGGAGGCTTGAGAGATGCAATGTTTTTACTGGGCATACTGCCACCTCGAGATATATTGTTGGTAAGAAGTGGAGAGTATGTAATGGGTAAGCAAATAACTCTGACACAGCAGTTGTCATACAGAGAGAGAGAGAGAGAAAGATGGGTTTCCCTGGTGGCTCAGATGGTAAAGAATCTGCCTGCAACACAGGACACCAAGGTTGGATCCCTGGGTCAGGAAGATCCCCTGGAGGAGGGAATGTCTACCCACTCCAGTATTCTTGCCTGGAGAATTCCATGGACAGAGGAGCCTGGCGGGCTACAGTCCATGGAGTTGCAAAAAGTTGGACCCAACTGAAGTGACTTAGCACATACAGCACACAGAGAGAAAGTAATTCCCTCGTGTAAGCCTCAGCTCTTTGGTAAAGAGCTGTGTGGGAATTGTGTAGTAAACAAACCGACAGAGCGAAAAATGGACTATGGCCTGATCCACACACCCACTCCACTACTTGTACTCAGGCAAGGAAGCAGTTGTCTACTGAGGGAACTGTCTCCAAGAAATGTAAGAGCTGGCTAGCTGCAAAGTGAGGAAAACCCACACCGTGCCTTCGAGCAGGGGGAGTATCAGAAAGCTAGGTGAAGACCTAGGAGGGTTCTTAGACAACTGCCCCCTAACTCCCTTCCCTGTATATTATAGGAGAAAGTTCACCTTTGAAGGAGCTATGGAAAGGGGAAGGCTAGTTCCTCTCGTGGTTGCAAGACCAATGCAGCTGTTCCAAGCATCGTGTCCAGAAATGACATTAGAAAAAGAAAGGCTATATATTCGGTGGTCTCTTTCTTAAAGTCAGAAAACCTTCTCCAGCAGACCTCATGTTTGCCAGAACTAGAAAACATATCCACTGCTAAACAAGACATTGACTAGTGAATAATGATGTACACACAGTGGCTTTTATTGCAATACTGTTTATAAAAAATAAAAACAATATTGAAATACCATCACAAGTGGTAAAATTAATTTGGAGTACATTCATATAAAAGAAAACCATGAACCTAAGATAGTCTGGGACCTGGGATCAGGGACCCTTTACTGGAGTGCCTGCACCTGGACAAAAGGAGCTGGTGGAGCAACAGAATACAAAGAAACTACACCGGACTAAAAACAGCTGAATGCATGGCAGTCAGGGTGATTATGAACAATGATACAAAAAAGCCACAAACCAACTGCCACTTCTGAGGTGCCTGGAGCAAAAGCAGGGTACTGAGCGTGATCTCTGAACACAGCACCACCACAAGGGTGGCCGACAACCTAAGCCACCCCTTCTGCCAGACCCATGGAGCTGCCCCTACCTTCACTCCATTTAAGAAGAGCAAGCAAGGGCACCTCTAACTTGTTTTCACTCCCTAGTGCTACAGTACAAGTCCCAGTAAAGCCTTGCCTGAATTTCTCCTCCAGCTTCTTATAAATTTCTATTGATTAAAGAGTCCAAGGACCCGGGTGGATAACACATCTAATTTTTTTATTTAAGGTGAACTTTTAGGTGTAAATTTGAAAAGATGTTTGTGATACACTAAGTAAAACAAAAACAGGTTCCAAAACAATAGAGTATATATAATCTCCCTTTTGGGCTTCCCTGGTGGCTCAGATGGTAAAGAATTCACCTGCAATGCTGGAGACTTAAGTTCAACCCCTGGGTTGGGAAAATCCCTTGGAGAAGGGAATGGTTACCCACTCCAGTATTCTTGCCTGGAGAATTCCATGGGCAGAGGAGCCTGGAGGCCTACAGTCCGTGGGGCCGAAAAGAGTTGGACATGACTAAGTGACTAACACTAACAATCTCCTTTTTGCTTTTTGTTTTTCAGTCACTCAGTCGTGTCTGACTCCTTGCGACCCCATGGACTGTAGCACACCAGGCTACCCTGTCCATCACCAACTCCCGGAGCTTACTCAAACTCATGTCCATCGAGTCAGTGATGCCACCCAACCATCTCATCCTCTGTCACTCCCTTCTCCTCCTGCCCTCCATTTCCCAGCATCAGGGTCTTTTCCAGTGAAGCAGCTCTTTGCATCAGGTGGCCAAAGTACTGGAGCTTCAGCTTTAGCATCAGTCCTTCCAATGAGTATTCAAGGTTGATTTCCTTTAGGATTGACTGGTTTGATCTCCTTGTAGTCCAAGGGACTCTCAAGTGTCTTCTCCAGCACCACAGTTTGAAAATATCAATTCTTCGGTGCTCAGCCTTCTTTATGGTCCACTCTCACATCTGTACATGACTACTGGAAAAACCATAGCTTTGACTGTTTGGACCTTTGTTGGCCAAGTGATGTCTCTGCTTTTTAATACAGTGTCTAGGTTTGTCATAGCTTTCAAAAGCAGACATCTTTTAATTTCATGGCTGCAGTCACCGTCTGCAGTAATTTTGAAGCCCGAGAAAAAAAAGTCTGTCACTGTTTCCATTGTTTCCCCATCTATCTTCCATGAAGTGATGGGACCAGATGCCATGATCTTAGTTTTTTGAATGTTGAGTTTTAAGCTAGTGTTTTCGCTCTCCTCTTTCTCCTACACATCAAGAGTCTCTTTAGTTCCTCTTCTCTTTCTGCTGTAAGGGTGGTGTCATCTGCATATCAGAGAAGGCAATGGCAACCCACTCCAGTACTCTTGCCTGGAAAATCCCATGGATGGAGGATCCTGGTAGGCTGCAGTCCATGGGGTCGCTAGTAGTCGGACACGACTGACCGACTTCCCTTTTACTTTTCACTTTCATGCATTGGAGAAGGAAATGGCAACCCACCCCAGTGTTCTTGCCTGGAGAATCCCAGGGACGGGGGAGCCTGGTGGGCTGCCGTCTATGGGGTCGCACAGAGTCGGACACGACTGAAGCAACTTAGCAGCAGCGGCAGCAGTATCTGCATATCTGAGGTTGTTGATATTTCTCCCAGCAGTCTTGCTTCCAGCTTGTGCTTCATCCGGCCCAGTATGTCACATGATGTACTCTGCATATCAGTTAAATAAGCAGGGTGACAATATACAGCCTTGATGTACTCCTTTCCCAATTTTGAACCAGTCCATTGTTCTATGTCTGGTTCTAACTCTTGGTATTTGACTTGCATACAGGTTTCTCAAGAGGCAGGTCAGGTGACTGATATTCCCATCTCTTTAAGAATTTTCCAGTTTGTTGTGATCCACCTTTTTGCTTTAAATGCAATCAAAATCTATATTAAAATTTCAAAGGATACATGCCAAACTATTAACAATGATTATCTCTTAAGGGTGATATTACAGAGAAAGTTTCACTTTTGTTAGATTGTTGGAATAATATATTATGAGAAAAATATAGACATTAGCAAAGAGGTTAATATCCAATTGTTACCAATTAAATGAATGGCAATAATTCATTGAGCAACAAAAGGTACAGCGAGGGGTCCTACTGGGAAGATTCGGTACATTGTCAGAATCAACTGTTATATCCTCAAAACCCCCAAGGATTTCTCCATTTCACCTTCTAAAGTAGGGTGTGCCATCTTGTGGATGAAAGAAATGAAAGTTTCAAGTGATCTCTGACTCTTCAAAAGCCCTTGAAAGCACCTGCTCTTAGTCACATGGTATTGTTGGCTTCTAACCATCAATTAATAATTTTACATTTGACTGAAGGAACCTAGAATATCTTAAAAGCCAAGTTGAAAAATTACAATGGCAGATTACAACACATTAAGCAGTGTTTTCCAGATGGTAGGTTATGATCCATGAATGAGCCATTGAAATAATATTGTAGGTTACAGTCAACTTAAAAAAAAAACAAACAAACAGGGTAGTATATAATGGATTTAAATAGAATAGAAAACTTTACTAGGTCTGGATGAAAAATTTATTTTATGTGGGTTGTGGTCAGCAAACGAGTGAATTATACACTTTTAAGAAAATATATTCTAAAAAAAAAAATATATTCTTAAACAAGGTCAGTGTTAGAAGAGCCTTTATTTGATAATTTAAAACTAAACTTGTTTTTAACATCATGTGTGTGCGCTCAGTCATGTCTGATTTTTGGGGACCCAATGGACTGTAGCCCACTAGGCTTCTCTGTCCATGGCATTTTCCAGGCAAGAATATGGGAGTGTGTTGCCATTTCCTACTCCAGGGGATCTTCCCCAACCAGGGATCCAACCTGAGTCTCTTGAATCTCCTGCATTGGCAGGCAGATTGTTTATCAATGTGCCACCTGGAATGCCCCTTTTAACATCATATCCTTTGATATTTCAATTTAAGTTCATTTTCAACCTCCTATGTATTTGAAAACCACTAACACTGAAGAATTAAACTTGATAGACTTTAGAAGTCAAACAAGTGAAGACACATTTGCCTATTTTGTGATAATTGATAAAATAGTAGTAGATCGTCACACCTGTTTTACTGATACAAAGCATTATTTTAAGAAACTTAAAATTTATGTGTCCTCTTATTTCCCCTTGATAACAATCCTATAGAGAAATTTATGTTATTTTTGCCTTAATCCAAATCAGATTATAACATATATCACAACATTGTTAACAAATTAACATTTTGCAGTATTATATAATTGAGAATTTTAAAATACCAGTGCCATCTAGTGGTTATTCTCAACACGTTTTCTTTCTCTTGGGTATATACGCAATCTTCTGTATGTAGACATCCAGGAGCTGGTTAACTATGTTTTAACTTTTGGAGGAAAAAAGCTAAAACTGCAAAACCGTTTTCCAAAGTGGCTGTGCTATTTTACATTCCCACCAGCAATGTTTGAGGGTTTCAACTACTTTACATCTTGGCTAACACAATATTTTCCATCTTTTTTTTTGGGGGGGGGCTGCACCAGGTGGCATGCAGGATCTTAGTTCCCTCACCAGGGATGGAACCCATGCCTCCTGCAGTGGAAGTGAGGAATCTTAACCACAGGACTGCCAGGAAAGTTGCTCCATCTTTTCTATTACAGATATCCTAGTGGATGTATAGTGGAATCTCACTGTGGTTTTGATTTGTGTTTCCCTAACAACTAATGCTGTTGGGTCTCCTTTCATGTGCTTGCTGGTTGTTCACATGTTTTCTTTGGAGAAATGTCTATTGAGGTCCTTTGCTCATGTTTAAATTGGAGGTTGCTCATCTTTTCATTGCTGGAGTTGTAAGAGCTCTTTATAGATTCTGGATACCTTATCAGATGTATGATTTGCAAATATTTTCTCTCACCCTGTAGGTTGTCTTCACTTTCTTGAATGAATGGAGAGTGTTTTTTTTCACCTAACAGTTTCTATCATCACTCTTTTCAGAACACCTAATATTACAACACAGGCTTCCCTGGTGGCTCAGTGTTAAAGAATCTGCCTGCCAGTGCAGGTGGCAGGGGTTTGATCCCTGGGTTGGGAAGATCGCCTGGAGAAGGAAATGGCAACCCACTCCAGTATTCTCGCCTGGAAAACCTATGGACAGAGGAGACTGATGGGCTGCAGTCCATGGGGTTGCAAGGAGTTAGACAGCCTAAAGCACACATTGGTTACTCCTCATTCCGCTTACATAGGGAGAGACCTTGCGTTTTTTTTGTCCATTGACTAGCACCCATAGTTGCTAATACTTCTTGAATAAGTAAATTCTCTGGAGTCTCTAAGGACCATATCATAGATGGAAAATTCAAACGCCTATGACACTGGCAAGCGATATAAATGAGTAAATAGAGATATTTACGGTTCTAATAAAAGGGAGAGTACATATCCTATTTCCAGGTTAGTTTCTTCAGCTAGTCCTCACATAACAACCTCATTATCCTGTTCTACCTCTTCACCCTTATTCTACCCTGTTCTACCCTTGGACTACAAGGAGATCAAACTAGTCGATCCTAAAGGAAATCGGTCCTGAATGTTCACTAGAAGGACTGATGCTGAAGCTGAGGCTGCAAGACTTTGGCCACCTGACGCGAAGAACTGACTCCTTGGAAAAGACCCTGATGCTGGGAAAGACTGAAGGCGGGAGGAGAAGGGGACGACAGAGGATGAGATGGTTGGATGGCATCATCGACTCGATGGACAAGAGTCTGAGTAAGCTCCGGGAGTTGGTGATGGACAGGGAAGCCTGGAGTGCTGCAGTCCATGGGCCGCAAAGAGTCGGACACGACTGAGCGGCTAACTGAACCGAACCTCTTCAAAATAGAATTTCTTCACGTCTCCCTAAAAATATTATGGCAGTCTCTGGTTCATTAGGGTAGCTGAGTTATGTCCAAGGTATACTACCAAAAGCAATACTAAGTTCCAGAATTCACCTTATTCCAGCACTGAGTCTGGGTATTTCCTCGCCGAGATATTGACAAAGAGTGGAAAAATCAGAGTTAACTCTGAGTTCTTCGGCAAGACTGACTACTGTAGAGCTCTGATTCAGAAGCTACTCCTCGCCACAGGGCTGTCTAGCTGCAGTCCGGCTGCCTTCAGTCTAGATTCAGTGGGAGAGTCGAAATGCGCCGCTGGCCGGCTTTTAGGAAAAGAGTGTTTATCTGCCCAGGAAAAGCGCTCCTAAGACGGGCCTCCGAGGGCGCGCGGGCAGCCAGGCAGACAGACGTCCTGGTGCCAGCGTGGACGGCGAGGGGACCAAGAGCCAAAGTCCGCTGAGAAGCCGCATCTCAGGCCTCAAGGTCCCTAATGGACATCTCAAACGGCCACCTTCCTGGCAAAGGAACTCTGCGTGGCGGCAGGGAAACGTTCACAGGCCGGGAAAAGGCGTACTAGGCGGCCGACGCGCCCAGTACCCCTCGACGCGCAGGCTGGAGACCAATTGTCACCGTAGAGACCCCGCAGGAGGGGCGGGGCGGAGGTGTTTCTCACAGCGCTTGCGCGTAGCGCGGGTTTCCAGGGGGCAGGCTGCGGAGAGAAGCAAACCGGCGCCGCGCGCCGCCGGGGCCTACTGCGTGCGCAGGCGCACTCAGCCACCTCCCTCTTCTTGGAGCGCCCAACGCCGCCCGCAGAGCTCGGGGGGCGGGGCCCCAGGGGCGGGGCTAAATGCTGGGGAAATAGCAGCCTTTCCGCGGTCGCTCGTTGAGGCCGTTGTCGCCACTGACTTCGATCTGCGGCAATCATGTTGCCCAACACCGGGTAAGGGTAATTTGGCGCCGTGGGGGAGGAAGCCGGGCCAGGCGGAGTGGATAGCTTGGGTGGCCCTGACCCGGCGGTGGGAGGATTAATGATACTGCTCGGAGCGATCTGGAACGCTGGTTCGCGCTGGATGCAGTGTTCCTCTGCTGCTGCTGCTGCTGCTAAGTCGCTTCAGTCGTGTCCGACTCTGCGACCCCAGAGACAGAAGCCCACCAGGCTCCGCCGTCCATGGGGTTTCCCAGGCAAGAGTACTGGAGCGGGATGCCATTGCCTTCTCCGAGTGTTCCTCTAACCTGGGGTAACTTGTGAAAAGTAGCGCGGAGGTGTGTACTTCAGGGTGGCAGTCCTGTTAAAATCTCATAGATAAAGGATCCGGAATGAGGTATCCCGCCGCCTTTAGGGCGGGTCCCAACTTTGGGTTTAGAGATACAGCTGCGTGTCTTGCTGGAGGCCGCGAGTTCTGGGTGAAAGGTCACCAGAACTCTTGTGCACTTAATGAGTCCCCCACTTGTTCAGAACTCTCAATTCTGGAAGGAGAAAATAAGGGGTGTTTAAAAAGGGATTTCAAGTTAGTAACAAACTAAGCTAACCTTCCCAAAGAAAGGAAATGGGTGTTCATTGGAAGGTCTGATGTTGAAGCTGAAACTCCAATACTTGGGCCACCTGATGCGAAGAGATGACTCACTTGAAAAGACCCTGATGCTGGGTAAGATTGAGGGCAGAAAGAGAAGGGGACGACAGAGGATGAGATGGTTGGATGGCATCACCGACTCAATGGACATGAGTTTGGGTGGGCTCTGGGAGTTGGTGTTGGACAGGGAGGTCTAGCGTGCTGCAGCTCAAGGGGTCGCAAAGAGTCGGACACGACTGAGCAACTGAACTGAACTGAACTGAAGCTAACCTTAAAGGATGAGTGTCTTTGGGGGAGGCTTTTTTTTTCACTTTGAGATGTGAAAAAAACTCACAACTCACTACTGAGTTGTGCTAAAATACACATAAAGTTTGCCATCGTCACCATTTTTAAATGTACAGTTAAGTAGTGTTAAGTATGTTGTGCAACCCGTTTCCAGAACTTTTTTGACTTGAGAAGCAAACTGTACCCTCCCCCCATCCCATTCTGTTTTCCGTTTATGTACGGTATGGATGTTTTAAGCTGAGTGATATGTTCGTTCTGAAGTTTGCCTGAAACATATAGGCATGTGGCCAAAAGACTTAAGCAGCTCAAAAGGGTGAGTTTCCTTATTCTTAACTTTCAGTCCTCTACTTACTCTCTGGTGGGTTTCCAAAGATACTCTGTGTATTTATAAACATATTTAGGTACATAATCCTAAACACGTACAAACACACTCCCCACTTTACAAAATAGTAGCAAAGCCCCGTTTTGGGTCTTGCTATTTTTACCTGTCATTTAATATGCCTTAGGACATATTTTCAGTACATTTAGATCTTTCTCCCTTTTAATGTTCTATTTATTTAACCTACCCCCATCATTGGATACCAGATCAGTTTATTGTTACTCCATCTTTGCTGCCGTGATTATCCTTGTATTCACCTGTTTTGCACATATTTAAGTGTATCTATGTGATAAATTCTTGGCAATGAAGCTGCTGGAGCAAAGAGTGTAAGCATTTCAAGTTTGGTAGCTAATACCAAAAGCCCTCCAAAGAGGTTGCACACTGAAAAGAAGTAATGCAATTTCCTAACCCAACACATTGGTAAACAGCAAAATGTCTGATAATAAAAATACTTGTTTTGATAATAAAAATTTAACTAGGGAAAAAAATGACACCTCATTATAGTTAAAATCTGCATCAAAGAGTGAGGAAGCAGATCTTTTTATATGTTTAAAGCAGCAGTTCTTGTTAAGGAGCAATTTTCATTCCTATAGGACGTTTGGCAATATCTGGGAACACATTTTATTGTCACAATTGAGTGGGGTCCTAGTGGCATCTAACAGCGGGTCTAGGGATGCTGGCAAACATTTTATAAGGCACAGGAGAGCCCCCTGCAGTAAAGAATTATCCTGTCCAAAATGTCAATAGTGTAGAGATTGAGAAATCCTGGTTTAAAACCATCTGTGTATCTTTTCCTTTGCCTGGCTTACACAATTAGGCTTTTGATTGATCTCTGAGATCTCTCTACTGAAAAGTAATTTGTTCTATATCATACATGTTAGAAATTTTTTCTCAGTGTTTTTTCATTGCATCTTGAGTTTGATTATCCTATTTGTTTATCATGCAGAACCATGTGGTTTTATTGAATCAGAATTATAAATGATAATCAAGTTATCTTTTAAGACTTCTGTGTTTTTTGTGACAAAGCTATAAAAGGCCATCTTAAACAAAGATTTTTTTTTTTAATTTGTAAGTATTCTTCTGGAATTTTTGTGGGCTTTTTTTTTCCCCCCGACTCACATTTCAGCATAAGAAGTGAGTTAGGAAACCCACTTCATTTTGGTTCAGATGGCTGGCTGTACAGTTGTTCCAGCACCATTGAGTGACTAGTTATTTTTTTCTTTCTGTTAGAAATTCCACCTCTGAATTCTTGTATGTATAGGGATCATTTTTATTCTATTACTTTGGTCTATCTGTTCATGTACCAGTGCTAAATTATGTTAATTACTATAATTTTATGAAGTGTTTTAGTATCTTGGAAGGCTAGTTTCTGCCTCATCTGGATTTTTTTTTTCAGAATTTTCTTTATTACTTTCGGATGTTTATTTTTCTAAATGAACTTTAACTTGTATAGTATTTTTTTGAACTGATTGCTTTTTTTCTTTAAATAGTTAAAGATTCATCACATTTACCATAATTGTGAGGTACTAGGGAATTTTGGTAAATTGTAGTGCTACCTCTGCATTAGCAAGTTTTAGTCATCTACCAGTAGTAATAAGGAATTTGGAATCTTTTTGCTTTCTCACCTTCTATACTCTGGTTCTGATACCTTAGAAATGGAGGTATAGACCCAGTGGTTTTCAGGTTAAGAGGAAAGTGGACTTTGCCCTTGTTTCTGCTAGTGCCTAAGACCTTGAGCGTGAAAATGCCCTTTATCCTACTGGGAATCAATCCAAGTGGACCAAAGGCAAAGGAGTAGAGCTTTTTTTTTTTTTTTTCCTTAAATTTATTTTATTAAAGTACAGCTAATTTACAATGTTGTGTTAATTCCTGCTGTATGGCAAAGTGATTCAATTATACATATATATGTACACACACACTAACATATATGTGTGTGTTAGTTGCTCAGTTGTGTCCGACTCTTTGCAACCCCATGGACTGTAGCCCACCAGGCTCTGTCCATGGAATTCTCTAGGCAAGAATACTGTAGTATATTCAGTAACCATTCCCTTCTCCAGGGGATCTTCCTGACCCAGGGATCAAACCCAAGTATCCTGTATTGCAGACAGATTCTTTACCGTCTGAGCCACCAGGGAAACCCACAAACATATATATGTGTGTATATATATATATATATATATAAACTGATAGCTGACGGTGAACTATGTCAGATTCGTGATCTCTGAAGAAGGTAATTTAGCTTCGGGACCAGGGACCAAGCTTGATCACTCAAGAGCTTTTGTGTAGCAGAGTTTTATTAAAGTATAAAAAGGGACAGAGAAAGCTTCTGACACAGACATCAGAAGGGGGATGGAGAATGCCTCCCTTTGCTAGTGTTAGCAAGGACTTATATACTTTTTAAATTAGTTATTACAGTAAATCAAAAGAATGTCTCAAGGTTGTAAAATTTTTACCAGATACACTCCCACAATTTACATTTTAGGATAACAGGATTAGAACTTAACAATAGAAAGATCCTACCAGACCCACTCCCATAACATACATTCTAAAATATCAGAATTAATCAGAAGGTTTTCAGGAAGGAGAAACTGTCCTCAAGCAGGATACATTGTTGTTATATAATCCCTAGTACAAAGTAACCTTCCATGTTACTTAGCAAAGGATGCTCAGCAGGTGCTCTTCTGAGTTCCCTTTGTACCTTGCAGTTGATGGCACATCATTTTAAATTCAGAGAAGGCAATGGCACCCCACTCCAGTACTCTTGCCTGGAAAATCCCATGAATGGAGGAACCTGGTAGGCTGCAGTCCATGGGGCCGCTAACAGTCGGACACGACTGAGCAACTTAGCAGTAGCAGTACAAAGTTGAAACTGAGTTGTTTGTTGTGTTATCATCAGTTCCGGGCTTAAAGAAAAAAAACCATTTTATGTGATTAAGACTAAGAAATGTAGAGAAAAAAAATAAGTTTGTCCTTTCCTCTTCCTTGAGAACACCAGACCCCTCTCTCCTCGGGGACCCCTGGACTTCTTATCAACCTGCCTAGGAACTGACTCTCTCAAAACCATAATGGAAAAGGATATGAACATTCCTTTTCATATTCTTTTCCATTATGGTTTATCACAGGATATTGAATACAATTCCCTGTGCTACAAAGTAGGACCTTGTTGTTTATCCTTCCTATATGTAATAGTTTGCATCTGCTATGGATACTGCTTTTTAAAGCAATAATTGGGACATTTTCATCTAAATACTTACATTTAAAAATTACTTTAACACTATGTATACTACCTTTTGTATATAAAGGAAGGGGAAATTATACACACACAAAGGATATGTTTTATATATGTGTGTGTGCCTGCATATTTTAAAAAATATATAATAAAGGTAAGTGCAAATTAAGGAATCTATAGGCAAAGGATTGAACTTCTTTAAATATACACATTTATAAGGTTTTGACTTTTTTATTGGCTACACAGTGCAGCTTGTGAGATCTTAGTTCCCCCAACCAGGGATTGAACCCAGGCCCTTGGCAGTGAAAGGATAGGACTAAGCACTGGACCACCAGGGAATTTCCAGATTTGACTTTTAAATCATGTATAGGTTTTATAGCATCCCTCATCAAAGATGAGGGGAAAGTGATAAACTAAAGTGGACTGCCATCATAAACAGAGGACCTTAACTGTATGTCAAGCTTTTCACATAAATATACATACAAAAATAATTCAAATAATTTTAACATAGTAATTTGTATACCTTTAGAGACATCTGCTCTAAAGACAAGAGAGTACAAAGAAATCTTGAACTTTACTTGATAGATTTATTATTGATAGTCATATTAGTGTAGTAATTTGAATACTGTTGCATCTTATAGTATTAATAAATATTAATAAAAATTAATAAATATTAATATACCACCTCTTGTTGGTCTGATTCTTTAGCAGAAGAACCAATGATCCTTACCCTCCCCTCTGCCATGAGTGAGAGTGTGTTCCTGGGGTCTTTTTCTCTTCTCTAACCTGTCTTTCCTTGATAGCTCAGTTGGTAAAGAATCCACCTACAATGGAGGAGACCCTGGTTCTATCCCTGGGTCAGGAAGATCTACTGGAGAAAGCATAGGCTACCCACTCTTGGGCTTCCATTGTGGCTCAGCTGGTAAAGAATCTGCCCTCAATGCGGAAGACCTGGATTCAATCTCTGGGTTGGGAAGATCCCTTGGAGAAGGGAAGGGAAAGGCTACCCACTCCAGTATTCTGGCCTGGAGAATTCCATGGACTGTACAGTCCTTGGGGTAGCAAAGAGTTGGACACAACTGAGCGACTTTCACTTTGCAACCTATCTTACGGAGTTCTTGTCGTTTTTCTGTTAGAAAGCCATGTCTTTGTTATAATCCCATTCTTGTCACAAAAACTGTTAAGACTTGGAATTTGTATTTATCATGTTTAACATAGACAGTTTAAAGATGTATATAACTTACCAGTGTCTGAAGTAAATAAAATTTTATCATTCCCCCAAACAATACAAGGACCTAAAAAAGTTGAACTTCAGTCATTCCATTTTTAACTTTTGTTATTGTACCAATATATTTTAATTCTATTTTAACCTCTAAATGTTATTATTTATTATATCATTTATATTATTATTAGTTAGAAATATAAAAACTTTTTTTAGATTTCTGTACTTAATTTACTAATATCTTTGGCTGTTATTCCTTCCTGCACCTCAGACCTTCCATCTGGAAACATTTTTTTTTTTTCTTTCTTTAGTAAATAAAGCAGGAGAAAGAAAGAAAAAATATTTGGCTTGAAATGAAAGAAATAATGCTGTCATTATTTGTAGATGATATGATTATATAACTAGAAAACCAAAATAATATATAACTAAATTACTAGATTTAATAAGAGTCTGATACATTTTCAGGATACAAAAGTCAATGAGAAAAATTAGATTTCTGCTCACAAGCAAAAGGGCTTCCTAGGTGGCACTAGTGGTAAAGAACTCGCCTGCCAGTGCAGAAGTAACAGACTCCATCCTGAGTCAGGAAGATCCCCTGGAGGAGGGTAGGCAACCCACTCCAGGTGTTCTTGCCTGGAGAATCACATGGACAGAGGAGCCTGGTGGGCTATGGTCCATGGGTTTGCAGAGTAGGACATGACTGAAGCAACTTAGCATGCACTTACGCACACAAGTAAAAGTCAGCAAGTACAGTACAATGGCTATGAAAAGGAGAAGTTCAAGATCCAGAATATGGGTTATTCTAGAGATCTATATTTTTCAGCAAATAAATGGCATAAAGAAAATCCAAAATCTGTTACAGGTTATAAGAGACTTATAAGATGTACAGGCATACCTCATTTTATTTGTGCTGTACCTTTATTGCCCTTTGCAGATATTTTGTGTTTTACAAACTGAAAGTTTGTGGGAACCCTGCTTTGTCAGGTGGTGGTTAGCATTTTTTAGCAATAAAATAATTTTAAATTAAAATATGTACATTTTTTTAGACATAGTACTATAGCATACTTAAAAGACCATAGTGTAAACGTAACTGTTTTATATACTGGAAAACCAAAAAGTTTGTGTGACTCACTTTATTTCAATATTTACTTTATTATGGTGGTCTGGAATTGAACCTGCAATCTCTCAAGGTGTGTCTGTAACAAATTAATGCAATGTGAAGTCCTTACAGGATCCTGATTTGATCAAACCACCTGTAAAAAGATATTTTTGAGATAGTTGTGAAACTTTGCATAAGGAAAGGTACTAGATGATTTTGAGGAATTACTGTTACTTTTCTTAGTTGTGATAATGACATTGTTATATAAAAGTTAGAGGTGCACACTGAAGCGTTTGTAAGTGAAATTAAATGACTTCTGAGGTTTGCTTTCTGATAATTATTTTCAAAATAGTGATTGTTGTTGAATTGTTAAATAAATGTGGATACTTATTACAGTATTTTCCGTATTTTTGAAAATATTTGAAAATTCTGTAATAATTAAAAAATGGTCTTTAAGTAACTTTGCACTGATTGCAAGGGAAACTAGAGTAATTACATAATGAGAAAATCTGATAACACCGTGATTGAATGGTCAGAATATTACTTTGATTACAGAGGGACATCCTGTGGTTCCAGGTGTGAAATAGAGAGTAATACCATGTTCATGGACTGGAGCACTCAATGTCTTAAAGATGATGATTCTTCTCACATTGCTGTGCTGTGTGCTTGGTCGCTCAGTTGTGTCTGACTATTTGTGACCCCATGGACTGTAACCCGCCAGGCTCCTCTGTCCATTGAATTCTATCAAAATCCCAACTGATTTTGCTTGTGCAATTAAATAAGCTAATTTCTAATATGTGGAAAAGCAAAGATCCAAGTATAGCCAAGAAAGCTGTTATGATTAAGACAGTGCAATCCATTTAACCAAATTAAACGGAAGAGAGAGCCTAGAAATACATCTGTGTATTTCTGGAGACTCAGTCTATGACAAAGCTGGCATTCAAGATCTGTGGGAAAGATGGGCTTTTCAGACTGTAACTGTTGGTTGTCCATATGGGGGAAAATGTAGTTCACCGGTCTGTATATGCCCTGGAGAAACTCTTGTATATGTGACTGGAAGAAGTGTACAAGATTGTTTTAGCACCATTGTTAATAATAGGAAAAAAAACCCTGGAAACCCTCCTCAAGGTCCATAAACAGCAGAATGAATAAATACCTTGTAGTATCAGTTCAGTTCAGTTCAGTCATTCAGTCGTGTCTGACTCTTTGCGACCCCATGGGCCTTATAGTATGCTCATATGCAAAATATTGTATATTATTTAAAGTAAGTGTAACTGTTTACACCAGTATGGATAAGTCTCCAAACCACGTTTTGTGAAAGAAGCAAACTATAGAAAGACATATACTGTATAAAGGGCTTCCCTGGTAGCTCAGCTGGTAAAGAATCCACCTGCAATGCAGGAGACCCCAGTTCAATTTCTGGGTCAGGAAGATACCCTGGAGAAGGAATAGGCTACCCATTCCAGTATTCTTGGGCTTCCCTAGTGGCTCTCTTGATTCCTCCCTGGTAAAGAATCTGCCTGCCAATGCAGGAGATGTAGGTTCCATCCCTGGGTTGGGAAGATCCCCTGGAGTAGAAAATGGAAACCCACTTCAGTATTTTTGCCTGGAAAACCCTATGGACTGAGGAGTCTGGTGCGCTACAGCCTATGGGGACGCAAAAGAGTCAGACATGACTTAGCAACTAAAACAACAAACAGCAACAACAAGAATGAAATTCTTTTTTGAGGAGAAGAAAGAATGTGTTTATTTCCTAGGGCTGCCATAACAAAATACCACCAATTGAGTGGCTTCAAGTGGAAATTTATTTTTTTAAGTTCGGAAGACTTGAAGTCTGAAGTCTAGGTGTTAGCAGTGCCCTAGCAATGTTAGTGTTCCCTCTGCAATTATGAGTAGAACCCTTACTTGCCTCTCCCTAGCTTCTGGTGATCATTGGCAGTCCTTGGCGTTCTTAGTTGGTAGCTGCTTTATTCCACTCTCCACTTCTGTCATCACATGCTGTCCTCCCTGTGTGTCTCTCTTTATGTAGTCTTTCCTCCTCTTAAAAAGGCACAGTCATACTGGATTAAGGATCCACCCTACTCCTGTATGACCTCATTATAACTAATTACATCTGCAGCAACCCTGTTTCCAAATAAGGTCTCATTTGGGGATGCTGGAGGTTAGGACTTCAAAATATCCTAACACTTTGGTAGATAAAATTCAATCTGTGACAGGGAGGTACAATTGTATTTTGGTGAATACAGTTCAATTTGTAATAGGGAAATAATGTTTGCTGAATTGGGGTTCAAAATCCTTCATACATGTTCATACACATATGTGTTCATCTGTGAAAACTGTTCTTAGCTCCCACACTGTACACAAACAGATGGAGGGTCGGATTTGGCCCCCGGCTTAGACGTAGATAAGTAGGTATTAGGAATAATAAAAAAAAAAAAGCAAGGAAGTTAGTAATAATATTTAAAGTAGTTGTTACTTTGTGGGTCGGGAGGAAGAAGAAGAATAGAGAGGAGTAGACAGGTGGCTTCTAGGGTATTGATAATATTCTATTTCTTGGTATGCATTTTATTTTGATCTTTAAGCTTTACACGTTATTTATATTTTTTTTTTCCATTTTGTGATTTTTTTTTTAACTAAAAATAGTTGCCACCTCTTGCTCACTTTCCATTCCCCTTCCTTCTTATTAAACCGTTTATTTCTTATTTTGAAGCCCTTCTCCCACTTTTACCTCTGAACTTGCTTCTGAAGTGTAGTCTTTCTGATCTTGGCAAGAGGCTTACATTCTTTTGTTAACAAGCCTGCTTATCTGTTACCCTTGTCTGTGGTTCCTGCCCCTTTTTCTCTTTGTCATTGTCACTTTGCTGCCCTCTCTTCAGCCTTCTCCTTAAACTTTATATGCCTTTAGAAAGTAAACAAGAAAGTGGGTTTCCTGCTCTGACTTAGTACAGATTTTCTTCTCATCTAACACCTGAATAAGTAGAAAGTTAAAAGTTAAGGTGGTGGGATATATTATAAAAAAATGAATGGGCACAGAGAACTTTGCTCACATTTGGATCAGAGAATCTTTTGAACAACACCCAGAGTTCTCTGCCAGCTTTCTATGTTTGCTTACTTAACAGCATTGTTGAGATGTAATTCACATACCACACAATTTACCCATTTAAAGTATACAATTAAATGGTATAGACACAGATTTGTATACACGCCACAGTCAGCTTTAATCAACTTTAAAATATATTTCATCATCCAAGAAAGAAACCCCTACACCTCCTTCTCCCACCCCCAGTCCTAGGCAGCCACTCGTCCTTGGGCGTCTATAGGTTTGCCTCTTCTGGACATTTCATATAAAAGGAATCATACAGTATGAAGGCCTTTGTGACTGGCTTCTTTCTCTGAGCATGTTTTCAAAGTTTCATCCATGTGGCACAGATCAATACTTCATTCCCTTTTATTGCTGAATATATCCCTTTGTATGTATTGATATATAACACATTTTCAGTTCAGTTCAGTCACTCAGTTGTGTTCGACTCTTTGCAACCCCATGGACTGCAGCACTCCAGGCTTCCCTGTCCATCACCAACTCGCAGAACTTGCTTAAACTCATGTCCATTGGGTTGGTGATGCCATCCAACCATCTCATTCTCTGTCACCCTCTTCTCCTTCTGCCTTCAATCTTTCCCAGCATCAGGGTCTTTTCCAGTGAACCAATTCTTTGCATCAGATGGCCAAACTATTGGAGTTTCAGCTTCTGCATCAGTCCTTCCAATGAATATTCAGGACTGATTTCCTTTAGGATTGACTGGTTTGATCTCCTTGCAGTCCAAGGGATTCTCCAGAGTATTCTCCAGTACCACTGTTCAAAAGCATCAGTTTTTTGGCACTCAGCTTTCTTTATAATCCAACTCTCACAAACATACATGACTTCTGGAAAAACCATAGCTTTGACTAGACGGACCTTTGTTGGTGGAGTAATATCTCTGCTTTTTAATATATTGTCTAAGTTGGTCATAGTTTTTCTTCCAAGGAGCAAGCATCTTTTAATTTCATGGTTGCAGTCACCAGCAGTGATTTTGGAGACCAAAAAAATGAAGTCTGTCACTGTTTCCATTGTTTCCCCATCTATCTTCCATGAAATGATGGGACTGGAAGCTATGATCTTAGTTTTCTGAATGCTGAGTTTTAAGCCAACTTTTTCACTCTTCTCTTTCACTTTCATAAAGAGGCTCTTTAGTTCTTCGCTTTGTGCCATGAGGGTGGTGTCATCGGCGTATCTGAGGTTATTGATATTTCTCCCAGCAGTCTTGATTCCAGCTTGTCCTTCATCCAGCCCAACGTTTCTCATGATGTACTCTGCATATTAATTAAGTTAAATAAGCAGGATGACAGTGTTCAGCCTTGACATACTCCTTTCCTGATTTGGAGCCAGTCTGTTGTTCCATGTGTAGTTCTAACTATTGCTTCTTGACCTGCATACAGATTTCTCAGGAGGCAGGTGAGGTGGTCTGATATTCCCATCTCTTTTAAGAATTTTCCACGGTCTGTTGTGATTCACGCAGACGAAGGCTTTGGTGTAGTCAATAAAGCAGAAGTAGATGTTTTTCTGGAACTCTTTTGCTTTTTCGATGATCCAACGGATGTTGGCAATTTGATCTCTGGCTCCTCTGCCTTTTCTAAATCTAGCTTGAACATCTGGAAGTTCACAGTTCACATACTGTTGAAGCCTGGCTTGGAGAATTTTGAGCATTACTTTGCTAGTGTGTGAGATGAGTGCAGTTGTGCAGTAGTTTGAACATTCTTTGGCATTGCCTTTCTTTGGGATTGGATTGAAAACTGACCTTTTCCAGTCCTGTGGCCACTGCTGAGTTTTCCAAATTTGCTGGCATACTGAATGCAGCACTTTTACAGCATCATCTTTTAGAATTTGAAATATCTCAACTGGAATTCCATCACCTCCACTAGCTTTGTTTATAGTGATGCTTCCTGAGGCCCACTTGACTTCGCATTCCAAGATGTCTGGCTCTAGGTGAGTGATCACACCATCGTGGTTATCTGGGTCATTAATATCTTTTTTGTATAGTTCTTCTGTGTATTGTTGCTACCTCTTCTTAATATCTTCTGCTTCTGTTAGGTCCACACCATTTCTGTCCTTTATTGTGCCCATCTTTGCATGAAATGTTCCCTTGGTATTTCTAATTTTCTTGAAGAGATCTCTAGTCTTTCCCGTTCTATTGTTTTCCTCTATTTCTTTGCACCGATCACTGAGGAAGGCTTTCTTATCTCTCCTTGCTGTTCTTTGGAACTCTGCATTCTCATGGGTATATCTTTCCTTTTCTCCTTTGCCTTTAGCTTGTCTTTTTTTCTCAGCTATTTGTAAGGCCTCCTCAGACAACCATTTTGCCTTTTTGTATTTCTTTTTCTTGGGGATGGTTTTGATCACTGCCTCCTGTACAATGTCATGAACCTCCACCCATAGTTCTTCAGGTACTCTGTCTATCAGATCTAATCCCTTGAATCTATTTGTTACTTACACTGTATAGTCATAAGGAATTTGATATAGGTCATACCTGATTGGTCTAGTGGTTTTCCCTGCTTTCTTCAATTTAAGTCTGAATTTGGTAATAAGGAAGGAGTTCATGATCTGAGCCGCAGTCTGCTCCCAGTCTTGTGTTTGCTGACTGTATAGAACTTCTCCATCTTTGGCTGCAAAGAATATAATCAGTCTGATTTTGGTGTTGACCATCTGGTGATGTCCATGTGTAGAGTCTTCTCTTATGTTGTTGAAGGGAGTGTTTGCTGTGACCAGTACATTCTCTTGGCAAAACTCTGTTAACCTTTGCCCTGCTTCATTTTGTACTCCAAGGCCAAATTTGTCTGTTACTCCAGATATCTGACTTCCTACTTTTGCATTTCAGTCCCCTATAATGAAAAGGACTTTTTTGGGGGTGTTAGTTCTAGAAGGTCTTGTAGGTCTTCATGGAACTGTTCAACTTCAGCTTTTTCAGCATTCCTGGTCGGGGCATAGACTTGGATTACTGTGATATTGAATGGTTTGCCTTGCAAACGAACAGAGATCATTCTGTCATTTTTGAGATTGCACCCAAGTACTGCATTTCAGAGTCTTGTTGACTATGAGGGCTATTCCATTTCTTCTAAGGGATTCCTGCCCACAGTAGTAGATAATAATGGTCATCTGGGTTAAATTCACCCATTCCAGTCCATTTTAGTTCACCAATTCCTAAAATGTCCATGTTCACTCTTGCCATCCTCTATTTGACCACTTCCAATTTACCTTGATTCATGGACCTAACATTCCTGGTATGCAATATGCAATATTGCTCTTTACAGCATTGGACTTTACTTCCATCACCAGTCACATCCACAACTGGGCATCATTTTTACTTCAGCTCTGTCTCTTCATTCTCTCTGGAGTTATTCCTCTACTCTTCTCCAGTAGCATATTGGGCATCTACTGACCTGGGGAGTTCATCTTTCAGTGTCATATCTTTTTGCCTTTTCCTATTGTTCATGGGGTTCTGAAAGCAAGAATGCTGAAGTGGTTTGCCATTCCCTTCTCCACTGAACCACATTTTGTCAGAATGTCTTCTCCACTGTGACCCGTCTGTCTTGGGTGGCCTTACACGGCATGGCTCATAGTTTCATTGAGTTATACAAGGCTGTGGTCCATGTGATCAGTTATATATAACACATTTTACTTTATCCATTCATCAGTTGATGGACATTTAAGTTGTTTCCACTCTAGCTAGTATAAGCAATGATGAGCATCTGTTAAATAATTATTAACTTTTACATAATTCCTTTTAAGTGGCATGTATTCATTGCAGAAAACTGAAAAATCCTGAAGAATATAAAGACTATGATAAAATTTATTCATAATCCCACCATTCAAAAGTAAGGTCTTTTAAAAAAATTTTCAAAAAATAAACTTTAACACTTTTTCTGTGGGGAAAAAATATATATGTTGATGTAGTTCATTAATTCCCCATTTCTTTTTAAGATTTACTCATTTGAGCAGATTCTGTTTGCAAAAATCATAGCAAATCTGGCCACTGCAGTTATAATAATTTATAGATCATTATACAATGGGAGTCATCAGGTATCAGAAAGTTTGATAAAAGAGGAAACATGTTTTGTGAATATGTACATGAGTTTTTGGTACTGATATCAATAAATGAAAACTTTGAGGTTTCTAATAAGGTCACATTTGTTCTGTTGTAGGAAGTTAGCAGGGTGTACTATCTTCATCACAGGTGCAAGCCGTGGCATTGGCAAAGCGATTGCTTTGAAAGCGGCCAAGGATGGAGCGAACATAGTCATTGCTGCGAAGACTGCCCAGGCACACCCCAAACTTCCAGGCACCATCTACACTGCTGCTGAAGAAAGTATGTTTCAATACATAGAGAATTTGCTGAAAAGTTTAATTATGTCTATCTGAAGTCTCCCCTAAAAATAACTTTACCTGGTTAAAGAAATATTTTGTCACCTTAGAGTGGTGTTTGGGAATCATTTTTCTCCCTAGCATTTTTAAGTAGTGGGAGTGATTCCCGTTAACAATCGTATCTCATGAGGCCAGTGGTTCTTGGATGGGAGCAAAGATCAGAGGAGTGGAAGCAGAGGAAAGAATTTAGGAGGTGGATGGTGTGAACAAAAAAATGCTCCATGTTACCTGTTTTCTGCATAATTTGCAAGTCATTATTTTAATACTTTCAGATCATAAATAGTTATTTTTTAAAAAAAAAATATTTACTTTTAATTGAAGGATAATTGCTTTACAGTACTGTGTTGGTTTCTCCCGTACATCATCGTGGATCAGCCATGGATATACATATGTGCCCTCCCTCTTGAACCTCCCTGCCATCTCCCACCCCATCCTACCCCTCCAGGTTGTTACTGAGCCCAGGGAACACAAATAGTTACTGAGTGCTTGTATTCAAGGCACTGTGCCAGGAGTGAAGGCTTAAAAATTCAGCTTCAGCTGATATGCTAGTTTTGTTAGTTATGTTAACAGTACTGTGGTTACGTTAAGGGAATACATATGAAGCAATTATGAATGAAATGATGCCTGGGATTTGTTTTGAAATATACCAGCAAAAAAAGAAACAGAATCGGTGGTAGATAAATTTACTGCAAAACATTATCAATCATTGAAGATAGTTGATGGATTCATGATAGTTCATTATACTATTACTTATATTTTTGTACATTTTTAGGAATTTTCCATAGTAAACATCTTTTAAATTACCTTCTCCCCTTATTTCTTTTTAACAGCATTTTAAAAAATTGCCCTCTTTTTTGTTTGTTTTTTAAATAGAGTTGACCTGGCTAGTCTGTAGACGGCCATGAATTCAGTCTGTCCTATAGTAGGACAGAGCTGCTAGTAGTTGGAAGACATAGTTATTTATATTGATTTTCTGAAAATGGGGTACTTTTTCCTTTTGACTCGTGTCAGAGGTTTGGTACTGATGGAAGTTCTAATATTTGAATGCATCTTTCTTTATCCTTTGTAGTCAAAGCAGCTGGAGGAAAGGCCTTGCCATGTATTGTTGATGTAAGAGATGAAGAGCAAATCAGCAGTGCTGTGGAGAAGGCAGTGGAAAAATTTGGAGGTAGTGCCTTCATTCTGAGATAATTATTGAATATTGGTAAAGTATTGGTATAACTATCATTTTAATGTTTAACTTTCTTTTGATATTTTTACTCTCTAAGTCTTCAGAGTATAGCCAGAAATAAGTATTTGTTCCTACAGAAGCACAGCTTAAAACCATCTGATGAGTAATTGAATAATTGTTAAAAATTATTTTTAATATAACCAATCTCCTATCCAAGGTAAAATTAAGACCTTGACCATAACATATGCATCTATTCCCCAGATCCCATCCACTTGTCTTCATGTAACCCATCATTTGATGACTTTTTAATATTCATTGAGTAAAGTGCAGATTACCTATTGGCTTTCAAGATATTTTGCATTCTGATGTTAACAGACTTGTTTTGGCTCCATCTTCTTTCTATATGCCTATGTAAACTCCCTAATCCAGCCAAAAGAGTTTGCTTCCATTTCCTTACCATAATTTTTTTTTTGCCTCTTCACCTTTTCTCTTCCCATTCCTGAAGCTCCTCCAATGCCCATTCCTCCACCTCCGACCCTTCCTGAAATGATCCCTTCTTTGTCTTTTGAAATTTTTGTGCTTAAATCTCATCTACTTCATGAAGCCGATTTCCCGACTATGCCAGAAATGTACATTTTTCTTTCTCTGAATTCCTAAAACATTCCTTTGGTCCTCTTCTTGTAAAACTTTAGATCTTAGTGTTTTTTCTTTTCCCCCAATTAATTCATAATCTCCTAGAAGGCAAGTATCTGGAATTGAACTAAGACTTTGATGGTATTATAGCATGGAATCTAGCTGTGTCCAAATCCTGTCCAAACCATTACCATTCTCTCCTTATAATATTCCAGAGACTCTGTGTATATGCAGAGGATATTGGGGAACAAGGTAATGCTTTATTAGCAAGTCTCATGCTTATAACCCCTAATGCAGAGTGCTATGTTCTTCTGGACTGGAGCACAAAGATTTGACTCAAATGGGATCTCTTCCTTTAAATTCAAAATCTTACCCCTGGCTGGCAACCTTTCCCAAAGTAATGTGAATGCCCCTGAGAGAAGAGGAGAGAGAATGGGAAATTACTGGGTGTCTTTTTTTTCTTCTTCTTACTGATAGGGCCCAAAATATGAAGGAAGGAGAGGAAGCCATATTCAAATGCGGGACCTTTATCTAAAACGACTTCTACCTCCTAGGAAAAGTGACCAATTAGTGCCAATTAGGACTTAACCTAATTAGTTTGAAAGTGAGACTTCTACCTACTAGGAAAAGTGACCAATTAGTGCTGATTAGATTTAACCTAATTAGTTTAGCCATTCATTTTTTAGGGAGGAATTAAGGGGTAAGGTGGTGAGGGTAGAAGAATAGAGTTTTCCTTTCTCTATATTCATCCAGTTTTAGTTCTTTCCATTGACCCATTGGTTCTGTCAACTGAGAGTGAGTCTACCCTTTTTGGAGACCGAGATCATCAGAATTTAGGGGAGGACTGCTACCACCTTTATCTGAGCCCTTTCTCAGTCTTAGCTTCTGTCGTCTAATTCTGTTAGAGAACATGAACAGTTCAGTTGTTGTCTGGTGTTGTCCCAAGAAACCTCTGAAATGGGTCAAGACGTACATTAATTATAGATACTCAAGGCCATACTATATAAGCCCAGAATTCACCTCCTTTTTAACTTCCCATCTTGAATTCTAGTTGTGTTGTCTGATCTGGTTCACCAGAAGGAGTTACACATTGTGTATTAGTGACAGCATAATCTGAAAATATGCACCTGAGTGTCAAAATGTGAAGACCTCCACTTTCCAGGTTGGGGCTCTTACAGAGTAGCTGGCATCTCACAAGTTTATTTCTTCTCCTGTTGTTGCCACAGAGAATTTAAAGAGCCAAACTAAAATCTCTTTCTTGGAAGAATTAAAGCCCAGAAATCTCTCCTCTCCAATTTCCTAACTCTGTTTTGTCCCAGCCAAGGAAGTTTCACTCAGATGCATGGATGGTCTTGATTGGTTTAGCCACCGTGGCTTAGATTGTCTTCCATTGAACCTGACATCATTCCTTCAGTATCTTCAGTGTGGGATTGATCCAGCTTTATCTATCATGTGATCTACTTTCCCAGGAACAGACAGAGAAAATGAAAGGGACAAAAGCAAATCTTGTTTTTTTGTTTCTTCAGAAGCCAGTTGATCCATATTAATTGACTTGGCATTCATGTCCTGGAACTTAAATGAGTTGGTAGAAATCTTCAGTCAAGAAGATATACTTTGGACTTCCCCAGTGGTCCAGTGGTTAGGGCTTTGCCTTCCGATGCAGAGAATGCAGACTCAGTCCCTGGTCAGGGAGCTACGGTTCCATATGCTTCACGGCCAAAAAACCAAAACATGAATCAAGCGGTATGGTAAGAAGTTCAATGAAGACTTTAAAAAAAGAGAGAAGATATACTTTTCGTATATTTGGGGGAATAAAATCTGCCAATGTATTTTGCTACCTGTTGTCGAGAAGGGCGCCTGAAAGACTTCTGTTTTCTTGCTAAAAGTGCAAATTGGTGGTGGAGTTACCTCTCTTTTGGAATCTTCCCTAACATTTCCTTCCCTCCTCCTTAGGATCCACATTGATGTATTTAAAATATTTTGCTTTCCATTTGCCCATGAACTTCTGCTTTTCTGGCATAACGATGCAGAATCGTAATTCTTTGGTGAGCTCTGCTCAGCAACTCAACTGCTGCTACCTCCTAATCAGGATGGGTGTCACATTTATGAGATGATTCATGGCCTGCTCTTTTCTTCTCTCTCTAATTTTTCCCCCTAGATCTTCCAAGCCTTTATTTTTTGTTTGTTTGGTTTCAGTTCCATGCTGTGGTTGCTGCTGTTGTGGAGTGGTTTGGAGTTTTGTAGGCCTTTGAAGTCTGCCTTTTAGCGAAGGCTTTACCTTTCTCCTGACTTTTCTCTCTGCCAGGGAATTATCCTTAACAAAGTCCTGAGCAGTGGATGATGCTTTCCCTGTGCCCCTCGGGGACCTCTGCCACATGTACTGCCTATCACCTTGACTTCCTTCATCTTCAGAGTTTTTAGGCCTTGAGTAGATTATGCTGTTTCATAAACCACAGATGTAATCTTCCCTGCCATCTTTTTCTCGGCAGCAGGCATACGCACCTGCCTTTTCTTCTGTATCATTTCCCACCATTGTGTCCTGATTCATTAAAAAAAATTTTTTTTGGCTGCACCACGTGGCATGTGGAATCTTAATTCCCCAACCAGGGGCTGAACCTATGCCCCTTGCATTGGAAGCCTGGAGCCTGGAGCCTTAACCACTGGACTATCAGGGAAGTCCCATCCCTGATCTATTAGGTTGGTGCAAAAGTAATTATGGTTTCAGACCCTGAATCTTTATTAATCAATATAGGAACCATTACAATCAATACAATTTTGCCAACAAAAAATAAGCTTGTTTATTCCTGTAGTATAAAAATCCATGCTTCGGGACTCAACCAACTCTGGGAAAGCATTTTCTTCATCCTGCTGGTTGTAGAAGCATTTCCCCAGCAAAATGTTGTCGAGATGCTTGAAGAAGTGATAGTCGGCCAGAGGACAAGTGACTGTGGCAGATGAGGCAAAACTTTGTAGCCCAGTTCATTCAACTTTTCAAACATTGGTTGTGCTATGTGCAGTCAGGTGCTGTTGTGAAGAAGAATCGGGTCCTTTCTGTTGACCTGTGCTGGCTGCAGTCATTGCAGTTTTCTGTGCATCTCATCGATTTGCTGAGCATATTTCTCAGATGTAATGGTTTCGCTGGGATTCAGAAAGCTGTAGTGGACCAGGCTCATAGCAGACCACCAAACAGTGATCATGACCCTTTTTCTGGAGCAGGTTTGGCTTTGGGAAGTGCTTTGGAGCTTCTTTCCGGTTCAGCCACTGAGCTGGTCATGGCCAGTTGTTGTATAAAATCCACTTTTTGTCACGTCACAATCCAATTGAGAAATGGTTTGTTGTTGTTGCATACAATAAGAGAAGACAGCACTTAAATGATTTTTTTGATTTGCAGTCAGCTCATGAGGCACCCACTTATCAAGCTTTTTCATTTTCACATTTCTAATTTGCTTCAGCTGCCAAATGACCACAGAATGGTCGACGTTGAGTCCTTGGGCAACTTCTCGTGTAGTTTTAAGAGGACCAGCTTCAATTATCCTCTCAATTGGTCATTGTCGACTTCTGATGGTTGGCCACTACTCTGCTCATCTTCAAGGCTCTCATCTCCTTTGCAAAACCTCTTGAACCACCGCTGCATCAACGTTCATTAGTAGATCCTGGGCCAAATGCATTGTTGATGTTGTGAGTTGTCTCTGCTGCTTTATGACCCATTTTGAACTCAAATAAGAAAATCTCTTGTGTTTTGCTTTTTGTCTAATGTTATTTCCATAGTCTAAAATACATATAAAGTAAACAGCAAGTAATAATTCATTAGCAAGAAATGTGCATTAAAATGATGTATAACATAACCACATTTATTTAAGAATGTATTTCAATATCAAATGGCAAAGTTGAACAATGCAAAACCTAAATTACTTTTGCACCAACCTAATATTTTAATTTGGCTCGTCTGAGTCTAAAAATTTTGTTACCTCTTAATTGGACCCAGTTTTTTTTTTTTATCATTGGCAAGTCAGATCCGGTTTGCACAATCAGTGTAGCTTAAGTCCTCATCTACTTTCATTTGTTTTGGGACCCACTAGAGGATTTATTTGGCAAAAACAGAACTATATTCAGCAACATGAAACTGAACATTATTTTTCATACAAAGTTAAAAGTACATTATATTTCCTTTCTGACTACTTTCCCAGTCCTCATCTCTTTGAGAGATAAAGCTTCATCTAACTTATTTCATCTGATTCTTGATGGTCGTTTATAACTTTATTGCTACTTCAGTCTAGGTATTGCTTTGGAAAAGGTGTATGGATTCATTACATATTCTAACGTATTGTCTATGGATTATAAGATAAAGTCAAGCATGTATCTGCTAATACTTTTTAAGTTGACCTGTCTTTAAACTTAGAAATGCATCTTAACAGTAGGCTTCCCTGGTGGCCCAGATGGTAAAGAATCTGCCTGCGATGCAGGAGACCCGTGTTCTATTCCTGGGTCGGGAAGATCCCCTGAAGAAGGAAATGGCAACCCACTCCAGTATTCTTGCCTGGAGAATTCCATGGACAGAGTAGCCTGACGGGCTACAGTCCATGGGGTTGCAAAGAGTCGAACATGACTGAGCGACTATCACTCACTCACTCACTCATAATAACCTCCTTTAAACCATTATTCACACAACGTGAGAGATGGGGAAAGCAAATTCAAGAGAATAGTAAAAGATGTTTATGGCAACAGTCTAACCCCAGCAGTAGAAATTGTCATATATCTATTTGACAGAATATTAAACGCTCTTTAAAAAGAATTATGGCAGCAATGTGGATGCAACTAGAGATTATCATACTAAATGAAGTCAGAAAGAGATGTACCCTATAGTATTACTTATATGTGGGATATAAAACATGATACAAATGAACTTATCAATGAAACAGAAACAGACTCACAGACACAGAGAACAAACCTGTGGTTGCCAAGTGGGAGAGGGGTGGGGAGGGAAAGACTGGGAGTTTGGTATTAGCAAGTACAAACCATTACATATAGAATGGATAAGCAACAAGATCCAACTGTATAGTTCAGGGAACTATATTCAATATCCTGAGACAAAGAGTAATGGAAAAGAATATAAAAAAGAGTGTATATATATGTAAAACTGAGTCACTTTACTGTATATCAGAAATTAACATTGCAAATCAACTGTGCTTTAGTTTGCAAAAGAATTATGAAGGCCATGTAGAAGTGCAAAAATGTGTTGAGATGCTTTTGTATTTTACCATTTTCATTTAACATTATTTAAGCTTGTAGCCATAAATGTTACATATGGATAAGGACTAGATAGAATATGGATATGCAGAAATAATTATGATTCTAGATTTAATTTATTTTGTGTATAAGTTTATCTACTTTGATGATTTGCCTAGAATTGAAACTCTGGGTCATTTCTATTTTCCCAGTTCCCAAGACCAGAAAGGAGCTCTTTCATTTAAGTAAGGGCCTTCAAGGGGGAAGGGAGACCTGTGTCCTTGGAAGGAAGGCAGACCTTAGAAAGATGCTGGAGAGGAGGGAAAACTTGAAGGAGGTTGACCTAAGGTTCTTGGAGACAACAAGGAATTAAGAGACCAGGAATTAAGAGAACAGATAAGGACAGAAGCTACAAACTACTGAGGACTAAGGTTCCTTGTAGTTTCCTATGGAACCTTGATGATGGGCTGTTTTCATAGTGCCAGTGAAAATCATTTGCGTACTGTTCTGACATAGCTACTGAGTCCTACATTGGTAAATTGGTCAGTCATATTATCTAGAAGAAGTGTTTGTAAACTCAGGATTCAACTATATAAATATTTTTTATTTCTTTCTGTTGTGAAGTCTAAATGACATTACTAAGAAGTTGATTATTTGAAAACAGGAATTGATATTTTGGTGAATAATGCCAGTGCCATTAGCTTGACCAACACATTAGAAACACCTACGAAGAAAGTGGATTTGATGATGAATGTCAACACCAGAGGCACCTATCTTACGTAAGTTGAAGAGCTGTGGGAGAGACTTTCCTGGTGGTCCAATAGCTAAGATTCCTCGCTCCTAATGCAGGAGGCCCAGGTTCGATCCCTGGTCAGGAGTTAGATGCCACATGATGCAGCTAATACCTGGAGCAGCCAAATAAATAAATACTTAAAACAAAAAAAGAGCTATGAAAGAGAGTGTTGCAATGCTTTGTCAGAGAACTAGTGAACATATTTGAATAGGTTAGCAATCAGTTTGAAATCTAGTCAATCCTTATTTGTATTTCTAAGTTTTAATTAAGCAGGTCATCTCCAGTGGGCTTCCCTCATGGCTCAGATGGTAAAGAATCCACCTGCAATGCAGGAGACCCGGGTTTGATCCCTAGGTTGGGAAAATCCCCTGGAAAAGGGAATGGCTACCTACTCCAGTATTCTTGCCTGGAAAATTCCATGGGCTGAGAAGCCTGGAGGGCTACAGTCCATGGGGTCGCAAAGAGTCAGACACGACTGAACAACTAACGTTTAATTTATCATCTCCAGTATTATATGTGTTTGTATCTTGTTAAATGAATGCTTATAGAAATTCTGTAATAAGGCTCAACTGTATTTTTGAACAGTTTGATCTTTCTTATACCCAGCTCACTTTATTCATTTACTCAAATGCCCTATAGGCCTTTGAGCTTAAAACACTCAAAGTAACATGATTCATGTGAAAGCTAAGAAGTGCAGTGCCTAGTACACAGTGAACTTAGCTGCTTTATTAAGCTCAAGATACTAGTATCTAAGTGTGGCGCTAAGAGTTTTCAATATAATGCATAAGATAGGGCATGTTGCCATGGAAAATGTACCTGGTTAGGGTTAGTGATGCTGAGGGTTAGGCAAGCGAAGTGGTGGTGGAAAGGTTTTGTCTAATAGATCAAAGGAGAAGCTCATGTTTATAATGTAAATGAAATGAGCTCTTTCCTTTGAGTGTGAAATATGATCTTATTGCTTGTAATAGGTTGTTTCCTGTTGATGTTTTGAGGTGCAGCTTCACTGTTCTAATGACTGTCAGCTGTAATATTGTTTGTCCTTCCTTCTCACTCCCATAAACATGAAGTACCTTTGGAATGGAAAAACAATATGTACAAAAACCCTTTACTTTAGTGATATTAATTGTATTTGGTTTATAAACTTAAAATGACATTGCAGATGGTAACAAAAATTTCGTACATTGATAAGAAAGAAACTGACTTAAGAAGAATGGACTAGTTTCAAGTCCTAGAAGTTATTGAATGTGAACTAAAACTAAACACTATGAAGTTAGTAAGCTACAATGTGTTATTAAGCTGTGTATTATAGCTTAATAGTTAAATATTTAAAAATATTGGACCTGTGTCTTTTGTAAAATACCTACCTTTTTGAATGGGATTTTTAAAAAAACAACTAAAATTGCCCCCAAAGGAATATTGCATTGCGTGTTGGCACAGATTAAGTTTGGTAATGTGTTGGGAGTTAATGTTATTAACTTACAGTTCCTTTGTGGTAGGAATACCATACCTACTAAGATGAAAAAAATCAGAATGTGTAGTACTAATAATTTCAGTTGTTTATTTCATGTTTAATATATGCACTGTTGTAAGTATCTCATATATATTGTCTCATTTTAATCCCTTGGTCAGTCCTAGATAGTAGCAAGTACTACCAGTGTTTGCAAATGAGAAAACTGAGACTCAGAATACTATATGTATTTGCCCCAGATCACACAATGAAGGGCAGAAGGAGACTTTGAACCCAGGTCTGTCTGACTTGGAATGATGTAGTTGAGGATAATCTAAGTTGGATTTAAGGCTAGTGTGCTACTTACTTGATTGTTTTCATCAGGCAGATCATATTGTCAGGCCATTATATAAAGTTTCAAAGGATGAATATTAGTTGCTTTTGCTATCTTCATTCTTGATAAATGGAAAAAAACCAACAAAAGTATCCTATAGGTTACTGAACAAGTTCAGTTGCCCTGTAAAAGTAGTTTAACATATAATTTAAAAAAGTAATGAAGCTGTTAGAAAGCTAGCAGTTTGACTTGTGTTTTCTTTTGGTTTCAGATCTAAAGCATGCATTCCTTATTTGAAAAAGAGTAAAATTGCTCATATCCTCAATCTCAGCCCACCTCTGAACCTGAATCCACTGTGGTTCAAACAGCACTGTGGTAGGTGGTAGGGTGAGGGGATGACTTGTTTAGTCAATCTGTTTTACATTAAATCAGTGTATCAATGATGTAATCACAGTTTGTATGTAGTGTTAACATTAAATTTTCTCTGCAGAAATTGGTAGCATTTTGGTAAGTAGATTCTTAATCTTTTATCTGTCATTTTTTAAATGGAGGTATGCTGCTGCTGCTGCTGCTGCTAAGTCACTTCAGTCGTGTCCAACTCTGTGCGACCCCATAGACGGCAGCCCACCAGGCTCCCCCGTCACTGGGATTCTCCAGGCAAGAACACTGGAGTGGGTTACCATTTCCTTCTCCAATGCATGAACAGGAAAAGTGAAAGTGAAGTCGCTCAGCCGTGTCCGACTGTTAGCGACCCCATGGACTGTAGCCTACCAGGCTCCTCCGTCCATGGGATTTTCCAGGCAAGAGTACTGGAGTGGGGTGCCAGTGCCTTCTCCGAAATGGAGGTATAATTTACATTAAATAAAACGCATAGTTGTTAATGGTTCAGTCTGATGAGTTTTGACAAATAGATACACCTGAATAACCATACTCAAATGAAGATACGGATATCCACCATCCTGGAAAGCTCCCTCAAGTACCAGTGGGTGTGTTTTACTGTATGTAACTTATTCTTCAATAAAGTTGATTAAGACTACCGTGATTGACGTGTATGCATTGCTATGTTTAAAATGGATAGCCAACAGCGATCTGCTGTCTGGATCAGGGAACTCTGCTCAGTATTATGTGACAGCCTAAATGGGTAAGGAATTTGAAAGGGAGTGGATATGTGTATATGCATAACTGAATCACTTTGCTGTATACCTAAAACTAGCACAGCATTGTTGATAAACTCGAATATAAAATAAAATGTAATAAAACTCCAAAACTATCCATGAAATACTTTACTTTTCACACCTAACTAATGATTTAAGGTGAGTATGCTAAATAACAGGCCTTCCCCAGTAGCTCAGTGGTAAAGAATCCACCTGGAAAACAGGAGACAAAGGAGACATAGGTTTGATTCCTGGGTCAGGAAGATCCCCTGGAGGAGGGCATGGCAACCCACTCCAATATTCTTGCCTGGAGAATCTCATGGACAGAGGAGCCTGGCAGGTTATAGACCATTGGGTTGCAAAGAGTCGGACATGACTGAAGTGACTGAGTACGCGTGCATATGTTAAATAACAAGATTTATGTATAGGTGCCTCCTTTGAGATTATTATATCAGATACTTAGTCCTTATTTCAACATAATTCCATAAAATTTGGAAAGGAGGACATTTGGAATAAGAACCCATAGAACAAAACTAAAACAAATTCTGTTTTAGTTGACTCAGTTAAATGAATTTGCAAACTTTTGTTAATGTTTTACTAGAAGTAGTTTTCCTTTAAATGGTCACTGTCATTGAAAAAAGGATTAAAAAAAGAAACAATGTAATTTATCCCCATAATATTCAGAGGAATGAAAGTTTATTACTGTCTCTTTTCTTTTAAACAATTACTAGGATGGAAATATATAAAAGTAGTTCATCCCTGATATATATAAAACTGTGTACATAGAAAACTGTTCTTTTAAAATAGTACATTAAAAGTTTTCATACTAATAAGTATTAATTCTGAAAAATGTATCAAGGAAAAATAGTAATAGAAGGAAATTGGTTATTTATACTCACAAATTAATTTGTTTCTTAATTAAATTCTTGGTGGTTTCTTTCAGCTT
Organism: Giraffa tippelskirchi; assembly: GCF_054371585.1. NCBI lineage: Eukaryota > Metazoa > Chordata > Mammalia > Artiodactyla > Giraffidae > Giraffa > Giraffa tippelskirchi. Next base: position 216,159,715 of record NC_137275.1, read on the forward strand.
ACACTATTGCTAAATATGGTATGTCTATGTGTGTACTTGGAATGGCAGAAGAATTTAAAGGTGAAATTGCAGTCAATGCATTGTGGCCTAAAACAGGTATGTACTTATAAAAGAAATCATTTGTTGGATTCTCATTTATTGCCTTAGACACTCTTGGATGGGTGGGGTGGGGTGCAAATGAGTAGACCATCAAAAGGAAACCTCAGTATGTCTATTTGGAAACAAATTCAGCTTTTTATTGTACACGAAAGACCCTTTTCGGTCATCTTCTATATGACTACATGGTTGCTGTACTAGAAACACTGAATTCAGGAACACTGGAAGAGTCTCATCAAAGCCAATAGGAAGCCATCTACGCTTCCCTAACCTTTTTTCCACCCTTGTCTTGGGTACCTTAAATTCTGCAGATTCTCTTGCAGTTACTTTTATTTTCTCCTCACACATCCCAGCAAATGCTTCTTTACTTTCCTGTACTCTTACTAATTTGTTTTTTCCCTTTATGAAAAGCTGACTTTTCTGTACTTTCACATAAGTTCTGAGTTCACAGAGTGTCTGGATCCCCTTTAGGTGACAGGATAACCTGCCTATGGCTGGGCTTTGTATGCAGCTCTTGAGTTAAAAGTACAGTGGAAGCCGATGGCTTGCAGGTTAGGGAATATGTTGTATAAACATGAGGGGAGGGAAATGACAGAAAAGGAAGGCTTGTCCTGCTTACCCTCCACTTATATATCAGAACAGCTTAAAGGAGGAAAAAGAAAAAAAACTATTCTTATTGTAGCTTTTTTTCATATATTTAGTAGTGCCTATGAAAACCTCAACTTCTTTTATTATTTTCAATCTAAATGACAATCCTACCCCCCAAAAGTATGAAAAAAGAGAAAACATAGTGGAAATCACTTTTTCATTTCACTTAAAAAAAAATTAACAGAACCTTTGTTGCACTAACATCAGGACTCCAACATGTAAGTTAGTGTGACCCCTTTCCAGGGAAGCTCCTTAGGGTCAATACTGGATTTTCCAGATTCTCCCCATTGGGTCATTTAATGTATTCCCAAATCTTCTAAGGACCTTGATACTGTTTGTTCCCATTCTTCTTCCTCTGGCATTGTTTTCTTTGTTCATTCATCACTCAACAAATACCTAGTGGACAGTTGCTGTTAGGCAGACATTGTGCAGGCTTCTGGGGACACCTCTTTGGCTTTTTCACCTCGTAGATGAGTCGGTTGGTAGGGCTGTCTGCTAAAAGAACATGTAATTCAGTATTTTGGCAAGGTATAGTAGCCCTAGAGGTACTCTTGAATGGAACTGCCACGAATGACAGTGTGGAATGTACCCAGAGTTGTAGCTTAGGAACAAAGGAGGGGTTCCTTTCACTTTCCATCTGCTGTGTGCTAGGTGAGGAGACTTCCTCAGCCCCAGGCAGTAGTGAGAGGCCTAATGGTCTATGGTATTAAAGCTGAGAGAACAGGGGACTGTGGGGCAGAATTTATGGAGCCCTGGGATGTGTTGCTAATGTATCTGTTAGGAGAGTTTAGCCATTGCACCCAGTTCTCCAATCACCATCTTTGTTTTCTGATAAGAACTCCAGGAACTAAAAAAAAAAATGTTTTTTAAGGGAAGTATAGTTGATATAGGGCTTCCCTGGTGGTTCAGTGGTAAAGAATTTGCCGGCCAATGCAGGAGATGCAGGTTTGATCCCTGGGCTGGGAAGATACCCTGGAGAAGGAAATCGCAATCCACTCCACTATTCTTGTCTGGGAAATCCCATGGATAGGGAAGCCAGGTGGGCTGCAGTCCATGGGGTCGCCAAAGAGTCAGACACAACCTAGTGACTAAAAAGGAGCAACATAGTTGATTTTACTGTATTATGTTAGTTGCAGGTATACTACATTGTCACTTGATACTTGCATATATAGTGAACTGATCACTATGATAAGTCTAGTAACCATCTGTCCCCATGCAAAGCTATTACACTCACATTGACCATATTCCTTATGCTGCATATTATATTCCTGTGGTTCATTTATTTTATAGCTGGAGGTCTGTATCTCTTAATTGCTTTCACCTATTTTGCCCCACCTTGTACCCCACTCTTCTCTGGCAGCCACCTGTTTGTTCTCTGTATCTGTCAGTCTGTTTTCATTTTGTTTTGTTCATTTATTTTGTTTTTCAGATTCCACACATAAGTGAAACCATATGATAGTTGTCTTTCTGTGTCTGACATTTCATTTAGCATGATATGCTCTAAATCCGTCCATGTTGTCACAGGTAGCAAGATTTCATTTTTTTAATGGCTGAGTAATGTTCCATTGTGTGTGTGTGTATTATATATCACCACATCTTATTTACCCATTGATGGCCTTTTAGGTTGCTTCCATATCTGGGTTATTGTAAGTAATGCTGCAGTGAACATTGGTACGCATATGTATTTTTGAATTAGTGTTTTTGTTTTCTTTGGGTAAATATCCAGAAGTGAAATTGCCGGATCATGTGGCAGTTCTATTTTTAACTTTTTTATGAGGAATCAGTTTTTTTTTAAATATTCCATCTGCAGTTTGACTAAGATTCTTTTATTTCCTGACCTACCAGGGGATCAGAACCATGATTTATTGCCTCTTCGTTTCCCTTATGTTACTCTAGCAGACAAAATTCTTTTAAGATTTTCTGGAGAGTGGTATTTGTTGCAATGAGGCAAAAGATGAAAGTGAAAAAACTGCTTCTACGATATTTTCAAACTACATGTCAATACTCACTGGTGAGTCATGAAATCAGTTTAGTGAGGCATGAAATCAATTTAGTGGATTGTGAAATTGATTTAGTAGGTAGCAGCCAGAATTTTGTTGTTGTTTCATTTTATTTTTAATTGAATAAAATAGAGAATGTTAGAAAGCATTGCACATTGTAATAGTGTTATTTGGTAAACTTTAAAACATATAAATGAAATATGCATATGTTTATGAGTGTTTATGTGTAGGTATTATGTGGTTTTAGTCTTGCTCATAAGAAGTGTTACTTACTGTGAATCACAGTAAAAAAGTTTAAAACTTGGACTTTTCTGTGCCTCTTTTTTTCAGCTTCTTTTCCTTCTCTCATCCTTTCTCAACCTCCTTGCCCTGCCTTAATCACTGCTGTTATTAAAGATGATATATGGAGTCAGAAAGTTAGTATCTGTACATCTCCTTCACATCACTTACAGCCTTTGAATTTAAATTACTGATAACAATAACAATAGTTGTTTAATGTCTTTCTTGCTAGAAAAGCTTCTTAAAGACATAGTATCTGTTTTGTCCATTTTATTATCATCATTGCAGAGATTCAATAAGTATTAATATTTGATGAATGAATGAATACAGTATGATTACCTTCCATGTAGGTCCATAATAGACATTCCGAATAAAAGGTTTATATAAGAAAGGAGAAGAATATTGTATGACATGGAGTGTGAAGGACATTATCAGGATTGGCAGGAGAAATCAGCTCACTGCCTAGATCTTTGCTTTAGTTGAGATGTTCATTTTATTAATGGAAGGCTTACTTGACGTCTTGGAACATTGGTATCATTTGGGTCCTAGACTTGTATAAAATAGTGAATTGAATTTACAATCATGCTCCTTATGATACGTGGCATGATGAATTACGTACAAGATACTTTTGAAACATAGCAAGAGGACCACGTAGCTCTGATTAAAAGTCAGAAAGGGATGCCTTTTCATTGAAATGAGACTGAGGATGTTGGAATTAACAAGGAGAACTGAACAAGGCATTCTTGGCAGAGGGAACAACAGAGTCTGAAGTATGGGAAGATACTGGGTGTTTGGTGGAGCTACAAGAAGTTGTCGTGGTGGATCTGTGAGGGGCGTGGGCTTTTTATTTCCCTCTGAGCTGGAGCAACTGTGAGTAGTTCGGACTGGCCTGAATGTTGGGTGGGTGTGAGGTTGTGGGCGAGACGGACAGACGAAGTCCAAGGGTTTCGATTGCCAAGTTTAGGAGCTTGAATTTTAACCTGTATTCAGTAGAGAGTCACTTTAGAATTTTAGAGGCAGGAGAGCAATAATAAGCAGAAGGCAAAGAGGAGCAGTGGTTTGTGGATGAGGTTTAGGAAGTTTAATTTGGCATCTGAATAGGCTGACTTGTAAGACTGTGGAAAGAGGAGGCAGGAAATCTAGCTAGAATATTGCATGATTTATGATGGAGGCAATGAAAATGGATTTGAGAGGGTGTTCAGTCTCCTCGCTGTTTCTGAGGCCTCTATTTAAAGACACATCTTTTCTTTCTGGATCATATAGCGTGGCTCTCTCTTTATGGTTGCTGGAACCAGCAGCAGACTCCCAACATTATTGTCATTTCAGAAAGAGTTTTATTGCACTTAATGAAATGAGTGCATATATTATCTACATATCTACAGTGTGACATATATTATCTACAATCAAAACTGTGTTCTGGTCCAATGTTTGTCCCCTCTGGCTTGGTTTTCCTTCTCTTCACTGGCTACCTCGCTCCCTCTGGGTCTAAAACTTTCACCCCAGTGAATGCCACAAATCCAAAAAATGGACCAGCAATTATGCCTTTAGTAGTTTCCCAACATGAGGACCTCAGGCCCCCCCAACTCTGTTACCTTCAGAAATACAACTTTATCCTTTTACAGGACACATTTTATAGTTTCTACTGAAGTGGAGGGCGGGGAGGGGAGGAGGGATGAGGGCTACTATTGAAAAATGCCTGCTGCCTCTTGCCTCTGGACTGATCAGAAGTGTGGTAGGAGAGGCCAGTCCGCTTTTGGATAGGTTTCGAGTGAGCTGGGGTGAGGAGTCTGCAGCTGGTGGCTACTTACCTTGGTAATGGCAGTAGAGAGGGAGATAACAAAGGCATCTTAGAACAGCTGCAGTCGTCTGTCACCTGGACCACATTACACATAGATATGGAAACTCAGCTAACCAGGGAGGTCACGGTGACAAGGTGGCAGCTGGCCTCTGTGGTACTAGAAACTGGTTTCCATTTTCAAGGGACCTACTTATCAAGCTAGGTTAAGCAGTTTGTACCATATTTCACTGATTCTGAGATGTCCATGTTTTCACGTTTACGCCTTTGATACCAGGTTGCTCTTATATAGTTGATGTATTATAGTTTAATTGGTAGGTTTTTTCCCCCTTGGTGGTTACACTTTATAATCAATGGTGTTTTGGTTCAGTGAACACATAGAAGAATATGTGTGTGTGTGTAGATACAGAGAATAAAGTAGTGGGTACCAGTGGATAGAAGCTAAACTTTCGGTGGCTAGCATGCTGTAGCGTATACAGAAGTCAAAATATAAACACCTGAAACATCTGTACTATTATAAACCAATTTACTGAGATAATTTTTTTAAAAGATATTTGGAAAAGTTCTGGGAATGGATGGCAGTGATAGTGGCACATCATTGTAAATGTACTTAATGCCAAAGAACTATACACGTAAAAATGGTTAATCTGAAAGAAAACCAATAAAATGCACCTACGCCATCAAAAGGGCTTATCCGGTGGCACTAGTGGTATAGAACCTGCCTGCCAGTGCAGGAGACGTAAGATCTGTAGGTTCAATCCCTAGGTCAGGAAGATCCCCTGGAGAAGGGCATGGCAACCCACTCCAGTATTCTTGCTTGGAGAATCCCATGGACAGAGGAGCCTGGTGGGCTGCAGTCCATAGGGTTGCAAAGAGTTGGACACAACTGAAGCGACTTTGCATGCACTTCAGCAAAAAAGTGGTTAAAATATACATACATATGATTGAAAATGGTTAAAATATGTATTCATCTCTTCAATAAAGTATTTTTTAAAAAAAGAAACTAGAATTATTTCTTGTGCTTAGAAAACATAAATTTTTTTCATATACGAAGCTGTAATCAGGAGAGCCACTCAGAAGCTAGTAGATATTTTCCAGTTATTCCTTAATAAGACATAAGTTTAGGGTTACTTTTAGGATTCTTGTGATTCAAGGCATATCAGCTTTCATTATAAATCTTGATTTTTTTTTTTTTTTGCCGGAAATCATTAGGGAATTTGATTTGACTCATCCTGTTATTAATCTGTTTTTATTGTTAGTTGCATAACCTGTTGGGTTGACCTGCTGACATTGCAAAACTTTTGTTGAGAGTAACTGCATGCCTCACTTCCTGATTTAGGGGGTTTATTCATGCCTTCTTTGTATCTTCCATAGAAAAGTCATTAAAGTAATGATAGGTTATTTGGGAAACCATTCCTTATTCTTATATTGCATGTGTGTGTACATACACACACACGTACATGACATGTATATACTTACATGACATATTCTTAATAATTTTTAAGACTTTGCATACCATTCATACAGTATACAGTAAGAGTGGAGTGTGTATGTATGCATATGGTCTCATTGTCTGTATTGAAATATTTATAGAAAAATTCTGCAGTTTATAGGAGTAAGATGATAACTGAACTCTACAAATGTTGATTAACAAAGTGTAACAAATCACATAGTGGCTAAGAGCCTGGCTCTGAAGTCAAGCTGTCAGCTATTTGAATTCTAGCTCCTGTAACCTTGGACAGTTACTTAACCCCTCTGTGCCTGAGTACTGTCATCTGTAAAATGAGGATAATAATGGTACCTGTAACCTTGGACAGTTACTTAACCCCTCTGTGCCTGAGTACTGTCATCTGTAAAATGAGGATAATAATGGTACCTGTAACCTTGGACAGTTACTTAACCCCTCTGTGCCTGAGTACTGTCATCTGTAAAATGAGGATAATAATGGTACATATCATGTGGAATTCATTCAGATAACGTATGTAAAGTATGTAGCAGCATGCCGAGCACAGGGTACACTTAATAAATGTTAGCTGCTATTTTTTATTCGTAAAGTACCACTTCAAGAGTGAGGCCAGAGCTCTTGAGCTATTGGTAAAGTTAAAAAATTTATTCCTAGAAAAGGAATTTTAGTTATAATGTGGAGAAGTATCTTCTAATTCAGTGCACTTGAGAAATTCCCCAAGTTCATGTGTATGCTTTGCAAGAGGGAAGCGTGCTAGGAGGTAATTGCCATGAAAGTAGGAACTTGGTCTACTTTGCCCACTCATCTGTCCCCAGTACCTCCAGTAGTGCCTGACTTTTTTTTATAACATTCAATAACTGTTGAATGAGAAAGAGTCAATGGGTCTTGAAAACTACAAACTTTTCATCTTGTGGACTGAATTACATAGGTTATTTCAGTATGTAATGATTTCAAATGGTGGTTTAACAGTAGAATGAAGAGGTGTTTATCTAGATTACTAGAAACTGAAGCCTAAAATACATTTAAACAAATGGATTTTCGTTGCTTTAAATGTAAATTGAGATAAGTTACTATTTACAACTTTGACAACACATAATTAATAATGTAGTATTAATGGTAGAGTTTCAGGTTACTTCACAAAAGCATAATTTAAAAATTGTATGTATGGGACTTCCCTGATGGCACAGTGTATAAGTGTCCACCTGCCAGTGCAAGAGATATGGGTTCAATCCCTGGTCCAGGAAGATCCCACATGCCGCAGAGCAGCTAAGCCTGTGGGCCACAACTACTGAGCCTGCGAGCCTTAGAACCTGTGCTGCACAACCAGAGAAGACACCAGTGCCACAACTGGAGAAAGCCCGCACAAAGCAATGAAGACTCAATGCCACCAACAGTTAATTAATTAATTAAAAATCATTTGCACCTAAAACAGTGGAAATTATATGCAAACATTAATAATAATTTTCTCTGGGGAGAAGGATTATAGATAATTTGAAAAGTCTTCCTTGGGACTTCCCTGTTGGTCCAGTGGTTAAGACTCCGAGCTTCCACTGGAGGGGGGCATGGATTCATCGTCCCCCCATCGGGGAACGAAGACTGTGAGGTGCGGTCAAAAAAACACTTTTTTTTTTCTTTTTCCTTCTCTTTATTTTCTAGTATTTCATAAATGAAAGTAGTATCTGGGTGTAAAAGGGCCCTCGAGTCCAACCAGTATTTATCAAATGTTTATAGTATACTTGTCATTGTTTCAGGTGCTAGGGGTACAGTGATGAACAAGAAAGACAAAGTTTCTTTATTCTAGTAGAGGGAAAAGAGGAAATAAGCTTAGGAAAGGGACTCCATATTTTAGAGACAGGAAACTGAAGCCAAAAGATGTTAAAGTGACCTGCCAAAAATCTCAGTGTAGTTGGCATAAAAATATCACTGACCTGATTTACAGTTCATTGCTCTTGCTAGTATTCCTCACCAGCTTTCTTGTCTCTCAAGAATGGTATGCAAATTCTTTGCACATTCTTAATCAGCAATCTAATTTTGCTGTGAGTCTCATGAAGGAGTCCTATATAAGGCAGCGTTGTGTAGAGTAAGGAACATGTGTTGTCTACCTAGTTATGTCAGTAAAACATTTGGCAAATCCTTTAAACTCTCTGGACTGTGTTTTCATCACCTGAGTTATAAAGAGATAAATTGTCTTGCTTGTTCCTCACATAGTTCCGTTGCTCAGTTTAAAGTTATGTATGTGTATGTTTGTTTTCTCTACAGCCATACACACTGCTGCTATGAATATGCTGGGGGGATCTGGTATCGAAAGCCAATGTAGAAAAGTTGATATCATTGCAGATGCTGCATATTGCATTTTCAAAAAGCCAAAAAGTTTTACAGGCAACTTTATTATTGATGAAAATATCTTAAAAGAAGAAGGAATAAAAAATTTTGATGTCTATGCCATTACACCAGGTAATACATTTAGTTTTAAAAAGTAGTGATGTGTTTGTCCACTTTGTCTGCAGTGGACATACATCCGTTTTGTGTATGTGTTTATGTGATTGTAACATTTATACACTCTTTTTAAAAACTGTCTTCCCAGGGAAGGGAAAGACCCAGACTAACACAACTTTCAAAAAAGAGAAAGGGAAAACATAAGTGAGCCCGAAGACCTTTTAACAGATACACAGAAAAGGTCCCATCAGCTTCTAACCCTTTCTAAATCTTGAAGCCAAAAATGAAAAATAGTTTCTGAAGTTGGTCTTAAAATAACATAGTAGAAATTTTGTTCAAGGACATGGTACAGATGATTCAGTGATAAGTTTCCTACAAAATCTTTGTGGGCTCTTTCCAAATGTTATCTCTTAAGTGCAGTCTGAGTGTAGCTTCATGATGAATGGTGAAGGTGACTGAACACAGGGTCTGCCTCACATACAAGGCGGGGATTTGAGAAGTTCTCAGAAGACCCCTTGTTCAAAAATAATTCTTCCTGTTGTAACTGCAGGGGATGACAGTGATGATAATGCATTTTTACTTTGCATATAAAATATAATGTATAATAGACAATCATAGTCCCAAACGGGAATTGTATTTGTGCAGAAGTGTATTTTAAATATTAGTAATTAAGTTGAGCTCCTTGGTGGCAGAAACCACATGTTTCTATTTGTATCATCCCTATCTCTTCAGTCTGAAACAAATTGAATGAAGTAGCTCTATATAGTTTTACAAAACATTTTTATATATAGTATCTATTTAACTTTCATAGTAGTCCTGTAAAGGAAGCAGTATTGTACAGAGATTAGGAATTGCGGAGTTTGGGAGGAGACAACCCAGTTCCCACTTCTGTTTAGCTGCTCACTAGGGGGGCAGCCTTAGGCATGTCACCTGTTTCCTCTGAGCCTCACTTTTTTTATCGGTTTAAGGGAAAGATAGCTTTCTTTAAGGGAAAGCTATTTTTAAGGGAAAGATAGCTTCTACACAGGATTTTTGTAAGAACTAAATGCAAAAATGTGTATCATGTGCTTGGCACAGTGCCTGGCTTGTGGTACAGAGTATTCAGTAGTTAATATTTATAGTGGGAAGAGGTTTCAACAAGATTAAGCCTTTGCCTAAGAGCAGTCAGCTAATAAATGTCAGAACCTGAACCATACCTAGGTCTTCTGGACCCTGGTATAGTGTAACTATCACTTTAGATTTTAAAGATACAGTGTCATTGTACACAAAATTTTAAATTCAATTTAAATTAAAAATTCTATCAAGTGTTGAAAGCAATATGATCATGTACTACAGTTAACAAAGACTGGTGCATCCCTGCCCTCCGTTTTTTTTAATCTTCTGAGGGGGGAAAGACAGACACACGTCGACAGAGATGGAAAACAAGTTCTTAATGAGGAACCCCGTGTCTCAAGGGGCCCAGGTCAGAAATGAGCCCTGAGTGTTTTGGAGGGAGGTAGGAGAGTCGGACACGACTGAAGCGACTTAGCAGCAGCAGCAGCAGCAGCAGGACAGAGAAGGGTTGCATGGGTAGATGAGAAGGGGTAGAAAGCTCTTGGGAGAGCAGGTGAGGGCTTAATAACTCTTTGGTTGGATCTTAAAGATGAAATTTTCCATAGGAGAGGAGGATAACTAGGTTAATGGAAGTGTTTTAGCCTAATGAAGGTCAGAGTTTTATACTTCTCATGGGAGTCTTTTCCACAGCTCCAGAATGATCAATATAATAAAAACATATAATGTTTCTTAAACAGATGTTAAAATCTGAATACAGAAGTTGTTCCATTAACCCAATTGTTTGGGGATCAATTTTTCAGGCCATCCTTTGTTACCAGATTTCTTCTTGGATGAACAGCCAGCTACAGTTACAAAGAAACCAGACTCATACGGTAAGATGTAGACCGGATTTTCTGTGGGAAAATAAAGTTACTAACTTATATATATATCTTCCAAAATATAGAATTGGACATTTCTGCTTTTAAACTATTTTGTATTTGGCGGGGGAGGCAGGGGCAGTGCACCGTATGGCTTTAAGGGATCTTAGTGCCGAGTCCTAACCACTGGACCACCAGGGAATTCCCTATTTTTGTAACTTAAACTAGACAAGTAATGTAGTTAATTCTAGCAAAGGAGGTGTTTTTTTCCTTCTCCTGGTAAGAAGTTTTCAGTATATTCTTTTCATTTAAGAAAAAAAAAAGTTGTCTTTAAATTGCACCTTTTTAATGGTTTTCTTTCTTTTCCTTGGCACCATTTTTAGGTGTTTTGTGTTGATATTTTATTTTGAGGAAAAATGTGCCGCGTTATAGTACATCTGACACCATTCACAGAGTTTGTTTCATTTTTGCAATGTAGAAACAATGGCTCCCTTAAATTGGTCCAGAGTTTACATTTTAATCTTTGTGTTCTGGCATTATGCCGCTAACTTACTGAAAGGTGTCAGAAGAAAAACTTCAGTGAAAACCCATGAGAATTTTTCTCATAGTTTATGAACAAGAATAGCAGTGCTTCCTCTGGACCCTCACCTTATTTTTATATTACTGGAGAAGGAAATGGCAACCCACTCCAGTATTCTTGCCTGGAGAATCCCAAGGACAGCGGAGCCTGGTGGGCTGCCATCTATGGGGTCGCACAGAGTTTTTATATTATAGACTCTGTAAATTTCCTAAGTGACCATAGATGTTTTAGATGGCAGTTAGAAAGTTGAAGACAATGTTTCTTCTGTACCTTTAGCAAACCTATAGAACCTTACTGCAATGCATTTTAGTCCCAAACCTTATTTCCAGCTTAATCTTTTTATTAAATTAGTTAATATTTTTGGCTGCACTGGGTCTTCATTGCTGCTCTTGGGTTTTCTGTAATTGCGGTGAATGGGGCTACTCTTCATTGCAGTGCATGGACTTCTCATTCCAGTGACTTCTCTTGTTGCAGTGTGTGGGCTCTAGAGACTGGGCTTAGGAGTTGTGGCACACCAGCTTACTTGCCTCTGGCGTGTGGGATCTTCCCAGACCAGGAATCAAACCTGTGTCCCCCAAGTTGGCAGGTGGACTCTCAACTACTGGACTACTAGGGAAGTCCTCTGTGACATTTCTAGGTTGTAATTTTGGGAGTCAGGATGTCTCTGGTTTAGGATTCTCTGGCCAGGTGGTCCATTGCTCAGAGGCCTGTTAGCTCATCTTGTGTGTTAATGATATCTACAGCAGCATTTTTAATACATCAGTGATGTTACCAACAACAGCAATTTTAGTCGACTCTAGTTAATTGGTATTCAGTTAGCACAGAATTGAGATCAGAGGAAACAAGCAAAGGAATGAAGTTTTGGATGTAGAGGTTAATCATAAACTTACTAAACTCATTTTAGGAGAACTTGATTTCATTTCCTTCCCAAAAGTTTCCATGTTTGTTGTCTACTGACAGTCCCTTTGGAATATACTGCTGCTGCTGCTGCTGCTAAGTCGCGTCAGTCGTGTCCGACTCTGTGCGACCCCATAGACGGCAGCCCACCAGGCTCCCCCGTCCCTGGGATTCTCCAGGCAAGAGTACTGGAGTGGGTTGCCATTTCCTTCTCCAGGGCATGAAAGTGAAAAGTGAAAGTGGAGTCACTCAGTCGTGTCCGACTCAGTGACCCCATGGACTGCAGCCCGCCAGGCTCCTCCGTTCATGAGATTTTCCAGGCAAGAGTACTGGAGTGGGGTGCCATTGCCTTCTCCTGGAATATACTATTGGTTTGTTTTTTTGTCTCCTATAGTTTTATTCTCTTGTGCAGTCATCATGCTATGCTTAAATAGTCTAGGTAATAAATGATGCAGTTTACCCCTTGGCAAGTGTCTTTCAAGACTACACTGAAGTTTTCATTGCCATCTCCTTGGTACCTCAGATGATACAGATGATATATCTTGATTAACGGACAAGTCACCTGAAGTAGTCACCTATTAGTAAGAGAGGTGTTCCAACAGTTATTGTATGATAAACTTAGTTCTGTCTGATGTGCCTTCTAAAACCAAATACATGCCTATATGTTTCCTGCCTTCAGAAACATGAAGCAAGCCAATGTCTTTGCCTTCCTCGCTTTTAGCAGCCTCTGCTGGGTCCAGTTCTGCTGAGTTTATGTCTTAGTGCTATGCTCAGCCTGTGTGTTAGCGATATAAAAATTACATAGTTAGATATAGAACACTATGTGGAGGAATATTACCCAGTCAGACTGCCTGGGTTGGAATTCCTGCTGTGCCACTTACTGCTGTGTAACCTTGGGTGGGTATTTCAGTTGCCATTTTTAGAACTTCACTCACTTCTTTTTACTTTAATCCTGAATTGTGTTTAGTTTATCAAGCATACCGAAGTGCTTTCTGAAACAAGATATGTTATAAACAATAAGGAAAAACTAACTTTTTATATTGACTTTATATCTGGTCACCTTCATGAGTTTTTGTTTTGTTTTGTTTTAGACTTCTAATAGTTTCTCATAGAGAGACAGTTACTGAAAGCATAGACTTTGGAGTAAGACAGATCTGGGTACGAGTCCTGTCCCTGCCACTTTTGTCTCTGACCTTGGACAAGTCACTTCAGCTCTCTGAAACAATTTTCTCATCTCTTACTTTCCTTATACAAGTATCATGAGATTAGGTATGAGAGAGTATCATGTTGTGAATTTTATAGAGCAAATTCTCTATACACATAATGCTAATGCTAATGCTAAGTCGCTTCAGTCGTGTCCGACTCTGTGCGACCCCATAGGCGGCAGCTCACCAGGCTCTGCTGTTCCTAGGATTCTCCAGGCAAGAATACTGGAGTGGGTTGCCATTTCTTTCTCCAGTGCATGAAAGGGAAAAGTGAAAGTGAAGTCAAGTTGGTGTAATTATCATTGAGTAATTTCTTGAATTTCCTAAGTGGTCAAACTTATTATCTGAATGTAATAGTATCTTACAGGATTATTTCTGGCATGTATCTTAATATACTGACTCAAACTTCCAGAAGCATTTGGAAATATTTATTGAAATTATTTGTTTTAGGTATTCTTTTATTCTTAATTTTATTGAGAAAATCTTTAGATTTTATCATAAGATGTTAGATATTGGTTAAGATTTTTTGTCAGTTATTTAGATTAATGTCTAAATTTTTGTTATTGTTTCCTATATTTTATTTTTTGTTCTGTTTTGAATATGGCAATCAATTGGGTAACTTTCTTTTTCTTAAAGGTTTGAAATGTCTCACTAAGTCATTTGAGTCTTTTCTGAAGTTGTTTCTTTGACAATATTTCTATTTTCTCAGTCAATTAATGTTTTTTTCTAAAATAAAAAACCCATAACCAGCCACTTAAAGTTTTAAAATTTATTTAAGTGTTGTCATGTAGTATTCATTTATAATTTAAGTTCTTTTGTGTATCTTACCCCTTTTTACAGTTTATTTTTCTCTCCTTTTTTTGGATTAGTTTTCCAGAAAGTTTTCAATTTTAGTGTATTTTATTATTTTTTGCTGTTAAGAACCAGATTTTAAATTTTATTTCATTTTTCATACTTCTGCTTTTTTCTTTACTGATTCATTACTTCTACTACAACGTTAAGATATGATCTACATATACCCCAAACTCACCATTTTAAAGTATGTAATTAAGTAATTTTTAGTATATTCACAAAATTCTGCAACCATTTGATTCATTAATTTCAAATTTTCTTGCTTTATTTCTTTCTTTTCTGTTTTCTTTTTGAGATTGCATATTTTTGTTCTTTTCTTGCTTGCTAGGCTAATACTTTATTTTTATTTCTTTAAAAATAATAAAATAATTTTGACTGTGCATTTACCCCCTTAATATAACTTTGTCCACATCCAATAGATTTTGTAATGTACTTTAATCAATTTTGATATCATTTTAAATTAACTTATATATAAAAAGCTTAGTATAGAAAGAATAAAGAAAAATTTAAAAACCACGTGTAACCTGCCATCCAAATATAAATACTGTTTGTGTCTTGGTTTATTTCTTTCCAGTCACTTATATTTTCTGAAAATGTAACTTAAAATTCATACCCACAAATGTATATTTCACCTGATTGGATCATATTGTATTTAATTGTATATGCTTCATTTGACTTAATATTATATCCTGAATATTATCCATGTCTTCAAAAACAAATTTTTGAAATGGCAACTTAGTGTTGAGTGAATGTACTGTCGTATGAATGTACTGTTTATTTTAGTGCTTCATAATTGTTTCATTGTATAAATGTTCCAGGATTTTCTTTTAGTAGATCACTAAAAGTGGATGATCAGGCAATGGGAGGTTTCCTGACACATATTACCAAGTTTCCTTCCAGAATTATAAATACTGGCTGTATATGATTATCTCCCTCACTGCACTGTCAGCATTAAATATTGAAATATATATCTGAATTTTTAAATTGGCTTCTAAATAATAATACCATAGTCATTGGATCTTAAGTATTTCACCTTTAATATCTGCTGGACTTTAGAAAAGGAAAAGAATTTTACTGTCTTTTTAATTTGTCTGTGGAAGCATAATGGAAGGTAATTTGTATTCAACAAATTTAAGATACTTTTAATTGATCATATTGTCCTAGGTATATCTTTGTGCTGCTGATTAGATTTTATTTAATAGCCTTTGGTGAGTTATATTGGACAATATGACTGGGTATAATTTGAGTTGGGAAATAGATGGAGAACTGATCTTCAGCCTAAAGTACAGATTGTCCTTTGGGTTAAATAACAAATTACTCTCACCTGTTTCTGGGTGCAGCCAAACTGCCCACAAATGATTCCAAGAAGATAAATAAAGACAGGTTCATATTGAGGGACAGCTTCATACTAAGGGATCCGAACAGTCCTGTGCACTGCACATCTTTCCCCCTGGTCCATCATATGCTGAATGGTCATGGCCAATGGTTTAAGTGAATAGAAAATGTTGCAACCTATATTCCCTTGGCTTTGGTTTCTAGGCAGTGAGGCCTTCATGAAACTAATACGTGGTTTGATCTCCCTCTTCATCAAGTGGGAGGGACCAACTGGACTGAAACTGGGAAAAGTAATGAGTTTGGGTGATATAAGACATTTTGAGCCTTCTTTCTTTCAGAATAGGCTATTCTCAGTCTTCACATGATTTTTACTTAAAGAGACATTTCCATTCCCTGAAAGGAGGAGGCAGGTTCAATCCAGGGATGAAGTGAAAGATCCAGGGGATCTTCCCAACCCAGGGATGAAGAGACTAGGTGAATACGTTTAATTGAGAGGTAAAATTGTTGAGGAGTTCACTTGCTGTTGATTCAAACTGCAGTTTCCAGTTCATTTACACTAATTTATATAGTGATATTCTGATCTCCATCTTTCTGACTCCGTGGTGTTCTTAGCTCATTTGGTTTTAGAACTCAGAGGCAATGATAAAGGAGTGATTAATTGTTACCACTAAAATTCCAGTAGTTTGTTTAGATCTATTTACTATAAACACTGTATAGTTTGGAATTTTTTTAACCTAATCTTGAGAGCTTTTTACTTGAAGAGTATAAACCATTTACATTTACAATCATAACTGATGTGTTTGGTTGTTATTCCATATGTTTGATTTGTGCTTTCAAGATGCCACTGAACATATGTAAGGTCATTTTGGTCAAATGGTAGCAAGTGTGTTCTGCTAATTAATTAATTTTGTGTGTGACCTTACATTGCCTGGGCCTTACAGGCACTTACATCAATAACATTTTATAGATGCTGTTCCAGAATTGAAAGAAGAGAAGACGCAGCCACCACCAAAACCACGTTCTGGAGCTGTGGAAGAAACATTCAGAATTGTTAAGGACTCACTCAGTGATGATGTTGTTAAAGCCACTCAAGCCATCTATCAGTTTGAACTCTCAGGTAAGGGTTACTTCTGGTGAAAGTGAAAGTGAAGTCGCTCAGCTGTGCCCCACTCTTTGCGACCCCATGGACTGTAGCCTACCAGATTCCTCCATCCATGGCATTTTCCAGGCAAGAATACTGAAGTGGGTTACCATTTCCTTCTCCAGGAGATCTTCCCAACCCAGGGATGGAACTCAGGTCTCCCGCATTGTAGGCAGATGCTTTACTGTCTGAACCACCAGGGAAGCTCTGGTAATCTGTAGCTTTTATTGAAACAGCATAGGGTATTTTCTTTAGAAGTATGTCAGCTTCCAGTAGTAATCACCTGGATAGATGGCTGTATCCAGAACCTTTACCCTAGGATGTAGACATTTAAGAATAGCAGATAACTACTGATTTGTATTTGTGTTTTCTTTTTGGTTTTTGTGCATCTATCAAAGCTCAGTTGGTAAATCATCTGCCTGTAATGCAGGAGACTCGGGTTCGATTCCTGGGTTGGGAAGATCCCCTGGAGAAAGAAATGGCAACCCACTCCAGTATTCTTGCCTGGAGAATCCCATGGACAGAGGAGCCTGGTGGGCACAGTCCATGGGATCGCAAGAATTGGACATGACTTAGCGAATAAACCACCACCATCAAAGCTTTGGATTTGTGGTTACCTTGGGGTTCATATGTGTCAACCTATAGTTATATCTACTTGTTTTAAACCGGTAGTTTCACATATAAATGATACACTTGTTTTCTACTTGTTTTTGTAGTTCTTCTGATTTGTATTTTTAAGTTAATACCAGTGCGTATGGACATATGTAAAATAAAATTTCCTTATAGATACTTCCACTGTTAACATCTTAGTGTATGAAATTGAGAGAAAATCTTATTTAGAAGACAGGTAGTATAATACAGTAACTTATTAACCATGGGCACCTTGCCTTTTCTTTTTTGTTTTTGGCTGTACCACACATGGCTTGTGGGATTTTACTTCCCTGACAAAGGACTTAACCTGAGCCCACAGCAGTGATAAGCATTGAATCCTAACCACTAGACTGCCAGGGAACTCTTGCTATTTTTTAATCTTTGAGATTATTCTGATCAGTCTGAATGCAGTCAGCTTTTAAAATCTCTCAATATTTTTCTTCTCAGTACAGTTTTAATACATGTTAATGATAGTTTTAAGAATTAGCTACCACAGTCCCATTGCACACAGACTTTGACATTATCAATTCTTTTATCCTTTGTCACCTCTACTCTATCTTAATCCATCTGCATCTTCTTGTTTTTACTTCCTTTCCCTGGAGCCCATAGTCCATTGCTTCAGTCACTGTCTTGCCTATATCCTAAACTTCCTGACCTGCTGTTTGTGTCACCAACTGTCAAAATCCTAGTCCTGGATGATCAGACTATCTGCCTGCTCCACACTTGAGTCCAGCTGCCAAGTCTTGCTGGGAAAATGTGAGGAGGGGAGTCTCACCAACCAGTGAATCTGTACCAATAAAAATTCATCATTGACCCTCTCCACCTGAGGTCTAAGCAGCACATCAGAATTCATTGTTTCCGTGGTCAGCTTCTTGCCTCATTTTCTACAGTGACTATTTAAACCTTTCAGTGTTCCTCAAATCTCCTATCTCTCTCTTTACCACTTTCCTGCACATTTCTGCAGATAATCCCACCTCCTCTTTCACAGAGATAAGGGAAGCCAACAAATAGGAATTTCTTCAGCTTCCTGCCATCTGATACCAAACCGATAGACCTCTCATCTTCCCCTCCCAGCAGGTCAAGCTCAACTCCAGATGTGTGCACCTTAAGCTTTAAGATCTATACTGATTCCCACAAGACATGCTAAAATGCAGAATCTGATTCAGTAGGTCTGAGGTAGGGTCTGAAGTCTGCATTTCTGACGTGATGACAGTATTGTAGTTCATAGATCACACTTTGAGTAGCAAAGTTCTAGATGCCATTTTCTCTGGCCTCCTCAGGGAATATGTGCTGTCTCTTCCACCTATTTGTCCTGAAGCCCCCTTCCCAGTGGCTTGTTAACATTCCCAAAGTCTATTCTATCTTTAAAAAAAATACAGCAGTAACAACCCTTCCTATCACACTGCCTACCCCCCATCTTTCTTCTCCCTTTCAGAGCCAAACTTATTTTCACGTACAATTCTCTCTGCTCTGGTGTCATTTGCCTCCATTCCACAGAATTTGCTCTCACCAAGGTCCTCAGTGACCCCTGTGTCACCAGTGGGCATTTGTCATTCTTGCCTTGGCACCACTCTGCAACACTGAATGCTGCTGACCACGCTTTCCTTCTGGAAATGTCCGTTTGCTTTTCTTCTCTGTCTGTAATCATGCCTTGTCAGTCTCCTGTGCTAGATGCTTCTCCAGCCTTTTCTTAAATGTTGATATTCTTCAGGTCACTGTCTTGGAACTCTTTGTGTTCTACAGACTTTGTCTTGGAAAACCCCAACCACCCACATGGCTTCAGTGACCATCAGAGCTGGTTCCTTATGTGTCTCTCTTTCTAGCCTGTTCGGACTTCATGTGACATTTTCACCCAGCTATCACAAAGATGCCTCAATCTGAAAGTGCTCGTAATAATTCATCATTCCCAATACCCACCTTTGGCACTACTTGTTAAATCTGCTCTTCTTCAATAACCCTCTTTCAGAAAAAAAAAACAACATTATTTATCCAGCTTCCCAAGCCAAAAACTAGCAAAGTAAGTCACTCTCCTGCACCCTCCCTACCTTTCCTTCTTCGTATGCAATCAGTTACCTAATTCTGTGGTACTGCTTTGGTAAGTTCTCACTCACATATGCACTGCTGTGATCCTGACCCAGGCATACATCCTCAAGCTCCTGAACAACCCCAGTCTCTTCCTAAATTGTCCTCTGCATCCTCTGTTTATTTATTTATGACTGCACTGGGTCTTCGTTGTCGCACACAGCCTTTCTCCAGTTGTGCCAAGTGGGGGCTATTCTCTAGTTATGGTGCATTCACTGCGGTGCACTCACTGCGGTGGCTTCTCTTGTTGTGGATCATGGGCTCTAGGGCAGGCAGGCTTCAGTAGTTGCAGTTCATAGGGCTTAGTTGCCTTGCAGCATGTGGAATCTTCCCAGACCAGGGATTGAACCTGTGTCCCCTGCATTGGCAGGCAGGTTCTTTACCACTGGACCATCGGAGAAGTCCCTCTGCATCCTCTATCCCTCTCGAACATAGTATTCTCTACACTGCTGTTAGGGTGATCTATGTAAAATGCAAACCTAATGCCATTCTCCTTCCATGGAATATCCCGTAAAATAAAGACAGAGACTGCCTTATGAGTTCATCTGAGGCCACCATCCACTCTCTTTCTATCTTCTGTACTTTTTCAGTTCCTCTTCTAGCAAATTCTGACCTAACTTTTAAATCTCTGCTTTGGCTGGACTTTCCTGACTTCACATTGCCCTCCATTTCGTCTTTGGTATGAACCATGATATTGCAGAGTCTTCAGAGCCTAGCCTAGTGCCTGGCACATAATAAATTCTTAAATTGAATTTTACAGAGGCCTGGAAATTTCAGCCTGGGTAACAGCATTATGTATGATTATTCTAACTGTACAGTTGTTAAGAAGAACAGAGCTTCTTTGACATTTATTTCTGTATCTTTGTTTCTGTGTAGGTGAAGATGGTGGAACATGGTTTCTTGATCTTAAAAGCAAGGGTGGTAATGTTGGATATGGAGAGCCTTCTGATCAGGCAGATGTGGTAATGAGTATGTCTACTGATGATTTTGTAAAAATGTTTTCAGGTAAGTTTTTAAATTTTACCAGTTGACTGATTGCTCAAGAAAAATTTTGTTCTAACATTTTGCTTTCAGTTCAGTCACTCAGTCATGTCCAACTCTTTGCAACCCCACGGACTGCAGCATGCCAGGCTTCCCTGTCCATCGCCAACTCCCAGAGCTTGCTCAAACTCATGTCCATCAAGTTGGTGATGCCATCCAACCATCTCATCCTCTGTTGTCCCCTTCTCCTCTTGCCTTCAATCTTTCCAAGCATCAGGGGCTTTTCTAATGAGTCAGTTCTTCACATCAGGTGGCCAAAGCATTGGAGTTTCAGCTTCAGCATCAGTCCTTCCAAAGAATATTCAGCACTGCTTTCCTTTTTGATTGACTGGTTTGATCTCTTTGTAGTCCAAGGGACTCTCTCTTGAGAGTCTACTCCAACACCACAGTTCAAAAGCATCGATTCTTTGGTGCTCAGCTTTCTTTTATAGTCCAACTCTCACATCCATACATGACTACTGGAAAGACCATAGCTTTGACTATACGGACCTGTGTCAGTAAAGTAATGTCTCTGCTTTTTAATATTCTGCTTTACATTTACATTTTACTTTATTCCTTTTCAAATAATCAAGACTCAAACATGTTGTAACAGTGCAGTCTTAGTGACTACTTATGTTGATTTGAAGAGTACATAGTTTTAGAACGGTGATTCTTACCCTTACCTCTACTGACCCTTCTACTTCATCCAACAATGGGGAGCAGATGTCAAAATACTCTTTTTGCATGACTGAAAAGCTAATAAGACAGTATTGGGAACTGAGAAATAAATCAGAAGAACTCCTAGGTAGACTTCATTTTTGCCAGTTGGACTAAGATATCATTTCCAATAACAGCTTGGAAACTGGAGGTGCTGAGCTTAGCTGCAGCTCATTTATAGAGAGTAAGATCATGCTTCAGTCTTGCCAGCTACTGTAATAGGAAACTGTAGCCATCTCCCATGGCCCAGTGATCCTGTTTCTGAGGAATCCATAACCAAGAGAAGCTTGTACATCATTTTCTATTCTGCCTATGTATCTTTAATTGTACTAGAAAAATGTTAGGGTAATCTTTTCTATTTTCTACTCTGCAACACAAATCCAGATGGGTAGTTAATTAACACATGTACTTACAGAGTGAAGTTGCTTGTTGTGTCCTACTCTTTGCAACCCCATGGTATGTAGCCTGCCAGGCTCCTCCATCCATGGGATTTTCCAGGCAGGAATACTGGAGTGGGTTGCCATTTCTCCAGGGGATCTTCCCGGGTTTGAACCCAGCAAGACCCAGGAATTGAACCTGGGTCTCCTGCATTGCAGGCAGTCTCTTTACCATCTGAGCCACCAGCTCAAATACTGAAGTAGTAGCACTTTAAACAAAAGTATTATAACATTTTAACCTCAAGATCCTAAAGATTCATTTGAGTTACGAATGTTATTCTTTGCTCTCTTTTAACCTTCATAAATTGAAGATCAGTCAGAATGTACTCTGTGCTTGTTTTCCATTTCTAGCCCGGGATGCTCATGACCTACATACTGTCAGAGCCAGTTTGTGTTTGATGTGTATGATGCTACCAATGATCGAGGTTTCTTCAACATCTGCCCCCTCCCCCATTTTTTAAACAGTAATGCTACATATTCATGGTACAAAAATTAGAAAATATGTTTAGGGATAAGGAAAGTAAATAAAAATATTTTTATTGTACTACTGAAGAATGACCATCAGTTGGTTTTTGGTTTAAAGTTTAAACAAAATATGTTTGGTTTAAATGCATTCTCCTTTAAGAAACCATAGCCATGTCTGTGACCTAATCTATATAGTGGATGTGTTACTAATATCAAAAATCTCTCCTTTTGGCCAGTAGAGGCCACTGTATGGTAAAGCATTATAATAGAAAGAAAATAAATTGTACAAGATTTATCTGATTAATATTTTAGGAAGAGAAATACACACACATGCACACACACACACACATGCATACATATAAAACTGTGCTTACTAGCAGTATTTTTCAGAACAGTTTTGTTAAAGTATAACTTACATACCATAAAAATCCACTCATTGTAAGTGTATATGATTTTTAGTAAATTTATAAGGTTGTACAACATCACTTATAATCCAGTTTGAGAACATTTCTATAACTCCCTCCAAAATTCTCTGTTTCTTTGCAGTCAGTTCCTCTTTACTGCTCAGCCAGCCCACACTGACTTGCTGTTTATAGATTTGCTGTTTCTGAACATTTCATATAAATGAAATTAAACAATATACTCTTTCATTTTCTTTTACTTCATCCATCATTTTGTAGCATGTATCAATAGTTCAGTTCCTTTTCATTGCTGAATTATATTCCATTACATGGATATACCTCATATTTATCCACTTACTGGCTGGCAGGCATTTAGATTGTCTTAAACACCTTCTCTCATAGCTCAGTTGGTAAAGAATCTGCCTGCAAGGCAGGAGACCCCAGTTCGATTCCTAGGTTGGGAAGATCCGCTGGAGAAGGGATAGGCCCCACTCCAGTATTCTTGGGCTTCCCTTGTGGTTCAGCTGGTAAAGAAGCTGCCTGTAATGTGGTCGACCTGGGTTCGATCCCTGGGTTGGGAAGATTCCCCTGGAGAAGGGAAAGGCTACCCACTCCAGTATTCTGGCCTGGAGAATTCCATGGGTCGCAAAGAGTCAGACGTGACTTTCACTTTCAAACAGTTTTTGGCTATTATGAATAATGCTGCTGTGAATATTTTCATACACATATTTGTATAGATATATTTTTTCATTTCTGTTGAGTTGACTCCTAAGAGTGGAATTGATTATTTTCTGGGTAGAGATTTCCTGGTTGAAATTCATTTTCCCTTAGGATTTTGAAGTCATTGCTCCATCTTCTAAGATTACCATGGAGGATTTGATATCATTCTTTATTCTTAATCTTTTGTATCGACTCCTCCTCTTTCTGAAAGTTTTGGAATCAAAACGGTCTCTTTCTCTGTAGTGTTCTGAAACTTCACAATGATCCTAGGTGGTCTGGTCATTTTTCATTCATCTTCCTGGATAGTTGATGGGCTCTTTGCGAATGTATCATATTATTTCTTTGATAGTTCTCAGTTTTCTCATTTCTCACATTCTGAAGGAAATATTAAATCTCTGATGTAATCACCTCACATTTAGGGCCTTCTTATTCTTTCCTTTGTATTCCTTTACATATATATACATACGTATCTGTAGATAGCTCAGTTGGTCAAGAATCTGCCTGCAATGCGATTCCTGGGTTGGGAAGATCCACTGGAGAAGGGATAGGCTACCCACTCCAGTGTTCTTGGGCTTCCCTTGTGGCTCAGCTGGTAGAGAATCCACCTGCAATGCGGTTGACCTGGGTTCCATCCCTGGGTTGGGAAGATCCCCTGGAGGTGGGAAAGGCTACCCTCTTCAGTTTTCTGGCCTGGAGAATTCCATGGACTGTATAGTCCGTGGGGTTGCAAAGAGTCGGGCATGACTGAGAGACTTTCACTTTACATATATATGTATATAGTAAGGAGAGATTTCATTTGAAAAGATTACTGTGTGTTTGGTGGGGGGGGGGGCTAGTTTGTGGAGAGAGGCTTTTTTAGTAGTGGGAGGGGGAGTGTTGCAATAAAGAGACTGACTGCTGTGACCAGAAGATTGCAAGTGTCTCCTTTCTGTTATATTTTAATATTGTTGATATATCAAAATCTTAATTTCCAAGAGTTCACTGACGTTTTCTCAGTTTCTTTCTTGTTCTTCCTGTCCCCTTCTTCCTCACTCTACCCTATTCTGTTCCCTTTCACCTGCTTCTCCCCCTTCCCTTCCTTCCTCTTTTCTCTCCTGCATTTCATCCCCTCCTCTTTTTCTCCCTTTCCAGGGTTTCTCCTCCTCCCCTACCATTTCTTCCAGCATCCAGTTCTTGATACATTGTTACAGCTTCTTTTATCAATGAGGACATGAATTTTGTTTATTTACTTCTTTTCCATTTTTCCTATGCCTGCAGTCTCTGTTTCCCCCAAATTGCTTTCATCTGTTTTTGGTTTGGGGTGATCTGTATATATATATCAAAGATATTTGTCTCCATTTGATGTCCATTCCTCTTTACAGGCAAAGCTCTGTAAAGCTGATTGGAAGCTGTGTATGCATGAGTGGGGCTGTGGACTATGGTGGGTTTTACTATAGAGTGAGAGAGCAAGGATCAGTTTTTTAGCTGAAGCCTAACAGTGAAAAGACTGGGAAGTGAAAGCAGCAAACAAAAACAAAGTTCTCTCCCTCCAGGAGCTTCTATTTATTATATGTTATTATTGGCTACAATTCTGTTTTAATGCTCACCATTTTATATTCTGGCATTTCTGTGGTTAAAATGCTGTTGAGACATACTTTGTATCCATACACTATACTTTTACTGTCATTTCTTAAAAATATTATACTCATTTATGCCATTTGAGTTTTTGAATCTAAACTTGAAATATTAAGAGTTTTAATGACCTATAAAGGTTGAAAAATTAATTAAAATAGATCGTATTTGTTTACTACAACTCATTTGAGGGCCATCTATTCTTTAGTGTTGTGTAACTAACATAAATGTTGCATCTTCAGCTTTTTGACATCTTTTGTTGTTTTTTATATTATCTCTCATAAGATACTGTTAAAATCTTAATCGAGGAGTTGGGATTCCCAAGATACTGATAAAAAAATGGTATAAAAGAAATTTCTGTGCTTCAGAGGTTTATAGAACTCAGAAATTCTTTTTTATAATGCATGTTCTTGAAGTGGTATATCCCTAAGGGCATTAATGCTGCTTTTTCCTCTCTCATTTTCTCATTTTAGGGAAACTAAAACCAACAATGGCATTCATGTCAGGAAAATTGAAGATTAAAGGAAACATGGCCCTGGCAATCAAATTGGAGAAGCTAATGAATCAGATGAACTCCAAGCTATAAGGAGAAAAGAAAATATGTTGACTGCTCAGCTCAAAAAGTAAAAGGGCTCAATAGTTAAAATTGAATGTTTCTTTTCATCCCTATTATATTACAAGGATATGCATGTTTGTTCTGGAAAAAAAACAATTTCTGTATCTATAAGATTTGAAATTGTAATTAAAACAGCTATCCAACCAAACATAAGCATCATTAAGTAGTCCCGTATCTCATATACCATCATCTTCTAGGAAAAGTATAATTAGTGATCAGTCAGGGTCAGGCAGTAACATTAATTCTTTTCATATCTTCTTCCCATGTAAAATGAGACTAGTCTTTTAAAATTTTCAGTTTAGGATTGTATACTAATGATATTTTAGGTTTATAAATTTGTTTTAAAGAAGATCTTTTATAGTGTATTTTCAGAGAAATCATATAATAGACTACTTAATAAATACTATTTGTGAAGATGAATTAAACAAAAACATATTTTCATTTTGTTAACTACCTTTCTAAATGTAAGTTACCTATAGGAAAATATTATTGATATAATTCAACTAATTGCAGTATAGATGCTATTTTAAATTATGTGAAGATATCCAAAAATAAAATAATTTCTTTCCAGAAGCATGCACTTGGTCACAATGTTTTGAAATGAGAATATTAAAATAGATGGTTATGGGCTGAATGGTGTGCCCCCTTCATATACTGAAATCCTAACCCTGAGAATCTTAGAATGTGACTGTGTTTGGAGACAGAGGCATTTAAACAAGTGATTAAGTTAAAACCAGGCTTTTAGGGTGGGTCATAATCCATTCTGACTGGTATCCTTACAAGAGGAAATTTGGACACAACACAGAAACCAAGGAGGCACAGAGGAATGACCGTGTGGGATGAGCAAGATGGCAGTCATCTACAAGCCAAGGAGAGAGGCCTCAGAAGAAACCAAACCTCCTGACACCTTGATCTCAGAGGAGTCTCCGCAAGTGAAAGAAATTTCTGTTGCTTTAGCCACCCAGTTTGTGGCATTTTGTTATTGTAGTTCTAGCAAAGTAATACAATAGTTCCTTTGTATTTCTGTTACAAACACAAGTTCCTGTGCCTGACACAGAGTGGAGGCCAAACAAACTGAAACATTGGAGTTTGGAGAAGAGAAAGGTTTATTACAGGGCCAACCAAACAAGGAGGATGGGTGGCTCATGCTCAGAAAACCCAAACTCCCCGATTATTTTCAGGGAGAAGTTTTTAACAGGCAAAATTTGGGGTGAGGGCTGCAGGGTGTGTGACTTTATTCTGATTAGTTGGTAGTGAGGTAACAGGGAGGTGTTTCAGGAATCTTGATCTCAGCCTGAAGTTAACCATCCTCCACCTGGGAGGGGGAGCCTTAGTTCCTGCAGTAAAATCAAAGGTGTTGTTATATATGTATCCCTTGAAGAAGAACCAGGACCCTGCCCCAAGGTTGCACTATTGCTTATTTTTTTAAGATTTTTTTTTTTTGATGTGGACCATTTTTAAAGTCTTTATTGAATTTTTTACAATATTGCTTCTGTTATATGTTTTAGTTTTTTGGCCTCCAGGGATGTGGGATCTTAGCACCCCAACTAGGCATCAAACCTGAACTCCCTGCATTGGAAGTTGAAGTCCTAACCACTGGAGCACCAGGCAGTATTGTTTCTTGACTACTGCGCCTCACCCCCCTTCCCTTCTCTGATTAGCAACTGTTTGAATCTGCCCTTTGTAATTCAGTAAAGGTCAAGGAGGCTGAATGAAGCCTATAGAACACAGTAAGGTTTTGTATTTGGGACAGTCACATAGGGCCGTGCTCTGTTTCATTTCTTTCTTTAAAAAAGCAAAACTTATTTTTTTTTAATGCTCTCACTTTTTGTTGTTGTCCAGTGTTCAGACTCTTAAGTCGTGACTCTTTGGGACTGTGTGCTGTGGACCGCAGCACACCAGGCTTCCCTGTCCTTCACTATCTCCCAGAGTATGCTCAAACTCATATCCATTGAGTCAATGATGCCATCCAATCATCTCATCTTCTGTTGCCCCCTTCTCCTCCTGCCCTCAATCTTTCCCAGCATCAGGGTCTTTTTCAGTGATACTTGACAGAGGGATTGAACCCACATCTCTTTATGTCTCCTGCATTGGTAGGTGGGTTTCTTTACCATTAGTGCCACCTAGGTTACAAGGGTGGGAGTCCTCATGATAAAGATTAGTGCCCTTATAAAAGAGACCCCAGAGAGTTAGCTGATCCCTTTCACCAAGTGAGGACACAACAAGTGTTTGCATTCTCTTGAATTTTACTTTAATGGAATCATACAGTATATATTCTTTTCTGTTCGATTTCTTTCAATCTGCACAATTACTTTGAGATTTATTCTTGTCATTATATATATCAATAGTTAATTCCTTCTTATTACTGCTGAGTAGTTTGTTATTATAGGAATATACCACAATTTGTTTATCCATTTACCTGTTCATAGACATTTGGGTAGTTTCCAGCTTTTAGCTATTAAAAATCAAGCTGATACGAATATTCATGTACTGAGTCCTTGTGTTCTCTTGGGTATGAAATGACTGGATCATATGGTATCTGCATATTTAACTTTCTAAGAAATTGCAGACTTTTTTCCAAATCAGTTGTACTATTTTTACATTTCATTAATAATGTATAGCATTTCATTTTTCCACATGCTCATCAACACTTGATATATTCAGTCTTTAAAATTTTAGCCATTCTAATAAGTATGTTTTGGTATCTCATTGTATTTTAACTTCCAAATCTCTAATGCAATTGAGCATCTTTGCTGTGCTTAGTTGCTCTATCATGTTGGACTCTGTGAGACCCCATGGACTGTAGCCCACCAGGCTCCTCTGCCATGGGGATTCTCTAGGCAAGAATACTGGAGTGGGTTGCCATGCCCTCCTCCAGGGGATTTTCCCAGCCCAGGGATTGAACGCAGGTCTCCCGCACTGCGGGCAGATTCTTTACCATCTGAGCCACTTTATATGTGCTTATTTGACATGTGTATATCTTCTTGATGAAGTGTCTGCTCAAATCTTTGCCCACATTATATTACATTGTTTGTTTTTATTATTGAATTTGAGGAGCTCTATATATATGTGAAGAACTGACTCATTGGAGAAGACCCTGATGCTGAGAGAAATTGAAGGCGGGAGGAGAAGGGGACAACAGAGGATGATATGGTTGGATGGCATCACCGACTTGATGGACGTGAGTTTGAGTAAGCTCTGGGAGCTGGTGATGGACAGGGAAGCCTGGCGTGCTGCAGTCTATGGGGTCGCAAAGAGTCGGACACAACTGAGCGACTGAACTGATACTCAGGATATATGTCATTTTCAGTTATTTGCGAATACTTTTTCCCTTTCAATAACTTGTTTTTTTATTCTCTTAACAGTGATACAACAACCATGAGATGGCCAAAGATTTCTTCAGTTTTGTTTTTCTCTTAACTGCTTTCTGATTTATTTCCTAACCTCTTTGACCCTTGCATGAACAGGTTGGGAATCAGCAAATGCTTTGAGGTGAAATGGTATGTAGAATGATTGACACCTTTTACTGTGATTGCCTTTTTCTGGGATCTTAGCCTCTCAAGTCCAAGCTGCCCTGATAGACCTGATCTCCAACATTTGTATCTCCAGCCCAATCAGACTGTTGAAAGCACTAGGGTGCCTCTGTGTGGTTTCTATACTTCTAGACACAAATCAACAAAGCTCTGAGAAGGAAAGGTGGCTGAGGATGGAGAATTCACTTCAGTGTGTCTCCCTTCTTTCTGGGTTCTTGGGTCTCTCAACCCTTGGCTGCCTGGGTGGTTGCTATATAACAGATTTATACAGCCTTTTTTTTTTTTAAATACATGTTTTTATAGTTTTTGTTGTGGAAGAGTTACTTGGTTCAACCAAGTACCTCATCATAGCTGGAAGCCTGCATTATTTAAAAAAACTCATCAAGATGGAAATATCCTTGAAACAAGTGGGACTGCACTGAAAAAGTTCATTGTGATAAAAACAAATAATGTAAAATTTATTCTTTTAACCATTATAAGTGTGCAGTTCAGTGGTATAATTATATTCACACTGTTGTATAACAGATTCCTAGAACTTTTTCATCTTGCAAAACTAAAACCCTATACTCATGGAACAGTAACTTTCCATATTCCCCTCCTCAGTCTCTGGCAACCACCATAATACTCTCTTTCCATGATTTTGACAACTCTAGGTACCTTTTACAAGTGGAACCATACAGTATTTGTCCTTTTTGTGACTGATTTACTTCATTTGGTGTAATATTCTTAAGGTTCATCTATGCTGTAGCATGTGACAGGATTTCTTATTTAAGGCTGAATAATACTCTACTATATGTATATGCCACATTTTGTTTATCCATTCATCCATGCATGGACATTTTGGGCTGCTTCTACCTCTGGGCTGTTGTGAATAATGCTGCAGTGAACATGGGATGCAAATACCTCTTCAAGGTCTTGCTTCAAATTCTTTTGAATATACACCCAGAGGTGGGAATTCTGGTTCACATAGTAATTCCTTTTTTAGTTTTTTTGTTAAGTTCCTTTTTATGTGTCTTTTATTTATTTGGCTGTACCAGGTCTTAGTTGCGGCATGTGGAAATCTAGCTTCCCAACCAGGAATCGAACCCAGGGCCCCTGCACTGGAGGCATGGAGTCTTAGCCACTGGACCACCAGGGAAGCCCCCATTTTTAGTTTTTTGAGGAACTTCCGTAGTATTTTGCATTGTGGCTGCACACATTTTCCATTTCTACCAACAGTGCATAGGACTTCAGTTTTTCCACAGGATTATGTATTTGAAACATGTGGCAATCAACTGGGGCTTCTTTGGACACATTATTTTATCAAAAATGTTTCAGTTCAGTTCAGTTGCTCAGTGGTGTCCGACTCTTTGCAACTCCATGAACCGCAGCATGCCAGGCCTCCCTGTCCATCACCAACTCCCAGAGTTTACCCAAACTCATGTCCATTGAGTCGGTGATGCCATCTAACCATCTCATCCTCTGTCATCCCCTTCTCCTCCTGCCCTCAATCTTTCCCAACATCAGGGTCTTTTCAGATGAGTCCACTCTTCGCATGAGGTGGCCAAAATATTGGAATTTCAGCTTCAACATCAGTCCTTCCAATGAACACTCAGGACTGATTTCCTTTAGGATGGACTGGTTGGATCTCCTTGCAGTCCAAGGGACTAAATGTTTACAGATTTTTAAATTCAGCCTTGACCAGGAGGAATGTTGACAGACAAAGGTGTCACGAATCCTTTTTTCTTTGTTCAGAAGTTACTCTCTTTTTCTGCTCAGTCATATTCTTTCATCTCACCTACCTCACAGTAGCAGGGACTGCGGCTTCCCTGTCACAGTTGGGATGAGGTGAATATGTGAGCACTACATATAGCTAATCAGATATGCTTTAAACGCTATTAATACCATTATTATTTTGGAGACAGTGCCGTAGGAAGAGAAGAGCTCCGAGGCATACTACTTGGGATGAATCTGGGTTCCTCCAGCTACTACGTGATCTTGGGCTGATTTCTAAGATCTCTGTGTCGCCTCTACAAAGTGGCAGTGCTAACCCCACCCACTTTGTAGCATCTTTAGGATTATGTAAATCAGTATTCGCTAAGTACTTAGTGTGAACCCCAAGCACATAGTACGTGCCACGTTTGCTAGATAAAATAAAGGTGGAGGGCACCTGGTCCAGCCTTACCTCCCTTCTACCCAGGTGTGCACGTGGTGTTACTGTATGCTTCCCCGGTTTTAGTGTGTTTTAGGTGTTATTCAGCGATCCGGCTCCCTCCACGGGATGGGTGCGTGTGGTTGTAGTTGGATTAGAAACTTCCACAGCCCAGCGTGACTGTGGGTTGCACATCTGTCGATGGGAGGTGTTCTTGCCAATGCCTGGTGACTCCACTCAGCGCGTTAAAACAGGTGTCACACGCCTGACCAACGGAATGTCTTGCAAGGAGGTCTGATCCTGGCTTAGGGTGCAGCTGTACAGAGCTCCGAGGGGCAGCGGAGACCGCTGGCCCGGGAAGTGCTGCAGAAAGGGGTGCTGCCCACTGGAGAACGCAGTGGGGATCGTGGCTCCCACACCTGTCGGGCTGCGGAGACCGAGCTCGTGCGCGCGCCCGCGCGCGCGTGTAGCAGGAAGGTCGGTGCACACCGCCTCCGGGCAGCGACGGCCGTTAGCTCGGTGCGCGTCGTGGGAGGTGCCGTTACACACTTCCTGTGGGTCTCGCGGACCACGGCGCGCTTCCGGTGCCGGCTGGAGCCCGGGGTCCGAGCCCCCGCCCCGCGCGCCGGCCCCGCCCCGCCCGCGCCCCGCCCCCCGCCTGCCCGCCGCGCTCCGAGCCCGGCGCGCGGAGCCCGGGGCGCACGGAGCGGCGCGCGCCGGTCGGCCGAGTCAGGCTGGCGCCCCCCGCCCCCCGCCCCGCTGTCCGTGGCGAGCCGGTGGCCTGCCCCGTTCCTCTCGCCTTCGCTCCCCGGCCCTGCGGCCGCGCTCCCTCCGTCCCTCCCCTCCGTCCCGCCCCGTCCAGCCCGCTCTGCCCGGCTCTCGCAGGGCCCCCTCGCTGCCCGCGTTCCTATGGACAGACGCACAGACACCTGCAGGTGGGTGAGAGCCCGCGCGCGGGGCGGGGACGAGCGCGCCGACGCTGCGCCCGGGGCCGGCGGCGCCTTTGTGTGGGGGGCGGCCGCGCTGGGGTCCGCGCCGCCGCCCCCTCGGCGGCCTGTTGGTGACCCGGCTGAACCCTCCTTTTGTTCCTCTGCGGGGGTGGGGGGGCGGGGGCGAGGAAAGGCGAGAGTCCGGGCTGAGAGCCGGGCGGCCGGACGTCGCCTGCGACGGGCTGGGGCGGCGGGAGGCGGGTCGAGACCCCCGGCGACCGGGCGAGCGGCGGCGGCGGCCGCGGCTCTGGGCTGCCTCTCCGGGGCCGGCCCGCCGCCGGCTGTCTCCTGTCGCAGCGGCCGCGGGCGCGCTGCGAGTCTGGCTCGCCCGCTCCAGCCCCAGGGTCTGCTGGAGGTGGGCAGGAGGGCGGGAAGGGGAGAGAAAAGCTCTGCTCTCTTAGTTTCCAAGTCTCGAGGAGGTTACGGGAGCGAGAGCGAGAGAGGTGTTTTCGGAGCTCTGCCAGACTTGTTTCCTTCACGCGAGGCTCGCCGAGGTGCGTTTTGGGGCGTGTGTGAAGGAACGTGCATCGCTTCGGTCCCTTATTTATTGTTTCTAACGGAGGAGGGCTTTCTCCGAAGGGCTCTTCCGCCCCCCACCCGGTCTGAGGCTGCGCACAGTGGTTTGTGTTTGTTATCAAATACACCGAGATATAGATTTCCCTCGGTAGGAGGAGGTTGGGCTGACGAAAATCAAATCAAAATCAAAGAACGTTTTGTAGTTTTCTGGTAGTTTTCCTTTTTCCTTTTTCGTTTTTTAAAGATTAAGTGGGGACTTAAAGGCAAGAAATAAAAGATGAATATGGCTGTGATTTTACATATATGTATATTTTGTATATATATAACTTTAGGGGGTAAAGTTTTGTTATTTCCCAGACTCCTTAGGATTAACATGACAGAATCTTCTACCTATTTAAATAGTTAACAAGCAAATCAGGTAGAGACAGCTTCCCTAGTGGAGGTTAAACTGGAGTGCGATAAACAATTATCTAGCTTTCTGTTCAGGCTAAAACCTTTATTTTCGCTGATTTAAGGTATGAGACTTTTCACGACATATGGGGAGAACATGAATGTTAGAAGTAATCATTTCCCCCTGTGATTGTGCTTCCCCTGTTTTATTAGCTATATTTCTGTATTCTCTGTTTATAACCTATTGGGTTGTATATGGTGGATATAATTTTGGAAAGTACCGTGGGTGATATTTCTGATTTATATTATTTATCTCAGTTTTTTATGGACGGTTGCCATGTATTTTTAGATACTCAAATAATAAAGTTGAGTAAGCACCCAGAGAATTAATTATTCAGATTTTTGACGCAGGTCTGGATTTATATCTTTGCATTAACTTCTTGTCTACCTGCTCATCTCTGGCGTTTTTTTTTTTTTTTTTTGGCCTATTGTGTGAGAATCCTTAGTGAGAAACTTAAATCTGATGATTACCATGGAGATTAAGAAAAAAAAGTTTTGTGGACACTAAGTTATATCTATACCTATTTGTAGGAAATGGAATCTTTCTTAAAAAATAAAAAGTATTATTATCCAAACATGAAGGAATATTATGATGGTGGAAAAATATTTGCTATTTAAGTTTTTGTTAAGTAAGATGTAGAAATTCGTCAGAAAACAATATACAGTAGCGTCAACAAGGCAAACTGATTTTTGTCATTATAAAGAGGAGACAGTTTAAGTATGCCTAAAATAGTGATCTTTTTCTAGGAGAAAAAGGTATCCTAGATTCTTGTCCTAGTTTTACAGATTAATATTATTGCATGCCTAATTTTGTATATGCCTGGAGTGTACATTATTGTACTCTTAAAACTTAGAAGAGGCTACATCTAACAAAGATCATGCCAGCCTCTTTGATTAGTTCCTGCTTTGACTACTGTTCTAGATTAGATAAATGAATTTAAACTCTGCACAGGGCTCCATGCCAGGCACTGGTAAAACCCTTGAGCAGGATGCCTCTTCCTTTTCTAATAAGAATGGCCCAAAGAGGTTAAGTATAGAAATTTGTTCAGGTTTTATCATGAATGATGGAATGGAGTTCTAAAACACTCCCACGGTTTCAGCTCTCAGATACACACTCTTCATCAGCTCTTCCCAGTATTAAGAAAGGTAAGCTAACACATTGTATTGGTTTACATGGCTGTCAGTTGTAGCATTAAGGTTTAACAAAGAGTCACTGTGTAAACTAAACATTAAGAAAGTGTGGCCTTGCACTGAGAATTGCTTGGCAGAGTTGCAGCTGTGTCTAACAGTTTTCTGGGATTGGCATGGAGTATTTATTTGGGCTGGCTAAAAGATAACACCTAGTTTTTTTGTCTGTTTTTGTTTTTTGACTGTGATATGTAGATATTATTATTACTATTAAATATTTTGCTTTTTTATAATTAACAGTACTGTTTTAGTTAATCAGAGCATTCCAGATAATCTTTCATATTTCAACTAATTTTTCTTCTGGTATATTGGTGTTTAGGAAGATATAAATTATTTCTCACATCTCATGGTTTAAACTTTTTCTGCTGTTTTTGATTATGACAAATGCTACTTCCCAGAAATTGTGGATTTGTGCAAATCTGGATTTTTAAATGTAGCTGAGTAATAGGATCTGATACTTAATCAGTTTTCTTTTTTTTTTAAACACTAAGTTGTCCATGGTTAAATTTGATAGGCTTTAAAATCCATAGGCTTTTCTAGTCGTTTCCTGTTTGTTAGTTATTAGTGTGTTGCCATTAAAGGACACTCAAAATGGCCACTTTATGTTACCTGGAACCCTCAAATGACTAGAATTATCATTAGTAATCACCATGGGGAAAGCTGCAAAGTTAACGATTATATTCTTTATATAAGTTCTGTGACTTTCAAGTTCTTTTCAGGCAGCCTTTTGTAGATTGGGGAAGCAGGCCTGACTGTCAGAGGTGAGGACAGTGACCTCTCATTCCAGCCTTTATCGCCCTGCGTTGTTTAAGAGTAGTACAAACCCTTGCTTCTCATGGAAAAATGCAGTATTCATTCTTGGATTAATATTCTGCTACCAGATGTATGAGGCTGGCTCTAAAGAAGCTTTTTCTCTTAAATACTGTCAAAAATAGAGAAGCTGAAGACTGGAGAGAAGCCATTTATTTTGAACAGTTTATTTTTTGACAGTTTGTGTTTGTAAAGAAACCTGCTCATAATATTTACTGAAGAGATCCACATAGTTGCCTGAAGAAACCCCACAAGTTTTCCTTTTTCCCTTGAAAAAAGTTTCCATAGAGCTTAACCCTTCTGTGGTACTTCTTGACTTAGCTTCTGATTAGTTGATTTATGGACTTTATTTACCAGCATGATTGGAGAATTCTTTAACTAGACTGCAATTGCACTCGGCCTGTGCGCTCTTCTGTTTCCTAGGTAACAAAAGCGCTGCATAGATTCCATAATGAGGACTGTGGTTGGCTAGTTACAGTGTAAATTCTGTTGTTTGGTAAAGCTTAGTCTCAAATTCAAATAAAGGTCAAGAAACTAAAAGTACTGAAAATGCAAATTTTTGCATTTTATTTTGTAGCCAGTGTCAACAAAGTTTAATACCCTTTTCTAGAGAAAGACAATTTATGCAGCATTATTCGGGTTTGTCTTGCACAGTCTCACACTTAAACAGTTAGAGATTTTTGAGTATTACATATTGGTAAAACCAATGTCTCTAGTGACAAACAACATGTATTTCAGAAACACTTTATCACACTTAATATAGAAAGCAAAGGGATGTGGTCTAGGGCATCAGTAATTGGTCCTTTTGTACTGAAAGAAAAATAGCATCAAAAGATGTCTCAACAGATAAATTGTGCAACTTTATGTGAAAAAGAACTTCTAAAAACTGTAAGAAGGCGTTAAATCATTTAAGAAACTTTTTAAAACATTAAAAGTCTTACCATAAAATGGTGCATTTTTCTCCTAGCTTTTTTCCCCCTCTGATTTGCTTGAATGTGGACTAGCCTGGCATCAGGGAGCAGGTCTTCAGGTTGGAGAATAGCTTTCCCTTCCACCTTACTTTCCTCTTGGGCCTCTGTAGCTCTGGATGCAGGGCAAGAAGTAGTGCAATTGCTAGTGATTGTTACCTGTATGTTTTTTTTTGTTTTGTTTTTTTAAAACCCACACAAATAACTTCCAAAGAATTCCATAAATTATTGTTTTTGTTCAGTGGCTAAATCATGTCTAACTCTTTGAGACCCCATGGACTGTAGCACACCAGGCTCCCCTGTCCTTCACTGTCTCCCAGAGTTTGCTCAGATTCATGTCCATTGAGTTGGTGATGCTATATAACCATCTCATCCTCTGCTGCCCCCTTCTCCTTTTTCTGTCTATCTTTTAATACCCATTGCAAGTATCTTTTCATTTGATGCCTGAAAATTGATTTTTATTTGTTAATCATCAAGGATTCCATTAGCTGAAATTAAAAAAAAAAATTCTTCTGAATTCTGGAGAATTATGCAGAGTTGCCCCCATTGGGCTTCCCTGATAGCTCAGTTGGTAAAGAATCTGCCTGCAATGCATGAGATCCCGGTTCAATTCCTGGGTCGGGAATATCCACTGGAGAAGGGATAGGCTACCCACTCCAGTATTCTTGGCTTTCTCTTGTGGCTCAGCAAGTAAAGAATCCGCCTGCAATGCAGGAGACGTGAGTTCAATCCCTGAGTTGGGACAATCCCCTGGAGAAGGCAAAGGCTACCCACCCCAGTATGGAAACCCTGACAGACTTTATTTTATAAATAGGGCTTCCCTCATAGCTCAGTCCGTAAAGAATCTCCCTACAGTGCAGGAGACCTGGTTTCTATCCCTGGGTCGGGAAGATCTCCTGGAGAAGGAATTGACAACCCACTCCACTATTCTTGGCTGGAAAATCCCACGGACAGAGGAGCCTGGTAGACTATATAGTCCATGGGGTCACAAAGAGTCAGGCACAACTGAGCAACTTACACTTCACTTCACTCTCCCTTGCTTGGCTGAATTGTGTTTGGATTATTTTATTTATCTTTTTACTTAATTCAGATTTCAGGAATAGGACATATCTTGGTTGGATTTGTCTCTCTCTCCTTGGTTTTCCTCCAAACTGACACTTTAACCTTTTCTGTCCTCTTATAATTGCCAGTATCTCATCCCTTCACTTTTCCCTTGTCAGTATCTTCCCTGTTTTCCCTTGTAAATACTTGCTGTTTAAACATTTTCATTGCTGCATATAAGCCATAGTCACCACAGAGAAAAAGCTCTACTATGCTGGGTTCATACTTATTGGCTTATTATCAATATCTGTGAACTCTCACCCAACTAGGACACTACTTTCTCTCTCCAGCCTGTATTCATTTGCAAGGGCTGCTGAAACAAAGTAAGACAGACTGGGTCACTTAAACAACAAAAATTTACTCATTTTTTGCAGTTCTGAAAACCTTAAGTCCCAGATCAAGATGTTGGCAGCCATTGGGTTCTTCTAAGTCCTCTCTCTTTGGCGTGTAGATACCGGTTTTCCTAAGATATATTCACATGGTCCTTCCTGTGTGCCTCTCTGTGTCCTAATCTCCACTTTTCTGGTAAGACATCAGTCTGTATCCTTAGGACTCACCTAAATGACCTCATTTTATCTTAATGCCCTCTTTAAGGCCCAATCTCCAAATATAGTCTCCTTCTGAAGTACTGGGGGTTAGGACATGAATGTATGAATCAGGGGGAACACAGTTACAGCTCAAAGCAGCCTATTCTTTCACTGTTACCTTTCATGGGTTTCCCTAGTCGCTCAGTCGGTAAAGAGTCTCCTGCCTGCATTGCAGGAGACCTGGGTTTGATCCCTGGGTGGGGAGGATCCACCTGGAGGAGAAAATGGCTGCCCACTCTGAGTGTCTTGCCTGAAGAATTCCATGGACAGAGGAGCTTGGCGGGTTACAGTCCATGGAGTTGCAAAGAATTGGACACAACTGAGCGACTTTCACTCACTTTGTCTTTCATACATAGATACATGCATACATACATACTTCATGTGTGTAATTTTATAGCAGTTTTCATCTTTTTAATACCTTTTTTACTCAGCATTTTTTCACTTGAGTGCAGGGCCCAATAGACAGCAACATCATCAACTTTGTATGCATTAAAAATAACCAAAATGGGTAGTTAAAGGCTTTATTTTGTTTTTATTCACTCTTCATATTATTTTTAAATGCTTTATTTTGAATGGTTTCAAGTAGAAAAGTCTTAATCATTGGTTTCAAGTGCAAGAGAATCTCAGTGTAGGCAAATATGATGAAACTGCTGATGCTGTTTTCTTATGAATTCTAAGAACCTGTTTCTTTTGGTGGTGTTTTTCAGATATTGGTCTTGATAACTTGCATGGTAAATTACACACTATTCTGATCACTTCACACCTTTCTTGGCTGATGACTCTTGAATCTGAGAACCACTCAGGGCATCTCTGCTGAATTCCAGATGTATGTAACAACCAACTGGACACAGTCATTTGATATTCCACAAACACTTCACATTCAGCATGCCCCAAACTTGACTTCCTTTCTCTTAAAATCCATGTCTTTTCTTGTATTCCCTAGCTTAGTGAATGATTCTTCTTTCCATCCATTTTCCCAGTCCAGAAATTTAGGAGTTATCTATGACTTCTCCCTTATTCTTAGTCCTATTTTCCATATATAATCAAGCTCCTAAATCAGTCAGTTCCTACTCTCTAAGATTTCTCAGTTCTTCTGTTTGCCCCAGACAAATCACATACTACTCTGTCACCTTTGCCCATCATTGGTTTAGTTCTACAGTTGCATACATTCAGTTTATAGCATAAGTTCTTATGTTAAGCCTTCTGTAATCATTTGATAGTCTGAAACTCAATGAATCCTCATAAATAGCTCATGTGAGTATTATCTCTGTCTTTCATATTTAAAACTGTTTATCCGTGGCTTTTGTACTTGAAGGTCAGTTTGTCTGAATATAATTACTTGGCCTGCATTTTCTTTCCTCAAGAATCTTAAATATGCTATTCTGTTTTAGAATTTGGCAAATATTTTCTTAAAAAGACCAAATAGTAATTATTTTAGACTTTGTGGGCCATAGGTCACTGTCAATTATTTAACTGTGCCATATCAGTGCAAAAAATCCACCTGCCAAGTGCGGGAAATGCAAGAGACACGGCCGGGTTCAGTCCCTGGGTCAGAAAGATCCCCTGGGGTAGGAAGTGGCAACGCACTCCAGTATTCTTGCTTGGAAAATTCCATGGATAGAGGAGCCTGGCAGGCTATAGTCCATGGGGTCGCAAAGAGTCAGACACAACTCAGCATGAACATGAGCATACGTGCAAAAGAAGCCTTAGAGAATATATATATGAACAAGCATGTCTGTGTTCCAGTCGCAACTTTATTTACAGAACTGGAAAGTTGGCTATATTTGGCCCATAAGCTGTAGTTTGCTAAGTCTTACTATGTTGTATTCTGATAAAAAATGTTGTTGTCAGAGTCTAATACCAGTATGATTTTCTTTCTTTTTAAGTGTCTTTATCTTTTTCCCTAGATGCCCAAAAGACCTTTTCTCCTCATCTTTAAAGGCAGATAATTTTACTAGAATATATCTTTTTTTTCCCTTTGCCATCTTTTTTTTTTTTTAATAAATTTATTTATTTTAGTTGGGGGCTAATTACTTTACAATATTGTAATAGTTTTTGCCATACATTGACATGAATCAGCCATGGGTTTACATGTGTTCCCCTTCCTGGACCCCCCCACCCACCTCCCTCCCCATCCCATCCCTCTGGGTCATCCCATTGCCCCGGCCCTGAGCCTTTGTCTCATGCATCGAACATGGAATTAGAATATATCTTAAATGTTGTCTGTTAAGTGTTCCAGATATACAGTGTGTTTTATTGTGTTGAGTCAATTTTTTTTAATAAATATTTTCATCAGTTCTATATTTTAATTTTTATTCATTTTCATTCTTTTTATTTTCTTCTTTAAGGTCTTCTGTTAAATTTATTTTGGATCTTCTTTGCTTATCTTTTATGTCTCTTCCTTCAAATTCTTTTTATTTTAATTTTTTATATTTGCTGTGTTTTTTCTTTTAATGTTTATCTATTTGGCTGTGTTGGGTCTTCGTTGTGGCAGGTGGGATCTCTGGTTGCGGTGCACAGACTCTCTAGTTGTAGCACACAGGTTTAGTTGCCCTGCATCAGGTGGGATCTCAGTGCTCGGACCGTGGGTGAAACCTGTGTCCCCTGCATTGGCAGGCTGATTCTTAATCACTGTGTCACCAGGGGAATCCACAGGTTTAATTTTTTAAGTAACTACCAGACTTTTCCAGAGTGACTTTACCATTTTATATTCCCACCAGCAGTACATAAGTGATCCAATCTCTCCCCATCATTGTTAGCATTTGGTGTTGTTGCTATTTTTTATTTTAACTGTTCTGATGTGTGTTTAATAATATTGTGGTTTTAATTTGCATTTTCTTAATGGCTGATGTTATACATCTTTTCATATGCCTATTTGTCATCTGTATATCCTCTTCTGTGAAATATGTTTATGTCTTTTGTCTATTTTCTAATTGGATTTTTTTGTTTGCTTGTTTTACTCTTTTGAGAGTTCTTTATATGTTTTAGATACTAATCCTTTGTCAGAGATTTGGTTTGCAGATCCTTTCTTCCAGTCTATAGTTGTCTTTTGATCCTCTTCACATGGGCTTTCACAGAGCAAAAGTTTTAGTATTACCAA
The DNA here is from genome assembly GCF_054371585.1 of Giraffa tippelskirchi. Classification (NCBI taxonomy): domain Eukaryota; kingdom Metazoa; phylum Chordata; class Mammalia; order Artiodactyla; family Giraffidae; genus Giraffa; species Giraffa tippelskirchi. The sequence continues at coordinate 216,200,447 of NC_137275.1, forward strand.
TTTTTCCTTTTATGGATCTTGCATTTGGTTCAAGTCTAAGAACTCTTTGCCTAGCCCTAAATCTCAGAGATTTTCTTCTGTGTTGTTTTGCAGTTAAGTGTATGATCCAGTTTCTCCTAATGTTTATTTACGGTGTGAGGTTTATGTCCAGGTTCATTTTTGCCTGTGGATGTCCAATTACTCCTGTAGCATTTGTTGAAAAGGCTATCCTTCCCCCATTGAATTGCTTTTGCACCTTTGTAAAAAGTTAGTTGAGCATATGTGTGGGTCTATATCTTGGTCTGCTCCATCTGTTTTCATGAGTAGATTTGAGGAGAGTCCAAAACGAAGCTTCTGCCACTATCCTGCTTGCTTAGAACTTCTTATTCCTTCTTTGAATGATTTTTTGTTGTTACATTGAATTTTTTTTTTTTTCCTGTTGATTGAGGAGGACAGATATCTGTGTAGGTTTAAAAAGAAGATAAGCAGTAATTTAACAACTTTTGTAGTTTATCTGTTTTATAATATAGTGATAAGCCCTTATATATTTGCTTCAGGGAGTTTAATTCTTTTTTAATTTAGGTTGTTAACATTTTCATGATAATTATGATTCATTAATATTCTTTATTTGGCATCTTGAGAAAACAATAAACTCTACATTAAAGCATTTCTGTATAACTAAAATTTAACTCCTGGACAAAACTTAAGATTTTAATCCTTTTTAATGAAAATGGACCCCAAGTGTAGTTTAAGTAAAGGTGGCATTTCGGTTGCTTTTGGAAATTTGCCAGAGGAATCATCTCCTAGCATCTGGATGAATCCAAGCAGATAGTAGAGACATTTTCAAGATTTTTTTCACTGCCCCCCAAGTTCTCTTTTCTTACAGCTAATCCGAGGAAAAACTAATGCAACTCCTGGCCTAAGAGTTAAACTGATAAAAGACAGATTAATAGGAGAAAAGCATACAAATTTGGCTAATATTTTTATGTGCACACAGGAGTCTTCATAAGGAAATTGAAGACCCAAAGAAGCAGTTAGGATTGAGAGCTTTTGTATATTTTTAACAAATGATAAATTTGTAGAGAAAACATAAGGCAAAGGAGTTTTAGCTAGGGCCTGTAAATTGTCAGACTAGGAAGCAAATGGGGGACACTTAATTGAAGATAAGGGTTATTTTAGTAGGTTTGTTTGTTTAGATCCATTCTGGCATTGACTCCTAGTTACCAGTGATAAGAACGTTCTTCTTTTCCTGTATAAAGAGGGCATCTTTCTCATGGGAAACTTTATGACCTACTTTTAGGTAGAAAGAGGGAGGTCAGAGAGCCTTTCATGCATCTGATGATTCTCAAATGCCATCAGTTCAAAATAATCAGTTTGCCAAAGCAGCATATTACAGGGGATGGCACGTTATGAACCCCTTTCAAGTATAATTTACATCCAAAAATGAATGTGTCATGTGTACCGTTGATAGCTTTTTACAGATTGAACCTGTGACTAGCACTGTGATCAATAAGCAGTGTTATCAGCACCCCTGCAGAACCTCCTGTATTCCTTCCAGTATCTAACACAGCCTTTCTGAAGAAAAACAGATACTCTGACTGACTGCTCAGTAATGGGGACTATATGTTCAGCTTGAGTAGATACTCTTTGTTTTTCAGAGTAGTCGTAGCTGTTGACACCAACACCAGCAGTGTGTCTCTGTTCTTGTTTCCCTTCCTCATGTTAATAATTTTGAAAAGCAGTTTGATAAAATATATCAAGAACCATAAATGTATCCATACCCATTTATCTAGTGATTCTAGTAATTGCAAAGATAGGAAAAGATACTACAGAAGTGGATTTAGGGAAACAGAGACCAGGGACCACAGGCTAAATCTGGCGTGATGCAGCCCCAATCCAGTCACAACCGTTCCTTGTCTATGGCTGTTTTTGTGCTGTTTTGTTGGCAGATTTAAGTTGTTACAGAAAATGTCTGCCACCTATCCCTCTCCGGAAAAAACTTGATGACCCTTGCAATAAAGCATTATATGGAATAGTGCAATAACCAATATATCCATCATAAGGGGAATTATTAGATAAATCCTGGTGTAAACATTTAATGGACTAGAACATAGCCATTTAAAATGGTGATTATCGAGGTTATTCATCTAGCAAATATTTATTGGGCATTTGCTATTTTAGGGACTTTTCTAAGTGTCAGGAAATTAGTAGAAAAATCCTTCCCTCATTGAACTTTCAGTAGAGGAGACAGAATAAACAAGATAAATATGGAAAATAACACAGAAGGGGTTAAGTGCTAAGATGGAAAAAAGTAAAGCGGGGAAGGGAGATGTGAAACATTTCAGGGTGAGGGCTTGACATTTCGGTTGCTAAAGAAGACGTCACTGAGAAAATAGCTTTTGAGCAAGGACCTAAAATAAGTGTATGGACTTGACACTGAGGTAGATGGAGGAAGAATATCTGAGGCAGAGGAAACAGAAAGTACAAAAGGCCAGAGTTGGAAATGTGACTCTGGTATTCTAGGAATAGCAATAAGGCAAAGGGCTGCTGTAGAGAGGAGGAGGGAAGAGTTACAAGCGATGAGCTTCAACAGGTTATTGGGGGTTTGGGTGATAACAGATCATGTAGGGCCTTGTGGCAGCATGAAAAATCCCTACTATAAATTGTTCAGGTTAATAAAAAAGCTCTTTCTCTCTTCTACTTTCCCTCCCTCTTTCTTTGTTTAATAATGATAGTTATGTAAAGCAATGCATAAGGAAAAGATTGGCAGAAAATACCCTGAAATGCTAATGTCCTGGGTTGTGAATTATATTTTTCTTTTTGTTAAACGTTCTATAATTTGGAAGGCAGCTATGCTCACCACTATAGCACCAGTGCTTATAATTTGGCTATATTTTATAATAAACATTTAAAAACTTTAAAGGATTTTAAAGAAACTTAAAGGATATCTTTGTCTTTGAATACTTTAGAAACTGAATACTTTAGATCCTCCTGAAGTTGATTGTAATCTGCTGTAGGCAGCAGTGCCTTAAATCATCTGAGGAGTTGCTGCATTTTGGGGGGTTTTTTGGCTGTTCCACCCTGGTGGCTCAGCCAGTAAAGAATCCACCTGCAATGCAGGAGGTCCCGGCTTGATCACTGGGTTGGGAAGATCCCCTGGAGAAGGGAATGGCAATCCATTCCAGTATTCTTGCCTGGAGAATTCCATGGACAGAGGAGCCTGGCAGGTTACAGTTCATGGGGTCACAAAGAGTTGAACATGATTGAGTGACTAAGACAGACAGACAGACACACACACATACTCACTCACCCACCCACACACACGTGGCTGGCAGAATCTTAGCTCCTCAACTAGGGAGTGAATCCAGGCCCTTGGGAAGGAAAGCTAGGAGTTCTAATCACTGGGCCCGGAGGGAGTTCCCCATAGCTGTTTTTTTAATGATTAATTTTTCAGTGTTTGTACATTGTAGGAATGATCTGTTTTACATTTTAGCCCCTATATTTTATGTATAAGAAAATGATCAAGAAGAGAGAAAGAACTAGGGCTTCTAGTTCTTTTTTGTAGGTGTTTATATGCTTCAGCACTATTTAATCTGAGGTTTTCTAACACTTTAGTGATTTTTATGATTAATAATTTACCTAATTTTTAACTTGAAAATCCTTGCAAATAATAATGTCTAAATCTGTTCTGTTGATACCTTCTCAGCATAGAACTATTGTAGCAAATATGGTGATAGTAATGAATTCTTTTGACTAGCACCCTGGTTAAGAAGATGGATTTGGGACTCAGACTGCCTGGGTTTAAATTTTGTTTCTGGTCCTTATTGGTACTTAATCTCTCTGTGCTTTAGTTTCACATTTATAAAAAGGATATAATACTAAGTATTGGAGAAGGAAATGGCAGCCCACTCCAGTACTCTTGTCTAGAGAATCCCATGGACAAAGGGACCTGGTGGGTTACGGTCCATGGGGTTACAAAGAGTCGGACATGACTGAAGCACACAGCATACTACGTATATACCTCGTAGGGTTGTTGTGAACATTAAATGAATTTATGTGAGCAGAATGTGAGACATATAGGACAGATTATTATTGAGGTTTAGGTATCTACAAGGGAAGGCATTTAAACACTAGATCCTAGAGAAAATCAAGTTCAACAGATACTTGTATTATTGAAAGTCTGTATGCCTCTCTATTTTGACTTCATAGCTGGCATATAGGAATTTATTAAGAATGTGTTGTTCAGTTGCTAAGTCGTGTTCGACTGTGTGACCCCATGGACTACATGTGGCACACCAGGCTCCTCTGTCTCACTGTCTCCCCGAGTTTGCTCAAATTCATGTCCATGAGTCATTGATGCTATCTAACCATCTCGTCCTCTGTGGCCCCCTTCTCCTCCTGCCCTCAATCTTTCTCAGCATCAGGGTCTTTTCCAGTGAGTCAGTTCTTTGCAACCGGTGGCCGCAGTACTGGAGCTTCAGCTTCAGCATCAGTCCTTCCAATGACTATTCGGGGTTAATTTCAAGATTGATTGGTATGATCTCCTTGCAGTCCAAAGGACTCTCAAGAGTCTTCTCCAGGACCACAACCTAATCATTTTAATTAGCACAGTGGCTTCAAATAGTGTGCTATTGTAGCACTCACACTATGTTGTTCATTAGAAAAGACCCTGATGCTGAGAAAGATTGAAGGCAGGAGGAGAAGGGGACGACAGAGGACAAGATGGTTGAATGGCATCACCGACTCGATGGACGTGAGTTTGATCAAGCTCCGGGAGATGGTGGAGGGCAGGGAAGCCTGGCGTGCTGCAGTCTGTGGGGTTGCAAAGAGTCAGACATGGCTGAACGACTGAACAACAGCAGTTGTAGCACTTACACTATAAACCCTTACAGATGGTTATCAGAGTTCATGGAAAGTAATGTTTATTTTTATTTCAGTAGAAGAAACTTATCCTAGGTCTAAGTGGGTCATGTAGCGAAACGTGGGGCAGAATGAGTGGTAAAGGTAAAGGACAGTGTCCAGCCACCTCTAGGAAAGACTGCTTGTTTACTGAAGCGTGCGAGAACTTCGCTTTGTGAGTATGTGGCTCAGGACAGTAAAGAACTGTATTTAAATGGGCAACAGTTGGGAAAGGGGATCAAATAGAGAGGGGTGCATGAGGTTGTGACTCGATCTTTTGAGGTATATAACCAGAATTCTAGTATTTGGGCGTTCCCTAAACTCAGACAGGCTAAAGGCCATTGAGCTCACGTAATGGTTGTATTTAAGAATAAACAATTTAACATTTTTTTCTAGAAGATGATGGTTTCCAAAATATCATATGGGAAAGCTTTTGGTAAAGTTTGAAATATGAAAAATAAAATTTACCTTACAGAGTACTGTGATGTTTTCTTTTAAAAAATGCGGGAAAAAAAGTTAATTGTGTTTTTCTTCATGTTCTTTATTTTAGTTAAAAATAATTTTATACACATAGAATGTCCCTAATGTATTTTGTGTGTTTGCCTATTTGTGGATGGCATAAGATTCTGTTGCTTTATACTCACTTGGAAAAAACTGAAATTTTTTTGCAATGTTGATATTATTCAGTGCTATGTCTTCAGAAGTAGTCCTTCCTCAAGCTGCTTTTTAAAAAAAATTTTTTCTAAACGTTTTTGAATCTATGCAGATACAGTCAGTGTTTCTGCCACACTAACTTTATAAGAAAATTCTGCCTTCCTTGCAAAATCATGCGTTGTTACTTTGGGTTTCTGTGGGCACATTAATTTTGAATAGAACCTGGGAACGGTGCTTATTAACTAGAAGTGTAGTGGTTTTGGTAGCGAGTTCCTAACAGGACTCGGGTACTGGAGTGCTCAGTAGTATATTGCTGTTGTAGTAGTTGTGGTATTTAATTGAACCTAAAGGTCCCTGGGAATTTTTCTAGTTCATTATATTAAAGTGATTGGAAAGACTTCTGAAAAGCTTTTTAAAATGTAGTTCAGTGTTTATGATTTAGTTAATAGTTAAGGACTTTTAGGACCGTTTACGGGGAGGGAGAAGGAAACCTTATGTTTACAGAGACCTTCGTGAAACATGAAACTGTGCCACTGAATTAGCCTCTCTTGACCAGCCTTCTGCTGGTACACCAGGCTCTTGTCCTCAGATATGACTCAGAGTTCCCCTTAACGCCCTTGTCAGTTATTCTTTTCAGGGCTTCAGTTGATACTTCAAATGCATGTAATTAATCTGGAGTGCTTAGGAAGGAAGTGTGGGATCTCTCTTTAGGTTTCAAGAAATGACTATGATTGAGTATTTTAGTTTGATCCTTTTGAGTAGAAATCTTTGTTCTGTGTGATAAACGTACAGCATGTTAGCACCAAGGGAACTAAATTTGTATCCATTGGACATCAGTCAAACTTTCTGTACTTGTATCATCAACTATGACTCTGTGAGAGTGTATCTTTTAGCTTTACTCAGTAATTCTTAATCTTTTTGTCTTTTTTTCACCCCTTTAAGAATCAGATTAAAAACTTTGCACTCTTAAGCAGCAAGGTCCTACTGTGTGTAGCACAGGAAACTATATTCAATATCCTATGATAAACCATAATAGAAAATTAATATGAAAAAAGAATGTGCATGTGTATACATATAAAACTGAATCTCTTTGCTGTACAGCAGAAATTAACAGTGTTACAAGTCAGTAATATTTCAATAAAATACTTTTTGAAAAGAATAAAAACTGCCTTCTCAGAAAGTGCACACTTGTGCATGCAACATCTGATTTTGTGTAAATTTTAGGAAATATGTGGACCCCTGATGTATTATGCTAACAAATTCTATTTTGTGTATTTATGTCTTAGCATATGACTTTTTGTTTAAGGATAGAAACCTTAAAGATTTGAGGTAAGGATTAGGAGAGTGAGCTTATGGGCATCCAGGGAAAGTTTACTTTGTCGAAGGAGGAGAGGATAGTATGGTTTTTTTTCCCTTCATCAGAAATCCATTTAAGAGTGCTGTTGCTGATAAATGTGCTAGTAGTGTGCATCTGGATAAACCATTCTTCTGCACTATAGGTTTTGAAAAAATAGTGTCTCACTACTGGTGCACTCACAAAGGCAGTCTGGCAAGGAAAAATTAAAAAGCTTGAATTCTCATTCTCATTTCTATGGAATAAAGAGGGAGAATTCATTATGTCAAGCATTACAAATAAGCATGTATTAAAGTGGCTACATATGATGATGGCACATTGTTGGAACACCCCATGAAAGATAATTTGCATGGAAGATGATTATTCAGTAGGGCTTTAATTTACAAGAAACATTCCACCATTTAATTGAGCCCTTTTACACACACTGCTTCGCTTCAATGGATTGTGTTTGCTCCCTGCATATGTACAATGCCATAAGGATGGTTTAAAATCTGATTCAGTCTAGCTGGAAGGTGAAGCAGCAGCTGAAAGTCATGTCATAAAAATATATATTATTAAACATTTGAGAATTTGTTTTTTGTTTTGTTTTTAATATATTCTTACCATTTTGCTATTGCTTTAAAAGTATGTAGTTGATGTACAATATTAGTTTCAGGTTTATTACACAGTGATGTACATTTTCATGCATTATGAAATGATCACCATAAATCTAATAATCATCTGTCTTCATACAAATTACGACAGTATTATTGACCATATTCCTTATGCTGTATATTATATCCCTTGGCTTACTTATTTTATTACTGGAGGTTTGTACCTCTTAATCCCCTCCACCTGTTTAACACCCTCATCCCTGGCCCTCTCCCCTCTGGCATCCACCAGTTTGTTCTCTGTGTCTATGACTCTTTTCATTTTGGTTTTCTGTCTTACTTTGTTTTTAAAGTTCCACATATAAGTGAAGTCATGTGATGTTTGTCTTGCTCTGACTTATTTCACAAATTTTTTTTTTAACTTTTTATTTTTTATTGGAGTATAGCGAATTAACAATTTTGCAATAGTTTCAGGTGGATAGCAAAGGGACTCAGTCATACATATATAGGTACCCATTCTCCCCAAACTCCGCTCCCATCTAGGCTGCCGCATAACATTGAGCAGAGTTCCCTGTGCTATACAGTAGGACTTTGGTGGTTATCTGTTTTAAATATAGCGGTGTGTACATATTGATCCCAAACTCCCTAGCCCTTTACCCCATCGTTCCCCCTGCCTGGCACCCATAGTTCATTGTCCAAGTCTGTGAGTCTGTTTCTGTTTTGTAAGTAAGTTCATGTGTATCATTTCTTTTTAGATTCCATATATAAAGGATGTCACACGATATTTCTCCTTCTCTGACTTATTTCACTCAGTATGACGGTCTCTAGATGACATTATTTCATTCTTTTTAATGGCTTAAGTAATATTCTCGTGTGTGTGTGTGTACCAGCTCTTCTTTATCCATTCATCTATGGGTGGACGTTTCGGTTGCTTCCATGTCTTGGCTGTTGTAAACAGTGCTGCTGTGAACACAGGGGTGCGTGTATTTTTTTGAATCATAGTTCTAAATGCATTATGTCTGCATACATGCCCAGGAGTGGGATTGCTGAATCATATGGCCACTTGATTTTCAATTTTGGGGGGAACTTCCATACTGTTTTCCATAGTGACTGCCATAATGTGAAAATTAACTCAAAGTGGATCAACAGCAATATGTAAGAGCTAAAACTATAAAACAAATAGAAACAAAATAATCATAGAATTAGAATAAATTAAAATAAGTGACATTCAAAGAAAGCAGAAGAAATATCATTCCTTGCTGTTTTTAATTCGTTATTTATTTCTCTGTTGATTGCTCTATAGAACATCAGGTGGTTTTTACTAATCTATACTATTATTAAATAACATGAGATTTAACACAAGTTAGATGTTTCTTTTTTTTTTTTTTAGATGTTTCTTTATGATGTCTGAAATTATGATCATAGCACTGCAAACTGTTTAGGATCCTTTTGAAAGTATCTAATTTTTTTAATTGAAATGTAAGTTGATGTATAATATTATGTCTGTTGCAAGTGTACTACATACTGATCAGATATCTGCCTATACTATGAAATGGTCACTACAGTCAGTTTAGTAATCATTTGTTCCCATACAGAGTTATTACAGTATTATTGACTATAATCCTTGTGCTGTATACTGTATCCTCCTTGGCTTTATTTTATTACTGGCAGTTTGTACCTCTTAATTCTCTTCACCTATTTTGCCAAACCCTTCCGCCTCTTCCCCTCTGGCAACCACCAGTTTGCTCTCTATATCTATGAGTCTGTTTTCATTTTGCTTTGCTTATTTGTTTTGTGTTTTGGATTCCACATATAAGTGAGATGATATGGTATTTGTCTTTGTGTCTGACATTTCACTAAGCACAATGCCCTCGAGATCCATCCATGTTGTCACAAATGGCAAGTTATGATCTGTCTTTTACGTGTTGGACACAGCAAGACATCACATGGTCTGGTATTTAAGTGTTATTTGACAATAACAAAAGCCTTATCAAAGGCAAATATAGATGGCCTTTAGGAACTTGTTGCAGTTTTTAATTATCCTTGTGTCTCTTCTAAACATTTCTATAATAATTTTTGCCTTTCTTCATGCCTGGTACATAGGTGTTCAGTGATTGCTTATTGGAAGAATAAATACTGTGTAAGAGAAGCAAAATAGGTGTGGTGATTGTGAAAATAAATTCCAAATTGTGCAGTTCTTTCAGGCATTTCCAGCAGTTAAATATTGCTGCTACAAATGGTAATAATGAGAAGTGCTGGTGTACCTTTTAGAGCTCAAAAACATGTTTATACTAGCTTGTTTCTGATAAAACAGTAACTGCATGGGAATGATTTGATCCCATTGGACTGTGTTCATGTAATTGTTGGATTATTAAAGCGTTTAATTAGTATTTCAGTAAGTGCTGACATAAATACATCACTTTGTCTCTTGTTCCTAATTATGCAATATTGTGGGAAGTGGACCAGTATAATAGAAGAGAGGTGTTTCAGTCCCCTCGGTAATGTCATCTTAATTAAGATCAAAGAGTTCTTAAGTTTCATGTGTTTTGGAAAATGTCAAAGTAACAACAGTTTTTTGCTGTTTTACACTTGGCTTGATCGATTAAATTGGCTAATAGAGAGGAAGCAGATAATTCAAATTGCTTTTACATTTTAAAGACTCTTTAAATGGAAAATAGAAAAGACAGAGGTAGATAAATGATGTGTATATTATTTACAAGGAAATTTAATTCAGTCTAGCAGTGGCTTTGAGTATAAGTACTACTCTTCAGTTGTAGATAAGATAATGCATGCAGTATAATCTCAAGTAACTAGAGACAGAATGAAACTGATATTTTGAATTAGCTGTGCATTATTTAGTATGTCTGATAAAACAACAGCATATATCTGATGCTTTTACCACCACTTATATAACACTCTGTACTCCAGGTAAGTAGATATATTGGTCCTAGGTGAACTTTTCTACAGTCAAGAATTGTGGGCATTCTTTGTAAATTCAACACCCACAAGCTTAACCTACAGATAAGAGAATGGCAGGGGAGGCGGAAGCAGTGATAAGAAAGAAAACTGAAGGAACAGAGAAACAAACAAGACCTGAAACTGTGAGAAATAACGTGGATTTTTTTTCACTGTAACTATTCACTGTAAGTATTGTAAAAGAGGAAAAAGCGCAGATCATCAAAAGTTTGTAGTATTAAATACAAATAAATGTAAACTTTCACTTTCTAATACGAACAAAGTCAAACTACAAAGATTAAAAATGGAAGCTAGAAATGCTAATGTCAAGTTTTCCTTCTAGTAAACCTTTCTAGACCGTCTGTGATTTGGACCTAGCCAGCATATGTTGGTCCTTTTCAATTCTGTCCCCAATTCTGGCATACAGTACCTGGAGCTAAGAGGTGCTTAATAAATGATGTTTATATTTGATCTTTATTCTCCCTTATGATGTGACTTGCTAAATTGCCATATTCCTCCTTTGTTTTATTTTCGATTCTATTTCTCCTTTACCTTATAATCTGTTTCTTCTCTTTTCTTGTATCATGTTCAAGCTTGTTTAATATTTTTTAAAATTTTCAATCTTTTGAAACATTTTTTCTAATAAAAGCAGATAAAGCAGTCATCTTCCTGGGTCCATTAGTTTGCCTGTTCTCCTTGAGTTTTAATGTGTAATATTCTTAGAGTCTTGTATTTCTAAATTACACACTACTATTTAAAATAGTATTTTAAAAATGTGTCTTATTTTGATTATTATGGTAATTTTCAGTTTTGTTACATTTTGATCATAAATAGGGTCTCTCTGCCTTTTTTTTTTTTTTTAATGTGTTTTATTTTATTCTTTGGCCATGCCACGTGACTTAAGGGATCTTAGTTCCCCAACCAGGGATCAAACTCAGGCCCTCGGCGATAAGAGTGTGGATGGAGTCTTAACCATTGACCTGTCAGGGGATTCCCTGACCTATATATGATTTGGGGGTTTTGGAACTTTGAGATTTTCTTTTTAGCAAATTGCATTATCATTTTTCAGAAAGGTTCTGTGTGCATTGAAAAAGAATGTATTCTCTATTTGGAAAAAAATTTGTATCTATTCTGGTCTAATTCTGTTTTCCTGATTTTCTTTTATCTGTTTTGAATCTTTATTCTTATTTATTTTTCATGTTATCAGAATACAGTCTCTATTTTTGGCCCCAGTACAAGTGAATTGTGCTGATTATTTTATACCCTTAAATGCCCTGAATAAAATGACTTTGTTTTGGTCCATATACTTGAATGATCACTGCTGGACATAGAATTCTCATTTTAAATAGCTTTTCCCTAAGAAACTGCAGATCTTTGTTGTCCTCTAGTATTTTATGTTGCTGGTGAGGTAGCTCACATTCTGTTTTAGTGCTTTATCCCTGATAACTGCTCCCCAGTAATAGCCAACCATGTCTTAATACTGTTTTGATATTTAGTATTTTACCATCTCTAAGTAGCTCTAGGCCAGCTTTCCTTTGCCTGAATCACGTTTGATATCTATCCTGTTGCTGTGCTTCCTACACCTGTCTCAGCTCCTGGTGCTTTTTATGAAAGAACCATGATTCCCCTCTCCTTAATTCCATACCATGGACATGATTGGCTTGAAATGTGCAGTCATTCTCATTGCTTGCTTTGACATAGACTCTGACCCTTGTTGAGCCCAATTGAGGTCAGCTTCCTTATTTCCATTTGTTCTGTCTCCTTTTCTGTGGTTTGATCCTTGGGTGTAGCCATGAAGCGTATCCCCTTTATGCAGCACTGAGTCTCAGGTGGGCAAGATGAAGATACTAATTCAGGAGGACTTGGCTTAGCCTCTAGTGGGTCTTTGGTATAGCTGCCTGTGGCACTGGTACAGGGACTCAGTCTCATTATGTGGACCTAGTATTCAGCATCGGTCTTTTGGTCACAATAGGTAGAATGAAAATTTGGATTAACATGGCCCAGACTTCTTTTAGAGTCAAGTGGATGATGGGAATACTCAAGGTGACAAGTGTGGTGACCTGAATTAGCAAGATACAGGGCTGTGTGCTGACAACTGGCCAGTATCTTTTCTGCCATCATAGCCACCCATCATTACAGCCACTCATCAGAAGCTGATTTCTTTTTAGTGCTCATGACTCTTAATTTGAGAAGTGACATCAGAATCAGATGCTAAGGATAGAGGATGGTTTTGGAAATATGGTGAGATTTTTCAGATACATGCATTATTAGATATGTTGATTTTAAAGCACGAACCATGTGGCTTTAGAAGCTTTGTCCTGTATTACATGAAATTTAAGCCACTTGTCAGTCTGGTCTTGGGCCTGGAATTTCCTCATCCTGTTTTACACTTTCGGAAGTCCTAGGGAAGGTAGTTTAGAATTTCTTAGTGAAATGTTTTTCTAAAAATGATTAAAAGTGAACCTTTGTGCAAAGTCATTCTGGAAGGTGTGTGTATGAACACGTGCCCTAATATCATTTTAGTACAGGTTGTCAGTCTAGACCTCTATGAAACTGGCCAGTATTAACAGGCACTGCCGAATGAGCAATTGGGAGGGTGTCAGGGTGCCATGTGGAGAGAGGAAGGGGCATTGGCTGGCTGAAGAGTGTACTCTTCAGGGTGCCATAATTAGTGAGCAGATGGGGTCAGTGAATCTGCAAACTAGCAGAGGTGAGGTCAGGGGATAGGGCTAGTTTGGATGAAATGTGTAGTACTGTAAAAATAATAGTGACCACTTATTGAGGATGGACTATGTGACTTGACTGCTGAATATATAGCAAAACTGGAGAGGTGATTGACTGGAGTGGGCAGTGGCAGTCGTGCAGAGAAGTTTCTAAAGGCCTTTTTTTGTTGTTGCTGGACATGATGTCAGTCCTTTACATATGTTATCTTACTACAGCCATAAAACCAAGGTACTATTACTATTATTTTCATCTTTAAAATGTGAAAATTGAGTCTCAGCGGTTAAGTGAATTGTTCAAAGTTATACAGCTAGTGATTGCTAGAGCCAAGATTTGAAACATATCTGTCTGATGCCAAAGCTTGTGCACTGTGTGCAGCAGATGAGATAAGACCTGTGGGGTAATATGTATCTTAAATTCTTTTCTTGAATTCTGGGGGGAAAAAAAGGCTCTTAAGTTTGTCCCACTCTGTCTTAACAGACAGACTTAACAGGAACTTTGTCATGAATGGAAATTTGCAAGTAGCTCTTACATTTAAGATTTGTGTTTGGGATGAGGGCTGGTATGTTCAGTATCCATCCAACAGTGCATCTGAGTGAGTTGCTATATTGTTACAGTCGAGCCCACATCACACATATGCTGCCATGTCAGGAGAGTTGGCTTCTTTCAAAGGCAGGTTGTTTTATCAGACTGGAAAGGTTTAAGTGTGGGTATTTTATCAGAACCACAGAAAATTCAGTGTATATGACCTAAGCATGGTTGATAAAGTTGTTATTAGTGTTTCTCTCTATATAAAAGAACATGCTAAATCAAAACCCAAGATGGAAATACATGATAAAGTTGGCTCTGATTCAGATGGCTTCGCTTTTATTCTTGGATCTATGGATGGGTAGGCATTGCTTATGTGGAGAGTTGTGTTCTTAGAAGTCACTGCATACATCAAATATGTTCCAAATGGGCAACCACCCCCTCATAGGTTAAAGCATGATTTTTGCGTAAGATTTCATAACTGAGGGAGCACTGAGGTTTGTAGTTGAATAATAAGCACAATTGTAGATCACACTGCAGAGATTTTGAGCTATTCTTACCTTGGGGCCTTGGTCAACCTGCCCCCCCCCCCATACACACACACAAGGCTTTTGCTGCCCTTGTTCTGTCCAGCAAACTGATTTACCATTTCTAATTTGAATTTCTAGAGAATGGAATTTATGGTTTTTTTGATGTTTCTCTCCACCCCATCTTATTTCTCTTGTTGATTTCAGCTCTTTTTCAGTATTTTTTTCTTATTTTTAATTAAAAATTTTAACTTTTTTAAAATTGGGAGATAATTGCTTTATAAGTTGTGTTGGTTTCTGCTGTACACCATTGTGAATCAGCTGTAAGTATACATGTATCACCTCCCTCTTGAGCCTCCCTCCCACCCCCCACCTTTTTTCAGTATTGATCCATCATTTCCTATCTGTGTTCCCATGTATGCAAAGCCAACAAGATGTAATGGTGGCACCGATATTAGTGGCAAGGGATTAGCATCTCTGAAGGGCGGAATTGTGTGTGTGTGTTGGGGCAGGTGGATTTGAGAACAATGTAATAACAATGCTGTTGAAATAAAATGTGGATGGATCCAACTAAGGCTATGTGAAATCTCAAAACCAGAGCATGGGTAGTGGTCCTGCACATGGACTGCAGGCATTAGCCATTTTTCATATGTTTAGAACCACTTACAAATTCTTGGCTTTGATGAGCCCCACAGTTGACAGGGATTCAGTTTAGTGCCACTAACTCAGTTTAGCCACAGTTTGTGCCACTCCTTGGAATATGAGGGGAGAATGTAACTGAGAGATCCTCTTTTTGGGGTGGGTAACTGAAATGGTAACCCACTCCAGTGTTCTTGCCTGGAGAATCCCAGGGACGGGTGAGCCTGGTGGGCTGCCATCTATGGGGTCGCACAGAGTCGGACACGACTGAAGCAACTTAGCAGCAGCAGCAACATAAAATTTGCTGTCTTAACCCTTTTTAAGTGTGCAGTTCAGTGGTGTTAAGTACATTCGCACAGTTGTGCTCTCATCACTACTGTCTGTTCCCAGAGAGCTCTTTCATGGTGCTGAGATGCTTTCCTTCATAAAGATGTTGAGTGGTGTCGTCTGGAACTTGCTGCGATGATGGAAATGTTCTGGAAATGTTCTCTTTCTACAATGTCCAGTGTGATCGCCATTAGCCTCATGTGGCTGTTGAGCGTTTTGCATGTGGCTAGTAAGGAACCAAAATTTTAATTATATTTCATGAAGTTTTACTTTAACTAGTCGCTGCAGAAGAGGATTCGTAAGACTTCAGGGACCCTAGTGCCGCACTGACACCGGAGAGGTCCTGCTGGACAGGCCTCGATGCTTCCAGAGGCCTCGCTGCTCACTGTCCAGGGCTAACTAGGGCTGCATTGTCTCATAGAAATAATAATAGAATTCTTAATCGGCTGTTTCAAGTACAAGTATTAGTTCTGTATTTCTGGCCAGCAGAGTGGGCTAAATGAATTTTTTGGGTGACCTGAGAACCTAATTATAATCAGTATCAGTTCAATTGCTCAGTCGTGTCCGACTCTTTGCCACTGCATGAACCACAACACGCCAGGCCTCCCTGTCCATCACCAACTCCCCGAGTCCACCCAAACCCATGTCCATTGAGTCGATGATGCCATCCAACCATCTCATCCTCTGTCACCCCCTTCTCCTGCCCTCAATCTTTCCCAGCATCAGGTTCTTTTCAAATGAGTCAGCTCTTTGCATCAGGTGGCCAAAGTATTGGAGTTTCAGCTTCAGCATCAGTCCTTCCAGTGAGTATTCAGGACTGATTTCCTTTAGGATGGACTGGTTGGATCTCCTTGCAGTCCAAGGGGCATTCAAGAGCCTTCTCCAGCACCACAGTTTAAAAACATCAATTCTTCAGCGCTCAGCGTTCTTTATAGTCCAACTCTTATATCCATACATGACCACTGGAAAAACCATAGCCTTGACTAGACAGACCTTTGTTGACAAAGTGATCTCTCTGCTTTTTAATATGCTGTCTAGGTTGGTCATAACTTTCCTTCCAAGGAATAAGCGTCTTTTAATTTTATGGCTGCAGTCACCCTCTGCAGTGATCTTGGAGCCCAGAAAAATAAAGTCAGCCACTGTTTCCACTGTTTCCCCATCTATTTGCCATGAAGTGATGGGACTGGATGCCATGATCTTAAGTTTTCTGAATGTTGGGCTTTAAGCCAACTTTTTCACTCTCCTCTTTCACCTTCATCAACAGGCCTTTTAGTTCTTCTTCACTTTCTGCCATAAGGGTGGTGTCATCTGCATATCTGAGGTTATTGATATTTCTCCTAGCAATCTTGATTCCAGCTTGTGCTTCCTCCAGCCCAGCGTTTCTCATGATGTACTCTGCATATAAGTTAAATAAGCAGGGTGACAATATACAGCCTTGACGTACTCCTTTTCCTATTTGGAACCAGTCTGTTGTTCCATGTCCAGTTCTAACTGTTGCTTCCTGACCTGCATACAGGTTTCTCAAGAGTCAGGTCAGGTGGTCTGGCATTCCCATCTCTTTCAGAATAGCATTGTTTTTTGATAAAATCCTTAACTGTAGTCTGTACCGGTTGATTTGCCATCTGTGGACCTCCGTCTTCTTGAAGAGACTTGCCATGTGTTGTATTTCCCCAGGTTCCCTCCACAGAGGGTTGCAACACAATGTATGTAAGGCAGATTTAATACATATTCACTCCTAACTGGTGTGTCAGAGATAATTCCATCACTACATACTGAATATGCAGAGGACATTTCACTGTGCTGGCTGTGGGTTGACATGTGACATTTCCTTTTCTCCTTTATTCTGATTTCCCATTATTCACCCATTGCCCATCCTCTTAGGACCATAAACCCTAGAAGTACATTCTCTCCTGGAATCCACAGCAGTTGACCTCTCTATAAACGTAGAAATCTTGAGAAAAGGAGCATTCCTTGTGGTTTCCATCTATTCATTATGGTTTGTTCTCAGTAAGGTGAAGTCGGCTGATTCTGAGGACCACTGGTGGTCTGTTTGTTGCCTGAATTATTTGGCTGTTCCTAAAGATGCCATTATTCCTGCTTTATCAGTGCTCATGAGTCAATACTATACATGTATTGAATAGGTATCGTTAAAGAGAAACACAGATAAAACAAAATCATGTATTGTTCAGTTGGTGAAAAGGTTTTGACCAGAGGCTCACAGAAACCTAACTCTATATTTCCTCTGGGAGTTTAGTATTCACTAATTCAGTACAGTGACTTAACAGAACATAACCACTGCAGATAACAAGAATCAGCTGTACTTGCAAATTATATTAAGTGCAAAAAAGGAAACAGGATGCTGTGATAGAGAGTAATTGATAAGAAAGAGACCTTCTTTTTAGTTTGGACCTTTTCGGAGGTAACATTGAAGTGGAGATCCATGGAACAAATAGACAAAGAATATTTCAGGCAGAAGTAATGGCTCTAAAATGGAAGGAGCTTGATGTATTTAAGGAAATGAAAGCAAATCATTGT
This sequence comes from Giraffa tippelskirchi, assembly GCF_054371585.1. Taxonomy (NCBI): domain Eukaryota; kingdom Metazoa; phylum Chordata; class Mammalia; order Artiodactyla; family Giraffidae; genus Giraffa; species Giraffa tippelskirchi. The sequence continues at coordinate 216,218,155 of NC_137275.1, forward strand.
AGCTGGAGGAGCGTAACAGAGAAGTTGGAAAAGAAAGCAACAATTTGATTATGTTACCTTTTGGAGACCACACTGAGAAATTTAGTTTTGGAATATCTAATATGAAGTCATTGGCAGGTTTTAATTGTGGGGGTGAGAAGATCTGTTGTTTTTTTTTTAATAAAATTCACAAGATTTGCAGGTGAGGGTTTTTTAAAACATAATTTTATTTATGTATTTAGCTATTTTGGCTGCACTGGATCTTTGTTGCTGTGCATGGACTTTCTCGAATTGCGGAGAGCAGGGGCTACTCTTCATCTCAGTGCCCAGGTTCGCATTGTGGTGGCTTCTCTTGTTGCAGAGCACGGGCTGTAGGGTGCATGGGTTCAGTAGTTGTGGCACATGAGCTTAACTGCTCCATGGCACGTAGGATCCTCCCGGGCCAGGGATGGAATCAATGTCCCCTGCATTGCAAGGCATACTCACAACCCCTGGACCACCAGGAAAGCCCTGCTTTAAAAAGATAATTATATCTGCTGTGGGGGGAATGGATTGAAGATGGCAAGGGGTAAAATGGAGAAATAAGAAGCATCACCATCCATATTCAGTAATTGTCAAACCTGCCTATTTTACCTCCTGAATAGTTCTTAACTCTGTCCCCTCCCCTCTGTTTCAATTCACCATCTTTGTCTGATCTGCTCCCACAACTTCACAACTGATAGCACTCTGCCTGAACCCTGTCCCACCCATTTTTCCATGCCACTGTCTTCCTTAAAACCCTCTAGTGATTCCCTTGGCTGTCTGGTCCTCTTTGCCTTTCAAGCACCAGCCATCACTATGATTTGTACCCCATAGACAGAACTTTTTTGGACCCATTTGGCTCTTTGTTTATGAATCTTTCTCCACCTACCATCTCATGCAGAGTTAGATGCACTTGGTATGTGCTCCCATGGTACCCAAAGCAAGACCCTGATACTTAATCATTTTCTGTCTTTGTCATCTGTGAATTGGCCAGGTACTTAACTTTCTTTTTCAGTATTAGACTGTGAATTTTCTATATTTTGATTTTGAATCCCCAACATCCATCACAGTTTTTAGATTATAGTAAAGAAAAAATGTTTGTTGCATGGATCTGTTAATGTTTTATAATTTCTTGGCTAGTGTTAGGTGATAGCTTATATTGTATTCTTTTTGTGGATGAAATTATAGAAATAAAACAAGTGTCACATAACATAAATGTTCATTTATTCATTCCAAAAATGTTTATTAAAGTCCTTGGAAAACAGTGGAGTATGAGTAGGGAAAAAACAAAGTCCCTTCTGTCCTGGAACTTAGATGTGTGTGTAATCTGTCTGTCCCTGTGTATCCATTTTGATCTCTCTGTCTCTCTCTCTCTCTACACACACACACATACACACGGTTGACCCTTGAACAACACATGTTTGAACCACATGGGTCCACTTACACTCAGATATTTTTCAGTGGTAAACACTATGCTACTACATGCCCTGCAATTGTTTGGGTCTGTGGACATGGAGGAAGGACAGATACAGAGGGGACTGACTATAAATTATATCTGGATGAGCTCCCATGTTGTTCAAGGGTTATCTGTGTATTTGTATGTGTGTGTGTATAAGTACATGTATGTATGCACATGTATCTGTATATATACATGCCCTTTTAATTCTGAATAGTTTTTGATCTTACAGAAAAGCAGTGAAGACAGTACAAGGAGTTCTCATATACCCCATATCCAGTTTCCCCTATTATTAACATCATACATTAGCAGCATATGTTTGTTACAGTTAATGAACCAATACTGATACTAAATACTGATACTAAAGTCCATTCTTTATTCCGAATCCTTAGTTTTTTCCTAATCTCCTTTTTCTGTCCAGGATCCTATTCATGACCTCATTATATTTGGCATCATACCCTTTTCGGCTTCTCTGAGCATGGCAGTTTTTCAGAGTCTTTGTTTTTGATGACCTTGACAGTTTTCAGGAGTGATGGTGCATTCTGTGGAGTTGAGAATGCCCCTCAATTTGGATTTGTCTGATATTTTTTTCATGACTAGATGGGAATTATGGGTTCTTAGGGGGCAGACTACAGTGGTAAAGTGCCGTTTTCATCACATCATGTTAATGGTACATGCTGTCAACATGCATTATCACTGTTGAGGCCTTGACTCAGATATCACTTGGCTGAGGTAGTGTTTATCAGTTTTTTACAGACTAAAGTACTCCCCTCTTCCCTGGCCACCATTCTTTACTTTTTGGAAGGAAGTCATTATGTGGATGCCACATTTAAGGGGTGGGGAATGATGCTCCACCTTCCTGAGGAAGCTGCCTTTACATAAGGTTTTCTGAATTCTTCTGTACAGTAGACTTGTCTCTACTCTCCCATTTATTAGCAATCATTTATTTATATCAGTATGGACTGATGGATATTTATTTTATGACTTTGGTTTATAATCCAATTCTACTTTATTTTATTGCTGAAATTGTTCTACTTTGGGCCATTTGGAGCTCTTTAAATTGGCTCTTTGTTCCTTTGGCATATTCCTGTAGGTTTGTGCTTTCAGCATTTTCTTATTTTCTGATAATATAAGGGTGCTCGAGTATCCTTTTTGTTGAAAATTTAGTTTCCCTTCAGTGATTTCATATAGAGTTTGAAAATAATTTGATGTGCTTATAGGGCTTCCCTGATGGCTCAGATAGTAAAGGATCTGCCTGCAATGCAGGAGACCCAGGTTCGATCCCTGAGTTGGAAAGATCCCCGGGAGAAGGAAATGGCAACCCACTCTAGTATTCTTGCCAGGATAATCCACAGCCAGAGGAACCTGGTGGGCTACAGTCCATGGGGTTGCAAAGAGTTGGACACTACTGAGCAACTGATGAATTTAAGACTATTATTAGGTAGATAAAACATCTTTCAATATTGATTGGTTTTATTTCTGTGATGGTTTATGTAGCTACTTCTCATGTGCTTAGTTGCTTCAGTCGTGTCCAACTCTTTGCAACCCCATGGACTGTAGCCTGCCAGGTTCCTCTGGCCATGAGGATTCTCCAGGCAAGAATACTGGAGTGGATTGCCATGCCCTTCTCCGGGGGATCTTCCCAACCCAGAGGTCAAACCCAGGTCTCCCTCATTGCAGGCAGATTCTTTGCCACTTGAGCCATCAGGGAAGCCCAGCTACTTCTCATAGATAAATATATATATGAGTATGAGTTTTCTCAGAATATATTATGTTTATGATCAGTTTTATACTTTCAGTTTGTTCAGATGTAATTTTTGCTTTGCAACTCATATTAGAGAATTTTTACATTTCTCTGGCTTTCAGAGAAATTTATGGTTGCCAGTAGCTGAGCAGATATAATTATGCTGGAAGTGTTTCAGTGATTATGTATGCTGAGTGGTAAGATTGCTTAGTCTAAAAAAGGACTCCATAATATTTGGCTTTGGGTTATAATTACCAGTCGTACTTGCCAGAAATTAAGTTTAGCTTTTAGAAGCCTGGAATTCTTCATATGTTTATCTCTAACTAAATATTTCAGAGACTGTTATGAAACTGTCAGTAATTCTATTATGTATTATATGTTCAGCTTATTCTTGAGTTACAACTGATGGAATAACGAATGACATGTGATTATACAACACCATGGGAAATGCTTAAGATAACGGCATGTAAACAGTAATACTTAGTTTGATTACAACTTTTGTTTAAAAGGAAATCTGACTGACCCCAAGTACAAATAAAAGACTAGAAGGTAAAAACTGAAATTGTTAATAGTGAATGCCTATTCTGTCACTTATTCTGTAGCGTGACACAGCTTTCCTGTTATTTTCCAATTTTAAAAAAGTTGGCATGTGTTGCTTGTTTAATGAGGAAATGAGGGCATTTTTTTGAATTTTGGGAAAAGGATTTCTATTAGTTGAGAATTTGTTTGCTCCATTCTGAATATTGAAAGTTAAATGACCTTTAAAAAATATTCTGTAATTTGGTTGGTTTCTCCACGGATGATCTGGTGAGCCAGTTCTTATTTTTATAATAATAATACAGTTTACAAATTTAGACTGTATCCTATTTCATTTACAATCTTTATTGTCCTTCAATTATAAACACAAGTGGATCAGAGGTTAACATTTGGTGTTGATGTATTGAAACCAGGACTTCGGTAATGTCATCGCTCTGCTGGGGCAGTGGTGGAGACACAGGCCCCAAAGGCCCCACAGGCCACGGAAGCCTTAGCTGCTTTGCTGCTGCCACCGCTGCCAACAAGAGGGACCACATTTCGAGAGACAGCCTTACATTCCTCTCATAAGGGACTGATGGCCTCAATAGATACCTCGGGGAGCCTCTCTGGATTAAAAATACCTGTGCTATCTACTTTGATGTATTTTTTATTTTTTAGCTTCTGGTGATGAAGGGTAGGTGAACTGAGCCTTGGAAGTTGCAGAGTAGCTTTTGCAGACTGATGTCTCTGGGTATCCTCAGGATAGGTCATAGGTAGGTGATTGTAGTTTACAAACATGTTCCAGCCTTCAAAAAATTTGCAAGAGTAACATAAAGGCAGATGCGTTTACAATCTTTTCTTTTTGTAAAGCCTTAAAAAAAAAAGTAGACCATACTTTTCTTTCCAACTTTATGTTTAGAGATACATTCAAAGGAACATTATTTTGGCCTTAAGCCAGAGGAAGATTTCTTCTTTTCTGTAAGACCCTTGTCTGCCACTAGGAAGTATTTTGACATGCAAGAGAAGAGAGACTGGAGTAATTATTTCCTTGGTTGCCTCCTGGGCTGTTTTAATAGAAGATTCTGATTCATATATAAAATAGTGGTGTCATTCCCACAGCATTTGGTAACCTAGCTCTGGAGTTAGGATTGCAACATCAAAACCGGGGTCTGCATTCTAGTAGTACTCTCATTTCATGATGTGAGGGTTGTTAGTTCCTCCAGTCTGCTGGTGTGCCAGTGTGTGGTATCAGCTTGTCCTGTGTCTTGATAGGAGAATGTACCTTTTAGTAGAATGCCCATGAATTCTTCATAATGGGATTGGTCAGTACACTAAAGTGATAAAAAACTACAAAACTGCAGTGTTTCTTTTCTTAATAATGGTCCTTGGAGTAGCCCTTCAAAATCATTGCAATAAAACCTAGCTATTCCCAAAATTATTTCAAAATTGAGAAATAACTATATATCATATAATAAAAAACTATTGTTAACTTGTGGTCATGTTTACTTTATCCATCTTTATGTGTATATGTATACATGAAATTGTGTGCATATGCCCATGCATACTTTCTCACTGAACCATTTGAAAGTAAGTTGCAGACATGACACATCATGGCTTTCTTTTTAAGTAGTTTGTCTAAACAGACCATCTGTTGCACAGCTACTACTCCCTTACCCTCCTGTTACCTTCTCCTCACATTAGCACCCCAATCTGGGTAACTCATATTGACATCCTAGTATGTAGCCTTCCATATTTATTCCATGCTCTTATAAGTACACATACACATATATTCATATATGCAATTTTGTCTTGTTTTACAGAGATGAAATCATATGCACATTTTTCTGCATCTTGCTTTCCTTATATAAGCATACTTTGGGGAACACCTTTAAAAAAAGAAGTCAGTTGATACCACTGTAACTAATTTGTTTTTAATAACTTTCAGATATATTTCACATACTATAAATATGCCCATTTAAGCTAAATTATGCAATGGTTTTTCATATATTCATAGAATTTTGCAATCTGATCACTCTCAATCAATGAGAACATTTTATCACCCTAAAAAGAAACCTGGTATGTATTAGTGTTTACTTTCAGTTTCCCCTCAAACTCACTCCTGTTTGTAAGCAAACAGTAGTCTACATTCTGTCTTTATAGGTTTGCCTACTCTACCCATTTCATGTAAATGTGATATGTACGCTTCCCTGGTGGCTCAGACGACAAAGAATCTGCCTGCATTGTGGGAGACCTGGGTTCAGTCCCTGGGTCGGGAAGATCTGGAGATGGGACTGGCTACTCACTCCAGTATTCTGGCCTAGAGAATTTCGTGGTCAGAGGAACCTGGCGAGCTACAGTCCATGGGGTCGCAAGGAGTTGGACACGACGGAGTGACTAACACTTTTGCTTCACTTTCAGTCCTATAAGTGACTTATTTCACTTGAGATAATGTTTTCAAGGTCCATCCATGGACCATTAAGATAATGTTTTCAAGCTCCCAATCCTGTGGAGCTCCTGCAGTCATCCCCTGCTGGCCTTCAGAGCCAAATAATCTGGGGGCTCCTCTTTTTGGTGCTGGATCGCACACAGTCAGGGGCCTAACTGCGGGGCTCAGAACTCTCACTCCTGCAAGAAAACCTCTGTAATATAATTATTCTCTAGTTTCTGGGTCGCCCACTGAGTGGGTATGGGGTTTGATTATATCATGAGTCCACCCCTCCTATTAGTGATTTTGTCTTTATGTCTTTAGTTGTAGAGGATCTTTTCTGGTATATTTCAGTCTTTTCTAATAATGATGGTTGTTCTGCAGATTGTGATTTTGGTGTTCTCATGAGAAGAGGTGAGCTTAGGGTCCTTCTACTCTCCAGAATATTTTTAATCATAAAAAGACTAACTTTGGGGTGCTAATCCTGGAGGCTGGAAAGTCCAGAGTCATGGCACTGGCTGATTCGAAGTCTAATAAGATCTCTCCTCCTCATTCACAGGCATCTTCTTACTGTGTCCTTGTATTGTAGAGCTAGGCTAGCACATTTTGAGCAGTTTGAATGATAATGATGATTAGACTATTAGTTTCTAATTTTTTATGGCAATCTTATGTTCTAGTTTTAAGATTTTATGTTTTGGGATAAATACTGTTTATTGTATTAAAGAAGTTCTCTTCTAACAGTAAAATTTTTAGTTAAGTAAAACAGAACCATCAAATCAGAGAATTAATGGAAAAAAATCTGATGAAAAACAATTCTAAAAAGTAGAACAGAAATGATTAATGAAGACAGAGAGTAGTAATCAGCTGATGGGATTGCTAGAAGTTCTTACATTCAGGCAAAAAAAAAAATCCTGTTAGTCCTGAATGTATGCCAAATCAATATAGAGTGTTAGAGTAAAAGAAGAAAAGCAGAGAGATCTAAGAAATACTGGGATGGTACTGGTGCATGCCCAAATAGGTTTCATTGGGTAAATCCTAGGGCTAATGTATGCTTGGAGATAAAAGCCCTTCTAGAGGGAAGCATGCCAATTCACCAATAAAAGCATATATTCTTAGCACCATTTAAAGGAATGTTCATTTTGTCATAGGTTAAAACATTGGATAGGTTAGTTGCCTTGAGAAATAATACTCTTCTTGAATATATACATTGAATATGATTATAGTCTTATGAATATATTCTTAACAAATTTATTGATATTCATTACATTTTAAACTGAGCTCAAAATTTCCCATTATGGTCAAGCGTACAGGCCATGAATATGAATATATGCTGATGAAAATATGAATATCATCTTAATGAATAGTGTTGATATTCATTAAATTTTAAACCAGGTTCAAAAATGTCCCAATATGGTCAAGAACATAGCTCATGAATATGAATATAAACTTATGAAAATGTTCATGAATATATTGGTATTCATTAATTTTTAACCTGCGTTAAAATGTTTTCCCAGTAGGGCAAAGAAGAATATATTCGTGAATATATTCATGAGGAGGGTATATTCATGAATGTAATCTTATAAAGAATATATTCACTTTTATTGAATATATTTGTTAAGAATATATTCATAAGAAAACTAAACCACTCTATAGTTCTTCCTTTTTTTTGTAAATTAAGTAGTTCTTAAAATGCCGCTTTGAAGCAAAGCAGCAAATACTAAATACTAAAGCAAATACTGAAATTTCACTGGAATCTTCAAAGAGTGAAAGTATAAGTATGGTACACTTAGTGAGTTGATCTGTTTATGAATTGGCTCCTAGTGAATAGTTTTTTGGCAAATTAATTTAGAGCCCTCTCAACATCAGGTGTGCATGCATGCTCAGTTCACCCGTCTGACTCTCTGCGATCCCATGGATTAGCCTGCCAGGTTCCTCTGTCCTTCACTATCTCCCTGAGTTTGCTCAGATTCATATCCATTGAGTTGGTTATGCTATCCAACCATCTCATCCTCTGCTGCCCCCTTCTCCTCCTGCTGTGAATCTTTCCCAGCATCAAGGTCTTTTCCAATGAGTCAGCTCTTTGTTTCAGGTGGCCAGAGTATTGGAGCTTCAGCTTCAGCATCAGTCCTTCCAATGAATATTCAGAGTTGATTTCCTTCAGGATTGACTGGTTTGATCTTCTTGCAGTCCAGGGGACTCTCACGTGGAAGGGACTGTAGCAAATAGCATCTGTTTCAGTCCCCTGATTTCTTCTTCCGAGTAAGGTTCAGGCTCTTTAGCTTAGCTTTTGTAACTCTCCATATTATTTCAATCTGTTTTTCTTAACTCACTCTGCCATGTTGCTTATCCACTCCTTTCTCAAGCAAATGAAAATGTTTGCTCTTCTCTGTACACCTTGAACTTCCCACCTTCTTGCCTTTACTCAACATTGTCTCCTGCGTATAATTCTGACATTCTGCATATCCCAACCCTATCCATTTAGTTAGTCTAAGTATTTGTTGAAGCCTCATTATGTGGCTGGCACTGGGCTCAGAGCTGAGAGTGTGATGAATAAAATCGTGCTCAGAGTGGATTTGAAAAGCCACTTCTGTTAACACTCTAACAGAGGTGAACATTTAAGTAGGGTAACATCAAGTCCCAGAGGAGCAAATGAAGTGGCACCTATGGAGCCTTTGGGCAGGTGGCGAGTAGGGGAACGGGGTTGAAGAAATGACTCTAAATCATTGATTCTCATGGAATTGGGATAGAAGAAAGCATTTGACAGTGTCTGGAGACATTTTTGGTTGTCACAACTTGAGTGGGAGGGAGTGTGCTGCTCACTTCTAGTGGGTAGAGGCCAAGAATGCAGTACAATATCCTATGCACAGAACGGTCACCACAACAAAGAGTTATCCTGTCCAAATGTCAGTGGTGCTGATGGGTGAAAAACTTCTCACTAAGTCAAGCTGCAAAGATTGAGTAGGATGATATTTCGGTTCAGTTCCGTCGCTCAGTCGTGTCCGACCCTTTGCAACCCCATGAATTGCAGCACGCCAGGCCTCTCTGTCCATCACCAACTCCAGGGGTCCATCCAAACCCATGTCCATCGAGTCGGTGATGCCATCCAACCATCTCATCCTCTGTCATCCCCTTCTCCTCCTGCCCCCAATCCTTCCCAGCATTAGGGTCTTTTCCAATGAGTCAACTCTTCGCATGAGGTGGCCAAAGTGTTGGAGTTTCAGCTTCAACATCAGTCCTTCCAATGAACACCCAGGACTGATCTCCTTTAGGATGGACTGGTTGGATCTCCTTGCAGTCCAAGGGACTCTCAAGAGTCTTCTCCAACACCACAGTTCAAAAGCATCAATTCTGCGGTGCTCAGCTTTCTTTACCGTCAAACTCTCACATCCATACATGACCACTGGAAAAACCATAGCCTTGACTAGACGGACCTTTGTTGGCAAAGTAATGTCTCTGCTTTTAAATGTGCTATCTAGGGGTCGCACAGAGTTGGACACGACTGAAGCGACTTAGCAGTAGCAGCAGGTTGGTCATAACCTTCCTTCCAAGGAGTAGGCGTCTTTTAATTTCATGGCTACAGTCACCATCAGCAGTGATTTTGGAGCCCCAAAAAATAAAGTCTGACACTGTTTCCACTGTCCCCATCTATTTCCCATGAAGTGATGGGACCAGATGCCATGATCTTAGTTTTCTGAACGTTGAGCTTTAAGCCAACTTTTTCACTCCTCTTTCACTTTTCATCAAGAGGCTCTTTAGTTCTTCTTCACTTTCTGCCATAAGTGTGGTGTCATCTGCATATCTGAGGTTATTGATATTTCTCCCAGCAATCTTGATTCCAGCTTGTGCTTCTTCCAGCCCAGCGTTTCTCGTGATGTACTCTGCATATAAGTTAAATAAGCAGAGTGACAATATACAGCCTTGACGTACTCCTTTTCCTATTTGGAACCAGTCTGTTGTTCCATGTCCAGTTCTAACTGTTGCTTCCTGACCTGCATACAGGTTTCTCAAGAGACAGATCAGATGGTCTGGTATTCCCATCTCTTTCAGAATTTTCTACAGTTTCTTGTGATCCACACAGTCAAAGGCTTTGGAGTAGTCAGTAAAGCAGAAATAGATATTTTTCTGGAACTCACTTGCTTTTTCGATGATCCAGCATATGTTGGCAATTTGATCTCTGGTTCCTCTGCCTTTTCTAAAACCAGCTTGAACATCTGGAAGTTCACGGTTCACATATTGCTGAAGCCTGGCTTGGAGAATTTTGAGCATTACTTTACTAGTGTGTGAGATGAGTGCAATTGTGTGGTAGTTTGAGCATTCTTTGGCATAGCCTTTCTTTGGGATTGGAATGAAAACTGACCTTTTCCAGTCCTGTGGCCACTGCTGAGTTTTCCAGATTTGCTGGCATAGCGAGTGCAGCACTTTCACAGCATCATCTTTCAGGATTTGAAATAGCTCAACTGGAATTCCATCACCTCCACTAGCTTTGTTCGTAGTGATACTTCCTAAGGCCCACTTGACTTCACATTCCAGGATGTCTGGCTCTAGGTGAGTGATCACACCATCATGATTATCTGAGTCGTGAAGATCTTTTTTGTACGGTTCTTCTGTGTATTCTTGCCACCTCTTCTTAGTATCTTCTGCTTCTGTTAGGTCCATACCATTTCTGTCCTTTACCGAGCCCATCTTTGCATGAAATGTTCCCTTGGTATCTGTAATTTTCTTGAAGAGATCTCTATCTAGTCTTTCTCAATCTGTTGTTTTCCTCTATTTCTTTGCATTGATCGCTCAGGAAGGCTTTCTTGTCTCTCCTTGCTATTTGGAACTCTGCATTCAGATGGGGATATCTTTCCTTTTCTCCTTTGCTTTTCGCTTCTCTTCTTTTCCCAGCTATCTGTAAGGCCTCCTCAGACAGCCATTTTGCTTTTTTGCATTTGTTTTCCATGGGGATGGTCTTGATCCCTGTCTCCTGTACAGTGTCACGAACCTCTGTCCATAGTTCATCAGGCACTCTATCAGATCTAGTCCCTTAAATCTATTTGTCACTTCCACTGTATAATCATAAGGGATTTGATTTAGGTCATACCTGAATGGTCTGGTGGTTTTCCCTACTTTCTTCAATTTAAGTCTGAATTTGGCAATAAGGAGTTCATGATCTGAGCCACAGTCTGCTCCCGGTCTTGTTTTTGCTGACTGTATAGAGCTTCTCCATCTTTGGCTGCAAAGAATATAATCAGTCTGATTTCAGTGTTGACCATCTGGTGATGTCCATGTGTAGAGTCTTCTCTTGTGTTGTTGGAAGAGGGTGTTTGCTATGACCAGTGCATTCTCTTGGCAAAACTCTTATTAGCCTTTTCCCTGCTTAATTCTGTACTCCAAGGCCAAATTTGCCTGTTATGCCAGGTGTTTCCTGACTTCCTACTTTTGCATTCCAGTCCCCTATAATAAAAAGGACATCTTTTTTGGGTGTTAGTTCTAAAAGGTCTTGTAGGTCTTCATAGAACCGTTCAAGTTCAGCTTCTTCAGCAATATTGGTCGGGGCATAGACTTGGATTACCATGATATTGAATGGTTTGCCTTGGAAACAAACTGAGATCATTGTCATTTTTGAGATTGCATCCAAGTACTGCATTTCGGACTCTTTTGTTGACCATGATGGCTACTCCATTTCTTCTAAGGGATTCCTGCCCACAATAATAGATATAATGGTCATCTGAGTTAAATTCACCCATTCCAGTCTGTCTTAGTTCGCTGATTCCTAGAATGTCGACATTCACTCTTTGCCATCTCCTGTTTGACCACTTCCAATTTGCCTTGATTCATGGACCTAACATTGCAGGTTCCTATGCAATATTGCTCTTTACAACATCAGACTTTGCTTCTATCACCAGTCACATCCACAGCTGGGTATAGTTTTTGCTTTGGCTCCATCCCATCATTCTTTCTGGAGTTATTTCTCCACTGATCTCCAGTAGCATATTGGGCACCTACCGACCTGGGGCGTTCATCTTTCTGTGTCCTATCTTTTTGCCCTTTCATACTGTTCATGGGGTTCTGAAGGCGAGCATACTGAAGTGGTTTGCCATGCCCTTCTCCAGTGGACCACATTCTGTCAAAAAAAAAAAAAAATAGAGCAGTTTTTGTAAATATCTGAAGTTAGTTAAGATACCACAGAAACAGAATGAATTAATATGGCTGGAGCTCAGCTTTTGAATGCGAACGAATTATGTTAGAGCAGTAAGCCTCACTAGTAGGGTCCCGATCCACATGCCTCAAAAAGCCATGTTGAGAAAATTGGAATGTCTTCTCCTTGGCTTTTTGGAGACTGATGGAGAGTGATTTTACTGTAGGCAAACCCTGAAGAACACTAGGGTAAATTCACTGACAAAAAAACAGTTGATACCACTCTGGTACTTTATAACTAGTCACAAATCTGTTTATCAGTAGATAACATGGTAAAGCACTGTGACTGAGAACAGCTATTCTATCATGTCCGAACTCTTCTTGGTTACCCATCTACTAAGGATTATTCATGAGGCTGTGTAAGGGAGGTCCTTGTTAGCTGAGGATAATTGGCACTGAAAGGGCATTAATGTTCACCCGCTTAAATTAGGGACAGAAATTTTATAGTAGCTAGTGAGGGGACTCGATGGGAGCTTTGTCTTGAGTGGTCCTCAAGACCACTCCCAGGGTTGATGACTTTCTGGGAATCACAGAACTCAGAAAGCTCTTATACTCACTGTTACCGTTTACTACAGTGAAAGAATATAGATTAAAGCTAGCTAAGGGAAAAGGCAGATGGGTGAAGTCCAGGAGAAACCATGCATAGGTCAGACTATACATTGTGGCCCAAAGTCTCAGGCATACAAAACACCCTTTATCAGGCAGGTATTCCAGGAATTTAGGGGTTATCTCCCAGAAGCTGGTAAAGGGTTAATTCTCCTTTCATTGAATGTACAGGGTTTGAGCAACCCTAACCTGCTGAATTAATCTTTTACTGCATGGGCTTTTTTGTTTGTTTTTTTGTTTTCTTTAAGGTTTAAGGAAATTATGTTTTATTCCTGATTTAGTATGATTTTTTAAAAATGATAAGTTCAGTTCAGTCGCTCAGTCATGTCCGACTCTTTGTGACCCCATGAATCGCAGCACGCCAGGCCTCCCTGTCCATCACCAACTCCCTAACTCCACCCAAACCCATGTCCATCGAGTGGGTGATGCCATCCAGCCATCTCATCCTCTGTCGTCCCCTTCTCCTCCTGCCCTCAATCTTTCCCAGCATCAGGGTCTTCTCCAATGAGTCAGCTCTTCCCATCAGGTGGTCAAAGTATTGGAGTTTCAGCTTCAACGTCATTCCTTCCAATGAAAAATTATGATAAAATTTACCATTTTGAGTGTACAGTTCAGTGATACTCAGTATATTCACATTGGACATTGTTACACAATCAAATCACCACTGTTCATCTCCAGAACTTTCTCATCTGAAATTTAAATTAAATTGAATTATATGTACCTATTAAATGGTTAGTCCCCATTTGAGTCTCCCTCAGCCCCAGGTTATCACTATTCTACTTCCTGTCTCTTTGAATTTGATTGTTTCAGATAACTCATATAAGTGGAATTATATAGTATTGGTCCTTTTGTGACTGACTTATTTCCCTTAGCATGGTATCTTTAAGGTTCATCCATGTTGTAGCATGTAATTAGAATTTCTTTCCCTGTTTCAGCACGTAATTAGAACCTTTCCTTTTTAACACTTTTTTTCTTTATTATATAGGCTTCAACTTGGGGAAAAAAACTAAATAATAGTTTTTTTTTTAATCTTGTGTGTAACAAAATTTATATAATTGAAGCTCTGTGCTAATCCTTAGAATGAACAAGTACCTGGAATGATCATTTGAGGGGTATGCTTTTCTGACAAAATTATATAAGAGCATAATACAGTGTGCTTCACCAGTTTCATCTCACTGAGCCAGGTGAGGAAAAGGGATATTTTTGCAGAAATGTCCTTGGTTTCTTCAGTTTTCCTAAGGGTCTCTCTTAGTACTGAAAGATTTAATTCACTCTTTTTTGAAATATCTACTGTATCATCTTTGAGAATTCCCCACATTTGCTAACTGGTCTAAGTCTGCCAGACATTAATTTGTAAAAATGGTTTTGCGTATGATTAAAGCAGTTCTCCTGGAGAAGGCAATGGCAACCCACTCCAGTACTCTTGCCTGGAAAATCCCATGGACGGAGGAGCCTGGTAGGCTGCAGTCCATGGGGTCTCTAAGAGTCGGACACGACTGACCGCCTTCACTTTCACTTTTCACTTTCATGCACTGGAGAAGGAAATGGCAACCCACTCCAGTATTCTTGCCTGGAGAATCCCAGGGACGAGGGGAGCCAGGTGGGCTGTCATCTATGGGGTCGCACAGAGTCGGACACGACTGAAGTGACTTAGCAGCAGCAGCAGCAAAGCAGTTCTGCAGCATTTTTCAGCAACTTGTTCAAATCATGCATTTTTGGAAAAGTTTGTAATTTCAGTTTACATTCATCTTGCTTTTATGTGGGCTTCCCATGTGGCTCAGATAGTAAAGAATCTGCCTGCAGTGCAGGAGACCTGGGTTCAAACCCTGGGTTGAACGGGAAGATCCCCTAGAGAAGGGAGTGCGTACCCACTCCAGTATTCTTGCCTGGAGAATCCCATGGACAAAGGAGCTATGGCAGGCTACAGTCCATGGGGTTGCAAAGAGTTAGACATGACTGAGTGGCTAGCACTTTCACTTTTTGGGCTTTTATGTGGTCAGGTATTTGCCGTGTCGAAAAATGAGAGAGAGACATAAAGAGGTTCCCAGAAGTAGATTCTAGTATTGAGAGAGGGAGTGAGGACTGGTCAGCTCATTGATGAGTATTTGTGTTATGACAACTTTTGCTTCTCTTCACAGTCTCATGATTATAGGGTCATGGTTAATGTATCTGGATAATGAGGGCTCTTGTACTACGTGAGAATACTGAGTGAATGCTCAATAATTTGTGAGAGAATTTAGCTCATTAATTCACTCAGGGCCCAAATTAGGTGAATGCTCCTCCCAGAAATCCTGAAGAATGTGTTTCTTTAAGTTATCATACTTTAAAAGGTTTGGCAGAATGACAGAGGCTTTTGGTTTTAAGCCTTCACAAGTTTCCCAGTTTCTAATGCCTTGTCTGCTCGCACTGTGTTCAAAGTACTTAATCCTTAGTGTTTATAGACCTAACGTACATGCGAGTATAGAAACAGATTGCCAGCCTACAGGCACCAACTCTCTGTCAACCAGAATCATCCCATGAAGCAGTCACTCTTAACCTGAGAAGTCTGTAAATCAGAAATCACTGGCGTTTCCCCACCCTACATCCTTATGAAACAGTGGTGCTTAATGTTCAAATATGTTATAATGTGGAGATGATTACCAAAAAATTATCAGCATCGGTGAATTGGGGCATACTCATTTTGAAACAAGAGAAGTCTTCCTTCTCTAGCACCTAGGGGTTATGGAGAAATGGATGCAGCTGTGAAAGTGCAAGGGAGGCACTGCTACTGCTATGTCACCTCAGTTGTGTACGACTCTGTGCGCCATAGATGGCAGCCCAGCAGGCTTCGCCACCCTGGGATTCTCCAGGCAAGAACACTGGAGTGGGTTGCTATTTCCTTCTCCAATGCGTGAAAGTGAAAAGTGAAAGTGAAGTCGGTCAGTCGTGTCCGACTCTCAGCGACCCCATGGACTGCAGCCTACCAGGCTCCTCCATCCATGGGATTTTCCAGGCAAGAGTACTGGAGTGGGGTGCCATTGTCTTCTCCAAGGGAGGCGCTATCTCTTCCTAAATGATGCAAGAGCTCAAGTCGGCATCAGGCTTGAGCACCGTTTGTTTGGAGCACTGCAGCACATCCTCCCTTTCTGATGGGCCGGGGGGTAGGGGGACCACTGAGCCCAGTGTGGGTCCAGGGTCCAGGGACCTCACCGGACCGGTGGTGTGATGACAGAGACTGAGGAGCAGCGGCAGAGCCTCACGGCTGGTCAGGACTGAGAGATCTCTGCATGTAACTTAACGATGTAAAAAAGAAAAAAGATCACACGTATAGGTGAGCAAATACTTGATAAAATCCAACATCCTTTAGTTAAGAAACCTGGAAAACATTTTTAACATAGTTTAAAAGCTTACTAGGAACAAATATTTAACATGTTAATTTGTTAACTTGGCCATAAAAATAAGAATCAGAAAATACTTTTGAAATGTAAGAGGAACAAAGAGGGATTTGTCTCCCCAAATAGAAGAACATATTCAGCTGCTGGGATTTTAAATGACTCACTATTGTTAGATACATACATAGATTAGTGAATCAGAATATAAACTATAGAAATATATTCAAAAGCAAGGAAATTTTTGTGCTTTTGCAAAGGGACCATAATTCTCAACCAAAACCATATGAATTTTTAAATTCCTTTGCATTTCTTAGGGAAATGTCTCTTTCTCTGAGTATTTACACAGATGAATGCTATGGTCTTATATTGGAGGGTTTAGTCCTATTACCAGTGCCCTGAAATTCAAGTCATCTTGATACCTATTAAACCTTTTTCAGAGTTTCTAAAATATTTAGCCTTATGAACAAAAATAGGTTACTCACATTCTCAATTCCTGTCACTTATTCACCATCTCATCTGAAACAATTATTACCCTTTCAGTACTCACTATCTTCTTTCTTAAAACTGGGAGTCAGAATGGAGGGACTGTTAAGATATATATAGGAGTTTCAAAGTCTCATTCCCAGGAGCAAATATTTCACAATAATAAGAAAGACCTGTCCTGTCTTCCTGAGAATCAGTTAAGATATAAGAACTAATTTATGTATTATATAGCTAAATATAGCTGTGTATTATATAATTATATCTACACTTATTAAATAATTTATTACCACGTTTTAAATGTTTAAGATTTATCCACTGTGTATAAAGAAAATACATCTTTGTCTGAATGTTTCATCTTTTATTACAAGCTTTAGAAGTGTAGCAGTAATGTAAAC
Source organism: Giraffa tippelskirchi (assembly GCF_054371585.1). Lineage (NCBI taxonomy): Eukaryota > Metazoa > Chordata > Mammalia > Artiodactyla > Giraffidae > Giraffa > Giraffa tippelskirchi. The sequence continues at coordinate 216,235,331 of NC_137275.1, forward strand.
TAGAAGCTTTGTAAAATCTAGTAATTTTGGAAACAAGTGGCCAGAGGTGAGGTCTTAGAATTGAACTAGGCGTGGAGGTTCCTCTGCATAGAAATCAGTTCAATTCAGTTGCTCAGTCGTGTCAGACTCTTTGCAACCCCATGGACTGTACAGCACGCCAGGCTTCCCTATCCTTCACTATCTCCTAGAGTTTGCTCAAACTCATGTCCATTGAGTCAGTGATATCATCCAACCATCTCATCCTCTGTCATTCTCTTCTCCTTCTGCCCTCAATCTTTCCCAGCTTCACGGTCTTTTCCAGTGAGTCAGCTCTTTGTGACAGGGGACCAAAGTATTGGAGTTTCAGCTTCAGCATCAGTCTTTCCAGTGAACATTCAGGACTGATTTCCTTTAGGATTGACTGGTGTGATCTTCTTATAGTCCCATGGACTCGCAAGCGTCTTCTCCAACACCACAGTTCAAAAGCATCAATTCTTTGGCACATAGCCTTCTTCATGGTCCAACTCTCATATCCCTACATGACTAATGGAAAAACCATAGCTTTGATTAGACAGACCTTTGTTGACAAAATGATATCTCTACTTTTTAATATGCTGTCTAGGTTTGTCATCTCTTTCTTCCAGGGAGCAAGCATCTTTTAATTTCATGGCTTCAGTCACTGTCCACAGTGATTTTGGAACCCAAGAAAATAAAGTCCATCATTGTTCCCATTTTTTCCTGCATAGAGATGTGAAGAACATATTGGAGTCAAAGGTGACTTGTAGGGTTTGGACTTCATCTAGTGAGGAGATGGTGATGCCATTTATTGAAGTATTAATTTGGATGTTAATTGTCAGGGTGTGTACCTGATAACCAGATTTGTAGGGGTGGATGAGAGCATCATCTGGTAAGTGAGTAATATGAGAAGAACGCTAGGACCACTGATAAATTATAATTTTAAAAGTAAAAAAAAAAAGATGATGAATCCCAGCAAAGAAAACTGAGAAAGGAACAAGGCAGTATCATGGAATCCAAGGAAAATTAGAGTTTCTAGTAAGGTGAAGAACAGCTCTGAGAGCCACTGAGAAGCTAAATGAAGAGAACCGAGGAGTGTCAGGTGAAGTTATTGACATGGAGGTTACTGGTGACCTTGGTCAGAGCAGTCCCAGTGGACAGTAGAGTAGCGTGTTCTTTCACATTGTTCTCTGAAATGTGCTATCAGCCTTCCTTTACCTCACTTACCAAGATGGGGCTGTATTTTCAGCTTCTAGGACAGATTCTTCATTATTAGACCTTTATGTCCTGGAAAATTCCGTCAGGAGAATGAGGCTGTGTGAATTTAAAGACAGCTTTAGAATTGTTACCATCAGTCACTTTGAGATAGAATTTCAGTTTTTCTATTTACTGTGCTTCTTTGAGTGGGCTGTAAAGCCTGAATCATCTTGTCAAATCATGTTCATTGATGGGAAAGCCACTTTAAAAATGTCACTGAGTAATACCACTAATCAACACAGGGAACATTTTGAATGAATGGAATGCCATTGTAATTGTTATTAATTTTAATTCTTTTCTAATAGTGGTAGGCACTTATGCTTAGTATAAACTGCAGAAATTAAATCATGAATAATTGGGAGTTATCAAGAATTCGGAGGTTTTTAATGGATAAGTATTTCAGATACAATAATATTTTTAAAGCATTTTTGGTATGCTATCAGTACCAAATTATTGACTAAGATTGAGGTATTTGTTTTTCATAAGAGTAGAAATTTTATTTAAAATTATTTTTAAAATTACTTATTTTCTTGGTAAAGGCGTAACTGGCTTGTATGATATAAATGTGTATTTTAAGTTAGGACTTAAAACTAGATGAGTCAAAGAGATGGTAAACAGCATTTGTTAGGAGGAAGTAGGTGAACTATGGTGGAATGGGGTGGGTAAGAAGTATGTCACATTGCTGCGTCTATTTTCCTGACCCTCTGTGGTGTGCTCCCACCCTGGCACCCTGAGCTTTGTATAGTGACAGAGTATGACTGTCTTGCTCACCTAGTATTCCTAGTGCCTGGTGGCCTAAGGTCATTCAGTATTGGTAGATGAAGGGAAGTCCAGAAGATTGCTCTTTAGAAGCCCTGGGACTGAAATTTTAACGTAGCTGCAGAATGAGTCCTGTATCTAGTCTAAGGATCTATTTGCATGACTTTTAGGGATGTCAGGGAAACAGCCTTGTTCTGTGTTGCTGTGCTGAATTTAGGAGTGAACTTTGATGGGTCTGTGTTAATCTGAGGAGTCTGAGAAAGTTAAATGAGGACTTCCTTCTTGACTGAGCATACCATACTGTAGTGGGTTTGTTTTTTGATCTCATTCTTCCATGAGTGTATGGTGCTGTATCACATGTTTTCTGTGCAATATTCAGACCACCGAAATGGGGGGGGAAAGCCCCTAATTTCAGTTAAACAGTTGTCAAGTAATTGTCCTGAGTGTTTTATAGTATGAAAAGTTTAATACTCATAATAACAGTATGAAGTTGGTGGTGGTCTTTTTTCTTCGGCCATGCTGTGAGGCATGTGGGATCTTAGTTCCCCGACTAGGGGTCAAACCCACGCCCTCTGACGTGGAAGCACAGAGTCTTAACCACTGGACCGCCAGGGAAGTCCCTGAGGTTGGTGCTATTCTTACTGTCATTTTACGGATTAGGTAACTGAGATGCAGAGAAGTGAAGTAACTTGCCCAAGGTCAGTAGCTAGCAAGTGGTAGAGTCACTATGTAAACTCAGGCATCTGGCAGTGGAGTGCCTGCTCTTAACCCCTGCGCTATCCCAGCCCACATGAGATGGGCCTTTGTACACTTCCAGAATAGTCTATGTACACAACTACTTTGAGGGGTTTTTTTTTTTTTTTTTTGTATGTAAGATTGGTTTTGGAGGAGGGTTAGTTGAATTTCTAGAAAGTTTGGTGTGACCTTTACTTAACTAGACTTATCCACAGCTTCGACCAGTGAGGCGCTTTTTGGGAGACTTAGAAGTCCCTATATCTACATCAGTCACTGGAGAATGTTGCTGATTCTTTGCTTTGCACCTGAGTGACCTCAACTTCCTTTTGTATCTGTCTTCCTATAATCCTTATTTTGATTTACCGCATCTTATCGCTCAGGTAATCTCAACATTGACACTTGTCAGATAGTGTTTCTGCAGTCTCCGTTTAAGGTCATATATTTAATTCCCTTTCATCTTGAATTCCTGTATAAAGAAATAGAAACGGGAGAGGGGGGAATGTGCACTACTGAGATAAAGGAAAATTAGCCATCAGTTGCCAAGCTAATGGTTCCCCCATCTTTTCCCCCAGCACCATGACCAAATTTAAGTAAATCCCTAAATGAACTCAAAATCCTTGAGTTCAGAGTTCACCAGGCTATTGCTAATGTCATTTTGTATGTCCAGTTTTTATCCTCTATATTATGATTGTGGAAAAATGTTCATAGATACTTTGCATCATTCCTTTTATCCATCTTTTGATACTGACTTGTATGTATAAGTGACAGAAATGGTATGGACCTAACAGAAGCAGAAGATATTAAGAAGAGGTGGCAAGAATACACAGAAAAACTATACAAAAAAGATCTTCACGACCCAGATAATCACGATGGTGTGATCAGTCACCTAGAGCCAGACATCCTGGAATAAGAAGTGGGCCTTAGGAAGCATCACTACAAACAAAGCTAGTGGAGGTGATGGAATTCCAGTTGAGCTATTTCAAATCCTGAAAGATGATGCTGTGAAAGTGCTGCACTCAACATGTCAGCAAATTTGGAAAACTCAACAGTGGCCACAGGACTGGAAAAGGTCAGTTTTCAATCCAATCCCAAAGAAAGGCAATGCCAAAGAATGCTCGAACTACTGCACAATTGCACTCATCTCACATGCTAGCAAAGTAATGCTCAAAGTTCTCCAAGCCAGACTTCAACAGTACATGAACCGTGAACTTCCAGATGTTCAAGCTGGTTTTAGAAAAGGCAGAGGAACCAGATTTCAAATTGCCAACATCCGTTGGATCATCGAAAAAGCAAGAGAGTTCCAGAAAAACATCTACTTTTGCTTTATTGACTATGCCAGAGCCTTTGACTGGGTGGATCACAACAAACTGTGGAAAATTCTTAAAGAGATGGGACTACCAGACCACCTGACCTGTCTCTTGAGAAATCTGTATGCAGGTCAGGAAGCAACAGTTAGAACTGGACATGGAACAATAGACTGGTTCCAAATAGGAAAAGGAGTACATCAAGGCTGTATATTGTCACCCTGCTTATTTAACTTACATGCAGAGTACATCATGAGAAACGCTGGGCTGGATGAAGCACAAGCTGGAATCAAGATAGCCAGGAGAAATATCAGTAACCTCAGATATGCAGATGACACCACCCTTATGGCAGAAAGTGAAGAGAACTAAAGAGCCTCTTGATGAAAGTGAAAGAGGAGAGTGAAAAAGTTGGCTTAAAGCTCAACATTCAGAAAACTAAGATCATGGCATCCGGTCCCATCACTTCATGGCAAATAGATGGGGAAAGAGTGGAAACAGTGAGAGACTTTATTTTGAGGGGCTCCAAAATCACTGCAAATGATGACTGCAGCCATGAAATTAAAAGATGCTTGCTCCTTGGAAGAAAAGATATGACCAACCTAGACAACATATTAAAAAGCAGAGACATTACTTTGCCAACAAAGGTCCGTCTAGTCAAAGCTGTGGTTTTTTCAGTAGTCATGTATGGATGTGAGAATTGGACTATAAAGAAAGCTGAGTGCCTAAGAATTGATGCTTTTGAACTGTGGTGTTGGAGAAGACTCATGACTTCCCTTGGACTGCAAGGAGATCCAACCAGTACATCCTAAAGGAAATCAGTCCTGAATATTCATTGGGAGGACTGATGGCTGAAGCTGAAACTCCAATACTTTGGCCATCTGATGCGAAGAGCTGACTCATTTGAAAAGACCCTGATGCTGGGAAAGATTGAAGGTGAGAAGAGAAGGGGATGACAGAGGATGAGATGGTTGGATGGCATCATGGACTCAATGGACACGGGTTTAGGTAAACTCCAGGAGTTGGTGATGGACAAGAAGGCCTGGCATGCCGCAGTCCATGGGGTTGCAAAGAGTCAGACACAACTGAGCGACTGAAGTGAACTATACGTATATTCAGTTGTTTATTTGATCCCTCCCTTTGGATGTTTTAAGGGCACCTCAGAGTAACATAGCATAAACCAAACTTTTTCTCAGTGGCCAAGTCATAATCTCTAAGTTCTTCCTTCCTTCTGCCTCCCAAATCTAATCTTTCATCTTCTGCATCTTAACTTGGTTTTCAAATCTATCATTCTCGTAAAATCCCTCCTACCATTATCCAAGGTGGGTTACCATTATATCTTACCTGAATTATTGCATTCTCTCTCCTATCTGGATCCTTATCTCCAACTTGACCCACTTCCAACTATTACCAGAATGATGATTCTAAAGTCACTTTCTTTCTTATAATCATAGAATACTTGTTTATTATCTCTATAATAAAGCCCAAAGTGTTTTTTTTTTTTTAACATGGTCTAGAAAATCTTCTTGAACTGGTCCTTACCTGCCTTTTCCGATGCATCTTACACATTCTTCACTCCTTGTGGATCCCTCCTTACATTCTTCCATTCAGCCATACTGAACAACTTCCATTTCTCAAACATCGTTGTTCTCTGTGTTTTCTGAACCTTCAAATGGGACACTTTTCCTGCCTCTCACCCCACTAACTTCTGTGCATCCCTCGGTTCTCAGCTTTCACATCATTAGGTAACTTTCCTTGACTCATCTTGGTCCAGATTAGATGCCCATGCCTCGTGTTCGTGTAACACCATGCTCTGTCTCTTTGTAGCACGCACTATGCTTGATTGCAGTTTCTCGTTTTATCGTTTCGCTGTCCTCTGGACTAAACTCTGTGATGACGTAGACTGTCTTTGTCACCCTTCTCTTTGCAGGATGCAGCCAGCGCTTCACAATGCTTAATTCATATTTGTTAAAAGTATGGATGACAGGTGACATTTTACATTTGACTCAGAGAAGTAAGTTCAGTGAACAGTGAATCTCTCTGAAGGCCCATATTTTATACTCTGACCCAAGAAACCTGACTAAAATGACTTTAAAAGTCAACTGAAATGGTTTTCAATTTTCAACTTACCTTAACTGGCATTGCAAAGTCAGATAAGGCATATACTCTTCATAGAAAGGCATACTTGTCTACCTGGGAGATAAATTGGGAGATTTTTATGTGTAAGTTGCATAGATTGTTCATGTTATGCTATTAATATCAGTGATTCCTGAGTCTATTACTTTTTAAAGGAAATTGAACAAATCATCACTTCTAACCTATACATTTGCTCTTCCTCTTCCGATATTTGTCTTGATTGAGAACAGATCTATCCTGGCTGGCCCTCAGGACAGAAACCTGGAAATTATTCTAGCCTCTCTTTTCACCCTTGTTCCTCAAAATCGTCTCATCACCACTTGCTGCCTGTTATCTTCTAACAGATCTGTACTTTCTCTTTGTTTTTAATTCCTTAAGCCTCTCATGTAGACTTCTAAAATATCCTCCTCTGCCCCTTGCTACCTTTTAATCTACCTCAAAAATAATCTTTATAAAATACAAGTTTGGCCCATGTATTTTTTTCTGGTTTAGGCCCTTCACAAGGTAAACTCTCAAGCTCTTTGTATGGTACACAAAAATCATCATGCTTTTGCCTCTGCATTATTCTGCAGTTTAATCTTTTTCCATTGTTCCCCATCTTATATGTCACAAGCCAGTAATAACTGAATCCTTATAGTTGCCTAAAATCACCATACTGTTTCAAGTCACTGTGCCTTTGTGTAGAATGCTTTCATCTCTTTCTGGAAGCAGATCCTGACTTCCTTTGCATTCCTCAGCCAAGAAGTAGAATTAATCATTATCCCCATACTTGAAGCATTTACTTACATTGTATTATAGTCTATTAATTAATTGACTTACATAGTGTTCTATTAAACTCTGAACTTGTAGAAGTTAGGAACACTAGTTTTGTCTATTTTTTTTTTTTGAAATGCTTCACACAACGTGCATTAGTTTCCTAGGGCTGCCTAGCAAAGAACCACAAACTGGTTGGCATTAAAAAAACAGACATTTATTGTCCCACAATTCTGGAGGCTAGAAGTCCCAATCCGTGATGTTGGCAGGACCACGTTTCTTTTGAAAACTGCAGGGAATCTTTCTTTCCTCTTCCAGCTTCTTTCTGGGGGTTTGCTGGCAGTTTTTGGTATTCCTTGGCTTGCTGCTGTCTAACACCAATCTCTGCCTTCATTGTCACATGGCTTTCTCCATATGTGTCTGTCTTCTTATAAGGACCCCAGTCATGTCAGATTAGGGGCCTACCCTACCTCTCTATGACCTCATCGAAACTTAACTGTCTACATCTGCAATGACCCTATCTCCAAGTAAGATAATTCTGAGGTAGTGGGAGTTAGGATTAAAATATGTATTTGGAGGGGGTACAACTTACTCCAGTGTTTAGCTTATAATAAGCATTCAGTAGATATGTACTGAATTGACATATAAATGAAATACATGTTATACATTCATGGTATATAATTAAAATATTCTTAGTGTGATTTTCAAAACTACTATGTACAAAGTATCTTTTAGATTTATCTGTTTCCAAAAATTACATAATAGTTACATGGTACTTGGACATTTGAAAATTAATAAATATACTATATTAAAAGTAAAAGCAAGTATTATATTTTCTGAATTCTTTATTTTTAAGTCCACTTTTAATGTCTGTACTAATTTATATAATTTACATATTAATGTTTTTGAAACAATAGATGTATTTTAAATTTGGAAAGCACATTGTAGGCCTCAATAGCAGTAAATACCCTGTCTATATCCTTTACTCTGTTCTTTTAAGTTGGACCTCCTTTCTGCATACTATTGTACATTAATGTTGTAGCTGTTTTCTTCAGATTTTTTTTGGTAAAATCTCTGTTGTTTGAGTAGTTTTCCATATTTAACATATATAATAAATTGTATCCTTTAATGGGAATATGGAGAAATTAAGCTTATGTGATCTACTTCTTAGGTTCTAAGAGTCCTAGTTAGTGGGCAAATAAAATAGAAAGCTATGTTATCCTCAGTAAGTAAGAAAACACAGAGTAACCTTATTTCTGTTTTTTGTTTTTTAAAGAGCCAGTACTTCCCATTTTTTGTTTTAGTTTCTTTTATTTCTGGGTTTTTAAATCACTGATTTGTTAGTTTAGTGAGACATCATCAGAGCTTTTTAGACTATACCCAAGTTTACTTCGCATTGAATGTTACTCGGGAACTCCTGAAAGAAGTAGCTATGTTAAGTGTGTTTAAGTTTAATGGATCTCTTCTCCATCCCTGCTAAATCCTCATAGTTACATTCCATTAACAATTGATGTAGTAAAATTCATTAGAATTATTTTATGGCTAGTGCTTTTTGCATCCGAAGAAACTTTTGCCTACTCCAAGTTTGCAAAGATAGTCTATGATTTCTTCTCAGAGTTTCCTAATTTTAGATTTTAGATTTAGATCTCTGATCCATTTTGAGTTGATTTTTATGTGTAGTGTAACTGAAGGTTGATTTTTTTAAAAAATGGATATCCAGTTGATCCAACACCATTTGTTGGAAAGATTTTCCTTTCCTATTGAATTATCTTTACAGTTTTGTCAAAAATCAATTGACCAAATATGTGTGGGTCTGTTTTTAGATACTTACTGTGTTCCATTGATGTATGTGTCTGTTCTTTTGTCAATACCCCCATGATCTTGATTACTGAGCTGGAAATCATTTTAAGTCTTGAAATCAGGTAGAGTGAGTCTTCCAACTTTATTCTTATTTTAGAATTTTGCTTATTCTAAGTTATTTGTATTTCCATGTAAATTTTAGAATCAACTTGTCATTTTCTACTTGAGATGTCAGGTTGAATTTTCAGTGGGATTCCATTGAGTATATAGATCAGTTCAGGATTGAATTGATCCTGAATTGAATCGTGAATTGATTGGTCTTGAATTGATCCTAGGAATATTGAATCCTCCCAATCTACAAATATGGTATATACCTCTATTTATTTAGGTCATGTTTAATTTCTCTCAGTAGCGTTTTGTAGTTTTCAGTATAGAAGTCTTGGATTTATTCCTAGGTATTTAATATATTGGCTTTCCAGGTAGCTCACTAGTAAAGAATCCGCCTGCAACACAGGAGACTCAGATTCAGTCCCTGGGCTGGGAAGATCCCCCGGAGAAGGAAATGGCAGCCTACTCCAGTATTCTTGCCTGAGAAATTCCATGGATGGAGACTACAGTTAATGGAGACTACAGTTAATGGAGTTGCACGAGTTGGACTTACTATTGACTTAGCAACTAAACTACCACCACATTTAATGGCATTAAAATAACAAATCCTTTGAAAGGTTCACTACCTCATAAAGAGAAACTGCAACAACTGTGGAGCGATTGTTTTAACCAAAGTCAGGTGAAAGCCAACTAGATATTCACAGTATTTGACTGGTAGCTCACTTTGTCAGGCTTTGGAAAAGTGACATAATTTTTTATACTTTTTTTTCTACAAAAAGTTTGTTCAAACTTTTGAAAAAAATATTTTCATGAATCTTCTTTATACCTAGTGCTGGTTTAAGTTATTTTTTTATCATAATGTTAGTTAAATATGTTTATACATGAAATGCATGCTTATAGTTCTGATAAAGCTATAAATCAGAAAAGATATACAAATTCAACTAAGTAAAACTGGAAAACCAACATAGGCTCAAATTAACAACATTAATGTGCTAGAGGACAAGACTTGAGATCGTATTTTTCTACTCTTATATTGCTGGAAGCAGTATAGTACATTAATTAAGAGCACGGGCTCAAGAGCTAAGACTGAAGTTCAAATTTTGGCTCTACCATTCTTTTTCCCAAGATGATAAGTTACCTAACTTATTAGGATTTTTGATAGAATTATTGACATATCAAGTCCTAGAGTAGTGCCTGGCAATCAATAATTGCTCAATAAATGTTAACTATAACAGTAGTTTTATATTGTCATTCTGAAACCTAATGATTAATGTTAGGTTTGATGGTAGCAAGTCTGATTCTGTGTTTAATATGTTTCTGATTTTGGCTTTAACAATATGAATACTAATGCATAGAATGTCTGCTTACCTAAGTTAACATACACTGTGGTGATCATAACTTTATAGCTTTGCTAATTTAGGATAATCAGATCTCATACTTAACTTACACTCTGCTAGGCAGCCCTCCTTGAGTTTCAATTTTTAATGAGATGTCCCATAATCTGTAACACTGAGTGTCTAATCCAATCATCACCCATATAAGATATGGGAAAATCTTTCCTGAAGTTATTTTGAATTCTTGAAAATACAGAAAAAGCATTATTTTTCAGCATAGAGCTTGTCATCAAACTGCTGAAGGAAATCAGTATATTCTAGAAACTATAGTTCATCCTTGAACTGCTTCTGGGTTAATCTGTATATAATTTATAGTAGGTGCTCAATATCTATGGTTCCTCAACAACCATGGTTTCAATCAACCATTGACTATGTAGTACCATAGTACTACTTACTATTGAAAAATATCAGTGTATAGGTACACCTGCACAGTTCAAATCCACATTGTTCGAAAACTAGCTTTACTTACTCTCAGTAGTTTGAAAATACCTATCAAGCCTTATTATCGATTCTCTTTTGTATAAACTTAGAATATATTGTAGTATATTGATAGCTGTTCCTTGTCAGCTTAGACTCAGTTCATGTAAGTACCTTAAATATTAGCTAATTATGTTCTCATAACTACCGGTTAACATTGGTTGCCTGGTTGAATTATATTAATAGTAATACTGGAAAAATATTTTCATTTTATGGTACTTAAGGAAAGTTTAAGAGCCTCTTCATGAGATTGCAAGTGAGTTTCAGAATGTAATAAAAATGACTTATTATTACTACCTGTTGTTCTTAAAGTTGATGATTATTATAGAATTAAGTGGCTAAGCTTTTAATAAAATATAAAGTTTTATCCACTTTGCCTTTTAATTATAATTTTTTTCTGGCTGTGGATCTTTAGCAAACATACTATTTTACTTCTGTATAGTAACTTTTACCTGGACAATAAGTACTTTTGACTTCCTCAGGCATATACAGTTTTGTATTTTGATTCTGCCACATTTTTACAGTTTGAACTGTTATCATTTAAATACTGTGCCATAATGTGTATGATTTTTTCCTATGAGCATATATCATTTACTTCTTTTCTCATTAGTCTGTGACATTTAAAGAGGTATATTACTTCACCATCACATATGCCATTTCATTTCAGTTCAGTCGCTCAGTCATATCCAACCCTTTGCGACCCCATGGACTGCAGCACACCAGGCATCCCTGTCCATCACCAACTCCTGGAGCTTGCTCAAACTCAACATGCATCGAGTCAATGATGCCATCCAGCCTTCTTATCCTCTGTCATCCCCTTCTCCTCCTGCCTTCAATCTTTCTCAGCATCAGAGTCTTTTTCTAATGAGCCAGGTCTTTGCATCAGGTGACCAAAGTGTTAGAGTTTCAGCATCAGTCCTTCCAATATGCCATTTTCCTGATGTCGAATCATAATACTTTTCATTTGGCAATTATTAATGCAGAAAAATAGTTTTATATTTATATCTGGTAAAAAAGAATACATCATGAACAGGTTTCCCAACAAATTGAAAGTTGAGTGATGTCACTTTTGGTGATTATGGACACTAATGTGAGTATAGGTACAAAGGCAAAGCAGAACTAAAATTACAAGGCAATACTTAGATATAAGATTTAGATGATTCATAATATACTTATATTAATTGTATTTAATATGATAAAAATGAAAACAGTTAACATTATGACATAAAAGTATAGCCCTCCCAAGGTTCATTTGTTGAATCCAGTCTGAGAAACAATTGTCCTGGAGTATAGTGCAAAGAAAATGAAGGATTCTGCTGTAAGGTTTCCAAAACCAGAGATGAATGTATTCTTTTTGTGTGTTAGTAGTTGAGTTCAGCTTTGTATAATCAAATACTCAGTGTCAGTGACTTAAGCTAGATCAGGGTTTAATCTTTCCCCTTATGTAACAAGGAATCTTAGGCAGTTCAGAGCTGATGCAGCAGCTCCATCATATCACCAAGCTCCTCTGGCTATTCTTTCCCATCCTTAAGTCCTTATTTCCTGCTCCTAAGATGACCTCTGGAGGCCCAGCCATCATGTCCTTGTTCCCAGCAGGAAGAAAGGAAAGGACAAAGGGAGAAAGGCAAAAACCAGACAAGTCTGTGTTTCTGAGGGCTTTGGCAGAAGTCCCACCCAGTGACTTCTGTTTGCGTATCATTGGCTAGAACTGTGTCATGATATTTTCCATATCAAAGGAAGCTGGGAAATATGTTTTAGGTGAGCATATTGCTGCCCCAACAGACTGGGACTCTGTAATAAATAAGAGAGAAGGGATACTGGGTAGGCAAATAGAAGTCTCTGCCACACTAACTAAGCAGGTATGTTAAGAAAGCTCAAGAAACAAATACCAATGCCTTCCCTAGTCTTTCTCTTTTATCTGCATTTCTACTTTAAAGTTATATGAAAGGAATATAAATGAAATAAGATCCTAAATTGCTAGATCATGAAAGAAGCATAAAGATAGTCCTGCCATTTTAGACTTAGAGATAATTAGTGAATTATTAGAGGCCAAAAACATGAGTTCCAGAATGAAAATTTGAAGTTCTTGACTCCCACACCAGTCCCTGTTCTTTTGATTTGTTGTGTCTGCGTTCAAATGCTCAGTTGTGTCTGACTCTTTGCGACCCTGTGGACTGTAGCCCGACAGGCTCCCCTGTCCAAGGGATTCTCCCGGCAAGAACACCAGAGTGGTTGCCGTTTCCTCCTCCAGGGGATCTTCCCAGTTTGTGCTGCTTCATAAAATCTGGTTGTTCATGTATTACTCTCCTACATACACAAGACAGCTGTGTTTCTGTTTACACCCGTGGGGAGAAAATCCTCTTATCCCTTAAATGATTACAATAAAAGTCATAGGGAATTTCATGTTTCTTATTTGAGGGTCTTATATGTTCATTTTGTTAGTGTGGATGGTGTTTCCAGTATTTACATATTTATTCATTCACTCTTCATTTTATATATTCAACATCTACAATAGATTATGAGATCTCAAGCACACCGTATCTTATTAGTTTCTGTATCCCTAAGTAGGTCCTCATTGATGAATGAAAAATTGTGTCGTAGTCCCTGTCCTCAGGTAATCCTCAGGCAAGTCTGGGAGATGGATGAGAAAGTCAGTGATAATGGTACAGTAAAGGCCAAGTGCTGGAGTCCCACTCCAGCTAGTCCAGGAGTCCCCAAGGGATGAACAGCGTCGGCGAAAGGAAAAGAAAGGAGACAGAGAGTTTTTGATGGCCAAAAGACCATTGGCCCAAGGACCATTGGCCCAAAGACCATAATCTTTATTGCTTTAGTCTCTATTTATATAGCACATGTTCTTTTACATAATGATTCTTACAATATTTTTCCATTCAGATCAACATCCCCTGATTCTAAGATGTGTTAAAAGTTTTTTCCTAATCCTATGTCACATTTTGGTTACATGTTTATCCCAAAACCTATTTTTATTCTATAAATCATATTATTCCATCTACTTATTCTGTACAGCCTGCTACTACAGTGAATACAATGTCTTGCTTCAGTGAATAAGTACAATAGTGGTGTCTAAGGGCAAAAGTTTCTCGTAGTACAGCCATTGTCAGCGGTGGTTTGTTTACCATCTACCCACATACCACAAGACTATTTCTGGCAGGGGCAAGTCTTTTGCAGTTTACCTAGAAACTGTTTACAATACAATTCATGTATTTCTTTTCCGTTTATGCTGAGATTCTGAGGGGAAAAGGCAATTGGCTTAGTTTCTGTAATTTTCCCTGATACATGACCGAAGTTTTCCAGTCATCAATAACAATCTCCTCGTGAGGCCAGGTCACAATAGGCTTAGGGCTTGTTTTCCAAATGATCATGGCCTTATTCCCTGGCTGAATGTTAGGGGCCCACCAGTCAGGGGCCTCAGTAGGTTTAATCATTTTTGAAGTGTTTCTCTGGAGCAAGGGATCCTTTTTCTTTTTCCTGGACTCTCATGACCTCATCATGGAAGCCCCTACAACTCCAGCCATCAAAGAATGAAACAGAGTTAGCCACAACAAAAGCATAGAAACAGGAAGGAGGGAAGGTTCCGATCCTGGAGAGAAACCGCTTTGCAGTTTCTTCTTGATTGGTGCCGTGACTTTGTCATCCGGCAATAGTTCCAGAACGGCTCCCAACAGCCAAATTCTTTGAGATGATGAAAGTACAGGAAGAGAATCTAAAATCTCTGAGGCGCAAAGAGTATCTAGAATGACTCGACAGAAGGTGGTCCTGAGGTCATGCCTGAATGGGTTTTCCAGGTAAAGAAAGAGGAAGGCTGCATATCAAGGCAAAGAAAGTTTTTAGTGGCCCAGGGACAGTGAGAAACTGTTTAGGGAGGAGGAGACCATAAGAAATGCGAGAGAAGGCCATAGTAGAAAGGAGGGAGGTTGACTGTGGCCATGGCTGTGTTAGAGAGGCTGTAGCGTACATGTTATGAAACATGTTAAAGGGTTTGAATTTGCCAAACTCTGCTGATGGTGTGCCATGGAGGCAGGGCAGAGAATAGAGGCTCAAATGCACCCTTTCACATGGTCACATGGCATTGCAGTTGGACCGTGGCACCTTAGTACAAAACCTGCTACCAGTGAGGTGCCTCTTGTCACTCACAGCTGCAGATGACCAGGGAACACACATCAAGATCCTTGTTCCTTCTTGCTAGTTCTTCCCAGGGTCTTCCTTTTGACAGAGCCTTGTTAGACGTTTCTAATCACACACGGATTCCATCTGTACCTTTTTTCACTTTTTTTGCCCGTTATGTTGTCCTTACTCTTACCCAGTCAAGGACCCATAACAAGTATTCTTTTTGACCTCTGTCCAATAAAGAATGATTTATATCTATTTGGTAGTTGGTTATATACCATTTTGTGTGTATAGGAACCTAAGATGGTAAAATATACCAGATGAAACTTTTTACCTCTGAATTGTGAGATAAAGGCAGTGTTTCAGGAATTTCAGACAGCAAGAAGATGGGAAGCCTGCTCCTAAGACTTGGTTAGGATCTGGCACCCGGCCTACCCATCCTTGCTTCTGGTCTGCAGCCTGTCTGCACCCCATCCCAGCAGGGGCCTCTAGTGGCTCTCCTTTAAGTCTGTTTTCCCTTCTCTGTTAAAAGATTTTTCTTCCCCACGTCCCACATTTAGCCCCACATTTTCTTCACGGACTCCCAGTAATGTCATTTGTTTTCTGGGGAAAACAGCCAGACTTCCCTTCTCTCACATCCATCCTAGAATGGATCAGAGCCTTTGTTGACTCTTCCTCTAGTAGTGAAGTTTATGGTGGCAGAAGGTGAAATTGGAAGTTCATCCTCCTGGTTAACTGAACCTGTCTCTTTGTAACTTTGAAAGTAAAACGTGCTATGAAAAAGTTCACCTCTTTTTTATTGGGTTTTTTTTTTCACTTTTTTTTCTTATGTAGACATTATATTGGTAACAATGAAGGAAATAACAGAAAATTTTCAAATCCCACAGCCAGGAACCATAAACTGTTTTTACTTTTTCCCTACATTCTCTTCCAGTCTCTGCCCATATACATGATATTAACTATGACTTTTATTGTGTGCCACCTAATCATAGTCAAGGAAATTGAAGTGATTGAGATCTGAGAATATATTGGGTAATAATGGCTTCTTATTTTGATTATTTCCTTTTAGGAAAGACACTGCTGATCCTGTAACATGGAGGATTGCCTTCATACCTCATCTGAGAATCTATCCAAATTGGTCAGCTGGGCCCACAGCCATGGGACCATTTGCAGCCTCATTCCAAACCTGAAACATTTACTTTCAGAAGGTTCCCATGGGAACCTGACAGCAATGTGGGGCTGTAGTGCAGGCCATGCTTATCACTGGCCACTGACAGCTACGTGCAGAGCTGGCTCCCAAGAAAGGGTCTGTTTTCAGGATAACAGAAGTTTTAACTCTGATAGTCCCAGTATAATTGGAGTGCCCTCTGAGACTCAAACTAGTCCCGTTGAAAGGTACCCTGGGAGACCAGTGAAAACGAAGCTAGACTGTAATCGGACCAGAGACTCTTGTGACTTCTCTTATTGCAGTGAGCCCTCTGAACTGGATGAAGCTGTTGAAGAGTATGAAGATGAAAACACTCTGTTTGACATGGTTTGTGAGTCTTCTGTTACGGATGAAGATAGCGACTTTGAACCCCAACCGCAGAGGCCTCAAAGCATTGCACGAAAAAGGCCTGGAATAGTCCCATCTTCTCTCCATTCGAGCTCTCAGACTCAAATGATTGATGAATGCAGCAGTGATGTCATCATTAAGAAGATCAAACAAGAGATTCCTGAAGATTACTATATTGTGGCGAATGCGGAGCTGACTGGAGGGGTAGATGGACCAGCCCTGTCACTGACACAGATGGCAAAACCCAAGCCTCAGACTCATGCTGGCCCCTCCTTAGGGTCTGCTAAGCTGATTTCCCACGGCACATCCGCCATCAGCACAGAGCTGGACCCACACGGCATGTCCGCATCCCCCTCTGTGATGTCTAGACCGATCGTCCAGAAGACCACCAGGGTATCTCTGGCTTCACCTAACAGAGGACCCCCTGGTGCCCACGGCACCAGCCAGCATGTGGCCATGCAAATGCCCGTGAGCACATCCCATCCTAACAAACAGATCAGCATCCCTTTGTCTGCCCTGCAGCTGCCGGGACAGGATGAACAAGTTGCTTCGGAAGAGTTCCTGTCCCATCTGCCCAGCCAGGTCTCCTCCTGTGAGGTGGCCCTTTCTCCCTCAGTTAACACAGAGCCAGAAGTGAGCTCCAGTCAGCAGCAGCCCCCAGTCGCTCCAACCATAACCACTGAGGCCACGGCACAGTGCATACCAGGTATGGCGCGTGAGGTGACAGAGTCCCTCGTTCACGTACATCAGAGAATTGTGCGCCGTCAGCACTCCTAAAACCATTGGCCCAATTTGCTAGAATTTGGGCCTTTGTTATTCTCAGAAAGATAGGAATAATGAAATATAATACATTGACATAAAAAGGAAATTCATCATCCAGTCGGTGTACCTCAGGGCTGAGAGGACAGCTGTAGGATTGTGTGGTTGATATCACATGGCTAGATTTAAGGTTTGTATCTGATCTGAAGCTGAATTTTTATATAGTAAAATGATTTTTGAAAGCTTGCTCTCCTATCAGTATCAAGGTATTTGGTTACAGTTTTGAAGCCAAAATGATGTTGGGTTAGGCATATAATGAAAATAAACCGAATATTTTTTTTCCCAGTATTATTTATTGGAACCAATTTAGCACTTTATTCATTTTAGTGGTGTGGCAATTTAAGACAGGGTTTTTTTTTTTTAATAAACAAACCCCAGATATATCTGGAAGGACTAGTTTATCTTTTTTCTCAAAATATATAATAATCAGATAACTTGCATTTCTGAAATACATGGATCTAACTAGAATGGATTGAGAGGAGAAGAAAGTAGTTACATGAGGCCCCTGTCTGTAATTCTAACATTCTAAACGTTCTGTAATTCTAGCATTCAGTATTTATGTAATCTGAGCTGTTGTTATATAGAGGGGGTCATGCTTTTGGGTTCATGATTCAAATCTGATAGGCCAGAAGCAGAAACATGGAAGCAGTGAACAGACATGCAGAGTACTATGTAGAAAGCAGACATTCGTGGCACATTTTGGTTTCATTCTAGTTCTTCTCATAAAGTCATGTATTTTAGGAAAAGCTTCTGGAAGCCTGAGATATCTGTGCTTTTACCCTCTAACTTCCTGAAATGACATTGCTTTGCAAACATGCTTTTCCCCATTTTAGTGTCAGCCTTAAGATTCCAAAAGGAAATCTTCAATTTATGATTTCCAAATACAATCTTGATATTAATAATAAAACATACAATGAAAATACTCATATCTGATTCAGAATTGGGGTTTTCAGTTTATTCATTTTTCTTTCTTTTTAAAAGAACAGCTTTATTGAGATAAAATTCATGTACCTTAAGATAACTCTTTTAAAAGTTTACAATTTCATGTTTTTTGATATATTCAGAGTTGTGTAACTGTCTCCACTATCTAATTTTGGAATATTTTCATCATCCCAGAAAGAAACCCCATACCCATTAGCAGTCATTTTTTCCCCTTCTCACAGCCCCTGTCAACTGCTAATCTACTTCTGTCTCTATAGATCTGCCTGTTGTGCACATTTCATATAAATGGATTCTTATTTTATGGCCTTTTGTGACAGCCTTCTTGTACTTAGCATAATTTTTTTAAGGTTAATCCATGTGATAGTGTCTATCAGCATTATTTTCCATTTCATTATCAAATAATATTTCATTGTATGGATAGACCACATTTTGTTTTTCCTTTATCAGCTGATGGGCACTTAAGTTGTTTCCATATTTTGGCTGTGGTAAATATTGCTGCTAATGTCATTTATGTACATGTTTTTGTGTGGACATACGTTTTCATTTCTGTTGGGCAGCTGTCTAGAAGTGGAATCTCTGGGTCATATGATAACTCTATGTTTAACTTTTTGAGGAGCTGCCAAACTGTGTTCCAAAGCATCTTCACCATTTTACAGTCTCACCAACAATTTTACATGATTCCTGTTTCTCCATATGCTCACCAACACTTGTTTTCCATTTAAAAAAAAAATTATCCTGCTGGGAGTGTGAAGTGGTATCTTGTTATGGTTTTAATTTGTATATCTTCTTTTGAGAAAAATCCATTCAGATCCTTTGCCCATTTTCTAGTTATGTTGCCATATTATTGGTTAGTTGTAAGTGTTCTCTGTGAAGTCTAGCTTTAAGTCTTTTATTAAATATACATTTTGTAAATATTGTCTCCCATTCCTTGGGCTGTCTTTCCCTTGTCCTTCCTTTCTTGTTTTACTTCAGTCACTTAATCACAAAATGGTCGTTGACTTAATCTTCACATCATTAGACACAACATTGTCTTTATTAGGCTGGTGAAAGTTTTTTCTAAGAAATCTGATTCTTGATATCTATAGGATATAAGTGGTGCCTTTTCACTTAAATAGTTGTGAATCTGGTTTATTTGTCCCCCTCCCCTTTTTTGTGTGTGAAATAGACAGCCTGACAACAGTTTCTACATTCTGATTTATGTTTGAGGGTAGAATTCAGAAATGTGTCTTACAAAGTGGTCCAGTATTACAAAACAGCTTAGTAAAACTGCCGTTTGTGTTGTATATCCTAATAATTTAACCATGCAAAAAACAAGTTGCAAGATTTCCTTGCATCTGTCTAGTAGATATTAGTCCACTGTACATGTATAGTAAATTAGAAATTAAAGCTTGAACTAACTGTAATAGGAATTTCCTAAGGAGTGATTCTGATGTTTTGATCCATTGTTCCATGAAGGATGTTATATTGTTAGGATGTTATTGGGTTTAGAGAAACACTTTCTGAACTGGAAGCATCAATGAGACAAATAAAAATGTGATTGATACTTTTCTTCAATGAGAGATATATAAAGTTAACTTACAGTTTACCTTTGTTCTGTGGTAAATTGTAAGCACAAACTATGTTCTATGCTCTTAAAAGTTTTATTTATTTATCAGTATTTGTGATTTTTGCATATTTATAATAAAATGAAGTGAAGTGCAAGATGCTCAATCGTGTCCAACTCTTTGTGACCCCATGGACTGTAACCTGCCAGGGTCCTCTGTCCATGGAATTCTCCAGGCCAGAATACTGGAGTGGGTAGCCATTCCCTTCTCCAGGAGATCATATCGAACCCAGGTCCTCCCTCATTGCAGGTGAATTTTTTACCATCTGAGCCACCAGGGAAGCCCTGATAGTAATAGAATAAATTTATTTGAAACATAGATTTTTTAAAAAAGAAATTCAGAATCCAGCACATCCAAATATATATGGATGAATACGTGCAGATGGACTGTAAGCACTTAAGATGTAAAGCATGCTTAGGACTAAGCAAGGAAAGGTTCTGAAAGAACTAGCTGAAAGCAACATTGGGTACTTTTTAAATGGATGTTATGTACGCTTAAGTATTTATCAGATCATTGTAGAAATACTGTGTTATCTTTGAATAATATTTTTAAAATAAATAATTTGACAAATGACTATTGAGTCAGCCAGAAACAAAAAGAAACTGTCCATTTTGTTGAGTTTTACTGATACCATTTAAATTCTATTTCCTGGGAGTACGCTGGTGGTCCAGTGGTTTGGACTCAGCACTTTCACTGCCATGGCCCTTAGTTCAGTCCATGGTCATAGAACTAAGATCCCATAGGCTACAGCATGCCCCTCCTCAAAAAAAAAAAAAAATCCTTTTTGCTATTGGAAAGCCATTCTTATTTCTATTCAGAACTAAACTCACAAAGTTATAAAATATTAACAAGGTATGGATAAAATTACTAATTTTAATGTTAGCTCTTGTTATAAAGCTCAACTCAAATCTCAGCAGTCATGCGTGAAAAGGACATCCATTGTTAGAAGAATTATTGACTATCTCCAAGTGGTTTGAATTCTATTAATTTTTGAGATTTTTATGTAAATTTGGAGCATTGGTCATAAATTTAAATTTCTATTGCATTATAAGTTGAGTTTTTAATGTGTTTATTTCTTAAATATATGTATATGCACACAACTTCCTTTATGATTCTATGCAGGAACTCTCCCTTTTTCTATTGAAGTTTAGTTGATTTACAGTGTTGTGCCAATCTCTGCTATACAGCAAAGTGACTTAGTTATACACATACATACATTCTTTTTTTATATTCTTTTCCATCATCTTTTATCACAGGATATTGAATATAGTTCTCTGTGCTACACAGTAGGACCTTGTTATTTATCCATTCCAAATGTAATCGTTTCCTCTGTTTGTGTGCTGAGTCGCTCAGTCGAGTCTAACTCTTTGCAACTCCATGGACTGTAGCCTTCCAGGCTCCTCTGTCCATGGAATTCTCCAGGCAGTAATACTGGAGTGGGTTGCCATGCCCTCCTCCAGGGTATCCTCCCAACCCAGGGATTGAACCCAGGTTTCCTGCATTGCAGGCTGATTCTTTACCATCTGAACCACCAGGGAAGCCCTGTCAACCCCAGTTTCCCAGTCTAACCCTCTTCCTCCCTCCTTCCCCCTTGGCAGCCACAAGTCTGCTCTCTATGTCCACGAATCTGTTTCTGTTTTGTAGGTAGGTTCATTTGTGCCATATTTTAGATTCCACATATAAATGATATCATATGGTATGTCTTTCTCTTTCTAAATTCACTTAGTATGATAATCGCTAGTTGCATCTATGTGTGTGTGATAGTTACTCAGTTGTGTTCAACTCTTTGTGACTCTATGGACTGTAGCCTGCCAGGCTCCTCTGTCCATGGGATTTCCTAGGCCAGAGTACTGGAGTGGGTTGCCACTCCCTTCTACAGGTGATCTTCGTAACTCAGGGACTGAACCCTGGTCTCCTGTATTGCAGGCAGATTCTTTACCGTCTGAGCCACCAGGCTGCAAACAGCATTATCTCATTCTTTTTTATGACTGAGTAGTACAACAAATCTGGAAAACTCAGCAGTGGCCACAGGACTGGAAGAGGTCTGTTTTCATTCCAATCCCAAAGAAAGGCAATGCCAAAGAATGTTCAAACTACCACACAATTGTACTCATCTCACACACTAGCAAAGTAATGCTCAAAATTCTCCAAGCCAGGCTTCAACAGTATGTGAAACATGAACTTCCAGATGTTCAAGCTGGGTTTAGAAAAGGCAGAGGAACCAGAGATCAAATTGCCGACATCTGCTGGATCATCGAAAAAGCAAGAGAGTTCCAGAAAAACATCTACTTTTGCTTTATTGACTACGCAAAAGCCTTTGACTGTGTATATCACAACAAACTGTGGAAAATTCTGAAAGAGATGGGAATACCAGACCATCTGACCTGTCTCTTGAGAAACCTGTATTCAGGTCAGGCAGCAACAGTTAGAACTGGACATGGAACAACAGACTGGTTCCAAATAGGAAAAGGAGTATGTCAAGGCTGTATATTGTCACCCTGCTTATTTAACTTATATGCAGAGTACATCATGAGAAACGCTGGGCTGGAAGAAACACAAGCTGGAATCGAGATTGCCAGGAGAAATATCAATAACCTCAGATATGCAGATGACACCACCCTTATGGCAGAAAGTGAAAAAGAACTAAAGAGCCTCTTGATGAAAGTGAAAGAGGAGAGTGAAAAAGTTGGCTTAAAACTCAGCATTCAGAAAACTAAGATCATGGCATCCAGTCCCATCACTTCATGGCAAATACATGGGGAAAAAAATGGAAACAGTGACAGACTTTATCTTTTGGGGCTCCAAAATCACTGCAGATGGTGACTGCAGCCATGAAATTAAAACCCACTTGCTCCTTGGATTTGATTTAGGTCATACCTGAATGGTCTAGTGGTTTTCCCTACTTTCTTTAATTTCAGTCTGAATTTGGCAATAAGGAGTTCATGATCTGAGCCACATTCAGCTCCCGGTCTTATTTTTGCTGACTGTATAGTGCTTCTCTATCTTTGGCTGCAAAGAATATAATCAATCTGATTTCGATGTTGACCATCTGGTGATGTCCATGTGTAGAGTCTTCTCTTGTGTTGTTGGAAGGGGGTGTTTGCTATGACCAGTGCATTCTTTTGGCAAAACTCTATTAGCCTTTGCCGTGCTTCATTTTGTACTCCAAGGCCAAATTTGCCTATTATTCCAGGTGTTTCTTGACTTCCTACTTTTGCATTCCAATCCCCTATAATGAAAAGGACATCTTTTTTGGGTATTAGTTCTAGAAGGTCTTGTAGCTCTTCACAGAACTGTTCAACTTCAGCTTCTTCAGCGTTACTGTTCAGGGCATAGACTTGAATTACCATGATATTGAATGGTTTGCCTTGGAAATGAACAGAGATCATTCTGTCGTTTCTGAGATCGCATCCAAGTGCTGCATTTTGGACTCTTTTGTTGACTATGATGGCTACTCCATTTCTTCTAAGGGATTCCTGCCCACAGTAGTAGATATAATGGTCAACTGAGTTAAATTCACACATTCCAGTCCATCTTAGATCACTGATTCCTAAGTGATGTTCACTCTTCTCATCTCCTGTTTGACCACTTCCAATTTGCCCTGTACATCATGAGAAACGCTGGGCTGGAGGAAGCACAAGCTGGAATCAAGATTGCCGGGAGAAATATCAATAACCTCAGATATGCAGATGACACCACCCTTATGGCAGAAAGCAAAGAACTAAAGAGCCTCTTGATGAAAGTGAAAGAGGAGAGTGAAAAAGTTGGCTTAAAGCTCAACATTCAGAAAACTAAGATCATGGCATCTGGTCCCATCACTTCATGGGAAATAGATGGGGGAACAGTGGAAACAGTGTCAGACTTTATTTTTTGGGGCTCCAAAATCACTGCTGATAGTGATTGCAGCCATGAAATTAAAAGACGCTTACTCCTTGGAAGGAAGGTTGTGACCAACCTAGATAGCATATTGAAAAGCAGAGACATTTTTTTGCCAACAAAGGTCTGTCTAGTCAAGGCTATGGTTTTTCCAGTGGTCATGTATGAATGTGAGAGTTGGACTATAAAGAAAGCTGAGCACCGAAGAATTGATGCTTTTGAACTGTAGTGTTGGAGAAGACTCTTGAGAGTCCCTTGGAGTGCAAGAAGATCCAAACAGTCCATCCTAAATGAGATCAGTCCTGGGTGTTCATTGGAAGGACTGATGTTGAAGCTGAAACTCCAATATTTTGGCCACCTGATGTGAAGAGCTGATTCATGGGAAAAGACCCTGATGCTGGGAACGATTGAAGGGAGGAGGGGAAGGGGAGGACAGAGGATGAGATGGTTGGATGGCATCACCAATGCAATGGACATGAGTTTGAGTAGGCTCCAGGAGTTGGTGATGGACATGGAAGCTTGGCGTGCTGCAGCCCATGGGGTTGCAAAGATTCGGACAAAAGTGAGTGACTGAACTGAGTATTGCATTGTATACACGTACCACATTTTCTTTATCCATTCATCTGTCATTGAACATTTAGTTTGTTTCCAGTGATGCGTCAAACTCCTACCATGGAAAGGATACCGGGACCAGTTCTACACAGACCACACAGCTGACTGTGGTAGTCATATGAGAGTGTTCTTCCAGGGCCATTCTGGATTCTAATCTTGAAAGAGACAGCATACCAGAGATACCTACTACTTTTTTTTTTTTTTTTGAAGGTTGCTCAGTCATGTCTGACTCTTTGAGACCCTATGGACTATACTAAGTCCATGGAATTCTCCAAGCCAGAATACTGGAGTGGGTAGCCTTTCCCTTCTCCACTTACTACTATTTATGTAGGGTGAGTTTTTGTTGTTGTTTTTTGTTATTTTGAACATTCAGTTTTCTTTGTGAGGCAGATAGAGGAGTTGTTTATATATATATCATTCAAATGCTGGATGTACTAGAACAGTGTTCTAATCTAAGGGATAAAAATATGCATGAGTAAATATATGCTTATGTGTATATGTATGCATATATATGCATACATATACACGCAAACGTAATTTTATACAGTTCCTTATTCCACAAGAAATATATGACTCTTCTTACAAGATGGACCAAGACTAAGTTTGCTTTCTTAGGCACAGTGTTTCCTGTACCTTCCTGCAGGAAGACATGTAACACAAATTCTGAAGGATAAAAGAAGCAGAATTAAAATTCAGGCTTAGCTTATACCATCATTTCCCTCCTTGTTATAAAGGGGTGCTCATCTGAGGATTGATATGGCAGGGAGTGTGGGCATTGAGATAGTAGAGCTTGACCACTCAGAGTCTGGGATCAGACATGCCTAGGTAGATTCCCAGCCCTGTCTCCTGCTGGCCTTGTGACCTTAACTCGTTAACTCAGTTCATTTCTCTGAGACTCAGTTTCTTCATTTGAAAAGTAATAACATTATCTTGTCTCACAGGATTGTTTGAGGACCAAATGAAAAGTATAGGTGAAGCACTTAAAGAGAGTATATGACATATGATAACCATTCAATGAATAGTAGTTTCCATCATTATTATTTTCATTATCATTGCTGCTATTATTAGATTGTGCTCAATACTCTTGAATAGTGAAATAGATTCTGATTTTGTGCATTAACATTCATTCATCTACTAAAATGGTCCATGAACCAGTATCACCTGGGTTCTTACTAGAAATGCAGATTCTCAGGTTCCACCCCAGACACATAGAATCAGAATTTGCATTTTAACATGATCTCTAGGTAATTTATATGCACACTGAAACTTGAGAAGCAGGGATGTAGGAAATGCAGGTTCCACGTTAGATGGCACATTATTATTATTCCTTCTGACTGCACGGTGACTTTGAACACTTTTCCTATTTCGGCGAATTCCCTCCTTTGTGTATCTGTACTGCCCCATTGGAGAGGCCAGAAACTCTCTTTTCCAAGTTAATATTTCAGTGAGGGCACAATCTTGTGACCTGAGGATTTGCCAATCAAATGCACTCACTCTAGCCTCTAATCAGAAGTACCCAAAACTTCCCCTGGCCATCCAGTGTTTAAGACTCGACGCTTACAATGCAGGGGGCCTGGGTTAGAGTCCTGCTCGGGGAACTGAAATCCCACATGCTGCACAGCATGGCCAAAAATAAATAAATAGATAAAGAGGTCCCTATAGGAATCTGTTGGAAAATACAGTCCAATTTTTAGAGGCAGCAGGAACAGGATTCCACCATCCGAGGCCTAAGCGGGAGTTTGGTGGCTGGTTTGTCTCCACCAGGGCAAATCAATGATTTGACCACCTCCATATCTGGTTCCTTGGTGTTCTGAGAAATTATGTGGCCTTTATTAAATTCTTTTTCTGCCCAAATTAGCTAGACTGGGCTTTCATTGTTTTAAACAAAGAAGCTGGAGAAATATAACCTCTGGATAATTTTACCCTTGAGTTGCCTTCCGTAGTGAGTGGTAAAAATATGGAAAGTCTGGTAAGATCTAATAAGGGAGAGTGAGCTTTGTTTCATCAGGCCTCCTGTTGTTGTTTAGTTGGTAAGTCGTGTCTGACTCTTGGCTATCCCGTGGACTGAAGCACTCCAGGCTTCCCTGTCCTTCAGTGTATGCTGTCTAGGTTGGTCATAGCTTTCTTTCCAAGAAGCAAGCATCTTTTAATTTCATGGCTGCAGTCACCATCCCCAGTGATTTTGGAGTCCAAGAAAATAAAATCTGCCAATGTTTCCATTTTTTCTCCATCTATTTGCTGTGAAGTGATGAGACTGGATGCCATGATCTTAGTGTTTTGAATGTTAAGTTTTTAAGTCAGCTTTTTCACTCTCCTCTTTCACCTTCATCAAGAGGCTCTTTAGTTCCTCTTGACTTTCTGCCATTTGAGTGGTATCATCTGCATATCTGAGGTTGTTGATATTTTCCCCAGCAGTCTAGATTCCAGCTCATGATTCATCCAGCCTGGCATTTCACATATTTTAAATAAGCAAGGTGACAATATACAGCTTTGATGTACTCCTTTCCCAATTTTGAACCAGTCTGTAGTTCCATGTCCCATTCTAACTCTTGCTTCTTGACCTTCTTACAGGTTTCTCAGGAGGCAGGTAAAATGGTCTGATATTCCCATCTCTTTAAAAATTTTCCGCAGTTTGTTGTAGACCTCTTAAAAGAAGGTAAGTGGACTAGATGCTTACCTAGTTTATTCATGTACTTCTTCTCTTGTAATGCTCAGGGTGGCTTAATGGAGCTACCAACCACCCTTCTGTTCAGTCCCAACGCCTTGTGCACAGTACCATGCAGTCATGTGTTGAGAGGTAGTCAATGTTGAGCACGTATCCAGGGGGGAAATTAAATACCTACTCCCAGGAGTTTCCAGGACTCACTGCCTAGTATTTGCAACATCATCTAAAACAATGACTTTGTTCCATTCAACTGTTCACTCACCTAATTGCACAGGGAAGAAATCAGGTCCCTCTCTCCCATTATGGTATGGACTGCATGTCCACAGGAAGAGCAGGTCAAAACCTTGATGAAGCTACATATCC
The DNA here is from genome assembly GCF_054371585.1 of Giraffa tippelskirchi. Classification (NCBI taxonomy): domain Eukaryota; kingdom Metazoa; phylum Chordata; class Mammalia; order Artiodactyla; family Giraffidae; genus Giraffa; species Giraffa tippelskirchi. The sequence continues at coordinate 216,262,606 of NC_137275.1, forward strand.
TCAAATGTGTTACTGACACTGTGAACCCATTGAGATGTTTCTGTCAGCACCCCTTCCCATAGCCTTTTGGAGGCTGCTTCTACCCTTCAGCCGAGTGTCACAGGTCTCAGTTGGTTCTGTACCTGAAGATCACCACCTCTTGACCCTCCTGCCTGAGGGTCACAGGATCTCCTGTCCGCTACCTAAGTGTCACAGATTCCCTTCTCCCCAGCTGATCAAAGGGCACTTCTCAGAGTGGTGGTGGTGGTGGGAATTGTCTTAGGGTTTACCATGTGTAGTAGAACACCTGTGATCAGATTGAGTTTAAGGAACTGGGCATGGTGGTCTCCAGCCTCGGGCTGAGGGGCACTTTCCTCCTTCCTTCTTTCCTTCCTTTTTTGCAGTTCTTAGAAAAGACAAAAGTTGTGGTTTTAAGTTAGTATTTAGGCTTGTTTCTACACTGGGGAAGGGGATGGGGAGGAGATAATGTGATTAAGTACAAACACTCATTCTGTTCTAAAAAAGAATTGATTATATTGTCAGTCTTTTCAAAGTATTTAGGTTTTTACAAAGAAAGTTTTACCAAGGCAGTAATGAAAACCCATTATAACTTATATAATATAGTTTATAACTTACGATAACTTACATTATATATAACTTATTATAAAGCTGTAATAATTAAAGTAGAATAGTCTGACCAAAAAGATAGACAAATAGAGCAATGGAACAAAATAGAGAGCCCAGAAACATACCTACACATATATGGGAACTGTATGTGAAAGAGGTGTCATAAATCAGTGGGAGAGGATGCGCCAGACAATGGATGGCATTGCACAATCGGTCTCTCATGTAGAACAAGATAAAATTAGATCCTTACCTCACATCAGGCATGAAAGTAAGTCTCATATAAAGATCTAAGTATGAAAATACAAAACTTAAAACAGCTTTAAGGAGATCTTGCTAAGTGGCCTTGGTGTTGGGAACAGTTTTTTAAATGAAACACACAAAAAGTGCAGACCATAAAGAAAACGATTGAAAATGCTGACAGCTATTAAAATCTTAGCTGGGACAAGGGGTATCATAAAGTTAAAAGACAAGCAGTAACCTATGTGATGATTTTAATGCACATAACTAAGAATATTCATATACAGAATATGTGAAGAACTGCCACAGATCAGTAGGGAAAAGGTCAAATAATCCAGTAGGGAAATGAGCAAGGGAAATGAAGAGGCGCTTCTAATAAGAGGAAACCCATATAGTTAATAAACATATGAAAAATGCTCAACCTCACTGGTAATCAAGGGAATGCAAATTAAAACGCAATACGATACCATCAGAAAGGCAAAAATTATTAATTTCACTCCAAATGTTGCTGCAAGTATGGAGAACACACTGATGGCAATATAAATTGGCGCATCCACTTGGGAGAGCAATTTATAGTATCTTATAAAGTTAAATGTGTGCATATCATACAACCTTGGAGTCCAGTTTCTATGCATCTGTCCTAGAGAAACTTCCTCACATGTAAAAGGAGAAAAGTACAGGGGTGTGCATTGCAACTTTCTTTGTGATAACAAGGAAGAAAATTAGTTAACAACCTTAGTGTCTGTCAGTAGATAAATTGTGATATATTTTTCAGTGGAATATATCCATCAGCCAGATCTGCATTAATTAGTATAGATATATCTTAAAAATGGAGTTGCAGAATAATATATAGAGTACCGTACTTTAAAAGGTAAATAAACCTCACTGTGTGTTGTTGTATGTTACATTCTCACATACCACATGTAGTTATGAAACGTAGGCTGGAAGGAGATATCAGTACATGATGTGTGCCTTTGGGAGAGAGGATGGGTGACAGTGAGTACATGGAAACTTGAACTGTATCTGTGATGTTTTCTTTTAAGACCATGGAACAAATATTACATTATTAACATGTATTAAATCTGGCAGAGACACGAGTTCATGTTATATAAAGGTAATAGAAGCACGGTGCTTAATTATGAAAATCTGGGCACACAACTGCCTAGATTCAAGTCCCAGCTCCGTTACTTATTTTCTGGGTGACTTTAGCAGGTCATTTAACCTCTCTGTCTCTTACCTTTATCATCTGTAAAATTAAGAAAATAATGGGTCTATTCTCTAGGGTTGATATAAGGGTTAAATTAATCCATATAAAGCCCTCTGGTTCATTGGTAAGCATAATTTAGTATTCCGCATACTTTTCTGTGTGTTTTTAAATGTAAGTACTTTTATAATATAGCTCTTGAAGCATAAAGTTGATTGTGGAATATTTATGAGATGAAGACATTATGACATTATTGTTATTACTGAATATAGAAGGTTTTTTGGTAAGAAAGCAAACTTTACTAACATTATCTCCCAGTATACTTGTTCATAGACAAAGAATTAGAGAATTAGTCTCACAGATTTCACTATGGCTTTCCTCCTTATGATTATGATATGATGGGTGAGTTATTTTTTTAGTTCTTCTATTGGAATGAATAAAAACCACAATAGCAAAATGTCCTGTATTATCTATATATATAGCACTTTCATTTCCAGGATCAACGCTACTTGAGTTCCGCGAAGAAGAGATTGTTTCCTTTAGTTTACTGTAAGTGAGGTACTAGATGATTTGCTTGGAGTTCCAAAAGTGGCGTCTCCTACTTTTTATCTAAGAGAGAAGGGGTTGGTACTTTGGTCCGTGGTCTCTCTCTGGTTGTCTTGGTGTAGGACTAGCCCACACCAAACTGTTTCTCTTCCCCTTTCTTTCATTTTTAGGTCATACCTATCACTTTTCCAAAGTTTGGGCTGCTAGAGTATATCATAAAGCAATTATTTTTTCTGAGAATCATTTTTAGGAAGACCTAGGGTTTAATAGAAGGATTTGCTTAATCAGAAGCAGGAAACATGTGTCATGGTCTCTTTTTCTACTAAGCCTCTGGACAAGTCACTTGCACTTCAGTTTATTCAACATTTATTGCAAGATCTGCTCTGTGACAGGACTAGTGAAAATACAAAGATGAATGGCAGATTCCCTGACCCCAGGATGTCATTGTGTAGAGAAGGAGGCAGACAGACCAACAAGACCATATCTAAGAGTATATAAAATGCTGTGGAACACATGAAAAGCAGTTGTCTCAGCCTTTTGGGACACAAGGAAGGGTATTTCAGGGTGATGAACAGCATGAGCAAAGACATTAGAGCATGAGCCCATGCAGGGAGGCAAAGGTCTGAGTGTGGTGGGAGAGTCAGTTTCAAAGAGGTCAGGAGAGGTGCTGCTGGAAACATGGACTGGAGCCACCTACGGAAGACTTTGCACATGAAGTCACAGACTTACAGGGAGAGCAGAGGAACACAGTTCCTCTGTGTGATCTTAGAAGATCGCACTGATAGCAATGGGGAAGGTAGGGACTGGGACTGAGGACTGTTTTACAGGGTAAAAGTTGCAATAATTCAGATGGGAGGTGGCAATAAATGCTCAAATGAGGCAACAATAAAGGCATTGGAGAGGAGGAGACAGGTAGATGATTTGGAAATTAGACTTGATGACTTCTGAGTGTTTGGCCTGTTGTGATCTCTGTTGCCACCCTTGTGTTCTCTGTCCAAGGCGCAACACTGTTTTAAGTAACACTGAAAGATCTTCAGGACCCAGAATATTTATAATATATTCAAAGTTCAGCTATCTAGGATGAAACAGCCATTAAGAATTCTGAAACATGCCATGACCATTTATTCAACAAGTATTGGAAGCCTACCAAGTGCCCAGTCCAGGTTGGGTGCTGCAGTTACTCAATGAGCTAGTGATGAACAAGACAAAAACATGATTCTTGCTCTGCCTGCCCTCTGAATGGGAGACAGACATTTTAACTCTTCCTCTCAAAACACTCCTAGTTTAAAAAAAAAACAAACTTGTCTTATATTTCCTGAACTAAGACTGAATTGTTTGCCTTTAGATAGCATATTTATGAAGACTAGGGTGATTACATACTCTAGTACTCTTGCCTGGAGAATGCCATGGACGGAGGAGCCTGGTGGGCTGCAGTCCGTGGGGTCGCTAAGAGTCGGACACGACTGAGCGACTTCACTTTCACTTTTCCCTTTCATGCACTGGAGAAGGAAATGGCAACCCACTCCAGTGTTCTTGCCTGGAGAATCCCAGGGACAGCGGAGCCTGGTGGGCTTCTGTCTATGGGGTTGCACAGAGTCGGCCACAACTGAAGCGACTTAGCAGCAGCAGCAGCAGAGTGATATATGGCTAAAAGTGGTTAAGTGAACAATTAGGTCACTATGATAAATGAAAGGAAGATCTTTCTTAGCTGGAAATTAAAAGTACAGTGGCTACAGGCAACCTATTTCACATCATAATTTATTCGGGACACTTTCTACATACCTAAAAATAACATGAACTTAGTTAAACTTGTAATATTGCTTATTTTTACAGACAACTAATGATCTATCTTTAAGAATTACAAATATAATTGTTTACTAGTTTTCTGAAAGGCAGAAGTAGAAAATCAAGTTAATTGCTCTCAGTGTACAAATGCATAATTTTCTGAGAAGTTTTACCAGCTTTTTTCCCAATGCTTCACTTCCTTTTAAATATCATTTGTCTTAATGTTTTACAGGAAAATCCTCCCAGGTGACTTGTTATTTCTTTAAAATAGAGGCATTTTTCCGGAGAAGGCAATGGCACCCCACTCCAGTACTCTTGCCTGGGAAACCCCATGGACGGAGGAGCCTGGTAGGCTGCAGTCCGTGGGGTCACTAAGAGTCGGACACGACTGAGCGACTTCACTTTCACTTTTCACTTTCATGCATTGGAGAAGGAAATGGCAACCCACTCCAATATTCTTGCCTGGAGAATCCCAGGGACAGCGGAGCCTGGTGGACTGCCGTCTATGAGGTCGCACAGAGTCAGACACGACTGACGCAACTTAGCAGCAGCAGAGCATTTTTCTATTTTACCAGTAAAAGTAGCAAAAACTGTTGTTTTTACATATTTAAAGTTCATCAGCATATGATTGAGACCGCCCAGATACTCAGAATGCATCCAAATACAGCAGCCTAATAAGTTGCTGTAAACCTGAGGATCTGCTTCTCTTCAGTGAATTTGGATTTGAGTAAGACTGCTAGGAAACCAGGCTCCAGTTCCGCATTGAGGAGGCATTGACCTTGATTTTCTAGCCATGGTATTCATTCCTTGTGGTGTGGAGAGATGAAATAATGTACAACCCGTGGGCAGACACGTCAAGTGTCAGAGTACCACAGTCTTAGCTTCAGACGTCATCTCTGTTTCTGTTTTCCTGCGAGAAGCAGCGGACTCCTCCCGCTCCTCCCAGATTGAGCTGCTTGACCATCTTGGGGCTCAGCGGGGCTGGGCAGAGTGCAGGTGACCCGCTGTAGTTTAGGCCCAGCAATAACTTCTCTTTCAGTCTGGATCTCATTTATATAACTAATGTCTTGTGTTCCCAAGGGTGTATTAGACCCAAAAAAAAGTATTTATATAACATGGCAAAAATGATGAGTTATGCTTCTGTGACTGCAAGGTGATTTTAAGCTTTATTTTAGGTGAGAACAGTGATGAGTACAGTGATCAGAGAACCATAAATCTGACTTAATGATTGATGCATCCTAGGTGCTTTATTGACTTCAGTTATGATACACATAGCAGCCTGATCAGTACTGCCTTAAAATTTTGATTGCTTTCTTAGACAAAAACAATAATTTTATTACCTTTTTCAATGTTCTTCATTTTTGTCAAAGTTATTAATGTACTTGGCAGTCTATAAATGCTAAACAATAACAGTCTCACCTCAGCTTTCATCACCTCATAATTCTGCTCTTCAAAGGAAACTTCTTTTGAGTCTATTTTCAGTTCTTCCAAAATTCGAAGTAAACTGCTTATACTTCTGTTTCTTGATTTGTTTTTTCTTGGTTTATCAACTTCAGAAAATACCTTCAGATTCCTTGTTATCAATGATGAGGATTTAACTCAGTTTGTATTACCCTCCCATTATTTGATTGTAACGTCATTAAAACACGTTACCAACAGAAAACTAAAGATAATGAAAGAAGAAATAAATACGCTTTCTCAACCCAAGGGTGAAGGTATTAGTGTTCATATGCTGCCTTCTACTATTCTCCCCCCTTCTTGTCATCTTCTTAACTTCACAGGATTGTCCGTATTTTCATTTTCTTCTGCGGCCATAACTAGTTTTTTCTTTTTTATCCTTAGGTTGACTGTAAACATCCAAAACCATTTATACTGTTTTGACAATGTAAATATTGTGCATAACTATTAGTGTTCTGAGGTTAAACTACCTTTCATCTTGATGAATTTCACAACCTTTGGGACACTGAAAGGAGAATGTTCCCAAGGGCTGTTACGTGGATTAATGACTTAATCCATGTAAAGGGTTTAAAACAATACCTGGTACAGAGAGTAAGTTCTCACTGTGTGCAGCATACTTTCAGAGATGTTGCAGCGTGAAGTAGTGCATCTTTCAGTCAGTGAAATACAGTATCATTTTAGTGTGTGTGTGTGTGTGTGTGTGTGTGTGTGTGTGTGTGTGTGTGTGTGTGTGTGTGTGTGTGTGTGTGTGTGTGTGTGTGTGTGTGTGTGTGTTTTCCTAAAATTTTGGTAGCATATTTTGACAAAAGAACATGCTCTTACATATCTTTGTGGTCCCTCCAGGGTCCCCATATCAGGCCTTCAGCCTTGCTGCTGCAGTTTAGACAAGTCGATTTAATGTAAGCCTGAGGTAACCCTCCCACCTATCCTGAGTTTTCCTCTGGGTTGTAACCACTGTTCTCTAGATTTCATGTTTCCCTTTACTTTCTCCTTTTTTTTTTTTTGTTGGGGGAGTTCATCAAATAATTTCCCAAGAATGGATAGGTGGGACGTAAACTTTGAGTCTTAAATTGCTGAAAATTCCTTTTTGAAATAACTTTTTAAAGTTTTCCATTAGTACTTGTATTCTTTTATGGAGATTATAGTTATAATAATTTATCAGATCTTCTTTGAGAATTTAAATTCGATTAAAAAAATTATTTTCTGTCTTTGAATTTTTTCCTTTATTTTCTGTGTTCCTTTTTCTTCTTTCTTCTCTTCAATGCAGCCACTTTTCTTCTGATGCCTCATCTAATTGTTTGTTTACATGTAAGAACACAGGACAGGAATCTGGTGTTGGTTTCTCCTATAGCTGTATAAATAGATTTGCTTCCCCTCGGCCTTCCCTGAGTGAAATGTGGATATTGCCAGGAAGGGCTCTTTGTAGAGAGGGGAGTTGGATAATTGGTGACTGGTCAGCAGGCCTCCAGAGACAGGTCTCAGACACCAGCACCACGCTGGAAGCCACAGCTCTCCCACCATGATGTCTGTGTTGCAAAGTTTTGTCTGGCCCTTTTAGCGTCTGCAGTTGTGTGAACAGGAGCATCTCCCTCCGTGTCTTTGGACATGCAGGCCTGTTCCTGTGATGGGGCTGGTGGCAAGTTCAGGGCCCCTTCAGATTTTCCAGGGGCACGGATGGGAGTATCTCCTGCCAGGTCCCTATATCAACCTGACTGTTGGTGACTGTGGCTGGGATGGGCCAGAGCCCTGTTGCAGGCCCTTTCAGAATCTCCAGACTGAGTTGTGTGGGCTTCCCTCTGGGGCTCCACACCACAGCCAGGAGAAGCTGGAGGCACTTAGGGTCCACAGCCAGAACTAAGATCTGTATGCTATTACCCAACCTATGGGTGGGCGTGACTCCTCCTGCGTCTCTTGGCATATAGTGCTGGTGACAGGGTCAAAGCCAGCTGGGGGCGTAGCTGAGTCCCTTACGATATGGAACTGTTTCTGGCTCTGTAACCAGGACCATAGTTGGCGAGTCAGCCACCTGGGCGCAAGCTTGCCTTCTCAAAACAGCCATCCTTGGTCTTAGACTGTACCAGGGTTTCACAATCTCTGACCCAGTCCCAAAGCTCCCACAAAGGCACTTTTGTACATGGATAGATGCCAAATTGTTGTTGGGAGACAGGGTGAGGATGTCTTACTTGGCCACCTTCCTCATGTCATGCCCTTGAGAAATTTAAAAATTAGATAATTTAAGTATTACTTAATTTTTTACCTAACTTCATTCAGCAAGAAAAATAAAGGATCTTTATGATCCTAGAATGTGCTGTGCCTGTAAATTTGACTTTAGGGTTTGGTTCAGTGAATAATAAATACATATTTCTTAATACCTGAAATGATATTTTATATAAATTTTTAGTCTGAGTATATTCTGATTTATGTTATAAGTCACTAGCTTTTCAACACCTTCATACTGTTATAATTACTGCTGCTAAGTTATTATTTTATATAATGGAAGACAGCCATCTCATTGTTAAGAAAAGGGCTTTATTTTCCTGTTTTGCCTGTATTTATAAATGTGCAATAGAAAGCCAACCCATATAGATAAATATTAAAATTTTTATTTTATAATGAATTTTTCAAAAATATGTTTTGTTATTATCCTTTGACTCAATTAAGAGGAATTGGCATCCTCCTATCCAGTGGGTTATTACTTCTTGGATGGAATCTAATGAATATTAATAGCATCACTCAAAAAGGAGGAGGTAATTTATTAGAGTTTTGTGCATTTTCATTTTTACGTGTTATCTGTTTTCTTTTACTTTATGTGCCATACATCTTTTGTTTCCGAGTTGATGAATAATTCCTTTGTGGTTTTTAGTGTATTATGCATTTTCAGTAAAAGATACTGTCACATTTTGATCCTTATTAATTAAGATATGCAGTCCTGTAAATTGCAGGGAAATTTAAAGGAAGAAATGGTTTCTAATATGAAGAAGTTTTCTGTAATTATTTCCATCGTGATACACCATTTCATCTCCTAAATTTATCAAATGTTGCCTCATGTATTGTGCTTGAGTTTGTTCTCACTCATTGAAGCCATAGAATTTTAGCAAACTCATGAACAGTCACTTTTCAAATACTCAGTACTGACATACTGATGAACTGTTAACAAATGGTGATGATTGTTTTACTTTCAAAATCCTCTTCAGTAGGCAGGGTCATATACGGTTGCTGCTAAGTCGCTTCAGTCGTGTCCGACTCTGTGCGACCCCATAGACGGCAGCCCATCAGGCTCCCCTGTCCCTGGGATTCTCCAGGCAAGAATACTGGAGTGGGTTGCCATTTCCTTCTCCAATGCATGAAAGGGAAAAGTGAAAGTGAAGTCGCTCCGTCATGTCCGACTCTTAGCGACCCCATGGACTGTAGCCTACCAGGCTCCTCCGTCCATGGGATTTTCCAGGCAAGAGTACTGGAGTGGGGTGCCATTGCCTTCTCCGAGCTCTCTGATTACTGCATGCAGAATAGCAGTTATAATAGCTAATACTTACAGACTGCTTATTATCTCACTAATTACTTCTGGTAATGGAGTTCTCACAACTCTGTGAAGTTAGGACTATAATTAACCCCATTTCGAAGATGAATAAACTAAGGCAAAGAAAGGTTGAACTTGCCCAAGGTCATACAGTAAGAGAATGGGAGAGCTGGGATTCTCACCTAGGCAGTCTGGTTCCTAAGTTTCATGCTCTTCACCACTAGGCTTACTGACCATGGTGATTCTTCTCTTACACATTTCAGCATTCATCATTTTAGCACTTAACAGGCCTCTTAAAACGTGGACCAGTTTTCCTTTAGTTTTTTTAATTTCCCCCAAACTTTGCCAGAACTTTTACTCTTCTTTTTTAGTCCCAGTCTCCATCTGCTTTTATTGTCTAATTGTCTCCACCACAAGGGGATGAAAATTCAAGTGCTTTAACAGGTGAGGAGACATGTACAGATGTGCCTAAAACAGTGCCTATTGTGTTGAAGCGCCAAATATATTTTTATTAAGTAGTGAACCAAATATGCAAATACTAAAATTTCCAGAAAGAAAATAAGAGATTCATTTCCTGTTTCGTTTAGGAAAATTCATTGGGGCTGCTGTGAGGAAAACAGTTTGAAAGGGGGCAAGGGTGGACATAGGGAATTCTCAATAGCTAAGAAATAAATTTCTGTGAAATCAGTGGATAATAAATCCAGTGCCAAAGTCTTATTCAAGTCTTAAAATATATCATTTCAGATGATCAGAAGGAATATGTCAGAAACAGTAGCTTATCCAGGAATTACCATGTTAAAGTTTTCCTCTTAAATGTGAGACAGAGCAATATTTTCAGAAAAAAAAATTGCAAGAAAAGTGTATAGTTAATACAGAATGGACTAGACTCTTGGTGATTAAAGAATACTATTTTTAATTAAAATTTTAAATTGAAGAGATACATACCAAAGTGTATCTAGTGGCTGTCTGAAGGATGGATTTATGGGCAGTTTTTCTCTCTTTTTTAACCTTTATTTTCTGGGGAAATTTTTTTATATTAAGTGTGTTACTTTTATTATAAAATGAATAAAATTATTTTTATTATTAAATGTGTTACTTTCATGATTAATGAATAAAATTATTTTTATTAGGGGAAGTATACTTAATCTTTTCCTCAGGTGAATAGGTACCCATGTGAATAAAGGGCCATTAAGCCATATGCTTTGTTTTAGTGTGGGTTTAAAAAAAATTTTTTTTTTATTGGAGGATAATTGTTTTACAGTGTTGCGTAAAGCAGTTATCCTCCAATTAAAAATTAAAAAAATTTTTTAACATTTTTTTTTTAATTTCAGTATTTCTAAATTAGAAAATGCTTATATATGCAAAGCATATTTAAGAGTATGTAAACTCACTGACACGACTGAGCGACTGAACTGAACTGAAACTCACTGAGGTCAAGTGCATTCATGGCTGAATTCCTGAACTGCACAAGGACTAAGTTTTACTTTTGAAAAGGGGTTAACATTCAAGAACACTTTACTTAGGAGTCAGATTTTGAAAGACAGGGAAAGGACACAGAGATGGATAAAATAACGCCTGTTTAACAGTATTCTGCTCTATAAACTGATGGAGTCATCATGAAATAAACTGGACAGGAGAGTCATGCTGTGTGAGGCTGTGACTTCATGACTGAAACCATGGAAAATGTGAATGTCGCATCTCTAATGAATCCATCACGTATCTTCTACAACTGACCTAAGTCTAGAAAAGTAAAAATTAAACAACAAATTCTTCTTGGAAATTGGGTATTATGTGTTGTATATCCAAGTCTGATAGCAGCTTACTGTATATTTTATGTATCACACCAGCAGCAGATACTTCAGACACATCAGAAGATGTTGTTGATTCAGTGTCTCTGGCAGTATAATAAAAAAAAAAGTGCAGGAGAAATCTCTGGTCTCTAATAAGCAGTATATCAATGAGCGCTGTCAGATTCTGTAGAAAATTCCACAACATGATTTATTACATTAATTACAGTCATGTGGGTTTCATGCTGCTAAGCTTGAAAATGCAGCCACATTCGAAGGTTGATTTAAGAATATATTTTGGCCCAGATGAAATTGCTCCTTATTGTGATTAATACAGTACAATATTTATTCTCTCGTTCTACTCTTTCGCCTTTGAATGCTAAATTTCTTTTCTGTGACTTGAAATTAAGTTTGAGATTTGAGAAGCTTCATCTAGTTTTTATTCACGCCTGTCATCTGGTCTCCCTTTTGCCTTTTGTGTCTCCTCAGTTTGTCACGGAATGTTGAATCTCCTCCTTGTGAAGCCTGTTTGAATTCACTCCTTTCTAAGCAAGCGTGGCTGGCCTCGAGCTTCCCTAGCTAACAGGGCTGCCCTTAAGACTTCCTGCATCACCGTTGGGGTGCTGCATCTCTTTTTGAACAGAAGGAGCAATTGAGGGGAAACCTTCATTTTCTTCATTTAATTCAAAATAGCAGCATTTTTAGAAGAGAGAATTCCATGCTTATACCTTTGTTTAGTACCTTACTGAATTCACACAGTCACGTGTCTCTTCTTACAGTGACACAACTGAGCTTGTCAAATCACAGGATTCCAGGTCATGTGGAAGGAAAGGTCTCCTGAGAGCTGTTGTAGAGATAGATGTTAACTCCATTTGTTTCCATGTACCCATGGTGGGGTATGTTCACTTATGCCCAACGTTGGTGGCCTTTATAAATCTGTCTTGGAAGAATTAGTAAATATTTACTGCAGATTAAAGCATCAGTAGAGAAGGACTCGAGTGAAGTAGGAAGACGTTGATTTAGTGAGTTGGAAGACATTTCTCAGCAGTGATATGTATAAGGAGTTGAATTAGATTATTTATGTGTCCAACAATGAGCTAAGTGGTTTGCTTTCCGACCTTAATTCTCTTACAACTCTAAAGACATAGGTACAATTATTATATCCATTTAACAGTGGGAAAAACCGAGGCTAAAGTTTAAAAGCATATGCAGGTTCACATAACTGGTTAAGCAGCAGAGGTGGGATTTGAACATAGGTGTTCTTATCAGCACGAGCCATTAACCATTCACTACACTGCCTACATCAGCTGCCCTGAAGGATGGAGCAGGAAAGGTTATATTTTAAAAATGATGTTTGGCAATTAGGGAAGCAGTGTTGAACTTAATAAATTTGGAGGTGTTATGAAAGAAAAAAATCTGAATCCAGTGGATTTCAGAGGGAAACCGTTATTTGACTCATCCATTATTTTGTTGAATGACAGTACTAGTCCAGTATGATTTTTTATAGTATTTTTCACTGAATAGAAGTCACTTAAACATTTATGAAGCACCTCTTCTGTCTGGGACATAAAAATGTTCAGATTGGAAAATCTGGCCATCCTAGCATTGTGGCAGCTGCTGTAACTGAGACTTGGGCTGAGGCTTATTTGAAAGAAGAGTCATTTTCTAGGCCTCTTAGGGGGAAGTAGAGATGAAACTCTGTTTTTCAAAGCATGGCCTATTTACCCACAGCCCTATTAGAACCACCTGAGAACTCATTAAAAATGGAGACTCTGCACCCTGCTGGCCATAAATTAATTCCTTGTTGCAAGGATCTGCAAGTCAGTGCCTAGTCTTTACACAAGTGATGTCTTACCTCACTTTCCAACAAACACAGCTCCTTGGCCTGATTTAATTCATATATGCAGACAGCAGTGAATATGGGTGAGGAAGAGGCCTCAGTTTCTTTGGCCTGCATTTTGTTTATTTAATAATTACTGGTGTTTTTTTGTGCTCTATTTTATTTCTAAATTTTTATCAAGGAGAGAATTCTCCAGAGATTCTAGAGTCACATTCTGTACAACCAGGAGAAATGAGCAGATGACTAATGTTTATTTAAGTGATTTCTGCTTCAGTGAAAAATACTATCAAAAATCATACCAGACTGACTGGTACTATTGTGCTAAATTTTCATGCTCCTGAGTGTATATGTAAGAAATGTATTCTACTTCCATTATTGGAAACGATTAACCGAGCATAAAAATAATTTGCTCGTCAGATAGCTATAATAGCATATAAGTCTGGCTTCAATTAGTGATGTTAACAATCCTAGAAAATAAATAGCCTGAGTTTTAAGGTTTTAAGGAAAAAGCATTGAAATGTACAATGAGTTGAGTGTTTAAAGGAGAAAGAAGACATTGACTTTTTAATACATTTTATGGTAGTTATAAGGTTATCTCACTTTGTTTTCTACCTATAAAGTAAATATACCTGTTTGGTTTTTTTTTATAAATTTACAGGGATTAGAAGCTATTGCTGTATTTTAAAAATGAAACATGAATGTTGACAAATATGACTTTGGAACCCCTGACAAAATTAAAGTAGGCCTTGAGAAGGCGATGGCACCCCACTCCAGTACTCTTGCCTGGAAAATCCCATGGACAGAGGAGCCTGGTAGGCTGCAGTCCATGGGGTCGCTGAGTCGGACACGGCTGAGCGACTTCACTTTCACTTTGATCATAAGATTAGCAACCAGGGCATATTTTTTTAAAATACCAAGATCATTTTCATTGAACATAGAGTCATAAGAAAATTTATATCAAATGAACATATGTATAGAAAAAGTAAGAACCTAGTAGATGGATGACACCAAAATGCCAATATAATCTCCTTTTAAAGGGGAGGTCAGGATTGGGGGGATATATTGATTTTGTGGATATATTCTGGTATAGTTAAAGAATTACTACTTGTTTTTTCCTTATCCCGATAGTAAGATAAAGATACTGTCATGTAGCAATTTGAGTGAGAGCTGATAGATCCTTATTTCTTAAGGAAATAGCCCTAGGAAAAGCTTTCAGTGGGCTTATAAGTCATTTCATTATTACAGACATCCATATCATTGTTCCTGACCACAGCTGACTCTGAAGAGCCTTAATAAAGGATAAAGTGACTTTGAGACTCTGTGAGTCCCCAAATTGAATTTTGTGTCACCTATTTTAATTTTTAGTTCTTTCTAAATGCAGTCAGTACAGTTGGTCTAAAGTAGATTGTATAAATATGCACACAGAGTTATCTCAGTAACTGTCCTTTCAGCTTTGATGTTACTTCAGTCAACAAAATATGAATGGTTATTGAATGCTCCTACTTCTCAAGAGCTTTTTCAGACCCTGGGAATAAAGCAGCAAAGTCCTGGCTTTTACAGAGCTCACAGCTCACCTGGGCAGAGATAAATGCTAAAAAGGTTGTTGCTGCTGCTGCTGCTGTTAAATCACTTCAGTCGTGTCCGACTCGGTGCGACCCCATAGACGGCAGCCCACCAGGCTCCCCCGTCCCTGGGATTCTCCAGGCAAGAACACTGGAGTGGGTTGCCATTTCCTTCTCCAATGTATGAAAGTGAAAAGCGAAAGTGAAGTCGCTCAGTCGTTTCCGACTCTTAGCGACCCCATGGTCTGCAGCCTACCAGGCTCCTCCGTCCATGGGATTCTCCAGGCAAGAGTACTGGAGTGGGGTGCCATTGCCTTTTCCAAAAAGGTTGTTGAGTAAATATATATTATGTCAGATGGTAGTAGGTGTATGGAAGAAAATAACACCATAAGAGGGGTAGAGAATGTCAGAGGTGGAGAAATGTTGGGTTTATTTTTTTTTTAAAGTTCAGTTCAGTCGCTCAGTCGTGTCCAACTCTTTGCGACCCCGTGAATTGCAGCATGCCAGGCCTCCCTGTCCATCACCAGCTCCCGGAGTTCACCCAAACCCATGTCCATCGAGTCAGTGATGCCATCCAACCATCTCATCCTCTGTCGTCCCCTTCTCCTCCTGCCCCCAGTGCTTCCCAGCATTAGTGTCTTTTCCAATGAGTCAACTCTTCACATGAGGTGGGCAAAGTATTGGAGTTTCAGCTTCAACATCAGTCCTTCCAATGAACACCCAGGAGTGATCTCCTTTAGGATGGACTGGTTGGATCTTCTTGCAGTCCAGAGGACTCTCTCAAGAGTCTTCTCCAGCACCACAGTTCAAAAGCATCAATTCTTCGGCGCTCAGCTTTCTTCACTGTCCACTCTCACATCCATACATGACCACTGGAAAAACCATAGCCTTGACTATATGGACTTTTGTTGGCAAAGTAATGTCTCTGCTTTTAAATATGCTATCTAGGTTGGTCATAACCTTCCTTCCAAGGAGTAAGCGTCTTTTAATTTCATGGTTGCAATCACCACCAGCAGTGATTTTGGAGCCCCCAAAAATAAAGTCTGACACTGTTTCCACTGTTTTTTAGAGTAGGTTCTTCAAATGTTTAGCATGTGGAGGATCTTTGTACTTGGTATATTCAGTCTCCTTTCCTTAATGTATATCTTTATAATCACTATATAAGACTCTCTAAGTGTGCATCCCACCGGCCTGGCTTTATTCCCCACTCCAGCCCTTCTCCCACCCCTGAACCAGGATCAGTGTTTCACAGTCCTCATGAGCACAAGTCCTCCCATCCCTTGCCCTTTGCTCATGCAGTTTCTTCCTGGAATGCCCTACCCTCCCGCTCTGCTCAACCAAGTGATGCCCATCCTTTAATACCTAACCCAAATCTCTGTTCCCCCATGGTATAGAGCTCCAACCCATCTCAAACTCATTTTGACTTCTCTCTCTTTCTGAATTCCTGTAGGATCTGCAACCTATGCGACAAACTCAGTGCCTAATTACACAACCATGCATGGTCTTTTTAATTAGTTCTGTGTGTGTTTTTTATCTCTTCTAATGATGATGCCATCTGTGTAAGCATCAGAGACTTACCTTTGACTGCACCCCACAAGTCTTCTTAAAATGCTAGGTGGGGCACAGTGTGTACTTACACATGTGGATTAAATATTAATTCCACTGCAGCCTCATAAATATAAATCTACTCACCAGATTTCTTCTACTTTCTTCTTTACTTTTCAAATTTAAAATATACTTTTATTTAATAAGCTTATGGGCTTATCTTTCACTGGTTTATAAAGAGAATTTGGACATCATTTCTCTATCGAGTAAAAAGACTAAATAGTCTTCTTGAATGAGTTAAAAAGAAGTTAAACATCAGGAAATGTTTAAATGTTTCTTATTGCTTCAGATGTATGGCTTTAATAAAATCACAAAAGGGATGAGATAGGTAAGTTTATTTTTTGTTAAATTGAGTGCCACTGCAGTAGAAGTAAATGGCTCTGAATTTAAATCTAACATAAATCTTCTCAGATTAAATGAGAACACAAGATACTGAACTAATTATGTGTTTTTTCATGCCATCTCCTAATAAGGGAGGAAATAATTGGATTAATGGGGCATGGAGACTATGTAAATAAGTAGAGAAAAGCTCTCTGCATAAAAACTTTACACAGGCTTTCCAAAGAGTCCCTGGGCCGGTGTTGAGGCTCTTTCCCAGGGCCCTTCTCCAAATCATAGATCCCTTGAAAGTCAGTAATCTAAAACCTTTCAGTCTGTTGGCTACATTTGTCAAAGGCCCATTTCACTACACTAGTTTTATGGGATGGCTTCTCCTTTTGAGAAACTTTGAGTAAGTTTTAGTAATAACTATTACAGCAATAAATATTATGGATGGTACAGGCAAGAAATAAGTAACCATTGATCTGAAGAACCAAGGTCACTCACATCTTCTGTGTACAAAGTTTGTTCGCTCAGCCTACTTATAACCAAAACCATCCTAGTGATAGCGATAGCAAGCACCCCTAAAATAGTAGCCCAGCAGGCTTATGGTGTGGTGAGAAGGGAGGTAATCTAAACTGAAGGTCTGGGGGAGAGGCACACCTTTTTAAAATCCATTTTTGCAAGCCATGCATGTCCAGAAGTTCTCCCTTTTTATATCAGACTTAGAGCAAAATTCAAGATGTTGAGTCTTTTAAAATATATGTGCAGATCTATGGATTTAAAACTATTTTCATAATACATATTCAGGCAGTCTTCAAACCCAGTCATCATTTGGTAGCTCTGGTGTGCTGGAACACATGCTGGCTACTCAGAATTCACTGATGATAAATACATGAAAAACAGTGTAATTAATGGGGCATAGAGACTATAAATAAGTATAGAAAAGCTATCTGCTTTAAAACTTCATACCTTTTCTAACACCCTTTCTTAGAGGGAGGGGAGGTGGGGGTTGACTTGGACGTTCTCTTGTTCTCTCCGGCTCTGACCTTCTGCTTCCATTGAAGAGGTTCAGATTATGGATCATTCCATTGTCTGGGAATGTTTTCTACCAGATCATCCAGATGTGAACTCACCCCTACTTTAATATAGAGCACAGTTTATTGAAGATTTTCTTAGCATGGGAGGAGATAAGTTTATATCATAGTAGAGGAGTACAAATCTGACCACGTAGTTTTCTGAGCAACTAGTTTTATTAGGGTAGAATACAGTGTCGTTAATAATGACTTATAGACACGACCCGGCGACATCTGTCTGGCCTGTGGGTTTTTAGAACTCTCCTCGTACCACTCTCCTTTTGATCACTTTTCTCTGGGCACACTGACATTCTTTCAGGTCTTCTAACTCAGTTTCCATTGTAGGAACTTCTCATGTGCTGTTCCCTCTACTCTTCCTCCTATACTTCGTATGATCGGCTTCTCATTTTCAGGTCTCACCTGAAAGGTCTTAGAGTCCTCCCTGGAACATCCATCCTTAAGCAGGTCACTTAATTCTTGTTCAGAGTACTCATTTATTTTTCTTCATAGCACTTGTCAGTTTGTCTAAAATTTATTTATTTGTGTTATTGTCTGTTTCCCTCAGTCTGTGATACATTCCACAAAAGCACTCATCCATTCAGACTCAGTTTACTTAATTCCTGACATGTTTTAGTTACTTATTAAGTGTGCTTGAAATGCTGCGGGCCCAGCAGGACTTGATGGATTAGCTGTAGCAGGGAGGGAAAGCAGGTGTCAAGGATGGTACTCGGGTTTCAGGCTTGAGAACATAGGCTGGTGGTGGAGGCACTGACTGGGTCGAAGAGCAGATTTGTTGAGACAGGGCTAAGCTACATTTTAGGTCTGGGTACTTATATTGATTAGGCTGTTTGGTATGTGAGGGTCAAGGTAGGCATAGGAAACATGATTCTGATGCTTACTCATTCATCGTTTGTAAAACTTCGTTTCAAATTGTTAAATGCCTGATCTGTTTAGAAAAATAAAATTTGTACTTGCATATTTTGGACTGCCACCTCATCTTCTTCATCCAGTTTTCAAGACCTTTTGGGATTTTACCCACATTCAGTTTAAAAAATTTGTTATTAATCACAACTTCCTTGATACAATAAAAGCATTTTGCTCATCTCAGTGCATTTTTTTTCATTAATGACAGTGGCTCATTTAGTTTGCCTACTAAACCATATACATACTTCTTTTAAGAAAATAGAAAGTGATCTTTATCTTTGTGTTGAAAACAATTTTTGTTGCTATTTAGAATCCAAATTCTATTTCTTACCATATACATTCAAGCAAAATTTAATGAAGTTTGCTGTGTTTTTGATGAATGCCAGAATCTTTCAGGAATGTAACACTACTTCATAGAATACATTTCATAAATCAGAAAGCATTCAGTGAACATTTATGGGATCCGTGTTAAGTGCAAGGCACCAAGTCAGGGACTAGAAGTTGCAGCAGTTGGACATTCCCTAGCGGTCCAGTGGTTGAGACTCTGCACTTGCAATGCAGGGGGTCCAATTCGACCCTGATGAGGGAACTAAGACCCCACATGCTGTGTGGTGTGGGCCAAAAATAAAATTTCAAAAATTAACTGAAGTTGCAGTAGTCACATTCAGACACAAAGAGCTGGATCAGAATTCTGACTTCTCTTTGAGAGCACTTCAAGACATAAAGAAGCAGAAACAGTTTCTCAAATAAAACTAGAAATCTTCGGCTGGAACCATGGTATGTAAAGAAAGGCTGCCAAACGCAGTGATGAAACAGGGATTTGGATATGCTGCTAAGAGAAGTGTGACTGTAACTATCAAATGGAGGTGTGAGACCTCAGTTTTCTTTTGCTGAGTGGCAGAATTAACAGTCACTGTTGGACTTCCCTTGTGGTAGCGCTTCCATAGCAGGGGCCATGGGTTTGCTCCCAGGACAGGGAAGTTACGCGTGCAGTGGGATGTGGCCAAAAAACAAAAAAATTAATAATCACTCTTGAAGAACTGTAATGGGAAGCTTGGGTTGGTGATCAGAGTTTCCCTGGACCCTGTTTGACACCAGAGAGTGGCAGGGGAAGCAGGACTGAATAGAGAACCACATACACACTTGCCATCTTTGCAGGAAGTCACCTGCCATGGTGATGAGACAGTGGAGAAATGCTTGAATTTATGGCTTGGAAGGGCACGCTGTGTACCAGAAAAAAAGATGGATGCACAATAAAGTTATAGCCATTCACAGATAAAGAAATAATCGTTTAGCTATGCAGTTCCCACTCCTATAATGCAATCGAGATCCCTAAGGGAGAAAGATTATGCTGACCGTTGGCTTTTCTACAACTTTGATCACCTCTGTTAATTAACAGTTACGTGGCTGTCTAGGGAAAAATATGTTAGTACTTGCCTTAAACCAAAGTTAAATTTTATTTGGCTTCTCAAAGCCTTTGATATCCCCAGAGTACATAACACAGTAGGTTTGAGATGGAAAACTCGATCTTCATCTGAGAAAAATAAGTTTTAGAGAACATTCAATGTGAAAGTTGAAGAACTGGAAATTCTTTCCCTAAAGTTGTCTATGAATGTTTATTTCTTAAAAAGTCTATGTTTAAAGTTTGAAAACTCTTGTGATAAGTGTTTGAACAAGTAGCCACAATAAACAGATGTGCTGACCGCTTGGGCTTTGCATGTAAACAGGGAAGTCAGCATGATAAAAGGTTAAGATGGCTTCACATTTCTAATGGAAAGATATACATCTTTATTGTTGATCCAGAAAACAGTTTCAAATGGAAGAAGGTAGCATAGCCAAAAGTTAAGTCTAATGAAGCATAAAA
Organism: Giraffa tippelskirchi; assembly: GCF_054371585.1. NCBI lineage: Eukaryota > Metazoa > Chordata > Mammalia > Artiodactyla > Giraffidae > Giraffa > Giraffa tippelskirchi. The sequence continues at coordinate 216,282,935 of NC_137275.1, forward strand.
TACATTGTTGTGTATTGGAATTTTGGAAATATCTCAAAAATATGCCTATAAAAATATCTAATTAGCTAGCTAGTTTAGTGATGTTTTTTAGTTCATTTTATAAAGTTATGAGGACTTTAGAAGTTAACAACTGTCATTTTAAAATAATATGGACATTCATAAATGTATATAATACAAAAACAGTGTGCTTTATGAATAAAATTCAACTTATTAGAAATTTTATTTTTCTTATTGTTTGTGGTTATTTCAAAGACTTCCCACCGAACAGCCTTACAAATTAAAGTTTTCCTAAATAAGATAATTGGGATAAACAAAATAATTTTATATTATACTTTATAGAGTCAGAAATTATATTTTTATTTTGTTTTAAATTAACCTTAGTGTTTGCCTCTCAACATCACTAGGATAACCTGGTTTTTCTATTGTGTGATTTCATTTTTAGAATTTCTTTTTTGAGTTTCACCCAGACCATGTCTGACATAATTGTGGTAATTTTGACAAATGTTTTCATTGTTAATGTTAACATCCCAATTTTAAATTACATGTTACTGAGAGGAAATTATTTAAATGATACCATTGAATTTAATCATTGTTTAAAAAAATCTAGTAAAACAGAGTAGGGCTTCCTTGATAAGCCATAAGCACTGGAACTTTTTTGTCAAAGTGTGTTCTCTTGAACCTTACCCTGAGCATGGGGGTGTTAGTTTAAATGCAGATTCCTGGGCCTGTACCTAGGAATCTGATTTTGATTGAGCATCTTAAGTGATTCTGAAACTTACTGAAGTGTGAGAACCGCTATTGCAGAGCAACATTACTTAATCATGAGTGAGTCATAATAGAAAGAGGTACCTCCAGCCTTTGGTGGCAGAATATAAATAATAAATTAATAAAGTAAAACTATCCAGGAAACATACCTCCTTCCTTACATCTTGTTTATAATAGCCTTACTCAGATTTCATTGTCCTGTCTTTTTAGCTATGAAGTTTTATCCTCATTACTTTCCCAAAACATCAGATTTTTTTGTGTGTTGAAATATTGTTGATGTACAGTATTATATTAGTTTCAGGTGTATTACACAATTATTTGACATTTGAATACATTATGAAATGATCACCACAATAAAATCTAGTAACCATCTGTCCCTATACCAAGTTATTATACTATTCATGGCCATATTCCTCATGCTGTGTATTTCATCCTTGTGAATTATTTATTATATATACCTCTTACTCCCCTTCACATATTTTGCCCCACCCTTCCACCCCTTTACCATCTGACAGCCACCCATTTGTTCTCTGTATCTGTGAATCTGTTCTCATTTTGCAAAACATAGAATATTTTTTATCACTTTTTATAATCTGCCCTGTAATTACATACAGAATATTTATAAACTATGTTTACCTGAATTGCTGTAGAATGTCACATTAACTGCTATAAACGATCTATTTAGTAATTTTTAAATATAGATCTCTATAGAGATAATGCTAAATAACAGATTTGAATATTTTTGTTTTAATTCAATAAAATGGAACCAGTACAACCTCTGGTTTCACAAATGAAGTGGTTCAAAATGAGTATGTTGCTCTAATGGGGCCCTTGCACACTGCATTAGGATAAATAGCAAGCACATTTCTATTATTTTCTTTTTTTCCCCCCTAAAACAAAGGCTTCCTCTAATTTCGCTCTTTCCACAAATCTTCGTGCACTAAACTATGTGCCAGTGACATGAGAAGCTCGTTTTGATGATACTGGGTCATCTCATGTCTAGTACATCATTTGTGAAACTGAAGTTGGCTATTATAATGCAACAGGTATGTAAACAACGTTTATCAGTGATCTCTGTAAAATTGTTTCCTCCTTCCCCTTTTCATGATAAAAGGAAACTTTATTTCAGAGCAGAAAGTGCATTGTCTGAACTCATGAACACCCTCTCTATCCCTCCCCTCCCCAATTTGTTGCAGACCAGGATGAAAGAGCAGCTGAGCTCAGCAGGGAGCAGAACGAGAAAACCATCCGGAGCACGCAGACTGCGCTCCGCAATTTCCGGGAGTTCCTCATCTCCAAGTATCCTTCTGAAACAAGAGAGATTTATGTCATCCCTTGCAAGGAGTTGGATGCCTACCTGGCCTCTTTCTTTGTGGATGCCAGGCAGAAGGATGGGTCCGAATATGAACCCAACAGCTTGGCCAATTACCAGTGTGGACTTGAACGGTACCTAAAAGAACACAGGTATGGCTACAGTATCACCAGGGATAAGGAATTCAAGCGGTCCCAAGAGGCGCTCAAACAGAAGCAGATTGAACTCCGCTGCAAAGGAAAAGGAAATAAGCCACACAAGTCCATGAAGCTCACCTTTGCTGATGAGCTCATTCTGCGAAAGAGGGGGCTGCTAAGCCGCTATAACCCTGAGGGTCTGCTCAACCTCGTCTGGCTCAACAACACGAAAGCTTTTGGGCACTGCACAGGCTTCCATGGGTCTACCTTGAAGTGGGGTGACATTCGGCTCCGGGTAACAGAAACAGGACTGGAGTACTTGGAGTGGATGGGTCAAGACACTGGTGACCTAAATGCCAAAACCAAGAGAGGGGGCACAGACTCCCGTGTGTATGCCACCCAGCACGCGCCACAGACCTGCCCCGTACAGGACTATAAGGAGTATGCCCAGCGGCGGCCTCCTGCCATGCGCTATGAGGATGCCCCTTTCTACTTGTCCATCAAGCCAGTCGTGAACTTGGCGGCTCTACATTGGTACAACTGCCAGGCCCTCGGCAAGAACAAGCTGGCCAAGATGGTGAAGACCATGTGCGAGAAAGGGAACATCCCGGGCAGGAAAACCAACTTCAGTGTGTATCAGAGCTGCAGCACCTTGTCCGAGGCCCAGAGCAACCAGCTGGTGCTTATCTGTAACAATCTGAGCCAGCAGGCCGCCCAGTCAGTGGCTGGGCACTCCAACAGTGGCAATTTCATCGTCTCTGCCTCCTACGACTCGTCCTCAGACACGGCTTGACCAGGTGGCTTGAGCAAGATCCCAGTCTGGTTATTGTGTCCAGAGAAACTGTGATTAAGCACTGGTTCTTGTTCCCTTTCCTCTGCCCTCAGTATTAACTTTATACAAATATAAATATATAATATATTTTTCTTTTTACAAATAAGTCAATGGAGATAGTTTAGTATTACTGACATAGTATTTATAGGCTTAAAACAAATGTACTTGTGTTGATGAAATGTAATTACTGTTACAGACTTTATAAAACCATATTCTCAGGCAACACAAACTAGAGAAGGAATTTCGTTTTGGGGTTTTTTTTTTTTAAACTATCAAAAAGGAAACTGAGAGTCAGCCTAGATACTTGTGTCCTCAACTCTTGCTTTTCCTTCCCACTCCACCTCTCATTTTTAGTCTATTTAATAAATGGCAGTATCTTTTTAATTTTTAAAATTATCCATTAATCAGGAGGAGACAACACTAACTTTCCTGCTTACACAAGACTGTCAGATCCAGAATATGAAAATGTTGATATAAGCTGGACAGCTTTTTATATACTTTTTTTTAGAATAATTAGATTTTAACTTCTCTGCCTCATCTTTTGCAATTTATGAAAATCTAGATGTTTAGCTAACTTGTTGTGGGGGCAAAGAGGGTTAGAAGGTGGGAATAAAGGTGCCATTCTTTTTAGAAGCTATATAATTTTTAAATAATATGCAAAGTCCAGTATTATGGCAAAAAAGACTGTTACTAGCTCATTTTTATTGTTCTTGAACCTGGATAGAATTTTTTAGTTGTTTTCTAAGAAATCAGTGTACATGAAGTTTTATTATCAGATTTACAAGAAATTTAAAACTACCAAAGCTTTGACATGTTCCCAAGCATTAGATTATGTATCAAACATAAAGAGAAAGTAGAGAATGGAAAAGTCTTACTGAAAATCTAGAAACACTAGTCAAGACCACAAAAAACTTATACTCTTTGAAGCCCAAATCCCCTAACTTATTTATTTATTAGTACTGAATTTCAGTCTGTTTTCCCAAGGGGATTGCTTGACTCTGTAGTTGAGATCAAAGGAATATTGACACTCACTTTAGGTAACAACATTTTGTTATCAAATTTAGTTGAATTCAAAACACTCTTGAAGATATGCAGTTTCTACTACAGTAAATATAAATGCATTTATGTGTGATAATCCTGCAATCATAATAATTATAATTTTGGTTAAGCAACTCTTCGTGGTGGTTTTTCCAAGGTCTTTATTTGTAAGCCTGTGGTGAATTATTACTTGAGATACTTTAATAATAAAAGAGTTTAGATGAGCAAGGTTCTTATCCTGTATAATCATTAACACGTTAAAAAAAGTCCCAATCTTAATTGCTTTGTTGGATCTGGGCTTCCTATTGGCAAGTATTTGTTCTTCAAAGCATCCTCGTAATTCACATTAGCTAGGAAGGTAGGTGGCATTTTATGTTTTTAATTATACGACCAGGACAAATTTTGTTTTGATTTGCTTCGCTGAGTCATCCTGTTAGCTGAGCTTTCCCATGACCAGGCAGCTCTTCCCAACACTAAGTCATAAACACATAAACCCATTTCTCTGAATTGTGACCTTTCCTTTGGCTTAGGAGTGGGAAATCTGCCATGGCCTTTGTGTTAAGCAATCAACTTCATTTCATGACTTTTCTGTCATAGAGAAGCAGCCAAAAACAAGAAGAAAGACCAGAAGATACCTTTCTTTAATTTTTTTGTTAGTAATGATGACAGCCACTAGTTTTGAGCCACCGTATGTACCAGCAATGTGTGTGCTAAGTGATTTACATGCTCTCCTTATATAAGTAGTACTAATTTATGAAAATTAGAAAATCCAGATAAGCATAAAGAAAACAAAATATATACTCATAAATCTGCTAGCCAAAAATAACCACTGTTAATATTGTGTTGGCCAGAAAGTTCATTTGAGTTTTCCCATAACATATAGAAAACCCAAACGAACTTCTTGGCCAACACAGTATTTTGGTAACTGTTTATTCAGATTTCAGTACATACATATTTATTTCTGTATATGTAATCTTTAATCCTTTCAGCAACTTTGAAAAGAAGGTTGATTATCCCCATTTTACATTGAGATCAGTCCATAACAGGTTATATGCTAAGGAGATGGTGCTGTCATCTGACTCCAGAGTTTTTTCTGTTTACCTTTCTGAGTTCCAACCCGTAATTAGTTTCCAGTGATTTGAGCCAGAGATGGGGACACGATGTCTTGATGTCTTCGCATCTCTCAAGTCTATCTGATTAAAAGGAAGTCTGAGTGATCTTTCATGATGGCACACAGTGTCCCCTAGTCCCCCCTCTTCTGCTTGTTTTGAACCACAGAGCCTCATTCTCCCTGTTCTCTTTACAAAACATTCCTCTTCTTATTCTGTAGTGGGCTCAGAAGTGCACATGGCAGCCTGCTGTGAAAGATGTTTTTTTAAACATCTTTTTAAAAAATGTGTTTTTTTTTAAACATAGGTTACCTCTTATAAAAAAAGATTTAAATTGTGCATTTTGTTTTTGCATTGACATACTTTTAAAAATTCTTAATTTGTTTTTTGACGGCAAAATAAGTTTGTCATGGGGAAGGTTAGTCAGTATGCTCTTAGAAAGCAGAACTAGGAAATTTCAAATTTCTGTTTGTGTATATTGAGGTACGAAAGTGAAGATCTCCTGTTTAATCCTCTAGCATTTTTATTTGGAAGAATGCAGATTGTGAATTATTTTTTACTTATTTATATTTTGCTTTGGTAACTTAAACCAAATAGGAACGTTGTGACATTTAGATTTAGAAGACTGTCTTCTGAAGAGTGACTTGGTAGAATTTTTGCTGGATTATATTATCTCTTTGGGATAATTAAATTATGAAAAATTATTGTCAGCTACCTCTAAATTTTGTGTTTTTGTATAAACGATACTGAGGATATACTACTGCCAGATGCCATATTTATTATTTGTTATTTTACCTTTAGAAAACTTACATCCATATTGTGGCAGTGGTAGATGCCAAAATTGTGTTTGTGCTTTAGCAAAAATTCAACAGTCCAGCAGTCTTCACTGTAACTGACCGTGTTGCCTTTCCAGGCAATCCCATGGTTCATACAAAAACAATAAGACCATATTTGCAAAGTTTACACTTTAAGGTCAGTGTGATGTCATGTAAGAAATTCTCTAGTGCCCCTCCTATGACTGGAAGTTTTGCCCTGTCTACAACAAAAATGCCAAACCCATTCGTCAGCATTTGAATGACATAGCTGCATAATTTAGTTTTTCTTCTATATTCATGTGAGTGACTGGCTATTGAACATCATAGATGGTAGCAGTTTTTTGTTTTTTTTTTTTAAATCAAACTGCTTGAAAAGGTTAGAGATATTCAGGATGTTTATCCAACAGAGCTTATTCTTAAGAGTCCATCTGTTTCCATGGTTAGGGCTGGTCTGAATATGATTTATAATACATCAGCTACTTGAAGTATTTTTATTATAGTTATTTTTCCCTATGTTAAATCACTTCTGATCTACAGAAGAATGGTCGAAGTGAAGATCGGGTCTCCTTTGTTAGCCGATACCTTCACTGAATTAATATGTCTAAGTCACATGGCTTAGGTTCTAGATGCCGTGAAATCAGACGACTTTACTGAGATGAAAATTTATAGTCATATCATCAAATACTTGAAAACCTAGTGTCTAGAGACTAAGAGGGGTACAGAGATGTATAAAATAATTCCTGCCTTCAAAAGGTTTATAAAAGATACCGTGATAAAAGTTTGATTTCATATTGAGAGCCCAGCAAAATACTCTATGCCAGACTATTTTGCATAGTTTCTTGAACTTTGTACTCGTACGGTCTGACCATTATTTAGCCATTTAATGTGTTGGTTTGTTGTAGAATATGTAATACTGCTTTGAGTATTTTGTGGTGGATCTACCTTAGAGCCTGTTTTACAGTCAGTAATAAGACAAAGCCATTTCTACACCATCCGTTGTGTTTAAAAAGAGGCACACACGCATAGGAATGTGCAGATGATCCTCGGTGAGTGCCAGTTATCCCACTTACTAAGTACTTACAGTGTACCATGGTACTGAGTGCTTCCAAATTGTTTCACTTAATTCTTAACAGTTGTCCTGTGAGAGTAAGTACCATCATTTCTCTTTTATAAATGAGGAAATCCAGAGAAGTCAAATAGGTTGCCCACATCACTTAATACATAAGGGCATCAGGAGCTGAAACTAGATCCAGATACCATTAAGCACTGGCCTTTACTGCTGTAGCTGCCTGTTCACTAAATGATTTACTGTGCTTCTGTGAACTCTCTGAAGTGATAAATTATAAATGGAATTCCTGGTGTAGTAAAATCATCTATATTCTTTCAACTCTGAATTGAGAGCAGTGCCCTCACCTGGCTGTTTGTTGGCATAAAATTGTATAAATCCCTCTAACTGTGGTTCTTTTGAGATGAAACATTCAGCAAAGTTTTTCCTTTTTTTTGCTTAGCCATGAATAGAGAGCAAAAGTTTGTATCATTCTTTAAAGAACTCTTAGTTTTGTTTTCTGGTGAACATGAATATGTGCAAATAATTATATTTTTAACAAATGGTTGTCCTTTGTTTTTACCTCATGTAAACCAAAAATCCTATTTCAATAGAGTTTCTTCTAATTTAGACAGAAAAGAGGGAGGTTCTAGGCAGAGGGAATATCTCTTTTAAGCCCAGGAGCTGATACTGTCATCCACCAGATACTGAATATTGATTGCCAGTCTGCCAGAAAGTTTAGTCTTCTCTGCAAATCGGTGCTAGCAAATTGAGTATTTAATAGAAGATTTTGTTATTATTTTGTTTTTGTTTTATTTATTTATTTTGTTTTTGTTTTTTGTCAGTCAGAATTGTTTTTAACAGAAAGCCTGGTGGCTCAGATGGTAAAGAATCTGCCTGCAATACAGGAGACCCAGGTTCTTTCCCTAGGTTGGGAAGATCTCCTGGAGAAGGGAATGGCTACCCACTCCAGTACTCTTGCCTGAAGAATTCCATGGACAGGAGAGCCTGGTGAGCTACAGTCCATGGGGTCACAGAGTTGGATATGACTCAGTGACTGACACATTGCAGGAAAATGCTATCCTGTGATTCTCAGTATTGGAGATCAACTAGAACCACTCACATTTTTTCTACTTTGACTATTTCCACAGTTTTAGATATTAGAGACAAACACTTCTGATTTTAATCAGCTTTCTTCTGATTAGTTTTCTTTATCTCCAGGAAAGGAACGTTTTGATCTTTGTTCCTCTGGCCAAAATAAAGCTGTCCTATTTGACATCTATAAATAAAAACTCTCTACCATGTGATAATGGAAATAAATTTCTAAACCTGGGGAGAAAAATCTGGGAGAGTGTATGATAATTTATTACAGTAAGGTATTTTTAAAAGGTTTATTCATGAAAAAGTAGTTATAAATACTAAGGAATCAACAAGTTCTTTACCAATCAGTGTGAAAGATCTCTCGCAAACAGAACTCCTTTATACAAGGTATTATATATCTCTACATGTCTACCATATGATGTAGTTACTTACTAAGAAACACATCATTGGCAAGGGCATCCTCGATTATTTTTTGTTTCATTTTTCCCTTAATGCATGGATTCAAATCATCGCTTCTTCTCCCCATTGAATTTGGCTAAGGTGGTGAACGCATAGCTTCTCATAAGGCAAAGTGATGAAAATATGATTTTAAAAGATCTTGTCATGGAACATACTGGGATAAAGAAATGTACTACATGATCATCCTTTGGTGGTAGGTGTAATTTTTTAAATATATCTACTTATTTGGTTGCGCTGGGTCTTAGTTTGGCATGAGGTATCTAGTTCCCTGACCATGGATCAAACCCAGACCCCCTGCATTGGGAGCACAGAGTCTTAATCCCTGGACCACTGGAGAAGTCCTATGGTGGTTGATGTATTTCTAATGATATAAAAACAGAAAAGAGGGGATGATTTTGCTAAACTGCCAACAACTCATTTCATTTTTCTAGACAGAAAAGAAAGATAATCAAAATCTCTCCTACTCTGTCCTGTTTGTGAATTGACTGATTGGGCCTGCCAAGGCTCAAGGAAACACATAATTTGGTACTGAAGATTGCATTAGTTTTTGAAATAAAGCATTGTAATACATTTAAATTGTGTTTTTATGTAAACCATGACTTTATTGAATTAGACTCTTTAATTAGGTCATAGTACTAATTTGATCAGAATATTAATTAGGTCAGAGTATTAAAGTAACCATCATCTTTATTGAGTGAATTATAGAAGCTAGACCTGGAAAGGACCTAAGAGATCATCTGGCCTGGTGGTTTTCAGTGCTGTGGAGTCACCGTGTCTTAGGAGGAGGGGGCAGGGAGGGCAAACAGATGGATGGAGATTGCATAGGGAACACTTTCTACAACAGATCCCCCGGGAAGTCTCGTGTTCCCTGTGCTCCTAACTTCTTACTTGGAGACTCACTGAATGAGCTACCTCTATTACATATCCTTCTTGTGTGCCAGGCTGGAAAATAAGATTGGAAACATCTCATCTAATCCATCCCTCTTGTTTTATAGAAGAGAGAAACAGCCCCAGAGAGATGAGGTGAATACCCAGGTGTACACACTTTGTTAGAATCAGAGCCGAAGTATAATCCAGGCACCCTGACTTCCAGTCCGTAGGTAGGGCTCAGAAAGGAAGAACAACCCTACATTCCCACTGAGTAAGAAGGGGTATCCTTTTCTTGTTTTGAAAATTTTATAGTTTTTTAAGCTCTCAAGTTTCTATTAAGAAATAGATTCAAACTGCCAGTTTCCAAATAGGCTATTTTGCATGTGAATTTTTACATTTCATTGTGTAATGTTATACCCTGATTACAGTAATTTCTTTTGAGATTTGATGGGATAATCCTTAAATATAATCAGTCATCTTTTATTTAACATCTTTCAGCCTACCCCATTTATATTCAATTTTCATTTCTAGAGGAGAAACGAACTACAGTTTTCAAATATGTGAATTCCAGTCATAGATTATGAACTTAAAAAAGTAACTTTTTATTTAAAGTGGTATTCTTTTGAATATCCAGATATATAGCATCTGTATTATTGGTTTTGAATGTACTCTGCCCTTTTTTAGTCTATGGAAAGTTTTTAGTTTGTGGGTAAAATCATCTTAGAGGTTTGGGACATCTTCAATCAAAACGATTAAATTTTTGTCAACATAATTAGGATGTTTGTGAAGTGTATTTAGAGATAGAAAGGGGGAAGAAAATGGGAACTAGTAAAAGAAGCCTACAGCAGGAAGATATACACATACAAACTATTTGTAAATTCCTATACTATCCAGATTACTCTTCTAAATAAGAATTCAAACAAGTACACTTTAAATCTCACAAATTTTTGTTTTGTAAGTTATATTTATCAAATCATAGTTGATGATGAAAGATGAAATTCTAAGATGTTAAAAGGTACAGTGGAATTATTTGTCTTTTGAATGCAGAGTTGGATTTTTCTAGGCTTTTCATGTTCTTTGTATTACACTGGAATTAGACATTTTTCCATCATACACTCATTTTAAGGAGCTTTGAAAATGCTTTGGTGTAGTTTATTTATTTGTGGTAAGTAGAATTAGGAAGAATCAGCAATATAGAATCCTAACAGTATTTGTGCATACTGTATTTAAGTGATTTTTATGCCTGTTTACTTTCTGTGATTCTTAAATTTTATAAATCAAATACCTTAGCATACTTCCACTAGAAATTAATTTATAATTGATTATTTATGCTGGATGAAGTAGCAGTTTCATTTCAGTATTAATCCACTCAGATTAACTGAACTTTTATATCTACAATTCATTATATTACAGCTTTTTAAATAGCATTTATAACAAAAGAATTTTTGGTTTATAAAGTATTTGTTACAAAAAAAAACCACCGTCTTGCCAAAAACCATTACAGTCTCTATGCATTGTGTATATTCAGTGACGTCATTGTTGAGATTCTGCATGTTGCTGTAGGTGCTCTTTCGTGTGTGTCTGTGGTATTTATGTGGAATTGTTAACCATCGCTGCTATCACTTATTGTAGTTAAACTGAAAAACTGTGCTAAGAGGCTGTGCCAGTCAACATTTGTATGTGTGACTTGTGAAATATGTACTTAGCTGTTTAATATTTTGAGCCAGCACTTAGTGGCCTCTACAGAAGGAAATGTTGTAGTTGTCAGGTGAAGCCAACTGCAAAATCTTGCTTCATATTTATAATTCCATGTCAGCTTTCCTTCTGCACTTTCCCCAACTCCTTGAAAGGGAAACATTTGTAAAAAGAGAAAGCAAGAATTCTGAACTTTCCTAGTACCCCCCACCTTAAATTTTTTTCCCCCTGATACTTGAGAAATTCCATGAAATGTCAGTGTAGCAGCATAATTTCCCTTGATCTAGGTATTTTAGGTTGAAGAATATAATAACAGAAGACTGTGGTGGCGCATACATTATTTTGTTGGTTATCATGCCATACTGTTTGAATTTCATTTAATAAGAGTATTTAGTATTTTCCTTTTGTTTATAAAGGACCATGGAAAGCCTGGCTTCCCAGGTGGCTAGGTGGTAAAGAATCCACCTGCAAATGCAGGAGACACGGGTTTGATCCCTGGGTTGGGAAGATCTGGAGAAGGAAATGGCAACCCACTCCAGGAGGCTTGCCTGGGAAACCCCATGGACAGAGGAGCCTGGTGGACTACAGTCCAAGGAATCACAAGAGTCAGACATGACTTAGCAACTAAACAACAACGTGAAAACCCCAAAGTTCCCAAATATTAACTTTTGTATTCGGCATCTGCATAAACTTAACATACTTGGCTGCCTTATGACCATCAGAATTTTTTCATGCCCACCTGTCTTTAGTTTGCTTCCTGATATTTGTGACTTGCCTCAGCAATTCCCAACTTACTGTGACATTAGAACATTATTTCAGTGGGTTAATTCTACTTTATTAAAATTTAATGGGGGTAAATTTCATACTTACTTAATACATTATTGGGCTTCCCTTGTGGCTCAGCTGGTAAAGAATCCACCTGCAATGCAGGAGACCTGGGTTTGATCCCTGGGTTGGGAAGAGTCCCTGGAGAAGGGAAAGGCTACCCACTCCAGTATTCTGGCCTGGAGAATTCCATGGACTGTATAGTCAAGAGGTCACAAAGAGTCGGACAAGACTGAGTGACTTTCACTTAAAATGGAAGGGAAATATCATAAAATGTTAAGAAAAAAGGCTCTTCTTAAAGAACCTTTTCACACCAACTTTCCAAAACTCCTCACTTCAAGTGCAGGATTTCCTTCTGTCTGTTCAGTGGGTTTATAAGTATAATATCCTTATAATAAAGGGACAGTCTTCTGAGTTACATTGAGGCTTTCTGTGTGACTGTCAGGTGCATGGTGACAGGTAATGCTGTATTTGGGAACATTGCTTCTGAAATTGCTGATTTAATTCTAAGAATATTAAAATGAGTTCGTCAAGGCCCCTGCCACTTCTTTGCTTATAGGAAAAGGAAGGTGTATTTTATGTTGAGCCTTTTCTCCAGAATATGCTTTAAACATTTGTCACTCGATGGAGGTGACAATGGAATAAAGGAAATCCAATTATGTATGCTCTAGGGAGACTATGCCCTTGTCCGGTGGCCGCCGGAGTGGCACAAAAATATCTGCTTCCTGCATCTGGAGTTTTCAGGCGAGATCCTTGTACTTAGAATTCTGTTTGTATGAACACCAAAGACTCTGGCATGGTATGTCCTGAAACGATGATTAATAGTTTCTATTAGATAGCTATGGATACATTTATTGAATCCTGCTCTTGGGTTTATTTGCCCTCTTTGGGTCTTTTGTACATTTTGTATGTCTGTCCTGAGGCCTTTATGCCTAGGACAACTTTTTAATCAAATAATACATATATATTTATTAGGTTTCTAATTTATAGAGTTTGTTCTCACCATGACTTTAAACTTTATTTCATTGCTAAAGTTAGACATAGATTTGCCAGATTAGCCTCATAGTTTGGACTTTTTTTGTTGTAACCTGAAAATGTAGCTTATAACCCCATAGGCCTAGTAGATAATGACTAGAAGCTTTTTGGATTCAGTAGAATCTCGTATAGAAACTCATTTATCTGTTAATGTAAAGAACTTGATGATTTAATAAAATGAATGCTGTATACAACTTAAGTTCTTCCATCTTTCTTACAAGAATGACTTTAAGATTCCTTTGATTCTACCACTTATAAGTTAATTGGGAATAAAAAGGTAGACTTACCGATTTAGTATAATTTAACACTAAGCATCTGTTTAGAAATGTAATCACCACAGTTAATACTTAGAAAAGTCATATAAAAAAATACAGTAGTGTTCTTTGAAGATGGATTTATTTCCCCCCTTTTGATGGATTGTCAATTTAAATATATATTTTCTGGCCACTTAGCTTTTAATTGATTTACATGAAAAAAGCATATGTGCTCCTGTTCACTCAAACCGTATTTAAAATTCTCTTTTTAAGCTGCTACAATTATAATGTATGAAAGAAGGAAGAGAAAGGTGAATTGAGGAAGAGGGAAATTTCTGTTAATATTTAAATTGTGCAACTGTGATGCCCTTGGTTAATTAATCCTCTGCCTTTTGATATTTGTAATAATACAGGAGAATTTTTTTGTTATTAAGAATATACTGTTGGTTTCATTTTTATTTCGCTGCTCACTGATCTTTAACACCAAGATGTTTTCATCTTGATCAGTTCAGTGTTTGCTTCATATTTGTCTGTGTACCTGTGCTCTAAATAAAATTATAGTTTTATGTCCCAGTGGCTTATTCTGTTATGTGATGATGGTTATCTCTAATGTAGTGTGACTTTCTATTGTTTTCAGTATTTGTTGGTGCAGCCTAAAACTTATAAAAAATCCAATAAAATCAGCTAATGAACATCAGTGATGTCTCTATAACGAGAGCGTGCTTTAATCACAGTGTTTTATCTGTGTTTGGGTATGACTAGTCTTCATTTAATCAATGATTTTCTGCAAAGCTGGCTGATTTTTGTAGCTACAACAAACAGTTTAAAAGACAAGTTAAACCACATTTTTAAAAAGCTGTCCTGGTCACCATGCATTAGCCCCAGGTTATAATCAGTGCATACTGAGCAAAGCGTTCCACGTCAGTCATTTTCTAACCGCTGAGGAAGGGGAAATCACGCAAGGAGGAGCGTTTCTACATGTGAGTGCTCAGACAGAGCTCCTAGGTAGGGAAGACACTTTCGAAAGGCATTTATAGCTAATTAATCATATGCTTCCTGGAGCCCCAGGCCTAAAAGTCCTGTTCGTGCAGCAGAAGTCTCCACTGCAAGCTCTGTCTTTCTGTCCATCTGTGGAGCTGTGTCAGCCAGTTGGGTGAAGTCATACCAAGCTAAGTAGACGTCAGGTTCTAGACTTCCTCATTTTTAGGAAAATTTTTCTGTTCAGATACAATTCTGTGTGTACAATTTGTTGCATTTAGCACATTTGACAATGTTCTTTGAATAGAATAGAAATGGTTGTTCAAAATGATTATAATTACTAGTTTCAGACATCCTTGTTGTGTCACTAAAATTATTTAATAAAGAAATATTGAACCCCCAGAAAATATAGTGTTCTCTCTCCCAGTTCGTTATTTTGCAAAAGTGCAAATAAATTTCTTCCATATCTGTGGATAGTCTCCCAAAGTATTTATTCATAGAAAGCTGAATATTCCAAATAGAAATAATTACTGTATTTTTGTATTATAATACTTTAAATTGTATTGGAAACTACTTTATAAATGGTTATAACTAGGTTTGTGTTTTTAGAACTGTAGACACAAGAGATTCATCTTTAAATGTGTTTACAAGTTAAACATTTAAAAGGTAACAAATTTTATTTTCCCAGTTCAGTTCAGTTCAGTCGCTTAGTCATGTCCGACTCTTTGCGACCCCATGAACTGCAGCACACCAGGCCTCCCCTGTCCATCACCAACTCCCAGAGTTTTCCCAGTAGGGGAAGAATATTAGAATTTAAGCTGAGGAATATTTACCCTACAAGTCAGAAGATGTTTTCTTTTTAAAAGTTTTATTCATCTATTTCTAATTTATTAATGATAATCTTTTCTAAGAAGGTTTAAATTACTAAAAATAACTAATATGTATAAAATATTTAATGGTACTATATCTAAAAGGTAGTGTTTAAAAAAACATTGAATTTGGTGGTGAACATTTTCAGACTGAATGTTTTTTACTTTATTGAAATTTATAATGATCTAAAAATGTGAAAGCAATAATTGCCTTCCTTTTTTAAGCATTATTTACTGTCCTGGATAAATTTTACAGTTTTGGTTTCCCAGTGCATATAGTTATATTTATACTCTTACTGTAGTCTGTTAAGTGTGCAGTAAGCTTTATGTCTAAAAGAACAAATGTGCCTTTCCATAGTGGCTGCATCAGTTTTCATTCCCACCAACAGGGCACAATTGTTCCTTTTTCTCCACATCCTCACCAACACTTACTGTTTTTGTCTTCTTGACAGGTGTGAGGTGATATCTCATTGTGGTTTTGATTTGTGTTTCCCTAGTGATAAGTGATATTGAGCATCTTTTCATGTGCCTGTTGGCCATCTGTATGACTTCTTTACATCATGCTTGCTTTCTTGGTTCCTTATTTTCTTGTTAACTTGTCCCAAGTTTTGCTTGATAGGTTGCAGATGTTAGACTTTTGTTTTTGTTTAACTTTTTCTGGCTAATACCTTTTATTTACTCTCTTATTTGAAAATACATTCTAATAGTTATTTCTTTCATGTTTTTTGTTTTTAACAGATTTAAATATATATTTTTAATGTAAAAAATTAATTCACATTGGTCATCTCTCCCTTTTTTTCTTCTTCGTTCCTTATCCTTCCAAAAGAGGATGAAATCTTAATCATATTTTTTAATATCTCTCCTCTCCTCATTTTCCCTTATTATTGAAATTATGGGGAATTTTAGTTCAAGATTTTGTTCCATCACACCCCATCTCTTTTCACAGTCTTAACAATTGTGTTGAGCTCAATTGCCACATTACCTAGCGTTAGGAGTAAATTATTTGCTTCTCACTCACTATACCTTGTACCCAATATCTTTCCCTCTCTTTGATTCAGTTTTTCTTTTGTTTGCAAATATCCGTGACTTTTTTTTTTTTGTAAGAAAGGGTGCTTAGATATTACTCTTTTTATGATTGAAAATACCTTTCTTTTTCCTCAAGTGATACTTTAGTTAGGTAATAGAATTCTTAATTTTGGTTGTTTTCTCTCACAACTCTGAGTAGACTTGAGTCAATGTATTTAAGTATTTGGTATCAGAGCTGAAAAATCTAATTCTTGATAATATCGTGATGTCTCTCCTCACCCCACCCCCCGCCCCCGCACCAGAAAGATTCCAGAATTTTCTTTTTGTTCTCAAGCTTTGGAAATTTCACCAAGATATGTTTACGTATGTGTCTTTTCAGTGTGTGTGTTTGACAGTTCATGAACCTTAACACTCTAAGGATTAAAATCTTTCTTTGATCAATGGGGTTTTCCTATGTCTTGGATTATTTTATCCTATTCTCTAACTTTTTCTTTTAAATTCTTATAAGATGGACTTTTAGTTTCTTTAGTCTGTCTTGTATGCCTCTTAACTTCACTCTCATAGTTTTTTATTACTTTGCCTGCCCTTCAGGGAAGATTCCTTCCTAGTAACAAATTTGTCCTTTAGCCATGTTCATTCTAATACTCGGCTGTTCAGAGAATTTTTAAAATGTGTTTTTCCATCATTTAAACTTTCCAGGATCATTCTTGTTCTTCTCTTTTCCTTTTTTTAAAAAAATTAATTTTTATTAGAGTATAGTTGCTTTACAGTGTTGCGTTAGTTTCTGCTATACAGCAAAGTGAATCAGCCATACATATACATATATCCCCTCTTTTTTGGACTTCCTTCCCATTTAGGTCACCACAGAGCATTCATTAGAGTTCCCTGTGTTATACAGTGTGTTCTCATTAGTTATTTTATACTAGTATCAATAATGTATATATGTCAGTCCCAATCTCCCAGTTCTTCCCACCCCCACTCTTTCCCCCTTGGTTCTCTTTTCCTTTTACAATAAAAGCTGTTCTTGTTTTAAGTATGCATTATCCTCTCAAACCTATGTATTGATCTTTTAAATTCTTTTTTTTTCTGGTTTTCTCAGTTGTCTGTTTCAGGCAGAGGAGAGGGAACATGAAATTAGTTGCTCTGCTTGTATATCTTGGTAACTTCCATGCTTTTAAGTTTTACCCAGTTGCCAGGTGATGCTTGTTTGTATGCTCACATTTCAAAATGAAAGTCTGGATTTAACATTATTGATAGCTTATAGGGATTTCCTTCGACCATGTTCAAGGGTCCTGTTTGAACCTGGGCAGACCTCACTTTTGTGGGTGATAATTGAGCACAGGGTTCTGCAGGTGGACTCCACCCAGCTGTAATGCTGGGCCAAGAAGTGTCCATGAAGAAGCTTCCCTGCACAGTGTAAAATAGAAGATGGGCTGGGAAGCCAGGAATCCTCCCCGATGGAGACACAGCAGAGGTGCTACCTGAGAGGGGGAGTACATTTCGGGGTTTCTTACTTTTTATAGCTGCTTTCCTGTTTTCCCCTCTCTAGCCAATGGGGCTGCCCAGAGTTACCTTAGGCTGTGCCCCCTTTTCTCTCTGACCTTGAGGGTAGTAGCCTTCCACTGCAAATCCACTCACTTTACACACTGTGCTGTAAATGATGTACGTGGAAGCTGTGTATAGACAGGAGGATAATCAGTCAGATCTGCCATCCTTAGGCTCTACTCCACGGCCCCTCCTAACTCTGAGCTCAGAGTTTGCCTGTTCTCCAGTGGGAAACCACTCAGAGCCTTCTTTAGTAGCCCCTTCTCTTCCCTGAATTCAGCTGTAAGTTCTTACTTTTT
Source organism: Giraffa tippelskirchi (assembly GCF_054371585.1). Taxonomy (NCBI): domain Eukaryota; kingdom Metazoa; phylum Chordata; class Mammalia; order Artiodactyla; family Giraffidae; genus Giraffa; species Giraffa tippelskirchi. The sequence continues at coordinate 216,300,944 of NC_137275.1, forward strand.
AAGTCCTAAAAATGTCCTCAGCACCATAACACTACAGCTTATACTCAGAATTTTTAAAAAGCAGTTAAATAGACATAATTTAATCCTTAAATACAGTCACGAAGGAACCGTGTACGTCGTTTCATTTTCACAAATTTCTTTTCCCATTATGTAAGTATACAAGCATTCTTTCCCTCTGTCTTTATATACTAGGACTTGGTTTCCATTTTCAGTGTACAGTCTCTGTTTCTGTGATAGAAAATTAAATTATTTAAGCCCTTATAATTGTTTAATGTAATAATTAAACTTAAGCATCCTATCTTGCAATGTGACTCTTTTCTACTCCTAGGCATATTAAAGTGATGGGGACTAGGCTGTGTTGCAAATAAGTCATTTTTTAATTGTTGTTCAGAAAAGCTATAGTGACTATAATGGTTATTTAAATCAGACTTATGAAGGTTAATCTGAGTAAATTTGGGAGTCAAGGGTGTTTTTCAGAACCACAAGTGCCTAATACCAAATGTGTTCCTTACTAAGCGCTGGATCCCTGTAGTACCTGGTTCCTTCGCTGTAGTGACCAGAGTGGAGTCAGCAGGACCCAGGAGCAAAGCAGGAGTTGGCTCTAGTATTTTCCAACTCCATGACTTGGGACAGCACAGTGCCTGTTACAGAGAGAGTACCTCAGTAAATATTGGATGAATGATGTATGAAGTTACTAAGTACATGAGGTTCGGATTTCTTACCTGTAAAATAGGTATAACAGTAGGATTGCTTAGAGACGCAGATAATTTATATGACCCTTAGCATATAGTGAGCATTTAATTAGTGCTGGACATAATAGTAAATTTTATACTAGAATTCTTTCATTAATATCAAGCAAGTCCCAGAAATAATACAAGCTATATGTCGGTTTAGGAGAGTGCTGAGAGGAATATGCCTGCATGTCTCAGTTGCTTTGGAAAGCATTTCTAGCATTGTTTCTGTCTTACTTTAACCATTTATTAAAGCAGATTGTGTGTTCAGCAATTCAGAACCAACTTAAAGGGTGAAGACACAGTCTTAAGGAGCATATAAACCAACTGAAGAGATCTTCTGGGCACAATTAGATTATTAGTTCTAAGGAATAAGAAAGCAAATGTGGGGCTTGTACTGAAAGCGAGAATAAGGGAGTTGGGTTGTAGGGGGAAAGAGTTTGCAGTTGGAATTGCAAAACACACGCTATTTGCTTGGCACAAAGACCTGAGTGAGATTTCTCAGGGTGCTTGGGGAGGGTGTGATGTGGTGTCCTGGGCACAGGTAGATGCTGGAAAACACAGGAGGCTGATGGTTTGGGGTCCTCACTGGGAGCAGAGACAGGCGAGGTGAGTCAGTCGCTTTACAGATCCCCTTGGTAATGTGTTAGCTTTGGTTTTGCTGTTTCTCAGCCTTTTTGAGCCTGGTTTGAATACAGAAACTTTCCAAAGTGGGTCAGAATCACTGGTTAGAGTACAAGTTGGTATTGTTTTTACTTTGCGGTGGTTTTTACCTTGACTTTTTTTTTTCTATCGAAAGACAGCAATTTGAACAGTTTAAGCCCAGCTTTAGTAGATCACAGAGTATGAAGAAAGGCCAACTAATGGTGGCCTTTAGCTATCTCTTTGGCAACCAGTGGACACATTGAAAAAGAGGAGTCTTCATCTAAAATCATTTAGCAATTATAATTTACAATCTGTTCACTCTCAGATGTGAGCCTGTCTGGTGTACCCCTTCTCTTGCCCTAATATTCTACTTGACCTTCCATTTCAGATTCTAAGCTAGCAGATGGGTTGTGGAGTCAGGGTTGAAATTTCTCTCTTTTATCAGTTTGTGAAAAGAAATAAAGAAATATGCTAATACCATTTAATTTAAAGCTGTCCAGAATGACACATAATACTTTTGAGACTATTTATTACAGAAAACTAACAGTTCTTCACGTGCTTAAGGGAAAGAGAAAGAATGTATAGCTTGTCTTCCCTTTGCTTTCCCTTCTTTCTAGTTGAAATGCTATTTTTTCAGTGAAAATTTTGGAATCATTCTTTGTTTCTCCTCATTCATTTTTCCACAACTATTACTGAAATGCCTGCATTAGTGCATCAGTTAGTATATATGGCAAAATTTGGGGGATTAAATCCAAGGATATTGCATGGATATTGCATGATTTAAAGCTAGAAATATTGTTCCATACTATATTCTAATATACTTGATAGAAATTTTCTTTTCTTAAAGGGTTGTCTCTTAGAAGTTTTCTGTTATTTAACATGATCCAATGATTTAATTCTCCAAAGATGGGAATGGCAAATTATTTTAATGCCTTTTATTGTTTTTCTTTCTAGCCTATTCTACTAAGCTCAACAAATTTCCTGTATTTAATATTAATGATGACTTGAATGATCTATGTACCAGTGCAGTAAGCCCAAATACAACCAAAGCCACGCGGTATGCCCTGAATGTGTGGCGATATTGGTGCATGACCAATGGGCTCAAAGATCACACAGACATCACCAAGGTAAGAAACTCTTGACTTTACTTCTTCTTACAGCCAGCTTTATTGAGCTTGCCTGTGTCAGGCGGGGTGCTAAGCATTGTGGGGAATGTGCAACAGGTGTTTTCTGTCTGGGGAAACTTTGGAAAGACCTAAAATAGAAAAATATCCACAGTACAGAGCAGAATTTAAATGCCAAAAAATCCAGATGGGTAAATTAATTTCACTTTGTTGAGACTGACAAAGGAATTGATACTTAAACTTAATTTTGTATTTTGAGAGAGAAGTAGAGTTTCAAGACAATTGGATAAAGACATGAGTCTTTTAGCTGAATCATGTAAGAAAGAGTAAAATTCAGAGGGACATATTGACCTGCTTGCAGCAGAGGCTTCGCGTATGGGAACAATGAACTATAAAGCTAGATTCTGATAACCCTTAAATGCCAAGCCAAAATCTTGTGAATATTGGCCACTAAACTTTTTTTCTGTGTTTCTTTATAAGGAGAGATTTTATTTGAAAGATGATTGCAGGAGCAGCAGGGAAGGGACTGTCATAATAGGGAGAACACTGACTGTAGGATCTGCAAATGTCTTAAGGGTCAGGTGAAAGGGAAACACTGAATTTTTTTTGAGCAGGAAGGAATGTAAGAAATGTAACATTTTAGAGCAATTAACTGGAAGTGATGAGCAAAAATGTATTTGATAGATTCTTAATTTTCGCAGTTGTAAAACAAGCTCTTAAAATCTCTTCTGACTTGAAATGTTTGACATTTGTCAATAGAAGGAAAAATTCTAGGATGTGTAGAGACAGAAGTCAGGAAGAAAAACACCGATACAATATATTAACACATGTATATATGTAATTTAGAAAGATGGTAACAACGACCCTATACGCAAGACAGCAAAAGAGATACAGATATAAAGAACAGACTTTTGGGCTCTGTGGGAGAAGGCAAGGGTGGAATGATTTGAGAGAATAGCATTGAAACATGTATATTACCATATGTGAAATAGATGACCAGTCCAAGTTCGATGCATGAAACAGGGCACTCAAAGCTGGTACACTGGCACAACCCAGAGGGATGGGATGGGGAGGGAGGTGAGAGGGGGGTTCGGTATGGGGGACACATGTAAACCTGTGGCTGATTCATGTCAGTGTATGGCAGAAACCACCACAATATTGTAAAGTAATTAGCCTCCAATTAAAATAAATTAATTAATTTTTTTTAAATGTAGAACAAGAGAGGTATAAAATCACCATAGAACACCACAATGATAATTGCTACAGGCAAGATCCACTGGTAATGGCAAAATTAGTGGAGAAAGTTTAAGGATAAACAGGATTTTTGTGTTACATCAACGTAAGACCCTCTTAAATATATACTAGAGAGAAATAGTAACTATTCAGAGGAGAACCCTGGCAGATGCCACTTTAATAGTGATCAAGATCAATATTTCCCATGTGCTTAAGACAACACATCACATGTATGGGATTTTTTTCTTAAAAACTCATAACCTCAGTGTACTCATGATAAAACAGCAGACAAATCCAAATTGAGGAAAATTATACAAAATGCTTGACTCGTACTCTCCAAATGTATCAAGGAATGTATCAAGGTCACAGAAGATATTAAGATCGAGAAATGGTCACGGTTTGGAGGAAACTAAGGCATACTGCAGTCTATGGGGTCGCAAAGAGTCAGACACGACTGAACGTGTCAGATATGACAGCTAAATGAAACGTGGCATTATATTGGTACAGGAAGAAAATTTTACTGGAAAAATGGGGAAAGATGATTAAAGTTTGAAATTTAGCTAATAGCATTGCAACAATGTTAATTTCCTGGTTTCAATAACTGTTCTGTAAGATATTAACATTAGGAGAAGCTCAATGAAGACTAGCTGGGGATTCTCTCTACTATTCTTGTAAGTCTAAAATTATATCAAATTAACATTTTTTAAGACAAAAAAAAAGAAGAGAAATATGTACTTTGATTTGGATATGTTGAGTCTAACTAAATAATAGATACATCTACCAGATGGATATGTCAAATAAGCATTTGGAAACATGAGTTTAAAACATGGTGGAAATATTAAAGCTGGGAGTCTAAATTCAGAGGTGTTGCAAATAGAAGTCAAAGTTGAAGCCCAAAGGCAAGTGATACCTCTAGGTTTGGGTGATGTGTTTAGGGTACCAACAAGAGATGAAATAGGAAATCCAAGTTTCTACTTCTGGCAGCATGGTGCCCTAGATACTGTGAGGGTCCTTTGCAAAAACAAACGGAGCCCTCCAAGGGCTGAAACTGAAGCGGTGTGAGCAGTAAGCACATATGAAAATCAGGCTTTCCCCTCAGGGCTTATTTTAATAGCATCCATTGAGGAAGGAAAGTGACAAGGAGCCAAACTGAAGAACCCTTTATTGAGAGGACTCTGAAAGGGTCTAAAGAAGTTCTAAGTCAATAGCATACCCTGGCTCCTTGCAGTCATATGCTAATAATCTTTGAAGGGAAACATCCAACATGTAGGTGCAAATTTTTCACAGATTAATAAAGATCAACTAAATATGTGCTCATTAAAAAAAAAATCACGAGCCACTTAAGGAAATAAACTACCATGAATGAGAATGATTAGAAACAGAAAAGAACAGGTTTAGACAGCAGGAACTTCAGATAGTAGATTATAGGCTAAGTATGTATGTAATGTTTGCTGAAAGAATGAAAAGAATTATAAAAATAAGCAGCAACACACTAATCAAAATGATCCAGCAGATCATTTCCACTTGTGATCATAAGGGAACAAAAGGGTCCAGAATTACCCTCCTGTAACAACCGAAAAACTGAGCAGAATGTTTGAAAGAAGTCTTCCAACAGAACAGACAACACAGGCTTGATCCCTAAGATGAGTGCCACCACCTCTCAGGTTTTCTGCCTGGAGACAATTTCTAAACTGCAGGGAAGAGAGGGGAACCCAGACTGAGCCTGGCAATCTTGCTGAGTTGAGGGGAGACAGAAATCAGAACTCAGGGAGGATGGGGACACGAGAACAACTAGAAAGAAATTACGACATTCACTGAAAAGATGGAACAAACCCAGAATTTAATAATGTAAAATCCATAATTTCTAACATCTGATCAGAAGTTGCTATTCATAGGAAGAAGTGGGAACATGTAACCCATACCCAGGAGAAAGATGAGTTAAATCTTTCACTTCCTATCAATTTGGAGATTTGCTCTCCTTTATCTATCCTTTAGCTAAAGGAAGTGAAAACATTAACTCAAAAGTATATATACACCTCTCTGTTCATTGCAACGTTGTTTACAATAGCCAAGACATAGAAGCAGCCTAAGTGTCCATAGATGGATGAAGAATATATGGTGTATATACCCAGTGGAATATTACTCAGCCATAACAGGGAAGAAAATCTTGCCATTTGCAACAACATATTTGAACCTCGAAGGCAATGGCAACCCACTCCAGTACTCCTGCTTGGAAAATCCCATGGACAGAGGAGCCTGGTAGGCTGCAGTCCATGGGGTCGCTAAGAGTCAGACTTGAATGAGCGACTTCACTTTCACTTTCATGCACTGGAGAAGGAAATGGCAACCTACTCCAGTGTTCTTGCCTGGATAATCTCAGGGACGGTGGAGCCTGGTGGGCTGCCGTCTGTGGGGTCGCACAGAGTCGGACACGACTGAAGCGACTTAGCAGCAGCAGCAGCATTTGAACCTCGAGGGCATTATATTCTAAGTGAAATAACTCAGAGAAAGACAAATACCACATGATCTCACTTTTATGTGGAATCTAAAAGCAAAAACCTCAGAGCACAGAGAACAGATTGGTGGTTGCTAGACCTTGGGAATGAGGGGTGAAATGGGTGAAGGTGCTCAAAACGCCTGGGGATGTAATGTTACAGCTTGTTGACTATAGTGAATAATACTGTATTGTGTATTTGCAACTTGCTAAGAGAGTAAATCTTAAAAGTTCTCGTTACAAGGGAAAAAATTAAACTATATGTGGTGATGGCTGTTGACTAGATTAATTGTGGTGATCATTTTGCAATATATATAAATTTCAAAACATTATGTTATTTACCTAAAACTGATAACAGTGTTATATGGAAATTACATCTTAATTTTTTAATGATGAAAAAGCAAGACCCAAAAGGATCCAACAGTTTCTAAATAATTTAACTATGTCCTAGAGCAAACCTGAACAACATTTATAGGATTATAAGAATATCCAGACCCCAAGAAAGAAAATTCAGAATGTCTGGCAAGTTAGCAAAAATTTGTAGACATGCCAAGAAGCAAGAAAATATATCACATAAAGAATGAATCCATCAAAACCAACCCAGAACTGATACAGATTTTAGAATTAGCAGACAAGGACATTAAGCAGTTATTATGATGACGATAAGCACATGAAAAGATGCTCAACTTCATTAGACCTCAGGGACATGCAAGTCTAAACCACATGAGATTCTACTTCACGTTCAGTAGGAAGACTAGAATAAAAAAGAAAAAGATAGTAACAAATGTTGAAATTGGAACCTTCGTATGCTTTTACATAGTACTGGTGGGAATGTAAAATGATGCAGCTGCTTTGGAAAGTCTGGCAGTTCCCTAAAAGTTAAACATAGAGTTGCTGTATCACCCAGAAATTCCATTCATGGGCATAAACTCAAGAAGATTTAAAACATATATCTACGCAAAAACCTGTACCCAAATGTTTGTTGTAGCATTATTCACAACAGCCAAAATATAATCCAGACAACCCAAATGTCCATCGGCAGATAAATGGATAAGCAAAATGTGGCATATCTATATAATGGAGTATTATTTGTCAACAAAAAGAAATGAACTACTGATGCATGCTTACAGCATGGATGAACCTTGAACGTGTTATACTTTGTGAAATGTCAGACACAAAAGAACAAATATGTCTTGTTCCGTTTATGCGAGGTAGGTAGAACAGTCAAGTTTATAGAGACAAAAAGTATAATAGAGCTTACCAGGGGCTGGCGGGAGGAGGGAATGTGGAGTTACTGTTTAATGAATAGTTTCTTTTTTAAAAAATTCTGGAAATAAGTAGTGATGATAGTTGCACAACATTGCGAATGTACTTTTAATGCCACTGGATGGTACACTTGTAAATTATTAAGATGGTAAATTTTATGTGTATCTTACTGTAATACTGTGGCTAAGTCGCTTCAGTCATGTCCGACTCTGTGCGACCCCATAGACGGAAGCCCACCAGGCTCCCCCGTCCCTGGGATTCTCCAGGCAAGAACACTGGAGTGGGTTGCCATTTCCTTCTCCAATGCATGAAAGCGAAAAGTGAAAGGGAAGTCGCTCAGTCGAGTCTGACTCTTAGCGACCCCATGGACTGCAGCCTATCAGGCTCTTCCGTCCATGGGATTCTCCAGGCAAGAGTACTGGAGTGGGGTGCCATTGCCTTCTCTGTACTGTAATAACCTAGCAAATAAATTAATTTAAGTGTAACAATTCACCTTCATTCATAAAAATTTAAAAATTCATGTATTCTCGTAGACCCTCATCACCATTTCTTCAGCCCTTAACCTTAACCTTTTCTAGGCCAGAGGATCTTGTCTTCCAGACTTTGTGAAGTCACTATGAAGACAGTTATCTGTTACTGGGAAACTTTACACTTCTTGCAGGAATCCATGGAAAGAGCCCCATTTCCCCACAACCTCCACAGCTTAGGTAACATATACATCCCAGGTTGGGTGTGCCTTATCATCTCTTCTAAGTAGTTTCTCCTGTGTTGTCTAGAGGAATGTGGATGAAGAAGAAAATATATTTCAATCCTCTTTCTCACATGGGCCACTTAAATATTTTTAATGATAAATTCTTAAGAAAGGCCAGACTCTTAGAGAATTAGCAGTATTTAGTTAAAAGAAGGAATTGTGGCATCAAGGTCTACAGTTTTTAATCTCACTTTTTTGGTCCCAGTGCAAGGTATTTTTAGCCTAGTTGTGTCTCTAAAGATAGATATAGCTAGCAGCAGACAAGATAGTTACAGCTGTTGATCATGGTCTGGCAGCTGGCTTCCCTGGTGGCACAGACGGTATAGAATCCACCTGCAGTGTGGGAGACCTGGGTTTGATCCCTGGATCAGGAAGATCCCCTGGAGAAGGAAATGTCTACCCATTCCAGTATTGCCTGGGAAATACCATGGACAGAGGAGCCTGGCGGGCTTACAGTCCATAAGGTCATAAAGAGTCAGATATGACTGAGCAGCTAACACTTCACTTCAGCCCTCAAATTTAGTTTCTTTTTTTTTTTAAGGAGGAAAGCAAGAAATCAGATCAGACTTCAAAATGTCATCTCGATAAGCAGAATGTGCCCTGCCAGTCTCACTCTCTCATTACCCTGGTCTACTACAGGTGTTCCACAGCGTGTTTCTTCTTCATAAGTGTCATCTAATCCTCACTAACACGTCTTTCTCAAAGTTGCTGTCTCATTGATTTATATATTCCTTAGCCTTACTGAGAAAATAGAGCCTCTTGAAGTTTGTATCTGTCTTTCTCAATAAATGGAAATTTGGTAACTACAAAAGTGAAATCATTTTTGTTGTCAGCAGTGGTTACTTGAAGATTTGTTTTGTTTTCTTATTAGAGTATGTATAGTTCACAAGCATTTTCTCCACTTTCTTCACCCCCTGGTCAAGATTATCACAAAAGGAAGTTTGAGGCATTCCCCAAAAGTAACTCTTGGTTTTACTTGTCTTATAATTCTTTCAATTGCCAAGGATTACTACATAGTTCCAAAAGTTTGGGATTTATCAGCAAGTCAGTCTTCTTATACTGTTCTTTCCTACCTGGAGTCATCTGCCCCGTGACCAAGCCCTTACTTCTCTTTGGTCATTTTCACATCAAGGAAGCCAGGTTTGCAATCCATAGTGAATTTAATGTAGTAAATCTATTCAGAGTGGCTCATGGAGGGAAATAGTTTTTGGCCATGTCTTTATAACAAATTAAAGACCTGGAGGAATGACCATCAACCAAAACTCAATCTGAGAAAACGAAAGAGGCAGCCAACATGGGCCAGAATGAACAGTTTCTTGTGTGCAAAGAATATAAATTTTGTGACTTGACATTTCTCCAGGAATTGCTTTTGCTGTAATTTTTCTTTGAAACTTGTGCTATAAATCAAGAGAAATGATCTGCACAAAGTTGGCTTGGTTCTCCTGACTGTGGTTAACTCCTTGCTTTAACCCATGTTTGTCAGCACACGGGGTATTAATGACACATTTCAGACCTGCTAGTGGGGATCTTCAACATAAAGAACCAGTCATCTATGAGATATCATTCTTGCCTTCAGGAAGCTTTAAGAGACAGACCTATAAATAGATAAAAGCCTGTGCAATATGAAGAGGACTGTAATAGAATTTAAATTAAGAGTTGTGGGGGGCTTCCCTCATGGCTCAGTGGTAAAGCATCTGCCTGCCAATGCAGGAGACCTGGGTTGAATCCCTGATCCTGGAAGATCCCACATGCTGCGGAGCAACCAAGCCCTTGTGCCACAACTACTGAGACTGTGCTCTGGAGCCTGGGAACCGCAACTAATGAGCCCACGTGTCTGCAGTTACTAAAACCAGCACAGCCTAGAGCCAGTACTCCATGACAAGAGAAACCACTGCAATGAGAAGCCCACACGCTGCAACTAGAGAGTAGCCCCCTCTTTCTCTTAACTAGAGAAAAGCCAGAGCAGGAATGAAGCCCCTGCACAACCAAAAATAAATAGATAAATACAATTATTTGTTCTAAAAAGATTTTTGGGATCCCAGTTGAGAGAGTAACTTGCTTAGGGAAGCTGGAGTAGTCTTCTATATAAAGAGCAGAATTTGAGCTAGATCTGAAATAAGGAGTAGAGGTTTTCCAAATAGAGAAGATTAGGAAAAAAAAAAAGCTTTCTAGGTAGAGAAACTGGCATATGCAAAAACTTGGAAGCATGAAAGAGCCTTGTGGTTTATACGTCTGGCACAAAGTTCAGTGAGGCTGGAAAGCAGAGTATAAAGAAAACTATCACACAAAAAACAGATGTCCTTTTCATCATAGGGGATTGGAATGCAAAAGTAGGAAGTCAAGAGATACCTGGAAGTCAAGAGTAGGAGTAACAGGCAAGTTTAGCCTTGGAATACAAAATGAAGTAGGGCAAAAGCTAACAAAGTTTGGCCAAGAGAACCCACTGGTCATAGCAAACACCCTCTTCCAACAACACAAGAGAAGACTCTACACATGGACATCACCAGATGGTCAACACCAAAGGCAGATTGATTATATTCTTTGCAGCTGAAGATGAAGAAGCTCTATAGCAAAACAAGCTCTACAGCAAAAACAAGACCAAGAGCTGACTGGATCAGATCAACAACTCCTTATTGCAAAATTCAGACTTAAATTGAAGAAAGTTGGGAAAACCACTAGACCATTCATGTATGACCTAAATCAAATCCCTTACGCTTATACAGTAGAAGTGACAAATAGATTCAAGGGATTAGATCTGAAAGAGTCCCGGAAGAACTATGGACAGAGGTTTGTAACATTGTACAGGAGGCAGTTATCATCCCCATGAAAAGGAAATGCAAAATGGCAAAATGGTTGTCTGAGAAGGCCTTACAAATAGCTGAGAAAAAAAGAGAAGCAAAAGGCAAAGAAGAAAAGGAAAAATATATCCATCTGAATGCAGAGTTCCAAAGAATAGCAACAAGAGAAAAGAAAGGAGGACCAGAATAGCAAGGAGATCCTCAGTGATCAGTGCAAGGAAATAGAGGAAAATAATAGAACAGGAAAGACAAGAAATCTCTTCAAGAAAATTAGAGATACCAAGGGAACATTTCATGCAAAGATGGGCACAATAAGGGACAGAAATGGTATGGATCTAACAGAAGCAGAAGATATGGCACGAATACAGAGTCAGTTCAGTTCAGTTGCTTAGTCGTGTCCAACTCTTTGTGACCTCATGGACTGCAGCATGTCAGGAGAACTGTACAAAAAAGATATTAATGACCCAGATAACCATGGTGGTGTGATCACTCACCTAGAGCCAGACATCCTGGAGTGTGAAGTCAAGTGGGCCTTAGGAAGCATCACTATGAACAAAGCTAGTGGAGGTGATGGAATCTTAGCTGTTATTTCAAATCCTAAAAGATGATGCTGTTAAAGTGCTGCACTCAATATGCCAGCAAATTTGGAAAACTCAGCAGTGGCCACAGGACTGGAAAAGGTCCGTTTTCATTCCAATCCCAAAGAAAGGCAATGCCAAAAAATGTCCACTCTACCTCACAGTTTCACTCATTTCACACGCTAGCAAAGTAGTGCTCAAAATTCTCCAAGCCGTGAACTTCAGTGGTATGTGAACCAAGAACTTCCAGATGTTCAAGCTGAATTTAGACAAGGCAGAGGAGCCAGAAATCAAATTGCCAACATCCATTGGATCATCAAAAAAGCGAGAGAGTTCCAGAAAAAAATCTACTTCTGCTTTATTGACTATGCCAAAGCCTTTGACTGTGTAGATCACAAAAAAACTGTGGAAAATTCTTAAAGAGATGGGAATACCAGACCACCTGACCTGCCTCCTGAGAAACCTGTGTGCAGGTCAAGAAGCAACAGTTAGAACCAGACATGGAACAACTGATTCGAAATTGGGAAAGGAGTACGACGAGGCTGTATATTGACACCTTACTTATTTAATTTATATGCAGAGTACATCATGAGAAATGCCGAGCTAGATGAAGCACAAGCTGGAATCAAGATTGCCTGGAGAAATATCAATAACCTCAGATATGCAGATGACACCATCCTTACGGCAAAAAACGAAGAACTAAAGAGCCTCTTGATGAAAGTGAAAGAGGAGACTGAAAAAGCTGGCTTAAAACCCAACATTCGAAAAACAAAGATCATGGCATCTGGTCCCATCACTTCATGGCAAATAGTTGGGGAAAAAATGGAAACAGTGACAGACTTCATTTTTGGGGGGTCCAAAATCACTGCAGATGGTGACTGCAGCCATTGAAATTATAAGCTGCTTTTTCCTTGGAAGAAAAGTTATGACCAACCTAAACAACGTATTGAAAAGCAGAGACACACCTTGCTGACAAAAGCCCATCTAGTCAAAGCTGTGTTTTTTCCAGTAGTCATGTGTGGATGTAGGGTTGGGCTATAAAGAAAGCTGAACACTGAAGAATTGATGCTTTTGAGCTGCAGTGTTGAAGAAGACTCTTGAGAGTCCCTTGGACTGCAAGGAAATCAAACCAGTCAATCCTAAAGGAAATCAACCCTGAATATTCATTGTAAGAACTGATGCTGAAGCTGAAGCTTTACTACTTTGGCTACCTGATGCGAAGAGCTGATTCATGGGAAAAGACCCTGATGCTGGGAAAGATTGAAGGCGAGAGGAGAAGGGGACAACAGAGGATGAGATGGTTGGATGGCATCACTGACTCTATGGACATGAGTTTGAGCAAGCTGCAGGAGCTGGTGATGGACAGGGAAGCCTGGCGTGCTGCAGTCCCTGGGGTCGCGAAGAGTCAGACACAACTGATCAACTGATCTGAACTGAACTGAGAGGAACAGGATGGGGAGAGGTCGTGGTATCTGTCTTTGCAAGCGGTCTACTATTGTATGGAAGCAGATTGTGAAGACTTGCATAAAAGGGAAAGATTGGGAATTTATCCTAAGGGCAACAGGAAGCTATCAGAAGTTACTTGTTTTATTTTTAGACACTAAGGTAATATGATTTTCTGCTCAAAACCTCTTATTTGAGAAACCATTGCTCTCCTACAATCCCCATGGTTACCACAGAAGCCATCATGTTAGTACAGTGGCTCACCTTTTTGTCAGTTGTTTGGATCAAGAATGGGCCAATCGAAATCTTCCCTTTGTATTTTTTGTTCTGCTGAAAATAAGGGTTGGCCTTTTTCTAATATTTGAAGCTGTAAGATATAAACCTTGCGGAGTGCTAGGTGGCTACATAAAGAAAGCTGCTTTGTACAGAGAAGCAGAAGGTGAGATGGAATCCTGAGGGCCTTGAAATCCACCAATTCTGATAGCCCTTTTTGCCTAGGCTTGTTCAGGTCTGGTCTCTCTCTGTCTTGTAACCACATGAATCCCAGCTAATACAAAGAGAGGTTAACCCCTGCAAGTAGTAAGTTTCAAATAACAACATAAAAATCTGAAACCAGCTGAGTTTGGGTGTCATGGTAATTGGGAAGTTATATTAACTGTTACTGGTATGTAAGAAAGCTACTACTTTTTATATTTTATGTGCAGCTACTCTCTTCTTTCTGACAGCTTTTTGACTGAATCTCTTGGAGTTTCCTAGACCAACATTTAGATTATCAGAAAACAGTTATATTTTGTCTTTTTCCTTTCCTGTATGCATATATGACATACATGTATGTGTGTGTGTAATTTTTCATCTCTTACCCGGTCAGAATCTTTAGAGCAGTGTTACGTAATAGCAGCAATATTCATCATTCTCATCCTATTCCTCACTTCATAAAAAAAAAGATTTTAATGTTTTCATTTGGATATGGTGTTTATAGTTCATATCTGTAAAGTGGTCTTCATACTAAGAGGATAGTTTTTCTTCCAATCTGAGTTTAGTTTGAATTTTTTTCTTTTAATTTAATTTATTTTTTGGTCGCACTAGGTCTGCGTTGCCGCACACAGACTTTCTCTAGATGCGGTGAGCAGGGGCTGCTCGTCGGCGTGGTACTCAGCCTTCTCATTGCGGTGGCTTCTCTTGTTACAGAGAGCGCAGGCTCTAGGTGTGTGGGCTCCAGTAGTTGCAACTCTCGGCTCTAGAGCACCAGATCAGTAGTGGTGGCATACCAGATTAGTTGCTCCCAGACACGTGGAATCTTCCTGAACCAGCGATTGAACCCAGGTCCCCAGCATTGGCAGGCAGATTCTTTTATATACTGTGCCACCGGGGAAGTTCCTAGTTTGAATTTTTAAAAATTTGAAGTGGGATAGCACATTCTTTCAAATAATTTTTCAGTAATTATCAAGCTCATATTACTTTTCCTTCATATATGGAATAAGTTAGTTACCTTATTTATTATGTTTGAATCATCCTTACACTCTGCCATAATCCCTGCTGGTCTCAATGTCCATTGCTTTCCTGCAGTCCTGAATTTGATGTGATAACATAAGCAACCCTTATTTTGTTGGTACCATGTTAACTGCTACTTGTGAATATCAGAGCCGTGTCCTTGTTTGCATGGTTCTAACACATATCAGTTCAGTTCAGTCGCTCAGTCGTGTCCAACTCTTTGTGACCCCATGAATTGCAGCACGCCAGGCCTCCCTGTCCATCACCAACTCCCAGAGTCTCCCCAAACCCGTGTCCATTGAGTCAGTGATGCCATCCAACCATCTCATCCTCTGTCATCCCCTTCTCCTCCTGCCCCCTGTCGTACCCAGCATTAGGGTCTTTTCCAATGAGTCAACTCTTCGCATGAGGTGGCCAAAGTATTGGAGTTTCAGCTTCAACATCAGTCCTTCCAATGAACACCCAGGATTGATCTCCTTTAGGATGGATTGATTGGATCTCCTTGCAGTCCAAGGGACTCTCAAGAGTTTTCTTCAACACCACAGTTCAAAAGCATCAATTCTGCAGCGCTCAGCATTCTTTACTGTCCAACTCTCACATCCATACATGACCACTGGAAAAACCAAAGCCTTGACTAGAGGGACTTTTGTTGGCAAAGTAATGTCTCTGCTTTTAAATATGCTATCTAGTTTGGCCATAACCTTCCTTCCAAGGAGTAAGCGTCTTTTAATTTTATGGCTGCAATCACCATCAGCAGTGATTTTGGAGCCCAAAAAAATAAAGTCTGACACTGTTTCCCCATCTATTTCCCATGAAGTGATGGGACCAGATGCCATGATCTTAGTTTTCTGAACGTTGAGCTTTAAGCCAACTTTTTCACTCTCCTCTTTCACTTTCATCAAGAGGCTCTTTAGTTCTTCTTCACTTTCTGCCATAAGGGTGGTGTCATCTGCATATCTGAGGTTATTGATATTTCTCCCGGCAATCTTGATTCCAGCTTGTGTTTCTTCCAGCCCAGCGTTTCTCATGATATACTCTGCATATAAGTGAAATAAGCAGGGTGACAATATACAGCCTTGACGTACTCCTTTTCCTCTTTGGAACCAGTCTGCTGTTCCATGTCCAGTTCTAACTGTTGTTTCCTGACCTGCATACAGGTTTCTCAAGAGACAGGTCAGATGGTCTGGTATTCCCATCTCTTTCAGAATTTTCCACAGTTTATTGTGATCCACACAGTCAAAGGCTTTGGCATAGTCAATAAAGCAGAAATAGATGTTTTTCTGGAACTCTCTTGCTTTTTCGATGATCCAACTGATGTTGGCAATTTGATCTCTGGTTCCTCTGCCTTTTCTAAAACCAGCTTGAACATCTGGAAGTTCATGGTTCACGTATTGCTGAAGCCTGGCTTGGAGAATTTTGAGCATTACTTTACTAGCATGTGAGATGAGTGCAATTGTGCGGTAGTTTGAGCATTCTTTGGCATTGCCTTTCTTTGGGATTGGAACGAAAACTGACCTTTTCCGGTCCTGTGGCCACTGCTGAGTTTTCCAAATTTGCTGGCATATCGAGTGCAGCACTTTCACAGCATCACCTTTGAGGATTTGAAATAGCTCAACTGGAATTCCATCACCTCCACTAGCTTTGTTCGTAGTGATGCTTTCTAAGGCCCACTTGACTTCACATTCCAGGATGTCTGGCTCTAGGTGAGTGATTACACCATCGTGATTATCTGGGTCGTTCCGTGCAAGATGGAAATCACCAGTATTTGACTTAGTACATTTATACTCATATACTTTGTTTTTTGGTATAATATCTGTCAGAGTTGCATTAGAGAAAAAAAAAGAACGCTTTTTTCTGTGCTCCAAAATTGTTTAAATACACAAGAAAAGCTGAATTGACTCCATAATGGCATCTCTTTATGAGTGACATACATCTTTGGCAGTCATTTCACTCAGATCTTTTACTTCTTGTTGAACCATCTTTGGTAACTTATATTTTGCTAGGGAATTGTTCAGGTTATTTATATTTTCAAATTAATATGAATAAAGTTTATAATATTCTTTGTTTCAGTAGTTAATAGTCTTTCTCATTCCTGAAATTGTCTATATGTATATTTCCTTTTCTCTTCTTTCTCTTTCTTTCTATCATATTTGCTAGGAGTTTATAATAGTTTCATTTTTTATCTATCCCAGTTTATGTCTTTTCCAGTTCATTAATTTATGTTTTATTTTTATTGATTCACTCTACTATTTTTGAATTTGATCTACTTTTTCTAGCCTTTTGTGTTGAATAATGTTTGCTTATTTTCAATAAAGTTTCTAACAAAGTCATTTAAGGCTGTGATGTTTTTGGAATGTATTTGACGACATCTCATACATTTTGATATCTAATGTTTTCAGTTTGGTTCATTTTTAATGTATAATTCTGTTTTTATTTTCTCTTTGACCCAAGGGCTCTTAGAAGAATGAAAGTTACCTGTATAGTTTCTACTTTTAAAACATTTTGTATTGAGACTATCTTTTGTCCTAGAATGTGTATTCAACCTAAATTGACAATGAGCAGGGTCTGGTTTTATCTTTATGACTCCCTCTTGAAAGTAAAGCTTTCTTTCCAGCCAACCTTCCTGCTCCTCCCACCATACCTAAGGAGCACTCTTTAATTGTCATGTATAATCATTAAGTTTTTCATATCTTTTGAGCAAATATTGATATTGAAACTCTATGGAGCATTAAATCAGAGATATTTCCAGACTTATTCAGATAAATGCAGGTAAAAAATCAAGGCAAATCTTGCTGTACAAATTGGACATGTCAGTCGCCTTTCTCTGTAGAATGTTTCATACCAGCTGTGCCAAACAGTGCAGAGATCAAGGAAATTAATGTTGAAATGATTCAGAGTTTGATCAGTTTAATTCAGGCATGCTTCAGAGAGGATAGTTGAATTTTATTGAAGGGGAGGGAAGGAAAGAGAAGAAAGGGCTTTCCAGAGACAGTCAGTTACAAAGGCCAGTAATAAAATATATGTGTGTATATATTTATGTTGTATGTATATGTGTTCATTACTGTTTACAGACCCTTTCATGTCCACTACTTTATTTAAGCATTACAGTAATTCTTTGAGAAGGTGTAATTATTATCTCCTGTCTTGCTGCTTGAAACTCTGATGTCTAAAGAGCCTAGTGTGGAACCTAGAGCTCCCAGCGTGAGGCTCAGTTTTTTCCATTATTTCATGCTAAGAAGGCAGCCCTCTAGAGGGCCGTCCCCAGCACAGCCCCCAGGGAGGATCAGAAGGAAGGAGGGGTCTGGCTACCTGGGTGTCCGCAAAACGTGTAACCTCAGTGTTTGTCTCATTTGAGATCCCTGCAGTGAAGTTGAACGAGTTGCTCGAGAACTTTTACGTCACCGTAAAGAAGAGTGACGGCTCAGACTTCCTGGCCACGTCGCTCCACGCCATCCGCCGAGGCCTAGACCGCATCCTGAAGAATGCAGGGGTGGGCTTCTCCATCACCAGCAGCACCTTCAGCTCGTCCACCAAGAAACTCAAGGAGAAGCTGTGGGTGCTGAGTAAGGCAGGGATGTCAGGGGCCCGTTCTCGCAATATTGTCTACTTCTCTCTCTCGGACGAGGAGGAGATGTGGCAGGCGGGGTGTCTGGGGGATGACAGCCCTATCACGCTCCTGTCCACCGTGGTCAAGTACAACAGCCAGTACCTGAACATGAGGACGCTGCAGGAGCATGCCGATCTGATGTACGGGGACATCGAGCTGCTCAAAGACCCACAGAACCAGTCCTACTTTGCCCGGACAGACAGCGTCAAGCGGGAGAGCCGGAGTGCTTCCACCCGAGTGTGCCACGGCAAGATCTACCACGAGCATTCCAGGGGACACAAACAGTGTCCTTACTGCCTCCTCTACAAGTACATGTACGTCCACCGGCCGCCCACCCAAATGGAGGCCAAGTCCCCTTTTTACCTTACAGCCAGGAAGGAGGCTGCAGACATGGGCAGGGTGTGGTACGAGGAGCAGAGGATGGGCCTGCGGTCTCTTCGGGGAGTTGTCCCGAACTTAGCCAAGAAGGTCAAGCTGGAAAACTGTGAGAACTTCACCTTTGTCTCGTTCACTCAGGTGTCCAGGAGGCTCAGCTCCCACAGCTGCTGCCAGTGAGTGTCCCCTGCATCCCGGCCACTATCCTGCTCATCCTGGTCAGTGGGCGCTCCCCCCGCAGCCAAGGCCAGAGCTCCCAGGCGGCGGGGATGACCACGACCTCACGGTCGGGGTGTGGGACTTCCTGTTTCTTTGACTTTGGATTTGTTTTTTTAACTGAAAGTAGACAAGTGAAGATTTAGAATGTTTTATCCAGATGTGTGTCACCTCTGTTAAATTATAGAATCTAATACAATGTATAAATGACTACATACACAAGAGCGAGGAAGTTCATTTTATCTAGTGCCTTTTTAGCACAGATTTTCTCAAAAAAAGAAAAAAAAAACTGTTTCAGTAGTCATTAAAAAAAAAAAATCCCAGTAGCCTAGTAGCTTTAGAATGTTTTGAAGACTCTAAACACTTGAATGAGTTACAGTGAGGATCTAGGAAGAGAGAGGCAGTCGGGTTAACTACTTCCAGGAGGAAACTTGTGCTTGGCAGTCCTCTTTGTGTTTTGTTGGTGGATAACTTGATCCTGCAGAGCACGCAGCCTTGCTTGGTGAAGGTCATGGAGCTCCACTCAGTCATGCTGATAGGAAAGCAGGGCTGCTGTTAGCCCTAGAAGGAACTTGGTCTCTGCATCAATGGAGACAGTTTTATGAAAAAAGATTAATACACCAAACAGTGCTTGTGAGAACAAGATTTCCAGTGAACTAGGTGGTTCGACGGAAACTCCTGCAGTGAGAGAAAGTGTCTTGGAAAAGCGATCTGTGATCAAAACGTGAAAAACCTCCTGAAGCAGAAGTGCCTACATTTTCTTTCTCAGCGTGCTGTGAAAGCTGTTTTCGTTTGAACACTGTTTAGAGCTTTTTTTTTTAATCTGTTCTTTGTGTTGTGCAGTTGTTGTGTCAGCATATAGCACTGGATCTGTAAAACAACTGAAAGTAATTTTCAGGCTTAACCAGGAAAAAAATCCAACAAAATAAGCTGCAAAGAAAACAAATCCCCAAATGTGTTTATATTAAAGAGTTTTGAAATATATTTGTCAAAGTACGACTCTTTCAGCCACAAGAGATGTCATCATTTGAGGTTGGCACCAATGCTTGGGACACGATGATGTGTCAGCCTACCAGGTAAGCAAACCCAGCGTCAAGGACATAGTGGTAAAAATCAGACCATGGTGATAGGATATTAACACAGTGTGAACACATTTCACTCAGGTGAGATTTAATCTGACCGTATGTTATTCACACATTAACGGAATGTTATAATAACTACTCTCAATTATAAGTGAAAAAGCCCAAAGAGTACTAATTAATAAGAATAACTTCTAGGGAATCTTTATTTTGTATCTGAGGAAGGACGGCCACAACCTTACACCATTTTGTTCCTGTTGGTGCTTTCTAACCCACAATTAAAATTCCACTATACATTCATTTTGCAGGAGTCCTAAAATTAGTCATATTTCTTTTTCAAAATTTTGTTTTAGTATTAATTGTTTTTAAAAAATCATTCACTGGCCCTTGAAATACGTAATACTTCCTTTACTGAAGAAGACTTAACCAATGCTGCCTTAAGGTTTCACGTTATTCCCTTTTTAGTTCCTGCAACAGTTATTTTGTTTACTAGTTGATCTTTGCTGAATATAGATTAACTTTGGTATGTCTCCATCTGTATGTAAATAACAGGTAATATTTAATAAGCAGTGTTATAGGCTATTAACTACTGTTGTGGTTTCCTATAGGGATTTTAGGGTTTTGATTAAAAAGAGCCAGAACCTGAGGTACAGTTTCCCTCACTTGCTGGACACCCAAAGAAAATTTCACTTGAAGAAAGCAAATGGTCATTTTTCTTGTCAGTACTGATCTTAAACAGAAATATAACCTATATGAAACTGTTGGGCAGAGCCTGCAGCCTGATTGATAAGACTTCCAGTTTTATTTTAAATAGATTCAAGAAAAAATTGCCATGAGGTGTCGCTGGGATCTTTTCATATTTCAACGTTTCCAAAAGTAGTAATAACTGATCCAGAGGCTGTAATCTCTCTGTCGATAGTGGCTTTTCATCAGCTGAATAACAATCTCTGCCTCAGCTTTGTCGCTTATCACCCATGTGATGAAATTTCAACCCTCAGAGTTCTGAAGGGGATGATTATAATTAGAGTCAAGAGGTAGAATCTCCAGTGATAACCTGATGGAAGGAAAGAATCATTATCTCAGCGTCCTAACTGCCCTTCGTCACATGCCTCCTTGGGGAATGGGAGTGAGAAAGAAAGCACATTTATCAGGTGCTACTCTGCGCCATGCCCTGTGTATTTGTGTGTAGAGGTGTGTGTGTGTGTGCACACACACTTTATATGTAGGAACACCTAAGAAACCTGCTAACCCGGCAAATACCTGTCCTGCTACATGGCTGTGTCCATGGTCAGATGATCTAAGGGGGCTGCGTAGCTAGCTCACTAGCCTTCGAAGTTCAGGCCATTGTTCTGTCTTTTCAGCCAGCTCTAAACCATACCCGCTGGGTTCTCGGGGATTTTCTCCTCTTGGCCTAATAAGCCAGCAGAAGGGAGAATCCCGAGAGAAGAAAGGGGGAGGTTGTGAGTACTTTCTCCACTTACTGTGAGTACTTTTCTCCACTTACCTGTTTTGTTTTTTTTTTCCGTAAGTGGAATTGAATAGGGGAATTTGCATGTTTGCAGAGGCAGAAGTTGCCATGGCTCCTGTCAGGAATGGTGGGGCTGTAGGTACTATGGGAGGACCCAGCGAGTCCTGTGGGCGAGCTCTTGCCTGCAGTACTTTCTGCATCGGCTCTAAAGGGAGCTCTGCTTGCTTGGCACCTCCTCCCCAGAAACCCCCTGGTCTCCCCTGGGAATTTTATTCTGCCAGAGACACTTGGGGCATCAGCTTGAAGGGTGTGATTCATTGAAATGTAAAGGCTTTAGCACAGCACTGGACACACAGTAATTATGCAATAAGTCTTCCCTATTTTAGTTACAGTCTTTGGTAAAAGCAATAATGATATTCAGCTAATCTGCTTTATACCACTTATTCCTTCCATGATGGAAAGTCTCCTTTAAACTGTTAAACTTGAATAGGAAACCAAACCTTATAATCTGGTCACATTTATACCCAACACATCAAATTCTACCTCCTGCACCTCGAAGCCCAGATACCTCAGATATAAGCAAAAACGATAAAGAATTTCAGAGAAGCCCTGAGAGGCTTTATGAGAAAGCTTTCCATTGTTTACTGTGTTTGCAAAGGGGAGTGTTATGGGAAAACCTGACCAAAGTTGTGAAAGGATTGGTCTCCTCAGTGATGGGGCATTTCCCAGCTCTCCTTGGGTTATGTGCTGGATTAACCTGCCCTGACTGATACGTGGTATTTGTAGAAATGTGAAACTCTTTGTTACTTTGATTTTTATCTCAATTCACCCTTATTAAAACATCAAGCCCTGTGCCTACTTTTATCAGCATGTTCATAGACAGCCGCGGAGAAAATCTAGACAAAAGAGTCCTGTAGAAGCGGAAGCCTCTGGCTATACAGGAAAGATGGCCAGATTGGCAGCGCCTCTGCTCGGGCGGTCAGTGCTGGTGTCCGTTTCCTCAGCTGTGCAGTGAGATGGTTGGAATTGATCACCTCCAAAGTGAGCAGTGTTGACATCTCTACAGTTCCTTAAGGCCATCTAGTTAGGAAGTGGCAAAACCAGGAGGCAGAATTCCTAATTCCTCAAGATCATACACTGAATCTCCTCAGTGAGTGCTTCTCAGTATATTGGAATGCTTTCTTTAGGAATAATACTTTTCTTCAAGTTTCACAACTCCTTAAAATTAACATTTTGTTATCTCTGTAGGCAGCAGAATGTTGATTATTTTTCTTAGATTAGGCTAACACCTAATTAACACTGGTAATTAACATGCATTGTTACCACTTAAAATATTTAAATATTATGCTTATCAGATAATACATCCCTTTGTTGCTTTTATTGAAATCTGGATTGCTCACCATTTTTGAGCTAGTAACCAGTTACCTTTAGCCATCCAGGAATACAAACAATGAAGACCTCAAAGAAGAGTTACCTCATTTCCTCTAAGGAGCTCCAATTTAGTCTAAGTTAAGGCCCATACATACTGACTGAATAACTGTTAACCAACAGCCCTGAGCCGGAGAATACATTATAAGTTTCAAACTCATGTATATCTTTAAATGCTTTTACTTTTAATGCTTTTAGTGCTCTATTTTAAGAGAAAACAAACTTGTTTAGGCAGAGTTCTTAGGTAAGAATCTTTGGTAAGAATCTTTGTTGTATTTTTCCATATAAATTATTATCTGAGCAAAAACATGAGGGGGAGACTGATGATGATCTAAAGCCGAACTCCTTTTCTAAGAGAAGAGGAGGCTTTGGGGAGATGAAGAACTAGTTTATCCGGAAATTCCTCTGTTCAGTACCCATGTATCCTGACATCAGGGGGTTTCCTAAAACTCCTCTGGGGGACGTCTCCTGTCCTGGCCAAGTTCACCAATAATGATGAAGACGGTTTTGAGCACTTCTAGTTCTTTACAGCCCAAGAAATCCAGAGAAGTTCCTTATGTTTTAATTGTTGATCAGAATCAGATTTTTATGCTCAATTAAAATACTTTATTATTTATCTAATGTGGCTCATTTGGAAGTTAATAATTTCAGGAAATAGTTATTAAGATCCAGAAAAAGATCACTGGATTATATGTAGATGCATATTGCTTCCATTATATTAAAACCAATTAGGTAGATCCCTCCCTGACATTGAGATGAGAATGGGCTCCTATGGTCAGTATAACAGATTTGATTAATTTACATTTAGCCATAGTTACTGTTACTGATTTACTCCAATAAGTTTCTGAAAGATTCAGATTTGATTATCGTAAGTGCTTCTCATGGCTGCCTTGTAGTCTCATTTAATTCTCACAACAGGTCTGCAAGCGAGGTCTAATTATTCCCATTAACTGAGAAACCGAGGCTCAAAGAAGTTAAGTAAATCTCCCTAAGTCTCACAGAGCTAATAAATTGGAGAACTTAAGTTTGAGCCCACTTCTTCTCACTCCAAATGTAGTGCTCAAGGCGTTGATGGTCCAGAGGTTAAGACTCCATGCTGCCAGGGCAGGAGGCATGGACAACCCCAATCCCTGGTCAGGAACTAAGATCTCACATGGGTAGCCAAACAAACAAACAAAACCCCCAAACCTAAACTACCTTCTTCAGGCCCAAAGAAGTCAATTTATCACAGAGCTTTTTTTTTTTAAATACATGTTAATTTTTTGGCCACACTGTCCAGTATGTGGAGTGTTAGTTTCCCAGCCAGGTATCAACCTATGCCACCTGGAATGGAAGCCTGAGTCTTAACCACTGAACCACCAGTGAACTCCCTATCACAGAGCTTTTGAAAAATTTAAACAGTTTCTGCTTGTTTGGGAAATATTTTCTTTCTCAAACCATATTGTGTCATACCTTGTATGTGCTTTCTTACTAATTTAATATTTTTATATAATTCAATAATTCCTGGAAAGCCT
Source organism: Giraffa tippelskirchi (assembly GCF_054371585.1). NCBI lineage: Eukaryota > Metazoa > Chordata > Mammalia > Artiodactyla > Giraffidae > Giraffa > Giraffa tippelskirchi. The sequence continues at coordinate 216,325,185 of NC_137275.1, forward strand.
GATTGTTTTCTATGAATGAGCATGACATTTTCTGCCTACTGAGAATCTCCTGTGTTTATCCAATAAATTACTTATATTATCTGTTGTCCACCTTAAAGGGAGATGATCATGCCAATTTAGTCTAATAAAAGTCAAGTCGTTTACAAACTGTACCTGTTTTGACATGGGTATTACTGCTAAAATGTAAAGGCCCTCCTAACCTATGTCACAATTATATGCTCAGGGTTTTTACTTTTGCTTTTTAATTTTGACATCAGAGAATTTTTATAATCTTTAGGCTAAAGCATGCTCATAGCAAAATATGCTTATTTAGTCATTTGTTTTCTATTCTTTCCTTTATGAGTACATGTTTTTCTGTTTTGAGACTTAAGAAAACAGAAGGCTCTGGTTTGGGTTGTTAACTCTGAGATAACCTAGTCCAATTCCCCTATTTTACCACTAAGAAATAGAAACCCAGAGATACTAAGGAGCCCATCGAAGGTCAGCAAGACAATAAGTAGTGGAGTGAAGACTCGAAAAGTAATCCAGAATCTTCCCTGTATACCATAGCTGGGAAGATTTGGATTTTTTAAAATTCATTAATGGGACTGTGTCTGGCAGAACATCTGGCTAGCAGAAGCCTCTGGTGAGTTCCAGCCTTCCCAGAAAAACACTCATAAAGACCCAGAAGAAGGCTGCCTCTCAATTCTAGAATCTAGGAGAAATCTTACAATTTACAAGGCATTTGGAGGTGGACTGAGAAAAAACGTTTCAGGTTGTAGCTCACTGCTTTCTTTTGTTTTGACTCATGAAACAGAGGTTCTGTGAAATAGAAAATCTGAAAACTATTTAATACTTGTTCTTTTAACCATGTCTGTCTCCTTACTCAAAGCCCTGGCGCCAGAGAAGTAACTGGCTTACCCTTTCTCTTAACCAGATGCCACACTTAGAGTGGAAAGGTTCTCTATCCCACCCTCTCTTCCATCTCCCCACCCACCTCCTCTTCATTCAGTCCACCTCCCAGTCCTAGGGCTAACACGTGAGCAGAAAGCAGAGAGGGTCTACTAGTGGCATCATGCATTTTGAGAAAAACACAAAAAGAGTAGATAAGCAAGTAGCAGAATATGCAAATGTTGTGATTTTTCACTTACGGTGTAGGATCAGAGATCCAGAACACCAAGCAATAAAAAGGAAGAGGATGCCACTTCAGTAGAAAAGTGTGAAAGTAGAAATTGGGCTTGGAAATATGCACATCTGTTTACCCTCAACCTGTACATCCAAAAGAAGGTATTTAACAAACACTTAAGTGGACAGATTGCATAACCAAAGGCAAATATGGAGTTTGAGGGATAGCCGCATTTAAGGATGAGTATAGAGAAAAAAATGGGACATTAAAAAAATGTGACTACACCAAGGAAAATGAATAGCTTCCAGAACACTTGAAAATGAAAGTGATCTACTGCAGGAAACAAAATTTTAGAATTCTCTATGTCATATTTGAAGGAACTGAAGAATTGCTTCTATGTGGCAGTAATATGTTACTTTAAGATGGGGATGGATTAAGCGAAGAAGACAGTGGAATAAAATGAAAAAGACAAGAAAGATGGATTTCAAAGAAGCTAAAAACACAGTAACAGATTAAAATCCACATTGAAAAAAGAAGACACTACTGATGCTTTAAAAAAAAAAAAAACTAAACATGAAGGACAAACTTGATATTTTCTTCCTAACGTTCTTTCAAAAGAAACAGGAGATGAAAATATGGGAAAGGTAATGGATTCGAAAGACAGAACATGAGCTAATATTACTGACATTTGCTTTCCTAATGGAAAGACCAGATTGACAAAAAAAATCATTAGACTATAAAAATCTTCCCTGAACAAAACGAAAATTTGTATGTTTAGATTGAAAGGTCTCCCTGCATTCCAGGCCAAAAGTGAAAGAAACTTGTTCCTAATCACCTCCTGGCAAAATTTTAAACTACCAAGGAGAGAGAATGAAAAATCCTGCAGGCTTTCACTCAGTCAGACAGGAATAAGTTACCTATCAGAAAACAAAAGAACATTCTGACTCCAGACTTCTCTGTTGCACCAAGTGCCAGGAAACGATAGGGAATTCTGAGGGGAAAAGTTGTGACTTTGGTATATGATAACATTTTATGTATTGTACACATTTTATGTGTAAAGATATGGGACATATTCTTAGTTATGTCATTCAAGAAATAAACCATCTATGTACTATTCTTATAAAGATATACTGCAACCTACAAAGCTTGGTTAAAAAAATTTTTTTTTTACTTAATATAATTTCAGGGACTCTGCAGTATCAGATGATTACCCACTAGAAGAAAAATATGTAGGCTTTTAAATAAATAGTATGGCCAGAAGCCACATATCCCAAATGCCCGAAGTCCTCACTTACTAAATGGGCTGAACTAATACAAGAAAATGAAAAACAGTTGCCACCTCACAGCATCATGTTTCTTCATTTTTTAATTACTGAAGTAATACTTGATCCCAAATAGTTCAGTTAGTAGAGAATCCACCTGCAATGCAGGAGACCCCGGTTTGATTCCTGGGTCAGGAATATCCTTTGGCGAAAGGGATAGGCTACTCACTCCAGTATTCTTGGGCTTCCCTTGTGGCTCAGCTGGTAAAGAATCTGCCTGCAATGCAGAAGACCTGGGTTCAATCCGTGGGTTGGGAAGATCTCCTGGAGAAGGGAAAGGCTACCCACTCCAGTATTCTGGCCTGGAGAATTAGTCCATGGGGTCGCAGAGTCGGACATGACAGAGCGACTTTCACTTTCACTTATTCACTTTCATAGTATAAATAGAAAATTTAGATATCTTTTTACAAGTATAATTGCTCTGTTTTCCTCACTCCCATTTAAAACACTATCTTGATAGTCCCTTGCTTCCATGTGAGAACAGGGAGGGGGTCCCCACGTTTGTCTTGGGGTCTGAGAGCCCAGACCAGAGCTTGTGGAGGCCGTCTTGTGTGCTTCTCCAGTATTCCCAAACTCAGAACTAACAACAGGTGCAAAAGCAGAAAATTACAGAAGATAAATGTGTGTTGTAACAAGAGACCAGGAGAAATGAAACTTGTTTTGGAGTACAAATGCCAGAAAAGTTCAGTTTCAACAGGAAACTGGCTAGAGGCAGTTGAAGGGCTTTCCTCAGCTGTACTCGAAGTTTTACAGAATTGTGTTTAAATTCAGATAGTAAGAGGATAAAAGCAGTAAAAAACAAAAACAAAAAAGCTCACTAAGTTACTTCCAGGGTCTACAGTGTCAGTGTTAGAACTTAAACCTGGGTTGCTTCGTTTTGGTTTTCATTTGCTTACACTGGACAGACGTGAAAACACACAGTAATTCTGAGTATCGTTGACCTTGCTCAGGTCCTTCCTGGTGGTATGAAGGTTTTGTCTGTGCCCCCAAGGGGTCATGACAATTGAAACTGGAATTTACATTTTCAACAACCTTAGCACATTTGCTTTAAATTTAGCGATAGAAAAATGAGTGGGTTGCTTTGCGTTTGTTTAGTTTTTCTTCTGAAGCACAGCAAACCTCTTCCAGATGGAAGGAGTCTCTTATGGATAAATTCCAAGTGTAGCCTTTCCCAGGGTCTCCTCTTGCTTGGCTGTAACTGACAAAAGTCTGTTCACTTTAACTACTTGGACAAGAAACATGATGCTTGTCTTTAAAATTTTAACACTTTCTCCGTAGTTGTATGTTCCAAAAGATGGCAGCAAAACTGTGTCTAATGTTTCCGTTGTCCTGGATCATTTTTTAATGTAGAGAGGCTAGCCGTGATTTCTTAATGCTGGAAACATCATTCTGAATGACAGAGGAAATGGTCAGTACCTTGAATTATTTTATTGTACCATTTTCAACTTTTTCTTTCTCCCTCCAGTGAGGCCTGCACACATACTCCTGTGTTTGTGCACATGCGATCTCCTAACCTTGATTTTCTGTCATAGAGTGTCAGGGTTTCTTGTTCATTTAGTTCAGCCCTCTTGTTGATAGTCTAGTGGAGTCCTAACGATTTGCAAGGTTCTGGGTTTTTTTTTTAAGCTGTTGGTGTATTGTTTGGTTTGGTTTATGTACATTCAGCTTGACTGTTTAACCCAGATTTTTGAAAATAAAATGTTAATGTATATTTTATGTCTGTTTTATTAAAATAACTGAGTCATTTTAACTTAATCAGCAGTATGTATGGTTTCTGGATTTTTTTATTTTCATATCACGTTTCTAGAAATATGTTTTCCTTTGAATTTTGCAAAACGTTAGGATATTTTGAGCAGTTCTATACCTGTATTCTATGTCTCCTGGCTACTACTCTGGGTGAAATAGTCCTGACTGACTCTCCCTCTGGTTCTCTGACTTGGGTTTCTTCACTAGGCGGGCTGAGAGCCCATTTCGGAAACTCCCAAATACTTAAGTATTTTTCAGAAACTTGTTTCTTAGGAATGATCTTAACTGTTGTATATAGAGAGAGCAATAAATTTCAGTGAATGTGTATTGACCACTGTATAAATGTCTCCAATGTTTTTCTGCTCTTTAAATTAGTATTTATGACTTTGTTGTTGTTCAGTCACTAAGTTGTGTCCGACCCTGTGGCCCCATGGATTGCAGCATGCCCAGGCTTCCCTGTCCTTCACTATCTCGCCGAGTTTGCTCAAACTCATGTCCATTGAGTCGGTGATGCCATCCAACCATCTCATCCTCTCTTGTCCTCTTCTCCTGCCCTCAGTCTTTCCCAGCATCAGGGTCTTTTCCAGTGAGTCAGCCTTTTGCATCAGGTGGCATTTATGATTTTAAGGGAGTGCATTTAATCGTAAAGCCTTTTGAAGTTGAAATTTACCGCTGTCTATGTATACAAGAGTTAAAATCATTCCTAAGAAACAAGTTTCTGAAAAATCCTTAAGGATAAGTATAATGTAATAGTGAAAAGATGAGAAGTTTCCTTCACAGTTATTGCCCCTAAGGCAAATTTCATCTCTGCTCATTGTTTTGCCTATAATTTTTAAAAAGACTCCTGAACCAGTTAAAAAATTTGATGAGTGCTATAGGTCATCTTCTGAAGAAGATCCATATTTGCATGCAACATTACACATACAAACCCACATTTAAAAACTCCTGCACTAGATTCTTTAAAGTTATCTTTTTGAGATTTATGCTAAAATATTTAAGATCTGCTCCAAAATAATCCAGAGGGGTACAGAAGGTGGCAGGGTAAATAGTACATAAACTGGCCTCAGAGTAGGTCATTATGAAAGCAGATCGTTGGGTACAGGAGAATTCATCATACTCTTCTGGTTTTTTGTAGATATTTGAAATTTTCTCTAAGGCAGAGTTTAAAACAAACAAAAAATTCTTATAATAAGAGATTTCCCAACCCTCCTCACCAATCGTAGAGAATCACAGAATTTTCAAGCTGAAAGGAAGGACGTAAGACAAGAGTAACGATGCTGATAAGAAAGATCCTCTAGATAATACTCGAGGGAAATTTTCAGGCAAGAATGCTGAGTTGCAGCAGTAAGGGCAAAAACAAGTGAAATTTCTACCAGATGGGAACACATTTTTGTCTCTCCCTTTAATGCAGAAAGAAGATCTGGGGAACTCATGATTCCTGTAGTCTTAGGTATGACATGGAGATAGGTACAGCGTGTCTCTAAGGATGAGATGTGATCCACCACACTGAAAGTACTGTGAAGATGGCCACACCGAGCTGGGGCCCCAAGGGCCTGGGGTAGCACATGGCTTTCTAGGCCTTGAGGACAGATACTCCTCATGGTGTTGCTCTGGAAACTACATGCTACCAAAATCTTGAAAGAATAGAGAACCTGCAGACAAGGACCAGCAAGGATGCAAGTGTAGGGTAGACAGACACAGAGGTGTTCGTGACCTGGTGCTGCCCACTCTCCCTTGGGTGTCAAGACATTATTTCTCAGTGCTTGAGGGTCTCTCTCACGACCGGTGGCTTTTGGCTTGTTTCAGTCTGTTCCATCTCCCTTTCTCCCAGATTAGCACCTGGAGCCCCAGCAGGTGTGCAGCCTGCCTCCCTCCCCCAGTACATTTCCTTTTCTGTTTCTTCTCGGTTTCCATTTTATTTCCTGCTCTGCTTAGGGCCATTTTCACTACCATTTTTGCTGGGAACGCACCAGGGACAGACACAAAAGACATTAAACAAGATCTATTTCAGCAATAAACAAGCTTCTTGTATTTCTCATGGGATCCCAAAGAAAGAAGGATGAGAAATAAAAATTCCTCCCGGAGTATTTACAATGTACTCAGCTGTTGAAATGTTCCAAATGCAATCAAGGAAGTAATTTAGCACATTTCTAATACACTTAAGTATGGTAATAATGTGTAAGAGTTTGGTCACGTTTAAAGAACCCCGTGAATCTTTCAGGACATTATTAAAAAATCTAACGCCCACCGATAGCAAATAACATTTTCGACAGTTAATAGTTAATACTGTATTTGTGGTTTGCTGTTGTCGGTCCCTAGGATAATGGCCCCGAATTGAAAGGATACAATTGAGTCTCCCCCTAGGCGGGAGACAGCATGATCTGGATGGCTCCTTTTGTCCTGTAGTCTCAGGATATGTGCAGACTGTGTGCAGTCCGCTGTCATGCATTTCTCCCTTAGTATAGCAACCCAGACAGGGCACTGTTGCCCAAGTGTCGGTCATTTGTGTCCCTCCTCCACAATTTTGTGATAGCTGAGTCCACTTGTTCTGTTATTTACTTTTTTTTTTTAAATGATCCATTTTTTTTAACTTGAATTTATTTTAAAGCTAGAAATAAATACTTCTTTAAAAATCAGAGTTCCTGGAGTCAAACCTCGCAGGATCAGATTCCAACTCTGCCTCTTACTAGTTGTGTGATCATGGGCAAGGTATTTGATCTCTCTGTGCCTCAATTTCTTCACCTTTAAAGTGGATATAATAATAATATCTACCTTGTAGGGTTGTGGTGAGGATTAAGTAAGGATTTTAACATATATAAAGCACTTAGTACAATGACCAGTACCTAGTAACTGTCAAAAAGTAATAACCATTAGCTATGGAGAAGGAAATGGCAATCCACTCCAGTACTCTTGCCTGGAAAATCCCATGGACAGAGGAGCCTGGTAGGCTGCAGTCCATGGGGTCGCTAAGAGTCGGACACAACTGAGCAACTTCACTTTCACTATGGCTGTTTATGGGCTTCCCAGATGGCACTAGTGATAGAACCTGCCTGCCAATGCAGGAGATGTAAGAGATGTGGGTTCAATCCCTGGGTTGGGAAGATCCCCTGGAGGAGGGCATGGCAGTCCACTCTAGTATTCTTGCCTGGAGAATCCCATGAACAGAGGAGCCTGGTGGGCTACAGTGCATCGGGTCATAAAGAGTTGGATACGACTGAAGCAACTTAGCACGCGCACGCATGCCTGGTTATTTATATTGCTATATTTAATGCTGTATTACTTGTAGTACATTGAGATAAAAATACATAAGTACTGAAGTTAAAAATGTTCACCCATATACACCCCAAGAATCCTCTCTAGCATAACACAATAACCACCCTGTGGGAAGCAGCTTGGCCAGCCACTCCTTTCTCAAGTGGCTGTAATTCTCCTTGGTTTCCACGACTTAAGGCTCCCTGTCTCCCAGTTTTTTCGCTGCGTCTCTAGATTCTTTTTCAGGCACCTCATCCATTGACTCTCATTCATACTGACTCAGTTTTATACACTTGATCAGGGTGATTTCATCCACTCCCATGGCCTGAGCATAAGCACATCTATGTTATTGAAACCTTTCTCAACTGGGGCTCTTCATCCGAACCGCAGAATGCAAAACTCGACTCAACCGCCTGTTTGCTCAGTTCCCCCGAGGAGAGCTAGTGCCTTTCTAGATAAGGGGAGAGATGTTCATTCCTTCCAGATGGTGGAGGCCTTAGCACTTCCTGCTCTAGTGGAAGCCCAGCTGAGAAAGGCTCCTCAACCCCCTGGCCCACCAGTACTTCTTCCTAAGGAAATGGCCCCTGTGTCCACTGTGTTCCCCAAGACAAACCTGACAAGTCCATGTGGATGCCGGCTCGTGTGGTTACCCCATTCCCTCCTCTCTGCATTGGGCCAGCGCCTCCTTCACCTCTGCCTGGGATACCCTCTCCTTCCACCCACTCCTTTACTATCACCCCTTTCTTTTGTGAAAGTCTTGATCCTCAGTTCTCATCCAGCATGCTGGACCTGTGAACTCCTCCTCTAAGGAGCAGCCAGTCCTCTTGGATTCGCAGCCTCGGGAGTTAGCAACATCGAACTGGACCTACTAGCTGGTCACTGTCATCCTGCAAGGCCACTCCCATCCCCAGGGAGCCAGGTGTGTTCAAAGGGAGCAGCTCAGCATTTGCCTCATGACTTGGCTAACCTGGGAGACCAGGCAAGGGGCTGTGCTTCAGCTTGTGGCTGCTCAGAGCCTGTCTTTTCACTGTTGGATGTTTTCCTAAGAGAACTTGAATTAATAGCTCAGTAATGAATAATGAGGGGCTGGCACACACTCCTGTTTTCTTAACAGAATTATGGCTGCCAGCTTCACTGTGTTTGCTACAATATTGCAAGGCTCTGAAATCTCCTGGGAGACTCCCAGTAGTTGTAACATCTGTGGCATGGAGATGGTTTCCAAAAGATTGCACTGAAGAATCATCCAAAGAGGTACAGCTATGTTCCTTTTGACCAAAGGGTTTTAGCTGGCACCCATGGCTGGGTTTTAAGGAGTCTAGGAGCCCCCTAAAATTATAGGCGTAGTGTGTATGTCTGTAAATTTGCTTGGGGAGAGGGTCCGTGCTTAGGACCAAGGTGCCAGTTTTCCCTTTGGATGATTAGACTTACTTCATTTATTCATTAAAATGTTTGAACACTTGCTATAATTTGCCAGGCACTATCCTAAGCACAGCTTCCCTGATGGCTCAGTGGTAAAGAATCTGCCTGCGACGTAGGAGACGTGGTTTGGATCCCTGGATCGAGATAATCCCTTGGAGGAGAGCACAGCAACCCACTCCAGTATTCTTGCCTGAAGAATCCCATGGACAGAGGAGCCTGGCGGGTTACAGTCCATAGGGTTAGATACAAAGAATAGGACACAACTGAAGCGACTGAGCTCTTGCCTGGAAAATCCCATGGACGGAGGAGCCTGGTAGGCTGCAGTCCATGGGGTTGCGAAGAGTCAGACATGACTGAGCGACTTCACTTTCACTTTTCACTTTCATGCATTGGAGAAGGAAATGGCAACCCACTCCAGTGTTCTTGCCTGGAGAATCCCAGGGACGGGAGAGCCTGGTGGCTGCCATCTATGGGGTCGCACAGAGTCGGACACGACTGAAGCGACTTAGCAGCAGCAGCAGAAGCGACTGTGCATGCACGTATCCTAAGCACTGGGGGCATATATCAATAAAACACATACACACACACAAACGTATCTGCACTTAAAGCCCTTATATTCTAGTGGGAGAAGGCAGATAATTAAAAAGTTAATTACATTCTATGTTAGAGGGTGCCAAGCACCACAGAGAAAAAGTAAGCAAGGTTGTTTTGAGATAGATGAAGTTTTGAATACAGTGGTCCAAGAAGGCATTATTGAAAACATTAAGTAAAGACTTGAGACCACTGAGAGAGTGAGCTACATGGATAAAGGCATGGGTAAAAGGAAGAAGACCATGCCAAGCAGAGGGATCAGCAGTGAGGAGCTGGGGGACATCCCAGTCTCTTCAAAGTTACTTTTGGTTGACATTAAGGCAGACAGCAGGGTCTGAGAAAATATTACCACCTTCCGGCAGAGTGGAACTGCTGAGCATCTCAGGTCACACCATTTTCTGTTGGATGGACCAGGCTAGTTTGTCTAACCAAAGTGGCAAAGACTATCACTCTGGACCAGGGACCAACATTCATTATCAATCAAACCTGTTCTAGCACAAGGTGAAAGCACATATACTTTTGGCTCAAATTTCCAATCGTCATTTTGGTCACTGGCCATTTTCAGGAGATCAACAGCCTCTCAGTAAAAAAGCTTACTAACGGAAAGGGGGAAAGAGGGTATATTAAGATCCACGGGGGAGAAAATTTTAACTTTGATTGCCTGTTCTCAGCTAAATTCTCTTTGTCCAACAAATAGACTCATTTGACAATATTTTGTAGATTTGTAATCCATTATAAAGATTTTGGCTTTACTCTTATTGAGATGGAAACTTATTAAAGACATGATCTTACATTAAAATTATGGTAAAATATACATAAAATTTACCATCTTAACCATTTTTAAATGTTGCAGTTTAGTGGCATTAAGTACGTTCACATTATTATGTAACCATCACAACGATACATTTCCAAAATATTTTCACCACCCAACAGTGTAACTCAGTACCCATTAAACAATAACTCATTTCCCCCTTCTCCCAGCCCCTGGGTAACCACGTTCTACTTTCTGTTTCTTGTGAATTTGACTATTCTAGGCACCTCATATAAGTGGAATCATACAATATTTGTCCTTCTGTGTCTGGCTTATTTCAGTTAGCATATGGCTTCAGGGTTCATCTATGTTGTAGTATGTATCAGAATTTCATTCCTTTTTAAGGCTGAATATCCTGTTGTGTGTATATACCATACTTTGCTCATTCATCCGATGATGGCCATTTGGGTTGTTTCCACCTCGGGCTCTTGTGAATAATGCCGCTATGAACATGGGTGCACACATATTTATTTGAGTCCCTGCTTTCAGATCTCCTGAAGTGGAATCGCTAGATCAAATGATAACTCTATGTGTCATTTTTTGAGGAGCCCTCCTACTGTTTTCCACAACAGTTGCACCGTTTTACATTCCCACCAACCGTGCACCAGGGTTCCAGTGTCTCCACATTCTCACCAACATTTGTTTTCTGTTTGTTTTTTTTTTTTTGGACAACAGCCATCCTGGGTGTGAAGTTGTGTTTTTTTTTATTTGCATTTCCCTAATGATTAGAGATGCTGAGCATATTTTCAGAGGCCTTACTTAAATTTTTAAAGTATCAGGTTGGCCAAAAAGTTTCAGGTTTCTCCATAACATCTTATGGAAAAACCCAAAGGAACTCTCTGGTCAGCCGAATATCACTCTGGCTGCTGTGTTGAAATTCTCAACTGTGAGGTGAGATGAAGGCCAGTTAGAGGGGCTTCCCAGGTGATGCTAGGTAAAGAACCTGCCTGTCATTGCAGGAGATGTAAGAGACACAGGTTCAATCCCTGGGTTGGGAAGATCCCCCGGAGAAGGGAATGGCAATCCACTCCAATATTCTTGCCTGGAGAATCCCATGGACAGAGGAGCCTGGCGGGCTACAGTCTATAGGGTCACAGAGTCAGACACAACTGAAGTGACTTAGCACTACATATAGTAGTCTAGGTATATGATGTTGGCTTGGATCAAGATGATAGCAGTGGAACTCGGGGAGGAGAGGGGTATTTGACTCCAGGTAAGGAGGATGGCCCAAGTGGCAACTGGAGAAGGGGAAAGGCAGTCTCTGGAACCCAGGATGTCCTCTGGAACCCCGGGAGACTAGGGTATTACTTCACACCAAAGTGTTTGCCTGTATCGCCAGGACAGTAGCAGGGATAACGCAGGGGAGACTACTACTCTGGAGTAGGATACAAGACCTTAAGGAAGGTAAGGGAGCACCCAGGCAGAATACTTCGCAATGGCGATGTTAGAGTCTTTAAGGGGAGAAAGGGGCATGCATTTTTAAGAAGTGAATTTTGAAAGAAAATAAAGTGGCAATGGTCAGTGAGCCAGACGCTATATGAACCTGCAGCCGGGATGCGAATCCCTGATCTGCCCCCTGAGAGACACCAGCGACCTGTAGACCTTGAGAGGAAGGCAGGAGCTAGGAAGAGCTCACACACATAGATGTATTTTGGTGATTGAACCAAAGGAATTCCAGAGATCACAGCAGGGTATCATCAGGAAAGGACACATCATTGCAGGAGGGTTGGGGGCCACAAGGAAGGGAAGCCCTGGCAGCTCACTCTGGTGTTGACTGAGAGCAGAAGGCTGGCAGTGGGGGCAGCACCCGAGGCGAGGTGGGAGGAGTTCTGCTCTCTCACCCCCTAGCTGTGTGCCTAAGAGATCACTTAGCAAGTTCATACATCTTATGTTTCAGTTCAGTTCAGTCGCTCCCCATGGACTGCAGCACGCCAGGCCTCCCTGTCCATCACCAATTCCCGGAGTTTACTCAAACTCATGTCCATTGAGTCGGTGAACCGTCTCATCCTCTGTCGTCCCCTTCTCCTCCTGCCCTCAATCTTTCCCAGCATCAGGATCTTTTCAAATGAGTCAGCTCTTCCCATCAGGTGGCCAAAGTATCGGAGTTTCAGCTTCAACATCAGTCCTTCCAATGAACACCCAGGACTGATCTCCTTGCAGTCCAAGGGACTCTCAAGAGTCTTCTCCAGCACCACAGTTCATTATTTGCTCATTTAAGAAGTTGTTGGTGTCTATTGCATACTAGTCACTATGCACACACAGAGGTGAGGAAGCACTGAGTAAACACTGGTTGGGCTTAATGCTACTGAAAAGGGACTTGTGCCAGCTGATGGGATTCCAACTAGGGGGACCAGTTGCACTAACGAACTGATGTTCTCTCTGTTGATATTCCACTTCTGAATGTAACCATATCTGCCAAAACCTTTGCCTCAACAGGCCTTAAATGCATAGTAAGGTTGAGTTTTTATTGCCAAAGTAAAGCAAAGAACTGAGACAACTTAATGAGACAGCTTATAAATTGTTCAGGAAAAAAATCAGCCTTTGAAATTCATTCATTCAATTCATTTTAGTTTTTATTCAAGAGTCATACAAAGCACTATCATCTGTATTATTTAGAAGTGGCTTTCAAAACATTTTTGCCATGACTCATAGTATATATAAAAAAAAATACCCTTTACATCACAATCCAGGTCATATTCATTCATTCCTTCAGTAAGTATTGATCACCTACTATACGCCAAATACTATCCTCAGAATACAGTAGTAAACAGGCAGGAAGCAAGAACAAAAGCCCTTGCCCTCAAAGACCTTACATGCAGGTGGAGCATATGATAAACAAAGTAAATAAACTCACAAACACACAGAAAAGGAAGATTTATGAACCAAAACCTATTTCTACATGCCATGTACTCTGATGTTTTCTATTGAAAAAAAAAGCGGGTCATACCCCATTCAGCCATTTAGTTGGTCTCTCAATTCGGTAATGTATTGAGACCTGCACTCTGAAAAACTGTGGTCTAGGTAATTTGTGAATTAGGCTGTGTGTGTATTGTTCTCCTTTTACAGAGGAGACAGAGCGACAGGTTAAGTCTTAAGGTTAAGTGCGTCAGCCACACTCACCTGCAACCCGAGGGAAGCACCACCGGAGCCCACTGCCGCCCTCCCCGTTATCCTTTGCGGTCCTCACAGCTGCTGCAGTCCCTACTTTGATGAGGAAGTCCTGAGCTCTGCCTGGGGCAGACCTTCTTTCCCTGCCAGGGAAGATCGCATTAGTAACGGCTCGGCGTGACTAGACTGCGCATGCTCGGGTTTGCCGCTCCCGGGCCACGCACTGGATGCTGCTTCCTCGCTGCTGTACCAGAGTGGGCTCCTCTGCACTGCGGCTTCTCTAAGAGCAAGTCTTAACTCATCTCTTCCCCTTAAAGCACAGTGCTTTACAGAGCAGGCATTAGTAAATACACATGGGAACTGAACTGAATTTGTACGGAAACGGGTGGAGGAAGTGCTTACTAGTCAGGACTGGAAGATTCAGATGTTTAAGCGATATCTATTTAAAGAGCTGAGACCAGAAAAGATACCCCTGGGAAAAAGATCTCTTTACTCAGGTTATAAAAGTTACACGTTTGGTAGAAGCATCAATAGTATAAAAACTATTCAATCCAAAAATGTTATCTCCCTAGCATCAATAGATTTAGAATGATGCCAGGAGCTCAGGGATTGCACGGAAGAGTAACTTGTATCAATTCAAGAAAGTGAGGACCAAGGAGGGCCAAGGCTAGCTGTGTGAACCTGAGACAGGCAGAGAGGCAAAGGCCCGGGTGCTCGCCAGCAGTAGGAGAAAGGGCACCTTTGCTGTAACGGTGACCATTACAATGGAGACAGCTGCCAACTCACCCAAATGAGGAAAACCAGTCCCAATTCTCAACAGAGAGAATCTAAATGGCACAGCCATATCTAGAACTGTCCACTCCTGCTTCGTACAGTTTAGGTGAGATGGGGCTGAGTGGCTGGAACAAATACCTAAGGGAAGGAAGGAGAATCTGTTCGAAAAGGGACATGAACTTTTTCTAATTCTTGACTCAAACTGTAACTTTCAGTTTAAAATTGCATCCTACCACCAGACAGGATGGGGACTTAAGGCCAAGATGAGGTCAGTTATAAAAAATACTATTATCTGTGATATAGTATAAAACATAATTTCAACCCTATTAAAAGTAAAAAAAAATACTATTAACTAAGTGACCTCTAAGGTTCAGGGACCTACATATGTATGGATTTTTAGATATCAAGAACACTGAATTCTCTAGCCCATGGTTTTCAGACTTTATTTTGAATTAGACACTAATTCCATAGGACTAAGGTCAGTTGTGGGCACTGCATATTTAAGTAAGCATCCTGGATTCTGTTTAAAGATGTATCATGTTGAGAAACTTGCTTAACCTAATTCTTTCCTCTTTAACTGAAAAGGGGCTCAACTTTGTTTCTAATTAGAGCAAAAATGGGCAGTAAAGCTATTGAGGCACACTATTTATGCAGTACCACTAAATAAGAGCATGTACAAAATTTAAAACTCTATTTCTTATTGTTTTTAATAGCATTTAGTCACATAATTAACAGTGGCATAGCTTTATAAAAGGTATTTACAATTGGCTGGTAACTTACTTGCATCTTGGGTTTTCTTTTAAAATTGAGAATAGGGAAACTAGTTACCAGTTAAAGGGTATTTTAGGATATGATGACTATAAACGCAAAAGGTACAGTGATATCAATTCTATAAATAGCAAGTGTGAATGTAACTTAAGCCTATTGGTTCACATTTTTAAAAAGCACCCTAATTTGTTTATAAAGTATTTTAAATTGTTCTTGAAAGTCTACTGTAGACATGATATATTCAGTCCAACTAGTTTGGGAGGTGGGTTATGTGACCACATCCAATTTGGGGTCTGATTCAGAATCAAAAATCAAACTCCCTTACACACAGATTATAGTCCTGAGCAGCCGCATCAGTTCCCAGATTATACAGCTTCCAGAGCTTTCATCATCCTGGTCACCTTCCTTTTTTTGCTTTCACTTACACATCTTTCTTTTAAAGAAACAAAACATATAAAAAAAAGTCCACCAAAATTCTGAAAGTCACAGTTTGTATAGCACTGAATGATAGTAGCTTTGGCATTTGATATTACAAAGTCACTTCTGTTACAAATATTTTCTTCATTCTGGGTCAAGGCGAGGTAAAACAGGAAGAATGAGATTCCCAAATGCAGAATCTTGAGTTATGAAGTATCCCGATGAATGTGCATGTGCATGCTAAGAAAGAGTTAAAAAAAAAAAAGAAAAAAAGGCAATTTAGTTATTAAGAGTCACAGTTCTTCAACCAAGGCATTAAAATTACTTACCCTTTCTGAGTGCTTAAGACCAAATTTGTTTTAAAAGATAGTTCTGCTGCTGCTAATTTTGTTTAAATACACAGAAGATCTACAATAATAAAGAATTCACACTAACAAGTTGCACCAGGTACTAATTTATCCTCCCTACTCTCTTCCTTGTGGGTCTCATCAGTCAATAATTGAGTCAAAGACGTGAATTACTTTGTTCCTGGAAGTGGGGAGGAAAACTAGGAACAAGGTCCCAGAGTGCTCTGCTCTTGGTCAATAAAGCAGGAGAGTGAGAAAGAAGGGCAGAAGCTGGAAGGAGAAGGGAGAAGGTAGCTGATTACTGGTGGTTAAGATGCCAACATTTTGTAGAGAATGCTGGAATGTAAATAACAAAACCATCAGTGATGTCCTTTGTCACTGTTCATAGGTGGTCTAAAGGGAGATGATCTTTAATGTAATGTCCCTTGCAATTCTGAGATTCTAAGGCTTAAAAGCATCAGTAATGATGTCTTGTCCAAGGTCTCTGAGAATCTTAAATTATCCAAGATCAATGAAATACTAAAGCTGTTCATTACAGTCAATTTTTTTAAGATGATGGGTTGTCAGATTTCCATATTAAGAGTTAAGTCTTGCTCAGTCATGTCCAATTCTTTGCGACCCTGCAGACTACAGCCCACCAGGCTCCTGTCCATGGGATTCTCCAGGCAAGAATGCTGGAGTGGGTTGCCATGCCCTCCTCCAGAGGATCTTCCCAACCCAGGGATTGAACCTGTGTCTCTTATGTCTCCTGCACTGGCAGGTGGGTTCTTTACCACTAGCACCACCCAAAACAGATATGCTGACCATTAAAAAAAGAATCCAAGCAACAATAAATCAGTAAGACTATCAAAGGACATAACAGCATGACCAATTTGAAAAATATATATGTACTATTAAACTAGCCAGCCAGTTCAGCTTCTTGAGCTCATTCAGGCCATCCAAATATCCTACACTCTTGTGCACACGCAGTCTCTTGCCAGGTGTGGCAAAGAATCAATCATGTGTGAACACCATAAAAGATACTTTCATTACTCCTGTATTGGTCCTTCAAATCCTCTGGGCATAATTGAACGTCAGCAAACTACTGCAATTATGTATGGAACATTTTTATTGATATTGCTCCACTGAAATACAAAATAAGAATTGTGCTGGTTTCCAAGCCCTGGGAAATCTCCGGTGAGACAAGAATGTCAGTCACACTTTTCTCACCTGCAAAGCTGCCTTCTGCTGGGCTGCAATATGCTGCTGCTCAGCGTGGTCCCGGAAGTCCTTGTTGAGAGCAGGTCTTGAGAGCGCTATGCTAAAATGGGAATCTTAGTTACTTGACTATTTATAGACTCCTTTACTTCTGAATCACATTTTTCATTAGATATTCTATATAGGGATTATTTAAAAAGAAAAAACAACATCTTCCTGAATAAGTCTTTTTTCTTCTTCCACTGTTTACATTAATTTATATGGAAAAGCCCATATTATTTACAAGTGCTTCAGATTATCTCCTTTTTAACAATGATTTATGGTCTTCTGCTTTCAAAATGATTTGAGGTACTCTGGTCTATCATAAAGTTACATTTATGATGAAAACTAAAGAGCTGACTATTTCAAGCAGATCGTAGAGCATATGAAGGCAGGGTTCAAACCTGACACATTTGAAGAAATTTATGGTTCAGTAGGACTGGAGGTCAGGGCTAGAGAGGGGAGAAGTGGGTTGTCAAAAAATGAGTCTAGGAAGGAAGGCAGGTACCAGAACATATACAGCCTTGTGAAAGAAATCAAGAAATTCGATTCCTAGGCTGGGAAATTAAACATAAAAGAATGATAAATGCTCAGAGATGGAAGTGAGAGGGAATAATAAACAAAGTTCACATTTATGATTTTGATTACTAGTAGATCTGTACCACTCACGGCAACAAGTAAGCCAAGAATACTGAGTAGGCAGAGAGGGGAGATGAGTTCAGTACGGAACACACCAAGGGTGAAATGCCTGTAGGACGTCAAAGTACAGATGTCCAGGAGGCAGTCTGGTACTTGAGAGTGGAATGGGCTAGAGATATTAAGTGTGTAAAAGTTATCGGCACATAAATAACAGGCTGTGAAAGTGGATGCAACTGTCCAGTGAAAAGAAGCAGACTGGGCAACTGGATCTAGAACAGAACTCGGAGGAATACCAACATTCAAGAGACAGGCAGTGGAGAAATGTCTAAAATAGACACCAAGACTGTATAACAGTGAATGAATGGAAGCCAAGAAGAGTATTTAAAGGAGGAGGGAACTGTATACAATGGAGTAAAAAAAATAAAAAGCTTTTCATTTGTGACGGCAAATACCATGAGCTCACTTATATATGGAATCTAAAAAACAAAATGAAAACAAGACTTGTATATACCTGAATCTAACACAATATTGTATATCAAGTATATGCCAATAAAAATTAAAACAAAAAATTAACCAGTAATAATAAAAAAAAAAAAGAAAACAGACTCACAGATAAACAGGTGGTTAACAGAGGGGAGGGGTGTGAGGTGGGAGAAACAGGTAAAGAGGATTAAGAGGCACGAACCCGTTAGAAGATAAAGAGGTCACAGGAATGTAATATGCAGCATAAGAAATATGATCAACAATATTGTAATAACTTTGTGTAGGGACAGATGGTTACTTATTGTAGTGATCAGATCACAGTGTATGCACATGTCAAATCATTATGCAGTAAACCTGAAGCTAACATAATATTGTACGGTAACTACATTTCAATTTTTTAAAAAGGAAGAAATCAGTGGTTGCAAATAATGCTAAGCAGTCTAACAAGAAAAGGACTTTGGTTCACCAGATTTAGCCACAAGGAAGTTGCAAGTGACCTGGGCTCCAATCCATTCTTTGGGGCTAGGGTGGGGAGGCCTGGAAGTCAGACTGTAGTGGGCTAAGGAGTCAGTCAGTGAGAGAGCAGAGATCAGTAGGTACAGACAACTCCTTTAAGAGATCTGCCTGAAAGAAAGAAGGGGAAGTTAAGGTGGTGGCTGAATGGAATAATGGGTGTCAGGGAAGAGATTTAAGATGGCAGAAATGAAATAAAATAAAGATCATTAAGCTACCTCAATTTTACCTACTTGGCATAATGCTTAAAAAGTGGAACATTAACAATAATTTCATGAATAACAACAACCAAAAAACACAAAACTCTTTTCTTTTTTTTGAAAGTAGGCTGTAAATTAAATATTCTGATTAGAATTAAAATATTTAAAATCTAATCAATTTTTAAAAATCTATTTTTTTCAAATCCAACTAGGAAATAAAACGTCACCTGTTAAATTCCAATGTTAAAGAAACAAATCACTGCTAACCAATTTTAGTTCTGTCCAAGATACTTTTTATATCACTAAATATAAAAACCAGATGATTCTTCTATACCTAGCTCCAGGGTGATTTGTTGAAGATTGGTTCTGCATTAGTAACTTTCTTTTTTCTTTGTCCAGTTCTGCCAAGATTGCAACTCTATTTTTGTTTTGAAAACCTAAAATAAGAGAGGGGACAGGGAATGAGAAAGAAAGAAAACAGATTAGAACTATTTTATAAGCCTAGGCTACCTAGAAATCCAGAAAGCAAAATTTTATTCTCTAACATGATAATGAACTACTAGTAAGCAGTTTTCCCTGTCTCTCTATTACCTATTTTCAACCAACTGTAACAGCATTATACACAGATAAAAGCAAATTATAACACTGACTGAGGACTTTTAGGACTTAGTTCTACAGAATTTTAATCACCAAAGATGGTAACAGCATTTGTTTCTTAAAATCTCTGTGGCCCCAAATCCTGCAGGGACCAATCTCTACCTTGCTCAGTCAATCTCTGAAGTGGAGATTTTCTTAGTTCTCAGTTTTAGGAGTCTTTATGAATGTCTCTTTCATGGAAGTGGAAAGCATGAAAAGTACTCAATATACTCAGGTCAAAACAGTATTTCTTTTTCTCAACTGCTTTCATTCAGAAATAATACAGTCTTTCAAGGAACAAGTCAAAGAACTGCAACTGACGAGCAAACAGTGCTGAGAAAGAAATGGAACATAACTGAAAGGGAAAGGCTATGGTCAGGTCTATTAGGCTCTTATTTTCTGATCTTGTCTGATGTCTGATGGAAAAGGCAGGGAAACCGATTCTCTCTTAGAGCCAGGAAAGGACTTGCAGCTCTTAATTTTATCCCAGTGAGATTACTGACCTGTAGAACTGAAAAATAATGGATTCTTGTTGTTCTAAGCCATTAAGTTTGTGGTCATTTTTTTTATATTTACTGGTTTTTTTCTTTTTACCAAAACTTGTACTTCCTTCTTGAGCTTTCAAAAATAATTTATATGTCAATTTTTGCACAAAACATTTACTATATTATAGACATATACAGTCAACAGAACTTAAGTAGCAATAATAGTTTATTTCAATTTGAAACTTAAGGCAAAAAAGTAGGTAGTCTATTTGTTACATGAAGTGCGTTATGCTTAGTTGCTCAGTTATGTCTGACTCTTTGCGACCCTATGAACGGTAGCCCTCCAGGCTCTTCTGTCCATGGGATTTTTCAGGCAGGATTACTGGAGCAGGTTGCCATTTCCTCCTCCAGGGGATCTTCCCGATCCAGGGATTGAACCTGAGTCTCCTACATTGGCAGGCAGATTCTTGACCACTGAGCCACCCAGGAAGGTGTGTTATGTGAAGTAGTTAAGTATAATTTTCTAGAGCAAGATTCTCCCACTGTCAAGGTTTGCACAAACTTAACTCAAAGGCATAGATATATAAAAGTTAACTTCTATTACAATCACTACATGAACTGTTTTTTAACACAAACTACCTCTTGCCATAATTCAGCATTTATGTTATTTTATATGCATCTTAAAGTTAAAGGTAACTTTTATGTTCTTAGAAGCATGAGGGTAGTAAAACATATTATCTCATGTACAGTAGGAAGTACTTACTATTTCTTTATAACTAAACTTTTTCCTAATAAAATTATTTAATAATGCAACACACTCTAGAAGTTCCACTTTTAGAACTATAACTGTCTCCATTCACAATCATATGTACTATCATTTCCACATTCATTTATAGAAACATTTTGATAGCACACATTTCTGTGTCACTAAAATATTCTGGAGTAACTAGCATTACATCAAATTGCACTTAAAACCTAACAGCTTATAATTCACTTTGTGTGAATAGTTCTATGACACTTAAACAAGGACTAATAGGGAATCTTTTTATTGAAAAAAATCTAAAACTAAAGAATGAAAATTACTGTTTGATAAGTGGGGTTATGGATAATATACTTTCCAATTGTTATACTGCTTTCATAATGATTATTTTTAAAGATATTTTAAAAATTCAAATCCTTTCAAGTAGTTATCTTACAAGCTATATACTCTTCACAACTCGACAGTAAAGCGAACTATACCATCCTAAGAGAGCTGTTTAGGGGGAGGTTCCCTGGTGGCCTACTGGTCAGCACTGCATGCTTTCACTTCCGTGGCCTAGGTTCAATCCCTGACTGGGTAACTGAGACCCTATAAGCCGCTTAGCATGTCCCATCCTCAAAAAAAAAAACACAACAGCTGTTTAGTATTGGAGGAGTCCACTCCTCCAATTAGTTTATTGGTTTACTAATAAACTATTAGTTTAACATGTTTTAAGTTATTTATTGTGCAAAAATGACATACATACAGGCACTAAGGCAGATGGTAAGATTGCAATGATGTGTCACAACCTGACTTCATTCTAGCTCTCATGGTTCTTAAAACATTCCAGTGAAGATAGAGATGATCAAATAATTACACAGATGAATGTATAATTAGAGTCTAAGATGAGCAGTCTGAAATAAAGAAATAAAATTCTATAAGTATTTATAATAATCACTGTAGGAATCAATGTTGAATCAACCTGAGACTGGAAGGAGAGGGAGCAGTGTCAAAGCAGTCTTCCACAGGAAGGAATGCCTGAGCTGAAATGTTAGATTAATTAGTTTAATGAGGGGTGGAGGGACAAAATAACCCTTCCCCCGGTAGAAAGATAATGGAAGCTACACGGTTGGGAATAGACTAGGTAAGAGAAAAAGAGCCAGTGGAGCAAGCTAGAGACGACAGAGGCTGTTTACGGCTGGAGAAATGCACAGAGGTGAGAGACCCAAGAGCTTTTTAGGCAGTTAAATCAACGGGACAATGAGAGAATCAATATCAAGTCAAGAATAAGGAGTAAGGTGTCATGGATGATTCTGAGGTTTCTGGCTTATGTAGTTAAATGGTACATTATTTCTATTGCTGCTGTAAAAAAAAAAAAAAGACCACAAACTTAATGGCTTAAAACAACAAGAATCCATTATTTTTCAGTTCTACAGGTCAGTAATCTCACTGGGATAAAATTAAGAGCTGCAAGTCCTTTCCTGGCTCTAAGAGAGAATCGGTTTCCCTGCCTTTTCCATCAGACAAGATGAGTTCCATCAGAACTCAGATGTGCCTGAGTTCCCTGGCTTGTGGTCCCCTTTCTCCCACTTCAAAGTCAACAATGTTGCACCCTCTGACCCTTTTTCTGTGGTCATTTCTCTCTGACACAGCCAGGAAAAAGCTCCCTGCTTTTAAAAACTCATGTGACTGAAATAGACCCACCTAGATAATCTAGGATAACATTCCCATCTCAAGGCCCTTAACCTTAACCACGTGTGCAAAATTCCTTCTGCCATGTAAGGTAACAATACTCACAGGTTCCGGGGATTATGATGTGGGTGTTTTCTGGAGTGAGTGAGTGTGTGTGTTTGCACACACGCGCGCTCAGTCATGTCCAACTCTGCGACTCCACAGACTGTAGCCCACCAGGCTCCTCTGTCCATGGAATTTTCCAGGCAAGAACACTGGAGGGGGTTACCATTTTTTTGGAGGGTAGGCAGGCAGAATATTATTCTGCCTCCTTAATGATACATAAAATGTATTCAGTGGTTCAAGCTTATACTAATTCAGGAGAGACTACCTGAGTCGAAGTCTTGGCAGAATAAAAAATATAACAACATTATTAACATGAATTAATTAGTAGCAGTATCTGGTCTTCTAGATAGCTAGTTAATGGCAAACACTTCCTATAACTTGCAAGATTAAAATATTATTCAACTCTTAAAAAAAATTATTCAACTCTTAGCCACCTTTTAGAATTTACTGAAAACACAAGATTAGGGAAAAGAATAACTCCTGAGGTCTGCTCAGGTGATCTCCCTGTGTTCAAGTTCTTTCTCTCTTAGACCCCAAAGACTTACTTACCCCTTTAAGCTACTGCCTCTTTTTCTATCCATTGAGGTTCCTTGTCTTCATCAGTGGCTAAATAAGATGATGAAATCTCTTCTGCTTGAATCACCCTTTCCTCCTCACTCATTTTTCTTTTCCTCTTACAGATAAACTCATTTCCCTGTGTTTATTTATAGTAAATAGTTTTAGTATTTTTAGATTTTATAGTAAGATTTTATATTTTATTTTAGAGTTTATAGTAAGGATTTTCTGCTTAATAACAGGTACATTAAGAGATACAAAAATTAAGATGAGGTCTTATGCCCCTAGTCTGCTGCTGCTGCTAAGTCGCTTCAGTCGTGTCCGACTCTGTGCGACCCCATAGACGGCAGCCCACCAGGCTCCCCCGTCCCCAGGATTCTCCAGGCAAGAACACTGGAGTGCGTTGCCATTTCCTTCTCCAATGCACGCAAGTGAAAAGTGAAAGGGAAGTTGCTCAGCTGTGTCCGACTCCCAGCAACCCCATGGACTGCAGCCTCCCAGGCTCCTCTGTCCATGGGATTCTCCAGGCAAGAGTACTAGAGTGGGGTGCTATTGCCTTCTCCTGCTCCTAGTCTAGAGCTCCCAATTTTTTCTTAGATGCTATAATTAGAATGTTCTAACCCACAGCAAAAGTACAGTGTGGGAAACAATCAACAGGGAACTTGGGCACAGATTCAACTTGGGTTCTCATCTCAGTACTGCTGCCAAGTCGCTTCAGCCGTGTCCGACTCTGTGCGACCCCATAGACGGCAGCCCACCAGGCTCCCCCGTCCCTGGGATTCTCCAGGCAAGAATACTGGAGTGAGTTGCCATTTCCTTCTCCAGTGCATGAAAGGGAAAAGTGAAAGTGAAGTCGCTCAGTCGTGTCCAACTCTTAGCGACCCCATGGACTGTAGCCTACCAGGCTCCTCCGTCCATGGGATTTCCAGGCAAGAGTACTGGAGTGGGGTGCCATTGCCTTCTCCGATCTCAGTACTACCAGTTATTATTTAATATTGGGAAAATTATCTCACTATGCAGGACTGATGGGCATAACAATGACAACTTTGAAGGATGGTTATATGAAATACAGTAAATATAAATAATACCTACCATACTGCCTGCCACGTGGTAGTTGCTTACTAAATACTAGCTATTATTTTTATTATCTCTTAGTGTTCTCTATCATTTAGATTGTTAACCTCACTAGATTCTTTTTTAAAAAATATTTATTTATTTATTTATTTATTTATTTGGTTGTGCTGGGTCTTAGTTGAGGCATGTGGGATCTAGTTCCCTGACCAGGGATCGAACCCGGGTCCCCTGCATTGGGAGCCCAGAGCTTTAGCCATTGGACTACCAGGAAAGTCCCCTCACTAGATTCTTGTCAGCCCCATTCTGACAATTCTTTTTCAGTAAACAGGTTTCCATTACAAAGGGTACAACTGGTTAGCACAGCTTTCTAGGTTACACTCACATGACTGGCCTCCCAGGTCAGTCTGAATGGACCTGGGGATCACAAGCTCTCTTCTGCTATACAAACAATCTCATTCTAGTTTACATAACATTCTGCCTCAATTCAGTTTCATTCCTATTTGAACCTGGGCCTACAGATCAATTCCAGCATCAGAAAACTACTGTACTGCCTTTGCCTAGGCAATGAAAAATGAGACAAAAACAAATCTAGCTTTATTTACTTAGAAATCTAGCTTTAAAAAACCAACTCCAAATCGTGTCTTTGCCTCCACACTCTCATCTTTAAAAAAGGTACAAATACAAGAATTTTAAGGTGATTTTTATGCATCACTAGGATAAATTCTTAGTTGAGAGGTAGCATACCTTAGCACAAGCCTGAAGGGTAAATTTGCTTTCCCTCTGGACCATAGGTGGTTTAGGTACTTGGGTCTGAGGTCACCAAGACACCTCCCAGGAGCTATGCTACTCTAATCCTACACAGTATCCTGAAATCACAGCTAAGAACATCCAAAGTGGCCCCAAATCAATAGTTCCCACCACTGGACTGCAGAAATTACAGTTATTACTCTAAGCATTATGAGATAACTATAAAAGAATTAAAAGAACTTGCACGTTCCTTAGTTTTTCACCAGGTTTCTCTGTGTAGCTGAAATCAGGTTAGACCAATCTCCCAACTGCCAACGCATGATCACAGGGCCCTGATATTTACCCATCATGAGGGCCTCTTTCCATAGGAATGGTACCTTGGCCAAATTCCAGTTTGATAATCTGCCTCTACATATTAAATTCTCAAAATGTTACTTCAGTTCAGTTCAGTCGCTCAGTCGTGTCCGACTCCCTGTGACCCCATGAACTGCAGCACGCCAGGCCTCCCTATCCATCACCACCTCCCAGAGTCCACCCAAACCCATGTCCATCGAGTCAGTGATGCCATCCAACCATCTCATCCTCTGTCGTCCCCTTCTCCTCCTGCCCTCAATCCTACCCAGCATTAGGATCTTTTCCAATGAGTCAACTCTTTGCATGAGGTGGCCAAAGTACTAGAGTTTCAGCTTCAACATCAGTCCTTCCAATGAACACCTAGCACTGATCTCCTTTAGGATGGACTGGTGGGATCTCCTTGCAGTCCAAGGGACTCTCAAGAGTCTTCTCCAACACCACAGTTCAAAAGCATCAATTCTGCGGCGCTCAGCTTTCTTCACCGTCCAACTCTCACATCCATACATGACCACTGGAAAAACCATAGCCTTGACTAGACAGACTTTTGTTGGCAAAGTAATGTCTCTGCTTTTAAATATGCTATCTAGGAAATGTTACTTATCAATCAAATAATTATTATGAACCCATCAAATGTTCCACACTATGACGAATGCTAAAGAGAATGAGAGACTTCAGTAACTGTCTGCCAAAAGCTTGTGAAATTGAGCAGTTCAGATTGCTACTGTAGTATGATAGACTGCTAGATCTAAAAGATGGCCTGTCCCCTACAGTAGAGACATTAATACATTACACCACACAGATGAAGATTTTTGTAAAAGTCATTCTTCTTTCAGTTATTATTGTAAGATAATTATGGAACTTGGTCTTCAATCTTCATAATAAGTAGTTCTAATACACATAAACAGTACAGAAGTAATTTAACATAAAGAGTAAAATGCAGTAGATCCAAATAAATAGTTTATTATCCCTGAGAGTCTCAGAGTCTACAGAACATGATATGGACTCCCTCTGCTGGTGTCTAATAGCAGCAGCTCACGACACCAAAAAAATCAGTGACAAAAGAGCAACAAAAGTCAAAGGACTAATCTAAATTTGCTTCTATTCAGGGGATGTTTCATAGTGGATTTGACTACGGATCAATCAAAGGCAACAGTAAAAATGATTGTGCTTTATTCCAACTGCTTAAAAAAATTATAAATCTTGAATATCTGTGCTGTTACAACAGAAAGATTAAAATATTTATTTTGTTTTCATTTGGACTTCATGGTGTGACTTTTAGCCGCGTATTTTCTCTCCAAAATGGATTTCTCTTAGTCTCATTTTGGTTCAAATTAAATTTTTAATCTGAATCCCTATAACCTGTTGAAAAGAAGAGGTCAAAAACCACAGGCAAATGTTGATCTGTAATTAGTCCACAGAACGCACAAATCACACTTGCGTATTTGAGAGAGCAGAACTGTATTAGCTGGTTATACCCAGTAAAGCTGTCACCACAGCTAGTTTTTTACAACACCACACTTCAATAAAGGGCTTCCCAGGTGGCTCGGTGGTAAAGAATCTGCCTGCCAAGGTAGAAGACTCAGGTTCAATCCGGGGGTGGGAAACATTCCCTGGAGAAGGAAATGGGAACCCACTCCAGTATTCTTGCCTGGAAAATCCCATGGACAGAGGAGCCTGGCAGGCTGCACTCCACGGGATCACAAAGTGTTGGACACAACTTAGCAACTAACACTTTCACACTCAGGATGGATTTTCTAATTCCAAGTCACCCTTTGAGGAACTGCCCCATTTTGAGTGCTTTGTGTAAAAATAAAGACTACTGTTTACGACAAAACAAAAAAATAAGCTGAGATTTCAGCTGCTGCAGCCCAACATAAAGGAGACAAGAGTTTGCAGTATGAGTTGAGCCAAGCCAGCTGCTAGAACAAAAATCACATTTCAGAGGAAATATAACAGAATCCAGAGTCTCTAAAATGTTTTAGTCATAGTACCCAGGATTTCATAACAAATCACTAAGTATTGTAAGAAATTTGGGCTCCCTTCTGGCTCAGCTGGTAAAGAATCCGCCTGCAATGTGGGAGACCTGGGTTCGATCCCTGGTTTGGGAAGATCCCCTGGAGAAGGGAAAGGCTATCCACTCCAGTATTCTGGCCTAGAGAATTCCATGGACTGTATAGTCTACGGGGTCACAAATAGTTGGACATGACTAAGTGACTTTCACTTACTTACAGTAAGAAAAAAAAAAATGTGACCCATACTCAAAAAAAAAGAAATGCAGTCAACAGAAACCAACTCCAAAATGATCTAGGTGATGTACTTAGCAGTGACCCAGAACCTGTATCTAGACTCTTAAAAAAAACTGATAATAAAAATAACCCAATTTTTAAAAAAATGAGTGAAAGGAAGTCTGAACAAACATTTCACAAAGATTTACAATGGCCAATAAGCACATTAAAAAGTGCTCAACATTTGTCATCAGGGAAATGCAAGTTAATACTACAATGAGATGTCACTTTACACCCTCTAAAATGGCTAAAATTGAAAAGACCAACAGTGCTCTATATGGAGCAACCAGAATTATCACACTTTTACTAGACGGAATGTAAAGTACACGCCGATGCTCCACTCCTATCTATTTATTCAAATATCTGCAAAAAGACTTACAAATATTCAAAGCAGCTTTATTCACAATGTCCCAAACTGATAGAACCCCAAAGTCTCCAAAAAGGAAAATGAATAAGTAAACTGTGGTAACTTCATACGATGGAATACTAGTCTGCAATCAAACAGAATGAACAACTGATATACATGGCACAACATGGATGATTCTCACAGACAGGACAGTGAGTGTGAGCTGGACACAAACATGTTTATATGATGTTTAAAATGAAACACGACCAAGATTAATTTAAAAATAAGACCTGTCAAATGGACGCTTAATTTTGATATGGAGAGGAAAACAGAAGTTTGTTTCAATTTTTCAAGTAGGTTTTGTAAGTTTGTAAGTTTCACTTACAAAGTGGAACTGAATATTTTCTGGAGGCTAAACTTTGCTTTTGAGAACTTATTTTAAACAAAACAAAAACTTCTTACTTGGGATGTATCTAACTTGATTTGCTTTAGGGAGCTCTTAACACAGATGAAATGTGTATGGAAAGCTTTTCAAGCAAATGAAAATAAAGGCATGGATATTGCCCAATGACAATATTAACTTCTGTAAAAGTGGTTCTGATCTCAAGTAAAAGAGTAAGAAAACAAATTTCAGAGGAGGACCGAAGGTTTACAATGTTAGCATATTAACAGAGATTAAAATACAAGATTTAGATGTTCCACATGTTCAAGCTGGATTTAGGAAAGGCAGAGGAACCAGGGATCAGACTGCCAACACCTGCTAGATCATCGAAAAAGCAAGAGAGTTCCAGAAAAACATCTGCTTCACTGACTATGCCAAAGACTTTGACTGTGTGGACCACAACAAACTCTGGAAAATTCTTACAGAGATGGGAATACCAGATCATCTGACCAGAGAAATCTATATGCAGGTCAAGAAGCAACAGTTAGAACTAGACATGGAACAACAGACTGGTTCCAAATCGGGAAAGGAGTACATTAAGGCTGTATATTGTCACCCTGCTTATTTAACTTATATGCAGAGTACATCATGAGAAATGCTGGACTGCATGAAGCACAAGCTGGAATCAAGATGCTTGGAAAAATATCAATAACCTCAGATATGCAGATGACACCACCGTTATGGCAGAAAGAGAAGAAATAAAGAGCCTCTTGATGAAAGTGAAACAGGAGAGTGAAAATTTGGCTTAAAACTCAGCATTCAGAAAACTAAGATCACGGCATCTGGTCCCATCACTTCATGGCAAATAGATGGGGAAACAGTGGAAACAGTGACAGACTTAATTTTGGGGGGCTTCAAAATCACTGCAGATGGTGACTGCAGCCATGAAATGAAAAGACATTTGTTCCGTGGAAGAAAAGTTATGACCAACCTAGACAGCATATTAAGAAGCAGAGACATTATTTTGCCAACAAAGGTCCATCTAGTCAAAGCTATGGTTTTTCCAGTAGTCGCGTATGGATGTGAGAGTTGGACTATAAAGAAAGCTGAGTGCTGAAGAATTGATGGTTTTGAACTGTGGTGTTGCAGAAGACTCTTGAGAGTCCCTTGGACTGCAAGGAGATCAAACCAGTCCATCCTAAAGGAGATCAGTCCTGAATATTCATTGGAAGGACTGATGCTGAAACTCCAATACTCTGGCCACCTGATGCGAAGAACTGACTCATTGGAAAAGACCCTGATGCTGGGAAAGATTGAGGGCAGGAGGAGAAGGGGCCGACAGAGGATGAGATGGTTGGGTGGCATCATCGACTCGATGGACATGAGTTTGAGTAAACTCTGGGAGCTGGTGATGGACATAGAGGCCTGGCGTGTTGCAGTCTATGAGGTCACAAGGAGTTGGAGACGACTGAGTGACTGAGCTGAAAATATAGGATTAATAAATATTAAGGATGTTACATATAGACAAAATGTTGGAATTGCTTCAAATATGCGATTTTACTTTGCTAGTCTTTTTTTTTTGCTATTCATTTTTAATTCTGGCTACAATAACTGCCCCATGCTAAATGTTCTATCAAAATACTTTACTATAAAGGGGAAAAGTTTCTAGTAATAAAAGAAATTCCAGGATGCACTTACCTTGTCCTGAAGGGTTTGCTGCCATCTTCCTATTTTCTGTTTCAACTATGTTCAGTGATAACTGGTCAGCACTTTACAAACACCTGTAAAAAATAATGTGTACACACTTATCTTCATCTTTTCAGAAACATATGTCTGAAAGGCACACAACTTAAAGCAAGCACCTCAAGTTATTTAGAGTGCTCAGTTGCTTCAGTCATGTTTGACTCTGTGACCTTAAAGCCCGCCAGGCTCCTCTGTCCATGGGATTTTCCAGGCAAGAATACTGGAGAGGGTTGCCATTTCCTACTCCAGGAGATCTTCCTGACCCAGGGATGGAACCATCGTCTTTTTATGTCTTCCACACTGTCAGATGGGTTCTTTACCTCTACCACCACCTGGGAAGCCCACTTAATTAGAGTGAAAGTCAAATGTTTATTCTCACAGATGTTGATACCAACAGTTAGCATTACTGTCTTTACTTACATCATTAGACTGTGTTTACCAAATACTACCAAATGTATCAACTAATTGATAGTATCAATTCGACTGCAGGGCTAGGAAGCAAAAAATCACTCAACTATAGTGCCTCTGGATTCATTTAAGATACCTACCTAACAACATGGAGAAGGAAATGGCAACCCACTCCAGTATTTTTGCCTGGAAAATTCCATGGACGGAGGAGCCTGGTAGGCTACAGTCCATGGGGTCACAAAGAGTCGGACATGACTGAATGACTTCACTTTTCACCTAACAACTACTGTGTATACTACTTAAGGCTAAAAAGGGAAACAAGCCGAATATTTATCCAGTATATACTCTGCACTCTACACTATGTAAGATGACTGAAATTAGTTATTTTATTTATCACCACTTTATAAATGGGGAGATTGTGCCCACGGTCACGAAGCTAGTGCGAATACGGTTAGTTCTAAACTTCGTGCTTTTGAACTAGGGCTTGGGTAGATCCCAAATGAGCAAGACCCTACTCTTGCTCTCATGAAATGTACAATCCAGTGGGAAAACACAGTCTCATTCAAGCAACCATACCAAAAAAAGTTTAACACGCGCTTTTTACAAGGCGTAAACAACGCTCTGGGAGCAGAGACGAACTGATTCTACTGGCGTGACGAGGTATGCCTTCTAATATGCGCACAAAAGGACAAGAGCTAGTAAACAAATGTCGGTTTTGAACAAAATAATGTTAAGTGTCTCCTGGGGCTTAAGTATAGAGCAGGCGAAACCGGGTTAGCAAGGGAGGAACAAGAGGGCCATCTTGTGATGGGGAACGTCAAGCAGGGACGTGACAAGGTTGGACCAGCGTCTCAGAAGGGTCCCTGGGGCGTGCGAGGAGGGCTGGCGGAGCGGCTGCAGCCGAGACCCAGGACAACAGGGGGAGTGAAAGCTGGGAGGCAAAGCTGACGGGGAAGGCACTACCCTATGGCAAGGGATGGCGGCAGCACGTCAGCGCCGAGGCCACACACCTCCATAACCGGTGCCGCCAGGCGGTCCTACTTACCGCGAGGCGGAAGAGCCCAGGACCGCCTAGCCGTCAGGTCGCGTCCGCCAAGGGGGCGCGACCACTTCAAGACCCGCAACTCGAGCTCAACATACAACTCTACAACCCTCCCGCCCCCGCTGCTCTTCCGCCTCCCGGTGACTGACCCCCGAGGGAGCGGAAGTCCCGCCTCCCGCCTGGACCCAACGGCCGCTCCTCACGGTGATTCGTACTTTAACTGCCAACCTGATGCATACGCCACTTCCTTTCCAAAGAGTGGCAGCCAGAGAGGCTCATGGAACTTGCAGGCCGGGGGCGGGGCCCGAAAGGGGCGGGGCGCGCAGTGACGTAAGGGCGGAGGCAGAGACAGAACGGGTCCCTAGCACCGCAAGTAGGTATTCCGTCCAGACCGCTGGGGGGAGAAAAGCCACCAGCCCAGCAAGTGTGAATCCACTTAGGTAGGGACTGAGGCGGAGCTGCGGTTGGCACTCAGAGAGCGAGCTTTAACAACCATCTTGGGGTTGCGCATCTTAATGTACACAAATCCCGGGGATACTTGCCTACTTTAATTAAACATAAGCACTAAACTTGTAGAAATTTTTTACTGCTGTGCAATTGCAATAATGTGTATTTAAGGAGTGGATATGCCACATCTCAGATCAAGAAGTCACTCCTTGTAGGATAGCCTGATGCCAGCACAGTAGAGCTACATGTCTATCAATACATTGGATAGTCAGATCTGAAACCACAGTTTGAAAAAGGAAAATGTTAAATAAAGTTTGCAAAATGTAAACTCTTAAAAAAGAAAAGAAAAAAAGATCTGTGTTTTACTGGATATGTTGGTCAATGTGCCTGCTCAGTCATGTCCGACTCTTTGTGATCCCATGGACTGTATATAGCCCACCAGGCTCCTCTGTCCATGGAATTTTCCAATCAAGAATACTGTAGTGGGTTGCCATTTCCTCCTCCAGGTGATCTTCTCGACCCAGTGATCGAACCTGCATCTCCTGAGTCTCCTGCGTTGACAAGCAGATTCTTTACCACTGTGTCACCCATCTACCTGTCAATAGTTCAGGTAAGTATGTTGTTGTTGTGCAGTCTCACAGTTGTGTCCAATTCTTTGCAACCCCATGGACTGCAGCATGCCAGGCTTACCTGTCCTTCACTATATCCTGGAGTTTGCTCAAACTCATGTCCATTGAGTTGATGATGCCATCCAACCATCTCATCCTCTGTCACCCCCTTCTCCTCCTGCCCTCAATTGTTCCCAGCATCAAGTTCTTCCAGTGAACTGGCTCTTTGCATCAGGTGGCCAAAGTATTAGAGCTTCAGTTTCAGCATCATTCCTTCTGATGAGTATTCAGGGTTGGTTTCCTTTAGGATTGACTGGTTTGATAAGTATGTAAGTCCTACATATCTACTAGTGGAAAGTCCAAGACAAAAGGAATGCATGTGATAGACCTGGGCCTCTGTTAACTGATAAGGAAACTTTAGGTAACAGTCTGTGAGGTGCTTCCTCCTGAAGCCAGTATGATAACTTGTTGTTTAGTCACTAAGTTGTGTCCAACTCTTTTGTGACCTCACGGACTATAGCCCACCATTCTCCTCTGTCCATGGAATTTCCCAGGCAAGAATATTGGAGTGGGTTGCCGTTTCCTTCTCCATCTTCCTGACCCAGGGATCAAACCCGCGTCTTCTGCATTGGCAGAATTCTTAACAGCTGGACCACCAGGGAAGTCCAGATTGATTGACTTTAAATAGAAACTTTTATTTTGCCACTGTTCTGTCCCTTTAATTAAATAGATTGAACCCTACTGTTTGCGATGGGCTATGTAGAGGGTTCACAACACTTCATTAAGCCCCTCTTGAGCCTGGCAGGCTGCGTGCGGTGTAGTGCTTCATGTCATCTCCTCTAGTGTGGTCACCTCTAAGGGACCTGGTTTTCAGTACATGCCAGTGTCCTCAAAATCCCCAGAAGAGTGCTAAGCAGGTACACCTGCTGATGGATCTTTAAACATAATGAAGCAGAAATGTGCCCTTCCATTCATTTATTCAATAGAAGTTTAATAAAAATACAGGCTGAACGATGTGTCGTTTTCTATAAGATGCTTTTGAGTGTGTAGGCCAGAATCTCACTTTTGCTTTAAAAGCTGATCTAGTCCTTTCGTCAAATAATGCTTTGTGGACTCTCACTGTGTGCCGCTAATATGCTCTTCAGCAGTATTGTTCTGAAAATTCAGGGCCTTTATTCTTCTTAAACTATTGCACTAGCACTATTAATTACTCCCCAAATTTGGTACCATCTATAAATTTAACAAATTTTGCTGAAAGACTCATTTGAGATTGTTCGTGATAAAATGCCAGCCCTATGCTTCTCCAAATCCCCTAGCTTCTTCTTTTTTTTTTTTTAATCTTTTGGCCATGTCACATGGGATCTCAGTTCCCTGACCGGGGTTCAAACCTGTGCCCCATGCATTGGGGGTGCAGAGTCTTAACCACTGGACCACCAGGGAAGTCCGAAATCCTCAAGCATTCTTAAAAAGTTTCTTGTTACATTTACTTTTTACTTACAACCCTTGGGCCAATTTTATTTAACTTTGACTTTAGGAAAGGATTGCATTTCTATTGAGACAGAGGCGTTTGTGTGTGTGTGTGTGTGTGTGTGTGTGCGTGTGCACACGCGTAGCCCTCCAGGCTCCTCTGTCCATGGGATTCTCCAAGCAAGAATACTGGAGTGGGTTGCCATCTCCTCCTCCAGAGGATGTTCCTGACCGAAGGATAGGACCCACGTCTCTTGTGTCTCCTGCATTAGCAGGCAGATTCTTTACCAGTGGCACCACCTGGGAAGCCCCCCGAGGCCTTGTGGTCAGCATGTAATCCTGAATTCTGGAACCTATGAATATAAATGTTGCCTTATATGGGAAAAGGGTCTCTGCAGATGTGATTGCATTAAGGGTACTGAGGTGGGGAGAGTATCCTGGATTACCCAGGTGAGCCCTGAACACAATCACAAACATCCTTATAAGAGAGAGAGGGAGGGAGAGTTGACACAGGCAGAAGAGAACATGTGTGATCACGGAGGCAGAGACTGCAGTGATAAAGCCACAAACCAGCGAATTCCTTACAGCTCCCAGGAGCCAGAAGAAGCAAGAACATTCTCCCCTCCCTTAGTTTCAGCACGAACTGATTTTGGACTTCTCATCTCCAACACCGGGAGAGGATGGATTTCTCTTGTTTACGGGCACCAAATCTGTGGTCATCTTTTACAGCCTCAACAGGAAGGTAATACATTGCTTTTCACTCAGAGCATGTGTGAGAGTACCTGAGAAACAAATGCAGGAAAGGCTTTTTTGTCTGGGTTGCATTTTCATGGCTCAGACTTACAAAAATATATAATAAGGTAATAGACACTGTGGAACTTACTTTACTGGCCTAAAAACAAAACATTTCAAGTACATTTGGATTCTTCCAGACACCCTTCCTCCACTATGTTCCTCTCGATCCATCTCTGAGGTAACTCACTCTCCTGAATTTGGTTGTCATTGCTCCAATACAGATCTTTAAATTTTTGCTACATTGTATTCCTAAAATATATTCAATTGTTTAAAACTTTATAAAAATGTGAACATTCTATCTTGCTATCTATATGATATATATATGTATGCTGCTGCTGCTGCTGCTAAGTCGCTTCAGTCGTGTCCGACTCTGTGTGACCCCATAGACGGCAGCCCACCAGGCTCCGCCGTCCCTGGGATTCTCCAGGCAAGAATACTGGAGTGGGTTGCCATTTCCTTCTCCAGTGCATGAAAGGGAAAAGTGAAAGTGAAGTCGCTCAGTCGTGTCCGACTCTTAGCAACCCCATGGACTGAAGCCTGCCAGGCTCCTCCGTCCATGGGATTTTCCAGGCAAGAGTACTGGAGTGGGGTGCCATTGCCTTCTCCGATATATATGTATATATGTATATATATTGTTTTGCAATTTGCTTCTTTTTGGTAATTATCTGAGCTATTTCCTTGAATACTTTCTACATGCAAAGTAGCATATTGGGCAACCTGGATGATACTAGACAAATCAGACAGGAAATTTTTGCACCAACATTATCCTGTTAAAAGAGCTATTACAGTATTTCCCCATGGTTTTAAAGGAAGGCTCCTACTCAGTAAGGTCAATCCAAAAAATGCAATAAGCTTCAAATAAGAGTTTATTGGGGGGTTTAAGAATTGCAATTCTGAAGACAGATTTGGGTAAAACCAGAAGAGTGTTCTGGGGAAGAGAAAGTGTCAGGGGCTTATAAAGACAAAAGCCATGACAGAAGAGTACAAAGTACAGAGCCATGTACTCTGACAGAAGAAAGGGAATATTTATCCTGAAGGGAAGGCTGTCACAAGTTGCTTTAAGGTGAGGGTCCATTAAATATCTTGAATTTCTGGAACTTTGGGCAGATGCTCTGGATGCCTGTGTTAAGACAGTAGGTGGTCAAAGGTCAGATTTCCATCTGGGCTGAGATGCACATAAGGCATACTTCCTCAGTGGCCTCCCAGCTGTGTTTTATTTAAAGAAAAATTTTTTAGGTCCCACTACACGGCTTAAAGGATCTTAGTCCCCCCACAAGGGATCAAACCCGACCCCTTGGTAGTGAAACCACAGAGTCCTAACCACTGAACTGCTAGGGAATTACCCTGGCTACACTTAAAGAGGTCTCTTAGCAATACTGACTCCATTTTTATTTTTCTTGCGCAGTATCTACCATCTAATATCTAAATATCTGACTATAACTTTGAGTTAATAACATGCCTATCTCTCTTGTTACACTAAAGCAGTTTAAAGCATGTGATTCTCCCAGAGCAAGCATCATTTTATCTTTTTGAGAAATCTTTTCATTGGCAACACCAGGTATATCATTTTCTGTACTTTACTCCTAACACCTGTAAGGCAATAGAACTCCCACTTATCTTTACAAGATTTTCAAGGTAAATATAACGATACTTCTCAAAATTAAGAATTGTTTACAACTTAGTCACAGAAAAAAAACTCACAAAATTGATACATTCAGATCAATACGTTAAATTTTATGTGATACTGATGTTTTGGCAACCTTGGTCACTATTCACAGTGTGAAGAGGATGCCTTTGGCAGTTGCATGCATCTTTGGGTTTGCTTGCCTCTTCCACCAGTTTTCTCTATTCAAGATTGTAAACTTTCATCTGCGTGGCACAATGTGAAGTCATTTGGCTTTCATTTGGCCCAGTACTACCAATAGTCCCAAGCAAAGGAGGCTCCTGCCTCCGCATTTTAGATGGTCTTGCATAATACACACAGGTACACACACACGTTTGTTTTTTTTTAATTGGCGGCTAATTACTTTACAATATTGTACTGGTTTTTGCCATACCTCGACATGAATCAGCCATGGGTGATGCATGTGTCCCCCATCCTGAACCCCCCTCCCACCTCCCCCCATCCCATCCCTCAGTGTTGTCCCAGTGCACTAGCTTTGAGTGCCCTGTTTCATGCATCAAACTTGGACTGGTGATCTATTTCACATATGGTAATATACATGTTTCAATGATGTTCTCTCAAATCATTCCACCCTTGCCTTCTCCCACAGAGTCCGAACATCTGTTCTTTATATTTGTATCTCTTTTGCTGTCTCGCATATAGGGTCATCATTACCATCTTTCTAAATTCCATATATATGTGTTAATATACTGTATTGGTGTTTTTCTTTCTGACTTACTTCACTCTGTATAATAGGCTCCAGTTTCAGCCACCTCATTAAAACTGATTCAAATGCATTCTTTTTAATAGCTGAGTAATATTCCATTCACACGTACGTTCTTTAAGGAGCAGATGAGAACCTCTGGCACTTGGCACTGGCCCAACACAACCTAGAGCCTAGAACATCTGCTCCTAACACTACTCAAGCCCCATGGAAACACTTCATATCTCTTGCCCTCTGCTTCTAAAGTGAAAGGCAGCTGGGCTGAAATGCTGTGCAGGTTTATTGGTTTTGTCTCCATTGAGGTCTGGGTTGGGGAAAAACCCAGTCTTCCTCCTGTGTGTCTCGTTTACACTACTGTCACACTCACAACACTTCTGACAGCAGAAGTGGGGGGGTTTTCACACAGTTCTGAGACACCAGCTGTGCTGTGCCCTGCTGCTGCTGCTGCTGCTGCTGCTGCTGCTAAGTCACTTCAGTCGTGTCCGACTCTGTGTGACCCCATAGACGGCAGCCCACCAGGCTCCTCTGTCCACAGGATTCTCCAGGCAAGAACACTGGAGTGGGCTGCCATTGCCTTCTCCGTGCCAGGTCCGTGGATCCTCCAAGTCTTCGTGTCCCTGGACTTCCCTGTTCTTGTGCTGTGCTCGGTCGTGTCCTACTCTTTGTGACCCCATGGACTGTAGCCGGCCAGGCTCCTCTGCCCAGGGGATTTCCCAGGCAAGGATACTGGCAGGGGTTGTCATTCCCTCCTCCAGGGGATCTTCCCGACCCAGAGATTAAACCTCTGGTTCCTGCATCAGCAGCCAGATTCTTCTTTACCGCTGAGCTGCCTGGGAAGCCGGATACCAGCTGAGTGCTCTACAATTTAACTCCATTCTGACACCATCCACCTGAAGACAGCATTAGACCCTACAGGGTAAGGGCTCAGTCTCAGGAGACTGCCCCCACCACCACCCCCAGTCCCCCCAGTCACAAGTACTAGGTCCTTAGGTTACCCACAACTTCTGTCTGACTTGGCTACAAATTGGCTGTTCCCGTTATCTCCTTTCCACCAGGATTTGATTATATGCTAGAAGAACTCAAAGAACTCTGGGAAATACCTGTGTTTAGCAGTTTATTAAAGATTGTGATAAAGAATACAGTTGAACAACCAGATAGAGATACATAAGGTGAGATCTGGAAGGATCCTGAGCTTAGGAGCTTCTGTCACTGTGGAGTTGGGGTGTACACCCTCCTGGTATGTGAGGACTTCACCAGCCCGGCAGCTCTCCAAATCCCGTACTTTGGGATGTTTATGGAGGCCTCATCATGTAGGCATGGTGAATCATTTATTCCGTTTCCAGCCCCTCTCCCCTCTCTGGAGACTGAGGAATAGGTCTGAAAATCCCAAACCTCTGATCATGACTTGAGCTTTCCGGTGGTGATTTAACTACCATTCAGGAGCCCACCCAGAATCACTTCATTAGAACAAACTCACTCCTATTACCCAGAAAGTTCCAATGGATTTAAGAACCTTGTTTCAGAAACCCGAGTCAAAGGCCAACAATTAGAACAGCAGATGCTTCTAGTGTTCTTATCACTTAGGAATTCACAAGAGTTTCAGGAACTCTGTGCCAGGAACGAGGTGGGGAGTGGAAGGGCAGAAATCAATATGTATATTTTTTCTATTTTCTCACAAGGTCAAAAATGGACACTGCTTTTTGGTACAAGGAATAGTTAAGGAGCAGAAGTCCTTAGGTAAGAAAGAAAACAAATTATTAACTTCTAAATGCCAGATGAATTCAATAAACTCTTGTACAACCAACAGTCATTTTTCTTTAATGCTGAATGTCCATTTCTTTGCTTTTCTCCTTATTCTCATTTGTGATTCTGGAGTTGCTCATGAGTTAGTACAGTTGGACTATGGCTGAGGGACATTTTTGCAATATTAAACAATTAATAGTCCTCTCATATTTGTATATATATCAGTTTATATGTACTATGAAAGTGAAAGTGGCTCAGTCATGTCTGACTCTTTGCAACCCCATAGACTATACAGTCCACAGAATTCTCCAGGCCAGAATACTGGAGTGGGTAGCCTTTCCTTTCTCCAGGGTATTTTCCCAATCCAGAGTGAAGCATAATACTTATTCTTTACTATCTGCCTCTAGTTATTCCTTTAAGAGATGGTAAAAATTGCAATGTAAGTGGTAATTTATGATAAAATAAATATATTCTAATATACTATGATAATCATTTATCATATATATCCCCATTTCAGTGTTTTAATATGATATGTAAAATTTGATTCATTTCTGAATCTAAATATTAAGAATTTAATCAGCAACTTCAGTTGTTTACTTACCAGAGAACATGTTTTCTTCAAATTGAAATTAAGTTTTAAAACTATCTTGAGAAGTACAATCACTTAAGAAACTTTGTCCAGTTTGACATTACTTTTGTTAAATTAAACAAGGATCCCATTAGGCTAAGGTGGCTCTAAAGCTGTGACAAACCCCAATGTAAGCCTGTAAATGACTCAAGGTTATGAAATTGAACAATCACTAACAGCCAAGTAGTCTTTAAGTTATAGACAATCCATTATTTCTTTACTTCTGCCCTTCCTCTATAAAACTCTCTACCCAGCTCCTATCCATGGAGTACTCCTAACCAATTCCAGTTTGGTGCGGTCTGATTCAAATTGATTTTTGCTGAATGAACTCTAACAATTTTTAAAAAATACTCTTAGAACTTTTAATACACCTCAGTTTATCTTTTTTTTTTTTTTAAATTGGAGCATAGTTGCTTTTCAATGTTGTGTTAGTTCCTCCTCAATAGCAAAGTGAATCAGCTATAGTACACATATATCCCCTCTTCTTTGCATTTCCTTCCCATTCAGGTCACCAGAGTAATGAGTAGAGTTCCCTGTGCTATACAGTCGTTCTCTGTAGTCATCCATCTTATAC
The DNA here is from genome assembly GCF_054371585.1 of Giraffa tippelskirchi. Classification (NCBI taxonomy): domain Eukaryota; kingdom Metazoa; phylum Chordata; class Mammalia; order Artiodactyla; family Giraffidae; genus Giraffa; species Giraffa tippelskirchi. Next base: position 216,365,158 of record NC_137275.1, read on the forward strand.
ATAGTAGTTTTATATGCCAATCCCAATCTCCCAGTCACCTCGGTTTATCTTTGAACACACCATTTATGTGAAAAATCTTATCATCTTATAATGTAAATATTTTGCTGCTATAAAGGCAAAAGAAATTAATTTTATAAACTGTTTATATATTTATTTTGCTACTCATATTGAATATCAACAGACCCCCAGACATGAAAAATAAAGTTTGTTGTCCTTGATATTTAGCCAGCTTTCAGTCATCTGGGGGCTTCCCGGCACTGTGGTAAAGAATCTGCCTGCCAATGCAGGAGACACAGGTTCTATCCCTGGGTCAGAAAGATCCCCTGGAGAAGGAAACGGCAACTTACTGCAGTATTCTTGCCAGGAAAATTTCCATGGACAGAGGAGCCTGCCAGGTTACAGTCCATGGGGGTTGCAAAGAGTCGAACACAACTGAGCACACACGCACACAATCATCTGGATCTATAATCTGGCTGTGTGTGTGTTAATCACTCAGTCATGTCGTATTCTTTGCAATCCTGTGGGCTGTAGCCTGCCAGGCTCCTCTGTGCATGGAATTCTCCAAGCAAGAATACTGGAGTGGGTTGCCATTCCCTTCTCCAGGGGATCTTCCCAACCCAGGGATTGGACTCAGGTCTCCTGCATCGCAGGTGGACTCTTTACCATCTAAGCCACCAGGGAAGCCCATAAATCTGGGTCCTGAGTGTAACTTTCAGCACCACCTTGCTACACTGCTCAGCAGTTAGAAAGACAAGGCCTCATGCCTGCACAGTCTCACTACCTCTGTAGAATGAAGATGAGTCTGTGGGCCTGCATGATCATTTATCACCCTGTGTATAAAGCACAGAAGGGGCTGGGCAGAGCAGGCCTGCCCTGAGCCACCAGGGTGGCAAGGATCTGGGAAGAGCTGGTGGCGTTCAAAGGCTTTGGGAAGGCTCGGGAGCTCTGCCTTAGGGAAGCAGGAACTCTGCTCCTCTTCTATTTTAGAGCTTTTCCTGCATCTTTAGAGAGTAGTGTTTTTTTCCTTTCCACCTTTTTTTCTTTTTCATTATCATTACCTCTAGAGGGGAATGGTTAATGACGTTTCAGATTTCCCAAGCAAAAATAAATAACTAAATACTAAGGAATCAGATTTTGTTGGGTGGGGCTGAGCTTTGACAGGCCACAGCCATTGTAATGTCTAAGACTATTTGCTCCCCTCACCGCCACCCAAGAACTGTTTTTCACCTCGTCTCTTTGGGAATGCATGTTATTGAAGGATGCTGCTGCTGCTGCTGCTGGGAACGTTGCTTGCCACCAAGGGATGCTCTCTTCTTAGACTTTCCCCTGCCTGCTTCTGTTCCTCTTCTGAATCCCTAAGGATGAGTTCAGCTGCACGTTACAGGGATCCCTATTAAACTGCCTAAGACTTTAGGGATATGTGTGTGGGTGTTTAAAAATATTTATTTATTTGGCTGCGCTGGGTCTTAACTTGGTTGCAGCTCACAAGATCTTCAATCTTTTGACAAGGCATGCAGAGTCTTTAGTTGCAGCATTCAAACTTAGTTGCAGCATGTGGGATCTAGTTCCCTGACACGAGATTGAACCCGGTCCCCCTGCATTTGGAGTGCAGAGGCTCAGCCACTGGACCACCAGGGAAGTCCTGGGATGTGCATTTTCCATTTAAGAGGTCCGGAGTTAAGTGCAGCGGCTCAAGGACGCCATCAAAGACACACTTCCCATTATGCGCTCAGTGATCCTCGGGGTGTTGGGAACGTCTCGCTGGTGGCCACAAGATGGCGGTAGCAGCTCCAGGCATCAGGGCCTCACAAGGCTGCATTTGAAGGGAGAGGAAGACAGGCCCACAAGCAGTCATGAGGGGCAAAGGAAGGGCAGGCAACTCACAGCTGCTCACATTTCTTTCTCTCCTTTTTGCTTACTTCCTCCCTCCTTTGCCTTTCGGCTTTACCTTAAGTAGCATTCTGCTAACCCACACCACATCAGAATGTACCACATCAGGAGGGGCGCAAGCAGTAGAACTACTGGTCAACCTCACGCAGGTTATTTAACACCGCTGAGCCTCAGTTTCCACACTTATGAAGTGAGGGTCATAGACTAGATGCCTTATATAGGTAAGCTTTTTACTGAAGTATCACATAAGGGCTCACAGATCAGAAAGGTACTGCTTGATGGATTTTTACAAAGAACTAGCCCCCCTATTAAGAAACAATATCATTACCCCAGAAACCCCCACAAAGGTAACACTACTCCACTTTTACCTCAGTACATCAGTTTTGTCTGTCTTTGAACTTTATACAAATGGAATCAGCTGGAGACATTCTTTCATATCTGGCTTTTTTCACCCAACACTATGTTTGTGAAATTCATTCACCATGTTGCATCTTTTTTTTTTGGCCACACTGTGCAGCTTGCAGGATCTCAGTTTCCCATTCCGGTGAGTGAAGCCAGACCACCGCACACAGTGAAAGCCTAGAATCCTAACCACCAGACCACCAGATCTCCCCACCACGTTGCTTCTTCATTCTCCTTGCGGTATAACATTATATTTGTGTCACTACGCTGTTGACTGTCATGTGGGTTTTTTCTAGTTTTGGTTACTGTAAATATCTGCTTCTATGGAGATCCTTGAATCCATCTTTTCTTTTTTGGGGAGGGGGCCATGCTGTGCAGCTTGTGGGATCCTAGCTCCTTGACCAGGGATGGAACCCATGCCCCCTGCACTGGGAGCAAGGAGTCTTAACCACTGGACTATGAGGGAAGTCCCTCTTGAATCCATCTTTTGATGAATATGCATATGCATTGTTTGTATGTTTTAGGAGTGGAACTGTTGGGTCATATGATGTCTGAATGGTCATTTTCTAGATGCTTTTTAAAGATCATTCCTCGTGATGGAACCAAATATCATGGGTCACACAGCTAATAAACAGGCTTTCCATTCTGTCCAAGGATTCACTAATAAGACTCAATACTAAGGCTTCCAGTACTTGTCAGCTCAATACCGTTCTCCAGCCCAACCTCTCAAATGGGTAGACACTACAAAGGAGTATACATATACGTACACACTCCAGAGCCATCTTGTAAAGACAGTCAGGTAACAGGTAGCCCTCTGTACTGGCAATGAATCACATTTCCGTGGCCAGATGGAGCTCATGGAAGCTTGCAGGGTTAGCTAGAGAAGTCTGGGGAGGTCTGGAAAACATCTACTTCATTGTAAGGTTCTTTACAGCCAGAGCTGTGATATGAATCTGTCAGCAGATTTTAAGCACCTGGTAAATACTCAGTAAAAATAAGCATAAAATTTAGGGCAAAAGGACCAAGTAATTAGAATTTTATAAGAGAAAATTGCCTTTCTAAGCAACTTTTCATCAAACAGAATCAGCATGAGCATCAGCTAGGATGTTGTTTTAAGAAATGCAGATTCCAGACCCCATCATCCCTAAGTCAGAATCTCTTAGGTGGGTCTAGAAAGTTGCATTTTAACAAACTCATTGGTGGTCCTTAGGCACCAACTTCACCATCTGTATTACATTCCCTGCTGCAGAGGGTCTCCATGCTTTCAAGCTAGGAGCTTCTACATGGAAAGATGAAACGATCCTATCACTTACCCACAAGCCTCTGTGCTGTTTCTGGGGTAAGTTCTAATTTCTTGTTTGCAAAAGGCCTCCAGTGGACCTTCTGGCTTTTGCTTTTTCCTGGGACATCACTGGCTAAATTCAACTGTGCACACAATTTTGCCTCTGTTGGTGATAGTGCCTTCTCAGTTGCCCCTCTTGTTGGAGGCGGCCCGCTGAGGCTTTCTACATGTCACTCTGAATGCCCTCTGAAAACCTCCTTTGTCCTCATTAGCCGTCCACTTCAGAAGTGGTGGTGTTATTTTGAGGCAGGGTTTGGGATGTCATATAAAATAAAGCCATGATTGTATGAAAAACCAGAAGAGGATAAGCAGCTAACACAAACATGAATAAGGCCTAAGCACATGCTGTACCAGGGGAGAGAGAGAGAATGCTTCGCTGTGACTCCGCTTTGTTTCTGAGGTCTGGCTGCTCATGGAAAGCCCTGATAGACTTGCTGTGAGGTTTCAGGATTCAGGCGTACTTACCGAATTCTGGGGCCCCGGGCCCTGTCTTCTGAAAGTTTCCAGCCTAAGTGCCCAAGATTCCTTATGGACAGGGATGAGGGGATGGGGAGGTGGGGGAAGGCCCCATGCTCTGTTCTTGGGTTCTGGTGGCACCTCCCCCATGCACACACATCCAGTGCATTTTCCTCAGAGCTGAGCCCTAGAAACCCAAGCTTCCCTCCATAAATTCCAGTCAACAGTACAACCTTTTGCTCCAATACAGACACTTCACATTTCCTCCTTGCCACCATGTTGCTTTGAAAAACTTTTAGTAGAAGCACAGGCATATAGTCTGGGACACTTGCTCTATTTCAGTGACAGTTTTCCACCACAAAGAACACTGAAATACAACAGGAAATGGTGAATATGAATAGGCAGCCCCAGGCTAAATTTGAATGGTGGAAACTGTATTCCAAAATGTTTTCCATAGAAGTTCACTTTCTTTAGTTTTGATGACTACCCACTGGATCATTGTGGCCACAAGCCATTGACCAACCAGGAAACTGGAAAATAGACTGTTTCATACGGGCTTTTAGAGACTCTGTTTTGTTTTTGTTGTTTTAAATGGTAGGAGCATAGAAAAATGATACACTGACCCCAAATGAGCAAACAGAGGAGTTTGGAGAGTAGCCTGTTTATGAAAGCTTTATGATTATCATTTCATAAAAATAGTAGAGAAAGCACAGAGGGAAAGAAAGGGAATTAAAATTTAGGGAACATCTATCCATGCCAGCATTTTGCTGGGAATGTTACATAGCAAATGCTATTTTGTTCTCACAACTGCCAAGTAAAGTAAGTTTTATTATCTGCTCCCTGTCCTTCTTGGTTTAGGAAGTGGGTTCATTTAGGTTAGGTAACTTGCTCATGATCACCCACCTAGAGTTTGGAATCAGGAATTCAAATAGTGGTCCCTGTTCATTCTTCCCTGGCGTTCTGAAGAGAAAGCTGTGTGGAGTCTGAATAAAATAAGATCTTGATTATGGGAAGGTGGCCTGGGTGTTTAAAAAAAACACCATTCAATTAAAAAAAAAATCTGTTGTACATCTATAGAACTCTCATGTCTAGTTATATTCATGCTATTTGCTTTAATTGAAAGAACAGACAACAGGGTCTGTCATAGTTGTAAGCATCCCTTGAATATAAAAGTATTAATTTTATTCAGCTCCAAGAGGACTGGACATTGGCATTCCTGTGAGGTAGATTTAGTATTTAAAATTGTTCCCAGTATCCTCTGAGTCCTATTCTCCTCAACCAAGGTAGACCCACATTGGGGGTGGGGGGCAGGGAATAGATGATAACTTAAGGACTAAGGTCGGATGATTTAGACCAGGGGAAATAAGGGAAGGTCTCAGTGAATCCCTGGGAGATGTTGTGGGTCAGCTTTAGCTCTTGGCATTCTCCTCCTGCTAAAGTATCATTTGCTTCTTTGGAAAAAAATCATGTGATGGAGACCACAGTGAATCCCAGCTTCAAGATTAGTCAGGTGATGGGCCTTCCCTGGTGGTCCAGTGGCTAAGACTGTGCTCCTAATGCAGGGGGCTGGGTTTGATTCCTGCTCAGGGAACTGGATTCCATAGGAGGCAACTAAAGATCCCACCCGCTGCAACTAAGACCCAGGGGAGCCAAAAAAAAAAAAAGATTAGACAGGTGAAACTGGATAGACCTTAAGAGTTTGGGAAATAGATCAGGAAATGTGGTCCCTTACAAGGGCTCCCCTCCCTATTACTGTAGTATCAATCTCTTCTAACATGGGCTGATGACCTCTACTGACTTGAACCTGAACACAGAAGCGGTGAAGCCAAGTGGAGAAAGGAGGTGAACTTCCATCCTCAAATAGCCAAGTAACGCCTTGACTATCTCCATCCTGCTAACGAAGGTCAGAGTCCAGCCCAGCCAAAAGCCTGGAAAGGAAGCACAGAAGCATGAAAAACAACGTCAGGGAATCTCACGATGCTTTCAAATGGCAGTTCGGTCAAGGTGTGCGTTTAAGAGTCATAGATCAAGTGTAGCACTCGCTTTTTATGCTCTCTCTTCTGAGGTTCTACCTTACATAAACCTGGTGAACTGCAGAAGCAAGAAGGCATGGGGATCTCAGCGTGCATCTGATGAAATCCACAATGCCTCCGCGAATTCCCTTGTAGGTTTCCCCGCCCGATGTTCTCTGTGCCCAGGGAGCCTCATAACCTTTTATGCCATTCTTATAAAATGCTTCGTAGTTCCTTCTATCTTGGGTTTGAGAGGCCAGAAAATCCCAACTCAAGTGAGTGTCCTAAAGCCCAAGCGTGGCTGCCCCTGGGCGCAGCAGTAAACGCGGCTGGAATGGAACAGGGCCCTCCAACGTCTATTTCCACCTCTGATTTCCGTTAAACATTAGCTCCGGGGTCTGCGCGCAGACCCCAAGGGGCCGGCCTCCTGGAGACGAGCTTGGACACTCGCCCGACAGCCGCGGAGGGCCCGGGGCGCACTTCCTTCGGGACGGCGGGCGGGGACGGAGCCGACCGCCTCCCCTTCCCCGCCCCTCCCGCGCTCTCCCCGCCCCCTCCGCCTCCCCCTCCCGGGACCGCCGGGCGCCGCGGGGGTGGGGCCGCGAGCTGGCTGGGCGGCGTGGCGCTGCGGGCCGGGCGCCCGGGCTGAGGTGCAAGCGGACCCGCCGCAGGCTCGGGTGCGGAGCGGGGGCGCGCGGCGCGGCTCGGAGCGGAGCGGCCCGGCCCAGCCCAGCACGGCGCGGGCAGACGCAGCCGGCGGGTGGCGGTGGCGGCGGCTCCCGACCCCGCTGGTGCTGGGCCTCCGATCGAGCGCGGCCTCGGCCGGGGCGCTGGGGGAGCCTGAGGCGGCGGGCTGTAGGAGGAAGCGGCGGCGGCGGGCTCGTCCCGAGCCGAGCGCGCCATGTCTAGCGGGCCCCCCAAGGCCTTGCCGTCCACGGGGCCCCAGTCTCTGCGCGACATGCCGCACCCGCTGGCCGGCTCCAGCAGCGAGGAGGCCGTGGGCGGCGACAGCACGCCCAGCCCGGACCTGCTGACTGCCCGCAGCTTCGGCGACAAGGTGGGACGCGCGGGGCTGCGGGTTGGGAGACTGGTTGGGCTCCCGAGGGGGATGAAGGATCTAGAGCCCCTCTGGGCACCGGGCCGCGCCCACCCTGGCGCCTGTTTCCCGGTGGCCGGCGTGCCCTCGCCCCGGAGCCTTGGGAAGAAGCGTCTCCTCGCTGCCGCCCCCGCGGGGTCGCAGCAGCGCAGGAGGAGCGGCCAGAGCCGAGGGGCTGGCCGGGCTTGGCTGGTATCGAGAGCCAGTGACAGCTGGTGGGGAGGGGTCCCGCCTGCTCGTTGAGGCTGGAGGCGTGTGTGCAGTGCTCGGCGCCTGTGTCCGGGGATGGGGTCCCGGTTCCTCCATATGCAGTCACTTGTAGCTCCGCCAGTTTGCTGGGACTGCAAAGAAAAAAGAGTTAATGGTTTTCCGTGGTCTTAACTGCCAGAGGCTTCTTAACCCCTGTCTGTCACGTGGGGAGTGATCTTTGTTTAGGTTTACTGTGTGGCTGGGAGAGTCACCTGACTCAGATCCCCGCCGGCTGCGGGAGGAGAGTGCCCCTGTGGTTTTCTGTCTGGGGCTCCATTTACCTCTGACGGTCTCCCACACTGTTTAGGCTTGGCAGAGGCTAGTTTTGTGGCTGATGGGAAGAAAGGTCGCCCTTTGACCTCCTTTGTGTAGAGGGAGGTTCCTGATTTTCTTAGAGCAGCATGACCCTCCTGCTGCTTTGAGGGACGGGAGAGTCCAGTGAGGGGTTAGGGACGGCATCTCCCTTCCCCCCACAGGCATTTCAGCTGTGATCAGGACTCAGCAGTGATTGTATCAGCGCTGCTGTTGTGCCTTAGTCACTAATTGAAGAAATTAGAGTTGTTCTCAACACCTGTGATCAGGATGCTCTCTCCAAGTAAAATACTAAGTGAATGCCTCTTTTGTCCCAGTATGCTGGGTAGGATTGGGGGCAGGAGGAGAAGGGGACGACAGAGGATGAGATAGTTGGATGGCATCACTGACTCGATGGACATGGGTTTGGGTAGACTCCGGGAGTTGGTGATGGACAGAGAGGCCTGGTGTGCTGCAATTCATGGGGTCGCAAAGAGTCGGACACCACTGAGTGACTGGACTGAACTGAACTGAAATGAAATCAGGGGACCCAACTTTCTTTCCCCCTTAGATGGGAGGGCATGTGGTGGTGAGTAAAATGAGTGTGAGAGCACTGAGCAGTCAAAATAGCCAGGGAGTGGGACTTGATGAACCTTCCCAAGAGCTTTGTGAAAGCAAAGAGTAGAGTGGGGGGAGCGGGGGGAGGGACAGCATTAGGAGCAAGGAAACTTACAAAGCTAATGAAACCAATGGATTGAGCAACTGGAGGTATGCGTGTGTCTCTTTCTAAATATTTCTCTTTATTTTATAGAAGATTATAAACTATATTAAGGCTTCAGTAGCTTGGAAATACCTTGCCTATATTTGCTATTTGATAGGTAATTGTTGAATAATGATAATTTGTTGCTTTCTTATGGACAGAGAACTTAGTCCTGTGTGTGCATGTAGGATAGGAATTGAGGTTAAATTTCTGATTTGTTTCTCAGGTCTATATAGGATAGTGAATTAATTATCTATGGCTGTGTAACCAATTACTCCAACATTTAGCATCTGAAAATAGTGTCTGGGTCAGAAATCTGGGAGCAACTTAAATCTCGATGGTTCTGACTCAGGTCTTTCATGAGCTTCCCTTCAAGCTTTGACAAGGGCTGCAGTCACTGAAGACTGGATTAGGGGCTGGGGGGGAGGGTAGATTCCAGCTTCCAAGCTCACTCACTTGGCTGTTGTCAGGCCTTAGTTCCTTTCCATAAGGCTGCTTGAGGTGACAACTGATTTCCCCTGGGGCAAGGAATCCAAGAGATGGAGAGATGCCAAGATGCATAATCTCAGAAGTGACAAATCTGAGCCATATTCTGTTGGTCACACTGGTCATCACTGGTACAGTCTGGGAAGAAGGTATGAATCCCAGGAAGTAAGAATTGTTGGGGCCATCTTGGAAGCTGATTGCTTAATGAACCACTGTTGGAGGACACCTGACTCAGAAGTGTGGGCATTTTTGCTAAGTACTAGAAGGACAGATGCCCTGTACCCCCAGGATCTAGTTGGTGGCCATGAAGTCAAGCTTAAGTCTAATTACCCCTGGCTTCCTTTACAGGGACAGTTCCCTGAGAAAGACAGTCTTGAAGGCATTATTATTAATTATTGAAATATTTAATAAGTCTCATTAGAGCTATGAGGAGCATCAAAATGGCCTCACTCCCAAGGGCCTGATTTATAGTGAGCCTCTTTTCCTTAGAGGCTTATAGAGCAGTAGAATTTCTTTCTTGGACTGGAAGGAACATTTTCCTTGAGTCTTGGCATACACATATGTTCTCGTAACTCTGGAGAAATTTCTGCAGAGAGAAGCTTATCAAGCAACAGAGGTGAATCAGGACCCGTGGAAGGAAGCCTTCCCTTCGCCCCGGTTTCTCTTGCCCAGGAAATATCGGGGTCATTGGAGGGCAGGTAGGAGCATTGAGTGCTATGGTCTGTCTTTGCAAAGAAGCCTGTGTTTTCTTGCCTTTTGGGGCCTTGGGGTTGTGACCCTGGATGCCTGACTCATCGTCAGTTCTGGACCTGGAGAATGAGTGTTTGACAGGCTGCTCATAGTGCAGGGTTATTATATTATGCAGAGGGGAATTGATTTCTGTAGTGTTATGAATGGGAAAGCCTTGCATCTCAGTCCAGCAGACAATTCTCAGTGGCCTCTGGGGTTTTGGGAAGGAAGAAAAGACCAAATGTGATGGCCTTTTTACCCACAAAGTCTAAAATCATTCAAACCTTGGTGTGAAGGGCAGAATCCTTTCTATTGACCAAGGGTTGCTAGGAATTCTTTCGATGCTGGCTAAACTCACCAGGTCTTCTAGCACTATATCTTTTATCACCACCTGAAATGTAAATAAACCACTCAGCCCATTTCTCTTTTTTACTTTCACCTGCAAACCACTCTGGGCTTGCTTCTCCCCTATCTCAGCCTCGAGCTCTTGTGTTTCTCCCAAAACGTAACACCAAGTCCTCTCAAGCCCCACCTGTGGTTAACACCTCTACCCACATCCTCAACCTCTTCACTGAACTCTTCCACCTATTTCCTGCCCCCTTAGGTCACTGCTTCCCCTGAAGTCTTCAAAACGGAGGTATCTTTTCCTCTCCCCTCTGCTTATTTCAAGTTCAGGAGATGGTGGTTGGTGTCCTTTCTCTCCACTGCCTTTTAAAGACCACATGCTGCTCCTTTGAGGCTCATGTCATTGTATTTGCTCACTCAGAACATGTTTGAGGGGCTCCTACAAGCCAGGCACTGTTCTAGGAACTCAAGTCAACCAGCTGAAAACCCTTGCCCTGGTTGGGTATATTTTTCGTGAATACTATTTTATGTAATGCTATGAAAGGAAGTCAAACTGAGGGGACGGGGGAGTGATCAGGATCACTGGCTGTACAGAGGTGGGTTTGGGTAGACTTTATTGAGAACTTGAGATTTGAGCAGAGAATTTGAAGGAGGCGAGGGAGTGTCCTGGTGGAAGAAACGGCCAGAGCAAAGTCCTGAAGGCACCTGCTCAGCGTGTCAGGGGCTACCCTAGAAGCCAGTGTGGTTGGGGCAGAGTGCTAGTGGCCAGGCCTTGACCATGGGTAGAAAGGGGAGGGGGCCAGATGATCTAGGGCCCGGTATGCCACTCTCAACTTTTGCCTTGACTTGAAGTACCATTGCAGGGACTTGAACAGAAGGAGGGCGATACTTAAGTATTGAAGGATCACACAGGCTGTTGAATTGAGAATCCTTTATTTTACTGCTCCACTGAATTTAGTTTCCTTTCAGTCCTAAGGACAGTTTATAAACTGAGTGCAAATTGGCTGAAGAAAAGAAAAAAAAAATCTCTTGGCTAGTATTGAAAAGCCCCAGGTATTTTGGTTTCCGGAATGGCTGAAACGAGGTATTCAAACGATGCTGGGAGTCTCACTTTCCGACTCTTGGCTCTGCTTCCTTCTGTCTGGGTTAACTAGTGATGTTCTCAAGCCGGTGGAGGGATAGTCTATAGACAAGGTTTGCAACTCCAGCCGAAAGAGAGCACCTCTTTCCTGATATTAATAATTCCAGCCAAAGCTCTGGGCTAGAGTCTTGCGGCCTGAATTGGGTCAGGTGCTGAATCTTTGTAACTGATTGCCCAAGGCCTGGGCCAGGTCCTTATCTTTGGAGGGTAGAGAAGGGAAGTTTTTGTATGTATGTATGTTTTAACTGTGAATATAAATATAGATGAAGTATATAAATGTTATCTGTATTAATAAAATGTATCTATACAGTTTGAAGAATAATAAAATGAGCACTTATGTTCCTACTCCCACCCCCCAGACATAGAATTAAGGCATAGACTCTTACTCATATTTTGGAAGCCCTCTTTGTGCCTGGGAAGAAGGAGGTGGTTTCCGAAGCAGAGTCAGGATGCTACTAGGAGGAGGAGGAATGAATGAATGTTGGACAAGCATCTGTTGTTTCACAAATGTCCATTACAGACCTTCCACTGCCACCTTCTTCCCCGCTTCTTCATAACTTCCCTGTTTCTCTTATTCATTAAAATCTTTAAACATCCAGCTATCTTCTTCAATTATATCTTCACTGCAAGAACTCTGTCCAGATCTCTAAAACTCAGTTGCTTGACTTCTTATCTTTCACCTTCATCCTTTTTCCCAGTTCAGTTGCCCTCTCCTGTGGCCACACCCTCGCACTGTAACACCTACAGCTGTGCCCACTCTGAAACAGTGCCATCAGATAGCCCTTATCTTGCCTGTCCTGCCAGTTGCTGAGAACTGCCTGCACCTGTTCCCCAAAGGCCTGTGCTCACCGGTCTCCTTTAGATTCCGTGGCTCAGCGTGTCAGTTTCTTCTGCCACTGTCCTTGACGCAATCCCCTCACTCTCTTCCTTCTACATCCAATCCGGGTCCTTCCGTTTGTTCCTGTCTTTTGCCTGAGCCTTGGGGGGGAGGTGCCTCGAGAGCTGCTGCCAGTGTAGCCTCACAGCTTCCAAGCACAGTCAGGGCCTTGGTGATGTTGGGCTTGTTGTTGTTGTGTGTGCTCAGTCGTGTCTGACTCTTTGCGACCCCATGGACTATAGGACCCCACCAGGCTCCTCTGCCCATGGGATTTCCCAGGCAAGAATACTGGTGTGGGTTGCCATTTCCTTCCCTAGGGGATGTTGGGCTGGGCCCTCCTTTCTTTCCTCCCAATCTGCACCGTGGCTGATGGAAGCTTTGCTCCTCATACTTTGCACCCCACCTCCACTCCACCCTCTCATTCTGCTGTTGTCCTCACTTTCTGCCTTAGAGAAGACAGAAGCTGCTGTAAAAGAACTTCCTTTCACCAAATTCAGGATGATCAGAATCTGTGGCCACCGTTCTGTAGCCCCCATCCGGGTTGCAGTAGAAGAGATTCTGAGGCCCATCCTGGACTATATGTATAGTCCACCCGCTCTGGTCTCTCAGAGACCCTGCTCTTTGTTGGCCTGCCTCACTCCTGTGTCTTCACACTCCCTGTCAACTGGCTCATTCCCATCAATTTTTTAAAAATTAAAAAAAAAATTTTATTAAAAATATATTTTTAAATTGAAGTATGTTTGATTAGTTCAGTTCAGTTGCTCAGTCGTGTCCGACTCTGTGACCCCATGAATCGCAGCACGCCAGGCCTCCCTGTCCATCACCAACTCCCGGAGTTTACCCAAACTCATATCCATTGAGTCGGTGATGCCATCCAGCCATCTCATCCTCTGTCGTCCCCTTCTCCTCCTGCCCCCAATCCTTCCCAGCATTAGGGTCTTTTCCAGTGAGTCAACTCTTCACATGAGGTAGCCAAAGTATTGGAGTTTCAGAATTAGCAGTGCATTTCAGGCATAACAAGCACAGCGATTCAGTTTATGTACCTATATCCATATGTATCTTTCAGAATCTTTACCCATACAGGTTATTAAAAAGTATTGAACGTAGTCCCCTGTGCTGTACAGTAGGTCCTTGTTGATTTTCTGCTTTAAATATACTGTTGCGTATGTTAATCCCAAGCTCTGAATTCATCCCTCCCCCACCCTTTTTCCTTTTGGTAACTGTAAGTTTGTTTTCCACGTCTGCAGGTCTGTGTCTGCACTCCCATCAGTGTTTAAACGTCCTCAATTTGCCTCTTGCTTCTAAAACAAAGTAAGAGCAAAGGGAACGCTGATGATGCTTCCTTCTCCATGTCGTGCCCTATTTTGTGACTCCTCTGCAGAGCCAAACCTTTTGAAAGTTCCTAACCTCTGGCTTACTCAGCCTACTGCTGTCTGGTTTCTGGCTTTACTTCGGGTCCCCGGTTACTTCCTTATTGCTAAATCCAGTAGGCACTTCATAGCTTCGTCTTCCCTGGTCTCTTGATGGGTTGAACAGCACTTGATCCTGCTGAGTAACCCCCTGCTTGAAACTCTCTCCTCGCTGGGATTTGTGTTTTGGAGTGTACGCTCTGGAGCCAGGTTGTCTGGATTTGAATCCCAGCTCCACACTGTGTAGTCTTTGTGACAGTAAGTTATTTAACCTCTCTGAGCCTCAGTTTCCTCCTCTGTGAAAAGGGGATAACAGAAGTAAGTATCTCCATCACAGGGTTGATACGAAGATGCAGTGAGCTCATACTTAGAGTAGTGCCTGATGCATAGTGAGCCTTGAATAGCTGTGAGGTGGTGGTAGTGGTATTTGTTATTCCCTGATACTGACCTCTTCCCATTTTCTTGGCACATTTCTGTCTACTCTTTGTCAGCTTGAGTATTGGTTGTGGTCTGGTCAGAGAGTTAAAGACTAAAGCAGGGTTTTTCAAACTGAGAGACTATAACGCAGGGTGTTAATTACATTGGTGCTGGAAGACATGTTGAAGTCATGCGGAGGACAAGGAGGTAACCCAGAGCCTAGGACTAGCAGGAAGCTGCAGTCACCCAAGGGGCAGGGATGGGGGGGCAGGAGGAGGTGAGGTCAGCAGAATCCAGGAGCTTCTGCAGGAACTAGACCATGGCTGGACAGCTGAGCCAGTGCAGAGACCACAGGAGGAGGGAGCCTTGGAGAGGAAGCAGCTGCAGCCAGGGATGCTCTGTGAACCAGAGAGGAGGGGTTAGGGTGGGGGAGAAACACTCTCTGGCTTCTCTCCTCCTCCTGCTTAAGGTCTTTCATCTGTAGCATCCATTGGCCCCAACAGCATCCTTGGTGGACACGTGATCCTAGCAGAGCCAAGTAACCAAACAGAGATTTGCTCAGATGGCTGCTGGGGGGAAAGAATCTCTCTTTTTGTTAGATCGTGAGCCATTGTTCCCTGTGATGTGGAGAGTGGAGCCAGAGAGGAATGTGGAGTTGGAGAGGAAGATGGGGACGATCCCTGAAGATCACTTAAAGCCTGGATCCTCCTGTGCCAGCCGTGCCTGGAGCCAGCACTGCTGCCCAGGCATCCTGGTTATAGGAGGTCATGATGCCTTTCTAAAAAGTTAATGTTTATTTTTGGCTGAGCTGGGTCTTCGTTGCTGCATGCGGGCTTTCTCTAGTTGCGGTGAGTGACGGCTCCTCTCTAGCTGCAGTGCATGGGCTTCTCATTGCGGTGCCTTCAGCAGGCTCAGTAGTAGGGATGCAGGGGCTTAGCTGTTTCTGCGTCGTGTGGGATCTTCCAGGACCAGGGATAGAACCTGTGTTCCCTACGTTGGCAGGCAGATTCTTAACCACTGGACCACCAGGGAAGTCCCATGATTGCCTTTTTGTTTCTACTGTTTTCAATTTGATTTGTCCCTTGAAACTTAAAAAAAAAATGACCGATACATCTACTTTAAAACATGAAGTGAAAATTAAATTTTTCTTTGGGAGTATGGAAAGGAAGGTGCTTAGTTCCTCTTGGTCAGCCCCACTACCGGATATATTGTAAATACAGAGTGTATTGTCAGCTTTGGTGGCAGAGGTGTGTTTTCACCAGGTCCTTGAAGCTCGAGGAGGCTTTCAGGTGCAGAGTGGGGAAGGCATCATGCGCCCAGGGAGCAGCTTGAGCAAAACTCCTGAGATGGAAAAGACTCGTGTCCACTGGGGTTGCGTTGGGTTGGGTCGTGTGTCGAGAGTGGGTTTGGAGAGTCAGGGTGGGGATCAGGGAGAGGGGAGGTGGGAAGACAGAGCAGGAGGAGGCTGAGACTGCTTTGGAGGCTCTGATGTGGAAGTTGTATTTCTTAGGCAGTAGCCAGCCTGTGAGAATGTCTGAGCAGGGGAGTGTGTGATCAGTGCTTGGGATGGGGAGGGCCTGGCAGTGAAAGAGCTAAGTTAGAAAGGTGTCAGTTTGGTTTAGGTTGCCGTTGTGGCCTGAAAGAAGAAAGATGAGAAAATGATGACTAGTTTTGGTGCAGTGGGGATGCCTGGTTTTCTAGTCTGAGAGACTGGCGCCCTCACTGAGAGGGAGAGCACAGCTGGGAAAGCACATGTGAGCAGGTGTAAAGATGGCTGGAATGCAGCATGAAGTCAAGTTGGGACAGCTTGTCTGAACCCTGCTGCTAAAAGCCCACTCAGACTTCAAGGTTTAGCATATGTGCTGCCTCCAGGAAGCTCTTCTTTATTATACGAATGTGTAACCCCAAGCAATCCAAAGTGAGATGGGCGTGGAAGATGCAGAGGTTGAGGTCAGAATTTAAACAAAGTGGATTTTAGCATCAAATGGAAGGCAGGAGGTCCTAGCAGTTTGTAGGAAGAAAGGTGGTAGCTTGGGGGAAAAACAGGGTTGAGGAAAGGTCTTTAGGATGGGAGAGGGTCAGGGATTAGTAGAGGTTACAGGGAGGAAGACAGATGTTCCTTGGTAAATGAGAGTCTCTCGGAATAAGTACATAAATAACAGCTTGGCGAAGGTGCAGTAACTCATATGTGAGCAATTGGGTTTGTTTACTAGACCCTGGGGTGGGGGGTCATACGCTATCTCAAGTTTGCCTTGCCCACAGAATTCCTCATTTTGGCTGCCACAGAGCAGGGATCAATAATTTGTGTGTGTGTGTGAGTTGGGGCAGGAGGGGACAAGGGCACGAGTGACATGCAGGAAAGGTGTTTCAGGACTCTCATTTGAGAAAAGGCACAAAGGCAGGAAAAGCATATGGCATCTTTGGGTGTCAAAGTTCGGGCACTTCTCAAAACCTGAACCTCTTGAGTATCTGTTACACGCCTGGCTCTGTGCTGGATGCTGGGGATATTGAGAAAGATTAAAAAAAAAAAAATCTCTCAGGACTTCCTTGGTGGTCCAGTTGTTAGGACTCTGCACTTTCACTGCAGAGGGCAAAGGGTTCGATCCCTGGTTGGGGAACTAAGATTCTACATGCTGCATGGTTCAACCGAAAAAAAAAAAAAGGTCTGTCTCCTGAGAGAGTCATGGTTCAGTGCAGAAAACCCTAGATATATTCACTGGCACTGTGGCCTTGGGCAAGTTCGTTAACCTTGTAATGCCTCAGTGTCTCCTTTGTTAAATTTTGGATTATTTCACAGTAGTGTTCTGAAGTTTAGAATGGTGTCTGGCACATAGTAAGTACTATGAAAATGCTAGGTGTTGTTACTGCCTTAGAAGCAATAACTGGGGGTCCTGGGAGCCTGTACAGAACATGCACTTCAGTTATCCCCACCCTGGGAAGGAGCTGGGTCTTCAGACAGCAGCCCTTGTCAGTTACTGGTTGACCACTGCATGGATGTGGTGGTTGAGCATTAATCTCTGAGCACTTTTCCAGCCTGCACGTGGATGGGCAAAGCAGGTTCAGTCCTGGGGGAAGCAGTTGGGCCAAGAAGTGTGGGTGCTGGTGGTTGGAAGTCAGGCCAGTGGGCACTGAACTGGCCAGCGAGAGGAGACAGATGGGCACACATGGCATCTACACGGTTATTATGGAAATAATGTGTAGGGGTTGGGGTAAGGAGTGATGGTGCTCAGGAGCGTGGTGACTTTTCCAAAGGAGATGCTATTTAAGCTGGGGGGTGAAGTAGATGTTTCCCAAACGGACAGGAAGGAGGGGTAACTGGAGCAGAAGAACCAGTCTGTGCCAAAGCTTAGCAGTATCTTTTTGCAGGAGTGGTGGGTGGAGGGGAGGCAGTTTCAGGAGGGCTTTGACTCACTGGATTCAGGGGGTGTACTGGTCAGGAGATTCGTTTGCAAACAATAGAAACCCAACTCACACTACTTTAAGCAATACCATATGCACAGGCCATTAAAGCCACCTTTTAGAAACATAAAATGTAGTGATTTTTAGTATATTCACAAGGTTGTGCAGTGGACACCATTATCTAATTCCAGAGGGTTTTTGTGACCCTCTGGACCCCAGAAAACTCTTCATTCTCATTAGCAGACACTCCATTTCCCCCACTCCCAACCCCCCGCAATCACTAATCTACTTTTGTTCTCTATGAATTTTTTTATTCTGGATATTTCATAAAAATGAAATTATAGAATATGTGGACTTCAGTCTAATGTTTTTAAGGTTTATTCATGTTGAGTGTATCAGTACTGATTCCTTTTTATGGGTGAATAATATTCCATTGTATGGATAGACTACTTTCTGTTTACCCATTCAGGAGTTAATGAGCATTTGGGTTGTTTCTTAGATACATATGGTTGACCCTTGAATAATTTGGGGATTAGGGTGCTGACTCCAACACAGTTGAAAAGCCACATTTTAACTTTATAGTCAGCACAGTTCTACATCCATGGTTTCAATCAACCTTGGATTTTGTAGTGAGAAAAATCCAATAATAAGAGGACCCACATGTTGTTCAAGGGTCCACTGTATACTTAAAAAAAAAAAAGACACTAGAGTTCCTGGTGGTCCAGTGATTAAGACTCCATGCTTCCAATGCAGGAGACTTGGGTTCGATTCCTATTTGGGAAACTCGGATTCCAGCTTCCCTGCAGTGAGGCCAAAAAAAACACAAAAAACAAAAACCCATGAAATACAATTTATTTAATTTTCTATAATAATTTTGACATTTGAAGTTAGTAGTAGTTTTAGACATGAATGTACAATGAGATGGTTGTAAATACCCTGATTTTTTTTTTAACCACCTCAGCCATTTTTAGGTATATAGTTCAGTTGTTCAGTCGCTCAGTCACGTCTGACTCTTTGCAACCCATGGACCGCAGCACGCCAGGCTTCCTTGTCTTCCACCGTCTCCCAGAGTTTGCTAAAACTCATGTCCATTGAGTTGGTGATGCCATCCAACCATCTCATCCTCTGTCGTTCCCTTCTGCCTTCAGTCTTTCCCAGCATCAGGGTCTGTTGCGGTGAATTGGCTCTTTATATCAGGTGGCCAAAGGATTGGATATAGTTCATAGTGTTAAGTATATTCATATTGTTGTGAAACTGATCTCCAAAGCTCTTCATCTTGCAAAACTGAAACACCATACTCATTAAATATAACAACTCTCATCTTCTCCCTCCCTCCAGGCCCTGGTAACTACTATTCTGCTGTCTTTATGAATTTGAAGCCTCTACTTTAGATTCTTCATATAAATAGAATCATACAGTATTTGTGTTTTTGTGACTGGCTCATTTCACTTAGCAGAGAAGGCAATGGCACCCCACTCCAGTACTCTTGCCTGGAAAATCCCATGGACGGAGGAGCCTGGTAGGCTACAGTCCATGGGGTCGCTAAGAGTCGGACATGACTGAGCGACTTCACTTTCACTTTTCCCTTTCATGCACTGGAGAAGGAAATGGCAACCCACTCCAGTATTCTTGCCTGGAGAATCCCAGGGACGGTGGAGCCTGGTGGGCTGCCGTCTGTGGGGTCGCACAGAGTCGGACACGACTGAAGTGACTTAGCAGCAGCAGCAGCAGCATTTCACTTAGAATAACGTTCTCAAGGTTCATCCATGTTGTAGCATGTAACAGGATATTCTTTTTTAAGACTGAAAAATATTCCATTGTATGTATATACTACATTTAAAAAATCAGTTATCCATTAATGGGCATTTAGGTTGCTTCTACCTCTTGCCAGTGCTGCAGTGAATGTGCAGCTATCTCTCCAAGATCCTGCCTTCATTTCTTTTTTGGATGTATAAACCCAAAAGTTTATATATAAAAACTGGATCATATGCTAATTCTATTTTTAAAGTTTTGAGAAGCTTCCATACTGTTTTCTATAGTGTTTGCACCATTTTACAGTCGCACCAACTGTGCACAAGGATTCCAATTCCTCTGCATCCTCACCAGCACTTATTTTTTTCTGTTTTTTTGGTAGCGGCCATCCTAATGACTATGAGGTTGTATCTTGTGGTTTTGATTTGCACTTCTCTGACTAAGGATGCTGGGCATCTTTTCATATTCTTGTTGGCTGTTTGTATATCATCTTTGGAGAAATGTCTATTCGAAATCAGATTATTTGATTTTTTTATTATTGAGTTGTAGGAGTTCTTTTTATATTCTGGATATTAACCCCTTATCAGATATATGATTTACAGATGTTTTGTTGCATTCCATAGTTTCCCTATTAATTCTCTTGATTTCATCCTTTGCACAAATTTTTTTAAGTTTGATGTAGTCTCATTTGTCTGTTTTTGCTTTTGTTACCTGTATTTTTAGTGACATATCCAAGAAATCACTGCCAATTCCACTGGCATGAAGCTTACCCCCCCTGTGTTTTCTTGTAGAAGTTTTGCAGTTTTGGGTCTTAGGTTTAGGTCTTTAATCCATTTTGAGTTGATTTTTGTATACAGTGTTAAGAAGAGGATCCAATTTCATTCTTTTCCATGTGAATGTCCAGTTTCTCAGTATCACTTGCTGAAAAAATTATTCTTTCCCCTTTGAGGGTGTATATACTTTTAAATATAATTTCTTACTAGAATCAATAGACTGTATTAATACTTGAAGTGCTAACGTGAATTTTTGTATGTATGTTTGAATGGTTCCTCTGTATTATGTGCTGTGGGAGGCATTATGTTCCTTGGGAGTTAAGATACCTACATTTTGGAAATAACAATTGCCTGGGACAGGTCAGGGCTCAGACATTCCAGGTGAAAAATGTCTTACTGGATATATAGAATAAAAATGCTTGTAGAATAATTTTTTTATTGTGAAAATGAAAACCTAGACCTTCTTTTCAGGCTATTTAATTAGGCAAGAGGTATGTTCTCAGGAGGGCTGGTGGCTCAGTGGTAAAGAATCCACTTACCAATGCAGGAAGGTCCCCTGGAGAAGGAAAAATGGCAACCCTTTCCAGTACTCTTGCCTGGAAAATCCCATGGACAGAGGAACCCAGCAGGCTACAGTCCATGGGGTCACAAAAGAGTCGAATACTACTAGCGACGAAACAACAACATTCTAAGGAATTAGGCTTATCATCTTGACGAAACAACAACATTCTAAGGAATTAGGCTTATCATCTTGCTGCGTCAGCATCTGTGCTGCAAAAATGCAGCATAACAGCCTTTTCTCTGCACTGTCCGGTCCAGTAAATCTTGTTTATTTCATGACTTGCCTCAGCACCAGTGAAGGACGCTTGGACTTTTTGTTCATTCCTCAGAGATTTATATGGGCCTCTCACATGCCATGCTTGGGGAATGCAAAGATGAACAGATGACCTTACCTTCTAGCCACTCAAGGTCCAGGAAGGGAGACAGGGAAGTACAGGTGAGTCATTGCTGTTTAACATGATGACAGGGGTACATGCTGAATGCCATGGGGGTAGTCAGAGTAATTTATTAAAGAAATTTTTGAGTGAAGCACGTTGGAAGGAGGTCTTGGGTTAGCTATTAAAGATAACAACTGCATTTTGCCTTCTAAATTAGTGTTGGGATTTCAGTGATTCGGATAATTGTTTTTTGGCCTGAGTTAATAGTAGATTTTTTAGTCCTTTAGCTTTTATTATATGCATGTTAATGCAGTGACTGTTCTTTACCAGTGTGTGTATATCCAAGATTGGCCATGTAATTTGTGGAGCCCAGTGCAAAATGAAAATTCTTACCCCCATGTTAAAAAAATTTATTAAGAATTTCAAGATAGTAATAGCAGAGCATTAAACCTAGTGTGAAATCCTTCTGAGCGTGGGGTCCCTGTGAAGCTGGCCCTGAGTGTATCCTTTGGACATCCTGGTTTCCAGGACATTAAGAGGTTAAAATCAGCTCTTGCCCATCTCAGTCTTCTGATTCAGGACTGTTGCCATTCTGGGGGTATGCTTGCAGTGAGTCGGGGTCCCCCAGGCGGGCTTCTCCATTCTGGGTTGACTGTGGGGCTTGCCCGGAACACTCCATCCCCCAGTCAACATCTATACTAACTTAACACGGTCTCTTGTATGCCCAGACTGTCATGTTTAACATCGGCTTGGGACTGTTGTCGTGTCCTTAACTGTTGCTTCTCTTTTCTTTTCCTTTTGTTCTGATTTCTTCCCCATTGAGGGTGTCCCCTCCGTTATCACCTTTACCCAGAGATGATAGTAACATGCGTCTGTGATCATTACGAACCTTCAGGGAGCACTTTTGGTTGGGAGCCATACTGCATCCTCCCAGAGCACTCCCCTAGCATGCATTTACTGTCTCATTTTCCTTGGACAGCTGGGGAAGTACAGGCTTTGAAAGGTGAGGTTGCATTTACATCTTCAAGGTCACAGAGCTAGAAGAGAGTGGGGCTGGGATTTGAACTTGGGTCTGTCTGGCCTTAGAGCTCACTCTTCACCACCACAACTGCTGCAAACTGGCATGGTTTTCCAAACCCGCTCCCCACTGTTTTGAGCGTTTATTTGCATTAGGCACTGTAGGTTGCGTTTCTTATGCAAAACACAGTTTCAGGCCAAGGAAAATGAAACCAACCCCTGTGTGTCTCACTCTGTGTCTCTTCCCTCATCTCAGTTTCTGGCTTTTTCCAGCCTCTTCCTCCTCCCCTACTGGCTCCCCTTGTTAGAGAAGTCTCCCAAGGCTCGCTGCCTCCTGCCCGCTCCCTCGCCCATCCCCGTCAGGCTCCTTGGATGACCTCGCCGTCTGCCGCCTCTTGCCTCAGCATCCAGCCCCACGGGCCAGGTCCTGCCTCGACCACTCACAGCTCAGGGAGAACTGCAGTGGCTGTTTTTGTGCCTTTTAACAACCCAGGCCTTTACAACCGCAGAGGACTCCGTGGTCTCTCCCTCCAAGACCCTCTCTTTTCAGTGGAGGAAACTGTGACTCGGAGAGAGGAGTGATTTATCAGATAGGGTCACCCAGCTGGTTTGTGGCAGAGTTGAGGTTAGGACCCAGGTTTCCAGACCCTTGGTTCAGGGCTCATTTTCCTTGAGTGATACCGTTAACTAGCTTCCCCTCAATGCTTTTTTCCTCTGCCTTTTTTTTCTCAGGGTCTTAAACTCTGTTCACAGCCCAGTGCCTGGCACATAGTGGATGCTTCATTCACTGGATGAATTAATTCTCTCCTCTCTTCCTTCCCCTGCTCTGCCCGTGCTTCTCTGGGCCCTCCTCTCTTTCCTTCTAAGCTCCAACAGTGAGCCCATCCAGCCATGCTTCCTGCCCTTTGCTAGTCCCTTAGGTTTCATCTCTGGATGGACTTTACTACTGCAGCAGGGCTAAGGACTCCCACATCTTCCTTTCTAGCTTTAAACACATCTTTCCAGGTATTTCTGTGATTCTTGTTTTTAGCACGTTATAATCTCCCTATGGTGAAAGTATTTGAAACCACATCTTTCTTTGCCTCTTTTTTTAAACACCCTGTTTTTGTCTATAACATCACTTCTTTTTTTTGTTGTTTTGAAAAAAAAAAAAAGATACAGGGCCCAAGTATTAGCAAGAGCAGATTTTTCCTAAAGATGCAGGAATCTAGGTCTTTTGCCTGTAGGCAGCGGTGTGCCCTGATGTGGCCGCTCACTTCTGTGGCCTGCATATCCCCAGCCACACTCGTGTTGTGTTTTCAGAAGAGAAGCTTCAGGTCAGAGAGGAGTTCATGCGAGCAGTCAAGGAGGTCTGTTGCCCCGGCTTGTCACTCCAGGTCTTCTTTACTCCAGTGTCATGTAACCGAGGTGTGATCCCCTGTAACTGGTCTCAGGATTCAGTGAAGCTCAGGTTCTCGATGAAAGTGATAGGTAAGAAGCGGATTTATTTAGAAAGAAACACACTCCACGGACAGATCGTGTAGGCCATCTCAGAAGGCAAGAACAGCTGACATCACTGTTCTTTAAGTGTCCTTCTTCATTTCCATTGTCATTGTGAATATCCTAATCAGGATGTATGTAGCTAAACACTCATCATCCGAGGACTTTTTAGACAATGCTGTTGCCTGGGCCCCATCTCAAGAAATTTGCATCCAGTGAATCTAGGATGGTCCAGAGACCAGTATTTCTTAAAAAGGGTTTTCCAGAGAATTATAACGTGTAGCCAAGATTGAGATCAGTTGCTTTAAAAGGATCCTCTGATTCACTCAGAGGGAATGCGCCCTCAGGCGTGTATTTCCTACACTGTACTGTAAACTCCTTGAAGGCAGGGGCTCTGATTGCTTAATGCTGTAATGGCAGTGCATGAACAAAGCCTAGGATGGGGTGAGTACCCAAGGTCGTGCTGACTCAATAAATAGACACGTGCACAAATGTATTTGTTGCAATATTATTTTTAATGGCAAAAGATAAGGAGCCTAAATATCCACCAACAGGGAGCTAGTTTTGTAAACCATGATAATCTTTAAAATGTATTAAAAAGAGTATACACACACACACTCATATGCAGTAATGGCAAGATACAGTAAATAAAAAAAGAAGCATCACAGACCACAAGTGGCCTGCTGTCACTTGTGTGCGTGTGTAAGAGTACTGCAGGTGTGAATGTGCTCACCCGCCTCGGAAGGGTGCGCTGACGCTTCTCAGAAGGTGGTTCTCTGACCCTTTGAGAGTGTAGTCTTCCTTCCTTGAAGGCTCTCTGACCAAATCAGAGAGAAAGAGCCCTCCTCCTCTCTTCCTAATTTGGTTAGTAATAGCTGGTATTGATGAAAAAGGGAAAACTTGACTAACCCTTGTGTAACTTTGTGTTTCAAATAGACAAACAATATATACACCGTTGATACTGTGCATAAAATGGATAACTAACGAGAATCCGCCATATAGCGCAGGGAACTCTCCTCGGTGCTCTCTGGTGACTAGATGGGAAGGAAATCCAAAAAAGATATATGTATATATGTGGCCAATTCACTTTGCTGTACAGTAGAAACTAACACAAAATTGTAAAGCAACTACACGCCAATAAAAATTATTAAAAAAAGAAACATGGGGCTTTTTACTGGCAGTCACGTGGGGTGGGATGTGTACGTTGTTCCTGCCTGGAAACAATTAAAACTGCGCAGACCTGAAGAGGACACAGCTAAGCTGTTAACTGAGGGGAGAGAAGAGACAGTGCTCTTCTGTAGTTTTTTGTTACTATTTATTTATTTTTGGCTTTGCTGGGTCTTCCTTGGTGTGCGGGCTTTTCTTTTGTTGTGGAGAGTGGAGGCTACGCTCTAGTTTCGGTGCACAGGCTTCTCGTCGCGGAGGCTTCTCGTGTCGTGGCACGCAGGCTTCCGTAGTTACGACCCACAGGCTTAGCTGCTCTAAAGCGTGTGGAATCTTCCCGGTCCAGGAATCGAACCAGTGTCCCTTGCATCACAAGTCGGATTCTTAATCACTGGACCACCAGGGAAGCCCTTTTCTGTAGATTTTAATCTGTTCTCTTCATATACGGGTGAATACTGGCTCAGAGTGAGCTTTTACCCTTTTCTCCCAATGATCATTCAATTTTCTGATCTATCTTTTTTTCCCCAGGGTTAAGACATTTTTTCTTTCCTGCTTCAAGTCACCGAGGAGGAGCAAGACCTTGCCTTGTTTCACCAGCTGTCCGGACCTTGTCAGACCCTTGATTCATGCTCCTGCCCCCACACTCCCTGACCACAGGGCTGCTGTGGACCTTGCCTATCTCCATGAAAGAGAAGCGTTTTTAGCCAGTGATGTCAGCTCTTCTCCTCCCAGTTTTCCTCACAGCAGTCCTTATCCTGGTGAGGGGCTCTGGGCTTCATTCAGCTTCTTAGAGAGAGGGGTGATCAACCTACAAACAAGTGCAAATGGAAGACGTGGTACAAGGGGGTGGTTATGTTAGGGATGGAGAAGGAAATGGCAACCCGCTCCAGAATTCTTGCCTGGAGAATCCTGTGGACACAGGAGCCTGGTGGGCTGCTGTCCATGGGGTCACACACAAGTGGACACAACTGAGGCGACTTAGCGTACATGCATGCATATATTAAGGATGGACCGACAGCTCTGTCTGAAACAGTGCAGTGGACTTGACTCCCAGGTCTTCTGGGAGGCTTGGCACATTATTGTAGGTATCTATGGAGCTTTCTGAGTAACCTAGGTAGTATTTTGTATAGTATTTTAGACTGGACTGTTTAGATTTTTAGACTGAGATCCAAATTTGGGGCTAACGTGCATCTACAGATTTCTTTTTTCTTTCTTTAATATTTATTTTTATGTATTTATTTGGCTGTGCTGGGCTTTAGTCCCCGGCATACGAGATCCTTTTAGCTGTGGTATGTGGGATCTAGTTTCGTGACCAGGGATCAAATCTGGGCACCCTGCATTGGGAATGTGGAGTCTTAGCCACTGAACCACCAGAAAAGTCCCCACAGATTTCTAAGCATGTCTCAAGTGCTATGGTTGGAGCAAAATAGTCACATCTCCACTATCAACCTGACTCTGAAGAAGGTACCCACTGTTTTTTGTTTTTCTCAAATCATTCTTCTCTTGGACATGTGAGTGGAAAAGGATAACATTCGTTAAAGACACACCACAGCGTCCCAAGATTATAAGTTGTATAAGCAATGTTTGCATTCTATATAAACCAGTTTTGGTATCACATAGCTGAATATGTTTTCAGGTATTGACCTTGACAGGCTGGCTGCTTATTTAAAACAAAATCACAAGACTGTCCATTTTAAACTCTCTTGCAGGTTAAATTATGATGAAACTGACAGAAGAGTCTTGCTGTTGACTTATTCATGAATCAGGGAAACTTCATTTCTCTGTAGGTCTGTGATGTTGCAGGAAATGGATAGAGAGAATCTGTCCATTATGAGAAGCAACGTTGCCAGCAGCATGTGGAATAAAGTTTATTTGCTCCTCTGGTTCCAAATCAAAGTAATTTCAAACTGTTACATTAGAGAAGTTAGAGTAATGTAGGTTTGAAGCAGGCACAGCTGAGTAGAAAGAAAAAATGGAACCTTGAGAGTTAGACAAGGGAGTCCTAATACAATCACTTACTGGCTGGGAAGTCACTTATCTGCCCTGAACCTCTGTTATCCTGTCAATAAAATGGGAATTATAGTGCATGCATAACCTGCTTAGTTGCACAGTTATGTCCGACTCTTTGGGATCCATGGACTGTAGCCTGCCACGCTCCTCTGTCCATGGGATTCTCCAGGCAAGAGTACTGGAGTGAGTTGCCATTTCCTCAGCCAGGAGATCTTCCCAACCCAGGGATCGAACCTGGGTCGCCTGCATTGCAGGCAGATTCTTTACCATCTGAGCTACCAGGGAAGCCTAGTAAGGTGGTTCTGATAACTTAATGACATGCATAGAGGGCCCCAAAAGCTGTTCTCATAACTTTATTTATTTAGTTATTACTTTTGGCTGTGCTGGGTCTTTGTTGCTGCGTGGGCTTTTCTCTAGTTGCAGAGAGTGAGGGCTACTTTCTGGTTGTGGTGTGCAGGCTTCTCATTGTGGTGGCTTCTCTTGTGAAGCGTGAGCTCTAGGGCATGCGGGTTTCAGTAGTTGTGGTGTATGGGCTTAGTTGCTTCCTGGCACGTGGAATCTCCTGGATTGGGGATCGAACCCAGGTCTTTGGCATTGGCAGATGGATTCTTCACTGCTGAGCCACCAGGAAAGCCCCATAACTGATCCTTGTAATTGATATGAGCAACATATTTTAGATGACTACAAACATTCCTTGCCTGTTTTGATAGGTACCAGTGGTAGGCATATGTGCATCATGTGGTGTGTTAACATTCAGAACATAATAATATAGGTGAAAAGAAAAATGCTTCCTAGACTATAGCAAGGTTGTATAGTTAAGAATTTTTTATAAGACTACACAGTAGAAGGAAGAGGAAACAGACCCAGTTCTACAGAAAGAATGCATGAATTGTGGGAAAGAAAACCTCGAGTCAGCTTTAGGCTTATTTTCTGCAGTTCAAGGCCAGATTATAGATAGCTTTAACCAATAAACAGCTCGTAATAAACATTCACAATCATGTCATATTTACATTACCATTGATCTGATTATTGCCATGACTTGATTATGGTAGATATTTTCACTTCCTCTCCTTTATTTGATTTTCATTTTGTTTGAATAAGAGCAATTACTCTTGGCTCATTCAACATGATGCTAAAAAGGAAAAGAGAGATCTTTCTGATGTGTGAGCTATATACCTTGAGAAGAAAGGTCTGTTTCAGCTGGCAAGAAAACAGAACTCCCTCCTAGAGGAAATAGATGAGAGGAACCAGACCTAATCAGGAAGCTCATATTCCATTCATTTATTCATAAAATATTTATTCAGTGCCTAGCACTGTTCTAGGTGCTTCTAGCCAAATCCCCTTTGGACAGACCATTGCATTTCTGGGCTTTTCAGGTTCCTGTTTATCTTCCTCTGCCCCAAGATCAAAAGATAAAGTTCTAAAATAAAAATTACTGTTAATTGCAGCTTCTTATTGCCTGTATATAGAGAAGCTATTTATTTTTGAAATTTTATCATGCACTTAACCACCTTATTGAATTCCTAACATGTTTTGAATCATTTTTCATTTATTTTCTACTTGGAAATACAAGAGAATCATATACTTTGCAACTGAATGCTTCTTTCCTAAAATATATTTTTTTTCATTTTATTGCACTGACCAAGATCCATGTAAATTCTTAAAATAGTGAGGGCATTTTTATCTTGTTTCTTGTTGAATGGAATATACCGAGTATTTTCTCATTAGATATGTTTGCTGTTTTCTTATCAAGTTAAAGCTTTCTTTTTTGTATTCACTGCTTACCAGTTAAAAAAAATTAGGAATGGAATTGGGTTTAATAAAATGCCTCATTAGCATCTATGAAAATTATTTTTTCTACATTGATATTTTAATATAATTAATTTCCCAATACTTATTTATACTTAGGATGAGTCCTACTTAGTCTTGGATTCAGTTTGCTAATATTTTGTGTGGAATTTTACTTTTATTCTTTATTTTCTATTTATTATGCTATCTTTTTGTTTCTTTCTCCTTTTCCTGACTCTGGATACATTGATCAAGTGTGCTTTTGTTCAATTTTATTTTCTTTCAAGTTCTATTTCCTGTTTCTATTTGACTAATGTCTATAATTATATTCTTCTACCATAATCAAGGTTTAATTAGTATCTGTAACTTTCTCCAGAATAAGGAGAGACCTTGGGTTAGTTTTTACTTCCTCTTTTAGGTTTTAGTGAAATTATTGAGTTCCTGATTGTGATCAGTTTTGTTTTTTTTTTTTAGATTAATGCCTCTTCTATTTTATGAATTCTTTTTAACAGTTGAGTCAAATTTCACAGTAGCATCAGCTCTCCCTTAAACTAATGTTATCTTTCTCAAACAAATCTTTATCTGATTTATTTTTCATTATACTGTATTTTATGTCTGAGAGTAACTTAAGGAAAAAAACACAACCATCCTGATAATATATATTATGTAACAACAGCTGAGTGGTATATATTATTCTTTTCTTGTCTGAATGGTAATTTGGCTGAGTATTTCCTCTTGAGATGTATATAGAGATTGCCCCACTGCCTTCTTTTCCACTTTGAAAACATAAATTTAAAGCATTGTTGAGAAGTAACTTCTTGGGGTGTAATTTATATAAAATAACTGTGTCATTAAAGTGTGTGATTCAATTAATTTTGACTCTTGCATATATACCTGTGGAGCTACTATCACAATCCAGATACAGAGCATCACCTACAAAGGTTTTCATGCACTTTTGTAGTTCATATTTTCCCTCACCTTTGGCCTTGTTAACAACACTGATCTGCTTTCTGTCACTATGTTAGTTTGCACTTTCTAGAATTTTGTATAATTGGAATCATAAAATATATACTCTTTTTGTCTAGTTTCTTTCAACATGATGACTTTATATTGTTGCTCTATCTATAGTTCTTTTTTTAAAAAAATTATTGAATATATTTATTCACTCATTGAATGAATATAATCACCATCTGTTTGTCTGTTCACTCATTAATGAATATGTAGGTTGTTTTGAGCTTTGGGCTGTTACAGATGAAGCTCCTACACTGAAGAGAGGAGAGCAAACTAACCTTTAAAGCAAACAGAAGGAAGAAAATAAAGATCAGAGTGGAAATTAATGGAATAGAGGATAAGAAAACAATAGAGAAAAATTAATAGGGCCAAAATTTCATTCTCTGAAAACAGTCAACAGAATTGGCAGCCTTTAGCTGGAATTCACCAAGAAAAAGAGACGATTCAAAGTACTAAAATCATAAATGAAAGAGTAGACATTCCTGACCTTACAGAAATTACAAAGGATTATAAAGTAATAGTGTGAACAGTTCTGTGTCAGTGAATTGTATGACTTAGATGGGATGGACACATTCTCAGACACAAATACAGCTGCTGCGGACATTCACGTTCCTGTCTTCAGTTGGCAGGTGCTCGTTTCTCTTGGGTAAGTACCTAACTGGTAGAGTTGCGGTGTCCCCAAGTCCCAGCAGCTCCATGTCTTTGCTGAGACTTGGTATTGTTTGATCAATTCTAGTGGATACATGGTAGTGTCTCATTGCCGCTTTAGGTTTTTTTTTTATGTGGTTACTAATGATGTTAAACCTATTTGCACATGCTAATTGGTCATTTGTATACGTTTTGTGAAGTATCTTCAAATCTTTTGCCTATATTTATTGGGTTGTTTTTCTTATTGAGGTATATACATATCTATCTATCTATTGAATATAATATAGATACTGTATCTATATATTGAATATAATATGTATACTGAACTAGTTACATATTCTTCTTTTAAAAATTACTTTATTGAGGTATGATTGACATACAGAAAGCTGTATATGTTTAATGTATATAATTTGAGTTTGGAGATAAGTATGAAATTGTCACCATGCTACTGCTACTGCTACTGCTACTGCTAAGTCACTTCAGTCATGTCCGACTCTGTGCGACCCCATAGATGGCAGCCCACCAGGCTCTGCCATCCCTGGGATTCTCCAGGCAGGAACACTGGAGTGGGTTGCCATTTCCTTCTCCAATGCATGAAAGTGAAAAGTGAAAGGGAAGTCGCTCAGTCGTGTCTGACTCTTCGTGACCCCATGGACTGCAGCCCACTAGGCTCCTCTGTCCATGGGATTTTCCAGGCAAGAGTACTGGAGTGGGTTGCCATTGCCTTCTCCATAGTCTATGCCATAAACCTGTCCATCATGTCTAAAAGTTTCCTCCTACCCTCTTTATATTACTATTACTAATATTGTTATTTGTAATAAGATCTACCTTCTTAGCAAATTTTAAAGTGTACAATACAGTATTGTTTTTTTTCTTTTTAATTTTTTTGTTTGGCCATACCTCACTGCATGCAGAATTTCCCTGACCAGGGATCGAACCCGCACCCCCTGTAGTGGAAGCGCAGAGTGTTAACCAGGGAAGCCTCACTACTGTTAACTATGGATGCTATGCTGTACATTAGATCTCTAGTACTTTCCGTCTTGCATGATGGAAACTTTGTACCCTTTGACTAATACCACCCCATCTTCCCATTCCCCAGCTCCTGGTAGTCACCATTCTACTCTTTGCATCTATGAAATGGACTATTTTCGATTCCTCAGATCAGTGGGATCATTCAGAATTTGTCCTTTTGTGACCCACTTATTTCACTTTGCATAATATTAATAATATTCTCCATGTTCATTCATGTCATTGCAAATGGCAGAATTTTCTATTTTAAGGCTGAATAACATTTCATTGTATGTATATATATATATCTCACATATATTCTTTTTAAGAGTTTTTGGTATGTTCTAGATACAGGTGCTCATCAGATATGTGTATTGTATCTTCTCCCATTCTATAGCTTGTCTTTTTTACTTTAAATTTGAGTGTGTGTGTGAGAAGGGGAGGAAGGAGGGAGGGAGCGCGATTGAAAATTTTTGGTGTATAGTATAGTGAATTGCCATGGCACAAAATTCAGAAGATACAAAATTTTATCTGATGAAAAGTCTCCCCTTTGCCCAGGCCCTATCATTTTGCTTCCTCTGGCAGCAGGTTACCCTCCCCAGAAGCAACCAGTTTTACCAGTTTCTGCAGAAACTTTCTAGAGATAGATGTTATGCATGAATATGAAAGTACCCACATGTAATCCTTTTGAAAGTCAAATGGCAGCATACTGGACACAGAGTCTTGTGCCTTGCTGTACACTAGTTATAGATCTTAGAGACCATTCCATATAGTACATAAATCCGTTCCTCCCTCCCCTCCACTCCCTTCCTTTTCTGTTAATGGTCGCATAGTATTCCTTGGGCTCAGTTCAGAACTTACAGTCCAAGAGTAGGAGTCTGTGCCAGTGATTCTTTTTCTTCCTTACCTGATCTTCCACGTATACCTGGGGTTTTCTTCTTAAATTAAGTTTAGCAGCCTGCTTGTATTTAGGTGTATATTTTTCTTAGATATTTCTACTGTAAAGCCTTTCAGTTTTACTGCTTTGTCTACATCCTTTTTATTCTCCATTCTTTTTTTTAGTAGAAAGGACTTGTGGCTATTTGGATTTTAGTCTGTCCTTTTCAAGGCTCCACTTTTTCTGGGCTGATTTTATCAGGTTATATTTTCATTCTTTATGTTGGGAGGATTCCTTGATTTGATCTTCTGAATGATGGATTTATTTTTAATTTCATTCCACTCCACTGTTTCTACTTTTCTGTTTAAATTGAATCTAACTTGTGTTTGTTTTAGCAATCATGTTTCTGGACATGCTGTCACAGTGTGGTGTCCACGATGATGATCCTGGCGTCGGGCAAGAGCTGACCACCTTTAGACGGAGGTGCATGGACCTTCTGGTCTGCACGTGGGGTTCGGCTGCTTCTCCCTTCTTGGAGAGGCACATGCTGTTGTCCCAAGTAATGAGATTTGCTCTTGGGCCTCCTCTGGGGCATGCATTTTTTTGGCCGTGTTATACCTATGTTTGCATACAAACATGCATATATGGCCATAAGCGATACACAGAGACCGTGCAGTCAGCCTCTGCCTGACTGCATTGGTTGGGTTGGGATGGGATGCCACACGGTAAGAAGAGGATGGAGAAGAGATCTGTGACATTGCTCTTGGGCAGGCTTCCTGTCAGGGTGGGTGGCAGATAACAGGATAATAGGCTGGGTGGACCCTTCTTAATTGAGGAAGTGGGGAGAGAGTTGCCCTGCAGATGGAGAACTTCACAGTTGATCCAAAAATACCCTTCCTCTTTTCTTTCTTTTTTTTTTTTTTGACTTTGCTGGGTCTTCATTGCCGTGCAGGCTTTTCTCTAGTTGAAGCAATCAGGGACTGCTCTTCTAGTTGAGGTGCACTGGCTTCTCATTGCGGTGGCTTCTCTTGTTGGCGAGCCTGGGCACTGGAGTGAGAGGGCTTCTGTGGCTGTGGTTCCCAGGCTCTAGAACGCAGGCTTAATAGTTCTGGTGCATGGGCTTAGTTGCTCTGCGGCAAAAGGGATTTTCCCAGACCAGAGATCAAACCGCTGTCTACTGCATTGGCAGGCAGATTCTTTACCACTGAGCTACCAGGGACGTCCCCCTTCCTCTTCTCTTCTTCAAGTTGCATTAGAAACTCAGCATTCCACTACCCTTTCCTTACCCCACCTGCCAACTCAGTGCCTGCTTCTGTTCTTAGTTACTCACTTCTGAATTTGGGGTTTTCTCAGACCCTTCCCATATCCAGCATTTCCCACCATGGTCCAGTTAGGTTTTGGTCTCTCAACTCTGGCTAAATTTGATTTTTATGTAAATTTGATCCTGTCTTATCACATCTTTTCCAGAAATACTGCAAAAATAGTTTTTTTTTGAATGATGACATCCATCCCCATTTTCCAGATTTTGAAAATAGATTTATGCTTAATTTTATATTTCATTTGTCATTTCTGTGGAATTTGATGGAATGTGAGAGTCAAGCCCAGGGCTTAGCACATACCCACTGTGGACATAGTGGATTTCGTTATTTTTCATTGGCAGGAACGTACCTGCCTCTTTCACCAGTTTCTCTCTTGTTTGTTCCCCTTCCGCATCATTTCAGTAGTAGCAGCAGCTGTTAAATTGAGTACTATGGGCTGCATGTTATGTCAGAGCTGATTTAATTGTTCTTTCACTTTGTGCCCCCTGGGTACCAGGTGGACATTGTTTTGGTTATGCACTGCACTTAACAAACCACCCCAAAATGAGGTAGGCTAAAAGACACATTTAAAAAAATTTATGTATTTATTTGGATGCACCAGGTCCTAGTTGTAGCATGTGGGATCTTCGCTGCCACATGCAAGATCTTTGTTGAAGCATGCAGGATCTACTTCTCTGACCAGGGGTCAAACTTGGCCCTCCTGCATTGGAAATGAGGAGTCTTAGCCACTGAACCACCACGGAAGTCCCAAGACACGTTTATTCTTATGCCTTGTGGCCCTGTGAGTTCCCTGGCCTTAGCTACGTGGTTCTTGCTTGGTGTCTCTCATGTGGTCATCTGAAGGCTCGCTTGAGCTGGGTGCCTAAGTTGGCTTATGGCTGGCAGTTAACTCGAGTGACATTTTCATGTGGCTTGGGCTGCTCAAGGCAGGCTGGCTGGGTTCCTGGAGGATGTCTCCCAAAAATGAGCATCCCCAGAGATGGGAAATGGAAGCTCCTGGGCCGTGTGAGAGCTGTGCCCAGAATTGGCACAGCATCACTTCCACCATATTCCACCATAGGGCCTGCGTGGATTTAGTAAGGTGGGTTGATAGCCTCCATCTCTTGATGGGGAAGTGGCCAGGGCACATTGCAGATAAACATGTGGGAATGGGAGATACCGTTATGTTTGTCCTTTAAAATACATGAACTGACCCAGACACAAAGATGACCGATCCCAAGGCCATAGATCCTCAGACCTTCTGGGACAGAGGCAGGTGGATAAACAGACAGCCACAGTGCAGGTGGTAACGTGTTTTGAGAAGGGTGGGCACAGGCATGATGAGAGCAGTGTAGGGGATATTGGGCCCAGACTGGGCAAGTGCTTGTGTGGATGGGGAGGTCTGTTAAGAAAGGAGGCATCTTGGTGGGAATATCTCTGGAGCTGAGTCTTAAAGCACACGGGATCATTAGGTAGGTGAAGGTTCTGAAACGAGTTCTAGAGATCAATTGCACAACAGTATGAATGTATTTAACACGTTGAACTGCACACTTCAAAATGACTAAGATGGTTAAGTTTCATGTTATATGTATTTCGCCACAGTTGAAAAAAGAAAGCATAGGACCTGTTTGGCACAGCCTAAGGGAAAGGAAATCACTCTAGAGTCCTGAACACTTGATGTGTGGATTTGCTGATAGCAGCTGTAAGGAGATCTCTGGGCCTTTTACTTGCACTTTTGGAAGCTGTTATCTTTACACCAAAAGAATGGGTTTCCTGCTTGCTTTACACAGACGTCTCCCTTGGTGTAGTAACACCACCATGCATAGAAACTTGCTCCTTACTCTGAATTTTATTACAGCGTTTGGCTGACTGTCATTTCTGTCCTTTGCTTCCTTGGGTGATTTTGAGGACTGGCTGCTTTCCTGGGCTTGAATTTCATAGGAAGATGAAATTCACTGGGTGTGAATATTACCATCTGCTGTTAGTCTCAGCTGACAGAGGAAAAGCACGTGGGTCATTGAAGACAAATACAGGTGGGTCATGTCTCCTGCATCTTTGTTCTTGAGAGAAGTATTGATGACACCTAGGCATGGCTGAAGATCGAAGGAGGGGACACTAGTTCTATCACCAGCATTTTCTCATAGCTAATAAAGGTAGTTCAGCCCATCAGAGTCCCTGAACCATAGTGTTGTCACCCAGCCCACAGTCTCTCTTCTTACAGGGTCCTTCCTTGCTCTTCCCTGGTAGCTCTTGGGCTTCCCTGGTGGCTCAGATGGTAAAGAGTCTGCCTGCGGTGTGAGAGACCCGGGTTCAATCCCTGGGTCAGAAAGATACCCCGGAGAAGGAAGTGGCAGCCCACTCCAGTATTCTTGCCTGGAAAATTCCATGGACAGAGGAGCCTGGCAGGCTACAGTCCATGGGGTCGCAAAGAGTTGGACATGACTGAGCAACTTCACTTTCTTTTCTTTCCTTGTTCTTCTGGCTCTGAACAGAGCTTTGAAAAAGCCATTTTATTTTGTTGTTGTCCTGAATATTTTTTTAGTGTTGTTGTTCAGTTGCTAAACTGTGTCTAACTCTTTGTGATCCCATGGACTGCAGCACACCAGGCTTCCCTGTCCTTCATTATCTCCCTGAGTTCGCTCAAACTTGTGTTCATTGTGTCAGTGATGCCATCCAACCATCTCATCCTCCGTCTTCCCCTTCTCCTCCTGCCCTCAATCTTTCCCAGCATCAAGGTCTTTTCCAAGGAGTCGGCTCTTTGCATCAGGTGGCCTAAGTATTGGAGCTTCAGCTTCAGCATCAGTCCCTCCAATGAGTATTCAGGGTTGATTTCCTTTAGGACTGACTGGTTTGATCTCCTTGCTGTCCAAGGGACTCTCAAGAATCTTCTCATTTAGTATGGTATAGTAAAAACAGCATGACTTTAGAACCAGAGATAATCTTTTTAATCTGTACTAATTTGACAGGAGAAATGATATCTTGTTTTAATGTTGATTTTGTTGTTTAGTGTTGAAGTTGAACAATTATTATTTTTTAATTGAAATATAGTTGATGTGCAACAGAGTGATTCAGTAGGTCTTTTTTGTTGTCTGTCTTATATATAGTAGTCTGTATGTGTTAATCTCAGACTCCTAATTCATCCCTCCCTGCCACCTTTTCCCTTTGGTAACCATAAGGTGGCTTTCTATGTCTGTCAGTATATTTCTGTTTGGTATATAAGTTCATTTGTATAATTTTTTAAGATTCCACATATGTGCATGTGTGTAAGTTGTTCAGTCATGTCCAACTCTTTGCAACCCCATGGACTGTAGCCCGTGAGCCTACTTTGTCCTTGGGATTTCCCAGCGATATCATATGATATTTGTCTTTTTCTGTCTGACTTACTTCACTTAATATGATAATCTCTAGGTCCATCCATGTTGCTGCAAATGGCATTATTTCATTCTTTTTTATGTCTGCATAATATTGCAGAACAATTATTATTTATTGGCCATATTTACTATATTGTCCATTTTTATATCAGGCTCCGTCTGTCTTTAATATTGTTTTTCAGAACCCTTAATATGTTAAACAATCTGTGGTCATACATGTTCAAATCCTTTTCCCAGTTTGCTGTTTATATTTTTACTTTTATTGTTTTGTTGACATGGAGAAAAAATTGTTAAATCTGTTGCTCTTCTTTTATGGATTCTACTTTTGGTTTTGGGAAAACTCTGGAAAGTTTTTCCCAAGCACAATATTTTTTATACTATTCATCTAAATTAGGAACCAGCAAATGAAGTCTAAGAGGCTAACTCTGGCCAGCTACCTTGTTTTGTTTTAAATATATATAACTCATGAGTAAAGAATTGTTGGTAACTTTCTATTTTGAAATAATTATAATTCAGTCAATTATAGATTCACCAAAAGTGTATGTAAGAAGATTCCAGGTGCTCTTTGTCCAGTTTCCTCCAAAGCTAACATCTTGCTTAACGATACCAGCAAACTGCTGCTGCTAAGTCGCTTCAGTCATGTCCGACTCTGCGCGACCCCATAGACAGCAGCCCGCCAGGCTCCCCCATCCCTGGGATTCTCCAGGCAAGAACACTGGAGTGGGTTGCCATTTCCTTCTCCAATGCATGAAAAGTGAAAGTGAAGTCGCTCAGTCGTGTCCGACTCTTAGCGACCCCATGGACCGCAGCCTACCAGGCTCCTCCACCCATGGGATTTTCCAGGCAAGAGTACTGGAGTGGGGTGCCATTGCCTTCTCCGACCAGCAAATTAACATTGGTGCAATCCTCAGAACTCATCCAGATTTCACCCGTTTCACAGGCGCTCCTTTGTGTGTACACGCATGCCTGTTGTTTGCTCTAGGCGATTCTATCACGTGTGTAGATTCCTGTAACCAGAACCACCACAGTCAACATACAGGCTCTTCCACCACAGCGGGCTCCCTCCTCCTGCCCTTTAGTAACCATGCCCACCCTGTGCTCCATGACACCTGCAGTCCTAAGAGATTTTTAATGGCATTTTTAAATGACTGAAAAAAATTTATATTTCATGACATACGAAAATTAGTGAAATTCAGACTTCCGTGTCCATAACTGAAGTTTTATTGGAATGTAGCCACACCTATTTGTCCGCCTACTGTGTAAGACTACTGCTGTACCACAACAGCAGACTCGACTTGGTGCAGTGGAGACTGTGTGACCCAAAAAGCTGGAAATATTTACTGTCTGGTCCTTTACCAAAAAAGCTTGCCAGCCTCTGATATAAAACATCATCTGGTTATTTTTTTAATCTTGTGTTTCATTCTTTTTTAAACAATTTAAGGTATAGTCAATGTATTGCATTTAATTTGGTATATGACGTGATATTTATTTTTGCACTTGCTGTGAGGATATGACTCAATTGTTTCCTAGTTGGTTAACCAAGTTCTTCATCAGCATTTATTGACTAATCTGTCCTCTCCTCAATATTTGAAATTCCATAGTTATCATATACTAAAAACTCAGATCTGTTCCATCAGTTTAGATATTGACAGGATTAATTATTTGGGCAGAATGTATACTACCCAGGATCTCTCTGGGGATGAGCAGCCCTCACCTCCTGCATTAACACTAAGTGTTCAAGCCAGATGTACCCGTGCACAGTGTGACTGACCTCTCGGGTTTATTTCTATGTGCAGACCCTGTGATGGCTCTGGCTTGATTTTTCTGGAGCCCGTGGGGGATTGCTGATGACCGCATGGAGCTATTTGTTAATGGTTTCTGGTCCTTTATGTTGGTTGAATCTTCTCTGGAGCTGGCTGGCTCTTAAAAATTCCTTTAAGAGGCAAAGTCTCTGGCACTGCTGGATTGGGAATTTACTGGTTTGAAGGTGGTGGTGGGTCTCTTGTTGGGTAGGTCCTTGTTCCGAGAGATCTCCCGTGACCAGGGGCCAATGCGGGACAGCCATAGCCTCTGCTCTGGACTCTCAGGGCTGGGCTCCAGTTGTGCATTCTGCTTTGTGCTGGCAGAGTGACCTTAGGCCCATCCTCTAACCCTCCCTGGACCTCTTAGTAGGAACATGTATAATTAAGCTCACCCCCCCATCCCACCCCTGTATTATTTTGAGGGTTGAGATGTACCATGTCAAGCTTGCACAGTACTCAGCAGAGTATGAGCTTAAAATATTTGATTTCTTTGTTTTTCGTTGACTTAGAAGTGTGTGTGTATAGGTTTTTGTCTCAAAGTCCTGTGATCTTTCTCAGTCCCAAGAGTTTGCTTTCTGTTTTGGCGTTTTGTTTTGTTTTGAGTCACTTCATAGCCCAGGCTCCCAGGGCGCTCAGCTGGCTCTCTGTCAAAGGTGGGTTCAGCTGGCAGCCAGAACCCTCTGGCCAGGCGCTGGAACCAGGAGGTGCTGACAGTCTGCGGGCTGTTTGCTCATCTGGCCTTAAGTGGACGCTGGTGTGAGATTCCCCCCATGAGTTCCTGAATGAGCGTGCTGGCTGTGACAGAGGAAAAATGACCTGAGACAGGTATCCCGGAAGCAGGTGATGGAAGGTGAGTGGGTGGAGTCTGCTCGGTGGAGGCAGCCCCCCTCCCCGGGTAAGAGTGGCAAGTCCCTGGCCACCTTGGTGTGAGCCTTGCTGAGCACAGTCATTTTGGCAGGACTTGCCCTCTCGTCCCAGGGATGGGCTTCGTGGATTTAACCACAGCACACAGGGCTGTTGAGCTTCTGTTTACTCAGTTTTGCTAGAACTTCAGGAATGTCTAATCCTCTGTAATTTACCTGTGTTTGAAACATGATCCCTCTGGTGTGGCTGGACTGTTTTTTTTTCCTGCTGAGGAGACATTCATCAGAGTCTCCCAGGCCACCTGACCTTATTGTTGGTGACTCTTCTCACCTGTCCTTTCTTCTCTGTGGCATCTCCCACCTGGCTCAGGTACCACCGGGGGCAGGGCAGGGGAGGTGCACCTGGACAATTACAAGGGCTCCCTAAATGATCCCTCTCTCGTCTCCTGTTGCTTCCCCTCTCTATTTGATCTGTGTTTGTTTGTTTTTTTTTTCTGAGGTCTTTTTGAAAACCTTACATATGATTGCCTCTTTTCTTGCCCAAAAGCTTAGCCACTGCCTGTAGGGTGCACCGCACATCTTAAGCCTGGTGTTTGAGATCCTTCAGAGTCTGGAGCTCATCGGCCCTCCATGCCTTCTTTCCAGCCACCGCCCCTGGTTCAGCCCACGAGGCCAGTCCCCAGCTGTGTCCTTTGCCTCTTACTCTGTGTCTGTCCTGCTGAGGCCGCGCTCCACGCTGGGAACGCCTTGGCCCCACCTCGAGTGGCTCTTCACTGTGTACACGGGCTTTCACAGACAATCTCTGTACCCTCCGTGCTGCCTGGCCACCTGGATAGGTTGGCCTTGCCATTTTCCAGTGAGTGTTGGTGAATTCAAGTGGTTTTCTTGCTGCCGCAGAGCTGGTAAGAGGGCTGGGATGGCAGGGTGCCTCTCCGGAGCCGGCCTCAGAGCGCAGAGTTACTCTCGCTTTCTCTGGACCCCAGCACAGCGGTGTCCCCTTATTCGTGTATTTGTCTCACTATATCATGTTGCTGTTTGTCCTGGGTCCGTGCCACACCCGCACTCCACCCCAAAACTTGATTCCTCAAATTCCCCTGCTTCTAGAATAGAACCTGGCACTCAGTGGGAACTCGATAAATGTTTGTTTGGATGAAGACATGAATGAGTAGATTTTTTTCTTTCCATATCCTCTAATTTGTGGTTTGAGGGAGGCTGGTACCCTGGTAATTAGGGTACTTAAAACGCCTGTGTGTAGGAAAACATCTCTTTTGGCCTACAGAAGAAATAGAAAGTGGTCATTATTTTGTCCCATTCCCTCTGCCATCTCACAGAGATTCCTTGAAGTAAGATGCTGAAAACGTATTTAATTATATATGTTGTAGGAAGGTAATCTTTCAGCTAAATTTTGTCAAACAACAGCTATGCCTAAAAGTGGCTTTGAAGAAAGTTAACTCTCCCTTGATCTATCAGTCCCCGCCTCCCCACAACAACCACCTTAACTAAAAAGTAATACTAATCATCTTCCCTGTGGACAGTTGACGTTTTTCTCTGTTGTGTGTGAAGTGTTAATGAACGCATCTTGAGAAATCCTTGTGCCTATTGCTGTCTTGTATACTGGCTTCAAGACAAAGCTCCACGCCTCCCCGCGGGGATGCATACCCTCCAGCCTCTGCTGCACCCCCACATGGAAGCTGCCCCCTTTCTGACTTTGTTCTTATTTATCTATTCTTTTATTTATTTATTTATTTATTTTGGGCTGTGCTGGGTCTTGGTTGATGTGCAGGCTTCTCTCTAGTTGCAGTGAGCGGGGGCTACTCTTTTAGTTGCCAAACTCAGGCTTCTCATTGCAATGGCTTCTCTTATTTTTGGAGTGTGGGCTGTAGGCACACGGGCTTCAGTAGTTGCAGGGCAGGGTCTTAGTTGCTCCTCCGCATGTGGGATCTTCCTGGATTGGGGATCGAAGCTGCGTCCCCTGCATTGGCACGTGGATTCGTAACCACTGGACCACCAGGGAAGTCCCTGACTGTTTTATCCTCATAGTTCATAGGCAGATAAGGTCGCAGTATTTTTTTTTTTTTCCTGTCATTCGTTCCTTGACTTCTTTTATCTGTTTCTGCCCTTTATGCTTGTACCCGGTCTGAAATACTTCCCCTCATCCTTATATTAATATTTACAGGGCTCGTTTCCGCCTCTGGGCTCAGAACACCCACATAGGAGGGCCAGACCAACCGGCATGAAGCACGGGGCCCTTTTCTTGCATGTCTTTCGTTCCTGCCTTTCCCACACTTTCCTTGTCTGGTTACTTGGTTGTGAAACTCTCTTGAGCTGTTTTGGTGTAGAATGTCCTACTCTTGCTTTTTCTTTCACTCCTGGTTGTTTAGGACTGTGATCAGCTGGATGTTGAGTGCCTTCTTATTTTCCAGTAAATCCGTTCACCATGGAAATAAAGAGAGATCCCCCACGTCCCGGTCCAGTCCGAGTCATGTCAGTAGGAGTATGGGGATTAGATCTGGAGCAACCAGGTAGCCAGGTAGGTCTCAAGTCTGGAAATGCATCTGTACTTTTGGATGGGAGGTGGGCACGCTTCAGGCTTCTAAAAAGGATGCCATGGGGGTTCCGTATCTCAGGCTTTGAAGAATTTCTCAGAAAACCATCTCTTTTAGCTCCTCTGTGGTTAGATGCAGATTCCTGAATCAACACAACAGTGTTTAATGCCACAAGACTAATGTTGAGAGAATCCTATTAGGGAAAGAATCCTAATAGATCAAGCAACTGTGACCTATTTGAGTACAGTCACATATTTCCTTCTAATTTGACAAGTGCTCGCCTCAGGTTAGTTTTAGGCTTGGATGGAGGTTCAAGGGCATCCCTACCCCTAAAGGCAAGGGTCTGTGTGTCATAGATCGTTGAGTGTGAGAGTGCTCAGCTAAGGAGCACAGATAGTTGAGTGTGACAGTACTCAACTAAGGAGCGATTTGAATTTGGGGAGCTCATGAAGTTCAGATATACTTCAGCTTCCTTATTTAATTGACAGAGACAGTCTAGGAGCAGTGGGGCTTAACTTTGTCCCCCATGGGTACTTTTGGGACTCTAAAAAATGCTAGGTTCTCTCCAAAGAAAGATTCAGATTTACAAGGGCATGTGCAAAATCTTGCACATTATTTTTGGCATGGGATGTCTTTGGATTCTAGAGAAAGAGTCCCAATTATGGAGGAATGGTGAGCCTCAGGTCATTTTTGAGGATGAAACACTTTTAGTCTTGCTCAATGCACAAGGCTCTTTTAAGCACAGCTGAATGGTGTAAGCATGGCCTTAAGAGTAACCACTTCACTTGAATTGGTGGTGGAGTCTTGCCCTGGGCTGTTCCTCACTTGAGTGGTTTTGGTCCTTGAAAAGGGGTTTGGTCTGAGGTGATGATTAATCAACAAGTGTTTGATCACCTCTAGATATTCAACAATATAAGTCTATTGTTTTGTCTCAGCCCTTGTTCTGAAAACCAAGATGCTTCCCTTATCTTTCCGTAGGTGTCTGACTCATTACCTCACACTGAGTGCATTCCACGTGTGCGGTGCTGTGTCAGATGGTAACAAAAAACATGTCAGTTAGGACCAGTTTGTGAGGTGAACAAATGGTACAGTTAAGGAGTGTTGTGTGAAGGGTGGGAAAGAACTAACATATATAAGGGATGATGGTAACACATTCAGTTCAGTTCAGTTCCTCAGTCATGTCTGACTCTTTGCGACCCCATGAATCACAGCACGCCAGGCCTCCCTGTCCATCACCAACTCCTGGAGTTTACCCAAACCCATGTCCATCGAGTTGATGATGCCATCCAGCCATCTCATCCTCTGTCATCCCCTTCTCCTCCTGCCCCCAATCCTTCCCAGCATTAGAGTTTTTTCCAATGAGTCAACTCTTCGCATCAGGTGGCCGAAGTTTGGAGTTTCAGCTTCAACATCAGTCCTTCCAATGAACACCCAGGACTAATCTCCTTTAGGATAGATTGATTGGATCTCCTTGCTGTCCAAGGGATTCTCAAGAGTCTTCTCCAACACCACAGTTCAAAAGCATCAATTCTTCAGCACTCAGCTTTCTTCACAGTCCAACTCTCACATCCATACATGACTATTGGAAAAATCATAGCCTTGACTAGACGGACCTTTGTTGGCAAAGGAATGTCTCTGCTTTATAATATGCTATATTATGCTATCTAGGTTGGTCATAACTTTCCTTCCAAGGAATAAGCATCTTTTAATTTCATGGCTGCAGTCACCATCTGCAGTGATCTTGGAGCCCCCAAAAATAAAGTCTGACACTGTTTCCCCATCTATTTCCCATGAAGTGATGGGACCAGATGCCATGATCTTAGTTTTCTGAACGTTGAGCTTTAAGCCAACTTTTTCACTCTCCTCTTTCACTTTCATCAAGAGGCTCTTTAGTTCTTCTTCACTTTCTGCCATAAGGGTGGTGTCATCCGCATATCTGAGGTTATTGATATTTCTCCTGGCAATCTCGATTCCAGCTTGTGTTTCTTCCAGCCCAGCGTTTCTCTTGATGTACTCTGCATATAAGTTAAATAAGCAGGGTGACAATATACAGCCTTGACGTACTCCTTTTCCTATT
Organism: Giraffa tippelskirchi; assembly: GCF_054371585.1. NCBI lineage: Eukaryota > Metazoa > Chordata > Mammalia > Artiodactyla > Giraffidae > Giraffa > Giraffa tippelskirchi. Next base: position 216,408,881 of record NC_137275.1, read on the forward strand.
TGGAACCAGTCTGTTGTTCCATGTCCAGTTCTAACTGTTGCTTCCTGACCTGCATACAGATTTCTCAAGAGACAGATCAGATGGTCTGGTATTCCCATCTCTTTCAGAATTTTCCACAGTTTATTGTAATCCACAGAGTCAAAGGCTTTGGCATAGTCAATAAAGCAGAAATAGATGTTTTTCTGGAACTCTCTTGCTCTTTCGATGATCCAGCGGATGTTGGCAATTTGAAATCTGGTTCGTCTGCCTTTTCTAAAACCAGCTTGAGCATCTGGAAGTTCACGGTTCACGTATTGCTAAAGCCTGGCTTGGAGAATTTTGAGCATTACTTTACTAGCATGTGAGATGAGTGCAATTGTGCGGTAGTTCGAGCATTCTTTGGCATTGCCTTTCTTTGGGGCTGGAATGAAAACTGACCTTTTCTAGTCCTGTGGCCACTGCTGAGTTTTCCAAATTTGCTGGCATATTGTGTGCAGCATTTTCACAGCATCATCTTTCAGGATTTGAAATAGCTCAACTGGAATTCCATCACCTCCACTAGCTTTGTTCATAGTGATGCTTTCTAAGGCCCACTTGACTTCACGTTCCAGGATGTCTGGCTCTAGGTGAATGATCACACCATCGTGATTTTCTGGGTCGTGAAGATCTTTTTTGTACAGTTCTTCTGTATATTCTTGCCACCTCTTCTTAATATCTTCTGCTTCTGTTAGGTCCCTACCATTTCTGTCCTTTATCGAGCCCATCTTTGCATGAAATGTTCCCTTGGTATCTCTAATTTTCTTGAAGAGGTCTCTAGTCTTTCCCAATCTGTTGTTTTCCTCCGTTTCTTTGCATTGATCGCTGAAGAAGGCTTTCTTATCTCTCCTTGCTCTTCTTTGGAACTCTGCATTCAGATGGGAATATCTTTCCTTTTCTCCTTTGCTTTTCGCTTCTCTTCTTTTCCCAGCTATTTGTAAGGCCTCTTCAGACAGCTATTTTGCTGTTTTGCATTTCTTTTCCATGGGGATGGTCTTGATCCCTGTCTCTTGTAAAATGTCACGAACCTCTGTCCCTAGTTCATCAGGCACTGTGTCTATCAGATCTAGTCCTTTCAATCTATCTTGAATCCTTACACCCTCTGTGTCATAGATGGAGAAACTGGGGCTCAGAGAGATTGAGTACCTTACTCCAGGCCTGGTGAGGAGCAAAGCCAGAATTCAAGCCCAGTCATTTGGGCTCTAAGCCAAAGTCTTCCTTCCTGCCTTGCCTCTTCTTTTAATGACCAGAGGTAGATGGAGTGCCTTAGGGTTGGGAGAGTATAGAAATGAGACCCTTAGACTGAATATCCCCAGTAGGTCTTTTTTTTTTTTTTACTTAAAAATTTTATTTGGCTGAACTGGATCTTAGTTGCAGTTTGTGGGATCCAGTTCTCCTGACCAAGGAGCGATCCCAGGCCCAAGCATGGAGTCTTAGCCACTGGACCACCAGGGAAGTGCCCCCAGTAGGTCTTCATGAAACGTTGTTTCTCCTCTGTTGATTACCATCCACCATGTAGCTTTTTCTCAGCTGGTCTTCTGGAGCTCTTTATGTGCCCGTGTGCCTCACTCGCATTGTTCTGTGGAGTGTCTGGGTTATGTGGAGTACCACAGCACTAGATGGGAGAGCAGAGACCTGAAATCCTCCCATTGCTGCCTGCGTGACCTCCTACATGCAACTTCTGAGTCTTTTCTTATAAGTGACACAAACAACTAGGCTGATCTGAGGGATTCTCCACCCCAGACCCCTACGTGATTTTGATGTAGAAATGTCAGGGAGGAATGCCTTTACTGCTGAGCTTTCAGTTGGCAGAATGCATCAAGGTGGGAAGAAAAGAGGTTTTCAGAGAGATTTTTAGAGTTATGTTCTCTTTGTTGGGTACTTTGGCTGAGGTTTAATTCATGTGTGCAGAAATGGCCTGGCCTTTTCATTCCTCCACATCATGCATGTACTTGACCAGCAACAGAGTTAGAACCTTTGTCAGTGTGGGTCCTAGGTATCATTCAGTTAGGGACAAGCTTGCAGAAATACCTCTCCTCCTTCAGTGGTAGTGATTTCTCAGCCTGGAATGTCCAGACCAACCTCTCCCACTATCTTGTTTTTCTGTTCAGCATATTTTCTTGCTCCTCTCGAGTTGCCCCAGCAGCCTTCATTTTGCGTGGACCTCCATCGTATCCCATGTTGTTTTGCATCATAGGTAGAGGTTTTTGTGGCCACGGTCCAAGCCAAATTGAGTCATCTAAACACAGGTATCACATCCTTGTAGCTCTGTGTCAGCACTTTGACTAATGTGTGTTAAATGTTTCACTCTGTGGTTGAACAGTATATCCTCTTTAGAAGAATGGTAAGAGATCATGTTTAAATTTATCTGAGAGTAGGAGAAAAACCTTTCCTCCCAAGAATCGCAGGAATGTCTGGAGAGTCTTAGAAAAAGCTGGTAGTAGACGTTGGAAGCTGAGCTGAAGAATGGGCGTGGGCTCTTGCTCTCCATTTGTAATCTTGTTGGAGGTTGTCTTTTGGGTCAGGCCGGTAGAGGATTTTACTTGAAGGGAGTTTTTCTAATAGAAAAGCTGGGGAAACAGTTTCAGTTGAAATGACTTTATTAACCTACAAATAATTAAAAGTGATCTCTTAACCCATGTCTAAAGAAGAGTCTTTCCCTTATAAGTAATGCTCCAGAATCCGAAGTGGGAAAATGTAAGTCTTTTCAGGGAAGATGCTAACCTAGACATCACAGACTGCTGGGCTGTGGGAACTTGGGGACACTTGTGCAAGCAACCTTGGAGGTTTTAGAGAATATTGGAGATGAGATTCTAGGGCAGGGGTGGAAAGGAAGGAAGACTGAACTTCTGCTGATGAGCAAGTAAGAGTTCTAGGACTTAGGTCACATGGTTAAGATGAATTTTATGTAACTGCCTAAAAAAAAAACTGTACCTCTTAAAATTCCATGTTCTTACACTATTTCCATGTTCCATACACTATTTCCTGCCCAGATTAAAAAAAAAAAATTGCATAGACATTTTTGGGACTTCCCTGGTGGTCCAGTGATTAAGATTCTGAACTCCCAATACAGGGGGGGTTTGATCCCTGGTCGGGTAACTAAGGCCCTTCATGCTTTGTAGCTCAGCCGCAAAATAAATTGCATAGACATTTTTATAATTATATGTATTAGGCTTGCTGTGGTAGTGAACAGCTCCCAAAATACAGAGGTTTGCAGCAAGCATTCATTTCTAGGTCAAGTTATGTGTTGGTGGCTATTAGTCCGTTGCTATGGCTCTTTTCCACAAGTCTCCGTTCTGAAAGCTCAGCCTGTTTGGTACGTGCTAGTTTCAGAGCAGAGGAGAGAAGAGACCGTGAGAGCTGATGGAAACATGCTGTTGCTCTTAACGTGGCTGCTCCCATCTGGTGTAGGTCACATTTGCTCATGCACTATTGGCCGAAACAGGTTACTTAGGGAGTGGGGATGAGCCTTCCTGGCGGCAGTCACTTGGCATTAGTGAGGGTATATAATCCTCTTAAAGGTATGGAGTGAATAATTGCGAACGATAATACAGTCTACCATACGGTTTGGTTTCTGTCCTCTCCTTTTGTAGCTGAACCACGTAGTAAATGCCTTACCTGGATTTAGACTTACCATTTCAGAATGCTTTAAATGCATTTTCTCCCTATTATGGGTATCACAATTTTAGATTAATTTTTTAAAAAACCAACCTTTTGCCAGAAAGTGATGTGGTACATCACTGCATGTTTGGCTTGAATGATTGCAGTGCACGGAGCCCTGTTGTACATTGTTGCTTTAGCTCAAGTCTCCAGAGCGATATGAATAAAGGGGTGATATTAGGTATCAGAGTCTTGTTTCTGAATTTAATAGACAATGCCTTCAGGGTTTCATATTACTTCCTTCTTTAAAACTATATTACTGAGATCCAATTCACATACTCCAAAATTCATCATTTTAAAGTATACAATTGAGTGGTTTTTAGGGTACTCACAGCGCTGTGCAGCCATCATTAATGTTGAATTCTAGATTATTTTGTCACCCAAAAAATAAACCTCGTATTTATTGTGTTCACTCCCATTTCCTCTTGCCTCCAGCCCCTGGCAACCAAAAGTCTGCTTTCTGTCTCTCTGATTTGCCTGTCTGGCAAATTATATAATTCCATATAAATGGAATTATGCATGTGGCCTTTCATGTCTGGCTTCTTTCACTTAGAGCAGTGTTTTCAAGGTTCATAGCTGATGTTTTCTGATATATACTCTTTAACATATTTAGGGATCTTTTTTTTCTTAATTAGAGGTTTTAATGGAATGAGTGATATTTACCAGTGAATGATGCCAACAAACATTTTGGCAGATGTGGGAATGATTATAATTGACAGTGATCAGTTAATGTAATACATAGCATTATAACTTTCTTAATGTTAAATAATTTTTGATTTCCTGGAGAATGTTGGACTCAACCCTGATATATTATTTTTCTTTCTTTCTTTTAAAAAACAATTCTTTTAATGTACCATTTGCTGTTACTTTATTGACAAAGTTTACACTTAATCTAATTTCCTTTTTTTGTCCTACTATTTTAATATCATATATTCCCTGATGGCTCAGACAGTAAAGAACGTGCCTGCAATGCAGGAGACCCTGTTCAATCCCTGAGTCAGGAAGATCCCCTGGAGAAGGGAATGGCCACCCACTCCAATGTTCTTGCCTGGAGAATTCCGTGGATAGAGGAGCCTGGCGGACTACTGTCCATGGTGTTGCAGAGTTGGATGCGACTAACACTTTCAATTTTTCATAGGTAACTCCTATAATAAAATGATTTGAAACCTTCCTCATTTTTTAAAGTGTTTTGGAGTGTTTGACCAAAACAGAGCTTTTTCCTTGAGGCTAATTAGAGCTCAGCTGTAAAGCCATTGGGACTTAGCTCACCTTTCAGTAAAAGTTCTCTGACAACAGTTCTGAGGTTATTTATTTGTTTAGGTTTTCTAGCTCAATTTAATTTCTCCTTGGCTATACATTTTCCTGCAAAGTCATCAAATTCATAGAGACTTACAGATTTATTAACATAGCTATTCGTAGCACATCCTTATAATTTATAATCATACATAGAGGTAAGATTTAAACCGTTATTGCCTGCTCATTTTCCTCCTCTTTCTATATTGATCAGGCTTCCTAAGTGTTAGTTTATGTAATTCGTCTTTTAGACGAATTAAATTTATAACTTAAAAAATTTAAAAAAAACACATTTTTTGGCCAGGCAGCATGTAGGACCTTAGTTCCCCGACCAGGGATTGAACCTGTGCCCTCTGCCTTGAAAGCGCAGAGTCCTAACCACTGGATTGCCAGGGAAGTCCCCTGTTTGTTTTCAATTTATGCTTTAATTTTTGTAATCCCTCTTCTACTTTCTGTTGACTTTTCTTTTTAAATGAGAGTACAGAGTAAATGTGAACTAAAGTGTACTGTTTCATGGGATAAATATTTTTCAAATGTATACATTTATCTGCTCTTAAGGACTGTTGCTTTCCTCATGTTTCAGCTTTCTTGGGTCTGAATGATGAGTTAATATAGGCTGGATAGATTTTTTGGTTTTCTTGGGTCTAAGGAGGTAATACAGGCCTGCTAGTTGCCTCTCACCAGAACAGGTGAGTAATTGGATACCCTGCTTGCACTTGATGTTACATTTTTCTTCTTGGACTATAGGTTGAGTTGAGTGACCAGTTGACAGATCAGTTGAGTGGTCTCTCTGTGGGAAAAAGCCCTAGAAGAAAGAAAGCCAGGGTCAGGGACGGTCGGTTAAGAAGATGTGGCTTGGTTCCTCTTGTTGTTTGTGTCCAGTATAGCCTGGCCTCTGCCTTGTTTTAGGTGCTCTCCTCATCTCGTAGCTGCTGCTAAGTCGCTTCAGTCGTGTCCGACTCTCTGTGACCCCATAGATGGCAGCCCACCAGGCTCCACCGTCTCTGGGATTCTCCAGGCAAGAACACTGGAGTGGGTTGCCATTTCCTTCTCCAATGCATGAAAGTGAAAAGGGAAAGTGAAGTCGCTCAGTCATGTCCGACTCTTTGCGACCCCATGGACTGCAGCCTGCCAGGCTCCTCCATCCATGGGATTTTCCAGGCAAGAGTACTGGAGTGGGGTGCCATTGCCTTCTCCGTCATTTCGTAGAGTCCAGCCTTTTCAGAATGTGCAATGTTGCTTCCTCTGTGCTTGGTGGACCCATCCAGGGCAGCTGACTTCATGAAGGTGCAAGCAGGCACCTTCTTGTTTCTCTGACTTTTCTTTTGTTCAGGATGCCTTGAGAGTCTCTGGCAGGCTCTTCGGAAGCTAGATCATCGTGGTGCCCACATTTCTCTAACGGTACCAAAAAGAGAAACTGCAGTATCTTAGCATGACTTGTTTTCATTACGTCCGTGTTGGCTCCTAATGTATACTCTTTCTTTCCTAAACTCTGTGTTTAATATAGCAATAGAATTTTACTGATGACTTCCATTAGTTTAATAACCTGTCTTGCAGTTGGCTGACCATGATGTTGGATCTTTTTACTGAAATTCTTTGAATAAGGGGAGTTTCCAAAGTGGCCTAGTTATGTATTTCTCTTCCTAAGTAAAAAGGGGCAGCTGGGAGAAGAAATTCTCTTATAACTGAAACTGCATAGTAAGAATTGATCATTTGGAGCAATGAGAAGTTTTCATTTATTTGTCCACTCTGTAGTTGTAACTCTCACAAGGGGTACTGTAGATAGATCTATTGTTACAGTGAAATGTTAACAAAGATGTGGTTAAGGCAGGGACTGTGACTCTAGGTGTAATTTTAACTTTCAGCAGCATTTATTGTTTACTGTGAACCCAGCCCCATAGTCTATAAGGGTATGCAGGAATACATGCAGACAAGTTGACTTGTGTGTGTGTGTGTGTGTGTGTGTGCGAGAGAGAGAGAGAGTATTTTAATAGTGATGTAGAGCCTACCATGTTCCAGGTACTGTTCTCCAGTTGCCCATATGTTAACTCAATCTCATTACACCCATTTTATAAGTGAGGAAATCGGGGCATAGAGAGATTAGGAATTTGCTGAAGTCATGCTGCTAGTAAATAGTGGAACCGGGGTTCAAAACCAGGCAGTCTGGCTAGGTTGGCCTGTTTCATTCTCATTCAACTGGCATTTATTGAGTATGTTATATTGGCAAGAGATTGAGTTGGATCCTTTCCAAAACTCATTCATTCATCAAATACTTACTGAGTACCTACTATGTGTCAGAGAACAGAGGGGTAGACAAGACAAAGTCTCTGCTCCTGTGGAACTTATGGACTGGTGGGGAGTCAGACAGATAATCAGTTAATATACAATACATTTTCAGAGAGAGGTGAGTCCTGCGATGAAAATAAAGCCAGGGAAGGGACTGGAAAATGCTGGAGGGGTGCAGGGCTATTTTTAGATTTTTGTGGGCTGAGAAGGCCTCTCTGAGTGGGTGTCATTTGAGCAAAAACCAGTTTGAGGAGAAAAGCCAGCCCAGTGGCAATCGGAGCGGGGAGAGCCATGTGCAGGCAGAGTGAGCTGCAAGCATGAAGGCCCTGAGGTCAGGATAAGCCAAGGCCAGAGTGTGTAGAGCAGGATGAGCTGAGGGGAAGGGGAGGATGTCTGGAAGGAGGTCAGAGACAGTGATCAGATCATGCTGGCCCTGCTGGGTTATGGGAGGGAATCTGGATTTTATTCTGAACATGAGAGGATGGAAGTCTTGGAGAGTTTTGAGCCAGTGTGTGTATGTGTGTGTGTGACGTGTTTTCATTGACATTTTTAGAACACATTCTGGCTGCACTAAGGAGGACTGACCATAAGGTAGCAGCAAGGAAACAGGAGGCTTTTGCGTTGAGCCAAGGGGCTCTCTCACTTCTCCCATCCTGTAATTCACGTTAGTTGCAAAGGCATGGGTCTCCCACAGGGCCTGCTCAGGTCTCAGTGAAGCAGACATGCTGCCCAAGGATTCCAAGGGCAGAGAAGTCAGGTCACTGAGTCCACCTGACCCCCTGCCCTTCCTCTGAAGATTTTCATATATTCTCTTTATGTTTGTTCCTCATGGGGACAGTATCTTGAGAGGGGTTATCTGGGGAATAATGTGTATTCAGACCCTAAGGGAAAATGTTTGCATTCCTGGACTTGTTTTAAAAACAAGATGCTTTGTGTTTACCCAAAAGGATTTATGGCCTGAGAATGGAGACAGGGGACAGTGTTGGGTTGGGGAACGCTACACAAAGGGGATTCAGCTTGATCACACCCTTGACCCCAGAAGCCTGGGCTCAACTCAGCAGAGTGATGACTGGCCTCCATACGTTTGAACACAGTCCTCAACTTTTTCGAGTCTGCTTCCTCATTGGTAGAGATAGTGTGTGCCTGCTAACCTCACAAGGTTGATTCAGGGGGCAGTGAAATAGGAATGTGGAAGCCCTGTGCACAGATGTGCCGTGGAACTCGAAGACGGTAGCGTCCCTTTTTAGGAAATTCCAGGCATATCGCTCATTAGCTGTGCATATCTGCTCACGTAATACCCCAGGGAACACCTTGTAGGATGGGTACAGGTGTTTTCCCTGGTCGTGTAGTCATAGAGGAAAGAATCTGCTATGTGACAAGGTCTGGTTGACGTGGTCTTGTCCTCCCCAAATCCCACTAATTGACTTGAGAACTGAAGTTCCCACTGTCTGGCCAAGACTTTTCAGACCTTCTTGTGGCTGTTCCTGGAGGGTTATTGACTGAGGTCCCCAGAGCAAAGGTTAGGGGAGTTGGCTGGAGTCATGGGGGGACCTGCAAACAAACAGATAATCACGCACACACACAAACAAGGCACAGTTACAGTTGTCGGGGATGCAGTGCTTGTGGATAACTTATATATGTAAACAAATGATTAAAACTATGAAAATTGCTTCCACGGATGCATCTTCAAGGTATTGAGAAGGCAGTGGGCGTGGATCCAGGAAGGATTCCAAGAGGGTGTCATTTGGGCAGATTCCTGTGAGATCCTTGGAGCCCCCTGCATAGAAAGAGGGGTGTGTATATGCCGTGCAAGCCATGATGAGCAACAGGAAACAGCATAGTGAGTTCCAGGATCAGTTCAGGCCAGATTGTGGAAAATTGCTGTCTGAGCTGACTTATCTGACTCCAGGTTTTGAATTCTTTCATTCTTTTGTGCAATGTTTAGCCGTAGATGATGAAGCTTTTCTGAGGCCCAGTGAGCTAGAGTTGATAAAAAAAAATCAGAGGGGGCCCCTCAATGTCTAGTTGAGTGTCTTGTCTGAAGTCAGCATTTAAATATTTACTGAAGAGATAAAGATGTGATGGTTGTCTCAGAGCTCCAGCGATGTCCTCTCGTGGATCCCTAGACCCTGGGTTAGGGACACTGCATACCCCATGGCATCAGTGTGCTGAGGAGGCAGTTTGCAGGATACTGCTGTATCAAGGTTCTGTGGTCCACACGAGAGCAGCTGCTGAGGGGCTTGCCATCCCAGCTACAAGCCCCTTGACTGAGAAGTGGAGGAGTGGGGTCCATTCCCACTGAATATCTTCTGTGAAATGGTACCCTTTCAGGTATTAAAAAAGTATTTTTGATGGCTTATGTTAAGCATGTGATTAAGTTATCTGTGGTCAGGGAGACAAAGGAAGGTGCTTGTTTTGTTTACTTTCCGTCACCCATTGAGTTGGGTAACATTGCCCTTGACCCCAGACTGTGCTTCTCTCTGCCTTGTTCCAGACCCTGTTCCCAGATGTGCCATGTTCAGCTGGAGCTCATGGATATGATGGCTTGGTTGACTTTTCATTTCCTGTATGTTCTTTTCTCTGGGGGCTAAGTCATATGCAGCCTGCACACAAGAAGACATCATTCGGAGGAAAGCACCTCCCCGCCCCCAGCCTGTGATCTGACTGCCCCACAGGTCAGGAATGCAGAAAACATTCCTGACCAAGGCCCTTTGCTTAGTGTCATGTCATTTGCTTGCCATATTCCTTACTTTTTGCCTTCTAATTTTTCCAAGGTGACATTCAGAGGCTTTCACATCTGCTAGGACAGGGTTTTGTTCTCTTGTCAAATCTTAAAACCAGAAAAGCAGCAGGAGCATAAGGTAACTGGAAGAAAAGCAGAAAAGGTAACTGGAAGACTGCATGTTTTTTGATATTAAAGGGACATAATTGATTCAAGTGGCTTCCTGCTGAGACCTAAGAAGAAAGAAGTCCCTAAGTTTTTAATCTTTCCTTCCCTTTCTTTTCTGGCACTTGCTCTCCCCACCTCCTTTAAGGTTTTCTATTGTGGAAAATTTTAAACAAATATGGAAGAGGAGAGAGTTTATAATGAATCTGCAAGTACCAGCTTCAGTAATGATCAACTTTGGTGCATCTTGACTCTTTGTGACCCCATGGACTGTAGCCCACCAGACTCCTCTGACTGTGGAATTCTCCAGGGAAGAAAGAATACTGGAGTGGGTGGCTATTCCCTTCTCCAGGGGATCTTCCTGACCCAGGGGTTGAACACGGGTCTCCTGCTTTGCAGACAGTTTGTTTACTGTCTGAGCCACCAGGGAAGCCCATTACCCACCTATCTGTCCTTAATTAAACAAATGTTAATACCACACATTCTATCATTTAATCTATGAATACCATAGTTACATGTTACTAAAAGATGAAGACTTTGTAAAATCATCATACTTTCATTACCACACCTAATAATTCCTCCATGTCATCAAATAATTATTTGATATTAAAATTTTCATGAATATCCAAAAATGTTTTAACCCTGTGTTTTAATCAGGACCCATTGGAACTGTTGATAGATCTCTTAAATTTCTTTACATCTATAGGTGTTCTTTCCATCTCTTTCTCTTTTTTTTCCTTGCAGTTTATTTATTGAAGAAACTGCATCTTTAGTTCTCTTTAGTTTCACATAGTGTAGATTCTGCTTATCATGTCCTTGTAGATTGTTTTAACATGTTCCTCACTCCTCTGTGTTTCCTATAAATTGATGTTGTGTCTAGAGCTTTGTTCAGGATATAGATTCAGTTTCCTGGGAAGCATACTTAATAGATAGTGGTGTGAACTTATTCCAGGTATATAATGTTTATCTCTTCATGATGGTTGGTTGAGTTTTCAAATGTGTTAGGTATTTAAGAGGGTTCTGGCCCTTTAATGTTCACCTGGGCGGTCTTGAGAAGGTGGGGAAATGAGAGAATGCGGTGTGCTCAGGAGTTCCTTCTCTGTCCAAGTCTGATGATGCAGGTGGCTCTTAGGTTCTCTGTCCCTGAACTATTGGTTCCTGCGGCACTGGGAGATGAATCAACAGGATTTGGTGGAGAGCACTGCCTGTTGTGTGTTTGTTTTGGTCATAAAAGGCTCTGTTCACTTAAGAAATGTTAAGAAAGGAGAGGATCAGATTCTCTGAAAGTTGTCTTTGTATTTAGAGATGTTTCTTGCTTTGGCTACACCAGCCACTTTTGCTGGTGTTCTCTAGGAGAGTGTTTCAGCTCATGTATCAGGTGATTCTTTTCTTCCCTCAGGATCTCATTTTGCCCAATGGCGGTACTCCAGCAGGCACTGCGAGTCCAGCTTCTTCATCTTCCCTTCTCAACAGACTTCAGCTTGACGATGACATGGACGGTGAGACCAGAGACCTCTTCGTCACGGTTGATGATCCTAAGAAGCATGTCTGTACCATGGAGACCTACATCACGTACAGGATCACCACCAAAGTAGGTCCCTTTGTTCTCTCCCACCTTGTGTGCAGGGTCTTGGAGAAGTGGTCCGACCGCCAGGATTCCTGCCTTTTCTTTTTCCCTCCCTCTGCACAGCTCTGTTCACCTTTATCACGGTTGTGGGTACAGCTTTTTTGGAGAGTGGATATATTCAGATTTAAAAGGATTATATGTAAGTTTTTTCTTTTATCTTAAAATGGAGGAGAAATTGTGACTCTAGTCTTTCAAATTTAGTCACAGAAAGTAAGACACTTACTTTCTATGCTGATAGTGTTTAACATGTTAATATCTCATTACTTTCTCTCTCTGTTTTTTTTTTTTTTTTTTTTTGGCTGCACTGTGTAACATGTGGGATCTTAGCTCCCCAAACTGGGATTGAACCTGAGCCCCCTGGACTGCCAGGGAATTCCCAGAATCTCTTTACTCTTGAAATTTATGAGTGATTGTATCAACCTGAAGCTCTGTGATGAGACCATGATTTTAATCTGGTGTCATTAGACTTGATGTCAAAAAAGGATGGGAACTAATATTTATTGACTTTCTGCCATGTGCCACTGTGTTACTGCCTGGTCTTTTCTGCACTGGTTGACATTTGAAAATTTGTATATGCACATGTGCTAACACAGTTTTCCCCCATCTCTTTTGCCACTAGGTAATATTCCTCAGCATTGCTAGGTGCTTCAACGTGTATTATGTCCTCGGAGGTCCTAGGTTGATACGTGTATTCCCATGAATCATTTCTAGTTACTTATTATTTTTCCCCTTGTTGTTGTTCAATCACTAAGTCATGTCTGACTCTTTGAGACCCCATGGACTGTAGCCAGCCAGGCTCCTCTGTCCATGGGATTTTCCAGGCAAGAATACTGGAGTGGGTTGCCATTTCCTTCTCCAGGGGATCTTCCCTACTCAGGGATCAAACCTGCGTCTCCTACATTGCAGGTGGGTTCTTTACCACTGAGCCACAAGGGAAGCCCTGGAAAAACCAGAACTTTGACTATATGTACCTTTGTCAGCATTTTTCACCCTGCTGCTGCTGCTGCTAAGTCGCTTCAGTCGTGTCCAACTCTGTGCGACCCCATAGACAGCAGCCCACCAGGCTCCGCCGTCCCTGGGATTCTCCAGGCAAGAACACTGGAGTGGGTTGCCATTTCCTTCTCCAGTGCATGAAAGTGAAAAGTGAAAGTGAAGTCGCTCAGTCGTCTCCGACTCCTAGCGACCCCATGGACTGCAGCCCACCAGGCTCCTCCATCCATGGGATTCTCCAGGCAAGAGTACTGGAGTGGGATGCCATTGCCTTCTCCAGGGGATCTTCCCTACCCAGGGATTGAACCTGTGTCTCCTACATTGCAGGTGGGTTCTTTACCACTGAGCCACAAGGGAAGCCCTGGAAAAACCAGAACTTTGACTATATGTACCTTCATTGGCATTTTTCACCCTGGGGTCAACTTATTTTTTAGCCTGTAGTTAGTGAAATGCAAAACCTGGTTTTCTTGAATTTGTGCTCTAAACAGCTGAATGGCAAGGTGACCACCTTGCTGGCACAGCAGTGCTCGCCTGGCTTGACGCTGCCCTGCCCCGCAGCGTGCCTCCCTGTCATCGGGTTCTCAGGCTGACGCGGTCCTGCAGCTCACCACGCTCTGCTCTGCATCCTCTCTGCCCTCCCTTCCCCTTTCTCTATTGTGCTCTTACTTCTGTCTCTTTTCCTGGGGTTATTTTATTTTCTCTTAAGTCAGGATTATCTCAGGATAATCTCTTCCAAGTTCCAGTCCCATATTTTCCCTTGGCTCCAAGGACAACACCTCAAGGCTGAACTAGTGGCAAGGTTCAGTTTTTACTTCTTACTGTGAATTCCACTTCTGACCTCAAATCAAAGTCCTTTTCCTCTCCTGTTTCAAATAGTGACATGAGGTTTAATACCTTGGTGATTCATCTGGAGCCTTCTTTCTGAGTGTTGTATGAAAAGGATACTTAGGGATATGTGAAAAGGAGAAAAGGAAGGATATATCCATCTGAATGCAGAGTTCCAAAGAATAGCAAGGAGAGATAAGATAGCCTTCCTCAGTGATCAATGCAAAGAAATAGAGGAAAACAACAGAATGGGAAAGACTAGAGATCTCTTCAAGAAAATTAGAGATACCAAGGGAACATTTCATGCAAAGATGGGCACAATAAAGGACAGAAATGGTATGGTCCTAACAGCAGAAGGTATTAAGAAGAGGTGCAAGAATACACAGAAGAACTATGTAAAAAAGATCTTCATGACTCAGAAAACCATGATGGTGTCACCACTCACCCAGAGCCAGATATCCTGGAGTGTGAAGTCAAGTGGGCCTTAGGAAGCATGACTGCAAACAAAGCTAGTGGAGGTGATGGACTTCCAGCTGAGCTATTTCAAATCCTAAAGGATGCTGCTGTGAAAGTGCTGCACTCAATATGTCAGCAAATTTGGAAAACTCAGCAGTGGCCACAGGACTAGAAAAGGTCAGTTTTCATTCCAATCCCAAAGAAAGGAAATGCCAAAGAATGTTCAAACTACTGCACAATTGCACTCATCTCATGCTGGCAAAAAAGAAAGAGGGAAGGAAGGGAAGGGAGGGAAGGGAAGAAAGGAAGTGAAGTTGCTCAGTTGTGTTCAACGTTTTGCAACCCCATGGACTGTAGCCTACCTGGCTCCTGCGTCCATGGGATTTTCCAGGCAAGAGTACTGGAGTGGGGTGCCATTTCCTTCTCCAGGGGAACTTCCCAACCTAGGGATCGAACCCAGGTCTCCTGCACTGCAGGCAGATGCTTTACTGTGTGAGCCACCAGGGAAGCCCACATGCTGGCAAAGTAATGCTCAAAATTCTCCAACATAGGCTTCAACAGTATGTGAACTGAGAACTTCCAGATGTTCAAGCTGGATTTAGAAAAGGCAGAGGAACCAGAGATCAAATTGCCAACATCTGTTGGATCAGAGAAAAAGCAGGAGAATTCAAAAAAAAATCTACTGCTGCTTCATTGACTATGCCAAAGCTTTTGACTATGTAGATCACAACAAACTGTGGAAAATTCTTAAAGAGTTGGAAAACCAGACCACCATACCTGCCTCCTGAGAAACCTGTAGGCAGGTCAAGTAGCAACCGTTAGAACCGGGCATGGAACAGCGGACTGGTTCTAAATTGAGAAAGGAGTATGTCAAGGCTGTATATTGTCAACCTGCTTATTTATGCAGAGTACATCATACAAAATGCTGGGCTGGATGAAGCACAAGCTGGAATCAAAATTGCAGGGAGAAATATCAATCACCTCAGATATGCAGATGACACCATCCTTATGGCAGAAAGTGAAGAGGAACTAAAGAGCCTCTTGATGAAAGTGAAAGAGGAGAGTGAAAAAGCTGGCTTAAAACTCAACATTTAGAAAGATCATGCTAAGATCATGACATCTGGTCCCATCAGTTTATGGCAAATAGATGGGGAAACAATGACAGTGACAGATTTTATTTTCTTAGGCTCCAAAATCACTGCAGATGGTGACTGCAGCCATGAAATTAAAAGATGCTTGCTCCTTGGAAGAAAGGCTATGACCAACCTAGACAGCATTTTAAAAAGCAGAGACTACTTTGCCGACAAAGGTCCATCTATCTAGTCAAAGCTATGGTTTTTCCAGTAGTAATGTATGGATGTGAGAGTTGGACCATAAAGAAGGCTGAGCACTGAAGAATTGATGCTTTTGAACTGTGGTGTTGGAGAAGACTCTTGAGAGTCCCTTGGACTGCTGCTGCTAAGTCACTTCAGTCGTGTCCGACTCTGTGCGACCCCACAGACGGCAGCCCACCAGGCTCCCCCGTCCCTGGGATTCTCCAGGCAAGAACACTGGAGTGGGTTGCCATTTCCTTCTCCAATACATGAAAGTGAAAAGTGAAAGTGAAGCCCTTGGACTACAAAGAGATCAAATCAGTCAATCGTTAAGGAAATCAGTCCTAAATATTCATTGGAAGGACTGATGCTGAAGCTCCAGTACTTTGGCCACCTGATGTGAAGAACTGACTTATTGGAAAAGACCCTGATGCTGGGAAAGATTGAAGGCAGGAGGAGAAGAGGATGACAGAAGATGAGTTAGTTGGATGGCATCACCAACTCGATGGACATGAGTTTGAGCAAGCTCCAGGACTTGGTGATGGACAGGGAAGCCTGGTGTGCTGCAGTCCATGGGGTTGCAAAGAGTCAGACATGACTGAGCGACTGAACTGAGGGATATGTGGGAATGAGAGAGGGGACAGGTGGGAATACAGGTCCACAAACACCTGCTCTTGTCCGGGACCCCCACTCCTGCTGAGATTCTCAAGCAGAGTTAATGGTCTGAGGATGAGGTTGTACAAATACTTTATTGCTTTGACTCCCAGGCCTAGTTCCGATTTCTGATGACAAAAACTGGCCAAAGTACAGAGTTGCTTTTCCTGAGCTCATATGAACCTAGGGCTGGGAGCCAGCGCAGGCAAAGTGCCCCCTCCCCTGCCAGGGCTAAGTCATGGGTATCTTATCCCTCCAGTGGCGGAGAGCAGCCTTTCCAGGGCCGGTGGATCCTAGCAGTTTTCTCTGCAGCTTCTAAAAAATAACATCATCATAATAGAGAATTACTGAGCATTTCCCACGTGCTGTCCTTTTTTTTTTTTTTGCGATAGGAACCCTTTAAATTTTATATAAGTAATATGTGCTCATTACAGAGAAATCTAAAAACTCAAGTAAGTTAAAACAAAAAAACCAGAAGCTTACCAGCCAGAAATAATAATTTAGAATTCTCTGAACTATCTGTCTCTATCCGTTTACAAAAAACAGTATTTTGCAGGTGGCCAATTCACTTAATATGTTGCAAATGTCTTTCTCTGCTAGTAAATGCCAGTGAGCACACTTTTATGCTATTATTTCTAAGAGTGCAGCAGTATTCCCTTCTGTGGATGAGCTGTCATTTATTTTGTGCTAAGTGCTTTAAATATATCATCAGTTAATCCTCAATGAAGTAGGTACTGATAGTATTCCTACTTTTGCAAATGAGGAACGTAAGACACAGCCATATTGAGAAAATTGCTCAAAGACGTGCAGCTAACATGTGTTAAAATTTAAACCCAGATCTGTCTTGTGCTATGCCTTCAAAAGACATGATTTTCCAGAAAGTTCTACCCCCACTCCCCCAGCACTGTGGTGTCTACTACCATGGCCTGATTGTTGAAATAGATGATGAAGTGCAAGTAGACTGGGAGTTAGAAATAGAGGCGCGCCTTCTGCTCCCTTTAGAAGCCATCCTCTTCTTGATTTTGATCCCATCACCAGATAGTCATCACTAAAGCTTTTTTGTTGTTCAGTCGCTAAGTCATGGCCTACTGTTTGCGACTCCGTGGACTGCAGCAGGCCAGGCTCCCTTGTCCTTCACCATCTCCCAGAGTTTGCTCAAATTCATGTCCATTGAGTTGGTGATGCTGTCCAACCACCTCATCCTCTCTCACCCCCTTCTCCTTTTGCCTTCAATCTTTCCCAGCATCAGGGTCTTTTCCAATGAATTGGCTCTTCCCATCAGGTGGCCAAAGTATTGGAGCTTCAGCATCAGTCCTTCCAATGAATATTCGGGACTGATTTCCTTTAGGATGGACTGGTTTGATCTCCTTCATGTCCAAGGGACTGTCAAGAGTCTTCTCCAGTACCACAATTCAAAAGCATCAGTTCTTTTGCACTCAGCCTTCTTTATGGTCCAACTCTCACATCCGTACATGACTACTGGAAAAACTGTAACTTTGATTATATGGACCTTTGTCAGCAATGTGTTGTCTCTGCTTTTTAATACGCTGTCTAGGTTTGTTACAACTTTCCTTTCAAAGAGCAAGCATCTTTTAATTTCATGGCTACAGTCACAATCTGCAGTGATTTTGGGGCCCAAGGCTTTTATGCCCCGATTAATTCCTCTCTTCAAATGCTTCAGTGGTCAACAGAGGCTAAATGCTGCTGAGGTCAAGTTCTACGTAAGGATTACAAAGTGGATGTTAGATGTAATGACTATTGATGGCTGAAAGAAGGCTGTTGATGATATGGTGAGAGCAGTTGCACCGCGGCGGTGGTACAGCACCCCGTTTGGCAATGAAAGTGAACGAGAGAACAGTGGCTGTAGTGGGATTGTGGCTTTGAGGGGAGAGGCATTTTGTTAGGATGGAAGAGACTTGTTACGTGCCACGTGGCCGATGTTGGTAGAGAAGAAATGGGTCAGAGGTTGGAGATCAGAATGGAAGCCACTGAGGAGGAGAAAGGAGAGAGTCCTGAGCAGAATAGGGGGAAGGAACAGCCTCCAATGAGGGAGGCCTACTTTTCCCATTGTTTCTGGAGGAAAAGGGAAGTAGGAGTTTTTTGTGGCAGGAAGTTGAGGGGTTCTTTGCTTATATCTGCAATTTTCCCATGAAGAGATGACCAAGTCTTTACAAAGAGTGAAGAGGGAGGTTTTAAAGTGGGGCTTAGAAGCTTTCAAAACTTTGCATTAACTCATGAAAAATGGGGAAGAGAATTGACTAAGGAAGTATTCAGAGATTGCTTGGCAGTGTTGCGGGTCCAGTTGTAGAATTTATGGTTTCAATGTGTTTCCCTGATTTTGTTTTTCCTCCAGACAGTGCCTAATTCTGGAAAATCAGGCAGTAGGTGATTGCATTTTTGGCAGAGCTGTATATGTATAAATGATGGGCTTCCCAGATGGTGCTAGTGGTAAAGAACCTGCCTGCCATTGCAGGAGACATAAGAGACACGTGTTCGATCCCTCAGTTGGGAAGATCCCCTGGAGAAGGGCATGGCAACCGACTCCAGTATTCTTGCCTGGAGAATCCCGTGGACAGAGGAGCCTGGAGGGCTGCAGTCCATAGGGTCGCAAAGAGTCAGACGTGACTGAAGCGACTTAGCTTGCACCATGCATGCGTGAGTGGCAGGTTGGAAGGGGCATTTAGGGCATCAGCAGGGAGGAGGTTGCAGTGATTAATCGTGGGACTGATGCTGAATAAGGAAGAAAGTAAAGACAGGAGTGGATGGATTGTCAGGAACTGTAGATCCCGAGGCTGAATAGCCAGGGGTACTGGGAAATGGAAGAGTCTGTAATACAGGAGGTGCCAGTTAGCAAGGGAGATGGCTGAATTTCAGCGTGATGGCAACGTGGCCGTGGGCACGGGGTGAGGTGCTGTTGGCTTAGTGGTGAGTGTTGTGTGGGGGAACACCTGGGTCTTGAGGGCACCCCGGTTGTGAAGCCTGAGAAGCTGGTACTGTCAGGGAGTCAGGAGAAGGGCCGGAGCGTCAGCGGGTGACAATGTGAGAGGTCCGCGTCCTGACGCCATGCAGGAGGGTGGGAGGAGTGAGCCGGCTGTCACCAGCGGCTCTTGGTCTTGCTCTTGGAGGCTTGTGAGATGTGAGAACACCGGCAGCTGTCCACCTGAGGGCACAGTGAGGTGGAGGGCACGGTGCATTCTCGGGGGAGAGCCGGCTGTCAGGATTTGAGCAGGTCGGGGAACTGCAGGACGTTATTACTTACGAAACAGGAGTCCCAAGGAACTAGGTGGGAAGATCCAAGGAGGAGGAGGTAAATGGAAGCTCAGGTCAGAGGGAGGCAGCCAGAAGCCTCCTCAGGTATCGCTTCAGGGGTGCTGAGCGCCGAGCGCCCGCCGTGGGGCTTTGAGGCAGAATGAGATGAGCTGGCCACTGTTTGACAAGGGAAGAGGTCCTTTCTGCGGGGAGGGAGCCGCTCAGGCTCCTTAGGATCCAGCTGTGGCCTAGACAGATGGCGTTTATAACAAAGACTCAACCTCTCTGGAGTGAAAGGACTGTAAATTTTGAATTCAGTGAAAATTCTTGGGAGAAGCTTCAGTCCCCGGTCGCTGGGCCTGTCAGCCCCTAGGGAATAAAGAGGCGCTCTTCTGCGGGAAGGTGAGGCCCAGGGGACTGGGTGAGTTCCTGGGTGGTTGATTTTACTGTGGCTCTATGCTTGGTCTTCCAGAGTGTTAACAAAATGTGGTGGAGATGCTTGAGAATGACCAAGGAGGTATTCCCAGGGTGCAGTGGAGAAAATGAATATGCTTCATTACCACTCCTGTGCTCGGTTGCCTGTTTGTAGATCTGACTTTAGGTGTGTACACATGATCTTGTGATCCCTGTGGAACATTCTAGACTGTGGAACACAGTGAGGTGTGAAGTGGTCGCCTCTCATGGAATTGTGAGTGTACACTTCCTTTTTCATTGTTTTCTCGACTACAGATACTAGAAAATAGAGATAAACACTTACTAGTACTTTATTTTTCTTTCTAAGTTAGACCCTGAATTTCACAGAGGAAAATTTTACTACAGACTCATAGTTGGGGTTTTACTGACCTGCATATTTATGAGCACCCTGTGTCTTACAGCAGACTAGATTTCCCTCCAGAAATTCACAGTAATGTCTGTGGCCCAGTTTTAACAAGCGCGCAGAACCCCAAGGTGAGTGCGTGTTGCCAGCCTCATTCTCAGCTCTACTTTTTCTTTCTGTCCTATTTTTCCTGTATCTCGCTCACCTACTTCTAATTTATGTCCCTAGAACAAGTAGTGGTAAAGATAAGTGAAAGAAATATTGGGTCAGCAAGTGTGAGCATCCTTTCTGTTTTATGTTGATTATTATTTTTTTTATATTACTGCTTTCCAAAGCATCAAACAAGTTTTACTGATTCCTTAAGTCCTCTGTCCTTAAGTGAGTTGTTTTTAAAAATGAGCAGGTTTTTTTGTGACTATTAAAGTATTATACGAGAATATTAGAAAGTTTGGAAGTAAAGTTGAATGTAAAGTAGATAGTTGTCATTATCAGTTCTAGATTTTTCTTCTAACTTTTTATGTCCAAAATTTTAATACCAATGAAATAATATACAATTTCGTATCCTGCTTTTTTTCTTAAAACTATATTGAAACATTTTTGTCATTAAAAATGTCTTGTAGGCATGATTACTGATAACCATAGACTAATTACACCGTAATTTCCTTGACCATTTTTTTAATTTTTGGATATTTAGTTTCTTTGAATTTATTTTAAATAATATTGCAGTGAACATCATTATACAAATATCTTTGCCACAATTTTAAAAAGTGTTTTCTAATGATAGAGTCCTAGACATAGAATAGTAGCAATTAAAGACAAATATATAAAGGGGCTTCCCAGGTGGCACAGTGGTAAAGAATTTGCCTGCCAATACGGGAGACGCAGGAGATGTGGGTTCAGTTCCTGGGTGAGGAAGATCCCCTGGAGTAGGAAATGGCAACCTGTTCCAGTATTCTTGCCTGGAAAATTCCATGGACAGAGGAGCCTGGTGGGCTATACAGTCCATGGGTCTGCAAAGGGTCGGACATGACTGAGTGACTGAACACACACACACACACATACACACACACACACATAAGCCACAATTAAAGGAGATCCATGGGGTCGCAAAGGGTCGGACATGACTGAGTGACTAAACACACACACACACACATAAGCCACCAATAAAAGAGAGAATTCAGGCAGATATTTTTAAAAGCTTACAATGAGGGCAGCCTTCTTACCAGTGACACTAAAAGTAGCAACCCTAAAGGGGAAAAAATGGATAAATTTGACTATTTAACAATTTTAAAAATTCTTTGTAATAAAAGCCATTTGGCAATTATGATAGGTCAAGTGGCTCTAAAGCATTTTCACAGATGGAAAAGACTAGACTCACAAATTAAAAATAAAAGAAAAATATACAGCCAACAAGTATTCTAAAGGATATTCAATTGAAACAGTCATTAAATAAACAAAACAGATACACTATTTTTCAGTTATAATTCCATCAAAGATAACCAGTATTGAGAATATATGGTTAGAAAATAAATTGGTCTATATCTGGAAATAGTTTGTTGATTAAAAATTAGTATACTCTTTCATCTTTCATATTTACTGTTTCATAATTTCAAGAGAATTTTCAAACTCAGTGATGTTTACTGTAATGACCTGTTGATTGAAAAACTGGAAATAACCTAAATGGTTATTTGGTTTAAAATGGCACCCCACTCCAGTACTCTTACCTGGAAAATCCCATGGATGGAGGAGCCTGGTAGGCTACAGTCTATGCGGTCGCAAAGAGTCGGACACGACTGAGCGAATTCACTTTCACTTTCATGGTATATCCATGTGGATTAAAGATGATTATGTAGATCTGAACTTATTGACATAGAAAGATATCCAAGATGTATTAAAGAGATATAGAAAATATGAGTGACTATGCATAGAAAAAAACATGGAAACCATAATATAATTGCATTTTTCTCAGTTTAGAGAGATTATGGTTTTTACTTTGTATTTCTTTAATTTCCCTGAAGTTTGAAAATAAGTGTGTCTAGTCTAAATAAGAAGGAAAAACAAACAAAAAAGCAAAAGCAATTGCCTGAAAGTAAAATTGGTTACAGCAGAAATAAAATTTGTGTTTCATCATACATACTGCTTTTTGTGGTTATCAAAGATTGATTTCAAAGTTAGAGTAGAAATGTTACATAGACTATAATTCAGTGAAATGGTTTTGCAAACTATAATAAAGAGGAGCAACCAGTTGATATCATGTGACATTTAGGAGGGCAGAAAGCAGAGCCCTCTTTATCAGTTCTGTTTACAATGAAAACGAGTTGCGTTAATGTGTCATCTTTCCAAATCTACTTCTCATGAGCCCAGAATCATTGGCAAGTCCCCAGACAGAGTCTGTTGGGGGCGCTCTGCAGGGTCCTGAAGAACCTCCATTCCACCTGCCTTCCTACCGTGGAGGGAACCGAAGCTCTGGGAGTCCTGGTGGCGTCCCGGAGACGCTAGGACTGCGCATGCCCCTGCTTCAGGTTCAGTGCCAGGCTTCACTGTTATTGTTCTTGTTGTTCCGTCGCTCGGTCGTGTCCAGCTCCTTGTGACCCCATGGACTGAAGCACACCAGGCTCCTCTGTCCTCCACTATTTCCCCCAGTTTGTTCAAACTCACGTCCTTTGAGTCGGTGATGCTACCCAACCGTCTCGTCCTCTGCCGCCCCCTTTTGCCCTCAGTCTTCCCCAGAATCAGGGTCTTTTCCAGTGAGTTGGCTCTTCACATCAAGTGGCCAAAGTGCCAGGCTACTGTCAGTGTTTCTGTCACCCTTGTGCCTAAAGATTCATCAACAGTGATTTAGATTTAAGTTTTCTCCTTCTCTGTCTCTTTGTCTAGTTCTACAACACTAATTCCTTTGGGGAGTCTTCTAATAAATCATAAATGCCTCAGTTAAACAAATGAGCCCATGTCTCCCGCCCCTGCCTCTGCTTCGCGAGGGAAGGTTGTGTTTCATGGGCATATGCTGCTGTGCAGAGCTTTGAAAAGGGGGAAAGAGGCAGAAAGAGTTAGTTGGGGTTTTGTCCAAGATCGAGTCCTTTGACTTCAGTCTGTGAGCCTGGCTTCTGGGAAGGATGAAATCATAATTTTTGATGCCAGAGCTGTTCACTGGCTGCCTCTGTGATGGATGACTCTTGTTTATGTGTTTTTTAAGATTTTCTTGGTGCCATGGATTAAAACAGGCTTTTGACGTGAAAGATTTCAATAAGTTTATAAAAGATAGCTTGAGCCATTTTTATTTTGTGCTTTAAATTCTGAGATCTATGACTGTCATATAGTCAGTACCCTCATAGGGAAAAGTGATGTATCTGAGACATAATTTTGGTTTGGACTAATTCATGTATAAAAATCTTGCTTTGATGTAAATTCATTTTATTTAGTATTGGTTTTTGTTGTTAAGTGTTGAAATCACATTTCAGAAAACTTAAATTCAGGGAAGGGGATGTGATTAATATTTTTTCTACCATACGATGATATTTTAGTATTATTTCCTTCTAGATTAAAAAAAAAATCATCTAAAATGCAGTATGGGTTCAGGCTTATGGTCCTGGCAGGATATGGCAGAGTAGACGGAACCTTTTCTATTTTCATCTAATCTGGCTCCTAAATGAGCAGGTAATCTGATATCTCTACTTTTTGTTTCTCCTCTGCCTTTGGCAAAACTTGTCAGCATATTTAGGAGAAGGTGGAAATGTTTGTTTTTTTTTTAACAGAGTCACAGATTTGGATTCAGTAAGCAAGATTCTCAGTGGAATTACTCTGTGTGTGTGTGTGTGTCTGTGTGTAAGTCACTTCAGTCGTGTCTGACTCTTTGCGACCCCATGGACTGCAGCCCGCCAGGCTCCTCTGTCCATGAAATTCTCCAGGCAAGAATACTGGAGTGGGTTGCCATTTTCTTCTCCAGGGATCTACTGAAAGACATTCTCAAAGTTAAGCTTGGAGAAGATGAATCAAATGTTTTCTAAACACAATTCTGGGGGATAGTTCCATTTCTTGAGGGAGGGGAATGAAATCTCGACATTTTCGTTATAGATTGTTTCTGGACCCCACGCCTAGACTCGTCATCCATCCTGGTAAACCCTGCCATGTGGCTGCCGTGTTTGGTGGAAGAAAAGTTTGTTCTTGCCCAGTTAGGTTATCCAGAAAGAGCTTTTTTTCCTTCCTTTCTGCCAAGACAGCTGCTTTTTCCTTACCCTGATTTTGTTCTGCTCTTCTCATTTGCAGAGTACTCGGGTGGAGTTTGACCTGCCAGAATATTCTGTCCGTCGAAGATACCAGGATTTTGACTGGTTGAGGAACAAACTGGAAGAATCCCAGCCCACTCATCTCATTCCCGTAGGTACTAAGTCAGTACAGCTTGTTACTCATTTTTCCTTCTTTCTCTTTCCTGACAGTGTTCACTCAACTCTTACCCCTCAGATTATGGGCAAACACGGCCTTACATTTTATACCAAATCCACTCAACTGCTCATTTTGTGGATGCTGTATAATAAGTTCACATTTTGGGTTTTGATTTCTGATCTGCTATACAGTATGCTGGTTTCTTGGGTGGAGTGGGGTAGATTTTCATATTCCTTGTGACAAGGAGATTGATTTTTTTTTTAGGTATGGAGAGTCCTAGTTCTCATTTGCTGCCTCCTCAGAGGCCGGCTGTTTCACCCTTCCTAGATAACAGTTCTGAGGTTTGGAGAGCTGCCACCAGGTGGAGAAAGATGCCTCAGATTACAGCCGGCCGGGTTTTCTTTAGACATGGGTAATTCAGGGAGCAGGAATCTAGCACACAATCCATCAACCATAGCTTTTCCTTTAAAACAACAGACCCAAAGCTGCCTAACTCTATTTATTGAAGGAGCATACTACTCATCTGTTACTGTAGCTGCACATTAAAAAAAAAAAGCAAAACTAGAGCAAATAAAATTTAAAAGACTACTTAAAATCAGCATACATGTGGACTACTTCTCTGACTACTTTCTTTTTGAAGTATAAATAACTATTTAGATCCTAGATGTTTCTTGAGCTCTGGGGCCCTAGGGAAATTTGGGTCATGAAACACTTCAGCAGGGCTTTATGTTTCAGCAAAAACCTTGGCTGGGTAACTTCTCAGCACTGCCTACTGCATCTCCCAGTCATCATGGTTGGAAGAGGCTGACTATGTTGCTAGTGCTGTGATGAGAATAAACCCCACCCCCAACCCCTCACCCCTCACCCCTCACCCCCCTACTCCCATTCCCTCTGCTCTTGAAGCCTAAAGTTTTCCTTTTCCTTCTTCTGATCACTTAAAGACATGCCAAAAGAAAAAAAAGCCTATAGTTTGTAAGCAGTTGAAACTATTCCTTAAAAATATTAATTTGGCAAAATTGGCGGCTAGTGAATTTTTTAAAAAAATAGACTTTTATTTTAGAACAGTTTTAGATTTACAGGATTATTGAGAAGACAGTACAGTGGGTTCTCACAGACCTCACAGCCAGTTTTGCTCATTATTAACATTTTCTATTACCATGGCATGTTTGTCACAAATAACGAAGCAGTACCACGTTGCATTTAGTTGTCATGTTGCCTTGGTCCCAGGCTGTTCTGGGCTGTGACAGTTTCTCAGGCTTTCCTGGTTTTGGATGACCTGGATGGCTTTGAGGAGTACTGGTCAGGCATTTTGTGGAATGTCCCTCAGTTGAGAGTTGTCTGTTGTTTTCCTTGCTAACAGCCAGGCGTGATGTGTTTTGTGGAGGAAAAGCACAGAGGTTAAGTACAATCCTCATTACATCATGTCAAGGGTACATACTATCATTAACGGTATTTATCACTGTTGATGGTAATCTTGTTCACCTGATTTGAGGGAATGCTTGTCAGGTTTTTCCACTGTACAGTTACTCTTTTTTTCCCCCCTTCTCTGTACTGTATTGGAAGAAAGTTGCTCTTTATGTGTAGTTCATACTATGCATAAGGGGAATTAATGCGCCACCTCCTGGCAACGAGGTGAATTTGACGTTCCGCACTTAAAGATCAAAAGTTAGACAGCGACACCTGCTGGTAAAACATAGTAGCCTCATGTGTAGACACTGAAGCCAGAATTGAGAGGCTGGAAGTCTTCCAGAATGCCCAAGGTGAATCTTTAAGTCTGTATCTTTAAGTCTGGTTTCCTTTGGTCTGGGTGGAAGCATTGAGTAGAAGGTACTTTTGAAGCATGTAGAGATTTAAATTTCTTCATAAATTCTTAGTGCATATCTGGGGAGGAGAGAGATTCAATGTAGGAGAGCATCTCTGACTTAAACATGCAAGTCAGACTGGAAACAAACTATTTTTTTTTCCCCAGAAGTTCATTTTACAGCAGCTTTGCTAGGAGGTGATTGTCTGATATTAATAATCAACTTTGTGTTGGTCCTTTTACCACCCTTGGGAAGGTGAGGGGTTATAAGATGGACAAAGACTCCTATCCAGGAGAGTTTATTATCAGGGGGAGACCCAGTAAACATGTAACATAATTATTGTTTAAATTTTCATTTCTTTTTTTTTTAGAGAAGCTTTATTGAGATCTGATTCATATACCATACAATTCACCCATTTGAAAATACAAGTCAAGAGCTTTTAGTGTATTCACAGAGCCATCAGCAGACCAGTTTTAGAACCTTTTCATCATTCCTAAAAGAAACCTTACTCCTTGCCTGTTAATTCCAAACCCTGTCTGCCCCAGTGCCTGCGACCATTGCTCTATGCTCTGTCTCTATAGATGTGCCTATTTCTGGACATTTCATATAAGGAGAATCATACCAATGGTCTTTTGTGACAGTTTTTGTTTTCATAGCATAATGTTTTCAGTGTTCATTCATGTTCTAGCATCTGTTGGTCAATACTCTGTGTTTGATGTCAGATAAGCATCCCTTCTATGGATATATCACATTTTGTCTGTTTGCTACCTTTGACGGACAGTTGGGTTGTTTCCACTTTTTGGCTGTTGTGAGTAATGCTGCTATGAACATTCATGTGTGAGTTATTGTGTGGACATACATTTTCATTTTTCTCGGGTGTATACCTAAGACTGTAATTGCCGAATCACGTTTAACTGTGTATTTAACCTTTTGAGGAACTGCCAGCCTGTTTTCCAAAGTGGCTGCATCGTTTTATGTTCATGCCAGCAGTGTATGAGGGTTCGGTTCCCTCCACATCCACATCAACCCTGGTTATAACCTTTCTTTTTGATAACGGCCACCCTGGTGGGGATGGATTGGCATCTCTCCATGGTTTTGATTTGCGCTTCCCTGACAGCTGGCGTCCAACCATCTCACCCTCGTTAGCTCCCTTCTTCCTCTACCTCAGTCTTTCCCAGCATCTCCCAGTTTCCAACATTTCCCACTCTTTTCCCAGCGAGTCGTTTCTCTGTATCACGAGGCCCAAGTTTTGGAGCTTCGGCATGAGTCCTTCTATTGGATATTCAGGGTTGATTTCCTGCAGGATTGACTGGTTCACTCCTTGTGGTCCAGGGGACTCTGAAGAGTCTTCTCTAGCACCAGGTTGTCTTTTTATTATTGCATTAAAATGGTTCTTTATATAATCTGGATACTAGTCCCTTCTCAAATATATGATTTGCAAAAGTTTTCTCCCATTTAATGACTTGTCTCGTTATTTTCTTGATGGTATCCTGTGAAGTACAAAGTTTTAAAATTTTAATGAAGTCCTGTTTACCTATTTTACTTTGTGTGTGCTTTGGGTGTTTTGGCTAAGAAACCATTGCCTTATCCCAGATCATAGAGATTTACATCTATGTTGCTCACCAAAAGTTTTGTAATTTTAGCTCTTATATTTAGGTCTTTAACCTATTTTGAGTTTGTTTTTGTACAGTTAGTTTTCATTGTCCAGTTAATGAAGCTGGATATCTTCCTGTGACTTTACTGGAGGTTGGCATTTCTTTTACGAATTGCCTCTTCATTTTTAAATTTTTTTTCCTCATTGTTTTGTGAATACTCTGTATATCTGCAAAGGACATTAACCCAGTTGAAAATATCTGTTTTTTCTCTAGTTACCTTTTGTCTTCAACTTGACTGTATAGATAATATCCCTTCCCTCCCAGCCAAGGTGATTTTTCCTTTACATGGCTCTGAAGCTTGTTTCTAACCTAGGATGTTAAAAAAAAAAAAAAAGGTTATATATTTTCTTCTATTACTTCTATGTCCTCATGTTTAGTGGTTAAAGCTAGAGTGTATTTTGATGTGAGATGGGAAGATCTTATTTTTTTCAGATGGTGAGTTGTCCCACGACCACTTAGGAGTAGTCAGTCACCTATATCAGAGTTCGTGTATTAGACTTTGTCATGCATTAGATTTGTGTAGTCTCGGGCTGTTTCTCAACCTTCCGGTTCATCGATCTCTTTAGTGTGGTATCCCTGCTACACTATTGAATTATTTTAATTTTACAGAATGTATCAGCATCTGGTTGGATAGGTCCCTATCTCTACCCACAGTATTCTTTGTTTTCTGAGTTTTTCTGGCTATTTGCACATGCTTTATTTTTCAAGTGAACTTTAGAACTTTAGTGAATCAGTTGGAAAATTGGGAATGATGGTGAAGAAGTGGATTTTTTGGTGTTTTTTTTTTCTTTGCCAATTTTAGTCGGCTATGGTTAAAATTTTATGAGAATTCCTGAGCTTTCAGAGCCTGTTGCTTATGTTAGGAGCACGGAGATAAAGTTCCCACTTTTTGGAGGGCTTCATTGGAGCCATGTGAAATGGTAGATAAACAGCCAGCCAGACTGTGGTTCTGAGGAGGCCCCCAAGTTCTTTCATTTGCTTCTTCCCGTTGGCTACCCTGAGGCTTGCCCTGTTTTCAGCCCCAGTGGCTCTGAACTCGGTAGCTTCTGGGGCTCTACCAGGGAAACTCCATCCCTTAACTTCCTAAGTCGACTGTTGCTTGGCCTGAATAGTATCACAAGATGGTTAATGGTGATGGGTTTTTCTCTCAACCCGATCTTTTCTGCTTTGTGTCTTTAACAAATTCTGTCCTATTAACAGCACCATTATATTCTCTGGTGCTGCAAACATTTTCTTCCTCTTTATATTTCTTTGCTTTTCTGGAATTTGAAGAACAGAAAGGAATAATCAGATGTTTTTCAAACGGCATCCTAAAGCTAGAGTTGTGCTGGATGGGTATTTTGTCATCTTGTAACGGCAGTTCACTTTGTTTTTCTTTGTAATCTGACAGTGGGAGCCACCAGAGTCTTCAACTGTGACGTGGTTTTTGCTCTCTAATTTATGTTTTGTCTCAGAAGTTGGCTTTAACGCTGCTTCATTAACTAGGGCACAACTCATTACATAGCAGAGAGATTTCATAACTTGGTGGACACAGATTTTGGAGATGAAGCAAATACATTTATTAAAATCTTTAGTTTTTAATTTCACTTGGAAATTTAATGCTTGCTTCAATTTTTGTGACAGGAGCTTTTCTAGAAGGCTGCACTTGTGGGTATTAGGGACCCATTTATGTTTTGGGTAGCGGCAAACTCGTAGGAATTAATAAGGAGAAATTTGTAATGTGGTGTTTGTTTTTCTTAATATGAAATAATCAGCAAAATGTCTAACTTCACTCTTTAGTCAGTTCCTTTTTTGCTACTGTTCAATATATGTGCTTTTAGCTTATCAAGCACATAAGTTAATAAGCAGTGAATTCACTGGTTGAACCTGGAATTAAATCAGGCTTGGTGACTGTTCTTTATAGGAACAAAATTTTTAAAAAAATTTTATTGAAGTATAGTTGATGTACAATATTACATAAATGACAGGTGTACAGTGTAGTGATTCACAGTTTTTAAAGGTTATGTTCCACTTATAGTTACCATGGAATATTGGCTATATTCCAGTGTTGTGCAATATACTCTTGTAGCTTATTTTACACCTAATAGTTTGTACCTCTATTCTCCTACTTCTGTAATTGCCTCTCCTCTCTCCCTGATGGTAACTGCTAGTTTGCTCTCTCTGTCTGTGAGTCTGTTTCTGTTTTTGTTACAGTCACTAGTTTGTTGTATCTTTTAGATTCCACCTGTAAGTGATGTTGTTGTTATTCAGTCACCTGGTCTTGTTTGACTCTTTACGACCGCATGGACTGCAGCGTGCCAGGCCTCTCTGTCCCTCACCATCTCCCGAAGTTTGCCCAAGTTCATGTCCATTGCATCGGTGATCCAGTCATCTCATCCTCTGATGCTATCTTCTCCTTCTGCCCTCAGTTGTTCCCAGGATCAGGAACTTTTCCAGTGAGTCAGCTGTTTGCATCAGATGGCCAAAATACTGGAATTTCGGCTTCAGCATCAGTCCTTCCAATGAGTATTCAGGGTTGATTTCCCTTAAGATTGACTGGTTTGATCTCCTTGCTGTGCAGGGGAGTCTCAGGAGTCTTTGGCAGCGCAAAAGTTTGAAGGCATCAGTTCTTCAGCACTCAGCCTTCTTTATGGTCCAGCTCTCACAACCGTACGTGACCGCGGGGTTATAAGTAACATCATACAGTATTTGTCTTTCTCTGTATGATTTATTTCACTTAGTATAATACCCTCCAAGTCCATCTATGTTGTTTCAGATGACTAAGATTCCCTTTTAATCTTGATGCTCTTTTATTTGTTTGTTACTTATTTTTGGTTAGGAGTAATATTTTCTGTTAGTTTGATATGAATAGGAAAAATAGTTTTCTGTCATGTAGCAGCTATGCAGTAAATATTTGTCAAATTGCAAAGAAGAAGCAATTAAAAAAATGACAAGAGGACATTGGACACATAAAGACTGAGCGGTTGAAATCTTCGTCCAGATTTCCTACCCAGAAACAGTAGCTTTTCTGCTACAATCTACTATACTTTTGTTTCATAGGTTATAAAATACTTTCTTATAAACTAACATAAAGTATGGTATATATGAAAGTGCCTTACCAGAGTATTTAGTGCTCTAAAATGTAAATGTTTTAAGATTAAACCTTGATATATTTAATAGATTATTGTAACATTTTGCAAATAGGATTTTTGAAGGTTCCAACATATATATGCATATATAGTTTTTTACAAACTTCATTATGGGGAATGTCAAAGTCGATTCAGTGCAGCGGGCCCTCATGTACTCATCACCTAGTTTCAGCACGTATCAACTCACCACCAGCCTTGTTCCATCTCTGTCCCTACCCACGCCCTCATCCCCACACCAGGTGAATTTTTTTCAAAAAAGTGACTTAAACAACATTTTTTTATCTAATAGTTCTGGAAGTCAAAAGTGCAAAATCAGTCTTGTGGATTAATATCAAGGTATATATGGGGCTGTATCCCTTCCGAAGTTTCTAGGGGAGAATTTGTTCTTCCCTTTTCCATCTTCTGGAGGCTGCCTGCATTGCTTGGCTCAGGCCCCTTCCTCCATCTTCAAAGCCAGTGGCATTGCGTCTCGTCTCCTCTCTGATATCTGGTTCCATCCTTCAATTTTTTTTTTTTAATTAAGATAAACTCACATAACATAAAACTCACCAAAGTGTATAATTCAGTGGCTTTTATTATGTTCACAATGTTTTGCAATCACCATCACTATCTAATTTCAAAATATTTTCATCACCCCAAACAGAAGCCCCATACCCATTAAGTAATCACTTCCAATCCCTTCTTTTTCCCCAGCCCAAATATTATGAATAATGCTGCTTGACCATTTGCTGTACAAGTTTTTGTGTGAAAACTTGCTCTCAGTGATTTTGGCTAAATACCAAGGTATAGAATTGCTAGATCATATGGTAATTCTAAGTTTAAGTTTTTGAGAAACTGCCCAACTGTTGTGCCAGTGGCTGTGCCATTTTACATTCCTGCCAGCAATGTATGAGAATTCCCGTTTCTCTGTATATGTGCCAACACTTGTGATTTTCCTTTCTTTCCCGCCTTTTATGGCCATCCTAGTGGATTTGAAATATTATCCCAGGTGATATTTTTTAAAAAATACTTCGGCTTAAAACATATATGGAAGTTCTGCTGTTTAGTCCGCTTCCTTTTTTGCTTTCTGTCCTCAGAATTTACAAGTTATTACAAACAGTTTGCATTCATTTGACATCTACCATGTGCTGGAAGCAGTGTTGAGCTCTTCACTTGTATTATTTCATTTACGGGGTATAGTTGCCGTCAACTTGACCAGCAATCCATATTCCTATATGGGCTTCTCTGATAGATCAGTTGGTAAAGAATCCACCTGCAATGCAGGAGACCTGGGTTCAATTCCTGGGTCCAGAAGATCCTCTGGAGAAGGAATAGGCTACCCACTCCAGTATTCTTGGACTTCCCTTGCGACACAGCTGGTAAAGAATCTGCCTGCAATGCAGGAGACCTGGGTTCGATCCCTGGGTTGGGAAGATCCCCTGGAGGAGGGAAAGGCTACCCACTCCAGTATTCTGGCCTAGAGAATTCCATAGCCTGTATAGTCCATGGGGTCACAAAGAGTCAGACACAACTGAGTGACTTTCACTTCAGATTCGTATGCATAAACAAGCCAGTAGGTAATTATAAGTGTGAGGAAGAGAGTAGATGTATTCTTTTAAGGAAGCTTGAAATGGAAAGAAACAAATTTATGAAGCCACAGACATTTGATGATAAGATTGCTTATTACAGAAGGAAATTCTGTTTGCAGAAGGATTCACTCCCAGGTTCCTTTAACTAGCAAGCTTCTTTGGTTCATTAAGCCACGTTCAAGGTACTAAATCTGAAGAATGGATAACTCTTTTCAGAAAGTTGTCTGTTATGTGAAATGAGGCACACCTAACAACTTATTTGCTCATTAGACCTTTTCCCTAATTCTTGTTGAGCATAAGCAGATGGGAGTATGCTCAGCAGGACTCATGAGATAAAAATATCACTGGATTTGGTAATTAGAAAGTTTTGATGATCTTGAGAAGAGTGGTTTCTGCATTAGGCAGGGATGGGGCAGAGAAATGCAGCCTTGAAAGCAGTACCACAGATGGCTTTGTTTTGGGGTGAAGAAAGGTTAGGGGTGGAGAAGTCAAGGGGAAAGAGTGAAAGTAAAGATAAATAATTCTTTTCAAAAAGGTTGAATGAGACAGGAAGGAGAGTGGAGAAGATATAAAGTTAAGAGGTAGATTTTTTTTTTTTCATGGTCAGTAGCAAGAGAACCAACCATGTTTTTGTAGACTCAGAATAGAGCTAGATCAGATGTTGAAGACAAACAGCAGCGAAGGTGTAATTAATTGATGACAACAGGTGCGAGACAGTGAACTAGTGGACACAGATGGAATGGTTAGCTCTGGGCACGGGGATGTTCTCTGTAGCAAGCTGAGGCATGGAGGCAAAGGTGGTACCCAGTAGAGTGTTGACTCTTGAGATCAAAAACATATGGTCTTTCCAAAGCACTTCAGGTTGAGGCTGTTGAATTCTCTCATACCCAAGGGCTTCTTTTCCAGGGCTGCTGGTATTACCAATTCCTAAATATTTAAAATGTCTTGTGTTATAAAATCTGGATTGCTTCTTGGCTTTCCCACTCTTAAGTGCTTAGGATTCTACTTTTGGGGGCTAAGTTCTTGTTCATGTATCTTATTTCAACATTCGTGTATGTGTGTGTGCGCATACATGTGGTTAAGGGTTTATATCTTAAAAAAAAATTTCTTTATAGGCATATTACAGAATTTAAGGAGATTGCAGACTTAAACACTTGTTCCAGTTTTTCGGTCTCCTCATCAACCCTTGCTGTTTCTTTTCCTTTCCTGTCTTTCTTCGTCTCTATTATGGTCATCCTAGTGGGTGTGAAGTGGTATCTCACTGTGATTTTGGTTTGTATTTCCCTAACGACTAATAATGTCAAGCATCTTTTCATGTGCATTTTGGCCATTTGTACTTCTTCTTTGGACAAATGTCTACTGGGTCACTTAACCTTTTTAAAATGGAAATGTTCTTTTAACACTTCATAATCAAAACACTTCCAAGTTGTGCATTAGTGGATACTCTCTTTCCCTGCGGTGGCAGTGATGAGGAAAACCTTTTAATAGAAGCTGCTACGGAAATAGGTTAAAGCTCAAAGATCCCTTGGCGGCCAGGTAATATTAAATTGCCCACAATATTGGCTCAAAGTAAATACAATGGAGAAATTTGATTAAGGAGTAAAGGAAGTTATATTATTAAGAACTTTTAAACATAAACCTAAACAAAAAAAAAAGGGCTTTGGAAAAGAGGGTATTTTACAGACACAGGGGTTTCCCTAATACGCTTATTTTTTCATTTACCAAATTCTTTTATTCCTTAAACTGGAAGTAGACTCTTAAGATATTTAAATAATTTGGCTTGTGTCTGGCTCCTTTCCTGACTTTCTTATCTTCCCCTAACTTTTCCACTTTGTCACCTGTGCATCCAGTGGCGTAAAGATAACAACTGGATTTACTGGTAGATGTTACCTGACTATTTTTGGTGTTCCAGATGCTCTACTATGTCATTTTTTTTATTATTATCATGAAATTGACAGTGTAGTTGTAATTTTACTCCATCGGCATTTTTTCAGACTTGTTTATACTGATGACTACATAAAGCCCTAACTGATTTAAGAAAGACCGTTCTTGACGGATGGGTCCCGGGACTTACGTGCTAGCCTAGTTTTTCTTTGCACCTCCCTATCAATTACTCTGAATATGTTTCTTCATGTCGTTGTAGCCACTCCCCGAGAAGTTTGTGGTGAAAGGTGTCGTGGATCGATTTTCAGAAGAGTTTGTGGAGACCAGAAGAAAAGCTTTGGATAAATTCCTGAAAAGAATTACAGATCACCCTGTGCTCTCCTTCAATGAGCACTTCAGTGTTTTCCTTACCGCCAAGGTGGGGCAGCCTCTTTCGTATTCCTCCCCATACTCGCCCCTGAAAGCTGTTCCGATCTCTCCAGGTCGCACCTGTAGTTAGTGGACGGCATAGAATTGCTCTGGGTTTGTGTCTTTCGTGTTTTTTCTTGGTGCTCATCTGCCCTGGCATGGTTTCCGTGTTAGAATTCAGGAGAAATATCCCCCTGCAGCAGCTGAGGAAGTTAGACTGTTTTCACTTGCCAAAAGCAGAGATGTTTTCCCGAACACTTACCAGCAATATTACTGGACGAGGCCATTCTGATCAACAGTGGGCATGAAAGGGCAAGAATGTTCATTGAGTGTTTGGTAAGGACGTTTTTCACAGGAACGTCCTGAGTGTTGGCTCAGAGTCTCATTTCACGGGTGAGGAGACTGAAGCTCAGGGTGTGTGCATGAGTTCAGCTGGCATCACTGGGATGTAAACTGGGTCTGTGTGGCTCCTGAGGCCACAGTTTCCATGGGTATCGGACCGCCTGACCAAGAGGAGTTTAGCATTACTTCGCTGCAGCCAGGTTCCCAGCAGGTGGGCATTTTCCAGGCACTTGCCAGGGAAAGAGTTAGGAGGAACACAGGTGCTGGATGCTACATAGTCAGACTCAAGTTGGCCATCCCCCCCCTCAGTAAATTTAAGGAAATAGAAATCATATCAGGCATCTTTTCTGGCCACAATACTATGAGACTAGATATCACTTACAGGAAAAAAAAAAGCTGTCAAAAACACAAACACATGGAGATTAAACAATACATTTCTAAATAACGAAAAGGTTACTGAAGAAATAAAAAGGGAAATAAAAAAATTCCTAGAAACAAATGGCAATGAAAACACGACAACCCAAAACCAATGGGATGCAGCAGACTCCAGGCGGCCATCCCCGGCTATCCTCTGGACTTCCCTCTGGGCAGAACTGGTCCAAAGCCTGAGGTGCTCAACGCTGCCTGTCTGCAACAGTGAGAGCTCGTGTTCCGCATCTCGTGCCAGCTCTCCTCCACGCCCCGTCCGTTTACTCTCACGCACCCCAGTCTCGTGTTCAGGCCGTAGGTAATTCACCCCACATTGGCAAGGATGTTGAGGTCCAGGTACTTTCCAGTTTTCTTTTTCAAAATCCCAAATTGAGAAATATTTACAAACAGCATCACCTGACATAAAGGCCTTAGAGGGAATGCCGTTCTCCAGACAGTGAAGACCACGTGACAGAGTCCTCCAGTGCTGCGGTTGGTTGGTTGGTTTTCCCAAACCTCAGTTGGCGCTCAGCCTCCTGGATGACATTCATCTTCTCTTTTCCCTGCTGGAAGCCTTCCCTCCACAGTTCAAACTAGTGTTCCTTTTAAAAAAGGAATATTTCCTGGTGAACCGCTCCCCAGGCACAGTTCTTCCAGAGTAAACACAAAGTTAAGTCCCCCCTGTTCCCCAGAAGTACAACACCTGTTTCACCCAGATTACAGGTTCTTCATCCAGGCAAGCCCTCAAGTTTCATCATTTTTATTGAATAAAGGGACAAAGCAGGAGAAAGCTTGGATCCCTGGTCACTAGGAATTTGTGTGAAAGATAAGTAGGAAGATTTGTTGTTTTTTTTTTGTATGTGTGGTTTTTATCTGTGGGCTAAGCAAGATGAACTGATGTTTTAAATGTCTTCAGTTTTGTTATTGAAGGAGAACACACGTACAGATAAGTATGCCAATCATAGCCCAATAAATGATCAGAAAATGAACACACCTTTGTGATTGCTGCCTGTATCAAGATAGAAAATCTCCAGCACCCTGGAGGTCCCCTCTCGCAATCACTCCCACCCTCCTCCTCCCTAGAGTAAACACGCTCCTGATTTCTGACATCAGAGAGCACTGACTGGGTTTTGTCGCACGGCCTTTCCTGTCACTGCATTCTGCCTCCCACCCTCTACTTCCCTTACATGGCTTCGGTTGGATATAAATGAATGAATCTCAGCTCTTGAATTTTGCTCCTAAAGACAATTTAGGATATTTTGTACAGGAGAAAGGGACTCTTTAAAAAAGTTGTATTTAAACAGTTGTGATTAAAGGAAAGCGTGCTGGGTCAGTGTTCCTTATTGGAAATGTAGGAGTCCAGCTCTGGGGAAAGAGACCTAGTGTATGGTGCAGGGGTGTGAGCGTGGTGGCCGCAGTGACAAAGGAGAGGGTGTGTCTGTGTGTGTGTGTCTGTGGGTGTATGTTTAGTGCCTTACCTAATTCAGCTGTTTTTCTTTTTAATAATAAAAAAAAAAATTTTATTTATTTGGCTGTGTGGCATCTTAGTTGTACCACAGCATTCAGGAGCTTAGTTCCCCTACCAGGGATTGAATCCACATCTCCTGCATCACAAGGTGGGCTTTTAACCACGGGACCACCAGGGGAGTCCCCAGTCCCTTATTTTCTGAGTCCTCCATTTCCAGAAGGAAACTGCCCAGTGAAGTTGCTTTACTGAGTCCTGGCCGTGTGAGCGGGTGAGCCCTTTGAGTCTGTCTGTTTGTGTGTCACCCTTAGGACCTGAACGCCCACAAGAAGCAAGGGATGGCATTGCTGACTCGAGTGGGTGAGTCGGTCAAGCATGTCGCTGGCGGCTACAAGCTGAGAAGTCGGCCTCTCGAATTTGCAGCCATCGGCGAGTACTTAGACACGTTTGCGCTCAAGCTGGGAACCATCGATCGAATAGCCCAGCGGATCATCAAGGAAGAAATAGGTGAGCTGTCTGTCAAGTTCTTGATCAGGCCCGCAGACCACGTTTGCAGAAATGGCACTCATATGTGGCAGGCAGAATCAAACTGCTGAAATGCTGGAGTGGCAGAACCAAGCCACACTATGCTCATAAAACCAACACACACACACACACATATATACAAGGAGCAGGGGAGGTAGTTAAGACCAGAGTGTAATTTTGTACTCCATCCCTAGCCCTGCATTTCATCCTGTGTTTGATTTCCCCACAGCAAACAGCCACTCTGAGCCACTAGGCTTTTCTAGTTTTCTCTCTCTCTCAACCTCCCTTCTTCCATTGCCAGAGGATGAGATGGTTGGATGCCATCCTCTCTCTCATCCATAGGGACGATCACTTAAAAATTGAACTTAAATATCTTTTCTGGCAGAAATGCGGTTCAGAAGGACAGCCGGTGTTTGCCAAAGTTCTGATCCTGAGGAGGTTTCAAACTTGAAATTGACTCACCTGCCTTGCCTTGGCTTCATTTCAAGCCCACTCTTCCTGACCCAAGGAGTTATGAGGCCTTCCTTTAACCTTCCTGGTTGCTGCCACTGCTTCACCCCCACCCCTCTCATGGCCACTTGCTTTTCTGTATCCCAGGATGTGGGGGCCTCTTGTCTTCTTACACACGTGTAGGCCAAACACACCTGAACAGTATTAGTGATCATGCTGGCGTGTGACATGAAACGTAGGAAAGGATTCCCCGGTAGCTGCAGTCCATTGGTTACTAAAAAATGGCAGCAATGTTTTATCATAATAGCAAGAATCCTGGTGACAATTGATGGCCAGATTTTCTTTGTGAGGACAAATAAAACAACATTTTCCCCTGTTCTTTGTGTTTTAATTCTCCTTTACCTGCTGCTGGTCTCATGTGGGCCTGCAGGTTTTAGAGATGGCTTTAGGTACCATCCACACCTAAAAATCATATAGGGTAAATTCTGATGGGCCCAAGGTGTTGGGGTGACCCCTGAGTGAGAAAGCGAGTCTGCCTATGTAAGACCACATTTTCTTATATCAGGTATTTCCTAAAATTCCATTATTTTTCCATCGTGACTGATTTTCTTTTTTTTTTTCCTTTTGAAAACATCTCCCTAAACCTGTATGAAACTCTGCTTCCACAGCCGTCAAAATATTGCTGCACTGTAGGGTAGGTGAGTAGGTTTTTGGAAGATATTTGGTGGATGTCACTCCCAGCACTTTCCCCTCGAAGACATGCTGGCTCCCATTACCCAGAGGCGTGACGTTCCCATTATGGAGTGGAGTTGATTGATGTTATGATGGTAGCTGTAACATCAGCTTACAGAGATTGTAAAAGATATTCTGTTACAAACAGTGCTATGTTTAAAGGGAAGCATGCTCAGAGAGCTCTTTGCTGCAGTAGATATTGAGTCAGTAATACCAGTGATTGCTGCCTATCAGATCTCAACGGGTTTCTCTTCCCCTTTTCAGTTCAGTTCAGTTGCTCAGTCATGTTCAACTCTTTGCGACCCCATGAACTGCATCACACCAGGCCTCCCTGTCCATCACCAACTCCTGGAGTTTACCCAAACTCGTGTCCATTGAGTTGGTGATGCCATCTAACCATCTCATCCTCTGTTGTCCCCTTCTCCTCCTGCCCTCAATCTGTCCCAGCATCAGGGTCTTTTCCAATGAGTCAGCTCTTCGCATCAGGTGGCCAAAGTATTGGAGTTTCAGCTTCAGCATCAGTCCTTCCAGTGAACACCCAGGACTGATCTCCTTTAGGATGGACTGGTTGGATCTCCTTGCAGTCCAAGGGACTCTCAAGAGTCTTATCCAACACCACAGTTCAAAAGCATCAATTCTTCGGCTCTCAGCTTTCTTTATAATCCAACACTCACATCCATACATGACTATTGGAAAAACCATAGCCTTGACTAGATGGACCTTTGCTGACAAAATAATGTCTCTGCTTTTTAATATGCTGTCTAGGTTGGTCATAACTTTCCTTCCAAGGAGTAAGCATCTTTTAATTTCATAGCTACAATCACCATCTGCAGTGATTTTGGAGCCCAGAAAAATAATATCAGCCACTGTTTCCACTGTTTCCCCATCTATTTGCCTTGAAGTGATGGGACCAGATGCCATGATCTTAGTTTTCTGAATGTTGAGCTTTAAGCCAACTTTTTCACTCTCCTCTTTCACTTTCATCAAGAGGCTCTTTAGTTCTTCTTCGCTTTCTGCCATAAGGGTGGTATCATCTGCATATCTGAGGTTATTGATATTTCTCCTGTCAATCTTGATTCCAGCTTGTGCTTCTTCCAGCCTAGCGTTTCTCATGATATACTCTGCATATAAGTTAAATAAGCAGGGTGACAATATACAGCCTTGATGTCCTCCTTTTCCTATTTGGAACCAGTCTGTTGTTCCATGTCCAGTTCTAACTGTTGCTTCCTGACCTGCATACAGATTTCTCAATAGGCAGCTGAGGTGGTCTGGTATTCCCATCTCTTTCAGAATTTTCCACAGTTTATTGCCCAGCCAGATCTCAACTGGTTTCTCGTCCCCCTTTAGAGTACCTTGTAGAGCTGAGAGAATATGGGCCTGTGTACTCCACGTGGAGCGCGTTAGAGGGGGAGCTATCCGAG
Source organism: Giraffa tippelskirchi (assembly GCF_054371585.1). Classification (NCBI taxonomy): domain Eukaryota; kingdom Metazoa; phylum Chordata; class Mammalia; order Artiodactyla; family Giraffidae; genus Giraffa; species Giraffa tippelskirchi. The sequence continues at coordinate 216,449,121 of NC_137275.1, forward strand.
CCCCTGGAGGGTGTGTCGGCCTGCATCGGCAACTGTTCTACAGCCTTGGAGGAGCTGACTGATGACATGACAGAAGACTTTCTACCTGTGCTCAGGGAATATATTTTATACTCTGACTCCATGAAGGTAAGCTGGCTCCCTCCTTGTGCACCTAGGTACTTTCTTTGTTGTCATTAACCAAAAACTAATTGGTTATTGCCTATTTGCATGTGGTATTGGGCTTCCCTGGTGGCTCAGCTGGTAAAGAATCTGCCTGCAATGTGGTTGACCTGGGTTCAATCCCTGGCTTGGAAAGATACCTTAGAGAAGGGAACAGCTACCCACTCCAGTATTCTGGCCTGGAGAATTCCATGGACTGTATAGTCCACGGAGTTGCAAAGAGTCGGACACGACTGAGCGACCTTCACTTCACTTCACTTAGATTTCCTTCTTCCTAGATGGGCAGGATCAGACATGTGGACTGACCTCTTTCTTGAACATGTAAAAAGAACACATGGTGAATCCAAGTATCTGAATTAAATGAAAAAAAAAAAAAAGAAAGTTTGGAAGAGATTCTTACTAGAATCTTAGAGGGGGAGCTAGCTAGAGTTCTCTGAGAGTTTGAGATATAACATCTGATTAAGAACAGTATGTTGTGAGAAGAGAACAATTAAATAATAATTAGAGCTCTTTGAAGTTAACGTATGATTGCTAAAATAAAATTGAAGAGCACAGTTGGAAAATGACGTTGAGGAAATCTTGGAAAGTATTGTAAAACAAATTTAAAATGTAGTTGGAAAGTGGAACAAAAATGCAAAAATACTGAAAATGTGAAAGAATGATAAAAGATGTAGAGGATTTATCTCAAAGGTTCAGCATCTGACTGATAAGAGTTCCTGATTGAAAGAGAAAACTGAGAAAAGGAAATTATGAAAGAAGCAATACAAAAAAGTTTCCCTAAAGCAAAGGGCATAAGTCTTTAGATTAAAAGAACAAGTTGATTACCCAGCAAAAGGACTGGACAGAAAACCAACCCAAAGCATATCATTGTAAAATTTTAGGACAGAAGTGATAACATTCAGGTACAGGGTCAAATGCTTTAATGTCTGCATTAGAAACTGCCCCAGCCTGCACTTAGACTGGTTGGAGAGTGTAGCTGCAGGGGACTTCTATGATGGTGGGCAAGGTTTATCTTGGCTAACTTGCTCATTTTTATAGATGAAGAAGCAGAGGCTCACGGGTAGATCTTTTCTCCGTTCCACGGTCCCAGATCTAATGAGCAGCCACCTTATATCTGTGTCTTTACTGTTGGCGAGAGAAACTGGATCAGTTCCTGCCTTCCAAGGCTGAGGCTCGCACTGTCTGTCTTTAGGTGTCGTTATGGCACGGTACATTCTGTTCCCTTCAGAGGTAGAGAGAACGCACAGAAAAAGGGCACTGTGAGGCCATGTGGAGCTGATGAATAATGTTCGGTGGACAATGAAGACAGCTTGTACTGGATTGGTGGTTGAAGATGTGTGTTTCCAAGAATACTGTGGAGTGAACAACGCTTGAGAGAGAAGGGTACCAAAGTTACCCTCAGGCCCAGGACTCAGACACTCTATAGACATCTGCAGGTGAGCCCCTCATATGGGCTCACATTCTATACACAGCATGTATATAAGATATGATTATGATAGTGATGGGCTGGGAGAGAGAACACGTTAGAGTCTTTAGTAAAGTTCTAGCAGTGCTTTTGGAGCACTGGTGTTGTTATGACCAGGCCAGGAGGTTGGAGAAGATTTATTTAAGAAAGTTAGGGAAGGACCCTATACTTCATATCTCACACTGCCTTATTCATGGAAGGTAGTCGGCGAATATTTAATTGAAGCTGACAGCGTGGTGCATTTAGAACCTTTACAGACATATAACTATTGTACGACATGTATCTTGTTATTTTTAATAACTTGTAGGAGGTTTATCTACAAGGCAGAGAGCATGCTTATCTCAGAGGTACTAGTGAGATGAGAGTCAGAGGAGAGAGTGATAAGGTCAAGGCCAATGCAAGCGGAGCCCGTCGAGCAAGGGAGTGGGTGGGAGGTGGGGAGGTCAAATAAGTAAAGGATGAGATGTGACGAGATACACGGTAGTGTCTTAAAGGTCACAGTTGGTAAGTCTGGATTTTGTTCTTAGGAATAAAAGAGAAGCCATTTGGTTTCACGCAAGGAAATGACAGGATACGGTTTGTACTTGAAAAAGACAGCTAGTGCTGTAATGATGAAGAATGGATTGTGGAGAGAAAGGGTTGGGGAGAGGGAGCGAGAAAGAGATGAAGGTCCGGAGACCATTAGGAAACTGTTGCAGGAGCCAAGTAGCAGATAACCAAGCGGTAGAGCTTGGAGAAGTGAGCAAACTCGGGGTATGTTTTGTGTGAAGGACCAACCAGACTTGCCACTCTGTTCGTGTGAAGTGAGGAGTGAGGGAATTGAGGGTGACTCCTGGGTTTTGGGCTTCAGCAACTGTGTTGATAGTGGTCCTGTTGAGTGAGGTGGGGAAGTTTGGAGGAGAGCAGTTGGGAATCAAGTTGTTTTGGCCATACTGAGTTTAAAAAAAGTGCCTATTAGACATTGAAGTAGAGTTGTCATGGCAGCTGGTTATGAGTTCAGAAGGAATAGAAATTTGGGAGTCATTTGTTTATAGATGGCATTTAAATCTATGAGAGTTGGGGTGATCATCTAGTGAGATGAGACTGAGGCAAATAGTCCAGGACTCTTCCTGTATCTTCCAGTATTTAGCCGTCTAGCACCTAATTAGGGGGATGGACCAGTAGGAGAAAGGAGCCTGAGCAGGAGTGGTCAGTGTAATAGGAGAAAGAGTAGAGGAGGACCTTAGTGAAGCCAAGAGAGACAGTTGTTAGAAAGAGCATGATGAGCAGTGACCGTCAGACTCAATAACGTGGAAGTCACTGCTGATCGTCACTTGAGGTGTAAGATGTGGCTACGAAGTTTGGGTTGGAAGGCAGCTTGTTTTAAAAATTCTGATTATCTCATTGCCATATGATTTCTTGACTTTTAATTTTTCTTTAAAAAATTTTTGGAGTATAGTTGATTTTACAATGCTGTGTTTGTTTCAGGTGTACAACAAAGAGATTCAGTTATACATATATTCATCCTGTTTCAGACCTTTTCCCCATATAAGTTATTACAGAATACTGAGTAGAGTTCCCTGTGCGGTACAGTAGGTCCTTCTTGGTTGTCTATGCTATATATAGTAGTGTATGCATGTTAATCCCAAGCTCCTGATCTATCCCTCCCCCACCACGTTTCCCTTTTGTTAACCTTGTTTGTTTTTGATATATATGTCTGTTTCTGTTTTGTAAGTTCATGTGTATCATTTTTTAGAAATTGGATTCTACATGTGAGTGGTGTCATATGATATTTATCTTTCTCTGTCTGACTTAAACTTCACTCATATGATTAAGTCCAAGTCCAGTCCGATGACTTCTTTGGCCTACGCGCCTTTTCCCCCGAGAGACCACAAGGTGGAGCTAACGAGTCAAGTGACTTCTGTGTGCTTTTAGGTTGCCCACTTAGGGTGCCTTTCAAAACCTAAAAAGATTTTTCTAGAAGGCTGATTTGAGGGGGAAAAAAGTCCTCCTTCCTAAACAAAAGTGACTATAGGCTGAGGGCCTGATTTCTTGAAAATGTGAAGAATTAGGATGCAGCAATGTACGTGATGATCTCAAATATTTTTAAAATTAGAAAAATATAAAAATCAAAACTCTTGAGATTCCCAGTTAGGGCTGACTGGATACATATTGAAACTTCCTCTTTTCATAAAATCAGAATGACTCCAGAATGATTTTTTTTTTTTTTAAGACTTAAGTCCGGGAAAAAAAAAAGAGCAGCAGGAAGGGAAACAGCAGCAGTACAATTAGGAACCAAAAGCGAATTGAAAGGTGGTAGAGACTCAGGTGACTCAAAGCTGCCTAAGCTGACTGTGGGGGAAATTGAGAAGCCACCTAGTTTATGCTGCGGACTCCTTGAGAAAGGTTAAGAATTGGCAGCACCAAGTACCTCAGGGACTGAGGGAAAGATGGAGCTGAAGAGAAGGATTGATCAGGAGTCTAAGAAGCAGTTGGAGCTTCCGATTCTGTCCTTGCAAACACGGGGCCTCCGTCCCCTCATCCCTCGGGCGGAACTGGAGGCGTGTTCTCCGGTGCTGCACCCGCTTCGTCGCTCAGTCGTGTCCGACTCTTTGCGACTCCTTGGACCGTAGCCCGCCAGGCTCCTCTGTCCATGGGATTCTCCAGGCAAGAGTACTGGAGTGTGTAGCCAGCTTCCTCCTCCAGGGCATCTTCCCAACCCAGGGATCGAACCCACGCTTCCTGTATCTTCTGCATTGCAGGTGGATTTTTTACCCATTGAGCCATTGGGGAAGTCCCCATAGAGGCTCTCTGCTCCAAGAGACACCAGGCACAGTTGAGGGTGGGGACTGAAATCCTAAAATCAAGAGCAAAAGGTTACTAAATGTTGAAACTCTTAGTTGCCTTCCTCTGCTCGGCTCTCAGTCCTATACCTTTCCCTGAAAGAATTGGAGGGCCTCTTAGAAAAATCTAAACAGGCTGGGAGAAGAGACTAGAATATACTGATACTTAGAGGGAAGGGGGAATCCTCGGTGAAAGGACCCAGCAGAGTCCCCGTAGAGACCTGCCAGGAAGCCCTCAATATCAGAGACCTTTCAACCAGATTTTAGTGTTTCCCTCTTGGGAGAGTGTGCAGAAAAGGCTCACCAAATATTTAAGGGAAGGTTCTAATGTAAATACAAGTAAATACAAAGAAGGAAAAACATAAAACATCATTGATGGAGAAGAACTTTTCCAGGAAAAAAATTCATTAATATCTTCAGAAAGAGAAGAGATGTCACAGCCATAAAACAAGCATTTTTAAAATTCCAGAGAATAAGCAAAGAGCTCATGGAATGACGATCAGGATAGGAATGAAAAGAAAAAAAAAAACAAAAAAAAAACACACAAACAGAAGAGTTAGAAGAACAGGTTAAGGAAATGACTATAAAATGAAACAAAAAGACAGATGGAGGATTGGAGAGAAAAAATATATAAAAATGAGAGGACCAGACCAGATAATCTAATATTTCAGATATACAATATCTGAAAAATAGGAAGAGAAAACAGAGAAATGGGGGAGCTTCAGAGTCATTCAAGAGAAAAGACTGGAGGTGAATACGAAACATGTTACAGGCCCTGCCTGAAAGATGAGATGGCTGATGCTTTTCCCCTCCTCTACATTCTTCTTTATTTTTCAAATTTTCTGTAACAAATACTGTTTAAAATGAAGGCACAATGTATGGTTTTAGTATTAGCAACATTGCCCTAGAAAATTTAACTCACAGGTTGTCTGTCATCAAAGAATGAATGTGTAAAAAAGAGCATGTTGGAAAGGGTGATCTAAGTTTGGTCATTTAATCACACATTATGTCACCAAGATCAAGTTCAGACTGATTTTCTTGCCTTTAGGGAAATGTTTTCATAGAGGGGCACCCAAAGACAGGCCACAGGGCTATGTTGGGTGTCAGATGTTTTATAATTATTATAAATGTTCAAAATTGAAGTGTATTTGACATATTAGTTTCATGTGTGCAACATAATGATTCCACATTTGCATACATTGTAAAATGATCACCAAAATAAGTTTACTTACCTTCTGTCACAAAACAAAGTTAGTACAGTGTTATTAACCATGTTCTCCATGCTATACAGTACACCCTCATGACTTATTTATTTTATACCTGAAATTTTGTACCCCTGGATCCCCTTTAGCCATTTCGTAACCCTCCTAATAACTCTTCTTCCCTCTGACAACCACTGATCTGTTCTCTGTGAGTCTGGACTTGGTTTGGTTTTGTGTGTTTGATTTTTATTCTCATTTGAGCTTCTTTGTTACGGAACACTCATCATTATACACAGATTCCCCCTGGGTCTTTTGGGCTGTCAGCCTTAGGCATACCAGACCATAGGCCACTCTGTACTGTAATTCTCTCCGTGTGGCTGAGCTGTTCCCACTGCTTTCATTTGCTCTCTCAATCCCATTTCACCTCTTACATAAGGATTTGATGCTTAAAAACCTTCCGGACCCCAGAAGCCTTCGGGATAGATGCTGACCATTTGCACTAGGACTGCTTTTGGACTGCATTTTCCTCCGCCCCCACGTCTGTGAACCCACAGCCTCCTCAAGGGGAGGTGTTCCTGTTTCCTGGGTGTCAGGCTTTCCAGTTGATCCTGACCACCATGGTGCTTTGGAAAAAATCCAGTGCAGATGTCGAGAGCCAAACCACAGGATGTACTGGGTCAGCCAAAAAAGTTCACTCTGGTTTTCTGTAAATTTGGGTTTTCTGTAAGATGGTATGGAAAAACCTGAACAAATTTGTTGGCCTACCTAGTATCTGTGATCTAATTTCCAGATGCTTTTGTTTAATGGCTGTCATTAGTTTGCTCTGTAAACATTTTGGATGACAGGTATTAATGTTTTCATTGCTTAACATTTTTATTATAGAAAAGTTCAAACATACCCAAAAGTAAAGTGGAAGTGTACTTCCATGTACCCATTAGCCTGATCCAACACTCGCCCACTCATGTTCCATCTTATTCTAGCTCTCCTCCCACCTGCTCCCAGCCCCCACCCCCTGGCTTATTTTAAAGCAAATCCCGGGCATTACATCATTTAATACAAAAATACATATCTCTAAAATACAAACATTCCTTAAAAATTTTTTTTAATGTGGACCATTTTTAAAAGTCTTTATTGAATTTGTTACAATATCGCTTCTGTTTTATGTTTTTGGGTTTTTTGACCATACAGCATGTGGGATCTCAGCTCCCCAACCAGGGATCGAAACCATACACCCCGCTTTGGAAGGTGAAGTCTTAACCACTGGACCACCAGGGAAGTCCCCAAACATTCTTTTAAAAAAGAAAAAGGACCACATTATTCAGTTCAGTTCAGTTGAGTTGCTCAATCGTGTCTGATTCTTTGTGATCCCATGAATCGCAGCACGACAGGCCTCCCTGTCCATCACCAACTCTCGGAGTTCACCCAAAATCGTGTCCATTGAGTCAGTGATGCCATCCAACCATCTCATCCTCTGTCGTCCCCTTCTCCTCCAGCCCTCAATCTGTCCCAGCATCAGGGTCTTTTCCAAAGAGTCAGCTCTTCGCATCAGGTGGCCAAAGTATTGGAGTTTCAGCTTCAACACCAGTCCTTCCAATGAACACCCAGGACTGATCTCCTTTGGGATGGACTGGTTGGATCTCCTTGCAGTCCAAGGGATTCTCAAGAGTCTTATCCAACACCACAGTTCAAAAGCATCAATTCTTCGGTGCTCAGCTTTATAGTCCAACCCTCACATCCATACATGACCACTGGAAAAACCATAGCCTTGACTAGATGGACCTTAGTTGACAAAGTAATGGCTCTGCTTTTTAATATGCTGTCTAGGTTGGTCATAACCTTCCTTTCAAGGAGTAAGCATCTTTTAATTTCATTGCTGCAGTCACCATCTGCAGTGATTTTGGAGCCCCAAAAAATAAAGTCTGTCACTGTTTCCATTGTTTCCCCATCTATTTGCCTTGAAGTGATGGGACCAGATGCCATGATCTTAGTTTTCTGAATGTTGAGCTTTAAGCCAACTTTTTCACTCTCCTCTTTCACTTTCATCAAGAGGCTCTTTAGTTCTTCTTCGCTTTCTGCCATAAGGGTGGTGTCATCTGCATATCTGAGGTTATTGATATTTCTCCTGGCAATCTTGATTCCAGTTTGTGCTTCTTCCAGCCCAGTGTTTCTCATGATGTACTCTGCATGTAAGTTAAATAAGCAGGGTGACAATATACAGCCTTGATGTACTCCTTTTCCTATTTGGAACCAGTCTGTTGTTCCATGTCCAGTTCTAACTGTTGCTTCCTGACCTGCATACAGGTTTCTCAACAGGCAGGTCAGGTGGTCTGGTATTCCCATCTCTTTCAAAATTTCCACAGTTTATTTTGATCCACACAGTCAGAGGCTTTGACATAGTCAATAAAGCAGAAATAAATGTTTTTCTGGAACTCTCTTGCTTTTTTGATGATCCAGTGGATGTTGGCAATTTGATCTTTTGTTCCTCTGCCTTTTCTAAAACCAGCTTGAGCATCTGGAAGTTCACAGTTTGCGTATTGCTGAAGCCTGGCTTGGAGAATTTTGAGCGTTACGTTACTAGCGTGTGAGATGAGTATAATTGTGCAGTAGTTTGAGCGTTCTTTGGCATTGCCTTTCTTTGGGATTAGAATGAAAACTGACCTTTTCCAGTCCTGTGGCCATTACTGAGTTTTCCAAATTTGCTGACATGTTGAGTGCAGCACTTTCACAGCATCATCTTTGAGGATTTGAAATAGCTCAACTGGAATTCCATCACCTCCGCTAGCTTTGTTCATAGAGTCACACCGAAATAGATATTTTTTTCCTTAATATTTCCTCAAATATCCAGTTAGTGTTCAACTTCCCCAGTTGTCTCAGACACTGTTTTTAGGCTTTTTCCAAAGTGGAATATAAATAAAATTCATACATTGCTTGATATAGTTCTTAAGTATTTTAAGAATCCCTCCCCCTCTATTTATTTTTCTTTGCAATTTATTTATTAAAGAAAGGAGGCATTTTTTCCCGCTCTGCATTTGAAAAGAGAAGTAGTGAAGTTCGAGATTACTGGGACCATTTTGAAATCATGATGAAATGCTCTACATTAAAAGTATAGATAGCGTTGAGAGAACTTTACTCCATGTCTCTAATTAAAAGTCTCCTTTCATCGAGGTCCTCCCTGGCCACCCAGTGTGCGAGTCGCCATCTCCCAACCCCTCAGTGCCCCACAGCTCCCTTTCCTGTTTTCGTTTGTCCTCCTGGACACCTAGCGCTACCTTCCAGACTCTTAGGTTGATTATAGTTTATCTGTGTATTATCTGCCTCCTCCCTGGAATGTAAGCTCCACAAAGGCAAGGGTTCTGTGTGTTTTGCTCTCTGCCATATCTCCAGCACTTGGGTAAATGAAGAACTGTTAAGGCAAGACAGAAATGGGGTGGGAATGGCCGTGCGGACCAGAGGCAGAAGGACACAGGGTGGAACGCATGTATCCCCATATCCACTAGCATCAGAGAACTCTGTCGATCTCTGTGAGAAGCTCAGAGGGTAAAGGTCTTTTGCACATCCCTCGGTGCTGGAGAAACTTTTCTGCAGATGCCAACCCAGGACGTTGAAGGCCCTTTCACTCCACTGTAGGCTCAGGCCCCCTCAACCAGAGGCCAGCGTGGCCAGGTCTGTTGGCGGGGCCCTATGCTGTTTCGGGAGGGAGGCCAGTCCCTTCAGACCACCGCCCGTGGTGTGCGAAAGTGCTCCCAGCAAGGACGGTAGTCTTCAGCAGTGTATCTTCATTCAGAACAGGTTTCCCAGCCGCAGCCCTGGCTGGATGGCACTCAGGCTGGGGAGCCATGCGCGCTCTGGAGTTCAGCAGAGAAGCCCGAGTGAGTCGCCGCTGTGCTCTCAGCCAGGTTGCTTCGTGGTGCCTCAGTGTTCTTGCCTGTTAAGTGGGGACGGCACCCTTTCACTTCCGCAAGGTCGTTGTGAGCTTTTGTGGTTGTCGTGAGTTTTTTTCTGCAGTCCAGTGAGGTAGGGGTGCTAGCCCAGAGCCCCTCTTCAGGCTTCAGGAGAAGGCTGCGTTCCGGTTGCTCCGGGCTTGCAGTGGCTGAGGAGAAGGCTGCGTTCCGGTTGCTCCGGGCTTGCAGTGGCTGAGGAGGTAGAGCCCTTACCTCTCCTCGGGGCCAGAGCAGGCCTGAGGAAGGAGGGGAGTGTGGCTGGATCTGTGGCCCCCTCATCTGCCTTGAGGGGAGGGAGAGGAGACGCATTGAGCTGAGTGGAGTTGAAGGACTCCTCTCACCATCGCTCCCTGCCTGAGGGCCTGGGCAACCTCACCAGAGAGACCTGAGACTCTCAGCAGAACTGAGGACAGGAAGTGTCCCTCACTGTGCTTACTGTGTTTTGAAGGCGTTTTAAGAGCGTTTCTAGCTTTGGCTGGGAATTTCTTGCCACACTGACGGGTGTGTCATTGGAACAACTCATCATTTGTGGAGCCCTGTTCCTAGCCTGGATATGCGTGCTTTCCCCAAAACCATGTGAGGCATCCTGTGAAGGGAGTACAAGGCAGAACCAGATTCCTCAACAACACCCCCCACCCCTGTCCTCCTGGCCCCCCAGGGAACCACATTTGTGTCCCCACGGAAAGCAGCTACTGCTGTTACCAGACCAGTAGATTTAGAATGCTTTCGGCTCTGAAATCTAGAAAGGAGCCCTGGTTTTTGTTCTTTTATGTTTACTTTATAGATTTGTTCCGTCCAGTACGACAGCTGCTTGCCATCAGTGGCTATTTCAGTTTAAACTCAAATTAGGGAAAATTAAATAAAGATTTAAATCCAGTTCCTCAGCCACATTTCAAGAAGTCAGTCGGCACGTGGGCCTAGCGGCCGATGTGCTAGTCCATGCAGGTTGAAGAACTTCTGGATCACAGCAGAAGGTTCTAGGCCCAGAGGCTGATGAGTGTGGGGAGGAGACCTCAGAGCACCTACGAGAAAGCTGAGAGGAAAACAATGAAAAGCAAAGCTATTGCAGAACTTACCTCACATTCTTCTTATGGTGAAACACTTCTCCAAGTAAATACTTGGGGGAAACTTGAGGTTCCCCATGTTGACGCCTTCCACGAGAAGGTTGTCCCCAGAGCGTGGTCAGTGACTCAGTCACTCATCACGTTTCAGCACGTTGTACGGACTGAGGGTGTCCACTGCAGTGGCCAAGGAATGGTCCCCTCCCACCAGACTCCATGCTCTGCTGGAGATTGTGAGATTAGAAACAGCAGTTTGCATCCTCTGTGTCAGTGGCAAAGAAAGTTCTTGTTACTCTTGGTTTGCCACCTGTGGTTCTACTAAAAGAAGAAAAAGAAACCCTTGGATGAAACATGCTTTTCTAGAAGGTTGACCATAAGCTTTTCTGTTCTACCTGCTGGGGTCTGAGTGGCAGAGACAGACGGAGGCGCCTAGGGCATAAGCTTAGGGAGTCACACTCAGGTGCCAGCCTTGTACTCGCATGGACCCAGGTCTGAGTGTCTCCTTATAGTTTGCATCCTGGGCACCTGGCTTGCCTCCCCCTAGTCCCGCCCAGACTGGCTCCTGCGCCCGTTCAGCGCTGGGTCTGGCAGTCTCCCCATGTGGTCACAGGGCTTCTGGCCTCGTCCATGGCTCCTTGAGCACAAGCAGCCTCATTCCACGTCCACACGTCTCCCGTAGACAGAACCCTCAGGTCCGAGCTGTGTCTCTTTGCTCTTCAAGTACCCGGCCCAGAGTGGAGGACAGATACGTGGCTAATAGTGGATCAATGAGCAAATCAGTCCACCAGGGGTCAACTCGATGAATTAAAGAGACAAGAACTCTCATGACTTAGACTTTCCATTAACAGTTCAGATAGCATCCCCCCTTGGGACCTGCCAGGCTCCTTGTCCCGGCACAGCTGAGGTTTCTGTGCACCAGGGCACTGAGGGTCCCCTCATCCGCATCCCTGTGGAATGGGCACCGCTCCCCCCACCCACCCTTCCCTAGGATTCTGTGACTTTGAGCATCAGGCTGAGTTACTGTGCTGGAAAGCTCCATCTCTGAGCATGGTTCTCCTCTCCCTCTTCCACCAGCTCTCTCCAGAGCCCATGTCAGCCACGACCAGAGAGTCCTGGGAACACAGAGCCCATGTTGGCCGTGGCCAGACCATCCTAGAAGCACGTGGCGGTGGTTTGGGCAGGTACGGGGTGCAGAAGCAATGACTTTGCTCACGCTTCCCTTTCTCCCGCCCACAGAGCGTGCTGAAGAAGAGGGACCAAGTGCAAGCCGAGTACGAAGCCAAACTGGAAGCTGTGGCTCTGAGGAAGGAAGAGCGGCCCAAGGTCAGGGGAGCCCCCCGGGGGCGGGCGGGCTGGGCCACCCCACAGGTGTGCCAGGTGAATTCATGTCCCTTGATCGGTATGACCAAAGGGACCAGTGCCAGCTGGATGGGGTTGGTGCTGTTCTTTCCCTCTTTTTGCTCCCTTTTATGTCCGATGTACATGGGGATTGAGCTTTTTCTTACTGTTTCTTGGGATTTTTTTTTTTTTTTGAGGTTTCCAGCTCTGCGATTCAGAGGCAGTTCCTATCTATGAAATGGGACTGAGGAGAAAGCAGAACAGTCTAGATCAGTGTTCTCAAAAGTGTGGTTTGTGGAATGGTCCACAAACGGTAACCCACCCAAAAGCACAGAAGCCAAGAGGTACACTGTTAACGTGCTGTGTGCTCAGCCGCCCTCTGCCTGCAGCTGCCGGTCCCACTGACTAGCTCCAAGCCGCTCCTCTGATTTTCTGGAACACGGTGCAGCCTGCTGAGCCCACATCTCCGTCTCATTTAAAAGCGTGACAAGGGATACTGTATTTAAAAATCTCACTCTTAACAATTTAGCTTCTAAATATAAGTACAGAAGTCACTTTTCTTGGCTAGGGATGGAAGGAGAGACAAGTTCTGCCACTAGCCCAGCTTAGAAGCTGAAAAGCCTGTGTTTAAAAGATGTCACTTAAATAGTTCTATCAGCCATCCTACCTACTCAGCACCCAATGCAAGCTCTCTCAGAGGCCAGTTTTGTCTTTTGGTAGATGTTCAGCCCAATTTGGGATGGCTCCTTTCCAAAGACAGGAACTAAAGGGTATGAGTAATAGGCCGAATTAAATGCTGACTGTGCGCTGGATTGCTGGCTGCCTGCGGGTCACACCCACCCGGGAGCAGAGGGAGCTGCTGTTTGTGACTCCCGAGTTCCACCCAGCTGAGCTGTGGGGCTCGGGCCTCATGCTCTACCCTTCATGCCGGCCTGGGTGACTTCTCTCCTCCCAGTGGGTGTTGAAACCTTCCTGCCGCTGTTGCTCTCACCTCCCTGGAGCATCACTTGCTCACCCATCTGACTCATGCTCTCGGCCGCAAGAGTTCTTCCAAGAAAGGGGGAGGCTTTCTTTCCAATCTGGAGGTTCCAAACATTCCCACACCCTTAGCACAGCCTGGGGGTGGGCCGCAGTGTCTCTCTTCCCTCTCGCTCATGGGATTCTGAACCACTCCAAAGTGAACTTGCTGCTCATATAGCAATGGTGATATTTAACAAAGCAGGGCCACCACCATGATGCACCAGTACATGTAATCAACAGTGGGGGCAGCTGAAATCCTGTCTCCAGTTTGAGGTCTGGGGCAGCCGCTGCTTTGGTGGACAGTGGAGGGCTTCGTTGGCAGCCTGTCCGGTCAACCACCGTTTGGTAGATGGAGCACAAGATTGGAATCAGATGGCCCTGGGTTTGAATCCCCACTCTGTCCCCCAGCTCGGACGAGTTTTGCTCACTAGCCTCTGTGGGATTCATCCATGTGATTGCTGTGAAGATGGGAGAATCAGTCGAGTGTCTGATGCAATAACAGATTCTCTGCTGGTGGGTCCTCTGTTGTCCAGACTGGCTCCCATTGCCTCTAGTAGGAATGCTGAATGAGAGCTTCGTTTTCTAGGTTTGTTGCCACGTTTTTTTTTAATTATTAAATTTTTTCTGAGTGCACTGTTGGGAACATTGTTTCCTTGTGTCCCAAAGTGTCCCCTGCTTCCCCACACCTCCCAGATGTCTATAACAACAGAGACAGCTGCTGTGGGAAATGAGTAGCTTAAGGTTTGGCTGTGTTCTGTTTAATGTCCTATGTTTGAGCTTCACTTTCTAGAGCTGCTGTTGGTGAGAAAAGAGCCAGGCTTTCAGGAAGCGGCTCAGGGCTGATGCTCCCCCAGGACTCAACAGGTTCTACTGTTGGTAACTGCCGTGGGAGCAAGACTGCTCACAGGTCCATCCCAGGGCTGCAGGCAAGGAAAGGACTCCCACCCGAAGATGGGGAGTTCTCACAGGGGATCTGGGGTCTGGGCTGGAAAACAGAAGATCTGAGGCAGTTGGGGGCTGACTTCCTTTTCAAGTGAAGTCTTGAAAGTTTGCTCTGAAGAGTGAAGCAAAGTTCATTTCATGTGAAGCCATGGAGAGATATTGAAAACTGACCACTTCTCAGGAACCCAGAAGAAGGAGTTGGCCTCTTGGGTCTCAGTGTCCCTCACTGGGATTTCGCAGGGGAGTGGATGTCTTTGGACAGAGGACTGAGCCCTGTGACTCCGGCTGTCGGGCAGGTGGACGGGTAGCCTGGTGGTTGCGGTTTCTTGGTGTGTGCTTTGCTGGGGGCAGGCAGTGATGAGGCCTCTGGAATGGAGGGAAAATGTTGGTATCATAGAATTTAAAGATTGCTTTGGTTTTAGGTGGAGGAAAGTCCGCAGACCCTGAGGTGGTTTATTCTCAGGCAAGTGGAGCTTTGATTGTGCAGACTCTGCTTCCTTATTTTAATTTTGATTTTAATTTGGAGAAATGAAAGGCACTGACCAGGGAGGGAGCTGGCTGCTTTTTGCTGCCTCTGTCAGCACTACGGAATCGGAGAATTTGCCTTTGCTTAGAAGCTATCAAAGAGACGCTATCAAAGCTATTAGTGGAAACAGAGGAGGGGCGAGGAATTGCATTTAAAACTGGGTGGGAAGCAGGCATACTCTAACGTGGACTCCTGTGAGGGTAAACCACGGGGGACCAGGCACATGTATTCTGCCTTTGACTCTTCAAATGCTTATATAGTCACATGTTGATTCAAAAAATTAAAAAAGAAGGGATGCCAAGAGAGAATGTTTTATGAAAAGTTAAAGTTAAAAGAGAAAGAGAGGGGCTGTTTCAGGCCCCAACCCACTGAAGCCTGGTACTGGATCCGGTGCCAGGTGAAGAGGCTGTTGGAAGTGGGTAGTGTCATCGTGGGCGGAGGCGTGTGGTGCGGACGTGGGTGGAGCAGAAGACAAGATGTACCGCTTCTCAGGGTGAGCGCAGGTGAGGAGGGGAAGGAGCGCTGGAGGTCGCTTGGACGAGCCTCTCAAAGGCCGTGGGCCTTTACAAATTCTTAGAACCACCAGAATAGTGAACATTCTGGAATGAGGGGGATGTGGCAGTGGTTAGCAAGAACTCCGGTTCTGAAATAGCAGAAACAGGGGGACTTCTGAATGTGGAGCTTCCGTAGGCCTGAGAGTTCTGCAGGAGTATCTGTTGTTTCCAGATGCCTTTGGTGAGTGAGGAGAGGCATGCCTGACTCCCAGTTCTCTCCACAGGAGCCGTGACCTCAGCCTGGTTTAGGAAGCCAGAGTAATCCACCACAGCAGGGCAGGACTCGGTCACCTCCATTGTTTAATTCCTACATCAGCCTTCTATCAGTGTGGTTCCCACTTTACAGATGAGCAGCCAGGGCTCAGGGGACTTATGTGACCCACCCACAAAAGCTCACACACGGTGGAGCTGGAATTGGAGCCCCGATATGTCTGGTTCCCAAGTGGGAGCCCTTTATCCCCACTGCGAGGGCTCCCAGCAACCTTTGCTTCATTGAGGGGGAGGCTTCCTGCTTTTGGAAGATGCGTGGCTGATGGCGGAGGGACTGGGGGGAGACCCGGGGCCTGCCTCTGACTCTTCAGCCTGTGTCTGCCCATCCATTCAGCCATCATGCACGTGAGCTCAGGGCTCCTCTCGCCTCTCTCTCCTCCGCTTTCCACAGATCTTGGGCGCTCACTTTTCCCTCCTCACCAGCCATTCTCTGAAGTTTGCTTCTTTTTATCTATTTTTTTTAAAGCGTTCTTACTGAATATTTGCCAAATTCAGTAGCCTCTTCTCAAACTTTACCCTGCCTCAGTGTTTTCTCAGCTTCTCTTCCATCTCACAGGTCACAAAGAAAGTGAAAATATTTGTATGGAACATTGGGATTAAAGACCAGATTGCTTGAAACTGGAGGTGGCCAGCTCTGACTTCCTAGGGGTCTGGGAGGGACCAGTATTGCTGTCATTTACACGGCACCAGTTATGGAGCTCTGACAGGTTTTCAGTTGGCAGCATGTGACTGAGAAGACAACTGTCTTGAATTGACTCTGCCCTTGGTCCTGGCACCTGTTCCCCAGCAGCCACGAGTCCCTTTCTTCCCCCAGTACTGGGGTCATGTCTGCCTTATGTAATCTTTGCAGACTTTATTAACCCACTGTCATCATGGGAGCAGATAATATGACGTCTCCAGCCTGCCTCTGAGAAGGAAACTTAGAGAGTTACATGTAGGGCCGAGCAATGCGTGATTCATGGAAAGAGCTCAGTGATACATTTCTCAGTGAATGCTGAGTGAATTCACATTCCCGCTCTGCTCTCTAACACAGACATATGCTTTATCTCATCCCGTGTTTCCCTTCTCCCTTCACTCCATAACTTATATCCTGTAATGGAACTTCTCATGAGAGATAGGGGAACCAATATGAAGAATGCAGCCTTGTCATCTCTTCAGAAATTTTGGTCTCATGAGGTCTTATCTGGGGCTTCCCAGGTGGCTCAGTGGTAAAGAATCCACCTGCCAATGCAGGAGCCACGGGAGATGCAGGTTTGATCCCTGGGTTGGGACGATTCCCTAGAGAAGGAAATAGCAACCCACTCCAGTATTCTTGCCAGGATAACCCCATGAACAGAGGAGCCTGGGGGAATACAATCCACAGGGTCATAAAAGAGTTGTACATGACTTAGCAACTAAAGAACGGCGAAGTCTTATCTGGAGACTGTTTTGTCCTTCTTGGTGGGTTGTGAACAGCAGCATCCAACCGTTAGCATCGGATATTTCCATCTCTAGCCCCTCCAGACAATACCTCTAACAGTACCTCAGTCAAAAAATCAGAACACTGAGATAAGAGGGAATGCTGGTTGTTGCTCATGGGTAAATTGAGACACCATCCAGAAAGAAACAAAAATGAGAGGAATACTAGCCCCAGCGGCCCTCCTCTCCATAAAGTTGGGCAGTTGAGTAGCTGGTTACTTCAGAGTACAGCTCACCTCTTAACACAAGATTCTTAACACAAGATTCCTGTTATTCTCTTCTTTCTAACTCCCACTCCCCCACCTCCTCCATCCTTGTGCTTCTATGGCTCTGCTCTCTCTGACTTATTTCCTGCTTCTGTGTCCAGGATTCTTAATAACTTTTGCCAACCCCTTTAGTAACCCTGTACATGTAGGCCCTTCCATGAGTTCTACTGTTTGTTCTCTGCCGGCCGGGGTTCTCTCTCTGTCTGTCTTTGGGGGTCTGTGGCCTGTGAGCTCTTCCTGAGGTGGGGCTGGGGTTGTCTCACCTCTCGTCACTTGCATGTAATGTCTGTCCCTCTGGAGTCACAGGTCCCCACTTCCACCATCTTTTTTTTTTTTTTTTTAATATTTATTTGTTTGGCTGGGTCTTAGTTGTAGCATGTGGGCTCTCTGCCAGGTCATGTGGGATGTTTTGTTGCAGTACGTGGGCTCTCTAGTTGTGAGGTGCAGGCTCAGTTGCTCCTCGGCATGTAGGATCTTAGTTCCTGGACCAGGGGTTGAACCCACGTCCTGCATTGCAAGGTGAATTCTTAGCCGCTGGAACACTAGGGAAGTCCTTCCATCACCTGTTAAGTGTTGCCTGAGTGGCATTCCTTCCCCTCCCCATCCATGTTGTCCTCACTCTCCAGCTCCTCCTAACAGTGTGCAGGTCACAGGCTCCAAGGGAAGTGAGAGCACTTGAACCGTCTCCCCTCTGTGTCCAGCCATGTTTATTTTCTTCCCACGTAGACTCTGGGTGACTTGAGACAAGATCTGCCTGCTGAGACCTAAGCACGTTCGTGTCCCCCCTGTGCCCCATGTGGAATATGTTGGGGAAATGATAAGCTAAAAACGTTTCTCACACTGAGGCTCGGGCAACCATACAATCCAGAGTTTTCATCCCCAGACCAGACCCAGGAATCTTTCCTAGGTGAGCACTCCCTGGAATCAGAGAGCCTACCCGCCTCTTCTCACTGTGCCTAGGAAGTCTTCCTTTCAGAGCCTGGCTTTCCTCCTTGCTGCAGCAGTTTTGTTAAGCAAACAGGATGTTGTTTCTGGACACTTTTCCCCAGATGCTATAATTAGCAGTGGTCGCAAGAGGAATAAGGGAAGTGGACTGTGCCTGCTGGGAGGGCGGGGAGGCCAGTCTGGAGCCTGGTTCGCTGGGTGCCTGCTGAGGCTGGTTCCCAGGATGTTTGCCAGGAATGCTCTGCAGACTTTGCAGACGCAAAGTCAAGGCAGTATTGTTTTTACTTCCATTTCCCTCAAGGCAGCCAACAGTAACAGGTGAATCAGCAGGGAAAGGCAAAAGTGACTTCGGTTCTGGCATCAGAAGATAAAAATCGAGTCCTTTTTAAAATTTCCTCCAGGAATTTAAGTGCTTTAGAGGACACTCATCCCAGCCCTTAAAAGTTCCTTGCTTGTTTTGTTTTGTTTTCCTGAATAACTTGCAGGATCTTAGTTCCCCAAGCAGGAATTGAATCTGAGCCCACAGCAGTGAAAGCACTGATCATCAGTGTCCTAATCACTGGACCACAAGGGAATTCCCCAAATTTCTTTTCTTTTCAGTTGCCCAGGATATCTGACTATAGCTTCTTCTCTCACTCATCCTCATCTCTCCCAGGATAGTTTCCATGCCAGGCAACACTTGAATTCCCTCGCCTGGGTGGCTCCCCTTCCCCTGCTCTTGTCTACTGCAGCCATGGCCAAGTGGTCTGGCTGGCAGGTGGCCAAGTGCCCTCAGGACTTTGGAAACCCTGAAGGAGTCAACTACCCCAGGCTTGGCCTTGTTTCTCGGCTCCTTGCCCACAAGGTCTGGGTATAAAACTTCCCTGGTTGGTAGAGATTGACCTTGATGATTATATTCGGGATCAGAGGCCCCAGCACACAAAATGTACCAGGCCTCACTTGTTTTGGGAAAGCATTTGGTAGGTGACTGTGTGACCCAGCTTTGGGCAGGTTGACTCCCTGCCCCCAACCCCCTGGCCACCATCAAAGTCCAGTGAAGCCTCTTGAGTTAGGAGAGAAGCCAGCTTTGTGTTTTGGGTACCAGGATTACCATTTCCCATTACTTTCTTATAATATTGGGTGTTTTCTTTCTGACTGTGTAGAGTGGATGAAACTCACCGAAGCAAAGTGAAAGTTGTGAAATTCAGGCAACCTAGTTCTATTTTGAGAAAGTCTTCTAAACTTAAGAAAAACTAGAGCTAGCCTGCTGTATAATTCTTCTTTGAATCTCATGGTTTATGGCATGCATGAACAACTTGCCTTCCATTTCCCCAGAATTACCCAATTTTAACTCTTTATTTTTGATTATCTGCTGTCTGAGAGTGCATGGATAAGTCTCCAGCTGATTTGTAAAGTGGGCCAGTGGTCTTCTTATTACAATGAATTCTCTGGTTAATGAGAAATGTCACTGGGACAGTTCATGTGATGTGGAAACACTGCTTTTCTGCTTTCAGTATGGGGCATAGGAGACTAGCAGGGCAGTACCAAACACTGCTGTACGCTTGCAAAACCTGCAGGCACTTTCACTTACAGACGGGTAACTCCTAAAAGGAACCGAAGACAGATGACTCTGAATCACAGTGTCTCTTCTCCTGTTTGTGAACAGGCAGGTGTTTCCCCCGTGAGTCACTGTTGAGCTTGGATGGGTTTGAAAATTTGGGTCAGGGATGGCACTTTTCAGAATTCCTTCTTTCACTTGGAAACCCTGGGCTATGCCTGCACCTCCAGAGGAGGGCGTGTGTTCGTGGCATTTTAAGGCAGTAATCTGGCCTCTCACAAACATATGAGCACAGGGGCATGGAGTCCTTGTTATACATACAGAGCTCTGATGTACGCATTCTCTTCCCAGGTTCCAGCAGATGTGGAGAAATGTCAGGATCGGATGGAGTGTTTCAATGCTGATCTGAAAGCTGACATGGAGAGGTGGCAGAACAACAAGAGACAGGACTTCCGGCAGCTGCTCATGGGAATGGCCGACAAGAACATCCAGTATTACGAGAAGGTAATGAGCTGCTGATAAGACGACTGTCCTCCCCTTCATAGCCGGAGCCTCTGGTCAGGGCCTGCCAGAAGCCCGGGAGGATCCTGCCAGGCCCATCTCCTTCCCTTGATTTACGTGTTCAGTCTTAGTGAAGCCCATGTGTCCTCGCCCCGCTCTGCTAGATGTGGTGCTGGTTTGGAACCGGGGGCCCCCTCAGGTGCCCACAGGGGTTCCAATAGCACCCCTGGCTGAGGACACTGTGGTTTCACCCTCCAAGTCCTCTCGTTCTTCTAGCAGCTGCTTCCCAGTCAGGCCTGTAGTGCACGGATGCCCCCAGCTGATGGAGGCTTTGGGGCCCTGTCAGGCTGCTCTGTGGTTCTGTACCCAAGGGTTCTTTGCATTTATTCTGCTATGGATCCCTTTGGTCATCTGGTGAAGCCTAGAGACTCCTTCTTAGAATACTGTTTGTTTTTTAAAATAGAGTTTAAAATACTGTTTTTAAATACCTAATACAAAGGGATATAGGATTACAAAGGAAAACTATTAACACTAAAAAACAGGTTTTTTTCATGAGTCCCTTGATCTGTGGACTTCAAGTTAAGCACCCCCAACACACACACACAGGCACGCACGCACACACGCTTGACTGTCTTCAAGCTACAGCCGAATATCCTCAGTCAATGTTTGCCTCTAGCACATCCAACTCTAGAGTTTGGTTGCTAATGAATCCTGCTGCTGCTGCTGCTGCTAAGTCGCTTCAGTCGTGTCCGACTCTGTGCGACCCCATAGACAGCAGCCCACCAGGCTCCCCCGTCCCTGGGATTCTCCAGCCAAGAACACTGGAGTGGGTTGCCATTTCCTTCTCCAATGCATGAAAGTGAAAAGTGAAAGTGAAGTCGCTCAGTCGTGTCCGACTCTGAGCGACCCCATGGACTGCAGCCTATCAGGCTCCTAGTATTTCTTAAAAGCTTAATGAAGATGAAGAATGGCCCGATCATAATTCAACAAGTAACCTGTAGACTTGAAATCAAGCTGGACAAGCATTAACTCAGCTACTCCCACCACAATTCTAGAAACACATCCTCGGCCCAAACTGGAGGAATCCATCTCCTTCAAAAACATTGACGGTCTGGCCACTGCCCAGAGGCAGTGTGTCTGCATCTTAATTTGGAGGAGGGTTAAGGGAAAGAGTCGTGGAATAGCCCTTACCTGCCAGGTCTGAGGATGGACTGTTTCAGGGGAAAGGGGGAGGGGCCGTCCTCCTTTTCTCGGTACCTTTCTCCCGGATGCTTGCTGTGCATCTGAGTTGACACTGGGCTGGATGCTTTGCATATGTCAGCTTGTTAAATTTAAACTTAACCTTCACCATAACACTGTGAAGTGGGTTTTAGAAGCTCTCAATTTAAAGCTGAAGACATGGAGGCTCAGCAAGGTTTTAAGACTCTGCCCAAGGTCACACAGCTTGTGAATGACTGAACTATAGTCAGTCTTGGCTCCACTGGGTCCACAGGTCTGAGAATTCCCACACACTGTCAGTGAGGGGGACAGTCCTGCCTGCCCACCAGTGGAAAGATCATTCCAGGTGCAGCCAAGGCTTCATTCCTCTGCTGACTGGGCCTTTGTTTCTTCATCTGTAAAATGGGAGTGATCCTTCACTGAATGATGGTGAAGAAACAATGAAATGATGCCTGAGCACCTGGAATGTGCCTGGCATGTGGTAGATACGCAGTGAATGGGGCTTCCATCCTTCCCTCCCTCCCACCCTCACTGTCCCCCACCTTCCCACTGCACCTGGGCCGACTCAGCTGATGTCCCCTCCTCTTCTTGGTGATTAATTCCAGTGTTCCCAGGGCCCAGATCTCAAACCCAGGGCCTTTATCTGTATCCTCCCACTATACCACAAACAGGGCCCCTGCCCTGAGGCCTCGTCTTGGCCAGTCTGAGGACATAACTTTTAACCTGAATTGCAGAAACAAAGAACAAGTATTCCAGGCAAAGGGAGCAACATATGTAAGGGTCCCGGGGTGGGAAATAGCTTGAGCATTTGGCCAGTAGTTCACTTGGTAAAGAAAGCTCGTAGTTAGTTGGTTCAGTTGTATTGTTTGAATTTTTTTTACAGTGAAAATGTTTCCATGTAACAGTTGTATAATAAAATGTGTCTTTAAAATGCTAAAAAAGGAAGAAAGCAAGCAGGCAAGCTGGTATGGCCTTGGTCCCCATCACCGACATAGAACCTTCCAGATGAGAGATGATGGCAGAGGTAGAGAGCGGGACCCAGGATGCCACGGACCTCGCACTGGGTCTCTCTCTGACAGCAAGTTCCTCGAGGCTCCCCAGACCTCCTTCTGTAGGGCAGGGTCTGAGTCCAGCTTTTTCTCCAACCTCAGAGTCAGCAAGGAAGGAAGCGGTGAGCCATTCACCACTCCCCTCCCCCGGCTTGCCCTAGGGATGTGTGTCTCCTCCCCCGCAGTGACTCAGCACTGAGTCCTGCTTCCCTGTGGTGCTGCCTGTCAGGAAGGCCTCTTATAGGTCTCCACCTCAGATCCGAGGTGGCTGAACGAGCGTGCCCCGAGTCACACGCCTGGCCCAAGATGGTTTCTCTCCTCCCACCCACACGTGGAGCAGTGTCTCTGCCCCGGATGGGAACCTGGGGCCTCACCAAGGGTTTGCAGCCTGCTTCTCTCTTCTGCTTTTGGAAGGGAGGGGATTTCTTTCAGTGAATACCTTTCCACTCACTGGGATGAGCTTTACAGATAGTTCATTTCGTAGAGACATTGCTGTCGTTCATAGAGATGGGGGAGGGGGATGCAGGCAAAACAAACATCTGTTGCCTCCCTTCTTTCTTCTAGCTCTGAATAACCCGTGTAGGGGCCATGAGACAGAGGGGGCCCAGCAGGACTGACCGCGGGAGGGTAGATCAAAGCTGACCCTGAAATCTGCATCTCCCGCTGATGCGCTGTGTGTGTGTTGTCATTCCAGTGCCTCATGGCGTGGGAGTCGATCATCCCGCTTCTGCAGGAGAAGCAAGAGGCCAAGTAAGCTCCTCCTCGGGACCAAGACTCTCCTACCTACGCAGGGCCTGGCACCCACCCCGGAATGTCCCTGCGGTGCCAGACATGCGGCACGGAGAAAACAACCACAGCAGCATCTCTCCTCTCTGTATACCCTCGCCCCGCCCCCCGCCTTTGTCCGACAGTTGTTTTCCATGAGTATTTATTCCTTGGTGGAGTCCGTAAAGGGCTGTCATCATCTCTCGGCGGAAGAAGCGTGCCTCCGTGGTGTGAAGGAACCTGCTCGGTGGGACACTACGAAGATTTGAAACTGAGGGACGCATCAGCCCTCAGCTGACATTCTGACATCTCATTACAGTCCCCTCTCTGAGGACAGCAGAGCTGCCTGCTGAAGAGAACCGGATCCTGCTTCGCAAGGCCACGAGGAAGGCATGAACAGGAGGCAGCGCTGCTGGCTTCCTGTGAATGCCCGGCAGCTCTGACATTGGCCTCCATGGGCCTTGGCTCGTCTCGGCCTGGAAGGTGGTGTCGGTGCCTCCAGGAAAAGTCCTTAATGTACAATGGCCTGCGTGGCTCTCAGTGTGGCCTGCTCCCTGCCCATCATGACTGACACCTATGTTACAGTTTCCGGTTGGTGTAGGACCATTTAAATCGGTGTCTTGGTGCATCCATGCTAGAGCCAGCCAGCCAGCATCCTTGTCCTTATGCCGATGCCTTGGGAAGTGAACGGAGCAATGTTCCCCAAACTCGTTTCTGACACTAAAATGTAGTAGATTAGGAACTGTTTTGTGTAAAATGAAAAAAAGGGTTCATTTTTCTCTGTGACGTTCTTCACCATTCTTTTGCTTGGTAAATGTCATCAGGGTAGAGAGACAGGCCTGATAGGGGTCATCTGTTGTCTTGAAGTCGGAACAACGCTGAGTTGTTGAGAGCTGTTGAGGTCGGCGGGTGTATACCAAGCCCCACCGCCCATGTCCGCTTTGTGCAATTTGCCTGTACCTCACCAAAAATTACTAGTTTTAATGTTTCCTCCTGTGCCCACGAATCTTTTGGGCAACCTTTGGGGGAGAGGCTGGCGTGTTCTTAGGATACAGTCAAGGTTTGTAAACTCTAGTGTGAATGAATGCTCTACATGAAGTGCTTCAACTTTACTGTCTCCCAGTCAGAAAGAAGAGCCTGCATCCAGATGGGCCTCGAAGATGACGCGTGACAGCAAACTCTTTGCTTGTAGTTAAGCTCACATCTCCTCCCGGCTCCATTTGAAGCCTTCATTTCAGCCTCTTAGCAGGTTTCCTTTTCAAGTGTGTCAACACAAAATAGACAAAAAGGCTCTCTTCCTCCAGCTTATTTTCTTTCCCCTCTTGAAGTGAAACTACCTATGTCATGTTTGTGTTCTTTCATCTGTGGCTCATCTCTATAAAATTACAAATCTGAGCCTCAAATAAGCGGTAGTATTATTTTTTTTGTTGTTTTTTTGTTTTTTTTTTTAATGAAACAGCTGTGCTGAGACACTGCTGTGTTTGCAAGTGAACCTGCAAATACTGGTCAGCATGCAACCTCCTGAGGTCACTGCATCCTGCTTCCAGCTGCAGGGTTGATCTTGGGGCAACCATGGCTGTGAAGCTGGTGGGGCAGCCATTGGACAGCCCAGAAGAGTTTGGTTCTGTTTTCATCGTGTTTGAAAAAGTCATGGTTTAAGTGATAACTTGTGTGTCAGTTGGTACTTTCATGCACTGCTAGACCCCGTTCGTGCCATTCTAAAATCCTTTGCTGTGAATCTTCCGGTTGGTACAATTAGAGATGATTCAGTGGAGAAAAAGGGTAAGAACAGTTCATTGACCCTGAGTGGTGATTCAGTGTTTCATTCTACCTCTAAACCATCCTGTTGGTGTGGCTGTGGTGGTACGGGTCCAGCCTGACAGCTTGCTGGTAGAATCGGGGCGTGTATCTGATAGTGAGTTGATGGCCTTCTATGGATATTTGTCAGAAGGCACTAGACTTTCCCAGAGGTGAACATTCATCTTGGCAAACATGCAAAGTCTTACCTGGTAGAGTGTATGCTTTAAAAATGTCCGGCATGACGAAAGCTTGGAAAGAACTGTGGAAGGAGTTACAGGAAGACTGTAGTCTGCTGCTACTGGCCAGAGCCCAGGGACATTCCTGTGGGAGGTCAGCTGGGCAAGAAGGCAGCCGTTCAGAAGAACCCATCAGGTTCCTTGCTGGGACATATGGAAATGGGTGGGGTACACAGTCATCCTCTTACATGATTGGAGGCAGAAGACTGGTTCTGAAGCATTGCAGGCATCTTGGGCATTTGTCTTTCTCTGCTTGTTTGGTCCCTCAGTGAAGTGCCTGCACTTTAAGGCTCCAGGGAGAGCTGGAATGAGGCAAACCAACCTCCAGCGTGCCACTGTTAGCAGAGCTTGGAGGACCAGGGTACCTTGCAGCCTTCCTTGGAGGAGTGGTCTTTCCAGAAAATGAACCTTTGTCCCTTACTTCTGGCTGGCATCTGAGGAGGTGAGGAGGCTGGCCCAGAAGGCAAGGGATAGTAGGCAGTGGTGGAGGCTCTCCAGCCCTTCCCATCCCCATGGGTCCCACCACCGAAGGTCTGCAGCCCCAAGCATTCACCTCTTTATCTCCATCATCACAAAGGTGATTCCCCGTGAGAAGCGTAACCCAGAGACCTCTGTGCCAAAGACTGCCTCCTGGAGGGTTCGTCACCCTGTCTTTCATGGCTCCACAAAGTTGTGAATCACCAACTCCTGTCTTGTGTTTATTTTCCGGGAGATGTTTGCTTGAGAGTGTGTCTTAACGTTAGACATATGTGGACAGGTTGAAACTTGAGTACATGGCAGTGGAGTGGAAAGTCATCCCTGTCAATTGTCCCTGGGCTGGGGAAGTGGAAGGTTCCATTCACCTGGGTTAGAAGTTCGGGCTAGGGCAGAAGAGAGAACTCGTAGAAACGGAGCAATCTTAGAGATGCAGGTGAGGTTAAAGAGAGCAGTGGTGATCTATAGCATTTTCGGGACACTGCTCGTCCTTACCCCATGCTGGATTGCCAAGAAGGCTCTCAGCTACTGTGCTTAAAGCAAGGAACCTCTGCTCCTGCAAAGGCCAGGTTCGGGGTTGGGTTTTATCCTTTATTAAGACTTAACGATGATTCCTCAGATAAGTGCGATTGTGGACATGACTGGCTTGTATTTCACTGTGCTGCTCATTGAACCTGCCACGCACCTTTCTTTAGCTGAACTAACAAAAACCAGCACACCTCTGGGGATGGTGGTGAATGTAACCTAAGTGTGTCTTCATGCCAAATTTCAGCCACACCCAGAGTGTGTCCTACGTGTTGTTGACTTGAATGTGTTTTCTCGGTCGCCATCCACAAGGGAGGGAATAAAAGGCACACCTGGCCCTCACTGCTTGCGAGGCTGCCATTTGTGGTGGAACGCCGGGCAGTTCAGTCTAGAGAAGGGCACCTGCCACGCGGCTGTCTGCCCGTGGACTTGCTCTTGGAACAGTATCAGCCCAAGAGGCACTCGGAGTTTGTATGACTCGGCCCTGCCATTGACAGCATTGAAGTCGCAGGCACTTGATTCTGTTTCGACACCGTTCACTGAGTCTCATGAGAGTCCTTCTCTGCCCTATGTCCTGAGCTGGTGAGAGTGAAGGGAGAGAAAAGTCCAGACTAGCCCATCTTCTGAGCAGAAACAGCAGCCAGGGTGCAGCCCATTTTCAACCCATCCCGAGACCCAAACAGATGAGGCCAGTGTAGGTCTGTATGTGGTCAGGGTAGGGCACACCAGTCCTGGTCCCTGCCTTCTCACTCATGGCCTACTTTCAAGGTCTGTGGAAACGGGGTGATCTCATCATCAGGCTGGGGTAACACAAAATTATGTTGGGGATTTGGGTCTACCTTCTCCCTTTCCAGAGTCCTCAAGGAGCCACCAGGTGGAACACGCCTGCTTACCCCACTCACTGACTGTGGTCTCTCTTCCGACGGCATTTCTCTGCCACCCTCTGGGCCATACCTACAGATGGAACTGGGTGTGTTGGAGTTGTTCACCTCCTTGTGGTCTTGAATTCAGTGAATTTAAGGAACCTGATTTTTTCATCAGCCTACCCAGTAGGTGGTCAGGTTTTTAGGTTGAGGGTACCTGGTCTCCCCATGTTACACAGATCAGAGCAGGCACAGGGTTGTCTATGTTAGAAAAGCTTTGGGGGAGGGGTGTTACAGGGGGTGTGACTGTTCTCTCAATCAAATGTGTTTGAAATGTTCTCTGGGTATGACTGTCTAACCCTTTCTGTGTGGCAAAAAAAAAAAAATGTTATCCAGGTAGTTTTTACTACCATAGATAGCCTGTAAATAGTGCTTGGAAAAAATAACTCTAACAAAACAGTAAGATATTTGTCTCATTCATAAACATTGTGTATTTAGCACTTGAAAATCAACAAATCCAGACTTTTGGACATGCCACAGACTGTTAAAAGCCTAACTGTACTTTTTGAGAATTTGTCAACACCTACTAATATGCCTTATTCTTCAACTACTGTGTTTTAGATTCTGGGTAGAAAGGGTTTTTAGAGATGTAATCAGTTGTTCAGTTTAAACACTTGAGGCCTAACCTAGCCGTCTTCATTCCTCTTAAAGAAACAAGCCAGAAAGTGAGGTTCATAATTAGGGCTGCCTTTTGGGAAGAGAAAGCTAAGTATTGCTATTGCCAAATGATATTTTTTGATAATGTCAGGAAATACAGGGACCACAAAACCTTTTTTCATTGTTCTTGTTTTCAAGTGTGAAAGATGCATTTAGTGCCTTTTGGCACATTTTTTACTGTAGAGGATATTATGGTATCAGCATCGACAAATCACAGATACAAAGAACTCTATAGATGACGACAATAGTAAGGTTTACCCCGATTCTGTAGAACAGTTTTTTTAAAAGATACTGTGGGGGCCGCCGAGCAGCATATTTTACACAGACATTCTCCACAGGTTGAAATGCCAAAAAACAACGAACACATGGTGTTGACTCACATAATTTCGTCCTTTGTCATAAAGCTTTGACTATTAGTAAAGCCGGTGATTGGGTATCACACAATGCACCTCTCCAGGCAGCGTAGCCCTCTCACCTGGTGATCCTGGGCTCCCTGTAGGCCGCATGTGAGCAGGCAACCCCTGTCAACACCGCCGTGGGACAGGCTCGCTCACAGTCTCCGACCATCCCTCCAGTCACAGATGATGCTGGAAGGAGGGAAGGGCGATCGCTGCTTCCCCAGTGGGGAAGTGAGGAGGAGGTAGCACACTGCAAACAAAAATGTGACCCAGTGGGATGAAGTGAGGCCTGTGTCAGCTGGGCCCCTGTCAGATAACAAACCAGCAACTCCGAACAGTCAGCGCCATTGCCCTGGGCACCCCTGAGGTCTGGTCCTGTCTTGCAGTGCCCTGTCCTCTGCCCTCGTGTGCCTGTTCCCTGGATGTCTGTGTGTCGGGAATGTGTTCAGACATGAGGTACATCTGATATATTCCCATGAAATAAACTGCCAGCAAACTTTCTAACTTTTAACTGTTGGGGGGGAAAAAAACCAAACCTTTTTGCTTGGGTCATGTCCAAATTATCGACTGCTTATTATTTGAGAAATCACTCTTTACATTTAAAATTTTAAAAGAAAATCCTTGAGGTATTGATGAAGTCCTCCGTGTAAATGTCTTCTCTTCCATCCATGCTGCCATTAAGCCAAATCAAAAGCTGTGAAAAAAACCATGTGCTTGAGAATGTGTGTTGTAGATGAGAAAGTGATTTACAGATCAAAGTCTTTGTCTCATGAAGCTACCAAACTTTAAAAAGAATGTCACCTTTTTTTTGTTTGTTTATTATGGAACCCAGAGATTATAAAAAGAGAAAAAATTCTTGTTGCATTTTTGATGCTGGCATGAGGTTTTTGTCCACTTTTTTTTCATATCTGTGTAAAAAAAGAATTCTGTCCATTGTTTACTATGGGATTAGTATTACATTTCAAGGTAAAACAAATGAATTTGTATTGCTTGATAAAAACTATTAGCTTGTAAATTTTAAAAAGGTTTCTTTACCTCAATTAACTTAAAGTAATGGACCAATAAACCTATAAAAGATGCTTTCTTTACCTTGAGTCATGTTCCATTTGTACAGCTTTATAGTACAGAACATGCATGACTCTTAATCCTATTTTCTTATTTTCTCTAAGGAGGTATTCATTTATAGGCAAGAATTAGGGTATGCAAAGCAACAGGAAAAAATACCATTGAACTGTTACTGTTTTATTCTTCATTTCTTATCCTCAATTTACCCTCTCCTACATCTTACAAGATGGCACTGATCTGAGAAGATGAAGAAACCACCTACTGTCCATCTGTAACTGTGATTGGCAGGAAGGCTGGCAGCTGGCCTAGGTAACTACATGAAGGATTTCTTCCCACTTTATCCCGTAGCAAAGCACAGTGTCATATTCTGAGTCAGAGCCAGTCATTGCCTTTTTTTTTTTTTTTGGATTGCTATTTTTTAAAAATCTGTAAGAAAGAAATATCTGTGGTTCATTAGCACATTTGGGTGTGTTGTAAATCAGAGACCACAGTGCTCAGTTAAGCTTAGCTAATAATGGCCATGCACTGAAAATAGACTTCTACTGGTGCTAAACTTGGCTTATCGATAGTGGACATCATTAATATAAGACTTCAGTCATACAAAATGAGGCAGCAAGGTGTGGGATAAGAGATTTGAGATCAAGTCTTAGCTTTTCCACTTACTAGCTATGTAGCTTTGGGCAACTGCCATCTCTCTGAAATTCAGCATTATTATCTTTGAAATGAAGACATGCCTTTCCTGAAGGGTGGCTGACAGGACTAGCAATAATGTCTACAAAGCACCTAAGTGTCTGCTGGGCCCTCCTTACATCATAACCCTTATGGGAAGACTTATCCTATTACTTGTTAGCCAACTTATATATTAGAGATGTTCCCGTAAGAATCCTTCCTGTGTGCTTTACTGAAAATTTATTTATTGCCAATTGAAAATTTTAAAGGGGGATATATCGTTTTTAAAAACTGTTTTCCTTTTAAGAAGATTATGAAAATAGTATGCCGAAGGATTGTGGTCAGGCTGAAGGTCTGGGGAAATAGAAGGGAGTGGATGATAAACTAGAAGTGATAGAAAGGGAGATGGATTTCAGTGGTGAGGTGAAGAGATCAGAGATGACTTGGTGATTTCCAGCCTGGGAGCTGGGAAGTGATGCCATTTACAGAAATATGAAATCAATCAGCAGAAAAACATAAAAGATGGAGTAGGCTTAGATGGTGGGGTAGGAGAAGAATTTGGTTTGGACTTAAATTTGAGGAGACGCAGTGGGAGGTGTTGACTAGATTGTTGGAAAGAGAGTTCTGGTAGACTAGATTACCTAGGATGAGAACCAAGGGCAGGACTTTGGGGTCCTCAGGAATTAGGGATCCTGGGAGAGGTGGAGGGGGCTCAGGAAAAGTTCGAAAGAGAAAAAGATCTCCATAGATTAGAATAGTGGTTCCTAAGCTTGAGAACTTGTGAAAACACCAATTTGGGGGCCCCATCCCTGGAGTCTGATGGTATTTGTCTTTCTCTTTCTGATTGACTTTGCTTAGTATGGTAATCTCTAGGTCTCAGATCAAACTAGAGAATTTGCTTTTCTAACAGGTTCCCATTGGATGTTGATGAAGCTGATCCAGGAACCACACTCTGAGAACTAATGGTTTAGAACATCTGCTGGAAGACCAGGAGAAAGCTGAAAAGGTTTGAAACTACTATCCTGGTGACAGGTGGGATTGAAAAAGAGTCAATACTATGGTGTTGTGAGCCCAGCTTAGGTGAACACCCACAAGTTTGTGGCAGGGTCAGTATGGACAAGTAAGGAAATTTTTCTAGATGTTGAGAGCAAGATTGAATAGAGAAGCTAGTGATTAGATTCATTTAGGCTGGGGGACTGGCCAGGGGCTGGGGTGGAAGGCAAAGAGTCAAGAGGGATGAGCAAATTGATGAGAGTGTGCCTAGAGCACGGCCTTGAGCTCCTCTTCCCCATCCCACGTTCTCTGCTCCTGTGGCCTGTCTCAGTGAGGACCTCTGCCTCCTTCCTAGTTGCCTGAATCCCAAATCTGAATCATTCTTGCCTCCATCTGTCTCACCCTCTGCAGTTCATCCACTACCCCCTCCTGCTGACCTCTAGCTTTCAAATATTCCCCCAAGGTTAATGTCTAACCTTTCCCCATGCTTATAGCTTCCTACCTAGTGTCAGTCCACCATCACCGTCACCTGGATTCCTCAACAGGCCTCTCTGCTTGTCGCTTTTCTGCAAGTCTTGCTCACTCCTTCCAAAGCCAATTCCTTCTCAGTGCTGCCAGAGTCCTCTTTCTAATATACAGATGTAAGCATTCAACATTCTTGTCTAAAACTGTTCAACAGCTATTCTATTACTCTAAAGAAAAACTGATTTTTCCTTTTTAAAAAAATTTTTATTGAAGTATAGTTGATTTACAGTGTTAATTTCTTCTGTACAGCAAAGTGACTCAATTATACACACACACACACACATATATACATTCTTTTTCATATCCTTTTCCATTATGGTTTGTCACAGGATATTGAGTATATTTCCTTGTGTTATACAGTAGGACCTTGTTGTTTATCCATCCTATATATAATAGTTTGCTAATCCCAAACTCCCATTCCTTCCCTCTTCTGTACCAACCCCCTGCCCTGCCTTGGTAGCCTCAAGTCTGTTTTCTGTATCTGTGGGTTTGTTTTTGTTTCATAGGTATGTTGATTTGTATTGTATTTTAGATTCCGATTCCACTATATAAGTGATATCATATGTTATTTGTCTATCTCTTTCTGATTGACTTTGCTTAGTATGATAATCTCTAGGTCTATCTGTGTTGCTGCAAATGGCGTTATTTCATTCTTTTTTATGGCTGAGTAGTATTCCAGTGTGTATATGTACCACATCTTCTTCATCCATTCATCTGTCGATGGACATTTTGGGCTTTTCCTTGTCTTGGCTATTGTAAGTAGTGCTGTGAACATAGAGGTGCATGAATCTTTTTGAGTTATAGTTTTGTCTGGGTATATGCCCAGGAGTGGCATTACAGGATCATATGGCAACTCTAGTTTTTGAGGAACCCCCAAACTGTTCTCTGTAGTGGCTGTACCAATGTACATCCCCAGAAACAGTGTAAGAGGGTTTCCACACCCTCTCCAGCATGTGTTACTTGCAGACTTTTCAACAGCGGTCATTCTGACTGGTGTGCGGTGGTGGGTACCTCACTGTGGTTTTGATTTGCATTTCAAAGAGAAACTTTCTTTAAAAACTAATGTATTCACTTTTGGCTGCACTGTGTCTTTGTTGCGGCGTAAGGGCTTTCTCTAGTTGCGGTGCGTGGGCTTCTCATTACGGTTGTTTCTCGTATTTTGGAGCACAGGCTCTAGGCGTGTGGGCTTCAGTAGTTGCAATGTTTGGGCTGTAAGGCACAGGCTCAGAAGTTGTGGTGCACGGGCCTAGTTGCCCCATGGCATGTGAAATCTTCCCAGACCAGGGCTCGAACCTGTGTCCCTTGCACTGGCAGGCAGATTCTTATCCACTGTACCACCAGGGAAGTCCCTAAAGAGAAACTTTTTAAAGGCTCCGTTTTGATGTTCCTCCTCACTGTCCCAGCTCACCTCGTGATTCCAGCCCCCTGGATACCTCTCCCTCCATCCCTCTTTTCTCCCTTCACATTGATTTTTCTGTATTTGGGGATATTTTCACCGTCAGGTCTTCCAGCATGTTCCTTCTGCCTGGAATCTCACTCAACATCCAGCCTTGGTAACTCATCTTTCCAGTTTTATGCCACTTCTCCTGAGAAGTCTTCTCTGCACTCTTGGATTTGGGTTATATGTGCCCTTATGTTAGTGTTCATTATAGGATACATGACTGCCTGTTGTTCTGTCTGCTCCACCCACTAGGTCAGACACTGGTGAGATAGGAGCTGTCACAGGTTTGCTCTACCTTAGCACCTAGCATGGTGCCAGGATCCGAGTAGATGTGCCTTGAAGTTTTGGCCCAGTCCATGTAGGGCATCAGTGATGATAACAGACTCTGAGCCCTAAATGCTCTGAGATTTAAATGCATTATTCTAGCTTTAAGTTTTATCCTAGTCTGAGAATGCCATGTCTGAGCTCTAGAGGGAAGCTGACCAAAGAGACAGTGAGTCACACACTCATGCTATGAATGTTGATTTATTAGGGGGTGAGTCTTTTATTCACATAATTAAAAAAATAAGTACCTCAAAATAAAATGTGTTAGCATATCTCCCCTCTCCTTTCACACCTCTCACTTTGGGAAGTACTGTGGATGGAAAGTATTCCTTTGAAGAAAGCCTTTTTGATAATTGCCTTCTTAAAAACAACAGTACCAACAAAACGACGCTGACTTCAAATGCCTGAGCCCTAGATCGCTCCTGAGTTATTCATGGCTAACAAGGCCTGAGAGAAGAAAGCTAAACTTTGTTTTCAAGGTTCTGTTTTCATTTTAAAAATACCAAATGATGTTCACTGTTGGCAGTTCTTTCGAAAATTCCCTTCCTCATCCCCCTCAGGTGGTTGACGGCCTTTGCATTCTCACACAGGACTCCTGGGTGACTAGTTACCATGGTTGGAGCCCCCAGAACATTCCTGGAAGAAAACTGGCTTCCGTGTTGGGTATGGCTGTGCCTCTGGCCTGTGTCTCTCTCTTGAAAGTTCGCACTCTATTGTCTGCAGAACCCAACCTCTGCCTAATAGCAACGTCTGAAAGCTGAGAAAGTGTCTCCATCACCAGTTAAGTGCTTTCCCCCATCCACCCAGGACCCCTGAGCCACAGCAAGTCATTCTGAGGCCGACTCTGGCTGGAACTTGGGTTCCTTGAGCAATGGGTTGCTGTGGACACCAGTTCCTGGTCCCGTCCTTGGTCTTCAGAGGGAGTCCGGCCGTTGCTGGTGTTTCTGGCTCCCGCAGATCAGCACCTTCATTTCTCTGTGATGTCTCCAGGCTGCAACCATGAGGCTTGCTTATAGGCCACGATGCTGTAAGAATTTACAACAGAGAATTACAGGAGAACAGCTGGAATGGGGAGGAAGGGTCAAGCCATCTCTTGGAGACTATCCTTTACGGCAGCAGAACCGCTGTATTCTCTGGAGGAAAGTGGCCCCAGGGAATTTCCCTCACTCCAGCCTCCTTCCTGTCCCATAATATGGAGAGCCCTTTGCATCTACATTTTCCCTTTCTTGGAGCCTCTTTCCACCTCACTTCTGTCTTATGATGCACTCCCATATGGACCTCAAGCTCAAGCTTCTCTCATCCCAAGCAGAATTAGTTGCATCCTCTTCTGCCTTTCCATTGCCCTTTTCTCTCTTCCATAAATCATTACATTGTTTAAAAATATTGGGAGATAAAATGGACGCCTAGGAATGAAGAGCTGTAGTTGAAGTCTTGAATCTGTGTGACCTTTGGTGTGTCCTTCAACCTCTGGCATCCTCCTTTTCTCAACGGTTTGAGAACAGCTTAGAACCCCAGGTTCTAAGCTGGAACACAGTTCTTCCTAATGGATGGACCACATCTGGAGCTACTGGGTGAGGTGTGAGCAGAAATCCAAATCCTACCTTTGTAGAAACTTCCAAACACAGATTTCCTACCCTCTGTGAGCCCCAGGGCTCTCCAGGGAATGTAAAATAAATAAAGCTCCCTGTATGACAGAGCTGGCAAGAGGCGAGTAGAGGCAGGCAGCCCAGGACCACATGAACTGTTCCAGGCCCGACTCCACAGCTCACCCCAGCTGTGGGACCATGACAGCACAGCCATGTGGTTGGTGAGTTATTTTAAGGCAGGACAAGAAAACTTTTAAACATTAAGATTCTCTGCCCATTTGAGAAACTATCCTCCACTTTAGTGTGTATTGCGTGCCTGCATTGTGTTAACTTGATCCCCTTAGAAGACGCAGGAATTCCTACTTGCTGGGAAAAAAAAAATTCTTCCTGGTGCCAGTAAGATAAATCCCTGGGAGATAACATTCCGTTCTCTGTCTTGTAATAGGTCACAACCCACTGCTCACCTTGTTGGACTACGTAA
The DNA here is from genome assembly GCF_054371585.1 of Giraffa tippelskirchi. NCBI lineage: Eukaryota > Metazoa > Chordata > Mammalia > Artiodactyla > Giraffidae > Giraffa > Giraffa tippelskirchi. The sequence goes on from NC_137275.1 coordinate 216,484,257, forward strand.
ACTGTCAATATGTTACTTTGGTTTATCCCCCCCTGGTCCATATTGGGAAATGTTAAAAAATTGAAGTATGTTAATTTATAATGTGTTTTTTTCAAGTGTACAGCAAAGTGATATATACTTTTTTGGATTCTCTTCCATTATAGGTTAATAGATATTGAGTTCCCTGTGCTAGACAGTAGGTCCTTGTTTACCTATTTTATATAGACAGTAGGTCCTTGTTTACCTATTTTATATATAGCAGTATGTATATAGGAGAAGGAGGTGGCAATCCACTCCAGTATTCTTGCCTGGAGAATCCCGTGGACAGAGGACCCTGGTGGGCTGCTATCCATAGGGTCGCACAGAGTCAGGCACGACTGATGTGACTTAGCATGCATGTGTGCATTGGAGAAGGAAATGGCAACCCACTCCAGTGTTCTTGCCTGGAGAATCCCAGGGGCGGAGGAGCCTGGTGGGCTGCCGTCTATGGGGTCTCACAGAGTCAGACACGACTGAAGCGACTTCGCAGCAGCAGCAGCAGTGTGTCTCTGTTAATCCCAAACTCTTAATTCATCCCCCACCCCCTCCACAATATGTTGTCTCACAAACATATAGCTGTAACTGTGCCTTGGCGTCTTATAGGTAGAACACTCCTCAGAGTTTCCTGAAATAGTCTTCCTCTGGGTTATAATCCTTGGATTAGCAGGACTAAAATTTTCTATTTCTTCCTTAGATTGACTGTTGATCAACTTTTGTTGATTATGGTGGTGGCCAACCCCTAATATCATGGCAGCTCAACAGGCAGCTCCTGGGTGGTCAGTAGTGCTGGCGTCACACCCCCTGACAGATTGTTCATCCATTAAAGACTTTGAGTACTTCTCACGCACCAAGCTGTCTGCTGGACACAGGGTACAAGGTCACTCAAACAGGCGTGGTTCCTGCCCTCAGGGAGCCTGTGGTCTAGTGAGCAAGCATGTAAAACAGATAATCACTAAGTAATCATCAACTCTCATGCTCTGAAGGAAAAGTATAGGAAGCTTGGGGAGCATATCATAGAAGGATCTAACTTAGATTGGGAAGGGAATTTTCTCAAATCCTCTTTGAGAAAAGGGTGTTCAGGTTAAGACCACATCTAGCTATATTAAGAAAGATGTGTGGTGTGTCAGGCTTCTCAGTGGTAAAGAATCCACCTGCCAGTGCAGGAGACACAGGTTTGATCCCTGGTCCAGAAAGATCCCACATGCCACGGAGCAACTAAGCCCATGAGCCACAACCACTGAGTCTGTATGCCACAACTACTGAAGCCCGCATGACCTACAACCTGTGCTCTGTGACAAGAGAAGCCACCGCAGTGAAAAGCCCCTGCAGGAAAGAAGACCCAGCTCAGCCAAAAAAAGACATGTGGGTAAGAAAGGGGGAAGAGCATGAGGGGGAGGCTCCTGGGGCTGAGGCATAGAGGGGGGAGGGCGGTGAGTGGTAGGAATAGGAGGCTGGAGAAGATGGTGAGGCTGGATTATGCAGGACCTGTGGTCCACCGTAAGACAGTGGCTCTCATCCTAAGAACCGTGAAAGCCAAGTGCAGGGCTTTGAGCAGGAGATGATGTGAACTGTTGTCCACTCTAAGGAAATTTCTCTGGCCATCTGGTAAAAAGAGGGTAGATGCATGCGGGGAGATTGGCTCAGGGCCAAAGTTGATCCCCCAAGTGCTTTGGACTAGGAGTAGCAACAGTGGGGGTAAAAAATAATCAGTTTGAGGCATATATTGGAGGTAGAATCAATGAGGCTTGATGGATGGGAGGTACAGGAAGATGAAGAAGCAGGAGGACTTTGGTGACTCTCAGATTTCTTTCCTGGCTGAGTGTGATGCCATTTAATGGGATGGGCAAGACTGGAGGAGAGCAGATGTTAGGAGGGTGTCAAGGATGCAATTTTGGAAACTGAGATGGTAATTTGAAATTTTGAAAATAATTTAGATTGCTTCGAGACTATGAAGTGAGAAGACAACCCAGATCTGAGCCCCAAAGAATTCTTCCATGTGGAGGTTTGTAGCGAAGTCAGAGAGGTAGGAGAAACCCGGTAAAGGAGGTGTTAAGAAAGCCAAGTGACAAGTGCCTTCCAAGGAAGGAGTGACCCACAGTGTTGGGGGGGCCGCTGAGAACCGATAGGGAGAGGATGGCAGGGAGTCCAGTGTACTCAGCTGTGAGGAAGTCCGATCTCAGCACAGCTCTGGAAGCGTTGAACAGGGAAGTCAGTCTGGAGTGGGTTGAAAGTGAATGGGAAGTAAGCAAGTGCAGACCAGCACTGGAGAACATGGCTGGGAGGAGGAGGTGAGAGGGTGGCAGACCGCATGTCAGTTCTGATAGGAAGAACTCAGGAGATGGAGTTGCTAAGTAGTACAAGTAAACTCTCTAGGGGGAGAAAAGGGGTGGTACCCAGATACCCAGGGACTTTTCTGAGACACGACATCAGATAGTGACTAAGAACCAACTGCCTGGGTTCAAATCCTGTCACCGTCCCTCATTAACTGTGTAACCTTTGGCAAGTTACATGACACCTTAGGTTTTGTTTCTTCATCTGCAAAATGGGGATAAAATAGTAATCGCTTCGGAGGATTGTTTGAGAAGGTTAAAACATATGAAACATTCAAAGTAGTGCCTGGCACATAATCAAGGCTGTTTACATATTTGCTATTATTATCTTTGAGAGATTGAGGGAGGGGAACAGGATGGGTGCAAAAGAACACAGGCTTAGAGGTCTACTTTGAAGAAGATGAGCCCATTTGCTTCTGATGGCATCTATGAACCACAAGGCAGCAGCTGAGTGCATGTGTGATGAAGGGTTGGGGGCTTGCGGATGGGCAGAACCAGACAGTCGTTCCCTCAGCATCTCCCTGCTGCACATAAAGAAGAGTGAGGGGGAGAGGGCAGGTTCTCACAGTGCCATGAAGTTGGCTCACTTCGGTACCAGGAAGGTCTGGGGCCACAGTCACTTATTGCAGGTGAGCTGTTGGCAGCTGGGCCCAGGAACCTCTCCTCTCCGCCTTCTGCCCTCCACAGCCTCCTCCACTCCCTGCTGTGACATGTCTTCCTGGGCTTTTCTGTCATTGGAATGTAGCTCTTCTTTCTGTAGTTCGAGAGTTCTACTGGTCTTTCCTGTTGATCGTGCTTAATGATTGGTGGTGCAGCCTTGGCCGTTCGAAAGAATTTTTCAGGATTTTGTTCATTTAGTGACTTTGTGGAGGGAAAAGTACTAGAAACACTCCCTTTCTGCCAAAGGTTCTCAACCTTGGTTATACAACCGAATAAACTGGAAAGCTTTAAAAAAATTCCCATGCCCAGGCTATATCCCAGATCAACTGAGTCAGAATCTCTGCAGGTAGGATCCAGACAATAGTAGTTTTTTAAATCTCTCCCAGTGATTCCAATGTACAGCAGGCAAAGGAGGCTTTGTTAGCATGTAAGTCCCTTTACTGCTAAATGTCTCCAACAGAGGCATCTACTTGAGTGCCTCAATTCACGTAAGCAGTACTACTTACGATCGGTTCAAGATACTGACCCGGTTTCTGTGGTATAAGATGATGAAGGTCCTGTATATCTTAAAATTCCATGCACACAATGTATGACTGGGCCCAAGTCCACTGGGGTGAGGTGTCCCCACCTGGGGTGAGGGCAGCACACCTGCTTCACACACCCCAGAGTCTCTTTAAAAAGGGAAAGCGATGAAACTGTAGAAAGGAACCATTTACTGCATATTCTCATTGCTTTCATTTGTCTGTTTATATCTCTAGCTATGAGATATTAATTAGTCAGACTTGTTTTCTTTTGTTGTTTTTTGTTGATCTGTTTAGGTCAAAGAGACTATTTCAACCAACTGCCAATCAAACAGGACTGGCACAGTTCCAAGTGGCACAGTTATTAATCCATTACTCACTTGGACAAAGAACTGGCACTCCAGAGAAGTTTGCATTGTGGGTCAGGTCTAGCTAAGCCCAACCCATTCAGCCAAGACTCTCATGAAAACAGGGGCACATGAAAAGGCCTAAGGGCTGGGCAGTTTGAGGACAAGTCTGGCTCAGTCCTACACCTTGAAAATGAGAACTGGCCAGAGACGGCACTGGTAATCAAGTCTGCTGTTGTGCACAAATTCTCTCAGCTGCTTGATCTTATTTTCTCAACTATGAACTCAAAAAACCCTCATGATTGATGTCTTCTGTCTTAGGAGGCTCAACTTTCTATGCAAGCACATCAACCTATACAATGAGATGTGAGAATTCAAAGGCGGCCCTTTTCACCCTCCACTTCCCACTTTCTCCAGCCTACCTTCAGCTTTTTCCAACCTGCCTTCAGCTCTTCTACTCTTCAGCCTGTAACACCACCATTAATGATATGGAGGGCTCCAGTGTGCTACTAAGCAGGTCCCTTTAAAATGCAAATCTGTATCATGTCCCTTGTATCTTATTGTGAATATCATTATTGTGTTCCTTTCTCCTCGTGGGATTGATACGTGTGAGAAAAGGGCCTAAACAGACCAAAGCTCAGCTGTCTAATATGTAGCCACTAGTTACATTGGCTTCTGAACTCTTGCATTCAAATGGAGTCCAAATTGAGATGGGCTGTCAGTATAAAATACGTACCAGATTTCAAAGACTTAATTCAAAAGAACGCATTGATTTTGTAGGTTGATTACAAAGATATTTTGGAGCTATTGGGCCACATCAAATATATTATTAAAATTATTTCACCTGTTACTTGTGTTGTTTTTAAATGTGGCTACTAGAACTTTTAAAATCACATAATATGGCTTTCTGTATTTCTGTATTTCTTTTGAATGGGACTGGTTGAAGACCAGACTATTCCATGTGGTCTATATTGGTGATAACCTCAGCTGGCAACTCTCTGCATGGGCCTTTGTATCTCCAGCCTTCCTCCTGCCTGTTATCTCCCAGAACATAGCACTCTTGTTTTACAAATGAGACAATTTCCCCAGAGAGGTCAGATGAATTACCCATGTCCTGCAGGGGTGCTCACACAGTCCATGTGCCAAGCCCTCCCAAGATACAAAGAAGCAAGAATACTTGAAAGTGAGGCTGGGTGACTGTCACCTAAAGGAGACTCAACGAGGTCTGAGTGGTTCAAGAGGGTTTCTTATCCCAGCCTCTGATTACAAGCAAGTATATGAGGCTCCTATTACAAAACTGCCAGGAAGTGAGCCAGCATGTTGAGGCCCTCTGTTTATTACTTACGACTTTAGGGAATTCCCAAATTACCAGGTTATTAGTTTGGGGGAACAGGAGAAGTTTTTCTTAGTGGGAGAGCCTACTAAGAACCCATTGTGTAAATGTGAAAAGTAAATACTTTATGATAATAGGCTGGAAATGCTCCAACAGTCCTTGACCTCAGCCCCAGCCCAAAGAGCAGGAACTGCTCCTGTCTTACCCAATCGGGAGGATGGCCAGGAAGGAGAGAAAAGAGGAGAGCACAAAGCAGGTGCCGATGAACTTCTCCATGGTGAGCTGATAAATCTTGTTGTACAGCGTGGATGTCACCACCCCAGTCAGCGTCAGGGACAGCTGCAGGATGACGAACACCTTTCCTGTGGAAGGGACCGAGGTTACCAAGGTTACTGTGCTGTCCCTCTGTGTTCCCTGATAGCTGAGTCTCTGGGAGGCTCTCCAGAGCCCCCTCCCCTTTCCTGACTCCCTCTGTGTTCACAGCTCATGTTACCAGGATTCTGGCCTCCATCCAGTTGGCTCTTCCCATGGCCCGTGGGTAGCATTATTTTCCTTTGACTGTGGCTTTTCAGTGGCAGACTTTCCCAGTCTTTCCCCTGCTCCTGCTTTCACTCCTTCTGCCCTAGATGGACACTAGTGTGTGCCCAGTGTCTTCAAGGCTGCTGCTGGAGCTCTCCTGTGCCTTCTGAGCCCAAACCCTGTGCCTCAAACCAAGTGGCTCTGAAACCTCTCAGATTCCTTCCACTCACCATAAGAGGAACCCTTGATGAGTTTGGACATTGCTGATCGGATGGTTGTGATGGGGATGAGAGCGAACAGCATGATGGCCCGAGCTGGAAAAAAAGCACGTGAGAACACTCCTCACTGTAGCCCAGCCTTGGCCAAAGAGTAAATCAGAATAACAGAAAAACTTCCCTTAGAAGCCCCCTCCCACAATCCTTTCGTGGCTCCACCTGGCCCCAGGGCAGGCTGACTCCCTGAGCTCTCAGATGGAGCTGTAGATGCTGCAGACCCATCTTGAAGGTGGCAAGGCACCAGGGACATGGTGACAGGTGGTGAAGGGCATCTTTATTGGCAAAGTTAAGTGGTTTCTAAGGAAATGGAGCTGATGTCACTCAAGTGACTTACAGCTCCTTGCCTCCCAGGAGGGAGGTGTCTGCCCTCACCCTACATCATCATCTCTGGGACATGATCCCAGTAGCTTTGGCAAACTGCATCCAGAAATGTGCGCTACTAACACAGCTGCCACACGCCCCTCTTTCCCTCTACCCCTGTTCATCATCCTGATGTGGGGTGTGTGTGTGTGTGTGTGGTGAGGGGGTGCAGTGGGGTGGGGTGGGAGTGGCTAGAAGTGATGGGGAGGGAAGGGGAGAGGTTACTCAGCCCCTTGCACTTAGCCTGTTTAACTGGGAGCTGGCTAAGAGTAATCTAGCCATTTTGTGAGATGTTTTTCTGAGCCGTGTGACCTCAGTCAAAGGGTGGTCTCTGGGAACAGTCTAGAGTGGTTCTGTCAGCCACTGGCAAGTCACATGACTACTTAAACGAAATAAAATGAAAAATTCTGTTCAAGTTGCACTAGTCTCATTTTAAGGGCTTCATAGCCACACATGGCTAATGGCTATTGTATTAGGCAGAAACGTTACAGAACATTTCTGTCACTCTAGAAAGTTCTCTCCGAGCACTGGCCCAGAGTGCTCTGCTTGTGGTTGTCCTCAGAAACTTCATTCTGCTTCCTTGAGGGGATGTATTACAGGGGTTTGGAAGGCATTTATGGAGAATTTTTATCTCTTTTTGAAAAGCCTGTGCTTGACCTGAAATGATTTAATTGAAGGACCTTTTCAGCTGGATTACTTGAAAACGTTTTATCCCTTTACAATTGGGGAGAAGAAACTCAACCCCATCTCCTCCACTCAGGGCCATCCTGAAGCCTCTCCTGACTCCCGGCACCACTGCCCATCCCTCCCTTGACTTCCTAGAGCTACGGACCCCACTCTGATTACAGTTCAGTGGGCAGCACAGATAACACAACACAGACAAACTCAAGTGCATATAACCCTCTGTCCCTTGTGCCTCCTAGGTAGCAGACATAATCTCTGGTGCTGAGCTGTGACACCTAGACCACAGCACCTGGGGTGTACGCCCCATTACTCAGGGGATCAGCGGTGTCCTTGTCCTGCCTCCCCAAGAATGCCGGACTCACCAATGTAGAACATGTATGTCTGTTTCACAAAAGCCAAGAGGAGGGCTCCCGATGCAAAGGAGACCATTCCGATCATGATCATGGTGGTGTCCTGGAAGCAGCGGGAGAAGAGCAGCACGCCCAGGAAGCTGGTGATGAAGATGGTGTACCCCGACGCCATACCATAGCCCAGCTGCACTTGGTTCCAGCTCAGAGGCTCCCTCAGCACAAAAAGCGGCATCACGTCCACTGTGCCCACCACTGCCAGGTCATAGATGATGGCGCCCACAAAGAACAGGGCAATGATGACTTGTTTGGGCTTAGCCATTGCAGGAGGTGGAGGGGGCCCCACCACACTCTGCTTGTCTGTCTGATCAGGATCCAGGGTGTCATACCTGCCGGCGGTGCCAGGCACTATATCCACGGCCTTGCGGGGCTTGGCCTTGGACTCGGGGACCTTCAGCACGAACAGGCTGTACAAAAGGGCACAGGTGGCACAGCTTACACTGCAGGCGGTCAGCACCAGGCCCTGCTTGGAGTGCCCGACTATCTGCTTGAAGAGGTGTCCCGAAACCATGCTCCCGCAGAACCCGGCCAAGCCCAGGATCAGGTCAATCACAATGAGGCGCAGGGAACGGCGGGCCTCGGAGGAGCCGAGGGATCCCAGGGCCATGACCCCCGACCAGAACGCGGAGAAGCCGCCGCACAGTCCTGTCAGCGCGGCCGCTGCGTACAGCATCTCCACGGGCCAGTCCAGCAGCACTTTGAGCAGCAGCGCGAGGCGGGAGAGCAGGAAGCCCAGGAGGGGCACGCAGATGGAGACCTTGCGGTGGTAGCGGTCGCTGAGCCAGCCCAGCCCGTAGGCCGACAGCAGGGGCGTCAGGCCTATCACCAGGTTGTAGATGATGTAGAAATTGGAGATGGCCCTCTGCTGTTGGTCCTCGAGAGCCCCCCGGGGCGACGGGCTGGAGCTGTGATTGGAGAAGGTCCCTACTCCGAAGGACGCTTTCACCACGAGGAGCAACCCTGCGTCGTAGAGGGAGGCGGCCACCTGCGTGGAGGCCACCACGGGCTCGATCCAGGTCCACACCTGGAGGCGAGGCAGGGGGCCCCTCCACGGCCAGATGCTCCCCTGGCCCATGATAGGGTCTCTGATAGGGGATGGAGGGGCTGGATGGCTGGCGCGGCGGCTGCTATTCCCGAGGGCTGGGGCTCCAGGTACGCGCGGGAAACGGGTGAGCTGAGCTGAACCCGGGCACAGGGCGCAAGTGACAGCAGCCAGCCCGGCGGTCTAGTGACCTCCCAGACCGCGGCCACTCCTCCCCGGACCAAAAAAGGCCACGCTCCGCCCCCACCGGGGGAGCGGGACTGGCAGCGGCCCAGGGAAGCCACGCGTCTGGGGAGCGCACAGCGAGTCTCGGCCCGCGTCACGCTGCTCCGATCCGCGCGCCGGTCTCTGGGCGCTCTCTCCCCTGGGACTTGCCCAGGCCTGACTTGAGTCCCCCAGGCAGGAAGCAAAATTCTGGCTCTGGAAGGCAGTTTGGGGCAAGCAGTGGGGTGCCTAGGAATCTGCCTGGGATCTGTGGAGGGGAAGGGCAGCGAGGTTTTATTTTAAGGGGTTTAAAAGCAACGGGGACCTACATGCTGTAGGGATTCGGGGTAGCGCCAGACTTCGAGAGAAACAAACAAAACCCTCAGGAGCGCTAATATCTTTTGCTTTCAATCTTGTGGACAAATACCCAGCCGCGGGATTGCTGGGTCATAGGGTAGTTCTGCTTTCATTTTTTTGAGGCAACTTCTTTGTTTTCCCTCGAAGCTGCCCCACTTACCTTTCACAGCTCCAGTGTCTCACAGCCTCACCCGCACGTCTGTATCTATTCTGGTATAGCCATGCTGAGAGGAATCAGGTGATACCTCATTGTGGTTTTGATTTGCATTACCCCGAAGATTAGCGTATCTTTTCATATGCATGTTGGCCATTTGTCTATCTTCTTTGGAGAAATCTCTGTCCAAAGATCTTTTTTGGGGGATATAAGACCTAAGTCCTTAGCCCATTTTAGACTCAGTTGTAGGAATTCTTACACATTTTGGAGATTAACTTCCTTTCAGATATATGATGTGCACTATTTTTCTCCCATTCTGTAGATTGCCTTTTGACTCTGTTGAATTTTTCTTTTGCTGTGCAGAAGCTTTTTAGTTTGATGTAGTCCCACTTGTTTATTTTTAGGTTCTTGAAGAGAGATTAGCACTTCTGTGCTCATTGTAGCACTATGCACAATAGCTAAGATATAGAAGCAACCTAAATGCGTATTGATGGATGAATGGAAAAAGAACATGTGGTATATAAATATAGCTGAATGTTATTTGGCTTTAAAGAAGAAGGTGGTCCAGTGGTTAAGCATTTGCCTTGAAATTCAGGGGACAAGGGTTCAATCCCTGGTGAAAGAACTAAGATCCCGCCTACTGAGGAGCAACTGAGCCTTCCTGCACCACAAATAGAGGGTCTGGGAGCCACAACAAAGATCTTGCATGACCCAGTGAAGAACCTGCATTCCGCAAGTAAAATCTGATGCAGCCGATAAATAAATAAATATTTCTTAAAAAAGAAAGAAATCCTGAGATTTGTGTCAACATGGATCAAACCTGAGGACATTATGCTAAGTGAAATAAGCCAGTTGTAGAAAGACAAATATTGCATGATTTCCCATATAAGGTATCTAAAATCGTCAGAGTGGAACGGTGGTTGCCAGGGATGGAGGTGGAGGGAAGAAGAAATGGAGAATTACTAATTGACAAGCATAAAGTTTCAGTTAAGCTAAATACAGAGGCTCCAGAGATCCGCTGTACAACGTTGTATTTATCGTCAATAACATTATACATGTAAAGGTTTGTTAAGAGAGGAGCTCTCATGTTAAGTATTCTTACCATAATTAAAAAACAAACAAAAAAACAAAAACCTCAGAAGAAGCTATGCTTAGCCCTTCCACCGTACAAAAGACCTCTCAGAGAAGGGTCCTGCTTTGAGCACCTGAATTAATGGGCCCAGAGCCAGGACAGGACCCAGGCCAGCATAGGTCCCAGCCTGGAGGCTTTGGCCTCAAACTGCAGGACTGAGAAAGAGATGGGGGAGGTCCTGCCAGCCCAGCATGTCCCTACAAATGCTAAAACTGGACTCTGGCAGAGGCAGATTCCACAAAAACAGAGTCACCAGGATTATTTACTTCTGAGTAAAGTCCCCAGGACCCTTTCTCTTTTCTTTGCAGTTCTTCTTCCATTCCATGGGCTCACTGCCTTGGACTGGGTGGAGACGGGTTTCCCTGGCTGCCTTGCTTCCTGTATACACTCCTGCAAAGAGGGTCAGGGTGATGGGTGGTGCAGGGGCAAAGGTGCACCACAGAGGCAACGTTTCTCCTCCAGGATCATCCCCAGGGGTGGAAAGTCAGAACACTCCAGCTCTCTCCCTGTCTGCTTAACCCCAACACAGCTTAGGCAAGCAGGAACCTGAAGTCATACAAGGGAGAATCAGATCTGCATGGAGAGTTTATAAAGTCAAAAGGATAATGTACCTGTGGGAGTAGGGACTAAACTCTAAATGATTTCGTGTAGATGTGCACCCTTTAGACAGTTTTTAGATGAGCTATAATCTTCTCTACCCCTCCCTGTGCTCAGGGCCCTGCGTCCAGGTCCAGTCAGCTCTGCCTTCTGCAAAGAGAACGTCCCACCTCATCTCCCTTACAGGCCGAGCAGTCCCTCAAAACTCCCACACTGCCTTCTTGCCCTCCATCACGGAGGCCCACCTTGGGAGGTGCTGGTTTCACCCAACCCATGCCTGGCTCTCCCACTCCATTCTTAACCCTATTCTTCCAGAGGCCACAACAAACAAAGCAGTCCAACCAGCCTGTACCTGTAACTAGCAGAGGCTCCAGGGGATGGATAGCTTGTGAAGGAAGATGGTATTCACCCATCAGATATGGCCACCAGAACAACAGCCTGGACCAGGTGGATCACTTGAACAATTTAATCAAGAGGCCTGTCTTTTCTTGGGGCCACAGTGCCTAGAAGACAGCCCTAGAGGTCTGGGAGTGTCCATGGGGTCTCACTTCTTCCCATACTTTGTGAAACCAGGGAAATTCGAGGGGCCTCTGAGAGATTCATGCCCAGTCCAGGACACATTTAGGGGGAGCTGTGTCATCATGCTGCTAGCCAGCCCTGGGACCTGAATTCTCTGGCCCAGAAATGAACTATTATCAGGGCAATTGGCACCTCTCCCAGTTTAGGCTACTGAGGTTTGCACTGTATCTTTCATCATATCCCACTCCTCTTTCCATCTCTGAAGCAGGCTCTAGCTAAATGAATGCCTGGCCGTCCTGTGTAGTCTAGGCTACCAGTAGGTATAGCCCTTAAGCCAAAGCTGAGGCCTGACCCTGCCACTTTAGTCTCTAGCACAAGGCTGGCTTTATTCAACTGCAAAGGTTAGATTCTCATTTTTTTTCACATTGATAAAGTCACACTATTTGAGGAGAAAGGGGCTTATAAAAAGGAGCAGCAACATTTACTGAGCCTGTATTATGCACTAAGCAATTTACAGGGGCTTCCTCGGTGGCTCAGCAGTAAAGAATCCGCCTGCCAATGCAGGAGACAAAAGAGATGTGGGTTTGATCCCTGGGTCGGGAAGATTCCCTGGAGTAGGAAATAGCAACCCTCTCCAGTATACTTGCCTGAGAAATCCCTTGGACAGAGGAGCCTGGCCAGCTACAGTCCATAGGTTCGCAGAATCGGACGGGACTGTAGCGACTGAGCATGCCCAAAGCAATCTACAGGAATAAATTTCATCTCCCCCCCACCAAAAGTCTATAAAGTAGTTTATCACCTCATTTTATTGGTGGAGAAACTGAGGCCAAAGAGGTGAAGTCATTTGCTCAAGATCACACAGCTAGCAAGTTGGGGAGACAGTATTTAGCACCTGTCTTTGAAAGCCTGTAGCTATGGGGAAAATATGGTGACAGGGAATGTTATTTGAGGGCATCCTCCCAACCAGCGCAGCAATGTGGAGAGGAGGCGGAACACTTAAGTCATGATGAAACCTTTCTTGATCAACAATGTATTGCACAAATGGAGTGGACTCAGAGGAGTGGATGAAATGTATTGATTGAATGTGTATCCCAGGCACTTCTCAACTAAATAGAAAGTCTGTTTTCTTAACAGACGGCCCCCAAAGAAAGGGAACAGTCAGTCTTTGTTTGGAAAATGCCTTGGGTTGTTTAGAAGGTGAAGTCCCCAGGCCTGGGTTTCAGCTGTGGAGGAGGCACCAGAGAGGGGGTGGAGCCTCTGTGCCTGAGGGAAGGGGAGTGGTGGGGGGAGTTGGGAGGAGGGGAGGGGAACAAGAGGTGAGGGGAAGTGAGAGTCGGGGCTGTTGACAACAGGAACTCCCCTGTCAGGGCGGTCAGAGGAACTTTAAAAGAGTAGGAAGATCTAACAGGGCTTTAAAGAGCTTATAGTCTCTCGTGGGTATATGAATGCTTCCTGAGACCTCACCTGTGCCTCTTTGGTTCTACAGAAAAGTCTACTCGTGAACGTATTGTGTGAGTAGGATTTTTTACTTTGGTGGAAACTGGTGAAGGAGCTGTGATTCAAGTCTGGATTAACCTAACTCTGGGCAGAAATCACATGAGCAGAAAGAGCATAGGAACACCAGTCTCCCAAGGACTGGCTGTAATCTGGGATGGGCTTGTCACAGGCTGTGGACTTCGGGAGTTAAGCCGTCTGACCTTGACGGCCAAGGAGACCCTGGCAGCTGATGCAGCCTGCATTGATGGGAAAGGTGTTCTTTATTGGTGATGTTTTAGGGGCTGAGATGAGCCTTTTCCCAAGACACTGCAAGTGAAAGAAAGAAGATGCCTTTTAAAACTTAACTATATAATGAACAAAGATGTATAAACTCACCCTAAGATACAGAGATAAATCTTGTCAGTGACCATCCAAGAACTTTCTTTCTAGGGTTTCCCAATGGCTGGGCCATCTCTGCATGCAGGAGACAGCCCAAGTACCCTTGCCTGAGCACAAACAATCTTATGTAGCTGCACACGGGGAGAAGATATGCTAGTTATGTGAATAAATAATTTCTCAAGGCAATGGCACCCCACTCCAGTACTCTTGCCTGGAAAATCCCATGGATGGAGGAGCCGGGTAGGCTATAGTCCATGGGGTCGCTAAGAGTCAGACACGACGGAGCGACTTCACTTTCACTTTTCCCTTTCATGCACTGGAGAAGGAAATGGCAACCCACTCCAGTGTTCTTGCCTGGAGAATCCCAGGGATGGCGGAGCTTGGTGGGCTGCCATCTATGGGGTCGCACAGAGTTGGACACGACTGAAGTGACTTAGCAGCAGCAGCAGCCTCTTATGATTACTGTTCTTAATATCATTTTACATCTCCATTTTTGTGTATCCTTTAACTGCTTATTGTGGATATAGTTGATTTAGTACTTTTGTCTTTTAACCCCCTGCTAACTGTGTGTATGGATGATTTCCTACCTTTACTGTATGTTTGCCTTTACTATTGAGCTATTTCATAATTTTCTTGTTTCTAGTTGTGGCCTTTCCTTTTTCACTTAGGCAAGTTCCCTTAGCATGTGCTGTAAAGCTGGTTTGGTTGTACCAAACTCTTTTAGCTTTTGCTTGTCTGTAAATCTTTTGATCTCTCCATCAAATCTGACTGGGAGCCTTGCTGGGTAGAGTATTCTTGGTTGTAGGTTTTTTCCCTTTTATCACTTTAAATATATCAGTACATCATGCCACTCACTTCTGCCCTGAAGTTTCTGCTGAAGTCAGCTAATAGCCTTATGGGATTCACTTGTCTTAGCCATAGCAATCAGAGAAGAAAAAGAAAAAGAATCCAAATTGGAAAAGTTAAACTGTCACTGTCTGCAGATGATGTGATACTATACATAGAAAATCCTAAGATACTACCAGAAAAGTACTAGAACTCATCAATAAATTTGGAATTTTTCAGGATATAAAATACACAGAAATCTCTTATATTTCTATACACTAACAAAAGATTAAAAAGAGAAATTAAGGAAACAATCCCATTTGCCATCACATCAAAAAGAATAAAATACCTAGGAATAAACCTAAGGAGGCAAAAACCTCTACTCAGAAAACTGCAAGATGATGATGAAAGAAATCAAAGATGGCACAAGCAGAAGAAGAGATATACCACATCCTTGGATTGGAAGCATCAATATCGTGAAAATGATTATACAACCCCAAATAATCTACAGATTCAATGCAATGCTATAAAATTACCAATGGCATTTTTCACAGAACTAAAACAAGTATTCTACAATTTGTATGGAAACAAAGACCGCAAATAAACTAAGCAATCTTAAGAAGGAAAACTGGAGCTGGAGGAATCAGGCTCTCTGACTTCAGACTATACTACAAAGCTATGGTTATTAAAACAGTATAGTACTGGCACAAAAACAGAAATGTGAATCAGTGGAACAGGCTAGAAGTCCAGAGATAAACCCATGCACTTGTGGTTACCTAATCTGTGATAAAGGAGGCAAAAATATATGATGGAGAAAAGACAGTTTCTTCAATGCTGGGAAAATTGTACTGTTACATGTAAAAGAATGAAATTAAAACACTAACACCATATACAAAAATAAACTCAAAATGGATCAAAGACATACATGTAAGTTTGGATACTATAAAACTCTTACAGGAAAATGTAGGCAAAACACTCTGACATAAATCTCAGGAGTATCATTTTTTATCTACCTCCTAGAGTGATGAAAATAATAACAAAAGTAAACAAATGGAACTTAAAGGCTTTTGCACAGCAAAGGAAACTATAAACAAAACGAAAAAACAGCCCACAGAATCAGAGAAATGAAATGACCTACAAGGGATTTAATCTCCAAAATATACAAGCTCATGCAACTCAATAACAACAACAACAAACCAACCCAATCAACAAATATGTGGAATATCTAAATACACTTTTCTCCAAAGACGACATACAGATGGCCAAAATAGCATATGTAAAGATGCTCAGCATCACTAATTATTAGAGAAATGCAAACGAAACCTACAATGAGGTATCACCTCACACAGGCCAGAATGGTCATCATCAAAAAATCTGCAAGCAATAAGTGCTAGTGAGGGTGTGGAGAAAAGGAAACCCTACTACACTGTTGGTGGGAATGTAAATTGGTACATTATGGAGAACAGTATGAAGGTAACTTAAAAAACTAGATATAGTACTTCCCTGGTGGATCAGTGGTAAAGAAACTGCCTGCAATGTGGGAGACCTGAGTTCAATCCCTGGGTTGGGAAGACCCTGGAGAAGGAAATGGCAACCCATGCCAGTATTCTTGCCTGGAGAATCCATGGACAGAGGAGCCTGGCAGGCTACAGTCCATGGGGTCACAAAGCGTCAGACACAACTGTGCGGCTCCCACCTCACTTCACTTCACTTGGTGGTCGAATGTAAAGTTGTGTGGCCACTTTGGAAAACATTCCAGCAATTCCTCAAAAGGTTACACACAGAGTTACTATATGATCCAGCAATTCTAGTCCTAGATGTTTATATAAGAATACTGAAAACATATGCCCCTACAAAAACTTGAACATGAATGTTCATGGTACTATTCATAATAGCCAAAAAGTGGAAGCAACCCAAATATCCATCAACTGATGATCAGATTAAAAAATGTGCTATATTCTTACAGTGGAATACTTTATCATAAAAAGGAATGAAGTGCTGATTCACACTACAACATGGATAAATCTCGAAAACATTCTAAGTGAAGATCAGGCACAAAAGGCCCTGTATTCTATGATTTCACTTATATGCAGATTAGGCAAATCCATAGGGAGAGAAAATAGACTGGTGGTTGCTAGGGACTGCAAGGAGGGAAGTGGAAAGCCTGTTAATGGGTAGCAGATTTCTTTTGGGGTGATGAGTGTTCTGGAATTAAATGGTGGTGATGGTTATACAACCTTGTTAATATTTAAAAACCACTGCATTGTATACCTTTATTGAAGTATGGTTAATTTACATATTGTGTTAATTTCAGATATACAGCAGAGAGTCAATTATACATACCTATTTTTTTCTTATTCTTTTCCCTTATAGGTTATTACACAATATGAGTGTGGTTACCTGTGCTATACAGTAGGTCCTTATTGGTTATTTATTTTATATATAGTAGTGTGTATATGTTAATCCCAAACTCCTAATTTATCCTTCCCCTTGCTTTTTCCCTTGGGACCATAAGTCTCTTTTCTGTATCTGTGAGTCTATTTCTGTCTTGAATATAAGTTCATTTGTATCTTTTTTAGATTCCACATATAAGCAATATTATATTTGTCTCTCGTCTGTGTTACTTCACTTGGTATGATTATCCATAGGTTCATTCATGTTGCTATAAATGGCATTATTTCATTTTTTGAATGGATGAGTAATATTCCATTGCTAAATATACCACATCTGCATTATATACTTTAAAAGGATAAATTTTATGGTATATAAATTATCTCAATTTTTAAAAGTGGACTCTAAGCAGATTCTTCAATTTCATTTAGAAAATTACAAGCCCGTATCACTGACGAACATAGATGCAAAATCCTCAACAAAATTCTAGCGAACAGAATCCAACAACACATTAAAAAGATCATAGATCATTATCCAGTGGGCTTTATCCCAGGGACACAAGGATTCTTCACTGTATGCAAATCAATCAATGTGATACACCATATTAACAAATTGAAAGATAAAAACCATATGATCATTTCAACAGATGCAGAAAAAGCTTTTAACAAAATTCAACACTCATTTATGATAAAAACTCTCCAGAAAGTAGGCATAGAGGGAACATAACATAATAAAGGCCATATATGACAAACCCACAGCAAACATTATCGTCAATGGCAAAAAACTGAAAGCATTTTCTCTAAAATCAGGAAAACAAGGGTGCCCATCAGTTCAGTCAGTTTAGTCGCTCTGTTGTGTCTGACTCTTTGCAACCCCATGGATACTCACTACTATTATTCTAATTTTAGACATTGTCTTACTCTTTGTGTATGACCAAACTTTTAAACCATTGAAAGATTATAAAGATTTTTTCATTGTATAAATTTCATTAAAAATGCATAATAGTCATTTACATTCTTGCTTGCCACTTAAAATTAGAAATTGCTCTGGACACAATTTTAAATTGTAGCATATGATTTAGTATGCCAATATGCCCACATTTATGTTATTGTTATATCAATAATGATATTCCTCACAAGAGATTTCCATGAGGAAAAATCCTGTTTTAACTCTCCAGCACCTAGCAATCTCTGACATTCAGCAGATATTCAGTATTTGTGAATAAATTAGTGGATGATTTGTTAAGAGTTACAATTCCAAAGTTTTTTCTAAAGCCATTTAGTACTTCCTGGTCAATAATATAAGATACTAATACAGATGAAAGGCAAGGTGAATGATGAAGATAAAGTCAATTTTCTAAAATTGATACTGTTTTTTCGAAAGTATGTTCTTTTTAATTTGTTGGATGTTTGTCTGTACTCTGCAGGCCCGCAAGCCTTGTAGTTGCTCAGCCTCGAGACCAAAGAAAGAGCCTGCAGACAGTGACGGAGACATCAGTAATTTATTGGACAGGGGGATCTTATAGGTCTGAAGCAACATCCGGATGAGGCCGGCAGGCAGTGGAAGCAAATTTCACTACTCGGAGGTGGGGTGGGGTGGCTACCATTTATAGGGGTAATTGATGTCAGGTTGACTCGTCAGTTACCAAGGAAACCACCAGGAAGGGAAAGTCCCTCGCAGACCTTACAGGTTAAAGACCACCAGGAGAGCAGATGTTTCTGCTCTTGTTTGGCTTATAGTTTAACTTATTGCTTCCCTTTAATAAGCCAGCAGGTAGAGCCAGTCTGGCCTAAGGATCCCAACAATCAGTAGCTGGGGAAGGGGGCAAAGCACTTTCATATGATTAGTGTGCAGGCAAAGTGGGGACTGGTCAAGCAGGGGATATCCAAAGAGCAAGAGAACAGCCATCTTGAGTGGCCTGACCATACACTCTGCCCCTACCTACTCTGCATGACCCTTGCAATGGTGGACCCTTGGTCCCCCCCTCTCCTGCTAAATGCTTTGGGTCAGTCTGTAGAGATACATCACAACTGAATACCACAAATGCAATACAGATCACTAGCAGCTAACAAGTAGCAAGAGGAAGCCAGGCGCTTATCGAGTCACTGTTTCATGGCCAGAGGACAACAATCGCATCTCACTGTACACCCAGCAACCAGACTCATTTCACAGTAAGGCCAACACTGTCACCCAGTTTGCAAACAGATTCCCTCTGCTCAGACTAGAGTGGAAAGATGTTTAATAAGCATATTACAGAGAAGATATGATCATTAAGCCAAATGCAAGAAGTAACAGCATTCTGAGAGAGCACCACCCCTGCCTGTGATTTTTGTCCTGGCCTGCAGGACCACACTGCCGGTCCACCCCCAGTCCCCACAGTTGGGGCCAAATCCTGGTTAGGCTGTGTGACAACAGACCACCGGTTAATACAAAGGTGCCTTTCTCCATGAGGGGGCCCATATAAACTTTAGTAATCTTAGGTGGGGCTGATGAGATCTGTAAACCCCTTTGCAGCCCTATTTCTCACTGGTGGCAAACCCAGACCATCTGGAACTTATCTGCCAGTCCCAGGGCCATTTTACAATGTGTTCCCTGGGGGTAGATCCTGTGGCAAAGGTAAAAGTTATTGTCCTGACCAATAGCTGGCTGGTGAAGTGGTTGCTATCCATGTTCATGCGGTCCAGTATTATCACACACAGCCATTCTAGACCGCAAATAATGTTTTTCTGCATTGCTTGACAACTCAGGTAGGCCTTTCATGATGTCTTCCACCTGTTGTAACACATCGTATTCAGCATGTAGCTATTTTCCGTCACATACATCTCTGCTGTCTCTTCCCATAGCTAGGACTAAAAGGCCAAGGGTACTTTTATTATTTTGCTGTTACCACAGGCCCCCTTCAAACTCTTCCAGGTAATTGGCCACATCCAATTCATAAGCCTGTCCTTGAGTTAATATTCCCAACGCCCATGTCTGTAGTTGTTTAGGTGTGGTGAGTAGGTGGTATGCTTGTATTTTGTAAATATTCCAGGTCCTATGTTTTGTCTGTATTCCCGAGCCACCCACTGTGCGATCAGATGAGCCATGAGCATAGGGTTGCTACTTTTAAACTTGAAAGAGACTGAGGTTAACAATGCACCATCAATATAAGAGAAAGACACCTCTCGTGGTTGTCAGCTGCCACAGGGTCCCACGTGCTAGTGGGCGGCCACTTCAGGATTACCCGCACCACTTTCCCTTCCCCATTCTTATTTCCCAACATCTTGGCACTCATCAGAGTTTCCTCAGCCTCCCATCTGGTTTGCCAGTTATCGGGCTGCACCCCAAAGGCCTGCAAGCCTCGTAGCCGCCTAGCCTCAAGACCAAAGAAAGAACCCAGAGATAGTGAAAGAGACACCCGTGGTTTGTTGGACAGGGGGATCTCATATGCCTGAAGGAAAAGGTCCAGGAGCAACACCCACGAGGCAGGCGGGAAGGCAATGGCAGCAAACTTCACTACTGGGGGCGTGGCTACCATTTATAGGGAGAATTGACATCGGGTTGGCTCATCAGTTACCAGGGAAACCAGCAGTTAGGGCACGTCCCTCATAGCCCCTTGGATTAACAATCATCACAAGCGCAGAACTTTCCTTCAATATGCTAGCATGTGGAGCCATTCTGGCTTAAGGATTCGAATAAGCACTAGCTGGGGTAAGGGGCAAAGCACCTTTATGTAAACAAGCGCTTAAGACTCTCTTCCACCTTTTGTGCTGTGGCCTGCCAGCGTTCTCTATGGGTTTTTTCTGGCAAGAATACTGGAGTGGGTTGCCATTTCCTCCTTCAGGGGATCTTCCTGGCCCAGAGATGGAATCTGCATTTCTTATGTCTCTTGCATTGCTGGTGGCTTCTTTACCCGCTGAGGCATCAGGACAGCCCTCATGTGAGTAGGGGCAGGCAAAACAGGGGCTGAGGGTCAGGGGATATACAAAGAGCAAGAAAACAGCCTTTCTGAGTGGCCTGACAATATACTGGACATCTCTAATCATATTCCAATATTTGTTGCTGTATTTTAGCAGCTAAGTTGTGTCCGACTCTTTGTGACCCCATGGACTGTCGCTGGCCAGGCTCCTCTGTCCATGAGATTTCCTAGGCAAGAATATTGGAGTGGGTTGCCATTTCCTTCTCCAGGGGATCTTGCCAACCCAGAGATCTTTCTGATCCAGCGATCGAATCTGCGTCTCTTGCATCTCCTACATTGCAGGCGGATTCTTTACCACTGAGCCACCAGAGAAGCCCTCTTAAAGATAACCAATTATTATTTTGGGTTTATATCTGACTGTTCTTTCAGTGTCTTAAAATATTCTTCATCTAGGCTTTAGATTAAAGTCAAATAATTATTAACTCTCTGATTATCTTCTTCTCTAACTTTTGGCTTTAATTCCTTTTCATCATGTTTATATTTTTCCCTTCTAAAAGTTTGAAGATAGTTTTCCTCGCCTTGGAAGGCAGTGTAGTGTCGTGGTAAGAGCTGCTGCTGCTGCTGCCAAGTTGCTTCAGTCGTGTCCGACTCTGTACGACCCCATAGACAGCAGCCCACCAGGCTCCCCTGTCCCTGGGATTCTCCAGACAAGAACACTGGAGTGGGTTGCCATTTCCTTCTCCAATGCATGAAAGTGAAAAGTGAAAGTGAAGTCGCTCAGTCGTGTCCGACTCTTCATGACCCCATGGACTGCAGCCTACCAGGCGCCTCCGTCCATGGGATTTTCCAGACAAGAGTACTGGAGTAGGTTGCCATTGCCTTCTCCAGTATTGGTGAGAGGACAGTCCCTGAAATCGGATTAGTGCTTGAGTCTAGACCTTCAAGATTACTGATTGCATAACCTTAGTCTCTCATACCTTATTTTTCCCATCTGTAAAATGGGAATAATATTAAGACCTACCTCAAGGGTTGTTGTGAGGACTAAATGAGTCAATGCACATAATATGTTTTTAAAAGTCTCAATAAATGTTGACTTCTATTATTAATAGCCTGATGGAGAAGTCAGAAGTTAATTTATGATTTTTCTAGCTGTCAGGCTGTAGGTTTAACACTTCCTTCTTTATTTTCATACTGTAATTAAAGTTTAACATATCAAGCCTATCTTTTATATTAATCTTAATCTCTAGAAGCTTTGTCTCATCATGAGATTTAGTCTTTATTAACCAACTGAGACTGTTCTGGGAAGGACAGTGAGGATGGCAAAGGGAATTCATTTTCAGGCCATTTGAGGACCTGTTAAAAGAATCATGCTTTTTAAACAAGAAGAAAGGAGGACTTTCTTGATGGTCCAGTGGATAAGAACCCACCTGGCAACGCAGGGGATACAAGTTTGATACCTGGTCTGGAAAGATTCCACATGCTGCAGGGCAACTAAGCCTGTGTGCCACAACTACTGAGCCCGTGTGCAGCAACTGCTGAAGCCTGTGCACCTGGAACCTGCGCTCCACAAGAGAAGCCACTGCAGTGAGAAGCCTGCCCACCACCAATTGGGAGAGAGGAACTCCCAATCGGCACACCTAGAGAAAGTCCGTGCATAGCAATGAAGACTCGGTGCAACCAAAAATAAAACAAAATTTAAAAAACAAGAAGAAAGGAGACTAAGTGGTAAGGGCAATAAGGGACAGAGTACAAGGAGAGGTAGTACATTCCTTAATCTGCTTAAATGTCTGCCACATTGATGTGGAGTTGACCTGTTTTTTGTGGTTCCAGAGAAAGATCTGGGGCCACGACACATGTTTGATATAGGGAATGAATTTCTAATAGAGCTTTTCAAAGCCAACTCCATACAAGCCCCTGGTTTCTCTCCTGTGATCTATTTCAATAATCTCCCAACTTGTTTACCAGGCCTGGTCCTCCCTACCCCTCCAGTCTCATTTCACTTGACCCTCCTCCTTGCTCACAGTTGTCCAGCCACACTGGTTTTCATCATTCACTTCTTTGAACTCCCCACAGGGCCCCTAGAACATGCTTTTTTCTCTGCTTAGGGTATTTCAATTCCATTTTATCTAATCAACAACACCTACTCTCCCTTCAAAGGTTAACTCAGCCATCCCATTCTCAAGGAAGTATTCCTTGAACTTCTTGTTTTGGTCTATTAGTTGTCCTCATAACATCGTGTACTTTTAATCTGTAATTGTATCCACTGTTATAATTTAATGGTGCTTGTATGAATTTTTGATTAATATCTGAAAGGTCCATGCTTTTTTCTTTTTATCCTCACCTGAATCTTTAGCATGGAGCACAGTGCATGATAGATAGGAGGTGCTCAGTCAAGGCTTCTTGACTGACTGGACAAAGAAACGACTGAACAGCTGGCTACGCTAAGTGGGAATTATACTCCTTCCATCGGAAGATTTTTTTTAAGCCGAGGTGATGCAAAACTCAAAGTTTCTTTTAGAATCTGACTCTAATCCCAGGACCCTTGTGTTTAAAAGATTTACACTGCTAAGAAAATGGCAGCAAGCTCCCTGAATGGAACCTCTCAACCACTGCTACAGTGGACAGTTGAAAATTGGTAGAGTGCCACCTGTGCGTGTACGCATGCTAAGTCGCTTCAGTCGTGTCTGGCTGTGTGACCCTATGCACTGTAGCCTGCCAGGGTCCTCAGTCCATGGGACTCACCAGACAAGAATATTTGTGGGTTGCCATGCCCTCCTCCAGGGGTCTTCAGAGCACCACTTCGTGAGCTCCTTTTCCCCCTCATCATTGTTCATTCATCTTATTGTGTGATCTGCTCAACTCCAGTGGGCTCCAATTACACAGATGATGATGTCAGTGGTGCCTTGTGGAGCTGTGCTACATGGCATCCCTATCCTTCAAGTGTGGCTATTGAGAAGGACTTTAGACTAATGGGAAAGAGGCAGTGAAAAGAAACTGGTGGAAGAGTTAGCTTGGAGAGGGAATAAGAAATGGATCATGATCTTACAGGGAAAGGAAGAGATGGAGGGGCTAGTCTTTCTTGAACTGGAGAAGGTCACAGGGAGGAAGATGAGATGGGCCAGATGTAGATGAGGTAATATGTGTGTAGAAGACATCATATAGGAGAATATCTCATTTTCTGGACAATTTTGAGCTTTTGCACTGGGGTAGGGCCAGAGGGTGCAAACAAGGGGCATGAACAGGTGGCCCAGATCCCATGTCCTCCAGTGCTCACCCTAGACACCAGCTGCATGAGGAATCTCTTATGACAGCTGAGGAATGGGAGGAAAAGATTGAGCTTGGTTCACAAATAGTGCCAACTGAATAAGACTATGAACTTAGTAACTTAATAAGCCAAAGGACTGCTGCTGCATCAGAACCCCACTCAGGTGTGGTACTGAAAGAGAGCAGTGAGGAAATCCCCTCAATGGGAAAGTTTCCGGGAGGTGTACCTGCTTCTGTAAGTTCCCCAAGGTATGAATATCGCTTCTGTTGAAAGTCCCACTTGTCAGCAGCAGAGACTGCCACTGAGCCACAACATAGCATCGTGCCCTAAGGAAACTCACCAGTCACTTGGCAGCAACTTGACTACCTTGTATCCCTAGCACACTAGGATGGGCAGCTATCATCTTGACCAAGTTCAACACATATTCTGTATACAGGTTTACCTTTCCTGATGCAGGGCCCCAGCCAGCACCACTATCTGGGACTATATAGAGGGTCTGGTTATCAGCAAGAGGTCAAAGCTAAGGGTCCTACTTTAGAACAAAAGAGGTACAGTAGTTGGCACGTAGCCATGGGATCCACTAATTCTTGGAATACATAATTCATCACGTGGAAGCCACCAGCATGGTAGAGCAGTACAATGGTCTTTGAAAGACCAACCAAGGGACTTCCCTGGTGGCACAGTGGATAAGAATCTGCCTGCCAATACAGGAGACACAGGTTCGATCCCTGGTCAAGGAACTAAGATTCCACATGCCACAGGGCAACTAAACCCGTGCACCATAGTTACTGAGCCTGCGCTTTAGAGCCCACACCACAACTAGAGAATCCGCATGCCGCCTGTGCTCATCAACACGAAAAGCCACTGCAACAAGAAGCCTGCGCAACGCAACAAGAAGCCTGCGCAACGCAACAAGAAGCCTGCGCAAGGCAACTAGAGAGTAGCCCCCACTTGCCCTGTGCAGCAATGAAGAGTCAATGAGCCGTAACAAAGACCCAGTGCAGCCAAAACTAAATACATCCATAAATAAATCATTTAAAAGCCACCCAGGATCTTAGGTTCCAGGTAACACCCTTTAAGGATGAGCTGTTATCATCCAGGTTATTCTAAATCAATGACCATGACATAATGCTGTTCTGATGCCACTTGCTGCTAAGTCACCCAGTTGTGTCCGACTCTCCACTGCCCCACAGACTGTCACCCGCCAGGCTCCTCTGTCCATGGGATTCTCCAGGCAAGAATTGTGGGTTGCCATGCTCTCCTCCAGGGGATCTTCCTGACCCAGGAAGGGAACCGGTGTATCTTACATTTCCTGCAATGGCAGGCAGGTCCTTTAACACTAGCGCCACCTAGGAGGCCCATGAAGCTGTTCTCTGACTCTTAAAATGTGGACTACATAGGTCTGAAAACTAAAAGGTGGAAGTGTGACGCCTCTTACCATCACTCCCAGTGACCCTCTTGGGGAATTTGTGTTTCCCAACCCTGCAGCTCTAGCTCTGCAGGTCTAGAAGGGGCCACTACCATCAGGGGACAAAGAACCCCATCAACCTTTAAGCTGTGGCTGTTGCTCAGGCCCATGTGACAAGAGAACAGCAGGCAAAAAAGGAAAGGTAGGGGTAATTAGGGCTGCAGCTACTCATTGGGACAGGAAAGAATATCTGGTGCTCAGGAGTTCCGTGGGGTGTCTCTCAGAGTTCCCATGCCCCGTGTTAATGGTAGTAAATGGACAAGGGCAGTGACCAGACTGAGTAAGACAGTAGATTTAGGCACAAACACCTTAGGGACAAGGATCTGGGTCTCCTCACCAGCCAGTTAGACCAGCAGGGGTGGTGAGAGGACTGTATAAAGGGAGGGGGAGGAGAGAGTATCGTTCATGGCCTCAGTTTAGCTGTGGCCGTGGGCTCTGTAGTTTGTCACACTAACCCATCTCTTGTCAGTTTCCTAGTAAATGAGATCAGCCAGAATTGTGGAAAAGTCATTCCCAGCTGGATCTGAGAGATGTGAAGGTGAGCTGCAGCAAATATTGTAGTGTGTACTCAAATCCCCTCTTCAGGGCCAATGTACCTAATCCAGCTGTTGTGAGTATCAAATACTGCCTGCCCACAGCTGTGTCCCTCACTGGTAATTCCACTCACACAATGGGCTGCTTTGCCCAAGTTTCTACACCCTTCCTAGGGATCATCCCCTCAACTAACAACGGGCAACTGAAAGGATACAAAGGTCCAATTTCTTTGCTTCAATTTGGGACAACTCCAAAAGTCCTTATCAGAGTTGTTCAAGCTTCACAGAGCTGGTGTTGATTGCAGCCTCACTGCGGGTCAGTGGCTCCCTCTGCCCAGCCTGCCTTCCTGTTTTCCTTACAAGGATACCTCCAAGAACACTCCTTGATAAACTTTCTGCAAGCAGTTCTGTGTGTCAGTCTTTCTCTAGGGAATCCAATATAAAACAGTGCCCATCTCCATGAATGAGCAATGATAAGGAATGATCATTGATTGATTGAACCCAATAGGGCCAAAATATTGTTGACCCTTAAATAACATGGATTTGAGCTGCATGGTTTCATTTATACCAGGGTTTTTTCAATAGTATATACTACAGTACTATACAATCCAGGGTTGGTTGAATCCATGCATGTGGAACCACGTTTATGGAGGAACCAAGTATACAGGGGAAATGTCGATACAGAGGGCCAACTGCACAGGTTTTCCATTCATTGCACAGAGAGTGGTATCCCTAACCCCCATGTTGTTCAAGTGTAAACTGTAGTTCTTTATGAAATGAAGAAAAACACTTGAACTGATTACACCAGGATTCTTTCCAGGCAGAGAACTGTCTTTGGTTTAGGAAAATATCTTGATAAACTGATTGGTAGAGAGTGGGAGTCAATAGCAAGAACCACGGCCACAAAGTGGAATGATTAAATTGCTCTGCTGCAGAGGCTTCCCAAGTGGTCCAGTGGTTAAGAATTCGCCTTGCGATGCAGGGAACATGGGTTTGATTCTTGGTTAGGGAACCTAGACCCCACATGCCCTGGAGAAACTAATCCTGAGCACTGCAACTGCTGAGCCTGTGCACCACAATTAGAGAATCCATGCACTGCAACGAAGACCCTGCATGCCGCAACCAAGCCTGAAGCAGCCAAACAATAAATATTAAAATAAAGAAATAAATAAATTGCTCTGCTCCAATAAAGAATGAAATTTGTTTGAAGAGTTTGGAAAAGAAGGAATAGAGAGAGGTATATGATCAGATGGGCTGTTCTATGTAGTTGGTAGTTAAAGGATATTTTTAAGAAGGGAGAGAGATTTCAAGTTCAACTGAGATGTCAGGTAAGGTTGCTTCCATTACTGACTTACTCCAAATTTTGAAGAAAATATAAAACACTTAAACTGTTTATGTAAATGGGAATTCTGTGATAACTGTAGAAGGAGTTGAACAGAGAAAGGTAGCCCATGAGGAGGCTGGAGCACGGAAGCTGAGTGAACATGAGAATATACACTCTGGGAACTTGTAGGAAATGTTGAAAAGCTTCAGACTCCATAGACTCCATGGACTTCCCAGGTGGCAGTAGCAGTAAAGAACTTGCCAGCCAGTGCAGGAGCCGTAAGAGACTCAGGTTCAGTCCCTGGGTGGGAAGATCTCCTGGAGAAGGAAATGACAACCCACTTTAGCATTTTGGCCTGGAGAATCCCATGGACAGAGGAGCCTGGCGGGCTACAGTTCATGGGGTTGCTGAGAGTCGGACATCACTGAAGCGGCTTAGCGCACACTTACCATAGACTCTAGAAGAGGGGGGTTCAAGCCAGTGTTCTCTAGAACTTCAAGGGCTAGAAGCACCACCTAATAAGATCTGGGTTACATTCATGCAGAACTGACCCACTAGCGAAGTTTAAAAATAGAAGTTGGATTTCTTAATACATTTCTGGAATTGAAGTAGGAATTCTTGGAAAGAGACTGATGGGTATCTATGGCAAAATTTTGCATCACCTGAGGATATCAGATCAAAACCAGGGATCTAAAGGTTGAAAGGTCAGTGACCCCAGGTCTGGGTAAGGGAGGCAATGTTTCTTTGGTGATTTCTGAGGCCAGAATTACATCCTGGGAGAAAACTCAAATACCAAGCCATCAAAAAGCTGATAGGAATCAGGAATAAGAAGTTCTTTTCGCCCCATGGCTATGCTTCATTGTCGTACACTCTGTTCTCTGCTAATGATTTGAGAGCAACTGCCTCCCAGCTATTCACTGCTGAAAACCTTGTGGGAGGAAATCGCAGCTCTGAAATGTCCTTGGAGCTGCTGCTGCTGCTAAGTCGCTTCAGTCGTGGCCGACTCTGTGCAACCCCATAGACGAAAGCCCATCAGGCTCCCCTGTCCCTGGGATTCTCCAGGCAAGAACACTGGAGTGGGTTGCCATTTCCTTCTCCAATGCATGAAAGTGAAAAGTGAAAGTGAAGTCACTCAGTCGTGTCCGACTCCCAGCGACCCCATGGACTGCAGCCTACCAGGCTCCTCCATCCATGGGAGTTTCCAGGCAAGAGTACTGGAGTGGGGTGCCATTGCCTTCTCCTGCTAATGGGGATGTATTGGACTCTGAAGTTGAAGCTGCCAGAGGAGGCAGAGGAGAACTTTTCTGGGTCGCTAAAGAAGGGAGAGCAGGGAGAAGCCCTCAAAGTTACATTTTGAGGCTCTCTCCTGCTCTGGGATCATAAATAACATGGTTTCACACACTGAGGAGAGACCCCACCATGTCCATCGCACTCTAGAGAGCATGCTGTGCCTGTGAGGAGCTCTCGTGTGAAGCTTCAGCCAACCATGGATGGAAGGTGCGTCTCTCCCATGGCCAGCTGCCCTCCACGTGTTCACGTTGGAGTAGCTCCAGAGGAAGATCTGCAGCAGCATCTTCCTTCTGGGCCAGCCTCCATCCGCCTACACTCTGCAAAGATGTTTATGACACTGCTGTTATTTATTCTCACTCTTCAGGCAGAAATCTGCTTGGTGTTTGGTTTTTGAAATAATGTGGTAATTGAAATATGTTTACAAAATGACGAGCAAAGTCCAAGCATACTTGGGAAGAACACCACAGGATTAAAAAGTCTAACTTTGTCATGTTAATAGGTAAACACAAAACTTCAGGATGCTCTGTTTAAGAAGACACTACCCTTAGGTAACTGGCATGGCTTCCTCGGTTGGTACATACAAATACCTTCATCCTTTCCTTCCTTCAGTGAACACTTATTGAACATCTGCTTGTGCAGGCACTTGCAGTGTTAAGGAGACTGTCTGCCAGATTACCCTCACTTTTGACAGCAATGGAAAGTTCGGGGGTGGCGGTTCTCAAGTCCACCCTTGGGTTTGATAATTCACTCAAAAGACTTGCAGAATTCACTGAAAGCTGTAATACTCACAATTATGCTTTGTTACAGTGAAAGAACACAAATTAAAATTAGCCCAAAGCAAAGATGCACAAGGCAGAGTCCAGGAAGTTTCCAAGAGTGGAACCTGCAATAGTCCTCTTCCAGTGGAGACATGGGTAGACTATTCTCCTGGCAAATGTGTGAGAGCGTGCTTGGAGTAGGGCCAGCTGGAGAGGCTCATCTGGGACTTGGTATCCAGAGATTTTATTGGAGCAACCATGCATGGTTGACAGCATGTGTGGCTGACCTATAATTTCTAGCCCCTCTGAAGACTAATACTGCATAGCCCCAAACCCCCATCATACACCACACTGTCAGACGACCTTGTGTGGCCCAAGGCCCCTTGGTAAATGATAGGGCCCACATGGGGTTTCACTGATAAGATGACTCGTTATGTTGGCCTCGAAAACCAAGAATAAATCACAGTGATCTGTGAGACTGATCAAATTGCCCAGATGGCATCCTGTTATCTCACTGGTGCCTATCTTCTCAAAGCTGCGAGACCACCAGATTCCAGACCTCTGGCTACGTGACCATCCCTTCCGAGAATTTTTCATTGGTGAGGTGTAAGAAGGACTCTGTCAGAAAGGAAGGATACCGGTTCTCCTTAAGAGCCAGTCACCCTCTCTTTTCCCTCTAATAAATTTCCTTGTCTTGCCTGACTGCCCGGCTCACTCTCTTTTCTCTGCACTCGCCTTACAGTAAACAAAGACACTCTTCTCTGGTAGGATATTATAAACAAGATCACCTGGAGATCGCCTTCCAGTAACTAAGGGCAAAGGCCAGAATTCTCTTTGGGCAAGGTTAATTCTTTACTAACACAAGAGTGTTCTAGGCTCTGAGGATATAGCAGCAATGAAAACAGAGTCAGTGGTCCTTAAAGTGGCTGAATCTAGAGCCTGTTATACGGAGTGAAGTAAGTCAGAAAGAGAAAAACAAATATTGTATTTTAATGCATACATATGGAATCTAGAAAAACAGTACTGATGAACCTATTTGTGGGGTAGGGATGGAGATGCAGATGTAGAGAATGGACTTGTGGATGCAGCGGGGGAAGGAGAGGGTAGGTCAAATTGAGAGAGTAGCATTAACATATTTACACTACCATGTATAAAATAGATGACTAGTGGGAAGCTGCTGTATAGCAGAGAACACCTAGCTTGGAGGAGTGGGATCGGAAGGAAGAGGGAGGCTCCAGAGGGATTATATATAAAATTATGACTCTTTCATCTTGTTGTACAGCAGAAACCAACACAAGATTGTTAAGAATTTATACTCCAATTTATAAAAAACAGAAACAAACAAAAAACATCAAGTCTCTACCCTCCTGGATTCTATGATCACGTTTAGAAGACTGCCCACAGTTGCATGGTCCAAGCCCATACTGGCTTATTAGTCTGAAGCACGTTATTGTCCTAGAAACAGCTCCCTAAATAGTCCCAGACATTTTCAGGGATCTTTGCAAATACAGCCCACTTATATTAGAATCACTTATCCTCTTGGAATCCCGGGAAAGAAAAGTAGAGGAGAGATGTTTTTCTTCCAGAACACCTGTCAGTTGGGTCTCTAGTTTGTTTTGTACTCGAGCTTGCTCCTTTTCGTCAAGGTCAAACCCTGAAAATCATATTCTGTGCTTGAAATGACTGCTCGTTCCAAACCCTAGGCTTGGTACTCTCACTTGGTCTATTCTGCCAGGCTTCTCTATCTGTGGTTGCTCCATCATTCCAGTTTGGCCTCCTTCAGAGATCCAGTACATCTTCTGATGGGTCTGAACACCTGCTGTCTGCTGCTGAGGATCCAGAGGGATGCAGAAGCCAGTTTGGGCTAAGAAAGCCAAAGTTGCCTTGTAACAGTCAGCATTTGGAAAATAACCACCTTCTCTCCAAAAGGCAGGGCAAAGCTCACACATTCTCAGAAATGGGTACAGAAAATGTTGGCCAGGACTATCAAGAATCCTGCCCAAGCGGATGACCTTCCAGGGGAGATTCTGTGATGTGCTGCAGGAAGATGCTCAGTGGGGGTGTGAAGTACAGATAGGAAGAAGCCAAAGGAACACTGCTCCCAGCATGTGGAGGGGAATCAGTGGACCACTCAGGGGAATCACCATGAGAAAGGATCTGCCTTAAACAGAGTCAAGTCCAGAGAGCACACAGTCACCTTAGGGTAGTATCAGCCAAGTGTGAACTTTTCCACTCCTGCCTGTTCCTTTCTCCTCGCTGTGTTCCTCAGAGAGGCCAGAAATTGCCCTGAGGAATCTGACAGAGGAGAAGAGGGGGAAAGCAGAACACATTCTCTTGTAGCCTGCAGTGGACTTGGCCCTGGGAGAAGGGAGAAGGCCTATCTTTGAAATAAACGTAGAAACATCAATAAATATTTTGAAGCAGACATTCTAATTGCAGTATTAAGACTCTGTAACTTGAAGGAACCCCTGGCATATAAAGGTGTGCTTGATTAAATGACCCCCTATTGATGAGGACACTGGACAGGCAGAAGAGGCAGAGTGATTCTCCTCCCCGTGGCAGCAGTTTGACCTCATTCTCCCTGACCTGCAGCCTCCCCTGCTCCTGGCATGTTTTTGAGACCTTAGAGCAGAGGGCTCATCCTGATCAGCCATGAGTACCCCACAAGCCTTACCTGTTTCCAGCTCAGTTAGTGTTTCCCAAGAATCTACTTTATTTTGGAGGAGTATGTAAAGCAGAAAATACATGTTTATTATCATTTAAGCTCTTCTCGTACAAGGTCATAGAAAAATTTCTTGGTGTTTTGATGAGTCTAGATGCTGCCTACATATTAATAGTTAAAATGGCATATAATTTAGCATCTCATAGTGTGTTACTACTATCCATCACAAATTCTGTTAACTATAAGTATTCATTTTCCAACTATTTGAAAAGAACAATTTTTGTGTTCATGCTTTGACAGGTTAATTATATAAAAGGTTTTTAGTTTAAAAACATGATCTGAGACTCAACAGAAAGTACTCAAGTTCAGCATCTGTATGCATGAGTTCCTTATCTTTCTCATTTGCTTACACCTAATCAAAATCTTTATGGATTCTGGCTTTATGGATTCTGGATTATTACTTGGTTAATAAAAGCCAGAGACATATTAGTTTAGCTATTAAATCAAATTAAAGTATAACACTTCTGTGTAATGAATAATCCTAAGGCCACTATTTTATAATCTGCATTACCCTCAGACTGTTTCTGCCAGCACAGATGCATTTGGTATTTGAAAAGATGACTGTTGAAGGTATCTGATTCTCTTTGAGAAAACTACTAAATGACTTATGTTTCTCTCAAAAACAATGGTCATTTGGGGAAGTCTCCAAACAAAGAGGCTACACAGGTCAACACAGCTAGATAGTTTTTGTTTTATAAAATAGAAAGTTGGCCCAGGTTGACTGTGGTAGTAGCAACACCTGTCCATCATGTGAAACATATTTGCATATTGGGATCTAATTTGATTTAGACATGCGATACTGTGAAATTTTTTTTGACAGCTTTATGCTACATGTTGTGCTGAAGGGTGGTCTGATGCTTGAGCTACAGCACCTTTATAATAGCTTTTAAGTGAAATGAAGTAAACTCCCTGTGTGAACACTCAATCGAAAAACTATGTTAGCAATCTGATTCAGTTGTAGAATCATGTACTAAACTGTTTCTACAGAGATGTCTAAAGGGAGTATAAAATGCAAGTAGATAGTTAAATAAACACTTTAAAGGGGAAGCACAGTCTTCTTGCCCCAGGTCTCCCGAAGTTTGGGTAAGTTCATCAGCTGTCGAAAGGCATAAGCTGATCCTTCTGCTTTCTCACCTGGACTCTGGCATTGGGTTGCTGGTGGCCTCCTTGACTCCACAGCCCCTTCCACAGAGTTCACAGAAATTCTGATCACAGTACTCCCTTGCCTAAAATTCTTCTTCTGTCCCCGCTTTCTGCAGGAGAGAAGCCCTCGAGTCCCTTAGCATCAAGACCCTTTGTGGTTCAGCCTCGCTTCCCTTTTCCGACTTCATCACGGCCACTTCCTCACAGACCCTCTCTAGTTTCTCAGTTCAGAGAGAAAGCAACTTATTGGACGTCACATTGAAATCTAGTTTTTCCTTTTTTGGCCACAGCGCACATCTTGTGGGATCTTGGTTCCCCAATCAGGGATGAAACGCAGGCCCCAGAAGTGAAAGTGCCAGAATTCTAACCACTGGGCCACCAGGGAACTTCCTGAAATCAAAGTTTTGTGGGGCCTGAAGCTTATGTAGTGGGACACCTCCTTAACCAAATTCTACATCACCCAAATAAAATTAAACATTGAAGAAAGAGAATGAGAAAATAAATCACAACAAAACACAAATTCCACAAAGCTAAAACATAACTCAAATATCACAAAATTCAGAATTGTTTTTCTGCATTTTACTTAATGTTTCTATTAATTAGCTGTCTGACACATTTCTGTAATACTGTTTTCCCCCTTCAGGTCTTTTTCATACTTTTTGATCACATTTTGACATGACAATAATTTTTTAGTTGATAGTTTGGAGAAGTTTCTTCCAACTTCTCACCTCATTGGTAATGCAGCTTTCTGGGATTTTTGTCACATATGGAGACTTTAACAAGTTCTTTCAAATATGAGCTGTGAGATTTCAGGGCAATTCATTTTTTATTGGGCAGTAACTAATATTACATAATCTTTGAATTAATGGCACGTGAACCTATTTATGGATGATGTTCTTACTATATTTGGTGTTATGCTGTCTTTATTGATGTCACTATTTCACGTCAAGTCATCAAGACATCAAAATCTTTTTTCCTATAGGTTCCTATAATTCATTCTTTCTTATTCATTGGCTTATTAAGTAATATAATAGCCTATTCACAATACATTTATAATTGGTCTACATTATCCCACAGATTTTCTTGTTTGACTAGGTATTATTGAGAACGGAATCTTTTGCTTTCAATCTTGCTGTCACACCACTTAACCTCTATCCATAGTGATTCCTAGGGAACTGGAGGCCTGGAAGCCTCGTTCAGATGGTTTCACTGTGTCCTGGAGACTTCATATGAAATTGGTGGGAAACTGGGGGAAGCAGGGCTTTAGGAGAATTGAGTAGGTATATCAGCTTTTTTTAAAAGGGAAAACTGACTTGTCTGTCAAGTCTATGGACTCTGAGACTAAGCAGCCACCCTAGCGATGGACTGTAGAGAAGATGGACTGCAGGAAGGAAAGACTATAATGCTTGATAATCTGAAGGTGGAAGGTTTGAATGTAGGTCCTGAGTCACCTTTGTAGGAAATCACTTATGCCCTAACCTGATATAAAGGGACTTTTCATATACATCTATGGTTTATTTTTCTTTTGTAAAATTTATTTATTTGGCTGCGATGGGTCTTAGTTGTGGCACATTTGCTTAGCTGCCCTGTGGCATGTAGGATCTTAGTTCCCAGACCAGGGACTGAACCCATGTATCCTGCATTACAAGGTGGATTCTTAACCCCTGGACCACCAGGGAGGTCCCTATTGTGTATTTTTCAAAGGAGACCGTATTGAACAAAGGAGTTATTGTTATTTTAGTGTATGTGTATGTGTGGACAGTTTTCTCTGGACAGTAGTTATCTGGCATGGTTTATTAAATTTTTAAGTCTTCTCTAGCAACCTCACTCCTGGGCATATATCCAGACAAAAGTATAATTCAAAAAGATACAAGGACCCCTGTGTGCACAGTGGCACTACTGACAATAATCAAGACATGGAAACAAACTAAATGTCCATTGATGAATGGATAAAGAAGATGCATATATACAATGGAATACGATTTAGCCATAAAAAGAATGAAATAATGCCATTTACAGCAACGTGGATGCAACTAGAGATTATCATACTAAGTGAAGTAAGTCAGAAAGAGAAAGACAAAAACCATATGATATCACTAACATGTGGAATCTAAAATATGACACCAATAAAACTATGAAGTAAACAGAATCATGGACATAGAGAACAGATTTGTGGTTTCCAGGGGGAGGGACGGAATGGGAGGTTTGGGTTAGCAGGTGTAAGCTTTTATATATAAATATATATAATGGATAAGCATGAAGGTCCTACTGTATAGCACAGAGAATTATATTCAATATCCTACAATAAATCATACTGGAAAAGAATATATATATATATATAAAAGAAGAATGTATATATACATTTGTATACATATATATATGTAACTGAATAACTTTGCTATGCAGCATAAATTAACATTACAAATAAACTATACTTCTATAAAAAATTTCAGATCTTCTTTCCTTATTCCACTAATGGTTAGAAGTATCTACTCCTCAATTATTGACTTATTGTTTCAGTTCAGTTCAGTCACTCAGTCACACCCGACTCTTTGAGACCCCATGGACTGCAGTCCTCCTTGTCCATCACCAACTCCTGGAGTTTACTCAAACGCATGTCCATTGAGTCAGTGATGCCATCCAACCATCTCATCCTCTGTCGTCCCCTTCTCCTCCTGCCTTCAATCTTTCCCAGCATCAGGGTCTTTTCCAATGAGTCATTTCTTCACAGACTTATTGTTTAGGAGATATTAAAGAGGAACTGGGACCTAATCTCTGAAAATTTAACTCAAAGGAGCTGTTGAAACCTAACCAGATATGGATACTTAAAATCAGTCGTTTGGATTTAGATCAATTGAATCCCTGAAATTTCTGAGGCTGTCTCCATATCCCCAACACCTGTATTTTCTTTTAAAAATGTATTCTTATTATAACCATCCTAGTGGGTGTGATGTCTACATTATTCTTTAGGTAAAAAGCCATCTTTCAAAATAAGATGTAGTGGTTTATCTTACCAGAGGTGATGTGTTACCAAGATCAAATTTGTGGGTTCTCCTCCCCAGTCAACTGGGGGGGAGACCAACAATTCCACCCCTTGGATTCATTAAAGGTAGCTCCCCAGAACTTAGAAGTAGTTTCCTTAGAAGTATTCCTTAGGAGGGTAGTGATGGGTTTGCCTCGTGTTCCTAATTGTAGCCTCTCTTTGGTGGAGGCAGGTGAGCAGCCTCATTGTCTGGGAAAAAGGGAAAACAGTCTGACCCTGTGTTTTGAGAGCTTTAAAGAAAGAGTGTGATGGATCTTAGAGCGGGAAAGGAGAAAACTGTTTTGAGCTTGTGAGGTGATGGACACTGGAGCTAGATCTGATTTCATGCTTCCGAGGCTCACTGGGGCCTTGAAGGTTGACTGAGGTGAAGGAAGAGAAGAGTAATAATTCAGCACCATACTATCAGGAGCACTATGCTACTGTTACACTTGGCTGTTTGCAATCTTTTCCAAACTATGGGACTAATGTAGTTATTTTGTTGATGAAGATATTAAGTCAAATAGAAGTTGACTTTTTTAAACCTTGAAGAGGGTTCTTTCTAGCTGGCATAACTAGGGGAAGCAATGAAAGAAAAGGCACGGCATAGTTCTTTACTTCATCTATCAAAACCCAATTGGTCACAGTGAACCTTTATTAGAAACTTCAAGTAACAGATCAATGATCAGTAGTTCCCTGGGAACAATTCTCCCACTTTTCTCTACATCATTGCTTTTTGATGTACCATTACTGCCATAGTATGGACTTTTTGAAAAGAATAGACCAGTGCTTTTTTTTTTTTTTAACGCCCTACCTTCTGAATTTGTCTTTTTTTCATAGTGCTATTTAACCTGTCCTTGTATCCCCTGGGTTTCCTGTAAAGTAGAGATTAGAACTAAAGGCTTGATTGCTGCTGCTGCTAAGTCGCTTCAGTCGTGTCCGACTCTGTGCGACCCCATAGACGGCAGCCCACCAGGCTCCGCGTCCCTGGGATTCTCCAGGCAAGAATACTGGAGTGGGTTGCCATTTCCTTCTCCAATGCATGAAAGGGAAAAGTGAAAGTGAAGTCGCTCAGTCGTGTCCGACTCTTAGCGACCCCATGGACTGCAGCCTACTAGGCTCCTCCGTCCATGGGATTTTCCAGGCAAGAGTACTGGAGTGGGGTGCCATTGCCTTCTCCGAAAGGCTTGATTAACTTCGAGTTAAACATTTTTGGCAAGAATTGGTCAAGGTGATGCAATATATTTCATGTTGTAACTCACAAAGAGCCGCGTTACCTCATATTGTCCCACTCCTTGTGAAGCTTTAGTCATTTGGTTAAGATGGTGGCCACTAGATGTCACCGTTGTAAAGTATGGTTTGTGTTCTGCAATTATAAAGTGCTGTTGTGTTAGTCCTCAGTCGTGTCCGACTCTTTGCGACCTCTTGGACTGTAGTTCACCAGACTCCTCCATCCATGGAATTCTCCAGGCGAGAATACTGGAGTGGGTAGCCATTCCCTTCTTCAGGGGATTGAACCTGCGTCTCCTGCATTGCAAGCAGAGTCTTTACTGTCTGAGCCACCAGGGAAGCCTACAATGTGGAGTTGCTTGAAAAATATGCTCGTTGACAAATACTCTTACTTAGGGCTTTAAAACACCCCCATACTTTAATGGACTTGGGGCTCACTTTGTCATCTTGATGCAATGCTCCGTAAATCATCTTAAATGGCAAAAACATGTAGACCAGAGGTACAGCATGATGTTAGATATCTCACTTGTGGATTTCTTATATTTATATACTCAATCCATCACAATCATCATTCCTTTTGGTGCTCTTAAGCAACTGTTAAAAAAAGGTTATTGGAATCTAAAAAAATAATATGATAAATCTATGTAGAAAACAGAAACAGACTCACAGGCATAGAAAATAAACTTA
Source organism: Giraffa tippelskirchi (assembly GCF_054371585.1). Taxonomy (NCBI): domain Eukaryota; kingdom Metazoa; phylum Chordata; class Mammalia; order Artiodactyla; family Giraffidae; genus Giraffa; species Giraffa tippelskirchi. Next base: position 216,522,144 of record NC_137275.1, read on the forward strand.
TGATTACCAAAGGAAAGCAAGAGGGATAAATTAGGAGTATGGGATTAACAAATACAAACTGCTATCCATAAAATAGATAAGAAACAAGGATTTACTATATAGGACAAAAAAATTATATATAATATCTTATAATAACCTACAAAGGAAGACTATCTGAAAAAAATATATAACTGAATCACTGTGTTTTACACCTTAAATTAACACAATAATGTAAATCAACTAAACTTAAATTAAAAATTTTTAAAAAGCTTTTTGTATTAGTGACAATAACACTTTGTGACATGGTGGTAAATTGTTTGCTTAGTTTGTCATTTATCCTTTGATTTTCCATATAGTATTTTTTGCATGCAAAAATTTTCTGGTTATTGTGTAGTCAATTTTATCAATATATTCTTTTATGGCTATATTTTGAATAATTAGGAAAGTTTTCCTTATTGTCAAGTGTAAAGAAATCCACCCAGCTTTTCTTCTATTTTTTTCCTTTACATACAGCTCTCTGATCTAGCTGAAATTTATACTAGTGTTATCCTTTCCTTTCCTACATGCCTAATTAGTTGTGACAACAGCACTTATTAAAAGTCTACCCTGGAGGTATAGGGGAAGGGAGAATTGGATGAAGGTGGCAAAAAAGTACAAGCTTTTAATTATAAGATAAGCATGTACTAGGGATATAATGTACAATATTATTAATATAATTAATGCTGTTGTATGTTATAAATGAAAGTCACTAAAAGAGTAACTTATGATAAGTGTTCTTATCATAAGGAAACAATCCTTTTTTCTTTTTGTTTAATTTTACATCCATGTGAGATGAGGGATGTTCACTAAACTTACTGTGGTCATCATTTCAAGATACCAGGTAAGTCAATCGTTATACCTTAAACTTACACAGTGGTGTGTGTCAACTATGCTGTCTTAATTTATGTGAAATTTCCGTATGCACTTGGTTAATATATTTGGATTTTTTCATGTTGTTTTTCCATTAGACTTCCTATTTAGTCATTCATATGTTCTTTGGCTGATGCTTGATTAATTCAGCTGAATGGACTTAATCCCTTTAAACAATTTCACTTATAAACAAAAAGAGCACATCCCATGATAAGCAGGAAATTTTAGGCTGGTTTTAGCTTACAGGCATTTGGACAGGCAAGCTTTCAACACCTCCCTCTCAAATCTGATTATTTGAGGATGATCATCTCAAAGCATGAGTTACATAGGGCATGGTTAGCACCAGGAGGGAGGGAAGTCGCTCAGTCGTGTCCGACTCTTTGCGACCCCGTGGACTGTAGCCTACCAGGCTCCTCCATCCATGGGATTCTCTAGGCAAGAATACTGGAGTGGTTTGCCATTTCCTTCTCCAGAGGATCTTCCCTGACCCAGGGATCGAACCCAGGTCTCCCGCATTGGAGGCAGACGCTTTAACCTCTGAGCCACCAGGGAAGTCTTAGCACCAGGAAGTTTCACTTAAATTCTTAATTTTCAAAGTACTTTTTTGAACAAGGATGCAATTTTTCAAGGTTTCCCATTTAATACCAGTGTTTATTTAATACCTATAGTCTAAAAAGCTTTTTTAAAAGATTAAATCAAAGTTTTAGTTTTATATTCTCTATATCCACAGAATTAATGAAGAATTTACATGTAGTCTAAAAAATGACCAAAGGTATTTGTACCCTCAAAATAGTGAATATATGTTCTTTTCACAGTCTTCTCTATATATTTACCTACTATATTTGTGTTATTAATAATGATTATTTTAAAATTCTATACTCTTATTTTTTATTTGATTTGTCGTTTTCTAGGTTAAAATAGTCCATGATGGTAGGTATAGACTTTGAGTTTTATAAGATGGAAAGAGTTTTGGAGATGGATGGGGTGAGAGTTAAACAACATTATGAATGTATTTAATACCACTAAATTGTATGTTTTAAAATGCTTAAGATGGTAAATTTTATGTTATGTTATTTTATTTTACATTAAATTTTTTGTGTACTTTACTACAACTTAAAAAATTGTTTTCATTATAATTCTGATTTTACCCATTTCTATCTATCTAAATCTTACAGTCAGGATCTGAGTGGGAAAAAGCAGCTGGAGAAGGAAAAGTATGGTATGATGCTACTGATATGAAGTTTCAATTCACGCCAATTATGCTACATATTTTTCAAGAAGTCATGTATATGCAACAAAAGGCTTACCATACACATGGGACAAGGAGAAGGGCAAAAACCAGTTTTCAAGTACAAGGTATTTAACAATTAATCCCGGGTGCACCAGTACTTTCTAGAGAATCATCTTGAGAGTCCCTTGGACTGCAAGGAGATCAAACCAGTCAATCCTAAAGGAAATCAACCCTGAATATTCACTGGAAAAACTGATGTTGAAGCTGAAGCTCCAATACTTTGGCCACCTGATGGGAAGATCGTTGGAAAAGATCCTGTTGGGGAAAATTGAGGGCAAGAGGAGAATGGGGCAGCAGAGGATGAGATGGCTCAAAGGACATGGGTTTGAGCAAACTCCAGGAGATAGTGAAGGACAGAGAAGCCTGGTGTGCTGCAGTCTGTGGGGTTGCAAAGAGTCTGACAGGACTTGGCAATTGAACAACAACAACAACATCTTCCCTCAAAGATTGGCTCCTTAAAGGCTCCAGAACCATTCAGCCCTTTCAGTCTACAGATTAGAAGCTGCTGCTTCTGCTTCCACACGGCTGGGGTCATTTGACTCACCTGCAGTCCAAAGCCCGGCCTACACTCCAACTGAGAGCTGGTCAGAGGAGGAAAGTATTTAAGCACAGGAGCCCTACCATGCCAGGACATCAGAACTCCTGGCCTTAGCAGCTAAAGGAATAATGAGTGTGGACTCCAGGTCACTGGCAGTGGGATTCCTGGCTGCAAGAGAGACTGTGGGTGGGTAAGTGCCATGCTGGCTCCCTGGCAGCCCTGTTGTCTCTCTCTGCACTTATGCCCTGTCAGCCATGGTTCTGGACTGAGGGGGCAGCTTCAAACCAACCTGAAGCCCACAGGCCTACAAACCAGTCTCACTCGGTCCACACAACCTTGGCATTTCTTAAAACCAGGACATTTCACATACATCTCCAGGTTCCTGGCTTTTCTTAGAAAAGCATGAAGCTCTGGCTAGGTTCATAGCAATAGCTCAGTGGTGACCCCAGAATCCCAGCAGCAGTTGGCTTTCCCTTGATAGTCCGTCAGCTGCAGCAATGAAGCAGGCTTTCCCCCTGCCTTTGTGACCTCTTCCTTCCTCTATCTACTTAACACCACAACATGACTTAATACCTAAGAGGCTTCTTCCCTCAGGGCCTCCAATTATGGATACCACAAGTAGAGCCTAAAGCAGGGCCACTTGGCTTGGATTCTGTACTCCTAGGTGCCCCTGTCTAGAAGACACGCCTTGACTAATAACAAAGGGCATGGAAGAAAGCTGTTTCCAACCACGGAAGAAAATATTAAGAGAATTCTGTTGGTGAGTGTTCCTGAGTGACCCTGAGCTATTTCCTGATTTTAATTTTTTAATTATTTAAGTTAATTGTTATTGGATTATAATTGCTTTACAATGTGTGTTAGTTTCTACTACACAGCAAAAGTGAATCAGCTATGCATATCCACATATCCCCTCTTTTTTGGATTTCCTTTCCATTTAGGTCACCACAGAGCATTGAGTAGAGTTCCCTGTGCTATCAGGAGGTTCTCATGAGTTATCTATTTTATATATAGTAGTGTATATATGTCAGTCCTAATCTCCCAGTTCATCCCACCCCTGCCTGCCTCCCCTTCCTGAGCCACTTCCCCTTGCTGAGGAGTGGAGTCACAGTAGAAGCCCCAGGGGACTTCCCTGGGAGTCCGGTGATTAAGACTTCGTGCTTTCACTGCAGGGTGGAGACTATGTTCCTCTTTGTGGGGGAGCTAAAATCCTACCTGCTGCACACTATGGCAAAAATGAAAACAAAAAAAAGCACCAGACAACCTTCCAAAGGTGAACTTGTATGTAGCTTTTATGTATGATCCTAGGCTAGGAAAGAGCCTCACTAGCTAAGGCACCTGCAGGAGAGCAGGAGAGGGCAGGGCTCATGAAGGCTAGGAGAAGGGCCGGATGTGGTTCCACCTCCCCACCCCCCACCACACCCTGCAGAGTCTCAGGGCTCCTGAGTGTTGTAGGAGAGTCTTCCTCACTGCTCCAGGATGGCACAGGGATGGTAAAGAAAACAGACATGCATGGATGGTCCCATTGTTAGGAAGGGAGATTGAATGGAGACCAGTGAAGGGGGAGAGGAGGTGGGCTGACAATGCTTCCGTGAGTAAAGCAAAAAGGATGGGTGCAGATGAACCAAGACCAGAGGGGGCAGGACATCTCTGAAAGTGGGTACTGATGATAGGCACCCAGGTGCCTCCGCCCCAAAGCCAGGGCAACACTAAAACCCCCTCGGAATCTAGCCAGGGAGTGGAAAAAAAAATAAGGGAGAAATTCTGAAGTCACTGAGTATTAACTCAAAAGGGAGAGTCCCAAATTGGAAGTGATAAGTGTAAGGCAAGTGCAGAGAGAAAGAGAGTGAGCCCGGCAGTCAGGCAAGAAAAGGGAAATTTATAAGAGGGAAAAGAGAGGGTGACTGGCCCTTAAGGAGAACCAGCATTCTCCCTTTCTGATGGAGTCCTTCTTATACCCCACCAATGAAAAATTCTATGAAGGGATGGTCACGTAGCTGGAGGTCTGGAATCGGGTGGTCTCACAGCTTTGAGAAGTTAGGCACCAGTGAGGCCGTTTGAGCAATTTTGGTCAGTCTCACAGATCACTGTGATTTTATTCTTTGTTTACGAGGTCGACATAACATAATCAGCCATCTTATAATGAGACCCCATGTGGGCCCTATCATTCCAGCCTTTTGATTTAGGATAAGGGCCGAGGTCAATCTTCTGTAACTGCTTCCTGTGGGACAGGAGCATCCTGGGGGTGAGATAAGAAAAGGCTGGTATGCGGGTCAAAGAGATTTGTGTGGGGTTGAAGATTTTGATAATCTGAGTGAGTTAGAAGTAGCTTGTGGATAGTTGGTGAAGGCTTATAAGCAGTCCTGAAGAAATTTTGAAAAAAGATGCATTAAACATGGACCAAAAGTTAGAATAAGGGTAAGTAGAAGGAGAGGGCCTAGAAAAGGTAGGACCCAGGGGATCCAGTTACAATTGCTTAACCAGTTTTCCCATGAATTACTGAGGTGTTGGTGTATTCTCAAGGCCCTCTTTGTCAGATTTCTTGCTGCTTCCTTTACAGTGCCTGATTTATTGGCATAGGAACAGCAGGCTTACTCCAAAAATAGGCATAGGCCTCCTTTTTCTGCTGTGAGGAGGTCTAATCCTCTTCTGTTTTGGAGGACCACAGCTGCCAGGGAATCTAGCTGGTTTTGGATAGTGATAAAGCTGTTAGCTATTTCTTCTGGGCTGTCAGTGAGGTCTTTAGAAAGGCTTTGATAGTAGTTTAAAGAAGTGGTGAGTCCTGCGATCCCTGTCCCAATCCCAGCAGCTATTCCTAAACTGATTAATAGAGGAATGAGTTGAATTGTCTGTCTGGGTCAGTTATGAGTTAGTGGGATAGGACGGGTCTGATTGTTAGGAGCAATAGAAATATCTGGGGCCAGATATACCAGATATATGCTTGTTCCTGTCCAGTTAGTGGGAAGACATAAATAAGTAGTGGTTCCACATAAGAAAAATATTCCAGGAATAAGAAGACAACAGCTGAAATCGATACAAATAGGAGTCTTTCTGGGAACTTGTTAGTAGTCTCTGAAACTGACTGTGTGGATGACAACGAACTGTGGAAAATTCTTAAAGAGATGGGACTACCAGACCACCTGACCTGCCTCTTGAGAAATTTATATGCAGGTCAGGAAGCAACAGTTAGAACTGGACATAGAACAACAGACTAGTTCCAAATAGGAAAAGGAGTACATCAAGACTGTATATTGTTACTGTGCTTATTTAACTTATATGCAGAGTACATCATGAGAAACGCTGGGCTGGAAGAAGCTCAAGCTGGAATCAAGATTGCCAAGGGAAATATCAATAACCTCAGATATGCGGATGACACAACCCTTATGGCAGAAAGTGAAGAACTAAAGAACCTCTTGATGAAAGTGAAAGAGGAGAGTGAAAAAGTTGGCTTAAAACTCAACATTCAGAAAACTAAGATCATGGCATCTGGTCCCATCACTTCATGGCAAATAGATGGGGAAACAGTGGTAGACTTTATATTTTTGGGCTCCAAAATCACTGCAGATGGTGACTGCAGCCATGAAATTAAAAGACATTTACTCCTTGGAAGGAAAGTTATGACCAATCTAGACAGCATATTAAAAAGCAGAGGCATTACTTTGTCAACAAAGGTCTGTCTAGTCTAACCTATGGTTTTTCCAGTAGTCATGTATAGATGTGAGAGTTGGACTATGAAGAAAGCTGAGTGCTGAAGAATTGATGCTTTTGAACTGTGGTGTTGGAGAAGACTCTTGAGAGTCCCTTGGACTGCAAGGAGATCCAACCAGTCCATCCTAAAGGAGATCAGTCCTGGGTGTTCATTGGAACAACTGATGCTGAAGCTGAAGCTCAATACTTTGGCCACCTGATATGAAGAACTGACTCATTGGAAAAGACCCTGATGCTGGGAAAGATTGAAGACGGGAGGAGAGGGGGACGACAGAGGATGAGATGGTTGGATGGCATCACCAACTCAATGGAAATGAGTTTGAGTAAACTCCGGGAGTTGGTGATGGACAGGGAGGCCTGACACGCTGCAGTCCATGGGGTCGCAAAGGGTCGGACACGACTGAGTGACTAAACTGAAAGGAGAAACAGACATAGAGGATAGACTTATGGACATGGGAAGAGGGGAGGAGAGGGTGAGATGTGTGGAAAGAGTAACGAGGAAATTTACATTGCCATGAGTAAAATAGATAGCCAAAGGGGATTTGCTGTATGGCTCAGGAAACTCAAACAGTGGCTCTGTATCACCCTAGAGGGGTGGGGTGGAGAGGGAGATGGGAGGGAGATTCAAAAGGGAGGGGATATATGTATACCTGTGGCTGATTCATGTTTGACAGAAAACAACAAAATCTGTAAAACAATTATCCTTGAATAAAAAAATAAATTAAAAAAAGTCTGCAATAACAAATGCTGGATAGAGTGTGGAGAAAAGGGAATCCTCCTATATGGTTGGGGGGAACATAAACTGGTGCTTCTACTATGGAAAACATAGAGTTACCATATGATTCTGCAACCCCACTCCTGGGCACATATCTGGAGAAAACTATAATTTGAAAAGACAGATGCACCCCAATGTTCATAGCAGCACTATTTACAAAAGTCAAAACATGAAAACATCCTAAATGTCCATTGACAGATGAACGGATAAAGAAGATGTGATACACATATACAATGGAATACTACCCTTCAGCCATAAAAAAGAATGAAATAATGCTATTTTCAGCAACATGGATAGGCCTAGAGATTATCATACAAAGTGAAGGAAGTCAGAAAGAGAAGGACAAAGACAAATACTTCATCATGTATATGTGGAATCTAAAATATGACATAAATTAACCTATCTATGAAACAGAAGCATGTTTACAGACACAGAGAAAGAGACGTCTTGTTGCCAACGGGAAGGGAGATGGGGGAGGGATGGATTGGGAGTTTGGGATTAGCAGACAGATGCAAACTGGTATATACAGAATGGATAAAAAAAGGTCCTACTGTATTGCATAGGGAACTATATTCAATATACTGTGATAAACCATAACAGAAAAGAATATGAAAAGAATGTATATATAGATGTATAACTGAATTACTTTGATATACAGTAGGAATTAACACAACATTGTAAATCAACTGTATTTCAATAAAATAAATTTAAAAAAACAGTATCTCGAGGGGGAATTAGTTCCAGGACCCCCCGCATTTGCTCAAGTCCTTGATATAAAATGGCACGGCACAGACAACCCCCTGAACCCAAAAACAGATATCCAGACACTAGCCACATCTCACTGCCTCCACTACCCCCACCACGGAAGCAGTCTGGATGGCTGGTGGCAGAAGTGGTGTCAAAGGACGTCTCTGATCCATCTCCCAAGATGTTCCTTCTGCCTCCCTGTCCCCTGAGCTGGAGGCTTTCCTGAGAGCCACACTGAGAGGCTGTGCTCTTCCTGGCTTTCCGACGCCATACTTTGGACTTTCTCCGGTTAGGTAACTCCCAAGTCTATGTCCTTCCTTCACTGCTGTTTTTTCCTCTTTAATTTTTTTTTTTTTGCCTTGAGAGATTCCGTCACTTTCCTCTTTTTTCCTCCCCAAAGACTTAATTTTAGCAAGTTTCAGGAGGACTCACAGACAATCATACACCCAGTATACCATGTTTAACTTGGAATCCCAGCATTAATTGCCTCAATATAAGCAGCCTTACAGACCACACCACCAACTGTGGTATTTCCTTAACCATTCTCCAAACACTTTATATACAGTAGATGTATTCATCAACCATGCCTTGAAGCAGTAAGGACATTTCTAGAACATTAAGCTTAAGACTAATGTTAAATATATCTAGAGAGTGACCTGGGAAGGTTGAAGTATGTTGAAAATGAGGCTAATGTGTTAATGCAGATAATATCTAAGAATCACCTGGGATTTCCCTGGTGGTACAGTGGATGGGATGGAAGTCTGCCTGCCAATGCAGGTTTGATCCCTAGTCTGGGAAGATCCCACATGCCAGCCTGTGCTCCGCAACTACTAAGCCCATGTGCTGCAACTGCTGAAGCCCGTATGTCTAGAACCTGTGCTCCACAACAAGAGACAGTATTGCAATGAGAAGCCCATGCACTGCAACTAGAGAGGAACCCCCATTTGCCGCAACTAAAGAAAGCCAACATATAGCAATGAAGACCCAGAACAACCAAAAATTAAAAAAAAAAAAATCACCTGGATATAGAACTCTATCCCTAAGCTTGCATGTTGTTCTCTGTGTCTAGTTCCTAGCCATGGCTCACCTACAAATTTCAGTGTGTATTACGTTCTTGGTGTTCTGTGGCTCCCTACAGTATATGATACGCTGGAGTTACATGAGCAAAACTTTAGGTTTTTCCTTCCCTCCAAAGGTCCACTTTAATCAAGTTCAGTGTGTGCAAATGTGAAATAGTTAATCTCTTCAAAATGGAAAGTTGAGACTTTTAAAGCAGTAACAGGACAAACAGGGATTTTATATAATTAATTGCTGTAAAAGTAGGAAATATGGTAGTCGAGCTTGGCCTACATTTAGCCAAATGAAGAAGCAAAAATTTCCCAAAACACAATGGAAACTTGATAAGAAAAATTTTAGTGGCATTGTTAAATAATCTAGTAATTTTTAAGAGCTATTTAGTAGGCAAAAAACAGATGAATAATACATATGCAGTAATATATTAGCTCTAAGTGAACTACTGTATAGAGAACATACATTCTGTGGAAACTATAAAACAGTATACATATTTGGTTACTTAAAAAATTCAAAGGTTCTTTTCTAATCAATAAAATTAGAAATAAAGATGACAAATTCTTAATTTGAATTGAGAAATTTTGATTTCCTATTTGATTCAGGTATTTTTACTTGATTATGAAATTAATCTGTAATGAAAAGGGAATATTTCCCCAAAGTGACACAATTAAAGCTGAAATCTGAGACCATCTGTCTGCTTTAAATGCTTTAATATTTTCAAGATTGAAAGGAAATGAACCAAATATTAATCTCAGTGATTTGAGGAGAACAAAACAAAGAGAAATAGTAATATCACTGAACCTGAATAATTGCTAGGCACTGTTTTATGTGTTTTAATCCTTAAAAAAACCAAATGAAGTAGGTAATTTCATTATCCTAATTTACTGATGAGGAAGCAAGCACAGGGAATAAGAAGCTTGCTTAAGATCACATACCTAGACTCTGATAAAGCCTTGATTCATGCCCAGAGAGTCTGGATTTGAGTTTATAATGTTAACTACCATGCTAGACCCTTCCCTTCATATAAAAGTTTAAATTAATGAACTAGAAAAAAAAGTTAAACAAATAAAATCCAAAACTGGAGTAGTAAAGTATGTAAGGTAGACTCAGATATTCAGTAAAAACATGATTGAGAATGAGAAAAGCAACATACTTCACAACATAATTAGAAGAGATGAGATATATACATGAGAATATTAGGTATAACTCTATGGCAATAAACTTGAAAACCTAGAGGAATTTGCCTGGTGTCCAAAATTGACTTCATGTATTCTGCAAGGAGATCAAACCAGTTAATCCTAAAGGAAATCAACCCTGAATATTCATTGGAAGGACTGGTGCTGCAGCTGAAGCTCCAATACTTTGGCCACCTGATTTGAGGAGCTGACTCATTAGAAAAGTCCCTGATGCTGGGAAATATTGAAGGCTGGAGGAGAAGGGGACGGCAGAGGACAAGATGGCTGGATGGCATCGCTGACTCAATGGACATGAGTTTGAGCAAACTCTAGGAGACCGTGAAGGAAAGGGAAGCCTGGCATGCTACAGTCCATGGGGTTGCAAAAGAGTCAGACACAACTGAGCAACTGAACAACAATAATAGTAATGTTATATTGTGGTAACAACCTTCAAATTTCAGTGGCTTACCACCATAAAGATTTCTTTCTCAAACCAAACTGCCCATCACAAATTGGCTGCGGCCTCTAGACTCTGGATCATCATTCTCTGGGACCAGGTGGAAGAAGTAGTCATGCTGTTGCTGCTGCTGCTGATGCTGCTAAGTCGCTTCAGTCGTGTCTGACTCTGTGCGACCCCATAGACGGCGGACCACCAGGCTCCCCTGTCCCTGGGATTCTCCAGGCAAGAGTACTGGAGTGGGGTGCCATTGCCTTCTCCTGAAGTAGTTATTGGGTGCTGACAAAGGGATAGATGGATAAATTGCATACTGGCTCTCAAAATTGTCAAGGAAAAATACGCCATTGCTTCTACCAACATGCTACTGGCCAAGCAAGTCACGTGATTACATCCAACGACAAAGTAGGGGTGTGGGTGGTTGGGTGAAAAGAGCAAATTTATTGTTTGAATCTGAAGGTTGCATAATTTCTATTTTAACAGGAAGAGGGGATAAAGGAAAAATGTGATAAGACCAGTCAGTCAAAGGAGCAGAGTAAGCACAGCACCTATTGTGTGCCCCAAGGGAAAAGCAGAAATAAAGGTATATGTTATATAATGTTTTCTCAGTCTTTTAGTTTTTTTTTTTTTTAAGTCTTTTAGTTTTTAATACCCAAATCTTCATGGAATATTTGTATCTGTCAGTACAATGGGGGATTTTTTTTGGCAGCTCTTTGGGGGAAAACTTAAGTATACATTAAAAAATATTGTGCAGTATTTTTAACAATCTGGGGAAAGTTTGGATTATAGTTGACATACAATTGGATTATAGTCCAATACTTTGGCAACCTGATGCACAGAACTGACTCGTTGGAAAAGACCCTGATGCTGGGAAAGATTGAGGGCAGGAGAAGAAGGGGATGACAGAGGATGAGATGGTTGGATGACATCACTGACTCAATGGACATGAGTTTGGGTAAACTCCGGGAGTTGGTGATGGACACATAGGCCTGGCGTGCTGCAGTCCATGGGGTTGTAAAGAGTCGGACACGACTGAGCAACTGAACTGAACTCAATGTGTCTTACTCAGATTTTTGGAAACTGTTGGGAAGTTTTGTGTTCTGTGTAACACATTACAGTTTTTTCTACTTAAAATTCCAAGTGTTTGTGAGGATCTGCAGGAACAGGAACTCTCATACACTGTTGATAAATATGTAAAATGGCACAACCACTCTAGAAAAAATCGTCAGCTCCTTACAAAAATTTAATATACACTTACTGTATGACCTAGCCATTCCGTTCCTTGGTATAAACCAAGAGAAATGTAAACATATGTTCATAAAGGGATTTGTAAATGCATGTTCATAGTAGTTATTTGTAACAGCCAAGAACTGGGAAACAACCCAAATGTCCATCAACATCAAGAGGAATAGGTAAACAAATTGTTGTGTGTTCATGCAATGGAGCACTGTGTGTTGTGTGTGTTAGTTGCTCAGTCGTGTCCAACTCTCTGCGACCTCATGGACCGTAGCCTTCCAGGTTACTGTGTCCATGGAATTCTCCAGGAAAGAATACTGGAGTGGGTTGCCTTTTCCTTCTCCATCAATGGAGCACTATTAAGCAACAAAAAAGAAAAGAATATTGATAAACACGACATGAATGAATCTTATAATAATTAAGCCAAGTGAAAGCAGAACAAGAAAATAGCACATACTGATAACTGCATTTATATAAATCTCTAGAAGATGCAAACTCTAGAGACAGAAAATGGAAACATGGTTACCTGGGACTTGGGTAGCAATGTGGGAAGAAAGGATTACCAAGGGACAGAAAATATTTTGGGGAATCACGAAGATATCCCCTATCCTGACTATGATGATGGTTTCATGGGAGCATCTATGTAAAAACAGCAGATTTAAATATGTGCAGTTGATCGTCAATTATACCTCAAGAAAACTATCATTAAAAATAGGAAATAACTTTCCGGTTAGCATTTTCACACAGAATCTCTGATTTTCATAAACCCGATTTTCATTTCTGATGGTCAGTGGGAAATGCCTATATTTGGAGATTAGAACTCATGACTTCCTCACGTTGCGCTGACTCACAGGCCTCAGAGAGGAGGCTGGAGGAGCCCTGGGCTATTGTGGGTTGAGGGTGCTTCCTTAGTTCCTAAAGGCACTGGAGTTGCTGGGTGAGCAAAGACTCCAAATTCATTCACTTTCAGCCAGATGCTTCTTCCCCACCAGGCCCTAATTCTGAGGTCCAAATTCTGAACATACCTAGTGGGGCCCTGGGCCCTGGTAGGTGAAGTTCCCAGTTCCCAAACACATTGAGGGCTATGTCTAACCAGCAAGCAGCAGAGATCAACCAACCACCTGCTGGCTCCAGGTTTTGCCAACACAGGGCTCCTGCAGGCTCTAATTCTAAGCTTTGAAGCTCCTGTGTGGAGAAGTCTGAGGAATTCTAGACACCCAGGTTCTAAAAACATCTGTGCCAGCCTCATACTTCCCAGTCAATCCACCGCCCTCTTGGGGGGCCTTCCCCTACATGCTCTGCATAGACTTAGTTTCTCTGGCGCACAGAGAATCCAAGGAACCCCAGCACAAGTCCCCAGGCCCCAGGCTTTCAGGAAGAGACCTTCCAAAGTGGCCCGTGTGGCCTCTTTGCACATAACTGAGCCCTGGCCACTTGGCCACTGGAGAATGTCAGTCACTCAGTCATGCCAGAATCTTTGTGACACTATGGACTGTAGCCAGCCAGGTTCCTCTGTTCATGGGATTCTCCAGGCAAGAATACCAGAGCGGGTAGCCATTCCCTCTTCCAGGGTATCTTCCTGACCCAGGGATCTAACCTGGGTCTCCTGCATTCTAGAATTCTAGTTTACAGATGTGTGGGGGAACTAACTCATTCCATCTTTTCATAAGCACTTTTTCAGCTTTGGCTGCACTTTAGAATCACCTGGGAAGCTTTAAAAAATCTTGATACACGGGATCTATGGAACTTCTGTTCGCTTTCACTGATTAAAGCAGGGCATATCTAATTTCAATGTGCTCAGGAGAAACGTAAACTTTTGGTGGACAACACAAATATCACAGTCCTAGAGGAATAGAAAATTAGAATAAAGCTGTTACCAAAGATGATGGCTCAATTGTTTTACAGATACATTCTCTATAATTTAAATGATAGTCTCTAAAGAAGAGATCCTCCCAAAGCTATTTGAATCATTTTCAGGTAGAAAACTCCCTTATATATTTTATGAAGTTAGTGTTATCTTAAAATCTGATAAGAATTGTTCAATAAAAATACACTATGGATGAATCTCAATGATGGAAATAGATAAAAAATTATAATTATTAGTAAAGTGAATCAAGAAATGTATTAAAAGCATAATAACAGGAAACACTTCAGATAGTACTTACTGTGTGTGAGGCACTGTTCAAAATGCTTTGCAATATTTACTAATTTAATCTTCACAACAATCTATTATTTAGTAATTACTGGACTTCCCAGGTGGCACAGTGGTAAAGTATCTGCCTGCCTATGCATGAGATGCAGGAGACGCAGGTTCCATCCCTGGATCAGGAAGATCCTTGGAGGAGGAAATGGCAACCCACTCCAGTATTCCTGCCTGGAGAATTCCATGGATAGCGGAGGCTTGCAGGCTACAGTCCATGGGGATGCAAAGAGTCGGACATGACTCAGCAACTGAGCGTGAACACAGGCACTTCTAATAAAGAACTAGAGGATGCTTCCATACCAAAAAAGGAAAAACTATGCGCTTCCGTTTGTGCCCGCAAGTACCTGGTCACCAACCACTGACTAGCATGCATTATTATTATTCCCCTTTTACAAACAGAGAAGACATAAGTGGATTCTTATTCTATTCCTTGCCTTACAGCTGAGATGAAAAACTGCAGTGAAAGAGAAATGAGAGCAATAACCCAGTGACAGGGGGAAGCTTTTTACAAACCTTTCCCTGGCCTTAAAGTAATGGGAAGGTGTGGACATAGCTGTCAGTTTGGGGAAGAGGTATAGGAATATATGTATCATACAAGATGACCATGAATGTAGGAATTTCTTTGTTTTTGTTGAATTAAGACTCATATTTGTCTACAAGAATCTGTGAGTCAGGACCTTCCCTGTAGGTCCAGTGGTCAGGAAGCTAAGATCCAACATGCCTCCGAGCCAAAAAGCCAAACATAAAAACAGAAATATTGTAATGAAGTCGATAAAGACTTTAAAAATGGTCCAAATTAAAGAATCTTAAAAAAAAGTATGAGTCAAATTAGGCAAACTGATTTGAGGAAACTGAAAACAGTAAAGCCCAGGCACAGGCTGTCTCCTGAGCTCCCCTCACACAGTCCTTCCTTTTCTTCTGAATCCTGCAAATCTGCTCCTCCATTTTACGTGTATACACAGAGACCTCTAGTGCCTTCAGCTCACTCCGAGTCAACTCAGAAGACTGGATCACATTCCAGAAACATCCATCTCCCTCCATCTGGCCAAGTCTTATACATGCCATGTCAGTAACTTCTTGAATCTTTTTTCAAGACTCCCAGAAGGCTGGACAAAACTGGAGTGGGAATAACACTGTGGCTAGGTTGTAGGAGGTGGGGAGGAAGGGTCATGGATTCTCTGCTCTTCTCTCAAGCCTGACTGCTAAACCTGCTTCTGTGTGTGTGTGTGTGAGACAACTGGGCCCCCATATATTCAGGACCTAGTGTTTTGTGAAGGGATTTTCTGAACCAATCACCTCAGAGGTCCCATCTTTCCAATTCCACCAATGGGAAAAATGCTAAGGGCCCCACCTTCTTTGGTCTGAACTGAAACACACTCATGAAAATATTACCACCAGACAAGGGAGAAAGAAGATGGGTTCTCCAATCTTTCTGGTGCAGGTCAGGAAGGCCACTTGTGAAGATAACAAGCATGGCGTGCCTGCGTGTGTCATGCTGAGCACTGTTTCACCTGTTGCATCCTGAAGGGAATAAAAGAAACTCCTTGACTTCATCACGTTTACATTCTAGAGGGAGTGGGTTCAGGCAATAAACAAATAAATATGAGAGACCCATCAGGAAAGGTAGGGAAAAGAGTGATACTTAGACTTGGGGTGTGGAGCTGTCACCCAGGAGCCAGAAGGCCATGAGACAGTGGGTCATGCAGGTATCTGGGAGATGAGTGTTTCACACAAAGGAAGCAGCAAGGACTGAGGTCCAGAGATGGGCTTGCTCATGGGGTGTCTGAGGAAAACTGTGTGAGGAACTAGTTCAGGTTTAATAGCAACATGGGGAAAGGAAGGTAGCTGTGTTAGGTTGTGGGAGTTCTGGCGGCTGGATAATCCCCGTCAGCGCTGCTGACCAGAACTTGTTTCCCAGGCCAGGCTCTCCTCAACCAACTGGCCCTCCATTCTCTGTCTTCTTTCCAAATTGTTAGCCAGTAAGTGTCTATTATTGATGGAGGAGATAGATGGACTTCAGGTTAGACATTTACAACCGGCCTCCAGTTACAACTGCCCCACATCATGGGGCACGAAGATGTAGGCTTCAGGCTGAATACTTTTGGCAGGAAAGTGTTAACATTTCCTGAGACAAGAGATGAATGGGCTCTAGTTAAGCCATTTACAGTCAGCCTCTGGTTTACCTTCCGAAATGGAACTAGCAACAGCAACAGGGTAAAGAGCTAGTGTTTGTCTTTGTAAACACCTTAAGGGAAGAGTCATATCAAGGACAGAGAGGCAAAACCCTATTTGAGTAAAGGATTAAGGGATCTCAGCCCCCACCTCTTTCAGAACAAGGAAGACACTACACATGCAAAGAAAGGCTCCCTGTGGGTCAAAAGTCAAGGAATGTTGCCAGGCCATAATGATCTTGCTTTACCCAGAAGCCTTCACTTCAAGATCCATCTTGGCTGAGGGGCGTTTGCATATTCAGGGGAGGGTCCTAGCATAGGTCAGGTGTGAAAAAAGAAAGCAGGTAATTGGCCTGAAGGAAGACAAAGACACGGAAGAACTGCCCTTTATAAATGACTTAACTGCCTCTTCACTGTTCTCCATGCTAGGCCGATGTCCACACCCCTTCTCCTGGGTGGGCATCTCTGCCTTGCTTCTGTCTCATCTAAACAAACGGTCTCTCTGTGTGCTCTCCCGCTTGTTGCTGTGGTGTGTCTCACAGTAAACTTTGTACCTGCATTTACAGTTTCTGCCTCTGTGATAAATGCATTTTCACTGAGGGCAAAGATCCAGGGGAAAAGAGCTTCTAGCCTCTGGCCCTTGCTGGTCTGGGGGCTAGGATCCCTTGTTCCCATCCAGGCTACCCAGGTTCAATCTCTGGGCAGGGAATTAAGATATCCCTTTATGCCTCCACTCCCTGCTGCCTCTCTGAGATCATTATTACCAAAATAGTGTTATCACACATTTTGAAACCAACAAAGCAATGCTTCTGACGTGCTAATTTTTAAGAACAGGATCTAGTATCCTGATTGGCCTGCCTCCAGGAGCAGACAGTTTCTACTCAAGTTCTATCCTGGGACAAGAAAATCAAGTGACAAAGTCTTCTAAGCCAAGAATAGAGATTTATAGTCTTCATCATTGTCCTGAAACTCCAAAGAAACCTCAGGGTGTCCTGCTTTGATGTTTAGTCTGGAAGTTAATTTGACATTTATCTAAACTTCCTCCATTCAAGTTGAAGTTGTTCATAATATTTGAAGGGGAGTGGTAACAGGACAACTTAAAATATCTCCTTAATCCACAATCCTATAATTTCAAGCCTATTTTATTGAAAGCATTCTGAGGGGTTCCCTTCAACAAACTTGTTTATTTGGGAGAAATTGCGGTACAAATAACTATAGTAAATAATAGTCAGGGAAAGGCCATGATGTAGAAAAGGGAGTCAGCAGACATTTCCTAAAAGAGCCAGATAGTAAATACTTTAGACTTTATACGCCAGGAGTCAAGATTGAAGATATTATGTATTATAGATACTAATATACTAATAATAATAGAGAGGCTTCCCTGATAGCTCAGTTGGTAAAGAATCTGCCTGCAATGCAGGAGACCCTGGTTCAATTCCTGGGTTGGGAAGATCCACTGGAGAAGGGATAGGCTACCCACTCCAGAGACATTACTTTGCCAACAAAGGTCCATCTAGTCAAGGCTATGGTTTTTCCAGTAGTCATGTATGGATGTGAGAGTTGGACTGTAAAGAAAGCTGAGTGCCAAAGAATTGATGCTTTTGAACTGTGGTGTTGGAGAAGACTCTTGAGAGTCCCTTGGACTGCAAGGAGATCCAAACAGTCCATCCTAAAGGAGATCAGTCCTGAGTGTTCATTGGAAGGACTGATATTGAAGCTGAAACTCCACTACTTTGGCCATCTGATGTGAAGAGCTGACTTATTTGAAAAGACCCTGATGCTGGGAAAGATTGAAGGCAGTAGGAGAAGGGGCTGACAGAGGATGAGATGGTTGGACGGCATCACTAACTCGATGGACATGAGTTTGAGTAAACTCCGGGAATTGGTGATGGACAGGGAAACCTAGCGTGCTGCGGTTCATGGGGTCGCAAAGAGTAGGACACGACTGAGTGACTGAACTGACTGGCTGACCCACTCCAGTATTCTGGCCTGGAGAATTCCATGGACTGTGTAGTCCATGGTGTTGCAAAGAGTTGGACACAACTTTCACTCACTCACTCATAGCAATACAGAAAACACATTTCATCATTTTCTGATACAATTCGAAATATAATATTGAGTACAGTTTTGAAAAAACACACATCTATTAATAAAAAGAATGAAATTCTGTTTTGGAATAAAATTTTGCTTAAGTGGGGTTAAAGTTAATATTTCTAATATTACACCAATTGCAAATGTTCTTGGATCATGGGTTATACATGAACAAGCACTTAGCTGAATTTGGCCTATGGGCCATAGTTTGCCAACCCTTGATATAGAAAATATGGTATCAATGGCTAAAGTATTCCTGGAGGTTCTGGCTACAGTATGAGTAGGAAAGAAAACAGAGAGGTGTAAAGATTGGAAGAGATGCATTGACATTACTTGCAGATAATATGATCATATATAGATACCCATAAAACCAACTAAATCCACAAGGTATTTTATTATAACTAATGAAAAATTTCATCAAGGTTGCTAGAAAGATCAACTTAGAAAAATCAATAACATCTCTCTATACCAGCAAAAACGCTGATAATAATTAAGGGGTGAAAAAACAAAACAGATAAACATAAAAACTGAAATATCAATATACAGGAATTAACAAATAAGAATACACCAGAGGATTGCTAAGGAGGGAAATTTAACCCTCTAAGACAAGACATAAAATGACAGAAAACAACAAAATTCTGTAAAGCAGTTATCCTTCAATTAAAAAGTAAACAAATCTTTAAAAAATGAAAAAAAAAAAACGTGAAAGATGATCTGAATAAATTTCTAGACAGCAGGCTTTCTTGGTTTTGGCCCAGGGAGCCCTATGTCACATTTCTGACCTCCAAAACTGTAGTAAAACAAACTTGTGCTGTTTGAAGCCACTAAATTTGTGGTTAGCAGAAACAGGAAACTAATGTAGGACCCATTTCTCCTGTCCAGCTGAATGCCAAGAATAGAGCTTTCTAACTGCTTCCCAGGTGGCACTAGTGGTAAAGAACCCAACTGCCAATGTGGGAGACTTAAAAGATGTGGGTTCAATCCCTGGGTGGGGATGATCTGCTGGAGAAGGGAATGGCAACTCACTCCAGTATTCTTGCCTGGAGAATCCCATGGTGAGAGGAGCCTGGCGGGCTACAGTCCACAGGGTCATAAAGAGTTGGATACAACTGAAGTGACTTCACATCCATGCATGCAACTGTACCTTTGACACAGGAGCAGAGTTTCCTGACATATAAATGTTTAACTCTTGGAAGGAAGTGTGGTGCATATGATCTACTGTGCAGCCCTAGCTCACACTTGCCGGTAATTAGAATGCTATTCTGTGGTGCTCTTTACAGTAGGCTTATTTCCCTTTCTTTAGCCAACTCAATTTGTTTTCAGGATCTAGGAACATGTTCATGGGATGTGAAAAGAAAGAAATGAAAACACAATTTAGGATTTAAATATCATGATGGAAAATCCTCGAACGGATTTGGCTGTGAGGATGGCCTCCATCCCTGCGGAAAAATGGACAAGGAAGCAGTGTAGCTCCCACTGACAGCCGATTCTGAGATGGGCTGGGACCTGGGACCCTTTGCTGCAGTGCTTGCTCCTGGACAAATGCCTCCTCCAGTAACAGGATACACAGAAACTTATGGAACTGAAAAATAGCTTCAGACATGCGCAGTTTGAGTTCTTAAGAACAGTAAGATACAAAAGGCCACAAAAGCCTGCCGCTTCTGAAGTGCTAAGCACAAGCAGGGTACATAGAACCACCGAGTGAACAGGCAGACCCCCTAAGGCACTCCTCCTACTCAAAAGCCCCAGACCCACGCCTGTTGTTATCCCATGTAAGGAACCAGCTCACCTTCCCTCTAGGAGTGAAGAAAGGGCACCTGTTGCTTGTTTTCATGCCCTCCTGCAGCACAAATCCCAGTGAAGCCTTGCCTGAATTCCTCGTGGGGCAAGGACCCACATCAGTAATAATTCTACCATAATTTTCATTTGATCCCTGATTTCAGTAGATACTCTAGAAAAATAAAAAAATAGTTCTGAAAACTCAGTGTTTTGAGACTTCCCTGGTGAGACTCCACATTCCCAGTGGAGCAGAGGGTCCAGGTTGGATCCCTCGTCAGGGAACTAGATCCACATGCTGCAACTAAGAGTTCATACGCCTCAACTAAAAACCAGTACAGCTAAATATATATTTTTTAAAAAACACACAACAACAACCTCAATGTCTTTCTCTCTGTGTGTCTTTTGGGTGAAACGATGCACAACTGATTTGGGTTCATTAGCAAGATGATAGAATAGGAAGCGTCAGCCCTCATAACCCCACAGATACACTTATTTTAACAACCACTCATGGGCAAGAATACCTTTATGAGAGTTCAAAAGTGCAACAGAGAGGTTTCAGCATCCACATAGAGCAAGACAACTGAAGAAAGTAAGAAAGTTTCACTTTACCTGTGTCTCCTGTCTCCCATGATGGCGTAGCAGCGTCTTTGGGAGCTTGTTAGAAGGCGGAATCTCAAGCTCCATCCCAGACCCGCTAAATCAGAGCCTGCTAATGTTTAACAAGATCCGCAGGTGATTCATATGCATGTGATAAGAAGCACTGTGTGATCATACTTATAGGAATCTGTAAATAATGTATTGCAGTTGTTCTGTGTTATTTAAATTTATATAAATGGTGTCAGACTGCACATATCATTCAGCAACTGGCTTTTTTCACTTTACAATTTACTTTTGAGATCTAACAATGCTAATATAGATCTAGTATATTCCCTTTAAATGTGTTGAAAAATGTTTACATTTATGTTGCTGATAATGAAATCTATTACTAAGTTACGAAATTAACTCTCACTTACTAATTCATACTGAAACGAAGCAGGACCCTACGGTCCTTGGCCCCCCACCCCATGTCCTCTGCCTGCTTTTGGTCTTTGGAAAGCTTTAGTCAAAGAATAAGTTTAATCAGAGAAATGAGAGTATGCAGAAACAAAGGAAAACAGTCAAATGAGACCAAATAATAATAATGCAGTCATTAAGCATAGTCAAAGACCTTTAGTTCCTTCTCAAAGGCTATAGATATAATTCGGAGCCATATCCTGTTTCGTAGATACTGAAACCCCCACTAGGTGGAAGAAGTTAATTACATGATGACTAGACTGTAGCTGTGACAGAAGCTGCCACGCTTCCAAGAACTGGCCTCCAAGAAATGGAAACAAACCAAACTGTATTAAAACAATCAACATGACAGTGGTCAAACCACTGATGACCAATTTGAAGATGACTGTCAGAGCTGACTGCTGTTTCTGCACGCAGCCCTCTCCCTCATCCTAGAAAAGCTCTTGTCCCGCTAGTTGTCAGTTGTGGGGGGAGGCGGAGATAGTCAGCTTTTGGACAGATGTCCACCCTCCCCCTTCCCCCACCGTTGCCAGCATATGAAATAAAGCAAATTTTCCTTTCCACCAACCTGGCCTCATTGGGTTTTGAGTGGTGAGTACCTGGACCCATCTTTCGGTAAAATACTAAATTATAACTGGGTCTCTTTTATTAAATAGCAGCTGAGCTGGATAAGTGCTTCCCAGGTGGCTCAGTGGGTAAAGAATCTGCCTGCAATTCAGGAGACCCAGGAGATGTGGGTTCAATCCCTATATTAGGAAGATCCCCTGAAGGAGGGCACCACAAACCATTCCAGAATTCTTGCCTGGAGAATCCCATGGACAGAGGAGCATGGCAGGCTACAGTGCATCGGGTCACAAAGAGTCAGACATGACTGAAGTGACTGAGCACACACACACACACGAGCTAGATAAACAAATTAAATGTCTGAAACATTTCATCCTTCCCCACTAAACTGGCTCCTCTAATTAACTGGAGTTAAGGGCAATTCAGTTCAGTTCAGTTCAGTCGCTCAGTCGTGTCCGACTCTCTGCGACCCCATGAATTGCAGCACGCCAGGCCTCTCTGTCCATCACCAACTCCCGGAGTCTACCCAAACCCATGTTCATCGAGTCAGTGATGCCATCCAACCATCTCATCCTCTGTCGTCCCCTTCTCCTCCCGCCCCCAATCCTACCCAGCATCAGGGTCTTTTCCAATGAGTCAACTCTTCGCATGAGGTGGCCAAAGTATTGGAGCTTCAGCTTCAACATCAGACCTTCCAATGAACACCCAGGATTGATCTCTTTTAGGATGGATTGATTGGATCTCCTTGCAGTCCAAGGAACTCTCAAGAGTCTTCTCCAACACCACAGTTCAAAAGCATCGATTCTTCAGCACTCAGCTTTCTTCACCGTCCAACTCTCACATCCATACATGACCACTGGAAAAACCATAGCCTTGACTAGACGGACTTTTGTTGGCAAAGTAATGTCTCTGCTTTTTTTTTTTTTTTTTTTTTTTTTTTTTAGGAACATTTTAATCATGGCTGTTTTATTTATTTTTTTATTTTTATTTTTTTTATTTTTTATAAATTTATTTATTTTAGTTGGGGGCCAATCACTTCACAACATTGCAATAGTTTTTGCCATACATTGACATGAATCAGCCATGGGTTTACATGTGTTCCCCCTCCTGGACCCCCCACCCACCTCCCTCCCCATCCCATCCTTCTGGATCATCCCATTGCCCCGGCCCTGAGCCCTTGTCTCATGCATCGAACATGGAATGGTGTTCTGTTTCACATATGATAATATACATGTTTCAATGCTATTCTCCCAGAACGTCCCACCCTCACCTTCTAAACATGCTATCTAGGTTGGCCATAACCTTCCTTCCAAGGAGTAAGCGTCCTTTAATTTCATGGCTGCAGTCACCATCAGCCGTGATTCTGGAGCCCAAAAAAATAAAGTCTGACACTGTTTCCACTGTTTCCCCATCTATTTCCCATGAAATGATGGGACCAGATGCCATGATCTTAGTTTTCTGAACGTTGAGCTTTAAGCCAACTTTTTCACTCTCCTCCTTCACCTTCATCAAGAGGCTCTTTAGTTCTTCTTCACTTTCTGCCATAAGGGTGGTGTCATCCGCATATCTGAGGTTATTGATATTTCTCCCGGCAATCTTGATTCCAGCTTGTGTTTCTTCCAGCCCAGCGTTTCTCATGATGTACTCTGCATATAAGTTAAATAAGCAGGGTGACAATATACAGCCTTGACGTACTCCTTTTCCTATTTGGAACCAGTCTGTTGTTCCATGTCCAGTTCTAACTGTTGCTTCCTGACCTGCATACAGGTTTCTCAAGAGACAGGTCAGATGGTCTGATATTCCCATCTCTTTCAGAATTTTCCACAGTTTATTGTGATCCACACAGTCAGAGGCTTTGGCATAGTCAATAAAGCAGAAATAGATGTTTTCCTGGAATTCTCATGCTTTTTCGATGATCCAGCGGATATTGGCAATTTGATCTCTGCTTCCTCTGCCTTTTCTAAAACCAGCTTGAACATCTGGAAGTTCACAGTTCACGTATTGCTGAAGCCTGGCTTGGAGAATTTTGAGCATTACTTTACTAGCATGTGAGATGAGTGCAATTGTGCAGTAGTTTGAGCATTCTTTGGCATTGCCTTTCTTTGGGATTGGAACAAAAACTGACTTTTTCCAGTCCTGTGGCCACTGCTGAGTTTTCCAAATTTGCTGGCATATCGAGTGTAGCACTTTCACAGCATCACCTTTGAGGATTTGAAATAGCTCAACTGGAATTCCATCACCTCCACTAGCTTTGTTCGTAGTGATGCTTTCTAAGGCCCACTCGACTTCACATTCCAGGATGTCTGGCTCTAGGTGAGTGATCACACCATCATGATTATCTGGGTCATGAAGATCTTTTTCGTATAGTTCTTTTGTGTATTCTTGCCACCTCTTCTTAATATCTTCTGCTTCTGTTAGGTCCATACCATTTCTGTCCTTTATCGAGCCTATCTTTGCATGAAATGTTCCTTTGGTATCTCTAATTTTCTTGAAGAGATCTCTAGTCTTTCCCATTCTGTTGTTTTCCTCTCTCTGTTTGCACTGATCGCTGAGGAAGGCTTTCTTATCTCTCCTTGCTATTCTTTGGAACTCTGCATTCAGATGAGAATACCTTTCCTTTTCTCCTTTGCTTTTCGCTTCTCTTCTCTTCCCAGCTATCTGTAAGGCCTCCTCAGACAGCCATTTTGCTTTTTTGCATTTCTTTTCCATGGGGATTTTCTTGATCCCTGTCTCCTGTACAATGTCACGAACCTCTGTCCATAGTTCGTCAGGCACTCTGTCTATCAGGTCTAGTCCCTTAAATCTATTTGTCACTTCCACTGTATACTCATAAGGGATTTGATCTAGGTCATACCTGAATGGTCTAGAGAGGGCATCAGAGGGCAGACACACTAAAACTAAAACTACAGAAAACTAGCTAATCTGATCACACGGACCACAGCCTTGTCTATCTCAATGAAACTAAGCCATGCCGTGTGGGGTCACCCAAGACGGATGGGTCATGGTGGAGAGGTCTGACAGATTGTGGTCCACTGGAGAAGGGCATGGCAAGCCACTTCAGTATTCTTGCCTTGAGAACCCCATGAACAGTATGAAAAGGCAAAAGGATAGGACATTGAAAGATGAACTCCCCAGGTCAGTAGGTGCCCAATATGCTAATGGAGATCAGTGGAGAAATAACTCCAGAAAGAATGATGGGATGGAGCCAATGCAAAAACGATACCCAACTGTGGATGTGACTGGTGATAGACGCAAAGTCCAATGCTGTAAAGAGCAATATTGCATAGGAACCTGGAATGTTAGGTCCATGAATCAAGGCAAACTGGAAGTGGTCAAACAGGAGATGGCAAGAGTGAACGTTGACATTCTAGGATGTGACTGGTGATAGACGCAAAGTCCGATGCTGTAAAGAGCAATATTGCATAGGAACCTGGAATGTTAGGTCCATGAATCAAGGCAAACTGGAAGTGGTCAAACAGGAGATGGCAAGAGTGAACGTTGCCATTCTAGGAATCAGTGAACTAAGATGGACTGGAATGGGTGAATTTAACTCAGATGACCATTATATCTACTACTGTGGGCAAGAATCCCTTAGAAGAAATGGAGTAGCCATCATGGTCAACAAAAGACTCCAAAATGCAGTACTTGGATGCAATCTCAAAAATGACAGAATGATCTCTGTTCGTTTCCAAGGCAAACCATTCAATATCACGGTAATCCAAGTCTATGCCCCGACCAGTAACGCCGAAGAAGCTGAAGTTGAACGGTTCTATGAAGACCTACAAGACCTTCTAGAACTAACACCCAAAAAAGATGTCCTTTTCATTATAGGGGACTGGAATGCAAAAGTAGGAAGTCAAGAAACACCTGGCGTAACAGGCAAGTTTGGCCTTGGCGTACAGAATGAAGCAGGGCAAAGGCTAATAGAGTTTTGCCACGAGAACGCACTGGTAATAGCGAACACCCTATTCCAACAACACAAGAGAAGACTCTACACGTGGACATCACCAGATGGTCAACACCGAAATCAGATTGATTATATTCTTTGCAGCCAAAGATGGAGAAGCTCTATACAGTCAGCAAAAACAAGACCAGGAGCAGACTGTGGCTCAGATCATGAACGCTTATTGCCAAATTCAGACTTAAGAGCAATTACATCCTTTCAATTGCTCAGGCCAAAAGCCTTGGGGACATCCTGTGTGTTAGCCATACCTACATAAATGTGGTTTGGTTTAGTTAAGTCATGTCCAACTCTTTCCATGATAACCATGATGGTATGATCACTCATCTAGAGCCAGACATCCTAGAGTGTGAAATCAAGTGGGCCTTAGGAAGCATCACTATGAATAAAGCTAGTGGAGGTGGTGGAATTCCAGCTGAGCTATTTCAAATCCTAAAAGATAATGCTGTTAAAGTGCTGCAGTCAATATGTGCAAATTTTGGAAACGCAGCAGTGGCCACAGGACTGGAAAAGGTGTTTTCATTCCAATCCCAAAGAAGGGCAATCCCCAAGAATGTTCGAACTACCACACAATTTCACTCATTTCACATGCTAACAAAGAAATGCTTTAAATTCTCCAAGCTAGGCTTCAATAGTACATGAACTGAGAACCAGATGCTCAAGCTGGATTTAGAAAAGGCAGAGGAACCAGAGATCAAATTGCCAGCATCTGCTGGATCATAAAAAAAGCAAGAGAATTCCAGAAAAACATCTACTTCTGCTTCATTGACTACACTCAAACTGAAAAATTATTAAAGAGATGGGAATACCAGACCACCTTACTTGCCTCCTGCAAAACCTGTATGCAGGTCAAGAAGCAACAGTTAGAACCAGACATGGAACAATGGTCTGGTTCAAAATTGGGAAAGGAGTACATCAAGGCTGAATCTTGTCACCCTGCTTATTTAACGTATATGCAGAGTAACTCATGAGAAATGCCAGGTTGGATGAAGCACAAGCTGGAATCAAGATGGCCAAGAGAAATACCAATAATCTCAGATATGCAGATGATACTACCCTTATGGAAAAAAGCAAAGAGGAGTCTTTTGATGAAAGTGAAAGAGGAGAGTGAAAACGCTGGCTTAAAACCCAACATTCAGAAAACTAAGATCATGGCATCTGGTCCCATCACTTCATGGCAAATAGATGGGGAAACAATGGAAACAGTGACAGACTTTATTTTCTTGGGCTCCAAAATCATTGTGGATGGTACGTGCTGCCAGAAAATTAAAAGACATTTGCCTTTTGAAGAAAAGCTATGACACATCTAGACAGCATACTGAAAAGCAGAGACATCACTTTGCCAACAAAGGTCTGTATAGTCAAAGCTATGGTTTTCTCCAGTAGTCATGTATCGATGTGAGAGCTGGACCATAAAGGCTGAGCATCAAAGAATTGATGCTTTCAAACTGTCGTGCTGGAGAAGACTTCTGAGAGTCCCTTGTACTGCAAGGAGATCAAACCAATCAATCCTAAAGGAAATCAACTCTGAATATTCATTGGAAGGACTGATGCTGAATCTGAAGCTCCAATACTTTGGCCACCTGATGTGAAGAGCAATTTCATTAGGAAAAAACCCTGATGCTGGCAAGGATTGAAGGCAGGAGGAGAAGGGGATAACAGAGGATGAGGTGGTTAGATGGCATCACTGATTCAATGGACATGAGTTTGAGCAAACTCTGAGAGAAGGTGAAGGACAGGGAAGCCTGGTATGCTCCAGTCCACGGGGTCATAAATAGTCAGACACAACTGAGCAACTGAACAACAACAAAAACAAAGATATGGGGAGAGTCAGATGCCTAGAAAGCCTTCTCTTGTTCATATAAAGAGAACCTTGTGAACCTTGTGTGTCCATAATGAGTCGTTTTTTTTCACATGACAACTGCTATCAATGTCTTGCTCTGCTGCAACACTCATGTGTAACCCTTACACCATTTTCATTATCAGCTGATGTTGGCAAAGGATTACAAATGAAAGGGAAGTTTAATTTCCCTTTCTCCAAAGCCTGTGAGCACCCCAAAGAAGAGACCAGTAATAACATTTAGCATCCTTGATGCCTCCTGACCATACTAGGTATAGAATGCTGAAGATAAGTATTGATCACATTTCATGGAATCTCATTAACATGTTCACAGTAAATAAAAGCAGTGGTTGAAGGTTTTCCAAGAGTGTGAAAAGACACTGACCAAGAGAAAAATGAATGGCATGTGATACCACTTATATGTGCAATCTGAAATATTGAACATTCTAAATAAAACAGAAACAGAATCATAAACATAGAAAACAGACCTGTAGTTGCCAAGGGGGATAGGTGGTGGGGGAGGATTAGAATGGGAGTTTGGGATTAGCAGATGTAAGCTACCATATACAGAATGCATAAATAATATGGTTCTATTTATAGCACAGGGAACTATATCGAATATCCTGTGATAAACCATAATGGAAAGGAATATGAAAGAGAATGTGTGTGTGTGTGTGTGTGTGTGTGTGTGTGTGTATATACATATATATACATATATATATAACAGAATCACTTTTCTGTACAGCAGAAATATTGTAAGCCAACTATACTTTTTTAAAGTAATAAAATTAAAATGTTATTAAAGTACTAAAACTAAAAATAAAAATTTTTTAATTAAGAATTCAAAATTAATAACAGCTAATAGTAGTATTTTCAACTTAGATATCATAGATGTGTTTCTACAAAATAAAAGCATCTGCCATCCCAGAAAAGAAAGAAAGGACACTGACAATCTCAGAGGACGGATGAGTGAGAGAAGCTGGGGCATAAAGGCATATCCTGAAACATGCTGAGCTTGTATCAGCCCCAGCAGCAACTCTCTCTCAGTACCCCCACTGAGAAAGAGAATTCTAGGATGGAGCAATTTCTAGGGCAAGTCTCACAGTTTATCAGGTCACTAAGAAACGGGCAACTCAAAAGACAAGTAGCACTCATCGGGACAGAGAATTACTGCAGACGAGGGGAAATCCTGAAACTCAGCGAAGGTTCTGAGAAGCTAGGGGAAGATGGTCACAAGGCCTCATTTTCTCCATGTCACCCCCACGTCTCTTATATAAATAAAGAAAAACCACATGACTGCAAGGCAAATCATTTATTGAACAGGTTGAGGAAGGTCTTATTCATGGTACTGTTGTCCTGAATAGGGCAAAGGGAATCGGAAAGCTGGAGGAATCTTTGATTCTCGGTGAGCTGCTAAGTCTTCCTAGATAATTAGGGAATATTCTGAAGATGCAGAGACGGTGCCTTCACGTGCGATAGGTCCCAGCACTTGTCATAAGATGATGTGGGAACCATGGAAGAGAAGATTCTGGAGCCCAAATGACGTGGCACTAAATAAGCGAATGAGAACACAAAAGCTTATTAAGTGGTTCTCAGATTGAACTGAGGACAGAGAACTTCTATTACCAAAAATACGTTGAAGAAATAGTCATCAACCTGCATTCTAACCCATGCTATTTGCCAGAATAGGGGAAGGGAGGATGTTAATGATTCTTTTCCTGTTTTTTTCTATTGTTGATCCCATCTTAACCTGCCCCAACCGAGCCTATGAAAAGAAGACTGGAAGCAATGAAGGATGCTAGGCTTATTTCTGCCATCCTCAGCACTGGGAGTTTTCAAGTGTTTTTGACAAATTGGCAAAAGCCATAGGGATCTTCTATTAAATGCTGACTTTATGTAAGCCATAGTTGCTAAGACTTTCAACTACATTATCTGAATAAAACCACACAATAAATCCGAGGGAGGAAACTCAAGAGTCTATTTTCCAGGTTGGAAGACAACTGGAAGCTCAGACGACTCTATTCCCAGATTACAAGTTAAGAATATGCGGAGATTGAGGGAAGAAATCTTTTCCATATATTAGAGGGTGAGATGGGCTTTCAGGATTAGAAGATGGACCACAAACACAGAATGTATTTGAGTATCATACTCACATTCTTTTCCCACTTAAACCTGTAAGTCTTACTGATTTTTCCCACATTATCAATTACTGAGCCCTTTTCTCCAGCATTATATTATCCACACAGTAATTCTGTAAGGTAGACATCATTATTCCCCTTTTAATTGCTGTATCATTTGCTAAAAAAGACTCATGGCAGGAACCAGAACCTCAAGACCTGAACCCAGATCCTCCAACTCCAAATTTCAAGCTCTTCCTACCAAATTATTTTTATTGTGATCTTTTAAATCTTCTACTGTAAACCCCTAGTGCTTCTGGAAGGCACTGAACCCTGGGTCACCCCGTCTCCAGCAGAGCTCACCAAACTGCAGCCCTAGGCCACTCCATTCCCTCGCGCCTGGAAGCAGCGATCTGTAGAGGCAGAGAAAAGCACATTCAAACACCGACCCCAGTTTATTTCCCTGAATGAAACCAGGTGAATTTCCAGGTTAGGACAAAGGGGACTGAATGGGGGTATTAACGTCTCTTGGATTTCTCCCTTCAGTAACGTTCCTACTCAGCAACATGGGACTTCAGGCAGAGGAAGCCAGAGATAGCTCAACTTACCCACTTTGGTCAGGTCAATAATGTTTTCCTTAACAACTCCATACTTTTGGCAAATTTCCACAAACTCGTTCTTGAGTTCTGGACTCGCATCTGGTTCTCGGGCTGTGGGAAGAGTAACAGGACCTGCTTTGTCCTGTTTCCTGGTGATTGAGGCTGATGAGAGGGGTGGGTCTCTGGCCGAGTGGGAAAGTGAATGGCACTGATTACGTGCTTAGGCACAAGTCTCAGGGATGGAAAAAAGTCTTTCTTGAATGTGACACCTTTAGGATATCTTTCTGGCACAATGAGAGAGCCATCATCTTGCCATCACTGAGCCTGAGAGATTTTACCAAAGGGGAGCATCTGTCTTTAATGAGGAGAGAGGTCCCAGGGCACGATTGGCAAGTCCACTCTGTCTCCAGGCTTCCTTCCTTCCTTGGTCTCCCCACCCCAGGACGAGCGCCAGCATGAAAATACTCTACCGTAGAGCTCTAGCAGTTGGAACGAGTTGCTGAAGTTCTCCATATAAAAAATAATATGGTGAGAATAGTTCACTTGAAGTATGCGAAATGTATTTTCTCCATCATCTGTGGAGAAAACAGAACACGGCTCAGAACTTCTTTGTTCCATGGGAGGGAAATAAACCCTTTATTTATTCTCTCCCACAAAACAAATCCTGGAAGAAATAGAGAGTGATGTCTACTGCCTTCCAGCTGCATCTCTCTAGGCTTCTTGAGGCAATTTCTAAGGAACACGGATGGAGTGACCATTAAGGGTAGAAAAATTCAGCCACAGCAGTAACTTCCCCTCTATCCTGACACCTGAGACTCACCTACCTCCCTCAACCATCTCTGCCAACTATGTGCCTCTGTCTTCTCTACAAGCCCCATTGGCCTTATATACCCAGTGTTATATCCTGAATGATATGCTGTGGCAATGATCTTTTGACATTGTCAGAAAGTGGGGCAGGGAACTACCCTGGTGATCCAGTGGTTAAGAATCCATCTGCCAATGCAGTGGACACAGGATAAATCTGTGGTCCAAGAAGACTCCACATACCTTGGAGCAACTAAGATTGTATACTCTGGAGCCCACAGCCCCAACTACTAAGCCCATGCGGTGCAAGTGCTAAGCCTGAGAGCCCTGAAGCCCTGAAGCCCTGAAGCCCATGATCCACAAGAGGTAAGCTGCCGCAATGAGAAGCCTGGGCATTGCAACTAGAGAGTAGCCCCTGCTTGCTGAAACTAGAGAAAGCCTGAAAACAGCAATGAAGACTCGGTGTAGCAAAAATAAACAAATATATTTTTTTAAGTAGGCAAGGAATGAGAAGCTGTCCTTCCAATTTACTTTTTTATTTGCCAACTTCCTTTTGTTGCAGGAAGTACATATGACCAGGCTGCTTTCTCTGTCTGATGGTATTGCATGCCAGGCACTGGTTTTGAGACACACATTTCTGCCAAATTCAGGATATTGGCTATTAGATGGCCACATTAGATTCTCGTTATCCATATCAGGAACTGATCAAGATCCTGGACTTTAGCAAATTTCTTGCACTTGGAGGTAGAATTTAGAAAGACTTTTTTTTTTAAACATACTTACAGCTAACAGTATATACGCCATCCTCTCCTGTGCTGTCACCAACCAAACGAAGCTCAGTGCACACTCTGTTTACCCTGTAAAACACAATGAGCTGATGCCCAAGAGATCCTGAAGGGATTGGCTCCCTCACACTCTACCTGTAACTTGAGTTTCCCATTTCACTGATTAGCACCTTTATTTACATTATTTCACTTCATTTGGTACTTTGAGAATGAGTCCACTACTTCTATCCCTATGCCTCTATCACCTCTTCCCACTATTACTATTATGAGAGCTACTTGTCTAGAGAATTCGCTGGGTTCTGACCCAGTGCCAACTTCTCAGATAGTGACTTACAAACATCACCTCACTTGATCCTCACAAAAATACACAGAGAGAATTATATCATTGTCTTTTACTCCAGAGAAGACTGAGGAAGAAAGAGATGAATTTTCTTGGTAACTCAAAGAGATTCAAGAACTGGATAGGGTATTGATTCTGAATCCTGTGCTCTTAACCTGTGCTGTCTTTCCAGACTACTAATGATCTGACACCCCTCTACCCATTACCTCCTCTACTCCCACAGTAATCAAGTCTATGCCCTGACCAGTAATGCTGAAGAAGTTGAATGGTTCTATGAAGACCTATAAGACCTTCAAGAACTAACCCCCCAAAAAGATGTCCTTTTCATTATAGGGGCCTGGAGTACAAAAGTAGGAAGTCAAGAGATACCTGGAATAACAGGCAAGTTTGGCCTTGGAGTATAAAATGAAGAAGGGCAAAGGCTAACAGAGTTTTGCCAAGAGAACACACTGGTCATAGCAAACACCATCTTCCAACAACACAAGAGAAGACTCTACACATGGACATCACCAGATGGTCAACACCGAAATCAGATTGATTATATTCTTTGCAGCCAAAGATGGAGAAGCTCTATACAGTCAGCAAAAACAAGACTGGCAGCTGACTGTGGCTCAGATCATGAACTCCTTGAGTTCAGATCAAGAACTCAATCTTCAAGAAAGATTGAAGGCAGGAGGAGAAGGGGATGACAGAGGATGAGATGGTTGGATGGCATCACTGACTTGATGGACATGAGTTTGAGTAAGCTCCGGGAGTTGGTGATGGACAGGGTAGCCTGGCATCCTGCAGTCCATGGGGTTGCAAAGAGTTGGACACGACTGAGAGACTGAACTGAACTGAACTCCCATTTACATGTATTCCTGTCCCAGTTCTTATCTCCGAATCTAGAAAAGTCACAGGTTTAGGTTCATCAAAGCTTGGGTCAGTGTTAGATGATGGACCTTGATTTTAGGTACAGATGCAGAATGTATGCATACGTGTGTGTCTGTGTGTATGTGTGTAAAGGTCCAGGACCATATTCAGACTTCTATGTTCCCTTTCCCTAGCAAAAAAACCCACACTTACTTCATATGAAATTTAAATGACAGTGAAGAATTTTCCAAGACATCAATGTGCTCCACGAAAACTCTCATGGTACCATTTTCTTCTGTCTTTTCCCTGAGGTTTGAGACCAAGAGAATGGAATACCACTCCCCTGCAATCTAAAATAAATCAATAAAATGATTGTGTGAGAAAAGAGGAAAGGAATACAACATGAACCCTTGTCTCCTTGAACCCTGACCTCTGGGCCAGGACTCTCATCATGGTGATGTGAAGATGAAATTAGACTTGGGTCAATTGGCACCATATTGAGGACTCTTTCCACTGTTCACTGTTTCTCCAGTAAGTTGGAGTTTCCCCAAGTGTTGTCACCTTTTAACATGGCACCACTGCCCTTAGACCAAGGTCTGAAACCTCCCATTTCCTCTACTATGTCAAGGAACTCCTGCCCTCACAGATTGCCACCCTGCTTCAGAATCTTCCAAACTATCCTGCAAAATTCAAAGCCACTATGCTTCCCTGCCCTTACCTTTGGAATATCAAAGTTGCTTCTCACAACATCAGAGTTTCCCTCCTGGGCACAGACTAGGGTCAGCCCCAGACATAGCAGCAGCAGCTTCATCTTGGCAGGAGACAGCGCTGTCTTCTCTATTGTCACTGGGAATGAGTCTCTTCCTGATGGTGGCTTGGCTCCCCAGGGCCTCTTTTTTAATATCCACTCAGGGTCCAGTTTACTGTCCACAAGGCACCACCTCTCCTCCTCCCACAATGTGAAATTGGCTGTCATTCTCTGGGGCGAGGCCAAGGACTGTTCCTGACCTTTTGAAACTTGGCAACATCATCTCTTTTAGATCTACTTAGTGACCTTAAGTTTCTCAAAACAAAAACTCAAGAAAAATAATGGAGGCTTGAAAGTGCTGCCTTGTGGAACCAGATTTAACTGTGGATCTGGCTTAGAATCCCAAATCCAGTAACCAGGAAGTGCGCTGTTTGGAGACTGTGTCTCAGTGGAATTTGGAGAGTCACTCCATTTTGATAGCCTCAGAAACAAAGAAACTGTCTCTACCAAAGGTGAGGGTACCTACCACAAAGCATTAACACAGAGTTGGTTAAAATAGGGTTGAATAAAATATTAACAAAGTCTTTAAAGTATGGTGTTTGATATTCCATACATTTAAATTCCTTTTCCTTATTCTCTGAACTCAACCCCTGTAGTCTTTCCTTTCCACACAATGATTAAGCAAGTGTTTAATCACCATGTATACCTCACCATCCTTAGGGCCCATAAGATAAATAGAGAAATACAAGATGTCATCCTTCCTTTAAGCAAGTTTCAAGGAAGGTGGGGAAATGCTTCCTGTACTCAATAAGAACTTCATCCTACAAGAATGAAAATAACTCTGACTGGTGTGAAATGATACCTCATTGTGGTTTTGATTTGCATTTCTCTAATAATGAGTGATGTTGAGCATTTTTTCATGTGTTTGTTAGCCATCTGTATGTCTTCTTTGGAGAAATGTCTGTTTAGTTCTTTGGCCCATTTTTTGATTGGGTCGTTTATTTTTCTGGAATTCAGCTGCATGAGTTGCTTGTATATTTTTGAGATTAATTGTTTGTCTGTTGCTTCATTTGCTATTATTTTCTCCCATTCTGAAGGCTGTCTTTTCACCTTGCTTATAGTTTCCTTTGTTGTGCAAAAGCTTTTAATTTTAATTAGGTCCCATTTGTTTATTTTTGCTTTTATTTCCAATATTCTGGGAGGTGGGTCATGGAGGATCCTGCTGTGATTTATGTCGGAGAGTGTTTTGCCTATGTTTTCCTCTAGGAGTTTTATAGTTTCTGGTCTTACGTTTAGATCTTTAATCCATTTTGAGTTTATTTTTGTGTACGGTGTTAGGAAGTGTTCTAGTTTCATTCTTTTACAAGTGGTTGACCAGTTTTCCCAGCACCACTTGTTAAAGAGATTGTCTTTTCTCCATTGTATATTCTTGCCTCCTTTGTCGAAGATAAGGTGTCCATATGTGCGTGGGTTTATCTCTGGGCTTTCTATTTTGTTCCATTGATCTATATTTCTATCTTTGTGCCAGTACCATACTGTCTTGATGACTATGGCTTTGTAGTAGAGCCTGAAGTCAGGCAGGTTGATTCCTCCAGTTCCATTCTTCTTCCTCAAGATTGCTTTGGCTATTCGAGGTTTCTTATATTTCCATACAAATTGCTGGAGAGGGTGTGGAGAAAAGGGAACCCTCTTACACTGTTGGTGGGAATGCAAACTAGTACAGCCACTATGGAGAACAGTGTGGAGATTCCTTAAAAAACTGGGAATAGAACTGCCATATGACCCAGCAATCCCACTGCTGGGCATATACACCGAGGAAACCAGAATTGAAAGAGACGCGTGTACCCCAATGTTCATCGCAGCACTGTTTACAATAGCCAGGACATGGAAGCAACCTAGATGTCCATCAGCAGATGAATGGATAAGGAAGCTGTGGTACATATACACAATGGAATATTACTCAGCCATTTAAAAAAATACATTTGAATCTGTTCTACTGAGATGGATGAAACTGGAGCCCATTATACAGAGTGAGGTGGGCCAGAAAGAAAAACAACAATACAGTATACTAATGCATATATATGGAATTTGAAGGATGGTAACGATAACCCTATATGCGAGACAGAATAAGAGACACAGATGCATAGAACAATTTTATGGACTCTGAGGGAGAAGGTGAGGGTGGGACGTTCTGGGAGAATAGCATTGAAACATGTATATTATCATATGTGAAACAGAACACCATTCCATGTTCGATGCATGAGACAAGGGCTCAGGGCCGGGGCAATGGGATGACCCAGAGGGATGGGATGGGGAGGGAGGTGGGTGGGGGGTCCAGGAAGGGGAACACATGTAAACCCATGGCTGATTCATGTCAATGTATGGCAAAAACTATTACAATATTGTAAAGTAATTAGCCCCCAACTAAAATAAATAAATTTAAATAAAAAAAAAAAAGAAAGAAAATAACTCCACTGAGTGGGACCAAGTCCAGACCATCATAGGTTAGTAAAGAGGTGACGGTAGGAGGTAGTATCATGCAGAAAGTGCCTAAGTGGACTTCCCTCGTGGTCCATTGATTAATCTGCCTTCCAATACAGGGGATGCAGGTTCAATCCCTGTTCAGGGAATTAAGATCCCATATGCCACAGAGCAACTAAGCCCATGAGTCACAACTACTGAGTCCATGTGCCTTAACTACAGTGCCCACCTGCCGCAAGTAAGACCCAATACAGCCAAAAATAAATACATAATTTTTTAAAACAGAAAATGCCTAAGAACACGGGTTTTGGAGTCATGGAGACCTGAGCTTCCTTCCTATCTCTGCCATTTTGAAGCCATGAGGACAGATTTAAGATCTCTGAGCCTCAGATTCCTCATCATGGGGATAATTACACCTGCTTGTGGGTCACTGCAGGGATTCAATGAGACTCTTTGTGTGGAACCCTTAACAGAATGTCCAGCACATCTTGGGCTGGTGGGTCAGAGACTTATTCCTGGAGACAGCAGGACTTCGGGTGGGTCTAGAAAGCCAGGGAGGGACTGCAGAAGTGCAGAGCATGTGGAAAGAGCCTGGCAGGTGAGAGGACAATGTTGTGTTAGGATCCTTGACCCTCAACAGGAGCTTGTTAAAAGCTACATCACATTCTGCCTTGCTCAGCGGGTCTAACTCTGTGTGAGCCCATGGACTGTACCCCATCTGGCTCCTCTGTCTATGGAATTTCCTAGGCAAGAATACTGGAGTGGTTTGCCATTTCCTTCTCCAGGTGATCTTTACGACCCAGGGATTAAACCCAAGTCTCCTGCATTGGCAGGCAGATTCTTTACCACTGAGCCACCAGGGAATCCTAATGGTCCCCTTCTGCACCCCTAATAGAGAGAGTGACTGGTGTCATGAGAGGAGCAGGCACAGGCAGTGGACCTAGGAATTGTGGCATTCCATCTATGGCCTGCTTTAAAAGTTATCCCAGGGACTTCCCTGGTGGTCCAGTAGTTAAGACTTTGCCTTCCAGCGCAGGGGACATCATTCCCCTGGTCTGAGAGCTAAGACGCCACATGCCTTGTGGCCAAAAAGTCAAAACATAAAACAGAAGAAATACAGCTACGGATTTTTATAAAAATGGTCCATATTTTTAAAAAAAGTCATCCCAGGTCCTTGTGTGACTATTCCTAGCTCATGCTTAACTGATATCCTGTCACTGGTATTTCATCATCATAGGC
The DNA here is from genome assembly GCF_054371585.1 of Giraffa tippelskirchi. Classification (NCBI taxonomy): domain Eukaryota; kingdom Metazoa; phylum Chordata; class Mammalia; order Artiodactyla; family Giraffidae; genus Giraffa; species Giraffa tippelskirchi. The sequence goes on from NC_137275.1 coordinate 216,559,651, forward strand.
GGGTTGTGGGTTTTCAAGCCCCCGGGATGGAAGAACTGAATTTGATAAATGGTAGCAAAGGCTCTGGACTTTATTCCCCCCATTTGATTCTTTCCAAGAACAGAGGGCAGCCTATAAGCAACCAGGTTTGCACAATGGGCCCCACTTTCCCTGGACTGTGGTGCGAGGGGAGAGTGAGATACCACTGCTTCACACAGGATTACAATCCCATTCCACCACCACTCCCAACCCTTAGAGCTCCACACTGTAACTTTCTGCTGCTGGTGGAGATGTCTTTCTCCTTCCACTTTGAACCTACCATAGCACCTGATACCTAGAATCCCCTTTGGAATGACTGAACCTTGAATCCTGCCTTAAAAGCACTAGAATGTGCTTGGTTGCTCAGTTGTGTCTGACTCTGCAACCCCATGGAATGTAGCCCGCCAGGTTCCTCTGCCCATGGGATTTCCAGGAAAGAATACTGGAGTGGGGTGCCATTCCCTGCTCTGGGAGATTTCCTGGCTCAAGGATCAAACCTGTGTCTCCTTCTTTGGCAGGAGGATTCTTTACCACTGGTGCCACCTGGGAAGCCCAAAAAGCACCAAGGATTCTAGTTTTGAGAAATAACATTGTAGAAAATCCTTTTGTAACTGAGAATATTACTTTGGGGCAGTGACTTCATCGTTAGCTCCTGGTCCACAGGAGTGGAGAGAGGGCATAGGATTGAAATCTATGATCAGAAGCCTATGTTGTAGGTGATCTTATCTTTTGATATGAAGATCTGAGTTGACTGTTCCCCACTCTGGTTATTTACTTCCATTTCAGATCTACCACACTTTTGGTGGTTGGCTCAAGCACTGCCAGGACAGCCTGCATTCACTGAGATAGTAAGGTCAAGGCTTCAAAAACCAAAGGTATGATGCAATTCAGCTAGGTGCTTGGTGAAAGAAGACCCAGCCAAAACCAAAACTGAACTAATATTAAATCAATCAGAAGTGATGCTTGGCTTTACAATAGGATTCTCTTAAAAAATATTCCTGTATGGTACTTAAATATTTGTGGTAGGAGTTGTAAATTAATGATATGAAATACTCTCAACAACTTGTAGATGACCAATAAATATCACAGTTGAGTGAATTATCAACCTTTATACTGTGAAAGAGAAGAAGGGGTAGACAGATGGGGAAAGATGACCAAAAAAGAAAATAGAAGAGTAACAAACACTGATGTTAGCATTTCTCAGATGATGATGTAAGCACACGGCATAAGGATTCATTTTACAAAAGTTCACTTGTTCACCATAAATGGTGGATACATCTATCATAGAATGCAAGACACACAGGGTATTTGATGTAGAGCAATTTTGTTTGTGGTGTAGCAAGCTGCTTTAGTAGACAGTACTACTAAAGTATTTTTGAAAAATAATGATTCAGAATCTGAAAAGAATAGATGTATATATACATATATAGCTGAGTTACTTTGCTATACATCTGAAGCAACACAACATTGTAAATCAACTATCTGCATGCATACTATGTCACTTCCATTTTGTCAGACCCTTTGTTACCCTACGGACTGTAGCCTACCAGGCTCCTCTGTCCACGGGATTCTCAACTATACTTCAATTAATAAATAAAGGGAAAATAATTGACCAGATCACAGACAAAAAATAATGATTCAACTTAACTACCATTACCAAACACCTGCTTCACACACTGGACTTATACTATACTAGGCACTTTGGGAGCCTAAAGAGATAAAAAAGATAAGGGCTGTGTCTTCAAGAGACTCCAAGCCAGTGTGAGGATAATTTGAAAACAATCTAAATATAAGGTGAAAGGGAAAAAAATTATATAGGGAAACAGAGAAGCCAATAGTAATGTACAAGAGGAATAAAAAGGAGAAAAATACAACATGATTTTGTCTAATCAAAGACTGACCGACCACCTAACTCCAGGAACAGAGCCAGAAGAATGTTTCCCCTTCAGATTAGCAGAGTTTTATCTACGGACACCAGCTTCAACAGACCACAGTCCTCTCCTGGCCCAGTGGAGAGGGAAAAGGAGGCTCCCCGAGGAGCAAAGACTTTGTGGAGGGAGATGAGTGAGGCCAGTGAGACAGTTTCAGGCAGAAGCAGGTGACCGAGTGTACATCCTGGCTTCTGCTGCCGTCTGGAGAGCTAGCCTCTGGGTTGCCTCCTTTATGGGATCAACTGAATATGGTCCTCATTTTTGTTAGGGCTTCCCAGGTGGTGCAGTAGTAAAGAATCTGCCTGCCAATGCAGGAGGCCCAAGAGTTGAAGGTTCGATCCCTGGGTTGGGAAGATCCCTGGAGTAGGAAATGGCAACCCGCTCCAGTATTCTTGCCTGGAAAATTCCATGGACAGAGGAGCCTGTTGAGCTACAGTCCACAGGGTCTCAAAGAGTCAAATACAACTGAGCCCATGAGGACATATGAACCAGTCATTACAGTGGGAGCTGCCTATGCCTCAAACATTTAGAGGCAATCGTTTAGAAACCAATCTTTTAGAAACAGAGAGGTAATATTTAATGACATTCCCTCAGTTCAAACATGGGCCTGAATCCAAACTACTTTATTACAGTCAACTTGCATCTGTTATTTTTATATTTAAGATGATTAGACTTAAGCAAACTTAGAAACAACTGGCAATCAAATAAAGAAGTGCCGTTAAAGGCATATTTGTTCAAGCATCGAATTGTGCCATAATCCACTTACCAAGGTAGGTAGTTATAATGGGAATATATTTTGCAGCAGTACAAAAACCATCTGTACTGGGGACAGATATTAAAAAATAATATTTTGCTGTCATAGAGTAAATATCAATGAGTATTAGACAAGTGCTTTATAAATATTATTTCATAGAATCTTCATAATAGATCAGTATGATAAGTATTATTATCCTGTTTATAAAGGTATAAACTAAGACTCAGAGAGGTTAAGTAAACTTACCAAGATCACACAGTGAGCAAGTGGGAGAACCGGTATTGCAACTCAAGACTGTCTGATCCCAGAGCTCCTATGCTGACTGACTCCACCACACAGATCGAGGCTTGATGTTTCTGACACAGAGGACAGATGGAACAGGAATAAGTAATGCTTTAGACCCTCAGGGATGCCTGCCTGGTAAGTTACTACTGAAGAAGTTGCATGTAGATTTCCCCAAAATGTGACACTAGGGACATAGCTGAGAGTCTGATCAAGTGAAGGGCAAGTAGCAAACCTTTTGGTCAACAAATATTTGATGGGTGAATGGATAATTTGAGGGGTACTGCTTATCTAATGGGGCTTCCCAGGTGCTCAGTGGTAAAGAATCCTCCTGTCAATGCAGGAGATGCAAGTTCAGCCCCTGGGTCAGGAAGATCCTTGGAGGAGGAAATAGCAACCCATTCCAGTATTCTAGCCCGGAAAATTTCCATGGATAGAGGAGCCTGGTGGGCTACAGTCCACAGTGTTGCAAAGAGTCAGACACGACTGAGTGACTGAGCATGAACGCAGGCACTTCTAAAAGGAATCAGGGGATGCTTCCATACCAAAAAAGCAGACACTATGTGCTTCCATTTGTGGCAACAAGTTACGTACCTGGTCCCCAACCACTGACTGGACATGCATTATTATTATTCCACTTTTAAAGGTAGAGAAGACATAAATGGATTTTTATTATATTCCTTGCCTTAGAGCTGAGGCGAAAAAGTACAGTGAAAGCAAATTGAGAGCAACAACTCAGTGGTAGGAGGAAGTTTTTACAAATCTTTTCCTGACCTTAAAGCAATCGGGAGATGTGAGCATAGCCGTCAGTTTAGGGAAGAGTTATAGCAATATATGTACCATACAAGATGACGACAAATGTAGGAGTTTCTTTGTTTTTGTTGAATCAAGACTCATATTTGTCTGCAAGAATCTGTGAATCAGGTCCTTCCCTGCCGGTCCAGTGGTCAGGGAGCTAAGACGCCACATGCCTCACAGCCAAAAAACCAAACATAAAAACAGAAGCAATATTGTAAAAAAAAAAGTGTGAGTCAAATCAGTCAAACCAACTTGAGGAAACTGAAAACAGTAAAGCCCAGGCACAGGCTATCTCCTGAGCTCCCCTCACACAGTCCTTCCTTTTCTTCTGAATCCTGCAAATCTGCTCCTCCATTTTAACCTGTATACGTAGAGACCTCTAGTGCCTTCCAACAGTCTTTCAAGGCTTCCCTGGTGGCTGAGATGGTAAAGAATCTGCCTGCAACGTGGGAGACTCAGGTTCAATTCCTGGGTCAGGAAGATTCCCTGGCAAAGGAAATGGCAACCCACTCCCGTGTTCTTGCCTGGAGAATCCCATAGAAAGAGGAGCCTGGTGGGCTACAGTCCATGGATTTGCAAACAGTTGGACAGAACTGAGCGAGTAACCCTAGTGCCTTCAGCTAGCCCAGAATCAACTCAGAAGACTGGATCACATTCCAAAAACATCCATCTCCCTCCATCTGGCCAAGTCTTGTACCTGCCATGTCAGTAACTTCTTGAATCTTTTTTCAAGACTCCCAGAAGGCTGGACAAAAATGAAGTGTGAATAGCACTGTGGCCAGGTTGTAGGAGGTGGGGAGGAAGGGTCATGGATTCTCTGCTCTTCTCTCAAGCCTGACTGCTAAACCTGTGTGTGTGTGTGTGTGTGTGTGTGTGTGTGTGAGAGAGAGAGAGAGAGAGAGAGAGACAACTGGGCCCCCATATATTCAGGACCTAGTGTTTTGTGAAGGGATTTTCTGAACCAGTTGCCTTAGAGTTCCCATCTCTCCAATTCTACCAATGGGAAAAATGCTAAAGGCCCCACTTTCTTTGGTCTGAACTGAAACACAGTCATGAAAATATTACCACCAGACAAGGGAGAAAGAAGACGGGTTCTCCAATCTTTCTGGTGCAGGTCAGGAAGGCCACTTATGGAGATAACAAGCATGGCGTGCCTGCGTGTGTCATGCTGAGCACTGTTTCACCTGTTGATACTGAAGGGAATAAAAGAAACTCCTTGACTTCATCACGTTTACATTCTAGAGGGAGTGGGTTCAGGCAATAGACAAATAAATATGGAAGGCCCATCAGGAAAGGTGGGGAAAGAGTGATACTTAGACTTGGGGTGTGGAGGAGTCACCCAGGAACCAGAAGGCCGTGAGACAGTGGGTCATGCAGGTATCTGGGAGATGAGTGTTTCACACAAAGGAAGCAGCAAGGACTGGGGTCCAGAGATGGGCTTGCTCATGGGGTGTCTGAGGAAAACCGTGTGGGGAACTAGTTCAGGTTTAAAAGAAACATGGGGAAAGGAAGGTAGCTGTGTTAGGTTGTGGGAGTTCTGGCGGCTGGATAATCCCCGTCAGCGCTGCTGACCAGACCTTGTTTCCCAGGCCAGGCTCTCCTCAACCAACTGGCCTTTCGTTTTCTTTCTTACCAACTGGTTAGCCAATTGTTGTTCAGTTGCTCAGTCATGTCCAACTCTTTGTGACCCCATGGACTGCAGCACCCCAGGCTTCCTTGAACTTCACCATCTCACGGAGTTTGCTCAGACTCATGTCTATTGAGTCGGAGATGCCAGTAATTGTCTATTATTTATACAGGAGATATATGGGCTCCAGGTTAGACATTTAGAACTTGCCTCCTGTTTACATCTCATGGGGCATGAAGATGTGGGCTTTAGCTGGATATAGGCCACTATTAGTGTTTCCTAAGACAAGAGATGGTAGGGCTCCAGTTAAGACATTGACAGTCAGCTTCCTGTTTGCCCTCCAAAATGGAAGTAACAACAGCAACAAGGTGAATAGCCAGTGTTTGTCTCTTGTAAACACCTTAAGGGAACATTCATGGCAATAATCAAGGTAATAGTCATGGCAGAGACATAAGGTAAAACCTTGTTTGAGTAAAGGATTAAGGGATCTCAGCTTCCATGTCTTTCAGGACAAGGGAGACACTACACAGAAAGGCTCCCTGTGGGTCAAAAGTCAAGGAATGACTCCAGGCCATAATGAGTCTTGCTCCTCCCAGAAGCCTTCACTTCAAGATCCATCTTGGTTGAGGGGTGCAGGCGTACCCAGGAGAGGGTCCTAGTGTAGGTCAGGTGTGGAAAAAGAAATCTGATAATCGGCCTGAAGGAAGACAAAGACATGGAAGAACTGATCTATATAAATGACTTAACCATCTCTTTACTGCGTTCCTCTTCACTATGGCGATGCCCACATCCCTTCTCTCTGGGTGTGCACCTTTGCCTTGCTTCTGTCTCATCTGCTTCTGCTGCTGCTGCTAAGTCGCTTCAGTCGTGTCTGACTCTGTGCGACCCCATAGACGTCAGCGCACCAGTCTCCGCCGTACCTTGGATTCTCCAGGCAAGAACACTGGAGTGGGTTGCCATTTCCTTCTCCAGTGCATGAAAGGGAAAAGTAAAAGTGAAGTTGCTCAGTCGTGTCTGACTCTTCGAGACCCCATGGACTGTAGCCTACCAGGCCCCTCTGTCCATGGGATTTTCCAGGTAAGAGTACTGGAGTGGGGTGCCATTGCCTTCTCTGTCTGTCTCATTTAGACAAATTCAATTTGTTTGGCAGGGAAAAATTCCTGGGCAGAAAATTAAAATCTCACTTCATGCCTCCACTCACTGCTGCAGTGATAAATGCATTTTTCGCTGAGGGCAAAGATTCAGGGGAAAAGAGCTTCTAGCTTCTAGCCCTTGCTGGTCTGGGGGCTAGGATCCCTGGTTCCCATCCAGGCTACCCAGGTTCAGTTCCTGGGCAAGGAATTAAGATCTCCCTTCATGCCTCCATTCACTATTGCCTCGCTGAGACCATTATTACCAAAATAGAGTTATCACACATTTTGATATCACACAAGAGAAGACTCTACACGTGGACATCACCAGATGGTCAACACCAAAATCAGATTGATTATATTCTTTGCAGCCAAAGATGGAGAAGCTCTATACAGTCAGCAAAAACAAGACCGGGAGCTGACTGTGGCTCAGATCATGAACTCCTTATTGCCAAATTCAGACTTAAATTGAGACTGTAGGGAAAACCACTAGACCATGTAGGTATGACCTCAGTGAAATTCCTTATGATTATACAGCGGAAGTGACAAATAGATTCAAGGCATTAGATATGATAGATAGAGTGCCTGAAGAACTATGGTCAGAGGTTCGTGAATTTGTACAGGAGACAGAGATCAAGACCATCCCCATGGAAAAGAAATACAAAAAAACAAAATGGCTGTCTGAGGAGGCCTTAAAAATAGCTGTGAAAAGAAGAGAAGCAAAAAGCAAAGGAGAAAAGGAAAGATATTCCCATATGAATGCAGAGTTCCAAAGACTAGCAAGGAGAAATAAATCCTCAGTGATCAGTGCAAAGAAATAGAGGAAAACAATAGAATGGGAAAGACTAGAGATCTCTTCAAGAAAATTAGAGATACCTAGGGAATATTTCATGCAAAGACGGGCTCAATAAAGGACAGAAATTGTATGGACCTAACAGAAGCAGAAGATATTAAGAAGCGGTGGCAAGAATACACAAAAGAACTATACGAAAAAGATCTTCATGACCCAGATAATCACGATGGTGTGATCACTCACCTAGAGCCTGACATCCTGGAATGCGAAGTCCAGCGGGCTTTAGGAAGCATCACTATGAACAAAGCTAGTGGAGGTGATGGAATTCCAGATGAGCTATTTCAAATCCTAAAAGATGATGCTGTGAAAGTGCTGCACTCAATATGCCAGCAAACTTGAAAAAGTCAGCAGTGGCCACAGGACTTGAAAAGGTCAGTTTTCATTCCAATCCCAAAGAAAGGCAATGCCAAAGAATGCTCAAACTACCGCACAATTGCACTCATCTCACATGCTAGTAAAGTAATGCTCAAAATTCTCCAAGCCAGGCTTCAGCAATACGTGAACCGTGAACTTCCAGATGTTCAAGCTGGTTTTAGAAAAGGCAGAGGAACCAGAGATCAAATTGCCAATATCCGCTGGATCATCGAAAAAGCAAGAGAGTTCCAGAAAAACATCTATTTCTGCTTTATTGACTATGCCAAAGCCTTTGACTGTGTGGATCACAATAAACTGTGGAAAATTCTGAAAGAGATTGGAATACCAGACCATCTGACCTGTCTCTTGAGAAACCTGTATGCAGGTCAGGAAGCAACAGTTAGAACTGGACATGGAACAACAGACTGGTTCCAAATAGGAAAAGGAGTACGTCAAGGCTGTATATTGTCACCCTGCTTATTTAACTTATATGCAGAGTACATCATGAGAAACGCTGGGCTGGAAGAAACACAAGCTGGAATCAAGATTGCCGGGAGAAATATCAATAACCTCAGCTATGCGGATGACACCACCCTTACGGCAGAGAGTGAAGAAGAACTAAAGAGCTTCTTGATGAAGGTGAAAGAGGAGAGTGAAAAAGTTGGCTTAAAGCTCAACATTCAGAAAACTAAGATCATGGCATCTGGTCCCATCACTTCATGGGAAATAGATGGGGAAACAGTGGAAACAGTGTCAGACTTTATTTTTTTGGGCTCCAGAATCACGGCTGATGGTGACTGCAGCCATGAAATTAAAAGATGCTTACTCCTTGGAAGGAAGGTTATGGCCAACCTAGATGGCATATTTAAAAGTAGAGACATTACTTTGCCAACAAAAGTCCGTCTAGTCAAGGCTATGGTTTTTCCAGTGGTCATGTATGGATGTGAGAGTTGGACGGTGAAGAAAGCTGAGCGCTGAAGAATTGATGCTTTTGAACTGTGGTGTTGGAGAAGACTCTTGAGAGTCCCTTGGACTGCAAGGAGATCCAATCAATCCATCCTAAAAGAGATCAATCCTGGGTGTTCGTTGGAAGGTCTGATGTTGAAGCTGAAACTCCAATACTTTGGCCACCTCATGCGAAGAGTTGACTCATTGGAAAAGACCCTGATGCTGGGTAGGATTGGGGGCGGGAGGAGAAGGGGACAACAGAGGATGAGATAGTTGGATGGCATCACTGACTCGATGGACATGGGTTTGGGTGGACTCCGGGAGTTGGTGATGGACAGGGAGGCCTGGCGTGCTGCAATTCATGGGGTCGCAAAGAGTCGGACACGACTGAGCAACTGAACTGAACTGAATTGTATCTTTGATACAGCAGCAAAGTTTCCTAACTCTGTTAGTTTTCCTAACATAAATGTTTTTAAACTCTTGGAAGGAAGCGACACATATGACCTACTGTGCAATCCTACTTCATGCTACCTGCATTTGGAATATTATTCTGTGCTGCTGTTTGCAGTAGAGTTACTGCCCTTCCTTGAAGTGAAGTGAAGTGAAGTTGCTCAATCGTGTCTGACTCTTTGCAACCCCATGGACTGTAGCCTACCAGGTTCCTCCGTCCATGGGATTTTCCAGGCAAAAATACTGCAGTGGGTTGCCATTTCCTTCTCCAGGAGATCTTTCGGACCCAGGGATTGAACCCGGGTCTCTCACATTGTAGGCAGATGCTTTATCGTTTGAGCCACCAGGGAAGTCCACTGCCCTTCCTTAAATCAACTCAATTTGTTACAGGACCTAGGAACAAGTTCATGCGCACTGAGGTGGTAGAAGGGTGATATGGAACAAATAAAAACACAATTTAGGATTTAAATATCATGATGGAAAATCCTAAGTGGAACTTGGCTGTGTGGTTGGCCTCCATCCCTGAGCAAAATGGACAAGGAAGCAGTGTAGCTCCCACTGACAGCTGACTCTGATTTGGGCTGGGACCTGGGACCCTTTGCTGCAGTGCTTGCTTCTAAACAAATGCCTCCTCTAGTAACAGAATTCAAAGAAACTATATGAAACTAAAAACATAGCTACATGCATGCACAGTCAGGGTAATTATAAACAGTAAGATACAAAAGGCCACAAAAGCCTGCTGCTTCTGAAGTGCTAAGAGCAAAAGCAGTACATAGAGGCACCGAGGGGGTAAGCAAACCATCTAAGCCACCCCTCTTGCTCAAGCCCCGGACTCATCCCTGTTGTTATCCTGTGTAAGGAACCAGTTCACCCTCCCTCCAGAAGTGACTAGGGCACCTGTTTCTTGTTTTCACTCCCTCCTTTATGAGTCCCCATAAAGCCTTGCCAGAATTCCTTGGTGGGGCTTCTTATATTTTCTATTGAATAAGAGTCCAAGGACCTAAACCAGTAACAATTCCACCATAATTTTCACTTGATCCCTGATTTCAGTAGATAATCTAGAAAAACAAAAACTAGTTTTGAAAACTCAGTGTTTTGAGACATCCCTGGTGGGACTCCATGCTCCCAATGCAGGGGGCCCATGTTGGATTCTCAGTCAGGGAACTAGATCCACATGCTGCAACTAAGAGTTCATACACCGCAACTAAGAACCGGCACAGCTAAATAAAGAAATATTTTTTAAAAAATGCACAACAACAACAACAAAAAACACCTCTGTGTCTTTCTCTCTGTGTGTCTTTTGGGTGAAATGATACACAACTGATTTGGGTTCATTAGCAAGATGATAGAATAGGAAGTGCCAGCTCACATAACTCCACAGATACACCAATTTTAACAACCACTTATGGACAAAAATGCCTTTATGAGAGTTCAGAAGTACAACAGAGAGATTCCAGCATCCAAACTGAGCAAAATAACTGAAGAAAGTAAGAACAATTTCACTTTACCTGTGTCTCCTGTCTCCCATGATGGCGTAGCACTAGCGTCTCTGAGAGCTTGTTTAACAGTAGCAGGCTCTGATTTAGCGATCTCAAGCCCCACCCCAGATGGACTAGATCAGAGCCTGCTAATGTTTAACAAGACCTGCAAGTGATTTGTACGCACGTGATAAGAAGCACTGTGTGATCATACTTATGCTTCTGCTGCTGCTGCTAAGTCGCTTCAGTCGTGTCTGACTCCGTGCGACCCCATAGACGGCAGCCCACCAGGCTTCCCCGTTCCTGGGATCCTCAAGGCAAGAACTCTGGAGTGGGTTGCCATTTCCTTCTCCAATGCATGAAAGTGAAAAGTGAAAGTGAAGTCGCTCATTCGTGTCCGACTCTTAGCAACCCCCTGGACTGCAGCCCAGGCCCCTCCGTCCATGGGATTTTCCAGGCAAGAGTACTAGAGTGGGGTGCCATTGCCTTCTCCGGATCATACTTCTAGGAATCTGTAAATAATGTGTTGCATTGTTCTGTGTGTTATTTAAAAGTTATATAAATGGTGTCATACTGCACATACCAGGCAGCCACTGGCTTTTTTCACCTTACAATTTGCTTTTGAGCTCTAACAATGCTAATATAGATCTAGTACATTCCCTTTTAACATGTTGAAGAACATTCACATTTATGTTGCTGATAATGAAATCTTTTATGAAGTTATGAAATTAATTTTAGTTTACGAAACCATACTGAAATGAAGCAGGACCCTATGGTCCTTGCCCCCCGCCCCATGTCCTCTGCCTACCTTTCATCTGTGGAAAGCTTTAGTCAAAGAATAAGTTTGATCAGAGAAATGAAAACATGCAGAAACAAAGGAGAACAGTCAAATGAGAATAATAATACAGTCATTAAGCATATTCAGTGACCTTTAATTCCTTCTCAAGGGCTACAGATAATATTCGGAGCCATATCCTGTGTGCTGTCTTTTAGATACTAAAACCCCCACTAGGTTGGAGAAGTTAATTACATGATGACCACACTGTAGCTGTGACATAAGCTGCCATAATTTCAAGAACTGACCTCAAAGAAATAGAAACAAACCCATCCTGGAACTGAAGATTAACTGTACTTAAAACGATAATCAAGGTGACACTGGTCACACCACCGATGACCAATCTGAAGATGACTGTCAGAGCTGACTGTGTTGTTTCTGCTTGCAGACCTCTCCTTCAACCTAGAAAAGCTCTTTCCCCACTGGTTGTCAGTAGGGGATGGGTGGGAGAGTCAGCATTTGGACGGATGTCCACCCTCTCCTTCTCCCACAATTGGCAGCACATGAGTAAAGCCTGTTCTGGCCTCTTTATCCACATCTTCCCCGTGATTTCTATCTTTTTGTTTCTTTGGAAAAGGACTACTCTGTTTCTGATCCACCGACATCTTCACTCCTTGCTTTTGAGTGTCTTTAACATTTCATGCCTTATTTGCATCTTCTTTAGGGCTGAGGGTCAGGTTTCAGTGTGAGCTCATCTGTCATCTTGATTTGGGAACCCCTGAGAGTCATTTTGTGCTTCCCCATCGGCTGTAGTTTCTGGACATGTGGCACGGTACAGCCATCCCACATCACCCACGTGGCCCTCCCATGCATTGATTACTATTGTTGTCAATGTTCTAAGCATTCCCAAGGATATGCTAGGCCATACTCTTCTGGGTATCAGCAGCTCTGTCTCTTAAAGCCCACCTTTTAAAAATGAGTGATCCCAGCATGACTGGTTGAATTTCTACATAGACTTCTATCATATTTCAGCAAACCAGACTAAGCACTTAAGTGAAGACCAATAAGCCTGAACCTAACATATTCTTCTGACCTGGAGGCAGAGTAATATGGGGAGAGTCAGATACCTAGAAAGCCTTCTTTGTTCATATAAATCTTAAGTCCATAAGGAGTGAGTCATTTTTTTCACATGATAACTGCTACCCACATCCTGCTTTGCCACAACACTCATGTGTAACTCTTACACCGTTTTTATTACTGGCTGATGTTGGCAAAGGATTACAACTGAAAGAGGATATTTAATTTCCCTTCCTCCAAAGCTTGTAAGTTCCCCAAAGAAGAGACCAATAACATTTAGCCTCATTGATGCCTCCTGACCGTACTAAGTATAGACTGCTAAAGATAAGTATTGATCACATTTCATGGAATCTCACTTAACATGTTCACTGTAAATAAAAGCAGTGGTTGAAGGTTTTCCAAGAGTATGAAAAGACACTGACCAAGAGAAAAATAGATGGCATGTGATACCACTTATGTGTGTAATCTAAAATATGACACAAATGAACCTGTCTGTGAAACAGAAACAGAATCATAGACATAGAAAACAGACCTGTGGTTGCCAAGGGGGATAGGTGATGGGGGAGGGATAGAATGGGAGTTTGGGATTAGCAGATGTAAGCTATTATATACAGATTGCATAAATAATATGGTTCTATTTATAGCACAGGGAACTATATTGAATATCCTGTGATAAACCATAATGGAAAAGAATATGAAAGAGAATGTGTGTGTGTATATATATATATATATATATATATATATATATATATATATGACTTTGGTGTACAGCAGAAATTAACATTGTAAATCAACTATACTTCAATAAAATTTTTTAAACTTAAGAATTTGAAATTAATAGTAACTCACAATGGTAATTTTCAACTTAGATATCATAGATGTGTTTCTACAAAATAAAAGCATCTGCCATCCCAGAAAAAGAAAAAAAGGACACTGACAATCTCAGAGGACGGATGAGTTAGAGAAGCTGGGACAAAAAGGAGTATCCTGAAACATGTTGAGCTGGTGTCAGCCCTAGCAGCAACTCTCTCTCAGTACCCCCACTGAAAAAGAGAATTCTAGGATGGAGCAATTTCTAGGGCAAGTCTTACAGTTTATCAGGTCACTAAGAAATGAGCAACTCAAAAGACAAGTAGCACTCATCGGGACAGAGAATTACTGCAGACGAGGGAAAATCCTGAAACTCAGTGAAGATTCTGAGAAGCTAGAGGAGATGGTCACAAGGCCTCATTTTCTCCATGTTACCCCCACGTCTCAAACGAAGAAAAACCACATGACTGCAAGGCAAATCATTTATTGAACAGGTTGAGGAAGGTCTTATTCATGGTACTGTTGTCCTGAATGGGGCAAAGGGAATCGGAAAGCTGGAGGAAACTTTCATTCTCGGTGAGCTGCTAAGTCTTCCTAGATAATTAGGGAATATCCTGAAGATGCAGAGACGGTGCCTTCACGTGCGATAGTGATGGAAGTCAGGTCCCAGCACTTATCATAAGATGATGTGGGAACCATGGAAGAGAAGATTCTGGAGCCCAAATGACGTGGCACTAAATAAGCGAATGAGAACACAAAAGCTTATTAAGTGGTTCTCAGATTGAACTGAGGACAAAGAGAACTTCTATTACCAAAAATACATTGAAGAAATAGTCATCAACCTGCATTCTAGCCCATGCTATTTGCCAGAATAGGGGAAGGGAGGGTGTTAATGATTCTTTTCCTGTTTTTTTTCTATTGCTGATCCCATCTTAACCTGCCCCAACTGAGCCTATGAAAAGAGTGGAAGCAATGAAGGATGCTAGGCTTATTTCTGCCATCCTCAGCACTGGAAGTTTTAAAGTGCTTTTGACAAATTGGCAGAAGCCATAGCGATCTTTTATTAAATGCTGACTTTATGTAAGCCATAGTTGCTAAGACTTTCACCTACATTATCTGAATGAAGCCACACAATAAATTTGAGGCAGGTAACAGATGAGGTAACTCAAGAGTCTATTTTCCAGGTTGGAAGACAACTGGAAGCTCAGACAGCTCTATTCCCAGATTACAAGTTAAGAATACGCAGAGACTGAAGGAAGAAATCTTTTCCATATATTGGAGGGTGAGGTGGGCTTTCAGGATTAGAAGATGGACCACAAACACAGAATGCATTTGAATATCATACTCACATTCATTTCCCATTTAAAACTGTAAGTCTTACTGATTTTTTCCCACATTATCAATTACTGAGCCGTTTTCTTCAGCATTATATCCACACAGTAATTCTGTAAGGTAGGCATCATTGTTTTCCTTTTAACTGCTATATGATTTGCTTAAAAAGCTCATGGTAGGAGTAGATCCTGAACCCAGGTCCTCCAACTCCAAATTTCAAGCTCTTCCTACCAAATTATTTTTATTGTGATTTTTTAAATCTTCTACTGTAAACCTCTAATGCTTCTGGAAGGCACTGAACCCTGGGTCACCCCGTCTCCAGTAGAGCTCACCAAACTGCAGCCCTAGGCCACTCCATTCCCTCGCGCCTGGAAGCAGCGATCTGTAGAGGCAGAGAAAAGCACATTCAAACACCGACCCCAGTTTATTTCCCTGAATGAAACCAGGTGAATTTCCAGGTTAGGACAAAGGGGACTGAATGGGGGTATTAACGTCTCTTGGATTTCTCCCTTCAGTAACGTTCCTACTCAGCAACATGGGACTTCAGGCAGAGGAAGCCAGAGATAGCTCAACTTACCCACTTTGGTCAGGTCAATAATGTTTTCCTTAACAACTCCATACTTTTGGCAAATTTCCACAAACTCGTTCTTGAGTTCTGGACTCGCATCTGGTTCTCGGGCTGTGGGAAGAGTAACAGGACCTGCTTTGTCCTGTTTCCTGGCGATTGAGGCTGATCAGAGGGGTGGGTCTCCGGCCGAGTTGGAAAGTGAATGGCACTGATTACATGCTTAGGCACGAGTCTCAGGGATGGAAAAAAGTCTTTCTTGAATGTGACACCTTTAGGATATCTTTCTGGCACAATGAGAGAGCCATCATCTTGCCATCACTGAGCCTGAGAGATTTTACCAAAGGGGAGCATCTGTCTTTAATGAGGAGAGAGGTCCCAGGGCACAATTGGCAAGTCCACTCTGTCTCCAGGCTTCCTTCCTTCCTTGGTCTCCTCACCCCAGGACGAGCGCCAGCATGAAAATACTCAACCGTAGAGCTCTAGCAGTTGGAACGAGTCGCTGAAATTCTCCATATAAAAAATAATATGGTGAGAATAGTTCACTTGAAGTATGCGAAATTTATTTTTTCCATCATCTGTGGAGAAAACAGAACACAGCTCAGAACTTCTTTGGTCCGTGGGAAAGAATTGAAACCCTTTTACCTGTTCTCTCCCACAAAACAAATCCTGAAAGAAATAGTGATGTTTATTGCCTTCCATCTGCATTTCTCTGGGCTTCGAGAGGCAATTTCTAAGCAACACCAATGGAGTGACCATTATGGGTAGAAAAATTCAGCCACAGCAGTAACTTCCCCTCTATTATGACATCTTGGACTCACCTACCTCCCTCGGCTATCTCTGCCAAATGTCTTCTCTATAAGCCCCATTGGCCTTACATACCCAGTGCTATAACCTGAATGATATGCTCTGGCAATGGCTATCAGATATCATCAGAAAATGGGCCATGGAACTATCCTGGCAGTCGAGTGGATAAGATTCCACCTGCCAATTCAGGGTATCAGGTTCAATCCTTGGGTCCAAGAAGATCCCACATGCTTTGGGGCAACTAAGATAATATACTCTAGAGCCCACATGCCCCAGCTACTGAGCCCACATGGTGCAATTACTGAGTCCCTGAGCCCTAGCGACCGTGATACTCAATAAGAGAGAAGGCACCACAGTGAGAAGCCACGGGATTCTCCAGACAAGAATACTGGTGCGGGTTGCCATGCTTCCCTCCAGGGGCTCTTCCGAACCCAGAGATCGAACCCAGGTCTCCTGCATTGCAGGCGGAATCTTTGCCCAATGAGAAGCCTGCTCTTCACAACTGGAGAATAGCTCCTGGTTGCTAAATCTAGAGAAAATCCAAAGGTAACAATGAAGACTCAGTGCAGCCAAAATAAATAAATAATTATTATTATTTTTTTTTTATAAATTTATTTATTTTAGTTGGGGGCTAATTACTTTACAATATTGTAATAGTTTTTGCCATACATTGACATGAATCAGCCATGGGTTTACATGTGTTCCCCTTCCCGGACCCCCCACCCACCTCCCTCCCCATCCCATCCTTCTGGATCATCCCATTGCCCCGGCCCTGAGCCCTTGTCACATGCATCGAACATGGAATGGTGCTCTGTTTCACATATGACAATACACATGTCTCAATGCCATTCTCCCAGAACGTCCCACCCTCACCTTCTCCCTCAGAGTCCATAAAATTGTTCCATGCATCTGTGTCTCTTATTCTGTCTCGCATGTAGGGTTATCGTTACCATCTTTCAAATTCCATATATATGCATTAGTATACTGTATTGTTGTTTTTCTTTCTGGCTTACTTCACTCCGTATAATGGGCTCCAGTTTCATCCATCTCAGTAGAACCGATTCAAATGTATTTTTTTTTTAACGGCTGAGTAATATTCCATTGTGTATATGTACCACAGCTTCCTTATCCATTCGTCTGCTGATGGACATCTAGGTTGCTTCCATGTCCTGGCTATTGTAAACAGTGCTGCGATGAACATTGGGGTACACGCGTCTCTTTCAATTCTGGTTTCCTCGGTGTATATGCCCAGCAGTGGGATTGCTGGGTCATATGGCAGTTCTATTCCCAGTTTTTTAAGGAATCTCCACACTGTTCTCCATAGTGGCTGTACTAGTTTGCATTCCCACCAACAGTGTAAGAGGGTTCCCTTTTCTCCACACCCTCTCCAGCATTTATTGCTTGTAGACTTTTGGAAAACATAGGCAAAACACTCTCCGACATAAATCACAGCAGGATCCTCCATGACCCACCTCCCAGAATATTGGAAATAAAAGCAAAAATAAACAAATGGGACCTAATTAAAATTAAAAGCTTTTGCACAACAAAGGAAACTATAAACAAGGTGAAAAGACAGCCTTCAGAATGGGAGAAAATAATAGCAAATGAAGCAACAGACAAACAATTAATCTCAAAAATATACAAGCAACTTCTGCAGCTGAATTCCAGAAAAATAAACGACCCAATCAAAAAATGGGCCAAAGAACTAAACAGACATTTCTCCAAAGAAGACATACAGATGGCTAACAAACACATGAAAAGATGCTCAACATCGCTCATTATTAGAGAAATGCAAATCAAAACCACAATGAGGTATCATTTCACACCAGTCAGAATGGCTGCTATCCAAAAGTCTACAAGCAATAATTATTTTTAAAAGTGGGCAAGGAATGTGAAACTGTCCACCCAATTTAGTTTTTTATTTGCCAACTTCCTTTTGTTGTAGAAAATACATATGACCAAGCTTCTTTCTCTGTCTGATGGTACTGTGTGCCAGGCACTGGCTTTGACACACACATTTCTCCCAAATTCAGGATATTGACTAGTAGATGGCCACATTAGATTACCTAAACAAACATATAAGGAACTTATCAAATCCTGAAGACAGGGAGGCGGGACTAAGATGGCAGAGGAATAGGACGGGGAGACTACTCTCTCCCCCACAAATTTATCGAAAGAACATCTGAACGCTGAGCAAACTTCAAAAAGCAACTTCTGAACACTGGCAGAGGACATCAGGCATCCAGAAAAACAGCCCATTATCTTCGAAAGGAGGTAGGAGAAATTATAAAAGATAAAAAGAGAGACAGAAGAGTTAGGGACGGTGACCTGTCCCAGGGAGGGAGTCGTAAAAGAGGAGAAGATTCCAAACACCAGGAAACCCTCTCACCGGCGGGTTTGGGGGAAGATTTCGCATCTCGGAGGGCAACATAACTGGGAGAAAAAATAAACAAAACCCACAGATTACGTGCCTAAAGGCAACTCCCAGCAAAGAACCCCAGACGCTCACACCGGCCACCAGCAAGTGGGGGCTGAACGGAGAGGAGCGGGCGGCACTGCTTAGGGTAAGGACTGGGCCCGAACGCCCTGAAGGCAATCTGAGGGAGTAACGTAAGCTAGTAACCTAAACTGTGGGACAGCCAGAGAGAGAAAACTATCCCGGAAAAAGCCCAAATCTAAGGCACTGCCGGCCCGCTCACAGAACAAAGGACTGAGCGATACCAGAGGAGAGCTAGCCGGCTGCGGACCACCCCATCCCCCACCGGACACAGCGGGCAGGCAGGGCCAGCCAGAGCTGGAAAGGGGCAAACTCGGCCCCAGAGAGGGCACCCCCTACCAAACTGCAAACAGGCTCCCAGTTTCTAAGCAAAGACTGCCTGAGATCCCAGAGGGTCGACAGCTGCCGTGAGGGTGGCAGCCAGAGACCAGCTCCCCAGAACCGACACAAAGCACACCGGAGCCGGGCGCACCCATAAACCGAGGCGGGGACCAGGGAGGTGATAACCCGCACCGCCTAACAGGGGAGAGTGTGCTCGCCAAACTCCTGGCTGCCTGAGCTGCTCCGACCGGGGATCGGCACAAACCGCGGGCCCAACCAAGTCTGCACCTCTGTGGAGTACCCGGGAACCTGAACCTGAGTGGCTTAGACCTGGGAAGTGCACGCATCTCAGGGCCCACTCCCCGGCCAAGTAACCTGAAGCCTGAGCAGGGTAGACGGGGAAAGCACACACGCCGTGAGCGGGGGCAAACCCAGTGCGGCCAAGACACTGCGAGCTCTCCACACACATGCCAGTGATATTAGGTTTGCAGTGTTCCTCCCTCCCCACAGCACGACTGAACAAGCGAACCTAAAGGGACCACCTCCGCCCCTTTGTGGCAGGGCAGGGTGGAAATCAGACACTGAAGAGACTTGCAAACAGAAGCCAAATAAACAGAGGGAAGCGCTTTGGAAGTGACAGGCCAACAGATTAAAATCCCTGTAGTTATCACTGACTGCATTGAAAGGGGCCTATAGATCTTGAAAAGTATAAGCAGGAACAAGGATCTATCTGAAACTGAACAGACCTCACACTGCTCACAACAGCTCCAGAGAAAGTCCTGGATATATTTTTACTATTATCATTTTTTTTTTAATTAAAAAAATTTTTTTTCTTTTTTCTTTAAGTCCTCTATTACACTTTTAATTTTCATTTTTATAACCCACTATTACCTTGCAAAAAAAAAAACCCTATTTTTAAAGCAAACTGCATACATATATCTTATACTTTTTGTGACTTCATTTTCTTTTTTCTTTTTTTTATATTGTATTTTTGTAAGAGTCTAACCTCTACTCTAGAATTTTAATCTTTGTTTTACATATTTGATATCAACTTTGTACATTTAAGAACCCAATCTTTAGTACCCATTTTTACTCAGGAGTGTGATTACTGGCTTGATTACTCTCTCCCCCTATTGACACTCTTTCTTCTCCCCCAGGGAACCTCTATCTCCCACCCTCCTCCTTCTCTTCTCAACCCAATTCTGTGAATCTCTGAGGGTGTTCTGGGCACCGGAGAACACTTCAGGAACAGAATATTGCCCAGATCTCTCTCTCTCCTCTTGATTCCTCCCTTTCTACTCATGCTCACCTCTATTACCTGCCTCCCCCCTCTCTATGTATGTCCGTGAACCTCTCTGAGGGTTCCAGACTGTGGAGAGCACAGAGGGAAGTGCTTACTGGCTAGACTGCTCTCTCCACGTTTGAGTCCCCCTCTTCCCCTTCTGGTCACCTCAACCCCCCCCCCCCCCCGTTCACCTCTCCATGTAACTCAGTGAACCTCTCTGGATATCCCTCACTGTGGAGAATCTTTTCACCATTAACCTAAAAGTTTTATTATCGATGCTGTATGGATGGAGAAGTCTTGAGGCTACTGCAAGAATAAGACGGAAAGCCAGAGGAAACATTAATTAATAAGAGATCATCCAAAAGCCTCCACATGCACACTGAAACCAAGCTCCACCCAAGAGCCAATAAGTTCCAGAGCAAGACATACCACGCAAATTCTCCAGCAACGCGGGAGCGTAGCCCCGAGCATCAATATACAGGCTGCCCAGAGGCACACCAAATCCATAGACATCTCAAAACTCAAATCCTGAAGACATTGGAGTAAATTCCTTGCAGCTGGAAGTAGAATTTAGAAAGACTTTTTTTTTTTTTAACATACTTACAGCTAACAGTATATACGCCATCCTCTCCTGTGCTGTCACAAACCAAAGGAAGCTCAGTGCACACTCCGTTTACCCTGTAAAACACAATGAGCTGATGCCCAAGAGATCCTGAAGGGATTGGCTCCCTCACACTCTACCTGTAACTTGAGTTTCCCATTTCACAGATTAGCTGTTGAACATTTCGGGTATAGTTTCCAAAGCGCTTTTATTTACACTATTTCACTTCATTTGGTTCTTTGAGAATGAGTCCACTACCTCTGTCACTATGCCTCTATCACCTCTTCCCACTATTACTATTATGACAGCTACTTGTCTAGAGAATTAGCTGGGTTCTGACCATGTGCCAGTCTGTCAGATAGTGCCTTACAAACATCACCTTGCTTGGTCCTCACAAAAAGACACGAGAGAGAATTATATCATCATCTTTTACTCCAGAGAAGACTGAGGAAGAAAGAGATTAATTTTCCTGGTGACACAAAGAGAATCAGAACTGGATCGGCCGTTGATTCTGAATCCTATGCTCTTAACCTGTGTTGTCTTTCCATACTACTAATGATCTGACACCTCTCTACCCCTTACCTCCTCTATTTCCACTGAAAAGTACGCCTGTCCCAATTCTTATCTCTGAAATCTAGCAAAGTCACAGGTTCAGGTTCCTCAGTCCTTGGGTCAGTGCTAAGGATTTTATCAAGGATGGGCCCTGATTTTAGCAGATAAAGGCCCAGAATATATGCATGTGTGTGTGTGTGTGTAAAGGTCCAACACCATATTCAGACTTCTGTTTTTCCTTTCCAAAGCAAAAAAATCCACACTTACTTCGTATGCATTTTAATAAACAAAGAAGAATTTTCCAAGAGACTGATGTGCTCCACAAAAAACCTCATGCTACCATCTTCTTCTATCTTTTCCCTGTTGTCTGAGGCCAAGAGAATGGAATACCACTCCCCTGTAATCTGCAATAAATCAATAAAATGATTGGGTGAGAAAAGAGGAAAGGAATACAACATGAACCCTTGTCTTCTTGAACCCTGACCTCTGGGCCAGGACTCTCATCATGGTGATGTGAAGATGAAATTAGACTCGGGTCGATCAGCACTATATCTAGGACTTTTTCCACTGTTCACTGTTCCTCCAGTAAGTTGGAGGTTCCCTAAGTGTTGTTACCTTTTAACATGGCACCACTGCCCTTTCTTAGACCAAGGTCTGAAGCCTCCCATTTCCTCTATGATGTCAAGGACCTCCTCTCCTCCCAGAGGGCCACTCTGCTTCAGAATCTTCCAAAATGCTCTCCAAAATCCAAAGTCACTATGCTCCACTGCCCTTGAGTGAGTGTGGGGCTTCCCTCAAAGCTCAGTTGGTAAAGAATCTGCCTGCAATTTGCTTCCCTGCCCTTACCTTTGGAATATCAAAGTTGCTTCTCACAACATCAGAGTTTCCCTCCTGGGCACAGACTAGGGTCAGCCCCAGACATAGCAGCAGCAGCTTCTTCTTGGCAGGAGAGAGCGCTGTCTTCTCTACTGTCACTGGGAGTGAGTCTCTTCCTGACAGTGGCCTGGCTCCCCAGGGCCTCTCTTTTTATATCCACTTCAGGTCCAGTTTACTGTCCACAAGGCACCACCTCTCCTCCTCCCACAATGTGAAAAGGGCTGTCATTCTCTGGGGCGAGGCCAAGGACTGTTCCTCACTTTCTGAAATTTGGCAACTTCATCTCTTTTCAATCTACTTAGTGACCTTAAATTTCTCAAAACACATACTCTAGAAAAATAGTGGAGGCTTGAAAGTGCTGCCTTGTGGAACCAGATATAACTGTGGATCTGGCTTAGAATCCAAAATCCAGTTACATATGGCAGAAATGGAGTCTAACCAAGGAATGGGGTGGTGGGGACTCTGTGTCTCAATGGAATTTGGTGAGTCACTTCATTTTGATAGACTCAGAAACAAAGAAACTGTCTCTGCCAAAGATGATGGTAGCTATCACAAAGCATTAACACAGAGTTGGTTAAAGTGGGGTTGGATAAAATATTAATAAATTCTTTAAAGTATGGTGTCTGGTATTCAGTACATTTAAATTCCTTTTCCTTATTCTCTGAACTCAACCCCTGTAGTCTTTCGTTTCCACACAATGACTAAGGAAGTGTGTAATCACTGTGTATACCTCACCATTCTTAGGTTCCATAAGAAAAATAGAGAAGTACACGATGCCATCCTTCCTTTAAACAAGTTTTAATGATGGTGGGGAAATGCTTCCTGTACTCAATAAGAACTTTATCCTACAAGCATGAAAATAACTCCACTGAATGGGACCAAGTCCAGACCATTGTTGGTCAGCAAAGCGGGGATGGTAGGAGGTAGTATCAGGCAGACAGTGCCTAAGGGCACTTCCCTGGTGGTCCAGTGCTTAAGAATTCGCCTTCCAATGCAGGGGACGTGGTTCCATCCCTGGTGGGGAAACGAAGATCCCATATGCCACAAAGCAACTAAGCCCATGAGCGACAACTACTCAATCCATGTGCCTTAACCACAGGCACTTAACCGTGCGCGGCACTAAGACCAGATGCAGCCAAAGATAAATAAGTAAATATCTTTTTTAAAAAAAAAAAAGAAAGAAAAGAAAGGGCCTCTTCGACCGGCTGGGCGATGCCTGCAACATCAGCTGCTGTGTGGGTCTGTGCCTGGTGCCCGGCAAGCTGCAGAAGCAGCGCAGCACCATTGTCAAGAACAGCCACTACCCCGTGTTCAGCGAGGACTTCTTCGACGGCCTGGGGCCAGTCAGTATGAGGAAGCTGGCATTCAGGATCAAAGTGGTAAACAAGGACAGCAGTCTCAAGCAGGACACTCTTCTGGGGAAGAAGGAGCTGCCTCTGACCTCCCCCGCTGCCCTTCTTGTAGAGGTTCCACCCTCCTCCCGGGCCCTGCAGGGAAGCCCTGATGCTGAGGCTCTTGTTGGGGGTGTCCTGGGTCATACTCTTTTCCAGGGGTTACTTTTAATGGAGAAGAGCCAAGAGGGGGGAAGAGGCTGCTGGGGAAATGGAAGGGCCAGCTTGCCGGTCTGAGTCCCTCTGGACCCCAAGTTCCTTGCCCCCACCGCCGCTGCTTACCCCTTCCGGAATTCTCGAACCGGGGCCAGGAGGCAGCAGAGTCCGATCACAGTCCCAGAGGCTGCAGATCCTGGGGCCCAGCCGGATCTTCTCTGCGACGCCAGTGTCCTCCGCCAGACACCCCTCAGAGAGCAGTGCTAGGTCCACGTTCTGCCTGCGGCGCCCCATGGGGCTGCGGGAGGACACCCTCTCCGATGTTAAGCGGTCTCTGGGCAACCCTCAGCCCTTCCAGGCTCCGGAGGTGAGAGCCAGTCAGAGGGAGGGGGGTGCCACGTCTGAGCTGCCTGGCAAAGACAGACAGACGAGGAGGAAGTCCCAAAAGATGAGAACGGGGGTTGATGGCTCTGCCCCTCGAATGAGACAGCCCTTCTGTCGGCTGTTTTCCTCCAAGGCCCTCTTTTCTGGGGACCCTGCGGCCCCGCTGGGCATCCAGGCCCTCCTCCTCTGGAAGGCTGGCTCAGATGGTGCCCAGAGAGCGGCACTAGCTCATGGCCCCTGCTCCTCCGTGTCCCTGCCCGCTCCTGAGCATCCAGCTCCCCCCTTGGCAGCTGAACCCAGGAAGTGCTGCTCAGGGACTGACGGCCTCGGCTTTTATTCCACCTGTGGACTTCGGTTTGGGCTAGGGTGGATGGGACAAGGGGTGCTTGTCCACCTGCTTGTGGCTTTTCATGCTGCTAAGACAGCTGCATGGGCTTACCTGTCACGTCAGTGTGTGGATCCTTGACTGATTTTTGTGGAGGCTTCCGGCTCAACCGGAAGGACACGGAAGCCTGGCGTACTGCTGTCCATGGGGTCGCAAAGAGTCGGACACGACTGGGCGACTGAACAACAACAACCCGCCCAGCCAGACGCAAACAACACAGTCTAAAGCAGGGCCGAGCCAGGCCGCCCTTTCCTTCGGCTCTCTTGGGCTGCCTGCTGGGTGAGGATGGACCATGCTGGTCTGTGGGGATCCTGGGGTGCCCCTCCTAGTCCAGAGGGTGTCCCTCCCAGCTCTGGGTTTCCAGGTCACACTGGGGGGAGGGGTGAAGGAATAGCGGGGAGGGGGGTGGAGCAGGCGTTCCCTTTGGCACACTGGTGAGACATACCCATGCCCTTGAACCTGAGAATGAAGGCCCTTGCTGGGGTCCCTGGCTGTGCGCCCTGTGGCCTCAGTCCTGGCCTGCTCCCTCAGGCCCCCGGCTCCTGGGACCACCTGGGTGAGGCCTGTGGGCGGAGAAGGTGGACAGAGAGCCCCACATGGACTTAGATGCTCGCTGGGACTTCCCACCCCCTTTTCTGACCTGGATAACTCTCCTGAAAGCTCCGCTTTCCCTCTGGGGACCCCATTTTCTAGGCCCCTACACTGTTTGGTATCTCTGTTTGAAGCTGATTGTGGGTACATCTTGAAGACATCCTCCCCCAAGTGTTTGTTTATAAATTCTGTTTTTAGTGCAATAAAGGTGCTTTGGGGATGCGGGGGTGGACCTCTGCTGGTTTTGCTGTTTAACAATAAGAGAGAGAGGAAAAAAAAGTGACTAAGAACACAGGCTTTGGCATCATGGAGACTTGAGCTTCCTTCCTATCTCTGCCATTTTGAAGCTATGAGAACAGATTTAAGATCTCTGAGCATTAGTTTCCTCCTCATGGGGATAATTACACCTGCCTATAATCAATGTAAGCTTCTCAGGTGGCGCTAGTGGTAAAGGACCCACCTGCCAATGCAGGAGACATGAGACCAGGGTTTGATCCTTGGGTCTGGAAGATCCGCTAGAGGAGCGCATGGCAACCCACTCCAGTATTCTTGCCTGGAGAATCCCATGGACGGGAATCCCAGAGGAACCTGGCAGGCTACAGTCCATAGGATTGCACTGAAGCGACTTAGCAAGCTCATACGCATGGGTCGCTGCAGGGATTCAATGAGATGCTTTGTGTGGAACCCTGAAATGAATGTCCAGCACACACTGGGCTGGTGAGATCAGAGACTTATTCCAGGAGACAGCAGGACTTGGGGTGGGTCTTGTAAGTTAGGGAGGAAATGGAGATGTGCAGAGCATGTGGGAAGAGCCTGGCGGGTGAGAGGACAATATTATGTTAAGATCCTGACCCCATAGCTGGGGCTTGTTAAAAGCTGTGGCTTATTCTGCCTTGCGTTAACGTCCCTTTGCGAGTGAGTGCTCAGTCGTGTCCGACTCTATGTGAGCCCATGGCCTGCACCCCGTCTGAAGGAAAGTTACATGGCTCAAAATAGCCTGAAGTTAAAATTCCCCTCCAGGTCTTCCCCATCATTCTATGCAAAACAAAGAACTCTCTCACCCAGAGGGGAAAAAAAGGACATTAAGGTTGATTATGCCCAGCTCCCAGCCGGTCCCAGCCTCTGGCTGAACTCCAGAATTCCTTGCCCCAGATGTTTAAGAGATAACTAACCCAAACAACCTTGGAGAAGAACAGGCCCCCTTAAGATAGTAGATTTCCACATGTACGCCTATATATACTTACTCTTTTCGTGGGTTAGTGCAGCAGCTCAGTGATCTGACTGCTGCCCCTTGTCGCCTCATTAAAGGTGACCTGTTCCTGTAAGGTGCCGGTCTCGTTCTTTTTCCGAACCTCGCCTTCTCTAACTCCCTTACCCTACACCACGGGCTCCTCTGTCCAAGGGACTTCCCAGGCAAAAATACTGGAGTGGGTTACTACTTCCTTCTCCAGAGGATCTTCCTGACCCAGGGATTGAACGCGTGTCTCCTACATTGGCAGGTGGATTCTTTACTGCTGAGCCAACAGGGAAACCCAGTAGTCCTTTCTGCACGCCAGAGAGAGTGACTGGCGTCATGGGAGGAGCTGGCACAAGGCAATGGACCTAGGAATTGTGGCATTCTATCTATGCTTGCTTTAAGAAGTTTTCCCAGGGACTTCCCTCATGGTCCAGTGGTTAAGACTTTGCCTTCCAACACAGGGGACATCGTTCCTCTAGTCTGGGAGCTAAGATCCCACATGTCTTGTGGCCAAAAAGCCAAAAATAAAACAGAAGAAATACAGCTACAGATTTAATAAAGACTATAAAAATGGCCCATATTTTTAAAAAAAATCGTCCCAGGTCCTTGTGTGACCATTCCTAGCTCATGCTTAACTGATATCCAGCCACTGCTTTTTTGTCATCATGGGCTGATTGCAAGTTTTCCTCTCCCTGAGATGGAAGAATTGAATTTGACAAATAGTAACAAAGGCGATGTACTTTACTCCCCGGTTTTGACTCTTTCCAAGAAGAGATGGCAGCCTATGAGCAACCAGGTTTGCACAATGAACCCCACTCTTCCTGGGCCGTGGTGCTGAGGGGAGCGTCAGTTACCACCACTTCACGCAAGATCACCATTGCACCCACAACCACTCCCAACCCTTAGAGCTCCCCACTGTAATTTTCTGCTGCTGGTGGAGATGACTTTCCTGTTCCGCTTTGTACCTACCACAGCACCTGATACGTATAGTATTACCTGTGGAATGACTCAACCTGAAATCCTGTTTGAAAAGCAGGATGTGCTTTTAAGCTCAGGACTGAGCACTGAGCACTAGAATGTGCTCAGTCGCTCAGTCGTGTCTGACTCTTTGCAACCCCATGGACTCTAGCCCACCAGGCTCCTCTGCCCATGGGATTATCCAGGCAAGAATACTGGAGTGGGGTGCCATTTCCTACTCCAGGCGATCTCCTGGCGCAGGGACCGAACATGCGTCTCCTGCTTTGGCAGGAGGATTCTTTACCACTAGCGCCACCTGGGAAGCCCAGAAAGCCCCAGGGATTTTGTTTTGAGAAATAACCCTATAGAAAATCCTTTTGTAAATAAGAATATTATTTTGGGGAAGTGACTTCATTATTTATTCCTGATCCACAGGAGTGGAGAGAGGGCATAGGATTGAAATCTATGATCTGAAGCCTGTGTTGTAGGTGATCTTATCTATTGACACTAAGATCTGAGTTGACTGTTCCCCACTCTGGTTATTCACTTCCATTTCAGATCTACCACATTTTTGGTAGTCGGCTCAAGCACTGTCAGGACAGCCTGTATTCACTGAGATAGTAAGGTCAAGCCTGCAAACATACCAAGGTGTGATGCAGTTGAGCTAGGTGCTTGGTGAAAGAAAACCCAGTCACAACCAAAGCTGAACTAATATTGAATCAATCAAGAGTGATGCTTGGCTTACAATAGGATTCCCTTAAATAATATTCTTGTATTGCCTTTAAATATTTGTGGTAGGAGTTGTAAATTAACAATATGAAACACTGTTACAACTTGTAGGTGAACAATAAATATCACAGTTGAGTGAATTATTGACTTTTTACTATGGAAGATAGGAAAGGGTAGAGAGATGAGGAAAGATGACCAAAAAAACTAACATAGAAGAGTAACAACCACTGATGTTAGTATCTCTCAGAAGATGATGTAAGTACATGGCATAAGGATTCATTTCACTCGACCATCCATCAGTGGTGAACACATCTAGTATATAATGCAAAATATACAGGGTAAGTATTTGATGTAGAGTAATTCTGTCTGTGGTGTAGCAAGCTGCTTTAGAAGACATGCTACTAAAGGATTTTTGAAAAATAATGAATCAGAATATGAAAAGAATAGATTTATATATATATACATGTATAACTGAACCATTTTGCTATACACCTGAAACTTACACAACATCGTTAATCAACTCTGTGCACGTGGGCTAAGTCACTTCAGTCATGTCCAACTCTTTTTGACCCTATGCCAGGCCCCTCTGTCCATGGGATTCTTAACTTACTTCAATTAATAAATAAAGGGAAAAATAATTAAGAGCAAAAACTGACCAGATGAAACACAAAAAAAATAAGGATGCCACCTCATTCCCTCTCCTCAAACATCTTCCAGTCATTTAGGAACAGAGAGGTAATATTTAATCATGTTCCCTCAGTTCAAACATGTCACTGACATCTGAATCCAAACTACTAAGTTAAGGTCAAGTTGCATCTGTTATTTTTATATTTAAGGTGATTAGACTTAAACATTGGAGTTAAACATTAGACTTAAAAATTGGAGAAGGAAATGGCAACCCACTCCAGTGTTCTTGCCTGGAGAATCCCAGGGACAGCAGGGCCTTGGTGGGCTGCCGTCTATGGGATCGCACAGAGTCGGACACGACTGAAGCGACTTAGCAGCAGCAGACTTAAACAAACTTAGGAACAACTTGGTAATCAAATAAAGAAGGGCGTTCCAAAACATTTGTTCAAACATGGGATTGTGCCATAATCCACTTACCAAGGTAGGTAGTTACAATGGGAATATATTTTGCAGCAGTACAAAAACCGTCTGTCCAGGAGCCATATATTAAAGAATGATATTTTGCTGTCATAAATAGAGTAAATATCAATGAGTATTAGACAAGTACTTTATAAATATTATTTCATAGAATCTTCATAATAGATCTGTATGATAGGTATTATTATCCTGTTTATAAAGGTATAAACTAAGACTCAGAGAGGTTAAGTAAACTTACCAAGATCACACAGCAAGCAAGTGGGAGAACCCATATTGGAATCCAAGACTGTCTGATCCCAGAGCTCCTACGCTGACCGACTCCACCATACAGATCAAGGCTTGATGTTTCTGACACGGAGGACAGATGGAACAGGAATAAGTAGACCCTCAGGGGTGTCTTCTTGGTAGTTACTACTGAAGAAGTTGCATGTAGATCTCCCCAAAATGTGACACTAGGGACATAGCTGAGGGTCAGATCAAGTGAAAGGCAAGTATCAGCCCTCTCGGTCAACAAATATTTGATGGGTGAATGGGTAATTTGTGGGGTACTGCTCGTTTAATGGGGCTTCCCAGGTGCTCAGTGGTCAAGAATCCGCTTGCCAATGCAGGAGATGCAGGAGACACAGGTTCATCCCCTGGGTCGGGAAGATCCCCTGGAGGAGGGAATGGCAACCCACTCCAGTATTCTTGCCTGGAGAATTCCATGGACAGAGGAGCCTGGTGGGCTACAGTCCACTGGGTTGCAAAGAGTCAGACATGACTGAGCAACTGAGTGTGAACACAGGCATTTCTAACAAGGAATTAGGGGATGCTTCCATACCCAAAAAGGCAAAAACTATGCTCTTCCATTTGTGGCCACAAGTACTGGTCACCAACCACATTAAGACTTCCTCACCCAACGCTAAAATATAGAGCATTTTATAAGTGACTCTCAGGAAGGGTGATGGTCTACTAGGAGGTTGAGAAATGACTAGCCTAAGTCATGATTCAGGGTGGGTAAGGGGTTTATGGAGTCCATATATGACCAGATAACAGTCTATCCATAACAGGTAACTTGACTGAAACTAACCAGCAGACTGGAAATGGACATACTGACCTTGTCCTCAGTCACACTCTTAATTAATGGAACAAATCACTCATTGAGACAGACAATAGAAACATTCAAGCCATGTTATATAATAGCAAGACATAGTGCCGAAAAGAATAGCAAGAAATAATGCTTATTTGATTTATGTGTCAGAGTGGAAGTACTCCTTGGTCTTAAGCATCTAGGGTGATTATATATTCTGCTGGTAGTAGCTGAAATACAGTTTTAAAATATCCACTCCCTTCACTGATAAAAGATTTCTTGGAGCTAACAGCATCCCATCTGTGTCATCTGTGCCCTCCAAAAAACAGATGCTGAGACAGATTTAGGAATAGAAAAGGCTTACTGGGATTGACACTTGTGAAAGGAAAAAGAAGGAAATGGGATTAGGGAAGGGGGGTTGCCAGATCATGACAAAGTCTCTGTCAGCCTAGCAGAGAGCTCTGAGCGTGTGAGAAGAAGCCTGGGTTAGGCAGAAATGGATGCGACCTTGTGCCAGAGTCTTGCACAGATACTGGATGGGGCCACCCCAAGAAGACCACCATCTCAGCTCAAGAGTTGAGGCCAATCGGAACCAGGTAACAGTGGAGGCTGTGGGTTAACCACCCCCCCCACACACAGCTGCACAATGAGCCCTTTCTTGAAGGGGGAATCTGAGCAATATATCTCTATGTCTGACATGCCACCCTAATATCCAGAAAGAGGTAGTCCCTGTGAAAGGGATCCAGAGTTCCCTTCCCACATGGGGCAGGGGTGGAGGCAGAAACCCTTTCCTTCCTTTCTAGTTTGAAATTTCTACCACAACATGAGAGCTCCTTGTGGGTAAGAAAACCAAGGATACCAGTTATTGTTGCCTCCAGATTCACTTATCAAAATTCAGCAAGTACTTACTACATGTGGGCCCAGGGTACCCAGCAGTCCATCTGGGACTCTCTTAAGCATATCATAGGACCAGTTTATTCCAATGATACTGACACCACCAGGCTTGGGGTGAGAGGAAGACAGTTTGGGCGGTGGGAAGAATAATCATCAGTTTTGGATTATGGATCCTTTGGGAAAGGGTCAAGGAGTTCTGAAGATAAAAATCATTCATGTAACAATTTTGCCATAGGCCAGACCTAACTTGAAAACATGAAAATCTGTTTCATATCATCAATGTAAGGATCTGAAGGAATTATTTATGTAAAGAGCTTGGCATGTAGACAGCTACATATAAAAGAATAAAATGAGAACACTTTCTAACACTATACACAAACATAAACTCAAAATGGATTAAAGACCTACATGTAAGACTGGATACTATAAAACTCTCAGAGGAAAATGTAAGCAGAACACCCTTTGACATAAATTGCATCAATACCTTTTTTGATCCACTTTCTAGAGTAATGAAAATAAAAGCAAAAATAAACAGATGGGACCTAATTAAGCATTAAATCTTTTGAACAGCAAAGGAAACCATAAACAAAATGAAAAGACAACCCACAGAATGGGAGAAGATATTTGCAAACCATGGGATCAACAACGGATTAATCTCTCAAATATACAAACAGCTCATGCAGCTCGATATCAAAAAAGCGAACAACCTATTAAAGAACATAGGCAGAAGGTCTAAATAGACATTCTCCAAAGAAGATATACAGATGGCCAACAGGCACATGAAAAGGCGATTAACATTGCTAATTACTAGAGAAAGGCAAATCAAAACTACAATGAAGTATCACCTCACACCAGTCAGAATGACCATCATCAAAATGTCTACAAATAACAAATGCTAGAGAGGGTGTGGAGAAAATGGAACCTTCCTACACTTTTGGTGGTAATGTAAATTGGTACAGGCACTATGGAGAACAGTATGGAGGTTCTTTAAAAAATAAAAAATAGAGCTACCATATGATCCGTAATCCCACTCCTGGGCATATATCCAGAGAAAACCATAATTTGAAAAGCTACATGCATCCTAATGCTCACTGCATCACTATTTACAGTTGCCAGGACATGGAAACAACCTAAATTTCTATCTACAGATGAATGGATAAAAAAAGCTGTGGTACATATATACAATGGAATATTACTCAGCCATAAAAAATAATAAAATGATGCCATTTGTAACAACATAGATGGACCTAGGGATTATCATACTAAGTGAGTAAGTCAGAAAGAGAAAGACAAACATCATATGATATCACTTCCATGTGGAATCTAAAAAAACTGATGCAACTGAACTTATTTGTAAAACAGAAACAAATTCACAGACTTAGAAAACAAACTTATGGTTACCAAAGGGGAAAAGTGGGGAGGAGGGATAAATTAGGAAGTGGGATTAACATATATATATATATACACTACTACATATAAAATAGATAATCAACAAGGACCTATTCTATAGCACAGGGAATACTACTCAATATTCTGTAATAAACTATATGGGAAAAGAATCTGAAAAAGAATAGATATATGTGTATGTATAACTGAATCACTTTGTTGTACACCTGCAAAGAGTTGGACATGACTGAAGCCACTTAGGATGCAGCACTCACGCACGCCTGCCCCTACAATACGAAACTGTTTCATCCAACACATCAATAGCATCCCCACTGGGAAATGCTGAACCATCTCTAGAGAAAGTGAAAGTGTTAGTCCCTCAGGTGTGTCCAACTCTGCTACCCTGTGGACTGTAGCCCACCAGGCTCTTCTATCCATGGAATTCTCCAGGCAAGAATACTGGAGTTGGTTGCCATTTCCTTCTCCAGGGGATCTTCCTACCCCAGTGACTGAACCCAGGTCTCCTGTACTGCAGGCAGATTCTTTACCATCTGAGCCACCAAACAAAAAGTATATTTTATTTCCAAACATTTTAGCAATTCCCCAGACTATTCCATGTCAGAAACACAGCCTCATTTTGTTCACATGCTCTTGTCTGAAGAACAGCTTTGTTTTTGCTCTTGCCAGCCACACTGGCACATCTATTTTCTGGGGACAGAGATTGTTCCAAGGAAACCCTTATTGGGAACCAACTAGCCTTTGCTGAGTGTCCCAACCCAGTGCAAAGAATAGCAGGGAAGTTAAAGACAAGGTCTTACCATCAAGAGGGGAAAAAACGCAAGCTTATGACATAGGCAACACCGGCGTTACAGGAGAAAGCTCAGGGCCTGCTGGTTACATTCTGAATGAATCTGTTCCAAAAACACATCTCTTCTTTTTATTCTTTTGCTTGTGGCCTTGCATTAAGTAATTGTCTTGCTCTCTCCCACCAGACACTGACTTGAGCTCCAAAGAGGAACAGCTGATTCCTGATTGTCTGTTTCCTCCTGGGTTTACAGCACAACAGGTATGAAATTTATACACTTTTTACACCAACTCTAGTTTTTCCTACCAATTCACCATTGGTCTGGCATCCTAAAAAGGAGCAAGTCCTTTAAGCCAAGGAACCAAATACTTTTCCTTTTGGAAAAGCAAAGTCTTCATAAGACTGTTGAGATTCTTTTATTAAAAACTGGCAAAGCAGGAAAATGAAGTGGCCAAAAGGGGGCAGAAGAGGAGAGATTTCATTTTCCTCCATGTGAACCATGTGAACCATGTGAAGTCGCGCAGTCATGTCTGACTGTTTGCGACCCCATGGACTGTAACCTACCAGGCTCCTCTGTCCGTTGGATTTTACAGGCAAGAGTACTGGAGTGGGTTTCCACTTCCTTCACCAGGGGATCTTTCTGACCCAGGGATCGAACCCAGGTGTCCCGCATTGCAGGCAGACGCTTTACCGTCTGAGCCACCAGGGAAGCCAATAAGAGAGTCTCAGGTGGGTTGTAAATAACACACCACCCTACCTCCCCCCTAGAGCGGGGAGGGGTAACCTCGAATCAGCCAGGAGACAAACCTGGAATCTTCTGATCTGTAGTCAGATGCATTATCCATTGCACCACTGGCCCGGTTGGTCATTTTCCTCCAGAAGCACTAAATGAGAAAAATATAAGTATTTAGCTGCATTCACTTAGAAAGTTGCTTGCTGTAATGTATTGACAAGAATCACAATAACACAGTTTAACAGTTAAAATCTGCTAATCAGTTCAAAGCTTTTTCTTTTTTTTCAAATGTCTTTTTTTAAGGAAATAATTTTTCAACTTTAATTAATTCAGTGTGAAGTTGGACAATTTTGTTTGCTGTTAATATCTACAGCTTTCTCCAGCTTACTCAGAAACCTATACCAAATGCACCGGATCATATATTCAGGGGACAACTGCAGAGAACATGATACGTATTGAGTTAAACCATATAAAATTTTCATTTTATAGGTTACAAGATAGTTGATAATTACAGTCTCTTATGGTTCAACTGAATAGTAGTGTTACTACTGCTGACATCAACGATTTTCATTTTCTGACATGTAATTATTGGTCATAAATTATAGAATTTTATCAAACAGATACATGCACATCTATGTTCACTGCAGTATTATTCACAACAGCCAAGACATGGAAACAACCTAAATGCCCCTCAACAGAGGAATGGATAAAGAAGATGTGGTACATATACAAATAGAATACTACACAGTTGTAAAAAAGAATGAAATAATGCTGTCTGCAGCAACACAGATTGACCTAGACTTTATCATACCAAGTGAAGTAATCAGAAAGACAAATACCATATGACATCACTTAAATGTGGAATCTAAAATATGACACACGTGAACTTATCCATGAAATAGAAACAGACTCACAGACACAGAGAACAGACTTGTGGTTGCCAAGGGGCAGGGGTATAGGGGATTATTAGTTTGGGATTAGCAGGTGCAAACTATTATATAGAATAGATATAAATGCCTAAAAAATGCTTGTGAAGTGAAGTTGCTCAGTCGTGTCCAACTCTTTGCAACCCCATGGACTGTAGCCTACCATACTCCTCCATCCATGGAATTTTCCAGGCAAGAGTACTGGAGTGGGTTGCCATTTAAACCTGGACATAATAAAGTATGCTTATATGAATTTGGTAATGACTGATTATTTCTTGGGTTTTGCCTTACTTTATTCACTTAATATACATATAAATTCAAAACTTGCACTCTGAGTTTGAGAGCCGATTCTCTGGGATGACCATTAGTTTTGATGTTGGCATTTAGATTTATTTATAATGCAAAAATAAATTGAAATAGATTTGCATAGCATATAGGGAATAGATTTTTTAGCGTATGCTTTAATCTACCAGTTTCTTCAAATACATTATTTACAAATCTAATACCATACACTTTATTATAAAACAAGTATATAAACAGTTTTGTACAATGAGATGTGCCAATTTGTGTGACATTCCACGTTAAATGGCTGTTCTGTTCAGTTTAACTGCATGTGGTGTAGTCTATTCAATCATGAGTTTTGGAGAGAGTCTTTCATTCAATAAAATTTTAATTTAGTATATACAAAAATAAAGGAGGGAGGGAGGCAGATCAAATGCTGATGAGAAGTCAAGTAAAATGAGGACCAAAAAAAAGTCTGCGTGATTTATTATCTTGAAGATGACAGGTGGCCTTGGAAAGACCTGTTCCTATGCACCTGCAAGGGCAGCAGCCTCTCCAAGATGTCTGTAAATGCCCATGTTTGGATCTGTTCCAGCTCATCCAGAGATGAAAGGGGAAGAATTCATAGCTACACTTCCCATCAGCAGCTTGGGACACAGTTGAAGCCGAAGTTGGCAAAGAGGAAGACAGCGGACCAGAGCCCAAATGTGCGGCAAGGTTGCCCCCTAGTGGCCAGTCAGAGCGCTCACCTGCATCGCACAGGCTGGCCGGCTGCTCGCTGCCCACAGGAGCAGCCCTTCCTGCTTCCTTTCTTCTGTGCATTATGAGGTTTCTGAGGTAAGGAGTATTGAATGCTTATTTTTGTCATGCGTACACATGTAAATACAATATACAACTATTACCTGAAGAATCTCAGCAGACTACAGAAGTGGTACCCATTATGATGCCATTTAAAATTGAAAAGTCTGTTATTTTAACAAATTTGAGAACTGTAGCAATGGCTATTGGCTCTAATCTTCATCTTGTTGGTTTCCATTCACAAATGTAACCTATTTTTCTACACAACTTCCAGAGCAAACTTACAAAAATGCAAATGAGATCACTTTACTGCTGAAAATCTCCATCTTTCCATCACCCCTAGAAAACCATCCAAACTGCTTCCGGTGTTGACCTCTCCAAGCCCAACCTCATGTCCTAGCTGGCTCCTTCCTTCACTGGGCTTTCTGATATTCCCTGAACATATCGAGCTTGTTTCCATCCCATGACCTTTGCAATTGCTATCCCTTCTAGAACACATTTGTCCTACATCATGGCATGGCTTGTTCTTCCCAAAGTCACTGTCTAGCCTGCTTAGTTCCTCCATAGCACATAGTCCTTGAAATTTTATTATACATTTGTTTCACTTGTTTGCTTATTGTCTGTCTCTGAATAGAATATAAACTCCCATAGTATGGGGATTCTGTCTGCTTGTTCCGTGCTGTGTCCTTAATGCCCACTGTTAGGGCACAGAGCAGGTGTAATGGCACCTGGCACAGAACAGAAAATAGAACAGGGCAGCTGGATCATTAGGAACAGGGGGAGAATGGTATGAAATAGAGTTATGCTGTAAACAGGGAATGGTCAGATTATTGTGGGATTTATAAGGTAAGGAGTATGGACTTTGTCCAAAGTGCAAGCAATTGAAGAGTTTTAAGCCAAGAAGAGAACATGATCAGATTTGAGTTTTCCAAAGATCACACAGGCTGCTACAGTGCAGGGGATGGGGTAAGAGAGACAACGGCACTGGTCCATGTTCTCACATGTATACTTACGTGTGTGCACTTCTGTACTCTGGATTCCTCGAAGGGGGAGTTCCTGGCCAAGAGGTAAGCACATCTGACCTTTAGATACGTATCCAGATTGCTTAGATTTCACCTCTCTGAAGAGCCTTCTATCACCCTGCCATCTAGGTATGCTGACCCCTGTTCTTCACTCTGTGGCCCCCTATTTATTTTCTTCTTAGCCCTGATAATGGTATATAAGCTCTTATATTTATTTACTTTTTTATAATTTGTCTTTTCCATGAAGGCAGGACTTGTCTTATTCACCATTATACTCATCACCTAGGGCAGTGCCTGGCATAGTAGATAGACAGACAGCAAGTGATGATCTATTGAATAGATAATTGCCCTTCAAAGAGTCTGAACAAATATACACTTTCAGCAACAAGATTTCAAAGTCTGGTCCCCAAATTATTTAACCCCAAATGATATTACTACTCTTTTGGAGAGGGGCAAATGTAAGTGATATTTGGATATATTATTGCTTATTTACATTATGTAATTAAAACAACAATGTGGTCTCTTTATACGCTAACTAGAATAGAAAAAACAAACAAACAAACAAAAGAAACAAAAAGATGACAATATCACATATTGGAAGAATGTGGAACAACCAGAATTCTTGCACATTGCTGGTGGAATATAAGATGATACAACTGCTGATTTATATGCTGATGAATGAAAACAACATTTTTAAAAACTCTCTTGCACTGCTGGAGGGAATGTAAATTGGTACTGCCACTATGGAAGACCATATGGAGATTCCTTTAAAAACTAGGAATAAAATCACCATATGACCCAGCAATACCACTTCTAGGCATATACCCTGAGGAAACCAAAACTGAAAAAGACACATGTACTCCAATATTCACTGCAGCACTGTTTACAATAGCTAAGACATGGAAGAAACCTAGATGTCCATTGACAGATGAATGGATAAAGAAGCTGTGGTACATATATGCAATGGAATACTACTTAGTCATAAAAAGGAATGCATTTGAGTCAGTTCTAATGAGGTGGACGAACCTAGAGCCTATTATACAGAGTAAAGTAAGTCAGAAAGAGAGAAACAAATATCATATATTAATGCATATATGTGGAATCTAGAAACATAGTACTGATGAACCTATTTGCAGGACAATGGAGATGCAGACATAGAGAATAGACTTATGGACAAGAGTTGGGGAGAGGAAGGAGAGGGTGAGATGGAGAGAGTAGCATGGAAGCATAGGCACTACCATATATAAAACAGATAGCCAGTGGAAATTTTGCTGCATGATCCAGGGAACTCAAACCAGGCTCTGTAACAACTTAGGGGGGTGGGAAAGGGTGGGAGGTAGGTTCAAGAAGGAGGGGACAGGAGGCAGTCCCAAGATGGCAGAGGAATAGGACAGGGAGACCACATTCTCCCCCACAAATTCATCAAAAGATCATTTGAATGCTGAGCAACTTCCACAAAACAACTTCTATAAAGCTGGTGGAGGACACCAGGCACCCAGAAAGGCAGGCCATTCTCTTTGAAAGGAGGTAGGATAAAATATAAAAGACTAAAAGAGAGACAAAAGAGTGAGGGACGGAGACCCATCCTGGAGAGGGATTTGTGAAGAAGTTTCCATACAGTAGGAAACCCTCTCACAGGTGGGTCTGTGGGGAGTTTTGGAATCTCAGAGGGCAACATACCCGGGAGGAAAAAAAACCCCACAGAATACACGCCTAACCACAACTGCCAGCGGAGAAATAGCCCAGATGCTTGCGTCTGCCACCAGCGAGTGGGGGCTGGACAGGGAAGCGCGGGCTGCATAATCCGTGCTTAGGGTAAGGCCTGGGCCTGAATGCCCTGAGGACAATC
This sequence comes from Giraffa tippelskirchi, assembly GCF_054371585.1. Taxonomy (NCBI): domain Eukaryota; kingdom Metazoa; phylum Chordata; class Mammalia; order Artiodactyla; family Giraffidae; genus Giraffa; species Giraffa tippelskirchi. The sequence continues at coordinate 216,598,470 of NC_137275.1, forward strand.
TGAGGGAGCTAACAACCCAGACTGTGGGATCACCAGAGAAAAAAAATAAAAGAGAACTTTCCTGCAGAAGGTTCTAACGCTCAGCCTGGCCCACTCACAGAACAAAGGGTTGAGCGAATACCAACGGAGAGCTAGCCCGCAGTGTGCAGGCCCCTCCTTCCCCACCAGAGGCAGGGAGGCAGGCGGGGGACAGCCAGAGCCAGAAGGCAAGGGGCCGCTCCAATCTTGGCCCCAGAGAGGGCATCCTCCACCAAACTGGGAGCAGGCTCCAGGTTGCTAACCATGTCCTCCTGGGATCCTGGATGGGTGACATCTGCCAGGAGGGTCGCAGCCTGAGGTCAGCTCCCCAGAGAAGACACACGGCACACTGAGACGGTGCTCTCATGGCACACCCAGGAAACTGAGCGGCTGGGACCGGGGAGGTGATGAAGACGCATGGCCCACCTGGGAAAGTGCCCACCTGGGATAGTGCGCTGGCCAAACACCTGGTTGCCTGAGCTGCTCAGACCTGGGAAGGGCAGAAAACACATGCCCAACCGAGTCTGTCTTTGCAGAGTACCCAAGAAGCTGAGTGGCTTAGACCTGGGAAGTGCAGGAAACACAGGGCCTGCTTCGGACAGTGCCCCTGCAGAGCACCCTGGAGCCTGAGCAGTGTAGACCCAGGAAGCACACGCCACCTTGAGCTGGGCAAACCCAGTGTGGTGCATACACTGCAAGTACTCCCCACACATGCCAGCAATATTTGTTTGCAGTGTCCCTCCCTCCCCACAACACAATAAATAAATAAATGACCACCTTCACCCCCTTGTGTCAGGGTGGAAATTAGACACTGAAGAGACTTGCAAACAGAGGAAGCCAAAATAAACAAAGAAGAGGGAATCACTTGAAGTGACAGGCACAACAGATTAAAACCCTGTAGTTAACATTGACTAAGCATTGGAGGGACCCTATAGACCTTGAGAATGAGTACAAGCTGAAACAAGGAACTCTCTGAAACTGAACTGATCCCACACTACCCACAACAGGTCCAGAAAAATTCCTAGATATATTTTTACTATTATCACTTTATAATTTTTTTAAATTTGAGTTCTTTATTACTCCTTTGATTTTCATTTTTATAACCTACTGTTACTTTGCAAAAAATAAATACCCTATTTTTAAAGCAAATTTCATACATATATTTTTTATAATTTTTGTGATTGTTTTGTGTTTTTAATATTTTTTTTTGAGAGTCTAACTTCTACTCTAGATTTTTAATCTTTGCTTTTTCATATTTGTTATCAATTTTGTACCTTTAAGAATCCAATCTTCAGTTCCATTTTCACTTAGGGGTGTAATTACTGGCTTGATTGCTCTTTTCCCTTTTGACTCTCCCTTCCCCCCACCATCCCCAGGTCACGCCTATTTTCTCCTTCCCCCATCTCTTCTCTACTTAATTCTGTGAATCTCTCTGGGTGTTCTGGGCTGTGGAGAACACTTAGGGAACTGATTACTGGCTAGATTGGTCTCCCCTTTTCACTCTCCCTCTTCTCCTCCTGATCACCTCTATCTCCCTTCTCCCTCTTCTCTTCTCTGTGTAACTCTGAATCTATCTGGGTGTTCCAGACTGTGGAGAGCACTTAGGGAATTGATTACTGGCTAGATTGCTCTCTCCCCTTTTGACTCCCCCTCTTCTCCTCCTGATCACCTCTATCTTCCTGCTCCCTCTTCTCTGCTCCATGTAACTCTGTGAACTACTCTGGGTGTCCCTCGCTGTGGAGAATTGTTTCACCATTAGCCTAGATGTTTTATCGTCTGTGCTGTATGGGTGGAGAAGTCTTGAGGCTACTGTAAGAATAAGACTGAAAGCCAGTGGCAGCAGGCTTAACTCCAAAACTTGAGAACATCAGAGAACTCCTGATTTCAGGGAGATTTAGTAGACAAGAGCTGACCCAAAAGCCTCCATAGCTACACCAAAACCAAGTTCCACCCAAGAGCCAACAAGTTCCAGAGCAAGACATACCACGCTAATTCTCCAGCAAAACAGGAGAATGCACAGCCCTGAGCATTAAAAAACAGGCTGCCCAAAGCCATGCCAAACCCATAGACACCCTCAAAACTCACTACTGGACACTTCACTGCACTCCAGAGAGAAGAGATCCAGCTCCACCCACCAGAACACAGATGCAAGCTCCCCTAACCAGGAAACCTTGACAATCCACTAGTCCAATCCCACCCACAGGGAGGAACCTCCACAATAAAGAGGAACCATGAACTTCCAGCCTACAGAAAAGGCACCCCAAACATAGAAATCTAAACAAAATGAAACGGCAGAAAAATATTCAGCAGGTAAAGGAACATGATAAATGCCCACCAAACCAAACCAAACCAAAGAGGAGGAGATAGGGAGTCTATCTGAAGAAGAATTCAGAATAATGATAGTACAGATGATCTAAAATCTTGAAAACAAAATGGAGTTACAGATAATTGACTCGAGACAAGGATTGAGAAGATGCCAGAAATGTTTAACAAGGACCTAGAAGAAATAAAGAAGAGTCAATCAGTAATGAATAATGCAATAAGTGAGATCAAAAGCACTCTGGAGGGAATCAACAGTAGAATAACTGAGGAAGAAGATAGGATAAGTGAGATGGAAGATAGAATGGTGGAAACTAATGAAGGAGAGAGAGAAAAAGAAAAAAGAAAAGAAATGAGGACAACCTCAGAGACCTCTGGGACAATGTTAAATGCCCCAACATTCAAATCATAGGAGTTCCAGAAGAAGAAGACAAAAAGAAAGGGCATGGGAAAATACTTGAAGAGATAATAGTTGAAAACATCCCTAAAATGGGGAAGGAAATAGCCACCCAAGTTCAAGAAACTCAGAGAATCCCAAATAGGATAAACCCAAGGTGAAACACCCCAAGACACATATTAATCAAACTAACGAAGATCAAACACAAAGAGCAAATACTAAAAGCAGCAAGGGAAAAGCAACAAATAACACACGAGGGCATCCCCATAAGGAAAACAGCTGATCTTTCAATAGAAACTCTTCAGGCCAGAAGGGAATGGCAGGACATACTTAAAGTGATGAAAGAGAAAAACCTACAACCCAGATTACTATATCCAGCAAGGATCTCATTCAAATATGAAGGCGAAATCAAAAGCTTTACAGACAAGCAAAAGCTGAGAGAATTCAGCACCACCAAACCAGCTCTTCAACAAATGCTAAAGGATCTTCTCTAGACAAGAAACACAGAAAAGGTTTATAAACTCAAACCCCAAACAACAAAGTAAATGGCAATGGGATCACACTTATCAATAATTACCTTAAATGTAAGTGGTTTGAATGCCCCAACCAAAAGACAAGGACTGGCTGAATGGATAGAAAAACAAGACCCCTATATGTGCTGTCTACAAGAGACCCACCTCAAACCAAGGGACACATACAGACTGAAAGTGAAGCGCTGGAAAAAGGTATTTCATGCAAATGGAGACCAAAAAGAGAGCAGGAGTAGCAATACTCATATCAGATAAAATAGATTTTGAAATAAAGGCTGTAAAAAGAGACAAAGAAGGACACTACATAATGATCAAAGGATCAATCCAAGGAGAAGCTATAACAATTATAAATATATATGCACCCAACATAGGAGCATCTCAATACGTAAGGCAAATGCTAACATGTATGAAGGAGGAAAATAATGGTAACACAATAATAGTGGGAGACATTAATACCCCACTCACACTATGGATAGATCAACTAAACAGAAAATTAACCAAGAAACAGAAACTTTAAATGATACAATGGACCAGTTAGACCTAACTGATATCTATAGGACATTTCACCCCAAAACAATGAATTTCACCTTTTTTTTCAAGTGCACGTGGAACATTCTCCAGAATAGATCACATCCTGGGCCATAAATCTAGCCTTGGTAAATTAAAAAAAAAAATTGAAATCATTTCAAGCATCTTTTCTGATCACAATGCTGTAAGATTAGATGTCAACTACAGGAAAAAAATTATTAAAAATACAAACATATGGAGGCTAAACAACATGCTTTTGAATAACCAACAAATCACAGAAGAAATCAAAATGGAAATCTAAACATGCATAGAAACTAATGAAAATGAAAACACGACAACCCAAAACCAATGGGATTCAGTAAAAGCAGTGCTAAGGGGAAGGTTCATAGCAATACAAGCTTACCTCAAGAAACAAGAGAAAAATCAAATAAACAACCTAACTTTATACCTAAAGCAACTAGAAAAAGAAGAAATGAAGAACCCCAGGGTTAGTAGAAGGAAGGAAATTATAAAAATTAGAGCAGAAATAAATGAAAAAGAAACAAAGGAGACTATAGCAAAAATCAACAAAACTAAAAGCTAGTTCTTTGAGAAGATAAATAGAATAGACAAACCATTAGCCAGACTCATCAAGAAAAAAAGGAAGAATCATATCAACAAAATTAGAAATGAAAATGGAGAAATCACAACAGACAACACAGAAATACAAAGGATCGTAAGAAACTATTATCAGCAACTATATGCCAATAAAATGGAAACCTTGGAAGAAATGGACAAATTATTAGAAAAGTATAACTTTCCAAAACTGAACCAAGAAGAAATAGAAAATCTTTAACAGACCCATTACAAGCACAGAAATTGAAACTGTAATAAAAAAATCTTCCAACAAACAAAAGCCCAGGGCCAGATGGTTTCACAGGTAAATTCTACCAAAAATTTAGTAGGATAGGATAACACCTATCCTACTCAAACTCTTCCAGAAAATTGCAGAGGAAGGTAAACTCCCAAACTCATTCCATGAGGCCACCATCACCCTAATACCAAAACCAGACAAAGATGCCACAAAAAAAGAAGACTACAGGCCATAATCACTGATGAACATAGATGCAAAAATCTTCAACAAAATTCTAGCAAACAGAATCCAACAACATATTAAAAAGATCATACATCATGGTCAAATGGGGTTTATCCCAGGGGTATGTCAAGTGGGGTATATACCATTGAAGATATAATATCTTCAATATTCACAAATCAATCAATGTGAAACACCACATTAACAAATTGAAAGATAAAAACCACATGATTATCTCAATAGATGCAGAGAAAGCCTTTGACAAAATTCAAAACCCATTTATGACATTTATGCTCTCCACAAAGCAGGCATAGAAGGAAATACCTCAACATAATAAAAGCCATACATGATAAACCCACAGCAAACATTATCCTCAATGGTAAAAAAGAAAGCATTTACCCTAAAGTCAGGAACAATACAAGGGTGCCCACTCTGACCACTACTATCAAATATAGTTTTGGAAGTTTTAGCCACAGCAATCAGAGAACAAAAGGAAATAAAAGGAATTCAGATTGGAAAAGAAGAAGTAAAACTCTCACGGTTTGCAGATGACATGATCCTCTACATAGAAAACCCTAAAGACACCACCAGAAAATTACTAGAGCAAATCAACGAATATGGTAAAGTTGCAGGATATAAAATTAACACACAGAAATCCCTTGCATTCCTATACACTAACAATGAGAAAACAGAAAGGGAAATTAAAGAAACAATCCCATTCACCATTGCAATGAAAAGAATAAAATACTTAGGAATAAATCTACCTGAAGAAACAAAAGACCTATATATAGAAAACTATAGAACACTGATGAAAGAAATCAAAGATTATGCAAATAGATGAAGAAATATACCATGTTCGTGGATCAGAAAAATCAATATAGTGAAAATGAGTATGCTACCCAAAGCAATCTACAGATTCAGTGCAATCCCTATCAAGCTACCAATGGTATTTTTCACAGAAATAGAACAAATAATTTCACAATTTGTATGGAAATACAAAAAATCTCGAATAGCCAAAGCAATCTTGAGAAATAATAATGGAACTGGAGGAATCAACCTGCCTGACTTCAGATTATACTACAAAGCTACAGTCATCAAGACAGTATGGTACTGGCACAAAGACAGAAACATAGATCAATGGAACAAAATAGAAAGCCCAGAGATAAATTCACCCACCTATAGACACCTTATCTTTGACAAAGGAGGCAAGAATATACAATGGAGAAAAGACAATCTCCTCAACAAGTGGTGCTGGGAAAACCGGTCAACCACCTGTAAAAGAATGAAACTAGAACACTTTCTAACACCATACACAAAAATAAACTCAAAATGGATTAAAAATCTAAATGTAAGACCAGAAACGATAAAACTCCTAGAGGAAAACATAGGCAAAACACTCTCTGACATAAATCACAGCAAAATCCTCTATGACCCACCTCCCAGAGTAATGGAAATAAAAGCAAAAATAAGCAAATGGGACCTAATTAAACTTAAAAGCTTTTGCACAACGAAGGAAACTATAAGTAGGGTGAAAAGACATCTTTCAGAATGGGAGAAAACAATAGCAAACAAAGCAACTGACAAAGAATTAATCTCAAAAATGTACCAGCAGCTCATGCAGCTCAATACCAGAAAAATAAACAACCCAATCAAAAAATGGGCCAAAGAACTAAACAGACATTTTTTCCAAAGAAGACATACAGATGGCTAACAAACACATAAAAAGATTCTCAACACAGTACTCTTGCCTGGAAAATCCCATGGATGGAGGAGCCTGGTAGGCTGCAGTCCATGGGGTCGCTAAGAGTCGGACACGACTGAACGACTTCACTTTCACTTTTCACTTGCATGCATTGGAGAAGGAAATGGCAACTCACTCCAGTGTTCTTGCCTGGAGAATCCCAGGGACGGTGGAGCCTGGTGGGCTGCCGTCTATGGGGTCGCACAGAGTCGGACACGACTGAAGCGACTTAGCAGCAGCAGCAGCAGCATGTATGCCCAAAGTTAATTGCAGCACTGATTGCAATAGGAAAAAATGGGATTTGGTTTTATTTAGAAAGAAACAATAGAAGAATAAAGCAAAAGCTTTTTTTTTCTAATGGCTGTGTATGGGGGATGGAGGGAAGATAGAAAAGGAGACAGAATTAGAAACCAGATCTCTCTGAATGTACCTTGCTGTATAATTTTGACTTTGCAACCATATAAATGGTTTTCATAATTGTCAAACAAAGTTAAGTCAGGAAAAGAATCTCTCAAATGAAAAACTAAAACAAATGAGCTCCAAATGTCTATCTAATTGGTAGTATAACCATGATGAAAAGAATTATTTCAAGTGATTAAAATACAATATTTTTGACTCTAGTAGAATAAATAATTATAAATAAATCTTACATGTGGTCAGAAGTTTTTTTTATTAGTAACAGTTTTAACTGTTGTTATGAAACTATGGTACACAGAAATATGGCAGGACAGAGTATATAAATAATTATGCTCATGTCATATAGGAAACAAGATTTTAAACATAAGAAAAAAGACTCAGAAAATCAAAGAAGTTATAAATAAAAAGTCTAGAAGTTTTAAATTTGAAATAACAGTATGAATATAAAGACTAAGGGATTGTGTCGAAAGAGTACACCCTAAAATAGGAAAATTTGAGTACCAAAACTCAAATCATTAATGTAGTACTCTGTAAAATATCATCAATTGTAAAAATTCCATGACTTCATAGAGATACTAAAAATATGTAAACTTCATTGGTCCCTTTTGGAAGTTATTACATCAACTCAGTATTCAAAATAATGGTCAGCAGTAAGAATCAATAATTTATACTGATTTTATGTGCATTTCAAGATAACAGAATAACTAATGACCATTCTCCTTGACTGAAGAATCCTAGCTAATAAATGCTTTTCAATTAAAAAAAAAAAAAAAAGATTCTCAACATCACTGAGACAATACGTTTCTGTTGTTTTAAGCCACCTAGTTTGTGGTAACTTGTTCCATCAGCCCCAGGAAGTGAAAAGGCACATCTTCGGTTTCCTATGTCTGTATTCTGCCCACTCATGAGCTCTACGCTATGGAATAGGCCTTTGTGTATGATGTCCCTGCAAAATTCATACAAGCTTTGTCAATCCCTGGTCCAGGAAGAGCCCATGGGCCTCGGGGCAACTAAGACTGTGTGTGCACTCTAGAGCCCACGTACCCCAACTACTGAACCCATTTGCTGCAATTACTGAAGCCCGCACACCCTAAAGCCCATGCTCTGCAACAGGAGAAGCCACGGCATTGAGGAGTCCATACACTGCAACTGAAGAGCAGCCCTCACTTGCCGCAACTAGAGAAAGCCAGTGTTCAGCAATAAAGATCCAGTGCAGTCAAAAATAAAAAATAAATTTGATGTGTTTCTCCAGTGTTTCTTCTCAGTACAAACATTAAAATACTGAGTAAATGAGTATTTTGCCCAAGGTTTTTCTTGCATAACAATTCTAGAGAGTTTTACTACTGTGAGGGCTCAAGGGTAAGGGATGACCTATGGCTGCAGGCTTTTCCATATTCATTACTTTTATAAAGTTTCTCAGCTGTATATGTTTGCTTATGTTTAGTAAGGGCTGAGCTTAAGCTGAAGGATTTCCTCCATTCATTACACTGGTAGGGGTTCTCTTCTATATGAGTTCTCTGATGTCGAATTAGTGATGTTCTATAGCAAAATAGTTTTTGACATCCATTACACTGATAGGGTTTCTCACCAGAATGTAGTTTTAGATGTTCAGTAAAGTACGTACTTTGGCTGAAAGTTTTTCCACATTCCTTACAAACATAAGGTTTCTTTCCAGTGTGAGTTCTCTGGTGTTCAGTAAGATGTGCATTCTGATTAAAGGCCTTTCCAAATTCATTATACTCATAGGGTTTTTCTCCTGTGTGAATTCTCTGATGCCAGATTAGTGATGAGCTGTGGCAAAAAACCTTCCTACACTCCTTACACTGGTAGGATTTACCCCCGGAGTGAATTTCTTGATGTTCAATAAGATGTGTGCTCCAGCTGAAGGTTTTTCCACATTTGACACATGCATATGGTTTCTTTCCAGTGTGAATTCTTTCATGTTGATTAAGGGCAGAAAAATGGCTGAAAGTCTTCCCACACTCATTACAAGGATAGGGTTTTCTCCAGTATGTATTCTCTCATGATTTTTAAGTGATGACCCATGACTAGAGGCTTTTTCACATTCATTACACTCATAAGGTTTCTTCCCAGTATGGACTTTTTGATGTTGAATAAGATTAGTACTCTGACTAAAAGCTTTTCCACATTCATTACATTCATAAGGTTTCTCTCCAGCATGAATTTTCTGATGTTGAATGAAGGCTGGGTTGTGGCTGAAGGTTTTTCCACATTCATTACATTTGTCCAGGTTTTCTCCTGTGTGAATTCTCTGATGTCAGATTAGTGATGAGCTGTGGCAAAAAAACTTTCCTACACTCCTTACACTGGTAGGATTTCTCCCCAGAATGAGTTCCTTGATATTCAATAAGGTGTGTGCTCTGGCTGAAGGCTTTTCCGCATTTGACACATGCATATGGCTTCTTTCCAGTGTGAATTCTTTGATGCTGAGTAAGGGTAGAAATATGGCTGAAAGCTTTCCCACACTCATTACAAGGATAGCGTTTTTCTCCAGTATGTATTCTCTTGTGATTTTTAAGATTTATCACACAAATTACATTTATGTTTCTCTTATACAAATTTTCTCAGATTCCATTAGTACTAAACTATGGCTTTACATTTAAGTTGTTTCCAGAGTAAGTAAGGTTTCAGGTACAAATGCATCTTTTCTTATAGCTAAAATTATTTTTCATTTATAAGTTACCTTTAAAAAATACTGATAGAAGCAGAATTGTGTTTTAAGCTCCAAGCATTTGTGTCATAATTATGACATCTTTATCTGCTAGAAATGCTGAGTTGTTTAAAAAGATTTGAGCTGAGATTTAATATTTCCCTCAAACTGTTATATTCATGATCTTCCTCTTGAATAGCTTTTCCTTATAATTTAATTTTACTTGTGTTTATCCAACTGGTTATTGAATTCCAATTCTTCTAATGTGTAGAACCATCATTTGAAGAATTTTCTAACATCATGCTGTGACACTATTTTTTTTCCCAAAGCTTTGTGCTTTGGAATTAAGGCTCTGACTTTGGATATAATATGCAGGGTTAAGACATTATTTCTTCCCTCTGGAATGTAAAGGGGAAAACAAAGCTCACCCATCAGTTACAGAAAAATATATATTAAAAATAAACCAGTGTTGATAAAACAAAAATAATACAGTATAGGTTCAGATTAATATGGAAGTTTAAAGAAGGAGAGATTAATATAGATAAGTGTGGTAAAAGAAATGATAGCACCGAGACAAAAGTCATAGTATAATCAAAGATAAAGATATAAGGACTTCCCTGGTGGTCCAGTAGTTAAAAACTCACCTTCCAGTGCTGAGGACACAGGTTCAATCCCTGGTCAGGGAACTAAGATACCACATGCTGCAAAGCAACTAAGCCTACATGCCACAACTACTGAGCCAGTGAGCCTCAAGCCAGAGAGCCTGCCTGCTGCAAACTACAGAGCCTGCATGCTCTGGAGCCCATGCACCACTAGAGAGAAGCCCACACACCACAACAAAGCATCCATCCACCTTTGACCCTACACGCCACAAATGAAGATCCTACATGCCACAAGTAAGACCTGATGCAGCCAAAAATAATAAATATTTTTTTAAAGATAAAGATATAAAAAGTACATGACATGACAAAGAGTCAATGATACTAATTCAAATATATGTCTTCAGAAAGCAGAGGTAAAAATTAGAAAGGAAAAATAAAATGGGATCATATAATTACAACTTCTGACAAACAGAAATACCATATAGTAGGAGGTAGAAAAGATGAAGTTTCCTGTCATAGTAGCAATATGATAAATGTGTTATGTTTTAGATGAAGTGCTTGTTAATTTCATCTAAAATGAATAGCAGAATAAGGCTATCAAATTCAGCAAAGTATTATATAAATGACATGGGCCTGGATTAGGATAAGACATAAGAATTTAGTATGTATTATAAAACATAAAAAGAAAAAGAAACAAAAATTTACTGACATTGATCAAGAAGAGGTTCATAAGTATATTTTATTTCTAGCCAAGAAAGCTGGAATTAATGGTGGTGGTACTAATAAAGGAACTAATAGTACCAGGTATTAGTGGTACAAATGATAGAAATACTGAAGAAGGAAAAACAGGCTACTGAGAGAAAGTTGGTGATTTCATGTTTTACCATCAAGTGGTAAAACTTGACCATAAAGAACTCAAGTGAAGTGGGACATTCAAATAGAGATATACTCTAAGCCGGGAAGCTATGGGGAATTCAAATGAGATATGTGAGCTGAAAAAAATGTATCAGGGAATTAATGACATGGGAGGACTATTTTTGAGGATATCAGAATGCATGAATTCTTTGGGATAAGAAATAAACAACTGAAATATAATCCTCAAAAGGACATGCATTTCTACTAGGGAGGAAGTGAAACTAACAAAAAAAGCACCTGGAAAGAGATTAAAACAGAAAATAATCTAGTGATGTCACACAAGCAAAGACAAAATATCAAATGCAGCAGAAAGCTTGAGCATGGGAAGGACTAAGAACAGGCTTCCATCAAGAAAGAATTCAGGGTTCAGGGGTCTCTTAAAAATAATTTCAGTAGAAAAACAGACAAAGTGCAAGTCTCTCAGTTATGTCCAACTATTTGCAACCCCATGGACTATACAGTCCATGAAATTCTCCAGGCCAGAATACTGAAGTGGGTAGCCTATCCCTTCTCCAGGGGACTTTCTCAACTCAGGAATCGAACTGGGGTCTCCTGCATTGCAGGCAGATTCTTTACCAACCGAGCTAAGAACAGATAATCGGAGTCTAAATTTGAAGATTAAAGCAGAATAGAATTTAGGCTGTTAGGCAGGAGTATGAAAAGTTTGATAATGAAGAGAGAGAATAAAATTAAAAGGTAAATTTAAAAGTATTGTTACATAAGATGTTCTTATAAAAGTAAGACAAAATTTTGAATGTCTAAAATTAGAACTGCTGCTGCTACTGCTAAGTGGCTTCAGTCGTGTCCGACTCTGTGCGACCCCATAGACGGCAGCCCACCAGGCTCCGCCGTCCCTGGGATTCTCCAGGCAAGAATACTGAAGTGGGTTGCCATTTCCTTCTCCAGTGCATGAAAGGGAAAAGTGAAAGTGAAGTCGCTCAGTCATGTCCAACTCCTAGCGACCCCATGGGTCTGCAGCCTACCAGGCTCCTCCGTCCATGGGATTTTCCAGGCAAGAGTACTGGAGTGGGGTGCCATTGCCTTCTCCAAAATTAGAACAAGGAGAGACTAAATTATGAACTAATCATTAAATCAAGATCCTAAAACAAATAGAAAAAAAATGAGTCTAGGGTACAAACAGAGAGACTCATTAATTAAAGAGGACTATCCCTTCCTCTGAGATCACTAAGATATGTGAGAAATGAGGTTGAATGCTGCTTCTACTAGGCAAACTCTGTTTTATACACAGATAAGAGAAGGTTCTCTCCATGGGATTCTCCAGGCAAGAATACTGGGGTGGGCTGTCATTTCCTTCTCGATTCTGTGGGGTTGCAAAGAGTCAGATGTGACTGAGGAGACTTAGCATACACTCAAGAGGAGGCTCGGCACAGTGGACACGAACCAGCATTTCCAAGTCTACCACCTCCTACCAACACTAAAATTAGAACTTCGTACCCACTTCCTACCAACACTAAAATTAGAACCCCTTACCATCACTGCAATGGGCAGATGAACTATTGTTTACAAAGATTTGTAGCTACTTGATTGTAACTTAGTTACCTGATTCTTTCTTGGCTAAGTATTTTGTGACATTTCTCCATTTTTTCCCTCTGTTATCTATTAATATGATTCTTTCTACTTAGCTTCCCTCATAGCTCAGTTGGTAAAGAATCCACCTGCGATGCAGGAGACCCCAGTTCGATTCCTGGGTCAGGAAGATCCTCTGGAGAAGGGAAAGGCTACCCACTCCCGTATTCTGGCCTGGAGAATTCCATGGACTAAGTCCATGGGGTCGCAAAGAGTCCGACGTGACTAAGCAACTTCCACTTTCACTTTCCTACTTAGAAGATAATATTTGATTTAAAAAGCTGATGCTAAGAATCTTGGTGAAGGATATGGGCTTGGGTGTTTATGATGGATCTCAAAGTTGTGTCTTAAGTTGTCTTCAGGAACTCTGAAATATAGGAATGTTGATGCTGTTAAGGCAACGTAATTAAGTTATCTGTGTACAATATTTTGAAGAAAGAAGCAATTGACTGTTTACTAATAAAGGAAATACCTTGTCTCCATGCACAAATAAAATTTAAGATCTCTGCTCCCTAAACTCAAAGACCAGCTCAGATAAGTACCTGTAAATACCATAATCCCATACACTTTGACATCTGAGGAAAAAGCCATGGTATGTGTGTGTGTTAAGTTGCTTCTGTCGTGACTTTGCAATCCCATGGACTGTAGCTTGCCAGGCTCCTCTCCATGGGATTTTCCAGGCAAGAATATTAGAATGGGTTGCTATTTCCTTCTCCAAAAGTCATGGTAATCTATAGTAACTACAAAGCTATACTTAACCAATGAGACAAAGCTCCTAAAATTGTTATCACTTCCTTATATAGTATCTGACAATGGCCTGATTCTTTTCATTACCACAAGATAAAGTCCCACTGGCACACTTTCAATGCCACTGGTTCCTAGAACACCAAACAAATACCTGCTTACAAAGGGCTCATGCATGCAACTACTTATGAATGCAAGAGTAAAGCGAACAACTCAAAATGACAAAGTAAAGGGCTGGGGCTAGGAAGTTGTTCAAAGGGAGTTCAGGGTTCTAAAGTTCTAAATTCATGAGTGACCAAAAGTACTTATTTGGTACCTAGTATGTATCTGGTGAGAGGATACAGAAGCAATGCTGAAGTTTTCCTATTAAAAACACTGAAAGTAATAAATCTTCTATCTACTATAAATATAAAAACATAAACTATACACAAGAGATAACAGAATGTGTATAGATATTGTAAGTAGTCATGCATAAATGGACATGGTTACAACCCTATTCCAACAACACAAGAGAAGACTCTACACGTGGACATCACCAGATGGTCAACACCGAAATCAGATTGATTATATTCTTTGCAGCCAAAGATGGAGAAGCTCTATACAGTCAGCAAAAACAAGACCAGGAGCAGACTGTGGCTCAGATCATGAACTGCTTATTGCCAAATTCAGACTTAAATTGAAGAAAGTAGGGAAAACCACTAGACCATCCAGGTATGACCTAGATCAAATCCCTTATAAGTATACAGTGGAAGTGACAAATAGATTTAAGGGACTAGACCTGATAGACAGAGTGCCTGACGAACTATGGACAGAGGTTCGTGACATTGTACAGGAGACAGGGATCAAGAAAATCCCCATGGAAAAGAAATGCAAAAAAGCAAAATGGCTGTCTGAGGAGACCTTACAGATAGCTGGGGAGAGAAGAGAAGCAAAAAGCAAAGGAGAAAAGGAAAGATATTCCCATCTCAATGCAGAGTTCCAAAGAATAGCAAGGAGAGATAAGAAAGCCTTCCTCAGCGATCAGTGCAAAGAAATAGAGGAAAACAACAGATTGGGAAAGACTAGAGATCTCTTCAAGAAAATTAGAGATACCAAAGGAACATTTCATGCAAGGATAGGCTCGATAAAGGACAAAAATGGTATGGACCTAACAGAAGCAGGAGATATTAAGAAGAGATGGCAAGAATACACAGAAGAACTGTACAAAAAAGATCTTCATGACCCAGATAATCACGATGGTGTGATCACTCACCTAGAGCCAGACATCCTGGAATGTGAAGTCAAGTGGGCCTTGGAAAGCATCACTACGAACAAAGCTAGTGGAGGTGATGGAATTCCAGTTGAGCTATTTCAAATCCTCAAAGGTGATGCTGTGAAAGTGCTGCACTCGATATGCCAGCAAATTTGGAAAACTCAGCAGTGGCCACAGGACTGGAAAAGGTCAGTTTTCGTTCCAATCCCAAAGAAAGGCAATGCCAAAGAATGCTCAAACTACCGCACAATTGCACTCATCTCACATGCTAGTAAAGTAATGCTCAAAATTCTCCAAGCCAGGCTTCAGCAATACGTGAACCGTGAACTTCCAGATGTTCAAGCTGGTTTTAGAAAAGGCAGAGGAAGCAGAGATCAAATTGCCAATATCTGCTGGATCATCGAAAAAGCAAGAGAGTTCCAGAAAAACATCTATTTCTGCTTTATTGACTATGCCAAAGCCTCTGACTGTGTGGATCACAATAAACTGTGGAAAATTCTGAAAGAGATGGGAATACCAGACCATCTGACCTGTCTCTTGAGAAACCTGTA
Organism: Giraffa tippelskirchi; assembly: GCF_054371585.1. Taxonomy (NCBI): domain Eukaryota; kingdom Metazoa; phylum Chordata; class Mammalia; order Artiodactyla; family Giraffidae; genus Giraffa; species Giraffa tippelskirchi. Next base: position 216,613,814 of record NC_137275.1, read on the forward strand.
TGCAGGTCAGGAAGCAACAGTTAGAACAGGACATGGAACAACAGACTGGTTCCAAATAGGAAAAGGAGTACATCAAGGCTGTATATTGTCACCATGCTTATTTAACTTATATGCAGAGTACATCATGAGAAACGCTGGGCTGGAAGAAACACAAGCTGGAATCAAGATTGCCGGGAGAAATATCAATAACCTCAGATATGCGGATGACACCACCCTTATGGCAGAGAGTGAAGAAGAACTAAAGAGCCTCTTGATGAAGGTGAAGGAAGAGAGTGAAAAAGTTGGCTTAAAGCTCAACGTTCAGAAAACTAAGATCATGGCATCTGGTCCCATCACTCCATGGGAAATAGATGGGGAAACAGTGGAAACAGTGTCAGACTTTATTTTTGGGGGCTCCAGAATCACTGCTGATGGTGACTGCAGCCATGAAATTAAAAGACGCTTACTCCTTGGAAAGAAGGTTATGGCCAACCTAGATAGCGTATTTAAAAGCAGAGACATTACTTTGCCAACAAAAATCCATCTAGTCAAGGCTATGGTTTTTCCAGTGGTCATGTATGGATGTGAGAGTTGGACAGTGAAGAAAGCTGAGCGCCGCAGAATTGATTTTTTTGAGCTGTGGTGTTGGAGAAGACTCTTGAGAGTCCCTTGGACTGCAAGGAGATCCAATCAATCCATCCTAAAAGAGATCAATCTTGGGTGTTCATTGGAAGGTCTGATGTTGAAGCTGAAGCTCCAATACTTTGGCCACCTCATGCGAAGGGTTGACTCATTGGAAAAGACCCTAATGCTGGGTAGGATTGGGGGCAGGAGGAGAAGGGGACGACAGAGGATGAGATGGTTGGATGGCATCACCGACTCGATGGACATGGGTTTGGGTAGACTCCGGGAGTTGGTGATGGACAGAGAGGCCTGGCGTGCTGCAATTCATGGGGTCACAAAGAGTCGGACACGACTGAGCGACTGAACTGAACTGAACTGAACAACCCTATTGATGGCAGCAATACATGTAAAGAAATATGGATCAATCAAAAGTAAAGTGACGGGAATAGAACACAGAAAAAAAGAGATGCAAAAAATGGAGTCTGTTACTATTCATACACAACCTGGAGGAGAAGAGATGAGCATCAAATATTAGCTAGATCTGTTTATCTCAGTAAGCAGGTAGAGTTTATTGTGGGGCTAGAACTAACAAGATAATATCTAAGACCTTCACAAATTTGCATCCCACAATTAACTCCCTTTAGGATAATTTCACTCTTGCCAAGCAGTATTAGGTTTTGCATCCACAGATTTAGCAACCATATATCAAGTAGCATTTACTATAGAAAAAAGATCTGCATATAAGTGGACCTATGCAGTCCACTGCAGTCTGCAAAGAGTTGACTCACTGGAAAAGACCCTAATGCTGGGAAGGGTTGGGGGCAGGAGGAAATGGGGATGACAGAGGATGAGATGGTTGGATGGCATCACCGACTTGATGGACATGGGTTTGGGTAAACTCCGGGAGTTGGTGATGGACAGGGAGGCCTGGCGTGTTGCAATTCATGGGGTAGCAAAGAGTCGGACATGACTGAGCGACTGAACTGAACTGATACAGTCCAAATCTGCATTGTTCAAGCTGATATATATATCAACTGATGTTGATATATATGTACACATATGTACATATATACATATGTGTATAATTTTGGACTCCCCCCCCTTTTTTTTCCTACTAAGCTACTCCTATGCCAATACTATACTATGTCAATTACTGTTATTTTTGACATAAGTTTATCAGGTAGATAAATTCTCTGTGAGTGTTCTTTACAGAAATTTTTGGGCAATTTTTTGTATTTTAAGTATCAGGTGAAGTTCAAAATAAATGTGACCACTCCATTCTTAAAAATCCTGTCGGGGAGTGGGGTTGGAGATTAAGAATTACACAACCATCCATGATGGAATAAAAGAAACTGGATTCACCCTCTTATCTTAAAGAACTCAGAAACTGGACAACAACATATAAAACAATGGTTTTAAGACACTGAATAACAGTACAGAACCATGATACTTGAAAAATAGATTCAGTGAGCTCTACGATTGCCCCAGTCTGCATCCTGGAGGAAGACTTCAGGATAAAGTCTCAGGGAGGAATATTTCAAAGAGAGTCCAGGGGCTCACTGACTTGAGGAGAAAGAGATCAGATAACAGGAAGGCCGAAGAGTTTACAGTATTCAAACCAGATTACTCAACAGGAATGAGCTGCACAACAACATATAAAAATAATATATGAAAAAGCAGAGTTTATGTCAGGAATGTAAGTTGGATTAATGTTTAAAAGTCAGGAAATAAAACTACTAAAAGAATAAAAGGAAAACCCACATGCCACAGATGTAGAAAAAAAGCACTTGATAAAATTCAATATGCTTTCATGATAAGAAAGCAAAAAGAAACCTCTTAGACTAGGGATAAAAAGGATTTTTTCAAACTAATAAGGGATATCTTATTAATAGTGGCGGGTGGGCTCAGTAGTTGTGGTGCATGGACTTAGATGCTCTGCAGCATGTGGGATCTTCCCAGATCAGGGATCAAACTTGTGTCTCTTGCATTGGCAGGCAGACTCTTTACCAGTGAGCCACCAGGGAAGCCCTTTAAAATAATAATAATAATAATAATTTTATTTATTATAAGTTTTGTTTTAAATAACCCTAAGTATTTTAAGGAACTTAACAGGTTAGAATAGTCTTCTATATTTGCCATTTCTGATGTTCTTTAATGCTTCCTTGAAGAACCAAGTTTCCATCTGGTATTGTTTCCCTTCAGTCTAAAGAAATTTATGGTATTTGGGGATAAATTCTCTTAATTCATTTATCTAAAATGTCATTATTTCACCTCCATTTTTTTAAAGGATATTTTTGCTGGCTATTGAATTCAAGGTTGAGGTTGAAGGTTTTGTTTGTTTTTCTACAGCATTTTAAGGATACAGATCCACTGTCGTCTTCTGGCTGCCGCAGTTTTTGATGGTAAGTCACCAATCATTAAAATTGCTTTTATCACATAAAATGTGTCATTTTTTCCTCTGGGTTCCAAGATTTTATTTCTATCTTCAAGTTCCAGAGAGTGTTTAGGATGTTTCTAATCATGGTTTTCTTCATTTTTATCCTATTAGGAGTTTGCCAAGATTCTCAAATCAGTATATTTATATCATTTACCAAGCTTGGGGAAATAGCCATTATATCTTCAAATATTTAGTATGTCCCATTCTCTCCTCACTCTCCTTTTGGGACTTCATCTACATATATGTAAGACATTTTTTTTTTGTCCCACAGGTCACAGGTTAATGACTTGTCATCATTTTTCTCTCCCTTGTTTGATCATTTCTACCGATCTATTTCAAGTCAATGACTCTTCCCCTGTAACTTACATTTGGTACATTTACCTTGTGAATTTTAAATGTCAGACATTGTGTTTTCAGTTCTAGAATTTCATTTTGGTTTTTCTTTAGTTTCCATTTCTTCCCTGAGTTAAAAAATCTTTATTCATTTGGAGCATATTTTATTTCATTAAGCATAGTTATAATATCTATAATAATATCCTCGTTTGCTATTCCAATTTCTGGGTTGATTGTCTGTTTTCTTGAAATGGGGTCTCATTTTCCTAATCTGAATTTTCTTGTATCCTAGATATCACGAGTGATAAATCATGGCAATTCAGGATTCTGTGTATTTCTTGGAGAAGTGTTAATGCTTTTGTTTTATCAAGTAATTAACATTGTTGAACTCAAACTTTAAACTCTGTCTCTGCAGTAGCAGCACAGAAGAAAGCTCAGTTCAAAAGACAAAAAGATAGTAGTCATGCCATACATGCACGGTTTAGGTGTCAGCTGGAGACTAGGGCAGAGTTTATTCACTTAATTTGAGGTCCCCCTCTTTGTGTCTCTTTTCTGGGATTCTCCCCTCATTTTCCAGTAGCTGTGGTTGCTATAAACTCAGTCTCGTCGTTTTTCATATTAAACAAACAAAAAAACTGTGTGTTTTCTCTCAAATTATCTTCCTCTGCCACATCAAATTCTATCTTATGAGGGTGTCATACTTTATTTAATCAATTAATTGGCAGTTAACTGCTTTATCCAACTTCTCTGTGTTCTGTGATCATTATAGCACACCTTAACTGTGTATCACAGAACAGATCCCTGGAACTTGGAGTGAAGGGTATACTGTCAGATTTACATTTAAATAAGTTGTACAGACTTGACTATGAAAAGCAGTGTATGAGAGATCTTTTTTTTTTTTTTTTGCAAACCATGTGTCTCAGCCAAAAAAAAAAAAATTTTTTTTTTTTCAAATGTCTTACTTGGAAAAGGAAATCCTTTAAAAAAAAATAAAAATGAAAATCATCTCTTTACTACACGCCTCCTCACCAGAGAGGATGCCCATACCCTTTTTCTCAGAGTATGTATTTCTGCCTTGCTTCTGACTTAAATAAATAAACTGCTTGTCTGTGTGCTCTCCCATTAAAAAAAAAAAAGAGAGAGAGATCTTGCTTTCTACCTCTCTTGTAAACCTGATTATTTAAAATTTTTGATTTAATAGAAAATTTTCTTACTTTTTCCTCTTCTGTATGTTCAGCATCTTTCTCTTTCCACAACTTCAGATTCTAAAAGATATATGTCTGGAAAGCTCTTTCATCATATATATATGACTTGCCTTTGCTCTCTTCTAGACTGTGTCACCGCTAAGTGAGATTGAGCTCACTCCATCACCACTACCATCAAATTTAAAATTGCATTCTCTTACAATTGCATTCCCCTTCTCTGTTTTGCCCTTTGCCATACCACTTGTCACCCTCTGTCATGTTCTGTATTTCACTTACGGTTTGAACTGTGTGGGTCCAATTATACATGGATGTTTTTCAATAAATATATACAGTATTACACAATCCATGGTTGGTTGAGTTCTTGGATATGGAGGATTTGGAGGGCCAACTATTGGACTTAAGCATTCTCAGATTTTGGTAACTGTGGCTGGTCCTGGAACCAATCCCCTGTGGGGCGACTATATTTAGATTTACTGCCGGTCTCCCACTCTAGAATTAAGCTCTCTGAGGACAAGATTTCTTTCCTTCTTGTTTTGTTGACTGCTATGTCCCTAAGATTTCTAACAGTGCCCAGCATATAATATATACATGATCAAAATTTCATCAAGAAATAAATGTTTGAAAACTGTTAATATAATAACTAACTCCATGGATATATGCCCTTCCTCTTCTTTATATTGAAGAAATATTTCAGGAACATTTTTAAATATTTTAAAATTTTACTTAAACAATTATTCAGATTAGTGATTCTCAAAGTGTGGTCCCCAGACCAACAGCATCAGCATCTTCTGTAAACTTATTTAGAATGCAAATTCTCAGGCCAGATCACAAACCTACTGAGTCAGAAATTTTGTGGGTGGGGCCCATTTCTAAAGTCTTTCTATTAACAAGCCTTCTAGGCCATTATGATACCTGCCCAACCAACTGTATCACTGATTTGGACTCACATCTATATGTCTATTTTCTTTCACTGTTTGCCTCTAGTCATTTTCAAACATTATTTCCTCATTCATTGATGCTAAATTTTAATTCGTTTTTTACTGCACAGGATGACTTTCAGCATTCATTTTTAATATTCAGGCACACTATACTCTTGACCATCCCAGGTGTGGCACTAAGAGTTCTCCAAGAGATGTAGGAAAGTTAATCTAGTCATACATGCAACTGCTTTATTCTTCTAAAAAGTGAGAGTTTTTACAGCTCTAGACAGTGATGAATTCATTCTGCTTATAGTGCCAGATTTTCATTTGGTAATAAATTACTGATGGAAATGACTTTTAGATTTCATTTTCTTCACCTGAGAGTAAATAAGTTACTTGGTAATGAGTGCATAATATTCATGAGTTGATCTTTCAATACATGCATATGCACATGTACACACACAAACACAAGTTCTATTTTAAATATGTATACCTTTTAATTCTCAAAAAAAATGAGGTCAGTAAGGCAGCCGCTGGGACAGGAAATATTTGCAAAGATAGCATTTAACCACATATTATTAAGGGTCTATAATTATGCTAGACCAGTACCTATTTATTTGAAATATTTATTGAGAAGTATTGACCATGACTAGAGAAGTCTTTCTTACCAACTCATGTTTATTCTGAGGAACAAATCAGGTAATGTAGTGAATGTGGTATGAAAAATGTAAAAGATGACATATATACCAAATATTATTATTATCTTATATTACAAAACCATTTTTTGTCCTTATGTTACTGTTTTTAATGGAACAACTTACATTTCAGAACAGTTCAGCTGTATTTTTTAATCTAACTCATGAGGAAAAATAGGAAAACAGGTTTCCTGTGCAAACTCAAATTGATTAACAGTACCTTCTGTAATGCATGCTTGAGAATATTCTGAGGCCAAGTCTAGATTCATTCAGAAAGAGTGCACTGATCCATTCACAAGGTCTGCTATTGGGCAAGAACAGGAAGTAGTGCCATTTGTTGCAGTACATCTGAAATCCCAGATTGAGGTATTTGTGTAAAAGCACTTTGAATATGAGATAAAGTGGAGTGATTGTTCAGAAAATCCCTTTTATTCAGCTGCAATCATAGTTCATCTTCAGTCTTTAAAATTATAGTAAATAAAAGAAACAGCTCCAAGTAATAGAGTCATTATTTTAATGAAAGACTATGTTTGATAAGAAAAGCCTTTGTGAATTCAATATCAAATTTAATACCATATCCTCATTTATGAATAAGCCTAGAAACTTTTACTTAGTCAAATCACATCATAGAGTAGTTTCAGTGAAAATTTTCATTAGTGTTGATTTATACATATTAAAAGGATTTTAATTGTGAAAATAATATATGTACATGATTTTAAAATTTAACCAGTATACAATAAAAAGGAGGTCTCTCTCCCATCCCAGACCTCATTCCTATATGCCTGTGCCCAAAGGCAACCCCTAAGTTTCTTCTGTGTTTTTTCAAACCAATCTATTTACATAAAAAATATGTATATACACACATACACATACATACACACAGATAAATATATGTATACAAACATATTAATACATACATACACACAGACAGACATGCAAACAGAAACACCCTTTGTACACACATGGGAACAAACTATATACATAGTTGAGCAACCTGCTTTTTTCACTTAACAATGTATCTTTGATAGCATTCCCTATTGGCACCTGTGTGTCCTCAGCTGATTTCTTTCATTTTCTCTTAATTTTGCATTAACATTTTTATATAAATAATAATCCTCTTATAAAGTTTTCTGATAATACAAAGACCTGTGTGATAGCATCAAAGATGAAACTTATACCAACAGTCACAGATGTTTATACATGGCACTAAACAGATATGCAAACTTAATTCTCATATACGGTGCTTAAGGACACAATACTCAAGCCACTGAGGAATTGTCAGAATATGTGATCTGGTTCTCTAGTGTCCTGATTATTTAATTTATTAACAATTTTTAAAGCTATATATTTCAGTCTGAATATATAGATCATTTATAACAATATTTTATATAAATGGTTTAGTATCAAATTTAAACTCTCCATCCATTTCTTCTATGTGAAGATTCATTTTCAAATTCTCTCATGTGTAACAAGGTGTGACTTCTTATTAAAGGCTTTCTAACATCCTTTACAGAGAAGGCAATGGCACCCCACTCCAGTACTCTTGCCTGGAAAACCCCACGGACGGAGAAGCCTGGTAGGCTGCAGTCCATGGGGTCACGAATAGTCGGACACAACTGAATGACTTTACTTTCACTTTTCACTTTCGTGCATTGGAGAAGGAAATGGCAACCCACTCCAGTATTCTTGCCTGGAGAATCCCAGGGACGGGGGAGCCTGGTGGGCTGCCATCTATGGGGTCACACAGAGTCGGACACGACTGAAGCGACTTAACAGCAGCAGCAACATCCTTTAAGTTCAGATACTTATAAGTTTAAATAAAACCTTTTGTTCAGATTTCCCACACTAATTTCACTCATGAGATTTCCCTTCTGAATGAGTTTTCATATGTTTGGTAAGGGATGCATTTTGTTTGAAGGCTTTTCCACATTCATTACATTCGTAAGGTTTCTCTCCAGTGTGGGATCTCTGATGTATTACAAGCTGTGACTTTGCATTGAAGGCTTTTCCACATTCATTACATTCATAGGGTTTCTCCCCTGTATGAGTTCTCTGATGTACAATGAGGTGTGACTTTTGGCTAAAAGCTTTCCCACATTCATTACATTCATAGGGTTTCTCCCCAGTATGAACTCTCTGATGTTGAGTAAGACCTTCAATTTGTTTGAAGGCTTTCCCACACTGATTGCATTCAAATGGACTTTCACCTGTATGAGTTCTCATATGGTAAGTAAGAGATGAGCTATGCCCAAAGGCTTTTCCACATTCATTACATTTATAGGGTTTCTCTTTAGTATGAGTTCTTTGATGTATAATGAGGTGTGACTTCTTGCTGAAAGCTTTCCCACATTCATTACATTCAAAGGGTTTCTCACCTGTATGAATTCTCATATGTTTAGTAAGGGATGAACTATACTTAAAGGCTTTTCCACATTCATTACATTCATATGGTATTTCACCTGTATGTGTTCTCACATGTTCAGTAAGAGATGAGTTATACCTAAAAGACTTTCCACATTCCTTACATTCATAGGGCTTCTCCCCTGTATGAGATCTCACATGTTGCATAAGGTTTGAGCTATGTCTGAAGGTTTTCCCACATTCAGTACATTCATAGGGCTTTTCCCCAGTATGAACTCTCAGATGGTCAGTGAGAGCATGTTTATGACCATGGGCTTTGCCACACTGAACACACTCATATGGTTTTTCTCCAGTATGAGTTCTCTGGTGTACAACAAGGTGTGATTTTTGGCTAAAGGCTATCCCACATTCATTACATTCATATGGTTTTTCCCCTGTATGAATTCTCTGATGGTCAACAAGTCCTTGTTTATGGCTGAGAACCTTCCCACATTCATTACATTCATAGGGTTTCACTTTATTCTGAGTTTTTTCATGCTTAGTAAGAGATGAGCAATGGCTGGATGATTTCTCATGTTCTTCTCCAGTTTTAACTTTGTCCTGTTCAGTACATTTCTTGCCAGTTTGAGTTTTGTCAGGCCCATTAGATGAGCTATAGGTAGATGATTTCTCACATTTTTTTCCAATTTGATTTTTGTCTTTCTTTGTATCAGATAAGCTACGACTGAATGATTTCCTATGCTCTTTAACTATATCAGATTTCTTTTCTGCACAGTTTCTTATGTCGCCAGGTAAGTCTAAATTCTTTCCATGTGAATCAAATTTAAGAAGCTTTTTTTTTGAAGGAATATATTTTGTACTCACATTTTTTTTCCGCAATGAACTATGTTCATGGCTCTTTTTCTTAGTTAGAGCTGTTTTCTTGAATGCAGCTTCCCTAAGGATTTTGTTTTGAGATTTCTGGTGGTTCTTTAGCTGGTCATCATCTTGATGGACTTCTTCTAAAGTGAAATTCAATGAGACACTCTTGTGAATCTTTGCACTCTCATATTTTGGAATATAACTTATAAAGAAATGCCCTGTTGTGGAGTTGAATCTTTATTTGAGCCTAGTATCCTAAAGGTCTTGGAAAAGACCTTGATCCTGGGAAAGATTGAGGGCAGGAGGAGAAGGGGATGACAGAGAATGAGATGGTTGGATAGCATCACTGAATCAATGGACATGAGTTTGAGCAAACTCCAAGAGATAGTGAAGGACAGGGAAGTCTGGCATACTGCAATCATGGGGTCAGAAAGAATCAGACATGACTTAGCAACTGAACAACAACAAAGTTTCCTAAAGTGAATGAAATATCAAGTGCAAATATTCCTGTCATTTTGGACTTGAGGGGGAAAGTGCTATAGTAAAGACAGAAAAAGAAAATTGACAATAGTGATTAGAAAAAACTTTGACTGTTTATAAATATGACCTTGCAACCTGGGATAAAAGATGAAATAAACACAAAAAGCAGTGAATAAAAAAGAGATGAAGCTAAAAGAGTTGGTAATTTTAGCTGACACTTTTTGAAGTCTCTCCTCAGCCCAAACTTCCCAGCATTAACAACTGCAAATCCATGCATAGTGCTTGTCTCCAACAGCCTATACTATATTCATCCAAATCTCCACAGTCACAGTCAGGGACAGCTGGCTCAAGCCAAGATGTCCAATAAGAGTATACCTTGTAAAAATCTGGACTCTAGTCAGTTTCCACTGGGTGCTAAATTTTAAAAAGATATAAGACAAGTGTTATAAAGCCATATCTTTCCTATGTAAACAGAAAGTTCATCAGCACAAAGAATAAAGCATATATCCACAGAAAAGCAGAGATGTAAGATCATGTGTCCTCAAAGAGACCATTTACATAATCCAAATTCCTAATGGCTTTCCAGTACTGGCTCTAGTCCCTGGCTGAAGTACCATCCCTTAGGTTACAAAAAGCCTTATAATAAATTCCTCCATTTACTTAGGGTAGCACAAGTAAAATTTTATCATTGCTCCCCAAAGAGCCAAAATAAGAGAAAATAAGTAAGCTCATCAAAGAGTACTGAATATAGGTGACTGAGGGATTAAGTAGAAAAGGATTCTACTGCTCCCACCTACAAATCTGATTAATATAATGACACTCCTGTACTAAAACACATCTGACTCTTATGTTAAAGAATGTCTGACTCTTTGCAACCCTATGGACTGTAGCCCACAGGCTCCTCTGTCCATGGGATTCTCCAGACAAGAGTACTGGACTGGGTTGCCATTCCCTCCTCCAGGGGTTCTTCCCGACCCAGAGATTGAACCCATGTCATCTGCATTTCCTGCACTGCAGGCAGATTCTCTACCACTAAGCCACCGGGGAAGCTCCTTCTCTGAGTTACCTGAAGCTTTTACCATATTATAAAATTCACAGTAATGAGATTGGCAAATAAACTTTATGACACTGGATTTGCAGTGTACACAAACACTTGTTTTCCAATAGTTTGCTCTGGAGCACACCTTCCTGTTACTCTAATTGTCAATTATTAATTTTAAGCTAATTCCTAACTCTGAGCAATTGCTCACATTCTTTCCTCCATACGCTATACAAGTATACGTTTTGAGCTATCTTCTCAACCCAGGCTTCTGTTCTCTGAGACCACTCAAACTGACAGATGTAAGCAGCCATGTTTTTAGTATATGATCCAACTTCTGGTTGCAAGCAACTGATTGGACAACAGTAAACGTCAACCCTAGCTATCCAACAATTTTCCTAAGAACTTAGAATTGAAGCTTGAAGACTTCTGTTAGCTAGATATGGACATTACATTTGTAAAAACCAAACAACTTAGGAGCTAGGACCACCATTTTGGGGTGGCCTTTATCAACTATGGACATGGAAAAACAGAAAAAGTTTCAGGATAGGGATTAAAGAGACTCAAAGGGAGAAACAGATATAAGAGTCCCCATGATTTCAGGGAAAAAAAAAAAAAACAGATATAAGAGTCCCCATGATTTGCATTCCATGGGGTTGCAAAGAGTCAGACACGACTGAGCAACTGAACTGAATTGAATAGCCCCCAAATTAGCAGAATATCCACAATATCTTTTTAAGTTTCTTCCAACTCTGAATTTTCAAGACTCCATGGATTTCTCAAGGCCAGAGGAACCAGTCTGTCAAGTGACAAATGAAGACAATTCATAGTTTTTGATTCATCCATTCAGGGCTCCAGTTTTGGCTATCTTCACTTTTCTTCACTTTGCTGATGCTTGGTGTTACAACTAAAAAATATTCCTAAGTCATTTAAATGTGCATTTTTGTCATTGCTACAGTGACTCTATTCTTGGTTCAAATTCTCACTATTATCCTCGGAGGTTCTTCAAGGAAGGACTATTTTCTATTCCCTCCAATGATTGCTTGTTCTAGTGAGTTCTATGCCTTGGTTTCTGAAGTTACAGTCATCTTAGCTTAAAATTTATGTCTTAATTACTGTCTCAAATTCAGGACAGGCTTATAGCCTTAAATACATGCTCTGCCAGACCAGACTCCCCTAGTATTATCCTACCATTATACCAGTTAACTAGTTAAGAGTCTCCTCTCCTCCCTCATGGTAAATTTCTCTTGTGGTGATACATATCTTTTCCAACTGTCAATTGGGACCAGCCAAATCATCATTATAAGAGGTTCTTATAATGTTACACCTCAAGAGGAAAGGTTTGAGTTTTGATCCCTTTCTTCCCAGGAGGTGATTTGCCTCCATCTCTCCCAGCATCTTTGGGCATTGGAAGATACAGCCTTTGTCATGCTACAGAAAAGTTCTTGTTATACTTTTTCTCTCAGGATGCTTGCATCACTTAAAATTTCCTAAATGAAAAAACAGCTGGCAACTCCAGTTCTTCCTACTATATCTATACCACTACTTTATGCATACTTATAAAAATTGATCTACTCTATGGGAACAAATCTCTTAAAAGTTCTCCATAAAAGTAATCTCTTAAAAGTTCTCCATAAAAGCAATGGTATTTCCCAGCCATATATTCAAACACAACTCCTTTCTGTTTGAACCCAGTTTTTACTTTGTCCATGTAATGTTCTTTCACTACTAAAATGACTATTTACTTTTTCCTGAAATAGTGACAGACTTTATTTCTTTGGGTTCCAAAATCACTGCAGATGGTGACTGCAGCCATGAAATTAAAAGACACTTGCTCCTTGGAAGAAAAGTTATGACCAAGCTAGACAGCTTATTAAAAAGCAGAGACATTACTTTGCCGACAAAGGCAAAAGCTATGCCTTTTGCTAGTCAAAGCTATAGTTTTTCCAGTAGTCGTGTATGGATGTGAGAGTTGGACCATAAAGAAAGCTGAGCGCTGAAGAATTGATGCTTTTGAACTCTGGTGTTGGAGAAGACTCTTGAGAGTCCCTTGGACAGGAAAGAGATTCAACCAGTCCATCCTAAAGGAAATCAGTCCTGAATATTCATTGGAAGGACTGATGCTGAAGCTGAAACTCCGAAACTTTGGCCACCTGATGGGAAGAACTGACTCTTTGAAAAGACCCTGATGTTGGGAAAGATTGAAGGCAGAAGGAGAAGGGGATGACAGAGGATGAGATGGTTGGATGGCATCACTGACTCGATGGACATGAGTTTGAGTAAGCTCTGGGAGTTGGTGACGGACAGGGAAGCCTGGTGTGCTGCAGTCCATGGGGTCGCAAAAAGTCGGACATAACTGAGCGACTGAATTGAACTTAATCGAACTGCAAGGGTTAGGGAGGAAATGGAAATAATGATGGTGGTATAGACCATGGGTCTAGAGCATTTCACAGAGAAAGTGGGGAAATGGAAAGTAATGAGGGGCAGGAGCATCATGCCAAGTGATTTGGAAAGAGGACAGATTTAAGAATGTCTGAATACCTAAGGAGAGAAACTTGATACTATGGGGTCTCAGAATGTGGGTGAACAAAGGGAGAAAAGCTGAGGATATTAGGAAAAGGGGGATAATTTTAAAAAGCATTGCTTTAGAGAGGTAAAGGCTCCCTTCATAGCTCAGTCAGTAAAGAATCTGCCTGCAATGCAGGAGACCTGCTTTCAATTCCTGGGTCAGGAAGATCCCCTAGAGAAGGAAATGGCAACCTACTCCAGTATTCTTGTCTGGAGAACCCCATGGTCAGAGGAGCCTGGTGGGCTGCAGTCCATGGGGTCACAAGAGTAAGCAGAAATGGGATTAGCTAAGAAAACAGTTAAAAGGGTTCACTGCTCTTTCTCAAAACTGAGCAATGGAAAGCCTAGATGAGGAAAGATGGCTATATATGGATGGGTCAGTTAGGCATCTGATTGTCTGGTGCCCAAGGTTTAGAGCTCTGTTTTTCACCATTTTTCCTAACATAACCCAAGTAGTGTAGCAGACTGCATTATTGTTCCTTGTGGATTACTCCTCCCAGCCCCACTGCATGACCATTTAATCCTCCCATTCCTACCCAGTTGAATTTGGGAGTGGAAAGGTGACTTGCTCTGACTAAAGAACCAATAAAATGTTAAGAAGAAAGAGATATCTACCACATCCAATGATTTTTAACTCATCATATGGTTCCACTCCTTTTTTCCCTCTGTAGTGAGATCAGAATTTGCCAAATAGGGACTGATCTTTCAGTGTAGGTCACAAGATAATGTGGGAAAAGACTGCAGCTTGAGCAAGAAACAAATCTTTCTTTTTGTAGGCCACTAAGATTTGGGGGGTGGGGGGGTGGGGTCTTTCTTTAATGGGGCATACCTTAGCCTAAGTTGACTGATACAAGTGGTATAAGCAAATTCCCATAAATCACACTGGCTCACAGCTATAGTGAATCTCATATGAGGACCTCTCATGTGAACAGGGTCACAGAAGGAAGAGATATTAGAATCTTAAGGTTAGAGAATCTTTGTAGTTTGAACTCCTATTCCCCCGGGAGATTTTGATATTTTTCTACTGCTACTTCCTGGTTAAGAAAGAAGAGTCTAGGATCTTTAAGAAGAATTTCAGAATAAATTTTCTTTGAAGAATTCCAAACCTAGGCACCTATGGTTAATTAATGTATGACAAAGGAAGAATGTACAATGGAGAAAAGAGAGTCTTTTCAATAAGCGGTGCTGGGGAAACTGGAAAGATACATGTAAAAGAATGAATTTAGAACATCTTTAACACCACATACAAAAATAAACTCAAAATGGGAAGAAAACCAAATACTATAAAACTCCTAGAGGAGAACACAGGCAGAATACTCTTTGACATACTGCAGCGATCTCTTTTTGGACTTTCTCCTAGAGTAATGGAAATAAAACCAAAAATATAAACAAATGGGACCAAATTAAGTTTTAGCACAGCAAAGGAAACCATAAATAAAACAAAAAGACAACCTACAGAATGGGAGAAAATTTTTGCAAATGATGTGACTGACAAGGGCTTAATCTGAAAAATATACAAACAGCTCATATAGCTCGATATCAAAAAAACCAAACAACCCAATCAAAAAAAATGGACAGAAGATCTCAATAGACATTTCTCCAAAGAATACATACAGGTGGCATATGAAAAGATCCTTAACACCACTATTTACTAGAGAAATACAAATCAAAACCACAATGAGGTATCACCTCACACCAGTGAGAATGGCCATCGTCAAAAAATCTACAAACGCTAGAGAGGATGTTGAGAAAAAGGAACCCTGCAACACTGTTAGTGGTAATGTAAACTGGTACAGCCATTACGGAAAGCTATATGGAAGTTTCTTCAGAAACTAAAAATAGAGCTACCATATGATCCTGCAGACCCGCTCCTGGGCACACATCTAGAGGAAGACATAATGAGAAAAGATACACACACCTCGTGTTCACTGCAGCACTATTCACAATAGCCAAGACATGGAAGCACCTAAATTCCCATCAACAGACGGACGGACAAAGAAGATGTGGTGTATTTATACAACAGAATATTACTCATCCAATAAAAAGGGTGAAATAATGCCATCTGTGGCAACATGGATGGACCTAGAGATTATCATACTAAGTGAAGTCAACCAGACAGAGAAAGACAAATATCATCTGATATTGCCTATATGTGGAATCCAAGAAAAAAAAGATACAAATGAACTATACAAAACATAAACAGACCTACAGACCAAAGGGGAAAGGGGGGCGGGGATAATTTAGGAATTTGGGATTAACATAAATATACTACTCTATATAATATAGAAAACCAACAAGGACCTACTATATAGCACAGGGAACTTGACTCAATAATTTGTAATAACCTATAAGAGAAAAGAATCTTTTAAAAAAAGATATATATATATATATGATACCTGAATCACTTTGCTGTACACCTGAAACTAACACAACATGGTAAATCAACTATACTTCAGTAGAAAGAAAAGATATATATTTTAAAAAATAATAATAATAAAAGTGTGGGGGAAAGAAAGAACTCCAAATTTATCATCAAGAAACTAGGAACTTACTTCCATTGGCTCCTATTTCCTTGGTTCTTGCTATTTCACTTGAGCCACCTTGTTTGGGTCTTTTTCCCTTCCCTAGCCATGGCTCTTCTCCTTTTTCCAACTTGGATATCATGTCTGGTTTGAGAGCCTGATACCCTACTCATGAGAAAAGACAGAAATTGAGTGTTAGAACAACAAATATTCCAGAAATCAATCCCTAACATCTGAGTGTCAGAGCTTGTAAAGGATAAAAGAATATGTGGCTTCAGAAATTTCACAGTGCAATGCCCATGTACCCCATCTGGGTAGATCCTCCATTTTCAAGGCAGGAGCACATGTATTCTGCCTAGTACCCAAAGGGATTACAACTCTTTGATTCATAAAAATCAAGGATAAACTTATCAAGGGCATCAGAGAGAAGGCATCACACTAAGTATAGTTTGAACTACAAAGGAACTGTCCTTACCCATTGAGGTTAGGTTGCTGTAATTCTCCAGCATCACATCCTTGTACAGGCTTTTCTGAGCAGGATCTAGTTGCTTCCATTCCTTCCTGGTAAAGGCCATAGTCACATCATTGAGTGTTACTGATCCCTGTAAAATAGCACATTCCTAGTTCAGTCTAATGCTATCCACATCAGTGAGAGATTTGGACAAGATAATAATGACTTGTTCTTACCTTGTCCATTCACTGTTGGTCATAAAGTTATTTTTTTACTCATTTTTGTTTTTGAGAGACAAAAACCACATTAAGAAATGTCCCTATAATGGAATGAATGCTTGTGTCCCTCCAATTCATGATTGAAACCTTGCCTTCCAATGTGATGATATTAGAAGACAGGGCCTTTGGGAGAAAGTTAGAATTAGATGAGGTCATGAGAGTGGGGTTTTCATGAATGGGAATATTGCCCTTATAAGAGTTATGAGAGAGCGTGCTTCCTCTCTCTGCTCTTTCTGCCAAGTAAGGATCTAATGAAAAGTCTGAAACCTGGAATAGGGCCATCACCAGATCCTAAAGTGCTCTCAGACATGTAGCCTCCAGAACTGTCAGAAATCAACTTCTGCTGTTTATAAGCCATTCAGTCTAAGGTACTTTGAAAAATACCATATGATTATCAGAGAGAAAGACAATTACAACAAACAAACAAACATATTAGAATCAGTCTTCATCTTTATAACTCAACACTACAGATATAGACTTCTGAGGCAGAAGAATTGAGACCCTCGGTTTTTATGAGCAGTCAAAAAATCAATTATGTTTGGAAGCAAAAGTAAGATATTTAGGCATGCAAGTATTTGGAAAGTATATTACCGATGAACTTTAAAAATAAAGGGAAGAAGGGAGGGAGAAATTGGGAATGTGGTAGGAAGAGGAGAGAGAGAAGAGGAATCATTTTTAAAAGAAGGAAAATTGGGTCAGAATAATTTAGAAATTGAGAAAGACTTAATAATACACAAGAGAGAACTATGAATAATAAAACGAGTAAAATGTCTAGTTACATCCAAGTCACTTGATAAACTTTCTTGTGCAATTGTTATGAAAATATCCTTGGACTTCCCTGGTGGTCCCATGGTAAAGAATCTGCCTGCCAATGCAGGGGACACAGGATCGATCCCTGATCCGGTAAGATCCCACATGCCACAGGACAACTAAGGCCATGTGCTCCAACTACCAAGCCCACACTCTGGAGTCAGAGAGCCACGACTACTGAAAGTCACATGTCCTAGAGCCCACGTTCCTCAAAAAAGAAAAGCCACCTCAGGGAGAAGCCCATGCACTGAAACCAGAGAGTAGCCCTGGATCACTGCAACTAGAGAAAGCCTTCAAGCAGCCATGAAGACCCAGAGCAGACAAAATAAATTAATTAATTAAAAAAAAATTTAATCCCTAAAATCAAGAGGTATGATATAAGAAAAATAAGCAGGCATATGATTGGTTGTGGGTGGGGAGAAGGAATTAAATAAAGCATGTTAAAGTTCTCCTCTTTTTAGAATTTTGAAGAATTTTTGTAGAATTTTGAAGCTAATAAATATGTATTCAAACATTTCTGTTTAACATTTAAAGATCACCCCCACTGCCATAAACCACCAATCAATTATCTGCGTGTGTCACCAATCTCTGAGCTCACAAACTTGCAGTCACTGATTCCTATAACTCCTGTCACTAATTGTTACTGGCTTCCCAATCACTGAGCCAGCATGGTCCTTCCTAATTCCAAAATGACTAATCCCAGCAAGCCTTGCATTACTAACAGCAAGACATCTCCGCAGTTACTTGCCCTCATAAACACTCTGATCATATATTGCCACAGGTTCCTCAACTATTGATACCAATGGAACATATTAATCTCCATCTCAGATATGACCCCCGAATACCATCAATCCCCAATCATTGACACCAACAGAACCCTCACACAGTGGCCTTTACAGAAATCCTAACCACTGCCAACAAACTGCAGTACACACTCACCCTTTTTAGCTATTTTCTTCACCTGCTTGCTTTTTTAAATTTAATATTTATTTATTTGTCTGCACCAGGTCTTAGTTGCAGCATGTGAGATCTAGTTCCCTGACCAGAGATCGAACCCTGGGCCCTTTGCATTGGAAGCATGGATTTATAGCCACTGGACCACCAGGGAAGTCCCGTCGCCTGCTTGCTTCAACCAAAACCTACTTGTCACCTGAGGATTCTGCTCCCTTACAGTGTTCCCCAATAGAAGTTGTTTCCCCACCTCCACCCCAATCTTAGAGCCTTAAGATGAAGTAAATTACACTTTCAACTGTTTTTCATTCATCCTTCAAAACCCCTATCTTGTTTAGAGTATCACCAGGCTTTAACCCATTAACATTCTGGTTCAATGATTCACTAGAAGGACTCACAGGGCTCAGCATATAGCTGTATTTATAGCTATGATTTAGAACAGCAAAAAATTCAAAGCAAAATAAGCTAAGAAAAAAGGGCCATGATGTAAAGCACAGAGGAAGCCAGGAACAAATTTCTAAGAGTCCTCTCCCAGTAGGGGGTTTCCCTGGTGACTCAGACAATAAAGAATTTGCCTGCAACGCAGGAGACTTGGGTTTGATCCCTGGGTCGGGAAGATCCCCTGGAGGAGGAAATGGCAAGCCACTCCAGTACTCTTGCCTGGAGAATCCCCATGGACAGAGGAGCCTGGCAGGCTACTCCATAGTGTCTCAAAGAGTCGGACAGGACTGAAGTGACTTAGCACGCCTTTCTCACTGACACACAAAGTTGTCTCAATATCATTCATCTGAGGAAAATTCTCTCTTAATCTCATGTCCCATCCAATATCCATTTCTTTGCTCCCCTTATCAGGGGATAAACTTTAAAACTCTTAAAGTTGTCCATACTTGCTGTCTCTACTTCATTACCTCCCATTCTTTAACTCTCCCACCAGATTTTACCCCTATCATTCCACTCTAAGAGCTCTAATCAATCGAAATAACCATGGAAGTACAACTTGCCAAAGTCAAATTCTCTGTAGTCATACTCTGGGGACTGAGTACTCCCATTGCCTTGAAAACCTTGATGCTTCTTTGACAACACATTTACACAGTTTTCCTCCTACCTCAGTGGTTACCTCCTACTGCCTACCTCATTCTTCTTCTCCTCCCCTCTCCCTCTCCTCCTCCTCCTTCTCCTCCACCAGAACTCAAAACATCAGATTGACCCAGAACTCGGACTTTTTGCCCTCTTTTCTCCCCTACCTGCCATCTCTTCCTAGATGATTTCATCCAATCTTACGACTTGAAATGCCATCTTTATGTTGATCCCTTCCAAATAAGGATTCTTCAGTCTAAGTCTCTCCTAAGTTCTAGATTCATATATCTAACAATTACTCAACATTTCTACTTGAACATGTATGTAATGGGCTTCTTGCCACTGCTCAAACAGAACTATGGCTTATCCACCCTGGCTCTCCTTTAAGCCATCAAATAAGGTCTTCTCCAACACAACTCTTTCTCAGGAAATCCAATCTACCGGTTCCAAAAAGCCTAGGTGTAAATTTTGATTCTTCTTTTCCCTCTTGCTCCATATCATCAGTAAGTCCTACTGGCTCATCTCCAGGCATATTCTAATTCTGATTTTTCATTTCACCTGTAAACCCCAATCATCATCTCTTACCTTTAACTACTGCAGTAACTACTAACTCACCTGCCTGCACCTCTGCACACAGACGGGAACAATTCCATCTCTAACAACCACAGACACCGTAATTGCTGACTCCCGTAGCCATTCCCATTTGCGCCCCCCATAGTCCTCCCCAATCTCCTATACATCACAAAGCCCTTATTTCTGATCCCCGCGGCCTTCCAAACTCTGACTTTTCGGTGACTGCCGCAGGCCCCTCCCTGCCACCACTGTCACCGCAGATCCCTCAAACAACGATTCCCTTAAACTGCACAGACAGCCCTCTAGCACTATTCCTTAGCTCTCTGAGGATGCTAAGATCATCCTCCCGCCCCTGTAAAAGGCCCTTCCGCATCGACTCCAATTCCCAAATCACCTATTTCACAGACTACAGTAACCCTCCAGCCACTGATGACCGATTAAACCACAGCTGACCACCAGACCACCCCGCCCCGTCATTGCGCTCACCGCAGCGCTGCCGCCGGGCTCCGACACAGCCATCTCCAGAAAACACTCGGCCTCTTCAGCTGTCCCGCCACTCCTCCTCCGGTCCACGGTCGCTGGCTTTGTCGGGAACTGGGCGCAGGCGGTCGCCGACATGGCGACCACCCGGAGCGCGGCCTCGGCGGGTCTGGCGGCTGCGATGGCGGCGCCCTTGGGTGTGGGCCATGGGCGCGGCCATGTTGACTGAGGCTCCGCCGTACAGCGGAGACGCGGCTGTCGCGGAGGGGTCAGGAGGTCGGAGGTCCGCTCCCGGGCTTGCTTAGCTCCTCTGGCGGTGGTGAGATGCGCGCAGGCAGAAACCGGGCTCGCAGAGTGCTACTTGCAGAGTGCTTCACTGTGCGTGACACCCCACTCCCGGTACTCAGAGGTTTCAGTTCTTGAGGACAGAATTTGGAGTTGCTTTTCCCAGTTAGTGCAGCCAGCTGCGGGGAAACAAGGAATTGCCCTGACTATCGCAGACTCCAGAGAGCTGGGATAATGAGACAAACTGGAGGGAGAAAAAGTAAATGCCCAATCGGGCAGATGCCATAGATATTTTATAGAGAGAGAACGCTAATCTTGGAAATATATTTCATTTATGGTATTAGAGCAATGAGAAAAACTGACGCACCAAATTAAGTGAGCACATCGCTCCTCAGTGAGAGCCGGAGCTCGACGATGATGTTTCAGTCCAATATTGTAATCAAGCAATTGGAGTAGAAATAATTTCTCATTGGGCCATTTCATGTACAAACGTCACTCATTTAACAGTTATGTGTTGCGCTTTTATCATGTATGCAGATTGGATTGCTTGGGTTTGCTAGGTAATGAGAAAACAGTGGAGATTGAGACACAGCGTTTATTCACCCTCTTGTCGAATTTACAGTGGGGCAGGGGGCTGGTAAAATTATCCCAAATATTTTATTCTTTATTCCTGAGAAATACATAGCCTGTTTTGCACCTTCCACTTATATGTGCTTTAAAAAAAAGAAAACCAATGGAGTAAATTTTAGAATATCTAATTGACTTTATTAAAAGGTTCATGAATGGGACAGCATTTCATTTAGCAAACAGAAACACCATCTGAGGAGCTGTGCAGAATGGAGTATTTTTAAAGGTAGAAAAGTGCTGGGACAGGGGAGTTAGGATTATTTCAAACGAGGTCACTTTCCTTTGAGGGAAAGAAGGGGATGTCCCCAGTCCCAGCAATGCCTTCCTAGTCTTCTGACATCAACTTAAGAGCAAATTATGTTGTAAATATTGTGATGCCTAGAATTCTAGCATGGGTCCCATTCATTATCTCTGCTCCCTAGTGTTATACCTTAGTGAGAACCCCTAACTTTCAGTGCAGAAGGAACCTATGGTTGCATGGAATATTACTCCCATGATTAGATCCCAAATCAGTTGACTTTAAGTTGATAAAAATGGAGATAATCAGAGGGAATATTACTCCCATGCTGCTGCTGCTACTGCTGCTGCTAAGTCGCTTCAGTCGTGTCTGACTCTGTGCGACCCCATAGACTGCCAGGCTCTGCTGTCCCTGGGATTCTCCAGGCAAGAACACTGGAGTGGGTCGCCATTTCCTTCTCCAGTGCATGAAAGGGAAAAGTGAAAGTGAAGTCGCTCAGTCGTGTCCGACTCTTAGCGACCCCATGGACTGTAGCCTACCAGGCTCCTCCGTCCATGGGATTTTCCAGGCAAGAGTACTGGAGTGGGGTGCCATTGCCTTTAGATCCCAAATCAGTTGACTTTTCAGTTCAGTTGTTCAGTTGTGTCCAACTCTTTGTGACTCCATGGACTGCAGCACACCAAGCCTCCCTGTCCATCATCAACTTCCAGAGCTTGCTCAAACTCATGTTCATTGAGTTGGTGATGCCATCCAACATCTTAGCCTCTGTCTTCTACTCCTGCCTTCAATCTTTCCCAGCATCAGTGTCTTTTCCAATGAGTCAGTTCTTCACATCAGGTGGCCAACGTATTGGAGTTTCAGCTTCAGCATCAGTCCTTCCAATGAATATTGGAAGAGAACCCCGTGAATATTGACTTGAAGTTGATAAAAAATGGAGATAGTTGTGGTAGGCCTAATTTAATCAACTGAACCCTTAAAAGTGGCTGGACCCTTCTAGTAGTCAGAAATTCCAAATATGAGAAGGTCTGTGGATGGAGCTACATAGTAAAGACCTGAAAGCCACATCTGAGAACTGAGAGTGGTTTTTGGTCTACCACTAGCAAGACAGTAGGAAATGGCAACCCACTCCAGTATTCTTGCCTGGAAAACTCCATGGACAGAGGAGCCTGGTGGGCTACAGTCCATAAGCTCGCAAAGAGTCAGACATGACTGAGCACGACAATAACTAGCAAGGAGTTGTTACTCCTACAGCTGCAGAGTAAATGATTTCTGCTGAAAACCTGAGGGAGCCTGGAAGCATGTATTTCTCTAGTGGAGCCTGAGATTAGGACACAATCACCCAACACCTGAATTTCAACTTTGTGTACCCTTGATGGGAATCCAGCCATATCATGCTCAGATTTCTGACTTGCTGAAACTCAGATAATAAATTTGTGTTGTTTTAATCCAGTAAAGTTAGTGATAATTTGGTCTGCAGCAGTAGAAAACTAAAGATTCAGCAAAAATTGAAGGATAAATTGCAATTGAGATTCCTCTTCATCTACTGGAAACAAGCCCCTCCCTCTGTGTCCCAGATAGAGCATCTTTGAGCCTCACCATCTGAGTATAGCAATTGCTGCCCCTCAGCTGGTAAAGAATCTGCCTCCAATGGAGGAGACCTGGGTTTGATCCCTCAATTGGGAAGATCCCCTGGAGAAGGAAAAGGCTACCCACTCCAGTATTATGGCCTGGAGAATTCCATAGATTGTATAGTCCGTGGGGTTGCAAAGAGTCGGACATGACTGAGCAACTTTCACTCCTCAAATAAAGTCCTGATTTTGTCCCTAGAGCACAAGCCTAAGAGGTCCACTAATTATGTTTAAAAAAAAAAAAAAAGCTCTCTGCTTTCTATCTCCTCTCAGCTAGTTTTAAAAGGAGACAGGCAGACCAGTTTCTCCAGGCTTTGCTTGAACATTAGTGTTTCCTCACAAGTCCAAACAAATTCCAACATATCTCTAAACAAAAGGCTGTTTTCAACTGTAACAACTCTCCAAGCCCTTGATTCTGAGTAATTGTCTAATTATCCTCATAGAGCCCTTGGGAGGAGGCAATATTCAGAGACAGAACTGGGTGGAAAAGTATAGGCAAGGCAGGGTATGGATATTCTCTGCACTGAAGAGGAGGAAGGGAAGCAAAGAGGAGAGGAGAGAAATGAAGAATGAAGGAGTTTGGTAAGAATAGGTCATGGATTGGGGACCAGGAACATTTCAATTTACCCAGGAAGTTCCATCCTTTCTCTACATGGAAGAGTCAGTCAGTTTCCTAATTCAGAATAAACAGTAAAAGAGTGAATTTTTTTTTTTCTTTTTTGGCTATACTCAGTGGCATGCTGGATTTTAGTTTTCCAACCAGGGATCAAGTGTGTGCGCCCTGCAGTAGAAGCACAGAATCTTAACCACTGGACCACCAGGGAAGTCCAAAAGAGTGAATGTTAAATGTGAATCAACTTTGTAAATATTACAAGGATCAGTGTGTGAATTAAATATTACATGTGAATTTTAGTAAATGTTTAGGCACTTTCAACAGAGTATGATAATTGTCAAATCAAAGAAACCCCAGGAAATTGTCTCTGCTTCAGATAATCTCTGTTACCTCCTCTTGTATCATCAAACTCTATCTTCTATACAGTCTTAGGTACCTGAGTTAGAAACTCTGTTCCCTCCATTAGCCTGTAGTTTGGCTCTTGACTGTGTAGACTTTCTTAGAGTTGTCTCTAGAAAATGTCCTACAATTGGCCTTCTCTAAGACTTATTCACAAAAATAAAGAGAACTGTGTGATCCCACATGCAATGTTTTCTCGTTCATGCATTCGGTAATTCATTTTCTACCTGGAAATATCTATTGCACATCTGTTATGTGCCAGGAACTATGCCAGGTAGTATGAATACAAAGTGGGAAAAATCCTTAACCATGGGTCCCATTTAAAGAGCTTAGGATCCACGGGAGGAGACAAGTATTATTCAAATGAGCACACAGAATTAAAATTAGGACTATGATAAGTGCTGCAAAATGATACATGGTGCCATGAAAGCATGGAGTCTAGTCTTAGAATTATGTAAATCACCCAGAAGAAAGGATATGTCAGTTGATATTTGAAGAATAAACAGCAGTTTACTTAGCATTTCAGATTGATGAATGGCGTATGCAAAGCTTACTGCCGCCTCCCAACCGTGATCTTCACAAAGAAGAATCTGGAACCTTCCTCATCTCCTCGAGAGTCCTCCTGGGTCTCAAAAACCTCTGGCTCCATCCTTGATTGGGTCTCTATCCTCCTCCATTCTCTTGAAGGGACAGGTTCCCTTGGAGAAGATACCTTCATATTTTAAGTTTAAGGACACTGACTGTCACGGTTCTCACTGCCAGGGCTCTTGCCATGCAGCCCATCTCTCATCATCCATATTTATCATTCTATATTATGAAGAGTAAATGATGAAGTGAGACTCAAGAAGTGTGAGTCAGAGCAAGTGGAAAACCTTATGGATAGGCACAACACATCTGGGGCTTCCCAGGGGCTCAGCGGTAAAGAAACCGCCTGCAATGCAGGAGCCGCAGGTTCGATCCCTGGGTCAGGAAGATGCCCTGAAGGAAGATATAGCAACCCACTCCAGCATTCTTGCCTGGAGAATCCCATGGACAGAGGAGTCTGGTGGGCTACAGTCCATAGCATGGCAAAGAGTCGGACACGACTGAAGTAACTTAATGCACACACACACACGATACGTCCAATCAGTGAGACACAAAGTTCAATACAATGTTAAAAAGAACTTCTTTTTAAGAAGACATGACTTCAAGTTTTCATATTGGTTGGTATAAAGGTTGCAAAGGCATGACAGAAATACTGCATGTCTTAACTGAAGTGTTGGTAACATAGGTTCATATACTTTTGTGAACATTTTCTTGATGTGTGCACTTACATTGCTGTGGAATCTAGCATTCTAAGTAAAATCTCTTTAAAGTTGATACAGTGAATAGAGGGAATATGAAAAGGAAGGCTAATGAAAGATTCCAGACCCTACAAGAACACCTGCAAGGACACTTATAAATACACAGACAAAGGATTGTAATATTAAATTATTTATTGCAGTACATGTAGAACATTGTAGTCCATAAGTAAAAATGTAATTTTAATATCAACACCAAAAATCTACAAAGTTCATCATATAACCCAGATAGCTCATTTGATAGAGTTGTTCAAGGCAGATTTCTAAGCATAACCTTGAAGAAACCCAATCTCTGGTAAAACCCAAAAAAGACAATTGTTCTTTGCAGTGGAACCCACCCCTAGGAATCTACCTATTTCTACATCTATCTCTACATCAATCTCTACCTCTATCTCTACATCAATCTCCACATCTAGCTACCTGTAAGTCTTCCTCCTCCTCCTCTTCGCTCTCCTTTCCCTCTCTGTGTCCCTCTCTCTTTCTCATTTCATTTTTTCAAATAAAACAGGAAAATATGGACGGATAAAAAGACACAAATCACATCACTAGGGGACCCAATCTGAACTGCGGGATTGAAGAAGTGTCCTCTGAATGCATCTCCAGCAGACTGACTTCTGGACACGGTGATACATCTCCCTGAGCTGGGATGCAGCAGGAGCTGAAAGCTGGTCGCTGAACACCTTTCCCGAGACAGGAGGATTTCTGTCCTCTGTGGGGGAAACTCGTCGCCTCAGGGTACAAATACCTCCCCAGAGCCTTGCACTGCTTGAGGAATGGCGGGGAGCGCCCCTAAGGCCCAGGCGCCCAGGGCGGGTAGGGCTGCGTGCCCGGAGGTCGGTGGTGCCCGGCGAGCAGGGAATCGAGCGCCGTCAGTGCCCAGTGCAGGGCCGCGCCCGCGTGCGTCAGCTGCCAGGTGAGCCAGGCGCGCTGCGAGGCCGTGGGCTCCGTGCGGTCGGTGGCCATCGGTAGGAAGGCGCCCCCGGGGGCCCGCAACTCATCCAGGACCACATCAAGGGCTCCCATCTGGTTGGAGAGCTGGCACGTGAGCGCATCCAGGGGCGCGGCAGCTTCAGGTGACTGGGTTCTGCGAGGGCGCTTGGAGGAGGTGGGCCTGGACTCCGGGTTGTACTGGCAGCGTCTCTGGCCCCGGGCCCACACTGGCGATCGGAACCGGGCCCCTCTGTGCTGGAGACCCCCGGAAGTATGGGCAGAACCTAGGTAGGAGACAGAACAGGAGGGGTTCCTGTGATGTGCGCTGCCCCTGAAATTTCTCCTCAAATTCAGCATCGCCCCTTGCCTGTCCCAACACCTCCACCCGGCCTCACACCGCACCATACTTGACTCTGCTGGCCTCTTCCAACATCTGCTGGCACCCCGGGACAAGTCCTGGGTGCTTTCCTCTCGGCCTGTTCCCACTTCATGGGCATCTCACCAGGGTCAGAGGCTCTCTCCGCCCTCTGGGGGTCCAGTTTGCCCCTCAGGGCCTTTGCCCACATCCCCACCTCTACCAAGCCCAGCCCAGAAACCTACCTCCTCTGTGGTAAAGTCCTGCTCTGCAGCCGTTTGGATGCTCCTTAGCTCTCCACTGGGCTGGGGGTGGTCGTCCCCTCACCTTCTCTTCTCCACGGCTGTTTCTCTTGTGACTCTCGGGGGAGCTATCCTGGCTTCTGCAGCGCTTGTGCCTGGTGACCTCTGTGGGTGGAGAGGACAGAGTGAGTGTTCCCTGACCTACCTCTGGAATCTGGGGAGAGTGGGTTAGAGAAGGTTCCAAGTCCCACTGCTCCTCCACCGCCATGCCATCCCCTCCCCCAACTCTGGTTTCCTCCAGCCCCCCTCTCCCTCCACGAACGTCTCAACTGGACAGAATAGTTTCTGAGCTGCCTGGCAGGCATGCCCCAGGAAACCCTCTCTCAAGGTCAGACCTCAAGATTGGCATAGCTGGTAGAGCCCCGGAGCATGGGGGATCGGGACTTCACCCTGGGTTTCTCTCCCCCTTTTCAGAGGTGTCAAGGTCATATCTGGCACCGGTTCCTCTGTCCCGCAGCCCAGTCTCTACGGTCTCCCAAATTCTCTCCAGGATCACTCAAAACAGATGTCTGCAAACAAGACTCTGGCATCTTACCTGCTTTGCTCTGAGAGCCCTCTTGTGTCTCCGTGCTTCGTTTCTCTCTCTGTCTTTCTGAGGGATGTCCATCTCCTCCCTTCTCTTTTACAGACAGGTTTTCCTTGGAGGAAATCCTTCCATTTTCCCTGTGGGAGACACCTTGTTTCTGCTGGCCAGGTCTTCTGTCGCTTGCAGCCCCTTTTATTGTGTCCATGTCTCCCATCTGCAGCACACGTCTGGATGCCTCAGAAGTGGACTAGGGAATGACCAGGTGAGCAGAGGGTGTGGCCTGGTATAGCTTCCGGACAGCCCCCTGGGAATCACAGATTGGTCCTCAGGAGGATCACACCCCCGAGGGCATTTGCATGATGAGGTTAGCCTCTTTGGTACATCCCACTGACTTTCTTGGTCCTCAGGACATTGTAACTGTTAATTTCAGAGCATTTTGATTCTCTGCTCTATACTAATGTCCGAGAAGGACAATTTTTTAAAAATTTAAGGTTTTTTGATGAGGACAAGTTTTAGTCTGGATTGAATTTGTTAAAATATTGCTTTGTTTCTGTTTTTTTTTTTTTTTTTTTTTTAGCTGCAAAGCAAATGGGAACTTAGCTCCCCATCAGGGATCCAACCCACACTCCCTTCATTGGAAGGTGAAGTCTTAACCACTGGACTGTAGGGAGATCCCATGTAAGGGCAACTTTGTCTTATTTGTTTCATGCTGTTTTTTATCTATTTGTTTTCAACAATTTTGTGTATATGTATGTCTGTCAGCATGGGTCACTCTATGCCAGGGGTCAGCAAGGTGTTGGTATAAAGGACTAGAAAACCTTTATGGTTTGTTTTACTTGCATTCCCTTTGGCCCCTACTCAGGTATGCTGTCCTGACACAAATGCCACTAGAGACTGCAGCTGAAAAAACATATTTAAGCTCCAAATTACTGTTGTTTTTTTTTTAAAAAAAAAAAACATTGGTTGGACCTCTGCTCTCCGCATCATATCGAATTTTGAATTTAATTTTTCTTATTTTTCTCACTCTTGTTTCTTCTTTTGTCTGGATATGGACATATTTTTCAACTGGGATCAAAAGGTACAAAAAGACATAATAGGTGAGTGACAAAAATAACCTAGGACACAGCTTTGAGAGCATTGGTTCATGAATAATTTGAAGCATGTGATGGATATATTCACTGTCTCTAATTGCAAACAGTGTACTTGTGGGTGGAATAATTTCTGTGAATGAGCAAGAGGGAGCATATGGAGGGAACCACATTGTCTTTTCACAGAGCTACTCTTGTATAAAAACCGCCTCCAGCAGGTCTATGGGACCTCTAGTTAAGGTTGTTACTGCTGATGGCTGAGAAAACCAGCAGAAGCCAATCAGAATCTATTCTTATTAGACTCAAGGTATCCAGGCCTCAGAGTAAAGAGCTGGGTCACATTGAGACCCAGAATGAGAATGTTCACTCTGCTATACAGCTGAAACTAACAACATTATTCATCAGCTATACTCCAATGTAAAATAAAAAGTTAAAAAAGAGAAAAGAATGTTCTGTGGCTGTTGGGGCTTACAGGGTCCTTATCTGTTCTGAGTCTTCATTAACTGATCCTTGGATCCTGAGATGTAGCACACTATTTTCACACTAGTTATCTTTGGACACATATTGATATAAAGTATCACATATTCCTGGAAAGGGTACATGTTACGAGAGTGGGAATTAATTCCAAGTGCTCAAGTGCATGGAAGGCCCTGATCTCCCATCATCCTGGAGTCACTGTTGGGATTGTTTAGGTTTCATCTTTGAAAATAAATCCTTCAAGTGTAATCATGCTGATTGGCCTGGTGCATGCAGACTTACTGAAGTTTTCAAATCCAGTGTGGCTCCCCAAATAGGTTCACACAGGGGAGTCTGTATTCTTTATAATTTTGTTCAAAATATACAAAATTCCTGTACCCCAAAGGCTTGCATTCAGTGGACAGAGAATTTAGATTTCTAGAGATGTTAGACAAAACCAGTATAATGATTAAGGCCTGATGTGCACTCAGGAAAGGTGCTATCCTGTGACCTGAGTGTTGTGATTTATAGTAAGAAATATGTATTTGGTGTTTGTCCTGCTCTGGCACAGCTACTAAAGCCACTGGAATTTCTTAAGTGTGAAAGTGATCAATGGGCTTTGTTATGTTAATGAGGTGACCTTTGGAGAGCATCCCAGTGACCAAAGAATAGGGGCTGCCTGACCTTATCAGAACCCCATGTTACAGGGAGGAGAGAGGAGCTGGAGATTAAACCCATCACCAGTGTCTAATGAGTTACTCACATCTCTGTAATGAAGCCTCTGTAAAAACCCAAAAGGACTGGTCTGGAAAGCTTCCAGGTTGGTGAACAGGTTGCAATTTGGGGAGGAAACTCATGCCCTTTCCCTTTACCTTGCTTGAGGCACATCTTCCATCTGGCTGTCCCTGAGGTACAGCCTTTTATTACAAAATGATAATCTAATCCATAGAAGATTTCTCTGAGTTCTATAAGCAAATTAATTGAACCCAAGAAGGGTCATTGGAACCTCCACACTCTAGTGGATCCACCAGAAGCACAGCTGCTGACCTGGAGCTGTGAGTGCATCTAAGGTGGGGGAGGGGCTGTCTTGTAACCCGGAGCCCTGAACCTGTGGAATCTGAAGTTTTCTCTGAGTACAAAGTGTCAGGATTGTCAGACACCGAACTAGTGTCGGAAATTGCTTAGTGGTGTGGGGAAAACACACTGTCACTTTGAACTTGTACTGGAATCTTACCACCCTTCCCTGGCTCCTGTCACTGCCCACTGCACGTGGGGCTCTTGCACTCATAGGACCCTCTGGGTTCAGAACTGGCAAGATGTCAGGCACTGTAAGGGTCAGGGAAAGCAGACCAATAGCAAGTATAGCCAGTACGGCTGACTCTTCTTTATTTACCATGAACTTATACTTCTCAAAGGAAGATAATTGAATTATTTTCCCATGACTCATTCTGGAATCTGGTGTCTTCTGATGTTTGATTTACTTGGTATCCACAGCATTGGGTCACTTTGCTGTTACTGGTAGCTCCTTTCCTTCAGCTCAACCACCCATCATGAGCAGCAGAAACCCTTTCAGAAGAAAATAGTTTTTGATCACTTTCTCTAAGGCAGTTATGTTGGAACACCAAGCGTTGCTTTTTTGTTTGTTTGTTTTAATTGTCCCTACTCAGAGCATTTCTAGGTAGAAAAAAGACCATCTAGTCTGTGCTAATGTGAAGATAGAAAAGTTTTATACTGGCCACTACATTTCCTATTGAGAGGCTCCCTGACCAGATATCTTGGACCATGTGAAATGAGTAACCTCAAGGAGAATACACCTTTGCCTTTCTTAAGTTTTTTTGTGGGGGCCACGCTGCTTGGCATATGAGATCTCATTTCCTGGATCAGGGATGGAACCTTGGCCCCATGCAGTGTAAGCCTAGAGTCCTAACTACTGGTATGCCAGGGAATTCCCACATTTCTCTTTCAAATTCTACCAAGTATTGGGTTGACCAAAAAGTTCCTCAGCTTTAAAAAAAAAAAAAGACACTTTTTTCATTTTTATCAAGAACTTTATTGAACAAGGTATTTGCTGTTTTGTTCCATTGCTGCTGCTGCTGCTGCTGCTAAGTTGCTTTCAGTGCATGAAAGAGAAAAGTGAAAGGGAAGTCGCTCAGTCGTGTCCGACTCTTAGCGACCCCACGTACTGCAGCCTACCAGGCTCCTCCGTCCATGGGATTTTCCAGGCAAGAGTACTGGAGTATGATGCCATTGCCTTCTCCACTACCTTCTTTCATTTTTCAGGTAACTTCATAATTTCATTTTCCCAAAACTTTTTATCTTTCTGAGCAAAGAACTATTCTGGGTGCCCTTTACAGTCTTCCAGGGAATTGAAGTTTTTTCCAATAAGAGAATTTTGTAATGACTGAAATAAATGTAAATCCAAATGTGCAATGTCTTGTGAATATGGCCAATGAATCAGAACTTTCAAGCCAAGCTATAACAGCTTTTGCAAAGCAACATGCAGTCTTGCATTATCCTAATGGATGATTGGCCTTCCCAGGTGGCTCAGTAGTGAACAATCCACCTGCCGATACAGGAGATGTGAGTTGGATCCCTGGATTGGGAAGATCCCCTGGAGAAGGAAATGACAACCCACCACAGTGTTCTTACTTGGGAAATCCCAAGGACAGAGGACCCTGGCAGCTACGGTCCCTGGGGTCTCAAAGAGTCGGGCATGATTGAGTGACTAAAACAACAACAACCAAGATTATGTATTTTCTGTGGACTAATTCCAGCCGATTTTCATTGAGATGCTGTTTTCAGCTGGACTGATTGGAAGCAGTGTTTGTTGGAATTAATGCTTTGGTTTTCTGAAAGGAACTCATAATAGAGGACTTATTCCAACGCCACCATATACATAACATCTCCTTCTCTGGATGAGACCAACTTTCATGTTGTTGTCAGTGTCTCATTTCACCGGCCCCATAATCTCTTCCATTCCACATTATTGTACAATAACTTTTCTTCGTCCACCACAATTTTATTTAAAATCAGAACAGTTTTATTACGTCTCAGTAGAGAATCACATGTGGGAATGATCAAGAAGGCTTTTTTCACCTAACTTATGTGGAACCCAAACATCAAAGCAATTAATATAACCAGGCTGGTGCAAATTATTTTCAACACTTGATTTGGATATTTTGAATGTGTCTGCTCTCTCCCAAATGGCATAACTTGATTGTCCTCAGTTAATGTCTCCATTTGATTGCTATCAACTTCAACAGGTCTACCAGATCATGGACCATCACCCAGTGAGAAAACCCCAGCAGTAAAATTTAAAAACTACTATTGACACATTTGATCAGTCACAGCACCTTCTCCATATACTGCACAAATCTTTTTTATGCATTTCAGTTGCTTTTTTATCTTTCTTGAAATAATAAAACGTATATACCAAAAATGCTGTCTTTTCTTGCATCTTTGATATTATAATGCCTACACAAAAATTCACCAATTTTGATGTTTTGTTTAATGAACAGTGATATGAGAGCTGTAACATACAACAAAATTGTTTTGAATAAAGTTAAAAACAGCCAGGCCCTGCAAGAGCCATCTTACAGAAAAAAAAGAAAAAAGAAGCTTTTGGCTAACTCAATATGTGAGCAGTTCACAAATTGTGGTCCCAGGACAAGGGCTATCACCCATTTCAGAACTTGTTAAAAATGCAAGTATTAGGCTTCAATCCAAACTTACTGGGTCAGAACACTGAAGGTAGGGCAATGCAATCTGTGTTCCACATACACCACCCCACCCCACCCCACCATGTGATTCTGATTCAGGTTCCAGTGTGACAAGCACTGAAAGAGAATATTCAGATCAAGAGGAGAGAAAGATGTCATTCATTTAAAACTGGTAATCAGCATTGTAAGGGAGCAGTCTGGATCAGGTACTTTTACTATATCTCCCTTTCAGTTCAATTCAGTCACTCAGTTGAGTCCGACTGTTTGCGACCCCACGGACTGCAGCATGCCAGGCTTCCCTGTTAATGTCAACATAAAATAATTTTGGGATGTTTATGCCATTAATGGTTTTAGGGGAAAAAAACAATTTTCTTGCTTGTACACATTTTATCCTGTTATCTTATTCAAGGTGTGAATTCAGAAATTAAACACAAAGGAAGGAACTGAAGAAGGCTCCATCATCGATGTCACTGAAATATTATGACAGTCAATATTTTCTAATCATTGCAGATTTTTAAGTAATAGTAATTTGATATTTTAAAAATTAAGACTTTCCTTAGTGCAGCTTAAGGTTCAGAGAAGAAATCAGGGCAAGCACAGAGATTTCCCAGATGCCTCCTCTCCCCCTCATATGGGCACACCTCCCTCCCTACTGTCTATAGTCCACACCAAAGCTGTACCTGTGTTACAGCTGAGGAGTCTGCACGGACACATTGCAATCATGAGTTCATTCTTGGTGTTGGACATTTTGTGGGTTTGGACCTTAATTTTTTGAAAATATTAATATTAGTAAAATATCTTTTTTTCAGTTGAAGTGTCGATTTAAAATCTATTAATTACTGCTGTACAGTGAAGTGATTCTGTTATACATGCATTTATATTTTTTCACTTTCTTTCCCATTATGGTTAATCAAAGGATATTGAATAGAGTCCCCTTGCTTACAACAGGATCTTGTTTACCCATTCTCTACATAATAGTTTGTATCTGCAGATCCCAAACTCACAGTCCACCCCTCCCCCGCCCACAGTCCCCTTTGGCAACTGCCAGTCTTCTCTGTGTCCACGATTCTGTTTCTGTTTCATATGTTCATTTGTGTCATATTTTACATTGCATATATAAGTGATATTGTATGGCATTTGTCTTCTTACGTACTTCACTTAGTGTGATGATCTGTATTTACATCCGGATTGCTGCAAATGGCATTATTTTGTTCTACTTTATGGCTGAGTAATATTCATTGTGTGTATTTGCCATGTCTTCTTTATCCATTCATCTGTTGATGGATGTTTACTTTGTTTCCATGTCTTGTCCGCTGTGAACAGTGCTGCTGTGAATATAGGGGTGCATGCATGTTTTTGAATTATGCTTTTGTCTGGATATATGCCCAGAAATGGGAATGCTGGATCATATGGTAATTCTATTTTTAGTTTTCTGAGAAAATCCATACAATTTGCTACAGGGGCTGTGCCGACTTAAACACCCACTAACCATGTAGGTGCGTTCTCTTTTCTCCACACCTACACCTGCGTTTCTTACTTGTGGACTTTTTACTGATGGCCACTCGGAGCAGTATGAGCTGGAATGTCATTGTACTTTGGATTTGCATCTCTTTAATAGAGATGTTGAGCATCTTTTCATGTACCTACTAGCCATCTGTATTTCTTCTTTGGAGAAATGTCTCTTCAGGTCGTCTGCCCACTTTTCCATTGTTTGTTGTTGAGTTGTGTCTAGACCTTAATATTATATAATATTACATTATAATATATATATAATGTATTATATATATATTATATAATATTATATATATATATTATATAATATTTTGTGATATATCCTTATAATAATTTAAAGACAAATATAGTTTTTAAAATGTTTTATTCCAAATTACCTTTTAAACATTTTAATTAGATATAACTTTTACTGTGTATAGTATTTTTACAACCATGGTACATGTGTATATGATAACTGAAATAACAATAAACATATCAGGTAGCTTTTCCAATTTTTCCAAAGGGGTACAGCAAAGGAGGATTCCCGGGTTCATGTAGCATCTAATATGCAGTACAGACACAACCCTCTATGAGTTCATTCAAGTTCAACCCCAACTGTTGTGGTCTTTTACAGACCGGAACCTGGGGACTGGAGTCAACGAAAAGAAAGAGAGGAAAAAGAGAGAGAGACAGAGCAATATTCTTCGGGTTACGTGGAAAACCAATAAAGCCCATACACGGGACTTGTACCACTCACGAAGGCACAGGGCGTCCTCTCAAAGAGGTCTTGAAAGCCCGGGTGAGAAAGTGAGCTCAGTAGGCTTCCATGCTCCAAAGAACTAGCCAGAGACAAACAGAAGGAAGCGGGAGACCCAAGTCTCTAGTGGAACAAGGGTATTTTATTAGCAGAAATGCATGCTTATATATCTTCAGTAAAATGATTACTCAGCCATTAAAAAGAATGAAATTCCACCAGTTGCAACAAATAGATAGTCTATTAAGTACAAGGCCACTGAAAAGAGTCGCTGAAGGGAGTCGCTGAAGGGAATCCAGGCAGGTGCTCTTTCCCATGATCTCAGTGCTGAGAACTGCAGGCAGCTCTACTCATTCCTGTATTCCAGGAACTGATAAGGAACAGAGAGTCCTTGACAAACGGCATACATAGGAGGAAAATGCAACATATTGGATCCGTAAAGTTGAACATCCCTTGACATCAACCATATGCAGAGGCAAGCCTTCTGGAAAGAGGACTCATGTAACCCCACCTTGCCACATTTCCTGCTCTCTTTCATCAAATGGAGAAAAAAATAACAGTCCCTCACTGGCCCTGGCTCAAATCTGACTCTGCCACTTAGTAGCAGTGGCCTGAGGACAGTCCCTTCCCTGCTCAGAGCCTCATACCTGCCAAGGATCCAAAGCATGCAGAGAGGAGAGAGTTCAAAAGTGTGTGTGAACCACCCCCAGTACTGCTGCGGGTCACTGCCGGTTTTCAGCACCTCTGCCTGCACTGAACTGGCCCGGTGTCCAGGCTGCCAGGCTATGTTCCCCAGCATAGTTAGTAGGTGAAGAAGATGACACTGCTGGGGGGTCCCTGTTTGGACCCTCGCCCGACTTGTCCCAAGTCATCACCCTGACTTCTCTCCTTTCGTCCCCTGTACTGTGGGAACCATCATCACATTGGTCTCAGCGGGTTAATGTGAGGTGAAAATGACAACACAAGAAAGGCATAAAGCTGTGCCTCTGGGATAACCAGTGCTGCTAGAGGTCAGGAGAGGTCACTGGGGAAGGCTCAGAGAGCTGGGCCTAGTGACAAGTGACTGCAGGGAGCACCAAGGAGGCGACCAGGGTTGGGGAAAACCAGTCTGTGACACACTTGGTAACTTCCAAGTGTGTTCAGAGTGTGAATGTCTGTCACCCTGTGCTCTGAAGATATGGGCACTCGGTATCTGGATTGTATTATCCAAAGCTGTTTTTTGTTAACATTCTCATGGGAATAGGAAAAATTCTGAAAGTTATTCAACCTCCACAGAGGAAAAGGAACCATCCAATACTGGACTTCGAGTGGACTAAGGAGAAACTGCACTGGGCGTGTGTGTGGGCTGTACATACATATACTGAAAGATTGCAGGTAGAAAAGAGGAAGCCACAGAGAAGGGAGAAGAACCAGGTGACCAGGAGGGTGGTGGCTGACAGGCTGGATGGTGACAGAGCGGCCTTGCCATCAGGGTCCCTTCTGTCCCCGCCCCTCAGTCAACCTTTGGTGCCTGTCCCACAGCTCTGTGACGTGGTCCTGGAACCGCACAGGGACACACATTCTCTAAGCTTGATGCCTGAGGAGAAGCGAGTGTCAGACAAGGCAGGACTATGCACCGTCCTCTGCCTTCAATCAGACTGGGGTACAGGGTTCTTTCCTTCATTTTTCTGTGGGCTGGGGATCTTCTTCCTGTCTCATTACGCAATGCAAGAACAGCTGCCTTTTCCAACACATGGGAAATAACCACAGCATGAGTGAGTGACGGGATCCTGGGCAGGACCCAAAATTTAGTGGCACTTGTTTTCCTTCTCCTGTTGCCTCTATTTTAAACCAACACTGGAGTCGGTGGGAATTCTCAGGAAGCATTAGATCCTGACTCCAGGGGAACAGCTTGGGTCCCCTGGCACAACAGTGGGAGGGGGCTACCTTCCAAATGCCCCAGGTCCTGAAGACTCCAGACAGAAGCCCTGCTCCTGCCTTCAGCACTGGACCTAGGCCAGAGCTTCCCTACCTGGACAGACCCCGAGAGACCCTAGGGCAGCACAGGATCAGCCTTCTCTGAGAAGAGCTGATCCTTCTCCTCCGTGACTCAGGTGTCCCCCTTCCCATCTAGACCGCAGGGTTCTGGTGCAGTCTGGCCTTGCCACCAATGGGAGAAACACTGGGAAGGGGCTGTGAAGCCAGGCATAGGGGAGGAATGGAGTGGTCATGAAGGCAGTGATGGGGGACCTGGGTCCCTGCTGTCCCCGTGATAAGGGAGGATGCACCCGGCAGCTCTTGTCTCCTGCAGGCACCTGCACCAGCCTTCTCTTGAAGGTCACTGTCTGGTGAACTTACAGCAGATCTCTGCTCTGAGAGTGTTAGAGCACCTGTGGAAGCAGACATTCCACTCTGGGGGGATGCAGGAGGGTGGGCTTCCTGTGTGCCTCCTCGCGCCCATGGCATCCTCACTCACTCTGGCGGCCAGCTCCCTGTCCACCCACCCCCTCATTTCGGACTCATCAACTCCACCACAGAAGCTCCTCTGCCCAGATCCATCGTTACCACTGAGTCCATGCTGATCAAGGACCACTTGTCACCCCACACCTGCCTGTTCCCTTCCACCCCCAGACCGCAGCCAGATTCTGAAACGGAGTCCTCATTTACCTCCACTTGATCTCTGGGGCCTCTCTCCTCACCTGGCCCCACACTCTCTGTGCGTCCAAATTCTCACAAACATGTCCCCGTCTCAGTTACTCCAACACTTAAATGGGTCACATAGCCAGGACAGGGACCCCGCATATTGGTCCAGGCTCTCAGAGGTCCCTCTGAATGGAGAGGACAGCAAACTGGACAAGAATCTGTCACCAATTCAAGAGAGAGAGACACCCCAGGAGACCCTCAGCAGGAGTGGGTCAAAGAAGAGAAGCAGGACTCGGGACCAGCACCTCAGGAAGAAGACACCCTGGTGCAGGACAGGGGATGAGAACAGAATCCTGGGAAAAACATCCCCCCCCACCTGACTCCAGATTGACTGAAGGGCACCTTCCAAATACCTGAGCTCTTGTCCAAGGGCTTCTCAGCTGGAATTTGGCGGGTGGGGTGGGCTCCAGAAGATGCACGTCACGGAGCCAAGAATGTGTCTGACTCTGTGCAGAGCCAGGCCCCCCAGAATCAGAGGTGTTTCCAAGACAAGGAGGGTGATAAAACTCTGAGGAACAAGTCAGTCATGGACCGGATGCTAAATTACAAAACTGGGGTAGCTT
The DNA here is from genome assembly GCF_054371585.1 of Giraffa tippelskirchi. NCBI lineage: Eukaryota > Metazoa > Chordata > Mammalia > Artiodactyla > Giraffidae > Giraffa > Giraffa tippelskirchi. The sequence goes on from NC_137275.1 coordinate 216,652,454, forward strand.
GTGCAACTAATGCAATGAGAAACGTCTTCCCAAGGATGTACTCACAGCCCAGGGGAGAACCAAATAAACAGAGATCTTGCGATTACAAGGCTCCCTTCTTCCCTAAACAGGGTAGGACCTCAAATCCACATCTGCAGACAAGAGCAGCCTCAAGGTCACAATCCCCGAATCTGCACAAGGAAGGTTAAGACAAGGACATGAATGGTGAGACCCGAGAGGCTCACCTCTCGGGATCAACACCTGTGCTGGAGGGAACCACCTTCTGCTCCCCGTGGGTCTCCTGCCTCCCAGAGAAGAGGCTCTGGGACCAGACTCAGAATCAGCAGAGGCCCCTGGGTCCAGCCCTGGTTCTCCTACAGGTACTGTCCAAGGGTAAAATAAATACAAAACGAAATCCTTTTTTAGGGGCTTCATCCACTGAGAAGAGGGAAAAATCAAAAAGAGCCATGGTCCAAACCAAGACAGGTCAGGCTGTGTGCAAAACTCACTCTTAGGCATCAGAGCTGCCTCCGTGAGCAAAGGGCCACGGCCGCCAAGTCCCTGGCCACTCCAGCTTTGCCTCCTGGATCTGGGGGAGGTTTCAGTCACCAGCACGGAGTCTTCCTCCCCCACCCCTCATTCCTCCAGAGGCCAGAATACCGTTTGCTCCATTTAGAGGGCTGTGCTGGGTATCCTTTGAAGAGGAATTTCCCCATGACCACGAGCAGGGAGGTGTGGAAGTATTTTTCCTTCGAATATCCCTGTGCTGTGCCCTGCCTGGGCTCAGGTTGGGGCTAGAGGTTGAGGGTATCCAGGGCTGGGGGCTCAGAGCCTGGAAGGGGCCTCTTCAGTCTTCCTGCAAATCTACTTTGGATCCTCACACTGGATCGTGGGGGTGGTGGCAGGGGACCTTCACACCACCCGTTTCTAGGCCTCCTCAGTGCACCTGCTCGGAGGTCCAATGACTAAATTTCATTGTTTCTTATTAAATGTACGGAAGGATTAATGAAAATATTACACAACATTGGAAGCTTCTACTGGTGAGAAGTAGCAGACTCCACCCAAAGACATAGATAAACCAGACTTTGTTCTGTTCCCTCACCACCTGGCATTCACACAGCTGTGGGTCAAGGTCCTGTGAGGAGGTCACAGCGGGCCCTCCTCCACCCTTGGGCCACCAGCACAGAAGGGACGAGAGCCCCAGCTCTGGTCTGGGCAGTGCGAGCACACAGGGAGGCGGCTGTGGCTGCTCCTCCCCGTCTGTCCAGGGGACAGGCAGCGCTTTCAAGGTTCCCAAACATTCTTTCCTCTCAGCGCTCCAGAGCGAGGTCTGGGAAGCCTGGTGTGCCTGGCACAGAGGGGTGACTACTGCGGAGTGAGCGTGGGCTTCCCGTGTGAGCTCCACACCCTAGGGTGCAGCTGGAGGGGGCCATCAGAAACCCCTGCTCCTCTTCCTCTCCCTACAAGGGGGCAGGAGCCTCTTATTAGCAAAATTGAGAAGGGAGATGCCCGGTACACTGACAGCTTCACAAAGATTTCCACCTGCCCCCAAGCAGATCAGGTGACCTTCCAGCCACTAGTGGGGACTTCCTTCGGAGCTGGGGACACAACAGTAGCCCTGTGCACAGGGCACATCTCCCAGCCATTCCTGCCCCACAAGACTGTCTGGAACAGGAACAATGTGCAGTGACGCTCAGATGCATTGCTGGGTCATGGTCTAATGACTCTGGTCCTAGAATCAGGCCAGGGTCCGAGGAAGTATCTGCCTCGTCTGTGGTTTATCTTGACCTTGACGATGAGATCTCCCCACTGAGAGTGTACCTTCAGGGAGGGACTCCTGCCCCACACAATCTTCACACTGGCTGGATGGCCTGATCACAGGTCAAAAGGACCCCGAGTGGTCAGTGGTGAAGACGTTCCCCTTGCGGTCCCACCTGCACTTGGGAAAATGAGGTGGAGAGAGAGAGAGCAAGGTTTTGGGGGGCCAAGTCCCCTGCTCGTGAGAGACAAGGACACGGAGGACAGGGCTCCATCCTGGCCAGGTGCCCCGGTTCCCTCCTCGGAGAATAAAGTCTTCAGGCTGGAGGATCCCGCGCCCTCCCTAACACTGTTCTTCATGACATCCTGCAGGAGTTCATCCTTGCTGCCAACAGCTGGCCTTCAGGGTGGGGGCGCCCCTGTGATTTTCCATCTGGGCGCAACCTGGAGAGACCTTCAGGGACAGGCACAGCTCGCGTTCCAGGTGGGCCCGCCCTCTGTAACAAGGGCAGTTCCTCTGGCCTTGGTCTGGACCACTGCCCAGCCCAGATGAGCGACTCACCACCATCCCAGTGAGCCTCTGACACCAGCACATCCTTGCTGTCTGCTAAGCGCCATGGAAGGGCAGCGGAGGCACTGTGAAAGACAAGAGTCATGGGAGTGAGTCAGTAAGAAGAGGCACAAGCGTCCTGGGAATCCCCAGGAAATCAGCAGAGAAATGGACCTAGGGGCAGCCAGAGAGCCCTTTATGCCACCAGCTGGGTGCAGCGTATGTTGTCCTAAGTTAGTTGTTACTAGGATAACATAGTATTATTATCTAATAATACTAGATGTTACTAATACTATTATATAGTATTATCGTAGTAATTACATATGATAATTGCAAGCACTAATTACATCATTTTGCACATTTTGAAGAAATTTTGAGGGATTGAAGAAGTTTGCACTGAGAAGGCAATGGCACCCCACTCCAGTACTCTTGCCTGGAAAATCCCATGGACGGAGGAGCCTGGTAGGCTACAGTCCATGGGGTCGCTAAGAGTCGGACACGACTGCGCGACTTCACTTTCACTTTTCCCTTTCATGCACTGGAGAAGGAAATGGCAACCCACTCCAGTATTCTTGCCTGGAGAATCCCAGGGACGGCGGAGCCTGATGGGCTGCCATCTATGGGGTCGCACAGAGCCGGACACGACTGAAGTGACTTAGCAGCAGCAGCAGCAGCAGAAGTTTGCAAATTACTGGTGAAATCTGAATTTACTAATTAACCCACGTGGTCCTCATCTCTATAACCCCGGTGTAAGGACAGAGAAGCTGTGTGTGTGTTGGAGGTGTAGTGGGCCCTCAGGGTCAGGCACATGGACATCTCCCAAAGGACACCTCTGGGAGCCGGGACCGTCTGGAGGACTGAAGCAGAAGGAGCAGGGCCCTGGTTCATGTAAGAAAGTCAGAGCCTGGCCCAGATGAGGAATTTACAGCACCTGGGGATGTTTCAGGGACTAACTGGAAAGCCCCATATTTGTGTATTTGCCGCCATTGTAGATAGGTATTCCCTTTCTCTGGGTTTTTGTCGGCATATCTCTCAAGAAACAATACTGACCTTGGAAATACCCACCGTCTGTGCTGATTTCCGGTGTCAATAAATTCATACTTTTATAAAATACTTTTCGCTATATTGCGCTATTACTGTTATATGAGGAAGCGTGGGAGTGAGAATGGGAGGTTCTACGCTCAACATCTCCGCCATGGCGGAGTTCCCCCGGGTGGTCCGGGGCCCAGGAAAGGTCACTTTTTAACTATTTCCTCAGCCCCCGGGATGTCACACAGGCGGAACAGCGACAAACTAAGTTGGCTTCTCACACTGGAAATCTCAGAATATCGGGGAGCTCGGGGAGCACGAGTTTCCGTCAACTGTCCAGGCGCCCGTTGATCCCAAGGAGAGTCGGGCGCCGTCTGCTGGCCGTTGGTGAAACGGCAAACGAAGCTGTGTCTCGCGGTTAAGGGACGGGCCCCGCGCTCCTCTCTGCATTCCTGAAATGAAGGATATTTGCAAGGCTCCGTTCTCTGCTGATGGCCAGGGGGATGCTTTGACCCAGCCAGGGTTATTCTCTCCATCATCACCGAGAAGACTAAAGAAAAATGGAGAGGGTATCTTGAAGAAAATATGCTTGTCATCAAATGGCTGTTTTGTTTTTAAGACTCATGATCTTCATTTATAATTTTCTTGCAGAGACATGGAAAACTAAAATGTATCTTTACATGAACTATCTTTCTTTCAAATCACCTATATCTGCTATATATGTTGGTATTATTCTTTTATTATTATTGACATGGTTATTTAAGTATATTGCTGCTGCTGCTAAGTCGCTTCAGTCGTGCCTGACTCTGTGTGACCCGTTGCCATTTCCTTCTCCAGTGCATGAAAGCGAAAAGTGAAAGTGAAGTCGCTCAGTCGTGTCCGACTCTCAGCGACCCCATGGACTGTAGCCTACCAGGCTCCTCCGTCCATGGGATTTTCCAGGCAAGAGTACTGGAGTTAAGTATATTGAGAGTCACCCAAATGGTATTTATGCACTGGATGCCAAGAAAACACAGACAGGTGAGGTATTCTCTCTCCCCACAGATATCTATGGAGTCTCGGGGAGCTGTTCTAAGGATTCATCAGATCAGGTCATCAAAGGTAATAATATCACTGGCAGTGAAGAGAGAGAATATAGCCATACTTATTGTATTAGTAAGAGTGAATGGATTAGTGGGCAAACAGAGTAGACCCAGCAACACTCATGATCCAGCTTTTCAAGCTTTCGGTATCTGGATTATTATATATAATTTTGGCAGTTCATATGCAAACACAGCCCAAATGCCACACCTTGAATGAATTCATAAGAACAAGAAGCAGTACCATCGTTTATTAGCTTTAAAAATATTAATAATTTGTTGAAGTACACTTCACAAAGCATACAAGTAATAGTTTTAAAGCATACAACTCAATGATTGGCATATTCACAAGTTGTACAATCTTCACAGCTATCTGATTTCAGGCTATACTCATCACCCCCCTCCCAAAAAACCTTACACCCATTAAACCATCACTTCTCATTCTTCCCTCTGTTTAGCAACAAACAGCCATTACTATAAATTCTATTTCAGGATTTGCTTACTACGTACATTTACTATAGATGTGATCAAAGGCTGGTTGCAGGAACGAGCAGGAACAGTCGGAGGGGAGCTTCCCTGGGGCCATCAGCAAACAAGCCGGTCTCAAGAATCTCGGTGATTCCACTAGACCGCCTCGAGAGGATGCGCGCACAGCTTCGTCCGCCACTCACTAACGGCCAGCAGAGGGCGTCTCAACCGACGCAGAAAACTCCCACAGCCAGGGTCCCTGCGCTCAGGCACCGCTTCCAGGGTGAGAAAACCATCTTAGTATGTCGCTGTACCAGCTGTGCGACACTCTGCGGGCTGCAGAAATAGTGAGTAAAATGTGGCCTTTCCTTGGTCCTGACCATCAGGGGAACTTAGCTGTGTGTGTTCAGTGGCTAACTTGTTTCGGACTCTTTGCGGCCCCATGGGGCTGCAGCCTGCCAGGCTCCTCTGTCCATGGGGTTTCCTAAGCAAGAATACTGGAGCGGATTACCACTTCCTACTCCAGGGGATCTTCCTCACTCAGGGATCGAACCCGAGTCTCTTGCATCTCCTGCATTGGCAGGCAGGTTCTTTACCTCTAGCACCACCTGGCAAGCTGCGGCTGAGATCTCCTCAATTTCCTGGAGTACTGAACGCACAACCTCTCGTTCCAACTTACTCTCAATTTCCTCATACAACATTTAGGGAGATTTATTTTTATAAAATAAAATCCATTTATTGAGATCTTTGGAGGCTGGAAGTTACCACATACTGTGTGATATTTCCATATTCAGGATTATTTCTTGAGAGATATGCCGACAAAAACCTGGAGAAAGGGAATACCTATCTACAATGGGGGCAAAATACACAAATTCCGGGGCCTTCCAGTTAGTCCTTGAAGCATCCCCAGGTGCTATAAATTTCTCATTCTGGGCCACGCACTGATTTCCCTACATGAACCAGGGCCCTGCTCCTTCAGTCAGCAGACGCTCCTCTCTCCCAGAGGTGTCATTTGGGAGGTGACCGTGTCTCAGACCCTGAGGGCCTCCTCCCTACCATCTGCACAGCCTCTCTGTCTTTGAACCTGGGTTGTAGAGATGAGGAACACTTGGGTAAATCAGTACCAAGGCCAGCTGTCGTTATTCAGATTCTCCCAAGTAATTGCAAACTTCTTCAATCCCTCAAAATTTCTTCAAAAGGTGCAAAGTGATGTAATTAGTGCAAGATAATTGTAGTTATCATATGTAATTACTAGGATAATGCTGTATTATCCTAGTAACTAACTTAGGTCAACATATATTGCATCCAGCATGTGGCATAAAGGGCTCTCTGGCTGCCCCAAGGTCCATTTCTCTGCTGATTTCCTGGGGATTCCCAGGACGCTTGTGCCTCTTCTTACTGACTCACTCCCATGACTCTTGTCTTTCAGCAGTGCCTCCGCTGCCCTTCCATGGCGCTTAGCAGACAGCAAGGATGTGCTGGTGTCAGAGGCTCACTGGGATGGTGGTGAGTCGCTCATCTGGGCTGGGCAGTGGTCCAGACCAAGGCCAGAGGAACTGCCCTTGTTACAGAGGGCGGGCCCACCTGGAACGCGAGCTGTGCCTGTCCCTGAAGGTCTCTCCAGGTTGCGCCCAGATGGAAAATCACAGGGGCACCCCCACCCTGAAGGCCAGCTGTTGGCAGCAAGGATGAGCTCCTGCAGGATGTCATGAACAACAGTGTTAGGGAGGGCGCGGGATCCTCCAGCCTGAAGACTTTATTCTCCGAGGAAGGAACCGGGGCACCTGGCCAGGATGGAGCCCTGTCCTCCGTGTCCTTGTCTCTCACGAGCAGGGGACGGGGCCCCCCAAAACCTTGCTCTCTCTCTCTCCACCTCATTTTCCCAAGTGCAGGTGGGACTGCAAGGGGAACGTCTTCACCACTGACCACTCGGGGTCCTTTTGACCTGTGATCAGGCCATCCAGCCAGTGTGAAGATTGTGTGGGGCAGGAGTCCCTCCCTGAAGGTACACTCTCAGTGGGGAGATCTCATCGTCAAGGTCAAGATAAACCACAGACGAGGCAGATACTTCCTCAGACCCTGGCCTGATTCTAGGACCTGAGCCATTAGCCCAGGACCCAGCAATGCATCTGAGCGTCACTGCACATTGTTCCTGTTCCAGACAGTCTTGTGGGGCAGGAATGGCTGGGAGACGTGCCCTGTGCACAGGGCTACTGTTGTGTCCCCAGCTCCGAAGGAAGTCCCCACTAGTGGCTGGAAGGTCACCTGATCTGCTTGGGGGCAGGTGGAAATCTTTGTGAAGCTGTCAGTGTACCGGGCATCTCCCTTCTCAGTTTTGCTAATAAGAGGCTCCTGCCCCCTTGGAGAAGGCAATGGCACCCCACTTCCGTACTCTTGCCTGGAAAATCCTATGGACGGAGGAGCCTGGTAGGCTGCAGTCCATGGGGTCGCGAACAGTCAGACACAACTGAGCGACTTCACTTTCACTTTTCACTTTCATGCATTGGAGAAGGAAATGGCAACCCACTCCAGTGTTCTTGCCTGGAGAATCCCAGGGACGGGGGAGCCTGGTGGGCTGCCGTCTATGGGGTTGCACAGAGTTGGACATGACTGAAGCGACTTAGCAGCAGCAGCAGCAGTCCCCTTGTAGGGGGAGGAAGAGGAGCAGGGGTTCCTGATGGCCCCCTCCAGCTGCACCCTAGGGTGTGGAGCTCACACGGGAAGCCCACGCTCACTCCACAGTAGTCACCCCCCTGTGCCAGGCACACCAGGCTTCCCAGACCTCGCTCTGGAGCGCTGAGAGGAAAGGATGTTTGGGAACCTTGAAAGCGCTGCCTGTCCCCTGGACAGATGGGGAGGAGCAGCCACAGCCGCCTCCCTGTGTGCTCGCACTGCCCAGACCAGAGCGGGGGCTCTTGTCCCTTCTGTGATGGTGGCCCAAGGGTGGAGGAGGGCCCGCTGTGACCTCCTCACAGGACCTTGACCCACAGCTGTGTGAATGTCAGGTGGTGAGGGAACAGAACAAAGTCTGGTTTATCTATGTCTTTGGGTGGAGTCTGCTACTTCTCACCAGTAGAAGCTTCCAATGTTGTGTAATATTTTCATTAATCCTTCCGTACATTTAATAAGAAACAATGAAATTTAGTCATTGGACCTCCGAGCAGGTGCACTGAGGAGGCCTAGAAACAGGTGGTGTGAAGGTCCCCTGCCACCACCCCCACGATCCAGTGTGAGGATCCAAAGTAGATTTGCAGGAAGACTGAAGAGGCCCCTTCCAGGCTCTGAGCGCCCAGCCCTGGATACCCTCAACCTCTAGCCCCAACCTGAGCCCAGGCAGGGCACAGCACAGGGATATTTGAAGGAAAAATACTTCCACACCTCCCTGCTCATGGTCATGGGGAAATTCCTCTTCAAAGGATACCCAGCACAGCCCTCTAAATGGAGCAAACGGTATTCTGGCCTCTGGAGGAATGAGGGGTGGGGGAGGAAGACTCCGTGCTGGTGACTGAAACCTCCCCCAGATCCAGGAGGCAAAGCTGGAGTGGCCAGGGACTTGGCGGCCGTGGCCCTTTGCTCACGGAGGCAGCTCTGATGCCTAAGAGTGAGTTTTGCACACAGCCTGACCTGTCTTGGTTTGGACCATGGCTCTTTCTGATTTTTCCCTCTTCTCAGTGGATGAAGCCCCTAAAAAAGGATTTCGTTTTGTATTTATTTTACCCTTGGACAGAACCTGTAGGAGAACCAGGGCTGGACCCAGGGGCCTCTGCTGATTCTGAGTCTGGTCCCAGAGCCTCTTCTCTGGGAGGCAGGAGACCCACGGGGAGCAGAAGGTGGTTCCCTCCAGCACAGGTGTTGATCCCGAGAGGTGAGCCTCTCGGGTCTCACCATTCATGTCCTTGTCTTAACCTTCCTTGTGCAGATTCGGGGATTGTGACCTTGAGGCTGCTCTTGTCTGCAGATGTGGATTTGAGGTCCTACCCTGTTTAGGGAAGGAGGGAGCCTTGTAATCGCAAGATCTCTGTTTATTTGGTTCTCCCCTGGGCTGTGAGTACATCCTTGGGAAGACGTTTCTCATTGCATTAGTTGCACAAGCTACCCCAGTTTTGTAATTTAGCATCCGGTCCATGACTGACTTGTTCCTCAGAGTTTTATCACCCTCCTTGTCTTGGAAACACCTCTGATTCTGGGGGGCCTGGCTCTGCACAGAGTCAGACACATTCTTGGCTCCGTGACGTGCATCTTCTGGAGCCCACCCCACCTGCCAAATTCCAGCTGAGAAGTCCTTGGACAAGAGCTCAGGTATTTGGAAGGTGCCCTTCAGTCAATCTGGAGTCGGGTGGGGGGGGTGTTCCCAGGATTCTGTTCTCATCCCCTGTCCTGCACCAGGGTGTCTTCTTCCTGAGGTGCTGGTCCCGAGTCCTGCTTCTCTTCTTTGACCCACTCCTGCTGAGGGTCTCCTGGGGTGTCTCTCTCTCTTGAATTGGTGACAGATTCTTGTCCAGTTTGCTGTCCTCTCCATTCAGAGGGACCTCTGAGAGCCTGGACCAATATGAGGGGTCCCTGTCCTGGCTATGTGACCCATTTAAGTGTTGGAGTAACTGAGACGGGGACATGTTTGTGAGAATTTGGACGCACAGAGAGTGTGGGGCCAGGTGAGGAGAGAGGCCCCAGAGATCAAGTGGAGGTAAATGAGGACTCCGTTTCAGAATCTGGCTGCGGTCTGGGGGTGGAAGGGAACAGGCAGGTGTGGGGTGACAAGTGGTCCTTGATCAGCATGGACTCAGTGGTAACGATGGATCTGGGCAGAGGAGCTTCTGTGGTGGAGTTGATGAGTCCGAAATGAGGGGGTGGGTGGACAGGGAGCTGGCCGCCAGAGTGAGTGAGGATGCCATGGGCACAAGGAGGCACACAGGAAGCCCACCCTGCATCCCCCCAGAGTGGAATGTCTGCTTCCACAGGTGCTCTAACACTCTCAGAGCAGAGATCTGCTGTAAGTTCACCAGACAGTGACCTTCAAGAGAAGGCTGGTGCAGGTGCCTGCAGGAGACAAGAGCTGCCGGGTGCATCCTCCCTTATCACGGGGACAGCAGGGACCCAGGTCCCCCATCACTGCCTTCATGACCCCCTCCATCCCTCCCCCAAGCCTGGCTTCACAGCCTCTTCCCAGTGTTTCTCCCATTGGTGGCAAGGCCAGACTGCACCAGAACCCTGCGGTCTAGATGGGAAGGGGGACACCTGAGTCACGGAGGAGAAGGATCAGCTCTTCTCAGAGAAGGTTGATCCTGTGCTGCCCTAGGGTCTCTCGGGGTCTGTCCAGGTAGGGAAGCTCTGGCCTAGGTCCAGTGCTGAAGGCAGGAGCAGGGGTTCTGTCTGGAGTCTTCAGGACCTGGGGCATTTGGAAGGTAGCCCCCTCCCACTGTTGTGCCAGGGGACCCAAGCTGTTCCCCTGGAGTCAGGATTTAATGCTTCCTGAGAATTCCCACCGACTCCAGTGTTGGTTTAAAATAGAGGCAACAGGAGAAGGAAAACAAGTGCCACTAAATTTTGGGTCCTGCCCAGGATCCCGTCACTCACTCATGCTGTGGTTATTTCCCATGTGTTGGAAAAGGCAGCTGTTCTTGCATTGCATAATGAGACAGGAAGAAGATCCCCAGCCCACAGAAAAATGAAGGAAAGAACCCTGTACCCCAGTCTGATTGAAGGCAGAGGACGGTGCATAGTCCTGCCTTGTCTGACACTCGCTTCTCCTCAGGCATCAAGCTTAGAGAATGTGTGTCCCTGTGCGGTTCCAGGACCACGTCACAGAGCTGTGGGACAGGCACCAAAGGTTGACTGAGGGGCGGGGACAGAAGGGACCCTGATGGCAAGGCCGCTCTGTCACCATCCAGCCTGTCAGCCACCACCTCCTGGTCACCTGGTTCTTCTCCCTTCTCTGTGGCTTCCTCTTTTCTACCTGCAATCTTTCAGTATATGTATGTACAGCCCACACACACGCCCAGTGCAGTTTCTCCTGAGTCCACTCGAAGTCCAGTATTGGATGGTTCCTTTTCCTCTGTGGAGGTTGAATAACTTTCAGAATTTTTCCTATTCCCATGAGAATGTTAACAAAAAACAGCTTTGGATAATACAATCCAGATACCGAGTGCCCATATCTTCAGAGCACAGGGTGACAGACATTCACACGCTGAACACACTTGGAAGTTACCAAGTGTGTCACAGACTGGTTTTCCCCAACCCTGGTCGCCTCCTTGGTGCTCCCTGCAGCCACTTGTCACTAGGCCCAGCTCTCTGGGCCTCCCCCAGTGACCTCTCCTGACCTCTAGCAGCACTGGTTATCCCAGAGGCACAGTTTTATGCCTTTCTTGTGTTGTCATTTTCACCTCACATTAACCCGCCGAGACCAATGTGATGATGGTTCCCACAGTACAGGGGACGAAAGGAGAGAAGTCAGGGTGATGACTTGGGACAAGGCGGGCGAGGGTCCAAACAGGGACCCCCCAGCAGTGTCATCTTCTTCACCTACTAACTATGCTGGGGAACATAGCCTGGCAGCCTGGACACCGGGCCAGTTCAGTGCAGGCAGAGGTGCTGAAAACCGGCAGTGACCCGCAGCAGTACTGGGGGTGGTTCACATACACTTTTGAGCTCTCTCCTCTCTGGGTGCCCTGGAACCTTGGCAGGTATGAGGCTCTGAGCAGGGAAGGGAGTTGCCTAAGGCCACTGTGGCCAGGTGGCACAGTCAGGTCAGGTGAGTCCAGGCCAGGTGAGCAACCATTGTTTTCTTTTCAATTTGATGGAGAGCAGGAAATGTGGCCTCGTGGGGTTGCATGAGTCTTATCACCTCCTTCTGGAAATCTTGCATCTGTACATGGTTGGGATTGCATTTGAATGTAGTCATAGAGGAAGCTGTGTCTTACTGCATATTAAATACTCTCTGAACCCTGTAATCCTTCACCTTTGCTGTACCCCTTTTGCAAGAAATGGAAAGGTTACCTCTGATATGTTTATTATTATTTAAATTACTATATACATATGTACTACAGTTGTAAAATACTATACATATTTGTTATATGCTAATTAAAATGTTAAGGTGATTTGGAATCAAACATTTAAAATTTTGTTTTTAAATTATTATAAACATATGTCATTTACCCTCAAAATATTTTGATTAAATATTAAGGTCCACATACAACTCAACAACCACAAAAAAATAAACAACCCATTGGAAAAACAGGCCAAAGATGTAAAGAGGTATGTCTCCAAAGAAAAATACAGATGGCCAATAGGCACGTGAAAAGATGCTCAACATTGCTGATTATTAGAGAAATGTAAATCCAAAGTAAAATGATGTACCACTTCATGCTAGTCAGAATGGCCATCAGTAAAAAGTCTACAAATAAGAAATGCTGGAGAAGGTAGGGAGAAAAGAGGAGCTTCCTGTACTGTTGGTGGGAATGTAAGCTGGTACAGCCACTGTGGAAAAGAGTACAGAGTTTCCTCAGAAAACTAAAAATAGAATTACCATGTGATCCAGCATTCGCATTTCTGGGTATGTCTAGAAGAAATTATAATTCAAAAAGATAGATGCACCACTATGTTCATAGCAACACAATTCACAGTAGCCAAGACATGAAGACAATCTAAATTCCATCAAGAGATGAATGGATGAAGAAGATGTGGTAAACGTACACAATGGAATATTACTCGGGCATAAAAAGAACAAAATAATGCCATTTGCAGCAACATGTATTCAACTAGAGACTATTTTAGTAAGTGAAGTAAGTCAGAAAGAGAAAGACAGATGCCATACAATATGACTTATAAGTGGAATCTAAAATATGACACAAATGAATCTATATATGAAACAGAAGCAGAATCATGGACATAGTCAAGGCTAGCAGTTGCCTAGGAAGAGAGAGTGTGGGGAAGGGATGGATTGGGAGTTTGGGGTCAGCAGATGCTAAATATTACATAGAGGATGAATAAACAACAAGGTCCTACTGTACGGTACAGGGAACTATATTTAATATCCTGTGATAAACCAAAATGGAGAACATGATAAAGAATGTATATATATATATATATATATATATATGTATAACCTGAAACACTTTGCCATATAGCAGTAATTAATACAACATAGTAGATCAACTATACTTCAATTGAAATCAATTGAAAAAAAGTACTTTATTAAAAAAAAATGAGATCCAAACACACAGGATGTACAACACAAGTGTGAACCCACGATCACGATGTGAGTGCAGGTCCTTCACTGGTGGCACTGGTGCCTCTTTGGTGCAGATACAGGGGAGGTGATGCCCGTGTGGGGAGGAGGCGTCTGGGAAATCTCTCTGCTTTTCCTCACTTTTGCTCGGAATCTTAAACTGCACTAAGCAGAGTCCTAATTTTAAAAATATCGAATTACTATTACTTAAAAACTTGAAAGGATTAGAAAATACTGACTGTCATAATATTTCCGTGACACTGATGATGGAGCACTCTAGGTTCCCTCTCTTATGTTTAATTTCTGAAATCACACCTGAAATAAGATAGTTATGGTCAAATGTGTACAGACAAGAAAATATTTTTTCCACCTAAAACCATTATGGGCACAAATATACAAAATTATTTTATGTTGAAATTAAAGGGAAAAATAGTAAATAACCTGATCCAGACCACTCCCTTAGGATGCTGATTGCTGGTTTTAAATGAATGACATCTTTCTCACCCCTCTATCTGAATATTCTCTTTCAGTTCTTCTCATATTGAAACCTGCATCAGAATCACATGGTGGGTTGGGGGTGGGGCATGAGGATCAGAGTGCACTGCCCCACCTCCAGTGTTCTGACCCAGTAAGCCTGGATTGAAGCCTAACACTTATGTCATAAACAAGCTGTGAAATGAGTGATGCTCCTTGTCCTGGGACCACAGTTTGTGAACTAATCACCTACTGAGTAGGCCAAAAGCTTCCTTCTTTTTTTTCTTCTGTAAGGTGGCTCTTGCAGGGCCTAGTTCTTTTTAACTTTATTCAAAACAATTTTGTTAGATTGTATTGTGACAGTGCTCATATCACCATGCATTAAAAATATATATATATCAAAATTGGTGAATTTTTGTGTAGCCATTTTAATATCGAAGATGCAAGAAAAAACAGCATTTTTCAGCACAGTATGCTTTATCATTTCAAGAAAGGTAAAAAAAAGCAACTGAAATGCAAAAAAAAGATTTGTGCAGTATATGGAGAAGGTGCGGCGACTAATCACATGTATCAAAAGTAGTTTTCAAATTTTGTGCTGGGATTTCTCACTGACGATGATCCATGGTCTGGTAGACCTGTTGAAGTTGACAGCAATCAAATGGAGACATTAATTGAAGACAATCAACTTATGCCATTCAGGAATAGCAGACACACTCAAAATATCCAAATCAAGTGCTGAAAATAATTTCTATCACCTTGGTTATGTTAATCACTTTGATGTTTGGGTTTCACATAAGTTAGATAAAATCTTCTTGACCATTTCCACAAGGGATTCTCTACTGAGATGTAACAAAAATGTTCTGATTTTAAATAAAACTGTGTTGGACAAAGAAAAGTGAATATTGTACAATAATGTGGAATGGAAGAGGTTGTGGGGCCAGCGAAACGAAACACCGCCAACCACACCAAATATCGGTCTTCATCCAAAAAAAGAGATGTTAGGTATATGGTGGGATTGGAAGGATGTCCTCTATTATAAGTTTCTCTCAGAAAACCAAACCATTAATTCCAGCAACTACTGCTTCCAATTAGTCCAACTGAAAACAACACTCAATGAAAATTGCCTAGAATTAGTCAACAAAACACATAATCTTCCATCAGGATAACTCAAGACTGCATGTTTCTTTGATGACTGGGCAAAAACTGGTACAGCTTGGCTTGTAAGTCCTGATTCATCGGCCGTATTCATCAGACATTGCGCATTTGGGTTTACATTTATTTCGGTCATTACAAAATTCTGTAATTGGAAAAAACTTCAATTCCCTGGAATACTGTAAAGAGCACTTGGAATAGTTCTTTGCTCAGAAAGATAAAAGGTTTTTGGAAAAAGAAATTATGAAGTTGCCTGAAAAATGACAGAAGGTAGTGGAACAAAACAGCAAATACCTTAATAAGTTCAGTTCAGTCCTTCAGTCGTGTCCAACTCTTTGCGACCCCATGGACTGCAGCATGCCAGGCCTCCCTGTCCATTACCAAATCCTGGAGTTTACTCAAACTCATGTCCATTGAGTCAGTGAGGCCATCCAACCATCTCATCCTCTGTCATCCCCTTCTCCTCCCGCCTTCAATCTTTCCCAGCATCAGGGTCTAAATCTAAAAAAGGAGAGGCAAAGGTGCATTCCCCATGAGGTTACTCATCTCACATGGTCCTAAGATATCTGGTCATAAGGGAGCCTCCCAACAGGAAACGTAGCAGCCAGGATAAAACTTTCCTATCTTCACATTAGCGGAGATTAAATGGTCTGTTTTCTTCCTAGAAATGCTCTGAGTACGGATGATTTTAAAACAAATAAATAAATAACACCTGATGTTCCAACATAACTGCCTTAGAGAAAGTGATCAAAACATTTTCTTCTGAAAGGTTTCTGCTGCTCATGATGAGTGGCTGAGCTGAAGGAAAGGGGCTACTAGTAACAGCAAAGCAGCCCAATATTATGGACTGCAAGTAAATCAAACGTCGGAAGACACGAGATTCTAGAATAAGTCATGGGAAAATAATCCAGTTATCTTCCTTTGAGAAGTATAAATTCATGGTAAATAAAGAGAAGTCAGCCGTACTGGCTATACTTGCTATTGGTCTGCTTTCCCTGACCCTTACAGTGCCTGACATCTTGCCAGGTCTGAACCCAGAGGGTCCTATGAGTGCAAGAGCCCCACGTGCAGTGGGCAGTGACAGGAGCCAGGGAAGGGTGGTAAGATTCCAGTACAAGTTCAAAGTGACAGTGTGTTTTCCCCACACTACCAAGCAATTTCCGACACTAGTTCGGTGTCTCACAATCCTGACACTTTGTACTCAGAGAAAACTTCAGATTCCAAAGATTCAGGGCTCCGGGTTACAAGACAGCCCCTCCCCCACCTTAGATGCACTCACAGCTCCAGGTCGGCAGCTGTGCTTCTGGTGGATCCACTAGAGTGTGGAGGTTCCAATGACCCTTCTTGGGTTCAATTAATTTGCTTATAGAACTCAGAGAAATCTTCTATGGATTAGATTATCATTTTGTAATAAAAGGCTGTAACTCAGGGACAGCCAGATAGAAGATGTGCCTCAAGCAAGGTAAGGGGAAAGGGCATGAGTTTCCTCCCCAAATCCCAACCTGTTCACCAACCTGGAAGCTTTCCAGACCAGTCCTTTCGGGTTTTTACAGAGGCTTCATTACAGAGACGTGAGTAACTCATTAGACACTGGTGATGGGTTTAATCTCCAGCTCCTCTCGCCTCCCTGTAACATGGGGTTCTGATAAGGTCAGGCAGCCCCTATTCTTTGGTCACTGGGATGCTCTCCAAAGGTCACCTCATTAACATAACAAAGCCCATTGATCACTTTCACACTTAAGAAATTCCAGTGGCTTTAGTAGCTGTGCCAGAACAGGACAAACACCAAATACATATTTCTTACTATAAATCACAACATCGAGGTCACAGGATAGCACCTTTCCTGAGTGCAGATCAACCCTTAATCATTATACTGGTTTTGTCTAACGTCTCTAGAAATCTAAATTCCCTGCGCACTGAAGGCAAGGCTTTGGGGTACAGGAAATGTGCATATTTTGAGCAAAATTAAAAAGAATGCAGACTCCTCCATGTGAACCCGTTTGGGAAGCTACACTAGATTTGAAAACTTCAGGAAGTCTGCATGCACCAGGCCAATCAGCATGATTACACTTGAAGGATTTATTTTCGAAGATGAGACCTAAACAATCCCAATAGTGACTACAGGATGATGGGAGATCAGGGCCTTCCATGCACTTGAGCACTTGGAATTAATTCCCACTCTCGTAACATGTACACTTTCCAGGAATATGTGACACTCTATATCAATATGTGTCCAAAGATAACTAGTGTGAAAATAGTGAGCCACATCTCAGAATCCACTGATCAGTTAATGAAGCCTCAGAAAAGGTAAGGACTCTGTAAGCCCCAGAAGCCACAGAACATTCTTTTCTTTTCTTTTTTTAACTTTTTGTTTTACATTGGAGTATAGTTGATGAATAACGTTGTTAGTTTCAGGTGTAGAGCAAAGTGAACATTCTCGGGAACATGACTCAGCTCTTTACTCTGAAGTCTGGGTACCTTGAGTCTAATAAGAATAGATTCTGATTGGCTTGTGCTGGTTTTCTCAGCCATCAGCAGTAACAACCTGGACTAGGGGTCCCATAGACCTGCTGGAGGCTGTTTTTATAGAAGAGTAGCTGTGTGAAAAGACAATGCGCTCCCTTCCATATGCTCCCTCCTGCTCATTCACAGAAATTGTTCCACCTACAAGTACATTGTTTGCAATTAGAGACCGTGAATACATCCTTTCAGTTCAGGCGCTCAGTCGTGTCCGACTCTTTGCAATCCCTTGGACTGCAGCACGCCAGGTTTCCCAGTCCATCACCAACTCCCGGAGCTTACTCAAACTCATGTCCATCAAGTCGGTGAGGCCATCCCACCATCTCATCCTCTGTCATCCCCTTCTCCTCCTGCCCTCAATCTTTCCCAGCATCAGGATCTTTTCCAATGAGTGAGATCTTCCCATTGGGAGGCCAAAGTATTGGAGTTTCAGCTTCAGTCCTTCCAAGGAATATTCAGGACTGCTTTCCTGTAGGACTGACTGGTTGGATCTCCTTGCTGTCCAAGGGACTCTCAAGAGTCTTCTCCTACACCACAGTTTAAAAGCATC
This sequence comes from Giraffa tippelskirchi, assembly GCF_054371585.1. NCBI lineage: Eukaryota > Metazoa > Chordata > Mammalia > Artiodactyla > Giraffidae > Giraffa > Giraffa tippelskirchi. The sequence continues at coordinate 216,670,237 of NC_137275.1, forward strand.
AATTTTTTGGCACTCGGCTTTCTTTATAGCCCAACTCTCACATCCATACATGACTTCGACAAAAACCATAGCTTTAATTATACGGGCCTCTGTTAGCAAGGTAATGCCTCTGCTTTTTAATATGCTGTCTAGGTTTGTCATTGCTTTTCTTCCAAGGAGCAAGAGCCTTTTAATTTCATGGCTGCAGTCACCATCTGCAGTGGTTTTGGAGCCCGAGAAAATAAAGTCTGTCACTGTTTCCCTTGTTTCCCCATCTATTTGCCATGAAGTGATGGGACCAGATGCCATGATCTTAGTTTTTTGAATGCTGAGTTTTAAGCCAGCTTTTTCACTCTCCTCTTTCACTTTCATCAAGAGGCTCTTCAGTTTCTGCCATAAGGGTGGTGTCACATGCGTATCTGAGGTTATTGATATTTCTCCAGCAATCTAGATTCTAGCTTGTGATTCATCCAGCCTGGAATTTCCCATGATGTACTCTGCATATAAGTTAAATAAGAAGGGTGACAATATTCATCCTTGATATTTCTTTCCAGTTTGGAACCAGTCCGCTGTTCCATGCTCGGGTCTAACTGTTGCTTCCTGACCTGCATACATATTTCTCAGGAGGCAGGTCAGGTGGTCCGGTATTCCCATCTCTTGAAGAATTTTCCACAATTTGTGGTGTAGGGCCACCCAAGATGGACGAGTCATGGTGGAGAGGTCTGACAGAATGTGGTCCACTGGAGAAAGGCGTGGCAAATCACTCCAGTATTCTTGCCTTGAGAACCCCACGAATGGTATGAATATATCCATCACTTGCTTCAAATTATTCATGGACCAGTGCTCTCAAAGCTGTGTCCCAGGTTATTTTTGTCACTCACCTATTATGGCTTTTTGTACCTTCTGATCCCAGTTGAAAAGTATGTCCATATCCAGACAAAAGAAGAAACAAGAGTGAGAAAAATAAGAAAAATTAAATAAACTCAGTATGATGTGGAAAGCAGAGGTCATGCCTTTAAAAAAAAAACAGCACAGTAATTTGGAGCTTAAACACGATCTTTCAGCTGTAGCGTCTCTGGTGGCACTCGTGTCAGGACAGTCTACCTGAGTAGGGGCCAAAGAGAAAGCAAGTAAAACAAACTACAAAGCTTTTCTAGTCCTTTATACCAGCACCTTGCTGACCCGGGACATAGAATGACCCATGCTGACAGACATTCAGATACACAACTATGAAAACAAATAGATAAAAAGCAGCATGAAACAAACAAGGGGAAAAAACTGCCTTTTTATGGGACCTCCCTGACAGTCCAGAGGCTAAGACTTTTCCTTCCAATGCAGGGAGTGCAGGTTGGATCCCTGGTGGGGACCTAACATACCACTTGTGGCGAAAAAGCCAAACCATAAAAAACCAGTAGTAATATTTTAACAAATTCAAAAAAGCCTTTAAAACTTTTCCTCATCACAAAAACTTAAAATTTTTCTTTAAATTGTCCTGCTCTGATATTAACGTTTAGCAGAGAATCAAAATGCTCTGAAATTAAGTTACAATGTCCTGAGGACCAAGAAAGTCAGTGGGATGTACCAAAGAGTGCTAACCTCATCATGCAAATGCCCTCGGGGGTGTGATCCTCCTGAGGACCAATCTGTGATTCCCAGGGGGCTGTCCGGAAGCTATCCCAGGCCACACCCTCTGCTCACCTGGTCATTCCCTGGTCCACTTCTGAGGCATCCAGACCTGTGCTGCAGATGGGAGACATGGACACAATAAAAGGGGCTGCAAGCAGCAGAAGGCCTGGCCAGCAGAAACAAGGTGTCTCCCACAGGGAAAATGGAAGGATTTCCTCCAAGGAAAACCTGTCTGTAAAAGAGAAGGGAGGAGATGGACATCCCTCAGAAAGACAGAGAGAGAAACGAAGCACGGAGACACAAGAGGGCTCTCAGAGCAAAGCAGGTAAGATGCCAGAGTCTTGTTTGCAGACATCTGTTTTGAGTGATCCTGGAGAGAATTTGGGAGACAGTAGAGACTGAGCTGCGGGACAGAGGAACCGGTGCCAGATATGACCTTGACACCTCTGAAAAGGGGGAGAGAAACCCAGGGTGAAGTCCCGATCCCCTATGATCCGGGGCCCTACCAGCTATGCCAATCTTGAGGTCTGACCTTGAGAGAGGGTTTCCTGGGGCATGCCTGCCAGGCAGCTCAGCAACTACTCTGTCCAGTTGAGATGTTCATGGAGGGAGAGGGGGGCTGGAAGAAGCCAGAGTTGGGGGAGGGGATGGCATGGAGGTGGAGGAGCAGTGGGACTTGGAACCTTCTCTAACCCACTCTCCCCAGATTCCAGAGGTAGGTCAGGGAACACTCACTCTGTCCTCCTCTCCACCCACAGAGGTCACCAGGCACAAGCGCTGCAGAAGCCGGGATGGCTCCCCTGAGAGTCACAAGAGAAGCGGCCGTGGAGAAGAGAAGGTGAGGGGACGACCACCCCCAGCCCAGTGGAGAGCTAAGGAGCATCCAAACTCCTGCAGAGCAGGACTTTACCACAGAGGAGGTAGGTTTCTGGGCTGGGCTTGGTAGAGGTGGGGATGTGGGCAAAGGCCCTGAGGGGCAAACTGGACCCCCAGAGGGCGGAGAGAGCCTCTGACCCTGGTGAGATGCCCATGAAGTGGGAACAGGCCGAGAGGAAAGCACCCAGGACTTGTCCCGGGGTGCCAGCAGATGTTGGAAGAGGCCAGCAGAGTCAAGTATGGTGCGGTGTGAGGCCGGGTGGAGGTGTTGGGACAGGCAAGGGGCGATGCTGAATTTGAGGAGAAATTTCAGGGGCAGCGCACATCACAGGAACCCCTCCTGTTCTGTCTCCTACTTAGGTTCTGCCCATACTTTCGGGCGTCTTCAGGACAGGGGAGCCCGGTTCCGATCGCCAGTGTGGGCCCGGGGCCAGAGACGCTGCCAGTACAACCCGGAGTCCAGGCCCACCTCCTCCAAGCACCCTCGCAGAACCCAGTCACCTGAAGCCGCCGCGCCCCTGGAGGCACTCACGTGCCAGCTCTCCAACCAAATGGGAGCCCTTGATGTGGTCCTGGATGAGTTGCGGGCCCCCGGGGGCGCCTTCCTACGGGTGGCCACCGACCGCACGGAGCCCACGGCCTCGCAGCGCGCCTGGCTCACCTGGCAGCTGACGCACGCGGGCGCGGCCCTGCACTGGGCGCTGACGGCGCTCGATTCCCTGCTCGCCGGGCACCACCGACCTCCGGGCCCGCAGCCCTACCCGCCCTGGGCGCCTGGGCCTTAGGGGCGCACCTCGCCTTTCTCCATCATTTCTCTGGTCTTGCAAGGCTCCGAGGCAGCATCTCAGTACCCTGAGGCGAAGAACTTCCTCCACAAAAGACAGAAACCCACCTGTCTGGGGGATGGTGTTCCTCAGTGAGCAGACCTCACCCCTGCTGCATCCCGGCTCACGGAGACGTGTTCTGTGTCCAGAAGTCAGCCTGCTAGGATGTGCGTCAGAGGACAACTCTTCTTTAATCCTATGGCTCAGATTGCAAACCTTAGTGATGTGATTTGTGCCTTTTCATCCCTCCATATTTTCCTGTTTTACTTGAAAAAGGAAATGAGAGACAGGTGGATAGGGGATGGCGAGAGAGAAAGATGGATGAGATGTAGAGATAGAGATAGATTCGTAGGAGTGGGTTCCACTCTAAGGCACAATTGTCTTTTTTGGGTTTTTCTAGAGATTAGGTTTTTTGAGGTTATGGTTAGGAACGTACCTTGAACAAATCTTTATATCAAATGAGAAATCTGGATTGTATGATGAACTTTGTAGATTTTTGGTGTTGAAATTAAAACTACATTTTACTTATTATAGAACATTGTGTTCTACATTGACCACAATAAATTTTTAAAAATTGCAATCTTTTGTCAGTGTGACTTTATGAGAGTGCTAACAAGTGTATATATACAATGGATAGACAAAAGGTCTGCTGTATAGCACAGGAAAGTATATTCAACCTTGTGATAAACCGCAATGGAAGAGAACATCTAAGTGTGTATATATATAAACTGTAAATCAGTTACACTTCAATTGAAAACAGATATTTTATTGTAAAAACATGAAAGTTCAAACACACAGGATATCCAACAGAAGCGTGAACTCGGGATCATGATGTGTCAGTACAAGTCCTCCAGTTGTAACACAGGGACCTCTTTGGTGTGGACAAGGGAGGTTATGCCCGTGTGGGGAGGCAGTATGTGGGAAATCTCTGTGCTTTCCCTCAGTTTTGCTCTGAACCTTAAACTGCACTAAAGAAAGTCTGAATGATAAAAACATCCAATTACTGTTTTTAAAATTGAAAAAATCAGAAAATATTGACTGTAGTAATATTTCAGTGACAAGGATGATGGAGCATTCTTCAGTTCCCTCCCTTGGGTTTAATTTCTGAATCACATCTGAAATAAGATATGGTTAGGATAAAATGTGTAAATATAAGAAAATTGGCTCCCCTCCAAGCCCAGTATTGGCATAAACTGAAAAAAATTATCTAATTTTGAAATTAAAGGAGAAAAAAACAGTAAAATGACCTCATCCAGAATGCTCTTAGGATGCTGATCACAGGCTATAATTGAGTGAGGATGCTCCCCCACCTCTGTCTGAATATCCTCCTTCAGTGCTTCTCACATTGGGACCTGCATCAGAATCATTGAGGGGGTTTGGTTCACATTTTTAATTTTAAAATGAGCAGGATGCTCCTCTGGAAGTATATTTCTCATTTTATTATACCACAATATTGCTGAGAAAAGGAGTTTTGGAGAAAATAAAGGCAATGATATCATCAACTACGATGCCAAATATAATGTATTATTAAGAAAACAATAAAAACTGTTGTTGAATGTGAAGAAAAGAATCACTTGTGGAGCTTGTGTAACATAGATAGCCTGGCCCTGCACACAGCACTCTGAATTGAAGCCTGATATTTGCATTTTTAACAAGCTCACGAGTGATGGTGATGCTCCTGGTCCTGGGAGACACTTTGTGAACCAATCACCTACCCGGTAGAATTTAAAAGACAAAGGCGGGACTTTCCTGGAGGTCCAATGATTAGGACTCCAGGCTTACACTGCATGGGGCCAGTGCTCCACCCATGGTGCAGAAAATAAGACCCCATTTGCCAAACAGCATGGCCAAAAAAAAAGCTTAAAAATAAAGGCAAAGGCACATTCCCCTTGAGGTTATTCATCTCATATGGTCCTTTGGTATCTGATCATAGGAGAGCCTCCCAGACAGGAAGCGGAGGCCAGGACAGTCCTTTCCTCTCTTCACATTAGTACAGATTAGATGGTCTTTTTTCTACCTAGAAATGCTCTGAATAGAGATTGCTAAAAAACAAATGTCTGACATAACTGCCTTAGAGAAAGTGATCAAAGCTTTTTCTAGAGGAAAGGTTTCTGGTGATCATGGCATGTAGTTGAGTGAAAGCAACATAGCTCCTATAGCAAAGACACAATGGCCCAATGTTGTGGACATGAACTATCAATAAATCAAACCTCAGAAGACAGGAAATTACAGAGTGAATGACGGGAAAATAATCCAGTGATCTTCCATTGAGAAATATAAATACGTGGTAAATAGGGAGAAATCAGCCTCACAGTAGCTGTACTTGCCACTGTTTTGCTTTCCCTGAAGCCTATAGGCTCTCCCCAGCTTGACTGCTCTGAACCCAGAGGGGTCCTACAAATGCAGGTGCCCCATGCATAGCCGGCAGTGACAGTAGCCAGGTAAGGGTGGTAAGATTGTATTAATAGGACAAGTTCCAATGTGTCTGTGTGTTTTCCCCACACCACCAAGCAATTTTTGACATTTGGTGTCTTACAAATGTACACTGACAGAAAATTTCAGATCCCACAAGTTCAGGGCTCAGTCTTAGAAGGCTGCCTGCCCCTCCTCCACCTTAGATGCACTCACAGCTCCAGGTCGGCAGCTGTGCTTCTGGTGGATCCACTAGAGTGTGGAGGTTCCAATGACCCTTCTTGGGTTCAATTAATTTGCTTATAGAACTCAGAGAAATCTTCTGTTGATTAATTATCATTTTGTAATAAAAGGCTGTACCTCGGGGACAGCCAGATGGAAGATGTGCCTCAAGCAAGGTAAGGGGAAAGGGCATGAGCTTCCTCCCCGAATCCCAACCTGTTCACCAACCTGGAAGCTTTCCAGACCAGTCCTTTCGGGTTTTTACAGAGGCTTCATTACAGAGACGTGAGTAACTCATTAGACACTGGTGATGGGTTCAACCTCCAGCTCCTCTCTCCTCCCTGTAACATGGGGTTCTGATAAGGTCAGGCAGCCCCTATTCTTTGGTCACTGGGATGCTCTCCAAAGGTCACCTCATTAACATAACAAAGCCCATTGATCACTTTCACACTTAAGAAATTCCAGTGGCTTTAGTAGCTGTGCCAGCAACCAGGAGAAATACCAAATATATATTTCTTAATATAAATCACAACATTGAGGTCACAGGATAGCTCCTTTCCTGAGGGCAGATCAGCCCTTAATCATTAAACTGGTTTTATCTAAGGTCTCTAGGGATCTAAATTTCCTGCCCATGGAAGGCAAGGCTTTGGGGTACAGAAAATGTGTATATCTTGAGCAAAATTAAAAAGAATGCAAACTCCTCCATGTGAACCCGTTTGGGGAGCTACACTAGATTTGAAAACTTCAGGAAGTCTGCATGCACCAGGCCAATCAGCATGATTACACTTGAGGATTTATTTTCAAAGATGAGACCTAAACAATCCCAATAGTGACTCCAGGATGATGGGAGATCAGGGCCACTTGAGCACTTGGAATTAATTCCCACTCTCGTAACATGTACACTTTCCAGGAATATGTGACACTCTATATCAATATGTGTCCAAAGATAACTAGTGTGAAAATAGTGAGCCACATCTCAGAATCCACAGATCAGTTAATGAAGCCTCAGAAAAGGTAAGGACTCTGTAAGCCCCAGAAGCCACAGAACATTCTTTTCTTTTCTTTTTTTAACTTTTTGTTTTACATTGGAGTATAGTTGATAACATTGTTAGTTTCAGGTGTAGAGCAAAGTGAACATTCTCGGGAACATGACTCAGCTCTTTACTCTGAAGTCTGGGTACCTTGAGTCTAATAAGAATAGATTCTGATTGGCTTGTGCTGGTTTTCTCAGCCATCAGCAGTAACAACCTGGACTAGGGGTCCCATAGACCTGCTGGAGGCTGTTTTTATAGAAGAGTAGCTGTGTGAAAAGACAATGCGCTCCCTTCCATATGCTCCCTCCTGCTCATTCACAGAAATTGTTCCACCTACAAGTACATTGTTTGCAATTAGAGACCGTGAATACATCCTTTCAGTTCAGGCGCTCAGTCGTGTCCGACTCTTTGCAATCCCTTGGACTGCAGCACGCCAGGTTTCCCAGTCCATCACCAACTCCCGGAGCTTACTCAAACTCATGTTCATCAAGTCGGTGAGGCCATCCCACCATCTCATCTTCTGTCGTCTCCTTCTCCTACTGCCTTCAGTCTTTCCCAGCTTTGGGATCTTTTCCAATGAGTGAGATCTTCCCATTAGGAGGCCAAAGTATTGGAGTTTCAGCTTCAGCATCAGTCCTCCCAAGGAATATTCAGGACTGATTTCCTTTAGGACTGACTGGTTGGATCTCCTTGCTGTCCAAGGGACTCTCAAGAGTCTTCTCCTACACCACAGTTCAAAAGCATCAATTCTTTGGCACTCGGCTTTCTTTATAGCCCAACTCTCACATCCATACATGACTACGGCAAAAACCATAGCTTTAATTATACGGACCTCTGTTAGCAAGGTAATGCCTCTGCTTTTTAATATGCTGTCTAGGTTTGTCATTGCTTTTCTTCCAAGGAGCAAGAGCCTTTTAATTTCATGGCTGCAGTCACCATCTACAGTGGTTTTGGAGCCCGAGAAAATAAAGTCTGTCACTGTTTCCCTTGTTTCCCCATCTATTTGCCATGAAGTGATGGGACCAGATGCCATGATCTTAGGTTTTTGATTGCTGAGTTTTAAGCCAGCTTTTTCACTCTCCTCTTTCACTTTCATCAAGAGGCTCTTCAGTTTCTGCCATAAGGGTGGTGTCACATGCGTATCTGAGGTTATTGATATTTCTCCAGCAATCCAGATTCTAGCTTGTGATTCATCCAGCCTGGAATTTCCCATGATGTACTCTGCATATAAGTTAAATAAGAAGGGTGACAATATTCATCCTTGATATTTCTTTCCAGTTTGGAACCAGTCCGCTGTTCCATGCTCGGGTCTAACTGTTGCTTCCTGGCCTGCATACACATTTCTCAGGAGGCAGGTCAGGTGCTCCGGTATTCCCATCTCTTGAAGAATTTTCCACAGTTTGTGGTGTAGGGCCACCCAAGATGGACGAGTCACAGTGGAGAGGTCTGACAGAATGTGGTCCACTGGAGAAAGGCGTGGCAAATCACTCCAGTATTCTTGCTTTGAGAACCCCATGAACGGTATGAATATATCCATCACTTGCTTCAAATTATTCATGGACCAGTGCTCTCAAAGCTGTGTCCCAGGTTATTTTTGTCACTCACCTATTATGTCTTTTTGTACCTTCTGATCCCAGTTGAAAAGTATGTCCATATCCAGACAAAAGAAGAAACAAGAGTGAGAAAAATAAGAAAAATTAAATAAACTCAGTATGATGTGGAAAGCAGAGGTCATGCCTTTAAAAAAAAAAACAGCACAGTAATTTGGAGCTTAAACACGATCTTTCAGCTGTAGCTTCTCTGGTGGCACTCGTGTCAGGACAGTCTACCTGAGTAGGAGCCAAAGAGAAAGCAAGTAAAACAAACTACAAAGCTTTTCTAGTCCTTTATACCAGCACCTTGCTGACCCGGGACATAGAATGACCCATGCTGACAGACATTCAGATACACAACTATGAAAACAAATAGATAAAAAGCAGCATGAAACAAACAAGGGGAAAAAACTGCCTTTTTATGGGACCTCCCTGACAGTCCAGAGGCTCAGACTTTTCCTTCCAATGCAGGGAGTGCAGGTTGGATCCCTGGTGGGGACCTAACATACCACTTGTGGCGAAAAAGCCAAATCATAAAAAACCAGTAGTAATATTTTAACAAATTCAAAAAAGCCTTTAAAACTTTTCCTCATCACAAAAACTTAAAATTTTTCTTTAAATTGTCCTGCTCTGATATTAACGTTTAGCAGAGAATCAAAATGCTCTGAAATTAACAGTTACAATGTCCTGAGGACCATGAAAGTCAGTGGGATGTACCAAAGAGTGCTAACCTCATCATGCAAATGCCCTCGGGGGTGTGATCCTCCTGAGGACCAATCTGTGATTCCCAGGGGGCTGTCCGGAAGCTATCCCAGGCCACACCCTCTGCTCACCTGGTCATTCCCTGGTCCACTTCTGAGGCATCCAGACCTGTGCTGCAGATGGGAGACATGGACACAATGAAAGGGGCTGCAAGTGGCAGAAGGCCTGGCCAGCAGAAACAAGGTGTCTCCCACAGGGAAAATGGAAGGATTTCCTCCAAGGAAAACCTGTCTGTAAAAGAGAAGGGAGGAGATGGACATCCCTCAGAAAGACAGAGAGAGAAACGAAGCACGGAGACACAAGAGGGCTCTCAGAGCAAAGCAGGTAAGATGCCAGAGTCTTGTTTGCAGACATCTGTTTTGAGTGATCCTGGAGAGAATTTGGGAGACAGTAGAGACTGAGCTGCGGGACAGAGGAACCGGTGCCAGATATGACCTTGACACCTCTGAAAGGGGGGAGAGAAACCCAGGGTGAAGTCCCGATCCCCGATGATCTGGGGCCCTACCAGCTATGCCAATCTTGAGGTCTGACCTTGAGAGAGGGTTTCCCGGTACATGCCTGCCAGGCAGCTCAGCAACTACTCTGTCCAGTTGAGATGCTTATGGAGGGAGAGGGGGGCTGGAAGAAGCCAGAGTTGGGGGAGGGGATGGCATGGCGGTGGAGGAGCAGTGGGACTTGGAACCTTCTCTAACCCACTCTCCCCAGATTCCAGAGGTAGGTCAGGGAACACTCACTCTGTCCTCCTCTCCACCCACAGAGGTCACCAGGCACAAGCGCTGCAGAAGCCAGGATGGCTCCCCCGAGAGTCACAAGAGAAACGGCCGTGGAGAAGAGAAGGTGAGGGGACGACCACCCCCAGCCCAGTGGAGAGCTAAGGAGCATCCAAACTCCTGCAGAGCAGGACTTTACCACAGAGGAGGTAGGTTTCTGGGCTGGGCTTGGTAGAGGTGGGGATGTGGGCAAAGGCCCTGAGGGGCAAACTGGACCCCCAGAGGGCGGAGAGAGCCTCTGACCCTGGTGAGATGCCCATGAAGTGGGAACAGGCCGAGAGGAAAGCACCCAGGACTTGTCCCGGGGTGCCAGCAGATGTTGGAAGAGGCCAGCAGAGTCAAGTATGGTGCGGTGTGAGGCCGGGTGGAGGTGTTGGGACAGGCAAGGGGCGATGCTGAATTTGAGGAGAAATTTCAGGGGCAGCGCACATCACAGGAACCCCTCCTGTTCTGTCTCCTACTTAGGTTCTGCCCATACTTTCGGGCGTCTTCAGGACAGGGGGGCCCGGTTCCGATCGCCAGTGTGGGCCCGGGGCCAGAGACGCTGCCAGTACAACCCGGAGTCCAGGCCCACCTCCTCCAAGCGCCCTCGCAGAACCCAGTCACCTGAAGCCGCCGCGCCCCTGGAGGCACTCACGGGCCAGCTCTCCAACCAAATGGGAGCCCTTGATGTGGTCCTGGATGAGTTGCGGGCCCCCGGGGGCGCCTTCCTACGGGTGGCCACTGACCGCACGGAGCCCACGGCCTCGCAGCGCGCCTGGCTCACCTGGCAGCTGACGCACGCGGGCGCGGCCCTGCACTGGGCGCTGACGGCGCTCGATTCCCTGCTCGCCGGGCACCACCGACCTCCGGGCCCGCAGCCCTACCCGCCCTGGGCGCCTGGGCCTTAGGGGCGCACCTCGCCTTTCTCCATCATTTCTCTGGTCTTGCAAGGCTCCGAGGCAGCATCTCAGGACCCTGAGGCGAAGAACTTCCTCCACAAAAGACAGAAACCCACCTGTCTGGGGGATGGTGTTCCTCAGTGAGCAGACTTCACCCCTGCTGCATCCGGGCTCACGGAGACGCCTTCCTGTGTCCAGAAGTCAGCCTGCTAGGATGTGCGTCAGAGGACAACTCTTCTTTAATCCTATGGCTCAGATTGCAAACCTTAGTGATGTGATTTGTGCCTTTTCATCCCTCCATATTTTCCTGTTTTACTTGAAAAAGGAAATGAGAGACAGGTGGATAGGGGATGGCGAGAAAGAACGTTGGATGAGATGGAGAGACAGAGATAGATTCCCAGGGGTGGGTTCCACTCTAGGGTACAATTGTCTTTTTTGGGTTTTTCTAGAGATTGGGTTTTTTGAGGTTATGGTTAGAAACGTACCTTGAAGAAATCTTTATATCAAATGAGAAATCTGGATTGTATGATGAACTTTGTAGATTTTTGGTGTTGAAATTAAAACCACATTTTTACTTATTATAGAACATTATGTTCTACATGGACTGCAATAAATTTTTAAAAATTGCAATCTTTTGTCAGTGTGACTTTATGAGAGTGCTAACAAGTGTATATATACAATGGATAGACAAAAGTTCTGCTGTATAGCACAGGAAAGTATATTCAATATTGTGACAAATTGCAATGGAAGAGAACATCTAAATATGTATATACATAAACTGTAACTCAGTTACACTTCAATTGAAAACAGATATTTTATTGTAAAAACATGAAAGTTCAAACACACAGGATATCCAACAGAAGCGTGAACTCGGGATCATGATGTGTCAGTACAAGTTCTCCAGTTGTAACACAGGGACCTCTTTGGTGTGGACAAGGGAGGTTATGCCCATGTGGAGAGGCAGTATGTGGGAAATCTCTGTGCTTTCCCTCAGTTTTGCTCTGAACCTTAAACTGCACTAAGGAAAGTCTTAATTGTAAAAACATCCAATTACTATTTTTAAAATTGAAAAAATCAGAAAATATTGACTGTAATAATATTTCAGTGACAAGAATGATGGAGCATTCTTCAGTTCCCTCTTTGCAACCCCACGGATTACATAGTCCATGGAATTCTCTAGGCAAGAATACTGGAGTGGGTAGCCTTTCCCTTACTTCTCGAGGGGATCTTCCCAACCCAGTGATCAAACCCAGGTCTCCTGCATTGCAGGCAGATTCTTTACCAGCTGAGTGACAAGGGAAACCTAAGTATACTTGAGTGGGTAGCTTATCCCTTCTCCAGGGGATCTTCCCAACCCAGGGATCGAACCGGGGTCTCCTGCATTGCAGTTGGATTCTTCATCAACTGACCTATGAGGGAAGCCAAGAAAAAGTATAATGGTAGTTAGATATTCAATTTTTCTGTATTCAATGAAAAGGAAAATACGTAACCGATAGGGCTCAGCTCTGATTTACGTGTTTGATTGTGAAGCAGTCATGGGGTGGTATACTCGCCGAATGGCCCAGTGTGTCCCTTCCACATTTACTCTACTCCTTCCTTGGCTCCTGTCCTTGCCCTAGTATTCTTCCTGGACATCCTCTCAGGCTTTCTAAAGAGACCACAGATCTGTTACATAGGCAACAAGACTAGAAAAAGAGGAAGCTATTTATGCAGTTTGGAAATTTGTGTGAAATTTGTTTAAAAGAAAATACTGGAAGGTATCCTGTTGTAATAATCCTGTATAATTATAAGTAAAAATATCAAGTCCTAAGTGTTGAAACTTCATGAACATTTTGAGCCTTCTGCTTCCCATGCCTGTGTGAACCAGAAGCTCATAACGCAACATCTTTCCTACTAAGAGCATGGCCCTGGGGCTGAATGCTTTCTGCTGCCTGTTTGGTAAAAAACAAAACATTAATTTGGAGCCTAACTACTTTCTTTCATCCTGTAGAGTCTCCAGTGGCATTCCAACCAGAATGGCAGAACTGGAGTAGGGGCCAAAGGGAATGCAAGTAAAACAAAACAAAGGGTTTTCTAGTCCTTTAAACCATTTGTTGGCCACTGACATAGAACGATCCATGCTGACAGACATGCAGACACACAAAACTGTTGAAGCAAATAGATAAAAAGCCCCATGAACAAAAAAGATGTATGTAGTAGATAGTATGGAGTAGATAGTATTATCCTCATTTTTGAGACGATGTGGAAGACATAGACCCTAAGAAACATCCAGGATCACAGATAATATGTGGCAGAACCAAGATTGGAATGCACATCTCTTTGACCTTGTCTTTGACCATGCTGTCTCCTATATCTCTGTCCAATTTATAATCCTATCATCACTGATTTCCCTCATCTATGTTGACAATGAGACTTTTTTTACTCCTGATATAAGAAGCAGAACATAAAGCCTTTTGTTTTAAATGACATGTCTTTAAGTTACATGGAATAATTTTATCCGTGGGTGTTAACTAGTATTTTTTCCTTCATGAATTATATAGCTCATTAATTTTAAAAGTTAGTATTTATTTTCATCATCCATATATATGAACCACAGTTCAAAAGCATCAATTCTTTGGCGCTGAGCTTTCTTTATAGTCCAACTCTCACATCCATACATGACTACTGGAAAAACCGTAGCTTTGACTAGATGGACCTGTGTTGGCAAAGTAATGTCTGCTTTTTAATATGCTGTCTAGGTTGGTCATAACTTTTCTTCCAAGGAGCAAGTGTCTTTTAATTTCATGGCTGCTATCACCATCTGCAGTGATTTGAGAGCCCCCCAAAATAAAGGCTGTCACTGTTTCCACTGTTTTCCCATCTATTTGCCAAGAAGTGATGGGACAGATGCCATGATCTTAGTTTTCTGAATGTTGAGTTTTAAGCCAACTTTTTCACTCTCCTCTTTCACTTTCATCAAGAGGCTCTTCAGGTCTTCTTTGCTTTCTGCCATAAGGATGGTATCATCTGAATATCTGAGGTTACTGATATTATCCCGGCAATCTTGATTCCAGCTTGTGCTTCATCCAGCCCAGCATCTCTCATGATGTACTCTGCATATAAGTTAAATAAGCAAGGTGACAATATACAGCTTTGACGTACTCCTTTCCCTATTTGGAACCAGTCTGTTGTTCCATGTCCAGTTCTAACTGTTGCTTCCTGATCTGCATACAGATTTCTCAAGAGGTGGGTCAGGTGGTCTGGTATTTCCATCTCTTTAAGAATTTTCCACAGTTTGTTGTGATCCACACAGTCAAAGGCTTTGGCATAGTCAATAAAGCAGAAATAGATGTTTTTCCTGGATTCTCTTGCTTTATCAGTGATCCAACAGATGTTGGCAATTTGATCTCTGGTTCCTTTGCCTTTTCTAAATCCAGCTTGAACATCTGGAAGTTCTCAGTTCACATACTGTTGAAGCCTGGCTTGGAGAATTTTGAGCATTACTTTACTAGTGTGTGAGACGAGTGCAATTGTGTGGTAGTTTGAGCATTCTTTGACAATGCCTTTCTTTGGGACTGGAATGAAAACTGACCTTTTCCAGTCCTGTGGCCACTGCTGAGTTTTCCAAATTTGCTGGCATATTGAGTGCAGCACTTTTACAGCTTCATCTTTCAGGATTTGAAATAGCTCAACTGGAATTCCATCACCTCCACTAGCTTTGTTCGTAGTGGTGCTTCCTAAGGCCCACTTGACTTCACATTCCAGGATGTCTGGCTCTAGGTCAGTGATCACACCTTTGTGATTATCTGGGTTGTGAAGATCTTTTTTTGTATAGTTCTATGTATTCTTGCCACCTCTTCTTATATCTTCTGCTTCTGTTAGGTCCATACCATTTCTGCCCTTTACTGAGCCCATCTTTGCATGAAGTGTTCCCTTGGTGTCTCTAATTTTCTGAAGAGGTCTCTAGTCTTTCCCATTCTGTTGTTTTCCTCTATTTCTTTTCTCAAGTGCTGAGCAAAACGGGTAACACCTCCACCCAGTGGCCAATCCCCATTAAAGCAGCATCACTTCTCTCGCAAGAGGCAGTTATCTAGTATGGCAGCCCTTGGCCACATGTGACTATGAATTACTTGAAATGTGGCTAGACAGGAAGCAAACCCAGGCCGAGAGTGGGGCCCAGGGAGTGATGTGACTTTCTTTTCTGTTTTTGAGCACCTTGATGCTTCAAGAAGAACTGACCCAGGGCTGCAATTCCAGCTCTTCCCTTGCTCCATAAGGTAAAGCACTACCTTTGCTGGCATCAGTTTTCTTGTCTGTGGAATGGAAAGTATTTAATAAGCTGATCCCAAGGTCCATCGGGGCAAGGGACTTCCCTGGAGATGCAGTGGTTAAGACTACACGCTTCCACTGCAGGGGGCACAGGTTCAATCCCTGGTCAGGGAACGAAAATCCTACAGGCCCTGCAGTGCTGCCATAAATAAATAAATAGTCCTATCAAGGCAAAATGTCACATAATCTCTATTGTCTCTTCTGTCTTCTCCTGACCAAGTAAATGGGGAACCTGGAACAAAGTGGCTGCTTCCTGCTCATCGTGGGTTCCCACCATTTCCTAGGGGCTCAGGGGCCCTGAGGAGATAGCAGAGACATACACTCAGCATCTCGGCACTGTTCTCTCTTCACAGCATGAGGTCACAGCAGCCCTGCGGGGAAGACTAGCCAGGTGGTTATGGCTCTACCCCTTCTACAGATGAGAAAATAGTTGAAGGGCTGCTTGACTCATCCAGAATCAGACACGGGCTCACAGGATACTGATGCTGGAAAAGGCATCAAAGATTAAAGGAAAGTAGTCCGCACTCTCATTTTACTGATAGGGAAACCGAGGCCCAAGATCATGGGACCTGACAGTAGCCTTGATTAGTGACCACAATGGAATCCTCAGGTTCCAAGACTCCTAGTCCTTCCTCATCTGTAAAGTAATAATAGTGCCCAGCTCATAAGATAGTTATGAACACGTAGCCCTCAGAGGTTAAGTTCTCAGTAAATATAGCTGGTATGTGACATTGCTTGTGTTCATCTTTTATCTCCACTTAAGATGTCTTCTTGGTGTTTTTGGCTAGAACTAGCCCGAAGAGACTTTCTATAAAACAGTCACCCTTAGGTTATACCTTCAGTGGTGGACCAAGAATGAGTTGCGTGGTAAGATTAGAGAGGGACAAAATTGTTGAAAACATAGTGTGTGGAGGGTGGGGAGATGGCTGTGATTTGGGGAACAATTCTCCTGCAAGTAAAGGAATAAAGAAACTGGTAGTCCTCTACTGCAGAGATGAACACAATGCAGAGAGAGATCCGGGTCCAGTTGGAAACTCACAAAGAGTTATTGTCACTGTGTATCTGACTTTGCCCGAAGTCCCCAGAAAGAAAGGCAGCCAAGTCCTCGTGGCAATGGATACGAGTCATCAGAGCACAAAACGACCTCTGTGTCTGTTCCTGCTTCTCTCCACATGGTATCATCTCACACTGCATGGCACTTTACAGTTTATCAAGGTGAGACTTGGGTAAAGTTTATCTTTGCTCGTCCTCACAGCATCCCTAAGCAGGGGGCAGAGAATGTCTGTCTTTGTGTCACAAGGCTTACCTCTCATTTTACAAGCTAGACGCTGAGATGCAGAGATGGTTGTGCAGCTCTGCGTGAGGTCACACAGCTAGGACATGGCTTAGCCAACACCCACCTAAACAGGGTCTGGGCATATCTCTAGTCCTATCCAAGTCTTTACTCCGAAGTTCTGCACTGACCAAGTGATTTTAGTGTTTTCCATTGCTCTATTCAAACCATAAATGCTCTCAGAAACTTTATACAGTTCTGTGAGGTCATACTCTTTCTTCGTTCTTTTTTCTGAGCCCTGAATATACTGCCTAGCGTACCAATTAAAGGAACACAAAGCATTCATGCTCCAGGAAATTTCCAGGCCCTAAGATGACGATGTGATGTTTTAAGTGGTCACATTTCTGAAAAATATTTTTTTCTAACACTTACAACGGACTCTGGGTATCAAAGAAAATAGCCTGACACAGCAATTCCACTTCTAGGTATTTACCCAAGAAAAATGAAATTGTAAGCCTACAAAATCACTTATACATGAAGAATTCATGTTCACCCCAAATATATATCGATATTTGATATATATATTTCCTAGAAATAATATATCCACACAGTGAATACTACTTCAGCTATGAAAAGTATGAACTACAGACAACATCATGGATGAACTCAGTGACACTGGGCTTACCAAAAGGAGCCACATATGAAAGAGTATATATTGTATGATTATATTTAGATGACATTCTAGAACAGACCAACTAAACTATAGTGATAAAAATCAGAGCAATTTTTGTAAAGGAAAGGGTACAGAGTAACTTTTTAGAATGTTGAAAAAGTTTATATCTTCTTTGCAGTGATGGTTTTATAGGCATATGTATTTGTCAAAACTCATTGAAGTGTACATTATACCTCATTGAGTAAATTAATAACAGATTATTAAATTATGTGTAATTTCTGAAGTCAAAATTGAAGAAAGACAGAGCTGTTTTAGGAAAATGTGTTTTCCCCGTGACTCTACTTACACATTTTGTTTTGTATATATGATTCCGTGGGTAAGTGGTTTTATATATGTTGATTATGTGGTCACTTCGGGGGCATTTTCAGAAATGACCCTTGGCTTTTTACTAGTCAGTCAACCCAGCATTAATTGAGCACCGTCGTTCAGTTCAGTTCAGTCACTCAGTCGTGTCCGACTCTTTGTGACCTCATGGACTGCAGCACTCCAGGCCTCCCTGTCCATCACCAATTCCCGGAGCCTGCTCAAACTTATGTCCATCGAGTCAGTGATGCCATCCAACCATCTCATCCTCTGTCATCCCCTTCTCCTCCCGCCTTCAATCTTTCCCAGCATCAGGGTCTTTTCCAATGAGTCAGTTTTTCACATCAGGTGGCCAAAGTATCGGGGTTTCAGCTTCAGCATCAGTCCTTCCAATGAATATTCAGGACTGATTTCCTTTAGGTTGGACTGATTTGATCTCCTTGTAGTCCAAGGGACTCTCAAGAGTCTTCTCCAACACCACAGTTCAAAAGCATCAATTCTTTGGCGCTCAGCTTTCTTTATAGTCCAACTCTCACATCCATACATGATTACTGGAAAAACCACAGCTTGACTAGATGGACCTTTGTTGGCAAAGTAATGTCTCTGCTTTTTAATATGCTGTCTTGGTCGGTCATACCTTTTCTTCCAGTGAGTAAGCGTCTTTTAATTTCATGGCTGCAGTCACCATTTTCAGTGATTTTGGAGCCCTAAAAAATAAAGCCTGTCACTGTTTCCATTGTTTCCCCATCTATTTGCCATGAAGTGATGGGACTGGATGACAGTTGAGCACCTACCATATGCCTAAAAACTTCTAGGTGGTGGATTGGAAATACAGAAGTAGGTAAGATGCAAGCCCATCCTGAAGGAGTCCACAAAGTCCTGTAGGAAGTAAGTTAGAGATCACTAAGGTAAGAATAAGGAAAAAGCATCAAAAATTGTTCAGAAAAAAAGGTATCCACAAGACAGTGTCTTGTCCTTATTATGAGGCAGGAAAACTGAGCCCTGAAAAAGGATTTGACAGACTGGGAGAGGGAAGGCATTCAACTGCAGGAAACAGCTTCTTTCACTCAACTAGTATTTAATCCTCATTTATTGAGCACCTTAATATCCCTCCTAAGGAAGGCAAGTTTGATTTTGCCCAAGAGGGAACCTCAGGAATCAGACTGCTTGGAGCCTTCCCTTTACCAGCCGTGTACCCTGAGCAAGCTACTGCGCCTCTCTGAAAAGACAGAGACCATCACGGATCCACATCATCGGTTATTGTGCTGATTAGAAAAGATAATCCATGGGAAATGATCAGCATAGAATCAGGTACAGGAAATGTACTATAACTGTCAGATTCTATTATTGCTATTGCCATCTTTAATATGGGGCTTCCCAGGTGGCTCAGTGGTAAAGAATCCACCTGTAATGAAGGAGACGTGGATTTGATCCCTGGGTCAGGATGATCCCCTGGAAAAGGAAATGGCAACCCACTCCAGTACTTCCTGGGAAATCCCATGGACAGAGGACACTGGCGGGCTGTAGTCTGTGGGGTGGCAAAAGAGTCCGACATGACTTAGCAACTTAACAACAACAACATGCTTAATATATGCTGGAAACTTGGGCAGGCCCTGGAAATACTGAAGAAAACTCCACACATGCATTCGTCAGCTTGGGCCGCTATAACAGAATACCACAGACTGGGTGGCTTAAACAACAGATTTTTTTATTTCTCAAAATTCTGGAAGCTGAGAAGTCCAAGATCAAGCCAGCAGATCTGGTTCCTGGTGAGAATTCTCTTCCAAGTTTCCAGACAGCTGCCTTCTAGCTGTGTCCTCACGTGGCACAGAGAGAGAGAAAGAGCACTGTAAGTCTCTCTTTCTCTTATCATTTCATTAATCCCATCATAGGGACCTTACCCCTCATAACTTCATCCAAACCTGATTATCCCCCAAGGGCCCCACCTCCAAAAGCCATCATGTTGAGGGTTAAGGCTTCAACATATGAATGGGGATCAGGGGGACAGAAACAGTCCATTGGGTTCTAGTAGGGGAGATAGAACAAGTTTACTGATCATTAAAATACCATGTGCTAACCACTTGGAAAAGAAGAAAATTTAGAGATTCTGTGTTATAGATTATCTTTATCCCTTCAGAGGCCCAAGGAGAGAAATGACTTCCTAGTTCCTAACACAATAGCACGGTCTGGACTCAGGCCTCCTGAGTCTCAGTTCAGAGGGGACATCCCCTGCTGTTGATCTCTCTGAAAGAAAAAAACATATCCTTGCTCCTTCAGATTCCCTAGAGCTCTGATTATAGTTGTCTGGAAACAGAAATCTCTCTGGGACTGTAGAGACAGGCCAGGTGACCTCTTTACCTGGTTCTTGTGCTCCATCCATTTATACAGAAGCAACTCTAGGCTGCTTTCTCGAAGGTAACAACCCCCATCTCCTCCTTTGCAAAACATGCCAGGGCCTGCAGGTGGAGACTGTCTACCGAGGAGGGGTTTCGGGGCATGAAGAAATAAGAGGAAGCTTTCAAACGCTTCTCTGAGAGTAGGAACCCAGACAGACTGACCTTGGGTCTAGAAACGCATGTTGCAATCAACCCTGGCTCCAGCTGGAAGCAGTGCCAGCCTTGGGGCTTGCCACATCAGGGACCAAGGATGTGGTTTGCCCATCAACCCTGCAGCATTCGTGTCCCAGACTTACTTCCTCGGGACTTTCTCATGACCAACAGGGGGAATTCACCCCCTTCATTTTTCCCCTGTCCCTTGAAGTTGCCTACATGTTCACAAACACACACACACACACACACCATTCCAACATTTACCCACATTCTCAACTCACACATTAGCTCAGACAAACTCAGACTCACCAATCACTCTCAGAAATACAGAATCAAACATCTACCCAATACATGTGCACACTTACACACGTGCTCAACCACATGTACTCTGACATATATACACACACTCTCCATACACACATCACATCCTCATCCACGTACACATTGCCCCTCACTCACAATGCTCTGCTGACTTCTCCCTGCCAATCACTCGCGACTTTTCAGAGGGGACATTCAGATGTGTTTGGGAAAACTGCCTGGACGCCTAGGTACTCACAGCAGAAAATCTTTCTGAACTGTCAACTTCCGTGTGGTTGGTTCTTTGTTTAGCAATACCAAACAGTAGAAGGTGTCTGTTGAGTCAACTGAGGACCAACTGCTTATCATATGGTTCTTCCATTTGCCTCTGAGTCACTGTTGTGGTATGACATCATGGCTAACATCAACCTGATGGAAACTCTTTGGGGGCCCTCAGTCTTCCCGTAGGAGGCAAGTGTGCAAGGCCTGGGAGCCCTCGGCAGCTAGAATGGACAACCTCACAGAGGTGTCAAGAGTCTGTTAAGACAACCCCAGGGTCCCTGTGAAGTCAGGCAGAAAGCCTGTACCTAAGAAGTCTTAGAGGCAACCCTGGCTTCAAGAATGAGCACGTCTATGTAGAATACCTGCTCCTGTTGAGGCCAAAGCCAACCATTCTTTTCTTTAGCATCTGTCTATAGTCCAGTGGCCCACTCTAGTTTGGCTAAAGGCCCTTCTAGACAAGCAGGAAAGTCGTAAATATTGGTGCTCCCTTTGATAGGCTGAATAATGGCCCTAAAAATTATCCAGGTCATACTGGTGGAACCTGTGAATGTTCCCTTATATAGCAAAGGAGAATTTTGCACATATGATTAAGGATCTTGAGATGAGGAGGTTATCCTGGGATTATCTGCATAGATCCTAAATGTAATCAAGAGGAGGGAGGCAGAAGGAGACAGAGGAGAGAGAAGGCAGTGTGAGATTTGACGATGCTACACTGCGGGCTATGGAGATGGAGGAAGGTGACTTCAAGCCCAGGAATGAAAGGAATACAGTTCTAGGAGCAGGAAAGACAAGAAGGGACTCTGACCTAGAGCCTCTGGGAAGAGTAACAGCTTGAGTTCATCTCAAGGAAATTGATTTCAGTCTTCTGACTTCCGGAACTGAAAGAGAATAAAGGTGTTGTTTTAAGCTACTCACTTGGTGGTCATTTGTTCCTACAGCCATAGAAGATGAAAGTATCCACCATGGCAGATTGGCTGGTCCCTTCCCTCCTCCATCCTGCAGGCTTCAGAGGTAGAGATGATGGATGGGGAGGCCAGAGGCACTGAAGTGCAACCTGTATTCCTTGGGGCTTTCTACTGGAACATGGGGGCACAGAGACCTGGGGGATGCAGCATGGGAAGTGCCCCAGCAGGGAGAAAGAGCACCAGTGCAGCCCTGGCTCCCTGAGAACTGGGAAACAGGTCACAGAAACCCCAGGCAGCTGCCTTCTGGGTGCTCACTGACCCAGGATGAGTAGGGTCATGTTCAGGAGTGAAGAAAAACCATATGGTCCTGGCAGTGACAGAGCCAGTGCAGAGAGATGTCTCAGACAGGGAAGAACTTGGGCTCTGACCATCACTCTGAGGAAGAACGGGGCCTAGAACCACAGCTCTCAGACTCCGGAATGGGCAGTCCCCAGGGCTGAAGGTCATGCACAGCTGCCCACATGTGACTCCTCCCAGAATATTCCCTACTGCTGGCCTGTGAGTCCCTGCTGGGGTAGGCTTCTGCAGGGTCTGGGAGCCCACATCACAACCTCATTACAGCTGCTGGCTGGTGACACCCCGTGTGTGCTCAGAGCTAAAGTCACTGTCCCCGTGGGCTCTTTTGAACAGCTCCATTGCTTTTCCTCCCAGATCTTTGTGAATCTTTCTCTCACTTATTTTATTTTTTTTATCTTTTATTAACTTTCTCTGTGAACTGCCTCAAAGCCCCTGTGTGGAGGAAGGACATGTTAGTAAATAAACAAATGGTCAATTAAAAAACAAAACCAGGGACTTCCCTGGCGGTTCAGTGGTTAAGACTGCTCCCAATGCAGGGGGCACAGGTTCGATGCCTGGCAGGGAACTAAGATCCTGCATGCCATGCAGAGAGGCCAGAAAAAAACTAGACAAAAACTAAAACAAAAAAAAAAACTTCAGAAAATGTTAAGGACACTCTACATCCCTGGCCTCACCTCATCTCCACAAAATGAACCCAAGGGATGAAGCAGAAATCAACTGTGTCATAAGTGTTCCAGTTTTTTATTAATGTTTAACAGATTACACCCCAACTTAAAGTAGAACAACTGTTTCATTCTGCATAAGATCTTGTGGGACAGGAATTCAGAAAGGGCCTGGCTGGACAGTTCTTGTTTGGCATCTCTCCTGAGCTTTCACTGAGATGTCCACTGAGGCTGCTGTCATCTGAAAGCTCAACCCAGCTGGACCTCGAAGCTGGCTTCATTCACGTGATGCTGTTTGACAGCTGGGAGGTGAAGTGGGCTGTCAAATGGAGCACTTATCCATAGCCTCTCCATATGGCTTGGACTTCCTTATAAAATGGTGGCCTCGGGCAACTCAGATTTTTTTAATGCTTGGCAGTTTAGAGTCCTGAAAGACACCTAGCGTACAAAGTGGAAACTTCATAGTTTTTTATTAATAACTTTATTGAGATACAATTTAATACCATAGAATTCACCCTTTTAAAGTATACAATTTTAGAATAGTCATAGGACTGTGCAAATATTACCACTCTCCAACTTCAGAATGTTTCATCACAAGTCACTCCCCATTCCTCCTTCCTCCCAGTCCCTGGCAACCAATGGTCTATTTTTTTTTTTGCCTATTCTGGACATTTGATATGTACTCAATCATATGATGTGTGGCCCTTGTGACTGACTTCCTTCATTTATCATAGTGTTTTCATGGTTCATCCACATTGTAGCATGTATCAAAACTTCATTCCTTTTTATTACCAAATAATATATTATATGAAAAGTGCCTAATTTTTTAAAAAATTGTGGTAAAATACATATGACATAAAACTTACCATCTTAACTGTTTTAAAGTATACAGTTTCACAGTGTTAGGGATATTTATTGTGTGCAACCAAGCTCCAAAACTCTTTTCATCTTGCAAAACTGCATTTTATGACCTAGGCTCAGAAGCTGTATAGCATCACTCTGGCTGCATTCTGTCGGTAGCGGGTCACGAAGGTTGGCCCAGAGAGAACAGAGACCTCTCACCCACCGCTCAATGGGAGGAATGTCAAAGTATTTACGGTTTTAAAACCACCGTATAAGTAGAGATACATTCATTAGATTTCTCCTTTCTGCCCTGGACACCACTGAGGATGCTTCATTAAAGTATTCCCCATCTACTGCCCTCTTGTTTAAGTCAGAGTCTCCCGAAGAGCCTGAATAGTCGTGAAAGCTTTCCATTGTAGGTTTGACCTTTGAAACAACCAATGAGAGTCTGAGGAGCCATTTTAGGGTGTTTTTTTTTTGCAGGGGGTTGGGGGTGCAGTGCTGCCAGTGTCGTGGAGGATCTTAGTTCTCTGACCAGGGACTGAATCTGTGTCCGCTGCAGTGGAAGTTCAGTGTCTTAACCACTGGAGCACTAGGGAAGTCCCTGAGGAGCCATTTTGAGCAATGGGGAACGCTCACAGACTGTGTGGTAATGAAGAATCCAAACACCAGGCACTCCAGAGGCTTCAAGTTTGTCATGTGAGCCACTGTCGAGGTGAGTGAGGCCAGGAAGGCAAGGCCACACAAAGTGGATGGGAGAGTTATGGAACCCAAGAGGGCTGTCTCAAGAGAAGATTCTCAAAGACCTGATGGCCACTTTCCTGTGAAAATGATTTTTGTTTTGTGGCATTAAGAAGACACTGAAGAATATTGCCTAAGAGGTTAATTTGAACAGTATGGGAAAATTGAAGTGATTGAAATCATGACTGACTGAGGCAGTGGCAAAAAGAGAGGCTTTGCCTTCATAGCCTTTGATGACCATGACTCTGTAGACTAGATTGTCATTCAGAAATACCATACAGTGAACAGCCAAACTGTGAAGAAAGGAAAGCCTTATCTAAGCAAGAGATGGCTGGTGCTTCATCAGGCCAAAGAGGTCAAAAATAGTTTCAGAAACTTTGGTGGTGGTCATGGAGGTAATATTGGTGGGAATGACAGCTTTGGTCATGGAGGGAACTTAAGGGGTCAAGGTGGCTTTGGTGGCAGCCATGGTGGTGGAGTGGGATGGCTAGAATGGATTTGGTAGTGACTGAAGCAATTTTGGGGGTGATGGAAGCTACAAGGATTTTGGCAATTACAACAATCAACCTTCAAATTTTGGACACAGGAAAGGAGGAAATTTGGAGGCAGAAGCTCTGGCCCCTAGGGTGGTAGAGGCCAACACTTTGCCAAACCATGGAACCAAGGTGGCTATGGCAGTTCCAACAGCAGCAGTAACTATGGCAGTGGCAGAAGGTTTTAATTACTGTCAGAAAACAAAGCTTAGCAGGAGAGGAGAGCCAGTGAAGTGACAGAGAAGCTACAGGTTACAACAGATTCGTGACTCAGCCAAGCGCAGTGGCAGCAGGGCCCAGCTGCTACAAAGAAGACACGTTTTAGACAATACTCATGTGTATAGGCAAAAAAATCCCTTGAGGACTGCATTTGTGACTAACTGTGTAACAGGTTTTTCAGTTTCTGTTCTGTGGAAAATGTAAAGCATTCCAACAAAGGGTTTTAAGGTAGATTTTTTTTCACCCATGCAGTTGATTGCTAACTGTAATAGTCTGATTATAATGCTGAATATTGTTGCTGTTCAGTCGCTCAGTCGAGTCCGACTCTTTGCAACCCAGTGAACTGCAGCACAGCAGGTTTCCCTGTTCTTCCCTATCTCCCAGAGTTTGCTCAAACTCATGTCCATTGAGTCAGTGATACCATCCAACCATCTCATCCTCTGTCACCCCCTTCTCCTCTTGCCTTCAATCTTTCCCAGCATCAGGGTCTTTTCCAGTGAGTCAGCTCCTTGCATCAGGTGGCCAAAGTACTGGAGCTTTAGCTTCAGCTGAATAAATGTGTCTTTTTAAAAAATATGCTGTGTAAAGTTAGCCTACTCTGAAGCCATTTTGGTCAACTACCCCAAAGGTGTGAAGTTAGAATTCCTTCCAGGTGATGCCAGGCTCCATTCAAAATCTATTTACATCCTGCTTTAGTGGAGAAGCCATCGTCTTCAGAAATCTTAATGTAGCTGGACTGACAATCACTGTGTTGTCACCTGGAATTCACTGTTAAAAGGGTCACCCAAGCAAAGTCACAGAGTTTTTTAGTTATTAATATAATTATTGCCACATTCTAGGCAATATATCTAATATGAAAATTGATACCAGATAAAGTTATAGATGGGAATGAAGCTTGTGTATCATCTATTATCATGAATAATCAAGAAATGATTTAATACCTACAAAAAAGCTACTGCAGAAGTAAGGCGTGAGATCTCGGGGCCCTGTTTAGGGTTTTCCCAGGAAGCATCTCGGGTACATTTGGGTAAAATATGTGCACTTTCCTAGGGCCCCCTTTCCCACTGTAGCTGGTGGGGGTGGGTGGGAGGAGGCGGTCTCATCTCCCATCCTGCACACGTTAGTGTGAGGTTGTAACAGCTGTCCACAGCCTTCTAGAGGTGGACAGTGCTGGACCAGCTGCAAGTTGAGGGGCCTGAGTCTGCTACTGACTCAGTATCAACCCTGGGAAGTCTCGTCCTTTCTAGGCCAATCCAGGTGGCCACATTGGTCCCTCTGGCCCCCAGATTGCTGCAAGAATCCAGACAGCTCTTGACAGCAAGAGCCTTTGCAAACAGAAAGAAAGTGATTGCAGGGGTAACTGCTTGATGTTCACCCAGGAGGAATCAGGCTGATCTAAATGCCAACGTGATCAGTGAAAGGTATTCACAACCTAGACAGGAGTAAGGGAGAGGGCTGAAAGGTAGGCTGCCCTCCAGGAATCTGTCTCCCACCTCCCTGTCCTCTGTTTAAGTTTTCCTAAGACTTCACAACTCAAGATAAGGGTTTCCTGAAGACACTCTCACTTTTTTGCGTGTGTGCGTGCTAAAGCGTTTCAGTCGTGTCCGACTGTTTGCAACACTGTGGACCGTAGCCCGCCAGGCTCCTCTGTCCATGGGATTCTCCAGGCAAGAATACTGGAGTGGGTTGCTGTTCTCTGCTCCAGGGGATCTTCTCGACCCAGCAATTGCACCCATGTCTCTTATGTCTCCTATACTGGCAGGAGAGTTCTTTATCGCTAGTGGCACCAGGGAAGCCCCTCACCTTTTTAACCCCCTCTAAACAGACTGGTTCCAAATTGGGAAAGGAGTACTTCAAGGCTGTATATTGTCACCCTGCTTATTTAACTTATATGCAGAGTACACCATGCGAAATGCCAGGCTGGAGGAAGCACAAGCTGGAATCAAGATTGCCAGGAGAAATATCAATAACCTCAGATATGCAGATGACACCACCCTTATGGCAGAAAGTGAAGAAGAACTAAAAAGCCTCTTTATGAAAGTGAAACAGGAGAGTGAAAAAGCTGGCTTAAAGCTCAACATTCAGAAAACTAAGATCATGGCATCCAGTCCCATCACTTCATGGCAAATAGATGGGGGAACAGTGGAAACAGTGACAGACGTTATTTTCTTGGGCTCCCAAATCACTGCAGATGGTGATTGCAGCCATAAAATTAAAAGACGCTTGCTCCTCGGAAGAAAAGCTTTGACCAACCTAGACAGCAAATTAAAAAGCAGAGACATTACTTTGCTGACAAAGTCCGTCTAGTCAAAGCTATGGTTTTTCCAGTAGTCATGTATGGATGTGAGAGTTGGACTGAAAAGAAAGCTGAGCACAGAAGAATTGATGCTTTTGAACTGTGGTGTAGGAGAAGACTCTTGAGAGTCCCTTGGATTGCAAACCAGTCAATTCTAAAGGAAATCAATCTTGAATATTCATTGGAAGGACTGATGCTGAAGCTGAAACTCTAATACTTCGGCCACTCGATGGGAAGAACTGACCCATTGGAAAAGACCCTGATGCTGGGAAAGATTGAAGGCAGGAGGAGAAGCGGACGACAGGATGAGATGGCTGGATGGCATCACTGACTCAATGGCCGTGAAGTTTGAGCAAGCTCTGGGAGTTGGTGATGGACAGGGAAACCTGGCATGCTTCAGTCTATGGGGTTGCAAAGAGCTGGACACAACTGAATGACTGAATTGGACTGAAACAGGTTGTGCGTTTTTTGGGATGACTGCTAGTCTCTCCACCTTTGCTCTGTGAGTTTGGGAGGAGGGGCCACGCTTGGGTTTGCTACCACTGTCATGGGCTGCAAGGCCTCATGACGTCACAGCTGCTCTTTTCCAGAGCTGGGGCATGGCCCTCTGTCTTGTCTGTCGCTGTTCCTCCCCTGATGACCCAGAGGCCCCTCGCTCCAAGCTCCCTCTTCTAGGCTGAGGTATTCTGTGGGTTGGGGGGAGGGTATCCCTGCTTTTCCTTGTGCTTCTTCACAAATTATTTTCTAACTGCTCCCACAAACCTCCCCAAACCTGCCACAGTCTCATGGGAAACAAAACCATCACATCCAGAGGCTGTCTCGGTTTCTACCACTTCCTTCCACTGAAGCAATGAAGCACATGCCTGCTGGGGTGTGTTGATTCATTCAACGAATGCTAGCAGACAGTGCGTGTTGTAACATGAGCTCTTGTAGGGACTGGGAGTGCCATTTGAGTGCAGAGAAAGGAACAATAGATAACCAAATTAAACAGGATGCTTACCCAGTGATGCATGCCATGGAAAAACAAGAAAGCAGAGTAAGATGGGGCGAGGGTGTGTGTGGGGGTGCTCTTGGTGAGGGATACAAAAGGGATTGCAGTTTTAAATCGGTGATCAGAGTAGACCTCACTAAGAGAGTGACATTTGGGAAAGAAAAAGGAAACTGCAGGGAGAAAAGCATACATTAAAAGCCACTTTGGGGAACTTCCCTGGTGGTCCAGTGGTTAAGAATCCATGTTACAAATGCAGGGGTCATGGGTTTGATCCCTCATGGGGGAACCCTGCCCAGTGGGGCAAAAAATTTTAATTTTTTGTCACAGAATAAATTCCTGAGTTTATTATTATTATTTACTTATTCAGTTGTGCCAGGTCTTAATCGAGGCATGCTGGCTCTAGCTCCCTGACCAGGGATGGAACCTGAGCCCCCTGAACTAGGAACTCGGCATCTTAACCACTGGACCACCCGGGAAATCCCCAAATCCTGGCTTTAAACATGGACGTCAGGTTGTTGATGGCCTGGCTCCTGCTTTCCCCAACCTCATCAACACAAAGTCCACATCATACAGAAACACACAGGCACACTCTGTCTCCATATTCTGATCAACCTCCAGTGTGCATACTCCCCCTATGCCGTACAGCCCAGATGCATAATGTTGTGCTGTGTATTATGTATCTATTATACATTATGCTACTCAGAGCATATATATACACATATGTATATATATATAATAGCAGAGGTTTGTGGAAGAACAAGGGAAGTTAACTGAATGGAGCTACATGGAAAACATGCAAAAATCCTAGCCATAAAGTATTCAACCCCAACCTCAATCTCCCTTTTAACTGTAGATCATCAGTATATGAAGGGGCAGTTAGAGGTCATCCATTCCAGAAAGGCCCAGAGAGGGATAGCAGTGCCCATGGGGGTCACACAGGCTTATCTGCATATCAAAGCTGGATGTTCTGCAGAAGTAATATTTTGTAGACTTTTCATGAGACATGAAGTTCCTCTACTGAACCTCAGCAGGAGAAATGACTGGTTGGATTTTCCCTCCACCAACTGAGCAGGCATGAGCTGAACACCCAGTTTAAAGGGGCCCTGGCTGATCTCTGTGACAACTGAGGCAGCATCATCTTTTCTGACCGCGATTCTGTCCTGTCCTGGGGCTATAGGTGTGCGCTGGAAAGACAAGGGCAGATTCTCTGCTGTTTGTCAGGAGAAGGGGAGCCTGTGAGTACAGAATCCAGAAAGAATCTCTTGCCATGGACTGAGGCTTGGCTGTCTATGGTGTTACCTTTATGAACTGGGATTCTGTTCTCTGCCTGGGCGCTGGAGGAGGGGTGTCTTTGGTGGTTCAGGAAGTAAAGGGGCACTTTAGAACTTTAGGACTGTTACAATCATAACACACATGAGGAAGTGAGAGCTAAGTGTGAAGTTCATCAGATTGTAACAAAGCCAGCAAAAATAGTCAAATGAATAAAGCTGTGTTGAAAATCCTTCGATGGAAGGTGGGGGAGTGCATGGGAGCCTGCTAGTGTGAAGGTTAAGTCCTCTTATTTCTGTTGCCCAGGTGAGACCCGGAGAGGTGAGAAATTCCACCCAAATCACCAAGCTCTGGAGGCCCAGATGCTTCAAGAATACTTCTTCTCCCCATTGCTTCCTCCTTGGGGCCTGGCACATCCCTGACAGCCAAGGCTGTCCCCTGCAGACCCCCTCACAGTGCTGGCCCCATGCTCTTCCCTGAGGCTGCCCGACCCTTGATTTCCCTTAACACTCACTGTCTTTCAGACTGAGGCCCTTAGAAGCTGTGTGACCCTGCGCAAGTGGCTTGACCTTTGAAGTGGCTTCCTCTCATAGTGTTGTCGAACCCAAGTTCATGCGCCTGATGCACAGTGAAACCAAACAAACAGAAATGTCAGAGTTTGGAGCAGAGAAAGGTTTATTGTAAGGCTGAGCATGAAGAACAGGGCAGGTAATGTTCAAAAGGACTCAAAATCCCTAACGGGTTTCAGCGAAGCATTAAAAAAAAAATTATTTATTTGTCGGCATTGCATCTTAGCTGTGGCATGCAGGGTCTTCCATGTGTCATGTGGGATCTTTCCTCTCTATTTGTGACACACGGGTTCCAGACCACAGGCTCAGTAGCTACGGCATTCTGGCTTAGTTGCTCCGTGGTATGTGGGATCTTAGTCCCCCAACCAGGGTTCAAACCCATGTCCCCTGCATTGCAAGGCAGATTCTTAACCCCTGGACCACCAGTGAAGTCCCTTTGGGGAAGCATTCTTAAAGACAAGGTGAGGGAGAAGAGTTGCAAGGTGTGTGATCAGCTTGTGCACAATTCTCTGACTGGTTGATGGTGAGGTGAGAGGGTGGTGTCACAGGGGTCAACAATATTAATCCTCAGGCTCCAGCGGGTCTGGGGGTTACACACTCACGGTCATCTAATATTAACTTTGTCTATTTAGTGGGTTTTAACATCTGTAAAACAGCTCAGGAAATTTGCATCAGATACTGTTATCTAGATAGTTCAGGAAGGAACGTAAGATTCTGTGACTGCCATATGGCCAACTTATTTTTTAAGTTCTTACCAGTTTCTCCTGGCTCAATATCCAGTTTTTGTCACTACATGTTCACCCTTTCAGTCACTAATTCTTGAGTCAGGTTTTTGTGGCTCAGGAGAGACTTAGGAGATGAACTTTTCTACAAAGAAGAAGCAGGCAGAGGACGTGGGGAGGGTCTGTCCCAGGAAGGAACCACAGGATCCTGTTCAGTTACAACAGAACGGAAATATTTGCTGCTAACAATGACAATGGCTACCATTTTTTGAGCAAGCTCCCACTGCCAGGTTCTCTGATGAGGATTTAACATGCAAGACTTCACTTAAGCCTTACAATAGCTCTATGACATGCTTCTATTATTCTTTCCGTTTTACCCACCAGGAAACCAAGGCTCAGAAATGTAAAGTCATTTGCTGGAGGTCCTGCAGCCAGTTCTTGTTGGCGCAGGATTTGAAATGAAGTCATATTCCAGGTTCAAGGTCTGCTAGTGCTGCCTCTGGTAAGGTTTCTCTAAGAAGCCACTTTCCTCCTAGAAGGAAGGACGGGCAAAGGGTTACTAAATATATTTTAAATTAAATATTGTTAAAAGTCCCTCATCCCCTATAAAACTCTCCTCACCCCAAGGAGGATGGATGAAATGGACAGAGAATACAGAAAAACGGCTCCACCAATAAGAAGAAAGTTTACCATCCTAGTTATTAAAGAAATACAAATTAAATTAAAATTACAACCGTGTATTGCTTTTCGTTTCAGAGTGGAAAAGACAAGAAGGAGGAGAAGAAAAAGAAGAACGATAGTTACATGAAAAGCTTGGGGCATGATTTCTTTAATTTACTTCTAACTTGTTATCACGTCCAGAAGATGGACTTAACAGGTGTTAAGCTGTTTATTATAACAAGCAATAAATCCTTTTATGATAATTGAAAGACAAGTCAAGTGCAAAACAGGAAGGGGCCCAAAGGGAAGGCAGAAGGGACCCCGCTGTGCTGGCGGCTCTGGCCCAGAGGCCGGCTCCGCTCCCTTCTTGGAACTCGGCAAGAGGTCCGGCCGGTGGGTGCGCCCGAGGATGCGGGGAGCACTGTGGGGACCACAAGTCCCAGGCGCCCGCGCGCGCGCCTCGCCCGGAGCACGTGACCGCGCAGCCCCGGTCGCGATCGCAGCGGCTGTCCGGGCTCGGAGCCCCAGTCCCGAGCGAGCAGACGCGGCCCCGGCGCCCGGCCGCCCAGCACGCTCACCATGGCGGTGAGTCCGGGCGCCTCCTGGAGGAGCGGACGCGGGGTGGGCGCTGGGACCCTCCAGCGGGCGACCCCGGGCATCCCGAGGTGCCCGCCGCCCCTGGCAGGGGGCCGGTGAGGGGGTGTGCTGGCAGCAGTGTCAACATCGGGAACTGGAGAGCTGGCCGGGGCTTTGGGGTTTTCTTTTTATTTGCTCCTCCTGCTGGGAGTCAGTTCGGCTTGACTAGCAGTCACTACGCGCTGGTGTGGCGCGGATGAGGGTCGGGGTGCGCTGGGTGAAGACAGTCGGGCGGGGGTTCCCCCTGCTCTGGATGCGGTGACTTGGGGGAGATTGCGGGGAGGCGCCCATGAGGAGGGAATTCGAGCGTTTCAGCCGGCGGCTGGGCGCGCGTACACACCCCCGGGGCGGTTCCCTGCCTTCGCAAGTTCGTGATCTGATTCTTTTGGGGAAAAGACAAACAAACAGACCTTGCCACTTTCCATCCTCTTACACTTGGGTTAGAAATAGCGTTTCAGATAAACTAGTTTTCTTGGTAGAGTTCACCTGGGCTGGAGAGAATGACAGCTTGCAAAACTCTTCGGTCTATGAATAAACCATGTACACAGTTTTCTTCTTCCAGGAAGAATGTCATAGAATTGAAGATTCAGGAAGCCAACGCAGGTCATTTAGTCAAACGCGCACACCCAACTCCCGACGGCCCCCTAAAAGGGGAAACAGATGGGAAGGGTTTATATGAAAAGTTCCCCAGCCAGGCAGTGGCGGGACTGGGACCTTAATCTGCCCCTAAACTCTTTGGCTTATAAATGAGGGCGCTTTTCTGGAAGTGTTTGTTGTCGTTGTTCAGCTGCTATGTAGTGTCGGACTCTTTTGCGAGGCAATGGACGGTGGTTCTCCAGGCTCCTCTGTCCTCGGGATTCTCAAAGTGTGAGTAACCCCAAATGAGAAAAGAAAGAAGAAACAAGTCCCGTGATTGCTGTCTTCTTCCCCATAGCCCCTCCCCGCAGGGTGGGGCCCTGAACCAGACACAGATAATTTAGCTACTGGAGGCCCTGGTTTATCCTAAGCTGTGAAACTGGATGAGAGGCCCGACCCTTGAGTGTCTGACCACGGGGCTCTTTGACTGAAAACTGCAGCTCCAAGTCAGGGTGTGCTGACTTGAATCTTTTTCTCCTGTCAAAAGGCAAGAGAGGTGAGTCTTTGTCCCTCCTTCGGGCCCCTCACTCCCCAGCGGGGTGGACGCTCTGTAGGGACGCTTGCAGCTTGGAAAACCTGCACTGGCCATCTTCTCTCGACTGCTTCCTGCTTCAGAAGACAGCCTAGCCACCCGCCTCCCTGGCTGGGTTAGGTGTCTTCCAGGGACCTTCTGTCCCTAGTACCCCCAGCCGCCCCCCCGCCCCATGCCTCCCCCTTGCTGAATACACACACCCCTTTGTACTGTCTGTTTGCTGCCTCTCCCCTAATGAACATTCGCTCCTTGGGGGCCAAGGACTTGTCTCATTTGTCTATCTCCAGCACCTGCTCCCCTAGCACAGCTTTCGGGGGTGTTCCGATCTACTGCGAAAACTGGGGTCCCTGAGATAGCTGACCCAAGCCTCAGGATGACAGAAGGAACCCAGCTATGGAACCTCTCTGATTAATTAGCCACAGGGGACATTCCAGTCATGCCAGCTGCTTTATCAAATGAACGCGGAGTAGGGGTCAAGGTGCCACACCTCACGCCACCTGCAGAGATGGTGCTGTAGGCTTCTGAAATTCCATGAGTACAATTCCAGTGTAAATGCAGTTTCACAGGATTACTTGTACCTGTTTGTTTTTGCATATCAATTTTTTTGTGAACATTTTGCCACCTCAACTGATACTCTTTTGGAAATTGTGACATAGGGTATCTCTGGGTAATAGGACTCAAAATAATTTTTTACTTTCTTTTGGTACTGTTTCGGCTTTTTCCACTGAGCAAGTATCACTTTCATATTAGGGAGATAAAAAGCTATCTTTATTTTAAAATTATTCAACATGATTTTTAAAAGACTGTCTAGGTTTCAGTTTTCAGTTTATGAGGTCTTGGACAAATCCTTTCCCCTTTTGGAACTCCTTTTACCCATTTGCAAATGAGAAGTGGTTAGAAAGGGACAAGAATTGGACTAGATCAATGTTTTTCACATTGAATTTCAGCAGAGCTCAGACCTCTCTCCCTTCTTCACCAAAAGCCCTGTGTTTTATATCGTGGAGTTACAAGGAAGATTTTATTTGTCAGTGTTCTGTGGGAAAAAAAGGTGAAAACCAGAGGACTAAAAATTCTCTGAGAAAATGTTCTGGAGATGTAATAGCATGGTGACTAGTTAATAATGCTGTACTGTAGATTTGAAGGTTGCTAAGAGTAGATCTTTAAAGTTCTTATCACTAGAAAGAAACATTGTAATTGTCATGATGGATGTTAACTAGACTTCTTGTGGTGACCATTTTGCAATATACACATATATGGAATCATATTGTACACCTGAAACGAATACATTATTTGTCAATTATGTCTCAATTTAAAAAACTTTCTGAGGACACTCGTTACTCTGGCATTTGAAGATTCTAATATTTGGCCATTGTCTTTGAAGGCAAAGTCTTCCACCAACTGATCCCAACACAGCCAAGATCTGCTTAGCTATAGTTGGGCACTGACAGTGCTTCTGCTGGTTGAGGTCTTACCTGGTGACAAGAGGGAAACATCCCTTCCTTGGGAGTGTGAACTGATTGATTTCTCTGGCTTTAATCTTGCCAAACAATCATTAAGCCTGATGCAGGCATTTAGAATCCCCATTCAGTTCCCATCTTGGCCTCTTCTCTTGGTCACTCAGAGGCAGCATAGATGGATGGGGCTTTGGCATCTAACTAGACTTGGGTTTGAATCCCAGTTCTGCCAACTTATTAATACTAATAATGTGACCTTCAGCAAATTACTTTTCAGAGCCCAGTCCCCTGTTTTCCTTCTTATACGATGGGCCTAATTGGCCCTGCGACACGGAAGAGTGTGGTGAAGTGAGATATCATATGCAAAGCTCTTGATGCCACCCAGAACGCAGGGTGGACCAGCTGCTCTTTTGAGAAGAGCCTTCAGACAGGTGCTGCGTGCTCTTTGCTTCTACCTTCATTCTTTCCGTAAGACTGTGAGCTCATCAAGGGCAGACACATTAACCTCTCTCCATATGCTGGGCACAGAATTAGGCTCAGCAACTGTTTAGTGAATTTTGGGTGAACAGGTGTGCAGTACCCACTAAAGACAGCTGACCCTGGGCTCATCCATGATAAACACTGCTGGAGCAGAATGGCTGGGGCCCTGGGGATAAGAAGAGGCAGTCATTCCTCAGTCTAGCACGTCCTCATTGGCTTTCAAGGGCACAGAGTCATCATCTCAGAATGACTGAGAGCACTGTGACTGGTTGGTCCAGTGAGGATGGGCACCCCCAAGCACCTTACTTCTACCAGGAACTCTGCTGTGCTCAGTCGCTCAGTCATGCCTGACTCTGCGTCCCCATGGACTGTAGCCCGCCAGGCTCCTCTGTCCGTGGGGATTCTCCAAGCAGGAATACTGGAGTGGGTTGCCATGCCCTCCTCCAGGGGATCTTCCCAACCCAGGGATCGAACCCAGGCCTCCCGCATTGCAGGCAGATTCTTTACCATCTGAGTCACCAGGGAAGCCCCTACCTGGAGCAGGGCCAGCTCAATTCTAGCTCTACTGCTCACCCACTGTGGGACCCTGGGCAATTCCCTTCCCTGTCTGGCTTCAGTTGGCTCTGATGGCTTCTAATGGCCTTTCCAGCACTTAAGTCCAGTGACCTTGTTTTCCTGGGCCTTTAGAAGAGGTTGCTGGAGAGCAATCGGGAACATGATTTCCACTGCCCTAAGCCCCGGCAATGCCAAAGAATGCTCAAACTACCACACAATTGTACTCATCTCACATGCTAGTAAAGTAATGCTCAAAATTCTCCAAGCCAGACTTCAGCAATACGTGAACCGTGAACTTCCAGATGTTCAAGCTGGTTTTAGAAAAGGCAGAGGAACCAGAGATCAAATTGCCAATATCCGCTGGATCATCGAAAAAGCAAGAGAGTTCCAGAAAAACATCTATTTCTGCTTTATTGACTATGCCAAAGCCTCTGACTGTGTGGATCACAATAAACTGTGGAAAATTCTGAAAGAGATGGGAATACCAGACCATCTGACCTGTCTCTTGAGAAACCTGTATGCAGGTCAGGAAGCAACAGTTAGAACTGGACATGGAACAACAGACTGGTTCCAAATAGGAAAAGGAGTCTGTCAAGGCTGTATATTGTCACCCTGCTTATTTAACTTATATGCAGAGTACATCATGAGAAACGCTGGGCTGGAAGAAACACAAGCTGGAATCAAGATTGCCGGGAGAAATATCAATAACCTCAGATATGCAGATGACACCACCCTTATGGCAGAAAGTGAAGAAGAACTAAAGAGCCTCTTGATGAAAGTGAAAGAGGAGAATGAAAAAGTTGGCTTAAAGCTCAACGTTCAGAAAACTAAGATCATGGCATCTGGTCCCATCACTTCATGGGAAATAGATGGGGAAACAGTGGAAACAGTGTCAGACTTTATTTTTTTGGGCTCCAAAATCACTGCTGATGGTGATTGCAGCCATGAAATTAAAAGACGCTTACTCCTTGGAAGGAAGGTTACGGCCAACCTAGATGGCATATTTAAAAGCAGAGACATTACTTTGCCAACAAAAGTCCGTCTAGTCAAGGCTATGGTTTTTCCAGTGGTCATGTATGAATGTGAGAGTTGGATGGTGAAGAAAGCTGAGCGCCGCAGAATTGATGCTTTTGAACTGTGGTGTTGAAGAAGACTCTTGAGAATCCCTTGGACTGCAAGGAGATCCAATCAATCCATCCTAAAGGAGATCAATCCTGGGTGTTCATTGGAAGGACTGATGTTGAAGCTGAAACTCCAATACTGTGGCCACCTCATGCGACGAGTTGACTCATTGGAAAAGACCCTAATGCTGGGTAGGATTGGGGGCAGGAGAAGGGGATGACAGAGGATGAGATGGTTGGATGGCATCACTGACTCGATGGACATGGGTTTGGGTAGACTCCGAGAGTTAGTGATGGATAGAGAGGCCTGGCGTGCTGCAGTTCATGGGATCGCAAAGAGTCGGACACGACTGAGCGACTGAACTGAACTGAACTAAAGCCCCCTCTGATGCAGTCCCTTCTCTTTCAGATGCATTTCATCTTCTCAGATGAGGTAGTGCTTCTCTTTGATTTCTGGAGCGTCCACAGTCCTACAGGTAAGAATTGGGAAGCCCAGACTTGTAGATTGAGACGACTTGTACCTCCAGGCAGTGGGAACCCAGGTTCTCATTATTGTTATGCTCTGTGGACATTTTAGGGAGCCTGACTCTTCTTGCATAAATATTGAGCAGTAACTTTGCATTTGTAATTCCACGTGGAATCTCTGCCCTTCGGACTGCAGAGGGCTATTTGTGAGGCCCCAAGAGACGCACGAGTGTGCCGCTTCCCCGTACAGGGGAAAGAACTGATACCCAGAGAGGGGAAAAGACTTGTCCAGGGACACACAGTGTGCATCAGAGCCAGAACCAGATCAGATCCCCTTGTTGCCTCCTAGCACCTCCTTCATACAGCATTCACTGTCCAGCATCAGCTCAGAAGCCCAGGGTAGCTGCTGCAGCCTTTGACCTCAAATAAGACATACATTTGAAAGAGACGAGTATTCCTTTGACTTGAAAAGGCAGAGTTGGGCACTAATTCATGATGGAGTTGTGTTTCCACTTAAGTACTCACATGTTAAAAATAGACTGCTGAGACCAGAGCTTTCACTCCAGGGATCCAGTTGTCTCTGTGAGGAGTCCACGTCTCCCATCTGCCCATTTTCTCTGATCCTTCTCTCTCTCTCCAGCTCTTTATACTTTCTCCCCCTATATGTGTTAGACCTGACTCATATTTGTTTTCTTCAGCCTTTCACCATTTTTAATTTCTGGGCTTATAATCTCTGCTGGCAACCTATGGATGGAAATTGCTGTGATCACAATACCTACCTAGAGCCTGGGATAGACGATGAAAGGCACCCTAACATCACAGAAGGAACAGAAACAGAGCCAGAGGTGTTGTTTCCTAGTTGAGTAGCTTTATTTAGTTACCAAGTCTGTTATTACCTCTGTTAATCAAAATAATACATGTTTCTCAAAAAGTTACTTTGAAATAGGACATGTGATTTTGTTAACTCTAGCTTGGTAGGCAGATTATAAAATAAAAGTGACAAGAGGACTGTTCTTAGATCAACAATGATAGTGGCAAAGGCAAAGATGATGAATAATCCAGTTCTATAGAGCGCAGGTCCATTTAAAACAATTTAAATGGCAGGAAACAACAAAATTCTGTAAAGCAATTATCCTTCAATTAAAAAATAAATGAATAATAAAAATAAAACAATTTAAAAATTGCTGTGTTTCACTGCAGGTATTGATCAAAACTGATGCTGGTTGTTAGCTAGGACCTCAGCAGGGGTTGTTGGCTGAGGTCTTTGTGGCAGAGGTTCCA
This sequence comes from Giraffa tippelskirchi, assembly GCF_054371585.1. NCBI lineage: Eukaryota > Metazoa > Chordata > Mammalia > Artiodactyla > Giraffidae > Giraffa > Giraffa tippelskirchi. The sequence continues at coordinate 216,708,887 of NC_137275.1, forward strand.
AGAGTGAGGTTCCAAGAGTGAGTGTCCCAAGAGAAAAAGGTAGGGAAAAAAAGGGAGAAAGGGAGAACAAGGTAAAAAAAAAAAAGCCTAGTTTTTAAGACCTAGCTTTGGAAGTCAGAGCGCGTCATTCCCACCTTTATTGGCTGAGGCAGTCACAGAGGTCTTCTCGGACTAAAGGGGGGGACACAGACCCCGCCACTCGACGGCAAGAAAGCGGACGCTCGGAGACGAGCACGTGGGGCGAGAGTGAGGTGGCCATCTCTGGAGAATCCAGTCTTTCACAGACATTATGAAGCCACAGAAATAAGGTAGATCTGTGTGAACTAAAGGGAACCCATGCACCATGTACAGAGGACGCACAGTGCTGCCTGCTAGGGGTGCAGCTGGGGCAGTGGGCGCGGTGGGCATGCTCCCTGCCACGCCCAGCGTTGCCAGGTGGCTTTTCCTGCTGTTCTTAAAGCCACACTCCAATAGGCCACTCCCACCAACAATGGGCTGGAAGGGGAAAGCCCAGCAAGAGTGGGGAAGAAGAGGCGAGAGGAAGCGAGAAGGAATGGATTCAGAGGGAGGGTGGGGGGAGCGAAGCTGCCAGAAGGGGAGCAGTGTTTGCCCGGCTGGGCTCTGTAACTCCGTCTCCTTTGACAGGCATGGCCGTTTCCGTGTTGGTCATCCTGCTTCTGGCTGTGTTATATGAAAGCATCAAGGTTGGCAAAGCCAGGCTGCTGTACCAGGCCCTGATGAACCTGTCCATCCCCACAAGCCAGCAGCTTATGGAAGCGGCAGACCAGGATTCTTCAAGCTCAGACTCCCTGCCTGTCAGCAGAAGCCCTCTCAGGTAACAGACATGGGTTGGGCGGGGGGGAGGGACGGGCAGAGTCCTCACATTCACCTGGAGAGGTAGGCTGGACCCACAGGACACTTAGCCCCACTTCATCTAAGGGAAACCGAGGCCCAGGGATGGACCAGGACTTGCCCAAGTGCTTCCAGTTAGTTAGCAGTGACGTGGACTACAGCCAGGTCTCCTGACGCCCAGGCTGGAGCTCTCTGAACGCCACATGGGAGGTTCCAATCTTTTTGACTCCAGTGCAAGACTCAGTCCAGCAACAAGGGTGTCTATTCAGCCCACCCCCAAACGTCAGCAGATTTTCTTAGGTCACTAAGGCTTCCAAACCCAAGATGGTACCTGCAGCTCTTCCTATACAAACGATAAAAATTGTTGTCAGTAGCGTACCAGCTTGGTAGAGGGCAACCTCTTGCTCCTTCCTTCCCTCCCCGTTCTGATAGCCACTGGGGATCCCCATTCTGTCCTCTCTGCAGCTCTGGCTGTGCTGTGTCTGTCTGCTCCTTAGGTTGGGGCCTTGAACAGTCACAAACCTGCTGCAAGGGAGGTGTTTTCATATTGGTCTTACTAATATATGTTTTACTGATGAGAACATTTCAGTTCAGGGAGGTTAAGACACTTGTGCTGAGCCACAGTTAGTACGTGACACAGCTAGAAATTAATCTGTTACCAGGGTCTGTGCTCTTTCCATTGTGATACTTCCTTTCACAGCTCACAGTTGATTCAGGGGGAAAAAAAGTCTGCCTTACTGATGATTTTGTATTATCCTTTGTCGGATGTGATTGATCACATATCTTATTTTCCCTTTTTGCCCTGGATACCAGGAAGCTCAGAGCTCAATGTGGTGGAGAAATGATTATCCCAAACTCCTTGTACAAGTCCCTCTTCCCTTCTCTAGCACTGGTTTCTGACATGTCTCTTTAAAAATAAATCTCTTCTGGGTTAAGCATACGGATTATAAATAAGCTAGTCCTGTAACGCGGTTGGTCTTTCCACCTGACGCCGACTCCTAGCCTCCAGCTCACTGCCGGCATTAACTCGGTGTCTGTTTATCTAGGTGGTTTTTGTGTCACTTCGGCCAGTCTCTGCTCCATGTCGCTCAGGTGGCCATCGGCTACTTCATAATGCTGGCGGTTATGTCCTACAACACCTGGATCTTCTTTGGCGTGGTCCTGGGCTCGGGTGTGGGCTACTACCTAGCCTACCCACTTCTCAGCATGACGTAGCTGGTTGAGGGTGAGGGCTCTGGGGGCTGGAGAGACCTGGGGCGCCTCGTTCCAGACTGTGAAGTGCCCGCCCCACCTCTCCTGTTTCTTCTGCTGGCTGTTCTCAAGGCATTGCCAGCTCCTGGAAACTTTCAGCGAAGCCAGCGCTTGCTCCCTGGAGTTCTGAGGCCATTGCCGCTCCTCAGCCAGGCTGCAGAGGGCCCTGGAGAAGTCTTTCTGTGCCTTTAAGGAGGCTGCTGTGACAGGAGGGAGGGTGGAGTCCAGAACCTGGGGGCAGATTTCATAACCGTGGCAGCATCTGCTGGGACCCCTTTCCCTCTCTCGGGGGAAGAGTGAGTGACAGCTGACTAAAGGCAAAGAAGCGGATCGTTACCAGGGCTGTGACCCACCCTCTGAATACAATGCGCTCCTCCCACTGGACGGCACTGCCTACCAGAAGGTGATAGTTAACTGGCTGTAGGTGTCGGGGAGCTCTTCGTGGCCTTAATCTTATCCTGATCCTCCTCCTAATGCAAAACCAAGAATTCACTGAGTACTATTCAATACTGATGTTTTCTATTTATTACTTACTGCTCACCCACAGTGATCTGGTGGGGAAACATGATTCGTTCAAATACTGAGTAAGCAAGCCACAGGGCGTTATCGACTGAAGATGTAATAAGCCGTCAAGCCAAAGCCTTACATGAGTAGAGTTAGGTGGGGGCTCTTCAGATATGGAACCTTTTTGCTTTAAAGAAAAAGAAAGAATAGACCCAGGGAGAGAAAATCACTGCTGTATACTGTAATGTCTACACTCAAGTACCTCATGGGCTAGAGGAAAGATGGTCTGAAGCTTTGAGAATTAAAAAAGAAATTATTTTAATAAATATATATTTTTAAATAGTCTGTGACTGTCTTCTGTTTCTCCTCATTCAAACAGCAAGCTCACGGAACCCCGAGAGCAACTGCAGGAGCTGAGTAGGGCTGTCCAAGGACTGAGTCTGTCTGTCTCCCATGAAGACAACTCTGTGCTCAGCAAAACCCAGCCTGAAATGCTGTTCCCTCAGCAGACACCCTCAATGCCAGCCTAGTCAACAAGCCACTCTTCTGTTCATATAACAAATAATGATGGTGAACCTGCTATTAGAAAAAGAGCTGTCACATGGACTATAAACGCCCATGTTGGCACCGTTGTTAGCACTTTCTCTCCCTGAGGGTAGAAGCAAAAATATATCAAAGGCACTTTTTAAAATTTACAATAAGAGCTGACACAGAAAGTATAGTATGTGACGCCTTCCGTACTGATCGGTGTATTCTCCCTGCGTAAGCAGGGAGCTGGCAAGCTGCTCAGTGTCACAACAGGTGTTAAGATTTGTAGTCTTGTAGTTGGATGGTCAGGGATCCACTTCTGTGTCCAGCTGAGGCCCCTCCCCTGCCCTGAGGCACTGCTGAGATAATCTCTGTAGGTGATCAGCAGCCTCTTTAGTTTGATGGTCTCCTTAAATAGCTTTCATAGCATGGAGGGCTTTTTAAAAAAATCTGCTGTCTAGAGAAATGGATTATATGGCCAGGTTAAGTAGGCATTTCAACAGTCTTCAGAACCAAGTCACAAAAGGTGGTATTTTCTCTACTTGAATTTTTGTTTTTAATAAACACCTATATAATACTTATGTGCCAGACAGGCCGTGTTCTAAGCACTTTACCGTATTAACTCATTTAATTCCCACAATAAAGTAGAAAGTATTTCTGCCCTGGTCTTAGAGATGAGGAAGCTGCTGCTGCTGCTGCTGCTAAGTCGCTTCAATCGTGTCCGACTGTGCAATCCCACAGAGGGCAGCCCACCAGGGTCCGCTGTCCCTGGGATTCTCCAGGCAAGAACACTGGAGTGGGTTGCCATTTCCTTTTCCAATGCATGAAAGTGAAAGTGAAGTCGCTCAGTCGTGTCCAACTCTTCACGACCCCATGGACTGCAGCCTACCAGGCTCCTCCGTCCATGGGATTTTCCAGGCAAGAGTACTGGAGTGGGTTGCCATTGCCTTCTCCGATGAGGAAGCTAAGGCAGTTAAATACAGTCACCCAGCTAATAAGTGGTTAGGCTCCCTGGCCTGGAGTCTGCTCATAACTCAGATGAGGGTTGTGGCTGAGAGAGTAACTGGCTTTGGCCACACGGCATCCAGTGGAACAAGGGTGTGAATGCAGACAGTGGAGACTGAAAAGTCTACGCTGTGTGTATTTCACCCTAACAGGGCAGAAATTCTGTTTCAAGGGATCTGGGGCGGGGCTCAGGAGCCTGTATTTTTGACATACAACACTGCCCTCCTTCCTCAACTCAAGACAAATGCTGCTGGGCTCGCCGAGAGCCCTGGCTCCAGAATCCCATGGCCAGGATTTGCATCCCTGTTCTGTTGCTTACTAGCTATGTAACGTTGGATGGGTGACTTTACCTCTCTAAGCCTCAATCTCTTCTATGAAAGGAGGATAAATATCTTCTGTGAGGGCCGCTGGAGATGAGACAGTCTGGGTAAAGTCCCCCACAAGAGCGCCTATTTGTTAAACAACAGAATTTAGTAAATGGTAGTTCTTACTGCCTCCCAGGCCCCCAAATGAAGACAGGCTCAAAGCAATCATCAAAAAGGATATGTCTGATTGTCAGGTGAGAGGGAGTGGAATTTGGGTTCCTATCTTATAAACATTTTAAGTCAGGGAACATTTTTATTAAAGTTATTCTACTTTTTAAAGACTGCTTACATGGTCTTTGGAAAATGCTGGAATAAGTAAAATGACAATGAGTATTTTCTCACTACTATTCCCTGCATTAGTCCTGGGGCTGAAGTCGGAATGGAAGCTGCTCTTCAAGTGAAGGCTCAGTCTCTCAGGTGCCATCCATGATGGATGACAAGAGGACACAGGGACCCTCCCCATCTTCTCTGCCTGCCTTCCTAGGGTGTAGGACCTGCAGGAGTCAGTGGACGACAGGACTGGTCCTAACCCTGCTGCCCTGAGCCCGAAAGCAGCTGGGATGCTGGGATAGCAGAGTGGTGACTTTCTGGGAAAGCCTAACAGTTCCAGGGTTAAGTACCAAAGGAAACATGTCACAGTGCTTTCATGCATTAGTTAACCAACCCAGATCTGTTACAACCCCTACCCTCACATTCCCAGAGAGCACAGACTACTCTTAGAACCAAATTTGATTTCACCCCAAAAGCTTGAGTCAGGTTTCATCGCAGACATTTATTTTAGTTTTGTTAATTTCAAATATTCATTGACCTCTTATATCAGATTTAAGGCAGAGAAAAGATATACGTCCCACTACTGCAGGCAAGGCCGTTAACTGGGTTTAGATGGGGTACTTTACCCTCTACCAGTTCTACCAGGGAGACCTCACCGCAGGTGACAGTACTGGTGCTGGGACACAGTTGAGCACTGAGAGGCAGGTCAGTCTGGGAGTTCAGAGAATAAAAAGCTTGGGAGAGGGCAGGACTCTCATAGGGACTCGCTGGAGGGGAGCCCCCCTGCCCTTTCTCCACGGGGGACTCTAAGGCAGGACCAGGGTGGGCTGCTGCCAACCCCAGTGTTCTGAAGACAGGTTCACACTGCTTCACCTGGTCAGGCTGGGGCTCGGAGGCTGGCTAGCTCAGGTATCTGAACTACTGTCCTCAGCATGCTCACCTTCACCTCACCCCGCGGCTCGTCTAAAGCCAGCGCTGGCTGTGCAAAATCATGCCTAGGGAAGGATTGGTAGAGAAACCTTTGCACCGGTTTCCTGGGTCTTCATCCCAGCCAGTCAATGTCATCATCATCGTCATCATCTCCAAAAAGGGGTGTTGGGGGCGGGCGTCCCTTCATGCTCTGACAAGACAGGAAAGAGTAGTCAGTCCTCACTTGTCCCTGCACCAGATGGACTTCTTGCCTGGGCAAGATGAAGTGATCAGCATCGGTTCCTGGCTCCAGGTTGAAAAGGAGACTGCTGGTTAGGGTTTAACTGAAGGGACTAACCCTGAGGCCAGCAAACCCCAGGCTTCCAGAAAAGCTGAGACAAGCAGTCAGAGAAGAGAGGCAATCTTTCAACACGGAGACAAGAAGACCGACTTTGTTCGGCTCGTTTCGTCATTTATTTGAGAAACACATGTATTGACTGGACAGGTTTTCTCCAACGTGGTGACTTGTACATTTCGTGCGGGAAAAGCAAGGGGGAGCAGGATAAGGAACCAGAGAAGCAGAGCAGCCCTCAGGGCAGAGAACACAGGAAGAAGGAAGCTGGGAAGAATACAATCACGTCTGAAAAAACGTTGTTGTGGCCCGAGGTAGCCTGTCTGGCTCTGGACGTGGCCCCACCATTTGGGAGAGAGTCGAATTTAAAGTCTTGGCCACCCTACCAAGTGGCAAATCCCAAGATGAAGGAAACCCAGGAACGCAGGCTCATATCCCTGGTCTCATTGGCCCTCCCTCCCTCCCTCCTATCAGGCAGGAGGATAAGGGAGATTAACGCCCCAGAGGAAATTCTGCCCCCTTTTCAGGGTGACTTGAGCCTCTGGCCTTTTCCCTCTAGACTGGCGGGGAGAATCCCACAGGTTGCTGGGACTGATGCTGGAGACAGGCGCCCCCTGGTGTTCTCTACTAGGTAAGGCACCTTCTGCCCTGGGGAACCACTCTGGCGCGGGACTGGACTCCCCAGCGCCAGCCAAAGGCAGGCAGTGTGACGTGCTCAGAGGTCCCTGGGCTAATTCCATCTCCACCACCGACTAACAGACCTCATACCTCTCCCTGGGCATCAATGAAGTGATCTCTAAATTCTGATGGTACGGGATCTTAAAATGTGGCTCACTGCTTCTGTTTGGTTCCAGCTGAAGTTCTCGTGTGCATCTACCAGCTATGTAACCTTGGATCAGCTATTTACTCTTCCAGAGCTTCTTTCTACAAAATGGAATAAAAGTGCCTACACTTCACTGCACTGGCAGAAGATTAAATGTCTATAGTTTTCAGAGTACCCAAAAAACAGACATTAACTTTGATGATATTAGTATTAACACCAATAATATTCTGCTAAAGTCAGAAAACTCCATCTATATATAGGGCAGTCACTTGAGATACTCAATTGACTTTTTGTTCATATTCAGAACTCTCAAATGAGAATGTAATTCTTGGGAAGAAAGAACAATGGAAGAACCGGTGTGCTTTCCTGGGGAACATAGGCAAGAGAGAAGGGTTCTGGTACAAAGGAGACGGATCCCAGCTCTGTCACAGCCATTTTCCCAAGGTCTCGGCAAAAGGCAAAATCCATTTTGGTTGATACAAAAGGGGAGAAAATCTGCCCCCATTCACCTCATATTTCTGTTCCTAGGATGGACTGAGCCTGACTCTGATCTGTGTTCTCCACCCACATTTTACCCTAGTGGAATTATCACAATAGTCAAACGTCCTAGGGAGAGCCAAGAACACTTGTAACTTAGCACAATGGGGACCACGAATGCAAGAAACGGGGTTCTGATACAAGCTTAATCAGCAGCTCACCTTCCCAGCCTTCACTTTGGAGTTCTGTAAAGTGAGGCTACCCTATCAGTTGTTGCTGTTGTTTTAGTTGCTAAGTTGTGTCTGACTCTTTGTGACCCCATTGACTGTGGTCTGCCAGGGATTTCCCAGGCAAGAATACTGGAGTGGGTTGCCATTTCCTACTCCAGGTGATCTTCCCAACCCAGGGATCAAACCCGTGTCCCCTGTGTCTCCTGCATTGCCAGGCAGATTCTTTGTCACTGAGCCACCAGGGAAGCCCTACACTATCAGTCCCTAACCCATTATCTGCCCAGGGACAGTGTGATAACAAAACAAGGCAGCAGGCTGGAAAGCAGGCTGATGAAGCAGAAAATGCTTAGAAACAGGTGGTCTGAGTAGGAGGAGCCTGGGGTTTGAGTCCCAGCTGTACAATTAACTCACTCTGTGGCTTTAGGTAAATCATCCTTCTGAACCTCAGTCTGTCTATGAATATACATGCCAGACAAGAAGATCTTCAAAGTCCTTTCCAATTCTAAAATAAAACACCTTAGCCGAGCTGAGGTCCGGAAACCTGAGGCTTCGGCATTCTAATATGGGACTAAGCAGCCCAACTTTCTTGAAGTAGAAGTTACTGCTGCATGAGTGGAGACCGTGATCCCTTTTCAAGAACAAAGTGGTATCTGCCCATCCCCACCAGGCTTACAGAGCTGCCCCGTCCCAGCCCCAAGCCTGCTCGCACAGGGCCCTGAACACAGAGCCCAGGGGGTGGGCCACCAGCAGACCCCCTTCCTCTTCTCACAGCCAGCGGGGAGGGGCCCCCAGGGGGCGGCGTGAGGACTTGGCAGGGCCTGGGAGTTCCTTACCACTTCGTCTTCATCCTCCTCCTCAGCCTGTGCTTTGGGCTTCGGAACTTTCAGAGCTGCCCCTTTAAACAGTTCATCCTCTTCATCCTCAGAGAGGCTGAAAGAAAAATCAAGAAAATCAAGTCATAGGAAAATGTTTCTGCCCCAGGCCACAATGCCCACAGGCTCTGGGCTAAATATCCAACAGCTGCGGTGACTGCCCACGAATCCCCCACTTCTCCACACTTACCCCAGCACTCTTGACTCCCTCCATAACCTACAGCCAGAGCAATCTTTTAAAGCCAATAAACCAGCCACGTCACTCCGGTGCTTAAATCCCCTTAACAGCTCACTGCACTTAAAGTCCAAACTTCTAACATTGACAATAAAATCTCACATGACTTGGCTCCTACTGAGTTTAACCTTGGCATAACACCACCCTTCTCCCACCCGCTGTGCCTTCTTCCTTGACTGTGTCACGTCCCTCCTACCGCAGGGCCTTCCATGTGCTGTTCTTGCTTTCTGCAAATGCTCCTGCCCACTCTTGGCAGAGAAGGCTCCTATCCATCCTTCAGGTCTCAGTTTAAATGTCACCTTCTCGGAATCCTTCCCTAGTCACCCTACCTGAAGTAGAATAAGTCCCCCTTCATTCTCTATTATAACCCTGTTTCTTTCTTTTTTTAGAAAGCATTTATCATGCATTTATAACATACAGTTGACTCCTGAAGAATACATGTCTGAACCATGCAGGCCCACTGATATGTAGACTTTTTTCAACAAACATGATTTGCAGTTGGGTGAGTATGGGGATGTTCAGTCGCTAAGTCGTGTCTGACTTTTTGCGATCCCATTTGAACCTGGAGATGAGCCACCTGTAAAGTTACACACACAGGGTCAGCACCCTTAACTCCTGTGTTGTTCAAGGTCAACTGTATAAGCATTTGTTTGTCTTCCCCAATAGACTGTAAGCTCTTCAAGTCAAAAACCAACTCTGCCTTGCCTCCCACACTCCCACAGAGCCTATTACATGGTAGGTACCGAATAAATACATGAATGAATGAGTGAACCAGCCAGCCAGTCAGTCTCTGCGGATGAATCACCTGCCCTGGAAAAATTAGAGACAACCTCCACAGGCAGCCGCCCTGCTCCTGAAACTGCTCAGGGGACACACCTGGGACGCTGAGAACAGTGTTCAGATCCAGGTGCTGCTCCTACGGCTGCCGAGGCTGCCTCTGTGCTACACGGTTCCCGGGAGGGAGCAGCCAAGCTTGTGACATCCCTGTCTTCCTGGAGCTCTGGAGGCTGAGGCTCTCCTCCTGGACTTTCAGGCCCCACGACCAGTAGGTCCGCTTTCTTGGGGTCTGAGGTCGGGGACAGTCTCGTGGAGCTTTCCTGCTCCCTGACCTGGGCGTCTCCTGGTGGGCTGGTTGCTGGTGCTTCCTCGCCCTCGGAGTCCACAGCCACGGGGCCTGGAGGCCTGGGGGGAATTGAAGCTGGGGGCCCCAGAGCTCTTCGGGAGGGGAGGCAAGTCAGTTCGGGAGGGACCGGATGTTCTTGTATCTCTGAGCTCGCCTCTGTTTCTGAGGGCTCCCCTTCCCTTCTCCGTGCGTCATCCTGGGGAGAGGGACAGCCCTGAGGAGACCGTGAGGCATCTTCCTGGACCACCCGCTCCGACCGCGCTGCGGGGGGCTCCCGCCTCTCCCCGTCCAGGGGTGCCTGAGACTGTCCCAAAGGGCTCCGAGGTTGTGCCTCGTCTTCTTCCTCTTCCTCTTCATTGCTGCTCTCTCCTTTCTCTTGCTCGTGTTGGTTTAACAGCTGAAGGGTCACCATCTGTTCAAAAGCCAAGGAGGAGGAGAGGATCACTGACCGGAAACGGAGGCCCTCCTAGTTCTTCAGTCCCTATTAACACAACTGGTCGTTGAGTTCAAGTAACTCTGTTTTTCTGTTTGTTATTTTTCAGTACAAATGCCTTTGTTTCTTCCTCTCAAAAGAAGCTGCCCATATCTGTCCAGACATCCTAGTTACTGATCAACAAACTTGAATAATTTTTCACTCAGGATCCTTTGGACAGCACTTAAGCAATGAGATACCCATCTCAATGAAACAAATGACAGCTGGCTGTACCTTGATGGTGTTCATGATGGTCCCCAGAATGGTCCTGCCATTGTAAGACTCCTCCAGCTCAAACTCTCCCCGCAAGGAGTGAAACACCTGGTTCATAATCTTCTTGACCTGCATGACCATGTGAGGAGAGAGAAACAATACCAAAATGTATGCTGCCGAAGTCAAGTGACTAAGGGATGCATGTAAATCTACAGAGAGGGGCTTCTGTCTGGTGGTTCAGTAGCTAAGACTGGGCTCCCAACACACGGGGCTCGGGTTCCATTCCTGTTCAGGGAACGAGATACCACAAGCCACAATAAAGACTCAGCACGGCCAAATAAATTAGATGTTAAATAAATAAATTCCAGAGAGAGGTCTGGAAGGCTTAAATGAAGCCCTCTTAGAACTCCACAGTGGGACACGGTTGGTCAGGAACTGAGACACCAAAGGCTGTCACTGTGGAGACGACAATGTTGAATAATGAGCAGCACTTGACAGAAGGGCTAGGAAGGACGGGTAAGCTGTGGCTTGTGTGCTTAAGACTCTCAAAGACTGATGCCACCCTCCCACTGAGGCCACCACTGGAGCTGCCACAGGCTACGAGGATTAGTGGCTAGAAGCTGGCATGCTTCCCACTCCTCTCCTGTCATTTAGAAACATTTCCCTCATCGTCAAGACCTCGGCATGGGGCTCTCTGGGGTTTGCCACCAAAGAGACAGGTTCCGATGGGTTAACTCTGATTTAAGTCAGATGGTGGTGGATCGGAAAACATGCTAACGACACAACAAACTGACAGACAAAAATTCTTTCTGAAGGCCTGCTATGTACATGCGATTCCCCTATAAGACACAGTTCATGTCTTTGAAACGCAAGCTCACCTTTTCTGAGGGGTCAGCAGCAGTGGCTTCGACCCCAGACATCTGGGCCTTGCTCTCTAGGTCCTTGATGTGCTGTGCATTTTGCTCTCTCAGGGATGTGACTTGGGCCTGGAGGGCCGAACACTGCAAAAACGAACAGGCTGTGGCTGTGGCCTGGGAACCTGGACTTCCAGGAAGCCCAGGAGGAGGAGAACCACCCTAAGCTTTAAGTGTCAACCTCACGTCGGCCTGCTGACACCCACACCCTCCACCCCCACCCCAGGCCTGCTGACCCAGAGCACTCCATTTCCTCATCACTCAGTCCCAACTCACCACTTCATCTCCTCTTTCCCAACAAGGTCACTTGCCTTGTTCCTAATTAGGTCAAGAATATAATGAAGAGTGGGATGAAGGGTCTGATAACCCTAGTCACACAGACAAATGGATGGTCACCACCAAGACTGCCTTCCTCATCTCTGAGTGGAAGATTTTCAACTGGATACTTTAACCGACCTCCAGATATGAGGACTTCCATACATGGTGCTAAGCCATCCCTGCTTCTCTTTCTCGTTTTATGCCAGATGATCCCAGCACACCCGTGCTCCAGCCCATCTCAGGGCCTTTGCCCAGAACACCTGCGGCCTTCCCCACCTCATCAAAGCTCCTTGTCCCCCTTGGCTCTGCTCCCCTGGGCACTTCCTCTTCTGGGCCTCACAGCATTTAATGCTTATCTTTGTTTCTCGGTCTCCCTTTCTTGATTGTGAGACTCCTGAGGAGTGTTCTTTGTAAGCCTTTTCCCTAACACAGTGCCTGAAACACAACTGGCACTCAATAAGTATTTGCTTAATAAATGAAGGATCAAATTATAATGGAAAACATAGTCCAGAACATGAATGCTGCTTTTTCTTTTTCTAGGTCACTGACCTGTCATCCCAAATGAGTACGTGAAATATGACCGATAAACTGGAGAGCTGAACAAGTATGATTCTGTTTTCAAAAGTGATTAACATCTTTCGGGTATAAAAGGACCTACAAGACTTGAACAACCTGTTTGCCTTAAATTGCCTGGGCTGCCTAAGTCCAAGGGAACACCCTCACCTTCTCCTCAAGCTGGAACAGCTGCTGCTGATTGGCATCTCTCTGTGTACACACCTCCTGGTACCGCTGCAGGTGTTCATTCTTGGCAGAGGCCAACAGCTGCTCACACTTGGCTTCCCACTGGGTCTGCAGCTCAGCCTGTACTAGAGACAGCTGCCAAGAGAAAGTAATCACTGTATCCTGGGGGGTCTAATCGCATCTGGGGAAACCCCATCTTTAACAAGGCAAAAAGCTAAGAGCCCAGGTTTAGCAGAGAAACAATCATCTGGAAGACCTTGGTTGTCAGGACTCTAAAAGGTACTACAGCCAGATAAAGGGGTGACTGTCTATAGACAGGTCCCCAGGGCCATAATATGATCATATTTTCCAGGATCTGGACCCTTAGACCTTTTTAAACAGAAGAAACTTATTTCCCTCCAAAGTTCCACAGATGATCAAATGGAGGACACCAATTTACTCTAATTAAAGAACATACAACATATAAACATAAATGCAGAAACTTACAAAAAGAAAGGCTGCTGTCAAATGACTAGAGATTAGCTGTGTCCTGCCACTACCCTTGATTTCCCTGCCTCATTACCTAAATAAGTCCCTTCTTTTCAAGGACGATGCCCGAAGGATGGTGTCTGGTGGGTGAGGACTTTGGTCTTGTCATGTTTGGAAGACTTTTTGCCTTCACGTTTTACTTATAATAAGATTTTGCCCAAGTTAGAGCATCAACTATGAGAAACGTCATCTGAAAGGATCAAGAAGAAACGAGAAGCTTTTCTGAGTCCTTCGTGCCTCCCTTTTATTTCCAAAGTGCTTCAGTTTCCCATTACCTGCTCTGCAGCTGCTTGGTCGGTGGATACCCGAGCCTTCTTCAAAAGCTGTCGAAGTTTGTCCAGTTCCTCCTGGTGTGATTTGCGAATTTCGTCTATCTCCTCCTCAGCCTGGCAGCGCTCTTGAGCTGACTTCTTTTTCCTTTCTGAGAGGTTCTTAGGAACAAGAGAACCGTCATCAGCTCCAGTTGTTTGGAGAAGAGAAATGGAGGTGGTGATGGTGGTGGTAGTTAGTAACATCACTGGGTCCTTACTTCGTTAATGGAAACAATTCATTTTTTCAGTTTAGCTTCCCCAATATATTTAACATTCTCAACTACTGGCAGGAAAAAAACAACAACTGCGACAAGAAGATGGTAAACTAGAAGAGCTTTATCTACCACTGTATTAAGAGATGAGGAACATCTTAACAGCGGTAGGTGTACAGGGAAATAAGAAACTTTCACAATATGCTGGTAAGAAAGTCACAAAATACATACACATACCCAGAAATTACACAGATTAGAATTTAAGGAAGCAGTAGATGATAAAGATCGTGTGTTACAAGGACGGTCACTGCAGGAGCATCGAGAACATGAAAAACCGAAACAGCACTTAAAATCAGAGAGAGCTATTTTTAAAAACCTGATAAAATTATGGAAGAAACAAAGTACAGACCAAGATTTATCCTCTAAAAGGGCACTAGGCCAAAAGGGCTTTACTAGAGTTTTATTAAAAGCTCAGAAACAGGCTGCTCTTTTCATATCTAAACTGTACCAAAATATACAGAAAGACAGAAATGTTCCCAATTTGTTCAATGGGGCGAGTATTATCCTAGGGTTAAATTTATAAAATAACAAAAGATACCATTAAATAAGGTTAAAAACCATCAAACTAGAAAAATATTCGTAACATCTATGACTAACAAAGGATTAGCACTTTAATAGTATTTATAACAGAGGAAATACAAACAGGTGTTAAATATATGAAAGCTTTTCAACTAACAAAAACACACCTAAAGACAAGATAAGCATATTTCACCTATCATGAAAGATTGTAAAAATTTATACAGGCAGAGTTGGAAGAATAATGGAGAAATAGGCTTGCTTATACAGCGCTAGAAATGTAAGCTAACATACTCTCCAGGATAATCTGGCAATATCTGTTTTAAAAATTTAAATGTTGAGAATTTTCTCTGATGCAGCAATTCAAATTCAAGCAATCCATTTTATGGAAATGCTCAAATGAATTTGCAAAAAAAGTTATATAGTACAAAGATATCCACAAAAGCAATGTTTGAAACAGTGAAAACTTAGAAACATAAATATCCATCAACAGGTGAATAGTTAAATATAATTATGGTACAGCCTTGCAGTAGACTACTATGTAGTAGTTACAAAGAATGAGAAAGTTCTCATTCTTCTTAGTATAATGGCCACAATACAATCTTTAAAGTATTAAATATGATCACATTATTATTAAAAATGTTATCAGTGTACACATATGTATAAATATACATATACTTTATACATACACAAATGCGTGCTATGTGCATGTATATATTATACACAAAGGAAACAATCTGGAAGAATAATAATACTTTTTTTTATAGTTCTTGCCTCTAGTGTAGAGAAGAGGAAAACATAAATTTTATATTTTTCTGTATTATCTGTATGTTACAGTGAGCACACGCTACAGTACTTTTTAAAAGGAAAATAAAAACGTTTATGAAACAGCCCACTCTGGCCACCTGGGTACAACAGAGAAACTTCAGATGAAGAGCTTACCTTTTCCAGAGACTCCTTCTCAGTGCGAAGGTCAGTCAGCTCCTCCTCCAGGGAGGTCACTCTGAGTTCCAGCTGTCTGCGGCTTTGCTTTTCACTCTTGAATTTGGACTGTGCTTGCTGGGAGGTTTCTTGGAGCTCTGAGATATGACAGCACAAAGACCTGGCTGTAGAACCAGAGCTGCCATGGGCTGTACGGCATCCTGACAGCTCCTTCAAAACTGCGTTCCTTCATCTTCCAACCCTCCCACACGAGCCTCTTCCACTCACTTCTTCCAGCATCACCTCATTGACCAGCAACAGGCTTATGAAGCCATAAACTGACTCACTGACTTTCACACCCATCCATATTTATCTCTGTACCTACAGGTCACCTCCGACACATACAAAATGGAAGAGAAGTGTACCAAGCAGTCAGAGAAATGTATCAGTCCTTCATTCCATGTCAGTCATCATCTCGACACACTGGACTCAACACATTCAGATCTTTGTTTAGTAGTGGTCCAGGCCCTTTCTCAATGCCTGGTAAGATATTCTCAACTTTCTTGGTAGCTGGGACATTCTACCAATAGTCTGTTTTCTAAACATTTCTTCTCAAATAAAGCTATTTGGAATATTTCTTTAAAATGTAATGTATCAAACAACAAGGTCCTACTGTGTGACAGAGGGATATCTGTGCCATAGGGGTATCATAGGGATACTCAATATCCCTATGATAAACCATAATGGAAAGGATTTTTAAAAAAGAATGTATATATATATATATATATACATACATATATATATAACTGAATCACTCTGCTGTATAAGTAGCAATTAACACAATACTGTAAAACATTGTAAATCAACTATACTTCAATAAGAAAATAGTAACAATTTTTAAAATGTAATGCATCAAAATTAATTTTGTTGGAAAACTTTTGAGACCTTTATGGTACCCTTAAGGTAATTGTCACAGGGCACCGTGTAAATAGGAAAGAAGATATCAGTATGACATTCGAATCTAAGATTTTCCCTCAAGTTTGCTCAAGTGATGCTCTAAAAAGGAAAGGATTTATCTTCAAGGTTATCACTTCACCAACTGACATCAGTGTTTTTTAGCTTTCTTTCTGGGCAAGTGAATTTTGCTTCTTCCTAAAACTGCTGCTGTTCTTGCCACACCTGACCCACTGGTCCCGTCTGTGCCTTCTACATTTATTTTTACACAAGGTGGTGGATGAATCAACATGCCAGTCTTCACAAATCTGCTTTTCACCATGTCTCGAGCAGCACCTTTGTGCCAGGCACTGAACTAGTACTAAGGGAAGGACTTTACAAAGATGAGCAAGGCATCATTTTTGCCCTTCAGAAGCCTGCATTATAGAAGGGAAAACAGACATACAAGTAGTGCTGATCAAAGGCTAACTCTGAAAATAGTCATAATAATGCACTCAGAGATGCAAGATTTTAAAGGAGATCAAATATTCTAGGGGGAAAAAAAGGGTGAAGTTTCTGAAAGAGGCAGTTTTTGGAGAGAACTGGAGGTAAATCTTGGTGATGGTGGGAACACCAAGTCCGGAGAATAATATGGATAAAAAGCAAGACAAGAAATACAGGATGTGCTGAAGCAGCAGGCTGGCTAGTATGCCCAGAGCTACAATGAATTAAGCAACATAACAGGAAATAAGCCAAGATGGAAGGGCCTTGAGCACCAGGCTGAAAGACTGCAATCCATCCTCTAGGAGAGAGGCAACCAATGCAGGAAGCACCTTCTTCTTAAGCCTCTACTGAGTCACAAGTTAGAGGAACCCCTCAGTTAGATTAGTCACAAGTTAGATTATCTCTTCAAGGCCTATGAGGCCAATCCTAAGTACCAAAGATACTGAACACCTGACCAAACAAAGCAGAACTGTGGCCACTTAGTGCCCACTAAATGGATGGTCAGTTCTCTTGTCATTTATGTCAAACAGTCATGTAGGTTTATACTGGTTCACCTTAATTTCTGGCTTCATCCTTCATAACCTTCATGAGCCTTCTGTCAAATGGACCGAGAGGAAGGAAATAGTGTAATTCCTTACGTTTACTTGATCACAGTCCCAGCCCCCTCCACAAGGCCATACCTGAGAGCTCTGCCCGCAGCTGGGCGAGCTGACCCCTGAGGAGGTCTGTCTCCTTCATGCTCTCTGTGAGCTGGACCTGCAGCTCTGTTTCTTTCTTTTGGTGGGCCGTCATTTTCAGGTGCAGATGAGAGACCTGTGCAGTGGCAGCAGCTAGCTCCTCTGTCACCTTGGCCTGAAAAGCGACAAAAAGTACAACATCACTTTAAACATGGTGATGCCCCAACCTCACATACTCTGTGCTGGCTGAACTGGTGGGAAGAGAGCCAAGGCCACCTTCAACCTGCATTGAGTCAAAATCAAGCCCTCAAATGTGCAAGGTCTCTGATCTGGGAATTACCTTATAAAAATAGTATTCCTGCCATTTTCTAGTTTTCCTATAAAGAACAATTTAAAAAAAAAAAGAAGAAGAAAAAGAAGAAGAAAAGAGTATTTTAAATTTTAAATTGAATGCTTTCAACGGCAATCCACTTCTCAGTCTATAACTTCTCCTGAGCACTATGGTACTAATGGTACTATAAAGATCAGTCATATCAGAGTAACTGTGTTGGGGGTTCATGGAAGAACAGTGGTGATAAAAGAAAGGAACATTCCAACTTCTTTGACTGCTCAATGTATTTTAAATGGTGCTCGTACTGGCCAAACAGGAGCTAAATATTCTCAAGTAACATTCGATGAAACCAAAATGACACCCTGGAAAAATCATCTACTATGTTTTGTGTATTCAGGGTGATGATGGAAATGAAAGGATGGTCAGTGAAAAGGAATGGTAAACAAATGACAAATGCCACGTTCATTTCACCTGAACTGATGAGCTATTGTAAAAAACAGGAGAAATCAGATGACAGGAAAGGCAGCGCGTGATGGCTCCGATGGTCGTGACTTCTGGACAGCAGGGTGTATCTGGGGTTGGACCATCTGTCCATTCTACTGTATTGCTACCACCATTATTCCTCCCTAGACCACTGTACTTCACATGCATTTCTACTGCTGTCTACTTTCTTGGTACCACTTGTTCCTTCTTAGGTTTGTGACTGTGCCCACCTCAGTTTTGTTTTTTTTCTTTAATAAATTTATTTATTTTAGTTGGGGGCTAATTACTTTACAATATTGTAATAGTTTTTGCCATACATTGACATGAATCAGCCATGAGTTTACATGTGTTCCCCTTCCTGGACCCCCCACCCACCTCCCTCCCCATCCCATCCCTCTGGGTCATCCCATTGCCCCGGCCCTGAGCCTTTGTCTCATGCATCGAACATGGAATGGTGTTCTGTTTCACATATGATAATATACATGTTTCAATGCTATTCTCCCAGAACGTCCCACCCTCACCTTCTCCCTCAGAGTCCATAAGACTGTTCTATGCATCTGTGTCTCTTATTCTGTCTCGCATATAGGGTTATCGTTACCATCTTTCAAATTCCATATATATGCATTAGTATACTGTAGTTGTTTTTCTTTCTGGCTTACTTCACTCTGTATAATGGGCTCCAGTTTCATCCATCTCAGTAGAACCGATTCAAATGTATTTTTTTTTTAATGGCTGAGTAATATTCCATTGTGTATATGTACCACAGCTTCCTTATCCATTCGTCTGCTGATGGACATCTAGGTTGCTTCCATGTCCTGGCTATTGTAAACAGTGCTGCGATGAACATTGGGGTACACGCGTCTCTTTCAATTCTGGTTTCTTCGGTGTGTATGCCCAGCAGTGGGATTGCTGGATCATATGGCAGTTCTATTCCCAGTTTTTTAAGGAATCTCCACACTGTTCTCCATAGTGGCTGTACTAGTTTGCATTCCCACCAACAGTGTAAGAGGGTTCCCTTTTCTCCACACCCTCTCCAGCATTTATTGCTTGTAGACTTTTGGATAGCAGCCGTTCTGATTGATTTGAAATGATACCTCATTGTGGTTTTGATTTGCATTTCTCTAATAATGAGCGATGTTGAGCATCTTTTCATGTGTTTGTTAGCCATCTGTATGTCAGTTTTAAACTTTATTCCAAAGCCTTAATCTGTTTTTTAGCTTACATTTAAAATCTGATATTTTGGCTCTCTTAAAGGTGGAGGAAATAAAACAAATTGTACACAAAGTAAAAAGAAATAGGCTATGAATGAGCATCTGAGTGTCCACAGGCAAAGGCTCTCTCTCTGGCCAAACTTCAAGTCAGGGCCTCAGAGCACTCAGCCTTGGTCTCCCCACCCTGTCTTTGGCCTGACCAGCCCAGTTTTAGCAAGAATCCTGCTATGTCAGTTTAGAGAGAATCTCTACCCCTGATATCTGATCACAGCTCTTCATCCCAACCTTTGCCATCTAAGTCCTTGGCCTGTCGTTAGCAAGAATCCCTCTTCCTATGATTCTCCTCTTAGTAATTTTCCACTCACTGACCCTCTCACTCTGCTCCTTGGCTGCAAATTTCCTACTTGCTCTCTTGCCCTTATTGTGTTTAGAGTTGAGCTCAATCTTTCTTACCTACTGCAGTAGTCTTTTGATTTTTGGCTGTGCCTTGTGACTTGCGGGATCTCAGTTCCCCGACCAGAGATTGAACCCAGGCTACAGCAGTAAAAGCCCAGAATCCTAACCCCGAGGCTACCACAGAACTCTCAACTTTAGCAACAGTCTTGAACAAAAGTCTCCCTTACGGTTTTAGTAAGTGTCAGAATAAATTTTTTAACAACATCCTTCAGAGTGAGCTCTAAGATACTTATTTTTACTGTTCAGCAGCCTTACGTTTTCATCTGTTAAACACAGAGGACAATGGCAGCTTGAATTTCCAGACAGAAGAGGGTTTTCACCTGCACAAGTAGAATAAAAGTTTTACTCACTGTCCTGTCCCAAGTGGCCTGACAGAAACTGAACTAACACAATGCTCAGAGAGCTCCGTATCCATCATAGCTCCAGAGCTCACTAGTATCAGAGTGAAGACCGTTCACATAGCACCTCGGAGCAGCTAAGACCACAGGAGGGGACAAATTCCAGAAGGGAGGCAGTGCTCACTCTCACCAAGAACAAGCAGAGTGGAAGACCACTCAAAAGCTCCTGACTCAGGTCCTAATAGAGAAAGGCCTATTACAAGCAAGAAAAGTAATACTCTCTCCCAAACACACACCTAGCGAAAACCGTGAAGGGATGAATGATATGCATAAAAATTATCTTGAGTGTGGGGCTTCCCAAGTAGCTCAGTGGTAAAGAGTCCACCTGCCGACGTAGGAGATGCAGGAGACGTGGGTTTGACCCCTGGGTCAGGAAGATCCCTCGGGACTAGGAAACGGCAACCCATTCTGGTCTTCTTGCCTGGAAAATCCCATGGACTGCGGAGCCTGGCAGGCTACAGTCCATGGGGTTGCGAAGAGTCTGAGCACAAGGGCATCTTTGAGTGGAAGGACTATTTGTGAGTTATATTTTATGCTTGCTTATCTGTATTTCCTGAAAGAAACAGAGGCAATGTTTGTAATCAGAAAAAAATGTGTGAATATATATAAATATGTACATGTATGTGCATCTGTGTGCACATGTGTGTGGGTGTGTATTTAATTATGATTGTTTTAAGTAAGGGTTTGCAATATCAAGTGAGAGAGGAAAATATCAAAAACCTACACAGTGGAGAGGACAGCTCCCTGGTTCACACCTGGGATCAAACTCCACCGCTGACATGGAGAGCTGGGAAAAGAAAGCCGTGACAAGAGAGACGGGAAAGAACCAAGAATTCAGAAAAACAAGGGAAAAAGCATTTGGGATAGGAGGAGGAACATGGTACCAAAGAAAGATGGCCATCTGGCAAAGGAAAAAGGACACAGCTGGCTGCAGCTGAGGAGACCCCAGGCAAGTCTTTTACTCTACCTGGGCCTCAGCTTACTCTTCTGGAAAAGAATATTAAACTAGATGAACTGTAACTTCTCCCCAGTTTTAACCATTATTCCACGGTTTTATGTGGAAATATTAATACTGCCATAGAGAAAAATAATTTCTTTTACCAAACATTCATTGAGCATATAACCATAGGTTTCTGAACTGTGCTTGCAGGCACAGAAGTACCTCCAGGCATGAAAGGACCTTGATGATTTCCATTTAAGAGGAGCGATACCACAGGGAAGACTCTTAAGTAAGAAGTGGATCAAAAGAAAAATGGGAGAGTCAAGGCCTGAGAAGTTTCACTGGAATAAAGGAGAGCAAGTGAAACCTGTAAACGGTACCTGACTCATCAAGAACGGTGACACTCAGCCCAGGAGATGTCCTCAGACACATCTGCATAAAGCATGGTGCCTAGGAGCGGGGAGGTGTTTGACAGGTGAAGAGGGCGGCAGAGGGTAAGATGGTTAGATAGCATCACTGACTCAATGGGCATGACTTTTAGCAAATTCCGGGAGATAGAAAAGGACAGGGAAGCCTGGTATTCCAGTCCACGGGGTCACAAAGAGACAGACATGACTTAGTGACCAAACAACACCACAAGGCCGGTAGTACTGTTTTTGTTATTATCACTACCGTTTTGGCTATTGTAAGTAGAGCACTGACCAGGTTCGTGTATCGTACCAGACACTTTTGGAGTTTATCAATAAATACTTGGGTGGATTAGTTAGCTAATTCAGATGATTGGCAAGTTATCACCTGCAGGTCAAACTGGCTTGCTATCTATGTTTGTGAATAAAGTTTGACTGGAATACACACACACACGCATACACACCACTGATACTCAGCATGGAGTCACATAGTGAGCTTGCTAAAAACAAAGGTGTGGCAGCTGCCACCTCCACAGACTGTGACAAGAGAAATCACTGATAAGAGCAGTGCTTCCTACCTGGCTATGTCTCAGAATCAAGGGGAGCTTTTTAAAAGTTCAGATTCAGACCTCAACTAGAAATGCTGGATTAGAATCTCAAGGTGAAGCTTACACGTGTGTATTTTTGATCAAGCTCCCTAAGTGATTCTGAGGCAGCCAAACCAGTATTTGGGAACCACTGATCTAGAACAAGTTATGTAATCAATTGTAGACCTGAATAATAGTTAACAGCCACAACAAGTAAGGTATGTGGGTGCCTTGTTAGGAAAGAGAAATAGTAAAAAAGTAGACTTCACGGGGAGTGGGGATCCGGGCTTTGGGACTCAGCCACGACAAACAAAGGGCGGTGTCAAGTAGCGATGGGGAAGATTCGGGGTCAAGACTGGGCCGGGCAAAACACTGCTCATCAGAGGGTAAGGTGTCCACTTTTAAATTATTATTATTATTACTTGACTGGATACTAGCTAAGAGAACACAAAGAATAATAGCCATGAGACCCAAGAAAGGAATCCTTGTCATTACCGGAAGGTGAAAAAGTGTGTAAGTTATAAAGTGCATCCTACTTAACTTTTTGTGTTTTCAAAAATATTCAAATACAGAATATAAACTACTTCTTAAACCTCTGAGAAAACAGCAGATGAAGGGTTGTGATCTCCCAGCTGATGAGGGAGAGGCCAAACAGGAACTCTGAGGCCAAACAGAACTCATTACAGATAAACAGTGTCACTGCAGCAAAGACAGGAGGAATGGGGCTTCCAAACCAGTCTTCCTTACAGCTACTTCAGAAACAGGTCAAAATACATAATTCTGAGCTGACTGAAGTCAAACAGCAGGACTTTAAAATGCTCTGGCAGACACAGATGAAGGATTGTTTACTTAAACAATCTCAAACTTCACAATAAATACGTGTTACGTGGTGTAACAGAAACTGTTGCTGATTTCTTCAGCAGAATAGGATTACTTTCTAATAAACTGTGTTAATCCTCACCTTAACCAAACTACTAAGATCAGTGATTGCTTCTGAGTCAACTACTTGTAATGACTTTAAAAAAACAGAAATCTGGATGGTGGATATATTAAAAATCTGCTGGGAGAGTTCTAGTTCTCTTCCCGACAATGGCAAAAACTCAGCTCAAAAGCAGACTGGTAAGTACGTACAGAGGACACGCGCCTTGGCTCTGCACACCCTGACCTGGGCTCTTCTCTCCCCAGTTTCTTTACCTTCTCTTGCTCGGCATGCAACACTCTTGCCTGTGTGTTTTCTGTGGCAGTTTGAAGTGAGCTGTTCCTCTTCTCCATCATCAGGTTACTCTGCTCAACGTACCTGTGAAATAAACAGGGAAAAAGAAAGCACGTATCAGGCACTCCATGCATAGCAGGAACAACCCGATGGACCTTCAGTCGGAGTACTGCCCTATTCCTTCATCAGCAACAATCGGAAAGCATTTTCTTTTCCTAAGATCTGCAGTGATCAAGTTTGGAGGCAGGAACCTGGGCCAGGGGAGAACGGCTTTGAATGTGCAGAACGAGGAGAGGAATTCGAACAGGTGTCGTGAGGGGAAATGAGAGAAGAAAAGATAGGAATATGAAGGCTGCAAGGAAGAAGAAAACCAATTCTCTCCCCTCCTCCATGTGGGAGATAAGAGACACTGGAGAAAAGAAACATGGAAAACGGTATTTTTAAAATGAAATGCTATATGCTGTGACACGTTCCCCTGACCACTCTCCAAAAAATTTTTTTTAGAAGGATCTAGAAAAATTATACAATGCTTGGGTTTATGTGGAAATCTGTGAAGTTCTGGTTGATAAAACAGAGTCAGCCCACACAGAAGACAGAAGAACTGACATCAGAGTTTTCTAGGCATTAACACTACTTCTACAGATGAGGAAACTAGAGCCAGAAGGAATAAATAAAATCCCCAAAGCCACAGGACAAATGAGGGGCAGAGCAAGGACTCAAACACAGGTCTGTGTTCTGTCGAAGCCTCCTGAGCCCTATCTCCTGAAATCCCTCTCAGTCACCAAGAAGTAATTCACAGGACAGGCAGGAAACAGAGCAGAAACACACATAAACTCCCTGAACAAACATGTTTACTGAACTTGGGCATTTACAAGCTAACCCTTTTCTGTCCATCCTAGCCAGTGCCCCATACCTGTCCTTACCTCTGATTTCGTTCAATTAGTTCACTAATCTTGTCATTCTGTTCTTCTATCCGACTGCTCTTTTCAAGGATCTCTTGCTTCAACCTTTCATTTTCCTGAGTTCAAAAATATGTGATGTGTAAAACTGAAGTTTTTAAGAGAAAAGCATCAGATAAAAGGGAATCAACTTGAACTGACAGGTGATACTGTTGAAAAAATCTAGAACTTCTGTCCAGATAAATATAAGTACTTACAACAACATATCAAATTCTACTTGATGGATACAAATCACTATATATAACAGACTAAACACATAAATGGCTATAAAGTGAAGTGAATTTTTGATATGGTCAAAAAAGAAATGCTTCCTTCTGATTACAGAGTAATAAGTCACTTGGACTAGATTAAGCCACAGTGGATTTTCCAGAATTTCCCAATTCCATGGAGTGTGAGCATTTATTACACGTTCTTATTCCTGGAGCGGAGGTTTTAAAGGGTAGTACATCTCTGGACAGAGCACGGGAAGATCTCCAGGCTGAGACCACTCTCACCTGAATAATTCGTTGTATGTTGCTCATAATCATGCTTGTTTCCATGGTCACTGACATGCTGGGAATGAGCTGGGAATTGCCAGCATTATGCTTTTGTAACTCTTCAACCTACAAAATGAGTGCCAGAAAGACTTATTTTAATGAAATTTTTGCAAGTAGAAATACCACGTATCCAAGATCTGACCACTGAGGGGGTTAATAAGTTTCTGAGACAATCTCTAACGTAAGCAGGAGTTTTCTTCTGCTAACTGCATCCCTAAATAAAACAACTCTTTTGGGAAATAACTACTAATCACTATCAATACAGGGCTTTACAGGTGGCTCAGTGGTAAACAATTTGCCTGGACGGAAGAAGCAGGTTCAATCCCTGGGTGGGGAAGATCCCTTGGAGAAGGGAACGGCAACCCACTCCAGTATTCTTGCCTGGAGAATCCCAAGGACAGAAGAGCCTGGCAGGTTACAGTTCAAAGGGTCACAAAGAGTCGGACACAAGTGAGTGACTGAGCACGCACTATGAATACAGAAAACGAGAAAGAGTTTACCTATAGTACTGGTTGCTCCCTTTTTGTACTCCCTTTTTATACCCCCACTTTATTTTTTCTGGATGCACCATGCACGGCTTTCCAGATCTTAGTTCCCCAACAAGGGACTGAATCAGTGAAAGTAATGATTCCTAACCGCTGGACCACCAGGGAATTCACTTTATACCCCTACTTTCAAAATGAGATGACTCCGTTACCTTAGTCATTAGATGATCCATTTTATCGGCCACTTTGCTGACTGCCATCCGAATTTCAGTGTTATGTTGCCGTGCTTCAGTCATGAGAAATGAAGCCATGTCACCTGATCCTAAATAGATGAAAGCCAAGAAGAAACTTATGAAACTGTAACAGAGAGTACTGAATGAGGAAAAGCCAACAGATCTATCATCAGAGGAAAGAAAGAAATGAACATTTCCAAATACTAGGAAAGGCTGGCGGTGAGTCACACTGTCAGAAGATGGAGCAGCGGTAAAGGTCAAAGGGCTCCAAAGCTAACAATAACCACGATGTGCTCCTGTGGCATGCAACCAGCGGTACAGTCTGGTTCCAGGGCACACATGGGGGCATTAGCAGCTCAGATTACTTCTCTGTTCACCCAACTGCATAGGCACTGGACCAGGTACCAGGGATACAGCAATGAATGAAACACCGTTCCTGCCCTTGATAAGCTCAGTCTGGTGAGGTGACTCACATGTAAACAGATCACTATAACACAGTGTTTGTTGTAAGTGCAAAGAATGAACCATGTACCAGGTTACAAGGTACAAAAAGGAGCACAGAGAACAGCAACATTAACTTTTTAGTGACACACATACATTTACATCTCTGGAAGGAGAGGAGAGAGGGACGGTAACAGGGAAGGCTTCTCAGAAGAGATTACAGATTTAGTAGTTTCCCAGATGGAGAAGAGCAGGGCTTCCAGACCAAGGATGCACACAGGAAACTCTTAACCACTCCCGCACCTTACATTTCGTTGGGGATATACTTGCTTCTTTCTACCACTGTCCTAATACTCAGTGATCACTATGCAAAACACAGCTGCAGAACAAGAAGGCAGGATACCATCCCAGCTGCACACATTTATTTTGCTTCGTATTTACACAAGGCAACCATACTGTACATGTATGCAAGATACCTGAAAAGTTACTCAAGTGACTGCTTCCTAAGGTCAAGGGGGTTTAAAGATGGAAGACAGTAACACTTCATTTCACACTCTTTTGTGTTAACTTTTTATAAAAGTGTATTCTTTTCACAACTTTAAAATTGTAACAAAGTAGCTCTCATATAAGATACCGAACAGTTATGCTTTCTCCCAATTTCCTCGGATATTTTCCTCTTTTACCATCTACTAAGAACTCTACAGAGCAACCCTGAGAGAGGAATTTAAAGCGCTGGCAGGAAAAAGAGCAAGAAACAAAACACTGAAAGTGGTCAGAAGGGCTTTGAGGGGGGATGCTGGAAATGTTCTAAAGTTGGATCATGGTGATGTCTGTACAACTATGTAGACTTACTGAAAAAAAAAAGTCATTGAATTGTACACTTAAAACCAGTCAATTGGGGGGATGACATGACACGGAGGAGTCAGTGCATGTGGGGTACTTTTCTCTCCATGGATTCATTAGGGGTGCATCTTCAGATATAGAGGATCTCACACAGCACCAGCTGACAGCAGGCAGGAGTCCCTGACCACCAGAAAGGAACATACGGATCCACACAAAACTCGCAAAGGTCAGTGTTCCAGAGAGTGCCTGCTCCAGGAACCTCCTTCCAGAGTGACGACCAGGCATGACCCAACTTCCAGTCTACCCATAAAGGACATGTAGCATGCACAAGAAATAAATCTTCATTACATTTTAAAAAGAAAGGAAAAAAACTAGTGAACTCCATGGTATGTAAGTCATACCTCAACTAAGCTGCTTAAAAGACAAAAAGGGCAGAGGTCTACTGGAGTCAAAATGAGAACGGATGGGAGACGGGGAAGCCCAGCAGGAGCAGAAGATGAGAAATGCCTACCTTGAAAATGAGGAGGCTGCGAGAGTGGTGCGGGGTACAAGGGCCGAACGGGCTGCAGCTGGGAAGCAACAGCTGGTGCCTGGGGGTAAGCGTAGGCCTGCATACCTGCATAGGGCTGAGAAGATGCCAAATTACAGCCGGTTTATAAAACATTCATCTCTCTTTTCTGCTTAGTTTGTCTTTGATGGAATAAGGTAGGTAAACTGGAAGGAGACTCGAAAGTATTGAAGCTGGAGATGGATAGACCAGGGTTTGGTATTGGACAGTAACTGCAGCAGGAGAGTGATGATGTAATTCTGTGATGCCGGTCACTAAAGCCCTATGGGCGTCTCAGGTTACTCCCCAGTCCTCTTGTGATGATTTAATTCAGTAGGAATTCATCCCTTAGCCATTGGGCCAATGGATGGTCTGAGACATTTTAAAACTAAGCAAACTCTACTTGGTTTCATTAAAGTAAAAAAAAGAGGCGTTCTGATTCCGAACTAAATCCACTAGTTTTCAAAGGATGCTTCTGTCTAGCTAGATTCTGATGTTTATCGGTATGACCAAGCGCTCTTATTTTCCTCTCAGCGAGCCTCAGTCACCTCAACAATTAAATGAAAATATCAATACCACTTCTCACGGTTGTTGTATGGACTAAATGAAGTGATAGATAGCTAAAGTTCCTAACCCCCTGGTAACTAAGTGCCTGGAAGACAATTAATGTTCAATAAACAGCAGCTATCATTTTAATAATGATGGTTATTCTTCCTTGAATTAAGGAAATACAGCTCATTTCCAGGGACGGGTATAACTACCCACTCATTACTAAAAAAAGAATCTGAGTATACAGGATATAACTCTCCATTAGGTCCATTCAGCAGTGAGAGAGGGCAAGGTAGGACTTTTCTCATTTCTGATGCACCCGTTACTAATAAGACATTGCCTGACCACCATTGCTCTGACCTCTTCGCCATCACCCCCTTGCCCCCCTACATGAAGAATCACCAAGGAAGTGAGAGTTTTTTATCATGGGGAATTAAATCTTATCCATCAGATGTGTTGGGCAAAAGAAGAGTCTACTGTCCTGGCAAACTGTTGTCAGAGGCAGACAGCCTGCTGCCACTGCTTCCTATGAAAACAGAAAAAAAAAACCCAAAAACCCTACTTTTAAGAGCTCACCTCTGGAGGATAACTAAACAATTAGAGTTCAGTTGTATTTGTATATGCCTCCCCCACTACCCTCCACCACAACCATTCTACTGAGTGCAGAGCAGAATCTTAGCCTATCAGCTGTTTGATAGGGGAGAACACAGAAGACTTGAATATATATCTCTAAATTAGACATGTGTGAAAAGGAAGGGAAACAAACATCAACTGGGCTCTCACTATGTGCCAGGCCTCGTACCAGGTGTTTTGCTGGTTCTCACCTTTAATCTTTTTTTTTTTAATTCATTCACATATTTATTATTCATTCATATATTCATTGGCTCGGCAAGTATTCATTAAGCACTTTTTTTAAAAAGTAAATTTATTTATTTTAGTTGGGGTGCTGGTTCTCACATTTAATCTTGACAACAACCTGTTAGACATGAAAAAGTGGTGGTTCAGGAAGGGGAAAAATTATAAGCTCTGTGGGGAACTGCTGCTGTACAAATTGAGCAAAAAGAGACTGAACAGAACAATAATAAATGACAGCATATAACTGACATGGTTTTAAAAATGTTACCTGAAAGGACTGCGCATTTCCAGATACAGCTGAGTGGGAATCAAGAGATGCAACTTGCATCAAAGCAGCAGGTGTTTGGAGACCAGATACAGATGGCTGAGGTGCTAAGACAGAGCAAAAAGTTTTCACTGTTAAACCCACTCCCCACTTCTTGGTACAAGTCTGGACTATCACCTTATATACCATCACCCTTCACATTGACCACTTCTCTCACCTAATTCTCCTAAAACCAGACCTACTGGATCCCAGCAAGTAGGATCTAAACCTACTGGGCTAGTGAAAGGAAACTGGGTGTTTCCAGGTGCACGAGACTCAGACCTATGATCCCATCAGCTGACAGGAAGTGCAGAATCACACACAGGGAGAGGGCTCATCAGCTGAGTGCCGATTTCCAAACCTGACAATGCAACAGAGCAGAAGACACAGCAGGCAGACCGAGCGCACCTCAGGCTTGAAAAGGCCCTATCCAGGGACAGTCTGGGAAGTTTTAGACGCTAGTCCAGTTCTCAGTACTAAAACAATACAGGCTAACATTTTAGGGTACAGTGATGATAATTTTGGTACCAACCCAATTTAAGGCCACAGAGCCTCAGAGGGGTTGCTTACCTTGTGAGGTCATCTGTGGGAGCACTGGATGGGCTGGCTGAAGAGAGGGCTGGACGGATGCGGTCGCCATGGGCTGCCCAGCTCCTCGAGGAGCATTCATGTCCTGTAACAGGCACAAGCATTTTGGTTATTACATCTACGGGTCCTTAGTTGAAGACTGAGACTGACTGTCCACCCTAAACCTGCTTACAACCAGTGTTTTTGGGCAAAAAAAAAAAAAAGAAAGAGGAAGGAAAGGTAAGCAGAAAGGCACGAGTTTAAGGCATGGGCTCTGGGAGGAAAACACTCTATTATGTACCAGAGTAGGATCCCTCTCCCTGTAAATTTTATCAAATAATTATAGTTAAATTTCCAGTGTACATTGATGATGTAATTGTATCTGAAGCAGCTTGAGTGAGTGCTCCCCACAATGAATAGTTTTCCAAACCGGCAGCTACCTTAAGACCGACCTAGTCCGCTTCCACAGAATTAGGGCCTCGCACAGGAACCCCAGGGAATAACGTGACCTTTCTCTTCTGCCAAATACTCTCCACAGACCTCAAGGTACTCACAGAACATCACACACAGTAGGATTCACTGTGTCTCATTACCAGGCTATTTTTGACAATATACTTTTAGAGTGTCTTCCCTTCATTCTTTTTCTTCATAAAAGCAAAGCAATGCTGGTCCTACTGTAATTCTAAATAAAGTTAACATTGCAGGGAGCGTGGGTTCAATCCCCAGTCAAGGAACTAAGATCCTGTATGGAACACAAAGTGGGCAAAAACAAAAAAAAAGAATGTCTAAACAAAGTTACTGTATAGACATCTTCCTGATTCATACAAGGAAAAAAAGAAACTTTAGGCGCAATATACAGTGACTGTGATCTGCTATGCTACAGTTCAAGGGCTGAAATCTCTTCGACATTCTTTTACTTTAGAACTCCCTCTTATTTCCTGAAATTCTCAGAAATGTATTATGCATTTCTGGAAAAGCATTCCAGTTTTACATCATTACATAAATCAACCTAACTATCTAACAACAGAATGAAAAGAATTACCCTATAAGTAGCACTTAAAATTTTTAATAAAAATATTATCTTACCCAAATTTTATTTCCAGAACCCAAATAAAAATCAATTTTATAACAGGTCCCAGAAATCTTATCTTTGTTTAAAATGTTAAATCTGTACAGAGCTTTTCCATGAAGAAATAAAATAAAATTATGAAAAAATAAAACCTTTTATGAGTTTTTTTCTCAAGATCATCACCTTTGCTTTGTTGTGCATCAATGGCAAAGAATCCTAAAAATTAATCACTGTTAAGTGTTTCAATTCAGTTGAGAAAGCATTATTTTATTCACTAAGGAATTAACCAATGGTTAAAGAACTGAATAGGAATTGTTACTTCTTGTCATTCACCAAATTCCAGATGGACTAAATATGAAATAATAGATCTAAATATATAGTAATAAACATTTTAAAGACACATGTAATCTTTACAATATCTGAAAGTGAGAAGGCTTTCTAAGCATACTGTCAAAAGCAAAAAACAAAGGGAAAAAATTGATAGATCTGATTGCAATAAAATTTTTAAACTTCAAAAATCAACATTGCCCAAGAGAATCTAAGCAATTTGATCAACAAATATGAATTGAGCATTCTTTATGGATTGAGCATCATATGGTCTAAAAGGTTTGATTTTTACTAACAATAGAGATTTCAGTAGAAAACTAAATTAACCACTTAAAACCGCCCAGTTCTTGTGACACATATACAGAATCACTTCCATTTCTCAGGGGAAGTGCCAATTATAGGAGAAACACATTTGACTATAAGCTCTCTAAATAATGATTCTGGTTAGAGGCAGGAAAAGCAATAATTTCAATTAAAAGAAGAGAGGGGAAAAAAAAAAAAAAGAAGAGAGGGGGACTTCCCTGGTAGTCCAGTGGCTAAGACTCTGCACTCCCAATGCAAGGGGCCAGGGTTTGATCCCTGGTCAGGGTACATCCCACATGCTGCAGACCCAGGGCAGCAAAATAAATAAATATTAAAAAAAAAAAAAAAAGAACATAAGACAGCAACATCTGCACTATTCATTCTAAGACAGCCAGTGGGACATACTTCAATTTCTGAATCATTAGAATCCAGCTGTGGTGGAAGAATGGGCAGCATGGGCTGGCCCATTTTAGCCATCCGAGAGATCAACTTGGCCTTGACTGTATCAGGATTCTAAAAAGAAAGGAAAGTCACAAAAATCACTGTAATCAAGGTTCATTACCTTCAGTCAACTCTATGTCTTTGACTCTTGGGTCAAATCTTTCAGTAAGTCCCCCTGTCACATTTATTTGAAAGTACTTTTTCTATAAAATGAGAATTAAAGATTTCTTTCCTAGAAGCATATATGGGTCACAATTAATGATAGTAGAAAAAATAATTCCCTACATGTTGGAATGGACGAAGTGGTTCCATCGGTATTCCTTCATTTCAATCAAGTCTCCTTACCAGGCATAAGTGTTCTCATTTTACAGATGAAAAACTCAAGTACAAATTAAGGGAGGGAGGTATTTTAGATAACAGTACCTTCTCAAAAGCCCAAGAGCAACTCAGTAGGTAAATATTCAGAAGAGATTTAGGGAGAAAGGTAAACCGGAACTCTGTGTTCTAAATTCAGGTTCATTTAACACTGATTTGGCACTGATGACATACTAGTCCCTGAGCTGGATGCCTCTGTATTCATTAACTGGTTCAAAGTGCAGTTTTCAGAGCAGAGTGTATACCCCTAAGAGTACTCAAGATAATCTCGTGAGTGTAAAATGAAATGACCATAGCCTCTATTTTAAAATTATTTATAAGCTACAGTATTATTGTTTAGTCGTCCAGTCGTGTCCAACTCTTTGCGGCCCCATGGACTGCAGCACATCAGGCTTCCCTGTCCTTCGCCATCTCCCAGAGCTTGCTCAAGCTACTGTATACATAAGACATTAAACCTGCTTACAGGGATGGACAATACTTCATATAATTTGTGAACAAACATATACTGAGAGTGTGTGCTCATCTTTTTTTAACAGTGGAGGCACATCAGCAAAAAAGATCCCTCAAAAGAGGACTAATTATATAAACCAATATCCACACAATGGAACACTGGGATCTAAAGATAAAAAAAGAATGAGGAAGTTTTCCATACACTAACATGGAAAGACACTGTTAGTATAAAAAGCAAGGTAGATAATACACATAATATGCTATTTTTTGTGAAAGGGGGGAAATAAAATATACCTTCCTACTTGCTTGCATTTGCATTAAGAAACACTGAAGGAAAACATGAGAAACTAATAAAAGCATTTACCCAAAGTGCAGGGTGGGAAGGGGGGTAAGATAAAATAAGGGTACATGAGGGAAGGGGTAGGAATGAAGTTTTCTCAACATATATCCTGTTATATTGTTTTGCTAACTGTGCCCTATGAATGTAATTATATATTCAAAGCAAAAGATAAAAACTTGGGAAATTCCCTGGTAGTACGGTAGGTTGGGACTTTGTCTTCCAAAGAAGGGGGTACATGTTTGATCCCTGGTAGAGGAGCTAAGACCCCACATGCCTCGCAGCTAAAAAACCAAAACATGAAAAACAGAAATATTGTAACATATTCAATAAAGACTTAAAAAATGGTCCATATAAAAACATTTTTTTAAAATAAAAACTTCAATGGAAAAAGATGGTTAAAGTTTTATGTTATATGAACTTTGTCTCAATTAAAAAAACAAAATTGCAAAAAAAAGAAAGGGGAAAAAAAACATTGTAGACCACTAACTTACCAAAAGTTACTGAAGTTTAGAAATATTTGATAAAAGTAGCTGTGTCTAGAGAGTACAAAAGAACTAATACTGAACAATTTTGTCGGCATGCAAAGATCTGAGATTTTACACTGTTTTCCCATTTTCTTGATTCCTTGGCTTAGCCTTCTGGGTTTAGATCACTTTTTATAATATCAGATCAATTATTTTCTTAAGTAATTCCTACTTTGGACTGGATACAAACAAGTAAACTAGAGTTGGAGGGAAATTAATCATCAATTCCAGTCCACACAGTTATGCTAATGTGGCAGGTGAAAGCTACAAAGCTTTAGAACTTCAAGCACTTCAGCTATCATCCCATCCACATGCAGCAAACTCAGATGCCTTCATGGAGCAGGCAGGGCAGCCTCCCACACAGTGTACATCCTCCAAAAGGTCTTCAAATCCAAAGTTTACTACAACAGTTTGCTAGTCTCCTTATCTCATAGTTTGGGAAATACAGAAGCCCAGTAACCTGCTCAAAGCCAACTAGCTGGTGAGTTAGTGTAGAATTCCTCTGAGAAGATGAAAGTATAAAGACATGTAGTGTTAGCAGTAATTATGATAACAAAAAGCAATGTTAACTGAGCCTTACAATATTCCAGACACAATACTAGAAACTCTATAGGCATTATTTAATTTAAACCTCATGGGCTTCCCCACTGGCTCGGCAGGTAAAGAATCCACCTGCAATGCAGGAGATGCAGGTTCAATCCCTGCGCTGGGAAGATCCCCTGGAGAAGGAAATGGCAACCTGCTCCATTATTCTTACCTGAAAAATCTCATGGACAGAGGAGCCTGGCGGGCTATGGTCCAAAGGGTTGCAAAGAGTAAGACATAACTGAGTGCACACACACGTGCGCACGTGCACACACACACACACACATGCACAGGTACACACGTAAATCTTGAGAGATTACTGAAGACATGTTTCATGTAGGCTCTGAGCTTAGGGCTTTATAAACATATCACAAAAACATATCACAAAGAGGGGCTGTGAGAATTATTACCATTTTAATAATGAAGAAACTGAAGATCAGGGAAATGAGATAATTTTCTCAAGGTCACATGTTTGTAAGAACAAAGATTTCAATCCAGGTCTATGCAGAAGCCCAGGCTAATTTAAACTGACTCCCAAGTAAAAGACAGTGGATCAAGTAACCACTGATTTCTACCCTAAATCAACATTTCTCATTATTTTTTTTTTCTCTAACCTACCACACCCGAGGCACATGAAACCTTCCTAGCAAACTGGGGTTAAGGAGATAAGACATATATACTCACTGTATTTACTGTAAGCTGTTCACTAAGGGAGTTAGATTTGGAACGAAGAGCTGACTCCCTGAAAGCAAATAAGACATAGCCTAAGATAAAAACAAAATCTATAATCACGAGTCCAGATTATACTGGTTAAACACTGTTTTTTAAGATGTTTGATAATTTGACAGCTGTAAAATAGAATTTTAACTGTTTTTTAGTTTGCATAATTTCTGAAAGCTACTGAAGATAATTTTCCATTCAAATGGAAAAATTTACATTTTATCCTTAGAGATAAGTGTTTTTATGGCTTTTGCCCAATTTTTCTCCAAAGTTTGGAGGGTATTCTTTTATATCTGAGTTAGTGCTTTTATAGACTATGAATATTAATCCTTTGTTAGAAAATCTGAAGCAATTATGTTTCCCATTTCCCTTATCCCATTTCCCCCCCCCAATTATTTAAAATTATTTCAGTTTTCAACTAGTGCGTTGGCCCCAAAGTTCATTTGGGTTCTTCTGTACGATGCTATGGACAAACCTGAACAAACTTTTTGGCCAACCTAATATATCCCTATTGCTGAACTACCCTAAGAATCATGTTTCTGGACAATAAAAGAGCTTGATACAACTGCAGTGTCTTACCCTGATTTGAAAGGTACCGACGTGGATGGTGACACAATAGGGTCAGCAGAGATGCTGTCAGCAGCAGGGATGGGAGAAGGGGCTGCAGAATCCCGGGAACTAACACTGTGCCCATCAGAGCCAGAATCTCTAGCGAATTTGACCTAAGGAAAGATCAACCACAGGTTGAATAGGCTAACAGACCACAAAAACGGCCCTCTTCCCCCTCCATTCTCCTTCCATCTTACTTATTCTTCATCATACAAAATCATTACCTGTTCATGGTAGGCAAAAGAGAAAATGGAGATAAGCCAAAAGAAAAAAAAAAGATTATTACTGGCAATTCAACTATCAAGCAGCAATATTGTTAGGATTTCAGATGTAATATTTCACATTTATATTATGTGTGTGTGTTTTACAAAAACGGGGCCATACTGCCTTACTCACTCACTGATTAACATATTAATAGTTCCATGTTAACTAAATTATTAATCGACAACATCCTTTTTAACTTCTAACTTCAAAGGTCACACCCTTAACTGCTATCAACTACAGGAAAAAGTCTCCAAAGGACTTTAGGGACAGAAGTCACAAATATCTATGTTACCACAAAATATATTTCATCATTTCCCACTTGTTGGACATTCAGTTTATTTCTCATTTCTTCCATACAAACAATACTTCTATGAATAGTTTTATCTCTATATCTTTGCACATAATCTTTTCCAAAATACAAATTCCCAGAAGTTAAGTTGCAGGATAAAAGTTATACTTACTTTTAAAACTTTTGATATATACCATTAAATTTCACACCATAAAGGGTGAACTACTTTATACTCCATATGTGTGCTCAGTCGCTCAGCCATGTCTGCCTCTTTGGACTGTAGCCCGCCAGACTCCTCTATCCATGGAATTATCCAGGCAAGAATACTGGAGCGGGTTGTTATTTCCTACTCTAGGGGATCTTCCTGACCCCCAGGGAACAAACACAAGTCTCCTGCCCCTCCTACACTGGCATGCGGATTCTTGACTACTGCACCACCTGGGAAGCCCTTATACTCCAAAAGTAGTATATAAATCCTTCTCAAAACTCTTGTCACACTGGGTATTACCATTCTGTATCATCCTTGTCATTTTTTCTTTTTCTTTGCCATGTCTCATGGCTTGCAGGATCTCGGTTCTCCAATCAGAGGCTGAACCCAGGCCACAGCAGTTAAAGCCCTGAATCCTAACCACTAGGCCACCAGGGAACTCCGCCAGCCTTGTCAGTTTAGTAAACAATTTGTAATACTTTGATTATTGGTAAAATAGGGTATTTCTTTCTTATATTTACAAAAAGTCTTAATGGAGTCAAATTGATTTGTTATCTATCACAGCCACGATTTCCTCAAAGGAAATGGATAAAGAATATAAAAGCTGTGAAAGAGGCAGCTGGAAGCATGTCAGTCAAAGAGGGCTGAAACGCCCACCAGAGATAAGGGTGGAGAAAGTTACTGAGAAACAATGCATATCCTTTGCTGCAGCAGGAATAACAGCCACAATGAAGATGACCATAATATCTATTTGCATTGTATCTTATAGTTTATAGTCTCAAACACTATCACATCTGGACCTAATAATCAGTGTAAAGCAAACAGAGTATTTTTTGGGGTGAGGGGGCAAGGATTGGAGGGGGAACATTAATTAACCACAGTTGTTATAAACTTTATTTGGGCTTCCCTGGTATCTCAGACAGTAAAGAATCTGCTTACAATGCAAGAGACCCGGGTTCGATCCCTGGGTTGGGAAGATCCCCTGGAGAAGGGAATGGTTACCCACTCCAGTATGCTTGCTTGGAGAATTTCATGGTCAGAGGAGCCTGGCAAGCTACAGTCCATGGGGTCGCAAAGAGTTGGGACATGACTGAGTGACTAACATAGAAATTATTTGTAATAAAATCTTTAAATAGTACAAAAGGGTAGAATGTAAAAAAGTAAAAGTTTCTGAACTCCACTCCCATCCTCCAGAGAAAAATCACTACATTTTTTTAAATGCCTCCAGAAATTTCATATGAATATATGGGCATATATATATATATATTTATTTGTATATATATACATACATACACACACAAGATCATACTACCCATACTGTTCTTCAACTTGTTTCTTTCACTTAAAAACAGATTTTCGATATTCTTTAAGAAACAAACAGATGTTCACTCTCTGAAAAACCATAATTCAACCAGTCTCATAATGACAAACATTTAAGCTGTTTTCAGTTCTCCACTATCACAAACAATGTGGCAAAAAACTATGTATCTATCTCTAGCTATCTATCTACATACAGGTATACATGCACACGTATGTAAACATATTGATAGGATAAATTTGTAGCCATGGAATTACTAAATCAAAAGGTATGAACACTGGGTAAGAATCACTATTTTACAGAAAAAATGACAAGAGAAGGGACTATAAATACAGAGCAAAGAAGGACATAAACCTTGTCCTTTAGATTCCAAAGCTGTTGTTCTTTCCAACTATACCATTTCTACTTAAAAGGAAAAAAAGAGAGAGATAGCTGTAGAATCTTCTCCAACACATTTATTTATTCATTTTACTTAACTAGCAAAGAGGACTCATCACACACAACACAGCACAATTTCACTCACCCGCCTAATCTCCACCTCGAACACCAGGATCGAGTCTGTTGAGGGAGTCCATCCTATTACCCCTTCAGAGCCAGCAGCGCAGGCTGGGGGGATGATAAGCAACCGCTTCCCTCCTTTCCTCATGCCCACCATTCCATCCTCCCAGCTCTTCAGGAATCAGAGAAGAGGAAAAGTTCATCAGATACAAACCTTCTCATAAGACAAAACACAGTAGAGGATCATCAGTTTATGTTCCCTGCTCCCACACAACAGTCATAAGAACATCTAGAATACTTCTCGGCTGACTTGTCAAACCCAGCACATCCAGGGCTAAATGAAATATCTTACACGATGAGAGAAATTGGGAGGAACAGAATGGCATTAAAAGAGAAATAAAAGCTATCATTTATTAAACACAGTTTTTTCTAAGTACTTTGCTAAGTGCTTTACTTCCACTATGTAGTTTAACTCCTAAAATAACTTCATAAGGTTAGTAGCAATAGCTCCATTTTACAGAAGAGAAAATTGAGGCTTAAGGAAGTAAGGTAACCAGCCCAAAATCAGTTAGCAAATTGTTAAGCCAAGATTCAACACTAGATCAGTCTAGCTTTAAGTGTCATGCCCCAACTACTATGATCTCCAGGAAAAAGTTTCCAAAGGATTCTGAGAAAAAGAGTCATCAACAAAGCTATGGAGAAAAACACTCTGCCACACGGATGAATGAGTACTAAACAATGCATCAATATGTCCTGACACAATGATACCTCACATGTGTAAAATATTCTTTTTTTAAAAAAACTTCTTAAAAAAAAAAAAAGAAAAACAAAAAGAACTTCTCATTTTATATTGGAGTATAGCCGATTAACAATGTTGTGAGGGACTTCCCTGGTGATCCAGTGACTAAGACTCCATGTTCCCAACGCCGGGGGCCTAGACTCAAACCCTCATCAGGGAACTAGATCCTGCATGTCGCAATTAAGATCTGGCGCAGCCACATTACTTTTTTTAAAAAAGAAAAAGAAACAAAAAACAATGTTGTGATAAGTTTCAGGTGGACAGCAAAGGGACTCAGCCATACATACACATGTATCCATTCTCCCTCAAACTCCCCTCCCATCCAGGCTGCCACGCAGCCTTGAGCAGAGTTCTGATGCCCAGCAGGGCCCTGTGGAGCTCCTGGGAACGGAAGTCTTTTTGTCTCCCATTCCTCTTAGGCAAGATTCCAGCCTGCATGACCTTCTCTGAGCTCCAGGGACTTGACTGAGCAACTGAATTGACTGAAACAAAGGAGAAGCAGCAAAGAAACCACCTGAGGCAAGGTTAAAGGGACCAGAGAGGCTCATCAAGACCGGGAGATGAGACCTAAGACCCTGCACACAGCCTGATTTGTCAGCAACCCCACCCTTTTGAAACAGTGCACAAGAAGGAATGAAGATTGTTGAGGGAATGAAGATTGTTACTGCCTTGATCCTTATCTGTGCCCTAACGACATGAAACCTCTCCCTACTCACCAGGGAGGGGGCACAGGTTCTTGAGGGGCTAGTTTACTGCGTTCCCCCTTTGCCTGGCCAAGTAACAAAGCCACTCTTTTTTTTCTCCATAATTCTGCCTCCATATTTCTGTTTGGCACTAGTGCACAGACAGCCAAGAACCTGGCAACAGTTTCCTGTGCTATACAGGACTTTGTTGGTTATCCATTTTAAACAGGAGAGTGTACACGTAGATCCCAAATTCCCTAACTGTCTCTTTCCCTCCCATTCATCCCCGCTGGCAACTGTAACTTTGTTCTCTAAGTCTGTGGGTCTGTTTGTTTTGTAAAATAATCTTTACTTTATAAAATACATCCATAGTTGCTAAAGAAAAAATTTACAATGTGAACCCAGGTCCTTGGACTCCAATCCCAATGTCGCTCCTGCTATGCTGCAGTTGCTTCCCGGCATGATTCAAAGCATCCCAGACAAATCAGAATCACTTGTTAATGATACACTTCTAGAAGAAACAATTTAATCTCTTTCCCAAGGAGGCAATAGGAAGAATTGAATAGTTCCCTCAGAACCACAGAATGAAAAATAAAAGGCAGAGACCACAAAAAAGAAATGCATCCTTCTTCAATATATTGTCTCACAGGGGAAAGTCTCTCAAATCCAGATAACGTAGCACATTTTTCTGTATTTTATAACCAAGCCTTTCCAGATTCTTAGAAAATAAACCCAGCTTAGAAATTTCATAAAATTCAGTCTAAGTTAAGCACACTGCAACTGATAAACTCTTACAAGAACACAGTTAAGCCTTTACCTTGATGACTTTTCCTGACCCTAATTTCAGGCGAAGAAGCTTATCTTTGTTAGCAGTGGAATCAAAAACCTGAAAGTTGATCAAAATAAATGTCAGCCAACTTCACAAATAATAATAATCATTATGATGTTCAACTTAACATAGAACAGCACAGTACTTCTGAAATAGGAAATGTCAAATATACTGGAAAAATACTTCTGACCTTAAAAAAAGGGGCCACATCATGGCTAACGGTGTTATCACACTGAGTATCTCCGAGGCAAGGATTTTCCAGGTTTAGAAAAAAATAAACTTCTACCACCATGTACTTAAAATTATTTTAATCTATAAAGAATTTTCAAATAAATTATCTCATTTGATGCGACGAACAACCATCTGGCCAAGAAAGTAGATAGAGCCCTACTAAGTAAGCTCAATTCATAGGAAAAAAAAAAAATTAAGAGCTTAAACGACTTGACAAAGTCAAGTTAGGATAAAACTGGGACTTGAATCCACATTTTTGGACTCATCATCTAAAGCTTTTTTATCAAACCATACTACTTTTGAGGGCTTAATAATACAAAAACACAACAAGCCCAATCTATTCACACTATCTAGTATAAGAAAAACAGAGAAACACAACTGTGAAGAAAGTCTAAAAAGTTTAAGGCCTAATCCCATAAGAATCTATTCAAATTTATAATTGGTATAGGAGGACATGAACAATTACCAAAAATAACACTGGTGCAACTGTTTTCCACTTGCTCTAAGCAAAAGACACAGTGGCACCGAGCAGATTTTATACACAAGCATTTCATGGCTATGCCTCAAAAGCAGCTGTAGAGATTAAACCAAGGCTCCTAAAAGATTTCTATTTGCTAACAACAGCAATTCACAGTAATATACTGTACATTTGAATAGCTCTCATGCTATTTAAATTACAAAAGAACTTGCAGGGTACTTTTTCTTACCTGGCCCAGAACGTGATTCTGAAAGAGCCAGCTGGTATAGGCCACTTCTAAAGAATCTCCAACTTCTACAGCAGGGCCTTCCACTACAATAAGGTCCTGTGACAGCACTGAATCCAGGGAAGAGGTGCTGTTGCACTTGGCAATGCAGACCTGCAAGGTGAAATTGAAGCAGCATGAACCTAGTTTAAGCTCAGTTAAGGACTCACTCAGTTATTACTAACTGCTCTTTTCCAAACAGTGGTGCCCACTAGCAAAACAAATTACATGTTTAGAAGCAAACTATCCCAAAGTCAGTAATCTTGCCAGGAATCAAAGTGACTAAGAGTATGGCTTTGCAGTCTGACTGCCTGAGTACAGATATGGGCACTGCCACTTAGTAACTTGTGATCTCAGCCAAATAACATAACTCCTGTGAACCTTATTTCAGAGGTTTTTTTGTAAGATGGAGATAAAGGCTTTCCATATTTCCTAGGGTTAGCTATGAAGACTGAACTAATAATACAAGAAGAGTACTTGGCACAATGCCTGGCAAATAACAGTAAGTACACAATAAACACTTGCTATCATTACTATACTAATTTACTGCTTCAGTGTTTGGGAGCCTATGAAAGATAGGGGAGCATCTAAAAAAATGTCAAAAGGCTATTTAAAGACATAAAATAAAGGCCCTTTACAAAACCATGATGTATTCCCAGAATTCATCTCTACCACCTACAGATGTACCCATATTATGTTAGCTGAGATCCTAGATAAAGAAGTCAAACATATCTTTATGAATAATTTTTCTATAGCCAATGTTTGAACATATATACCTTAGAAACTTGCTACTCATTTTCTTTAAAAAAAGTTTCATTATTGCAATCAAATAAATGCTAGCTAAAACAATAAGAAGTCATTTTTTATCAAGCAAATAAGAGTAAGAAGGAAAAAAAGCTATAATAAATCTAAATGTTGGCAAAGGGGCTTCCATGGTGGTCCAGTAGCTAAGAATCCACTAGGCACTGCAGGCGACACTGGTTTGATCCCTGGTCCAGGGAGATCCCACATGCCCCGGGGCAACTCAGCCTGTGTGCCACAACTACTGAGCCCAAGCTCTGGAGCCTGTGTGTTGCAAATACCGAGCCCATGCACCACAACTACTGAAGCATGAGTGCCCTAGAACCTGTGCTCTGCAACAAGAGAAGCTTGTTGCACTAGAGAGTAGCCCCTTCTTGTAGCAACTGGAGAAAGTCCAAGCATGGTAACGAAGACCCAGCACAGTCAAAAATAAATAAATGTTGGCAAAGGTATAGTGAGAGAACTGATATGGATGTAAAATAGTACAATTTATACAGAATCTAAAAATATATGAACTCTTTGACTCCATCTTTCACTTATTCTAGCCTAAGGAAATAATCAGAGACCAATGCAAGAGACATGGGTTGCAGTCCCTGGGTTGGGGAGATTCCCTGGAGTAGGAAGTGGCAACACACTCCAGTATTCTTTCCTGGAAAATTCCA
This sequence comes from Giraffa tippelskirchi, assembly GCF_054371585.1. Taxonomy (NCBI): domain Eukaryota; kingdom Metazoa; phylum Chordata; class Mammalia; order Artiodactyla; family Giraffidae; genus Giraffa; species Giraffa tippelskirchi. The sequence continues at coordinate 216,751,416 of NC_137275.1, forward strand.
CAGACAGAGGAGACTGATGGGCTACAGTCCACAGGGTTGCAAAGAGTCAGACATGACTGAGCGACTGAATACGCATGCACGCTGAAAGGACTATAACTATTTACGCACCTCATGCACTGAAAGGACTATAGCTATTTACGCACCTCATGCATAGGAAAAGAAAGAAATGTAACATGTTAACAGTGATTACTTTAGGTAGTCAGATTATGAATGTTTTCAAATGCTTTTCTAAATTTTCTATAATGACAATGAAATAACTTTTTAAAAATTCTTTTAAAATAATATTTTTAAAAAGAATAGTTGTATTTATTCCTTAAGATAATTTATGAAAAGTGTTTAAAGATATAAGTTTATATTTAGCCTTTTTTTTCTCCTTTCAAGCAATAAGTATTATTATTATTTCCCTAAAATACAATAAGTTCAAGTGATGAATTTACTGGGGGTTTTTTAGGTTTGTAACTAACAATATAGCAAGTTATGAGTTTTCCATATATTTTCTTAAAATCAAGGGAAATTCAGACTAGTGTTTGGCTCTTCACAGAATGAATAAAATAATCTTACCTGTTTATTGAACTCCACGGCAGCCTTTTCCGACTCAAACATGATGGACCAGTTTTGTCTCTGGTCATCATAAAAGGTGCTGTAGTTATTGGGCTGAACCTGGAGAAAGGAGAAATGTTGAGATAACTCAACAGCAGGCAGCACAGTGGATAAATGTGACTGCCTAAGCTCATATAAAAGGGCCTTGCCTCAGGTGGACCCAAGGAGAGTTATCAGGGAACTTTCTTCTTCCTTCCCATCCTCCACCAATCACCCCTTAGTCCACATTCCCAGAAGGTAATCAAGAGAGCCTTCCGAGAGATTCTGTTAAGATATTGACTCTGGAGAATTCCCTGACAAGCACAGCCAAAAAAAAAGATACCTACCCTAGAGTTCAGAGTGAAGGTAGTGGATCTAATATCCACCAGGTATGCACAGACCTATCTCTCCTATAAACCAGTCCCAAAGGAGCTACTGATTCCAATAGGGAAAGTCTTACCATCAGCTCAAAGTTCAGATGAATCCTGGCAACTGTTACTGGCTGTTGCTGACTGATATAAAGAAGAATCCTATACTGTACTCAAGCAAAGATGGGCAGAAAAAAAAGAGAGAAGTTAAAGAACAATACAAAGATGTCAGGGCTCATGCTTCATGCAGGTATAAAACTCAAACCTCAGTTAACCCATTAAAGTTTACTTTATCTTCTCACCATCTACTTTAATCTCTTCTCATTTTGACCCTACTCTTTTAACTGTAATTAGCAATGTCTTTATTTTGTTGGTGTTTTTCTTTGAATGAGAGTGACTAAAGAGATATGCAAATGGCCCACAGGTACATAAAAAAGATGTTCAACATCATTAGGCATTAAGGAAATACAAATTAAAACCATAATAAGGTACCAGTTCACACCTATTAGAATGGCTATTGTAGAAAAAGGAAAAAAAATGAAGTGTTGGCAGGGTAGTGGAGAAACTGGAACCCTCATACGTCACTTATGGGAATGTAAAATGGTATACATGCTGCAGAGAGAGTTTGGCAGTTCCTCGAAAAGCTGAACAAGGAATTACCATATGACACAGCAATTTCCCTCCTAGTATACATGCAAAAGAACTGAAAAGAGGGACTCAAACATACAGTTGTACATCAATGTTCACTGCAGTTATTCACAATAGTCAAAAGGTGGAAACAACTAAGTGTCCAGCAGATAATGAACGATAAACATTAAAAGTGTGTTTTATATATATATATATACAATAAAATATTCAGTCATAAAAATAATCAATTTCTTATACATGCTAAAACATGGATGAATCTTGAAAACATTTTGCTAAGTGAAATAAGCCAGACAAATATTTTATGATTCCACTTATATGAAATACTTAGAATAGGCAAATTCATGATAGTGTGGGACAGGGAAGCCTGGTGTGCTGCAGTGCATGGGGTCGCAAAGAGTCAGATACGACTTAGTGACTAAACAACAACAGAAAGTAGATTAGGGGTTACCAGGGAATAGGGAAAGGGGAAGGGGAGTTATTGCTTAAAGGTTACAGATTTTGTTTGGGGTGACGAAAAAGGTGGAAATAGTGATGATGGTTGCTCAATACTGTGAATGTAATTTATGCAACTGAATTGTATACTTAAAAATGATTAAAATGGCAAATTTTATGTCTCATATATATTTACAACACACACACACACAGAAATTAAAATTCAACCCTAGAAGGGAGGGAGGGACTGACTACAGGAGCTCATATACAATCTTATACTAGAAAGGACTTCCCTTATACTATGTGAGGCAGATACAGCAGGGACTGATTACCTCATGCCAATCCAATTATACACTGAGCTGCTCAGGGAAGGGTCATAGGTATATGAAGAGCTGGTTTACTTCTGGGCTGTCCCTATTCTCGAGCACTATCTATGAAGACTTTTGACTGAGAGCCTGGATGGCCTCTGACTCTTTGGTCCTGAAGTTTTCTGCCCATCAGAGAAACTGAGCTGAGATTCTTTAGTCTCTCCCCCATGAAATTCAAAATCTAGCGAATGTATTGAGAGGAAGGTTGTTGCTTTCCAACCCTAAATAGGATTTTATCTCCCATGAACCAAAGGCAATCTTTCTCTCTGCTTTTCTGGCATAGTCCACGGACTTCCACACCAAACCCCAATTCATCAAATGTCCCTTGGGGAAAAACCAATCTTGTGTTTGAAGCATCTACAGTTTTTGCCAACAGTTTTTGCCAATGTCTCTTTCCCCCAGTAGTCTCTGCTTGGGGTACACCTGATGCTTAGTCTACTCCTAAGTATCAGCAAAGGTCTCAAGGCAAGGAAACGCTCAGCTCATTGGCTCTTTCCTCTCAAAATTTTAGTTCATCTACTCATCATTTCCATAGCTCCCTAATGAATTTTAAAATACCACTTTTTCACTTTGTCTTTTTATACTGTTGCCTGCCACAACGTAAGACATTCTATCTGGAAGTGAAGGGTGGTAAGGTCCCAATTGGCCTGTGCTAACTCACCTTAGTCATGTCCAACTCTGTGCGACCCTATGGACTGGGTAGCCCATCAGGCTCCTCTGGCCATGGTATTCTCTAGGCAAGGATACTGGCATGAGTTGCCATGCCCTCCTCCAGGGGATCTTCCCAAGCCAGGGATCGAACTCACATCTTTTAAGTCTCCTGTATCGGCAGGTAGGTTCTCTACCACTAGTGTCACCTGGGAAGCCCAAAATCCCAATACCAGATTTTTAAAATCCAAATGGCAATCTCTAATGAATTAACAAAGTTAGATAATAATCAACAATGGCTGGTAACAGGGACCTCTCTGGGAGTCCAGTGGTTAAGACTGTATGCTCCCACTGTAGTGGGTGCAGGTCTGATAATCTGGTCAGGGGGCTAAGATCCCATATGCTTCCCAGCGGGTCCAAAAAGAAAAAAAAAACAAACAATGGCTGCTAACATGACAAAATGAGAGGCAATCAGACATTATGTATCTCCCAATGGGAGAATGAGAGATTTAAGGAAGACAGTAACAAACTGCAATGCATGGACCTTATTAGGTTAAAAGTAACTGTTAAAAAGAAAAAAAAAACAGATAATCAGGGAAACCTGAATACTAACTGGTAGTGTGCATGAGATCAAAGAATTATTCTGGGTTTTGTTTAGGTGCGATAATGGTTATGTTTTTTAAAATCTTTATCTTCTTGAGATATGTACTAAAACATTTCCAGCTAAAACTGTATGCTGAAGATTTATCCAAAATAATCTGAGCAGGAGTATAAGGAACACAGGTTGGAGTTGAGATGAAAAAGATTAATAACTGTTAGAGTTCAGGAATGGATATGTGGGTGTTTGTCATTTTAGTCCCACTGTTTTTACATGTGTTTTGCAAATCTCCAAAATTAAGCTTTTTGTTTTTCATATACATGAGTGTTGTCCATTACTTCAGCTACCCTGAACAGGTAATCTTCTCTCTCAGTGTCTCACAGTTTCTGAGGTACCTGGACTGCATGTCATCTGGACCTCTGAAATTCTATTGTTTCTTATGTGTATTTTAACAATGTTCAAAACCTTCTGGAGAAGAATTTGAAGCTAGATACAATCTACACTGGCCACCTGATGCAAAGAACTGACTCCTTTGAAAAGACCCTGATGCTGGGAAAGATTGAACTCGGGAGGAGAAGGGGACAACAGAGGATAAGATGGTTGGATAGCATCACCGACTCAATGGACATGAGTTTGAGTAGGCTCCAGGAGTTGGGGATGGACAGGGAAGCCCGGAGTGCTGCAGTCCATGGGGTCGCAAAGAGTCGGACACAACTGAACAACTGAACTGAACTGAACTGAACAATCTACACAAGGAAATCAGTCTCTGGCCTTCTAATCACATCGTTTTGACTCAAATCAGTATTTTGCTGTGTGATAAACTGCCCAACTCACTAAACTTTCAAAAAAGATACACACACACACACACAAGATAAACAGTGATCATGCTCTAAGCATTGCTCATTACCTAACAAAAGAATGAACTTGGTAAATGAATGACTCTAAGATTCTACAAATTCTTAAGCTAGATCCATATCACAAAGGTCAAACTTAAGGAATTTGAGTGGTTGAATTTGTTTTAATGCATAACAGTAAGCAAAATGTGACTATAAATATCATTATACAGCTAACATTAAAAATTCACATTAAGTACAATCATTCTAATCCTCTGATATATAAGACAAGTCCCCATAAAAACCAGTTCGCTGGTATGACCTGGGACACCTGAATATACATGAGACCAGGGGGCATTCTCACCTCTCCGGTTGTGTGATTTCCCAGGACTGCAGCACCAAATTTGCCCTGCTTTACATATTGACCATTTGTGCTACAGAAGTAAGAAAAACAGGTATTAACACTTCCTTCAAATAAGTAGAACCAGCTTTCAGACATTATATATCTCCCAATGGGAGAATGAAAGAGATTTAAGAAACACAGTAACCAACTGTAATGCATGGACTTTATTAGATTAAAAGTAACTGTTAAAAAGAATTCTAGAAGTAGGGAATCTAGTCATTCAGCCTCTAGAAAGGGACAGACACAGTTTATAATTTAAAGTTCTGACGCAACTTCTTTATTCTTTAAACATCTACTATTTATCTTTTAGTGGAGTGGCTTTCTCTGAACTTTTAAAAAGGCTGCTGCTGAGGCTATAAGCACTTCATAGACAGAGTACACAAGGAAATGGCTCTTCAAAGTTTTGTGTGCAAAACTGCGCAACTGAAACATTAAAAAGCATTACTAATACTTTGTCTATGGCAGGACTGAGTAGCCCTTTTACAATGAACAGAGGCCTATCGTGAAAAGACAGGAGCTTATCCCGCACCCCCAGGCAACTTCAGAAAGCGGTCCTTCTCAGCTACTTACTAACGATAAGCATGGACTGCTGTGGCAACCAACACTGTGGAAGTGCCTGTCGTGGTAGGCGCTGTTTTTGGTGTCCCCTGATTTCCTGATGAAGAGATGGAGAAAACAAAAGTTGTCATTCATTTCTTGCTTGAAACTGATTTTTAACCATTAAAGCAGCTTCAAAATTCTTCTTAGAGTTGATGTTATAATGCTTTCACGACCTTTGTCCTCATCTGATCCACAAAAGGGCCCCTATGGTTATGGCTGGGGATGAAGAGACTGAGCTTTACATGATGACAGCAGCAAGCCTAGGACTAAAACTCAGGATTCTGGCTCCATTCCAAACAAATCTTTGCGCTGGACAAGAAGCACTGTCTAGAAAGCAAGATCACATTCCATCTACTGTCTCTTCTCCTTCCAATATTTTAACAGCAATAATTAGTAAAAATGAAGTTGTTTCCCCTTCCCTTACTTTCAGAGTTGAAAATTTTTGATATTAAGATTACATTCATTACTTTCGCAGTGGTAAAGCAACACTAACATTTAAAAATAGTACATTTAGAGTAAATCATATATTCACACCCACCACAAGAACACACTGATGGAATAGTGAGAACACAGGTGTGGACACAGCAGCTAAGAACTTATTTTCAAAAGAAACCTCATTTGATTCTTTTTGTTGTTGTTAAAAAACAAGGCAACAGGCCCAAAATGGAATCACTGAGCCTAAGCTCCAATCCACTAAACGGAGATTCAACAAAATCACAGTTTTGGCTCTTCAAGAAATGGAATCTTAAACCAATCAGGAATGGTCTGATCAGAACCAGATAGATAATGTGTGATAGATCTCTATCTCCTAAAGGAAACTGACCTTGTAATAAGCAACCTACTGTTTTGCCTAGCATGATACTAGAATCCCTTATGCCTTGTTTCTGCTCCTTTCTGCCCATAAGAGACTTTCATTTCATACAGCTCTTCATCGCTCCTATCTACTAAATTGGATGCTGCTCAATTCTAGAAAGGAAAGGAAAGGAAAGTGAAGTCGCTCAGTCGTGTCCGACTCTTTGCAACCCCATGGACTGTAGCCCACCAGGCTCCTCTGTCCATGGGATTTTCCAGGCAAGAGTACTGGAGTGGGGTGCCATTTCCTTCTCCAAGGGATCTTTCTGACCCAGGGATCGAACCCGGGTCTCCCTCATTGCAGGCAGATGCTTTACCATCTGATGCCACTTAATTCATGAACTGCTGAATACAGCCAATAAAATTCTTTAAAATTTAGTCAGTTGAATTTTATTAACAGTATTGACACATTTTTTCCTGTTTATATAGAGTACACGGACACTGTAGAAAACTTGGTAAATTCAGAAACACACAAAGAAAATAAAAATGATCTATAATCTCACCACCGAAAAATAAACATCAATAGTATGATGTATTTATTCCTAGCCCTGTTTCTATACACATAAACTTGTCAGCTTTTTCATCTTTTTTTTTAAACAAAATTAATGATATGATTTGGCAATCTCCTTTTCTCACTTAGTATACACATTTCCTTATATTCTTCAAAAGAGTCTCCAAAACAAACATAAAATAGTCCTGAAAACGCTTTTTGATGGTTAAATTACTACAGAGATTACATTCATAACTTTACTTTCACAGTGGTAAAGCACTAGACTCCACTAGAATTTATCCAATTTCCTACCGTTTGACATTTTTTGGGGCTGTTTCTGATTTTTCTCTATGATAAATAACACTGAGGATAAGCATCCTTAAAACATGCATTTTTGCTATGTACCTCTAATAACTTTCTTAGAATTTCCAAACGTGAAATTATGGAGTGTGGAAATTTTTAAGGTTTTGTTACAACCTGCCCAAATGCCCCTGAGAAATGCCACTGCTAGTTTACACTCCCACTAGCAGTATGAATATACCAGCTTTGCATCCTTGCCAACAAGAGGAGATGAGCTTTCTAAATCTTTACCAATGGGATGGGGGCGTTAAGGAAAGGGGAATGCCATCTCACGGTTGTTTCCATTAGCATTTATTGATTACAGGGAAGCAGAAATTCAACATTTTCTATAGATCTGTATTGGCCATTTATTTTGTTTGATTTTGATGAATTGCCCATTTTAGGTTGTTGGTTTATTTTCCTAGTCTGTGGTGTTCTTGTTCTGATTATTTTGTAAAAACCGACAACAGTACTTTCCAGTTGTATGTATGTGATGCTACAGTAAAACTTCTCTCTGGAGAAGCAGTAAATGACCAAGAAAAAGAGAAACTCAGGCTGCAGTTAACACTGAAAAAAAAAAATTACTGTCTCTCCAAGGCTCTCATCTCCCTACCTATCATCCTGAAAATGGAAGGCTGTTCATGGATTTGCTAGAGGGATAAGCAGTCAGATGTCACAATCATAGGATCTTCTCATTGGGTAAGCATTTCTTCCTCTCTGAAATCAGGATTGTTCAGATTCTTGAATTCCCTGCTCATGACGATTGCTTTTAATATGTGATTTGAAATCTTTTTCTCCAGCAAGGTTTTTTTGAATTATAGTTTTAGGTATCCGTTTTGTTTTCTTCTTCAGAGAATATATATATATGTATATTCCCTATGTTGAATCTTCTGTTATCTTCAATATGTCACTATCCTTTGAAAATATTTTATCTCTTAAATTTTTTAGTTTAAAAATGTCCTCTTATCAGCCTCCTATTTCTCTTAAGGCGTAACCTGTTGTGTATATTCATACTGTGTTCCTTCTAGTTTAGCCTTCATTTCTGAAATAATTTTTCTGATATCTCTAATTCTTGCCTGAGTCCTGTCACTTACTTCTGGGATTTTAAAATTCTCATTCATATTCTCATTTCATGTCTTTATGTTACTTTCCTAATGGTAATAGGTGGCTGCAGTTTTGACCTAGTCGTTAAGAAACATTCTCACAGAATAGAGCTCATGTTGTAGGGATATTAATTCTGTTCCTTGCTCTTGTAATAACTTTGCATGGAGTTTGATACTTTTCTATTGTTTATTTTTATGTGAAATTTGCTTTTCTGAACTTTTAGACAAAGGCATGGTCCAGGGTGGCTTTCTTAACTTCATGCAACTCACTTCTCTGTTGTGAGGATTCAAAAAAGCAGGGGGGCTTCTGCCTGAGACTTCCTGATTCTCTTCTAGCCCTACTTTTATCTGAATCTTCTCTCCTTTGCTTTTTCCTTTTTTTAAAAAAATGTATTAATTTGGCTGTACTGGGTCATAGTTGCTGCACTTGGGATCTTTAGGTGCGGCTTGTGGGATCAAGTTCCCTGACCAAGGATCTACCCCGGGCCCTCTGCATTGAGAGCACTGAGTCTTAGCCACTGGATCACTAGGGAAGTCCCTAACCTTCACTTCTAATATCCTTAACCTCCTCAATTTTAATTCCACTCCCAGCAGGTTCTTCTCAGGGTGGGGACCTCTCTGAGAAGGTCATCATAGAGGGTGCGTCTCAAAGTTCATAAAAGCAAGACTACTCCAGTTCTTCTAGTCCCCATCATCAACCCCTTGTACTCGGCCAATTAAAACAGGCAAAACGCTTTGCAGTTCCAGCTTGGCCTGCCGTATTTCCCATGAACACCTGTTGGCTACTTTGGGGTTCTCCCATTCTCAGAGGCAGATATTATCCCACTGCTTCCTGGTTTTCTCCCACGCAAATGTTGATACCATGCAAGCTGTGTCCATACCAGCTTATACTTGGGAGGTTCATGAAGATCCTTTTTCAATTGGTTTTATTGTAAATATTATCCATAAGTTTGTCTATTTTATCTAGTTGCTCTGTTTCTGTAGAGCTCTGAAGAGATTCAAGAGCCATGCTGCAGCCATCTCCTTCTCTACAATAACTTGTTACATAAATACTCCTTGAACAGAGAGCATCTCCTGTATTACTAGTTTTTATATTATTTGTGAATGCCTACATAAGACAATATAGTTAATTTTTCATTTTAAATACCTCTATAATTCCCCCTTTAAAAGTATAATTAATTCACAGTTGTTGTTTTCTAATTTTAAAAAAATCAAGTTAATTCACTGGGTAGGGACTGAGGGTATTTGTTTTTTTTATCCACATTCATTAACTCAATCACTATAAATTGAGTCAGAAGTACACTGCTAATGAAAAGATGTGCCAGAGGAAATGTAAAAAGCACAGCCTACTAGAAATCTGGCTAGATTATGGCTTGGAGAATAGGACCCACAATCCAGGACAAAGCTGTCAAAAGTGACAGGTAAGACTTAGAGCAGGGGTCTGCAAACACTGTATGTAAAGGGCCAAACAGTGAATGTTTTAGACTACAGGCCATACAGTATCTGTTGCAAGGATTCAACTCTAAATATCCTAACAGCACCCTCAGTGTCAGCACTGTGCCTAGCACAAAAGACACTCAATAGTTTCCTTTCTTCCAACAAAAATTTAATATAATGTCTCTTACCACTTGTTCTGCTCTGGGTTATTTCTTTCTTTTTTAAAAAATATTTTAACATCAACTGTTGTTTGCTAATTTATTTATCTACTTGTTTATGTTTGGCCACACTGGGTCTTCATTGCTACATGGGCTTTTTTTAGGTGCGGCGAGCAGGGACTGTTCCCTAGTTGTGGTGTGCGGGCTTCTCACACGCACCTTGCGGTGGCTTCTCTTGCGGAGCACGGGCTCTAGGCACACAGGCTCAGCAGGTGCAGCACGCAGGTCAGCAGCTGCAGCACACAGGTCAGCAGCTGCAGCACACAGGCTCAGCAGCTGCAGCACACAGGCCAGCAGCTGCAGCACACAGGCCAGCAGGTGTAGCACACAGGTCAGCAGCTGCAGCACACAGGCCAGCAGCTGCAGCACACAGGCCAGCAGGTGTAGCACACAGGCCAGCAGCTGCAGCATGCAGGTCAGCAGCTGCAGCACACAGGTCAGCAGCTGCAGCACACAAGTCAGCAGCTGCAGCACACAGGCTCAGTAGTTGCGGTGCGGGGGCTTAGTTGCTCTGCTGCATGTGGGATCTTTCCCAGACCTGGGATTGAACCCGTGTCCCTCGCATTGGCGAGCGGACTCTTATTCATCACTGGACCACCAGGGAAGTTCCTGGGCTATGTCTATCAGTCCCTCACTCCTCTTCAGACTCTTACACAAAGACAGAAAGTGCATAGGAGGGCAGAAAAGTTTTGGAGTAAGTCAGATCAGGGTTCAAATTTCAATTCTGTCACTTACTGCTTGTGACCTTAACTGTGCCCCTAAACCTCTCTGAGCCTCTAAAATGGTGGCAGTCTCACCTATTTCACAGAATTGTTAAATCAGACAATCCAGGTAAAGTGCCTGAGACCAGACATATGGCAGGCATTTAAAAAATATTAGACTCTTCTTTTCTCTTTTTATTCAACAAATGTTCATTCATTATTTCTTGTGTTCATCATGATGAAAGGTATAGGTGATACAGCATTGAGCATCATTCTCTAGTTGGGAAAAATTCACTGTCGGCATATATCTAACCCATCCAGGTGAAGGATGTGAAAAGCAGCTCTTCCTTCTTGCCAAAACATTGGACAGTGCCAACTTAGAGTGCCCTGGGCAGAGTTTTGGACAGTGGTTTCCACGTGGAGCAGAAGAGCTTGCCTGTGACCTTCCTCCATCAGATTCCAAAAATGAGCATACTACCTAGCTGCCAGAATTCAGAATCTGAGAGCTCAGAACAGTATGTACCTCACTGGTGGTGAGCCTGGTCAAACTGATTAAGGATGGATGACCTGGCATGTCACCTTTGGAAGGCTGTTTATTGTTCCAACTAGCCTGTCAGAGGTCAATCCTAACCTCTTAACTTACCGGTTGGTGCTGTTCCCTGGCTTTTCTTGGGTTGCTTTGGAGCTGTGTACTGGAAGAATTCATTTCCATGGCCAGCAGCTGCCTGATCCAGTCCAAAAAGAGAGGCCAATCTGGTACTGTTGCAGAAAATGAAAATGACATTTCATTTGACATATTTCAAACCTGGGATTATTATAAAAGCTGCTCATGCTACAACCTTGAACAGATCCCTCCTTGACTATATATCCCACCACTCAATATCAGAAGTAGCAGCTAAGTATCTTTGAAATCAAGTCTTTATTTCTGATCTGAGCAGCAAAAAATGGCCTTGCCCATTCACAGGACTTTGGTCAAGGTGTCTCTTTTTTCTGGACCTCTGTTTCTTCACATGTAAATTAAGGGGATTAGTCCAGCTGTCCTCTATGGTCTCTTCAAACTGTACATTCTTACCTTTAGCAAGTCATAGTTTCCTATTTTTTACTAGTTTATTACACTGAAGTAAAATTGTATTACAGAGAATTCCTGGTGGTACAGTGGTTAGGACTCTGAGCTTTCAAAAAAAAAAAAGAAAGAAAAAGAATATTATCACCTTTTAAAAAAACTGTATTATAAGTTTACTCCATCAAACATAGTCCCATCTGTGATTCCATCTTTCGTGGCAGAATCATTCTTTTATCATCCCTTGTGATGACTCTTATGCCCCAGCTATACCACTGAAACTGCTCTTACTAAAGTCACCAAAAATCTCTTTGTTAATAAACAGTTTGTTTGTCTTTATCTTATTTGGCTTTCATGCTGCCTTTTTACACTGTCAGCTAATTTGTTCTTCTTTAAACAAACTCTTCTTTTGACTTCTGTGGGGATATCTGCAAGGGTGGGAGGAGGGACTGGCCCAAATAAGAGGTCAATAAATGTTAATGGGATCCCTTTCTTATTGTCTTTCCATCTCTCTGGCTCATTTAACTACTTGGTCTCTTCTACCACTGTCCAACTTTAAGCATCCATGCTCCAAGATTCATTCTCTCCTTTGGCAATCTAATTTATTTACCTTGATATCAGTGCTATCAAAATGTTGATGATGCTCAAATCTGTATTTCTAGCACAGAATTTGTTCTGAATGCCAGACAACACAGATACTCCACAGGGAACACAAATGCAACATGGCCAAACCAAAACTTGTATCTTCCAATGCCCACTGCCCAATAAAACCTGTATTTACTCTTGTGCTTCTTCTCCCTGAATGACATTTTGTGTCAGGGTCCTCAAGACCACCTTCAGGCTCAGTGATTTGCTAGAAGGACTCGCTGGGCTTAACACATAGTTATAGCATAATATATATAATATTATACTCAGGGCTAAGGTCTATTAAAACAAAAGGATACACAGCAAAATCAGCAAAGGGAAAAGGTGCACTGGAGCAAAGTCCAGAGGAAACCAGGAACAAACTTCCAAGAGTCCTCTCCCAATGGAATGATACAGAACATGTTAAATTCCTCCACCAATAAGTTGTAATAAGGTGTGAGTGTGGTCTGTCAGGAAAGTTCATTAGACATTCAGTGCCCAAGGTTTTTTATGGTGGGCTAGTCACACAGAAGGGGCTTTCCTGTGGCTCAGCGATAAAGAATCTGCCTGCTAACACAAGAGACAGAGGTTTGATCCCTAGGTGGGGAAGATGCCTTGGAGAAGGAAATGGCAACCCATTCCAGTATTCTTGTCTGGGAAATTCCAAGGCCAGAGGAGCCTGGTGGGCTACAGTTCATGGGGTTGCAAAGGCTGGACACAACTTAGCGACTAGAGAGCAACAGTCACACAGAAACCTTCTAACATGTACCAAAATTCTAGACTCAGTGTCGGCAATTATGAATAAAGCTGCTAGAAATATTAAAAAAAAAATTCTAGACTCCCAGAAGAAAGGCAAGGTTCAGTATAAACCATATAATTTGCACAAACAGTTGAGGCACAGTGAGCTACTCTTATCATTTGTGGAAAGCTTTATATCACTGTAGCGAACTGTCAATCAAGTTCCCAGCTGCCAGACAATGGTCAATCTTGTAAGCAGGACTTTCTAAGGATAACAGTCTCAGGTTCAACTGCAGGCTACGGTTACACTGTGGAACTTTTAATTTCTCATATAAGGCACAATCTTTCTAATCTCCAGTCTTTGGATATGCTATTCTCTCTGCTTGAAACATTCTTCCCCTGGAAGCTGCTCCTTAATCTCAAAGACTAGGTTAGCTGATCTTCCTACAGGCTCTTCATTCATTCAAGAAATATGCACCAGACCCTATGTTACGTGCTACATATATACAAGTGAGCAAAACTGGGTTCTGTTTTCAAGTAGCTTATATACTGTATGTAACAAAAGACTTAGATACACACTATATAACTGTAACTTATAACATGAGATATATAACAAGTGGCTATTATATGGAGTATAACATATAGATCATGTTAACATACTATGGAGTATAACATAGAGATCAATAAAAGTTATTCAGCCGTTTATCATCTAACATGGTAATTGATTATTTATTATGATCACTACTTGACTGTATGGGTTTCATAGGTGGCTCAGTGGTAAAGAATCCTCCTGCAATGCAGGAGTCATGGGTTTGATCCCTGGGTTGGGAAGATTCCCTGGAGAAGGAAATGGCAACCCACTCCAGTATTCTTGCCTGGAGAATCCCAGGGACGAAGGAGTCTGGTGGGCTGCTGTCTATGGGGTCGCACAGAGTCGGACACGACTGAAACGACTTAGCAGCAGCAGCAGTGCCACAAAGTGAAAATATAGGTCACTAACTACAGACCACCAAAGGGTTCCATTTCCACTTAAACCAAGGTCATACACTTTATATCTGAACTTTTTTTATTTTTGTCTTCATTCATATCTTGGTAGTTTTCCCTGCTTTCCAATAAAGTTTTTCTATGAGGGCTATTAAAAAAAAAAAAAAAAGAATCCTCCTGCAATGCAGGAGTCATGGGTTTGATCCCTGGGTTGGGAAGATTCCCTGGAGAAGGAAATGTCTACCCACTCCAGTATTCTTGCCTGGGAAATCCCATGGACAGAGAAGCCTGGTGGGCTACAGTCCTTGGGGTTGCAAAAGAGTCCAACATAACTTAGCGACTAAACAACAAACTTGACTATATTCTCCCTATGGTCTGGTATGTAACAGGCTCAATAATTGAACTCAAAGTCTAATCTAGCTCTGAGCTCCACTTCTCCAAAGCCATCTTTAGTTTAGGTAAAGTAAATATTGAAGCTTCCCAACAACTTTTTTTGGCTATTTCCCGTGGATAATTTTAATGTATAATACATACCAGCATTTTACAAAATAAATTTAATGTGATTTTAAACTAATACCTTGTTTTCTCAAGGTAGTGAGTATACTGTGAGTTTCCTGTAAATAGGGCCAGCAATGCCTACTTTAATGGGCTAAGAGGTTTCAATGAGATTACAAACAGAGAGAGCAGTGCTGGCCTACTCCACATTAAGATATCAACAAATGCTAATGAAATTTCGAGAAGACCAAGAGATCTCCTTTTACCTAGGGCAATCAGAGCAGGTTCCCTAAAAGAATTTTAAGATCTTAGGAGAGTTGAACAATGTCTTTAACTTTGTGAAAAATTTGCAAAGCTTAAAACCTTGTTAAGATTAACAGATTATGCACAAATCATTTTGCCCCAAATAAAACTTAACTTGCAACTCTCATGTTGTGCATCTTTTTTAGTGGAGAATACTTAGAAATTATAAGTAATATACAAGAGGAACTGAAAAGCAGCCACAGTGCTCACTGTCATATGTTCTACTTCCTTATAGGGAATCAGAATAGTAATAGCTGAATCAGGAAATGCTGGTCAAACTTTCTGTATTCTCAACCTTAACTTAAAAGTTCTCTGTATGCCTTTGTTTACTAAGCCTTTTTTCACTCAATTAGCTGTTGTCTGTGCTTAGGGGCAGAGTCTCATGCCTCCAACTAGCTTCTCAAGTCCTTGAAAAGCCTGCACAGGAAAGCAGCATAGCTGAGCCACCAAGAACTTATCTCAGGCCAGGAACTTGGGGAAGAGCACATGACTGTCATTATCTATCCAGGAATTTTCAGTCAGCAGTGTACTGCTTGTTGCACCCAAGTTGGAAACCCTAAACTCTACTCAATATTCTAATTTAATAACCTATATGGGAAAAAAATCTGAACAACATTGTCAATCAACTATACTCCAATATAAAACAAAAATTAAAAAAAAGTTGGGAACCCTAACATTCATTTAAACTTCCCTCCAACACTTTCACCTAGTGAAGAATGTGAACCTAAAGCACACTTCGTAAACTTTCAAAAGGTACAGCCATTTAAAAAACAGATTGTTAAGAAAAAAACATTCATCCAAATGGCTGACTACACAATCAACAGCAACAGGCTGGATGTGTGGAAATATTAGTAAATGCTTTGGGTGGAGTAGGGAAAAAAGGAACCAAAGATTGCTTAACTCTAACTGAGCAACCGAAAGATGAAAGATGAGACTAAGTGGATGCAGGCCATCCAAAGTGAGGGCAGGGGCGGAACAGGGCAGTGAGAATGAAAAGGGAACTTAGGATGGCTAATAGAGAACTAGTCACCATGCAAGTCAAAAGATCCTATTTAAGAGCAAAACAGAGCCAGTGCCATTTTATGTCAATTATGTACTGAACTCTCCACCAGGACTAGAAGCAATCTGAGAGCACACAGAGAAGCTTACTCATCTCTGTAACCTCTAAGCATTTAGTAGAATAAGGATTGTAGGATTGTCTGCTGGTGTTTTCATCATTCCTCGGTACCTTCTTAAATTGGTTAAACAGATGTTCAAAGAAAGTGAAAGTGAAAGTCCCTCAGTCGCGGATTCTTTGTGCCGACTCTATACAGTCCATGGAATTCTCCAGGCCAGAACTGGTTAAACAGATGTTCAAAAAAAGGCTCTGCAAACATCAGAATTAGGCAGTTCACAAGTCTGAAGGGAGTCAAGCTGTCTACCGACACACCACAAGGGAAAAGGTTAAAATGATTACTGGAAGAGACAAGGCCCTGCCTCTTGAAGTCCTGCACCCCAGACTGGTGTGTGTATATATATATATGTATATATATATATATATGTATATGTATATATACATATATATATATATATGTATATATATGTATATATATGTATATGTGTATGTATTGACTGGGGACAGGGGACAGCAACTGCAGTTTCTTACATGGGCTCTAAGCTTTACAGAGCAATTTCACAGTTATTATTCATTCAGTAGGTACATCCTAGAGCAGTCACTCACTATGTGCCAGGTACTGTGCTGAGCGCTGGACAGCAGGAACAGACTGAACAGTCCGTGTTCTATTAGGGCTTATAATCTAGTAGGTTCGGTGTGCAAAGATAAAGGTAAACACATCTAGCTGTGGGGATAAGAAAAAGAAAGCAAATTATTCTGCCTGGGGCCGTGGGAGAAGAGAAAGCAGCGAAAAGGTGACATCCGAGCTAGGCCTTGAAGGAAGCTGAAGCTGACCCACCAGGGCCAATTCTGAAGGGTCAACGTCTGTCCACGGAGCAGAGAAAGTCTCACATCGGCACCGGTGGACTCATAAAAATTCTTAGGTATTTTTATCAATAATCATACCCATTTCACAGAAGGAGAAACTGTGACCTAGGAAGCAAAAGTTCCAACGCTACGGCCATATTGCGCTTCAGGGGAGATGTCAGGTCCAGAATCCGGGTGGACAGACTCAGCACAGTTTCAGTTCTGCCCAGATTCTGGAAACTTCAGAGCACCGGAATGTGGCAAGGGTCGCTGGACCCGGAAGTTGCGAAGAGGTCTGAAAAGAGAGCGACCCCCTCCGACCGATCTGCCAGGCTCTCAGCCACGCCCTCTTGCCCCACGCTTCGGCACTCACCCGCCGCTAGGCGAGAGGAAGTCGGTGTCGTCTTCGTCGCCCGCACCGAACATCTCGCCGCCTTTCGCTCCGCGTCGGGGAGGAAGTCGGAGTGTTTCCAGAGACTTTCAACGCCGACGTCGTAAAATGCCGCGGTGGCGTGCTGCTTTCCGGCAAGACAAACTCTCGCATGGTTAGTGGCCGGGAGGAGACTAGGCTCTGGAGAAGGTGGAGCAAAGGCAAATGAGAGGACCTGGCGGGCGAGGCATGATGAGTGACGTAAGCTTCTCCAGCCCTCAGAGGCGGTGAGATCCGCAGGCGCTCCGAAACCCTGGACGGCGATTGGCCAGCGAGTCAGGGGGAGGGGTAGGGGCGGGAATCGACGCTTCGGTGGCGGTCTTGGACACGTCGCGAGGGTCAGAAGTGGAGGGGCTTCTGAAGAGTCCTGGAGGTGTGACGGACTAAGGATCTGAGAGAGGCACAGGTGGCGGGACTCGATCTGGGAAGGTAAGGCCTCTCCTGCCCCTCTCGCAACCCGGGCACGAACACAGTCCTTTCTTCTCCGGGACGAGGACCTCCACGCCACTCTGCTCTGCTCCGCGAAAGGAGAAAGGGCCCGGGACCGGAGGTCTGGAGACCTGAGCTTTCGGCCCAGCCCCCATTGGGACATAACTGGAGTGACCTTGGGTCAGGATGTTCCGTGCCTCCGTTTCCCTGTCTATAAAACGCTTCTGATCCCCCTCCCGCTTGTTCCCTGTGGCCGCCCTCGCTATTTGTTCAACGAGCTGTTTGTCCAGTGCTTCAGTGTGCTGGCTGGTCAAGAAGCTTTAAGACCTCAGAGGTCATCCAATTCAATCCCAGTCTCCTCGTAATCTCAGACTTCACAAATATGGAAAGACAGGAACTCAGCACTTGGATGACTAGTCCGAGGTCACACAGAGTAAAGGGCTGACTGGGGCTGGATCCCTGGTTTCTTGATTAGGGACTTAGCGAGCTGCCTGGTCAACAAGAATGTTATCAACCCTTAAGTACTGTGTTCTCTCACAGAGTGGGCATATCTCTGGAGAGAAGCTCCTTCTCTAGAGTCCACCTATGCAGGTGAGGAGCAGGAGAACTGGGATGTTCTGGGGGCTGGTGATGGAGAGGAGGAAACTTAAGAAGCTGAAAATCCCTGGCCCCAACCTTGGCCTGGGTTTTGCTTAATCTTCTTGCCACAAACCTAGGTCAACATCATTTGTTGTTGACTTCTCTCCAGTTTGCACTCTCTCTATCTGATATAAGCATTTCTTTGGTTAACCTGGTGTCATTTTTGGAACAATTCCTGGGTAGGCCTAACTTAGCCGAAGGAGGTGTGGATAAGCAGATCATGTCCCACCTTAGCTTCTTTACACAGATCTCAATCATATTAGGACAACACCCTTACCTGAAAGTTTTAATCTGTTAGCATGAACTCGGAGTGAAGTGGTTAGTAACTCCTTCCCAGAGATTTAATGCCTCTTAGCACTTAGCTTGTTCTGCTTTTTATTATAATTTGTGTGCCTCTATTAAATAGTAAACTCCTCAAGGCTGGTGATGGTTTTATTCATCTTGGTGTCTCCTGTGATGCAGAGCACTATGCCCTCTTGCCTGTAATGGGTTCTCCTTTACTCTTTGTTAGACTGAGTAGTGTAATTCAGCCTTGTTTCCTTATTCCTTAATTTGCTCTCAGCATATTTTTTTCCCATGTGACCCAGAGAGCCCAGCAATGGCTCTTGCCTTGTATAAGTAGCTTCCAGAAAGATAAAAGTGCTGTACTAGCCGTGAACTGTCTGGGTAGCTTAGTCTCTTTTGTCAACTGAAGATGACTTTAAAGTTGTTTAAAGCTCTAGGGAGGGAGAAAAAGAGGAATGGGAAAGCTAGATATTATATGTAGGTCTAATTTTTGTTTGTAAAGTATTCCTCTGTTAAATGGAGGGACAGGACTGTTGTCTGCTTCCTGTGTTTATTTTACAGATTAAGATGGTTAAAGCCGAGAAGGCTGACAGTGTTAAAGCAATGATGCAACTGGAGTCTAAGCACTGGAACTGGAATCCTTTGTGGTAGCTGTCTTTTGAATGTGAACTTGGCTACTCTGGGTGCAGGGGAAGAATAATCTACATAAGTAACAGCTCTTTCTTCCCCATCTCCCTAGGACTGGTTATTGTCATTCCATCACTGCAGCATCTGAATAGTGCTTTTTAAAAATGCTGAAGGGGACCAGTGAGCACTTATCTTGTGTTCTTGAGCTGGGAGTGTTTTTCAGCAAAACATTTTTTTTTTTAAACCTTTTAATTTTGTATTGGGATATAGCTGATTAACAATGTTGTGATAAGTTTTAGGTGAACATCGAATATCCAGGGTGTTTAAGTTGCCTTTCTAGATAGGCAGGAATCCTAAAATCTGAATCATGGATCAGCCTTTTTAGTGGTGGAGACACCACAAACATGCATGCCCAGTTTGCCCTTGTAGGACACAGCTGCTAGTTCTGATTGGCAATGGGAGAAAGGAGAAGACAGTGGTGAGGCTTCCTCAGTCTTCCAGGCTTTGTTTGTTTTTTTTAAAAAAAAGATTTATTTATTTACTTTTTTTTTATTTTTGGTTGTCCTGAGTCTTCATTGCTGCACACAGGCTTTCTCTAGTTGTTGCGGAGAGCAGGGGCTTCTCTTGTTTTGAAGCAGGGGCTCTAGGTGTGTAGGCTTCAGTAGCTGGGGTTCATGGGCTCTACAGTGTGGGACATGGGCTTAGCTGCTCCATGGCACATGGGATCCTCCCAGACCAGGGATCGAACCCATGTCCCCTGCATTGGCAGGCAGATTCTTAACCTCTAGACCACCAGGGAGGCCCAGTCTTCCAGGCTTTGGACTGTAGGATTGAGTGCACCTAAAAAAGCCACTATCTTCCTGAAGTAAAAAGTGGACTAGGAATCAGGAAACCTGAATTCCCGTCTCAGCCCTTCTAACTCTCTCTGAGCTTGGGCCAGGCTCCCTAAACACTACCAGACATCTATGAAATAGTACTGCTGGGGATACAGAGGTAAATAGGCACTACCTTGTCTCAAGTTTGAATAAAGCGTTTTTGTTTGTTTTGCTTAAGTATATAGCTTTTAGACATATTTGTGAAAGGTATTGACCCCGCTGAAGATTAATCAGAAAGCATTAATTTTAACAATTCCTTTAGAATTATCAACAGTTTTCCTATAGAGATGACAGTGTTTATATACAGGTACACCTATATTAATCTGTTCTGGTGAATGATTTTAAAACTAATAGTTTAAAATTATAACCAAGTTAGATCTTAAGTGTGGTGTTAGGATTATGAATTGAATGTAGGTTTGGGATTGGGATTCCAAGTGGAAGTGAGGAGGCAAGCCTTTCCAAGTTTAAGACAAGAGTTGCACTCTTATCTGATGCAATTAGGGCTAGTAACTGGCTAGCTGAAAAAAAAGTAAATTAAAGCAGGGAACGATACAGGTATTAGTTACCTGTAGACTTTAAGTATTTTATTTTAACTACATCTTTTTGCCATTTTTTTAACAGAAGTCTTTTCTTGGAATGTGGGTCTCAGGGATCTGCAAACTATAGTGTAAGGGCTAAATCTTCCCCTGGCCTGCTGCCTGTTTCTGTAATAAAGTTTTATTGGAATATAGCCATACTCACTTGTTTATGTATTCTCTATGGCTACTTTCATATACAAGGTAGAGTGGAGTATAGTTCTATCAGTATGACTCATCTTTACCTAGTCTTGCCTTAGCTTTCAGCTCGGTTTTCATAGACAACTTCTTGAGAGTCTGTATAGCATAGTAGTTAAATTCTTAATCTCTGGAGCCAAATTGTTTAGCCACTTATGAGTTGTGTAGGCCTTGGGTACATTGTTCAATGTACCTCCTTTGTAAAATAGAGACAATAATAGTATCTAGTTCCCAGGGTTCTGGTGACATTATATGAGGTCATTCTCATGTAACCTAAAGCATATAACCTAAAGCACTTAGAACAGTGCCTGGCAGGTAGTAAGTACTCAGTTAGTAATAGCTGCTGCTGTTGTTTTCCTCTTCTCATTTTTACTTCATTGCTTTACCTAATATTTTATTAAATTATATATTTAGGATAATAAACGCAATTGCGGTACATGGGCTTGTGAATAAACACAACCGAACCCTCAATCAACACAGTTTCACTGAGAGAGACAGCTAAAGTGTTGCTCCCTTGATACTGGAGAATAGCCTAGCTAATGTGTCATTAGTTAAATTGATTAAGAGAGTTCTGTGCAATAGTTTGCTGAGAGTTTAAGACAATAGTATATAGAAAAGGAGACCAGGACCATATTTGTCAAATACACTGAAGGCCAAGCTTGTACTTAGCCCAGTAGGAAATGGAATTTTTTATTCTAAATGACATGGGTGATATTTTAAAAAATGCAAATGGTTTAAGATGTGGAGCTGATGTGAGGACTGAGGGCAACATGGTAAACATTACTCAGGGCACTAGTATTCATCTGTTAAAAACCTCAATCCAGTGCTTCTTCGGATTATAATCTCAATTTTGAATTGAGAAAAATAAATGTTCTAGACTGAATTAAATGGCTTCTCTAAAGGTAACAATTTATACCGTACTCCTAAGAATCTGTTTCTTAAGCCCTCTTCCTCTCCTTGTTCCAGTTTACCTCTGCTGTTGATTCTTCTTTTTGCCTTCCTCACCAGACATGCTGCAAAAGAGAAAAAGATGACAAAGTTCTCACTGAAAAAGCAAGTGTTTCTACTGACAAGATGACTTCAACTAGTGGAATATGTCAGATAAGTCAGTAACCAGGCAGCACCCAGATAACTCTGCCATTTAAAGTTGGCAAACCAGGCATGGTTGAAAAGGGAGGGAAGAGAGAAGGCAGGTTGCTGACTGATGCCTGCAGTCTCACATGCAGATTTTAGCATAATAAAGCCGTCGAAAAAAAATCTTTTCTGTAGTTTGTGACTACGTATGAAAAGTGAGCAAGGGTCTGATTCTTAATCCTATTAGAACAAGCAGTTTATGCCAAGAGAAATCTTAGAGTAGGCACTGGGAAGGAAGTGCTTTTGAAGTTTCCATTGCTTTGAGTAATATCATTTCATGATTTAGGTAACATCCCCAAGCAGAGGAGGGGCCCATCCTTAGAAATACAAAGCCCTGCAGAGAAGGAAAGGGTTGAAAAGGGTCCACCCTACCTCTTTTCCTTTGCACAAAGGACCTAGGTTTTTGTATACAACCTGCTTTTGTAGGCTGAGGACATTGTGCAATGCAGCATAATGAGATGGAAACCTGCATGACAAAAGTAAATAAGAGAAATGATTTGGGGGGAACACGTGAAGAGAGCAAAACTCCAGCAACCAGTAAAATGTTAGCAGACCTTTTTTTTTCCAGCCAGTTTGAGTCTGTCCCTAAATAGGTAGTAGAGTTATTATAGAACTATGCAGGGTTTTTATGTAATTTTGAGCAGTTTAGAGCATCTAGAATGTATTTGTTCAGTTCATGAAATGAAAGAGGAATGCTGCTAACTGTGTCCCCACAGGTGCCCATTCCTCTCTCCTGCCTTTTCCAATGGCTTTTTATCAGTTCCCATCACCCTGTGCATCACCCACATCTTGGTACATCTCCTACTGTATTTTAATTATTTGTATGTATCCCTTCTTCATCAGACTGAGGATAGGGTTTCGTCATAGTACCTTCACTCAATAGGTGCACAATAAATTTGAATGAATGAACAAAAACTATATGAACAAATGAATGAATGAAGACACTGAGTTTCTCAGGTCAGACAGGTAATAAGCCCCAAGAGTCAGATATTGAACCCAGGTCTTCTGATTCCTAGAACCCCTGTCCCCTGCATTAGCAGGCAGATTCTTAACCACCAGGGAAGTCCCAAGTCTGTATGTTTTCAGTGACATGAAAGTGAGCCCTGTGTGTGACTTGGATGTCTCCTTTCAGAGATTAATTTTGTCCTCTAATGAGAGAGCAAGCTATCATTAATAATATCTCATATTTACGATACCTTAGAATTAGGAGGTATTTTGACTTATTTGATCCTTACAAACCTGTGAGATGGGTAGGGTGGGTATTTTTATATCCATTTTGAGTTCAGGTGATTTGCTTAATATAGCTGATATATGGCAAACTAATGTCTATAGCTGAGAGCCTCTGCTGCCTAATCCAGGGCTGTCCCCACTGTTCTCACACTTTTCATAAAACACTGAGATCTTAACATAAATCATACTTAAGCATTCATGGTTAGCATGGTGGAAATGTGTTTAGACTGCAAAAGGGTCCTATAAGAGGAGTTTGAAAGGGTGCATCTCCTGAGTGCTTTATTCCAGGATGTGGCTTAGCCAACAACAAAAGGTATCAGAGAAGTGGAGTATAGTAACTGGGAGATCCACTCCCCACTGGACTTAGGCCCTTCTATCATTGCATAACTAAAAGACCTTTTCAGTTTGTTTGTTTGACATATCAAATTTGAGTTGTCCTATTCGGTCCAGGCAAATAAAAGCTTTTCGAAAGGCTTTTGTGAAGAATGTAGTTGTATACTTGATCTTCTTTGTAGAGAAAGGTGAGAGTGGGCAAGAGAAACAAAAGAGCTTATATATTATTTGTCACTAAAACAGGATATGTAAAGCTCAGAAACTCCTCCTGCTGCTGCTTCCCGGCAAACTGTCTGGAGAAATCGTGGGGGTTGGGGAAAGTAGCTAGCCCAGCGTTACAGAAGCTGGATCGAGAAGCAGATGTTACGGGCTCAGGTGACTAAAGAGTATATTAGCATCATTGGGACTTTCTTGACTGTCCAGTGGTAAAGACTCCAGGCTTCCATACTTCTACACTTCCACTGCAGGGGGTACAGGTTCAATCCCTGGTTGGGGAATAAGATCCCGCATGCCCTGTGGCCCCCAGTTAGTATCAATCAGTTCAGTTCAGTTGCTCAGTTGTGTCCGACTCTTTGTGACCCCGTGGACTGCAGCACGCCAGGCTTCCCTGACCATCACCAATTCCTGGAGCTTGCTCAAACTCGTGTTCATTGAGTCGGTGATGCCATCCAACCATCTCATCCTCTGTCGTCCCCTTCTCCTGCCTTCAATCTTTCCAGAGTTAGTATGGGTGTTTACAAACAATATGCATATACTCTTTTCCCTTTAAAAAATTTTTATAAATGATAGTATACAGCATCCCGTCTTTTTTCATCTCATAGTATACCCTGGAAGTCATTCTCTATCAATATGTAAGAGCTTCTTCATTGTTTATGGCTACAAAGCAGTCCATTCTATGGAAATTAATTTACTTCATCAGTGCCCTATCAATGAATGTTTAGCTTGTTTTTTCAATATTTTTTGCTGTTAAGGATAGCCCTGCAACAAATATTTTTGTTCATATAACATTTCACATATGTGTCAGTTTATCTGTAGAATAGGTATTTAGAAGTGAAATTGTAAATGAACAGTGAGAGAGATGAGAAGGTATCATTTCCTTTAAAATATCTTGATTTAAGTAAGGGCCAAGTATAAGCAGTCTCATCAAAATGATGTTGAACTGAGAACTTACCAAAAGTCACCACATCACAATGTCTAAATCAGGCTTTAGTGTTATTCAGTGAAGTATTACTCAGGGTATTATTACACTGTAAGGGGAATGTTATAAACTAAGGACAAAAGGGGACTGTCTCCTAGCTACTTTTACCAGTATTTGCCATGTAGAAGATTAGCTGTTTTTTACAGTCCATGTATGGACTGAAAGTGAAAAAAAAGAGAACCTAATTCTGTCTGTTTATATGTGTTTTTTTTTTACTGGCTTCCCAGTTTTTTGTTTTTTGTTTTTGCTGATTGTGGGATGAGTTATAACTTTGTAAAATGGGTGATACCACAAGAATCTCTTGCCTTTTAGAGGAGCTAGAAACCTCAAAGCAGACCAGAATTAAATCATCCCCTCCTACCTTCTTGACCAAACCCACTCACCTTTCTTCCCTCCCTTCCACACCTCCATCCTTCTTTCTCTAGGTGCCTTAAGCCATTTGCGAAATCTGCTCCATAAATAGCAGGTTTCAGCTAGAATCTCCATCCTCTTCATCTCTAAATTTCCTATAACCCCTGGGGCAGGAGGAGAAGGGGACGACAGAGGATGAGATGGTTGGATGGCATCACCGACTCAATGGACATGAGTTTGAGTAAACTCCGGGAGTTGGTGATGAATAGGGAGCCTGGCGTGCTGCAGTCCATGGGGTCACAAAGAGTCAGACACGACCGAGTGACTGAACTGAACTGAGAAGGTACTTAGTAAATACTTCCTGAGTGGAGTTTGGGTAGATGTCAAAGTCATCTAATCTAGCTTCAGCTTTGCTACCCTCTCAAGGTGACATCTTCCTTTTACCTGCACAGTGTGACACACCCTCCAGCCCACCAGTATGCATACTTGATATGATTCAGGAAGAGACAAAAGACCAAGCAAATTATCTTGGAGAGGAGTTTGTGTCTGTGTATGTTTAAGGAAAGGTACACACACACATCAGGTTTCCCTGCTGGCTCAGACAGTAAAGAATTTGCCTACAATGCAGGAGACCTGGGTTTGATTTCTGGGTGGGGAAGATCCCCTAGAGAAGGGAATGGTAACCCACTCCAGTGTTTAGGGAATGGCAACCCACTCCAGTGTTCTTGCCTGGGAAATCCCATGGATAGAGCCTGGCAGGCTACAGTCCATGGGGTCGCAAAGAGTTGGGCAACTAACACACACACACGATCCTTCTGGCTCCAGGTGCCATTGTTTGTACTGCAGTTAAAAAATTGGAGCCTTATTTATTAAGCTACACACAAGTGGTAATTATGGATTTAGACTTGAGAAAGTGAAAGTGTTAGTCATTTAGTCATGTCCGACTCTTTGTAACCTCATGGGCTGTAGCCTGCCAGGTTCCTCTGTAATTCTCTAGGCAAAAATACTGGAGTAGTTAGCCATTCCCTTCTCCAAGGGATCTTCCCCACCCGTAGATCGAACCTGAGTCTCCTGTATTGCAGGCAGATTCTTTGCTGTCTAAGCCACCAGGAAAGCCTGATTTAGACATATTCAGTAGGAATAACCTACTTATTTTTAGTCTTCATCTCAGAATAAACATGTATTTTTTTATTCCCGCAGATCTCATTTTATGTGTATATAATCATAAAGATAAACATGAATATTAGATGAACACAAACCCTGTCAACTTATGATTTTAGAATAAAGAAACTTGTCTATGGGCCATGCTTTAAGTACTCATAAATTCTCTGTGGCACAGCTCTGATAATCTCTGTGGGATAGAAGATGACTAGGCTTACTTACGGACTGTAACTCCTGTAGTAAGGTGAGAGAAGTATAGAGCCTAGCATGTAAGTTACCCAGATGGGTCCCATCTTTTCAAATACAAGCTTTTTTTAATGCCAGATTCCCAGGGAAAATTACTGCTAGGGAGTGTCAATGAGATGCCTCACTAGATTTCTTTCTGCCTGTGATTTGGACAACTTGTAAAACGCCCACGAACTTTCTGGAAACTAACCATGAAAAGAGTTTCGTTTATTATGGCTTCAAAAATAGCCAAGGTGTATGGTGCTGTGTTATAGCTTAGAATTAAGGGGTAGAGTTAACTACCTCTTACCTATTCTTGAAAAACTTAGAATGTAGAAAATATAAGATGGGCAAAAACATCTTATAATGTATATATTTACATTTCAAGGTTGCTCTTTGAGCAGCCTTTTTCCTTCTCAAAATCCTAATGAGATGTCTTTATAAATATAAAAACAAGAGAAGATATGTTGTCATGATTTACAATAAATATTTGATCTTCATCCCATTTCTGGCTCAGAGCTAAAACCCTTGGAATTTCCTAAGTGGCTAGAGTTGGGTTTCCCTGGTGGCACTAGTGGTAAAGAACCTACCTGCCAGTTCAGGAGACAAGAGACGTGGGTTCGATCCCTGAGTCGGGAAGATCCCCTGGAGAAGGAAATGGCAACCCACTCCAGTGTTCTTGCCTAGAGAAATCCATGTACAGAGGAACCTGGCAGTCTACAGCCCATCGGGTCTCAAAGAGTCAGACATGACTGAAGCAACTTAGCACAGAATTATCAAGGTGTCTGTTGTTAGATTAATAAGGTGACTTCTCTAAGGATGGGGGCTAGTTGCCTGTGAAACCAGCTACAGTGACTAGAGGGTTGGAACTTTTGGCCCCTGACTTCTTGGTAGGAGGAAGGGGCTGAAGATTGCGTTTAATCACCCATGGCCAATGATGGAATCAATCATGCCTATGTAATGAAGCCTCCATAAAACCCCAAATGGACAGAGTTCTGAGAGCTTACAGGTTGGGGAACCAGAACGCTAATATGTATCACCATGCAAGCCCCAACCTACAAAGAGAGAAGTTCCTTTGTTCAGAACTTCATCCTGTATATCTCTTCATCTGGCTGTTGATTTGTCTGCCTTAATATACTTTGCAATAAATTGGCAATCTAATGATTAAATGAATTTCCTTAGTTCTGTGAACCATGTGATGCTAGTGGTAAAGAGCCCACCTGTCGATGCAGGAGACATAAGAGACACAGGTTTGATCCCTAGGTCTGGAAGATCCCCTGGAGGAGAAAAAGGCAACCTACTCCAGTATACTTGCCTGGAGAATCCCATGGACAGAGGATCCTAGCGGGCTACAGCCCTTGGGGTTTCAACGGGTCGGACACAACTGAAGCGACTTAAGCACTCACCCATGAGCCACTCAAGCAAATTTTATAGAACTCAAGGAGAAGGGATTGTGCGAGCCTCTGACTTATAGCCTGCTGCTGCTAAGTCGCTTCAGTCGTGTCCGACTCTGTGTGACCCCCTGGACTGCAGCCCACCAGGCCCCTCCGTCCATGGGATTTTCCAGGCAAGAGTACTGGAGTGGGGTGCCAGTGCCTTCTCCGCTAGCATGTGAAATGAGTGCAATTATGTGGTAGTTTGAGCATTCTTTGTCATTGCCCTTCCCTAGGTTTGGAATGAAAATTGACCTTTTCCAGTTCTGATATGCTCATATACAACTTATTCTAAAATTCTAGAATTGATTAAACTGTTCTCACACTTCAGATTAGCTCACTACTCTTACTTTTTGATATTTTAAAACTTATACTTATAGCCAGTGGATCACAAACACAGGCTTGCAATTGACAATCTAAAGTGAAAGGCAATCTTGTGGGACTTTCTAATCTGCATAATCTGATGCTATCTCTGAGAAGATAGTGTCGGAATTGAGTTGAATTGTAGGACACCCGGCTAGAGTTGGAGAACTGCTTAGCAGCAGGGAAACCACCCATTAAAAAAATCATCTTTTATCATTAGAAAATAGAGATTAAAGAAGCCTGAAACTTGGAGACATTTCAAAGACTATAAATGCAGATTGGAATCAAATTGAAGCAAATTACTGACCACCTGATTCAACATGGGTGAAGAACATCCTTCCCTGTGAAGTGCAGTGGATAGGGTTCACGGGCACACCCTGAACACTCCCGAAATGAGAATAACAAAGGTTAGAAAGAAAAGTTAGCCATGGAGTAGCTACGTGTGCGCTCATGTGCGTGCTCAGTCGTGCCTGACTCTTTTGCGACCCAATGGACTGTAGCCCGCCAGGCGTCTCTGTCCAGGGGATTTCCCAGGCAAGAATACTTGAGTGAGTTGCCATGCCCTGCTCCAGGGGATCTTCCCGACCCAGGGGTCAAACCCGAGTCTCCTGCATCTCCTGCATTGCAGGCAGATTCTTTACCCACTGAGCCACCTGGGAACCCAAGCGGGAAATGGACGAAGGACAAATCAAAGGATTGGAGGGGATTATACCTATGCAAAATTTAGAAAGGACAGTAGATTAAGAAGTAACAGTAATGACTATTGAGGGCTTACTGTGTTTAGGCACTGCGCTAAGTTCATGTTTTAGTGCACACTGTCACAAAGTAGCTGCTGTTCCCATTGCCGTCTTCATGGAAACTAAGTATACTACTGCCTCAGTGAGCTCTTCATAACAATCCCTATAAGGTAGGCTACTTTTATTACCTGATTTTAGAACTGAGGCCAGAGATATTGAGTAATTCACCCAAGGGCCCACAACCAGCAGGTACAGTTTTACCAGTTAGAGAATGAGTATAACTTCCTTGCATACTTGGAGAGCCGCCATAAAACAGAAGAAGAAAATATCTCTTCTGCCCACAACTTCCTCCTCATGTTTTTTGTTTATTTTTAGTGGTCTATTCAGGATCTCAAACTGAACCCCCATTTTCAGACAAGCAGGAGCTGATGATTAGGAACAAGCCCTGGAGTGCTCAGCTGGGAGCCAATCTTAATTTCATTAATCACTTTGGGAACTATTCCCACAGTGTGTGAAAGAAACTGCTGTCAGATTCCAAAGATGAGCCATTTTGTATTAAATTTAGTGTTAACCCAGAAAGTTCTTTGATTATTAGGTGGTTCAGTTCAGTTCAGTCGCTCAGTCGTGTCTGACTCTTTGTGACCCCATGGACTGCAGCATACCAGGCTTCCCTGTCCATCACCAACTACCAGAGCTCGCTCAAACTCATGTCCATTGAGTCGGTGATGCCATCCAACCATCTCATCCTCTGTTATCCCCTTCTCCTCATGCCTTCAATCTTTCCCAGCAATCAGGGTCTTTTCCAATGAGTCAGTTCTTCTCATCAAGTGGCCAGAGTTTCAGCTTCAGCATCAATCCTTCCAATGAATATTCAGGACTGATTTCCTTTAGCATGGACTGGTTGGATCTCCTTGCAGTCCAAGGGACTCTCAAGAGTCTTCTCCAACACCACAGTTCAAAAGCATCAATTCTTCGGTGCTCAGCTTTCTTTACAGTCCAACTCTCACATCCATACATGACTACTGGAAAAACCATAGCTTTGACTAGACCAGACCATTGTCGGCAAAGTAATGTCTCTGCTTTTTAATGTGCTGTCTAGGTTGGTTATAGCTTTTCTTCCAAGGAGCAAGCATCTTTTAATTTCATGGCTACAGTCACCATCTGCAGTGATTTTGGAGCCCAAGAAAATAAAATCTGTCACTGTTTCCCTTGTTTTCTCATCTATTTGCCATGAAGTAATGAGACTGGATGCCATGGCTTGGAATGAAAACTGACCTTTTCCAGTCCTGTGACCACTGATGAGTTTTCAAAATTTGCTGGCATATTGGGTGCGGCACTGTATCAGCACCATATTCGGTGGTGGTATGTGTAAACTTTAAGTGAGACTGGACTACCTTTGTGCCCTTTTGGGATATCACAATAAAGAAATGCTTTAGTTTAGTTCCTGGTCGAAGCTTAACATTCTTTCTTTCTTTTTAGCTCCCTTGTTTAAATATGTTGGGTTGGCAAAAAAGTTCATTCGGGTTTTTGTAACATCCTGTGGAAAAACCCGAACAGAGTTTCTGGCCAATCCAGTACAATCTTAGATTCTGTGCACTGTGTCTATGTTGTCTTGTGCTTGCGCTTATTCCCTTAGTTGTGTTTATAACCCCATGGACTGTAGCCCACCAGGCTTCTCTGCCCATGGCATTTTCCAGGCAAGCATACTGAAGTGGGTTGTCATTTTCTTCTTCAGGGGATCTTCCTGACCCAGGGATGGAACCCCATCTCTTGCGTCTCCTGCATGGGCAGGCGGGTTCTTTACCACTGAGCCACCTGGGAAGCCCTTATCTATGTTGTACATCTTTATAATTCAGAGTTTTGGTTCTCAAATTTTAGAGTACATAAGAATTGCTATATATTTGGATATATGTCTAGATTCTGAGGCCCCGTTCCCTGAGAGGAGATTTGGGAGTCTAGAGTGGAGTCCGTAATTTTCATTTTTAGCCAAACTTCTTGAATAATTCTGATTCAGGCAGTCCTTAGACCACACTTTGAGAAACTCTTGAGTTAGGAGGATAGTCATTAACATTTATTATTTTCTATGTATGTTATTAATGTGTCAGTCACTTTCATATGTATCTTTATATTTGGTGTTCAAAAAACAGTGAGATTTTATTATCCCAGACCTATGTGTATTATCTCCACAAAATTTTAGTAAACTTGTTCTGAGCTCCAAAGATGGCATTGCCTTGTGATAGTCAGCGTCTGACTCCAAGAACCAGGAGAGCTCTTGCTCTTGGTACTTTTGCTTCAGCAAGGTATCTCAGAATTTCTACTCTTTTCTTTCAAGCTGTAATAATTATAAAGGCACAGGGGGGCTATAATCCATACATTGCCTGAGAATACCTCAGATTTTTGAATCAGTGGTTGGGAGTGATGACTCTTTGTGACAACATTCACCATTTGAAAGTTCACACAGAGGCATAATAATCAGAGGTGTTCTGGTGTTTTAAAGGAGTACAATAAACGGTGACTTTTTTGTTGGTGACATTTTTATGAGTTTTTTAAAGTTCTGTTTTTGACACTGAAAATATATAGTAGAATGGCATTTGGGACTTTTGTTAATTTCAATGGGATGCTGAAATGTGGCCTGGAGCTCAGGCTATGTGGAAATCCATTTACTTAGAGCCACACAGAGGCGAAGCAGCCTAGAGTACTGCAGTTAATCGTTTTAACACAAAGCACAGCTACTCTGGAGGTGGATAACAACTAGATCTAGCTCCTCCTCGACAATTTAATGGACATGCCTGGTGGCTCAGACGGTAAAGAATCTGTCTACACTGCAGGAGACCCGGTTTCAATCCCTGAGTTAGGAAGATTTCCTGGACAAGGGAGTGGCTACCCACTCCATAATCTTGCCTGGGGAATTCCTTTAATGCGCTTTACAGACTTGCCAGGGCCCTTAGATAACGATATTGGTTTACCCTGAGTATAAGGAGTATTCATTTCTTCCTCCCAATAGAAATAGGTCTGTATTTCTTTCCAAGCTCCCTAACAACTACAACTTTGTTTCCTTATCTCAATTTTTCAGAATTGCCTCCAGAAAGTAAATAGCTGCCTTTGTTTTCTGTTTGCTTTGTTTCCTTTTGACTGCCCTGTGCAGCATGGGGGTTCTCAGTTTCCTAGCCAGGAACTGAGCTCATGCCCCCTGCAGTGAAAGCATGAATTCTTAAGGACTGGACCACCAGGAAAGTCCCTAACACCTTTATGTTAAGAGACAGGGACATGAGACGTTGGGTAAAAGTCCAATGATACGAGTAATAAAATGATCACTGGACTTGAGGTCAGAATCTGGATTCTAATTGCAGACTGCCACTAGATTGACTGCCACATGACCTTGACTAGTCAGTTAACCTCTTGTACCTCTATTTTCCAGCTATGAAAGTAAGTAGCCGTTCTTGTTTAATCCAGTCCTATCTTTCACATGCGGTTAGGTCTAGCAACATACTACACTGTGCTTGCTCAGCAGGAAAACCTGGACACGTGCTGAAAAGAAAGTTTACTATTGATTGGACCCAGACTTAGAAGCATTCAATCAACAGGTATTTATTGAATACCAAGGTAAATGGTATATTAGACTCCACATAGTCTAAAGTAGGCCTTACTATGCATTCCATGAACAAGATGTGAGTAGTTTTCTTCAGCCTTGTTATTGAGCACTCATAGAACATAACCCACAAAGTAATAATAATGCTTTTATGTATGTTATATGGTCTTTTTCTCTCAGTATTTCTTGCCATTCATTATCTTATTTTAATGATAGAAAAGCCCTGAAAAGGAACAAGACAGATGTTATCTCATTCCCCTGAGTTTCAGATGAGATGCCTAAACTCAGAGATCAAAAGTGATTCTCAGAGACTACCCTAGTGGTGCAGTGGTTGAGACTCTGTGCTTCCAAAGCAGGGGCTATCAGTTCGATCCCTGGCTGGAGAACTAAGATTCCAACATATCATGAAGTGTGGCAAAAAAAAAAAAAGTGGTTCTCAAAGAAGTAGGGTGATTCTGCCCCCGAGGGGATATTTGGCAAAATCTGGAGATATTTTGGATTGTCACAGCTGGGATAGTGGTTCCTACAGTGCACAGAACAGCTCATACAACAAAGAATTGTTCAGCCCCAAATGTCAGTGAGGTCAAAATTGAGAAACTGGTATTGGCGTTTTACCCCCAAAGAATACAGAGTGATGGAGTTGGATGAAGCAGAATCCAGATCTTGGACTCAGTCTAGTATAGTCTCCACTGCCCTTAGCATTAAAAACTGGAGTCACATAAATTCTGGATTTATTGCTAGTGTTTTGTGGAGTGAAAAGTGGGATTTGTCAAATATCATGGCTGAAGATTTCCATGTTTAGTACAGATTGTATAATCCAATAACAGTCTACTAGGCACATGCTGTCCAGGGAACTTAGTCTACCTTCATGATATTTTTTACCTTACTGAGCACCTACCAAATTTGAGTAAGTTACCCAAATGCTATTGAAATCTGAACACAGCCCCTATAGCAGGCTCTGCATAGTACCTACTGCCTCTGGAAAGACTCATGAGACTTTTGTAGGAAATGTCACCAAGATACTCAGAGAGAAAGCAGCAGAGCCAGGAGTTGAATCTTACCTGACTCATGCTCTTAACAGTATTCTGTAAGCTTAACTCCCTCCTACAGAAGTTGACCTGTGACTTTAGAAGATCTTACAACCCAAGATAGTCCTTATAGAGTATTCTTCAGTTTTGCCCCTCAAACCATTAAAAAACCCAGAAATTAGAAGGCTCGCCTAATCCTTTGAAAGTTCTAACAGATATCTTTCTGGATTTGGGGAAATTAAAGGATTATGGCCCATGGCTCTGTAAGGAATTTGTTTTTTTCCATCTGTGAATATCTCACAGAAAACTAGAGCAGAAAATATTATTAGGTAAGAACAAATAAAGGCCAGTTATTCTGCACAGCAAAATATTCTATTAAAGTCTAAATCTGGTCACATCACTCCCCTGTTTATTACCCCTAAATAGCTTCCAGTTGCCCTTGGAGTAAGATTTAGTCTGCTCTAAATGACCTGTAAGGCCTTCTTCACTGTCCCCTTCTGCCTGTCTTCAGCTTCATTGGCTTCTCTTCCTCCTACTCACTGTGTTCTATTCATACTGACCTTGAATGACCTTGATTCTTTTCTTGCCTCGGGGGTTCTATTCTCTGCCCATCTACCCATCTCCAGTAATTTTCAGTCTACTTAAATGTCACCTTAAGAGGGCTTCTCTGTTCTCTCTCCACCTACCCCTGCTGCGTCTGTTAGTTCTTCTACTGTTATTCTCCTACCACAGGACCATGTTTACTTCCAACTATATACTTAAATGCATTTACTTATTT
This sequence comes from Giraffa tippelskirchi, assembly GCF_054371585.1. Lineage (NCBI taxonomy): Eukaryota > Metazoa > Chordata > Mammalia > Artiodactyla > Giraffidae > Giraffa > Giraffa tippelskirchi. Next base: position 216,785,815 of record NC_137275.1, read on the forward strand.
ACATATTTAACTAGAGTTTCCTCCTCTAGGGTAAGTTTTGCAAAGGCAAGAATCTTGTCTTGTGCACCTGGGTCCTTGTAAGTAGATATAAAACCTACATGGGTTTTGTAAGAATTAAATACATTTTGAGTAAATGAATATTTTGTTCAGTGCTCTTCCAGGTGCAGTAAGGAGGTATGAATTAGTTAACTTGCCCTCTAAGAACTTTGCTGTGTATATATGGTGTTTTTTATCTTGTATTTTAGGAACTGTAAGTCAAATGTTCCATAAGAGAAGATTGCTAAAGATATCCAGTAAAAAACAATCTCTTCTGTCAGGAATTCAAGGAAAACCTCATAGAAGAGGTGGCATTTTAACTCAGCCTTAAAGAATGAGCTAGATTGTACACTCAAAACAGCAAGGGCCATATTTTAACTTTATCCTACTTCTGGCTTCCCTTGTGGCTTAGCTGGTAAAGAATCCACCTGCAATGAGGGAGGCCAGAGTTTGATCCCTGGGTTGGGAAGATCCCCTAGAGAAGGGAAAGGCTACCCACTCAAGTATTCTGGCCTAGAGAATTCCACGGACTGTATAGTCCATGGGGTTGCAAAGAGTCAGACAGGACTAAGTGATTTTTACTTCGCTTCACTTACTTCTGACACATTTTAAGTGCACTATAAATGTTGAATAAATAATGATAGGATTTTCACATGTTCAGAAAATGGGATGGGGACTACAGAGCCAAAAAAGCGTACAACTATCAAAGTACTAAATTTATTCAGGAAGAGTGAATGGATGACTTTCAGTGGAATATCTGAATGTGAAGAGGATTAGATTGGGGTAAGGCTGGGAAGGAAATCTATAACAGAGACATAAATAAATGCCAGTGAAAGTCACTCAGTCATGTCTGACTCTTTGGGTCCCCATGGACTATACAGTCCATGGGATTTTCCAGGCCAGAATACTGGAGTGGGTAGCCTTTCCCTTCTCCAGGGGATCTTCCCAACTCAGAGATCGAACCGGGTCTCCTACATTGCAAGCGGATTCTTTACCAGCTGAACCACAAGGGAAGCCCAGAAATACTGGAGTGGGTAGCCTATCCCTTCTCTAGCATGTCTTTCCAACCCAGGAATCGAACCGGGTCTCCTGCATTGCAGGTGGATTCTTTACCAACTGAGTTATCAGGGAGGCCCCAAATGCCAGGTAGTGGACATAAAATAAATGATGAGAAGGGTGAGGTGAAGATACTTCTGTGTCTCTTTGCAGACAGATTAGTTCGTGGGAGTAAAACCTAAAATGCAAATCATGGTTTGAGAAATACATGCAAATAGTATCTGGATACTGGTTTCACTGGAACTACTGGTTCTATTATCGACACCATCACCAAAAAACAGCAAAATGCAGGCTCCTATGAAACACCTCCTGTGCTTGGTTTGGCTGGAAAGAGAGTGTTTGCATCCTTATATTTCTGGAATGGAAACATCCTGAGGGGTGTTATAACAGTTGTTACAGAATTTGGTTATTACTGAATAGCTGCATCTGATGACTTCTAAAGTCCTTCCAGGCTTGTTTTTTTTTTTTATGGGGGGGGCGTGGGGGGCACAAGGATCTTAGTTCTCCGACCAGGGGTTGAGCCCATGTCCCCCTACAGTGGAAGCATGGAGTCTTAACCACTGGACCACCATGGAAGTCCTAAAGCCCTTCCAATTCTTAGTGAGACTTCTGTGACCCACAAATTGAGAGGCAGGGCACTAGGTTTTATTTTGAGGTGGTCTGCCAATAGATGAAGAGACGGCTCATTCATCTCTTTCTAGGTCTACTTGTTGAAGCCAGACTTCTCTCCTTAGCTGAGTCAGGAGGATAACCATCCAAGAGGAACTTATTAAATGTCTGCAGTTAATGAAGATGAGGACTTGGAGAAACACTCCATTCAACTGTTTCTCTTACATTTTCTCAATGTATCAGGTGATGACTAAAACCGACAGATTGAAAGAGCATTAAAAAAAAAAAATCGGGATATTTGAGACCTAGTCTCAGTTGGAGTCATGAGGAAAGGCACATTGTGGTATGAATAGTCAGAGGTTTTAGAACTAGACCTTGCAAGAGGAGGAAGATTTGTTGCATTTAGAGATTGTAAGGATGGGCCTTGCAGACTAGAGAAACAATGTCAGCGAAGACACCAGACAGCAAAGTGTGGTAAGAGTAGAAACTGGGCTAATTAGACTTGTTTGGCTGAAAGACAAAGTACCTATAGGCAGAAAGGTAGGTTGAGGCCTTTATTTTAAAAATCTGTGATCTTAGAACAGGGGGGTTTAATAGACAATGGAGAGGTTGGTAGGCAGTGGAATGTTGAGGACAGATAAGTAGAGCCATGCTTTAGGTAGATTCATTTGTCATTGATGTATCACATAGGATGAGCAGAGGGCAGAAGTACCATGAGAAAAACCCATGTTTGTAAGAGAGTGATTGTGAAAACCAGAGGCAGGCTGAGTGAGTCTTCTAATTTATTTGGATTAGGAAAAGTGACCAAAATTTGACACTGAATAAATAGTAAGGCAGATTTAACAGAGAATAATCCCTGGGCCAGGAGTGAGGATACATAAGTTCTTGCCAGGGTACTTCCACAACTTTCTAGAATAACATTGAACAGGTTCCTTAATCTCTCCATGCCATGGGCTTCGCTGCTGGCTGAGCAGTAACGAATCTGTCTGCCAATACAGGAGATGCAGGTTTGATCCCTGGGTCAGGAAGATTCCCCTGGAGAAGGAAATGGCAGCCCATTCCAGTATTCTTGCCTGGGAAATCCCATGAACAGAGGAGCCTGGCGGGCTACAGTCCATAGGGCTTGCAAAGAGTTAGACACTATTGAGTGACTAATACTTCCACTTTTCACTTTCTGTGCCTTGGTTCCTCTGAAACAAGAAGAGATACTGTGAAGATTTGTTGTTGTTATTCAGTCAGTCAGTAAGTCGTGTCCGACTCTTTGTGACCCTGTGGACTGCAGCATGCCAGGCTTCCCTGTCCTTCACTATCCTATCTCCTGGGGTTTGCTTCAGTATCAGTGAATATCCAGTGAATATTCAGGGTTGATTTCCTATAGGATTGACTGGTTTGATCTCCTCGCTGTCCAAGGGTCTCTCAAGAGTCTTCTCCAACACCACAGTTCCAAAGCATTGATTCTTTGGCGCTCAGCCTTCTTTAGGGTCCAACTCTCACATCTGTCCATGACCACTGGAAAAACCTATATAGACCTTTGTCAGCAAAGTAATGTCTCTGCTTTTTAATGTGCTGTCTAGTTTTGTCATAGCTTTCCCTCCAAGGAGCAAGCATCTTTTAATTTTGTGGCTGCAGTCATCATCTGCAGTGATTTTGGAGCCCAGGAAAATAAAATCTGCCACTGTTTCCATTTTTTTCCCCATATATTTGTCATGAAGTGATGGGACTGGAGAAGACAATGGCAACCCACTCCAGTACTCTTGCCTGGAAAATCCCATGGATGGAGGAGCCTGGTAGGCTGCAGTCCAAGGGGTCGCGAAGAGTCGGACACGACTGAATGACTTCACTTTCACTTTTCACTTTCATGCATTGGAGAAGGAAACGGCAACCCACTCCATTGTTCTTGCCTGGAGAATCTCACGGATGGTGCAGCCTGGTGGGCTGCCGTCTATGGGGTTGCACAGAGTCAGACACGACTGAAGCGACTTAGCAGATGGGACTGGATGCTATGATCTTAGCTCTTTGAATGTTGAGTTTTAAGCCAGCTTTTTCACTCTCCTCTTTCACCTTCATCAAGCGGCTCTAGTTTCTCTTTACTTTCTGCCATTAAGGTGGTGTCATCTACATTCGGTATTTAAAAAATTAAGTTTGTCCTTAGCATGTTTTCTCTTCAAAATGATAACCCTCTGTTATTATATAGCTGTATAGTTTGTCTTGTAATCAGTTCCTCCAGGACAAACAAGATTCTCATCTCCTTTGCTCAGCCTGAGCAGATTAACCATTAAGTGGAGTGGAGATATAGAAAGATAAAGTTTATGATAGAAGGGGGTGACCTTGAATCACCTGGAAGCAAAGCCTTTCTTGTCTTACTCTGATTAGAATCAAATTATGGGTTTGCTTTCTGTCTTTTCCATAGATAGTTAGAATGAGATTCCCAGAGCATCTCCTGAGTTACCGTCTTTCTTACTAAAATGGGTATTCTTAGCCAAGAACTTCAGTATAAAAGATCTACTCCCACTAATTCATAGCTCTTTTGTTCTTCTAAAAACTTTCAGTCCATGTAGCATTTCATGTTTGCCTAGATCATTGTGTGTGTGCTTAGTCGCTCAGTTGTATCTGACTATTTGCAACCCCAAGGACTGTAGCCTGCCTCTGTTCATGAGGATTCTCCAGGTGAGAATACTAGAATGGGTTGCCATGCCCTCCTCCAGGGGATCTTCCCAACCCAGGGATCGGAACCCAGGTCTCCTGTATTGCAAGACAATTCTTTACCTTCTGAACCACCAGGGAATTGGCCACTCATAAATGGAAGCCCTTTAAGTTTTAAGTGTAACTGTTTGAAGTAGTTTTCCCCTTTGTCTCTGGCAGTTGGTTACTATTGATGCATCCGATTAGTCTGATGTATGAGTGATAATACAGCCACATAGACTCTGCTATCACTTGAGTGTGTCGAGTGTAGTTTGGTTTCTTTCTCCAAAAAGTGCTTTCAAGGAATCCTGCAACAGACTTATCATCTTTGCTATTTTTACTTCTTATGTTCCCTTAATATCGTTATTACTGAGACCCTGTTCAAGGGCATGCATGGTAGCCAGACTTAGATCACAAAATGGCTTAGGCCTAAAATGGCTTCTCTTATATCAAAAAGCTATACCTGCTTCTTTTCCTCGGGGACCCCCTATGCTTCAGCTAAGAGCCAGTTTTGTCTCAAGGATGGATCTGTTTCTTTGACTTTAACTTTTGTTTTGCATTGCTCTTGTTATTATGTTGTTAGTTGCTCAGTTGTGTCCAACTTTTGCAACCCCAAGGACTGTAGCTGTCAATGGGATTCTCCAGGCAAGAATACTGGAGTGGGTTGCCATGCCCTTCTCCAGGGGATCTTCCTGACCCAGGGATCAAACCCTGGTCTAGTACACTGCAGGTGGATTCTCTGAGCCACCAGGGAAGCCCCTTTGTTATTATAATATTACATAATGACCTGCCTTGGGGAAGACTGCACCTCTGCTGGAAAAGATTGATACATCACCTCTGGGGGTTGGCCATTCCAGGAGATATTTGCAAGATAATGGTCTTGACTTCCTCAACTTCTACCTGTCTCTGTCCTACAGAGAACCTGGCATCCAGACCCAGACAAGATGGTTATTTTGAGACATTAGTCTGCTATCTTTGTCAGCCAGCTTTCCCAATAGAATCATATTCCTTGCCTCAATCTTCTGGTTAATTGGCCTGTCCAGCAGTGAGCAGACTGAGCTTGGGCTCGGTAATACTTACACTATCAGTTTACAGTAGAGCTCACTTTGGTATTATCAACAAAGGCACAAACTTAGAAGAGAAAATGGTAGCTTTCGGTTTTGTTTGTTTTTGGTACTCTGCCTCATAGCATATGGGATCTTAGTTTCCTGACCAGGGATCAAATCTGTGTCCCCTGCATTGGAAGCTCAGAGTCTTAACCAGTGGACTTCCAGGGAAGTCTTGGTAGCCTTAGTTTTATTGAAATTTTTTTAAAGGATAAAATCTAAGTTTTCTTTCTTTCCTTTTCGTTTTTTTTTTTTTTTTTTTAGTGGTAAGGGCTTCCCTGGTGGCTTAAATGGTGAAGAATCTGCTTGCAATTCAGGAGACCCAGGTTCAATCCCTGGGTGGGGAAGATCCCCTGGAGAAGGAAATGGCAACCCACGCCACTATTCTTGCCTGGAGAATCCCATGGACAGAGGAGCCTGGCAGGCTTTAGTCCATAGGGTTGCAAAGAGTCAGACATGACTGAGCGACTAACACAGTGTTAGTAGTGGGGTTTTGGAAATTATTCTCCAGAGTTCTGTCTTTATAAAGCTACAGTTATAGCATGTGCCCTATCCCCTCCCATCACCTGCCAAATTTAATCTGGGGAGAACTCTGTGATTTTAAGGTCTTTACCATTTCTTTTTTTCTTACTGGCCTGACTTATTTTCTTGCTACCTCTACTGTCTCATTTTCCTAAACTGTTATTTAATACATTGATATGGCAGAACTCTGGGAGTCAAAAATTTTTGCCAGTTCTGGCTAGAACCTGTGTATAAACTTAAGATTTACTCACGCCTAATACTCTTTGTAAATAAAATTAGTTTAAGTATCCTTATGATTACTGTACCCCAAGGATACAGGCCAAGGAAAGAGACTTAAAATATCCAAAGCATGGTGTGGGTATATTCAAACAATTATGACCACATTTCTGCCAGTCAGTTTGGAGTAAAAATGTGAGGCCAGGGCCTAGAGGATGAGTGAAACAACATCATAGCCATCAAGGGAAAGGGCCTTCCCCATTTCTATTCATCAAATTATATTTCCCTTCCCTAGAAACTACTACATTTTTTTTCTAAACAACTTCAGTATATTGGCCTGAAATGTCAGGTTATAGGGAGGCACCAAGGCCTGATTTGTTACTGCATTATATCAAGATCTCTCCTTTATTCCTACATTCCTTTACCACTTCCTGCAAACAGCGTAAGCGCAGGATTCATAAAACATCATGTTAGTTACTCAGTCGTGTCCAACCTTTTGTGACCCTATCCATGGACTATAGCCCACCAGGCTCCTTTGTCCATGGAATTCTCCAAGCAAGAATACTGGGGTGGGGAGCCATTTCCTTCTCCAGGGGATCTTCCCAACCCAAGGTTCCAACCCAGATCTCCTGCATTACAGGCAGATTCTTTATCATCTGAGCCATGTATAGGAAAATTTCAAAGTTCACCCATGGAGGCACTTGAAATGAACCCAGAGTCATTCCTCAGAATATCTGCTGACCCCATACAGGTCATGAAAAGGCAGGATTAGTCCAGTTAAACTTGTTGCTTAATCACATGAACATAGTCCATATGCAGGAATCCTTGTTTATGGTAGTGTATGGTTTTTGATGTTGAATTTCCCGTCTGTGCTTGCCAAAAGCTTGTATCATCAATCATGACTATTGACTCCAGAAAGCAGAAGAGTGACTAGATAAGAGTTCCCTTTGTTAAATGTTTTTACAAATCTAAAAAAGAACGTGACCCTAATCATTTTAAGAATAAAAGCTTTCTTCCTTATCATGAAAGTCAGGAAAGACTGGTGGCAGTCTCCAAAAGAATTATCTGAGGCTCCAGATTACATCCGACTAAGCTGGAGGAGAGGGACCATATGGCAGATGTGTGACCACTTCTGTGTAGTCTTTTGTGGGATCTAATCGTAGTCCTTATAGACTATTGTTTCTCATTCACCATTGTGAAATACTAGGAAAATAAAAGAGGATTTAAAGTTTAGATGTAAGGTCAGTGCTAAGACTCAGAATGGGCATCAGAATTTAACCTGCTCACTAGTTCCCTATTTTCTGTCTATAAATTGATATATATTTTGGAGAAGGCAATGGCACCCCACTCCAGTACTCTTGCCTGGAAAATCCCATGGACGGAGGAGCCTGGTAGGCTACAGTCCGTGGGGTCGCTAAGAGTCGGACGCGACTGAGCGACTTCACTTTCAGTTTTCCCATTCATGCACTGGAGAAGGAAATGGCAACCCACTCCAGTATTCTTGCCTGGAGAATCCCTGGTGGCCTGCCGTCTATGGGGTTGCACGGAGTCGGATACGACTGAAGCGACTTAGCAGCAGCAGCAGCAGAGATGCTAGATTTTGCAAAAAAGAGTCTGGCCCTCTAAGCTTTACAATGCATGTGTTTGGGGGAAGTGTTGGCAGGAACAGAGGAAGCTTCTTTTTGATGATTCTCAAAAGTAGACTGAGAAGGAATTAGATCCTTGAATCCAAGGAAGTTTTGAAACCTATTTTTATAAATACTGCACCATACTTATTAAATGGGGAAAAGGGGAAGGTAGAAAATGCAAAGCTATATGGTATTCAGTGTTATTGTTGTTCAGTCACGTCTGATTCTTTGTGATGCCATGGACTGCAGCACACTAGGCTTCCCTGTCCTTCACCATCTCCTAGAGCTTACTCAAATTCATGTCCACTGAGTCGGTGATGCCATCCAACCATCTGTCCTCTGTTGTCCCCTTCTTCTCTTGCCTTCAGTCTTTCCCAGCATCAGGTTATTCCGTATAGGATGTGTCATTCATTCTAATAGTATTCCAAGCAATACAAACAAGTTGGCATATAGCCAACCTCAAGTACCCAGCTGAACATGAATGTTCCCTAGAAACTGAATAGTGTAAAGCCTTCCAAAGAAATAAGCTTCTCACCTATTTTTATATGAACTAAGTTTCATAGAAATTCATACTCGATTTTTTTTCTCTTGCCAATTCCCAGACCATTTCTGCTCTATTTTCTTAAAGAGCAAAGAAGTTTTCTATGCTAAAAGAAAGAGCTTTTATGAACCATCCACATGTGTTGATAGTCATTTTGTGGCCTCAGGAGAGAGGATAGGCAGAAAGGGCTTGAAAGTGGTCTTAGCTAGAATACTCTGCAAGAGAGAAGCTAATGGAAAGCTGACTTTTACCTGGGATTCCACTATAAGAAATCCATTGTGGGCTTTCCTGGTAACTCAGTGGTAAAGAGTCCACTTGCCAATGCAGGAGACAGGGATTTGATCCCTGGTCGGGGAAGATCTCACATGCCATGGAGCATCCAAGCCCTTGAGCCACAACTCCTGAAGCCCACATGCCCTGGAGCCTGTGCCCCACAATGAGAAGCCTGAGTAGCAGAGCTGGAGAATAGCCCCTTCTCTCCACAACTGGAGAAAAGCCTGCACAGCAACAAACCCCCAGCACAGCCAAAAATAAATTAATTAATTAAATTATTAAAAAAAAAAGAAATCCATTGTGAGAGTTTGCTGGTGGTTCGGTGGTTAGGATTCAGTGCTTCCACCATTGGAGGCCTAGATTCAATCCAGGATCGGGGAATTAAGATCCTGTGAGTCACATGGTGAGGTCAAAAAAAAAATTAAAGTTAAAAGAAAAAAAAAGAAATTAATTGTCCATTGACAGTGGAAGGAAATAGATTCAGTTCCTACTCTGTTCTCTGGTATATTTCAGTGTGAAATGCATCCTACAAGATGATACTTCAAAACGGGTGCATAACTCGAAAGATTTGAACATATAGAACACTGGTACGTCTGAAGAGATTTGATTGAGTACCTTCATTAAGTAGGTGTCTCTGATTGGTAATGAGATAGCTGGACAATTAGGAACCCGTGGGTCTTCAAAAGAAACCTGGTGACAGGAAGAACATGTAAAAGTTCATGAGGAAAATCAAGGGTGCAAATCTTAATTAGTTTCTGATGCTAACTATGTTCTTACTTTTTAAATTGTCCTTTACATGTCATCTTATGCCCCAAACTGAGTTATGACTGTTCAGTTTCCCCTTCTAATTTTTAGCCTTGAAGCTCCATGAGGAAAGAGTCTATGTCTGCTCCATCTCTGTATGTCCCTCACTCGCTGACGCCAGAAGGCACACCACAAACATTCATGTGTGTTCTCTCTTGTTGATTATTTTTGTGTGTACTCTTTTTTTTTTTTTACCATTCACTATAAATACACCCTTGTGGACAAAGATCTTATTATGTATTTCTTTGTACCTCTAATCTAGTCTCCTTATGGCAATGGTATTAACAATACTAGCTTGTCGAGTTCTCTTATGACGAAGCAATACAGTATCTGCCATGAAAGTTATTTAAATTCATAGTTGAATTTTGATTATCTGTAATGGATGCTTTGCCATTTCCTTTGCTGGAACCTATTTTTTAAGCTTGCTATCATTAGAATCATGGGATAGAAGTTGAAGAGGGGAAAATAAATGGTGGACTATTTGTGCTTTTGTATCTAAAGTATGCCTCTTTTCAGCCTCTTAGTAATCCTGCCATATTCCCGTTTCTTTCCTTCACAGCAATAATCACCACATGAAACTGTTCTGTTTTTTGTTCCTCCATCCTGTGCTTTGTTTGTCTTATTCACTGATGAATTATTAGCACTTAGCTCAGAGTTTGGTGAAAGCTGGATAAATATTTGTTGATTGGATTAATAAAAGAGGCACACAGGCTCATGAACATGAATACCTAATTGGAATTTCTAAAGCACTCTTTCCTCCACAAATTGGCATTGAGGCATACATAAAGAGAATCCTACCACCTCCCTCTCTGCTGTCTTCACCTTCCCACTCCCCACCCCAGCTACCAGAGTTTTTGCTCTTTGGATCACATCTTGGATGGACTTTTACAATAAAACCGTTAAGGGGTAGTAAACATAGACACAAGACTGATCGTGCAGTTGTCTAGACTTAATTTAATAGAGAATATCTAATTTATACCTTTTTTTGTCCGTGTTCCCAGGTCTAATGCCCTGCTGATATTGATAGTGTATCAAATTCTGTACATACTGCTTGCCTAGGGCAGCAGTAGACCTTTCCTTCTAATTTAAATTAGCTGAAGGCTGGTGGTCCCATATGTGAGAGAGTGTATTTGTAATATCCTGTTTGAACACAGGCCATCCAATTAGATGAATTATCTTGAAACACTGGCTTTTTATCTACTGACGTTTGTGATCAGAAAGGCTGTTAAATTTCATCCATGGCATCAATTTATGCATTATTACAAATTATTTCCTGCCACCCAGAGAAGCTACTTTTCTTCTCCTTATCTCATATTTAAGTTTGAACATACATTGACTGTATCTAGAAGAACATGAATTCTTCAGAGTAAGAGTTAGGTTTCTGATATTGTATAGCTGATTCACTTTGTATTGTATTGTATAGCAGAAACTAACATGACATTGTAAATCAACTATACTTCAATAAAAATGAATTAAAAAAAAAAAGAGGTTTCTGAAGCCCTATGTACAAATCCCTTCTGCCACAGTCTCCAGAGGACATTTCTGTTGGTGCAGTTACTCCTCTCTGTGTCTGTAGATAATTAAAAAATAATTCTGAGTAAGATATTAGGGAGCATATATTTATTGGCTGAAATCCCACGTAGACTAAGTATTTATCAAGAAACAAGATTTGGGGAATTCCCTGGCTGTCCAGAGATTGGGACCCTGTTCTTCCAGTGCGGGGGATGCAGGTTCGATCCCTGGTCAGGGAACTAAGATTCCACATGCCACACAGTGTGTCCAAAAGAGAAAAGAAGACAAGATGAAACATTGTGAAGATTTAAAAAAAAAAACTGAAGATTTTGTGTTTTTAATTATTGTATATAATTCTTTTTCTTAAAAGAATCTTCTGCTGACTCAACTTTTCCTGGAAAATAGGCCATTCCCACCACATGGGGATGAACATGGATATGAGTGATGGAGTCAACAGTACCATGCCTCCTCACCATCACCCGACCACTTCATCCGACCACTCCCATGATCACATGATGATGATGATGGTAAGTGCCAAAGGAGAGGCAGCCTAGGCCCTTTCCCAACCCACCTGGGTCATAGAAATAAACAAATTTTAGGACTGGAAGATGATTATGTTTGTTGTTCTCATTCAGTCACTTAGTTGTATCCAACTCTTTGTGACCCCATGGACTGTAGCACGCCAGGCTTCCCTGTCCTTCACTATCTCCCAGAGTTTGCTCAAATTCACGTCCATTGAGTCGGTGATGCCATCCAACCACCTCATCCTCTGTTGTTCCCTTCTCGTCCTGCCCTCAATCTTTACCAGCATCAGGGTCATTTTCAATGAGTTGGCTGTTCACATCAGATGGCCAAAGTATTGGAGCTTCAGTTTTAGCATCAATCCTTCCAATGAATATTCAAGGTTGATTTCCTTTAGGATTGACTGGTTTGACCTCCTTGCAGTCCAAGGGACTCTCAAGAGTCTTTTTTCAAGATTAAAGATCAATTTACTGATGAGGAAAAACTAAGGCAGACCAGGAGAAGTCAAGTGATTTGCCCAAGATTATGTGGCAGGTTAATTTCAGGGCTACACCAGAACCAATATTTCTATGGTTCTTTCTTCAGTATGCCTTCCTTTCAAAATTGACCCTTTTTTGGATTAATTTCTTATTCTTTGTGTAGAAGAGAAAAAAACAAAATTTGACAGTGAGGGCAAAGGAGAGTACATGTGGAGAAGTGCCTCTGTTAGTGATGCTAAAATGAAGAGAAAGCTTTCCACTTCAGTGAATGCTTATTACCCAGAACTGCTGCTTATAAGTGTCCTAAGCTTCTTGACCTGAGATTCTCATGTAGAGACTTGATCATTTCTAACTGACATGTCTTGGTTTCCTGGCAGCCTATGACCTTCTACTTTGGCTTTAAGAACGTGGAACTGTTGTTTGCCGGTTTGGTGATCAATACAGCCGGAGGTGAGTAAGCCATCAGGTGGTGTTTGAAGTTGACACTCACAGGAGAGACAGTGACAAAGAATCTGGAAACCTAGCACCACTTCCTGCCAGAATTACTGCATCATGAGGGTTGCGATTATAACCGTCTGGTTTCCTATTTCCTACCTGGAAGATAAGGATACACAATGACTATTTAGGTCCTACTGTAAACCTCTCTTAAATAACATGTGTATGCTTTAGAGTTTCTGAAACATAATTTAGATACAGGTCAGAGTCTTTTGCATACCATTTTCTTTCACCCTTTTCCAGATTGTTTCCTTGTTTGATTGGTCTTGGACGTGTGCCTTAAATTCAAATTGCACAAGGTCAGTGGTCAGGTGGACCACTTTAGGTATAAGATAAATCTTTGGACCCACAAAATCAATTTGTTTTGGGGAGAAGGAAAGCATTTAATTCAGGTAGTATGTTAAATCAGTTTTGAATACATTCATATTGTTACCCACAATTCACAGTGTGAAAGACTTAGAACTGAAATGCCCATTCAAGAAATAGAGTTAACACTTTTCTGAGGGGCAAGCAGGGCACACTGCACAGCATGTGGGGTCCCCAATCAGGGATGGAACCTCTGCCCCTGCACTGGGAGGTCAGAGTCTTAACAATAAGTGTTTATTTCTCTTTCATGTATTCTACATTGTGTATCTCTGTGTGAGAAACTAATTTAATGATGTCAAGCTGCTGCTGCTGCTGCTGCTAAGTCACTTCAGTCGTGTCCGACTGTGCAACCCCATAGATGGCAGCCCACCGGGCTCCGCCGTCCCTGGGATTCTCCAGGCAAGAATACTGGAGTGGGTTGCCATTTCCTTCTCCAGTGCATGAAAGGGAAAAGTGAAAGTGAAGTCGCTCAGTCGTGTCCGACTCTTAGCGACCCCATGGACTACAGCCTACCAGGCTCCTCCATCCATGGGATTTTCTAGGCAAGAGTACTGGAGTAGGGTGCCATTGCCTTCTCTGAATGATGTCAAGCAGCCAGACCAAAAGGTTATTGTTGTTCTGATTATTTTTTTGTTATCTTAATCAGAAAATGAGTATGTTCTTTAGTAGAAACTGTAGTTTTCACTAACACCATCTTAGTCCTTCTCTTCCATCCATGGGGGTGAAGAGGTAACTATGTAACATTCTGGAATTAACAGCAGAGAGTAGCAAAAAAAAAAAAGAATAGAGAGTAGCAGTTTTTTTTAATTCCCTGGCAGTCCAGTGATTAGGACAGGGCGCTTTGACTGCCCGGGACCTGGGTTCAGTGCCTGGTCAGGGAACTAAGATTCTGCAAGCTGAGTGGCAAGGCCCATTCCCACCCACCCCCACACCCCCAAAAAATTAAGAAAAAAAAGAGGAGCAGTTTTTCTATGTTTTCTTTCTCACTTGGAGAGCACACCAGCTAAGCATTTTGCATGTTTGACATTACTGCCATCTTTTCCTTTCCTACTTAGAAATGGCTGGAGCTTTCGTGGCAGTGTTTTTACTAGCCATGTTCTATGAAGGACTCAAGATAGCTCGAGAGGGCCTCCTGCGCAAGTCACAAGTCAGCATCCGATACAATTCCATGCCTGTCCCAGGACCAAATGGAACCATCCTTATGGAGACACACAAAACTGTCGGGTAAGAAGATTGAACAGATCCAGATGAAAGTTCTGGAGAGCTGAATTAGCCAAATAGCAAAGTGGCTATTTTCTTACCAACAGCCCTTTTCTTGAGTTAATGATTCTATGTCACCTGGATCAGCACTCTTTGGAGGCTTGGAGTTGTGAGTCATTAGCAGGCCCAAAGAGGAATGATATTAAGGTCTGTATTTCACTTAAGAAAGTATTTGGATGACTATTGGTTTTTTCCACAGATTGGCAAGTGCTTTTTAAAATTCAGTTATAATAGAAATGTAGATCTTAAAGCTAAATTGGAATTCAAGGAATCCTATAGACCAATGTCTTACTCTGAAGTAAGCACAATATTATTTATTCCAATAGTACCCATGATTGGGCTTATTGAGGGCCAACCAGACTGTGACTCATCTAAGGTGACAGAACTAGTGAGTGACAGAGGAGATAAACAGCCAGGTCTCCTGATCCCTAATTAAGAACTGTCTACTATACCAGCCCACCCTCAATTCTGTTTCCGAGTTTTTAAGAGTATGAGCTTTGCAAAGGTGGAAGGCCTGAAAATGTTCACAGAAATAAGTGTGGGAGGGTGTGGGTCATCCCTTTCAGGTTCCAAGGTGGAGATGAGTCACCTTCCACCCTCCCTCTCCCCTCCTCCTGAAGAGCTTTCCTCCTGCTGCCTTAGAACCATATCTGGCTGATGTCTATCAACCTCATAGCCCTATCATTTTTCATTCCAAGGACCAATAAACAAAACTTGCGTAGACACAAATACCCTTGAGTTGCCAGGGTGGCTGTGAGCGAGGGCAGCTCAAGCTGAGCTCGTGACTACAACTGTTCCCCTTTCTTTCACCTGAAGCGCATGCTGAGCTGCCGGGGCCCTAACTCTTGTATCCCTGTTTACTCTCCAGGCAGCAAATGCTGAGCTTCCCGCACCTCCTGCAAACAGTACTGCACATCGTCCAAGTGGTCATCAGCTACTTCCTCATGCTCATCTTCATGACCTACAACGGGTACCTCTGCATTGCTGTAGCAGCTGGGGCTGGCACAGGGTACTTTCTCTTCAGCTGGAAGAAGGCTGTGGTAGTGGACATCACAGAGCATTGCCATTAACGTCCAGCTCCATGGTGTGGCCTTATCGATTGCAGTGGAAAGCAGTTCAAGACTGGAAGACAGAATTCCATCTTCTCTTCTTGCTCCTTATCTCCTTACGACACACATACACCTGCTCCACAGAGGTTTAGCTTACACTCTCTGAGCTAAAGTGGTTAACCTCCTTCCCCACACACACTTTTTTCCGTAATGAGCTGAGTTTCCTATTTCTCTTGAGGTGAAGCCGCTCAGGAGACGTCCTCTCCTCCCTCATTGTCTTAGATCCGAGTTACATGTTCTCACCTAATCCGGGTAGCTTTCTGTTCAATGGCTTGATCGCCTGCTTCCTTTTTTAGTCTCGTGTTCTTTCTTTTTCTTTTAAACAGACAGTTTGTGAATTTGGTGGGTTTTTCCTGGGTCAGTGATGGAAATGGGTTAACTTTAGCCAGGACTGATGGCAGGTGAGGGAGTCTTGCCCAGCTAAACCCAGAACCCAAACATGTTTTAGTCTATGGACTCAATGAGTGGGAGATAGGTTATGCCTTCCCTAGATGTAACGTGTTGCACTGAAATCTTTGTAGGGGGCAGAGAGATGGTTTGAGACTGTATAAATACAGGCCCAGAACTTGCAGGACAGTGCATTCTTGGGTGGCTGACTAATCAACTTATGTTCCCATTTAACATTTTAATTAGAATGAACTTGTTAATCAAGAAAAAAAGTGACAATCAATTTGAGAAAATAGATATTTTAAAATGAAACCATTGACATTTTTACTTCGACTTGGTACCTTAGTATGTCACAGCTGAATGAAGCAAGCATTTAAACATTTTCTCCTGTTATTATTTTCATGTGTCTGCCTCTAAACCAGTGATTTTCAAACTTTAACATGCATCAGAAAATCACCTAGAGAGCTTATTAAAAACCCGGTTGTTGGGCCTCGACCCAAAGCTCCTAAATCGGTATTTTTAACAAATTCCCAAGTGACGCTCCTGCTGATGATCAGGGGACCATACTTTGAGCATCTCTGCTTTAAACTAAGGGAGTATCACCTGGTGGGTGAGCTACCTGGGACTGGGCACGGGAATTTGACTTGCTATTAGTAGGTGGTGTGTCTGGGCTTAACTCATGTACTAAATGCTGCTGGTCAATACTTAATCATTCCACAAACATTTATTCAGCCCCGGCTGTGTCTGTGTGCCCAGGTCCACATGCACGGAAGGGCTGGAGCCAAAGTAACTTTTCTTAGCATGTATGAAATCACTAGTCCTTATTTTTAAAGATCTGTAATTTCTTGGAAGTAGCCTGAAGGTTGAGAAAGACCTTTGATCTGCAATATAAATCAGCCAGTCTTGGGTTGGAAGGGCAAAAGCCCAGCCCTCTCTTTGAGAGGCTTAGGGTGTGGTCGGCTGATGGGCACCCAAAGGCGTACCAGGCAGATCCTCATTCTCTGCATGACTATCTTTGTTACTTGGGGTGGGGAGAGCTTAATTAGATCACAAGTGGCCAAAAATTACTTTCCTCAGTGAAGAATCGTATTGGATTTTTATTCTCTTGTTAGTCTACGCTGCAGTCTTGTTCCCAGTCCAACCTACCTCTGTATAGTGACTCTTCTTGTGCTGGTCTATTAAATCCTGCCTCCTTGGTGCTAGACTCCTTTTGTGCCTCAGGGCAGGAGAGAGAAAACACAGCTATCCTGTTGGCCTCTGTTGTGGTTTTGAAGTTTGTACTTTCTCTGTTGATGCCAGTTAAATATTGGAGGGCGAGAAATGTGTACTTGCATGGCTTTGAACCAAGAGAGGGTTATGAGCTTACCGGATCGAGGTTAAAACCTAAGAACCAACATTTAGAATTTTATGTTTTTCTCTCATTCCAACCCCTTGTAGCGCTGATACTTGGTATAAGCAAAGGGAATGACAGGTACTGATAAAAATCCAACATTAAGGTACAAATAGCCTGTACTGTCTCAGAAGCCAATGAATAATAAAACCCTGAGAAATAAAATAAGAATCAATGTTTGGTAGTAACCCTGGTACTCTCTAGACATCTTGTCATGATCTGCTATGAAATAACCTCAGGTTATTTCCAAGGTATGAAAAATCAAGGCCAGTTAAGACAAAATGCTGTGAATTTCAAATTCTCAGAGAGAAGCAATTTGGGATACATCTTTGGGTATTCAAGACAGAGTCTCATGAAAAACCTGAATTCTGTGATCTTGAGCTAGGTTGCCAAAGGAAGAAACTAGTGAAGGGAGGAAAAAAAAAGTAAACCTTAAATGCTGTCTTTCTTGAGCTGTTGGACTGTGTTAATATTGATAATCTTGTTGATTTTCATATCTGTACCCCTGTTCATTTAGGATTTTAGTGCCTGACTTCTTTGTTCCTTTTGGATCCAAATTGCTCTTTTCCTTCTGTTCACAACAAGTAGAAGCTGTATTGCCATGTCTTTGGCCCCTTACTGTCTTTCAATCTTTTATCCCATACATCTAGTCTATTAATCTCCCTAGCCCTCCCAATCCACTGGACAGTGCTCTGCAGTGGGTTTGGATATTGATACCAACTGGAAGCTGTAAAACTCGTTCGAGACCCTAAGCACACTTTGAGGAGCAATTGTCCTCTTGGAATTTCTGAGGCTGGGTAAAGGGCTACCTGATACTATCCAGTAAGTTACAAAATCTTAGGTACCGTCTCCAACCTATGCCAGAGGAACACTCAGCCCCTCACTGCCCACAGACAGAATCCTCTGTCCACCAGGGAATCAGAGACTAAGGTTTCTTCACTACTTCTATGGTAGGGTTGTCTGGAATTCCGTTTTAGGCTGTGGCGCACTGGTTTCAGGTTCCCTGTAGAAGCTGGAAGGGGAGGTGGTAGGGAGTATACTTTCATGTCATTTACTGTTGGTCCTGCCCTCTCCAGCTGCTTCCTTGAGAAGATACATCTAAAGATATAAAGTCTGCATTTGATATAATGCCTTAATCACTGGGTCTACAATTAATGTTGACTGTTTTAGATTGTAAGCTCCTGGAGGGCAGTATTGCTGTCGTAGGAATATTCTAACAGTGTCATGTACAAAAGAACAAATAAATATTTTGATTTTGTGATTCTATGTATGTCTTCCACCCAGAGTGATATCAAAATCAGTGGTCTCTTCATTGTCCACATGGACTCTGGCCATTATCATTAGTTTTTAAGATGTCTGTCTTTCAGGTGGCGTGATCCAGTTATATTTTCATCTCACTATCCTCCTACTTTACTTGAAACGACAGGCTTTGTACATGCCAGAAGAGTTCACATGACCTTTTGCACAGGAGACAGTCTTTATGAAGATGCAATATCTCAGTACACCAAAGATTTTATCATATCATAATCGTTTCCCTGTGTTTATGCTGACACAACACCCTCTTGAGTATGGCTATTAGGAGGGAGGAAGAAACTCAGAAGGCACTATGTTTTTGTGCTTCGGTGCCCACTCATGCTGGGAAGCCACGGTGACTGGTTGAGGCAGTCTTGTGTGACATTTTTTTTTTTTTCTCTTTGATCCTGGCCTTTGTAGCATTCAAAATAATTGAACTCAGTTTCCCTATCTGGGGCCACTGTTGCTGTGTTTTCAAGATAAAAGAATGGAAAATCCCAGATAAAAGTGGAAGAATAAAACTATTGTAAGAATGGTAGGGAAGACGTGAAACTATACATCCTCTTCTCTTCCTGCCTCCCACATTGTTATTACCCAGACTTACCAAACTACCCCAGAAAGGCTGGGTAAAATCCTGCTGGTGGGTCTCTACAGAACTGATGATTCCAGAGGTTCTTTTCTACTACAGTTGGCAGTTCCCAGTAGTTGAATTAAACAGTGAAAACAACAGGACATAATTCTAGTCTCTGAGCTTCCTCTCAGAGTGACTCATTAGGAAAACTCTCAGGCAATTTGGGAAAGAAGGAAAACTGGGATGGTGGGAATGCTAACACTCCACTGCCTATCCTCTCAAACTAGTTACAAACCCATTCTATAAAGATTCTGGAAATCCACAACTTGATGAGGTTTGTACAAAATCGTGAGATTCTAATCTCCACAAGGGCAAGGATCTTGATTTGTTCACTGATGTTACTAAGTGCCTAGAGTGGGACCTAGCACATAGGAGGCACTCAATAAATACTTGTTGAATAAATGAATTAAGTGAAAATCAGTTACAGGGATCAACTGGATGTGGTGTGTTTGTTGTGTAGTTGCTAAGTTGTGTCCAACTCTGCAACCCCGTGGACTGTATCCCACCAGGCTCCTCTGTCCATGGGATTTCCCAGGCAAGAATACTGGAGTAAGTTGCCATTCTTCAGGGGATCTTACTGACCCAGGCATCAAACTCTTGTCTCCTGCAATGGCAGGGGGATTCTTTTTACCACTGAGCCACCTGGGAAAGCCCATTCTATGCATAGGGTCTTTTAATAAAGATGGGAAGACTGATGTAGCAATTTAATGGTGCTATTGTATTTCATTAAGGATGTCACACACTTTCCCAAAAATATATTTATTTTTAAAAACAAAAATCAGACAAGTTTTATCGAGTCAGATTTTCCAGAGACAAACCAGAGTTTGAATTTCAGCTTTCAGAGTGAAAGTTAAGCATCCGTAATCTCATGCAGAAGTATTTCTCTGCAGGCGGTAAACCATTCTGCCTGACTGCGAGCACTCCATTTTCTAAATCTTGTTTGTCTTTCTGCCATCATTGTACTCCATTCCAGGGCTCTGGCACGCAAGATAATCCACCTCTAAAACTCAAAATTTCCAAATTGAGATGAACGACTGTTGGGCTTTGGTTGGGGTTTATAACCAATTCGATCATTAATCATTTGTTCCCGGCTCTTGGGATCACTGCTGAGTCCAATGGCACCTTCTCCATCACTGCCTCCTACAATGTCCACATCTTCTTTTTGTTTCTTACGGGTCTGAAAGTTTACATGTTTTAGTGTTAAGGCAATATTCTATTCATTAACAAACACTTCTTTAGTACCTACCATGTATTGGGCAGTAGGGTAAAGGATAGGGTTTGTGATTACACAACAATAAGCTGAAATCCTAGGTTTAGATGGTTAGGGGTACGAGAGGATATAATAGGATGCAGTGATAAAAGATGTAAGCCCTATCTTCTAGGATGTCACAGTCTAAAAGGGAAACAGACCATTAAAATAGAAGATGGATCAGGGCTATGACAGAGCAAAGTCCACACAATAGATGGAAATTAAAGTGACTGGCAAAACAATAACCACCAGAAATTAACAGGTGATACCATGAGATTAAATTTAACACAGGAATAGAATGTTCTGTGCTATCTTATCATGAGGTCTGTCTGATTTGGGGAATTCATTTTTGTTTTCAGGTTTGGCTCCAGCCACCAGTTACTACAGAATTCACAGTCAATGTCTCAGTTTGATCATTTTCAAAGAGAGAAACTAACATCCCACAGCTACCCTACCTGAGAGTCCCTTATTGGAAGAATGGCTCCACTACACCAATCCCTGGAATCACTGCTATTCTTCACCACTTACTGCTGAACTGGGAGCATTTAAATGCCAGCGTCAAAGTACTATAGTGCATCCATGAGGTATAACTTTATATATACATATATATAAACATAATGACCTTCCTGAGTTACTCTCTAGGTTATACTACCTAACATAACATTAGAAAGGCTCTCCCTAAACACCTTTGTGAAGACAAGTTCTAAAAGGCACAGGATGGTATCATTTTATAAGCTGTGAGGAACTCAGAATATCCAAGTAAAATTAAATCATTTAAAAGGCTTCCCACTGTGAACAATGGCTGACTCTTTCAAAATCCAGAGTCAGCAAAATGTAATCAAACTAATTTTAGTAACAAATAAGACACGGTTTCCATAAGA
The DNA here is from genome assembly GCF_054371585.1 of Giraffa tippelskirchi. Classification (NCBI taxonomy): domain Eukaryota; kingdom Metazoa; phylum Chordata; class Mammalia; order Artiodactyla; family Giraffidae; genus Giraffa; species Giraffa tippelskirchi. Next base: position 216,806,862 of record NC_137275.1, read on the forward strand.
TACTGGTTTCCTGTTTCATTTTAGCAGGACAAAAACTATTCCTCCCTCCAAAGTTGCTCTAAAACAAGTGAAACCCACTAAATAACTGTCTGTAGTAAAAAGATTAAAAACAACAACAAAAATATCAAGGAATAAATTTATATCTAGGAATAAATTTGACCAAGGAGGTAAAAAGACCTGTATACTTAAAAACGAGACACTGTTGAAAGAAACTGAAGACACAAAGAAATGAAACGGTATTTCACGCTCATGGATTGGAGAGTTAAAATGTCTATACTCCCTAAAGCAATCTACAGATTCAGTGCAATCCCCATCAAAATCCCAACAACGTTTTTCACAGAAATAGAACAAAAATTCCTAAAATTTGTATAGGACCACAGAAGACCCTGAGGATCCAAAGCAATCTTGAAAAAAAAAGAACAAGGCTGGAGGTATCACATTCCCTGATTTCAAAGTACACTACAAAGTCACAGTAATCAAAACAGCATGGTATTGGCAGAAAAAAGAGACACAGATCAATGGAACAGAACTAAGAGCCCAGAAATAAACCTTCACATATACAGATAATTGATTTACAACAAAGTAGCAAAAAACATACAATGGAGAAAGGACAGTCTCTTAAATAAATGCTGTTGAGAAAATTGAACAGCCACATGCAAGAAAATGAAGCTAGACCACTATCTTGCACCATACACAAAAATTAACTCAAAATGGATTAAAGACTTTAATATAAGGCCTCCTGAAACAATAAAACTCCTAGAATAAAACATAGGTGGCATGCTATTTGAATCAGTCTTATCAGTCTGAGTATGGTTTCCTCAGGCAAGGGAAACAAAAGAAAAATAAACAAATGGGACTATATCAAACTAAAAATCTTTGGCACAGCAAAAGAAACCATCAACAAAAGGAAGACAGGATACTAAATGGGAAAAAATAGCTGCAAATAATTTATCTGATAAGGGATTCAGTTCAGTTCAGTTGCTCAGTCGTGTCCGACTCTTTGCGACCCCATGAACCGCAGCATGCCAGGCCTCCCTGTCCATCACCAACTCCCTGAGTCCACCCAAACCCATGTCCATTGAGTCGGTGATGCCATCCAGCCATCTCATCCTTTGTCGTCCCCTTCCCCTCCTGCCCTCAATCTTTCCCAGCATCAGGGTCTTTTAAAATGAGTCAGCTCTTCGCATCAGGTGGCCAAAGCTTTGGAGTTTCAGCTTCAACATCAGTCCTTCCAATGAACACCCAGGACTGATCTCCTTTAGAATGGATTGGTTGGATAAGGGATTAATACCCCAAATATATAAAGATCTCATATAACTCAACAACAAAAAAACAGATGACCCAAGAATCTGAATAGACATTTTTCCAAAGAAGACAGACAGATGACCAACAGGTATAAGAAAAGATGTTCAACGTCACTAATTACTAGAGAAATGCATATCAACACCACAATGCGATATGATCTCATGCTCATTAGAATGGCCATTATCAAAAAGACAAGAAATAATAGGTGTTAGAGAGGACGTGGAGAAATGGAAACGACATGAACAGTATGAAAAGGCAAAAGGATAGGACACTGAAAGATGAACTCCCCAGGTCAGTAGGTGCCCAATATGCTAATGGAGATCAGTGGAGAAATAACTCCAGAAAGAATGATGGGATGGAGCCAAAGCAAAAACGATACCCAACTGTGGATGTGACTGGTGATAGACGCAAAGTCCGATGCTGTAAAGAGCAATATTGCATACGAACCTGGAATGTTAGGTCCATGAATCAAGGCAAACTGGAAGTGGTCAAACAGGAGATGGCAAGAGTGAACGTTGACATTCTAGGAATCAGCGAACTAAGATGGACTGGAATGGGTGAATTTAACTCAGATGACCATTATATCCACTACTGTGGGCAAGAATCCCTTAGAAGAAATGGAGTAGCCATCATGGTCAACAAAAGAGTCCGAAATGCAGTACTTGGATGCAATCTCAAAAACGATAGAATGATCTCTGTTCGCTTCCAAGGCAAACCATTCAATATCACGGTAATCCAAGTCTATGCCCCGACTAGTAACGCCGAAGAAGCTGAAGTTGAACGATTCTATGAAGACCTACAAGACCTTCTAGAACTAACACCCAAAAAAGATGTCCTTTTCATTATAGGGGACTGGAATGCAAAAGTAGGAAGTCAAGAAACACCTGGCGTAACAGGCAGGTTTGGCCTTGGGAGTACAGAATGAAGCAGGGCAAAGGCTAATAGAGTTTTGCCACGAGAACGCACTGGTAATAGCAAACACCCTATTCCAACAACACAAGAGAAGACTCTACACGTGGACATCACCAGATGGTCAACACCGAAATCAGATTGATTATATTCTTTGCAGCCAAAGATGGAGAAGCTCTATACAGTCAGCAAAAACAAGACCGGGAGCAGACTGTGGCTCAGATCATGAACTGCTTATTGCCAAATTCAGACTTAAATTGAAGAAAGTAGGGAAAACCACTAGACCATTCAGGTATGACCTAGATCAAATTCCTTACGAGTATACAGTGGAAGTGACAAATAGATTTAAGGGACTAGACCTGATAGACAGAATGCCTGATGAACTATGGACAGAGGTTTGTGACATTGTACAGGAGACAGGGATCAAGAAAATCCCCATGGAAAAGAAATGCAAAAAAGCAAAATGGCTGTCTGAGGAGGCCTTACAGATAGCTGGGAAGAGAAGAGAAGCGAAAAGCAAAGGAGAAAAGGAAAGATATTCTCATCTGAATGCAGAGTTCCAAAGAATAGCAAGGAGAGATAAGAAAGCCTTCCTCAGCGATCAGTGCAAACAAATAGAGGAAAACAACAGATTGGGAAAGACTAGAGAGCTCTTCAAGAAAATTAGAGATACCAAAGGAACATTTCATGCAAAGATAGGCTCGATAAAGGACAGAAATGGTATGGACCTAACAGAAGCAGAAGATATTAAGAAGAGGTGGCAAGAATACACAGAAGAAGTGTACAAAAAAGATCTTCATGACACAGATAATCACGATGGTGTGATCACTCACCTAGAGCCAGACATCCTGGAATGTGAAGTCAAGTGGGCATTAGAAAGCATCACTACGAACAAAGCTAGTGGAGGTGATGGAATTCCAGTTGAGCTATTTCAAATCCTCAAAGGTGATGCTGTGAAAGTGCTGCACTCGATATGCCAGCAAATTTGGAAAACTCAGCAGTGGCCACAGGACTGGAAGAGGTCAGTCTTCGTTCCAATCCCAAAGAAAGGCAATGCCAAAGAATGCTCAAACTACCGCACAATTGCACTCATCTCACATGCTAGTAAAGTAATGCTCAAAATTCTCCAAGCCAGGCTTCAGCAATACGTGAACCGTGAACTTCCAGATGTTCAAGCTGGTTTTAGAAAAGGCAGAGGAACCAGAGATCAAATTGCCAATATCCGCTGGATCATCGAAAAAGCAAGAGAGTTCCAGAAAAACATCTATTTCTGCTTTATTGACTATGCCAAAGCCTTTGACTGTGTGGATCACAATAAACTGTGGAAAATTCTGAAAGAGATGGGAATACCAGACCATCTGACCTGTCTCTTGAGAAACCTGTATGCACGTCAGGAAGCAACAGTTAGAACTGGACATGGAACAACAGACTGGTTCCAAATAGGAAAAGGAGTACGTCAAGGCTGTATATTGTCACCCTGCTTATTTAACTTATATGCAGAGTACATCATGAGAAACGCTGGGCTGGAAGAAACACAAGCTGGAATCAAGATTGCCGGGAGAAATATCAATAACCTCAGATATGCGGATGACACCACCCTTATGGCAGAAAGTGAAGAAGAACTAAAGAGCCTCTTGATGAAGGTGAAGGAGGAGAGTGAAAAAGCTGACTTAAAGCTCAACGTTCAGAAAACTAAGATCATGGCATCTGGTCCCATCACTCCATGGGAAATAGATGGGGAAACAGTGGAAACAGTGTCAGACTTTACTTTTTTGGCCTCCAGAATCACTGCTGATGGTGACTGCAGCCATGAAATTAAAAGACGCTTACTCCTTGGAAGGAAGGTTATGGCCAACCTAGATAGCATGTTTAAAAGCAGAGACATTACTTTGCCAACAAAAGTCCATCTAGTCAAGACTATGGTTTTTCCAGTGGTCATGTATGGATGTGAGAGTTGGACGGTGAAGAAAGCTGAGCGCCGAAGAATTGATGCTTTTGAACTGTGGTGTTGGAGAAGACTCTTGAGAGTTTCTTGGACTGCAAGGAGATCCAATCAATCCATCCTAAAAGAGATCAATCCTGGGTGTTCATTGGAAGGTCTGATGTTGAAGCTGAAGCTCCAATACTTTGGCCACCTCATGCGAAGGGTTGACTCATTGGAAAAGACCCTGATGCTGGGTAGGATTGGGGGCGGGAGGAGAAGGGGACGACAGAGGATGAGATGGTTGGATGGCATCACCGACTCGATGAACATGGGTTTGGGTAGACTCCGGGAGTTGGTGATGGACAGAGAGGCCTGGCGTGCTGCAATTCATGGGGTCGCAGAGAGTCGGACACGACTGAGCGACTGAACTGAACTGAACTGAAACCGGTACAGCCACTATGGAAAACAGAATGGAGATTTCTCAAAAAGTTAAGAGTACCCCAACTAAAATAAATAAATTTATAAAATAAAAAAAAAAAAAAAAAGGTTAAGAGTAAAACTACCATATGATCCAGCAATTCCACTCCTGGGTATATATCCAAAGAAAATGAAAACACTATTTCAAAAAGATGAGTTCACCACCATGTTCATCACAGTATCATTTACAATAGCCAACATATGGAAACAACCTAAGTGCCTCGTGACTGATGAATGGATAAAGCAGGTGTGGTATATATATCTATATAAATAGATAGATAGATAGATAGATTTCCATGAAATGCTACTCAGTCATAAGAACTAACTCAATTTTAAAAAAAGTAACTCAATGGTGACCTGACTCTGCAAGGTCAAATTTCAGTATGAGACTAACACTTTATGAGACTTATTACAACTGAAGTTTAAACCATAAAGGGCATTTCAGGGAAAGAGCACAGAGTGTTTATTGACAATGAAATTAAAGATAACTCATCAGGAGAAGATAAAGTGGAGAGATGACCGAGGACCAGATCAAAAGGGCCTTTTATGTCATCCTAAGGAATCTGGACTTTATTCTGAAAGCCAGTAAAGAATTTAAGTCTTACTGATTGACATGCAATACTGCGGGGTAAGGCTATGCTTAAAAAATACATATTGAACTCCTACTAGATGCTGGGAACTCAACAGTGGAGAAGACAGACATGATTGTTACAATCAGCATTCCTAATGTAAATGATTTTACAATAAACAAACACATCATTATAAATTATAATAAATGCTATGAAATAAAAGAATAAAGTGTTCTGAGAGACCCTAATGAGATGGAGAGAGCATGGGTAGGAATGAAACACTGAAGCTGGACAGGGTCAGAAGAGGCCTCTCAGACTGAGGAGGTCACATTCAAACTGAGACATGAAGAAAGAGGAAGGACTCCATGCAGAGGAAAATAACATGTGCAAAGGCCATGAGTTATAAATAGTTTGGCATGTTCAAGGAAATAAAGGAAAACCAATGTGCCGAGGGTACAGAGGGCAAGGCAGAGAGTGGCAGAAGATGAAACCCGAGAGGGGCCAGAACACACAAAAACTTGCAGGCGTGACGAGGAACTGAGGTTTGATTCCAGGTTCAGGAAACCACTGAGGAGTTTAAGCATGAGGATAACATGAGCTGAAATTTTTTAAAGATCACTCTATATACATACCTAATGGAGAAAGGATTGAAGACACAATAATGGATGTAGCTCTCTACGTCAACTTGGATGCTACTCAAATTGTACAGTGAGATAATGGTTATTGGAATAGGGTTCTAACGGTGGAGATAAAAAAGGTATGGGTAGATAATAGAAATATTCTGAAGGTAGAACCAAAGGATTTATGGAAAAATTGAATATAAAATGTGAGGGAAAGGGAGAACTCAAGATTGACTCTCAAGATTATGGCGTGAGCAACTATATAGATACTGACATAGAGTATACTGAAGTGAAAATGGTTTGAGGAAGAAATAAAGAGTTTTTTGTTTTAACATATTAAGTGTAGTACACTGAATAATGACCTCCAAAGCTATCAGGCCCTAATCTCTGGATCCTGTAATTGTTGCCTTGTATGTGAAAACAGTCTTTGTAGATGTGATTCAATTAAGGATGTTGCTATGGGGACATTTCCCTAGAATATTTGGGTGGGCCCTTAATGCCAATGCATGTATCTTGTAAGAGAGGGCACAGGGAGGCTTCACAGGCAGAGAAGACAATGTGATCACAGACGGAGACACTGGACTGATGTGGCCACAGTCAAGGAATGCCAGCAGCCACCAGAAGCTGTAATAGTCAAGGAACAGAACTGTCCCCTACAGTCTCTGGAGGGAGCACAGTCCTGCTGACATCTTGATTTTGGATCAGTGATACTGATTTCAGATTTCTTACCTGCAGAACTGTGAAAGCCTAAATTTCTGTTGTTTGAAACCACCAAGTTTGTGGACATTCATTATAGCAGACACAGGAAGCTAATACATTATGTTTAAGATGCCTGTAAAGCATCCAAATAGAGATTTCAAACGAGCTGTTGGTATGAGAATCTGGAGTCCAAAAGTTCAGGGTTACTGTTTTAAATATTTCTAAGGGTTTGAAAGTTGTACTCTTACCTCCAGGTCCTTTCGAATGCTCTCAAACTCCTCTATATCATCAAGTTTCAGCTCCAGGCGGGTTGGTTTTCGTCGCAGCATAATGAAATCAACACTAAAGGGCAGATCCAGTAAACTATTAGCTGTTAAAAATGGTAGAGAGGAGAAAAAATTGTAAGGCATAAATCTCAGCTACAAACATAAGATCAGTTTGTAAGCATGCACACAAAAACAAATGGTGATACAAAAGACTCATCTGGAACCATACACTGGCTTCTAAGTCCTTAGGGATATAATTATTATGTTTTTATTACATGATGCAGATCCACAACTCTGTAATTCCAAAAATCTCTTTTTTCCAGAACTTAAAATAGCAAGCTGCCTATAAAAGAGGATTCTAGGCATCAATCACTTTAATCTCATGTCCATTCACAGAGAAATATTCTAGCTAAGAGAATAAAGCTAAAATATCACATTTTAATTCAGTATAGTTAGTAGGAGAGTATACAAACCAATAGATTTGACCAACACTATGTGGGAATTGTGAGAGATTTGTGATCACTCCTGAATGCTAAAATCAGTTTGCTAAATCGTATGAAAACTCCTTCTAACTCACCAGTTCACAGGGTTATCCTCAAGGTCTAAATAGGTCCTCAATGGATAGGTCATTCATTCATCAAACAGTTCCTGTGCTCCAGCTACTGAGTTAAAAGGCATAGTCACAGTCTGTGGGGAAAACAAACATAAGTAGAAAACTGCAATATACTGTAGTAAGAACTTTTATGAGGGTAATGTAATGGCATCACACAGGCACCCAATCCAGTGGGGTGAACAGGGATGTGGAGGAGATGATGTCTAAGTTGATTTTTGAAGGACAGGCAGAAAAGAGGGATTAAAGGCATCCCAGGCAGAGAATAAGTATGCATAGAGGTTCAAGATAACACTCTGGAATCTGAAAACCCAAGGTAATGTTTACGCTAAAAAAAAAAAGAGAAGCTGTTTTTTTTTTCTTTTAGAAGAAAATAAAACTCCTCAATTTAGAGTTTAAAACCTGTTGATGGCATCATCTTTATATCCTCATGGTATCCAGTAGAGATCATCTATAATAACCAGTTAGTAAATGTTTTGTTGAGTAAACTGAGAGATCCAAACAAAAAAAAAGTGAAATGAACTTTTCTTGAGCACTGTGCTACACTCTTCTTTTTACATTTCAGGTTTACTTTAACACAGAAATACCATGATGCTAGCAAAACTACCCCTATTTAGATAAAGCTAGCTCAGAGAAAGTCTTAGCTGCTCAGTTTGATTAATAAATGTCAGCCTCCTGGGAAATTCCCCGAGAGTCCAATGGTTAGGACTCTGTGTCCACTGCAGTGGGCACTGGTTTGATCCCTGGTTGGGGAACTAAGATCCACATGCCTCGAGAAGGGGCAAAAAAAAAAGTCACCCTCCTATAAAAATTGTACATAGGTCACAGGGAGAGGATTAAATGAGAATGATATAAGTGAAAGCTCCTTTAAAATATGTATAGGCCCCTCTTGCCTTCTCAGATGGCCCACACTCTGTCTGTGGAGTGTGTTTCTCTCTAAATAAATCCACTTCTTACCAAGCAAAAAACAAACAAACAAAACCCAAAAATATATGTACAGATATAAATTATTAATGTATGTATCTAGGATATAGACAGGACTTTGAAATACACAAAGAAATGTCTCCTCCTCCCATGAAGCTTGCGACAGACACAAGTGATGTTATCAATACAAAACACCGGCACATCACATTTCAAATTGTTTTGTACTAAATCAGATATTATTTTGATTCCAATGTAGACAAAAAAGTAGAGGAGGCCACAGTTCCAAGGGTGGAGAATGCTTAAAAGAAAAAAAGAACTGAGACACATTTTAACCTTTCTGCAAACTGTGCAAAGCTCACCACTAGGGAGCAGTATAGAGTAACAGATAAAAGTGCCTGCTCTGGAGGAGAAGGAGCATGGCCTTGCCCGCCAGAACAAGACCCACTTTGCCGCGCAGCCAGTTCCTCCCATCAGGAAGCTTGCACAAGCCTCTTATCCTCATCCATCAGAGGGCAGAAAGAATGAAAACCACAATCACAGGAAACTAACCAAACTGATCACGTGGACCACAACCTTGCCTAACTCAATGACTCTATGAGCCATGTGGTGTAGGGCCACCCAAGACGGACAGGTCATGGTGGAGAGTTCTGACAAAATGTGGTCCACTGGAGAAGGGAATGGCAAGCCACTTCAGCACTCTTGCCTTGAGAACCCTATGAACAGTATGAAAAGGCAAAAAGATAGGACACTGAAAGATGAACCACCCAGGTCTGTAGGTGTCCAGTTGCTACTGGAGAAGAGCAGAGAAACAGCTCCAGAAGGAATGAAGAGGCTGACCCAAAGCAGAAACAACGCACAGCTGTGGATGTGTCTGGTGGTGAAAGTAAAGTTTGATGCTATAAAGAACAGTATTGCATAGGAACCTGGAATGTTAGGTCCATCAGTCAGTTCAGTTCAGTCGCTTAGTCATGTCTGACTCTGTGACCCCATGGACGCCAGCACGCCAGCCTTCCATCCATCACCAACTCCCACAGCTTGCTCAAACTCATGTCCATTGAGTCGGTGATGCCATCTAACCATCTTATCCTCTGTCATCCCCTTCTCCTGCTGCCTTCAATCTTTCCCAGCATCAGAGTCTTTTCTAAGGAGTCAGTTCTTTGCATCAGTGGTCAAAGTACTGGAGCATCAGCCCTTCCAATGAATATTCAAGACTGACATCCTTTAGGATTGCTTGGTTTGATCTCCTTGAAGTCCAAGGTCCATGAATCAAGGTAAATTGGAAGTGGTCAAACAGGAAATGGCAAGAGTGAACATCAACATTTTAGGAATCAGTGAACTAAAAGGGACCAGAATGGGCAAATTTAATTCAGATAACCACCATATCTATTACTATGGGCAAGAATCCCTTGGAAGAAAATGGAGTAGCCCTCACAGTCAACAAGAGTCCGAAATGCAGTACTTGGGTGCAATCGCAAAAATGACAGAATGCTCTCTGTTCATTTCCAAGGCAAACCATTCAATATCACAGTAATTCAAATCCATGTCCCAACCACTAATGCTGAAGAAGCTGAAGTTGAATGGTTCTATGAAGACCTACAAGACCTTCTAGAACTAACACCAAAAAAAGATGTCCTTTTCATCACAGGGGACTGGAATGCAAAAGTAGGAAGTCAAGAGATAACTGGAGTAACAGGCAAGTTTGGTCTTGGAGTACAAAATGAAACAGGACAAAGGCTAACAGAGTTTTGCCAAGAGAACACCCTGGTCAGAGAGACACACCTGGTCACCCTCTTCCAACAACACAAGAGAAGATTCTACACATGCACATCACCAGATGGTCAATATAGAAATCAGATTGATTATATTCTTTGTAGCCGAAGATGGAGAAGCTCTATAGAGTCAGTAAAAACAAGACCAGGAGCTGACTGTGGCTCAGATCATGAACTCCTTATTGCCAAATTGAGACTTAAATTGAAGAAAGTAGAGAAAACCACTAGGCCATTCGCATATGACCTAAATCAAATCCCTTACAATTATAGAGTGGAAGTGACAGGTAGATTCAAGGGATTAGATCTAATAGACAGAGTGCCTAAAGAACTATGGACAGAGGTTTGTAACACTGCATAGGAGGCAGTGATCAAAACCATCTCCAAGAAAAATAACTCCAAAAAGACAAAATGGTAGTCTGAGGAGGCCTTACAAATAGCTAAGACGAGAAATGAAAGGCAAAGGAGAAAAGGAAAGATACACCCATTTGAATGCAGAGTTCCAGAGAACAGCAAGGAGAGATAAGAAAGCCTTTTTAAGTGAACAAGGGAAAGAAATAGAGGAAAACAATAGAATGAGAAAGACTAGAGATCTCTTCGGAGAAGGCAATGGCACCCCACTCCAGTACTCTTGCCTGGAAAATCCCTTCAAGATCTCTTCAAGAAAATTAGAGATACCAAGGGAACATTTCATACAAAAGTAGACACTATAAAGGACAGAAATGGTATGGACCTAACAAAAGCAGAACATATTAAGAAGAGGTGGCAAGAATAGATAGAAAAACTATACAAAAAAGATCTTAATGACCCAGATAACCACAATGGTGTGATCACTCACCTAAAGCCAGATATCCTGGGTCTTAGGAAGCATCACTACGAACAAAGCTAGTGGAAGTGATGGAATTCTAACTGAGCTATTTCAAATCCTAAAAGATGATGTGTAAAGTGCTGCACTCAATATGCCAGCAAATTTGGAAAACTCAGCAGCGGACACAGGACTAGAAAAGGTCAGTATTCATTCCAATCCCAAAGAAAGGCAATGCCAAAGAATGTTCAAACTACCACATAATTTTATTCATTTCACATGCTAGCCAAAGTAATGCTCAAAATCCTTTAAGCTTGGATTTAACAGTATGTAAACTGAGAATTTTCAGATGCACAAGCTGAATTTATGAACAAACAGAGGAACCAGGGATCAAATTGCCAACATGCCTTGGATCATAGACAAAGCTAGAGAATTCCAGAAAAACATCTGCTTCGTTGACTGCACTAAAGCCTTTGACTGTGTAGATGACAACTGTGGAAAATTCTGAAAGAGATGGGAATACCACACCACCTTAGCTCCTCCTGAAAAATCCATATGCAGGTCAAGAAGCAACAGTTAGAACCGGACATGGAACAGACTGGTTTGAAACTGGGAAAGGAGTACATAAAGGCTGTATATTGTCACCCTGCTTATTTAACTTCTATGCAAAGTACATCATGCCAAATGTCAGGCTGGATGAAGCACAAGCTGGAATCAAGACTGCCAGGAGAAACATCAATAACCTAAGATATGCAGATGACACCACCCTTATGGCAGGAAGTAAAGAGGAATTAAAGAGCCTCTTAACGAAGATGATAGAGGAGAGTGAAAACCTGGCTTAAAACTCAACATTCAGAAAACAAAGATCATGGCATCCGGTCCCATCACTTCATGGCAAATAGATGGAGAAACAATGGAAACAGTGACAGACTATTTTCTTGGGCTCCAAAATCACTGCGGATGGTGACTGCAGCCAGAAATTAAATGACACTTGCTCCTTAGAAGAAAAGCATGACAAAATTAGATAGCATATTAAAAAGCAGACACATTACTTTGCCTACAAAAGTTCATATAGTCAAAGTTACAGTTTTTCCAGTAGTCATATACAGACATGGGAACTGGACAATAAAAAAGGCTGATCACCAAAGATTTGATGCCTTCAAACTGTGGTGCTAGAGAAGACTCTTGAGAGCCCCTTGGGCAGCAAGGAGATCAAACCAGTTAATCCTGGAGGAAATCAGTCCTGAATATTCATTGTAAGGACTGATGCTGAAGCTGAAGTTTCAATACTTTGGCCACCTGATGCAAAGAGCCAACTCATTAGAAAAGACCCTGATGCTGGGAAAGATTGAAGGCAGGAGAAGAAGGGGATGACAGAGGATGACATGATTGGATGGCATCACCAATTCAATGCACAGGAGTTTGAGCAAACTCCAGGAGATGGTGAAGGACAGGGAAGCCTGGCATGCTGCTGTCCGTAGGCTCACACAGAGTCCGACATGACTGAACAACTGAACAACAACAACTGGAGGCAGAGATTCTAATCCCATCCCCACTGATCTTGGACAATTGGCTTCACCTGTCACTAGATCTTGGTTTCCTGGTCTGCATCTGTTGTTGTATGGATTGAATGTTGCATTGCAATCTAAATTCCTGTAACAAAACCTGGAGTTTAGTAAACGCTGAATCAGTTCTGTTCAGTCGCTCAGTTGTGTCCGACTCTTTGTGACCCCATGGACTGCAGCATGCCAGGCTTCCCTGTCCATCACCAACTCCCGGAGCTGACTCAGACTCATGTCCATTGAGTCAGTGATGCCATCCAACCATCTCATCCTCTGTCGTCCCCTTCTCCTCCCGCTTTCAATCTTTCCCAGCATCAGGGTCTTTTCAAGTGAGTCAGTTCTTCGCATCACGTGGCCAAAGTATTGGAGTTTCAGCTTCAGCATCAGTCCTTCCAATGAATATTCAGGACTGATCTTCTTTAGGATGGACTGGCTGGATCTCCTTGCTGTCCAAGGGACTCTCAAGAGTCTTTTCTAACACCACAGTTCAAAGCATCAATTCTTCCGGCACTCAGCTTTCTTTATAGTCCAATTCTCACATCTATACATGACTACTGGACCAAAGCTTTGACTAGATGGACCTTTACGTCTTTTAATTTCATGGCTGTATTCACCATCTGCAGCGATTTTGGAGCCCCAAAAAATAAAGTCTGACACTGTTTCCATTGTTTCCCCATCTATTTGCCATGAAGTGATGGGACCAGATGCCATGATCTTAGTTTTCTGAATGTTGAGTTTTAAGCCAATTTTTTCACTCTCCTCTTTCACTTTCATCAAGAGGCTCTTTAAGTCTTCTTCGCTTTCTGCCATAAGGGTGGTGTCGTCTGCATATCTTAGGTTATTCATATTTCTCCCAGCAATCTTGATTCCAGCTTGTGCTTCATCCAGCCCGGCATTTCGCATGATGTACTCTGCATAGAATTTAAATAAGCTGGGTGACAATATACAGCCTTGACTACTCCTTTCCCGATTTGGAACCACTCTGTTGTTCCATGTCCAGTTCTAACTGTTGCTTCCTGACCTGCATACAGATTTCTCAGGAGGCAGGTCAGGTGGTCTAGTATTCCCATCTCTTTCAGAATTTTTCACAATAAATAGCCATTATTATCGTAAAGAGTCCTGGGGGAGTCGAGGGGGCTCTTTCCAGCTCTGGAAACACCAATATTTTGAGCATCTCCACCCCCTACAAGGAGAAGGAAATGGCAACCCACTCCGGTACTCCTGCCTGGAAAATCTCATGGACAGAGAAGCCTGGGAGGCTACAGTCCATGGGGTCGCAACGAGTTGGACACGACTGAGCGACTTCACTTTCACTTTCACCCCCTACAAGAGGGCAAAAATCTTGTCTTGTCTACCTCTGATGCCCCAGCACCCAGGGCACTAGGGTTGTGCAAAGTTGCTTGCTTGCAGTTTACCTGACGCCTCACATTCATCATCTCACTCAGAATAAGATAGAAAGACCGGCTGAAGACAGCAAAAGCGGGGCGTGGCTCCTCCGCCTGGTCTTTATTTCACTTAGGCGCTAGAGGGCTCTTTGAGCTTATTGTTTCACCACTGCCCAAATCCACCTAAAACCCACCCAGCTCAGAACAAACTGCCAAGAGAACTTGACAGCCGAGGAGAACAGCACTGCTGCCGCAGCTCCCGGGCTGCACTCAACGTTCCAAGGCGAGAGTTTCCATGGCAACATGGGCCTTGGCTCCAGGAGGACTTAGAGCTCCGGCCGGGCCGGGAGCGACAGCAGGCCCCGGAAACCCTCGATTCGCTCCCTGAGTTCCGTTCGCAGCCGCGCGATTCGCCGCACCTACCTCTTTTCAGGCCTGTTCAGCCCCTTTCTGGAACCTCGGCGCCCACCCTGAATCGTCCGCTAAGCCAACCGAACTACAGTTCCCACACTGCTCTGAGTCGCCCTCTTCGCCGAACCTTGTCCTCCGCGTGCTTTTCTCGGAGGCTCTACGGATCACATCTCTCAATTCGCCCAGACTCCCTCCTACTACGATTCCCATAATGCTCCACGACGCCCAAGATGCTGCGTCGGCCTTCAGACCACTTCCGGTCGGTGACGTAGTTCCGCTTTGCTGGGCGCGCGGTGGACGGTCTGAAACGTAGAGCACGGCTTTCGCTGGGACTTCTCGGCCCCGGAGCCCGGCATGGCTTCCTCACGACCCTCCTCCACGGTACAGGTCTCATTCTGGCAGGGAGCGCTGAGGGGTGGGGGTCCCTGCGAAACAGGGCCGTTAGGGAACGGGCTACGGCGGTGGAGGGCCGAGGAGGAAGGCTGCAGTGTTTTCCTGATTCTTGAGTGCTTTCATCTGTTGTAGCTCATTTTCGCCTCTCACTACAGCTCCGAAATGTAAATATCTTTTCCGTCTGGTTCAGAAACGGAGCTCTGAAAGGGAGTAGAGTCTTGGCCAAGATTTATGACACTCTCGGAACTCTTTAATTGTAACGAGGCCTCCTAACTTAGTATCTACCGCTTCATGTCCGAAGCGTTTGAAATGTATGAACAGCTTTCTAACTTGTCCCCCGTACCATCGCGTTGGTTATTTAAGTTATCCTTGATATCCCCTGTGATGAGCAGTAATTCTGGAAGCAACCGTATGAGATAAACATGTTCGAGAGAAAACCTTTGATAGAAAAATCAGCTCGAGAAATTCACTAGTTTTATCCATCTCTTCCTGTCTACAGAACTTAAGTGATTAAGAGACTGGAACCACTCTCTCCCTCCACCCCCAGATCAAGGAAGACACATTTTAACTGGTGTCTGGTTTGTCCTTTGTGTGGGGGAAGAAATAGGTTTGCAGCTCTAAATAAGCTGCGTTCTGCTGGGAAACCTATTAGATTGCTAAGATTAAGCTTGAGGTTAATCTAGGTCTTTGTTTTAGCAGGCAACCAAAACTAAGGCACCAGATGACTTAGTGGCTCCTGTTGTGAAGAAACCACACATCTATTACGGAAGTTTGGAAGAGAAGGAGAGGGAGCGTCTGGCCAAAGGAGAATCTGGGCTTTTGGGAAAAGAAGGACTCAAAGCAGGAATTGAAGCAGGAAACATTAACATAACCTCTGGTAAGATGCAGATTGTGAGCACCTTTGGTGCTCAAATTTTCTGTAATAATTACCTGCCTCAACTTAAATATCACTAGTTTATGTCAAAAAATTTCAAATAATAAGCTTGCACCTATCGAAGGCCATATTCTCTGCCTACCTGACTTGGTATCATCATCCAGAGAACTTTTTCTTAAAGCTTTTTATACAGATTTTCTTCAGTGAATTCTTAGTAATTTTACTAGGAATTTATTCAGTGTGTATCTGGATTCAGAGTGATTCCCTTTGTGTTCTGGAGATCTAGTGTAGTTTTGGCGTTGGCTTGGAGCTACTGCGTTTCCTAATCTCCTCTTTTTCGTTTTCCAGTTGTTTTTCACCCAAAATGAAATTATCTCTTTTAAATTTTAAAATGGTAGCCATCTTTATTTTGAAAGCAATTAAACAATACAGAAATATATGAAGTAGAAAAACCTGTAATCTTTATTAATTGAAGCTGTATTTCAAGAACTTAATAAAGCTGTAAAAACACATTTTTTTTTACATAAATGAAACCACGATAAATTGCTTTGTAACCTGCATTTGTCATTCTGAATACTGTTAAAGGGGCTTTCCCGATGGCTCAGTGGGTAAAGAATTCACCTGCAATGCAGGAGACACAGAACACAAGATGGGTTTGATCACTGAGTGGGGAAGATCCCCTGGAAGAGGAAATGGCAACCTACTCCAATATTTCTTGCATGTAAAACCCCATGGACAGAGGGAACTGGTGGGCTACAGTCCACCAGGTCACAAAGAGTTGGAAACAAGTAAGCCAATAAGTATGCACACACTGTTGAGGGTATTTTTTCATGCCAGTAACTAGTAGTCTACTATATTTTTAAAATAAAATCATTCATGTTTGTCATAAATTCAGACAGTATGGAAGGGTATAAAAAGACTTCTCTGCAGATAGCACTTCTGTCAAGTTTCTCATCGACCCTCCCACACATTTTTTTTTTCTATACACATGTACTTTTGATGAGTTTTAAACCTTTTATGTTATTTTAAACATGACTGCATCACTGCTGTACTTCTCACTTCTCATCCAAATGCTTGTATTTTATGTGAGTTTTAAAACTAGCTACTAGATTATCCAAAAAGCCTGAATAATTATCATTTTCATGGTAATTATTTCCAGTTTACTGTTACATTTGTTAGTGTTCCTATACTGAGACTGTTTCAGAGAGTAGCTTTGGCAACTGTTAAAAAAATGTTTCTATTTTGCCATGGATAGAAAGCCTAGTTAACTTGTTAAAAGTGGTCTATAGTCTCATTGTCTCATGAAAGCTGTTTGTTTCTGTAAGTGTAAGTTGCCAAATGAAACAAGATGACTTGAACCAGTTTCTGGCCTTTAAAACCTCCTTTAGTTTTCTGTGTTTGGCATACTTTAATAAACTGAGAAACTAAAGTTTCTAACAGATTAGTTAACTGTCCCTAGAGGCAAGCAGACTCCAGTTGTAAGAGCTGCTTTCTCTCTCCCTAATTGAAGAAGGTCGGTGGTTATGCTGATGTTGCTTGTTCTATGTATTGAAGGTCGGTGGTTATGCTGATGTTGCTTGTTCTATGTATAGGAGAAGTGTTTGAAATTGAAGAGCACATCAGTGAGCGACAGGCTGAAGTGTTAGCAGAGTTTGAGAGAAGGAAGCGAGCCCGGCAAATCAACGTTTCCACAGATGACTCAGAGGTCAAGGCTTGCCTTAGAGCTTTGGGAGAACCCATCACACTTTTTGGAGAAGGTCCTGCTGAAAGAAGAGAAAGGTACCCTTTCTAAGTACTTGCTCTTTTTAAATCACAGGGTTATAGTTCCAGATTTTAGTTGTTGTTCAGTCACTAAGTCATGTCCAACTCTTTGTGACCCCATGAACTTCCCTGTCCTTCGCTGTCTCCCGGAGCTTGCTCAAACTCATGTCCATTGAGTCAGTGATGCCATCCACCTGTCTCATCCTGTCCTCTTCTCCTCCTGCCCCCTATCTTTCCCAGCATCAGGGTCTTTTCCAATGAGTTGGCTCTTCACATCAGGTGGCCAAAGTATTGGAGCTGCAGTTTCAGCATCAGTCCTTCCAGTGAATTTTCAGGGTTGATTTCCTTTAGGATTGACTGGTTTGATCTCCTTGCTGTCCAACGGACTCTCAAGAGTCTTCTCCGACCCCACAGTTCAAAAGCATCAATTCTTCGGTACTCTGCCTTCTTTATGGTCCACATCCATACATGACTACTGGAAAAACATAACCTTGACTGTACTGATCTTTTTCGGCAAAGTGATATCTCTGCTTTTTAATACACTGTCTAGGTTTGTCATAGTTTTTCTTCCAAGGAGCAGATATCTTTTAATTTCATGGCTGCAGTCACCATCCACATTGATTTTGAAGCCCAAGAAAAGGAAATCTGACACTTTGCACTTTTCCCCTATCTATTTGCCATGAAGTGATTCAACCAGATGCCATAATGTTCATTTTTTGAATGTTTAGTTGAAGCCAGCTTTTTTCACTCTCGTTCACTTTCATCAAGAGGCTCTTTAGTTCCTCTTCACTTTCTGCCATTATTTACTTGGTATTTGTAGCTAAAACTTTAATAGAATGTCTCACATAATGTTGACAGAATGTCTTATTAAGTTGTGTGAATATGATTTAGTCCATAATCTAAGTCTTAGGCCAGTCTATTCTCCACTACTAATTTTTCTTTATAAACTGTGAAGATGTTAACATGTTCCCTCCCCTTCCTCTCCTTAGTGTGTAGTTTTGAGTTGGGTAAAATTTGTCACTCAACTCTGAAAATTTAAACAGCAAATGCATTTTTTGTCATTAACATAAAACATGATGGTAAGTGTTTTTTGGATGTTATTGAAAAGAGGTACTGTCCTCAGATAATGCTACTCTTGTGATTCTGAAGTTCCAAAATCTCTCAGTGACAGGCTAGTCGTGTGCAGTTAGGAGGATGTGACCTGCCTGCCTCTTCAGGACTTGGGGCTCAACTATTCCTCACTTACTACATTCACCCTCTTGAGGCCCTTACCACTGTTCAACCCAGCGCAGACTGACTGACCACTGCCGCATTGACATGGCTGTTCATTAAGGTCATCAGCTCATCTTTGCTGAGAAGAGCCCTAGTACACTGCCAACTATTCCATCCTTCAAACACTCCCTTTCCTTGGCTCCCATAAAACCCAGTCCTCCTGGTTTTCCTCCTGTTTCTTTAGCTAATTCTTCTAAACCTCGTTTTCCCCCTGTGTAACCTTTATAAACTGCTGTTGTTTGTCCTTGTCCTACACCAACCATGAGGGATCAGATCCATTCCCATGGCATGGTTCATATGGAGTTTATATGGACTCCCATGGCATGGAGTCTGATGACTCCCAGGTCTCTGTAGCCTAGGTACTTTATAGTGTCAAATTTGACATCTCTAAGTTGTTGTTGTTGTTCAGTCACCAAATCATGTCTGACTCTTTGCAACCCCAGGGACTGCAGCACACCAGGTCTCCCTGTACCTCACCACCTCCTGGAGTTTGCCCAAGTTCATGTCCATTGAATTGATGTGCCATCCTACCATCTCATCCTCTGTTGCCCTCTTCTCCTGCTATCTTCAGTCTTTCCCAGCCTCATGGTCTCTTCCAGTTAGTTGGCTGTTTTCATCAGGTGGCCAGAGTATGGAGCTTCAGCTTCAGCATCAGTCCTTCCAATGAATATTCAGGGTTGATTTCCTTTGGGATTGACTGGTTTGATCTCCTTGCTATCCAAGGGACTCTCAAGAGCCTTCTCCAGCACCACAGTTTGAAAGCATCAGTTCTTCAGCACTCTGCCTTCTTTATGGTCCAATTCTCACGTGCGTACGTGACTACTGGAAACACCATAACTGTGACTGTATGGACCTTTTTCAGCTAAGTGGTATCTCTGCTTTTTAATAGACTGTCTAGGTTTATCATTGCTTTCCTTTGAAGAAGCAATCATCTTTAATTTCATGGCTACAGTCACCATCCGCAGTGATTTTCCTCATCCCAAGAAGAGGAAATTTGTCTCTGCTTCCACCTTTTCCTCTTTTGTTTGCCATGAAGTGTTAAGACCAGAGGCCGAAAGAGCGCAGGGTTTGAAAGATGGCGGATGACGTGGACCAGCAACAAACGACCAACGCTGTGGAAGAGCCCCTGGATCTCATCCGGCTCAGCCTGGACGAGCGCATCTATGTGAAGATGAGAAACGACAGAGAGCTTCGAGGCAGGTTACATGCTTATGATCAACATTTAAATATGATATTGGGCGATGTGGAAGAAACTGTGACAACTATAGAAATTGATGAAGAAACATATGAAGAGATACATAAATCAACAAAATGGAATATTCTGATGCTCTTTGTACGGGGAGACGGTGTTGTGCTAGTTGCCCCGCCATTGAGAGTTGGCTGAAATGGAGAATTTATCCCGTGTGGAAGATGGGCTATACAGTGTGAGTGCCTCTTTGAATGTGGAAGATATTCAAAAGAGAGACCAACGTACATCTTGATACTAAGAAATAACCAAGAATTCTTCCACTCCTGAAATAAGTTGATTTGTAGATAACTCACAAATTCTTCAGCTAAACAGCATTTTTATTTTTCTCCAACCCTTCCAATAAATGTGATCGCCGCGATACAAAAAAAAAAAAAAAAGACCAGAGGCCATCTAATTAGATTTTTTAATATTGAGTTTCAGGCCGACTTTTTCACTCTCTCTTTCACCCTCATCAAGAAGCTCTTTAGTTCCTCCTCGCTTTCTGCCATTAGAGTGGTATCATCTGCATATCTGAGGTTGTTGATATTTCTCCAAGCAATCTTGATTCCAACTTGTGAGTCATCCAGCCTGGCATTTCCATGATGTACTCTAAATATAAGTTAAATAAGCGGAATGACAGTATACGGCCTTGTCATACTCCTTTCTTAATTTTGAACCAGTCATTTTTTCCATATAAGGTTCTAACTGTTGTTTTCTTGACTCGCATATAGGTTTCTCAGGTGACAGGTAAGATGGTCTGGTATTCACATCTCTTTAAGAGTTTTTCACAGTGTGATCCACACAGTCAAAGGTTTTTGCATAGTCAGTGAAACAGAAGTAGATGTTTTTCTGTAATTCCTTTGCTTTCTCTATGATCAGTGAATGTTGGCGGTTTGGTCTCTGGTTCCTCTGCCTTTTCTAAACCCAGCGTGTACATCTGGAAGTTTCCATTCAAGTACTGCTGAAGCCTAGCTTAAAGGATTTTGAGCATAACCTTACTAGCATGGGAAGTGAGTGCAATTGTCTGGTAGTTTGAACGTTCTTTAGTACTGCCCTTCTTAGGAATTAGGATGAAGATTGACCTTTTTCAGTCCTGTGGCCATTGCTGGGTTTTCCCAAATTTGCTGACATACTGAATGCAGCACTTTAATAGCATCATCTTTTAGGATATGAAATAGCTCAGCTGGAATTCCATCACCTCCACTAGCTTTATTGGCAGCAGTGCTTCGGAAGGCCCGCATGATTTCACACTCCATGATGTTTGGCTCTAGGTGAGTGACCACACCATCATGGCTATCCAGATCATTAAGATCTTTTTTGTACGGTTCTTCTGTGTATTCTTGCCACCTTTTCTTGATCCCTTCTGCTTCTATTAGGTCTCTACTGTTTCTGTCCATTATTGTGCCCATCTTTGCATGAATTATTCCTTTGATATCTCCAGTTTTCTTGAAGAGATCTCTAGTCATTCCCCTTCTGTTTTCCTCTGTTTCTTCTCATTGTTCGTTGAAGAAGGCCTTCTCTCTCCCTGCTAGTCTCTGGAACTCTGCATTCAGTTGGGTATACCTTTCCCTTTCTCCCTTGCTTTTCACTTCTCTTCTTTCCTCAGCTATTTGTAAGGCTTTGTCAGACAACCACTTTGCCTTCTTGCATTTCTTTTCCTTTGGGATGGTTTTAGTCAGTGCCTCATGTACAGTATTGTGAACCTCTGTCCATAGTTCTTCAGACACTCTGTTTACCAGATCTAATCCCTTGAATCTGTTTGTTACCTCCGCTGTATGATCATGGAGGATTTGATTTAGGTCGTATCTGAATGGCTTAGTGGTTTTCCTTGCTTTCTTTAGTTTAAACCTGAATTTTGCTATAAGGAGCTGATGATCTGAGCCACAGTCAGCTCCAGGTCTTTTTTTTGCTGAGTGGATAGAGCTGCTCCATTTTCGACTGCAAAGAATAAAATCAGTCTGACATTTGGTGATGTCCACATGTAAAGTTGTCCCTTGTGTTGTTGGAAAACGGTGTTTACTATGACCAGTGTATTCTTTTGGCAGAATTGTGTTAGCCTTTGTCCTACTTCATTTTGTACTCTAAGGCCAATCTTGCCTGTTACTCCAAGTATCTCGTGACTTGCTGCTTTTGCATTACAATCCCCTGTGATTAACAGGACATTTTTTGTGGTGTTAGTTCTAGAAGGTCTTATAGGTCTTCATAGAACTGGTTAGCTTCAACTTCTTGGGCATCAGTGGCTGGGGCTTAAACTTGGGTTACTGTGATGTTGAATGGTTTGCCTTGGAAATGAACTGAGATCATTCTGTCATTTTTCAGATTGTACCCAAGTACTGCATTTCAGACTCTTTTATTGACTATGATGGCTACTCCATTTCTTCTAAGGGATTCTTGCCCACAGTAGTAGATTTAATGGTCATCTGAATTAAATTTGCCCATTCCCATCCATTTTAGTTCACTGATTCCTAAGATGTCGATGTTTATTCTTTCCATCTCCTGCTTGACCACTTCCAATTTACCTTTATTTGTGGACCTACGTTGAATGAAATTAAAAGACGCTTACTCCTTGGAAGAAAAGTTATGACCAACCTAGACAGCATGTTAAAAAACAGAGACATTACTTTGCCAACAAAGGTCCATCTAGTCAAGGCTATGGTTTTTCCAGTAGTCATGTATGGATGTGAGGGTTGGACTCTAAAGCAAGGTGAGCGCCGAAGAATTGATGCTTTTGAACTGTGGTGTTGGAGAAGACTCTTGAGAGTCCCTTGGACTGCAAGGAGTTCCAACCAGTCCATCCTAAAGGAGATCAGTCCTGAATATTCACGGGAAGGACTGATGCTGAAGCTGAAACTCCAATCCTTTGGCCACCTGATGCGAAGAACTGACTCACTTGAAAAGACCCTGAGGCTGGGAAAGATTGAGGGCAGGAGGAGAAGGGGACGACAGAGGATGCGATGGTTGGATGGCATCACTGACTCAATGGACATGAGTTTGAGTAAACTCTGGGAGTTGATGATGGACAGGGAGGCCTGGTGTGCTGCAGTCTATGGGGTCACGACTGAGCAACTAAACTGAACTGATGTGGAACTCATCTATTTTCCATCTTTTTCCTATTCTCCTTGCAAATAATGCAACCATTCATACAGTTTTCAGTTAAAAACCTGCCTCACCTTCTGTGTAACACATCAGCAAAATCTTGTTTATTCTACTTCTGAAATGTACCTCCAGCATGTCCTCTTTTCTCTCCTTCCACTAGTTTCAAATTTAGACTATTGTAATAACCCCAGATGTGCTGTATTAATTGTTTGCTTAAAATCCTACAGTGTCTCTTACTAAACTTAGAGTAAAAAACTCCTAACATGCTCTTCATCCTTACCTTGTACCACTCTTCCCCAGTTTACTAGACTTAGTAGCCATAATGGTCCTCCTGGGATACTCGAGCTTTTTTTTCTTTCGACTTAATTTTCCTTTTTCTGTTCCCCTCTCTTGCCTTTTGTGTTGTGATTTAGTCGCTAAGTTGTGTCTGACTCTTGTGACCCTATGGACTGTAGACTGCCAGGCTCCTCTGTCCACGGATTTTCTAGGCAAGATACTGGAGCTCTTGCCTTTTAGAGCTTTTTAATTCTTTTGGTTGCAGCTTAAATACCACCTCCTTAAAGAAGTCCTTCCTAACCTCTGATCCCTGGTAAAGTAGCCCCGACATGATGCTCTGTCATGGTACGTTACTTTGTTAATAGCCTTGCAAAGGATATACTTTTACTGTTTGTTGTTTGTGTCCCTTAGGTGAATGTCTTGAGTCTCCCCACTGTCTTACTCAGTCCATTAAGACTCAAGTGGGAGGATACCACAGTGTACTGAGTTCCCGCCTTTGTTCTTCCCTCTTTAATCCATTCTCCATACTTTTCCAGGAGTCTTTCTCAAATGTTAACCCTCCTCACCATGGCATTAGGAGCGCATTGTGACCTGGTCCCTACTTAGATTCGCAGCCATTTCTCTCACTCAGCCTTTCCCAGTAGCTCATGCTTCAGCCATACTGAACTGTTTTGATTCCAGGCTCAACATGCTTTTCTTGCCTCCAGACCTTCACATTTGTTGAACCCTCTGCCTTAGCTGTCCTTTCCGAACATTCTTGACCTATGACCTGATTGGTTGAGGTCTCAGTTTAGAGAGCATCTCCTCCATAAGGCCTTCCCTGCTTCCCTCCAAGTCTAGGTTGTTTACTCATGATTCCCCTTAGCACCCTGTGAAGTCAAGGGCTGTTTCTTAGTCATTTTTTATACTGTGTGTCAAGAGTATCCAGCACACTGTGGCACTGAGTGAAGTAAGGGGAAGGTCTTACTTTACCTTATCTCAACTCTATTTAAATTCTGATCTTTTTTGTTACAGGTTAAGAAATATCCTCTCAGTGGTTGGTACTGATGCCTTAAAAAAGACCAAAAAAGATGATGAGAAATCAAAGAAGTCCAAAGAAGAGGTAAAATACGTCCTTGGCTGCATAGTGTAAGCATGCTGGAAACAAGGGGGCAGTTCTCTTGTTTTCTGTTTGCCTAGGATGAGGGGCAGAGCAGGGGTTGGCGACTGCTGCTCAGGAATAGTTGTTGGCAGTTGTTTGTGGTTCCTTTGTAGATATAAGTGGAGGTAAGCGAGTTTCCCATTTCAGGAAAGAAGCACAGCATTCCTCATTTCCCTTTTAAAAAGGAACCAGAAACCATCCAGTAAGAACTCATAGAAAGAAACACAGCAGAAAGTGCATATACCGTATTTCATCATATTATACTGAACTAGTTCACCTGTTTTCTGGGCCGTTACAGTAGGGGGTTGATAACTGTGAAAGAGGCAGAGATGCTTCAGACTTGACATTTCTGCTCTACTTAACTTTCAGTATCAGCAGACCTGGTACCATGAAGGACCAAACAGCCTGAAGGTTGCCAGACTGTGGATTGCTAATTATTCACTGCCCAGGTAAGGAGAAATCTGAGGAGGAAGAAGCATGCTTCTTGTTTCCTCTCAGGGACTGAGGATCTGCTTTATAAGGACTGTGGTTGGTAGTGGAAGTGGAGTGGCACAGAGCCTTCTGTGGACCTTGCTTCCAGCCTGTTTGCCCAGGGCGGTGATGTTTTCTGCGTTACAGGGCAGTGAAACGCTTGGAAGAGGCCCGTCTCCATAAAGAGATCCCTGAGACAGCCAGAACCTCCCAGGTGCAGGAGCTGCACAAATCTCTCCGAGTAAGATGCTCTCAGCGACTGCCCAATGTCTTAAAGATTTCTGCAGTATTCATTAAATGTTCTACCTTGGCCCGCCTCTAACAAATAAAAGCAGCTGTACATCTTCTTCTTTGCTTGCACTGTTGCTGCTTGGGAGGACCCATCAGTTAAGGTGGCAGGGAACCTACTGTACTTTGTACTAGGCAGAGGCCTATGGTTCCTGTGCTTTAATTCTCCCTTCTAGTATGTTAGACTGTACTTTAGATCTTGCCATGGCTTTCTGGTTTATATTTAGCTGACAGAGAAGCTAGCGACACAGACTTTCCATGACAGCATGGGGGAGTTTCAGATAAGCCTTGACTCTGTTCATTCATTCATTTGTAGAAGTGTCTCCTGACAAAAAAGGAGGGGTGGGAATCCTAGGCTGGGTTAAAACTGAAAAGGTTTTTTTTTTTTTTAATGGTGGAAAAGCCAAGAAAGTCTTGGTTTAGCATTTAATGATTCCTTGTTTGTCTTTTTTTTAAGTCTTTGAATAATTTCTGCAGTCAGATTGGGGATGATCGGCCTATCTCCTACTGTCACTTTAGTCCCGATTCCAAAATGCTGGCCACAGCTTGTTGGTAAGTCCCATTTTACAGTGTTTTGTTTTGTTTTGTTTTCCCTAAATGGGGTTCTGGGGGAAAAGTCAACATTTGTTTTATAAGCCCATTTCTTGGCTTCCCTGGTGGCTCAGCTGGTAAAGAATCCACCTGCATTGTGGGAAACCTGTGTTCAATCCCTGGGTTGGGAAGATCCCCTGGAGAAGGGAAAGGCTGCCCACTCCAATATTGTGGCCTTGAGAATTCCATGGACTCTATAGTCCATGGGGTCGCAAAGAGTCGGACACGACCGAGCTATTTTCAGAAAAAAGGTGAAAAACAAATAGAAGGCCATTGCTACCCCATTTTCCCCTGCTACTCATGATCACATCAAACTAGAGATGGTGATGCACACCCATTGTAGTTTATAATAGAGCTTTCAGTTAGCATGTGTCAGTCATATTTTTGGCATTAGTATCATTTTGGAGCAGATATATTAATACAGGGAGTTTATAGATTAACTATACACACCTTGATACAGCTTTTCCTTTTTAGTTATGTGACCTAAGCAAGATACTTCATCTCTGTAAGCTTCAGTTTCTCTATCTGTAAAGTAAAGCAGATTACCATTTTTGTGTTTATTCTGTTTGCCATCACATGTGCAAAAAACTTTTAAGATATGAAAACTTTGTTGTTTTGTTCTGTTCAGTTATTTAGTTGTTCTTGTGGGACATTGTCATCTAGTGAGGGGCAATCTTCCTTACATTGTATACACAGAAGCTACTTAACTAGGCAGAAATCGAGACTGCGATTCAGGAGAAAACCAAGGACCTTCATAGATCCATCCACCTCTTCAAGCCTCAGCTCTCTTTATTATAAAGTAGAAATGACTCACTTTGTTGTGCAGCAGAAACTGACACAACATTGTAAATCGTCTATGCTCCAATTTAAAAAGTTAATTACAGAAAATAAAATGAATACACAAGTAAAGTAGAAATGATCATTCCTGTCTTATGTACCTCACAAGTCTGTTATAAGGATCATTTGAGATGATAGATATGAAGGTAATTTGTTGGAATTTTTCAAAATAAAGCAGTTTTTTAATTTAATTACTTTGTAAGTAGTACTATGCTATTCATATTTAAGGAGCTAGTATCATTA
The DNA here is from genome assembly GCF_054371585.1 of Giraffa tippelskirchi. Classification (NCBI taxonomy): domain Eukaryota; kingdom Metazoa; phylum Chordata; class Mammalia; order Artiodactyla; family Giraffidae; genus Giraffa; species Giraffa tippelskirchi. The sequence continues at coordinate 216,833,565 of NC_137275.1, forward strand.
TTAATATTACAGTTAGATAGTTTAATTTGTCCTACTTTCCCTAGAAATTGGTCCAAAAGTTAAGGCGAAGAGCAACTTGTGCTATAATATTTATAGTCCAGTAAAGGCCTTTGCATCAGACCTGGCTGTAGCTTTCTTACATAACCCTTCAAATGATAAGTCTTTTCTATTTTATCTGCCACTGTAACAGTTTTGGGGGGGTAAGAAGAAATTGTCCTTTAGTAGTGTTACCAAGATACCTTTTCCTTCCCAGACCAACCCTGGCTGAGATGCTTTCCTTTGTATTTGATAGGAGTGGGCTTTGCAAGCTCTGGTCTGTTCCCGATTGCAACCTCCTTCACACTCTTCGAGGTGGGTTAGACTCTTACCTAAATCTTGGTCTTTTTCCCAATTTGAACTCTATCAAGCAGTATAACTCTTAAAGTTCTACCAGACACTCAAACCCAGTACACACATGATTAATTATTGATATTATCTGACTTGGTTTGGTTTTCTTTGACTGCAAGGCTGAATGATAATGACGTCCTATGCATATTTCTCTCTCATGTCCGGCCCCACTCTGGCATTTACAGTCTCTAAACCAAGAAACATTTTTTGTGTGTTTAGCTTTTTTTTTAATGTAATTTATACGTTAGTTTAAATTTTAAAATTTCAATTTTTTAGTAGAATAACTACTTTAATACTTTACAGGTTCACGTTTTCTGAAATGTGTATATATAATATTCCTCATTGTGTATATTTACACTTAAGTTATAACAGGACAGCAGCCCTTTAATTTTCATCTCTTACACTCCTTTAGGCCATAACACAAATGTGGGAGCGATTGTATTCCATCCCAAATCCACTGTCTCTTTGGACCAAAAAGATGTCAATCTGGCCTCTTGTGCTGCTGATGGTTCTGTGAAGCTTTGGAGCCTTGACAGGTGAATATTACTGTTCTGTTCACATGGCAGTCACTAGAGTAAATAGTTGATTGGTTGGCCCTAGGGACCTAGAACTCTGTACCTTGGTTTTTGCCTCTAATATAGTGACTGCTGTTTCCTGGCTCCAGTTATTCTGGAATGATCCATTATACCTGCCATGCAATAGATTGGCATTGGAGAAATGCGCTATTTGGTAGATTGACTGAAAATAATACTCCAGACAGCACATTGGTTCTTAGCAAACAGCCAGAGGGGAGAGAAAGAAGGTTATGTCTAGCAGTATTGCCAAGGAAGTGATGTCTCCTCCCAATATCGTTATCCTTTACCTAAACCATATTTTCCAGTTACAACAGGTTTGTTTATTGTAATGTGTTTGTGATTATTTATTGTTTTCCAACAAATAGTTAGAAATATGCATATTGTTGCCTAAAAGACTTCTGAATTCAGTTGCTTAGTTTTCCTTCTTTGGGAAAGCACATGAGGCTTTTGTTCTAGGATTTTATGAGGAGCTAATTAGTGTCTCTACTCCGCTAGACAGGATCTTACCTGTGAGCACAGCAGGTTTTAATTGGCTTTGGTAATACCTAGCAATATTTGTTCCCCTAGGGCTTTGATGAGTTCTGTGTATGCGCATTAACAGTGTTCCCTCTTTAATTGCCCTCTTTAGGGTTTGTGTTTATTTCCTTTCACTGGTGTTTCAGATCTTCTTTCTGCTGTTGCTGGTAGTAGAATTTAATGGCCACTGAGAGGAAACAAAGCCTCTGTTTAGGAGTTCTTCTTTCATGTGGATCCTTGAACAAGCTGAAGTTTGAGATAAAATTATCTGTAATCCACTTGCACCAGAACTGTTTGATATCGCCCTCATCTCTATCAAAGTATGTTTCTTTCTAGAATCTCACCAGTCCTTTGGTTCAGAGAAATTATTTTGCTTGTAGGTTGAAGTATCTTTTATTTTTCTCTTAATCTTAAGTGGTGTAGAATTAAGAGTTTGTTGACATAGTGAATTGAAATAGAAGGACAGTGTTTACTGAAGTGCTATGGCATCTGCTTCTGGTTCATTGACTACGCTAAAGCCTTTGACTGTATGAATCAACAAATTGTGGAAAATTCTGAAAGAGATGGGAATAGCAGACCACTTGACCTGCCTTCTATGAAACCTGTATGCAGGTCAAGAAGCAACAGTTAGAACTGGACATGGAACAACAGACTGATCAAAATTTGGAAAGGAGTACATCAAGGCTATATATTGTCACCCTGCTTATTTGACTTACATGCAGAGTACATCATGAGAAATGCCAAGCTGGATGAAGCACAAGCCAGAATCAAGATTGCCGTGAGAAGTATCAATAACCTCAGATATGCAGATGACACCACCTTTATGGGAAAAAGCGAAGAGGAACTAAAGAGCCTCTTGATGAAAAGTGAAAGAAGAGAGAGAAAAAGCTGGCTTAGAACTCACATTGAAAAAACAAAGATCATGGCATCCAGTCCCATCACTTCATGGCAAATAGATGGGGAAACAGTGCAAACAGTGACAGACTTTATTTTCTTGGGCTCCAAAATCACTGTAGATGTCAACTTCAACCATGAAATTAAGACACTTGCCTCTTGGAAGAGCAATAACAAACCTAGATAGCATATTAAAAAGCAGAGGCGTCACTTTGCTAACAGAGGTATGTATAATCAAAGCTATGGTTTTTCCAGTAGTCATTTATGGATGTGAGAGTTGGACCATAAAGAAGTCTGAGCACCGAAGAATTGATGCTTTTGAATTGTGGTGTTGGAGAAAACTCTTGAGAGTCCCTTGAACTGCAAGGATATCAAATCAGTCAATCCTAAAGGATATCAACCCTGAATATTCAGTGGAAGGACTGATGCTGAAGCTCCAATACTTTGGCCACCTGAGGAGAAGAACTGACTCACTGGAAAATACCCTGATGCTGCGAAAGATTGAAAGCAGAAGGGGACGACAGAGGATGAGATGGTTGGTTGGTATCATTGACTCAATGGACATGAGTTTGAGCAAGCTCCAGGAGATGGTGAAGGACAGGGAGGCCTGGCGCGCTGCAGTCCATGGAGCCGCAAAGAGTAGCACACAACTGGCGACTGAACAACCAGAAATGGGCAGTTCCCCCTGTGGACGCATGTAATAGTCCCGAAGCTTTTATAACCTTGGGAGGTGATTAGATTATCATTGGCCCTAAAATTTTAACAAATTACAAGTTACAATTTGGCCTGTCAACCCATGCAGAATGTATGCCTGTATGCTCAACAATTCAAAAAAAATTCAGTGAATATTTGCATGACTGTAAAATGGTTTACTTAGAATATTTGGTTCCTTTTCAGTGATGAACCGGTGGCAGATATTGAAGGCCACACGGTGCGTGTGGCCCGGGTAATGTGGCATCCATCAGGACGTTTCTTAGGTACCACCTGGTAAGCCATCCTCTCATTCTGTCCATACAGGCCTGTGGCACCTTGTTAACCCTTTATGGATAACTGCCAAGTAAATTTTTGGAGTAGAGATCTTCAAGTAATATTTTCTTGGACTGCAATGAATCAGAATCAAAAAAGACTATATGATACAGTGTAAGGCTAAGTGTATTTGGCTTTAAATTGCAGTTAATCTGAAATTTCAGTCACTAATTGCCAGAAAGCTAGAGTTTTTCCCTCTTCTCTTTCTTGGCCAATACTAGAAGTGCATTTTTGGTTGAGGGGGGCGGTGGGGTGGGTTATACGTTGTATTATAACTTCACTGCTTACAGATCAGTCTCTTTTCTTGGTTCTATAAATTAAGTGAGGCCTGAATCTATTAAGGAAGTTTTTGAGATACAATTTACACACAGTGAACTGGATTTAAGTGTATAATTTAGTCAGTCTTGACAAATGCATACATTCACATGACCCACATCCCTGTTGTTGGAGGTCCAAGGGAACAAAAAGTGCCCACCAGACTGAGACGTCATCTTTTTTTTGTTTTAATTTTGGTTGCACTGAGTCTTCGTTGCTGCTTATGGGCTTTCTCTAGTTGTGATGAACGGGGGCTGCTTTTGTTGTAGCACACATGCTTCTCATTGCAGTGGCTTCTCTTGTTGCTGACTAAGCTCAGGCTCTAGGCTCGCAGGCTCAGTACTTGTGGCGCACAGGCTCAGTACTTGTGGCGCACAGGCTCAGTACTTGCGGCGCACAGGCTCAGTACTTGCGGCGCACAGGCTCAGTACTTGCGGCGCACAGGCTCAGTACTTGCGGCGCACAGGCTCAGTACTTGTGGCGCACAGGCTCAGTACTTGTGGCGCACAGGCTCAGTACTTGTGGCGCACAGGCTCAGTACTTGTGGCGCACAGGCTCAGTACTTGTGGCGCACAGGCTCAGTACTTGTGGCGCATGGGTGGCCCACGTCATGTGGAGTCATCCCGGACCAGGGACTGAACCCATGTCCCCTGCATTGGCAGGCGGATTCTTATCCACCGTACCACAAGGGATGTTCCTGAGAAGCATCTTGAGATGAATAATCAAGGCAGACAACTCCATCCATATAACCAGTGGATCAGTTTATTATAGGGTCACTTACAGGGTGGAATCTGGCAGTCAGCAATCCTGAAGCATTCACAGCTGCAGTCTGCACCTTCAAGAGGCCATTGTGGCAATTTTATAGTTAACCTAGGGTATGGGGGTCTGTGCTTGGAAGCAGGAAGTACATTCCTAAGTCAAGATTTATGAATGGGTAACCAGTAGGTGCTGGGAATACACAGCAAAGGTCTTCATTGTTTGAGGACTAACAGGGCATGGAGGTCTCCTGGTCCTAATGGTTGTTAAACAATATCTATTAACCATTAATAAAAGCCCTTGACAATAGAAAGTGATTTACCACAGTACCATTCTGGGTGGGGTCAGCAGGAGGATAGGAAGAACTGTACGGGCCCAAGACGGCATCAGTTCTGCTCACAGCCATGCACTTGTTGATAGAACACTTGCATCACCCCAGAAAGTTCCCTCATGCCTTTCCCAGCCAACTCCCCTTTCCAGAACAACCCCTGCCCTGATTTCTGTGACCATAAATTAATTCTGTCTGTTCATACCTTATAAACTCATTTGTGTCTGGGTTCTTTTACTCAGCACAACATTTTTAAGATTCATTCTTGTCGTTGCATATATCAGTAGTTCCTTTTTATTGCTGAGAAGTATTCAGTTGCATAACTGCCAGTTTATCCATTCTCCCATTGGTGGACACTTGGGCTGTTTCCAACTTTTGGCTGGTAAGAATAAAGCTACTATACGTACTCTTGTCCAGTACTTTTTGTGGACCTATTTGTCTTTCCTTTCTCTTGAATAAATACCTTGGAATGCAATTGCAAGGTTATAGGATAGATTATATTTAACTTTTAAAACTTCCAAGTGGTTTTCCATAGTGTTGGTATCATTCTACATTCCCAGCATTCTAGTGTTGTTGTTTCTTTTTTTTTTACATCCTTGCAACATTTGGCATTGCCAGTCTCATCATTTTGCCCAATCTTGCAACTATGTAGTGAAATCTCATGGTTTCAGTTTTTATTACTCTGATGACTGTTGATGTTGAGTCATATGCTTATTGAGCCTTTGTGTATTTTCTTTTGTTCAGTGTTCAGATGCTTTACCCATTTTTTAATTGAGAATTTTTTATTTATTTTATCTTTATTTCCCTATATAGTACAGTTTTCTCATCATTTATTGAGATTTTCACTATTGAAATTGCTTTGGTGGCCTCAGTGAAAATCATTTGACCATGTATATGTGGGCCTATTTGTATACTCTCTATTCTGTTATATTCTGTTGATCTATTTGTGATTGATTATATCCTCAATATTCAATTTAGGACCCAGTAAATACTCAGTGAATGGAAGGACATAACAGTGAAATCGGGGAAGAAAGTAGACAACAGAGTCTTTGTTCTGGGCCATTCTCAGGGAATTCGCCACTGAGGTAGCTTTTTAGGCATAGGCAGTCCACAGTTTCCCATTTAGCACCCAAGACAGATACGCTTAGTTGTGGAGACATTATTTATGCCAGAAAAGAATTTGTTAATATGGTTGTATGAGTAGTTTCAGAAATATAACTTGAGCTACAACTATTTACAGCACTTGGTACATTGAAGCACTTTGTACACTTTGAGTATCTGCTGGTTGATTGTTAGCTTGACTTTTTAAGCTATGACCGATCATGGCGCTTATGGGATTTGGAAGCTCAGGAGGAGATCCTGCATCAGGAGGGCCACAGCATGGGCGTGTACGACATCGCCTTCCATCAAGATGGCTCTTTGGCTGGCACCGGGTAAGGCTTCTTCCACATAGCCGGGGCAGCTCAGTCATCTCACCTCTGACATCTGCCTGCTTCCACAGAGAACTGGGTTCAAAGTACTCATTCATGAATTGTTTTGTCAGGGGACTGGATGCATTTGGTCGAGTTTGGGACCTGCGCACAGGACGTTGTATCATGTTCCTAGAAGGTCACCTGAAGGAAATATATGGAATAAATTTCTCCCCCAATGGGTAAATAAGCTCACAAAATGAGGGGTGCACTGGGTTGTTGGTCAGAAAGTGCTCTGTGTTTCTCACTTCATCGCTATATCTGATCCACAGCTACCACATTGCAACTGGCAGTGGTGACAACACCTGCAAAGTGTGGGACCTTCGACAGCGACGTTGTGTCTATACCATTCCTGCCCATCAGAACTTAGTGACAGGTGTCAAATTTGAGCGTAAGTTTTCCTTCTGTTGTAAGCCTAACTACAAGACAGACAGACTGCATTTGCGTGGAATGCAGGCCAGGTGTTAGCTTAACTTGAAAGGGGAACATGAGAGAATTTGGACCCTGTTGAAGGAACAAATGATAATTTCCTTCCCTCGACCACCCTTTCAGACAGAACTATGACTGCATACTTCTTGTTGCTAGGAAGTGAAGATTCCTGTGCATATTTTATTTTCCATGGAAGGTCCAAGCACTTAATTCTTAATATTATTCTGCATAGGTTGTCTGTCAGGGAAAGAGGCAAAAGACCCTAATAACGTTATTTGTTTCCCTAAGTCTGTCTGTAGTTGTCCTCTGTTTTGTAGAGGCCTAGTAGACATGCAGATTGGAGTGTTGGCATTGTGTGAATGCTGAAATACCATCTTTTTCAAAATAGTATATTCTAGTAGATTTGGGGACTTCCCAGGTGGCACAGCGGTAAAGAATCCACCTGCCAGTGCACGAGATGCAAGAGGCATGGGTTTGATCCCTGGGTTGGGAAGATCCTCTGGAGGAGAAAATAGCAACCCACTCCAGTATTGATTGCTTTAGATTTTTTTTCCCCCCTCATGTGGCATGTGGGATCTTAGTTTCCCAACCAGGGGTCAAACCCATGCCCCCTGCAGTGGAGGCATGGAGTCTTAACCACTGGGATGCCAGGGAAGTAACCCACTCTAATATTCTTGCCTGGGAAATTCCATGGACAGAGGAGCCTGACGGGCTACAGTCCATGGGGTCACAAAGAGTCGGCCACGACTGAGCACACACCTGGCAGATCTGGGTTCTTTTATTTTCTTACACTCTTCTGAATATGTCAATTCCTGAAGTAGTTCCTGTTCTCTTTTGTAGCTATCCATGGGAATTTCTTGCTCACTGGTGCCTATGATAACACAGCCAAGATCTGGACTCACCCAGGCTGGTCCCCTCTGAAGACTCTGGCCGGCCATGAAGGCAAAGTGATGGGCCTAGACATTTCCTCTGATGGGCAGCTCATAGCCACTTGCTCCTACGACAGGACCTTCAAGCTCTGGATGGCTGAGTAGGCGGGACCGTTGAGGAAGGACTCGAGCCTCACTCTCCCTTTAGAGCCATTTTCAAAAGAAAGGAATTGATGTGTTTTGTTCTATCATGTATTTTGCCAACTACCATGTATATAGATCCTCAAAAGAATTGAATTTCTGTCTCAGCACCCACTTGAGGCGAGCAGCCCAGTCCCTGGGAGCTGGTCAACCTCTTCCATGGTTGAAAAATTTTAGTTTTCATCTTCAAGCCCCTCCATGAACTTTGTAGACATTGTTTTTATTAATCTTTTGTTGGAATGTCCTCTTGCTTCCCTCAGAGCACTCAGGATTTTTACTTCTTGAAGCCTGGCTTTCCATTACATGGTACATGTTTCAGGACTCCATGTGACCCAGAGAGCAAGATGGCTGTGCTCTGTGCAGGAAGCCCTCAGGTAGAGAGGCACATCTCACTGTGCGCTGGCTGAGCAGTGCCTGACAGAGCGAACCCTGAGAGTGGAAGGCGAAGACGCAGACCACAGCTGTGTCCCGGGTTACGCAGTAGAGGTTTGACCTCATCCTCTTGAGTTCACTTGGAATGCCAGCTGCATCGGGAAGTTCAGAAGTGAGCATCTGCCTCTTCAGAAGATGTCTTCCATTTTGCTTTGAAGTTTGGCATCCTTTGTGTTACCCCAAAGCTAGGCCATTGTGTCAAGATTCAATGAAATTTTTAGAAAGCAAACATGATGTCTCTGTTGTGCAAGTTCTTTTCTGTTGGTTATTTATATGTACCCTTCATGTGGAGATAACTCTGGAAAAAAAATCCCTAATGGGTATTCCTAAACATAAACTTTTTTTTATTACACATTTGCTACAGAGTAAAATCCTATTTAAAAAACTGTCCTAAAGAATTATTTTGTATAGTGAAGCATTTCCTGAGTCCCAGCCATTGGTCCACAGAGATCCCTTTTCTTAAGTTTGGGATATAACAAATGATCTCAAGTATGGCTTATTCCAGTTCCATCTCCTTAGTAAGCATTCTGTCAGTCATTTATAACCAAGTGGTTGCACATCCTGTGTACCTCTGGAGCTTCTGGATTATCAGCTCTGCCTTCCATTGGGCACTTCATCCTGTGTACCTCTGGGGCTTCTGGATTATCAGCTCTGCCTTCCATTGGGCACTTCACTGTTTTCACTGTCTAACTATTAATGGGCTCTATTTCCTCCATAGTTGTGATGGTTTAGTTGCAAAGTTATATCTGACTCTTGCAACCCTATGGACTAGCCCACCAGGCTCTTCTATCCATGAGATTCTCCTGGCAAGAATACTGGAGTGGGTTGCCATTTCCTCCATAGTTAAGCCATGAAAAATTGTTTTTTTCATAACTACCTTCATAGTGTGTTGAAACTAATAATGAACCTTAATATATTAGCAGGCAGTTTTTAAATATAGTGTGCTCAAGATTTTCTCAAAGTGAAATTTTACTATCATTCAAACTTGTCTTCTTTTTGGGGGGTTCCAAGTGATTTAGAAGTAGCAACTGAGTGAAAATATTTCATCAAAGCCTTTGGCAAAAGAAATGTCTTGTGGAATATACATTTCCTCACTGGAAATATTGTTAGAAAGCCTTTGGCTGAGGAGCGTATGCTAAGTATGGCATTTCATGATACTGGTGAGGTAAACACTACCGCCATCACTTACGAGGACACTTGTGTCTGGACACCGCCAGGCAACACTCAGGCATCTTGTTTAATCCTCACAGTCTCACTAGTTAATTATTCTTGCCTTTTTTACAAACAGAACTGCAGTTCAAAGAAGTAACTTGCTTCAGATTACCTAATTAGTAAGTGGTAGAGTCTGGTCTCTGTGACCTTAGAAGAGGTTTCACAGGACTTGAGTATGTTGGCAAGACTGACGAGACCAAAAAAAAAACCAGTCCAGCCAGCACCGCCTGTTCCCTGTACAAAGCCTGAACTTTTTAACCGCTCTACCTTGTAATTATTTGTTTATTTTTTACTTGCATTTATTTTTTTGGCAGCATTTATCCCCAGACCATTACGTTTTTGTTTCTCCATTTTCTTCTGGGGTATGTTTTTCTTCTGTGCCACCTCCTCTTCCAGTTTAGGAACAATCCCCTTTTTCAGTGAGAATTTCTGTCCTTTTTTCAGTGTGGCAGGGACAGTGAGGGTCATCTCAGTGTGGCAGGGAGAGCTGGATTGGGTGAACCCACCATGAGCTCTGTAAATCCTGCGCCACCTCTCGGGCTTTGTTCACCTGGATGTGCTCAGTGGCCAGAGCATCTGCATCTAAGCCCTTCAGTTCAGCATTGCTCTCTGCATCTTTGAGCATGTACAGTAAAAACTCAGCCCTCTGGACCACCGACCCTGCGTCCAGCCCCCGTTTGGCCTGAGCACACCTACAAACTCTACCATTGTGATGACAGAATGGCATGGCACGCATTCTGTAAAGGGACATCCTTCAGATACTTGGTGGCTTTTCAGATACGCATACCCTAAATGGCCTGGACCGTTTCACAAGTGTTCTTAAAGCGAACACGTGAAGATTTTGAACCTCTTGATTTGTATGATTTTGTGGGGGTTTCTGGGTCAACTGAATAGCAAACCATTTTTAGAAGTCACCTTCTTTCCCCTGGCTGGCAGCGCGGAGGCTGCATGATGCCTGGAGTTACTGGACAAGACGTGAACCAGCAGGAGTCTGTCAGAGCGCTGGCCGCCTTTCTCAAAAAGCCCAGGAAGCTGAAAGTCCCTGAATGGGTGGACACTGTCAAGCTGGCCAAGCATAAAGAGCTCACTTCCTACAATGAGAACTGATTCTACACACGAGCTGCTTCCACTGCACAGCACCTGTACCTCCAGGGGCGCTGGGCTTGGCCCCCCGACCACGATCTCTGGGGGGCGTCAGAGGAATGGCGTCATGCCCAGCCACTTCAGCAGAGGTTCCAAGAGTGTGGCCCATTGGGTCCTCCAAGCCCTGGAGGGGCTGAAAATGGTGTAAAAGGACCAAGATGGGGGCTGCAAACTGACATCTCAGGAAAAAGATCTGGACAGAATCGCCAGACAGGTGGCAGCTGCCAACAAGCAGCATTAGAGCAAACGATGCTGGGTTAAAGAATTGCCTCATTCCTTAAAAAAAAGTCACCTCAGGTCACTTACTGGAAAAGCCTGTTTCACCTTTTATACCACATCACTGCATCTCTTACTCTGACTTCATGCCAAAGGGAGTTAATTTCATCACTTGTACCTGTGAACTTATAAGGAGCCTGCAGTGTTATTCAACAGGAAACTATTTGCATTTTGGGTCAGATGATGCTTTGTTCTGTAGAAGTGTCTTCAGCATTGCAGCATGTCTTAGCATCCCTGACCTCTGAGTACCAACAGCCAGAAACAAAACTCACCCCTGCATTGAAGGACCAAAGATTTCTAAATGTGCTCTAGAAGGATGGCACTGCCCAGTGTTAGAACCATTAATATTAAATGTGAAAACAGAAGATGCTGCAGTGTTATGTATAACCTTCCCTATTCCAAAACACTCAAAGCTGAGTCTTGCTTGGTGAATCAGCCACTCCAAGAGTAGAAGCTCTGTTTTGACTGAAAGGCCTCTACCACATGCTAGCTGGGTGACCTTGAACAAGGCAGCTAAACTTGGGGAGCCTCAGTTTCATCTGTGAAATGGGGTGAGACCTCCTGAACTCGGGAGCAGTAGGCCCTAGTACAGAGGCACGTGTTCCTTCCTGAGCTTCCCCCAGCTCCTCTCTCTGTTCCTCATGGCTCTGAGAACATGAGCTCGTTGCCTAATTTACCCGCCACAAGGTTAAGAAGCAAGAATGTGTAAAGAAATGAAGTCAGTGGGGAGAAGTGTGGAGTTCCAGCTTTAGTGTAATTACCTGATGGCGCAAATGGAGAGGTAGATGCTAGTCCCCTGGCAGGATATGAAGGCGGCTTTCCAATTTCGTAATGGAGAACTTTTCCTTCACAGTGGAGCTTAAGGCTTTGGTGTTGCTAAACATGAAGTCTGCATGTCTTGGCAATTTGGGAATATCTTATACATTAAGACCCATAAGAATTTATAGAAGCTACCTTCATTAAACTCACAAAATGTTATATAGAGCAAATGAAACCAACTCAGTTTCTGGCCTCTGAAAGCTTATTCTACAAATTCCTCCCTCCCCAAAACAAAATGTTGTCATTTTGTGATGGTGTTCTAATTTGCTTTGAGGTGGTTTCAGAGACCTGAGTCACCAGGTAGTATTAAAAGTGGGGAAACAGGGTGGGGGGTCCAGGAAGGGGAACACATGTAAACCCATGGCTGATTCATGTCAATGTATGGCAAAAACTATTACAATATTGTAAAGTAATTAGCCCCCAACTAAAATAAATAAATTTATAAAAAAAAAAAAAAGTGGGGAAACAGAAGTCAGGGTTTTAGATACTGCAGAGGTGGCAACTGGCAGTCAAGCAGCATCCAAATTCTATCCAGTTTTCCTTTGTCCCTAGATGCTGTCATACAAAATAAAAACCAGGGTCCCCTGGCTGTGTCGCCTGGGATGGGAGCTAAGGCTTTTAATCTCTCCCGAGTTTCTGCCTTACCTCCTTTTATTTTTTGGCTGCTCCTCATGGCATGTGGAACCTTAGTTCCCTAGCAGTGGACTCGGGATGTCCTAACCACTGGTCTACCAGAGAATTCCCTGTCTTACTTCTTTTTTTTTTAAACATAATTTTATTTATTTTTGCCTGCACTGGGTCTTCGTTGCTTTGCGAGGCCTTTCTCTAGTTGCAGTGAACGGGGGCTTCTCACTGCAGTGGCTTCTCTTGTTGCCAAGCTCAGGGTCTAGGCACACAGCCTCCATAGTTGCAGCTTAGCTGCTCCTTGGCATGTGGTATCTTACCCGACCAGAGATCAAACCTGTGTCCCCTGCATTGGCAGGCGGATTCTTATGCACTGTGCCACGATGGATGCTCTGTGCCTTACCTCTTAAGGCCGGAATTACAGTGGTAGAAGGAAGGGAATCAGAACTCTACCCTGCACCTACGAGGAGGAATAAGAATCTTTTCCTCCAAATCCCAGATTTCTTTTGATCCACTGACTGGTTTCTTTTCCCTTTAAACTTTTATGCTCTTAACACTCCATAAACCACATACTAACAAGAGGCCATCGTGAACAAGAAGCAACTGAGTGGGCCTGCCCTCCTTATTGATAAGGACTCTGCCACTCCTGGTTAATCCTACCCTTCTCTCCCCCTAGTTCTGACAGAGGACCAGCCAACGGGTTGTTGAATAGTGAATAAATTAATGAATGCAGGCCATTTTTACCGGGACTGGTGGCAAGATAGCCAAAGAGAAAACTGAAAGAAGACAAACACACTTGTTCCCAATTGAAGTTCACTCCCAGATTTTTTTTAGCAACAAATAGTAAAAAGAGCAACTCAAAAAACAAAACAAAACAAAAATTGTGAACTGAGTTCAAAGCAGCTCCAGTAAGAAATGCAACCTGCTATTTGGGCTGGACAGGTTCCTGGGTACCCTCATCCAGCCTTTTGGCACAACTTGCTTCTGGCTCTATAATTACAGGTCTGCTTCTCTACCCTTCCGTGAACCACAGTTCACACCCAGAGGTCTCTTCACATCTTCCCCCGGTCCGTTACCTTTCAGAGGTTCTCATTATAGTAGGACTCTGTTGCTAGAAGCAGATGCACAGCCTAGCCGACCCCCGGATTGTAAAAATGAACAATACTACGAAGGAAGGCCAACCCCAAGTGGCACTCCGCAGTCCCCATACCCAGCAGCAGCCAGGAAGGGTTTGGTTCTTCGTCTGGAACAGACGATCACCCCACCCCCCAGAAAAATCGTCTGGTGCAAAAGAGGGAGAAGATGAACAACCCGGTACCGCAGAGGATGACCGCCATCATGTAGGCAAAGATCCGGAAGTGCGGGTTGCGGAAACACTCCCGCAGAGAAGAATGGCTGGGGATGGGGATTGGCCTGGCGCTAGGGCCCACGTCCTGTGGGTGCCCAGCCTGACTCCCAGGCTCAGGGCCCAGGTCCAGCGTGTAGACCCGGGGCTGGCGCAGGAAGTAGCGGCTCTTGGGCTGGTCCTTGAGACAGAGCTGGTGGCCTTCCAGGATGATGTGGTGGGGCTCCAGGCGGAGCAGGGTGAGCACGGCGGTATCCGTGGGCAAGTCAGTGACAGGCTGTCCGGAGGCCAGCATGGTGGGGTGGCGACACAGCGGGCACAGCAAGCGGCGCTGCGTCGGAGTCACCAGGCTGATGTGGGCCAGGCATTCCACGCAGAAGGAGTGGCAGCAGTCCAGCACTTTGGGGGTGTGGAATGTGTTGTTGAAGGGGTTCCAGCAGACAGGGCACTCGGGCTCCCGGCCCTGCTGCTCTGCCATCCTCAGACCAGACACTGGGGGGTCTGACAGGAGACGTCCTGGCAGAAAAGGAGCAAAGGAACACCCCTTAATCTCCGTGCCCGTGCTTGGCCCTAGGCTGTGTCTTAAGGGTTGTTGAAAGGCATTATCACCCACATTTATTTCGCAGATGAAACTGAAACTTACATTCAAAAAGATGAAGTGAAATGAGCTTATCTATAAAACTGAAGTAGATGTAGAAACAAACTTGTGGTTCTGAGGGGGTAGGCGGGGAAGGGATAAATTGAGAGATCAGGACTGACATGTACACAGTACTATATATAAAATAAATAACTAATAAGGACCTATTGTATAGCACAGGGAACTCTACTCAGTACTCTGTAATGACCTATATGGGAAAAGAATGTAAATAACAGTGGATATATGGAAAGTTATGACCAACCTAGACAACATATTAAAAAGCAGAGACATTACTTTGTCAACAAAGGTCCTTCTAGTCAAGGCTATGGTTTTTCCAGTAGTCATGTATGGATGTAAAAGTTGGACTATAAAGAAAGCTGAGCTCCAAAGAATTGATGCTTTTGAACTGTGGTGTTGGAGAAGACTCTTGAGAGTCCCTTGGACTGCAAGGAGATCCAACCAGTCCATCCTAAAGGAGATCAGTCCTGGGTGTTCACTGGAAGGACTGATGTTGAAGCTGAAACTCTAATACTTTGGCCACCTCATGCGAAGAGCTGACTCATTGGAAAAGACCCTGATGCTGGGAAAGATTGAGGGCAGGAGGAGAAGGAGACGACAGAGGATGAGATGGTTGGATGGCATCCCTGACTCAATGGACATGAGTTTGGGTAAACTCTGGGAGTTGGTGATGGACAGGGAGGCCTGGCATGCTGCGGTTCATGGGGTCGCAAAGAGTCAGACACGACTGAGTGACTGAACTGAACTGAACTGAATATGTATAACTGATTCACTTTGCTGTACACTTGAAACTAACACAACATTGTAAATCAACTATATGCCAATAATTAAAAAAAAAAAAAAAGCGATTGTTCCAGATCACCAGGTTCCTAAGCCTGGTGCTCCGGCAGCATCCCCTCTGCTGGGCAAAGGCCTGAGCCACCCCAGCATCATTGAGCTCACACTGGAGGAGACAGCTCTCCAGCCTTGAAACCAGATTAAAATGCTCCCTGTGCTGCATGGGATTGCCCTTGGTTTCCTGGACTCCAGGGAGAGGGAGAGGAACCACAGACAGTGCTTCCTGTGCTGAGTGTGCTAAGTCACTTCAGTCCTGTCCGATTCTTCGCAACCCCATGGACAGTGGCCCACCAGGCTCCTCTCTCCATGGGATTCTTCAGGCAAGAATACTGGAGTGGGTTGCCATGCCCTCCTCCAGGGGATCTTCCTGGAGGATGAATATTTCCCTACCGGCTATCTCACATCCCTGGCTAGGGCAGAGATGGGCTTTGCCAATACCTGGTCTACCCCTCCTCTGGGGACAGATGCCAGGCCCTCCCTTCCTCATCCCCTTGGGCTGCAGGGCCAATCCCCGCAATCCATGGGCCCAGTCTTTGTGCAGGGCGCCATGCTGGCCTGGCAAAGGGACCTCTGTGAAGGCTTTTCCCTTTGACCTGAAATCATAGCCAGGCTCTTCCCCCCCGCCGGCTCCCAGATCAGCCCTTCCAGAGCCCTCTCCCAAGATCTGGTCTCCCCTGGCTCCTCCTCCATCCGTTTGTCTTAGAAACCCTCAAAGCACCCACCTGGGCTTTCTTGGCACTAGGGTAGTAAGGCAGACTGCCCTGGAAGATCGGAGGCTCCAGTCTTTTCCTCTCCAGTATCCACGAAGCCTTTGGAGACTGCCTTCTTGCCACCAACCCCGGGGCCCGTCTCCATGGCAGCGCGCACACAGTACCTGCAGCTGCCAGGTGGCCCAGGCTGCAGCCTCTGGAGCGCACCTGCCTGCAGCCAAGGCCAGAGTGTCAGGTGGGGAGGTGGGGGACCAGCGTTCCACTGGGGCGTGGCAAACAACCAACCCTGGAAGCCAAGGATCTGCGAGATTGTGGGCGGTCTCCTCAAGGCCTGGGATCCCTGGCCTGGAAAGGCAGGGGTGGCAATTTCCTTTTTCTAGATTGTGGAGAGGGCAAATGAGCCTTCTGGGCTTCCTCTCTCCTGGGCCCTCATTTCTTTTCTAAAATGGCTGAAACCTCCTTCTCACACAAAGGGGCTGCCAGCCCTGCTCTTCAATTGCTATGAAATTCACTTGCTGCCCTGCCTAAAGTCTCTGACTACTCTCTCAGTATCAGATTCAGCAAGTGCCCTCCTGATCACTTAATGGGCCCAAGGAGCTACACCCAGAACATGCAGGCCTCGCTCCTCCTTTGTTCTTAGAACACAGATGGTCAGCCGGCAGGCACTGACTACTGAGTTGAGTCCCAAGACTTGACCCTCCCACCACCCTGGGGACTTCAAAGGGGGAGTCATGGAGGAGGAGCAGCACTCCAGCCCCACGTCTGTATTTCAGCTGGAAACACTTGGCTTTCCTCATATTAATCATTTGAACAAACTGAAGATTTGAGCTTCTGAGGAAAAAAAAAAGTTTAAAAACCTCTTGTCCAACCTAAGCCCTCACTTTGCTGATGTGTGTGTGTGTGTGTGTGTGCGCACGCTCAGTCATGTCCAAGCCTATGGACTGTAGCCTGCCAGGTTCCTCTATCCATAGTTTTCCCCAGGCAAGAATACTGGACTGGATTGCCATTTCCTTCTCCAGGGGATCTTCCCAACCTAGGGATCAAACCCGTGTATCCTGTGTCTTCTGCATTGGCAGGTGGATTCTTTTATCTCTGTCGCCACCTGGGGAGCCCTTTAGTCTCCCCCAGTGTCACCCATGGGCTTCCCTCATAGCTAAGTGGGTAAAGATCTGCTTGCAATGCAGGAGACCCAGGTTCGATCCCCATGTCAGGAAGACCCTCTGGGAAGGAAATGGCAACTCACTCCAGTATTCTTGCCTGGAGAATCCCATGGACAGAGGAGCCTGGTGGGCTACAGTCTATGGGTTCGCAAAGAGTCGGACACGACTGAGTGACCAAACCACCACCGGGGTCACCCACTGGTGACCTCGGGACTTCTAGGCCACCACCAAGTTGCTGTCAGAGAGGCAGAACCCACCATTCGCTTCACCTGCTGGATATGTGTTACTGACCAGATAGTGAGAGTTTGCATTTCACTAGAGAGTTCTAGCAGCCATAAATATTCCTCTCATGATAGGAATCCAGGAAGTGTGCAGGGGGGATTTGGGGACAGTGAGTCTCCCTTGTGCCCTAAACAGGACATCATCTACCCTGACTGAAATGGCACCTGAAGCAAAACCTGCTTACACTCTCAACCATGGCTTCCTGGTTTCCTGCTAGACCCTAGACCTCTGTCACTGCCTCGTGTAGGGAAGAGGAAGACATGCTGGGGGAGGATGGACTAGCTCTGGCCAAAGCTGGGATAGTTTGCCAAAGATCCCTACCAATGAATGCCTCCTCCTGTGGATCTTTCGTCCATCCTACGAGCAGTCATTGAATTAACGAGAGCTCATCACAGGTCTCGATGGACGTGAGTTTGAGTAAACTCCGGGAGTTGGTGATGGACAGGGAGGCCTGGCGTGCTGCAGTCCATAGGGTTGCAAAGAGTTGGACACGACTGAGCAATTGAACTGAACTGAACATCACAGGTCAGGCACTGTGCTAGACACTTGGTAAATAACGGAACAAAATAGACATAGCTTCTGACCTCACGACATTTGGAGTCTAGTGAGGGAAGGAAACATTTAATGAGTGAGTGATGGGCAATAAATAAACACACAATTTTAACGAATGCTATAAACAAAAAGGAAAGTGAGCTTAGGGGACTGGCTGCTTCAGATGAGATTACCAGAGAGGGGATATGAGAAGAACCCAACCCTGTAGAGGGGAGTAGGAGCATCCCAGCTCAAGAGAACAGCCTGTGCCAAAACTCTAAGGTGAGAAGCAGCTTTGAGGAAGTGAAAGGAGGCTGGGTAACTGAGGTGTAGTGGGCGGGTCTAGATTGGAAAGTGGCTTAGGAAGAATCCTAAGAGAGGACTTAGGAGAATCCTAAGAGAGACTGCCCTGGAGGCTGGGGAAAACATCTGGGTTTTTTATTCTAGGGCTGAGTCTATGTCTGTGTATGCTTGCCGGTGGTGCTGGGGAGTGGGGGCTGACCTGATCCTATTTCTATTTTAAAAACACCATTTCAGCTGCAGAGCAGAAGACAGACTGAAAGGGATGAGTGGAAATGAAAGACCAGATAGGGGCTCTAGCAGTGGTCCACGCTAGGATGGTGGGACTTGATGCAGGTGAGGCGATGGTGGAGAAGGTCAACGGGATGGGCAAAAGATATCTTTGGAGACGGGATCAAATGTACTCTCTGAGAAGCAGTGGACAGCAGAGATTCTAGAACCAGATTGTCAAGGCTATTGATCCACCTCCGAACTACTGCTTATTAGGGCTGTGATTTCAGCTGAATTGCTTAACCTCTCTGTTCTTCCATTTCTTCTGAAAAGGAAGCTAAAAGTGGTGCCTCAGAAGGTAAAGCTCTTAGACAGAACCTGGCACCTGGGAAAGACTGTATATGAGGTGGTTGAATTATCCCTGCAAAGGGATTTGAGAGAGAGAAAGGCTCAAGGAAGACCCTGAGGGCTTCCCAGGTGGTGGTAAAGAATCCGCTGGCCAATGCAGGGGACACGGGTTCGATCCCTGGTCCAGGAAGATCCCGCACGCCACAGAGTAACTAAGCCACCATGCCGTGACTACTGACCCTGTGCTCTAGAGCCTGGGAGCTGAAACTACTGAGCCCAAGTGCCACAGTTACTGAAGCCCTTGTTATCTAGAGCCTGTGCTCTGCAACAAGAAAAGCCACCACAATGAGAAGCCCATGCACCACAACTACAGAGTAGCCCCTGATTGCGACAACAACAGAAAAGTCCCCACAGCAACGAAGACCCACTGCAACCAAAAATAAAATAAAATTAAAAAAGGCTGACTTTGAAGCCATGAAGTTTTCTGCATTGAGCTTTGAGAAGCCCCTGAATTCCAGAGTGTGTCAGAAGCAGACCTTAAAATGTATATAACCTTGATTCAGCAGTCCCCCCTCTGAAAATTTATACTGTGTAAACAATCCAGGTCCTGTGCAAAGATCTGAGCACTGCTCTAATGGTGAAAAATTGAAAACTGCTTCATTATCCAATAGTAGGACACTGATTAAATAAGTTCTCTCCATCCATACAAAGAGACGTTCTGCAGCCTTTAAACAATGTCCTAAAACATCTATTGATACGGAAATACGTTCATGACATGTCATTAGTGAAAAGAACCAGCAGTAAGACCATATTACAGTACAATCTAATTTTCCAATCGATGTGTGCAATGGGAAAAACGCATGGAAAAACAAACAATGGTTTGTCAACAGTGGTTATCTCTGTGGGTAAGAGTATAAGTTTGTTTGTTGGCTTGTTTTTGATTCTATCTGAAAATTCAAACTTTACTGCGCTAAGCTTTTATTACTACCCTTAAAGAACTTCCCTCCCCACAAGCCAGACTTCCATTTTCTGAAGTTCCATGGCTAAATCTGTTAAGGGCTGTGAGGAGGGATGGTTACGGTTGAATCAGCACCTGAGCCCTTATCCGCCATGGTCCCCTCAGGCCTTCGCTGTGGTTTCAGAGTCTGTCTCCAGGAAACAGGGGAGACTGGCCACTTATCCATCTTGGACTCACCCTCAAGCTGGGATATCCCAATACCACCCAAGACATCACCTCCATCTGCGACCCGCTCACTCAGCCAAATATCGGTTGTCTGTAGCATCACCCCAATGCTTTCAACTTGGAGAGAGGAAAGAGGTGAAGAACTAGCATTTTCATAAAACTTCCCAGTTTACAAAGGGCATCAGTTCTGGCCAGGGTCTGAGTGGAGTGACTCCCATCTTGCTGGTATAATGGCCTTTTACAGTTTTTTTCCATTTGCATAGATCATTTGATTCTGTAAAACCACCCTCAGAAGAAAGCAGGATCAAGAGTTGAAAGTATGTAATTTTAGAACCAGACTTCTTTGCTGTGAGGTCTTAGACAAATGGCTTAACCTCTCTGAGCTTTGTTTTCCTCTATGACATAGGCTAATGAACCCACCTCACGAGCTTGCTGTGAGGAATGGATAATGGCTATTATGTGCCCAGCAAAGCATAGCAGATGCTCAATGCGTAATTAACATGACATTTTTACACTCATTTTATCGATGAGAATGTCAAAACTCAGAAAGGTGAATTGACTTGCCCAAGGCTTCACAGCTAAAGAATGGTTGAACTTGAAAGATGATCCCAGGAACCCTGCCTCCCAGGCCGGTGTTCACCCCAGGGACCAACTGCCTCTCCAGAACGCAGGGCCCTGTGACCCTTCCCTCCACGACCCTCCCTGACTCCTTACCTGCTCCTCAGAGCCTCCTCCACCTCCTCCTCCTCCTTGGCTGAGCGGCCCTGCAGCGTGTTCTCTGGGCTCTGCCTTCTCCTGGCGCGCAGTTTCCGGGCAGTTGTGGGCGGGCCTCATTTGCATGGTCTTCAGGAAGCTCTTGGCCAGCTTTCAGCCTCATGTTTTCTTCTTCTTTCCCTCTGATGACTTTGGACAGCCTGAAAGCTCTGGTTTTATCCTCCTCCTGTGAGTCACTCTTGCTTTCTCTCTAAAGGGGTTGAAGTCCACTCGTCTTTGCAGGCCTGTGTTCTGTACCAGCTTGGTCTGCTGCCATCATGTCTGACTGCACCGCCTAGGCTGACACACCGCCTTAGGGGGAGCTGAAGGCCAGGCAGGGTGCTTCTTTGAAGTCACTTCTGCCCCTTGGCCCAGATAGATCCTCCCCTACTCTGAGCCTTACCACCAAATTACAAAGGGCACTTGCAAAATATTAGGAAAAGGCAAATAATGCAAAAGGAAAATGATCAGGGGGAGGATCTTTGAAACCAAAGCCTGAAGAGCCTAGATTCTCAGTCAAGTCAGATTTCTGGGTCGGAGTAAAGTCCTCAATCACAATCCGGACTCTACTTACTATTGATGGAGACTTGAGCAAATTGACTTCTCTAAATATTGGTTTTCTCAGCTGAAAATGAGCATAATAATTTTACCCATTTGATCTGCAGGTTAAATGAGATAATTCGGATAGGGATCATAACACAGTGCCTGGTACACAGTAACATGCAGTAAATGTTAACTATTATGAATGATCAGGCAAATCACAGAAAAAGAAATACAAATGGAATAGACATGTAATTATTCTAACTCATTTATAATTGTTGTTCAGTTGCTAAGTCGTCTCTGACTCTTTGCAACCCCATGGACTGCAGCATGCCAGGCTTCCCTGTCCTTCACCATCTCCTGGAGATTGTCCAAACTCATGTCTGTTGAGTTGGTGATGCCATCCAACCATCTTGTCCTCTGTCAAACCCTTCTCCTCCTGCTTTCAATCTTTCCCAGCATCAGGGTCTTTTCTAATGAGTCAGCTGTTTGGATCAGGTGGCCAAAGTATTGGAGCTTCAGCTTCAGCATCAGTCCTTCCAATGACTATTCAGGACTGATTTCCTTTAGGATTGACTGGTTTGATCTTCTTGCAGTCCAACAGACTCTCAAGAGTCTTCTCCAGCACCACAGTTCAAAAGCATCAATTCTTTGGTGCTTAGCTTTCTTTATAGTCCAACTCTCACATCCATACATGATTACTAGAAAAACCATAGCTTTGACTAGACGGACCTTTGTTAGCAAAGTAATGCTTCTGCTTTTTAATATGCTGTCTAGGTTAGTCATAACTTTTCTTCCAAGGAGCAAGTGTCTTTTAATTTCATGGCTGCAGTCACCATCTGTAGTGATTTTGGAGCCCAAGAAAATAAAGTCTGTCACTGTTTTCATTGTTTCCCCATCTATTTGCCATGAAGTGATGGGACCAGATGCCATGACCTTCATTTTTTGAATGTTGAGATTCAAGCCAGCTTTCTCACTCTCCTCATTTATAGTTCATGGAATTCTCCAGGCCAGCCTTTTCCTTCTCCAGGGGATCTTCCCA
This sequence comes from Giraffa tippelskirchi, assembly GCF_054371585.1. Taxonomy (NCBI): domain Eukaryota; kingdom Metazoa; phylum Chordata; class Mammalia; order Artiodactyla; family Giraffidae; genus Giraffa; species Giraffa tippelskirchi. Next base: position 216,855,732 of record NC_137275.1, read on the forward strand.
ACCCAGGGATTGAACCCACGTCTCCCTCATTGCAGGCAGATTCTTCACCAGCTGAGCCACAAGGGAAGCCCCATTTACAATTAGAGAAATTCAAATTTAAATAAGATACTGCTATTTTTCCTATCAGACTGACAAAGATTGAATTAATAATAGCTTAAATGCTACTATTATTAAAAGTAATAGTAGCAGTCTATGTACTTTATTAAATCCTTCTGATCCTTAACAACGAATCCTCCCAGTATTCCCACAAGGCACAATATAGAACACAGAACATCAGTAACTCATCCTTACTCTTCCACAGATAAGGGATCAGAAGCTCAAAGTAGTAAGGGATTTATTTGCCCAAGAGCTCAGGAGAAACAAGTTAAAGAGCTGGGACTGAAAGTGTGACCTGAAATCTGTGCTGTTGCCTCATACTCTCCCCAAATCATGTTCATATGACCTACTTTTTGTTCCCTCTCCTATTCTCTGTACATATGGTTCTCTTCTTTTATTCCTTTTTGTTTTTGTTATTCAGTCGCTAAGTCATGTCCAAGTCTTTGAGACCCCATGGACTGTAGGGGTCCGTTCCTTTACAGACCCTTTAAATTAGGGTTTGGAGAAAAAAACAGAAATGAAAGTATTTGGTGATGTAATCAAATGCCCTAGTTCCCTTAATTTATGTTTTACAATTTTTATTTTAGAATAGGTGACACATTCATGTGTTCAGCACAATGAGAGATCTGATTTGGCAATGGAAATGTTTCTCTCTCAGCTACCTAATTTCCCTAAAAATCAGCATATCATACTATCAGTTTCTTGTGTATCTTTCCCAAGATGCTTTATGAATACACAAGCAAAACTCCTGTTAGAATGTCTATGTACTTCTTTTCCTCCCTTTTACACAAATGTGCATATGGTACATTTTTACATCTTGCTTTTTTCATTTAATGATGTATCTGAGATATCATTCTTTATTAGTGTATAAAGCTGCTGCTGCTGCTAAGTCGCTTCAGTCATGTCCGACTCTGTGCGACCCCATAGACGGCAGCCCACCAGGCTCCCCCGTCCCTGGGATTCTCCAGGCAAGAACACTGGAGTGGGTTGCCATTTCCTTCTCCAACGCATGAAACAGAAAGTGAAAGTGAAGTTGCTCATCGTGTCTGACTCGTAGCAACCCCGCGGACTGTAGCCTACCAGGCTCCTCCATCCATGGGATTTTCCAGGCAAGAGGACTGGAGTGGGCTGCCATTACCTTCTCCGATTGCATAGAGTTTTTTCCTTTTCAAAAAAATAATTTTATTTATTTATTTATCGATTGTGTTGAGTCTTCTTTGCCGCATGAGCTTTTCTCTAGTTATGGCAAGAAGGGGCTACTCTCCAGTTGTGGTGTGCAGGCTTCTCATTGCACTGGCTTCTCTTGTTGCAGAGCACAGGCTCTAGGGCACTCGGGCATCAGTAGTTGAGGCGCTCGGGCTTAGCTGCTCTGTGGTATGTGGGATCTGCCCAGACCAGGGATTGAACCTGTGTCTCCTGCATTGGCAGGCAGATTCGTTACCACTGAGCCACAAGGGAAGCCCCTTCAGTTTTTTAATGGCTGTACTGGATTTCACTGAATGACTGTACCAGAAATTACTTAACCATTCCCTTTATCAAGGTATAGTGAAGGGGAGAACAAGAGACATACCCCTTGGTGTAAGGACACAGAGGGGCAGGAGAAGGATAAGCCTCAAAAGGAGAGGTGGTTCTATTTAGCCAGCATTTATTGTAGTAAACTATTCTTCATAAATTTCACTCACCACTTACAAATGTTCTGGTATGCATTCTTTATACTGAAGTGTTACTACATCACATCTTATTTATTTTAGCAAGTCAGTATATCTTCTGTACTTAATTATAAAAAGTTAGTTTTTGAATTTTATTTGCAAATACATTTTTTTTCCATTTGGCTCTATGGTTTGTTGCCTGTTTAGCTGAATATATAATGTCAACTTATCCTAAGGCTGTCCATGTACTTAATTTACTTAAGTATTAGTCTTAAGTAAAGCGCTCACTGTGTATCAGTTCAGTTCAGTTCAGTCGCTCAGTTGTGTCCTACTCTTTGTGACCCCATGGACTGCCACACGCCAGGCTTCCCTGTCCATCACCAGCTCCCGGAGTTTACTCAAACTCAATGTCCATTGAGTCGGTGATGCCATCCAAACATCTCATCCTCTGTCGTCCCCTTCTCCTCCTGCCTTCATTCTTTCCCATTATCAGTGTCTTTTCTAGCCAGTTCTTTGCATCAGGTGGCCAAAGTATTGGAGTTTCAGCTTCAGCATCAGTCCTTCCAGTGAATATTCAGGACTGATCTCCTTTAGGATGGACTGGTTGGATTTCCTTGCAGTCCAAGGGACTCTCAAGAGTCTTCTCCAACACCACAGTTCAAAAGCATCAATTCTTCAGCACTCAGCTTTCTTTATAGTCCAACTCTCATATCCACACATGACTACTGGAAAAACCATAGCCTTGACTAGATGGACCTTTGTTGGCAAAGTAATGTCTCTGCTTTTTAATATGCTGTCTAGGTTGATCATAGCTTTTCTTCCAAGGAGTAAGCATCTTTTAATTTCATGGCTGCAGTCACCATCTGCAGTGATTTTGGAGCCCCAAATATAAAGTCTGTCACTGTTTCCACTCTTTCCCCATCTATTTGCCATGAAGTGATGGGACCAGATGCCATCTTTTCTGAATGTTGAGTTTTTAAGTTTCACTGTGTATAGGAATTTGTATTTTGGAGGTGCTTTATCTATCTGCAAAGAAAAATTAAGAATTATTAGTACTTTATTATAAAATGTTCCTAGAAGTCTTAATTGTGTTTATTAAAAAACAAAAACAAAAAAAAACTGTAATGTTAGACTTGTATGCCTGGAAGTAATTAAGGTATATCATTACTATAGTTTAAAAGTTGTGCATGATAAGACATATTTTATTTTTACCATATGTTTTTACTGAAAGATCTATTCTCTATCCCAGGGCACTCATATGCTCTTGAGGGCCACAGAGTGGCCACTGTGGGGATCATGGGCCTTGTAGACCATCCCATAGGCACCAACACTAATCTCAGCGATTGGCTCATATCGAAGGGTAGCCATTCTCAAACCAGAGAAGACCCCCGCCCCATGTTGAGAGGTACAGGGGCAGCCTGTTATCAGGGCCCTGAAGTCAGTTCCTGCGGTGCCATACACTTGAGCTCTGTCCTGGGCAAGCAGTTGGATGTTCAGTTCAGTTCAGTTCAGTTCAGTCATTCAGTTGTATCCGACTCTTTGCAGCCCCATGGACTGTAGCTTGCCAGGCTTCCCTGTCCATCACCAACTCCTGGAGCTTTTTCAAACTCATGCCCATGGAGTCGGTGATGCCATCCAACCATCTCATCCTCTGTCGTCCCCTTCTCCTCCTGCCTTCAATCTTTCCCAGCATCAGGGTCTTTTCCAATGAATCAGTTCTTCACATCAGGTAGCCAAAGTATTGGAATTTCAACTTTAGCATCAGTCTTTCCAGTGAATATTCAGGACTGATTTCCTTTAGGATCGACTGGTTTGATCTCCTTGCAGTTGGAGATCAACTATCACCCCTACGGGCCGACTATAGACACATGCCAAAGCTAAAGCCCTAAAGCCGTCCCCTTTACCACCACCCTCACCAAGTGACCAGCTGCCCAACCATTCCCTTATTGATCTAACTCCTTTGTTTTTGTTTTTGGCTGTGCCTCAAGGCATGCAGGATCTTAGTTCCCTCACCAGGGATAGAACCTGGGCCCCCTGCAGTGGAAGCTTGGAATCCTAATCACTGGACCCCAGGGAAATCCCCCTAATCCTTTCATTTTAAATATATAAACATTGGATGGAAAAATAAATGCCAAAATGATTGGAGGATTTAGATAAGCCTAGAATTGTCTGAAAAGTAGTTGTGTTCTTTGGGAAGCATTTTTCCTCTGTCTGATCAGGAGACAGAGGGATGTCTCATGGCTTGACCTGGTGGCCTGGAATTCCCTTTCAGCTCTGGAATGCCCTACTTTCCATTTCTGGTTAACTAAGTTTAGTAAGAATTCAAAACACTGATTAAGCCCAGAAGACCTGGTTTGTATTTGAAAGGTTGGAAGCCATGCTTTCCGGTTTGGCAACTCTTGCAAACCATGAAGTTTATACAATTTGACATAATAATATAATTTCCTGGAAGTATCCAAAAGATATGCGTGATATTGTGATTTATAGTAAGAATTGTATATTTGGCCTTCCTTCTGTTCCTGGTGCAGATTGCTTAAAACCCTTGGAATGTCCTAAGTGATTGAGAACAATAAAGGTGTCTTTGTTATGTTAATGATGTAACTTTCAAAATACCAGAAGATAACCTAAGGATGGGGGCTGGTTGCCAAGGGAATCAACCTTATGATTTCATGTCTGAATTTTCAGTCTGGTCCTTAAACCCTAACTTTTACCTTCCACCTCTTGGGAGGGGAAAGGAACTGGAGATTAAGTTCCATCACCAATGGCCAATGATTTAATTAATTATGGCTGTGTAATGGGGCCTCATAAAAATCCAAAAGGATAGAGTTCAGAGAGCTTCTGGACTGATGAACACATCAAGTGCTAGGAGAATGGTGTGCTTTGAGAGGGTATGTGAGTTTCACAGCCCTTCCCTCATACCTTGTCCTTCCCTCATACCTTGTCCTACGAAACTCCTCCATCTGGCTGTTCATCTGTTGATGTTGTTCAGTCGCTAAGTCACATCTGACTTTGTGACTAAATAAATGGACTATAGAACGCCAGGTTTCCGTCCTTCACTATCTCCCAGAGTTTGCTCAAATTTATGTTCATTGAGTCAGTGATGCCTTCCAACCATCTCATCCTTTGTCACCCTCCTTCTCCTCTTGCCCTCAATCTTTCCCAATCTTTTCCCATGTCTTTTCCAATGAGTCGGCTCTTTGCATCAGGTGGCCAAAGTATCAGAGCTTCAGCTTCAGCATCAGTCAGTCCTTTCAATGAATATTCAGGGTTGATTTCCTTTAGGATTGACTGGTTTGATCTCCTTGCTGTACAAGGGACTCTCAAGGGTCTTCTCCAGCACCAAAGTTCAAAAGCATCAATTCTTTGGGCTCAGCCTTCTTTATGGTCCAACTCTCACATCTGTACATGACTGCTTGAAAAATTATAGCTTTGACTAGATATACATATGCTCATCTATATCCTTCATAATATCCTTTATAATAAGCTGGTAAATGGAAGCAAATATTTCTCAGTCCTGTGAGCTGCTCTAGAAAATTAATCAAACCCAAGGAGGGGGTCAGGGGAACCTCTGATCTATAGCCAATTGGTCAGAAGCACAAGGAACTACGTGGACTTTCAATTGGTATCTGAAGTGTGTGTGGAGGGGAGGCAGTCTCCTGACACTGAACCTATAAGCTGTGGTATCTGATGCTTTCTCCAGGCAGGTAGTGTCAGAACTGAGTTGAACTGTACACCCAGCTGGTGTGAGAACTACAGACACATCAAAATCAGTCACAATTGGAATATATCTATATCTTTTGGTTAAGTGAGGATGTTCATTGCAGTTTTAACTACAAATTAATAAAAAAATAATAATAGAGCCAACCATAGCACATCAGTTAAGTGGAAAATTATACAATCATTTAAAATGATATCATGGAAGAGTTTTTATTGACTTGTGAAAATGGTCACAATATACTATAAATGGAGGGGGCAAAGTGAACCAGTGAAGTTGCTCAGTCGTGTCCAACTCTTTGCGATCCCATGGACTATAGCCTACCAGGCTACAGTCTATCCATGGAATTTTCCAGGCAAGAGTACTGGAGTGGGTTGCCATTTCCTTCTCCAGGGGATCTTCCTGACTGAGGGATCTAACGCAGGTCTCCCACATTGCAGGCAGACGCTTACTGTCTGAACTACCAGGGAAGCCAGTTTACAAAATGTTATATGTGTGAGTCAGATTTTGTAAAACAAAACTTGTAAAGGCTGAAGGCCATGAGACAAAATGTCACAATGGTTATCTCTGCATGCTAGGCTTACAGGTATTGTCATTTTCTTATCTATATTTTTTAAACTTTTATTAATAAATATGTATTACTTTTGATAGGGACAAAGTAAGATAATCAAATAGTTAGCCCAGAAATTTCATTAGGGGATCATTGATACAGAGGGAATTTTAAGGGGCTTTGGAGGACTATAGTAAGTTAATGATCACTTAAGCAATCAGGTTTGATTAATCGTAAAATCAGGTTTGATTAATCATAAAATCAAGTAGGCTTGCGTAGCAACAGAAACTATGTGACAGAAGCATGGCCAAAACAATACAACAATGGTGGCATGAGACCCACATCTTGCCCAGTGAGTTCAGTAAGTTAATGACTCCTAGGACATGCTCTTTGCACACATTAAAAAAAAAAAATTTATGGAAAGGTGACAGTTCAAAGTGAAAGACCTTCATTGTACTGAGAACTGAAGTAATTTTTCCGTAGTGCCAGCTTGACCATGCAGGGACAAGAAAATTCCCCTACCCAACCTGGAGGAGGAGTTGATGATGGAAGTGTGACATCTATTCAAGAATGGGAAAGAAAGCGGTCTTTTTCCCCTCCCCACATTTCCGTTGATTATAAAAGCATAAGTCACTGAGTTGAGGTAGCACCCTCTCACCAACCAATTGTAAACCTCGTAAGAGCCCTATTCTAATAAATCACTTTTTATCTATTACTTTGCCTCTTGCTGAATTCTTTCTGTTCTGAGCCATAAAGGACTGGAGCGGAGCCCCCTAATGGTTTCACTTCTGGAGTAGGGGAATTCACTTGGAAAATAAGTAAGTCTGAGTTTTCTGCAACCAGGGAATCCAGAACTTAAGGAGAAAAGGAAGGCGGGTATGTAAGAAATCAGGGCATTGCAAGCGTTGACACAAAAACATCTCGTCTAACCAAGCCCTTTCCTGGGTCACTTCTTGTCTAGTGAGCAAATGCGCTATCACAATGTCTCTGGGTGGTCGGGGCTAGGGAGTACTTTGCAAACAGTGGAAAATTTTCTGGGGAGATACCCAGGAGAGATAGTGAGGCATCTCAGGAATTTGAGAGTTGAACAAACTTAGTTCATGCTTGGGAAGTGAGGTCAGTCAGCTGGAAAAGCACCTTGTCTAAGCAGTCCGTTGAAACTGGGTGAGTGAAGAGTCATGAGACGTGGTGGAGTCCAGCCAAGATCTAGAGTGGAAGCAGAAGGTGGCATGAACCACGTGGGGAGGAAGAGGCAGCAGAAGGCAGTAAACGGGCAGTGGAGGAGGGAGTAAAGGCGGTAAAGAGGCAGGTTTTTGTCCGGTGATCAGGGTTGAGTGAGACTCCACCCCACCAGGGCAGGGGCAGCTCTCCCTGTGGGGCACCAGGTGGTTGTCACTTGGTGCTTGGCCTTAGGCCCGCCCAGAACCTAGAAGAGTCCCAGGTGCAGAGGCCTCACCTGGAGATTGAGAGGAACGCCAAAGCTCAGGCCCACTCCAGACCTACTAAGTCAGAATCTGCACTTTTACAAGATCCCCAGGGAAATTCAGACACACACACACACACACACACACACACACACACACACACACACACACACACACACACACACACTGGAGTATGAGGAGGACTAATTTAGGGAAAAATTCAGACACACACACACACACACACACACACACACACTGGAGTATGAGGAGGACTAATTTAGGAAAAAATTCAGACACACACACACACACACACACACACACACACACTGGAGTATGAGGAGGACTAATTTAGGAAAAAATTCAGACACACACACACACACACACACACACACACTGGAGTATGAGGAGGACTAATTCAGGAAAAAATTCAGACACACACACACACACACACACACACACACACACTGGAGTATGAGGAGGACTAATTTAGGAAAAAATATCCCCAATACATACTCCTCAACTCATCCTGAGTACATTCATCTTCAGATTCCTGAAGACTTCCATGGACCTGACACCAAGAAGATATTCCAGACAGGGCTGGGTAAATCTCAGCGTGGGAATGGACATCTCCCCTGAGTCTCCTTTGTGTAGCATCTGAATCTGTTTTACAAGCCACAATCCTTATGCAAAACCCTTGGGGGCAGATGTGTTTTAGAATTCAGAATTTTTCATATTTTAGGAACATAATATGATGCACTGACCACATACTAGTGAGATCTGAGGCAGCACACTGTAATAAAATGTACTAATATTCTGCAATTTATTATAGAGTGATAGCTGAAAGGATAAGCACCATCAGGTCAGGTCAATTTTGGCACCAAATTTAATGAGAAAACCTTTGGAGAAAGAAATGGAAACCCACTCCAGTATTCTTGCCTGGAGAATTTCATGGACAGATGAGCCTGGTGGGCTCAATGGGATTGCACAGAGTCGGACATGACTGAGCAACTAACACACTTTGTCTCTAGAGTGTGGGAATTTTAGGATTGTGGCTAAGGATTATGAACTATTTTTTTAAGGATTTTTTTTATGTGGATCATTTTAAAGTCTTTATTGAATTTATTACAATATTGCTTCTGTTTTATTTTTGGCTGCCCCATGCAGCTTGCAGGGTTTGTCATGGTCTGTGTGTGGGCTGGAAATAATTTCCAGACATGAGGTGGAATGAGAGGAGAACAGCATTTATTAGAGCGGGACATGCTGTTAGAACAGTGGATTGGCTCAAGGGAGAGCCGATCAATATTGCTTCCGTTTGATGGTTTGGCTTTTTGGCTGTGATGCAAATGGGATGTTAGTTCCCCTACCAGGGATCAAACCCGCACCCCCTGTATTGGAAGGCAAGGACTTAAACACTGGACCACCATTTTATTTTTAAAATGTACCAGTTGAATAAAGCTAGAAACATTGATTTGCACTATTTCCCAACCTTCATTTACCTCAGACTTAACAGGAACTACACAAGATCTAGATATTCTTTCAAATATAAAGTAGTTCATATAATTACTCTTGCCAAACCGGTCACATCTGGCATTGTATTCCCAGATCAACTCGAGGAGTTCTGTAAGGAGTGATTGGATTTTGAGGAAATTGAGAATTTTTCCCAGCTAACATCAGTTTTTGAAATGTGCAAGCTGAGGCTGGACCCCAGGGCCTCCAGCTCCCAGTCCTGGGCTTTCTGCCCCTCCCTTCATCTGTCTTCCCCTCTCCTCTCTGTCCCCAGGCAGAGGGCTCCTCCTGGGGACACAGGACAGCAGGCCTCCTGCCCATGCTGCCTGGTGTATTTAGAAACTCAAAGCTGCAATTGGACAGTTCTTTCTCCAGCTGGGCTGTGAAGCATCTCATTTTCCAAACCCCTAGACCTTCTGCCACATTGGGGTGGCAGTAATGGCCCCCCGAATCTCCTTGGTATGAGTTGGGGTGGGCACAGCCAGGTAAGACCTCACACTTACTCTGAAACCTTTCCTCACGTGACCCCTGCCAGAAAGACAGTGGCAAAGAGTTGCAAGAGGCTTTTTGTACAAGGAAGGGGCAGGGGAGTTTCCAGGAAGGTCTCAAAAGCCTTCTCCAAATGCCCAGAGAGAGATGGCCAAAGTCCATCTCTGCTCTTGGAGTGCTCAGTGGGGAGCACTGGTAAAGGGACCCTCTCACGGGGCTGTCAATCAAAACCAGGAAGCCGGGCCCCGCCCTCCTTGCTGGGTCCACCGGGCCTCATGGTCTGCGCTCTTTTCTGTGGCCCTTTCTCATTGGTTTGCCTCTACATCTGTTTCCCTTCTCTCATGGGAATTTACTCTTTAACTTCTATTGTAATACATGTCCAATATGGAAAAATTAGGTGGCTCAGATGAATAATGATACGATACTCAGGAACAATGCTAGGCACTATTTCAGGGGCTCTACCTGAATCTGTGACATTTCTGATGACACTCTGTGAGCAGGTGTTACCATCATATAATCTCCATTTCACAGGTGAAGGCACTGAGACACAGGTAAGTCCCTAGCCCCAGGTCCGTGAGGCTAAGAGGAGGCTGCTGCTGCTGCTGCTAAGTCGCTTCAGTCGTGTCCGACTCTGTGCAACCCACCAGGCTCCTCCGTCCATGAGATTTTCCAGGCAAGAGTCCTGGACTGGGTTGCCATTGCCTTCTCTGAAGAGGAGGCTGACTGGGATCCAAACCAGGCATTGTGGTACTGGAGTCCACCCCCTAAACCCAGGTCACATCCCGCCCATAAGGAGAAAATAAACTCACCCAAAATCCTATACACAGAAGTGACCACCAAGACATTTGGGTATATAGCCTTTCGGTATTTTAAATATAAAATTTTTTTCATAAATTATTGTAAAATAAGTGCTTCCCTTGTAGCTCAGTTGGTACAAAATCTGCCTGCAATGTAGAAGACCCACGTTTGATTCCTGGGTTGGGACGATCCCCTGGAGAAGGAAATGGCAACCCACTCCAGTATTCTGGCCTGGAGAAACCCATGGACAGAGGAGCCTGGCAGGCTACAGTCCATGGGGTCACAAGAGTCAGACATGACTTAGCAACTAAACAACCACCATTGTAAAATGTCTTACTGTATGCACTGTTTTGTAGTCTTTCTACTTATTTTTCCACATCATGACACATTCTACAACTTTTTCTTCAAAATGAAAATAGTCTTTTTTATCATAAAAGTGACAGAAGAATTAAATTTATGTGTTTGCTTGTAGTGTATGTGTGAAATGTCTCTGAAAGGGTTCTGCAGATGCTGGAACACTGGTTACCTCTGGAGGGAGCCAGATGGAAGGCAGACGTGATGAGGAGACTGCTGTGTATGTAACCTCTTGTACTTTTGACTGTGACTATATAAATGTATTATTGATTTCAAAAATAATTAAACTTTAAAAATGAAACTGATTCATCCTCATTATAAAAAAATATAGGCATAAAGTAGAAAATAAATTCATCTTTAAGCTCAATACCCAGAGATAACACTGTTAACATTTTTGCTCTATTTCTTTCAGAACTTCATCTATGAATGTATAGACATATATGCAGATATATTTTTACCAAAATAGGATGAGGCTGTATGGGGCTGTTTTGTCACCTGTGTTTTTCACTTAGGGTGAATCATGGACAACGTTCCATGCAGCCTCATTTTAAATGTCAGCAAGGTTATTAGTCATGTAAAGGTGGTCGGTTTCCAAAGGACTATTTCTGGATGGACTGAGTTCAGCACCTAGATATGCAGTGCTAGTTGATACCAGGGTTATTTTATTAGGACACTCAGATGAAATTATGGTTTTGAAAGTGGTTTGTAAAGTATAGAGCATGTAAGATTCTGTTTTAAATTCTGGCCTCTTAACTGGCAGTGTCAGGAAGAATGGTAGAATCAAAACCAGTTGGTCCAGCTTCTTTCTAATGTTGGCTCACGGAGCTGACACTTCCCTAGTGCAGTCTTCATTTACACGCTCATTTACTTTTTTATATTTTGAGTCTTAGCTGGCGGCATGTGGGATCTAGTTCCCTCATCAGGGATTAAACCTGCATTGGGGGTGCAGTCTTAGCCACTGGACCACCCGCTAAGTCCCTGCACTCATCTTTAAAGCTGAAGAGTTTTAAGGAAAGTTTAAGAGCACAAAGTGTTAGCAAGGATATGGGACTGAAACTCTGCTAAATGTCTTACAGCTGGTGGGAATGTGAACTGGGGCAAACTTTTTGGAAAAGAAGTGGTATCTACTAAAGCTGATCATGTGAGATACCCTACGGCTCAGAAAGGCCTCTGCTGGTTATACAGTGAACACAAATGCAAGCAGATTCCATCACATGACTTATTAATAGAATGTTCATAGCAGCACTATTTATAAGCATCCCAAACTAAAAACTTCCCATATGCCCATCACTAGTTAAGTGGATAAATTACAATGTTGTCACACAATACAATACTATCCAACAATATGAATCTATCTCACAAACATGTTGAACCAAAGAAACTTGGCTAATGATTAGAGCACAAACTGTTTCACTTAGCTCTACTACTACAAAACAAACTGTTCCCACACTTAGCATCTTTAAAGAACTGATTGAGTGGCTAGTTGTCCAGTTTCTCTTCTGTGGCTGCATTTGGCTCTGGGTTTGGCAGGGCTGGAAGGTCCAAGGAGACCTTGTTCACCTGTGTGGTGGTTCTAGGTTCTCTTCCACAGGGCCTCGGTCACCTCCCTGATACGGAAGCCACGGAGCAAGTTCCAAGAGGGTGAAAGTGAAGCTGCAAGCTCTAAGGCCAAACTTCAGACTTGCATAGCATTTGTTCCTCTGTATTCTGTCGGTTAGCCAAGTCAAAGGCCATCGCAGATTCAAGGGGTGGTAAATACAGACTCCATCTATTAATGATAATAGATCACCATTATTGCCAAATTCAGAATAGTATTGCCAAATTCAGAACAGTATTCCCAAATTCAGACTTAAATTGAAGAAAGTAGGGAAAACCACTAGACCATTCAAGTATGAACTAAATCAAATCCCTCTTGATTATACAGTAGAAGTGACAAATAGACTCAAGGGATTAGATCAGATAGACAGAGTGCCTGAAGAACTATGGACGGAGGCTCGTGACATTGTATAGGAGGCAAGGATCAAGACCATCCCCAAGGAAAAGAATGAAAAAGGCAAAATGGTTGTCTGAGGAGGCCTTACAAATAGCTATGAAAAGAAGAGAAGTGAAAGGCAAAGGAGAAAAGGAAAGATATACCCATTTGAATGCAGAGTTCCAAAGAATAGCAAGGAGAGATAAGAAAGCCTTCCTCAGTGATCAATGCAAAGAAATAGAGGAAAACAATAGAATGGGAAAGACTAGAGATCTCTTCAAGAAAATTAGAAAATACCAAGGGAACTTTTCATGCAAAGATGGGCACAATAAAGGACTAAAATAGTATGGACCTAACAGAAGCAGACATCACCCTTATGGCAGAAAGTGAAGAACTAAAGAGCCTCTTGATGAAAGTGAAAGAGGAGAGTGAAAAAGTTGGCTTAAAGCTCAATGTTCAGAAAACTAAGATCATGGCATCTGGCCCCATCACTTCATGGGAAATAGATGGGGAAACAGTGGAAACAGTGTCAGACTTTATTTTTGGGGGCTCCAAAATCACTGCTGATGGTGATTGCAGCCATGAAATTAAAAGATGCTTACTCCTTGGAAGGTAGGTTATGGCCAACCTAGATAGCATATTTAAAAGCAGAGACATTACTTTGCCAACAAAAGTTCGTCTAGTCAAGGCTATGGTTTTTCCAGTGGTCATGTATGGATGTGAGAGTTGGATGGTGAAGAAAGCTGAGCATCGCAGAATTGATGCTTGTGAACTGTGGTGTTGGAGAAGACTCTTGAGAGTCCCTTGGATTGGAAGGAGATCCAACCAGTCAATCCTAAAGGAAATCAATCCTGAGTGTTCATTGGAAGGACTGATGTTGAAGCTGAAACTCCAATACTTTGGCCACATCATGCGAAGAACTGACTCATTGGAAAAGACCCTGATGCTGGGAAGGAATGGGGGCAGGAGGAGAAGGGGATGACAGAGGATGAGATGGTTGGATGGCATCACTGACTTGATGGACATGGGTTTGGGTAGACTCCAGGAGTTGGTGATGGACAGGGAGGCCTGGCGTGCTGCGGTTCACGGGGTCGCAAAGAGTCAGACACAACTGAGCGACTGAACTGAACTGAACTGAACAGAAGCAGAAGATATTAAGAAGAGGTGGCAAGAATACACAGAAGAACTATACAAAAAAGATCTTCATGACCCAGATAACCACAATGGAGTGATCACTGGACTAGAGTCAGACATCCTGGAATGTGTAGTCAAGTGGAGGTGGTAGAATTCCAGTTGAGTTATTTCAAATCCTGAAAGATGATGCTGTGAAAGTGCTGCACTCAATGTGCCAGCAAATTTGGAAAACTCAGCAGTGGCCACAGGACTGGAAAAGGTCAGTTTTCATTCCAATCCCAAAAAATGGCAATGCCAAAGAATGCTCAAACTACCACACAATTGCACTCATCTCACACCCTAACAAAGGAATGCTCAAAATTCTCTAAGCCAGGCTTCAACAGTATGTGAATCATGAACTTCCAGATGTTCAAGCTGGATTTAGAAAAGGCAGAGGAACCAGAGCTCAAACTGCCAACATCCGTTGGATCATCGAAAAAGCAAGAAAATTCCAGAAAAACATCTACTTGTGCTTTATTGACTATGCCAAAGCCTTAAACTATGTGGATCACAACAAACTGTGGAAAATTCTTAAAGAGATGGGAATACCAGACCACCTGACCTGCCTCCTGAGAAATGTGTACGCAGGTCAGGAAGCAACAGTTAGAACTGGACATGGAACAACAGACTGGCTCCAAATAGGGAAACGAGTACGTCAAGGCTGTATATTGTCACCCTGCTTATTTATCTTATATGCAGAGTACATCATGAGAAATGCTGGGCTGGATGAAGCACACGCTGGAATCAAGATTGCCGGCAGAAACATCAATACCCTCAGATATGCAGATGACACCACACTTAGGGAAAAAAGCAAAGAAGAATTAAAGAGCCTCTTGAAGAAAGTGAAAGAGGAGAGTGAAAACGTTGGCTTAAAACTCAACATTCAGTAGACTAACATCATAGTATCTGGTCCCATCACTTCATGGCAAATAGATGGGGAAACAGTGGAAACAGTGACAGACTTTATTTTTGGGGGCTCCAAAATCACTGCAGATGGTGACTACAGCCATGAAATTCAAAGACGCTTGCTCCTTGGAAGAAAAGTTGTGACCAACCTAGACACCATATTAAAAAGCAGAGACATTACTTTGCCAACAAAGGTCTGTCTAGTTAAAGCTATAGTTTTTCCAGTAGTCATGTATGGATGTGAGAGTTGGACTTTAAAGAAAGCTGAGTGCTGAAGAATTGATGCTTTTGAACTGTGGTGTTGAAGAAGACTCTTGAGAGTCTCTTGGACTGCAAGGAGATCCAACCAGTCCATCCTAAAGGAAATCAGTCCTGAATATTCATTGGAAGGACTGATGCTGAAGCTGAAACTCCAATACTTTGGCCACCTGATGGGAAGAACTGACTCATTTGAAAAGGCCCTGATGCTGGGAAAGATTGAAGGCAAGAGGGGAAGGGGATGACAGAGGATGAGATGGTTGGATGGCATCACCGACTCAACGGACATGAGTTTGAATAAACTCCGGGAGTTGGTGATGAACAGGGAGGCCTGGCATGCTGCAGCTATGGGGTTGCAAAGAGTCGGACACGACTGAGCGACTGAACTGAATTGACTGATTAATGATAAGTTACTTGGCAAAGGGTCACACGTACAGGGATGGGAGAAATTTGTGGCCATATCTTCCATCTACTACAATATGATTTTATATCAAATAGAAAAGCAGACAAAACAAATTTACGTTGTGACAAATTCCTGAGCAGATACTACTGGAGGGGAGTATGCGGGAGGCCATCTGGGTCCCTCGATGTATCATACTTGTTCATCTAGGTTACCAGCGTGTGTTCAGTTCATGAAAATTCAACCAGCTGTAAATTTAAGACATTTGAAACTTTGTGATGGCTAAACTTGAGCTGAAAAAATTTAAATATATATACATATATAGTGACTTAAAGAGAATGACATTCTCTTTCAAGTTACAGTCCAGCTAGTCAGGCTGTTGGAACAGATCAGTTCCTGGACGTTATTTGGGGCCCTGGTTCCTCCTTTCTTGCTGTTCCATCCTATCCTTATCCAAACAGCTGAAGCTGTTCCTGGCAGTCTGCATCATACCTAGTGGGAAGGGACCCAGAGAGGAAGTCCTGGAAAAACATGTGCCTTTTGTGCTAATAAGCTGGAAGCTACACACACACATCACTGCCACTCCCAATCCACTGACACCAGCTTATCTCACGGCCATGCCTAGCTGGGAATGCTATGGAAACCCTGTGTCAAGAAGCACCCATTTCAGGAACAAGTAGCACTCTGCTGTGTTTTTAATGATGAAACTGCTCTTTAATAATTATTCTTTCAAAAGACCGATCAGAAAAATCTAAGTTCCTTTTTCTCAGCATTAAAACATTTAAAAAAAAAACAAGTGACTTGAGTTCTATACTTGCAATTCCTGTTTCAAAACGAAGGTCCTTATAGACTGAAAACAATCTCTCTCAATACCAATGTTGAAAACACACATCTGAAGGCACATTTCTGCTGCTGTCCTGAAAGATCAGATACTATTTCTGTTTCCGTGAATGTAAACTCAGAATTCTTCAGGAACCTTCTTTAATAATCATTGTTCAGGAAGTCAGTGACAATGGGGACTTGTCTGATACTATGGGGCTACCAATGATGTTCACTGCATCACAATACTTGCAGGTAGCTATTTTAAAGAAAACACCCTTTTCCAGGTTACTTTTAATCATTTAGAAAAAATAAAGGTCCTCATAAGGTAGTTTAAGCCACCAAAAAAAAAAAACAAATAAATATTTTTAAAAGAAGGTCATTAATAATCACTATGCATTTCCCTTAAATATTAATATATAAATATTTTCAACTTATATAAGTAAATATATGAATTTTAAAAAAATTTCACAATATAATTGGTCAGATTCCAAGGGCTTAAATACTTTCATATAAAAAAGCTGGGCTTTTCTGGCAGTCCAGTGGTTAAGACTCCACAGTTCAACTGCAGGGGACATGGGTTTGATCCCTGGTGAGGGAACTAAGATCCCGAATGCCACGTGTGTGGTATGGCCAAAAAAGAAAAAAAAGTCAACTGTCTTTGGAAGGTTCCCTTATATGATTTTAGAGGAATACCCTCTAAAATGAGATGTTCAATGAACAAATGAATGCGTTAGGGCATATAAGACTGAAAAATCCTGTAAAAATATCTGCATTTATGAATCTATTTTCTACCTAAAATGCACAGATAAGGAATTCTTACATCAAGCAGGTGTAGAGTGTAGGGAAATGATTTAATTGGTAATAGAACTGGGCTTGTCAGAGCCTTTTAATTTTCTCACACACATTCCCTCTAATTCATGTTCCCTGGGACCCCTTCCCAACCCACTCCCTTAGATTCTCTGTCTTCTTCCTAGAAAGAAAGGCTCAGTTGTAGCACTAATAGTTTAAGACTTGCTAGGACTTTCCCTGAGACACCTGTCTACTATTCCCAGGCCCCTTGTCAGGAGGATCTCCTTGGAGCCAAAAAGTTGATAACTGGTCTAGAAAAGATACAAACAATGTCATGGTCTAAGAATTTCTAAAATGGACTTTGTGACATCATGCAGAGGTTAAGGGGTGAGGCAAAGGGCTCCTCCTCTTCCTCCCCATGTGTGTAACCTCAGGCAAAGGACTGCATGTCCCCAGGCCTCAGTTTTCTTATCTGTGATAGGGGACTAGCAGAACCACAGTGGGAATATGTGTGCTGCTGGTGCTCAGTGAGGCAGCTTCCTCTCTCACCACCCACTCTGTCCTTCTAGGGATCAAAGATCTGTAACTTAAGGGACCACAGGGAAGCTGAACAATGACTGAAGGGTTAGAAATCACAATCTAAAGAGAATGGGTAAAGGAGTGGTGAATGTGTCACATGGAAAGGACAGCATTTAGTCTGGGCAGAGAGGGTAGTGAGGAGCTGGGGCTGCCATCTGTAAGCATCCAACAGCTTGCTTGGCATTTAACATTGTCCAATTCTCAAAATAGCCCTGTGAGCAAAGTAGGATTATGAGCTCCATCTTCTAAGTGAGGAAACTGAGGCTTTATAACTTTCCCAAGATCATCCAGCTGAATGGGGAAATGGAGAGTCCAACTCGGGTCTGATGGTTTGCATCAGCTTAAGATGCTCCTCTCCAGTGGCTGGAGACAGCATTTGGGAGCTGGCCCCAAAGAGGAGCAAGAGGCGGACATGGAAGACGGCTGTCAGCCACTGGTATCGGGGACAGGCAGGGGCCAGAGAGGACTCTTTGGGACTCATCAGAAAGGGACTTTCCTGGCCTCAGCTGCCTTATGTGTGGGCTTGCCTGGAGGCAGGAGTGAGTCTACTTTCCCTGGAGGAAGCAGGCTTGTGAGCACCAGGCTCAGACCGATCTCCTGGGGACCACCCAGACGGATGGGAGCACCCTGCTCCTCTTCACCGAGCGGGGCACGGTGGCTGGCGCAGTTGAGTCCATCTTTCTACTTCTTTCTATGTGTTCCATTGTCATTGCAGACATTCCCTTTGCCTCGCTCTGGCCATGTCCCAGGAAGGGTTATATAAAACTAAGTAAAAATATTAAAATACACAGATGAAATTCTTCTTCGCCTTAATCTCTCCATTCCCTTATCCATGGAATGGGTTTGATAATCCATCTAACTCCGGATGAGGCACTGTGGTTGTCAGCTTCTTTGCCTGGCATCTCAGGTCCCCTGATCATGTAGCGCTTGCCCTGGCGGCTGTTGCTTCCTGGCCCTAACTTTGATTCTTCACATTGGGAAGGGGCTGTGATTAGAGCTTAATCTCATGTCTGCAATCCATTTCTTCCATGGAGCTGCACTAACCTTTCCCATCTAGATAACTGTGAGGCAACCAAAACAGTTTCTCTATCTGCTACACTTTTTTCTTTTGTGGAGACAAGGAAAAGTTCAGTTCAGTAGACTCAGACCTGTGTTCTGACTCTCACAGATGGAGGCGTATCACTCTTACACCCACAGGTCATCATTCTGAGCTATAAACTTTTTTTTTAAAGAGAGATACACATTCCATGAACAGAATGCAGTCCACCTCAGAAGGTAAGATGGCCTTGGGAGAAACACTCCACAAAGAGTGTGGGCCATCTCAAAAGGCGAGAGGCCCATAAACTCATTTTTCTTAAAGAGTAGTCTCCAAGCTCACTAAAAACTGTACTTGGATTTAATTTTGATTGAGAACCATATTTGAGTCCATATTTCTAATCTCTGCACCTGACTGTGACTTAAATTGACTTCTAACACTGACATATCTTCCAAGGGAACCTAAGCAAAGAACATCAGCTCCACATCGCCCTCCCCTCAAGAGAACATGAAAAAACACAAAGTCACACTGAGAAAGAAGGGGCCACAGTTTGCTTTTGTCCAGTGAAGGTCTCTTGGCCTCAGAATGCTGCCACTTCCCGCAGTTCCAGCCCTTGGCTGTGGTCCACCCTGAGTAAGTGAATTCCTCTGCTGAAACTCGCACACAATAAGGAGATGGTGTCGGCCACCGCCAGGGAAGTCAAAGGTCCTGATCCATCCAGAGACAAGGTGAAAAGGCAGGCTGGGGACGAAGGGGGAACCAGCACGTTAGACCAAGGATGCCATATCATGAAAGGCAGCGTCTTTGTAAGAAACCTACAGAAATAAAGCACGTGCTATGTATATGCATCTAACCCAGGTAAGAGAAGCACCCGGTGCCTCAGAGGAGCATTCACCAGTGGGGAAGTCAACCCCAGATCTTCAGCACAGGACGTATTCCACCTGGAAGTACACTGGACAACTGGGACCTCACTGCCAGGCCATGTTAAAACGCTGCCCTCGGGCGCCTGCCCAGAGAACAAAGCTCAGGGCAAAAGATAAGGATACGATCTGCAGCCGCGTGCCCCGGGGTCTCACTTTGTCCTTTCAGGACAAAGGCTGACAGGGGACCTGCAGGGCGGTCTGGGGCTGCCGGCTGACCCACTCTCCTCTGTCAGCGTCCTGCAGGCCGCTCTTCTAAGAGCACGAGTGCGCACCTGGCGGGCAGAGCAATGCTTTCACACCAGCTCCTCCCTGGTCTTGAGTTTTGATCCCTGAATCTAGAACAGCTGCTCCTCCCACAAGCCCAGGTCAGGGTACCTGACTGCACTCACTGTGGAAGTCTGGCTTGTGAGCCGCTAGACGTGACCCCACACGTCTGACGGGGGCGACCCTATCCTCTCCTGCTGGGAGCTGAGTTTCTGGGAGATGACTGTTGAAGGGATTTGGCTGAGGGTCTCTAAATGAATGCTAGCCCTGTGTCTGCCAGAGGCCAGTGTCTAGGACAGAATAGTATGGAGGCAGTGGGGTGCTGGTAAACTGGCTTTTTGAAAAGAAAAAAAAAAAACCCTTCATTCACAGCATTTGTCAATTTCCATGAGGTAAATACTCTTGCCATGACCATATTAGATACTGCTGCATATTTAACCATCAGCGAGCAGAAGCTGGCTCCAGCACAGCACCACACGGAGGAAACTGACAGGAGCTTGTTCCCTAAAGCATGTCTTTCTCTGGTGCTTTGCACGACCTTTCTACGATCCCAAACCTTAGCTGCAGAGTCAAGAGAGGGCAGTCTTTCTGAGACTATCCTTACCCCATACCTCACCCCCACCAAACTGAGGCTCTCATTTTAGCCCTTGAAAAGGATTTTTAAAGTGGCAATTCTTATTCTCTTTTCCAGACATTTTGAGCATCACAAGTTAAAACATGATGAGGAACTTCAGGTAGAAAGAATGAAAGAACCAAATACATTTGAGCTTTTAGGAAGGCATCTGTACAACATGATACCAGGGGTTACGTGGTGACAGCTTCTAGCCAGAGGTTGGACAGGAAGTCTGGTCTCTTGATGTCATCTCTTAACCACTATGGGAGTGGACAGTGGCAGGACATGGGTGACTTTGTATATGCTGAGCAATGGAAGAACGAGTTTTAAAGAAACCTGTAGGACTATGTATCTTTGAGAAGCACCAGAGGCAGGCTCCTTACCTCCAGTGTCTTGATTCCAGATCTTCACCTTGCAGTCATGTGATGAGGTAGCAATTGCAGGCATCGAGGCTAAAGCTCTGGGTAGAAAGATACAGGATGCAACGGTCTGGAAGTGCCCCCTGTACTCACAGATCCTGCTCCGTGTCTGCCTTAGGTCCCACAGCTGCAAAGTAATGACAGGGGCTGGCTTGCATACATACTTCCCAGCTTCAGACATGCTTCATTCTCTAGCATCCTCTCCCCAGCCTCGCATGATGCACCTTCTCCCTCAACCCACCTCCTCACACAGACACCCTTATCTTCATCCCTCCCATCCATCCATCCAGTCAGGCAGCGACTATGTCTCAAACAAGCCAGGTTAAAGATGTGCCAGGGGTTGTTGCCTTCTTCATTATCATCATGGTTAGTGAAAGCTCCAAGTCCTGTGGCACGGTGGGACAGAAGGGGGTTGGCCTATTTTCTACGACAGCTCAAGAGCAGCCTTATATCAGCCTCTTGCTCTTGGCATCTGTGGGTCCCATGGGGACCCCACAGTTAGGAACACCTTCTCATAAGTATATACAGGTGCAGACCTTTTGATTTAATACCAAGACACTGACTCTTGGTATAGGAAGACTAGATTCTATAACAAGGGAGATGACAGTTCTGTCAGCCCACTCCTGTTGATACTAATCAGACTACACCTAGAGAATAATGTTCAAAGACAGGACCACATGGAATTGTGTCCAAAAAATAATGAAATCTCTGGACACTGAGTCGCTGTCCAAGGAACAATTGTAGGAGCTGGAAATACAAATGCTTAGCTTGGAGAAGAAATGCTACATCAGAAGCCTGGGACTCAACACCTCAACCTACCACTTATGAGAAGTGTGGTCTTATACAAGAGATTTCAACTTGTCATGCCTCTATTTCCTCATCTGTAAAATGGGAACTATAATAATACCAAACTAGCGAGATTGTCTTAAGGATTAAATGAGATAACGCACATGATGTGCTCAGCCAAGTGCCTTGCACATAATGTCCAATAAAATGGGAGTTGTAGTTGTCCTATTTGGATACTAGATAAACCTTTTAACTAATATTTTACAGTGAGAAATCCAAGGTACTCTGGAGGAGCCAAGGCAATCTATCCTGAAATTAACTGCAAGGAAAGGTATATGGGTTCAGGATGGGGTGGGCCCTTGACCAACACTAGAGCCCCAAACTTCCCAAAGAACTTGAATTCCTTTACTGTGACCACATGCGCAATGGGAACACACTTGATGCTTCAAACAGTTCATCCCCTTTCTAAACTCTACTGGGATCAGGGACATTAGCAGGTGGTTCTGTGTTTAACGCCTTCCTATCTTGACTCCCATCACATTTCTCTTTTCTATGACCAATGCAGAGAGCTTAGACAATGGAGCTTTCTTGAAAGAAGCATCCAGAATGCAAAGGATCACATACAGTATGCACTTGGAATAGGCCTGAGACTTTAGTAGAGCCTGCCTGTGTAGCCCAGGACAGGGAGGAGGCCAGAGGAAGTCATTTCTCAAACACCCGGACCCCGCAGTCTCTCACCGTGGCTTCACAGCCTTCCCCTCCAAAGCCGCTGCTGCAGGAGACACATTTGTGTCCATCCTCACTGACCTCACAGTACGTCTGGATGTGCTGCTTGGCGGAAAATGTATGAGCTACCTGCAGCCCCCGACTGTCCCACAGTCTGAAAGAAATTACGGCAGGGAATGAGTTTGCAGTAAATGTGCTGAAATGCACCTGAAATTGCCTCTGTCAGAACGCTGTGATTTACCTAAAAACAGCAACATGAACCAGATCAATCTCAGAGACGCTAAAGCTGTCAGGAAATAACCAAACTGAATGACATCTGAGTTCTTTCTATTTTGAGATCTAATTAATAGGAATTTAGACCAAGCATCTTAATTGTTCAAGTTAATTTGTTCATTTGGTCCTTTGGGGTACTACTTTCAACAGACGAGAGAGAATAATTCTGTGCCTGTGATTTAACAAAAATTTTTAAAGATACATATCATGATGGAGAGAAGCAGGCATCATTCCAGAGTCAGACACAAAAGATTTATAGGCCTTGGGCAACTGACCCATGGGGTCAATTGGGGACCGTTTTGTTTTACCTCTTGTCTCAATTTTACTTCGTTATCTTCTTCCTACCATTTTCTTTCTTTCTTTTTTTTTTT
This sequence comes from Giraffa tippelskirchi, assembly GCF_054371585.1. Taxonomy (NCBI): domain Eukaryota; kingdom Metazoa; phylum Chordata; class Mammalia; order Artiodactyla; family Giraffidae; genus Giraffa; species Giraffa tippelskirchi. The sequence goes on from NC_137275.1 coordinate 216,878,623, forward strand.
AAATAAATTTATTTATTTTAGTTGGGGGCTAATTACTTTACAATCTTCCTACCATTTTCTAAGAAGAATCTCTTGAGATCCAGTGTTTCTGGTCATGCTTTCTAGTCTAAGAAGGATTCACTTCATTTGACTTCCCTGACGGTGATTCTGAGGGCTGGGTGACTGGGGACACCTGGAGCCCAGTAAGGGCCACTTGAAGGGGTGGGACAAGCAAGCGACTGACCCTGAGGTTAATCTGAACACGTTCCCACAGTCAGGGCTGGCAGAATCAGCTGCTTCTAAAAACCAGCCGGAACAAGCCGGCTTCCTGCCACTCAGCCTCTATCCACGTGATCCGTGGGGCCAGATCAGACACCAGCACTGGCAAAGGGCAGAGGAGTGGAGGCCCTGGGAAAGGCACAGCAATGCGGAGAAGCAGAGTAGGAACAGACTCAAGTGGGCACGGGAACCACAGACCTTCACCAGAAACACCTTCACTGCTGCGCAGTAAGCCCACCTGATGGTTTTATCCTCGGAGGTCTGGAGTATGTAAGGTTCCTGGGGGACCCAGCACAAGTGAGTGACCTGGAAAAAACAAAAGTTGCAAAACTTCTCCACACCATGTCATTCCTCCACTGTAATTTCTGTAAATGTCACTAAATAGCATCTCTGTCATCACTTCTCAAGGATGCTGAGCCTAGCACATCTGACTTAAGAGGGATTTTATGTGGTGCAGAGGCCCACCGGTCATGCTCGACTTGCAGCTTCTAGGTTATCAGCAGCAATGGACCAGGCGTGAGCCCTGAAATGCATGCAGCAGTCTTACAGTGTCTGAAACCCAAACACGGCTGGCCGAGTGGCAGCTAAGGAGAGCAGCCTCTGCTTTCAAGTGGGACCAGTGAAACCCTAACTTGAGGCCTCCTCGGGTTCAGGAAGAGTGTCCTTGTTTCCCTTTATCCCTGTAGCCCCCTGCTGGATAAGCGTGAAACAGTTTTCAAAACAACTCGAGGTAACACGGTTTTCATTTCTTCCAGCATCCTGCACAAATACGGAGGGCATAGGGCAAGCACATCTTGCCACTGGCAGCTGTCTTCAAAACTCGAAAAGATCACGACTAATATCTGACAAGCACTGAAGGACACTGCCATGTCAGGTGATATAATTCTCCACATTTTATAAATGAAGACACCAAGACTTCTAGTAACTTTCTTGGGTTAATACAGCTAAAAAGTGATGTATCCATGCTTTAAACTCAGGTATGACTAACCTCATAGGCAGTGGAGTTGACTTATCAGTCTGCTACCGGAAAACACTGGTCTTCATAAGCAGATCAAATTATACAAATAGCAAAAGGTCATGGTTACTTCTCTGCATAATGTTACATATACTGAACACATGATAAGCATAAACTGTGAGCTTCTGGAGGCCAGGAACCAAGCCGTGGGCCACTAACCCTGCTTCTAGCATAGAGCCTGGCCCACAGAAGATATGGAATAACTATGTTTTGAAGGCATAAGTGAGGACACCATTTAAAACTCCAATATAAACTAGTGGAGTTGTTCTCTGGAGCAGAAGACCTTAGTTAGGGGTGAGCAGTAATTAGGAGCCAAGACTCTAAGGCCTGGTCATTGGGTCGCCAAGTCTCTCTCCTAGGCTCTTTCTCACCCCAGGCTCCCTTCATTGCCCTGCTTTGGACCAAGTTTGAGTTCGTACCAGGTTCCTAGAGACTGAAGCTCTCTCTGCACACTGTCCAGTCCCCACATCCCACAAGAGCAGGGTGTTGTCACGGGAGCCGGTACACAGTTGTGATGAATCTTAGGGAACAACGGCAAGAAGATGGTCCATGAGACGGACTTGGGAGAGGACTTTTCAGAAAGTACCACAGTGCTGGTGTTGGGAAGACATTGGCTTTACTTCACCTGGACTCACGGTCAGTCCAGTGACCACCATGGTGTGGCCAGAGAACTGCTGCCTTGGTTGTGAGGAGTTCTGCAAGTCCCACATCATGACCATCTTATCGCGAGAGGCGCTGAAGAACTGGCTTGATTTGTAAATACACGCTATCTGCTCAAAATAAATAAATAAATAAAAGCTCTAGTGTGCTTGTTTAGACGTTAAAAATGGAAAAAGCCTGGAGATAAAAGTGCTAGAGCCTGCTGTTCGCTCTCAGTCTGGTTCAAAATGCACTGTAGCCGGCAGGTAAATAGAGTCTGTGCTATGTGACTGTTGCCAATACTTAGTCTCATTATGATGGAGTTTGCTTCTGAATTTTTGGTTCATTTAGGTGGACTTCAGAGAGGGGAGTTATATAATCTGACATTCTCTATCATTTTTGCTGGAATCTCAGTCTACTCTGTAATGCTCTTTAACAAATTAATTTTTATTTAACTGTTCCTGGCTTTTAAAAAATTTCCCCAACTAGACTAAAAGTTTCCTCAGTATGGAGAGTTTGTCATTTTCTTACCTAGAGTAAACACTTAGTAAGGCTTCGATACATGACCCTGGTAAGTTAGGACAGGGCAGGGGGAGTTAATCTCAGCTGTTCTTTATTTACTACCTGTGCTGTGCTACCTGCTAAGTCGATCCGGTCATGTCCAACTCTGCAATGCTATGGGCTGTAGCCCACCAGGCTCCTCTGTCTATGGGATAGTTCAGGCAAGAATACTGGAGTGGGTTGCCATGCCCTTCTCCAGGGGATCTTCCCAACCCAGGGATCGGACCCATGTCTCTTACATCTCCTGCTCTGGCAGGTGGGTTAGCGCCACCTGGGAAGCTATGAAGGGCTTAACGATGAAACAAAAACTGTGTCTCCTATACCTGTAACAACAGCTGAGTGAATGGGTTGCTCTGGTGTGAGAGGGGCTTCACACAGTGACATCCAATGAAACCTCTGCATTTTTCCTTAACACTGAAATATTCAACCACTCTTACTACCTAGAGCTACAGGCATTCCTTTCTTCAATTCCAAATTTCCTTGTGATGCTAATCATATGACAATTACCTTGGTGATTTCACGCTCATGTCCTTTGAACCTTTTCACCACATTTCCAGTTCTCCAGTTATAGGCCACAACTGTCTGCAGAGAGTCATTAGAATATTTTAGTTTAACTGATTTTTTTTTGTTTAGCTGAAACAACAAGCCTTTACCTTGTTCTCGACCTAATTTCTCCCTCTCTACCAAGGTTTTATTGTAGTGTCGCGCCTCATGCTCCCCTAGTTTGAGCTCTCGGTCTCTTCCAGAGTCACTGGGCCACTCCGCTGAAGCATCTAGGCCTTAATGACGGGTTTGGGGTAACACTCCCCAGGGGCATCTGGTTTAAGTTGAGGTTCTGGGTGTAGATGCTGAAGGAAAATCTACATGGGATTAGATTTTTTTTCCCTACTTAAAAAAAAAAAAATTTTACCATCTTAATCATTTTTAGGTGTATGGTTAAGTAGTGTTAAAAGTATATTCAAGGAATTCCCTGGTGGTCCAAGGGTTAAGATTCTGCACTTCCAGTGCAGGGGGCATGGGTTTGATCCCTGGCTATTTCAAATCTTAAAAGATGATGCTGTGAAAGTGCTGCACTCAATATGCCAGCAAATTTGGAAAACTCAGCAGTGGCCACAGGACTGGAAAAGGTCAGTTTTCATTCCAATCCCAAAGAAAGGCAATGCCAAAGAATGCTCAAACTACCACACAATTGCACTCATCTCACACGCTAGCAAAGGGATGCTCAAAATTCTCCAAGCCAGGCTTCAGCAATACGTGAACCGTGAACTTCCAGATGTTCAAGCTGGATTTAGAAAAGGCAGAGGAACCAGAGATCAAATTGCCAACATCCATTGGATCATCGAAAAAACAAGAGAGTTCCAGAAAAACATCTATTTCTGCTTTATTGACTATGCCAAAGCCTTTGACTGTGTGGATCACAATAAACCGTGGAAAATTCTTAAAGAGATGGGAATATCAGACCACCTGACCTGCCTCCTGAGAAATCTGTATGCAGGCCAAGAAGCAACAGTTAGAACTGGACGTGGAATGACAGACTGGTTCCAAATAGGGAAAGGAGTATGTCAAGGCTGTATATTGTCACCCTGCTTATTTATCTTATATGCAGAGTACATCATGAGAAATGCTGGACTGGATGAAGCACAAGCTGGAATCAAGATTGCTGGGAGAAATATCAATAACCTCAGATATGCAGATGACACCACTCTTATGGCAGAAAGCAAAGAGGAACTGAAGAGCCTCTTGATGAAAGTGAAAGAGGAGAGTGAAAAACTTGGCTTAAAGCTCAACATTCAGAAAACTAAGATCATGGCATCCGGTCCCATCACTTCATGGTAAACAGATGAGGAAACAGTGACAGACTATTTTTTGGGTTCTGAAATAACTGCAGATGGTGACTGCAGCCATGAAATTCTGACGCTTACTCCTTGGAAGAAAAGTTATGACCAACCTAGACAGCATATTAAAAAGCAGACCTTACTTTGCCAACACAGGTCCATCTAGTCAAAGCTATGGTTTTTCCAGTAGTCATGCATGGATGTGAGAGTTGGACTATAAAGAAAGCTGAGCACCTAAGAACTGGATGTTTTTGAACTGTGGTGTTGGAGAAGGCTCTTGAGAGTCTCTTGGACAGCAAGGAGATCCAATCAGTCCATCCTAAAGGAAATCATTCCTAAATATTCATTGGAAGGATTGATGTTGAAGCTGAAACTCCAATACTTTGGCCACCTGATGGGAAGAACTGACTCATTGGAAAAGACCCTGATGCTGGGAAAGATTGAGGGCAGGAGGAGAAGGGGACGACAGAGGATGAGATGGTTGGATGGCATCACTGATTCAGTGGACATGAGTTTGGGCAAACTCCAGGAGTTGGTGATGGACAGGGAGGCCTGGCGTGCTGCAGTCCATGGGGTAGCAAAGAGTCAGACACGACTGAGCAACTGAACTGAACTGGGGAACTAAGATCTCACATGCTATGTGGCACGGCCAAAAAAATAAAAAGTATATTCACACTGTCATGAAACAGATCATACTTTCTTTTAAAAATATTTATCTATTTATTTGGCTGTGACAGGTCTTAGTTGAGGCATGTGCGATCTTCAATCTTCATTGCAGCACACAGGATCTTTAGTTGCAGCACATGGGATTTAGTTTCCAGACCAGGGCTTGAACCTAGGTCCCCTGTATTACGAGCACAGAGTCTTAGCCACTGGACCACCAGGGAAGTCCCCATACTTTTTCAATTTCAAAAAATCTCATTCACAATCCCATCTGCCAGAAAGAATCATTATGAAAATTTTCTTCCCGTGTTTTTTCCAGGAATATATTTTAGTATTTTGTTGTATTTCTCCCCCTAAACAGGATTCAAAAGCATTCTCTGGCCCAATCTCTGTAGTTCAGTACTATGACCTAGTTAAATCCAGTTTCATAACCTGCAAAACAGAGAGGCTAATCCTTGCACTATCTACCCCTTACAGGTGAGGATCATAGAAATATAATTTCATATGTCTAGATGTTAAAACAAAATGCTGCCAATTAAATGATGTTATTATCAATTTCTAGATGCATCCTGATTTCAGAGGCGTTAAAATGTGGAAACATGCGCATCTTAGAATCAGTGAAATACAGTATGAAAATGGAATCTGAAGATTCTAAATGGCTACTGAAAATCAGAGGTATTATTTATTATGAAAGAATCAGCATTTCTGCTAGCAAGAGCCTAGGTCTGAGTGCTACAACAGATCCAAATAGAGGGAGATAAAGCAACCAGATTTACACTGAAAATGGCAGCAGTCTCAAAGTATGGTAGATATTTTGGCAAAAGAGAGGCATAAAAGAGACTAGAATGTTCCTTTTGCTGATAAATAACTCCTGTGTGCATGCAGGTGTAAAAATGGATAGGCTCAAGTAATACTTGTCATTTATAAAGAGCATGTGGGTGGTCTTGCAGAGTGCTGAGGGTCTTCCCACTTAATCCTCACAACTATCCTGGGTGGTTGGCATTACTACCCCCATTTAATAGATAGGGAGCCTGAAGCTCAAGAAAATGAAAAGACTTGCCCAAAGTAACAGGAAGCAGTGAAGTAGGAATTTAAACCCAGCCTTTTTAACTCTAAAGCACATATTTTTACACTATTCAACTCTGCTGCCAGAAATGCAAAGCCAGCACTTCCTTTTCAAACATCTGCCCTTCTCTGCAATAAGCTGGTTCCCTGGGAAGTACTGCAAACCCCACCTTATCTTTTCCTCCGGAGACACAGAGGTCTGAGTTCAGAGCAGCAACAACAGAGACGGTATCCACGTGAGCCGGGCTATACTCTTGAAAGGCTTTAGTTTGAATCCTCTCTTCGATAAATCCATCTGGCCTGCTAAAGAGAGGATGGACAATGAGGAGCCCCATGGTGTAGGATGCACAGTGGAGCAAGGGGAAGAGAGTGTGGACTACGGGCCAGGCTGAGGAGAAAGAAAGAAAGGGAGGAGAGAAAAGAGACACACTGGCATCATCAGAAATGGCATTATTAACTCTGTAAATGTTCAGAATGAGTGAATGACTGGGATCTGATAAAGGAAGAAACCCAGATTCTTTGCTTACTCTAGAGATGCTTCCCAAAAATGTGGGAATCATCGCCATGGGGCCCCTCACCATGGGGCTGTAGGCACTAGCAACTAAGATGTTTCTTATCCAAAAGGAAACAGACAAAACTGACTGTTCAGGGGGGCATCAACGATGGCTCTGGGTCTTCTCATTTTATAGGAGACAATTGTCATGGGGCACAAAACTAGGGATCCCACCCGAGGGCAGACTGCTGTACCTGTATTTGTAAGTGCTGTGTTTGAATTTGCTCTGCAGTTTCCCCATCACTGCACAGAACCTGCACGAGACTTTCTGGGGAAGAGCTCGTTTCAGATGGCACCTGAGTAGCAGCATCCCTTGTGGCTGCTAGAAGTTGTGTTCCCTGTTTGGTAAAAAGAACACACAGTGTTAACTCTGTGAGTCACAAGAACGATAGGTAGTATGGTTATGCTAAAACCTTTTTTTTTTAAAAAAAAAAAAGACTAACTGTAGGCATTTGGTTTTCCTCCTTTCCCTGCCTCACTCTTATGGCCCTGGGAAGACACCATCCCTCCATATAGCATTTGCAGATAAACAAAAACAAAACTAATTTTAAAAATATTAAGACGCTCCCCAGTAAGTCAAACATAGAATTACTATGTGATCCAACAATTCTACTCCTGGGTATATAGTCCAAAGAATTGAAAACAGGTGTTCAACCCAAAATCTATACATGTCTGTTCAGAGCAGCACTGTTCACAATAGCCAAAAGCTAACAACAAACCAAGTGTCCATCAGTGGATGAATAAACAAAATGTGGTTTATGCATACAATGGAATATTCAGCCATAAAAAGGAATGAAGTACTGGGAATTCCCTGGTGGTCCACTGGTTAGGATTCAGCGCTTTCATTGCCGTGGCCCAAGTTCAATCCCTGGTCGGAAACTGAGATCCCATAAGTTTTGAGGGAAGGCCAAAAAAAAAAACCAAAAACAATCTACACCAGTAAGCTTCTTGGAAAAGAGCTTTAGTTATTCTAAAAGGCTATAACCTTCTTAGCTTGTGGGACTGCTATTAAATACTTTCCAGGGTCATGAGGTTATTCTGTAATAAGAATGAGATGCGGGAGATAGTGACACTAAGTGAGACAATACAGGTAATGACCTGACCAGCAGATCTCAAAGTGTGATCTCAGGACTGCTGGGGATTCCTGAGACCCTTTCAGGGAGTCTGTGAAATCCTTTTTCCAACTATGTCTCTATGTGAGTCCTGACTTTCTTCTTATACTACAATGCAAACAACATACTGCAATAGACTGAATGCAGAAGCAGATATGAGAATCCAACTGTCTTCTGTTTAAGCCAAACAATAAAGAGATTTGCAAAAATGTAAAACAATACCGCTCTCTTCCAATCAAACATTTTTGTGTATTTTCAAAAGTATATTTATTTTTCATAAAATTATTTATGTTTACAGGCAACAACAGGAAAAGGAGTACGTCAAGGCTGTATATTGTCACCCTGCTTATTTAACTTATTTGCAGAGTACATCATGAGAAACGCTGGGCTGGAAGAAACACAAGCTGGAATCAAGATTGCCGGGAAAAATATCAATAACCTCAGATATGCAGATGACACCACTCTTATGGCAGAAAGTAAGGAAGAACTAAAGAGCCTCTTGATGAAAGTGAAAGAGGAGAGTGAAAAAGTTGGCTTAAAGCTCAACATTCAGAAAACTAAGATCATGGCATCCGGTCCCATCACTTCATGGCAAACAGATGAGGAAACAGTGACAGACTATTTTTTTGGGTTCTGAAATAGCTGCAGATGGTGACTGCAGCCATGAAATTCTGCCGCTTACTCCTTGGAAGGAAGGGTATGACCAACCTAGACAGCATATTGAAAAGCAGAGACATTACTCTGCCAACAAAGGTCCGTCTAGTCAAGGCTATGGTTTTTCCAGTGGTCATGCATGGATGTGAGAGTTGGATGGTGAAGAAAGCTGAGCGCCAAAGAATTGATGCTTTTGAACTGTGGTGTTGGAGAAGACTCTTGAGAGTCCCTTGGACTGCAAGGAGATCCAACCAGTCCATACTAAAGGAGATCAGACCTGGTTGTTCATTGGAAGGACTGATGTTGAAGCTGAAACTCCAATACTTTGGCCATCTCATGCGAAGAGTTGACTCATTGGAAAAGACCCTAATGCTGGGAAGGATTGGGGGCAGGAGGAGAAGGGGATGACAGAGGATGAGATGGTTGGATGGCATCACCGACTCAATGGACATGGGTTTGGGTAAACTCTGGGAGTTGGTGATGGACAGGGAGGCCTGGCATGCTGCGATTCATGGGGTTGCAAAGAGTCTAACACGACTGAGCAACTGAACTGAACTGAACATGCAATAAGGTTTATTATTTTTAAAAGAGTTAATATGTAAATATTTTTAAAATGTCTCGGTTTTAATGTTGAGATCAGAATATGTGGCCAGTGTGGACGTCTGATGGGACTGAAGGTACATGACTAGGACCTAATCTCAACTATTCTGGTTAATGTTTGTCTGCTACTCAATTAGCTGTCCCCTGAGATGGCAGAGGGTAGAAGTGGGAGTACCTAGTTGCCATCTCTTCCAGGGCTCTGCTTAAAGAAATTCTAGGAGATGAGTTTCTAATGGGAATGATGAGCCTACCTAGTTCTAAGAAGAATAGTCTATAATGAGAAATAGCAGCTAAAACTCACCAAGTATTCTCCATGCAGGATCTTAGTTCCCAGACCAGGGATCAAACCCAGGCTCCCTGTGGAAGTTGGAAGTCTTAACCATTGGACCACCAGGGAAGTCCCATATCATTACCTTTAAAAAAAACCAGTTTTCCACTCTATGGAGGTCCCTCAAAAAATTATAAATAAGAGTTGCCATGTGATCCCGCAATTCCATTCCTGGGCATATGTATGGAGAAAACTATAATTTGAAAATATAAGTGTACCGTAATGTTCACGGCAGCACTATTTATTTATAATAGCCAAGACATAAAAACAACCTAAATGCCCCCTGACATATGAATGCATAAAGAAGATGTAGTACATATATACACAATGGAATATTAGTCAGCCATAAAAAAGAATGAAATAATGCCATCTGCAGCAGTGTGAATGCAACTAGAGATTATCATACTTAGTGAAGTAAGTCAGAAAGCGGAAGTGATACCATATGTTATCACTTATACATGGAATCTAAAATATGACACAAATGAACATACCTACAAAACAGAAATAGACTCACAGACATAGAGAATGGACTTGTGGTTGCCAAGGGGGCAAGGTGGAGGAATGGACTGGGAGTTTGGGACTAGCAGATGCAAACTATAATATATAGAATGGATAAACAACAAGGTCCTGCTGTATTGCACAGGGAACTATATTCAATATTCTGTGATAAACCATCACGGAAAGGAATATGAAAAAGAATGTGTGTATATATATGTATAACAATCACTTTACTGTATAGCAGAAATAAACACAACATTGTAAATCAACTATACTTCAATAAAATAGATTAAAAAAAACAAAACACTTAAAAAAACAACAAAAAACCCGCCACAGTTTTCCAGAATTTCAGCCTACATTTGAAAGCTGCCAGAATTGACCTCCTGAAAAGAACAGGTAACCAGTGAGAAATGGACTATTTCCTGCCATATCAGTAAACAAAGGATGTCACCATCATCAGGGATCGCAGCCAGACTATGGTGAGCTAGTGAGTCCTGAGGAAACTCAGGATATGAAAACACAGGACTCTGGCCCCAGTATCCTGCACACCAAAGGAATGATTTCAGTGAGCCCAGACTCTTGCATCTTCCCATACATAGAAAAGTGCTAAATTCCCTAACTTGATGCATCTAGTTTTCTGTTTTTGTTTGCTTGTGTGTGTGTGTGGTTTTCTTTAGTTAACAATAATTTTTTGATGTTCAGACTACCTGCCCTTTATTGCAAAACTCCTATATATCCGAGCTCACCTCCTCACCTCCTTGGAATAGTTCTCTTGGGGTTTCTTGAGATGTCGCCTCCCGAGCATGAAGTCCTAAAAATTCCTACCGAATAAAGCGTTAACTCTCAACTGTTAGGTGGTGAATGTTCTCTAAGCTGACAGGAACAGAAGCAAATGCAGCGGAAAGAACACGATGAGTGGCGTCCAGAGCTCTGGGCTCCGGTGCCAGGCCTGCCTCATCTCACCCGTGTCGTGCGTCGGTGAGCCCCTCGACCCTCCGCACTGTGCCTCAGCCTCCCCTCTAACGTATAAGCACGGACACCAGATTCCAAGGTTCCTAGCAGACTATACGCTCCATAAGAAGAGGGGCTCTCATATCCCTCTCTGTTGTAATTCAAGCGACTTGCACAATGTGACAAACACATGTGTTGTGAAATAGCAAACCTAAGAGCTCTTCTAGTTCAGACACTGTAGGGTTCTCTGTAACAAGCACAATTGTTGCCAGATAGAGCAGAGGGTTCCCAGAGGAAGAGAACCAGACGGAACTTCTTTGACATAAGAGAAGCCATTATAGGCCTAGACATGTTGTGATCTAAGCCTGGCCAGAAGGCTCGCTCTTGACCACATCCAAGTGAGTGAAGTCGCTCAGTCGTGTCCGACTCTTTGCGACCCCATGGACTGTAGCCTACCAGACTCCTCTGTCCATGGGATTTTCCAGGCAAGAATACTGGAGTGGGTTGCCATTTCCTTCTCCAGGGAGATGATAAATCAATTGTAAAAATTCCCAGTTCTGGGGCTTCCCTGGAGGGTCAGATGTAAAGAATTCTCCTGTCAATGCAGGAAACACAGGTTTGATCCTTAGTCCAGGAAGATCCTACATGGCATGGAGCAACTAAGCCTGTGCATCACAACTACTGAGCCTGTGCTTTAGAGCCTGGGAGCCACGACTACTGAAGCCCAATAGAGCCTGTGCTTCGCAACGAGAGAAGCTACTACCATGAGAATCCCATACACCGCAAGTAGAGAAAGCCCATGCAGCAACAAAGCCCCAGCAGAGCCAAAATACTAGATAATTTTTAAAATTTTAAAAAAGGACTCCCAGTTCTGTTTCGAAGGTAAAGGATAGCAAGAGGCACATTCTTGAGCTATTTTGCAGGATCCAAACCCCCTCAAACACTCAACCACAAGACTATCTGGTACTTAAGGAATGATGATGCTGACCTCTGCAGACCCTGGTGACTTAATGAACTAAAGCTGTGACTCTGACAACCTGAGTCCCAAATCGATGGTGAACTCTCTTCTACTCAAGCCCCTCATGAATATGCATACATCACCCGAGCCCTTTCATAAATATGCATACACTCTTATCTTAAAGGCTTCCCTGGTGGCACAGACAATAAAGTGTCTGCCTGCAATGTGGGAGACCTGGGTTCAATCCCTGGGTCGGGAAGATCCTCTAGAGAAGGACATGGCAACCCACTCCATGCCTGGAAAATTCCATAGACAAGGAGCCTGGTAGGCTACAGTCCATGGGGTCGCAAAGAGTCGGACACGACTGAGCGACTTCTTTCTTATCTTAAAACTTCCCCAGTTTTGCTGTTCCAAGAGACACAGTTTGGGCAAATATCCCTGTTCTCCCAGCTTGCTGCAAGTACTAAATCCTTCCTTCTTCTCTTTGGTTTGCTTGTGTCTTTTTGGCTTGACACCCACCAAGAGGGGAATCTAGTTTTTCAGTCACCACAAATATGACCCCAGGAAAAACTCCAGGATAGTTTTCAAAAAGCTTGCAATGTTGTACTGTTGTAGTTAGAGAGAGGTTGCCGGGCTTCCTATCTTCCAACCTAACCCATTTTTTAACACTGCCATCAAACTAAGGACAGATGCCACCCACAGATCTAGGTCACTGATGCTATAAATGGATTGGCTCTGCTTAAAACTGATTGAATTTTTAGCTGGTATCTTCCGAGAGCCATACTTCCTATCTGAAGCATATTCATAGGACAATCTAAGGAAAAGAAAATCTTGAGAATTACTTACGCCCAAATCAGTAGGATCTTCTTGGTGAGCTGCTGTATTCAATGCTTTGTAAAATTATCCTTTGGAAAATAGTTCAGGCAGCCACCTCCTAATCTCTGTAATTAGTGAAAAGGCAATTAGATTAATCTCTTCTCTAAGCATATGTTTGCACTGAAAGGAGATTCACAAGGTAAATAAGAAGTTGTTAATTAAAGAGATTGTTAAGTGTCATTTCCCCTCACAAAGATTTATCTTTTGCAAAATTCAAAGATTTTATAACTTGCACATTTCCATAATTAGGGAAACTATACCATAATGTTAATTATACAACTATTCTTAAATATGCAAAATAAGATATATTTATACTCATCATTAGATATTTTTATTTTACTCATAGTAATATTTTCATTCATCAAAAATCTTCAGGAGTGACTGCTTACTTCCAAACTTACTGTTTTTGTGAGAAAGGCAAATTCTCCTGTTTAAAATAATACTTTAAGTAAGAATTTTTAAAATAATACTTTAAGTAGAAAGAGTTTCTCAAAATCGTCACATATAAACTCTTTATTTAAAGATCTGCAGAATATGGGCAGAAACATCATTTGCTCAAAATTCTAACTGGGTAGAGTTCTTAATTTCTAGCCCAGAATTTCCATTATAAACATCTACAAAGAAGAAACAGTTTTACTGCATTTTGACAACTCAATTTTAAGAATTCAAATAAACTCTAATTATTGATTGACAGCATGGCTTATTCTAATTATTAAGAGCAGCACAAAATAGTCAGAATAATATTTCATTAGGTGCATTAGCCTTGAAATGAGGCCTAGGTCTGAATTATAGTTCTGCTTTGTTCGGTCTAGGGCAAGTTCCTGAACCTCTCCTAGTTTCCTATGTGTAAAATAGGATAATAACTCTATCATGCAGCTTCTGTGAAGATTAAAAATAGCATTTAGGGACATCTCTGGTGGTCCAGTGACTAAGACTCTGAGCTCCCAATGCAGAGGGCCAGGGTTCCATCTCTGGTCAGGGAACCAGATCTCACACGCTGCAGCTAAAGATCCTGTGAGCCAAAACTAAGACCCAGAGCAACCAAATAAATTTGCTGTTGTTCTTGGGTAGTAGCGAGGTTGGGTCCGACTCTTTGTGACCCCATGGACTACAACTTGCTAGGCTCCTCTATCCATGGGATTTTCCAGGCAAGAATACTGGAGTGGGTTGCCATTTCCTCCTCCAGGGGATCTTTCTGACCCAGGGATCAAAGACGGGTCTCTTATGTCTCCTGCATTGGCAGGCGGGTTCTTTACCACTAGTGCCACCTGGGAAGTCCCCAACAATATTTGGGTTCTTTAAAACTGTCCAATAACAGATTCTCCAGGTAGCAGTTACTCTGGCCGGTTCCACATATCAGGCCTAGAAATGCTACAGAGGACTTGGGAAACCTGTAATTCAATACAGTTCTCGATGTTTTTGTTGGTTCCAGGTCAAATCAGGCCTAAATCTGAATCCTAGGACCCATTTCTGCCCCAATCTACTTTCCAAAGGCCTTTAAGATCCTCAGTGGTCACTCTATTTTTTAACTTTTATCTTATTTTATTCTTTGGCTTCACCGAGCATCTTGTGGGATCTTAGTACCCTCACCAGAGATCCAACCTGTGCCCCCTGCAGTGGAAGCATGAAACCTTAACCACTGAACTGCCAGGGAAGCCCCTCAATGGTCACATAATTCAGAGAATTCTCTTTTAACTTTCCAGTGCAACATTCCTTGATACACTCCAGCATGTTTCCACCTGTCACTTTCCCTGAAGAAACTGGGACTGGTGGATCAGACGGTAAAGAATCTGCCTGCAATGCACAAGACCCGGGTTTGATCCCAGGTCAGGAAGATCCCCTGGAGAAGGGAATGGCAACACACTTCAGTATTCTTGCCTGGAGAATTCCACAGACAGAGGAGCCTGGGCGGCAGTCCACCCGGCCCCAAAGAGTGACTAACACTTTCACTTTTTTGTCATTTCCGAAGGTCACAAAGGGGTGAAGCTGGGGCACTGGAACTAATTCAGCTGGACTCCTGGTCCACTGTTTATGTAAATGATGATTTCATATCCCCCTTCTTCTCCCCAAATCTCATCTAAACTACACTCTGGAATACCAAGGAATCTAAAACCAAAGCTCAAACAGAAACAAAACCACAGGTAGAAGCAAGTAGGAAATGATCCGATATGATATGACCTTCTAATGGTACAGGTAGGGGAAAGAGAGTCTCAGAGAATAAGAGAGTCTTCCCAAGGTCATATAGGGAATCAGCACTACGTCACAACTCCCAAGGTTGCCCCAAATTGTGGGGACAAACTCTGCGCAGTTTTTCCTTTCAGATCACACAAATGCCCTGCGCCTCTTCTAAGCGTTTGGCCAAAGCTTATTTTTGATGAGGCTGGTGGGTGGGAGTGGATGGAGGGTGTTCACCCAAGACTGGATGTAAGGCCACCCAACCTAAGGCGTGCCCCGGGAACACCCTCCCCTCTTTGGCCAGTCGGGCGGCTTCGGCTCGGAGAGCTCCCCTCCCGTCAGCTGCGCCCTTTCCTCCCGCCTCGGGCTCCATACCCACCGGCGGGCCGGCCGGGCCGGGAGCTGAGGCCCAACGAGGACGCCGAACCCGAGGGCGTCCACAGCCTCCAGGCTCCGCAGCCTCCCGGCGCCTCGGCCCTTAGCAACGAAGTTCGCGTCGCTAGGTCTGGAGTCCTGCGAAAACCCTCCGGGCGCCCTCGCCAGCCGCCGAACCCGGGTTCCGCTCGCCTGGCGTCTTCGGGGGTTGAGCCGAGAGCGCTCCGCCGCCTTCTTACTGCAACAGTGTGTGGACAAGGTTCCAGAAAATAGGATTGATGTGTTCAAGACCACCAATGCCAGAGAATCTGTATAATACAAGGAAACTAGGATCACTGTAATAGCCACGGAGAAAGCACTTAATAAATGTCTTCTTTTTAACTATTCATTCAGATAGGGATGTTGCTTTACTTCGTAGGAGTTTTCCCTGATTCCACTCAGGCAGAGATCCCTCCCTTGTACATTTCTCCAGGTCTCAGATACCACTATTCCTTTCTTTCTTTCATCAAACCTTTACAGCCCAACACCATAGCAAGGAGACCCTGGAGTACTTCTTGAGATCCAGTGGGAAGATGGTTCTAGAAACTAACTACAAGACGGTTTTTGTAGTTGCAGTTGAATTTCTTCTAGATTAGAGTCTTTTCATCTCTCTATTGTACAGAGCACAGGATTTGCTAGTGGCTTGTTGAATGTGTGTTGAATGAATGAACAAATGAATGAACGGCAAGGACCCTAGTCAGCATTTCTTTTGCACCCTAACAGGTGCCTGCTGGAGTGCTGATCTCCCAGCAGAACTGCCTTCAATGAAGACTCGTGCAGTTTCTGAAAGTTAGGTATCTGTGGGATCAGAAGTTGAGATGGTGAGGGAAATTTACCTTCATAGAGTGTCAGGGCTGGCCATGGAGGTCTATCGTCGGACCCAGAGAGGGAATCCCCTCCAAGCCTCTGCATCACAGTTCCTCTAGCCTCTGTTAATGCTCCCTCAGTGACATTCATTACTTTATCAGTCAGTGGTCTGTTGTCAGGAGACTTCCTCCTGACAGGAGCTGGGATCTACCTTCTTGCCATTTACAACATTGATCTTAGTTCAGAGCCGAGGACTCTGCCTAGAAACTTAATCCCTCTTTCTCATAACAGCCTGGCAACTTTCAGCCAGGAGAGACTGATTACTTTGCCTGGGATACTAGGCTAGGCTCAGCGCAGCTACAGAGTTAACTTACCAGATCCCTCCCTGCCTGGTAATATACTCCAGCTCTGAGTTTGCAGACCCCCTGGAAGCTGCCTTGGGTTGAAGGCACCAGAGATTCCCAAACTGGTATCTCTAGCCAGACTTCTCCTTAGATCTGCATATCTACCTGCTTCCTGCCTACTTCCACCTAGATGTCTAAAAGACATTTCACCCTTGACATGACTCACACTGGAAACATTATCTTCCCCCCAAACCTGTTCTTCCTCTTTTCTGAGTACTGGGCACCACCATTCATCAATTACCTAAGCCAAAGGATCTAGGAGTCATTTGTAATTTTACCCTCTCCTCTGTGTTCCAGAACAATCCCCAAGACTTCTCAATTCTGACTCCTAAATATCTGAAAAATAAAAATCTCTCCACTTCTCTCTACCCACCACCCTGCTTCAGGCCAACATCATCCCAGTGTGATAGATTAAAAATGGCCACAAATTCTTTGTAGCTTCTCCTATCAGAGCTGGCCTTGTAACTTGTTGGGTGAGTTTACGCCTCAAAAGGCCAAGTAGTTTCTGCTCTCACCTTCTTGAAACACTGTCACCACAGGAAGAAGCCCAAGCTAGCCTGTTTAACACACACGGCCCATCCAATAGATAGCACCAAATGCCAGCTGTATGACAGAGACTATTTTAATTTAAAAGAATTTTTTCCGTGCACCACATGGCACGTGGGATCTTAGTCATCTGACCAAGAACTGAACTTGTGCCCTCTACCTTGGCAGTGCAGAGTCTTAGCCACTGAACCACCAGGGACATCCCTGAGTGAGGCTATTTTAGACCAACGAGACCCAGCGGAGCAATCACATGACTGCAAACATACAAGCAAACATCAGAAAAACAGCCCAGTTGAGCCCAGCCCAACTTGCCACCCCACAGAACTGTGAGCAAATAAACAGCTGTTATTTTAAGCCGCTAAGCTTTAGGATGGTTTATTATCCACAAAAGATAACTAATATCCAAATTCCTTCATCAGGTTCTATAAGGTTTGGAATATACTTTATCTTTGAATCTCATCTTCCACCTCTACCAGCCATACTATATGCTTCAGTTGTTGAAACCACTTGCAGCTCACTGGCTTATTCAGCTGTCACGTGTGAATCCTTGCACAGGTGTTCCCTCTGTCCAGAGTCCTTACATTGATCACCTGTCTCTGTCTGCCTCGCTATCCTCAGCTTAAAGGCCATCTCCCTCTCTGCCCACAAGTCTTCCCTACCATTCCTCTCTTCCTCCAGACTGAGTTAGCCATCTTTCCTTTGTGCTTGCAAAGCCCCCACACTTGCCACCATCTAGCATAGTTTTTCATTTTCTTGTCTTTCTGACATGATTGGGAGCTCCATGTGGGCAGTGGCTGATTGATCACGCCTGGATCGATTGCTTGTGTTAACACAGCATCTAGCACAGTGCTGCAATAAAACATTCTACTATGATGGTAGTGTTCTGTGTCTTCTCTGTACCATCTCCTAGTCCCCAGCCACTTGTGGTTATTGAGCACCTGCAAGTGGCTAGTGCAAGTGAAGAACTGATTTTTAAATTATATTTAATTCTAACTGTGTGGTGGGGGTGCTCCTTCTGGATGGGTCTGTTCATTAGAAAGCCAGACACTGAGCTTTAAGGTCTGGGTATTCAAGAGTAATTGTCAGGATTTTTTTCCCGCCCTGTTGTTTCTTAGAATTTGTTGGGCTATGAAACACTTATTTCTTCTTTAGAGGAAAAGAAAGTATAGCATTGACTATTTTATGGGTCTTTAACATTTAAAAAAAATTGTCAGATTTTCCTTATAGGTTATGAAGGTCTCTTATGGACTATGAGATAGGCACTAGACAACTATTATTTTGAACCACTTTTTCTTTCCTGTGAATAACATTAAATTTTTTTAAAAATTTTTTATTGAAGTAGAGTTGATTTACAATTTAACTTTAACTTTAAATTTTAGTGCCCATGGTGCTACATTTTTGTGGCTATGGTATTGGGCAGCTCAATTATGCTCATGGAATATTTTTGCCTTGGTTGTATTTTTTCCTTTTTTTCTTTTTAAATAGCCACTTCTGGTCATTTTATTCACTTCTCACTCGCCAAATACTGATGCATCTAAGGACGGAGGTGATCCTTTATGGTGTTCTTTCTCCTGTTTGTATTTCTTTCTTTCTTTTTTTAATCACTGAGTATTTTTGAATAAAAAAACGAGAGCGGAAGTCAGTCATGGACAGCCAATTAGGACACAACATAGAATGCTGTGGGTGTAAGTAAGGCAAATTCACACACTGCCTTTTCCCCCCTGACCTTTTATCCCCTGAGCTTAACGATACCAGTGCCTCTAATTCTGCCTTATATAAATATTGATATAAACCTAGTTTTTGGCTTTTTGCTGCCTTAGCTGGTTATTCTCTCTTGGACTTGTCCAGTTTGATACTGTCTCTCTTCTGAAGTGGGCTGATCCTGAGAGCCTTCTGGAGACAAGACCTGGTCTCATCCAGTCCCTTCTTGGATCTCGTCTGGCCAGAGTGGAGAAGACTGTCTCTGCTCAGAGGCCTAGACTTCACCACACGGCAGCCATGTGGTCTGAGTCCGTCATTCAGCACTGGCAGACGGCCTAGCCCCTCTTAAAGGTGACAGTTGAGGCTGGTTATGCTGTGAATACATCACAGGAGAAAAGAAGCCACAGTGCTGAGAGACTTCTTGCCACTCCTGGAAACCATGCAAGCCCCAGTCAGATGATTTCCAGCCCTGACGTCAGAGACAAGCGGGCAGACAAGGGCCACTGCTAAAGAGCAGGCCTGCAGGATAGTAAAGGCTGGGGATAGTCCTTTTCAACAGAATTTTCTCAGATGTTCACTGCTAAAAAGTTAAAAAAAAAAAAAAAGACCAAAACCAAATATCATAAACAAAAAAGTGAAAAGTTAGATTACAGAGCAGAATGTACAGATAATCCCAGTTTTATAAAAAGAAATACATTCCCACCCATGTCATATAGTAGGAGTTAATCAATATTTTATCATGTGTGTGGGGATCTGTAAAATATACTTGTGGTGCCGTTTCAGAATGTAAATTTGTTACAGGGAAGAACTGACTCCATGTTGGATCTGTTTCTTTTACTTTAACCTTTGCTTCCTCTTGCTTTTGTTCACTAAAAGTATATTGTCCATACATAATGGAGGGGCTTCCCTGGTGACTCAGATGGTAGAGAATCCACCTGCAATGCAAGAGACCCAGGTTTGATCCCTGGGTTGGGAAGATCCCCTGGAGAAGGGAATGGCTACCCACTGCAGTATTCTTGCCTGGAGAATTCCATGGACAGAGGAGCCTGGTGGGTTACAGTCCATGGGGTCGAAAAGAGTTGGACACGACTGATTTGGACCCGACTGAGCGATTAACACACACACAATGGCCTGCCTCAGGAACCCTGCCCTCTGCCTGAATGTTAAACCAAAATGCCTTTGTTCAGGACCCTGTCCATTTGTGGATGGCTACAGGAAGGAAGATATTAACACATCCTCTATCTGAGGCTAGCTATTCCAGGAGATATTTGTAAGATTAATGGTCTTTTTTTTACTTTACCTCCTCACCCTTACTCCCATGTGTAAAAGAACCTGGCATCCAGACCTCGAGATGATGGTTATTTTGAGACATTATTCTGCCATCTTCTTGGTCTGCTGGCTTTCTGAATAAAGTCGTATTCCTTGCTTCAACACCTCATCTATAGACTTATTAGCCAGTCCTCCGTGAGCGGAGTGGTAAAAAGTTGTACAGTGTACAAGCAGTAACAAGTGTACAGTTCTTTGGCAAGGGGAGAGAGCAGAGTTCATGGCATAAAAAGAAATTTTGCCCTTGCTTATCCCTCTGCCTGGAAAGCTTCTTCCCCAGATACTCTCACAGTTTGCTTGCTGTCTTTATCTAGGACACAGTTTCAGTGCTACAGCTCCGAGAGACCTCCTCCTGCATCCTTTCTAGATCAGCACCTCCATCAAGCCTTCTTTCCTGTGATTTGTGAGTCCTTTTCGTCCCTCTTATCACTGACGACATTATATTACATACCCATTTGTTTTATTTGTCCGGGAGAGTAGACTTTGTTCTTCTTTACAGTTGTATCCTCAGTGTCTTAAACACAGCCTGGCACATAGGAAGGTGCTCCATAAATCTGTTAAATGTCAAAGATGTAACAAAGGTTACATTCTTCTCTGTCCCTAGCTCACACTGTCCTGCCTCCGAAAGCCCTCAAGTTCAAGTTCAGCGCTCCCTCCCCCATACCCCCACCAAGCCTCCAGAGGTCACCTTAGAGCTGCAGCTTTCAAACTTTTTTGATCATGACTCTCAGAAAAATATATTCAATCTCCAGTGCTCACACGTGCACATGTATATGTCACTGAAACAACCTAAACACCCTTACTGTGAGCGATGTTTCCTACTTTCTCTCCCCCTCTCTTCCTTTCTTTCTCTTTCTGTTTCACTTTCTTTCTCTCTTTCTTTCTTTGATGCTAGTCTCCGCCCCTTCTTGGTTGGAGACCACGTACCAATGGGTCACCACAGCCTCAGGGCAGTGTTTCTAGGAGTGGTCAGAGGGCTCATTTGTATCCTAGTCTCAGGACAACCACCACAAATGCAGATTCCTGGGTCCAGGCCAGACTTGTAAATGAGAATCTCCCTGGGAAGCCTGTCTGCTTAACCACTCCTCTTCCCTGACCACCTCAGGTGATTCTGTGGTCTGATAAAGCTTGAGAGCCACTTGGGAGATTATGAGTATCCTTACGAGGATCTTTAGGCTTCTTGGGGACAAGTGTTGTGGGGCAGGGCCTCATATGCATTAAGGGAAGGGGTTGATCCTCCAGTTTCAGTCCAGCTCAGCCCCTGAGGGGTGGAACAGATTATCCTAATTTTATAAAAGTAAATCCATTCCCACCTAAGCCCCTTGCACTCTCTAGTCCCTCAGCCTGGGAGCACTTCTGAGAATTTTGTCTCTGCTTTCCCGCCTACAGCCTTCCTAGGGCCACCATAGCTCTAGGGCCACACCCAACAAAGGGGCCCCACTTTCCCCAAGGGCCTCAACCCCTTCTTCCTCCTGCTGCTCTCCCCAGTCTCTCTTTCCTTCACACAAAATCACCTCCTTCTGTTTTCTTTGCTCTTACCATAAGATTCAACGGTCCTCCCCTCCTTCAGCCCTTAGAATAACAACAAAAAATTCTAACCACCGTGTCTATGGTGACCCATTTCTGTCTCCATCCCCAGAAGTATATCCCCAGAAATACTATGATGAGGCCTTCGCCCTTCCACTGAGATGCACTACAAACTTCTTTTGATGCCAGCAATATCACACCCCTTTAGCCCAACAACCTCACACAATTTACATTTCAAAAACTTGCTACAAGTATATTTACAGATCCTCACATGCACAGTAAAACATTAACCCCTAGGGCATGCCATACACCCAAGCTAAGCACTCTGCAGATAATATCTCATTTAATTCTTGAAGCAGCCCTCAGGGATAGATACTATTATCACCCCCATTTTAGAGATGAGATAAGGGAAGCACTAAATAATCTGACCAAGTTTCCATAGCTACAAACTGTCAGCGGTGCAGCTCTGGGGCTGAAGCCTCAGGGGCTGACAGAAGGGAAGGATTCTCATTTCTTCATAAAGCTGTTGCTTAGAGGAGCCTCTGGGTCAAAGTGCCTGAGCCCCAGTGTGAAGCAGGATATAGTGATGTGCCTCTTTAGGATTTTATTCTTACAAGTGTTCAGTTGCTGGACTCGGAATACTGTTTGTCACCCAAGGACTGCCCCTTCTGCCTTTGGCTGATTTCTCTCCTCAGTCCTCAGTCCTCTGCCAAGACTTCCTAAAGTGGAATTTGGGGGTTGGGAAGTTGCACTCTGCCTGTGCACCCAGGAAGATCGGTCTGGATCCCCTGCAGAGGGTTCAATTTGGCCTTAAATTCCTTTATCAAATCCTAAGGAAAAAAGCTCCAAGATAGCTCAGGCATTATTAGCAGTAGTTCCTTCTAGGGATGGATTTTTCATCCAGGTGCTTATCTGCACATTCTATTTCCTTCAATTAAGATGCATTACTTTTTTCAATACTAGTTAAACATTTTTTTTTTTTCAAATTAAGAAAACTTGGATATAACGACTTTGGGGAAATCAGCCTAACACAGATGGGCCTTGGTATGTAATTTAGAAAATATTAATCATATTGACCACAAGTCCAACTGCCTGAATTCCAGTCATATTGCTACCAAAATAATAACTGTGAGCCCTGGGCAAGATCCTTAACCTCCATAAAAATGGGGATCATAGTAGCACTTTGCTTTTACTATTAGCAGGCACTTAGCAATTGCAACCACCGTCTGCGCTCCAGATACTGTTTTGTGTTTTAACTCATTTAATCCTCAGCACAAGTCGGTGAGGTAGTTACCCACGTAACCCCCGTTTTACAAGTGAGACCCAAGGTCGTCAGCCAATAAACAGCTAAATGGGATTTGAGCTCAGACAGCCTGAAACCAGAATCTAGCTTTAAGTTACTTGCTTAAAGTTGCCTGTCAAAAAGAGTTGTTGGGAGTATTACATGATGGGATGCTTGTAAAGCGCTCAGCAAAACTCTGGCACTTAGTAAGTGCTCAATTAACGGCGCTCAACTTCCTACGGTCACGTTAATGTGTTTTATGTTTATTACAAAACAAACACGCGATAAAACACGATTCAGTAAAACATCAAGAAGACTGCTGAAGCGGGCGGGATCTGGCCCGGGTTGGGGCGGGGTGTGGGGCGGGCGCCCACCCGGCGACGGGAGCGGGGCGGGAGGAAGCGGCGCGGCTCGCGCGCGCCGGGCGCTCCGCGGGGCCCCGGGGGAGGAGCCGTGGAGGCCCCGCCCAGCCACCACCTGCGACAGGTGGAGCGCTCGGCGCCCGGCGCTCGGCCATGTCCGCGGAGGGCGCTGGGCAGGGGCCGGGGCCGAAGCCGGGGCCCGAGCCGGGGCCACTCTGCCCCGAACACGGCCGGGCTCTCAACTGGTTCTGCTGTTCCGAGCGACGGCTCGTGTGCGCCGCCTGCACGGGGCTGGGCGGCCGCTGCCGGGGGCACCGCATCCGCCGGGCCGAGAAGCGCGCGGAAGAGCTGCGGGTGAGCGGGCGTGGGCGCCGGAAGAAGGGGGCGCCGTGGTGGGGGGAGGCGCTGGGCGAGACCCGGCAGGGGCCGGGCAGCGGGTCGGGGAGTCGTGGCTCCGCGAGAGGCACCGGCTGTAGAGCGAGGCGGTTGAGGGTGTGGCTTCTGGAGTCCAGCTGACCCCAGTTCGAGTCCCACCTCCATCAGGTCCTCCCTGTGAGTCTCGTAATCTCTGAGCCTCAGTTGTCCTCATTTGTAGTTTGGAGACATTTATTAAAGGTGTTGCTCGGTGGGGCTGGCTTTGGGCAGTGAAGGGCTCCGCTGCTCCAGGTGCCCGGGACAAGGCGTTCCCCGGCTACCGCCCCTTTGGAAACTTGGTAAAACTCGGTCTCTCCTCGTTTCCTAGTCCCTCGACTCAAAGCTCCTCCCCTCATCCACCCTTCAGCCTTCCTGGTGAGGTGATGTCTCTTCCCTTTCAGGATTGGCCTGGACTGTGCTTGAAGCCGGTTTCACTTAGGTAAACGGAGCGGGGCGGGGAGGACGTCAGGAGGTTCCTACTGGAACCCTTCACTTAGGGTTTCTTTCTCACCTCCGCTTCCAGCTTGGCTTCCTGCCACCAACCTCTCCTGAGCTGCTGAGATTGGAGAGTCAAGTCATCATGGGGCTTCCTATCTCCTTCCACCCCACCTTTGGTCCCTGGGGGTTTCTTTGCAATTTGATTAACCTGCTTGATTCTCCCAACCTCTCCCTGGAGGTCTGCGCAGCTGTGACGCCTGAGGGCTCAGACTGGACTGTAATAAACACACCCAACAGGGTGCTGGGGAGAGGGATTCAGTTATCCAACAGCACCTGAAAAGCTCCTGGTGGGTAACAAGTAGGACCACCAAGTTGGTGATGATGAAAATAAGCTTGGATAATGTGGTATAATGAACTGGCACGATGGATAGAAACTTTGCAAGTTCCGAAGCACTTAAATATCCGTCATCTCATCCCATCCAGACCTTTGAAGGTGTGGTCCTACCTGCCTTTAATAGATGAGGGAGCTGAGGCCCAGAACAGGGCAGTAACTTTCTCAAGGTACCTAATGTTCAGGGGCTGGACCAGAGGAGTCATTGACTAGGCCAGAGAAAAACCACCCCTGTTTGTCAGTGGTTGGAGGGAGGAAGTGATGCAAACGAGAGTGAGAACTTAATAAGACCTTTTTAAAAAAGTCACCATCAGGGCTGAATCTGAGTGGTAGAAGGGGTTGAAGCCTGGACCAGGGGAGCAAGCCTGCTACTTGCTTTGGAATGGACTCTGCCTGGGGCAGGGGGCTTTCCCTGAGCCCTCCTAAGGCCCTTAGCATATTCATCTTATTTGCCTGGAGTGGATGTGTCTTGCCTTCTCTCCTTCCAATTTTTGAAAAAAAATTATTTTTAGCTGTTCTGGGTCTTTGATGCTGCTCAGGCTTTTCTCTACTGGTGGCAAGCAGGGGCTACTCTCTAGTGGCGGTGTGCGGGCCTCTCACGGCAGTGGCCTCCTCTGTTGCAGAGCACAGGCTTCAGGGTACATGGACTCAGTAGTTATGGCTCCTGGGCTCCAGAGCACAGGCTCAATGGCTGTGGCACAGGCTTAGCTGCTCCGAGGCATGCAGGATCCTCTCGGACCAGGGATCAAACCGGAGTCTCCTACACGGGCAGGTGGACTCTTCCCCACTGAGCCACAGGGGAAGCCCCCTGCCTCCAATTTTGAGTGAACTGTGGGTTCTTTGCAGACTTCCCTGTCCCACTGGCCAATCAAAGAAATTTTGCCCCAGGGCAGGATTGTTACTAAACTGGGCAAAAACACCACCAGCTCAGCAACCTCTCTGTTACCTTCTGGATACCTGCCCTGTAGCTTTTCAGAAGCTAGTCTCACTTCCCTCAGTTCTGTGGTGTGTGGTGGCCACAGCTTTCTTCCAGTCAACTCATTTCTTTAACTTTGTGCTTGGGCCAGTGAAGTGTAAGACTGATTCCTGATTGTGGAGGGAAGGATTTACAAGAACTGCCTGGAAGAGACAGCTGAGTCGCCCTTGGCAGATGGAACTGGGGCAAAGCTCTTAGGGGAAATGGTGACGGAGCTGCTGCTGGGAAGTGCTCCAGGTGTTACCTGGAGAAGTGGAGTGGCAAAGCTGGGACCTGGCCGTCTCCATGGGCAAGTCACTTCTCTGTGGGCCTCGGCATCTTCATTTCTGAAAACTCTCCCCTGGTCTCAGGGCCGATGCTCACAGCTTCGGGAGCTGTGAACTGCTGAAACTCTTATGGCCAAGGAAGTGGGTGTTCATTCATTCGACAAATACTGAATATTTATTCAGGGCCTTCTATGTATAGAAACTCTCTTCTAGGTAGTAGGACATAGAGAACAAGTTAAAGTCATGATGCTTATGTTCCTGTGGGGAGGACAGCTACCAAAGAAGTAAACAGACTCATGATATACAGTCAGGGAGTGGTAAGTGCAAGGGAGAAAAAAAAGTAATGATATGAGGTGTGGGATGGTCAGGGAAGGCTTCTGAAGAGGTTGACATGGAGTCGAGGAACAAGACATAAGTGGGAGACAGAAGGAGCAACAGGTGCAAAGGCACTGAGGTCAGGACAGGTTTAGTGTATTTATGGAACAGTAAGAAGGCCGACGGAGAAGGCATTGGCACCCCACTCCAGTACTCTTGCCTGGAAAATCCCATGGACAGAGGAGCCTGGTAGGCTACAGTCCATGGGGTCGCTAAGAGTCGGACACGACTGAGCGACTTCACTTTCACTTTTCCCATTCATGCACTGGAGAAGGAAGTGGCAACCCACTCCAGTATTCTTGCCTGGAGAATCCCAGGGATGGTGGAGCCTGGTGGGCTGCCGTCTATGGGGTTACACAGAGTCGGACACGACTGAAGCGACTTAGCAGCAGCAGCAGCAGCAGCAAGAAGGCCGGAGTAGTAGGAGGACATTGGAGAGAAAGGCAGAGTCCCATCAGGTAGGGCCTTGTTGGTTACAGTCTCACTGTGGGTGCATTGGAAAGCCATGAGAGGGTTTTGAGCTGGGATGTGACTTGATCTGATTTCCTTACCAAAGGTGGCAATGGCTAATGAGGAGTCTGGGGAGGTGGTCAAGAATAAAGACCCTGTTAGGAGACTCTATCAGCAGTTCCTGTGGGAGATCATGATGATCTGGGTGGAACAGCAGAAGTAGAGGTGACCATAAGTGGCCAGAGGAGAGAGACAGACCTTGGAGAAGAGGCTGGTAGGACTCACTGATGGATTAGAGGTGGGGTAACTCCTGGAGTTTTGGTCTGGGTAGCGAGATTGATGATTGGAAGTACTGTTTAATGAATGGGGATTCCTTGGGAAAGAGCAGCTTAGGAAGCCATGTTTTTGTGCTCAGTTGCAGATGTGGACAGTTAGGGGGCTGGATATGAAGGAAGAGTGAGTGTATGTAAGAAAGTGATTATGATGGGCCATGGGATTTGAGGATCAAGAGGGAAGCAAGGCCACAAAAAGGGATGATGGACAGTGAAAAGTGCTAAGACTAATGTACTGGTGACTCCATCTAAGCTGAAGGATTGTTGAAATGGAGATTCTAGGGTGTGTGGTCTAGGATGGAAAGTGGTGGGTAAGATGTGGGATCCTTGAAGATTTTGGAAGTGGCATAGTTTTCAATAATGCTGAGTTCCGAGATATGACCATGGGAGTAGGTGGCTGAGGTGGGGTGAAAGGGAAAAAAAATCACTGGAACGGAGTGAATGGACCAACTGTGGATCCAGATACCACGGATGTCATTTGTGTTGCAGAACAAGATTGTGGACCAGTGTGAGAGGCTGCAGTTACAGAGTGCTACCATCACCAAATATGTGGCTGATGTCCTGCCAGGAAAGAACCAGAGAGCAGTGGTAGGTAATTCTTCCCCTTCCCCCTCTCTTCTGGCCCCCCTCCTAGGATAAGCTCTCAGCCTTAGGGGCTTGGACCAGTCTAGAGTCCCTTCCCAACCTCACAGACCCATTGTGCTGCCGACAAAGCTGGATGCTCAGGAAGGATGGTTTCCTCTTTCTTGGTTTTACATCTGGGCAGAGTGGGTTGTTCCTAGAATGCATTTGATGCAAAGACTGATTAAAAAATAACTTTCTTCAGGTAAAAGATCAGATGATTCTTCTATCATTTTAATTATTTTGTGCTCAGCCCCAGTATTATAAAATAACCAATGGCTTTTACATTGCACATTCTTTATGACAGTCTTAGGCAGTAGGTGGTAGTAACATCCCTGTTTACAGATGGAGAAATGGGTCCTCCAGAGGTTAATTGACTCACAGAGTCAGTTCTATGAGCTGGATCGTCTGACTCCCAGAAGGTGATCCCTCTGCAGCACCTCACTAGTGCGTGCGTGCCAAGTTGTGTCCAACTCTACGGACTGTAGCCCACCATGGTTCCTATATCCATAAGATTCTCCAGGCAAGAATACTGGAGTGGATTGCCATGCCCTCCTCCAGGGGATCTTTCTGACCCAGGGATCGAACCTATGTCTCTTGCATGTCCTGCATTGGCAGGCAAGTTCTTTACCTCTAGTGCCACCTGGGAAGCCCACAGCACCTCACTACTGATCCTTTATTTGGTTGACTCATTGCCGCTGCTACCTCTTAGTCTCAAGTATGCCCTTCAAGGGCAGGGGCTATGAGTTTCTTCCTGCGCATCCCTTCCCTCCTTCCCCAAAAGTACATGGAGCAGACTTGGCACTATTTTAGTCAAAAAATAAATGATTTTGATTGCAAGGAATAGAATCCAGTTGAACTACTAATAGCATAAGCAAAACAGAATTTCTTGGATTTTAGATGCATGAGTCTTTCAGAACCTAAAGAGGACGAGAAGCAGGAACAAACAAGCTGCTAGAAGTCCAGGCAGCTCTTCTCTGTCCATCCCTGCTTCTCTTTGCATGATGATTTCTCTCTCATTTTCGTCATCCTTTTCCTTTTCCTGTCCTAACTGCACTGGCTGGGATCTCAGCACAATGTCAAATAGAAGCTTTCGTAGCAGGTGCTGATTTTGAGGGGAATACTTACAACATTTTTGCCATTTATTTGATTATTTAACAAACCTCTGTAAGCACCTGGCACACGCCAAGCACAGTTGATCTATGTGCTAGAGGTTCCACAGTGAACAAAACATAGGAAAATGCTTGTTTTTGTGAATCCTGCATTCTAGTCAGGGGGGTGGTGTGTGTGTGTATGCACGTTTAGTCATGTCTGACTCTTTGTGACCCTGTGGACTGTAGCCTGCTAGGCTCCTCTGTCCATGGAATTTTCTAGGTAAGAATACTGGAATGGGTTGCCACTTTCTTCTCCAGAGGACGTTCCCGACCCAGGGATTGAACTCCTACACTGGAAGGCAGGTTCTTTACCAGCTGAGCCACCGGTGGAGAGGGTAATAACAAATAAAATATATGCTATGTCAAAAGGTGAGAATCTCTATGAAGAAACAGAACACGGGAAGGGGGTGGGTCATGTTGAAGATGGGGTTGTAATTACATATGCTGTGAACAGGAATCGCCTCATTAAGAAGATTGATATTTGTACACAATTTCCAAGAGGTGAGGGAATGGACTGTATATCCTGGGGAAGAGTGTTTCAAAAAGAGAAAGGCAGGTGCAAAAGCCCTGAGATGGGAGCGTACCTGACATGTTGGAGCGGAGTAGACAAGTAAGAAGACAGAGGAGATGAAGTCAGAGAGCAGTGCACGGAGCTAGGTAGACTCCTCACGGGTCCCACAGAGACTTTGCTTTTTATTTGGGAAGGCAGGAAGTTATCAGAAGTAAGATGATATGACTTAAGATTTAAAAGGAGTGGCTACTGTGTTCAGAAGTGACCACAGGCAGCAAAGGTAAAAACAGGGAGACTGATTAGGAAGTGTTGCAGTAATCCAGGTGAGAGCTGAGAGGGGTTTGGACCTGAGTGAGTGTGGTAGGAATGGTGAGAAGCAGCGTGTATTAATATATACTTTCTGAGGGAAGAAAGAGCAGGATTTGCAGATGGATTGGATGTAGGCTTTATGAGAGAAAGGGAGGAGGGATCAAGTTAACTTTTTTTTTTTTTTTTATGTGAGCAACTGGAGGGATGGGGCAGCCATTTACCAAGGTGGGGAGACATTGCGTGTAGAGTGATGGTTGGTAAGGGAGGAGACTAGAGTTCAGTTTTGTACGTGTTCAGCTGGAGATGACTGTTAGGCATTCAAGTTAAGATGTTGAGCAGATGGCTGGGTACACAAGTTAGGAGAGGACTGGGCTGGAGGCATAAATGTATCAGTGTGTAAGTGAGGATGGGGCTTCCTGTGTAGCTCAGTTGGTAAAGAATCTGCCTGCAATGCTGGATACCTGGGTTCGATTCCTGGGTTGGGAAGATCCCCTGGAGAAGGAAATGGCAACCCACTCCAGTATTCTTGCCTGGAGAATCCCATGGACAGAGGAGCCTCGCAGGCTACAGTCCACGGGATTGCAAGAGTCGGACACGACTTAGCGCTGTCTTTTTTTTTTTTTTTAATAAGTGAGGGTATAAAGTGAAACTCATGGGAGATGATGAGATCACTAAGTGAGTAAAATACAGATAGAAAAGAGCAGGGGTCCAAGGACTGAGCCCTAGGGCATTTTGACATCTAACCATTGAGAAGATAGGAGCAAGCAAAGTAGACCAAGAAGGAAGCAATCGGTGAAATAGGAATAACACTGTTAATAAGAGTGTTGTGTCCCACAATAGGTTTCAAGGAGGTGGGTTCAGATTTTGCAGAGAGATCAAGTCAGGGGAGACATGAGAATGGACTCTTTAGTAACATGCTCCTCATTGGAGATCCTGACAGGAGTTTGGTAGAGTATTGTGGTAAAAGTGTGATCAGAGTGAATTTCAGAGAGAGTAGAAAAAGAGCAAGTTGAGATGGTTGGCACAGATGACTCTTGAGGAATTTTGCTGTAGAAGGAAGCTGAGAAATGGGATGATGGTGGATCAAGAGATGGATATGCCATCAACAAACAAGCAAATGTTTGTTGCTTGTTTTTAAGATGCGGGGAATGACTCTGTGTGTGTATGCTGATGGGAATTGCCCAGTAGAGAGCGGAAAATTAATGATACAAGAAAAGGGGACAATCTGGTTTAGCAAAGGGGGTGGGAGCTAGTAAATAAGTGGAAGTATTGGCCATAGGTAAGAGCACAGACAGTTTATCCACTGAAATAGGGAAAACAGAGTATATGGGCACAGGTGCAGATAGAGGGTAGGTGATGGGCAGAGCTTGTTGAATTCTCTTAGAGCTTCTGATTGCATCTATTTTCCATTATTATTTCCTTTTTATGATTTTTTCCTTCTGATATTTTTGGGATTTACTCTGTAGTTTGTTAACTTCCCGAGCTGAACCAGCCTATTGATTTTAGTTTTTTTTCATTTTCAAAGTGAGCATTTAAGTTATATATTTCCTTTTAGTATTGATAGAGGGATATCCCCAGAGAAGGCAATGGCACCCCACTCCAGTACTCTTGCCTGGAAAATCCCATGGACAGAGGAGCCTGGTAGGCTGTAGTCCATGAGGTCGCTAAGAGTCGGACACGACTGAGGGACTTCACTTCCAATTTTCCCTTTCATGGACTGGAGAAGGAAATGGCAACCCATTCCAGTGTTCTTGCCTGGAGAATCCCAGGGATGGGGGAGCCTGGTGGGCTGCTGTCTATGGGGTCGCACAGAGTCGGGCATGACTGAAGCCACTTAGCAGCAGCAGCAGCAGACCAACAAGTGTCTTCTGGATATATCAGTTTCTTTTCTTTTACTTTCAACTTCTTATGTTGTTTCAGGTGTGTTTTAGAAACTGGATTTTGTTTCCGTTTCAAAAAAGTTCAGGGCTTCCCTGGTGTTGCTGCTGCTAAGTCGTTTCAGTCGTGTCCGACTCTGTGCAACCCCATAGACGGCAGCCCACCAGGCTCCCCCTTCCCTGGGATTCTCCAGGCAAGAATACTGGAGTGGGTTGCCATTTCCTTCTCCAATGCATGAAAGTGAGAAGTGAAAGTGAAGTCACTCAGTCGTGTCCGACTCCTAGCGACCCCGTAGACTGCAGCCTACTAGGTTCCTCCGTCCATGGGATTTTACAGGCAAGAGTACTGGAGTGGGTTGCCATTGCCTTCTCCGCTGTGACTCAGTGGTAAAGAATTCTGCCTGTCAGTGCAGGAGACACAGGTTTGATCCCTGATCTGGGAAGATCTCACATGCCATGGGGCAGTTAATCGCCTGCGCTATACCCGTTGAGCCTGTGCTCTAGAGCCCAGGAACTGCAACTTCTGAGCCCATGCACCACAGTTACTAACGCCCGCGCCCCTAGAGCCCCTGCTCTGCAGTGAAAGAAGCCCCCACAATGAGAAGCCTGTACTCCACAGTGAAGAGTAGCCCCGCTTGCAGCAATCAGAGGAAAGCCCACGCAGCAACAAAGATCCAGCACAGTCATAAATAAATTAATTAAATTTTAAAGAAAGGTTAAAAAAATATTTATTAAAAAAAGTCCAATCTGATAATCCCTGCCTTTTAACTAGTGAGTTTAATCAGTTTATGCTATTGAGATTACAGATATACTTAGATTTATGGCTGTCATTTTATGCTTTCTGTGTATGCTTAGTCATGTCTGATTCTTTGTGACCCGATGGACTAGAGCCTGCCAGGTTCCTCTGTCCATGGAATTCCCCAGGCAAGAATACTGGAGTTGGTTTCCACTTCCTACTCTGGGGATCTTCCTGACCCAGGGATCGAACCCACATCTTTTGTGTCTCCTGCATTGGCAGGTGGAGTCTTTACCACTAGTGCCACCTGGGAAGCCTATTTTCTATGTAGTCCACTTTTACAGTTTTTCAAAATTAATTTTTACTGGAGTATAGTTGATTTACAGTGTTGTGTTAGTTTCTGCTATACAGCTAAGTGAATCAGTTATACATATACATATATCCACTCTTTTTTAGATTCCATTCCCATATAGGTCACTACAGAGAACTGAGTAGAGTTCTCTGTGCTATGCAGTAGGTTCTTATAGTTATCTATTGTATATATAGTAGTGGGTATATGTCAATGCCAACCTCCGAATTTATCCTTCCCCTGCTGTAGTCCACTTTTTCTATGCTTTTTTTCCTTCCTTTCCTCCCTTCTTTTGAGTTAATCAATCCCTCTTCCCTTCTTTTTCCCTGTGCTAGCTTGAAAGTTGTGTATTCTATTTATGGTCTCTTTTTGGTCCCCTTAAGAATTTTTTAATTAATTTTTTTTTCTTTTTTGACTATGCTGGGGCTTTGTTGCCGCACACAGGCATTCTCTAGCTGCTGTGTGCAGGATTCATTTTAGTTAAAGCACATCTTTTAATAATTCCCTCATTCATAGAAAGTTTTTCCTTTTTTTTTAAATCAGAGAGATCTTTATTGTACTTTTGTATGATGGTTTAGATGAGTATACAATTCTAAAGTAAATCACAAGCCCCATTCAGAGAAGCTAGTTGAGTCCTCAGCTCTTGATTACACTGGACTTCAGTTTCCTTTCTACTTTTGGACTCCAAGGGATTTCCTTTTCTAAGCTGCCAGAAGTAGCTTTACTTTAAAAGGATGTTTTGGTCTGTTTTTCCAGCATTTCTGTGTTTTGGTCTGTGTGTGTTTGTTAATCACTCAGTCGTGTCTGACTCTTTGTGGCCCCATAGACTGTAGCCCACCAGGCTCCTCTGTCCATGGGATTCTCCAGGCAAGAATACTGGAGTGGGTTGCTGTGCCTTCCTCCAGGGGATCTTCCCAAGCTAGGGATCAAACCCAGGTTTCCCGCATTGTGGGTTCTGTACCGTCTGAGCCACCAGGGAAGCCTGTGTTGTGGTATAGGAGGAATTTTAGTTTCTTCAGGCATATCTTTGGAAAGCAAAATTTTTTTTCCCTCTGCTATTTTTTTCTGAAAATGACTGAAGAAACGTGTTGAAATTGACTGCAGCCTTCTTGTCAGGGAGTATCTAATGCATCTCGGGTCTGTTCTTGATCCTGTTCACACAGTACAAACGGGACTGCAGAGACCCACCCATGGGAAAGGCATTGAGCTGGGCTAGAGAGAGGAGCAAGAGCTAATGATACCAAATATGTATGTGCCAGGCTTTGTGCTCTTTGTTCTTCTTACTTTATATATATTGACTCACTTGACCCTCACAGTAGCCTTATGAGGTTGGTACTATTAGTATCTTCACTTGACAGATTAGAAAACTGAGGCTCAGGGAAGATAAGTAACAACATTCCACAGTTAGTAAATAGAACAGCTAATATTTAAACCCAGGCACTGTCTCTACAGCCTAATTTCCTAACCACTGTGTTATGTTGCCTCCAAAGAACACTGGAGTTGGAATCTGAACCCCTGGGTTCACTCAGCCATTCATTCAGTCCCTCTCTCTTCTCCTTTGGGCAAATTGTGTGTCTCAGTCTCTTCTGAAAAACAGGCCTAACTGTCCCCTGCACTGTACAAGGCAGGTCTTTAGGGGCAGGAAACAAGGAGAGCCACTGACTAGCCCTGACTTTCTGGCATGAGGGAAATAGTTTCACCCTCAGTTGTCTGGCAAGAGTGCAGGAGCTTCAGACAACAGTGCCATTGGGGAGGATGGGTTACCAGATGGCACTGATGGAGGGAAAGAGTGTTGGACTGAGAGTTGGGAAAACTGGGTTCTAGCCCCTGATTTGCCACTGACCTGGCATGTGAGTACCACCAAGAGATTTTTGACTTGAGTTGGAAGGAATTTTTCCTGTCGATCATTCAGTAAATATTTGAGCACCTGCTCCTTGCCAGACACTGTGCTAGTTGCTAGGGGACATATGCTAAATTCATTGACTTAGAATTTATTTCAGCCCTCTTGTGTGGCAGACTAAGAATTCTACCATGGAATCAATTGGAATGTACGGATTTGGGAAGTAATGAGCTTTTTGTCCTCAGACATGGTCCAAATAGATGCTTCCCTCATAGCTCAGTTGATAAAGAATCTACCTGCAATGCAGGAGACCTGGGTTCAATTCCTGGGTTGGAAAGATCCCCTGGAGAAGAAAATGACAACCCACTCCAGTATTCTTGCCTGGAGAATCCCATGGACAAAGGAGCCTAGCAATCCATGGGTTTGCAAGAGTTGGACATGACTTAGCGACTAAACCACCACCATGGTCCAAATAGGAACTGGACTACTGTTTGTGTGCATTCTGTTGATGGAAGACATTTTAGGCCTTTCTCCTCTGCATTTCTACGATTCTCTGACCTGGTCTCTTGAACTTGGGGTTCCTAACTGTGAAATAAACAAGTAATTCCAGCTGGATCTTTGAGTCCTACCCAGCACTTTCATTCTGTCATCTTAGCTCCATGAGATGTGGCCTGGATGTCTGGATCTCAGCATTCTTCTCCCTGAACCACATTTGGGAAATCTTAGGGCTCGGGTGTTTTAAGCACTATTACTGCCCTTACTGTACCCGTCAGACATGGCTAATCAATCTCGGTACTTCTTCCGGCGGAGCCCCAACCGTCCTAATTTTGCTTGGGGCTATGCCAGGACCCAACTCCTTGTTTAATTCCTGGTCAGAGCACAGCCAGCGCAGCTCGGGAACTGGTCATCCAGCGGCTGGGTCTGGTGAGGAGTTTGTGCGAGAGCGAAGAGCAGAGGTTGTTGGAACAGGTGCATGGCGAAGAGGAGCGAGCCCATCAGAGTATCCTGACGCAGCGAGTACACTGGGCCGAGGCGCTGCAGAAGCTTGACACCATCCGCGGCAGCCTGGTGGACATGCTCACTCATCTGGATGACCTCCAGTTGATTGTAAGTCAGGCAGGGGTGAGGACACCACAAGTTGACCAGATTCCCCCAAAGTCTGAAAATGAGAATGTTTTATTGGCAGGAGGTGAGTGGAAAATGATAATTTGGAACCAGGATGAGACAGGGCAATATAACTATATGGGGATTTTTTTTTTTTTTCCAACTGGTAACCGTTCTTTCAGTAGTGAGCAAATATTTACTGAGTGCCTAATGTATGCTAAGCATTGTGTTATCTATGTGTGTTGTTAGTTGGTCAGTTGTGTCTGATTCTATGTGACCCCATGGACCGTAGCCTGCCAGGCTTCTTTGTCCATGGAATTCTCCAGGCAAGAATACAGGAGTGGGTTGCCATTTCCTTCTTCAGGGGATCTTCCCAACCCAGGGATCAAACCCTGGTCTCCTGCATTGCAGGTGGACTCTTTACAATTTGAGCTATCAGGAAAGCCCTAAGGGTGGGTGGAGGTACAGGATACAGCTGTCAGCAACTCACAGCCTTATAGAAGAGGCGAATATATAAACCTATAATTAAGACATGGAGGGATATGTGCTATGGTAGAGGGCATTACTGGGAGCTGGGGCCCCTGCAGTCCTGGCTTGAGGTGGGTGGTAGTCAGGGAAGCCTTCCTGAATGAAGCAACTTAAAAGCTGATGCCTCAAAGACAAGAGTCATAGTTTTGTTAAAGGAAGTGGGGAGAGGGAGAGAGTCCAGAAGCTGACAGAGAGAATACTGTACTGACGAGAGGTCCGCTGCAAGTACAGAGCTCATCCTCACTGCCACCACCCAGAAATCACAGTCTAATATGTTGGTTCATATTCTTTCGATGTATTTTATATAGATATGCTGGTACCTGCAGTTTTAAGGTGACCGTGTGACATCTTAGTAGATGCGCCAAGCAGGGAAATGAGAATGTGGAACAACATTGTTGTTGTTCAAGTTTCCCCTCTTGTGCAGTCGTGGTTTCTGTGACTGTCCCAGATTGCGCATTCATTTTGTCACACAGCTGTCGTGTGCCGAGCACATTTTGTCCCAAACGCTGGGAGGGTCACAACAGAAAATGCAACGAGTCCCATCCATTGAGCCGATGGGCGATGAAATGTTGGGTAAATAGGTGACTGTCCAGAAGAGTAGTCTGAGGGAAACCTAGGGTGCCACGGGGCTCAGGGCACAGAGGGATTCATTTTGAGTGCCTGATGGGAGAGGTCTGTGAAGAAGGACCCATAAAACTTGTGCAGGGTCTTAGAGAAGGAGTGGATGTTTTTACTCTAGAATTTCTCTCCACGTGGAGCCCTCCATGCAAGTTAATTATAGTCAAGTCTTGACGACCTGCTGGGTTTCTGGTGCCAAGCCTGACTCTGTTTTCTTTTCTCACAGCAGAAGGAGCAGGAGATTTTTGAGAGGTGAGTATGGCCCTGGTATTTGCTTGAGCGGTCATGGAAACCATGGCCTTTGACCTCTCCGAAATCTACCAAGTCCATTGCTGTCAGGCCCCACTGCTCCTGGGAGGAAGCTCAGGGTGGGCAGCTGAGTGGCTTCCCTGAAGCCAGGCTTGAGGCTTGTCATGGGCTTTCTTAAACATTATCCTATTAAAAAATGTACAGTCACCCTGCTGGGAGGGTTTTACCACCTCCATCTACAGATGAGAATGCTGAGGCTCAAAGAGGGGAAGGGACTTGCCTAAGCCCCAGAGCTGGGGCTTGGACCCACAGCTGACACCTGACCCAGTATTGTCTTCTCTACTTCATACCCCCTTCTTCTAATGAAAGAATCTGAAATCTAAGTCTGCATTACCAGGAAAATTCTATTTTAATTATGCAGTAATAAAAGAATTTCACCAGGCCCTACCTGAGTTCTGAAAAGTCTTGAAAGGTTCTGAGACCCAAGAGCCGGAGGAAGTGGCCAAGAGGTGATAATTTTCCAGGCAAAGAAATTAAATTCTTACCCTGTGTGTGTGAGATTTCAGAGCTCACAGACACAATGTGTGCTTGGGGAGCACAGTCCATTCCTCTTTATTTTTATAAAGATAGCAATATAGATATCAATAGCAATATATGTACATGGGATAAAGAAAATAATTTTCACCAGTAGAAAATGATTTAAAATGAAAAATGTCTCTGTCACCTCTTCCCAATTCTGTTTCTGAGTGGTGATCAGCTTTAACAGGTACATGTGTGTCTTATAGGCTTTCCCGTGTTTAGTCACAAAAGAGTGTGGGGGATTTTTTCCCCTCTTAAAATTTTGTTTTGAAAACACAGATGGGATCATTTCATATTTGTTTTATAACTTATCAGGCTATCTATCCTGGTACATTTAGATTTACCTCACTTTTTGGGAAGTCTGTGAAGTATTCCTCGGTATGGATGTTCCTAAATTTAGATTACTGTCTCCTTATGATCTTTTCCACACTTCTCCTAGTCTCTTTTTTTTCCGTTTCTTTCTTTAATTTATTTACTTGGCTGCGCTGGGTCGTAGTTGCAGCATACAAACTCTTGGTTGTGGCACGTGGAATCTAGTTCCCTGACCAGGGATTGAACCTGGGCCCTCTGCATTGGGAACTCGAAATCTTAACCACTGGACCACCAGGGACGTCCTTCTCCTAATCTTTTTCTCTTATCTTCATCATCTTCCTCTAGTACAGTCTGTCCTCAATATCAAGCTGATCTGATTTCTTAAAAAATTCTTTATTTTTGGTTTTGAAATATTTCAGACGTATAGAAAAGTTGCTAAAGTAGTATAATAAACTTAGAAATACTAATTGATATCAATTGGCCACATTTGCTGTTTTTTGTGTCTCTCTCTTCCTGTCTATCTAGTGTATATATATATAGAAAAACTTGTTTTTCCTGACCTATTTGAGAGTAAGTTGTAGATAGCATGACTTTTTATCTTATCGCCTACTTCAACATGAATCTCCAAAAACAGACATTCTCTTACATACCATAGTATAATTATTAAATTCAGGAAATCCCATGTCCACATAACACTACTATCTAATATATAGTCTGTATTCAAATGTTGCCAATTGTACTAAAAATGTTCTTAATAGTCTTTGGAATCCCATTCCCCCCATACCCAATCCATCTGATCTCTTAATCTGTAATTTTTCCTTCACCCTTTTCCCCCTAAACACTTTTTAAGAGTCTAGGACAGTTTTATAGAATATCCCTCAATTTGAGTTTATCTAATGTTACCTCATGATTAGATTCAGGTTATACATTTCAGGCAAGAGTATCTCATACGTGATGTCCTCAGTCTGTCATACTAGGGGACATTGATGTCATTTTGTCCCATTATCAGAGATACTAACTTTTTTAATTGAAGTATAATTGACATACAGCATTGTATTAGTTTGTTTAAATTGAAGTATAGTTGATGTATGTTTTAAGTGTACAATATAGTGGCTCACAATTTTTAAAGGTTGTACTCCATTTGTAGTTATTATAAAATATTGGCTGTAATCTCTATGTTGTACAATGTAGGCTTGTTGCTTACTTTATACATAATAGTTTGTACTCTTAATCCCCTACCCCTATCTTCCCTCCTTCCTTCTCCCTATTCATAACCACTAGTTCCCTACATCTGTGTTCTCTACTTCTGTTTTTTTTTTTGTTATAACCATTAGTTTGTTGTATTTTTTTAGATTCCACATATAAGTGGTATACAGTGTTTTTCTTTCTCTAGCTAACTTATTTCACTTGGCAGAATTCCCTCCAAATCCACTCATATTGTTGCAGATGGCAAAACTTCATTCTTTTTTATGCTGAGTAATATTGCATTGTATATATATGTGTATTTGTAAATATATATATGTACCACATCATCTTTATCCATTCATCAGTCGATGGACATTTAGGTATCTTATATATCTTGGCAGTTATACATAATGCCGCTGTGAACATTGGGGTGCATATGTCTGTTTGAATTAGTGTTTTTTTTTTGTGTGTGTGTATGTATGTATATGGTGCTTGCCTTGTAGCTCAGCTGGTAAAGAATCTGCATGCAATGCAGGAGACCCTGGTTCGATTCCTAGGTTGGGAAGAACGCCTGGCGAAGGGATAGGCTACCCACTCCAGTATTCTTGGGCTTCCCTGGTGGCTCAGCTGGAAAAGCATCCGCCCACAACGTGGGAGACCTGGGTTTGATCCTTGGGTTGGGAAGATTCCTTGGAGAAGAGAACGGCTACCCACTCCAGTGTTCTGGCCTGGAGAAGCTTCCATATCTTGGCAGTTATAAATAATGCTGCTGTGAACATTGGGGTGCACGTCTCTTTTTGAATTAGTGTTTTTCTGGGTGTGTGTGTGTATGTATAGACGCAGTAATACAGTTGCTGGGTCATATGGTAGTTCTATTTTTAGCTTTTTTTTTTTTTTGAGAAACCTCCATATTGTTTTCCACGGTGGCTGCACCAGTTTACATCCCCACTACAGTATATGAGAATTCTGTTTTCTCCACTCCTCACCATTTGCTATTCGTGTTCTTTTTGATGACAGCCGTTCTGACAGCTGGGAGGTGATAGCTCACTGTGGTTCTGGTTAGCGTTTCCCTGATGATTAATGATGGTGAGCATTTTTTCAGGTGCCTGTTGGCTATCTGTATGTCCTCTTTGGAAAAATGTGTATTCAGATCTTCTGCCCATTTTTGTTTTTGTTTATTTTCTGGGGGAGCAGGGTTTGGCTGCACCATGTGGCTTGTGGGATCTTAGTTCCCCCACCAGGGACTGAATCCCAGTTCCCTGCAGTGGAAGTGTGGAGTAACCACTGTATTCCCAGGGAATTCCCTTTCTGCCCATTTTTTAATTGAGTTTTTATTTTTTCAATGTTGAGTTGTATGAGTTGTTTATATATTTGGCTATTAGCCCCTTACTGGTCATATGATCTGCAAACATTTTCTCCCAGTTAGGTTGTCCTTTCATTTTGTTGGTAGTTTCCTTTGCTGTACAAAAGCTTTTAAGTTTAATTAAGCCCCATTTGTTTTTTTTGTTTTTACTCCCTTTGCTTTAGGAGACTGATCCAAAAAAGTATTGCTACGTGGAACTCCTCTGAGAGTCCAGTGGTTAAGACTCCATGCTTCCAGCACAGGGTTCGCAGGTTCGATCCCTTGTTGGGAAACTAATATCCCACATGCTGTACAATGTGGCCAAAAAATAAACAGACAAAAAAATGCGACAATTTATCTCAAAGAGTGTTCTTCTCATGTTTTCCTCTGGGTGTTTTTTGGTTTCCCTTCTTCCATTTAGGTCTTTAATTCATTTTGAACTTATTTCAGTATATGGTGTTAGAGAATGTTCTAATTTCATTCTTTTACATGTGGCTGTCCAGTTTTCCCAGCACCACTGTTGAAGAGGCTCTATTTTCTCCATTTTATCTTCTTGCTTCCATCATCGTAGACTAGCTGACCATAGCTGTGTGGGTTTATTTCTAAGCTTTCTATTCTGTTCCATCCATCTATGTGTCTGTTTCTGGGCTGGTACCTTACTGGCTTGATTGCTGTAGCTTTGTAGTATAGTCCGAAGTCAGAGAGCATGAGTCCTCCAGCCTTGTTCTTTCTCAAGATTGTTTTGGCTATTTGAGGTCTTTTGTGTTTCCATACAAATTTTAAAATTATTCGTCTAGTTATGTGAAAAATGCCTTTGGTATTTTGAGTAAAGTAATGCTCAAAATTCTCCAAGCCAGGCTTCAGCAATATGTGAACCGTGAACTTCCAGATGTTCAAGCTGGTTTTAGGAAAGGCAGAGGAACCAGAGATCAAATTGCCAACATCCGCTGGATCATCGAAAAAGCAAGAGAGTTCCAGAAAAACATCTATTTCTGCTTTATTGACTACGCCAAAGCCTTTGACTGTGTGGATCACAATAAACTGTGGAAAATTCTGAAAGAGATGGGAATACCAGACCATCTGACCTGTCTCTTGAGAAACCTGTATGCAGGTCAGGAAGCAACAGTTAGAACTGGATATGGAACAACAGACTGGTTCCAAAGACTGGTTTCTAATTTGGAGTCCTTTACTTTTATTTTTTTCTCTTGTCTGATTGCTGTGTCGAGGACTATGTTTATTCATTCACTTATTTAGTATCAACACAGAATCATAGATTCTTGTTTTATTCAGTGCATTGTAATCTATTACTATTATTATTAATTTTGATCTTCAAACTGTCCCAGATTTGGCCAGTAGGAGCTCCTTCAAGCCAGATCCTGTGTCCTTCTGACAATGTTTCATCATTCTTAGAGCACTTTCTTGTTTTCTGGCACAAGAAAATATCCTAGGCTCAACTTCTTTTCCTGCCCCAGCTCTGGAATCACCTATTTCTCCAGGGAGTCTTGGTTCCTTTTAGTGGTGAATGGTATTTAAAAACCAAGATTTAGGCATTAGGTGTGTTCCCTGCTACTGATGCATTGCTTCCAAGCCTTCTCAGTGGACAGCAGACAGAGACGGAGAGTGTGTGTGCACGTAACTTTTTTATTCCTAAGTTTGTATCACAACTTCTAATTCCGGTCAAACACCACAGGGTTTTTCCTATGCCTTCCCTTATTCTATAATTATGTAGTTCTTCTTTCACAGTGAGAACCGTGGCTCCCAGCAACAGCAACATATCTATTCATTTGTTCAGACCTACAATACACGAACAGCTGTTTGAGAGTTGTGAAACCCATAGTATGGTTGGCAAACCTACAAGGAGAGTTCAGGATTTGTTTGTAGTGCTTTGTGCTTTTAGATTGAGGGTGCGTACTCTCAAAGTAGAGTTGGCCCTCCATTTCCATGGGCTCCCCACTTATAGATTCAACCAACCAAGGGTTTGAGTGGTTTTGAATCTGCAGATGGGGAACTGCAGATACAGAGAGCTGACTGTAAAGGATTTGAATGCTCCATGGATTTTAGTATCCCTGGGGGTCCTGGGACCGATCCCCCTAGGATATGGAGGGACGGCTGTACTGTTTTCAAAACCTGTTTGTTGGCCCCTAACGTTTCCACATCTTTGGCTGAGCTCAGCCCTGGTTTGCCATGACAGAAGGTCACGCTGCACAGACTGGGTATTCTGGTCCTGGCCAGGGCCCTGGTGCATGCCAGCCCCATTTCATTCCCACTTCTTTGGGGTCATGAGTTTTCTCTTCCGTGGCATGAGGTAGCTGGACCAGCCGATTCTCTAGACTCTGGTGTGTCTATGACTGGCCTCAGATTTGCTCTGATGATGATTCAGCACTGCTGACACCCCCTCCTCTTTCCTCCTCACCTGGTGGCTGGGGCTTCTCCAGAGCCAGCCTCAGTGCTTTGAGAAGATGGCAACAGAGCCTTTCTTGTCCCGTCCGCAAAGAGTCTTTGTAACCAGAGCCTGCTCTCAGCTTTCCTAGGGCTCTGTTCACCTCGCTCCTCCCAAGGCAGGACAGTCGGTGCCAGTCTTGAAAAAAAAGAGCTGGCATCCATGAGGAGACATGCTCGCCCTCTAGCCTCCTCCTCTGATTGTGGACAGAGCCACGAGATCTAGGGAGAAGAGTGTATGTTCTCACTTCTTTGCTGCCTGAGCTCAAAGCTACCTTCAGGATAAGAGGCAGAGGGAAAGTTCTTTCTCAGAAGCCAATTCAGAGGTCTGCGAGGCCCTAAAGTGAATCCTCACTTTGCCTCACAGCCTTTCAGATTTCACTTCAGGTCAAGGGAAAGATAATGGTGCCTGGACCCCAGTCTGGGCTTCTTTGGTTTCTGCAGGGTAGCAAGACTTAAATCCAGGTTCTTCTTTTTAGCTGAGTGCTTTCTCTGAATCTCTGTTCCTTCCTGTCCAATAAAATAACAACTGCCTCCTAGGTTAGAGCAAAGATCCTGAGATTCTATGTAGAAGCAGCAAGCCTAGAGCCCGGCTGCTTACAACATGACAGTACTCCCCTCCTATGCATCTTGTGTTCCCAAATCTCTTCCAGCAAAACCCAGTCCCCGCTGCGAGCTGAAAAGAGGTGGCTATTGGGAGCAAGGTGCTATGATTACTTTATGGTTGGGGTGATAACCAATCGTTTCTTCTTATGTGACTCCTGAGGGGTGTTTGATTTTAAGAGCAGAGGAATGGCTGTACCTTCTGACCACACCAATAGATTTTGCTGCAGTAGATTTTGAAGGAAAACGGGATTTTTCTCCATGCATGCTGGTGGAGCAGAAAGACCGTGGCACAAGAGGCTTAGATCCTCCTTGTAGCTCTGGTCCTCCTCCCAGCTAACTCACGAGACACTGGCGACTTGCTTTCCCCACAGAACTTATTGACACCAAGTATTCCCTTCCCTATAAGCCATGTGCCTTGCTGGAATTAAGGCTCCAGGGCATAGAGGGAATGCCCACCTTCTCTTTTGGCTCCAGCCCCTTCTGTTTGGGGGCTCCTATGTGGGGCCTGGCCATTCTTGCTGTCACCCTTATGGGAAGAGGATTTTACTTCCGTCCCCCTCCTGTATTGATCCAGATACATTTCCAGAACCTTCCTAAATCTCTTATCTTTTTTTTTTCCTGCACAAGGACGGAGGAAGCAGAGGGCATTTTGGATCCCAAGGAGTCGGAAAAGTTAAACTTTAATGAGAAGTGCACTCGGAGTCCATTACTGACCCAACTCTGGGCAACAGCCATTCTTGGATCCCTCTCAGGTTAGGAA
This sequence comes from Giraffa tippelskirchi, assembly GCF_054371585.1. NCBI lineage: Eukaryota > Metazoa > Chordata > Mammalia > Artiodactyla > Giraffidae > Giraffa > Giraffa tippelskirchi. The sequence continues at coordinate 216,922,494 of NC_137275.1, forward strand.
CTGCTGGAGCCAGGCTCCTGTCTGTGGGCTGTGCTGCTGGGTCACACTGGGGACTGGCGTGTCTGGCATCGTAGCTAAAGCAACCAGTGATGCTGGATGCAGGCTTGTCAGTGGAGCCTAAGTTCTGGACAGGGTTGGGGCAGCTAGGCCAGGTTCTCTCTGTTCAGACCAGCCTGCTCTGTGGTTGGGTCTGGGATAAATCCTGTTCCCAGAAATCACGTCCTCCTTATGTTCTGCCCTAGTGCAACAGCTCAGTACTACTTCTTGGAAACCTAGTTTCTCTTTAAGGAGCCGCAAGAGATGCAGGTTTGGTCCCTGGGTCAGGAAGACCCCCTGGAGGAGGGCATGGTAACCCACTCCAGTATTCTTGCCTGGAGAATTCCATGGACAGAGAAGCCTGGTGGGCTACAGTCCATGGGGTCGCAAAGAGTCGGAACACAACTGAAGTGACTTGGCACATGCAATTGCTGTGCCTAGCTGGAGAGCATCTGGAGCAAGAACTGAGCTTCCTGAATTCGTCTCACTCACTTAACGTTGACTCAGGGCAGCTGTGGGTCTGGCCTTGTGCTGCACGCTCGGGCCACAGAGGTGGACGTGACATGGATTCCTGCCTCTTGGAATTCCCCCACTGGGAGGGTTCTCAAAGCAGGTCTCCCCCAAGCTAAATGGAAGCTTCCACACTGCCTGTTGTAGTATTTTCACAATTCACAGAAAGGTTAAGTTAATGGATTGAATTTTTCTCAGTTTTAACCCTGCCTCCCTATACATTATCCTTAAAATGTTAGTACAAGCTACAGTTTCTCTTCTCTAGATTCTGGAATCCAGTGGTGCCTGATTTGCCAGCAGTCCCATTTACTTAGTTGTTGGAAACTGCATATCTGATGCTTTCAAGCTTTCAGGAACCATGTCACTAGGACAAGTCTGATCTGGATACTGCATATGCCCAACTAAAGTACACTACAATCAGTGAGTGAAAGTTGATCAGTTGTGGCTGACTCTTTGTGACCTCATGCACTTTAGCCTGCCAGGCTCCTCTGTCCATGGAATTCTCCAGGCCAGAATACTAAAGTAGCCATTCCCTTCTCCAGGGGAATCTTCCCAACCCAGGTCTCCCACATTGCAGGCAGATTCTTTACCATCTGAGTCACCAGGGAAGCCCAATCAGTGCTGATGCTAAATATAGGAACAATATGCTGGGTCTTCATTTGGCCCCTGCCACTAACTTGGTATGTGACCTTGGGCAACTTGCTTGTCCTCTCTGGGCCTTATTTCTATCACTTGTTAATGCTTGGCCATTTAGAGGTATCGTCTCATTTGATCTTCACATCCACCCTGTGATAAGTCCTGTTCTGATCCCCACTTTTATAGATCAGGAATCTGAGGCTCAGAGAGAGTAAATGGCTTTTCCTGCCAGTGAGTGGTGAGGAAGCCCTTTGCTACCTGGCAGGACCAGGTGAGGGCTGAGGGTGGGCCTTGGGCAACTTGGAGAATTCTTTCTGGCAGGCACAGAGGACGTGCGTATGGATGAGAGGACGGTCAGCCCCTTGTTGCAACTGTCAGATGATCGGAGGACTCTGACCTTCAATGCCAAGAAGTCCAAGCCCTGTGCAGATGGCCCAGAACGCTTTGACCACTGGCCCAATGCCCTGGCCGACACGTCCTTCCAGGCTGGGCTGCACGCCTGGACGGTGAACGTCCAGAACAGCTGTGCCTACAAGGTGGGCGTGGCCTCAGGCCACATGCCCCGCAAGGGTTCTGGTAGTGACTCTCGTCTGGGCTGCAATGCCTTCTCCTGGGTCTTCTCCCGCTACGGCCAGGAGTTCCGTTTTTCACACGATGGGCAGCACGAGCCCCTGGCGCTGCTTCGTTGCCCAGCTCAGCTGGGGGTGCTGCTGGACTTGCAGGCACAGGAGCTCCTGTTCTACGAGCCCGCTTCGGGCACCGTGCTCCACATCCACCACGCGTCTTTCCCTGGGCCCCTCTTCCCGGTCTTTGCTGTGGCTGACCAGACCATCTCCATCGTCCACTGACCGGTAGCCACAGGGAGGCCAGCTGTCCCTCCCCACCACCCTCTCAGGCCATGGTTCTACCCAGTGTCTTCTTCCCAAGTGCGGCCTCTGCTCCATGGGCAGCTTTGGGGGGAATCTGGGTCCAACCATTAAATGCTGGGTATCTAGGGGAACCCGCTGCTCCCCGGGGCTTAGTTTCTCAAATCCACCGTCCATCTGTTCCTCTGAGGGTGTCTTCTTTGCCCCTTCATCACTGCATCCAGCATGGTGCCTGGTGCAGAGTGAGCATGTGATAAACGTGATCAGTGAGTGGACATAGGGACTGATGGATGGATGGATCGGTGGATGTATGGAGGGACAGGTAAACGGATGCATGTGGTAGGCTCTTCTGGAGAACTCCTGCCCCCAGGACACCCTGTCCTCTGGCAGAAAATCTTATGGCTGAAGCTCTTTCATCCCCTCTATTCGGTGCTCGTCCATCCTTTTCATGACATGGCACAAAGAAAATATTTTTCGAGCACACAAGGACAACCTGGAAGAGATTTAGAACTCCTGCCAGGTTGCTGTTGGCCAGAGGACTCTGGCCTCTGAGCCTCTGTCCTCCCCCAGGTTTTCCCTAGACACTAGGGAGACTCAGGGGATCCAGATACAAGCAGGAGACAGCTCAGCACATACAGCTGAAAGGGCCTGGGGACGGGGTTCTGGGCCCACATTGCTGAGACCATGGTCAAGTCCCTTCCTGTCCTCTGAGGTCACTGAGAACAGTGGTCCTCCTGTTTTGTTTCACCTGGGAACACGGTTCCAAGGCATTCTCACCTGCAACTTACCTGTAAGGCTCTTGGGCTCAAAGATGGAGGACAGGGCCTCCCCCACTCTGAAGTTCATTCAAGAATTTACTTAAACACTGGGTGGGCTTATCAACTTTTTCAGCTGCCATGACTTCTGAGGCCCTTGCAGCTGTGAAACCACAGCTCATGACCCTTGAGTGCTCACTGCTTGACAACTGGGAATTAATGTTTAGTCACTCGATCTTGGCACAAAGCCCAAAGAAGACAGACCCACAAGAGGTTTGGCCAAGTCTAAGAAGAGCTACCTGTCTTTGCCTGAGCACAGACTCTGCTTAAAGCCTAGGTCAAAGCCATTTCTTCTATGCGGCACCTAAAGGTCTTCATGCTATATTTCCCTCCCCCAGCCACCAATCTACCTCCCCACAGCAGCCTTGGGTCCACAGTTCATGGGCCTGCTGCCAAGAGTGCCCCTCTTATCTGTCTGCCCATCTGTGGGCCACTCCCAGTCCAGGGTCCACTCCAGAGCCCTCCCCAGCCGTTGGCACCAGGACATACACTGTGTATGTGCTTGTCTGTGCCTTTTACTTCTAGTACCCCTGGGCCTGGCACTGGGCAGGACACAGGTGTCCAGTAAATACCAACCAGAGAGGAGCATGAAAGGGGAAAGGCAGGAAGAGACATGGAATTTCTCCAATGATCCCCGCCCCACCCCGCCCATTCCCTGCACTCCTGCCACTGGAGCTCCAGTCCCTGTTCCCTGTGCTGTCCCACCCCCACACTATCCCTGTGACCTGGGTGCCCTTCAACAATGCCATCCTTAGGACATCTTCCCTATTCTCCCTAGATCTCCACGGCGTCATGTCTCTCGTGACACAGATCACTTCCTACTAGAAGTCAGGCCAATGGGCTCTGGAGTCAGACCTGCCTAAATGAGAACCCCAGCTCCTGCAGGTGCTAGCTGTGACTCAGGCAGGCTACCTAACCCACGAATCCCTTTCCTCATCTGTAAGGTGGAAGTCAGACTTGCAAGGCCCACCAGGGTCATGTATACTACACAAGGCCTTGGCAGAGGATCTAACACACTGCAGGCCTACATCAGCAGTGTCTTCTCACAACTGCAATTACAGTGTTCCTTGTCTAAAATTTCCTTCAGGGAATTCTCTGAGGACCCGGGGTTCGATCCCTGGTCAAGGAACTAAGATCCCACAAGCCACACGGCACAGCTAAAAAATTTTTTAAAAATTAAATTTCCCTTTCAGACTGTGCAATCCTAGAGAGCAGTGTCCTTACAGCTCAGCTTAGTGTCCTGGTTACCTAACTGAGCTCTTCTGATCTCTAGGCTTCCCAGGGGGAGAGTCACGGAGACTTCACGGATGGCAGAAGGACCCCAAGACCTCTGCTTCAACCCTAGCAGTTTCTCACTTTTCCTGTTGGGTTCCACATAAGTACTCCCATCAAAAAAGGCCTGCTGCTAAAAGAAAGTTTGAAAGTGCTGGTTTTGAAGCTAGTTGGGCCCTAGTGAGTCTTGTTGGAGGTGAGGGGGACCCCCGTTGAAATAGGGACATGGGTGTGATGAATGAACCCTCTCAGAGACCAGAGCTGGTTAGTGGGGCAGGACTGAAACATGCACTCACTGCTTTATAGTCAGAACATCTTCTAGAGGCTGCAGGGGGAGGGGCAAAGGCCAGATTTGGGAAGTTAAGGGCTCCCCGTCTCCACTGTTGGTTGGCCCCGACCACTGCCCTCACCAGACTCAGATCCTTGTGGGGGAGCCCTCCAGGTGGTCAAGGGCAGGCAGGAGATGGGACAATGAGGGGAGAAAGTGTTCCTGGGGTACAGAATCCTTGACCGCAGGGTCCAAAGGCTCGGGGCCAGCCACCAGGAAGCTGTGCATGCCTGCAGCCCGTGCTCCCTTGTAATCACATTGGTAACTGTCCCCGATATGGGCTGCCTCTGCGGGTTCCACCTGAGCAAGGCACAAAGCCTCACGGAAAATGCGGGGGTCGGGCTTGGGCCAGCCAGCAGCCTCAGAGGTCAGCACAAAGTCGAAGTGTTCCCGCAGGCCAACACCCTCTAGGATGTCCTCTAGTCGTCGGTCAAAGTTGGAGACCACTGCCAGCCTCAGGCCTCGTTTTCGGCACCCGCTAAGGGTGGCCTCAGCCCCCTCCAACACCTGCCAGGTGCTAGGATCGCTGAGGTCCTGGTACAGTTCCTCAGCGATGGGAGCCACAGCCTGGGCATCCCGAACACCAGCTAGGTAGAAGGTCTGCTGGACCAAATCCAGCCACCACTGGCGGGAGGTGAGGCCTTGGCTCAGGCCATAGCTGGGGAAGCTCTGGCTCTGAGCCTCGAATGCCTGCGTGAAGGCCTGTCCCAGGGCCGCGGCTTCCACCTCCAGCCCGTGGGCCCGGGCCTTAGTGGCACATTCCACTCCCATGGGGTGGCGGCGCCTGAGCAGCGTGTCCTTCACGTCCCATGTCAACAGTCGTAACTGTAGCTGGTGCGCCATGGGTCTGCAAGAGGGGGTTCAGTCCACCCTAGGTCAGCCCCTGCTGAACAAGACCACCTTCACCCCTCAACCTGATGGTCTTCTCTTTCCGGACTTTGTGGGTTAGATCAGCTGGCACATAGGTAACATCTTCACAGCAGAAAATCCTGGAATGAGAGGGCAAGGGAGGTGGAAGTTCAGGCCTTGGAGTCAGAGACAGACTGGGGAAATTCTGATGCTGCCAACTCACTGTGTGACCCGGAGTGTCTGTCTCTGAGGCTCTGTCTCCTCACGTGTAAGGAGAGCAGAGTGACTCAGCCTCCCAAGACTGCTGAACCAAATGAGATTTCTCTGTTCCTTCCACCTATTATGTGCTAGATGCTAGGAAAGGGACAGATTTGTAGCCCTCGTGACATTCACAGGCATTAAAGAACAGGGGATACAGCTATCAGACAAAGAAGGAAGGCAGCAGGTACCATGAGGATATCAGTCCAGAACCCGATTTAGACTTTGTTGTCGGGGAGCTTCCTAAGCAAGTGAAGTTTCAGTGGAGATTGGAGAATGCCGAGTCAGCAAATGTGCTGGGTTGCACATAGTCACTCACTCCTGCCCGACTCTTTGCGACCCCATGGACTGTAGCCTGCCAAGCACCTCTGTCCATGGGGATTCTCCAGGCAAGAATAGTGGAGTGGGTTGCCATGCCCTCCTCCAGGGGATCTTCCCAACCCAGGGATCCAACACAGGTCTCCCGCACTGCAGGCAAATTCCTTATGGTCCGAGCCACCAGGGAAGCTCAAGAATACTGGAGTGGGTAGCCTATCCCTTCTCCAGGGGAACTTCCCGACCCAGGAATCGAACCGGGGTCTCCTGCATTGCAGGCAGATTCTTTAGCAGCTGAGCTACCAGGGAAGGAAATCTCATTTAGTCCAGCAGTGGGTTGCCATGCCCTCCTCCAGGGGATCTTCCGATGCAGGGATGGAACCCAGGTCTTCTGCATTGCAGGCCGACTCTTTACTGAGCCTCCAGGGAAGCCCTGGGCCTTGTAGGTCAAGACTAGGAAACAATTATTTTGACTGCTATTACTATTGTTGGGAATGTGAAAAACAGGAGAGTCTTAGCAAACCATCTGATCAACCCCTTAATCAAGGGGAAAGACTGAGCCAGAGAGGGATAGATCTTTGCCTCAGGTCACAGCCAGTCAGCAGAACTGCCAGGACTAGAACTGCTGGTCAGTACTTCCTTCCACTGCTTAGACGTACTTGGATTTTCCAAGAATCTGATTTTGGTGAACCTCTACAGCTCAGGGCAAAAGACAGGACAGAGCAGCCTGGTCCTACCCGTCTTAAAACCTCCCTGAGCCCCAGATGATAACGCCCGCCTGGGTGGAGAGCCAGTGAAGGGTTCCTGATTCAATGCACAGAAAACAAGTTTCTCAGCCTAAAATCTAGAGGCTGGAGGCAGCTTCTTGCCCTAGAGCCGATTTCAGACACCCAACCTGTTCAGTGGAAACCCAAGGGGCCAGAGTTCAAAGTGCAGCTAAGTCGTTGCTGAGGGACAGATTTGGCTGGTGAATCTGGGGACAACCCTTAGAGGAAGTTTAACAACAAAATGAAATTTCAGTCAGTCTGGAACTTAGGGAGCACCGTCCAAAGATACTCCCACGTGGCAGGTGGGTAGATGGAGGCCCAGAGTGTCAAGAACTCGTCCAGAGTCAGGCAGGGAGCCACTGACACAGCTAAGACTAGAACAACGGGTCCACAGCATTTTCCATTTCTGGAAGCCAGAGTTGGGGCTTCTGCCTGCCGGCCTAAATTGCTCACCTCCCTCCTCATTTCCAGGACTCGGTGGCGGCAAAATCCAGGTAGCCTGCCCTAGGGCCACCTATCTACGCCTGAGGTATGCAGCGGGACCTGTGGCGCCAGTCCCCGGGCCCCACGACCTACCTGCCTCACGGGGAAGTAGGTCAGGAAGGAAGCTGCAGCCCCACGGCCGCTAGGGAGAACGGAGAAGCCGCAGACACTCGGCGGCGACCCTTTTCTTGGGAATCCCAGCCCTCCTCCTGCCTCTCCAGCTCTCCCACCCCGCCCCCTCCGCCCCGCCTCTCCCTGCCCACCCCACTTCCCCTCTGGGTCTTCTCTGCTCCTTCCTGCCTCTCCTTCACCTCCGAGGACCCGGTGCTCCAGTCATCATCCCTCACCACCCTCCTCTGGCCTCCTCGTCCCATCCAGGACCTTCTATGCCCCTTCATAAGACCCCACACCCTCACAGTTCCCGGTCCCGCACCTGACCAATCACCTTGATCGCTTTAGGCCCTCTCTGCGTGCCCCTGGCCTCCCCACCCTCGCCTAGTTGGCCTCCCGGTCGCTCACATTTACACTGTGTTCTCTCTGCTCTTTCCCCTCCTACCGCCCTACCCCCCACCCCTGGCAAGCCCCTCCTCCGCCTCCTGTGGTTTCAGACCCCTACACTCCCACCCCAGGTGCCCAGGCTGACTTGGGAGGAAGGGATTTCTGCACCTGTCTGGCTTGGTGAGTGCTGGGTAAAAAGCACCGTGCTCCACATCCACCAGGCATCTTTCCCTGGGCCCCTCTTCCCGGTCTTTGCTGTGGCTGACCAGACCATCTCCATCGTCCACTGACCAGTAGCCACAGGGAGGCCAGCTGTCCCTCCCCACCACCCTCTCAGGCCATGGTTCTACCCAGTGTCTTCTTCCCAAGTGCGGCCTGTGCCCCATGGGCGGCTTTGGGGGGAATCTGGGCCAACCATTAAATGCTGGGTATCTGGGGGAACCCGCTGCTCCCCGGGGCTTGGTTTTTCAAATCCACTGTCCATCTGTTCCTCTGAGGGTGCCTGCCTGCAACACACCCACTGGAAGCACTGCCTGACTAGGCAGAGCTCCAGCCAGTGCCCACCTGTGGTCACAGGGACGAACTTCTTTCCCAACTGCAATTGACGCATGCCCTCACCTAATGCCTTCTATGATACAGTGAGACCAGGGTGAGGCCTTCAAACCAGAAAGAGCCAAGGGAATAAGAGAGCCAGCCTTAGAGAACATGCACGTTATTAAAGACTTTAAAACACTGAAAAATTTCTTCCATGATCTTTGTTGGTAATTGGGCAAACCCCCCAGGTGCCAGCTCATATCTAGTGTTGTGTTTGCTGGGAGATGAATGTCTTCTTCACCCGCTATCCACATCCCCAGATACAAGCAGGAGACAGCTCAGCACATACAGCTGAAAGGGCCTGGGGACGGGGTTCTGGGCCCACATTGCTGAGACCATGGTCAAGTCCCTTCCTGTCCTCTGAGGTCACTGAGAACAGTGGTCCTCCTGTTTTGTTTCACCTGGGAACACGGTTCCAAGGCATTCTCACCTGCAACTTACCTGTAAGGCTCTTGGGCTCAAAGATGGAGGACAGGGCCTTCCCCACTCTGAAGTTCATTCAAGAATTTACTTAAACACTGGGTGGGCTTATCAACTTTTTCAGCTGCCATGACTTCTGAGGCCCTTGCAGCTGTGAAACCACAGCTCATGACCCTTGAGTGCTCACTGCTTGACAACTGGGAATTAATGTTTAGTCACTCGATCTTGGCACAAAGCCCAAAGAAGACAGACCCACAAGAGGTTTGGCCAAGTCTAAGAAGAGCTACCTGTCTTTGCCTGAGCACAGACTCTGCTTAAAGCCTAGGTCAAAGCCATTTCTTCTATGCGGCACCTAAAGGTCTTCATGCTATATTTCCCTCCCCCAGCCACCAATCTACCTCCCCACAGCAGCCTTGGGTCCACAGTTCATGGGCCTGCTGCCAAGAGTGCCCCTCTTATCTGTCTGCCCATCTGTGGGCCACTCCCAGTCCAGGGTCCACTCCAGAGCCCTCCCCAGCCGTTGGCACCAGGACATACACTGTGTATGTGCTTGTCTGTGCCTTTTACTTCTAGTACCCCTGGGCCTGGCACTGGGCAGGACACAGGTGTCCAGTAAATACCAACCAGAGAGGAGCATGAAAGGGGAAAGGCAGGAAGAGACATGGAATTTCTCCAATGATCCCCACCCCACCCCGCCCATTCCCTGCACTCCTGCCACTGGAGCTCCAGTCCCTGTTCCCTGTGCTGTCCCACCCCCACACTATCCCTGTGACCTGGGTGCCCTTCAACAATGCCATCCTTAGGACATCTTCCCTATTCTCCCTAGATCTCCACGGCGTCATGTCTCTCGTGACACAGATCACTTCCTACTAGAAGTCAGGCCAATGGGCTCTGGAGTCAGACCTGCCTAAATGAGAACCCCAGCTCCTGCAGGTGCTAGCTGTGACTCAGGCAGGCTACCTAACCCACGAATCCCTTTCCTCATCTGTAAGGTGGAAGTCAGACTTGCAAGGCCCACCAGGGTCATGTATACTACACAAGGCCTTGGCAGAGGATCTAACACACTGCAGGCCTACATCAGCAGTGTCTTCTCACAACTGCAATTACAGTGTTCCTTGTCTAAAATTTCCTTCAGGGAATTCTCTGAGGACCCGGGGTTCGATCCCTGGTCAAGGAACTAAGATCCCACAAGCCACACGGCACAGCTAAAAAATTTTTTAAAAATTAAATTTCCCTTTCAGACTGTGCAATCCTAGAGAGCAGTGTCCTTACAGCTCAGCTTAGTGTCCTGGTTACCTAACTGAGCTCTTCTGATCTCTAGGCTTCCCAGGGGGAGAGTCACGGAGACTTCACGGATGGCAGAAGGACCCCAAGACCTCTGCTTCAACCCTAGCAGTTTCTCACTTTTCCTGTTGGGTTCCACATAAGTACTCCCATCAAAAAAGGCCTGCTGCTAAAAGAAAGTTTGAAAGTGCTGGTTTTGAAGCTAGTTGGGCCCTAGTGAGTCTTGTTGGAGGTGAGGGGGACCCCCGTTGAAATAGGGACATGGGTGTGATGAATGAACCCTCTCAGAGACCAGAGCTGGTTAGTGGGGCAGGACTGAAACATGCACTCACTGCTTTATAGTCAGAACATCTTCTAGAGGCTGCAGGGGGAGGGGCAAAGGCCAGATTTGGGAAGTTAAGGGCTCCCCGTCTCCACTGTTGGTTGGCCCCGACCACTGCCCTCACCAGACTCAGATCCTTGTGGGGGAGCCCTCCAGGTGGTCAAGGGCAGGCAGGAGATGGGACAATGAGGGGAGAAAGTGTTCCTGGGGTACAGAATCCTTGACCGCAGGGTCCAAAGGCTCGGGGCCAGCCACCAGGAAGCTGTGCATGCCTGCAGCCCGTGCTCCCTTGTAATCACATTGGTAACTGTCCCCGATATGGGCTGCCTCTGCGGGTTCCACCTGAGCAAGGCACAAAGCCTCACGGAAAATGCGGGGGTCGGGCTTGGGCCAGCCGGCAGCCTCAGAGGTCAGCACAAAGTCGAAGTGTTCCCGCAGGCCAACACCCTCTAGGATGTCCTCTAGTCGTCGGTCAAAGTTGGAGACCACTGCCAGCCTCAGGCCTCGTTTTCGGCACCCGCTAAGGGTGGCCTCAGCCCCCTCCAACACCTGCCAGGTGCTAGGATCGCTGAGGTCCTGGTACAGTTCCTCAGCGATGGGAGCCACAGCCTGGGCATCCCGAACACCAGCTAGGTAGAAGGTCTGCTGGACCAAATCCAGCCACCACTGGCGGGAGGTGAGGCCTTGGCTCAGGCCATAGCTGGGGAAGCTCTGGCTCTGAGCCTCGAATGCCTGCGTGAAGGCCTGTCCCAGGGCCGCGGCTTCCACCTCCAGCCCGTGGGCCCGGGCCTTAGTGGCACATTCCACTCCCATGGGGTGGCGGCGCCTGAGCAGCGTGTCCTTCACGTCCCATGTCAACAGTCGTAACTGTAGCTGGTGCGCCATGGGTCTGCAAGAGGGGGTTCAGTCCACCCTAGGTCAGCCCCTGCTGAACAAGACCACCTTCACCCCTCAACCTGATGGTCTTCTCTTTCCGGACTTTGTGGGTTAGATCAGCTGGCACATAGGTAACATCTTCACAGCAGAAAATCCTGGAATGAGAGGGCAAGGGAGGTGGAAGTTCAGGCCTTGGAGTCAGAGACAGACTGGGGAAATTCTGATGCTGCCAACTCACTGTGTGACCCGGAGTGTCTGTCTCTGAGGCTCTGTCTCCTCACGTGTAAGGAGAGCAGAGTGACTCAGCCTCCCAAGACTGCTGAACCAAATGAGATTTCTCTGTTCCTTCCACCTATTATGTGCTAGATGCTAGGAAAGGGACAGATTTGTAGCCCTCGTGACATTCACAGGCATTAAAGAACAGGGGATACAGCTATCAGACAAAGAAGGAAGGCAGCAGGTACCATGAGGATATCAGTCCAGAACCCGATTTAGACTTTGTTGTCGGGGAGCTTCCTAAGCAAGTGAAGTTTCAGTGGAGATTGGAGAATGCCGAGTCAGCAAATGTGCTGGGTTGCACATAGTCACTCACTCCTGCCCGACTCTTTGCGACCCCATGGACTGTAGCCTGCCAAGCACCTCTGTCCATGGGGATTCTCCAGGCAAGAATAGTGGAGTGGGTTGCCATGCCCTCCTCCAGGGGATCTTCCCAACCCAGGGATCCAACACAGGTCTCCCGCACTGCAGGCAAATTCCTTATGGTCCGAGCCACCAGGGAAGCTCAAGAATACTGGAGTGGGTAGCCTATCCCTTCTCCAGGGGAACTTCCTGACCCAGGAATCGAACCGGGGTCTCCTGCATTGCAGGCAGATTCTTTAGCAGCTGAGCTACCAGGGAAGGAAATCTCATTTAGTCCAGCAGTGGGTTGCCATGCCCTCCTCCAGGGGATCTTCCGATGCAGGGATGGAACCCAGGTCTTCTGCATTGCAGGCCGACTCTTTACTGAGCCTCCAGGGAAGCCCTGGGCCTTGTAGGTCAAGACTAGGAAACAATTATTTTGACTGCTATTACTATTGTTGGGAATGTGAAAAACAGGAGAGTCTTAGCAAACCATCTGATCAACCCCTTAATCAAGGGGAAAGACTGAGCCAGAGAGGGATAGATCTTTGCCTCAGGTCACAGCCAGTCAGCAGAACTGCCAGGACTAGAACTGCTGGTCAGTACTTCCTTCCACTGCTTAGACGTACTTGGATTTTCCAAGAATCTGATTTTGGTGAACCTCTACAGCTCAGGGCAAAAGACAGGACAGAGCAGCCTGGTCCTACCCGTCTTAAAACCTCCCTGAGCCCCAGATGATAACGCCCGCCTGGGTGGAGAGCCAGTGAAGGGTTCCTGATTCAATGCACAGAAAACAAGTTTCTCAGCCTAAAATCTAGAGGCTGGAGGCAGCTTCTTGCCCTAGAGCCGATTTCAGACACCCAACCTGTTCAGTGGAAACCCAAGGGGCCAGAGTTCAAAGTGCAGCTAAGTCGTTGCTGAGGGACAGATTTGGCTGGTGAATCTGGGGACAACCCTTAGAGGAAGTTTAACAACAAAATGAAATTTCAGTCAGTCTGGAACTTAGGGAGCACCGTCCAAAGATACTCCCACGTGGCAGGTGGGTAGATGGAGGCCCAGAGTGTCAAGAACTCGTCCAGAGTCAGGCAGGGAGCCACTGACACAGCTAAGACTAGAACAACGGGTCCACAGCATTTTCCATTTCTGGAAGCCAGAGTTGGGGCTTCTGCCTGCCGGCCTAAATTGCTCACCTCCCTCCTCATTTCCAGGACTCGGTGGCGGCAAAATCCAGGTAGCCTGCCCTAGGGCCACCTATCTACGCCTGAGGTATGCAGCGGGACCTGTGGCGCCAGTCCCCGGGCCCCACGACCTACCTGCCTCACGGGGAAGTAGGTCAGGAAGGAAGCTGCAGCCCCACGGCCGCTAGGGAGAACGGAGAAGCCGCAGACACTCGGCGGCGACCCTTTTCTTGGGAATCCCAGCCCTCCTCCTGCCTCTCCAGCTCTCCCACCCCGCCCCCTCCGCCCCGCCTCTCCCTGCCCACCCCACTTCCCCTCTGGGTCTTCTCTGCTCCTTCCTGCCTCTCCTTCACCTCCGAGGACCCGGTGCTCCAGTCATCATCCCTCACCACCCTCCTCTGGCCTCCTCGTCCCATCCAGGACCTTCTATGCCCCTTCATAAGACCCCACACCCTCACAGTTCCCGGTCCCGCACCTGACCAATCACCTTGATCGCTTTAGGCCCTCTCTGCGTGCCCCTGGCCTCCCCACCCTCGCCTAGTTGGCCTCCCGGTCGCTCACATTTACACTGTGTTCTCTCTGCTCTTTCCCCTCCTACCGCCCTACCCCCCACCCCTGGCAAGCCCCTCCTCCGCCTCCTGTGGTTTCAGACCCCTACACTCCCACCCCAGGTGCCCAGGCTGACTTGGGAGGAAGGGATTTCTGCACCTGTCTGGCTTGGTGAGTGCTGGGTAAAAAGCACCGTGCTCCACATCCACCAGGCATCTTTCCCTGGGCCCCTCTTCCCGGTCTTTGCTGTGGCTGACCAGACCATCTCCATCGTCCACTGACCAGTAGCCACAGGGAGGCCAGCTGTCCCTCCCCACCACCCTCTCAGGCCATGGTTCTACCCAGTGTCTTCTTCCCAAGTGCGGCCTGTGCCCCATGGGCGGCTTTGGGGGGAATCTGGGCCAACCATTAAATGCTGGGTATCTGGGGGAACCCGCTGCTCCCCGGGGCTTGGTTTTTCAAATCCACTGTCCATCTGTTCCTCTGAGGGTGCCTGCCTGCAACACACCCACTGGAAGCACTGCCTGACTAGGCAGAGCTCCAGCCAGTGCCCACCTGTGGTCACAGGGACGAACTTCTTTCCCAACTGCAATTGACGCATGCCCTCACCTAATGCCTTCTATGATACAGTGAGACCAGGGTGAGGCCTTCAAACCAGAAAGAGCCAAGGGAATAAGAGAGCCAGCCTTAGAGAACATGCACGTTATTAAAGACTTTAAAACACTGAAAAATTTCTTCCATGATCTTTGTTGGTAATTGGGCAAACCCCCCAGGTGCCAGCTCATATCTAGTGTTGTGTTTGCTGGGAGATGAATGTCTTCTTCACCCGCTATCCACATCCCCAGATACAAGCAGGAGACAGCTCAGCACATACAGCTGAAAGGGCCTGGGGACGGGGTTCTGGGCCCACATTGCTGAGACCATGGTCAAGTCCCTTCCTGTCCTCTGAGGTCACTGAGAACAGTGGTCCTCCTGTTTTGTTTCACCTGGGAACACGGTTCCAAGGCATTCTCACCTGCAACTTACCTGTAAGGCTCTTGGGCTCAAAGATGGAGGACAGGGCCTTCCCCACTCTGAAGTTCATTCAAGAATTTACTTAAACACTGGGTGGGCTTATCAACTTTTTCAGCTGCCATGACTTCTGAGGCCCTTGCAGCTGTGAAACCACAGCTCATGACCCTTGAGTGCTCACTGCTTGACAACTGGGAATTAATGTTTAGTCACTCGATCTTGGCACAAAGCCCAAAGAAGACAGACCCACAAGAGGTTTGGCCAAGTCTAAGAAGAGCTACCTGTCTTTGCCTGAGCACAGACTCTGCTTAAAGCCTAGGTCAAAGCCATTTCTTCTATGCGGCACCTAAAGGTCTTCATGCTATATTTCCCTCCCCCAGCCACCAATCTACCTCCCCACAGCAGCCTTGGGTCCACAGTTCATGGGCCTGCTGCCAAGAGTGCCCCTCTTATCTGTCTGCCCATCTGTGGGCCACTCCCAGTCCAGGGTCCACTCCAGAGCCCTCCCCAGCCGTTGGCACCAGGACATACACTGTGTATGTGCTTGTCTGTGCCTTTTACTTCTAGTACCCCTGGGCCTGGCACTGGGCAGGACACAGGTGTCCAGTAAATACCAACCAGAGAGGAGCATGAAAGGGGAAAGGCAGGAAGAGACATGGAATTTCTCCAATGATCCCCACCCCACCCCGCCCATTCCCTGCACTCCTGCCACTGGAGCTCCAGTCCCTGTTCCCTGTGCTGTCCCACCCCCACACTATCCCTGTGACCTGGGTGCCCTTCAACAATGCCATCCTTAGGACATCTTCCCTATTCTCCCTAGATCTCCACGGCGTCATGTCTCTCGTGACACAGATCACTTCCTACTAGAAGTCAGGCCAATGGGCTCTGGAGTCAGACCTGCCTAAATGAGAACCCCAGCTCCTGCAGGTGCTAGCTGTGACTCAGGCAGGCTACCTAACCCACGAATCCCTTTCCTCATCTGTAAGGTGGAAGTCAGACTTGCAAGGCCCACCAGGGTCATGTATACTACACAAGGCCTTGGCAGAGGATCTAACACACTGCAGGCCTACATCAGCAGTGTCTTCTCACAACTGCAATTACGGTGTTCCTTGTCTAAAATTTCCTTCAGGGAATTCTCTGAGGATCCGGGGTTCGATCCCTGGTCAAGGAACTAAGATCCCACAAGCCACACGGCACAGCTAAAAAATTTTTTAAAAATTAAATTTCCCTTTCAGACTGTGCAATCCTAGAGAGCAGTGTCCTTACAGCTCAGCTTAGTGTCCTGGTTACCTAACTGAGCTCTTCTGATCTCTAGGCTTCCCAGGGGGAGAGTCACGGAGACTTCACGGATGGCAGAAGGACCCCAAGACCTCTGCTTCAACCCTAGCAGTTTCTCACTTTTCCTGTTGGGTTCCACATAAGTACTCCCATCAAAAAAGGCCTGCTGCTAAAAGAAAGTTTGAAAGTGCTGGTTTTGAAGCTAGTTGGGCCCTAGTGAGTCTTGTTGGAGGTGAGGGGGACCCCCGTTGAAATAGGGACATGGGTGTGATGAATGAACCCTCTCAGAGACCAGAGCTGGTTAGTGGGGCAGGACTGAAACATGCACTCACTGCTTTATAGTCAGAACATCTTCTAGAGGCTGCAGGGGGAGGGGCAAAGGCCAGATTTGGGAAGTTAAGGGCTCCCCGTCTCCACTGTTGGTTGGCCCCGACCACTGCCCTCACCAGACTCAGATCCTTGTGGGGGAGCCCTCCAGGTGGTCAAGGGCAGGCAGGAGATGGGACAATGAGGGGAGAAAGTGTTCCTGGGGTACAGAATCCTTGACCGCAGGGTCCAAAGGCTCGGGGCCAGCCACCAGGAAGCTGTGCATGCCTGCAGCCCGTGCTCCCTTGTAATCACATTGGTAACTGTCCCCGATATGGGCTGCCTCTGCCGGTTCCACCTGAGCAAGGCACAAAGCCTCACGGAAAATGCGGGGGTCGGGCTTGGGCCAGCCGGCAGCCTCAGAGGTCAGCACAAAGTCGAAGTGTTCCCGCAGGCCAACACCCTCTAGGATGTCCTCTAGTCGTCGGTCAAAGTTGGAGACCACTGCCAGCCTCAGGCCTCGTTTTCGGCACCCGCTAAGGGTGGCCTCAGCCCCCTCCAACACCTGCCAGGTGCTAGGATCGCTGAGGTCCTGGTACAGTTCCTCAGCGATGGGAGCCACAGCCTGGGCATCCCGAACACCAGCTAGGTAGAAGGTCTGCTGGACCAAATCCAGCCACCACTGGCGGGAGGTGAGGCCTTGGCTCAGGCCATAGCTGGGGAAGCTCTGGCTCTGAGCCTCGAATGCCTGCGTGAAGGCCTGTCCCAGGGCCGCGGCTTCCACCTCCAGCCCGTGGGCCCGGGCCTTAGTGGCACATTCCACTCCCACGGGGTGGCGGCGCCTGAGCAGCGTGTCCTTCACGTCCCATGTCAACAGTCGTAACTGTAGCTGGTGCGCCATGGGTCTGCAAGAGGGGGTTCAGTCCACCCTAGGTCAGCCCCTGCTGAACAAGACCACCTTCACCCCTCAACCTGATGGTCTTCTCTTTCCGGACTTTGTGGGTTAGATCAGCTGGCACATAGGTAACATCTTCACAGCAGAAAATCCTGGAATGAGAGGGCAAGGGAGGTGGAAGTTCAGGCCTTGGAGTCAGAGACAGACTGGGGAAATTCTGATGCTGCCAACTCACTGTGTGACCCGGAGTGTCTGTCTCTGAGGCTCTGTCTCCTCACGTGTAAGGAGAGCAGAGTGACTCAGCCTCCCAAGACTGCTGAACCAAATGAGATTTCTCTGTTCTTTCCACCTATTATGTGCTAGATGCTAGGAAAGGGACAGATTTGTAGCCCTCGTGACATTCACAGGCATTAAAGAACAGGGGATACAGCTATCAGACAAAGAGGGAAGGCAGCAGGTACCATGAGGATATCAGTCCAGAACCCGATTTAGACTTTGTTGTCGGGGAGCTTCCTAAGCAAGTGAAGTTTCAGTGGAGATTGGAGAATGCCGAGTCAGCAAATGTGCTGGGTTGCACATAGTCACTCACTCCTGCCAGACTCTTTGCGACCCCATGGACTGTAGCCTGCCAAGCACCTCTGTCCATGGGGATTCTCCAGGCAAGAATAGTGGAGTGGGTTGCCGTGCCCTCCTCCAGGGGATCTTCCCAACCCAGGGATCCAACACAGGTCTCCCGCACTGGAGGCAAATTCCTTATGGTCCGAGCCACCAGGGAAGCTCAAGAATACTGGAGTGGGTAGCCTATCCCTTCTCCAGGGGAACTTCCTGACCCAGGAATCGAACCGGGGTCTCCTGCATTGCAGGCAGATTCTTTAGCAGCTGAGCTACCAGGGAAGGAAATCTCATTTAGTCCAGCAGTGGGTTGCCATGCCCTCCTCCAGGGGATCTTCCCGATGCAGGGATCGAACCCAGGTCTTCTGCATTGCAGGCCGACTCTTTACTGAGCCTCCAGGGAAGCCCTGGGCCTTGTAGGTCAAGACTAGGAAACAATTATTTTGACTGCTATTACTATTGTTGGGAATGTGAAAAACAGGAGAGTCTTAGCAAACCATCTGATCAACCCCTTAATCAAGGGGAAAGACTGAGCCAGAGAGGGATAGATCTTTGCCTCAGGTCACAGCCAGTCAGCAGAACTGCCAGGACTAGAACTGCTGGTCAGTACTTCCTTCCACTGCTTAGACGTACTTGGATTTTCCAAGAATCTGATTTTGGTGAACCTCTACAGCTCAGGGCAAAAGACAGGACAGAGCAGCCTGGTCCTACCCGTCTTAAAACCTCCCTGAGCCCCAGATGATAACGCCCGCCTGGGTGGAGAGCCAGTGAAGGGTTCCTGATTCAATGCACAGAAAACAAGTTTCTCAGCCTAAAATCTAGAGGCTGGAGGCAGCTTCTTGCCCTAGAGCCGATTTCAGACACCCAACCTGTTCAGTGGAAACCCAAGGGGCCAGAGTTCAAAGTGCAGCTAAGTCGTTGCTGAGGGACAGATTTGGCTGGTGAATCTGGGGACAACCCTTAGAGGAAGTTTAACAACAAAATGAAATTTCAGTCAGTCTGGAACTTAGGGAGCACCGTCCAAAGATACTCCCACGTGGCAGGTGGGTAGATGGAGGCCCAGAGTGTCAAGAACTCGTCCAGAGTCAGGCAGGGAGCCACTGACACAGCTAAGACTAGAACAACGGGTCCACAGCATTTTCCATTTCTGGAAGCCAGAGTTGGGGCTTCTGCCTGCCGGCCTAAATTGCTCACCTCCCTCCTCATTTCCAGGACTCGGTGGCGGCAAAATCCAGGTAGCCTGCCCTAGGGCCACCTATCTACGCCTGAGGTATGCAGCGGGACCTGTGGCGCCAGTCCCCGGGCCCCACGACCTACCTGCCTCACGGGGAAGTAGGTCAGGAAGGAAGCTGCAGCCCCACGGCCGCTAGGGAGAACGGAGAAGCCGCAGACACTCGGCGGCGACCCTTTTCTTGGGAATCCCAGCCCTCCTCCTGCCCCTCCAGCTCTCCCAACCCGCCCCCTCCGCCCCGCCTCTCCCCGCCCACCCCACATACCCTCTGGGTCTTCTCTGCTCCTTCCTGCCTCTCCTTCACCTCCGAGGACCCGGTGCTCCAGTCATCATCCCTCACCACCCTCCTCTGGCCTCCTCGTCCCATCCAGGACCTTCTATGCCCCTTCATAAGACCCCACACCCTCACAGTTCCCGGTCCCGCACCTGACCAATCACCTTGATCGCTTTAGGCCCTCTCTGCGTGCCCCTGGCCTCCCCACCCTCGCCTAGTTGGCCTCCAGGTTGCTCACATTTACACTGTGTTCTCTCTGCTCTTTCCCCTCCTACCGCCCTACCCCCCACCCCTGGCAAGCCCCTCCTCCGCCTCCTGTGGTTTCAGACCCCTACACTCCCACCCCAGGTGCCCAGGCTGACTTGGAAGGAAGGGATTTCTGCACCTGTCTGGCTTGGTGAGTGCTGGGTAAAAAGCACCGTGCTCCACATCCACCAGGCATCTTTTCCTGGGCCCCTCTTCCCGGTCTTTGCTGTGGCTGACCAGACCATCTCCATCGTCCACTGACCAGTAGCCACAGGGAGGCCAGCTGTCCCTCCCCACCACCCTCTCAGGCCATGGTTCTACCCAGTGTCTTCTTCCCAAGTGCGGCCTGTGCCCCATGGGCGGCTTTGGGGGGAATCTGGGCCAACCATTAAATGCTGGGTATCTGGGGGAACCCGCTGCTCCCCGGGGCTTGGTTTTTCAAATCCACTGTCCATCTGTTCCTCTGAGGGTGCCTGCCTGCAACACACCCACTGGAAGCACTGCCTGACTAGGCAGAGCTCCAGCCAGTGCCCACCTGTGGTCACAGGGACGAACTTCTTTCCCAACTGCAATTGACGCATGCCCTCACCTAATGCCTTCTATGATACAGTGAGACCAGGGTGAGGCCTTCAAACCAGAAAGAGCCAAGGGAATAAGAGAGCCAGCCTTAGAGAACATGCACGTTATTAAAGACTTTAAAACACTGAAAAATTTCTTCCATGATCTTTGTTGGTAATTGGGCAAACCCCCCAGGTGCCAGCTCATATCTAGTGTTGTGTTTGCTGGGAGATGAATGTCTTCTTCACCCGCTATCCACATCCCCAGATACAAGCAGGAGACAGCTCAGCACATACAGCTGAAAGGGCCTGGGGACGGGGTTCTGGGCCCACATTGCTGAGACCATGGTCAAGTCCCTTCCTGTCCTCTGAGGTCACTGAGAACAGTGGTCCTCCTGTTTTGTTTCACCTGGGAACACGGTTCCAAGGCATTCTCACCTGCAACTTACCTGTAAGGCTCTTGGGCTCAAAGATGGAGGACAGGGCCTTCCCCACTCTGAAGTTCATTCAAGAATTTACTTAAACACTGGGTGGGCTTATCAACTTTTTCAGCTGCCATGACTTCTGAGGCCCTTGCAGCTGTGAAACCACAGCTCATGACCCTTGAGTGCTCACTGCTTGACAACTGGGAATTAATGTTTAGTCACTCGATCTTGGCACAAAGCCCAAAGAAGACAGACCCACAAGAGGTTTGGCCAAGTCTAAGAAGAGCTACCTGTCTTTGCCTGAGCACAGACTCTGCTTAAAGCCTAGGTCAAAGCCATTTCTTCTATGCGGCACCTAAAGGTCTTCATGCTATATTTCCCTCCCCCAGCCACCAATCTACCTCCCCACAGCAGCCTTGGGTCCACAGTTCATGGGCCTGCTGCCAAGAGTGCCCCTCTTATCTGTCTGCCCATCTGTGGGCCACTCCCAGTCCAGGGTCCACTCCAGAGCCCTCCCCAGCCGTTGGCACCAGGACATACACTGTGTATGTGCTTGTCTGTGCCTTTTACTTCTAGTACCCCTGGGCCTGGCACTGGGCAGGACACAGGTGTCCAGTAAATACCAACCAGAGAGGAGCATGAAAGGGGAAAGGCAGGAAGAGACATGGAATTTCTCCAATGATCCCCGCCCCACCCCGCCCATTCCCTGCACTCCTGCCACTGGAGCTCCAGTCCCTGTTCCCTGTGCTGTCCCACCCCCACACTATCCCTGTGACCTGGGTGCCCTTCAACAATGCCATCCTTAGGACATCTTCCCTATTCTCCCTAGATCTCCACGGCGTCATGTCTCTCGTGACACAGATCACTTCCTACTAGAAGTCAGGCCAATGGGCTCTGGAGTCAGACCTGCCTAAATGAGAACCCCAGCTCCTGCAGGTGCTAGCTGTGACTCAGGCAGGCTACCTAACCCACGAATCCCTTTCCTCATCTGTAAGGTGGAAGTCAGACTTGCAAGGCCCACCAGGGTCATGTATACTACACAAGGCCTTGGCAGAGGATCTAACACACTGCAGGCCTACATCAGCAGTGTCTTCTCACAACTGCAATTACAGTGTTCCCTGTCTAAAATTTCCTTCAGGGAATTCTCTGAGGACCCGGGGTTCGATCCCTGGTCAAGGAACTAAGATCCCACAAGCCACACGGCACAGCTAAAAATTTTTTTAAAAATTAAATTTCCCTTTCAGACTGTGCAATCCTAGAGAGCAGTGTCCTTACAGCTCAGCTTAGTGTCCTGGTTACCTAACTGAGCTCTTCTGATCTCTAGGCTTCCCAGGGGGAGAGTCACGGAGACTTCACGGATGGCAGAAGGACCCCAAGACCTCTGCTTCAACCCTAGCAGTTTCTCACTTTTCCTGTTGGGTTCCACATAAGTACTCCCATCAAAAAAGGCCTGCTGCTAAAAGAAAGTTTGAAAGTGCTGGTTTTGAAGCTAGTTGGGCCCTAGTGAGTCTTGTTGGAGGTGAGGGGGACCCCCGTTGAAATAGGGACATGGGTGTGATGAATGAACCCTCTCAGAGACCAGAGCTGGTTAGTGGGGCAGGACTGAAACATGCACTCACTGCTTTATAGTCAGAACATCTTCTAGAGGCTGCAGGGGGAGGGGCAAAGGCCAGATTTGGGAAGTTAAGGGCTCCCCGTCTCCACTGTTGGTTGGCCCCGACCACTGCCCTCACCAGACTCAGATCCTTGTGGGGGAGCCCTCCAGGTGGTCAAGGGCAGGCAGGAGATGGGACAATGAGGGGAGAAAGTGTTCCTGGGGTACAGAATCCTTGACCGCAGGGTCCAAAGGCTCGGGGCCAGCCACCAGGAAGCTGTGCATGCCTGCAGCCCGTGCTCCCTTGTAATCACATTGGTAACTGTCCCCGATATGGGCTGCCTCTGCCGGTTCCACCTGAGCAAGGCACAAAGCCTCACGGAAAATGCGGGGGTCGGGCTTGGGCCAGCCGGCAGCCTCAGAGGTCAGCACAAAGTCGAAGTGTTCCCGCAGGCCAACACCCTCTAGGATGTCCTCTAGTCGTCGGTCAAAGTTGGAGACCACTGCCAGCCTCAGGCCTCGTTTTCGGCACCCGCTAAGGGTGGCCTCAGCCCCCTCCAACACCTGCCAGGTGCTAGGATCGCTGAGGTCCTGGTACAGCTGCTCAGCGATGGGAGCCACAGCCTGGGCATCCCGAACACCAGCCTGGTGGAAGGTCTGCTGGACCAAATCCAGCCACCACTGGCGGGAGGTGAGGCCGTGGCTCAGGCCATAGTTGGGGAAGGTCTGGCTCTGAGCCTTGAACGCCTGCCTGAAGGCCTGTCCCAGGGCCGCGGCTTCCACCTCCAGCCCGTGGGCCCGGGCCTTAGTGGCATATTCCACTCCCACAGGGTGGCAGAGCCTGAGCAGCGTGTCCTTCACGTCCCATGTCAGCAGTCGTAACTGCAGCCGGTGCGCCATGGGTCTGCAGGACGGGTGCCAGTTCACCCTAGGTCGGCCCTTGCCTCAGGTCCCAGGATGTTGAGCTGGACAAGACCACCCCCAACCTGATGGTCTTCTCTTTCCAGACTTCGTGGGTTAGATCAGCTGGCACGTAGGTAACATCTTCACAGCAGTAAATCCTGGAATGAGAGGGCAAGGGAGGTGGAAGTTCAGGCCTTGGAGTCAGAGACAGACTGGGTTCAAATTCGGATGCTGCCAACTCATTGTGTGACCTGGAGTGTCTGTCTCTGAGGCTCTGTCTCCTCATGTGTAAGGAGAGCAGAGTGACTCAACCTCCCAAGACTGCTGAACCAAATGAGATTTCTCTGTTCCTTCCACCTATTATGTGCTAGATGCTAGGAAAGGGAAAGATTTGTAGCCCTCGTGACATTCACAGGCATTAAAGAACAGGGGATACAGCTATCAGACAAAGAGGGAAGGCAGCAGGTACCATGAGGATATCAGTCCAGAACCCGATTTAGACTTTGTTGTCGGGGAGCTTCCTAAGCAAGTGAAGTTTCAGTGGAGATTGGAGAATGCCGAGTCAGCAAATGTGCTGGGTTGCACATAGTCACTCACTCCTGCCAGACTCTTTGCGACCCCATGGACTGTAGCCTGCCAAGCACCTCTGTCCATGGGGATTCTCCAGGCAAGAATAGTGGAGTGGGTTGCCATGCCCTCCTCCAGGGGATCTTCCCAACCCAGGGATCCAACACAGGTCTCCCGCACTGCAGGCAAATTCCTTATGGTCTGAGCCACCAAGGAAGCCCAAGAATATAGGAGTGGGTAGCCTATCCCTTCTCCAGGGGAACTTCCTGACCCAGGAATCGAACCGGGGTCTCCAGCATTGCAGGCAGATTCTTTAGCAGCTGAGCTACCAGGGAAGGAAATCTCATTTAGTCCAGCAGTGGGTTGCCATGCCCTCCTCCAGGGGATCTTCCCGATGCAGGGATCGAACCCAGGTCTCCTGCATTGCAGGCAGTCTCTTTACCATCTGAGCCTCCAGGGAAGCCCTGGGCCTTGTAGGTCAAGATAAGGAAACAATTATTTTGACTGCTATTACTATTGTTGGGAATGTGAAAAACAGGAGAGTCTTAGCAAACCATCTGATCAACCCCTTAATCAAGGGGAAAGACTGAGCCAGAGAGGGATAGATCTTCCTCAGGTCACAGCCAGTCAGCAGAACTGCCAGGACTAGAACTGCTGGTCAGTACTTCCTTCCACTGCTTAGACGTACTTGGATTTTCCAAGAATCTGATTTTGGTGAACCTCTACAGCTCAGGGCAAAAGACAGGACAGAGCAGCCTGGTCCTACCCGTCTTAAAACCTCCCTGAGCCCCGATGATAACGCCCGCCTGGGTGGAGAGCCAGTGAAGGGTTCCTGATTCAATGCACAGAAAAGTTTCTCAGCCTAAAATCTAGAGGCTGGAGGCAGCTTCTTGCCCTAGAGCTGATTCCAGACACCCAACCTGTTCAGTAGAAACCTAAGCGACCAGAGTTCAAAGTGCAGCTAAGTCGTTGCTGAAGGACAGATTTGGCTGGTGAATCTGGGGACAACCCTTAGAGGAAGTTTGACAACTAAATGAAATTTCAGTCAGTCTGGAACTTAGGGAGCCCCGTCTAAAGATACTCCCACGTGGCAGGTGGGTAGATGGAGGCCCAGAGTGTCAAGAACTCGTCCAGAGTCAGGCAGTGAGCCACTGGCACAGCTAAGACTAGAATAACGGGCCCACACAGGTAGCTTGCCCTGCTGCTGGTGCTGCTAAGTCGCGTCAGTTGTGTCCGACTCTGTGCGACCCCATAGACGGCAGCCCACCAGGGTCCGCCGTCCCTGGGATTCTCCAGGCAAGAACACTGGAGTGGATAGCTTGCCCTAGGGCGACCTATATACGCCTGAGGTATGCAACAGGACCTAGTGGCGCCAGGCCCCGGCCCCCACGACCTACCTGCCTCACCGGGAAGTAGGTCAGGAAGGAAGCTGCAGCCCCAATGCCGCTGGGGAGACGGAGAATCCGCAGACGGTCGGCGGAAACCCTTTCTTGGGAATCCCAGCCCTCCTCCTGCCCCTCCGCCCCCTCCACCCCCTCCTCCCCGCCTCCTCCCCGCCTCCTCCTCCCCGCCTCCTCCTCCCCGCCTCCTCCTCCCCGCCTCCTCCTCCCCGCCTCCTCCTCCCCGCCTCGTCCTCCCCGCCTCCTCCTCTTCTTCCGCCCCTCGGCCTCCGATTCTCCGCCCCGCCTCCCTCCGCTCCGCCTCGTCCTTTCTCCGCCCCTCCTCGTTCGCTTCTCCCCGCCCCTCGCCTGTCACCGCCCCGCCTCCTCCACGTCTTCAGCCTCTCCGCCCCGCCCCTTCACCTTCCTCCGCCCCGCCCCTCCACCTCCCTCCGCCCCCCTCCTCTGCTTCTCCCCGCCCCACGGCTGTCACCGCCCCGCCTCCTCCACGTCTTCCGCCTCTCCGCCCCGCTCCTCCTCCTCTCTCCGCCCCGCCCCTCCACCTCCCTCCGCCCCGCCTCCTCCACTTCCGCGCCCCGCTCCGTCTCTCCCCGCCCTTTCGACTCTCCCCGCCCCTCGGCCTCTCCCCGCACCAGCTGCTTCCCCTCCGGTCTTCTCAGCTCCTTCCGGCCTCACCTTCACTTCACTGAATCCGGCGCTCTCGTCATCAGCTGTCACCACCCTTCACTGCCCTCCTCGTCCCTTCCATAACATTCTGTGCCCCTTCGTAAGACCCCCACACCCTCTCGGTTCCCGGTCCCGCACCTCACCAGTCAGCTTGATCGCTTTAGGCCTTCTCTGCGTGCCCCCGGCCTCCCCACCCTCGCCCAGGCGATCTCGCGGTCCCTCCCATTTACACTGTGCTCTCTCTGCTCTCCCCGCTCCTTCCGCCCCCCACCAAGTTCCTTCTCCGCCTCCCCTGGCTTCGGAGCCCCCCTCCACCCTGGTGCCCAGGCTGATTGGGAGGATGGGATTTCTGTCCCGGTCTGGCTTGGTGAGTGCTGGGTAAACTCGGGCAAGGTGCTGCCCCTCTCTGGTCTGAGTCCCCAGTCGGAGAGAATTGCTTTGTTGAAAACTTGTCTTAACCCAAGACAATTTGCTGAGGGTAGAGTCCTCTGTAGAAACCTGTTGGTTTTTTTTCTTTCTTTTGATGAAAAAAGAAGTCATCATCTTAGGCGTCTGTGCACCGCAGGGATGCCACGTAGAAATAGAGAGACAGTTTTGGAGGAAAGAGAAAGCATAGCTTTATTTCTTTGCTAGGCAGAGGGAATGCAGCAGGCTAATGCCTCAGAAAAATGTTTCCCCTTCCCTGGGGAAAAGGGAGAGGTCTTATAGTCTAGGCTTGGCTCAGGGGTATGTGATACGGTTCAAGGCAGTGACAATCTTGCATTCTTTTTTCTGCAAAGTTTTAAAATGGCCATTACATTGAGTCTGGTCGTCAACGAGGTTATTGGCTGGTAATCTTTTTGAAATGAAGAATGCCAAGGGAGTTACAAGGGTGTGTTTAAGGGAAAAGAATGCCAGGTGCAGGATGATAGAATTCAGTCAGAGTGATTAAGGAATTAAATTTGTGAAGGACAAGTCTAGTTGCATGCAGTAGAAACAGCTAGAGTAAAACCAGGATCGCTGGGCTCTTCCAGGCCTATTCTTGGGGGTTTTATAGCTGTTTACTCATTCCTTCATTTCCTTTGCTTGTTAGCAGTAAAAAAACCCCACTTTTCCATTTCTGTTTAACAAATTCCCCACTGCTAGTTCATTTCTTCCATTTTGATGGAGGAAGGGGATCAGGCGTTGTTCTCATCTGACTGAGGATAAAATTTCAGTGTCATTCCACTTGACGAACATCAGCTGTTTGGCCCAGGAGCCCATCTATCTCCTACTCCAAAAGTAGTCACGCTCATCTCAAAAATCTTTAAAAATACAAAGCAACAGCCCAGCCTCATTCATTCGCTAACTGCTTATTAAGGGCACTAACTTTGTGCTGACCTTATCTGCTCTATGTCTGACACCCTGTTCTTCACGGAGGATATATACAATGAGAAACAAGACAGGGTTTCTGCCTTCAAGGAACAGGGGCAGGCAGAAAAAAAAATCAAGTATATAAACAAGATCTCACAGGTGGTTAAGAGCTATGGAGGTAGAAAACAGTGGTTTCATGAACAGTGACAGGGGACTTCTTTGGATGAACCAGTTGTGGGTGGGGGGGCGGACAAAGATCTGAAGGGCAACCAAGCGAAGATTAAGGATGTACAGCTGAGCGAAAGCAATGGCCTCCTCATTGTCCAACCACTACCCAGGGATTGCTGCAGTTTGGGTTTTTACGCTAACCGACCATTTTCTGCTGCTGCTGCTGCTAAGTCGCTTCAGTCGTGTCCGACTCTGCGACCCCATAGACGGCAGCCCACCGGACTCCGCAGTCCCTGGGATTCTCCAGGCAAGAATACTGGAGTGGGTTGCCATTTCCTTCTCCAGTGCATGAAAGGGAAAAGTGAAAGTGAAGTCGCTCAGTTGTGTCCAACTGTTAGCGACCCCATGGACTGTAGCCTACCAGGCTCCTCCATCCATGGGATTCTCCAGGCAAGAGTACTGGAGTGGGGTGCCATTGCCTTCTCCTGACCATTTTCTAGGAGCACACAAACATGCATGCAATTTTATTCCTTTCTTCCCTCCACTTCTTTTGTTTTTTGTTTCATTTTATAAAAACAAAACATCCCTCTGTATTCCAAGGCTGCTCTGTTGATTTTATTCAGAACTGCCTCACCCTCACTGGTCTCAGGCCTGGGAGGAAATACAAAGTTCAGAGTCACAGACCTTGGCTGGCAAGGGAGAGCCTGACTCGAGTAAGTTTTTCAGCAGAGAAGGGAGCCTTCAGAGTCACAGGAAAGCCAATAAGTCCTGCTATTTTGAAATAAACTTTTTTTTTAATTAGCCAGTTCAAAAATAGGTCCATGTCACAGATATAGTTTCCTCCCTAAGGCAGATGACAGGAATTCCTAGACGGTTTCATTCTTTCATCTCCCCTATGTGGGTTGTGGCACTCAAGATCTTTGCTGTGGCATGAGTGATCTTTAGTTGTGGCATGTAGGATATAGCTCCCTGACCAGGGATCAAACTTAGACTCCCTGCGTTGGGAGTGCACAGTCTTAGCCACTGGACCACCAGGATAGTGCCTTCTATGGATACTCTTGAACACGTATTTTGGTCACATGCATACATATTTCTGTTGGGTAAATCTCTAGATGTAGAATCACTAGGCCATAGGTGTGTGTATGTCGTTTCAGTAGATGGGGCCAGTTTTCTGAAAGGGTTGTACCAATCATGCCGGAGAGTTCCACTTGCTCCACATTCTCAAAAATTGGCAGTCTAATAAGTTTTTTTTTAATTTTTGGCATTTTGATGGATATGTGGTGGTATCTCATTATGGTTTTAATTTGACTTTCTCTGTTAAGTAGTGAAGGTAATACTTTTTCATGTATATTGGCCAAGTTTTCACTTACATGAATAACACATGAATATATTCTTGTTAGACATAATACATGAAGACAAAAATGTACTTGAAGCTAAGACAATACATAAAAGATAAAGTCCTAAGCAATCTCTCACCTCTACACCTTGTAATCCCTCCCCTAGTTTTGAGCACTGGGCTTAGAGTTAGGAGATACGGATCCAGCCTTGGTCTAACACTGGTTTGTGTGAATTTGGACAAGTCCCCTCTCTGAGTCTGTCTCTCATCTATCGAATTAGAGTGTTTAACCAGATGGTCTCTAAGGACTTCTTCGATATTCTGGCCATTGTGTCTGTCATTACAAAAACTCCATGTGGTGGGGATGGCCATTTGCCCCCATATCCATCTCTCCATCTTCCTTAGTAGTTGAATCTTCAGGTTTTAGCTGAGCACAGGGCTGCCCCACCAGACTCTTTTCCAGCCTTCCTTACACAACTAGGTGTAGCCAAGAGACTAAGTTCAGACAAGGGCAAATGATGTGTGCAACTTTTGGGTTGTGAAGAAGTGTTATGCCCTCTACTTGCTCGTCTCCTCCTTCTGCTGACTGAAAGAGGGCCTGATGGTTGGAACTGGATCCACCAACTGTGATCATGAGATGGAAGGCAAGATGTGTTGATGACAGAATAAGGCAGGAGCCATGACCCCACACACCATATAGCTGACCGTATAGCCCAGACTACTCAGAAACACATTTCCATCTTAAGCTATCATTATTTTGGCTTTTGTTATAATTACTGAGCATGAATCCTGACTAATACAGAGTAACTGGGGAACGACTTTAAATCTGATGTCAGAGCAGATTTTTCTGAGGCCATGACATTCAAACCAAGATCATAACAATGAAAAAGGAGACAGCCATTAAAGCTTTTAGGTAAAAAGCATTCCAGGCAAAGGGGACAACCACAGGTGCAAAAGCTCTTGAGATCCTACCAGCCTTCCATCTCCTTGCCACATCTCCCACGCCACTGTTCACAGGGACTAAACAGGCTGGTCGTGTGACCCGAGCAGGATCAATCAGAGACCTCCAGAGATCTGCTATGTGAATACTGGGATAGGAAGGATTAAGGACCATCTTCCCTGGTGGCTCAGATGGTAAAGAATCTGCCTGCAGTGCAGGAGACCCAGGTTCGATCCTTGGATCAGGAAGATCCCCTGGAGAAGGGCCCGGCAATCCACTCCAGTATACTTGCCTGGAGACTTCCATGGACAGAGGAGCCCAGCAGGCTACAGTCCATGGGATCGCAGAGTGAGACATGACTGAGCGACTTTCACACACAAGGACCTTGCTGCTGTCAAGTGGCAAAAACCCATATTAAAATAAAGGCAAGCTGAGGCAAACACAGATGAGAGATAGGAAGGGATACAGGCTTCTAGGAGAGCCTGTATCTGTCTCTTGCCACCAAGAGCACCCAGAACAAAGCAGAATATCGGGTGCTGCAAGTGACAGGCCCTCGTGTGGAACTGGCAGAGTCCACGCGGGGCAAGGTCAGGACACCCCCTTCCCTAGTTGGGAAATCGGTTGTAAAATGTCTGGTTTAAATGCTTGTTGTTTGGGGGGACCTCAACCGTATGCCCACTGAGGTAGTTTTAGGAACCTTAGTGAAATGAAAATTGAGGATGAGGGAATGTGTTGGTTATTTGTGGTGGTCTGCGGGATGCCGCATTAAGAGACAAACTACCATCCAAGCTGGCACGTCTTGAGAGGAAAATAAGAAAACCATATTGTGTTGAGAGAGGCCCTTAATGTTGAGAAAGGCCCTGGAAATCTGAGAATAATATGCCTCGCTGCTTGTGAAAGCTGAGTTCTCTGCCCAAGGATAAAATTACAGTACCTCAGGTGCTAAGTCCTGACTCCAGAGGGCGCCACTCACATAGCCCATATGCCTGAAGGCAGCTCAGCCCCTGGATGTGCCCCATTACTAGAGCTACTAAGAGCATCAGTGTTAAGAGCTATAATTTTGTTACTGCTTATTGAGAGGTGGTATAGCATAGTGGGTAAGGGTGGAGGCCTTCGAGTTGGGCTATGTGATTTCAAATCCCAGCTCTGCTGTTTTTGGTGACTGGGGTTCTAGACCCAGTTCTGCCACAAACTTTGTTGAGCAGCCTTGAGAGAGTCACATAAACATAAACTAACAGACTTCCCTGCAAACCCATGCTAAATTTAGGATTCCCTTTTCAAGCTTTCTCACCTCAGTCAATGGCCTATCAGCTACCCAGGAGCTCAAGCCAGGTTCGTCCCTGACGTCTCACCTAAGTCCTAAATCTGTTCTCTTCTCCATCCCCACAGTCACCAGTCTAGGCCACATTTCTTATTTGTGCTTTGCCACAGTGCTGTCAAAATGCTTCTATAACCTGAAATTCCAACTAAAAATCTTAACTTTGTACTGTATTTTCCAAGTCTCCTGTAAATATATTATCATATTTTCATAATTTAAAAACTAAAAAAGATTTTTAAAAAAAACCATTAAAAACCTTTCCTGTGTTCCAGCCACCCCAGCCATCCAGCTCACTTTGGCCCCAAGAACCCTTCTGCTGGGAATGATCGTCGCTAAACATGTGTCAGCTTGGCTGCTTGCTTTCTAGGTCTAGGTTTATATGTCAGACCTCAAGGAAGTGTTTTCTGATCCCTCATACCAGGTCATACCTGGTGGCCTTCACAGCACCTGTCACTACATCAGTGGTAACAGGTCTGCCTATTGATTCTCCTCAGGGAGCCCCATCATCACTCTGCTCAGTGTTAACTCCTGGGGACTCGGGACACAGTTATTTGCTTCCTGAGAATGGTTTGTACCGAAAGGGCATGTCTGCCTCCCATCTCTTTGTGCCTAGAACAGAGCTGGGCCCCCTCTCAGCTTGGCAATGATGAGTGTGTGACGGCCTTGAAGAACGTTCCCTTTCACACTAACCATGAATGAGCTTAGGGCCAGGGAACACAAAAACGAAGGTGGTGCAAGGTTCTGGCGTGGTCCAAGCTCTGAGACCCATCAGTGGCTCATCTCTCATGTTTTAGGTCTCAAGGTGATTCTTCATGTCCCAAAAGCTGCGAACAGAATGAGGTGGCCATAGCTCTGGGGAAAAGCACCAGGAGTCAGAGGGGAGCTGCCTCTAAATCAAATATTTCTCCATTTTAAAATAGGTTGTACTGCTTTAACATCCAAAATAGTCTTGCTTTGGCTCTAGAGTTGGGATTCTCTGTCACTCTGCAGACAGGCAGGTGGACTTGCAAACTGGCCCCTCCTTAGCTGGGTCTGAACTTTCACTGGGGGTGGGGAACATTACATCACATCCCCTTAGAAGAACCAAGAGACCTGTTTCTCAAGCCAGAAGCCCATGAAGGCATCTCATTCCCTGCCTCAGTTCCCGAACAGGAAAACACTGGCAAAGTCTGCTTATTTGGTCTTCAGAATGTATCCTGAACACATTCTGCTTCCTCTGCTCTCCACTGCCACCACCCTGGTCCAGGCCACTGCCATGGTTCCCTGGGGTCTGCAGCAGCCTCCCAACCAGGCTGTTTCTGGCTCGCCCCTCCATTTTTTTTCATGGCAGCAGAATGGGGGAAACTGGAACACATATAACACTGGTTAAGACCCTTCAGATGGCTTTTTATCAGATACAAAATAGAAACCAAGCTTCCTACGAAGTGTGGGATCTACCTTTCCAACCTCCAGTGCTGTCAGCCACCTTTTTCTTCCTCATCTGGTTCCCACAATGGGGTTCCTGCTGTCGCAGGAAGCTGCACACTCTGCCGTCATTCTCACAGTTTCTGACGTCCGCTTCCCTCTCCTCTTGGTAAAGGCCTTTCCTTCACCTCAATCTCAGGAAGGGCTTCTCAAGCGAGGCCCATCATCTATGATTCTGTCTCAGACCCTTTCTCTCCCTGGAAGCACTATTACGATCTGTAACTGCCTTGTCTATTTTCTCGTTGGCGTCTGTCACCCTGGTTCCCTTGTGTAGATTCCACGCAGAGACAAGCTGAAGTCCGTCCTGCTATATATCCCCAGGACCCGGTATTGTGCGTGGGCACAAAGCAGACCTTCTCAAGAAATATCTCTGCAATAAAGAGCCTTTTTCGGTGGTGCCATCGCCAACAGTCAGGAATTCTCTCTTTGCTTCTGAATTTCAATCCTTTAGCAGCGTTCCTGCTTGTTCATGAATTAGTTCTTTTCTGCTTGTTAACGAGTAATTCTTCTCCGGGTTTATGGCTCAGAGAACAACAGGAGACCTCAGGCAGCCTGGCAACCACTGGCCTATGTGGGGATCGCTTTCCAGTGGAATTGCAGCAAATGTCAACTCTAAACCCAGGGTGTCAATCTAGGCCTGTGTGCCGAGCTCTGCTGCCAGAGGCCTCCAGCTTTCCAGAGCTTCTTAGGGTCCAAGAATCAACTGCTCTCTCTCCCTTAATGTTCCAAGCCCTTCTCCCAGGCCCCACTGAGCTGACGCCATGAGTCCTGGTGGCTTTCCAGCTGAAGCGACCCCAGAGGAAGGAGCGGGATTGGCAGAGGTGAGCTTCAGGACTGACCCAGAGGAGGGACTGGGAAGCCTGGGAGAGCCAGTGAGGATGTGGCTGTGAGTGGGGAGATTTGGCAGGCTGGCAGAAACCCACCCAGGGCTTCTAGGCGCCTGCTAGCACATAAGCAGGAAGAGGGCAGGAATGCACAGTTCTAAAAGCATTGTTTACTTTGGTTTTCACTTCTCCAAGGCTCAGGAATAGAAAAGTTCTAGTTCTTGGATCTGGTACACTTTCTCCATCACTCCTTCAGCCATTGCAGTAGCTGAGGCGTGTAGTAGGTGATGATAACATCGGCACCTGTGTGGGGAGAAAAGCGGGCAGCAGGCAGGGCATCAGCTTGGGAAATACCTTCTGGGAGGTGAGGGCTGGGGTGGGAAGAAGGCTACTATGAAGAGGCACAGCCCAAGGGTGTCACCACCTAAGACTGAGTCCAGTTCTGGTCCGTCCTAGCTCTATACACTGTGTGACCTTGGGGAAGGCGTTTTCTCTTTCTGGGCCTCCGTGTGGCAATGTATAAAATTGCACAGTGGGGGAAATAGGCAAGCTGTGAGTTCCCCCGCCACGCCGTGTGCCTAACCAACGAAACCAGCTCTCATTTCTGAAATGACATGCATATGCCAATTACACGCAGCATCTCATTTAATCCCCTTGATGACCATGTACCATCTGTCTTATCCCCACTTTACAGACAGGGACACTGAAGTTAGAGGAATGACTTGCCCAAGGTCTCAAAATCAAGAAGTAACTGAGGGCTCTGTGTGCTTCATTGCTCACCTTCTGCCCTGCAGTTTCATGTCCCTTCCCCAGCCTGTCTGTTTAGATCACTGGCATTTCCAGACAGGCAACTCCAGGCTGTCCCCTAACTTTATTTCCCTGTTTGGGCAAGGTGCCTATTCAGTTCCCTGTGGCCCAGGTCAAAATCCCCCACTCCTGCTTGCTCACCTGCTCTGCGGAAGGCAGTCATGACCTCTAGTACGGCAGCCTTGAGATCAAATGCCCCGGCCTGGGCCCCGTGCCACAGCATGGCGAACTCTCCAGAAACGTGGTACACAGCCAAGGGGAGCTCAGGATGCTGTGGGGAAGCCGTGGGGACAGGCAGGTTGAAGTGGCAGGGGTGGTTGTGTCTCTGGGTGTCCCTTCCTCCCTGCCACAAGCCCTGAGTCATTGCTGCTGGCAGCCTGGCCCACTCTTGAGTTGTTCAAAGGCTCCTGCAAGCCCTGGCACAGAGGCCCACAGTGTTTCCCTGGCAGGGATGGGATACGGGAGGTGGGGGAGCATTCTAGTTCCTGAGCAGATTGTTTCCAACTCCGAGAGTCCCTCGATCAAAGTCCCAGAATCTGTGGACACACTCTCATCTCCCCAGTCCCCGCTCTGGCCCTTGTTCTTTATAATCTGTTGCCCAGAAAATCCCTTCCCCAAGGTCACATGGTACACAGAGCCGGGACTGACCTGATCTGGACTCAGTCTTAGGTGGTGACACCTTTGCTCTCACCTTGTTCTTTACCTCCCGTACGATGTCCAGGTAGGGCGTTCCTGGCTTCACCATCAGCAAGTCTGCTCCCTCCCGGACATCCCGGTCCTAAGAGGTGAGGCATGGTGTGGGCAGTGCCTGGGAGGCGAAGCGATGTGGGGGGAGGGTGGGTGGGGCTCGAGCTCTGGTCACTCACCACCGCGCGGAGGGCCAGGCCTCGTGCTCCGGGTGGCAGCTGGTAGCAGCGGCGATCTCCAAAAGCCGGGCTTGACTGAGCCGCCTCCCTGGGAAGCAGAGACACGAGGGTGGGCTCCAGCTTTGGGCTAACAGGTCAGGGATTCAACAGCAGACCCTTACCCATCCCTACTCACCGGAAAGGTCCATAGAAACAAGAAGCGAATTTGGCACTATAGCTCATCACTGATACCTACAGGGAGATAACAGGGGTCTCAGCTCAGCCAGCCCTTTCCACATGTCCCAGCGTGAAGTGACAAGGAGAGGAAGGACCCAGGTCCAAAGACGAGCCTGTGTCCTAGGCCCATTGGAGCTCTGGGCCTTGCTTTGTCCAAGTGAGGAGCAGACATAGGGGCAGGTCTGGCCCAGGCTCTCTCACCTCCACCCACCCCTCCCCTACCCTGTTGCCAAATCCATGTGCCATCAGAGCTTCCTTGATGGCCTCCACGCGTCCGTCCATCATGTCCGACGGGGCCACCACCTGACATCCTGAAGAGCAAAGGGTGGCCTTCAGAACTCTGGGATCCTCCATTACCCATCCTGCTGTCTCCACCCTGACCTGGGGGTGCTCATCCCTGCTGGGGAGTCAACTCACCTGCCTTGGCATAGGCCAGAGCCACCTCTGCCAGCCGCTGGCGGCTCTCCTCTGCTTGGAATGACCCGTTCTCACTCAGAAGCCCTGCAGGACAGACAGCTGGGTTTGGGGGAACAGCTCAGGCCTTGGCGCATCCCCAGTGCAGTGGGAGTACGGGTGGCAATGGGGCTGGTGGGAGGCGGGAGCTCACCACAGTGACCGTGGGAGGTATAGGGGCACAGGCACACGTCGCAGGCCACCAAGAGGCTGGGGAAATTCTTGCGCAACAGACGGATGGCCTCGATAGCCGGGGAGTCCTCGGAGTCGGCTGCGGAGCCCCGCTCATCCTAGTGGCAGGGGAAGGACAACGTGATGTGTCTGTTACATGAAGCCTTAGGGAGGCACGGTGGCCCACTATCAGAGCAGACCAGCCCACTCCTTCATCACCACCACCGCCCCTGGACCAGGAGGCCTGGGGAGGACTGTTCCCACTTTGTACAGGAGACCTGACTTGCCCATTCAGAGTTGCAGCCCTGCTTGGCTTCCTGATGCCACATGGCTGCTGTTTCCCGGGCAGGGGCTGTGTTCCTTCACTGGTGACCCCAGGCCACCCATCAGACAGATGAACGCACCCATCAGACAGATGGGCAAGCTGAGGCCTCATGTAGTAGAGCCCTGGGCCAGCACCAGGCTGGAACGAGGGTGTGGTCATTGTGGAACCTCAGCTTATCCACCCCTCCCCCCACTTCCTCTGACTCCTCCTCCAACTCATCACCTTGGGAACTCTGCTGGGGACACCGAAGATCAGGACGCAGCGCAGGCCCTCCTCCACCAGGGGTTTCAGCATCTCTTCCAACCGGTTCACACCGTACCTGTTTGCCAGGGCTGAAGTGAGGCAGGGCCCAGGCAAGGGTCCCCCCACCCCTCTGGTCTGTGCCTCTGTTAAGAGTCAAGTTGTGGACGGCATTAGGAGGGCTCAAGTTTCACAGTACAGGGTGGGGCAGGAATGCACCCATCAGACAGATGGGCAAACCGAGGCCCCATGTGGCAGAGCTGTGGGATTCAGCTTTGAAGATCCCTTCAAGGTTCTGTTACTGAGCTCCCATCTGAACTTCAACTCTTCTCTGCTGTGATGCCTTTGGTGATAGGCACTAGGCTGCCTCCTCTGTTGTGGAACAACTCTGCCCCCAAGAAAACCCTTCTGACCGGAAGTCAGCCTCTCCAGATCGTCTCCTTCCTGGGTCTGTATCAGCTTCCTGGCACCTCCACCTGTGAAATCGCTCCCTCTATCATAACCCTGCCCTCCCCACCCCAGTTCATACCTGGCCACTCCTGGGAGGCTGGCAATGGGCTGTTTGTCATCAGGAACGTCCCTGCAAGAGCCGGGGATGGGCTATGGATTGGTAGCTGTGGGAAGGGCCAGCGGTGGGGGGTTGACTGGGAGGGATGGTTGGGAAGCTGGGAAGGGATATGGAGGCGGAGGTGGTGGGAGGAGGATGGGATCCAGTGTCTGGTTCCCCTGCCTGGCCAAGCCCAGGGCCTGAAATAATAATGGAACAACAAGAATAACAGTGACAACAAGCAACTGTGCTAGAAGAACCGTACTCACAGGAAGGAGTCAAGCGGGTAAGAACTTGGACTCTGAGGTCAGAAGGTCCTTGGCTGCTAGCCCCAGTCACTTACTGCCTGGGTGACCTTGACCACATGATATCCTCTTTGATCCGTATCCTGGGTCAATTCACTCACTCATTCAACAAGTATATATACATATTGGGGATGCACTGCACAGCTTGTGGGCTCTTAGTTTTCCACCTGGGTAATGAACCTGGGCCCTCAGTAGCGAAAGCACGGAGTCCTAACTGTTGGACCTCCAGGGAATGCCCCATTCAACAAATATTTATTGAGCACTTATAAAGTCAATGGCACCCCACTCCAGTACTCTTGCCTGGAAAATCCCATGGGTGGAGGAGCCTGGTGGGCTACAGTCCATGGGGTCGCTAGGAGTCGGACACGACTGAGCGACTTCACTTTCACTTTTCCCTTTCATGCACTGGAGAAGGAAATGGCAACCCACTCCAGTATTCTTGCCTGGAGAATCCCAGGGACGGCGGAGCCTGGTGGGCTGCCGGCTATGGGGTCGCACAGAGTCGGACACGACTGAAGCGACTTAGCAGCAGTAGCAGTAGCAGTAGCAGTAGCAGTATTATGTGTCAGGTACTGTTTATGGGGCTGGTGATCCAACAGTGAACAAAACAGACAAAAATTCCTGCCCTTGTGGAGATGACATTCTAAGGGATCATACTAAGGGATCATTCTAAGGGATCATATCTGTATTTTTCTCATCTGAATACTGTCAGGGTAGAATGAGGTAATATATATAGGTGCTTAGCATAGTAGTACCCAGGGTACACCAAGCCCTCAATAAGAGTCAGATGCTATCATGAATGATCATGACTGCCACCTTTTACATGTGGAACCTACAGAAGATCTCAACTTCTGTCTTATGGCACAAACTCAGGATGACAGGCAAGGGTTATTTTTATTTTCCAACAAGGAGGACTGTATTCTTTTCAAGGTTTGTTTTTTTTCAAAGATGGTTGTCCTAAACCCATAGGTCACTTCCAATACCTTGAGCTCCAAACTGACAGTTCACTTTACCCCTCACAACACAGACACCTGCTCTGTTCACACACACACACATTCACACACACACACACACACACACACACACACACACACACACACACACACACACCCCACCCCCTGTAGATCAGAGACCTGGCTCACTGGGGGACTCACGTGACAAAGATGGGGTAGATGAGGTTGGAGGCGCTGAGGCTGGTGGTGGCTGTCTGCCAGTTCCGGAGCAGTGGGTGGAAGTAGCCGCTGTGCAGAACTGACTGAGGATGCATGGTGGGCACGGAGGGCACAGGACAGTCAGCTGGTCGGAATGGAGGTCTCCCAGGGGGTCTGCTGTGTGCTCAGCTCTGGGGGCAACGGGAGGCACATGAGACATGGTCCTTGGTACCAGGAGGTGGTCACATTCCCTCAGGCTCTAACCCAGTGCTACTGGGGTTCATCAGTCCCTGCCAGTCTGCATCAAGATAAGGAGACCCATGATAGTAGGCCTTCAGAAACTTCCAGAGCAAGCTGAATCTAATAACATAAAATCTGGATTTGTATTTTACGTGGTCTCTCTTTAAAAACAAAAAACAAAAAACATGTCTCTAATAATTTATTTTCATTGTACTTGAGTCTGGGATGGACCGGACATTAATTACTATGAGAATCGTTGATCCAGCCACCACTTCAGCTCTGCCTATTCCCTGAATGACATCCATGGGCCTGGCAGGAATTTTAGAAAAGTACAGATAAGCAGAAAGAGAAAAATGTCCTGTAGTTCTGCCTCTAGGGAAAAGCACTGCTAACCTCTTGACACATGGACTTCTTATCAGGTGGGACACACTGAAACAGGATTAAATGGCACAATGTCCGACAGACAAACACCCCTGGGAGTGGCCACGGATGTTGTCCTTTCCAGCCAGACAGCCTCATGTTGCTCCCCAAGCACCTGCCACTCTTGGCCACCTTCTGGTTCACCTTCTTTGCCTAGGAGGCTGTGCTCCTCTTTCCATAACTCCCCCACTCCCAAATCCAACCAGGCTCTTCACGAGGCAGTCCCTCCTTCCCTGTCCCTGTGCACCATCTCCTCTCGCCCAGATCAGTCTCTCTTATATAACAGCTCTCTGTGGACCTATCTTATCTCCTTCCCAGTAGGCAGAGCTTCTGCAGGGCAGGGTCCACACTTAGTTCATTTTTGCCTCCCCCACAGCACTCTGCCACACAGTAAATATTTAATCACATGAAGTACAAAGACAACGTGCCGTCAATGCCAAATAAGACAGGAGAAAGCTGCGGCATTAACATGTGTTTCTTGAGCATCTACCACATGCCAGGCCACGGTGGGCTCTCGTACACGTGGTTTCTCATCCAACTGGCACTGCTGTAGTGGCAAGTTGGGCTGACTGAGTGCATCTCGGAGAGGCCGAGCCCACTGTGAACAGGCGAGGACTTTTCCAATGTGAGTTAGGACATCAGAAGCTTGTTGGAAGAAGACAGGACTTGAAGTTGGTTTTCCAGGATGAGTGGGTTCAGCTTGGTAGAGGGAAATGGGAGAACGTTCCCTCCGGAAGGGAAGGAAGGGGCCGGGGTGGGGCGGGGGCAGGAGGACGGGGTGTGGATGGCTGGGAGAGGCAATTGAGGATGTATGTTAGGAGGAGAGGAGCCGGGGGTGGGTAGGGGGCGGCCAGGATGAGGTCAGGGAAGATTTCTGAGCTGTGGGTGGGGGGGGCTTGGCCAGAGCCTGGCTTTAGGGAGATCATTCTTGCAGCCTTAGTGGAGCCAACTAGGAGTAGAGGAGGACACAGGCTGTGGGGCTAAAGGGGCGGGAAGGAAGGGCCATCCTAAGGCGGCCAAGAGGCAGTCTCTTTGGGCAGATGCTCTAGCTTGCTTGACCTGGAGGACAGCGGAGCCAGTGACAGGCAGGAAGAGGGCTGTGGGAAGCTGAGCTCGGAGAGAGAGGAGGTGGAGAGCTCTGTTTTAGACACTTCCTTTTGGAAGTGCTTAACAGCCAGCGAGGGGGGAAAACAAAGAGCCACCAATATCTCCTTGTATGAATGGGACCTAGAGGCCCAGAGAGGGGCAGGGACTTACCCAAAGCTGCACAGACTCCGGGCCTGTTGTGGGAGGGGGGTCCTTCAGTACACTGATGATGCCTTCCCCTCTCTCTGCCCCCTAGTTCTCCCAGGCCCCCTTGGCTTCCTCCCAGCTAGCTCAGGGGCCGGCTTTGTCTGATCCTCCTCCTTGGCGGGGTTGGGGTTATCGGGAGCCACACAGGTTCCACTTCACCACCACACCCCTGGGGCCAGCCACATCATCTGACCAGGGCAAGCCAGGCCTCTCCAAAGATGGCCCAACCCCCATATGAGCAACCGTTCAGAAGATACAAAGTCCTGAGTGCCCATTCTGTGCAAGATTTTGCTCTCAGGTCTGCCAAGGATTAGCCCAGCTCAGAGAGGTTAATTCTCTTGCTCAAGACCACACAGCTAGTTAGTGACTGAGCCAGAATGTGAGCGAATTTGTTGTGAGTTTGTTGCAGACAATGACTACAGGGTTTAGCCTACTATACCCCATACTACTGATAAACACTTGATTCAGCAGAAGTCTCTCTGCCTATACTATCTCTGCCTCGAGGATGCAGAGGTGCAGGATATCAGAGGAAAAAATACTGAGGGTGTGTCATGTGCTGGGCACTGCACTAGATACTTTATACACATATATTATCTCATGTAATTGCAGAGAACTGTCCTAACTTTTGGTGCTAAGAAGATGGAGGCTCAGAGAGGTGAAGTGACTTGCTCAACGTCATTCACATCACATTCTGAAGCTAGGTTCTAACTTACTTTCTAGAGAACAACCTTTATGGCAGCCAGCCCCAGGCTTCTGGAATTCAAGGCTGCATTCCACTGGTCTCAACTCTGCATCTACTTTAGAAGGCTGCTGAAGGAACAAATGCCTTCAGAAGCAACACGGCGGGGCTGCCTAGGGCTGTGCAGTCCCAATTTACCCAGAGGAGACGGGGGGTTTTAGGGGTGGCGGGCAAGGGAGGAGGGTGAGAGTGGTAAGGGGCAGGCCTTACTAGGGCAGTTCCACTTTTACCTGTTTTTTTTTGTTTGTTTTTTAATTTTAGGTTTCAGAGAAAGATTTGAGAAATGGGTATTAGTGCTGAAAACATTAAAAGAGTTGAAATCACCAATCCTGTTTCATCTCTCACATTCTGCTGCGGAAGCAGGGTGCAGAAAGCGACAGGAGTTGTTTGACACCCACGGCAAGTCATGTACAGCTCTGAGCTTGACCTGGCTTCCACTCAAGTGCCCTGTTACCTGCCCCACGCAGTCATCCTGTTACATACAAGCTTAAAAAATATTTATGCAGCAGAACAACACCCCTCTGAGCATCAGAGCCAAATCCAGATGGAAGTTTTGCTTTCCCAAAAGACCCTCAAAGACTGGAAGATTTGTCACAAACCTGGGAGAGGCCCTTCTCCTAAATTAAGAGAACCTGTAAGCCAGAGCTCAAATCCTGTGACACCACACCAAAAACAAAGGCAAGTCACCATGGGATTCAGAACACAGTAGCTTAACTGGCAGGCTGTAGCAAGTGGTGCAGAAAGAACAACGTTTCAGGGTCAAACAGTCCCAGGTCTTGTCTGTGTGTGACTCCGGGCAAGGTTGCAGAATCTTCATTTCGCGATCTATCAAATGGGAACGATACTATCTAACTCGCAAAGCTGCAGAGAAGATCAGAGATAGTGAAGAGGTATGTGCCTGGCACAAGGAGCCACACG
Source organism: Giraffa tippelskirchi (assembly GCF_054371585.1). Taxonomy (NCBI): domain Eukaryota; kingdom Metazoa; phylum Chordata; class Mammalia; order Artiodactyla; family Giraffidae; genus Giraffa; species Giraffa tippelskirchi. Next base: position 216,964,006 of record NC_137275.1, read on the forward strand.
GTAAACTCACAGCTGCTGATACTTTTACTATCATCAGGAGCAGAAGTGAGCTGACTAGACCTCCAGGAGGGTCCTCACAGCTGTGCCCTCTGCACCCAGAAGGGAGAACATTCCCTCAAACCTGGGATGGGCCACAGGGTCTTCCAGGATATCTGAAGTGGGGGTTCCTGCCTTCTAGCAGTTTATATGGTAGAGGAGAAACCATCACCATACAGATGCTTCAGTAGAGGGGTGGACCTGGGCTATGGGTGGGACCTGTCTCTCTAGGAATCAAGAATGGGTGGCTTCATGGAAGAGGGGACACTGAGGCATAAGTAAATTTCAGACTGATTGTGAAAGTATCTCCTTCCTTGGAAGGTAACCTCCCCAACCTGGGAGTAACCTAAGTTGGACCCTAGAGAACCACGACCAGGAGGAGCTGAGAAGAGCTGCTGGGTCTGACGCACCCATGTTGTGTTCCTCTGAGGATTCCAGAGGCTATGGTCTTGGCACAAAGGGTTGCAAGCTGCTGCCAGGGAAGGCTGGCTCTGCCACTAGCAGGGGAGGAGACGGTCAGAAGAGCCAGCTAGGTAAAAGGTGCTCAGGGCTGAGAAATCCAAAGCCCCAGAAGGGCCCAGTTGATAGGCAGTTCTGAAAAGGATCTGACTGGCTGCCTGTTTATTCAACCTGCATTTCCTGAATATCTATTAAGGCCAGTCCCAGGACTTGGAATGGGGATTAAAGAGAAGGAGACCCAAGCCTTGAATTGACTTTGAAGAGCCCAGTCTCATCTGGGCTTAGCTATTTGGAGCTAAAAGGCAAATCTGCCAGTTCCAAACTCCTAGAACATACTGGTTAAGAGGGTTCCTTAAAGCGTGTTGATTACATCATTGAAATAATGGTAATCTGGGCTGACATTGGTCCAAGATTGTACAGAGGGTGAAGGGGGCTAGAAGCCAGGTCTCCAGCAGAGAATTCCTCAGTGTCCACCATTACCCCTGGATACTTAAGTACAGATTTCAAAGCTGCCTATCAGCAGAGGTGGGCTCCTGGAGAGCTCCGCGAGAAGGCGATAGGGGAGGGAAGAGGCAGAACAGTGACTCTGAACCTGGCTGAAGCTGGTAGCACGACGGTTAAGCGTGTGGGTTTTGGAGTCTGTGGATACGGGTTCAAATTCTGATTCTGTCACTTTTCAGCTGTAAGACCTCTGTTTCCTCACCTGGTAAATAAGGACTTGAACCGACCTCAATAGACTGTTATAAGATGGAATGGGCCAACGCTGAAAACGTACACGCAATCCTAGCACCTGGCACTGGTCTGTCATTGTTTGCACCGCCCTCCCGCATCCTGCGAGGCACCTCGGGCTCTGAACTGAAGGAGAGAGCCCCGGAAAGGACCCCAGAGGAGAGTCGGAGCCCAGACCCGGGTCTCTAAGGGCAATGGCCACACAGAGACCACCACCCCCAACCCCGCTGCAGCTGAACCATCTACTTCTAAGAGCCCCAGATAGGGGTCGCACAGTGACTCCGTCCCTGGCTGCACAGCCAGCGCTTGTGGCGTACAGCACAACCCGGGTCTGGGGACACTAGACTTTGGTGCCACAGCCTCCGCCTCCAAGTCCGCCATTTCCCCGAGGCCGGACTCTACTCACCTGGCTCCTTAGACTCTACTCACCTGGCTCCCTAAGGAATCCGAGACACCGCTCCCGCCACCACGGTTGCGCGCTTTAGTCTCCCGGAGCCCACGTGGGGGCGGGGCGGCGCTTTCGGAAGCAGCACTCCCCACCCCCGCAGCCCGCCCCCGACGGCGCGCAGACCACGCCCCCACGGGCATTTTGCCTGAGGGCTGGTAGGCTCCGGCCGCGGCCCCTCCCACACGTCGGCAGGCCTGGCCAATCGGGTGTGCCGAAGGGTTGGCGGGCCCACCCCTCCCTTAGCTGAGATTCGCGCATGTGCAGGGAAAGGCCCTAGAGAGCCCACTTGGGGGCCAAGGGCGGTGTTGTTCTGTTCTGCTTGTGGACTGGCTTCGAAGATGGTTTTGTTTAAAGCCCCTCTCATCCCAGCCTAGCGTATACTTGGCGCTGGTTGCTTGTTGAAAGAATAATTAGATGTCTAGGACATTAAAACAACACCATCGTGCCTAACACAATAACTAAGTCCACTTTTGCGGACTGAGCATTTCAAAGTTGTTGAGTTCAGCAGCAGGCTGCCCTCCAAGTTTTCAGAGAAAAGTTATTCCAGCGTAATTTTTCAGGGCTTACTCTGTGCCATCGTTTGGGAGATGTGATGTGAAAGACATGGGCAGTTTGGAAAAGCTTCAAGTCTGATAGGAGAATCAGACCTGTCTATCATGGGTACAATGAGAGATTTGACCAAAAGTCTGAGGGTAAGTGGGCAAGGTGCAGCAGAGTATATGCAAGGGCAGGAGGGATCTGGTGAGTCTTATGGGGCTTGGGTGAACTGGTAGCATCGGATGAGTGAAGTAAGGGCCGGGATCAATACCATAGCAAAGGAATTCCTTTGTAAAAGTGAGACAGGGATTATTGACCAGTTGACTTTGAACTGTGAAGGATGCCAGTGGGATGTATTACACTTATTCTCAGGTTTTATTCCAAAATCTGTACTCCAAACCTATTTTATACCTCTTTATATTCCAAGGCTAAGAGACAGAGAGGCTTAAAGCTGGGAAAATATGACACTGCTTAGTTCCTAGCTACTAGAGTTCTGCTGCTGCTGCTGCTGCTAAGTCGCTTCGGTCGCGTCCGACTCTGTGCGACCTCATAGACGGTAGCCCACCAGGCTCCCCCATCCCTGGGATTCTGGTCTGTGTTCAAATAAGGAAGGTGGTGGAAAGAAAGTAATGTTTTTTGTTCTTTAAAGAGTCCAGGGACATTACCATAAGTTTTACATTCACTTATCTATGTTTGATGACAACTATGTTACTACCTTCATTTTATAGATTGGGAAAACAATTGCCAGGAGATTAATTTGCCCCATGTCACCACTAGGATTTCTCTTCAATACATGTTTACCATACTCCTTCAACTCAGAGGTGTGTTCAATCTCTCAGTTGTGTCTGACCCTTTGCAGCCCCGTGGACTATAGCCTGCCTGTCTCCTCTGTCCATGGGATTTTCCAGGCAAGAGTACTGGAGTTGGTTGCCATTTTCTATTCTATGGGATCTTCTCGATCCAGGGATCGAACCCGAGTCTCTTGCATTGGCAGGAGGATTCTTTACCACTAGCACCACCTGGGAAGCCCCCCTCATAGAGGTAATCACAGGGTGGAAATTTTAATCTATTTTTCCCATGTCTTTTTGGCCATGCCATGCCGTATTCAGGATCTTAGTGCTGTTTGGTATAATCTACTTTTTCCACGTCTCATGCGAGATCTTATTTCCCCCACCAGAGATGAAACCTGTGCTCCCTGATTTGGGAGTTCAGTCTTAACCACTGGTCCACCAGGGAAGCCCCTCTATCTCTTATTCTTGGCTGACAGACCTGTTTCCACTTCCTGAAGCCTTTAAAATATAATTCTACCTTAATCTGTTACTGTTAACCATAAAAAGTACTGTGAATGCAACAATATAAATCTTAAATATAATGTTGAACAAAAGGAGTCAGACACAAGAGAACATATTGCATGATTTCGTTTATATGAAGTAGAACCCAGGCAAAATGAATCTGTGCTGGGAGTCAGGATCACAACTACTACTGGGTAGATAGGGAATAGTGAGAAGGGAAATCAAAGACTTTTTTAGGGTGCTGGTCATGTTGTTTATTGATCTCAGTGTGTTTCATGAATGTGTTGTGAAATTTTATAAAACTCTACTCTTATTTGTACTTTTAGTATGTATACTGTACTTACTAAATAAAAATAAAAACAAACAAAACCAAGCCCCAGTAAACTATTTTGAGTGCCTCCCAGGTAGGTACACATGAAATTTATGTTAGAAATCAATATTACCTAAATAAAAAAAATTAAATTATATAATTAGAAATGAATATATTAACATAAATGAGCAAACTGAAACTTGAAATTTATTTCAAATTCTTCTGCTCCAAAAACAATCAAATACTTGACAGTGCCTCTGATGTCTATCAGAAGCCACAGGGATTAGTCTTTAATTTCATCACAGAGTACAAATGTTATGCTGTATATGTATCCAGATTTTACATTTTTCTTAGTCTGCTAGTATGAAAGAAAACTAATTATCTTAGACAAGATTATCAGTTTCATTGATTTTTTTTTTTTAGGTTTTCATTATTTATTTATAACAGATATTCCATGTCCCGGATCGTCTATAGTCAGAAGTTCTTTGAGATGATGTCATTGGCCTTGGCCAGCTGGAGAATGGAGTCATCTGACTCACCCATCCTGTGAATGGCCCCGCAGATAGCAGAGTTTTTAAACTGGCAGTTTAACCTGCCTGTCACCTTGTCAACCTTAGCCACGTTCATCTGGATGGACGCATGGTCCTTGGTGCCAATGATATGGTTCCACAGCACATACAGATCCACGAACTTTCAGGCATTGTTCTGCATGTTGAGCAAGCGTCTTGGGCCCTGAGCTGTCCCCCTTGCCCGTCCACCAGCCCACCTAGTTGCACTGATCCTTTCAAAGAATCTCAGTGCTTCTTACAAAATGGTTTCTTTCCAATTCAGAATCTGTTCTGTTAATTCAAAGGGAAATGAACGTGTGTACAAAAGAGAAAAAGATAAAAACAAGGTCTTATTGTGTATATGCCATTGTGTTAAGAATCTTGTGTTAAAATTCTCCTTGCAAGATAGGTATTATACTGCCAATTTAGAGATGAAAAAACTGCACTTTAGTGTATTAAAAAAAAAAAAAAAACTTGTACAGTAACCAACTATGAAGGACTCGTGTTTACTGTTTTCCCAAAGATGTAATACTGTCACATTATAGCTAACTGTTAGAGATGTATCATTAATATAAATTGCAAGGGAGAAATAATAAATATATATTGAATAACTTTGTCTTTCATACAAATACCAATGTGAGAGCAGGATAAAAAAAAAGGGATGTTTCTGCTGTGGAGAAGGAAAAGCCACTGGGGTTGTGTTTGTATGAAAAATGCTTTGAAACAGCTATATAGATCAGAGGTAATATGGTGTTACAGTTGAAATCATGGAGGTAACAGCAGTGTTCCTTCATAGAGTTTAAGAGTTAATACTTGATAGCAGTTTGAACACTGCCAGACACATAGCAGGGATTCAATAAATGTTTGCATCTAGTATGTATAGGGTGCCCAGCAGAGCCATGGAAAGCTCTCTGTGGTTGAAGAGCAGCACCCTTACCTGTTAACAGCCAACATCTGCTGGTGGTCCAAGGTGATGCAAGAGCCCATATTTACAAGGGTCTGGCCCAGTTCACACAAGAACTGTATAGAACATGATCCATGGTCCTCAGCCAAAGCACACTTGTATCAACAAGAAGGATGATAGAGGAGTCATCACTTTTAACAATAATGTTTTTTATTATACAAAGCATTATAATTGTCTCAATATTTTTCACTCAATTATCAACAAACTTTCCACTGTATTCATTTAACAAATCAACAGTGTCAAACTACACTTCACTACCTTTCAACCTCCAAGCACTCAACTTAAAGAAACCAACAAAAAAGTGCTTGGAGCACCAAATGGAAAGAGAAGACAACCTGGAAAGGTCAACAGAGATACTTAGAAGCAGTTAAAGGGGATGGGTTAGGGGAGGAATTAAATTCCTGAGCACCATCAGATTTCCCTCATGGGTCAAAGAGGTTTACAAAATCAGTTTAAGACATGAGATTAGAACTAGGGAATCAGAGGAACCCATACTCTGGGATATTGCAGGTCATCCAAGTTCCTGGGTTGGCAGAAGTAAAAGAGGGACAGAGAAACTGGGAATGGGGAGCAGAGGAGAGGCAGGACAGAGACAGGTGGTGAGAAGCACAGAGGGACGAAGTTGTGCCTAGAAGAAATAAAGTTTGGAACTTGTCATGAATTGGAAAAATGAAAAGCCATAGTCACAAATCTGGAAGATGGACTAACTATGGGACACAAAAACCCGGAATTTTATACCTTTCAGGAGGTGATGACAAATCCTGAAGCTGTACAGTGGCAGGCAGTGAGGTGTATTTACGACTAAACCATCTGTTTTATAAGAGTAAGACATTGGCAACCTTGCTTAACTAATTCAACTCTGTGGATTTAAAAACAATACGTGCCTAGAAGGTAGCCTCCCAAGCAGGTTACAGGCCTACAGGCAATATAGAAGGGCTCTAAGCCAAGTGGGTCTGTAGAAAACAAAATTCAATTAATGTTACTGTCAAGTGAAGACACAGCAGATTTCGTTGTTCTCTTCAACCTTTTTAGTAGCTTCCTAAAGCTAAGCCATTCTGATCACTTGAAATAAGCTAGTATTGCCAAATACTGTATAATCAAATAGGTTGACTGTGATCAAACTCCAATTTTTCCTGAGCCTTAACTGCCTCTGTGATCTGGAACACAGCCGGCAGCATGGAAGTTATTATTACTTTTTTGGGGGGCAGGGAGGGAACTGGTGATCAACAATTGCCTAACTATATGTGTATGTAAACAAAAGAGATCAAACTGACCAATTAAATTAGCCATTCAGAACCCCTCTTGCCAAAAAGTTATAACCTTGAGACTGATTAAGCAAAACAGGATTCTGCTACTCAGATGCTCTGAGTCTGGGAAGCACTGGCTTTGATGATAATCCTGACAATCATTCAGTTTTTATTTCAATCTTCTCAGGCTCTTCTGCCTAAGACTACTCTGCCAGCCGGAAAAAGCTTCACACAAACGTGTACCAGGTTTTCCTGGGGTTCCTTCCAAGGGGCGTCTCCCCATCGTCTTCAGTTGTCCACTTCCTCCTCTTCATTCTGTTCTTCTTCCTCCAGCCTTTCCTCATCTTCATCATTGTCCTCATCCCTGCTCTTGTCCTGCTCTTCCGAATCTGTTTTTTTGTCTTTGTCCTTCTTCTTTTGCTCTGAAGCTTCCTTCTTGCCTTTCTGCTCCCTCCTATAAGCTGTAAGGATAAAGAGGAGGTTAGGAAGCAAGGCTGAACCAGACAAGACAGCAGCAGCTAACTCAACTGGGTAACCGGAAAAAATGAGGTACAAAAGGAAAAATAATCTGCCCAGCATCACCAAACAGATAATGAGGTGGTACCTGCCATTTGAGTCGCATCCAATTCTTGCTACTGGGCTTTTAAAAGAGACTCAAGTTGATCAACTCTGAGGGCCAGGTTGAGCAGGTCATTTAGGATGAACATCTACTTGGATGTTCAAGAAGACGAAAGAGCAGTTACCTTCCAGAGCTTCTTTTAACGGGGTAACGAACCGCTGAAACTCCATCTCCTCCATGGCGGACAGCACATCGCTGGCATTCAGTGTCTTGCGTTTCCCTTTCATCGCAAAGTTGTTGGCACTGAAAGAAGAAAGATTAAGGGCTGTCAGATGCCCTCTTGCCGCGTATGGTGTGGGTGGGAAAAGAAGCACCCAAAGGTGGAATGGGAAAGCCTGCGTCTTAGGTGCCTGCGTGGTTATTTGTGACACGGTAAGTCCCACCCTTCCCTATACAAAAGGGTTAAAGTAATTGTCTTATTTTGTTTCAGAGATTTCAAGATCTAAAACGAGGGCTCGGAACCTCGCTCCACTGAGGTAGAACATAATTATTGGGGTTTGCGGGGTCCAGGTTACGAACTCCAAACCAGGGGGATCTCTTGACGCCTCCCTTAGGCTTTAGCCCAACTAAGCTTCGGCTAAGTCCGCCCACCTTACCAGGATGTGGCGTACAGCACGAAGACGCTGGCGGCGCGGGAGATGGCGCTCCGGGCCTCCTTGGAGATGTTGACACCGTCCGGGAGCTGTGAGAAAAGCGAGGGTGAGCAAAGCTACCGGCCCAGCACCTGTTTCCCCCTGCCCGCTTGTCCGTCCCTGGTCCGGCCGCCAGCTGGAGCTGCTTACCGCCTCCTTGATGATTCTGGTAATGACGGCATTGGGCAGGTTTAGGTCCTCGGGCCTCTCCGCCATGGTCGCGGCCGGGGACCGTACCTGAGACCTCCTCTTAAGGCCGCTACGGCGTCCGGACTTCCCGCGTCGCCACGGTCTGACCCAGCGAGGCTTCCGTCCCACCCCGCGTGGCCCACACCGTGTCCCACAGTGCCCCGCGCGCCAGAGCCGCCTTCCCCCTCAGCCCCGCCTCCGCCTCCAGTGGCCGGTGCTTCTGAACTCCCCACGCTGCCATGGTTTTGGCCCGAGGGCCTTCCGTCCGGCCTCGCAGGCACCTGGCGTCCCTTCCCAGACTCGTTTCCCTGCTTCACGCCTCCATCACATCTAGAAATTAAGTATGGCTCACTGGGGCTTCCGTCCCTTCCCCATAGTGCTTTGCGCCGCTGCCTGGCGACGGAGCTGCCGGGTGGCTGGCGCGGGAGACGGAGGCGTGGACGGAGCCGGCGGGGCGGGGCTCCTTCGGACGAGAAGCGGGGCTTCTCGACCACCTCTTCGCCCTTCGGGAGCTGCCTTTTCCCGTGGGCCTCGGCGTCCTAATAACGTGGTTTCTGCTTTGGTTTCGAGGAATCGCGGCCATCTGTTGCCGCATCCTCCCACTAATCTTTTTAGCCTTCTCAACTTTGTAATAATGGTATTAAGGATAGCTGTTACCTAAAATTTTTTAATACAAACTGCTTTGCCAGCGTGTTGCCAAAGCTGGCAACATAGACACAGGCACGACTAGACCTCTGGGCTCAATTCGGGCTGGTTGGGTAACAAAAGGTCAACACCCAGCCGTTTGTAAGAGTAACATAGCATTATATAAGCATTCAAAAACAAACCCTGTTACAGTTGTATTTGTTTTTTGTTTCACTGAATTGTTCATCGTGCATCTTTCCTAGTCAAAAATATTTTTCATGGTTTTGCAGTGGCTTTTTAAGTTCCATCATTTTTCTATTACATATGTAGAAATTGTCCTCACGCCCACTGAGCAGAAATTGTTTCTTTTTTTCCCTTGAAACCTGCTATTTCGGGTCACTTTTAGTTTTCCTGTTTGTGTTAGAGACATGAGCACAGAGAACTATTTCTCTGTTATAAGAAAAAGAGCAGCAAAAGTGATGATAAATGGCAACTGAAACTGCTTCAGATACAGATGACAGAGTTTGGTGGGGGAAGTCTCCACTTGGATAGAATACAACTGGTTTAAAGATGTCAGGAAGTGCTCAGCTTCAGCCAGCTGCTGTGTAGTTGGAATTGGGCCTCCGTGTTGTTAGATGTTTTGATCTTTAAGAGGAGCCGGAAATCGACATTATATGAACTACTTCCATTTTTAAGTAATGGCTCAAAGTGTAGGTGAAACAAAACAAGTCATAGGTCAGGTGCAATTCCAGGCTACTCCTTTGTTATCTTTGGTTTAAATTATAAACTGTTTAGAACAGAGACTTATTTTGTTCATTATTGTTCTCAGTGCTCATAACAGGTCCTCTCACATATTTGGTAGTCAATAATTGTTTTGAGTAAAAAAAGAAATGGACACTGTACTTAAAAAAAGTTATTAGGGATCTGGTGGTAGTGATTGCCTAAAACATTTCTAGAGAGAGAAAGATAACATTTATTGAGCACCTGTTATATATCATACATAAAAGTACATTATCTTACTTAATGCTTCTGCAGTCCTACTTAGGGATTTCCCCTTTCCTACTTTATATGAAGAAACAGGCTGAGAGAGGTGAATTCCCTTGCCCAAGACCATAGAGCCAGTAAATGAAAAGCTAGTGGCTTCTGATGCGACTTCTGAGTCGACTGACTTGCTGGTTCAGCAAACCCATTCATTTCTGGTGGGTATTTTAGCTGCTTGTATGAGAACTGGAACATATTGAAAAATGGAGCATATTGAAAAATTAAGCATCTCTTCGAAAGGTTTGAGCCATCTAAAGCACTTCTGTGACTCAGCTGTCCCTTGATAATGATACCCACAGGGAATTGGTTCCAGAAGCCCCTGTGTATACCATAATTTGTGGATATTCAGGTCCCAAGTACGTTGGTTATAATTTGATAAGGCTCTTTGGAGACTGGGGCATCCTCTCCCTAATGATTAATGAAAGGGGAAAGGAAAGGATGTTAATAATTATTTTAAACTGTTTGCCAGACCTGTTAATATCCATTAACTAATTGTAGTGACCCTGTGAAATAGGCTTTTCCTCATTTTGCAGCTAAGGAAACTGAAGCTCAGATTGGTTAAATCTCAGGTCACTCAGCTATTAATTAAATGGTCAGTTGGGAGGCCTTCTGAAGTCAGTCTGAATCCAAATTCTTGTCACTCTATTCCATGCTGAGATTTTCATACTTTCATGGGTACCCCATTCTTAACTATCCTGTAACCACTGTTTATCGATATGATTCAATAAAAACATTTTATGCTTTGAGTCCAAATTAGTATCTGGACTAGCTAATGTGTGTGAAAGTGAAAGTGAAGTCTCTCAGTCGTGTCTGACTCTTTGCGACCCCATGGATTGTAGCCTACCACAATTCATGGGGTCGTAATATTCCCTAATTATATGGTGGTGGTTTCTCCAGAGGGCTAGAAACTTGGAAGATTGGCTTTTGTCCTAAACTATTTGTAGATATGGATTTGCCAGATAAAAGCCAGTGGGATGAAACCACCTGTGACCTGGCTGTCTGTCAGCATCCACAATGCTGGGCAACTATCCGCCGGATTGAGAGGGGCCACCCTCGACTTCTGGACTCCTCTTCCAAATCTTTTCTGGATGCTGAAGGTGAATTAGCCAGCCCTGTCTCCTCCCTTTCAAGATCCTTGAATTGTTTCTATTTGGCTTCCTTATGCCATGTTGTATGTTTTCTTCTGGTCTGGTCTTTCAGACAAGCTCCCAGTGCTTACCATTGTAAACATCACAGATTCCTGCTTCCCGGCCAAGAGAGTTATTCATCGGCATCACTTACCAGGACTTTCCTTCACAAAGGCTCACTCTTTATTGAGTTTAAAGTTTGACTCCAAGTTTCAAGGCAGGTAAATAATCATGGAATCTTCCTTAAACGGCTTCATACCTCAAAATTTTGGGTCAACTTTCTTTGCCTATGTACTGAACTTTGAGAAAGCTAGATTAAAAACAAAGCGTTAATGGGAAATGCCCTGGAGGTCCAGTGGTTGGAATTTGGCACTTTCACTGCTGTGGCCTGGGGTTCAGTCCCTGGTCAGGGAATTAAGATTCCACAAACCACGTGGTAAAGCCAAAAAAACACCAACAAACAACCACGCACCCCAGGCCCTGTGCAACCCCCGCCATCCCGCCCCAGCACCAAACAAGACATACAAACCCTTTAGCAGCTCACTTAAAGGAGTAATGAGTAGGCAGTGTGGAAAACAGAAAGTATTCTTGTTTGTCTTGTAGGAGTTGGTTAAACAATAACTCTCCTTTCCCTCCTCCCTCTACTCCCTGGTGATCTCTATTCTGTTTTGCTTTTCGTCTCTATGCGTTTGCCTGTTCTAGGTACCTCATATAGGTGGACTCATACAACATTTGTTCTTTTGTGTTTGGCTTATTTCACCTTGGATAATGTTTTCAAGCTTCATTCATGTTGTCACATGAATGAACCTCATGCCTTTTTAAGGCTGAAAAATGTTCCATTGTATGTCAATGCCACATTAAAAAAAATCATTTATTGATTTATTTGGCTGCGCTAGGTCTTTTTTGCTGCACGGGCTTTTCTCTAGTTGTGACAGGTGGGGGCTGCTTTCTAGTTGAGGTATGCGGGCTTCTCATTGCAGTGGCTTTTCTTGTTGTGGAGTGCGCACTCGAGGGCACATGGGCTTCGTTAGCTGCAGCTCCTGGGCCCTAGAGCCCAGGTTCAATGGTGCTCGGGCTTAGTTGCTCCTTGGCATGTGGGATCTTCCCGGATCAGAGATTGAACCTGTGTCTCCTGCATTGGCAGGCAGATTCTTTACCACTGAGCTACCAGGGAAGCCCCACATTTTGTTTATTGGCTTCCCTGGTGGCTCAGATGGTAAAGAATCCACCTGCAATGAGGGAGACCTGGGATCGATCCTGGGGTTGGGAAGAACCCCTGGAGGAGGACATGGCAACCCACTCCAGTATTCTTGCCTGGAGAATCCCCATGGACAGAGGAGCCTGGCGGGCTACAGTCCGTGAGGTCGCAGAGTTGGAGACAGCTGAGCGACTAAGCACAGCGCAGCATGCTTTTCAACATCTCCATCAAAAGTACTGAATAGATTTTTACGGATGGTGGTGTAACTGTCTGTAGTTGAAGAAAGGCGTAGGCTAGGAATTCAGTTTGATGGAACAAATAGTTGTGAAGGGTTTGCAATGTGCAATGTCTAGAAGTTGCTCAAGGAAAAACAAATCGGCAAAACTTAAGAAGATGATAAGACCCGACATTCATTTGGTAGGTATTAAGTCCATGGTTTTCTGTAGGTAAGTAGGAGGCTTTTCCTCATCGCATGAACTGTATTATCCCAGTAAGTCTTTCGTGACTCTGTTTCATGTTTGGAAACTCATTTTTTAGGCCTGGGAAGGATTTACCTGACAGAGACTTAATGAACCGTACTGATAGATCTCCCAAAGTAAGTCACAGATTAAAAAAGGTACTTCCTCAGCATTTTCTCTTTACTACTGGGAGTAAAATGTTGCCTTTATTTAATACTGAGGATGACTATAATCTGAATAATGATGATGATAACTACCTAATACTGAGCCCTTACTATTTGCTAGACTCTGTGCTAATGCTTTTCCATGTTATACTGTTTCTAGAAATCCCAGACCTAGTGGGATTTATTTGTGGCAGTTTTCCATAGTTAAGAATTTTCTATCTCTCCTGTATAGAGTGTGTTCAGCTACTGTCATCTCATAATACAGGGAAATTAGAATGCTGGAACGTCAGATCTAAAATGAGCCTCAAGATAGGCTATACTCATGATTTTAAAACTTTTTTAGCTATCGCTTATGGTAAGAAATATATTTTACAATAAACTACCATGGGACAATCTTTACCCTAACTGTAAGTTACCCTATACTCTGAAAGTTTCTATCCTTTTCTATTTCATTTTAAAGCAATGGAGGCTGTGATTCACAAAATTTGATTTTGTGACCTATGAATAAGTTACAACTGCAGTTTGAAAACTATTTCTGTGGTCTGTCTCATTTATCTTACAGTTGAGGAAACTGAGGCCCAGATAGGAAGTGATTTTTTTAAAAGCACAGCTAGTTAGGATTAAGAAGAAAAAACCCTTCTGCTTGTCTGCAATAGAGATTTACTATTCTTTATAGTCCTACTGGATGCCTTTTATTTTTTTCTAGGAGATCCTTCACTTTTCAGTGTCATGTGGTGGAGAGTGTAAGGAACCGAGGGGGGGCAGGTGGGTTTGGATAGATGAATGAACAAATCGCTTACCTCTTTGGCCTCTTCAGAATGAGAGTGTTAGATTAAATTAGTTTTAAATTAATTGTTTGTCTAGGATAATACATGCATATGGTTCTAAATTCAAAATGCGTAGGAGGGCTTATGGTGCCCAAAATATCTCATTTCCCCCAAGTTGGTCAGTTCCTTTTCATGGGGACAACCGATTTTTAATAGTTTTTTTCCTGCATGGATCCTGCCAGGGGTATAGAGTAGATGATTTATAAAATTTCCTTATAAATCTAGTGTCCTAAATAGCAAAATGTGAAAAAAAATTATGACTTTAACTTTTATGTAGATGCTTGTAATTGTAGACAGGCTATAAAAGAGAAAAACTTGCTTCTGCTTCTTTCAGTTCTCTCCCTGCTCCCAGACTGTATTGTTTTATCTGCAGGGGATCTTAGTTTTTGGGATGCAGTGGGCAGAATGAGTAGTGTTCCCTTAGGTAAGCCCCAAGGTGTCCTCCTATGAGGTGGGGTTGGGAGTTGCTAAATGCTGCCCTAATGTCACAGGGAGGCAGGGGAGACCATTCACTTATCAGTGCTCACTCTTGCAGAGTACCTTTCCTGATACCTTGGTTTCTCGAAGGAATATTATGAAGCTATTTTGGGGATAAGAAATGTTTATTTTATTCTATTTTTTAATCATCTTCTGAACCACCATACCTTTTTGGTTAGCATGATGATTCATTCCTTAGCCTGGTACTGAATACCATCAGGAGTGGTACCTTTAAGCCATACATAGGTTTTATATATTTCTCTTAGCTATCGGTGCTGAATTTGAATGAGACAAAGCTTCCTTGTCCTCAAGGTGTAAGAAATATGGATGTCATCTGGATCCCAGAGAAGCATGTGAGGTGAGTATCATGTTGAGAACTTGGGAATCTTCAACTCTTGTGTTCTACAAATGCCTACTGTCTTCTGCCAGCCTTCTCTTTGTGAATTCCTTTTTAGCTACCTCTTTGCATGAAGGAGGAGGTCAAGCAGAGCAGAAGGCCATGGCCTCTTGCATTTACCTCTTGAAGTGATGTGAAATTTGCTCATCCATGCCTGCCTGACTCTTTGTGACCCCATGGACTATACAGTCCATGGAATTCTCCAGGCCAGAATACTGGAGTGGGTAGCCTTTCCCTTCTCCAGGGGATCTTCCCAACCCAGGGATCGAACCCAGGTCTCCCACATTGCAGGCAGATTCTTTACCAGCTGAACTACAAGGGAAGCCCAGGAATACTGGAGTGGGTAGCCTATCCCTTCTTCAGCGAATTTCCTGACCCAGGAATTGAACCAGGGTCTCCTGCATTGTAGGTGGATTCTTTACCAACTGAGCTATCAGGGAAGCCCTGAATGCTACCCTGGAAATCTTGTTAGTGCACTTTGAGATTCATGCTTTGGGTCTTTTCTACATCAAATTCTACTTGTCTGTAAGTAGCATACAAGATAGGGCCCAATGTATTTATGAGGTCTGATTAAGAAACAGATGCCTTCTGACTATCAGTTTTTCTTGTTAGTCATCAGCAACTGGTAAAAGTTTTCAGTGAAGCACCCTAATCTTTGGTCTCAAGCCTAAGGACTAGTGCAGTGATGCAAAATTAATAGCAAATAAAACTTGTGTACAAAGCAGCTGTGATAAAGATCGCTTGGTGAAGGTCCAAAGATTTGCTAATATTGACAATCATTGGAAGAAAGTGTTTTTTCTTTCATGACTGCTGAGGTTCTCAGATTCTTTTAGAGTGACTGTTTAGACATGTTGTTCAAGTCGCTAAGTTGTGTCTGACTCTTTGCAACCCCATGGTCTGTAGCCTTCCAGGCTCTTCTGTCCATGGGATTTTCCAGGCAAGAATACTGGAGTGGGTTGCCATCTTCAGTTTAGAGATGATGAGACTTTATTTTCTTTAAAAAAAATCCTGTGAATGCTTTTATATATATATATATATGTGTGTGTGTGTGTGTGTGTGTGTGTGTGTGTGTGTATACATACATATATGTATTGTGTGTATGTGTGTCTGTGTGAATATATATGGTGTAAACAAAAAAACCTCTAAGGGTTTCTTTCCTTTCATATAAAAGAAGCCCAGAGTTAGGTGGTCCAGGGCTAATATCTCAGCTCCACGAGGTAATCAGACCCCAGAACACCTTCTGTTAATAGCTTTTTGGGCCATGGCTCCCACCTTCTGAGGTGCTTCTTGGGGGTTTCAAAGTCTAAGTTGATTGATAGAGTTTAAGCCATCATATCTGTATTCCAGGTAAGAAGGAGGAGGAAGATGACAGAGCAAAAAATATTTGAGCACCTCTGGGCTAAGCAGTGGAATTCAGTCGAGAACTAAATACTTTGTCCCTATCCTCCTGGAGTCTTATGGTGGTGGTAGGATTCAGACATTATAAACATCCCTGCACCAAAGTATATAATTACTAATTTGGATTAATACTATGAAAGTAAATAACTGAATTGTTTGAAAGAATGGAGGGGAGCCTAATTTAGATGTGAGGGCAAGGTGAGAGGGGGTTTCTTGTTTTTAGCAGCTTCTGAACTGCAGGTACCTCTGAGTTCCTAACCAGACATCTTTGAATACTGAATGGAGGATAGAAATCTTCATGGTCATCATTCATAAGTATCCTTGATGCTTCTACTTAAGATGTCTGGGAATAAGTTGTGGTTATTCTTATTTCAAGCCCAGCTGAGGAGAAGCATATTATTTGCAGCCAGGATGGCAATATGAAAAGAAAGAAATCTCCAGGGGTAAGTTTAATGTTGTGGCCAAACCTTCCTGATCTTCATCTGTAAGAGTTTATTTTTGTTTTTCCCCTTCTCCCATTCTCTCTTTAAATGAACAACATCTGCAAAAGAAAACCCATCTTAAGGAAGGAGTATAATTACCAAACCATTTTCTGTGCAGAGAAATGAAGAACTAGGTCTTTTCCCTACCTCCTCCCTGTAGGAAGGTAAAAGAACACCTGGAAGAGATGTTAGGAGCAACTGCAGAGGGAATTTTAGGTTGATTGGAAACTAATTTTCAGTGTGATGGGAATAAAATTTCAACAGACTAGAAATTATAGTGGACCTGTGCTGCTTTTTTTTCAGTGTTTGGTTGGTTTAGTCACTAAATCGTGTCTGACACTTTGTGACCTCATGGACTGTAGCTTGGTGGGCTCCTCTGCCCATGGGATTTCCCAGGAAAGAATACTGGAGTGGGTTACTATTTCCTTCTCCAGAAACCTGTGCTTCTAATGCTACTTCTACCAATTATTGGGTAAATGTAGCCTTGGATAAGTCACAAAGCTGGAAGGTTGCTACATCCAGGAGAATAGTATCTTGGCCCATTGTGTTCGTTGCTGAATTCCTAGCCCCAGCCCTCTGCCTGGCAGATAGTTGGCCAATAAATATTTGTTCGGAGCCTTTTGGGGGAAAAATGAAACAAGTCCATCAATCCCTGTGTGATCTGACTTCAACAATATGGTTTAAGAGCCAGATTGGTAAAAATGTGGTGGGTTGTAGTGTAGAGGGGGCGAGGACGCTGGAGTAGGTCTGGAAACAAGGAGTTTCCCATGCCAGGGTTGTGTCTGGAGGCTGGAGTAGTGGTGGGACAATGTGGCATTGACGAGAGTGCTACAGGGAGTTCTTTCCGTTGTTCCTCTTCCAGAAACACGAATTGGAACTTCCGGGGATAATTGTACCGCCTCCCACCCCAGTACACTTGTATGAGCAACTGAATTTAGAATCCTTACCTTTATGGAATCAGTTTGACATGTTGCCTCAGGATCTACTGAAGGAGTGAGTGTCCTGTAAGCTGTGGGAGAACCAGAGCATCCTTTTTTCTCTGGAAGCTAAGAAAGGTCTAAGCAGTGTGCTCTTTCTGGGGAGGGAGGGGAGAAAACTGTCCCCCTACTTGGTCCCTGAATTTGTGGACTTACCCATATGCAGTGAAGACGATAATCACCACCATTTAAGTACTTACCACCTGCCAGGCCCTGTGCTTAATAATTAGCACACTACCTATATCTCTCATTTAAACCTTCACTGGTAGGTAGACACACTGTTCTTTTTATAGGTGAGTTATGGGTTAAGTGGAAGACAGAATGGATATGTGGTTTGGAGCAAGACCACCTTTGAATTTTGTATTGAATTTTATTGCCTTCATGAATTTCCGCAATTTATTTAGCCTCATTAATTTTCATTTTCCTCATTTGCAAAATGAAGATCATAAACCTGTCCCTGGGGTGTGGTAAGGATTCAGTGGTGTAAAGCACATGAGCCTGACATATAGTAAACTTAATCCATTTAGCCATGATTGCCATAGTTGCATCTGAAAGCCGTTACTGAATGAGCACCTATTGGTACAGGCCTTTTAAGGCCCAGGGTGGACATGTCTGCAAGTGTAGAGCCCTTTTCTTCTCTTTCTCCCCAGCCAAGAAAAGCTATTTCTGACTGTCTCTGTGTCTGTTCCCTTCAGCCTCTTGCTGGATAAAGGGAAAACCATACTTTATCCAGAGATACGGACACAGTTGGCCATGATGAAAAAGAAACCTCCCCTGGAAAAGAGCCGACCCGACAGTGCCATTTCTGCTAAGATGTATTTATCTGTACATCGCCTCACCCTACAAGTAAGAGCTAGGGACCCTCAGAGGAAGATGTCTGCGTGCAAGTCCAAACTCACCTGTCCTCAAGGCTGGAGGACTTAACTTTCTAACTTCTTCCTCTTCTATTCTTCCACTCTGGATCCAGGTGCCACAGAAGGACTGGGCTGTGTGTGGGTGAAAGCGGATGTACAGGGAGAGGTTGGAGGAGAGCGGCATTCTCTGTTTCTTCTGCACTTGGCTTCCCACACCTTTCCCCTCTCCCGGGCCCCTGGTATAATTTTGCACACACTGGGCTTCTCAAAAAAGTGCTCATTGACTCAATGGATAAAGTCATTTGGGGATACATTTTGGGAAAGAGAAAGACTTACAGTAGAGCTTTTTTCGTTTCTCTTCTTTTTTTGCTCTAGAAACCAGCATTGAGATATCCTGAACATTTGAAGAGACACTATTCTAACCTGAAAACAGATGGTAGGTTTTCTGGTGCTGCTAGGTCTCCAGGTACCATCCCCCCTCTGCCCACATTTCTTACATTTGATCTTGGCCCCAACTCAGTGATGTTTGCAGCCACAGTCATACAGGGTCACATGTAGAACTTAGGAGACCGCAGTTTCAAAAAGCACCCCCTCCCAGCTTGGTCCTGATCAGCGGGGAAAGCGCATCACCACTGGGTGGGAGGGCACAGCAGGCGGCCCAGGGAGAGGGTGGGAGCTGTCAGGGAGAAGAGGGCTGAGCTGGCTGTCTGGTCACCAGGTCATAGGAAGCAGCAGCAGCAGCAACAGAGGAAGGCGAAGACAGCCACTAGGAAACAGGTAGAGTGACAGCGAAGGGATGCCTGGGACCTGCTGGGGTTGGAGCACGTGGGTGCAGCCTGCAACAGGAAGGGGTGTACGAGGGATGGGATTCTCCCTGTTTGCTGGTTGTAGATACAAAGTTCCTGTGTGGTTATACTAACAGCCTTCTTTTCAACCCTTTTGGAAAAGATTTCTTCACTTTCAAAAGCCCTAATTCACTTCCTCATGTGGGTTTCAGGAGGCTAAAAAGAGATGCAAGAGTGAACCAGGGAGCCACAACACCTCGCACAAACATTCAGGTGCCATGGTTTATGACCCATGCTGTGGTAAGGAGGATATATGGGTTTGGGAATGACAGAATCCCAGAACCTAGCTGAGGACAGGAAAAGCTGAACACGTTTGGCATTTGAAGATCCATGTTTGTCAGGCACTTGAATTCTCCTTGGAATACTTCGGTTTGGCTGGTCTACCATGTATTAGCCTTCCATCAAATATTTACTCAGCAAGTGAGCTGGGCCAGATGTCTGCTTCACATGGAGATTTGAGAGATGGCCATGAGCATGAGTCAGAGTCACTTACTCCTCAGGTCCTACTTTAGAAAAGGCAGCGGTTTGGGGATGAAGAGTTAGCTCGGGTTATTGAAGAGAAGATCCTCAAGGGCCCACTGGCCCGTGAGACAGGGGAGAGCCCCAGGAAAGTTCTAAGGAAGCAGAGTCAACCATTTCTTAGCCACAAGTTACCTTTCACAGTCCAGCCCCATCCAGGAGGCAGGCGGCTAGTTCTTGACCAGAGATCCCTTTCCTCTAGCGTTCATGCCAGAGACAAGAGACTCCCCCTTTTGGAGTTCTCATCATGTCTGAGCTGAAGGATATACTTACCCCGGTCCCTCTGATATTTCTCAGTTTGAGTGCAGAATGAGAATCAAGGAGAAAGAATCCCCCTAAACCGCGGCAGATTCTTCTGCCCTGAATAGACTGGGCATCGCTGTCTGTGATGGGGAAATAACTGTTTAATCATCAGAATTCACCCTCCAACCCTGGGGCACTGGGAAGCTGAGGGTGAGGTGTTTCCTGAGAAGGATGCTTTTCTTGGTTGATCTCCCAACTCATCCTGCTCTCTGATACTAAAAGTGTCTTCTAACCTGGAGATCGAAGAAGCCTCCTGACCCTCACACGGGAGGTAGCCCTCACACTGGGGCTGTGGCCCCCCGCGGAGGCACCTGTTCAAGGTTAGCCCTGTATCCAGGGTGATGACAACTCCCCTGAGTCTCATTCTGATGCCTTCTGTTCCTCTTCCTGGTGCCTCCAGTAGGAGCAGCTTTGCTTGGGTGATTGGGGCTCCCTTTTGAATTATATTCTTAGAGCGGTGGCTTGTCCTGTCTGAGTTGAGAAAGGCCTCGTGGAAGAGGTGATTTTTGCACTGGATCATGGATATTTGTGAGAGTTTCCCCAATACAGAAGAGAATTTCTGGAAGCAGGGATGGGCTGGGTGAATGTGTCTTGGAGGAGCGTGGCTGCAGGGAGCACTGAGCAGTCTGCTGTGGCTGTGGGGTTGGGTGTTTAAGGGAGAAAGGCGGATCAGGCCAACGAGATGGCCTGCTGAGATGTTTGATCTTTATCCTCAGTGGTGGCCAGTGGTGATCTGCCTTGATGGCACCCTGAGAGCAACTGAGGAGCTTTCAAAACCCTAACACCCATGCTGCACCCCAGACCTATTAAAATCAGAGTGTATGGTGTTGGGTCCAGGCCTCGGTGGTTTTCAGAATGCTCCAGCGTGTAACTAAGGTGAGACCCAGTGCTGACAGGGAGCCAGCACAAGTGTGGAGCAAGGGACTTCCTTGTTTGGCTTTCCCTTTTAGCGTCATACCGCTGGTGGTAGTTTGGAAGATTGCTCATTTAAAGAAAGGGAAACAGAAGGGAAAGAATGAGTGCATTTCATAACTAGTTGGGAGAAAGATCTGATACAAAAGAGTCATAGATCTAGAATTTTGGGGGTGGGAAGATGTTCATTTTCATAAGTCAACAGAGGCAACTTAGGGATGACACAAGAAAGTAAGAACAGGATTCATAAACTGAAAAGATAGACCTAGGGGTTCTTTTGCTACTATGACATACAGGTGCTTGCCCCTTAGGTTTCTTTGAGGAATCCTGGATCTTTTAACACACAGTTTACCTTACTCACTAATTCTATAATAGATGTGGTCACAGTCCCAGGCGAACAGAATCACGAATAGCACTTAAGAGAGCCTCACTCCCTTTTACCCGCCTCTAAGGTCCTATATTGTCCTGGCTGGGGAGTCACCTGTAGACCAGGGGTCAACTAGAAGCCCAGCAATGGGGTGTGGAATACCAGTAAGAGACTTGAATTGATCTTGTGGTCACTAGGTCGCAAAACTCTACGAGGTCAGGAAGGCAACAAAAAGCGGCAGCAGCAGCGGATGAAGACAGAAGGCCCCACCTTGAAACAGGTGAGGGTGTATGAGCGCCATTCTGCTAGGGCCCTGTTTCAGTTGGCTATGGCGTGCGTGCTAAGACACTTCGGTCGTGTCCGACTCTGTGACGCTGTGGATTGTAGCCTGCCAGGCTCCTCTGTCCATGGGGATTCTCCAGGCAAGAATACTAGAGTGGGTTGCTATGCCTTGCTCCAGGGGATCTTCCTGACCCAGACAGGGATTAAATCCATGCCTCTTAAGTCTCTTGCATTGGCAGGCAGGTTCTTTACCACTAGTGCCACCTGGGAAGCCCTTAGTTGTCTATTATTGTATAACAAACCACCCCAAAGTGGAACCGTAGTGGTTTGTTATTTCTCATGATTCTGTGGGTTGATTGGATGGTTTTCTGGTCTTGCCTCAGGTCACTCATGCAGCTGCATTCAGCTGGAGGCTGGGCTGGGGCTCTTGGCCAAATTGTCTTTAGTTCTCTTTTATGAGGCCTCTCCATGTGTCTAGTCTGGGCTTCTTGACAGCCAAGAAGTAGTCTCAGGAAGGCACTTTCCTAGGGATGGGCCTGGTACTGGAACCATGTCACTTCTGGCACATTTTATTTGTTAAAAAAATCGCAAGTCCAGTTCAGATTAGAGAGGAGAGGAAATTGACTTTGTCTCATAATGGTAAGAACAGCATGTGCTTATAGGAATGGGAAGAATTGCTGGCAGCTACCCAGGTTCGATCCCTGGGTTGGGAAGATCCCCTGAAGGAGGGAATGGCTACCCACTCTAGTATTCCTGCTTGGAGAATCCTATGGACAGAGAAGCCTGGCGGGCTGCAGTCCGTGGGATTGCAAACAGTTGGACATTACTGAGTGACTAACACACACACCTTTGGAGGCAGTTTACCCTTAGTTAACTGCTGGGACTGGGGAAAACTGCATTCTGGCTTCATGTGGTCAGCCTGCAGGGCAAAAGAACCTGTGACACAAGCTTCTGTCTTCAGTGTCAGATGGTGGCATTTTGTCCTGTCTTAGACGTTAATTTCTCCAAGGAAAGTATCGTTTAGAAAAGCCCTTTGTTTCCTAAATCCTGACTCAAGTTTCTTTACATTTATGAATTTCAGGATTCCACAGAGAGACCACAGACAAACGTTGCTAAGAAATCCCTGGACTCCTCCTGCAGTAAGAAGAGTAAGACCCTAGGGTGGAGGAACTTTAGAAAGTGTCTGAACACAGGGGGAGCGGAACCTTGTTGATCAGGGTGGTTCACCTCCCTGGAGGGCACAGCCCTCACAGCTCAGAAGAGTCCTCCAGACTCCCCCAGCCCTTCCTTTTCTGTCTTCCATTTTTCATAGTTAATTGGGAGAAGGCTACAGGTGCAGTTAATGGCTGGGTCTTTTTTTAGGTCCTGAATTACCCCAAATAGAATACACTAAGAAGGACATCAGGACTCAGGTGGAGATTTTGCTGGAAGACCAAGTGAGGACCCCAAAGAGTGCTTCTAGCATCGACTGGAGCCCTGAGCTCAAACTGCTGAGGGTTCTTCAGGCCACAGATGAAGAGGACGAGGAGAACCATGCCTCTGGGGCACAGAGCGAAGGGTCCGAGGTGGAGGTGGGAGGGTGCTCGGGCTCCCAAGCACAGCGACCTTGGACATGAGGGCAGGAAGGAGAGGGGACTTCGACTCCCTGGACCTTTACCAGGGTCTGACCTTAGGGATTCTGTTTTCTTCATTTGCTTCTACTTGCTTCTGAAATAAGTGAGAGAGAAAAAGCCCTTTCTAACTTGGATTGTTTCTCTCCCATTAGGGCCCAGGGTAATTTTAGTGATTAAACAAACACAGACGCTGCTTATCAAAAGACTCGTTTCTCTGTTTCTGGGTCACTTTTATCTCCTCGCTGAAATGCTGAAAGGTTTCTAGTTATAGGAAGATGAATTTGGCCTGTGGAAACCCCTAACGTGTTGCTTTTCCTTTTAGTCTCTGGAAATGGTTTATCTTGAGGATAACATCTGTATCTATCAAATAACGTTCATTGTTACGTGCCGTATTCCTGTGTATATGGTAGGGAACTCGGATTGACATAAGAAGAGTCCAAGGATCCAGTTCCCGAGTTACTGAGTCTGCAGGAAAATTTCAGTGATGCTTGTAAAGACTCAAAATTTCAGAGTCTCAGGGTCCCTTGTGCTTGGTTTTTGCAAGGAATTGTTACAATGTTTTTGTCCTTGAACTTTTTTAATACAGAAAAAATTCAAAATTATGTAAAATAATTATGTAAAATTATTGAAACTCTCAGGTACCCAGAATCTTAGCTTTGAGTTATAAAAGCCTGGGCCCCACACCCCATGAGTTGAGGTAAGGGCAGGTGAGGCCCCAGTATTCTCAGTGGTTCCGTACCCGAGCTCGAGCTTCCTTCCCATAATTAGGGGCTGGATGGAAGAAGAGAGATTCCATCCATAGGCTGTACTCATCAGAGCTTAGTCTCTGCAACAGGTAGGTAGGGGCAGGATGAGAAACGATGACATTGTGTCCTTCCTGGAATGTAGCCCTCGGAGGTGGAGCTCGGGAGAGAGGGAGCGCTGTGTTCTTGGGCTGCAGCAGTCTGGAGGAGAGTCATCTCACTGAAGTGGGGGGAAAGGAGTGGGTGGGGAAAGGGTCTTCCCTTCACATATCGTAGACTTGCAGTGCTCACCGAGGTTTTGTAGGTTTTCTTGAACAACTGTTTCTTCATTTGTTGTATGTTCGTAGAGCCATTTCCAGAGACTTAAACAAATCAAAACAATTTTCATTAGTTTCACTGGAGAGCTGTTTGTGGAGCTCCTTGTACTGTAAGGCCAGAGTGGAACTCTAAACTGGGCCTAGAAATTTTTTTATAAAGAGAAACTTACCCCTCATCAATTATTTGGTTACTCTAAATACAGTTCAGCCAAGAAAGGCAGATTCAATATTCAACTCCTTTTTTAACATTGTCTCAAAACAGACCAAATTAGAAAGCTGAAACTGCTACCTATCCATTCTTCATCTTTTTCAAGATAACTCAAAATTATATGACCTCATTTGTGTTACTAGACTGAACTATTCTTAGCTGAATCTTCCCAGTAAGAAGAAGCCAAGAAACATTGCTGCTGCTGCTGCTGCTGCTAAGTCGCTTCAGTCGTGTCCGACTCTGTGCGACCCCATAGACGGCAGCCTACCACGCTCCCCTGTCCCTGGGATTCTCCAGGCAAGAACACTGGAGTGGGTTGCCATTTCCTTCTCCAGTGCATGAAAGTAAAAAGTGAAAGTGAAGTCGTTCAGTCGTGTCTGACTCTTAGCGACCCCATGGACTGCAGCCTACCAGGCTCCTTCGTCCATGGGATTTTCCAGGCAAGAGTAATGGAGTGGGTTGCCAGTGCCTTCTCCACAAGAGGCATTATGTGGGCTGTTTTTCTGAAATTTTTTTCCTCAAATACACGTTGCGTTGCAGAATGACTTCTGTGGGCTAACTTAAAAATTTATAAATTTTGCCACTTCTCCTTAGCCTACCTTCAGAACTGTCTTCCCGAGAAAACCCAATTTCCAGTGGTCAATAGGGGGCTTGCGGTTGCACAAGGCTTAGCTTTAAATCACTCATTTTATCTGAAGACTCAGAGAAGGTCAAACTCTTTCAAAACAAATTCAACTACTTTGCTTAATTAGTAAAGCAGCTCCTGGAAACTGGCACGTACAAAGTTACCTTTTAAATTGTGACATATTTTGAGTGAGAAAGTAATTGTTATCTGAATACTGGCCTTTGCTTCTCTTTTCAAAGAGAGAAAAAATTATTGTAGGCTGAAACTTGTTTCATCTTTATTATGCCAATCCCTCAAATTTGGATAATCACAAACCAAATATAGAGAAATATAGCCTAAAGAGCACATTACAGTTTTCAAGGTGCTTCATATCCACTATTTTGATTGGTTCTCTGACCAACTCTATAGATAGACGGGGATTGTCTCTGTTTTATGGTTTAGGAAACTGAAGCTCAGAATACGGGGCTGATGCTAGGCCATTTGGGGGCCTTTGGGTGAATTAGAGAAAGGGACCCTTCAAGACACTTTACAAACTATTTGCTAAAAAATTATTTCAATGAATAAACAAATCTACAGTGATTACCATTTGAACAACACCCCTAGAATTGGCCCACAACCTGCACAATAGTACCTGCTGGCCTTGCTGGGGAGGTTAAGTAATTTGCCAGACATCCAAGGCTGGCAAGTGAAGGGGGTTGGGCTTAGAACCCAAGTCCTTGCTCTTCAGTCCACCATGTTCTGATGCCTCTCTGGTTCCCTCTCTTTATGCACAGACGACAATCTTAGACAGGAGGGATGCGGCCGTGTAGAAAAGAACTGACTGATGGCAAGGAGCCCTCCCGAAGCCTTTGCTTCAGCCTCTCGATGTTCTGAGGGAGGAGGAGCCAGGTAACTGTTGCTAACTGCCATTTTCCTACCATCTGGGCCGCAGACATCAGGAGAATCAAGGCCTAACAGCCAGGAGGCTCCCCAGGATCAGTTGGAGATCCACTTTATACACTTAAGTAGGCTTCCCTGGTGGCTCATATGGTAAAGAATCTGCCTGCCATGTGGGAGACCTGGGTTCGATCCCTGGGTTGGGAAGATCCCCTGGAGAAGGGAAAGGCTACCTGCTCCAGTATTCTGGCCTGGATAATTCCGTGGACTGTATAGTTCATGGAGTTGCAGAGTCGAACTGAGCAACTTTCACTTCAGACAAGAGGACTTGAGCCTTGGCCTGTTGGACTATTGTCCTGGAGCTTTGAGTTCCTAAGCAACTAGATGCTGATTTCTTTTGTTCTTTTCTACTTTCTTTGTGATCTCTATTAGGGATAGGCCACTTAGAGTCACCTTAGTTTTCTGAGCATACCTTCCAGTGACACCTGGCTCAGTTTGACCTGTGTGTAGAAACAGTCAGTGAAAGCATCTTCAGACATTCTCTGCCTATGCTCTCCTCCTTGTAGAACCATCTTTTGTTTTGCTATTGGTCCTGATATCTGGGGTAACAGACTCTGTTCCTCATTGATTTTAGATTACAGAATGCTTCCTTTGGTGAGAGGGAGTCAGGGTTTCATTCATTCATTCATTCATGGTGGCAATGACCCTTAAAATATCAGTTTATTCAAATGCACCTGAAGGAATTGTTTGCTGAATTAAGGACAGAAATGCCTCTGGCTTTTATTTATTTATTTATTTTTTTAAATAGCATAACATTAATATTTATTGCTTCTGGAATATTGATTGGAAGCCCAAGCATTCAGTTTACTTACAGAAATTATACAATTATAAATTGCTTCACAAAAGCAGCCAACACATCACATTCTAAAAATTCAGAAAATTAAAAATTCTAAATACCAAGAGGTGCATCTGAAGAAACAGATATAAATTTGGTGGCCAGTAATTTTAACGCAGAAGTTGTACACATCTCATGGCTTTAAATCTGTGAATATGATATTCAGTCATTTAGCTCGAGTCCATCATTAAAGTAATTTATTAATTTTTCCTGTATACTTGTGTTTCATACATCAATATTTGCATACTCTGGAATATGTTAGAAAGAAATGTATAATATTCACAAATGTGCAGAAAAGCAAGCAAAAACAGTAAATCTGCCCAGTTCGTCTGAGACAATCTCGTGTCAGCTCCATAAGCATATTCCTTCTACAAAACAGTAAGCTAATGTTTGAACACTATTTCTAAGGTAAAGCACGTTTTCTTACAAATAATGAAGTCTTTTTTTCACCACAAAAGTGTGCAAAAAGAATTTTAGTTTGAATAGATCTCTCAGAATGTGTTTAACTTCATAATTTCAACAGGCTTAAGGTTTCCAAGCATTAACAAGGATCAGATTTTAAATTACTTAGAGGAGAAAGACTCTGTCTTGAAAAATGTGACTCCTTTGTTACCAACTAGAAAAAGTATCCAATTCATATCTTATCAGTTCAGTTCAGTCACTCAGCCATGTCTGACTCTTTGCGACCCCATGGACGGCAGCACGCCAGGCCTCCCTGTCCATCACCAGCTCCTGGAGCTTGCTCAAACTCATGTCCATCGAGTTGGTGATGCCATCCAACCATCTAGTTCTCTGTCATTCCCTTCTCCTCCTGCCTTCAATCTTTGCCAGCATCAGGGTCTTTTCCAATGAGTTAGCTCTTTGCATCAGGAGGCCAAAGTATTGGAGTTTCACCTTCAGCATGGTATCTTTTTTTTTTTTTTTTTGCCTCTGGCTTTTAGATAGAAATGTTCAGAGGTAACTTTGGAATCCAGAGGAATATGGGGGAAAAAATGTAAATTTTCAATTGCCATAAGGTACCAAGGTATGAAATTCACTTGCTCTCCTGTTTATACATTTATTTAAAAATATTAAGTACTTATTATATGTTAGAGAATCAACCCCTATATTATCTTGATAGAGAAAGGAAATGTTCCAGAGATTTGGAGTCCTTCTCAGGAATACAGCTAGAAATTTTACTGGATCAAATGGTAAAGTTGCTTTTGACCACTAGGTGGCAATATCACCTTACGAAAATGATACTCTTCTGCGGACTGGAGGCCTGCGGTTATCTCTGAGATCGCGTGTGTACACGGTCTTTCAGTCAAAGAGACTTCTTTGTGAATAAATGGAGGAAAAGCCGTATTTTATCCTTTACATAGTGATCTGATTGAAACGCTCAAGGGGACTGGAAACTCCAGGAGGGATGGGGCTGTGTCTGTTGTCGTGCTTACAGCCCTAGCTTATATAGCTCATTAATAGTGTAATAGGCACTCAATAAATACGTAAAGCTTTTGAACCATTTAGATGGTCATTGGAAGAACCATTTCAAGAGTGTGGAAAATCCTGGAACACGTACAGAGGCCTAGGATTTGGAGAAGTTCGGGGCTATTGATGATCCTGATGGGTTATCAGTTGGGCAGCGACTCAGGGAGGCAGCGTTTGGGAAGGTAGAAACATCAAAAGTGATATGAGGCTCTTCTATTGCTTTGTGTTTCCTAAATTGCTCTTGGAGAAAAAAAAAATTCTTCCTTTTTAATATAGGGAAGTTGTAAACCAACAAATTTGAATTTTTTGCTTGCTTCTATATTACTTCTAATGATGGCTCTGTCTTGGAAAGGATCTCCAAAAATAATGTCCTCCTCTCTGCCTGTCATTCATTGGTAAATTGTTTATTCTGTAATTTATTTATTGTTCATTCACTCAGTCCACAGATAGTCACTGAAGAACTATGATGTTCAGAGCCCTGGCCTAGGCTGTGTGATCATCTCTGACCTTTTCCTATCATGGCTCCTCTGACTGCAGTTAATCACTCGGTCCTACTGGTTGCAGCGTCCACGTCTATGCTCCCCTCTGATTCTTCCGCTCTTTCCCTAGCCCTGGCCTCCATCTCCTTTCATCTGGGTCGCTGCATCGATCCCTAATCTTTACCACTCCCATCTATTTTCCCATCAGTCCAGTGTGCAGATATGGTCGTGTGTACTCCTTTGCTGAAAACTCTCCCTTCCCCTCAGGGTCAAACCCAACCTCTTTTGCCTTACAAAATGGGCTGTGACCCGGCTACGCCCTGCTTGTCTCCCTCAGTGCTCTAGCCGTGACTTTTTCTTTTGGTTCTTTTAATAAGCCCTGTTCTCTCTGACCTTCAGACTTTTTCTTCCCCCATACTTTTCCTTCAACCTATAAAATTCTTCCTCCTTCTGCCTGGCGACTTTCTACTCATTCTTCAGATCTCAGCTTGTCTTGTTCTTTGGGGGGGGGGGGTTTCCTGATCACTGTCGCAGTGAGGTCCCCCTCTTTCTCTTTTCCTCTCATAGCCTCTGTGAGGTTCACAGCCTGTCCATTGTCACCCTCCACTGCCAGATGATCAGTTCTGTGATTGGCATCTGTCTTCACTACGTGTCTTTAGTACCTGATTGAGTGCCTGGCACATTTTAAGTGCTCAATAGTATATGCTGAATGAATGAATGAATGAGTAAAAAAAACATGGTGACGTATCGCCTTTCTTTGGGGGTACGTATAATGTAGCAGTGTGAGCTGAGTGGTACAAAGAAGGAGCTATATTGGTAAGAAGGAAGGGGTACCTTGGGTGCTGCCATCTGAGGCTGAGTCAAGTTTTGGTAAATGGAGATGTTTGTAGAGGTGGCCTTTAAGTGGAGGGACGTGAGAAACATTTGGGGGGTAGGCAAGGGGAGTAATGTTCCCGTCTGGGAAGAGTGGAAAGTAGGACTGGAGGTTGCTTGTGCCTAGACAGTTCAGCCTGGAGAGAGTAGACTCTAGTTGATGGCACTGATGGCTTTTGAACAGAGGAGCAATTAGAACTAAATTAGGGCTTTAGATTCTAACATTTTAAAATTCTAAAGTTTAGAAATGGTTAATATAATGGCAGTGAAACATGAATTGGAGAGACCTGTTAGGAGGCTGTTATAGAAGTCAAGATGCAAGGTGACCAGGGCCTGGATCATGTAGGTGGCAATAAGACGGGAGATCAAAGGGATGTTGTGCAGAGGAAGGATTAAGAAGAAGCTGAAAGTGGAAAGAAAAGAATGAGGGAGGGGGAAGAGTCAAAGAATTTTCAACCTGATTCAGTTGAGGCGGTGTCATTATTAGAAACTGTGAAGTTAAAAGCAAGAACCATTTTAAGGAGAGAGAAAGGAATTTGTCCGTCAGACCTTTACAATGGAGTCCTTGCTATCTATGCTTTTCACTTACAGAAATTTTGTGCGGGGTCCAAAAAATAAAGCACAAGTGGGAGGGAGTGACAGAATATATGCAGCTGGTGGGGGTTGTTGTGGCTCTGCACTCAGAAAAATACATCCCAGAGGGAGTGTGAGATGGGGAAGGTGAATTTGCTGTTCCCCTTTTGATTTACAATACCATGTGCATTTTATGGATGACTAAGGGCTCATTCGAGGGTAATTTTGACTATTCATAGTCTATGCTTTATATGCTGATTAGATTTGAATGCTCTGGCAAGATTTGGCTCTTTAAAATGTGTGCCAGACACTAGACTGAGCAGTAGCAGCTACTAAGAAGACATATCTCAGTCACCGCATTACAGAATAGTTGGGTAGAAAGAATCAAAAGCAGACAATTAGGGCTACAGTCCAGGTGAGCCATTGATAGAAGGGGGTGGGTGCAAAGAGGAAGGGAAATTGCTGGTTAGAGAGAGCAGAGGTGGTCCAGGGCCCTGGTTTTGGAGAGAGATCAGGGAGTCATCATCAGAACAAGTAGCTGAGAGTGAAATAGGAGTGGATGAGATCTCAGACCAGGAGACTGTTGAGGAAGGAGGGAGACTAAAGGGCACAGCTGGGTAGCATAGCCTCCCTTGGGGTCAGGAGAAGTCATAAAATAGAGGAATTTTCAGAGAAGTGAGAGGAAAGCTAAGGCAAGGGGATGAGGACTGAGATGAGGCAAGTGATATTCACAATAAGGAAGTCCATGGTGACCTCTGAGTGAACAGTTTCAGTAAGTGGTAGAAACAGAAAAAGGGGTCCAAGAGTGAATGGTAAGAATCTGGAAGCAAAAGGAATACATGCCACTGCTGTCAATTACAGCTCCCATAAAACCAACCTAGATATATCCCCTAGATCCCCTAGGAAATTCCTCTGGAGAATGTTTGGGATCCCTGGATGCCATGACCTCTGTCCCGGTATGATCTGTTCCTGTCCACTAGAAGACACATCATCATCACAATACATTGATCCAGAAAAAGGCTTTGGTCTACATAAACTTTATATTCAAGCTTGAGTGTAATCCAGCTGAGCCACAGATCTCAGCTGTGGTTGCTGCATTTTGCACTAAACATATCCATATTATTTTTTTCCATAAGTAGAATCCACATTCCCACATGACTGCACATGTGAACTTGCTAATAGCTTCCCTGGAGTTTGCTTCTTGCAATTACCTCATCAGAATTTAGACAAGGCAACATATAACAATTTATTCCAGGATAAATTCCAGAGAGCTCTGGGTGTTTTTTTAGTTAATGGTTCCTTGTCCTACTTAGATTGTTCTTTTAAAGAGATTTAAATAATAAGAAAAAAAATCTCTTTTTTTATGTACCCATGTAGTTACCATTTCTGGTGTTCTCTTCATTTCTTTTGTAGATCAAGACTTCCATATGGTACTGTCGTCCTCCTTCCTTAAGACTTGAGCATCTCTTGTGGATAAATTCAATCAGCTTTTGTAAGTCTGAGAAAATCTTTTTTTTTCACCTTCATTTTAAAAAGACATTTTTACTGGGTAAAGAATTCTAGGCTGACAGTTGTTTTTCTTTAAAGTTGTTGCTTTACTGTCTTCTGGTACATATTTCTAAGTCCAATATCACGCTTGTCTTTGTTCCTCTGTATATAATGTGTGTGTGTGTAAGTGTGTGTGTGTTTTCTGGCTGCTTTCAAGATTTTTCTCTTTGTTAATGGTTTTAAAACAACTTGATTATGATGTGCTTTGACATAAGTTTCTTCATGTTTCTTCTGCTTGGGGTTCATTGAGAGTCTTGGATTTGTGGGTTTATGTGTGTATGTATGTGTGCTTAGTTGCTCAGTCGTGTCCAACTCTTAGCGACCCCACGGACTGCAGGCTACCAGGCTCCTCTGTCCATGGGATTTTCCATCCAAGAGTACTGGAGTGGGTTGCCATTTCCTTCTCCAGGGGATCTTCCTGACCCAGGGATTGACCCCACATCTCCTGCATTGGAAAGTGGACTCTTTACCATTGCACCACCTGGGAAACCCACATGGGTTTACAGTTTTCAACAAATCTGGGAAATTTCCAGCCATCATTTCTTCAAATATAATTTTTATCTCCTACTGCTGGAAGTTGTCCAACAGTTCACTGATGTTCTGTTTTTATTTTTTTTTCCTCTTTGTGTTTCATTTTGGATGGTTTCTATGGCTATGCCTTCAAGTTCACCAATCTTTTCCTTTTTTCTACATTAATCCACTGTTAATCTCATCAACTTTTTTTTTAAATCCCAGATATATTTGTTACCTTTAGATGTTTGATTTGGTCTTTTTTTTGCATCTTCCATATCTCTACTTAACATGCTCTTAAAGTGTTTCTTGAACATAAAAATATACAGTTGTTATAACGATTTTAATGTGCTGTCTGCTAATTCTATAATCTGTGTCATTTCTGGATTGGTTTC
The DNA here is from genome assembly GCF_054371585.1 of Giraffa tippelskirchi. Classification (NCBI taxonomy): domain Eukaryota; kingdom Metazoa; phylum Chordata; class Mammalia; order Artiodactyla; family Giraffidae; genus Giraffa; species Giraffa tippelskirchi. Next base: position 216,996,390 of record NC_137275.1, read on the forward strand.
TATTGATTTTTCTCCTCATTATGGGTCACAGTTTCCTTTTTCTTTGCATTCCTAGTAACTTTTATTGGATACTGCTGCTGCTAAGTTGCTTCAGTTGTGTCCGACTCTGTGCGACCCCATAGACGGCAGCCCACCAGGCTCCCCTGTCCCTGGGATTCTCCAGGCAAGAACACTGGAGTAGGTTGCCATTTCCTTCCCCAATTCATGAAAGTGAAAAGTGAAAGTGAAGTCGCTCAGTCGTGTCCGATTCTTCACGACCCCATGGACTGCAGCCTACCAGGCTCCTCCATCCATGGGATTTTCCAGGCAAGAGTACTGGAGTGGGGTGCCATTGCCTTCTCCGTTATTGGATACTAGACACTGAATTTTGCCTTGTTGGGTGTTACACCTTGTTGGGTGTATTCTTTTAAGTATTCTTGAGTTTGTTCTGGGATGCAGTTATGTTACTTAGGAAGTTTCTGATCTTTTTGGCTCTTGCTTTTACGTTTTCTTAGATGAGAACAGAGAGTCATTTAGTTTAGGGCTAATAATCCTTCACAACTGAGGTAAAACCCTTCCGAGTACCTACCCAATGCCCCCATGAATTAGAAGGTCTTTCCAGTCTGTCTGATAAGAATAGGAACTCATCCTGGTCCTGTGAGAGCCTGGGAAAGATTAGTAACTCTAATCTTTTTGGGTGGTTCTTTCCCCAGCCTCAGGGTGCTTTCCTAATGTCTATGAGCTCATCAGCACTTAGTTGAAGATTTGAAGGGAGACCTCTGTAGATCTCTGGAGCTCTCTGTGCAGCTGTTTCCTCTCTGATGCTCTGTCCTGTGAACTCTAGCTGCGTTCGTCTCCTGACCTCCTCAACACAGGGTTTGAAGTCGATCTCTCCAGGCAGCTGGGGCAATCGTGGGGCTCACCTTGCTGGCTTTGTTTCTCAGGGATCACCTTCCTTTGTTGCTTGATGTCCCAGATCTTGAAAACGGTTGTTTCATGCGTTTTGTCTCATCTTTTAGTTGTTTCAGGTGAGAGGGAAAATCCAGTCCCTGAATTAGATCCAGTCCCAAGATGTTACTCTGTCTTGGTGGGAGGCAGAAGTTTATATTGTTTAAGTTTGGAAAACTTTTTTGAGGGGCTCTGGAGCCCTTGGCTATGCTAAGGCAAGCTGCTTATCATCAGGTCAGGAAAAGGGGTGCTTCTTGAAGAGGCTGAAAGGGCTTCCGACTAAAGGGCTTCCGAGGAACTATGAGGAAACTGAGCTATTCTAGGGGAGACAGGGGACTCTGCCTTTCTATCAAGTCTTTGGCTCTTATCATTGGACTGAACTTACTCTTTTACATTCCTTTGACAGTGAAGGTTTTGTTCTCTTCTGTTTTGAAACAATATCTCTCAGCTTAGTTGAAATCCTGAAGCTTTTTTTTTTTAACTTGGTTCCTACTTAGACCCTGTTTGTGTATTTGGGTCACCAAAGGCTTCTATGCCTGAGGCAAATTAAAATTTCTCAGTGGTATTTACAGCAACTAGCACCTGCTCCCATAGAGAAACACTAACCCAAGATACTGTATTTTACCTTGAAGATGAATTACAGACATACTTTTAAAAGATAAATCCTGCATTTCAAGGGTGAAAAAAATGCCACTTAGCAAAACATTCCAGCTGGTTAAATTTAGAACAAGAAAAAACCTGACCCAAGAATATTCTCTTGGCTTTGAGCCCAGGGTATTTTTCCTTTTAGAGTGAATTTGGTACGGTTTCATTCATGTGGAGCTGTTGCCTCCCAGCATCTTATTCTAGGATGGAAGGTCAACAGCAATTGTCTTGTTGCTGAATCCAATGGACACTTCTCAGTTACTCACCTCCTTGACCTCTCAACAGTGTTTGAGATGGTTGACTATTATCTTTTCTTAATACACTGCCTGGCTTACCTTTTCCCTTTCCAGCCTTTCTTCCTCTGCCTGTCTTTTCAGTTGGTATTCTTCTCAGTTCTTTTCTGAACCCTCTTCTCACAATAAACATTTTCTTTGGGCTCTTTTATCCATACCGTGGCTTCATTGGGAATTCCTAAACCTATATTTTCAGCCTAAGTTATTTTCTCCTGAATGTATATCCAGTGTATTCAACAGTTCACTTGACATCTTCGCTTGGATAACAAGTAGGTAACTTGACCTTAGCAAGCTCAGAGTTGCTCTCATGTTCTTCATCTCTGTAAATGGTACTTTGAACTGAGCTAATTTCTCAGGTCAGAATTTTTCTTCTCGCACCTTTCAATCAACCACCAAGTCCTGTTGATTCTACCTTTTTCCATCCATCACTTTATGACAAATAGAAGGGGAAAAAGTGAAAGCAGTGACAGATTTTATTTTCTTAGGCTCCAAAATTAATGTGGATGGTGACTGCAGCCTTGAAATTAAAAGACGCTTGCTCCATGGAAAGAAAGCTATGACAAACCTAGACAGCATATTAAAAAAGCAGAGATACCACTTTGCTGACAAAGGTCCATATAGTCAAAGCTATGGTTTTTCCAGTAGTCATGTATGGATGTGAGAGTTGGACCATAAAGAAGGCTGAACACTGAAGAATTGATGCTTTTGAACTGTGGTGTTGGAGAAGACTCTTGAGATTCCCTTGGACTGCAAGGAGATCAAACCAGTCAATCATAAAGGAAATCAATCCTGAATATTCATTGGAAGGACTGATGCTGAAGCTGAAACTCCAATACTTTGGCCATCTTATGCGAAGAGCCGACTCACTGGAAAAGACCCTGATGCTGGGAAAGACTGAAGGCAAGAGGAGAAGGGGATGACAGAGGGTGAGATGGTTGGATGGCATCACCGACTCAGTGGACATGAGTTTGAGCAAACTCCAGGAGTTGGTGATGGACAGGGAAGCCTGGTGTGCTACAGTCCATGGGGTTGCAAAGAGTCAGACACAACTGAGCAACTGAACTGAAAGAAAGTCAATCCTGAATGTTCATTGGAAGGACTGATGCTGAAGCTCCACTACTTTAGCCCACATGAAGTGAAGAGCTGACTTATTGGAAAAGACCCCGATGCTGGGAAAGATTGAAGGCAAAAGAAGAGGGCGGCAGAGGATGAGATGGTTAGATAGCATCACTGACTCAATGGACACGAATTTGAGCAAACTCCAGGAGATAGTGGAGGACAGGAGTCTGGCATGCTGCAGTCCATGGGGTCACAAGGAGTCGGACGTGACTTAGTGACTGAACAACAACAACAAGCCCTACTGTTACTGCACTAGTTTTCTTTTAACCTGGGTCATTGGAAAAGATTTTGCCTAATAACACTTTTGATTCCAACCCTCATGCCACCCCTCCATCTACCCAATCCACTTTTGACACTCTAGCCAGCATGATTTTTCTAAAGCACAAAACCTGTTGGGATCTTACTTAAAATCTTTCAATGACTGTCCTACATTTAGGAGCCTGAGCTCCCTTTAATAATACATAAAGCCCTGTAAGATGTTTATCTTCTTGTGTGTTACTTCCTTCATTACACGCTAAGTTCCCTGCCATATATCCCATTGCTCTGTTCCTCAAATGTGTGAGCTTCTCTCACTTTCTGGTCTTTGAATGTCTTGCTCTCTTTGCCTGTAACCCTTCCTTCACCCCCTTGGCTTGGCTGAATCATCCTTTGGGTCTCACTTTCTTTGAGAAGTCTTCTCTGACTTCCTTTCTCATCCTGGTTTGTCCAGCTGCCCAGGCTAAGTGAGATATTAATCCGTGTTTCTGCAGGTTACCGTGTTTCCTCTGTTGTAATACTCATCCAGTCTTCCACCAGATTTTAAACTCCATCTTGTTGACTTCTGTATGCTCAGTGTTCGGCATAGGGCTTGACACAACATAGGTGCTTATTAGCTTAGCAAACATTGTTGAATTGACTCTTGATGTGTCAGAAGCCATGGAGGTCTTAGACCTACTAGTTTGCAGCCTCATCACTCTGAGCAGGAAGATTAGTGTGAATGATGACATTCTATAATGGTTCTTTGGCTGGACTCTTATTCCTCCACTGTTTATTTACTACCCTAGCAACCTGATTCATTTAACAACTCTGAAACTTAGTTGTCTCATCTATAAATACAAAGGCTTGAAATTCCTGAAGGCAAATGGTGGGATTTTTTTTTTCTTTTTTTGGTTACTAGTATTTATATATTAGTCAATTACACTTTCTCTCTTGTGCAATGATTATTCATATTCTTTGGTACATTTTTTTCTTACTGATTTGTAAGACTACTTCATACCTATATACACATTTGCCATATATTTTGTAAATATCTTAAATTCATTAAAAAATTATTTATTTATTTGCTGTGTTGGGTCTTAGCTGTGGCACGTGGAACCTTCATTGCTGCACATGGGCTTATCCTCCGGTTGCCCGGTGGCATCTGGAATCTTAGTTCCCAGACCAGGGATCGAACCTGAGTCCCCTGCATTGGAAGGTGGGTTCTTAACCACTGGACCACCAGGGAAGTCCTAAACTCAGTTTTTAATTTAAAAAATTTTAACTTTTTATGGCCATAGAGAAACTTTTTTTATTTTAATTTTTTTCAACCGTTAAAAGCTGTAAAATCCATTCTTAGCTTACTTGCTGTACAAAAGTAGGTTGGCTGGCCAGATCTGGCTTGTAGGCATAGTTTGCCAACCCCTGCACTAATATGTTCATTAAATTTGAGCCATCTTTGCGTTCCTAGAATAAATACCATTTGAATGAATCATGAATTTACTGCTGGATTTGATTTGCTATTATTTTATTTAGGATTTTTGTGTCTATATTCATAAGTCAGATTGGCCTAACAGAGATTTCAAGCTAGTTATAGGACATAGATATATTTCATTTGGCTTACATAATATTTTAAAAAGATTTGAATTGTCAGTATTAAAAAATTGGGAAATATATTAAAAATTAGAGATTTCTGATTTTTTCTTTTAAAAAAGGATGGTGGCAAAACTGGGAGGATGTGGGCCTAGTTTTGTCACATTTTTAATAGATCTTCTTTTTCTATGTTTTCTATTTTATCAATTTCTACTCGTTTTTATCTTTGGCCTTTGGTCTGTGGTTTACTGCTGCTAACCTTATCTGGTTTTTGTCTTTTCTTAGCCTTGTATCTAGGGCTGACAAATCTTTCAGTGTTTTTTATAGTTCTGAAAAAGTTTTAAACTACAGAGGCATTATTTGTTTCTTGAAGGGCGGATAGAATTGGTCTCTAAAACTCTCTGTTGTTTAGTCGTGTCCGACTCTTTTGTGACCCCGTGACTGTAGCCTGCTGGGCTTCTCTGTCCATGGAATTTCCCAGACAAGAATACTGGAGTGGGTTGCCATTTCCATCTGAGTTTTCTATAATTTTGTCAGGTAGATTTTTTATTCCCTTTTGTATTTTATCTATGTTTACTGATCTATTAAAAATTTCAAACTCTTGTATCATTTTTAACAATTAATACTTTCTAGAGAAGCATCAGTTCCCCCCAGATTTTCAAATTTACGAATAAGGTTGCAATGGTTTTCTCTCATAATTTAAAGAATTACTCTTGTATCTTGGCTATCTTTCTCTTTCCTAAACTTGCTTATTTATGGTTTTCTTTGTTTTGCCAGAATTCTGTTCTTTGAAAAGAACCAGGCCATGGTTTTATGGTTGAAGTCTATTTTCTAAAGATAAATTTCAACTTTAACCTTATTATTTCCTTTTAAAATTTCATCTGCATTAGCTGTTCCACTTTTAACTGTTTAAAATGTCCTTAAAGAATTTTGAAAATTGTTCTTGTTTTCTAAATCAAATCATATTTTCCTGAACTCTCTACTCTATTCCATTGATCTGTCTTCTTTCTATATTATTTTAAGACTATTCAACATCTGGTAGTCTTTGTCCCCTTTATTATTATTTTTCAAAATTGCTTTGAATATCAGGTCAGATGATATCTTAAAGGCACTAGGGTTCTTTGATAGCTAATGTGAAAATGCACCCAGATAAATCTCTTTAGTCCCTGCCATCCAAACATGAGCAGTCCTTATTCTTCTAGAAACATAGCCAGTCTTAAAAAAATGTCTAGAATGAATCTTTATATGTGGATGTGGTGTATGTGTATAGGACATTTAAGTGGGTTTTTTTTGTGTGTGTGTGTGTGTGTCTAGCATATGGCTATGCACCTGTGTATGTCCAGAAGATGGATGTATAATCTGTGAGATGTGATTATATGTATGTATGAGATGTGTATGTGGTATGTTGATTTGTGTGTGGGGTGTGTATTTATATATATATGATACATTTGTGTATCTGGGGTATTTGTGAATGTACATCAGAAGTGTTATGGTATGCAGGTGTATGTGTGCAGTGTTTACATTGTCTGTGTAGTTTGTTTATGTATGTGTGGAGTGTGTGTAAGTATAAGAGGGATATTGAGGCTCATGGCCAGGGGGAGCTAGAGTGTTCAGGGCATGTCACAAAGCCAGGGCTGGTTCTCACACTCCCCTGCCTTTTTGGAGAAAGCCCAGCCATAAACGTCGACCCTTTCAGGACGTCGACCCTTTCAGGACATCCGCTGTCGAAGGCAGTGTGGGTTAAAGGGCCAGTGTCTCTTGCAGTGCCCCTGCCCAGGCTCCGCTCACTTCTGTCCTCCCCCTCCTGAGAAAAGAGCAACCTTCCCCTTTAAGAGAAGGAAGCTTCATTTCTCTACTAAGGAAAGGGGTCTAACGTTTGGTGGTGAGGGTGGTGGAGTTAGATTAGTATCAGAGTGGCACTGGGGTCTCCCAGCTGAACAGGTTAGCTGCTGACGGGGCAGAAGGAGTCATGAGGGAACCTGCGAGGCAGCGGGACCTTGTCCCGAGTGGGGGGTGAAAGACCCAGTGTGGGCCTTAGTCTTTTTTCCCCCAGGCCACATACGGATAATGTAAGTCTGCCCAGCCCTTCTGCTGGCTGTACCTTAGTACCTCTAAGATATCACCCAGTCTGATATCCAAAACAATTTGGAAAAATAATAATAGAGGGGACTAGGACTTACTGGGGCTTTCCAGGTGGTGCTAGTGGTAAAGAACCCACCTGCCAATGCAGGAGACATGAGATGTGGGTTTGATCCCTGGGTCGGGAAGATCCCCTGCAGGAGGGCATGGCAATCCACTCTACTATTCTTGCCTGGAGAATCCCCATGGACAGAAGAGCCTGGTGGGCTACAGTCCGTAGGGTCTCGTGGAGTTGGACACAACTGAAGCGACTTAGCATGCATGCACACATGCAGGACTTAACAGATGTTAAATAGTCCTAAAATAATGTAGAAAGAAGGCAAACAGGTCGATGGGCCACAATAGAATGTCCGTCCATCTGATATTGCTCTCAGCTTCCTGAGTTCAAGGTGGTCTTCCTTAGTGCGAGTGGTCCCTGGCAGAGCTTTGAAGGGGTCACTGTCACCTGGGCTTGTCACTTTTCCCTTGACAGACTGCCCTTTGCCCAGGCTCTGGAATACCATACTTTCTAATTCCTACTGGGGTGAACCCCTGTCTCGGGGACATCCTCAGGCCGTGTCTGACTCATGGTCCCATCTTGCTTCCACAGGTCTGCAGCCCTTTCAGCCTCAGTGTCCTGTCTGCATCCTATGGCTTGAGCCTAAACTTGCCTATTTTCCCTGGCTGCATGGAGTGGCAGAACCGGGATACCTCCCTGGCCAGAAAGGATGCCTGGACTCAGACTTCCCCAGCCAGGAGAAGGATCAGGCCCACTCAAGTCCAGGGGGCAGGTAAGTCTGTCTACCACTGGGCTGGGGCCAGGGAAGCAGGCTTGTCCCTGCTATGGGCAGTGCTCAACGAGTGGGTGTGGAGAAAGAGGAGAAAGGGCTTTACAATGCGCCAGGATTCAAACCATCCACTGGCCTTTACGTGAGTCATTTGCAGTTGACCACTAGTTTGTAGATTTCTGGGCTCTTTTCCAGTTTCTCCTCCCCGCAGGTGGCCAGTTGGCCCTGTGGCATCTAGTTTCCTTACCTGCCTCAAGAAGGCAGGTCTGCTACCTCCACTTGCCATTGGCCATGGGGCAGGCATGGAGGCCAAGGAAGAACAGAAGGAGGATGGTCCTTAGGGCAGACAGGCCTGGGCTCAACTTTCAGCTCTGCCAACCCTGGACAAGTCACCTGTTCTCTCTGTGTGAGATTCAGATTTATCCCTGGTGAGTTGGAGCTAATACCTCCTAGGGTTACCGGTAAAGATTAACTGAGAAGATGGCTGTAAACTGCACAGCTCAGCCACTGCTGCTAGGTACTCAGTACATAAAGCTTTTTTCTCCACTTTCTCTCTTGCATCCCCCAATCTTGTGTTGAGTGGCTCAATGAGTCACCAATATCCATTTGGTAACTTCCAACACTTCCCATTTTTAGATTTACATAAGACCAGCAGCTTTCCCTCCTTTAGCAGCAACAGTCAGAGGGTTGCAGAGCAGATGTCTTGGTGTGAAACTCCTCCCAGAGGCATCCCATGAAATGTTTGCCGACAAAGCAGCACAGGGGCTGACTCTCCTTCCAGCTCTGCTTCCTCCCACCACTCAGGAGATTGAAAGGGCCTATCCCTCCACGTGGGCTTTGCAAGCGGTAAAGAATCCGCCTGCCAATGCAGGAGACGCGGGTTCGATCCTTAAGTCAGGAAGATCCCCTAGAGTAGGAAATGGCAACCCACTCCAGTATTCTGGCCTGGAAAAATCCCATAGACAGAGGAGCCTGGCAGACTAGTCCATGGAGTCCCAAAGAGTCGGATACTACTGAGCACATGCACCCCCCTCCACATACTATACTGTGCGTTTCGGTCCTCTCAGGTGCTGGGGACCTGTCTGCCTGTCCCGTGGCACCAGGCTGCAGGTGGTGGGCCATGAGGCTGGCTGGAGGAAGCTGCTCTGGTCTGGACCTGTGCCAGGCTGCTCACACCCAAGAGAAAGCGATGGAGGGGCGAGGGTCAGGGGAGGAGCCTGCAGCCTGGCTGGTGGTGGGCGGGGGCGGGGGGGGGGTGTCAGGGGTCCAAGCGTGCAGAACATTTTTCCAACCCCCACTGCATTGGGCCAGGAGGGTGCTCCTCTGTCCTTGCTTAGGGAGGGTGATTACAGGTCTGAACTTCAAAGCATGTTGAACCTGGCTAATTGCTGGCCTGAGGGTGCCAGGCGTGGGCAAGTCAGGAGTCTCGGGCCCGGCCTAGGGCTGGTACTTGCAGCCCAGCCCGGACCGAGAGCCCCAATCCCCCATAGGGTCGCCGTCCACGGCTCCACCGGGAGGACCGCGGTCCCTGGCCCGTCCCGGCCGCCGTGCTGCTGTTGCTGAGGGCCCGCTGTCGCCTCCTTCCCTCTGCCCGCGTCGGCTCCGTCAGGTGGAAATCTCCCCATTCAAACCGGCGCGGGCCAATCAGAACCCGGCGCGCCGCCGGTTCAAAAGTGCGCTGCAGCCGGCCTCCCGCCTGGTGGCGGAGACACTGGCGCGGGGGCGGGTGAACCTGCTGCCTCGGTTACTGGGAGCAACACAGACGCCTTGAGTTACAGGCGCCCTCGTCCTGGCCCGGCCGGAGCGGAGCGGCGGCCATGGAGCGCTCCCTGCACCGCGTCTCCCTCGGGAGCCGGCGCGCCCAGCCGGGCTTGTCCTTCTATCTCACCACCTTTGGTAAGTACCCGCCGCGGCTGCCGCCCGGGGCGGCTTCGCTCTGCCCGCACGCCCAGAGAGGGCAACCCCCTCGGGGTAGGTGAGTCCGGGAGCACCTGCCTCCCGTGGTCATCCAGGAGGGGCTCAGGGCACAGGCTCAGGCCGAGCAAGCCTCTGGACACCACCTGCTGCTTGGCCATTGGTGTCGAGTGTAGTTGCTGCTGGCTCTCTTGGCTGGAATAATCATGCCCAGTTAATACTTGAGAGATCCGGTCTGCCACCGCTGAGTTTCCCATTAGCAAGCTGCTCAGGGTTAAATCAAGGTCTTGTTACTACATCTTGAGATATCAGTCCTCTTTCCTTTGGCTCAGGGACAAGACAGGTGCCAGGTCAGCCCAGGGAACCTTGGCTTCCTGCGGGCTCACCTTGGGCACAGCAGTGTGGTGGCTCCCGTGGACACCTGACCCTCAGCAGGGGTGGAAGGATTCTCTCCTCCAGGAGTTCCCTGGCTCTCCGAAGGTTCACAGGGCTGCCCTGGGGACTGGAGGTAGAAAGAAGTGGGCAGTAGGCACCTGCTTCCAAACCCCTCGAGAGCACAGCTGAGTTCCCCCAGTAACAGCAGGGCAGCAGCCTTCCCAATGGTCTGGGCAAAGCCGGCCTCCTGAGTCCCCGGAGTGAAGATAATTAGCCCTGACCTAGGATGCAACCCCCTTCATAGCCCTTGTCTCCTAACTGGTTCTGCAACTCTGTGGGGAGGGAGTTATATCTCCTCCCTGAAGACTTGAGATATAAGAGGCGACTGTCTCCCAGTGAGCCAGTTGGTACCTAAGCTCAAGCCTTCTGAGATGCCATGTCTAGCACATTAAAAAAACCAAACTTTAAAACAAATTTTTTAAACACTAAAAACATTTGGTATTTGGGTATAGCTGATTAACAATGTTGTGGTAGTTCAGGTGAACAGCGAGGGGATTCAGCCATGTGTGTGCATGTGCAAAACAACTTTTATACAATTTTCTTGGTGAAGAATGAGGTAGTTACCTCAACGTAAGTGGACTTTGCCCACATTTCAAAGAGAGAGCACCGAAGGAGTTACGCCCTCCCTGGGGTTCTGCCTCTCCTATTCACAGGCTTACCTCTATCAGTACACTTGGGTGTTCACACCCTGCCTCTTCTCTAGGGGCAGAAGGAGTGACGGAAAAGCAGTGGCTTGGCCCCTAGAAATGACCTGTGATCTGGCATCTTGGAATTCATGGGTCCAGTTGGTAGAGGGTAACAATAAGAGGAATTAACTTGCCACCATTTGTTGCATGTTTATCTTTCGCCATGCCACATGCCAAGTGCTTTCCCTGTGTCATCTCATTTAATTCTCCCAACTGTTAGAGGCAATTCTCGTGAACCCCATGGGGATGTGGGACAGTACCAGACAAGGGAGGCCTCTGGAATGATCTGTGTTGGTGGGGCTGGGGTGATCAGGAAAGAGTGGGAGAGAGCTGTGGTGGCAGAGGCCTTGGTACCTTAGCTGTGTCCTGATTAAAAAGTAAAAAATGTGTTTCATTGTTTTTCCTCCTTATTATCACGGTAAGATGTATTCATTGTTGAACACAGTAAGAAGAAGGTGAAAATCTCCTGTAATCTGACTCCCCTGCTGCTGCTAAGTCGCTTCAGTCGTGTCCGACTCTGTGCGACCCCATAGACGGCAGCCCACCAGGCTCCGCCGTCCCTGGGATTCTCCAGGCAAGAACACTGGAGTGGGTTGCCATTTCCTTCTCCAGTGCATGAAAGGGAAAAGTGAAAGTGAAGCCGCTCAGTCGTGTCTGACTCTTCGTGACCCCATGGACTGCAGCGTACCAGGCTCCTCCGTCCATAGGTTTTTCCAGGCAAGAGTACTGGAGTGGGTTGCCATTGCCTTCTGACTCCCCAGAGAAAGCCATTGTTAACATGGTTTATATCCTTCCAGACTTATTTCTGTGTGTGTGTGCCTGCCTGACTTTAACAAAATTGCGATCCTATTGTATGTACAGCGTTGTACCTCATTTCATTTCCTTACTGGTGTGATGGGACTGTTTCCTTGTATCAGCCTGTATTCCTCTATTGAAGTAATCTCCTTGCCAGATCTGGGAGACTGGGGAGAGTCCAGCCCAGCAGGGAGTGGACGCCCTGCCCAGCCACGGCCTCCGGCCTCCGGGCTGGGTTGGGTGGGTATCAGGGAAGGTTGCTACGTGAACCAGTGACTGTGCCCTGAGTGTGCAGCCAGAGGGCAGGAGCCTGGTGGGGTGGGGAGCCTCTTGCTCTGTGTATGTAGCCTCCTCTCAACTCTCTCTGAGGACTGACACTGGAAAAGTTTCCTCTGGTTTCCTGCATTAACGGTTTCCTTGACAAAACCAGCCCTCTACCAGGCTGCTGGTTTTCTTTGTACACTGAGTGACCTTTGCTTGTCTGCTTGTGAATGAGGAGTCTTATCAGTGGTTATCAAATGTGGCCAATAATTAGAAGCACCTGGAGAGCCTGTTAAATATGCAGGGACTTCCCTGGTAGTCCAGTGGCTAAGATTCCACGCTCCTATTGTACCGCCCCAGGTTCGATCGCTGGTTAGGGAACTAGTTCTCATGTACTGCAATTAAAAAAACAAACAAAAATATCTCACAGGCTGCAACAAAGATCCTGAGTGCTGCAACTAAGACCTGGTGCAGCCAAATAAATAAATAAATAGTAAAAAACAAAAGCAAAAAACCCTACAGATTCCTAGAATCTTCTCCTGAAGATCCTGGTTTAACAGGTTTGGGGTAGAGTCGAGAAGTCACAGAAGTAGTATTTTGATGATCAGCCAGGTTTGGAAGCTATAGATTCAGAGTCAGTTTTGATAGCCACCATGGACTCCCTTAAAATGAAGGTCTTTGTTAAGCTTTCCTCAATTCCCTGGCTTTTCCCCAGCATGGCAGGTAGCTGCTGGTGTTCAGCTGTGGGCTTTGCCAGGGTTGAAACAGATGAAGCTGCTGCCTAGCTGGTAGTTTTCCTGAGCACAAACAGTTACAGGGAGGTAAATTTCCAGAATTCCTTTCAGGGAGAATACTGTATGGAATATGTTGTGGTTTATGTATTTGTATGTGTGTTTGTGTGCATGAGTACAAACCTTTATCTCCCACTAAGGGCACCTTCAAGTAACGTTAATTGGCCAAACTTTAAGTTGCCTTGTAGGAGATGACCTGGCTTCAGGGGAGAGGAGTAAGTAAACTGGAGTTTGAACCTAACACCTTCAGAGGGATTTTTATTTATGAGAAATGGTATAATTTGAAGAAGCCATTACTGGTGCACATAAGTTTTTTTTTCCTTCAGGATTATATATTTTAATTTTGTTAGTATATTTGTTGGCTTTAAAAAATAGCTTTATTGAGATATAATTCATACCTACAATTCACTCATTTAAAGTATACAATTAAAGTGGTTTTCAGCATATTCACAGAGTTGTGTAACCATTAGCACAGTCAGTTTCAGACCATTTTTATCACTTCAGAAAGAAACACAATACCTGTTAGTTTGAAAGTGAAAGTCACTCAGTTGTGACCAACTCCTTTCGACCCCATGGACTGTAACCTACCAGGCTCCTCTGTCCATGGAATTCTCCAGGCCGGAATACTGCAGTGGGTAGCCGTTCTCTTCTCCATGGGACCTTCCCAACCCAGGGATGGAACCCAGGTCTCCTGCATTGTAGGTGGATTCTTTACTGTCTGAGCCACCAAGGAAGCCCTAGTTTATTACCCCCCAATTCCCAGTCCTCTCTGTCCCTCAACTCTAAGCAATCACTAATTTACTTTCTGTCTCTATAGATTTGCTTATTTTGGACATTTCATATAAATGGAATCATATAATATGTGGTCTTTCATGACTAGCTTCTTTCACTTAGCATAATGTTTTCAAGGTTCACCCATGTTGTAGCATGTATCAATACTTCATTGATTTTTTTTATGGCTGAGTAATATTCCATTGTATGGATATACCACATATTGTTTATGCACTCACTAATGGACATTTAGATTGCTTCTGTCTTTCGTCTGTTACGAATACTGCTCTGCTACAAACATTCATGCACAAGTTTTTGTGTGGACAAATGTTTTCAATTCTCTTGCATGTATACCTTGGAATAGAATTGCTAGAAGGGACAAGAAGGCCTTCTTCAGTGAATAGTGTTTAATAATAGAAGAAAACATCAAAAGGGGAAAGATTAGAGATCTCTTCAGGAAAATTGGAAACATCAAGGGAGCTTTCTGCCCCCAAATGGGCACAATAAAGGATAAAGGATAAAAAAGGCACCTAGTAGGTGCTGAAGAGATCAAGAAGAGATGGAAAGGATACATGGAAGAACTGTATAAAAAAAGATCTTAATGAACCAGATTACTACGATGGTGTGGTTAGTCACCCAGAGCCAGACATTCCGGAGTGTGAAGTCAAGTGGACCTTAAGAAGCACTGCTGTTAATAAAGCTAGTGAAGATAGTGCAACGTCATGTGCTACTCTTGCAATCCCATGGACCGTAGCCTGCCAGGCTCCTCTGTCCTTGGAATTCTCCAGGCAAGAGTACTGGAGTGGGTTGCCAGAGGAGCCTGGCCGATTACAGTCTGTGGGGTCACAAAGAGTCAGACATGACGAGTGATTAAATTACTATCACCAAGAGTTCTTTGTATATGCTAGATACTAGCCCCTTATCATAAACTATTTACAATTTTTTTTTCAATCTGTGGGTTTTTTGACCCACTTTCTTGATAGTTTCCTTTGAAGCACAAATGCTTTTCATTTTGATGAAGTCCAGTTAATCCATTTTACATTTTTTGCTTGTACTTTTGGTGTCAAATCTCAGCATATACTGTCATATCCAAGATCACAGAGATTTAACTGTGTTTTCTTCTAAGAGTCTTATAGTTTTGACTCTTAGATTTTGGTCTTTGAGTTTGAGTTTAAGCAGTGTTTTTTAAAAAAGATTTTGAGTTAATTTTTGTATATGGTGTGAGGAAAGGATCCAACTTAATTCGTGTGTATGTGGTATCCAGTTGTCTTGGGATCATTTGTTGAAAATGCCATTATATTGTCATTGGATGGTGTTGGCACCTATGTTGAAAATTAATTGACCATACATACATGAATTTCTTTTCAGACTTTTAATTCTTTTCCATTGATCGGTCTGTCTATTCATTGGAATGATGCTGGGAAAGATTGAAGGCAAAAGGAGAAAGGGGTAACAGAGGATGAGATGGTTAGATAGCATCACTGACTCAATGGACATGAATTTGAGCAAACTCCAGGAGACAGTGAAGGACAGAGGAGGCTGGCGTGCTGTACTCCATGGAGTTGCACAGTCCAACATGACTTAGCAACTGAACAACAAAATTCTTATGTTAGTATCACACTATCTTGATTACTGTTGCTTTGTAGTAAGTTTTGAAATTGGGAAGTGTGAATCTTTCCATTTTTTTCTTCTTTTTCAAGATTATTTGACTATCTTGGATTGTCTGAGTTTCTATGTGAATTTTAGGCACAATATTTTATGTAGAAAATATAAACTCAAGTTCATAAAAATGTTTGATAAATATTTAAAGAGTATCTTCTTGAAAGGATACCAACTTATTAGCTTGCCTGAGGCAACAGATAATTAACCTACCTGGGATTTGGTCCAGGAGCTGAATGTGGTGAGTGGTCATGGAAGAGAACAGGTTGCCTTTCCTCCAGGGTGTCTGGGCCAGGAACTGATAGGCAGTCTGGACGTGTTTTGAGGGCTGGAGGGAACTGTGAACATTGGGTGACACAAGATGCAACCCACCTCTCTTTAGAACTGTTATCCCCAAATGAACCTGCAGGATAAAAGCTGTGGGTAGCGGCTCTGCATGTCGACTCTAGAGGAAGCGCCCGGAATCTTTGGTTCACTACAGGGCAGTCAGAACGATGTGGTTCTGAAGGCAGAGTGGACCAAGCAATGTCATTGACTTACTGGGCCTCTTCTTTGTTTTTCTGTGTTTGTTGTGCTAGTACCGTGTTAGCTGGGACTTGTCCCTCTCCTTTCTCTGCCTCACATTAGAAGCCACAGAGATAAAAAGTCCATTTTCCGTAGTGAGAATGAAGCTTGGGAACAGATGCCAGGAGAATGATGTGTTGGGCAGTGAGAAGTCAGGCCCTGAACTGGAGGCCTGCAGCATGGCCCTGCCAGCTGCCCCTGGCTCACTCTGCTGCCCTGAGCCCACAGTATTCCCTGGGCTTGGCTGGGAAACCCATTAACCATCTCTCAGGAGCTTGTCCTTTGCTGGTCAGGGTCCTCAGCATTTACTGGCTTTCCTGTCGATTGGATACCATTTGCTTGGTAGTGTTCAGAAACTCTCAGAGTTTCTGACCTGTCAATAGCCCTTTGTTCTCTTGTCCAATTCTGCTTTTTATGTTCTTTTTCTTTCTCTTTTTGCCATGCCACGCGTGGCATGTGGGATTTTAGTTCCCTGACTAGGGATCAAACCGTTGCTCCCTGCAGTGGAAGCATGGAACCTTAACCTCTAGACCACCAGGGAAGCCCTCTATGTTCTTCTTTTTTTAAAAAAACAAAACAAAATGAAACTCTTTATTATGAAATACAGCACACAGACAGAAAAGTGTCCTTCCAAATGAAGTGCAGTTCAGTGGTTTATCATGAAGCAAACACTGTGTAACTTTCCCTGGGGTTAAAATTGCCAGAATCCAGAAGCCTCACATTTGATGTGTAGCTTTTTTTTTTTCTTTATCATTCAGTTCAAAATATTTTCTAATTTTTAAGTAATTTCTTGTTGAATTCATTGGTTATTTGGAAGTATACTTCTTAATTTCCATGTACTGGGGATTTTGGTAGTTTTTTTGTCCAATGTATTTTGCATCCTTTCAGTCCTTAGATGGCCCAGCATAATGTCAATTTTTATAAATGTTCTCTTTGTGCTTGAAAAGATCTGTAGTAGGTGGGTGTAGTGTTCTTTGTATATGTCAGGTTTAGGTCAAGTTTGCTACTTTTGTTGTTCACATATTCTGTCTTTGCTGATTTTTTTTCCCCATTAGTTACTAAGAGAAGTATGTTAAAATTCCTATTATGACTGTAAATTTATCAATTTCTCGTTTTAGTTCTGTCATTTTCTCCTTTATGTATTTTGAAGCAATAGTAAGAGCATACAAATTTAGAATTATTATCTTTCTGATGAGTTGAAACTCTCATTATTATGATCTTCTTTTATCGTTATGAAGTCTTCTCTTTATTTCTAGTGGAGATAAAGTCTACTTTTCCTGACATTGACACAGATAGCTAGTCTTCTTTTGGTAAATAATTGCATATCTCTTTCCCTCATGTTTCTTTAAATCTTTCTGTTTCTTTACATTTTAGGTGCCGTGTCTACTACAAAAGGCAGGCACAGACTTGTTATGTTTTTCTTCGTAATACAGCCCTGGAATGATCTCTTCCTTTAACGTGATCTTTGTTTGCTTCTGTCAGGGGCTTGAGGTCACTAGCAACCTGGAATAACCTTAATTCAGTGTTAGGGACTGGATTGCTGAGCTGCAGTCCTGTGTGGAACCGTGTTTAGCTGTGGTTTTGTTGTTGGTGCTCTTCAGTTGCCAAGTCGTGTCCGACTCTTCGCGATCCCGTGAACTGCAGCACGGCAGTCTTCCCTGTCCTTTACCATCTCCCACAGTTTGCTCAAATTTATGTTCATTGAGTCAGTGATGCTATCTCACCATCTCATCCTCTGCCACCCCCTTCTCTTCCTGCTCTCAGTCTTTCCCAGCATCAGGGTCTTTTCCAGTGAGTTGGCTCTTTGCATCAGGCCAAAGTACTGGAGCCTCAGCTTCAACATCAGTCCTTCCAATGAATATTCAGAGTTGATTTCCTTTAGGATCAACTGGTTTGATCTCCTTGTTGTCCAAGGGACTCCCAAGAGTCCTTGGGTTAATATGGGTCATTTCCAGATTTTGCAGTTTGGTGATAGTGAGTATGGTATAAATCTATCAAAATTCTTTATTAAGAAAATCAAGGACCTCAAAAACTGGAAGTCTTCTTTATCCTCAGTCATACTATAGTGATTTATCTTAGAAGTGTATTTTATTAACAATTTTAAAATTGAAAAATTGCTTGAGAATTTATGTCATCCAACTGTGGAGGCAACATGAGGATGTATTAGTTATCTACTGTGTCATAACAAATGGTCCCATTAAGTGTTGGCTTAAAAAAGCAAACATTTTTAATCTCACTATTTCTGTGTGTCAGGAGTTTGGGGATGGCTTAGCCAGGTGGTTTTTTCTGAGAGTCTCTCACAGAGGTTGCAGTCAAGATGCTAGCAGACTTGTCCTGGCAGCACAATCTGTTACTGGAAGGAAAAACATCTTGGGAAGCCACATTAATGTCAAATTTCACAAGAAGCAGAGAGTCAGACGAATGGGGTTGGACTGACCCATCAAAATTTTTCTTCTGCCACCTCAGCCCCCTGCTCACTGTTGTTCTGCCAGCGTGCATGCGTGCATGCTCAGTCACTCAGTCGTGGTACCATTAAACGCCAGGGCTGCTTTTCCAAATGGAACTCAAGATTCTCCCTCCTTAAAACAAGACACTTGAAATTCTACAAGGCCACCTCCTAAGAGCTGAGTGGCTCCAGTTCCTCAGCGCCACTGCAGCTACCATATCTCCCTTGGGGGGCAGGGAGTGAAATTGATAACATAACCCTCTCTGAGTGTTAGCAATTGGCTCCACGTAGACCCAACCTCTTTGTGCGTTTGTCCTGTTATCGTCCTCCTTCCTGTGGCTTTCAACACATGGCAGTTCTTAAATGGAGAATTGATTTAGAGGTGAATAGAGTTTGGAGGTGACTGCTGTTCCACACTAGCCAGACAAGTCCCTCAGAGCTGTATTCTCTACACACCCCTGGGTGGCATGAATTCCTTCTAGGACACAGTCTTGCTGAACCTTGCATCCAGCAGTGGTTTGCAACCTCCATCTTCTTCCTTCTTTCTCTGGATAGGTCTCTTCCTGATGGTGTCCTGAGAGTCAGAGCTCATCTTCCCGCAGTCCCCTACTTAGTAAGGTCTGCTGGATGGAATTTCTTTAGCCGGCTTCCATACCTTTACCCCCACAGGGTCCAATGAGCCTGAAACCCCCAAGTCCTGTGCCCAGCAGAATTTGGGTTTGTTGCCATCCCTGCCGGCACTTTTGGAAGGTCACGCTCATCTAGTATTTTTCCTGACATACGGGGCTCGTCTGGTCTCCATTTACCTCTGGACTCCTGCTCCCTGGTGCGCTCCTGCAGGCTCTTTGGGTACCTGGCGCCACCACAACTTTGTAGACAGAGTTGGTGCCCACCTGTAGCCCCACGGGATCTGGGGCCGGGCCTTTTCCAGTGCTCCTGATCACCCGATGAGGATGACTTCAGGTCCTCTAGCCTGAACTTCCTGCACACTCACAGCCCGCACCTGAGCCAGGGGAGAAAGTGGGGATACTGACAAGACCAGAGATTTGGGGGCTTGTGAGGGGCTTGATGAGCTGGTACCTAAACCCGCTGGAGGCCCCAGGGATTCAGCCTGACTTCCTCTCCTCCCAGTGGTTCATTTCTCTAGACTTGGAGACGTTCTTGGAGCCTGCCCTCTTTTGGGCCTCCTCTTGGCTTCTAAGCATGTGTCTGATGGCTCTCTCTGCTCCTGGACCCCAGGGTTTCATTGGCAGAGGCAGTGGTGCACAGAAGAGTGTTTTGGAAAACCAGTTCTGTGCACAGGAAAGGTGCTGGAGTTTGGGCATTTTCTGGGCTCTAGCTCTGGCTTGACCTACCTTGGTCCCCTTGGGCCCAGGGCAAGTCACCTTCCATCTCTGGGCAAGACTGTTCCACCTACCTAATGAGAAGTTTGGACAAGATGATTTCAGCGGCCTCAGTTGTTCAAGTTTGACCATAAAGAAGGCTGAGCACTGAAGACTTGATGCTTTCAAACTGCGGTGCTGGAGAAGACTCTTGAGAGCCCCTTGGACAGCAAGGAGATCAAACCAGTTAATCCTAAAGGAAATCAACCCTGAACATTCATTGGAAGGACTGATGCTGAAGCTGAAGCTCTAATACTTTGGCCATCTGATGCGAAGAGCCGACTCACTGGAAAAGACCCTGATGCTGGGAAAGCTTGAGGGCAGGAGGAGAAGGGGGCAACAGAGGATGAGAGGGTTGGATGGTATCACTGACTCAGTGGGCATGAGTTTGAGCAAACTCTGGGGAGTAGTAGAGGACAGGGGAGCCTGGCGTGCTGCAGTTGATGGGGTGGCAAAGAGTGGGAACAACTTAGCAACTGAACCACAGCAACAGACATTTGAGGGACTGGGCTAAGGGGGAGGACAGAGAGGACAGGCATGGCCGAGGGAGGGGTCCCACACTTCCTCTTACCCTCCCTCATCTGTGAGCCTGAGGATGGCCTGGAGTAGGGTTGCACTGCCCTTGGGGGCCTGGAGCCTGGGCTGCTGGGTTTGGTTTCTCTGCTGTAACAGGCTGTAGGCAACCTGGCCTTCCCTGAGGAGCCCCGCTTGCAGGGCCTGGAAGGGGAGCTGTGGGGAGCTGTGCAGACTCATCTGGTTTCTGAGTCAGTCTACCCCCCAGGCCTGTCCTCTGCTCTGGCTCCACCCTTGAGCTTGCTCAGGCTCCTGTCCTTAGCCCCTGGGCTCTGAGTTCCCAGAGGGCAGGCACTGTTCAGATCTGCCCTTCCTCCCTCAGGCCTTTGTGCAGAGGCCCATCAGAAGTTTATCAAATGGAATTAGTGACCCCTTGTGTTGGGAGATTTCTCGGTTCCGATTTCCAGGAAAGGGCTGTTGGAAGGTGATAGGTGTTGGGCAGCACAGTGGTTCCAGTGGCCTTGGGAAGCCTGTTTGGGCTTAGCTTGGCTTTGCACTGGTTCAGTTCAGTTCAGTTCAGTCGCTCAGTTGTGTCCGACTCTTTGCCACCCCATGGACTGCAGCATGCCAGGCTTCCCTGTCCATCACCAACTCCTGGAGCTTATTCAAACTCATGTCCATTGAGTCGGTGATACCATCTAACCATCTCATCCTCTGTCATCCCCTTATCCTCCCGCCTTCAATCTTTCCCAGCATGAGGGTCTTTTCAAATGAGTCAGTTCTCTGTATCAGGTGGCCAGAGGATTAGAGTTTCAGTTTCAGCATCAGTCCCCCCAATGAATATTCAGGACTGATTTCCGTTAGGATGGACTGGTTGGATCTCCTTGCTATCCAAGAGACTCTCAAGAGTCTTCTCCAACACCACAGTTCAAAAGCATCAATTCTTTGGAGCTCAACATTCTTTATAGTCCAACTCTCACATCCATACATGACTACTGGAAAAACAATAGCTTTGACTAGACGGACCTTTGTTGGCAAAGTCAAGTCTCTGCTTTTTAATATGCTGTCTAGGTTGGTCATAACTTTTCTTCCAAGGAGCAAGTGTCTTTTAATTTCATGGCTGCAATCACCATCTGCAGTGATTCTGGAGCCCCCAGAAATAAAGTCTGTCCCTGTTTCCATTGTTTCCCCATCTATTTCCCATGAAGTGATGGGACCAGATGCCATGATCTTAGTTTTCTGAATTTTGAGTTTTAAGCCAACTTTTCCACTCTCCTCTTTCACTTTCATCAAGAGGCTCTTTAGTTCTTCTTCACTTTCTGCCATAAGAGTGGTGTCATCTGCATATCTGAGGTTATTGATATTTCTCTTGGCAATCTTGATTCCAGCTTGTGCTTCCTCCAGCCCAGCATTTCTCATGATGTACTCTGCATATAAGTTAAATAAGCAGGGTGACAATATACAGTCTTGATGTACTCCTTTCCCAATTTGGAACCAGTCTGTTGCTCCATGTTCAGTTCTAACTGTTGCTTCTTGACCTGCATATACAGATTTCTCAGGAGGCAGGTCAAGTGATCTGGTATTCCTATCTCTTTAAGAATTTTCCACAGTTCATTGTCATCCACACAGTCAAAGGCTGTGTAGAGTTTGCATTGGTAGAGTTTCAGAAAAAAAAATGTGTTAAACACAGATGCCTTTGGGTTGATGAGGTCCCATCCATGGCTGCTGGCCCTATTTGTCTGTTGCCAACCTTCCTCTCCCACCCCACACTGGATCGGGCAGTGTTTGTAGGAGGTTTCTCAGCTCTAGGGAGCCCCAAAGTGGTAATTGCTCAGACCTTGAGCTAATAATACTGTGGATTCTCCTGGCGCCTTTCATCCAAGGACCTCCTCACCCTCCAGCATTATCTGATTCCCACACAGCTCAGAGAGTGTGATAACCCCTATTATTACTCCACCCCACAGCCGAGGACATTGTGGCTCTGAGAGACAAGGGTCGTTGGGGCTGGAACTGGAACAGGCCTCCTGGGCTTCTGAAATCAGTGTGCTAGGCAGAAAAGCAGCAGAGATTTCTAATGGGTGAAGAGCTGGATCGGGGTTGGCTGGAGTCTAAATTGCTTGGGACTGTAGCCTAAGCAGTCCAGAATATGAGAGGCAAGATCATAGTGGTTGGTGGACTGCTGCAGAGCTATAGATGCAGAGCTTCCCTCCTTTCTGTGCTCTGCCTGCCCTTCCTGCAGCCAGCAACAAAGCATGAACCCCAGCCACCAGCCCAGTTTCATGGGCCACGTCCAGAGATGAAAAGTCGGGATGATGAGGGATGTCTCACTGTGCCCTGAAGAATGGTGGAGAGACTTTAGACTTTGATCTAAAAAAGAGAGCCTAGAGACTGCAGAGTGAGGTCCAGTCAATGAAAGGTACCAAGAGACCACATTTAACTCTATAGAGATGGGGCATTGAACAGCCAGAATTATCTCAAAAGGGAAAGAGCTCTCATTTCAGGAAGTGAGCTCCCCATCCCTGGAGGTGATCAAGCAGAGGCAGATAACTGCTAAACAAGGTTGTCATGGATGGAGCAGATACAGGCTTTCTGGCTGATGTACTGGTTCTCTGCAGGCCCTGTGTCCACTGGGTAGATGGAGTTCAGTGGCTTCTTGAGGTTCTAGGAGGAGTCTATTTGACTTGAGAGACGATTTTTCCACATGTCATTGAGGACGAAGAGCGTGGTCCTCTCCCTGTCTCTGGAGAGCTGCTGGATGCCTATGAGGATGACCTGATGTTCTATTTTGTTTTTATATTGTGTTTTTAAAAATAAAAATTGTAAAAGCCACAGGAGAAACCTCATGCAGCCCTTCAGTTCTTCATCTGTATTCCAGCCCTTGTCCTTCGATTATCTTCATGTTTCCCCTCTCCCTCCCTTTCCTGCTTCCCTCTTTTCTCTCTTTCTCTTCTTTCCTGCTTTGTTTCCTCTTTAGTTTTTAAAAAAATTTTATTGAAGTATAGTTTATTTACAATGTTGTGTTGATTTCCCCTGTATAGCAAGGTGACTCAGTTTTGTATATATATATTCCTTTTCACTAAGGTTTATCGCAGGATGTTGAATATAGTTCCCCGTGCTATACAATAGAAACCTTGTTGTTTATCCATCCCATATATAATAGTTTGCCTCTGCTAATCCTAGACTTCCATTCCTTCTCTTCCCAACCTGTTCTCCTCCTTGGCAACCACAAGTCTGTTCTCCGTGTGTTTCCTCTTTAATTTATTTTTAATTATAGAAGTGCTATAGGTCATGGATATATTTGTATTGTTACAACAGCTCCAGTAATTTTAGATTGAAATTCCTCTTGACTTCCCTCCCTCCAATTCCCGATCTGTTCCCTAGAGGTGATCACTGTTTTTAGTTTGACATCCTTTCAGAACACACACACACACACACACACATACATAGACACCACACCAAACACAGAGAGGTATGTATCATGCGTATTGTTCCACAATTTGCTTTTTCCACTTAAAAACTTGTCTCAGGACTTCCTGGAAGTCAAGTGGTTAAGACTCCATGCTTCCAATGCAGAGGGCATGGGTTCAACCCCTGATTGGAGAATTGAAACCCCATATGCCTCTTGGCATGGCCAAAATAATAATAATAATAATAATCTTGTCTCAATAATGTTCCTATTCCAGGATGCATAGCATTCTCCCATTTTTTATATTAGCCTATACTATCCCACAGCACAACTATAATTGGTTCATTTAATGATTTTCATTGATGGGTTTTTTGAGTGTTTTTCAATTTTTTACAATGTTATAGAGCCATTTGAGTTTTTGTCTATGATAGTTACCTGGAAGTATAATTGCTAGGTTGAAATATAAGGACATTTATATTTAATAGATATTGTCAGAAATTACCCTCCATTTATACTTCCTCCAACAGGGCATGAGGGTATCTGTTTTCCTTTGTCTTTACCAACGTTTGACATTATCATCTCTTAGATTTCTTGCCAGTCAGATGGAGGGAAGATGATATTTTATTGTGAATTTGCATATCTCAGATCTCCATGAGCTTGAGCTTCTTTTTGTATGTTTATTGGCCATTTTATCATCTCTGAATTTCCAATTTGCTGTCCTTTGCTTGTTTTTCTTATTGCATTGTCTCATAAATTTGTTTATGATATGTTTAATTGTAACAGACATTTAAAAAGTCTCATGGAGTCAAATCTATCTCTTTTCCCCGTGACCTCTACACTTTTGTGTCTTGCTTAAGAAGGCCTTCTCCTAACCAAGAAACACGTGAAGAGACTCTTCAGTGTGCTCTGGCCCAGGGTTCCTCAGCCTTTAATATGCATGCAGCTCCCTGGGGATCTTGTTAAACTGTAGACTCGAATTCAGTAGGCCTGGGCCAGGGCTTGAGATGCTGAATTTTTAAAAATTTCGTTGCGGCACACAGGATCCCAGTTGTGGCATGCAGGATCTTTAGTTGATTTGTGGCACGTGAGCTGTACTTCCCCAACCAGGGATCGAACCCAGGCGCACTGCACTGGCAGCACAGTCTTAACCACTGGACCACCAGGGAAGTCTTGAATTTTTAACTCCCGTGCTTCATGAGATGCTTCTCATGCTTCCGTGCTTCTCATGCTGCTGGTTCTTGGCCCTCACTTTGAGTAGCAAATCTCTGTGCCAAGGTCAGAGAAAGTCTCCTCAGCTTCTCTCTAAGGAGGTCAGGAGTCTGTGGAAGGACTGGGGGCAGTAGCATTGACTTTGAAACACCTCTCTGCCCACAGCTGATCTCTTTCCTTTTGCTTTTCCCCCAACTCATTCATCCCATGTCCTTGTATTGTTTCTGCCTTCCTAGAACATAGCCTAGCTGTCTGCACAGCTGGAGAGCTTTGGCCAGTCCCTTAGTGTGGACTCCCGACTGAGGCCCACCCAGGGTCCTTAACTCTCAAATCTAGCCTTACTGTCATGTGGATGCAACAACTTTTCTGACTCTCTAACAGTGAGAGCTTGGCTACCTGGTAAGGTAGTGAGCTCCCCATCACCAGGGGAGTGTAAACTTAGGATGGAAAACCACCGCTGGAGATACTGATGCCATGAGGAGGCTTAACTAGGTGGTTTCTGAGCTCCCTTTCAACCCCAAGACTGTATGAAACGTTGAATCGCTTCACATGAACAAAAGCGCATACCTGTCAATGTCACTCCATGTTTCAGCTGGGAAGGAAATGAGGTGAAGCTGTCTCTCTTGCTGTTTCCTCAGGTCAGCTAAAGCTGTCCATTGATGCCCAGGACCGGGTTCTGCTGCTCCACAGTGAGTATGGCTGTGTTCATCAGGGGTCACTGGGGAAGGGGTGGGCCACTTGACCTTCTGCGTGGAGCCAGAGATGAGTGGAAGTGTTATGGTGGCCAAGGCTTCCTTTCCCTCTTGGTATAGTGTCCTGCCATGTGTCCATTGAAAAGAAATGGATATTCACTTGAGACTCCTAGAGACCATCCCCTGGTCCCGCCCTGATGTGGAGTCCATGGCAGGCTGGAGCAGTCTTTGGCAACTCAACATCCTCCTTGGCTCCATTGGAGTGGGGCCACAGAAGAGCTTCCCTCGCCTCCCCCTCTTCTTGCTTCCTTTCTCTGTAGCTTTTTCATCTATTTGTTTGTTCCCTGATGGCAGTGTAGTGTCACAGCTAGGGTGGTGTTCCATCTTTGGAACCGGACTGTGTTTAGTCAGGTCTGACTCTTTGAGACCCTATGGTCTATAGCCTGCCAGGCTCCTCCCTCCATGGGGATTCTCCAGACAAGAATACTGGAGTGGATTGCCATGCCCTTCTCTAGGGGATCTTCACGATGGAAGAATTGAACAGGGGTCTCCTGCATTGCAGGCAGATTCTTTACCAGCTGAGCTACCAAGGAAGCTTTTGGAACCAGACTGTGCTTAGTTGCTCAGTTGTGTCTGACTTTTTGCGACCCCACGGACTGTAGCCTGCCAGGTTCCTCTGTCCATGGGGATTCTCCAGGCAAGAATACTGGAGTGGGTTGCCATGTCCTGCTCCAGGGGATCTTCCCAACCCAGGGAAGATCAAACTGCTTTTGGAACCAGACTGCTTGTGTCTGAATCTTGTCTCTTGATTCTTTTCTTGCTGAGTGACCTTAAGCAAGCTCAGCTTCTCATCTGCTGGATGGTGATATTAGTACCTATCTTATGATAATAGTACCTATCTTATGGGTTGTGACATGGATTAAAGGAGTCAATTTTAGTAAAGCACTTAGGACAGTACCTAGCATGTGGTTAACCCTATATGAGTGTTTGTTAAGTAATATAGAAAACCATAAATTCCCCAAATAGTGACTGAACACTGTCCCTGTGCTAGGGGCTGGGGACGCCAAGGAGAAGCGCCCACCTCGGGGTGGTGCTGATAGGGTGGCTAGGAGGACTTGGCAGAGGGAACGATGTCCACACTCCATCTTGAAGGAGGAAGGGGCCTGAGCCAGGCAGAGGGGAGCAGGCGGGCCAGGCAGTCCACAAAGGGGGAGCCACAGGTGCCAAGGCCAGGGGTCAGAGAGGGCACGATGCACTTGAAGACTGTCTTACATGCCTGTGGCACAGAGGGGTGCAGGGGTGAGCTGGGACCAGCTTGTGAAGGTCTGATGTGCCGCCCAGAGGATTCTATACTTTACCCACCATTTATCCATTTGTTCGTCCTTCCATCCAGCACACAAGTAGTTGCTGAGCTCCCGTCATGGCCCTACTCTTCTCTTTGGCCCAGCAGATCCTGCCTGTTTCTCCCACCCTCCTGGCTCTTGCTGTTCTGGGTACCCTCCACCCCCCGTTCCATCCAGTTTTGTTCCCCCCTCCCCCCTGAAAATATCGTGCTTGCTCATGCCTCTGCCTTCGCACCTGCGGTTCCTTGTTTCTGAGCCTGCCTTCTTTTTGAACTGCTTTTGAAAAGTAAGTCTCCCTTCCTCTGATTTTGTAAGAAATGTGCCTGTCTGAATCTCATTAAGACTCAGGAAGGAAGGCTCATTTTGCCTCATTTCCCCCCTCCAGGAATCACCCCCTGACCCACCTGCAGGGCTGTTGCTCCGCTCTGTGACCTCATGCAGTCCCAGTTATACTGTATACCCTGGTGTGTCCAGGGGCACAGGAGGCTTCTGCAGCAGACAGGAGGGTAATGAGAGTGGGACCAGATCTGCCTCACCTCCACGGGGGGCCAGGGAGGCCCAAGGGTTCAGCAGGCCTGGATACTGCCCTCAGCAACCACATCCACAGGAAGGAACAGAAACTAGGATACCAGGCAGGTTGGACCAGCAGGCGCCTGGGGTCCTCTGGTCCTGGCCTTGGGGGGGCCAAGGTGAAGTTCCCAAGGACCAGCAGAGGGGGGTTCTTTGCCTGCCAGAGCCTGACTCCAGCTGTGCAAACAGTTTTTGCCGAGTGCATCTTGGCCTCCCCCAGTCCATTTGTCCTGCACAGTTTGCTTTGGCTTCACCCCAGTCTCAGGCCCTTCATCGCTTCCAACCTGTCCCCCTCTCTCGTTTGGCTTCCCAGGCCTCATACCTCAGACTACAGGGGCTCCGTCTGAGCCAAGGCCTAGGGCTCAATCAAAACCAAACAGAAAAGAAAAGAGAAAAGAGGCTCAGCTTCTGTCAGGTCTACTGTCTGATTTCTACAGGCCTCAGACAAGCGAGCCACACTTGCATTCATGGCCAGACATGAACCTCACCCCACACCTATCCCTTGCCTTTATCTCCTCTTGTTTTCTTTAGCAAATCTTTTTGAGCAGTTACTTTGCCAGGCACTCTGCTAAGCACCTTAGCAGATCATGAGTACATGATCTCATTTAATCTGGCCACTACTGTGTGAGGAGAAGGGGGCGACAGAGAATGAGATGGTTGGATAGTATCACCGACTCAATGGACATGAGTTTGAGCAAACCCCAGGAGATAGTGAAGGACAGGGAAGCCTGGCGTGTTACAGTCCATGGGGTCGCAAAGAGTCGGACACAACTTAGCGACTGAACAACCACCACCACGTGAAATGGATATTATCATCACTAGCCCATTGTTATCACTGACCCACTAAAGAAGGGGCAAATTCAGTCTCCTGGGTAAAGCAGCTTACTCACATGACTAGTAAGTGACAGGTTAAGTTCTCCAGCTTGGCACCTCCATCCCAGGAGGCAGTCTTGTGGGATAGCACTGGACTCAGAGTCTAGAGCTGGGGATCTAAACCCAGCTCTGTCATTCCTGTTGCTGTGTGACTGGGCAATTTTCTTGCTGCCTCATAGCCTCATGTTTGCCATTAAATGAGGGCTTGGACTCAATAAACTTTACATTCTCTTCTGGGAAGTCAGGGAATTGAATCCTATAATGTCTCAGTGAAGGTGCTGCCCGAGCGTTGGAGATGGTGGGAGTGAGCTGGGCCAGAGAAGGGTTAATATCCAATGGTTGTTATGCAGATTAAGAGCCTGGTAATGATTTTGCCCATCCACCCACCCCATTTTTATTCTCTCTTTAGTCATAGAAGGCAAAGGCCTGATGAGCAAGGAACGTGTCGTCTGTGATTCCTACGTGAAGGTATATGATGAGCAGGATGTTGGGGTGGGTATGAATGGGGTGGGGGTTGGTGACGGACCACATCACTGAGTGCCAAGTTCCCAGCATATCTGTGGGCCTGGGGCCATTCAATGTGGCAGCTACAGTTCCATCATTTGGTCAGTAGGCATTTATTAGGCCTAGCGAGGGGCCCTGAGCTAAGAGAGATCGGCTTCCTGCAAGGACTGGAGCCTTATGAGTGAGCTTGTGCTTCACCACGTGGGTGAGCACCTTGACCGCGTGGATAGCGGAAATCCAGAGGTGATCCCAAACCTTCTCATGAAAAGCAATGTCTTCACTCCTCTCCTCCCACAAACCAGAGGCAGGATGGCAGTTTGGGTGGTAGGGTGGAGAGAGGATCTCTGAGGACTGGAGGGTCCTTCTGAGTGGAGACCTTGCAGTGAAAACAGAGACACCACAGGGGCGGGGGCAGGTGGCGGCTACTTCCAGCTGGAGCCAAAGGCCAGGCACCTCCCAAAGCATGGTGGTCAGGTGTCAGGCGCACCACTCTGCCGTCTTCCCGCAGCCCCCAGGCTAGTAAGAGGCCCCTGTGGGCCAGGCCAATGTCAGGAGCCGGGTGGGAACCTGAGGCAGGCGGCGAACGACATGAGGACCGGAGCGTGGATGGGGGGTCTTGGCGGATGATGACCTGGAGCCTCCTGGGAAGGGAGCACTCGGTGGCTGCTGGGGACTTAGATGACAAGAGGCCGTGTGCCTTGGGGGGAACCTCTCTGCTTGGAGGAAGAGCAGAGATGGTCAGGTTGTACCCCATCTCTTCCTGGTCCTGGGGCTGCCTCCTTGGTACCCACCCCTAAGAGGCCCTGTCCCAGCATCTGACCACAGTGCCTCTGGCCCAGGGCTCCTCTTTCTTTCCTGGCATCTGATGGAGGACTCTACTCTGTCCTCTGCAGAGGCTGGTTTGAAGGATGCTGGAGTGAGTGAGTGAAGTCACTCAGTCGTGTCCGACTCTTTGCGACCCCATGGACTGTAGCTTACCAGACTCCTCCATCCATGAGATTTTCCAGGCAAGAATACTGGAGTGGGTTGCCATTTCCTTATCCAGGAGATCTTCCTGACCCAGGGATCGAACCCGGGTCTACTGCATTGGAGGCAGACGCTTTACCGTCTGAGCCACCAGGGAAGTCCCGAAGGGTGCTGGAGAAGACTTTAACTTGGAAATACAGAGTCAGCCATCGGGCTTAGGTGATTATGTGGCTCTGACATCATCTAACCCTTACTTTTCTCCAATTCAAGATTTCTTTGATCCCTGAAGATAATCGACTGTGCCACCAGAAGACACAGACCGTTCCGGACTGCAGAGATCCTGTCTTCCACAAGCACTTCTTCTTGTAAGAGTCTGGTGTGGCTGGGTCCTTGAGAGGAGAGACAAGGAGTGTTTAGCTGAAACAACTCTGTCTGCCAAATCTAGAACCAGATCTAAGCAGAAAAACAGTGACTTCTAAAGGATGTCTTTGTTTTCTCATTCACTTGTGTCCTCGCATCCCTGGCACCCGGCCCGGCAGCGAGGTCCACGGTGATAAGGTGTCACGTGGCTGCTTCTCAGAACTAAAACACCCAGCCTGAGGCTGGGAGCCCCTGAAAAAAGGAGGCAGTTTCCCACTGTGCCTCGGGCCAAACTTTCTCCTTTAGCAGAAGGAATTTTCCAAGCTGAGGGCTGTTTTGCTTCCCCACCCTCCTCTCCCCAACTTGCTAACCTCTCTGAGCCTTGGCTTCCTTATTTGTAAAATGGGGCTAATAATAGTGCTGAGCTCAGAGAGAGCGGAGGTGTAAATGAGACAGTGTAACACCGAGTGTCCGGTGGTGTAATTATTATTATTTCTTTCCCTCCTCCCTGAATTCTGGGGCCAATGGGAAGGCAACGGACATGTTGTATTTTCTTATTAGTGAAAATTAATCATATTTTGTTATTTTCCTTACTACACCAGGTAATTTTGCTTATGGTAGAAAAATACAAAAGACCGGTACACAGAAAGAAGAAGAGAGAAAGTACTTCTTCTAGTCCTGCTACTCACTGAGATTTTTGTGGCATTTCTTTTCAGATCTTTGAATTTGTGTGGGCGTGTGTTTACAAAGATGGAATTGTTCTATCATATCGTGTTGTAACCTCCTTTTCATCCTTAACAATGTAATGTAAACTCTTTCATGAATATAAATATTCACATCCCACTCTATTTGGGCTTTAGTTTGTTTAACCGGCTCCTTATGGTTGGATGTTCAGATTATTTCCGAGAGTTGCTGTTATGAGGGACTATGTGGGTCTGGACCAGAGCCTGGCTCTGCTAACACGCTGTGTGGTTTGCTTTGCAGCCCTGTCCAAGAGGAAGACGAACAGAAGCGCCTCCTGGTCACTGTGTGGAACAGGGCAGGTGACTCCAGGTAAGGGGAACTGCTGAGCTGAGGGGAGACCTGCTCTGGGCTTGTGGGTGGCAGCCAGACAGCTGGCATATAGGGGGGGCTCAAGTAGTGCTTGGATGAATGAACGGTAGTGGTTAAATCTGGGAGACCGCCACCCCTGTGAGTTCCTGTCACTCTAGGTGATGCCACGGATCATGTTAGCAAGGTGCATTTGCTGAGACCTTGGTATCAACAGGACACTGTCTTAGCCACTGAAATGCCAACCAGCCTACGTGTGGCTTCTGCTCCCAAGCCACCTACTTTCAGGAGGGGAAAACAGGCTCCGTGTGGAGGCAAGCGATAGTCACAGCACACACAGGCTCAGCCCCACGGGAGTAGAAGCTCCATGAAACACGGGCCCATTTCTCTTTTAGTCACCACTGTACCCAGTGCCTAGCACGTAGATATCTGATGGTTATTGGGTAAATGAATACAGGAATGCAGTGAATACTAGGATAGTAAGTATGGGAAGAAGGAGAGTTCGTTATGGGCTGAGGCGACTGAGGAAGGCTTCATGCAAAAAGTGAGATCTTCAACTTGGGGCAGAGCGCAAGAATGAGACAAGGAGAATAGGTTGGAAAGGGCATGGCAGGCAGGGGCACAGCACGAGCTGAGGCAGGGAGGCAGGAGCATGCACAGTGGGCTCAGGCTGCCATGAGGAGGCCAGGAGCTGCAGAGTTGTGTGTAGGAGAATCCACACGGGTCGATCTTGCAGGCAGCCCAGGACACAGGAGGCGGATGTGGTCATGAGTCATGGCGGCCAGTACAGAGCAGGGCAGAACTGCTGGGTGGTGAGGGTGAGAACTGGCTGCTGAGGGAAGGGAAGAGGGTGAGAACACTTGACTGTGTGGCCCCCTGTGAGCAGCTGGGGCTCGTTCAGCTGGTGCATTGCAAGAAATCCGGGAGGCTGTGGCCAGTAACATCCATCCAACAGTCATAGAAATGAAAATGGTGACTGAAAAGGGGCCCAGGTGAATGAAAATTGACTCAACTCACCAGGTTAGAGCCAGAGAATATTTGGGGGCTCAATGCTTTTTGGTACCCTAAATTTGATAGCCAGTATAACTTTTTAAGTTGAGCCTTCCTCAACCTGCATTCCGAGAAGGCAATGGCACCCCACTCCAGTACTCTTGCCCCCTTTGAACTGTGGTACTGGAGAAGAAGATTCTTGAGAGTCCCTTGGGCAGCAAGATGAAACCAGTCAGTCCTAAAGGAAATCAATGCTGACCATTCATTGGAAGGACTGATGCTAAAGCTGAAGCTTCAATACTTTGGCCATCTGATGCGAAGAGCCAACTCATTGGAAAAGACCCTGATGCTGGGAAGGATTGAAGGCAGGAGGAGAAGGGGACGACAGAGGATGAGATGGTTGGATGGCATCACGAACTCAATGGACATGAGTTTGAAAAAACTCTGGGAGATAGTGAAGGACAGGGGAGCCTGGTGTGCTGTAGTCCATGGGGTCACAAAGAATTGGACATGACTGAGCACTGAACAACAACCTGCATAACGAAAGATTTGTCTTTCAGTAGAATATCTGCTTGTTATCATGGTACCGTGGACCTCATTCATTGAGCGGCCATTTCGTGGCCACCTATGTGGCAACATTGTTGCAGGTGCTGGGCACACATGGGGTCAGTCAGAGACTGTCCTGCTTGGGAGAGGACCTCTGACAGAGACTTGAGAGTGTGGGTGAGGAGGAGACACGTTGATAACAAGAGCAACCATTTCCTGGGTGTTAACCGCAAGCCAGAGGTTAACAGTGCCTTATCTCATTTAGTTCTTAAGACAACCCTAAGGAAAGTACATGTTTGTCTTTAAGTTTTCAGAAAAGGAAACTGAAGCTAAGAAAGGGAGTAACTTGCCTAAGGTCACATGGCAGTGAACAGTAGCTGCTGCTGCTGCTAAGTCGCTTCAGTCGTGTCCGACTCTGTGTGACCCCATAGACGGCAGCCCACCAGGCTCTGCCGTCCCTGGGATTCTCCAGGCAAGAATACTGGAGTGGGTTGCCGTTTCCTTCTCCAGTGCATGAAAGGGAAAAGTGGAAGTGAGGTTGCTCAGTCGTGTCCGACTCTTAGCGACCCCATGGACTGTAGCCTACCAGGCTCCTCTGTCCATGGGATTTTCCAGGCAAGAGTACTGCAGTGGGGTGCCATTGCCTTCTAGAGGCAAGATGGAAACCCAGGTATTTAGACCCTGGAGTCTTCAGTCTCAGCGGGTAGAGTGCAGAGGGCAGGGCAAGCGTGGGGTGGGATTTGCAAATTTGGTGTTGCTGGAGGGTTGATTACAAAGTAGGGATGGCTGGAGATAAGATGAAGAGGATGGCGTACACTAAACGGATGAGTCTATAGGTTTTCTTTGGAGTGTGAGTTTCTCCGAAGGGTCAGTAGTTCTCAATCCTGGCGAGGCATCAGAATCATTGGGGATGCTTGTGGGGAACCTTGGAACATCAGATTGATTAAGTCCAGATTTTCAAGGGCGGGGTCTAGGAATCTGCATTTACACAAGTTCTCAGGGTGAACCTCATGCAGCCAGTTTGGTGTTTGGGAATCTGGTGATGGGGTGATACTGAAGGGTGCTGAGCAGAGGAATGACAGGGGTGTATTTAGCTCTATCACTCTGATAAGTCTTTGGAATGTTGGGGAGGAGCTGGGAGATTCTTGTGGTGATCTGTGAGAGAGATGATTTAGGGATAGAGAGGTGGGAAACAGACTCAAATGCATTTAGGAGCCTAAACCAATAGTACTTAACTGGTGATTTGGCTGTGAGCGCAGTGGGAGAAGCTAAGGATGACTCGTGGGTGGCCAGTGATGTCTCTAGTGAAGTCAAAGTGCACTGGAGGGGAAGGGAGAACAGCTTTGGATAGGGCAGGATGGAGGTCCCTGGAGGGCAACCAGCTGAGAGCTGTGTAGGAGAGATGCCTTTGCTGACCTGGAGTGCAGGGGAGAGAGAGATCTGTGGAGATGTGGGAGCCATGGCTGCCAAGGTGATGGGGGAAATTTCGAGCGGCTGAGAGCACCCAGGAAGACAGTGGGTACCCAGGACTAAGGGTCAGAATCCTGTCTTAAAGGGATGGACACAGGAAGGGAAAGCCCTGAAGGAGACAGAGTAAGCGTGTATGCTGAGTCGCTCCAGTCGTGTCTGACTCTTTGTGACCCCATGCACCATAGCCCACCAGGCTCCTCTGTTCTTAGGATTCTCCAGGCAAGAATACTGGAGTGGGTTGCCATGCCCTTCACCAGGAGATCTTTCCAACCCAGAGATCGAACTTGTGTCTCTTATGTCTCCTGCATCGGCAGGTGAGTTCTTTACCACTAGTGCCTGGTGGGCTGCTGTCCATAGGGTCGCACAGAGTCGGACACGACTAAAGTGACTTAACATGCATGCATGCATTGGAGAGGAAATGGCAACCCACTCCAGTATTCTTGCCTGGAGAATCCCAGGGACGGAGGAGCCTGGTGGGCTGCTGTCTATGGGGTCGCACAGAGTCGGACACGACTGAAGCGACTTAGCTGCAGCAGCAGCAGCAGTGCCATTTGGGAAGCAGGCAGAGGAGGAGTGGCAGACAGACAGAACGGTGCCTGGTGAGCCCCTTGGACGCCCCTTGGATGGAGACGAGGAGTGGAGCGGGTGCCGGAGGCAGACACCAAACTGCGGGAGTCGCCACTTCCTCTGCTATGGCTGCTCCCCTGCAAGAGCAGAGTGAGCCAGGAGGAGCCGGCCAGAGAAGTAGCAGCAATGCACTTGTCGGTTTTTGGAAAAGAGAGTGAGGCCGGGGAAAGTGAGTCAGCACCCAGGGAGGCAGCGTGACAGAGGCAGTGTCTCCACTTGTTGCCTATTTTGGCAAAGCGAGATTCCTTATTAAACAAAACACAGTCAAGCTTATGGTCACAGTCCCAACCCAAAGCTCAAAGAGGGACAGAGCAGGCGCAGACAGGCCTGCTTTCCGAACAGATGGCCCTGCCCGAGGTGCCAGCACAACAGTGACTGGCTCGGCGGGCAGGAGGAATGGTTATCGATCCATCTCTGAATGAGAAGGTCTCTGAGCTGCGGGAGACAGGCAGAGCCATTGCTGGAAACCCCTGCCCTACTGAACACTCACATCAAACTGTGCGTCTCTGATGGATGGACATGCAACTTAACAACGTGAAGGACAATTACAGAAGGAAGGAAGCAAACATTTATGAACCCTTCTCTGTGCCAAGCACTTTACATACATTATCTCATTTAATCCTCACAACGACCCTGAGAGGTAGGAATTACTATTGTCTGTCTCTTCAGAGGTGAGGAAACCGAGATTTACTAAGACCAAGGAACTTGCCCAAGGTGATATCATTGCTCATGTTTATCAAGCACTTCATGTTCACCAAGTGTGTGGACCTTAAGCGTATTTAATCATTATCTATTGTGTGGACACAGTATCCTCACAATACTATATAAGGTAGGCATTATTAATGTTTCTCTTTTACAGACACAGAGAGGTTAAGTAACTTGCCCAAGGTAACACAGCCAGCATGTGGTGAAAACAAGACACAAATCCAGGTAGCCTGGCATCAAATCACATGATATAGTACACTTGACTGGCTCACACAGGTGATAAAAAGCTCCAAAGCCAAACCGTTTCTGTATCAGTGTGCTTATGCCTCAGGCCTCAGGCCACCTCTCATAGCATTTATAATACAGTTTTATGTAAGTCATCCAGCTGAATATGTGGCGGTTACGTTTTGAGACTGATAGGAGATGAAAGGGGGCACATCTGTTTCATGAATTCTCGCGATCCTTCCAGAGACTGCTGTAAACACGCAATAGAGAAACGGTCCAGTGCCAGGAGGGGCAGGCTGATTTGGGCTCCTGTGGTGAGCAGGGTGGGAGCTGAGGAGGACCAGGCCTCAGGGCAGTAGATTCTGGCACAGCCCCTCCTCGCCGTGAGACCGTGGACAGGTCACTTCCTGGCTCTGGGCCCCAGATTCCTCACCTGTAAAATGCAGTGATCCCAAAGGGTTCTTTCGACTTGGGGTTCTGTGAGTTTTTAAGAAATTATGGACATTTTCAAACATATGCAAAGTTAGAAGATATTGTATAATAAACCCTCACATACTTGTCAGCTTCATCAATGATCAATACGTGGCCGATTTTACTTCATTTACGCCCTCACCCATTTTCCCCCTCCTCCAGTGGATTATTTTAAAGCAAATCATCTCATCTGAGCTATAGATCTCTCTAAAAGATGACTTAAAAAAAAACAGCCACAATGCCATTATCACATTTAAAAATTAACAGTAACTCCTTAATATCACTGACTGTGGAACTGAAATACTTAAAAGTTTTGTTCAGTGATGTGGAAAAAGCTAAACTGAAGCTTCTAGTGTCAGTCACAGTGTTTTCAGAACTTGTGGTAAGAGAACAGTCCTAGAGAGAATTGTACTGTTATGCACCAAGTTAAAAAAAAAACAACCTAAAACACACAACATATGTTTGAAGAACATAATATTTTATGCTAATAGTAATTACATATATGGAGAAGCTGTTTGCTGTGTGTTTCACACTATCTTTGTACCCTGTGCTCTTTCCTTTTAACGATTTTATAAACCACCCCAGTGCCAAGTATAGCACCGTAAAAGTTAGAAAGCTTCTGACCAGAGATGGGGACTGAGACCAAGGAAAGAAAAGATGAATGGAAAAATATGTGTGCAATTTAAGTCATCAAATTAAAAATAAATTGAGATTAAATGGGATAAGTCTGTAACAGAAATAGTTTAAGGCCCCTGAGAGAGAAAAGTAAAGTGCATTCCCTTAAAATAATGCATTTTCTTTTTGTAGTGGGTCTCCTACCGTGTGCTCAAAAATAAACTGAGCCGAGTACAGCCATCTTTCTGTATCCACTGAGGATAAGTTCCAGGACCCCCGTGGATACCAAAATCCATGGATGCTCAAGTCCCTTCTATAAAGTGATGTAGTACAGTCGGTCCTCCATATCCATGGGTTCCTCATCCTTGCATATGGAAGACTGGCTGTACTATTGCCCATGAATGTTCCATGAAGCCTTACCCCTGAGCCTTTGTACCAGCTACTCCTTTTGCCTGAAATGCTCTTCCTTTCATTCTCTCTGGCTTAACTCCTTAGGCCTTCTTTGAACATCTCAGTTCTCAAGCACCTCTTGCCTCTGAGCATTCAGCATTTATTGCCTGCCTGGCTCATCTGTCAATCTCACCCTGTCTCGTGACATCCCTTGTATTGCTGCCTTGAACTGCTGTTTAAATTCCTGAGTGTTTGTCTTGTTTCCTTAATGCTGGGGCTCCTTGCCCAGTGCCTGCCAACATGGGAATGATGGATTCATTCATTTGTCAAACCTTCACCAAGTTCAGGATTCAGCATTCACAAGTATCCAAGTCTTGGCCCCTGAGACTGTGTGCCTAGCGAAATTTCAGGCGTTTACCACAAGTTTATTACCTGACCAGTAGATTGCCATGTATTCAGGTTGCACGTAAAAGAAGTCTTTCTTCTTCCAAAAGTTTTTAAAAACAGGCTTCAGAAGTAGCTAACTGAAGAACACTTAGAGGTTCTTGTTTATGGACATTGATTGTGACAATTTGCTGGGCCTGAATTATCATGAAATCATTGGAGGCCCCTTAGCAGGAAACAAAGCTCATGGGAGACTATCAACCATTTAGCATTCTCTGAGCGTCAGGGGATGAAAACTCCACTTACTGAAGAGCAGGAAGAGGCAGCCTTTATTACAGCTAAAGCATCGTGCCTGGGAGATTTAGACAGCTACAGCCATACCCAGTGTGAAAGGAAAGTGTATAGCAAGGCAGTGTGGGCACCTGGATACCAGCTGGGTTGCTCTTGAATGTGTTGACAAACAAAATGAAATCCGTGATGAGGACTTTGGCAAAGTCTTGACAAGGCATTTCTGGAGCGGCAGCTCGGGTCAGTGGCTGCCACTCGTGTTGGTCACTGCGGCTGCCCCTCTGTTAGTGCTGACTTGGCCACTCGCCAGGAGGGAGGAGGGTTTGTTTTGGTGGGTGGTAGGGGGGGTGGATGTGGACGGGAGGCTTTAATGGAGTGACTGCACTGTCCTCTAGGGGGAGAAGATTAATCCGGCCTGGTGAGATGGGAGGGGGCTAGAAAGGGGGAGGGAGCACGCGCAGCCCAGGCTACAGGAAAGGGGGGCAGGAGGAGAGCGCGGGGAGTGAGGAGTAGCAGAATGAGAGCAGCTGGTGAGACAGGGCTGGGGCGGAGGGTGCCTCTGCAGGGAGGGGCGCCGGGTCTGAGGATCAGCGGCCATCATCCTGCCTCCCTGCCCCTCACTCTGCTTGGCTATCTGCGAGAACCTGTTTTGTTTTGCTTAAGACTTTCGGGTGGTAGGCCACCGCCACCCTTTCTGGAGAATCCAAACAAAACGTATTTATAAAGACATTGTAGACCTCTGGTCGTCACTGGGGCAGGCCTGGGTGGGTGCCCTGTAGGATCCCCTGGACAGCTTTCTCCAGACGCCTGTGTCCAGAACCCACCTTGGACCTTCTGGGTCTGGAGTCCAGAAGCAAGCTCTGGGGCACAAGACTCAGACAGGCTCTTCAGGGGGTTCAGTGGACCGGTTTAGGGCCCCCACTGTA
Source organism: Giraffa tippelskirchi (assembly GCF_054371585.1). Taxonomy (NCBI): domain Eukaryota; kingdom Metazoa; phylum Chordata; class Mammalia; order Artiodactyla; family Giraffidae; genus Giraffa; species Giraffa tippelskirchi. The sequence goes on from NC_137275.1 coordinate 217,034,934, forward strand.
GCCCAGTCTCCGGGGGGGCTGATCTCCAGGGAGTTAGTTTGTTCCAGGCAGTTCATTCCATCCTTGGCTTTGAAATTGCACCTTCCCCAGAACATGCTGACTCTTTCGTCCATGTGGGTCCCTCAGATATTGAAGCCAACCATCAGGGTTCCGCTCCAGGCTTTTTATTTTTTAATATTTATCTATTTATTTGGCTGCGTTGAGTTGTAATGGCAGCCTGTGGGATCTTCATTGCATCATGTGGGATCTTTCGTTGCAGAGCACAGATTCTCTAGTCTGCGCCACATGGGGTTCAGCGCACGGAGGCTTTACTAGTTGCGGCATGTGGGCTCTCTAGTTGCGACACGCTGGCTTAGTTGCTCTGTGGCAGTGGGATCTTAGTTCCCTGACCAGGGATCGAATCTGCCTCTCTTGCACTGCAAGGCAGATCCTAAACTGTTGGGCCATTAGAGAAGTCCCTTCTGCTCCAGTCTTTTTTTTTTTTTTAATTTTTTTTAAAATAAATTTTTAATAATTTTTTTTTTAATAAATTTATTTATTTTAGTTTGGGGTTAATTACTTTACAATATTGTAGTAGTTTTTGCCATACATTGACATGAATCAGCCATGGGTTTACATGTGTTCCCCTTCCTGGACCCCCCTCCCACCTCGCTCCCCATCCCATCCCTCTGGGTCATCCCATTGCTCCAGCCCTGAGCATTTGTCTCATGCATTGAACGTGGAATGGTGTTCTGTTTCACATATGATAATATACATGTTTCAATGCTATTCTCCCAGAACGTGCCACCCTCACCTTCTCCCTCAGAGTCCATAAAACTGTTCTATGCATCTGTGTCTCTTATTCTGTCTCGCATATAGGGTTATCATTACCTTCTTTCAAATTCCGTATATATGCATTAGTATACTGTATTGGTGGTTTTCTTTCTGGCTTACTTCACTCTGTATAATGGGCTCCAGTTTCATCCATCTCAGTAGAACCGATTCAAATGTATTTTTTTTAATGGCTGAGTAATATTCCATTGTGTATATGTACCACAGCTTTCTTATCTATTCGTCTGCTGATGGACATCTAGGTTGCTTCCATGTCCTGGCTATTGTAAACAGTGCTGCGATGAACATTGGGGTACACGCGTGCTCCAGTCTTAATACCTATGTTGTTTCTTGATTAATAGCTATTAATATTAAACCAGTCTCTGAAGGGAACTGACTTGGGGATGTGCTAAGAGAGAAGAAAAGAGAGGTGGAAAAAAAGTGACTCTAGTGTTAGGCTAGAGAAAGATGTGGTAGGATAGAATACTTTCAAATACATTTATACTGTTGTTTTTTTTTTCTGATTCTAAAAGAAGTGCTTGTTCCCTATGAAAATTTAAAAATGCTAAGAAACCCAAAGGAGAAAACACAATCCTTTCTTATTCCACCAACCAGATACAACTGTTGTTAATATTCTGGTGGGCATCTTTCTCATTAAACATAGATTTGTCAACTGGCTTTTTGCTCATATACATAATAACAGGATTATTTTTTGCATTTCAGTAATGTTCATCTATACTGTCATTCTTGGGCTTCCTTGGTGGTTCAGTCGGTAATGAATCTGCCCACAATGCGGGAGACCTGGGTTCGATCCCTGGGTTGGGAAGATCCCCTGGAGGAGGGCATGGCAACCCATTCCAGTATTTTTGCCTGGAGAATTCCTAAGGACAGAGGAGCATGGTGTGCTGCAGTCCGTGGGGTCAGAAAGAGTCGGACATGACTGAGCAACTAAGAATACATCACATACTGTCATTATTGAAAGCTGCCAAGTATCAATCAGTCCCTGATTGTTGGACATTGGAACTCAGCGATGAACATTTTTCAGGAACTTTGAATTACTCTTAGTCAAGTAGGATCCAGCTGAACTCAAGCCTGTCAACACAGCATGACATTCCCATGAGTCCTAACCTTGGCTCATGTCTACCTGCCCAGCTGGCAGTCAAGTCAGATTGGTATTGGGAACTTTTGTGTGTCAGGTTGGTTTGAACCTTGATTTGAAACTGTCTAAGAACTAACCAGCTCCTGCCTGGACCCAAGACAAAGCTTCTTGAGCTTTAGGTCCCATCATTTTTCTCCTGAATTCAGCATCACCAGCTGATGTGGGAGCTGAAATCCCTGTGGGGACCAGCTCTTCAGACCTATAGCACCAGAAAAACTCAAACCTCCAAGATAGCTCTGAACTTCTCTGCTGGGTTTCCCATGGGGCTCAACTACTAACTAGTCCTGTGACCTTAGGAAGGGGATCAACTCAGCCTCAATTTTTCCCTCTGTGAAAGGGAGAGAATAGCTCCACTCCAGCCTAACTCACAGAGTTGGAAAGATCAAATGAGATGATGCAGTTAAAAGTGCTTTGTAAACCGCAGTGCACCAGGCAAGCCTATGTTACACTTGACAGTCCACCTCTTGATATGGTGCAATGAGAAGGTGCTGATGCAAGCGTCTCTTGTTCTCCCAGACAGAGTGGACTTATCGGCTGCATGAGCTTTGGGGTGAAGTCCCTCCTGACTCCGGACAAGGTGAGTGCAAGAGAAGCTTCTGGCAGAATCAGGCCATCTAGGCCCGGGCTGGTACAGGCAGGGGCCTTTGTCTGGAAGCCCTGGGGCGGGGCTTCTGTCTGTGAGGTGGTGCCCCACTGAGACCACACTGTTTGTCACCTGCGTGACCGTGGCTCCCCCATCTTAGCTTATTCATATCAGAGACCAGTTGTTAGGCAGCTCCAAGTCCTCCCAGGAGACTCTGGGTCTGGTGTCTTCTCTAAGAACACTGGCAGGTCCTTTGGAGTTCAGAGTAGTCCCTGCCCTGGAGGATGAAGGCTGGGTGTTTCTCGTAGTCTGTTCCAGGGTCCCCTTGATGTTGTGGGCCAGGTCTTGTGTTTCTGAGCCTAGCAGGTACTTGGGGATGGAGTGAGTGTCCTGGTGGAGCTTTCCTTCAGGCAGGCGAGGACTCTGGGAACTGCAGGCCCTTGTCTCTGGGTGGCCAGACCCTTACCCATCTCTACTTGGACTGTATTCCCCGTATTGGAGGCTTCTGAGCAGGGAAGGGAGTGCTCCTCTCGCACATCCCTGGAGATGTCCTGGTGGCCTGCTCCATGGAGTTGCCAGGTGGCCTGCCACCCAGCTCTGTGTTTTGGAAGTGAAGTCTGGGGTAGGTGGCTGAGGACTCTATTCTGCGTGTGGGTCCCAAGTATCTTGTCTTAACTGCAGCCTTGGCTTTTCTTCTTGGGTGGAGATGTCCCTCCACCCCACCTGGGGCCTGCTCAGGAGCCTCAGGATGCCTGTTTTCCTCCCTTCCCTCCCTTCTGTTTTGTCAACCTTTATTGGGCTCCTTCTGTGTAGCAGGCTTTCCGGGTGGCTCAGATGGTAAAGAATCTGCCTGCAACGCGGGAGACTTGGGTTTGATCCCTGGGTCAGCAAGATCCCTTGGAGAAGGGAATGGCAACCTACTCCAGTATTCTTGTGTGGAGAGTTCCATGAACAGAGGAGCCTGGTGGGCTACAGTCCATGCGGTCGCATAGAGTTAGACACGAATGAGCAGCTAACACTTCCGCTTTCTGTGTACTAGGAGCAGTGCTAGACACATCACAGAGCCTTGTACAGCCTAGCTGGGGAGGCAGACCTGTGAGTTGACTTCTTCTTCAGGGACAAGAGATGGTGGGAATTCAGCAGAGGGGAGGCCAGCTCTGCCCGGAGCATCAGGGAGGGCTTCCTGGAGGTGCAGGCATGGCAGCTCCCTTTGTGGAAGGGAGGCTGGTGTGTCTGTCCCTGCAGAGATTCTGCTCCTGAGGGAGGCACTCAGCGAATTGGTGGCCGCCTGCCCTGTGCCCTCTGCCCCCTCTGAGAATGTCACGCCTTCTCTCATGACAGGAGATCAATGGCTGGTACTACCTGCTGGGGGAGGACCTGGGCCGGACCAAACACCTGAAGGTGGCCAGGCGGAGACTGAGGCCCCTGAGAGGTGCGTGCACACCACCTTTAGTTCTGCCCAGATACTCTGCTGGCCCGGGGCTCCCCTCCCTTCCTGCATAGCAGCATCGGTCACTGTGTTTTGTGGCATGAATTACCTCATCCCAGGCTGCCATCAGACACTGGGTCCAGGCACCTGCTAGAACGTAGCCCCCTGCCCATGACGCCTTTACTTATCTGGTTGGGCTTTTCTTGGAGAGGACTGTGGCCTGACCCCAAGTGGCTCAGCTCCCCTGGCCTCTAGATCATGGAGGGCTTGGCTTCTGGACCTTCCCGCATGGCCCCCTACTCAGGGTCAGTGGTCTCAGGACCCCCTACAGGCTGCCTGGCTGACCTTGGGGTGCCCACCTCTGCAGACAGGCCGTGTGGGCCCTGCTGTGGGGCCTGCGGATTTTCGCCTTGTGCTCTGCCCTTCCTGCACACAGACCTGGCTCCTGACCTCTGCCTGGCCCGAGCTGGGGCACTGCCACAGCCTGGAGGCCGGCAGTGGCCTGGGCCACCGCGTGGGCCTGGCACCCTGGCCTGGGCCTCTGGGTGGTCTGTGGAACGGGCACTTAGATGCCAATAGAGACTTTCTGACTCTGCTGTGTCACCTTCCAGACCCGTTGTTGAGCATGTCGGGAGGTGAGGATGCTGAGAACGGGGAGAAACTCAAGGTAGGTGGGGCTGAGCCTGGGTGGGACTGACAGGCCCTGCTCTGGGCTCTAACCTGCTTCTGGTCAGTCCCTTGGCCCAGGAGACACCTGAACAGGGCAGCATTTGGTGCCTGAGACTCCGAGTCACTTGGTGCTTGGAGACCCAGTAAGTTGTGCATTTTTAAGAGGTTATTTCTGTGCTTTCCTCGGGTTACTCACACTCGATACAGGAGTCGGGAGAGAGCCAGGCCCCGGTCCCTGGAGATGGAGGCGTCTGGGTCGTGCTGACTTCCGGTCTCTTGAAGCTGAGTCCTCCTTCCCGAGGTCCCCTCAGACCCTCGCTTCCCCCCCGCACCGTGCTGTGACCCAGCTCCCCTTCAGGTTTGGCGCCCCCGCCCCCAGTGTCATGGAGCGGCTGTCACGGAGCCCGAGACCATGAGATGGGTTCTCACTTCTTTAGGGCTTTGAATCTGGAGAGGAACCTTCCCACGGGAATTCTGGGGTATTTATCCAAATCCGTCTCTTTGCCAGCCATGGCAGGTGATCTCTGGTTTTCCCTAACAACTCAGACAGGGAGAAAAAAGCTCCCAGCGCATGAGCAGGCCCACTGTTGTTCCCTAACGTGACCCTCACTGCCACCTCTGAGGTGGTGGTTGCTACCACTCCCACAGATGGGCGGGATGTGTAAGGTTCAGAGATGTTAGGTCACTCTCCGTGGCCATACAGCCAGCAAGTAGCAGAGGTGGCATCTGAATTACGGCTTCAGGTATGGCTGCCTCCTGCAAGTGGCCTAGTTGCGAAAACAGGATGGTGATGTTTTCCATGAGAACATATGACATTTAGGTGTATTATTATCTCTAAGACATTTCCCGTTTCATTTACTCAAATCATTCACTCATTCATTCATTAGGTTTTTTTTTTTTTTAATATTTATTTATTTGGCTGTGCTGGGTCTTAGTTGCAGCATATGGTATCTTCAGTTGCGGTGTGTGGAATCTAGTTCCCTGACAGGATTGAACCTGGGCCCCCCCTACTTTGGGGGCACAGAGTCTTAGCCACTGGACCACCAAAGAAGTGCCTCATTCATTAGATATTTATTGAACAGCTACATGGGCCAGGCCTTGTGCCAGCTGCTGATCTATAGCTGTCCACAGTTCAGAGGTCCCTGTCCTCATGGAGTGTGGAGTCTAGAGCTGTGATCTTCAGTATGGCAGCCACTAGCCACCTATGGCTACTGAGCACTTGAAATGTGGCTAGTATGACCAAAGACCTGAATTTTAAATTGTATTTAATTTGAATTAATTTGAATTTCAATTGCACTTGTATCTAATCACTACCATATAGGATAGTACAATATTAGAGAAACTTGCCAGGTCTCTGTTTTCTGTGGCTTCGTGCCGAGTTTCAAAGCTTTCCTCTGGCTTCAGTGGGGGAGCTGAAAGGCCCCTCTCTGTACGTGCTGCGCACAGGATGGTGACCCGGGAACCTCCCTGGGGATTCATGGGGAATGCATGAGCATCAACACTGCAGGTTTCTAGGTGGCCTGGGAGAGCCCTGCTTCAGGCCGGACTTTGCACACAGACACCTTGTTGCGAGGTGTGTTTGATTTTCCTGGGCTTGTACACTCAGAGATGTCTGTAGGACTCAGCAAGGTGGGAGTGATTGTCAGAGGCTTGTTGAGGGCACAGAGAGAACCCCGAGAGGTGTGCCTGGGGTGATGGAGGCTGGGAAATCTGGGTGACTTGCCCACTGTCACAACCAAAGCTGAGCTGGACCGAGGGGCCCTCTCTGGCATCAAGGATGTGAGTGGGGGGGTAGTTTTCCTCAGGTGGGTGGAAGGGGCTCTTGGCTCCCCAGGCTCTGCTCTACAAGTTGGAGATCAAGACTGGGGCTCTGATCCCAGCCCCATCCCACCCTGCTTGTCATCTCAAGCCCCCACTTCTTCACCAGTAAAGGGATTATCTAGTGACTGGAAATCCCTTCCTGACTTGACTTTATGGTCTGTCATCAAATGGCAATCCAGTCCAGTATTCTTGCCTGGGAAATCCTATGGACAGAGGAACCTGGTGGGCTACAGTCTATGGGGTCGCTGAAGAGTTGGACACGACTGAGCGACTAACACTGTCACATCAGATCCTTAAAGCAGCCTGTGTACATGGATGGAAAAACTGACTTTTAAGTGCCTTCTGGGTGGCAGGCAGACTCCAAATGTTTTGTATTCCCTGTCTTGACATGGAAAGTCATCTGTGGGTGCAACCGCCACCCCACCCCACCCTGTCCCAAGCATCCTTAAGTCCTTAGACTGAGTTAGTTACCTGTATTTGCTACTGAGGACCCTGGGATTTGCAGGGGGAGGCGGCGTTGTTACAGAGTGGGCCGTGCTTTCTGCCCAGGTTCTCCTGCAGCCAGGGGTGTTTGTGAGAACACTGGAATCACAGAGTGGCCCATGGCGGAGGATGCAGCCAGAACAAAGGCGCCCTCTCCCCGCCAGGGCCGGGGGAGTACTAACTAGTTGACAGGAATTTTAATATAAAACTCTCCCTCTTCCTTGTCATTCGGAGGTTTCAGGAAGCCTTCGGGCTTATCGTGCAGAGGCACACAGCACAGACAGGGCTTGGGGAGGTGAGAGGTGATTTCCTGCCATTCTTCTGCGGGGCGGGCTTCCCAGGGCGGTCATGCCAGGCTGACGGGGCGCAGTGCGGGCTCCCGCTGCCGTGGGGAGAGCCGGGTTTTCATGGGGCGGCAGCCGAGGCAGGACCTGCAGTCATGAACCGCTTCAACGGGCTCTGCAAGGTGTGTTCGGAGAGACGCTACCGCCAGGTGGGTGCTTGTCCCCTGGGCGGGGGGAGCAGTCCACGGGGTGTCTTTAGGGGTCCGGGGTGGGGGCTCACCAAGAAGGGCTTCTCTCGCTACAGGGCCTTCCTTCCCTCCTCCTGCCCCTCACGGGTTCATTGGGGTCTGGGGGGAAGATAGAGGCAGGAACTGGACCCCAGGTAGCCTGTACCTGCTGCCCCTCCCTAGGGGCAGCCGAGGCCAGCTCTGTGCCATCCTAACCATTAGCAGGGTGGTGTCTGAGCTGAGACCGTCTAGTTGATTTTCTGTCATTGTTATTTGGGAGGAGTGTGCGTTACAAAGAGCATCTCCAGCCCAAGATTGGAAGTGGCTAGGTTGCTGAGCAACTGGATTTGTGTTTTTGGGTTTTTTTTTTTGCTAACTTTTCCTACTTCTGATGGGATGGCAGCGCCTGTCTTGTGTCGTGTATGTGTGATTGTGTTTTAGCATGTGTTGGTGTGTGCTTGTGTGTGAGATAGGCTGTGTCTGTTTGTCTGTATGCACACATGTTTCTCCTTCCCAGTAGCTGTGATGCCTTGAGGTGGATCCAGAGTCCTTTGACTCTGGAGCTCAGCTTCACTGAGAGGGTTTGCCTCTGAGGCTCCGCTGTTAGGATGTGGGGCAGCATGGGAAGGATGATCCCTCAGTCCCCAGGACTCTTCTGGAAATGTGAGGGACATTTTTTCTTATAAAAAAGGCATGATGTAGGCAGGGTGAAGGCATGGGATATCCAGATTTCGGGAATATCCAAGCTGATAGGACTCTGGGATGACTCTTTAGTATACAACGTCCCTCTGTGTTTTAATAAACAGACTGGCATCTGGGTCATGAACTCTTCCAAACAGGCAGGCTTAGGTCTGGGGAGATGCTCAGAGGGGGCCTCCTGTACCTTATGTGGGACATGTGTGTTCTCTCTGCAGTCCCCAGCTCTCAGGGCCCTCTCAGCCTCCAGAGCCTGCGGAGCAGCCCTGGCGACACTGGCAACTGGGTGGCAGGGTGGTGAGGCAGAGGGGGCACTGGATGGGGGGCTGAGAAGTCCTCGGTCATGTGGGATCACAGGTCTGAGGACCGGGGCTCGCTGGCAGTCAGAGTAGGGTCAGGCATGAGTGCCCCCGATCTGTGCCCAGGGCTCTGAGACTGAAGTTCCAAATGGATCCTCTGTGAGAATGTGGTGCAGGGTTGACAGCACTAGCTTTGTGCCAGACCCGGGCTCTCATCCAGTTCGGTCCTTTTTGAGCTCTGGCTCTTGTGCATGATGTTTACCTCCCTGAGCCTCAGTCTTCCCGTCAGTGGAATAGGGTGATGATGTGATGATGCCCGTGAGAGTAAATGGAATGTGCGTGAAGTGCCTGGTGCAGGGTGTTCAATAAATGTGGCATTTGGGGATTAGGGTTGAAATCTAGGCATGATGGAGGGTCTGAAACAAGGCAGGAGGGTAGAAGGGAGGTGCTGACATGGGAGAGATCCGGGAGCAGTAGCAGTTCCTGCTCTGGATAGGAAACAGCAAGACCCACCCCGGAAGGATGGCCTCTGAGATCCCAGAGCTAGGGCAGGGCTGCTCCCCTTGCCTCCTGACCCTGAGAGCTTCATTTGCTTTAGACCTCAGTTTTTTTCTCTGTAAAATGGGCACACTGAAACTGGCCCTGCATCAGGGCTGCAGTGATGATCACATTCTCCAGAGACTGTCAGCGAGGTTGGTGGTCACGACGGACAGAGCATGATCCTGCTTCCTTCTCACAATCCCACCCCTCGCACTGAGCACACACCTTCTCTTCTTCCCCTCTTCCCAGCTGGCCTGGATTGTTATCTGGACTGGCTCTGCTCAGGCTGGTGCCGAGAAAGGCAGAGGGGTCTCCTGTCCACAGTCCTTCCTGGATGTGGGGAGCAGTCTGCTTTGTTGGCACACCCTCCTGTTCTCCAGATTCAGCCCTGGAGGTCTGTCCCCAGACTGTCAGCAATGGGTGCTGGGACATGTTTTCCAGAGCCGTGCCCCTGGCAGGAGGGGCCGTTGGCTCTCATTGGGGTGATGGGGAAAGTGCTGGCATCCCAGCTTCGGCCTGGGTTGAGGGTCGTCCTGAGGCCCCCAAAGTCTCCGCCAGTCGCCTGGAGTGGACTGGTCTCCTGTCATCGTCCCTTGGCTTCAGCCTGGGCTTTCCACACTCACTCCAGAGTTTGTTTTTCTTTCTTTCTTTCCATTTTTTTCTCTTCCTGCCTTAGCTGTGTGTTTTCCCAGAATTCTTATGGGAACGGGGTATTTTCCTGCCCCCCCCCTTCCCCTTGTCTGTCAGATTTCCTGTTTTACAAACTCGCTTTGAATCCAGGCCCAGGGCTGGTGGGAAGCAGAGCCTCAGGGGCCTCCTGAGAGCATCCAAGTGCCTTGGCCACCCCAGGCTCCCGGGCCCTCCCCTTTCCCATGCCTGGCCTTCGGGTCAACTGGCAGGTGAATGCCAGGCACCCAACCTGGAAGAGGCAGCCCCTAAAGGAAGGAGATAGAAGTCTCCTCAAGGCCGTGACCCTTGACCTCCTCCAGGGTTGCTGAGCTGGCTTCCTCCTCAGCCTGCCTGGGGTGGGGGTGGGGGTGCCCTTTCCCTGTGCTGCACCAGGGGCCACCCCACATCCAGGGAGCCAGACCCCTTTTCTGACTTCAGCTGCCTTAGTCTGTGGCTCTCATAGCCCTGCTCTTAGCAGCCAGGAATTGCTCTTGGAATAAGTGGGGGCTAGGCCTTCTGCACTCTCCCCAAAACCTAACTGGGGTGCGCAGAGAGGGCGTGCAGCAAGGCCACACTGAACTAAACCAGCAGACCGCTGCTGGTGGGACACTGCTGTGCCATCCTCATGAACAGAGTACTGGCTGGTTCCTGCCATGCACCAAGTCTGTCTTCTAAAGTCAAAGCACAGAGGAGTCTTCCTAGCACTCTCCTCACCTTTGGCTCTAACACTTATCATGTCCTGCTTTGCTTTGGAGAGATCTGCATAAGACCAGGAATTGCCTGTTGCTTTGAAAGGAGCTTGCAGATGGCAGGGCCCCTCTCAGGGAGCTCCTGAAAGGAGGGGTTGTGGACCTGCCATGCACACAGGCCGCAGCAGGCACAACGAGGTCACCGGCTAGTTCAGGTTCAGCCGTGACTATGCCCTCACTTGCCCCCTCACCTGGGAGCCCTCACTAGATACCTGGCAGGTCAGCTTCGTCTCTGGGCCCTCAGTGCAGGGCCAGGCCTGGGCTGATGCTCCATGAGCAGCTGGGGGAGGGAGAAAAGGACCGAGCAAGCAGTGGGGCACAGGCGAGGTGGAGCCAGGCAGTGCGGCAGGCCCTCAGGTAAAGGGCTAGGTCACACTCCTGCCAGGGCTGAAGATGGTGAGATGCACCCTTCCAGGGCTCTGTTGGTCCCGGGCCTGGCTTACCTCCTGAGCTCCCGGCCTTCCTACTTGGCCCACAACCCAGTGTTCGAGACGCCTGGGCCGAGATAGGGGCAGCGAGGGGCCGGCCAGCCTCCTTCTTGGCTCCAGAAACCTTGGAGAGGAAGGTGGCTCTGGGGTGGGGCCCGTGGGCTTCCCGACCTTGGAGCAGAGGCGGCAGCCTCCCGGCTTCTGGGATTAATTGGGCAGGGCTGTGTCCTAGATCACCATCCCGCGGGGGAAGGACGGCTTTGGCTTCACCATCTGCTGCGACTCTCCGGTCCGAGTCCAGGCTGTGGATTCCGGTGAGTGAGCATCTTGGGTGATGGTGGCCCTGGGCTTAGCAAACAAGATGTTGGAACTGAAAGGGGAGCCCCAACCCGGACTGAAGTGTCCTGCCCTTTCAAAATGAAAAGAATAATATTTTTAAATGATCACAGATGAAAGTGAGGTCTATGAAAATACACCTACTCTTTTTTTGTTTTGTTTTGTTTTTAATCAAAGTGAAGATAGGCTTTTATATTTTGTTTCCCAATCATTTCAAACAGGAACTAAACCTATATTTTCAGCAATGGCTGCATGGGAAGATGAGAGTCATTTATGAACCTGATTTGGAATCAGTATTTTATCCTAGTCCAGCCCGATGAGCCCTTTAAAATAGTCATTCCCTCTTTACTTTTCACAAAGAAAAGACTCCTCCTAGTCACAGAGTGAGCATCCTAAGAGGAGAAGCTGGACGTGGCGATCTGGGTACCCCCCTTGCCTTGAGCCTGGCAGCAAGGAAGGGTTCTTGAAGGGTGGGAGACCCTGGGGAGGGAGGGGGCCTGGTGAGGAGGTGGGCAGCAGAGAGGTCAGCCAGTACTGGGTCTGCAGGCAGGGAGGAAATGAAGGCAAAGGGGAGCCTCCCTTCAAGATCCTTCCTGAGCACCTCTGAGGTCAGGCCCTCATTCACAGATGAAGAAACAGAGGGAGCCGTCCTTGTCCAAGGTCACTGTGGAGGCAAAGGACCCCAGGCCCTCTGAGGGGGTCGTGGGCTCCAGGAGTTTTCCTTGTCCCTGCAGGGGGCCCGGCGGAGCGGGCGGGGCTGCAGCAGCTAGACACGGTGCTGCGGCTGAACGAGAGGCCCGTGGAGCACTGGAAATGCGTGGAGCTGGCACACGAGATCCGGTGACTGGGACGGCGGGCGGCCTGGGGCCTGGGGCTGCCTCGCACCTCCCCTCCCCTCCCCAGCCCTGGGCACACGCCTGGCCCATCCCTCCTTCACAGCTGCGAGCCATTTGCTTTGCTTCTCAGAAAATCAGTTACTTGGCCTGACACTGGAAGGTTCAGGCGCCAAGCGAATTTGAATCCCAGAGCAAACAGTGGGCAAGAAGCTCTCAGACACACCCTGTGGTCCCTGGCGTGGCTCCAAGGGGTCGCTTTCTCCTTGAGCTCATTAGTTCTGCTACCTCAGAGCTAAGCCCTCTGTTTTCTAGGCTGTGTAGGTGTTGCAGACTTTTTTTCAGTTGTATGATTAAACAGTTATTCTTTAAAATGTATCCTGGTACATAGTGTTAGTGGCTCAGTCATGTCCGACTCTCTGTGACCCCACGGACTGTAGCCCGCCAGTCCATGGGATTCTCCAGGCAAGAATACTGGAATGGGTTGCCATTTCCTTCTCCAGGGTATCTTCCCCACCCAGGGATCGAACTCAGGTCTCCCGCATCGCAGGCAGAGTCTTTACCGTCTAGCCACCAGGAAAGACTTAAAATGTATGGGGCCCCTCAATTTTGACCCTCTGAGTTGCAGCCCCATTTTAGGTTTGCTTCTAGAATGACTGGGTGAGGGGTTTACACAGGTGGCTTGCTTGCTTGTACTTTGTGCTCGGGAGGAACGTCATTAGTTGAATCTGGTCTTCTTTCTTTATTACCAATGCCCTTCCTGGCCCCTGCCGGTCAACTCAAATTGACCTCAGGGACTCCTTTGCTGTCTCTGCTTTAGCTGACCTCTGCATTCTTTCCTGTTCTAACACTGGGGGCTGCCCCTGCCCCCTTCCCCTCTCTTCCTTTCTGCCCCTGCAGGACCCTACCCTGCCTGACTTTGGTCTCCCCCAGACTCAACTTCTCTTTGTGATCCCTGCTCCCTGCAACTTCCAGGAGCTGCCCCAGCGAGATCATCCTGCTTGTATGGCGCATGGTCCCCCAGGTCAAGCCAGGGCCAGATGGAGGGGTCCTGCGACGGGCCTCCTGCAAGTCCACCCTCGACCTCCAGTCACCCCCCAATAAGCGGGAGAAGAACTGCACCCATGGGGCCCAGGCCCGGCCGGAGCAGCGCCACAGCTGTCACCTGGTGTGTGACAGCTCGGATGGGCTGCTGCTCGGCGGCTGGGAGCGCTACACCGAGCTGACCAAGCGCGGGAGCCAGCACACCCTGCCCGCACTGTCCCGCGCCACGGCCCCCACCGACCCCAACTACATCATCCTGGCCCCGCTGAACCCCGGGAGCCAGGTATGGACAGCTGGTTCCGAGAAGCTGAAGGGCAGGGGTCCCTGAGTGAAGCCAGAAAGATGCAAAGACTCAGTTGTGTTGGGAGGAGCCTTCCAGGGGCTCGGCGTAGGGAGCAGGGACGTGGGGTAAGCGTTAACTCCATAGGGCCGTCCTGTTGGGCTGTCCTGGGCAGAGAGAACAGGTGGGTCTTGGTGGCCTCAGGGCACAGATCCAGGACCAGGGGATGTCATGGGGTGGAAGATTTCACCTCTAAAGAAGGAAGCGCCTTCTGCCAGATGGCGCTTTTCCATAGCAGAATGGGCCACATGGTGGGTGGTGAGTGCCTGTTGAAGGAACTTCAAGATGGTGCGGTGGGATGATGGTGTGTGTGTATCCCAAGACACTGGTCCCCTGAGATACTTTGGGTAAAATGTGTCCTGAGGTCAAATAAGCTTGAGAAATACCTCCTACTGTCTTCCTCTTGGAGCAGATGTCCAGTGTGTATTCACCTGTTTGAGGCTCTGAGGGCATCTGCAGTGAAGAAGGTAGTTCACCCTTGTTCGCCCGAGTGGTTCCAAAACTCCCCTGATGGCGTCCCCCTCGGTGGCAGAGCTGGTAGTGGCCCTAGGGCCAGTGTTGCACAGCACACCCTTAGGAACAAGCTGCCGTCAAGGAAGTGGGGGATCCAGTCCAGAGGCTAAACTCAATGAGAGCTAACGCCTCGCTACACTCAAATATTCTGGAGGATTCTAGAGCCTCTGTTCCCTACAGGCTTCCTCTCTGCTCCTTAGCTGGATGGCGGTTTTGCCCTCATGCCCGGAGGGGCTGCTGTCCTATCCCGAGGCCAGGGCTGAGCCGCCTGCCTGGTCGTCTGCCCCGTGGCTGGGCTGAGGGGTTCTCTGTTTTTCCGTTGCAGCTGCTGCGGCCCGTGTACCAGGAGGACGCCATCCCCGAAGGTAAGTCTGTCCTCTGCTGCTCTGCTCTCCAAGCCCCAGAGAGATGGCAAGGTCAGCTGAGAGGCCAGGCTCTGCCTCCTCCTCTGGCTGGGAGGCCTTCCCAACAGAGTCAGGATCCCCCTACCCCCCTGCAGACTGACACAGACTGTCTCCTCTTGGGATCTCTCCTCCCTCACTGAGCTAGTGTCTTTCTTCCTCGGATCCTGAACTGAGAAGGAGTCGAGGGCATCTTTCCAGAGCAGTCTAGGAGGTGGTGTTCAGGACTCAGGCATTCAGCTGAGATTCAACCAACATTGTGTTTGCTCAGTCTCTTCAGTCGTGTCTGACTCTTTGTGACCCCGTGGACTGCAGCTCACCAGGCTCCTCTGTCCATGGGATTCTCCAGGCAAGAATACTGGAGTGGGTTGCCATGCCCTCCTCCATGGGATCTTCCTTACCCAGGGATTGAACCTGTGTCTCCTGCATCTCCTGCATTGCTGGCAGATTCTTTACCACTGAGCCACCAGGGAAGCCCCTCAACCAATGTTACTATGTGTAAGGTGTGTAGGCACCATGGTCGGTCTGACACAGGAAAGAGGCATGGAATTCAGAGCTGGGAGGTCTCAAATTGGAGTTGTGTGAGTTTAAACAACTGATGACCCTTCACTGAACCTCAGTTTCTTTATCTGTAAAACAGGGCTGATAATTCCCACTTTAGAGGGTTGTTGGAAGGGATGAGGGAGATAATGGTTTTGAGTAGCAGCCTGTTTACTGAGCGATGCTACACAGGAGATAGTTGTCTTTGAAGTGCACAAACGTCTCTGCTGTTTGAATGGATTTTTCTCTCTTGTCCAGAAAATCCTGGCCTTAGTTT
Organism: Giraffa tippelskirchi; assembly: GCF_054371585.1. Taxonomy (NCBI): domain Eukaryota; kingdom Metazoa; phylum Chordata; class Mammalia; order Artiodactyla; family Giraffidae; genus Giraffa; species Giraffa tippelskirchi. The sequence continues at coordinate 217,050,064 of NC_137275.1, forward strand.
TTAAGGGCCAGTGAGAGAAGCTGGTCTCAAAACCAGCACCTTCTCCCAGGAGGCCTGAGGTGTCAGAGTTGATGCTGGAGTGGGCTGGGAGTTCTTTTAGGTCCTTTCTGCACTGGCGAAGGCCAGATGGGATCTGGAAGGCTGAGACCAGCCTTGCCTGGTGGTCCATGGTACTGACCCTGATTTCCTTGAGCCCTTCCTTCAGAGCCCACAGAATGTCCTTTGACCTCCTGCCTTGAGAATGGACTTTTCCTAGCCACTTGCTGACCTGCTCCCTCCCAGTTCCCTCTGTCAGTAGCAAGAAGATGCTTGCTGAGGTGTCTTTTTTGGGGAAAGGGCTGCCACCAGGCTCAGGGTTGAAAATGGAAGCCATCTTCATTCTCTCCAGGTGGGGTATTTGGGTGTTTGGGCTTGATTGGTTGGAAGTGAATCCGTGTTCCTTCCGGAGAGAAGTCTGATAATGTTTCAACACTGAGTCTTAAAGAAAGCTTTTAGTTGGTGCATTAGGTTAAAGAGGAGATGTCACTGCTAAACGGTGACTCCATTAAGGGCAGGGCCTAGGCCTGCTCCTCTCCATGTGTCTGGTGCTGGTCCCAGGGTCTAACAGACAGCAAATACAGAATTTTAATTGAGTGACTGGCTGAAGGAGAGTGACTTCGGTTGCCGCTGAGGGTTTGCAGACTGCTCAGGGGGGAAGGGAGTTGGACAGGTGTGTCACCGGAGGCGGGCAGGCGTGGATCCTTCTCGAGAGATGCCTTCTGGTGTCCTCCCAACTCCTATCCAGGTTTCGGTTCCCCTCTGACAGTACAGTACTTAGCAAACCAAGATGGGCACAGTCATGAAGGCCGTGGGAAAGGGACAAGTGAGGAAATGATGATGTTGTTAATAACAGTGGTAACTTTTGAATGCATTATGTTAAGAACTTGACCTGACTTCATTTATTCTTCATGAGAATAATTATTTGGGGATCCAAGGACATTTTTTTCTACTTGTTAGGGATCGAGCGTTCCTAGCTCCTGGTCCTCGGGTTCAGAGGAAGGGGTAGAATTCAGGGCACAGATATTTCCTTAAATGCACTTAGGGGTCTCCAGAGGCAAAGGCTGTCACCAGCGTGCTGGCTTCTGTCCCCTCCTCTGGCCAGGCTGCCTGGACTCCTGGCCTCTTCTCAGGAGAGTGGGTTGAGCCAACCTGAGTTGAATGGGGTCTAGTGCCCTTCTGGGGCCTGGGGTGCTTGCCCGCTTGTCATTGTTATTTTCTCCCAACCCGCTGATGCCCCAGCATTGTCCCCTACCCTGTGAAGGTGGCCCAGCCTCAGATTCTCGGCTGCTGGGGTGGGATGGCTGCCAGGGCTCTGCTCAGAAGCTGAGTAATCACTGTGCTTGGTCAGTGAAGCAGGTGTTGAAGGGATGGATTGAGGTTTGGACCAGAGGGTGTAAGTGGTAGCAGATGGGAAGTTAAGGAGTTTGCCTTCACAGAGCTCAGTAGCCGGGTTACAACTTGGACTGTTTCTTTAAAACAGATACTTCAAAAATCAGTTTTGAAGAATCAAGCCCAGTTGCTACACATTATCCAGGGTATGTGGACAGGGGACATGAAGACATACCACATAGGTTGGAGTGATCCCACTTTGTACCAGTTACTGTTCAGATGACCTTGGGCAAGTCCTCCAGTCACTCCAGGCCTCAGTTGCCTTGTCTATAAAATGGGACTGCTTCTCTCCCAAAGGCAGGGGTATGTATTGAGTGGTTTACTCATGACTTTCTAGGCCCAAGGCAAAGATTCTACAATGCCCTGTGCAGCTGGGCTTGGGAAGGAAAGAAATGGATGCCTTTAAAGGTCAGACTGGGGGACACAGGACCCAGATTTTGGCATTAGCAAACCCAGCCCATCTAAGTTGGATCTATTTTGCCTTGTCAGTCCTGTGTGGTTTCGCCTTGTCTGGTCTAGGCTTGATTGTGTCAGATTAGACTAGTTCCAGACTGACCCTGGGATCCCCATCCATGGTATGGTTTGTGGCCCAGCATCCTCGTCTTAACGCCAGCCTTGATGAGTAGATCATTCATTGGCTTGGGTTTATAATCTTCGTGCCCTCAGACTCTGGTACCATTCACCAAACCCTTGCCCATCAGGTCTCTTGTGGGAGCCCCCCACCTGCCCTGGGTCAGGCAAGGCAGCAGTCTGCTTTATCTCTACTTTGCAGTGGAGAACACTCTGGCTAAGAGGGTGATGGAGCCTGTTTAGAGTTGCACAGCCAGTCTCCGAGGAGGCCAGTGCTCCAGTTCAGGTCTCTGGTCCAACTCAAAGCCAGTGCAGAGCCTGAGTGTCTGGATGGGTTCTTTCAGCAGAGGCTGCCAGCACAGAGCCCTCTGGGGCTGACGTCCAGGGTCAGAGCAGATGAGGAGCTGCAAAAGTGTCTGGTGGTGCATCTGGCCCCCACCCCCTTCCTGGGCTCATGCTCTTTCTCCTCTAAGTGACTCCTTGAAGAGGCAGGAAGTGGTTTAGGTTATTATAGTTTGAGCGCTGCCCCAAGATACTGCTGCAATGGGTGGTCACTTGTATGTGTGTGTGTGTGTGAGGAGGGGGGTGACTTGTTTTTCTCACCTTTCTCCGTGAGAAGGGGCAGGGGGTGGGTGGAGGAAGCAAGGGTGAAACCTTCCGAGCTGGTTTTTCCTCTGAGGCCCTGGACTGTGTGTCGGTGGGGAGCTTCCCCGAGATATAGCTAGGGTCAGGTCACCTGTTCACTCTCTGGCTGCCAGGATTGGGGGTGGCGGAAGGAGACCTAGTGGGCTGGGCAAGCAGATCAGGAAGGGCTGGTCAGTTGCCCGCCTGGCAGCAGGGACTCTTGGAAGGGGCTCAGGTGTGTGTGGAGCTTGAATACCCTGGAGTTTGTCTCCTCCTTGCTTATGTTCAAGAATTCCTGACTTTTTAGATACTCCGCATTGTGCACCTCTACCCATTGGATGAGACATGATAAAGACCTGTGTGCCACTCCTTGTTCAGTGGAGGGCATGTGTCCTGCAGTGTCCCCTTATAGAGGGACTCCCTGCAGCCCTCTGCTCTCTTGCCTGGGGTTGGTTCATTCTCTTTGTCTCGTTTCTCCTCTCTTCTCTCTTTTCTGATGAGAATAATTTCTGATGGCCAAGCCAGGGAGTACTTCCTGTCTGTGATGAAGCCAGGGATTCCCAGTATCCCTGGAGCACCTGATCAACTTCCTTTTCCAAGTGGAGGAATCACAGCAAGAACCATAATGAGTTAGCAGCTCACTTTTATGGCGCCCTTACCAGATCCTAGGCGTTGTTCCAGGGGCTTCACTTGGAAGCCCTCATTTAGTCCTCACAGCCACCCCATGAGCTTGGCACTATAACTGCAGTGAGGAAACCAAGAGTCTGAGTGGGGAAGTGAGTTGCTGGTGGTTACCAAGCAGGGAGCAGAGAAGTGGAATTTGGGTGTAGCCCTCTGGCTTGGTTGTGTCTGACTCTTTGTGACCCCATGGACTGTAGCCCACCAGGCTCCTCTGTCTATGAAATTCTCTAGGCAAGAATACTAGAGTGGGTAGCCATTCCCATCTCCAGGGGATCTTCCCTACCCAGGGATCAAACCCAGGTCTCCTGCATTGCAGGCAGATTCTTTACTGTCTGAGCCACAGGGAAGCCCCTTTTTCCTTCTCTGGCTCAGAGCTGGTACGCTTCCCTGGTAACAGGAGTGGCAGTGCCACCCCTTATCCCAGGATGACTCGGTCAGCCAGGCCACTCCAGCTCCCTTGGCTAGTTGAGGGCTGACCCCACACGTCCTGGGAAAGTCCACTGTCTCTGCTATCACTGTGGAGACAGGACCTCCACTCTCTTTGTTTGAGGGTCCTGGGGGGCAGTGCTGGGTGTGCCCAGGGTGGGAATGCAGGCTTGATATGGGCCTGTGGGCCTGGTGAGGCCAGATCTTCCGATTTTTCAAATCTGAGAGACTTTCTGATTTTTAAAAGTACGATGCCAAACCAATAGGCCTGATTCAGGTCCTGGGCCACCTTTATCATAGCTGGCAGTTCCCTGCCCTGTCCTCGCCCTGGAGTTGGAGGTTTGCATGTCAGTTTCCCCCCCAGAGTGTGAGAGAGACTTCCTTCTGAGGTCTCTCCATCTTCTCAGCACCTTGCTCAGGGCCAGGCTCAAGATAGATGCTGTTGGAAATGGCAACTGATGGACCGAGACCGTGTGCCCTGTTTCTGCAGAGGTGATGCCTCTGCGGGGGGATGGAAATGCCTCACAGTGCACCCCCTATCTCTGTTCCACAGAATCAGGGAGTCCCAGTAAAGGGAAGTCTTACACGGGCCTGGGGAAGAAGTGTCGGCTGATGAAGACGGTGCAGACCATGAAGGGCCATGGAAACTATCAGAACTGCCCAGTCATGAGGCCGCACACCCCGCACTCAAGCTATGGCACCTACGTCACCCTGGCCCCCAAGGTCCTGGTGTTCCCCGTCTTTGTCCAGGTGAGCTGATGGCCGACCCCGAGGACTCCCTCTGGGGTAGGTGAGAGAGAGAGAGAGGGCCCTTCGCTCTGGGGCTCAGAGATGGTGTCTCGTTCCAGGACTGGGGGAAAGCCAAAAAGCTTCGGGGCTGGGGATTCTGGGGGTGACGCTAAGGGAGCAGACGCTTCCAGGAGGGGGAACAGGAGAGTGGAGGCAAGGAGGCTCAACATCAAGGGGGTCCGCCTCCACTCCCCTTTCTCCGGGCACACTGCAGGCACGCTGCAGTTGCCTGCTGTATCTCGCAGGGCCTGTGTGCTGAGGCTTCTTTTCCTGGCTCCTCTAGCGCTTTGTTGTTTGGAGACGATCAAGCGAGTGAGCCTCGAGGTCTGGCATCTTGTCTGGTCTCCTTGGTCTTAGCAGACACGTCTGGCCAGTACTAGCTGGTGGCCTGAGACTATTTAGATTTCCCTTCTCCTATTTTTTTCCTGTTTTCCTTCTCTTCCTCTCCATTTCCAAACCTTTATTTATTCTATCATCCAGGTATAACCCATGTGAGCATTTAGATATCTTTCCTGTGCATGTCATATTAAAAACCCCAAACAGATTATATTGTACATTTTCTATTCTGTTGCCTTTTTTTAAACAAGAATTGCAGCGTGAACATTTCCTACATCATTAAATATTCTCTGAGTCTGTGTTTTGTAGTGGTTGGACACCATTACATGGATGTTTCATATTTATTTAACCAGTCCTCTCTTCTATTCAGACACTTGTGTTATGTCTGCTCTTTTGTTATTGTAAATAACTCTGTGATGAAAATCCTCATGCGTGAATTGCCTCTCTGATTATTTTCCTTGGGAGAGATTCCTAGAAGTGAAACGACTGGGTCATCGGTCATGAACATCTTAAAGGCTCTTTATACATATTTTGACAAATTGCCTTCCAGAAAGACTCAGTTTATCCTCTCATCAGCAACCTAGAGGAGGCATGGCCCCAAGAGCTTCATTTCTGACCATGCCTGCCTTCTCTGCGCTCCCTGGCATCCTTCTGGGCCTGTCACTGGCTAGTGATTCTTGGAATTCACACTTTCTAGGATGCGTGCAGCGTGTCTCTGGCAGGTGACGTGCTTCTCCCCGGACAGCTCCGTAGGCAGGGTCTGCCCTTTGCTGTTCTTTCCATCTCTCCTCTTTCTTGGGATGTGACCCCAAAGGTTTTGGAATCCACAGGGCCTATTTTTCATTTTAAAATTTTTTACCAAAAAATTAAAATTAGTGTTAAGAAGTCACAAAAACTTTTGAGTTGTAAAATATATAAGCCAAAAATGGCATAACGCTTAAATGGAGAGTTTAATGAGTAATTATGAAGTAGATATCCACTAAGAAAAGGGCCTGGACGATTGCCACCACCCCAGAGGCCGTGTGTCTCTCTTCCTGATTATAATACCCTCCTCGCCCAGAGATGTACCCACTAGTCTGACTTTATGATACTCGTTTTCTTGCTTTTCTTTACTTTTACCACCTATATGTGCTTTCCTGTGCGTGCTAAGTTGCTTTAGTCATGTCTGACTCTGTGTGACTCTATGGAGGGTAGCCCACCAGGCTCCTCTGTCCATGGGATTTTCCAGGCAAGAATAGTAGAGTGGGTTGCTGTACCCTCCTCCAGGGAATCTGCCCAAGCGAAGGACTGAACCTGCGTCTCTTATGTTTCCTGGAATGGCAGGCGGGTTCTTTACCACTAAGAGTGGGAGTTGGGGCTCTGCAGTGGGTACGGGGCACGGTCATGGAGTGGGGTGAGAGGTTTGGGTGAGACTTGGTCCCTGGGAACTGACAGCAGAGAAGGAGTCAGTGAACTCAAGTGTGTTAATGAATGTGGAGTAGGGATTGACTTGGCCTTCAAAAGCGCTCAAGTGACCAAATCTGGCCTGAGGCTCTCAGGATACTGCCAGAGGTGCCCTGAGAGCCTGGGCCTGACATCATGAGTAGGACAGAGGAGGGAGTGTGGGGTCTGGGAGGGCCCGGGAGCTCACTGCAGTCAGGGAGCTGGGGGTGGGGTGGGGCGGGGAGGCCCGGCCATGTGGTCCGACTTCCTGCGGCAAGTGTGTGAAGGCTGCTGGGGAAGGTCGCAGCGGCAGTTCCGCCCAGGATGAGCGCCTCTGTCTTTCTGTTTCTGTCCATGTATGAGGGGGCGTGTGGGTTCTTGGGGCATGGGGGCAGGGCTGGCAGTCTTCTGCGGCTGGCTTTGGCAGGCTGCCTCCCCCTCGCCCCCACCCACCTTCTCCACCAGGCCTCTTTGAACAGTTGCCTTTGTTTACAGCCTTTAGATCTCTGTAACCCTGCCCGAACCCTCCTGTTGTCAGAGGAGCTGCTGCTGTACGAGGGGCGAAACAAGGCTTCCGAGGTAAGACCCGCGCCTTCCCCAGGTGAGGTTTCCGGTGGGCTTCACCAGCCATCTTCCAGGCCCCTACATTTCCCCTCTTCTTGATGGTCGCAGAATTGTACAGTCAGGGTAGAAAAGTCAGGTAGAAAAATCTTCCATGCTCTCCTTTACCAAATGGCTACCCAACTTTTCCTTAGATACATCCAGTGACGGGGAATTCACCACCTTTCAAAGCTATATAGTCGATCTTTGGCGGTCAGAAGGTTTTCCCAACCCCTAATGACATTCCACTGTTTACCCCAACTTCCTCTAAGGAGCAGAAGAGATGGCAGTTCACCCCAGCTGTAACGAATGACTTTATGGGTGAGAAGATTAAAGCTGTTAGCCAGAGAATTTTTAGAAGAGCATCAGTTACCCAGGTTCTCTGGGTGTGTATTAACCCAAACCACAAGTCCTCTTTTGAGGGATAAGTCTATGATCTCTCTATGGCTCTAGCTCTGCCAACAGAGGCCTGGGTGTGGAGGCCACGCCGCTCTTCCTGGGAGCTGGCCCCGGCGTATCTCTTACTGGGGGGATTTCACTCACCTCCGCAGTCCCCAGAGTTGGCCAGGTTCCGGCTCAGTCTTTGTGAGTTTAAGTCTACTTGGGAACAGAGGTTGGAACCCTGGGATCTGACTGGTTTCCTGAGAGCCTTGAAGAGAGAATGGGGGCTTGTTGCCAATCAGGCCCTGATTCAGAGCTGGGAGTGTGGTTTGGCAGAGTTGAGAGGCAGCTTTGGGTGGTGGAAAGATCAGGAAACTTGAAAGCAGAAAGATTATAGCCAGCTCTGTTTTGCTGCTGGCTCACTTATGACTTCTTCCTTCTTCCTCAGTCTTCCCATCTGAATAGTGGGTGTGTGTGTGTGTCTGAGGCAGCCATGGCAGAGTCTGAGGTTGGCTGATCTCGATGGGCATTTCAGCCTCAGCATTCTGGGACATTTTGTGTAGCTGCAGTGAAAGCAGGCTGCTGTCATTTTGTTTGTTCGACAAGCAGACCAGAACTCATATTTTCCAAATGAGCATTGTCTCTTTCAGGGGGATTTCCCTGGGGAGACCGCGGGCTTATTTCCACCACACTGGTTTCCACCACACATTTCTGGACCTCCTCTTCCGGAACTTTCTTAAGAACCTTGGCATAGCTTCTGAATTGTCTCCATGGGAGTAAAACTTCATCTGTTGAGGGGGATTTCAGTTCTAAGAACAGGAAGTCCTTTGGAGCTGTTCTTGGTGAGTAAGTGTGTAGTGGAGCTCAGTCAGGTAGCCGAAGGTCAGAAACTGAGGTGTGGCTACAAATTCACAAGACTCAGAAGAAGACAGTTAGAAGCGGCAGCCACCCTGGCGTACACCTGTATGTCCAAATGTGCTCTTTTGTTCCCTCGCTCACTCACCATTAAGCCTACAAACATTAAACACTTCTTGTATGGCCTTATGGTGTGTACATTTTCCATACTTGATCCCGGTTAACTCTTTTTTTCCCCTGAAATATTTAATTGTTAATCTGACTGTGCTGGGTCTTCATTGTGGCATTCAGGGTCTTTAGTTGCGGCTTGTTCCCTGAGCAGGGATCTAGTTCCCTGAGCAGGGATCGAACCCTGGGCCCCTTACATTGGGAGCATGGAGTCTTAGACACTGGTCTACCAGGGAAATCCTGATCCTGATTAATTCTTGCAGCTTCCTGAAGAGAGGAACATTTGACCCCAGTCAGTAGATGAAACTGAGGCTCCAGTGAGATTAACTAGCACCCAATGGGCTTCCCAGGGTGGCACTGGGGGTAAAGAACCTGCCTGCCAATGCAAGAGACGTGAGAGACATGGATTCGATCCCTGGGTCGGGAAGATCCCCTGGAGGAGGACATAGCAACCCACTCCAGTATTCTTGCCTGGAGAATCCCATGGACAGAGGAGCCTGGTGGGCTACAGTCCACGGGGTCGTTAAGTGTTGGACAGGACTGATGCGACTTAGCATGCATGCAAGCGTCTCAAGGCTCCAAAAAGATGGAGCCACAAGTAGCACTTGGGATCTCTCTGGCTCAGCAGTGCTTTCCAGGATCCCATGCTGCCTCTGGAGTGTTTGTTTAAAAACAAATTAACAAACAGAAGCTGAAGCCAGGGTCTGATGATAGCTACAGTGTATCCAAAAGTTCTTTGTCCAGTGGGTCTTTGGAGCCCTAGAACTAAGAGACCCCTTCTGAAGATTGAAAGAAGAGATTTGAAGACAAGTAAAAATAATACATTTCTTTTTCTTGAAATATGATAGGAAGCAAATATCTTGGTAGCCTGTCATGCTATTCAGGCCAAAAATATAAAGCAATTCAAGAGGAGTTTGGATAAGTTTGGAGAATCACAGCAAAGGCTGGGTTCTCAGAAGTCATCCATTCTAACTGCTTCCCTGGAACTTTCCAGCTGATTGTCTTCCATCCTGTTCTTGAGTCTGCAGAGGCAGCCCCTCTGGACAGTGGTTTTCTTACTAGAGAGTGCTAATTTGTCTCAAGTTCTCCCTGGTACTCAACAGAAATCTTACCTCATGGAATGTTCCTCCTTGGTTCTTTGTCTCCTCTCTTCTCTGGGCATGCTCCACGAGCCGATCCAACCCCACACCCTGAACTGCCCTCGTCACACCTGCTCCCAGAAGTCACAGACTTGACTAATGTGCCCTGAGACCAAACCAGCTTTTGGACACAGCCTTGTTTCTACATTCAAATACTGGTTATCGAGCATTCTGCAATGGAGCCAGGCCCTGTGTTGGAGGCTCCAGGAGCTCCGTGGGGCTCAGGGACACATCCTAACTTTACACGCTGACTCACTGAGTTTACCATTAACTCAGGCACCAAGATCTTTTCTGCCAACCTGCCCTTAGGTAAGATTGCTGGGAGGAAGCTTGGTTAGGACCACATGGGATTAGTCATCCTTTAAGTTGCAAGGATTTCCTAACCAAACAGGCCCTCAACTCTTGACCCTTTTGGAAAACAGAAGTGTCCTTGGAGCAAGTGTGAGGAGCCACTTGGCGGCCCCCAAGGCCAGTGGGAGGCAGCCGGTCACTGGGCTGTGGAGATGGATGTCACCGCCCTGTGGGCTGCCGTGACTTCTCGTGAGATGCTGGTAAGGTGGGAGAGGGGCCCACCTGCCCTCCCTGGGCACGCTGGCCTCTCTGCCCTGCCTCCCACCGTGCACCAGCCCTGTCCTTTCCCTGACCTGACTTTTGGGGAAATTCTTCATTCAGGCCTTAATCACTTCCTGTCTAGACCACATTCTCAGCTCTGGGAATCGGGGCCAGAGCAGCGGCCTGGGTCTTTTCTCACCTTGCTAGTAGCTCTTCCCAAGTGCCCTCCAGCTGGCTCTCATGGGCTGGGGCTGTTTTTTGGGGGTTTTTTTGACTTTTAAGGCTCCTCACAGGCTGTCTCCTCTGACCCCTCCCCTGCCAGCTTCCCTGTGGGTCCGGAGGCTTCCAGATTTCCACTGAGTCGGTCAGGGGAGCCTGAGGGGTTTGCCTTGTGCTTGCCTAGTGCAGAGCCTTTCTCTTTTCCACTGCTTGGATGCTGAAGTCTTCTCAGGAACCAACACCTAAAATCCTTCTGAACTCTGGCTCATGTTCGTCTCCTCTCTTGACCTGATGCTCTTGTCTCCGTTGCCCCTCTCTCTGGGTCCCAGCTCGGATTCTTTCACATTCAGAGATGGGACAGCTGTAGGCATGTTGCTGCCTCCCCACACTGTGAGAGCTCTGGGGTCAGCCAGACCTGGGCACTGGTCCGTCCCTGGCTGTGTGGCCTCGGACAGGTCACTTAACCTCTCGGAGCTACAGGGTCCTCCTCTATCCATGAGGGCAATGATATTGTTTACAAGTGAGGATCCACCGAGCAGAAAGTAAGTGCTCAATAAATGGAGACTTCTGTGGGCCATGTTGGGTCAGGGCTGTGATGGGAAGGGGGTTGGAGAGAGTCCCCACCAGGATCCTTTCCAGCCCAGTGCTCAGGAGCCCTCATGTTCGGTCCCCGTCGGAGAAGCCAGAGCCCCCGGGGAGCCTCCTGCTCAAGGGTGCCCTCTGTTGTCTCTGTGTGCCAAGTCATCCTAAGAAAAACACGTGTTTTTAAATTACAAAAGTAACAGATTCTCATTGCCAAATAATGCAAATCAAACAAATGTATAAAGTAAAATCCTCCTCCCCACAGTGAAGACTGTGATGAGTATCTTAGACATGAAAATATGTAGAAATATAGACAGACTTATGGGGCTTCCCTGGGGGTCAGTGATTAAGAATCCACCTTCCAGTGCAGGCAACGTGGGTTCCATCTGTGGTCAGGGAACTAAGATCCCACATGCTGCTGAGCAGCTAAGCCCATGGGCCACAACTACTGAGCCCAAATGATGCAATGAAGGCCCCTCATGTCACAACTAAGGCCCAGCCCAGCCCAATAAATAATTTTCAAAAATATAGACAGATTTACAGTTCTGCTTTACAAATTTGGATTATATGCTAGGTATGTTTGCCATTGCAGTATTCTGATTTATGACAGACAGATTTCCATTTCTGTCCACATAGCTCTATTTTATTCTTTTAATACTTGCAGAAAATTCTACCATATGAAGGTAGCATCATTGAGTTTATTCATCTTCTCTTAATGGGCGTTTATGTTCTTTTTTTTTCATTACAAAAATGCTGCTGAGAACGTCCCTACGTGTTCACATTTATATGTCCTTGTAAGAATTCCTATAGACTAGAGTCTTAGAGGTGGAGTTGCTAGGTCATCTCCAACAGTCTGACAGCTAAATGGCAACATGTTGACCATCTAAACTCAAGCAACAAGCCAGCGCACACTCACTGTGGCCCTTCTGTAGTGCGTGCCGACCCTCTGGCGGACTCTTCCTACTCCAGATGATGTGAAATGTCAGATTTTGATACCTCAAAGGGAAGTCCACATAATTAATAATATTTTGTTTTCTTCAGAGAATCTAAAATAGGATTTTTTATTGCTTTTGACTAAAGGCCACTGCAGGATTTGCAAAACAAAGCTCACTGTAATCTTTACTGGCATTAGAGGATCAAGTGGATTTTTTTTAGCATAAAAATATGTGGAGCATGCCTGGTGGTTTACCTATAATGTCTAAAAATATCTTTCTCCTTTATTTTTGGAGCAGCTAGTGCATCAAAGAGATAAAAGTTCTGTGCATGTCTGTATTGGAGCATAAGTAACTGACTTTTTCTTGAAGTGATTGTGCATAGATGCGGTTGAAATTATCTGCAAGGAACTTGCTAAGAACATGCACATGGCATGATGCTTCAATTCATAGTCTACACAGAGCTTGTGAAAGAAGCCTGTAGGGAGCCCGGCAGGGACTTTCCCCTGTTTGCATGGTTTTCTCAGATGAGAAAACCGAGGCTGAAGGGATTTGGGGACTTCACCAAGTTTGCACGGCTACTTAGTGGGACAGGAGCCTCAACTTCTGACTCCCAGTCCAGTGCTCTTTCAGCCAGACACTTAGAGGAGGATGCATACGAATGTGGTACCTCCTGCAGCTCAAGGTGGCTCCAAGCCAAGGGCCTGGGTCTGGAGATTGCAGAGGCATTTGGTCAGGAAGGTGGGCCTGTGAGGTGTCTGGCTGTTGAGAGACTTGTTGTTATTCAGTTACTCAGTCATGCCTGAACCTTTGCGACCCCATGGACTGCAGCATGCCAGGCTCCCCTGTCCTTCACTATCTCCTGGAGTTTGCGCAAACTCATGTCCATTGAGTCAGTGATGCCATCCAACCATCTCATCCTTTTTTGCTCCCTTCTCCTCCTGCCCTCAATCTTTCTCAGCATCAGGGTCTTTTCCAGTGAGTTGGCTCTTTGCATCAGGCCAAAGTATTGGAGCCTCAGCTTCAACATCAGTCCTTCCAATGAATATTCAGAGTTGATTTCCTTTAGGATTGACTGGTTTGATCTCCTTGCTGTCCAAGGGACTCTCAGGAGTCTTCTCTAGCACCATAGTTTGAAAGCATCAATTCTTCGGTGCTTAGCCTTCTTTATGGTCCAACTCTCACATCCATACATGACCAATAGAAAAACCATAGCTTTGACTAGACAGACCTTTGTCAGTAAAGCAGTGTCTCTGCTTTTTAATATGCTGTGTTGGTTTGTCATAGCTTTCCTTCCCAGGAGCAAGTGTCTTTGAATTTCATGGCTGCAGTCACCATCCGTGGTGATTTTGGAGCCCAAGGAAATCTGTCACTGTTTTCACTTTTCCCCATCCATTTGCTACGTTGACAGGCTAGCAGAGGTCATCAGGCCTGGAGGTCGAGGATGAAGGCTGACTTTTATTCTGTTAGTTTTTCCCACTGTGAAGAGCAGGCAGAAGGGCAGGTCTCTGCCCTTGGCTGAGGCCATGCTGAGCATCTGCTCCTGGTTCTGCCCAAGATGACAGAGACACAGGATGATGGCACCTTGTTCCCTGGCCCTCCAGGGAAGCCTGTGGCTCTGGCTTCTGGGACTGTGGGGCAGCCGGCTCTGTTTGCTGTCTCCCCGTGCAGGTGACGCTGTTTGCCTACTCAGACCTGCTGCTCTTCACCAAGGAGGATGAGCCGGGCCGCTGCAACGTCCTAAGGAACCCCCTCTACCTCCAGAGCGTGAAGCTGCAGGAAGGTGAGTGTTTGCCCGAGATACCCTGGACTGCCTCCACTCTCGCCCTGAGTCCTCCTCCTGGTCTGGGCAGCACGGATGGGATGTGTGGTCAGGCCCCGCCTGTGGATTTGGCTCTCAGTCACTGGTGTTCCAGTCTGGGCTAGCAGTCCCTGCTGTACACCCTGAACTTTCCAGGGAGATTTCTGCTCCAGCGAGGTTTTGGAAAGGCTCGGGAGTGGAGTGGGCAGAGTGTTGGGTTCAAACAGACTTCTGTTCCAATCTTGGCCCGGCCCCTCGCTAGCTGTGTCACCTCAGGCAAGTCCTTGGACCTCTCTGAGCCTGTTTCCTCCTATGCAGGTGAGGATGCCTGTAGTATCTCAGAAGGTTGCGGTGGAGGTTAGATTAAATTTGGTTGTTTATGCAAAGTGACTGGCTCACACCGCGCACCCAGGCAAAGCTCATGGCTCCCAACTCATCACACACATCCAGGACAGGAGACCATTGCTGCTTCCCCCAGCCACATGGCCCAGGCCAGAGCCCGGGATGCTGGCGCAAGGGCTGGCCGCTGGCAAGCAGGAGCACGTGGGAGCATGGAGCGAGTCTCTACCCGAACTTGCCACGGTTGCCCTGCCCTCCACTCGGGAACGGGAAACCAGCGGGAGTATCTGCTGAGTGGTTTGGTTTGGCGCCCGAGGTCTCTGCTGAAAGGGGCTCGGTTTCCTCTCCCAGGTTATGAAAACAACACCAGACCTGTTTGAGCACGGGTGGCAGGGGCAGGGAGGAAAACATTACCCAGCGAAAGAATTCTGTTTTGACGGCTTGTGCTCCAGGAAAACTTCCTGCCTGTTTGCAAACCCGGCCTGCGTGCTCGGTACCCCCATGGCTCTTCCTCCTTAGAAACCCAGGCCGTGTGAGAACCTCCACTCTTGCAGCCCCACAGGAAGTCACTTACAACTTCTCCTTCTCTGCCTCTGGCTTCCTCCTGCCCACAGAGCAGGGTGACCACCGAGGGGAAAAAGCAAGTCACCTCGCTGGGGGCCGAGGCGCTCCTGTGGGGTGGGCTGGGCCTGACCAAGGTCATGGTGAGGAGCAGCCGTCTGAGCAAGTCCAGCTCAGATCCTGAGGTTCCAGGGAGCTCCCAAGTGCCTGTGGGAGGGGAGCGACTCTGCCCTTGACTTTTCTGCTGCCCGCCCCCCCGACTCTGTCCCCTGCACACCCATTCCCATGTCCCTTCCACTCTTTGGACACACATGCACTCACATGCCTGCCCACCCCTGGCTCACACAATATAGGACCCTGTCAGATTTGAGGGGTGCTGGTGGGAGGCTGTGCTTGGTAATACACACTGATTGATGATAAGAACCAAAGTGAAAAGTGTGTTAGTCGCTCAGTCGTGTCTGATTCTTTGTGACACTATGGACTGTAGCCCACTAGGCTTCTCTGTCCATAGGATTCTCCAGGTAAGAATACTGGAGTGGGTAGCCATTCCCTTCTCCAAGAGATCTTCTCGACCCAGGGACTGAACCCAGGTCTCCAGCATCGCAGGCGGATTCTTTACCATCTGAGCCATCTCTTGTTCTGTTGTGTTCACCACACACGTGTGGGGCCTGCAAGCCCAGGACCCTGGTCTGCTCAGCCTCTTACTATAAGGAGGGAGGGAAAAGAAGAGTTACAAACTGGCTGGGCATTGGGTGGGGGTTGGGAGCCATCAGGCAGAGGAAGAATTGAGGATCATTTCTGGGAGGGGAGGGTCCTAGACTCCACATTGCTGCTGACCTGGGGAACAGCGTCAGCTGCTCCTTTCTCCCTTTTCTGGGCTGCAGTTTCTCTATCAGTAGCCAGGGTTGGAACACAGTCCTTCATGTTCCCTCCCAGCCCTGATATGCCCACACGGACCTGAGATTGCTGTGAGAAGATGGAAAGCGCCCATTCATCTGGCCTCCACTTCTGGCCTGGGGGGTGGGTGGTTTGGGGAGATGGGGTAGGTGGAGTCTACTGAGAACTGGTTGAATCTTCCCCTGCTGGAGGCCACAACCCCAGGCTTGAAGGGAGAGGCAGGGTGAGCGCCATCTGCCACTGGGTGGCAGCTGGCCAGGGTGAGTGGTGTGAGGCCTTGGGGTGTTGTGGAGAAACCTCCCCTATGCTAAGTCACCTGTGCAGTCATGGCCTCCCGGAGCTGGAGACTGGGGGTGGCCACAGCCAGCCGTGCTCAGAAGAGATGCCCACAGCCACTGGAGCTTATTGGGTTGTTGTATGAGGGGTGTTCATGTGCCTGTCCTGGCTTGCCTGCCAGATGTTCTGGTGTAAACCGTCTCACCTTTCTCCAGCAGTGTCGGTCAGCAAATATAGCAAGCATGGCTTTCCATGGAACCCAGGAACTGCTGGGAGCAAAGAGAATGGCCCAAAAACAGTGAGCCCTCAAGGTGCACGTTCCAACGCTTAGATCACTTTAGATTTCTTTCCAGGCATTTGTGGAGCTCTCGCCTGCTCCCCTGCCCCCACTCCCTGAGACAGCCTTGTGGATCCTGGGGTTGGAGAGTCCAGCGATCCCTTCTCCAGCCGTTGGAGTTGGAGCCGCTGGGCCCAGTGTCCTGAGTCCTGGCGTCCACACTCCTGCCTTCCTCCTCCACGCCCCCAGAGACTCGCTGCAGCAACGGGGCTGGCTTTTAGGAGATGTATCTGGGGCCTCAGCTGGAGCCTCTCTTGGCAGAATGGTGTCCGATTAACATTGCTGATGACTCCTAAGGTTTCTTGTCTCTTTCAAATCGACATGTGTGGGGAGTTCAGTTTGGGGCAGAGAAGATGGTAAACACAGAACACACCCAGCCTTTCCTGTGGGCTGGGGCTGGCGAGGGCCGTTCCCTGGCACAGGAGAGTCTGCCCCACCCAGGGAACAAGGACTCTCCATGTGACGTGTCCGGAGGGTGCTTGGCTCCGCTGGCCAAGCCCACTCCCAGGGCCGGGCCCAGGCACGGAACATCGTGGGTGCCCAGTGAACGTTTGTTGGGTGAATGAATGAAGGTCCGAAGGGCAATGGGAAGCGAGGCCTGGGTTTGGGGGCCGGGGTGCACGCCTCCCTCACTTCCGGCTGGTGACCACTTAAACCTTGCCCCGCCTCCTCCTGCCCAGCTTCTCCCAAGCTTCAGCCGGGGCTGAAAGGCAGTGTAATGGGAACAGGCGGAGAGCTGGTGCTAACAATCGGGACATCTCCGGTCAGCCGGGACCCATTGTGGTCTCTTCCTGCCTCTGCCGCCCACTGGCTTTGCTGTTCTTTGTGTTTCTGCCTCCCAGGCGGCCCGCATCCCGCCCACAGTGTGTCTTCCTGACCTGCCCTGGTCTCTCAGGATGGCCTGGAAATGTCCAGCTGGTTCTTGGGTTCCCCAACCTCCCTGAGGAGCCCAGGCGCCGCATCTTGGAGCCTCAGCTGCTTGGGTCCTGGCTGCGGGAGTGCTCGGAGTTAAATTTAGACGGTTGACATTTTCTGAGCATCTGCTCAGAGCCCCGCTCAGTGCTGGCCGCCAGGGTAATAGCAGAGACAGAAACATAGTCCCACTTAAGGAGCCCCTGGCCTGGTGAAATGACAGATGAGTAAACCGGGAGAGGGACAGAGTGTGACCTCGTGGTCAGAACATGGGCTTTGGAGGCAGGTGGTCCTCGGTTCAAGTCTCAGCTCTGCCGTTTGCCCACTACTTGCCTTCTGCAAGGTGTTTTGCTTCCCCGGGCCTCAGTTTCTGCATCTGGAAAATGGAAACAACAGCCCTCCTGTCCTGTCTCACGGGTGGAGAGTACTTGGTAACTGGTTGATTTGGGATCTAAGGCCAGGCTTGAGAGGGCTCTGAGAAAGTGCCAGAGGGGTCAGACCTGGACCAGGAAGCCAGTTCTGGGCTCCCCTAGCCCATGATCAAGGATTGCCCTTGCATAGCCCATTCCCTTTTAGCTCAGTCAGTAAAGAGTCTGCCTGCAGTGTAGGAGATACAGAAGTCATGGGTTTGATCCCTGGGTCGGGAAGATCCCCTGGAGAAGGAAATAGCAACCGACTCCAGTATTCTTGCCTGGAGAATCCCATGGACAGAAGAGCCTGGCAAGCTACATTCCATGTGATCTCAAGAGTCAGACGCGTCTTAGCGACTAAACCACTACCTAACCAGCCCAAGGTCCACGGCCCCACATTCCTTGGTGGGGTTCACTCAGAAACCAAGTGGCTCCTTGTTAAACTTCAAAATGGTGCAAGTGGTTGGAGTGTTGGATGGAAGGCCCAAATGAGTGCTGCCCCATGTCCCCTTTCCTTTACACTCGCCCCGTTTCCATACTCTGGAAAGTCCAGAGCCCAGTCCTGGGTTCTGGAAGGGTCTACTGGTGGGGCTGAGGTTTCTCTCCTGGCTCAGCCACCCTGTAGCCTCCCCTTTCTGCAGCTGCAGCTCCTTACAGGCAGCCCTGGGTTCTGAGTCTTGCTGTCCTTATGTGAGGCTCTGAGCCATGCTGTATGCTGCCACCATCCCGTCCTTCTCCCGGAGCACTGCCAGCACAAGGCCATGACACGGAGCGGATGTCAGTGAGGGTCTGCAGTAATGTGGGGGTGCGGTGCGGGGATGGGGGTGTTGAAGCACAGAGAAGTTTCAAGGAAATCCGTCAGTGATCCCTTGCCACTGGGCATATATGTCCTAGGTCATATCCCTGCGACCTTGGCCTCCTGTCTCCCCGAGGCTCCCAGCATGCTGGCTTTCCCCTCCCTTCTAGAACCTTCTCTTCCCTCACCACCAGCTTCTAAAACCCAAATTTCTGTTATTTACTTACACAGATCTTTTTGTTTCTCCCTTGGCACTAAAGTCTGCTTCTGAAAAGTCAAGGAAACATCCTGGTTGTTTTCTTAAACAAAAGGAACCACCTCCCCTTGTCTCCACCCTCAGCAATGCAAGTAACTGGCAGAAGCTTTGAAATTAGAGGTTTCTTCAACATGATTGACTTCTTATGCAGGGTTCCCCTCCCCCCACCAGCCCATCTCTGGGTGGGGAGAAGCAGAAGGATTTATTCTAAGTCCACAGCAAACCCCCATTTACTTAGGAGCTATTTTTATCTGACTCTGGCTGGCATCCCTGACCTTAGGGATAGACTTGCCCAGGAAACTGCCCATATACTTGCTCCAAGAGGGCCTGGCCTCCACCCACATGAGGGCCTCATTTACTACTTTTCTTAGGAATAGAAAAGTTTTTTCTCTTTTTTAGGAAAAAAAAGTCTCTGTTTTTTCCTCGCCACTTTTACTTTGCAACACATTTTGGTTTTGGGTTTCTTGGGTTTTTTTTTTGATAATTTCTGTGATTCAAGTGTATGTTGAGGGTTCTGCTTTGAGCCTAGCACTGGTTCTGCTTCCTCAAGGAGACAAGGGGCTGGGCCAGGCCTACGTGGTGAGCATTTGAGAGGTGGCTGTGCAGTGGTTCAGAGTGTGGGCTCTGTGGCCAGGCTTCCCGGGTATAAATCTTGGTTCTTCCTCCTTCTACCTGAGACGTGTTACTCATCCCCTCTGCCTCAGTTTTCTCACATGAATCATGGGTGAGCATACCCCCTGCCTCACAGGGATTGCCATGAAGGTCCAGTTTATGCACATGAAACTTTTGGCACCATGGTTGGCACCGAGCACTGGGTATGCTAAAGCTCTGTGGCAATTTAAGTGTTTGCTGTTGTATGTGCTGTGTGGTTATTTCCCTCAAAAAGGACAACCTGCCTGGTGAGATCAAATGCTTGAAATACTGAAAGTTGCTAACCACCCCTGGCCTGTGCTCAGATGAGTGGTCCGTGGGGAGGGCTGCCAGGTTCTGCGGAGCAACCTGCAGTGGTCAGGGAAGGCAGCCTGGAGGAGGAGGCAGAGCTTACTTACCCTGGTGATCCCTTGAGCACAGCTGGTGCTTCTCCATCCCCATGCCTTTGCTCATGCTGTTCCCACCTTCCGGAGTGCCATTTCTTCCCATTTTGAGCTCAAGCTCGAAAGGGTCCTCCTCCAGGAAGCCTTCCCCGACACCTGGGGCTCATCTCCTGGCTCTTGTGTTTCTAAAGCACGCAGACCACATCACCTTCTGCCCTAGGGTGGGTATTCCGTCTCAGCTGCTCTGCTGGAGAAGGGGCAAGCAGCCGACAGGCCTCCCAACTGTGGCCCCGGTGGAGAGGGTTTGTTGAGTGGTTGAGTGTTGGATTCGAGACCTAGGAAAACACACTGAGGGGTTGGGCCAGGGCTGGGAAGCCATCCCTAGGCTCCACCTAGCCTGTGATTAGGGATTCCCCTCACCCCACCGCACAGTCCACATAGTCCATGCATTCCTTGGTGGCTCCTTGTGGCATTTCAAAATGACAAAGGCAGTGTGCTGCCTCCGTGTCTCTCATCACCAGGGGCATGGTGAGAAAGATGCCTCCTGGGGTGGCCGACAGCCCCCTGCACCCCGCGCTTGGCGTCCAGAGGCTGCTTCTGGCTACCTCTCATGGAGGGAGAGCTCAGCACTCCTTGGGTCAGGCTGACCTGCGGGCAGAGGCCTCACAGCTGTACCTCAGCCTAGTTAGTGATCAAGTGGGCTTTCCTCCTAAGATTTCCCTGCCCCGAGAGCCTGCCCCCTCTTCCTCTTTTTACAGGAAGTACCACACACAGCCCTCTGAGTGAGAGAGCTGGTGGTGCTCAAGCAAACAGTTGAGACTCTGTAGCCAATTCTGATGCAAGTCCTCCTTTTTATTCCCTCAAAGGTTCTTCAGAAGACCTGAAATTCTGTGTGCTGTATCTCGCAGAGGTGAGTCCTTTCCCCTGAGTTTGAGGAGAGGCATCTGTGCCCCGGGGCTGGAAGGAAGATGTTGGGCTGGGTTCCAGTGCTGGCTTCTGAGGCTGTCTCCACACCTGCTCCTGCAGTGGTTCTGGGCAGGTCCACAGTGGCGGTGCCCTGCTCTGTGCAATGGGACAGAGTGCTCTGCCCCGGTGTCTCTTACCTCTGTGTAGAAGAGCAGTGAACATGAAAATGCTTAAAGGGGAAAGAAGGACGCTGTGGTCTCCTGCTCAGGACTTCCTGGTCTCCAGTCCCTGTAAGGGTCACAATGAGGATGTGGCCTGTCAAGTCGGGCATCGCCCTATTCATGGTGGCTAAAGAATCTGCCTGCAATGCAGGAGACCTGGGTTCTATCCTTGGGTCGGAAAGATCCCCTACAGAAGGCAATGACTACCCACTCCAGGATTCTTGCCTGGGAAATCCCATGGACAGAGGAGCCTGGTGGGCTACAGTCCATGGGGTCACAAAGAGTTGGACATGACTGAGCGACTAACAACAACAGTCTTCTAGAGAGGGCCCTGATTCCCGTTCCCACCTCTTTCCTCCTCTCTTTCTGGAAGGTACCACCTACATCCCCCTCCTGCAGGGTCTTATCAATGTTTTTAACAGGCTTGAAGGTAACTGTACCTTTACCTGGGCCAGAGAATACACGTGGAAGAAACCATCCAGCGTCTGAATTTGGGCTGGAGTGACACTCACTCAGTGGGTTGGATGCTCCTCCCTTCCTCAGGCTGGTTATCCCAGTCCCATCGGAAGCTCAGCTGGACAGTGCAGTTTGCTGAGCTAACTGGAGGCAAACAGCTTATTGCTTGATGTGTTTTGGGAGATGAAATATCATTTATTGTTGTAGTTCAGTCACTCAGTTGTGTCTGACTCTTTGTGACCCCCATGGACTGCAGCCCGCTAGGCTTCCCTGTCCTTCACCATCTCCCGGAGTTTACTCAAACTCATGTCCATTGAGTTGATGATGCCATCCAACCATCTGATCCTCTGTTGCCCTCTTCTCCTCCTTCAGTCTTTCCCAGCATCAGGCTCTTTTTCAGTGAGTAAGCTGTTCACATCAGGTGGCCAAAAATATCATTACACAGGGCTTTAATCAAAGGAGGGCTTGGTGATGGAAAAACAGAACTACTGAGCCATACAAATTTTTTTCAATTTTCAGCAAATTTTCTTACTCCAGCCTCATACCTCTGTTCATATGAGTCTGCTACTAGTTCCAAGCAGGGATTTGTTAGACCCATTCCTTCCCTCTGCTTCTGTTTGTCTGTCTTACCCAATAACAGCCCTGGGAAACTGTCCGTCTTGTGGGAGAGTGTGCACTGACCACACATTATGGGTGAGGCCTAGTCTGCACCAGCTGGCCGAGAGGAGTACACCCTTTTGAGAAGGAATATGCATGTTGTTTGTGATTGGAAGATCATTCCTTCAGTTCCAGGCATGTCCCTTTAGATGACCAGGCCCCTGAGTTTAAGACAGTTGATGAGATGTTAGCTTCAGGGGACAGCAGGAAGTCTAAAAGGCAGTGGACATTGTTGAGCTCAGCTGGGGACCCCGGCAGCCTGGGATGGCCATTTGAGGTCTGAAAAGGCATCAGTATCCTCCTGTGTCAGCGTATCCCCAACGAGCACAGGAAGTAGCTGGTGGAGACACTTCAGGGCTGGCTTGAGCTCGTTTGGCATGGAGCTGAGCGAGGAGCCTAGGAGAGGCTGGAAGGCAGGCTGGGAAGCGTCAGAGCTTTTGCCTTTCCAGCCTCACCCATCTGGATTCCAGTTCTCTCCAGCGGGGCCTGAAATGAGGCTCCCAGATCTTTAATGCCAAGAGAGCTATTTCTGCCAGGCTGGGGTTATTTTTCCCAGAGAAAAGCACTTCTGCTCCTTGGTTTCCAGGGAGCTGTGACCTCCTAGCCCTCCAAAGACTGATGAAGGCATATTGATCTGGGGCCTTTTATTTCAGTTAAGTGTCAGGTGATCCGACCCCAGGGGCTGGAGGATTGAAGCTCACAGGCAGCCAGAAGCCTCTCTTCTCTTAATGGGCTGCTCTTTACAAGAGGCATGTCTGTAACACATGGAAGACAAGATCCCTGCCTGCCCTGCAGCCTGGAACAGGCCTGCCAGCAGTGGTTTTGAAACCCACGGAGAACTCCAGACTCATGTCTTAGTTGGCCTTTCCAGCAAGTGGTTTTTCTCTTTGTTTCCTAACACGCAGGTGGTGTCCAGAGAAGAAACCAGGGCAAGAGAGTCAGGATTTTAGGGACGGTTTTCTAGTCTGCATTAAGAGAGCCAACTGCCTGGGGAGGGCGGGGGTCGGGGGCGGCTGCTCTGATTGTTCCCCAGCAGTAGGTCCTGGTTAGTTATCAAGTGGCTTGGATTGTCCTGAGCAGTCCTCAGCCCTGGGACCTTAATTTCCTTGGACAGGTGTCCCTCAGCTCCTACAAATCCTTGAGACAGATGCAGCCTACGACTGGCTATACCAGGGGCATGGGGTCAAAGGCCACTTGGGTTAGGGACTATCTGCAGAGAATTTGACCCTGGCTCCATTAATTTAAGAGTCTGCACTTTGGGGTTAGGAAAACCTAGACTAGAATCTTGACCGTACCATTTCCTAACTGAGTGATCTGAGCAAGTCATGTACTCATCTCTAAAACGAGGTTGATGAGGCCTACCTTAAAGGGTTGTTGCAATGATTAAAAGAGATTCAATAAGATACTGTGTCCAAGGCACTTAGCACGGAACCTGCCACATGGTGAGTACTCAATAAATGGTAGCTGTTATTCCTGTTAGCATCATAACAGGGGGCGAGCTTTTCATATTCATTTACTCTCCATTAGCGACACTGCCAATGATTTATCGATCCCCTAAAATAAAAACTAAGAGGAGTATCTCACATTCTTTGTAATGTACATATACTGTTAAATAAAGGAGGCAAGATTGCAGGTTCTGGAGGAGGCAGAAGACAGACTCTGAATCCCTCCTCTCCCAACACTTCTTGGGGCTGCTGACTTAACCTCTTTGAGCCTGAGTTTTCTCATCTAAAAGGTGGTAACAGCTGTGTTTTTCCTTCCTCCCTATGTCATAGGGTCACTGGGAGAATTGAATTAAGTAAGAGAACATCTGTCACAGCAAGTGAACAAACGTAAATTGTAGTAGAAGATGTTTTTGTTTTTATAAGGATAATATTAATTCAGGAACAAGGAGGTTGAGGCAAGATGGAGTTTTAAAGAAGGAAGACAAGACGAGCCGGGTTTCTAGTTGGATTTGGGAATGCTCAAAAGAATCCACCTGCCAATGCAGGAGACACAAGAGAAGTCCAGTCCTGGGTCAGGAAGATCCCCTGGGTACCTACTCCTGTATTTTTGCCTGGAGAATTCCATGGACAGAGGAGCCTGGTGGGCTACAGTCTATAGGTTGCAAAGAGTTGGACACGACTGAACACACACACACATGCACACACACATACACACACACATATGTTTGAATGCAGAGGTCTGGCCCCAGTGTTGTCGCATCTGGAGAGAGTTTAGCTCACCAGCCATTGATAAAGGAGGCCCTGCCTCCAAGTGAGTTTCCTGAGGATGGTTTCAGGGCAGCTTGCAACCTTGACCTTGGAGCCTGATATTTGAGGATACAGTGTATATGAGTGTTCAGACTGATGAGTCAGGTCACAGAGTGGACCAAGAGAGACCCAGGCAGGCAGTGGGGGCCCCTGATTTAGGCAGATGGGAATTCAGCCTTCCTGGAGGGGGCTGGCTCCAGGCTCTCCCTCTCGTCCAGGCCAGCCTCCCAAACTCCAGGCAGCACTTAGGAGGCTTGGGAGCTAGGGCCTCCCCAGAATGTGTGAGCATCTAAGACAGCCAACCCCCAACCCCTAACTGGCCTAGGTTTAGGTTCTTGGGGCCTCAGACACCTTCTTAAGATATGGATGGTAAGGTGCTTTTTAAAATTGATAATTAGATAAAGGGAATTATTATTAAGGTAGAATCTGCTTCAGAACAGAAAGAGCCAGGGAAGTTGGGGCTCAGGGAGTTGAAAGGATTTATTAAAACCCAAATAGCTAGATAGAGAAAGGCCTTGGGAGGCTTGTGTGCGCTAGGTCACTTCAGTCGTGTCCCGACTCTGTGCGACCCCATGGACTGTAGCCCACCAGGCTCCTTTGTCCATGGGATTCTCCAGGCAAGAATACTGGAGTCGGTTGCCATGCCTTCCTCCAGGGGTTCAGGCCAGGGCCAAATTTGCGGCCTTTCCACACTGACAGCCTTTCCAAGTGAGAAGGGACCATAGTCCCTGCCCTGCCCCTGCCCTCACTGGGTGAATGTGACAAGACGGGGAGCAGATGGCTCTCTGATCAGCTCCTGCCCCACCTGGCTTCTCTCTGGGGCATCTTGGGGTGCGTCCTTTCTTGCAGTGGGCTGGGGGTTCTGGCAAGTGGAAGTCGGTTATTAAGTGGTAGAATTGCCTCACCACATCCACTCAGTTCCCTGAAACCAAGAGGTGGGGCTTTCTTTCCGCTCTCCTCTGATGCTTTTAGGAAGAGCAACTCTGAGCACTTTTGGGCTGGCACCCTGGGAATACTTAGTTTGGGAGGTGGCCCTTACCTGAAGGGTGGTATCCCTGAGGGCTGCGTCAGATAGCAGGGGAGAAAACATGCTCAAATGGTACCCCGTGAGGCTGATAACCATCCCAGCTCAGAGCCTTGGCACTTGCTGTTCCTTCTGCCTGGAACGGTTTCTCCCTAGCACTTTCCTTGGCAGCTGTTTCTCATTCAGCCTTGGCTAGGTGCTGCCCCTCCAGAAAGGCTGGCTCTGGCTATTGGGCTCAGATAGGACCTCTCCCTTTTGGCCTTTCCACAGTTTGTAATTACATTGCTTAATTGTTTCTTGTCTCTGCCCCCATCCTAAGGGCAAGAACTCAGCCTCTCTTATTTCCTTCTTCACCCCCAGGGGCCTAGCACAGTCCTTGACACAAAACAGGTGCTCAATAAATATTTCTTAAACAAATGAAGTACCAATAACGAAGATAGCTGCTGTTTGTTGAAAGTGTTAGTCGCTCAGTCGTGTCTGACTCTTAGTGACCCCATGGACTGCAGCCTGCTAGGCTCCTCTGTCCATGGAATTCTCCAGGCAAGAATACTGGAGCGGGTAGCCATTCCCTTCTCCAGGGGATCCTCCCAGGCCAGGGATCGAACCCAGGTCTCCTGCATTGCAGGCAGATTCTTTACCATCTGAGCCACTAGAGAAGCTATTTGTTGAGGCCTGGGTTATTGCTTGCCCTCCTGATAGCTCTGAGAGGTAGGTGACATCATGGTCATTCCCATCTTACAGATTTCTCTGAGGTCGACAACTAGGAAGCAGCAAAGCTGAGATTCAAACCAGTCCTATCCAACTGCAAAACAAGGAAGGACTGCATAGAATTCTACACTGTCCTTTTCTCTGTTCTGAGCCATCCAGCTCACACCCTTAGCTCCCTGGATGAGTTCATCAAATCGCAGCCCTCTGCGGTTATAATCAAATTCCAGCGGAGACAGAAAGAGCTCGCCACTCCCTGCGCAGAGCGTCCTGGAGAGGATGATAACGCGGGGCATGTTGTTCCTCCCCTCCCCACCCCCAGCATGTTCTGGCTCCTTCGGGGCTGACTCCCTGGGTCCCCGCAGTTCCCTGGTGCCTGTGCCAAGGCTGGCCTGGATTTGACCTCATTCCAAGAGTCTTCAGGGAGCCAGAGCTCACTGAGGCCTTGACTGGCCAAGCACTATGCTAGGCCTGGATGAAAAAGGCCTTCCTAGAAGGGGTTTCGGGTCTAGTTGGGGAGATGAGATTGCAGCACTTAACAAGGTTAAATAGCAAAGCGAGATTTAAATGGCAGCAGTGCCAGAAGCTTGCACTCAACTGAGCTGAACAGTCATTGATCAGACCCAGCTCATGTGTCAGGCAGCAGCGGGGCTGTTGAAGGCCATGCGACTGTTCTCCAAAGACTTTCCGGAGGGACCCAGGTCCTGCATGGGTACCCATCTCACCCTGGTCTTGTGATTAGATGAGTGTGCTAAGGTCGGGGAGGGGTCCTCGCTCCATGGAATGTCAGAGGGGCAGAGAGACCTTGGCCCTCTGGGTCCCGCATGCGCTCCCCCAGTGGTTGCCTTGTGCTGCCTGTCCCCGGGGGTGACCTCACCACGGCAGTCCGCGGCTCTCCATAGGCCTCCACTGTGTTGAGAACCACTGCCTCCCTCCCCCTAGTCCGTGGGCACAGGGCTTGCCAGCTGGCCCCCGAACCAGCTCCCCTGCTCGTCTGGCTGCCTCGATGTCACCGGGGATTAGTGTGCGCATTTGTGGCTTTCAGCGGTCACTCCCTGCCCTGCTGCAGCCTCACCCACTGGATGGTTAGGGTTGGGCTTGGGCCGTGGAGGGACCCCCCTGAACCAGGGAGCAGCCCTGACTGCCCCTTTCTCTGTTTCCTCTGACGTCAGAAGGCAGAGTGCTTATTCACTTTGGAAGCGCACTCGCAGGAGCAGAAGAAGAGAGTGTGCTGGTGCCTGTCGGAAAACATCGCAAAGCAGCAGCAGCTGGCGGCTCCATCCCCCGACAGCAAGGTAAGGGCCTCGCCGGTGGCCACAGCCCTGGTCCCCTACCCTGGCCAGCCTGGACCCCCCAGCCTCCGAATTGAGCTCGGGACCAGCCCAAGCTCAGAACTTGGAACTGGGCAGCAGGCTGTTGGCAAGGAGGTGAGAGCGTCTCTCTCCCTGGCGTGTCACTGGATCTGCTGAGCGAGTTCGAGGCCGCTCAGGTAGAGCCGCAGAGCCAAACTGAGTGTGACCCATCAATTCTCAGCCCTGTTCTCTAATTCGCCTGTGGCAAGGTATGGTTCGGGCTGGCCTTCCTGCTGCTGCCTGGCACATGGTCCCCCTTCTAGGTTGTGCCCAGGGACAGCCACACTGGTGTTTAAAACTGGCCCGAGGCAGACATAATTGGGAAGGGACATTTATGGCAGAAAGAAGCCATGCTGGTTCGATGCAGGCCACAGCCAAGTGGAGGCAAATGGAGTTTTCCGGGGACTGGGGCCCTGCCAGCTGGAGCATCAGGGAGATTAGCGACTCCCAGCTGAAACTGATCTGGGGACGGGCAGCTGGTCCTGTGCCTGTGGAGGGCGATGGGACCAGCGCTGGACCCACTGTCCCCCGGATGCCCGTGCCAGGCACAGTTGTATCCCCCGTTTGTGAGACCCTTCTCTTGCTGAATGTGATAGCCATTTGGGGATTTGGTCTGATTGGCTGCAAAAGGAGCCAACGTGGTGGGCTGGCCGGAATCAGGGAGAAGAAGGTAAAGGAAAGCGAGCCGCATGGTCAACTCTCAGGCCTCGTGCTGCTTCTGGCTGCATTCAGGCCGCCCTGCGCATAGCCCGGCGGGGCAGGCTGCCAAGGACGGGAGTTGGGAAAGGGACAGCATAGCCCCAGCGGGGCGGTGGTGGCCGGCAGCTCCTAAAATAGTGTCTGAGAATTATATAATCTCAGATTCGACAGTTATCTTGTTTTACCACTCAGTAAGCGTCCCTAGGGGTCCACCTGGGGACAAGAATTTCTTCTCCAAAGCGTTGTCGTGTGAATGAAAGGCGACAGTGCGTCCACAGTTCATAGCACGGTGCCTGGTATTTAGTAGGTGCTCAGTCAACCACAACCCAGCTGCTCCTGCTCGGCTGGCTGGTTCCCAGTCTCAGCTTTTGCTACTCCACAGAGACCTGCTGAGGCTGAGGGCCGCCTGGCCCCCTTGATCTGGGGTGGGTCACAAGCAGAAAACAGGCCACTTCCTCCTCACGGGGGCAGCTGCTGGGATGTTGCACGCTTGCACTTGTATTCCTCAGTTTTCTTGTGTTTTAGGCTTAGCTCCTCCTGGTCTGCGGAAAAAGTTCTAAATTTTGCCTCAACTTCTGTGTCTGCCGGCTCTGGGGTGGGTTGGCAACAGCCTTCTCAGCGCCTTGGGGAGTCTCTCCATCTTCGGTCGGGGAGTCGGGACACAGTTTGAGCGACTGAAGGCAGGCTGGGTTGAGAGTGGGTCCCTGCAGGGCTGTAGGCTTGGCTGACTGACCCTGGGTTTGGGGCCTGGCTTCAGGGCCACATCAGGATATATGGGCATCCTGGGCAGGCAACAGCTGGAAGTGACTTCAGATTAAAGCTCTTTTAAATGTGTCCTTAATGAGAAGCTCTCTGCTGGGCGGGAGGAGGGAAAAAAGGCAGGTCTAACCACGGGATGGCCTCAGGATGGCCCCCTCACCTGAGAGCGGGCCCTGCCCAGCTGGCACACCTCACTTGGCCCACCCTTCTTGGGCGGCAGTTGGTAATGACCTTTTGTTAGGCAGTCCCCCTTAGGGATCTTGCTGCCCACTTTCCCTACCCACATCATACACACTTGAAGTCTTAGCAGTTCATTCCTTCTAGTCGCTTGCAGAATGTTCCCTGAGAGAAGTTCCAGTAAATAGGATCTTCTCCAGCCCTGCACAGTTCCAGCAGTGTTTCAGCAAAAAAATCACCTTAACCACCGGACCAGGTGGCTTGTCCAGCCGGCACAGGCTGTCCACCTGTGCTCAGCTCTATCAGGTCCCAGCTGCCTTGCAGGCGACCGTGAACCCAGGGCTGGGCTGCAGTCTTTTTTCTAGGCTTGCCACCACCAGGGGAAAAAGAAGAGGGAAGGCCAAGCTGAGCCTGGACACTGGCTCCTTGTACTGGTCAAGCGGAGCTCTTTTGCTTTTTCTTTGCTTGAAATCTGTTTCGAGCCCTGACTAGAGGAGCATGCCATTACTATTATTTTTTTAATGCCATTTCTTTGTTCTTTCTGGAACTGTTCCTCTTTGTGCACAGAATGGAAATTACTGCCTAAGCCACTCCCTGTCCCCCCAACTCCAGTGCTTTTCTGAGAAAAGATACTTTGCAAGCAGCTCCCTGAACTCCTGTGCTGCCCCTTCTCAACCCTGCTCCTTTCAACAGTGTTTGCTGACCCTTGGAACGTGCTGGTGCTCAAACATCTCAAGGAATGCAAAAGTTCTTCCCCCATTTGCAAAACATAATAAATGTGATATGCCCTGAACATGAAATGCTCCTGGGGAAAGACAGAGGGTCCTGGAGGAAAGTGGATTTAGAGAACAGTCGTGAGGTGGGTGTACCACTCCCTGCTGCGTGACCTTGGACAACCGCTTCCCGTCGGGGGCCTTGGTGGTCCCATCTGCATACTGGTCAAGTGGCTCTTCCCAGCTCCTCAAGCTTTGTGATTCCCATGAAAGCTGAGGATCTGGGGTCATCCAGTCTCCTTTAGAGAACTCTGCCCTGGAGATTTCTGCATCAGTCGATTGCCTATGAAATGTGTGCCTTTAGTGGCCAGGTCTGCTCCCTTCTTGGTGGTGGGGAGGGGCGGCCATAGGCTTTCTGTGCTGTGTCTCAGGGTTGCAGTGACCTGGGGGTTGCAGTGTGGAGGTCTGGGGGTCCCAGCTGGGACCAGGTGGACATAAAGAGACAGGCAGCATTTCGACTGCGTCCCTTCTCCATGGCTCCATTGTCTTTCTCTGGCTGTCTCCTGGCTGACCACAGCAGGTGGGAGGCTGCTCCAGGTGGGCCTTTGTGCTCCCTCCTTCTGCAGAAATAAGTGGCCAGCTTCCTCTCCTCTCCCAACTCCCTTCTTCTCACCACCCCATTCTTCCTCATCCGCACTCTTCACCCTTTCTTGCCTCATCATCTACCCTTGTGAGTAAACTACCTGTCTTCTCTCACCTGGGGTGACTTCTATTAAACTCCCTAACATGGGGAATGCAGCCAAGCTAATCTAGAATAACTCACAGATGGCTGTTAAGGTTCTAAGCTAATAGGGAGAGACAAATACATATTGGGTTGGTTATTCAGTCAAATATAGAAATAAATGGCCTTCCCAGGTAGCTCAGCTGGTAAAGAATCTGCCTGCAATGTAGGAGACCCCAGTTCAATTCCTGGGTCAGGAAGTTACCCTGGAGAAAGGATCAGCTACCCACTTCAGTATTCTTGGACTTCCCTGGTGGCACAGATAGTGAAGAATCCACCTGCAATGCGGGAGACCTGGGTTCGATCCCTGGGTCAGGAAGATCCCCTGGAGAAGGGAATGGCTACCCACTCCAGTATTCTGGCCTAGAGAATCCCCGTGGACAGAGGAGTCTGGTGGGCTACAGTCCACGGGGTTGCAAAGAGTTGGACACGACTGAGCGACTAAGCATAGCACAGAAGCATAGAAATAAATGCCTGCTCTGGGCCAGACTCTGGTTTGGGTCCTTTGGGGTCCTTTGAGGGGAGCTCTTGGCTGCCCATTCACTGTCCACTCAGTGAACCTGCGCTGAGCCCTTGTCACATGCACAGCCCCAACCAGGGCAATAGGATGCCTCTGAGGAAAGCAAGTTTTCTACTGAGCCGTCAGGGAGGGAGAGGGTGGGGTGCAGCACGTGCTGGCTCCGTCCGTTCAGGGTGCACCCTGAGCTCAGCGCTGGGAATGCATGGAAGAATCTGTCACATTCTTTCCTTGGGAAATTGTGGTCCAGTGGTGATGACAGATATGCCAGCAGATGGTTCCAAAATAACATAGTGAGTGATATGGGAGGTGTGAGTGCTTAACTGCTCTATGACCTCAGGTGAGGCACCGAGCCTCTCTGAGACTCGGGTTTTTCATGAGTACGGTGAATGGATGAACTGGGTTCTCGTGAGGGCTAAGCTCATGTAATGTGCTCAGCAAAGAGATGTGCAAACTCTGTGAATTATTATTAAAGTTATGTCTATATAGGAGATTCATCTAGTGGCCTTGTTTATTGAGGCTGAATGCTGCCACTTTGACCACATGTGATGACCGTTCCATGTCACTTCCCGGTAGCCACCTGCCATATTCCTGGGACCAGGCAGGGAAACTGAGGCTTCCTGGGTCTGGTCTGGCTGTAAGACTTCTCCTAGCTGTGACACCAAGGTGCATGCCACATGTCATCTCCACTGCAGCACCTAAAGATGGGGCCTTGGAGATGCCAGGGTCCGTGTGAGCACTGTAGAAAGGAGCAGGGGCAGGTCTTGGAGTCAGGCAGCCCTGGCCTGAGTCGACAGCGAAGCTAATTCCAGTTCTGTCTGGTTCCACAGAAACTCCACCCTTATGGCTCTCTCCAGCAGGAGATGGGGCCGGCCAACTCAACCAATGCTACCCAGGATAGAAGCTTTACCTCATCAGGCCAGACTCTGATTGGCTGAGAAAACCCAAGGGCGGGACTCTGCTTCTGGCAACTTAACCCTTTCTTGGGCATCCCCTACCACAGAGTAACCTCACCTCAACTGGACCCAAATCAGAGGACCAAGATGTTGGGCCTAGGGTCATCTGAAGGGAGTGGCCCCACGGGTGTGTGTGGACTGGCATCAGAAGGACCGCAGTGGTGTTGCAGGCCCTGTGGGCAGGTGCAGACTGGATCCGAAAGGCCCAAATGGAGAAGAACCAGAAGCTTATTCCCTACAAGGAAGAAGGAGGTGAAATAGCACGTGGGCTTCCGGTGGTTCCAGCACCTGCCTTGGGGGCAGGGGGAGAGGTCGGCGCTGACGGAGAACAATGCCAAGATGCCCCGCTGCCAGAAGATACGTCCACCCGTTCGCTCCTTTGTCATCTGTACTCAAGCATTCATTCCTTCACTTGTTGGATATTTTGAGGGCATGTGCTTTATGCCAGACTCTGTGCTAGGAGCCTGAGGTAACTGTCGAGAGTGTGATGGACGTGGTCTCTGCTCTCATCTTAGTAGAGGAGTGAGCATTATGTAAATGTTAACACACACACGTGCGTGCACACGTGGTTACGAACGGCGATAATCTATGAAGGAAAAGAAAGGACTCTTTCAAGAGAGAATGTTGTGTCGATTGCAATAGAGGTGGGGGAGGGGCAGGGGACAAGCCTGACTCTGAAAGCCACGACCTGTAGGCCAGAGAGGAGTTAGCCATTCAAGGACTCTGGAGGGAATGTTCCCGGCAGACCGGAACGGCTTGTGAAGAGTGCCTGAGATAGGATAGGGGTGCGGCGTACTGGAGGAACAGAGGCCAGGCCGCTGGAGCGTGAGTTTAGTGAGGGGGAAGTACCAAGGGGGTAGGGACCAGATGTTTCAGGGCTGTGGTGGTTCCTGTTGTACTGAGAGTTCGGGTCTAGGCACAGTGGGAAGCCACTGAAGGCTTTTGAGAAAGGGAATCACAGAGTCTCGGGGACCATTTCTAGAAGATGGTAGAACCCAAGGCGGGGGGTTCCTTAAGTCCTTCAGGTGAGGGGCAATGGCGACCTGTCCTGAAGGGGCGCTGGGGAGGTGGTTATGTGGATCTCCAGACCCTGGGGGTAGCGGAGGCTCTGGGATAAGAGTCTCCTGTCCTCCACCCTTCTCACCCTCCACCATGTCTGACTTTCAGTGGATGCAAGTAAGGACGAGGCCGTCCTCACAGAGCTCCCTCCTAGTGAGGCCTGGGTAGGGACCAGGGCTGAGTTCTGAGAATGTCCCCGGGAGCTGGGAGTAGTGGGCGCTTCTCCCGGCCAAGTTGGGAGCAGTGGGGCTTCTCCAGGCCTCAGTAGGGGTGGCCTGTGCTGTCTGTCCATCCGGTGCTGAATGGTCTGATAGGAAACTGGAATTCAGCCCCTGGGAAGCTGACTGGGTTTGCTTTCCGTGGAGCTCCCGAGACTCAGGGACTGGGGCTAAGTGTGGCTCAGCACCTCTAGGGGAGACCCGTCCGGCCGTGAGGCTGATTGGCGACCTACCAGGGGACAGCGATGAGAGCCCAGCCTGCTCACTGCCTGCCGCACCTCCTGCTGCAGGCCAGCGTAGGGCAGCTTTCACACCCTTCTCTAACTGTCCAGACACAGCTCACACACAAAGGGCATGTGTAGGAGCAGGGCCTTTTGCCTAGAAAGGAGGTCAGAGAGGCTGGGCTTCAGTTCAGGGAAGTCACCTTGAACACTCGGTGCTGTGTCCCGTAAGATCCTCTCTGTGTTCTAGAGAGGAGTCTGGTGCCCTGCTGAATTTGCTCAGCTGCCTTGGCTACCTGAACCTCAAGAAGGGTGGCCCAGTAGAGAATTCTTCCCTTAGCCTCCCACAGATGGCCCTCCCTCCCAGCCTAGGAAAGATCAGACATGTGGTATCAATAATCTAACAGGGGATCAGCCCGGTGCCCCACCCAGCAGGGGAATAGCCGGCCAGAGTGGAGCAAGCAGTGTCTATCAGCTGAGACTCCGCCTGCAGGGTTAATTCTGAGAGGCTAAGCAGCTGAGTCTGTACAGACAGCAAGCCGCACAATGTTTACAAAATGACATTAAGGGGAGAGTGAGGCCCAGGAGAATCGCCTGTCTGGAAAGGCAGCCAGCTTTTCTCTTCTGGACCTGGGAACCTACCTCTGTCCACTGCACAGGTGCAGAGGTTGGGAGCTCTGGTGGCAGGGCAACAGAGACACTAAATGCGGCACCTGGCCCTGGGGATGGCGCTTTCCTCTGCTTGTTCCAACAAGCTGCTGCTGGGGACACAGACATCAGCTCCTGGAGGGCCCTGGCCTGTCTTCCCGGTGACTGTGGTGAGCCACAACGCCATTGCTGCTCTGCCTTTCAAATCGATGAGACAATTAATTTGGCTCCACGGGCTCGAGAAGATGAAATACAACCGAGTGGCCATTGCTTCTCAGCAGCCCGGTCCATCCCAGCCATCCAGGATGATGAATGCATCAAAATTGCCTTCGAGAACCATAATCACGGGAAACATGGCTGAGCCCCTCCCTCCACACAAATCACTCTAAGAAGCTCACACAATGGTCTCTTTCCTGATGGCCCAATTGTCTTGCTGTGTGTCTGGGGACCTATGAGCTGGGAGCACAGGAGCACAACCATTTATTGTTGAAAAGGCCATCTGTGCGATTTGAATACAGAGTGACTCTTTAAATTCCCTGCCCCACCCCCTGCACATCCTTTGATCCCATTTTCTTGTTTTCTTTATTGTCTCACGCTCTGGATCTGTTGAAACTCCTGGTCTCTGCTGCCTGGGTCCTTTGGCAGTTTGGGAATTGGGACCTGTTGGAAATAATGAAGACATTTATTTATGTATGACTTGTTTATCTTTATTCTTTATTTTAAATTCTTTTTCATAAATTCTGCCACCAAAGCCTCTATTTCTCATACACAGCACCTAGAGTGTTCTGCAAATTGAAGGCGCAGGCAATTTCACCATGTAGGTGGGCGCCTCCAGTGAGAGCATGGGCATCAGAGATGTCAACTGGGATCCCCAGGCATTATCTCCCCTAGGCCTCCCAACAGCCCTCTTTTATGGATGCAAGGGACTAAGACTCAAAGAAGTTAAGTGAGGTCACACAGCTTCTCGGCTGTGGCTAGTCCTGAGGCTGAGCTAGTCCTCCAGCCAAGGCATTTCAACCTAATCCATTGCTCTTTCCAGATACAATGGTTTGCCTTTTAGGGGGTGGAAGTAAGAGAAATCAATCATCGCCTTCAGGAAGAGCCAGGAGGAAGATACCTTGCATGTAGAAGTTGTGGCCCTTTAAGATCTAGATGGAATCCTTTAGGACTAATAAAATGAGATGTCTTATTCTCTACACACTAGAGAATAAACTTCGAGTTCATATGACCCAGGGGTGGCCCAGGCTGACAAGATGAATAGCGTTATACAAGATTTTAAAAATCTGTTGTGAAAGACAAGGAGAAACTCCAGAAGACAGACACTCAGCAGCACTGGGACGGTCGGGTTATCCTCCTTTTCAGTCTGGCATTCAAGAGGACCAGCAACAGCGTCTTGGGGTACCTGGTCTTGATAGAACAGTGGCTGAAGGCAGAAAGAGATAGGTTCAGCCCTTTGACCTCTGCCTGGTTAAGGGTGAGATGAGAGCTTACTCCAGGTTTTGGGCCCAGATTTTGCTAGTTGACTGATTTCAAATCTCAACACTAAGTACGTGTGTGCGTGCTCAGTCGGTTCAGTCATGTCTGACTCTTTGCGACCCTGTGGACTGTAGCCCCACCAGGCTCCTCTGTCCATGAGATTCTCCTGGCAAGAATACTAGAGTGGGTTGCTATACCCTCCACCTAGGGGATCTTCCCAGCCTAGGGATTGAGCCCGAATCTCCTGCATTGCAGGAGGATTCTTTCCTGCTGAGCCGCCAGGGAAGCCCCAATAATAAGTAACTGGGTGTCAAATGGACTAGATTTCAGATATTCTCCATGCCCTCCCCACAGGCACCCCCCCCACCAGATTGTTTTCCAGTCTCTCCAGCTTTCCAGCCTCCCCTCATTGCTGTAGAAAGATTACCCTCTTCTCCACCTTCCTCTTGGCCTCAGCCATCTTGCTATCTTTTTTTGTTGTTATTCTTTAAAGAAGATTGCACAACCTTGCCCTCTGTCTTGTCTTGACCTTATCTTTCTTCAAGCCTTTCTCTGAATAAGGCCATCATCCTCCAAATTGTTCCGAGATCCTCGGTTTAAGGGTAGAATGATAACAGTAAGTACTTTATAAGTGAGTGCTTAAGACTGTGAGCCTGGAGCAATGCCAAGCTCTTCACCTACATATTCTCTCTTAACCCTCTTTGTCATCTTTACACATTTACTCTCACTATACCCACTTGGTAGATGAGGATGCTGAGACTTTGAGGAGAAACTTGCCCAAGGTCACGCAGCCAGTGGGTGGCTAGGGTTGGAAGCTGGGGTGCCCAGCCCCAGAGCACCGACTGGGGATTGCTCTGTTCTACTACTTCCCAGCCACCACCGACCACCAAAGCTGGGGAGGCTGAGGAGTTCAACTCCCTGCTTCAAGAGCATCCTGGGAGGCCGTGGTCCCACCCCAGTGCTCTCCCTGGTTGCTCTGCCCTCCTGCTTTGAGCCCACAGCCCGGCCATTTTGAATTATTTCCCTTCTCTAAATTCCCCCTGCATGTTCCTCTTTAGGCTGTTTCTTCTGCCTGATGTTGCCTGCCCTCCTCTGCTGTTCCGGCTACAAGGCTCCCTGGCTTGCATCAGAAGTCCCTGCTTCCCTGTCTGTGCTCCATAGTATTTTGTTCATCTTTAGCACGATGTGTTAGGCAGATGTGTCTCACCTGCAAGACCATGAGCTTCTTGGGAGCCAGATATCCACACCCACCCTTCTCCCAGGCAGGGTCCCGGCCTCTCTTATGGCATCTCCCTTGCCACCCTCACTGCTCTCCTCTCCCGTCCTTCTAGAGGTCAGCAATTTGTGGGTTCTGCATATTTTGAGATATTTTAATAACATCTGACTATCATAAGTAAAGTATTCTCATAAAATTACTTGAGATATTAATGTTGCCTTAATCTTCCAAAGGCCCGATGGTGTGTGTGCTTCTGTGTGGTGCTTGTATTTGGCTGCCAAACCATCTATTTTTATACTTATAAATTAGCTCTCTGTGCAGGGTTGTTATTTAAATAAACTTGCATTGCATATGGTCTGTAGTGGGGGTCATAGTTTATTTATTTCTGACTCTGTTAAGCCTGATCCTTGGTAGGTACTCACTAGATGTTATAGAATTGGATTAGGCCATATGGTTCAAGACTCTCACATTCTAGAATCTAGATGAGGAAACCGAGGCTCAAAAAGCAGAAGTGACCTGGCCAGGTTCATGAGACAAGGTAGTGACAGAGCTAGGACTTGACTCAGGTCTGCTGACTTTCTTGGCTCAAAGCTTTTTCCATTGCATTTCAGTTTTGTAAGACCAGAGCCTGGATCCCCACTTGGTCGTAAGCAATCTAGTCTGGCAAGATTCACTTCAGGCTTGTGAATGCCTCATATCCATACTGACTCATCAGGGAAGGGGACCTGATGAGAACTGCTCCTATGGTTCTCTCTCCTAGGTTTGTGGAGCCCCCCTCTCACTGATCTCCTTGCCCTCAGAGAAAACCAGAGTAGGATTCTGAAGATCTTGGTTCAAATCCTGATTTTGCTTGTAACTCACTGTGTGACTTTGGGCAAATTACTTCACCTCTCTGACCATTTGTTTCTTTACCAAGAGAAATGAGGGTGTTGAATTTAGGTGATCTCCAAGAGTCATCTCCAAAGCCCCAGGACTCTAATAAGATGTTAAAAGCAAAAAGAAATCAGGCATTTTGGTCTTCATATTGAAACAAGTGTGTGCGAATATATACAAGTGTTGTTGTTTAGTTGCTAAATCATGTCCAACTCTTTCGCAACCCCATAGACTGTAACCTGCCAGGCTCCTCTGCCCATGGGATTCTCCAGGTAAGAATACTGGAGTGAGATGCCATTTCCTTCTCCAGGGGATCTTCCCGACCCACTTGGCAGGTGGATTCTTTACCCTTGAACCACCTGGAATGCCCATATGCAAGTGTTGTACATGGTTAATATTCATCATGTACTTGAGTGAAATAAATATATCAGTGGATCTTATACAGGAAGAGGTCCTCATCTCAGAATTCAAATTATAAGCACAACCCTGCCCCCTCCCAACCAAATGTGCCTCCTTCCAGGCTTGCTTCTGGGAAGACAGCACAATAGCTTTCAAGTCCAGAATCTTCTCCCATTCCTTCTTGTTTCCTGCTCACTGGACTCTTGTTTTAATTTCATGTATGTAAGGATACACACATGTTCTTTAATCTTTCTAACTCCTGGTTGATGGCATACAGTTAACTTCTAGTGAAAGTTGTAAGAATCGGTGTGCAAAGCCTGCAGTTTCTAGTGTGGTCAGAAGTCTCCTTTAGACTTCCCCAGAAGTTGCCACTAACTCACTGCCTTTAATGTCTACCTTCTTTTGCTCAAACACTACTTAGGGTAAATTTTCTCAGTGTCTTTTAAATGTTAGTGGTTTTCCATTTTGGTTAAATTCTATCACAGTATAGGTTTCTGCTAGTTCTCCTTGTGGGAAAACATTAAGGGTTCAGTAGGCTAGCGTAGGAAGCTGACCACCGTTTATAACACAATTTTCAATGGGAAAATGCTTTCTGAGACCCACTGTCAATTCTCAGGTGAACTTTAGGAATACAGCTCCACACACACCCAACAATAGAGAATGCAATATTTATTTCATGAATGACTAGAATTTTGATAGAACTACAGAATCTTTGAGTGTAGAACCGAAAAGCCTACCCTCTCCCCCAGTGGGGTTCATTGATTAACAAGCTGATTTGTAGAAACCAAGACAAGAGAAGGGTAAGAACTCCCGGCCAGTGTCACACGCAGTTGGTGCTGGAGCTGGAACTAGGACCCTCCCCCCAGCACTCCTCTTTGGGGACTTTCAGGAGCCTGACAGGTTGGGGACAGGGAGGGGCACAGATTGTCTTAGAGATGCTCGTCATCTCACTCAGCTGTGCCGTCTTAGGAAAAGTAAGTCACCGCTTTGGGCTGTAATGGAAATAGTGAGAAGTGGCCCAGCTAACGGCCTGGGGAGAGGTTGCCTGGTCGACTGGCTTGTCTATAAATTCCCCCCGCGTTCTGGCTGGAGTGGAATGAATGGGGCAGCTGTGTTTTACCTGGAGCTCTGAGCAGGACAGGGCTGGCGGAGATGTTCCCTGTTCTAAAAATAGTAGTGGGACCGGAGTTGAGGGGAAGGGGAGGGGGCTCCTTCGGGACCTGGGTGGGACGCCTCACCCCCTTCCTCTTCCTGCTGGGCCCCCTGCGAGGAAGCGCACCACGGATTCAAAGCATTTAGACCTGGGAGGGTCCTGGAGCCATCAGCGCTCACAGCCCCTCCTCACACAGAAGAGGAGGCCCGGAAGTGGGGAAAGGACTGGCCAGCTGTCCGGGGCCCAGGGAGACGGTCACAGATGGCAAGCTGTTTTCCTGCAGCGTTTACCAGGGTGGCAGCAGGCCAGGCAAGGTTTTCTCTCCCTGCCTTTGGCGGCGCACAGGGCCTGGGAACTCCTGGGGCCGGATGTGGTCAGGCTTCCTGATTGTCGCCCAGCAGGCGAGGAGTCCCCGGTTAGTCTGCCCTGAGCCCTGACCTCGGCCAACTGGCCTGCCAGCGCCACGCCCTCCCTGTGCTGTTGTCCCCAGTCTTGCTGGCTTGTCCTTGTGTCGCCCCCAGGCTGTCTGCAGGGAGGAAGGGCCCGCATAGAACCAGCCTGTAGGACAGAGGGCCTAGTAGCTTGGGAGCTTTCTCTGCCCATCCCCAGGAACCAACAGGAGCAGCTAAGGTAGAGGCAGGGTCTGATTGAGGGGTGGGCAGGCCAGGGTTCAAATCCCAGCTCTTCTTCTCACCAGCTGTGGGATTACTGGCAGGTCACCCAGCCTCTGTCAAACGAGAGGACATCTCTCTCACTGGTTCTCCTGAGGACTAAGGGGAATGGTCTGTGCAAAGTGCCTGGCATGTAATAGGTATGTTCAGCCATCCATACCCGTGGGTTCTGCTTCCATAGACTTAACCAACCTCAGATAGAAAAAAAAAAAATCCAGAAATTCCCAAGAAGCAAAAGTTGAATTTGCTGAGCTGGCAACTATTTACATAGTATGCGTGTGTGCTAAGTCAGTTCAGTCGTGTCTGACTCTGTAACCCTATGGACTGTAGCCCACCAGGCTCCTCTGTCCATGGGATTCTCCAGGCAAGAATACTGAAGTGGGTTGCCATGCCCTTCTCCAGGGGATCTTCCCGACCCAGGGATCAAACCTGCATCTCCTATGTCTCCTGCATTGGCAGGCAGGTTTTTTTTGTTTTTTTTGTTTTTAAATCACTAGCACCACCTGGGAAGTCCCACTGACACAATATTTCCATTGCATTTAAAATGATTTACATGACATTTACAGGGGCTATAGTACATGGGGTCGCAAAAAGTCAGACACAACTGAATGAGTTTCACCTAATCACTTAGTATTTTAAGTAATCTAGAGATGATTTAAAGTATGTGGGAGGATATGTGCAGGTTCCATGCAAATATTGATACTATGCCATTTTGTATAAGGGACTAGCATTCCTGTATTTTGGTATCAGCTGGGTTTCCATGGATATTGAGGGACAACTGTACCTAGTAATGGTAGCTGTCATTGCTAGATCAAGTGTAAATGTGTGCTTGACTCTGCAACCCCCTTCCTTGGGGCCTTCACCCATGGGGCCATGGCAAGTGTGGGGATTTTTTGTTAAATGCAGTTGACTTTTGTTGTATTGTTACAAAAGTAATTCATGTTTACTATGAAGAAAACATTTAATACAGTTGAACCAGGAGAAGGAACTGAAGTTCACCCTTAATCCCAACACCCAGAGATAACCGCTGTTAACATTTTAGGGTGTATGTATCCGTCGGGCATTTGTTTGTACACACATATATCTTATCTGCAAATTAGCATTGTTAGTACACACAGTTTTCTGACTTGCTTTTTTCCCATTTAGCAGTGTAACATCAATAAATGTTCTTCTACAACATCATTTTTAGTGCCTACAGAGTATTTCATTGTGTAGATGAAACTGGTTTTGTTTTTAAAAAATCTCCATTAGGTCTACATAGTTTAGGTTGTTGCCAATATTTCATTGTTATAAAAACCTGAGATAAAAATCTGTAGATTTAGCCTCAATATCCAGTGTACATCTCTGACCCCCTACAAATACTTGTTGATGAATGGACGTTTTGTTAGAATAAACTCCTGGTAGTAGAATTTCCAGGTGACAGGATATATATCTGTAAAGAAGGTTCTTGATACCTATTGCCAAATGACTCTCCAGAATGAATGTACCAATTTATAATCCCACTTCAGACTGAGCAATTTATCCTGCTTAACCCCAGACTGTTCTTTTTTAACATGGATATTTTAGCTTCCTGGGAAACCCCTCAGTCCCAAGCAAATTGAAATAGTCTGGGTAGGAGACCATTCTCCCCACACACTCACCAACAATGTGCCTTGTTACAATTCTTAGTAGGTTCCTTTCTTTGATTACTAGAGATGTTGAATATTTATATGCCTTTTTAGTTATTTACACTGCCTCTTTTGTGAGTGGCTTGTTCAAATCTTTTGCCCATTTTTCTGTTGGGCTGTTCATAGTTTATTAATTCACAAGAGCTCTTTATATAAGAAGGATATTTGTATGTTATCCTTTTGTTTTTTATTATTTTAAAACTATAGATGTTTCTGCTTTATAGGTAGTCATGTCTGTAAACTGCTTTGTACCAGGTTTATTGAGGTATTATTCACATATCATACAATTCATCCATTTAAAGTGTACAACTCTGTGGTCTTTTAGGATAGTCACAGACTGGAGCAACCATCACCACAGTCAACTTGAGGACATTTTCATTATTTCCGAAAGAAACCATACCCGTTGGTTGCCACCCACCCATTCCCCCACCTCTCCCATCCCTATGCAACTGCCCATCTGCTTTCTGTCTCTATAGATTCATTCTGGACATTTCCTATAAATGGGGTCATGTAATATTAGGTCTTTTGTGACTGGCCTTCTTCGTGTAGCATGA
This sequence comes from Giraffa tippelskirchi, assembly GCF_054371585.1. Taxonomy (NCBI): domain Eukaryota; kingdom Metazoa; phylum Chordata; class Mammalia; order Artiodactyla; family Giraffidae; genus Giraffa; species Giraffa tippelskirchi. Next base: position 217,091,717 of record NC_137275.1, read on the forward strand.
GGTTTTCAAGGTTTATCCATGTTGTAGCGTGTATCAGGACTTTACTCCTCTTAATGATGGAATAACATTCTGTTGTATGGCTATACCATGTTTTATTTATTCAGTCATATGTTGATGAACAGTTGGATTGTTTCCACCTTTGGGCTATTATGAATAATGCTGCCGTAAGTGTGTGAAAGTTTTTCTGTGGACCTATATTTTCATTTATTTCAAGTATGTACCTTAGAGTGGAATCCCTGGATCAAATGGTGACTCGGTGTTTGAGGAACTGCCAGACTTTTCTGAAGTCGCTTCATGATTTTACCTTCCCACCATCAGCATATAAGGATTTCTCCACATCTTCTCCAATATTTCTTATTTTCCTGTTTTTTAAATCATAGCCATCCTAGTGGTTGTGAAATTATATCTCATAGTGGTTTTGAATTGTGTTTTTCTGATGACTAATATCATATACATAAATTAAAAAAATTTTTTTGCCTTTAGTTTTGTGATACCCACCTCAGGATTATACAACATTCACTTCCCCCCACATTTGAAATTTATGGTTTATTTTTCAACTTTTAACACTTAGTTTACTTGGAATTTACTTTGGTATATAGTATTAGCAAGAACATTTTTCATTTTTTCTGAGTAGTGGTTTGCTCCAGTGCTTGTACATTATGTTAGGATAAGTAGCCTCTCATTACTTTTCTTTAAAAATCCTTTTCTCACATATTTATCCTTTCAAATGAAATTCAGTGTAATTTTGTTCAGTCCCCACCTCCTCCCTGTGTCTCCCCCAAAATCTCATTGAGATTTTCATTGTAATTATATTTTAAAATACACTTTGGGATTAAAATATACACACTATCATATATAAAATAGATAGCCAGCAAGGATCTACTATATAACTCTTTACTTAATATCTTATAATAACCTAAAATGGAAAAGTCTAAAAAAGCATATATATACACATATACACACTCACACATATAAAACTGAATCACTTTGCTATATACCTGAAACTAGCACACCATTGTAAATCAATTCTATTTTAATAAAAAATTTTTAAAAGTCACATCAGAAAAAAAAACTATCAAAAAGGGGAGTATTGAAGTCTGTAAAATACTATTTTCCCATCCAAGAATCAGATTATGGCTCTTTGTTTATGCAAATCTTCTTTTAAAGTTTCAAAAGAAAAGTTTTGGGAAAAAAATTTCCATGTTGGTTTTGTACATTTGTTGTTAAACTTATTTGAAGAAATTGAAATTATTTATTTATTTATATATTACAAATGGGAATATTTATATATGTTCCTTGATGATATGCTTGTGTAATACTTAATACAGATAAATCCTAAACATTACTGAGCTGAATAAAATAAAGAAAATCTCCAAGTTGATAGTTATTGCTGTAAGTTTGCTGTGTTCCTCCAAATATTTTTCATACACATGTGTAGACATATGCTATTTTATTTTTACTAGATGGTATCATACAAAAGTTTCTGTAACTCATTTTTTAAAGCTTAATGTGTGTGCTTGCTAAATGGCTTCAGTCGTGTCCGACTTTTTTGCGACCCCATGGACTATAGCCTGCCAGGCTCCTCTGTCCATGGGATTCTCCAGGCAAGAATACTGGAGTGGGTTACCATGCCCTCCTCCAGGAGATCTCCTCCACCCAGGGATTGAACCCAAGTCTCATTATGTCCCCGGCATTAGCAGGCGGGTTCTTTACTGCTAGCGCCACCTGGGAAGCGTAAATCTTTCCCGTCAGTATTAGAGTTCTCCTTTCTTTTTCATAGCCAATAGACCATAATTTATTTAATTGCTCCCATATGGACGGAGGAGCCTGGTAGGCTACAGTCCATGAGGTCACTAAGAGTCGGACACGACTGAGCGACTTCACTTTCACTTTTTCCTTTCATGCACTGGAGAAAGAAATGGCAACCCACTCCAGTATTCTTGCCTGGAGAATCCTAGGGACGGCAGAGCCTGGTGAGCTGCCGTCTATGGGGTCGCACAGAGTCGGACACGACTGAAGCGACTTAGCATAGCATAGCATAGCATATCGATGTGTGATCAGGTTGTTTCCAATGTTTTGACATTATGAGCGTTGCTGCAGTAAATGTTCTGAGAATGTCCTGTATGGTACATCTTACTGCACTTTTCTGTAGGGGAGATCACGACTCACACTCCCAGAGTGCTCTACAAATGCTTTTCTTCTGTTTAAATATGTCATCTCCCCAACATTATTGTTATTATTCCCACTGAGCAACTAGCACTTTCACTTTCTTAGATGAGAAAGCAAAGAAACAGAGAGGTTAAGTACATCTGTAGTACAGTTTACCTAATAGTGAATGACAGTGACTGTTTCCCTACACCCAACATAATACTGGATGTCACTGCTTTTTAATTCTTTGTTGATAGGAGAAGGGAAAATTTATATTTTATTTTGTATGCTAAGTTGCTTCAGTCATGTCTGACTCTTTGCAACTCCTTGGGCTGTAGCCCACCAGGCTCCTCTGTCCCTGGGGATTCTCCGGGTGAGAATACTGGAGTGGGTTGCCATGCCCTCCTCCAATGGATCTTCCCCAACTCATGGATCGAACCCACGTCTCTATGTCTCCTACATTGACAGGCGGATTCTTTACCACTAGTGTCATTTTAATTTGCAATTATTTGATTGTTAGTGAGGTTGGGCTTCTCTTTATATTTATTTGTCATTGATATTTCTTCTTCTTTGGCTCATCAGTTCATATCATTTGCCCAGTTTTCTACTGGGGCAGTTGTTTTATTTATAGTGTTAGAATATTAACCATGTGCTTATTATGTAGATTACAAATATTTTTTTCCAGTTTATCATTTGTCTTTTAACTTTATTTATACTCTTTTTTGTCATTCAGAAATTAACATTTTTAAATAATCAAGTATTTTTGTAGTCAACTCTGTTTTTGGATCATAGGGGGCTGTACTTGCTGAGGCCTTTCCTCTCCAAAATTATAATGAATATTCTCCTATATCTTTTTCAAGTACTTTTAACCTTTTACATTTCACGTTCATATTTTAATTCATCTGCACTTAATCTAGTACATGATGTCAGATGGAACTCTTATTGATTTTTTTCCCCAAGAGTTGACCAGTTTTTTCAAACCTATTTTTTTAGTTATTCTTCCTTTACTCATTTATCATAGACCAAATGTCCACGCATTAGTGGATTGATTTCTAAATTCTTGTTTCCCTCTTTAACCCATCTGTTCTACAACAGATTGAAACTTCATCACTGTAGCTTCATAATATGTTTTAGTAGTATTAAATATCCCAAGGCTAACATCTCATTGGGCTTTCCTGGTGACTCAGGTGGTAAAGAATCTGCCTGCAATGCAGGAAACCTAGTTTCAATCCCTGGGGCAGGAAGATCCCTTGGAGAAGGGAATGGCTACCCACTCCAGTATTCTTGCCTGGAGAATTCCATGGACAGAAGAGCCTGGAAAGCTACAGTCCATGGGGCTGCAAAGAGTTGGACATGCCTGAGTGACTAATGCTTTCACTTTTCAACCTCTCATTATTCTTCTGTAAAATTTCCTTGGAAGTTATATGTTGTATTAGTCACTCAGTCATGACCGACTCTTTGTGACCCCATGGACTGTAGCATGCCAGGCTCCTTTGGTAATTTTACCCAAATCTTTTTCACAAACATGTTTTACTGTCGAGAATGACAGCAGATCTACAAGAGTGTGTCCTCATGGCCTACAACCCACGTCAGCTGGCCCATACTTCTCTTTGCTTTTTTCTCCATGACTCCTAAGTATTGCTGAAATCATCTGAAATTTTAGTTTCTGATTGCTACTATTCTTAAACATTAGTTCTATTACATTTTAGAAATCATTTACTTAAGATGGCATTTAACTTCTCAGTTACGTTAGCGAAAGCGAAAAGCGAAAGCGAAGTCGCTCAGTCGTGTCCAACTCTGCGACCCTATGGACTGTAGCCTACCAGGCTCCTCCATCCATGGGATTTTCCAGGCAAGAGTACTGGAGTGGGTTGCCATTTCCTTCTCCAGGAGACCTTCCCCACCTAGGTATTGAACCCAGGTCTCCCGCATTGTAGGCAGATGTTTTACCGTCTGAGCCACCAGGGAAGTCAGTTACGTTATATGTAGTTAAATGTCTAAATGCTTCTGGCTTCATTGCTTGCCAGTCTCTTGAATCCAACAGCATCTTATCGACTTCTGGATTTTGATTCATTTTGGTCTGGGGAGCTTTCTTGGATAAATTCTCCAGAAAAGATCTGTGGGTGACATACGTTCTTAGTCTTTGTTAAGTCTGAAAATATTTGCCCTCATGTTTGAGTCATCTTTTCCTAAGTAGTGAATTCTGTGTTAACAGTCTTTCCCTAGAACCTGAAAGAAGGGCTCTATTGTCCCAGCATTTGGTGTTGTAAGAAGTGCAGTACTCACCTGAATCTCTGAAGTCTCTTTATGGAAGCAAGCAGGATTTCTCTTTCTAATCTTTGGAATTTAGAAACGTCACCAGATTATTTCTAGCTGTTTGTCCTCTTACAGTAATTTTTCCTGGTATTCACTAGGTAAGCCCCTTCAGCCGAAAGACCGAAGTCTTTCCTTAGTTCAGGGAAATTTTCTACTAATTTTTGGAATAATTTATTTTCTATGTTTTTTAAAAATATATTTACTTATTTTATTTATTAATATTTATTTGCCTGTGTCCGGTCTTAGTTGCGACATGCAGGATCTTTTAGTTGTTGCGTGAGAACTCTTAGTTGCAGCATGTGGGATCTAGTTCCTCGACCAGGGATTGAACCCAGGCCCCCTGCATTGGCAGCATGGAGTCTTAGCCACTGGAACACCAGGGAAGACTGTATCTTCTGTGTTTTAAAATTTTCTCTTTCTGGATTTCCTATTGCAAATAATAAGAATACCACCTAATAGTTATCAGATATGCTTTCCTTCTGCTATAATATTAACCTGCTTAACACTGTTGTTATTATTCCCATTTTATAGATGAAGAAACAAAGGAACAGAGAGATTAAATAGACTGTATACACGGTCTTACAGCTGGGAGGTGTAGGCCATGATCCAAATCTAGGCAGCTGGCTTCAGAACCTGTGTTCTTAGCTACTACGCTATACTCTGCCTGTCAAAACCAGCCTCTGGACTCGCCCCCAATGCTGACCTCAACAGCCTTCAGTGAAAATTTGCGTGTTGACAGCGAGGGGCTCTATAAGCAGTGGGAGATAGCATAGGGTTGCTAGAATGATAGAGTTGAAAGATGCTGGGGAACTGAGCACCAGAGAGGAGCCAAGATCACCTGAGGTTCTCCAGTGGATTCAGAACTGAGACTCTTCCTCTCCCCACCCTTTCCCTCTGTTCAGCCATGCTATTTAGGTCTCATCTCTGTCCCTGGGACTATTGCATGGTAGTAGTGGATCTTCCAGCTCCTATTCCTCTCCCTTTAGTCACCTCTCTAAATGGCAGCCAAGATGACCCTTCCTATAGGGCAAGCCTGGTCACTGTTTCACTGCTGAATGTTTGTTGAATGACTGCATGAATGAAAAATAATTTCAAAGTAGCTATTGTATGTCAGACACTGTGCTAAATACTGGTGACTCAGCACACATTAGTCAAGAATCTTCCAGTTGCCAGTGACAAGAACCCAACTCAAATTAGCTTCAGCCCGGAAATGGAATTTATTGGATTTAGGAGGGCAGCCTTCAGGCATAGCTGGATTCAGGACCTTGAGCAATATCACCAGAACTGGCATTCTTCGCTTTGTCTCTGGGCTTTACCTGTTTATGTGTTGGCTCACTCCTTTAGTGAGGGCAGATAGTTGCCAGAAGTACCAGGGTGATGGCCTTACAGTGTGATGCCCTCGATCATTTCAACAGTATTCCTGGGTCTGAGTCTCAGTGGTTTAAGCTGGATCATGTGCCTATCCCAGTCGCTGAAGACAATAGGATGGGATAAAGTGCTTGACCAAGGGCTGAGTCACATGGCCAAGCCTGGAGTAGGAGGTGGGTCAGTTTCATGTGAATCACTTGGTTTGAGAGTGAGGGAAGGACAGGTAGTTTCTCAGATGGTAAAGAAGGGCAGTTGGAAGCTGGTCAGGCAAAGTCCCAGATGTCCTCTAATTTCTGGTTCATCAACCAACAGAGTTCTCATCTCCATAGATCTAGTTCATAGTCTGATGTGGTGGAGGACAACTGGAGGAAAGACAGACACCAAGCAAGTATGAAAAATCTGTAAGGAAAAGATGACATTTGTAACAAAAGGCCCAGTGCGGGTGGTCAGGAACATGCGGCAAGGGGCAGGAGGGAGGTGGAGGCCAGATCATTCTGGGTGAGGACCTTAAGGCAGACCAGTGTGCCTGAAAGCGTGAGGGAGGGGAATGGAGCCAGAGATGAGGATGAGGCTGTAGGAGCCTGAGAGGCTGTGTAAGGGCTCTGAGCTTTATCCTAGGGCATTGGGAGCTGTGTGTTCGACATGTGTCATAGAAAGCTTGCAGCCTCGTTGCGGAGAATGGTGTGGAGGATGGAAAGGTAAGAAGCTGGGAGCAGTGAGGAGGCTGTCGCCCTCACCTTGGGAAGAGGTGCTGGTGGGCAACAGGGATGAAGAGAGATGAGAGCTCTGCATGGTGTGGAGGAGGCAGGATCTGTGAGATTCATTGGGTGGAGAGAGAGTTTGGGAGAGGGATGACACCCATGTGTCTGGTTTAGGCAAATAGGCAATTGATGGTTCCATTCTCTGAGCTGGGAGCCCCAGAGAGGAAACTGCTCAGGTGACAGGATGGTGAGTCCCCTGCAGGTGTGAGTGCTGTTATAGAGGCCTAGTTAGTGAGTTCTCATAGAAAGAGCATCATTTCCTCCAGGACTTCTTTAATCACCTGCGGTGAAGAGCCTTATACTTAGTTAAAATGTGCACTGAGTAGGATCTCTCATGCCGGTTTGACAGCACCCAACCCAGCCTTGTACCTCTTCAATCCGACCAGTCCACGGTCTTGTACTTGGATGTCACAGCCATGTCAAGTTGCTACAGAAGTTTCCAAACACTCTTGACTTTGTTGCTTATCTTATTAGAAACCAGTAACAAGCAGTTCATGGACCAGTGCATTCTGCAGACTGCATGCTGGGTTGCTCTGATCGCATTCAACCCCTGTACCCATTTTAGAGACAGGGAAATTGAGGCCCAAAGAGGGGACTGGCCTTGCCCCAGGTCTTGCATTAAACAGCCGCAAAGCCAGCATTTCAGGCCAATCTTTCAACTGCTGACCCTCTGTTTTGGTAATCTGGTTTTAGGCCTAACAGTCCAAGCAAGCGCTGAACTTGGGGGAGTCCGGGGATTAATGGTGTTTAGCAGCCAAGGTCACAGAGTTGGCCTCCAAGTCTGTGCCAAACACTTCCCAGGAACTCCAGTGGTCAAGATGGCCTGACCCTGGAGCTGGCACAAGCCCAATGGGTCGAGGATTCCTCCCTAAAGCCTGAAATCCCAGGCCGACGAGTGGCTGGTTGGACTGGAGCCAGGAAAGAAGACAGTGGTGGCTTTTGACCATCCTGTGCTGTTGTAGCCACCCAAGGTCAGGCTGACGCTGCTGGGATGACTCTCCTGCGTGCCCTGGGCTGGAGGCAGAAGCCGGCCAGCCGCAGTTCTAAGGACCAGCTCTGCTGGGGGACTTTGGACTCCTGGCTTTTGCTGCATGGGGGCTTCCCCTTCGCTGTGGTTGGGAGATGCAGTTCCCGTGAGCAAACTGGAGACTGAGCTTGCTGCCTGAAGTTGCTGAGGAAGAGGCCGACATCAAGAGCAGAGACACTTGGGGAACACGAGTCAGGGCAGGACACACAGCTTAGGAGCATACACCTTGGTGCCGTGCTGCCATTTTTGCCATTGCTTTTGCCATGTAACCTGTCTTTAGTCTTCCCACCTGTAGAATGGGAATAATGATAGCTTGTTGCTCAATAAATGTTAGTGATTATCAGCTGTTAGTCAAAACAGGCACCATGTTAGGCCTTCATCTGTTTGACCTTCAACAGCTATTTTCGCATTTTACATTACTCTCTTCAGCAACCCACTCCAGATGAATTCTGTCCTTTGACAGATGATTACAGCAACAATGACAATACAACAATAGTGACAGCACTTATTTTACTGAGTGCCAGGCATTCCACGTCTGCTACCTCACTCATTCTCCCACAGGGCCTACTGAGGCAGGCAGTAATAGCCCCATTTTACAGATTAGGAAACCGAGGCTCAGAGACGTTAAAATGACTTGCCCAAGATGACTCACACTCAAATTTTGGGGGGCTGCAAAATCTATGCTCTTTCTAAATATCACTGCCAGAACCTAATCCTTTAGTGAGAGGAGCTTGTGGGGCCTGGAACTGACTTTGAAGGGGAAGAGTGGAACCAGGGGGCTACTGGACACCCATCTCCAGCCTCATTTTAGTGATGGAAGACTGAGACCCATAACAGGGACTGCAGACTATAGTCCAGAACTCCCTGTGGCTTTGAACCTGAGGATGGATGCTTGCTCTGTCCTGCCCCAGCCCCCCACTTGCAGCATGTGCCCCCAAGAACAAGGCAGAACAGTTCCTGTTTGAAGTGTCAGCACCAGGGTCACCTGTGCCCACCTTCCAAGTCAGAGCCCAGGAGCAGGCTACTTCTCTGTCTGTGCCCAGAGTTCCAAGCACATGACAAGGATTCAGTAGTTACTGAAATAATCAGTAAGTGTCTCTTGGCCCACTCTTCTGTGGGGATAGCCTTTGTGCATGGAGACTGCACAAACCAAACCAAGGCTCTGAGACCCCATGAGTTAAAGGCCCAGAACTCCCTAAGTGGATTAGCAAATTCAGAGCTTGGACTGGAGGGGCATATACAGATATTCCACAGTCTCCCAGGGCAGCCCAGGGCCATCAGTCTCTTCTGTCACAGGTTGGAGGAGGGGCAGGGTTCTGTAGAAACTGGGGCTTCTGTGTCCGGGCCCCGGCTTTCAGTACCCCTGTCACCCATGACACAGGCCTGGCCCCTTCATTGTCCAAGGAAGTGAAAGCCTGAGCCGCTGCTGGTGAGGACTGGGGGTGGTCTTAGTCTGTCACATGCTCTGGAATTCCTGGGGCCCCGCCCCCCTTGGCTTGGTGCCCTGTTTCTGCCGTAGTGACATCACTCTCCTCCCCACCCTGGAATAAAACCCCAGTGGACTTTGCATCAGAAGCCAGGACGGGAAAGCTCATTAAATAGCCTTCGGCAGGTACCTTCTTGTTTGTTTGTTTTTTTTTTTTTGAGGAAGGTATTGCCAAAGCCCCGCTTCCCCCAGGTGGAGTCTGTGTGGGGAAGGAAGGTGGGTGGGTTTCCATCTGCGTGAGGCTCATGACAGGGTCTTGCAAACATAGTTCTGGGTGTCCCAGGCTTACCAGGGAGGAGGCAGTGAGGGAAGACAGAGGGAGGGAGCCGTGCTGTGGTCCGACTGCAGGGCAGCGGCTTGGCCAGGGCGTCTGGGCCGTATCCTGCTGCTGCTGCACCTCCCAAGGGGCCTCCCTGGAGCCTATGAGTGCCGCCCCTCTTCAAATGGGAGGTGCACATTCACTAGCTCCCTGATAACCCTCCCTGGTCCTAGCCCTGGAAGCTGCTTCCAGCTTGTCTCAACAGTGAGATGTTTGCCTATATGGTTGGGCTGTGTAGCCAGCAGGCTTCTCATTACATAGCTGGAGGGCTCTGTTCCATGGGCCGCCTTGTGCAATGGTGCAGGGCACAGTGGATTGGGTTCGATCCATGGCTCTGTACTTACTGGTGACCTTAAACAGGTTTAATCATCTCTTTGCCTCCATTTACCTCTCTGTAAAATGGGGATGGGCTTCCTGGGTGGCTTTAGTGGTAAAGAATCTGCCTGCCAATTCAGGAGTTCCATTCCTGGTTCAGGAAGATCCCGTGGAGGAGGGCATGGCAACCCACTCTAGTATTCTTGCCTGGAGAATTCCATGGACATGGGAGCCTGGAAGGCTACAGTCCATGAGGTCGCAACAGAGCTGAACATGACTGAGCGCCTAAACAACAACAGCTAAATGGGGAGACTAGACATCATAGCTAATAGGGTTATGAAGATTTCATGAGTCAGTAATTGGGAAGTGCTTTGCACAGTGCTGACACAACCTAAGTGTCAGATAGGTGTTTGTTAAATAGAATATGGAGATCAGCGAATGGGGCCCAGGCTCTGTGGGCCCCCTGGACCTCGGTGTTCCCTAGATCCTCCTGTACTGAACAGCACCGTCATTTATGTAGGTCTGAGAGGCACTGGGATGCCACAGAAGCAGCACTGGACTGGGAGTTGGCAAGCTCTGGTCCCGGCCCCGTCACTCACTCGCTCTGTTTCCTTGGGAAACTCCCTTACCCTCTCTGAGCCTCAGCTTCACTGGCTATAAAAAGGGAATAGGAGTGACAGATCTCCAGGGGTCCTTCTGGTTTAGGTGGCCTGACTGACAGTGACCCGCTCATCCTGCCCACGCTGTACACAGGGAGGGCCACGTGCCCTGTGGATCTGCATCGGGACCTGTGGACAGGCAGAGGGCAGTGGCCCCCTGGGCTCCCCGGGCACCACGCGCTCTCACAGGCCGGCCTGGCCTCCTCCTGGGCCTCAGGGCGCTTTCCTGCTGTGTCCTTTCCTGGGGGCAGTGATGGATGCATCCTGGATCTGTTCCCGACTCAGCGCGCTGGGTTGGCAGGGCTGCTCTGACACAGTATCTAATGATGCGCTCGCTAGTCTGACTGTGCACCTGATGTCCTTTGGCTTGGTGAGGACAGGGTCCTGGTCTGCCAGCTCTCCACCCCGCCCCCAGGGCCCAGCACAGAGCCCAGCCTGTAGTTGGTGCTTGGAACTTCATGTTGATTGAGAAGTGAAGACTCAGCTGAACTCGGGGACTCCTCTCATCTCAAGAAAGACCCTATATTCAGGCTCTCCACACTAAGAAATCCTACCCCAAGCGCCAGAAATTCCATCCTGGGAACTGTCAGTCCCCCATTAGAACTGGCCATCTCCTAAGACTCACCTCCTTAGTTTTCCAGGACAGGAATGGGCCCTGCTTCCCAGGAACCTGCCAAATGATAGTCTTCCAATCTGGAAGGTTCCTGGGCCCTGCAAGGACTGCCTTGGCTCTGACCCCAGGGACAAGACAAAGTGTTGATGGGGGAGTGTAAATGCCCAGCTCAGATGAGGGCTGTTCTGAGTTGACCCTAATGAAGGATGTTTTCTTATGTCAGCATGCATGAGTATGCTGGTATGTGTGAGAGAGACAGGACTAGAGAGTGGGAGGCAGGGGCAGGGAGGCAGGCAGAGGTAGACATTTAGAGACACTGAGACTCATTTAGGGAGAGAAAGAGGCAGAGGGAGAGCACTTTGGCCCAGGGTGGCCGAGTTGGGGTGAGGTGGAAAAAGAGGCTAGGGGCTCCTCCTGCCCTGTGTTTTCTGGGCTGACATCCAGGGAGCTGGCCACTAGGGTGGTAAGTGTCCTCAGGTTGGAACTGGCTATGGAACAGACATCCCTGACTAGAGCCTCAGGCACAGTCCATGGTGTGTTTGAGGACATCAGACAAGCGTCTGCAGCAGCTGTAGCCTCACCATCAAATAGCTTTGTGCTGGCAAGGCAGCTTCCTGCAGTGGTTCCGAGTGGGCATCCTGGAGTTGGATCTGTGCTGTGCTTAGGCACTCAGTCCTGTCTTACTCTTTGTGACCCCACAGACCATAGCCTGCCAGGCTCCTCTGTCCATGGGATTCTCCAGGCACGAATACTGGTGTGGGTAGCCATTCCCTTCTCCAGGGGATCTACCTGCCCCAGGGATTGAACCTATATCTCTTATGTCTCCTGCATTGGCAGGCGGGTTCTTTACCACTAGCGCCACATGGGAAGCTCCTGCAAATCCTACTGGTCTTCAAACAACAAGCTGTGGGCAGCTTCCACTACCATTCCCAACCTCGGATCCTTCATTTGTAAATAGGATAATACTAGCGCCTGCCTCACAACGTGTCAATGAGGATTAAATGAATTAATGAAGGCCAGACTCTTGCAAGAGTGCCTGACCCCAGGATCACTGAAGCCTCTAATAACCCCACAAGTGGGCAGGTCAAAGGTTGTCAGTCCTATTTTACAGGTGAGGAGACCCAGGCTCAGAGATGGTAGGGACTTGCTCAGTGATATCCGGACAGCCAAGGCTGGAGCTGGAACCTGAACAGGGGACCCTTGCCTCCTGGTCCAGTGCTCTTCCTCTGGCTTCCCCCCGCCCCCATCCTCCCACTCCCGTGGTCCCTCTGTTAGGGACATCTCCTTCACTTGTGGTCCTTACTCTTGGGCTACTGTAACATGCCCCTTTCAGCCCCCGTACTGAGGGGGAAGGAAGCCCCAAGCTCTCTGTCCACCTCTGATTGCCCAGACACGGCACACAAAAGTGCTAAATAAAAACATGTGTGTTGGGCTGCGCTGATGGTGCGGTCGGGAGGTAACTGAAGCAGCCGCTCCCCCACAGCGGGGGCCGTGGCATTCTTGGAGTCAGTGCGTGTTGGCTGCTGGACCCTGGGTTAAACTGCAGCCGCCCACTGGGATGAGAACGGGGTTGGGGTAGGGGTGGGGGTGTGCCGGGAAAGCCTCAGCAATTGGCTCCGTCCTGCCCCTGCTGGGGGAGCCCAGAGCTGCGGCCAGTGGCTTGCGATGCCCCAGCTGGGGGAGCCTTCAGGATGTGTGTGGCGGTGCGATCGGCTTGGGATCCTCAGTGCCTGGGATTGCCACTGTGAGCAGTGGACACTTCTCTCTCCAGAGTGGCACTCCAGGGGCGGGGGGCGGGCAGCCCCTGTCCTGGGGACAGGCGCGGCCGGGGACTCAGGGCTGGTGCATGTGAGCCTGTCACCCACGGAGCCGCCGGGCCCCTTGCCGGCTGAAGGACGGGGTGGCTGAGGACTCTTCCTCGAGACATCCCGGACTCCTGCTCGGATGAAAGTGTCTTGGGAAATTACAGAGTTTTCTGTTTGGTGGAAGGAAGAAATTCAGCTTCTCTCTAGAGTGGCGGCCGCGGGCTGGACCGGGTGTGTGTTTGGGAAGGGCGCTGGAGGAGGAGGGGGAGGAAGAGGAGGAGGGCAGAAAGGAGGAGGAAGAGGAGGAGGAACGAGTGATGCAAGGGTTTTGAAAACGGCTACCTATATGTGCGAGGTGGAACCTGGTCATTTGGTTCTGCTTTTCCCAGCAGGTATCTCTCCCCTGGGGAACTTGGGTAAGTCCATAAATAGCTCTGCTGACACAAAGGAGCTCTGTCTGGGGAAGGCAGCCTCTTGACACGGCCGCCGGGAGCTGCCACAGTCACGGCCGTCCGCCCGCCTGCCCGCCTGCGGGAGGAGCCAGGCGGAGACCCGGGCAGGCGGGCTGGCAGGAACGGCAGCCAGGAGTCCCCGGGTCCCTGCTGGAGTGTGCTGGGTAGGTGCCTGGGTGCCAGGGTGCGTGCGTGGTGGGCCGGGGGCTCTTGTCCAGGCCACCCCGTGCCCCTGTTTCTATTGTTTCTTCCCCGGGGCAGCCATTGATAGGCATGTTGCAACCAAACCATGTTATGTTCTGCTCTGAGATAGCTTTGTGTGTGTGTGTCTGTCTGTCTGTCTCAGCGGGTGGGGACCCTGCAGGGCTGGGGCATGCTTGTACTGTGTGCTGCTCCCACTTCCAGACTGGTCAGCCGGCTTTTCTTGCCAAGAGAAAGGAATGTTTGGTGACCAGAAGTCGGGACACTGAGTGGGGAGGGAGCTCTCAGCCCGCGGTGCTGACCACCCACCAGGCACCAGGATGGCCGCTCTTGCCGAGTTCCATGAGGGGAAAGAGGTGGTGGTCTCGGGCGGCTGGTCTGGGTAGGGGGGTGCGGTGGCTGATCCCCAAGGCATCTGCTGAAATGTCCACTGGAAGTCCAGGCAGAGATAGAGATGCTCTGCCTCCTGAGCCCCTTGGGGAAGGTCTCGCACCTGCTCCTTTGGCTTCTCACTGAGACCTGTGAGGAAGGGTGTTGTTGTTAGGGACCGGCTCACCCCACAGAGTTAGGTGCTATGAGCAGACAGAGGCCGATTCTGTTATCAACGTGGAGAGAGCCCACATCTCTCCTCTTGTCCTGAGGTGTCCAAGAAGAATCCTCCTGCCCTGGGACTTCGGGGCTGAGGAGAGCCAGGTGCAGAGAGTGGAGGGGCTATGCCTCAGTTTACATGGCAGATCTCTGGCCAGGACCAGGTTGGAGGATGTCTGCCTCCTGGAATAGCAAGGACCAGGTATGTGGGTGTCATCACCCCAACCTCAGCAATGACATTCAGTTTGGAATCTGCCACTCCTGGCTTGAGGTGCCTAGCTAAGTATGGAGCCACTAGGTCCCTCACCAAAAGCTTGCCACATCGTGCCACCCTCAGGCCTCACAGCTGGGGCTATTGGACTCCCCTGTCCTCATGGCTGGAGTGGGTATGTCTCCTGGAAGGAGGGAGCTGCAGTGCCTGCCCCGCCAGTGCCCATGGGATCCCAGCCAGGGCACTGCGGCCACAGTCAAAGTTTCCACTGGGGCCCCTTGAGTCCTCCACACCCAACGAAGGGGCACCTCCCCTCTTCTCCAGCCCTAGCACGTGGCAAGGCTTAGCCCAGGGCGGGCCCTTTGGGAAGCCAAGTTCCACAGCAGGGCCCGCTCCTGGCCCAGGCTGGCAACTGCTGCACCCGGGGGGTGGTGAAGATGGAGACAGCTGAGATGAGTGGCCCCTCTGTGGGGAGTGTCCCCGGGGCTTTGAACCAGAGGTGGTCGAGGGGGCTTTTGATCATCAGTGTCTGGTGTCAGTGAAACCACCCCACTTCCTTGCTTTCTTGCCTTTGCACATGCTGTCCCCACTGCCCAGAAAGCCCGTCTCCTCTCTCCTCTTCTCTCCAGGTCTTAATCCTACCCCGCCTTCCCTAGCTAGAGCAAACACTGCAGTTGGAATATGTCCCGTGGTGATGGTACCCACTGTGGTGGCTTCATGTCTTATGAATGTGGCGTTTGAGCCTGATTCATCCTTTGGTCCCAAGGGTCCAGCCTGGGGCTCTGGGTGTGATAGGAAAGGGCTCAGATGGGTTTCCTTGAGGACAGGCTCTGATGTCCAAGTCAGCTCTTCCTCTTCATCTCCTAGCTCTGCCTGGCACAGTGGGCACTACCAGTTCGAGCCCCGGTGAGGAGTCCCTTTGGAGGGGCCCTTGTTTCTTCATGTCAGATGGCTCCCATGGGCCCAAGGGTTGGGCAATGGGATTTGATAGGCGATGAGGCAGGGAAAACCTTGGCTTCAGCCTGGTTGAGCCCACAGGGAAAGCCTGCTCAGGGATCATGCTAGGCTGGGCTGGGCTGGGTAGTGTGGTGTCCACACTATGGCCTGGGCCATGGAGGGCCAAAGGGACAAGCCCCAGCTGGTTTGAATGCAGTGCTTCTGGTCTTTCCCATAGACTATGGCAGCTTAGAGCTCAGATTGGGCCCCATCGGGACTGTGCCAACCAGGGAGGTGGATCGGAGGGTTGAGGGATGGTGTGTGGTTCTCAACCAGTGGTCTGCCTGGTTCCCCAAAAGAGATACAGCTGAGGAGGGAGTCCCCACGCTCCGCTAGGTTCCTGGGGACCCTGAGAGCCACTTCCCGTTTGGTCTCCCAAGGCCCCAGAATAGCTGAATGTGTTTACCTTCTGGCCAGATGTGGGCCTGAGGCAGGCGAAGAAGGACTTGCCTGAGCTTCCATGCGACTCAGTGGCACCGTGAGGACAAGAACCCAGGTCTCCGGGTCCCCCGCCCAGCTTTCTCTCCATCACACCAGCTGCATGACTCAGAGCACCTGGCTTTCATCTTGGTGCTCACTTTTGGGGGACCCCGTTAGTGACACATACCTTTCCAGGACCCCCATATTACTGGCTGGAGTCCAACTTTCCTCTGAAAAAGCAGTGTATATGGTAGAGAAAGCCCTGGCCCGGCCAGCAGGCTGGAGACCGAGGCGCAGTCTGGCCCCTGCTGGCTGGCTGATCTCAGGCCAATCTCCGTTTTTCTCTGGCTCAATTTCCCCTTTGGAGCAACCAGGGACTGCACCAGGTATTGCCAGGCCCCTTCTTGCTATCCAGAGAATCTTCCTTTCTCTGCACACCCTCTCCTCTTCCTGGGTCCTGAGAGTCATCAGTCAAGGCCAGGGTTGGGCTTCTCGGGGAAGTGGCCCCCAACCTGTTCCTCAGGCCCTTCTGATCAGAAGCCTTCTCATTCAAGCTGGATCCCGGGCTGAGGCTGGGAGGTCTGTTGTTGTTTGTGGAGCCAGGCCGTTTCCAAGATGTCACTGCTCAGGGAAAACCGTCATTCCTCCCAGGGATAAACAGGCTGCTTATGGCTCAGCCTGCTAAGCCTGGAGAGGTTGGAGCCGCTCACAGCAGGCCAGCTAGGCTCAGCCCCAGGGAGCCACCACCTTTGCCTGTACAACCAGCTGGGTGGGGGCAGGACTGGTGCAGAGGTGTGCTGGGGCCACGAGCCGCTTGAGAGATTGGAGCTTCCAGGCATGGAGGAGAGGGAAGGGGTCCCAGGAGACTCTGTTCCTCTGGCTATGGGCCTAGGTCAAGGCTCCAGATGTGTGGAGAGCTGCCAGGTGTGCCCTCTGCTCCAGAGGGCCCAGGCTTCTCCCCTCCCCCTCTACCGTGGGCTGGCCTGCCCGCACCTGGCACTGGGGCTCGGGCTGCTGCCGGAAAACTGTCAGCGGCTCCCAACTTAGAAAGGTGAGGGGGGTGGTGGTGAGTTATTTGGAACCAGGCGCACCGTTCCCCACGTAGCCCCGGCTCTCTGTGGTATCCTTGGTTACCTCTTGGTGGGGTTGATGTTGATGTTTAGTTGCTAAGTCGTGTCCGACTCTTTGTGACCCTATGGATTGTAGCCCATCAGGCTCCTGCCTCCATGGGATTTTCCAGGCAAGAATATGGGAGTGGGTTGCCTCTTGGTGGGATTAGCCTCAGGCTAATAGCAGAACTCAGGTAACTCCGGGCACGGTGGCAGAGGGTAGGGGGCAGGGGAGAGGCAGAGGAAAAGCTGGGCAGAGCTTCTGGGAGCCAGGTGGCTGGCCACAACCTTGAAAAAAAGGCTGGAGACCACCACAGGGAGGAACATGGAATGGAAGGTGGTGTGTCTGTCCCACTCCTCAGGTTAATGGTTTCAACTGTGTCCACGCAGAGCTCTGAAACCTCCACTACTCAGATCTCAATTCATGAAGTTCCCCGTTGATTCAAATAGCGGCTCTGTAATTACATTCTCTGCCCCCACCCTCCTCCCTTCCCTCCACGTGTGTCAGATGTCTACAATGTACCACGCACTGGCCAGGGGCTGGAGGTATAGTTCCAGCCTTCAGTCTAGTGCTGGGGATGAGTATGTAATGGATGATAACAAGACAGCTTCAATGGGGAGGCCTGGGGAGAGGAAACCCTGGGGAAGCTTCCAACCCAGCCTGGGAGCCCCAGCGAAGCTTCCTGCAGGAGGTGAGACTGAATCTGGAGGCACAGACGCTTGTTCATCGAAGGAGCAGGTCTCCGTCCCAGTGTGCCCACCCCTCCGGGGTGGAGAGATGATTTCTAACCCAGCCATAGGAATCACCTCTGTGTCTCCAGCCACATGCTCTGGCTTATCTCAGGGGAGGCTGTATAATGTTGTGTGCAGGTGCCTGGGCTCAAGACTCCCCACTTTGCAGTGGGGCAAGACCCAGAATCTCTCGGTGCCTGCGTTTCCTTAGGCAAGGGCTCAGCCTCACTGGGGTAATAAGATGATGTGTGTGGGGGGAGGGCTCGTGCACGCTGGCACAGAGTCCTGGGGGCAGTGGGGGTGCCCTTGGCACCTTCCTTTACTGGTGGCTGTTATCAGATGAGATGCTGTGGGTGGAGTGAGGTGCTCGGCACGGGACCTGACACAGCGCAGGCAGTCACTGAACGGAAGGTGGTATAGCAGCTTTCGGAGGGAGGACAGGGAGGAATCAGTTGGAATGTGCTATCAGACCCTGCGATGAGGGCTTTTATTTGCTTTATAAATAAACTTTAAGTTGCAATGTTAAATTATGTCTTTCATTTCAAGGACGGAAGTATGTAGCTGATGAATTATCACAAAGTGAACAAACTCCCCAGGTCAAGAACATTCTAGTACCCTGGAAACCTCCCCCACCCCCTGGCTGCCACCCACCTCAGTCACTACCACCTCAAAGAGAGCTCCTGTCCTGACTTCTCTCATTGAGTAGTGTTGCCTGTTTTGAATTTTGTGTCTGTGGAATCCTTGATTATGTGTTCTTTTATGCTGACCTCTTTGGAGCAGCATTTTGATGGTGAAATCTGCCAGTGTTATTGGATGCAGTCTTATTTTGTTCACCCCCATTGCTGTGTGGCATTTCTTTGTGTAACTATATCCATTCTATCATTGATGGACATTTGGGGGTTGTTGCCAGTTGAAGGTCATCATGAACGGTACTGCCATGGATATTCTCATGCATGTCTTTTGGTACACTAATATACTTTTCTGTTGGGTAAATACCTAAGGTTTGCAATTGCTGAGTCATAAAGTTATATATAATTAGCTTTAGTAGATTCCATTGTATACTTTTCTAAAGTGTGACACCAGTACACCCTCTTCAAACAAATGTAGAACACCTGTTGCTCCACGTCCTTACCAGCAGATTTGACAATAGCTATTGTGATATCTAATTGTGGCTTTCATTTGTATTTCCTTGGTGACTAATGAGGTTTAGCACCCTTTCATATGTTGATTGTTCATTTGGATAATCTTTTGGAAAGTGCCTGTTCAAGTCTTTTCTTCAGTTTTCTGTTGGATCCTCTGTCTTTTTTCTTATTGATTTGAAGGAACTTAAAAAATATTCTGGATATGTGTTCACTGTTGGACATGCACATTGCAAATATCTCCTCCCACTCAGTGGCTTGCCTTTTCACTCTTTTCATGGTGTCTTCTAAAGAATAGAAGTTCTTCATTTTAGTGCAGTCCAACCTGTCAATCTTTGTCCCTATGGAAAATGCTTATTGAATCCTGTTTCTTTGCCTATTACAAGGTTTTAGATATATTCTCCAATGTTATCTTCTGGATGTTTTATGTTTCACATTTAGCTTTAAAATCCACTTGAAATAGATTCTTAGATAGGTTGGAGACCGAGGTCAAGACTCATTTTCTCTGGGTGGATATCCAGTTTATTCAAAAGATCATCCTTTCTCACTGTTGGTCACCATCACCTTTGTCAGAAATCAAGGGGCAATGCATGTGTGGGTAAGCTGCTTTGAAAGATAAGTAGGAATTCTCAGGTGGACAGAGGAGGGGAGGATGCAGTGAGCACAGGTTTAGAGATGCCTGAGAGGTGACTGTGTTTGGGGAACTACCAATAGTTCAGCCTGGCTGGAGGGAAGAGGGGAGAGAAGGTGTGGTGGGAGGTGGGTTGGCAGGGACAGAACACGTAGGGGAGGGAGCTGGGACTGTCTCAGAGGAAAGGGGAGGGTTAAGCAGCAGGCGGAGTGTGCTCAGGCTCCCCAGGAAAGGAGAGTGAGTTTGGAGCAGATGGTCAACCCAGACAAATCCAGCCTTGACACCCCCAGCAGAGACACAGGGTGTCCACTTTGGGGAGGCAGTGACGGAGGTAGCAGGTGGAGGTGCCTGGGGCCTTGGAGGTTGACTTTTGATTGCAGGTTGAGGCTGAGTCCCAGATAAACCTTCAAGTAGCCAGATAAACCTTCAAGTGTTCTCCCCCACCCTACCCCAGTCCCCCACCCAGATGCCCCCAGCACTGCGGGCCCTGAAGGAGGAGTATTTTAGGGACTGGAACAGACAGACAAGGGTGGGGATGGGTCTCTGGAAAGGGGGCATTTTCTACTCCTCCCGCCCTCGATGCACCCACCAGGATCCTAGCTTCACCTTGGGCCCTGAGAACAGACCCTCCCAGGCTGGCTGAGATTCAGAGCTGGACAGATCCCCTCTGGGAGAGGGTGGCCTGGAGAGGGGAGTCACTTGACCTGGGGCCATGCAGTGAGCCAGACTGACCTAGCCTAAGGGAAGCTGAGCACAGGCTCAGCTACCCCCCAGCCTCCAGGGCCCTTCGCATAGGCCTCAATCTGCTACCCTGAAATGTACAGATAATAGCGCCGCTACCATAGGGCTGTGTTCAGAATATGTTAAGTGCTTTCTCCTGGAGTGGAATGCAGGGGAGGGGACAGGTAATGATGATGATGAAAGAAGGAGATATGATTGCTTCCTTGCAATTGCAAATATTTATTGAGCACGTACTGGGCTTCCCAGGCAGCGCTAGTGGTAAAGGACCCGCCTGCCAGTGCAGGAGACATAAGAGATGTGGGTTTGATCCCTGAGCCAGGAAAATCCCCTGGAGGAAGGCATGGCAAACCACTCCAGTATTCTTGCCTGGAGAATCCCATGGACAGAGGAGTCTGGTAGACTACAGTCCATAGGGCCTCAAAGAGTTGGACGTGACTGAAGCAACTTAGCACGCACAACCACATTGAGCACCTACTACGTGCCAGGCCCCTCTGTTTGGGTGGTCTCACAACAGTACCATGGTATAGGTATTTGCTACCTCTGTCACCATTTCACAGATAAGAAAATTGAGCCTTGAAGAGGTAAAGCAGCCTACCCCAGGGCACTGAGCTAGTTGGTGGCTGGGCCAGGATAGGAACCTGTATTTGCCTGTCTCCAGACCCCTGTTCTTCACCAGCAGTAGGCTTTCCTCCTTCACCCCAGGCTCTGAAAGTGCTTCCCATCTCCAAGCTGTTGCTTGGAGTTAAGCCTGAGATTTTGGGGTTGGTCTCCAGTGCCTGCCATGAGGGAGAATTGAGCAGCAAGAGGAAGGTCATGGCCATGGGCCGAACAGGGCTATGCCCCAGGTCCTGCCCCCTGCCTCCTGCCCACTAGCATCCCTGCGAGGGAGGCACCACTGACTTAGCCACACCATTAAGAAGCGGGATTCAATCCGCCCTGCCTGATTCCAGATTCTCGTCTCCTGACCACAGTGCCATTTGTGCCCTTCTCTGGGGTCCCCCTGGCTTGGCAGAGCTTTCTCGTTTGCTTAAGGCAATGGCAACCCACTCCAGTATTCTTGCCTGGAGAATCCCAGGGACAGAGGAGCCTGGTGGACTGCCGTCTGTGGGGTTGCACAGAGTCGGACACGACTGAAGCGACTTAGCAGCAGTAGCAGCAGTGTAGAACATCACAGAGAAACCACACGCTTCTGACTCTTCCCACACATCAAGGGGTCCCTGGGACGGAGGTGGTTTGGTGATTCTGTACCAGCCCTCTGCCCACCGGGTGAGTCAGACACCTGCCCTTCAATCTCCACTAACTTGGGGGTAAGAACAGGGATCAGGCATCTGGAATTGCTCAGCACTGCCTGGCCAGGCCCAGGTTGGGAGCTTGGTGAGGTCTTCTGAAGACAGAGAGGGAGGGAGAGAGGAAGAGGGAGTGAAGGGGGCAGGAAAGGCGGTCAGGAGGCCGCAGAAAGAGCAGCTTAGAGCCAGGCAGACCATGTTTCCATTCTGACTCCTCTACTTACTCAGTTTTTGAACTTGCATAAGTTTCTCAAGTTATCTGAGTCCCAGATTCCTTATTTGCAAAATGGGGCCAGTGATACTGACCTCATAATGTGGCTGCACCTGAGACGTATGTGTAGCACCTGTCACAGTGCCTGCGGTCTAGTAGATGCTCACTTAATGATTTCTCTCTTCCCATCTCCACTCTTCTTTTTCCATTGCTTTCTGTTTTCACCATCTCTAGCTCCACCTTCCCTATCTTTACAACACCAAGTAAACATTGCTTTCGGGATAAAGTCCGAATTCCTTAACATAACCGTGTGCTTCCTCAAATATTCCATGTCGTCTCTGGCTGTGGCCTGGGTACCCTCTCCTGTCCTCTTCCCCACCTCCTCCAAGAGCCACCCCGGTCTTCCCTGCTGCCTCTGTGCGTCCATAACCCCCTGAGATGATGGTAGGTGGATGGGAGACTGACACGGACCCTTCACCTGGTGCTCTCACCCATAGCCCCAGCGCCTTCAGGGAGAGACATGTGTCTTGCCACCGTTGGGCTCCAGCGCCCCACACAGGCCCTGGCACATGGCTGGCGCTGGGTAGGTATTTGCTGAGTAACTCTGGGGGTAGGGGTGGGGGTGAGGTGGGTGAGCCTGGGACACAGTCCTGATGAGCCAAAGCAGAGCCTGCCCAGGGCCACACGAGCAGTGCAGGCCGGGCCTTGGCAGGAGAGCAGAGAGCCCTCTAGCTAGGGCATCCCAGGGAGCCTTTAACTGGGCTCCACGGGATGGGCAGGAAGTGGACTTGAGGAGGGTGAGATAATAAGGAAATGAGAAAGCACACGTGCACACACCCGGGTCAGGGAGAGAAGGAGGGTGCCGGGGGTAAGGGAGTGGTGGTGGAGCCCACAGCAGAACCGGTTTCTGAGCAGAGACCCAGGGTGGGGCCAGAGAGGCCCACAGGGCCGCGCTCACCTTCTGGCGGAAGCATCAGTTACCACGGGGACAGAAGAGCCTGGGGAACTTCTGCTGTCCACGCGCATGGCCTTCAGATTGAGAAGAGGGCTGGGGCGTAGAAGGGGTCTTTGGGGCTGCAGGGTTCGGGGGAAGACTGCCTGGTGAGAAACTGGGCATCCAGAGGGGAGTGAGCATCTCAGCATCTCTGGCTCCACAGGGCAGGCCTGAGGGCATGTTCTTCTGACTCAGCCAGGTGACCGCGCCAAGAGGAGGGAAGGTTTCTAAAGGGGGTCCCCTCTCTTCTCAGTCCTCAGGGCTTCCTCTTCCCTGTGTGCTGGCTTTGTCTTGAGAGGTTCTGAAGGGGGTGAGCTACTTCTCCTCCATGTCTCAGTATTGCTTTCAGTACAATGGGTATGTTCCCCACTATTGTGTGTTGCCTGCCTTCCTGAGCCCCTGACAGATCCATGAGTTGTGGTGTGACTCTTCAGGGACAGAGAATTTTCAGTGTGTTGTCAAATTCCTCCTCCCCCTCTCTCCTCCTGCATTTGGGAGCGTGAGCGGGGTAGCTGACTCCAGCGGGCTTGCTGGCTACTCATCGTGGGCCAGGGGCTGCTGCTTCTTTATGAACTTCCTTACAGAGGGAGCACTGTGTATTTGAATTGGTACCATACCAAGTTCTGGTCTGGATTCCAGTCCTGATTCTGTTGTGTGACCTTGGGCGTATTGCCTCCCTTCCCTGGGCTTCAGTCACCTTGTCTGTTAATGGAGGCAACTCCCCAGAATTCTGGGGGGAGTTGAAAGTCGAAAAAAGTCAAGATGCCTGGGCCCTCCTGTTGGGGTCTCCTATCCAGTAGGTCTGGGATTGGACCCAGTTACAGATATTCTTAAAATGCACCCCAGGTGATTCTAAAGTATGTCTCTCTGTTGAGAACTGATAGGCTGGATCTGTACTTTGCAGACTTTAATATGCAAATGAATCACCTGGGATCTTTAAATGTGGATTCTAATCTCGTTAAGGCCTAGGATTCTGTATTTCATATGAGCTCCCAGGTACTGCTGTTGCTGGTTCATGAGTTATTACTTTGAGTAATAACAATTTAGATGGTTTGTGAAGTTCACTGGGTTGCCCATTCATTCATTCATTTATCATCAATGAATGAATGAATGGGGAGTGGGGAGAGGTAAGCCTAGAGGGAGAGACAAAGCCCACAAAGCCCAGACTCTTCTAGGGCTACAGAGTTTGGACTTTCTCTGGAGGGCCCTGGGGAACCAGGGTTTTCAAGCCAAGGAGTGACAGGGTCAGATTCCCATTTAGAAGACTCCTCTGGCAGGATGCAGAGAGTGAGCAGAAGAGTGTGGGCCACTGCTGGGAGGTCAGCGTCAATCCCAGGGTCAGATGACGTGGTGCTGAGGCAGGTGGTGGTCAGTGGAGGTAGAGAGTGTGGCTTCTTTTTTTTTTTTTAATCAATGTTATTTTTCAGAGTGGTTTTAGGAATTGAGAGGGAAGTACAGAACATTCCCCATGCTTCCTGTCCCTGCACACACATAACCTCCCCTGGTGGAAAGATTCCTAAGATTTTACGAGAGATAATCAGGGCGATTTGTTGATTGGCTGTGGGGGTAATGGAGAAGAGAGAATGATACCCAGGCCTCTGGTTTGGGCACCTGGTAGGGGTGTGATTGACTCAGAGACTCCGAGAGGAGGAGTGGACTGGAGGGAAGGTCATGAGTTCAGAATGGGGCACGTCGAGTTGGGGACACTGGTGGGCCATTCGGAGGGAGGTCTCCGTCTCTGTGCCTGGGCTCCAACCACCCAGGTGTCCTCTCTGCCCTCAAGGGCGCTCACCTTCCAGGCTCTTGGCCTTTGTGCTATTTGCTCCTTTGTGAGCCCATCCCTGCCCCCTGAGTAGATTTCAGCCTCAGGGTCCTTTCACAGGGTGGCCTCTCCCGCACGCCCCTCTGTTTTCTCACAGGGACCTTGCAGTTTTCCTTGACGTTATGGATCATAGTGTTTTTCAGATTGTTCCTGTGGATGATGATTTGGTTCACGCCAGTCCTTCCTCTCCAGCCTGTGAGATCCACCAGGACAGGGATCATGTCTTTCTTATTCTTATGTCCACAGAGGCTAGAACATTCCGAGAGAGGACAGGTCTGGGCTGGCAGCGGGTACTGGGTGTCGTCAGGTGGTTGTTGCCTAGGGCCTGGAGGGGTGCACAAGGGAGGGGGCCGGAGCAGGGTGTGAGGAGCAGGACACAGACTGAGAGGCCCCCTGATGGGGCGGAGGAGGGGGTCATCGGCTCAGCTGGAGGAGATCCAGGGGAGGAAATGTCAGAGCCGGGCCGTGCTGCGGTGGTCCTGGCTGCCGTTGATAGAGCACTTCATGTACCAGCACAGGGCTGAGCTCTGGGTGGATGTCCGCTCAGTCACTCCTCCTTGGCATGCTATGTTACCTCTAAGGAAACTAGGGCCAGAGAAGTTACCCTTGAGGTCACCCAGCCAGTAAGTGTGAAGAGGGGATCAGTCTCTGGAGCTCTCCTCATTTTAAGGTGCTGCCTCCCTCCTCCTGGACTTTGCCAAACCCATCACAGTGGGGGCTGGGGAGGAAAACAGCCTGGAGGCCCCTGAGCTCGTGGCAGAGGCAGGGCAGTGGTTCCAGCCTCTGGTGTCAAGAAGCCAGGCCTGAGGAGCTGGACTGAGGCTGAGCGGGGGTTCCCGGAAGCCAGCATTGATCCAGCTTGCCAAACTCAAAGAAGCACCCCCATCTTAAAAGGAAAGCCTGGAGCTCTACTGGCCGGGTGGGAATCTCACAGCCTCTCCCTTTGTCCAGCCGCTTTCCCTTTCACAGAGCTCTTTCCTGTCCTTTCTCAGACTTGGTCCCTAGCAGTGATCGCCTGGGATCATACAGCTAGCGAATGATGGGGTGAGGGTTCCAGCTGGGGTCTTCCGGCCTTCTGTCCAGGCTCTTTCTGAAAATCCTGCAGAAGGGCCACCCTGAGATAGAGGCAAACCCTGGCACACCACCCCCCACCCCAAACCCCGACCTCTACCACCCCAGCCCAGCCCTGCCCTGCCCAATGCAGGAAGTGGTTTTCGAGGGCAGATGTGAGCCCGGCATCTGTGGTGGAGGTGATGAGTCACGTTAGAGCTGCAGGTTAACTTTGGGGTCAGCCAACCTGGCTCCACGTTTAGTAGCTGTGTGGCATGGGCCAGTCACTTCCAGTAGTCTGCCACCACAGGGCCCAGGGGACCTGTAGGTGGTGTGAGCCAGGCCTCTGGGTGTCACACCTGCCACCCTTCCCCAGCCTGTTCCGAGCCCTGGATTGGACTGGGGAGAGGATTTGATTATATCCTAAACAGCAGCTCCATTTAGAAGGCCTGGTTCATTTCCTGCGTGCTTCTAGCAGGCGAGACATGCAGAGAATTAACCCTGGTCCAGCCGAGCCAAAGAAATGATGGATGGGAGAGATGGGGGAGATACACGCTCTCCACAGCAGAAGGGCAGCTTCTTGGAGCGCTCAGACCCAGGGCCCTGGGCGAGTCAGCTCGTCTCTGAGCTGCCTTGGCTGGATTCTTGGCACCCCAACTGTTGTAACAGCTGCCTAACGGGGTGTCCCCAGCTGCCTGCGCTTCCTTCAGAGCACTCATCGCATTCCTTAAGACCAGTTCTCCAGCCTCTGCTTTTCTGCTCAGGGGAGGGCAGCGATTGCGTCTGACTTGCCCTCTGCTGTCCCCACCCCCACCCCAGGGCCTAACTCAGTGCCCGGAGAATGAATGACTGCGTGGACGCGTGCACCCCAGTCCTCCCGCCACCCCCGCATCCTGTCGCCCCGCCCAGAGCAGTTTCACATAGCTCAGCTCTGCTGTGTCGCTTTGCTGCTCACAGGACCGGCTCATGCGTGGCATCCATTCTGTAACATGGCTCTCACCTTTATCTCCTTTCCCGTCCTAATTCTCTTCACTTGCTACCTTCTCCCTTAAAGTTTCTGAGGTTTTCTGTTCCAGAGGCCCCTCTGCCCCCTCAGGTACCCCATACATACTCCAGCTTTCTCAGGAACACAGATCTGACCAAGCCTACTCAGGCGCTCACACGAAACAGAACCTGGTCTGTTCTGAGCTGGCCTTTCTTTGCCCATGTCTGCCCTGTGGGGGATGGGCCTGGGTGAAGGGCCATTGCTCACAGCCCGCTCCCTCTTCCTCTAGACCCCTGGAGCCCCACGCCCTTGTGTATAAAGATCCAGGGAAGTGGGGAGAGACCCTTGACTGGGAGACAGGAGTTCTAGTACTGAATCAGCCCCCCATTTCTTAGGTAATTCCCTTAGCCTTCGGGACCTCAGTTTCCTGATCTCTAAGGGGACGGCAACCCACTCCAGTATTCTTTCCTGGAGAATCCCATGGACCGAGGAGCCTGGCGGGCTACAGTGCATGGGGGTGCAAAGAGTCAGACATGACTGAGCCACTCAACAACAATGACAAAGATAAGCCTATACTAAGAATAACTCCCGCTTTATCAAATGCTTCTTTGGGGCCATGCCCCGTGAAGAGCGTGAACTTAGTCCTGTGAGTTTGGTGTGATATCACGGCTCCGTTCCAGGTAAGGAATCAGGGCTCGGAGAATTCGGGAGGCTTGGCCATACTCTCGCACAGCTAGGAAATGACTGCTGGAAGCAAAACCAAAGTCTGAGTCGGGCGTCTGAACAGGAACCGCTGGGTGCTGTGAGAGCCCTGGGTCCTAAGTGGTTTCTCAGCGTCCCCGAGGTGGGGCCTCCCTGAGGACAGAGGCCCTTCCCCTCCCGGCTTTGTTTGCTTTGGCTGAGTAGGGATTGGCAGAGGCAGGCTGCCTTGCATTTCTGGTTTGGGGTCTGGTGCTGCACTTTCTTGAGGGGCAGGCAGTTCGCCGCAGTCACTGCTGGTGACGGCCCTGGCCCCACTCCACCCCCAGGAAGGGGAAAGGTGGCCTGCTCCTCTCTCAGGGCCCAGCGCCAGGCCCCGAGGGCACCAATTGCTGCTTCCGACTGTCGGTGCTTCCAGATGGAGGGGTCTGGCAGAAGGGGAGGTGAGAGAATGTGGGACATCAGGGGGCTGGCATTGCCCACAGTTTGCTTTTTCTGATGGAGAAAGCTCACTGGTGGGTGGGGGCAGGCAGGGGCCGGGCTGCCCTGGGAACTGAGATCTGAAGGGGGCTTGGGAAGAAAGAGCCAGGAGTCAGGCTCTAACCCCAGCTTAGCCCTGCCTTTACGGGCGCCTTTGGTCAAGTCCCTAGGTCACTGTCCAGGCTGGGCCCTCTGTCTTCCTGTCAGTTCAGTAGAGGGGCTCTCTGACCCCCCTGGGAACAAACTAAGGTTCCCAGATGTGATTCCTGGATTGGGGCGCCTGGAATCACAATTGCCAACTTCGATTCTGGGAGCCTTAACAGTTTGCTTCCAGGGGTCCATGAGAAAGATGTGCCACTGTTTGAGTTTCGTGAACATTGTTCTCATCACCACAACCACCACGCCACCACCACCATCCCATTTCAGAGCTTTGGACTTTTATAGTGTACTCTCCTCGTGTGTCACTTGGGTACCTTGGTTATCCCATTTCATAGGTGGCGAGCTGGAGGTCCAGAGGGTTTAGGGACTGGCTCTTCCTGGCCCCGCTGTGTGATTCTAGGTTGGCCCCTTCTCCTTTCTGGGCCTCAGTCTCCCCGTCTATGCAGTGGGGATATGGGCTCGCCAAAGTTCCCGCGTCTGAGGCAGTGTGGTCTGAGGGTTTCCTGGGTGGATAAGTCTGCACCTTGGAGCTGCGGGCAGGATTTGCAGGGCAGGCAGTCCTCGGGGTGAGTGGGCCCCTGTCTTTGCCTGTACCTGGGAACCAAACTCTGGCCAGATCATCCTGTAGTCCTCTGAGGCTCCCCCTCCTGGCTCAGCAACTTTCTCTTTCCCCCAACCCCGGAGGTGGAGGTGGAGGTGGAGGTGGAGGTGGGAGGGGCTTTCACTTTCATTCTCCCAGGCGGTGGTTCTTACCCCACTGGCCTTTCACATCCACTCTGCTGCTCCCAGACACCACTGTGACCCCTGACACGTGGGTGCGGCAGCTGCCCTGAGCTGCGGCTGGGCCCTTATTCCCAGATGTGAGGCCTGGCCGGCCCAGGGCTTAAGAGCGTTCCCAGCTGCAGGCATGGCCTTTCAGTCTCTGGCAGCTGTGCCATAGGGGGTAAGTCCTTGCTCTTTGGGCCCAGCTTCTTCATACATCAAATGGACATCAGTGGTCTTTACAGTAAGAGCTCTTAACCTATGTTCTGAGGCATTTACCCTGAAATTCTCTGCCTCTGTGTGTGTGTGTGTGTGTGTGTGTGTGTGTGTGTGTGCGCGCGCGCGCACGCTTATCTGTACAGTTCCCATAAATGTGTGGCATCTTCCTCTTTCGTTAGTTCTATGTCCTTGTGGCCTCTTCATGGACGGAACCTGGGCTCTGAGCAGTTCCCAGTCCAGCACTCCAGGTCCTTGACTGGGATGGGGAGGGGAGGGCAGCCTAACCCAAGCCTGACCCACTTTCCTGTGTGGCTGTGATACTGGGACACCCCTGACTTTCTCTGAGCCCCAGTCTTCCTGTGAGATAGCTGCTTTTCAGACTCAGAGTAAGGGCAGTATTTTCCCCTTTGCAAATGAAATCTACAGGAACCCAGCAAAAACTCCAAGGATTCTGAGGGTGGTGTGTGAGGCAGGAATGCTTCCTCTTTTGTTTGTACGTGCGACTCCTGAGGTTCCTCCAAACACAGTTTAAAAAGCACGGGGTGAGTGATCCCTCAGTGAGGTTCCACGTGTCTATGACATCAGTCGAGTACAGGTATGCGCAGTATTTTGAAATTCTGGTTTTCTTCCAGTTTACTAGTTTCAAAAAGAGCTGAACATTCAGAGCAAGTTCTTCAAATGACTCACTAAGGCTCTTTTAAAAGACTTTGGTTCAGGTGGAAGATATCCTTTGGCTGGGTCTGGGATTCTCTCACTTGGTAGTTGCTCTGGCTTGGGGCTTGGTTTGATTCTGGTCCATGAAGGCCAAGGCTGTCTGCCCCTCATTTATTCACAGAGAGACTTACAGAGGGACCGTGACACTCCCCTTCGAGGGCCATTGGGAACATTGCATGTTAGTTAGTGTTAATCACTCAGTCGTGTCTGACTCTTTGCGAACCCCATGGACTGTAGCCCACCAGGCTCCTCTGTCCATGGGATTCTCCAGGCAAGAATACTGGAGTGGGTTGCCATTCACTTCTCCAGGGTATCTTCCTGGCCCAGGGCTCAAATCCGGGTCTCCTACATTGCAGATGGATTTTTCTTTTTTTTACCTTCTGAACCACCAGGGAAGCCCCCAGGAACATTACATAAGAGGGATTTAATCTGCCATGGCTCCTGGCACATGAGAGGAGCCATATAATGGTAACTAACCTCTCCCTCTTCTCCCGTAAATGACCGACCATGTTTTGATGGAGAGCAAGTTTCCAGCAAGGCAGTAAGGGTGGGAAGCCCACACTCAGCTAAGCCAGAGGGGCTGTCAGGTTTCCATGGTGCTCTTCGGCTTTCACTCCATGGGGTACAGGTTTCGGATTGCCGCCTCATTTTCAGCCTCTGTGACGTTGACACGTAGCCTCCTCTTGTAAGCCCTTCTCATTTTCTCTTTATTTCACAGATGTTTGAGGAGTCAGAGGCGGATGAGAAGAAGGAAATGCCCGGGGAGGAAGGGAAGGGGCTGGGTGCCAAGGACCCCTCACCCAGCAAGGACCCCTCTTCTGGCCAGGAGCCTCTTCCCGGACAAGAGCTTCCACCCAAAGAGGACTCCTCTTCTGGCCAGAAACCTTCTGCTGGCCCAGAATCAACGCCCAGCAAAGACTCACCTTCTTGCAAAGAACCTCCTATGGGCCAGGAACGCTCGCCCAGCAAGGACTCCCCACCAGGCCAGGAACACCCTGCAGCCACAGTCTTCTCTCCATGCCAGGACCTTCCTGCTAGGCGAGAACCCTCTCCTGGCCAAGACCCTCTAATCAGCAAAGACCTCCCTGCCCTCCAGGAACCCCTTGCCCAGGACCTTCCACCCCCTCAAGACCTGCCCCCCAGCCAGGCTCCCCTGGCAGCTGAGCCCCTTGCTGAGGAGACCACGAGCTCTGGGGACCCACCAGCAGCCACAGGGAACCTGCCCGTGGCCTCCAAGCCGAACTTTGTGATCCCCGAGGTCCGGCTGGATAGCACCTACAGCCAGAAGGCAGGGGCGGAGGGGGGCAGCTCGGGCGACGAGGAGGACGCAGAGGAGGCCGAGGAGGGGGAGGAGGACGAGGATGAGGACACAAGCGATGACAACTACGGAGAGCGTGGGGAGGCCAAGCGCAGCAGCATGATCGAGACGGGCCAGGGTGCCGAGGGTGGCCTCTCGCTGCGTGTGCAGAACTCGCTGCGGCGCCGGACGCACAGCGAGGGCAGCCTGCTGCAGGAGAACCGTGGGCCCTGCTTCTCCTCCGACACCACCCTGCACTGCTCGGATGGCGAGGGCACCGCGTCCACCTGGGCCATGCCTTCCCCTCGCACCCTCAAGAAGGAGCTGGGCCGCAATGGAGGCTCAATGCATCACCTTTCTCTCTTCTTCACAGGACACAGGAAGGTAAGGAGCCCAAGGGTGGAGGGGAACAGGGCGCATGACAGAGTTGGATGGGTCCAAGTGCTGCAGGGAATGAGTCTTGGCTTTGTCCCACCTCTGCTTTTGTCCCAACCTTCCAATAAGCCTTCCACCCCTTTAACAGATGATAAAACTGAGGCCCAGAGGGATCAAGAAGGCAGAACTTGGACTTAAATGCAAGACTTTCTGACTCCAGCTATTCTTACCGCTCCATTTTACCAGGGGAATCCACCGAAAGTAGAGCAGGTATATTTGGATCTATAAGATCCAACATGCTAGCTGGAGAAATAGTTATAACTTACACTTGGTCCAAGCCTAGCCAGACTAGAAATCTGTCAGCCCACAAGCGTGGCAACCTGTGTTTCCTCCATGCTGGCATTATTCTAAGCAATTTATATGAACTCATTAACTCTCACAGCAGCCCTATGAGGTAGACACTGTTGTTGCCTGCTACGGATGAGGAAACTGAGGTACTGGGAGGTTATGTCACTCACATTGGGTTGCACAGTTTATAAATGTCTGAACCAGAATTAGAATGAGGCTCCAGGGCGGGAGTTCTTAACCGCCATGCTCTTTGCCTCTTGCAAATATTTATAAATAGATGAATAAGTGTTTATTGATTTCCTGCTGTGTGCCAGGCCCTGTGCTCTATGCCACAGCAGGGGCCACAGAGATGCATGAGGCTGATCTCAGCCTGTGAGGACTGTGTTCTCTGTGTGGGCCAGGGGGATGGCCTAACAATGGAAAGGCTGCATCATGGCTTTGAAGCCCAACCATGCTCATGCTCACTGGCTCAGTCAAGTCCAGCTCTGTGACCCCATGGACTGTAGCCCGCCAGGCTCCTCTGTCCATGGCATTTTTCAGGTAAGAATACTGAAGTGGGTTGCCATTTCTTCCTCCAGGGAAACTTCCTGACCCAGGGATCGAACCTGCATCTCCTACTTTGGCAGGCGGATTCTTTACCACTGAGCCACCTGGGAAGCCCTTGAGACCCACTAGCCAGTTTGAATCTGATCTCTGTCCCTCACTTACTGTGTGGTCTTGCATGAGCCACTCAGCCCTTCTGAGCCTGAGCGTCTTCTCTGAAAAGCAGAGATTAATAGCACTCGCAACCCATGGCAATTGAGGGTGAAGACAAAGAGCCTGCGGCTTCCTTAGTGGCTTAGACAGTAATATGCCTGCAATGCAGGGGACCCAGCTTCCATCCCTGAGTCGGGAAGATCCCCCAGAGAAGGGAATGGCAACCCACTCTGGTATTCTTGCCTGGAGAATTCCATGGACAGAGGATACAGTTCATGGGGTCACAAAGAGTCAGACACAGCTGAGCTACTAACACTTTCACTTCACTTTCTAAAGAGCTTGATGCCTGATGTCATTAGTCTAGGCGCCAGGCAAATGCTGTGGAGGTGCTAACAGTCAGTGTGGTGCAAGGTGTTGTTATGACAACTATTGTGAGGCTTGGGGGGGGGGTGATGGTGCAAGTTCAGGGAGGAGAGACCCCAGGGCATAGGGCCACCAGGGAAGGCTTCTGGCAAAAGATGCTCCTCAGCTTTGCTTTGAAAGTTTAGCGGGTTTAGAATAAATAGAGAGGATGAGGTAGGCATTCTGTGAAAGAACATGACCTGGACTAAACTGTCTATAGAAGTTAATTTGGCTAGAACAAGAGATTTCTAAAGTGCACGGATGGTTGATGCATGGCATGCATGCTGCCATTCCTGCCTCCAAACCTGTGGCAGACATGACTAATGGATTCCAGCACACTTCCCCACCAAATTGAGACATGGCCTCAGAAGCCTCTGTAGCTTCTCAGCCACTAGCAATAAAGCCACTTGGCACGAGGGAGAACATCTTCTGCTGAAAGGTGCCTATGCTGGAAGGGTAGGTTGGGGCCCTCCAGAAAAGGGCCTTAAACTTTGCATACAGGAATTAGAACCAAATCCTAAAGGCATGGGAACTGGATCTATTCCCTCATCTGTAAGCACTTTTGATGTGCTCCAAAATCAGCAGGGGAATAGGTCGTTAATATATAGATTTCTAATTCCCCTCCCTAGAAGCTGGAATCAGAATTTCCAGGGGGCAGTGCCCAGACCCTGCATTTTAAACCAGTCTCTCAGGGATTGGGACATTTCCCATAGTTTGAATATCACCAGCTAAGGCCAGTTTTTTTGGAGGCAGTTTCTATAGGGAGGAGTCCAGACCTCTGTCCTACTGAAGTGAGGCTTCAGGCCGACTCAGGCCAGGCCTGCACACTCTCCTCTGGACGACGGCTGAGGTCCAAGGACCCACACCCACCTTGGGCCTCCCAATTTCACTGTCCCCACCAGACCCTTCCAAGTTCTGTCCCATCCCCTCTTGCTTGGGTACAGATATTTATATACAGATACATTCACACACGTTCTCACATACATTTCTAGTTCCCCAAACCAGCTGATCTCAGCTCCAATTGAGGCGCAGATATTTCCGCCTGGTAGTCCAGCAGGCCTAGGCCAGCTCTCTCCTGTCCCAGCTTCCTCCTTTGGGAGCTAAAGGTTCCCACTGGCATCCTCCCGTCCCCCACCCTCTTTTGGCCTGTTGCCCCCTTTCCTGGGCTTGAGTGACTAGCTGGCAGGGACCTCAGAGGCTGCCACCCTACCATTTGTCTTCTGCTTACCAGGCCTCGAGTCCTTCAGCATTGTTCCTATCCTCCTCCTTCCAGACAGCCAGCTTCAGTAAGAAGCTAACCCTTGTCAAGGGGAAGTGTGGTCTAGGCTGGACAGAAACCCTGGCCCCCCTCCATCCCTCAGTGGCAGTGGGACTTGGGCAAATCCCTGCCCTTCTCCGAGCCTCAGTTTCCTCATCAGTAAAATGGGTATTAGGAGTAAATAATACCTCTATCGTAGGGTTACTGGGAAGATTAAAGAGTCTGACTTGGGTTAAGCGTTCAGAGCAGTGCCTGGCACTCAGCTGCCGCTGGGTTCTCCATAATTGGGATCATGCTGACGACAATGGTTATGATGAGAAAAAGGAGGACAGCAAGAGTAGTAGCAGTCCTCCCAGCATTCACTGGGCGTCTCCAGCCCCCCTTTCTAGCCTTCACAGCACTGCCACAGGCTGGGACCAGTCGAACTCATCTTACAGTGGGGAGTCTGAAGCCTAGTGAGAAGGGTTTGTCCCAGGCCACGTGATGATGGAGCTGGACAGTGGCCTCACCCTGTCCAGTCCTCTCTGAGCCTGTCCTAAACCCCGCACACCTCTACCCGGTGAGGGACGGGCGGTTGGCGACTGGCAGCTGGGGGAGGCGGCAGGTTTTCCTGTGACTTCCATTTTCCCGGTTTGGGCCTGGCTTTTCAGGAAGGGTCCACGGATGCCAACCAACCACAGTTTCCAGGCAGAGCCAGGCAAGAGATGAAGAGGAGAGGGGTGAGGTCTTCGGGCTGTGGAGTCAGACAGACTGGGTTCAGTCTCAGCTCTGCCTCCTCCCTCCTGGTCTTGAGACCTTGGCCAAGTTACTGAGCTGGTTTTTTCTGAGCTTCGATTTTTTTCTCTTATAAAACGGGAGTGGCTAAGTCTTCAGGGAGTTGTCCCAGGGATTCAAGACGACTGTAGTATATTGACAGCTCTGTGCCCACGGTAGTGATCCTGTGATACAATGAGACCCAGGAGGGCCAGACAGAGCTACTGTGGCCTTCGGCCAGTCATTGTACTGCCGTGTGGCTAAACCGAGGCTGGCCATAGCGCAATCTGTCTGTCACAGAGGCGACCATCCCTGTGTTACCTCTCCCCTCTGCTGTGTTTAGGAGTATCTGAACCAGACAGATCTGAGAGATGGAAGACTTGGCCACGATCATCTTATGGGTGGGCTGCCTGAGGTCTAGAGAAGAGAAGATCCCCTGGGGTTATCCCGTGGGTCACCCCCTGAGGTTGGCTGGCTCTTCTGCTGGGTTGAGTTGTCCCACAGTGCCCTCTGCTGCCAGACCCGTGTCTTGCCGGCTGCTCCAAAAGGGTCCTGCAGGACAGATTTTCTGGGCCTGTGTTTGTCCTTTTCCTGGGAGTCAGGGAGCTCCAAGAGCATCTGTGAATTTCACCCTAGCCTGGCCTGGCTCAGCCCAGAATCATGGGTCATTCTTTGACAGCGGGGAGAAGAGGCTGTGGCCCCTCCCTGGCGGTGCTTCCTTCTCCCCTCCTGCAGGAAACCAGCTTGGGCAGAGGCTGTCAGTGAAGGGTGCCCGCCCTGCTGCACTAGGTATCCCACCTAGGCTACAGGTCAGACAAGGGAGCCCCTAAGATGCCTTCTAGCTCCAATTCATGATAGCACCTTCCAGCCTCCTACCTGTAAAAAGCCTAAAGGATTCGTTCCTCTGTCTAAACAAGTAAGTGTAGAGTTTAGCCCCAGTGTTTCTACAAAGTTCCATGTGGTCTGCCTGGATGGTCTGGGTCAGAGAGAGGAACCAGGCGGGGCCACGTGGCCCCAGAAGTCAGGTCAGGACCAACAGGGGAATCAGGTGAGGCCCTGCTTATAGGAGACCCCTCAGTCATGGGTGGGGTCTGCAGCCAGACCTGAAATTTTTTTGCTTCTGGCCAGCTCGGAGAGCCCAGGCAAATAGGAATGGCAACCCACTTCAGTATTCTTGCCTGGAAAATCCCACGGACAGAGGAGCCTGGCAGTCTGCAGTCCATGGGGTCACAAAGAGTCGAACATGACTGAAGTGACTTAACACACGGCTCTGGGCATGTTTCCTCAGCTGTAAACTGGGGGGAAATAACAGCAAAAAGCTCTTAGAATTGTTGAGAAGGTTAAATTAAAGTATGACACAGCACTTTAGCACATTGCCTGGCACAAAGTGAGTAACAGCTCTAACCACTAAAAAATATAGTCACAATCTGTAAGTAGAGAGTTATTTTGTTTGGTGGGAATGACTCCGAGCCTGGGAGATAGCATCTCAGATCTGAGAAAACTGCTCCAAGGAGACAGGAGGGGAAGTCAAGCTATATACAAGTTTGCAGACAGTCTGAACATCAAAGATCATGTATCAAGTTAAGGAATTTAGCATTCTATGTATGGGAAGATGCAAGCCTCTGGGCTCACTGAATTCATTCCTTTCAGTGCACCTTAGCTGTCTGGGGCCAATCCTGTTTCATTAGGAGTTGGCAGATAGTTACTTCTTGCATTCCCCAGCTCCTCAGCAGTCACTGTTGGTAGTGGGGGGCAGCATCCGCTGGACTGCAGTTTTGGGAGCCATCGTTCACATTTGGAAGCCAGAAATCACTGAAGGCTGTGACAGTTCTTGTTTATTGATATGGCAGGAGGCAGTTTCAGTTCACACCACCGTAGCTACTAGTTATCAAACACTTCCACAGGTGTTCATTAATCCACATAACACCCCTTTGAGGTAGGTCCCATCGCTATCCTCATTTTACAAATAAAGAAACCGAGACACAGAGAGGAGATGTAATTTGGCCGAAGTCGATTAGCTAATAAGTGACTGAGCTAGGATTCAAATCAGGCAGTTTAGCATT
Source organism: Giraffa tippelskirchi (assembly GCF_054371585.1). Taxonomy (NCBI): domain Eukaryota; kingdom Metazoa; phylum Chordata; class Mammalia; order Artiodactyla; family Giraffidae; genus Giraffa; species Giraffa tippelskirchi. The sequence continues at coordinate 217,128,327 of NC_137275.1, forward strand.
TAACTCTTAACCATGACTATTATAATAGTTATAATTACAATATAAACAGTAATTATTCCTCCAGTCCCTGGAGGTGGCCGGGTGGCAGCTGGGCGGGCCTCAGGGACCTCTGTCTGGAGTGAAGGGCGGGCAAAGTGGTTCTGAGTTCGTCCCCAGTCCCCTTTCAGCACGGAGGAGCTAAGGAGCAGAGCAGGGGAGTAGATGGGAAGGAGAGACCCTTTGTGTGCTGAGCCTCGGGCCGACCTCACTGCAGCTCCCGGAGACAGGAGGCTTGGGAGCCACTCTGAGACTGGAAATAAGAGCCCCGACTTTCTATCTCAGTCTCTTTCTGGCACATAGCACCCTCTTGGTGTGTGGGTTTTGCTGGCCACTTTGGAGGCCGACTCTCAGGGCCTGAGCTCCCTGGCCCCTGTCTCAGGCTGATTGATGAGAGCCGACCCTGGAGAAGATGACCCCCTCCCAGCAGTGGAAGGAAGAGCCCCGTTCCCAGCAGTGCAGAGGCTGGGGGTGGCGGGCGGGGCGGGAGTGGTCCCTAGGCCCATTGTGTGGGGCCATAAAGTGCGGAAGCTGAGGTTAAATGGGAGGAAGCCCAGCGCTCTGGGCCCTTTCCCACGGGTGGGGGCTTCAGGCCTTGCCTGGCCAGGCCAGACAACTGTGACCTGTGTGCAAGGGCGTGACAGTGACAGCAGTTACTGGGCGGTGAATGCTGGTAACCCCCAGGCCCTGTGTACCAGTCTGGGCCTTGGGGGCCCAGACTTTATCCTGGTGAATCTCCCAACAGCAGGGTGGATGCCTCTGCTGGAGCTAAAGAAGCTGAAACTGAGAAAGCCTGGGAACGTCTCCAAAGTTAGTGGAGGCAGCATCTATACCCAGGCTGCAAACTGTAGATCCGGAGTCCCGCACCATAGTTGGGCGTGTGCCTGTGTGTGCACGTACACACGTGTTTACAACCTTGGTGGGGCAGCGTTCTCGGGAAAGAGGCGGCATTTCCCCTGAGTCGTTCATTGAAAACCTTCAAAATATGTCCTGTCCTTACATCTGAGTAACAGCATCCTCTGGTGGAGAAACAGGCCTTAAATTCAGACAGACCTAGATTCCAGCTGTCATGTAAATGCTGGGTGTCCTTGGGCAGATAGATGACTTAACTTCTCTGAGGTTCTGTTTACTTAGTGGACTTACTCTGAGATTAATGAGAAGGTGTCTGGATAATGTCCATTCTGAGATCTGGCCTATGGCATGAACTCCATTCATGAATGAAGCTATAACTCATCCATCCATCTCCGGGTCGTTGCCCCACTGAGGCTGGTAGCTCCTGCTATATCTGGATTAAGCCCATTTTTCCTCCCAGGATTGAGAACACGGTATTTTAAAGTTCAGCCCATTTTCTTTAGTTTACAAATGAAACTGAGCTCCAAGGTGTGGCTCATGAGGTGTCAGAGCTGATATTCACACCTGGTGGCCTCTGTCTTGTCTTAGGACATCTCAGCCGCAGTTATTGCAACATCTCAGTGCATTTCCTGTGCTTCTGCTCTGGGGTGGCGCTGTAGGGGTCTGATTTCTTTGGGAGGAGGATGGACACACAGGGCAGGGCAACAGGGGGCGGCCCCAGTAGAGACAGTGGGAGGCTGGAGTGGTGTGGAGGAGAGGAGGGGTGACAGACTGGGAGGATGTCAAGATTGGGCAGAAAAGGAGAAGGCATTCCAGGAAGGGGGCACAGCATAGGCAAAGGCAAGGAGGGTGGAGGTAGGGCAGGGCAGAATCTGGGGGCTCAGTTGGAGCAGCAGGAAATAAAATTGCAGGCCATTAATCAAGCAGTGAAGCCTTCAAGATACATCCTTCCCAACCTGCTTTCCCTCTCTCTTGACTCATTCATTCATTCAAGTATTTCTTGAACTCCTAACATACACCAGGCCCAGTCAAGGTGACCTAGACAGAGGTGAAGGCAGACAGAGGCCTTGCTCTTGGGAACTCACACTCCAGTAGAGGAGACAGATGGGAGAGAAGCCATGTTGAATATAGTGGGGACCTCAAAGGGCTGAAGAGGGCACAGACTTGGTCTAGGGGTCAAGGAGGGCTTCCTGGGTGAGGAGGCATTTAAGCAGTTTACCTGAGGTCTAGGTCTTTGCTGAGGCTGGGTCTTGGAAGGAATGGGAGGTGAGAGAGTCACCAAAACATCTCCCGTGGAAGGAAGAGCGTATACAGAGCCCGGCTGAGAAGGTTTTTGGTTGGAGGGCAGTTTGAAGAGGTTGCTGAAGCAGGGGTCAGGCCAGAGAGATAACCGACGGAGTTGTAACTGATGGCAATACGGAGCTTTCTGCCCAGATCCTAAGATGGTAAACCCTGTACATCATGTCCTGGAGTTTGGACATTATCTCAAGGGTACTTGGGAGCCATGGAAAGCTTTAAGGCAAGAGAAGTACTATCCAATGTAATAATCCACTTAATACGCCGCTGACCCATCCCAGGTCTCTTTAAAAGCCTCAGAATCCTGAGTTGGTTAGTCATTATGATCTCCATGTTGCAATTAAGCACTAGAGGCTCAAAGAGGGACAGCAGTTGGCTAAGTCACACAGAACCTTGACTGAAGCTTTGTCTCTGTCCTGCCCTACTGCCGTGAGCTCTGTGTTTCTGGCTGCTCCTCTACAAGCTGCGTTCCTAGGGGCACGAGGAGGACACTCCATGAACAGGCTGCTCCTAGAAGCGGGGTCTCCCTCCCTCCGCTGTTCTTCAAGGGGTGGGAGCATGGAGGTGGGGGTGGGCTGGCTGGCGGGACCTGCTAGAGCGCTGAGCCTCTCTTTGCTCAGACAACACCCCAGGCTGCAACGTGTCTGTGTTTTCTCTGCAGATGAGCGGGCCTGACACAGTAGGGGACGATGATGACACCTCCCGGAAGAGAAAGAGCAAAAGCCTGTACGTTGGAAAGATCTATGGTCCTCACCCTAGTGATGGGGGCGGGGGAACAGACCTTGCACCCCTCTTCTTCCCCTGTCCTCCGTTTTATTCTCCATGCCCAGTGGGCCAGGGGTAGAGGCAGGGAGAAGGGGCTGCATCCAGTCCTACCCTAGACAGACACTCATGAAAAATGGGATCTTGCGACCTAACCTTGGCCCCAGGGTGAGGTCCCCAGGGTCCTGAGCACCCAGCACTGCCCTCAGCGTCCATCCACACAGAGTGAGGCAAGGTGCCGATTTAGTATCTGGAAGCCACGGGGAACCAAGCAAAAGCAAACAGCCGGGTTGTCCTGGCCCCGTCCAGATACTAAGCCAAGCGGTGGCCAAGTGACCACGACAAGTTCTTTGCTTCCTCTGAGAAAGGGCTGACCGGCCTGGTCGCGAGATTCCCCTTTTTCCACTGAGCTCTTGAATGCTGGCAGTCCTGGGCATTGCCAGGAGGGGGTGCTGCGGGCTCAGAGAGCGGATCCCGTACGCCCCATGCCTTTCTGCCCCCATCCCCTCCGCAGAATTTATACTTTCGATTCGGAGGTTTGTTAGAGGTGCTGCTTCATTAACAGAGAGTGAGGGGTTTTCTCCACCGTCTCCTTGTACCCCGGGCCATGGAGACTGCGGGCAGGGACAGAGGAGAAGGAGGAGAGGGACATGGTGGCCCGCAGAGGGAACCCCCTCCCCTCCAGGTCCTGTAGTGCCCACCATGGTACACCAGTTAGGCCGGCCTCGGGATGGGGGGAGGAGTCCTTCCCAGATGCCTTCCGCCACGTTCTTCCCTGACCTTGACCTTGGCTGGGGTCCACTCCCTAGAAACTCTCCACAGCTTCCCCTGCCCTCTCCAGTTTCCTGCAGCAACATTAGGCTCCTCTTACTCTGCAGCCAGGAACAGTTGCACTTTCTAGGAAAGGTGAAATGCACAGAGATGATTCTTTGTACCAACCATCCGGTGCAGGCAGCACCAGAACGGCTGAGAGTGGCACTCCCAGGGGTGCGGCAGTGGAGGGCAGCAGAGGGCAGGCATCCAGGGTGCCAGAGCTCTCCTGCCTCACCCACTCTGGCCTTCTTCCCAAGTGGGGCACTGCCTCTTGATGGCCCATGGCTCACATTCTTAAATGCTTAGGCAAGCACTCTTAGAACCTGCAGTGATAAATAGCTCATATTTATTGCACTAGGCACTGTTCTATGTGCACTGACATATATTATCTAATTTAACCTTTGCATCCACGCATGCGTGCTTCGTTGTGTCTGACTCTGCGACCCCATGGACTGCAGCCCGCCAGGATCCTCTGTCCATGGACTTTTCCAGGCACAAATACTGGAGTAGGTTGCCATTTCCTACTCCAAAGGATCTTCCTGACTCAGGGATCAAACCTGCATCTTTTGCATTGGTAGGCGGATTCTTTACCACTGCACCGCCTGCCTTTACAATACTTAAAAAAAAAAAAAAATTATTGGAGTATAGTTGCTTTATAATATTGTGTCAGTTTCTGCTGTACAGCAAAGTGAATCACTTATACAAATATCCACTCTTTATTAGATTTTCTGCCCATTTAGGTCACCACAGAGCATTGAGTAGAGTTCCCTGTGTTGAACAGGAGGTTCTCATTAGTCATCTGTTTTATACATAGTAGTGTATATATGTCAAACCCAATCTCCCAATTCGTACCCCTTCCTTGGTAGCATTAGGTTTGTTCTCCACATCTGTGACTCTGTTTCTACTTTGGCAATAAGTTCATCTGTACTATATTTCTAGATTCCGCATATAAGTGACATTTACCATAATTTTTATCTTACTTTCCTTTTTTCTTATTTAACCTGTTTTACAAATGAATAAACTGAGGCAGAAAGAGGTTAAGTTGCTTTTCCAAGGTTAAGTTGCTTTTCTGAGAGTTGAGATCTGAAACCTGGCATGATGGCTCTAAAAAAGTAAATATGCATACACATATATTTAAATTTTTTTAATTTATTTTTTTTCTTCAGCGCCCGTTATTTATTTACTTATTTTTTTGTCCTCATGATGCAGCTTGCAGGATCTTTGTTCCCTGACCAGGGATCTGATCTAACCCAGGCACCCTGCAGTGGAAGCACAGAATCCTCACCACTAGACCACCAGAGAATTCCCACAGAGCCTGTTATTTCTAAGCAGAGTACCCTGAAGGGGGTCTGCAGCACCCCTGCTAAGTAGCTTTGAGCCCCTAGTGATGGGAACCCATTCCCCAGAGGCTACTTGTTTCACCTTTTCACGGCTCTGATTGGAGGAAAGTGTCCCTTTATCTTCCTCTTGTGGGTCCCGGTTCTATTCTCTGGGCCCATGTGGGGCATCTCTGACCTCTACCATCCTTTCTCGAGTTACCTAGGTAGCAATCAGGGACTTTTGAGGCCCTCTCCAGCTGTGCCGTGTGGCTGTGGGTCTGCCCAGCTGTGCATCTAGGGCGAAAGTCTTGACTGGGCAGGGGATTCAGCCTCCTCCAGTCACAGAGAAACACAGTGGTCTCTGAGGCAGCAAGGAGCCCAAGGGGATGGCGGCAGCCTGCAGGTTGGACCTTAGGCAAACTCTTCCCCCCTCCCGCCGCCTTCCCCCAGGTTCTATGTCCTCACCTTGACAGCAGGCCAGGAGCAGGGGTCTGAAACAGAGCACTGTGCCCCAAGAAGCTGGGCTCTCTCACTCCTAGCCCTGCCAAGGCTCTCAGAAGGCCTTGAGCCTCACCAGAGGGCTGCCCATCCCTGGACTCCTTGCCCTTATCTCATTGGCTTGAAATCTGCTAGAGAAGGGTCATCATCTCAATCAGCTGCCCTAAGACCTCAGGGTCCGTGTAGGTAAGCCTGAGTGCCTTTGCCCCAGCCACCGTGCTAAAGCTTTATGTGCATTTTTTCCTTGCCTCGAAACAACCCCAGCAGATGGTAGGTACTGTCATCATCTGTGTTTAACGGATGAGAAAGCTTGACATTCAGAGAGGTTAGGGAACTTGATAAAGGGCACACAGCTGGTAACGGCTGGGGCTGGGAGCTGAACCTGAGACGGTCTTGCTGCAGCCCTTCTGCTCTTAACTTCCACCTACACCACTTGCCTTCATTAAACAGGGCATCCTGTTGGTCTTAGTACCCTTTGAAGCTCGGATAACTTCAGAAGTATGCTGCCCAACGTATAAAACACATTTGAAAGCTCCATTATTTAAATTTCTTTTACACTTACTTAGCTTTATGATTTTGATAACGCATTTTAAATTTTATGCATTTAATTTTTCGGTTCAGTCAGCATTTGTCGTCTTTAATCAGAAGGACAGAGATCAAAAACTAAAACAAAAAAATGTATTATTCAAAAGTCATAAGACTAAGTAGGTGTAAAAAAGTTAATTTGTTTCAAATGATGTTTTTGAGAGTTTATGGGCTTTGTACTTTTGAAGTGATTCCAGCTTAAAACTACTGAAACTTCATGGGACATCCTGCGTATTCGTGGGTGGATATATTGAAAGTCATGATGGAGACTGAGCAGTCTGCCGGCAGAAACTATTCTCTGGGAGGTGCCCAGATAGGGGTTTAGGGACCAGGAGGCAATCATGAGCAGGAGACACTTAACCCCTTTCTCACCAGCAGCTTGCCCACAGGCTGAAATCTGCCAGGGGGAGTGGCAGGGCTAAAAATGGCTCTTGGCTAAAAATAGCTGGTCCTGCCACCCCTGGTGGGCAGGGCTTCCCTTCCCTCCCGCCCTCCCTCCCAGCAATTTGCTGACTTGTTTTCTCCTCCTTCCCAGGGCGCTGCCATGGTAACGGGGAGGCCAGTCACAAATAACGGGTTTGGCTTCCTGCCTGGGCGGGCCCCAGAGGCCGCCCCTTACAGACACATGCCCCTTTCACGGGCTCCCTCTCAGGGTTGGCCAGGAGGGATATTTTTTTTTCCCCTGCTCCCATCCTGGTCCCTCCCATTTCCTGGCTCCTCCTGTCTGAGTCCTAGCCTGGCCTGTGCCTGGGAGTCCAGTCGTCCGGGGGCTGGGATTCCAGTGAGTGCTCAGCTGCCGCCCGCACCGTTGCTGCCTGGTACCCAGGTTGGGAACAGGAGCCTGGAGGTGCTTCCAGCAGACCGTCCCAGGCAACAAGGTGGGGGGCCCTACAGCGATGCTCCGAGGCATGTACCTCACTCGGAATGGGAACCTCCAGAGGCGGCACACCATGAAGGAGTAGGTGCCCCACACCCCAGCCTTCGCCCTCCCCACCCTGAACTGGCAGCGGGCGAGTGGACCGGGCTCACCGACCCCCTTCTCTGCTTCCGTCCCCAGAGCCAAGGACATGAAGAACAAGCTGGGCATCTTTAGGCGGCGGAACGAATCCCCTGGGGCCCAGCCAACGGGCAAGACAGACAAAGTGATGAAGTCATTCAAGTAGGTCCTCTCCGGCACCCCTGGGCCCCCTTGGACACTCACGGGTCCCGTGGGAGCAGGGTGGCTGGTGGGCGTGTAAGGGAGAATGCAGTTGGCTTGATCGGGCTCGGGGGTGATGGAGGCTCCTGTGGAAGGAGCCTCAGACCCTGCATGAGCAGCACGGATGGGGAGCCGCTGTCCCGGGAAGGATGGCCGGGGAGGGGCGGAGGTGGCGGTAGAAGTGATGCCGGCCCCAAGAAAGGGGGTAGGCCCCCTCCTGGCTCCTCATGGGGCTCAGCTACTTTCTGGGGCCAAGGACAGCTGACAGAGGTCAGCTCACTTCCCTGAGCCTCCCGGCCCCTCACTGTGCCCCTTGCCTCCCCCTCAGGCCCACTTCAGAGGAAGCGCTCAAGTGGGGCGAGTCCTTGGAGAAGCTGCTGGTCCACAAGTGTAAGTGGGGGCCACCCGGCCTGTTCCCTCTCCGTGTCCTCTCCCCCGCCCTCCTCTCTGCCTCTCCCAGGCTCAGAGAGTGCGTCTGGCCCCAAAGAGGTTGCCTTTCCCTGTTTCCCAGGCCCGGTCAGGTGTCCCCGCTGTTGGGAAAGGCTGAAGCCCTTGGTCTGGCCTTGGAGCCTGCTGCTGCCAGCCCCTCCCTGTCCATGAGAGCTGGCACTGCCTGCCGGGGGCCTTTGGGACCTGCATACTCAGACCCATATTCCCAGAATAACAATAAACACTTCCATGTGCTCAGGGCGCACACGGGGCCAGATGTGCCTGTCATCTCGTGGACAGGAACCCCTTCTGATCCTCACTAGGATCCAGGAGGTGGTTCCCATTTGACAGATGAGGAAACTGAGGCACAGATGGGGAGAGACCTGGCCAAGGCCCATGAAGAGGCAGTGCAGGGGTGGGACCATATCCTGGGTTCCTGGCTCTCAGGAGCGGGTCACCTGACTAAGCTCCCAGCATCTGCCTCCAGAACGAGCCAAGAGGGTCAGCCAGGGGGGCCTGAGGGCAGGAGGGGCTGATTTGGCCTCTCACCTCAGGGTCTGGGCTTCTCCTCACAGATGGTCTAGCGGTGTTCCAGGCCTTCCTCCGCACTGAGTTTAGTGAGGAGAACCTGGAATTCTGGCTGGCATGCGAGGACTTCAAGAAGGTCAAGTCACAGTCCAAGATGGCGGCCAAGGCCAAGAAGATCTTTGCTGAGTACATCGCCATTCAGGCATGCAAGGAGGTAGGGCTTTGGGCTGGGCCCTCAGGCCCCCGTCCCCATGCCCAGTGGCCTCTCGGTGAGGGGGCTGGCTGGAAGCCTCAAGGAAGGGCTCAGCAAGGGGAGAGGCCAGAGTGACTCTTAGAGGCCAAGTGCCCAAGGTGAAGAGGAAGCAGACTGGGGTTCCTGGGAAGAACAGAATCCTGACTGATAACACAAATGGCCACTGTCAGGGCTGCTGGGTGCCAGGCCCATGCAAAGCCCTTCACAGATAAGCTCTCATAGTTAACCCTCATGACAACCTGTGAAATAGGTTTTAATATTATTTTCATTTTTAAAATGAAGACACAAAGTCTCAGAGAACCTAACATCTATTGAGTGCTTCCTGTCTGCCACGCGTTATCTATTTAAAATGGATGGTGATGCTTAATGTTCACAACTCTTTGAGGAATGTACTGTTATTCCAGCCTATAATTAAGACAGCCAGGGCTCAGAGCACTGAAGCGAATCTCTTAAGGTCACACACCTAACATGTGGCACTGCTGGGATTTGAACCCAGGTAGCCTGACCCTAGAGGTGATGTTTTCAGGCCCTAGAAACTCTACCACCCCTCCAGTCAGTGACCGAACCAGGACTTGACTCTGCTAACCTGTGGGGTTCCCCTCTGAACCTTACGAGGTGGAGCAGAAGGGCTCCGAGATGAGAGGCTGACAGGTCCTGACCCGGCCCCCGGCCCCCAGGAGCAGGTTCTTGCAGGCAGCCCTGACCTCGTCGCCCTCCACTCTGCAGGTAAACCTGGACTCATACACACGGGAGCATACCAAGGACAACCTGCAGAGCGTTACTCGGGGCTGCTTTGACCTGGCACAGAAGCGCATCTTTGGGCTCATGGAGAAGGACTCATACCCACGCTTCCTCCGCTCGGACCTCTACCTGGACCTCATTAACCAGAAGAAGATGAGTCCCCCGCTTTAGGGGCCATGCGGGTAGAGCTCAGTGTTCACACCAGGCGGGCTGGGCCCCTCCCCACCTGCCTCCCTACCCCCTGTGACAGAGGGGGCAAGCAAGCCCCCGGAGGTTGCGTCCGGACAGACAGACGGACATTTGGATGAGAGGCCTGGAGCAAGAGAGGCCCAGGCCACTGGAGGAGTAGAGGGACTGGCCCCACTGGGTCCCCGCTGCCCTGGTACGAGGGGGCCCGAGGGCCCAGGCAGGTCAGGGACCCGGGCTAAGACAGATCCGGAGCTGCTGCTCCCTGCTGCGGAGACTTCGCAACGACCAAGTTCCTTAAAGAACTGGCTGGTGGGGCAGGGGCCGAGGCCTGGGCTCCGGGGGCTCTTCAGGGGAGCTGCTGGGGCTCACAGCTCGGACCCCTGCCTTGAGTTTTATTTATTTAAACAGTAGTTGGATGCTTGGCACGTCGTCCTGTAATAGGAAACCTTTGCCTCATCAGTTTTCCTAATTTACAAGTGCAATATTTTAACCAACGCCTTGTGAAAAAGCCGCCTTGCTAAGAAGGTGGGCACCATATTCCAGTTTCAGGGGATTCACTGGTCCAGAGCCCCGTGGTGGGCAGCTGGGCCTGCTGGACCGATAAGGCCCAGAGGGGCGGGGGCTGCAGTCTGACCTCACACCGAAATCCAGCCCCCCGGAGTGAGGGGGAGGTCCCCCGGGGGGCCCCGGGAAAGCATGGCACCCTCAGACCACACAGCGGCCAAGTTCTGGAGCAAATAAAAGGCCTGTGTTATTTTTTGTTCTTGACCCTTTCCTTGTGTTCCTGGTTTCGAGGCTTCCCAGGGCCACTGGAGCTGGGAGGGTTGGTAGGTGGGCTGTCAATCATGCTGCTTCTCCTCTCTTGCCATCACCTGCCTCCCATCCTGGTGCCGGTGCTGCTCCCTGACAATCAGTCGCCTCCTCTGTGCGTGAGCTCTGCCAAGCTTGTCCCACTTACCATCTCATCTTCCCCGCAAGCCTGGGAGGTGGTGGTTATCACCATTTTACAGATGAGGCACATGAAACCCAGGCAGGTAAGGCGACTTGTCCAAGGTCACACAGCTGGCAAGTGGCAGCCGGCAAGGGGCTCAGCCTAAGCCCGCCTGACTGCACAGCCTGCTCTCTGGATTGCCATCCTCTGCCGGCTACTGGATGGAATCCTAGCTGGGCTGCTAACTGGCTATGTGACCTTCAGCCAGTTCCTCCACTTTTTTCTGCCCTGCCACACTCTGAGATTCTAGGGGAACTTACAGGAGGCACAGGGATGGTTGGTGGAGGTGGGTGAGGTCAGGATCCCAGGCAGAGTGGCAGCTGCAGGCGGTTGGGCTCATGGAGGCCTTTATGATAGAGGAAGAACTCAGGAGGTGACAGGGCAGGTCCTTCTGTGGTCCTGGGGGAGACTTCCCCCCTGTACCTAACAGGAGATACACATTTAGGAAAGGCCAGGTTGAGAGGAGTCCCTGGACTGCTTGCTTAGAGAGGTGGAAGAGTGCCTGGCCAATCTGATGCAAAAGCTGCCCCTGATGCCCACAGGTGCCACCTGCGAGGGTCTGGAGGCAGGGACCAGGGTGTGGCCTGAGGTGGGGCCTGGCTCACTGGGCTGACTTAGGTGAAGGCAGATAGAGATACTGCAGGAGGACCCCATCTCCTTGGAGCTTGTTTCCTGTGTGGGGTTTCGGGTTCAGGGCTGCCCACTGGGGACTTGGAGATGCAAAGGATAGGGGGCTGTGCAGCCACGCTTCTCCCTGCCTCCCCTTGCTGGTCTCCCAGGGCAAGGACACCCCAGGATCCCCCTGCGCATGGAGAACATCAGAAATGGTGGTCTCTGGGGTCCTAATGTCGGGCTAGGCAGGCAATAGGTGCTTAATAAGTGTCACAGCCTGTTCCCCCAGCACCGGTGTGTGAGCTCCTCTGGGAGTGGGGCTGGGTCTTCTCCCCAGTGCCGCGGGCCTGGCCAGGGAACCCTGTCTGGCTCTGTAAATGGTGAAGGGCTTTCTCAGGGCGGAGCTGCCAGTGCCTCGATGACCCAGAGGGACAGGGGACAGAGATGCGCGCCTGGATCAGAGTGAGGGATGACACTCTCAGGTGTCGTCCAGGCCTGGAGATTTGAGGACCTGACAGCTGGGAAAACTAAGGCCCAGAGAGGACTGCAACACCATTCCTGGTCCCCCAAAACAGTAGCCGCAGAGCTGACATTGGTGCTCAGGGCTTCAGGGTCTGGGCTCACCTGGCCTTGCTGTGGTAAGGAGGGGACCCTGGGCCTGGGAGGAGACTCACCTTCCCCTTTCCCTAGGTTCCAGGGATTCAGCCTTGGGCTGGGCCCTCCATCTTCCCATTCCCAAATTGCTATGGAAACCTCAGGCCAGGAGAACCAAGTCAGGCAGATGGAATTCCCATTTCGGAAGGCCCCACTGCCTGGTTTCCATTACTCACACCCGGCGCCCTTGGCTTCCAAGCTGCTTTGGCTACACAGAACAGCTGGAGAGCAGCCTGGAAAAGCGCCTGGATCTGCCTGCCCTACCCCCACTTGGACTCCCGAGGGATTTGGGCACAGCCCTCACCGCCTTAGGCCGCAGCCCCCTTATCCATATGGTGTCTGGACTGTTCCCCTTTTCTTCTTTCACATGTGATCTCCATCTAGCAACTCCAGGCCAGTTGATGTGGGATCTGAGAGCTGTGAGGTCACCACATCCTGTCCACCTCCCTCCCCATCTCATAGATGGGAAGACTGAGGCAGAGGGATGGAAGCAGCAAATGTGTAGAGGTGCAGGGCCCAGGCCCTGGAGTCAGGCTCTAGGGTTCACTTAGCCCCTGGTTCTGCCATTTACTACAAGCTGCAAATCTTTGGAGGAAAAAAAAATCCTGTAGCCTCTCTGCCTCAGTTTTCTCATCTATCAATTGTGCGGATTGGCACCTGCCTCAGAGTGGCAGTGACTCAGCGAGGCCGTTTGCAGCAAGTTGAGCCCAGGGTCTGGCACAGGGGCCTGTTCCTCCAGCACAAGTTGCCATCAACCACATCACTTTCAGGGTCACGGGGAAGTGGCAAAGCTCACTATCTACCTTCGTTAGAGTGGATGGGAAGCCTGAAGACCCCAGATCCCTGTCCTTCCAGGAATGGTTTTGCTGGAGAATGAAGCCAGCCTGTTCCAGGGAGTAGGTCACAAATAGTCTGTCCCTGTACCGCTGCCCAGTCTTGGCCTGGCTGCGGGCAGCTGGGGTCAGCTGGCTAACTGGGTGTGAAGGGTGAAAAGGGGAGAGGGCAGCACAGTAGTGCCTCTTGGTGGATACCAGTGACAGGGGATTCAGCCCTGGCCTGCCTGTCACCCAGCTCCGTGTGGACCAGTCGAGTCCCTTGTGCTCTTGGCCTCTTGGCTTGGCTGGGGGCAGATACAGCCTCCCAGACTCTCCAACCTGGAAGAGACCATCTGGATTCAACTGCTGGCTGGTGCTTGGGTCCCTTCTTGGGTTTCTACTTGCATGCCTCCTGTGATGGGGAGCTCAATACCTCCAGAGTGGCTCAGGAGCACCTGGGGGCCTCTTGGTTCTAAAGTTCTTCCCCAGTGAAGTGGAATCCTGGGGTGGAGGTGGGGCAAAGGAGGTAGGTCAGCAATAGCCCCCATAGGTCTCCTGTCCAGCCAGGCCCCTACAGGCTCATCTAGTTAGCCACCTTCACTCCGTCCCACCCCCCTCGCCCTCACCAAACTCCCTGAGCTCCCTACTCCCACCCCCCTGCCTAGCTCCGCTGGACCCTTTGCCTAATTCCTCCTCCCTGTATCCCTCCCGCTCACATCCTACCCTGGGAACTCTCTGATTCACTTCTCTCCCGGAGAAGCCTGCCCCTCACCCCTGCCTCTCCCTCAGTGCTCGCAGTCCCTCAAGCAATAGACCCCGGGGGCCTCAGAGAAGGCGCTCCTGTGCTGTTGTTTTGCTTACAGTCTGCAACATCTGTGAGACATCTGCCTTTTCCTGTCTTCTCCCTGGTCAGCCAGAAAGGAGGGAAGGGGGTATCCTGGGCCCCCTGCCCCCGGGGGGCCCCTCCCTTGGGTTGGAGGAGACAAGTTGAGGATGAAGGAGTCTGCTCAGCACGCTGGGATTGAAGGCATAGCTAGGGCTGGGGGAGGGCAGGGTCAGGTTGCAGATAAAAAATGACAGGTCAGGCCTCACACCCAGGGCGTTCCATGCCTCACCCTCACCAGGCCTCGAAACAGGCCTAGAGAAAGTCTGAGGATCGTTTTCATGTCGCAAGTGAGAAAGTTAGGGTTTAGAGAAAGTAGACAAATATGTGGTGGCTGAGTAGGAACTGGGACCCTAACCCTAACTCCCAGGCAGTCTCACCTTGTGCCAATCTGAGAAGTTTAGTGGCTTGGATTGGGGGCTCTTGACTCAGATTCTCCTTGGCTTGAGGGCAGAGCTTTTCTTTTTTTCCTTTTTCGGCTTAAATCATAAAATTTATTCCAGAAAACATTGCAACCACTTTTGTCACTAGATTATATACAAGTAACAGTTTGGGGGGCAGAGTATCATTTTATTAAGATAATTCAATGCATATCAGGAACCAAAGTTTTCCATGAAATAACGGTGGATATTTCCAAACAGAATATCTACTAATATCAGCCAGGTCACAGTTGATTGAATGATGTAACAGCCTAAGCAACAAGCACTAAGCTATATTCCTAACCCCACTTCCCCTAGAACTTAGATTAGATGTCACTTCATCAGGGAAGCCTTCCCTGATAGCCGTGAGTAGAAGAGGGCCCCAAAAAAGAGGGCCTTTGTCTGCTCACAAAGTGCCTTGTGCCTTTCTTTTCAGGCACTTGTCATAGATGGTAATTACTTATACACATGCATTCATTTCATTGCTGTCTGTCTTTTCCTCTCAACTACAAAGCCCTTGAGGGTAGAGACCATGTCTGTGTTGCTCCTTACTATTTTCCCAGCCCCCTTACATTGCCTGACACATAGTAAGTACTTAATAAATACTCAAAGGGTGGGAAGCATATAGTAGCCCTTAGCATGGTTAGTAGGTGCACAGGATGAGCTCATGAGAAAAGATAAGAAGCTACTGAATAAGTAAAGATTCAGTTCTGTTGTGCATGACAGGAAATGTAAGATAGAACTTTGTAACCTCTCTTATGAAAAGGAAATTGATATATATGCAGCCTCTGGTTGGCATGGCATCTCCATGATCATTGGGAACCCTAGTTCCTTCTATTTTGTTACTTTTGCCATCCTGAAACTGTAACTTCTGCTTGATGTCCAAGATGGCTGCTTGAGCGCCAGCCATCACATCTGCATCTGGGAAGGGTGAAGGGGTAGGATAGAGAGGGCAAAAGGTGGATGTCAACTATTTCTGAGAAAAGGCTCCCAGAAACTGTCATATAGCACTTTCTCTTATATCATATTGGTCAGGACTTGGTCACAGGGCCACCCTTCATTACAAGAGAGGCTGGAAAATGTAGTCTGAATCCAGACAGCCATATGACCAGATAAAAAACAGAGGTTCTATTACTTTGGGGTAACAGAAGTGTAGAGCAGATGTTGGGGAACATCTAGGTGTTTCTGCCACAGACATCCATCCTCTTAGGGGAGTGGAGAGGAGATGTGGCAAGTGGGTGTGTATTAGTCAGCTATTATTGAACTAATGCTGCAAAACAAATCGTTCCAACACTTAGCAGCTTTAAAAAAACAATTATTTATTTGCCCTCATCCTTTGACAGGTCAGCTAGAGTCGACTGATCCAGGAGGAGCTGGGCTGGACTTGGCTCTTCACTGTGGGCTGAGTTCAGCTCTGCTCCAAGTGCCCCTGCCCCTCAGGCAGAAAGGTCAGCAACCCACCTGGGGCAAGTTCTCACTGACATGAAAGAGGTTTTTGTTTTCAATTTTGAAATAATTGTACATCCACAGGAAATTGTGCAAAGATAGTACAGAGAGGCCCCATGTGCCCTTCACCTAGTTTCCCCCAACAATTACATCTTACTTAATTATAGTACAAGATCAAAACCAGAGTCTGACATTGGTACTCTGTGTGTGTCTAGTTCTGTGTCATTTTATCCCATGTGTAGATTGTATAACCACGACCACAATCAAGATACAGAACTATTTCACCGCAAAGGTCTCCCTTTATAGTCACACTCGTTCCCCCACTTCCACCATCCCTAACTCCTGGCAACCACTAATCTGCTCTCCATCTCTATAATTTTGTCATTTTAAGGATGTTATATAAATGGAATCACACAGTATGTGACCTTTTGAGACTGTCTTCTCCACTCACCATAAAACCCTTGAGATCCACATGAGCTGTTGTGTGTGTCAGTAGTTCAATTCTGTTTATTGCTGAGTGAGTAGTATTCTTTGGTATGGATGAATAGTAGTTTGTTTCACCATTTACGTACTGAAAGACCTTTTGGTTGTTTCCAGTTTTTGGCTATTACATATGAAGCTGCTATGAACGATTGTGGAGGGGGTTTTGTGTGGACACAAGTTTTCATTTCCCTAGGATCAATGTCCAGGAGTGCCATTGATAGATCATAAGTATGTACAGAGGTAAAGACCTTTTGGTTGTTTCCAGTTTTTGGCTATTACATATGAAGCTGCTATGAACGATTGTGGAGGGGGTTTTGTGTGGACACAAGTTTTCATTTCCCCCTAGGGAAATGAAACCAGTCCTCAATGTCCAGGAGTGCCATTGATAGATCATAAGTATGTACAGAGGTAAAGACCTTTTGGTTGTTTCCAGTTTTTGGCTATTACATATGAAGCTGCTATGAACGATTGTGGAGGGGGTTTTGTGTGGACACAAGTTTTCATTTCCCCCTAGGGAAATGAAACCAGTCCTCAATGTCCAGGAGTGCCATTGATAGATCATAAGTATGTACAGAGGTGATTTTTTTTTTTTACAGAGGTAATTTTTAAAAAATAGTTTATTTATTTGGTTGTACCAGGTCTTAGTCGTGGCACATGGGATCTTTAGTTGTGGCCTGAGAACTCTTAGTTGCAGCATGTGGGATCTAATTCCCTGGCCAGGGGTTGAACTTGGGCCCCGTGCATTGGGAGTGCAGAGTCTTAGCCACTGGGCCACCAGCGAAGTCCCAATATAGATTTAATTTTTAAGAAGCTGCCAAACTATCTCTGACTAGCTGACTGTGAGGGATCTCTGCCTCCTAGCCAGCATGTAATGTGGCCCCCATGTTTTATTTTAACTGTTCCAACAGGTATGTAGTGCTGTCTCATCCAGGTCTTCATTTGCTTTTCCCTAATGGCTAGTGATATTGGACATCTTTTCAGGTACTTACTGTCACCTTTATATCCTCTGCTGAAATATCTCTTCATGTCTTTTGCTCATTTTCTAATCAGAATGTTTGCTTTTTCACTGTTTAGTTTTGAGAGCCCCCTATACATTCTATGTACGTTCAGTTCAGTCGCTCAGCCGTGTCCAACTCTTTGCAACCTCATGGACTGAAGCATGCCAAGCCTCCCTGTCCATCACCAACTCCTGGAGTTTACTCAAACTCATGTCCATTGACTCAGTGATGCCATCCAACCATCTCATCCTCTGTCATCCCCTTCTCCTCCCACCTTCAATCTTTCCCAGCATCTGGGTCTTTTCAAATGAGTCAGTTCTTCGCATCAGGTGGCCAAAGTGTTGGAGTTTCAGCTTCAACATCAGTCCTTCCAATGAATACTCAGGACTGATTTCCTTTAGGATGGACTGGTTGAATCTCCTTGCAGTCCAAGGGACTCTCAAGAGTCTTCTCCAACACCACAGTTCAAAAGCATCAATTCTTCAGTGCTCAGCTTTCCTTATAGTCCAACTCTCACATCCATATGTGACTACTGGAAAAACCAAGTATGTTTTCTATGTATGAATCCTTTGCAAGATATCTGATTTGCAAATAATTTCTCTCCATCTGTATATAGCTTGTCTTTTCATCCTCCTAATAGCATCTTTTTCAAAGAAAAGCTTTGGATTTTGCCCAAGGCCAATTTACCTTTTTTTTTTTTCTTTTATGGATCATGCTTTTGGTGTTATATCTAGGAACTTTTCACCAAGTCCAAGGTCTTGAAGATTTTCTCCCATGTTTTTTTCTAAAAGTTTTACATTTAATATCTGTGATCCCTTTTGAGTTAATTCTTGTATACAATGTGAGATGTAAGTTGAGGTTTATTTTTTGCATAAGGATATCCAATTGCTCCAGGACCATTTATTGGAAGGAATATCCTTCATCCATTGATTTATTTTTTTTTTAAATAACAGCTCTATCGGGATGTAATCACATATACAATTCACCTATTTAAATGATACAACTTAATGGTTTTTAGTATATTCACAGAGTTGTACAGCTATCACCACAATAAATTTTAGAACATTGTCATCAGCCTCTAAAAATCCTCCATACCTATTAGGTGTCACTCCCTTCCCCATACCCTTTCCCATTCAACCTTGAGCAACCATGAGTCTACTTTCTGTCTCTACAGATTTGCCTATGCTAGACATTTCACATAAATGGAAATCCTACAATATGTAGTCTTTTCTGTCTGACTTCTTTCACTTAGCATAATGTTTTCAAGTTCATTGTTTTATAGCATGGATCAGTACTTCATTCCTTTTTAATGCCTGATAGTATTTCAATGCATATATCACATTTCCAATATGACAAACTATACCACATTTTATTTATCCATTCATCAACTGAGGGATGTTGGGGTTGTTTCCATGTTTTGGCTATTATGAACAATGTTGCTATGAAACTTCATGTACAAGTTTTTGTGTGGAAATATGTTTTCTGTCCTCTTAGGTATATACCTAAATGTGGAGTTACTGAGTCATAAACTCAAGCTTAAACTTTTGAGGAATTGCCAAACTACCAGTTTACATTCCCACCAGCAGTGTAAGCATTCCAACCTCTCCACATCTTTACCAAGATTTGTTGTAATTTTTTTTATAACCATCCTATCATTGAATTTCTTTTACATCTTTGTCAAAAATCAATTGGCCATACTTGTATGGGTCTATTTCTAGATTCTCTCTTCTGTTCATTGATTTACATTTCTATCCTTCCATCCATGCCACACAGTCTTGAGTACTGTAGCTATGGTGGTGGTGATGGTTTAGTCACTAAATTGTGTCTGACTCTTTGGGATCCCATGAACTGTAGCCCTCTGGGCTTCTCTGTCCACTAGATCCTCCAGGCAAGAATGCTGGAGTGGGTTACCATTTCCTTCTCCAGGGGGATCTTCTTGACCCAGGGATTGAACCTGTGTCCCCTGCATTGGAGGCGGTCTCCCGCATTGAAGCAGATTCTTTACTGTTGAGCCACCAGGGAACCCCACTGTGTAGCTCTGTAAGTCTTAAAATAGAGCATACCTATGTTACACATAGGAAAAGGAGTATGTCAAGGCTGTATATTGTCACCCTGCTTATTTAACTTATATGCAAAGTACATCATGAGAAACGCTGAGCTGCATGAAGCATAAGCTGGAATCAAGATTGCGGGGAGAAATATCAATAACCTCAGATATGCAGATGACACCACCCTTATGGCAGAAAGTGAAGAAGAACTAAAGAGCCTCTTGATGAAAGTGAAAGAGGAGAGTGGAAAAGTTGGCTTGCAACTCAACATTCAGAAAACTAATATCATGGCATCTGGTCTCATCACTTCATGGGAAATAGATAGGGAAACAGTGGAAACAGTAGCTGACTATTTTGAGGGGCTCCAAAATCACTGCAGATGGTGATTGCAGCCATGAAATTAAAAGATGCTATCAAAAAATGGGCCAAAGAACTAAACAGACATTTCTCCAAAGAAGACATACAGATGGCTAACAAACACATGAAAAGATGCTCAACATCACTCATTATTAGAGAAATGCAAATCAAAACCACAATGAGGTATCATTTCACACCAGTCAGAATGGCTGCTATCCAAAAGTCTACAAGCAATAAATGCTGGAGAGGGTGTGGAGAAAAGGGAACCCTCTTACACTGTTGGTGGGAATGCAAACTAGTACAGCCACTATGGAGAACAGTGTGGAGATTCCTTAAAAAACTGGGAATAGAACTGCCATATGACCCAGCAATCCCACTGCTGGGCATATACACTGAGGAAACCAGAATTGAAAGAGACGCGTGTACCCCAATGTTCATCGCAGCACTGTTTACAATAGCCAGGACATGGAAGCAACCTAGATGTCCATCATCAGACGAATGGATAAGGAAGCTGTGGTACATATACACAATGGAATATTACTCAGCCATTAAAAAAAAATACATTTGAATCGGTTCTACTGAGATGGATGAAACTGGAGCCCATTATACAGAGTGAAGTAAGCCAGAAAGAAAAACAACAATACAGTATACTAATGCATATATATGGAATTTGAAAGATGGTAACGATAACCCTATATGCGAGACAGAATAAGAGACACAGATGCATAGAACAATTTTATGGACTCTGAGGGAGAAGGTGAGGGTGGGATGTTCTGGGAGAATAGCATTGAAACATGTATATTATCATATGTGAAACAGAACACCATTCCATGTTCGATGCATGAGACAAGGGCTCAGGGCCGGGGCAATGGGATGACCCAGAGGGATGGGATGGGGAGGGAGGTGGGTGGGGGGTCCAGGAAGGGGAACACATGTAAACCCATGGCTGATTCATGTCAATGTATGGCAAAAACTATTACAATATTGTAAAGTAATTAGCCCCCAACTAAAATAAATAAATTTATTAAAAAAAAAAAAAAAAGATGCTTACTCCTTGGAAGGAAAGTTCTGACCAACCTAGACAGCATATTAAAAAGCAGAGACATTACTTTGCCAATAAAGGTCTGTCTAGTCAAGGCTATGGTTTTTCCAGTAGTCATGTATGGATGTGAGAGTTGGACTATAAAGAAAGCTGAGCACTGAAGAATTGATGCTTTTGAACTGTGGTGTTGGAGAAGACTCTTGAGAGTCCCTTGGACTGCAAGGAGATCCAACCAGTCCATCCTAAAGGAGATCAGCCCTGGGTATTCATTGGAAGGACTGATGTTGAAGCTGAAACTCCAATACTTTGGCCACCTGATGTGAAGAGTTGACTCATTTGAAAAGACCCGGATGCTGGGAAGGATTAGGGGCAGGAGGAGAAGGGGACGACAGAGGATGGGATGGTTGGATGGCATCACCGACTCGATGGACATGGGTTTGGGTGGACTCCAGGAGTTGATGATGGACAGGGAGGCCTGGCATGCTGCAGTCCATGAGGTTGCAAAGAGTCGGACACAACTAAGCGACTGAACTGAACTGAACTGATGTTACACAGATACAATCTTCAAAAGTCCTTCCTGGCAGGGCCCAGTCAATCAGATATGGGTTCTAGGAAGGCCCATGGGCTGTGGGTGCCTGCAGCCTGGAGAGAAGAGCTTAGTTCTGGTGAAATATACAGAAGGCATATCATCCTCCTCCACCCTTGACATTAGGGACAGCCATGTGACTTCTTTTGGCCAATGGGATAGTAGCAGACAAGTTTCAGACGGAGGCTTAAAATACACTTGCATCTGAAAGAAAAATTGGTACCAATTCTACACAATCCCTTCAGGAAAATAAAAGAGGAGGGAGCTCCTCTCAATTTTTTTAAGGAAGCCAGCATTACCTTGATACCCAAACCAAAACAGATAGTAGAAAGAAAGAAAATTACAGACCGATATTCCTTATGCATATGATGCAAAAATCCTTAACAAAATATTAGCAAATATAACTCATCAATATATTTTAAAAACTATACATCATTACCAAGTGAAGTTTATTCCGGTGATATGAAGCTGGTTCGATACTCGATCAATGTGAGCCGCCATATTCACAGGCTAAAGAAGAGAACTCATATGATCATATCAATTGATAAAAATTTAACAAAATTCAAACTCGTACAAACGAAAAGTAAGGCCATCCTTACTGAATTATCAGTGATCAAATTCCCAGACTCTGAGTTTTAAAAATAGGATTTAATGTACTCGATTTGGTACATTTCCATTATTTTTCCCAAGAAATTAACTCACCAGCCTTTCTGTGGGTGACTCCCATCCTTGTGTCCATGGGGACGCTCAGAAAAGTTTAGAATCTGGTCTCCAAAGACCTCTCCAGCCTCATTATCCTCACATCTCCTCCCTGTCTCTGCTCATACATACACACCAGGCAGGCTCACTGGCACCCTGGGGCCTTTGCATACACTGCTCTCTGCCTGGAACACAGTTCCTGCTGCCTCTACCCTTGGCCATCTCCTCCTTAACCTTTGATACTCAGCTCAAGGGGTGTGTCCTCCAGGAACTCTTTGCTGACTTCCCAAACCTGGAGGAGGGCTCTTCTCTGGGCCCTCTCAGTTCTGTGCTCAGGTGACCCAGCCCTGGAGTTGCCTCTTCACTTGTCTCTTTCTATCCTAGACCGTGAGCCCCTGCAGGGCTAGAACTGAAAGGCTGTCTGGGTCCCTGGCATCCAGCCCAGGGCCTTGAAAGCAGGCTCTTGAAAGCCGGCCTGAATGGCTGCAGGCTCAGTGTCTTTACAGCCCCCAGGCAGAGCCTCTGGAGTCCACTAATGATGTCACTGGTGAGAAGCCCCTTCCTGGGGTGGGGTGGGATGTTCTGAAGGTACTTCTCTCCGTCCTCATCAGGACGGAGGCTCTCCTCTCAGGGCTGTGACTACCCCTTAGGGAGGAGACTCAGAGGAGGCCTGAGGAGTGAAGGCATCTTGGGCACCGGCTGCAGGCAAGGCGTAGCCTTGAAGGTTAGGAAAGCCTTGCCTGGCATTCAAAGACCTGAGCTGTCCTTGAAGACTCCCTTCCTGCTCTCCCAACAGGCGTCCCACAGCCTCCCACTGCTCTGTTCAGCCTCATCCCTCCTCCCTTTGCTTCTGCTGTTCCTCTCACCTGGACTGCCTTTCCCTCTTTCTCTTTGCTTTGCCTGTTCTTCCAGGCCCTTCCTCCCAAACCCACGGCAGTCTACAAGTCTGCACCAAGCCTCTGCCCTAGGGAATTATAGCCACCCTCGAATTTTCCACAAAATATTTTGCGGGTGTTGAGTTTGGACCTCCCTGAGAGGGAGCTGGGAGCCGGCCAAGCTGGACTTCGCCCAGAGTAGTGGCCAGGAAGAGGGGGGCAGCTCCTGATCCCTGGAAGGAGGTGAGCAGCTGGACCCCAGCACTCTGGGGTGGGGGCGGGGGGCTATTTTTAGCTGCTGGTTCCTGGCAGGCCTGGCCTGGTTTGAGTCTGGAGGAAGGACAATGGGCCACTGAGGCTGGGCGGAGGGTGAACGACAGCGGTCGGGAGCAGGGGGACAGAGGTTGTCCACCCCCCACGTTGACCGGCAGGAAAAGCTTCCAGGGTGAGCTCTTTGTCAGACTTCCTGCAAGGCCAGGTGCTGGGCCAGCTGCATATTCCAGAAGTCTGTTGTCATGAGCTGCAGCACTAGCATCATTTCTTGAGGCCTTTCTGTGGACCAGACACCGTGCTAAGCACCACACCTGCTGGCTCATCTTTCTCAGCCTTGTCCTACAAATGAGGGAACCTGAGGCTCAGCTCAGAGAGGTGAATATCTTGCTCACACACAGCAACCAAGAGAAGCAGTCAGGATGCAATCCCAGGTCCTGTCTGTTTCTCCTTCCAGAGGGTGGGACACTGCGATGCCTGCCATACTGCAGAACTGGCCACCCCTACCCTCCCCGTCTCAGACCCATCCTGGAACCTGCCGGCTTGCCTGCCCAATGGCACTGACTCCATGAACGACCTTGGGCACCATTGCTTGCCTTCCCTGGGCCTCAGTTACGCATCTGTAAAATGGACGGGAGCCTTCCTTTCAGGGCTATGGAGGGTCGAACCGGAGGCCAAGTAGGTGCTCCACAGGTGGCCACCAAGAAGGAAGGGACCATGGTTGGGTCTCTGCTTGCCAGCATTTGCTGTCTTCAGGAGCCTATGAACCATAGTTCTGTTTATCTTGGGAGTGTTCACCCAGGAAATAGCCTCCGCACCTCTCAGGGTGTGGTATGAGGCTCCGAGGGATAAATAGGCCAGCTCTGCGCAGGGCTTTGGGGGAATTCACAGTCTGTAAGGGGAGACAAGCCCACGAACAGGTGATGAGAGCACAGTGAGGGACATCAAAACCTCTGCATCGCTTCCTCGGGCTGCCCTACGAGAACAGGAAGACCGCATGGTTGACCAACCACAGTGTGTGGTCTCACAGCTCTGGAGGCCAGAAGTCCAAGGTCAAGGTGTCAGCAGGGCTGCTCTGCCTGGGCTACCCCTGCACTGGCCACCGCCATCAGACACTTCCCTGCGGGGCCCATCTCTCTCCATCCTCCCCTGATAGCACCAGCCTGCTCCCCATGTTTGCACACGGTCTGCCCTTTGTGTGAGTCTAGGACTGAGTTTCCCCTTCTGATAAGGGCAGTATTACTGAATTCACACCCACCCTCAGGCCCTCATTTTAACTTAATCACCTATTCAAAGGCCCTGTCTCTAAACACAGGCACATTCTGCGTTCCTGGGGGTTGGGACTTCAACATAGGAACTTGGGAGGGGACATAGTTCAGGCCAGAGTAATGGCTCCGTGAAACAACAGGCAGCAGCTGCCTTTGCAGTGACTCTACTCTGTCTCAGGTGGGTCCCCACCCCCACACCCAGGGTCTCAGCCAAAGTTCTTCAACGTAACAGGAAGGGGAGAGGGTCTCTGAGCCGGGGGTGGGGGGGTGTTGGGGGAAGGGAAGATTTTCCAGAACTTTCCCAGAGGTCAGGTTTCCCCTACTCCCAGCTGGCGAGAGATTCTCTCTGGGGAGGGATGATTGACAAATTCCTAAGAATCGCGCTGCCTGACTCTGAATGTCAGCTTGTTTTGTACTCAGCGCAGGAATTGCTCTCTGCTGTTTGCAGAAGGGCAGCAAACTCTGTTTTCCAAATTAACTCTGCATTGCAAGGCCTTTGGGATAAGGTGGGGGGACAGATGGCAGCCGCAGGGCCTGAGAGCAAGGAGGGCCGATGCGTGGACATAACGCTGTGCGTGCATGCTCAGTCCTGTCTGACTTTTTTGCAACCCCGTGGACTGTAGCCCGCCAGGCTCCTCTGTCCACAGGATTTCTCAGGCAAGAATACTAGAGTTGGTTGCTATTTCCTCCTCCAGGGGATCTTCCTGACCTGGGGATTTTCCTAACCCAGGGATTGAACTTACATCTCCTGCTTGGCAGGTGGGTTCTTTACCACTGAGCCACCAAAGAAGCCCTATGGATGGACATAAGCCCTACTGAAATCCACGAGGACTGTGGGGAAGACATGCCAGGCTGATGGGTGGGGACTAAACTTATCCAGATAACACAGCAGTGACAGGAGGGCTGGGGCCACCAGGCAGCTCCACCTGGGAGGAAGGCACCTACACTGGCCTAGAGGGGTGGGCATCAAGGCAGGCTTCCTGGAGGAGGTGAAGACTAAAGTGGGTCTTCAGGTGTGAGTCAGAAATTGCCAGAGGAGACCAGTGACATTCCAAGCCCAGAATCCTATGGGACATAAGCCTGGTGTCCCTGCCGACTGTGGATCCTGCCCTGCTAAAGGGTCCCTTGTGTGCCAGGCCTGGACTAAGCTCTTCCCCCAGGTAATGAAACCAGGTGGTCACGTGGGACTGGCTGTAATTGATGTGCAGGGTACCAGGTGAGGAGGTGCAGGAGAGAGCACAGTGGGTACCGGCCAGACCGAGAATGCTCTGGAATGCTCTGGCATAAAGGACTTTACGCCAATGTGGGAGTGGGGCAAGGGGAGACTTTGAGCAGGGGAGGGTGGAGTGAGATGAGACCCGCAGGGAAGTGTCTGATGGCAGTGGCCAGTGCAGGGGTAGACACGGAGCATAGGACCACGGAACTCAGAGTGAGGCAGCAGAGAGGTCATGGAGGGCCTCTCCGGGCTGGTGGTTGGGGTGACCGCCCAATGGCAACTTGGTGAATGTCCCGCCTGTTCCAGGGAGGACTTCATGGTGACTTTCCAAGAACTGCTGTTTCTCTTTTTTTTGCAGCTTCTCTCGGGGCCAGGAGGGGAGGAACCTTTGGACTGGTCAAGCTTGCTGTAACTCGTGCCGACCAGGGCAGCAGGGGATGGGAACAGGACATATACATCCATCAAGTGCCTCCCTGTGCCAGGCCTGTGCCAAGTGCTTTACACACCTGCCTGTGGTCCCTTAACTATCCCAGGAGGCAGCTGCTGTTATTCCCCATGTCACAGAGGAGGAAACTGAGGCTCAGGGAGGGAAGGGAACTTGCCCAAGGTCTCTAGGCTGGGAAGGTCTGGAACCTGAGTTTTTCTGCTGGAAAAGCCTATCTCCCATGAAGCTCCCTTTGGCCCCTGCTGGGCTGCCTCAGTTTCCAAGAAGTAGGGGGCAAGCCTCTAGCAGCTCTAGCTGCCTGAGGATAGAGCGTCTCCGTGGGTAGGAGGGTGCCTGGGCTGGCTGAGCTGCCTGGAAGGATGCCCAGGCAGGCAGGGAAAAGCCCCATGCATTGCCCACCCACCCCTGGCACCAATTCTGGGCCCATGTCTCTACAGACATGAAAGAGGCAGAGGCTTCATGGAGCTAAAAGCCCTCAAGCTTGCAAGCCCCCTCCTGATTCCCCCGTCTGATCCTCACAGCCAAGAATGTGTCTGCCTGTCTCCAGGGACTGCCTCTCTCCTCGTGGCTGCCAGGGGCCTGCTTTCACCTTCGTCTCCCTCTGAGCCCGTTTCCTCCTCTGATAAAGTGCGATAATCGTGCCCCCTGGATAGGTGGGTATGAAAGGGAAATGAGGCCAAGTTTGTGGAAAGCCTGGCCTTCCCTGGTAGCTCAGGTGGTAAAGAATCTGCCTGCAATGCAGGAGACCCTGGTTCAATTCCTGGGTCAGGAAGATCTGCTGGAGAAGGGATAGGCTACCCGCTCCAGTATTCTTGGGCTTCCCTTGTGGCTCAGCTGGTAAAGAACTTGCACTTTCGCTGGGAATGCTATGGGCTCGGCTTGCTGGCTCTGGTACTGAAGGTCAGCCTGCTGTGGGGAGGAGGTAGGAGGCTGGACTGTAGCTCCTACTCTGCGGGTAACACTGGGCCGCAGGCTTCTCTGAACTTGAGCTTCATTGTCTGCATCTTTTTGGACGGGAGATTTTAGGACAGGATGTCACCAGGGGCAAAAAAGTTTAGTTCCGGTATTAGGGGCAGGGTATGGTGGGGAGGAAGTTTGTAACGTGGCCCCTGCCTTTCAACGTCTTCCTCTGTGTGCTGTGCATTCCCTAACTAATTACCCTGGAAAAATCTCAAAAAGCTGCCTCTCTGAAGTGTGCCAGAGGAAGTGCGGACCCCAACACAGACCCCCTTCCAGATGTGCTTCTGGCCTGATCACGGCATCACACACACACAATACACACCTCTCACCCTACACAGGGCCCACATCAAACATCACACACACACACAAACCATACCACAAATATTCTACACATGAACATACAAACACAACACATACACACACTGATCACAGAATCAAACACACACACTATACACGAAATGTATCAAACACACACATACACACCTCTCACCCTACACAGAACATACATCAAACATATCACACACACACACAAACCATACCACAAATATTCTACACATGAACATGCAAACACAATACATACACACACTGATCACAGAATCAAACACACACACTATACACGAAATGTATCAAACACACACATACACACCTCTCACCCTACACAGAACATACATCAAACATATCACACACACACACAAACCATACCACAAATATTCTACACATGAACATGCAAACACAATACATACACACACTGATCACAGAATCAAACACACACACTATACACGAAATGTATCAAACACACACATACACACCCTCACCCTACACAGGGCACACATCAAACATCACACACACACACACACAAACCATGCCACAGATATACTACACATGAACATACAAACACAACACATACACACACTCCACCACATGTGTCACACATAGAGACCATATTCACACATACACACCCCAGCAGAACTCTGGTGCACTTAGCATCCTTTGATTGAGAAAATGCACTTTGACAAAAGCTCTGTGATACTTGAAATGATTTGTATATTGTTTATCCTGACAATATCTTCAGACAGTTGAAAACCAGCCATTGAAAGTCACATCAAACACATTCTTCATTCTGGCCCCAGGTCCTGTGGATCCAGGCCACCCAGTGGGCATGCTGTATGACCCAGGGCTTTGGGGTGCAAGCATGGAGACCCCTGGTTCGGCCACCATTCGGACACCTTCTTCCAGTGGGGTTTTGGGTCCCTTTTGATCCACTACCTTCCTGTCTGAGGCATGGCTTCCCCACTCCTCATCACGGGCCTGAGGTTGTGGGCGTGTATGTGAGTGTGCATTTGTGTGTGTGTGTGTCAGGGGAGGGAGGCAGGCAGCCTTTAAGCTGCCATATCTATGAGCTCATAAACCTGTGTCCTGGAGGATCCTGCTGCAGAGAAACTTCCCTGCCAGCTCCACCCAGAAGGCAGAACAGATGGAAACTTGGAGCAAGCCCTCATCTTGGGTCAGGGAAGAAAATATTCTTTTTTCCCCTTCTCTCTAAAAATATGCTCAGGCCTTTTTTTGAGTCTTGATGCAATAAAAACCAGCTGTGGCTCAGAATGGCCTCTGCAGCCTTTGCCTAGGGAGAAGGAAAACAAACACAGCCCTTGGAGGCGGGGACAACGGCTGTGTCCAGGCTCTGGGCCCAGGCTCCAGCCACCTCCGATCTGGAATTGGGTCCCGAAAAGGCATGGAACAGTCCCTGTCCGTTCGTCCAGGTGTGGGCTCAGGGCACCGGGGGTCATTTAGTCTTTCCTCTTTTAATGCTTCAGAGAACCCACTCCAGTACTCTTGCCTGGAAAATCCCATGGATGGAGGAGCCTGGTGGGCTGCAGTCCATAGGGTCGCTAAGGGTCGGACACGACTGAGCAACTTCACTTTCACTTTTCACTTTCATGCATTGAGAAGGAAATGGCAACCCACTCCAGTGTTCTTGCCTGGAGAATCCCAAGGACAGGGGAGCATGGTGGGCTACCGTCTATGGGGTCGCACAGAGTTGGACACGACTGAAGTGACATAGCAGCGGCAGCAGCGGCAGCTTTTAATGCTTGGTGCTGAGGTTGGGAAGATGACAAGAGGTGGGTGTGACTTACACTCTGCTCGCAGGTACCTCCCCATCTCCTGGAGGAGACAGGTGGGCACTCAAGAAGAACTAACCTAAGGGAGTCCTCTGGTAGCCTAGAGGAGGAGAGACTGTGTCTGATTTGGGGAGGAGGGAGACTTCCTACAGCAGGTGATGTTTGGATGGACCTAAAAGAAGGAGGCATGAAAGGATTGATGATGAAGCTGAAGCTCCAATACTTTGGCCACCTGATGTGAAGAGCCGACATTGGAAAAGACCCTCACTTTGGGAAAGACTGAAGACCGGAGGAGAAAGGGATGACAGAGGATGAGATGGTTGGACGGCATCACCAACTCTATGGACATGAGTTTGAGTAAACTCTGGGAGATGGTGAAGGACAGCGAGGCCTAATGTGCTGCATACCATGGGGTCACAAAGAGTTGGACACGACTGAGTGACTAAACAAAAACAAAGAAAAGAGGCAAGGAAGGGTATTCTAGAAGGAGGGACCAGAATCAGCAAAGGCCTGGGGATGGGGCCAGGGGACCAGAATGTAAGGCAAATGTGGGAGCACAAGGGGAGATCAACTTGGGGAGGTAGATTAGGACCCTGGATGCTAGGTGTTATATTGGGTAATAGGGAGCCATGAAGGTGCTTGAGCAGAGGAGGGACTTGTCTAGAGGGAGGGCTGCTTGGAGGATATTTGGAGGGGAAGTCTGGTTGCCTAGTAGGAGCTGAGGTTTTGTTGGGGAGTCTCTTAAAGAGGGAGTCAAAACTTCCAGCTTGACTTCGTGGTATCCTCCTCGTCTCAGGACACAGACCCCTCTGGAGGAGAGTGTGGGGAGGAGCCAGGAGATCTGGCTTCTAGTTCTGACTCTGGTATGGACTCATGTGTCCTTGAATAGATCCTCATCCTTCCTAGGCCCTGACTTTCCCACCTGCACAATGGGACCATGAAGTCATTACCTCTCCCTGGAATATCAGTGCTGGGCAGGCTGAGGACGCCCTCATGACAGATGGGAAGAAGATGGGGGGAAAGATTGCCCACTGTTACCCAGCACACCAGCTGGATGCGGAGCCAGGCTCCTAGGTTCCAGTCTCCAGAGGACTGCTTCTTGTATGAACCTGTGGTTTTGGGGGCCCACTGGGCCTGGCTCCTGACCACAGCTTGGTCCCAAGAAAGCTACCTCCCCCATAAGCCTTGCCGCTGGTAAGAGGCCTGGGCTGGGGTCGGGGCTCAGGGCCCTGCCCTCCCCTCCTGGGGAAAGAGCTTCAGATAGCCTCAAGCTGGGACCAGTACGTCATTACGTCTCCTTTTCTACATCAGCATCTCCTTGAGGATGGGTCTGTTACCCTTTGGAAGAAGATAAAACCGGGGCTCCAGAGGAGGAGTGACTTTCCCCAAGAAGCACAGCAGATACAGAGCGGAGCTGGGTTGTGAGCCCTGGTCTGAATGTCATGGGCTCCTCTGCCCCTGGACCTTCTCCTTCCTGCCACTCCTGCTCCTCCAGCCAGACTTAAGCTCTTGCTCACCATCAGGTCTCAGGGTCCCAACTGGGCACGCAGTAGGTGCTCAGGAAATGCTTGTGGGATGGATGGATGGACGGACAACGGATGGATGGCCTAGGGAGAAAATATAGGCTGGGTCATCACCTCCTCATCCAAAGCCCTTTCCTGGCCAGCAGAGATGCCCCTCTTTAGGCGACCTCAATGCACTGGCCCTTCGACACCTCTCAGTTCCCACGCAGCGACCCAGGGAGGCCTGGTCCCCAGTCCCTACCGTGCCCAGCTCAGCAAGGTGAGTGGATACCATGGCAGACCCTCAATGGTGGTCAGTAGTTACCTCAAGGCTGCTGGGGCTACAAAGAGTGGTTGAGGACCCGTGAAAAATTAGAAGGTGCCTTAGAGTCGCAGATCAGCTCAAAGTCTGTTGGTTACCTGCCAGGCTGCTTCCTGGATCAACTAATCCACCAGCCCTGGGTGCCCCCACCCCTCCGCCAACATTTTCTGGAGCCTCTGAGCTCTGCCAGAGCTGTGAGGGGGCAGCAGCCCCTGGAGGAAGGTGCCTCTGGATTCATGGCAGGTCTGCCATCCTCTGGGCCCTGGGCCCCTCCAGCCAGCACAAAATCCCCACTTTCTTCTGCCTTAGGCCAAATGCCTCCTACCTGCCAGGACTTGAGTCTGTCCTGATAGCCAGCCCCTCACATCCTCTGCAGCTTCTCGGAGACCCACGGCAACCTGGAGGCACAGAGAAATAATAATGATAAAGTCATTGATATTTTCAGTACATTTTATGGAGCATTAACTAAGTACCAAGAACCCTGCTAAATACTTTGCATTCGCTATTCCTCTTAATCCTCACAATAAGCCTAAAAAGTAGCTAATCATACAGACTCCTGACAAGAAGCACATGGTCCAATCCAAGGATTTATTCAGTGGGTCTCAAACTTGTGGGCACATTGGAATTACCAGGGAAGCATCAAAAAAAATCTGGTGCTGTGTCCTACCTACAAGGGGTGTGATTCAGTTGGTCTGGGGTGTTGGCCTGGGCTTTGAAATTTCTGAAAGATCCCAGAAGATTGTAATGTGTTGAGCAGTACAGGAACCAACAGTTATCTTGATGGGAGTTTGATGAAGGGTCTTTTTTTTTTCCAAACACTTTTTTGGAGGTATAGTTAACATATATACTAAGGCCCATATATTTAAAATATATACTTTGATAAGTTTATTCTTATCACCTTAACCGTTTCTAAGTATACAGTTCAATAAGGCTAAGTATATTCACATTGTTGGGCAATGGGTCTCCGGAACTTTTTCATCTTGTGAAAATGAAATTCTTTGCCCATTAACCAATGTCTCCCCATTTCCCACCCCTTCATCCCTGGAAGCCATCTCACTACTTTCTGTCTCTGTGACTTCAGGTGCCCCACTTACCTCTAGGCATCCTATGTAAGTGGAATCATACAGGATATTTCTTTTTGTGACTGGCTTATTTCACTTACTATGATGTCCTCAAGGTCCATCCATTTCCTTCCTTTTAAGACTATTGTTCCATTCTATGGAACTTCCTTTAAGACTACTATTACATTCAATGTATACACCACAGTTTGCTTACCCGTTCATCCATGAGTGGACGCTTGGGATACTTCCACATTTTGGCTATTGTGAATAATGCTGCTATGAACATAGCTGTACAAATATCTTGTTGAGACCATGCTTTCAATTCTTTGGGATATATACCCAGAAGTGGGATTGCTGGATCACATGGTAATTCTTGGGGGCTTCCCAGGTGAAACTTGTGGTCAAGAACCCATCTGCCAATGCGGGAGACGTAAGAGAGGCGGCTTTGATCCCAGGGTCGGGAAGATCCCCTGGAGGAGGGCATGGCAACCCACTCCAGTATTCTTGCCTGGAGAATCCCATGGACAGAGGAGCCTGGCGGGCTACAGTTCATAGGTTCGAAAAGAGCTGGACACAATTGAAACGACTTAGCACACACGCACACACACATGGTAATCCTATTTTGAATTTTTTGAGGATCTGCAATACTGTTTTCCATAGAAGCTGTGCCATTTTACATTCCCATCAACTGCACAAACGTCCCAATTTCTCCACATCCTAACCAGCACTTGTTATTTTCTGTTTTTATGATAGCGACCATCCTCACAACAAATGTGAGTGCTATCTTACTGTGCTTTTGATTTGCATTTCTCTAACAATTCATGATGGAGAGCATCTTTTCGTGTGCCTGTTGGGCATTTGTTTATCATCTTGGGAGAATAACGAAAGGATATTCTACTGAAGTATGGTCAAGAGGTTAAAGGACCCAGCTGCAGGTGGTGACAACTCAAGAGAGCGGCCACAGCAGGAAGCTGTGAGCCCATTAGGCCTGAAGGGGCAAGAGGCTGGCATTGTGTTGCCAGAACCCCCCAGAGCAGGAGGTGTGGGATGAAGCATTCTGACGGGAGCAGGGACCCTGGGAGGGGACACGGCCACAGCAAGGACTGTGGCCCTGCAGAGGGAGCGAGGACACCCCCTGACCTCTCTCCCCTCCTTCCCACACTCGGATCTTCAGTCTGGGTGGAGTCAGCCTCCTGAGGACCAGGGAGGGAGAGGCGAGAATGAATCTAGGGGGCAAAGGGCAGGGCAAACCAAATTACTCCCCCACCCCCAAAGAGATGTTACGTTGCTAGCTCCATTTCATAGCTGAGGACACTGAGTCAAGTTTGGCACAGCTTGGAGGTTGCCAGACCAAGATGTGAGCCCTGGTCTTGGTGATGTCAGACCGAATATTCCAGCCATTAGACCTCACTGCCTCCAGACAGTGCTCAGTGCAGTGGGGGAGGGGTGCTCCTTTGGCCAGGGTACCAGACCCACCCTTGAGTGTGGCCAAGGCTGATCCAGCTCTTTCTCCCTCCTTCATTTTCCACTGAGAAGGCAACAGGGTTGAATGGTGATTCTGTCCTGGATGAGGGTGGGAGCAGGGAGGGAACCGTCACGGGATAAAGACACCCCGCTCTGCCAAGCTCTTTGATAAAGACACCGAAGCCTAGAACTGAAAGTGAACCTGCAGGCTCTCTGGATGAAGCTTGTCTAGAAGGAAGAGCTGAGGCCCTGTCCTTATGGCTGGTCTAGAGCCCAGCTTGTCCTGACTGCCGTCCCAGAGCTCCTTCAGTGTAGCTGAGTCCACTCTGCTCATCAGAGCTGCTCCTCATGATGCCCTCGCCTCCTGGGGACCGCCAAGTGGAAAGATACTGGGTTGTGGGTCATTCTCATCCATCCGTGAAAGCAAGCCCCCCAGGCTTCTGTTTCCAGCATGCTGCTGGTTCACGATGCTCAAGCAAACTCCAGCCAAGAAAGAAACTGGGCTGGTGGGCGACAGGTGCCCAGCCCTGCAGGAAGAGTCTGTTTTCAAGCACTTTGGTGGCACCAGTGTCCTCTGTGTGGCCCAGTTTGGCAGGGTGATCACTTTCCTCTCTTTCCATCCACCAACCCTGGGTTCCCTGTGCCTGGGGGGCCTCCCTTGTGCTGACAGCCCAGAGGCCCTCTGACACTTGATCTGGAAGAGTCAGGTTCTGGAGTCTCCCAACAGCAAGGGCTCCTGACCACACCCAGGTCTGGCCTCTCACACTGGGAATGGGAAGACTGAAGTCATAGGCATTGAGGAGCTTGTCCCAGGTGGTCCTGAGATGCTTGAAGGTGCCGGATGCCGGCGCTGCTGGGGGTTGGCATGCTCTCAGCCCTTTCTTCCCACCCCTTCCCTGGAGCTCTGCTCGGCAACCACCCGCTACTTGCATTTTTGCAAAGTGATGTCATCTGCAGATAATGATTTTTCCGTTCCTGGTGGAGCAGGAGTTCCAGATATTGTGCCTTGGGGGAGGGGCTCAGGAAAGCAGATTGTCCACCCCTTAGGCATGGGGTTGTTGAGTAGACCCCCTCCCCCACCATCCCACAGCCACATCTACGTTGCAGAAGGCAGGCCCATGGTCTCGGGCCTCCTGGTCTCCCAACCCCCAAATGACCAAAACTGCAAGAGCCCCAGAGAGGAGCTTCTTATCTTCTTCTTGGTACAGATGGGCATCTGAGGCCCAGAGAGGGCAGGGCCTTGCCCAAGCTCACATAGCATTTCAAGGCAAACCTGGACTTACACCCAGAACATCCTGGGTCACTTGCATATGATTCAAGGTCTCCTAGCGTCAGCACTAGACATTTTGGGCAAGGGGTGGGGACTGTCCTGTGCATTGTAGAATGTTTAGCAGCCTCCCTGACCTCTACCCACTAGATTCTGGTAGCACCCCTCAGCCAAGTCGTGACAACCAAAAATGTGTCCGGCTATTGCCAAATGTCCCTTCCCTCCCCCAGGAGAGAGCAAAATTGTCCTCTTTTGAGAACCACTGTCATAACTGTGGTACCTGGCAGCAATCTCATATTCCACCACCCTCCATTTTTAGATATTTTGGGGGAAGTTGGTGTAATAGGAGAGGCTGGGGAAAATTCCTTTTGTCCCCAAGAGGAAAGTAACCCTCCACCTCCCGAGCCCTTTAGCCACTGCTAAAGGAGAGGGTTTTTGAATTTGAAGCCCAAAGGGGTCTTTGTCTAAGGACCAGACTCTGCTGGACACACCTTCAGGATGTTAAGGCAGTGCTGGAGGCGAGGGTGAGGCGGGTGGGGGTGGGAGGGGTTGAGGGGCTGGCCAGGGTCCAGGGCCTCCTCCTGTCTAGAAACACTGCTTTCTCTGATCACTTTTCTTGGCACAAAACTGCTGATTTATTTTCTTGGGGAAATAAAAATAAATGCTAGCTTTTGTAATCACATCTCCTATCCTATCTGGAAAGATCAGGCTCTCGGAGCTTGGCGGCCCGAGCTCTGAGTGCTGTGTCTGGCAGAACCTGGAATCACGATGGATGCTTGAACATCGGAACAGCCACAGCTGACATATCCTTTCCTGTTACAAGTTTCCTTGGAATGTTAGTAGCCCCGGGAGGCAGTCCGTGGGCAGGCGGAATTTGGTGGAAAGAAGCCCTGGATAGGCCAAAAGGCCAGCTCAGCTTCTGACTCGTTGTGTGATTTTGAGTCTTTGCTCTTTTCCTCTCCGGGCCTCAATTTCCCCATCTGTGAAGTGGGACGAGGAGTGTTTCTCAACGTGTGGTCCGTGGACCACATTCGTCAGAATCACATAGGGAATGTGTTTAAAATGCGCATTCCTGATTCCTCCCCTAGGTGCCCTAAAGTTTGTTGAGTTTCTAATTGATTTCAGTGCGCTTTCTTTTGGGGATGTGTGTGTGTGTGTGTGTGTGTGTGTGTGTGTGTGCGCGCGCTAGTGCATACGCTCAGTTGCTCAATTTTGTCTCTTTGCAACCCCATGGACCACCAGGCTCCTCTCTCCATGGAATTTTCCAGGTAGAGTACTTGCTGCTGCTGCTAAGTCGCTTCAGTCGCGTCCGACTCTGTGCAACCCCATAGACGGCAGCCCACCAGGCTCCCCCGTCCCCGGGATTCTCCAGGCAAGAATACTGGAGTGGGTTGCCATTTCCTTCTCCAATGCATGAAAGTGAAAAGTAAAAGCGAAGTCGCTCAGTCGTGTCCGACTCCTAGCGACCCCATGGACTGCAACCTACCAGGCTCCTCCGTCCATAGGATTCTCCAGGCAAGAGTACTGGAGTGGGTTGCCATTTTCTACTCCAAGGAATCGTCCCAACCCAGGGATCAAACCTGCATCTCTTGGGTCTCCTGTATTGGTAGGCAGATGCTTTCCCACTGCACTAGCCAGAAAGCCCTAGGTGTGAAGACTTTTGGGGATCCACTGTCCCAAAGACTCAAGGAATCTTCCTTACAGGTCTTCAGTTTGAACATACTACAGTTTTTCATGGTCTCCTTTCCTCGCTTATAACCAAATATGAGGGTCTTGCCTGAGACGAGAGGGTAAACTTATGTGGTGGTTCGGCACTGGGCATTGTTCCTGAAAATTATCTGCTCTCAAGCTCTTGGCAAGGTCTCTGGGGTCCTCCATCCAACTGAAGTCACTGTTAAAGCACTTTATTCCTACAATGATGAAACTCTAGCTGCTAGTTACAGAGTTTGGTTTCAAAATTGTGCCGTTTATTATTTTTGTTGGATTGGCTTGTAAACCCTTGTATAGTCATACATCATTTATAACTGCATTATTCCACAAGAATGCATTTTCCAGATGAGGTTTATTCCTTCTGTGAAAAACTAAAAAAAAATTCTTTCTTTCTTTTTATATTAGATGGAAGGCTTTCCCAATGTGTTACCTATTTACACCATCTTAAATGGAGATCAAGTAACTTAATTGTACTCTTTCTTGATGCCTGAGGGCTGTCACTATGAACTTCAACTACCGTGTGCACCTTCCTTGTAGGGACTCCTAAATTGTGTGATCCGTCACAAAAAGTCCTCCAAGACGCTAAATCTCCATGTTTGCTGTTAAAAGTTTTGTTTTGCTTTTATTTTTATATTTTAAAACATTTCTTCTTCATGGCATGACCATGATGATGCCCTCTAGTGGAAAACCGATAACCCATGTGTGTTACAATTGTATTGTAAGAGTTAATTAAACAACAAATGAGAAGATTCTCTGATGAGTTAAGGGCATGAACTTTTTCTTTTATTTTGGCAACTGGTAGATGGGGGTAGTTTTATCTTTGTAATTTAAAGCCCAGCTCTCTCTGATGGCTTTCTGAATAAATGAGAAGCTAGTGTAGATACGTTTTTCCATGTAACAAACTGACATTCCAGGTGGACTTGTTTTGCTTCTGAATTAGAGATGCTTTGATTTCCTCCTTCTTCTCACCCTGTTCTTGGGGCAGCTGCTCCACCTCTAGCCTAGGACACATGACCCAGTTCCCTTGATCCACTTGGGTACTTAGATCCTCTAGCCAGGAGATTTGCAACTAGAATTCAGAACTGGAAAAAGTCACCTTTGGGGAGCTGACCTTGTAGGCCATGGGACTCAGGGGGAGACCGTCATGGGGGGAGCTGCTCACTTGGGTCATGGGCAAGTCTGGAGTGAATCCAGAAGGGAGGATGTGGACCGTCTCCTGAGCAGAGATGCAGGGAGTGCCACATCTATATGTTTGTGTGTGTGTGTGTGTGTGTGTGTGTGTGTGTGCGCGCTGCTGCTGCTGCTGCTGCTGCTAGTAAAACATAAGGGTCCCAAGGCCCTGAAAGAGGGGCTTGCTCTAGTCAAGTCACAGAAAACCAGGGCAGGGAGAGTCCTGGTGGAGGTCTGGCCGATCTCTGCATTTGGGAGACTGAGACCCTAGGAGGGCCAGAGACTGACCCAAGGTCATCTTGAAGGGATGAGGCTAAGCTGAACTTGATCTCGGTCACGCTTGTTCTATTTTCCTATCTGGGCCACTGGCTCAGAGGACAGACAGGCCATGTCTCCCCTGTCTCTTCTGCTACATTCTCTTCTGCTGGGAATCTGAGGACAAGGCAGATGCTGGCATGGCATAATTTGTTCCAAATGCCTCTCCAACAGCTGGTCATGGTATCTACAATTCCATCATCTTCCATTTCCAGAAGCAGCTCTGGGCAGGTGCACACTGTGCATCTTGTTCACAGGAAAGCTTAATTAATGATTTGAAAAGTCCAAGATAAGGAAACCCACAGTTACTGAGTCCTCAGGCAGTCTATAGCCAGCACATGGCCTTAGGAAGATAGCCCAATCGCTCCCATTTTACAGGCGAGGAAGCTGAGGCTCAGAGACATGAGGTGAGTTGCCCAGGGTCACACAGCACATCAGGAGCAGCTCTCAAATCTGCTTCCAGAGCCCAGGTTCCTTGCTCTAAAGAGAACAGGTACTGAGTTCTGGAGTCAAGGATAGGCTGAGGTGGCCGGAAGGTTACTAAGTGAGCTAGTCTCACAGAATCATTTGGCAGAAATTGTCTGGGCCTCGGAATCGGAGCCAACTGGCTTCATAACCTTGGACTCC
The DNA here is from genome assembly GCF_054371585.1 of Giraffa tippelskirchi. NCBI lineage: Eukaryota > Metazoa > Chordata > Mammalia > Artiodactyla > Giraffidae > Giraffa > Giraffa tippelskirchi. Next base: position 217,166,451 of record NC_137275.1, read on the forward strand.
TTTCTGAGCCCCAATTCCCTCACCTCCAAAGGAGGGTGGGACTGGATGTTCCCTGTGATCCTAGAAAACTCTGTGGGCTAAGAGTGGGCCTAGGCTCTGGAGCCTGAGTTAGGAAGACCTAGAGGCAGTAGCTGACAGTCTGCCCATGATGCCAAGGAAATGGACAGTAAGGGAAGGGATGCTATAGCTCAAGGGCTTGGCTTCAAATCCCCCTGCTCCACTTGCTACTACCATGTGGGCTCAAGGAGGTTAAATTAATGGCTCCAGCCTCAGTTTTCTCATCTATAAATTGGGGATAATCATAGTATCCACCCCACATTAAGGATTAAAGAGGTCAGAGCAGTGCCCCAGCACTAGTAAGCGTCCAGTGTGTGTTCTTTTTTGCTGCCGCGCTCCACACCCACACTTGCGGGGGTGAGCAGGTTTAAACTCCTATTCCTGCTGAACATCCACCTCCTCCCAGAGGCGGTGGCAGCTCTGAGATGCAGCAGTTGGTCCCCGTGGGCCTGTTTCCTGGCCAGAGTGAGTCCATGATCACTCAGACCTGACACATAGCCCGGCCACCCCCGCTGGGACCGCTGGCGGCCAGTCCTGGGCTAAAAATAGCGCTTTCATGAATGGAGCCAGGCAGGGCCGCGCTGCAGACCCACAATTAGGTTTGTGTTAAAACCGACTCTCCAGCTCTCCTGCCCCGCCCCTCGGCCCCGCCCTTTCTGTGATGCCCATTGGGGAGACTCATTCAGGGTTGGCGGGGGGGCCGGGGGGGGGCCCGGGGTGGGGAGGCTTTGCGTGGTCTGGGAGGGGCTGAGGGGAGGCGGGGAGTGCAGTGGTGGGTCCTTTAACGAAAAGGGGCTCAGTTTCTCTGTGACTTTGAGAGGTAGCAAGGAAAATCTCGCTCGATAAGGAGGAACTGGAAGTTTTCAGAGTTCACAGCCAGGGCTGTGTAGTCAGATGTGGGCTCTGGATCTGTCTCGGCCCGAGGTCTCTTCCCTCCACTCACGGTTGCCGTGACTCGGCCCGCGGGGGACGGATGCTCACTGGGGTGGGGGCTGGCCTGAGCAGGCTTTCTTCTCTCCTTGAGGCCTGCAGGTGGGCTTTTCTCCTGAGGATCAGAGTCAGACGGGAGGGTCCAGCTCAGGCAGCTGCAGAAATGGAGCTGAAGTTGAGCTGGAGACCACCAGGTGGGGCGCGAGGGGGAGGGGAAGGCCTGGGACGGACGAGCGGAGCAGAAGGTCGCAGAGGGAAGCCGGCAGGAGTCAGCGGGGCGGGACCGGAGAGTAGCTGGCAGGTGGAGAGGCAGTAAGAGGCAGGAACTCAGGTCCCCAAAAGGGGATGAAGCCTGGCCGAGCCATGACCCTGCTAAAGTCCCTTCCGGGCTCCTTACTGCTGGGTCATCTGTCCTCTACTAGACTGCGAGCTTTCTGGGGGCACAGAGCTTTGAAATAAATGAGGAGATGATACTTTTGGCTCAGGATCCCAGATAATACTGTTCTTTCCTCGAGAAGGATTGGGGGCCCCTAGGGGCTTCCCTTGTGGCTTTGTATTTGGTAGCTCAAGGAGACATTTGTTCAGGTGTGAGTGCTATAGTAAAGGGTCCCAGGTATTCAGCTTGTCCTCAGGCTTGGGGTGGGGAGGTAGCTTTTAGAATTTGAGCAGTGGAAGTGTTTGGAACTTTGAGGATCTTGGAAACTTTAGAGCTTCCAGGATCTTTAGAAGTCTTACAATCTTGAAAATTTTAGCACCTTCGGAATCTTAAAATCTGGAGCACTTTAATCATCCTGGATTCTTGACAGTCTGGAATGTTAAACTAGGGGCTCTGACCCTAGAGTGGCAGGTGCCCTTTTGATGTGGAGATAAACACTCACCTACAGACTTGACCTCTCTCCTTCCACTAGTTGTAGGAGCCCAGTGTTTCAAATATCCTGGTCTTGTGCCGCTTTTCATTTCAGATTTTAAAAATAAACTTGTATTGATCACCTTAAAATTTCGATGTTATGTTTCTTAAACTGGGCTTCCCCGGTAGCTCAGATGGTAAAGAATCTGTCTGCAATGTGGAGGACCTGGGTTCGATCCCTGGGTTGGGAAGATCCCCTGGAGGAGGGCACAGCAACCCACTCCAGTTTCCTTGCCTGGAGAATCCCCATGGATAGAGGAGCCTGGCAGGCTACAGTCCATGGGGTCGCAAAGAGTCCGACACTACTGAGCAGCTAAGCGCATTCTCACACAAATGATGACAATATGCATGCTTTATTGGATTGCTGAGACTCCAGACTCTTTTTAGAAGGATGATTATTGCCTTTCGTGTCAGCAATTCACCAAACATTCACAATGGGATAGAAATCACCTATGTTTTCAGGTGGGGGTAACTCAGGCCAAGAGAGGGTGCAGGATTTATTCAGGGTCTTACTGGTGACTCGGGGTCAGATCTAGGCTTCTTGGCTCCTGCATCTGAGCTGCACCCACTGCCTCCCTCTGTGCTCACCCAGTTTCCCTGTTCTCAGTAGCTGGCCCATCCGCCCAGGCTGAGGATATTTAATGCCTTTCACAGCTTTCTCTCACTTCCAAGTTTTCCCTCAGCAAGAATGGGGCTGGGGATTCCTGAGCCAGTCCAGGACCCATGTGCCTGGAAGGTGAGATGCATGTGAGGAGCAGAGATCCTGCCAGGTCACTTCCAGCCAGCAGGACACACAAGGAAATGAGGAAAACAGTATCTCCACTGCAGCTCAGCCAGGGCTCTGGAGTCTGGAAAGCTTTTTGGAGGACTGGAGGGTCATCCTGGGAGTAGCCTGCGCCCGCCTGTGGAAGCTTCTCGACTCCTCTCTGCTTCTTCCTTCCCTGGCCACTGTCCCCTGCTGCATCCTCTCTTCTCCATCTCAGGGTGTGTGTTTCTTCGTGGCCTCTGCATCCTCATGTCTATGGTCCTGTGAGCGCACACCTTCGGTAGCCCCAGAGTTTCTCTTTCCTTCATGCATCTCTCGGCTTTGACTCCCACCACCAGCTTCTCAACTTATACTCATTGTCCCCTTAGAAAAGGACTTGCTTGGCTTGGAAGTCCCAGACAGGTGATGGAGTAAATGAACTCTCATACGAGGTCTCTGATTCTTTGACACCAACTTTGTGTCCAGCCATTCCATTCAATTTCACACTAACTCGCAGAGTCTGTGCAGACCCCAGGGGTTTAGGGCTCAGTCCCTCAAGACTGTCTCTACTTCAGAACCTCGTCACAAGTCCCAGGGACCCCCTGTGTTCCCAACCGGCTCTGAATTCTGGGGGTTCCACATCCCCTCTCCTCAGGTTCCATAATTTGCTAGAACAACTCACGAAACTCAGGAACGTGCTTTACTGTTACTGGTTTGTCATAAAGGATACAACTCACAGCAGCCAAACGGAAGAGGATGAAATAGAAGGATGAGCGGCAGTATCCAGCCCTCGTCAGGCACGCCACTCTCCCAGCAAGTTGATAGAGTCACTAACCAAGAAGCTCTCTAAACTCTGTTGTTTAGGGTGTTTCTTAAAAAATTAATGTTGTGCTTCCCTCATAGCTCAGTTGGTAAAGAGTCTGCCTGCAGTGCCAGAGACCCCAGTTCAATTCCTGGGTCAGGAAGATCTTCTAGAGAAGGGATAGGATACGCACTAGAGTATTCCTGGGCTTCCCTTGTGGTTCAGCTGGTAAAGAATCCTCCTGCAATGTGGGAGACCTGGATTCGATCCCTAGGTTGGGAAGATCCCCTGGAGAAGGGAAAGGCTACCCACTCCAGTATTCTGGCCTGGAGAATTCCATGGACTGTCGGACTCTAAACTCTGTTGTTAGGGTTTTTCTTAAAAAATTAAAGATTCATTGTGTAGACATGATAGATTTAATCCTTGGCCATTGGTGATTGAATTCAATCTCCAGCCTTTTTCCTCTCCCAGGAGTTTAAGGGTAAAGACAGCCAGCTCCCATTCTGAACCTGTCCAGGGTCTCCCCATAGGTCTTCTTATTGGCATACTAAAGAAATTCCAAGGGATTTAGGACCTCTGGGCAGGAATCAGGGACAAAAACCAAATATTAATTGTTTTAATTATGCCTACTGGCCATACCTCTGGTCACTAACGAACTTCAAGATTGACTACTCTTGGGTCAAACACCCACTTTTGTCCAGGCAGCCCTGGCTGGGATAAAAATGATGGCTCGGTGTAGTGTGTGGTGGCCCAGGAGTAAGCTGCTCAAGGACATGGCATGGGCATGGACCCGGCAGGTGACAGAAGTGTCTGGGCCACTGAGTACTACTCAGCCTGGCTGATCAGTTCAGTTCAGTTCAGTCACTCAGTCGTATCTGACTCTTTGCAACTCCATGGACTGCAGCACACCAGGCCTCCATGTCCATCACCAACTCCTGGAGTTTACTCAAACTCATGTCCATTGAGTCGGTGATGCCATCCAACCATCTCATCCTCTGTCGTCCCCTTCTCCTCCTCCCCCTAATCCTTCCCAGCATCAGCGTCTCAGCGTCTTTTCCAGTGAGTCAACTCTTCGCATCAGGTGGCCAAAGTATTGGAGTTTCATCTTTAGCATCGGTCCTTCCAATGAATATTCAGGACTGATTTTCTTTAGGATGGACTGGTTGGATCTCCTGTACCAGCCTGGCTGGCACAGGGACAAATAGGACAAGAATCATTTAAGTATGCTGTCTTCAGAAATCCTCTCTCCCCTACTCCTTTCTTCTCACCATCTCTCCTTTGCTATTTGAATGGACACAATTGGAAAGAAAACAATTGTCTCTGTATTTAGCCATCCCAAAGCTGGCTATCAGTCAGTACTGTCCATCTCCTCTCCACGTGTATTCCTTCCACCCCACCCACTTTGCTCTTTCTCCCCATGTCTGCCCGGACACTCACATCTACTGTAAGTTGCTGAAATAGACAGAGCCGTTTCCCGGGCTTCGCACGTGCTCTTCCCTCTGCCTGGAGTGCTTTCCCCCACCTCCATCTCGTGTTAGTTGCTCAGTCGTGTCTGAGTGTGACTCCATGGACTGTAGCCCACCAGGCTCCTCTGTCTAAGGGGTTTTCCCAGCAAGAATACTGGAGTGGATTGCCATTCCCTTCTCCAGACAATCTTCCCCGACCCAGGGATCGAACCCAGGTCTCGCACATTGCAGGTAGATTCTTTATCTGACCCTGGCTAACTCCCCTTCCCCAGGCTTCACCTGACCTCTTGCTCTGAATGACAGGGTCCTCTTACATGTGCCTCCTATATTTTTCCTTAATAATACTCATCAGCCTTTGTAATGATGAAGTTCTTTGCATGATTGTTTACCAAATCACTAGACAGTATGTTCCAGGAAGGAGGTATTGGACCTGTTTTGGTCAGCACCATATAAAAGCACCTAAAATAGGCTTGGCTTACTATATAGCTGTTGAATGAATGAATGAACAAAATTGCATCAGAGATAATTATGATATACAAAGGCTTATATGTACACACATGAATTAGAAAAATAGAAACAACTCAATAGTAGCCAATTAAAATATACTCAATAGTAGCCAATTAAAAAATACATTATAGTCATCTACCATGGAATTTACACAGCCACTAAAATCACAATTTAAAAGCATATTTATGTCCAACATCATTAGTCACTAGGGAAATGCAAATCAAAACCACAATGGTTATAATTTAAAAAACAAAAGAAAAATAGCCAGTTTTGGTGAGGATGTGGAGAAACTGGAATCCTCTTACATTGTTGATGGGAATGTAAAATGGTGTTGCCACTGTGGAAAACAGTCTGGCAGTTCCTCAAAAAGCTAAATATAGAATTACCATAACCCAGCAATTCTACTCCTACATATATATCCAAGAGAAGTGAAAACATTTATCTACACAAAACCTTGTAGTATACAGATGCTCAAAGCAGCATTACTCATAATATCCCCCAAATGGAAACCACCCAAATGTTGATCAACTAATGAGTAGACAAGAAAAATATGGCATATCCATACAATAAGCCATCATTCAGTCATAGAAAGGAAGTACTGTTACCCGCTGTAACATGGATGAAACTTCAAAACATGATGCTAAGTGAAAGAAGTCAGACATAATTCCATTCATTATGATTCCATTTATATGACCTATACAGAATGGCAAGTCCATAGATAGAAAGTAGATTAGTGGTTGTCAGAAGATCAGGGAAGGGGAGAATTTGGACTAACCACTAATAGGTACCAGTTTCTTTGGGGGCTGATTGAAATGTTCTGGAATGAGATAGTGGTGATAACCGTGCAACATGGTGAATATAGTAAAAATCACTGAACGGCACGTTTTAAAATGATGGATTTTATGCTATGTGAATTATATCTCAGAAAATTAATTAAAAGTGTATTCCATAATAGAGGAGATACTCATGATGTGTTACAGGGAGAACACAGGCTACATAATCTAGCTACGATATCTACTAGAGTCAACATATACCACAATTTCTAAAAATTTTTAGAGGGAGAGAGAGTAGCAGGTAGATATACAACCACAAACTTAGGTATGTAAGAAATGTCCAGTTTGTCTCGACTTTTAAAGTGGGCCAGTGGGAAATTTGGTATCATTTGGGGTTCCTTCCCTCTGCCTCTGTCCACTTAGCCAGAGAAGCCCCTACTCCTCCTTCCTTGGGGATGGAGGTTGGGAAAGTTGAGGGTGTCTGGGGTTCAGCCTCCCTAGACATCCTCACAGCCTCCCTGCAGACCCTCCTCTTTCCCAGTTGGGAAGCCCCTCCCTCCCCTCATCCTCTGCCTTCCTAATCTCAGTTCTTAAAGCCACAGACCCCACCCCCACACCCCAAGAACACCTGGGACAAACTCATCTATGAAATGGGGATGCGGTGGGCTACCCTGCAGGGTCACAACCAGGATTGGTTCAGAGGTGAGTGAAGGTCCCTGCCCGCCTTTATGGGGCCTGCCCTCTGCCCCATCTCCCAGGTGCTGTGACTCTAAGTGGGCCCAGAGCTGTGTGTTTTGGCCTGGTGTGTCCTCACGTCTGGAAAGTCCAGCTTACTGGCACACTTCAGCTTTTGGATTATGGAAATTGCCCCCTCTACCCCCCACCCTCTATGTCTGGGCAGCCGACAGCTGGAATTCCACGGCCAGCCTTGCAGGAAGCTGGGAGTCCAGGCTGAGAGGTGGATGACTGCCTCTCCAGAGAGCTGCTGGGATGAGGTCTGGCTGGCTCCCCTCCCCACCTCGGGGCCAGCGCTCCTGCTAACCTCATTTGACGTCGATGTTTCTGGTTTACTGGGAACCAAGCAGAACCCGTGAGTCCTCAGCATGTGAGAGCCTGAGGTTTTCTCTGCTGCTGTCTGCCTGGCACCCTGTGGGCCCTTCCAGAGGAGCCAAGGACTTGGGTTTGCAGAGATCTGGAGCAGAAGGAAATGAGGGGGGCCCTATTCCCCGCTCCTGGCCTGGGAGCAGAATGGCCTCAGCCCCTACAGTGGGGCAGCGAGGGGTCCATTCTCCTGGGCCAGACCCTCCCTCTGGAGGTGGAGTCCAGCTTTCCAGCCTCACTAGCTGCGTGACCATGACTGCGACCGCAGGCAGAGCTGTCTGCCTCTCTCCACCTCTCGAGCCCAGGTGTATGTAGGTAGGGGAGGAAAAATAATGTTCCCCCCACCCTTCTGAGTTCTTAGCAGAGACCCCTGTCATAAAAGACATTGAGAAGAGGAAAACAAACAGAAGTTTATGAACGTGTATCCCTCGGGCACACATCAGCCAAAGCCAGGAAGAGTCACTCCCTGAGGTGGCTTAGAGCTCAGACTGAAACACTGACTTAATAGGGGAAGGGGTGGAAGGATGCAGCTCTCTTACAGGAGAGGAAATGAGTTTTAGGAAAGATGAATGGACTCCTAGAAGAATAGACTGGAGGTGTGACAGTCTGATGGAGCTTGGGTGGGTGTGGCATCGACTTCTAGTCTCTTCGTGTCTAGATTCAATCTGCCTCCCTCGCCCTGTTGAGGATACTCCAGGGGAGGAGATTGATGATATTTGAGTTCCTTTTGCAGGATCTGTCTAGAGGCAGATAAAGAGAGTTCAGAGGAAGTCTGTCCCCGCATTTGCTGCCTTTTAAGTGCCTACAACTCAAAATAATTGACACACCAGAGATATATATTGGGATGGCACATTCTACTCTTCATGAAGAAAGGGAGGAGTGATTCTGCACTGTGTGTGTGTGTATACGTGTGTGTACACACTTGTATGCTTGTGCATGAGTAAGAGCTAGGGGGCTCTGGCAATGTGGGGGGAACATTTTCGGTTGTCACAATGATGGAGGCAGGATGCTGTTGGGGTATAGAGTCACAAAGCACTAAATGTCCCACTCTGCATGGGATAGTCCAAGCACTGAGGGCTGGTTGTATCTCATAGAAAATCTAGGCAAGATAATTACCAAGGTCTGAGACTTTTAATATTTTGAGATCATTATTGGAAAACAGGCTTATTGCTACTTAATCCAAGGAAGAATTTCTTTGTGCTGTTATGGTTATGGTGCCAGGGAATGAAGACCCATCAAAGGCCCCACTGCCCTGGAAAAGGGTGGTGATTGTTGCTGGTTTAGTCGCTAAGTTGTGTCTGACACTTTGAGACCCCATAGACAGTAGCCCTCCAGGCTCCTCTGTCCATGGAATTGTCTAGGCAAGAATACTGGAGTGGATTGCCATTTTCTTCTCTAGGGGATCTCCCTAACCAAGGAATTGAACCTGTGTCTCCTGCTTGGCAGGCGGATTCTTTATCACCGAGTCAGCTGGGAAGATGGAAAAGGGTGGGTCTAGTTGACTAGAAAGCCCCTCCATCTGTGTGACGATGGGAAGGTTTGGGATGAAGGGTTGGTGGCAGCAAAATTCCTATCCCTGACCGACTAGAGTTGGAGGTGGGGGGAGGGGTGTGGGATGGGAGGAGGAGAGAGGAGACCCTTGTGTGTCGAGTGCTGGACCCTTGGGTGGCAGAGGCTCTACGAAGCAAATTGAGCAGGGAAAATTCTTGGAGGTGTGGGGCTGGGGAGAAAAGGATGTTCAAAAACAGTGATGTCAAATGTTCAATATAAAGTTGTATTCAGAAGTGTATACATTTTCCCACATTCCATCTTCCTGTTAAATCTAGGGCACATTCCCAGGTGCCTTGGGGGAGTGAGTTTTTCCTGGCCAACGAGGGAGGAAGGGGCCCAGTGTTGCATCTCAGTAATTGCACCAAGGAACTGAGACAGCTCTCCTGGGGCTCATGAATGATCCACACTGAATCAACTCTGAGAAGTCTGGAAGCAGAGAGACCACAGAAAGGCAGAACCCTCATGCTGAAATCTTGGAGAGGGCCTTCAACTGGAGAGAAAGATTCCTGGCAGTCCAGTAATTATAGCCCTAATGATGACTAGCATTTACTGAGCACTTACTGTCAGCAGGTTTGAAGAGGCGTGTATGACAGTGGTTAAGTAAGCAGATTCCTAGCTCAGGTGTCCTGGTCTAAATTCCAGCCCTACCTTTTCTACCTGTGGGGCCTTGGCAGGTTACACACACGTCTCCGAGTGGTGGCTTCCCCATGTGGAATGGTGGCAGTTGTCAGTGCTTACCTTAGAGGCCGGTTAAATAACATAACTCACAGAAGGCACAGAGCACTGTCCGGGACACTCATTTCTCAGTAGAATCAGTGGTTGTTGCCATGATGGTCACTGCTCCATTATCACCGATGGTGGACGGGGAGACTGTAGCTGATATTCAGGTTTCCATATATCCTCTCATTTAATTCTCACGTCAGTTCAATGAGGCAAATGTTCTATTTACAGATGTAAGTGTTTTATTTGGAGTTCCATGAGGCAAATGTTTTATTGTACAGATGAAAATATGGAGGCTCAGAGAGGCGAAGAAACTTTCCCCAAGGTCACACAGCTAGCAATTCTGGGTTTGAGCTCAGGCCTCTCTGACCCTGTGGTCCTGCTTCTCGTCCTCCTCCAAGCAGTCTCCAGGATTGTCTAGCAGTGGGGTGAGATGCCTTGATAAGTCATGAGACTCCTGTCAACAGGCACTGAAAGAGGATTTTTCTGCTCTGGGAAGGAGCACAGATGACTTTTGGCTCCAGGACTCAATGCTGTGACTCAATTTTAGATTTTGGGAAGGGTTGTGGGAATTGTTGATGAGCTTCCAGGCCTGGGTCATGAGGTTTGAGAGCCAGGGGGTGCTAAGAAGGCGCACAGACCCAGAAGGCCACTGTACTGGCCTTAACCCATATAGAGGTGGTGTGTGTGGCGTGTGTGTGTGTGTGTGTGTGTGTGTGTGTGTGTGTGTGTGTGTGTGTATGCGCACGCGTGTGCTGAATCAACACTGTTTTGTTTTCTTGTCAAGAGCCCTGGCCCTGCTGCTGTGGTCACCTAACAAGGAATATTCTGCACTCAGGGTCACAGGTGGTGACACAGGAAATGGGCACAAAATTCCAGGAAGAATGACAGGGAAGGGCTGGAGGCTTGGTGACCACTGTATCCCTGACATTCTTTATGCAGCAAACTTGACCCTTCTGTTCTCCAGGGCTGGCCAGGGGGATCCCTTCTAGGGAGACAGTGATCTTGGGAGCTCCATGGTGGGGGCCCAGGGGCCTGGGAGTAGGAGATAGTGAGTTAGGACCAGCTGTGCCACCAACCCACAGAGGGGACCTTCGCTTCCCCCATCCAGACAAGAAGGGGCCAGGGCTAGGCTCCTGGGTGGTGGGGAGGGCCCTGGCTGTCTAGCTCGACATCCTTGGAATTCCCCAAGCCGGGAATGCTCAGGAGTATTCCCCTAAAAGGCCCGGTGGGGGAATGACTAGCCCAAGGAAGCAGTATTGCATCAAAGAATAGGAAAGCAATTCGGCGCAGAAATTTCCGGTAGGAAAGGTATCAGGGACATTCCTAGGTTGGGAATGGGAATGGGGGGCGCTTTCTTCCTGTTTAGGGAATGTGACCTCTCCGGGGACAAAGAATAGCTTCTACCACCTCAGTCAGGATGGAGTGTGAGAAAATAGGCTGGAATTATGGCAAGACGGCTTAAGGTCAGACACCTAGTTTAACCAGATAAAGCACTCGGATCAGTTACACTGAGAGGGATTCAGCCTGAAGTTGTAAACAGGTTTAACAAGGCTTAGAGAAATCCACAGAAGCATCACTCAAAGGCAGAGATATGGGGAAGATAAGCTTTCAAATCATCAATGGAGTTAGTCATATCGGCCATATTCTTAGTACTCTGCTGGGTATCTTGGCAATGGGTACCTGGTTCTTAGGTACAGAACAGATGACCCCAACTCCAGGATCAGTCCCAGGTACCCATTCCCCAGAAACTTGTAGTGCAAAGCTGGAAGAGAGTCTGAAAACCAATCAAAGCCCCTCTCCAAAAAAAATTTTTCAAAGTACAAATCCAGGATGTAGTATTTATTGAGCACTTGCTGAGTGCTAAGCCCTTTGCACACATGAGATCGTGGAATTCATGAACAAAATAGTACATTGCCTGTTTGGAGGAGAAAGAAGTGGGCTCAGAGAGGCTATATCCCATGCCCAGGGCCACAGAGCAGTCAAGCGGCACAACTGTCTTTCCTCAAGGTGCCACGTATTCCCAGGCTAGACGTCCGAGCTTGGGACCTTTCTCATCCCTTTTCTGTGCCAGCCGCTGTGCCGTATGGTGGGGGCTCTAGGGACAACAGGCCAGCCCCCATCCCCATGAATTTGTCCTTGATGGCTGGTTCAGAGGAGGAATTCTTGCTGTTGGAAATTTGGTGTCTGCAGACCATTCCAGAAGCATCCAAGGCAGTGAGAAGCCAGGGCAGGGGTGCAGGGGCTCAAGGAAGTTGAGATCCCAGAGGACAACAGGAGATGGAGACTTTCTGTGGGAAGGTGGTCAGGCTAGGTGAGGACAGAGTCCCTAACTCCAGGATCAGTCGTAGAGGGGAGGGCACCATGGATGGAGATCTCCAAGGAGCATCTGGCTGGAGCACCTGGGTTTCCAGCATCCCAGACATATGATGAATACTGCCCTCGGAGATAGGATGGTAAGGTGATTAGGGGCACAGACTTTGGAACTGGGCAGATCTGGACTCAACCCGACTCTAGCTCTGTGTGGCCTTGAACAAGTTACTTGCCCTCTCTGAGGCTCAGTTTCTCCAACTGTTAAACAAGAATACTTTCCTTGAAAGGGTTGGCCCTGGGCTTGACGTGTTATAAGCCCTCCATCTATGGGGGCTGCCCTTATTTAGTTATGATTGGGCATAGCTGCCTCTGTCTGCTTTCTGATCTCCGTTTCCCAGATAACAGAGTATCTTCTGAGCAGCTCTGAGAGACCCTGGCTCCGTCAGAGACTCTGGGCAGGGGCTGACCAGGGCCCGGTCCCCACGGAGATCAAATTTCCAGCCCCTCCGTGGAGCCAAGTAAACACAGGGGAGACAGCGAGGCTCCCTCAGCTGCCCACTAACAACCAGATTCCTGAAGCCACCGCAGCCGCGGCTGCTCACTCTGATTGCGTCTGGCTCCAGCGTCCCCAGGCCCGGCTGCCGTCACCCTCATGAGACCCTGAGGTTCGAGGTGGGGGTGTGGAAGAGGCGTTGCAAGCCAGTTTTGTGGCGGCAGTGGTGGCCAGTGTGTCAGCTGCTTCCAGGAGCAGATGGCTTGTCTCTCAGAGTTTTCCGTTCCAGCTCCTTCCTTCCTCTCTTGGTCATTTCATGGACCGCTGAAGCTGCTGACAGATGAGATAGAGCCCAGGATGCTAAGCAAACTCCCTCCCCCAGCCCTGAAACGGCTACATCCCCGTTATCCGAGACCAAGGCCAGTGGCCCTAGTTTTATAATCTCTCAATTCTTCTATTCTCTGACTTTTTACTTTCCAAGAGAAATTAGCATGTTATTTACTGAGCACATTTATGTACTAGGCATAGGTGACCAAGACACAAAATCCCAGTCTTCAAGGATTTCTTGAAGGATCATTTCTGCCTGGTGAACTCCTATCCACTCTTCAAAGTCCAGTTCAAATATCTTCTTCCATTTCTCCATGCTATTCATCTCATGCCACTTCCTCAAGGGTTCTCTGCATGATCGTGTGAGATTTTCGGCAGTTCTCTGGGGCCAAGTTCTCTTTTGCTTGAGAACCTTCACTGGGGCTGATGCTGCCACCTCCAATTCCTCCTACCCCTCATTCCCAAGCAAACCATACTCACTCTTCAGAACCCAGGACCCCTGGACTTTACCATCAAGGCCATTAAGATGCTCAAGATCCCCAAGGCGCTCTGTCAGTTATGTTTTTACAGTGTGCTATTTGATTCCTGTCCATCTCCCTCTCTGGAATGTACATTCCACGGGGACAAGAAGAGTGTGTCTTTGTTTACATTTGTCATCATGGGTCTGGTATGTGGAGGACTTTCAGTATACATCTGCTAAATAGACCCCTCCTCCAGGAAGTCTTCCCTGATTTCCTCAGACAGTTTCTCTCCTCTCTGCATATTTCTCATCACTTTCTTTCTTGTCTTACTCTGTTTATGAATTTTTAAATTCTAGAATATTTATACACAGAGTCAAGTGCATAAAATATGTGTATAGTTTAACAAATAATTATAAAGCAAACATCAACTTAAGTACCACCCAGGTTAAGATTTAGAACATAATCAGCAACTAGATCTCCCTGTGTGTCTTTCTTATCCCACTACAGTCAGTGCTGATCTTTTGATCATTTCTTGCTTTATTTTATAGTTTTGTTTCTACAAAGAACTTCCCAAACCATGGGATTTCATTTTGCCCACTTTTTTGAACTTGATGTGTATAGAGTCACACTGCACATATTTTTGTGCCTGCTTGGCCTCTTTGGCTCGATATTATGTTTGTGAGGCTCAGCCACATTGGGGTGTATCCTTGCAGTTCATTAACTTTCTTTGAATATAGTTTTTTTAAAAATCATATGATATCATTTATTTATTCATTCTACTGCCAACAGACATTTTAACTATGCCACTATAAACGTTCTGTTTTGTCTCCTGGCACACACGTGCACTCAGATTTTAGGGTCTATACCCAGGACTGGGACTGCTGGGTTGTAGGATATGCAATTTTATGAAATATTACCAACAAACACTTTTTCTAACAAATACGTCCACAAATGTTTAAAGAACTCTTTTAAAAAGTAACTTTGAGATATCACTTTACATGCAATAAAATACACCCATTTAAATGTATATTTTGATGTGTTTTGACAGGTTTCTCTGGTGGCTCAGATGGTAAGGAATCTGTCTGCAATGCAGGCGGGAGACCCCAGTTCGATTCCTGGATTGGAAAGATCCCCTGGAGTGGAGAATGACAATCCACTCCCATAGTCTTACATGGAGAATTCCATGGACAGAGAAACCTGGTGGGCTACAGTCCATGGGGCCACAAAGAGTCAGACATGACTGAGAGACGAAAGCTTTCCTTCCTTCCTTATACATCTTTGTAACCACCACCACCATCAAGATACAGAACATGACTGTCACCTCCAAAAGTTCCTTCATGACCCTTTCTTGACAATGCCTGCCACCTCTGGCCTCAGTCCACACTGGTCTGCTTACTGTCACTATAGATTAGATTTGCCTTTTCCAGACATTTATGTATATATGGGGATCATGCTGTTCAACTGAGTAACATAATGAGTGACTCTAAAAGTGAGTTAAGAAATACAGGGGAAAAAAGCAGTTTTTGTTTACAGAGATTGTTTTCACAGGTTTGTATAGTTGTTATATTGGCTTCCCAGGTGGTTCTAGTGGTAAAGAGCCCACCTGCCAATTCAGGAGACCCAAGAGACGTTTGATCCCTGAGTTGGGAAGATCCCCTGGAGGAGGGCATGGCAACCCACTCCAGGATTCTTGCCTGGAGAATCCCATGGACAGGGGAACCTGGAGGGCTACAGTGTATAGGGTTGCAAAGAGTTGGACACGACTGAAGCGACTTAGTATAACATATAGTGTGTAGTATTTTGTATTTGGCTTCTTTCATTCAGTGTAACATTTTTGAGATTCATCCATATGTGTATATGAGTAGTTCACTTCTTTTGGCTGTGGATCAGCGTTCTATTGTATGGATGTACCAGTTTGTTTATACAGTCATCAGTTGATTGACACTTGGATTATTTCCAATTTGGGGGTATTACAGATGAAGTTACTATGAATATCCATGTACGAGTCTTTATGAGGACATTTGTTTTTATTTCTCTAAGATAAATACTGCAGAGTGGAATTGCTGGGTGATGTGGTAAATTCATGCTTAACTGTATAAGCAGCTGTCAGCCTGTTTTCAAAGAATCATTTTATATCCTTACCAGCAATATATGAGAATTCCAGTTGCTCTGTATCTTTGTCAGCATGAGGTATATTGTCAGTAATTTTAATGTTAGCCATTCTGGTGAGTGTGTGCTAGCATCTCATTGTCAGCTGTAGTTACATGTCTCTAATGACAAATGATGTCAAGCATCTTATGTGCTTATTGGTTATTTGTGAAGTGTCTGTTCAAATATATTATAAAAAATGGTTTATCTTTTTAGTATCAATTTGAAAGAGTTCTTTATATATTCCGGATATAAGTTCTTTGTCAGAGCATTGTATCATGAATATTTTCTCCCAGTTGGTGGCTAAACTTTCATTGCTTAACAATGTCTTTAAAGAGCAGAAGTTTAAATGTTGATGAAGTTCAATTAAGACTTTTTTTTTTACATTTACTGCATTTTGTGTCCTTTATAAGAAATTCTTGCTTAATCCAAGGTTGAAAGAATTTCTTCTATATTTTCTTCTAGAAATTTTATAATTTTAGCTTTTGTGCCTCAGTCTATGATCTAATTCACATCGGTTTTTTGTATATGGCACAAGGGAAATGTCAACTTCTTTTATTTTTTATATTCATTCCTTCTTGAATTATCTTTGCACTTTGGTCAAAATCAACTGACCATGTATGTTTGGGTCTGTTTGGGGGACTCTCTATTCTCTTCCATTGATCTTTATATCAGTAGTTTTGCCAGTAGCACCTGCCTTAATTACTACAGTGTTATCATAGGTTTGAAATCAGGTAGTCTAAGTCCTTCAAATTTGCTCTTCTTTTTCGAGCTTCATCAAGTAGAAGCTTAGATAATTGATTTGAAACCTATCTTGTTTCTAATACAAACATTTGAAGCTATAAGTTGCCCCTTAAGCACTTCTTAAGCTGCATCCCACTCATTTCAGTCCCTTCGCCTGGGCTGCAGTTCCCCATATGCCTACTTTCTAGGGCTTTGTGACCAGCCCCTGCTTTGCACAGGGAAGAAGCCTACACGTGGCCTCTTAACTTGCTCTGTGGCTCCTTCTAATCCATTTCCTGTAGGACACCCAGAGGGGAGTTTTGAGAGTAAGTCCATCACATGCCTGCATTGCTCTGACCCTGCTCCCCCACGTTCTTACAACTTTCCACCAGCTCCCCTTTCTCCTTAGAAAAATAGCCCAGCCCCTATCAAGGCTATGCATGATCTGGCTCCAACTCATCTCCTGGATCTCATTTTCTTTCTCCTACCTGGTCCTTTTATCACATTTCAGATGTTCTGGCTTCCTTTTTTCATTTCTCTCAACTCATGAAGCTGTTTCCTTGCCTCTGAGCCTTTGTAAATACTATTCCTGTGGCCTGGAATGCTCTCCCCCTGTATCAGTTAACTGTTGCCAGGTAACAAACCATCCCCAAACCTAGTGACTTAAAAAAATAATCATCCATGTTTTCTTAGGAGGCGGTGAGACAGCCAAATTGCTCTGCTGGTCTGGTTAGGGCTTGGTTGATCTTGGTTGGGGCCTCTCATGCATCTTCAGGCAGTGGTGGGTTGGGTAGTGGCCCTGCTGACCTTGGCTGGGTTCCCTTACGTGAAGGTGATTCAAGGGCTGTTGACTGGTCTAGCCTGGCCTTGGCTACAAAGGCTGAGACAATGCATCTCTCATCCATGTGTCTCTTCCTCACCTCTCCAGCAGGCTTGCTGGGGGTGAAGGCAGGAGTCCAGGGAAAGGTAGACTCCTGCAAGCATGTTTTCAAGCCTCAGTGTAGGTCAGGTCTCCTGAAAGCTATTGCCACAGCAAGTCCATGGCCAAGCCCAGATTTAAGATGGGGAAATAGACTGTGCCTCTTTAGTGAGAAGAGCTGCAAGGTCACAGGACCTTGCAAAGGAGAAATGTGGGAGCATCTTCGCCCCTGCCCCTTCTTTCTACCTAGTACCTTCTCATCCTCTGTCTCCTCCTTGAGGAATTCTTCTCTGACCATCCTGGGGGCAACAGTCGTCCCCCAGTTTTTCTCAGTCACATCCTCGGTTTGCTTTCTTCACAGTCCTCAGCTGTAATTCTTTCACGTGCGTGTGTGTATTTCCTGTGTCCTGACGGGGGAGCAGGGGGACCACGTCTGTGCACCCTTTGTGTCCCCAGGCTCAGCCCAGCACAAAGAAAGCCCCCTGCAAATATTCACGCACCCACCAATGAACCAGCAGGGCAACATTCTCAGGGAAAGAATGAAGCTGTGACTTGGGGCAGTCAGTCCCCTTCCCTGAGTGGCCAGGTCCCGGGAGTGGGGTCTCACATAAAGCAGCCCCCACACTTGGTCTGGATGCCGGAGCTGTCCTTGGTGTGTCTGGAATGAAGCTCATAAGTCAGGTTGACCTGGTGGCCTCTCTCTGGCTGGAAAGTCACTCTCTTCGCTTCCAAGGGCAGGTCACTCTGTCTCGGGGGACTCATAAGCCTTTCTCTACTGTCCTTCATCCTTAAAATAGATTTTAAAGCCCGCCCTGCGGAGCGAGGACATCTGGAGTTTCAGAACCGGGAGGTCAGAGCCAGTGGGTCCCACTTCTCTGGGGGGGGGTCGAGGCCACAGGGGCTGCTTGGTGGGACATCACAGGACCCTGGCTCCCAGGTCTGGCTTGACCCATCACATCCCCCTGGGGCTTCCAGCTCTGGTCCTCCTTGTTGTGGCCTAGGGACACCCAGAAGCCGATATCATTTGGGGAAATATATTGGAAGTGATATACTGAACTGGACCTTCTTCATTTTCTCCAGCGTTAATGTTAATAATAGTATAGTCGATTCCATCCCCCACCCCAGCCTCCTTATCCACCGTTACACTTGCCACAGTTGCAGTTACCTGCAGTCAACTGTGGTCCAAAAATATTGGGCTGGCCGAAATGTCATTAGGATTTTTCCATAACGTCATTCTGTAAGATGTTACAGGAAAACCCAAACAAACTTTTTGGCCACCCCAATATTAAATGGGGTGGCTCAGATGGTAAAGAATACACTTGCATTGAGGGAGATCTGGGTTTGATTCCTGGGTTGGGAAGATCCCCTGGAGGAGGACGTGGCAACCCATTCCAGGATTCTTGCCTGGAGAATGCCATAGACAGAGGAGCCTGGCAGGCTACAGTCCGTAATGTTGCAGAGTCGGACACAAATGAGTGACTAAGCACACAATATTAAATGGAAGTTCTAGAAATAGACAGTTCTTCAGTTTAAAGTCACGCCGTTCTAAGTAGTATGATGAAACAGTCTCCCACCAGCCGTCTCAGTCCTGCCCAGGGTGAGAATTAACATGGGTGTGTGTACTCAGTCACTCAGTCACGTCTGACTCTTTGCAGCCCCATGGACTGTAGCCCACCAGACTCCTCTGCTCATGGAATTTTCCAGACAAGAATACTAGAGTGAGTTGCCATTTCCTTCCCCAGGGGATCTTCCCTATCCAGGGATCGAACCCGAGTCTCTTGTGTCTCCTGCATTGGCAGGCAGATTCTTTACCACTGCACCACCTGGGAAGCCCCATTTTACTTAAAAATGGCACCAAAGATCCAGAGCGATGATGCCAGGAATTTGAATCTGCCAAAGAGAAGGCATAAAGTGCTTCCTGTAAATGAAGAGGTGAAAATTCTCAACTTAATTAAGAAAAAAATAAGTACTTGCTGAAGTTGCTGACATCTATGGCAAAAACAAATCTATCCGTGAAATTGTGAAGAAGCAAAAAGAAAGTCTTGCCATTTTGCTTTTGGACCTCAAGCTGTTAAATTAGGGCCACAGCACACGATAAGTGCTTAGTGAAGATGGAAAAGGTGTTCAATTTGTAAGATACTTTGCATGAGAAAGACCACATTCACATAACTTTTATTATTGTGTGTTGTTGTTATTGTTCTCTTCTATTATTAGTTACTGTCTTTAATCTCTGTTTTTAATCGGGCCTAATTGATAAATTAAATTTTATCATAGGAGACAACATAGTATATACAGAGCCCGGTAGTATCCATGGTTTCCACCGTCCACTTTGGGTCTTGGAACATATGCAGCGTGGATGCGTGGAGACCACTGTGATAGTAGTGATAATAGTAACTACAGAATTGATGCTTTTGAACTGTGGTGCTGGAAAAGACTCTTGAGAGTCCCTTGGACAGCAAGGAGATCAAACTAGTCAATCCTAAAAGAAATCAACCCTGAATATTCATCGGAAGGACTGATGCAGAAGCTCCAATACTTTGGCCACCTGAAGCAAAGAGCCTCTTCCCTGGAAATGACCCTGATGCTAGGAAAGAATAAGGACAGGAGGAGAAGGGGGCCGCAGAGAATGAGATGTTGGATGGCATCACTGACTCATTGGACTTGAGTTTGAGCAAGCTCCAGGAGACGGTGAAGGACAGGGAAACCTGGCATGCTGCAGTCCATGGGGCCACAGAGAGCTGGACGTGATTTAGTGACTGAACAACAACAAAAATTTCCTTGGCCTGTATGATGTATAAGATATTTTGCATATCTTGGCTCATTCAAGTCTCACAATGTGTGACTTGGTAACACTACTGACCCATTTGACAGATGGGGAAACAGAGGGCACTGGGGTGTGTCTGAGGTTGCAAAGCAGAGTTTGAATTCAGGTCTGTCTACTGCTGAAGCCAGTGGCCTCATCCACCACCAGCCCCAGATGCCCCTCTGTCTCCCCTCTGGCACCCAGGGCCTGGACCACACCTCCGGATCTTCCCCTCCCTCTCCGCGCCTTGGACCCTGCAGGGCTTCTGTCTGAGTAAACCACCCAAAGCCTCTTCGTGCCTCCTCCTCTCCCGGGGGCTGACCCCCTGGTCACTCAGCGACCGCCCAGCTGGCCCCTGGGTCTGGCTGCTGCTGCAGGGCGAGAGGGCCCTCTGGGAGCTGGAATGGCTGCCCTGTCAGGGGCCTTTGTCTCTTCCTTAACTGGGACCTGCCGCCTCTGCAGCCCCTGAGAGTTCTCGAGGCCACGGGCCAAGTCCTTGGCAGAGCGGCTGGCTGAGGATGCCGAGTGGAAGCAGATGTGCCCGGGCCACTTCTGGACCACTGCCGGAGGAGCCTGCGGGGCTGGGAGGATGCTGGGTGCCGGAGTGAAGGCTGGGCTCGGGACAAAAATGCCTCGGAGGCAAATATTTTAATGTTTGGTTTGAGAATGAAATCAAGCCTTTATTTTTGTGTTCTAAGCCAGAGGTAATTAGACATGGAATCCAAACTCTGGTGTGTCTCACAGAGGGGGAAACTGAGGCCTGGGGCAGGGACTTGCCCCAAGTCACCTGGGTCACTCTGTGAACTATGACACACTATATAAACTGGGGTCGGGATTGGGGTGCCCAGCCTTTTCTACTGGCAAGGAACCTGTGGGTATCTTTCTTGTGTGGCCTGAGTGATACGAGAGACACCCCCGCCCTCCTAGGAAGGGGAAGATTGCCAGTGTCCACCTGTCCAGTGGGTGAACTCCAGCCTCAAGACCTCAGTGGGCTCCTTAACCACTTACTGGCAAACAGACACATCCCGGGGGACAAGGAGTCTCAGCCTTTCTTCTGGGTCTTTTGAGAGAGACAGCTCTGAACTGGGAACGGGAACCCTGGGTTCCAGTCTTGAGTTCGTCCCCGACGTGTTGTGTGAACTTGGGCAAGCTGATGTTCCCTTCCTCCCAGCCTTAGTTTTCTCACCTGTAGAATGGGGATGATCATAAGCCCTGACCAGCAGGGCCCATGGGGTTTGTATAAAACCCAAAGCGGAGGTAGGGGTGGTGGTTGGAAGTGAAACCTTTGCAGACAAAAACACTGGGCACCAGGTGAGGCTTAAATGGAGCAACAGTATCTCACCCAGAGGTGGTTCTGGACACATCTGAGCCTCCCTGCTCCCTCTTGCAGCTATGGGTGGGTCCTCCCTCAGGTAGGTGTGCAGGTCACCTTAGGATGCTTGCTTCACACCTTCACAAACCACTGGGTCCTGGAGCTGTACCCAGGAGAGGGGGCAAGGCCATGGGGTCACTAGAGTAGGAAGCATATTCTCGTCTGATGAGAATTCAAAACATTTTAGCATGTTGACACAAACATGGATATATTATGGAACAGAAGGAGAATTTGGCTGGCATCATGAAGATAAAGCACAAGGCTGAGGAGATTTCCAGGCAATGGCATTTGCCTCGTCTGCTTGTGCCCCCCTCCCCCCGCCACCCCCAAACTGCTGCATTTCCCATTCTCCTTCTGTAGAAGAGGGACTTGTGGGAAAAACTCCCTGTGGCCCTGGGACTGCCCAAGTCAACCCAACAGCTGGAATTTCTGGTTAATACCCCACAGGCTCCTTCCTCCATCAAATCCCAATCTTCTTAATTATTATAAATATGCCATTCAGAAGTCTTGGCTAAATATCGGAGCTCATTTCCCTTCCTTAGAGATGAGCTCAGATATTTGTTGTTAGAAAAACGAAATATGGTAGTCATTGGCACCATCATCACCATCATCGCCATCATTAGCTTCTTGCACAGGCAGGTATTAGAATTTGCTTTTCTGAAAAAGCCAGACTTGAGCAATGCTAGCATTCATCGGAAGGACTGATGCTGAAGGTGAAACTCCAATACTTTGGCTACCTGATGTGAAGAATCGACTCATTGGAAAAGACCCTGATGCTGGGAATGATTGAAGGCAGGAGGAGAAGGGGACGACAGAGGATGAGATGGTTGGATGGCATCACTGACGCAATGGACATGAGTTTGAGTAGGCTCTGGGAATTGGTGATGGACAGGGAAGCCTGGAGTGCTACAGTCCATGGGGTCACAAAAAGTTGGATACGACTGAGAGACTGAACTGAACTGAACTGAAGAGTCTCACCTGGAAAGGCTGAAGCTCTGAAATATTGAATTTGGCAGACATCCAGAGGCACACAGATCCCCCAGGGACCGTGTTGGAACACAGATTCCTACTCAGAGACCCAGTAATCTCTCAGGTGAGAAATACTGCTGGTCCTAGGGCCACCCTAGGGCCCCAAAGCCAGTCGAGGATGGAGCTGGGGCTGGTGCCAGCCTTCTCCCAGCAGGAGCCTGACCACCCTCCTTCCTCCTGCTGTTCAGTGTGGCTTGGAAAGCACCGGATGGCCTGGGACAGGCTCAGGTGGTACTACATCCAAAAGAACCCGGCCTGCTCTGTCTTAAGAATTAGGAAGTCGGTGGCTCAGTGGTAAAGAATCTGTCTGTCAGCGCAGAAGAGGGAGGGCACTTGGGTTTGATTCCTGGGTTGGGAAGATCCCTTGGAGTAGGATAGAGCAACCAGCTCCAGTATTCTTGCCTAGAGAATTCCATGGACAGAGGAGCCTGGTGGACTGCAGTCCATGGGATCGCAAAGAGCCGGACCCTGCTGAGTGACTGAGCATGCGCGCACAACCTCCAATGCAGTAAGTGTTGCAGGCAGGAACCATGGAGGCATGCTAAGCGCAAGGGGTGAAAGTTGTTGAGGAACAGGATATTCACAGTCTTAAAGCATCAGTCACCCCAAAGGTGACTTGTTAATGACGGAGGAGCCCTCAGGCTGGGCCCCAGCCATGGTGAGATGGGCTGATGGTGGGTTCAGACCTTGATGGAAACGTTTGACCTGAAGCTGACATGGGAACCCCGTGGGACATTCCGCCGGACATCTGGCTGCGATTCCTCGAAGGGTCTAATGTCATGAGGAATGGAGTGGGGGAGACACACTGCCTAATGTCGTATGTGACGCTTCACTGGATCCTGGATCAGGAAGAATAAGCAGCCACAAAGCATGTTTGGGAGGCAGGGGAGGAAATGTGAGCATGGACATTGTGTTGGGTGATTTGCCCAAAGAATGTTGATTATCTTGGGCTTGCGTTTGTGTAGGAGAATGTCCTTGCTCCTGGGATAGGCACGCTGAAGGGTTTGGGGTTGAAGTATCGTGAGAAATATGGTAGTTTGGTGGTTTGGCCAAACGTTGAGCTGTGTGTGCGTGCGTGTGGAGAGAGAGAGAAAGACAGAGACAGAGAGACGGAGGAGGAGCAGGAGGAGAGAGGTGGCCTGGGTGTGGAAAGATGTTAATAGTTGGTGGATCTACATGAAGAGTATGCTTTCCACTACTCAGTGAGTCAGAAACTTTAAAAAAAAATTGCAACGAATCATTAAAAAAAAAGGCACCAAAAAGCCATACATTTTTACTGAAATCTCTCTAAGATATAAAGGCAGGACTGGCATAACAGAAAATGTCTTAAATATCCTCTTCATCCATCCACCACTCAAAATCTCACTTTTTATGGGGGCGTCTTCTCATGAACCTCCTCTTTTCTCTCGTCTTGAATCCCTTTTTTCAAAGGTTAGACGTTTGGGTGTGTAGACTTACTCTGGCATGGACATGCCACGTGGCCTTGACCAAACTGCTGAAACCTTCCTGTACCGGTTTCCTCATTTGTAAAATGGAAGAGGATATTGGTGCCTACCTGCAGGATTGTGGGGGTTAAAAGTCATCCTAGTTCCCGGGGAGCAACCGGCTGATAGCAAGAGCTCAGTAAGTGACATGATTGCCTGAGGCAGGTGGTCTGTGGCCTTTGGGGGATGCTCAGCTAAGTAAAGGCTGTGGCCATGGTGGCTTTCCAGGCATCTCTGCCCATCCCACGACAAGCAGCCTGACATCCGCGCTCAGACTGAATCTCATGGGACCATTGCACAGAACTGCCTGCTTGAGTTTGGGCTTTGCCAGCTGTGACCACCAGGTGGCAGCATTTAATGGCCGATGCTCCCCTTTCCCCAGGCTCTCTGCCCAGGTAGAAATGCAGGGGCCACCCTGAGCCAGCTTGAGGTCTTGCTGCACTCTGGATGGACTCTGTATGAGCAAGAAATAGATCTTTGTGGTTTTAAGCCTCTTGGATGTAGACTTCGTTTTGTTTCCAGGACAACCTTATCTGTTCCAATTGATAACACTGGGTTGCCCTGTCCCCAGCTCAGTTTCCCCGGAATGTTCATCTAGAGCAAGGTCAGTCTTAACTGGACCTTCTCAAGCATCTCTGACTCCCAGCTAGTGCCCTCACCCTGTTAGAAGCCTCCAAGCTCAGCTCTGCCGCCCCAGCAGTCCCTTTGCCTAGGTCGAGGGTCAATACAGCGTGACCACAGAGAGGGCTGCCCTGTTTTCCCCAAATATAGGCTCTTATCAGTCTCATCTGCTGCAGGACATTTGGTCATTGTCTTAGTCTAGACACCAGAATTAAAAATCTCTTATCAGCTCATATTCTGAGGAAGTCGGGTCAGGCAGTATCAGGGCCAAAATTCCTCTGCCTCCAGCACAGCTGCTGCAGCAGCTCCATCAGAGATGAAGTTTATTGGAAGGAAAACCAGGGACAAGGGAGGGAGACCTGGATGGGGAGCCAGAAAGCCTGGTTTTGCTTTTCATTGTGTGAGCTCAGGGAGTCCCTTCCTTTCTCTTCCTGCCTCAGGGCCTTTGCACAGGTTATTCCTTTTGCCAGAGAGCTCTCCCCAGCTCCTTCCCTCCCCACCTGCTTGACTTGCTCAGCCATCACAACTCAGCTTGAAACACAGGGTCATTGTGTTCCATGCACCCCGCTCACTGTCTTAGGGCACACACTTGTTTGCCTTAATTACTTTAATGAAAGTAATTACTTTAATTACTCGTTCAGAGACTGTCTCCCCACTAGGCTCTGAGCTCTGTGAAAGTGACAGTCTGTCTGTGACCCCATTAAGGTTTGGCAAAGGAGTGAGTGATGTGTGTGTGTCTGACCTTTGAGAGCCTCTCTGGAAGCCTGGGCGTAGAGGGATGGAGGGTGGTGTTTCAAGGTGCCCAGTCCATCCCTCCCAGACGCTGCGGGAGGTCCCTCTCTTCCAGCTCCCTTGGCAAGGGGTAAGCCCAGCCTAAGTGACTTGGTCCTGTGCTGCCCCCTGGTGTCTACCTCTAAGGTTAGTCCCGGACCCTCCCACTCCATAGAGGAAACCGCCTGGGTGCTTTTTCTGCCTTGTCTCGATCATTTCTAACAGATGATGGTTATTATTGCCCATTTTATGAATGACGAAAGCCCACATCTGTCTGTTTCTTTGGAAAATATTTGTTGAGTACCTATTATTTGTCAGACATTTTGCTAGGGCTTCCCTTGTGGCTCAGCTGGTAAAGAATCTGCCTGCAATGCGGGAGACCTGGGTTCGATCCCTAGGTTGGGAAGATCCCCTGGAGAAGGGAAAGGCTACCCATTCCAGTATTCTGGCCTGGAGAATTCCTGGAGAATTCCATGGACTATATTGACCATGGGGTCGCAAAGAGTCAGACACAACTAGCGACTTTCACTTTGCTAGGAGCTGGTGCCTCACGGATAAATTTTCTGCCATACACAGATGTATGCACCTGTGTATGTGTGTGTGCATATGTGTGCATGTACTTATGGGTCTATGTACACATATGCGTGTATTTGTGCTTGTGTGTAGCGGCTTAGATGTTAACTGGCTTGTCCCACCTCAGAGAGATGCTGCTGGATTTGAACTCAGTTGTCATGATCATACATAAGCCCTCACTCCGTGGTATGTGCTTATCCTCACAACAACCTTACTTTATCCTATTTTGCAGATGGGGAAAAAAGCACAGAGAGGCTAGATAACTTTGTGACTCAAGGTCACTTAGCCGCTAAATGGTGGAACTGGACTTGAACCCAGGCGCTTTGGCTCCAGAGCCCGTCTTCTTAACACTGTGCTACACAAACTCTGTGAGTTTTGGTATTTAAGGCTTCAGTGATGGTGGCCACAAGCCCAGTGCCACCCTCTCCTTCCACCCAGCCAAGAAGGATCAGAAGAGCCCATCCTGGCCAGTCTCCTGTCTCCAAACTATCCAAGATAATTGAGTCACCTCTTGTCCCACTGCTTGGAGAGAGTGGGTAGGAGTGGGTGCTGCGGATGGTCCCTGCTCTCAGGGAGCCTGATGAGCTGGCCATGGGTGGGGAACAAGCCTGGTGGGCTGTGAGGTGAGGAGCTCAGGTACAGGGGGGCAGGAAAGGCTTCCTGAAGGAAGTGAGGGTGGGGCTGGGCCCAGAAAATTGAGTAGGACTCAGATGTACATTTCCAAGAGGGAGTAGGGTGAGCTGAGGCTTGTAGGGAGGACGTGTGAAGCTGCCCATGAGCTCTGAGCTTCAGGGCTTGTCTGCCAAGCTGAGAAGCTTGACTACCTATGTCCTGGGGTCCCTGGATGGAAGGGATAGGGTCAGGTCTGGGATTTGGAAGAGCCTCTGACTGCAGAGTGAAGGGTGGGTTGGGGGCAGTGAGACCTGAATAAGGATATCCGATAAGGCCTGTTGCAGGCGTCCAGGTGAGAAGGGTGGAGACAGCCAGGGGACAGAGATGAAGGGCTCACCGAGGCTGAAGCCAAAGTGAGTTTGGAATCACCTGGCCTTCCCCCTCTTCCCTCATCTCTCTGACTTCCATTCCTCCAATTTCCACCTCGCTCACTCTGTGCTTTGCTCTTGCTTTACTAAAGAAAAATTATGCAGACACATTCAAATGCTGAAGATTTTATTCAAGACTATTGCAGTAGGGAAGAGAGACTGGATTCAGTTCTGAGGGCAGCAAAAATAGTTGGGAACTTGTAAGCAAGGAGCAGAGTGAGGGGTCAGTGGACAGAAAGTTACCAAGAGGAGGCTTCAAGGATAGGGAAGTGTTTGCTAAACTGGCCTAACAGGATTCTGATAAAGGCAGGCCAAGGACTTGGCTGTCAAGGGGAGAGGGGCTCTTGCTAGACTGACTCAGGATGTTTTGCTAAACAAGTATGCATATCTGTGACCAGGCATATATGCACATACGCACACAGACATATATACACATAAGAACTCATATACATTCACACACTCACACATACATATACACACATGTACACAGATGCACACAATACATACCCATGCCCAAGCAAAGTCTACATGAGCACACACACAATGTACACACGGGTGTTGCACACATACATAGGCGCATGTGCACACACACATATGCACTTCTGACACCCTGACTCTGACCCCCTCCTTCTGTGGCTGCAGTTGCTTGCTGGGGCTCCTTGGGTATCTGTGACTTCAGAGCCCAAGTAGGTGCCCCCGGTGATCCTCTGCTGCCACCTTGTGGCCACTTTCCAGATAGCAGCACTAGGGAGGCCCTGGTTTTTCCCAGGTTCCAGTCCTTCAGTTCAGTTCAGTCGCTCAGTTGTGTCCGACTCTTTGCGACTCCATGGACTGCAGCACATCAGGCCTCCCTGTCCATCACCAACTCCCAGAGCCTACTCAAACTCATGTCCATCGTGTCGGTGATGCCATCCAACCATCTCATCCTCTGCTGCCCCCTTCTCCTCCTGCCTTCAGTCTTTCCCAGCATCAGGGTCTTTTCCAATGAGTCAGTTCTTCGCATCAGGTGGCCAAAGTACTGGAGCTTCAGCATCAGTTCTTCCAATGAAAATTTTGGACTGATCTCCTTTAGGACTGACTTCCAGTCCCTATGAAGCCCCAGATCCAGCCCTGGAGAATTCGGAGCGGCCCCACAGCCTTGCTTACCCCGGAGCCCTCGGTTTTGCCAGTTGCTATGGGTGATCTGGGGGTCCGGGGCAGGGTGATGACCCAACCCTCTCCAACACCCCCTAATCCTTTTCAAGCCCCTTTGCCTCCAGGCCCCCGCGATGCTGTTCTGTCTACGTGGGCCCCACCCACACCCTCCGTCTCCCCCGCTGCCTGTGAGTCCTTTGGGGGCTATTGCTGTGTCCCCCTCAGGACCTGGGGACTCCCACGGCCTCTGGAACAGACAGGTGCTCAGTGAGTGGGGTGGCGGGAGGGAAGAGATGGGCTTGATCAACTGTTTCCAGGGGAGCTGTAGGCTCTGCCCACCCCAGCAGACAACCGACCCAAGTTTTAGCAAGGAGAGAGAACAAAGGCATGAGATTTTTTTCACAATCTTTTAATCTTGCCCTAAGTTATTACTTGTTTACTGATATTTTTATTACAAAACAGAGGGAGTCTTCATCTCTAAATGCCCCCTCAACGGCAAGAGGTATTGCATATGATCTCTGTCGCCTCCTCTTAAGTTGTAATGGGGGACAGGTGAGCTTTGCAAGGGGCTGTTTAAACAAGGAGAGAAACCTCCCTGGCGCCGAGCTGAAAACTGAGTGCTGGCAACATCCGACAACTACTGGATATGATTTGGAGTAGGTAATAGAAGGAAATTTAGGCAAACCCCTCTCAACTGATGTCTGTCTCTTGGAGTTCTGTCTCTCACTGCCTTATATAGAGAAGCATTTAGGTCTTTCTAAAGTCTGGCAAGAAGAAGGGCATCTTTTCTGGTATTTGGCCAAAAATTAATCTTAAAATGTTATTTGAATGCCCCTTATGTGCCAGTTATTGCTGCAAGGTGCTGGGATAGTCGTGAGTGATGCAGGCAGAATTCCTACCGTCTTGGGGCTCACGTTGCAGAAGGGGAGACAGAGAGTAAATGAATCAACAGAGATGTGTGAAATCCTGCCGGGGAAGGATGAGGAGATGAAGAAAAATGAAGCAGGGTGGGGAGGCAGACAGTGACCAGGGCACACTTTGGGGTGCTGTGCTTAGTTGCTCAGCTGTGTCCGACTGTGTGTGACCCCATGGATGTAGCCGCCAGGCTCCTCTGTCCATGGCATTCTGCAGGCAAGAATACTGGAGTGGGTTGCCATTTCCTTCTCCAAGGGATCTTCCCGACCCAGGGATTGAACCCAGGTCTCCCACACTGAGGCGGATTCTTTATCATCTGAGCCACCAGGTGGCCTAAAAGAGGCCTCTCTGAAAAAGGACACAGGTGACACAGAAAACAAGTCAGCAAGAAGGAGGGACACTTTGATGGGTACCTTGAATAAGATATTTTGATTTTTTAAAAAATCTTGAAAATTACACTAGTAATTTAGGTTTATTATAGACGTTTTGAAAGTACAAGTAAACAACAACCAAAAGCACCTATAATTGCTTTACCTGCAGGTACACACACACCCAGAGTGGGGACTCCTTTTTAAAAAAAAATTTTTTTAATTTTTAATTGAAGGATAATTGCTTTATAGTATCGTGTTGGTTTCCACCAAACATCAACATGAATCAGCCATAGGTTTACCCCTGTCCCCTCCGGCTTAAGCCTCCCTCCCACCTCCCTTCCCAGCCCACCTCTCTAGGTTGTTACTGAGCCCTGGTTTGCGTTCCGCGAGTCACAGAGCAGATTCCCATTGGCTCTCCATTGTACGTATGGTATTGTATGTTTCCATGTTACTCTCTCCATACATCCCACCCTCTCCTTCCTCCCCCGCCGCCCATGTCCATACGTCTGTTCTCTGTCTGTGTCTCCGCTGCTGCTCGGCAAATACGTTCATCAATACCGTCTTTCTAGATTCCGTATATCCGTGTTAGTATAGGATATTTCTTTTTCTCTTTCTGACTTACTTCACTCTGTATGTCAGAGTCTAGATTCATCCAGGGCACTCCTTTTGGTGTCTACACTGGATACAGTTAAGACTGATTTACCCCAACTCTGAGACATGTACTTTGGAACAACTGTGTGACTGTCTTTTTTGAGCTGAGGACCCACCGGGCCTTGGGTAGTCCTATCTTACACGCTTTCCTGGAGTCATTTATGTCATCCGGCCCCCACGGGACTCTGAGTTTGTGCCCACAAGAGGTGGGCATCAAGGGAAGCAGCAGACAGACTATGGGAAGACTGTCCCCGGGCAAATGTAAGCAGCGGCTGGGTTGAAGGGACCGACTGCGGCCACTTCAATTCTTACACCAGAGAGATGGCTAGGTGATTCCACACTAGAGAAGCTAGAGAAACTGGATCACTCCAAATAAGGAGTGTTTGGATTCATCTGAAGTCCAAGAAGTACATGTTAAAACAAATCACTCTGCTGTAGAGCAGAGACAAGCACATTATAAATCCAACTATACTTCAATAAATTAAAAAACAAACAAAAAAACAGTACTACCCATTGGTTGAGCAAGATAGCAAGCTGGATGGTACCAGGTGTAGGAGTTCCTGTGGGGGGGCACTCCCACCAGCGGTGGAGGACTGCTGATGCAAACAGAACGGCCGTTCTGGAGAACACTCTGGAACCTGCACCCCGCTCCTTGATTTATAACCTGGAGACGTTCTCATCCAGGAGAGCACCTTTGGGGGTGAATGGGAACCAGAAGGCGCTGCAGGAGTCCAGCCCTAGGAGAAGAAGCGGGTCAACCTGGAAGATGCCCAAGCTGGGATGCCATTGGTAAACAGCAGCAACCGGGGAGGAGGAGGGACAGCACCTTGGACTAGATCTTAAGGCAGGGTTACGTGAAAAAGTGAGAAATGGAACAAGGTCGGTAGTGCAGCACCATCTGGGTAACGTTAGCTCCGACCGTTTGGACGTTTAGAATCACATAGACAGCTCTGTTTGGTCTCCATTTCATTCCCCGCTGGTTCCCATTATGCAGTTGCCTTTTCTCCCTGGATACTTTCTAGGACTTCTTCTTCTTCTTTTTTAACTAGTTTGAAAATTTTGCCATCACGTTGCTTGGAATGTCCTGGTGCCTTTGGCTCTGTACACACAGTTGTTTCTGCAGCTCAGAAGAGTTTCTTAATGTGGTGTCTTTGATTCTAGAGTTTATTTCATTTGCTCTGGGTTCTCGGTCATGAACACCAGGCTTTTTTTTTCATTCATCAGCTATCTCCCCCATTTTTCTAAAAGGACCATATCATCAATTGTAATTTTTATTTACTTGTCTTTTCCTTCTGTGTTCTTCTCTGAACCCACTCAATTCTCCGTGGCATCAATGCCAATGTTCACTGCCACCAGTGTGGTCTGGGTCCTGCCACTGTTTCCAGTTTCTTTGTTGTCCTCTGTTGTCTCGCCTGCTTCCTTCTGCATCTGGTCTTATTGCTTTCTCCAGGCTCCACGCCTTCCTGGGCTCCATGAGGATAAATGAAATGACTGGTGGTGGGTCATTATGGGAGGTTTAATCACCTCCTGGACACTGTTTTATTTCTCTTTTTTCCCCCATAATTTCCATTTTTTTTTTCTTTTTACTCACCCACTGCTGCCCTGCACAGGACTTGGCCTCTCACAAGTACAGCATCAATGCCAACCTTGTCCTCTTTCTCCACCTTCTGTGCAACGTGTGAAGGCTAGAGAGGACAGCTACAGAGACCTGGTTGGCACAGACCCTGGGTCGGGGAACAGAGAGTGGGAAAGCTTGGAAGCATCTTCCTGTTTTTTTCTCATCCAGATGGTTCTTTGTGGTGGGAACCTATAAAGGGGGGGTCTTTAAGAAACCCAAACTGAATCAAGTGACTCCCTTCTTAAAGCTATTGATCCGCTCCCCATTTCCTTCTTGTTAGAGTCTGAGTCCCTCAACCTGATTTAAGATTCTCTCCAGGAGACCCCAGTTCGATCCCTGAGATAGGAAGATCCGCTGGAGAAGGGAAAGGCTACCCACTCCAGTATTCTTGGGCTTCCCGTGTGGCTCAGCTGGTAAAGAATCCGCCTCCAATGTGGGAGACCTGGGTTCAATCCCTGGGTTAGGAAGATCCCCTGGAGAAGGGAAAGGCTACCCACTCCAGTGTTCTGGCCTGGAGAATTCCATGGACTGTATAGTCCACGGGGTGGCAAAGAGTCGGACACGACTGAACGACTTTCGCTTTTTCACTTTCCAGTCGCCTCGTGCCCTCCTCTTCCTGGTCCCCCTTGTTGTCTTTGAACTCTATGTGGCTTCCCGAACCCTCCATGCTCTCCACAGACCTCTGTGCGTTTACACAAGCTGCTCCCTGGGCCAGTGGCCTTCCCCTGCCCACTCCGTCTCCATGTGGAGAAGACTAGTAAGACAGGGCTCAGGGGCATCTCCTGTGGGAACTTGGCTCTCGTATTCTGATGGAGGAGCTCCCTCCACCCTCACGTGCTGCAGCCTTTCATCCAATCGTTCCTTACACATCTCCTGGACCCGATTTAGTTTCAGACACTCTAGCATCCCTTCTTACAGCACCCTGTGAGGTGGAGAAGCCCCATCCTGTGAGGGACAGGTCTCGTTCACTTTGTCCGCAGGGCCCAGCAGTTGGTACTCAATCAGCACTGGCAAAACTTAACTTGCTGCTGCTAAGTCGCTTCAGTCGTGTCTGACTCCGTGCGGCCCCATAGACGGCAGCCCACCAGGCTCCGCCATCCCTGGGATTCTCCAGGCAAGAACACTGGAGTGGATTGCCATTTCCTTCTCCAATGCATGAAAGGGAAAAGTGAAAGTGAAGTCACTCAGTAGTGTCCGACTCTTCGCGACCCCATGGACTGCAGCCTACCAGGCTCCTCCGTCCATGGGATTTTCCAGGCAAGAGTACTTAACTTTCAGTTCAGTTCAGTCGCTCAGTCGTGTCCAACTATTTGCGACCCCATGAATTGCAGCATGCCAGGCCTCTCTGTCCATCACCAACTCAAGGAGTCTACCCAAACCCATGTCCATCGAGTCAGTGATGCCATCCAACCATCTCATCCTCTGTCGTCCCCTTCTCCTCCTGCCCCCAATCCTGCCCAACATTAGGGTCTTTCCAATGAGTCAACTCTTTGCATGAGGTGGCCAAAGTATTGGAGTTTCAGCTTCAACATCAGTCCTTCCAATGAACACCCAGGATTGATCTCTTTTAGGATGGATTGATTGGATCTCCTTGCAGTCCAAGGGACTCGCAAGAGTCTTCTCCAACACCACAGTTGAAAAGCATCAATTCTGCGGTGCTCAGCTTTCTTCACCGTCCAACTTTCACATCCATACATGACCACTGGAAAAACCATAGCCTTGACTAGACAAACTTTTGTTGGCAAAGTAATGTCTCTACTTTTAAATATGCTATCTAAGTTGGCCATAACCTTCCTTCCAAGGAGTAAGCGTCTTTTAATTTCATGGCTGCAATCACCATCAGCAGTGATTCTGGAGCCCAAAAAAATAAAGTCTGACACTGTTTCCACTGTTTCCCCATCTATTTCCCATGAAGTGATGGGACCAGATGCCATGATCTTAGTTTTCTGAACGTTGAGCTTTAAGCCAGCTTTTTCACTCTCCTCTTTCACTCTCATCAAGAGGCTCTTTAGTTCTTCTTCACTTTCTGCCATAAGGGTGGTGTCATCTGCATATCAGAGGTTATTGATATTTCTCCCGGCAATCTTGATTCCAGCTTGTGTTTCTTCCAGCCCAGCGTTTCTCATGATGTACTCTGCATAGAAGTTAAATAAGCAAGGTGACATTATACAGCCTTGACGTACTCCTTTTTCTATTTGGAACCAGTCTGTTGTTCCATGTCCAGTTCTAACTGTTGCTTCCTGATCTGCATACAAGTTTCTCAAGAGACAGATCAGATGGTCTGGTATTCCCATCTCTCTCAGAATTTTCCACAGTTTATTGTGATCCACACAGTCAAAGGCTTTGGCATAGTCAATAAAGCAGAAATAGATGTTTTTCTGGAATTCTCTTGCTTTTTCGATGATCCAGCAGTAATTGGCAATTTGATCTCTGGTTCCTCTGCCTTTTCTAAAACCAGCTTGAACATCTGGAAGTTCACAGATCACGTATTGCTGAAGTCTGGCTTGGAGAATTTTGAGCATTACTTTACTGGCATGTGAGATGAGTGCAATTGTGCGGTAGTTCGAGCACTCTTTGGCATTGCCTTTCTTTGGGATTGGAACAAAAACTGACCTTTTCCAGTCCTGTGGCCACTGCTGAGTTTTCCAAATTTGCTGGCATATTGAGTGCAGCACTTTCACAGCATCACCTTTGAGGATTTGAAATAGCTCAACTGGAATTCCATCACCTCCACTAGCTTTGTTTGTAGTGATGCTTTCTAAGGCCCACTTGACTTCACATTCCAGGATGTCTGGCTCTAGGTGAGTGATCACACCATCGTGATTATCTGGGTCGTGAAGATCTTTTTTGTACAGTTCTTCTGTGTATTCTTGCCACCTCTTCTTAATATCTTCTGCTTCTGTTAGGTCCATACCATTTCTGTCCTTTATCGAGCCTATCTTTGCATGAAGTGTTCCTTTGGTATCTCTAATTTTCTTGAAAAGATCTCTAGTCTTTCCCAATCTGTTATTTTCATCTATTTCTTTGCGCTGATCACTGAGGAAGGCTTTGTTATTTCTCCTTGCTATTCTTTGGAACTCTGCATTCAGATGGGAATATCTTTCCTTTTCTCCTTTGCTTTTCGCTTCTCTTCTCTTCGCAGCTATCTGTAAGGCCTCCTCAGACAGCCATTTTGCTTTTTTGCATTTCTTTTCCATGGGGATTGTCTTGATCCCTGTCTCCTGTACAATGTCACGAACCTCTGTCCATAGTTCATCAGGCACTCTATCAGATCTAGTCCCTTAAATCTATCTGTCACTTCTACTGTATACTCATAAGGGATTTTATCTAGGTCATACCTGAATGGACTAGTGGTTTTCCCTGCTTTCTTCAATTTAAGTCTGAATTTGGCAATAAGCAGTTCATGATCTGAGCCACAGTCAGCTCCTGGTCTTGTTTTTGCTGACTGTATAGAGCTTCTCCACCTTTGGCTGCAAAGAATATAATCAGTTTGATTTCGGTGTTGACCATCTAGTGATGTCCACGTGTAGAGTCTTCTCTTGTGTTGTTGGAACAGGGTGTTTGCTATTACCAGTGCTGTTCTCTCGGCAAAACTCTATTAGCCTTTGCCCTGCTACCATTGCAAACCTGAGCTTCCAGTGCTTCCACTAGAGGGCAGCACTGCACAGACGTCGCCTTGAGACCCAGCTCCAATAGTAGGTGGTGCTGGGCTTCTGGGCAGGGCAGTCAGAAGGGCCCCCAGCCCCCAGCAGGGCAGCTCCAGGATGTTCCAGACCTTCTGACCAAGGTCCTTCAGTTCTGCCTTTGGCCTGCCCCACGACAGCACATCCCACCTAGTTCAGTTTTCTTAAGAACATTCTAGAATCCAGGAAAACATATGAGGGTCAAGGAAAGGGAGGGGCTTTGTCCTGGTGGAGGAAAAGGTGCACGGTGGTGACCAGCAGAAGCTCGGACTAAACCTTCAAGGATTGCTTAGGAAATGCAAGGGCGGGACAAACATCCTACAAAATTGGACATTTACTAACCTATTCATTTTTGGCTTAGCATTTAAAACAAAAAACCACACTACCTAAACTGCTTGAGAAATCTGAAAAGACCTATGCATAATCCGTCTTTGCAAACACAGAAACTCAATCTGCCTCTGCAGGTGGGAACAGAATATAAAAATAGTCTCTGGCTCTGGGGTCTGCATGGCACCTCGATGGTGAGGAGGTGGTCAGTAGGGGGGCAGTGCCAGCCCTGCAAGGTAAGGTGGGCGGAAATTAACATCCCAAACTGCCCTCTTCCAAACTGTCATTTAACCAGGTTAAAAAAAGCTATTCCCAATCAGGCTGCTTCTGATGGCCTCGGAGATGATGTGGAAGCCGCCAAATGTGTGTATTTGTGGAGTTGTAAGTAGGTCAGATATTTCTGTCGCTAATTATTACTTGTGAAAAAATATGTCGTGAGCTTGCCGCAGGGAGAGAATATTGAAAGCAGCATTGATCTTCGGAAACTCCAGCCAGATTTATCCGCACAGGGCTGGCATCCTGAGGACTGTCGAAAGAGGAAGAAAAGTCCTAAATCCAGGTCCACGGGGGCAGTTGCTGGAATTCCAACAGGAAGACCAGAAACCTGGGTTCTAGCTCTTGATTTTTAACAAAATGTATATATTTTTTAACGAAGGATAATTGCGTTACAGAATTTTGTTTTGTCAAACCTCAACATGAGTCAGCCATAGGTACACATATGTCCACTCCCTCTTGAACCTCCCTCCCATCTCCCTCCCAATCCCACCCATCTAAGTTGATACAGAGCCCCTGTTTGAGTTTCCTGAGACATACAACAAATTCCCATTGACTATCTATTTTACATATTGTAATATGAGTTTCCATGTTACTCTCTCCATACATCTCACCCTCTCCTCCCCTCTCCCCGTGTCCATAAGTCTGTTCTCTATGTCTGTTTCTCCATTCAGTCAGTCAGTTCAATTGCTCAGTCATGTCCAACTCTTTGCGAGCCCATGGACTGCAGCACGCCAGGCCTCCCTGTCCATCCCCAACTCAAACTCATGCCCATTGAGTTGGTGATGCCATACAACCATCTCATCCTCTGTCATCCCCTTCTCCTCCCACCTTCAATCTTTCCCAGCATCAGGGTCTTTTCAAATGAGTCAGGTCTTTGCATCAAATGAGTCAGGTCTTGGCCAAAGTATTGGAGTTTCAGCTCCAACATCAGTCCTTCCAGTGAACATTCAGGACTGATTTCCTTTAGGATAGACTGGTTGGATCTCCTTGCAGTCCAAGGGACTCTCAAGAGACTTATCCAACACCACAGTTCAAAAGCATCCCTGCAAATTAGCCCTTGATTTTCACATCCCTCTTCCGAGCTTCAGTTTTCTCATTGGGTTAAATTTTATACTCACTGCAAAGGTTTGATGCCATGACCTCCTCAGTGGAAAGTCACTTTCAGGGGACCTGAGATTTCCCTTCTGTTTAAGGGATGCGTGGGACTTCCCTGGTGCTCCAGTGGTCCAGTGCTCCCAATGTAGGGGATGCAGGTTTGACCCCTGGCTGAGGAACTAAGATCCCATGTGCCACACGGCATGGCCAAAAAAAAAAAAACCACACACACACACTAAGGGATATGTTTTTCTGTTCTGGTAGAGTCAGACAAGGAATCAGTTCAGAAATGAGATAAAAAAATTTTATTGCATTGAATATTAGCGGGAAATTTTGCTGGATTTCCTTGGATCAGACCCACGTGCCTAAATCTTTGCTGAGTGATGAATATGTGTTGAATGTTGTGGCAGGCGTGTTGGGCACACAAATGGGTATGACTCTGCCCACTTCTTTGTAGATATAGGATTGGTGGCTCCTTCTTATTGTGTTTCAGGGGATGGGGTGATTTGTCCAAGGTCACACACACAGTAAGTAGTAGAGATTCAAACCCAGCTTCTTGCATCAGTATCCTAAACCAGCCCCTGTATCTGTGCTTGAATGAGTGGTTAGGAGGGCAAAGATAGCCCCTCCCCGTCTCCTAGATGTAAAACCTGGATATTGGGGCAAGATGTTGCTCTAATTAGTTTTATTTTACAGGCTCTGAGACTTGTCGATGCTTTATGCAAAGTTATGCAGAATATGCAAATCAGGGGTGACTGTGGTTATGTTGTTACCACGACAGCACCTGTGAATCTCTGATCTGGAAAGTTCTGCCTGCAGAGTATCCTGGTGGCATGGGCTGTGGGCAGGGTCCTAGGCTGCTTTCCACAAAGTCACACTCACTCTCAAGTCCCTTCTAAGAGTTGTGTCCAGGAGTTGGCATGTACATCCCCTTGCCATACTGACAGTATTAACCCCAAATATCTGGGCAGGAGGGTTTCCCAGGTAGCTCAGCAGTAAAGAATACGCCTGCCAATGCAGGAGACACAGGAGATACGAGTTCATTCCCTGGGTGGGGAAGACCCCCTGGAGGAGGGAATGGCAACCCACTCCAGTGTTCTTGCCTGGGAAATCCCATGGACGGAGGAGCCCGATGGGCTACAGTCCATAAGGTGGCAAAGAGTCAGCCACTGAGTGACTGAGCGTGCATGCCCACTTCTGGGCAGGAGTGAATTCACTTGATCTGAAAAGTTCTTGTCTTTGTTTTTAAACAGGCGAGTCTCAGTTTCCTTGCCTTCAAAATGGGTATGTTGCTCTCAATGATCTTTAAGGTCCTGTGATAGCTAGGAATCTTCGGAGTCCTGTATTGAGACTTCTGGAAATTACCATTCTCTCTCTCTCTCTCTTCAGTACTCTGCTTAGCACTCTCTTAGCCCCTGCCCCACCTGCCTCCAGCACTCCTCACCACCAACCCTGTTCATGCTCCCCAGCCGGCTATTTGGTCCTGTGGAACCTGCTGTGCTTTTTTTTTTTGCCTCTTGTGCTTGCACATGCTGTTTCTGCTCCCTGGAATGCCTTTCCTTCTCCAATGTCTAACTCCTTCTCTTCCCTCATGAGCCAGTTGATCATTTAATTTCTTTCTGTTTTTTTTGGCTGTACCATGCAGCATGTGGGATCTTAGTTCCCTGATGAGGGATAGAACCTCTGCAGTGAAAGCACTGAATCTTAACCGCTGGACCACCAAGGGATTCCCCTTCACGAACTAGCTGAGTGTCACCTACTCCTGTCCAGCACTCCATGCAGAGCAGGTAGCTTCATCCCATTCTCTTAAAAAAAAATTATTTATTTTGGCTGTGTTGTGTCTTGGTTGCAGCATGCAGAATCTAGTACCCCAACCAGGGATAGAACCTGGGCCCCCTTCACTGGGAGTGCAGAGCCTCAGCCACTGGACTACCAGGGAGGTCCTCCATCCTGGCCTCTTGATAGCATTTACTAGCCAGCTACCCAGGAGACTGTAAGCCCAGGAGTGGTCAGCCTACTGGGGACAGAGACCCCAGGCACAGGGCCCAAGACTGTCAGAGTAGTCATGCATCCATATTTAAGGGATTAACAAATCAAAGAATAAACATATCCCCTCGTTTCAGTTTAGAATTGTCCAAAGGAAGCGGTTGCCATGAACTCCCTCTACCTAGCTTGTGACTTTAGATTAAAAATAGGTATAGGGACACCAGGCTCCTCTAACTCCCTAATATAAATTTTAATTTTTAATAACTTGAGAAATCAGTGAACTATACCTATGGGAAAATGATGAGGAATCAGCCACATAAATTAATGGAAAGTATGTGTTCACATTATCTAACTATATTAAGTGTGAATAACAATTAATTATGGATTCTACATGCAGTCTTGTCTTCGAAAATTCAATGTGAAGGAATTTAAAAAGTCATTCTTCACCCCCCTATGCTCCACCCCAGGCCATAACATAAAAAGCAATGGCCAAAGAATCTTCCATAATTTATGAAAATCATCATCTTAGAGAAAAAATAACTCTCATTAGGAGCATAATAACTTGGAAAGAGAAACTGCACCCAAGTATGGTTGTTAATGCTGCTGCAGTCACCTGACCACCCTTCCCTTCCCCCCTGCATTTATTCCTTCTCCCATTCATGCACTGTACTCTGTGATGTGGTCTCGTCAGTGGATAAGAACATGAACTCTAGGGCTGGATTGTTTGAGTTCGAAACCAAGTTCATTTACTCCGCAGCTGTGTGGCCTGAGGCAAGTTGCTTAACCTCTCTGTGCCCCCACTTATCTGTAAAATGGAGATAATAATAGCTCCCATCATATAGGGCTGGTATGTGTGTGTGTGTGCATGCACATGCAAGTGTAGTAAATAAGCCAATACACATATAGTGCTTAGTACAGAGCCTAAGCACCCTACTGGTAGAAAGATAGACGACAAATAATTTTCCATCTTTAAGAGACTCATGATGTCCCAAGCAGAAGGATGCATGTGCCTTGGGCTCTCGGAGGAGAAAAGAAACAGCACCCAGGTGTGGGCTCCGCCTCAACGGACAGGGTGGATTCTGCTTTTGTATCAGTTTTGCTGTGCTTCCATCACCTTCTTCCAGGGTGTGAGCCTGGCGTTAATGCCTGGTACCACTTAAGACAGACTGAGTTTCTGTCCTTGGAGAGTCTGCTCGCTGGTGAGGGAAAAGAGACTATAAATAAGCAAGCTCATTTAAAATGACAAATAGTGTGTGTTACATATGGAGTGAGGAAGGTGCTATGATGGGAAGTGATGGGGCTTCCCACAGAAGGAGGACCGGGACATGTAGGTCAAGATCTGACGGGTAAGGAGGAGCTGGGGTGGGAAGGGTGGGGCCGGAAGCTTTCCGGTCTTGGCTTGCATGCTCTTCTCTCCCGGGACTGGTCTTTCTCTGTGTCCATTTTTTAAGGTGTGGTCCTGCCACAGCAGACTGCAGAGCCAACGCAGATAAAAACACGGCCACCAAGGATGTAGAAACTGGATTGGCGGTGGCATAGACTTGACCATCGTTTATGCCAACGAAATGCCACGAGACAATGGGGAAAGGACTGAGTTTAGAAAACTGGCCTGCTCTAGGAAGAAAAAGAAAGTGAATTCTGCCTCACCCCACACAAATGCTGGACTCCAAGACTGATTAAAGACATTAAGTTAAAACTCTAAAGGAGGTGGAAGAAAGTTGGGGATAATAGGTTTCTGATTTGGTGGGGGGGGCAGAGGGGGAAAAAATTTCCTAACTAAGACCAAAAAGGTGCAGTGAGTCAAAACATTGTTAAATTGTGCTGTTTCAAAAATTAAAGACTTGTGTTCAGCAGAGGAGAGCATAGACAAAGTAGGGAAACCCAAGCTGTGCATACTTCGCACATCTATTACGTCTAAAAGTGTTTATTACCTATAACGTACACAAGACTCCTTCTGGCCACTGACGGGCTTCACTTGTGGCTCAGCTGGTAAAGAATCCACCTGCAATGTGGGAGACCTGGATTCGATCCCCTGGTTGGGAAGATCCCCTGGAGAAGGGAAAGGTCAGTGAAGGGAAAACCCCAGTAAATCCAATACAAATGGCCATCAAGCTTGTGAAGAGATACACAAATGTGCTAACATCCAAAATACACAAATGAAAACAACACACGGAAGCCACCTTCTAAACCTCAAAACGATGACACTCAGAAATGCAAGGCACCAAGGATGTAAGGACCAGAGGGTGCAGTTGGGAGCCATTCTCAGGAAGGCCGAGGATGGCAGCATGAGGGCAGCCGGCCAGGAGGCCAAGGGCCTCCTGAAGGCCCGTTACTGCCCCACAACTAGCCATGCCTGTGGCCTAGGGCTGGCTGTGCCTGGAAAAAGGGGCTGTTGTTACTTAGTCGTTCGGTTGCGCCTGATTCTTTGGAACCCCCTGGACTGTAACCTGCCAGGCTCCTGTGTCCATGGGATTTCTCAGGCAAGAATACTGGAGTGGGTTGACATTTCCTTCTTCAGGGGTTCTTCCCGACCCCGGGATCGAACCTGCATCTCCTGCACTAGCATAAGGATTTCCTCCCAAATTATGCAAAATACCACCTCCAGCCTAGCTATGGGTTTGTAGGGCGGCATCCGCCTGAAGGGGGAGCCCTTTGCTGGTTCACTCAGGGCCACCATTTGGGCTCCAAAACCCAGGCCTGTGGAAAGCCATTCACCCACACTTAAGGAAATTAGACACTTATCCAGCAAGATGACTCCTGGATGTCCATCTCAGAGACATCACGTTTGACAAAAGGGAACCTTCATGAAGCTGCCACAGTTTCTGAGTGTGGAGGGTCGGGGAGTCTGGAGGAGACCCACAAGTCCATCACTGGGGGAAGGGATGAGAAAAATGACTTTGGGTTCTCCCCATGGAATACTGTGCACGGTTAGAAGCAAATATTACCCGCCACTGAACACATCTTGGTGCCGAGTGGAGGAAAAACAATAAAAAGAACCAGCCTGAGAGCTAGAGCATAGAATTAGTCATGTTAATTAAAAGTATATACAAACACAGAACAGCATGACATGCTCTGAAAGGATTCATCCATATTTAAGAATCTATATCAACCACATCAGTAAGACACTTCCAGGGGGAAGGGACTGATCGTGGGGATCAGGGAGGAAGGAGAAAAAAAGTTGAAAAACAGAACCATGAACCTGGGGGAAGGGTCCTGACTAGTTCAACAGGGAGGATACGCTGGGGGCAAGGAGATGAGGGCCTTTGCTTCTGGCACCTGAGACTGATAAAGGTGGAAAAGACAACCAAACTGATACAAAAGCAGAATCCACCTGTTCAGGTTGAGTCCACACCTTTCTCCTTCAAGTGCATGCGTGCTCAGCCATGTCCAGCTCTTTTCGAGTCTATGGACTGTAGCCTGCCAGACTCTTCTGTCCACAGGATTTTCCAGATAAGAATACTGGAGTGGGTTGCCATTTATTCTTCCAGGGACTCTTCCCAGCCCAGGGATTGAACCCATGTTTCTGTGACTCCTGTATTGCAGGCGGATTCTTTACCGCTTGAGCCACTGGGGAAGCCCTCTCCTTCATGGGCTGGGCACCATCCCTCCTCTGAGAGCCAAAGGTATGTGCTTCACTTTGCTTGGGACATCATGAGCCTCTTGAAGATGGAAAATCATTTGTCATCTATCTTCCTACCATTGCAAACAGCAGGCCCTCACAAAAGCTTGCTGGATTGATTCCCTTGCACTTAAGAGCAGCAGGCACCCCACACATTGATGTCAACTACAGGGCAGAGGGAAATGGTGGACACCCTGACCACCACCTCCAGTCCACGTACTCAGCCCGTTGATTGGCTCGCCTTTCACAGTGTCCATCTCTGTGATAATTACTGTTCATTCGAAGGTTCCCCCACCAAACTGTTGGTGTCCTGATGGAAGGATCAAGCCTGTTTGGCTTCTTCCTGGATCCTTGCACCCCATTGGCTCTGACTTGTTGACCATGCTTATCAGAGGTCACATAGATATATCAAAACATGAACAGATATTGACCAAATGGCTGAATCTGCGTCTTTGGAGAGCTGATCGTATCCTGTGTCATTCTGCAGAGATGCACGTATTTCTTGGAAGGAATAATGTCTCTTAAGGGAACGAAAAGGCCCTCCTTTGATGCATTAGGTCCCTGTGGCTTTCCAGAGTGAATCTACTAAGCCTTGGGACCAGCACCAGCACGGCCACTGGATTCTGACTCTCCACCAAATGCCAAGACTTATTAAGACACAAAAATCCAGCGTAAGGTGCTGAGCTGGAAGGTATGATTAGTGTTTATGACAGGGTGGGAGGGGTGTTTACGACAGACAGGCTGGAAGAGGAGCTCACTGGCTGCTCCGCATGCCTTTTCATGTACACAAACTCATCGCCATGTCAATTGTTTTCCCCGCAAGTTCCCTCCAAGCAGCCATTCGTGTTTCTTGATTTCTACACAAATATGACCTTGTTAGGTCCTGTTAGATAGAAACAAGACAAACGCACCAACAACACAGGCTCCCCATGCCCAGTTTCCCTTGGGCTAATCACAACACGCCTGAGATGCCCCTTCAGGTGGCTTAAAATGAGTAGCTTGATGGTTAATTTAAATAACAAGCAGTGTCAGCTCCACCATCTGCGGAGGGCCCCCAACCCTTCAGCTGTTCCCCATCAGCAGAGGATCTGCCTTCTGGCCCAGCAAGATTATAAAAGCCCCGGGCCAGGCGACCCCAGGGCTCCCCCAAGTGCCAGGGCTGGTGTCGTCCCGACTGGGTCTTTCTGGGGACCTGCAGTGCCTGACCCAATACCCTTTGGCCTGGCAGTTTACTGATTTCATCCTTTTTCATCCCTACCAAAGGAAATCCAATTGACTTGACTTATTATTGCTGTTCTGTTAATGACTGGCATAAATATTACCTTCTAATGACACAGAATTTTGAATTCCCTCCCTCCTCCCCAACATTGGCTAGGTTATTTTACTGTCTTGTTTTTCCAGACAGTCTTGTTTTCATTCTTCTAAGATTTTAGGGAGCCAGTCCCTGGGGTGGCGAGGTGAGAGTGAGCCAAGCAGGTCTCTTTCTTCCAGAGAAAGTCTCCGACATGGAGGGGGCGGGGTCCAGCAAGACCCAGTGCAGGTCCTCGGCTGCCTTATTCACGGCAGGGAGGCTGAGGCCACCAGGCGGCAGCCTTCACCACGCTGGGATAGAGCCCGGTGTGGGCCCCCGCTGCTGCCCCCGCTGCTGCCCCCGCTGCTGCCCCAGCGGCCGCCCCACCCCAGGCGGGGTCTGAGGAATCTCGGTTTGGTGAATGAGCGGTATTGAGCTCCCAGAAGCATGGGAGAAGCACCAGCCACGTGGGGCTGGAGCTCATCCATGAACTCCATGATGAGTCTCTCCAGGAACCTGGGGAGGAGGGGAGGTGAGAAGGGTAGAGAAAGAGGGCGTCACAAACCAGTGGGGAGAGGGAGGGGACGGGGGTAAGGGCACAGGGCTCAACCCTTCCATCCCTTCCTTCACCTGACACATTTTCTGAGCTCCTACTCCGACCCACACACGGGCACTTTCCCAGAGATGAACTAAAGGACAGAAGATTAAAACAAAACCATCAGTCATTTGGCCTTTTGGAAGAAAGAGTAGGGGATTTGCAGAGCCCCACCTTTCTGGTAGGAGTCCTGTGCTCTGTCCTGCAGGGCAGGGCAGGACATGGCCTCACAGAACAGAGGTACCACCCTAGAGGTGAGCGTC
Organism: Giraffa tippelskirchi; assembly: GCF_054371585.1. Taxonomy (NCBI): domain Eukaryota; kingdom Metazoa; phylum Chordata; class Mammalia; order Artiodactyla; family Giraffidae; genus Giraffa; species Giraffa tippelskirchi. The sequence continues at coordinate 217,210,911 of NC_137275.1, forward strand.
CCCTGATACTTGAAGGCCTCCAAGATAATGCTAGCTACTTTTCTGGTTTCCTGGAATGCCGGTTTCAAAGCGTGCATCCATCCTGCAGCAAACGTCACGTCATTTCCTCCTAATTTTTCTTTCTGGCTCCAAACCAATGGGGTTCCTTTGTCTATGGCCTAGAGGGAAACCAGGGCAACCGTGAAATATTATATTTTATAAACCTGCTGTTTTATAAAAAACAAACAAACAACTATATTTATGAAGCTACAAAACAAACAAAAAGGAATTGATGAACAGGAACTCCAAAGAGGGTGATTTTGGTTAAGATTAGAAATCCAACTTAATCTCGTTTAAGAGAGCAAAATGATTTATTGATTCACCCTCTCAGGAACAGGGATGGCTAACAAATAAAATACTCTGTCTCAGGCTTCTCTGGTGGCTCAGTGGTAAAGAATCTGCTTGCAATGCGGGAGACATGGGTTCGATTCCTGGATGGGGAAGATCCCCTGGAGGAGGGCATGGCAACAGACCCCAGTATTCTTGCCTGGAGAATCCCTTGGACAGAGGAACCTGGGGGGCTACAATCCACAGGGTCGCATAGAGTCGGCTGTGACGGAGCACGCACGCAGTTTGGAATAAAGGCTTTATTGGTCTCCCATCATGTTCAGAAGTGGGCAGCCCAGGGCAGCTGCGAGGGCTTAAAACTGTCCCCCATCCTTAGCTTGCTCTCTCAGCCCCAGCCTGTTGCCATGGTTGTGAGGAAGTTGGGAGTCCTTAGCCCATACTCCAGTCCTCTTGCCTGGACAATCCCAGGGACGGAGGAGCCTGGTAGGCTGCAGTCCATGGGGTCGCACAGAGTCGGACACGACTGAGCGACTTCACTTTCACTTTTCACTTTCATGCACTGGAGAAGGACATGGCAACCCACTCGAGTGTTCTTGCCTGGAGAATCCCAGGGACGGCGGAGCCTGGTGGGCTGCCGTCTATGGGGTCGCACAGAGTCGGACACGACTGAAGCGACTTAGCAGCAGCAGCAGCAGCAGCAGCCCATACCCACAGGGTGGGAGGTGGGAAGCAAACATGGAAAAGGTGAAAGGAAGGAGGCTGCACTATTAACCTAAAGCAGGGGCTCCTGACTTCCACGAGAGCCTGCCTGGTGTCCTTCACTTTCTGCATTTTTCCACCTCTCCCTTCCCTCATGCGCTTGCTGCCTGAAAACATCGAAACCTTATAATGAAAGGAAACAACTGACTTCTCCACAAACAACAGCCCCTTCAACTAGCTTTTTCCTTCTCTAAATATTTCTTTAATGTTGTATCTTTGATTTCAAGACATTTCAACAACCCCCCTAAAGGATCTCAACATTTTCCCTGAACTCGAAAAATAAAAAATAAAACACTCTGCTGAGAAGAAAAGGAAAATTGTATGTTCTTTTGTTTACACGAGTGTGCAGAAAATCTTTACAGATCTCCATGTGGCCTTGGTGATTTTCCATTGTGTTATGGAAAGAGAAATGGATAAACGGGACTTTGCAACCAATCTCAGGGGATTTCTTTTCTATTTGGGTGACCCCTGAAAGGCTTCTGAGCATAGAGTTATTTTTGAAAGAAAAGAGGAAATGCTGAGGGGTGGCCACCATTAACAATAGTTCACCCAGATGCTAACTTATTCTGATGTTTGCTGGGTTTTATTTTTATTTAATCGGATGTTTTGATGTAATTGTTGGCATTTTGTTTTTGACCTTAAACCAGTATAATTCATCTTGGGCTTGCCAAGATGATCACTGTCAGTGATCAAGATGCAATCTATTTTCTTAAATTTATGACTTAAATTATATTCATCAAGATGATGTTGAGTGAGGTTCATGGGGGAGGGGGTGGGGACGTGGCACTGCTTTGCTCTTCTCTCACTTTGATCATAATTGACCCTTCGATCACCTGGAATAGAAGCTGATTTCTGCTTACCCAAAGCTTCCACCAAGAGGCCTTGAGAAGAACTTGAGCCACGTCCTGACGTATGAATTCTGGATACAAAAAGTGTAGATTCAGAATGAAGAACTGCTTTCTTAAAATTCTGAGCTATGTAAATTCTTGGTATAGTAGACTGAGTATTGAGCTGGGAGTCAGTTAATGCAATCCTCCAAAAAGTCTTAAGAAGAAAGTTGTTATCATGCCCATTTTACAGATGAAAGTACTGAGATGTGGAGAGTTGAACTAATTTGCCCAAATCAGCAAATAGTGGAGCCTTGGAGCCTTGGATGCAAGCACAGGCTCCTCCCTTAGAGGCTGGGATCTCAAAGACAGAGGGCACATTGCTGTGTGACCTGGGGTAAATCCCCTCCCTTCTCTGGGTCCTAGTTTCCTCTTCTCTAAAACAAGAGGGCTTGCCTGGCTGGTTTCTAGGATCCTTTCTAGCATTGACTACAGATAAAACTTCATGATCTTCCTCAAAGTCTAGCAGGCATCCAGATTTAAGTAGGAGGTTGCAGTCAAGTTTCCTCTCTGGAGTCTGAAGAAAGAGAATTTAGTATGGATGGAAACAAATAGCATTTAGTTAGGGAATATGTGTGCTATTAATACATATTTTACACATATACTTGATCGCCATTCTATCTTTACCATAACTTAATAAGGTAGGTATTTTTATCATCCCCATTTTACAGATATAGAAACTGAGGTTCAGAGAAGGACTGTGGCTTGTTCCAGGTCACACAGCGGAGGAGTGGTGGAGCCAGGATTAGCCTCCAGATTCCCACAGAAGCCTGTTCTTCCCCTATCAAAGCACACCCTGTAATCACCTAATTATCTGTGTCCAGTCTAGACCATGAGTTCTGAGTGACAAGGACTGTGTTTTAGTCTCTCTGTCTGTTGATGCGGCCGCAGTATGCTGTGCTGTGCTTAGTTGCTCAGTCATGTCCGACTCTGTGACCCATTGGGCTGTAGCCCGCCAGGTTCTTCTGTCCACAGGATTTTTCAGGCAAGAATACAAGAGTGGTTGCTGTTCTCTTCCCCAGGGGATCTTCCCAACCTAGGGACTGAACATGAGCCTCTTGTGTCTCCTGCACTGCAGGCAGATTCTTTACCTGCTGAGCCATCAGGGAAGCCCCGTCTGTCGAGGGGACCGCAAAGGGTCTGGCCTGAAATAGATGATCAACAAACATTGTCGGAGAAGGCAATGGCACCCCGCTCCAGTACCCTTGCCTGGAAAACCCCATGGACGGAGGAGCCTGGTGGGCTACAGTCCGTGGGGTCGCTAAGAGTCGGACGTGACTGAGCGACTTCACTTTCACTTTTCCCTTTCATGCACTGGAGAAGGAAACGGCAACCCACTCCAGTATTCTTGCCTGGAGAATCCCAGGGACAGCGGAGCCTAGTGGGCTGCCATCTATGGGGTCGCACAGAGTCGGACACGACTGAAGCGACTTAGCAGCAAACATTGTCCAATGGATGTATGAGTGCAACACCCCAGTGCTCACTCTAACCACTGAGGTAACTGCATAGAAAGGGTCTCAGTTGGAAGGAAAAAAGCAAGTGTGGGGAGCGGGGCTCAGAAACAGTCTTTATTTACAGGGTCAACATCATAGACTGACTCAGTTCCCAAACCTAGATGCTCACCCTCTTTCAGAAGTTCAGAATTGAGCTCAAATTGAGCAAATGTTTTGTCGAAAGACTTCTATTTTCTCTAAATAAACTCCTAGTGAACCAGGAGGCCTGTGACCTCATTCTCTTTTCATGCTGGCTGCTATGTAGTTAGAAAGCTTACTCTTGAGTTTTTTTTTTCTTTGCACTTTTCAATAGTTTCAAAATTTTTGTATAATGATTTTTTAAAAGCAAATTAAGTGCTTACTTGTTTTAACACAAGATCAATAATGAGATTGGATCTTCATCCTTCAATGCTTTGGAAAGCAGCAAAGTGGTGATTTGGGGTTGTGTATTTAAAAGGCACTGAATTAAAGAGTACTTTAGAAAAAAAAAAATAAGAAAAAGAAAAGGAAATGACTCCATGGAGCAGAAGACAGAACAAGTGGAAAACCTGCTGCTACCGCTGATACCCACAAGAGGGCGCCAGGGTCGCCAGGAAGGCAAAAGTCAAGCCTAAGCTCCGCTTCTGCGGCAACTGAGACCACTTCTGTGCAAAGGAGCTGGTTCTGGAACATCAACCATGATTCCGCCTCTCGTGCAGGTCACAGTTTAAGTTAGTCTCCTCCTCCTCTTGCTAGTTGAGCCCACAGGGTTTCCACCCCTGGGGCATCTGTGGTTCTCTTTTACCTAGTGGGGGGTACTGTTGGCATTTTAGGTGTGTGTGTGTGTGTGTGTTGGGCAAGCAGAGGTGTAAACAGGCTCCACAATCTGTAAAACAGCTGGCCGCACACCTGAGAATTCCTTCATGAAGATATGGCCTTCCCAACAACAGCACTCCCTTCCCAACAACAGCACTCCCTTCCCAACAACAGCACTCCCTTCCCAACAACAGCACTCCCTTCCCAACAACAGCACTCCCTTCCCAACAACAGCACTCCCTTCCCAACAACAGCACTCCCTTCCCAACAACAGCACTCCCTTCCCAACAACAGCACTCCCTTTTAAAACTCTGGGTCTGCAACAAGTGTATGAAAGACATATTTCACCAACCTTGTCAAAGTCAACTTGGCTTTTGATAGTATATGAGGGAAAGCCAATGAACACATAACAGATGTGTATCATCTCCTGAAGAGGGGAGTGGCAGGAGGGCCCAGGGTGGGAAAGCCGGGAGCCCATCTTTTCTCCACCACACTGAGTCACCTTGCCCAAAACCCACTGTGGGCATTTTGCTTATGTTGTCTCATTTAGGACCACAAGAGTCCTGGGAAGGAGGCACCACTCTCCTCACTTTACAGATGGGAAAACTGAGGCCTAGAGAAGTTAAGTCATCTGCCCAACATCCCCCTCCCACCCCCTACCCCTAGCACTTCAAGGATACGTGGAAGCAAGACTTTAACCTCAAAAGAGCCCAGGCTTCACTGCTCCCACTGTTGCCTCTACTGAGGCAGATCCAGGCCTAGGAGTGACTGTCCAGAGAAGGGATAAAAAAGCAGGGGTGGGTTGGAACTCAAGCTCCTGACTCAGGAGGCCAAATTACCCACTTTAGACCCCAGCAGGCTGCGGGGAGGCCATCACTGGTTCAAGTGTTCTGTGAGCCTGTGCATGAAGTCTTTTATGTTTTTTCCCATTAATGCATTCTGTACTTACACTTCTGACTATAATTACCGTGTGGTAATTAACAAGGGAAAATAACACATCTGGGTCTCTACTGCAACTCCAAACAGATGCACGAGATGCAGAGGCACATGGGGGCCCTTTCAGTTATTTGACAAATAGGTCTTGAGCACCCACTAAGTAGCAGCTTGTTGAGGTGCCAGGGGTCCTCAGAGAGCCACCTGAGCAAGGTCTCTGGCGGGAATGTGGGAGGTGGGTGGCAGATAGACAGTGGGTGTGTAAACACATCAAAGATGTCAGTTTATGATAAGTGCTGTGAAGACAATAAGGCTCAGGGACATGTGGCCAAAAAACAGTCTCTTCCTGGAGGTGGCACGTGAGCTGTGGCCTGCGGAGATTCGGGGAGAAGCAGGCCAGGTTGGGGGACGGGCAAGTGCCAAGGCCCCAGTGAGAGAGTGGCTGACCCAGGCCTTCTCTCCTCTTCCCTCTCCATCTTTGCAAAGGAACTCCCAGAAAGCCCCTGCCCTGGGGCCTGGTGGCTCTGTAGCCCAGGGCCTTGTTTGAAAAGGAAAGGAAAGGAAAGGGAAGTCGCTCAGTCGTGTCCAACTCTTTGCGACCCCGTGGACTGTAGCCTACCAGGCTCCTCCGTCCATGGGATTCTCTAAGCAAGAATACTGGAGTGGTTTGCCATTGAAAGCCACCCTGCAAAACGGTCAGACCCTGACAAAGGCCTGCTCTGCCCCTAGCCCTGGGCTGGTGGTGGGGAGGGGGGAGGCTCCAACATCTTTTCTTTCATTTGCAGTCACTTTGCTGGGGAGTATTCCAGGTAGAGGGCACAGAAGGTGCAAATGCCGGAGTCAGGAGAGGGTGTGGAAATTAGGGGACTGGAAGAGAGCTGGTGGGGCTGAAGCTGAGGGTGTAAGGGAAAGGGCCGGGGAGCTGAGGGAGGGGCTGGATCCGGGGGCTCTGGGGGCAGGCGCTCTCCTGGGAGGTACAGGGAGTTGTTCTCCTTGGTGGTGTTATTATCATTCCCCACATAGAGGTGACTTGCCTCTTAGGTTGGAGGCTGGAAGCACCCAGTCCCTGGGTGAGAGGGAAGCCCCTCGGCCTCCTTTACTCTCTCCCACCTCCGTCCAGACACCCAGAGAGGCTTTCCAAGGCCGCCCCTCTCCACCAAGGGATGGAGCCAGCATTTGGAAAGGGGAGTCCCTGAGGGTACTGGGGACACTGGGACCTTCCCAGAGGTGGGGACTGGGGCCCCTGTGAAGGCAGAGGATGGGGAGGGGAGGGCAGGGGGGAGGGGAGGGACAGAGGAGGGAGAAGGTGCCCCAGGACTTGGTCTGCACACCCTTTCAAGCGAGGACTAACTCCCCAGCCAGGACATGAGGATCTCTGGGTCTCTCCTTCTCGGGGTCTCAGTTCCTCCACCTGGGCGGGTGGGGGTGGACCAAAAGCCCTCTTCCAGCCCCTTCTGCTGGGTTCTCTAAATTCTTGGTCCCCTGCTTCCTCGTTGGGGGTGGGGGTGGTTTCTTGCCCTTTGAGCGCGGTGGGGGTAGGTGGGTGGGCCTGGTGAGAAATGCCTCTTCTAGACAGACGTGGTCTCCAGCCGGCTCTGTTGGGTGGACCGCTGCCTCCGCTTCTAGTGGTTCTGTGAGCATCCTCCCCTCCTCCCTTCACCCTTCCTCCTCACTCCCCACCCCATCCTGCTGCCTTCTCTGGGCCCCGAGGCACCCTCTAGAATTAGCTCTCCTGCCCGAGGCTCCCTCATAAACTCTCCCCGAGGGTCCCTCTCTCCTTCTGAGGAGGTGGAGCCACTAGGGACGTCCCCAGGCGGCCACGCTGAGTGCTCTGCCCCCGGGGTTCACGCTGGAGGTGTTGAGTCAGCACTGCCGCGGGTGCTGGGTCCTGCGGGCTGGGAGGGGGTGCCCAGGGCAGGTGGAGGGGGGTGCTGGTGGTGAGCGGGGCTCTGGTACCACCCCGCCCTCCAACCGGGGAAAGCACGCTGGGAAACTGACACTGGCTTGGCTTTACATCTGACTTGCTGTTGACCTTGGACCCTCTTGGATCTGTTTCTTCGTCAGTAAAATACGGAGATCATAACAGTACTAACCTCCAGAATGAGTGTGTGCTGGCCAAAACCACTACGGTAAGCAAGGGTTCTGAACCATATATTGGGGGATGGTCTCCTTTTATAGACACGGCGTGAAGTGTTAGTCTCAGTCCCGTCTGACTCTTTGTGACCCTATGGACTATAGCCCACCAGGCTCCTCTGTCCGTGGGATTCTCCAGGCAAGAATACTTCTCCAGCGGATCTTCCCAGCCTGGGATAGAGCCCAGGCCTCCTGCATTGCGGGCAGATTCTTTACTACCTGAGCCAGAATACTGATGGTGTCCAGAGCGGTGTAGATGTCAGATTTGGAGTCAAGCCGCCTGAGTTCCAACCTCAGTGGCCTTGACAGGTCACTCTGTCTTTTCTGGGCCTCAGTTTCCTCCTTCGTGAATTGGGGATGATGTTAGTAGCACCTACTGCCTTAGTTTGAGAATTCTGTGTGTTCATTCATGTGACGAGCCTGGAAGAGCGAGTGGTACAAGAAGTGCCCGTGAAGTATTAACTCGTGTCTCTGCCGTCCAGTTCTGCAGGTGGGGCAGTGAGGCCCACCTTCCTGGGCTTTAACTGGTGGGCACTTAGCTGAAGACAGATCCCCCTGCAGCTCCGTCAAGGAGTCAGGATCGCTCACCGGGGTTCCACCCCTTTTGCTCCCCTGTTGATCTCGGCTCCCAGCCCACTCGCGTGTCCTCTCCAGGTTGTTCTGCTGAGAATGAGGCACTGCCCTGGGGGGAGGCAGAGATGCCCAGCAGTGGACTAGCTCTGAGCTTTTGAGGGAGTTTAAGGCAGTGTAAGTCAGATTCAGGCCCTTGACCTAGAGGGTACCCCTGTCTGGACTGTCGGGGGCAATGGGGAGAACCCTGGGCTATGAACTATGCCCGGAAGCTCCTGCTGGCTATGTCTGAGTGGTGAAAAGATCCCAGGTTATGGAGGCAGACAGACCCGGGCTTGAATTCTGTCTTGACCACTTTATGCTTGGTGTCCTTAGGCAAATACATCCCCTCTCAGAGCTCTGTTCTCTTAACTGTAAATGAAACAGTAACATCTACCTCCTGGGGGTAATGGCAAAGCTTAGAGGTAATTATGCAAAGCCCCTCCCAGCATGTCTGGTGCCCATGACACGGTAACTGGCATTAGGGTTATTATCATTTCTGAGGACTTGCTGTATGAACTTGTGTGTGTCTCCTACCTTCTCTGAGCTTCATTTTCCCCAGCCTGGTGATGAGAAGGCTGATCAGATCTTTAATGCTGCAGTGGATCTAAACTTCTGTGATACTTATGGAGACGGAAGATGCTGGTGGTGACCTGCCCACATCCGCTTGGTACTTGCCGGATCGGTTCGCACCTAAGGCTTCCTAACTCAAGCACCTGGAACTCTGCCTGAGAGCTTGCTCTGGCCGCAGGAGCGAACTTGGCCTGCGCGTGGGGATGACCAGAAAAGTCAGGGAGTTAATGCCGCAGGAGCAATTGTCAAGCACTGATGGATGAGAGCTGGTGAACATATATCCTGACTTCCTCACTTCCCAGTGAGCAACTTTGAGATCTTTCAGTCTTATGCCTCCTGCTGTTGCCCAGCTGGAGGGAGCCCCAGTTGCCCACAGGAGTGAGCTGCTCCTCATATCCCCTGATGTGGCTTCCTTCCCTTCCCCGAGTCATGTCCCTGCCCCTTAGTGGTGCTTCCTGGATCATCTACCATAGAAACTGTGTGCTCAGCTCTGGAGCTTGGTGTCTCCCTGAGTGGTCCTGGCGTGGTGGTCATCATCAGCCCTGCAGGCTTTGAGGCGCACAAGCCTGGGTGGGAAACAAATCTCCCTTCCCTGAAGATCAAGTCCAAAGGATAACTATTCCAGGGGCACTGAAGAGATAGACATCTATCTGTCTTGTACCACCTTGGTGCTGGTACCTGGATCTTAAAAGACTGTTTGAAATGTATCCTGAGTGAAACAACCAAGGCTGGGAATGCTGAGTGCAGGAATGAATGAATGAGCATTGGTCCGTGGATCTCCGTCCACATCACTGCTGCCTCCAGGCTTATGACAAGGAAGGCCTGGCAACACTTAGGGGTGTGGGGGAAGGAGCAAGTTGTTTGAACAAGGGAGCCATTATTCACAATCAAAGCAGTAATATGAGCCCAGACATCATGAGTTCACCTGTCTAGGTCACAAATTACCTTCACATCTAAGATCTCACTTAATATCCCAACGACTTGACCAGGAAGGTTTTCCTCTAATTACTATGATTATTAGTTGTATCATCATTACCTATTTCATCTTACTGTAGGATTGCAGCCACCGCCTCCTGAGTCCTGGCAGACATGAATAATCAATCAAGGTGTTCTCCCCCACTGAGCCTCAGCTCCTTTTCCGTCTAGCACCTTAGGCAGGGGCTACCAATCAACTGATGTTGGCATGAAAGCTGAAACCCATTTTGCTTCCCTGGTTAGCAGCTTTCCTGACAACAATAAATTCTTATTAAATTAAATCGAAAGGCTCAAGGAAGAAGATGCAAGCTAGGCTCCGGGGCCTGGGTCTCCTGACTCCCACCCAGTCCAGCACTCTAAGTGCATACATCAGTTAGAAGGCTGCTTCATAAAGAAAGTTTCCCTCATTTCTCTAACTTAATGAGACAGCCCCATGTGGTGACACATACACACACACACAGATACACACACCCTTTCTCCAAGGCAGACTTCCCTTAAAACTTAAAAAAGAAAAAAATCAGGACTTACCTGGCGGTCCAGCAGTTAAGACTCCTTCCTTCCAATGCAGGCGGCATGGGTTCGATCTCTGGTTGGAGAAATAAGATCCTATATGTCTTGCAGTCAAAAAAAAAAAAAAACCCTATACCTGTGGTGATAGTTACACAACTCTGTAAATATACCCAAAATCATTGAATTGTGTACATAAAACAAGCAAATTGTATGGTGTGTAAATTATAACTCAATAAAGAAAATTTTTAAAAGTCACCAAGCAGTGTTGGCAGGGAGATCAGGCAAAAGGGAGTTTGGGGATTGGCCAGTTGCTTCAGCCAGGTAACCGGCTTCCTAAACCACGCAGTGGGGCCAGATACCACAGGGAGGCCCTGCGCGGTAATGAATTAATCACTGATAACAAAGACTCAAATTTACTCTTATCTCTAAACAGGGAAATGCTTTTCGACTAGCAAATTGGAAATTTTCATTTTCATCACTGCAAAAGCATGAGTTTTCTCTTGATTTTTTACTTCCCAGACAGAAAGTGTTCCTTTTAGAATCTAGGACCAGCAGCTGAAGGCCCCTACTTCATGGGTCCCTGCTGGCTAGAGGGGGGAGAGGTCTTACTGAACCTCCAGAGCAGGGACACTTGCCTGAGCCATGTGACCTCCCTGAATGTCGGTCTCTTCGTCTGGAGAATCCAGGGCTTGCTCCTGTCTGGCTGCCACTGTGGAGGGTGGTGGGGTCGGTTACCAACTGAGTAACTTTGGGTAAATTACTTTGCTTCTCTGGCATTAGTTTTCCTATTTAAAAAAGGAAATAATGACATCTTTTTTGACAAGATGTGGAGTAGATTACATGCAATGTGTATGCAAAAGCCAAACCTGGGAGGCAGAGAGTGGCACTGAAGCTCTGAATCTTGTTAGTTCTCTCCCACTCATCTCACTGAATTGTTGTAAAGCTCAAGGAGATGATTCATGAGAAAACGCTGTTACACCTGTGCTGTCAGTTAGAACTTCCAGCAATGATAGAAATGTTTTCTATGTTCACTGTCCAAGACTCCTGAAATGCTGCTCATGTGCTCAAGTACTGTCTTTTACATTTTATTGCATTTAAATCCATTGAAATTTAAAAGCCACATGTGGCTAGTAGCCACTAGGGTGGACTTGGCACATTTAAACATACAGCAATGATCTTTAAGAAGTAAATCTCTTTACCCCCTCCCCCAACACCTTCATCAGAGTCAATACTTTGGCAAGAAGAAATCATTGTTGCCTAACTATATACAAGTTCATGAAGCCAAATTAAAGACCAGGAACCTTAGATGTTTTTGTTCAGTTGCTCAGTCATATCCAACTCTGTGACCCCATGGACGACAGCATGACAGGCTTCCCTGTCCTTCCCCAGCTCCTGGAGCTTGCTCGAACTCATGTACATTGAGTCAGTGATGCCATCCAACCATCTCATCCTCTGTCATCCCCTTCTCCTTCTGCCCTCAATCTTTCCCAGTATCAGGGTCTTTTCTAATAAGTCGGCTCTTCACATCAGGTGGCCAAACTATTGGAGCTTCAGCTTCAACATCAGTCCTTCCAATGAATGTTCATGATTGATTTCCTTTAGGATTGACTGGTTTGATCTCTTTGCAGTCCAAGGGATTCTCAAGAGTCTTCTGCAACACCACAGTTCAAAAGCATCAGTTCTTCGGCTCTCAGCCTTCTTTATGGTCCAACTCTCACATCCATACATGACTACTGGAAAAACCATAGCTTTGACATGGTAACACATCATAAGTAAGATGGCAGAGTAGAAGGATGTGCACTCATCTTCTCCTGCGAGAACACCAAAATCACAACTAGCCGCTGAACAACCATAGACAGGAGAACACTGGATTCCACCAAAAAAAGATACCCCACATCCAAGGGCAAAGGAGAAGCCCCAAGAAGATGGTAGGAGGGGCTCAATCATGTTTAAATAAAATCTCAGACCTGCCAGAGATGCTCGGAGGGCACAAACAAAAATTTGTGGACACCTGGACAAAGGGAAGGAAGCAGTGACTCCCACAAGAGACTGAACCAGACCTGCCTTTAAGTGTCTGAGTGTCTCCTGCAGAGGCATGGGTCAGCAGTGGCCTGCCAAGGGGATAAGAGCTTTGGCTGCAGCAGACCTGGAAGGCATGGCATGTGGCATAAGTCCTCTCAGAGGAGGTCGCCATTAGCTTCACTATAGAGCCGCCAAGCAGACGACCCACAAACTGGAGAACAATTATAGCAAAGAAGTTCTCACACTGTTGCAAAATTTATAGGACCCATAACAAATTTCTCAACCTGGGGATCTGGCAAAGGGACTGAGAACCCCCAGGGAATTTGACTTTGGAGGCTAGTGGGATTTGATTACAGAACTTCCACAGGACTGGGAAACAGACTCTTGGAGAGCACAAACAAAACCTTGTGCACCAGGACCCAGGAGAGTGGGGCAGTGACCCCACAAGAGACGGAGCCAGACTTGCCTGTGAGTGTCTGGAAGTCACTGGTGGAGGCGTGGGTCAACAGTGGCCTGCCTCGGGGTCAGGGGCACTGACTACAACAGTCCTGGGAGCCGCAGCATGCTGGCATATGTCCTTTTGAAGGAGGTCGCCATTAAAACTCAACATTCAGAAAACTAATCTGGTCCCATCACTTCATGGCCAATAGATGGGGAAACAGTGGAAACAGTGACAGACTTTATTTTTTGGGAGGCTTCAAAATCACTGCAGATGGTGACTGCAGCCATGAAATTAAAAGATGCTTGCTCCTTGGAAGAAAAGTTATGACCAACCTAGATAGCATACTAAGAAGCAGAGACATTATTTTGCCAACAAAGGTCTGTCTAGTCAAAGCTATAGTTTTTCCAGTAGTCGTGTATGGAAGTGAGAATTAGACTATAAAGAAAGCTGAGTGCCGAAGAATTGATGCTTTTGAACTGTGGTATTGGAGAAGACTCTTGAGAGTCCCTCAGACTGCAAGGAGATCCAACCAGTCCTTCCTAAAGGAAAGCAGTCCTGACTATTCATCGGAAGGACTGATGCTAAAGCTGAAACTCCAATACTTTGGCCACCTGATGCAAAGAACTGACTCATTGGAAAAGACCCTGATGCTGGGAAAGATTGAGGGCAGGAGGAGAAGGGGATGACACAGGATGAGAGGGTTGGATGGCATCATTGACTCAATGGACATGAGTTTGAGTAAACTCTGGGAGTTGGTGATGGACAGGGAGGCCTGGCGTGCTGCAGTCCATGGGGTTGCAAAGAGTCGGATATGACTGAGCAACTGAACTGAACTGAACTGAAGAGAGAGGGAACATAGCCCCACCCATCAGCAGAAAATTGGATTAAAGATTTACTGAGCTTGGCCCCATGCATCAGAACAAGACCCAGTTTTCCCCACAGCCAGTCCTGCCCATCAGGAAACTTCCACAAGCCTCTTATCCTCATCCTTCAAAGGGCAGATGGAATGAAAATCACAATCATAGAAAACTAACCAACCTGATCACATGGATCACAGCCTTGTGTAACTCAATGAAACTATGAGCCATGCCATGTAGGGTCACCCAAGACAGATGGGTCATGGTGGAGAGTTCTGACAAAACGTGGTCCACTGGAGAAGGGAATGGCAAACCGCTTCAAGAACGTTAGAGATGAAGCCAAAGTGAAGTCACTCACTCATGTCTGACTCTTTGCGACCCCATGGACTTGTAGCCCATCAGCCTCCTCTGTCCATGGAATTTTCTAGGCAAGAGTACTGGAATGGGTTGCCATTTCCTTCTTCAAGGGATCTTCCCGACCCAGGGATCGAACCCAGGTCTCCCACATTGCGGGTAGAGGCTTTACCATCTGAGCCACCAGGGAATCCCTGCGACAAAGCCAAATGTGCCTTCTTTTACGGAAAAAATCAAGACCCAGAAAGGGTGGCACAACTTGCCCAGTGACACAAGACCTAGGTCTCCTCCTGATTCCTGGTGGAGAACTGTCTCCACCAGCAAGAAGGGCTCCCCAGCCATGGTAGGCGAATTGATTCTCCTTCTACCTGGGGACAACGTTGCAGATGACCTGCAGGTTGAAACCCTGTTTGAAGTCTCAGACTGAGACCACTCTAATTACTGTTAAAACTCTTCCTGTTGTAAGTGCCCCATTTGGCACACTAATAATTAGATTTTTGTTCTTTCCTGTTGCGAGGGGAGTCCCACAAAATAGGCACAGATCTCCCCAGAGGGAGGATGTGTCAGAATAAGGGATGTTCCTATGACCTGGGAACCTGGGAGTGCAGTGGCTAAACCTTCAGATGAGTGACAGCCAGCCTGGGCTCTAGACAGGCAAAGCTCTGAGTTGTCCAGATTGTTATCTGCTCTTCTTAGAACTGCAAGGAGGCCCTTGGGGGTGAATCTGGTCCGGTGAAGTCCCAACAAAAGCACATGGTGAGAGAGAATGAAGATTAAGGGAGAAGTTTCGGCAGAGCCCAACAGAGAAATGGATTAACTGAGATATTATCTTATCAAAACTGAAGGCAGAAATAGCCTGTCTAAAAGCAGAACCTTTCCCAGTGAGGGGATTGCTCATAAAAATCATCATGTGGATTATCTAATCTAAGAGGGTTTTAGTACTTAAAGCGAGACACTGCTCAGGTGCTATCAGAGCACTTTCTGCAACTTCCCAGCCATTATGCTAACAGGAAGCACAAACCTTGTGCAGAAAATGCGATGTGTTCCTCTAGGGACAGTCTGGCTGCCAACCCCGGGGGCGTGATGGGGGTCAGGCCGTGGAACCCTAGGAGCTGAAAGCCTTGTTGAGGGCTGCCACTGCCTGGCCCTGTAGGGCTGGACACCTGCTCTCACCTTCTGGGACCTCAGTCTGCTGCTTGTAAACAAGAAAAAAGTTAGGAGTGACCCACCTGCCTCTGAAGCCCTTAACATCTTCTCAGGGCTCCGGGTTCACGGAACTACCTAGTTTCCTGAATAAGCCATGTGGTTTCATTACTCAGGGCTCAACACCGGTTCCATTTATCCTGTTTGTTGGTTTTCTTGCTTATTGTCTGTTTCCTCCACTGGGATGTCAGCTTTTCAAGGATGAGAGACTGTCTACTTTGCTCACTGATGTGTTGAGGTTCACCCAGCCCTAGTTCAGTGACTGGTACATGTCTGCATGCGTGCTAAGTTGCTTCAGTTGTGTCTGACTCTGTGTGACCCAAAGGACTGCAGCCTGCCAGGCTTCTCTGTCCATGGGATTCTCCAGGCAAGAAGACTAGAGGGGGTTACCATGCCCTCCTCCAGGGGAATCTTCCCGACTCAGGGATCGAACTCGATTTCCTGCATTGGCAGGCAGGTTCTTTACTACCAGCACCACCTGGGAAGCCCCAACTGGCATATGGTAGCTGCTTAATGAAAAATTGTTGGAGGCTCCAAATGGATCACAGACCCAGATGTAAGAGCTTAAACTAAAAAACTTTTAGAAGGAAATGTAGAGTAAATTTTTGTGACCTTGGGTTAGGTAGTGGTTTCTTGGATATGACACTACAAGCACAAGTAACTGAAGAAAAATGGATACGTTTGAACTACATCAGAATAAAAAAACTTGTGCTTCAAAGCACACTATTAAGAAAGTGCAAAGACAACCCACAGAATGGAAGAAAATGTCTGCAAATCATCTATCTGATAAGGGTCTAGTATTTAAAAGTGTATAATGCAAACTAGTACAGCCACTATGGAAAACAGTGTGGAGATTCCTTAAAAAACTGGGAATAGAACTGCCATATGACCCAGCAATCCCACTGCTGGGCGTATACACCGAGGAAACCAGAATGGAAAGAGACGCGTGTACCCCAATGTTCATCGCAGCACTGTTTACAATAGCCAGGACATGGAAGCAACCTAGATGTCCATCAGCAGACGAATGGATAAGGAAGCTGTGGTACATATACACAATGGAATATTACTCAGCCATTAAAAAAAAATACATTTGAATCGGTTCTACTGAGATGGATGAAACTGGAGCCCATTATACAGAGTGAAGTAAGCCAGAAAGAAAAACAACAATACAGTATACTAATGCATATATATGGAATTGGAAAGATGGTAACGATAACCCTATATGCGAGACAGAATAAGAGACACAGATGCATAGAACAATTTTATAGACTCTGAGGGAGAAGGTGAGGGTGGGATGTTCTGGGAGAATAGCATTGAAACATGTATATTATCATATGTGAAACAGAACACCATTCCATGTTCGATGCATGAGACAAAGGCTCAGGGCTGGGGCAATGGGATGACCCAGAGGGATGGGATGGGGAGGGAGGTGGGTGGGGGGTCCAGGAAGGGGAACACATGTAAACCCATGGCTGATTCATGTCAATGTATGGCAAAAACTATTACAATATTGTAAAGTAATTAGCCCCCAACTAAAATAAATAAATTTATATAAAAAAAAAGTGTATAAAGAACTCTTACAACTCCACAACAAAAAGACAAAAGACTGTAAAAAAACGGACAAAGGATTTGAAAAGACATTATTCCAAAGAACATACACAAATGCCCATAAGCCCTGAAAAGTTACAATGCTCAGTTACTATTAGTTACCAGAGAATGCAAATCAAAACCACAATGAGTACTACTTCACACCCACTAGGATGATTAGAATCAAAAGTCAGATAATAACTAGTGCTAATGAGGATGTGAAGAGGTTGAATTCCTCTTAATTGCTGGGGGAAGTTTAGAATGTAACAGCCACATTTCCACTTTGGAAAATAATTTGCTTAGAAAATTAAACACTGAGTTACCATATGAGCCTGCAATTCCACTCCTAGGTCCATACCCAACAGAAAAAGTGGATGGAAACTTCCCAAATGTCCATCAGCTGATGAATAGATGAATAAGATATGGTGTATCTATGTGCACGTGGGCTAAGTCACTTTAATCATGTCCAACTCCTTGTGACCCTATGGACTATAGCCTGCCAGAGTCCTCTGTCCATGGGATTCTCCAGGCAAGAGTACTGGAGTGGGTTGCCCTGCCCCCCTCCATGGTGTATCCACTTGTGTATGTGCTTAGTCGCTCGGTCGTGTCTAACTCTTTGTGACCCAGTGGACTGCAACCTGCCAGGTACCTCTGTCCATGCGTATTCTCCAGGCAAAAATACTGGAGTGGGTTGCCATGCCCTCCTCCAGGGGATCTTCCCACCCCGGAGATCGAACCCAGGTCTCCCACATTGCAGGTGGATTCTTTTCCATCTGAGCTACCAGGGAAGACCCTGGTATGTCCATACCACATGCTAAATTTGGCAATAAAAAGGAATGCAGTATTGATACGTTACAACATGGATGAACTTTGAAAACATGATGCTAAGTGAAAGAAGTTGGTCACCAAAGACCGTACATTCCATGGTTTCATTTATGTGAAATGCCCAGAATAGGCAAATTCACAGAGAGGGAAAGTAGATTAGTGTGCAGGAGGAGGGAATGGAGAGGAATTGTGAATGGTTACTAGGCTTCTCCGAAGGGAGATGAAAATATCCTAAAATTAAACTGTGGTGGTGGTAGCACAACCCTGTGAATTTACTAAGACCTTAGAATTGTTCATTTTAAATGGGTGAATTGTAGGGTATATGAATATATCAATAGAACTTCTTTAAAAAAACAACAACAACAACAACTACGGAAAACCAGGAAATGATGGTGTCTGGGCTGAGCTCTGTGGTGTGAGCAGGGAGGGAGGGAAAGTTTGGGTGGGACGCGGGAGTCACAGAGAAGCACGGAAGGACAGTGAGTGCTTTGTGAAGGAGGAGCACCTGGCGAAGGTCCCCAGGGGTAGAAGGAATTCTGCAGCCGAAGGAAGGGCAGCAGAGCTGGGATGAAGCCAGAGAGTATCCTGGGCAGGTAAGATAAGAGAGGGAACTCAAGTACCCCTCTACCTGCAGAAAATGCAACCCACTTTCAACCTCTCATTCTAGACTCTTCGCGTCTTGAGGGAATCAGACAGCAAGTGCCCTGGGCAAGAAGCCAAGTGTTTAGACTTGACTTAGTTAAATGTAAGCAACTACTGGGTGCCATAGTCACCCAGATTCCAGGATTGTGAGATAAGAGCTCCACTCTTGCCAGTTGCATTGGCAGGGGTGGGGAGGACCAGTGTGACGACAGCCTCCCCTAAAATGCACGTGCATTTGGGAATGCATGTGTGCTCATGAACATACACAGCTGCACACACTCACGAACATGTGCACATACACCCACACTTACACACAGACATGCATCACAGAATATAGTAGCACAAACCCACACTCACATGTGCACACGCATATATTGCACACACACACACACAAACTCACAAGCGTGCATATATATGCATAAGCGCACACACTCTCACACATGCCCCACACACATACACACAGGCAGGCACACATGAGTCCACATGTACATGCACACACTCTCACACACACATCCAGAATGGGGCACAAGATCTCTTTTGCTGCCTCTGAGAGCTCCATAGGGCGCCTGTGAGCTCTAGCTTTCTGAGTGGCAAGCCCATTCCTCATCCACACGGCTTCCCCTTCTATCACTCTTCCCTGGCTCTGATCCACTTGTGTCAACAAAATGTGTCTTTTGCTAACAGTGATGACATTCTGCATTTTCTTCTAGGGGTTACTGCAGGCTACTGAGTGATTCGTACACAAACAAGCATTCCTTTCTCATGAGATTTATCTCATTTCCTTTCTCCCAATTTGTTGTCTTTCCTATAAATCCATGAGCTGACTAACTTCTGAGTGCATTTCCTTCCCCTCTGTCATCTCAAGTCTAATCTGATGGCCAGGCCTTCTCTGCAGGGACTTCTACTCTGATGGAACCACCTTCTTGATTCTTGGTCACAGGGTTTTTGTGAATCTGAATATCTTAACCCAGAGTATTTGAAGCCCTCCGGTTATAAGCCCAGCTCTGCTATTGGGACACATCTTTGCCTCTAGAGGTGACACCCTCCATCCTGTTTGGGGCTGGAGAGAGCCGAGCGGGACCCAGCGCAGCGTCCTCCTCTGGCAGTGCCAGAGACTTGAATGTCTTGGCAATGCTAGCAATGTAGCCATCCTTTCAAACAATGGTTTTTAACATTTGTTTGAGCATTTGTTCAGAAGAGGGATGGGGTGCGCCTGGGTGAGGAACAGAACGGGCCCTCTGTTGGAAGCCTTGGACTATTGCACCAACGAATTCAGCTTGGGCCCAAACTTGCCTATCTAACTCTTCTAGTCCATTAACACTGTTGGGGTGTGGTGACTGACCCTCCTCTTACACGAGAACATCCCGGAGAGCACCATCCCCCATCCAAGTGGTTTCTGAGAGTATTCCTTCTAAGACACCCTTAGAGTTTATGTCTTTAGGAAAGCTCCTGGTTGGGCTGTGGGCTGAGCATAGCGGGATAAGGACAGCATAGTCCAGGGACACGTGGGGGTGGCGTAGACCCACATCTGAACGAACCTGTTGTTTCTCATCTTTTGTACATCACTCCCCTCCTCCAACACCGCCAGGGGCTGCCTGACCACAGAATGAAGCCCCAGTTCCTCAGTCTGGCACCGAAGGCCCCCATGACTGGGGATACAGCAGGACATTTTGTCTTGTGTGGCTCTTCTTTAGTCCCTGGAGCTTAGACCTGTTGTCCCCAAGCTCTCCTGACTGTGTCTCCACTCACGCTGTGCCTCTGCACTGGGATCTGTTGGAGCCCGTCCACAGCTCCTTACTGGGGACGCAGCAGTGCACACGTCCCAGCAGTGAGAATCTGCATTGCTTCCCTGAAGATTTCGGAGGCTGCCAGGGCCCACTTTGCTGCCAGGATGAACAACAGGCTTGCTGAAAACCAATCTGCTCCACATGACAGTCGAGGTCAGGATCCTGGTCTATGGTGATTTTGCTGTGTCCTTAGCACCTACTCCAGGACTTGGCAAACAGTAGGTGTTCAAAAGATCTGTTAACGAATGAATGACTAAATGAATAGTCAGAGGGAGCTGGAGCCTTCTCAGGTAAGTGAGTGTCTGGGCTGGCTCATCCTGTTGGTGACCTGGTTCATTTTCCTAAAATAAGGCTCAGATTCAGCAGCCCGGTGCCCAGGTCACATGTAAATTAGTGGCAGGGGGCACTTTTCAAATGGGGGCTTTAGATCTGGAATTTCCTTTCTGGAATTTTCCCCCAGATTTCAGCTTTGTCAATCCAGGGGCCAGACGCTTGGGTTTCCAGTTGAAAAACAACAGCTGTGAATATTAAATGAGTCTCATACACCGGGAGAGTCTTCGATCGGTAGAATGTGTATAAATTTCAATAATAATGGGGATGCATTCATCAGACCTATCAATCATTACCCCCTGTGCTGCTAAGACATTTCTCAATGTCAGACACAAGCCTGGAGGACATGTTTTCTGGAATCCAGCTGCATGGCTAAAGGCCCATGGCCATCCCTGTGGGCAATCCCCTTCTCCACGCAGGCCTCAGTCTCCCCAAGGAGGAGGATTTGACGTGGAGAGCCTCGTTTTGACTGTCCAGGGCTCAGAACTCTGAGTGCCAAGATGGTACACGATGAAACATCCATTCTTTGCCTTCTGTTCATCTGCAAAATGACCTGCATGTCTAATTATGTCTCTCGTCTCCTAGAAATGCCTGCTGTGGGTCCCTTTTGCCTGGAAAATGAAGCTCCAATTCATCACAGGGAATTGGAGACGTTGCTTGGTCTGATCATCAAATCTCTTCTCACTCACCCTGTGGTCTTTCTGGGTGGGAGTCGTGTCATGCCTTGCTCATGTCTTCCACCTCTGCTCCTGCTGCCCCCTGGTCCTCACACATCTCCACCTGCCACCTGTCCTCATCTTGTTCATCCCAAGCTTCTGACAACGTGCTTGTGACACAGTAGATGCTCAAACATATATCCTCCATCTTTCTGCTTGGGAAATTGAGAAGAGCTTCAGGCTCAAGCGATTTCATGGTGGTGAACGTGGAGAATTTGGACAGGAAGACACTGTGATGACAAGAGAGAAGGAGGGCCTTTCAGGTTGTGGACACAGCAGACCAGAGTGACCAGCATATAAGATCGGGTGGAGGAGGGGGAAGCCAGGAAAGGCATCACAGGACTTGGTATTTTAGGAATCTATCCTGTTAGCACTCACAGGACTGGATGTACAATGAATGCTGAGATTTCATAGAAATACTCACTGGTCATCTATCTTGTGCCAGGCTCTTGGCCCGGCACCAAGGATGGAACTTGAAAAAATATTTAAATGATGAACTGCAGTAAAAGGCACAAGAACTGTGTGCTGAGAAGAAGGATGGGATCTAACGTTCGTTGCTCAGTTGCTCAGTCAAATCCTACTCTTTGCCACCCTATGGTGGAGAAGGCAATGGCACCCCACTCCAGTACTCTTGCCTGGAAAATCCCATGGATGGAGGAGCCTGGTAGGCTGCAGTCCATGGGGTTGCAAAGAGTTGGACACGACTGAACGACTTCACTTTCACTTTTCCCTTTCATGCATTGGAGAAGAAATGGCAACCCACTCCAGTGTTCTTGCCTGGAGAATCCCAGGGACGGGGGAGCCTAGTGGGCTGCCGTCTATGGGGTCGCACAGAGTCACACATGACTGAAGTGACTTAGCAGCAGCAGCAGCAGCCACCCTATGGACGGTAGTGCACCAGGCTCCTCTGTCCATAGAATTTTCCAGACAAGAATGAAGTGGGTTGCCATTTCTTTCTCCAGGGGATCTTTCTGACCCAAGGATTGAACCCAAGTCTCCTGCGTCTACTGCACTGGCTGGCGGATTCTTTATGACTGAGCCACCTGGGAAGCCCTCCTGGTTGTTGGCTTCTTGCCTTATGCTGGCACTGTGCACTGAATCCCCCTAGAGGTGGACTGTGTTTCTAAAGAGACCGAAAGGATATCCCACCCCACGTGCTCTTTGACCATGTGACCACAGCACTTTCCCATCACAAATGAGTGCGTATTTCTTCTCCCCTTTGAATCTGGGTGGACCATGTAACTTCTGAAAATTGGCAGTGTGTCCACTTTCCTGCTTTACAATCTTCTTGAGGGAGGGCGGTCTATGTATGACCACCAGAGACCGTGCTGTGAGGAAGCCTGAACTAGTCAGAGGCCAAGCAGAAGGGCCCCAGTGAGACAGTGATGTGAGTGGAGCCGTCTTGGAGCTTCTAGTCCAGTCCAGCCATTAGTGAGGAGTGACCTCCGAGGACACCTTGTGGACCACGATCACCCAGGCCTGAATTCCTGATGCATTGATTCTTGAATGAATAAAGTGGTTGTTTTATAAGCTTCTAAGTGTTGGAATCATTTGCTAGACTGCAGGAGAAAACCCAAACACCTCTTTCACCCTTCTTCACAGCTCCAAGAGGCAGGGGGCATTATTTCCACTTTATAAATGGGAAACCAAGGATTGGAGACCTGAAATGACTAATCCAAGGTCATATGGGGAGTCAGTGGTGAAAGCAGGATTTATTTATATGTATGTGTTAGTTGATCAGTCGTGTCCAACTCTTTGCAACCCCATGGACTGTAATCTGCCAGGCTCCTCCATCCATGGGATCTTCCAGGCAAGAATACTGGAGGGGATTGTCATTTCCTTCTCCACTTATTTCTATTATTTATTTATAAATCTTTTATAAACAATATTTTTTTCAAAGTCTTTATTGAATTTGTTACGATATTGTTTCTGTCTTATGTTTTGGTTTTTTGGGCCACGAGGTATGTGGGATCTTAGTTCCCCAACCAGGGATTGAATCCACATCACTTGCATTGGGAGGTGACGTGTTAACCACTGGACCACCAGGGGAGTCCCCAGAAGCAGGATTTAAAGGCAGGCCTCAGTGACCCAAAGACTTTGCCTGTCCCCTCGGTCATGGCACCTCAGAGGGCAGAAAATGAACACCTTTACTTCTGCAGAGGGGAGCTGGGAGGTGGGAGGGAGATTTTCCTTGTGTACTTTTACAATTTTGAATATACTACCTATTCCAAAATGAACAAATAAAGGTAATATTTTTACTGAAAAGAAAAATAACTGTGGTATGTGTGTACACTAGGCTGGGAGCAGATGAAATTAGAGGCTGCTGCTTCACAGAACAGAAGCCTTTGGACTTGGCATTGAATGGGGTGGTTTCCATCCCCAACTACGTTGCAGTCACCTCTGAGCTTCAGAGATGCCTGGTGCCTGGTCCCACCCCCGAGGTTGAGGGTTTAATTGGTCTGGGGCGTGACTTAGGCCTCAGGATTTTTGAAAGGCTCCCTAGGTGGTTCAAATGTGCAGCCCTGTTGAATGTCACAGGCTTAGATGGAGACCAGGACTCTTCTAGGCGCTGAAAGGCTGGGGAGGGAACGAGTGGGCTGTGCACGCCCGAAGTAGGTGATTTGTGTAGAAAAAAATGAAAAAGAATTGCTTTGGGGGTGTAGGCACTTAAACCAAACCAAACCAAACAAACACAGCAAAACGGAACAAAGGGAAGGCTCTCTTTCTGGTCCCTGGTGTGTGTGATCCCTGGGTCGGTTCAGAGCAATGCTCAGCCTCCATGGCCAAATTGATCAATCTCAGAAGAAATTAATTTGAAGGATGGTAACAATTAGGTTGGTTATGGAGAGAAATGGTAAGCAAAGAAAAATCCATCACAGGGAGCCTCTCCTGGTCCTGGCTTAGGTGGGATTCTCCACCAGCAGCCAGCTCAGGCATGGTCTTAGGATGCAGCTCTGTGAGCTGATAAGGAAAGATCTACAGCATGCTGGCAAAGCAAGCAATTGCAAGACAAGATGGGTAATAAAAAACTGTTATTAGACATATTTGGGTTCAACAGAAGGGACTGGGATTAGTCAATGATGGTTAACAGTTTCTTCCATGATCCACTTTTCAAGTTGAGTTCCATACATCAAGTTGAGTTTTCAAAATAACTGAGGTAAATTGTGGGTGACAACTAGGAAGAGTCTTTTATTTGTGTTGGGTCTGTGTTGGGTCTCAGCTGTGGCACGTGGGATCTTTGTTGCGTCATGCAGGGTCTTTCAATGCAGTGTGTGGACTCTCCAGTTTCAACACGTGGGCTCAATAGTTGCAGCGTATGGGCTTAGTTGCCTCCCGACATGTGGGATCTTAGTTCCCCGACCAGGGATTGAACTGAGTCCCCTGCATTGCAAGGTGGATTCTTAACCACTGGACCACCGGGGAAGTCCCAGGAAGAGTCTTTTAGAAAGGATCACATCACTAGAACTAAGACCCCCTAAAGCTTATGTCTTTAGACTTTAAAATAATCATGATGATGGTAGTGACAACAGCTGTAACGTGGATATTGTACTTCCTGTGTGCCCAGCACTGTTGGTAAGTCCCTCACATGCCTCGATTCAGGCAGGCTCTAGTTCAAATCCCTGCTTTGCCACTCACTAGCTCTATGCCCCAGCGTCTCCATTGTCCTGCTGATTAATAAGGACATTGCTTCAGCTGAGGTGACCTTGGTGAGGGGCATACTGCCTGCACACAGGACCCTCCACAATTCACTGCCAACCTAAGGGTCACTTCCTTTCACTAACCCTCATAATGTGAATTCAAAGTTTCAGCTCAGCCTATTTACCAGCTTCCTTTTTTAAAGCTCTGCTATCAGCTTTCCTAAGATTTATTCATGGTTTAGTTTCAAATTTTCTATTCTCAACCCCTTAGGAAACTCTCTGGGTCTTGAAATCATTCAGCATCAATTTTACGACTTCCTAGTATAAACTTCCAGCCCTCCATGACCCACAGAGGCCTCTGGCTGCATGTGACATTTTAAATACTAACTTTGGGGTTCTTGTCTTGAAGGGAGGAGGAATTAAGTTCAAATTGTGGCTCTTTAGAAATACATAAAACATGAGCTGGGCTTATTAATGGACAAAGTCACCTTCTCACAACCTCTACCAGGCAGGGTTGGGGCAAGCGATTGACTCCCCTCCCCTTTCCAAAATCAAGAGTAAATATTGGTTTACTCTTAACCAGTATGAGCTCAGGCCAATTCTTGTTGCAGGAAAACTGCGGTAGGTGCAATATGGAGCCATGGTGGGACCTGTGAGTTGGGGTCATCGTCCTGGAGCTTGTTGGGTAAAGGAGCACTCTGTAGGTAAGGTCGCCTTTTCTCTGGAAGAGTCCTTCAGCCAAAAGAAGAAAGCTAGAGGTGTGGGATTCCGGAAATCTGGAGAGTTCTTGCAGGCAGGGATATCCTCCTGTGTATGTGTGTCCAGTATGGTGCTGATCATGCATTTTCTGAATGTTTTTGGTTTATCCCAAATTCATGATGGACCCAATCTGATTCAGAAAGTTCTCCCAGAGAGGATCCTCTTGAGGACACAGGTGATCCAGCTGTTTATTTTTTTAATTTTTTGGCCATGTGGCATGTGAGATGTCAGTCCCCCACCAGGGATAGAGCCCGCGCCCCCTGCATTGGAAGCGCAGAGTCTCACTCACTGGAAGGCCGAGGAAGTCCCTCATCTGACTGTTTAGAAACAAACACTGAACTTCTAGTTGGACTCCGGCTTGATATTAAAGCATAGACCTTGAGGCCAGGTTGCCTGGCTGTGCAAACTTGGGCAAGTTACTTAACCTCTCTGTGTTATCTGTAAAAATGAGAATAGAAATAATAATACACCTCCTTTAGAGAACTGTTGTGAGGATCAAATAAATTAATTTATTCAACAAGAATTAAAAGAAATGCAGCAGTATTTTAAAAATTAAGCCAATGACTAGCAAAATCTCATGCTAGGGACCCTCCCTTGAAGTGGCTTATGGCTATTGGATCTCAGTGATCTTTCAACAGGCTTCTGCTGGTGCTTAGTCATGTCTGGCTCTTTGTGACCCCATGGACTATAGCCCGCCAGGCTTCTCTGTCCATGAGATTTTTCAGGCAAGAATGCTGGAGTGAGTTGCCATTTCCTCCTCCAGGGAATTTTCCTGACCCAGGGATCGAACCTGTGTCTCTTGCATTGTGGGCAGATTCTTTACCTGCTGAGCCATCAGGGAAGCCCTTCAACAGGCTGGGGCCACATTAAATCAAATTCCCTTGCCTACAAGAATTTTTGATTTTGGTGGAAAATCTTAAGACGCCTGCCTTCCCCTCTAAGCACCATGGAGAACTTGATAGTCTTAATCTTCACTGTGTAATTCATGGGCAGAGAGCCAATGCTCCAGTTCCTAAAATGCCCTGTCCACCTGCTCATGGACACTGGAAACCCCACTCAGTGCCCCTGCCTCCCCTTCCAGCCTTGAAACACAAAGTATTCTCACGCCAGGCCAGGACCACTTGCTATGAGTTCTCACACAGCCTTATTTTTCTGCTCTTTTATCCTCATCCCACTTGTATTCACTTCCTCATTTTTTGCTTTCTCTCTTAGGCTGTGTGTGGCAAATTTATGTGTCAACCTGACTGGACTACAGGATGCCCAGACGCTTGGTCAAACGTTACCCTGGGTGTGTCTGTGAGGGTGTTTCTGGGTGAGTGGAATATCTGAACTGGTAGTCAGGGAAGAGCTGTTTGTCTTCCCTAGCGGGCATGGGCCTCAGGCAGTCTGTGAAAGGACTGAACAGAACAGAAACTCTGACCCTCCTCCAGTGAGGGGGTCCTCCTCCTGTCCAAAAGCTTGAGCTGGGACATTTTTTTCCCTTGCCTTTAGCTTTCAGAAAGAAACTTATGCCACGGGCTCCCCTGGGTCTCTGGCTTGCCTATCTACAGATACTGGGACTTCTCAGTCTCCCTAATCACATAATTATGTGAGCCCATTTCTGTAATAAATCTCCTTACAGATCTACATGTACAGATCTTCCTCGATCTGTCCCCATAAACCCATCATAAGTTGAAAATATTTTAAGTCAAAAATGCTTTTAATACACCAACTTAGGTGGCACTAGTGGTAAAGAACCAGCCTGCCAATGCAGGAGACATAAGAGACTAAAGTGACCTAGCACACAAGCACGCAACTTACCAAACACCATAGCATAGCCTAGCCCACCTTAAACATGCTCAGAACACTTAATCAATACACTGGCCAATACATTTGACCAACACAGTTGGTCAAACTCATCTAACACAAAGCCTATTTTATAATAAAGCGTCTCATGTAAAGTATTGAATACCGCATTGGAAGTGAAAAACAGAATACTTTTCTGCATCCAGACTGGCTGTAAGTTTGTGGGTTGTCTCACCTCATGATCGCGTGACTGATGGGGAGCTGTGACTGTTGCTGCCCAGTAAGAGAGGATCTTACTGCCTATCACCAGCCCAGGAAAACATCAACATTCAGAATGCAAAGTACATTTTATACTGAATGCATTTCGCTTTTGCACCGTCAAAATATTTAACTCTCATAAGTTTGGGACTGTTTGTATGTATATATACTTCGACTGGTTTTGTTTCTCTGGAGAACCCTGACTAATTCAGGCTGTAAATTTTGTGAAAACAGCTTAAAAAAAAAAATTCTCTGTGCCTCAATTTCCCCATCCTTATAGCCTAGTGCAGGGCTGGCGTTCAATCAGCATCTGTGGAAGGAAGGAATGCCTGAGTGAGAAGGGGCCCTTGTGGCAAAGCCACACCCCAAACCCTCAGCCCTTCCAAAACCCTGAGGGCAGCATTCACAGGACTTGGAAGTTGGTAACTTTGACCTTTGGATCTTTTTATTTTTTTTCTTTTGCTTTTCTTTCAGCATCCTTCTCTCTATCCTGGTGGATCTCTGGGCTCCCAGGTCTTAAATCTATTCCCTGGTTGTGATCCATTCCACATGCTAATCCACAATGATATGTGAATTATAAGCGTGCCTTCAAAGGATAAAGAGTTCATGGTGGACATAAAGCATTTCCCCTGGTGCTTGATGCAGTGGGAACTTGTCTGTTATCTGTGATTGCTGAGTGGCATGGGAATCCTGAGAACAAGGATTAGCTTCATTTTATAGAAGTGGCTGCCCAGGGTCAGAGGCTGCTGGGGTGGATCTGGGATTCCAGCCACCATCTATGGGACTCTGAGTTCCACGCTTTTCCCAGAGCTCTCATGGCAATTGGGTCATTGCTCCCACATCTTTACTTCTTTCCCTAATATAATTATACATCATCATGCCTGCATGGCTTTGTGGCAGGCTGAGGGCACTGCCCCAACCCTGACTTTGGGTTTGGCCATGTGACTTGGTTTGACCAATGGAATGTCAGCAGGTGGGGTCTGTGCAGAGATGAATGTAGATGGATGTGCTGATGTTGTCTGGCCTCTTCCGCTCCTCTGATCCACCGTGAGAAGAAAACACTCAGAACAGCTGCTGATCGAAAGAGCAGACTGATTCCAACCCAGTGCCTGCAGTAAGCGAAGCCAACCAGAAATCTGGAGTACAGCCACCAGTCAGCCTATGACATGTGAACAAGAAAAGTGAAGGCTTATTGTCATAAATAGCTGAGTTTTCAAATGGGCTGTTACGCAGCACGGGTACAGTAATTGCTGACTGATACATTTCCTTAAATGAATATCTTTAAAAATGGTTCAAGTGCAGGGGAAAAGGAGAGAACCATAATATTTGGGTACCTGGAAAAAGTGTCATGGATGTTACTAGTCTCTAGTGAAATGGCCTTTTTGCCTTGACATAGAGAAAACTTCCCAGCTTTCCCAAGTTGTCAGGATCATGTAAATATTTCTGACTTATGAAATATGTGTGGAAGTGCCAGGTGGCCCTTTCAGGCTATGGAAGAGCAGTTTCAGTGCAATTCATGGTTCTCTTGCCCTCTGCTGCAGGAATCGTGGTGGCTTCAGACTGACATGGGAACCACCAGATCAAAGCAGCCTGTATTACTGAGTCACTTCCTGGGACCACAGAGGATTTTCACGAGCAAGAAATAAACTGTGTAGTGTTAAGGCACTGAGATTTGGGAGTTGCCAGTTACTGCTTAACCCACCATCCTGACTAACACACAGAGAGAGCAAAGACTAGGGGGGCTACAGCTGCAACCTGCTCAGAACCCCAGTTCTACCTCTCCCTGGTGAGCGAGCAAGTCCCTGTGGCCAGCCTGCTCCAAGGCCCAGAACAGCCCCACCCCTCTTTTTCAGTTTGCTCAAGGGCCACATGGGGGTCCACTGACCTGCCTAGGACCATGAAATGGGGGCCCCTGGCCTGCAGCCAACCCTCAGGTGGTGTGAATATATTCCGCGGGGACTCATCCTGGCAAGGACAGAGCTGGTGCTGCAAGCAGGGGCTCTGGGTGTTGAGGGTGTGACTTCATTGGTTTTCATGAGGTCTCTTTATGCAGGGAGCTGGGGGACTGTGGGCTCACTGCAACACTTGACAAACCTGTGAATATGTATTGGGAGTCATTCACTGCCTGGCCTTTGCATGAAATCTGCATTACAAAGCCAAGTCCAAAGAACAGGGCATTTTTGTGGCCAGGGTCTGGCTTGCACCACCCCGCCTGCAGCCTGTTTCCTCAGTTGGGGTGCACAGTTGTCTCTGCCCTGCTGACTCTTGGGCAATGCTACAGACTGACAGAAAGGGTAAACTTGAGGGTACTCTGTACACTGTAACATACCAGGGGCTGGATCCTCAGAAATGAACACAGCATAGATCCTGCTCTCTCGCTGCTAGGAAGCTCATTAAAGAAAGAGATGACCCACCACCTAAGGCAGGAGAATGAACTTCGGGATGCAGAAGGATGGAGAACTGTCTGCAGGGGCATCAGGGAGGACTTTCTGGAGGAAGGGAAGTTGTAATGGATTCTGAGGGGCCGATCGAATATGGAGAGGAAGACTGGGGACAGTGTGAGATAACATGTATGTGCACCAGTGTGCACAGGAAATGCTGGAGAGGTGCATGTTCTGGCCTCTGCTTCTGGGATGACTGCAGGAGTTAAGAGCAGGGGCCCTGGGCAGACCAACTTGGGCTTAAGTCTTAGCACCATCATGACCTCTTGCTCTGTGGCTTTGACAAGTCACTTCACTTCTCTCAAATCTGGTGTTGTTGTTGTTCAGTTGCTCAGCCTTGTCCGACTCTTTGCGACCCCATGGACTACAGCACGCCAGGCTTCCCTGTCCACTATCTCCCAGAACTTGTTCAAGCTCATGTCCATTGAGTTGGTGATGCCGTCCATCTCATCCTCTATCATCTCCCTCTCTTCCCACCTTCAATCTTTCCCAGCATCGGGGTCTTTTCTAATGAGTCTGTTCTTTGCGTCAGGTGGCCAAAGGATTGGAGCTTCAGCTTCAGCATCAGTCCTTCTAATGAATATTCAGGATTGATTTCCTTTAGGAATGTCCGGTTTGATCTCCTTGCAGTCCAAAGGACTCTCAGGAGTCTTCTCCAATATTACAGTTCAAAAGCATCAGTTCTTCAATTCTCAGCCTTCATTATGGTCTAACTCTCACATCCATACATGACTACTGGAAAAACCATAGCTTTGACAATATGGACTTTTGTCGGCAAAGTAATATGTCTGCTTTTTAATATGCTGTCTAGGTTTGTCACAGCTTTTCTTCCAAGGAGCAAGCATCTTTTAATTTCATGGCTGCAGTCACCATCTGCAGTGATTTTGAAGCCCAAGAAAATAAAGTCTGTCATTGTTTCCATTGTTTTCCCATTTATTTGCTGTGAAGCAATGGGACCTGATGCCATGACCTTTTTGAATGTTGAGTTTTAAGCCAGCTTGTTCACTCTCTTCTTTCACTTTCATCAAGAGGCTCTTTAGTTCTTCTTAGCTTTCTGCCATAAGGGTGGTGTCATCTGCATATCGAGGTTATTGATATTTTTCCTGGCAATCATTCCAGCTTGTGTTTCATCCAGCCTGGCATTTCTCATGGTCTACTTTGCATTTAAGTTAAATAAGCAGGATGACAATATACAGCCTTGGTGTACTCTTTTCCCAATTTTGGGGGGTAATAATGCCTACCTTGGTTTTTCCAGTAGTCATGTATGCATGTGAGAGTTGGACTATAAAGAAAGCTGAGCACAGAAGAATTGATGCTTTGAACTGTGGTGTTGGAGAAGCCTCTTGAGAGTCCCTTGGACTGCAAGGAGATTCAATCAGTCCATCTTAAAGAAAATCAGTCCTGAATATTCACTGGAAGGACTGATGCTGAAGCTGAAACTCCAATTCTTTGGCCACCTGATGCGAAGAGCCAACTCATTGGAAAAGACCCTGATGCTGGGAAGGATTGAGGGCAGGAGGAGAAGGGGACGACAGAGGATGAGATGGTTGGATGGCATCACCCACTCAATGGGCATGAGTTTGAGTAAACTCCTGGAGTTGGCGATGGACAAGGAGGCCTGGTGTGCTGCAGTCCATGGGGTCGTAAAGAGTTGGACACGACTGAGAGACTGAACTGAACTAAATACCTACCTTAAAGGATAAAACCGTGTGCAGGGGGCAAGTCCTTAGTACTTTGTCATGTGGTTCAACCCAGGAAGGGTAGCTAATGGCAGTGGCCTGGTCCAGTAGGCTTGCCTGACCCAGGAGAGAAGGAGCTGGTCTGTCATTTGACAGTAGCCTCCTGGAGTAGCTGATAAACTCTATGTTGAGCCCCAGAAAGATCATGGCTTCTAGGATCAGAGATTTCTGCATTTGGGTCTCAGCTCTGCCACTTCCCACTTGCGTGACATTGTTCTGAAACCTCTCAGAACCTGTGTTTTCTCATCTGTCAATGAGCTGTGTTAATATCTTGGCTGCAAGGACTAGATACCTCCGTTCCATCTCGAGAAAAAGAGGTTTAATGTGAGGATATGCATGGACCCGGAGGGCACTGGAATTTGAAGGAGCTCCAGGAATGAGCCTCTTCGGCCCGCCGTGTCACAGATATCCAGCCTATGGATGGGCCTCCGTGGCCGCGTGCCTGTCTGCACCAGGTACAACCAGTCACTGGTGGCCCCGCACAAAAGAACACTGTGTCTGTCCCAGTAGGGAGGTGCAGAGGGGAACCTTGGCTTTGGGGATGAGGCAGCCTCTATGCAGGAGGAGATACTCTCTCCCTCCACAAATGGTCTTGAGGATCCAGCAACCATTATTTGTAACTTGATCAGCCCAGAGGCTGACCATGTAAGGGTTGGGAGGGTTTAAGCAGTTCAGCACCCAAGGACGGAGTGGACCCTGAATAGACTCGGTGTAACCGAGAGACACAAGATCAGCACTCCTGGCAGAAAGGACACATGGGACCTGCCGGAAGCAGAACCTAGGGGAGGAGGGGGGGCAAAGGTGGATGTGCGGACAGGTGGCTGGAAGCAGCGTTCATTTCAGGTGAGCGAGTGCCACCAGACCCAGTGATGAGAGGTCTGGATTTTAATCCCAGCTGTGCCAGAGACTTGCTGTGTGGACTTGGCTCAGTCACTTAACTTCTCTGTACCTCATAGTCCCCCAGGTTGTAAAGCAGATATAACGATGCGTGCCTACCTCCTCCACCCCCACCTCCCCCCCGCCATGGCTATTACTCACCACGTACACTGAACGTTCATGTCACATTTCCCTGCCTGAAACCAGAAGGCTGGTAGGATCTTTCAGAAGAACAAGTTAGACATAGTTACCAAGAGACTTAGAAGGGCTTCGCTGCTGGCTCAGTGGTAAGAATCTGCCTGCTGATGCAGAAGACATGGGTTCAATCCCTGATCCGGGAAGATCCCACATGCTGCGGAACAACTTAGCCCATGTACCACAGCTACTGAGCCTGTGCTCTTGAACCTGGGGGCTGCAACTGCTGAATCCACGTGCTGCAATTACTGAGGCCCGCGCACCCTAGAGCCCGTGCTCCACAACAAAAGACGCCACTGCAATGAGAACCATGCACCACAATTAGATAGTGGCCCTTGCTTTCCACAACTAGACACAAGCCTGCACAGCAATGAAGACCCAGCACAGCCAAAAATAAAACTGTTGTTGTTGTTCAGTTGCATAGCCACATTCGACTTTTTGCAACCCCATGAACTGCAGCACGCCAGGCTTCCCTGTCCTTCACCATCTTCTGGAGTTTGCTCAGACTCATGTCCATTGAGCCAGGGATGCCACCCAACCATCTCATCCTCTGTCTTCCCCTTCTCCTCCTGCCTTCAATCTTTCCCAGCATCAGGGTCTTTTCTATTGAGTTGGCTCTTTGCATCAGGTGGCCAAAGGATTGGAGCTTCAGCTTCAGCATCAGTCCTTCTAATGGATATTCAGGATTGATTTCCTTTAGGATGGACTGGTTTGATCTCCTTGCAGTGCAAGGGACTCTCAAGAGTCTTCTCCAATATTACAGTTCAAAAGCATTAATTCTTTGATATTCAGCCTTTGTTATGGTCCAACTCTCACATCCATACTTGACTATTGGAAAAACCATAGTTTTGACTACTTATTTATAAAAATAAAATAATAAAGTTATACACATACACATACACACACACACACACACATGTATATGACTTAGAAAGGCAGGTGTGTAGGGTGTAGATAAGACTCCAGAGTTTGGAGTCAGACACCTCCACACTCAAAGCCCTTCTCTGATACTTACCTGTGGCCTGAACTGGTTACATCAACTCTCTGACTACCAGTCATATTCCTCTCATAATGTTCTTCTGCCAATGACTGCCTTGCAGAATTGTTGTGAAGTTTAAAAGACGTGATACAGAGTACATGTCTGGCTTATAGTAAGCACTTAATAACTGTGAATACTATTATTATTGTTGTTGTTGGTAATACAACAAGGTGAAGACCACTTGAGCATCTTAGCAACCGGTACCAAAACCCTCTTAGGGAGGGGACTGTCTTTGTTTGGGAAAATGTCCTGCGAGGTCCTGTCATGGAGGAGGGGACCCTGTGGGTGTGGACTCAGCAGAAGATGGGGCAGCTGCTCTGTCGGAGGCATGAGAAGGCATCTGTGGTGAGGAGTTCACGGAAGGTGAGTGCAACCCACCGTGGGGGTGCCTGGACCCATGGTCCCGATGGGGAGGCCCCAAGCTCCACTTTTATATGCTCACCGGCCCTCCACACAGGTGCCTCCTCTGTCCCCGAACTTCCTGGACTTATGAAACTCTACTGTGCTATGGGAGGAGAATCAGACAGAAGTGGGGGCTGGAGCTCTGTGTGGAAACTGGGGATAGGCTTTCACAACCCAGGTAAGTGATGAAGATCAGCAGAGGCAGCATGGACGCCCCAGAACTCGGTAGAATCTTCAGCTGGCTCTGGGCTTGCACGGCTCCTTCCTTCTACCCCCTTAGAGGATGAAGCCAAGTTTACCCTGAGAGTAAGGGGGATGCAGCTGATAAGCGTTCTATTGGTGTATCTGTGTCAATGGCAGTAATACGTACATTATTGAACCTTGAATGGGCCAAGTCCAGAGCTAAGAACTCTACATACACATATGTTCTTCTGAATCCTCACAACCACCCTCCAGGAAACCAAAGTTCAGAGTTCAAGTGACTTGTCCAAGTCAGAGAGCTTGTCAGTGAAGGGAGCAGGCTTAAGCATTGGCAGAATAATTCCAGAGCGGGTACTTTCAGTCACTACACTGCCTGGAGCTGGCTCTGTGAATGGACAGTAAATGCTCCAAAAATAGAAAGGCAGAAACAGACACGAGGGTGTGACTGTGTCCATGTCTACATAGGCAGACCTTTGAAATGCTGCAGGTTTGTTTCCAGAACATTGCAATAAAGAGAATATGGCAATAAAGCGAGTCATATGAATTAATTTTGGCTTCTCAGGACAAACAAATTTATGTTTACTCTATACTCTGGTCTAATAAATGTGCAATAGCATTATATGTAAAGAAACAGTGTACATAACTTAATTTAAAAGTATTGCTGTGGAAAAATGGCACCAACAGATTTGCTTGACACAGAGTTGCCACAAACCTTCAGTTTGTAAAAAATGCAAAATCTGCAAAGCACAATAAAGCAAAGTGCAATAAAGCAAGGTATGCCTGTATACATTTTTTATATGACAGCTGTCATTTCCATGGGCAAAGAGAGAAGACTGATATATGTAACTGAATAAAACTTTACAAATTCCATAAGATAAGAATACTTAATGCAAATTTGAAAGTCTGACAATAGAATGACCAAAATATTTGTAATATATGGCAAAGAGCAAAAAGCCCTTGTAGATTAGTAAGAATGAAGATGAAAGGGTAAGGGATGTGAAAAGGCAGTCCAAAAAATGTAAGTGGCCAATAAAGGTACAAAAATATTCACCTTTTCTAATAATAAAATACATTCAGGCTAAAATAGCCTTTTCTTCTTCCACCAATAGTCCCAAATTAAACACACTCAGTATCGGTGAGGGTAGATGGAAAGGGGAGCTCCAGGCTGAGAGCAAATGACTGGTCCACCTGTTCTGGGGATAAATGAAAAACAATACATCAAAAGTCTTAAAGTCATACCTTCTCCTTTCAGCCAGCAATTCTACTACTACATCTTTATCCCAAGAAGATAATCATGGAGGGAAGCAGATATCCAAAAACAAGAATATACACTGTAGTGTGGTTATCTTTTTTTATGATGACAAAATAAATGAAAACAACCTAAATATCTAATAATAGGTAATTGGTAGTATAAATTATAGAATATTTGCACAATGGAATAAATCCTTAACACCCATTAAAATGGAGAGTGTAAATGTAGTCTTAATAACAAGGTAAGATATTTTAATTTTGTTATTTAGGTAAATAAAACATATAAGAAAATTGTGTGAAGTGTGACTCCATTTTGTAAAAACTCAAAAATCTATAAATTTGAAAAGAAAAAATCAAGAAAATGTGTACTAAAACATCAATATATCTTTCTGGGAAATGTGATTTCTGGTGATGTCAGAGTTTTTATTTGTTACTTATGATTTATTTTTTCTCTAAAATATCTCATTTGCCTCTAAAAACATATCTAGACCAATGAAAGTAATGAACAGATGATCTTGCAGGACATAGCCATAGCAGAACTTATAGAGAAATTCACAACTTTAAACAATGCTATCATTAAAAAGAGGAAAACAACTTTAAGTACTAGAAAAGGGGGGTGAAAAACAACCCAAAGGAAAATGGCAATGATAATAAAAAATAAAGATTAAAATTAAAGTTAATAAATTAGAGAATCAAAAAAAAAACCCCAGTGGAATTAATAAATAAAACAATGAATTAGCTCTTTAAAGAGATGAAGTACAAACTTCTGATAAATCTAATCAATGGAAAAAGGAGACACAATTAAAATGGAAATGGGCATAACCATCCAAATAAAAGAGATCAGCCCAGGTAGGGAAGAGTCATGATAGTCACTGAGTCGTGTCTGACTCTGCAACCCCATGGACTGTAGTCCCCCAGGCTCCTCTGTCCATGAAATTCTCCAGGCAAGAATACTGGAGTGTGTAGCCATTCCCTTCTGCAGGGGATCTTCCTGACCCAAAGATCAAACCTGGGTCTCCTGCATTGCAGGCAGATTCTTTACCATCTGAGCCATCAGAGAAGCCCTTAAATCATGCAATTTTATACTCATACATTAAAGACATATTAATGAAAATGCCTCATTTTCTACAAATACATAGACGACCGTGGACATCCAAAGATGTACTTCACTTATAGGACAAAAGTCAGGCACCAAGGAAGCTCAGGCAGAATGAACCAGCTTTCCTATCCAATTGTCCTGAGAGTCAGGTCTTGATGAAATAAAAATTAATCAAATAAATAAACAGAAAGAGAAACTTCTGCCAGAAGCTTGATCAAGCATGTCAAGATTAGTCTCAAAATATTATGAAGACGCGTCAGGGTTGCTGGATGAGATGACATCATTTGACAGAGGCTGCAATTTTCTTCCAAGGCACAAACCAGCTCAGCCATTTCTGGGGCGCTGGCTCCCCCAGGGCCTCTTGGGTCATGTGTGGCCTCTTCTGCTCAGCGAGGTTTAAGACCTAAGAGCATGCTTCTAGGCAAGGCTTGTATATCCAAACATATTTAAGTTCTGGTGAAGTTCCAGCCTTTAACAGTGAGCCTTCTTCTCCTGGAAAGACCCTGAGTTGAGGACCACTGGTATTATGAGCTCCTTTATGCTTTAATGATCATGAACTTGTCCCCCAAGAAACACTGTGCCCTGAGTCTCCCAAATGTTTGCGGATTAAAGTAAAACCCGAAGGGTGTGGGA
The DNA here is from genome assembly GCF_054371585.1 of Giraffa tippelskirchi. Taxonomy (NCBI): domain Eukaryota; kingdom Metazoa; phylum Chordata; class Mammalia; order Artiodactyla; family Giraffidae; genus Giraffa; species Giraffa tippelskirchi. Next base: position 217,247,986 of record NC_137275.1, read on the forward strand.
GTTTCCGTGTACATTCTTTGCTCTGACATTTTCTAACTTAATCTGGGTCTTCTGTAAATATGAACAGATGTTCACAATCAACTGCAGAGTAAGTCTTAAAGTATGTCTTTTTAAACATCTATTTATAGGAAACTGTTGTAGACACCAAAACCCAATGATGGTGATCAGATGTTACCTAAGCATGTAGATGACTGCCCACCATACTGTATTTGCTGGGAGAGAAATGTTCATTTGTCATTAACCATTTTTACTGAACAAAGACTAGTTCCAAAATATAGAACCAGAAAGGAAATCAGAGGGAGAATATGAGTTGGGGCCTCCAGATAAAAACCCTCCCCGAAAGCTCACCTCATTCCAGGCAGCCTGAGTTAAGAATCTTGGGTCTTTTTCCCTCCTTCCATTTCAGCCCAGCCAGGAGCACCGCCTGGATCCACAGGGTATGAAACTGATAGAGGCTGTGGAGACAGGGGTCTCTGCCTACAGGTGAGAGACAGAGACCCCCTGAACTCCTCACTGTATTAATATAAATGACCATCTGGGATGGGGATGGGGCTTCACTCAGGCCCTTTGCTGGGTTCTAAGGTGTATGAGTCAGGGTTCTCCAGTAAAACAGAACCAATAGTGTGTATGCATGCATGTGTGTGTGTGTGTGTGATACAGATATAGAGAGATTGATTTTAAGTGATTGGCTTACAAGATGATGGAGGCTGCCATGTCCAAAATCTGCAGGGCAGGCTGAAAACCTTTGAACTCTACTGGCTGCCTCAGATGAAGGATTATGGGTGCTCAGGGAGGGCTCCCTGGGGGAGGTGGTGTGAATCAAAGGAATCGACAGCTAAGAGGACTGAGCATCCACCTGATGGAGGCTCTGAATGTGGAGAAGGACGTGGCTGGGCAGAGAGAACCGGGGACAGCATCATGGATGGTGCTTTGGCAGGAGCAAAGGTTTGGGGGTGAGGGTTAAGCATGCAGTGGACCAGGTACAACGGGGACAGTGAGCCACCTACGTGGAAGGACTCATGAGGACCGGGAGCCTGCTGGATGGCCGAGCTGCCATCCCCTGTCCCTCCATCCCTGCTTGTTCCTTTGCTCCAGGGGCTGGGATGCGTGATCCCTCCTTCTTGGCTCCTCCGGCTTTGGCGTTTGACACACTGACCCACATCACAGGCAACTAACTGCATGTTCTGTTCCAGCCGCCTTGGCAGGGCCTGCTGGCTTATCGGCTGCCATCACCAAGTCTTTTGCTTGGGCAAACAGACAGGAAACCACCCCAGCCAGAGCTCCGTGCTCCCTGACCTACTGAGCCTGGCTGGCCTTCTCCACTGAAGTTTCCTCAGAGCCCAGACCCTGATCTGGAGGCCCTCCCCCGTCTCTGTGTCCAGCCCAAGTGAAGCGAAAATGAAAGTGAAAGTCACTCAGTCGTGTTCAACTCTTTGAGACCCCATGGACTGTAGACCCCATGGACTTTGAGACCCCATGAACTGTATACTGGAGTGGGTACCCTATCCCTTACTCCGGAGGATCTTCCCAACCCAGGAATCGAATCTTGCCTTGCAGGCGGCTTCTTTACCAACTGAGCAATCAGGAAAGCCTCGCCCAAGGATTGAATGGTTCTGGACCCTTGCAGGCTGCCTTCACAGGGGGATCTGCCCATCCCCACCTCTGGAACTCTCATGGCTCCTGCCCTGGGGTCTGCAGACTGGGCACCGAGGTGGTGACTCCCGGAGAAGGTGGCTCATGGTGGGATGGGCAAGATTTAAAAAGGTGAAGGGAGGAAATTAAGGAAGAGAACACAGCAAAGTGAGCGAGGTGTGTGTAGGGACCAAAAGTCAGCCGCTCCTTTATTCAATCCACAAACTCTCTGGAGTAAGTACTGAGGCCAGGCTGTCCATAGGAAGGAAAGTACATCCCTTGACTCTAAGGGTTGGCAAAATAAAACTGGGGCTTCCTTGAGACACCTCTCTCCCCTTGGTTGTTCCCCAGGTGCTTGTCCACTTCTGTGTGTCCAACATGGACCTCATCGTGTGTACCTACTCCTTTGGATTCCCTGTCCCCATGAATGTCACCACAGAAACCCAACTGCTGAAGCCAAAAATTTAGGCGCTACCCTGACTTCTCTCTCCCTCACTCCTGGCATCCCACCCTTTTTGGTCTTTCCCATGGAGTTGCCCCTCTGAACAACTCCATATGTGTCCACTGTTCTTGATTTCCCTTTGCACATGTGTCCACTGCAAATACCACTCATAAATGCCAAAAGACAGAAACAATGCCAGTGCCCATCAGCAGATGAATGAATGAACAAAATGTGTCAGATCCATGTAATAGAATATTACTCATTCATGAAAAAGGAGAAGGGTACTGACCCATGCTTCAACATGGACGGGCCTTGAAAACACTGTGCTAAGTGAAGAAAGTCAGACACCAAAGGTCACATATTACACATTCCATAAATATAAAATAATGAGACAAAAGCATATTGATGGTTGCCAAGGGCAGGGGAAAGGGGAGGATGAGAGGTGACTGCAATGGGTACAGGGTTTCCCTCTGGGGTGATGAAATGTTTTGAAACTAGATGGAGGTGAAGATTGTACTATACTGTGAATTCGCTTCATGATCTAAACACTTTAAAATGGTGAAGGAACTTCCCTGGCGGTCCAGTGGTTAAGAGTTTGCCTTCCAATGCTGGGGATGCAGGTTCAATCCCTGGTGTGGAAGATAAGATCCCAAATGCCTTGAGGCCAAAAAACCAGAATATAAAACAGAAGCAATATTGTATGTAACAAATTCAATAACGACTTTAAAGGAAATGGTCCACATTAAAAAAAATCTTTAAAAAGGTGGTGAATTTTATGTTACGTGAATTTTACCTCAGTCAAAACAGGCAGGAAGTAGGGTGGGTCAGCCTGTGGTGAATGGCGATCTCCGTCTTCCCATAGTGCCTCTCACGCAGACAGGGTCCTTCCAGCCCAGGTCTTTCATTTTTCCCACAGAGCCACCATCATCTTGTTATCTCTGTCCCTTGCAGCCCTTTCCTGTGTGTGTGTGGCAGGGCAGGGGTGGGGGGATTGTCTCATATTTTGAATCCTCCATTCTCATCAGAATTTGGCTGGAACTCTCGCCCTAGGTACCAATTACTTCTGCCGGAGGTGTGTGAATATTTATGATTGCTCATATGCTTCCTGCTTACCATGTCAGCAGCACTGTTAGCATTCGTGCTGATAATAAAAACTCAATTTATAATAAAAACAAGCATTTTGTGGTGGAATTGGGTTTTAAGGATCCTATAAAGGCTTTGTGGAAGATTTATTTGAGCCTTGTAAATGTCTTGCCCCAGGGTGAGACTTCAGAGCCTTCAAACAGTTCATTTTGAAGGATTTGGTTATTAGAAAACTTTTATAGTCTCTTTAATTTAATGGGAGAAGAATAACAAACTGAATGGCTTCCAACAATAATGGATTCCTGATAACTGGAAGGTCTTCCTACCCTCAATAGGCTCAGTGGTGGGAGACCTGGGTAGCTAGGAGCTGGGAGACCTGGGTGCTGGGTTACTCAAAGGCTAAGTGATTGTAGGTAAGTCCCTTCTCCTCTCTGGGCCTCACTTTTCTCTTTTGAACTGTCTGGGGGTTGAAATTTTATGTAATGAGAACTTTTGATCCCATAACACATGCTCAGTCGTGTTCGATTCTTTGCAATCCCATGGACTATAGCCCGCCAGGCTCCTTTGTCCATGAAAGTTTTCAGGCAAGAATAGTAAAGTGAGTTGCCATTTCCCCCTCCAGGGGAACTTCCAGACCCAGGGATCGAGCCCAAGTCTCCTTGGCAGGCAGATTCTTTACTACTGCACCACCTGGGAAGCGCTTTGATCCCATAATCCCATTCTAAGGAAGGTTTCCTGAGGGGGGAAAAATTCAACAAGGGCAGAAAGTTGACTTAGAAACAATGGCTAATATTGTTCAAAAAAATAATAATAAAATAAAATTGTTTTACACAGTACCATCTATACAGACAAGAAAGCAGAAGTTAAAAAAAAACCCACCAGAAATGGAAGTACCTAATTGAATTATGGAACAATTTATGAGAGGATAATAAACTGACAATAAAAAATAGTAATTGCCATGTATAGGTCCCCTTCCTAAACCCCCAACCCAACACCACCAAGACTGATGCTCATTAAAAAGAAACAATGGTTATTGGCAGATGATGGGATTATGGCTGATTTTTTTTTCCTTCATGCTTTTTGTGTATTTTTCAAATTTTCTGTCACGAACACATATTACTTTTATAATCAGAAAAAACAAATGTCATTGAGATAGCAATTAATTTTATAAAGAATATGTGACAAAGAAGAAAATGCTTTAGTTATAATGTGAAATGAGAGGGAAATAGAACATGAATGAATATTCAGATTGCAACCGAGTTGAAATGGTAACAGATCAAATCCCTGAAAACCACGTTGCCTAATTATCAATTTGTCTAATAACCAATTTCCTGAAAATTCACCCATATGCCTGTAGGTGTTTTTATATCTATTCAATTATCATATTCTTTTTCATTTTATCATCTTTTGACATGTTAAGTATTTGTTATCTAATTGTCTAAGGGTACTTCTGATAATTTCATTTCTAAGAGTTATTTTAAACATTTGAACCATCCCTTGATTATGGGATTGTTTTTATCCTTGTGTGTGTAATTTGTTCCTTCTTAATCTACTTTTGAATAATTTAAGGACTTGTTAGGATGTTTGTTAAAAATCCTTTCTTCAAAATTTAATGTTTCAAATGCACTTTTCAATGGTAGCCAAGGCACTAAGTACAATCAATTATAAAGCCTCCTTTTGACTTGATCCTTCACTAGAATCCCATCACCAAGGTTGTGGATCAAGAAAGATATGAATGTCTTAAAAGAGAGAAATATCACCTATGAAATGCTGATGATTTAATCAGTGTAAACTGTCAAAAAGATGGAAAGGAAGAATAAGATACCCAAATGGATTTAACACAGCATCAAAAGGTGGGTGAATTCATCCTAGGGAATGGCTGTAAATAAATACATAGAACCCAAGGGAAATTGAAATAATAATACTGTGGTAAAGTGATGGAATTTTGGTGTTTTTATTGAAAACTCCTAAACCTGTTCAACACAGTAAAATCTACAAAGGCAAAAAAGTGAAAGTTAAAAAAAAACAACCCATGAATTGGAACTAACTGATAGAATTATAGAACAACATATGATAGAATAGCAAACTGCCAATAAAAATATAGTAATTTCCGTGTGTAGGTCCCTACCCCCACCCCAACTCAGTTATCACCAAAGCTGGAATCATGTGGATTAAAACAAAACAATGATTTTTCCTCTCTCCCTCCCTCTCTGAAAGAAAGCATCTCAGTATCTTGTTTCAATTTTTCTCTCAACAATATGATTTCATTGAAAAATACTAATGATGAGAACTTATGACAAGTTTTGTGTTCACTTAAGCCATTTCTTATGTGAAAGAGGTCAGTTGTTATTCATTGTCTTTGTTACTTGGACATTCTTGTTCTGCTGAGCCAGGTGATGGATACAGGTAATGTGACTTTTGGAAGGGCTGCAACAAAGCTGAATTGCCCTGCATAAGAAAGGGAAAGGGGTTAAGGGTACAGCCGTTGGGGAGCTCGAGTCCAATGCTGAGAAGATTGAGAGGGAAGGAAAGGGTCCGGGAAAGTAGCAGGCCTTCCTGGCTGATCATGACACTGGAGAAGGAATTGAGGCGGGTCTACGCGGTTTGTTAAGCTGTTAGCAGCAGAGTGCACAGCAAGCACTGTCCCTCTTTCTCCGACCACGGCATCAGCAACATCTGTTTGTCTCACAAATCCTCCGGAGTAAGTGGAATTTCTAATGATAAACCTTGAACTTTTGGGTTTCGCCTCAAGATTGGCCCAGTGCGAAAATCAGGGCTTTCCATGAAGAGCAGCCTATGTATGGATTGTGTGTGTGCTCAGTTGCTCAGTTCTGTTACGTCTATTTGGACATCTGTGTGTGAATATATCAAAAAGGAGAAAGGAGGGAAGAAATGGGGGAGAAAGGGAGAAAAGAAAGATTTTTATAAGAAAAGCTTTATACAGTCCATGCTAGTTTAAAACTGAAAGTATTCCATTTAATTATACTTGAATTTAACCACAGAGAAAGAAACAGGATGGAATTTATCAGATAAACATTTCTTCAAAAATGGCGAGATTTATTGCTAAAAATTCCTCTAAAGAGATGAAAGATATGAAAAACTTTGGTCAGAACCTTTGTTATTTTCTTTAAATTAAATCAGATAGTCTTCTGCTATTAATTTGTTTATTTGATCCCTGGTTTTTGGAATTATTTCTTTTTCTTTCTTGCCTTTGTTCTGTAAAGTTTTCTACATATTGTTCCCTCTTTTGCTCCTGCTAATTAAGAAGCATAGATTTTATTTATATTCCTTTAGTGGCAACATTTAAAAACTTAATGTGTATATTTAATATCTGATTTCTCTAATACAATCTGAAACTATTCAGTAACTATACTCATCTTTTGAGAAAGTCAAGAATGTTTGCATACTTTTTCACACTGATTTGTCAGTTTCCTTATTATTACAGTCTAGGTCCTTAGTTTCACTTCTCTGTTTAAATATAAGACATGATGTGATGATTATTATACAGTCAATAGTTAATTAAATTTGCTAACCTATTTTACCAGTTTCTAAGTTCATCATTTTCTTTGAATTCTCCTCTTTGATCCCAAACTTCTTCCTGATGCAAAAGTCAATGGGTAGTAAACAGTACATCTGGGGAAAACATTTGTATTTTACCCTTCTTCTGGAATGACAGTTTAGCGGAGTATAGAAATCTAGGGGTTGGTAGATATTTTCATCAGTGCTGTGTGACCTTTGAGCTAAGTCAGATAAAGGCAGTCTTTTAGGTGGAATCTTTTGAGCACCACCAGACAGGTTAAATGATGACAGTCCTCTGGGATCTGAAGAAGCTCCAACCCTGTTCTTCTGCCCTGGTGGCTGTCAGGCTGCTGGTGTTTACTATGACCGTAGGCCGTTGATTTTCATGGTTACTGTGAGATGGGAATAGGGCAAATTGAAATGCTACAGCACCTGCTCTTCTTAGCAGGAGTAAGATGTTTCTCTTGGAGAAATGATCCTCAGAGTGCTGCACGCCTTTAATTAACTTTCAGACTTCTGAAAAAGTTGATTTTGAAAATGTTTGTCAGTTTCCTCATTGCTTTTATGGAAAAGAAAACTTTTGGAAGCCATTACTCTGCCATTTTTCACTGATACCACTTTTTCATGCATTTTTAAAAATTTTGATTTCCAGGTTGATCTTGAATAAATCACTTTCTCTCTCCTAGCATTCCTCCCTGCCTAACAGATATGTGGCTGACTCCATCTTACCTCTTGAGACCCTTAGTTCAGAACCAGCTCTTCACATCAGCAGCCTGGGGCTCTAGTCCAGCAATAAATATTTCAGATGTCTCCACTGAGTCAGCAGCTTGACTGAGGGAGGTCCTTCTTGTAAGGCTCTGTTCTCCCCTGCTTTCCTGAGCTTGCCGTTTCATATGAAATGTAACCCTTGGAAGCTGACACAGACTTTCTCAGCTTCCTTTCAAGAGTAGAAAGTACCCCTTCACACTCCTGGTGTGGAGCAAAGAGCCTGGCTCTGGTGCCCCACCTCAGGTTGGAGGCAGTTACTTTCTCTTATATTCTAGGATCCAAATTATGCCCCATCCCCCAGTTTGTTTCCCAGCCTTGAGCCCTGGATGCTCACTATGATATATCTCCCTTCCTGCTTTTCATTTCTAGTCCATGGAGATGCCACTCTTGATTTTGAACAAGGTTATGTCTTCCACATTTTCTCTCTTGTTGTTGTTGTTCAGTCACTAAGTCATGTCCGATTCCGTGACCCCATGGACAGCAGCGCCCCAGGCTTCCCTGTCTTTCACTCTCCCTGGAATTTGCTCAAACTCACTTCCATTGAGTCGGTGATGCTATCTAACCATCTCACCCTCTGTCACCTCCTTCTCCTCCTGCCTTCAATCTTTCCCAGCATCAGGATCTTTTCTAACGAGTTGGCTCTTCATATCAGGCGGCCAAAATATTGGAGCTTCAGCTTCAGCATCAGTCCTTTCAATGAATATTCAGGATTGATTTCTTAGGATTTCCTTTAGGATTCTCACTTATATTTTACTTATTGTTGCTCTGCGTTTGGAGCAAGAAGACTGGAGGTTGTTGGAATAGATAAGGCATAAGTGAACAATGTCATCTTGACTCAACAGTGTGTAAGATCTGCCATCATTTACAATTTTAAACTATTTTCAACCTGAGAGAGTACCTATTGACTCTCTGCCTTGATATACAAGGAGATTAGCCAAAAATGATTTTAAAAAATGACAATACATACCTATGGCATGCTCGAACACTGCAGGCAGTACTCATGAGTCTGTTTCTCTGACAAAACTACTGCTGCTGCATTCAAAAACCAATATGCCAAGCATATATCTTGATTTTGTTTTCTAGGAAAACACAGAAATAAGGCACCAATCATCATAACAAGGAATTTTTCCTTTTCTTTTGTCAGGCATGTTTTATGAGAGTGAAGAAGTGGCTCTGTGGAGGATAGCAATAATTCCCAGAAAAACTATGATTCCATCCAATTATATTTGTAAGCATATGCATAAACCTGGATGAAAAAACTATAATATCCAATTGGGTAAAACTCCACTAACTAGAAGTTTAAGGAACATATTAGCCTGACCCAATTTGACTAAATTTTACCAAATGTCTATAAGGTGCAATTTGTAATCCTAGGCATTGCATGGATTACAGAAGTGAATGAATACCATTCTTGTACTCCAGGAGAGGGAGAGGGGAACTTAATAACTTGAGGGCATGCACTGTGATCTATGCTTATAGCTCTCACTGAAGTTGTTTCTGAGTTCAAGACCAAGGATCAGGTGGTGCTGATGACACCTGAATATTTGAGAAAAACTTCACCATATTGTCTAAGGCCCAATGGTGTAGAAACCATTAATGGCTTTATCTGAAATTTTCCCACTGGTTTTATGGATCAACTCAATGTTCCAGACACGGAAATATTAATAAGCAATTGACTAGGCGCATTCTAAAGGGTACAGAAATTCAATTATTTTAATGGTGCTATCTAGAGAGGCTGCAGGCAGAGTTCCAGGAAAACCTGTAAGGTTTGGGCCCTGCCAGCCTCTTTTTGTCTCTCCCCACTCTTTCTCCTCCTCAAACTTAACCCCAGACACACCCAGTTACTTTCAGGGGTTTATCTAGCTTTCATTCATGTATCTACAGTGTTCCCTCTACCCTTTCTTCTTCCAGGAAGAGCTTTCCCCACGTAACAGTGAAAGGCAGCCAGTGTTGATTAAGGTCATTCTGGCAGCATATGAAGAGACCAAATAACAGTAGTTTACAAAATGGTTAATAAGTGAAAGTGAAAGTCGCTCAGTCGTGTCCGACTCTTTGTGACCCCATGGACTGTCCATGGAATTCTCCAGGCCAGAATACTGGAGTGGGTAGCCTTTCCCTTCTCCAGAATGGTTAATAAGGGGCTCTACTTTACAAAGTTGCCTGTGGTGTTGATTCCTTCTAGATTGTTCTGCATCCTGAGGACACATCTTTTGTCCCCATGACACAAGATGACTCATTGTTGGTCACTGTTATGTGAGGAAAGGCTCCCAGGAAGAAGGGTAGGGATGAGGCCCCCTACATGGAAAGGACTGGAGAAGGAAATTGCAACCCACTCCAGTATTCTTGCCATGGACAGAGGAGCCTGGTGGGCTAATGCTCATGGGGTCACAAAGAGTCAGACATGACTGAGTGACTAAGCACACGTGGAAAGGACAGATGAGCAGGAAGGGCAGATCTCCCTGTTTTAAGGGTTTGAGCTAGAAGTTGCACACCTGACTCTCATTCATATCCCTTTAGCCAGAACTGACTGACATAGTCATACCAAGCTGCAAGAGAGGCAGGAAAGGGTCATCCTCCTTCAAGGAAGCCTCTATTATCATGAGAGAGAAAGAGAGGACTGATATTGGGGAATGATTGGCTGTGGATGAAGAAAGACCAGTAAGGGTGAATGAAGATGAAGGCTTGACTACTCCAATAAGAGTGAAGGTTACATCGAAGATGGACAAATGGCAAGAAATGTTGACAAAATGAGAAGTAGGAGCCAGGTTACATTGAACTGGAAAGTGTTCCTGTATCCATACTTTTACTCATGTAGATCTTCCCATCCAAAATGTCCTAATATTTGTTTCCTCACCTCTGGAGGCCCAATTTATGCTTGTTCTCCCCATAGAAGCCTCTACTTGCAGCCTGAATCTCAGATGTATATGGAGACCCTTCTCTCTGGGTTACTAACTGAGCTAAAATGACTTTAGTAATCTTTTATGGATGCCTATGATAGACAGATGCTTTACACACGTGTCTCATTTTCTTCCCACAATTCCCTTAGTGGACTTTTAGGGGTTCAACAAAAAACACTTCCCTCTTTCCCTTCCAAAATGAGGACCAATTGAGAAACAAGATCCAGGAGAGAGGCCAATGGATACCAATGTTAGGTTTTTACTGATAAACTGGAGAATGTGTCTTCGTCTTCATACCTCTGATCAAAGAACTTGCTAAAAATCTTCCCTGCACCGCCCCCCACCCCTTTTCAGTTTAGATCTTGGAACAGCTCACCTCGTGGTAAGTTTGGGCTTCAGAGTCACCTATTTACTCAGCACTTCTGCCTTGCACTGGTGTGGAGCAGGGAGACAATAAAAGAAACATCCTCAGTCATGCAGCCTTTTTAATAAATTAGCTCCACCCACTGAGCTGCTACTGCTAAGTCGCCTCAGTCGTGTCCGACTCTATGAGACCCCATAGACGGCAGCCCACCAGGCTCCGCCGTCCCTGGGATTCTCCAGGCAAGAATATTGGAGTGGGTTGCCATTTCTTCTCCAGTGCATGAAAGGGAAAAGTGAAAGTGAAGTCGCTCAGTCGTGTCCGACTCTTAGCGACCCCATGGACTGTAGCCTACCAGGCTCCTCCGTCCATGGGATTTTCCAGGCAAGAGTACTGGAGTGGGGTGCCAGTGCCTTCTCCACTGGAGTGGGTTAAGCAATGACAAAAATGGTGCAATGCGAAACTCCACCATTTAAAGAACCACGTGGCCTTCCCGAGAACAGGAGGCTGACGAAGATTCATTCCCAGGTCATTAACAAAGACCCACTGGGTGAGTCGGATTGCGCCACCCACTGAGAACCTAGTCCAAAGGCTGTTACTCCATAATCATTAACTCCTTCCTCCCCTGGAGAGGAAGAGGAGGGGCAAAAATATTACTCCCTTGGCATTCTGTCCATGTGGAAACATGGTGGGAGGAACAAAGGTTCTGCCATGACAATTCCTAACCGGAAAAGTTGTTTTGTCCACATTGCAGACCAGGAAGCCAGTGCTGTGAGAAATTCCACAACTTGGTAGGCCCCCCCATATGTTAGATGGCAGAGTATTTTGGAACCAACTCTAGTTCCAGACTCGGACTTTTAGTCACTAGCTCCAGCAGCTTGTAAGGTCTTTGAGGGAAGCATTACAGTAAATATCTCCACATTTCCAGCAGCGCCTAACAAGTGTTTATTAAGAGCCTCATGGCAGGGTTTAGTGTAAAGGCCTGGGGGTTCTGGCCCAGTTTGTTGCTTCTTTGTCTCATGTTCAGCCAAGATTCTTGACCAGGACAATTCTGCAGGAGCGGAAGCCGGTAATGCCACCTGGGGACCTTTTTGATTCTGGTTATTCCTTTGTTGGGTTTATAGTTTGAAGCACTTTGTGGTACTTTTTCGAAATCCACTTTCTCCCTTAAGCGTCCTACTACCCCTGAGGAAGGAAGGATAGAGTAGAAGAGATTCGCCTAAGGGGAGAGGGGGATTAAGGACCACACGGAGTCCAGGCTTGTGGCGTAGCTGGTAGCACTTCAAACAAATGTCCTTAAATATTTGGCCAACACCTATTTCAAGAGGGGAAGAGAAACCTGCTTTATATTATTAGATATTGTAAAGAAAAAGAAATTTACTTACTTATTTGTCAGTGGTCTCAACATTCTGAAAAATACCTGCCAAACATTCCAAATATTTTCCACTTTTGTGTGGCTCTTTTACTCTCCTCAGTTTTTCTTTTGTGATTTGCTAAACTGTAAAACTTTTTGGTAGGTATATTAAAGGGTTTTATATTTAGATAATGAAATGAACTGTTTGTTTCCTGAAAAAGCCCAATTATGTGGAAAAGACTTTCACAGAATTGTAGGCCACTGTGAGAATCCCAGGGACAGCGGAGCCTGGTGGGCTACCATCTATGGGGTCGCACAGAGTCGGACATGACTGAGGCAACTTAGCAGCAGCAGCAGCAGTGACCTGTCCACTGGAGACACAGCTGTGCTTAGGAGGGACATTTTATTTTTATTTTCCACTGGAGGGCGCTGTCTACTTTGGTGGAACCATGTTTCATTTCACCAATTTATTCCAGCGATCCTTTAACTTCCCTCATGGATTTCTGCCCTGGGCAGTTGCCCAGTCCTTAATCTGGCTTTTTCCGAAATCCCACAGGGCAACAGTGTCAGGGTTTAGATGAGACCCCAGTCTATCCTACTGGGATAGCTGTGCCCTCAGACTTCTCGTGGCCTGATAAAAACGCCAAGGCTCACCCTATATATATCTACAACATGCCCCCACGCTATCTGGGATTTAGTTTTCGTGATTTTACATCCTTTGACTTTGAAAAAACATAAACTAGGCATCTCTCACCTGCTTCCTGGGTCATAATTTCTAACTTCCGGCTCGGCAGCATGATTCCCCAAGTTGTTGGCATGTGGCTTTAGAGTATGGTTTCTCCAGCTCCAGAAACCAGCTGTGGACGGTTTCTCCAGCTCCAGAAACCAGCTATGGTTTCTCCCAATGTGCAAACGAATCATCTGGGCATCTCATGAAAACACAGAATCTAATTCTGCAAGTTTGGGGAATGGAGCCTAAGGTTCTGTATTTTTAACAAGCTCTAAGCAACGTCTTTGTTGACATTTCACATTTCAAATGGCATGACTTTATCTACTTGTCCCAACCAGGAGTTTTCCCACTCAGTTTTGCATACGGGGATATAGTCAGAAAAACACAAGGATGGAAGTTGATCGACGTCTCTTTAGACCTTTGCCTCTTACTTAGTTTCATAAGTTGTTTCTGTAGGGCCCCTTTCCCTGTCTGTGTTGCATCTCACCTCTTCCTTTTTCCCTAGTTGCATAACTCTGAGGCAGCGTGTTGATGCCTGTGTCTGTCACATCTGCCCTCCGAGCTGTCTTTCACTGTCATAAAAAGTAATTTATTTTCTTTGATCTCCCTTTTCATTGAGAACCTAAATCAAAGTACAACGAGTGATATGATAATGGTAATGAGAGGCCTCACATGTGCATAAAGCACTTTAAGACCCATAAGACAGTATAGGTAGAGGCCATGGGCCAGGGCATCAGAGTCTGCCTGCTTACATTCAAATCCTGCCTCTGCTACTTTCTAGCTGGGTGGCCTTGGGTGAGTTACTTAACCTCTCTGTGCTTCGATTTCCTTTTTTGCAAAATGTGGCTAATTTTGCTTCATAATGTCTTTGTGAAGATTAAATGAGATCATGTCTGTTTAGTGAGGCACTTAGAATAGGCCCAACACATAGTAGGCACTCTGTAATCAACAATGTTATAATTCCTCAGTCCTGTGGTGAAGTTAAGGAACCAGAGTCCTACTAAGGAGAAATGACTTGCATTCAAGTCCTACAGCGAGAGACTGATGGCACACAGGGACCCGGTCTGACTCTAATTCCAGTGCTCAGAGCACCCCCTCCACACTTCCACATGTGGAGTTTTACTGCAGCCAATTCACAGCCCCGAGTGTGACTGTTTTCCCAGAATCCTGCTGATCTTTTGTTCTTTCTTTCCTTCTAAATGGAGCATTTCCAGCTGGGGTGATTCATGGATCTGGGACCGCATGGCTCCCATTAACTTCGAGGAAAGTCATAAGGCAAAACCCACATCAATCAAGCCTCCAAATTACTCATCCATCCGTACAGGTGACGCACGGATTAAGATGAACAGGGGGTTGAAGCCTGTATCATACAATAACTATTTAGATTTATGAAAAACACATCAGAGCTTACACCAAGTTCCAAAGCTGAAGCTTGCTGTGTTTTCACAACAAGGTTGAACTTCAGGGATAAAAGACAGGATGTCACAATAGAGAAGTCCAAGAGGCTGGGACCCCCAGCTTCGCTACTTACTAGACTCATGATCTTGAGCAAGTCTTTTAACCCCTTAGACTCTGTTTTATTTTATTATTTATCCTTGCAACAAACTAAGGAGTTAGTTATTATCACCCTTTTACAGATGTGGAAACTGAGGCATACAGAAGCTAAGTGATGTGCCCAAAGTGACATGACTACCAAGAGAAAGAGCAAAGCTTAGGATCCTCATATTTGAGTCCAGAAGCCTAAGTCCTTGTACCACTCTCTCTCATAAATGAGAATACAGCTCTAAAAGCAGCAGGCACCGAGTAGGAGCTCAATAAGCCTTCTCTGACTCTGAATCTTGAGGACAAAACTCATGTCTTATCAACATTTTATTCTCTGTAGTATCTCTGTACCTAATAGGTTCTCAGTTAATAAGAGTTGAGTTGTATTATTTCCCCCTGGAAATGGCTCTGTTTTTATTTAATGATTTGCTTAGATGCATTTTAATATGCAGACCACAATGCTTCTTGTACAATATCTTCTGGACTGCGAGGCGCGGGCATTCATTATTTTATGAGACGCATATGTCATGCATAGCACAAGCGCTTTTCTTAAACCAACACAACATGCAAATAGAAATTTCATGTAAAATCACATTCAGACAGTCTCAAAGTAGAAACAGATGTCTGAAAAATACGAACGCCAGGCTTATTAAATATTTTATCATCAAATATTTCATACATTTCAAAAATGTCATCTGTGAAAACACAGAAATACCGCCTCAGGAGAACCAAAATATTTAATCACTTTCAAGAAATTCTTAAAAATAAGTCTTCACCTCAGAACTATTCCAGGCAGAGAACAAATTTCCAGGTGCTGCAAGCTATATTTATTATATTTTCATCAAAATCAGTAACCTAGTTGAAGGAGATACAGTAATCAGTAAGGTCATTATTAGGTAAGATAATGACTTCTGAATGAATTCTCTCATTAATCTCATTACAAAATGGTAATGGTACCTGACTAATCATGCTGGAGGGGAGAGCTGTGTTGAATCAGAGTGAAATTAGGGCTGTAATCACAGAGCTGCTCTCGCCATTTCTTCATGAAATTCTTATTCGGGGCTTGGGGACTGTCTTGAAGTACCTCTGGCCAGCTGGACTATTGATCTGAAGGCTTGGGCACCCGAGGTGGCCAGGGGGCAAGGGGAAGAGCCTTGGGCAGCAACAGTCTTGAGAACTGACCCTCTTCCTGCTTCTGTCCTCTACTTCCTGTGTGACCTTGGACAGATCACACCTGGCTCTGGGCTCCATTTCCAGTTTCCCTGACTTAGTCTTCTGCTTTCACCCTAGTCCCTTACACACATAAGGCAGATCACATCATGCCCAAGATGGTTGCCCATCTCACCTCGAGAAGGTTCCAGATCCTTCCACGGACCACACACCCTGCATGATCAGTCCCCTTTGCTTTTCTGACCCTATCTCCCACCATCCTCCCTGTCACTTGTTTCGTTCCAGTCACACTGATCTTTTTGCTGTGCCCTCTGTCTTGATCATCCCCATCCCCACTCCGTGTATCCAAATGACTCACTCACTTGTCGCTTCCCAGTCTTTGCTCCAATGTCATCCTCCCAATAATGCCTGCCCAGATCACCATTTTGAACACTGCGATCTCTCCATTGGCACACCAATCTACAGTTTCCACATCCTTATTGTCTTCCAGCGCACTCTGCAAGGTCTTAGGTTCTTGTCTGACTCCCTACTCCTCTACCCCCACTGAAACGTAAATCCCACAAGGGCTAGGATCTCTATACACTCATAGGTATGCCTAGCCACAGCAGATGTGCAATAATTGATGAGTATGGTATTTATCACATGCTTGCGGGACTCTCAGAGGGCGCGGGAGATGGATGACCAAGGATGACGAAGTGTATACTCACTGCAGTGGGGCCCCTCTGGTGGGGAGGCTGGCTTTGCTTTTCCATTTTATAGAGATCTAAGCCGCATTGAGCCCCTTTCTGTCCATGAGGACTGGCCTGGGCACGCACATGCTGGGTGGCAGTGTCTGGAGTCAGAGGAACCTCAGTAGCCAGGGGAGATGGGCCAAGATGAGAAGATGCGGAATTGACGAGAGTTGAAAGGGAGGCTCTGTCCCGAGTTCCAGCCCAGTGGAGAGGTCCAGGGTCAGGGTATTGGGGCTCTACAGGGGCAGGCATGCAAAGACCTCAGGGGTTTTAGTAGATGGGCATTCTGGATGTTTTAACAGGCTCCTCATGACTGAAGTAGGGCAGGTGGCAGTCTCACGCTAACCTCGCTGGTCAAACCACTTGGAAACAGGTCAGGGCTCTGATCTCCCTCTTTGTTCATTCTTGCGCCAGAGAAAGAATCTGGATCCTGCTGGGTGCTCATGAATGCTTAGTGAATGTATAAAGAACTCTGAATTGAGGTTTGAATATGCTTGTTTCTGTGTGTTTGGGGAGTGGGCGGCAATAGTAAACTGTCCAGTACTAACAAGGAGGCTGGAAACCATATAACTTGAGGGATAAGTTAAAAAAAATTGATGTTTAATCTAAACAGAAGGCTGGATGAAAATAAGCCCAGTCTCCATAACTGCAGGACCAGCATGTAAAAGCCGGGTTACTTTTATTTTCTGTGACTTTAGAGTAGGGATAGGAGATGACTGGCCCAAGTGCTATCAAACCCCCTCTCAAGTTCATGGCAACGTCACTGATCACAGACTGATCACCTGTAGAGCCAGACCAAGTGTCAGAATCCTTCCCAACATAGTGCCTCCAACTGTCCCCACCAACTGAATGGAGCTGACGCATGAGATAAAACATAATCGTGGGGACTTCCCTGGTGGTGCAGTAGATAAGAATCTGCCTGCCAATGCGGGGGACATGGGTTCAATTCCTGGTCCGGGAAGATTCCACATGCCTCAGAGCAAGTAAGTCCATGCACCACAACTACGGAGCCTGTGCTCTAGAGCCCAAGAGCCACAACTATGGAGCCTGTGTGCTGCAAATATTGAAGCCCGGGCGTTCTAGAGCCTGGGCTCCACAACAAGAGAAGACACCGCTGTGAGAAGCCTGAGCACCGCGATGAGTAGCGCTTGCTCGCCACAACTAGAGAAACCCAAGTAAAGGGTAAAGCAAGGAAGACCCAGCTCAGCCAAAAATACATGCTTTTTTATTTTAAAGAGAGAATTTCCTTAAAAAAAGTCATAATTGTAAAACTGTCTAGAACTTATGGATAGGCCGATGGAAAGCCCATTGATATTAAGAAAAAGTATTTTGATACCAGCAAAGGGGGATAAACATCTCTGGGGCAGTGAGGTTCTCATCACCAGTCAAGCAGAGGCTGCTTCTCTCCTCTTTCCTATGATGGTCTCCAGTGGCAAGGAAAGCATCCATGGATAGGTGGTGGATGCATTTCCAGAATCAAAAGTTCAGACCCTGAGTTCCATAGTACAGAGCACCTTTAGAGCCAAGGGCTGGAAAAAATTATAGTTATGTGATGTGACAGGTGTCAGCTATCACTACAGTGGCTATTATATTGTGATATAAATGTATCAAATCAATGTTGTACACCTTATACAGTGTTATTCATCAATTAAATCTCAATTTAAAAAAAGGTAAGGGGATTTCCCTGGTGGTTGAGAATCCACCTTGCAATGCAGGAGGTGAGGGTTCGATCCCTGGTCGGGGAACTGAGATCCCACATGCTGCAGGGCCTCAAGCCTGCACATAACAACTTCTGAGCCCACACGCTACAGCTAGAGAGAAGTCTGTGTGCTGCAACTACTGAAACCCAGGCACTCTGGGGCCAGGGTGCCACAACTGGAGAGTCCGTGGACCACAATGAAAGACCTCGCATGACACAGCCAAGATCCCCCATGTGGCAACTAAGACCTGAGGAGTCAAATATAGAAGTGAACAAATCCATTTTTTTTTTTAAGGTAAGGACAGTGACTGGTACATCAAGGATAAGAGGACACCTTGGTACAGAGGACAGTGCCCTGGAAATGCCTGATTGTTGCTCCCAGGAAGTTCTGCCATTTTCTCCTTCTGTCTAGGTCTCTACGTTAATGGTTCTAGCTGGTACTACACTCCCTGTATTTTAGCCCCAATACTATTTAATTTCCAGCTTCAGTGTTTCATCCTGTAACCCCCATGCTGTAGTCCCTCACTGTGGGCACCAGTGGTGAGCTTATACCCCAGGACTTTCAGAGTGTTCCCTTCTAGACCATGGGAACTTCTGAATCCCCTACAGTACAGCAAGGGAACTGGGTGCTCTCTCTGTCTAATCATGCCAAACCAGAATTCCTTCCAGCTACCCACAGTGGTGGAGGGTTTGCCTGTAAGGGTGTTGTCTCCCAGAGCAACAAAAGGTAAAACAGGCCTCTGTGCACTTTGCTTCATCTTTCAGCCTCTATCATATGGGACCTCTCTACCACCTATTTCTTCTCAGCCCCCATCCTGGGATTACAGGCTAAAGGAGGAGCCACAACACTCGAGTCTCTCCTTCATGTACTTCCTCCTCTCTCCTCTTCCTTCCTCCCCTTCCCCTTTCTCTAGGGTGGGTACTTATCTTATTGATGTTGTTTCTCAGTCTCCCAGTCGTGTCCAACTCTTTGTGACCCCATGAACTGCAGCACACCAGGCCTCCCTGTCCCTCACCATCTCCCGAAGTTTGCCCAAGTTCATGTCCACTGCATCAGTAATACCCATCTTATTGATACCCATCATCTTTTCCAAAATATGACTTTATGGAAAAATTCATAACTGGATACTTCCAGGCTCTGTTCTACTCCCCATGAACTTCCCATCATAGAAACACTCCATTTATTAAAGAACCATGGTGTCAAGAGAGCTTTCTGCCTGTACTCAAACCTTGAGTACCCTGGAGTTTCAATCTTTTATGAAATAGCTCTTCATTTTCCCCCTCTCTACTAAGAGTTATTATAAGCCACTGAGTGGTTCTTTGTACATAAATTTTTTATCTTGTTAAGGTTTTTTTTTTTTTCACTTGACCAAGCTCAGTTCATAAATAAAACATCAAAAAACTTGCTCCAATTCCTTCTGTAGGTTTTGTTTGTTTGTGTTTATTTCAGTATGGTTTCCCACTGGGAAGGAAGAAAACAGTGAACACGTCACTATCTGACCACGTCCTTTGCCTGTGTACAAACCTTCTGTGGTTCTCTACAGCCAACCAGAGAAAGCCCATAACTCCTGCCATGGCACCCAAGGCCTGCCGTGACTTGCCCCAGCTATCCTTTCTAGCTCAGTTCCTCTCTTCATTCTTCCAAACCCAGAAACAATTCTTATTCCAGAATATTCTCCACCTTCCAGTCTTCCTGCTTCTGCTCACCCTATGCTCTCTACTTGGGAATGCTTGGAAAAGACTTGGAGGGATTTTAATTTAACATTTTCTATATGGTTCTGAGCTGTGATCTTTAACTTTGCCTGGTTACTTTGTTAACCAGTGGTTACAGTTGCCACTTAATGAAGTTGCTTTGAAGTCAGCAGATCTGAATTTGAGTTACAGTTTGTGACACTGGTCCAGAGTTGATAGCACCATTTATTTACTCATAAAATTTAGAGGGTAATGCCTACCTGATAGGGAGGTTATGAAAATGGAATACATTACATATGTTAAAGTGCTGAGCATGGGCCTGACATATATAGTAGGACTTCAGTAATCTTGAAATCTGAGTCTTAGGCAATATTTATCTATCAAAATGCCTAAGTGTTTTTGAAATATCTGTATTTTCACCGCCTAAATTTGATAATTGTTGATATCTGGTCATATATGTTTTATCTATCTACCTATTTCTATCTATCCAGCTACCCATCATCTATCTATCTAGACCTATATAACCATCTATAACCATCTTTATTTTTTTTGGTTGAAGCACTTGAAAGAAGTTGTAGACTTAATGAGTCTTCATCCCTCATATATCTAAAGATAAGAAAATAATCTTGTATCACCAAATGCCACTTTGCACTGAAGAACATTAACAATAGTTCTATATTATCATCTAATTTCCAGTCTACATTAACATTTCCCAGTTGTCCCCAAAATGTCTTTTATAATTTTCTCCCAACCAAGAGCCAATCAAGAGTCATATATTGCATTTGAGTTTTATATCTCTTCTATCTCTTTCAATCTAAAACATCTCTCACACACCGCTTTTATTGACTTTAAGAAGTACTAGGCATCTGTCTTGTTGAATGTTTTGCATTTCGGAGTTTTCTGATTGCTTTCTTCTGGTGTACTTTGACTTTTCCCTCTATCCCTTGTGTTTTCCATCACTAGTTAGCAAAGATTATAGACTACTCTCAAATGATCAAATAGGGGCTTAATTCTTACTCTTTCATTACCAAGTTTTACAGTAAGGAGTTGGAATAATGGTCACTTTCAGTATTAGCACCTGAGGCTCTCTCTCTCTCTTTCTCTGTCTCCCTTTCTCTCTTAGTATTCACTAAAGACTCATGGATTTTTTTAAACTAATGCATTCTGTTGCAATCCATTATTTTTATTGTTGGTTTTGCTGCTTGATTTGTCCTAATTTGGTAAATGGGGGCTCCTTCAAGCCAACTTCTGTGCCTTTAAAAAAATACTTCGTCCATTTTCCCTAGCAAATATTATGAAAATTTCAAACATCTAGAAAATTTGAAAGATTTTTCTAGCAAACATCCATTACACAGCATCTACCACTTACACTTTATACTGTGTGTTTTATCACATATTTAGCCTTCTGTCTATTTTTCTATCCATCCATGAATGCATCTAGGTATGATGCAAGAATCCAAGTTTGTGTTTGCCCAAGTGATCATCTAGTTGTTCTATATCACTTATCTTAAATGGCCATATTTCTCCAAGGATTTGAGATTCATTCTTTAATAACATCAACTTTCCACTTGTGGTGAGGTTACTTCTGGTTTCTTACTCCTGTCTCATTGATGTATCTGTAAAATTGTGTGTCAATTCCACACTATTTTGATTTTAGAGGCTTTCTTATATGTTTTAACATCTAGGAGAGTTAGTTTCCTTTGCTGTTGCTCTAAGTTTTTGATGTTTTCCTGGATGATCTTGCTTGTTTCCACATGAACTTTAAAATCAAGTTGCCTAGTTTTAGGGGAAAAAAAAGTTCTAGTATTTTTACTGTGATTGGGCCATTTACATATATATATATTTATAGCTGTTATTGTTTAGCCGCTGAGTCGTGTTGAACTATTGTGACCCCATGGATTGCAGCCTGCCAAGCTCCTGTGTCCATGGGATTTCTTAGGCAAGGATACTGCATTTCCTTCTCCAGAGGATCTTCCTGACCCAGGGATTGAACCCATGTCCCCTGTATTGTTAGGCAGATTCTTTATCACCGAGCTGTGTGGGAAGCCCATATATAACCTTTGTATATATTAAGCAATATTATCCAAGAAGAGCATCTATGGGGATGATAACATTATTTTTGGAAGTGTGTTAGTCGCTCAGTTGTGTCCAACTCTTTGCAACCCTATGGATTGTAGCCCTGCCAGGCTCTGTCCATAGAAGTCTCCAGGCAAGAATAGTGGAGTGAGTTGCCATTTCCTTTTCCAGGGGATCTTCCTTATCCAGGGATATTTTTTAAGAAAAGTATCGATGGAGACAATAATATATTATTTTTATTATTTTATTATTAGTATTTAGAAAGATTTTGATTTCCTGATATTGAACCATCCTTGAATTGTAATAAAATTTGGTCTTATGTATTATTTTGAATGTGCTGTTAATAAAGTTCTAGTTTGGATTTTTGTATAGTCATTAACAAGTGACATTGACCTATAGATTTCTTCTTTGCACAATACTTATCAGGTTTAGAGATCAGTATCATTCCATTTTATGCTAAAATTCAGAAGTTTGCATACTTTTTTTTCTGTTATTTGGAACAGCTTAAATGCATTGGAATTATCTCATTTTTGAAGGAATGGCAGAAAACATTTAAAAACACCAGAACATGGAAATTTTATGGGAGTTAGTTCTTTCATAAATTTCTCTAGTTCTTATAAAAATTGATCTTTATAAGCTATCTCTATTTGTGTCAATTTTGTTGAATGGCATTTTCCCCGGAAAATTACCTTTTTCATGTAGGCTTTAAAATTGCTTTGAATACAATTGTGCCAAGAATTCTTAAAAATTTCTTCTGATTCAATAGCTGTTTCTTCCTCAGCATTATTTATTTTGTTCTTTCTGATTATTTTTATGTTTTAGTTAGCTATTTGGGTATCTGTTTATTCTCTCTGTTTTTATTTTTCATGGAGCTTAGTAACAGTTTCATTATGACCTCAGGTACTGTTATTTTTTGTGGATATTTCATGGGCATTTGAGAAGAAGGTGTATTATCTATTATCAATCAAGGTATAAATTTTGATAGATATACATAAGATATATCTTACTGATTATGTGGCTCAGAAGTTCTATTATCCATATTCATGTTTTGTCTACTTCATCTTTCTTGTAGAGAGAGAAGTGTATTATAATCTCCCTTCACTATTGATTTCTGTACATTTCAATTTGCGTCTCTTATAGTTTTTGCTTAATGAAGATTGCTATGTATTATTATGTTCAGTGATAGTCATAAGCATTACATCTTCATTTTGAACTGCATCCTGTAACATTATCAACAATTCTGCTTCATCTCACTTATTTATTTGGTCTGAATTTTACTTTGTTCAAGTAAAAAAGATCAAGTTATCAGTTTTCTTTCTACCTGTCATGATTGACCCCAATCTTTTATGTTTACCTTTCCTAAATCACTTAATTTCAAATATGTGTTTTTGTAAACCTATCTGAAGATCTTTTTATTCTAGTAGGTAAGTGCTATAGACAATGTTTGTGTCCCCATCCCAAATTCCTATGTTGAAACTTAGCTCCCAATGTGATGGCATTTGGAGGTGGGGTTTTGAGGAGATGATTAGGTCATGAGGTTGGAGCTCCCATAAATGGGATTAGTGCCCTTATGGAAGAGATCTCAGAAAGCTCCCTTGTCCCTTCTGCCATGTGAGAGAACACAGTGAGAAGACAGTCATCTATGAATCAGGAAATGGATCTTTACCAGACACTGAATCTGCCAGCAAGTTGATTTTGGACCTCCCAGCCTTCAGAACTGTGGGAAACAAATTTCTGTTGTCTGTAAGCCATCCAATCTACGCATTCGGTTATAGCAGCCCCAATAGTCTAAGACAAAAACACCTGAGATGATAAATTTTACATGTCAACTTGACTGAGCAAAAGGATGCCCAGATATCTGATAAAATATTATTTCCAGGTGTGACTATGAGGGTATTTTCAGAAGAGACTAGCATTTGAATCAGTAGACTGAGTAAAAGAGATTGCCCTCATTGATGTGGGTAGACATCTAACCAGTTGAGGGCCTGAATAGAACAAAAAGGTAAAGGAAGGGCAGATTCTCTCACTGCTTGATCTGGGACATCTTCTGTCCTTGAATATTTATGGTCCGTGTTCTTGGGCCTTTGGACTCAGACTGGGACTAACACCATTGACTCCCTTGGTTCTCAGGCCTTCAGGTTTTGACTATAACTACATCATTAACTTTCCTTGGCTTCAAGCTTACAGATGGCAGATTGTGGGAATTCTCAGCCTCCATATCACATGAGCCAATTCCTCATAATAAATATCTATCTATCCAGCCACCACATCTATTATCTATCTATCTGTCTATCTATTTATCATCTATCTTGTTGTTTAGTTGCTAAGACCTGTCTGAATCTTTTACAACCCCATGGACTGTAGCCATGAGACGGTTGGTTGGCATGAGATGGTTGGATGGCATCACTGACTTGATGGACATGAGTTTGAGCAAGCTCTGGGAGTTGGTGATGTACAGGGAAGCCTGGCGTGCTGCAGTCCATAGGGTCACAAAGAGTCGGAGATGACTGAGCGACTGAACTGACTCTTCTGTAGCCCATCAGGCTTCTTTGTCCATGAAATTTCCCAGACAAGAATGTTGGAGTGGGTTGCCATTTCTTTCTCTAGGGGATCTTGAAGACCCAGGGATCAAACCCTTGTTTCCTGCATTGTAGGCAGACTTCTTATTGCTGAGCCATCTTATCTACCGATTGTCTATCTCCTATTGGGTCTCTGGAGAATCCTGACTGGTATGAGTTATGCCTATTTACATTTATTAATATAATTTAAATTTAGTATTAGTTTTGTGACATTTCTTTTTATTTATTGTGTGCTTTTGCTGTGTATTCTATTTTCTTTACTTGAATTTTGCTTCATTTTGTGTTTGCATTTCTTTTGGTGTTTAGAAAGGTTTGTTTTTGTTTTAGTAGTTATGTTCATACTAATACTGTGTCCTCAGTCCCTCTTTATTTACTTGTGTTTACTACTATTTGATTTGTTGCCTTTAAGTGGTATTCTTTGGCTCTTACTCACTACACAGCAATAATGAACTTATTTTACTTTCTTTTTTTTCTCTCCTGTCCTTGAACAAAGCTAGAGGAGGTGATGGAATTCCAGTTGAGCTATTTCAAATCCTACAAGATGATGCTGTGAAAGTACTGCACTTAATATGCCAGCAAATTTGGAAAATGCAGCAGTGGCCACAGGACTGGAAAAGTTCAGTTTTCATTCCAATCCCCAAAAAAGGCACTGCCAAAGAATGCTCAAACTACTGCACAATTGTACTCATCTCACATGCTAGCAAAGTAATGTTCAAAATTCTCCAAGCTAGGCTTCAACTATATGTGAACCATGAACCTCCAGATGTTCAAGCTGGTTTTAGAAAAGACAGAGAAACCAGAGATCAAATTGTCAACATCTGTTGGATCATCGAAAAACCAAGAGAGTTCCAGAAAAACATCTATTTCTGCTTTATTGACTATGCCAAAGCATTTGATTGTGTGGATCACCACAAACTG
Organism: Giraffa tippelskirchi; assembly: GCF_054371585.1. Classification (NCBI taxonomy): domain Eukaryota; kingdom Metazoa; phylum Chordata; class Mammalia; order Artiodactyla; family Giraffidae; genus Giraffa; species Giraffa tippelskirchi. Next base: position 217,273,179 of record NC_137275.1, read on the forward strand.
TGGAAAATTATTCAAGACATGAGCATACCAGACCACCTGACCTGCCTCTTGAGAAACCTGTATGCAGGTCAGGAAGCAACAATTAGAACATGGAACAACAGACTGGTTCCAAATAGGAAAAGGAGTATGTCAAGGCTGTATATTGTCACCCTGCTTATTTAACTTATACGCAGGGTACATCATGAAAAATCCTGGGCTGGATGAAGCACAAGCTGGAATCAAGATTGAAGGGAGAAATATTAATAACCTCAGATATGCAGATAACACCACCCTTATGGCAGAAAGTGAAAAGGAACTAAAGAACCTCTTGATGAAAGTGAAAGAGGAGAGTGAAAAAGTTGGCTTAAAGCTCAATAATCAGAAAACTAAGATCATAGCACCTGGTCCCATAGTTTCATGGAAAATAGATGGGGAAACAATGGAAATAGTGAGAGACTTTAGTTTTTGGGCTCCAAAATTACTGCAGATGGTGATTGCAGCCATGAAATTAAAAGACGCTTGTTCCTTGGAAGAAAAGTTATGACCAACCTAGACAGCATATTAAAAATCAGAGACATTACTTTGCCAACAAAGGTCTGTCTAGTCAAGGCTATGGTTTTTCCAGTAGTCATGTATGGATATGAGAGTTGGACTATAAAGAAAGCTGAGCGCCAAAGAATTGATGCTTTTGAACTGTGGTGTTGGAGAAGACTCTTGAGAGTCCCTTGGACTGCAAGGAGATCCAACCAGTCCATCCTAAAGGAGATCAGCCCTGGGTGTTCATTGGAAGGACTGATGTTGAAGCTGAAACTCCAATACTTTGGCCACCTGATGCGAGGAACTGACTCATTTAAAAGACCTTGATGCTGGGAAAGATTGAGGGTGGGAGAAGGGGTCGACAGAGGATGAGATGGTTGGATGGCATCACCAACTCAATGGACATGAGTTTGGGTGGAATCCAGGAGTTGGTGATAGACAGGGAGGCCTGGAGTGCTGCAGTCCATGGGGTTGCAAAGAGTCAGACACGACTGAGTGACTGAACTGAACTGAACTGAACTGTCCCCTTTCTGGTTATATAATTTCAACTTTCTCAGAACATTTGATATTTACATGCTATTCTTCCACGTTTATGGAAATCTAAGTTTTAGTTATAGATCCATGGTTAAATAAATAGATGATCAAAATGAATCCTTTGACCAATATTTCTCAATCACCCCCAGGTTGTATAAAGTTATTCCTCTAGTATATTCTTCAAGAAGGACCCATGAGTATCATATTCTATAAATTTTTGCAATATTACTGTGTGTAACTATTGTTCTTAGACTTCATATTGAAGGACAGATGAAATTCCTTCTTTCCATGCTTTCATATACTTGAGTTCCTTGAATGGGTTACTCTATTAATGACTAATCTTACATTGCTGTTGAGAAATATGATGCCAAGATTATTTTTGTTTCCTTTGTCTCTATATCTGAAGGCTCAGAAGGTATTTCCTTTTACTTGAGCATCTAATATTTTCAAAGATATGACTTAGTGTTTACTGTCCTTGGTCAACTTCCTCAGGCAAAAAGGGAGCCTTTTCATTATGTAAATTCATGTCTCTTTTACTTTAGGAAGGGAGGAGCCAGGATATGACCCTGAGTGCAGTGGTAAGCATGAAAGAGTGTTCCTCAGGGGTGGGAGGTGGGCAGACCCTGACTCACATCTGAGTGATGAAAGGACCCCAGGAGAGATCTAGTCCAACCCCCACTCTGTACAGGAAGGCTTGCTGGAAGCTGCATGCCCCTGCTGACAGAAGAGCCTCTCTCCTTCACAGTCCACATTGCTCTGACTAGAGAATTCTTCTTTATAAATTACTGAGAGCTGCCTTCCTACAGCGGAGAAGGCAATGGCACCCCACTCCAGTACTCTTGCTTGGAAAATCCCATGGACGGAGGAGCCTGGTAGGCTACAGTCCATGGGATCGCTAAGAGTCGGACACGACTGAGGGACTTCACTTTCACTTTTCCCTTTCATGCATTGGAGAAGGAAATGGCAACCCACTCCAGTATTCTTGCCTGGAGAATCCCAGGGACGGCGGAGCCTGGTGGGCTGCCGTCTATGGGGTCGCACAGAGTCGGACACGACTGAAGCGACTTAGCAGCAGCAGCAGCAGCAGCCTTCCTACAGTCTCCACTTATAGTAGCTCTGCTTTTTCCTCTCATCTTACCTTTCTCTGGGCCAACATCCCCCAAGTCCCCTGACCACAACAATGCTGGGAGAGGTCCAAAATGCTGGAAGAGGCTGCTGGCCCAGCCATTATCCTAAACACCTTTCTCCTGGGGGCAGAAAACTGCTGCACGGAGCTAGTTCATGCTCCCAGGGATTTCAATGAAGTTGGTGGCCAGAGATTGCTCTCCACCCAGGACTCTGACGGATAAGCAAGTATGGCTCTAAATGTAGAGGCTTTTGTGACAACTACTGCTTCAACACAATGGACCGAATAAACTGTAGTGCCCTGTTACCAGCTCCAGTTCTGAGTTCTGCTCATCTGAACCCCTGTCTCCCACCCTTGTTTACCTGAACTCTGCGCTTATTTAGTCATCTCCAGCTCACCCCAGTTCTTGGTTGGAGACCCCAATTTGTAGCTCCTTTTTTCTTGGTCTTTCTCCTCTGGGACCCTGATCTCATGGCCTTTTCTGGGTCCCAGCCATGAGTCCTAACTTTATCTTGCAGGTCTACTCCACTGAGCCCCGCACGACACTGAATTAATAAGCAAATCTCACCAAACAGAAATATCTGCTGCCAAGCACATTTCACAAGGGAAAAGGGAATTTTCATCTATCCAAAGTGCATATATTTCAAGGGGGCCTATCACTCACTGAAATTCACAAGAGAAAGAGAGTCCCAAGAAAATCAAAGACATTTGCATTACAATCCACCTCAATGCCCAAAAATATCCCGCTGAACATGCAGAATTCTAAGGAAAAGAGTGTGTTTTGAATATTTGCAAGAAAAAAAAAAAGAAAGAATGTTCAAGGAAAGGAGGGGACTGAGGTTTAAAATCTCAGACATGCTAAAAATGGCATTTGGTAAACTTTGACCAAAGAATCACCTTTGTTCTTACAAATCTTGGAGTGGGCCCTGGTAGGCGTGACAGGAGATCCAGACATGGTACAGAGGCAAAGGCTCTGTGCTTCGAGATAGACCAAAAGATTTGAAGCTGGATGACCTTCAACCACTCAGTGACCACAGCTCTACGTCATTAAACTGGAGGAGTAACAGGTCATCCTTTAAGGATTCCATCAGTGCTGTACAAGCTAGTCTCCCAAATCTCCCTACTGATCGAGCAAAGTGAGCACGAACTTCACCCACACAGCTGTCCTCCTCAGCCTTACCTCTCCAGCGGGGGCAATGCCCACAAAGCAGAAATGCCTTTGAATTTTGTGCTTGATTTTGTGATGCTAAAAATTAAGGCAGTTTGTGTCCTACTCCATAATGTTCTGTGTTTATAATATAAAAGTGCTTAAAATGATTCCCCGCTGGAGGGAAAAAATCTAAAATCAACCACAGAAGACTTCTTATCTGGCACATTTGTTAATGGGAAGGTTGTTCTCAATAACAACCAAATTCATACATACTGGCTATTTCCTCAGTGCCAGGGATCCTGCCAAGAGCTTGCCAAATATTCTTTTTTTAACCTATATTTTGTTTTTTAAAATTAATTTTTATTGTAGTATAGTTGCTTTACAATGTTGTATTAGTTTCTGCTGTACTGCCAGGTGAATCAGCTATCCACATACATTTACCCCTTCTTTTTTGGATTCCCTTCCCATTTAGGTCACCACAGAGCATTGAGTAGAGTTCCTTTTGCTATACAGTCGGTTCTCATGTATCTATTTTATACATAGTAGTGTATATACGTCAATCCTAATCTCCCAATTTATCCCACCAAACATTCTTCTATTTGGAGAGATTAAGTAGTTTGCCCAAGGTCATACAACTAGCAAGGGGCAAAGTGGGACTCAAAAATCAAGCCTGGGTGACTCCAAACCCCAATCATGGGGAAAGTGTACATCACAACCTGAGTCCGGCAGCGCCAGGACGAGGACCTGATGTGAAGTGCGATGACACCCCTCGGGTTAGAATCCAGACTGGTTCTCTTCTGTCTTGTTGTGGTTGTTTACTCACTAAATCATGTCTGACTCTTTTGCAATCCCATGGACTGTAGCCTACTAGGCTTCTTCTGTCCATGGGATTTCCCAGGCAAGAATACTCGAGTGGGTTGCCATTTCCTTCTCCAGGGGATCTTCTGACCCAGAGACTAACTGGCAGATTTTTTTTTTTTAACCATTGAGCCACCAGGGAAGCGCCATCTCTTCAGTCTTAGAGTCACGATATTTTAATGATCCGGACTTACACGAATACATGGATTCAAGGATTCCCTTTTTAAGTTTATGTTATGAACTTCATCAGTGATTTGCAAGGGGAGAGGCTGAGAAAGTGGTTAAAGACATACCATGGTACAGTGTTCTCAGGGGGACCTTGGAAATTTCCCATCTTGCTTGTTGGCCAGGTTGCTTGCCTCATTGACCCTTGGTCATTCCCTCCTCCTCTCTCAGGGCAATGCTCAGCAGAGGACGTTCTCAGTTAAGGAATCTGGGGTTGAGAGCCTCTATTTTACCATTAACACTGTGATTTTCACTGAGTGATATCCCTCCCCACTGTCAACCTTCCTCATCTTGTTCTCAGACTTGTTTCGGGCAGCAGATGATTCCATTTTCTTTGTGTTTGCTGACTGAGAGGGACCAGCTTGAAAAACAAATGTTTCTAGATAATATTTCTCCTTCTCCTCCTCCTCCTCCTTCTCCTTCTTCTTCATCATCCCTTCCCTTTTGATCTCAAGTCTGTTTGTTTCCCCTCTATTTCTGGTAGGAAACCCTTTGTGGACATCTCAGAAAGTCCCTCTGGTGGCTGTTAGAAGTCAGTCCAGGTCCAAGCCCACTTCTGAGTCAATGTTTCCCCCACATTGCAGTAGCCAGACCTGTGGCCTGGGGACCTGAGGTGAGCAGGCATTTTCTGCCTTCTCCTTGTCCTCCTGCTCCAGCATCAGAGTGCAGGGAGGAGGGTCCAGGACCACTTCTGAATATTCCATCCTACTCTCCTTTTGGACCTGACGCCTCTGGTGTTGTGGGCAGAAAGAACCAGAGGTGAGAGAATCTTCTCCTTCCTAATTGTCTTGGTCCTTTCTTGGTTGATTGTCCTTGCTTCCTGAGTGACTGTGATGAAGGTCAATGCCTGCTGGTGGTACACCCTACAGTCTCCTGCTGCTGTTGGTGTCCACTCACCTGGAGGGCGTTCCTCTCAGGTAGGGTCCCGGCAAGATGGTAGGACCCTGGCCACCCTCCACAACATCTACCTGATCCACTGCAAATTCTGCAGCTCTTTCTTTCCACCTTACTTCTCTTCTTCCTGCTCAAATTGGATCAAAAGGAAGATGAGCAAGACTTCTGACAGAGTAAACACCAACTGGGGACATGAAATGCAGACTTCACTTTGCAGGCACCCTCAGTTTCTGTGAGTGTATCTCTCAGTGTCCTCCCTTACTACTTACCTTGGGGATGGAATAGTAGCATCCTCTTCTCACCCAAACAATGGACAGAAGAGGGCAAATCACTGTCCTTCCCATGAGTCAAGTATATATATTAATATTTCGATAATTTCCTCTCCATCCATTTTCCAAGACTGCTTAGATGAAAGTGGATTAAACCTGTCCAGCTGCCTCTTCAGCAAACACTGATTGGGGTGTCCTGCCCCAGTAATTCCTGGCTCTTTAGAATTAAGAGTGCTTAGTGTTAAATCTTCCTGCTCAGTTTATGGTCATGATCCACACCCTGTTATACATAGTTGGAGAATTTCATCTTTATCAGACAGAGTTTGCCTTTCACTATAAGAATATAAGTGACAGAAATTAATTTCTCAGGCTCCCTTGCAGCTAGGGTACAGGTGTGTTACCTAGCTTTTGATGATCAGACTCACAACACCAGACTTTGAACTAGAAGCCAGCAATATGAAGAATTAGGGACTTTGCAAAAATCCAATATGGCTACCATCAACAGTAGTCATGTGGCTGTATCCAGTTTGCAAGGGCACAATGGCGGCAGTGTGAGGTCCAGTGTCACTGGGGTCCATGGTGCAAACCATGGGGTCTGTGCAGAAGCTGTGTTGTTAACAGCTTCATGGATACTTTCTGCAAGCTGACTTGGGGTGCAGCTCTGGGCTGTATACACTCTGAGCCTTGTTCTCAGGCCTCCCTGAGATTCTGTGGGCTTACCCAACATTCTTTTAGTAAATTCCCTTTCTTAAATCTGACACCCTCCCCCACCATAGCTAAAACAAATGTATATCAGTGCAATTAAGAGGGCTTTCAAAGTTATTTCCTGTTTCATTACATACTTGTCTAAAAAAGCAGATGAATCAAACTTTGCTATTTTTGGCAAAAGTTGTCTTTAAAAAAAAATGCCTCAACAACACTGAAAAAACTGACTGGAAAATACTTCTAGGCAAAATAACATTAGTGACTGATGCAGTAACTACTGCTGCCCTCACATTTTGCAGTTGCTTTGATAAGGGATCTCTTACTTAAGCTGTGACTGCTATAGAACCAATCCCATCTTTGCCAATATATTTTTTTAATGTTTTCTGGTTCATACTATCTTGATTAATAAAAAAATAATCTCATGAAATATTGAAAATTCATTACCAGTTATTTTTCCATTCAGATATTTTATCCAGAACCATTATAAACAAAGTGACCAAAGATGAACAAGATGGCTAAATTATTAACACTTAAAATATTACCCAAAGGTAAGAGAAATAAATATTGATAATTCCTAAAAGTTTTAATGCATACCTACTCTGGGTCAGATTCTAAACTTTGTTTTTCAGTCTCTAAGTCATGTCTGACTCTTTGCAACCCCATGAACTGCAGCACACCAGGCTCTTCTGTCCTTCACTATCTCCTGGAGTTTGCTCACACTCATGTCCATTGAGTCGGTGATGCCATCTGACTATCTCATCCCTGTCACCCCCTTCTCCTCCTGCCCTCAGTCTTTCCCAGCATTAGGGTGTTTTCCAGTGAGTTGGCTCTTTACATTAGGCGGCCAAAGCATTGGAGCTTCAGCTTTGGCATCAGTCCTTCCAATGAACATTCAAGGTTGATTTCCTTTAGAATTGGCCGGTTTCATTTCCTTGCAGTCCAATGGACTCTCAAGAGTCTTCTTTAGCACCATAATCTGAAAGCATCAATTCTTTGGCCCTCAGCCTTCTTTATGGTCCAACTGTCACAGCTGTACATGACTACTGGAAAAACTATCACCTTTGTTGGCAAAGTGATGTCTCTGCTTTCTATTATGTCCTATAATACTTACAACAATCCTATGGAAGGAAAATTATCACCCTCATTTTACAGATAAAGAAACCAAGTCTGGTGAGATTAAATATCCTCAATCTTTCAACCCATTGTCCAAGTATATTTGTTATATTAACAATGTCATTCCAAAGCAGCATTCTCTGGTTTCTGTTTTGACTCCAAAAGATCTGTCTTCATCTACTGTGAGAGGTTTAGTATCTGCTCTCCAAGGGATCTAAGTTAGGTCTGTCTGCAGAGAACAAAATCCTTCCTAGGCAGCTGTAAACAGAAAGAGCTTGGTGCACAGTTAATTGGAAAATCCAAGGAAACAAACTCTAGGATGAGCCTTCAAAAACAACTGCCAAAACCACATGGCAGAACTGGACCACCAAGGGAGCTACTGCTCTTGACACCACCAGAAGCAAGTTCAGAGACTTGCTTCAGAAACATGCTACCTGGGCTACAGGTAGAAAGATGGCTCTGCTAAACTGCAAAGCTGCTCTAGACCTATCTCACCTCTACTCAAATCTGTACCAGCAAAGAATGGATCCCTGGCACCTGCTCCTCTCCACATGTAACGTGGTTCCTAATCAAGTCTAGGATCATACAAGATGGACAAGATCAGTATGACTATTTTTTTCTTTTGCTTTATGCTCCAATATGGCTTGCCCTGAGACTATTACTGATCTTGTCTTTGTCAAACATTTTGGGATTTTGTTTATTGTAATTTTTTATTTTAATATTGAGTTTTTAAAAAATTATTAAAATAGTATTTGCTTTCATTACTGAGTACTTTGGTGCCCCTTTAAACAGGGGGCCCAAGGTGAGTATCCAAAGTACTAGCACTGATAAAATATGTCTAATTAGCAAAATTTAAGTCACATTCAGAATCTTGCTACAAAGGAGTCTCGGAAACACAGTGTTTAGCTTTCTGGACTCTATAATATGGGAAAGTCAGCTAGAAGGAGGTTGCTGAACAGGTATTAGAGAAACCAGTACCCAATATCAGCCACATGTGGAAACTGAATTTGACCGTAGCTTGTGGAGGAAGCTACAAATCATTTGCTTCCTGTGCTTTTAATATTACATTTCATGCTGCCCAAGTCTTCCCCTCACTCTTTCTCACTTTCTATATGTGTGTGCACTCATTTTCATTAAAAGTGTCCTCACTTTATTTTTAAACTTCACTGGATGAAAGAAGGTTACTTGCAGCTGTGTTTTTGTTTTGTTCTCCCTCACACCAGAGATACCAAAGTTTTGGTTCTTTCATAACTCCACAATAAAAAGTTATATTTAAGAAATAAGCAAATAGATACTTTTATGTGTTTCTCCTAGATTGGAAAGGAATGTTAATTGGCACTTCCCTGGTTATGGTAGTAGGATCACTAGCATTTCTGAAGGACAATCCAATGCCATCTAAACTCTGGTCAGCTTATTCTAAATTTCCCTCCTTACAGTTTATATTTTCCTTGTTTTTTACATTATACATCAAACCTTTTGCTTTTATCTCAGGATCCACATTCCCTGTTGAAAATACAATTTAATATTTTTTGCACTTTGAAAAGGTAAATAAAAGTGCTACTAAAACTATAAAACCTAGACTTTGGGGCATTTTGTGTTATAAGGAAATTCACTGCAGCTTGAAATAGAATCACTAGTTCAACTTTTCATACATTTCATTCAGTAAACAAGTGATGTATTGTGTTCTTTAAAAATGTGTTCTTAAGAGAGTTAAACTCCCAGTAATTTTTAAAATGTCAAACTTGCTTTAACAAAGATGAAATTTGAAATATTCTGGAAGAAAAATAAGTGTTTAACTTAATAATTCAGCAAGGGGAAGGTTTTTCTAAAATTAACACATCAAGAGTCATAAAAATTTTTTTAATTCAACAAAATAAAAATTTTAAATTGCTGCATGGAAAAACTGTAAAGGAAGTCAGAAAACAAACAACAACATCAAAAATTTTACAACACATATAACAGACAATAGGCTAATTTCCTTACTGTTTAAAAAGTTTCTACAAAGAAAGAAAATGACTATCCACCCAATAGAAATGTGGACAAAAGAGATATAGGGACAACTTAGAAATGCAGCTATTTTATTTTTCAGTCCTAGAATCTCATTTGATTCTTTTCTTTTTAGTATGAAGATATGAAAAATATGAAAGAGCATATAAGTTAATATATATTGAAGTTCTATAGGAAAGAAGGGGAAGAATATTCACAGTATATTGTTTAAAACAACAGCTGAGAATTTCCTGGAATTGACCAAATAGCTGTTCTTCATGGTCAGGAAGTACAACTAATCCCATGCAGGACAAATGAAAACGAAATTACACTTTGACCCAGAAACTTGAAAGTGCAAACACCAAAACCATATATTTTTAAAGAAGTCAGAGGAAAAATACACAATATTCCCAAGGAATATTAAGTAGACTAACTATTGGCTCTCAAAAACAATAACAGAAACTAGGAAACAGCGGAATAATATCTTTTACATCAATTCAAAGCTAGAGGAGGTGATGGAATTCCAGCTGAGCTATTTCAAATCCTAAAAGATGATGCTGTGAAAGTGCCGCGCTCAATATGTCAGCAAATTTGGAAAACTCAGCAGTGGCCACAGGACTGAAAAAGGTCAGTTTTCATTCCAATCCCCCCAAAAAAGGCAATGCGAAAGAATGTTCAAACTACCGCACAATTGCACTGATCTCACACGCTATAAAGTAATGCTCAAAATTCTCCTAGCCAGGCTTCAGTAACACGTGAACCGTGAACTTCCAGATGTTCAAGCTGGTTTTAGAAAAGGCAGAGGAACCAGAAATCAAATTGCCAACATCTGTTGGATCATCAAAAAAGCAAGAGAGTTCCAGAAAAACATCTATTTCTGCTTTATTGACTATGCCAAAGCCTTTGACTGTGTGGATCACAATAAACTGTGGAAAATTCTGAAAGAGATGGGAATACCAGATCACCTGACCTGCCTCTTGAGAAACCTGTATGCAAGTCAGGAAGCAACAGTTAGAACTGTACATGAAACAACAGACTGGTTCCAAATAGGAAAAGGAGTATGTCAAGGCTGTATATTGTCACCCTGCTTACTTAACTTATATGCAGAGTACATCTTGAGAAACGCTGGGCTGGAAGAAACACAAGCTGGAATCAAGATTGCCGGGAGAAATATCAATAACCTCAGATATGCGGATGACACCACCCTTATGGCAGAAAGTGAAAAGGAACTAAAAAACCTCTTGATGAAAGTGAAAGAGGAGAGTGAAAAAATTGGCTTAAAGCTCAACATTCAGCAAACTAAGATCATGGCATCTGGTCCCATCACTTCATGGCAAATAGATGGGGAAACAGTGGAAACAGCAGCTGACTTTATTTTTCTGGGCTCCAAATCACTGCAGATGGTGACTGCAGCCATGAAATTAAAAGACGCTTGTTCCTTGGAAGAAAAGTTATGACCAACCTAGACAGCATATTAAAAATAGAGACATTACTTTGCCAACAAAGGTCCGTCTAGTCAAGGCTATGGTTTTTCCAGTAGTCACGTATGGATGTGAAAATTGGACTATAAAGAAATCTGAGCACTGAAGAATTGATACTTTTGAGCTGTAGTGTTGGAGAAGACTCTTGAGAGTCACTTGTACTGCAAGGATATCAAACCAGTCCATCCTAAAGGAAATCAGTCCTGGATATCATTGGAAGGACTGATGCTGAAGCTAAAGCTCCAATACTTTGGCCACCTGACATGAAGAGCTGATTTATTAGAAAAGACCCTGATGCTGGGAAAGATTGAAGATAGGAGAAGAGGATGACAGAAGATGAGATGGTTGGATGGCATCACTGACTCAATGGGCATGAGTCTGAGCAAACTCTGGGAGGTAGTGAAGGACAGGGAAGTGTGTTGTGCTGCAGTCCATGGGGGTCACAGAGTCAGACATGACTGAGTGACTGAACAACAACAACAACATATCAATTCATAATTACATTGTTGGTGAAACTATGGGACAAGAATAGGGATGAAATTAAGATATTTGACACTGAGTTTGCCACAAATAGGACTTCACTACAGGAAGTTAAAGGATGTAGTTCAGGTGAGAGAATGACCCCAGAAAGAAGGCTTAATATGTAGGAAGAATTTGGTAGATATGTGAATAAATTGTTTTTTAAAATTGCCTGTACACATAAACAACAATAAAAATGCCTAATTTGAAGGGTAGAGCTACAAGTTAGACATTAAAATATTGCACAGCAATGACATGTAATATGTGGGAGATTCTTGGTTCTTTGAGGGAGAACACTGGACATCTATTGAATTTATCTATGAAATGAAATGAAAACATTTATTGAACATCTATTGAGCATTTTTAGATTTTATATCAGGAATATCTGTTAATATCTTAAGGATGACTGATGCAAGAATAGTGCACACAAGTTTAATCATTAGACGGAAAATGGAACAAAAAGATGCCTATCTCTTGTTTTTAAATGTTAAAAGGAAAATGAAAGAAGTGTGTAAGAAGGAAAAATAAGGGAAAACATAGGAAGCCAAGTAAACCAAAATGAACTGAAACACAAGAGTCAGAGATTGTCATACAAAATTTTAAAAATTGGGCACTATACTCTGTATTAAACATATCTGAACTTAAGGTTGCAGTAATGTTGAAGCTAAAGAGATGAAGAAATATATACTGGGTAAATACTAACCAATAGAAAGCTGGAGAGACTGTACTAAATCAAACAAGACAGATTTTTAAGAAAAAGAGAATTATTATGATCAAATTGAAGATGAAAACACAACCCCAGGAAGTTAAATTCATAAGAAAAACAAAATATTCTAGATATTTACTCACTATATTCAGCTACCCCAGGGACTTTGCTGGCTGTCCAGTGGTTAAGACTCTGTGCTTCCAATGGAGGGAGCACTAAGATCCCGCACACTGTGTGGCAAAAAACCCAACAACCTTCCTTAATTATTCCCTTTGAATGTGTCATCTGTCCTTTCAAGACGTCCCGGTACACTAAGTACTGGCAAAAAGATGTAACCGCAGGAACCCATCCATACCCTGCTGCAAGAATGTGAGGTGGTGAGACCCTTCAGAAAACACCTGAGAAACATTTAGAAAGTTAGAAATGTGCACAGTCTGTAATCTAGCATCTCTGCTCTTAGATATAAGCTCAGAAAAACTGCTTCGGTATACTAAGAAACACTTAAAAAAGTGATCTTCACAGCAATGTTGCGATAGCAAAAAATTAAAAACAGCCTAAAGGGCATGACTGAGCTATGCAAATAAACATTTAATTTTGGGGGGGGGGAACAACCTAAATATGTATCAATAGGAAAAAGATAAAGAAACAGTAGAATGGTCACATAATATGCTATGCAGTGCCTGTTAGTGAACTATTAGTTACATATATCAATGTGGATGGACCTCACAAACTTAATTTTAAGATGACAAAAATGGCAGAAGAATGTACATAGAAGATACTATGGAGCTTTAAAGGGCTTCCCTTGTGTCTCAACTGGTAAAGAATCCTGCAATGCAGGAGACCTTGGTTCGATCTCTGGGTCAGGAAGATCCCCTGGAGAAGAGAACTACTACCCACTCCAGTACTCTTGCCTGGAGAATTCTATGGACAGAGGAGTCTGGCAGGCTACAGTCCATGGGGTTGCAAAGAGTCAGACACAACTGAACAACTTTCACTTTCATGAAGCTTTAAAACATGCAAAAAAATGCTAATCATTGCTTGGGGACACGACATATATAACAAATACGTAAAGAATATTTTGGCAATGATAAATATCAAATTCAGAATAGTGACTACCTCTAGGAGGAAGAAGGGCTTCCCAGGTGGTGGTAAAGAACCAGCCTGTCAACGCAGAAAACATGAGATGCGGGTTCGATCTTTGGAAGAAGATCCTCTGGAAGAGCGCATGGCAACACGCTCCAGTATTCTTGCCTAGAGAATCCCATGGACAGTGGAGCCTGGTGGGCTATAGTCCATGGGATTAGAGTCAGACACAACTGAAGTTACTTAGCCCGCGTGCACGCTAGGAGGAAGAGACATTGAGGTGGTTCCAAAAGGGTATATACAAGGCAGATTTAACTGTGTTGGTGATACTTAATTTCTAAAGCTAAATGGCAGGTTCATGAATATGCATGGCATTATTTTTAAACTTTTGTGTAAGTCGTGGATAGTTTTTTAATTTTAAAAATTTAAATAATAAAAGAGAAAGGGAGAAAACTCTAAAGTTTAATAATGAGGAGAATGAGAGATTGCAATGTAGATTGTAAGGATAAAAAAAAGGAAATCAATTTAAAATAAAGTTTAGAATCACACATGCCATATGCTAGCATTTGTGTATGTTTATGTGTGCATGACCACATTACCACCTTACCTGCATCCTGAGAAATCTGTATGCAGGTCAAGAAGCAACAGTTAGAACAGGACATGGAACAACAAACGGGCCCCAAATCGGGAAAGGAGTATGTCAAGGCTGTATATTGTCACCCTGCTTATTTAACTTATATGCAGAGTACATCGTGTGAAATGCTGGGCTGGATGAAGCACAAGATGGAACCAAGATTGCCAACAGAAATATCAATAACCTCAGATATGCAGATGACACCACCCCTATGACAGAAAGAGAAGAGGAACTAAAGAGCCTCTTGATGAAGGTGAAAAGAGGAGAGTGAAAAGGTTGGCTTAAAACTCAACGTTCAGAAAACTAAGATCATGGCATCCAGTCCCATCAGTTCAGTTTAGTTCAGTTCAGTGCAGTTGCTCAGTCGTGTCGACTCTTTGCGACCCCATGAACCGCAGCACGCCAGGCTTCTCTGTCCATCACCAACTCCTGGAGTTTACCCAAACTCATGTCCATTGAGTTGGTGATGCCATCCAACCATCTCATTCTCTGTCATCCCTTCTCCTCCTGCCTTCAATCTTTCCCAGCATCAGGGTCTTTTCCAATGAGTCAGCTCTTCGCATCAGGTGGCCAAATTATTGGAGTTTTAGATTCAACATCAGTCCTTCCAATGAACACCCAGGACTGATCTCCTTTAGGATGGACTGGTTGGATCTCCTTGCAGTCCAAGGGACGCTCAAGAGTCTTCTCCAACACCACAATTCAAAAGGATCAATTCTTCGGTGCTCAGCTTTCTTTATAGTCCAACTCTCACATCCATACTTGACCACTGGAAAAACCATAGCCTTGACTAGACGGACCTTTGTTGGCAAAGTAATGTCTCTGCTTTTCAATATGCTGTCTAAGTTGGTCATAACTTTCCTTCCAAGGAGCAAGCGTCTTTTAATTTCATGGCTGCAATCACCATCTGTAGTGATTTGGAGCCCAGAAAAATAGTCAGCCTCTGTTTCCATTGTTTCCCCATCTATTTGCCATGAAGTGATGAGACCAGATGCCACGATCTTAGTTTTCTGAATGTTGAGCTTTAAGCCAACTTTTTCACTCTCCTCTTTCACTTTCATCAAGAGACTCTTTAGTTCTTCTTCGCTTTCTGCCATAAGGGTGGTGTCATCTGCGTATCTGAGGTTATTGATATTTCTCCCAGCAATCTTGATTCCAGCTTGTGCTTCTTCCAGTCCAGTGTTTCTCAAGATGTACTCTGCATATAAGTTAAATAAGCAGGGTGACAATATACAGCCTTGATGTACTCCTTTTCCTATCTGGAACCAGTCTGTTGTTTCATGACCAGTTCTAACTGTTGCTTCCTGACCTGCAAACAGGTTTCTCAAGAGACAGGTCAGATGGTCTGGTATTCCCATCTCTTTCAGAATTTTCCACAGTTTATTGTGATCCACAGAGTCAAAGGCTTTGGCATAGTCTATAAAGCAGATACAGGTTTTTCTGGAACTCTCTTGGTTTTTCAATGATCCAGCAGATGTTGGCAATTTGATTTCTGCTTCCTCTGCCGTTTCTAAAACCGGCTTGAACATCAGGAAGTTCACAGTTCACATGTTGCTGAAGCCTGGCTTGGAGAATTTTGAGCATTCCTTTACTAGCGTGAGGGATGAGTGCAATTGTGCGGTAGTTTGAGCATTCTTTGGCATTGCCTTTCTTTGGGATTAGAATGAAAACTGACCTTTTCCAGTCCTGTGGCCACTGCTGAGTTTTCCAAATTTGCTGACGTATTGAGTGTAGCACTTTCACAGCATCATCTTTTAGGATTTGAAATAGCTCAACTGGAATTCCATCGCTTCATGGCAAAGAGATGGAGAAACAAGGGAAACAGTGGCTGACTTAATGTTTCTGGGCTCCAAAATCACTGCAGATGGTGACTGCAGCCATGAAATTAAAAGATGCTTGCTCCTTGGAAGAACAAGTATGAGCAAACTAGACAGCATATTAAAAAGCAGAGACATTACTTTGCCAACAAATGTCCATCTAGTCAAAGCTATGGTTTTTCCAGTGGTCAAGTATGGATGTGAGAGTTGGACTATAAAGAAAGCTGAGCATCAAAGAATTGATACTTTTGAACTATAGTGTTGGAGAAGACTCTTGAGAGTCCCTTGGACTGCAAGGAGATCCAACCAGTCCATCCTAAAGGAAATCAGTCCTGAATATTCATTGGGAGGACTGATGCTGAAGCTAAAACTCCAATCCTTTGGCCACCTGATGCAAAGAACTGACTCATTGGAAAAGACCCTGATGCTGGGAAAGTTTGAAGGCAGGAGGAGAAAGGGATGACAGAGGGTGAGATGGTTGGATGGCATCACTGACTCGATAGACATGAGTTTGAGTAAGCTCTGGGAGTTGGTGATGGGTAGGGAAGCATATTGTGCTGCCGTCCATGGGGTTGCAAAGAGTCGGACACGACTGAGTGACTGAACTGAACTGATGTGTGCATGGATTATCTCTGCAAAGATACACTTGAAACTGGTAATAGTGGTCTTCTGTTAAAGGGTCTAAGTGACTGAGGGCAAGGTCTTTGTTTTTTAGAATTTAGAATCATGTGTATTTATGAGCTATTTTTTAAAATAAATAAACTGAGGACTTCCCTGGCAGTCCAGTGGTTTCGACTCTGAGCTTCTACTGCAAGGGACACAGTTTCAATCCCTGGTTGAGGAATTAAGATCCTGCATGACATGTGGCATGGAAAAAATAAATAAAAAATAAACTGTTTGAAATGATTTGCTGAGAAATCATATAACACAGTCACTCTGCTCCAGCTGGCCAGCACTGGTCTTTAAAACAAGAGAGAGCCTGGTATTGAGTGGTCAGGACTGGAAGCCACATGGTCTGCAAAGCCTAAAATATTTACTGTCTGGTTCTTTAGAGAAAAGTTTGATGACACCTGATTTGGAAGGATGTGGATATGAGAGACGAGGGTGAAGGAAGTAACAAGAAGATGTCTCTAGAAGATGTTTTGAGCTTGAGGCTGGACTGAAATGGTTGAGGTGGTACTCACTGATCCAGAGCCTACCGAAGGAGGAATGATTGTAGTGGAGTGGGTGAGTTGGGGCAGACAGGAAATTCTAGAAGATTCTAGCTGTGTTGAGTTTGAGATGCATCAAATGTCCAATTGGTGTTGTCCTTAGGTAGTTGGACATACGGATCTGTAACTAAGGAGAAAACTTGGGGCTGGAGATACAGAATAGGGAGTCATTGCTGTAGAGATGGGGTGTGGAGGAGATTACGGATGTAGCGAGAGGGAAAGGACCCAGGGAGGCACAACTCTTTAATCTGGGTGAGGGGAAGAAAAAGGAGACTGAGGATAGGTGGCCAGAGAAACTAGAGGAAGGCTGAAGGAAGACCCAGAGGGTACAGAGTCACAGAACCTAGGGAAAGAGTCTTCTTATAAGAAGCAACTGGTCCACCAGACCAAAAGCTCCTGAGAAGGACTGAAGGGTGGGCATGGCAAGTGACCATGAAAAGATAATTTTCATAAAACAGTGGAACCGTAGTGAGATTTTTAATGGGTAAAGAATGAGAAAAAGGGCATTCTAGGCTGAGAAGATTGAATCAGCAGAAAAGGGGGCCAAGGAAGAACAAACCATGTGTAAGGAACAGGGAAGAGAGAGGAATTCCAGGTCCTAGGAATTCCTACTCTATTTTGTAGACATTAGGGAACCAACACAGGGTGTTGGGCAGAGGAGTCTGATTACGAGAAGATAAACATTAAAAAAAAAGAAGAAGACAGGCATGCATGGCTCTTCTCTGGGAATACCGAGATTCAACTCTGAAGGTTAGTGTTTCAAGAATTAGGACACAATCCTTGTTAAGATTGAACAGAGAAAACTAAAGCAGCATTGTAAAGCACCTATACTCCAATAAAAATTAATTAAAAAAATAAGAATTTATAGACATAAAAAAACAATTTGAAAAAAAATATTGAACAGAGAAAGAATTCACTTCATGGCATTACACGAAACCAAGCCATTTCCTGAGGCACCTACGCTTGAGACTTAGGGAAATGGGATGCAGAAGATATGGGCACTAGTAATTCTGATGAGGATTTAATTAAGAACTCCATTTTCCCAGACTTCCAGGACTGGACTGCCTGATGTTTCTTTAATAGGAACTGTTGATATGTTCTAATTATGGTGGGTTATTTATGGGATCAGGTCTCATCTCTCTGCTCAATTATGTTTTGTTTGGGAGATTTGCGTTCTTTTATGACTCTGGTTCTTAATTGAGTCTATTGTCTTCCCTGAAGATGTGCTTAGTCTGGGGACCCATTAGATTGTGACTTTTCCTTTACCAGAGATGCTGCCACCCTTAATATTTCTCTTCCTTTTTCACTGATAAAATGTGAAGTCACAGGAAGATGATTCCATTCTCCCATTCTTAGTGCCACCGGTAGCTGTGCTCCTGGCCCATGGCTTTGCCCTGAAAACTCAGCTTAAAGCCTTTCTTTATATTTAAAACTGTGCCTGGGTATTAAATATCTTTGAGGTTCTGAGAAAACTGCAAATTTCAGGTGCTTAGAGTCACGGAACACAATTGATATTCTAAATCAGAATTTATTTATAGATGTTTCTTTATGGAGGAAAGACTTCTGGTTCACTATCTTAGGGATACTCTCAGCGGTGAGTAAATTACAATTGGGTTCTAGAAAACTGTGATATTATTACATTATTTTGTAGGTTGATTTTTTTTCCAGCATTATAAGATGACTCTGTTTCCATAACCATAACTGTGAATCTCTATTATTTTGAAAGACCACATAAATATTCTATGTTATGGATACATGATAATTTGGGTAACCAATTTTCCATTAGTGGGTATCCCAGTGGTTTGCAATCTGTGATGGGTAACTTTGGATGTGCATCATTGTGCACATCCACAGTTATTTCTAAGATCGGTTCCTGAAAGGCAAATTGCAGAGTCCGAGGGCATGTCCTATGTTAGGACTTTTAAAGAAAAGACTCAGTTCAGTTCAGTTCAGTCGCTCAGTCGTGTCCGACTCTTTGCAACCCCATGAATTGAAGCACGCCAGGCCTCTCTGTCCATCACCAACTCCCGGAGTCTACCCAAGCCCATGTCCATCGAGTCGGTGATGCCATCCAACCATCTCATCCTCTGTTGTCCCCTTCTCCTTCCGTCCCCAATCCTACCCAGCATTAGGGTCTTTTCCAATGAGTCAACTCTTCGCATGAGGTGGCCAAAGTATTGGAGTTTCAGCTTCAACATCAGTCCTTCCAATGAACACCCAGAATTGATCTCTTTTAGGATGGATAGATTGGATCTCCTTGCAGTCCAAGGGGCTCTCAAGAGTCTTCTCCAACACCACAGTTGAAAAGCATCAATTCTGTGGCGCTCAGCTTTCTCCACCGTCCAACTCTCACATCCATACATGACCACTGGAAAAACCATAGCCTTGACTAGACGGACTTTTGTTGGCAAAGTAATGACTCTGCTTTTAAATATGCTATCTAGGTTGGCCATAACCTTCCTTCCAAGGAGTAAGCATCTTTTAATTTCATGGTTGCAATCACCATCTGCAGTGATTTTGGAGCCCCCCAAAATAAAGTCTGACACTGTTTCCACTGTTTCCCCATCTATTTCCCATGAAGTGATGAGACCAGATGCCATGATCTTAGTTTTCTGAACGTTGAGCTTTAAGCCAACTTTTTCACTCTCCTCTTTCACCTTCATCAAGAGGCTCTTTAGTTCTTCTTCACTTTCTGGCATAAGGGTGGTGTCATCCGCATGTCTGAGGTTATTGATATTTCTCCCAGCAATCTTGATTCCAGCTTGTTTCTTCCAGCCCAGAGTTTCTCATGATGTACTCTGCATATAAGTTAAATAAACAGGGTGACAATATACAGCCTTGACATACTCCTTTTCCTATTTGGAACCAGTCTGTTGTTCCATGTACAGTTCTAACTGTTGCTTCCTGACCTGCATACAGGTTTCTCAAGAGACAGGTCAGATGGTCTGGTATTCCCACCTCTTTCAGAATTTTCCACAGTTTATTGTGATCCACACAGTCAAAGGCTTTGGCATAGTCAATAAAGCAGAAATAGATGTTTTTCTGGAACTCTCTTGCTTTTTTGATGGTCCAGCGGATATTGGCAATTTGATCTCTGGTTTCTCTGCCTTTCTAAAACCAGCTTGAACATCTGGAAGTTCACGGTTCACATATTGCTGAAGCCTGGCTTGGAGAATTTTGAGCATTACTTTACTAGCATGTGAGATGAGTGCAATTGTGCGGTAGTTTGAGCATTCTTTGGCATGGCCTTTCTTTGGGATTGGAACGAAAACTGACCTTTTCCAGTCCTGTGGCCACTGCTGAGTTTTCCAGATTTGCTGGCATATCGAGTGCAGCACTTTCACAGCATCACCTTTGAGGATTTGAAATAGCTCAACTGGAATTCCCTCACCTCCACTAGCTTTGTTCGTAGTGATGCTTTCTAAGGCCCACTTGACTTCACATTCCAGGATGTCTGGCTCTAGGTGAGTGATCACACCATCGTGATTATCTGGGTCGTGAAGATCTTTTTTGTACAGTTCTTCTGTGTATTCTTGCCACCTCTTCTTAATATCTTCTGCTTCTGTTAGGTCCATACCATTTCTGTCCTTTATCGAGCCCATCTTTGCATGAAATGTTCCTTTGGTATCTCTAATTTTCTTGAAGAGGTCTCTAGTCTTTCCCCATCTGTTGTTTTCCTCTATTTCTTTGCACTGATCGCTGAGGAAGGCTTTCTTATCTCTCCTTGCTATTCTTTGGAACTCTGCATTCAAATGGGAATATCTTTCCTTTTCTCCTTTGCTTTTCGCTTCTCTTCTCTTCTCTTCCAAGCTATCTGTAAGGCCTCCTCAGACAGCCATTTTGCTTTTTTGCATTTCTTTTCCATGGGGATTGTCTTGATCACTGTCTGCTGTACAATGTCACGAACCTCTGTCCATAGTTCATCAGGCACTCTGTCTATCAGATCTAGTCCCTTAAATCTATTTGTCACTTCCACTGTATACTCATAAGGGATTTGATCTAGGTCATACCTGAATGGACTAATGGTTTTCTCTACTTTCTTCAATTTAAGTCTGAATTTGGCAATAAGCAGTTAATGAGCCACAGTCTGCTCCCGGTCTTGTTTTTGCTGACTGTATAGAGCTTCTCCATCTTTGGCTGCAAAGCATATAATCAGTCTGATTTCGGTGTTGACCATCTGATGATGTCCACGTGTAGAGTCTTCTCTTGTGTTGTTGGAACAGGGTGTTTGCTATTACCAGTGTGTTCTCTTGGCAAAACTCTATTAGCCTTTGCCCTGCTTCATTCTGTACTCCAAGGCCAAATTTGCCTGTTATGCCAGGTGTTTCTTGACTTCCTACTTTTGCATTCCATTCCCCTATAATGAAAAGGACATCTTTTTTGGCTGTTAGTTCTAGAAGGTCTTGTAGGTCTTCATAGAACCGTTCAACTTCAGCTTCTTCGGTGTTACTGGTCGGGGCATAGACTTGGATTACTGTGATATTGAATGGTTTGCCTTGGAAACGAACAGAGATCATTCTATCGTTTTTGAGATTGCATCCAAGTACTGCCTTTCGGACTCTTTTGTTGACCATGATGGCTACTCCATTTCTTCTAAGGGATTCTTGCCCACAGTAGTAGATATAATGGTCATCTGAGTTAAATTCACCCATTCCAGTCCATCTCAGTTCGCTGATTCCTAGAATGTCGACGTTCACTCTTGCCATCTCCTGTTTGACCACTTCCAATTTGCCTTGATTCATGGACCTAACATTCCAGGTTCCTATGCAATATTGCTCTTTACATCATCGGACTTTGCGTCTGTCACCAGTCACATCCACAGCTGGGTATTGTTTTTGCTTTGGCTCCATCCCATCATTCTTTCTGGAGTTATTTCTCCACTGATCTCCATTAGCATATTGAGCACCTACTGACTTGGGGAGTTCATCTTTCAGTGTCCTATCTTTTTGCCTTTTCTGTCAAATTCCAGCAGATTAGTTTTCAACTGGAGCTGAAGGAAGGTATGAGAAGGGGAAATGTATGCCTGAGGACAGGAACAGCACAGAGGAAGGTATGAATGCTAGGAAGTGTAATGTGTGTTTCAGTCCTTGCTAAGCTGTTTTGAAGACATGCTAACCATGATGAGAACAAGTCAGTGATGGCACAGAACTTCAGCTCTGCCATGAATTTCTAAATGTCCTTATTACACTTCCTCTTTCCTCATACAGCACACAGTGGATGTGTAAAGAACTTTGTTGAACTGAACTGAGTCAGCACAAAAGTCTATAATCCTGTGCTCCCTCAGAGCTCTTTCAGCCTAGACCTGTAGGATAAAAATACAGCAAAGGAGATATTGACAGAGGGTCTTGATTTATCACAATTTTGTGATTAGGAAGGAAGAATGAAAGTGAAAGTTGCTCAGTCATGTCCGACTCTTTGCAATCCCATGGACTAGTCATCCCATGGAATTCTCCAGGCCAGAATACTGGAGTGGGTAGCCTTTCCCTTCTCCAGGGTATCTTCCCAACTCAGGGATCAAACTCAGGTTTCCTGCATTGCAGGCAGATTCTTCACCAGCTGAGCTACCAGGGAAGTCCATGGAGGAAGAATATCATCCTACAAACATTCCCTTTTGCTAGTAATTTACATTCCCAATTTTTATTCTATGACCTTTTAAACATGGAGGAAATATATAATGGGATGAAAGTATGAAACACTCGTACAATCGTTTATCATGTTCAGGGGTATTGATTCTCTGAAATGCTCTTGAACCTGGGGATGCTTCCAGCATGCAAAGATTGCTGTCCTGTGACATGATCCCCTCTCTCTGCTCAGCAGGGTCATCTCAAGTCCCCCGTGCTCTCCTTGGCACTAACACAGGGGTTCTCTGGGGACTGAAAACCACCCCCTGCCTCCCCACACAGCACCATGGAGGGAGAGCTTCCTTACCCTTCACTTCCAAATCTGAATGATGCTTTGAGGTCTCATTCTTTCATTTGTTTATTTAATTTCTTTGGCCTTGTTGCAAGGCATATGGGATCTTAGTTCCCTGCCTAGGGGTTGAAACCATGCCCCTTGCATTGGAAGTGCAGAGTCTTAACCACTGGATCACCAGGGAAGTTCTGAGGTCTGATTTTTGAATAATACTCTCTGTTAAGCCAGTGCTGTCCTTTTCTGAAGCCTCTTCTCTATACAATGTAGAACCTTGTGAGGCCATTCGCCATACACTGCCATTTTCTCTCACTGGCCTCAACCTACAGCAAGAAGTTTGTGTTCATTTTCTAGCCCTGCCATACAAATTACCACACATTTCATGGCTTAAAAACACACTCATTTATTATCTCACAGTTTTGTGGGCCCAGGAGTCTGGGCACAATACCCAGCTGGGTCCTCTACTGTAGGTCTCACATGGTAGGGGCTGGAGTTGGTTCTTATGTGGAAACTCCAGGACAGACTCTGTGTGTAAGCCCATTTGAGCTGCTGGGTGAATTCAGTTCCTTGTAGATGTAGGACTGAGGTCCCATCTCCCTGTTGGCTGTCAGCCAGAGCCTGGTGGTTGCTGTCAGAGGATGCCTACCTTCCTTCCCGCTGCTTTCATGTGGCTCCCCTCCAGCAATGGTGGGTTAAGTCTCTCTTACACCACCAAGGTCTCTGACTCCTTTTGCTGCATCTCTCCCAGGCCCAGAGAAAGGTCTCAACTTTTATGGGCTCATGTGATTAGAATAGGCTATGTGAATAATCCAGGGTGGTCTCCCTATTTTAAGGCTTGTAATGTTTAAAAGACACTTGCTCCTTGGAAGAAAAGCTATGATAAACCTACGCAGCAGTAATAAATTTAATGTTTATTAAATATTTTATTTAATAAACAGTGTTAAAAAGCAATGCTAAAAAGCTGAGACATTACTTTGCCAACAAAGGTCCATATAGTCAAAGCTATGGTTTTTCCAGTCGCCATGTACGGATGTGAGAGTTGGACAATAAAGAACGCTGAGGGCCAAAGAATTGATGCTTCTAAACTGTGGTGTTGGAGAAGACTCTTGAGAGTCCCTTGCACTACAAGGAGATCAAACCAGTCAACCAGGAAATCAACCCTGAATATTCATTGGAAGGACTGATGCTGATGCTGAAAGTCCAATACTTTGGTCACCTGATATGAAGTGCTGACTCTTTAGAAAAGACCCTGATGTTGGGAAAGATTGAAGGCAGGTAGAGAAGGGGATGACAGAGATGAGATGGTTGGATGGCATCACCAACTCAATGGATGTGAGTTTGAGCAAACTCCAGGAGATGGTGAAAGACAGGGGAGCCTGGTGTGCTGTAGTCCATAGGGTCACGAACAGTTGGACGCGACTGAGCAACTGAACAACAACAAATGTTAATTACATCTGTAATATCCTTTTAGCCACTGGAAGCTAAAGGTGCCAGGGATTAGATTATGGACGTGTTGGGGAGAAGAGGTGTTCTGCCCTCTGCAAGGGGTGATGCCAGGAATCCAGCTTTCCTCGCAGCTATCTCTCCCACAAGGTCTAACATAAGCCCCATGTTCTGTCTCCTCTGGTTTTAATCCTTCCTCACTCTACGGAGCTCTCTCTGTGGTCCATGGTTTCAGGGGAAACTAGCTTCTGTGTAAATACACCAATCATCTCTTCCTTTTGTAGAGCAGTTTAAAATTGATAAAGCAAGGTAGGTGAGGAAACTAGACTCAAAAAGGGCAAGGCACATCAGGACATCAAGAATAAGAGCATTGACAGAGTGTGAGGTCACCCTGCAAGGGCCAGAAATACATCTCAGGTCTCCAGACTGCTAGGCTGTTATCCTTTCTCATTCCCTGCAACCAGAAGCCACGTAGCTAAGGAACATACCTTCCAGCTTTCCAAGAGAATCCCAAGGGAGAAGCTGGCAAGACTATTGGAAGTTTGGCAGGTTATCACTAGGCTCCAGTTGCTGAGGATTTGCAGTGGTAGCACCCTCCCATAGTGAATGACACACTCTGGTCACTGGCACAGATTAAACGGAGACACCAGTGTGAACAGAACTTGCCTGCCTTTTCCAAGCTGGCACGTGGCTCTGACTTGGCCATAGTTCAGCTCCAGGTAACAAATTGAAAGAGAGAAGAGAAAGTCAGAGAACTACAGAACAGTTGAGTTGTGAGGGGGCAGCAATTTAGAGATCATCTAGTCCAAATCCTTCACTTGATTTTATAGATGGAAAACTGGGGACCACAAGGATGGGGATGTTGCCCAACTGCATTTATCCCTAAGACCCAGCCATTCTGCTGCCCAGAGCAGAATTCAGTTCTCAACCCCATGATAGCCTGGTCCTTTCTATTCAGCCACCTTATGAACCTAACCTTACAACCCACAGCATTATGACTTATGTCTGTGTAGACACACACGTGTACTTGTTCATATTCATCCCCCACCACCACACATACCCACGCACCAGCGATCTCAGTAGAGCTAATGATTGAGACCTGGGGGTCTGAAGTCAGGCTACCTAGGTTCAAATCTCTACAATGCTAACCTTCGGTAAGTCACTGAACCTCTTTGTGCTTCAGTTTCTTCATTTATAAATGAGAATACTACTAGTGCCCACTTTATAAGGTTGTTTTGAGGATTCACTAAAATGCTATATATAAAGGGTTTTAAATGGTATCTGGCATATAGTAAGTGCTGGGAAATTGCTTGTTGTTATGATTTCCAGAATGGTTACTGTCATACCTGTCTATTTTTCTCTCAGGGAAGAAATAAAGACCTAATAAAAATAACGGTGCCATGCAATAATCCTCGCAGGCTGAAGTGCCTGGAGGGGCTGGGGTAAAAGTGGGGTGGGTATAAGAAAAAGTGTGCCAGCCTCTTCAATTCTATTTGATTTTCCAGTTTGAAAGAGAAATGAGCACAAGGAAATATTTCTCTGCTCTAGGAAAAACAGCAGTGCACTTTGGCATCAGTACTGGGAACAGTAAGGAGTGGTGGGGACTGTGGTTAACTGGAACAAAGCAGAGCACACGCCCTTTACAAAGGGGCAGTTGCTAGTCGGTTTCATCTCATTGCTGCCATGTGGGAATTCTGATCTGATGTTGTCAGATCTCTGGATTTTTTTAAAGAGAAGCCAGAAATTTGCATTTTTCATGTAGAATCTTCCAATTTTTAAAGGTTGGCTCAACTCTTTGAAAACATTGGATGAGCCAAACAAAACATCTGTGGACCAGATTTGGCCACAGCTGCCAGGACTCATTTTCTGCCTTATGCTTGTGTGCGGTAGTCATCATCTTACTCAGTCCCATGGTGTCCGTGTAAGCGATGCTGGGTGGCTATCAGTGGCCGCATCTGGGGACGGGCTAAAGAAACTCAGAGAGTGGCAGCTTACTGCAGGTAACTCAGCTAGTTAAAGGTGGAAATCTTCTCCCTCAGAGTCCATAAAATTGTTCTATGCATCTGTGTGTCTTATTCTGTCTGAGAAGGTGAGGGTGGGACGTTCTGGGAGAATAGCATTGAAACATGTATATTATCATATGTGAAACAGAACACCATTCCATGTTCGATGCATGAGACAAGGGCTCAGGGCCGGGGCAATGGGATGACCCAGAGGGATGGGATGGGGAGGGAGGTGGGTGGGGGGTCCAGGAAGGGGAACACATGTAAACCCATGGCTGATTCATGTCAATGTATGGCAAAAACTATTACAATATTGTAAAGTAATTAGCCCCCAACTAAAATAAATAAATTTATAAAAAAAAAAAAAAGGTGGAAATCTGAGGTTATAAACTGGATTTTCCATAGTAGACTGCATCCCTGTTCTTAAGATAAGCCTTTCCTTCTCTGGGCTTCAGTTTGCTCATAAGCAAAATGGAGAAAGAAAATCTGGGTTTTCTCCCAATCCTTCTTGAGTACTATCATGACTTCTGGCTACCCCTTATCAACTTATTACCTGCCAGGCTCTAAGTTAAGTACCTTACATGGTGGGACATGTGCCGTTTTTGTCTCCTTGTTTCCCTCCTGTTGGGGAACATTCCTTCTTCTCTTCATGTGTTTCTGGTAGAGCCATTGATTATGATACACAGTAAACCCCAGCCAGTGGCCACATGATCCAACCCTGGCCAATCACGGTTCTCCATCTTCTTGTTAACAGTGATTAATTAGTTCAAGAGGTGGGAAGGTGACCCAAGCAGGATCTGAAGGGACCTTCTCTGGGATTGCCATGCATATGCTGGGAGAAGGAAGCACTTTCTTTGTTGGGATGCTAAACAGGGGCTGCTGGTGGCCCTGTCCCAACTATGTTGCAAAGGCCTCTCTGCAATAGGAGAGAAAGAAGCCAACATTCAGAAAGGCAGAAACAAGCAGAGACTAAGAGACAGATGGAGAGGGAGTCATGGTGGTTCAGAATTCAGTCCTGGGTTCCAGGTCCCAAAGCCCTGGTGCCTGCAGCTCTTCCTCAGCTACAGTGGGCTACCCCAGTACTCTCTGAACCATAGGAAATGATCAGTTCCTTAACCAACTCCTTAAGCAGGTTGTTGCTGCTGCTGCTGCTAAGTCGCTTTAGTCGTGTCCGACTCTGTGCGACCCCATAGACGTCAGCCCACCAGACTCCCCCGTCCCTGGTTGGGTTTCTGTTAATTGCAGTAAAAAAAAAAATTAGACAATTGCAAAAAACTTTTGCAACCCAATAATTCAGACAATTACATTAGAATCTAAGGTCCACTGGAACATGACTGCGAGAGCAGAGTCCTATCAGTCTTGGTCACTGCTGTACATCCAGTGCTGCAAGCAGTACCTGGCTTAGAGGAGATTCTCAGGAAATGTGCCAAACGAACAAAGAGTACATGAGTATTTTCTTATAGAATTCTCGCACAGAATCTGAGAGAGGCATCATTATCCACAGTTCCAAACAGCAAGGTCAGGGTCAAGTTCATCCAGCTAGACAGTGGGTAACGTTATTCATAAACCTGGATTTGTGTCACCGCCCAGCCCCCTTCTCGCCTTCACTCATGCAGGGAATCAGATCTTTCAAAAGCACAGGCTTAATTCAATCACTCTTACTTAAAACCCTATCCTGGGGTCTACTGGTCAGCCAGTCAGCCCCAGGGGCTGGAGTCCAGTGCAGGACCATTCCCCATCATCATTTGGGCCTTTACCACTGCCCCCCACTTCTTCAACTTGGCTTTTCTGCAGCGCCCAGCTAGCTTCCAGACGGAGTTTTCCTGCCTGGTGGTTGTTTTCCCCCAATGCTGTGAATCTGTTCCAAGTTTCTGGTGAGTTATTGGATCCTCAGTTTTAAATCTTTTTCATATGCAAGTAGTTTATTCTCATTAAGAGAAATCCTATCTTCTGCTTGTTTAACTCTGTCAGTTAAATCCGTTAAGTTTATTTGTGTTTGCCCAGTGGTAATTTTTATTGAGAGAACATCTGAAACCATCTGCAGGGAGGAAGTTCTAGAAGCCCAAGGAGTGCCCCAGCTCTGTTACTGATTTTCCTGACATCACCACCACCCAGAACGGCTCCTTCCATCCACAGGAGGCTGACCACAGGGCTGCTCATCCTTTTGAGTTTTGAATTTGCACAGGAACAGACTTGACTTTCAAGACTCCACAATGTGTGCTTTTTTGTTGGAGGGGTTTTCAGAGAAGGGTATCCCTGAAGAGCTAGGTTTAATGATTTCTGATGCAGGGTGTTAATGCACAGTTTTCTGCCTTCAGAAGAAGGGAAAGGACCCAGAATGAACTCCCCCACCCAGATATGATCATTCCCACCTCTACCCTCACCCTCATCCCTGGGATCCTACTTCACTTTGTACCATTAACAGGTCTCTGGCACTTTCCCTCTCTGGTTAGACTCATCTGCCTTATTTCCCTTCTAGACTCTGAAAGCCTTGAGTAAGGGCTGTGTAAAATTAGTTATCCCCCTAGTTTCTTTGACGGAGTGTCTGGAATATAGTAAGCTCTTTTCAGTATTTGATGAATGAATGAATGAATGAATCTGTGAATATCATATTCTGCACACAGCACCTGCCTTCCCAGAATACCTCTATCAGAAATAATCACAAAGAAATGACCATAGGAGTCCCAGGGAGATGGTTATCATTGCACCTGTTTTTTAAGCATTTATTTTCCTATCTTCATTTTCCTTAAGGAAAAAAGCCTCACCTTGTTAATCAAGTTTCCTGTGTTCATTTTTTCCCATGAAAATGGCAATTTCCAAATCATACAGAACAAAGATAAGCATAATTACAAAACCTGGCAACTGAAAAAGATACACTGTAGATTTCAGAACAGAAAAGAAAACTTACACAAAGCTTCACTTGTCAAGTCCCCTCATTCCCATCCGGGTTTTTCAGCATCCCACTTTGACTTACAAGAAATTTGTAAGAGAGTGAGCTTTCAACTATTAATTAAGCTGTCAAGATAGATAGTGAGCTCCCCATCACCAGAGGTAGGCAAGTGGAGGTTGGATGACTAACAATGGAGAAAACAGAATAGAAAATACTGACTAGAATACAGCGAGAATTGTAATAATAATGTGATTTCCAAACCCCCAAATGACAAATTCAACTCCATAGCTGGAAGACAGAAACCAGTAGTGGAAAATAGCATAAGACTCCAGGAGTTGGTGATGGACAGGGAGGCCTGGCGTGCTGCGATTCATGGGGTCGCAAAGAGTCAGACACGACTGAACGACTGAACTGAACTGAACTGAACTAGGTTTAAGCAGTCCTGAACCTGACTTTTGTCTCCAGTAATAACTACCTGTGTGACCTTGAGAAAGTTACATAATTTCCCTGATTAAATATAAATTATAAAGATCCTACCACAGTGCCTGGCACAGAGTCCATTAAAATATTCTAGCCTTCTTCATTTTAGGAGGAGGGGTGTGATAGATCACAAAATTGGCCCCAAATCCCTCCCCTCCCATCCCATCCCATCCTTGTAAGCATACTCATTTCCAAAGTGACATTAACTCTTCTCCCATCCAGAGGCAGACTCCACCTAGGAATCAGGGGTAGTCATGTGATTTGCTTTGCCCAGTGGGCACGGGCGCATGTGCTACAAGCGGAGGTTTGAAAAAGTCACTTGGGAACCCTGAAACTATGACCACGTGAGCCCAGATTAGCCTGCTGGGATGGAGGAGGCATGTAGCTAGTTTCCCCTGCTCACTCTGGCCAGTATGTGACAGAGGCCATTTCAGGCCTTCCACCCCCCAGCCATCCCTCCAGCTAACTGCAGAACTGCCTGGTTGACCCATAGATTCATGAGCAGGAATAAAATAGTTGTTATAAGCCCCTAGGTTTGGGGGTAGTTTGTTACACAGCAAAAACTGGCTATTACAAGCAGATTAGAAAAGTCATCTGTCATTAAGAATAAGAATCAATGTGGAAAAGGCATTTGCTTCTCATAAACTCACTCAATAGGTGACTTTGCCATATTATGGATATATCTCCTGATGCAGGGGCCATCCCTGTGAATAGAACTGTCAAAATACAGCTGAATTGTTTGTCAGGCTTTTAGCTAATTTAATCTACAGAAATTCATGTTATGCCTAAAACAATAAATTTTAATGCTGGGGCTGCTAAATGCAAAAAGAAATTTAAGCTGTATTTACACAAGTGCTACATTCCCAGAAAAACCCACAGGTCCTCCTGGAGCTGAGACTGGCTTGGGGCATTGCTCGTGTTCTTCCTCTAAGAGAGACTGTCTGTGATCCCTGGGAAAAGCAGAGAAATATTCAAACATTATTTAGAGCCCACTTTAATATTACCCAAAAAGCATCATTCACAGGCTTTGATGTCTTAGCTTGGTAGAAATAACACTTCCCTCATCAAAAAAGTTGTTTGATCCCCGAGTTCCATTTTTTTTTCCTTTTAGATATTAACTCAGAGCATTTCAGTCTCCCCTGGGGATGAAGTGATGAAAGTGGGCAGTTGATTTAGTGAATACAGTTATTTAATATCATTATTATTGCAGCCCTGAAAGGGGAGACTGTCCCGGTCCTGTTGACAATCCCACGGTTCCTGCTCCACCCCACCCCACGGTCACCACACAATCCCCCACAGCCTATTCTCAGATCATCTCACACATGATAATGGCAACTCTTCTGCCTCTAGCACTTCTACCCTTCAAGACCCTGGCTATATACACCACTGGAGTCATCTTTTAAAGATGCTAATCGTGTGTGATCTTCTTGCTCAGAAATCTGCAATAGTTCCAGATTGCCTCGGTCCCTGAGACCCATCTCCTTTTTCTGTTGTGTTAGTTTCCTGGGACTGCGGCTACAGAGTACCACAAACTGGGCAGCTTCAGGAAAAGAAATACGTTTTCTCAGGGTTCTGGAGGCTAGAAATCCAAGATCAAGGTGCTGGCAGAGTTGGTTGCTTCTCAGGGTTGTGAGGGAGATTCTGTCTGTTACCCTCTCCCAGCTTCCGTAGACTCTAGCAATCCTTGGCTTAATGATGGCATTCTCCCTGTGTCTTCCAGTCACCCTCTCTCTATGCATGTCTGTTTCTGCTTCCAAATTTCCCCTTTTTATAACGACATTAGTCATATTGAATTAGGGACCACTTTCATGACTTCATCTTAACTAGATCTTCTGCAAGGACCCTGTATCCAAATAAGTTCGCGCTCACAGGGGCTAGGCATTAGGACTGCAGCATCTCTTGGTGGACACAATTCAACCCATAGCACCCGTTTTTTTTAAGGTCCTTCACGAGCTGGGCCCACACTCCCTGTTCTGAGTCGTCCCTCAGACAATCCTTGTACCTTCATAACTCTGGATTTGACACCATCAGATGCCGTCCACAGTATATCTGAGTTCAGATTTCTATTCTGCTGCCTAACAGCTCACTTGTGCCCTCTGTGCCTCAATCTCTTCATCTCTAAAATGGGATAATAACAGTACCTACCTCAAGGGGATTGATGTGAGTGCTAAATTAACTTATACGGAAACCCTCTGAACAGTGCCTGACTCATAAGAAGCATCCAGTGAATGCTAATTACTATTATTTTTATGTTTTTTTGAAGTCTTTCCTTATTTCTTCCTTCTAATGAGGCTCACTCTTTCACTCCCCAGATTGTGACATCCAAAGGTCACACTGCGAGTACACGGGGCTAAAATCAGGACCTCTTCCCCAAAATCCAGTGCTGGTTGTACTGCTTAGCTGCTCTGTGGCTACGCTCACCCTGAATCTACATGCTGCTTACCCTCCTCTGACTCTTTTCTGCAATCCCAAATTGTTTCCAGTTTGATCCACAAAAGTCTTCATTTTCTAAAAAACCTTGCTTCCAATCTGAGCTAAACGTGCCGTAAGTGTTAACATCCATTGTTCTGTTACGTGTTAATTTGTCACTCGGGGATACAGAGGGGACAGGAAAAGCATTGAGCACTGGGTAATGGATTTCTCCAGAGTTTGCCCCCAGTCTTCATCAGCATCCTAATTATTCCACACCTTTTTAATAGAGGAAGCATTAGCATTCCTAAACTGCATAGGGGTCTGATTGAAATAATGTCTC
The DNA here is from genome assembly GCF_054371585.1 of Giraffa tippelskirchi. Lineage (NCBI taxonomy): Eukaryota > Metazoa > Chordata > Mammalia > Artiodactyla > Giraffidae > Giraffa > Giraffa tippelskirchi. The sequence continues at coordinate 217,305,484 of NC_137275.1, forward strand.
CTGAATTATCTTTTCATAAACGGAAAAAATAAATAAATAAGTGGGAACCTCTGCAGACACAGCCTTCTCCTGGGCGGCAACCTGGCCAGGGTCTTGGGAGTGGGGGTGTGAGGAGAGAGTGAACAGGCTATGGCTATGTTTGACCCATTGAGGGCAGGAGAGGTTGTCCATTCCCTTTGCTGCTCTTCCTCCCCCCTCCTCCTCACCGTGCTCATCCTTTGGGTCCAGATCATGAGGCCCTTCCTCCTTCAGAAAGCCCTCTCTGACTTCCTTTCCTGATTGCATGTAGAATACATGCCCCTAGACCTAACTGTTAATTCTCTTGTATGCCCCATCTCCCCACTATTGTTCTATGCTGCAGCCCTTGCCAGCTTGAGGGTGAATTTCTCAAGGACAGAGGGCAGTTGGAACCTCTTTTTGTCCTCTCTGTAGCTGCCAGCACAAGCCCCAGGCCCACAAAAAGTTTCAACAATTAGCTATTCACTTAACAGAAGGGAAGTGAGTCTCAATGGATCCCTCCAACTTCTCCCATTCCAGCTGCCTCTCCAGATATGACTATTCCCAGGGACTCAACTCACAGCAGTGAAATGCATGGTGGAGCTTAATGAGCAAGGAAGGCCTCCCCAGCGGTCAGGGGTCTCAACAGGGAATGGGCTGCCTTAGAAGAAAAAAGTTCACCATCTCTGGGAGCTTCAGGGCAGCAGGTGGGAGAGACCCTCCGTGGCTCCATGCCTCTAAGATTCCGTGGCTCCAGGTCCTGTGACACTAGCACTCTAGTCTATTTCATGTCATTCTCTGTAAAGGAAATACCAGCCCCTTTGAGCAACTCCCAGGCCACATGTTAAGAAGGAAATCTGTAGTGAAGCCTGCCACTTTGTTAAAATTGGTACAAACAGAACATCTCACATTTTGGAGCTGTCACTCCATGGAGAGTCATTCATGTAAACAACAAGATCCTCATGGGTTTGATGGCAACACAAACACCACTTGTGACTCAATTAAGGAAGCGGTAATTAAAAAGGGAGAACAGCATGCAGTCTCTCCAATCTTATCTTCCCACTGGGGCCTGGCCCACTGATTATCAGGACCCAGTGTCCTTAGAGGATCAGCCCCAGGGCCTGTGCTCCTGTTCCAGGCACAGTTCACCTGGGTAAGGTGTGGAGGGAGGAAAGTCATGGGGACACAGCCCATCTTTCACAATAGCCAATGGTGTCAGTTAATAAAAATTATGGTACATTAAGTGCATCTCAGGGGATGCAATAGGGCTCTCTGGAGATGAGTCACAATGCCTTGGTTCTCAAATAATTATAGTCAATATTTTTATTTTTCCTTTGTCCTAAGAATAAGTATTGGGGCTTCCCTGGTGAAGAGGTGGATAAGACTCCTCACTTCCAATGCAGGGGCCCAGGTTTGAACCATAGTCAAGCAACTAGATCCAGCATGCTGCAATTAAGACCTGATGCAGCCAAATAGATAAATGAATAAACACATTTTTAAAAAAAGGAATTAAGTCCTAACAGTGCCATGTTAGGAGACCCCACAGAGACTGAGCCAGACCAGTGTTTGAGTCTCCTGCAGACGTATGGGTCAGTAGTGGCCTGCTGCAGGGGCAGGGACTACGGCTGCAGCTACCTGGGTCACACAGCCTGTGGTGTAAGCCCTTTTGGAGAAGGTCACCATTAACCCGACCATAGAGCCACAGAGCAGATGACCCATAAACTGCAGAACAATTATACCAAAGAAATTCTCCCACTGTTAGAAAGTTCTAGGACCCACAACAGATTTCCCAACCTGGGGATCTGGCAAAGGGACTGAGAACCCCTAGGGAATTTGACTTTGAAGACAAGTGGAATTTGATTACAGAACTTGCACAGGACTGGGAAAACAGACTCTTGTTGGAGGGCACAAACAAACCCTTGTGCACACCAGGACCCAGGAGAATGGAGCAGTGACCCCACAAGAGACTGAGCCAGACTTGCCTGTGAGTGTCCAAGAGTCTCTGGTGGAGGCGTGGGTCAGCGATGGCCTCCTGCAGGGTCGAGGACAATGAGTGCAGCAGTGTGTGCACGGGACCTTTTGAAGGAGGTCGCCATTATCTTCATCACCTCCACCATAGTTTGGTCTCAGGTCAAACAACAGGGAGGGAACACAGCCCCGCCCATCAACAGAAAATTGGATTAAAGATTTACTGAACATGGGCCAAAGCCTTTGACTGTGTGGATCACAACAAACTGTGGAAAATTCTAAAAGAGATGGGAATACCAGACCACCTCCCCTGCCTTCTGAAGCAACAGTTCAAACTGGACATGGAACAACAGACTGGTCCCAAATCAGGAAAGGAGTATGTCAAGATTGTATATTGTCACCCTGCTTATTTAACTTATATGCAGAGTACATCATGCAAAATGCCTGGCTGGATGAAGAACAAGCTGGAATCAAGATTCCTGGGAGAAATATCAATAACCTCAGATATGCAGATGACACCATCCTTATGGCAGAAAGTGAAGAAGAATTAAACAGCCTCTTGATGAAAGTGAAAGAGGAGAGTGAAAAAGTTGGCTTAAACCTCAACGTTCAGAAAACTAAGATCATGGTATCCGGTCCCATCACTTCATGGCAAATAGATGCGGAAACAATGGAAACAGTGAGAGACTTTATTTTTTGGGGTTCCAAAATCACAGCAGATGGTGACTGCAGCCATGAAGTTAAAAGACGCTTGCTCCTTGGAAGAAAAGCTATAAACAATCTAGAGAGCCTATTAAAAAGCAGAGACATTACTTTGCCAACAAAGATCGGTCTAGTCAAAGCTATGGTTTTTCCAGTAGTCATGTATGGATGTGAGAGTTGGACTATAAAGAAAGCTGAGCGCAGAAGAATTGATGCTTTTGAACTGTGGTGTTGGAGAAGATTCTTGAGAGTCCCTGGGACTGCAAGGAGATCCAACCAGTCCATCCTAAAGGAAATCAGTCCTGAATATTCATTGGAGGGACTGATGCTGAAGCTGAAACTCCAATACTGTGGCCACCTGATGTGAAGAACTGGCTCATTGGAAAAGACCCTGATGCTGGGAAATATTGAAGGCAGGAGGAGAAGAGGACGACAGAAGATGAGATACTTGGATGGCATCACTGACTTGATGGACATGAGTTTGAGCAAGCTCCCGGAGTTGGTGATAGACAGGGAAGCCTGGTGTGCTGCAGTCCACAGGGTAGCAAAGAGTCGGACCTGATTGAGCAACTGAACTGAACTGACTGAACAGTGCTATTAGATAACGCTGCTCTCAGCTCCATTTTTCCAGATGAGGAAACTGAAGCCTAGGCCCCAGTCCATTCAATGAGAAAGAGGCAAGGCTAGGATTTAATCCTCAGGAGCCTGGCTCTAGAGCCCACTTTCTTAATCATTGCACTTGGCTGCCTCTCCCCTTTATGAAATGCTCTTTGCTAGACCTGGGCCCCTTGAATAATAGATTTACTATTTGTTAAATACCTACTCAGTTCCAGAAATGCTGCTGTGCGCTCAACAAGGAGAATCTCATACTGTATTGTGATTTTCTCCATTTTGCCAATGGAGAAACCAAAGTCCTTGGAGTTTAAATGCTGTCCCTCACCCAGTTGAGTGACAGAGCCTGAAATCAAATCTCCACCTGTCTGACACTTCAGATAGTCTATCCTGTCTTTCTTACTCCCAGTTTTAAGTATTTGGGATAGAACTTGTCCAGGCTGCATAGTAGATTAACAGATATTTTTCACTGGTGTCCTGCTAGGCTGTGAGTTCAGGAGAAAAAGACCCAAGAGGATGCTCCAGTCCTGAAGGGTTGCGATGGATATTATGCTATGAATTGTGTTGCCCCAAAGTCAGTCACATGTTGAAGCAGTCATCACCAATGTGACTGTATTTGGAGAAGAGGGTTTTAGAAAGTGATTAAGGTTAAATATAGGATCATGAGGATGAGGTCCTAACCCAACAGAATTGGTGTGCTTATAAGAAGAGGAGGAGAAAGAGATCTCTTTTTCTCTCCGTACTCATGCACAGAGGAAAGGCCATGTAAACACATGAAGAGAAGGTGGCCGTCTGTGAGCCAGGAAGAAATCAACCTTGTTGGCATCTTGATTGAGACTTCCAGCCTCCAGAACTGTGAAAAAGACATTTCTGTTGTTTAAGCCATCCAGTCTATGGTATTTGTTATGACAGCCCAAGCTGACTAATGTAAGGGTGGTATAATCTTTTTGAAAAATTAAAACCAATGCACTGTGCTAAGTGGGAACTGTGGTTGACCCATTATCTATCTTAAGGATGGATGGATGAATGAGTGAATAAATGGTTGGATGGATGGGTGGATGGATAAATGAATGGATGGACAGATAGATGAACTAATGGAAGGATAGACTGATGGATGGAAAGCTAAACATACATGTTATTCACCCAGAGTTAGGGGTCCCATAACCATCTTGGAGGAAATCAGTCCTGAATATTCATTGGAAGGACTGATGCTGAAGCTGAAACTCTAATACTTTGGCCACCTGATGCGAAGAAGTGACTCGTTTGAAAAGACCCTGATGCTGGGAAAGGTTGAAGGCAGGAGGAGAAGGGGACGACAGAGGATGAGATGGTTGGATGGCATCACTGACTCAATGGATGTGAGTTTGAGCAAACTCCAGGAGTTGGTGATGGACAAGAAGGCCTGGCATACCGCAGTCCATGAGGTCACAAAGAGTCAGACACAACTGAGTGACTGGAGTGAACTGAACCATCTTGGTAGCTTTCTCACTGCTTCCTCTCAGCTTTCACGAGTGGCTGAGAACATGGAGAAGAGGCCTCCGCAGGTGTTGATGCTTCTCCATGAGCTGCAGTCCTCATTGCATAACCAATGGATTAATACTCAGCCCTGCCCCCACATGGCTCTCAGAAATATTTGTGACTGACACAAACACACAGCAACCACATCCTGAAATGACTTCTGCGTATGTTTTCAATTTCAGAAATCACATCTAAGTTTGGGGTAGGATGTTTGAGAAGATTAACAGTTGCAGGAATCTTGCCAAGGTCCCTGGATCCAGGCCTCGCTTGGGATGTGGCAAGCATTTTCTGCACACCTACTGTGTGCTGGGTCCACCTACTGTGTGCTGAGCCCTGTGACAAGTGCTGGAGACACAGAGGTGAACAGAAACCTGGCCTGCCTCCAGGAATGTCCAGTCTCAGGGAGGTTTATGAAGGCTCCACTTCTGTCCACAGAAGCTCAGTTGACCTCCATCCCCATTCCATCCAGGGAAATCAAAGGAAGACAGATTCTTCCTTTGCCAGGGAACAGAGCAGTAGATAAAGGGGAACAGAAGGCAGTGCCCTTGAGGACAGCAGGCTCAAACCAAAGGGTGGTCTTGAGGGTCATGTCCAAAGGATTGATAAGTAAAAGAGAAGAGGCAATGCTGGAGCAGAAAAGTAGAACTAGGTTTCATTTCGAAGGGAGAGTGGGGTGAGGCAGGGCGTTGTGTTGTGTCAGGATGATAGGGTTAAACAGGAGGCAGGGCCAGAAGGAGGCAGAGGGAGGGAGCTGCCTTTTAGAACCGCAGAGACTCAGCATGGGCAAGGAGGACAGCTCAGCTGGAGCATAGTGACAGCCGCTGTGTGCTGAGCACCAGACACCAGGCTTCACAGGCACAGGATCGAGTCTAAAAATGTCTGTCAAGTGCCCGGTGCCAGGGCCATGGCAGGAACAACTCTGTGACATATGTTGTGTTTTCCCCATTTTTTCCACTAAAGATGAGAAGCTAAAGGTCAGAGAGCTGGAGCTGCAAGTGCCTGGTCCTGCCCCACATGGCCCAGAGCCACGATTTCTGTCCCCGTGTGTGTGAACCGAGGACAGTGCCCTTGGCTCCCACTTCTGCTGCCTCCCGGAGGGATGCTCTGAAACCAGCAGAACCTCCACCAGACCTTTTTTTCCTTGTCCGTAAAATGGGTTATTTGGGGACTAGATATTGAATGAATTCACATGGTAAAGAAGCATTTGTGAGTACGGCTCATTATCCAAGTTAGTGGGGGTGTGGCTACTAATTAGAAGCAGAACAGAGAGAGTGACGGTGGTAAACAGTGCAACTGCATTAGTCTGTGCCGGGCACTGCCTGAGCACCAGCGGCAGAGAGCTGCATGTGCACGAGCTTGCCCACTCGGTCACCTGCCTTCAGCGCCCAAGCTCTTTCTGCTCCATCCCACATGGCAGACAGGAGAGAATACAGGCCTGGTACCCAGAGGAGCAGAGAGGTCTGGCTCTACCCACTGGTTCTGTGCCCTTTGGCCAACTCACTAAACCTCTCTGGGACTATTTATCTCTTAAATGGAGATTTAAATGCAAGTGCCCAACTCACTGGGGCTGCTGGGAGACTTTTAGGATGTGATGAACATAAAACACTCAGCCTCAAGTTTGGCACATGTAAGTGCTAGGTGAATGGCAGTCTTGATGACAGCCAGGAGGACGAAGGGGAGGATGAAGGGGAGGAGGAGGAAGAAGGGAAGGAAGGGGAGGAAGACTAGGAGGACAAGGAGGAGGACAAGGACACCGAGTATGTGCTCAGAGTCATCTCTGTTTACCTGGCTTTCCCCACTTGGCTTAGGTGAGCCAATCTGGCATGGCAGCCATGGGCTAGAAGAACCCCGTCACCCACCATCTCCAGGCAGGGGTTTTTCTCTAGGCCTGCCCATCTCCCTGACAGCCGCTTCCTCAATCCCAACAGCCCTAGAGTCCCAAGTTCAAGGAGCTCCTTAACAAACCCACTTCAGGCAAGCCCATCATTTGGGCCTGTAAATCAATAGGCTTTCCGTGACCGTTTGCAAAATCAAAGGCATAGTCAGCTACAGATAATGCATCACGCCAGCGAGGCCAGGGGCGGAGCTGTCATCTCCAGTCAGTGAGGAAGAAAATCTATGTCTCGTCCTGGCCCCAGTGCCAGTCTCATGGAGGGCTGCCCACTCCGTCTCCAGTGTGAGCCATGGGGGAAGTGACAGTAGCTACCGTTTGTGTGTGTGTGTGTGTGTGTGTGTGTGTGTGTGTGTGTGTGTGTGTAGAGAGAGAGGAAAATTTGTTATTGTTTTTTTGTTGTTGTTTGTGTGTGTGCATGTGTGTATTTTTTCCAAGAGGCCATCAGCATTCCGGCAGCGTCCTGAGAAATTCATCAAATTATTTAACCTTTGCTGGAATAAATAATACATGTGCTTTCTCGGGATTTATTCTGATTAAGCTGTTCTGGAGTGGTGCCAGGCCTGAGCCCGCCCCAGGAAAGGCAGGAAGGAAGCTGGTGGCACAGGATGGGAAATCAGGAGGCCAGCTGAGGGGTGGATGGGAGGGGGCCGATGAGGCCAGAGGGCTCTTGTGGTGGAGGTGGACCCCTGTGGACCCCTCCAGGGTGGTGGGACACAGAGGAGGAGAATGGATTCTGCTTGCCTCCATCTTTCCAGCTGCAGGCTGCCTGTCTCCATCTTGGGGTGAGGAGGGAGGTGCAGTGCAGAGAGAGCTGCACTTGGGGCTCAGAGACATGGCTCTGACTGTCGGGTGACCATCTGTGTGCCCAGGAGGCTGACAACCAGGAGGCCTGGATTTAAATCCCTGCTCGGTTCTTTGTTCACTGTGGGTCCCACCCTCTCCTGGTACCTCATCCGTATGCCCTTACCCATGTGAGCCTGTGAAGCGCGGCCATCTTCTTGCTGCTTGTTCAGTTGTGCCTGACTCTTTGCAACCCTATGGACTGTAGCCCTTCAGGCTCTTCTGTCCGTGGGATTTCCCAGGCAAGAATACTGGAGTGGGTTGCCATTTCTTCCTCCAGGGATCTTCCTGACAGAGGGATCAAATCCATGTCTCCAGGCTCCTGCATTTGGCAGGATTCTTTACCACTGAGCTACCTAGGAAGCCTGTGAAGCACAGCATCTAATATCTATTGACTGCTCGATAGAAATGAGGTTGGAATGTATGAAACTGCTGATATGTGACCATCTTTACCCAAAAAAGGACTGTTCCATACGGCTCAGGCTTAGCCTATGCAGGGACATAGTAATGAGGACCACGCTGACATGGAGAGTTTACTCTGTGCTCAGGTGACTAGAGTGATCCCCAGCCTTTTGGGACCAGGTTTCCTGGAAGGCAATTTTTCCATGGACCAGGGTGAAAAGGGATGGCTTCAGGATGATTTAAGAACATTACATTTATCATGCACTTAATTTCTATTATTATTATATCAGCTCCACCTCAGATCGTAAGGTATTAGATCCTAGAGTTTGGAGACCCCTGTTCTAGTCTACATGCCTTCCACACATTACCGATGTAACTTCAGCCCCATGAGGTCCACACAATTATTACCATCCTTGCTTTATAGATGGAGAAACTGAGGCCCAGAAAGGTCAAGGAACCTGGTGGTGGCTACCCAGCTGACAAGAGTACTGCGCTGGGATTTGAGCCCTGTCTGGCCACAGAGTACCTCTCACTGATACGTCAAGACATCACTTCTGCTTGACCTTTCCTGGGAAAACACTGCCACTGTGCATGGGGATGAGAAAGGCACGGAGAGAGCCCTAGATTCCCAGATTTAGTTACTGATGTGGAGGATAAGCAGGTGATGAAGGAGATCTACTGAAAAATCTGAGCCTGTCAGCGACATGAAATTTGCAAGAAGCCGATTTCAGTGAGACTCTCCAGATAAATTGCAGAGACCTTGGAAGAGGGGAATTGTTTGGGACTTTAGCACAGACAGGGGTGTCAGAGGATCCCAGGAAGGTTCCAGAGATGACCCAGAAGCCATCCCAACACGTCTTTAGGAAAAGCTTGTGGTGCTGGAAGAAGGGGCCTCCTCCTCTGCGGGTTCTGATCCACATCAAGCAGACGACTGTAAAGGAAGCAAGTCTTAGAGGCTGAGTCAGCTCAGGCTGCTCTACAGAACAGCAGAGACTGGGGGGCTTAGACAACAGGAACTTATGTTCTCACTGTTCCGGAGGCTGAAAATCCCAGATAAATGTGCCAGCAGAGGTGGTTTCTGATAAGGCCTCACTTCCTGGCTTGCAGGTGTCCTTCTGGCTATATCCTCATCTGGCCTTTCCTCTCTGCGTGCCCACTTCCAGTGTCTCTCCTTCTTTTTTTAAAAAAATGATTTATTTATTTATTTTTGGCTGCACTGGGTCCTCATTGCTGTGTGCAGACTTTCTCTAGTTGCGGCGAGTGAGGTCTGCTCTTTGTTGTGGGGTGAGGGCTTCTCACTGCAGTGGCTTCTCTTGCTGTGGAGCATGGGCTCTAGGGCACTTGAGCTTCAGGAGTTCCAACAGGAGGGCCCACAGTAGTTGTGGCTCATGGCCTTAGTTGCTCTGTGGCATGTGGAATCTTCCTGGACCAGTGATCGAACATGTTTCCCCAGCTCTCACCCACTATACCACCAGGGAAGTCCTCTTTCCCTCTTCCTTTAAGGACACCAGTCCTATTGGATTACAGCCCCACCCTTATGACCTGATTTAACCTTAACTACCTCCCTTAATTAAGGAGGATAAGGAAACAACAGAGGACCAAATGGTTGGATGGCATCACTGACTCAATAGACCTGAGTTTGAGCAAACTCTGGGAGGTGGTGAAGGACAGGGAAGCCTGGCATGCTGCAGTCCATGGGGCCGCGAAGAGTTGGACTTGACTGAGCAACTAAACAACAACAACCTTCCTTAAGGCTTTATCTTCCCAGGTGGCGCTAGTGGTAAAGAACCTTCCTGTTCGATCTCTGGGTCGGAAAGATTTCCTGGAGGAGGGCATGGCAACCCACTCCAGTATTCTTGTCTGGAGAATCCCATGGACAGAGGAGCCTGAAGGGCTACAGTCCATAGGGTTGTGAAGAGTCAGGCACAACTGAGCAACTTAGAACCACACACATAGTCACAATGGGCAGTTAGAGCTTCTACATATAAACTGGGGTTGGAGAAGGAGTAATTCAGTTTACAGAGGTCAGTACAGGAGAAAGCTGAACACAGCTGCCCTGATGTGAGGGGAGCAGGTCAGGGTGGAAAATCTGGCCATGGGGCCTATCTCATATTGAAGAATCTGTGGCCCTAGACAGGTCCTTCCTCTCCTGGGGCCTTGGGTTCCTCCACTGCTGAGTGGGGTGCTCACTCTTCTCCAGAGTCCCTCTGAACTATAACACTCTGTGATTCTCTAGGCATCTGTATAGCAAGTGAGAGCAGGCAGGCGTTCTGGAGCCAGTGTGTGTGGGGTCAAATCCGACTCCACCACTGAATAGCCATGTGACAGGCGAGTGACCTTCCTCCCACCTCCCCAGGCTCGTTTCTTGATCTGTCGTGATGCTGGCAGTAGTCACTCCTACCTCTAGGCTGGTAAGTTTGCTTCAACAAGAGTATTCTGTCGAGTGCCTGGCTGAGAGCGGGGATTCCAGATGCAGCAGCTGATGATCAGGAAGAACTAGGCAGAGATGGTAGGAAGCTGGTCTCTGAATCAGAGGCAAGAGAAGAAAGCCTGAATGCTGGGCGTCCACAGGAGCATCCCAGAGCAGAGGGAAGCCTACCCCAAACCCACCTGGGATTCAAACCTCAGAGCTCCACAGGCAGACCTCAGTATTTCCCTAAGTGCCCAGCCAGCCCCAGCACCCAGCTTAGGAGCAAAAACCCCAGAGTTGGAAAGATTCACAATGGCCCAATGATAACCCCAAATAATTTTTCTTGAAACCACATATCATTTTCCTCTTAAAGAAACGAAATCTCTAATTAGAGTTTTCTCTGAACGTACTCTCTTTGAAAAAAAAAATTAAAAATGTATAAGCCCTCCTGGATCATGTATGTATATTTCATTGCTGCATAATTGGGACCTTTGTCAGTAACAGGGTAGCTGGCGACAGCCTTTTAACCAGCTACCTATGCTAATGTGGAGAGAGACAATTCCCCCCTCTTCGCTCAAATGTTCCAGCCAGAGACTAGAGTCCTCCCTAATAAGTATTTATGTCAAACTCCTTTTTGGGGAGTAGGGGGAGAAAGAGCAGCTGTAGCACAGTTGAAAGACGTCGCTCTGATTACAGTACGGCGGCAAAGGGAGGGGGGATCATTTTTAGAGTGAAACAGTGTTAATCAAGTTAATCACAAAACCAGCGCTATAATTGCTTCTGCTCTCAGACAAAATTTTACTTTTATCTAAATTACTAAAGTGAGGAGAGTGCAATCCACTCTAATTTAGCTTTTGAGCTAAGGAGAAAGCATGTGTGGAAGGCTGGAGAGGTTTTTAAACATCAGGAGAACTCATGCTATGGAATTCAACTCTCCTCCTCTCTCTCCCCCTCCCTCCTCCCACCCTCCCTCCCTCCCTTCAAGACAGCTTAGCTCAGTAGCGAAAAGCTCAGGGTCCTGGATCTACCACAGAAGGCTGTGTTAATGAGTTATTTAACTTCTCAAAGTTCTCAGCTTCCTCATCTGTGAAATGGGGATGAGAATGGTACTTACTTCAGGGAGGTGGGGCAGATTAAATGAGTTAACAAGGATGAAGTACTTAGGGTAGTGTTTAGTGCATGCACGTACACACACACACACACACACACACCCCAACAACCACACTCCAGATGTGTTAGTTACTATATCATCCCTCAATTTTCCTTCCTTCGTCACCTCTCCCCCCCCACCCCTGCTCCCTCTCCCTCCTCTTCCTACTCCTTCTTCTGTCTCTCCTCCTCTCCCCTGATCCCCAGCTGCTGTTACTAAGCACTTCAGTCTGTAGCTGGCATGACCTGTTCTTCAGGGAGCTCACAGTTTGGTTCTAAGTTCGTTTAAATCAAAGGACGTACATGGGCATGAACTCAAGAAAACGCTGAGAAGCCCTGAGGGATTGGACTGGAGGGAACCCTTTCTTCCAACTGGAAAATCAAGAAAGCCTTCGTGGAAAAAGTGGCATTGTAGCTGGGCATTGAATGACACTGTGCCCAGATGTGGAGCTAGCAGGATGGGGAAGTGGGGACTGGGACTCCAGGCAGAAGGACCAGCATTAGCAGGGGCCTGGAGGTGGGGCAGAGCGCCCAGGACAGAGGTGCTGTGGCAGATATGGGTGCTCTCAGGTGGCCCTGATGACACATCCAAGCTATCATTCTGCCCTGTGCTACACTCAAGTTTCATCCAGGTCATCTTCCTTTCCTCAGTTTCCAGGAGACTCCAGGCTGGGTCCCCAGTGACCACACATCGTGTTGTCATTGGCTGCCATACCCCAGGCCTGCCCTCTACCAGCTTCACCTCCTCCCACGCTGGCTCCTTGGGTCTCCCAAATTCCTGCTTAGTCCAATGAGGAGCTGATGTCATCCAACTTGCCCGGAAACACAGATTAGAGAAAACACACACAGTCAATTTAACTGGCAATTAAACAGGCTCCCCTATGTAATTAGCGTCAAGACAACTCACAATTACTACAGGGCGCGCGTTCACAGCCGAGGCTGCACATTTATATAAAGTGACAGTCACTGGGCGCTAATATCTTAACAAGAAGCAGAGGGAATCTGTGAAACCGTTTCAGGGAGGCAGCCCATCCTGTCCCGCTGCACTGTAAATAACTCTTTGTAAACGCAACTGTAAAATTAAAGAGGGAATGCTTGAAGTGATGCAGAAGAAGAAAACATATTTACTCTGTGGAAAGTAACTGATTGCTCTTTTGAGATGACTGGTTTCAGAAGACGAACCAGTTGGACCGTATTAGCAATAACAAACACCACTGGTGGAGGGCCTCCCTGAACTAGGCTCAGGCCATACTCTATTGCATCCAAGTTACACAATGACTCTCTTACAGACAGGGGAATTAAGGTCAGGGAGGGAAGCAGCTCGCCTGAGGTCACATAGCTCACAAGGTGGGCAGCAGGATATAAACAGGGTCTGACTCCAAAATCTTTATACAAAACCACCTTACACGGGGCTGCTCCATGCTCCTGGCAGTGCTGAACGGGATTCCAGTCTCCTGCCTCTCACTGTCTGGCCCTTTCCACTGTGCCCCCTGGTGTATATAGAAAGTGAAGCCTGGGGAAGGCCACCAAAGAGTGCCCCTCTGTTAACTCTGTCTCCCCTAGAACTGCCTTGTGGGTCTGAAGTCCTTGTTCCCAGGAAGAGGGAGGCCTGAGATGGCTTCAGGGTCAACTCAACTAGATTGCTTGTAACGTGACCCAAACAATTGAATATCTGACAACATTGAGCACTGCTGCACTAGGCACACAGTGAGCTCACTCCTTCTTTCCTTCTTCTAAAGCTTCAGAAATACCCCTGGAAAGAAGAGCAACCTACTCATCCATATTATCATGGATAATAAGTTGGGGAATAGCTTGCTATTGCTAGCTACTGCTGTGTAACAAACCTTCTCAAAACTCAAGAGCCTAAAACCAATGAAATGTTATCACTTACTCATCTGCTGGTCGGCTGAGCTTGTCTGAGTACCTCTACTTTCAAGACAGGTGTGTGACTCAGCTAGGCAGCTCTGCTCCTTACGTCTCTCAGGCTCCTTGAACCAGGTGGTTGGCTGGAGTTTGACCTCCTCATGGAGGTTTTAGAGGCTCAAGAGTGAATTGAAACATGTAAGGGAGTCCTGCAATTGGCTCTGGTACACTGTCACTTCTGTCCTCATGTTATCAATCAAAGCAAGTCACATGGCTAATCTCAACTCACGTGGTCAATCTAAGGTCAATAGCAAGAGTGGATGCAGAGAGAAGTAAATAAGTATGAGAAAGAGAACCATTCAATTTATCACAGTGCAAAAAACTACAATTAAGTATTTTATTTGTTCAAGAGTCAGTGTTTGATAGGAAAGGAGCTATCAGCTGAAGGGATATGACCTAAGGCTTTAATTTATAACTCTGTAAAATGAGAATAATCATAACTGGCTCACAAGGCTGTTGTGAGATTTCAGTGAGTAATCCGCGCAGATTACCCAGCACCTTGCCTGACAAGTCTTCCTCCTTCAAGAGTCAACACCACCTCTAGGATGACTAAGCCATCCTGATTTGCTCAGACTTCCATCCCGGAATCCTCTCAGACCCAGACAAACCAGGATAGTTGGTCATTCTAACTCTTCCCATCACCAAACTAATGCAAGCTAATCTGCCTTTGCCAGGGACCTGGGGTAGACTGTCTTGTTTAACCCTCACGACCACCCTACTCATCAAGGGACCATTATTTGCTAATGGGATTCAGGCAGCACGAGGGAATAGGGAGGGTAAAAGATGACTGTTTTAATGGGCTCTTCCCTCAAGGGGCTGACAATCTAGAAAGATAAGAAATGCATGTATGGTAACAACTGTGTCACAAGGGAAAAATGATTCTGGCAAATACAACTTCCCCAAGGATGGTGAGGCTGGGAGTTTTCAGCATGAACAGTCAAGTCCCTTTATAGCTACTCTATCTTGATAGCCAAGGTTAAGAGTCTGGTTTTGGAAATTTAAGGAAAATTGTGTCTGAAAAGAGTTTGCTTGAGAAAGGAATTTGACTTAGTTCTCCCACCGGGATGGTGGTGGGGGGTCTTTTTCTAAATATATTTGTTTATGAATTGGAAAACTTTTAAACCAATCAAGGGCTGATGGGGCCTGTTCAACCATTCTGCTCCTTGAAATCTTGGGAAAGAAGAGGAATTTGTATTCAGGGTGCTCTGGGTAAGGTCAACACTCCCCCATTTACTTAGAAATGAATACTAAATCAAATTTAGCAGTCCCCATCATTCATCTATCTGCTTGCAACTGGGCCCTTTAATTTTCCATTTTCATTGTTTTAAAAAGTGCTGGGTGAAGCAATATATTACCAGGAGCACAATAAGGGAATGGAGTGTTAGCCGAGAAAGTCAATTTTGTCCTCAGCTCTGATGTCTTCTGGAAAAGCCAAGTCCAAAAGGTATACCCAGTTGCACTGGGCATATTGTGGGTTTTGAGAACATCCTAAGGTGAGCTTGGGTGCTAGCTGCCTCATGCTTTCCCTCTGATTTGCCTGATTTCAATCCCCCTTCCCTTTAGTGAAGTCAATGGGTGAGGACTCACTTCTGGCTCCTCCTGACCAGAACTCTGGCTCATTCTTAGAGTCTCCAGTTCATTCACCAAATTTTCACCAAGGATACTATTGTATTGATAAACAGATCAGCCTTGGAGAGACTAAGCTGGACATGTGCATAAGCAATGGCAAGGCAAGGTCAGCCTTAGGAGGTCTGAAGGGGGAGCCATGAAATGTGTCATCCGGGCAGGAGTCAAGGCAGCTTCTCATGGAGGTATCATGAGAATTAAACAAGATGACATGTATTATGCACTCAGAATATTCAATCACTTATTTAACAACTTACGTATTCAGCACTAATTTAATGCCAGGCACTGTGCTGGGCAAGGAGGTTCTAGATAGAAGCAGGCCCAGGACTCAGGCTGACTACACAGCACCTGGCACATAGTTCAGCTCCAAAAATGGTAGTGGTCATCTTTATTATTGGACCCACCTTGTAGCTCAGATGGTAAAGAATCTGCAATGCAGGAGACCCGGGTTTGATCTATGGGTCAGGAAGATCCCCTGGAGAAGGAAATGGCTACCCACTCTAGTATTCTTGCCTGGGGAATCCCATGGACAGAGGAGCCTGGCAGACTACAGTCCATGGGCTCTCGAAGAGTCTGACATGACTAAGCAATCAAAACTTTCACTTTCTTAATGCACAGAGCAGAAACAGGGCTCAGGAGGAACATGACCCAGATGACCGTGGGTCCACAAACACCCTTCATCATCTCCAAATGGGAGTGAGAGAACTGAGCATTGTAAAGCCAAGAACTTAACCCAGTGTTCAGATTGCAAAATCCAAACTCATTTCTTCCCTGGTTAGGAAGAAATTTGGGGCCCTGAGGATCCTACTATTCACCCCACATTCCTCCCCGACATGATTCCACCACCTGCCTTGTAATGATGGTGGCGATGGTCAGCAGCCATGCAGGGAGTGCTTGTGGCTTCCCAAATGCTCACCTGGTCTGATTCGACCTTCTACCTACTGTGAGATACTTTATATCCATGGCTCTTACACCTTAGAAGGCATGAGATTCACCTGGAAGGTTTGTAAAATAACCCCAGAGTTTCTGATTCATTGAGCAGAGAGTCCAGGCGGCAACAAGGAAAGTGTGGGGCAGGAAGGATGCGGAAGAGCTAGGTTGGGACTGCACCACACCGTCTGTGGGCCTCTGTCAGGACTTGGGATTTTATCCAAGGGCAATGGGAGCCATTGAAGGGTTTCAATCAGGGCGATAGGATCCACTAGAGTCTCTTTGTCTCCAAGGTACCCGGATTCTTTGGGGTTGGGTCACGTGGATGGGACCACGAGGAATGGAGTTGTGGCATCATGCTGCATGTGGTGAGCTATTGTAATGAAGGGTCTGTCAATGTTTCCACTGAAGAGGTAATTTTCTGAGAGCATCTGGATTCTTTTCCTTGCTTTCCTGGGTGTAAAGGAGTCTCAGCAGGGCATCCTGATTGTGCATGCAAGACAGGTCTTGAGGTCATTATGTGAGTGTTAATGTTCCGTTACAATATTCAGTAATGAATTGGGACTTTCAGAGTAATAGCAGTTTGTGCTATTGGCCAAAATGAGTGTATTCATCTCAATTTTTAACATCTATTGCCTTGGAGAAGCTTTTACAATTAAATGTTTGGTTGCACCAGCAAATAAGAGGAAGGATGAGAAGGACTTTCCTACCTTCCTTGGATGAGAAGGACTTGCCTACCTGCATCCAGCTACAATCCTGGCCCTATTGCCTTGCCCACATATTCTGAGAGGGTCAGATTTCAGTCCATTACAGAGAGGAACTTTATGATATCGGGCAATATGCCCAACTTTTTTGGGGGTAGTGAGTCCCCCATTGCTGGTGATATTCAAGCATACCTTGTAAACTGCTGGCATGTAGAGGGGACCCCAACATCAGAGAAGGGATTCGTATTTGTAAAGTTACAGAGATTTGTGGATGAGACCTGCACAGAAGCATGACCAGCAAGGAAGTCTGTGTGGGAAATTTATCACCAATTCACAGGATTTCACCTGTCTGCTAACAGACAGTGTGCCCCTGAGAGCTGATTCATTCTTTCTGCTCGTTTCCAGTCACTATTCCTGCAGGCCTGGCCACAAGATGGGGTTTTCTGAGTCATTGCATATACTTCAGAGTTATGACACTGACTTGTCTTTAATTCTTAACTTCAGACCTGTTGCTCTTCTGATTTCTTCCCCAAGGTGAGAGAAGAGCCAGAGGGACTCAGCAGACTAAGTCCCTTCTGTGTTTACTGCAAGAAACAGCCTCGCACAGGATGAACATCTCTGCTTCTCTCTACATCAGGAATCAGATTTGAGCAGAGGTCAGGATGTCTTAGAACTACCTCAGGGGTTCCTGGAGCTCCCTGAAGAACGTTTAGTACTCTCAGTGGGTTCCTGGCTGAACGTATAAACTTCAAGATGAAGTAGGGTTCATTTGGAGGAAAATCTCCATGACCAAATGCTGACCTTTGTTCAAGGTACCCTAGTGCCATCATGGGCATTGGTGTCCCTCATTCAGTACATCTCCATGGAGGGCAGTGCTGGGAGGCTTTGTCCCTGAGGAGTGTCCTGCCTATTTGCTTTCCCACCCTTCTCCCACTAGACTATGTAAGTTGCTCAGTCATGTCTGACTCTTTGAGACTCCATAGACTGTAGCCCACCAGGCTCCTCTGTCCATGGAATTCTCCAGGCGAGAATGCTGGAGTGGGTTGCTATTCCTTTCTCCAGGGGATCTTCCCAACCCAGGGATCAAACCTGGGTCTCCCATGTTGCAGGCAGATTCTTTACCATCTGAGCCACTAGCACCACTGACTGTGCTTCTCCACAATTTGTGCCCTAAGCTCCCCAGCTGAGTGGCAGGCATGTGGTAAGCTTCTGTGAAGTGTTTCTGGGATGAATGAATGAATGTCAACAGGGGTCGGATTTGTTTTCAAACCACCGCCCTTTCCTACCTCTTGAAGTCAGTAAGACAAGAGTTTTCCATTCCTTTCTTCCCTGTTCTCTCTTCCACTTTTAAGAGCATCTAATTGCACCAAAACCACAATGTCTGATGTGCAAACCACACTTTCTTGCTGCTAAAGCCCTTTCCTATCCTTCATCTCATCTGACCTGCACATTTTAGGGTGAGGAAACTGAGGTATAGAATCTCTGGAGCAGTAGATGGCCTTCAACCTTGGTCCTCTGGTTCCAAGACTAAGGTACTGGTGACGATGCATCCACGACTCCTGCATTTCCAGGACTGTGTCCTCAGAAAGCAGCAGTGCCGGAGGGGCCCACCCCTCATTTCCGTCTCAAGCAGAGCAGGCAGGCTTTGGATCCGGCCTTCCCTCTCTGATGTCCTCATAACTGCTCCAGGACTCGTTCGTAAGGGCTTTTCCTGGGTAGGCAATTACCTGAGTTCATATGGTTAATTGAAATATTCCTTCTCCTAGAGTTTTAATTCATCCAGTGTAGTTTCAGGAGCCACAGATAATAAGACCTAATTTATAATTAGGGCTTATCAAGAATCAGCTAATTTCTAGACCCCTGATTCCCAAGGAGAGAGAAGCAGGGTGGGGGCTTCCCTTCCCTTTCCAGGGACTTGCTACCCACCACGCTCAGAGAGACACCAGGGAGGGAAGAGAACTAATTGGGAGCTGGCCCTCCATCTTGGACGATTTATTAATTGGATTATGGGAAATCTCAGGCCCCAGGCAAATCCCAGGGAGTCACGGCTGCTTCCCCTGGTTTACAATGAGAATATTAGGCACAAAGACTGAGTTCTACCCAGTCTTTCAGGAGCTGGGACTCTTTAAACAAGTCATTGAATGCTGCCTAGCCTCAGTTTCCTCGAGTCTACAATAACCAGGATCATTTCACTCTCCTGACTTTCCTGGGAATTAGATGAGATGATGGGCATTTCAGGAGCTGTCACGATTTCTTCCGGGGCTGATATACCTGGGATGTGCCAACACAGAAAACCATGCCTCAGACAGATTGGGATTGGTCACGACCACAACCCCACAGGCAGGAAGAGTTGGGTCTACCTTTGACCTCAGCTCTCCTTGTGCCTCGTTTGCTGAGACTTTCCTTCCACCAGAGGTCCCAGAGGTCTTTAATTCCAGATCTTGTTGCTTACCTAGCAAGCTCCGCTTTTCTCTAGATGCCACTCAAACATCCACCCAACCAGTCTGAATGTTAGGAAGGGTTAATGCAGGGATAGGTGGCCCAGTGGTAAAGAATATCCCTGCCAATGCAGGTGACACAAGAGATGCAGGCATGATCCCTGGGTTGGGAAGATCCCTTCGAGTAGAAAATAGAAACCCGCTCCAGTATTCTTGTCTGGAAAATTCCATGGACAGAGGAGACTGGCAGGCTAAGTCCATAGGGGTCGCAGAGTTGGACACGACTAAGTGACTGAACACATGGACGGACAGTGGAGTGAGCACAACTTTGGAATCATGTAGATGTGGTTTCAAACCCGTACACTGACCTTTACTAGCTGCGCCAGTCAAAATTTTTGAACCAAAAGAAATTGACATGAGACAGAAACCCAATGCAAATGAGCTTAAGCCTTAAAGAAATATTAGCTAATGTATCTAAACACTATAGCAGTACTCACTTTAGGGATGACTGGATTCAGATGTTCAATGATGACAGAATTGTCTTTCTCTATATTGACTCCATTCCTCAGCAGGTTTCACAGTGGAGGGCAAAGACGGCTGTGGTTTACCCCTGGGGAGAGGGAGAGGAATGAGCCCACTACATAGGCTAAGCAGGATTTCCTTGCAGCAGGAAAGAATCGTTCTGCAAAGAAAGGGAGATTTGTGAAGACAAACAGCAATGTAGTCTCAAGGCAATCACTCACTCTATCTGGTTCTCGTCTCTCATCTGTAAATTAGTATCAATAGCAATGTTGCAGGATTAATATACAATATGAATGTACAAAAATCAATTGTATCTCCATACACTAGCAATGAACAATCTAAAAAGGAAATTAGAAAAGCAATTGCATTTATAATGGCTTCAAAAAATAAAATACTCAGGAATAAATTTAACAAAAAAGAAATACAAGGCTTGCACACTAAAACTACAAAACTTGATGAAATAATTTAAAGAAGACCTAAATAAATTTAGACATCCTGTGTTCGTGGAATACTTAATGATAAAATGGCAGTACTCTCTCAAGCTGATCTACAAATTCAATGCAGTCTCTGTAAATTCCCCGTACATTTCTTTCAGACATTGATAAGCTGATTCTAAAATTCACATGGAAGTGCAAGGGACTAAGAATAGCCAAGACAATATTGAAAAAGAAAAATAAAGATAGAGAATTTACTTCAACTTCTCAACCTCAAAACTTTCTATGAAGCTATGGTAATCAAGATAGTGTGGCCTTGGCAGAAGAATAAACATGTATTATCAATGGCATAAAATTAAGAGTGCAGAAATAAATCCATGCGTCTATGGCCAACTGTTTTTAACAAGGGTGTCAAGATAATGAAATGGGGAAAGAATAGTCTTCTCAATAAATGGCTCTGGAACAGCAATATATCCACATGTAAGAGAATGAAGCTGGACCCCTACCTCACACATTATTCAAAAATTAGCTGACAGTGGATCGTAAATCTAAATATGGGATTTATAAGCCAAGTAAGATTTTCCCCAGAGGTGGAAGGATGGTTCAATATCCACAAATCACTACACTAACAAACTAACATACATTTATAAGAAAAACTATTCACAAGATGGGTACAGAAGGAACATACTTCAACATAATAAAGGCCATATATAGTAAGCTCACAATTAACATCATACTCAATGGTGAAAAGCTGAAAGCATTTCCTCTAAGATCAAGAAAAGATAAAGATGCCCATTCTTGCCGCTTTCATTTAACATGCTATTGGAGGTCTTAGCCACAGCAATCATACAAGAAAAAGAAATAAAAGGAATTCACTCTCTGCAGATGACTTTATATTATACTTAGAAAATCTTAAAGATGTCACCAAAAAACTGCTAGAGCGGTTTAGCAATGAATTTAGTAAAGTTGCAAGATACAAAATTAATATACAGAAATCTATTGCATTTCTGTACACTGACAATGATCTATCAAGAAAGGAAATTAGGAAACAATACCATTTACAATCATGTTAAAAGGAACAAAATACCTAGAATAAAACTAAGGACGAAAAAGAGAAAGACAAATATATGATGTCACTTCTGAAGTGAAGTGAAGGTCTCTCAGTTGTGTCTGACTCTTTGTGACCCCATGGACTGTACCATAGAATTCTCCAGGCCAAAATACTGGAGTGGGTAGCAGTTCCCTTCTCCAGGAGATCTTCCCAACCCAGGGAGAGAACCCAGGTCTCCTGCACTGCAGGCAGATACTTTGCCAGCCACCAGGGAAGCCCATCACTTCTGTGTGGACTCAAAAAAAAAAATACAAACGAACTTATTTACAAAACAGAAACAGGCTCACAGACATAGAAAACAAAATTATGGTTACCAAAGGAGAAGCAGGCAGGTATAAATTAGGATCAACAGGTACACATTTATATAAAATAAATAAACCACAGGATTTACTTCATTGCACAGGGCACTGTATTCAATATCTTGTAATATCATGGAAAAGAACATAAAAAGAAGATACATATATATGTATTTATATGTATATATCCTGAAGGAAATCAACCCTAAATATTCATTGGAAAGACTGGTGCTGAAGCTGAAGCTCCAATAGTTTGGCCACCTAATGTGAAGAGCTGACTCATTAGAAAAGACCCTGATGCTGGGAAAAGTTGAGGGCAGGAGGAGAATGGGGTGACAGTGAATGAGATGGCTGGATGGCATCACCAACTCAATGGACATGAGTTTGAGAAAACTCCGGGAGAGGGTGAAAGACAGGGAAGCCTGTCGTGCTGCAGTTCATGGGGTCGCAAAGAGTCAGACACGACTTAGCGACTGAACAACAACAATATATATATAGATATACACACAAGCTTCCCTGGAAGCTTAGCTGGTAAAGAATCCACCTGCAATGCAGGAGACCCCAGTTCAATTCCTGGATTGGAAAAATCCCCTGGAGAAGGGATAGGCTACCCACTTCAGTATTCTTGCCTGGAGAATCCCCATGGACAGAGGAGCCTAGCGGGCTACAGTCCATGGGGTCACAAAGAGCGGACATGACTGAGGGACTAAGCACAACACAGCACACATATATATTCAGATATACATACATACATACATACATACATACATACATACATAGATCTGAATCACTTTGCTGCACACGTGAAACTAACACAGTATTGTAAATCAACTATACTAAAGTTAAGTTGATTTGCAAATACATTACCAAGAAAGTTGCAAAGAGAAAGGAAGGGAATATTTACAAATCGTATAGCTGATAAGGGAATTGTATACAGAATATATAAAGAAATCTTACAGTTCAATAATAAGAAGAGAAATAACCCAGTTAAAATGGGATTTTTAATCAGACGTTGAAAGATTTGAGTATACATTTCTCAAATGTGTCTGTCTTCAAAAGGAGACATACAAATAACCAGTGAGCACATAAAAGATGCTCAACATCATTAGTCATTAGAAAATGCAAATAAAAAACCACAGTGAGATACCACTTCACACCCACTAGGATGGCCATAACCAAAAAGATGTATAACAACTAGCATTGATAAAGATGGGAAGAAGTTGGAACTGGAAGGAAAAATGGTACAGTCACTTTAGAAAACAGTATGACAGTTCTTCAAAAAGTTAAACATAGAGTTACCATATGACCCATCAATTCCACTCTCAGCAATTCCACTCCTAATTTCAAAGAATTGAAAACATATATCCATCCAAAAATGTGTACATGAATGTTCATAACAGCATTATTCATAAGGGGCAAAAAGTGGAAACTGCCCAAGTATCCATCAACTGAAAATCAGATAAACAAGATGTGTTGTATCCGTACAATCGAATGTCATTCAGCCATAAAAAGGAATGGAGTACTGATATACACAGCACATGGATGAACTTTGAAGGCGTCATGCTGAGTAAAAGAATCAGTCACTAAAGTCCACATATTATATGGTCCCATTTATTTGAAATGTCTAGATCTGACAGATCTCTATAGACAGAAAGTAGATTAGTGGTTTCCAGGGGCTGGGGGCAGGGAGCAATGGAGAGTGACTGTTTATGGTGAGGCATTTCTTTGTGGGATGATGAAGGGCTCTGAAATTAGATAATGGTATGGTTGCAGAACTTGGTAAATAGACTGAAACCACTGATCTGGATTCTTTAAAAGGTGAATTGACGGTGTGATGGTTACATTTATGTGTCAACTTGACTAGAGGACATGAGAGACCCAGATCTTTTGTTAAACATTATTTTGGGCAGATCTCTGAGAGTGTTTCTGGAAAAGATTAGCATTTGAATTGTTGGACTCCGTGACGCAGATTGCCCTCCCCCGTGTGGATGGGTATCGTCCAACCCACTGAGGGCCTGAAGAGAGCAAAAAGGCAGAAGGCTGGATTCTCTCTGCCTGACTTCTCTTGCCCTTGGACTTAAACCATTGGTGTACTTTGGTCTTGAACTAGAACTACACCATGGACATTCTTGTGTCTCCAGCTTACAAATGGCAGATTGTGGGGCTTTTTAGCCTCCATAATCATGGGAGGCAGATCCTTATAATAAATCTTCCTTATATTTCACTTAGAAATATATATATATGTGTGTGTGTATATATATATATATTTATGTATATATGTCTAGGGGCTCTCCAGGTGGCGCTAGTGGTAAAGAATCTGCCTGCCAATGCAGGAGATGCAAGAGATGTGGGTTCGATCCCTGGGTTGGGAAGATCCCCTGGAGTAGAAAATGGCAACCCACTCCAGTATTCTCGCCTGGAAAGTTCAATGGATAGAGGAGCCTGGTGGGCTACAGTTCATGGGGTCACAAAGAGTCAGAACATGACTGAGCAACTGAACACACACACACACACACACACACACAAATGCATCCTATTGATTCTGTTTCTCTGGAGAACCCTAATACAGATAGATGTATGTGAATTATATCTCAATGAGGCTGTTATTTTTAAAACTGGTTTCAAAACATCCACCATACAGGGTCGTTATGGAGAAGAAATGATGCATTGAATCTAAAACTCTTAGTACAGCGCTAGGCACACAGTAAGTGCTAAGTGTGAGTTTTCTTTCCTTTTTGAAGAAATACTCCCAACTCCCCCACCTCTCCCCCATCAACCCTCTTTAAGCAATTCCACCCCAGTGTCTAAGGCAGAACTTGGAGGCATTCCACAAAGAAGGCTGTGCTATATCTGGCTACTCACAGAGCGGCCAGGGTCATTATTAAGATGACTGTGCTGGTCTCCCCTGATATTAATGAATAAGATATTCATTTCCCTAAGAATGCATCTACTGCTTTAGCCACCCCAGGAAAAGAGGGGGAGGCAGATGCAACTCTATTCATCCAAGCCGGTCTCACAGCCAGTTTGATTCAAAGGTTTCATTTTGGTTGGTTTCCATGAGGAGGACAGTTTATTAGTTGGTGATGACAGGCTAAGTGAACTCAGGTACTGGGTGTTTGGCTAAGGATGACGACGAGGCTATTTTAAGTCACCGGAGTTCAAGGGTATCTGCCTCAGAGCTTTTGTTTAAATTGATTTGTAGTCCTGCTTGCTTGACCTTGATGCATTAAATAGTTCCAAGGGGGAAGAATAGAAGAACAGAATTCTAGCCAAGAGAGCAGATGTGCTCCAGTGCAGCGCCCTCTCAGCCGCCCCCTACAGACCGCCCTACCCACCGCCCAGCTGACCTTGGCTGTGGGCTTTCACCACACAGCAGTCACGGGGGTCAGAGAACAGTGGAGTGGGGTGGTCCGCCGCCAGAGTTGGGAAGGCCCAGAGAGGGAAAGGATTGTTCAAGGCTGTGAAATGAGTCAGTGACAAAGTTAGAATTTTTCATCCAGGTTGGTATAGCTCCAGCTCCTCCTCTCAACTCATAAAACTATTTAATATTTATTCAGTACCTACCTGGGCTGCCCAGGTGGTGCAGTGGTAAAGAATCCGCCTGCCAATGCAAGAGAGTCAAGAGACTAGGGTTCGATCCCTGGATCAGGAAGATCCCCTGGAGCAGGAAATGGCAACCCATTCCAGCATTCTTGGGTGGAAAATGCCATGCACAGAGGAGCCTGGCGGGCTACAGTGCAAGAGCTGGACATGACTGAGCACTCACATATGACAGTACCTACCATGTTCCAGATACTCTCTAATGCTTAATCTACATTAGCTCCTTTAATTCATGCAACAGCCAATGGGATAAAGTTCAGTTGTTATCGCCATTTTACAAATGAAGAAATTAAGAGTCCCCATCTTACATGGAGCTTGAGTACTTCGCCCAAGTTTCCAGCTAGTAAAATGGCAGAGGTGGGACTTGAACTGAAGGAGTATGTTGCTAGAACCAGACTCTTAGTCATCCCACCATCCCCTCTCTGCTTATTGCCTGTGAAAGGAAATGAAACCAGATTCTGCCAGAGTCTAAGGTGGACATTTGAGCTGTCTGGTGTGCCCAGGCCTAAGTTAACCCAGTCATTGTCACATTCCCAAGCCCCTTCATGCGGAATGGAACCAGAGGACATCACTGTTCAGAATCAGTCCTCCATCTAGGTTTCTGAAGTGCCCCAATCTGAAATGTGCTACACTGGACAATGTTTTCTGGCGTGGCCCATAGAAGCTGTCCCATCCTCTCCTCCTCGCTGGTAAGTCAGAGATCTGCACTCCTGCTCCTCTCTTTCAGCCTTTAGCTAATCAGCCTGAGGGGCTTTGTTACTTGGCACGGGCAGAAGGAGCACTGGACTGGGACTCAGGGCATCCAACGTGTGAAATTCCTGTGTGTCCTTGAATAAATCACTGAACCTTTCTGGTCCCTAAATTCCTCATGTGTAAGAAGGATATCAGGATATATATTTTTCTCACAGGATTTTTCTGAGAATTCGAAGAACTTGCAGACATGAGGCAGAATGCGATGAACCCTAGAACAGACTAAGCATTTAAGGAGTTGCCACCAAGGTAAGAGCCCTGGGGAAGGGGTGGGGTGTAATGAGAGGGAGTGACCAGTAGGTGGCAGTGCTTCAAAGCAGCCTGCGGGATGCCTGAAGGAAGGTCCTACTAACCTTTCCTCTTTAGGTCTGTGAAACCTTAGTCCCTCACTCCCTACAAGCATCTAAAAAGGGAAAAGTGACAGAGGACAGAAGCACCACTTTCAAGAACCCATCTTGACACAATGGCAGAGCCTGGGTCAGACCCCAGGTTGGTGGGTCTCTGACTGTCTGCCTTCATTCAACCTCTATTTACGGTGGTTCCTACTGGATACAAAGGGCTCCCCAGGTGGCGCTAGTGGTAAAGAACCTGCCTGCCAGTGCAGGAGACATAAGAGACGCGGGTTCGATCCCTGGGTGGGAAAGGTCCCCTGGAGAAAGTAACACGACCCACTCCAGTATTCTTGCCTGGAGAATCCCCATGGACGGAGGAGCCCGGCGGGCTATGGCCCGTAGGGTCGCAAAGAGTCGGACATGACTGAAGTGACTTAGCACGCACTGGGTATAAACGCTTATGTGAGGCCTTTCTCGTGAGTTTTATTGTATTTACTGATTCCCAACCCTATAGGGCCACCTCCCACTGCTTCCTGGGCTGCACTCACTGGGATAAGTACTCACTCCACCTAAACTGGACACCGCACAGGGAGAGGTGGCGGAAAACACCATGGGTGGACTAGAGGCTGAGAGACGTGGTTCTAGCTCTGATATCACCAAGAGCTCTTTATGTGACCCTGACCGATGCCCTTATTAGTAGGCCATGAACTCAACATAGTGGGTATCTCATTGTAGAAGAAAACAATTTTTAAAATGCTAGCATATGTCTGCCATAGTACAGCTAAACATTGTTGTTGTTTTTTTAATTGTTTCACTTTTATATGTGCACACACAGATGTGAAAATCTTGTGTCCTTATGAGCGTGTGTCTCTGTGTGTCCGTATATGTGTGTCTTTATGGTGTCCATGAGTGTGTGATGTGTGTGTGTATGTACTGGGTCCTGATATGAAAGGCATTTCATCTTATTCACCACAGTCTCACAGTTCTGAGAACCCAGTCTAAGGGCGATTCTACCTCTCTATTCTGCAATCCAAAATTTCTTGCACGTCAGCTGCACATCTGCAAGCCAACCCGCAAGCTGTCCAGGAATCCCTGTACTTGTTATTTCTACTTTAGGCCATTTGATGTCTCAGCAGCAGAAATGTCTACTAAACTCCTGTCTTCCTTCATGTAATGCTCTGAGACTGTGTACAGTATCATCTATCCTTAAAACAATCACCCGTGGTAGATATTCCCCCATCTACAGACGAGAAAACTGAGGCTTAGAGAGGTGATGTGACTTGCCTAAGCCCTCACGGCCAGCAGGTGCCAGAAGAAGGTCTTGAACAGAGCCAGCCTCACTGGGAGATGTTACTGACATGTTGCCTGGAGCACAGAAAAGGCCGTGGGGCCCCTTCTCCTAAGAAAAGCAACAACCGCTTACCAGCCCTTCCATTTCTCTTCTTCCTAGTCACTTTTATTTTCTTTCTCTCTCTCAAGTTTGATTGAATTTGCACTTAATGAATCCAACTTTGTCATTTAGGGGATGTTGGAGCAATAAGACTTGACAAGGCGTGAGTGATGATGCAATCAGTTGTGCTGGGAGCCGGGGCCAGGCCATGGCCCGGAGCCCGGAGCCCGGAGCCCGGAGCCTTCCCTGCACCCTCCCTGGAGTGGTGGCTGCACGCAGCTCCCTCGCTGGGGAAGCATTTGGTGACTCCCTGAAAGGAGCGGGACTGGGTGGTGTAAGGTGGAGTCGTTTTATTTCCAGTGAGAGCTGGAGCTGGCCTTTGGGGTTACAGTGGGTCAGCAGGGGTGGGGTGGGGGTGGGATTTGAAAGATGCAAGAGGTGAAGAGGTGGGTGTCACATCTGCCACGGGCTTGCGTGCTCTGTGCCCTTGGGCAAGCCACTTCACCCCTCTGGTCCTCTGTTTCTCCAACTGTAGAATGGGGCAATGGCCCATGGTTTTGTTGCCTTGTAAACTGTTGACCAGAGGCTCAGTCTCTTATGGGCATTTCAAAGGTGGTTGTTTGACAGCAAAATAAAGTACCTGGAAGCCCATCTCATGTCCTTGTACTTGCCTGTGATAAGGGGGCAGCTCCGTGATAAGGGTGCAAGGCTTATGAGAGGGCTCCTGAGGAAAAAGGTGGGTAATGATCTTTGGTAAAGGAACAAAATGAAAACTCAAACATTTATTAAAGTGTGATCTCATTTTTCTTAGGAAAGATGATATATACACAGAAAAAAATGACTAGGAGAATGTACCCAAAATGCTCAGTCATGGGTAGAATTTGGGGGTGCTCAGTCACTCAGTTGTGTCTGACTCTTTGTGGCCCCACGGACTGTAGACTGCCAGGATGCTCTTTCCATGGAGTTCTCCAGGCAAGAATACTGGAGCAGGTTGCCATTTCCTACTCCAGGGTACCTTCCTAACCCAGGGATCAAGCCCATGTCTCTTGCGTCTCCTGCATTGGCAGGCAAATTCTTTACTTCTAACACCACCTGGAATTGGGTGGATTTTTCTCTTATTATTTATTATCTGAAATTTTAGACCTTTTTTTAAAAAAATGAAATAAAGCACACATGAAGGAGAGTACATGGGACCTAAATGCAGAGTTTAAGGAATAACAGTAAAGTGAACATTTATGGCACCGTCCTCATTGTTCCTCTCTAGAAACCTCCCAAGCGTTCTTCTCTACAAAGCCATTCCTGCATTTTGACAGGCAGCTTTTTACCAATTATCTCTTTGTTTTCATTTTTCAGAGTTTTACTCTCCTAGTAGGCATCCTTAAAGAATAGTTAGTTTTTCCTATTTTTTGAAATTTATAAACATGGAATTATACTATGTGGACTTTGTGGGAATGTATTTATCTTCTTTAAATCAACATTATATTTTTCAGATGGATCCTTGTAGTGCATATGGTTAGAGATGGTGCATTTCTGATGCTGTACTGAAGTAAATTTTATGTCTATACTGCAATTCATATACTGATGCTGAAGCTGAAGCTCCACTAGTTTGGCCACCTGATACGAACAGCTGACTCACTGGAAAAGACCCTGATGCTGGGAAAGATTGAAGGCAGGAGGAGAAGAGGGCGACAGAAGATGAAATGGTTGGATGGCGCCATTGATTCAATGGACATGAACTTGGGCAAATTCCGGGAGATGGCAAGGGACAGGAAGGCCTGGCATGCTGCAGTCCATGGGGTTGCAGAGTTGGACATGACTTGGCAACTGAACAGCAACAACTGAAATTCATCTATCCATTCTAATGCTGGTGGATATCTGGGTTGTCTTCTCTATGTCCTCTAGGTTTTCTACGATGAACCTATTATTTCGGATGGAGAGCCTGGCATCTAGTAGGTGTTCAATTAAAATTTTTGAATAAATGCATGAAAAGTGAAAGCTGATTATTATTTTTTAATGAAAGAAAAGTTTCAGTGGTATTTGGAGGGTTGAGACTACAAACAAAGAGAGATCAAAGAGAACTTTCCAGATCTGCAGATTTTCCCTGGAGCTCAGAGGAGAAGATTGGTTGGTGGCATCTCCATTGCCTAGAAAAGCCTCAAGTCTATTTGGACATCCCATATAAAATAATAAGAGAGTAGTATTGAAAATGAAGAAAAAGTCCCACAATCATAGTGCTACATGTGTGATTAGAGAAAATGAAAATTTACAGAAAGCACTGCAGGAAAGGAGGCAAAGCAATTAACTGGGAGTCAGAGAAGCTGAGGAGTCAGAGAAGTTGAGTCTGACTCTCAGCCCTTTCCTAAGTGAGCAGTTTGGCCTTGAAATAGTCATCCTAACATCTCAGAGACTCAGTTTCCCCATCTGTAAACTGAAACTACTCCTTCCAAGGGTTAATCAAGGGAGACAGTGTGAGGAACTGAGTTTTGTAAAGATCTATATGAATGCTCCATCCTAAAGGAGATCAGTCCTGGGTGTTCATTGGAAGGTCTGATGTTGAAGCTGAAACTCCAATACTTTGGCTACCTGACGCGAAGAACTGACTCATTGGAAAAGACCCTGATGCTGGGTAAGATTGAGGGCAGGAGGAGAAGGGGATGACAGAGGATGAGATGGTTGGATGGCATCACCGACTCAACGGACATGAGTTTGGGTGGGCTCTGGGAGCTGGCGTCGGACAGGGAGGCCTGGCGTGCTGCGGTTCATGGGGTCGCAAAGAGTCGGACACAACTGAGCAACTGAACTGAACTGATACAAATGCTGCGAATTTCACATGAAAGTGCAGGATGGAAAGCAGATCTTTCGGCAGGTCCATTTCCTGACCTATAACCTCTGTTTCCTTACTACCTATCAAACACCACCTCCTGCCTGAAGCACAGTAGATACAGAAACAAGGATACACAGACTGCCCGTAGGAGGGCACTGCGGAGTAGAGAAGAGCCCAGTATGAAATAAAAGCGATTCCTTTATTATTAGGAACCTGACTCAGCTGGGAAGGTGGGGGGCAGGGGTGGGAATGGGAGACCCCTTGGTAACTCCCTGCTCCCCTGTTAACCTGATGAAGGAAAGGTCTCCAGCTAGACCAGCAAGTAGCAGACGCTCCATTTTGAAAGAAAGAAGGAAATAATAACAGTCTTTTAAAAGCAGATCTAGGGAGAACTCTCCTTCCCTTCTCCTTTTGTGTCATGAGAGTGAGAGCGAAGTCGCTCAGTCGTGTCTGACTCTTTGCAACCCCACAAACTGTGGCCCACCAGGCTCCTCTGTCCGTGGGGGGTTTTCCAGGCAAGAGCACTGGAGTGAGTTGATATTTGCTTCTGCAGGGATCTTCCCGACTCAGATTTCGAACCCAAGTCTCTTGCATTGCAGGCAGACACTTTACCACCTGAGCCACCAGGAAAGCCTCAGAGATCTCTTCAAAAGTTGCATCATGGATCTCTTCAAAAGTTGACAAGGTCTTTGCATCCTCCTAAAACCCCACAGGAGGTCCTGGAACGTCTGGTTACAATCAGGCATTGAGGCAGAGTTCCTGACTGTTTCGTGTGTGTGTGTGTGTGTGGCTTTTTTTTTTGAGCCATTGACCTTCTTGGTTGTCTGGGGGAGCCCATAGATCCTCCCATCCTCAGAATAATGTTTTTAAATGGAAATAGCGTGTATATAAAATGCATATACATTTTTGATGAAAATATATTACGGGATTACAAAGAAAATCAATTATATTGGAATATAGTTTTCAACGTATTAAAAGAACAAATACGGGAAATAGTAATAAGTATGTTTCTTTATTAATGCATTGAATAACAAGTTCTAGCAACAAGTTTAACAGCTAACATGATTTTGAAATAATGAAGAATATAAATATTTCCAGGTAGCTGCAACAACTCTACTGTGATAGGAAAACATCTGTGATTTTCATTGGTGGGAGTCATAGTACTGTTAATGTGTCTGTGATGTGTCACTTATGTTCAAAAGGGAAGAAAATGCTAAATTTTAGTTGCAAAATTAGTGAAAATAAAGAAAAATAGGCATAGAATTTTTTCCCTATCCAAGTTTGCAGACCTCCTGAATTCTAACCGTACATCTCAGGTTACTAGGCCCTGCAGGTGTTCAAAACTGTTTTTATTAATAGTGAAGCGGCCCATACTCACCACTGTCTTTTGGGGAAAAATTTCTCCTTTTACAAACACAGGAATACACACAAAGACTCAGGCACCTGTGGAGCTCAAGGTGGGGAGGGGACACAGGACAGGCTAGAGCGGAGAACATGGAGGGCCTTGTGGCGAAAAAGCAACTCAGCTAGTACAAGAGGTAAATTCTGTTTTAGATGCTTTTTAAATTAGGAAATAAAATAAACCAATGAGCTAAGCTTACCGCTTTCTATCTTGAAAAACAGATTTCTCTACCCCACCCCTACCACCTACACAGAAAATAGTTGGCAGGAAAGAAAGATAATAGCGGGAATAAACAAATTAGGAAACACAAGAACAGGGGAGCCAGTAAATAAAACCAAGAGCTGATTCTTCGAGAGAGCTAATAAAAAAGACCAACCCCTGGCAAGTACAATATAATTAAGAAAAAAAGAGAGACCCAAACAAAATCAGAAGTGAGGAAGTGTTTACAATGACTGATCCAAAAAAATGACAAATATTGAGGGGGGACATTGTACATAATGCCATAGCAAATTTGTATGAAATTGTCAATTAAACAGACAATAGTCTAAAAATATATAAAATAATCCAATGAGAAATATAGGTTAGATCAGCAAACAAGGAAGCCTCTAAGAATGAGAAATTCGTTAAAGAACAGCCCTACCACCACCACCTGACCCCACCCCCTGACATTTGTACCCACCCTGGAGTCTCTGTGGTTGGAGAAGACTCTTGAGAGTCCCTTGGACTGCAAGGAGATCCAACCAGTCCATCCTAAAGGAAATCAGTCCTGACTATTCATTGGAAGGACTGATGCTGAAACTCCAATACTTTGGCCACTTGATGCAAAGAACTGACTCATTGGAAAAGACCCAGATGCTTGGAAAGATTGAAGGCAGGAGACGACAGAGGATGAGATGGTTGGATGGCATCACCGACTCGATAGATATGAGTTTGAGTAAGCCCCAGGATTTGGTGATGGACAGGAAGGCCTGGCGGTGCTGCAGTCCATGGGATTGCAAACAGTCGAACATGACTGAGCAACTGAACTGAACTGAACTGGAGTCTCTGGTGAAATCTACCCAAATTTTACAGAAGAGTGCATTTCCATGTTACATAAATTATTCTTTAACATAGAAAGAATGGTTTAAAAGAAACTGCTAATTCATTTTGCAAAGCAAATGCAGTCCTGATTTTAAGCCCTGATACAGAATTTTTTTTTTTAAAGGAAAACCAGGGTCCAGTATAATTTTAAGTACAGTCCCAGGGTACAGTGTTCACCAGCATATCAAGAGACTAAAATACCATGACCACAAAGGGTTTCTCCAACAATACAAGGCAAGTTCAGCACAAGGGTATCTATTAATACAACACATCAGATCAATAGATTAAATAATACGAACCATATGATCATCCAAATGGATGCCAAAATATGCATTTCAGTAAATGTCAAAACATTTTCAAAAGTAGGAATAGAATGACACTTCCTTAACATAGTAAGGATCTACTTAAAACTTAGCCAGTATCCTTTTTAATGGAAAAACATTAGAGATTTTCCCATTAGAAAAGGGAAAAAAATAAATAAGCTCTCTATCACCATTATCATTTAATGTTGTACTGATAAATCTGTCTGATGTAATAAGATGTGAAAAACAAACCATTGGAATAGTTTTTAGAAAGCTAAAAAGTCTTCATTCACAGATGATATGATTATATTCTTTTAAAAATCTGATGTTTTCATCTCAATTACCATTAGTGGTAATACAAAAGTTTAACAACTGGCTATATATGGATTTTTAAATATTTTAAAAATCAATAACTTTTTAAAATAAGTGCAATAACAAGACAGAAAAGAAAATCTTTTTTAATGAAGTTCAAGTTGCAACCAAATATAACTAATTAAATACTAAGACACAGCATGACATACAAAAAAAGTTCAGTTTTCCTGGAAAGCATAATAGAAAACTTGAATAATAGAAAAACACATCATATTTCTTAACAGAAAGCCTTTACTTTAATTTTCTGATTTAATGATTCAAGATAATCTCAAAAGAATACAAAAGAATTTCTTACAGAATTTGACAATATGCATTTAAAAATAATTTTGAAAAGAACAAGTAAAATAGCAAAGATTATTCTGAAAAAAAGAGCAATGATAATGGTTAACATATAAATAAGTCATTAAGAACAATCATTGAAATGGTGTGGTACTAGAGCAAAACTAGATCTAAAACTTGATGAAATCAAAGGTACGAAAACAGACTTGATGACATAAGAAACTGTAATATACGAAAAATGGAGAAGGAAATGGCACCCCACTCCAGTATTCTTGCCTGGAGAATCCCAGGGACGGCGGAGCCTGGTGGGCTGCTGTCTATGGGGTCGCACAGAGTCGGACATGACTGAAGCAACTTAGCAGCAGCAGCAGCAATATACGAAAAGAATGTCTCAGAGTGACGGAGAAGGGAAACATCATGTAATAAACAATTGGATGGTAGATAAGCAAAGAAACTAAGGTCTACACCTAAAAATAAATCCCAGATTTAGAAGAGATCAATTGAAAAAGTATATAATTAAAATGATTCATTTATCCCATCTAAGAAATAACAGCAGGCTAAGGGTAGAAGAAATAGAAGAAATTACAAAGAGGAAAAGCGGACAGATTAAGCCATATTAAAATACTAAATGTGTACACAAACTAAAAGAAAAAGAATACACTGGGGAAAAGACTTATATCAAATGGGCTCTTAACTGTTTTTTAAAATTTGACACTCTTGAGAATCTAAAGAAATTTAGGGCCCTTTCACATATACTTGCAGACATGAATACATACACACAGGAACGCACAGAAACATTCGTATTGACATAGGCAGATATACACAGATACACAAAGGGAAGTGGTAGACATACTTGTATAGGGCTGGTGCACTCCCTAAACTTCTCCTTGGGCCCAAGTTTAAGAATATCTCATCTGGACAGAATAGAGTATATTAAATATGTAAGAATACCCCAAAGCCAAACAAATAAATGAGCAAAAAGCATGACCAAACAACTCATGGAAAAGGAAATAGAAATAGCAAATGCAAGGACAAATGGTCTATAGGCATAAAATATGCTTCATTTTTTGTCCAGTAAGTGATCAAATTGGTATAAAACTTATGCAAACTAATGTTGATGAGATTTCAGGAAAGTTGCCACATTGCCGGTCCTTTTTGAAAAGCAGTTTCAAGTATCTCACAAGAGCCTCAGAACATCAGTATATTTTTGATCTAATTGCTCTTTTTCTAGGAATTCATACCCATGAAATAAATTTTAAGAATCAAGTTCCTCAAAGATGTTCCTCACACCATTGTACTGTGCCGAGTCAGTCGTATCTGACTCTTTGCGACACTATGGACTGTAGTCTGCCAGTCTCCTTTGTCCATAG
Source organism: Giraffa tippelskirchi (assembly GCF_054371585.1). Lineage (NCBI taxonomy): Eukaryota > Metazoa > Chordata > Mammalia > Artiodactyla > Giraffidae > Giraffa > Giraffa tippelskirchi. The sequence goes on from NC_137275.1 coordinate 217,340,661, forward strand.
GATTCTCCAGGCAAGAATACTGGAGTGGATTGCCGTGCCCTCCTCCAGGGGATCTTCTCAACCCAGGGATGAAACCCATGTCTCTTACATCTCCTGCATTGGCAGGCAGATTCTTTAACACTAGTGCCACCTGGGAGGCCCTCCTTACACTGTTAGAATCCTCTAAATATTAAAAGGAAGGGCAGGGTGACAGCTAAGCAACTTTGGGAATCAATATAAAGTAACAAAGTATTGCCATTAAATTGGAAATGATGAAAATAAGAACATGGTTATGATATGCTAACTTAGAAAATAAAATTGTATGATTTTTATTATAAAAGTGATGAATGATAAATTAATTTTTTAAAATTTCCCTTAATGTTGTACATAAAAAGTTGTATTCTATGCTAAGCATGGAGAGGGCATCATAATATAATGGAAAATGAGAAAGGGGCTAAGGGGCTGCAAATTCAGGACTCCTGACAATCTAATTATGCACATGAGCAAGTGGGGCCCTAGGAGATTCTGTGATGAACTCTAGGCTCCTTCTCCTCTCCCTCTTTCTTTTTTTCCTTTTTCTTCTTTCCTTCAAGCAGGTGATTCTTGTACTTCATGATCATAATGCAAGCTGACTTCTTCCCCATATCTTTACAGACTCATAAAGTATTTAAAATATCTATATCAGTGCTGGGCTGCAAGGATATTTTAAAGTAATATGATATAAATGAACTCAGATTGAAAGAGGTAAAAGTCCTCACACCAGTTAATGCAACTCTTTTCTAGAAAGTAAGCTCCACATCTTTCTTCTTCCACCACTGAATCTCTAGCATTCAGACAGTACTTGGCACATAATAACCCTTTAATAAATATCAGAAGGTTATAGGGATGGATGGGTAAAGACAAAGAAGGACGTACCTAAGAAGCAAAGAGAAATAAGCCTGAAAACCCTAAAACTCAGCAGATCTTGCCTGTGGAGAGCCACACAAAAGTCAACAGGGGCAAACCAAAAGGCTATGGGAACTGCTACAGGCGCACACTCAGCACACAATTGCAGAATTTGCCACCATCTTTTTAAGATGCACCCAAAGCTGGTGCACTAAGTAGAGATGGACAGACCAGTTAAAGAAGGAGCACAGTGTCCCTCACTAACTCAAATATCAAAAACAAAATACGCTTGATCGAACAGTGAATGCCCCTGATCTGCAAGGCCCTTTGGTTAGAGAACTTTTTCAATTCCCACTGGCATCTGGACCTTAGACTTCTTCCAGAAGCCTAGAATTAGGGCTTAGCATTGAGAGTGAACCAAAAGGTAGTAAGAAGTGAACTAATCACAGGCCCAAGAATGACAGGGAACTGTGTCTGCCTACACCCACATGCAGAGAGGGTGAAAGGACATATCCACAAAGAGGTGCGTTTCCCTGCCAGATGACTGCCTTACCAGTAGTTATAACCTGTATCTTGTGGCAAATTGAATGTACTGACTGGCCACCTAACCCCTCAGAAATATGAAATTTCTCTATGCTTGAGATCAAAAGAACAGTAATAGGTCCTCCTCTGACAGATGTTATCTGCAAACCCAGGCCTACCTCCGAAGAAAAAGTAAAACAAGAACAATCACCAGAATGTTACTTTTACAAGGACAAAAATAGGAATCAAATCCTATATAGAATCTGTACAGATGTCCCTCTATGAGACAGACTTACTCTAAGAAACAGAAGGAAAAATATTAATACAAAATTTACATTTTCCATGAGATTAGATAATATATTGCATTTATGAAAAGGTAATCCTCTGAGATAGGACAATTTTACTTTAAGGTATAAACCATGATTACAGAATTTTAAGATGTAGTAGGGGCAGTGAAGAGCATATTAAACATTGAAGAAAACTGAATTAATAATTTAAATTATCTGTTGAAAAAAGAAAATCTCCTAGAATTCAGAGAGGAACACAGTGAGATGAAAGATGAGCAAAAACATCAGAGTAAATCTAAAAGTGGCAATAACAATTTGAGAGAAAAACTACCAAGAGTAGTTAAAATTAGTTGAAAGAATCTGCATCTTGGTACATCCTGGTGAAATTTCCAAATGTCAAACATATAGGAAAGGAGTCAAGGATTAACAGGGTTTAAGTTTTAAAAATAGAATCAACAAAATAAAAATAAGAGAGTATATGTACCTTCTGAAAGAGTGGGAGGAAGAAAGTGGAAAATGTGAACAATAGAACCAAAGACTGGGAAAGAATATAAGAAACAACATAGCGTACAGTGACAAAATCAAAAAGAAAGATATTAGTCATCACAATAAATATAAACAGATCAAACTTCTCTATCAAAAGACAAAGATGATCATACTGAGTCTAAAAGCATACTGCACTAAAAAATTATAATGTTTAAAATAAAGGAATAGGTAAAAAGATATAAACCAACTGTTAGTCTGCAAAGGCAATACAGGGACGATATCAACATAAAAAGTTGAATCCAGACCAAACTTTCAAATGGGATAGAGTTATTTTGATAAGATTAAAATCCTCATTTATGATGTCATGAAACTTAGTCACTAAATAACAAGCAAACAGTAATAATGAGAGGCTTGAACGACACTACTCTATCCACACTTTCACTTCTAATCATCATGGAGTGACTGGAAACAGACAATCTCTCCTGTCATAAATTTATAGAAAAGTGAACAGAGTATATGACATCTAATAAAAAATTAACAGCCAACAGGCAACCTGGAAACACCAATAGAAGAAGGCAAAAAAAAAAGTCCTCGACAAGAACCTTCTTCCTCTAGCCAGAGTACTAGGAAAAGTGCAGCCTAGGAGGACAGAAAAATTTTAGAAAATTGCTTAGCTGTATCAAACACCACAGAAAACGCTGGGGCCCCACTCCAAAACAGTATAGAGAAGGCCAAGTGGACAGCCTAGTCTTCTACCTCTGTCAGACTGCAATGAGACACTGCGGAACTTCTACTAGAATGGTATCAGAGAAGATCAAGATGGACTTTTGTCCCTGCTAGGTAATAAAGAGGCACCCTTTCACCACATCAGTGGAGACCTTGTGGAGAACATGGACTTCACACTCCAGCTGGCAGTGACGAGGTGCTTTCTCATACTGGGGTGGTGTCAGAGGAAGCTGAGCAGAGAGCAGGGACTTTCATCACTACTCAGCTGTAATAAGTCCATTCCTTCCTGTTGAGCCGATAGAGGCCATGTGAGGGGCATTCCTGACTCGTCCAACCAGGAAGGTTATCAGTAGAGGCCTAGTGGGAAGCTGGAATTACCATGCAGCCCAAAAGCTCTGAAGAGGGCCCCAGCTTGGGACTCAGCAGGCACTGACAGTGACATAAATAGAGGGGGCTGAAGGACACAGGGAGAAGTAAGGTTTCAAATGGGTAAAACAGGAGTACCAGTACACTCTGGTAAGTTATGCATGTATGTGCATACATAATACCTATAGATATCTAAGTAATAGTTAAGAGTAGCCAGTAAAAGATCTATAAAAAGATAAGTACTATAGATAAGTCAAAAATGTTCAAGCAAGCCACAGGTGGTAATAAATAGAAAACAGATAAGCGAAAAACAGAACAAACAAAACAAAAAATTAAATGGGAGACTTAAGCCCCAATATCTTAATAATTCCATTAAATGTAAATGGTCTAGATACACCAATTAAGAAACAGATGTTGATCAAGAAGGTTAAAACACATAAACAAAGGGAATTCCCTGGCAGTCCAGTGGTTAGGGCTCAGCACTTGCATTTCCTGGGCCCAGGTTAGATTCCTGGTAGGGGAACTACGATCCTACAAAACAGCACAGTGCAGCAAAAAAAAAAAAAAAAAAACAACCTACAAGAAACTCATTTCAAATATTATAATATGGACAAGTTGAAGTAAAAGACTGTAAAAAGATACATCGTGCAAATACTAATCAAAAGAGATCAGGAATGTCTATACTGTTGTTGTTGTTCGGTCGCTAAGTCCTATCTGACTCTTTGCAACCCCATGAACTACAGCCAAAGACGGAGAAGCTCTATACAGTCAGCAAAAACAAGACCGGGAGCTGACTGTGGCTCAGATCATGAACTCCTTATTGCCAAATTCAGACTTAAATTGAAGAAAGTAGGGAAAACCACTAGACCTTTCAAGTATGACCTAAATTAAATCCCTTGTGGTTATACAGTAGAAGTGAGAAATAGATTTAAGGGACTAGATCTGATAGACAGAGTGCCTGATGAACTATGGACAGAGTTACGTGGCATTGTACAAGAGACAGGGATCAAGACCATCCCCGTGGAAAAGAAATGCAAAAAAGCAAAATGGCTGTCTGAGGAGGCCTTACAAATAGCTGTGAAAAGAAGAGAAGCGAAAAGCAAAGGAGAAAAGGAAAGATATTCCCATCTGAATGCAGAGTTCCAAAGAATAGCAAGGAGAGATAAGAAAGCCTTCCTCAGCAATCAGTGCAAAGAAATAGAGGAAAGCAACAGAATGGGCAAGACTAGAGATCTCTTCAAGAAAATTAGAGATACCAAGGGAACATTTCATGCAAAGATGGGCTTGATAAAGGACAGAAATGGTATGGACCTAACAGAAGCAGAAGATATTAAGAAGAGGTGGCAAGAATACACAGAAGAACTGTACAAAAAAGATCTTCACGACCCAGATAATCATGATGGTGTGATTACTCAGCTAGAGCCAGACATCCTGGAATGTGAAGTCAAGTGGGCCTTAGAAAGCACCACTACGAACAAAGCTAGTGGAGGTGATGGAATTCCAGTTGAGCTATTTCAAATCCTGAAAGATTATGCTGTGAAAGTGCTGCACCCAATATGCCAGAAAATTTGGAAAACTCAGCAGTGGCCACAGGACTGGAAAAGGTCAGTTTTCGTTCCAATCCCAAAGAAAGGCCATGCCAAAGAATGCTCAAACTACCGCACAATTGCACTCATCTCACATGCTGCTGCTGCTGCTAAGTCGCGTCAGTCGTTTCCGACCCTGTGCGATCCCATAGACGGCAGCCCACCAGGCTCCTCTGTCCCTGGGATTCTCCAGGCAAGAATACTGTAGTGGGTTGCCATTTCCTCCTCCAGTGCATGAAAGTGAAAAGTGAAAGTGAAGTCGCTCAGTCGTGTCCGACTCTTCGCGACCCCATGGGCTGCAGCCTACCAGGCTCCTCCGTCCATGGGGTTTCCCAGGCTAGAGTACTGGAATGGGGTGCCATTGCCTTCTCCGATCTCACAGGCTAGGTACCTCTATATAGTCACCTTAGTGGCCCAAATTAAAAATTAATCAGAATGTAGAACCACTGAAACTCCTGTGTTACCAGTGAGAACGTAAAATGTATAGCCACTATGGAAAAAGTTTTAGCAGTTTCTTACAAATTTAAATATACACTTAAAATACAACCTGGAGAAGTAAAACCATGTGTTACACGAAGACGTGTACAAAAATATTTAAAGCAGCTTTAATCATAATAACCCAAACTGAAAAAAATCCAAATGTCCATCAATTGATGAGTGCATAAAGAAATTGCGGTATATCCATCCATACAATGAAGCTCAATGACAAAGGGGAATTCACTAGTGACTCTAGCAACTACATGGATGAATCTGAATATATTATGCCAACCAAAGAAATCAGACACAAAAGAGTACAATCTGAATTAGTCTCTTTATATGAAGTTCCAAAGAGGTAAATTTAATCTATACTGATAGGAAACAGAAGACTTGCTACCTGGGACCAATGTTGGGGGGTCAGGAGAGAGGTTGGATTGGAAAGGCCACAAGGGAACTTTCTGGCATGATGGAAATGTTCTCTATCTTGACTGCAGCATGGGTCACACTAATCAAACGTAAAAGAAAAAAATTAATCCTACAAGAGTAGGATTTCACTGACACATTTACATGTTACAAGGCAATAAAATAAAAACTAGATTGGAAAATTATAAATAAACATCACTTGGAAAATTTTAAATGCCCTCATAAATAAAGCTTAAGTCAAAACCAAAATAACATTGCAACTACAGGCTGGAAAATAGTTTTGATAACACTGTGTATGAAACTCCAAGATAATGCTCAGAGGATAAATCATTCTTTTAATGTTGTTTATTAGGAAATAAAGATTCAAAATAAATGAAAAAAACATTTATTTCAAAAAGTAAAAAAAGAAAAATAAACTGGACTTAACTAAAGAAAGAGAAAATAATTGATAAGATTAAAGTTAGTGAGTTGTAAAATGGGAAAAAAGAGAATTAATAAAATCAAATTTGGTCTTTTAAAATATTAACATTCAAAGTTCTGACAAAACTAATCAAAAAGAGAGGAAGAGATAGAGAGAAAAGTTAAAAACTTTATTTGAGTGATGGCAATGAATATGGCAAAGTGATGATGTCTAAAAATTCTTTCCTCCCTAAAAGCTAAGAGGAAATTGGCAAAAGTAGTCCGAATCAATTTTTTAGAATTACAGAAATTAACTAAAGACTTGTAGCAATGTGAGGAGTGTTTGTTCAAGAAAAACAGCTGAATCTCAGGAGGAACAGAAGACTCTGTGGTATTTTAATTGCTTTAATCTAATCTTCCATTCTTCAGTTTGGCAGTTGTCTTGAAAACTAACAGCCTACATTTGTGGTGAAAACCAGCAGCCTGGCTGCTTCTAGAGGGAGCAGAACAGGACTATAGCTCCTTCAAAGCCTCATTCCCAACCAGTTTTCATTATTTAATCTAACTGGTTAGTCCCAGGAAAACAGCATGTTCAAGGCTATCTTTATTTGACCTGATTCAGTATTTGCCCACTGCAAAAAAACCTTTTCCCTAGAAACATTTGTCAAAAACAATTATAGTCAATTGTTTAACTTTGTGGCTTCCTAAAGTGGTAGATAATAGTTAGACCAAACAACAGATAAATCAAAAGAAAATAAATTTAGTAGGAGAATCTAGGGGATGATACATGCATTGGGGCTTTGAAAAACTCTGACATTACATTAAAAATTCAGCTGCTTTTTTTTTTTGCAGAAATTCACAAGCTTATCCTAAAATTCACATAGAAATGAAAGGAACTGAGGGTGGCCAAAACAACCTTGAAAAAAAAAAGAGTTGGAGGACTCATATTTCCCAATTTCAAAACTTAATACAAAGCTACAGTAACCAAAGGCAATGTGGTATTGGCATAAGAAGAGACATATAGATCAATGGTATAGAACTGAGAGCTCAGAAATAAACTATGGTATTCTATGGTCAATTGATTTCCAATATGGTGCCAACAAATTTCAATGGGGAAAGAATAGTCTTTTCAATAAAGGGTACAGGGATAACTGGTCATCCATATGCATAAGAATGAAATTGGACCCCAACTTCACACCATATACAAAAATTAACTCAAAATGGATCAAAAAATACAATGGCTAAAATTATAAAACTCTTAGAAAACATAAATGCAAAATTTTATGATTTTTGATTAAGCAATATTTTCTTAGATAAAACATCTACAGCTAAACAACCAATGGGGAAAATAACAGATAAATTAGATTTCATCAGAATTTGAAACTTTTATGCTTCAAAATAGACGATCAAGAAATTAAAAAGACAACCCACATTGGGAGAAAAATTTGCAAAATATGTGATAATTGTATACCTGATAACTGTTGTTTATCCAGACTATATGAAAAACTTCTACAATTCAAAAATAAAAAGACAAATAAACCAATTTAAATTAACCTAAAAGGTAAAGGATGTGAATAGGCATTTGTCCAAAGAAGAGAAATACAAATAAAAACTACACTAAGATTCTGTTCTACACTCACCAGAATGGCCATAATTTAAAAGATAGACATGAACTTCCCTGGTGGTCCAGGGGTTAAGACTCTACGCTTCTGCTGCAGAAGGTGGAGGTTCAGTCCATGGTCAGGGAAGTTTCACATGCCACACAATGCAGCTCAAAAAAAAGTAATTTAAAGACAGACAATAAAAGGAGATGGCAAGGATGTGGAACAATTGGAACCCTCATGCATGCTGGAAGTAATGTACGATGGAACAGCCATCTTGAAAAATAGTTTATCAGTTCCTCAAAGAGTTAAACACAGAGTTACCATATGACTCAGTGATTATACTTCTAGGTATGTATTCTAGAGAATTGGAAATATGTGTTCACACAAAAAACTTGTACATTTATGTTCAGCCTTATTCATAATATTCAGCATTCATAATGTCTAGAAAGTGGAAACAACCCAGATGGCCAACAAAGATGAGTGGATAGGGAAAAATGTGATATATCCACACAGTGGAGTATTATTCAGTCATGAACAAGAATGATATACTGTTACTTTTTACACTGTGGATGAATCTTGAAAATATTATATGCTAAATGAAAGAAACCAGAAGAAAAAGACCAGATCCCATTTATATGAAATGTCAGATTAGGCAAATACGTAGAGGTAGAAAGTATATTTAGTAGCTGCCAGGAGCTGAGCGGGAGGGAACAGTGGGGAATGACAGCCTAACGAATGCCAGTTTTCTTCTTGGAGGGATGAAAACATTCTGGAATCAGATAGTGCTGATGCTTGTAAAACTTATGAATGTATTAAAAACCAGTAAATTTTATGATGTGTGAATTATATCTCAATAAAAATGTATAGTATTTGATATGATATACCAGTTTTAACCAAAGATCTAGAGGGGAAAATGTTATTTGTAAGTGGGTATTGCACAGAAATTACAAAAATGCTATGCTCTAAAAACTGGAAATTTTAATGAAGTCATTTTATAAGAATATGTCTTCCCCAAATGCACTCAAAAAAAAAAATAGAAAATATGCATAGACTTAAAACCATAACTGAATTTGAGATGGTTGTTAAAGAACTGTACCAAAAAGGCATTAAATCTAAATTTTGTCATCAGTAGATCTTTCAGACTCAAGTCTGATAACACTTATACACATACATAGAAAAAAAACTAATAACCAGTCATGCTTTGGGTTATGGATATAAAGTTTCTTTTAAAAAAATAAAAGAGTGATTGGATCCAGATGTACATTTAAAAAATAATACACAACCACCAAATAGGACTCATTATGAGAATGAAAGGTCAATTCAATATTAAAAATCCACTATTATAACCAATCATATTTATGTCAAAGATAGAAAACCATATTAAGTTTTTTACATACCAAAGATAATACTTAGGCAACTTGAATTTTTAAAGCCTACATCAAATCAAATGTCAGCATGATGCTTAATGGTAAGGCAGTAGAAACACTATAATTAAAATCCAAAGAAGAAAAGGCGTTAACCATCAATGTTACTTAACTTCACTATAAAGTGACTGCCTAGGCAACTAGATGATAAACTGTAACAAAAACATGGGTGATATTGAAAATATTTAACAAGGAATTTAGTAACATAACACATATATTCATTAAAAATATTTAAATGTAGTCCTTTTATCCTCCAAGGAAACTAAGATATATTCATAAAATTTCTCTCCAGTTAAAAGAGATTATAGTTAAAATTGTTCATAGAATATTCTAAGAATTTCCAAATCATTTGTTGGCTTTTAGAAACTGTTGGTGTAACTTTTAAAAATATAGCTCTCCTAACTATATGATGATCTCTCCAAACTATAATCTGACACATGAATCACACCAAAATCTTTCAACAATTTACCATTAATTGGTAGTCAGTGAATGAGTTGGGAAATGCACATCTCTTAAGGTCCAAAATATTGTTCATGGTGCTGACTCATCTCTCAGCTTCTGCTGAGCTTCTTGTATTTAACCTGGAATTTTTATATCCCTTGAAATATTTGGATTTTTATATATTTAATTTTTATTATCAAAATTGTTTAGTTATTATAATATTGTATTTAATCACAATAATCATTTATTTATGTTCATTTACTTTCAATCCATGGCTTTTCATAAATACTATTGTATTTATAAACATAATATATGAACTTACGTGAAATATAGTGTTTATGAACACAAATAATGGCCAAGGCAATATTAATAACTTAATAAATGAAAGGCCATGTTTTATTAAAGAAACATAAAATGAAAACAAAAATTAGTATTTGTTTCCCTTTTAGTCATTAAACAACAAATATATTCCTGATAATCTATCAATTTAATATATTTTTCTCTGAATTAAAACTACCTTATTTAAAAGGGTATACTTTTAAAATTTCTGTAAAATCTCCATTTTCTTCTGGTTTTACATGTTCAAACACTTAATTTGGGGGCACTAATTGTACTCTATGCTCAATAAAGCTTTCTATTAAGCTAAATATATTATTGATTTCTTAATAAATTAGCTTAAAGTAAAATGTCCTGTTTAAAATGGATAATTTTAAAATTATTTGCTTCTATTACATAATTTTTGCCCAAATGATAAATCTGACATAATTTTTAAACTGCTTTTGTAAGCATTCTACTTTTTATTGTCTCAATTGCCAAATTTTCAGTTATAAATTTTTCCTTATGTTATTTTATGCATAGTGATAAATTAAGAAAACATTTATAATTACTTACTTGCTTTATGCATTTTATTGCATCATTCTGGGATAATTAAATTCAATGACTTGGATAGTGCCAAACTGAAACATCCAACAATTTTCCTAAATTTTGGCTGAAACTGCAGACACTCTCCCTAGCTATTCACAGACAGTGTTTGTGTAAAACCCAATAAGATTTTCATGGAAATAGTTCCTTTGAAACCATTTTTCTCATTATCAACAATAAAGCATTCCTTTCTGCTTCATGAGATCAACAAAAACCATTAAATTATCTCCAAAGTCTTGAATTTCACATTTTAAGTGAATTATTAAAACTATTTCCTATGAAACAATTGAGGCTACATCAATAATAATTGAAATTTTACTGCTTTGATTTATGTATTTTCCAAAAAGTTATTTCCTCATATCAGTAGATAAATATTTGGCAACAAGCAAGTCCATAAATTTAGACTGCTATGGTAAGCCCATGTAAGCAATACTAATATTGCTCTTTTTTTGAAGAACAAACTTTTTAAATTATTTTATATTTGACAATGGAAAGACTGATGTTGAAACTGAAGCTCCAATACTTTGGCCACCTGATATAAAGAGTCGACTGATTGGAAAAGACCCTGGTGCTGGGAAAGATTGAGGGCAGAAGGAGAAGGAGGCAACAGAGGATGAGATGGTTGGATGGCAACACTGACTCAATGGACATGAGTCTGAGCAAACTCCAGGAGATGGTGAAGGACAGACAAACCCATGCAATCCATGGGGTCCCAAAGAGTTGGACACAACTGAGCAACTGAACAACAATTATTTTTAACCATATGGGTGGAATTTTCTAGATGTTTTTCATTTGTTTTATCAATATTCTGATCATTTTTTTTCTGGAAGTTTTTATACTGCTAATGTTTTTGCATGAAACTAATTTTAAATGTACTTATAATTTTCCTCATTGATGAGAGAAATTTTTCTTTATTTAAACCATCAGTGTTAACAGAATGTAATTGCCATTTTGATGAAATATCGACCTATAATTAATTGTACACAAATTTTGCACTCTGATTATTTGAGTCACAGGTACACACTGACTATAAAAGGTCACTCATTATTTTTACTGAAATAACTGGATTGTTTTCATTTCACATATACCAGTTATTTATTTTATTTTGCATTGTTTCTACACTGTTTCAAAAGATATCCTGGTTCTGGTTGGTACATAACGTAAGAAGCTGTTCCTGGTAGAGTTCATTATTAAACAGCATTTCTTCTCTGTTCTTCCACAGTCATAAGATTTATGTTTACAATATTTAAAAAGAACATTAAGAAATTTATCCAAACTCTGCTGTATCTTCATTCTGGGTTTCATCTTTAATATTTTATTATAAATCCTTAAATTTATAAACATCAGACTATTACACAATTACTACTTACACAAAGAATTACAGCACATTAACTATAAAACAAAGTATAAACTCAACTCAGTATTTAGTCCTCAGATGCTCAGTTGTGTCCATGTCTTCCGCCTGCCAATGCAGGAGATGCAAGAGACGTGGGTTCAACCCCTAGGTGGGGAAGATCCCCTGGAGTAGGAAATGGCACCCCACTCCAGTATTCTTGCCTGGAAAACTCCACAGGCAGAGGAGCCTAGCCGGCTGTAGTCCATGGGGCCACAGAAAGTCAGACACAACTGAGCAACTGAGCACGGAATGAGTTGTGAATTTTCCTAAAGCAGTGGCTTTCAGTCTCTTTGGTCTATGATCCTTTCACAGTGTGAAAAATTACTTAAGACAGCTCTAGATCTTTTGTTTATGGCAATTACATCTATTGATACTTACACTATCAGAAGTTATAACTGAGAATTTTTAATCTTTTGTTTTTATTCAGTTAAAAATAACAATACTAAGCCTATTAAATATTAACATAAATAACATTTTTGTGAAAATTACTTTATTTTCCAAAATGGAAAAAAATAATGAAAAAGCACCATTGTTTTACATTTTTCAAATCTCTTTAGTGTCTGGCTTAATAGAATTCAGCTGGACTCTGAAATCTGCTTCTGCGTTCAATCTCTCGATATCACACATCACGTAGCCTCAGGAAAACTCCACTTACGCTCCTGGGAGAATGAGAATGAGAAAGGCAAAGATGTCTTGGTATTATTCTTGAAGTTTTGTGAAGACACCCTGAAGTGGGTCTCAGAGACTCCCCCAGAGGTCAACAATCCACAGGTTGAGAACCACTGTCGTGTAGATTGTCCTAACGTATGTGCCATGAAGCCACTCTGCTTTCTATGAAATGGGCCAAGCTGCCTGGAAATGCTGCAAAAGTGCTCAGATGTCATTCTGATGGCAGTTGTTGTCAGATGTTACAGTCATTAGCTTGAACTAATGGATTTATATTAGGACCCAAATTATTAACTCATTTCACTGTACCTTGCTGCTGCACACGTGTGATTAATCATGTCTGAATCTTTGTAACCCTATGGACTGTAGCCCACCAGGCTCCTCCACTCATGGGATTTTCCAGACAAGAATACTGGAGTGGGTTGCCATGCCCTCCTTCAGGGAATCTTACCCACTCAGGGATTGAACCCATATCTCCTGCATTACAGGCGAATTCTTTACCAGTGAGACACCAGGGAAGCCCACCTTGTCCCTACTGGTACACTATTTACCAACTCATATAGAAATTTTTCAATATTTAAAGACCAGTAAATCACATTGGTAAGTACCACGGAATATCAGCTTTGTTGAGACTATAATATTTTAAATGGAGAGTTATATGAATAATTGTCATTATTTGTCAGTGAGGTATTGACAGAAGAAAGCCAAGAAGATAAAAAAAATTCAAAGTAATTAGGGCACTTAGTAAAAAAAAATAATCTATTGCAAAATAAAAATGTATATGTTTGTTTATCAACATCTGTATCTGGCTTAACTATACAGCAATGATATTCAAACTTAATAAAAAAATATGCAGAACATGTATGAAGAAGAAACTTGACTCAATATAAAAGGAGATACAGTATTATCCTAGATGAAAGGATTTGATAATGTAACTCTCCCCAAGTTAATCTATATATTTAATATTATCTCTATCAAAATAATGCTATTATTTTTGAAATTGATAAAATTATTTTAAAGGTTTTCATATAGTATTAAATTTTATTAAAAAAATAAATATGTAACAATAACAAAACAAAATCTGGAAAAAAGGGTAGGGCAAAGAATATTGGGTTTGTTTTATTAAATGTTAACATATGTTAAACATTTGCAAAATGAAACTAATGTGATTTTAAGACCAAATAAATAGACACATTAATGAAACAGAATAGAAAGTTCCCAAAACACCCAAGGTGTATACCAGTTTAATATGTAACAAGGAGAGCATCTCAAATTCAAAGGAAAAAATTATTCTTCAATAAACAGTGGTACAGCTGGCTAGCCACTTTGAAAAAAGTAACTTGAATGCCTAACTCTCATCATGTTGCTGTTGTTGTTTAGTCACTAAGTTGTGTCCGACTCTTGCGACCCCATGGACTGTAGTCTGCCAGGGTCCTTTGTCCGTGGGATTTCCCAGGCAAGAAAACTGGAGTGGGTTGCCATTTCCTTCTCCAGAGGATCTTCCCAATCCAGGGATCAAACCCACATATCCTGCATTGGCAGGAGGATTCTTTACCACTGAGTCGCCAGGGAAGCCCAAACACCAAAGCAAATCCCAATAGCATTAAAGATTTAACTATCAGTGAGGTATTTATAGAGTAATTAGACAAAAATAAAGAGAAATATAGAATCTTGAAATAGTATAAACTCTTCAAAGCATAGGAAAAAAAGGCTTGATCACATAATGCAAAATTGCATAAAAATAATGAATACAGTAAAAAAAGAAAGAACAAAGTAATCAATAATAAAGTTGACCACTCCACAGAAAAGTAGACAGAAGCATATTTATGAATAAACACAGGTGTCCAGAAGCACAAGAAAAGAAGCTCAACTCAGTTGTAATCAAAGAATAAACGTAAAAACAGCATATCAGTTTTCACATATCACATTAGTCAAGAGTAAAAAGAATCATGCCAACTAACCAGTCCATCCTAAAGGAGATCAGTCCTGGGTGTTCACTGGAAGGACTGATGTTGAAGCTGAAATTCCAATACTTTGGCCACTTGATGCGAAGAGCTGACTCATTTGAAAAGGCCCTGATGCTGGGAAAGATTGGGGGCAGGAGGAGAAGGGGACGACAGAGGATGAGATGGTTGGATGGCATCACCGACTCAATGGACATGGGTTTGGGTGAACTCCGGGAGTTGGTGATGGACAGGGAGGCCTGGCGTGCTGCGGTTCACGGGGTCGCAAAGAGTCAGACACGACTGAGCGACTGAACCGATACTGATTGGTTAGTGTACGGAGAAAGGAAAGTGTAAGCTGGAGCAATGGTTTTGGATAGGATGGAGGTAGATTTGGAAGTGTTTGGTTAAGTTCTTAAAAGACCCCATAAACTTTGATGCAGCAGTTCCATTTTTAAGGAAATATTCAGGAAGTTTCCTAACAAAGGATCTCCCAGAAGCTCTACATAATATTGTCTCTATCAGTAAAAATATCAGAGACACCTAACTGGTCAATAATAAGAATTTGCTATATTCATATATGCCATATAATAAGGGTATGATATATTCATATGGAACTATTATGCTCTCATTAAACATGTTATAAATACATATTTATTGACTTGGAGAGAGGTTCGTGATACAGATATAAAAAGCACCATCTCAGGCAGCACAAAGACTCTGATTTCATGGTTCTTAAAGGTTATTATTCCCATATCTGTATCATATAGAGATGTAGAAAGTGTCAGGCTTTATAGTAATTACACTCATTAGCTTTTGTGGTAAGCTTAAAGATGATTTTACTTTTTTGCTGTTTGGGGTGATGTATAATTTTTTCAACACTACACATGACTTTCACCAACAATAAATATTTTTAAATCCTGCTTAGGTTGCTACCCAACTAACTTTAGTCTTTAATACTTTGGATACATACACTCTGTCAGCTTCACATGTGGGGAAATGGAGGGCGTTGTTCACGAAATGACTAGATGAGGCTTTCGGAAACTGTGTTGTTGGCCAATATTGATGGTATAAATGTGCTAGGAGAGGAGATTGCCAAGTCACCTGGGTGCTGGGTGCTAGAGCCCAAGTCTATCCTCCTCAGGCTGGACACAGAACACTCTGGGAACTCCAGTCTCTCAGACAGGTAGGAGTGATCTGTGTGTTGAGTTGCTTCATCTCGTGGATCTGTGACTTCTATCCCTTCTACCAGAAGACCAGACATCAGTCCCCCAGAGCATGGGCTCTGCACACCACTCTGGTTGCGTTCTCTGTTTTTGTGATGACCAACAACCATTCCCCCTCAGATCCCGCAGAGCCTCTAAGAAGGGGAATATGATCACGCTTAGTTCACCAGTCACACCTTCCACCCTCACCAAGCCCTTTGCACAGAACACAGCCAAGTGGCTTCAGTTCAGTTCAGTTCAGTTTCTCAGTCATGTTCCATTCTTTGTGACCCCATGGACTGCAGCACGCCAGGCTTACCTGTCCATCACCAACTCCTGGAGTCCACTCAAACTCATGTCCATCGAGTCAGTGATGCCATCCAACCATCTCATCCTCTGTCGTCCCCTTCTCCTCCTGCCCTCAATCTTTCCCAGCATCAGGGTCTTTTCAAATGAGTCAGTTCTTCGCATCAGGTCGCCAAAGGATTGGAGCTTCAGCTTCAACACCAGTCCTTCCAATGAACACCCAGGATTGATCTCCTTTAGGATGGACTGGTTGGATCTCCTTGCAGTCCAAGGGACTCTCAAGAGTCTTCTCCAACACCACAGTTCAAAAGCATCAATTCTTTGGTGCTCAGCTTTCTTTATAATCCAACTCTCATATCCATACACGACTACTGTATGGATGTGAGTATTGACTAGATGGACCTTTGTTGGCAAAGTAATGTCTCTGCTTTTAAATATGCTATCTAGGTTGGTCATAAACTTCCTTCCAAGGAATAAGTGTCTTTTAATTTCATGGCTGCAATCACCATCTGCAGTGATTTTTGAGCCCCAAAAAATAAAGTCTGACACTGTTTCCACTGTTTCCCCATCTATTTCCCATGAAGTGATGGGACCAGATGCCATGATCTTAGTTTTCTGAACGTTGAGCTTTAAGCCAACTTTTTCACTCTCCTCTTTCACTTTCAAGAGGCTCTTTAGTTCTTCTTCACTTTCTGCCATAAGGGTGGTGTCATCTGCATGTCTGAGGTTATTGGTATTTCTCCCAGGAATCTTGATTCCAGCTTGTGCTTCCTCCAGCCCAGCATTTCTCATGATGTACTCTGCATATAAGTTAAATAAGCAGGGTGACAATATACAGCTTTGACGTACTCCTTTTCCTATTTGGAACCAGTCTGTCATTCCATGGCCAGTTCTAACTGTTGCTTCCTGACCTGCACACAGGTTTCTCAAGAGGCAGGTCAGATGGTCTGGTATTCCCATCTCTTTCAGAATTTTCCACAGTTTATTGTGATCCACACAGTCAAAGGATTTGACAGAGTCAATAAAGCAGAAATAGATGTTTTTCTGGAACTCTCTTGCTTTTTCGATGATCCAGCGGATGTTGGCAATTTGCTCTCTGGTTCCTCTGCTTTTTCTAAAACCAGCTTGAATATCTGGAAGTTCACAGTTCATGTACTACTGAAGCCTAGCTTGGAGAATTTTGAGCATTACTTTACTAGCGTGTGAGATGAGTGCAATTGTGTGGTAGTTTGAGTATTCTTTGGCATTGCCTTTCTTTGGGATTGGAATGAAAACTGACCTTTTCCAGTCCTGTCGCCACTGCTGCATTTTCCAAATGCTGGCATATTGAGTGCGGCACTTTCACAGCATCATCTTTCAGGATTTGAAATAGCTCAACTGGAATTCCATCACTTCCACTAGCTTTGTTCGTAGTGATGCTTCCTGAGGCCCATTGACTTCCCATTCCAGGTTGTCTGGCTCTAGGTGAATGGTCACACCATCGTGATTATCTGAGTCATCAAGATCTTTTTTGTATAGTTCTTCTGTGTATTCTTGCCACCTCTTCTTAATATCTTTTGCTTCTGCTAGGTCCATACCATTCCTGTCCTTTATTGAGCCTATCTTTGCATAAAATGTTCCCTTGGTATCTCTAATTTTCTTGAAGAGATCTCTAGTCTTTCCCATTCTATTGTTTTCCTATATTTCTTTGCACTGATCACTGAGGAAGGCTTTCTTATCTCTCCTTGCTATTCTTTGGAACTATCTATTTGAACTCAGTCACAGCCAAGTGACTTACCACCCCACATTACTATCTGCTTATGGACCAGGTAGGCATTACAGGGGTCCCTGGTGGCTCAGATGGTAAAGAATCTGCCTGCAATGCAAGAGACCCGGGTTCAGTCCCTAGCAGGAAGATCCCCTGGAGAAGGAAATGGCTACCCACTCCAGTGTTCTTGCCTGGAGAATTCCCTGGACAGAGGAACCTGGTTAGCTACAGTCCATGGGGTCACAAAGAGTCCCATGACTAAATGACTAATGCTTTCACTTTCAAGTCTTACCTAAATCCAGTAACTCATTGACTACATCTGTATCTTGCATCAGACTCTGGCTTCCACCAGCCTAGGAACCCACCTGATTTGTATCTGAGACCCTAGCACTTGGCTAAATGCAGTAACTTGTTACTAATCCTTGGAAATTTGGGATGAAATTTCATTTGCCTGCTGTTCCTGAATACCACTTACCAATCAACAAGTGTTCATCGAGGAACATCTCTGTGCCTGACACATACCTGCCTTTCTGTCTAACTAGTGCCAACCAGCAGCTGGCAAAAACCTTCCTTTTCAGTGACTAGTGAGAAACCAGAATGACTAGAGTCTTGGCACAGGCTGAGAACGAGCTGGCTGCCTTTCTCTTGCTCCTTCTGCCTGGCTCCCTCAACAAGAGAGACGAGCCAAGGCTTTTCAGAGTGTTCCAAGAGCACAGGATTGAGGGATCAAAAACAACTCAAGTGCTTAGGAGCTGTGTGACCTCGGGAAACTGACTTTACCTCTCTGAGCCTACTTCCTCACCTGCAAGCTTGGGTCTAATAATAATACATGCATCACAGAATAGTGTGGTGTATAGTGTTACGTGAAATAATGTATGTAAAGTTCATAGACAGGCTGCATAAGTGGAGCTTTAGTTGTTGCTGTTATTTTTGTCATGGTTACGATATATATTTGATGGATCAGCTCTGATGGGCCTGATGGACTACCTGAGACCCCAACACTACCTTGCATTCCTGCCAACTTGGGTCATGGTGAAACCTGAGAACTCCCATATGACAGACAAGGCTACTGAGGCTGGAGGAGATGTGACTTGCCCAAGATGTACCAGGGAGCCTGTTGCCATGGCCATCAAGATCTAGGTCTTTTTGCCTCCCAGGCTCTTGCCTTCCACCAAACCACGTGTTTTCTCTGAGGAAGAGTCGAGCCTTTAAAAAAACATTAAGTTCCAAAAAGAAGAGAGGGATTGCCCCCACTCTCTTGCTTGATTGAGTTTCTCTGGTAGAGCTGACTTTGTGCCATTCATGGGTGTGAAGCTGGGCTGCTCTTTTCTGATGTATTTTGTGCTGCTAACTCCAGCTCAGTCTCTGTGCACTCGCATACCCTGAACAGGCTCACTGAGAAGAGCTGGCAGAGACAGGCTCTCCTTCTCCTCAGGAAAAAATATGTCTCTTGGCTGGAAGCTGCCATTAGCCTCTTGTGGCTTATGAACCATACACAGCACTGCGTGCTGGGGTGTTAGATGCCAGCACCTGTTCTCAACAAGACCACTCCGCCAGTTGGTAAGGATCATCGTTTCCCATCCTCTGAGGTTCCCAATCCAGCATCCTCTATCCCTTGGCCCTGGGATAGAGGATGACATGATCAGAGTAGTTGGGAAGAAGTCAAACCACATTTCCCTTCTGGAGATGCTCATTGCAAATTGGCATAATAACCCCCGAAGAATGCTCAGAAAGGGATCTGTCAACTCACACTGAAGTCACATTTTCCAAATGTATTCGATCACTTTTAAAAGTGCAAGTGTTAGTTGCTCAGTCACGTCCGACTCTTTGAGACCCACGGACTGTAGCCCACCAGGCTCCTTTGTGCATGGAATTCTCCAGGTAAGAATACTGGAGTAGGTTGCCATTTCCTTTTTCAGGGGATCTTGCTGACCCAGGGATGAACCCAGGTCTCCCACATTGCAGGCAAATTCTTTACTGTCTGAGCCATCAGGGAAGCCCTTAGAAGTGCAAAACAACCATTAACTTAGTTGGCTTCTTCACTTCTTTCTGGTCTCTGATGAAATGTCTTCTTAGAAAAACTTCCTGGCCTCCTGGCTAAGACAACACCCCCCAGCTCTGTAAATTCACCTTGCTTTCTGTTTCTCCATTAGCACTTCTCATGTGACACACAGTTTGTGTCATGTGATCATTCGTCTCCTTCTCTAGAATGTGAGCTCCATGGTGGAAAATGGTGCCATTTTGTGGCTATACCTCCCGTCTCCAGCACATAATACAGCTGTTGAACAAATGAACAGCCCTGCAAAAGACTTCAGTGCCCAACTTCTCAGTAAGAAAGTTTTCCTGGATGTCCACCAAAAAATGGTCCAGGATAATTTCTTTAATCTCAGACATGAATTTCTTAGCCAGTTGGTGTTAATTTTGACTTGGTTGTACAAATTAAACAGAGCTCTGTGAAAAGGGAAATTAATACAGTCTGCTAAAGTTTAGCAAAAGCAAAAGCTGTTGTTAAAATTGAAACAGAAATGCAGTCAACTTCTTAAAATAGCTCACACTTTCAGCAGAAGTCCCACCTGCATATCCCTGTCTTTCTCTTCCCATTTATTGAGCTCTTGTGTGCATGCACTTTGGTCATGTCCAACTCTTTGTGACCCCATGGACTGTAGCCCACCAGGCTCCTCTGTTTTTGAGAATCTCCAAGCAAGAATAGTGAAGTGGGTTGCGGTGCCCTCCTCCAGGGGATTTTCCCAACCCAGAGGTCGAACCCAAGTCTTTTACGTCCCCTGCATTGATATGTGGATTCTTTAACACTAGCGCCACCTTGGAAACTATTGAGCTTTTTTTTGGTGCTAGATACTATGTCAATCACTTGACATCTCTTACCTCCTTTAATCCATACAATCACTTCGTGAGGAGAGATTATTGTGTCCATTTTGCTGATGAGGAACTAGGCCCAGAGGTTTATTTGAGGAACAGGCCCAAAGGAAGAGAATGAATTTGTAGATCAATTAGGGGAGAATTGTCATGCTGACAAAATTGAGATTTCCAGTCCATGAACATAGACTGTCTCAATTTATTTAGCTCTTCTTGAATTTCATCAATGATTTGTAGTTTTTTGTCTACACTTCTAGCACTTCTTTCGTTAAATTCATTACCAAGTATTTTATTCTTTTGCATTTTATTGTACATGGAGTCACATAATTGAATGGTTTAAGTATTTAGAAATATAATTAATTTTCATATATTGAACTTGTATCCTGTGACCTTTCTCAACTTGTTTCTTATATGTAGTGGGGTTCTTTTGTAGAATCCTGAGAATTCCTGGGATTTATGTCATCTGTAAATAAAGGTAACTTTACTTTTCCTTCCTATTTTATATGTCTGATATAGGCATTTAAAGTTATACATTTCCCTCTTTTGTTTAGTTACCTCCTATGAATTTTGATATATTATTCCTTCATTTTCAATCAGTTAAAATCTTTTTTAATTTCCCTTGTGATTTCTGGTTTAACCAATTTGTTGTTTAGAAGTGTGTCATTTAATTCCAACTATACGTTAATTTTCCAAATTTCCCTGTATTATTGATTTCTAATGTAATTCCAATGTAATTAGAGAGCATACTTTCTATGATTTCAATCCTTTTAAGTTTACTGAGACTTTTTTTATGGCCCAGCTTATGGTCTGTTTTGGAAAATGTTTCATGTGTGCTTGAAAAGCAGGTGAATTATACTGTTGTTGGTGGAGTGTTCTATAGATGTTAGTAACATCAAGTTAGATGATGTTCTTGTTGTTGTTGCATTAGTCTGTCAGTCGTGTCCAACCCTTTGCAACTCCATGGACTGCAGTCTGCCAGGCTCCTCTGTCCGTGGGATTCTCTAGGCAAGAATACTGGAGTGGGTTGCCATTTCCTTCTCCAGGAGATCTTCCCGACACAGAGATCGAACCTGTGTCTCTTTCGTCTCTTGCACTGGCAGGCAGATGCCACTATACCTGAGGAAGTCCTATTGTTTTGGTCACCCTGTAGACCCAAGGTGTCTTATTTTAACTCATGACATGTTTATCATTTCTGATGGCTTTTATTTCTTCCAATAGCTTCAAATTGCCATCTGGTGTCAATTCTTTTGGGCCCAAAGGACTTCTTGTAGTATCTGGTAAGGTTGGTATGATATGCATGAATTCATGAATTCTCTCAGTCTTTTTCTTTAAAAAAAAAAAAAAGCTGAGTATGTCTTCATGTAGTTTACATTCTTGAAGGAGTTTTGTTTAATATGAAATTCTTAGTTGATAGATTTTCCCCCAGTACTTTCAGTATGTCCTTCTAGGTCTCCATTATTTTACATGAAAAGTCAGTAAAGGTATTGATGCTTTCTATACATGATAAATCATTTTTCTCTTGCTGTTTTCAAGATCTTCTCTTTGACTTTGTACAGTTCAGGTACAGGTATGGATCTTTTTTATATTTAAAGATTATTTACTTAAGGTTCATTGATTCTCTAGGATGTCTAAATTGATGTTTTCCTCAAATAGAGGGTATTTTGCCATTATTTCTTCAATTTTTTTTCTGCTTTCTCTCTCTTCTCATTCTGGCACTAACATTGCATGTGTGTTAGTATGCTTGATGTTGTACCACAGGTCTCTATTCACTTTTCAGCAGTCTTTTTTCTCTCTCTCCTCAAAATGGATCATTTTTACTAGCCAGTCTTCAAGTTCACTGATCCTTTCTTTGTCCATTTTGAGTCTTCTGTTAAAGCCCTCTTGCTGAATTTCTCACTCCAGTTATTATACTTTCAATTTCAGAATTTCCTTTTGGTTCTTTGCAATAATTCTTATCTCTTTATTGAGATTATTTTTTTCATTGTTGCTATACATTAATGTTTTAAACATTATTTTCTTTAGGTCTCTGAATATATTTAAATAACTGCTGCTGCTGCTAAGTTGCTTCAGTCATGTCCGACTCTGTGCGACCCCATAGACGGCAGCCCACTGGGCTCCGCCGTCCCTGGGATTCTCCAGGCAAGAATACTGGAGTGGGTTGCCATTTCCTTCTCCAATTTAAATAACTGCTACATATTAAAAAGCAAAGAAATCACTTTGTTGATGAAGGTCTATATAGTCAAAGCTATGGTTTTTCCAGTAGTCATGTATGGATGGGAGAGTTGGACTATAAAGAAAGCTAAGCACTAAAGAATTGATACTTTCGAATTGTGGTGCTAGAGGAGACTCTTGAGAGTCCCTTGGACTTCAAGATCATCAAACCAGTCAATCCTAAAGGAAATCAATCCCAAATATTCATTGGAAGGACTGATTCTGAAGCTGAAGCTTCAATACTTTGGCCACCTGGTGTGAAGAGCTGACTCATTGAAAAAGACCCTGATGCTGGGAAAGACTGAGAGTAGGAAGAGAAGGGGACAACTGAGGATGAGATGGTTGGATGACATCACCGACTTGATCGACATGAGTTTGAACAAGATCTGGGAGACAGTGAAGGACAGGGAAGCCTGGCATGCTGCAGTCCATGGGGTGGCAAGGAGTTGGACATGACTTAGCGATTGAACAACAACAACATGAAATCTTTAACGGTTCCCATATGGCTCTAGTGGTAAAGAACCTGCCTGCCAATGCAGGAGACATAAAGAGACACAGGTTTGGCCCCTGGGTTGGGGAGATCCCCTGGAGGAGGGCATGGCAACTCATTCTGCTCTTCTTGCCTGGAGAATCCCATGGACAGAGGATTCTGGCAGGCTATAGTCCATAGGATCACAAAGAGTTGAACACAACTGAAGTGACTTAGCACATACCTATGAAGTTTTTATCTGCCAAACCAAATACCTGGAGGCACTCAGAGGGAGTTCTTACTGTTTCCTTTTTCCCCAAGTGTGGGTCACACTTTTGTTTCTTTGCATGTCTCATACTTTCTGTTGCTGTTGAAACCTGAATATTCTGGATAACATATTTAACAAGTCTGGATTCTGCATTTCCCCCCTGAAAGTTATTATTGTTAATTTTTTTTATTTGTTTAATAATCTGCCTGAGCTGAATCTGTCTCCCTAGTGATATGCAGCTACTGCTGCTATCTCTTCCCAGGTTTTTGGTTTTTTGTTGTTCCTTTCTAAGCCTGGCTTCCTAAGGGCCACCCTTGTATCTGTGTTGCTTAGTAGTCAGTGAATGATTGAACAGAGACTCTGCTAAAATACTTCAAGCTAGTCAAGGTTCTGTCTTCTGTTGCAATCTATGTATGGGTAAAGGAGCACATTCAAAGGCAGGTTGTTTTACTTTCTGTGGACCCCTTTCGGTCTTTTAAACACATGTGTGTAGCCTCAGGGTCAGTCAGGATTGTGTGATTAGCTTGTGCCCTCAGCTGCTAATAGATGTGGGCTCAGCCAGGAATATGCTTGGCCTAACCACGACTATAATCTCAGACTAGTGGAGCCATTGGCCCTCTCTGCTCACTTACCACCAAAATAATCACTTTGGCCAGTGTTGCTGGACTTACTACCCAAATTGAGTAAGTCCTCTTTGATTTCAGCAATGCAGCTGCCTAGACTTATTGCACACCATCTCCTGGTAGACTCTCTGCACCAACTAAACCAGGAGGATGCTGAGAGCTGGGAGCAGCTGCAGGCAGGAAGGCCATGCTGCCACTCTTCTTCCCCGAAGTTCAGGAATTTGTCGAACATAAATGCTTCTCAGATTGGTGTAGGTCTTTAGCTTGTTTCCAGAGGATTGAAAAAGTTGTTTTCACCAATTGAAAAGATTGTTTTTGTCTAGCTTTATAGTTTCTCTGTGGGAGAATACTTGCTGACCTCTTACTTGGCCATTTCGAATCCTAAAAGACGATGCTGTTAAAGTGGTGCACTCAATATGCCAGCAATTTTGCAAAACTCAGCAGTGGTCACAGGACTGGAAAAGGTCAGTTTTCATTCCAATCCCAAAGAAAGGCAATGCCAAAGGTGCTCAAACTACCACACAATTGCACTAATCTCAGTTCAGTTCAGTTCAGTCGCTCAGTCGTGTCCGACTCTTTGCAACCCCATGAATTGCAGCACGCCAGGCCTCTCTGTCCATCACCAACTCAAGGAGTCTACCCAAACCCATGTCCATCGAGTCAGTGATGCCATCCAACCATCTCATCCTCTGTGGTCCCCTTCTCCTCCTGCCCCCAATCCTTCCCAGCATTAGGGTCTTTTCCAATGAGTCAACTCTTCGCATGAGGTGGCCAAAGTATTGGAGTTTCAGCTTCAACATCAGTCCTTCCAATGAACACCCAGGATTGATCTCCTTTAGGATGGATTTATTGGATCTCCTTGCAGTCCAAGGGACTCTCAAGAGTCTTGTCCAACACCACAGTTTCAAAAGCATCAATTCTGCAGCACTCAGCTTTCTTCACCGTCCAACTCTCACATCCATACATGGCCACTGGAAAAACCATAGCCTTGACTAGACGGACTTTTGTTGGCAAAGTAGTGTCTCTGCTTTTAAATATGCTATCTAGGTTGGTCATAACCTTCCTTCCAAGGAGTAAGTGTCTTTTAATTTCATGGCTGCAATCACCATCAGCAGTGATTCATCTCACACGCTAGTAAAGTAATGCTCAAAATTCTCCAAGCCAGGCTTCAGCAGTACATGAAATGAGAACTTCCAGATGTTCAAGCTGGATTTAGAAAAGGCAGAGGAACCAGATATCAAATTGCCAACATCTGTTGGATTATCAAAAAAGCAAAAGAATTCCAGAAAAAAACATCTATTTCTGCTTTATTGACTATGCCAAAGCCTTTGACTGTGTGGATCACAATAAACTATGGAAAATTCTTCAAGAGATGGGAATAGCAGACCACCTGACCTGCCTCCTGAGAAACATGTATGCAGGTCAAGAAGCAACAGTTAGAACTGGACACGGAACAACAGACTGGTTCCAAATAGGAAAAGGAGTACGTCAAGGCTGTATATTGTCACCCTGCTTATTTAACTTACGTGCAGAGTACATAATGTGAAATGCCAGGATGGATGAAGGACAAGCTGGAATCAAGATTGCCAACAGAAATATCAATCACCTCAGATATGCAGATGACACCACCCTTAAGGCAGAAAGTGAAGAAGAACTAAAGAGCTTCTTGATGAAGGTGAAAGAGGAGAGTGAAAAAGCTGGCTTAAAACTCAACATTCAGAAAACTAAGATAATGGCATCTGGTCCCATCACTTTTGGCAAATAGATGGGGAAACAATAGAAACAGTGAGAGACTTTATTTTTGGGGGCTCCAAAATCACTGCAGATGGTAATTACAGGCATGAAATTAAAAGATGCTTGCTTCTTGGAAGAAAATCTATGACCAACCTAGACAGCATATTAAAGAGCAAAGACATTACTTTGCCAAGAAATATCTGTCTAGTCAAGGCTATGGTTTTTCCAGAAGTCATGTATAGATAGAAGAGTTGGACCATAAAGAAAGCTGACCTTAAAGAATTGATGCTTTTGAACTGTGGTGTTGGAGAAGACTCTTGAGAGTCCCTTGGGCAGCAAGGAGATCAAAGCAGTCAATCCTAAAGGAAATCAGTCCTGAATATTCATTGGGAGGACTGATGCTGAAGCTGAAGCTCCAATACTTTGGCCACCTGATGCGAAGAACTGACTCATTGGAAAAGACCATGATGTTGGGAAAGATTAAAGGCGGGAGGAGAAGGGGATGACAGAGGGTGAGATGGTTGGATGGCATCACTGACTCAATTAACATGAGTTTGAGCACGCTCTAGGAGTTGGTGATCGACAGGGAAGCCTGGCATGCTGCAGTCCACAAGGTTGCAAAGTCAGACATGACTGAGCGGCTGAACTGAACTACTTGGTTATAGCCAAAATCTGTGATTTGAGTCTATAATTTTAAACCTAGGTTAACTGATCCTGAGTATGTGTTCTTTCTATAGTACTCTGTGGCCATCATTATTTTGGTTTAGTGCCTTTTCTTTCTTTCCTTTTTTTTTTTTTTTTTTTAACAAGTATTAACTTTATGTAGTGTCCAGGACAATTCTGTAAAAAGTTTGTTTTAATTATTCTACTGTTGTAGCTAAGGCAATTGAGGTGTAAGAGATACTGGAATTAATATTTACAGGTCAACAAGGTCATGTAGCCAAGCATATACAGTTGAATCAATGACCACTAGGACTAGAACCTGGGTTTTCCATTTCCCAGCTGAGGGTCTTTGTGTATTATCCAACTCTTTTCCTTTGGGGGACAATTTGGGACAAGACTATCCCTTCTCACTCCCTACTTCTCTTATCCACTCTACTCCACCTCACTCCCTCTGTGACTTAACTCCTGTGAAGAAAAAGGAAAGGTCAAAGGGCATTAGATCACTGGAGATCCCTGCCCCTAGAGGGCGCTGCTCTTTCTAGAACAGGAGCACAGGTTGCCTAGAAAGGTAATTTAAATGTTTAAGCATATGTCAATTGCAAGCATTCTTTCAATCTAATTATACAGGACTAATCTGTCTTTAATTGATACTATTAATAATTTATATTGTTATCTTTAATAATGTAGTTCTGTTTAAAATGTCCATTTGCCAGTTACTTTTCTTAGGAACTTCCTCTTAACTCCTGAGTTTTACTGGGAGTTTGTAGCAGTCTATGAAAGCATCCATGAATGGGGATTTAGCAAGGCACTTTTTAGAGAAATAAAGATCAGTTTCCAATGAAAGGAGATGCCAAAAAAATTATGGTATTAAAACAAGAAGATATATGTGTATCAAAGTTACAATATGAAAAATAAAAATCCTTTTAAAGTGCTCTGAAGTTTCTCCTAACTCATACACACAAGCTTTGGGTTTTTTTTTAATTGTTCTGAAAAACAATTCTTTTTAGATTCTTTTTAATGTCAATGGGCTTTGTTTGTTTGGTTTTTGGCTTTTGGATTCCTCTGAGGGGAAGATCTCTTTAGTTTGCTGTGGCTTACCTTGACTCACAAGCCAAGTCTTTTTGTTTAAATACAAATGTCAAGTTCAAAATGGAAAGCATGGTGGATATTTTCTGGTTGTCTCTCCAGATCTACCCTCTCTCCTTCTGTAATTTGCTCTGTGCCAAGGAGGCTGATCACTGAAGACTGTATCAACCAGTTTCTTTGCCCTCTGGCTTCTGGGAGACTTGACCAATGGGAGTAACCAGAAGGAAAACCACGCAAGAGAAGAGAGAGGTTGTGTTTATTCCCCAGCATTCTCCTTGCTGGCTGTGGCTTGACAGCGGCCCAATTCCTCTATTTAAGGCACGTTCCTCCTGTTGGTGAAAGTGTTAGTCACTCAGTTGTGTTCGACTCTCTGCGACCCCAGGGATTGTAGCCCACAGACGCCTCTGTCCATGGGATTATCCAGGCAAGAATACTGGAGTGGGTTGGCATTCCCTTCTCCAGAGGATCTTCCTGACCCAGGGATCGAACCCTGGGTCTCCCGCACTGCAGGCAGGTTCTTTATTCTTTATTGCCACCAGGGAAGTCCTCCTGTTGGTGGCCCTTTACTACAACTACAGTCTCACAGGATCCAGGCAGGGCTATTTCTCTTGGCTCCTTCGACCCAGGGGTGGAAATGGCTTTGTACCTTTGCTAGCCCCTGGTTCTTCGGCAGCCCCTGTTGCTTTTCCTTAACCCTGTCCTTACCTCTGTAAATGGACACGTGATTAACTTTCCTGCCTTTTGTCTTTTGGAGTGCTGCAAACTGCTGTGACTCTGACTGATGCAGAAGGCCAGCATGGTTAAGAAAGGAGAGCCAAATTGGAAGTCCTGAAGCTTTGCTTTTGGGCCTAGCTCAGTTAATACTTTGCTATGTGATCTTGGGTAAATCCGCTTTACTCTCTGGAGTATAAATGCCTCATCTATAAAAAGAGTGGTTGGACAAAATCAGAGAACATAACACATTTTTTTTGCTCATGTACCTCCAGAAGAATTCTGAAAAACCACATAATCACATATTTTAAAAATTTGTCATCACGATTTTAAATAGTTGTAAAGGGCATAATGTCCTGCATATTGTAAATATTAGTGTTTAAAAATAAAACTGTTACTTCACTCTTTAAAATATACCCAATGGAATTTAAATATCATGCTGATTTTATGTCCACCATCATCCATTTCAAAAAAATAGATGAACAAACTCTTAACAGTTAGAAATTTTACAATGTTCTTCTTTCTCCTTTAAATCATTTTTTTCCATTCCATTCCCCTCACAGAGTTTTATAGGAATGTAATATATTCTTCTGCTTGTAAGCCTCATATGGATCATCTTGGCATAGTCTCTAAATCAAAAATATGTTTGTAGATGAAAATTGAAAAATGTTTATATTTCCTGTGATCCTAAGGCTCTAAGTGTTAAGCACTTTTCTGAATTAAGTCATCAACACAATTAATTTTAGGATACAGTTGATCAAAATTTTGATAATTGTTAAACAAAAATGAAATTAATGGAAATCCATCTCTTAGTGGGCTGGATAGAGGAGGGATTGCAATATTAAGACTAAAGGAAACTCTCAGCATCTGGAATCAGGCCTCTCTCTGGTGTCCTGTCCCCACCCACTGCCAGCCCAGGGTGACCCACCCAGGGAAATACCCCAGAGGAAGACTGGCTGCAAAAGGAATGCACCTTTATTTTGTCAAATAGCAGAAGGGCAACCAAGAAAGGGAAGGTGAACAAGGAAAATCAGATTCATGCCCTCACATCGGAGCTCTCAGGCAGGTTGGTGATGGGAAGCCATACAGGTAGCAGTCAACAATCTAGATATTCACGCTTTTAAAACTCTCTGTGTCGACTACTCATTCAAAATTGGATCCCCATTGGATGTGTCCCCTACTTTACAGGACATCCCTGGATGGGAGCTTTCACAGAAAAGCCAGTTCTGCTGTCAGATAGCCTCAACAGAATGTGCTTTGTGACTTGGGTAAACTTCTTCTGCTGAAACTTTTTGCCTCAGTTTCCTCATCTCTAAAATGGGTTTACATATCGATCTATCTCATAGCAATTCTTTAAGAATTAAAAGAGGTAATGAGAGTAAAGCACTTGAAATAAGGTAAATGATTTATTCAGAAAGGGTTCATAGGATTGCAGAAGTTCTTCCCAGCTCTGACATAGTCTAGGACGGGCCTGGGACTCATTGAGTGTGATCTGTGTTCTTCCATTAAGCCTCCCACTTTAAGGCAATGAGCTATCATTGTAAATGTCCTGATGTTGCTGAACGAAAAGCAAAATACTCCAGGTTCTTTAGCTCTGCTTTGGGGGTAAGTTTTACTGTCTACTGAGGCTTTTCCAGTATTTCCAAAAAAGCATCAGTCAATATTTATCCCTAGGTCTTGACTTTGCCCCCTCGAGGAGGGTGATATTTCCAGTTTATTCTCATGGTAGAAGAACAGAGCCATGGGGCTGTAGGTTTACAGGCTCATTTGACTGTCTTAACCTGTTGTTGTTTAGTTGCTAAGTCATGTCCGACTCTTGCAACTGCATGGACTATAGTCCGCCAGGCTCCTCTGTCCATGAGATTCTCCAGGCAAGAATACTGGAGTGGGTTGCCATTTCCTTCTCCAGGGGATCTTCCTGACCCAGGGATTGAATCCCTGTCTCTTGCATTGGTAGGAGGATTCTTTACCACTGAGCCACCTTAACGGGGCTCCCCTATTTCTCAGAGAAATAATCATGATCAGGCTATGTGCGAGCCCAGAAAATGTCAGCTCCTGCTTTCCAGGAGTGAGATTAAAGTATATATTCACTCATTCCCTCCTAGAGAAATGGGTTGCTCAGGGGCCACTTTTGAATCAGGCAAGCCAATATCTGAGCTTTCTGCCAGAGAAACAGAAAGAAACATTGATATGCTAAAAAGTTGCTAACTGAGTCAGTTTTGCTGTCACCTGCTCTGATGTGACTTGTGCGCTAATATTATTGCTCAGACACTAGGCCTCCACAACGCCTACTCTGCTGACTGCCACTCTGCCACCAGAATGTGGGCCTCCCTGACCCACGGGCAGGCTGAGTTCTGAATTCTGTTTCATCTCCCACTGATCCAGAGGAACGCTGCTATTTTCCCTTTAGAAAGAAACCATTTGTATAGATGGCTCCTGGTTTGGCTTTGTTCTTTACCATCTCTCAGAGCACAGCTTTAATGTATAGAGTCTTGGGCAGCTTTATCTTAATGGTTTTTTATTTTGAAATTTAATTTTGTTCTAACATTTTTGAAGAAGAAAGAAAATTGGTGATAAGTATGGTAGATTGATTGCATTAAGGGCCCCATTTCTTTACTCCTCCCTGTATCCATGCCTGGCACCGTGTGACTGCAGCATTCTCCTGCTTGGACTCTGGGCCCAGCTGCATGGCTTGTTTGGTCCGTAGGATGCTCACAGATGTGACTTAAACAGGAGTTTGTAATGTGCCTATACAGTTGGGCTTGTCTGCTTTTCCCCTCTGCCATGGCCAAGTGAATATGCATAGACTAGGCTGCTAGAGGATGAGAAATGTGTGGACCAGAATCATGTGGCCCTAGTTGTCCCAGCCATGGCGAACAGAGATCAGCCAAGAGCCAGCCAACCCCAGGTATGTGGACAAGCTCACCCAAGATCACAGGAACCTTTCAACTGATCAGCAGGCTCACAAATTAAATTCATGGAA
Organism: Giraffa tippelskirchi; assembly: GCF_054371585.1. NCBI lineage: Eukaryota > Metazoa > Chordata > Mammalia > Artiodactyla > Giraffidae > Giraffa > Giraffa tippelskirchi. Next base: position 217,372,072 of record NC_137275.1, read on the forward strand.
ATTATTTGAACCCATTGAGTCTTGGGGCTGTTTGTTAGGTAACATTGTTGTAATAGATAGCTTATGGCTTCCCCAGTGGCTCAGACAGTGAAGAACCCACCTGCACTGGAGGAGACATGGGTTCGATCCCTGGGTAGGGAAGATCCTCTGGAGAAGGAAATGGCAACTCACTCCAGTTTCCTTGCCTAGGAAATCCCATGGACAGAGGAGTCCATAGGGTGGCAAAAGAGTTGGACACGACTTAGCAACTAAACAACAATAGATAGTTTATAGAATAAGCAGACTTGCCCTCCAGGAAAAATATTCAAAGGAGCACTGAGTCCAGATGCAGCACCTCTCAAGGACTCTGGAAATTGTGAGAATTAAAGGAAAGAGGGACTTTTACCAGGGAGGCTCAAATGCCTCCACCTGGCAGGTGGGGCTCTACAGCAGTGAGATTCAGGGTAGCAAAGGGAAGATGAGCATAGGCTCTGCAGCTGGACACCTGAGTCTAAAACTGAGATCCGCGCAGGAGCTCTGTGTCCTTGGGCAAGTTTCTTCACCTCTTTGTGCCTCAGTTTCATCATTTATAAAGCAGGGAGGATAATACATAGTACCTACCTCATCAAATTGTTAGAAGAATTGATGGTTTTAATGCACTTGGAACAGCTCATTGCAAGCCCTGGGTAAGTATTTGTTAAATAAATAAATAAAACGTGACCTCATTTATACCCACAGGCTAGGAAGACCTGGGAGACTTCTGGATTACATTTGTCCTTCAGTAGGAAGGATACATTTGGATCATGGAGGACTGTTTTTCATTTCATATAGTCAAACATTGACTTCTGCAAAGTTGAATGCATACTCAACAGCTCTCAAAAATCCAAGGAAAAATGTTTTTCTTTGGAAAAATTCACTCTGTTGTGTGAATATCCTCAGCTCAGTCAATTCACCTTACTAAGTTCTTACTAAGATGACATAAGTTCTGGGGCAGTGCTCAATGTGAGATTTCAGGAAGAAGAGCAGAGACGATGCTATCCACTGTTAAAGAGTCTGTGAAGGATTTCCATTCCAAAGTATTGAAATAAAAATATTGGCACATAGAGAAGTAATCTTCAACACACATTTATTATCTCACAATTTCCATGGGTCAAGAATTTGCTTTGGGGTCTCTTGTGAGGCTGCATGCAATGGCTGGTGTCTCACTGAAGGCTCAATGGCGGTAGGAAGGATCTGCTTCCAGGCTTGCTTACCTGGTTGTTCACAGGAGTCAGTTCCTTTTGGGTTGTTGGACAAAGTACTATATTTCCTGAGTGGTGTTGGCCAGAACCTATCCCCAGTTCCTTGCGACGTGGAACTCCTCAATATGGCAAACTTGCTTCATCAAAGCCAGCAAGATTGAGCCTACTGAACAGAAAGAGGTTATAGTCTTAAGTAACATAACCATGGAAGTGAGACCCATAATCTGTAGGATTCTACTGATTAGAAGCAAGTCTCAGCTTCACTCAATGTGAAGGTGTTATGCAAGGGCATGAATACCGGGAGGTGGGGATAAGTGAGGGCCACCTTAGAGTCTGCCTGCCTGGCTGCGTACCAGAGAGACTACAGTGCAGCTTGTATGCATGCATGCTGAGTTAATTCAGTTGTGTCTGACTCTTTGTGACCTATGGACTGTAACTTGCCAGGTTCCTCTGACCATGGGGGTTCTCCAGGTAAGAATACTGGAGTGGGTTACCATGCTCTCCTCCAGGGGATCTTCCCAACCCAGGGATCGAACCTGTGTCTCTTACGTCTCCTGCGTTGGCAGGCGGGTTCTTTACCACTAGCACCATCTGGGAAGTGCTCACAGGGCAGCTTAGCTTCCTCAAAAGATGGTGGCCTCAGGGAATCTGGGTTTCTTGCAAGATGGTTCAGGGTTCCAAGCGTGAAGATTCTAATGAATAAAGCTACTTTGTCTTTCATACTTCAGTCTAGAAAGCCAGTCCACATCACTTCCATGATGGTCTATTGGTTGAAGCAGTCACAGTTCAGTTTAGTCGCTCAGTCATGTCCGACTCTTTGCGACCCCATGAATTGCAGCACACCAGGCCTCTCTGTCCATCACCAACTCCCGGAGTCTACCCAAACCCATGTCCATCGAGTCGGTGATGCCATCCAACCATCTCACCCTCTGTCGTCCCCTTCTCCGCTTGCCCCCCATCCTACCCAGCATTAGGGTCTTTTCCAATGAGTCAACCCTTCGCATGAGGTGCCCAAAGTATTGGAGTTTCAGCTTCAACATCAGACCTTCCAATGAACACCCAGGATTGATGTCTTTTAGGATGGATTGATTGGACCTCCTTGCAGTCCAAGGGACTCTCAAGAGTCTTCTCCAACACCACACTTCAAAAGCATCAATTCTGCGGCACTCAGCTTTCTTCACCGTCCAACTCTCACATCCATACATGACCACTGGAAAAACCATAGCCTTGACTAGACGGAATTTTGTTGGCAAAGTAATGTCTCTGCTTTTAAATATGCTATCTAGGTTGGCCATAACCTTCCTTCCAAGGAGTAAGCGTCTTTTAATTTCATGGCTGCAATCACCATCAGCAATGATTTTGGAGCCCCAAAAAATAAAGTCTGACACTGTTTCCACTGTTTCCCCATCTATTTCCCATGAAGTGATGGGACCAGATGCCACGATCTTAGTTTTCTGAACGTTGAGCTTTAAGCCAACTTTTTCACTCTCCTCTTTCACCTTCATCAAGAGGCTCTTTAGTTCTTCTTCACTTTCTGCCATAAGGGTGGTGTCATCCGCATATCTGAGGTTATTGATATTTCTCCCAGCAATCTTGATTCCAGCTTGTGTTTCTTCCAGCCCAGCGTTTCTCATGATGTACTCTGCATATAAGTTAAATAAGCAGGGTGACAATATACAGCCTTGACGTACTCCTTTTCCTATTTGGAACCAGTCTGTCATTCCATGGCCAGTTCTAACTGTTGCTTCCTGACCTGCATACAGGTTTCTCAAGAGACAGGTCAGATGGTCTGGTATTCCCATCTCTTTCAGAATTTTCCACAGTTTATTGTGATCCACACAGTCAAAGGCTTTGGCATAGTCAATAAAGCAGAAATAGATGTTTTTCTGGAACTCTCTTGCTTTTTCGATGATCCAGCGGATATTGGCAATTTGATCTCTGGTTCCTCTGCCTTTCCTAAAACCAGCTTGAACATCTGGAAGTTCACAGTTCACGTATTGCTGAAGCCTGGCTTGGAGAATTTTGAGCATTACTTTACTAGCATGTGAGATGAGTGCAATTGTGTGGTAGTTTGAGCATTCTTTGGCATTGCCTTTCTTTGGGATTGGAACGAAGACTGACCTCTTCCAGTCCTGTGACCACTGCTGAGTTTTCCAGATTTGCTAGCATATCGAATGCAGCACTTTCACAGCATCACCTTTGAGGATTTGAAATAGCTCAACTGGAATTCCATCACCTCCACTAGCTTTGTTCGTAGTGATGCTTTCTAAGGCCCACTTGACTTCACATTCCAGGATGTCTGGCTCTAGGTGAGTGATCACACCATCGTGATTATCTGGGTCGTGAAGATCTTTTTTGTACAGTTCTTCTGTGTATTCTTGCCACCTCTTCTTAATATCTTCTGCTTCTGTTAGGTCCATACCATTTCTGTCCTTTATCGAGCCCATCTTTGCATGAAATGTTCCTTTGGTATCTCTAATTTTCTTGAAGAGATCTCTAGTCTTTCCCCATCTGTTGTTTTCCTCTATTTCTTTGCACTGATCGCTGAGGAAGGCTTTCTTATCTCTCGTTGCTATTTTTTGGAACTCTGCATTCAAATGGGAATATCTTTCCTTTTCTCCTTTGCTTTTCGCTTCTCTTCTCTTCCCATCTATCTGTAAGGCCTCCTCAGACAGCCATTTTGCTTTTTTGCATTTCTTTTCCATGGGGATTTTCTTGATCCCTGTCTCCTGTACAATGTCACGAACCTCTGTCCATAGTTCATCAGGCACTCTATCTATCAGATCTAGACCCTTAAATCTATTTGTCACTTCCACGGTATACTCATAAGGGATTTGATCTAGGTCATACCTGAATGGTCTAGTGGTTTTCCCTACTTTCTTCAATTTAAGTCTGAATTTGGCAATAAGCAGTTCATGATCCGAGCCACAGTCTGCTCCCGGTCTTGTTTTTGCTGACTGTATAGAGCTTCTCCATCTTTGGCTGCAAAGAATATAATCAATCTGATTTCGGTGTTGACCATCTGGTGATGTCCACGTGTAGAGTCTTCTCTTGTGTTGTTGGAATAGGGTGTTTGCTATGACCAGTGCGTTCTCGTGGCAAAACTCTATTAGCCTTTGCCCTGCTTCATTCTGTACTCCAAGGCCAAACTTGCCTGTTATGCCAGGTGTTTCTTGACTTCCTACTTTTGCATTCCATTCCCCTATAATGAAAAGGACATCTTTTTTGGGTGTTAGTTCTAAAAGGTCTTGTAGGTCTTCATAGAATCGTTCAACTTCAGCTTTTCAGCATTACTGGTCGGCGCATAGACTTGGATTACCGTGATATTGAATGGTTTGCCTTGGAAACGAACAGAGATCATTCTATCATTTTTGAGATTGCATCCAAGTACTGCCTTTCGGACTCTTTTGTTGACCATGATGGCTACTCCATTTCTTCTAAGGGATTCTTGCCCAAAGTAGTAGATATAATGATCATCTGAGTTAAATTCACCCATTCCAGTCCATCTCAGTTCGCTGATTCCTAGAATGTCGACGTTCACTCTTGCCATCTCCTGTTTGACCACTTCCAATTTGCCTTGATTCATGGACCTAACATTCCAGGTTCCTATGCAATATTGCTCTTTACAGCATCGGACTTTGCGTCTGTCACCAGTCACATCCACAGCTGGGTATTGTTTTTGCTTTGGCTCCATCCCATCATTCTTTCTGGAGTTATTTCTCCACTGATCTCCATTAGTATATTGGGCACCTACTGACCTGGGGAGTTCATCTTTCAGTGTCCTATATTTTTGCCTTTTCATACTGTTCATGGGGTTCTCAAGGCAAGAATACTGAAGTGGTTTGCCATGCCCTTCTCCAGTGGACCACAATCTGTCAGACCTCTCCACCATGACCCATCCGTCTTGGGTGGCCTCACACGGCATGGCTTAGTTTCATTGAGATAGACACCTAAATTCAAATAGAAGAGGATTAGACTCCAGCTCTTAGGAGGAGAGGCAAAGGCATTGTAGAAGAGTAGCGGGATGGGAGATGCTGCTGAGCCATCTGTGAGCTCTGTCACACCTCCAATGCTGTTCTTCCAACCCTGTAATAAAGTCTGAAACTACTGTTCAGCTTTAAGTGTGTATGTGTGTGGAGGGGGGTGGGGGTAGTGGAGAATCAAGGGATGGCACAGTAATCTAAGTGGAAAGGGAAACTTGGCAATCCATATTCTTGAAAGTGATCTCATTGACTTGGTCTGCCATTGATTCCTCCTGAACCGATTTGGGGCAAAGGGGATGAAATACATTGATTGGCTAGGCCTGAGTCATTTGCTGATGGTACCCAGGTAAGTAGAGAGGCTCCACCCAGGATACAGAAATGGAGCGTGGTGGAGATCTTGTTCTCCAAGGAAGAGAATATTGAGATTTTGTCACTGAAATATGTTACAATGGAAAACAGGTGACCTCTACAGCTCTCATTCCACCAAAAGAAAGGGGGGGGGGAGGGTATCTTTCAAAAGAGAAGAGAGTAATAGAACTTCAGATTGTAACTGGCAGTTGCCAGACCTGGCCAGTTTTGGCATTTGTGCTAAGTCACTTCAGTTGTGTTCAACTCTTTGAGACCCTATGGACCGAAGTTTGCCAGGTTCCTCTGCCCATGGGGATTCTCCAGGCAAGAATACTGGAGTGGGTTGCCATTCCCTTCTCCAGGAATTCTGGCATTTACTTCTCATGATATCTCTGTAAATTCAGTGAAATCAGTCATTTCATCACTCTTCAACAGATGCAGAAACTGCAACAGATTGGCAGAGGAGGGAAGGTGTATCAGTTTTCTGATACACAATAAGTCTGTATAACATACCACCCCAAAACTCAGTGATATAAGACAATAAGCATTTATTTAATTCATGAGACTGTGGCTTGGGGATTTCATCTGAATGGTTCTTCTAATCTAACTCGGGGTATGGCATTTTGTGGTCAGCTAGGAAAACCAAACTGTTTCACTTTATTCTGCTAGTCTTCCAGAAGGCTAACTTTGGTATATTCTTATGATAAAGGAGGAAATGCAAGAGCTAGTGCAAATCCAGTTGTATAAGCACCTTTAAAGCCTCTGCTTATGCGGAATTTGCTACTATCCCATTGACCAAAGCAAGTCATGTGAGCAAACTCAAGATCAAGGGATGGGGAAATAGACTCCACCTTTTTAGGCAGAAGAGCTGCAAGGTCATGTGACAAAGAGGGATAGATGCAAGGAGATGTGCAGAATTGAGGATTTTAATGCAATCAGTCTCCCACAGAACAAAAGGGGAAATGTATGATCCTTCCAGGTTGCTAAAGATAAATTATTAATTTTTTTCTCAATAAACTTGGGATAAAAGTCAGGAAAGATAATCATCTTTTTACCTTTATTAAAGCAACTTTAAAAAATAGTCCTTCCTCAGCTGCTGAAGAGAACATCATAGTGGTTCCTCAAAATATTAAACATAGCTTTACCATGTGATCCAACAATTCCACTTCTGGGTATACACCCAAAAGAAGTGAAAGTGGGGATTTGAACAGAAACTTGCACAGTCATGTTAACAGCTGCATTATTCACAATAGCCACAAAGTGGAAACAAACCCATATCTGTTGATGAATAAAGGAATAAACAAAATGTGGTATATGGTATATGTATACAATGGAATATTATTTATCCATAAAAAGAAATGAAATTCTGATATATTCGTTGTTGTTCAGTCACTCAGTCATGTCTGACTCTTTGAGACCCCATGGACTACAGCACATCAGGCTTCCCTGTCCTTCACCATTTCGCGTAGCTCGCTCAAACTCATGTCCCTTGCATCAGTGATGCCATCCAACCGCCTGGTCCTCTGTCATCTGCTTCTCCTCCTGCCTTCAGTCTTTCCCAGCAACAGAGTCTTTTCCAATGAGTCAGGTCTTCGCATTAGGTGGCCAAAGTACTGGAGCTTCAGCTTCAGCATCAGTCCTTCCAATGAAAATTTGGGTTGATTTCCTTTAGGACTGACTGGTTTGATCTTGCTGTCCAAGGGACTCTCAAGAGTCTTCTCCAACACCACAATTCAAAAGCATTAATTCTTCAGTGCTCAGCTTTCTTTATGGTCCAACTCTCCCATCCATACATGACTACTGGAAAACCATAGCTTTGACTATACAGACCTTTGTTGGCAAGGTTATGCCTCTGCTTTTTTATATGTTGTCTAGGTTTGTCATTGCTTTTCTTCCAAGGAGCAAGCATCTTTTAATTTTGTGGCTGCAGTCACCATCCACAGTGATTTTAGAGCCCCCCAAAATAAATTCTGTCACTGTTTCCATTGTTTCCCCATCTATTTGCCATGAAGTGATGGGAGCAGATGCCATGATCTTCATTTTTTGAATCTTGAGTTTTGAGCCAACTTTTTCACTCTCCTCTTTCACCTTCATCTGCCGTAAGGGTGGTTATCATCGGCATATATGATGTTATTGATATTTCTCCCTGAAATCTTGATTCCAGATTGTGCTTCATCCAGCCAAACATTTTGAATGATGAACTCTACATATAAGTTACATCAACAGGGTGACAATATACAGCCTTGTTGTATTCCTTTTACAATTTTGAACTAGTTCATTGTTACATGTTCATTTCTGTTACTTCTTGACCTGTATGCAGGTTTCACAGGAGGCAGGTAAGGTGGTCTGGTATTCCCATCTCTTTAAGAATTTTCCACAGTTTATTGTGATCTACATAGTCAAAGGCTTTAGCATAGTCAATAAAGAAGAAGTAGATGTTTTTTTCTGGAATTCCCTTGCTTTTTCTATGATCCAACGGATATTGGCAATTTGATCTCTGGTTCCTCTGCCTTTTCTAAATCCAGCTTGTATATCTGGAATTTCTCAGTTCACATACTGTTGAAACCTTGCTTGAAGGATTTTGAGCATTACTTTGCTAGCATGTGAATTTATGATAAAGCATCTTGATACATCCTATGTTATAAATGAACCAGGTAAGAATACTGGAATGTTTTCCATTCCAATACTGGAATACAGAAGCCATTCCCTTCTGCAGGGTTGAAGACATTATGCTAAGTGAAATCAGAAGGACAAAAAAGGGCAAATATTGCATGACTCCTACTTATATGAGGTCCCTAGAATAGTCAAATGCACAGCAACAGAAAGTAGAATAGTGGTTAGCAGGGCTGGAAGGAGGTAACAGTTATTGCTTAACGGGTACGTAATTTCAGTCTGAGATGAAGAAAAATCCTTGTGATGAGTAGTAGCGATTCACAACAATGTGAATGCACTCAATGTCACTAAACTGTACACTTAAAAATGGTTCAAATAATAAATTATAGCTTTGTACATTTTACCACAATAAAAAAAGTCATTTCTTCCTTTGACACTGATATTCAAGGTGTCGATTGAGCTAACAGCCAACCAGGTTACATTTTTGCCTCCTAACCTAACAAACGGGTATGCTGGCCATATAGAAACCATGAACTTGGTCCTCTCCTCATGAATCTCATAGTCAAATTGAGGAACTGAAATATTAAAATCATAAGGATAACAAAGCCCAGAGAGTTTACAATATTTCTTACCAATAATTCAAGGCGAGTTGGGTTCCATATCAAGCAATGGCCAATAACTGCTACAGAACTTGAAGGGCTAGTTAAAAATACAGATATGGGCCCCTCCTGACCTATTAATTCAGAATCTTGGAGGCGTTGGCAGTGGGAAACCTATCTTTTTCACAAGCCTCATAGGTAATTCAGAAGTACAGCCACATTGAAAATCCTTGTAAACTATACATGGATTAATATCAGGGAAAAAAAACCTAAAGAATTAAATCTTATTGGTAACATTGAAAATCGAAAAAATTTGTACTTGGTAGAAATAAGCAGCAGAAAATGAGACTGACAAAGACTAATATTGCACATAGTAAAGATTGTTATTGACTAAAAATGGAAGGAAGACTCTAAACATTCTTGACAAAATTTAGATCACAAAATTGGCCTTGGAAAATTGAACCTGGTAGGAATAAGAATCAGAAAAGAAAACTATGCTATTAAGAAAAAAATCAGCACTTTTTGATGGGGTCAAACCACTGATCAGCGAATCAAATTTTGTTGTCAGACATACATTGAAATGAGACAGTTCTGATGGAAAAAAGTCACTGTAGGCTTCTAATGCTTTTGAACATTTCAGATGTATTACGTTTCTTAATTTCTTATTTTGAAATAATTTCAAAATTATATGGAAGAGTTGAAAGAACAGTGCAAATAACTCTTGCATATCCTTTACCAAGATTTGTAATTGTTAAATGCAGTCACATATTACTATGTTATCTTAAATATATATGTGATATATGCACACATGTAGGGTTAGGGTAGATAGGTGTATACACACATAAATAATTTGTTCTCTTTAACTATTTGAGAGTTGCAGACACCATGTACCTTTGCATCAAAAGTTTGTACTTTCTAAGGGCAAGAAATCATCTTATACAACCCAGAGAACATCTATCAAGTCATATTTAACACGAATAAATACTGTATCTAATAATCTTACCATATCCAGATCTCACCAATTGCCCCCATAATGTCCTTTATAGCAATTTTTTTAAAACTATGGTCTATAGGGTCCAGTTCCAGACCACTCTTTGCCTTTAGTGGTCCTATGACTTTAGTCTCCTGTAATTTGAAACAGTTCCTCAGCCTTTCTTCGTCTTTCATAACAATGACATTTTTGAGGAAGAGAGGCCAGTTGTTTGGTAGAATGTCCCCTCTATCCGAGTTCGTGTGACATTTGCTCGTGATTAGATTTGGGTTATGCATTTTTTGGCCGGAACTCTATGGAGTGCCGTTGGTTCTTGCTGCCTCACATAGGTACATCAAGTCCAATTGTCCGTTTACTGGTGAAAGATAGATTCCATTTTACTGTCTATGCCTCATTCTCCTCACCTGTTCCCGGAGATAACTCAGGAGCATAACTGAACAGTGGCACGGCTGAATGGTCATTTCAGACATGCTCCCCCCACTGGACAACGTTCACAAATACAAGTCATTGAGTTCATGCCACAATTAGTTATGATCATTGCTAACATCTAGGATACCTAATGTGTGCTGCCACTTTTCATTTTTTTCCAACCTTCATGCAAAATATGAATATGTATGTTATTATTGCCATTCTCAGTTAAGGAAACTGAGGCTCAGAGACAGCTGAGTTGGGATTTGAGCCCAGCATGATCTAGTCCAGAGTCTAAGTGCCACACCATGCCACATGCGAGCGTGACAAGTCGTTTCCGTTGTGTCCAACTATTTGTGACTCTATGGACTGTAGCCTGCCGGGCTCCTCTGTCCACACTCGCAGTTAATCCCATTCGCAAGTGTACCTGATGGCAGAAAGGAAAGATTAAAGCCTCCTTTGGGGACGTCCTTGTAGCATAAGGAAAAACAGGATGGGCCCCCTCCTGCCATCTTTGTTCCTCTCCCTCCTTCCCCTGGCCTGGGTCCTTTCCCTTCTGAGATCCAGCAGAACAAAGGTCAGGATTGCTCCAGAGTTGGGGGCATACCTGCTGGACATGGGGCAGCTGCCTTGAAAGCTGATTTTGTTCCCTTCTTGACTGGATAGAAAGAAGAAAGTAGAAAGTATTAGCTGCTCAGTAGTGTCCAACTCTTTGTGACCCATGGACTACAGCCTGCCAGGCTCCTTGGTCCATGAAATTCTCCAGGCAAGAATACTGGGGTGGGTTGCCATTTCCTTACTCCAGGGGATCTTCCCAACCCAAAGATTGAACCTGAGTCTCCTGCAATGCAGGCAGATTCTTTACCATCTGAGCCACCAGGGATAATGCTGCTCAAATGAGGCGATTCCATCCCACCCCCACCCAGAGGCCTGAATTTCCCTATGTATGTTAAAGTGGAAATGAGCAGGGACTAGGAATAATAACTACCTTGTGTTGAGTGTGTAATTTGAATTAATGTTTTAAATCACTCTGTATGTTAGGTACCTTATTTTGCCCATTTTGCACATAAGGAAACTGGGGCTTGGTTAAGGTCACAATTTGGTGAGTACAGAGCAGGGATTCCTATGGAGATCTAATTGCCGAGACTGGATGATATCTTCACCAGCATGCTAGACTTTCTCTAGGCTTCATGAGACGGCAAGCACATGGAACAAATTTTTGAAACACGCGTATATTTTAATGTGCTGTTTTGAATCCATGGATGGGCTACTCGGATTTGGCTTTAATTCTGATTCTTGCTCTGGGCTGTCAGCTTGATCTCTTCTCTCTTGATTTGCCAGCCGCATGTCTTGGACCTTTGTTCTTTCTGGCTTTTCCTCCCAGGGGAACTGCTACACCTCAAGTATCTGTGTCTCTGGAGACTTCATCGTGACTAGGAAGGACCTCTCTTAAAGCAATAAGTTGACGCCACATCTTCTCAACTTCTTCCTTTGTAGGGAGGGGGATGAAGAGGCGGGAAAGGAAGGAAAAGAAGAAGCTTCTTCAGTCAGAGCAAGACGATTTAGTGAATCCGTTGATGTTGTTTTTGTTTTGTTTGGCCATACCTTGAGGCTTGTGGGTTTTTATTTCCCTGGCTAGAGACTGAACCTGGGTCTCAGCAGTGAAAATGCTTTGTCCTAACCACCGGACTGCCAGGGAATTCCTGAATGATTCCAATCTCCAGAAACTTTCATGGGGGCAGCCAGAGCAGAGCCCTGCCTGAGAGTCAGATGGGGCTGCCACTGGCTGGTCTGGCCAAGTACCTGAGCCTCACATTCCTCATCTTTAAAATACGGGTGACTGTACCTTCTCCACGTATCTCAGAGAAGTAACGGATCAAATAAGAAAATGCTGCCATCTGGTTTGGTAGATTGCTAAGAGAGTGTATAAGACTGGATTGTGTGGTTCTCTCTTGTCATGCAGATTTAGGCAGCCCCAGTCTCCCTGGCAGGGGTTTCACTGAGGATTGTTTGGGCTTAGAAAAGAAACTCAGCTTGAGGAAGAAGACATCATTTTGTGAAGTCCTTACTTTCTGTTCCACGCCCCTGAGAACCTACTGTTTCACTCTAAAGGCATTTTCTTCACCAGGATCTACCCACAAGATTTTAGCCGAGACCCAAGTTCTGTTTCAGATCCAAAGGCTATTTTTGGAGCAATTCCTGTCTCCCAGTCCCCCTCACCTGCCTGTGACACAAGCCTCATCAACCTTGCACCTTCTAACAACACGTCAAAATCTCACCATTCTCAGTCCCTGATTACCTTGAAATCTCCCGATTCCACCAGGAGGAAATGTATCTTTTCATGCCAGGTCCTGAACTAAGTCCTTTAAACCCCTAGTCTCAGCCAATCCTCACCGTCCTCAATGACGTTCAACATTTGAGGGGGCTGCCCAACCCACCACACCCCCTTCCATCAGGGTTGGGTTTCCGAAGTCTCTGCACATTATGTGATGGCAGATGCCTTGTGCTTCAATGATTGGCTCCTGGTGGCATCTGAGTCAAGCTCTGTCAACCACATTCTCTATCCCGAGAATTCATATTGGAACACAGAGATACCAGTCAGCACCTGTTGGCACTGAGGCCATTTTGACTGTGTGCCCAGAGAGGCAGAGAACACCCACCTGGAGAAAGGAAAAGGCAGAGAGGCATGAGGGCAGAGAGATAGAATGAATTGGAGCTGAGATGTCCAGAGACTGGGGGCACAGAGTCATGGAGAGAGCAAGCCTGTTCCTGATGATTTTCTAGTTCCTGGCTCCAAACCTCTGGAGGCTTCATTTCATTTCCTGCCCTTGGGTACCATGATTTTGTTTAATAAAATAATACTCTAAAAAGAAAAAGCATGATTTTGTTCTTACTGATTATAACTAAAAGAGTGTTGATAAGACTTTAGGATCTCCATTTTACAGAGACAGAAACTAAGAAACTGAAGCTCCAATAATTTGGCCACCTGATGCAAAAAATTGACTCATTTGCAAAGACCCTGATGCTGGGAAAGATTGAAGGTGAGAGGAGAAGGGGATGACAGAGGATGAAATGGTTGGATGGCATCATCGACTTGATGGACATGAGTTTGAGCAAGCTCCAGGAGTTGGTGATGGACAGGGAAGCCTGCAGTCCATGGGGTCACAGAGAGTCTGACACAACTAAGGAACTGAACTGAACTGAAACTAAGGTACAGAAATTAAGCCAGGAACCTAGCGTCACGTAGCTAGTCCATGCAGAGGAGGGAAACACGTGTCTCTGATTCCTATAGCTGATGTGTGTGGAGTGCTTTCTTTATCCTAGGGCACTTTTAATTTTATTTGGCTGTTCTGGGTCTTAGTTGTGGCTCGAAGGATCTTTAGTTTCAGGATGTGGGATTTAACTCCCCAACCAGGGATGGAACCTGGGCCCCCTGCATTGGGAGTGCAGAGTTTTAGCCTCTGGACCACCAGGGAAGTCCCATGTACTAGGCACTTTTTCAGAAGCTTTATATGTATTATCTCATTTTATCCTCAAATCACCCCTCCGATCAGCACCATTTGAAGGACAGGGAAATTGAAACAAGGGGAGGTTGAGTTGTCTGCTGAAGATCAGGTAGCATTCAAGGGCCAGAGCCGGGGTGGGGACCCAGACGGCTGACTCCACTGTCTGAAGTAGAGTGAAGTGAAGTCACTCAGTCATGCCCGACTCTTTGCGACCCCATGGACTGTAGCCTACCAGGCCCCTCAGTCCGTGGGGTTTTCCAGGCAAGAGTACTGGAGTGGGTTGCCATTTGGGCTCTTAGTAAATAAAGCAGTGCTGGTTCTGGGGATAGAAGGGGTCAGAGGTCTCTAGAATTTGATAAACACAGGTATGTTGAGTTCAATCATGAACCCTTAGGGGATGGGTAAACCCTTGGAGGTCCCTACTGGGTTATGCTTCCACCTAACGCATCTGTTCTCAGCAACTCTGATGGATGGGCATCCCGCCCCTGTGATATTGTGAGGCCTCTTCCATCATTGAGCACGTCTTGCCCTGCTCACTAAATACTCCCTGTCCCCCCCACCCCCAAACCCCACTGCTGCTTGTGGTGAGTCTACTCTTAGTTAACCTCCTGAACAGGGATCAATCACAGCTGTAGGTGGCTGTGTTGTTTCCACTATGGTTTTGGGATAGGTGCGAGTTCATTTAGAACCCGGATTTTGTCAGGAAGACACCAAGCCCAGTCTTCATCCCCTGAACCTATCTATACCCTTCATGACCCAGGAGAGATAGGCTAAAGAAGGGACAGATGACTCTCCAGGTCAGGATGCCTGTTGTGAACTTGCCTCCCTGTCCCAGGTGGTGCTAAATGCACTCTATGCTCACTCTGTCTGGACGTCCTCACGGAAGAGAAGGCCCGCTTCTTACGGCTGTAGGTGGTAGAAAAGCAGAAAAGGCTGGCAGTGATTCCAGAAAGAGAGGTTCAGAAGGACCCGCAAGGATTTTTCAGGTCAGAGGTGCCTGGAAACAGGCTGGAAATTAGTCTAGGTTGGGATCACTGACCCTTTAGGGAAATTGGTGAAAGTCAGAGATTTTCTTTCCCAAAATGCACATGTAGAGTTAAATTTGCCTAAGACGTAAAATTTCTTCCTTTGTCGATCTGCAAACCTACTAGGGACACTACTGCAGAATCCCTGATCTAGAGAGACTGCCATCCAATGTAGACCTAGAGGGGAAGGGTGCCTCTATCCTGCCTTCCTGCAGGATGCTATTCCTCTCGGAATCTTCGCCGATCCCCTTGGGGCTGGGGTGGGTCCTTTTTCTTTCTCTTATGCCTGTGCATTTTCGCTGTTAACACTACGACAAGGGCTTTTATTTTTTTTAGCATTTTTATTTATTTATTTGGCTGCGCTGGGTCTTAGCTGCTGCACGCAATATCTTTGATCTTTGTCCCGGCATGGGGAATCTTTAGTTGAGGCATGCAAACTCAGTTGGGGCATGTGGGATCTAGTTCCCTGAGCAAGCTAGAACCCCAGGCCCCCTGCATTGGGAGTCTTGGCCACTGGAAATGTGGTCCTCCGACCAGCAGCATTAGCATCACCTGAGAACTTGTTAGAAATGCGAATTCTTGGTCCCTACCCCTGACCGGTTAAATCGGAAGTCTGGATGGGGCTCAGAGATCGATTGGTGTTGGAATGGGCCCTCACCGTGATGCTGAGGATCGCTCAGGTTTGAGAAGGGCTGCTACCATCAGTCCTCTTCTCGATGGCGTGGCTGCCCTACTAGACACAATATGCCTGGCACATAATAAGTGCTCAATGAATATTTATTGCATCACGTTTTCCTGACTCCCAGGGCAAGATTCCTTTTCCCCCTTAGTACCCGATAGCTCTCAGCCGTGGTGACTGAGATCTAATGTTATTCTGGATCCAGTTTCTTTTTACTCCAGGGCCTTAAGTCAGGCGTGGCTGCATGAGGCAGAGTAGGGGGTCTGGTCTTGAGACAGGTGCCTAGAAACTTTCACACACGGATGGAGCCAGAGAGACACCAAACCTGGAGCATTTCTGTGGGTAACGCGGCCTCAACCATTGATGGCTGAGGGGCAGATGGGCAGGGGGCTGCCTGGCCTGTACGTACGTCCCGGGTCCCTGAGAGCCCAACACTGCCTAACTCCACAGGCTGCCCTGCTCCCCTCGGTGCCTGCCCTACACCAGCCTTGGCAGAGGCTGCCAAACCCTGGCCAGGGACACACCTGCCAAGCTGGCAGGGAGAGAAATGGCCACTTTTTATTTTCAATGATTCTCCAGCTTTTGGGTGGTAGGGAAATGGTTTGAAGATTCCTCTTAATCTCGTATGTGTATTTAGTCTGGAGAAGAATGTGCCTCAATTCTCTGCTAAATTCTCAGTTTTATCCTTTTGGGAGAGACAGTGTCCTCTATACAATCTTTTAGTTTCTGGATATTTAAAAAATAACTTTTCTAGAGGGTGCAGGGAAAAAATTTCTCTAACTCTTCCTGTCTCATATTAACCCAGCTCCTTAAACATTAAAACACACAAACAAAAAAACCCTATTTGATTTTTTAAGGTGGGTGTAGAGAAATGACACCTGTTTGCCCTTAATTTCCAATGGTTTTATTTTTAAAAAGTATTCTTCTGGCAGCTTTCCAGGTGGCTCAGTGGTAAAGAATCTGCCTGCCACTGCAGGAGACACAGGTTCGCTCCCTGATCCTGGAAGATGCCGGTGAGCAGCCAAGTATACGTGCTACAATTATTGAACCTATGCTCTAGATCCTGGGAGCTGCAACTACTGAGCTCACGGGCTGCAACTACTGACGCCCCTGAGCCCTAGAGCCCATGCTCAGAAATAAGAGAAATCACTGCAATGGGAAGCCGGTGCACCACAACTAGAGTAGCCCTCAGTTGCAGCAACTAGAGAATAGCCTGTGCAGCAATGAAGACCTGGCACAACCAAAATAAATAAATACATCAATAAATTAAAAAAAATTAATATGGACAAGTGACACTTCAATTAAAAAAATTATCCTATTTTTCTATTAGGGAGGGGTAAACAAAGATTTGTCTCATCTCACAGACTTGCAGTTTTTCAAATTTTTATTCTAAAAAACAATCAATTGTGGGAGATGCAGGATGGATCCATTAATCCCTTCTGTCTCTATATGGGGCAAGTCCTTCACAGATAAATTTTTTTTTTTTAATTTGGTGTTTTTGGAGGGTGAGGAGGAAGGGGGGGGATCTCCTTTAAACCTTACCAAGTTACAAGGATGCCCGTTCCTCAAATTTAAAAGTAATCTGATTTTTAAGGGTGTTGAAGAGAAATATTCTTGTTCACCATTTACTTCACCCAGAGTTTCACAAATTTTTCTTTTTAAAATCAATTTGATTGGGGCATGTGGATGGGTGGGTGGGGGTGCCTAACCTTTCACCCTTCTTGTCCAACATGGAACCAGTCCTTCAAACTTTAATTTTTAAAATAAATATATTCTTAAAAAAATTGACAGGGATAGAAACATTCTCTTTATCTTGCATTTCACATAAAAGCAGCTCAGATATTTATTTTTAAAATCAATCTGATTGGGGGGGCTGGAGAGAGTCCCCTTGACCCCTCCTGTCTGACATAGGGCTAGTTCTTCAAACTTTTATTCTTCAGTTACATTAGATTTTTTTGGAAGGGTGGCAGGGTCAATGGTAATATCCCCATTGAATCTTCCGATTCTTCCATAAGGCCAGCTCTTCAAACTTTATTTAAAAAATCAATCTGATTTTTTGGGGGGGTGGATGGGGGGAGCCAAAGAGTTCCCATTAACCCCTTGTGTTCCGCCCAGAAAAGGCTCCCCAAACTTTTTTTCCAACGTGAAAATGACCTCTCGGAGGGGCTGGGGAGCGGGGGCAGGGCAGGAAGGCTCTGAGGGGCGGGCGCGGGGGGCGCGGGGAGCGCGGGGCGCGGCGCGGGAAAGTTTGGGGGGCGGGTGCGCCTCGGCCCGGGGGCAGGCGGGCGGGCGGGAGCCGCGCGCCCGGGGGCCGGCTGGCTTTGTGTGCGGCGCGGAGGCCGGTGGCGCGGAGGCCGAGGCCGAGGCCCGGAGCTCGCGGGCCGCGCGGCGAGGCCGGCCCGGGGGCGGGCAGGGCGGCGGGGGGCGGCCGCAGCCCCGAGAGGGGCGGCTCGGCGGCGGCGGCGGCGGCGGCGGCCGGTGCGGGCCGGGGGTGGGGGCGAGGGCCGGGCGCCCCCCCCGCGCGCCCCCAGCGCCCCCGCCCCCCCGGCCTGAGCGGGGCGGGCGGAGGAGGGAGCGGCGGCGGCGGCGGCGGCGGCGGCGGTGGCATTGTGCGCGCACCAGCAGCCCGGCCCGGGAGGAGCAGGACGCGCCGGGGCCGCCTCCTCCCGCACGGACCCATGAACCAGCCGGGCGGCGCGGCGGCTCCGCAGGTACGACGGGGGGCCGGGGGCATGCACCGCGCGGGGGACCCCGGGGGGCCGGGGCCCGGGGCGCTGCGCCACTTCATTGCAAGATTTGCAAAATGCAAAGTGCCTGGGCACGTTTGCGGGCTTTTTTGTGGGCGCAAACGGGAGAGTCGGGGTCTGGTGAGCCCCCCCCGGGCGCAGCGGGGTGTGCGGAGGGTGGGGGTGACGCGGGGGTCTTTTCGGGCCCCCACCCGGCGCCCCCTCCAGCCCCGGGCTCGGACCGGAGCCCAGAAAACAAAGCGGCGAGAGAACAGAGCAGCCATTTCAGTTTGGACAATTCACATTTTGCAAAAATGCAACCCCTTCCAGATCTCCCCCCTCCCCTCTAAATTTACAATTTCCCCCTGACCCTCTGTGCGCTCGGGGTCCCCGATGACCCCTCGGGAGGTCTTTCCCCCCTGGCCTCCTATCTTTGCAACAATCTTTTTTTTTTTTTTTAGGCCATATTTCCTTTTCTCAATTTTTTTTCTAATTTTTCTTCAAACGGTAGTTTTTTCCCATTAAAACGACGCCACCTAGAGGATACTATTTTGTAAATAAAAAAGAAATTAAAATTGAAAAGAAATATTTTTTATTTCTTATTTTTTCAAAAGTTTCCTCTATAAGGCAGCGGAGAGGACAGAGATTCTTTTTTTTTCTTTTTGAGGGTGACAATTTTCACTTTGATCTTTCCAGGAGCATAGAGACAATTTTTATTTCTGAAGCCAAATCCAGATAATATGTAAATGAAAATTAAGCTAGAATTTGAATGAATTCAGTTTTTGAAGGGGAGAAGGCAAAAAGCCTTCTAAAACCAAAGGCGATTTGGCTGCCCAACTCATTTTAGTTTGAGAAAAAACTATTTGGAATGAGGAAAGGAGGGAAATTGTTGAGTTTAGGGGAAACTGGGAGAATTGGCTTTATTGAAGCAATTAGAAATTGTACTTCATTGTAATTTGGAACTTGTTTAGCTCAGTGGGCAAAAAAGACTAATTTTGCCATTTGGCAATATTTAAAGTTTTTCTGTTTCCAAGAAGGAAGGATTTAAAAGAGAAATAGAGCCTAAAATGTTGGCTTTGGACACACCCAAAAATTGTAGGTTTTATTTTTTTAATTTTTCATTTACATTTTACTGCGTTTAAATCCCAAGGTTCTAAAGAAAAGCAGAAACTGGAAAAGTTAGAGTGAAATCCATTTTTTCCCTGCATTTGTTGGGTTGTGTATTATTTTTTTTTTTTTGCTTTGATGGAATAATTAAGACTGTTTTCTGATTTTGTTTGCTGAAAGGTCTAGGCATTTCTTTTTTTGTTGTTGTTTTACACAGAAAATGTCAGCAACCTTTTCTGAGCAATATTCAGTGGGAAAAAAATGTAAATTCATTACATTATACAAATTGAGTGGTCCACAGATTTGTAGGAGAGACCGCCATTAAAATAAGATATGCATAATTAACATTATTATGAAAAAACTAACAGTGGATTCACAGAAGCTCATTTTTTATGACATGCAACTGAATCAGTTGGTAAAGACAAGGGTTGAAGAATCCTTGGTAAGAAGAAAAATTTTTTCTCTGTGTGCTTGCTCAATCTTTCAATTTGAAAATTTTATTATTAAAATATATCCAGTTTGGTTTCAGGCCTCTTTGATTGTGCTGTGGGGTTGGTAGTTTACTAACATTTGGTATTTTTCACAAATTTGATTACTTTCAAAGGGGAAAAAAATCCTTTAAGCTTGATCATTTAGTGGGGGGGGTGTCTAATATTTTTTTCAAAAGCACAAATTTTACTGACTTAGGAAGGAAAGATAAAAAAGTGAAGGACAGAGAAGAGATGAAAATTGTGATTTTTATCCATCTCCTGTAGTGGAATACTTACTTTGCTGAAAAAATGGGGTAAAACACCAATTCAACTTGATTCTAGCATCAAATTTTAAATTTTTTTTAAGGGGAAAAAAAATCAAAGTATAAACAAAAGCCAAAACCCAAAGATACTTGTCTTTGAATTATGAAAGCATATGTGCACATATTGTTTGATGTTTTTTGGCCTTCAAAAAAGTCAAGGTGAAGCCAAAAAAATTTTTTTTTTCCTTTGGGAAGACAAATATTGGCCAAATTGAAATTTAACAAAGGAAGATAAGGTACCTACCCAAAGTTGAAGGGTTATTTGTGATAAATTACTATCTGAACTTGCTGGGGATTTTGCATCAAAAAAAGAAAGTTCCAATTGTTCTGTCCAAAAGGAGGGGGAAATGTTAGCATTTATGGAGTGGTTTCTTGGATGGGATCTGGTGGTGGGTCACACAGGGCTAGGGCAGAAAATCCTATTCCCTTTCGCCAGCCACCAGCTGGTCTTGGAAGAAATGAATGGCCCTGGTCCATGAATTCCCAACCCTGTTTTGGGGAAATTCAGATTTCTAAGGGAATACAAATTCTGTGAAATATATTTGACAGTGCAGAGGTTTGACATTTCCCATCACCGCCATTGCATTTGGGAGATTTTTACTTTTTTAGTAACAAAATCCTTCAGGGCTGACTGGCCACATTCTGACATATTTGGAATGAGCTTTTTTTTTTTTTTAAGTAGCGTAATTAATTTTTTTTTTTCTGTTGAATTATTTAGGCCGATGCCTAGGACAGGCAAAGAATTTATAATTTCCAAGGGCTCAGGAGGTCTCACGAGACAGGAGCGCCAGTTTAGCAGGTGATGGGAGGAGAACTGTGTCCTGCGCTGGGGAGGGCTATGTGGGCACCCCTACCGGGCATCTGAGAAAGACTTAGGGTTGTAGATAACAGGTTATTTCTGTTGCAAGGAATAAAAATATTGCAGCATGTTCCTTTGTGTGCCCTGGATCTCCTGACACACAACTCAAATTCCTTCATTCCATTCTCTTGAAATTTTGTTGTGTTGTCTATGGTTTAAAGGAAACCCCTGACTAGAAATGGAAAATCATCTCTGTTTTGTAGGCTTGTTTTTTCTTTTTTTTTTTAAATTGGTTATTCTGATCATGTTTGTTTTAAAGGAAATAGAGGTGCATGATGGTACTGTTGGGGGCGGGGTCAATTTTCTTTTGTTTCTATTGGCGTCTCTCAGGATTGAGACAGTGACCTGGGCCTTGCCTTTCTCACTTCCTATGGTGGATGGAAGTGTGACCAGAAATGGATATATATCAGCTGATTTTTATTAGGCCGTGTCTGTTCACCAAACTCGCTTGTTGTCTTGGGCGAAAAATCTGGCAAATTGGACTTGAGGGGTGGTAATTTGATGATGGACTGAGTTATTTTGGTGAAAGATCATTTATGCTCAGTTTCACAGAGGAGACTCTTATTAATGTTTTGCTTTTCTGCCTAAGGAGTTTTTTTTTTTTTTTTTAATTTTCTAATAAGGTTTGAAATTTCAAGGGCTTGCTTTATTGCTTGACTTCAGACCAAGCTAAGAAAAAGGGTTTGCTTATACTTCCAGCCCTGCACAGGGGTGAACCTGAACAAGGGCTCTTGCTGTTGCGGAAGGAAAGCAACAAAGATGGCTGGCCAGTGTGAGTGTGACCTCTCCCTGGTCCTAGGAAATAAACAGCCAATGGTTTGTTTTGTTTGAGAAACAGTTTAAAAACTCCTGCATTGGCATATACCATTCTCCTCCTCCACCTTTGACTCAGCTGTTGGCATACTGCTTCCTCTGACCTCAGAAGGCTCATGTTGTCTCCTTGGAACGGTGATAAGAACTTCCCTGTGTGTTTCATTGAATGTATAAGCAGACTTTTCATGGTCATGGTGAAATTTTGAAATTTTTCCGTGTTCTTGTAATGTTTCATGTCAGTTGTGTCTCCTCCCGGGTGATGGAAGGTGAAGTGGCTTTGTGGGTGCTCAGGAGGCCTAGCTTGCCCAAGGTCTTGCTGTATGATCTTGTACAAACCGCTTTTTTCCTTCTGAGCCCCCAGTCTTTGTGTTCGTCATATGAGAGCTTTGGAACAGAGCAGTGATGCTAACGAGTTATTTTCTTCTCTGATTCTGACTCCATGCAATGGGCTATAGCTGCCTGGATCACTGTGTTGAGAAGGATTCTGAGGTCACATCCGGACTCCGATATTGTGGAGAATGGGGTGCGGTGCTCACGGAGCAGTGTCCATCGCAGAGTGGAGGGTGTACCTCTACTCACCATACCCAGGCTAGGTTGTGAGTCATGACCCATTAGTGGGTTGTAAGATCAGTTCAGTGGATCACAATCAGCACACGCACAAAAAGAACAAAGTAGGGTACAGGGGAACACACACTAGCAGAGGCATAGCTATGTATTCAAGGCAAGTGTTGTCTTAACGAAACGTTAGTTTTATTTACATATGCTGATGTGTGTGCACGATAAATGTAAGTCCTACTGTGAGTTATGGTTAAAAGAATTTGACAGGTGCTGGTCTAGATGATGGACGATGATGTGTTCTGGGAATCCCATATATTGCTGCTTATACTTCATTTATTCTCTGGTTGAGCTTACCTGAAGGGCCAGCTGTGAAGAAGTCTCGACCGCGTAGGTGGCAGTCGGGCATACACCCTAGCTTGTTGGCCTTGGATGAGACAGGAAGGGCAGGTGCTATTAATGTGTCCTTCCCGAGTGAAGTGGCATCTTGGCCAGGTTCTCTGGCTGGGAAGGAGACTTTTTAAGTAGCGTGGGATCCCAGTCTTGATGGGAGGGAGAGCAGCCCCAGTTACTTTTATTCCTCACTTACTTCACGTTGCCAGAGGACTTTTTTTGGAGTTAAGAAAGTTCATGTCTGTGCTATATTTAAATACCTATCAGACTCTGAGTGAGCGTCTGTATTTTTGTGTGTATGCACTTCCTAAAAAACTCCAGAATTGCTGTCTTGGTCTTCTCATCTTTTAAATGTGTCAGGCCAGTGCTGTCCAATCGAAATAAAATTCAAGTCACAAATGCGAGCCACATATGTCATTTTAAATTTTCTAGTCACACTTTAAAAAAACCAAGAAGAAACAGATGAAATTAATTTTAATAATATGGCTTATGTAACAGTATATCCACAGTGCTATCATTTTAGTATTCATTAATATAAAAATTATTAATGTGCTGTAATACATTCTTTCTTTGGAGGGATACTGAACCTTTTCTGACTAGCCACACTGCATATGCTAGTAGCCACACGTGGCTAGTGGCTTCTGTATTGGACAGCACAGAGCCAGACCAGTGTTCCATTTCATCGTTACTGGGTAGCCTCAGAAGGTTATAACACATCTTTGAAAGCCCTTGGTTTTATTGGTGGGACTTCCTTTCTGAACTCTATGGGCTGAGGCATTTCATCTGTATAGCCTCTTGTGGCCAAAGTGGTCCATGCCTCCCTTGTATTTGCCCTAAAGCAGTCTTCTGCCAAGGTTAGAGACAGATGATGGCTAGAAACTCCAAG
Organism: Giraffa tippelskirchi; assembly: GCF_054371585.1. Classification (NCBI taxonomy): domain Eukaryota; kingdom Metazoa; phylum Chordata; class Mammalia; order Artiodactyla; family Giraffidae; genus Giraffa; species Giraffa tippelskirchi. The sequence goes on from NC_137275.1 coordinate 217,395,576, forward strand.
ATATTGTGTCTCAGTACTTGTGCCGTTGAAGTTAAGAACTGGAGGAGTCTGTCCTAGGAGGCTGGTTTAAAAAGTATTGCTTGAAAAAAGGATGGAGATGGAAGAAGACAGCAGGTGCATAGGACCAGGGTTGGTGGTCCGAGGGGTGGGAGGAGATCTGGGTGCAAAGATGGTCAGTCAGTGCAGTTCATTTCTGAACTGAACATGGAACCACCAGGAAATTCCCTCCAGGGAGACCTTAAATACGAAGCATAGAAAATTTCTAACAGCCACCCAATTGGTGAAATGGAAAGGTGGATGTGAGGTCAGCCAGACCCGAGTTTGAAATCCAACCTCATTGCGTGGTTAGCCTTGTGTTACTTTGGAAAAGTCTCCTTTGGTTTTGGAACCACAACTTCTGCATCTGGAAGAAGGAGTGAAATAATCTTGACCTTGAAAGGTTGTTTTATGATTAAATGAAGCAATTCACGTGTTATATCCAGCCACTCCTTAGAAGGTGGTCAATACATGTTAGTAATCTCTTGATCCAGTGGTCTCCATTTGTGGAGGCTGAATGCCGGTGACAGCAATTTTGGTTGTTCTGCAAACTTGGTGACTTATCTTTAATAGGTAGAGTTAAGTAACAACAGAAAATGTGCATTTTTTGTGTGTTGTTTTATTTTAAAACAGACTAGGATGAGACATCTCTTGGACCTTACATATCTTTCCTGTCCGAAGTGTTGTCAGTGCTTTCATTCCAAGGATGCTCTGGCTCCTGCAGATATTTCTGGGTTTGTTTCAAAGCCTGTGGCACACGGTTTAAAGGGATAAATCTTAATCCGTGGTGAACTGTCTACCTTTTTTTTTTTTTGATGATTTATTTTATTTTTTGGCTGTGCTGAGTCTTCGTTGCTGCACCCTGGCTTTCTCTAGTTGTGGTGAGTGGAACTACTCTCTAATTGTGGTGTGCGGGCTTCTCACTGCGGTGGCTTCTCTTGCTATGGGGCACGGGCTCTAGGTACATGGACTCAGTAACTCTGGCATACGGGCTTAGTTGCTCCATTGCATGTGGGATCCTCCTGGACCAGGGATTGAACTGGTGTCCCTTGCATTGCAAGGCAAATTCTTAACCACTGGACTGCCAGGGAAGCCCTAAACTGTCTACCTCTGAGATTCTGTTAACACCAGGCCTTCTGTCTCTCATGACCTTTCCCTCATTTTTCTCTGTTCCATGAGAAACCAGACCCCCTTGAGACCCACCTGGATGTTCTCCTCTCTGGAGCCCCTTGGACCTCTGCAGCCTGCAGGACTTTCCAGATACTCTGGGCTCACAGATGGGAGTTGGTTGTTCACATTTCTGACTCACCAGCCAGCTTGCGAGTTCCTTGAGGGCAGAGATCATGGGTTATTCATTTTAGGGTCTGGCACAGAGCAGCAGCTCAATAAATGTTTGATGACTTAATCTTTTTTTTTGGAAAAAGCTCAGATCATCTGGATTTGGGTCTAATGAAGAGTAAGTAACCAATTTGGGTTTGGCCAGTTGGTCAATACTGGTGTTTTGTTAGGGAGCCGTAAATAGGTTTCTTAGAACTGGCTCCAAAGCCCATGGCTCCCTGGGAATAATAATAAATAAATAATAATAATAAATCAGAGAGGGCTCCTGGATGGAAATAATGCTCCTTTGACTTCACATGTTGTGAAGAATTTTAAAAAGTTCCCTACCCCTCTTCTCCCCTGTTGTATAAACCATTTCCTTAAAATAAATGGAGGCATCCAGATTTGCAGGTATGGAGACTGGGGCCCAGCATGTCCAAGGAGGTGGAAAAGCGGGGGTGCCTTGAGCTGGAGGGCACTTGATAATTCCCTGTCCTTGCTCCCGGAGCTGGTATTGGCCATAGGCCCTGGAATTGGACGTCAGAGGATTGTAGACACACAGGCCCCTTAAATGTGAAGTAGTTTAATGTGTGATTTGATGTTCAACCAGACCCCACCTTTGGTCAGATTCCTGTTTGCACATGCCAAAGATTCAGGGAAAATTTATGGAGGAAAATTGAGAATATTCTGTTTATTTGCTTAATTGTTTTTCCCTGTAAGTTTTAGGAAGCGCTGTCATTGTTAACACTGTATAGCCCAGCTAGTAAGTGAGCACAGACTCCCATATTTCCTCCATGGTCAAGTTCCCACATTTTCTTATTTCTGAAATTGGGATGTGTTTTACAGTAGATGTGTGTGTTCTGTTTCAGCACTGTTTCTCCCTCTTTTTTTTTTTTTTTATTTCAGAAAGCTATTATAAAATCGATGGTGTATCTGACAGTCTTAAGGCACCTTGGAATTGAGGATATAGAGTGTCCTGTTCCTGGTGGGGTGAACTGTGACTTTAGGGACTTCCAATTCTGCCCTTTTATTTTAACCTCACTTATCTCTGGGTTTGGCGTCTCCACCTGTAAGTGAGGCTGGAACTTTGCCTTTGGAAGAAGCATCTGGAGCTCTGAATTCGCCTCACTTCCCTTCCGTGTCTTGCTGTGGTCCTTTCTGTGAAAGGCTGAAGCAGCCAGTGCGAGGAAGGTGAAGCCTTGGGAACAGGTGGTCCCTTCTGTATGGCCACGTGGATGAACTGTCCTGCCAGTGTCAGAACACCAGCTGGACATTTCCAAGGGTAGAACAAACAGATTGAAGTTGGGAGGCAAGGCTCTGCTCCCCTCTCTGCTTTACTCCTTAATCATACTGTGAGCTCTGTCCAGGTACAACATTACACTTTATTTTCCACCTCTGTAAAGTGGTGATGATAACAGTGATGATGATGAAGGTAGTAACAAGTGTGACACAGGGTTCTGGTGAAAAGTTGCGAGGGGTGTGAGAAAAAAGTTTGTAAAACGCAGAGTACTTTTCACTTGCAGCATGTTACTTGTGCATCTAATCTAGGGATGGTAAATAAGTAATATACATGCCACCACTCCCCATTTTTAAGCCTGTGGCAGACATTGCTAATCGATCATGGCAGTCTTTTCCATGGAGCCTGGCCAATGGCCTTAGAGTCCTTCTTAGTATGAAGCCGCCACATGAAACCAGTATGTCATTTCTGATTTAGACACACACACACACGCACACATGCACGCCTGGGAAGAGAGGTGGAGTTACTTGCCCAGAACCTCAGTGGATAGGCAGAGCCACTTCAAGCCTCAGATTTCTTTACACACACACACACACACACACACACACACACACACACACACACACACGCAGACACGCACACGGACACACACACACCTGGGAAGAGAGGTGGAGTTACTTGCCCAGAACCTCAGTGGATAGACGGAACCACGTCAAACCTCAGATTTCTTAACTCCTCAACCAGTGCTTTTCTTGTTATTTGCACAAACACTCTGTCAAAAGGAATTAGAGTTAATTTGGTCTTGAGAAATCGTGAGAGGGTCTTGACTCCTCCCTTCCCTGTTATAATTAGATCCCCTTGGGGTTGTCATCAAAGCAGGGCTGGATGACCTGCTTCTGTGTCTGATCCCCGCGTGATCAGGTTTCAAAGGGAAGATGTGGTGGCTGGGCCACTGGGTTGGGTGGTGTTGCCCGCTTGCTCACTCGTATTGTACAGATGACGTGGCCGGAGGCAGGGCCCGCCCTGGGGTTCCTACATGAGCACCTGGGTTTGCTATTTACACACCAGCTGTTCCTGGGAATCTTAATTTCTACATCTGGGACCTGAGATGGACACAGTCCTTCACAGGAATGACGTGAGACAGCATATTTGAAAATGTTTTTTAAACTCTGAAGCCCTGTGTGTGGTTTATTTTGTTTTGTTTTATACGTGTTAATTTTTATAACTAGAGCTAATCCCTGATCATCAATGCCCTGTTGGGTAAATTGTATAAACCCAAAGTCACAGATGGGTGCACGCAAGGTGAATTGGTCCCTTATCTTGTTTTATTTTATTTGATTTGCCTGTGTAAGATTTGAAACATCCAGAACTTTCAGGCCTTTGCAGCGTATGTGTTCTCCTGTCTGAGTCAGTTGCCGCCCTCCTCCTGTTTCAGCCTTGTGTGTGACCTGCTGCACCCCGGAAGGCACTGGCATCTGGGTGCCCCGATGCACCTCTGTTTGTTGATCTGCTGTGTGGCAGAACAGTTCACTCGTCTACCCCTCACAGGCTTCCTGCAAGCATCCCATGAGTTAACAGACTCAGAAGTGCTTCATAAACAGGGAAACGTGTTGGCAACAGCTCTTTTCTTTTCTTAAAAAGGAAAGGAGGGAGGCCAAGGTGAGGATGGTATTGAGTCAACAGAAAAATGATATAAATATTTTGGCTGACGAAGCAGGAGGAGGCTTCATATATAAGCTGCGCGATGCTTAGTCGCTCAGTCATGTCTGACTCTTTGCAACCCCATGGACTGTAGCCCGCCAGGCACCTCTGTCCATGCGATTTCCCAGGCAAAAGTGCTGGAGTGGGTTGCCATTTCCTTCCCCGCATATATAAGCTAAAGAGAAAAAAATGGAGTCAGGTGATGCTCTCCTCTCCAGTCTGCTGTGGAAACCACAGGAACACTTGCTTTCTCGTGAAGTGACGTTCTGTGTTAGGGTTGGAATCTCTGATTCCCAGGGCCAACCCTGCTCCTGGGGGGAGGGGGATCCAGGGAGAAACCAAATCTGATGTCTCCCCTGTGGGTGGAAATGACTCCTAACAGGTGGAGGAGGTCCAAGTGGCCCTTGGCTTGCAGTTTGTTGGTAACATTAAAAATCAGAAGCTGTTTTGGCTCTTCTTCTGGATGTGTTATTGTCTAAGACAGTATGCCCGAGGGGCCAGCCATTCTCAGTTCAGTCACTCAGTCATGTCTGACTCTTCGCAACCCCATGGACTGCAGCACGACAGGCTTCCCTGTCCATCACCAACTCCCAGAGCTTGCACAAACTCAGGTCCATTGAGTTGGTGATGCTATCCAACCATCTCATCCTCTGTCGTCCCCTTCTCCTCCTGCCTTCAATCTTTCCCAGCATCAGGGTCTTTTCCATTGAGTCAGTTCTTCGCCTCAGGTGGCCAAAGTATTGGAGCTTCAGCTTCAGCATCAGTCCTAATGAATATTCAGGATTGATTTCCTTTAGGATGGACTGGTTAGATCTCCTTGCAGTCCAAGGGACTCTCAATAGTCTTCTCCAACACCACATACAGTTCAAAAGCATCAGTTCTTCAGTGCTCAGCTTTCTTTATGGTCCAACTCTCCCATCCATACATGACTACTGGAAAAACCATAGATTTGACTAGATGGACCTTTGTCGGCAAAGTAATGTCTCTGCTTTTTAATATGCTGTCTAGGTTTGTCATAGCTTTTCTTCCAAAGAGCAAGCTTCTTTTAATTCCATGGCTGCAGTCACTGTCCACAGTGATTTTGGAGCCCAAGAAAATAAAGTCTGTCACTGTCTCCATTGTTTCCCCATCTGTTTGCCATGAAGTGATGGGATGATCTTTATTGTTTGAATGTTGAGTTTTAAGCCAGCTTTTTCACTCTCCTCTTTTACTTTCATCAAGAGGCTCTTTAGTTCTTCTTTGCTTTCTGCCATAAGGGTGGTGTCATCTGCATATTCTGCTTTGAGCCGCCTCCTGGACAAATTCCCACCAGCCCCAATATCCTTAAAGAGAACTGAGAATGGGAATTTTTGTCTGGTGAAATTTTGCTGAGAATTTGTTTGGGCTCAGAGTTTTGCGAGATGAGGGGACATAACCAGAGCCCTTGGAATACCCAGAGACAATAATTGAAGGCATTTTGGATGCTGAATACTTTTTTTTGAAAAAGTTCATCAACTGGGGAAAAAAAATAACTATAAAAATTTGGTGTGGGTGTTTTTTTTTTTTTATCATGTATGCTAGAAAAGCAGAAAGTGAAACTAATCTGAAGTAAAATTGAAACTGGCCTGAAAATGAGGCCTCAGGGAAGGGGAACTTCCCTGGGGTGCTGCTAGCTTGAGGTATAATTGGTTGTGAGGCTAGCCTTTGTGGATCACAGGAGTCTAGAGCTAACAAGCCTCATGGAGATGATTGAAGTCTGTGCCATCCAATACGTACTGGTAACCACTAGCCACATGTGGCTGTTGAGCAGTTGAAATGTGGCTAACCTAAACTGAGATGCACTTTAAGTGTAAAATTCACACTGGGTTTTGTTTTATTTATTTATTTTTTTGTTGAATTGTCATTTTCTCTTCTCTAGATCCAGATCTTAAAGACTCAGTAGGAAAAAAAAAAAAAATGACTGTAGAAGATCTCAGTCATCATTTTTTAAAATAAGGTTAAAATGATAGTATTTTGTATGTTGTATTAAATATTAAACACTTCACTTGTTTTTATTTTCATTTTTTACATGTGGCCACTAGAAAATTTGAAATTACCTAGTGACTTATATCCCATTTCTGTTGGACTGTACTGATCTAAGGTAACCTGAACCCCCCAGACAGAAGGAGTAACTTGTTCTTGAGGGTTAGGTCACAGGGCAGCTTCATCGGCCCATTGGACGGACGACAAGGCCGAAGAGTTTGGGATGGAAAAGGAAAGATGATGTAGTGGTATATGTATGCATCAGCATAACTGGATGGTGAAAATGGAGGGGTCATGGGAACGTGAGAGAGGGACAGACAGAGAGAGAGTAAGATACTAGTAATTTGGGGGAGGGAATTAAAATGCTTTCCACTTTCCTTATCCATTCCCCTAAACATTAATTAAACACTTTGGAAGAAAGTAAACCTAACAAGATGAGCAATAACTAATCTAAAAGATTACCCCGACAGTTTTTCTGATTGCCGAAAGAATTTCAGTCTATTTAGTTTTCTAGGGTCTTTTTGAATCAGAGTACACAATTCAGGACTGGTTTGGGCATAGAAATCCAGGTCCCGTTCGGGTCTGTGGGTTTTGGGTCCTGGGGGGCTGGAAGCCATTCTTTTACTAAGTCGGATCTGCTCCCTGTAATGATTTAGGAAGCAAGGCTTCTAGAAAACCCAGAGGGTATATTGCCTGGTGGACAGAGCTGGCAGGGTGAGAAGGTCACCTGGCTCCTCTGACACAGGGGCCTGGAGGAGGTTGACTAACCTTGTGGGAAGCAGCAAAGCTCAACTTGAACCCGGGCCTACCTTTCCAGCCTGGTTCTCCCGGTGTTAGTGTTTTGAAAGGAGTTTGAGCAAAGCTTTGGAAATTCAGCCTTACAAGTTTTTGTTCTTTAATCAGGAACTCTTTCTGTCAAAAGGCTGAAGTTTAGCATTCTATCTCACTTGATTTTTGCAAAGTAGAATTTGTCTGTCTTGAACTATAATCATTGCACATTTGTTGACTCGTTATATGCCAGGCACCGGGTTAAGCATTCAACATCTATTATCTCATTTAATACAACCACCCTGGAAAGCAGGGATTTTTCTTTTCTTTAATATATGAGAGAATTGAGATTGAAGTAAATGGAATTGCCCAGTGCTTAGGTGTCAGTCGTGTCCGACTCATTGCAACCCCATGGACTGTGTAGCCCACCAGGCTCCTCTGTCCATAGGACTTTCCAGGCAAGATTACTGGAGTGGGTTGCCATTTCTTTCTCTAGAGGATCTTCTCAACCTAGGAATTGAACCTGAGTCTCTGGTGTCTCCTGCATTGCAGACTGTTCTTTACCCGCTGAGCCATCGGTAATTAAAATTCAGCTGGATGCCAGATTCCAGGCTCACAACATTCCTTTGACGAAAATGAAGTAACATGGTCAAAATGTGGAGTTGGTGATTGGCTGGAACCAGAACCCCATTAGATGCTCTGCCCGTGCCCTGCCTCAGACCTTACTGTAGGGGTTTGTCTGAACTCTGCTGTCATGGGAAGTTGCCCTCCCTACTCCGAGGACCTTGCATGGCACTTGCTGTCTCCTGTTCTTCAGCTCCCAGCACGCCTTGGTGGACCTGAGCTGTGTGTTTCATGCACACAGAGCCTTTAATACCGCGTTTGAAAACAGTTGCAGAAGGTTTGCTGTAATTAATTACATTTGACATACTTGGAATCGGGGCCTCCTGGATTCAGAATGCAAATTTATGCCCAGACAGATGTAAGGTACGCTTGGAGCCAAGAGCTCTGGCACGTCCTCGCCAGGGCCTGCAGCGTCGCTCACTGCCCTGATGGGAGTGTCATCACAGGCAGTGAGTGGGAGAGGCAGGACTCAAACTCGGGGGTACCAGGAGCCCACAGGCTTTTGGAGGAGAAATAGCACTGAGCTTTAAGGCAGGAATTGTGGTCTCTAGTCTGAGCCCTGCTCCTTATTCAGCCGTGGTTGGGGGAATCTCTTTTCCCTCTTTGGGCCTCAGTTTCCCCCACTATACAATATAAAGGCTTAGGCTAAATGGTCCACTGGGTGGTCTCAGAAAGTACGTGCTGTTAGTTTGTTCAGGGGCAAGCAGGCAATTAATCAGAAAGTCCGAGCTTGGGATGCTCGCTTTTGGGAGTATTAACCATCGAGGTGAGAAAGGCTTGCAATTGGTAGGTAAGCAGGAGGCTGGTGGAACAGAGAGGTGTACGAGTCAAGGCCTGGTATCTAGACAAGAAGTTGCTAGTTTCCAGTGCTCCACATAGAGAAGAAATTCATTCCACATCCGTCCCTCCTCCTACCCATATATACTCATCTCACCATCTGTATTAGATGTCTATTACTGTATAACACATCACCTCAAAACTTAGTGGCTTAACAGAACAATAGTCATTTATTGTCTCTCATGGTTTCTGTGGGTTGAGAATGTGGAAGTGACTCAGCTGGTCAGTCTGGTTCAGGGTCTCTCAGTGGTTGTGGCCAGATGGCCAGGGCTGGGGTCATCTTACAGGGTTCTCCACTCTCATGTTTGGTGCCAGGGCTTGGAAGACTCAGAACAGCTGGAGCTCCTGGAATATCCCTCCATCTATCCGTCATCCATTCACCTTCCCACCCACTGATCGATTGATCTATCTATCTATTTATATATGTCTTTCTATCCATCCATCTACTTTATATACATATATCTTTCTAATCTGTTCATCTGTGTACCGAATCTGTATCTATCTAATCCATTTTCTGCCTTTCCATGTATCTCCGTGTGCTTTCTCCAGCATAGAGACATGGTACCTTGAGGCTCTGAAAGCACATGTCCTATGAAGGCATAGAGTCAAGCAGTTGCAGCATCTCCTTGAATGATCTAGCTTGAGACCTCATGCAGCACAACTCCCATGTCAGTCTTTTGGTTGAAGCAATTGTAAAAGTGTGCCCCAGTTCAAGAGGGGAGACATAAACTCCACCTCTCCATGGAGTTGTGTCAACATCGTGCTGAGTATGTAGGATAGGATGTATATTGATGTGGCTCTTTGGAAAACACAGGCTGACATTCCATCTATCTATTCACCAACCCGTCTTGTCTAGCTGTTCATCCTTCTCTCCACAGACCCATTCATCCACCCATTTCATCTTTCCATCCTTCAGATGTCTGTTCTTCCTTAAGACTATCTGCTTATCTATCCATCCCATTCAGTCACTAAACAAATCTCTTACAACCTGATATGAGCCAGGGACAGTTCAGTTCAGTCGCTCATTTGTGTCCGACTCTTTGCGACCTCATGGACTGCAGCACGCCAGGCCACCCTGTCCATCACCAACTCCTGGAGCTTACTCAAACTCATGTACCTCGAGTCGATGACGCCATCCAACCATCTCATCCTCTGTTGTCTCCTTCTCCTCCAGCCTTCAATCTTTCCCAGCATCAGGGTCTTTTCCAGTGAGTCAGTTCTTCGCATCAGGTGGCCACAGTATTGGAGTTTCAGCTTCAGCATCAGTCCTTCTGATGAATAGTCAGGACTGCTTTCCTTTAGGAAGGACTGGTTGGATCTCCTTGCAGTCCGAGGGACTCTCAAGAGTCTTCTCCACAGTTCAAAAGCATCAATTCTTCGGTGCTCAGCTTTCCTTATAGTCCAACTCTCACATCCATGCTTGACTAATGGAAAAAGCATAACTTTGACTAGACGGACCTTTGTTGGAAAAGTAATGTCTCTGCTTTTTAATATGCTGTCTGGGTTTGTCATAGCTTTTCTTCCAAGGAGCAAGTGTCTTTTAATTTCATGGTTGCAGTCACCATCTGCAGTGATTTTGGAGCCCCCCCAAATAAAGTCTCTCACTGTTTCCATTTTTTTCCCATCTATTTGCCATGAAGTGATGGGACCAGATGCCATGATCTTAGTTTTCTGAATGTTGAACTTTAAGCCAACTTTTTCACTCTCCTCCTTCACTTTCATCAAGAGGCTCTTTAGTTCTTTTCTTTCTGCCATATGGGTGGTGTCATCTGCATATCTGAGGTTATTGGTATTTCTCCCAGCAATCTTGATTCCAGCTAATCAGCTGAATGACCTTGGGCAAGTTACTTCTTTGTGCCAGTAAATAAACATGACAGGGACAGCTAGGTACTTTCAATAATGAACTAAGGGAGAAAATGAAACTAATGTTTATTGAGACTCTACTCAGCGTTAGTCCTTCTATCCTCAAAGTAAGTAGAATTATTATCATGTTTATTTACTGGTGAAGAAACCAAGGCACAAAGAAGTAGCTTGCCCAAGGTCATTCAGCTGATTAGTGTCTGAGCCATAATGTAAACCCAGGACTTCCTCGTCACCCTGTCCCAGGTTATTTCCATTCTGTTTCTGAGTATGAAATGGCTGTCCAAGAGCTGGTTTTACTCTTCTCTCCTTTTTTTTCTAAGTAAAAATAGGTTATTTCCCCCCCCCCGATTATAGAAAAATATGTTCATTACAAAAACATTCAAGCGTACAGAAAAGCAAGATTATTTTTTTAAAACCACCCCAAATCCTACCACTGTTTACATTTTGATGAACGTTATTTAAATATATATGTAAATATTTATAGAAATGAGACTATATTCTTCATGCTGTTCAGTAGCCTGCTTTTTTCATTTTAAAACCCATTGATACCTTTTTCATCAGTAAATTTATTATTACTTTACTGCCTGCATTGTGTTTCTACTGTATATATGTCCTCAAAATCAGTGCCTGCAGGATTTTGGTTATTTCTGACCCTTTTACATTTGATTTTACATTCATTTGTATGGTAATCTCCTTGACATCACTTGTGAAGAGGTCAGTAGCTGAATCACAACATGTTCACATTATACAGGTCATGTCAGTTTACATTTCTACCAGGAGATTGTGAGTGCTCACTGTACACATTGTGGCCATCACCTTGTAGCCAAATATCTTTGATGTCCCAGTGGACAAATTAATGAGGCTGAACATCTATTGGTGTATTTTATTAGCTGCTCGTGTTTCTTCTTTTGTGAATTGCCTGTTCAAGCATTTTGCCCGTTTTTCTTTTGAGGTGTTTGTTTCCCCCCACCCTTTTTTTTTTTTTTAAAAAAAAAAGCTCTTTGGATTTTAGAGATATTGACTCTTTGCTATTTAAATTCTAAGTTTTTCTTTTTTGAAAAAAATATTATTTAGTGATGATTAAATAAAATGTTTAGTTTTTAATATTTACATTTTGGTGTTTTGGATTCTATTTTTTGTGTATATCACACTTGAAAAGACATTAAGAATCTAATGAATATAGCTAAATGAACTTGATTTTAATGCATTTAACATTAATTTAATTAAAAGACATTAAGAATTCATAGTGAAAAGGCAGCTTGCAGAGTGGGAGAAGGTATTTGCAAATTCAATATCTGGTAATGGGTTAGTTTCCAAGATACATAAAGAACTCCTACAACTTAGCAACCACAACAATAACAAAATCCAACTTTAAAAAAACTGGGTAAAAGACTTGAGTAGACATTTTCTCCAAAGAAGATATGCAGATGGCCACCAGGCATATGAAAATGTGTTCAACATCACTAATCATTAGAGAAACACAATTTAAAAACACAATGATATATCATCTCACACCCATTAGGATGGCCACTATCAGAAAACAGAAAGTAAGTGTTGGTGAAAATGTTGAGAAATTGGTAACCCTCATGTATTGTTGATGCTGCTGCTATGAAAAACAATATGGAAGTTTCTCAAAAAGTAAAAATAGAATTACCATATGGTCCAGTAATCCTACTCCTGAGCATATATCTGAAAGAATTTAAAGCAGGATCTCAAAGAAATACTTGTACATCCATTTATTGCTGCATTATTCACAGTAGTCAAGAGGTGGAAGTAACTGATTTGTTCCTTAATGAATGGGTAAATAAAATGTAGGATAGACATACAATGGAATAGTATTCAGCCTTTAAAAAGAAGGAAATCCTGTCATATGCTACAGTATGGACAAACCGTGAGGACATTATGCTAAAGGAAATAAGCCAGTCTCTAAAAAACAAATATTGTATGATTCCACTCGTGTGAGGCATCTAAAGTAGTGGAGCTCATAGAAACAGAAAGTAGAATGGTGGTTGACAGGGGTGGGGGAAGGGGGAAATGCAGAGGGGATGTGTAGTGGGTATAGAGTTTCAGTTTTGCAAGTTGAAAAAGTTCTAGACGTCTGTTGCACAACACTGGGAATGTACTTAGCTTTACTGAACTACACACTTTAAAATGTTTAAGATGGTTTTAGAAAAAATTAACATTTATTTAACGTAACAAATAAGCAATTTGTCTTGTTGGAACATACATACAAGAAATACTTGTACTTCTATACCACTGGAAATGTGCATAAGTGCTCACAATACAATTGTGTATAAGATCAAATACCTGGAAACAACACAAAAAGATTTTATAGAAATAGTCACCGTTTTTTTTGAATTAATTTTTATTGGCTTATAGTTGCTTTACAATATTGTGTTAGTTTCTACTGTACAGCAGAATGAATCGGCATAATGTGTACATGCATGCATGCATGCTAAGTTGCTTCAGGCCTGTCTGACTCTTTGCGACCCTATGGACTGTAGCCTGCCAGGCTCCTCTGTCCATGGGATTCTCCAGGCAAGAATATTGGAGTGGGTTACCACACCCTCCTCCAGGGGATCTTCCTGACTCAGGGATCAAACCAGCATCTCTTATGTCTTCTGCATTGACAGCAGGGTTCTTTACCACTAGCACCACCTGGGAAGCCCATATGTATACATATATCCCTTCTGTTTTGGATTTCCTTCCCATTTATGTCCCAACAGAGCATTGAGTAGAGTTTCCTGTGCTATATATTAGGTTCTCATTAGTTACCTGTTTTATACATATTATTGGTAGTGTATACATGTCAGTCCCAGCATCCCAGTTCATCCCACCCTGCCTTTCCCCTTTGGTATCCATAGGGTTCTAAGTCTGTCTCTAGAAATAGACACCCTTATTTTTTTCTATTATTTCATGTAGGTTTTGTTTTCTTACATTTAAATTGTTCGTCCATTTGGAATGTGTTTGTTTTAATACATTAAAGGGCATAGAGAGGGGCATAGGGATCAGGCTCTATATTTTTTTCCAAATGGTGAGCTGCTTGCTGCAACATCAATAATTGAATGATCCATCTTTTCCTCCCCAATTTGAAATGCCATTTTAATCTTATATTAAATTTCCATATACTTAGGTCTATTTCTGGACTCTTATGTTCTCTGGCTGTACAGGTATAGCCCTGTTTTAATTTGATCACTTTAAAATAAACGTTAATCATATTTTAAGAACAGACTTATAAACTAGCATATAAATTGCCACCTGCAGTGCTTACCATATTGGGGCAGCTTTCTGGTGGGCTCTTTGATTGGACAGGCTCTCATTGATACCCACACTGGCATCAATGCCATTATAGATATGGAAACTGTGGTTCATTAGGTTAGGTAACTTGCCATGGGTAGGTAGTTGGCGCTTTCGTTCACCACTGGGACGTGGCAGAGTGGAGATTGTAGCCTGAGTCTGAACAACTTCAGAGCCTGTGGAGTTCCTTTAACAACGTACTGTGTCTTTGGATGCACAGTTGTCTTCCCTTAGAGATCGTACATACCTTGATCCTCGTCGTGCCTGGCATAGAGTGGTGCTAGTTTGTGCTTCTTGAATTGAAAGGGAAGCAATTCATGGCTTATCCAAAACAGGTATTATTAAACAGATGATTCCCTGGTTGCAGTTAGGTGTATGCTAATGTTTGTTTTAATAAATTAATTTTTAAATAATTAAAGTAACCTAATGATATTATAGATAAATCAGAAAGTAGACAAAAAAAATTGTGCTAAATATATTCCGGCCCCCATATATTCACTGTTTTGGTGCATTTCCTTCTAATTATTTAATAAGCATATTTTTATTGTTTGAATCATAATGAATTAGAGTTCTGCCTCCTGTCTTTTCCTTCTCCCATTTTTTGTCTTCATAATCCATCATTTTTCAAGATTGCACAGTAGTCACAGAAGAGAGCAAAAATAGTTTACTTAACCCATAGGCTGTTGGTGAACATTTAGGTTGGTCCTTCTTTTCCCTCTTTTATAAAATTACACTGTAAAGGGTGCTTTCCTGGTGGTCCAGTGGTTGGGATTCCACCTTGCAGTGCAGGGGACACTAGGTTGATCCCTGGTCCCAGAAGATCCCACATGCCTCAGGGCAACTAAGCCCATGGGCCGCAACTGTTGAGCCCAGGTGTTGCAACTACTGAAGCCTGTGCGCCTTAGAGTCTGCGCTCCGTAACAAGAGAAGCCACTGCAGTGAGAAGCCCTCACACTACAACTAGAGAGTAAACCCCACTTGCTGCAACTAGAGAAAGTCTGTGTGCAACAGCAAAGACCTAGCACAGCCATGAATAAATACAATTTAAAAATTACATTGTAGTGAACATCTTATATTAAATATTCTGATATTTTAAAGCCATCCCTTTTGGATATATTCCCAAAGAGAAGTTACTGGGTCAAGGGTAGATATTAGTTTTGGGTATTTATTGTCTCTAAGCTTTAGGAACCTCTGTTAATTTGGAAAACAACTGCAGTAAATTCTTCAAACACATGTTTCATTGACCTTATTATCATGAAAGGAATTCCTGTTCAACGAGGGAACCTAGAATATATATACAAAAAAAGAAAGGATTCCATAATTTCGTTACTTTTCCAAGATGATCTCTGATAATTTCATGTTTATCCTTGTTTATTTATATCAATATATATTTTTTAGTAAACTATTTTTAATTTAATTTTATTAGCCAGAATTCTCTAATAATTATTTTTTTCTGCATTTATGTTGATAGTCCATTTTTGGATGATGATCCTTTGTCTTTTGACCTCCTAAATATCTTCTGAATTATTTCAACCATCCATTAAATATTTGTTCCAACTGTGGGTGACAACCCTTGATAGGTGCCAAGGTGTTGAATCAATATGGGTTCTCTTCACAGCCATCTGTAATGTGCTATGGAAAGTGCTTAGTGTTCTGAAACTGGATCCTGAGAGTGTTTGGTGGAGGGAAGGATGAATCCTGTTAAAATCCCGGGCAGCTTTCTGGAGGAAGTGACATTTGTGCTTGGCTTTGAAGGATAGATAGGGCTTTCAGGTCTAAAAAAGGATCTGTAGAAGAAAGGATGGAGCAGTACATTTTGGGCCCATGAACTAGTATGAATCACCAAAGAAAGATGAACTTCACTTTTAGTGAATTTTTAGTGTCAAGTATGGTGGTGGTTTAGTTGCTAAGTCGTGTCTGACTCTTGAAACCTCATGGACTGTATCCCGGCAGATTCCTCTGTCCATAGGATTTTCTAGGCAAGAATACTGGAGTGGGTTGCCATTTCCTTCTCCAGGGGATCTTCCTGACCCAGGGATTGAACCCAGGTCTCCTGCACTGCAGGCAGATTCTTTACCGACTGACTGAGCTATCAGGGAAGCCCAGTATATTTTGTTATAAATCTAATTCTTTGACAGCTGATGCGTCACAAAATTCTGCCCAAATATGGTTATCCTTTATGTGGGCCCACCAGAATGTTCAGTTAAGTCGTAACTGTTGTCTCTGAGGGGCTGGGGGAAGAGAGGGGCAAGAGAAGACAGGAAGAAAGCCAGTCTTTGGTAAACTGGCCTCAGGTAGAATGGTATTTCAACTCTGCAAAGTGCTTTTGCAAATGCAGTCTCATTTCTCCCTCCTGGTGTCCTGACAGAACCGACCCCCGCAAGGCCTGTGACTTGTTCAGTCTCAGAGCAAGGGAGGAGCTGTGCTGGGCATCGGCTCTCAGACTTTCATGACTGACCCATAGGAGGAAATACATTTTATATCTCCCTCTTAGACACACATATGTACTCATAGAAATAAAGCAAAAGCAGGGAACAGTATTTACGCTTAACCACTTGTGATACATTGTGATAATTCCTATTCTGTTTTTTTAAAATTCTGGCTGTGACTCGTTAAATTGATTTCGAGACCCAACGGTGGGTCATGACCTGCTGTTTGAAAACTGCTTCCATTATGGCTCAGCTGGTAAAGAATCCTCCTGCCATGCGGGAGACCTGGGTTCGATCCCTGGGTTGGGAAGATCCCCTGGCGAAGGGAAAGGCTACCCACTCCAGTATTCTGGCCTGGAGAATTCCATGGACTGTATAGTCCATGGGATTGCAAAGAGTCGGATACGACTGAGCGACTTTCACTTCTTCCCTTTCACTTACATACACATATGTACTCATAGAAATAAAGCAAAAGCAGGGAACAGTGTTTATACTTAACCGCTGCAGTACATTGTGATAATTCCTATTCTGTTTTTAAAAAATACTGGCTGTGACTCATGAAGTTGATTTCAAGACCCAATGGTGGGTCATAACCTGCTGTTTGAAAACTGCTAGCCTGAAGGACCCTGAAAACCTGGCGTCAGATTCTCCTGCGGTGACCTCCCAGCTGTCCTGAGGAAGTGGAACCCAGAGCTTCTTTCCCCCTCCTGTCCAGCAGGTGAGGAATAAATCAGGTATGTCCTGCCTGCCTGGCTCCCCTGTCCTCATGATGAATGGTGATTTTTGTCACTTTTCATTGAAGATGTGAATGCATGAAGCAGGCAGCTGTGGAGCTCCTGAGTTGGTGAGCTGAACTTGGTGATGAGCTTGGAGCAGTTTCCAACACTGATTAGAAGGCTCAGGGGTTCCAGTGAGCCACAAGAAGCAAAGTCATTAATGGAGATGATCTCAGAGGGGTATAGGAATATAGATCTATTTTTCTTCATTGAACTTGAACCTCTTTCATAATAATAGAGTGAGTTGACAAAACACTTTGAAGAATTTACTATATTTCTTTTCCAAATCAACAGAGATTCCCAAAGCTTAGTACCAGTAATCACCTATGTAAGGAATGACCAAAACTCTGGGGAGGTGTGTGTGTGTGTGTGTGTGTGTGTGTGTGTGTGTGTATTATGGAAATGTGTTGAACTAATATCGCTCCTTGGCCCAATAATCCATCTTTGGGAATATATCCGAAGGAGAGGATTTTAAAATATCAAAATATTTTGTGTATGAAGATGTTCATTGCAGTGTAATTTTACATAAGCCCAGCATTAGGTCTGGTAGGAGTATGCAGTGTGGGACCAAGCACAGTTGCTGGTGCTGCTCAGGGCCCAGGAGAAACAGTCATTAGGTGACTGCTCTGAGAAGCAGAATGACTAAGGATGTACACTTTATAGTCAGGCGGTGCTGTGTTTATTAGTCCCTCAGTCGTGTCCGAGTTTGCAACCCCATGTACTGTACCAACCAGGCTCCTCTGTCCATGGGATTCTCCAGGCAAGAATACTGGAGTGGGTTGCCATGCCCTCCTCCAGGGGATCTTCCCAACCCAGGGATCAATTCCAGGTCTCCCGCATTGCAGGTGGATACTTTAACATCTGAGCCACCGGGGAAACCCATAGTGAGGCTACCTGGATTCAAAACCCAGATCTGCCCCTTTTAGACCAGATGCCTCTGGGAAAATTACTTAACCTTCTTTGTGTCAGTTTCCTCATCTGTAAAATGGGTTTGGTGAGAATTAGATGAGAAAATACTGAAAACACTAGAATAGTGCTTGACACACACTAAGTGCCGCATAAGGCTTATTAGCTTGGCTAATTAATTCTGTTTTTTTTTTTCCTTGCACAGAGGATGCAACTTTGTGTAGGCTCACTTGTCATGTGTCTGTGTCCATTTGGGGAGTAGGACATAGACAGTGGAAGGACCATAGGACTGGATGTGAAAGACTGAACGTTGAGGGCTCTGCCCCTTACCAGACTTTAGCTGAGTTTAGGGTATTATTTTCCCTGTTGGAAACATTGTTGTCTAAAATATAAGATAATGAGCCTTTTTCTGCTGTGCTTTGCAGAATTGTCATGAGGATTAGGGGAAAAAAAACCAAACACACATCCATAAAATGAAGAGATTGAACTTTAGAGATGTCCAGTGGGTTTATTGTGAATTCTGTCTCTGGTTGGTAATGGGTTCCATGGATAGCCCGTAGTGGGAAAGAGGTGCTGAGATTGATTGGTGATGTCTGCCATTGGAAGGCAGTGTGGTGGTGGATTAGCTCACCTTTGCTGCCTCAGGGCTGCGTGGCTTCCTGGGCCCCACCTAATCCGTGGCTGGGTGGTTCTATGGTTATTGAGGAATTGACTGTGTAGGAGATGGGAGGCCATATTTTCCAATTATATACATTAAAATATCTTAAAGCTATGATAACGAAATGTAGGTGGAACTGGCATAGACATTGAACAGGAAGCTAAATAGAACAGATTACAGTCCAGAAACAGACCCAATGGATCCTGCTGTGTATAAACTTTAGTTCTAGTATCACCCTATTTTGGATAACGTTGCTTTTAAGATAATTTAGTAAACATCTCTCCCAATTGTCTTGTTTTCAAAATTCTCATTTCTCTCTCTCTTATATTCTACCAGATGAACTTGAGAATCACTTTCTTCAAGGTAAAAATTGCCTTGTGACTTGAATCGCATTAAATACATGTATGTGCTAAACTGAGTGGGAAGGACATACTCCTAGTGTTGTGTTTTTCTGCCCAGTAACAGGGTCTCTATTCATTCACGTTCCTTTATACGACCCTCAGTAAAATTCTGTAGTTTGCCACATAAGTTTTGAACATTTATCTCTAAGTATATTCCTAGGTATTTGATGTTTTTGACTGCAGTTGTAAGTGGGGTAATTTCCCTCATTGTGTATTTTACCTAACTAACGCAAGTAATAGAAAAGCTACCAGTTTTTACGTGCTGGTTTTTTTGTTGTAATGTATAACATACCGTATTGTCTTCTTAGTTCCAATATTTTCTTGTGGTTTCTAGGTAGGCGATAGTATATGCAAACAATACTCATTTCCCTTCTTCTTCTGTCCTTTTTTCCCCCCGTATAGTATGGGTTGACTAGATCTTCTAGAGCCATTTGCATAATTGTGGGGATAGCAAGTATTCTTGTATTATCTTATTTCTTATTTTAGTGGGAAGCATTCTAGCATTTCATAATCAAGTTCGAAGGTTTATTTTGGTTTCCGATGTATATTCTTTATCATTGATTAAGTATCTTTCTGAGTTGCTAAGAGTTAGTTTCTCTTTCTTTCTCTTCTCTCTGTCTCTCCCTCCTTCTCTTTCCTTCTTTTTAAAGTTGTTTCAAAATGAAGGTGAGTGGTATGATTTAGAGTGATTTTTCTGTGTTTGAATTTTTCCTTTGCAGTGGAGTGTGAATCATTCCCTCCTCCACTATAAAGCTATTTAGTAATGGGGGGGGAAGGGATGATGAATTTTTAACAAATGTCTTTTCATTATGTACCCAAATGGCCATATGTTTTTCTTACTTTGATCTGCTGATGTGATGAATTATATTAATAGATTTCCTAATATTAAACCATCCTAGAAGGAACCCATTTTGTTCATGATGTTTCATTATTTTAATACATCCTGAGTCCATTTTGCAGTGTTTTGTGTCTATATCCATTGGTGAGATTGTCCTGCAGTTTTATTTTTAGTGTCTGTTTTTGACATTTTTTTATGCGAGGTTTGCTAGTACAGTGGGTTGTAAATTGGAAAGCTTCCATCATTTTCAATGATCTGGAACAGGAGGATAAATACATTTCAGATTGTGTTCCTATTGGTGGTGGCTGCTGAGACTGCTGTGTTGAGAAGGATTCTGAGTCCCTGTCATGTGTAAACAATTTAGTGTTTTGGAAGAGTGTAGGAAATGAGAGTTTAAGCATGCATGCCAGATGTTTATTTGTAGTCCTTGCCAGGAATGATTTATATTGCACGGGAATTATCTATCTTTTGAAAGTTTAAAAAGACTTGTCTTTAAAACTTTCTATCTTTTTAGGCTTTAGAGATAATTATTTTCCACTGTTTCCCTTTCTTATTAACTTTTTGGCTTTTGCTCTTGTTGAAATAGTTTGAGTCATTTATATTTTCTTAGAAATTTATTTATTTCATCAAGAATTTGAATTGTATTTGCATAAGCCAGAATGTGTGTGTGTACATATATATATAGAATGTCCTCTGTTTATATTTCTTCATCTGATTTTCTTGTATTTTTTTCTCTTTAGTTTTTGGTTGACTACTGATATCCAGGCCTCTTATTATTTTTGTATCCCACCTCTTAAAATTTTAAAGTTATTTATCAATTCTAGCTACTTAAAATATTTCCAAATTATTATATATATGTTAAATAAATCCACCCTTCTGCTTTCTTTAGATTTTTAAAAAATAGAATCCTTAGCTCTTTATTTTTTTCTGTTTAGTAATAAAAATGCTTAATCAATGAATTTTCCTCTGAGTACATTTTTGGTCACATTCCATAAACCTTACTGTGAAGTATTGTTACTACTTTCTCCTCTAAATATTCTGTAATTTTAGTTTTGATGCTCTTTAGCCTTCAGATTATTTCAAAGGATAATTTAAATTTTTGTGTGATTCCCTTTTTTACACTGCTGTTTATTTTTATTCATTTTTAGTTTATTGTAAGAGAATGTTGCTAGTGTTAGTTCTGCTTTTGGTAATTTATAGACATTATTGGATTCCTTTCTAAGTATTAGTTTGTATAAATATTTCATTTGCTTGTAAAAGTAGTAATTTCCACTTTTTTTGTTGTTCAGTCTCTAAGTCATGTCTGACTTTTTGCAACTCCTTGGACTGCAGCACACTAGGCTTCCCTGCCCTCCACTATCTCCTGGAGTCTGCTCAAATTCATGTCCATTGAATCGGTAATACTGTCTAACCATCTCATCCTCTGCTGCCACCTTCTCCTTTTGCCTTGAGTCTTTCCCGGCAACAGGGTCTTTTTCAGTGAGTCAGCTTTTTGCATCAGGTGGCCAAAGCATTGGAACTTCAGCTTCAGCATCAGTCCTTCCAATGAAAATTCAGGGTTGATTTCCTTAAGGATTGACTGGTTTGATCTCCTTGCTGTCCACTTTTAGGGTTTATTGTTTGCCATATACATATATTTCTCAATTTTATATGTCATCAGCGTTATTATTACATTTTTCAGATTCCTTGTAGTGCCCCAGTCATGTTGCTTTTCCATTTATATTTTAAGAATTTGAGGATTTCTTACTGTCTCTCCATACTATGTTTCTTTTGATTTTACCTTTTTTCTCTTTATATTTTAACTTTATATTTGTATTAGGTTAACAGAAATTTAGCTGCTTACTACATTTGATTATGGATTGTAACCTTAATCTGTAAAAATCAGCCTTCCTTGACCTATTTTATAGGGCTTCCCTGATAGCTCAGTTGGTAAAGAAACTGTCTGCAATACAGGAGACTCTGGTTCAATTCCTGGTTCGGGAAGATTCACTGGAGAAGGGACAGGCTACCTACTCCAGTATTCTTGGGCTTCCGTTGTGGTTCAGCTGGTAAAGAATCTGCCTGCAGTGCGGGAGACCTGGGTTCAAACCCTGAGTTGGGAAGATCCCCCGGAGAAGGGAAAGGCTAGCCACTTCAGTATTCTGGCCTAGAGAATTCCATGAACTGTCTATGTATAGTCCATGGGTTCACAAAGAGTTGGACACGGCTGAGTGACTTTCACTTTCACTTTGACTGTTTTATGCTTTCTACTTTCAGTTCTAGTTTTTCTGATTTTTATAATGCTTTTTCTGTTTTCACCTTTAACTTTAGTGAAATTTATAAAGCACTTCCTACTTTGTGTTGTTGGAATTTACCTGATAAAATTTTATATATTTATTTCACTTTTAGCCTTTCTATGCCCTTTAACAGTTGCTATATTTCTCTCAGATTGCATGTAGTTTTTTATTTTAAAAACTCAGAGTCTGAGTATTGGTGTCTTTTGGAACTTACCCCTGTTTCTATTTATTATAATACTTAATGTGGTTTTTTTAACGTCTTTTTTCTAATTATAGTTTTCTTTTTACTAAGTATTTGTGTAACTAAGAAGACATTTTTGATTCCTTCTTATGTAAACGGCATCTTTTAATGAGTGGGACATTTTGTGTTACGTATTTTTTCTCTCAGTACTCTGTGGGTGTTCTGTAGTCTTATGTTGTTAATACTGAAGGTAATTCAGAGGGCACGTGGTATTTCACTTTTGTGGTTGGTTCCTGCACCCCATCCCCGACCTTCCTGAATGCCTGTCCTATTCTTTTTTCACCCTTGAAATCCCAGGATTATTTCGGGCAGTATCTGTGTGTGGTGTCTTTTAATTCATTTGATGGGCATCCCTGGTGGGTCAGTGGTAAAGAATCTGCCTGCCATGTGGGAGCCACAGGAGATGCAGGCTTGATCCCTGGGTCGGGAAGATCCCCTGGAGGAGGGTGTGGAAATCCACTCCAGTATTCTTGCCTGGAGAATCCCATGGACAGAGGAGCCTGGCGAGCTACAGTCCCTGCAGTTGCAGAGAGTCGGACATGACTGGAGAGACTTCGCATGCACGCACGCAATTCATTAGCTAAATACATGGTATGTACAGTCAGTCTACAGACTTAGGTCTTAATGATAGAGAAATTTTTGTTCCATATGTTCCCCTGGTCTCATCTTTTTTTGAAATGACGTTTAATCATTTATATGTATATATTCCTGTTGTTTGTTTTCCATAATGATCTCTTCTTTTGATGATTTTAACCTCTATTTGTTTCCTCTGAGTTTTATGAGTGCTTCTCAAGCTTATCCTTTGCATCACATACTCAGTTTTCTGTGCTGATAGTTCTGTTTATTGCTCCTGACGCTGGTTTGAATTCTTCAGTGGCATTATTTGGTTCCTTGTTCTTTCTTCTTAATTCTGTGAGCTTCCTTTTCATTTCACTCTGCTCTTATTTTCTTTAGTTTTATTGACGGGGTAAAAGAGAGTGTATCTCAGGTTTATTTCCATTTCCTGGAGTAAAACTATGTTTTATATGTCCCGTCTCTGCATCTTGAGTGGAAGGCTTATCTCCTTCTTTTTGTTAACACAGTTCTGTTTCATTTGCCCTCCCCCTATTTGTGTCATTTATTCATGTTAAGTGAGGAAAGGTATGTTTTGGTCTGGTATGTACTTTAAAATGATGTCGGTAACTGCTTCCTTAGATCTTGAGGTGAAAGGGGAGGGCCAGATGGTGAAAGCTGATATGATGGATGAGTGATGCGGCAGCCTGAAGTTGATGGGGCTGTAGGTTTTCTCAGTCTGGGTACCATCTTTTGGTGGAATGGAGCAACACTGTGATGTACCGAGTGGGCCATGCCCAGATTCTTTCCTGATGGGATCGGGGTTGAGTTGAAAAGCTCTGCCTGGAAGAAGCTTAGCTGCCACTGGGATTTCCCTGTGGAAATGCCATAAAGGAGGGGTTCCAGTTGCTCCCGTCACAGCCCCTCGATCTGCCCCCCAGCTGCCTTTGGCTTTCGTCTTAGCAGTTCTGGGTTGGAATCTCGAGGGTGGCTGTAGATGATCTACTGTGATGCTCTTTCATTTGTTCCTATGTCCCTAACATGTGGCACAGAGCCTTCAGTAGGCAGCTTCTGTGTGTGAAATCATCTTCTAAATTTTAGGATCTCCTTTTAGTTTTTAATTGTGGTAAAATACTGATAATATTTATCATCGTCACCATTTTTACGTGTGCCGTTCAGTAGTGTTAAGTACATTCACGCTACTGTGCTGTCAATCTCTAGACCTTTCTCATCTTGCAAAACTGAAACTCTGTTCATTAGCCAGCTCCTCATTGCCCACTTCTCCTGGCCCCTGGCAACTTCCATTCTGCTTTTTGTCTATGAATTTGACTACTCTGAGTGTCTTATATGAAAGGAATCACACAGTGTGTGTCTTTTTGTGACTGGCTTATTTCACTTAGCATAATGTTCTCAAAAGTTCATTCACGTTATAGCGTGTGTCAGAATTTCCTTCCTTTTTCAGGCTGAGTAATATCCCATTGCATGTATATACCAAATTTTGTTTGTCTATATATGTGTGGACACTTGGGTTGCTTCCACATTTTGACTGTCTTGAATAATGCCTCAATGAACATGGGTATAATATTGTCTCTTTGAGATTCTGTTTTCAATTCTTTGGGGTATATACCCAGAAGTGAAATTGCTGGATCATATAGTAATTCCATGTTTAATTTTTTGTGAAAGCCACCATACTATTTTCCTCCTATTTAAAAATGTGATTATGGAAAATTTCAAAAGTATGCAGAGCAAATAAAGTTGTATGATGACCCTTCATGCCTGATTGTCCAGCTTCAACAGCCATCAGCATATATTGCTATTCTTTCATCATATGTACCTCCACCTACTCTCCCCACTCAGCGATGATGGTGGTTATTAAACTATTACCGCTGATTCAGGAAAAACTTTCATAAGTAAAATGGACATAAGTAAGTGAAGGTTTTGATAAAGGGATTTGTTCAGTTGCTCAGTCGTGTCTGACTCTTTGTGACCCCATGGACTGCAGCACGCCAGACTTCCCTGTCCTTCACCATCTCCCAGAGCTTGCTCAAACTCATGTCCATTGAGTTGGTAATGCCATCCAACCATCTCATCCTTTGTCATCCCCTTCTCCTGCTTTCAGTCTTTCCCAGCATCAGGGTCTTTTCTAATGAGTTGGCTCTTCGCATCAGGTGGCCAAAGTATTGGAGGTTCAGCTTCAGCATCAGTCCTTTCAATGACTATTCAAGGTTGATTTCCTTTATGATTGACTGGTTTGATCTCCTTGCAATCCAAGGGACTCTCAAGAGTCTTTTCCAACCCCACAGTTCAAAAGCATCAATCCTTCGGCGTTCAACCTTCTTTATGGTCCAACTCTCACATCCATACACTTGTGTAACTTGTATCCCTACTGCAGTATAGAACCTTTCCGCCTCCCAGAAGGTGTCCTTGTGTCCTTTGTCAGTTGCCACCACCTCTCCCAGAGGCAACTGCTGTTCTGATTGCCTTCATGTTAGACTAAGTCACCTGGTCTAGATATAAAATTTATATAAACAGTGCCTCCTCTTTTTATATTCCTGTGGTCCATCCGTGAGGTGTTGGTGGTCCTGTGTCACTTGCCTTGTAGGACTCTCTTCCTTCACCTTTTTGCAGGTTTGGGGTTCATTGTCCTGTTAGGTAATCACTGCCTTTGGTTTTTGTTTTTATTCTCTCCTGCTAGTGTTATAACTTAGGAACCCAATGACAAAGCCCCAGCATTTCCCCCGCATTTACAACTCATCGTATCTTACTCCTCTTTTACCTATAAAAACAGGTATTCATATATTAAAAACTTGAGAATTAAAGGAAAATAAATCCATCAGTGTTGCATCACTTCGTAATCATGATTAGTGGTTCTCTGTTAAATTTGTCTTTTTTCTAGGTGTATTTTTTAAAGCTATCATCATAGTGCATACAATTGTATATCTTGCTTTTTTTCACTTAACACTGAAACAGCAGTAATTTTATCTAGCTACATGGATGTCAGTGATCATTTTTTATTGGCTCCATAGTTGCTGTAGGGGGTCTGTCATTTGAGCTCTTACACTGTCTTGCACTGTACTAAGTCTTATTAACTCACTGGATCCTCCCAACGTACCTGTGAAGTACTTACTGTTCCTCTCAATTTATGGGTTTGAAATTAGTCACACATTTTGTGAGCAGGGAAGCCAGGAACCAAACCCAGGCATTCTGGCTCCTATCTCCAACACTTAGGCACAGTAATTAACTTCATGATTCCTTTGAGTGGACTGTACAGGGGTCCTTTCTTCCATTTTACAGATGAGTAAACTGAGGCACAGAAAAGTGACTTAAGTGAGGTGATGCAGCAAGGAAGTGACAGAGCTGAGGCTGGAACCCAGGCTCCTGCCCCCTAGCATCATCCTTTCCCACTTTTTCTGGAAACCCTTTGCTATGCTTGGGCAGGGGTAGGTTCTGCCTTGTGTCCAGTACTGCTGCACAGTAGGATCACCCCCTTTTCTTCAGGCTTCTGGTTTTCCTTTCATCCTCATTCTCTGTCGTCCTTCCAGCAGCCTCCAGGTCCTCTTGCCTCTCTGGGCCTCACTTTCTTCATCTTTAAAATGGGCATCTCCTTTCTCCTTCTCCTCTCTGGGCCCTGTTGCTTCAGCCCTTCTTTCCTGCACTTGGCCGGCCCGGCGTGTTCCCAGACACTTGCAGGGAACTGTACTTGCGGCTGAGCGAGCATCTGCTTCCCCATCTGGTCCCAACTTTTTCCTTAATTACCCACTGAATTGGCTCTAACAAAACGCTGACAACTTGAATGAGACATTAGCTGATACATCAGCACCCGTGCCAGGGCCTCACGGGCTTTTCCGGGACGTGACGAACCCAGGCCCAGCAAAGCCCCTTGTTCCCTGGCCCGAGTCCCCATCCCAGCTGAGAGGCAGGGCCTCCCCGGGGTCCTCCCGCTCGTCAGCGCCGCCTTGTCGTGGCGAAACCCCAGGCCTTCTTGCCATCATCTTTGGGGCTGGATCACAAGCCTGGAGGCAAGATTTGTCTTCCCTCGCGTCACTCCCTTGGTCCCTAGCCCTTCATGTCTTTTGTTCCAAGTTACTGTTTTTCAGATTATTTTTGTTTTGTTCCTAACTAGTGTTGAAGCAGCTGGTTCACTTACTAAGTGTACCACTGAGGGAGGGACTTTGGCTTGGGTTTTCTCAGCCTCAGGGTGCCTCCTGCAGAGCCTTTTTGGGCTTGTTTTTTTGCATTCAAGGACTTTCCAGGTGGCGCTAGTGGTAAGGAACCCCCCTGCCAATCCAGGAGACATAAGAGACAAGGGTTTGATGTCTGGGTGGGGAAGATTCCCTGGAGGAGGAAATGGCAACCCACTCCGGTATTCTTGCCTGGAGAAACCCATGGACAGAGAAGCCTGCAGGGCTGCAGTCCATGGGGTTGCAAAGAGTCAGACTTAACTGAAGTGACTTAGCACGCTTGTTTGCAGTCAGATAAGAGGTCTGAGAGGGTGTAATATAGACTCTATATTACATTCTAACTTCCTGAGAAGAAAAGGCAGAGCTTCCCTTTTTCGTGTGTAAGAAGGTAGGTAGAGTCAGCTACCTCGGTGGGGGTGAAGAGCACAGGTTTGAGGGCCAGTCAACCTGGATTCACGTCTTGCTTTCACCCTGTGTGACCTTGGGCAGGTTGCTGAACCTCTCTGGGCCTTAGTTTCCTCTTCAGAAACTGGAGATCAGAGAACCCCATGAGAGCTGATTATGAAGATTATATGAGGTAATACTTATAATGCACAGACACATAATAAGTATTCAAATGGTACCTGTTTTTACTTCCTCCTTTTTAAACTCATGTGCAACAGGTGAAGTTAATTATGTTCAGTTTAGGGTGCATGATCATTTTTGGCTCATTATAACCTTTTCTTTGCTTTATTTAGTTACTTCTTTTTATTCTCATTGGCCCCTCCTGTTTCTCCCCTATCTCCAAGCTGTTAATTCTGTGTTTTTAACATGCTTTTTTGTTTTGTTTCTATGTGTTCTTAAAAAATGTGTGCTGTTGTTTCCTGTGCGTGTTTCAAAAATTGATGTCAGTGCTTTAGTGTCTGGATCTCATTCTGTTTCTCACTGTTGTCCCTCAGCTCTGAGTTTTTGAAATCCATCACGTTATTTCTAGCTGCTGGGTGCAACCACCACATTTTTCCCAACCAAGGTTGCCTTAACTCCCCCCGTCCCCACCCCAAATAGAGTTGTGGTGAACTTCCCTATGCGTGTTTCCATGTCCCCATAAGACCTTGCCATGTGTGCCCAGGTGTGGAATTTAATATAGAATAAAATGGAGAATAGTTGAAGGAAGCAAACAGAATGGATATTCTCATGCCCTGAATTGAATAAAATCTTAAACAATTTCCCAGTTAAGTTAACCATCTACTGAGTTTGCTTTGAACCCCAGCGAAGGACTCTTGTTTTTAAAATTTTTAATTAGAAATCATATATATACATATTCTTTGAAAACAGTTTAGATGACACAGAAGTAAGTAGAAGAAAGACTAAAAATGGAAAGGACTCTTTCACTGTGCCTTCCATCCTCCTAAGCCCCATTTCAAGGAGTTAAGCACTGTTGATAGTGGACTGAAGCCAACTCACTGGAAAAGACCCTGATGCTGGGAAAGATTGAGGGCAGAAGGAGAAGGGGGTGACAGAGGATGAGATGGTTGGATGGCATCATCGACTCAATGGATGTGAGTTGGAGCAAACTCTGGGAGATAGTGAAGGCCTCCTTCGCTAGGGAAGCATGGTGTGCTGCCGTGCATGGGGGCACAGAGTCAGACACGACTTGGTGACTGAACGACAAATATACTTATAGGCACAAATGTGAACCTTTATACCGTTTTGCAGCTTAGCTTTTCTCACTTAATAGGATGTCATCAGGGCATTCCACCTTAGCCCCAGCAGATCTACTTCCGTTTTTATCTTGCGCCGTATTCCATGTTAAGGATCTACTGTAGTTTATGTGGCTCGTCCCCTCCTGATTGGCATTTTGGATGTAGCCAGTTTTCTGGCTGTTTAATAAAGAACCGGTGCTTCTTGTGGTGTTAGTCTGCTGGTGATGAATTCCTTTAGTTTTGTACATCTATATTTTTGAAAGCTATTTTTGCTAGGTATTTGCTAGGTTGACAGACCCTTTTTTTTTCTTTCAGTACGTTAAAGAAGTCCTACAGCACGTGGATGCTATGTTTACTTCTGTCCATCTTTTTTCCTCTCTTTGTTTTATCATTATTAGTTTCTGTGGCTGTATCTTCAAGTATGTCAGTCTTTTCTTCTTCAGTATCTAACCTGTTCTTCATGCCAGGCATTGTATTCTTTGTCTGGAGAAGTTTGACTTGTGTCTTTTAAATCAAAAGATTTGTCACGAACCTGCTCATGTTCTTACCTGCCTTCTTGAATTTATGGAGTGTGTTTATGACAGCAGTCTTAATGTCCTTAAAGTCTATCAACTATGCTATTTTTCGGTCTCTTCCTGTTAATTGATTTTTCTGCTTCTTTCAGGCCTGGTGATTTTTGATTGATAGATGCTGTGACTTTTACATTGTTAAGTGCTGGATGTATTAACATTCCTTTATTTTGTACTTGATTCTGTTATCATTTTTGTATTAGTTTACTATTGCTGCTGTAACAAATCATCACAATTTTAGTGGTTTAAAGCCACTCAGATTTATTATCTTACAGCTCTGGGGATCAGAAGTCCAAGGTCTCACTGGGCTAAAATCGAGGTGTTGGCAAGGCTCTGTTCCTTCTGGAAGCTGTAAGAGTGAAACTATTTCGTTTTCCATCTTCTAGAGGCTACCTGCATTCCTTGGCCTGTGGCTCCCTTTCTCCAGCTTCAAAGCCAGCAATGTTGGACAGAGTCCTTCTTATGCTGCCATCTCTCTTATGCTTCCCTTTTCTATTTAGAAGGACTATTTTATTGAGCCCATCCAGATAATCCAGATAATCTTTCCATCTTAGCGTCATCTGACTAGCAAGCCTCATTTCCTTTGCATGTATCCTCACATATTCACAGGTCTTGGGGATTAGGATGTGGACATCTTTGGGAGGCCACTCTCTGCCTACCAGGCTTTCCTGGTGGCTCAGATGGTAAAGAATCTGCCTGCAGTGCAGGAGACCTGGGTTTGATCCCTGGGTTGGGAAGATCCCCTGGAGAAGGGAATGGCTACCCACTCCAGTATTCTTGCCTGGAAAATTTCATGGACGGAAGAGCCTGGTGGTCTATAGTCCATTGGGTTCCTAAGAGTCGGACATGACTCAGCAACTAAAACACACGCATTCTGCCTACCACAGCAGTTAAGTTGTTGTGAAGGACAAGAGCTGGGTTTAAAATAGAGGAGAGTTTGGCAGACTCTGGTCCCTGGGGCAAGTCTGACCTTTTTTGGTGGGGGCACTGGGTCTTAGTTGCAGCATGTGAGGTCTTGTTCCCTGACCAGGGATTGAACCTGGGCCCCCTGCATTGGGAGTTGAAGTCTTAGCCATTGGATCACCAGGGAAGTCCTTGGCCTGTTTTGGTAAATACAATTTTATTGGAACACAGGTATGCTCATTAGTTAGGTATTGTCTATGGCTGCTTTCATTCTGCAGTGGTCCACAAAGGCTGAGATACTGACTTTATGGACCTTTATAGAAAAGGTGTTCTGAATCTTGGTCTAGTGCTTATTTTTCCTCACTGTTGTTGTTAATGCTGTTCAGTCACTAAGTCATATCTGACTCTTTGCCACCCTGTGGGCTGCAGCACACCAAGCTTCCTGTCCTTCACCATCTTCCAGTTGGCTCAAATTCATGTCCATGAGTCAGTGATGCCATCCAGCCAACCATCTCATCCTCTGTTGTCCCCTTCTCCTCCCGCCTTCAGTCTTTCCCAGCATCAGGGTCTTTTCCAATGAGTCAGTTCTTCGCATCAGGTGGCCAAAGTTTTGGAGTTTCAGCTTCAACATCAGTCCTTCCAGTGAACATTCAGGGTTGATTTCCTTTAGGATTGATTGGTTTGATCTCCTTGCTGTCCAAGGACTCTCAAGAGTCTTCTCCCCATTGTTGAGGGCATACCTTTCTGAGTACCCTCCCAAATGCCCTTGTGTATTAGGAGATTTCTCCCCTTTGGCTGGTGGGACTATTGCCTATTTTTAGCCTTGTTGTGAGAATTGTTCTGCTGGGTTCTCTCTGTTTCTTGCTCCAGCCTTAGGTGGTTTCCTTATATGCATGTGTGATCAGCACTAAAACAGCTGGAGATTGGAGCTTGTTCTCTGGGCCCCTCTCTCTGCTCTGACTCTATTCTGTCTAGCTTGCTTGGCCTCCCCTGTTTTAAACTCTCTGCTCAACTTAGGGGAACCCTTGAACTCTGCTCGAGCGCCTCCTCTCTGCACTGCAGTGTAGAAATTCTCTGAGCAGTCACCTGGGACAATTGTAGGACCAGCATGTTTGCTTTTCCTCTCTTTCCTCTCCTGGAAGCCTGCTGCCCAGTGTCTAGAAATAATTGTTTCAAATGTTTTGTCCAGTTTCTTAGTTGTTTAAGGTGGGTGGCGAATCGGGTTCCTCTGACTCCTTCATGACAAGAAGCTACCAGCACTTCTTGTATCAATGTTATTTTACAACTTGTGAGAGTGCTTTGAAAAGACAGAGCACTGGAAGAGGCATCGTGGTGTCAGAGACTGTGCATTTTGAACGATATTACCAAATTGGCCCTTCTAAAGGGTGTGCCACTTTATACTTTGAGAGTCTCATTCTAATAGCAGAGGTTGTGGGAATAGAAGATGATATGAAATTGCTTTGAGTTCTGTAAAGTGCTGGGAACATGCCAGGGCTCATGCTTCTTAAGAAAGGGCTTCTCCTAGCTGTTTCTCTTTTGACTTGTGTCCCTGGTGGCCAGTGTGCCTTGCCAGACTCTCCACCAGCTTGGCATTGTAGGACTAATATTATTTCCATAGCAAATGGGGATGCCTGGGGGGATCTACTGTTAGGCTTAGACTTTCTTTCCTGACATCCGTTGAGCATCTACAGATGCTAAATCATGTCCTAAGTGTTTCATGTAGTCATTGTGATGTAGTTTAAATGCCCACCACAACCTTGGGAGCTTGGGATGAAATGAAAACCGAGAGAGGTGGCATGGCTGCTCAAGGTCCCAGGAAAGTGAGGATTTTTTCCTGCCTTTAAACCAAATCTACTGGTTCATACAACTGACTATCCATCTTTTCTAAAAAAGGTCTTTCTAGACCCTTTAGGCTGCAAATGATAGATACTCAAAGTGTAATCTAAAACTTGATAACATGAAAAGGGATATTTGTTGACGTTGTTGTTGTTTAGTCGTTAAATTGTATCTGACTGTTTTGTGACCCCATGGACTGTAGCCTGCCAGACCCCTCTGCCATGGGATTTCCTAGGCAAGAATACTGGAATGGGTTGCCGTTTCCTTCTCCAGGGGATCTTCCTGACCCAGGGATTGAACCTGTGTCTCCTAAAGTGGCAGGTGGATTCTTCACCACTGTGCCACCAGGGGAGCTCATATGCTGACATACCTACTGGAAAGTCCAGGGCTGGACTCAGGTAACTTAGTTGGGGTTATCGGAAGTGTGTTGCTCTCCATCTCTCAGCTCTTGTTTCCTTGTGTTGACTTGCTCCTCTTGCAGGTCTTCCCAAATGGTGGCAGAAATGGCTGTAGTGTCCCCGGCCGTATTTCTCATCCCACCGGAGTAGTTAGTTCCAGTGAAAAGAGAGAACCTGTTTCCCAAGGGTTTCAACCAAAGTCCTAAGGAAGGCTCACATTGGCCCAGCTTGAGTCACAGGCATATCCCTGCATCAATCACAGTGCAGGAGGGTGTGTGGTTCTAATTGATAGACGTGCGTCATTTGGGTCTCTTGGTGCTGGAGACTGGGATTGTAGATTTCTGAATGGACAAGAAAGTTCTTTGTTGGAAGAAGGGATGCTGAATAGGCAGAAATAAAAGTGTCCATCATCCATGGTGCTCCGTGGTCTTATTTGGCACCTGCTGAGCAACTTGGAAGTCAAGTGGGCCTTAGAAAGCATCACTACGAACAAAGCTACTGGAGGTGATGGAATTCCAGTTGAGCTATTTCAAATCCTGAAAGATGATGCTGTGAAAGTGCTGCACTCAATATGCCAGCAAATTTGGAAATCTCAGCAGTGGCCACAGGACTGGAAAAGGTCAGTTTTCATTCCAATCCCAAGGAAAGGCAATGCCAAAGAATGCTCAAACTACCGCACAGTTGCACTCATCTCACATGCTAGTAAAGTAATGCTCAAAATTCTCCAAGCCAGGCTTCAGCAGTATGTGAACCATGAACTTCCAGATGTTCAAGCTGGTTTTAGAAAGGGCAGAGGAACCAGAGATCAAATTGCTAATATCTGCTGGATCATCGAAAAAGCAAGAGAGTTCCAGAAAAACATCTATTTCTCCTTTATTGACTCTGCCAAATCCTTTGACTGTGTGAATCACAATAAACTGTGGAAAATTCTTCAAGAGATGGAAATACCAGACCACCTGACCTGTCTCTTGAGAAACCTGTATGCAGGTCAGGAAGCAACAGTTAGAACTGACCATGGAACAACAGACTGGTTCCAAATAGGAAAAGGAGTACGTCAAGGCTGTATATTGTCACCCTGCTTATTTAACTTATATGCGGAGAACATCATGAGAAACGCCGGGCTGGATGAAGCACAACCTGGAATCAAGATTGCCAGGAGAACTATCAATAACCTCAGATATGCAGACGACATCACCCTTATGGCAGAAAGTGAAGAAGAACTAAAGAGCCTCTTGATGAAAGTGAAAGAGGAGAGTGAAAAAGTTGGCTTAAAGCTCAACGTTCAGAAAACTAAGATCATGACATCTGGTCTCATCACTTCATGGAAAATAGATGGGGAAACAGTGGAAACAGTGTCAGACTTTATTTTTTTGGGTTCCAAAATCACTGCAGATGGTGATTACAGCCATGAGATTAAAGGACGCTTACTCCTTGGAAGGAAAGTTATGACCAACCTAGATAGCATATTAAAAAGCAGAGACATTACTTTGCCAACAAAGGTCTGTCTACTCAAGGCTATGGTTTTTCCGGTGGTCATGTATGGAAGTGAGTGTTGGACGGTGAAGAAAGCTGAGCGCTGAATAATTGATGCTTTTGAACTGTGGTGTTGGAGAAGACTCTTGAGAGTCCCTTGGACTGCACGGAGATCCAACCAGTCCATCCTAAAGGAGATCAGTCCTGGGTGTTCATTGGAAGGACTGATGTTGAAGCTGAAACTCCAATACTTTGGCCACTCATGGGAAGAGTTGACTCATTGGAAAAGACCCTGATGCTGGGAAGGATTGGGGGCAGGAGGAGAAGGGGACGACAGAGGATGAGATGGCTGGATGGCATCACTGAGTCGATGGACAAGGGTTTGGGTAAACTCCGGGAGTTGGTGATGGACAGGGAGGCCTGGCGTGCTGCGATTCATGGGGTTGCAAAGAGTCAGACACGACTGAGCGACTGAACTGAACTGAGCGACTTCTCTCATCTGGCCTTGGTTTGACAATGGCATTCCTCCTTCCAGGTTCTGTCGGTTGTTCTCTCTCACCCCCTGGGGCAAGTGAGGCTTCCAGGCTGTCACTGCCTCTGGCATGGGTCAGCTTTCACCCAGAACTGTACCACATTGACACTGAGCAGATGGGGGGAGATGTCGGGCCTTGACTTTTCAGTGGTGGAGCCCCCATTCTTCAGCCGCCGGGGTGGAGGTGAGCCGCTCCCAGGGAAGGTAAAGCTGGGAGAGCAGAGGAAGTGTGTGTGTGTGTGTGTGTGCGTGTGTGTGCACGCGCCTGCGTGCGTGTGTGTTTCAGTGCTGGAGCCCCTGTTATTCAGCCCCTGGAGTGGAGGTGAGCTGCTCCCAGGGAAGGTAAAGCTGGGAGAGCAGAGGAAGTGTGTGTGTGTGTGTGTGTGTGTGTGGAGGGTGGGTGTTGCATGTTGAGAGGGAGAGAGTGTGTGTGTGTGTGTGTGTGTGTGGAGGGTGGGTGTTGCATGTTGAGAGAGAGAGTGTGTGTGTGTGTGTGTGGAGGGTGGGTGTTGCATGTTGAGAGAGAGAGAGAGTGTGTGTGTGTGTGTGTGTGTGTGTGTGTGTGTGGAGGGTGGGTGTTGCATGTTGAGAGAATCTCACCATGCTGTTGCCATTCCACTCTGAGGCTACGAAAGAAGAGGCCCCCTGGGGGCCTTACCCTCTAATTGGCACCAGGAAACAAGAACCCAACAGGCTGGGGACTCCCCTAAATTCTCTCTTTCATCTTTAGTAGATGAACTCTTTTCCAAGGGAGGTCTGGGACCTCCTGCACTAAAACCAGCTGGCACATTCAGCTTCCCCCTGCTGTTTCTGTATCGTAGGGGGTGGGGGAGGTGGAGAATCTGAGGGGTTTTTGGGTTTTTTTTGGTTTTTCTTTTAGCTGCACTGTGCCGCCTGTGGTATCTTACTTCCCCAACCAGGGATGGAACCTAAGCCCCCTGCACTGGGAGCAGGGAGCCTTAACCACTGGATTGCCAGGGAGGTCCCAGAATCTGAGATTTTAACAAACTCCTCGAGCATTGCTTTCACATGCTGCGGATTGAGGTCCTAAGGCTGTCCTTGAATTGGCTGAGTTTCCCCCTGCCTTAGGTTTTTCTTTAAAGGATTCTCCTTTCTCCTGATGGAACTATTCACCTGGTTTATCCAGTTCAGGGGATTTCCCTCCTTCAGATTTGAACTGTTCCTTCCTTACTAGTTTAGTTGGTAAAGAATCCGCCTGCAATGCAGGAGACCGCAGTTCACTTGGGTTGGGAAGATCCCCTGGAGAAGGGATAGGCTACCCACTCCAGTATTCTGGCCTGGAGAATTCCATGGACTGTATAGTCCACAGGGTCGCAAAGAGCTGGACATGACTGAGTGACTTTCGCTTCACTTCCAGAGTAAGGCGGTGTCACTGAGCTTGGGAGTGAGTCTGAAGTATGGAATCCCTTTTTGAAGGGATCAGCGTTATTATTCTCCATCTGAAACTTTCTGTGTTTCACGTCATACATTGGAAATAACACGAAAAGAAGGGGTCATGCACAGTGAGCCTGCATGCCTACTAAGAACCACTGACGCCTAAAGCCAGTGACACGTCAGGATTGGCTGTGAGAGCTGGGAAAAACTCAGTGACTCACGTGGCACCACATTTCACTGGTTCATAAATTAAGATCCCAGCACTTGGCTGGGTAAAATACTACTTTTACTCACTTGGAGATTTCAAAAATCTTTTTAACCAAAGAACCTTTTCACAAATGAAGTCTTACAGGGGAGCTCAGTATATCAAATAGGTAAAAGTGATTTTTTTTTTTAATCGGAGAGGGACAGCCACATTATGACTTTTGTGGGCCCCAGGTGCTTTTGCCTTCATGATCGGGTTCCTTCTTTAAATGTATTTAAAATCTGAGGACTTCTCTGCTCGTCCTGTGGTTGAGATTTCGCTTTCCAATGCAGGGGGTGTTGAGTTCAATTCTTTGTCAGGGAGCTAAGATCTCGCGTGTCTCTTGGCCATAAAAACAAAGCATAAGTCAGAAACAATAATGTAACATTCAATAAAGACTTTAAAAATGGTCCACATAAAAAAAAAATCTAAAAAAAAGTTTCAATTACTTTTATGACTTCATTGGTATAAATGATGATTGTGTTAATATTATATGGCAAGCATTTTCTCTGACCTGAAAGTTCAGTACTTTATTCTGGTTTTAAAGAAATCAAAGGTTTTTTTGTGGGCCCTGGACACTGTCTCCTCTGTCCATTGGGGAGGTGTGGGCCTTGAGGGGACAGATCCTGGCCTGACCACCTCCTGGGTAGCTCCTGAAGCAGGCTGGAGGAGAGGGACCCATTTGGAAGACCCTTGCACAGATATACTGCTCAAACCTTATCAGATGCTTGTCTGCCTCACTGGGGAAGAATCAAAACATATCACAGTAAGCAGGGAATGTCAAAGTCATTCTCCTCTTTGCCCCCTGCCCCCAAATCAATCTCTTAAGCATCATTCATACCAAGAGATCAGCTCTCCAGCCTCTGCTTGAACCTCTCTAGGAGGGAGCTCCTTACTGTGCTTGCCTTCTTTCTGATCCAGTTCTATAGGACATCATGGTGCCCAGCAAACCTCTGGGTTGGTCACCATTTATCCTCTAAACCAGAGAATCCTGGAGTGCCCATGCCCACCGCTGAGCCCAGGTAGGAATCAGGAGTTTGGGGTTTAAGGTGCAACTTTTGCCCCTCTCCCCACTGCTGTTGTGTGATGGTAAAGGCAGACCAAGGCTTGTCCTGGGCAGGGGTTGCCTGTAGCCCAGGTTCTTCTGGGATGTAGAAAGCTTGTTGGCTTTTGCTCAGAGGTCAGGGGCCAGAGACTCTATTATGTGTCCCTGTCCCCCTGGGTCTGGGTGGGGCACTGTTACACCACAGGAGACAATTTGGATAAGAGGGGAAGGGTCAAGTGGTTTAGGATGACCATTCCACTCCTGGGCCCTCGGTCTGGTTGCCTTTTTCCTGAGATTTCGGGACATATGGCCACCCCGGAACCCAGTGGGCACCCGTCCAGTGCCTCATGGTGCCAGGCGCTTGTCTGCTCAGGTTGGGGGAGAGGAGAACAAGGAAATGGTGATTTCTTCCCTGAGGCCTGCTGGCCTCAAAGTCTGGACTTGCTTAGAGACAAGCAGGAGCTCAGCAGCGCGGGCTGTTTCTTCTCTTGCCCCCTTTCCTGTCTGGCCTCCCCTAGTTCCTGGTGCTTGGAAGAGGGCTGCGCCCCAGCCCCTGTCCACAGTCCTCATGGCCCAGCGAATCTTGATGAGCCCTCCGTCCACCTCATCCCTGCCACACTAGACGGCTCTCCTGGACCCGCCTGTGGTTCCTCAGTCTCCACGCTTGGTTCTCACTGTCCCTCCCGCCAGGGCAGTTGGCGCGGTGGGTGCCCACGGAGAGTGGGGTGCGGGGTGAGTCCCCACCCTGGCCTCCAGGTGGGGGAGCATACTGCCCAGCCTGGTGTTTGCTCACCTGGCTCCTGCTCTGCACTTTGTAACTATCGATTCCTGCCGCGTCCGCTTACCGTGAGCCAGCTGGGGGAGACTGGCTGTCCAGCTTAGAAGTTCCTGGAAACAGTGACTTATTACTCCCCTAATGAGCATGTCTCTGCCAGCCAGGTGTGTCCAGGAAAAAGCGTGAGCATGTGAGCTGCTGGACAGGACATTTTCGTGGGCATTGGGTGAATTTTCCCCTTTCTCTTGGGTCTGGCTCTTCAGGGCTATATTCTCTCTTGCCATTACATCTTGACATTTTTACTTAAATAACTCCTCAGATTATATGCCAAGGGAAAGCCAGTTTCATAGGGCGGTTCATCTGAAGCCACTTTTCTCCATCCCTCCCTACCCACTCCCTCCCCGCCTCCCTCCCTTCATACCTTCTGTGCGCAGGACCGTCCTGTCCTCCTGTCCCAGGTGTCTTGTCCTTCTGTCCCAGGCGGCAGGGACCTCATGGTCCAGCGGGAGACCTAGGAAGCCAGACGCAGAGTGAGTTTCAAGTTAGTGCAGAACTTCCTGCTTTGTTGGTAGTAACTTCTCTCAGAAACTTTCTGTTTGATTTAAAACAAAGCTTGTTTTTCCTTCCTTACAAAAAGTAGCAAATATTTTTATAGAAAAAGTTGGAAAACACAGAGAAGTCTGAGGAAGAAAGCAAATCACCTATAGATTCCTACCCGAGGTTTACATCTTTGATGTTTTGACTGTTTTCCCTTTTTTCTTTTGTAAACCAATGAGTGCAATAGGTTCAGCTTCTTTCCCACTTAGAAGAAAAAAAAGGCTCAGCTCACAGGATTTGCATTTCCCAGTTTTATTGTAAACCCCGTGGTTTTGGCTGTACAGTGTTCCATGAAGTGGCTGTATCCTAGTTTACACAGCAGTGGCCAGTTGGGGGACATTGTGCTATTTCCATTCTTTCCCTGTTGTAAATTATGCTGTAAAGAATATCTTGTAAGTGAATTGGTTTTCACGTTTGGATTGTTTCCCAGACTTTGTCGTCTAGAAGGCATCTTCGTGATCACCCAGACCACTTCTCCAGCATTAGTGTGTGTTAGCATCACCTGGAGGGCTTGTTAAACCCAGCTCTCTGAGCCTCACCCCCCAGAGACTCTGGTTTGGTGGGTGAGGGTGGTGCCCGAGAGTCTGGGTTTTAGCAAGCTTCCAGGCGGCGCTGATGATGCTCGTAAATGGACCACACTCCAGGTGGCATCGACCAGCCTCTCCTGGGTGGTGAGGTTGAGGCTGGTGAGTCAGGACAGTGGAGGGAGTGGGTGGCCATTGCCCAGGGCGGGGTAGGTGGTTCCCACGCTCGACCAGGGACCCCTACCCTTTGGCTGCCTCTGCTGCCTGGGGAACCTGCAAGAAAAGGCAGCCTTCATCCTCCCAAGGGTGGAGGATCTCCTCCATCCAGCCACTCAGGGCAGGCAGATGCTGGTGCAGAGGTGAGCTTAGTGTTGGGATACAGATGGGGGCCAGGGTGAGAACCAGTTTAGGAAAGAAACCGGCGGAGACTGTGGTGAATCATCTTAAACGAGAGTGAGTGACAGCCCCTCTAGGACGCGAGGGGTTAAACAGGCGGCTGGCACAGCCTCCCCGGAGCCAAAGGGGGAACTCGGGAGTAAGTCGTGACTGCCTAATTAATTCAATTAAACTACTTTATAAGCTCTGCTGGTGTCAGTAAATTGTTAAAGTCTATTAAAAAATCAGTGGGACGTGATGAGGGTTTGGGGTTGCTGCACCACCTTCTAGCTCTTGCCTTGTCTTCCTCCCCTCTTGTGAGTGGGGATGCTCCGTCTGGTACACCTGATGACCTGCTGTGTGTGCCGAGGCAGGTCCTACCCCCCGCCCCCCGCCCCCGCCCTGGGCTTCTGTTTCCCTTCTGCACAGTTGAGTGATGGACTGGTTCTTGAACACCCCTTCAGCACCAGGGTTATTAGGATTTGCCAGTCTCTTCGGGTCAGAGGGAGCTGTTACTACAGAGGCACTGCCCTGTGTCCACTCTCCCTTCTCATCAAGTTCATCTGGGCTCTTTCCTGGGGTGGCTGTGTGGACAGGTGACCCAGAGGGAGGTGCAAGCTCTGGAGAGAGAGTAAGCAGAGTGAATTTCACTTAACCCCTAACCCTGTGCTGGGCTCAGGGGCTGCTCACAAGTTCTCCTTCAGCACCCCCTCTCCAGGCTGGGACTGGTACCCACGTTCTTATGGGTGAGGATGTGGAGGTTCCCAGGTATCCACACAACCTACCCACGAGTAGCTGGTGGAGCTGAGATTTCATTTCAGGGCTGCTGTGCCTCAGAGTCCCTTGGCTGACTGCTTTCAGTTGTTTAGTTGCTCAGTCGTGTCTGATTCTTTTGCGATGCCATGGATTGTAGCACTGCCAGGCTCCTCTGTCCATGGGATTTTTCAGGCAAGACTACTGGAGTGGGTTGCTGTTTCCTTCTCCAGGGTATCTTCCCAACCCAGGAATCAAACCCAAGTCTCCTGCGTTGGCAGGTGGATTCTTTACCACCGAGCCACCAGGGAAGCCCGCCTTCCTCTGTAGACGTATTTAAAATAAAGCTGCATCCCCTGTCCAAACCTGGTCCACACTAGTTGAGTTTGTTGCTCGTCTTTAGAAATTCAGATTTCCCACTTGTTTTGACAACCTGGATGCCCAGCAGCAGTGAACATTAGTTCTTACTGGCCAGCCATCAGCAGGAACAAGTAAGCGTGGTTTTCTTGCCTTCCCAGCTCTGTGCCCAGCTTAGTGCAACATTGCAAGTGTGGGAAAGAATACACCAGAAGTGTTCTTTTTGTCTAGTTAGTATCCAGACAGGAGGAACCGAGGAGAGGGAGTGACGACCCCGACCCTACAGGTATATAAGCAGTGGTTGGCTGACCACTCAGATAGGCATGTTAGAACCAAGATCCTGCAACTCTGGGCCCAGCTGTTGGTTTATACTTTTCTCAGCATTTTGTGTTAAGGGCAGACCGGGAATTCAGCAGCAGTTTGCTCCCTGGCATATGAGCACGGGATTTACTGTCTTGTTTTCTGTCGGATCAGGTCTTGTTTAGCCAAACCGGTAGGCTAGATAGTGCTGGTCTTGAGTATGACTGTGGTCCTGGGTTCGAGGGAGGCGTCTGTCTTAAATTAACCAACGGTGGATCTTTGGCAAGGCTCTTCTTGTCCTAATCCCAGAAGTTTAGGTTAGTTCCCTCATCTCTAAAAGGCAGCTCAGACAGTATGCTCAGTGGGTGGTCCATAGCGAGAGGAAGAATAAGGGGGAGGATGAGTTTAGGGCCAGATCTACTTCTGAATGGAGCATATACAGTCTTAGAGAGTGTGTGTGGTGTGTGTTAGTTACACTCAGTCATGTCTGACACTTTGCGACCCCGTGGACTGTAGCCCGCCAGGCTCCTCTGTCCATAGAATTCTCCAGGCAAGAATACTGAAGTGGATTGCCATTTCCTTCTCCAGGGGATCTTCCCAACCCAGGGATCAAAAACCTTGGTCTCCCGCATTCCAGGCAGATTCTTTACCATCCAGTCACCAGGGAAGTAATAGCAGCCATTGGACCTTTAAAGACTCTGAAAGGTCCTGCAGTCAAGAAAGGAGATCAGCTTTGTTTACCTGGCCTTTGCCAACCTGGTCACTCTTTCCCTGTCCAAGCACACCTTTTGTTTAACGACCTGAATAGACACGAAGACTTAAAATATTACCCTGGAGAGAGTGGCTTTTTTATGGTGGTTTTTTTTGTCATGGACATCCTTTCCATAAATTGGACAAACCAGCCTTTAGCAAGGTGGTGTCTGACTCCCCTAAGCTGGGTTTTTCTTAAACCGAAGTCCATGTTTGTTCTCAGATCCCAGAGGCTGGCTGTGTTCTAGGAGCTTCTCTACTCCTGCGAGTAGCCAGGCCCTCCAGCTCTGGAATATCCTCTACTTGGGATTCCCTTTGTATTAGCTATAGTATTTGGCATTTCAGAGAAACCCTCCTTCCCACTTCACACCAGCAGGCAGAGGAACCCATTGGTGGGGCTCGGAAGTTGCCTGAAGGTATATCATGATGTCCTGATAACCTGGAGTTGCCTGTTTAAGAATTTGTGAACTGCGGCAGACCTTCCCAAAGAAGATTTGCTTAGGAAAATGCTAGTGTAAACAAGATCTTCAGGGGAAGAACTGTAAGGTGTGTGAGGAATCAGTCTATTTTTAAGCCTTTTGAAAGCTCCCATTTGTGGAACACAAACACTATGCTAATTATAAAAACACCTTTTCTGTTCAAAACTGGGGTAAACAAGATGGGAGCTGGGCGGAGGAGGGAGCAGTGTCTGAACAGAGGTTCAACCAGAGTTTAAACACTGTCGGTCCACACTAGTTGAGTTGGTTGTCCATCTTTAGCAATTCAGATTTCCCACTTGTTTTGACAACCTGAATGCCCAGGAAGCAGTGGACATGAGTTCCTACTGGCCAGCCGTCAGCAGTAAAAGGTTAAGTGTGGCTTCCTTGTCTTCCCAGCTCTGTGCCCCGGCCTAGTTTATTTGTGGGAGTGACTTGCACCGCCCCGACCCCTTGGAATGTACACCCCTGCCTTTATAACACTTTCCCTAAATATCTTAAGATATAGTTAGCATGTCATTGCTCATTTCCTCTCCATTAACCGTGGAGGAAGTCTTCTGCCTTGTTCAGCAAAACTTTCGAAGATAAACAGTGTCAGAAACAACCAAGTGTCTTTTTATTGGACATCTACTAGACATCAGGCTCTGTGCAGATGTCTTATCTCAACTTGGGGTTGAGATAAACCTTCCTGCTGGCCGTGGAGGAGTGTAGTGGGGGATGCGGTGCAGCCACCAGCCAGGTGTCACCCAGAGCTCCTGTCCTGAGTGCTTTGAATTGGGGCAGAGGATTCTCAAAGGGTGGACGAGGTCCTTGCCCTTGACCTGCATTTGTAGAGAGATGAAGGGTGAGGTGAACTCCTGAGAAGTGAGACTGTGGGGTCTCTTTGAGCTTTGGGGATGTGAGATGTGGGCGTGGGGAGAGGAAAGGGAAAGGAGGTGGAGGAAGGGAGGGTTAGGGACCTGCCGGAGGAGGTGTGTGACCTTGAGATGTGGTTAAGGTTGAGATAGGCCGAGGGGAGAGCAGAGACGATCCCAGGCTCTAATGAAGAGGCAGAAAGATGATAATTAGCAGACGCTTTATGTGTGAATTATATTTGAAAATGCTTAAAAATATCAGGAGGTTGAAAATAGCAGGTGGTCTACTTGTTGGGGAGGGGGTGGAGATGGGAGGAGAGGAAGAGAAAGAGAGAGGTCGATGGATGGAGACATTCCAGCTGTCTTGGTGGAGGACCCTGAAAACCAAGTGAAGAATTTTGCTAACTAAGGAAATATGTATAACCGGTCTTAAGACTCATGAGGGCACAGTCTGTCTTATTCATTACTGTGTCCTCAGTAAGTTCCCAGCAAGGCCTTGACATAGTGAATACTTACTAATTATTTGTTGAGTGAGTGAATGAAGGTACCTAGTCAGTATTTATCACATTTCTCTTTATGGTAACCCTATGGAAAGATGTTGTTACTCCTTAGAACCATTCTTAGAGGTATATGTTTGTGTGTGTGTATGTATGTGTGTGTATTATGGTGGGGGGAAGCACGGGGCTACCAGAAAGGTTTTTTGTTGTTGCAGTACCATGAAATATTGATCAATTTGATTCTATTGTATGACACAGGGACAATTTTACTAGCGGAAAATATGACCGTGTTATATGGCTGCAATAAAAAATCACAGCCGTGAGCCCAGGCTCAGAAAGCAAAGCAAACTGACAGTGTAGGCAGGACTCGCTGACTCCCTGTCTTTCTGCCAGTGTTAGGTTGCTCTTGTTCCTTCCTGGTGCCAGTGATGAGCTCTGTTTCAGGTAGGAGGTAATAGGTCGCCGCAGAAAATTTATAGAAGAAAAGCTTAGCGTCACTTTGGTTTGCGGTTCTCCTGCAATTAGGAAATGTCCAGTGTTGTTTAGTTGTGGATGTAGAGTACCAGTCTAGCCTGAAAGTTGTCCCATGGGAAGGTTTTGAAGCAGGGATGTGATTTAATGAATGGGTACCATGGCATCTCAACAGAAATGCACTTAACTCTGGAGAATATGTAT
Source organism: Giraffa tippelskirchi (assembly GCF_054371585.1). Classification (NCBI taxonomy): domain Eukaryota; kingdom Metazoa; phylum Chordata; class Mammalia; order Artiodactyla; family Giraffidae; genus Giraffa; species Giraffa tippelskirchi. Next base: position 217,439,525 of record NC_137275.1, read on the forward strand.
TGTGCAGGTGGTAGGTGACCCGGGGTGAGATGACCAGGAGGTGAGAACTGGTGTTCCCTGGGTCCCTCTCACAATGAGAGCATATTGACCCACTGACTGTGATTGTTATGGTGCAAGATATGTGTCTTTCATACAATAGGGTCCTTTAATGCAAGTAAACATCTTCATCAGGTGCCCAACCAGAAAAACATTGCTCTGTTCCAACTCTGGAGGACCAACTGGCCAGTGGGTTTCTGGAAAAATGGGAAGACAGTCTCCAAAGTGGTGTCTTCCCAAGGAGTCACTGGTTGCAAGTTTGTTGTCGTTCATTCGCTAAGTTCTGTCCGACTCTTTGAGACCCCATGGACTGCAGCACACCAGACTTCCCTGTCCATCACTATCTCCCAGAGTTTGCTCAAATTCATGTCCATTGAGTCAGTGGCGTTATCTAACCATCTCGTCCTCTGCCAACCTCTTCTCCTTTTGCCTTCACTCTTTGCCAGCATCAGGATCTTTTCCAGTGAGTTGGCTCTTCGCATCAGGTGGCCAGAGTATTGGAGCTTCAGCTTCTGCATCAGTCCTTCCAATGAATATTCAGGGTTGATTTCCTTTAGGATGGACTGGTTTGATCTCGTTGCAGTCCAAGGGGCTCTGAAGAGTCTTCTCCGCACCACAATTCAAAAGCATCAGTTTTCTTTGGTGCTCAGCCTTCTTTATGGTCCAGCTCTCACATCTGTACATGACTACTGGGAAAACCATATCTTTGAGTATACAGACCTTTGTTGGCAAAGTGATGTCTTTGCTTTTTAGTATGCTGTCTAGGTTTGTCTAGGGCTTCCCAGGTGGTGCTAGTGGTCAAGAACCCGCCTGCCAGTGCAGGAGACCTAAGAGACAAGGGTTCAATCCCTGGGTCGGCAAGATTCCCTGGAGGAAGGCATGGCAACCCACTCCAGTATTCTTGCCTGGAGAATCTCATGGATAGAGGAACCTGGTAGGCTATAGTCCATGGGGTCACAAAGAGTCAGACACGACTGAAGCAACTTAGCAGAAGGTTTGTCATAGCTTTCCTTCCAAGGAGCAAGTGTTTTTTAATTTCATGGCTGCAATCACCATTCACAGTGATGTTGCAAGTTTAAACTGTAAAATCTCAGGTTTATGTACTGGCTTTAGGACTTAACCTCCCCTAAGATGTCACCCTGCCTTGCCTGCTGGTGGCTGACCTGGCAGCTTGTTCAGGAAGAACTGGGATGTGCGAAGAGGGTGGAATAGAGTGGCAGACTCTCCTGGAAGCAGGGATGGAGCTGAGAGATAGTCCTCACTTGGGCCATGTTTTTCCTCTTTTACACTAGGCACTGCAACCTCAGGGCCTTTGCACTTGCTGTTCCTCTGCCCAGAAGGCATTCGCCAGTTATTTTCTTGACTCCTCTCTCACTTTGATTTAGTCTTCTCAGTAAGCCTCCTCTGACCTTGATATTTAAAGTCATATCCTCCTTTCATCCCATCGCTCTTTTTTGCTCCATTTTCCTCCATAGTACTGTTTTCTGTTTTACTTTTAGAAAGAAATTATGCTTCCTTTCTGTCTCCCTCCTTTGCTTCCCCAAGGATGTAAACTTTGTGAAGGCAGGGCTTAAAAAACACTTAAAAAATAACTTTTCTTTTGAAAGCAATTTAGACATAAAATTTTGCAAAAGTAATGCAAAGAATTTCCATGTATCCTACACCCAGCTTCCTCAAATGTTAGCACCTTACATAACCATGGTATATGCTTCAATTATGTTATGAAATTCATATTAGCACAGGAAATGAATAGCAATGCAATCCTATGTACTAAGCCACAGACCTTCTTCAGGTTTCACCAGTGGCCCCACCACTGGTCCAGGATTCAATCCAGGATCCACTACTGCGTTTAGTTGTCACATCCCCTCAGTTTTCACCAGTCTGGGACAGATCGTGGGCCTTTCTTTGAATTCTGTGCCCTTGACCCCTTTAAAGCTTCCTTGCTAATTATTCTGTAGAATGCCCCTCATAGGTTTGCCAGATATTTGCTGGATCACTGAGTTGTGTTCTGTGATTCTGGTCATAGCTCGCCTAGAAGGCATGGTACCTCTCCTGGGCATCACAGCAGAAGGTACGGGATGTTGGTATGATTGATCACCGGTGATGTGAATTTTGAACACTTGGTTATAGTGGTGTCCGCCTGGTTTCCCAAGTTACTCTCTTACCTTTTATATTAAGAAGTATCTTCTGGGGAGATAACTTTGTGACTATGCTAATAACTTGATTCTCATCACACGTTTTGTGCTTGACATCCTTAGATGATTCTTGCCTGCAACAGTTATTACTGTGGTGTTTGCCAAATAGTGATTTCCTATTTCTGTCATTCTTTGTACATTTATTAGTTGGAATTCTACTGTAGAAAGAGCTTTCCTTTCTCCCTCATTTATTCATTTATTTATTTATACCAGTTTAACTCCTGGCTGTTTATTTTATGGATTATAATCCATTACTATCATATTCTGTTGCTCAAATTGTTCCAGATTTTGCCAGTGACAGCCCCTTCATGCAGGCTCCTTTGTCCTTTTGACAGATGCCCATTATTCTTTGAGCTTGTCCTTATACTCAGCAAGGTATTCAGGGCTTGTCTTGTGCTGTGCCAGCCCCAGAAACAACCCTGACTCTATGAAGGCAGGCAGGGGTTTTTGTCTGTGTTCTTCATTCTGTTGCATCCTAGAGCTTACAGGGTCTGTTATGTAGTAAGGTCACCTCAAATAATTTTTGGATGAATGGATGAATCCTGGAAAGGAAGATTCCATAGGCTGGGTACAGAGTCTACATACAATTCATACTTTTCCTAGTCTCCTCCTGATGAGCCTGAATGAATGATTTAGAAAGGGAGGGTTCTTTTCCCTGTTTTCCTCTCCTGTGAGCCTCAGGGGCTTTGACAGACCGACCCATTTTGTCATTTTCAGCCTGCTCTTGCTGCACAGTGTGAAAAGGATCCCAGGGCATCCCCGATCTTATAGAAATAGATCTTGTCGAGTAGAAAGAGCCAAAGGCGGGGAAAGCAGCCAAGAGGAGCAGTCTGGCTGGAGAGTTAGCTGGGGCTGGCAGAACCAGGCCTGCTCGCTGCTAATGACTTGGTTGAACACCAGCCATGGCAGGCAGGAGGCTCCAACAGCTGATGGCAGAGGTCCGGGGACCCCCACCGGCGTGTCTGTAGCTGGGGGGCTGCCAAGAGCCACTCCTGGTCTCCTGAGACGCACAGGTCTCGCTTGAATATTTTATGAGTTTTTCTTTATAAAAGATTAAAACTCAGTCACGTTGACTTTGGAAAAGCTTGTGATAATCAGATTTTTATTTATGAGCTGGACTACGTGCGTGCGTGCCCCTGAAGAGGAGAACTGGCTGCCAGGCTTTCTTGCTGACCCTCCTGGCAGATTTCTGGGCCAGGAGCAGCCTTGGCAAGTGGTAGCCCCTTTTCCGAGTCAGGAGAGGCCCTGCTGGCTCCTGAGATGTTGTTGCTGGTGCTCCTTAGAACGGCGCAGACCCCTTCAGAAGGTGGTGCCTTCTCCGATACCACCTCTACTCAGCGGTTCAGGTTTGCAGAGCACCGCGATGTCTTGTGTTTGCACCAGGTCTGCAGGGCGGTTATACTATGTGATACCTAACAGGGGCAAGAACATGGAGAGATCCCAGCAGGTGATAGAAGACCACCTGTCAAGACAGCAAGCCTTCTGTGGTCTCTGGTCAGGGATAGTGGAGGCCTGTTTGCTCAGCCTGGGGATGTAGCCACCAGCAAAGCCAAGCATTGGTTAGCTGTGTATGCCCCCAGCTTAGCACTCGGCATACTCCTCCCCAGGGTACGTGTGGCCCAGAGTAGCAAGGGGTCCCATTCTAGCATTCTTTTCAGTCATTTATTCATCCGTCCCAGAAGTGTTTATTGCGTGCCTGCAGTAGGTCCAGCACTGCTCTAGACACCAGGATGAAATAGACTACAGGACCTCTGCCCTGTGGGGTTCACTAGTAAACAAACAGGCAGTTTTCCAGTATGTAGGATAAGTGCTCTGATGGTGGAAGTCCAGGGGTTTGTAGAAGGCGCCTCCTGTCCATGTGTCTCATCCTCAGGACAGCTCTGAAGCAGATGCTGTCATCATCTCCTTTTTACTGATGAGGAAACTGAAGCTCAGATGTTGACTTCGCCAACAGGTAGCAAAGCCAAGTTGGAGCCCATGGGCTCGACTCCCCAGCAAAGGGAGGAGCTGGCCGGTGTTAACAGTCAGTCCATGGCTAAAGCCTTTCGATCACCCCAGCCTCCCTGACTTATTGTGAACAAGAGTGAGTGAGGATGCTCAGGGCCTGTGGCCAGAGTCTCGTCCCTTCTGAACCAGGCAGGGGCTTGATGCCTGGTTGGAGCTGGGGGGAGATGGAGCCCTGGGCTGGGCATAGAAGCCTCTGCATCGTTTGGGTCCAAAACGGAGAATCTCTGTTGTAGGAGCTCCTAGCTGCCCACTCCAGCATGCTTGCCTACGGAATCCCATGGACAGAGGAGCCTGGCGGGCTACAGTCCATGGAGGCGCAAAAAGTCGGACACGACTGAGTGGCTAACACAAAATGAGGAGAAACGAGCTTACAACGTAGGGTGGTCATGATGACCAAGTAAAGTACTGAACAGGAAGTGCTAAGCACAGTGCCTGGCATATGAGAGGAGCCACAGTGACAGTTTGTAGTAGTCCTAATAGGATTTAGTGGTGGGTTTCTGCAGTTTGCTGTGTGGTAGGTTAGGTGTCTTTGCGTCCTACTTGGCTTGAAGGCATGAGCTCTACCTGGTAGTCCGGTTCACGGGCGGAAGTCGGTTGTGTGATGACTAGCAGTTCTGTGATTATTGGGCGTTGTGTGATGGGGTGATTTTCTCTTGCTTGTGTGCAGACTCCCCAGGGACAGGGCCGGTGGCGTTCCTCTTGGTGGTCTTGGCTCAGAACCTGGCGTGGATCAGGCACTCAGTACTTTTGCCATTTTTAAAAGTTCCTTGACCATAAAGCTTCATTTATCATGAAGTTTTCGTATCTGTCAGACTGAGATTGGAATCCTGAGCCTTGTTTCTTTTGCTTAATGGCTAGGTTAGGTAAATTACTTCGCCTTTCTGTTCTGTTTCCCCACCTCCCAAACCAGGTGAGAGTTATGCACCTGGTTTCTATTCTGAGGCCAGAGAGTTACTCCAGCCTTTTGCCTGACAGGCCAAGGATGTTCTGTCTCCATCCAGTGGGTCAAAGGTTTCTTCCTGGTTACAGCAACTGAGGATCCAGTCTCTTTTCCCAGAGTCTCAAGACATCCACATCTGAAGGAAAAGCCCTCAGAGGCTGACGGGGTCATAGGTCACTGAGTTCAGAACTGATGAACTGGGATTTGCCATGACCTCCTTTGAGGAGGCGAGAAGGAAACAGCACATGGCTGGAAGGAAGGAAGAAGGGACAGCTTCTTTGTTTCCCTTAGGGCAAATAAGACTTTCTGAACTTCACATCATCGTGAACAGTTTCCCGCTAATCAAACCCTTTTTTGGAATATTCTCTGCATAAAAGATTTTTATGACAGAGCTTTTTTACAAAGCAAAAAGTACCTTCTGTAAAGTGAATCATCACTCCTGATATTTCCTTTGTGTAAACCTGACCTTTCTTATGTTGTTTTCTTGCTTTTTTTTCTTTTTACTTCTATTATTATTTTTATTAACCAAAGGAATGCATGTTCACTACTGAAGTCCGGATGAGCAAAAAAAGGAATAAAAAATCAAGGTCGCCTATAACCTTCCCAGAACCTGGAGATAATCCCTCTGGATGTTGATATTTGATGTATTGATATTTTGATGTATCAGGAGACATGACGTGGAGAACATAAAAGTTCACTCATTTAGGAAGTGTTTACTGAACTTCTACCCTGTGCACAGTGTTGGAGAGAAACCAAGGAGCAAAAAATAGATACCATTCCTCCAGGAAGCAATTTATGTAGACAAAAGGAAGGAAAGACATTGACGTGGAATTGGGACTGAGGAAAGATCTGAAACTGATGGTAAAAGTTGTCATGAGTTCTGTAAGTTTTGACCTGACTCAGGAATGGTTGGGCATGAAATGGCTGGATGGGGGAGAGGGAGGATATATTGATAGCTTCCAGGAGAGCTGATACATACTGCCCAAAGAAAGTGGTAGTGGTTGGTGTCTGTATACTGGGGGAACAAGGACAGAACTGAGCTGAGGTTTTGTTTTTTGTTTTTTTTTTTTGCATGTTGCTATCTAGTTGTTCTATTGATAGTACCATTTGTTGAAAGACTCCTTTCTCCATTGAATTTCCTTTTTCAAAGATCATTTAACTGTATTTGTGGGTCTTTTTCTGAGCTTTCTATTCTGTTCTGCTGATCTACTTGTCTCTTCTTTCACCATTACCACACACTTGATTATCATAGTTTAACAGTAAGTCTTCAAGTCAGATAGTGTGAGTTTTTTGACTTTGTTCTTCTTCAGTGCTCTGCTGGCTACTCTGGGTCTTCTAGTCTTTCCATATATACTTTACCATTAGTTTGTCAACAGTCACAAAATAACTTGCTGGAATTTTGATTGAGATTGTGTTGATTCCATAGATTAAGTTGACAACCAACATCTTACTTAACAATATTGAGTTTTTCTTTCATGAATATGGAATAGTTCTTCATTTATTTAAAGTTTTGTTAATTTATTCCATCAAAGTTTTATCGTCTTCATATGTATCATTTACATATGTTGTTAGATTTATACCTAAGTAATGCTCTCTTCTATTAGTGCCAATATAAGTGGTATTGTGTTTTACATTCAAATTTCCATTTACAATGCACTGTTTGTACATATAAAAGCAGTTGACTTTTTAAAATACTAAGCTGGGATCCTGCCACCTTCTTATATTACTTATTCCAGTTTTTTTTTTAATATCAAGGTTTTTCTTTTGGATTTTCTAAATAGTAGTCATGTATCTTTGAATAAAGAAAATTTTATTTCTTCCTTCTCAGTCTATATACTTTTCATTCACTTTTCTTGTCTTATTGCGTTGCCTAGGACTTCCAGTATGATGTTGAGTAGGGATGGAGAAGGGGACATCCTTGCCTTGTTTCTACTCTTTCCATCCTTGCCTTGCTTCCAAGAGAAGGCATCTGGTTTCTCACCATTAAGTATGATCTTAGCTGTAGGTTTTCTGATACATATTCTTCGTCAAGTTGAGGAAGTTTCCCCTCTATTCCTAGTTTTCTGAGAGTTTTTTTTTTTATCATGAATAGATGTTGGATCTTGTCAGATACACAGCTATTGATATGACAATGTGATGTTTCTTCTTTAGCCTGTATATGTGATGGATTATGTGAATTTATTTTTCAGTGTTTAAGCCAGCCTTGCATACCTGGAATAAATCTCATTTGGTTATGGTATATACTTCTTTTTGCTTCCCTGGTGGCCCAGATGGTAAAGAATCCACCTGCAATGCAAGAGACCTGACTTCAATCCCTGGGTTGGGAAGATCCCTTGGAGAAGGGAAAAGCTACCATCCAGTATTCTGGCCTGGAGAATTCCATGGACAGAGGATCCTGGCAGACTACAGTCCATGCAGTTGCAAAGAGTTGGACATGACTGAGCAACTTTCACACATATGCTTCTTTTTGTACGTTGTTCAACTCAATCTGCTAATATTTTATTGGTGATTTATGCATCAGTGTTTGGGAGAGAGAATCATTTGTGGTTTTCCTTTCTTGTATTATCTTTATATGGTTTTAGTGTTAGAGTAGTGCTGACTTCATATAATGAATTGAGAAGTCTCCCCTATGCTTCTTTTTCTTGAAGAAGATTGTAGAGAATTGGTATCATTTCATCCTTAAGTATCAGAATGCACCACTGAAACCATCTGGGCCTGGTACTGTTTTTTTTGAAAGGCTCTTTTTATAGATTCAGTTTTATATATATATATATATATGTACACACACACATATATACGTATACACATATACATACATGTATACATATATATATGTAAATATATGAAATAGATAATTTGTGTCTCCTTATGTGAGTTTTACTAAATTGTGTCTTTCAAGGAATTGGTCCATTTCATCTAAGTTAGATTAATGTGTAAAGAGTTCATAATATTCCTTTATTCTTTTATATCCATGAGGTCAATGCTGATAGCCTTTTTCCACTTTGGATATTAGTAATTTATATTTCTGTTTTATTGTCTTGGTTTTCATGGCTAGCCACATAACTGTGGCTCAGATCATGAACTCCTTAGTGCAGAATTCAGACTTAAATTGAAGAAAGTAGGGAAAACTGCTAACCATTCAAGTATGACCTAAATCAAATCCCTTACAGTTATACAGTGGAAGTGATAAATATATTGAAGAGATTAGAGCTGATAGACAATGTGCCTGAAGAACTATGGATGGAGGTTCATGAGTTGTACGGAAGGCAGTGATCAAGACTATCCCCAAGAAAAAGAAATGCAAAAAGGCAAAATGGTTGTCTGAGGAGGCCTTACAAATAGCTGAGAAAAGAGAAGTTAAAGGCAAAAGAGAAAAAGATATACCCATTTGAATGCAGAGTTCCAAAGAATAGCAAGGAGAGATAAGAAAGCCTTCCTCAGTGATCATTGCAAAGAAATATAGGAAAACAATAGAATGGGAAAGACTAGAGATCTCAAGAAAATCAGAGATACCAAGGGAACATTTCATGCAAAGATGGGCACAATAAAGGACAAATGGAATGGACCTAACCAAAGCAGAAGCTATTAAGAAGAGGTGGCAAGAATACACAGAAGAACTGTACCAAAAAGATCTTCATGACCCAGATAACCACGATGGTGTGATCACTCACCTAGAGCCAGACATCCTGGAATGCGAAGTCAAGTGGGCCTTAGGAAGCATCACCATGAACAAAGCTAGTGGAGTTGATGGAATTCCAGTTGAGCTATTTCAAATCCTAAAAGATGATGCTGTGAAAATGCTGCGCTCAATATGCCAGCAAATTTGGAAATCTCAGCAGTAGCCACAGGACTGGAAAAGGTCAGTGTTCATTCCAATTCCAAAGAAAGGAAATGCCAAAGAATGCTGAAACTACTGCACAGTTGCACTCATCTCACCTGCTAGCAAAGTAATGCTCAAAATTCTCCAAGCCAGGCTTCAACAGTACATGAACCACGAAATTCCAGATGTTCAAGCTGGATTTAAAAAAGGCAGAAGAACCAGAGATCAAATTGCCAACATCCGTTGGATCATTGAAAAAGCAAGAGAATTCCAGAAAAACATCTAGTTCTGCATTATCAATTATGCCAAAGCCTGTGACTGTGTAAATCACAACAAACTGGAAAATTCTTCAAAAGATGGGAATACTAGACCACATGACCTGCCTCTTGAGAAATCTGTATGCAGATCAAGAAGCAACAGTTAGAACTGGACATGAAACAGCAGACTGGTTCCAAATAGGAAAAGGAGTACGTCAAGGCTGTATATTGTCGCCCTGTTTATTTAACTTATATTCAGTTCAGTCGCTCAGTCATGTCCGACTCTTTGTGACCCCATGAACTGCAGCACGCCAGGCCTACCTGTCCATCACCAACTGCCAGAGTCCACCCAAACCCACATCCATTGAGTCGGTGATGCCATCCAGCCATCTCATCCTCTGTCATCCCCTTCTCTTCCTGCCCTCAATCTTTCCCAGGATCAGGGTCTTTTCAGATGAGTCAGCTCTTTTCATCAGGTGGCCAAAGTATTTGAGTTTCATCTTCAACATCAGTCCTTCCAGTGAACACCCAGGAGTGATCTCCTTTATGATGGACTGGTTGGATCTCCTTGCAGTCCAAGGGACTCTCAAGAGTCTTCTCCAACACCACAGTTCAAAAGCATCAATTCTGCGGCACTCAGCTTTCTTTATCATCCAACTCTCACATCCATACATGACCTCTGGGAAAACCATAGCCTTGACTAGACGGACCTTTGTTGGCAAAGTAGTGTCTCTGCTCTTTAATATGCTGTCTAGGTTGGTCATAACTTTCCTTCCAAGGAGTAAGCGTCTTTTAATTTCATGGCTGCAGTCACCATCTGTAACTTATATACATCATGCAAAATGCTGTGCTGGATGAAGCACAAGCTGGAATCAAGATTGCCGGGAGAAATATCAGTAACCTCAGATATGCAGATGACACCACCCTTATGGCAGAAAGCGAAGAAGAACTAAAGAGCCTCTTGATGAAAGTGAAAGAGGTGAGTGAAAAAGTTGGCTTATAACTCAACATTCAAAAAACTAAGATCATGGGATCCAGTCCCCCCTTCATGGCAAATACATGGGGAAACAATGGAAACAGGGAGAGACTTTATTTTTTGGGCTCCAAAATCATTTCAGATGGTGACTGCAGCCATGAAATTAAAAGTCACTTGCTCCTTGGAAGAAAAGCTATGACCAACCTAGACAGCATATTAAAAAGCAGAGACATTACTTTGCCAACAAAGGTCCGTCTAGTCAAAGCTATGGTTTTTCCAGTGGTCATGTATGCATGTGAGAGTTGGACTATAAAGAAAGCTGAGCACCGAAGAATTGATGCTTTTGAACTGAGGTGTTGGGGAAGACTCTCGAGAGTCCCTTGAACTGCATGGAGATCCAATCAGTCCATCATAAAGGATATCAGTCCTGAATATTCTTTGCAAGGACTGATGCTGAAGCTGAAACTCCAATACTTTGGCCACCTGATGCAAAGAACAGACTCATTGGAAAAGACGGTGATGCTGGGAATGATTGAGGAAAGGGAGGAGAAGGGGATGACAGAAGATGAGATAGTTGGATGGCATCACTGACTTGATGGACATGAGTCTGAGCAAGCTCCGGGAGTGGTGATGAACATGGAAGCCTGGTGTCCTGCAATCCATGGGGTCACAAAGAGTTGGACACGACTGAGCGACTGAAGTGAACTGATCATGGCTGGAGGTTTATCAGTTTTATTGGTCTTTTCAAACAACCAGTCTTTGCTTTCATTAATTTTTGCTATTGATTTCCAGTTTGCAGTTTCATTGATTTCTGCTCTTACTATTTCTTTTCTTATGATTGTTTTCAGTTTATACTGTTCTACTTTACCTAGTTTCCTAAGATGGATGCATATGTGAATGATTTTAGATCTAGCTTTTTTCTAATATATGTGTTCAGTTCTATGAAATTCCCTCTAAGCACTGCATTCGCTGCATTCCACAAATTCTAATAATTGTGTTTTCATTTTCATTTAGTTAAAAATATTTAAAAATTTCTCTTGAGACTTCCACTTTGACCCATGTGTTATTTAGAAGACTGTTGTTTAATCTCCAAATATTTAAGTTTTCCATCAATATTTCCAGCAAATATTTTGAAATTTAACTACAGTTCTCTGTTATTTATTTCTGGTTAAATCCATTGTGGTCCGAGAGCATATTTTGTGTGGTTTCTGTTTGTTTGTTTGTTTTTAACTTGTTAAGGTGTGTTTTAGTCTAGAATGTGGTCTGCTTTGGTGACTGTTTTATGTGAGCTTGAAAAGAATGTGTATTCTGTTGTTGTTGGATGAAGTACTCTGTAAATGTCAGTTAGACCAGTTGATTGATGGTGCTGTTCAGTTTAGCTATATCCTTACTGATGTTAGGCTTCACTTTGCAGTTCTGTCAGTTTTGCCTCATGTATTTTTGTGCTATATCGTTAGGTGCATGTATGTTAAAGATGGTCATGTCTTGCCGAACTGACCCCTTTGTCATTACGTAATACTTCTTTTTATCCCTCTTTTTCTTGCTCTGATTCTTGCTTTGTCTGAAATTAATATAGCTACTCTAGATTTCTTTTAATTTGTGTTAGCATGGTATATTTTTCCCTATATGTTTACTTTTAATCTACATATATATGTTTTTATATCAATATTTAAAGTGGATTTTGTTTTTAGTACACAAAATATAGTTGGATCTGGAGGTTTTTTTTAAAAAAAAAACTGTTCTGATAGTCTCTGTCTTTTAATCAGTGTATTCAGTGTATTTAGGCCACTCATATTTAAAGTGATTATTAATATGTACCCTATTTGAAACTGTTTTCTATTTGTTGTCCTTGAGTTTTTCTTTTTTGTCTTTCCCTTTTTTCTGCCTCCTCTGGTTTTAATTGAGCATTTTATATGTTTCTAAATTCTCCCCTCTCATAGCATCTGGAGTCCTTAAATTTTTTTTTTAGTGATTGCCCAAGACATTGCAATATACATTAACATTTAATCTAAGTCCATTTAAAAATAACACTGTTCTGCTTCATGTAGTGCAGGCACATTATCACAGGATTCCCAGTTGTTCCCTCCCATCTCTTGTGAGGATGAGATGGTTGGATAGCACTACCGACTCAATGACCATGAGTTTGAGCAAATGCCAGGAGACAGTGAAGGACAGGGAAGCCTGGCACGCTGCAGTCCATTGGGTCACAGAGTCAGACACGACTTAGCAACTCAGCAATGACGACAACAATAATCTCTTATGAAACTGCTGTTACTCATCTCACTAATTCATAAGTTATAGTTGTCAGTATATTGTTTTCTTACTATTTTGAACAAAGTTATCTACTAGGTAACTTAAGAATAAGAAATATAAAATTTTTATTTTACTTTTCATTTTTTCCTTCTCCCACACCATTCCTTTCTTTGTGTATGTTGAGTTTCTGACCTGTTATTTTCCTTCTCTCTGAAGAACTTTGAACACTTCTCTTAGGGATCTACTGGTGACACATTTCCTTAGATTTTTGTCTGTATTTCTTCTTCACTTTTAAAGGAGAATCTTACTGGATACAGGTTACTAAGTTGGTAGTTGTTTTCTTTCAGCACTTTGAGTATTTTACTCCACTGTTTTCTTGCTTGCATGGTGTTTGTTTGGTGAGAGCACCAGGCTGATTCTTATCTTTGTTCCTCTGTAGGTAACCAGGCTTTTCTTGTTGTTGTTCATTTGTTTTTAACGACTTCTGGTTGCTTTCATGATTTCCTCTTTGTCTTTGATTTTTCTGTCGTTTGAATATGATATGCCTAGGTGTAGATTTTTTGTTACTTATTTTGCTTGTTGCTCTCTGAGCTTTCTGGATTTGTGGTTTAGTGTCTTGTCGTTAATTTTGGAAGACTCTCAGCCATTATTATTTCAAATATTTCTTTTGTTTTCTTTTTCTTTCTTCTCCTGACATTCTCATGATGTATATGTTACACCTTTTGTAATTATCCTATAGTTCTTGGACATTCACCTTCTTTTTTTTTTTTTAACATTCTTTCTTGTCTTTGCTTTATCATTTTGAGAAATTTCAATTTCCGGCATTTGCTTTTGATTCTTTGTTAGAGTTTCCATCTCTTTGCTTACATTGCTATCCATTTTTATGTGTTGTCCACCTTTTCCATTTTGAGCCCTTAGTATATTAATCATAGTTGTATTAAATTTCTGGCTTGATAATTCTAAAATCTGTTTCATATCTGAGTCTGACTATGATGCCTGCTGTGTCTCTTTAGACTTGTCTTTTGCCTTTAATCATGCCCTGTAATTTTTGATTGAAAGCCAGACATGATATAACTAGTAACAGGAACTGAGGTAATCAGCGTTTTAGTTTGAGGTTTTATGTCTATCTGGTTAGGAGTTAGGCTGTGCTAACAATTTGCTATAATTGTAAGTGTCAGAGGCTAAAATTTCCTCTGGTGGCCTTGTTTTTGTCTTCCCTGTAGTTTTCGGGTTTCCTTTGAGACTGTTTAAGTAGAGTCTGAACCTTGCAGGTCTTTTAGCTATAATCCTCAATTAATTGTTCGGGAGCCCTACTGATGTGGTGGTGAGGTGTGGGGAGAGGAGAAGCATTTTAGACTCTTGTGATTAGTGTTCAGTCATTTAGTGGGCCTGGGTCCCTGGCCTGTGACCTTAACAAGTGCTTCTCTATTTGTTTTTTCCTCTTTAGGTCAGACCGGAAGGTCAGAGGGGACCGGATTTGGGTATTCCCCTGCCCTAATGTCAGTTAGTTCCTTGTAGAACTCACTTTGGTTAAACTCCATAAATATTTTCCCTTGAGGGTAAGCCTTTGTTAAATAGCACAGAATGTTCTGGGTATATTTAAAAATTGTTACTTTTCACCAAAAGGAGAACTTTCTTCCATCTTAAAACCCTGAGACGCTGGTAAGGCTCCTGGAGATAAAACTCAGGGAGGAGCTGCAACCCCCAGGGGTTTTTTCTCCCTCAAGCCCATCTGTGCTCAGTCTCCACAATTACCCCCAAGTGTTCCTACCAGCTCCTGGCTCCAGGGGGCAGCTTCAGCTCGAGGTAAACTATGAGTCTCTTTATTCACCTATCTCTCCAGATTTCAGGGCCTGGAGATCTCTGTTCTCTGATGGCCTAAGATAAGTTATTGATTTTTCAGTTTGTCTAGCTTTTCTTCCTCTCTTTTAAAAAAGACTTGTTTATTTATTTAGGTGTGCCGGGTCCTAGTTGCGGCATGTGGGATCTTAGTTCCCTGACCAGGAATTGAACCTGCGTCCCCTGCATTGTGAGGAGGATTCTTAACCACTGGACCAGCAGGAAAGTCCTTAGCTTCTCTCTTGTTGTGAACTCTTTCCAAGTTGAAGTAGAAACCAGAAGTTTTTATCATCTCATTCTTTATCTCTTTGTATTTCAATTTGGGTATTGTGTAACCTACCTTCCAACTCAGTGATTCTTTCCTCAGCTGTGTCCAGTCTGCTGAGGAGCCTGTCAAAGGCGTTCTTCATTTTTGTTGCTCTGTATTTGGTTTCTAGCATTTTTTCTTAGAGTTTTGATTTCTTCTTTTATGTCACCCATTTGTTTCTACATATTATCTATTTTTTTCTGTTAGAGCCCTTAACATATTAATCATAGTTAATTGTAAATTACAACTCAAAACCCGTGTGATATCTGTATCTCATTCTGTTGCTTACTTTGTCTCTCCAGACTATTTTTCTTGTCTTCTAGCATGTCTTAACAATTTTTTGTTAAGAGCCAGACATGATGAATTTAATAAGAACTGAGATCGTGAGAATTTTAGTGTGAAACTTGTTTTTATGGCTGTGTGATGTTACTGGACCACATTTAATGTTTGCTGTACCTATAGATGGGCTTCCTAGGTGGCACTAGTTAGTAAAGAACCCGCTGGCCAATGCAGGAGACATAAAAGTCTTGGGTTTGATCCCTGGGTTGGGAAGATCCCCAGGAGGAGGGCATGGTGACCCACTCTGGTATTCTCTACTGGAGAATCCCATTGACAGAGGAGCCTGGCAGGCTGCAGTCCACAGGGTCACAAAGAGTCGGACACGCCTGAAGCGACTTAGCACTCACACATGTGCCTGTAGACACCAGAGGTTTCAGTTCCCTACTTGTTTATCCCCCCCTCCCCTCTTCCTGTTGTCTTTGGGTTTCCCTAAGAACTCATTCTTAAATAGAATTTGTGTCTTGCAGCTCTCAGTTGCAGTCCACTGTTGTCATGCTCTCGTCTTTATGATGTGGTGGTAAGTTGTTAGGGAGAGGATTAAATTTTAGGATTAAAGCTCTCACTAGTTTTTCTAGTGGGCCTGATGAGTTCTTGGGCTGGGACCTCTAGAAGAGTTTCTGAGCCTTTTCCTTCCCTCCCCTTATGTGAGACAGGATGGTTAAAGGGGCTGACGTGGTCCCGTTGCCCTTCCCCCAGGTCAGATAGGGCTTTCCGGGTAGCTAAGTAGTGAAGAATCCACCTGCTAGTGCAGGAGATGCAGGAGATGCGGGTTCGATCTCTGGGTCAGGAAGATTCCGTGGAGGAGGAAAATGCCCACTCCAGGATTCTTGCCTGCAAAGTCCCATGGACAGAGGAGAGTGCACAGCGGAGCTGTTCAGATAAGTCTGTGAGAAGGACTCCTCTGGAGGACAGGCGTTTTGTTCTGGAGAACAGAGAGTTCTGCACTGTTTCAAAAATGGTTCCCCTTCTCCCGAAAGTATGAGCCTGTTGAGGCTCCCCCAAAGTGGTGGCTCCCCTGAGACTGGGTCCGCAGGAGTCCCAAACCAGTGGACACAGCAGTTAGGCAATTATGGTTAAAGTGGCCCACCAATTACTGCCTCTAGCTTTGTGGCTGTTCCCAGCAAGCTGTACTTCTCTGTATTTGCTTGTCTGTCCAGTTGTCAGAGTGATGGTGTGCTGTGTGACCTCAATTCTCCATTCAGAGAAAGTTGTGGGTTTTCAGTTTGGTCATCTTTTTTCTTCTTATAAGAGTGGCAGTGATGACTTCTGGGCTCTTTACATATGGAAGCTAAAACCGAAAGTCCCCACCTGGCGGATTTTGTCAGTTTTGTTCTCTTATGTCATAATTCTGCTGGAGGACTTGGTGCCCTTCAGTTTTCTGGGTGATGGGGACACAGCAAGGGCCTGGGCATGTCCTAACTCTGTTGCCTTCCCTCTCCTCTTAGCCCTGTCTGGCCTGACTAGACAGTCACAGTCTGTGGTTTGATTAGTACTTCCGCCTCTCATTTGGGGAATGAGTGATGGTGAACCAAGTTGGGCTGAGAGTACTGTGTTCAGATGTGAGCTGTGCTCTGTGGGCCTCAGTTTTTCCACCTCTTCAGTGGGGAGACGGTGAAACCCGTTCTAGCACAGCATGCTCTTATAACGCCAGCTTTAGTTGATACGTCACCCGAGCTGAGGGAATGATTTTGTAATGACTGTGTGTTTTATGGAAGTATTTCCAGATGCCAGCTTTGCCTTTGGTGTTACTGTTAACTAGTAAAAAGGCTTCCTAATAGAAAGAATGGAAACAGCAGTCATGTGCAGGCAAATGAATAACCAGTAACTCGGAGCAAGTTTATCTTGTACTTTTCTTCCCATGATGAGTGTTTTTTAAAAAGCATTTCCTCTGATAACAGGCCTGGCTTACGGGGCTTCCACGCCTTGTGAGAGGGATAGGGTGTTTCCAGGGTGCAATAAACCAATGACCTTCATTCATTCCTCCTTGTTTGCACAGGAGACTTAGTGTTACACATTCTCTGCAGGTTCTGAAGCCAAAACTTGGGGAAATTGCTTTCCTTTTGGAAAGCTGAAATATGAGGGTGAGAGGAATGGAAATATATGTTGGGGTTAACATTTGTAAATTTTCTTAGATATGATGTCACTTAAAGTCATTTGGGGTGGGAAAAGCATTGCATATGTTCTCCTTGCTCATAAAAACATTCATACATTTAAAACCACAGTTAGTTTAAGTCATTATTCCAATTCTCTCTATGGATTTCCTTTTAAAATTTAAAAAATTTTGGACGTGCAGTGAATCTTATGATGGTGAGCTTTGTAATTTCAGTGATTTCCTATTTTTTAAAAAACTTGTTCCAAAGAAGCAGATTGGTCCTTGAATGGACAAGACATTATTGCCGTTTTAGCAGAACAAACTCAGAGGCATAATTTTCATTCTGTGTCCCAGCAACTAGCATGGTGCATGCAGAGAGAAAGTGCACGTTAATGTTTGCTGAGTGAGTTGGTGAATATAGTAACATACCCACATGTTGATCTATCAGAACTTGACACGAAGATGCCCACAAGCGGAGCAGGCTCTGGTTCCTTGCCTTCCTTGCTCAGGCCTCTCGTCTTTCTCATCTTTGGGCAACAGTGGTACTTGCCAGTATCTCTGATGTTGTTATTGAACTGCTGCTTTCTTAAGCTGAAGATGGATGCTGACTCAACAGGATCAGTTTTCACATGCAGTTATTTGTCTTGCCTGGATTTTAGCCTTGTTTGGGTAGGAAAGGGAAGTAGAGGCCAGATATTCACAGGCATATATTTGACATTAACATATATGTCTAGCATTCCCCTCCCCCCAAATCAGAATCCTGGGGGAAATATGGAATTTTGCTTTCTTAGGATAAAATTCAACAAAAATGATTAGGTTTAGAAGGAATAGGGTAGGTTGTGGAGCTGGGAACACGACTCTGGCTCCCTTTTTATGCCTTCAGTAAGGACAGAGAGATGCTGAGAGATGAAGTGAGCAGAAGTAGGTATGAGTTGTGAACTGATTCAAAGGGGAGCCCCATTCAGTCACTAATTCAACAGTCACCAAGCACCTGCTGTGTGCTCAGCACAGGTGAGCAAGCTGGTCACTTCTTTTGGGGACCACACAAAAGTCAGAGTGATTGGCAGTTTGGGAGCGCAAACTTAGGTGTCAACAAGGGCTTCCTGGGTGAAGGAGTGTTGAAGATTGAGTAGGAGGTTTCTGATGAATAGGAAAGGAACCTCAAGGCAGCAGGAACAGCATGTGCTAAGGCTCAGAGGCAAGTGAGCAGACAGCACATTCAAACATCTGAAGATGTGGTTGGTACAGGGAGATGTTCAGAGCCTAGAGGAGCAGGTCGTAAGACACATTTCATGCCTGGTGGAGGAGCTGGGACTTCATCCTGAGAACAGTGAGGTGTCAGGGGTAGTTTGGGTTCAAGAGTGACCTGGTCAGACTCATGTTTTAGATCTGTGTTGGCTGGCAGAGCAGCCACTCACCACATGTGGCTATTAAGCCTCCAAAACGTGGCTAATCCAAGTTCAGATGTGCTCTAAGATACACACCCGTTTTCAAAGGCATAGTATGAAACAGAGTGAGATACTGCATGAATAGTTCTTTCAGTATTGATGTCATACTCAAAAAACATGGATGTATTGGGTTAAATAAAAAATATATTAGAATTAATTTTGCTGTTTCTTTTTAAAATGTGGTGACTGGAAGATTAAAAATCATGTGAGGTTCGCATTATATATCTGGTGGACAGTGCTGTTCTCCACTCTCTGGGCTGATGGGAAGCTATTTAGTGTGTCAGTTGATTCGTTCGTTTGTGAATTCGTTTATTCAGCACATTTAAATCTATTTATAGATCACCTCCTGGAGGAGGGCATGGCAACCCACTCCAGTATTCTTGCGTGGAGAATCCCCATGGACAGAGGAACCTGGCTGGCTATGGTCTATGGAGTCGCAGAGTCAGACACAACTGAACAACTAAGCACACAGCACACAGATCACCTACTATGGGCCAGGGATTGTTGTGGGCATTGGGAATACAGCAGTGAATAAGGCAAGGCCCTTGCCCTCACAGAGACTTAATAACTATAACAAATAAGTAATGGAAATCAAGTAACGTTCAGTGGCATGAAGATGAATGGAATGGGATACACGTGGGATACTGTGGTAATATACAGGGAATGGGCTCTGGGGTTCTTTGAGATTGGATCAGGAAAGACCACTGACAAGCAGGGGCTTGAATGGAATGAGGGGGCAAACCTTGTGACTGATGGGGAAAAAAGTCTAGGTGGAGCAAACAGTGAGTGCAAAGGCCCTGGGGTAGAAATGAGTGTGGTGTGTTGGGGAAACAGTAAAGGCAACTGTGAATGGTTGGAGGAAGTGAGGGGTGCAGTGAGATGACCTAGCCAGATAGACAGGGTCAGCTGGATCCTGGAGGATCACCTAGCAGACCACCATGAAGGGGGTGGAAGATTTTTATAAGGTTTTGTCCTGGATTGTTCACAGGAATTGATTTGCGTTTTTAAAGGATTCCCTAGGCTGCTGGAAGGGAAAGAATGGACATGAGAAGACTGGCTGGGAAACTTAGAGGTAGTCTAGGTGAGAGGAGATGCTGGTTGGGAAGGTGGGGGAGAGGTGATGGAGAGATGCTGAGGAGGGATCAGAGGTGGGATGAATCTCGATATCAGAATCAATGGGACTTAGCACCAGTTGGGTGTTGAGTGGGAGGGAAAGCGGAGTGAATCAAAGCTGACTCCAGCCTAGATGTTTGCTGGAGCGCTATGTGCTTGGTAGCACTACTGCCCGGTGGGTTGAGACTCGGGAAGGAGCAGGTCATGCTGGGGTGGGGATAGGAAATGGGACCCTTTAGACTTGTGAAGTGTAGGATGCCTCTAAGATAAGTAAGTGGTCAGATAGAAGAATCTGGAGTTGAGGTGAGCAGTGATCAGAGCTGAATATGAAATCGGTGATTTGTCAGTATGTAGATAGCATTAGACTCTGGGACTTCCTGAGGTCACCTACGAAGTGAGTATAGGGAAAGAGAGTCCCAAAACTGAGCCCCTTAGTTGGGAAGGGATGTGGTCGGGGGGCTAGCCCAGGGAATGGCCCATGAGGTGGTAGCAAAACCAGGAGGTGAGGGGTCTTCAAAGCCAAGAAAAGAGTTTCAGGAAGGAAGGAGAGATAACCGTGTTAGCCAAGATGAGGGTTGAGGGAGGTCCATTGGGCTTGCTGTGACAGCGGGAGGGTCAGTCACTGATGACCTTGGGGAGAGTGATTTCAGTGGCATGCCAAGGGCCATGGTAGCTGATTAGAGTGGCGTGGACTCAAAAGAATGGGAGTGAGGAGGTGGAGCTGGAGAGCTTGGACCGGAGTGAGGGATTTTGCTCCAAAGCGGGGAGAGTTAGGAGGAGAGAATGCGGGGCCTGGTACTGTTACGTGTGCCTGTTCTGTGCTGTGGGCAGAGTCTGGTGGAGAAGGGAAAACTGTTCTGGGAGGGGGTGGGTACATGGGGAATTGCTGGAGCAGTGACCTTGTTTGGGAACAGGGGATGGGACCCAGCGTTGAGTGAGACCCCAGCTTGGGCCGGTGTGCAGGCAGGAAAAGGGGACTCTTCAGTCCAGGTGGAGCCGCCTGTTAGGTTTGGGGATGGAAAGATGAGTCCTTTTCTTCCGATTGTGTTTCTTTTCTCAGGGAAAGGAGTCATCGGTGGAGAGAAAGCAGGTTGTTTGAGGTTTGAGGAGAAAGCGGAAAGTCTCACGTGCTCTTCTAGGAGAGTGAATTGAGGAGGGAAATGGTTGGGCTGTAGTAAGGACCCACTTGAGGTTTGTGGTCATAAATTTAAAGTGAGACAATCTGCGTGGTTGTATGTGTTCCTCCAGAGCGAGGTGTGCAAGCAGTCGACTTGGGATTTTGCCAGGGAGTGAAAGGCTAGAGAGAGCTGGAGAGTTGAAAGATTATGCCAGAGTGAGAGTGATCGCCATGGGCCTGGTCTTGGTCGGGGAAGGATGACAGTGAGAAAGGGGAGACAGGGTGGTGGGTGGGAGGTCGCACTTGGGCAAGAACTCAGGGCAGGGACTGAGAGTCTGGGCCCTGGATGCTGGAGGTTAGGATGCTGGAGGTGTGGTGGTGTCATTGATGAGGGCAAGGTCAAGGTGTGAGTGAGGGAGCAGATAGTTGGGCTGGTGGCAGGGAGGTGAATGGAAGGCCCCTGGAGGAAAAGGAGATTAAAGAACAGATTGGCCGGAGTCACAGGGACTGTTCTGAAGGCAGGGTAATGACGGAGTGAAGACAGGGAGCCTGGGCTGACGTCTTCAGCACGAGGTGTCTATGGAGGTGCCACCAGGATAGCTGGTGGCAGGGGCTGCCTGAGCTGGGTGTTGCAGTGTTGCTCCCAAGTTCAAAGAGGGCTGGATGAGAGATGCCCCGGAGCTGGCAGAGTAGCAAGGAGGAATTCCCACAGACCGAGCCAGCCCACCCCAGGCCCGCCTTGGCCCTGCATCAGTGTTTGCCATTGGACAGGTGGCTTCCTCATCTGAAAAGTGGGATTACTCATTGCGCTGGCCTCATCCATCCACTGCAAGGGTTAATTGGACAGAATACATGCAGCATGGTTAGGCCCAGGGCTTGGTTTATGGTACGTGCCAGGGATCGGTAACTGTTTTCTCCAAAACAGAACTGTCCTTAAATGAGGACAGTTTGTTCCCAGAGAGGGAGGGATCCGTCGATGTGCTCCCCCAAAGTGGGATTGTTGGAATGGGAATGCAGCCTCCCAAGGGCACTTTGAAGGTCATATGCGTTCAGGCCCATTGGTGAAGCATGGTTCTCTAGGCACAGAGTGTAGATAATGATACAAGCTGGATTAAGTTAATTCCTGAGCAGCGTGTGACTCGTGCAGACAAGAGTCAGGGAGCCCTTGGCTCTGAGGATGCTCTTGGCCTTGGCCTGAGCGTGGAGAGACTGGGGCCGCCAGGGTATCCTATTTGTAGAGTCCTTTATGCTTTATAAGCTCATTTGCTACGGCACCTCTGTGAAAGAGCCGTGGCAGGATGAACAGAAGAATGGGGCTCAGAACTTTTGAGCCAGAGTCAGCATCCCTTACCAGCTCAAGCCCTCCCCAGGAGCAGGTGTGAGTGGCCTCAGACCCAGGACATGGTTTTATGAATGGCCACAAGGCTGGTTTGCTGGTCAGGGATGAGGGGACATGTGTGCAGGCGGCCTGGATGGAGCCCCTGTGGCTGGTGTGGGGCTGCCACCAACATGCCCTGCCTGGTGGGAAGCTGCTTTGGGGCCCAGACCCTGGGGAGGAGAGGCCTGCCCTGGCTCCTCTGAGCTTTGTGACCAGTGCCCCTGTGGAAGCAGGTGGACTTTTCCTGTCAGCCTCACCATGGCCGACTGGGCAGGATCACGAAGGCGAGTCATTTTAGGAGCTCAGGTGGGAGCCGCCAGTCCCCAGGAGGGACACAGCTAGTGGCCTTTGGCTGGCTTCCCACAAGGCTGCATTGGGATGAGGGTTGTTCACAGGCAAAGAAGCACCGCCTGCTGTCTACCTGGCTCTGGAAACACCCGGAGCTGTGCCCAGGACGTGTCTCCATGTTGCTTCACCCCAGAAAAGGAGCACGGCTCCAGGACTGGGGTTGGAAACCTTGCATTTCAGTCTCCCGCTTCCTAGCTGCCTCACCTTTGGACAGAGAATTCTTTCTGGACCTCTGTGTTCCTTCTGAAAGAAGAGTGGGTGTTGGGGCCTCTCAAAGCCCCCTTACCTCCTCGCTTCTCCTGTTACCCTAGTCAGTCTTGATTGGTTTCATCCATAATTACAGCTACTCAGTTCTCTAGATCAGCAGTCCCCAACCTCTTTGACACCAGGGTCAAGGTGAGAGGTTGGTTTCAGGAGGATCAAGCCCATTACATGTGTTGTGGACTTTATTTCTGTTACTATTACATTAGCTCCACCTGAGATCATCAGCCATTAGATTCTGGAGGTTGGGGACCCCTGCTCTAGACCGCAAGCTCTTTGAGGATGGGGTGAAGTCGTACTCCCCACTGTATCCCAAGGACCTGGCAGATATAAGCTGCTCCACGAATGTTTGCTGAATGGATCACAGGCACATTACTTGTGGCCCTGGGTACTCCATCACTTGGGGGCTCAGCTGCTGGAGCAGAAGCAAATGGGGCCTGTTTTGCCTAATATTCCACGAAAGGAGATGTTTAACTTGAAACCACAGGCTGTGATTCTTTCTCTTACTCCAGGGGAAGCCTCTCTTGCAGAACCCAGCACATGGAGCACTCACAGAAAAGGCGGTACAACTAGGTGGTCAGGGACGAGGCTCTGTAGGCAGACAGACCTGGATTCAAATCCCAACTCTGCCAGACCAGCTGTTACCTTGAAAAACCCTCTCCCAGAATCTGAATCTGTTATCTCAGCTTGAAACAGGAATAGAAAAACCTGCCTTATGATGGTGGTGTGCTGATTAAAACAAGTAAGTGACATGCCTACTATGGAGACAATAGAAAAAGATAGCTTATTGTTGTTATGAGTGGTAAATATTTGTTGAAATAAAGAAATAAAGAATGAGAATCTTCTGGAACTTTTTGGAATCTGGCTACTCCTTGATTTTCTTTGGCTTGCTATGTGTAAAATGCAAGGGCTGAGGAATTTCTGCTTTGAGCAGCATAGAAAGATGGGTATTGGTGCAGACTTTGGAGTTGGGAAGGTGTCTTGGACCTGTGACCAAAGCTTCTCTCTTGAACCTCATCTGTGTACTGAGAATAATAGCACGTGTATCATTGGTTTGTTCTAAGGATCAGTTGAGATACTATGTGTACAGAATGCTTAGAGCCTAGCAGATTGGTAAGTATTATATTAATTTTTGTCATTGTTTTATTTTATATTCTGAAGAGCTTCCCTGGTGGCTCAGACAGTGTAAAGAATCTGCCTGCAATGCAGTAGACCTGGGTCCGATCCCTGGGATGGGAAGATCCCTTGGAGAAGGAAATGGCAACCCACTGCAATATTCTTGCCTGGAAAATCCCATGAACAGAGGAACCTGGCAGGCTGCAGTCCGTGGGGTTGCAAAGAGTTGGACATGACTGAGTGACTATCACTTTCTTTCCTTCTTTTTCTACTTTTTTTTTTTATTTTCTGAAGATGCTTAGAAATACCTCCAATATTATTTTTAAAAAGTCTCCTGTATTTATTTAGTGTTTGCTTTACTGTTTTGCTATTTAATCCTGGCATTTATTTTTACGTATTTTTCCAGGTGTCCCACTCTTATCTATTTCTAAATTTTATTTATTTGTTTTTGCCACATCTGATTTTATTTAATAAAACTTGACAGAGTTGAGACCCCCTTCTCCAGGGTCAGTCCACTCCCTGCAGAGGTACCAGGAATCTACAATTTGGTGTTTATAATTCCCAGACATGTTTATAATAATGCCGTATAAGGATGAAACCACAACTATCCCAAGGGGTCTTGCAACTTACATTTTTCTTTTTAAAAACTTATTTTGTCATAATTTCAGGCTTATAGAAAAGTTTACAACTAGTGCAAAGAATTTCTCTATCACTTTCACTCCAGTTCCCCCAAAAGTAACATTCCTGTGTTTGGCTTCCCGCCCCCTCACTCTGCCCCCCTCCCCCAGCTCTCTGTTTAATCCTTTGTCTAAACCATTTGAGTCACAGTTGCAGGCCTGATATCCCTTTACCCTTAAATACTTCAGGATGTATTTCTTAAAAACAAGGATATTTGCTTATAATATCACACTTCAGTGATCAAAATCAGGAAATTAACACTGGTGGAATACTATTAGCAAGTCTGCAAACTTTATTCCTGTTTAACCATCTGTTTCAGTAATGTCCTCTGTAGCAGTTGTCCCCAACCTTTTTGGCACCAGAAACTGGTTTCCTGGAAGACAGTTTTTCCACAGATCGGAGCGGGTGGCAAATGGTTTCAGGATGATTCTCATAGAGCAGGAAACAAATCTCGTGCATATGCAGTTCACAGCAGTGTACAAGCTCCTGTGAAAATCTAATGCTGCCCCGATCTGACAGGAGGCGGAGCTCAGGCGGTAATAAAAGCATTGGGGAGCAACTGTAAATACAGATGAAACTTTGCTGGCTCACTCACTGCTCACCTCCTGCTCTGCAGCTGGGTTCCTAACACGGTACTGGTCCTTGGCCCAGGGCTTGGGCACCCCTGCTCTGTAGGAAAAGAAAACCTCAGGTCACAAGCTAAATTTTCCATTGTCCTGTCTTTTTTGTCTTTTTACATCTGGATTGTTTCTTCTGTCTTGCTTTTGTCCTTCCTGAGCTTGAACTTTTTTTTTTTTTGGTTATTTTGTAGACTATCCCTCCATTTGGGTATGTCTGATGTTTCCTTGTTCTGAGATTCAGGCCAAGCAATTTTTGCAGGAATACCTGGACGTAAAGGTGTAACCTTTTCAGTACTAGTATCAGAAAGCATCATTATTGTTAGTGAATAGTCTGTCCTTCTCCTACTGATCTGAAATGACATGTTCACAACTGTCTAAATTCTCACATGTACATAAGTCTGCCTCTGGACTTGTTATTCTCCTAAACTGATCAGTTTATCTAATTCTGTGCAATTTTTTCCCCAGCTGTTTTATAATAATTGTTCTTGTTCAGTCACTCAGTCATGTCCGACTCTTTGTGATCCCATGGACTGCAGCACGCCAGGCTTTCCTGTCCTTCGCCATCTCCCAGAGTTTGCTCAGACTCATGCCCATTGAGTCGATGATTCCATCCAACCATCTCGTCCTCTGCTGTCCCCTTTTCCTCTTGCCCTCAGTCTTTCCAGCATCAGGGTCTTTTCCAGTGAGTTGCTCTTTGCATCAAGTGGCCAAACTATTCTAGCTTCAGTTTCTGCATCTGTACTTCCAGTGAGTATTCAGGGTTTATTTCCTTTAGGATTGACTGGTTTGATCTCTTTGCTGTCCAAAGGACTCTCAAGAGTCTTCTCCAACAACACAATTCAAAAGTATCAATTCTTTGCTGCTAACCAGATGGTCAACATCGAAATCAGATTGATTATATTCTTTGCAGCCAAAGATGGAGAAGCTCTATACAGTCAGCAAAAACAAGACCGGGAGCAGACTGTGGCTCAGATCATGAACTCCTTATTGCCAAATTCAGACTTAAATTGAAGAAAGTAGGGAAAACCACTAGACCATTCAGGTATGACCTAACTCAAATCCCTTATGATTATACAGTGGAAGTGACAAATAGATTTAAGGGACTAGATCTGATAGACAGAGTGCCTGATGAACTATGGACAGAGGTTCGTGACACTGTACAGGAGACAGGGATCAAGACCATTACCATGGAAAAGAAATGCAAAAAAGCGAAATGGCTGTCTGAGGAGGCCTTACAAATAGCTGTGAAAAGAAGAGAAGTGAAAAGCAAAGGAGAAAAGGAAAGATATTCCCATCTGAATGCAGAGTTCCAAAGAATAGCAAGGAGAGATAAGAAAGCCTTCTTCAGCGATCAGTGCAAACAAATGAGGAAAACAACAGATTGGGAAAGACTAGAGATCTCTTCAAGAAAATTAGAGCTACCAAGGGAACATTTCATGCAAAGATGGGCTTGATAAAGGACAGAAATGATATGGACCTAACAGAAGCAGAAGATATTAAGAAGAGGTGGCAAGAAGACACAGAAGAACTGTACAAAAAAGATCTTCACGACTCAGATAATCACGATGGTGTGATCACTCACCTAGAGCCAGACATCCTGGAATGTGAAGTCAAGTGGGCCTTGGAAAGCATCACTATGAACAAAGCTAGTAGAGGTGATGGAATTCCATTTGAGCTATTTCACATCCTCAAAGATGATGCTGTGAAAGTGCTGTACTCGATATGCCGGCAAATCTGGAAAACTCAGCAGTGGCCACAGGACTGGAAAAGGTCAGTTTTCATTCCAATCCCAAAGAAAGGCAATGCCAAAGAATGCTCAAACTACTGCACAATTGCACTCATCTCACATGCTAGCAAAGTAATGCTCAAAATTCTCCAAGCCAGGCTTCAGCAATATGTGAACCGTGAAATTCCAGATGTTCAAGTTGGTTTTAGAAAAGGCAGAAGAACCAGAGATCAAATTGCCAATATCCGCTGGATCATCGAAACAGCAAGAGAGTTCCATAAAAACATCTATTTCTGCTTTATTGACTATGCCAAAGCCTTTGACTGTGTGGATCACAATAAACTGTGGAAAATTCTGAAAGAGATGGGAATACCAGACCATCTGACCTGTCTCTTGAGAAACCTGTATGCAGGTCAGGAAGCAACAGTTAGAACTGGACATGGAACAACAGACTGGTTCCAAATAGGAAAAGCAGTACGTCAAGGCTGTATATTGTCACCCTGCTTATTTAACTTATATGCAGAGTACATCATGAGAAACGCTGGGCTGGAAGAAACACAAGCTGGAATCAAGATTGCCGGGAGAAATATCAATAACCTCCGATATGCAGATGACACCACCCTTATGGCAGAAAGTGAAGAAGAACTAAAGAGCCTCTTGATGAAGGTGAAAGAGGAGAGTGCAAAAGTTGGCTTAAAGCTCAACATTCAGAAAACTAAGATCATGGCATCTGGTCCCATCACTTCATGGGAAATAGATGGGGAAACAGTGGAAACAGTGTCAGACTTTATTTTTTGGGGCTCCAAAATCACTGCAGATAGTGGTTGCAGCCATGAAATTAAAAGACGCTTACTCCTTGGAAGGAAGGTTATGACCAACCTGGATAGCATATTTAAAAGCAGAGACATTACTTTGCCATCAAAATTCTGTCTAGTCAAGGCTATGGTTTTTCCAGTGGTCATGTATGGATGTGCAAGTTGGACGATGAAGAAAGGTGAGCGCCGCAGAATTGATGCTTTTGAAGTGTGGTGTTGGAGAAGACTCTTGAGAGTCCCTTGGACTGCAAGGAGATCCAACCAGTCCATCCTAAAGGAGATCAGTCCTGGGTGTTCACTGGAAGGACTGATGTTGAAGCTGAAACTCCAATGCTTTGGCCACCTGATGTGAAGAGTTGACTCATTGGAAAAGACCCTAATGCTGGGAAGGATTGGGGGCAGGAGGAGAAGGGGACGACAGAGGATGAGATGGTTGGATGGCATCACCAACTCGATGGACATGGGTTTGGGTAAACTCCAGGAGTTGGTGATGGACAGGGAGGCCTGGCATGCTGCGATTCATGGGGTCGCAAAGAGTCGGAGACGACTGAGCAACTGAACTGAACTGAAGCCTTCTTTATGGGCCAACACTCACATCCATACATGGTTGTTGGGAAAAACCATAGCTTTGTCTATACAGACCTTTGTTGTCAAAGTGATGTCTCTGCTTTTTAATATGCTGTCTAAGTTTGTCATAGCTTTTCTTCCAAGGAGCAGGCATCTTTTAATTTCATGGCTGCAGTCACTATCCACAGTGATTTTGGAGCCTAAGACGACAAAGCCTGTTACTATACAATCCTTCAAACTGTACTAGGTTTGCTTCTTGGTGTTTTATAACTTAAGTTACTCATGGGAAGGGGATTCTTCCTCCCATTAAATTTTCTAATTGATTATTGTTGATGTTGGCAAACCACTGACTTCTGAATATTTTTCCTGGATCTGGCTGGTTTGCTGAATTCTCTTTTATTATAATCTTTTTCAGTTGATTCTCTTGGAATATTTTTTAAGTGTAGACAGTTGTATCTGCAAATCATGGCAGGTTTGTCTCTTCTTTTACACTTTTATTTTCTTTTCTCCAGTCTTTTTACATTGGCTGAGATCTCCAGAATAGTTTTGAATAATATGATAGTGATATTGGGCATTCTTGGTTATTCCTGACTTTAACTGAAGTAGCTCTGGCGTTATATTAAGTGTTGGAGGGAGGTTTTGGAGAGATACCCTTCATGTGGATGTTTTAAAAAATTCCTAGTGAATTATGTTGATCTTTAAAAAAAAACCAAGAATGAAACTCAAAATCCAGAAGACATAGGTTGATGCTTATTTTTAGAGTTGTATTACTTTTGTGATTTAGTGCCATGTCTTATTTGCTATGGCTTCTCTGGTGGCTCACTGGGTAAAGAATCCACCTGCCAATGCAGGAGACACATATTTGATCCCTGATCTGAAAGATCCCCTGGAGAAGGAAATGGTAACCCACACTCCAGTATTCTTGCCAGGAAATCGGCATGGACAGAGGAGCCTGGTGGGCTACAGTCTATGGGGTCAAAAGGAGTCAGACATGACTCAGAGACTGAACAACAGCAACTTATTTGCTAACAGTTATGTAGGATTTTGGGGTCTGAATTTATTTAAGATTTATCTATAATTTTATCTTTTAAATGATCGTTGTTTTAATTGGAGAAGTAGTTTGGCTTTGTAGGAAGAACTGGGATGTTGCTCTCCCCCCAACAATTTAGAAAATATAAATATAATCTGTTTATTGAGGATTTGGTAGAATTTGCCAGTAAAATTATTTGAACATTCCCAATAATTTTATAATTCAAATTTCTTCATCTAATTGTTGGTCTACTCAGGTTTTCTATTTAGAAACAGATCTATCTTGTATGCATTTAAAATGTATGTTAATAAAAAGTCTTTCTTCCTCTTTCTCTCTTTCTATCCATACTTTTGGTTCTGAGTTACCGCCTCCTTCTCATTTCTTAGTGTTTTAAATTTATCTTTTTATTTTCTTGGCCAGACATATTGAGGGAACAGGCAGGGTTAGCTATTTTATTCATAATTTCAAAGAACTTGCCCTTGCTTTTGTTGTCAAGTCTTTTGTTTTCTGTTTCTTTAACTTCTGATTATTTTTCTTCATTTTTGACTTTTGGTCTATTTCCATTTGTCGTTTATTCATTTATTTTATGAGTGACAGTTCAGAAGTATCCCATGGGTTTTGCTGTATAGTACTCGCATTGTTCATTTTTAAAAAGGCTGCAGTTTAATTTCTCTTTAAAAAATATTCCTCTAAATAACCTTTGGATTACATTTCCAAGTGGTTAAATTTTTTGTGGCTCTCTTTTTGTTTAATTTTTAGTTTTATTGCTTTGTGGTCAGAGAATATGGCCTGTGTAATTTCTGACTTTAAAAAAAATTATTGAGGTTTTCTTTGTGGCCCATCACATGATCAGTGTGTAATTGTTCCATGGATTTTTGAAAAGATGTGCATTGTTTTATAAACACATACAAAAATATATTAAACTGTTTGTGTTTTTCAAGTCCTTTATTGCCCACCCCCATTTTTTATTTATTTTATTTTTTTATTTTTTATTTATTTTCTACCCCCGTTTTTTAAATCCTCATAATCTGTCCATTTCTAGGAAGTATGCCACTGTCTCTTTTTATAACTAAGGTTTTTTACATTTCTCCTTGTATTTTCAACAATTTTTGCTCTGTGTACGTAATGAATATAGTAATAGTTTTTTAGTGGTTAAATTTAGTATCAATTGAAAAATTATTTTTGCCCTTTGTGATTCTTACTTTTTACCTTGAAGTCTGTTGCCATTTCTGCATTTTATTGACATATGCCTGGTGTCATTTTGTCAATTCCTTGTTCTTTTTTAAAAAAAATTGTTTTAAAGTAATTTAAGACTTCATGAAGAGTTGCAGCAGGAATGCTCATAGTCCGCATGTACCCTTCACCCAGCTTTCCTCATTATCATCTCATGCCATCATAATCCTTTCTATTTTAGCCTTTCTGGGTCTTTTTGTTTTAGCTTCTGTCCTGCCCTACATCCCCCCATCTGTGATACATTGTTTATTCAATTGGGGAATTTATGTGTAGATGCAGAGTGTGTTAATAGCTCAGTTATGTCCGACTCCTTCGGCGTTCTTTGTACTATAGCCTGCCAGGCTCCTCAGTCCATGGGATTCTCCAGGCCAGAATACTGGAGTGGGTAGCCATTCCCTTCTTCCAGGGATCTTCCCGACCCAGGGATGAAACTGATCTCCTGCATTGCAGGCAGATTCTTGACCATCTGAGCCATCCATATTTATTGTGTTTGCTTGTTTTAAGTTTCAACTTCCTTCTGCTACTTTAATTTGTTTTTGGTTTTCCATGATGTTCTTCTCCTGCTTAGTGCTGGATTGCCAAAGTTTTCTTTAGTCTCCGTTTTTCTTACTTCCATTTTTTATCCTTTCTACCCTTTTCGCTTGAATCCCACCCCCCACCTCCATTCTTCCTCATTTGGAAGTCATAATCTTATTTCTCATTTTTTTCACTTAGGCTAAGATTTTTAGCAAACATATGTAAACTTGGGCAAGAATAAATTATTATCTCTACCCTCAAAGATTCCCCGCCTACACACAAATATTTGACCTTTAAATGTACCATGCTTTCCTTATCCTCTCTCTATAATCGGTTCTTGGTTAATATGATATGGAATTTTATTTCCAGCTTAAAAAAATTCTGCATTGTGGTTTTGGAAATTATGTAAGAGCTGCCTTGGGCTTCACAGCTGCATATTCAGTCACTCTTTGTAGACCTAACTCTATTTTGTTGAGTTTCTCTTCTTTCTAAAGTTTTGTTTGATGTCTTCTTTCTTATACTTAATTTCCTTTATGTTTTTCAGAAAAGGTGCTGGGATGGCTCCAGAATCTCTGTCTATCTGAGAAGTCAGATATATATATATTTTTCCCTCTACTTGAGTGATGAGTTGGTTTGCAGTTGAGTTCTAGGTTTAACGCCCTTTTGCTTAGAGCTTTGTCACCCTTGCTCTTCTGCCGTTGAGAAGTCTGATGCTAGAGTGAGTCCTGTTTCTCTGTAGGTTTTTTTCCCCTCTATGGAAGCATTTAAGGATTTCTCTTTGTTCTTGGAGTTAGGAAATTTCATCAGGGTGTATCTTGAGAGTCTTGTTTCATTCCTCATCTTCAGCACTTGGCTTTTGTGCTCCCAAAACTCCAGGCTTTATTTCTGTTTTGTTCTTCGCTCTGGAGAAATGAGTGAGTATTGAGCCTGTAGTGAATCTCCAGAGTAGAGAGACAGTGAAGCCCTGTTAATCAGATGACTTGGAAATCCACGCAGCTGGACAGCTGGTCGACCCTCCAAAAACCACCCATTTCTCATCTGTAGAAGGCAGTGAGAACAGCTCTTGTCAATAGGGTGGCTGGGAGATGAAACAGGACCCAGAAAAACACTGGGGAGTGCCTGCACGGAGGAAGTAGGCAGTGGTGGCAGCTGCTGTCTCTATAATCCCCTGAAGGCAGCAGAGATGGAGGAACGAATGGGCTTTTGAACTGGACTTTGAAGAATGGACAAGATGGGAACCTTCTCTGAGCCTCAATCTCTCTACTCAAGATGATGGAGCTTGATAAGTTTATAGGTAATTATTATTCTTTTTTTTTTTTTTAATTTCACACAGAGGGGTATGACTTGAATCACTTTGGAATCGTAAGTCTCTTCTCTTCTTTCTCCTCTCTCCTTTCTCTCTTGTTCTTTCCTTTTAGTGATTTTATTGGGTTGGCCAAAAAGTTTATTCTGTTTTTTCCATAAGACTATAGAATTGTATAGAACTGAACGAACTTTTTGGCCAACCCAATATTTGGTCTTTCTGGTTGCATGCATGCTAAGTCGCTTCTGTCATGTCTGATTCTTTGCGACCCTGTGGACTGTAGCCCACCAGGCTCCTCTGTCCAGGGATTCTCCAGGCAAGAATACTGGAGTGGGTTGCCAGCCAATTTTCCCTACCCAGGGATCAACCTCTTGCATTGGCAAGCAGGTTCTTGACCACTAGCGCCACCTGGATCCAGGGGTTCGAAGAACCTTTAATTTGCTGAAGAGAAAGGACTTCAGACTTGCCTACCAGAGCCTTTTTAATGGACTAAAGGAAAAGTTGGACGTCTTTGCGCATGATCTCCATCTGACATGCCCTCTGGTGTCTCCTCTTTAATTGTTGCCACTCTCTCCTGGACTACAGACTGTCCAGCACATCCCCAGGGCTTGCATACAGTAAGTGCTCTGGAAAAGCTTATGGAGCATATGGTGAATCAGTGCTCCATTTTTCCTGCTTGGAGACATGATTCCTTCTCACTTCACTGGGCAGGTGCCCTTGCTTTTGCTGTTTTATAAAAGATTTTATTTGTGATCGCATGACAGACAGTTCTTTCAGAAAACGAGAAGAACTGGTTTGGACCATTGTGAAACTCCATTTTAATAGCAAGAAGACAGAGCTCTGGCAACTTCAAAAAGGGCAATCAAGAAATTCTTGTTTGCTCAACAGAAGGAGCTATTTAGAGTGGTTACATGGGTTCAGAGTCGCTCCAAACTCCATATGATTCCAACTTCTAATGGCTTTTTCGGCCTCTGAGGTAATTGGTGAAAGTTTATTTACAGGATTGTTCTAGGTTGGTTTCACCAAGTTGCCGACCGTCCCAGACACATCTGGAAACGTCACAGGAGAAATTCGGCTGGGGAGGAGACATGGCTAGGGTATGATTTCCAACGTGTTTTCTCTGCTCTTGGCATGGTTCACAAAGCAAACATTTTTGAGCGTCTCTTCTGCCTGGCACTGATGAGACAGGAGACGGAAGGAGGATGGGACTGAATTAGTGCCGTAGAGTGCGGACAGTGTAAACCCCGCACCCAACTGACTCAGGAGAGCTGGAGAGGTGAGGGCAGTGTTGGATACAGAGGGGCTCGCCGTGGATGAGAGAGGGAAGGGCCTTCTGGACAGTGGTCCTTGCATGAACAGAGCATCCCCAGCGAGTGCAGTGAGAGGTAAAGCGTGTCTGCAGGGCACAGCCTCGCGTGTTCCGTCTAAGGGGAGCCGTTGCCACTTAGCTAGACCTGCCTGTGGCCACGTCAGAACACAGGCCCAGGGTGGCCAGAGCTTCGGATTTTTTTTTTTTTAAAGAGAAGCTCTAGATCTAGAATTTTATGTAACATTTCCTAAATTTCTAATTATGGAAACTCATTGAAAAATTTTAAAATAATGTAAAAACTCCCCAAACCCATTCCAGGCCACTAGCTGGTGAAACCTGTTGTGGGAGGTTGAGAGAAACAAGGATGAAGAGGGACTCAGCCCGCCATGACCTGTGTCCTGTCTGTTGCCAATGTCAGGAAAGAGAGCTTGGCCTTGAATTTTGAAATGGAGGCCAGGTAACTCTGGAGAAACCTGACCTTCCCCGACCTTATTTACTCTGACTCAGGGAATGTGAGTCAGAAGTTTTGGGCTTTTAGGTTTTCTCTTTATTACTAACCGCCTCCTTTTTTTTTTTCCTTTGCTAAAACTGCATGGGGAATGTGATGGTGACAGATGGAGCTGGTTTGCCTCTTAGAACTTCTACTCCCCTCGCCGCCTGTTCCCGCTCTGCATGGTTCTGGTTGCATGGGGAATTCCTCCCCTTCCCACCCTTTCGTTCTGTTTTGTGGGATAATGGAGAGAGGGCCGGATAAATACACTCCTGAGCCTAAACTAGCCACAGTAGCCACGTACGCTCATCTTCCCTCTGAAGTAGATGGATAAAGATTTTGTTTAAAATTCTTGTTCTTAAATTCATAACACAGATGTGTCCAGTCAAAATATAATGTAAGCCACATACGTAATTTAAATTTTGTAGTATCCACAATAGAGGAGAAAATGACAGTTGAAATTAATGTTAGTAATATAATTTATTTAGCCCTGTACCTCCAAAATGTTATCGCTTCAACATGTAACCAATCTAAAAATTCTTTTAAGCTACTATATTATTATATTATATACTGTATTATTATATTTTTAATTTTGTACAAAGTGCTTGAAATCTATATTTTCCACATATAGCCAGTCTCACTTTGGATTCATTACAATGTTTCAAATGCAAAGTCACATGTGGCTAGTGGCCATCATGTTGGACAAGTGTGGCTGTAACGGGTGCACGTGAGAAGGTGATACTCCGCAGACACAAAGGAATATCCAGACCAAGGACCTCCCCGGCGGTCCAGTGGTTAAGACTTCTCCTTGCAATGCCAGGGGCGCAGGTTCAATCCCTGGTGGGAAGGGCTAAGATCCCACATGCCTCCTGACCAAAAAACCGAAACCTAATACAGAAGCAATATTGTAACAAATTAAATAGAGACTTTAAAAATGGCCCCCCAAAAGTCTTGAAAAAAATATACAAGCCAGCTGTGAACCAACTTCCTCAGTGATCCAGTGGTTAAGAATCTGCCTGCCAATGCAGGGGACATGGGTTCAATCCCTGGTCTGGGAAGATTTCAAATGCCTTGGGGCAGCTAAGCCTGGGGGCCACAGCTACTGAAGCCCACGCTTTAGAGCCCGAGAACCACAACTAGAGAAAGCCCGCCTGCAGCGTCGAAGACCCAGCATAGCCATAAATAAAGAAATAATATTTTAAACAAAAGGGCACATATACTGATGCTTTTCCCCTGCTTGGGTAGCTCTCCCTTCCCCTCAGAATGGAATTCTATGGGCTCTGTCCTCCCTTCAGCTCCGTCTCTCACTGTCCCTCCCTCCACCTTACCAGACGGGCCTTCTCTTCTTCTTCAGCATGCCCGGCGCCTTCCAGCCTCTGAGCCCTCAAACAGGCTGTTCCTGTTACCTGAATTGTGCCTCCCCAATTTCCACCCCCTCCTTGACCTTGCTGCATCTAACCAGTTTTCAGGTTAAATGTCCATTTTTTGGGAGGTCTTTCTTCCTTGATCCTCCCGCCCCAAACTCCAGGCTACATTATGTTTCCCTGTTTAATGCTGTCAGGAGGGGAGACGTCTCTTTCTTCTCTGCACCCAGCACAATCATAATTATCCAGTTATCAGTGAGATAATCATTGAACATCCTTGTACCCTGTTAGGTCGTGTGCCCCAAGAATGCAAGGACCATGAGTGCTTTGTTTGCTTGTTTTATGCACAGCAGCTCCTGTGGTGGCTGCAGAAAATAGATTATTAGAAAATATGAATGATGCAAGGCTGAGATTCAGTCTTGTAGAGGAACCAGGGACCACGGACCCCAGAGGGCACAGACCCACAACAGTGAAGCAGTGGGCGGGGGGCGGGGGGGTGCGTCCACCCCTGTGGTAGTGCTGATCTGCTTTCTCACCGGCAGAACCCACCACTCCCTGTCCCCCTCTTGACTGGCTTTCAGTTGCCTGTAAATTATATTTTTGGTGGCTGTTAATAAAAATATAGGGCTGGGGGAAAAAAAAGACTTCTCCTAATAGAATTTTATTAAATGGCACTAGTTTAAAAATGTCTCGTAAAAAGTTAATTAATTTGGGATTTGGGGATGAAAGGCGTGATATAAATGTCAGTTATTATTATTACAATTTCAGCCTCACGCTTATGCTCTTGATCCAGCCCCTGATCTGGAGTTTCTCCTACACCCGGGGACTGGCAGCTCTGCTGAAATGCCAGAGGCAAATTTGAGCTTTGGGGCTCCATCAGGGACAGAGGGACTTAGCCAAGTGAGGTCGTCCTGCCTTTTCATAGAGGATAATGCCAGGCCTTGAGAGCTGGCGCCACCAAGTCAGGGCTGGGAGCGCTTCAGAGTGGAGTGGTCTTGGTGCTCCAGGGAGCTCTAGGCCATAGAAGCAGCCAGGAGCATCAAGGTCACGTGCTTAAGCTCGAGCCTGGTCACAGAATCCTGTTGAGCTGTCAGACCTCGGAGAAATTAGAGCCCACTCTCACTTTACAGAAGGGGAAACTGAGTTTGAGGAGGGGTGGAGGCTTACCTAACCCATGGTCACACAGCAGGTTAATTAAATTTGTAGAGAAAAAGGCAGTGAAAGCAATTAGTGAAGTGGGGAAAACCTTCCAAAAAAAAAAGAATTCAGGCAATTTATAGGTGATGGGTCTAGAAACTGTTTGCCAAGGAAACAAGGAGTCCTGGGACTTCCTCTGAGTTCAGAGAGACAGACAGCCTCTCGCTCCTTCAAGACACACACCCTCCCCCATCATTCCCCTGACTGCAGACACAGTACCTAGAGGGAAGAGCTCCAGACCTGACCCCGTGTGTAATTACTTCCGCGAGGTGGGGGGCAAGCTGGGATGTTAATCACCATCACAGACCCTTACATTTCTCTACTGATTGTGGGCCAAGCAGTGAGGATCTGTATGCTTCTGTCTCCTCTTCTCTGCAGCAGGGTGGGAAAACACCCCTTGCAGGGGTGTGATGGGGAGCAGGTGGGTGGCAGAGTGTGTATAAGTGGCAGCTTGCAAGCTGGGGGTCTCATGCTCTTAGACTCATTTGTGCTTACAGAGCTGAAGGGGAGATAACGGGTGGCTGGTTGGTTATCCAAGGGAACCTTCCTAGATGTCTGTCCCTGAGACAGGATTCCCAGCCAGGGTGGTCCTTCTCATTTCCAGTGATGGACTTCACCCGATTCTTCCAGCAGCCTATTCTTTCTGTTTTGCATGGCTCTGGAAGGGCCTGCCTTCTCCTGTCCGTGATTCTCTAATCCTTGTTCTGTTTTCAGGAATAATCTCTTCTGTCCCTTTCCAAGTGGACCCACTGTTTTTACACGCCACCCTTCACTCAAACCGTGTAGATCGAGTGTCTGATTAAGAGGAGGGGCTCAGAGAAGGTTTGTAGAATGAAGGAGAGAAGCAAGCTCATGCCCATCTGGATCTCTTGACAGTCTGTCCTGGGGCTTTTTAATGAATTGTTATCCATCAGTGGGTTGGGATCTTCCAGGGTATTTGGGAATCCATTAGAGCTGGATTTGAACCTGGGCTCATTCATGTAAACAAGATACTTAAATCTTAGTAGTTCTGTTTCCTCATCTGGCCAGTTGAGGTGTAGAATGCCTACCCTGCAACATTACTCTTAGGATTAAAAGAGGTGATGTGTGTCAAGTACTTAGTACATGTACAGTGAACACTCTGGTACCAGGGATTACCCTATACTCACAGTGCATATATCAGAGTTGGGCCATGAGAAAGGCTGAGCGCTGAAGAATTGATGCTTTCGGATTGTGGTGCTGGAGAAGACTCCTGAAAGTCCCTTGGACAGCAAGGAGATCCAACCAGTCAGTCCTAAAGGAAATCAACCCTGAATAGTCACTGGAAGGACTTGATACTGAAGCTGAAGCGCCAATACATGGGCCACCTGATGAGAAGAGCTGATTCATTGGGAAAGACCCAAATGCTGGGAAAGATTGAGGGCAAGAGGAGAAGGAGGCGACAGAGGCTGAGATGGTTGGATGGCATCACGAACTCAATGGACATGAGTTTGAGCTAACTCCAGGCGATGGTGAAGGACAGGGAAGCCTGGTGTGCTGTATGTAGTCCATGGGGTCGCAAAGAGTTGGGCACGACTTAACAATTGAACAACACGACACTGATGCAGTTTCCAGGAGACAGCATCCTGGCCCTCCTCCATAGCACGTTCCTTAGGTGTCCATTAAGTCCCGCACAGGACTGGACATATAGACTTCTAGAACCTTCCAGTTCCCATGGCCACGTGCTTCCTCTGATTATTAAGTGATTGTTCAATGGAACTGAACTGAATGAAGAGTTTTGGCCTGTGTTACAAAGCTCGGGATCACATTTCTGGTTTGGGACCAGGCCTGCCACTCTCCCTAGCTGCTCTCTGCAGCTGGAACCAGCCCTGATGTGGGCGCTTTTGAGCAGGTACAAGGTCTTCTAGCCTTTTGTCAAGTGAAAACAGCCAACAGTTGTCTCCACTTGAAAAATAAGTGCCATGGCTCTGTTTTTGTTTTAGAAGTAAAACTTCTACTCCTCCTCCTGCCCCATCCTCTTCCGCCCCCCGCCCCCAAAAATAACTGCTCAGCTGCCTCAGACATTTAAAAGGCCTTTAAATTGGAAACCCTGTAGCAACGTGGGGGTAAGGGGTGAGTCCAGAGTATCCCCTTGGCCACCATCTTGTTGCCCTTAGCAAAGAGCATCCAGTCAGCCATTTGTCCTCCCATTGGTTGTTGGCAGAGCCAGGCAGGTTGCATGGAAGGAGATGCTGTGGCTCTCGCCAGGCAGAGCAGTCTTCCCTGCCTCTCATCTTTATTGGATTTCAGTGAATCTGTCTGCCCTGGGTCATATGTGCAGTGCAGCTCCATAAACGGTGCGGTGGAATTTTTGCTCCCTTTGTTTGGAGGACCTCAAACGCACTCTAGCCCCATTGTCAACCCGAATGTGGAAAATGCAGAAAATTCAGCAGAACTCACTTCTCTCAGGCATCCCTGAAGTTTAGAATGTGGCCGTTCTTGTCTTGTAGGCACAAGCTA
The DNA here is from genome assembly GCF_054371585.1 of Giraffa tippelskirchi. Classification (NCBI taxonomy): domain Eukaryota; kingdom Metazoa; phylum Chordata; class Mammalia; order Artiodactyla; family Giraffidae; genus Giraffa; species Giraffa tippelskirchi. The sequence goes on from NC_137275.1 coordinate 217,478,693, forward strand.
GTCAGGAGGTGGGGCGGAGGAGGAAGGCAGACCGTGGAGTGGCAAGCAGTCTTTGCCTGCCGACCCAAAGCCTCACACTTTTCTGTGGAATGTTTCAGGGCTCTAAAGAGATTTGCCCTCCTGGACCTCACAGCTTTGCAGTCGTCAGACTCAGAGGAGGATCTGAGAAGGTGTGTGGCCTTGGGAATTGGAGGGTTCTGGAAAGAATCTAAGCCCTCTCTATGTTCAATAACCTGCTGGTTCGATCCCTGGGTTGGGAGGATCCCCTGGAGAAGGAACTGGCAACCCATTCCAGTATTCTTGCCTGGGAAATCCCCTGGACAGAGGAGCATGGTGGGCTACAATCCATGGGGTCGCAAAAGAGTCGGACACAACTTAGCGACTAAGCAACAACGACAAGAAGCCCTCTCCTCTGAATCTGAAGCTGAGATGTTTACAGACAGAAACTTACTTGATTAAAAGGACATGTGTCATTTCATCAGCTGTGGTTGATGCTTCAGTAGGTTGATCCACCTACTTTTGAGTGCCTACTCTGTGCCAGGCATTGTGCTGGGAGCCAGCTGTGCTGAGGTGAACAGATGGGAACCCCTGGCATCATGGCAATACCAGGTGTAACGATTCAGAAGGCAATGCCCTCCGCGGATGAGATGTGTATACAGGCTCAGATGCGTATGGTGGCGTTATCGCTACACTTATGGCTTGGGTTGGAAAGTGTGCTACCTTCCTGGATTTCCTCTCTGTGGTCTGGAGATAGGAGTGGTTTTGGTGTGTGTGCCCAGGCTTTCCTGGTGGCTCTGACATTAAAGAATCTGCCTACAATGCAGGGGACCCAGGTTTGATCCCTAGGTTGGGAAGATCCCCTGGAGAAGGAAATGGGAAATGGCAACCCACTCTAGTATTCTTGCCTGGTAAAGAATCTGCCTACAATGCAGGGGACCCAGGTTTGATCCCTAGGTTGGGAAGATCCCCTGGAGAAGGAAATGGGAAATGGCAACCCACTCTAGTATTCTTGCCTGGAGAATCCCATGGACAGAGGAGCCTGGCAGCCTACAGTCCATGGGGTCTTCTGTCCATGGGGTTGCGCAGAGACAGACACGACTGAGCAGCTAACACTTCCACTTTCTTTTCAGTGGTGTGCGACTGTAGCACACCAGGCTCCTCTGTCCATGGAATTTTCCAGGCAAGAATACCTGAGTGGGTTGCCGTTTTCTACTCCAGGGGGTCTTCCTGACCCAGGAATCGAATCCACATCTCCTGTGTCTCCTGCAGTGGCAGGTGGATTCTTTACCACTGTGCCACCTGGGAAGCCTGTGGTGTGGTTTGTACAGTCCCTCAAAGGCATTTGGTTCTTCCTCCGGGTTGATTCCTCTGCCTTCTCACCACAAGGTCATCGAACTTGAACGCCTCTGTTGTCAGGATGCTCACTACCTCTCAGCTGTCCTCTTTGCCTGGAGGAGAAAGTGCCTCTTCATCCTGAGCTCAGAGCTGCCTGCCTCTGACTTCGGTCCCCACGGCCACAGAACCGTGTGCTCTCTCTGCTCAGCACCAGCCTCCCATAGTGGAGGCAGGTCTCTGGCCCCGTACAGCCCTGCTCAACCAGCTGCCACCACACTGGCTTCCACGGGGGAAAGCACTGCCCGCCAATGTGTAAATGTGTCACTGCCAATAATAGTGCACCGGCTCCAAATCCGAGGGCCTTTCTAGGATCGTTTCCTGATTAATTAGGTCAGCGTCTCCAAAATCAATTTCCAGTGAAGTCGTGCCGCCCGGTAGCGCCGTTCCCTGCCCAGCCGGGCGAGTGAGTTGGCGCGGGAGGCAATTCCCCGGTCTCTGGTGCAGTTCAGGCCTCGTCTCTACCTGGGAAGAAAGTCACATTGCACGTCTCTTCTGTGATTATCCTGACTTTTTATTTTATCTGCCCTCCCTCCTCAAATCTTCCATTAAACCCCCGTAGATCCTGCTTCAAACAGGCAATTAGACTAACAACGTAATTATATCCCTCAATGCTAATTGTAACTGGTTTAGGGGAAAAACAAAGAGAAAGAGGCTTCAAAATCTCCGGAAACTGAAAGTGGCTGTTACCATTTCCAGGTATTTCTTGTCCCCGTGTGTTTCTTTGGGAGCCCTGGCTACTGGCCGGCGGGAGTCTGCGTCCAGTAGCTTTGCCTTTGGTCCCCCTCACCCTTAGGACAAACTCTGGCCTGTCCCCACTGCCTTCCGCACCTGCTCATGGCATCCTCTTCCTGTCCTCCTGTACTTTGCTGTCTCTCTCTGCTCCTCTGGCTCTCATTTCTTTGACTCTCTATCTCAACTCTCTTTATACTTTTAGAGCCACTGAGAAAAGAGGGAACAAGCAAGGAGGTGGATGTTTTGGGGAAAATGACATTTCTTCCTGCTCTTGCCAACACTCCATCACCCCCAATATCTGTAGGCTGCTGATTTGTGTGATCTCCCTCGGGGAGGCTGGACAGAGCCAGACCTGCTTCAGGGTTTGAGCCTGTCATGTGACAAGGATGCTGTAGAGCGATCTCCTGCCACCCTGCCCATCCATCCTCAGCATTTTCCAGGTCTCTTTTCCTGGCCAGGAACTGTATGTGCTCAGAGGTAAACAAGCATTGGTCTGTGCCTGGGGGCCACCCACAGCCTGGGGAAGAAGGCAGGCAGGTAGGTAGTGGAGCAGTGGGGCCATTGAGAAGAATGTACAGCAGAGGGGATCCAGCCCTGCCTAGGGTGGCTTGGGGCAGGGATGGGAGGTGGAGTAGGGCAGGGTGGGGAAGTTGAGGAGTTTCTAGATGGAGGTGATGTCTAAGATGAGACTTGAAGGATGAGGAGGAGAGTTAGCCAGGCAGTGAGTGTGGGGAGCAGATGCAGGAAGCTTTATGTGGCTGGAACATTAGGTGTAAGGATTGTGGTGTTTGCCTTGCAGGAGAAGGGGACCCTGTGAAGGGTTTAAATGGGAACGGTTGTATTTATATCTTACAAAGACCATGCAGGCTGTCGGTGGAGGCTGTTGGATTGGAGGGCTTTGGATGGAGGCTGGAGGCCTGTTAGAGGCTTTTGAAGAAAGCCTGGTGATTTTTTTGAGTGCTGACTGCCCAAGTATCTGCCCACCTTGATGTCGATCCACTAGCTGTGTTGTGTGACTTTGAGATGGTCACTTCACTTCTCTGAACCTTCCTCTCCTTGCGAGATTAAAATGAGGCTAGTCGTATTTACCTTTCCATGTTGTAGGGGGTGTGTATGAGAAATAAAGTCTGTGAAGTTTGTGGCTATGTGCTTGACGTAGAATAAACATCGAAGTGGTACTTTTGAATAGGGAGGATGTGCCCACGTGGCCTGGGATATTTTTCCAAAATGCAGGTACCCTTCTCCTATCAACTTGCATTTCCAGAGGAGGGAAACTCAGGCAATTAATTGCATGGTGATAGACTTCTTGAGAACCCCAGAAGAACGTGATAGCTCCTCAGTTATCACGACTTTTACCGTTCCTGGAGTTGAGTCCCAAACCTTGGCCTCTTGCCTCGGAACAGATTCCTGGTTCTCTGCCATTTTCCTTTTCTCAGAAACAGGGTCTCCCAATTTGATGCTGGAACGTGCTGATGATGTTTTCCTTAGGGTAGATGTCATGCACAGTGCCGCTCTGAAGCCTGGAGTGGAGACTTTGTCGTCTTTCAAATATCGATGAGCTTGGAACCCCGCTTTCCATAAATGTGTGCAAGCTTTCGTGACACCCAGTTTGAGCCGTGAAATCCCAGGTATTTCAGCCCTCGGTTTGCCATCAGTTATGCGGATAGGGTGTTTTCATTAAAATTTCCATTAACTGCTTTTTTTCTCATTTTTTAAAGCCAGTGAGCAATTTACAGATTCATTAACTTTTTACTACACTTGTGAAGTCGGGAAGAGGGGAGAAAAGGAAATGAAATATTTGGTAGTCCTTAAATATGGAGGATGGAACAGCTGGATGTTTAGAGCTGGTCTGTGGAAGTATTAGGAAGGCCTGAGATCTTCCAGAAGAATCCAGAATTGGAGCAAGGAACACCATCCCTTTCGCTCTCTTCTCCTCCTTATCCCCTCCTCCCAGAGCAGATCCATCCTTTTGTTTGTAGCATTGATTATTTTTTCTCCAGATGGCTATCTTTTCTCTGATGACACACCTCCCCCCCAGAAAGCCCACCACTTCTGGGCAAACTGTGTGGCTCTAAACGTTATTTCCTTATTTTGTTTTGTTTGCTTGCTTTGGGCCACACCCTGTGGCATGCCGAGCTTCCCGGACCAGGGATTGAACACGCAGCCTCTGCCGTGTCAGTGCAGAGTATTAACCACTGGACCACCAGGGAAGTCCCCTTATTTTATGTTGTGTTGCAATCTGATTATTTATAGTGCTCTTATTTCATATTTTTTTGGTGGATGAGTTAGTTACGGCACTGTAGTTGAGTATATGGGCTTTGGGGCCAGGCAAGCTTGGGTACAGATTTGCTTACTAGCTGTGTGATTCAGGGCAAGTAACTTTACCTTTCTGCGCCTCATTTTATGTGTTAGTATAAAATCACGGTAGTATTAGGGATTCTGGGAAGCCCCAGGAACGTGGCAACAATATTCTTCACTGTACACAAGTGGCGGGGATAAAATGAGATGGTTTACTAAAGAAGCCAGCTTCACATTCCAGACTGTGCCATGGACTGGACTACTCCACTGTGAACATTCTCACTTGGACCCGGTCCCTACAACAGCAAGTCACTTTGCCTCTCAGAACCTCAGTTTCCTCAGTTCTGAAGGGAATGAATGATCTCTAGGTAATGAGGATGTTGGAAGATTTCTCACATGTTTCATGAGCCTTTTAGAGTCATTGGCACAGCACAGTATCTCAGTACACACTAGCAGTCATATAGATTTTGTGGTTGCAATTACATACAACATGAAAACCTCACTCTCGGGGTCTACTGTATTAAAAAGGCAATAGGCTAAACATTACCTCCCCCAGAGCCTCTTAGGGAAAACGTCAGTGCTTAAAGATATTCCCAGGTCATCTTGTCTCACTCCTGGGTGGAGCTTGGGTGTTCTGAGTGCTTCCTAGTGGAGTGGTGTGTACCTGGACTCAACCAACATGTCTACTCAAGTGGCTGCATCCTCAGAGGACACAATGTAGATGCAGGCCTTCGGAGATTCACAGATCTTTAATCTGGAGAAGGGTAGCATCCCAGGAAATTTCCTTGTCCAGATACCTGCCTTTATAGATGTGCAGGCTGGGTCTTTTAAAGCTTGGCGAGTTTTTCCTCAAAAGTAATAGTGATAGAAAGCTAACTAGGAAGGAAAGGAAAAAAGGCGTATATTTTTCAGTCATCCAGGGCTGGTGCTTTTTGGCATATTGTATATGTGCATGCCGTGTTTATATCAAATTGTATACATATTTTTGACTTTGTTCTTGATATTTCACTTTAGTACATAAGTGTTTTTCATGTAGGTCTCCACTATTTATAAGCATCCATTCTAATGGCTTTGTAAGAAGATATTTATTTACATTGTTGTACACATAGGTCATGGGCTTCCCAGGTGGTTCTAGTGGTAAAGAGCCCACCTGCCAATGCAGGAGACATAAGAGATGTGGGTTTAATCCCTGAGTTAGGAAGATCCCCTGGAGGAGGGCATGGCAACCTACTCCAGTATTCTTGCCTGGAGAATCCCATGGAGAGAGGAGCCTGGCAGGCTATAGTCCATGGGGTCACAAAGAATTGGACATGACTGAAGCAACCTTGCAAGCATGCATATAAGGGTCACAATAATGTGTTCCATTTTTGTACATGTAAGACTTTAATTATAATAGTGTCCACTGTTATAGATAACACAGTGGACATCTTTGTGCATGAAGCCTTTTCTTTTGTACAATATTGATAGGATTTGTTCCCCAACATGGTTAAAGAATATGAGAGTTGTTGGTAAGTTGGTTGTGACAGCACACCAAGTTAAAATTAGAGAAAGGCGACAGTAAATGGACAGCTGAGGGCACACAGTTGCTTTGGAGATTCTTTAGAAGAATCCCATTTGGGCAGGTTGACATGGCAGAATGCTTCCTTCTCATCCTCCATCTTAGCTGAAGTTGGAAGCCAATGACTTGTTTTATTTGCCCAAAGACTTCAGATCAAGCCATGAACTAGCGGCTGGAACACTGATTTTTTTTTTACATGCCTAGCCTAAAACATGTATGCCCTTGAGTGCAGCATCCCACACTGGGCTTAGCAGAGCACTGTGCCTGATAAAGCTAACACCTGTGAAAGGGAGTTGCAGATGGCACTAAAATACATATGACCTCACTCATTTTACTTCCACTCTGGACCTTTATTTTCCATCTGTATAACAGACCCCTGACTCTAAAGACTGTGCATGGATGAAAAAGTACTGTATTTTGTGCACTGAAAGTGCTCCCCACTGAAGTCCACCAGGAAAGGAGATTCAAGCTTAATTTTGAATAAAGTGTTAGTGGTTGCCTGGTACAGGGGAGGTCAGTGCTTTGAGTAGACTTAGAATCATACAATGTCTTCAGACGCCTCCTCTTAACTGTTAAGTCATTTGCGCTTCTGTAGTTTTCCAGTTTTAATTAAAGGTAGGCATTTTCCGTATTCTACTGCTTTGGCTGTCAAGTTTGCTGACTATAGATGTTGTGATGGGCTGACTTTTTGAAATGAGCTTATTGATGGAGAAATAATGGTGGTAACAATGAAGACAGTGGTAACCGTTACTTACATAGCACTTAGTCTGTGCCAGGCACTGTTCTAAGTGCCTTACGTTTATTAACTTTTATCGCTTAATGATTTCATTTAATCAATTTATTTCATGAAAGAGAAGCAAGGCGAGGGATCTTGGAAAGGAAGACTGGAGCTAGGAGACAGAAGGAGCTCAGTATTTGTCCTGAAAGAAGACTTGGATTTGAAATTCTGCCCTGCCAGTAACTAGTAACTTTGGGCAAAGTTCCTTAACCTCCACTCCCTCCTTTCTGAAGTGGAAATTGTGGCTCCTACCTTGTAAAGAATTAAATGAAGTAATGGATATAAAAATCCCATCGATCACTAAACAGATATGAGTCACTGATAGAAAATGTTATTCCTGCCTCACCCCAGACTCAGGATTTGGGGAAGCTGGGTCATTTTCCCCTTTAAGTATACTGTGTAGACGCTTTCTATCTGTTGGGCTGTGTAGTAGGCTCTGGGGAATCCAGAGGCATGGCCTCTGTCCGGGGAAGATGTATGGTCCAGCTGGAAAGACAGGTCATAAAAAGATGACTGAGTGTACCAGCTGGTTGATCAATACCATTTGAATGGCTCAGGCAATAAGAGAACAGCGGAGTGAGGTCGGCCTAGGAAATGGAGCCTTCGGTGAAAGGGAAGGGTCCTGTCTTTCTTTGCAGAATGTAGTGTGAAGCTACGCCTTCAGCAGTGGCCAGGACGAAGAGGGACACAGAGTTGAGTCTGTGCCCCATGGGACAGGAGCACACCTGTCTTTTATGATACGGTTCAGAAACCACCACCATGCCATTGCAGTGTGGATCTGGAGTAGCCTTTGAAGATGGACGGTTCTGGGGTCTTCGCAGCCCACCCAGCTGGCATCAGACTTGATACCTCAGAGCCTCCACTCCTGATCCTTGGAACATAGTGTTCCAGATCTGGTCAGGAAATGCTTCTAGAGGGTCCACTGGATGCATGGGTCGTCCAAGTAACATTAAGGACATCTAGCTTTTCAAGTGACACTCCTGGTAAAGAACCTACCTACCAATGCAGGAGATGTGGGTTCGAAGCCTGGATTGGGAAGATCCCCTGGAGGAGGGCATGGCAACCCCTACTCCAGTAGTCTTGCCTGGAGAATCCCATGGACAGAGGAGCCTGGCGGGCTGCAGTCCTTAGGGTCGCAGAGAGTCAGACATGACTGAAATGGCTTAGCACACATGCTCACAGACCTCCACATTATGTGTTTTCTATCAGTAGATTTCTCAGCAACGGCCAGAAGCAAAAATATGTGGAAGGCCATTCAAGCACCCCCTGTGTTGGGGCACTAGGACTGGAGGGCCGGGCTTCCATTTCTCAGACTGCCAGGGTCCTTTCAGCCCTGAGCTGTGACTGCTGGATGTTGTGGAAGATGATGCTGGTCAAGGGAAGATAGTCGTGGCCTGTGAGGAAGTTACAGTCTATAAACAGGGCAGTGGGACCCTACTATCAAGCAGTTTCAGCCCTGCAGGAGTTTTCCGATCTGAATTGATCAGCTGTTGGTTTGCCCTCAGCTGCACCCCCCTGGTTCCTCTCTGTGCTGTGAATTGCAAGAAGCCACGTTTCTCAGATATCCTTGCTCTCTGGCCTTCGACTGGCTTAGCCGGAAGGATGCACAACAGGAACGTTGGGAGATGGGAAGGAGGCAGGAGCCGGGGTGTTTCTCCCCACTCGTTCCCTGCCTCTCGTGGCGTTTTCCGTGCCGTTCCAGCGCCTCCCTCTCTGAACCACTCCCACTGAGCGCCTACTGATCTGTCCCAACTCTGGTTAACACCAAGTGTTCCTCTCTCTCTCCAGGCCTAGAGAGGGTAGCGAGTGCTCCTCACATGCTAATCCTCAGTAGCTTTTCTGCCCCCATATGTCTTCTCTACCCAGAGTTGAAGTAGTTTACGTACTTAGTCATATCTGACTCTTTTCGACCCTTTGGAATGTACTCTTTGCGACCCTTTGGACTGTAGCCCGCCAGGCTCCTCTGTCCATGGGGATTCTCCAGGCAAGAATACTGGAGTGGGTTGCCAGTTCCTACTCCGGGGAATCTCCTGACTCAGGGATCGAACCTGCATCCCCTGTGTCTCCCGCATTGCAGGTGGATTCTTTATCCATTGAGCCATCAAGGAAGAAGTAGCTTACTCTACTCAGATTCCTGTATTAAACTGCCTCCACTTTAAAGATCTGGGGTGGTTTCTGCTCTTCTGCCCCAGACCCTGAAGAATGTGGCACCCAGATCAGACCCCGTGGAGCCTTTGGCTGTTCCCACTGTGAATAATCCCATGGAAGCCATGGTAAAATAATGGGTGCCCTAATGAATTCAGGTTCCCAGATTTTGTTTTCCCCTGCAAATAAAACAGAATTGTAGAATAATTTCAAAATAGTCTGGCTGTCTAGATTTCTCAGCAGGGCGCCCATGGGGGTTTGTAGAATTACAATCTTTCTTTTCTTCATGGGCCTCTCATTTTGAGGGTAACGGGCAACTCCTTCCTTTCCAACTGTGAGAAGAACTATTTTGATTTTTTTAAAAATTTGTGCAGTCATTTCCCCCCTCCCCCTATTTGCCTGGGCTGTTGATCTTGTGATATATTTATAGAGATTGTGGTTGGCTGACCAGGAGTTATTTTGCAATAGGAATTTGTAAGATTTCTACTTTGAGCATGTGTTCCAGACTTTTCTTTCTTTAAAAAGAAATAAAAAATCTTCCTTAGAGCATCCACTTTGCCCTTCTGTAATTATTTCTCTTTCACAACCAAAGCATGCCTTCTGTTTTGCATAGTTTTTTTATGTGTGTTTCTTTTGTCTCCGGTCTTCTCTCTCCTTTGGTGTCTCTTTTTAACTCCAGATTTTAAAAGGCCATGGTTCCTTCTTCATGTAGGAATGTTTTCACAAATGAGAATGTGAATACTGGAAAAAGGGTGCTTTAGGGACCAGGAGACCTCTCTGTCTCTATCTGTAAAAGAAGAGTATTGGGCCAAATTTGTGGGGGCAAGCATGCTACTGTCCCCAGCTTTGCCTCCCTCACTACAGACATCAGTAATCAATCACAGCACTCTTCCTAGAGGAGCACTGGTGTGGCCCCAGAATCCTTCTCAACACATTGCCCCAGGCAGCCACGACTAATTGTGTAGAACTGACGCTGAACAAAAATGTCTGTTTGCCATTCTTGGACTAGATGATCCCCTCGACCACATTCACCATAATGGTTCTCTAAGTATTGGCAGTGTAATTCCTTTGTTCTTTAAATCAATTGAAAGTGAAAGTGATAGTCTCCCAGTCGTGTCTGACTCTTTGTGACCCCCATGGACTGTAGCCTGCCAGGCTCCTCTGTCCACAGAATTTTCCAAGCCAGAATACTGGAGTGGGTAGCCATTCCCTTCTTTGGGGATCTTCCTGACCCAGGTATCGAACCCGGGTCTCCCACATTGCAGGCAGATTCTTTACTGTCTGAGCCACCAGGGAAACCCTTTAAATCAGTTGACTGACCTTTATTACATTCCTGTGTGCTGCACAGCTCTGGGTGCTGTGGGACCACGGAGGAAGTTTTAAAAAAAGCTAGCCACCCTTAGGGGACTTGCAGTTTGATTGGGAGCAAGGCTGCAGAGAGTGGTGATGTTCCCGGGTATGCTCAGGTGCACCGTTGGTGCTGTAGGAGATTGCCCCTGTGGTCAGGGAAGCCTTTTTGGAGCAGGGTCAGGGGTCCAGCGGGTCAGAGTGGAATGTAGTCTAGGCAGTGGGACAGCTTGAGGAAAAACAAGTTTCAGAACTAGGAGGGTCCTCAGAGCTCATGTGGTCAGAACTCTCTGGATTATAGCTTGGAAAACTCATGCTCAGAAGACTAGCTCGAATTTTAATAAGTGATGATTATTTAGCTAACATTTAATACATGATAAATCATTTTAATAAATGATAATTATTTCTATAGTTAATACTTATACAGCACTATGTGTCAGGCATATTTACTTATTTTTGGTTGCACTGGGTCTTCATTGCTGCGTGCGGGCCTTCTCTAATTGTACTGTTCCGGGGCAATTCTTCGTTGCGGTACGTGGGCTTCTCACTTCGGTGGCTTCTCTTGTTGTGGAGCACAGACTCTAGGCTCGTGGGCTTCAGTAGTTACAGCACCAGGGCTCACTAGTTGAGGCTCACAGGCTTTCATTGCTCCACTGCGTGTGGAATCTTCCCAGACAAGGGATTGAACCCGTGTCCCCTGTATTGGCAGGTGGATTCTTATCCACTGTACCACCGGGCAGGTCCTGTCAGGCATTGTTTTGAGAGCTTTAATATATTAACTGATGTAGTCCTAAGTAACCTTGCGAGGTGACCACTGTTATTTTTCCTGTATGGACAGGTGGGAAAACTGAGTCCCAGAGGGTTAAGTGATTCACCCAATGTCACATGGTTTGTAAGTGGTGGAATCAGGATTTGAACCTAGGTCATCCGGCTCCAGAGTCTCTGCTGGGAACTTCTGAGCCTAGTAAATCCTGTTGGGAGTCATCAAAATATGTTGTTCTTATTTTTTTACTGTGTTAATCTTCCTCACCACCACCGCCAGTGGAGTCACAATGACAGCATCCAGGTCTCTACTCTTGTAGCACGGTTGGCGCCCACTGAGAATGTTACAGACTTTGTATGTTTTAATATACCCAGCAGCTGTGGTTCGTGGGGATTCTCCTCTCTTTTACATACGAAGAAACTGAGGCTGGGAGGGGTGATGTGACTGGAGGCAGGTCACAGAGCTACATAGTGTTCCAGGAGTGTTCCAGGCAGAATTTGAAGTCAGGTCTGCCGGACTCCAGATGTCAGAGTTGGAAGGTTTCTGAGAGGTTGTGAGTCCAGCAGCCTCACTGGATGGGTGGGTAGATGGAGGCCAGACGTTGCCTCTGCCAGTAGCCAGAGGCAGGGTCTCCCGGCTTGGGGGGCTCCTGCTCTTTCCTAAAGGCTGTCCGAGCGTGCACGCATCACCACGCCCTTTGCTTGGTCCTCTTGAAGAGGTTTGAGGTCCCCTTACTTTGTTGCTGTTGTTCAGTCCAAGTCATGTCTGACTCTTTCTGACCCCGTAAACTGCAGCACTTACTGCCTTATTTAAAAATACCTACGAGTGGTGGTCATGGTTTAATGGGGTTGACTTAAAAAACTCTGTCCCCCAATTCCCCAATTCTGGGCTCACTAATTTGAAGCTTGACACACTCTGTATTCATAATGGATTTTTCCCCCCATGAAGCAAAAAACATTTTTTTTTACCCACCCTCCCCAAGTTCCTGCTGACCTGAAGCGAATATTTATCACGTATTTAATGAGTAATCTGAGTCTTGGCTTGGTGAGGCTGTACCAGGACATAGTTTATGGCTGATCTGGTTTTAACTCGCTCCAGGCGGTTTTCCCTGGAGTTTTCTGTAAAATCATAAACCTGGAGAGAGAATTTTTGTGGAATCCAGTCACATGACTCGCTGTTTTGTAAATTGAGAGATTAACTGTGTGGCGGTAAAGAGCTGAGATGCAGTTCTTTTTTCAAAAGAAAACAAGCAGAGAGCATTTGTGTACCCGAGGGAGTGGGTCCTCTCCTGAAGGTGGGGAATGTCACTCGCCAAGGTCACCTCACTGGGCCTTGGAGCAACATGGCGCTGGGTTTGAGAATGTGAACTTGAAATTGGAGCATCTGGATCGGAGGCTGGGCTGAGGCTCTTCCTAGCTGTCCCAGCACCCTACAAACTCTGGGTCCTCACCTGGGCAGTGGGGATGAAGATGGTCCCTACTGCTTAGGGTGGTTGTGGACATGAAATGGTGCACATGATGCCCACGCCCTGGGCTGGCATACAGGAGGTGCTCAGTAGATGTTGAACGCTAGGGAATGCTGGTGTTATCCCCCTTGAGGCCGTTTATGCTGGACTAATAATCCAGGCTGACACTGTGAGGGAGTAAAGGCCTTGCTCTAAGTGTGAGACTGATGACAAACTCAGTTTGTCCTCACAGCAGCCTGTGAGGCGGCCACTTGCATCACTCCCATTTTACAGAGGAAGGCACTGAGGTGCTGAGAGGTCAAGTCACTTGGCCAGGTGCAGCTGGCAAGTGGCAGGGCTTCTGCCCACCCCCACCCCCGCCCCCCTACCTGACTCCCAGAGCCCAACACCCCTGCTGCTGGGGCCCTTCTTTGTGGTTCAGCCTTAGAGCCTGAGGGCTTTTTGGCTGCTGGGCCTGGGGAGGGAAACTGGGCTTCACCTTGCTTAGCTCAGGCTTCACCTGACCCTCCCAGGGTGCTGGCATCAGCCCCCGAAATGGTCTTAATCCCTGAGTATCACCCCCTCCAGCAGCCTGTTTACAGACAGAATCCCTGTAGTTTTATCTGCAACTGTCTTATAAATGCAAAATTATTTCAGTATAAAAAGTAAGAAAACAAAAACTAATAATCTTGCTGGACCTGACCCCAGGAACAGCCTCACGCTTTTTGATGCAACCTTAGAACTCTTTGTGATCTAGCCCAGCTGAGCAAATAGAATTTACACTCATTAAGCAACCAGGAACCATTCTAGATCCTTTAGGTCCAGGTAGGGACTGTGGGCTCCCATTGTGGTGGCATCCGGCACCCTGGGATGAGAATGAGGCTTGTGGTCTAGGGGTGAGTCCCACATGGCAGCCCAGGGGAGGCTGTTGCCCTTCTTCTCTGAACCGGGACTCCCCACTTCTTCTGAGGCCCATGAGTCTGGCCTCAGGGGTGGAAGTGGATTCACCTTTTACTCCCAGTCGTCTGCATGCGTTCCACCGCTGACAGAGTTTTTCAGCAGCTGCAATGGTGCATTTATTTTTAAACCTGTAATTTATTGAGCAACTACTGCATGCCAGCTCCACCCCGGGCACTTTCCAAATGCTATCTCAGGAGATCTTTGTCACTCCCAATAGCTCCAGGTCTTGGAGCATTCTCTCTTCCACCACAGTTCCCAGAGCATCATCATCTCTTCTCTGGAAGATGACAGTGGCCTCTGTGTTGGGCTCCCTGCCTCCGTACTGTGACCAGTAGTTGCTTTCAGAGGTGCACATGCCTTCTGAGCAGCCTATGAGCCTTAGAATAAATCTGAAACTCCTCAGCCTGGTTTACAGGTACTCAGTAGTTACCAGCTGCTGGTGGCAATGACAAAGTTGATGATGACGATGATGATGGTGGTGATTGTGCTGGTGATGATGATGGTGGTGATGCCAGTGATGGTGACAATAATAGTGGTGGTAATGATGATGGTGATGATGATGATGGTGGTTGTTCTGGTGATGATGATGGTGCTGGTGATACTGATGGTGGTGATGCCAGTGATGGTGACTATGATAGTGGTGGTGATGATGATGGTGGTGGTGGTGGTGATGAAGTCAGTAAAAGGACCCTGCTCCAGTCTGCATGGCAGCCCACCAGAGAGAAGGACAAACTTGCATAAAACAGAGACAGCCTGTGCTGGTTCCATTCCCAGGAAGCCTGATGTATTCTTGACCCATGTCTTCAGATAGCAAGGGCTTGGGGAGGAGCAGAAAGACATGGTAACCTAGAGGAATAAAGACATTAGTCATTTCCTGTGGATTTCTCTTATAGTTGGAAATCTGGCCAGTCAGTGAGGGGCCTGCCTGCCTCAGCCTCTGGGTTCTGGCCTGGGGTCTGGTCAGGAGCTTCCTGTGTGAGCCTGGCCATGTCAGTGGGCTGATCCCTTCCTCCAGAATTGGAGGCCCTCAGAGAAGGCTGTAGCCCCACAAGATTCAGAGACCCAGGCTTTCCAGCTGGGCCAGATGGCACCCTTCCGCTGGCTCCCTGGCACCCAGCTTGTGTTAGCTCCATTTGCAGTAGATCTTGCCTTCCCACTATTGAATGGGGGTGTTGTGTGCTGTGTTCCAACATCCTTTCCACAGGAAAGCCCTTCCCAACTCTGTCGTCTCAGTGGATCCTGCTGTCAGAGATACTCAGGGAGCTCAGGCCTTTCTCTTCAGAGCAAGTCTCCTAGTTGATAATGATCAACTGACAGTGTGAAGCAAATAATCACCGCCTGCCTCCCCCACTGTTCTTGTTGCTATTGTGTCCCCAGTAATTATCTTGGTAACCAGCACATAGTAGGCACTTAATGGGTAGTATTTTGGTGAATGAGTAAGGAGCCATGTCTGATTCATCCTAGTGTCAGTCCCCCAAGGCCTTTTTCAGAATCACACGTCTAGTCTGAACTCTATAAGTATCTATTGAAAAATGGTATCAGCCTCCTGGGTTCCAGTTCTTTTAACCCAGAGTCTTCTCAGGCAGCCTTCACTCCATCTCTCAAGCTTCAGACCCTTAAAGCATTCAGTTAGTGGCTTTAAGTTACCGTGTTCAGTTGAGAAAATAAATAGAAAATAAAACCACATACCCCATGGTAGAAACATATCACTGATTATGATCTAAGAAGCAGGGTCTAATTAGGGAATTTATAACATATTTAGTTCCCTGGGAATGGAATCCTCTTTTAACTTGCAAAGCTTGTTCAGTGCTGATATAGTCACCCTTAATGGGTGTTTTTCAGGAACACCTGGTGAGTAAAAGTGGGGACTACCTGTGTTTGAGTTGGAGCCCAGTGGTTGGATAGGAAAATGGTTCGTCTATGTTGTTTAGGGCCAGGGTTGATTCATCAGTTCTAGAGATGAAGGGCCAAGTATGTAGAGGAAATGACCATGGACTTAGGTGAGAAGACCTGCTTGAGCCCTGCCCAAGCCTTGGGCCAGCTTGTGTGACCTTGGGCAAGTCACTTGGCCCCTCTGGGTGCTTGGTTAATTCTTGGTCAAAGGGGCATAAACTGCATTGTCTTCTTCATGGGGTTATTTGGAGAATTCAGTGCGGTGGAACAATCTGTCAAGTGATAGGCTGATGATTAATATTCTCATCACCAGACGAATGCAATTCCATTTTTCTTGGTCCAAGATTTTTAAAATCTTTCCTGATTCTTCCTTTTTTCCATGTCTCGTATCCAGTTTATCAGCCAGTCCTGTTGGTTCTACCTTCTCATGTATTCAGAACTGAGAATGCTTCCTCAGTTCCCTCACTTTCACAACCCTCATTCCAGCCACCTTCATCTTTTACCTGGATTGCTACAGTAACCGCCTTACCAACCTCCCGCCTGCCTCCATCCTTGCCCCGTGGTCTGTTCTCAACAGAACAACCACAGTGATTTTTTTAAAAAATAGAAGTCAAATTATATGACTCTGCCCAAACCTTCCAGTGGCTGTGCAGAGTAAAGTCAAAGCCCTTCAGTGGCTGTGAGGCTCTGCACAGCTGACCTTCTCTCATCCTCACTTGATCTGCCCTAGACGTGCCGGCATCCTGTCTCTGCACTGAGCCCACCGCACACACGCCTGCCCTTCAGTCTTCCCACTGGCCCTTGCTCTTTTCCCAGTCACCGCATGGCCAACCCCCTCACCTCCCATTGCTTTCCCAGTGACACCTACTCTGATCACAGTATTTAAAATTGCAGCCCACAGCTTTTCCCTTGGCCCAGCATTCTGATTACCCCCCTGCCCTTGGGTGTAATTGTACTTGATTACGCGTGAGTATGGACTTCCCCAGTGGCTCAGTGGTGAAGAATCCACCTGCAATGCTGGAGTCACAGGAGGTACAGGTTTGATCCCTGGGTCAGGAAGATCCTCTGGAGGAGGGCATGGCAACCCACTCCAGTATTCTTGCCTGGAAAATCCCATGGACAGAGGAGCCAGGCGGGCTACAGTCCATAGGGTTGTAAAGAGTCTGACATGACTGAAGCGACTTAACATGCACACACACAGGCATACTAGAGTATGGGGCTTCCCAGGTGGCGCTAGTGGTAAAGAATCTGCCTGCCAATACAGGAGAACAAGAAATGTAGGTTCAATATCTGGGTTGGGAAGATCCCCTGGAGTAGGAAATGGCAATCCATTCCAGTATTCTTGCCTGGATAATCCCATGGACAGCGAAGCCTGGTGGGCTACAGTCCATAGAGTCGCAGAGTCAGACACCAGTGAGCAACTACCACACATACTTGAGTGTGATCACCGCGAGGACAGGGAAATAATAACAGAGTCGACCATATTTGCCTAGAACAGTGTCTGGAACATTGAAGGAGCTCAGTAAATACTTGTGAGATGAAATGCAAATCAAAACCACAATGAGGTATCATTTCACACCAGTCAGAATGGCTGCTATCCAAAAGTCGACAAGCAATAAATGCTGGAGAGGGTGTGGAGAAAAGGGAACCCTCTTACACTGTTGGTGGGAATGCAAACTAGTACAGCCACCATGGAGAACAGTGTGGAGATTCCTTAAAAAACTGGGAATAGAACTGCCATATGACCCAGCAATCCCACTGCTGGGCATATACACCGAGGAAACCAGAATTGAAAGAGACGCGTGTACCCCAATGTTCATCGCAGCACTGTTTACAATAGCCAGGACATGGAAGCAACCTAGATGTCCATCAGCAGACGAATGGATAAGAAAGCTGTGGTACATATACACAATGGAATATTACTCAGCCATTAAAAAAAATACATTTGAATCGGTTCTACTGAGATGGATGAAACTGGAGCCCATTATACAGAGTGAAGTAAGCCAGAAAGAAAAACAGCAATACAGTGTACTAATGCATATATATGGAATTGGAAAGATGGTAACGATAACCCTATATGCGAGACAGAATAAGAGACACAGATGCATGGAACAATTTTATGGACTCTGAGGGAGAAGGTGAGGGTGGGACGTTCTGGGAGAATAGCATTGAAACATGTATATTATCGTATGTGAAACAGAACACCATTCCATGTTCGATGCATGAGACAAGGGCTCAGGGCCGGGGCAATGGGATGACCCAGAGGGATGGGATGGGGAGGGAGGTGGGTGGGGGGTCCAGGAAGGGGAACACATGTAAACCCATGGCTGATTCATGTCAATGTATGGCAAAAACTATTACAATATTGTAAAGTAATTAGCCCCCAACTAAAATAAATAAATTTATAAAAAAATAAAATAAAATAAAATAAAATATGAAAAAAAAAATAACTTGTGAGATGAGCGAACGACTTTCTCCTGACTTGAGTCATGTGACTCACCGGGACAGAAGTTCAAGTTAGGTTTGAGGGATCCACTGGTGGTTGGAAAGGAAAGAGATATGTAAATTGGGCTTGAGTTGTTTCAGACCCACTTGTCCTCCTGTCCTCAGTAAATTGGAGAGGACATAGCGTCACCCTCTGGGCAGGTCCTGAGGCTCTGATAGGTTCTTCTCAAAGGTTTGGTGCCTCCTGCAGGCCTCCAGGTCAAGTGCACTTGATTTCATTCACCGCTGAGGCTGAGCATCTTCCTGCAGGGTCAGTTGTACCAGTTGGTAATTTAAAACAATTTCTGTGTGCAAACTAATATACATATGTATAAAGTACACAGACATGTTTTGGACCAATATGTATTTGGTGCTTGTGAATATAACACTCACGTGACTTAGTAAGAAAGAAGATGAGACTTCAAAGGGATTTGAACAATCAGGGAACGTCCCTTCCTCTCCCAGATTTGCTCTTCCCTTCCAAGGATGGAAGGAAGCGGAGAAGCAGTGAACGCTGGGGGTATGGAATTGTCCACCAGTGGGTTGGAGGTTGTCCATCCAAAGCCGAGCATAGTATGTGACACATAGTAGGCTTTCAAGAAATACGTGTTGAATGAATAAAGGAATGGTTGATTATTTAAGATCAGTTGTCATAGCTTTCCCATGTATAATTGCCAGTGCAATTTATCATTCATCTAAGCAACCTCAGTATCAGAGAAAGTGAAAGTGAAAGTCACTCAGTCGTGTCCGACTCTTTGCAACCCCGTGGACTGTATAGTCCACGAAGAATTCTCCAGGCCAGAATACTGGAGTGGGTAGCCTTTCCCTTCTCCAGGGGATCTTCCCAACCCAGGGATCGAACCCAGGTCTCTGGCATTGCAGGCGGATTCTTTACCAGCTGATCAGTATTACCTGAGAAATAGTAATTAATGAATTCAACCATATTTGCTGAATATTTGGCTTGTGCCAAGCCCTTAGCTGGGTGCTAGAGACACAACCACATGTGGGATGTGGTCTTTATCCAGGAGGAGTCTGGGGCAACACAGGCTCTCCAGGAACTGTGGTCCCCGTCCTGTAGAGCTGGTGAAAGGCACTGGTGGTAGTGTGTTAGCCATGTTGGAAGAACATGAACAGGGACTAATCAGATCTGGTGGGGGGAGGGGGAGTCATTTAAGTCTCCAGGGAGGAAGCAATTTTTGAGTTGCAGTGGGGGAGGGAAAAGGCAAGATCTTAACTATACCACCACGGAGATGTGCTGCTGTCTCAGGTCTGTCTTGTGCTTGACCGCTGATGCGCCATCTTGGAGATGCCCGCTCCATCTTCTCGGAGCTCCAGGGCCACGAGCCCCCGCATTTCCAGTGGCCCCTCGACCCCCCTGAGCCTCTGGCTCTGCTCTCTTATCGCAGAAAGGCATTTCATTCTTCCAGATCAGGCAGCCAGGACCCAAGGAGCTGTTTTCCTCCATTGTGCAAGCATGACAAATCATTAATTTTTGATTGATTTGCTTAGAATTATGGGCGCCCCAGCATTCTTTCCGCCGCTGAACAGCTGTATAACAAATGAATATATCAGTGTGCACAAAAGATCGGCGATCTAAGAGAAGCAATTACATTGGCCACCCTCCCCCACTCTCACCCCTTCCCGGGCAATGAAGGGAGGAAATTTTTACCAGAAATTCCTCAAGTGGCTTTAAAAAAAAAAATGCCTTTTTATAATTGAATTAAATCTTTATCTCTTCATCTTTTGCAGCAGATTTCCAAATACACACCAGTTCCCCACGTGCTTGCTTGGGTTGCATCCATCCAGGAAGAATCTTTAATAATGAAATTTCAACTCATGAATTAAAACCAAAATGGAAAAAAGGAAAAAAAAAAAAAAGGAGCAAATTCTACCCCTCCTTTTTGCTTTTTTTTTTTTGGTTGCTGCTATTCCTTTAAGATTTTGGAACCGTACCAGTGCACTAAATGTGACCTCCATAACTTTTAAATTAAGAATTTATGCTGGCTTGAAATTTATGAAATATTTCAGCATGAAAGAAAGCCTTTTTCCCTCAGGAAAATTGAGCAATAAATCACAGCACTGTGGATTTACTGCCCTGGAGCCAGCGAGAGATAGGATTTTTTTTTTTTTTTTTTTTTTGCTTCATTCTGAAAAAAAAAAAATGTAATCATATAAGACAGCTTAGCTGCTATCCTCCCACTCTCTAGAATTTTTAATTTCAGCTGTTTCTGCTTGGATTTATTTCCAATATTCCTGCTCGGCTTTTCAATTTCCTCAGTTATTAAATTTTAATTCAGTGCATTAGCATTTAAATTAAAAAAGGGTTTATTTTATCGAAATCGTTGGCCAGCCCCCATCCCGTAGCACACGAATTGCCTGTTTCTGCCATTTGCACAAAATGTGAAATGCAGCTAATGTCTTACAACTTACATTTGCACAAATTTAGAAATAAAATTTCTGGGTTAGGAATAATATTTTCTTTCCAAGAAAATCCTTAATAAGAGAATGGAAAAGAACAACTCAACGTTCATTTGGGAGGGAAGAGGAGGGTCGAATGAAACCAAAAATAGCCTTACCCAGGCCCTGAGAAGAAGCCGGTGTGGTAAGGAATGGGTGGGGCCCTTGTGGGGAGCTGGGGGGGGTGTCTGGGTTTGGGTACCTTTACCCCCACCTGCGTAAGAGGAGGGAGGTCTCTCATGAGCCTACTCCCCCCACCATATTTCATTTACCCTTGAGAGGTCTGGTTAGGTTTGGGTCAACTCCACACGGAGCGTCAGAGATGAAGGGAGTGCGATGATCTGATTGAACTCTCGTGCCTCCTCCTGCCCCTGTTTTTACCTATGAGAACCTCAGGTCCAGGGAAAGGAAAGAGCGTGCCCAAGGTTGAAGATGAGACCCAGACAGAGCCAGGCAGAAGCCGTATCTTTAGGCGCACGTGGTCCAGTGGTGGCATCAGCAGTAGAGTTTCCATTTCTACACATACCTGGCCTCTGCTTAGTACTTTACCAGCATCACTGTATTCACCGTCACTCTGACCTGCCCTTTGGAGAAAGCCTCAGGGCCGTGGGGTCTGGTAGATGCTTATGACCTTCTGTCTTGCAGCCGAGGATTCAGATTAGGTCCCAGGACAGGCTGGGAAGACATGTGGCTCAGTCCAGGCCTGACTCTGCCTCTTGCCCATCTGCTGTGTACTCATGTACAATCACTCTGTCTTTCTGTGCCTCAGTTTCTTGGGCCCAATAAATGGTACCCTTTATAGCTATATCTAGGGTTGTTAATGATTATTATTATTATTACAGCTGGGCTCACACTAAGTAGTTTTACGTGTATAGCTTATTTATCATGTTTAAGTCTCCCTCCAGCCCCAAGAGATAGATCCTAATGTTGGCATATTGCCATTTTGCAGATGAAGAAACTGAGGCCTAGAGAGTGCAGATGACTTGCCAAGGATTGTACAGCTCAAAAATGGCAGACCCAGAACTTGAATTCAGACCCTCTGACTCTAAGCCCTGTGCTCTTGAACTTTGGTTCAAATTGAGAATCAGATCAGATTACACTGGGTAAAAGTGAGTTTGTGGTTTGGGTAAAATTGAATGAAATTGCTGGTAGTAGACCATTTGGGCCCAGGAAAATGGCAATATCAACTGAATTCAAACAGTAAGACTTGCTTTGAGATATTTGTGAGGACACAGACAAAGCCAGCCTGGCACCTTAGGGATCTCTACAACTGAGAATCGGTATCCTCAGCACTGTGGCTGGTGGGGGTGGGAGGCCCATAGAGACTGTCCCCTTTCGTTAAGGTGGTCTGGTTCACTTTGGTTCAGTTCAGTTGCTAAGTCATGTCTGACTCTTTGCGACCCCATGAATAGTAGCATGCCAGGCTTCCCTGTCCTTCACCATCTCCCAGAGTTTGTACAAACTCATGTCCATGGAGTCGGTGATGCCATCCAACCAGTTCATCCTCTGTTGTCCTCTTCTCTTGCCTTCAATCTTTCCCAGCATCAGGGTCTTTTGCAATGAGTCCGCTCTTCACATCAGGTGGCCAAAGTATTGGAGCTTTGGGTAGGTCTGGACTCAGGCCCAAAGGCTGAGATTGAGAGATGCTGTGATATTGACACGTGCTCTCTTGAGCATCTCTCACTCGTGGTCCATGGTCCATCTCTACCGCCTTCCCATATCTGCTTCTCATATCTGCCAGTAAACAGACATTTCCCACCCTGCAGGGATGCGCTCTTCCCTCCAGTTATCCCATCCCATCTAGGCTTCTACAGAAAGATTTGCTTGGACAGCTCTTTGAACGTTTTTAGCACTTTGTCTTAGTTTGATAAAAATGAGTGGAAAACGAAAATGTAGGTAGCTACCAGTGATGAGAAGTTTAAATATCATTAACACAATAAAAGGGAAAATGGAATCGTACATGGAGATATGGGCAGCTGTGCCAAAGAGAGAGACTCTTCCCTGCCCAGTTGCATGTTCAATACACTTGAACTGGTCAACTTTGTGTGAAATTATGTGTGAAGGAAAAGGACAAAAAAAAAAAAGATAACATTAAAGATAGGTGTGAAATTCTATAAATACACATGTAGAGTTGAGTTTGAAAGGTGCTTTGGGGGTTTTACCATGTTAAGCTCTCTGGGGACAGAACTTCCACCCCTTTTGCCTGTTCTGATTAGAGCATTCGAACAACTCCTCGCATTTTTGAGGAATGCAAGAAGTCGGAAAGAGGCTGTAATTGATCCTGTTCTTTTGCTCCCAGTGAAATTATTTGCGAACCATCTTCTGCTTTCTTGTTTCTTCCATGGAAATAATACACCGGCATCCCATGAGCGCTCCCTCCCAAGCCTTGTGTTTCTGCCTCCTTGTTCGTCCTTCACCTGTCCATTTCCTTCCTGTGGGTAGTGGGGGCTGTGTACATTCACCCCATTTCCCAGTTGGCTCTCTTGAGTGTTGGAGGGAGATAAAATATTCCAGAGCTGATGAAGGTGGGTGTTGGAGTGACCCGCACCTGGGCTTGTAGCTGTGGGATGTTGGATGAAAGTGAAAGTGAGAGTCGCTCAGTGAAAGTGAGAGTCGCTCAGTCGTGTCTCACTCTTTGCGACTCCATGGACTCTACAGTCCATGGAATTCTCCAGGCTAGAATACTGGAGTGGGTAGCCTTTCCCTTCTACAGGGGATCTTCCCAACCAGGAGATCGAATCCTGGTCTTCCACATTGTAGGCGGATTCTTTACTAGCTGAGTCACAAGGGATGTTGGATAAATGACTTAAATTCTTTGACCCTCAGTGCCTCACCTGTAAAATGGGGAGATTGTGTATGTGTGTTGGGGAACCTGTCCAGAGGATTAAATGAGAGGCGTTCAGTGCCCATACGTTAGTGCTGGGTGGGAAGTTGGCTGGGGGAGTGAGTCTTGGTACCCACAGGGGACTGGGTGGGGAAGTAGACAAGAGGGGGTGGTGGGGACTGTGGCTAACCAGGTATATCAGCTCAAGCTGATTTGTCACGTGGGACTGCGTGTTGCTTTCAGAAGCTGAACATCTGGCTTTGGGGGGGATGAAATCCCTTTATTTTTTTATATTGACTATTTAAATCGAAGTCCACCATCTGGTTTTGCCAATTTGCAGCTTCTCAGAGGCACTCATTAACAGGTAGCTGCTGCTGTTTTTAAGTTCTTAGTCCTTCATTTGCAACCCTGAATTTCAAAAAGCTTGGAAACAAAAAGATGTTTTCTAATTGGTGAGGTGACAGAACTTGACCAGAAGAGAGAAGAGGCTAGGTGCCGGCTTCATGTCGCCCATGTGCTGACTGCATACGTCTCACTATGGAAATATCAGTGTGCTTGAGCACTGGGGGCTCCCCAGACCCTTCCAGGGTTTTTGCAAAATATAGAACACATGCACCGCATTACCTTTCTAAAGTTGGAAAGATTCTGAATTTGGAAACACATGTGTGCTCGAGTTTTGAACCTGCATTATTCCAACTGTGATTACTATTATCATAAATGTTTCCTGAAAGCTGCGCGGTGCATCTCTAACAAGGGTGTTGGAGAACCCATGGCCTTAGTTTTTCCCATGCCCATGGCCTTAGCATTGAGGTTTCCCCAGCATGGGCCTAGGTGTCAGGATCCCTGGGTATTCGTCACTTGGTCCTCATGAGACTTCAGGCAACTCCCTTCTCTTCTGGGGCCTCAGTCTCTCCATCTGAACCAGAATTTTATGATTTCTGAAAATTTCATTTGGTTAGCCTTATCTCCCCACCCCCCACCTCCCAAATAAAAGCGATTACAAACCAGCATTCTCTTGCCTCTCTCTGCTTGCAGGGTTGGGGGACAGCCTATTTTAACATAATAGGATTTCCCCCCTCCAGTTGGTAGGAATAAATCTGCGGCTACTGTTTTATTGGAAATCCCAGCTGAAAATAAAAATGGTGCAATTCAATCTCAGATTTAGCTGGTTACTTACTTTTCACTGAGTCCCAGGAGCTCTCTGGTTGCTGGGTTTATGTTGGCAGTGGGTGCTTAGCTGGATTTAAAGGGCCAAGCAGATTGGTGGTGGAGGGTGAGGTCGGGAGGGATGGCTGTCCTGACCCCCTCTTGCCACTGGAGGCAGATTTTTCCAGCCTGGAGGAATGGAGCAGGGGGTGGTGGCCCGCTCACCCCTCTGAAAGCTGGTGTTTGAGTGGGAGCTTGGTAGGGTACAGTGGGTAGCCTCTGTGTCCTCCTCTTGGCTGATGTAGGTGTTCTGGATTTCCTTTTGCAGGCTGACGGAGCCAGTGCAGCTGGAAGGAAAAGCACGGCAAGCAGGTATGCCCCCTCCCCTGCCCCCCACCGCATTCCCCTTTCCTCCAGCCCTGGTCTCATGACTAACAACCACCTCTGTCTGGTCATCATCTACCTGAAAGAATGGATGGTCCAGGCCAGCCCCCTTTGCTGAGAAGTAGCCGTATTTCCCTGGAGGACATGGAGCTGTGAGTAGCACTTTCCAGCCCTCCTGGTGCCCCCTCTGGGCACCTGTGACTGGAATCTAAGGATGACTCAATGCTGAACTGGCCTTGGCTGCTCAAGTTAGGGAGACTTGGGGGTGAAGTGCAAGACTGGGCAGGAGGACCTGGGATTGGATCCCATCTCGACCACCTCATCGTGAACTCCAAGGGCATCCATCCTAGTCTGGAATTCATTGGCCCAACTTGGGTCCTGTGCTCCTCCCCTGAGCCTATCCCTCCAAATCAGGAGGGTGGAATATTCTGCTTAGCCAGACCTCATCCTTGGAGCTGGCAGGGGATGGCGGAAGGGTGGTCCCCAAAGGAGAGTGGGAAGGTCATGACCGAAGATAAGGGGAAAGCAATGCTGGACAGGCCCACGGAATAGATGTCTACCACCAGGGGCACAGGCAGACACTCACTTGGTGTAAATGTTAGTGCTGTTCCTACTGTTCCATTAGATAGAGCAGCTGGAGTGGCCAGATGACCTTTATTTAGGGCATTGACAGGCAAGAAGAAGGCAAGGGACAGCCTAGAGAGAAGGCTTCCCAGGCCACATCCACAAGATGTAGGACAGGCTGTAGGATTACCTCCTGGAACTGGGTGTGCCAAGCACAGGAGTATGCCCTTCAGCTCGTGGAACACTGGTTCTTTAAATGTTAATAGATTTTTATGGGGAAAAAAACAAGGGTTCTTTGGCCAAATAATTTGAAGAATGGCGAGTTTAAAGTCCACAGATTTCTTTGCTGTAGAACTTTCCAAAGCATTTCACGTGCTGGGGTGCTTACTTGAGAGCATCCGAGAAAGAGAAGAGAATGACATGTTTCTCAAACTTACTTAACTGTGGCGTGCTTGTATTGAAGTTTATCCCGTGGAGCCAGTGTTCCTTGTAATGTGCTTTGGGAAACCATGGGAGCAGAAGGGTAAGGTGCTCAGCTCTGTGTTTCAGGGAGATCACCCTGGCCCTCATTTGTAGGGTGGATTGGAGACGGCTCGAAAGGAGGCATTGACACCAGGCTGGAGATCAGTGTAACCCACCCAAGCCAGCACAGCCTGGCTTCCACCCACTTCCCCGGTCTTCTCGTACGTCTCCTCCTTGCTCAGTCTGCTTTAGCTACCCTGACCCTCTAACTCTGTAAACCAGGGGTTGCCCATCTTTACCTATAAAGGGTCAGATAGTCCTTCACACTCCACAGGCCATAGGTCTCTGTGGTACCTCTGGCAGCATAATCCGGAAACAGCCACCGATGATATGTAAATACACGAGTGGCCATAGTTTGCCAGTTCCTGGCCTGAGTCTTTGCAGCTGCTGTTCTTTTGCCAGGGATGTTCTTTTCCCCAATCTTTCCGATCAGTGCCCTTTCATCCTTTAGGTCTCAGTTCCATCCTCCCCTCTGAGACGCCTGCTCTGAGCCCCTCCAGCCCCACCCGTGGCCTGTGTCCCTGCATCCTGTTTATGCTCTTCACTTACTCCACGTATTTTTGTGCTTTTCTCTGCTTCTCAAGTGCCAGCTCCAGAGGCCACTTCTGTCTTGTTCAGTGCTGTGGGCTGATCCCCAGCCAGCAGTCAGTGAGTGTTTGTGGGGTGGGTACCCTGAATGAGGTGGGAGAAGATGGGATAGTGTAGGGGCAGGCAGTGTGGGCTAGATTGAAGGGCTGAACAGTCAAGCTTGGGCTTGGGAATCTGGACAGTGACTCATGTAGCCAGTGGCTGCCCAGCGCCCTTACATTTCTGTCCTGGGCCCCTGATATTAGAATCTTGCATAAGAACAGTGTATGAGGCTGTATCTTATGGGGTAGTGGGAGTCCCTAGACTGCCAGTGCCTGGAAATACTTCCTACATCTGAATGCCAGGACTGAAAGGGGCCTTGGGGTTTGTCTAGTCACTCCCTTCATTGAACACATGGGGAGAGAAGGCCCTGCTCAGGGTCATGTGCTGAGTGAGCAAAGCAGTATCAGGCCTTGACCCTCCCTAAGCTGGTGCTCTGTCTACTTACTGATGCTGTACTCAAGTGAGGGTCTAGCCAGCCGCCCCCACCGCCTTCTCTTGTTCATTGAGCACCTGCTAGGTTAGACCCAGTACTCTGTGCTATGGACTCAGATGGATTAGATGCTAATTTATCCATCCAACAGACATTTGAGCACCTGCTCCGTAGCAGGCACCATTCAAAGTGCTGGGTCTGCAGCAGTGAACAAATTTCCCTTCTTTCCTCATCACTTGTATGTGGCTGTGGCCCTTGCCCTCACTCTCTGATGCATGAAAATCTCCCAGGCCACCATCTCTGCCTAGTGACCAGAGGACAGCAGATGAGTTTCCCCACGGTGCTAACAGGTGCCTGAAGCTCTGTATTGTGTCTTATCAGCCCAAGGCTGTAGTGACAGGGAGAAGAGTGCTGAGATCAGTTAGAGATGCTTGGCCTGGTCAGAGGAGATGGGAGGTGGCCTGGGTGCCATCTGTTTGCTCTCCCTGATTAACCTATATTTGCATACACTTAGTAGTGGAGCCCCATGTTATTACCACAGTGCCAGAGTGTACACCAGGAAGGGTCAGCCCAGACCTTACTGTATGACTTGCGATGCAGACAAAAAAATTCTAATAAACACTACCATTTAGTCAGGCTCTGAGCTAAGTGATTTACATTTATTAAACGATATAATCTTTATGAGGCTTCCCTGGTAGCTCAGCTTGTAAAGAATCTGCATACAACGCAGGAGACCCTGTGGTTCGATTCCCAGTTCGGGAAGATCTCCTGGAGAAGGGATAGTCTATACCCACTCCAGTATTCTTGGGCTTCCCTGGTGGCTCAGAGGGTAAAGAATTGGCATGCAATGAGGGAGACCTGGGTTTGATCCCTGGGTCAGGAAGATCCCCTGGAGGAGGGAATGGCTACCCACTCCAGTATTCTTGCCTGGAGAATCCCATGGACAGAGTAGCCTGGTGGGCTATCGTCCATGGGGTTGCGAAGAGTCAGACACGACTGAGCAACTATACGCAGCACAGCCCATAATCTCTATCACAGCTCTGTGAAGGATGATCTTATTATTCCCACTTTACTACCGAGGCTGCTGAGGCCCAGAGAGGTGTATACAGTTGGAAGTGAGCAGCACAGCCAGGGTGCCTACCTGGGTCTGACTCTTCTGATGCAGGTGCCTCACCACCGTGCCCTCCTGCTGCTGTAGGAAGTGATCAGTTTACAGAGCTTAGAGGAGCCTGTGAGGGGACCAGGGCTGGGCCATCGGCTGGGGTCTTGTCCAGAAGGTGGGGCCTCCAAAGGAGCTCACAAGGGAGTTTATTTTGATTCTGTCATTAAAGCTAATAGAGCATCTTTGAAAGACCAGAGCAGCGTTACTGTCGAGTGACCCAGCAATCAGTGTGAGAAGTGAGTTCTTCATTAAACGTCCAGAGAACTTTAACGTAGCCCTTAGCTGATGCCACTGGTGAATTTGACCCCTGGGCAGAGGAGCCTGGTGGGCTACAGTCCATGGGGTTGCAAAGACTGTCGGGCATAACTGAGCCCAGATATTGGGTTAGATTGGCCAGGTGGGGTTAAGAGTCTTGGATGCTTTGTGGAGCGTTAGACTCATGCAATCCCTGCTTCAGATAGAGAGACTACAACCCAAGACTCCCCGAAGTCAAGAGTGAGGCTGGATGGTCCTGGTTGGGACTGACCTTGAAGGACCTGTGACTCTCTGACCTCCGCTCCAAGCTGTGCCATGCATGTTGTGTTATCACACCAGGGTCTGTTTTCGTTCCAACGCCTTCCTTTTGGCCCAGAACACCTCATGTTGTTCCTTCTCCGGAGGGCCTCTGGCTAAACCCCAAAAGCAACAGCATGGGCTGCTAAGGAATTAGTGTTAAATTGAGAGGGACAAGGAGAGGTGGTGTTTCTGATCCTAGGAAACGACCGCCAGTGGTTTGGTTTACTTCCCTGTAACCCAACCTGAGTTGGTTTTACAAGACCAGTGATCTCAGCACTTGAGGTTAATGCTAACCTGGTGTGCAGGTTACAGATCACGTAGCACAGTGCAGTTAAACCTCACTTATCCTAAGAGGCGTGGAGGGCTATGGGGCCTTAACTGTAGAAAATTCTAACATTTTAAATGCAGTTTTCATAATCAAGTAAATGTAGCTTCAGCCTTACTGTAATGAAGAATTAGCCACAACCACCCCCCCCCTTTTTTTGGTCAGTTGGAGGTTTTCAGAGTTGGAAGGACTTTGTTGGTAATCTGGTCCAACCCTTTCATCTGGAGATAAGGCAGGCCAGGGATAGAGGCGGTGAGGGACTCGTTTGTCCGCCATGTGTACCGGTTGCCTAACAAGTGATCTGGGCCGTATAGACAGAGAGACTGGGGTGGAGGAGAAGGTCATAAGACCAAGGCTCATTCATTTATTCCACAAACACTTACTGAGTGCCTGCTAAGTGCTAGGGTCTGACCTTGGTGCTGTAAATACAGTGGCGAACAAAACAGAAATGCCTGGTCTTGTGGAGCTCATGTTCTTGTGGGAATGGAGGAGACATAAATACTGAAAATACATCGCCTCTCATATGGTAACAAGTGCTTTGGGGGAAGGGTAGAGAGGGAGATTGGGAGAGTCAGGAGTATTGCATCAACAAGAAGGTGACATTTGAACAGAGATTTGAAGGAAATGAGGGGCTGAGCCAAGCAGTCATTTGGGGAAGTGCATTCTAGACAGAGAGGAGAGTAGGTGCAAAGACCCTGGGGCAGGAGTGTGCACAATGTGTTGGAGCAACCGCAAGGAGACTGATATGGCTACATAGGGCCTTGGAGACTTTTGTCAGGACTTTGGCCTTTACCTTGAGTGAAACGGGGAACCATTGGGCGTGTTGAGCAGAGGAGTGACATGATTTGGTTTTAAAAGGATTATTCTGTCTGCCAGAAGAATAAACTGTAGGGGGCAAGATGTTAAAGAGATATTGCCAAGAGTTCAGGACAGGCAAGCCCTTTGACAGTAGGCTTGGAAGGGAGTTTCTGAAAGGCCATGTTTTTCAGGCCTGAGGAATTCATTTCAGCAAAGCATTTTGTGAGTCTTGCATTCAAAATGCACAGCCTTCTGCTTGGTCATGGGAGAGCCCCCGAGTGGAACAGGATGGCCCCTGTGGCTCCCACTCTCCATGCCTGGTCTGTGGGGCATCTCACTCACCCTCTCTCTGAGCCCACACTGCCTGGGTTCAGATCCTGGCACCACCGACTGTCTCGTTGTATGACCTTAGACGAGTTACCTGACCTCAGTTTCCTCATTTGTAAAATGGGGGTTTATGTTCATACTGCCCTCACAGTGGTGTCAGTGAGGATTAAGTGCCCTAGTGATGGTATGTAGGGACTTCCCTGGTGGTCCAGTGGCTAAGACTCCATGCTCCTAATGCAGGGGGCCTCAGTTTGATCCCTGGTCAGGGAAACAGATCTTAAATGCTGCAATTAAAAGATGCTGCATGCCACAAATTAGAAAAAAAAAAAGATCCTGTATGCTGCAACAAAGACCTGGCACAGGCAAATAAATAATTTTTTTTTTTTAAAGTGGTATTATAACCCTTAGCATAATGCCTGGGCTGTAGTAGATGTTCAGTAAATGCTTGTTTTTATTGCCACCGTCACTGCAATGCTGGATTCCATTCCTAGGAGGGGGAACAGTGGGTGGCACTTGACTTCTCATAGAGCCTGAACATCGGAGGGAGCCTGGAGGTGGGGATGACTGTGGGGGTGGAACTTGTGTTTGAGGGCCTACCATGATCCACTTCCTGTGTCCTGCAGTTTGCGCATCTCAGGTGACCCTCCCCGGGTCCCTCTGAGGCACCAGTTGGCATCCCTCCTTCTCACAGGACCTGAGAAATAGAGCTGTTCATGGTAAACCAAATAATCAGATGGCTTTGGGCCTCACTGAGTCTTGTCCTTTAAGCCAAGGTTTTCCCCCCAGTGGACAGTTAAATCTCATAACCACATGTGTATGGCTGCGTAATTGTTTTTAAATAATAGCTTCTTCTTGTTTAGCATTTTGGCTTTCAGCAGGAAAATTAAAGTAGCCCTAAACAAATTAACCTTATTTGCACAAAATTCCATACTACCAGTAGGCCTGATGCTGGTCAGTGACCAGGGTGGTATTAGCAGAATGAATTATATGAGAACCAGCTCTGGGTATGTTTTAGTCAGGTGCCATCTTCATCTTGGGGGCTTCCCAGGTGGCTCAGATGGTAAAGCGTCTGCCTGCAATGCGGGAGACCCAGGTTCCATCCCTGGGTTGGGAACATCCCCTGGGGAAGGAAATGGCAACCCACTCCAGAACCCTTTCCTGGAAAATCCCATGGACAGAGGAGCCTGGTCGGCTACAGTCCATGGAGTCGCAAAGAGTCAGACACGACTGAGTGACTTCACTTTCACTTTTCACTTTCATCGTCATCTTGACTGTAGGTTTGTGTTCCTGTAATTGGAACTCATTTGATTCCCAGACATGTGTGTTCTCACCCTACCAAACTTGGGACCGGGGTTTGGCTATAAAGATCATAAATTGCAGGGTGACTGTAAGGGTTCATCTGCTTACTCCAGAGGGGCCCCTTACTTTTTTGGTGGGCAGAGTTCACTCTGCTTAATCAGTTACTGTTAACTGCACAAATAAGGCAGATGGTGGAAAATTCAGGCATCCTTGGGATTGTCCTCTGGAGACGGCCATACAAATGCAAACTGCAAGTCATATGTATCAAAAACGGTGAATCCTTTTTCCAAACGGCACTGTGGTTCTCAGGCTTGGGGTGGTCCAGCAATGGGAAGTGATTGGGGTCTTTAGGGAACCCAGACTCTATCCAACCACCCAGCTCGAGTTTCCCACCTGTGCTCCTTGAGAAAATTAAGAAGGTTCTCATAAAGCTGCAGTTACCAGTATAGAGCATCCAGAAATCTTGTCTTGTCCTGAAGAAACTCAGTCTTGAGAATGGAACCAGAATGATATGACGGGGTTGCTTCTCGAAAACTACCCCCTTTTTTAAAAAATTAGTTTATTTATCTATTTTTTTAACTTTACAGTATTGTATTTGTTTTGCCATACATTGACATGAATCCACCATGGGTGTACATGTTTTCCCCTTCCAGAACCCTCCTCCCACGTCCCTCACCATCCCATCCCTCTGGGTCATCCCAGTGCACCAGCCCCGAGCACCCTGTATCATGCATGCCAGGTCTTAGTTGTGGCATGTGGGATCTAGTTCCCTGACCAGGGACCGAACCCAGGCCCCCTGCATTGGAAGTACGGAGTCTTCGCCTCTGGATCACCAGGGAAGTCCCTTGAACCCTTTAATGACAAAAGCCCTCAATCTCAGAAAGCAACCCTGGAAACATCCACAGCCTCACTGTTCATATCGTTCTCCTCACCCTCTGCTTCCGCCTCCTCGAGGTTTCACGCAAACCACAATGGTAAAGAGCGTGGGTATATCACACCCACCACCTTGATCACACCACCTTCCCATCCTGCAGTGAACCTGTCCACGTGTGTGTGCCCACCTCTCCCTCCTCTTCATTGCTATGTATGCAGGGGCCCTTGCCCTACTTCCCTTGGTTTTCACAGAGGCAAAGCATTCCTCTCCTGCCTTCACTTATGAGTTCTCCGCCTATAACCTAAGAGCTTCTCTTTTCCAAAGTTGGACCACACTTTTCACGTTTTGCCTGACAAGTGCTTGGTAAAGATTGGAGAAGAGAACTAACAGTTACTGAGCCCCACTGTGTGTCTGGTGCCGTGCTGGGCGCCTTGTGAACATCTCTGTGCTTTAATCTTCTAAATAACCCTTCGAGGTGAGTACTTACACGTCAGGAAAGAGAGGTGTGTGCAGGTTAGGAAGCTTGGCAACAGCCCGCACACCTAGTTGATCATCTTCAAACCCCTTGGGGAGACTGGACTGTGTATTGAGGAGTCGCATTTGTGTATCTGGGGGCAGCACACCTCTGGGCAGTGAGGGACCAGGCTTGGGTGTTCATAGTAGGGCGTGTGGATGGAGCTGCCTGTGCACCCCAGACAAGGTCATCAGCTGATCTGGTGGATGAAGAACAGAGGGCTGGAGGCCAGATGTAGTGCCAGGATGGGGCAGGCACGGTGGAGGGATGGCAGAACTTTCTAAGCAGCTGGGCAGCTCCTGACATCAGTTGTCAAGATGGGCAGGAGAGAAGGGGTGCGGTCCTGTCAGGAAGCCTGTTTACATTTCATTCCAAGGTGAGTGGCCAGGGATTTTGGGCATCAGTGATCGAAGCTAAGTCACAACCTTGGTAGGAAATAACATTGATGGCAGAAGGGGTGTATTCTCTGTTTATACAGCCAGTGTGAGAGCCTAGGTATAGCCTCACTCTTCATGGTTGAGTCATCTGCTCCCTGGAGTCTGTGTAGGATACCATGGGTGCCCTGTAAGGTACAGGACAGTGGGCATAGGCTCCTATGTGGCCTCCTCTTCCCCACCTGCCTGTCGAGGGCATTCTAAGGGGGTGAGATTTCCTGAGTCTGCAGAGTCCCAAAAGTTGTGTGGGGAGAGTCAATAGCACGGTGGGTCTTTAGAGAGCAGTGCTCATTGCCAGCCGATATGTGTCATGCCAGCCGATATGTGTCATACCACGGACCGACCCATTGGAAAACAGTCAGTGCCTCTGTATGAGATACTGTTAATAGCAACTCTTTATTACTGGCCTGGGCCAGCCTTCCATGTGCCATGACTCCCTTGAAAGAAGCTTGCAGCTTTCCCTGGAGGGCTCCACCTGCTAAATGTCGGAGTTTGAGACTTGACAGCCATTGCTCAGAACTCCTGCTCTTCTCTATTTTAGGTTTAAATTAACCAGGGAATTAACTCTTAATATTTAAGTCTTTATGCTGTCTTTCCAAGCTGCTGTATTACCCAGCGTTGTGGCTGACTGACAGCCATACGTTGAAGAAAATTAAGTGCCTAAAAATTAATTCAGACTAATGATATATTTATGCATTGTAGGATATTTTGAATTTCTAGACTGTTAAGAGTTGTTTAATAGGTTAATAGTTTTTAATCTATTAATCTAATCTTTCCTACTTGACTATTTATTAAAATATTTCAGTGATACATGACAGAAGTGGATAATTCTGAGGGTTATTAAGGCATGGGTAATGGCATGAAGATTTGGATCACAGGTGGAATAGTAAATATAGCTGCTTCGATACTGGGGTTTGCAGCAACTGGGGTTTTGCTGTAGGTTCTTTCTCTTTTGGCCCTTCCAGGTTAGTAGTGAAGCTGTGACCTTTATCCTCATGATTTCTGTTCTTGTGGCTGAAAACAGGAAACTGTTTACATCCAAAGGACAAGTGTGGAGACAGCCGCCCTTCTGGGGCACATCAAGGAGAGCTGAAGGTCAGCGCTGAACATAGCCCAAGCACCTTTCTCTGTGGCAGAGATGGAGCCCTCCATTTCTTTGTTTTCTTGCATTTCCGTGTTTTCTGTTTTTAGCATTGAGCGTGTGCCTGTTCGGCCAAGATACTAAGGATACGGTAGGAGACAAGGAAATGCACGTGTTCCACATGTCTTGGAGCTTCCGGTCATTCAGTCTTGTATTTCTTCATTCATTCAACAAGTGTTTTTATTATTTTCTCTAGAAAAAATAACAGAAATCATCCAGATGATGTTTTAAAAAAGCCCAGGGATTGGAGTGAGACAAACCTGGTTGAATCCTGCTTCTGTCACTAGAAAGCTGTGTGACCATGAGAAAGTCACTCTGTTTCTCTGATCCTTGGTTTTCTTATTTGTGGAACAAAATCACCTGCCATGTAAGGCTGTGAAGAGCAAGCAGATGGTACTTGCATATGGCCCGAAGCAGCACCATGCCCCCTGGCCCCTCCTAGCCGCCTGGTGTGTCCTAGCTGCCCTGCCCTCACTCACCCTGTGATTGTATCATTGTATCAGCATCTCCTCCACTCTGCATGCTGGCGTTTTTACATCTGGCTGTTTACTGCTTGCATCATTGCTGACATCTGCCAGGGTCCAGGTACAGGGGTACAGAAAGCAGTGGGGTAGAGCCACATGGAATTGGCAGTGAGAATCGGAACCAGACCCTGTTAGAAGCAGAGGGGGGCGTTCCCAGAGCCACTGGTCCGAGGCTGCAGGCTCCTTTGTGGGTATCACCCTGAGACCTCAGTGCCCCACCCCTGCCCAACAGCCTGAATCTGCTAATGGAAGATACAGTAGTGACCCTGCACCTTCAAGGGCTGGTGTCATTTTGTAATATCATATCATCACCCTGTCCACCTTGAACTTGCCTGTTACATATCAATAATATCTCAAAGCTGGAGGAAAAACAAAATGATGGTGTCAGAGCATTGCTAAGGCTGCCCTGTTGGCATTTCAGAAAGTAGGAAGAGCTTGCTGCATTCAAGAAAATTTCCATCGGAAAGGATGAAGATAAGACTGTGACACTTCAGGAAGAAGCTTCTCTTATTCAGAACATTGGCTCCAATGAAACATCTCCAGCTCGTGTTCTGCTGAGGGCCAGATGGGTGGGACGTTGCTGCCTTCAGTTCTGGGTGCCACCTGAAGCAGTCCAGCCATCGACAGCTCTTTCGATGGGTGGGGAGAGGGAGACACCTTGAAGGCCACGCTGGCATTGACCTTTGCAAGGTTCATTCTTGGCTCCTTAGGTGATCAGGTGCTGATCGATCACCCCGCCCGTAGCAGGCAGCACTGCAGTGACAGCAGAGTGAGGCGACGACATCCCTGTCCTCTCGTAGCCCTGGTTCTAGTCGGGGAGACATTGGAGAGGACAGGTGGTAACAGGCGTGTTCAATGAGTGCAGGGTGAATACTGAGCAGAACACGGAGGGCAGGGAAGGGATGTGGGTGTTTGACTGAAGACCTGGAGGAGGGGAGAACCGGCCATGGGCATCTGGGGACTGGGGAGAGTATTCAGAAAGAGTGAAGAGCAGATGCAAAGGCTCGAGGCAGGAGCCTGCCCCACCTGCTCAGGGGACAGGGAGGAGGCTGATGTGGCCCCCGGGGGAGGAAACGGGAGGGACAGGGTTAGCAGATGAAGTCAGTGGGCACGTGAGGCATGTCTCAGAGCCCTGAGGGTTGAAGCAAGGACTCTGGCTGCTACTCTGGGTGAAATTCAGAACCGTAACTGGGTTTTGAGCCAAGGAGTGACGTGAGCTGGCCTGGCCAGGATAGGAACAGGGAGATGCGCTGTGAGAATATTACAGCAAGACAAGAGAGAGGGGAAGGCAGCTTGGATGAGAGTGGTGGCGGTGGGCTGGTAAGCAGTGGTCGGGTTCTGGACATATTTTGAAGGTGGGGTTGATAGGATTTGCAGGTAGACTGATGAGTAGGGAGTGAGAGGGAAGAGACAAAGATGGTCCCAGAGTGGTGGAATTGTGCTAACCGAAATGGAGAAGACTGCCGTAAACCGATGACCGTGTCCTTGGCTGCAGGGTTTAGCGGGAAGAGCACTGGGGTTGGAGTCAGGAGAATTCTCTGACTTGGGGGAAGGGGCACAACCATGGCTCAGTTTGGACCTGTAAATAAGGGTGCCTGTTAGGCATCCAGGTGGAGGTGTCCACCAGGCAGTTGTTCAGGCAGGTCTGGAGCTCAGGGAGAGGTCCAGGCTGGAGATAGGATTTGCTATTCATCATCACATAGTTCATATGTAAAAGCACGAATCTAGGTGCAGTCATGTAGGAAGTATGAGTAAAAATAGAAGAGGCTCTCGAACTTACCCTTGGGAGAGGTTGACATGGAAAGGTTGGGTTGGTGAAGAGGAATCAACAGAAGAAAGAGGAGTGGCTGGAAGGTGAGAGGCCCACAGGGAAGGCCCAGAGCATAGCGAGGAAAGAGTCAGAGAAGAAGAGAGGGGAGCTCGTTAAAGGCTGCTGATGGAGATGAATTCAGTCAGGACTGAGTAGGGACTGTTGGATCTAGGAGCTTGGAGGTCCTAAGAGGCCTTGGAAAGAACTGCTCTGGTGGAAGCATTGCCAACGAGGAGCCTGCCAACATCTGCAAATAGTAATCATTGGTGCTCCGATTATCGGTTGGTGGGCAGCTGGATAGAGCTAGAGGACTAGGTCAGTGGTCAGCCTCTGCAACAGGGTACACACGGCCCCTGACATCATGGCTGGATGTGTGTTAATTCATTTAACACCCCGTGCATCCTTGCATTCATCGAGTGTTGTGTTTAAGCGCAGCTTGAGGCCAGTTAACCCTCTTTCGTAATGAGTGGAGTCTTTTAATGAGGTTTTATTCTAGAGAGAGTTAACCAAGTCATTACTTACACACTGTGATTAGAGATCCCCCCCACCAGCTGTAGCATATTTCAGTGGCTAAAGTACCAGAGGAAATAAGCATTGGCCTTTGGTGAAGGTGGAGTGGCCCAGAGGCTGAGCCTTGCAGCAGAGACAGGAGACAAGCACACCTGTAGGGCAGAGGTCTGGCCTCCACCAAGACCTTAGACATCTCAGACTCCAGCTCGGTCATCATCAGATGGGAAAACTGACTCAAGTAGGGGCGGGACAGAAGTCCAGTGTGCTGAGGACTTCTCATGACCCCTGAGACTTGCTAGAATTTTAAGTGCTTGCATTTGTGGTGGGATGATGTAGAAGCTTTACCCAGAAAGAACTTTGGTTGACCTCTGGGCATCTGGCATTGCTGAGACTCTTCCTTCAATGTGGCCAGAAGTGGCATTTGTCCTTGGGCCTCCAGTCCACTAAGAAGTTGTTTGGTGGCTCTCTTGAACTGTAGGGCTCAGTGGGAATGACTCTAGGATGGAAGTTGCAAGAATTGGTGTCTGATTCATTGCTGGAGGTTGTGTGCCCTTGGGCACACCGTTCATTGTTCATTGTGTTGATGAGTCCTGTGCAGCAGGCCCCATGCTGGGGCTGGATGTGGAGGGGGGAGCAACAGACATGGGCCCTGCCCTCTGC
Organism: Giraffa tippelskirchi; assembly: GCF_054371585.1. Lineage (NCBI taxonomy): Eukaryota > Metazoa > Chordata > Mammalia > Artiodactyla > Giraffidae > Giraffa > Giraffa tippelskirchi. The sequence continues at coordinate 217,516,380 of NC_137275.1, forward strand.
CTTGGTTCCCTGTCTGGTCACAGGGCGCTCGTGAGTGCCAGATGTGATGGCGTGTATATGAGCAGCGAACCATCTGGTAAGATCCAGAGGAAGAGGTTTGTTTCTGAAACCTCCCCAGGCAGGCGTGTGGGCACATTGACTGACCAGATCAGACTCGGCCACGAGGATGAGTAAGAACAAAGCGAAAGAAAACTTCGGGGCTGGCAGAAGCCACAGGTTTGCAAAGTTAACTGCTTTGGGGCTGTTTCTTCTAATTTAGTCACACGTAGTGTATTAGTTTCCTGTGGCTGCTGTAACAAATACCACAAACTGAGTAGCTTAAAACTAGAGAAATTCCATATCTCACTGTTCTGGAGGCCAGAAGTCTGAAACCAGGTCTGGGCCAGGGTCGCACACTGTCTGGAGGTTCTGGGGGCGGATCTACTCTTTGCCTCTCCAACTTCAGGTGGCTGCAGCATTCCTCAGCTTGTGGCCCCATCCGTCCAATCTGTGGTCCTCCTGCTGTCTCCTCGTCTCTGTATTGTCTCCTCTTCTTTCTGTCACATCTCACCTGTGTCTCTTATAAGGGCACTTGTCATTGCACATAGAGCCCACCCAGAGAATCCAGGACAGTCTTGTCTCAAGACCCTGAAATGAATTACATCTGCAAAGAGCCCTCTCCCAAATGAGTTCACAGTCACAGATTCCGGGGATTAGGTCATGGGTCTATCTTTTGGCTTCCCCAGTGACTCAGACAGTAAAGAATCTGCCTGCAGCAGGAGACCTGGGTCTGATCCTTAGGTCGAGAAGATCCCCTGGAGGAGGGCACGGCTACCCGCTCCAGTATTCTTGCCTAGAGAGTCCCATGGACAGAGGAGCCTAGCGGGCTACAGTCCATGGGGTCACAAAGAATGGGACACCACTGAACGACTCGCACTTTTTGTCTTTTGGAGGGGCCACCATTTACCTCACCACCACCACTAAAAGCAAAGCTGTAGGTATCAGAGACCGAGAAAGTGATGTTCCTGGAGGCCTACTCACCACCACCCTTGTAATTCAGGCCCCATGGGTTCTTTTGGGCCATCGCTCTGGAACCCCTAGGCCTTCAAGGATCACACTTTGAGAACCATTGCCTTAGTGAAAGGCCAGGTCTGTTAGGGAATTCTTGGGCAGGGACCTGCTTGGTCTGGCTCCTATCCTGGCATTCTGGCCTGAGCAGTAAGCAGTGACCACAGACAGCATGTACTTACTGAGAAATATCCTTTTAGTGCCTGACTTTAGATTTTATGTTGAAGTGTGACTTGGGTTAAATATAAAATTCATAGCATATCTTGAGCAACTATTTTGTAGTTATCTATATATAAATCTATTTTACAGCGACACAAATAGAATAGATTATGGAGTGTCAGCATGTAGATAGATTCCAAGTGCTTTTTCACTAATATACCTAATGATTCGTGCTGAGAATATCCAAGGGCTCCACTGTACATTTAAATGGATATAATTAAAATAATGAGCTCTATTTTAAAAAATGATATATGAAAAAAAAATTTTAAAGAAGTTTGGAAGAGCTGCACCACTAATTCAAAGTGATATAAGTACTTCTGCAATTCCATTGTTATTAGGACACCTAATTAAGTGTAAAGCATCCAAGAAAAGCAACATTTGGGCTTGTAAATCTAAATTGGGAAGCCGGAGGAAGAGAAGTCCCCATGTTCTTGGTGTAGTGTGGGCTTGGGGGTGTCGCCTTTAAGGGAGTGGGTGGTTGTGTGCCATTGTGCCCGTGGGTGAGAAGATGGCTGATGTAGCTCCTGGTATAAGAGTCACCCATGTCAGGCAGATGGGGGTGGGTGGGTGCATTCAGAGATGGGGATCTAACTCCATCCTGAACAATCAGGGAAGGCTTCCTGGAGGCAGGGACGTCATCGTGGACCAGTGTCGTCATAATGGCAGCTGCCACCCATGCACATCCATTCTGTGCAGCTCCCTGGCTCACCTCCTGCCCCACGCTGGGAAGGTTCATGGTGGTCTCCCATTAACAGACAAGCTTACTGAGCCTCAGAGAGGGGAGTGTCTGGCCTGAGGTTACAGGGTTTGTGGACACCCAGCCTGTCAGGCTCCCAACAGCCCCTCCTTCCCACCAGGACAGCAGATGCTGTTGAGGTCCTTGAGGGCAGGAAGGGACACTGAGTCTGCTTAGCTGGGATAGTCTCAGACCCCAGGGTGAGGGTGTTCTGGACAGGAGGCTGTCCTTCCTGCCCTGTGACATCGGCTGCAGGGACCAGTGACAGGTGGGACCCCTCCACTCTGATGACCTCATTTCCAGCCCTGGGAGGCACGTTTGCCCTGAGCTTGGGGCTGAACCCCTTCTCCAGGCAGGGTCAGGGCCAACCAGGGCCCAGCCAGGGAAGGGTCCTCAGCAGCCTGCCTGTCCAGCTGCCCTAGACCTGTGGGCTGTGTTCTTGCCAGACTGGCCCAGAGAGTCAGACAGGGTCCCTGAGTCCCATCTCTGCCCTGCGAGCCTCAGGGTGGGCAGGACTGGCCAGTGGGATCTCCTACTAGGTCTTAGGGCAGGAATAAGGGTTTCAGCAACTTCCATCAGAAGTTTCTCTTAGTCACTCTAGACTGTGTTCTGGTTCTACATTTTTTGCAATTGATCCTCACGAGGCCTTTTGAGTAGGTGCGGGGCTCCCTGCCTCCCTGTGCAGAAACAGGCTCAGAGAGGGTCAGGGCCCACTCAGGGGTCCAAGCTGTGATGGCAGTACTGGGGTTTAAACCCCACTGGTTTGCTTCTACAGACCCTGCACTAAAATCAGTGCCATGAAGGCCCTTCCCCAGTGTCCTCTGCACTCTTCTTTTCCCTCCCACCCTCCTGTAGACGGTAGGTACCCTTAGAACGTCTCTCCTGGGGCTACTCTTCTAGGTCCCTTGCAGATGCTGCCTTGTGTCTGCGTCACAGCACTGTGGAGTAGGTGCTGTGTTTATCCCCACTGTATGGGTGTGAAGACTGAGGTTCGGGGAGTGAAGTCACTTTTGCAGGAACCCACAACTTTGAGAATGGCAGTTCTGAGATGGGCCCTGGGATGATCCAAATTCAGTTCCTTGCATCCATTTCCCGCCAGGCCGTCAGGCCACCTCTGGTCCCCCTTCTTAGCTTGCAGACAGCCTCCTCTCTGTGTCCTTACCTTGTAGGGAAGGAGTGGGAAAGAGATCTTTCTCCTTCTTCAAAGGCCACAGTCCTATCAGATAAGGGCCCCAGTATTCTGATCTTATTTAACCTTAATTACCTGGTAAAGACCTTTTCTCCAGATACAGTCTCATTGGGGACTAGGACTTCACCATATGAAGTGGGGGTGGGGGATGCAGTGCCATCCACAGCACCTCCCCAGTGGCCTTCCTATGCCCCCTCCTCATCAGCTAGGGCCTTCCTTCTCTGTCTCTGCTCAGTTCCCCAACCTGGGAGAAAGCTGAGAGCTGGGAGGGACAGTGGCCGTGATAAAATCCATGCTCTTGGGGTAGATGGAGCTGGAAGCCCAGAGGGGGAAGGATCTTGTCCAGAGTCACACAGCAAGCCCCCTGCCAATCCAGGATGAGACCCCAGGTCCTGCCTCCCAGCCCGGGCACCTCCACTAGGCTCCAGTTGGTATGCTAACCGGCCCTGACTGAGCCTGCCTGAGTCTGGGCCTTGAAGTTCATGGTGCAGCTGCCTTTCTGGAGAGGAGAGGGCTGGACCTGGCCAAGGCAGCATCACAGGCCTGGAACATGATCAGATTCCCCAGCTTGTGCACACCTTGGCTTTTCCAACCAATGCCAGAAGGGCAAGGGGCCCTTGTGATAACGCAGAGAGTCTCCTTGAAAGGAGAGTGGTTCCAGTGGATGGCGGGGGTCTGGCTTCTTGCCTTGGCTGGCCACCAGTCTTGTGTGTGGCCCTGGGCAGGTCACAGACCTCAGTGCCCTCCTCAGTATTGAGCGTATTAACTTGAGGATGGTTTCTCTTATTTGAAGAGCCACCTAGAGGCCAGAGGGTGGGGGCCCAGATTGGTTCCATAGCTTCCCTGCCTTTCGGCTTGTACGTTCCTGTCTATAAAGCAGGGGGAACTCTGCAGCCCTTTTGCAAAGGGAGGGGTGGACCCTGCTCTGCACACATCAAGCCGCTGACAACCCCTACTGCTCCAAATGTAGCACCTGCCCCGCTGGCCACTTGTTAGAAATGCACTCTTAGGCTAGACCCCAGACCTGCTGAATCAAATCTGCGTCTTACCGAGATTCTCAGCTGATTCATGGGCACATCGAAGCTTGAGAAGAGCTGATTTCTTCCAGCCAGAGCTTTCCTTGCAGGTCTCATGTAGCTCCAGTTATAAGAATTACTGGTCACATTTAGACCTCAGCTCCTCCATCAGCAAAATGGGTGGAATTGGAGACATCCAAGCCCAGTGATTTTCAAACTGTGCTCCTCGGAGCCCCCAGGGTTCCCTAGAGGATCCTCAGGGGCAGCTGAGTGGCATGTGCATTTTAAGGCAATGGTTACATGAGAGGTGGGTCTGTAGCTGAACATTTTGCAACCTCCTGGACTGGGAGGGGGGCCTTCCAGGTAGGTCTGGGGTGGTGCTGGGGTCCACGCTGAGCAGACTCTCTTCTTTGCCAGGGAGCGCTTGAAGCGCAGCCAGAAAAGCACCAAGCTGGAGGGGCCAGAGCCCGCGCCGGCTGAGGCCTCGCTCAGCGCCGAGCAGGGAACGATGACAGAGGTGAAGGTCAAGACGGAGCTGCCGGACGACTATATCCAGGAAGTGATCTGGCAGGGCGAGGCCAAGGAGGAGAAGAAGGCAGTCAGCAAGGACGGGACCACTGGCGACGTGCCCGCCGAGATCTGCGTGGTGATCGGCGGTGTCCGCAACCAGCAGACCCTGGGTGAGCGCCTGTCCGCACGGTTGGGCCGGGGCCAGGGCGGGAACATGCGGCCAAGTGCTTCGGGGAGACAGGCTTGGGATCCTTGCTCCTCCCTGGCTGAAGGGGCCTTCTTCTCCCCTCTGTCCTCAGGGAAGGGCCTCAGCTCCTAACACTCGCCTTTTCTGCTCAGCTCTGCTCTGGAGCGCTTGTCTTCCCACTTGACGTGGCAAAAGCCTACATGTCCTTTAAGATTTTGCTCAAGTCAGATGTTTGGAACTTTCTGCAGGTCTGGTGGAATCCCTCACACTGCATCCAGGACAGCCTACATTACTCAGTGTACTAAATGCCCATCTGCGTTTCTTCCTCCTGGGCTTCCCCAGGGGCGACTTTCAGTGTGGGTCCCGTTTAGATTAGTTGTCTGATCAGAATCAGATGAGTCATAGTCTGGCATTTGCTTCTGCCTCTTGTGGTCTGGGCCGGGCTCAGAGAAGCTCAGAGAAAGGAGCTTCTTAGAAACCATCTCTCCCTGCTTCTCAGTGTGAGCCAGGGGATACCCCACCAAGGCTGCTGCAGTCCTGCCAGGTTTGCAAACGCAGATGCCCACAAGGCCCAACAGATACGTTTATTTAGCATCGTGGAGATGAGCCAGACAGGCAGGTGGTGGGGCTCGAGTCCAGCTGGAGAGTTATGGTAACTAACTGGGAAGATGGGCTTAGCGTGGCTAGATCTCTGGACACAGCATGTGCCAGAAGTGAGAATTTTAATGTAAATTCTTCTGGCTTTAAACATTGGTGACTAATTTGACTTTTAAAATCTGCCAAAGGAAACATATCTGTGGTCAGAGTCGTTCCATGGGCCACCAGTTTTGCAACCCTGACCTGTAAAATACAGTCCACCTGCCCCATCCTGGCACAGAGGCCTTGCCTGGTCGGTTCCCAGACCTCCATTCCCGTCCTTGCCGTCCTCCGCATTCACGTGCTTGGTGCTTGAGAGGCCACCTGCCTGTCCCTCCTGGGGCAGCCCTGCCCACCTCCTCCTGACTTCCAGGCTGCCGTCCCGTGAGAGGCAGGCAGGGCCTGGTGTGGGGAGGCTCCCCTGGCTCTGTTTCCCCAAGTTTAAACTCAAGTCCTGTTGCCTTTTTTCCCAGCCACTGGGGATCAGCCTCGAGTTCCCTTTCCCTACTGTTCCTCAGCTGGTTGTGGTCTCCATCGCCCCACCCGGGTCGCTCCAGTGTCCTGCTAGCTGTCTGCTTCTGGCATTGTCCAGGTTAGTCAGGGGACCACACGCATCCTCAGGGAGGCTGGAAAGTGCCATGCTCCCCCGAGACAGAAGGGGAATGAACCAGAAAGTACTTGCTGAAGAGCATGAGTGACCTAGCCCGGTGTCGACTGAAAGAAGAGTCTTCTCCAGGGCTTGTGTCTTACCTCCCTCCACCCGGGTTCATACCCCACGGCCAAGGACTGTGTTGGCCTGTAAGGGAGGTGTTGGTTAACTGAGGAGAGGACCTGCCCATGCTCACTTTTGCGGGGCGGGCGGTGTTTTAAGACTCACTGGACCCAGGAGCTGTGTATGCCCTTCACCAGGAGGTATCCAGTGAAGTTGAATCTGAATCTTGAGATGGGGTCAGCAGTCAGGCTTCAGGGGGGATGCCTGGAGCGGCCATGCTAAGGAAATGCTAGGGGTCCTCCCTGGGTCAGCTGGCTGCACAGTGAGAGGCCCCAGGGCCTGGTTTCCAGCTCAGCTGCTTCTCAGCAGCAGGGTCCTTGCCCTTGCTGTGCCTTGCTCTCCTCTTCTACTAAAGCAGGCGTGCTCCCTGTCCTGGCCACCCCACGGGCGTGGGAACCACACACAGGGGCAGTGGATGGGGACGGTGTTGTGCGCGGAAAACCTCGGCTCCTCGGCCTGGGAGCGCAGCTTCCCTGACTTCGTGTCTGTTACAGCTTGGGCAGACTGCTTGACCTCTCTGTGCCTCAGTTCTCACAGTTGCAAATTCATGGTGTTGTGTGAGGATGCACCATGATCATTTGGGTAAAGTACTCAATATCGTACTTAGTAAATAAAAAAAAGAAAATGAAGTCGCTCAGTCGTGTCCAACTCTTTGCGACCCCATGAACTGTAGCCTACCGTTAAGTAATTCACCATTATTTGCAGTAATACTAGTGTTGATAGTATAAAGTACCCCTTCAAGATGAATGGTAATCGCACCCCACTCCAGTACTCTTGCCTGGAAAATCCCATGGACGGAGGAGCCTCGTAGGCTGCAGTCCATGGGGTCGCTAAGAGTCGGACACGACTGAGCAATTTCACTTTCACTTCACTTTCAAGATGAATAGTTCTACTTTTTTCCCCAAGTCTGAATAGTTCTACTTTTTTCCCCAAGTCTGAGAAACAAGCCAGTGTGATATAGAGAAGAAATAGGATATGGAAGAAAGTCGGCACTGGATGAGGTGTCAGAAGACATGGCTTCTGGTTGGTTTTTGATTTTCTCACCTGAGCTCCTTCTAGAACTGCTCCCCCCTGCCCCGCCAGAATCCAGGGACTTTCAGGATGTTGTGAAATTTCTGAGTAAAATGCTTTTGTAGACCTTTGTGGAAAAGGTTTAACAGCCACAGTTAGATGCAGAGCTGCCATTTGGGAGCTGGTACCAAAGCCGGAGCTGGACGCTTCCTGCTGGTGGTGACGGCTGTCCCACACCTATCAAGGCTGACCTTCCACCTTGAGGGTGTAGTTTCTGCCAAGGGTCAGGTTCAAAGGAATCTGGCTTGGCCTTTTAGTAGCAGGAAAGAAAGGCAATTAAAAAAAAAAATCGATGTTAGAATGGAACCTTATGAACTCATCCCTTCTCAGAATGGCAAGTAGACATTATCTTATGGGCCAAGTCCAAGCAGTCGCTGCTGGCTATTAGGAATTCCGTGTTGAAGGTTCTGAATGGTGACGTGATTGATTATTGGTGTCTACCATGGATGTGGAAGTGGGCAATGGAGCCCCACGTGCTATAGATTTGGCACTCGATGCCCTCATTTTATAGAGGGGCAAGCAAAGCCCTGGGAGATGGAAGAGACTTGGCAGCTCCACTTCATAACACCCCGTCCCACCTGCTCCTGGAAGTAAAACAAGGAGGGAAGGCATCCCCTGGGCTGTGGCCAGGGCAGAATGCTGGTTAGAGTTCCTCTCTGAATGAGCTTGTGCTACAGTGTGGCTGGGCACTATGGAGTTAACATGTTCCCGAGGCACTTGGCAGGGGCGCAGAGGGCTCTGGCCAGCTCTGTCACTGAACAGAATAGCGTTCCTAGTTGATCAGCCAGTGCTGTCTCATGAGGGAACCTCCCGTTTGCCTTCTCTCTGAGCTCCATCCCCCTTGTCCCCACCCCAGGTCCTCGCTGGCCCTTTAACAGCCATCAGATAAACAGTGTTCCCAGTGACACAAACATCGTCCGAGGTACTTCCCGTGCAGGAGCCTGGGTCACGGACACACGGGTGGCACTTGGCAGCTTCTCAGACGAGGAGCATAGGGAGGGGCATCGGTGCCCAGGGGGCTGGCTGCCAGGCTTGCAAGCAGTCTCTGCTAGTTCCCTGCTGCCCAGAAATTCTTTGTACCGAAAAGGGTACTTCTCACTCTTGAAAGAGTGTCACTGCCGTTGAAATCATTATGGAGCTTGGGAGCAACACATCAAGTTTATTTTTAGCAAGAGCGGAGGTAATACCGACCATGATAACTCTGTTGGTACAACCAAAAGTGAAAGGCATCCCTAGCTGTTGGCTGCACGTGTCCCGACAGTGTATCTCAGAATCCTTCTCAACACAGTACACTAAGAAGTCACGGCCAGTCAGCTAGAATTGAAAAATCTGAAATGGACACATGCTTGCTGCCATCCTTGTCCTAGGTGATGAAGACAAGACAAGCTGGGTTTAGAGCAAAAAAGCATGCAGCCCATGGAGCATTTCCTGGAGGGATGGTGCAGAAGAGATGATGGAATATAAGTGTTCACAACTTAGAGCATTTTGATGGGAGGGGACTGAGCAGACACATTCCAAGTAGCCCCAACCCCATTGCAGGAAAATCACCAGGAGATGATTGTGAATCAGTACAAGAGAGGGCTCTGTGATTACAGAAAGTGTTTGGTAACTGAAGACAGGCCTGTGAGGGAGGGGGGTCCTGTCCTGGAGATGGGTGAGCAAAAGAGGGTCTCAGTTCTGGTACAGGAGGGAGAGTCAGTCAGCTGGGAGCCTGGATCCTGCAAGGATGTTTCTAGGTAGCGAGCTTTGGGCACGAGGGCTGGGGGTGCTTTCACATACACACAGGGCTGCCCGGGGAGGAGAGGAGGGGAAAAAGGAGGTGGGGGCTTGGCCACAGCTCTGGAAGGAGCAGTGGAAGAGCAGACAGCCATTCAGACACAGCCATGTGGGTTTTGGTCTGTTATGAACCTGAGCAGTGAAGGTCCTGCTTCGTAGTGCCAGCTGATAGTTAGTTTCCTGTTTCAGTTGGTGTTGGCAGTGCGTTGGGCTTGAGCCTGCCAGAACCAACCCTCAGCTCTTTGCTGCAGCCACTCAGAAAGGAAGGGTTCTGGCCTCCTTCCCAGGAGCATCTTATCCCTGCTGCTGACTCTTCATCAGGTGGTCCAAGGTGGGTTGGGGTCCTGATTGGAGGGTCTCCATGGCAAAGGACCTCTGGCCTGTAAGCCAAGAGACCTGGGGTCTGCCCCTTGTGGGGCTGTGCGAGGGCCCCATAACCTCTCTGAGCCATAAGGTCTTCATTGATTAGCGGGTATAATAAAATCTGCCTGTCTTTCCAGTAGGATTGTTGAGGTCAAAGTGAAGTAATAGGTGTGAAAGTGTTTGTAAGGGGGGACAAAAAATGCAAAGTGGGGCTTCCCAGGTGGCGCTAGTGGTAAAGAACCCGTCTGCCAATGCAGGTAGATGTAAGAGATGCAGGTTCAATCCCTGCATCAGGAAGATCCCCTGGAGGAAGGCATGGCCACCCACTCCAGTATTCTGGAGACAGAGGAGCCTGGCGGGCTACAGTCCATCGGGTCACAAAGAGTCGGACACGACACAACTGAAGCGACTTGGCACACAAATAGTGCAAAACAGAGGCCAGTGATACTAGCCAAAGCCTTGGATGTTGACATGTTCAGGGTTACCTCTGGAAGCAGAAAGGCTGATGGCTTCAGACTTCTTTTCTTCAGTATCTCCTAAAAGAATTTTGAGGAATCGTACTCTCTTTCACATTTTTGAGTTGACATCTAACATTTCTATCCAAAGTTTAAATAATTGCAAAGGACAAAATTTCTGGAGTACTGTGTTTTTAAAATGTGGCATTTTGGAAATAAAACTGTGAACTACTCTTTTAAATGTATCCAGGGGACTCCAAACTCCACCGTTTCTGATACCCACCATCATCCATTTAAAAAAAAAAAAACATAATGAAAAGGCTCGTCTTTAACAGTCAGAAATTTTACATCTTTCCTTTTTCTCCTTGAACCCATATTTCCAGTCCGCTTCTCTCACAGGATTTTATCCTACTGTAATATATTTTTTATGCTTGAGAGTCTTTTATTGATCACTGTTTCACACTTATCTCCCACAACAAGATGTACGTAAATTGAAATAGAAATTTCTAAAAAATTTGTTGGGATCATAAAGCTCTACGTCTTAAAACATTTTTTCCCTTGATCGAGTTATTAGCATACAATTTGTCAAAAGCAAATTTAGATAAATAGCAAATGTAAAAGTAAAACATCATGGAAAATGCACCTCTTAATGAAATGGATGGGGCTTTATTTCTTCTTCCATTGGCTCATGTTTCTGTGAATTGATATTTCTTATTGTCGAGCGAGACAAGATCAGCATTAATTTAATTCCTTTTTTTCCATTTTCTTAAGTGTAATTGCTTAGAAGGCTTGATCATATAAATAAGGAGCCAGGGACAGGATGGAATCTTGTTTTAGCAGTGTCACTCAATTCCTTGAACTCCTTCCAAGTTGTATGCCAAAAATCACACAGGGGTCTATCATCAGACATTATTTTTAACGGGCTCTTCACTGACAACTCCATTAGATTCTTCAGTTTTGTGGAAAGCAAAGAATTAGAAATCACCCCATTTACAAAAGGAATTGTGCCCAGTCATTCGATGTACCTGCATTCTAAGTCCAACACAGCATCTCTTTGCTTGGAGCTCTCAGATGTCCATCCCTCTTGTACATCACTGTAGGGGAATTAGGAGTGGGTGAAAGGACCATCGTGTTAGCCATGTGGAAATGGGTGGCGGTGAGGAGAACCAGCTGAGCACGGCCTCCCTGCCTGCTATGTTCTCTGGCCCATTGGTTTTAGGGTTTTAGGAAGAAATGCGTTGGGCAATTGATAATTGGGAATTGATCCTCCTAAAATTCCCTGTGCTCCAGCACCCCCAGGGGATTTGTACTCTACATGGAGGACTTTGGCCTGAGGACATTCATTCTGAGTCCAAGCCCAGAGAGCCTCAGGAAACCTACTTGTCCTCTTACCAGCTTACCTCTCCAGGGTCCCTGTCCCCCAGCAGTCCGTGGGCCCAGCTCTGCTGCATCTTAGAACCAAGTGGGCAGGATGCTCCCGAGCACGTGAGCTCCCGAGTTGCTTTGAGCTAAATACAGGATTGCCTGTTGTAAGGAGCTGTGTCTCTGTCCGCCCGGCTTGTGTTTTTCTTCTCTCATTCACCTGCACTGGATCTCTGCCTTGTTGCATCTTGTGTATCCTGCAAGGTGTTAGAACTGATCGGGAGCTCGATGGGTGCATAGAGTTGAGGACTGCTGCCCACTTTCCTCCTTTACCTCGGCCTCCTGCCTCTCCCCTCCATGGCTTTGGGAGCTAGACCCACCTGCTCTCACCTGGCCTCACCTGGTCTGTCCAGTGCTTCCGGGAGGGAGCGTGGCCAGGCTCTCTGCCAGGTGGTTATAGAAAGTGCTGGACAGATGCTCTTCATCAGTACTTAACTGATTCTTATATCAGTGGTGACAGCAGGACAGGGAGAGGAAAAGAATCCGTGTCTGGCATGTTTTGCCAGCCACTCTCAGGCCCTTGACCGGGCGCTCTGGGGGGTCGTGTTGTGGTGCCAGACATGGTAGGGGGTTCTGTTACCCAGTGTTGGGGAAGCTCCATATCCAACAGGGGTTCACGGCTCCCACGGCATCTGGAGGTGACCTGGCGTGAGGACAGTGAGTTGGCTCTGGATCCCTGAGGGCCAGCCTTGAGCCCAGTTGCTCACTAGCCACTAGATGAGTGGCCCCAGCCCTGGGCCGCCTGGCCCCTAAAACTTTTCACGTTCATGGTTGAAGTGGGTATTGAGTTGTCCCAACATACAAGGACTTCTGGGAAGATGGAGGGTGGAAATGAAAAGCCTGGATATGCTCGGTAAATGGTAGCCTTTAGCAGGCACCCCCTCTTCTCTTCTTGCTCCCGGGGGCTGACTCTCTGGTGATCACACACAGGCTCCGGAGCAGGGCAGATCAGGCAACCTCTGGCCTGATGTGTTGCCCCTTCGTCTGAAAAATGAGGATAACAATCACCTTTCTGTGCTGGACTTGTGAGGATGGATTGAGCTGATGGGTGAGAAGCCCCCGAGTTCACACCCTGCCCCGCTCCCACCAGCTGGCTGTGTGAAGTGGGCACATTGCTGCTTTCCCACCCGTGCAGAGGGGTGCAGTGGGGTCAGAGACCAGCCCATGCAGAGACGTTGGAGAGGCACAAGTGAAGACTTGCAGTGCCTGCACTTAGTAGAGAAGGACAGAGACAAAGGACAGGAGAGTGGTTGGGAGATGCAGCAGACTGAGGACGTGTGCGGGGCAGGCAGTCAGGCAGCGGGGACAGGGACCGTCTGAAGTGAGAGTCCCCGAGAGGGCCCTCCAGCTGCCACTGCACCAGCCTGGGGTACACGGTGGCCATGGGCCCGGGAGATACCAGGCCACAGCACATACGAGGCATATCATCCCTGGAGGGCCATTTTGCTGGCAGGATTATGGCGAGAAATGTTGGGTTATAACCTCACGATCGGCGTAGAATTGATGCTTTTGAACTGTGGTGTTGGAGAAGACTCTTGAGAGTCCCTTGGACTGCGGGGAGATCCAACCAGTTCATCCTAAAGGAAATCAGTCCTGAATATTCATTGGGAGGACTGATGCCGAAGCTGAAGCTCCAATACTTTGGCCACCTGATGCAAAGCGCTGACTCATTGGAAAAGACCATGATGTTGGGAAAGATTAAAAGCGGGAGGAGAAGGGGACGACAGGGGATGAGATGATTGGATGGCATCACTGACTCGACGGACATGAGTTTGAGCAAGTTCCGGGAGTTGGTGATGGACAGGGAAGCCTGGCGTGCTGCAGTCCATGGGGTTGCAAAGAGTCGGACGTGACTGAGCAACTGAACTGAACCTCATGATGGATAATTTTATGTTCTATCTATATTATGAATGAGGACAGAGGAAGCTCAAAACTTCAGGGGCATTTGGTCCTGGGGCTGCTTGCTGCCTTCTGCTACACCCCAGCCTCCCTTGGGGAAGCGTGGCTGCCTCTTAGCCATCACAGGCTCTTTAGTGAAAAAGCAGACAGCATGACCTTGTCCATCCATCTCTTGCACAGATGGGGAAACTGAGGTGCTGAGAGCTCAGGGGACTGGCGAGCCCTAGACTCAAGAGTCCTCCTTAACCTGGCCCCTCCCAACCCACCCGATCTTTAAGGGCTCTTTCTGATTTTTTACGTAATTCAGATGGAAAAGCACCGAATGGCAGCCCCCACGGCAGATCTGTGTGAGGCCGGTATTCAGGGACCTGGATTTTTGACCAAGCATTGAGATGTGCATCTGGTACGTGATGGTTGAGGGGCAAGAGGACCCGATGGGGCCAGCATGAGGGTGAAGGCATGGCTGAATGTAGGCGTCAGCTGCAGACCCCTTAGTACGCAGGGCCTGTTAGTATCTGCAGAGGCTGACCCTAACCTCCTCCACCCCGTCACTGCCCCCCGGTCAGCAAATCTGGGCCTGCCCAGGACCCTGGAAGCCGACTGCTGGAGGGCTGGTAGAACGTGTAGGAATCTGAGTGTTGGGAGTGTGGGGCCTGTTTTGGCAAAACTTGCTGTGGACTACAGCTCTGAAACGAGCCGTGGAGAGAAAGGGGTTCTGTGGTCAAATTGGTTGGGAAACCTGGGGTGAACGGTCAATTGCGTTCCTTTACCGCAGGTCCTCTTCCAGCCGGCACAGCTCCCAGGCATCGTGTCTCCCCAGACGGGCCATGCCTCCCACTTGCTTGACCGTGGGCGCCTCTCCCCAGGATCCATTCAGGAAGTTGGGTCCAAGAGCACTTTGGGGGAAACTGACAGTAATGACAACTGTCCTTTACCGAGTGCCTGCTGTGTACTGGGTGCTGTGCCGAGTGGTCAGTGTTATTGCTCATGTTATTTCTCCCCCACCCCCTCAATGAGGTGGGCAGTATTTTACTGTGTCCATTTTATAGAAAGGAAGCCTGAGGTGTGGGTTTTTCCCTGGCTTGTCCAGGGCCCCGTCTGGTTTGTGGTGAGCTGGGATTTGAACCCAGGTTCGCTGGTGTTGCTGCACTGTAGGGCTGCCACTCTGTTGCACTGGCCCCATGCCCCAGCCCCTTCTGCCCATCCAGACCCTTCTGCAGACAGGGCACCTGCAGCCTGGGGTCCCAGGGTGAGTGAGGGGCAGGCAGGGCCTTGAACTCAGGTGTCCCTCCTGCCAACACAGTGCTCAGTCTTGAGACTCAGCGTGCCAGACAAGGGGTCCGTTTTGCTCTGGGGCCAGGAGAGGGCCCGAGGCTGGCAAACTGTGCCCCTGTGACTCTGAATGGATGGAGGCCTGTGAGCAAGGCTGCAGGTACCCTTGGCACTCTGTGGACCGAGGGAGAAGCCAGTGGAACTGACCTGCTTATAAACAGTGTCAACTGGGTGGATGAGTTGGGAACATCACAGCCTGCAGGCTCCATCCATCAGCCTACACTTACTGTACAGTTTGAGGAAAGACCTTAGGTCATTGAGGGCAGTTGGAGAAACTGAGGCCCAAGTCTTGTGGCAGAGAAGGGCAGAGACCTCATCTAGAGGTGGGTCAAGTCTGAACAAGGCTGTGGCCTTGGTCCTTTGGGGAGAGACACCCTCCCCCTCACCTTCCATGGGGCTCCAGCCCCTCCACCTCCCATTTGTCTTTCCCTTCTCCCGCCTGCTCAAGTCCCCTGACTGGCCGCCTTTGCTGCAGCCTTGTCAGGGTCCCACACTGTGGCCACCAGGTCCTGCACTTGGCTGTCATAGCATCATCACCCTGCAGGTCCCCTTGCCTAGTGGCCTGTCTGCTTCTCATCAGACAGAGGGCAGTGACCGCTTCTTGGTTGGGGTCTTGGTGCCCGGCACGTTGAAGATGCTCAGTAAATTCCCGATCATTAAAGGGGAATCAGCAGAAACTGTTGAAGAGCGGATGGAGGCATAGAGAGGGAGTCCGGGTCTTTAGTACTCGGTGACAGATGAGGAGAACAGCAGGACTCTGTGAATTTACTGAGCCCCTGCTGTGTGCCAGTCACGGGGCTAAAGACAGGGAAATATACACTCTGATCTTTGCCCTCCGTGTTTGTATATTTTTCCCAGTGAGACAAGGGTAACACATATAAAACTGTTGAATAACAGGCTGCTAAATCCCATGCTGGTTTGGAGGACAGCGTTCCCTTGAGTGACCCACAGTGGCCAAGTGGCACTGCCCACTGGTGGGCCTGCTGACTCATGGGTTGTAGCTCATTCATCCTGACCTTGATCATGAGACGTAGGCATCATAGTCTTGTTTCACAGGTGAAGAAGCTGAAGCTCGAACTGGAAAAGGAGTGTGCCTGCAGTCAGACAGCCAGGGAGGGAGTGGCAGAGCCGAGCTCACCATCAGGCTCCAAGCCCAGTGCTCTTCTGACTTAACTTGATACCTGGAGTTCACACCCAGTGGTGGCTTAGACCCTAAAGAGTTTGCCTGCCATGCCAGAGACCTGGGCTGGGAAGATCTCCTAGAGAAGGGAATGGGAAACCTCTCCAGTATTCTGGCCTGGAGAATCCCACGGAGAGAAGAACCTGGCGGGCTACAGTCCATAGGGTCACAAAGAGTCAGACACAACTGAGCAACTGACACTTACAGACAGTGGAAGTTGGTGGTGCCTCGACTCACTGACTGTCCGGACTTGTGGTAGGAACACCACTCACACTTAACTCAGTCTTCCATACATGTTTTCTGATGAGCAGACTGACGCCTGGCTAGTAAATGGTTGAGCTGAGACTCCATCCCAGGGCTGCTGGATTTTAAACCAGTGGTTCCCACACCTAGTTGCTGAGCATCAGAATCCTCTGTGGATACTTGGGGGAAAGGAAGATTCCTAGGCCCCCGGCCCCAGCCATTCGGGCACCCTTTGCGTGGAGTGGGGCCAGGGACTCTGTGTGGGTGTGCAGGCTCCCAGGCCGTTCTGTTAGGAAGAATGGGGCCTGGGCCTAGGTCTTTGTGAGGCAGGCAGACCCATGTGAGGGATGGGCAAGGCCTTCCAACTCCTGGGGCCTCTGCCAGGCTGAGTCTGATGGGCTCTGCTTGCCTCCCTGCTGTGGGCCCTTGCCCTGCTCTGCATGGCTAGGCTCTGCCTTTGACCGGTCCTTGGTGCCCACTGGGAACTCAGCCATTTCAGTCTCCCTGCCTCTGGGAGAGGGCTTCTGTAGTGGCTCATATGGTAAAGAATCTGCCTGCAGTGCAAGAGACCTGGGTTCGATCCTTGGATCAGGAAGATCCCCTAGAGAAGGGAATGGCTACCCACTTCAGAAGGGCCTGGAAGAGGGCTGGAGTCAGGCATTTACATCAGGTTGATCTCTGCACATCTGAGGGAGTAAGACGGCACCTCAGCAGATGAGAGGGTCCTCTCCTTGCCAGACACATGGATAGTAGAGGTGGGCATTTTCTGGGGGCAGCATGGAGCCACCCCTATGAGGCAGGTACATTTAGCCCCATTTTACAGTTGAGCAGACTGAGGCTTCGTGTGTTCAAGGAAATTACCAAGGTCGTACTGCTGGTAGGTGGCAGAACAGGGACAGGGATCTAGATGTGTCCGGTTCAAAGCCTGTCCTCTTAACCTCTGTGCATCCTGACAAGGAGTGGTGGCTGAAAATTATTCTGTTGCAGCTAAGGGATAATTTCCTTACATGGATGCAATTTATTCCTTACCCTGAAATTCTTTCACATTCATCTCCTTTTTCCTTTCAAGGAATAGCTATGAGTAACCTAAGAAGTTACCTTCTCTGTCTTACAGATTTGGAAGCTGAGGCCCAAAGGTGGGAAGTGACTTGCCAAGGTCACTCAGAGAGTTGAGACAAAAACCTGAACTTGACCCCAGCCTCCTGTCCTCCAGCTCTTCGCTGGTCCTTACTGCCCTCTTGCTTGTAGGGAACAAGATAGCCTGTTGGCACAGAGTTGGTGTTACCTGAGGCTTCCCAGGTGACGCAGTGGTAATGAACCTGCCTGCCAGTGCAGGAGATGTAAGAGACGTGGGTTCGATCCCTGGGTCAGAAAGATCCCCTGGAGGAGGAAACAGCAACCTGCTCCAGTATTGTTGCCTGGAAAATTCCACGGACAGAGGAGCCTGGCAGGCTGCCATCTTTGGGGTTGCAAAGAGTCGGACACCACTGAGCTCATACACACCTAGTGTTACCTAAAGTTGTCACCAGGGGTCCTGGGGTGTCATGGTTGTACGCGTTGGATGCTGGCTGACCAGTCTCTTCCTGTCCTGTTTTCCAGGGTCCTATGAGTGTGGAATCTGTGGCAAGAAGTACAAATATTACAACTGTTTCCAGACCCACGTCCGGGCACACCGAGGTGAGTGGCATGTACCTGGGGCAGAGCCAAGGGACCCCTACCTCCCCATCCCCTGCCTTCTTTTTCCACCTTGACCCCTCGAGGGTGACCTCAGAGCACTTTGTGCAGTAGAAGTGGGACCCGAGGAGAAGGGGAGAGACCCCCTTAACTTGGGGGCGCACCCTGGGGTGGGGATGGAGTGGGGAGGGGGGCGGAGGACGTGCCACCAGGCTTCTGCCGCCAGTGCTCTGGACTGCCCCCCGTGGGCCCGCCTCCTGCCAAGGGGCTTCGGTACCGCCCGGTGTCAGCGGACCCTGCCGGAGGTGCTCATGTGTCGCCTCGTGGGGTGCTCACGTGTCGCCTCGTGGGGTGCTCACGGGATAGCGCCCTGCTGGGGAGGAGGACACCAGGGCCAGGAAGCGTGGTGTCTGCCCCTCCCTGAGCCTGACCCTGGCAGGTAGGGACGAACGGCACCAGGTCCAGGCCTGCCAGGCAGCAGGAAACACGGGGAAGGCTTTGTGCCCGCATCTTGAGTGGAATAGGGGCATCCCTGGGCTCACAGGATCGGCCTCTCCTGGCCCCCGCCTTCTCGGCTTCTCTCCCTCTTGGCAGCAGCCCTTCCACTGTCTGGTCGGCTCAGCCCCTTCTTCTCTCTCTGTTACAGACACTGAAGCCACCTCAGGGGAGGGAGCCTCCCAAGGCAGTGAGTATTTTGCCCTCCTCTTGGGCTGCGGGGGCTGAAAGGGCCAGGGGTGCGGGGAGGAGGAAGAGCCAGGGCCGGGGTGAAGCTCTCAACCCTACACCCCAAGATGGCCCCGGGCGGCTTCCAGGAGGCGCCCGAGCACACCCTTTCCCAAAGTGTGCTCCGTGGCGTAATCATGCTGGGGAAGTTACTAGGCGATAAAGGGTGCTCTGGCCAGGTAATCTGGGGAAACCTTGAGTTCTGCTAAGATGAACATGTTTCTTTGCTGGAGACTTCTCAGGGCCCTTCATTGGCAAAATATGTACATGCACCCCAAAAGGGACCCAGTGTGTGGACTCTTCTTTTGACTCCTACTCATGGGTTGGGGGCTTCCCCTGTTGGCTCCAGTGCTGAAGAATCTGCCTGCCAATGCAGGAGACTCGAGATCAATCTCTGGGTCAGGAAGGGAGGAAGCAATGGCACCCCACTCCGGTATTCTTGCCAGGACAATCCCACGGACAGAGGAACCTGGTGGGCTACAGTCCATGGGGTCGCAAAAGAGTCGGACAGGACTGAGCAACTAAGCACACACTCATGCATGCGTGGGTCGGGGGTTGCCATAACTGATGTTCGGGAAATGCTTCTTCGGAGAGTTATTTCAGGAGCATTCACAGGCACGAATCTTGGGGGGCAGGGTCCCAGCTCTGGGGATGCACGGAGCCTCAGCATCTGGGGGCATTGTTCCCCTTGGCTGCTTGCGGGGGTCCTGCCTGCCTTCCCTCCAGATCTGAACTCACAGGGCTGGTAGGCAGCCAGCCAGTGGGTGTAGGCGCAGGTGGAACCTCTCCCCACTCACCAGACCTGAGCTCTGGAGCCCGGCAGTTCCCCTCCCTGATAGGTGTGTGCACATGTCCACCCAAAGATGGGAATTAAGACATTCTCAGCAGGGACTTCCCTGAGGGTCCAGGGGTTCAGACTTCACCTTCCAATGCAGGGGTACAGGTTCAGTTGGTGAGCTGAGATCCTGCACACCTCAAAACAACCAAAACAGAAAACAGAAGCAATATTGTAACAGATTCAATAAAGACTTTAAAAATGGTCCACATCAAAAAAAATATTAAAAAAAAAAAAAAATGTTCTTAGCAGCACTGTTCATAACCGCTTCAAACCAGAAACCACCCAGAGCTAGCTGAATAGGTGAGTAACTCACAGTGTGTCCTCACGGAGAACTACAGGACTCCAGTACAGCCGTGAGAAGGAAAGACGGCGGCTACACACAGTGATGTGTGTTACCCACAGACAGAATGTTAGCAGAAGGAGCCCAGCACGAAGAGTTCCTCCTCTTACGATCTGTGTACAGAAAGTGTAGAAACAGAAGGAAACTAAGTCATGATGGAAGAAGTCAGAGCCACGGTCACCCTCGGAGAGGGGCTACTGGGTTTCAAGATTGGAGCTGGGTGCTGGTTACACAGATGTTTGCAGTTTCTGACAGTGTGACAAATTGAACACTTAGGGTTTGTACATTTTTCTGTATCAGTGGTCAGCGTATTTTTTGGTAGGGGACCAAAGAGTAAATATTTTAGATTTCGCAGGCCAGATGTCTCCATCACATCTGCTCAGCTCTGCCATGGAGCGTGAACGCAGTCAGGGACCATATGGAAATGAATTCTTTACCAAAACAGACGCTGGGCAGGCCACAGTTTGGGCACCTCTGTTCTTCTTGTTTGGTATACCACCAGAAAGAGTTTCTTAAAATAATAAAGAAACAGGACTCCCTCACTGCTTGAAAATCCAAAACAGAGTAGTTTAAGGAGGTAGGAAGGACCTTAGTTCCACTGGGTTCTAACAGCATTTCTTCTGAGGCACTTTCTCATCCACTCTTTCTTTGGATTCTTCTTGTTGTTCAGTCGCTAAGTCGTGTCTGTCTCTTTGTGACCCCATGGACTGCAGCACCCTAGGCTTCCCTGTCCATCACCATCTCCCAACATGAGAGTTTGCTCAAACTCATGTCCATTGAAACAGGGGTGGTATCCAACCATCTCATCCTCTGTTGCCCTCTTTTCCTCTTGCCTCTCAGTCTTTCCCAGCATCAGGGTCTTTTCCAGTGAGTCGGCTCTTCGCATCAGGTGGCCAAAGTTTTGGAGCTTCAGCTTCAACATCAGTTCTTTCAGTGAACATTCGAGGTTGATTTGGTTTAGAATTGACTGGTTTGATCTGCTTGCTGTCCAAGGGACTCTCACCACGTGATTCTTACACCAAAACGAAAGGCCAACGCGGCTGAGACTACCTCTCCGTTTTCTGGGGAATCTGAGCATCAGATTGGCCAGGCACCTGCCCCCAGGCCTGCACCAGGAGATGGCGAGTCCTGTGTCCGCTCCTTGAGCCCCACCGTGGCCCTGCCTGGCCCCTGGCTTCTTCTCCCTCAATAGCTCCCTTCTCTTGGCCTGCCTGTGGTCAGCCGCACAGTTGAAGAACTTCCCTATTTATCTTTCCTTCCTGGGCTGCTCTGGGCCCCCGCCTCTCCGGCAGCCCCTCAATGCTCTGTTTTGCTCCATCTGTCTTCCGTCATTCCCGGAGGCTCACTGATTGTGGAGGACTTGGGGACTGCGGTATTTTTGGTCCTTCCGTCACTTTTCCCTTCCTCCCTGTGGTATTCTTTCTCCATGGCCAGTGTGCTCAACTTGACCCTCAGTCCTGCCTTGCTGCCCTCACCCCTGGGCAGCCGTGCCTGCTCAGAAAGCCTGGCGTCCTCACACCCCAGCCTTGTGACGGGAGCCTGGCCATGGACTCCTGGGGAGAAGGTTCAGTCCAGCCTTGTTGTTTTTGTAAATGAAGATACCGAGTCCCAGATAGAAGTCATGCAGTTTGTTCGGGGTGGAGGTGGGCAGAGAAACCAAGTTTCACCCCTTCTAGTCCAGGGATCTTTCATGTATTTGTTAGAAAAATAGTACAGTCATACATAGAGGCATAGATCCAGTTACCAGTCTCTCAGCTAAGAACCTCAAAGATGAGCTCCACATCCAGCTTTCTTGCCACTCTTGCATTCATTCCCTTTGTTCAACTATGATATTAGGTACCATTTACTGAATATTTATTGCATGTTATGCTTTGTGCTCATTTATTCTTTATTACAATTCTAGGAGATGAAAAAATTTTTTTTATCATTCCCATTTTGCAGATGAGAAAATCGAGGTATGGAGAGTGTAGGGCACATGTTGAACATTAATGACACCTGAAGGTGGTGAAGTTGAGTTCAAACTTGGGGAACCTGACTACAGGGCCTGCCTGCCTCCCAAGGCAGATTGGCAGTGGCATTCCTAGAGACACTGAGCTCTCCTGGGGTTCTGGAGACATGGTTTCACTGATAAGAAATTCATTTTGCCTTTCTTCCCTTGGGTATAAATCTCATCCTAATTGCTCCAGCCTTAGGTGAGCCCGGGAATGTGGCCCCATCCATGCAGTGGTATGGGATTTGACAGAGCAGGGTGGGGCACTTCTTAGCAGCAGAAAGCTGGGCGTCCGCATTTTATTGGAGGCGGCAG
This sequence comes from Giraffa tippelskirchi, assembly GCF_054371585.1. Lineage (NCBI taxonomy): Eukaryota > Metazoa > Chordata > Mammalia > Artiodactyla > Giraffidae > Giraffa > Giraffa tippelskirchi. The sequence goes on from NC_137275.1 coordinate 217,538,313, forward strand.
ATGTACGTGGCCCAGTGGGTAGGAGAGAGGCAGTGTGGACAGAGATGAGACACGTGGGGCAGGTAGCTGCAGGGCGACCAGCAGTGACCAGCATGGGGGGGGTGGGGCATTGCAAGGGCAGGAACCCACCTGGAACCAGCAGACCCAGGTGGCCTTGCCTTATCCACCTCTGTTCCCCAGATGTCCGAGAAGGATTATGGTCCAGATGGCATGTGATGGGGGAGGTTGTCTATGCTGGATTGCTGGCCACGGGCAAAGATCATGTGCCAGGCTTGGAATTCTGGAACCATCAGCATGGGAGAGGCCCTGGGAGTCGGCTCATCTACCACCCTCCCAAATTAGGGGGGAGATGGGGGACTCTGAGTCCCATGGTGGGGTTGGTACTTGCTGGCAGTCTGGGTGAGGCAGGCCAGGACCGAGACTCTCCTCCCCACCCCCACCACCTCTCCCCGCACCACTCCGTGGCTGGCTGGGGCAGAGGCTGGAGATGGTAGGGCCTGGTAGGATGGTGGATGCCTGGACCCTGCCTGGTCCCCATGAAGGGCCACACACAGGCCTGCCTTGCTGTGGGGCTTGCGGCAGGTCCCTTCTGCTCCTCAGTGGCGTTGAGTGTTAAATGGTTATTACTTCCCCCCTTGGTTGCAGGGACAAATGCAGGAAGTGCACGGCCAGCTCCTGGCCTGGCTTCTTGCAGTGCAGTGCTGCACCACCAGTTCAGTCGCTCAATCGTGTCCGACTCTTTGCAACCCCATGGACTGCAGCACGCCAGGCCTCCCTGTCCATCACCAACTCCCGGGATGGTTATTCTCATGGAACTTCACAAAGGAAGGGGGGCCAGTTATGAACCCGGCCCTTAGGGGCTCAGGGCACACGGGGTGGCATTGGGAGTGTCTTTGAAAGTGCCTTCCAGGCTCCCCAGTCTCCTTGTGGAGAAGACTCTTAACACCCCAGGGGCCCCTCTCCATGGATCACCAGTTGGGCCCAGTCTGGCCCAGACCTACCTCTCACGACCCCCAAGGGCCCGAAGCCCCGGTAACCCTGTGTCCTTCCATCCGCCACAGACAACTTCAGGTACACATGTGACATCTGCGGGAAAAAGTACAAATACTACAGCTGTTTCCAGGAGCACCGAGACCTGCACGCGGTGGATGGTGAGTCAGGCCCCTCACTCCTGGGGAGCAGAGTCGCGTAAGCAGACCTCTCTCCAGGGCTCTTACCAGGCCCCCCCCCCACCCTCAGCTTCCCCTCCCTCCCCCACCCAGGGAAAGTCAGGCCGCAGACAGGCTGCAAGCGAGCAAGCGGAGTGACCAACTTGTGAGGATTCTGGGCGAGGGAAGGTCCCCACCATGCTCCATATATACTTCTGATCAGGGTAACCCAAGTGAAATTGCCGTTTTTGTAGGTCAAAAATCAGTCGAATATCAGCAGTTTTATATCAGTTCGTTTTACGATTTCATGTTGAGTAGTCACACGCTCTGGTGAAATTAAACCAATTTTTTAAAATGAATGATGATATTTTAGCATCTTAGATTATAGAGTTAGAAATTAGAACGATAAATTTAGGTAATTTATTTTTGGAACCTTAAGAATCCTGGAAACAGAGTCTTTGCCTGGGAAAGGATTCTGGAGGGTTCCCTCTCCAGCCCCACACCCCCAGCCGGAGTCAAGCCCTGACATCCAGGCCCTACCCCTGTAGCCGCTGGCCCCCTCCTCCTCTCTTTTTCTCTTTCTCTTCCCTCCCCCTTATCCCTTTTTCTTTTTCTGCTGCCCTGGCCCCTCCAGTGAGTGGCGGAGATCTAAAAACAGGCCAGCCAGGAAGCATCTTCCTGCCACGGGATGGTCCCAGCCCATAGGGAGGGTCCCAGCCCCATGGGGAGGATGAGGAACAGAAGGACGTGCCCTGCTGGGGCCACTGGTTTTCTGGGGCATCCACAGTGGCTAAGGAGGCTCGTGGGACCGAGGCTGGGGGCATTGGGCAGAGGCAGGGACTAACAGGGCTCCTGTTTGCTTCTTTTCTTCTGCGGCTGCCACCTCCCGCCCGGGCGCAGTGTTTAGTGTGGAAGGGGCCCCTGAGAATCGGGCAGGTAAGTCCTTGGTGGCAGCCCACCTCCCTGTCCCCAGCTGAGCTCTGAGACCTGGTTACCAGGGCGCTAAGGGCCATATGTTCTCCCACAGACCCCTTCGACCAAGGTGTCGTGGCCACTGACGAGGTGAAGGAGGAGCCCCCGGAACCATTCCAGAAAATCGGGCCAAGTATGCAGGCCTCTCTCTGGGGCCGGGGCCGGGTGGGGAGACAGGCAGGGGCTGGCCGAGGGTAGCAGGGCAGGTCCCACTCCTGGAAGGGGTAGTGTTAGTAATCCTGCAGCAACTGGCTCTGGCCAGTGAGCCACTGGCCTCCTTGTACCTCACTTTGCCCACCTGTCAAATGGGTCAGTCACTCTTAGGACTTTGGTTTATGAGAAGCAACAGGACAGCACAGGGTCCAGGTCAGGGCAGTGAAGGTAGCACAGGCTTGGTGGCTGGTCTGTTAGCCATCCTGAGCCCCGGCTCCTCACCTGTGGAGTAAGGGGGATACTTTGCCGGAGGTTTGTTGGGGGATTAAATGAGACCATGGATGTAAATCACCTATTCATTAGCACAGTGCCTGGTACATAGTAGTGCTCGGAAAATATTGTTGTTATTTTTGTCGAGGGTGTGTATTAGCCAGTAAAGCTGTCCAGGAGCGCCACATCTGGATGCTCTAGTCCTCATCCCAGTAAACCCCTGGGGGCAGGAGCCATTCTCTTGACCTGCCTGTTTGCAACATGTGTGTTGAGTGTTGTAGGGACCCAGCAGTGGGCAGGACAGATGTGGCCCTGTTTGGGGTAATTTACACGTTGGGGGCGGGGGCGGGCAGTCGGTCAATAAGTGAATAGTTACAGCATGGAAGCACGGGGAGCAGCGAGGCCAGGAGGCGACTGACCAGCCTTGGGAATCCAGGAGGCTTCTGTGTAGGGTGAGAGTGGGGATGAGCCCCTGCACCCCAGGTGAAGGCAGGAGAGCTGCACTTGTTGCAGAAACTGAAAGGCGGATTGGTTCTGAGTTCAGGTCTTAACAGAGGCTTGGAAAGCAGAAGAAGGCAGTTAGACTTCATCCCGAGGGGACTGAGCCAGCGTTCACCCAGTGGAGAAGGGGCTTGATCAGACTGGCATTTTAGGAAGGTATTTTTGCTGCTGCAGGGAGTATGGATTGGGGTGGGGCGCGGGGGCGGGGTTCTCACAAGTGAGACTGGTCCAGCCCTTCAGGAATTTGTGTACTTGCTCCTTCCTCTCTGTTTCCCATGCCTCTCTTACTACTCAGTGAGAGGAGACCTCCGCTGGTGCTGCCTGTTGCAGTGAGGATTAAGGCAGCTTGTGAAAATATACACACATACATAGATTGAAGCGATGAGGAAGTTTAGCAAAGGAGAGTCAGGGAAGCTGGGACAGCGAAGCCCGAGACAAGTCTCAGAGGGTGGGGCCTGGGCCTGGCCCTGGGAAAGCGCTGGATGGACCTCAGCGTGTTCTTCCTCCTTCCTCTCCTTTTCTTTACCTCTTAAAACACTCCGGGAACCAGAGATGTGATAACATCTATAAACGGGTTCCACTGTGCTTGTCGTGTGCATGGTAAACATCTGATAAACGGTGACATTAAAATAATCTTGAAGAAAATGATGAAATCCTTCACACTGGAACTGCTGGAAGTTAAGACTATGGGAAAACCCAGATGTAGATCAGACATGCTCCATGACAGACACTCAGTCAAGGACTGAGTGACCAGTACAGGACAGGGACGTTGGGATCTCTCACCCTCCGCTCCCACGCTCCTGTTCTATCTGACGGCAGCCCCAGCATAGCACCCCCACTTCCATCTGTAGCATCACAATTAGGAAGATTGAGAGTAGACTGCATAAGCTATAGAATCACACAGGCCTACATTTGAATGCTGACATCCCCAATTTACTAGCTGCTTACCCCCTCTGAAAGTGGCTCAGTTGTGTCCAACTCTTTGTGAGCCCGTGGACTATAGAGTCCATGGAATTCTCTAGGCCAGAATACTGGAGTGGGTAGCGTTTCTCTTCTCCAGGGCATCTTCCCAACCCAGGGATCGAACCCAGGTCTCCCACATTGCAGGCAGATTCTCTACCAGCTGAGCCACCAGGGAAGCCCAAGAATACTGGAGTGGATAGCCTATCCCTTCTCCAGCAGATCTTCCCAACCCAGGAATCGAACCAGGGTCTGCCGGATTCCACCTGCAATAGGGGAGACCTGGGTTCGATCCCTGGGTTGGGAAGATCCCCTGGAGAAGGGCAAGGCTATCCACCCCAGAATTCTGGCCTGGAGCATTCCACGCACCGTATAGTCCCTGGGGTCACAAAGAGTTGGACACGATTGAGAAACTTTCACATTCTTTTGCTCCCTCTGAGTGTCCTTTGACTCGTGTGTAAGTTGGGAACAAGAACATCTGTCTCAGAACTTCCCTGGTGGTCCGGTGGTTAAGACTTCACCTTCCAATGCCAGGGGTGCCAGTTTAGTCTCTGGCAGGGAGCTATCCCACATGCCTCAGAAACAAGACATTAAACAGAAGCAGTGTTGTAACACGTTCAATAAAGACTTTAAAAAAAAAAATCTGTCTCCAGTGCTGTTGGAGGATGCCCACATCAGGTGTCTAACCCAGCACCTGGATCATGTTTCAGGCTTAATAAATGAGTGATGTTGCTGAGAGACAGTCAAGAATTTAGAGCCATCCCAAAGATGAACCCCAGCTCTACACTTAACGCCTGTGTGACGTCCTGCAAGTGTTATAATCTCTCTAATCACAGTAGTGACAGTAAAACTCACCTCTCAGGATTGTTGTCCTGATTAGATGAGATTATATTTTTAAAGGAATTAGCATAGTCCTTGACATTGACATGGAAAACATTAAATGTGTGGTACCTATTAATTACCCAGAAAGGTACAGAGCAAGCTGAAACTTGTTCTTTGTGTCAGTATCTACATCTGACAGCCAGCCAGTTGCTGGGACCTGGGAGGAATTATCACAAATTGTATGGAATAGAATTGCATTGAGAAAACTGAACAGAGTTTGGCTCCCAGCTTGACGCCATGGAACTGAGATGTCTATATGAGAGTTACAACTCAGGGGCTGCCTTGAGAGGTAAGAATCCTGCTTCTTGGGCTTCTGCCACTTTTTGTAAGCTGGCCGATGCTACAGAACCCTGATGGTGATGAGCTACAGGATAAGGGGAGCTGGTAGAGGTACAGTGCCCTGTGGAGAGACTAGTTCCCATGGGTAGAGCTCTGTAGGTTAAGGGAAGAGGAGAAACAGCAGCAGCAGTACATGCTGGGAAGTGTGCCTTCCACACCCGCATCAGCTGTGCAAAGTGGAGAACTAGGTGCTCGATGAGGAGGAAAGCAGAGCCAGAACAGAGCGGAGTAGTCCTGCCAGGAGGAGGGAGTTGGTCTCAGAGGCCCCCTGGGTCAGCTTGCTCTTCAGCTGCAGATCTGAGAACTGCTCCCATGGTGATGGTCTGCCATGATAACGGGATGATCAAGGACTGTTGAAACAGAGTAAATCTGGATTTAGAGGTTACTTGATTTTTATACCTAGACAAGGAAGCAGCCAGTCCCAAAGAAAGGCAATGCCAAAGAATGTTCAAACTATTGCACAGTTTCACTGATCTCACATGCTAGCAAAGTAATGCTCAAAATTCTTCAAGCCACACTTCAACAGTACATGAACTGAGAACTTCCAGATGTTCAAGCTGGATTTAGAAAAGGCAGAGGAACCAGAGATCAAATTGCCAACATCCATTAGATCATCGAAAAAGCAAGACAGTTCCAGAAAAACATTTATTTCTGCTTTATTGACTATGCCAAAGCCTTTGTGTGGATCACAACAAACTGTGGAAAATTCTTCAAGAGATGGGAATAGCAGACTACCTGACCTGCCTCCTGAGAAATCTGTATGCAGGTCAAGAAACAACAGTTAGAACTGGACATGAAACAACAGACTGGTTTCAAATCAGAAAAGGAGTATGTCAAGTCTTTATATTGTCACCCTGCTTATTTAACTTAGATGCAGAGTATATCATGAGAAATGCTGGGCTGGATGAAGCACAAGCTGGAATCAAGATTGCCAGGAGAAATAACAATAACCTCAGATACGCAGATGACACCACCCTTATGGCAGAAAGCAAAGAAGAACTAAAGAGCCTCTTGATGAAAGTGAAAGAGGAGAGTGAAAAAGTTGGCTTAAAGCTCAACATTCAGAAAACTAAGATCATGGCATCTGGTCCCATCACTTCATGGCAAATAGATGGGAAAACAGTGGCTGACTTTATTTTTGGGGGTCCAAAATCACTGCAGTTGGTGACTGCAGCCATAAAATTAAAAGACACTTGTTTCTTGGAAGAAAAGCTATGACCAACCTAGACAGAATGTTAAAAAACAGAGACATTACTTTTCCAACAAAGGTCCGTCTAGTCAAAGCTATGGTTTTTCCAGTAGTCATGTATGCATGTGAGAGTTGGACTATACAGAAAGCTGAGCACCGAAGAATTGATGCTTTTGAACTGTGGTGTTGGAGAAGACTCTTGAGAGTCCCTTAGATTGCAAGGAGATCCAACCAGTCCATCCTAAAGGAGATCAGTTTTGAATATTAATTGGAAGGACTGATGTTGAAGCTGAAACTCCAATTCTTTGGCCACCTGATGCAAAGAGCTGACTCATTTGAAAAGACCCTGATTCTGGGGAAGGTTGAAGGCAGGAAGAGAAGGGGATGACAGAGGATGAGATGGTTGGATGGCATCACCGTCCCAATAGACATGAGTTTAAGTAAGCTCCAGGAGTTGGTGATGGACAGGGAAGCCTGGCATGCTGCAGTCCATGGGGTTGCAAAGAGTCGGACACCACTGAGTGACTGAACTGAAGGAAGAGTGACTTGAAAAGTTTTTGGATTTTGTTTTTAAAAAAAGAAAACTTGGGAATTATGAAAATTCTGCATGACAAGAAAAGGAGTTTAGGAGCCCTAGAGGAAGAGTATGCCTCTGAAAGTGATGTACCAGGAAGCCTGAAAGAAAATCCTTTTGGACAACCACAGTTGAGTATGAGAAAATATGAGCTTAGTTCAGTCTGGCTGCCATAACAAAGTACCCCAGACTGGCTTACATAACAGAAATTTATTTTTTTTTTCACAATTCTGGAGGCTGAAGTCTGAAATCAGGGTGACAGTATGGTTGGGTGCTGGTCCAAGGACCCTCTTTCTGGCTGTACTCTCACATGGTGAGAAGGAAAAGAGAGCCAGCTCTCTGGTGCCTCTTGTTATAGGGATACTAATTCCATCATGAAGGACCCCCCCACCCCCCGCCTCCATCCTCATGACCTCATCTAAACCTAATTACTTCCCAAAGGCCCCATCTCCAAATAGCATTACATTGACATCTATTTTGGAGATAGGGCATCAGCATCTAAATATGGGGGGGCAGGGGGAAACAGTTCATTCCATAACATGACCTGCGTGAGAAAGGAAGCTGCATCATGGAAAAGCGACAAGATGAAAAGGCAGAGAGGAGTGAGATGAGAAGAATGGGGGAGATAAAGGAAACAGAAGAACAGAATCGGTATGCAATTAAAACCTTCATTATAGATAGTAAAGAGCAGAATTGGTCTCCAGAGACGGAATTAATGATGTGAAGGACAAACTTGAACAGATGAGCATCATAAGAGGAAAACATGATAAATACAGAGAATTGGGAACCTGTTCCGGATCATTGGTGTTCCTCTACCAGTGGGCCAGAAGCAATACTCCGGAGACTCAGTAGAAGAAATAATTGCTCAGCTAAAGGAAGACCTGTGTATGCAGATTCAAAGGCTTGCCATATGGCAGGTAGTCAATATAAAATACCCATAACTAAAAGATATTAGTGACTCCTTATGAATATAAGGGGGAAAACCATACAGGCACCTGGAAATAAAAAAGCAAGTTATTTTCAAGTGACTCAGTGACTCCGAGGTGGGCTTGTCTCGGATTTCCCTACAATACTAAATACTGAAGTATCGTGGAGTATGTTCTGAAGGGGAAAGGTTGCAATCTTAAGAATTTTATATCTAGACAAATTTTTATTTATGTGTAAAGAAAAAAGCAAGGGCTCAAAATCAGGCTGTTTCTCCTGTGAACCCATCTTCAAAAAAAATTACTTGAAGATATACCCCAATGAACTGACTCGTTGAATAGATTTAAAGGGCTCAATTATGAGGCATTAATTCATAGTACAGGAGGACTTGTGGTGAATACTGAACCCAGGTAAACTAGAAGTAAGTTTAAAATGTTGCAAATCTGATTATCAAATTACATGAGGAAGACAGAGATTATTCTAAAATATTAAAAATGAACTTTCAAAACCAAGAAGGAAGCAATAGGTGAGAGATGCAGTAAAGTAGGTTAAGCCAGTCCTACTCATAATGCGGTCCCCAGACCAGCAGCATCAGCATATCCTGGAGGCTTGTTAGAAATGTTAATTCTCAGGCCCTACACCAGACCTGTGGAATCAGAATCTCCAAGGTGCGGCTCAGAAACCTGTTGTAACAGCTTTTCTAGATGATTCTTATTCAGACTAAAGTTTGAGAGGTACTGAGTTGAACTGCCTTTCTCAATGGTAATAGATATAAAAATAGCATTCTTGCCTGAATATAAAAATTAGAGAAATGTGTCTTTGAGACCATCTAAAAGCAATGGAGAATATTGGAAAATGATGGAATACCAGAGAATAACAGAAAGGCAAAGAAAAGGGTTCATACATCAAACACCCAAAAGCTAAGGGAATAAACCAGAAAGGGTACAGCATGAAAAAAAAAATGAAAAAGAATCATAAAACCAAGTCAATACTAGCAGTAAAAGCAAATGTCATAATTTCCTTTATTAGAAGACAGAGATTCTCAGGTTAATTTAAAATGGTCCGGTCATTAGGATTCGATGCTTTCACTGCTAGGGCCTGGTCTCAATCCCTGGTCAGAGAACTAAGATCCTGCAAGTCACATGGTGCAATCAAAAAAAAAAACTTCCAGTTGTTACTAGTGTAATAGAGATATAACTAGTTAATTCCTTATTTTTTACACTTCTCTTTCCCAGGGAGTGCTTCCCTGCTCTCTTAACTAAACTGGATTCCCTGCTAGGGTTTCCATAGCACTGTTAACATCTCCTTAAGAACACCTGTTGTGGTTCCAGTTTTAAATTTGTGTCATTATTTGACTTTCCTTTCTCCATTTCTAGATTGTAAGCTTCTTAAAGGCAGGAACCATGACTGTTTTTTCTCGACATTTTGTGCCAGCATTTAGCAGAGTACCTGTTTGATAAATGAAAGTACAAAAAATTTTAGGATAATGGCTTTAGACACGTGTGAACAAGTAGCAGGAAGAATCTAACAAAGTCATTATCAAGAATTAATAATATGAATACCAGGCGAACTAATAAAACAGTGTAATTAAAAGTCAGAGCAGTAGTTCTTAACTTTCCCACACTTCAGGATTCTCTGTCGGACCTGTTACAACACCGTTTGCTGGATCCCATACCTAGGATTTTTCTTTCAGAAAATCTTGAATAAGTCCCGAGGATTTGCATTCCTAACAGGTTCCTAGGTGATGCTGATGAGGGACCACCATCATTTGAGAAGCACTGTGTTAGAAAATAGAGCTTCCCCAGTGGCTCAAAGGTAAAGAATCCTCCTGCCAGGGAGGAGACTCAGATTCAATCCCTGGGTGGGGAAGATCCTCTGGAGAAGGAAATGGCAACCCACTCCAGTATTCTTGCCTGAAAAATCCTATGGACAGAGGACACTGGTGGGCTACAGTCCATTAGATCACAAAAGAGTTGGACATGACTTAGTGACTAAACAGCAGCAGCAGTGTTAGAAAATAGTGTAATATTAATAAAAGATCCAGTTCACAGTGGAGGTTTTGATCTCATGAGCCTGTCTGCATCAAACAACATTATATCTAATATACAAAATAATTTCAGAAGCACAGTCAAATGGAAAATTGATCACAACACTTAGTCTTTGACAGAGCGAGAAGAGAAACAAGATTATATAGAATCTGAATAAGACAATTAATAACAGTTGATCTAACAACTTAAAAGCCTACAAAGAGCAAATAATGTATCTTTCCCAGTGTTGGTGATTCAGTTACAAAAATTATTTCGCTACTAAAATTTTTAAAGCTTCTGTATTCCAAGAAAAAAATGTAAACAGACTTAAGAAACCAGTCAAGAAAAAATACATGTAACTTATAGAACAAAATGTTAATGTCCTTAATCTATAGAGTTCTTAGCGATTTTAACAAGGTAAACATGCCTGTAGAAACATTGACTGTAAATTCAAATAGGAAAGCCAAAGAAGAAAAACCGTAGTTCATTAATCCTGAAAAATAGCTTCCTTAGAACTCAGAGAAATGGGAAATAAAATCAGCAGTGCAATATATTTCTCCCTCTCAGGCACAGTAAGAAGATGATAGTACTTAACTCTGGAAACAGTCATTTTCATATTTTTCTTATTGGGATGAAAATTGACCCAACCTTTCAATAAGTAGTTGGTGCTTTGGTGATCAAAAGCCTTAAAAACACACACCCTTAATTTATCCTGAAAAAGTATTGTGCACAGATTATGAGCAATAATCTTTATTTTGCAATGATGTGCAAAAATAATGAGCAGATGTGCAAAAATTTCTACGAGGATGTAGATTGCAGCATTTGTTTTATAAGGAAAGAATTTTGAAACAATCTCAGTGTCCTCTGGTTTAGGAGACTGGCTCAGCAAATTTCAAAGTCCAGTGGGAACCAGGCAGCCAATAAATGCAGTGGAGATCAATGCTTATTGATTTGAGCAAGATGTCCACAAAATATTGTCAATTGAATGCTCCAGGTTACCAAGAGCATATAGATCAGGGCTGGTTAATTCAAGGCCCGTAGAAGACTGACGGCTGATGTCAGTGAGAGATGAGTTGGGAGTGAGAGACGGGGTCCAGGGCAAGTGGCCAGGTGAACGCCTCACCCCATGGGGTACCTGCTACTCTTTGTTTGGGGATTATAGATGATTGAAATTTCTCATATTTAAAATTTTGTATTTGTATTTATCAGTATTTTATAATTTTCCCCCAGTGAACAATATTACATCAGAAATTTTTAAGAAGAAAGAAGTTAGGCAGTGCCAAAAGAGAGGTAAAGATGAAGTCCGGTGGGACCCGAGAGGAAGAAGTGACCCCTTCTGCCAGGGGGTGGGGGGTGTTTGGGGGCAGGGAACGTTCTGGAGATGAGGGGACCCCGGTGTGGCTATTGCAGAGGGCAAGGCTTGAACAGGGGGTGATGAAGAGGTTGACACTGGAGGTCAGTCAGTCCACCACACATTTCCTGAGCACCGGGGTCTGGGGGTGGAGCAATGGAGGAGGACATTGTGTGCCAGGTACTGTTCTAAGCATGTGACATACAGATTTAATCCTCGCAGCAACCCTATAAGGTGGGCCTATCGTTACCCCCATTTTACAGATAGGAAAACTGAGGCTCAGAGAGGTTAAGAGATTTGCCTAAAGTCGCACAGCTTGAAATAGAGGAGTTGGGATTTGAACCCAGGCAGTCTGACTCAGGGGCTGATTCTACCTGGTGGTCCCAGAAGGAGGAGTCGGGGGAGGGAGCACACTGCTGCTTCTGGATGGGAACCAGGCACCCATTCCCGCATTTCTCTCTTCTTGGACAGAAACCGGCAATTATACCTGTGAATTCTGCGGAAAACAGTACAAGTACTACACGCCCTACCAGGAGCACGTGGCCTTACACGCCCCCATCAGTGAGTACCTTCTCTGCTTGGGGGGAGCGGGGAGCGGGGTGAGCCAGCCACAAGCTGAGGCTCTGGAGTTTTGCCAGGGGAGGGCGAAAGCAAGGGTAAACTTGATCTGGGTGGGCCAGTCTCTCGGGATCTAGGTCTGACCTGGGACCACCTGCCTGCAGGAGCTGGAAAAGTCCCACCCTTAAGCCAGGAAAGCCTGAGACCTCCCCTGAAGGTCTCAGAGGCCTGGAGCCCACGGGGATCTGGGGTTAGGAAGGCTGGGCATCACTTGCCTGAGTCCCTCAGGGGCTTGTCCACACCTCTTCTTGTTGTTGTTCAGTTGCTAAGTTGTGTCCGACTCTTTGCAACCCCATGAACTGCAGCACACAGGCTTCCCTGTCCTTCACTTTCTCCCGGAGTTTGCTCACAGTCATGTCCCTTGAGTCAGTGATGCCATCTTCTAAGCACCTCCACATCATGTGGTTCCTGAGTCCCCACCCCTAAAGCCAGCACCTTCAGTCTGAACCAGTGCAGGACCTAACGCAGGCTGGAGCGCGGTTGGCTAGACGAGACAGCTTTGCCCCTGGAGGTAGGAAGGGTGAGAAGTCAGGAGTGCCAGACCAGGCCTCAGAAGCCTCGGGTTCCAGTGGGGTCACAGGCTGGTGTGTGGCCTTGGGCAGGCCCCATCCTGCCTCTGGCCCCCAATCTCTCCCTCCTCCCCTGGCCTGGAAGAGAAAGGGTTCTAAGGACCCCTACCACAGGGACATCCTGGCCTGCCATTCCAATTTGCCAGCTTCCCTTCTGGGTGTCAGAGGTGCTGTATCCTTAGCTCCCCAAGTATATGAGCCCTCCATCTTCAACCAGAGTCCTGACAGGGCGGGGCTTAACCAGAATTGCAGGGCAGTAGGGTGGGATGTTTATGAGGTCTTTAGGAGTATCTCTGCTTTTGTTTGTCCAAAGAGAGCTGTGGGGACCTCCCTCCACAGTCAGTGGGTAGAAAGATATAGGTTCAGGAAGGGGGAGGGATTATGCAGGGTCATCAGGGTTCAAGGTGTCCGGAGTGTGGGAGGCCCGACCCTCCTTGAGCCCTGACAATGGCAGGGGCACGTGATCCCCTGAGGGCCTACATGTGGGCAGGGAGAGGTGTTCAGAGCACCTGAAGGTGGTGGAGGCAGCTTCCCTAAGATCCTTGTCTTGCTTGACCCCTGACTGCTGCACGACGTTTGAGGCTGTCACTTCCCTTCTCTGGGCTCAGGTTTCTATCCTATGGGAGCTCTCAAGGTCTTTTCAGCCCAGGAGTCTGGGTTCAAGTCATCTCTTCCTTAAGGAGACCCTCAGGTGGGCATCTGCAGTGGCCCAACTAGAGGAACATGTCCCGCCACCCATGCTAAGGATGTGTGGGTTACCTGGCAAGGTCCTGCGAGCTGGGGAGAGAGGACCCAGTTTCCGCTTGGTGTGCACTGACCCATCCCATTTTGCCCATTCGTGTTGCTGCTGCTGAGGCATTAGGGCTGTGGCTTGAGCTCCATCACTCAGACCCTTCTGAGGTCCCCGCTTTCCATGGGCAGGGAAAGGGGCAACTGTACATGGACACCTGCTTACCTGTGGTCTCCAGGCTGCACTTAGAGTTACTTACCCAAAGTGCACTTAAGGTGATATTAGTTACAAAGCCAGCCTGCGACTTAGGTTTCAGCCTTTGGAGGAAACTTTCAGTGCTGTTTCTTCTATTGCCCCCAAATGACTCTTGGAACAAGTTGAATAAGATCATGAAGTTAAAAAGAAGAAGGGCTTGGCTTTGACCCCTGACAAGCAACCTGCAGGCCCATACTTGTAACTGTGAAGTTCTCCCACATCACATGTCAAGTGGTACAATGGGAAGGGGTACTTCATTTGTTCCCTGATTTTTTTTCCCCTAACATCCAGGTACTTCTCTCCTGAAGGACTGTCCTCTCTTTCTCTGTTCCTCATTTTGTTGTTCTCTCTATTGTGGACTCTCTTTGTCATTCTGCATCTGTTTGTTGAAGGCATCTCTTTATTGCTGAAGTCTAGAGACTCTTGGATCATCTGTGTTTAAAATACAGAGTGAGAGATTTAGGCTAAATGCAACAGAGGACTGATTCTTAAAGCAGACCAAGAAATAGCCCCTCCAGTGGCCTTTGGAGCTAGCGATTTGTATGTCCATAGGTTCTGTGTGGAATTGGGGGCTAGACTTGATAGCTTCATCAAGTGGTAACCAGGGCCAGGCCTTGAGAGCCCCTGGATCTGGTGAGAGCATCCAGAGGGATGTAGGCTGACTGTGGGTGGAAGAAGATTCATACAGGTTCTAATACCAGTTCATTTTTTTTTTCTTACTACTTAGCAATATTCTGTTGTATGAAAATACCAGTTTGTTTAGCCATTTGCTTGTTCATTTGATTTGTTTCCAGCTTTAGACTATTACGAATAAAGCTGCTATGGAAATGCTTGTACCAGGCTTTCTGTGGACATATGTGTTCATTTCTCTTGGATAAATTCCAATGAGTAGAATTGAGAGGTCATAGGGGAGAGCGTGTTTACCTTTTTAAAAACTGACAAATCATTTCCCAAGATGACTATAGCACCTTACACTCCCACCAGCCGTGGATGGGAGTTCCACTTGCTCCGAATTCTTGCCAGCATTTGGTAGTAGGAAGCTATTTAATTCGAGCTAGTCTGGTGAGTGTGTAGTGGTATTTCACTGTGGTGTTAATTTGTGTTTTCTTGATGACTAATGATGTTGAGCGCTTTTTCATTTGCTTATTGGCCATTTGTATATTTTACTTTGGGAACTGTTGAAGTCTTTTGACCATTTTTTTGGTTGGGTTGCTTTTATTGTTAAATTGTACAAGTTCTTTTTTTTTTTTTGGCCACACTCCATGGCATGTGGGATCTTAGTTCCCCTGAGGGGTTGAACCCATGCCCCCTGCATTGGAAACTCAAGAGTCTTAATTATCAGACAAGCAGAGAGGTCCCTAGGAGTTCTTTGTATATTCTAGATCCAGGTTCTTTATCAAATATATATGTATATTATGTTCTGTCACTCAGTTGTGTCCAACTCTGTGACCCCATGGACTGCAGCATGCCAGGCTTCCCTGCCCTTCACCATCTCCTGGAACTTGCTCAAACTCATGCCCATTGAGTCAGTGATGCCATCAAACCATCTCGTCCTCTGTCATCTCCTTCTCCTCCTGCCTTCAATCTTTCCCAGCATCAGGGTCTTTTATAATGAATTGGCTCTTTGCATCAGGTGACCAAAGTATTGGAGCTTCAGCTTCAGCATCAGTCCTTCCAATGAATATTCAGGGTTGATTTCTTTTAGGATTGACTCATTTGATCTCCTGTGCAGTCCAAGAGACTCTCAAGAGTCTTCTTCAACACCACAGTTCAAAAGCATCAATTTTTTGGCTCTCAGCCTTCTTTATGTTCCACCTCTCACATCCATACATGACTACTGGAAAAGCTGAAGCTTTGAGTATATATATATAAAATGAACGTTTCTGTCAGTCTTTGGTGTGACTGTTGATTTTCATTCAGTATCTTTTGATGAGCAACTGTTTTTAATTTTTTATGACTAGTGTTCTCTCAGTTCTACTCAGGATATCCTTGTCTACCTCAGTTGTGAAGATAGTCTCATTATATTTTAGAAGCTTTCTACTATCAGCTTCTGCATTTTAGTCTCTGATCCATTTCAAGTTAATTTTTGTGAATGATGAGAGGTATGGTTTGAGATTCACTTTGTACCATATGGATATCTGGTTGTTCCAACCCCATTTGTTCAAAAGATTGTCCTTTATATATTACATTACATTGGGACTTTTGTTGAAAATCAGTTGAATGTATGAGTGTGAGTTTATTTCTGTTCCATTGAGCTATTTGCCTATGTTTATGCCAGCATGGTCTTATTTACTCTAAGTCTTAAATCAGGTGCTTCCAGTTTTTCAACTTTGTATATTTTTAAGAAACAAGGAACTTTGCCTTGCAATATAAATATTAGTCTTCTTGCCAATTGCTACAACAAAATTACATCTTGGATTTTGTTGAGGATTACACTGAATCTATGGACCAATCTGGGGAGAATAGACCTCATAATATTTGATCTTCCAATTCATGAACATAGTATGTCTCTTCATTGGTTTGGGTCTGTTTAAGTTTCTCTTAGCAGTAATTTATATTTTCAGAGTAGAGGTCTTGCACATATTTCATTAAATTATATCTAAGTTTTTTATGGGTTTTTTTATGCTACTGTGATTTTTTTATTTTTAGTTTTTGTTGCTATTACAGACAAACAATTAATTTTTATATATTGAATTTGTATCCTACAATTTTGTTAACTTCACCTATTCTGTTAGCTTTTTTGTAAATTTCTTGAAATTTTTCTTGTACATACTCATGTCATCTACTAATAAAGACTGCTTTACATCTTTTTTTCTAATCTGTATTCCTTTTATTATTCTTTCCTATTATGCTGATTAGGACCTTCCAGTTAGATGTTGAATAAATGAAATGAGTGTATGTCTTTGCCTGGTTCCTAATCATAGGGTTCAGGTTTTCATCATTAAATTTGATCATTTTAATCATTAAGGATTGTATTAGCTGAAATAGGTTTTCATAGATACCTCTTTATCTGTTAAGAAAGTTACCTTCTATTTCTAGTTTATGAAAGTTTTTGTCATAAATTGGTGTTATGTGTTTTTTCTACATCTATTGAGCTGATCCTATGATTCTTATCTTTTATTCTGATAGTGTGGTGAATTACATGGATTGATTAAAAAAAGTTATCATGCCTCTTCTTTATTAAAATACATTGATTATCAGAAAACCATGAAATGAACTAAAAAACATTACAGAGTTGGAATGCTTCTTCTCCAGAAGAATGACTTCTTTCTTTAAGCTTCTTTTTCTTGGAAAGGCATCTAAATTACTTTGAGACCTAGGGTAGTTTGTAATCAAGCATGTGTTTCCTGATTACTTCTATCTAAAATTCCCTAGGGTTTTACCTGGCTTTTAATATCATTTCCAAAACTGACCCTTCAACAGTGGGAAACTACAGTCCTAGGATTAGGAGAGTGCCCCAAATTCAGTCATGGGTCCATTAATCATGGTCATAATCAAGAAAACAAATATTTCTGGTGTTTTTAAGACACCAGAAGTATTAATATGTTGTCATTCAATAAAGTACCTTATTTAAAGTAAATAATTTGTCCTGTGTGTGCAGCCATGAAACCATCACCACAGTCAAGATAACGAGCATGCCCATCACCCCCAGAGGTTTCCTTGTGCCCTTTTATAATCCCTCACTCACCTCCTCGCTTCCTAGGCGAGCACTGCTCTGCTTCCTATCACTACAGACGAGTTTACGCATGTTCTGTGGTGGTGGTTTAGTCACTCAGTTGTGTCCAACTCTTGCGACCCCATGGGCTGTTGCCTGTCAGGCTCCTCTGTCCATGGAATTTTTCCAGGCAAGAATACTGCAGTGGGTTGCCATTTCCTTCCAGGGGATCTTCCCGACCCAGGGATCGAACCCTTGTCTCTTACATCTCCTGCATTGCAGGCAGATTCTTTTACCGACTGAGCCACCAGGGAAGAAGGCCCATAACATTTTCTAGAATCTCGCAAATATGGAATCTTATCTACTATGTGTGGTGGGGTCTGGCTTCTTTTGTTTAAAGATTCATCCATGTTTAAATGTATCAGTAGCTCATCCCTTTTGATTGATGAATAGTAGTGCTCCTTTGTCTGGATACGGATACCACAGTTTCCTTCATCTGTTTACTTATGGATTGACATTTAGGTTGTTTCCAGTTTGGAGCTAATATAAATAAAGCTGCTGTGAATGTGTCTTACTATGGACAAATGCTGTCATTTCTCTTGTATAAGTACTGGTCTGGATCATATGATAGATGTATGTTTAACTTTTAGGAAACAGTCAGACAATATGCCATTTTACATTTCAACCAGCAGTATATTTTACTTTTCTTGTAATCAGTTCAGTTCAGTACCCCAGTCATGTCCGACTCTGCGACCCCATGGACTGCAGCACGCCAGGCTTCCCTCTTCATCACCAACTTCCCTGTTCATCACCAACTCCCTGTTCATCACCAACTCCCAGAGCTCAAACTCATGTCCATTGAGTCAGTGATGCCATCCAGCCATCTCATCTTGTCATTCTTGTAATGTCCTTGTCTAAATTGGGTTTTAGAGTGATGCTGGCCTCATAAAGTGAGCTGGGAAGAGTGTTCCCCGAGTGTAGTGTCAATTAGGTTAAGTTGGTTAATAATGTTGTTGAAATCTCTTATTTCGGCACTTCCTGTGTGTCTTTTGGGCACTTCCTGTGTGTCAGGGAATGAGCCCTGGTTGGGCCAAACTGGCGGAGTCCCTCCCTCATAGAACATACAGGATAATGGGGAAAAAGACGTTGGTTGAAAGATTACACCATGTGTCTCCATTGGTGGTGGTCAGATCTTAGAAGGGAAGAGGGGAGGGGACTGAAAGATAAATGACCAAGTTAGGGTATCAGGGAGGGCTTCCAAAGGAAGTGATGTTTAGGTGGAGGTGTGTAGGACCAGCAGTAGTGACCCAGGCAGAAACGAGGGAAGAACATTCTAGGCAGAGGGAATAGCATGAGCAAAGGCCATGAAGCTTGGAAGATTAGGGCATTGTAGATTGAGGGGGCAGGAGGTGGGCAGGTCCCAGGCCAAAGCAAGCAAGTGATGCCCTAAGGTTCATTGTATCAAGTGTTTTTGGATGTCTTGAGCTCCCTGCCACAGGGAAGCAGGGGCTCTCACACATGGAAGCCAGGATTTTGACAGCAGGATCGAAGACCATGAGATCTGATCCAGAGGGTCTCCTAGAAACCATTCTGCATTTGGAGATGAGGCCTAAGAGGGGAAGCTCTGTGCTCTGTTCTTTGCTCAAAAATTCTTTGTCCCTTGTGCAAAGGGACAGAGTATGTGTTAGTGCCTGAGGGGACCACGTGATCTTGCACAAAGGTTTCCATGGGAAGCTGGTAGCATTGGGCCCGGTCCCATCCTGGCCCTGACTTTCTGTGTGGCCGTAAACTTATTAACAATTCTGAGCCTTGATTTCCTTAATCCTAAAAAAATACCTTGAATACCTGTTTACATTTGAAGAGTAGTTTATTCAAGGTGCTTCTGTGACTTGTGTGGATTCTCGTAAAATCCACGTGAGGTCGGTAGTGCAGAGATGGGTGTCCCGCTTTTATCGGTGGAGTTGAGGTGAGGAAACTGAGGTCAAGACCACTGAGGCCAGAGGTGACTGACCTGAAGTTCACAGGTGGGCCGGGCTCACAGCACATTCAGTGCTGGTTCCATTACAGCAAACCACGAGCTGTGGTCCCCAAACTGTGCTTCAGGGAGATGGGGGAGAAAGCAGAGATGGGACACTGGGCATCTCCCTCAAGGTTTGATGTGTAGATTTATTCTGTGGCAAAAAAAAAAAAAAAATTGGAAAGTGTGAAATGAGCCACCTTCCTGTTGGATTCAGGGTCTTCAAGTTCCTTTTCTCTGAAAGGAAAGGAGAGGGAAAGAGAGACCTGTATAGGTATCCTTCCCCACTTGCCCCTCTCCAGGTCCTGATTGAGAAAGTAGGAATCCAGAACGTGGGGCAGGGGCTTGGGGAGAGGGTAGTGGAGGACAACTGTGTTCTCCACAGTCTGAGCCTGGGGGATGTCTTTCCGAGTTCAGGGGGGCAGGTGAGTTCTTGCTTAGGGGCCATGACTGAAAGACTCCCCACCCGCAGCTCTTGGCATCTCGCTGTGGTGGGAAGGCAGTGACTCCCCAAAGGGACCGGGGGGCACCCTGAGTCCTGTGAGCCCACCTCAGGGCTTTGAGTCCTACGTGACCTTGAACACGGCCCTGCCTCCTGCTTCTCTGGGCCTGGGCTTCCCCTCCGGCCAGGAATGGGCAGAGATGGAGGAACAGAGAGCGCCCGTTTGCTCTTTGGCAGTGAAAGCTGAAAGTGCAGCATCTGTGCCCAGGATGGGCACTGCTCTGGGAGCAGGGGTAAGAAGGCCTCTCCTCTCCCTCAAGGAAGGCTGCAGGGCAGGGTCCTTCTCAGGCCCCATCCAGGCTCTGTGGCAAGGTGGTGCCCTCAAGATGTTCCCAGTGCTGTGGGTCCTGTGAGCCCTGGTCAGCACCAGAGGGGTCCCTTCTCTTGCTGCCTGGTCCACTCTCACCCTCAGTGGAAAGAGCTGCAGTGGACTAAAGCCACTGCCTCCCCTCTTGGTTTGAAGGTGGCACTGTGGTCGCGTTCAGGGGCTTGCCACCACTAGTAACCACGTCTCCGGGCAGCGTGAAGAAGGCAGACTACTGCCACCTGAGACCACCAGAGCTGGAGACCACCTGAGGGTCAGGTCCCCCCACACACACCCCTGCTCTCAGTAAGCCCAGCTTCTGCAGAGGAGGCTGGCGAGGGAGGCAGGGGGTCTGGGGATCAACGACATAAGCTGCCCTTGACACCACCAGGGAGCTGCTGCACTTATTTTCCTTAAAGCATCAGTCGTCAGGTTGAGCACTGTCCCCCGAGAGCATCCATCCCAGGCAGTGTCCAGGAACACCACAGGCCCCTTCCCCTGAAACCACAGGGCGACATCAGCCCTCTGTTCTTCCCTCCCCCCAGCCGCACCCCATCCCAGCCAGTCGGCCCTGCTAGTCTCTGCCTCTCTGCTGTCTGCTGTTACTTCTGAGCCAGCCTGCCTTAGAAGGAAAAGAGGCTTAGGGACCTACCTTTTAGAAAGTGCCTTTGACCCTGGGTTGACTCATCCATGCCCCAAGCATGGGTCCCAGGCCGAGTTCCTAGACACTCAGAGCCTGGGCTGCTCAAGGGTTACAGGTGACCCATCCTGTCGACTGGTCAGTGGCCTCCAGATCAGGGTGAGTGTGAGCTGGTGATCAGGTTTCGCTCAGGGAGAAGCCAGAGAAGGTTCTAGACTCCCAGACTTTCTCGGGCTCCAAGTGGTAGGCAGGGGGAGTTTTGGCCCTCAAGCATAAGGGTCTGTGGCCCAGCCCCAGGGGCCCTCGGCGACTGAGAGCGTGACCCTCTCAGGTGCCGCCCCCGGGTGGGAGCCGCCAGACGATCCAGACACGGGTTCTGAGTGTTCGCATCCAGAGGTCTCCCCATCTCCACGCTTCGTGGCAGCGAAGACCCAGACGAACCAGTCGGGGAAAAAGGCTCCGGCCTCCGTGGTCCGATGCGCCACCCTCTTACACCGCACCCCTCCAGCCACCCAAACCCAGACGTTCCGCACTCCAAACTCGGGATCTCCGGCAAGCAAGGCGACCGCAGGTACCAACGGCCTCTGTTCCCTTCACACTCCCTCCGCTCTCCGCCCCCTCCCCCCCTGCCACAGCAGTGCCCGCGGTCATTGTTCCCTTGCACGAGCGAGGGTGGAGGGCCCGTTGCTCTCTGGGGCGGATCTGGGTCCCTGCTCTGCCTCCTGCTGGCTCTGTGATTCTGACAAGCCCCCTAACCTCTCTGAGTCTGGGCTTTCTTACCCTAAGTCAGAGGGTTGTACAAGATGGTTTGCAAACTAATTTTTTAAAAAGGAGAGTGTTTTTTCATAAGTCACGGCCTATGGGGTTTTAAATTTTTTTTAATTATTTGCTAACGTTTGAACGTCAGATGTTCTGTGAAACTTGATTTCTCACTGACATGGAAAAGTCAGATCTGGCAGTCCTGGGCTCACTTTCCTGCAAGGCAGCCAGTTGCCTTGAGGCTGAGTCACAGCGGCCTCCTTCAATAAAGCACGTGCTCTCCAGTTTGCCACAGGCCCCACGCTCCCTCCTGCCTCCCCAACACAATGGCCACGTGGCAGGTGCCATTTCTCATTGTGATCACGCTGTTGTCTGTCTCACATCCAGCCCAGTTCATCCATTTATGTCACCTGCCTGGAACTTCTTGGCATGAGTTTGCACCTCCTCCCCCATCTTTCAGAAAACCCAATCTAAAAACTCATTTCTACGAAGAGCTGCTCTGCATGAAGAAGAGTGGTTGACTGGGAGCTCTGTCCTCTTGGCCTCCCTCTACCGGGTACTGGTCGTGAAACCCCTCTTTGAACCATAGCCTAGCAGGAAACCAATGGATGTCTGCTCCGGTGTTGTCTGAGTCTGTGCAGGAAGGGCTCAGATTGCAGAAGGGTGGACAGGCAGTGAATGGTGCACACCAGCCATTTCTTACCAGTCATCAGGGAAAACTGCTGAGACACACTGTGTGCTGAGAACCAGCTAATCGGGAATCCTGATTTATGCCTGGATGGAAGGAGCCTTGGGCCGCCTGCCTAGATATGTGGGATGTAGGATGGAGTGGTGACATAGTCCTTCTGGGACTACGGGCCTTTCAGGTGCCTTCAGGAGGCCCAAAGTCACCCATGAAATGTACAAGCGAGTAAATGGAGAACTCACTTACATGAGTCAGGAGGCTGGACCGGAGACAGCCAAGGAATGAGCTGTGCTGCTTTATTCTGGTGAGGGCTAATCTGGAGCAAGGATGTGGTTCTTAAAAATGTACATCTCCACATTGGCAGGTGGGTTCTTTACCACTAGCGCCACCTGGGGAGTCCCTCCCACAAATTGTGAAGCTGTGCTTATTGTGCTTACATCTTCCGAAAGGAGAGTAAGTAATCAGCCTTGAAGGTAACCGTTTTCAGGTACTGTGTAGAGAAGAGCTGGTGTTTGGCAACAGTAGTCATCAATGAGTTAAACATCACAGACTTACTAGTGGTAGATACCGGCTCAACTAAGGATCATGGCTTTCATATCTTGCTTTTACTCTTGACCTTGTGGCTGGGAGGTTTCATACCTGCAGTTTCTGCAGAGAACTGCCTATAGGGTTTGTGTGATTTGCGGCAGCTCTTGGAACCCAGTGTCATCATGGAAGCTTCCAGCGAGCCGTGGGGCTTGCCTCTGGCTGCCTTTATGTGACATACAAGACTTGCGGTGGGTGTCACACCTGGGTTACCAGCTGCACAGGACGTGAGCTGGAGCCAACATGTTGAAGCTGGAAGTGACCACTGCAACTCTCATGCTAGAACAAGAAAGACGGCCCTTCCCATGCATGTGTGTGTACCTGCACGGGGATGTCGCCTGCAAAGCCACTCAGTGGTTTTCAGGCAGAGGTGCCTATAGCAGGAATAGCTGATCAAAATCTGCATTATCAGCTGAGCCATAGGAGATTGATTATAATAGTTTGTAACCTCAGATGTGCTAAATTCTGCCAATATATTAGTCAGACTGCATGAAAATCCTCCACAGATGGGTAACCATTCCCTGCAATACATGAGAAGGTGGAGAAAGGAATCACTCCCCTGGCCCAGACCTTTTTAAAGGGGAAGGCTCTGTCCCGGGAATGAAATCTCCTTATTCTGCCACCTTCGGGGGTTAGGAACTTAGCCCCAGGAAATCAACAGCCTCACTTTCTCTGGGTTTTCACCTGTAAAATGGGAGTGACAATGTGGATCTCACAGAGCTCTTGGAGGGTTAAGGGAGACCATGGATGTAAAGCATGTGGAACAGTGCCTGGCTCATAGCAGGTGCTTTGTAAATAAGAGTCCCTCCCCTTTTCCCTAGATAAAGAATTGAAGGGCTTTCTTTGCCAATTTACAGATGGTATCTTGAAGCGGGCAGGTGTGTAGCTCTCAGCCCAGGCATTTTACAGACATGTTTGGAAGACAGGGTCTTGCCTGTGGTGTTCTCGACAGCCTCTGCAAAAAGGGAGCTGCATCAGGGGCATTGTCAGGGTCGGGGACAGGGAAATTGAGCGCCTGTGGGAGCCATCTCTGGCTTTCTTTCCCATCACCCCAATGATTGTCTGGAACACTGGCCCCTGACAGTCTGAGCACTTGCCTTCCTGGTGTCGGGCAGCCTGGGAACAATAACACTTCCCAAAGTGGGTTCCCAGGATCACCATTTTTGAGAGATCCTAAGAAATCTCGTATTTTTACTTTTTTCCTTTATTTTTTTGGCTGCATATGGGATCTTAATTCCCCGACCAGGAATTGAACCCATGCTGCCTGCATTGGAAGTGAAGACTCTTAACAATTAGACCACCAGGAAGGTCCCTCATATTTTTAAAATGGCCTTCAGTTGCCAATTATATTTGAGAAGGTTGGGTTACACAAAGCTGGACGGGTCTTTCTTCGGTCGAACTTCTCAAAGCCTTTACTGTCCTCACCCGAGTTGTTGGTCAGATGCTCATCCCAGACTAACTTGTTCCCAGAAGCCTTTGTCTCCTGGCGCCACCAGCATCCCCGATGAGCAACTTGGAAAAGCCGTGGCCGGCTCAGATATCCTGTCTCAGTGCCTTCTGCAGGTGGGGGACGGGTACTGAATTGGTGTTTCCCACCTGGTTGGACCCTGACTCTGATTCCAGTATTTACAGGGAGTTATGGGAGCCACTCAGGAAGGCTCCCCTTGTCCGTGGGGACACCCCAGAAATCACTTGGGAAGCCAGTCCCTTTCCCTGGGTGAACCCTGACCAGACAGACCTCACCTAGTCGTTGGCCTCCCAGGGTTTGGAGCTGCCCCGGCTTTGCCTGTCACGACTTCTCTGCCACCCAGGGGCCCCAACAGCCATCGGGCCCTCCTCTGCCCGAGCCACCACCAGAAAGCGGTCTGTCACCCTCCCTGCTCTCTGGTGGGTCCACATCACTTAGATGTCACCTGTGACTCCCCGGGGGCCAGAGATGGGAGACCCTGGCCCGTTCACCATCTGCTCATCAGCTTTACCTCATGTTTGTGCCCACATCCCACACACACCCCATGGTGCCTGGACCTCCACCCACCCTGGGCACCGCTGGGGGGTCTCCTGGGGTCCCGAGGCGGTGTCAGGCAATTCAGGTGAGCCTGAGAAGCTGGAAGTGTGTGGTTTGGGGTTTTGGAGCCCCTCGCTGTTCTGGCTCCCAAGCATAAAACCTCAGGCACTCACCCAGCCCAGGGGCTGGGGCAGGTCCCATGTCCCTGGCCTCCGACCCCCCCGCCTCTGGCATACCCCCTCTCTGGACCTGGTACTGACCGGTCACCGTGTTTTTTTTCTTGCTCTCTTCCCTCTCCCACCCAGCAGAAAGCGCTTTCAGTCGGCGGGTAGAAGGCAAAGCACAAAACCACTTTGAAGAGACGAATAGCAGTTCCCAAAACTCCAGCGGTGAGTTGGTGAGCGGTGTGCCCCAGGACCGCCATCCTGTGCTCCGGGGTCTTTGTGGTCTGTGCTGGGCTAGGGTGTTGGGGGGAGGCTGGGGGCAGAGAATTAGAAGGCAGCCAGGGCCAGGCGGAAGCGGAGGGTCCCTTTCTTCCAGGCACGTCCGTCCCTCTAGGTCCCAGGAGCATCTTGGGGACTATGGCTCCTCTTTGTCTTTCCACGGAGAGAAAAACTGCCGTGTCTCCACAGCCTGTGATAGGTTAACTCGGATGGCCCCCTTTGAGCCATTGCTGTGTTTATAGGGTGAACGTTGCAGCCACTTTTTCCCCAGGAGAAGCAAAGCGGATACAGTAGACAGAGCTGTGGCCCAAGAGCCAGAGGCCCCATGATCTGGTCTCTCTTTGGACCTGGGAACATCCAAAGGTTCCCTTCTAGCCCTTACCAGCCCAAGGAGGTGTGCCTGAGGTTCCTGGTGGTGTTTTGGCGCCTCCTGGTGGCTACCTCTTGCCAGACCCTGACAGAGCCTTAGCACCTTAGAACCAAGCAACCGTAAGGCCACTGTCCCCAGACAGACCTGGGGCCAGCCTGGCGGAGCCATGAACGATCACAATCAGCTTCTGTCCAAGAAAGGCACAGCAGGCTGGTCGGCACAGTGCCAGCCAAGGCAGGGTGTGAAAAGGATTCTATTCTGATACTTCCTTTACACTAAGGTAAGGCATCTCTCCCTTTCTTGCTCAAAGTTTTAACTCACCAGATTAGGTGTTGGCCTGTGCTCAGCGCCCTGCTGAGTCCTGGCTGGGTGTAGACAGATGATGGGTGCGACCTGACCGTGAGTCAGGGGCTTTATGAAACACACGGGAGCGCAGGCTTACACACAGTCTTCCTCACAGTGGCCAGAGCTCCAGCTGAGGCTCGACCCCAGCTCCACCATCGACAAGCTGGAGGCTTGGGCTCGCTTCTCAGTTTCCCCTCTGCTGTGGAGTGGAAATGGCACACACGTCCCTGTGGTGGGGGATCATTCAATGGGCGCCCTGCAGAGATACACATCCACATGGTAGGCTGTTTGGGGGGGCGGGTGAGTTAAGTAAACCAAGCGATTTCATGAGTCAGTGCCCGAGGCAGGCACTGAGGGGTGCCATGGGAGCCCCAGGAATGTTGACATGGTCCTTTAAACTAGAGAGAAAATCACCTGTTCCGAACTGCTTCATCCTTTTGAAAACTGTAATGCCTCTCCGAAAGGTGGGCCTTAAAAAGATGGAGTGACTGGTCCAGGCCTTGCAGGGATGAGCAGCAGAGCCGGGACCAAAACCCTGGTCACCTGTGAGCCTTTGCTGTCAGCCAGGCAGGCTATAGCCCCTGCCTCTCCTTCCATCAGAGTCCATGATCAGAACTGGGATGGTGTGAAGCACCGCTCCTGCTGGCAGCCACCATTTATTGAGCGCTTACTGTGTGTATGGCACCTGTTCAGAGCTGTATGTGTCTTACCTGTTTTCACCTTTGCCACACAGCCAGCGAGGGTCAGTGTTACTGTTACCCTGGTTTTCGGATGAGGAAATCGAGGCTCAGGAGAGATCGATTGTCGCCCCGGGCCCCTAGCTTGTAAGTGGTGGAGCCAGGATTCCCCGGGAAGTCCATCTGCCCCATTCTGCTGTCCCCTGCCCGTGAGGCTCACCTGATGATACCAAGAGGCATGGGGAGCTGCCAGCAGACAGATGGCAGGATGGAGACACACGAAGGGGAAGTGCAGTGCTCCCTTGGTTGCCCTGGTGTTTGGTATCATGTCCGGCCTGGGTGCCCAGGCCTAGAAGCCATCCCAGCTCCCTGTCCTGAGACGGGCAGCCACATGTGGGTATTTTCTCATGGTGTTCTGTGGGCTCACTGTGTGAGAGCTGAGGGCATCCTGGAAGGATGGCCCTGCTTGATCTCGCCCTGCCCATGCCCAGTCCCACCCCAGACACCCGCCTCCCCCTTCTCTGAGAGCCCATCTGGCTCACTACTGCCCAAGAACAGAAATCATGACAGTCAGCCCCAAGCACCAGATCTGGAAGAGACTTAGCTAAACTGTTTCTCTTTTGCAGAAACTGCAAGTCCCCTGATTTCCAACCCTTTCCCTCTCCTACAGAGTAAGTGAGGGTCCCGTCGGGGGGCTGGAGAGGGCGAGACAGGGCAGGGAGTGAACTCAGCCCGCCACACACTCTGGACCCGTCCCAGGCAGGCTTGGCAGCTGGTGGAGGCAGGGGGAGGCCCAGCCCAGGTGGGTGGAGGAGTGTGCACAGGACCGGCAGAGCCGTGACGGTGGGCAGCCTGCCTCTGCCACCCCCAGCCCTGCAGAAACAAAGCCTCCCCTTCCCTCCCACGGGGCTGGCCTCAACGATGCCGCTCCGCCATTATCCTGCTCTTTTCCTTACTCGTCTTTGCTCTCTTCCTTCTGCATCCCCATGCCGGGCACACAAAGATGGAAAGACAACAGGCCCTGCACACGGGCTCCTGCTTTTATATGCTCTCATAATTCCCACTCTCCCGCCCTCTCCCCTCCTCTTCCCTGGCTCATCCCTGCTTCTCTGGCTCTTCGTTATTTCTCCACTTCTCACCCTTTCTCTCGTCCCTTCCCTCCTTCTCTGTCCTTCCCTCCACGTCCATCGTGTTGTCTTTGGTTCATTTATACCTTCATTCAGTTGTCTGCTCAGCAAACTGTGCCGTCTGTGTTCCTCCACCAGCGAGAGAGAGAGAGGTAGCCTGTGGAACCAAGAAGATGCGGTCTCTGCCCTGTGTTGTCCCCAACGCCCAGAACAGTGCTTGGCACACAGTGAGCCCTTGATAAATGCCCCGTGGCTGCACTCGACGGTCTGTTACCTGCCGTCACTCCTTCCTCCCCAGCCTCTCCCTCACTAGCTAGTGACAGGGGAGCCCCGAGTGCACCGCCCCCTGTGTGTCTGGGTGCCCAGCTCCAAAGTGGCCCGTGGCCCAGCAGAAAGGCATTGGGGTTCACGCAGCCCTTCAAACGGCCACTCTGTTTCTCCCCGCAGAGCCCTACACATGTGGTGCCTGCGGGATCCAGTTCCAGTTCTACAACAACCTGCTGGAGCACATGCAGTCTCATGCGGGTAAGGACCCTGCGGCAGGTGCGGGCAGGATACTGCAGCCCCCTCCCCTCCCTTTCTCCCAGATCCTGCAAGAGGCAGGGCCAGCCTGGGCCACGCTCCCAGGAGACAGTCACAGGACATAGGAGCCCGGGTCGGTCTGCTGTAACCCAGGGTAGTGTGGAGCTAAAGAATCTTCCGGAAGTTGTGGCTTCTGCCTGGAGCCTGGAGGCCTCATAGGAGCTGAGCAGGACAGAGACATGGAGGTGTGTGGTTTGAGGTCCAGGGGAGCAGAGGTGGGGAGGGCAGTGGAGAAGCTCAGCCCAGGGCAGCCTGGGGTGAACCCCGTCACTTTCAGGGTAAAACCCTGTCACACGAAGCAGCTGTCGTCAAACCTGGGGGTGCATCAGTCACTAGTGAGGCTGGTGGAAGCATAGGTTTCTAGGCTCTGCCCTGAATTTCAGACTCATGGGTCAGGGTGGGGCCTGGACTTGCATTATTGGCAGGTCCTCACGCCACACACCCCTGGCTTGTCCAGGGGCCACACTTTGAGAACCACTGCTATAGAGATAAAGAACCTGCCTGCAATGCAGGAGACCTAGGTTCAATCTCTGGGTCGGGAAGATCTCCTGGAGAAGGAAATGGCAACTCTCTAGTATTCTTGTCTGAAGAATTCCATGGACAGGGGAGCCTAGTAGGCTACAGTCCATGGGGTTGCAAAGAGTCGAACATGGCTCATCAACTTTTACTTTCACTTCAGTGGCAAAGCTAGGAGTCTGCTGTCTGGACAACCTTTTTATCAGCTGTTTCTCCATCTGCCCAGCTTACAGTGTCAGCTCCCTCACTAGACCATCCAGCCTCCAATTTTAAGTTTTTATCATAGTGGGACTGATGTTTTATCTAGTCAGGGAGACACTATTCGCTGTAACAGGTAAATCCCAAATTATCGGTGGTTTGACATATCCGCTTAACGTCTCAGTCCTAGCACAGCCTGATGCAGATGACCTTCCACGTGGCCACTCAGGGACCCAGACTCCTTCCTTCGTGTGTCTCCAGCCTTCCCTGGGTCGCAGAGTCCTCTTTCTCTGACTGGCGGGCAGAGACGGGGGCACCCTTCCTTCTTTACCCTTTAGACCACAGATGCTCCAGTTCCAGGGGAATTCTGGGAAGCATGCCCAGAGCCCTGCCCAGGGGCAGCCTGATCCTCCATGGAGGGAAACAGGAATGTGAGGGAAGCAGCTCGCTGACCGCACCGCCCCTCCTTCAGGGTAACCCTCTGGAGGCACTGGAGGTGATGTGAGAAAAACGCTTGATGGTGGTTCAGTATAGGCCAAATAGAAGCTGACCAGGAAAGAGATACGAGGTGGAGATGCAGTGTTTGTTAAGCTGCTGTTATTTCTCCTGTTACTGTTATTGTTAGTTATTGTCTCTCTCTCAGGGCTTCCTAAGTGGTAAAGTGGGAAAAGAACCCGCCACTGGTAAAGAACCCTGCTGCCAATTCGGGAGACTGTGGAGATGCAAGTTCAATCCCTGGGTCAGGAAGACCCCTGGAGGAGGGCATGGCAACCCACTCCAGTATTCTTGCCTGGAAAATCCCCGTGGACCGAGGAGCCTAGTGGGCCACAGTCCATAAGGTCGCGAAGAGTCGAACACAACCGAAGCGACTTAGCACGCTCGTCTCTCTTAGGTTCATAAACCTTTCGTATCGTCTTCCAGGTCGGGCCTGACTAGCACAGTGTCACAGGGCTAGATGCTCTTTAGACAGGTACTGTTCTGTTAGTGTGACCTCGCTTCGTTTGTTCACTTACTCAGCATGTATCTGTTGGGTACCTGCTATACGGTTCAGTTCAGTTCAGTAGCTCAGTCGTGTCCAACTCTGCGACCCCATTCACTGCAGCACGCCAGGCCTCCCTGTCCAGCACCAACTCCCGGAGTTTTCTCAAACTCACGCCCATTGAGTCAGTGATGCCATCCAACCATCTCATCCTCTGTCGTCCGCTTCTCCTCCTGCCCTCGATCTTTCCCAGCATCAGGGTCTTTTTCAAATGAGTCAGTTCTTCACATCAGGTGGCCAAAGTATTGGAGTTTCAGCTTCAACATCAGTCCTTCTAATGGATATTCAGGACTGATTTCCTTTAGGATGGGCTGGTTGGAGCTCTTTTCAGAGCATCTAGCATCTGCTATACACTAGGTACCAATTCATATGATTTTAGGTGGAGAGGGGAGATTATTTATTTCTAATGTACTCATTAAATCAGTGCAAAGCAGGATTGGCTTCCATGACATGCGAGTTCCAATGCTCTCTAACCCCTGGGTCTCCATACCACGTACCAAGCAGGAAACCTTGTCCTCCTCTCCGAGTCTCCATCTCTAAAATAAGGGCTCACAGATCTCAGCTGCCTGCTTCACACCAAGGTTCCATCTCCACGTGTCCCTTGCCTCCACCTTGCCTTTGCCATCAGTCCAGCACCAGGAGGGCCTTCGGAGCATTTAGACTTGACCCTGGGGAACCAGTGGCCAAAATTGGAAGGCTGCTGGGGACCCCTGCCTGTGCACAACACTTAGGTCCCTTGGGCCCGAGATCCCCAGGAGCCAGCCCCTGCTCACTCCTGCCCTGAGGCCCTCTGCCCCCCACCACCTCGGCAATGTGCTTAGTCGCTCAGTCCTGTCTGACTCTTTGTGACCCTTTGGGTTATAGCCCACCAGGCTCCTCTGTCCATGAGTGGGCTGCCACTTTGTCCTCCGGGGGATCGTCCCTAATCAGGGATTGAACCTGCATCTCCTGCATCTCTTGCACTGCCGGTGGATTCTCTACTGCTGAGCCACCTGGGAAGCCCGCCACCTCTGGAAGCTGAGCTCTAATTAGGGAAGAGTCTGGGTGCCAGGGCTTCTCTGACCCTCAGGCAGTTGGGCGGAGGCCATTAACATGCAAATCAAGGATGCGCCTGTGGGGGCCCCCGCCTCCCCCAAGCATCCCAACTTGTTTTCCCCGAGAAGAGCTTTGGGCTGCTTTGTTCTGGTTCAGTGCCAGCAGAGAATGCCTCGCTGGCAATCCAGTGCAAAGCCAGTCTGAAGCCCAGCCAGGCTGAGTCGGGATTAAAGGATTGACTCCATAGAGAGAAATTAAGCATCATGATCTGCGCAGTTCACAGTGCTGCTGATAAGGGGGATCAACCTCGAATAACACCAATCTCATTAAGAGGCTGCTGAATGGCACAGAGTAATTCCCACTAATAAACTTCCTTTCTGTGCGGTAGGAAAACCTGCCTGGTCCCTGGTGACAGTTTAGGAGCAGGTTTTGGCAGCAGTGATACTGGAGGTAGCTAACACTTAGTGAGCAATCACTGTGTGTCGGGCCTGGTTATTGGCATCAAGGCTTCTCAATAAGCTGGCTGGCCTTATCATCCCCATTATACAGATGAGGAAACTGAGGCTCAGAGAACATAATCGCTGGCCCAGAGTTGCATGACTCATAAGAGTAATACCTAACATTGTTTGAGTTCTTACATATTAGCTCATTTGATCCTCAGAAATCCCTCTGAGCTAAGTGTTGAATTAGCTCTCCTTTATAGAAAATGGAAGCACATATTGTGGGCAGAAAAGCTTCTATTAAAAAATATTTATCACTTGCCTAGCGGCCCAGTGGTTAAGAATCCGAACTTCCTCTTCGGGGGACGCAGGTTTGATCCCTGGTTTGGGAACTAAGATCCCCCATGCTGCTCAGCACTGCAAAAAAAAAAAAAAAAAAAAAGGCACAATTTATCAATAAGAAAATTGTTAGCCCTGTCCAACAGTTAATGATTTACATAATGATCACAATATTTAATAAACATAAGCTATTCCCATAATGTTTTGCCTCCAGAATGCAGTAGGTCATTCCTTCAACTGCTATCAGTAGGGGAGATGCTCTGATTTTTAAAATGTTTCCAAGTTCTAGTGCTGTATTGCTTGTTTGTGTTTAGAAGTGTGCATTATGCAGTTCATTTTAGTATGCTGTTTCTATGTTGTTTATTTTTTTGTTCTTTTCATAAAATGTGTGAATTATAAAATAAAATGACTAAGTAACTTGCCCAAGGCTCTGCAACCATTGAATCAGACTGTGATGCTGACCCTCTCATGAACTCAACAGCCAAGTGCCCTCTTCAGCGGGATGATTGGGGTGGAGGATTAGGGACGGGGGATGCCACTCAGAGGTCATCCCTTCTAGCCTCTTTTCAGCCAAGTGAGGCCTGTAAACTTTCCTAGGAGGCAGACATACTGGCAGCTCAGAGTGGCAGATTGTGGGAATGGCCGCACTGAACTTCTAGTCCCTTTGAGGGACCCTTTCTGGGTGTCAGTCTTCTCATCTGTAAAGTGGGTTCATCACCATTCTCCACAGCCTGGGTGAGGTTCTGGAGATGATGCATGGAAAATATTGAGGACTGTGGCACATTCTAAAGTAAGACCAAATAATACAAGTTTTTCCTTTTCCATCCGCTGCTGGAAACAACCGCTTTCTCCTTCCTGCAACTGGTCCCTCCCTGGGAGACATTCTTTATTCCAGCTTTGTGTCCAGTCCTTTGCAGGCATGTATATCTGTTCGTGTGTGAACATGTATATCTATGATACATGGGAATAGCCACACTGAATAAACCTTGTTTCCAGCTCAAGCTATAAATCAGACCATTCACAGAGCATTTACTGAGTGCCTCACCCATTCAGCAGCATTATCTGTGAGATAAGGAGAAAAAAGGTTTTTTTTAATCAACCATACTAGACATCCTTATCAAATTTGAGGTTCAGTAATCCCAATTCCAAGGCTTCCAGAAAGGCAGAGAATGAGGGAACCACCTTGCAACCATAATCTCACTACTCAAAGCTAACCACTGTTCCTCTTTTAATGGTTTCTTTTCAGTCTATTTTAAAATCAGATTTATTTATAATTTACATAAATAAGATTCACCAATTTTAAGAGTTCTGTTTGATAGGTTTTGATAAATGTATAGTCATTTAACCACCATCACAAGCACAATGTATAATGTACCATTGACCCAAAAAGTTCCCTTTGCAGCAAGTCCCTTTCCCAGACCCCCACGCTGGCAACCACTGTCTGTTTTCTTTTGTTATAGTATCTGGAATTTTGTGTGCATGCGTTCATGCTAAGTTGCTTCAGTCGTGTCCAACTCTGTTGGACCCTATGGACTGTAGCCTGCCAGGCTCCTGTGTCCATGGGGCTCTCCAAGCAAGGCTGCTGGAGTGGGTTGCCATTTCCTCTTCCAGGGGAATCTTCCTGACCCAGGGATTGAACCTGTGTCGCCTGAGTCTTCTGCATTGGCAGACAGATTCTTTACCACTAGTGCCATTTGGTAAGCCTGGAATTTTGTATAAGTAGATTATATATTCAGTCTCTTAGGTCTGACTTGGGTGTCTGACTTCCTTCATTTAGCATACTTTTGAGACTCATTCATATTCTATGATACTGGTCTTTCTTTTTATTTCTGAGTAGTATTTTATTGTCTGGATATACCACAGTTTATTTACCCGTTCCCCCAACTGATGGATTTTAGGCTATCTGCAGTTTGGAACTATTACAAATAGAGCTGCTATGAATGTCCAAGTGCAAGTCCCTGTGTAGACACGTTTTTAACTACTACGTAGATACCTAGGAGTGGAAATTCTGGGTCATACAGTCAGTCTTCATTTAACCTTTTGAAGAGCTGCCCCTGTAAAGTGCCTGCACCATTTTCACATTCCCACCAACAGTGTACGAGGGGTCCAATTTCTCCACATCCTTGATAACGCTTGTTATTATCTGACTGGTTATAGCCATTCTGATGCATTAAGTCAGGGTTCCCCAACCTCTAGGATCTAATGCCTGGTGATCTGAGGTGAAGCTGATATATATAATAATAATAATAGAAATAAAGTGCACAGTAAATGCAGTGTGTTTGAATCATCCCGAAACCATGTCCCCGCCCCAGTCCATGGAAGAATTGTCTTCCATGAAACTGGTCCCTGGTGCCAAAAACCTCGGGAACTGCTACATTAAGTGAGAGGTTTCCCAAGTGGCTCAGTGGTAAAGAATCCGCCTGCAGTGCAGGAGCCAAAGGAAACGTGGGTTCAATCCCTAGGTTGAGAAGATCCCCTGGAGGAGGGCATGGCAACCCACTCCAGTATTCTTGCCTGGAGAATCCTTTAGACAAAGGATCCTGGTGGGCTGCAATCCATAGGGTCACAAAGAGTCAGACAGGACTGAAGCGACTTAACACACACACACATTAACTGATATCTCATTGTTATTTTAATCTGTGTATTGTTGTTGTTCAATTGCTCAGTCATGTCTGACTTTTGTAACTCCATGGACTGCAGCACACCAGGCTTCCCTGTCCTTCACCATCTCCCAGAGCTTGCTCAAACTCATGTGCATTGAACTGGTGATGCCATCCAACCATCTCATCCTCTGTCGTCTTCTCCTCCTCCTGTCTTCAATCTTTGCCAGCATCGAGGTCTTTTCTAATGAGTAGACTTTTCACATCAGGTGACCAAAGTATTGGAGCTTCCAATGAATCGAAGCTTCCACTTTCATTCTAGTCCTTCCAATGAATATTCTGGATTGCTTTTCTTTAGGATTGACTAGTTTGAGCTCCTTGCAGTCCAGGGGACTCTCAAGAGTCTTCTCTAACACCACCGTTCAGAAGCACCAATTCTTTGGTGTTCAACCTTCTTTATGGTCCCACTCTCACATCCGTACATGACTACTGGAAAAAATATAGCTTTGACTATAGGGATCTTTGGTGGCAAAGTAATGCCTCTACTTCTTAATATGCTGTCTAGGTTTGTCATAGCTTTTCTTCCAAGGAGCAAGCA
Source organism: Giraffa tippelskirchi (assembly GCF_054371585.1). NCBI lineage: Eukaryota > Metazoa > Chordata > Mammalia > Artiodactyla > Giraffidae > Giraffa > Giraffa tippelskirchi. The sequence goes on from NC_137275.1 coordinate 217,573,236, forward strand.
TCTTTTAATTTCATGGCTGCAGTTACCATCTGCAGTGATTTTGGAGCCCAAGAAAATAAAGTCTGTCACTGTTTCCATTGTTTCCCCATCTGTTTGCCTGGAAGTCATGGGACCAGATGCCATGATCTTAGTTTTTTGAATGTTGAGTTCTAAGCCAGCTTTTTCACTCTCCTCGTTTACCTTCATGAAGAGGCTCTTTTAGTTCCTCTTCACTTTCTGCCATAAGGGTGATATCATCTGCATATCTGAGGTTATTGATATTTCTCTCTGCAATCTTGATTCCAGCTTGTGCTTCATCCATCCCAGCATTTCACATGATGTACTCTGCGTATAAGCCAAATAAGCAGGGTGACAGTATACAGACTTGACGTAGTCCTTTCCCAGTTTGGAACCAGTCCGTGGTTTCATGTCCAGTTCTAACTGTTGGCTTCTTGACCTGCATACAGATTTCTCAGGAGGCAGGTAAGGTGGTCTGGTATTCCCATCTGTTTAAGAATTTTCCACAGTTTGTTGCGATTCACACAGTTAAAGGCTGTGTGATTCACACACAGTCAATGAAGCAGAAGTAGATGTTTTTTGAAATTCTCTTTCTTTTTCTGTGATCCAGCAGATGTTGGCAATTTGATCTCTGGTTGCTCTGCCTTTTCTAAAACCAGCTTGAACATATGGAAGTTCTCAGTTCATGTACTGTTGAAGCCTAGCTTGGAGAATTTTGAGCATTACTTCACTAGCGCGTGAGATGAGTGCAATTGTGCGATAGTTTGAGCATTCTTTGGCATGGCCTTTCTTTGGGATTGGAATGAAAAGTGACCTTTTCCAGTCCTGTGGCCACTGCTGAGATTTATAAATTTTCTGGCATGTAGAGGGCAGCAGTTTCACAGCATCATCCTTGAGGGTCTGAAATAGCTCAACTGGAATGCCATCACCTCCACTAGCTGTTTGTAGTGATGCTTCCTAAGGCCCACTTGACTTCACATTCCAGAATGTCTGCCTCTAGGTCAGTGATCACACCATTGTGATTATCTGGGTCGTGAAGATCTTTTTTGTACAGTTCTTCTGTATATTCTTGCCACCTCTTCTTAATATCTTCTGCTTCTGTTAGGTCCATACCATTTCTGTCCTTTATTGAGCCTGTCTTTTTTATGAAATGTTCCCTTGGTATCTCTAATTTTCTTGAAGAGATCTCGGTCTTTCCCATTCTGTTGTTTTCCTCTATTTCTTTGGATTGATCGCTGAAGAAGGCTTTCTCATCTCTCCTTGCTATTCTTTGGAACTCTGCATTCAGATGGGTATATCTTTGCTTTTCTGTATATTCCTGATGACAAATGATGTTTAGCATTTTTTTATGTGCTTATTGGCCATTTAAGTATCTTCTTTGGAGAAATATCTTTTCAAATCTTTTGCCTATTTTTTAATTGGGTGTTTTTGGGGTTTTTTATTACTGAGTTGTAAGAGATCTTTTTATCTCTATAGAGACATGAGGCCTCTATGGATAGATGGTTTACAAATATCTTCTCCCATTCTGTGGGCTGTCTTTTCACTTTCTTGATGCTGTCCTTTGAAGCACAAAAATTTTTGATGAAGACTTTTTCATTGTTTGTGATTTTGATGTCATGTCTAAGAAATCATTGATCGAGGGTCACAAAGACTTAACTCCTGTTTTCTTGTAAGAGTTCTAGTTTTAGCTCTTAGATTTAGGCCCATATTCCATTTTGTGTTAATTTTTGTATATGGTGTGAGGTAGGGGTCAAACTTCATTCTTTTGTATGTGGGTATCCAGTTGTCCCAGCACAATTTTTTGAAAAGACTATTTGTTTCCCTGTTGCATTATCCTGCACCCTTGTTGAAAATCAGTTGACTGAAAATTTGAGGGTTTATTTTTGGATTCTAAATTCTGTTTCATTGGTCTGTATGTCTATTTTTGTGCCAGTACCACACTGTCTGGATTACCATGGCTTTATAATAGCTTTGAAATCAGGAAGTCTAAGCTCTCCAGCTTTGTTCATTTTCAAGAGTGTTTGGCTCTTCTATATCAACTTTAGGATCAACTTGTCAATATCTGCAAAAAAAGACAGCAGGACTTTTGATAGGGATTGGGTTGAATCTGCATCAATTTAGGGAATATTGCCATTTTAACAATATTGTCTTCTAATCTATGAAAATGGAATGTCTTTTCATTTATTTAAGGCTTCTTTGAATTTTTCAAACATACTTTTAGTTTTAAGTGTGCAATCTTATACTTATTTTATAATTTATTCCTAAGTATTTTACTCTTTTAGAAGCCATTGTAAATGGAATTATTTTCCTTAATTTAATTTTTGGAGTGTTCATTGCTAACGTACAGAAGTATGATTTCTTTAATATGTTGATCTTGTATCTTGAAATCTTACTGAACTTATTTACAAGTTCTAATAGTTGTGTGTGTGTCTGTGTTTTCCATAGGATTTTCTATACACACAATGATGTAGTTTGTTATCTATAAATAGAGACAATTTTACTTCTTCCATTCATCTGGATGCCCTTTCTCTTTGTTTTTCTTTCTTTCATTTTTCTAATTGCCATGACTGGAACCTCTAATGCATGTCGAATAAAAGAGATAGAGTGTACATTTTTACCTTTTTCCTGATCTTAAGAGGAAAATTTTTAATGTTTAACCATTAAGGATAATGTTAGCAATGGGTTTTTCATAGATGCCCTTTATCAGGTTGAAAAAATCCCTTCAATTCCTAGTTTGTTGAGTGTTTTTATCATGAAAGAGTATTGAATTTTGTCAAATAATTTTTCAGCATCAATTAAAATGATCAGATAGTTTTTGTCCTTTATTCTATTAATATGGTATTGATTTTTGTATGTTGAAGCAACCTGTATTCCTGGAATAAATGCTGCTTGGTCATAGGATGTAACCTGTTGTATGTGTTGTTGGATTTGGTTAGCTGTATTTAATTGAGGATGTTTGTATCTATATTCAAAAGGCATAGTGGACTATAGTTTCTTTTCTTGTGACTTCTTAGCCTGGATTTGGTATCAGAATAATACCTGCCTCATAGAATGAATTGAGAAGTGTTCCCTTCCACTTTCAGAAGAATTTGTGAAAAGTTCATTAACATATGATAGAATTCATCAATGAAGTCATCTGAGCCTGGGCTTTCCTTTGCTTTTCTTTTTTATGGTCAGTACTTTGATTACTAATTCAGTTTTTATATAGATATATCCAGATTTTCTGCTTCTTGAATCAGTTTTGGTAGTTTATGTTTTCTAGGAGCTTGTCTATTTCATCTAGGTTGTCTAATTGGTTGGAATACTACTGTTCATAGTATTTCCTTGTAAATAATCCTTTTTACTTCTATCAGATCAGTAAACTTAAGGGTTTTTTTAGATGTCCTTTATCAAGTTGAAAAAGTTTCCTTCTCCTAGTTTGCTGAGATTTTGTATAATGGGTAGGTATTGGGTTTTATCACATTTAAAGTGCATTTTATCTATGGAAATAAAATGATTTTTCTTATTTTTTTTTTCCCTCTTAGTATAGGAAATTACACCAATTGGTTTTCTTTTATTAACTATCCTATTTCTGGAATTAACTTTGCTTATTCATGATGTGCTATTATTTTTATTTTATCCCACATGGCTTGTGGGATGTTAGTTCCCAAACCAGGAGTTGAACCCGGGGCACAGCCATGAAAGTTCTGCATCCTAACTTCTGGACCACCAGGGAACTCCCATGATGTGTTATTATTTTTATATATTGCTATATTTAATTTGCTAATATTTTGTTTTGTAATATATTTATATATTATTTATATTTGTTTTGTAATATATTTATATATATGTTGAGGGATATTGGTCTGTAGTTTCTTTCCTTTTTTTAAAAAAAAAATATTTATGTACTTATTTGGCAGCACCTGGTTTTAGTTGAGGCACGCAGGATCTTCCAGCAGGATTTTGTAGTTGAGGCATGCAAACTCTTAGTTGCAGCAAGTAGAATCTAGTTCCTTGACCAGAGATCGAACCTAGGCTCCCCTGCACTGGGTGTGTGGAGTCTTAGCCACTGGACCACCAGGGAAGTCGCTGCACTTTCTTTTCTTGTAATTGTTTCTTTAGTTTTGGATCAAGGTAATGACAGCCTTGTAAAATGAACTGGGAAATGATCTTTCCTCTTCTAATTCTTGGGAGAACTTGTTTGGAATGTGTGTTATTCCTTCCTTAAATACTTGGTCAAACTTTGCAGTCAACTCGTGCGGGAATTTTCTTTGTGGGAAATTATGTGAGCTATGATCTGAATTTCTTAATAATTACAGAACTTGAGAGATTTAGGTTACCTATTTCTTCTGAAGTGAACTTAGGTACTTTATATTTTTAGGGTTGGTTTTTTTTTTTTTTTGCCTCACTTAAATGGTTGAATTTATTGGCATAAAGTTGTTCATGATCATTTTTTAAAATATTTATTTATTTGGCTGCATCAGGTCTTAATTGCAGCCCATGGGCTGTCTAGTTGTGTGCATTCTCCAGAGTGCTAGAGCTCAGTAGTCAGAGCATGCGGGGCGTCTCTAGGGGCAGTGCTTGGGCTTAGTTAGCACATCGCATGTGGGATCTTATTTCTCCAACCAGGAATCACACCCGTGTCCCCTGCATTAGAAGGTGGATTCTTAACAACTGGACCACCAGGGAAGTCCCCATAATCATGTCCCCATTAATCCCTTTAATACGTGTAGCATCTGTAGTGATGTCCCCTTCTTTTATTCCTACTTCTAATAATTTGCATTCCTCTCTTTTCTTTTTTCAATCTTTCTTGTTAGAGGGTTATCAATTTTACCGATTTCTACCAAGAATTAGCTTTTAGTTTGATTTCTATTGTGTTTATCCATTTTCTGTTTCATTCATTTCTGCTTTTATCTGTATTATTTCCTTCTGTTTATGTTAGACTCAACTTAACTCTTTAAACTTACTCTGGAGATATCTTAGTGTAGTAGCTTTGTCACACTGATTTTAAACCTTTATTCTTTCTAATAAAACTTTTAATATTATAATAACATTCATTTAGATGTATCCCGGAGAGGGCAATGGCGACCCACTCCAGTGCTCTTGCCTGGAGAATCCCATGGACAGAGGAGCCTGGTGGGCTGCAGTCCGTGGGGTCATGAAGAGTCGGACACGAGTGAGCAACTTCACTTTCACTTTTCACTTGCATGCATTGGAGAAGGAAATGGCAACCCACTCCAGTGTTCTTGCCTAGAGAACCCCAGGGATGGCGGAGCCTGTTGGGCTGCCGTCTATGGGGTCGCACAGAGTCGGACACGACTGAAGCGACTTAGCAGCAGCAGCAGCAGCAGATGTATCCCACAAATTTTAAAAGCTGAGGTCTCTGTGTTTTAGTATTTAGTTCAAACATTTTCTGATCTTCCTTATATTTCTTTGACCTCTGAGTTACTACTTTAGTATTCTTTCCTTGAGAACCCCATGAACAGTATGAAAAGGCAAAAAGATAGGACACTGAAAGATGAACTCCCCAGGTCAGTAGGTGCCCAGTATGCTGCTGGAGATCAGTGGAGAAATAACTCCAGAAAGAATGAAGGGCTGGAGCCAAAGCAAAAGCAACACCCAGTTGTGGATGTGACTAGTGATAGAAGCAAGGTCCAATGCTTTAAAGAGCAGTATTGCATAGGAACCTGGAATGTTAGGTCCATGAATCAAGGCAAATTGGAAGTGGTCAAACAGGAGATGGCAAGAGTGAACTTTGACATTCTAGGAATCAACAAACTAAAATGGACTAGAATGGGTGAATTTAACTCAGATGGCCATTACATCTACTACTGTGGGCAGGAATCCCTTAGAAGAAATGGAGTAGCCATCATAGTCAACAGAAGAGTCCAAAATGCAGTACTTGAATGCAGTCTCAAAAACGACAGAATGATCTCTGTTCGTTTCCAAGGCAAACCATTCAGTATCACAGTAATCCAAGTCTATGCCCTGACCAGTAACACTGAAGAAGCGGAAGTTGAATGGTTCTATGAAGACCTACAAGACCTTTTAGAACTAACACCCAAAAAAGATGTCCTTTTCATTATAGGGGACTGGAATGCAAAAGTAGGAAGTCAAGTAACACCTGGAGTAACAGGCAAATTTGGCCTAGGAGTACAGAATGAAGCAGGGCAAAGGCTACTAGAGTTTTGCCAAGAGAACTCACTGGTCATAGCAAACACCCTCTTCCAACAACACAAGAGAAGACTCTACACATGGACATCACCAGATGGCCAACACTGAAATCAGATTTATTATATTCTTTGCAGCCAAAGATGGAGAAGCTCTATACAGTCAGCAAAAACAAGACCGGGAGCAGACTGTGGCTCAGATCATGAACTCCTTATTGCCAAATTCAGATTTAAATTGAAGAAAGTAGGGAAAACCACTAGAACATTCAGGTATGACCTAAATCAAATCCCTTATGATTATATAGTGGAAGTGAGAAATAGATTTAAGGGACTAGATCTGATAGACACAGTGCCTGATGAACTATGGATGGAGGTTCGTGACATTGTACAGGAGACAGGGATCAAGACCATACCCAAGAAAAAGAAATGCAAAAGAGCAAAATGGCTGTCTGAGGAGGCCTTACAAATAGCTGTGAAAAGAAGTGAAGCGAAAAACAAAGGAGAAAAAGGAATATGTACCCATTTGAATGCAGAGTTGCAAAGAATTGCAAGGTGAGATAAGAAAGCCTTCTTCAGTGATCAGTGCAGAGAAATAGAGGAAAATAATAGTATGGGAAAGACTAGAGATCTCTTCAAGAAAATTAGAGATACCAAGGGAACATTTCATGCAAACATGGGCTCAGTAAAGGAAAGAAATAGTATGGACCTAACAGAAGCAGAAGATATTAAGAAGAGGTGGCAAGAATACACAGAAGACCTATACAAAAAAGATCTTCGTGGCCCAGATAATCATGATGGTGTGACCACTCACCTAGAGCCAGACATCCTGGAATGTGAAGTCAAGTGGGCCTTAAGAAGCATCACTGCAGACAAAGCTAGTGGAGGTGATGGAATTCCAGCTGAGCTATTTCAAATCCTCAAAGATGATGCTGTGAAAGTGCTGCACTCGATATGCCAGCAAATTTGGAAAACTCAGCAGTGGCCACAGGACTGGAAAAGGTCAGTTTTCATTCCAATCCCAAAGAAAGGCCATGCCAAAGAATGCTCAAACAACCACACAATTGCACTCATCTCACACGCTAGAAAAATAATGCTCAAAATTCTCCAAGCCAGGCTTTAGCAATACGTGAACCATGAACTTCCAGATGTTCAAGCCGGTTTTAGAAAAGGCAGAAGAACCACAAAGATCAAATGCCAACGTCCACTGGATCATCGAAAAAGCAGGAGGGTTCCAGAAAAACATCTATTTCTGCTTTATTGACTATGCCAAAGCCTTTGACTGTGTGGATCACAATAAACTGTGGGAAATTCTGAAAGAGATGGAAATACCAGACCATCTGACCTGCCTCTTGAGAAACCTATATGCAGGTCAGGAAGCAACAGTTAGAACTGGACATGGAACAACAGACTGGTTCCAAATAGGAAAAGGAGTACGTTGAGGCTGTATATTGTCACCCTGCTTATTTAACTTATATGCAGAGTACATCATGAGAAACACTGGGCTGGATGAAGCACAAGCTGGAATCAAAATTGCCAGGAGAAATATCAATAACCTCAGATATGCAGATGACACCACCCTTATGACAGAAAGTGAGGAAGAACTAAAGAGCCTCTTGATGAAAGTGAAAGAGGAGAGTGAAAAAGTTGGCTTAAAGCTCAGCGTTCAGAAGACTTAAGATCATAGCATCTGGTCCCATCACCTCATGACAAATAGATGGGAAACAGTGGAAACAGCGACTGACTTTATTTTTTTGGACTCCAAAATCACTGCAGATGGTGACTGCAGCCATGAAATTAAAAGACGCTTACTCCTTGGAAGGAAAGTTATGACCAACCTAGACAGTATATTAAAAAGCAGAGACATTACTTTGACAACAAAGGTCCATCTAGTCAAGGCTATGGTTTTTCCAGTAGTCATGTATGGATGTGAGAGTTGGACTGGAAAGAAAGCCGAGCGCCACAGAATTGATGCTTTTGAACTGTGGTGTTGGAGAATACTCTTGAGAATCCCTTGAACTGCAAGGAGATCCAACCTGTCCATCCTAAAGGAGATCAGTCCTGGGTGTTCATTGGAAGGACTGATGTTGAAGCTGAAACTCCAATACTTTGGCCACCTGATGCGAAGAGCTGACTCATTTGAAAAGACCCTGATGCTGGGAAAGATTGAGGGCAGGCAGAGAAGGGGATGACAGAGGATGAGATAGTTGGATGTCATCACCGACTCAATGGACATGAGTTTGGGTAGATTCCGGGAGTTGGTGATGGACAGGGAGGCATGGGGTCGCAAAGAGTCAGACACGACTAAGCAACTAAACTGAACTAAATTGTGATGTTTCATATTCAAATAGTTGAAAATTAGCCACGTATCTGTCCTAATATCATCTGCATATCTGAGGTTATTGATATTTCTCTACGTATTGATATTGATATACGTATTGAATTTCCAAGTATCTTTTTGTTATTGAAACCTAATTTAATTCAGTTATGATCAGAGACTATACTTTATATTTCAGTATTTTTCTATTCTGCCTCCTTTTTCTGGGAATCCAGTTGTATGTATGTTGGACTGCTTGATGTTGTCCGCTCTCTGTTCATTTGTATTCAGTCTTTTTCTTTTCTCATGAGAGTAACAGTTACTGAGCGAAGACAGTTTGAAATTTCCAGTTGTAACTTTGGTTTGTCTGTTTCTTGTTCAGTTTTCTCCACTTTTGCTTCAGGTAATTTTGATGCTCTGTTACCACTTGCACACAACATAGGATCATTATATATTCTTGGTGATTTGACTTCTTTATCATTATGCAAGGTCTCTCGTTACCCTTGGTCATATTTGTTGTTCTGAGGTCTGTTTTTTCTGTAATACTATCACATGCATCTCCCGCCTTCCCTTCATTACTATTTGTGGAGTATACCTTTATTTAACCTTTTACTTTCAACTTATTCATGTCTTTATATTTAAATAGATTTCTTATAGATAGCATAGAGTGGATTCTTGGTTTTTTATTTAAGTATGACATTCTCTAACTTATTTGGAATGTGGAGATCATATCATTTACATTTAATGTGATTTCAATATTACTGGGTTTAAATCTACCATTTTCCTATTTGTTTACTGTTTCATTTGTTCTTTCTTCCTTTTTCTCTAATTATTTTGCCTTATTTTGGACTGAGAATTTTTTATGATTCCATTTTTATCTCTACAATGGATTTATTAACTGTAATTCTTTGGGTGTTTTTAATGATTTATTTCAGTTTTACACTATACATTTCTAACTTATTAAGTCTACCTTCAAAGGATATTAGCCTTCTTTGTATATTGTGTGGAAAACTTTCAACAAAATCTTCTATATCATCTTCCTAATCTTTCTATTATTGTTGCCATACAGTTTATTACTACATGTAATTACCACAATTCATTGTTACTGTTTTCCAATGAGCAGTCAGTTACCTTGTTAAAGAGATTAAAAATGAGGGAAAACATCTTTTATGTTCATATATATACAGTTACCAGTACTCTTCTTTTCTTTCTGTAGATCCAGATTCTTATTTGGTATCATTTTTTTTTTTATACCTAAAGAACTTCCTTTAGCATTTCTTATAGTTACAGATCTGATTTTTTTTCCCGTTATTCATTTCCTCCATTTGTGAAAAATAGTATCACTGGATTTAGAGTTTCATTATTTTATTTTTTAAATATTTTTGTGGGTTTTTTAATTGAATTATAGTTGATTTATAATGTTGCATTAGTCTCAGGTGCACAGCATAGGGATTCAGTTATGCATACATATATATCTATTTTTTTAGATTCTTTTCCTATAGGTTATTATAAAATACTGAATATAGTTACCTGTGCTGTACAGTGGGTTCTTGTTGTATATCTGCTTTACATATATTAGTGTGTATATGTTAATCTCAAAGTCATAATTTATCCCTCCTTCCTTTTTCCCTTTGGTAACCATAAGTTTGTTTTATATGTCGTGGGTCTATTTCTGTTTTGTATGTAACTTTATTTGTTGTTTTGGTTTTTTTAGATTCCGCATGTAAGTGCTATCATATGGTATTGGTCATTGTCTGGCTTACTTCACTTAGTATGATCTTCTCTAGGGCCTTCTGTGTTGCTGCAAATGGCATTATTTCATCTTTTTAATATTTATTTATTTGTTTGTCTGTACAGGGTCTTAGTTGAGGCATATGGGATCTATTTCCCTGAGCAAGGATTGAATTTGAGCCCCCTCCATCGGGAGCATGGAGTCTTAGCCACGGGACCACAGGAAGTCCCTCATGCTTTTTTATAGCTTAGTAATATCCCATTGTAGAAATATAATTTATATCAATTACATTATGATACCTTCTTTCTCCACTCATCTAGGGCAGCCCTTAGAATTGTAGATTGACGTTCTCCTTTAACTTTGTTCTGTTGCCTGCTGGGTCTGTTATTCTTATTTTTGTTCACCTGTACTTAATTTTTCCTCTTCTCTGGCTGTTCCTGAAATGCAAATCAGTTCATTTCCAATACTTTGGGCACCTCATGCGAAGGGTTGACTCACTGGAAAAGACCCTAATGCTGGGTAGGATTGGGGGCGGGAGGAGAAGGGGACGACAGAGGATGAGATGGTTGGATGGCATCACCGACTCGATGGACATGGGTTTGGGTAGACTCCAGGAGTTGGTGACGGACGGAGAGGCCCGGCGTGCTGCAGTTCATGGGATTGCAAAGAGTCGGACACGACTGAGCGACTGAACTGAACTGAACTGGCTGTTCCTGTCATTGGTTTTCAACAATTTTATTATGATACCGTGCCTTGGTGGTGTTTTCTTTGTTAGTTGAGCTTTTAGAACTTGGTTTTATGGTTTTCATCTAATTTGGAAAAATTCTGGCCGTTTCTTCAAATATTTTTTCTGCCTCACCCCCTTTTTCTGGGACTCCAATTATATGTGTGTTAAACTGCTTGATATTGTCCACACTCCATTTATTTATTTACAACCTTTTACCCAGTCTGGTTTTCATTGGATATTTTTTTTTGCTCTGTCTCCAACTTTGCTGATTTTTTTTTCTTCTGTGGTGTCTAATTAGTTTTTATCCCATACAGTGTATTTTTCCTATACCACTTATTTTTATATGTAGAAGTTCCACTTGAGTGTAGTTTAGTTTCCTTTTTTTTACGTCTCCCATTTCTCTCCTTATGATATTCATGTTTCCCTTCATATCTTTGAGCATATTTATGATGTTTACAACTGCTGTTGTAAGATTCTTATTGACTAAATATATCATCTCTGTCCTTCCTAGGTCTGTTTCTATTGATTAGGTATTGTTTTTTTTCTCTGATTATAGGTCGTATTTGCCTACTATTTTGAATGTCCGGTACTGATGAATGACATTGTGAATTTCATACTGTTAGGTGCTAGTTTTTGTATTTTTTAGAGAGTATTAAACTTGGCTTACACTTTGTAAACTGGAATCACTTGAATACATTTGAGGCTTGTTCTTAAAATGTGTTAGGGCAGGTCTAGGGCAGCGCTTAATCTATGGCTAATTTAGCTGCATAATAAGGGGCCTGTCCAGGGCTTCTCAGGTGGCACTAATGGTAAAGAAGCCACCTGCCGATGCAGGAGGCATAAGAGACAAGGGTTCGATCCCTGGGTTGGGAAGATCCCCTGGAGGAGGGCATGGCAACGCGCTCCAGTGTTCTTGCCTGGAGAATCCCATGGACAGAGGAGCTGACTGAAGTGACGTAGCAAAGACGCACGCATACGAGGGGACTATCCGATTTCTCGTGCATTGAGGTAGTTCTCTCCATTCTGGTTGAGGGAACGCAGATGACTTCCCCGTGGGGCAGCCCTAGGAATTATCATCCTACTGCATCTTAGTGATTTGAAGACCCCATTCCTGTGGAATTTGGTCCTATGTATTGGGCTTCCCAGGTGGCTCAGTGGTAAAGAATTCACCTGTCAGTGCAGGAGATGCAGGTTTGATCCCTGGTCAGGAAGATCCCCTGGAGAAGGAAATTGCAACCCACTCCAGTATTCTTGCCAGGGAAATCCCACGGGCAGAAAAGCCTAGCAGGCTACAGTCCATGGGGTCTCAAAAGAGTCAGACACTACTTAGTATCTAAACAGCAATAGGCAGATTAGTTTCATCAAAGACTCCAGGGAACCCCCTACAATCTCCAGAGCTCTCTCTTTCTGACACTTCCTCTGCCTTAGTACTTTTCCCTGTAAATATTAGCTGCCTCTGCCTGAATTTTGGTCTCTGTCTCTTAAAGGTGACCACTGTGCTTGTTCAATTCCCTGCCCCTATGCAGCAGCATGAAGACTGCCTCCAGGCAGTAAGCAGGGCAGTCAGAGAGCTCACCACATTTGCTTCTTTTTCTGGGCTCACACCCCGGGTTGCCTGTTTGAAAGCCATTGTATCATGATCACTAGTTGTTTGCAGCTGGAGAGCAGTTCCTATGGTTCAGTTCAGTTCAGTCACTCAGTCGTGTCCGACTCTTTGCGACCCCATGAATCGCAGCATGCCAGGCCTCCCTGTCCATTACCCAAACCCATGTCCATTGAGTCAGTGATGCCATCCAACCATCTCATCCTCTGTCATCCCCTTCTCCTCCTGCCGCCAATCCTTCCCAGCATTAGGGTCTTTTCCAGTGAGTCAACTCTTCGCATGAGGTGGCCAAAGTATTGGAGTTTCAGCTTCAACATCAGTCCTTCCAATGAACACCCAGGACTGATCTCCTTTAGGATGGACTGGTTGGATCTCCTTGCAGTCCAAGGGACTCTCAAGAGTCTTCTCCAAACCATAGTTCAAAAGCATCAATTCGGCGCTCAGCTTTCTTCACCATCCAACTCTCACATCCATACATGACCACTGGAAAAATCATAGCCTTAACTAGATGGACCTTTGTTGGCAAAGTAATGTCTCTGCTTTTAAATACACTATCTAGGTTGGTCATAACCTTCCTTCCAAGGAGTAAGCATCTTTTAATTTCATGGCTGCAATCGTCATCAGCAGGGATTTTGGAGCCCCAAAAAATAAAGTCTGACACTGTTTCCACTGTTTCTCCATCTATTTCCCATGAAGTTAAGGGACCAGATGCCATGATCTTAGTTTTCTGAACGTTGAGCTTTAAGCCAACTTTTTCACTCTCCTCTTTCACTTTCATCAAGAGGCTCTTTAGTTCTTCTTCACTTTCTGCCATAAGGGTGGTGTCATCTGCATATCTGAGGTTATTGATATTTCTCCCAGCAATCTTGATTCCAGCTTGTGCTTCTTCCAGCCCAGCATTTCTCATGATGTACTCTGCATATAAGTTAAATAAGCAGGGTGACAATATACAGCCTTGATGTACTCCTTTTCCTATTTGGAACCAGTCTGTTATTCCATGTCCAGTTCTAACTGTTGCTTCCTGACCTGCATACAGGTTTCTCAAGAGACAGGTCAGATGGTCTGGAATTCCCATCTCTTTCAGAATTTTCCAGTTTATTGTGATCCACACAGTCAAAGGCTTTGGCATAGTCAATAAAGCAGAAATAGATGTTTTTCTGGAACTCTCTTGCTTTTTCAGTGATCCAGAGGATGTTGGCAATTTGATCACTGGTTCCTCTGCCTTTTCTAAAATGAGCTTGAACATCTGGAAGTTCACGGTTCATGTACTCTTGAAGCCTGGCTTGGAGAATTTTGAGCATTACTTTGCTAGTGTGTGAGATGAGTGCAATTGTGCGGTAGTTTGAGCATTCTTTGGCATGGCCTTTCTTTGGGATTGGAATGAAAACTGACCTTTTCCAGTCCTGTGGCCACTGCTGAGTTTTCCAGATTTTCTGGCATATTGAGTGCAGCACTTTCACAGCATCGTTTTTCAGGATTTGATATTTGAAATGTATATGTACATGTTAACAAAAATTAGGGGAATTCATGGAGGACGCACCTAGGTACCAGAGGGCCTGGGCTGTCTGTCCCGGCTCTGCTGCTGGTTTTCTGTGTGATCCCGAGCAATTCCTTTCTGGTATGTGCTCTTCAGTTTCCACTGTCTGCATGTAAGGAGGGGGTCGAGAATTGTATACTTTATGTCATGTAGGGCTTGGGTTTTGTTGTGTTTGTCTAATTAAGTTTCTAGTAAATATGCTAAAAAGACAAAAAGACACACTTCAAAGAAACAAGAGTGTGAGATGCTTTCTGCCTCTTGGGGTGTAATGGGCACCCCCTCCCCAGTCTCAGAGTTAGAACTTTATGCTTGTGGGTGTTGGGGGGCCTCCCGTTCAGACTCAGAACACACTGCTTCCCATTCCCTGAGTGCTTACTCCATGCCGGGCACTGTGCCCACTGCTCTTTCCCTATATTAGCTCTTATTAGTCCTTCCAGCAATTGTGGGATTATCTTCGTTCTTCCAAGTGATGAAAATGATGCTTTGCAGGCATCAGATAGTTGTCTAAGGAGCCAGGATTTGAACCCAGGCCCGAGTCCCAGAGACCAGTCTCACCTTCACTTGCATGCTCTAGTTCTCTCATTGTTGGCTGACAGGCCTCTGGCACTTCAGGGAAATACACTGTCCCCTTTGTGCCCACAGCGGACAATGAAAACAACATCGCCTCCAACCAGTCCCGATCGCCCCCTGCTGTCGTGGAGGAGAAGTGGAAGCCCCAAGCCCAGAGGAACAGCGCCAACAACAGTAGGTCTTCCCCAGGCGACGCCAGGGGCTGGTGGAAGTCTGCTCCGGCCCCTCCCCCTGCTCGTTCCCCTCTGCCCCCCTCCCCACCCCTGTGCCTCCCATGGTGATGCAAGACCACGCATAACGGTTTACCAAGCACGTTCACACCTGAGACCTAGTTGATGGGAATTCTGACCTCACGGGATGGACAGAGGAGGCCTGGGGAGACGTGATCTATTTGTGATCAGAGAACACAAATTCGTCACAGAATCAGAATTAGAATCCACTCTCCACAATTTCTCTGATCTGCTTTTTCCTAACACTGTGGCCTCAGGTATCTTATTCACTAATGCCTTCTGTATCAGAGGCTGTTTCTGGATTGAGGAAGAGGTTAGACTAGTTAGCTTCAGAGGTCGGGGTGAATGGCCCAGGAGCAAATATCTGCACACAGACCACTACACTCTGCTCCCGTGCCCACAGCAGGCATGACTAGTCAATCACAGACCTTCACTCCCGGGAGACTGTCACGTGTTAAAGACTTGCCACGACCATCAGTTTGCACACAAGATGAAATCGCTTCATAATTTCTAATAGTAGATGCTTGACTATTAGGCTGCTGTCAGACCAAGGAACCTTGAATGCCAGGATTACTCACGCCTCTCTTTGTGTCCCCCTCACCAGCCACAACCAGTGGTTTGACACCCAACAGCATGATCCCCGAGAAGGAGAGGCAGAACATCGCAGAGCGGCTGCTGCGGGTCATGTGCGCGGACCTGGGTGCTCTGAGTGTGGTGAGCGGGAAGGAGTTCCTGAAGCTGGCCCAGACACTGGTGGACAGCGGTGCCCGCTATGGGGCCTTCTCGGTCACCGAGATCCTGGGCAACTTCAACACGCTGGCGCTGAAGCACCTGCCGCGCATGTACAACCAGGTGAAGGTGAAGGTGACGTGCGCCTTGGGCAGCAACGCCTGCCTGGGCATTGGCGTGACCTGCCACTCGCAGAGTGTCGGCCCCGACTCCTGCTACATCCTCACAGCCTACCAGGCCGAGGGCAACCACATCAAGAGCTACGTGCTGGGCGTGAAGGGCGCGGACATTCGCGACAGCGGCGACCTGGTGCACCACTGGGTGCAGAACGTGCTGTCAGAGTTCGTGATGTCAGAGATCAGGACAGTGTACGTGACGGACTGCCGGGTGAGCGCGTCTGCCTTCTCCAAGGCCGGCATGTGCCTGCGCTGCTCAGCCTGTGCCTTGAACTCAGTGGTGCAGAGCGTGCTGAGCAAGCGGACGCTGCAGGCCCGCAGCATGCACGAGGTCATCGAGTTGCTCAACGTGTGCGAGGACCTGGCGGGCTCCACCGGCCTCGCCAAGGAGACCTTCGGCTCGCTGGAGGAGACCTCGCCGCCGCCCTGCTGGAACTCAGTCACGGACTCACTGCTGCTGGTGCATGAGCGCTACGAGCAGATCTGCGAGTTCTACAGCCGGGCCAAGAAGATGAACCTCATCCAGAGCCTCAACAAGCACCTTCTCAGCAACCTGGCCGCCATCCTGACGCCGGTCAAGCAGGCGGTCATCGAGCTGAGCAATGAGAGCCAGCCCACCCTGCAGCTGGTGCTCCCCACCTACGTCAGGCTGGAGAAGCTGTTCACGGCCAAGGCCAACGACGCAGGCACTGTCAGCAAGCTGTGCCACCTCTTCCTGGAGGCACTCAAGGAGAACTTCAAGGTGCATCCGGCGCACAAGGTAGCCATGATCCTGGACCCGCAGCAGAAGCTGCGGCCCGTCCCCCCCTACCAGCACGAGGAGATCATCGGCAAGGTGTGCGAGCTCATCAATGAGGTCAAGGAGTCCTGGACCGAGGAGGCCGACTTCGAGCCCACAGCGAAGAAGCCCCGCTCCACCCCCGGAGAAAACCCTGCCACGCAGGAGGACGACCGGCTCGGGAAGAACGAAGTGTACGATTACCTGCAGGAGCCCCTCTTCCAGGCCACCCCCGATCTCTTCCAGTACTGGTCGTGCGTGACCCAAAAGCACACGAAACTCGCCAAGCTCGCCTTCTGGCTCCTCGCGGTGCCGGCCGTGGGGGCCAGGAGCGGGTGTGTAAATATGTGTGAACAAGCACTTCTCATCAAAAGGAGGCGACTGCTCAGTCCAGAAGATATGAACAAACTCATGTTTCTGAAATCCAACATGCTTTAAGACTTCCAGATTGAAAAAAAAAAAATGAAAGAGAAAAAGAAAAGAGAACATTCAAAGAAGAAAAAAAAAACCCACACAACACTGTCGCAAACAAGAAAAGGAATTTAAGTTCTAAACACTGTGGACCTCATTATAAATGCCCCCTGGAAACTTAAGTGCTTTTTTTCAGTGTGTGTGTGCATGTGTGTGCACGGGCGGCTCTGTGCTCATCTGCGTGGCTGCCGAAACGTTGCACACGCATGCACACACATATTCCCCTGGTGCATGCATGCATGCCCCCTCGTGGGTGCGTGTGCATTAAACTGGGCGTGTCAGGAAAGCTGAGCGTTTGAGAAAGAGGGAAGATGCTTCACTTCCTTTTCTCAGTGAGGGGGCTTTAAAAGACTCCATTTTCAGGTGTGCAGATTGTACAAACTGATGTTGTGAAATGTTCAGGCAGCTGAGATCTGAAGTGACTTGACGCTCTCTGTCCTTCACCCTGTGGTCCCCCCCCACTGCCCGCCACCCCCGTCCCCAGCCTTCCTGACCCTATCACGCCCCACTCCTCCCCAGCTGCCCTGCCATGGATTCTCCAAACTGCATCAGATGGACAGCTTCTGCACTGGACTTTGTTCTCGTTCACCTTCAGGGCATTGAGCTGCTGCCTTTGCGATACCCCTGGGTGTTGGGGGGCAGCCGCCTTAGAAACACACCTATCTATCTCCCCAAATCAGGAAAGGAGACTTTTAAGAATATAAAGCTGACCTTTTGCTTTTTAATATAAGAGAGAAAAAAAAGACATTTTCAAAGAAGTATAAGATAACTGTCTCCACTCCTTAATAAGTTTTTTCCTAACATTTTAGCAGTTTTTGCCCTTTTTTTTTTCAAATTTGATTTAGACTCTGCTAGGAGGCACTGAATGTCTATAACTTATATTTTGGAGGGTTTTTTTGTGGTTTTTTTTGATTGCCCTTTTTGTTCCTTGAGTCACACTGTAAACTGCTCATCTCAGTGGTGTATTCAGTATCCTGAGGTTTTTATCAACCTTCCCTGTACAGTCCAGTTTTCCTGTATTTGAACAGCCAAGACCGTGAACTTGGCTGTGCTGTTTGGAGACCAGGAGAGGTGTTGGAGTCACAGGTCTCGCAGATGTGGGATTCGGTGGAAGCCATAGAGAAACATGTGGCTTAGGAGTGCTGACTGTAAGTGGAAGACCACCCTCCTGGCTCGCTGTGTCTGGTACTGCGAATGTCTGATTTCTAAACCCAGAGTGCATTACACTACTTGCCGCGTCACTGACCCTTCCGGCTCAGCAGGGAATCCTGAGTTGATCCACGTTCACATCCATCACACCTCAGACCCACAACCTCCTCTTCCTCCCCAGGACCCCAGAGATTCCAGGGGTTCCACTGCCCACGGCCCTGGGGGTCCCCACATGAGGCTCAGCCCTCCTTCTGGGACGGTACTCAAGCGCGGTGCCTTGCGGGCCAAATGACGGATGTTTGAGGGTGGAATGGCATTAGGCCACCTTCAACTTGATGCTGTGAAAGATGTTTTTAGGCTTTTCTTCCTCTGTGAGCGGTTTAGGTTCCACACACTTAACCTAAATGCCAACAGGGTGACCCTTTCCCCTCTCAAGAGGTGGTTTTGTCAGGATCAATGCTCAGCCTCCCGGTCCACCTCTAAGTGAATATATACTGGTGGTCCCATAACCCCTCGGTGCCCACCATCGTTGGGGGGCCATTTGAAAAGGCACATTCTACCATCCTGGGGAGTTGCCCAAGTCCACCACATCCCTCCGTAGTAATAAAACATTATTCAACTGCGAGATACCTCGATTTCAAAAAGCACTGTACAACAGCCCTCTCCCCCCTCCCCGGTCCATGGCAGTAACGTTGGGGAAGTTAAGTTAATTTAAAAACTCAAGGCTTAGGATCATGGACCACAACACTGTCCCAGGTGCCAAGCCTGCTCAGTTTGCCTCATGAGAACTAACCCTCCGTGTCTTGGACATACTGAAATGCATCCCAGAAGGTCGTTTCCACGTTCACTGCAGCAAGCCATGGTCTCAGGAACCACCATGCCATTTCCTCTCCCGGAGAAGTTCTGGGCACTTACTCCACAACATTTCCAAGGGGTGTCACACCATCAGAAGAGCCTCTGTCTGCACTGGACGGTCACCTCGTGTCATGTTCTATAGTATATGGGAGCATCGACAGGCTGTTTGATGAGCCTTTGGGAGACATTCCAGAAGCTGGCTGCAGGCTTGCTGATGGGTGAGATGCCCACAACCAAAGGCCTCCAGCCTTGCTGCTGGGGAGACCTGGCTCTCTGAGCCACACAGGAGAATGGAAGCTGCCAGTGTTGTGTAGTCGGTGGGAGTCAAGCCTTGGAGCCCATCCTCTCTCTCCTTTTGAGCGGGGAGCTGTGCTGGTCTTGCCTCATTTTCGGGGCCACTCAGCAATCGGCATTTCACTGTCTTGCAAAGCCATCAGGACCAAGCCCAAGTATCAGCGTCCTTCTCCTTGGAACTCGGGGATGTCTGCCCTCCAGCATGAAATTTCGAGAAAGTCTTACTAAATTCCAGGTATCCAGTTACACATGTCACCTCCTGTTCTGTCCCTCCTTTCCACCTCAGTTCAATCCTTAGGGCTTGGCTTGCTCTGCAGAGACGATGTGAGTGCCACTAGGTTTCTGAAGGCTGTCCCCTGGGACTGCTTCATCCAGATACGGGCACAAGGTGGCAGGTAATCATTTCTCTCTTCTAGTCTTTCGTTCTTCAGACACTGTCGTTGCCAATAGGAAGGGCTGTACCAAGGTGCCCCCCCTCCGTCTGCTTTCTCACGCAGGCAGCTCGCATACTGCAGATGCCCTTGCAGTGAACAGCTTAATAAAACCCAAAGATCTCACAGGCCCAGCCACTGGCCCCTCGTCTCCAGCAATATCCACCCTATCCAAATTCTAGCTCAGCCAAAGGATTGACAAGGTCGGCTCTTCCAGCTCATCTCCTGGCGCCTAGCCTGACATGGACCTTCAGAAAGTTTCTGTCTTCTGCCTCCCAGTTCCGTGACCACTAACCACTATGGGACTCTGCAGCTCAAGGCAGTCAATTGCCTGCGGACTTGGACACAATTTGCCACAAGTGTGTGATTCCCAGGACAGAAGGGGCCTTGCTGTTGACATGCACCCACCCCAGCGAGGAGGCGGAGAAAACACACCTCCACTCTGCAAGATTTTCCTGCCTCCTCTGAGGTCAGTGGGCTTTGCCACCAAAGTCCAAGCCAAGGACCAGAGCCTCGTGGGTGGGGCCAGAGATGTGGAGTAACCAAGGGGTCTCTGCTCCACCAAGAGCTCTGGGCGTGCCATTCCAGTTGTCGTGAATGGATGCCCGGACTTGTGCCGACGTGGTTCTTCTTCCCTCTGCCCAGGTCCACCAGCTAGGCCTCCCTCCAGATGGTAGCTAGAAACCAGGAAACAGAGGGGCCATCAGATGAAGCTCCTTTATGGCTACTCTTCATTTCAGGGTTCACGGCATAGAAAACCACCTACTGTGTTTGTGAGTGAGGACACTGCCATCCCCCTGCCTGGCAGCTTCATGGTTGGCATCCAGGCTTTGGCTCTTGGCTGGGAAAAGGGTGCTGAGGTTTTCTGGTGAGGAGAGAACAGTCCGATGACACAAGTGAGAAGTTCTGCGTCTCCCGATTCCTGGGAAGGACTCTCTTGGACGTCAGCTCTGTAGGCTGGTGAGCCTCCTCTCCTTCAGCTTGCTCTTTTCTCTCCTGCACTTTCAAGAAACACCAGAGAAAAACTCTGCAAGGCATATTTTCCACCGTGAAGCTGACCCTCTGCCCTTAGGGGTTGCCCAGGCTTGTGCTTGATCTTGGACTAAACTCCTTGGAAAGTGGGTGCCTGAAGAGTTGTTGGGGATGCCGCAGGCACTCTCGGAGGCCACAGGTTCACAGGAAAGGTTTGGAATGGAACCTGGGATGCTGGTGGAGAAGGGAGGTCCCGTGAGGAATGACCCAGAAGGGGACAATACTGGGATGTTGCCATGACGACGGGTGTGCTGGCAAAGATGGAGTGAGGAGACATCCAGGGCACAGCTGGAAGTCTCCTTCTGCCCGCATGGAGCTGGGGCAAGTTCACAGCTCTGCCCTTGCCTGGGGAACAGCGGCAGCACCTCTGTGCCTGGGATGTACCTGGGGGAGGGCTTCTAGAAAGGCTGCTGGCTTAGATGAAACCAAGAGGCTAAGTAAGGCTCAGGCTGTCCCCTGGAGACAGTGGGTGGGGAGAGGGGCGCCTGTCTGGGCCCTGCCGGCCCCGCCTCGGCCCCCTCTGTCCAGTCGGGCCTGTGTCAGAACTGGGAAGGGGCCTGCCCCCTCGTCACTGTGGCTAACGTTTGCTAGGCCAGTTATGGTGAACCAATGATACAGTGTTTTCCCTCTTATGATTCCCTCCCAGTTTTCCCTTCTCGGGGTTTTCTGGAAGATTTTGTCGTTGTAGTTGTTATTTTTCTTCCTCTCTCGTTTGGGTTTGAGGATCGTAGTCCGTGGAGCCCCATCGTTCTCTAGAGGGGCCCTGTGGCTTCTGTGCAAAGAGGCACCTGCTCCCGCTTTGATGAGGATGAAGGGCATCGGGTTGCTATTTGTGTGTTCATGGCCCCACTGCCGCCGCCACCATGGGCGTTGCTTGAAAGATTCAACTCCTGTACCGAGAAGGATGTGCTAGGTCTGCAGTTGGGTGTCAGCACCAGGACCCATCAGGAGCCTCCCCACCCACACGTCCCACCGGGCACCTTCGACTCTTCAAACCAAAGTTCCTTTTAGGGGCACAGCCCAGCCTTGTCCACAACCTCAGGGGCCTGGGATCCCTGTGGCGCTCCCTGAAGTCCAGGTTGGCAGAGACCATGGAGTCTGAGGCCAACCGGAAGGGGGGCTCCTCCCACAACCCAGGTGCCAGCCGGTCCCCGCCTAGGACCCTTCCCTCCCACCCAAACGGGGTCTCAGATGGGGTAGCCGGGTTCCAAAGCGGTGAGCGAGCTCGTGGACTGGCACAGGGCTGAAACTCGCCAGCCAGGAGACAGAGGGCCCCGCGGAACTGGAAGCTCCCAGACCCACTGGGCAGCACGTCCAGGGCCATTCAGATTCCAAGCATCAGGAGGTCATTTTGTACAACCACCTGAAGCAGAGATATTTTTTAAAGAGCATAAATTATTTTCAGTTGTTCTCTGAGGACCCTACCCTTCCCCCCCGCCCATAACTCCATGTCGGTGATTCTTTCACATCAGGTAAATCTTATGAAAGCCTTGGTGCCCCCTCCCTCCCAGGCCCCACTCAGTAACCACGTGTGTGCACCCCATCCTTTCTCAGTAGTTAAAGACGTTCTAGGCAATACCATGGGCACATCTGACTGTGTCTCTCTCTTCGAGTGCAAGAAACTCAAGTCATCTTAAAAAAATACAAAAAAAAAAAATTTACAAAAAAAAGAAACACACAAAAAAATATCTTTTTTAGGCCAGAGTTTTCTACAGGTATTAATGAATATTTTTCTTAATCCTTATAAGTTTTATGTGTTTAATATTTCTTAATACCGGTAGCATTAATTTATACTTTTGTAGCAACACAATATTTTTATAAACAGCCAGTGCTTGGCTCAAGTCTCCACAAGGGGTTTGTGCAGGGTTTTCTTGGGACCCTGTGTACCATGTACTGTATTTAAAAAAAAAAAAAAAGTTACCTAGTGTCACCCTTGCTGTGTTAATTAACAAAAGACGTTGTTTGCAGTCTCCTGTGTCGTTGATGTGGATCCAACAGCTCTGCAAGGAGTCACGTTGCATGGGGGTTGAGTTGATGGTTCTTGTGATTTGTAAACCCCCGAGACCAACTTTGAGGGTTTATTTAGGGTTTTCTGTTTGTCCTTTGGGTTTTTGGTTTTGTTTTGGTTTGGGTACCGTTTCTCCATTTATAGCCAAATCAGTTTTGTGGTGTTTAAAACTTTTACTGATGTCAAATGGAGGAAAGGAACAGAAAAAAAAAAAAAGATTTTTACAAAGTAATAAAATTTAAAAGTGAGCTGTTTAAATGTTGCTGTTTTTACCTGTCTGTTCTTGTCCAAAAGTGGGACATTCCCAGGGTGAAGAGGAAGGGTCCACTTGATTCCTTAAATCACCAAAAGCCCCAGCCCAGAATTCAACACCCCCTACCCTCCTCCCCCGAATTCTTGCAACATTATTTCCCGGTTGGTTGATGCCAAGGCAAAAAGACATCCTTTTAATGGTTAGAGAGAATCAGTTGCTTAAATAAATGATTTCATGTCAGTGTTGTATTTATGGTTTTACAATAAAACGACATTTAGGAAGATGGCAGTGTGTAGTGTTATTTCTTGGGCTTAGGGTTGGGCCGTGTCGTCCGGGTAGGAGCAGGGCACTGAAGAGTGGAGATGGACAGAGGCACACATGTCACCTGGGGGTGACAGAGCTGAAGTCCATCCCGAGGGGACATTGGATGAGGTCGGGGTGACCTTGGACACCAGAGCCGGGTCAGTGATAGCTGATGAATGAAGCCCAAAAGCACGTGGTGCCCTGGGCCTTGCTCTTGAGCGCTGTCTCAGGGGAGGAAGGGTGGCCCAGGCCCCAAGGAGCACACTCAGGTTTGCCTGGACTGACGTCATTTATGTGATGTTGTGGCTTGTGTGTCGGAGAAGGCAATGGCACCCCACTCCAGTACTCTTGCCTGGAAAATCCCATGGACGGAGGAGCCTGGTAGGCTACAGTCCATGGGGTCGCTGAGAGTCGGACACGACTGAGCGACTTCCCTTTCACTTTTCCCTTTCATGCACTGGAGAAGGAAATGGCAACCCACTCCAGTGTTCTTGCCTGGAGAATCCCAGGGACAGCGGAGCCTGGTGGGCTGCTGTCTGTGGGGTCGCACAGAGTCGGACACGACTGAAGCGACTTAGCGGTAGCGGCAGCGGTGGCTTGTGTGTACCATCCGTTTTCTGAGGAAGGGTGCCGTGGCTTTTGCCAAATTCCAGATGGCATCTGTGACTCTGAAGGATCAGTGGGAGCTGTCGGGGACACATTCAAACCCAGTGTCTGGACACACTCTCCAGTGCGGTCCAGAGTGGGAAGCTTGCCTGGGGAGGGAAGGCACTCTTCACTCCAGGAGAGGTGCAGACGGAGCCCAGCCATCCACACTGGGTGCAAACTCAGAGACTGGTGGGCCTGCCAGGCAGCCAGGCCAGGTCTCCTGGGTGCCCTCCTCTCTCTGTCCTTCTGAAGCTCTGAGCAGCATCCCGATGTGGCAGCCCACCCAGGCTCCCCAGTGGCTTTCTCACAGCGTCCCCTTCCCTGAAACTCCCTCCCCGTTCGCTGACCGCTGAAACGCTGCCATTCTCCGAGCCAGCCGCCCCGCAGAGAGCTGTCCCACTCCTCCAGGATGGGGTGACTGTCCTCCCCCACCTGCCCGGAGTTAGCGCACCCATCTCCTGAGTGTAGCACACGTCCAAGTTCGCCTTGCCCTGCGGTCACTTGCAGGCCTTGTGCTCCTTCGCCACCCCCACCGGCATTGGCCTCCCAGACCATGTGTGTGGAGTTCCAAGTGTTTGCAGAAGGGTGTCTGGCCCTGCCAAATTTCCAAGGGCAGCCATCACTCTAGCCAGGTTAAGAATCAGCGCCCTCCACGAGGGCCCAGCCAGGGTAGACGCCCCGAGCCTCACGCTGCAGACAGGCTCATTGACGCTTGGCTTGGATAGTCGGACGGAAGGCAAGCCTGTGACAGTAGCGCCACCAGGAGACGGCTGTGGCCTGAGCCGGGAGCAGGGAAGGAGGGGTGACAGCTTCTGCAGCACACCTGCTGTTGCCAGAACAACCAGCACATTGGGCTTCATCCTTGTCCTTAACCCAATACAGTCAGTGGAAGTAAAAGTGAAAGTTGCTCGGTCATGTCCGACTCTTTGCCGCCCCGTGGACTATACAGTCCATGGAATTTTCCAGGCCAGAGTACTGGAGTGGGTAGTCTTTCCCTTCTCCAGTGGATCTTCCCAACCCAGGAATCGAACCGGGGTCTCCTGCATTGCAGGCGGATTCTTTACCGACTGAGCTGTCAGTGCACTCCCCAAAAAGGGCGCACTGCTGGGCCAGCTGAACAACTTCCTATCGATCAAATCGCAGGGGTCACAGCATGAATGGGCTGTGAGTCTGGGCCAGCCTCCCAGAGGTATCAGCCCTGCCTTCAGAAGCCCTTTCTGTGGGAGTTTCCTGCTGCTCAGCGTACCATGTGGACATCCCAGAGCCGGTGGGTGAAGTTCAATCAAGGAGTTTCTATGGGCTCTGAAACAAAAGTCAGGAGTCCTGCTGGAACAAAAGGACTCCCCCCTACCTCAGAATACCAGGATCCAGTAAGGCCAGGCGGAGAAGGCAATGGCAACCCACTCCAGTCCTCTTGCCTGGAAAATCATGGATGGAGGAGCCTGGTAGGCTGCAGTCCATGGGGTCGCTAGGAGTCGGACACAACTGAGCGACTTCACTTTCACTTTTCACTTTCATGCCTTGGAGAAGGAAATGGCAACCCACTCCAGTGTTCTTGCCTGGAGAATCCCAGGGATGGGGAAGCCTGGTGGGCGGCCGTCTCTGGGGTCAAACAGAGTTGGACACGACTGAAGCGACTTAGCAGTAGCAGTAAGGCCAGGGCGTGGCCAGAGCCTTGGTATGGCTGAGGGGCCAGCCTCTGGATTTTAAAATTAAAAAACAAAAACCACATTTTTCTTTTTTAAGTAGCCACATCTATGTTATAGAAGAGATGAGTGTGACCTCTATCTTTAAGAGAAAATTTAAGATGAGATGGTTTAAGAATCGAACTGGTGGGGTTTCCCTGGTGGCTAAGTGGTAAAGAATCTGCCTGCCCGGGCTGGAGACACGGGTTCAAGCCCCAACCTGGAAAGAGCCCACATGCATCCGAGGAGCTCAAGGACGTGCACCACAGCTATTGAGCCTGTGCTCTAGAGCCTGGAGGCCGCAACTACTGAGCCTGCGTGAAGCAACTACTGGAACCCAAGGGCCCTAGAGCCCGTGCTCCTCAGCAACAGAAGCCACCGCAATGAGAAGCCCATGCACTGCAACTAGAGTCGCCCCCGCTCGCTGCAACTAGAGCAAAGCCCATGCAGCAACAAAGACCCAGCACAGCCAAAAACAAATTTTAAAAAAAAGGTCATCACCGCGTTTGGCTGGGAATGCTTCCGGTGCCTTCTGAGATGAGGGAACTCCTGACTGGACGAGTCCCCTGAGGTGGCAAGACAGGATCCAAGGGAATTTTTTGTACTGAAAGTTTTAGCAAGTGTTGTGGAGAAGACAAGTGTCTCCAGAACCAGGCAGGGTGGCGGCAGCGGCTGGTGACCTGCAGGGGCGGCTCCATGTAAACAGGCCGTGTCAGTTCAGCGCCTGCACCTTGGTGTGCAGGATGCGGGCCCAGGGCTGCTGGAACTTACTTTTCAAGAGAATTGAGAAACTTAGATTTTTACATGGACGTTCTTTTTTTGGCCGTACTGCACGGTATTTGGAATCTTAGTTCCCCAACCTGGGATCACACCCGTGTCCCCTGCAGTGGAATTGCAGAATCTTAACCACTGGACTGCTGGGGAAGTCCCCAAGAGGTTCATTTTTAAATGGTGAATTCAGAACTGTGAAAGATACCTTATGAGCCAAAAACCCCCATCCACCAGCTGAGCTGAGGGTAGCTGGCCCATCTGTGGCTGGCATCCTCTGATTTAGGCATTTGCCCTTTGGGTCACTTCAAAATATCTCTCTTCAGAGTACCTTCAGACTGCTGTAGATGTGGCCCCAGTGTATGAAGCATGCATGGAGGGGGCGGGTACAGACAGACACGGGATGTGAGGACATTTGCGAGTTGCAGCCTAGAGAGCCTGTCGCTTCTCCCTGTGTCCCCAACCCCAACACCAGCCACTTCTGCCTCGAGAGTCCCAGCTACGCCCACAAATGCTGTACCTCAGGACAGTCCTCTCTGTTGGAACTTGGAAGCCCCAAGCTCAGGGCTTTGGGGAAAAAAAGAGGGAGGAATCTCTTATGTGATCTGATCAAGAGGGCTGCAAAGCTGTCTCCACCCAGAATCCTTGCCTCTGGGTTTGTCCCCTCCACAGGAGATGTGCAGTGCCCACCCTTCTCCCTTCCTGAGGGTCACTTAATCCAGCGGGCTAATGGCATGAAAGGGACTCTTGACCAAGTGAGCCACCAGCCCTTAGCATGCTGTTCACCCCACGGAGAAGAGGTTCCTGCCTAGGTTTCTGCTGCCAGGGTCAGCGTTCCATTTCAGCACACATGAATCTGGGACTTTTTGCTCTCTCAGCAGCAGCAGTCCTCAGGGCTCTGAGCGGATGGAGCTAGCAAGAGGTGTTTATGAATCTGATGTTTGTAGATCTGGTGTGTGTGAGCTGGAGGCTCCTGGAGTCCTGTGCTTGGGCCATGTTGGTGCCCAAGCCATGCTGGACAGCCTACCTGCTCTCTTCCTCCGGGGAGAAGAAGGAGAAGCTGGACTAGACCCAGGACTTGCAGCTGTGGTCCAGGGCTAGATGGTTGTCCTGGACACACTGAAAAGGGCAATGAATATTCTCCTTCCGGGGGCCAAGGGCCAGAGTGAGGATGGCAGGAGATGGGATCTCCAGGGCCCTTGTGGAGGAATAGCCTGAGGCTTTCCAGCCCCGGCAGCTATAGCTGGGGATATGGCTGTGAACAAAGTAAAAGGCTGGAGGGGTGGGTGGGGGTTCTATGTGGCCAAGGACTGGGGAATTCTTCCAGGCACTTGTGGGCATTTACCCGACCCCCCTGGGCACACACCAGGCATGGCAATTTCTTCTGACCCTGGGCCACTGATGACCTCCGTCAAACCTCTCTGGGAAACAAGCATCCAGAGTTGCTCCCTCTTTTCTCTCCTGGCTTTATTAAAACAAAACAAAATAATCCCATTTTATACAGAACTGTGATTTATGTTTCATAATTTGCATAGCCAATTTCATGTCCTGAAGATGGCTCTATTACATTTCCCACACATGCATTTTTCATTTCTGGGGAAAGTTCATGCCCCTCCCCAGCTGGTCTCCTCCTCCCGTCCCCCCAATCTCATTATACTTCATGATGAACAGTCAGGACATGGAATTTCAGGAGTCTACAGTTCGGTTTTTATTGGAACCTGCAGCAGGGTTCTGGGGCAGACTCTGACCCTCCCACTTCCTGCCGCCTTGTGGACTTCTGGCCTGCCGGCCGGTCAGTTGGAGAAGCGCAGCAACTCCTCATCCCCTGTGGACACAGAGAGGCTCAGGGAGTAGGTGTGGGGTCACCCAAAGGTCTGTGGTTGGGGGTGGTCAGGGCATGGGGATGCCTCATGGAGGAGGGAAGGCAGCTTGGGCTGAGTTTGAGCCTGAGCCTGAGGGCAGAAACTTCTGCTTGCAGAGTGACTTGGTAACTCCAAAATGCATTCCACAGGGTGACCTGGTTTTTTGCCTCCTGATTTACTTTAGGCACCATTTTTCCGGTGGGGAGATAAGGCACATAAATCTTCAATGGCTGCTGCTTCTTGGAATGCTATTCTCGTTATGATCGCAGCATTACCACCGTTACTAGTACTGGCTGCTGCTAGATGGGTATGAACCAGGCGAGGCACTGTGACGTCTAGAAAGTGGGTCCTTTGTCCCACTTTACAAAAGAGAAAACTGAGACTTAAATTGGTACAGTCCACGGGGTCACAAAGAGGCGGACACGACTGACTGAGCACGCAAGCCCTATAACAGGGACAGACACGGATTGAGACGATCCAGAGGTCTGAGCCTTCGGGAAGTGGTGACTGGAAGTATTTGAATCATTTGAGTAACGATGTGGCCAGCCTGAATGTGGCAATGAATGCTGGGACTGGAGCCGGCTTCTGCCCCACTCAACCCACCTCTGCTCAGGCCAGCACCTCCCCAGGTGTCCCATCCCAGCTGCGGTAAGGCCCTGGGCTTGGCCCCATTTTACAGGTGGGAAACTGAGAGAGTGGGTGTGCTGGTCCCCAGTACAGAGTCCAGAACCCAGTTCTCCAGATCCCTACCGCCTACCAGGGCGGCTCCCCGACCCGGACTCTGGTGGCCCCCCAGCCCCGCCCGGCGTGTGGGGCCTCCTACCTTCACCAGGAATGCCACAGTACTCCTTACACTCCTTCTCCGAGTAAAATTGGTTGCCATTGCCCTTGCAGCCCCCATAGGTGAAGCGGACGCACCTCCCCTTGACGGCATCAAACGCCCAGAGCTCTATGCTGGCTCGGCATGGCCCTTGGACTATGGGGAGGTTACAGGCCTCTGCGGAGTGGGACGGAGGCACAGGGCATTAGGAAACCTCATGATCGCTGACCTGAGACACCCGGCAGGGACCCTACTCAGCTGGAACACCTAGACCTCTTCCTATAGATTGAGAAATCGGCCCCCTAGAAGACATACGTGCTGAGGATCACCCACACCCAAGTGCTCTATTCCTATGCCTTCAGGAAACTGGCCCTGGAATCCCACCACGGGGGCATCCTCTCTTAGCTATCTGTTCAGTGGGCAGGTGGTGTGTTGGGAGGATAGGAATGGGCAGTGCAGGGGAAGTGGAGGTGGGGCGGCACTCACCCACAGTCCGGCAGGTCTGCAGACACTCCTTCTCGGAGAGGAAGTTGTTGCCATTCCCCATGCAGCCACCATATTCGAAGATCTCGCAGGCCATGGATGTACCATTATAGAAATACCTCTTGAACAACCCCAGGCAAGGACCTTGTGAGTAGCCCAGCTGGCAGGAATCTGGGGAGGGGCAGAACAGCAGTGCTCGCTGAGTGCTGACTGTGTGCCTGTCACCAGGCTGGACACTTCAACGGCTATCATCTCATTTAGTTTTCATCTCTGCATTAAGAGGAATCATACTCAACCCGTTTTAAAGGTAAGGAAATTGACTCTCTGAGAGGTAAAGAGATTTCCTCAGGGTTACATAGAGCTGAGATTCCAAGTCACATTTGTTGGACTCCAAAAACCCATGCAATAATATGAGACGTTACCAATGACCCAGAGACCAAGCACCCCCTTTGGTGCTGTCTGCCCAAGAGCTCTGTAAGGATAGTGGTTAAGGATACATTCACCAGCAGCCGTGCTTGCAGCCTGACCTCTCTGCCTAATGTCCCAGCCCTATGCCTTTGCTCTCATCATTCCTGCCCCTAGAATGCTAGAATGCCTTCCTCCATAAACCATACCTGGATATAACGTGAATTCTCCTTCATCCAGGAAGTCCTCCTTGATCAATTCACCCCTCCCTTTTCTAAGCTCCCTCAACTCTTTAGCTGACCCTCCTCTTTCAAGTCCCTTATTTTCTTCCTTGACTGCCTCTCTACTATACCAGAAGGTGTGTTTGTATCCATGATCCCAGTGCTCAACAGAGGGTCTGGGGGGCGAAGCAGGGTCGAGGTTCAGTGTTTGCTGAAAGAGTTGAAGAGTGATCAGTCTATCAGCTACACAGAGTATTCTCACATACTTTTCCATGTGCTCCCACAAGAGCCTTTGAGGTCAGCTCAGCAGGCTGTTATCCCATTGTACAGATGAGAAAACCAAGGCCAGGAGGCCACAAAGTGAAACAGACAGGCCAAGAACTCACTTCTCATTATGGAGCTGAACGTTTCTAAGCTCAGAGACTATGCCTTATGCTCCCCTCTCTCTCTCAACAATGTCTGGAACAGGGCAGAGGACAAGATTTGCCTTTTCTAGGCTCGGTCCTTCATTCTAGTAGAAAAATAAGAAAGACTTCATGGTGATGAGGGCAGCTGGAGTGAACCAACTGTGGACCCTTCCTCTCTGGAGTGTGGCAGAAGGGGGTTTAAAAAAAACAGGGAGTGATCCTCACCTTCTTTCTTGCTGAAATTAGTTACTGGTTGTCCATCCCCCGAGCCTTCCTCTTCCTGGATCAGCACAGCCCGCCGAGCCCTCTGGGGAAAAAACAGAAAAAGCTATTTCAGGGACCTAGCCACAGTTGTTCCCCTGGACCCCTGGAATATATAAGCCATTTGCTCTGAGAATCAAGGTGTAGACAGAAACACAGCTACTTGAATGGCCTGTTTTTCTCAAAACATCAGGCTTCCCAGGTGGCACTAGTGGTAAAGAATCTGCCTGCTAATTCAAGAGACAAGGGTTCAATCTCTAGGTCGAGAAGATCCCCTGGAGGAGAGCATGGCAACCCACTCTACTATTCTTCCCTGAAGAATGCCATGGACAGAGGAGCCTGCCAAGCTACAGTCCATGGGGTCAAAAAAGTTGGACAGAACTTCGAAACCAAACAACAAAAACAACTGGCTGACACAGACAAGGCAGGAGACAGATAAAAAGAAGCGGAACAGAAACTATCCAGACCCACTTCAGAACTCTCATTCAAGGTTGAAGGGAACGGGAAGATATTCTCAAACAGGGAAGAATTCCAGGATTAAAATACTCAAAACTTCCTCGAACACAGCAGTTTGTGAAGAAATGGCATTAAGAGATTAATAGAAATAATAACTCAGGAATGGTTAAGCTGTGTTGTATTCACTAGGAGAGAATGTAGACTCCATTAAAATATAGAACTATTACTAGATGTCTGGGAATTGCAGAGATAGAACAGAATGGGAATGGTATCAATCTGGACAGAGTAAAAGGAAAAGGGAGGAGGAGATAGAACACAGTTTGAGAATAAAGACGTCTGTCTACCAAGTCCCAGTGACAATAGATACCCTCTAAAAGTGTTTACTTACATCTAAAGTCGCTCAGTTATGTCCGACTCTTTGTGACCCCATGGACTATACAGTCCATATAATTCTCCAGGCCACAATACTGGAGTGGGTAGCCTTTCCCTTCTCCAGGGGATCTTCCCAACCCAGGGATTGAACCCAGGTCTCCCGCATTGCAGGCAGATTCTTTACCAGCTGAGCCATAAGGGAAGCCCAACCTTGACTTAGAGCATTCTTTAAGAAATAAACCTCTTGGCAAGGAGAAATATTTATTTGAAGATTTTTTTTAAACCTTCAAACTTCAGATTTTTTTTTAATTCAAGTGAAACAACAATGAATGCCTTTTCAAATTCAGGAATAGCATCTGGAATGAATTCCACTGAATAACAGCATATCTAAATCTGTGCATCTGTCTATCCAACTTTCCTTCCATCTGCCCCTCTCCAGGTGTATACAGGTCAAGATTCCTGGAATAATGTGAATGCTCAGGGTTACTAGGTGGTGCAATTTTTCAAAACTTGTTTTTTATACTTTTTATACTGCGTTGTTTTAATTCTTTATAATGAGAGTATGTTAGCTTTATAGTAGCAATGGTAATTTTTCTTAAAAAATATGGAAGCAAAGAAATATGTTAACAGTGTGAATTCTATGTAGAAATAGGACATTATTGTCCTTTTTTGCTTTCTTTCAGTTTAAAATTTTTTTTCAGTTGCAGGCAACAAATTCTGGTAAATTCTCTTTTCATTTTTATTCTATTACAAATATTTTCTAATATTCCTTGTTGTGACTTCTTAGATACACCCATCATTTAAAAGTGAACATCTAATTTCCAAATACATGGGATTTTGTTTAAAGTATCTCTAATATTAATCTCTCATTTTGATACTAATTTCTCACTTAAATGCTTTCTTCTCTGCAGTCACTCTCCTATTTTTTTTCAGTCTAACTTTATTGAGGCTTTTGGTGGCTAAGTCAAAGATTTCTCTTGGTAAATATCACATTGCACTTGAAAATATGTGGATTATTTTCAAGTGTCTTTCGATATTAATTTCTGACATAATTCCACAGTGACGAGAACAGACTCTGTATGATTTCAATATCTTCAGACCATGATATTTTTGCACCTCATCTTATGTCCCTGGATATGTTCCAGTGTCTCCTAGTTTATAGTCTATGGGAACTTGAATAGAATTTGTATTCTGCTGTTGTGTGAAAACTATATAAATCTTAATTATGTTGAATTGGTTTTCAGTGATTTTCAGGTCAACTATATCCTTCTACTTCTCTGTATATTCATTCTATTAATTTTTGAGAGTTTGATACTGAAACTCCAACTAACAACCTTAATTTATCTATTTAAAAAAATAATTGTAATATATAGTGGAACATATGTAATCCTGTTCGGTATTTTCCAAGTCCCTTGTATATATGTTATATACTTTCATAATTAAAAAATAAAGATTAAAATGAAAAAAATTTCAAAAATATGTTTCTAAAATAAATATATGTATGTATTTTTACACACACACACATATATAGACACAACAGTAGACTAAATTAGTATACATAACTTCCAAATAATCAGAGAAAGAATGATGACTTAATCAATATGGCAAAAGGCAGGAAAATAAAACAGAAGGAATCCCCCCAAATCAAAAGTCAGCATAGGAAAGGCATTGGCTTGAGAAGCTGCTCGCTCTCGGGTTTGCTGTTTTTCAGAGCTCAATTGGCTTAATTTTCATCGAATGAGTATTGAGTATCTTTATCTCATTATTGAGTCTGTCACTGCTTTCAGGCACTTTTCTTACATGTCACTGGATTCCAGCACCTGGAAGGTAAAGGTAATCACTCCATTCCACAGATGAGGAAAGTGACATCCCCATGGGGCAGCAGCTAGCCTCGTGGCAGAACTGATATTGAGCCCAGATGGGTCTGACTTCAGAACCCATGCCCATCCTGCCTTCTCTCAACAACCCCACTCACCGGCGCAGCAGGGGAGCCTACGCGGGCAGGGTGGGGTGGGGTGGGGGAACAGAGGTACTCACTGAGAGTGGAGTGGGCACTAGATCCTGCTCTCCAGGGACACATTCACCTAAGTCAGAGGACAGGAGAGAGACGGAATAAGACCCAGACAGGCTTTGCTTCTTCCGTAGAACTCATGGCCACGCGGCAGGCGGCCCCCTCTCTGGGACCTGTCCCGTGCATCAGCCCACTTCAGGGACGGCCCCACCCGCATGGCTTGCTGAAGGTTGTCTTTGGAAAGCGACAGACTGGTGGCTAAACCACTGTCACCACCTCTGTTGTCTCCACCACTTCCCCACCACCAGCACTCCAAGGCTGACATCTGTCCAGCACTTACTAGAAACCACATATGGTGCTACTGTATTTAATGCCTTTATCTCATTGACCCCTCACAGCAACTTCTGGGGGAGGGGACATTATTATCCCCATTTTACAGATGAGGAAATGAGGCTCTGAAAGCCGCCAGAAGCCGTCCAGCTCAGTTTGAAACTCGGTGCTCTAACTCCTACCCTCTATTACCTCCCAAGAGGTGGCCCTGGATTCTGGCTATAACCACAGTTGGCAGGTGGCAGCAGAGTGAATGCTGAATTGGCTCTAGTCTCAGCTCTGCCAGGTACATGCCATGTGGCCTGGAACAAGCCCAGGGACCCAGAGTGCCTTTTCTATAAAGAGAGGAGGGGAGCTATAGCCCAGTTTACCTCAAAGGGTGATAGGAGAGACCCAGGGGCTGGGGGGATGTGCTCCGGGGACCACAGAGGACGAGGAGGGGACAGAAGTGTGAGATGGGGTGGAGTGCTGTTACCTCTGTCGGGCATTGTGAAGATGGCGTCCTCGGGGATGCCCACACCCAGGGCCACCTCCCTGAATTTCTCCAGCAGGCTTTCCCGAAGCTGCGGCTCACGCCCTGCAAGTGGGAGGCAAGGGAGATGCCTAGAACCGCAGGGGCCAGAGCTGCCAGGGCCTGGCGTTATTTTGCCCAGGGATTTTCACTTCGGGGACATTTGAGACCTATTGACTCAACCGGGTCTCTTCAGCACCCTTACGGAAAGCTCAGGTCCAGAAGAGGAGGAGGTGTCCCTCCCAGGCCCCCCATCTGGGTCTCCCAGCTCTCCACACAGCGCTTTTGTCACTGGTTCTTTAAGGGCTCAGAGGTGCTAGAATTCTCTGGAATTTCTGAGATCAAAGAAGAGGCTTCAACCTCAAATGGGAGACTGAGCTCTACCTGCTCCAGGGAGAGTAAATGTTTCCACCTTTCCCATAACTGGAGTTTTGTTGGAAGGAAAAAGCAAAACCCCCTGCACTTCCCCCACTTCATTTCCCCAAATGACAGTCTCCTCCCACCCCCAGCTCCAGGCCTTTACCATAGAGCTTGGCAGTAATGGTGGGTCCATGGCGACGGCTTAATTTCTTGGTCAGAAAAATGGCATACTCATCGTAGTTGGTGTGGACCACATAGGACTCCATGCTGATATTCCATTCTGCATGGAAGATGCAGGAAGACGACGAAAAGATCAGTGGTCAGAAGGCTTCTATCCTGAGATCCTTCACCTATTCACCCACATATCATCTATTCATCCATCCTTCTGTCTACCCATCCTTTGCATATATTCATTTATCTATTCCTCCATCTTCATTCTCTCTTTCCACCCATCTCCTCCATAGATTCGTCATTAATTCATCCACCATCCGTCCATCCTCTCCGTATATCAGTCCATAAATTCATCCATTTTCCTTCCTTCCTTCCCTCCCTCTTTCCTTCTTTCTTTCCTCCATCTGTTAATCCATCAGTTTATCTATTTAATGATTGATGATTACTCAACTAATCTACCATCACACATACATTCACTTACCATTTTTTAATTCTCTCACTCATTTATTTATCCAACCATTCATCTACCCAAACATTAAAGCCTTGATACAATTATTTGATGCATAGAGCAAATTCAATAACCATTTGCTGGATTAATGACAAATTCATGTCCAAGTCTGTCTATCCCTTAACACCATACACACTGTACATGGTAGATGCTTAGCAAATTTTTAACAGTTGATTGCAGATGCCTAACAGGAAGACTGATGAAATCTTGATGTTATCCTCAGCATTCAGAACCATCACTTGAATACAGTAATGTTTTCATCTCATCACTTAAAACCAGCACTTGATGAGCGTGTACATGGTGGGCAAGGGTCATGGGGGTGGGGGCTAGAGAGAGAAAGAGAAAGCAGGAAAGAGAGAAGGAGAAGGAGGGGGGAATTTGGAGGGAGGCTAGAT
Source organism: Giraffa tippelskirchi (assembly GCF_054371585.1). NCBI lineage: Eukaryota > Metazoa > Chordata > Mammalia > Artiodactyla > Giraffidae > Giraffa > Giraffa tippelskirchi. Next base: position 217,609,248 of record NC_137275.1, read on the forward strand.
GACATTGCAGAAAAATGGGACGAATGGTTGTAGGGGCAGAGAGGAAGAGAGCTTAAGACATCGGGCATTTTTTTGCAAAGGAGAAAACCGTGGGTGTCCCCTTTGACTCAACTTACTGGCTTTGTGATAGAGAAACTTTCCATTAGTGCTTGTTTTCTCATAAGTACCAGAGATCGACTCACAGACACCTTTCCTGGAAATGAACAAACCAAAAGAAAGATAATATCTGGTAGAGATTGTTGTCCTGACACCCCGCTCTCCTGCAAATTCCTTCCAAATACCTTTTTTTTTTTTGCCAATTTGGAAAGTAGCATTTCCAAATATCTGGTTTAATTCTCATACCAGTCCTGAGAGACATCTGTTTCACATAAGAAAGCAGAGGGACTGAGGGAAAAAAGGAACTAATTGATGCCATCCTCTTGGCAAACTCAGCACTAAAAATCAACTGCCTTAACCAAATCTGCACAGTATACATATAGGCCAGGAAATCAGAATGATTCATTAACACGTTAATTCATTTATTACTTTGTGTCTCTCTTGCCCCATTTTCCTCATCTGAGAAATGGGGATAATGATAGTTTGACCTCATATGGTGGTTGAGAGCATCAAATGAGATAGTTTATGCAGAGAGCTTAGAGTAAGTACTATGCACACATTAGCACACATCTTTACCAGCTGAGTTACCAGGGAAGCCCATTATTGTTATAATGATTATCATTTATCTTATTGATATTTAACGAGCATCGTCTATGTGCCAAGCACTGTGCTACAGGCTGGGGACACACAGAAAGGCAGGGGAGACGCTGTCCCGTCATGGAGTTTACAATCCAATGAGGGGGGTGGGCAGGCCAGAGGCAGATGCAGTCAGTGCGGTTACTGCCACGTGGGGGGAAGCACGAGGTACTCAGAGAGCATAAAAGAAGGCATGTAACCTGAACCTGGATAGGTGGAGGAAGTCAGGGAGGCCTTCCTGGAGGAAGCAACATAAAACCTGAGTCCTGAAGGATCCATAGGAATTAGCGCAGGAAGTGAGGAGAGGTTTTCTAGGTAGAAGAAATATTCGATGCAAAGTCCCAGAGGATGGAGGTTTCCAGAAACTGAAAGAAGATCCAGCTAGGTGGGTCAGACAGTATGTAGGTGCGTGGGAAAGGGAACAGTGAGCGCTTGGGAGTCACAGAGGGCTGGAAGGCTATGTTGAAGGAGTTGGACTTTATCTCAAGGGCAGTAGGGAAGGAACTCTGGAAAGGTTTAAGCAGATTTGAGTTTTTGAAAGGCTTTTCTGGTTTCGAGGTGATGAATGGATTGGATGGAAAGTTGGAGGTTAGAGGTGGGGGGAAGTGTAGAGAGGCTACTGTAGATAACCAGGAAAGAAAGGTGAAGGTGACTTGGTCCAGGGAAGTGGTGGTGAAGAGGGAAGAAATAAACAGACCGGAGGGAATAAGGAAGGATAGCAGGGAATAAGGAAGGAATAAGCAGGGACAAGGCTGGATGATGGACTGAATAGTCGTGGCAGAGGAAAGAAGAGTCTAGGGCATCCACCTGCCACCCAGCTTTCCAGGTTGTATAGAAATGCCTTTACTGAGCTAATGGAAGCCCAAGGAGCAAGAGTAGATTGGAAAACAGGCAGAGTGTTGGGGGTGTTGCCCTTGAGGTATAGATGGGACAATTAGAACGGGATGCCCTGGTGGTGGGAAGCAGAGAAGTCTGGCCTTTATTGAGTCCTGGCTGGAAGTAGAGACCTGCTACTTTCCAGGACAGGGTGGAGGCTGAAGCCAGGGTGCGGGTGGGGGTGGGTCCCAGTCCTCTAACCCCATCCCCACTCACCGCCTGTGAGTGTTGGTGATGCTGATCTCCTTGTTCGTCGCCCCTTCTTTCAACACCAGTGTGCTCATGGTCATCTTGTCCTTGAACCTCTTCAGCCATGGGCAGGTGGAGCCCACGGCCACATTGAACCACTTCCCATAGATCTAGGAGGCAGCCACAAGCCCTAAGGGTCTGGACCTGGACAAGACTGGGAGGGCATCTGTCCCCCTCCTCCCTCTCAATGACATCTCTTCCTAAGTGATCATGTCTTACAGGTAATTGGAGGCTACAAGGCTTCCAGGGAGGATGGAGCCCTAATGATGGAACTCTAGGCATCATGGCTGGCTTAGGAGGGAGATGGCAGGTAGACCCCACCCTGCCCAGTGGCAGAGGCCTGACTCTGTTGAGATGCAGGCTCTGGGCTGCTCACTGGACAGGGTCCAAATCCCCATGCCCCCAGGTCACCATCAACCACTGCTCCCCAAGAGCAAGAATCCTGTCTCTTACTCCTCCAGGGATGGGGTGCTCACCACCTTGCACACAGCCCATACCTCTGTATTAGAAATTAACTCCTTTCCCTAAGCTGAGCCTGACCCAGGGCGAGCCTGCCACCTCTAGAAAGAGCCCTTAGGTCTCTGCAGACCTTTCGCCATCCCAGACCACCAGAGACCTGTTCCTCATGCCCCTCTCCCCATAACCCTTTCTCATCCTTAAATGTAAACAAAATCCATACCACAGCTACAAACGTCAGAAGGAACCTGGGGTGGCGGTGGAGGGACAGGCTTTGCTCAAGGTCACCCAGCAATTCGGGCAGAGCCAGGGCTGGACGGCAGACTCCCCCCGCATAGCACCCTGCCCAGGCCGCTTAGTCCCACCAGCCTGATCTGTCCTGCTCCTCTTCTCCCCATGAGCCTACAGGTAGGGCAGAGGACCCAGGACGGGCTAACAGAGATGTTGCGGTGGAGGTGCGTAGTTAAAGGACGAAGGGATGCAAGTTAGGGGGTGGGCAGAAGAGTCACACAAACCTGGGCACTGTTGGGACAGGGGGGTCCTGCAGGGGCACCAGGACTTGGTCAGCACCAAGCCTTCTCTGGGTGGGTTCTAATCGGCGCACAATTTCCCTTGGAGCCCAACAATGAAGGTTTAGACTTCAAGATCTTTGACTCAGAATGGCAGCCCAGAGTCCCACAGAAGAGTGAGCTCAGAGTTGCAGCTTCAATGAAGTCCTGACAGTCTGAGCAGCAAGAAGGGCCCTCAGGGACCCACCCCTGGAGTTCCAGATGCAGAGACTGAGACCCCAAGGCACATAGGACTTGCCCCTCTCCGCCAGCAAGACCCAGCCGCTCAGACACCCTGCCATCACTGCCAGAGAGGCCAGCCTTACCCTAGACAGGTCGAAGTTCTCCTGCACTTGAATGTCATCGGGCAATGTGGACACGGGGCTGGCATTCACCGACAGGCAGGCGGTCAGTAACAGCAGCAGGCCCCTGAGACTCCGCATGGCTCCGGTTCCTCTGTCTGGGGGGTCACTCACAGGCTTGTCTTGTCTGGGGATGGAAGAGCCACCAGCTCTCTGCTCGAGGCAGCTACGGACTGGGGCTGGGGAAGGGGCCTGCGGCTGTAGGTGACCTTGCTGTTTGCCCTGCTCGGCCAGGACCAATCAGAGCCCCAAGGCCAGGGCCGATCGATCCCTTTTAGTACCCTGGCTGGGGTCACAGTCCCCAGGGGCCAGGGTAGCTGTTTCAGAGGAACCGCTGGCCAAATGCAACCTGGCCCAGGTGCAGCCGGATGCTGGGTTCAGGCATCACAAGGGCTTCCCCAGAAACTCCTCGCCTGTCCCAGGCAGGATGGGAGAGGAGGGCAGCCCAAGCCCTTCCTGCTGAGTCATTCCACCTGTAAGCCAGGAGGACAAGCCCAACTGACCTGTTTCCCATATGAAAAACACTAGGGCCTGGGGAGAGCAAGTGACTTAGCAGAGACTATAAGCAGGTCTATGGCGAAGCTAGCTTCCCTTGTGGCTCAGATGGTAAAGAATCTGCCCGCAAGGCGGGAGTCCTGGGTTCAACCCCTGGGTTGGGAAGATGCCCTGGAGAAGGGAACGGCTACCCACTCCAGTATTCTTGCCTGGAGCATCCCATGCACAGAGGAGCCTGGCAGGCTACAGTCCATGGAGTTGCAGAGAGTTGGACCTGACTGAGCAACTTAATCCCACCACCATGGCAAAGATAAGACTAGAGTTCAGATGTCCCATCCCCAGAGCTCCTTCTCTGACCCATGGCTTCCTAGCAAATAATATTAACAGTAGAAATAATGATGCTGCTGCTGATGTCCACAGCTTCCATTCACTGAGCACCTGGTGTGTACCAGCTACGCACAAGTACTTTACACCTGCCCTGAAATGGCTCATCCCCACAACAGCCCCATCAAGCAGGTGCTGTTTTCCTCCATTATAGACAGGCGGCCTTTGGTGGTGGGTGAGAGCGTAGACTCGGGAGCCAGGTGGCTCTCTGTGCGGCTCACTGGGGGAGGGGGCGGCTTTGAGTGAGCGACTTTACCTTTCACCACATCCGTGTCTTCACCTGAAAATGGGATAGTAGCAGTTCCTGGTTCAGAACATTGCCACAAGGATTGAAGAAGCTCATGCTTACAAAGCCCTACGATAGTAGCTGGCACATGACGGGAGCTGAATGTGTTTACTGAGGGTTGGATAAAGTCCCCTCCCCACAAATTCAAGTGCACCTGGGACCTCAGACACCTTAGGTGCATATGTAATTAGTCCAGATGAGGTCATACTGGAGGACGATGAACCCTTAGTCCAAGGACTGATGTCTTCATAAGACAAAGAGGAGGGAGATTTGGACTCAGAGACACACAGGGACCACGGGAAGATGGAGGTTGAGATTGGAATGAGGCGGCTGCAAGCCAAGGAGTGCCAAGGGCTGCCGACAGGAGCTGGGAGGAGCAAGGAAGGATTTTCCCCTAGAATCTTTAGGAAGGATGCGGCCCTCCTGACAACTTGCTGTCGAACCTGTAACCTCCAGAACTGGGAGAGAAAACATTTCTGTTTTATTACACCACCCACTTTGTGGTGTTCTATTAATGGCAGCCTTAGGAAACTAGACAGTGTTCATTCCATTGAAATATTTAACAGGAATTTTAAAAAAGCAGGTCTGTTTGTCTCCAAAGATCAAACTCTTGCCAGTGATACTGCAGGTCCTCTCTACTTTAAAATTTTTTTAAAAAATTATGAACGTATGAGAACACATTTACATGAAACTTGGAAAATACAGAAAATTATTTTTTAAGTAGATAAATTAAGATTTTTAGTTGGAATTTCGATATCAAACTCTCAAAAATTAACAGAATGAATATTCAGAGAAATAGAAGGATATGAAAAGTATGAAAAGCACTGAAAGCACTATTATCCTGAAAAGCACTGAAAACCAATTCAACCTAATAAAGATTTATACAATTTTCACATAAGAGTAGGAACCAAATTCTATTCAAGTTCCCATAGACTGTAAGCCAGGAGATACTGAAACACATCCAGGGATGTAAAACAAGGTGCAAAAATTTCACAGTCTAAAGATATTGAAATCATACAGAGTTTGTTCTCTTATCACTGTGGAATTATATTAGAAATCAATATCAAAAGATATTTGAAAATGACCCACATATTTTCAAGTGCAATGTGACATTTACCAAGAGAGACCTTCAACTTAGCCATTGAAAGCCTCAGTAAAGTTAGACTGAAAAAAACACAGAGGGTAATTGCAGAGAAGAAAGCATTTAAATGAGAAACTAGTATAAAATGAGAAGTTAATATTAAAGATACTTTAAACAAAATCCTATGTATTTGGAAATTAAATGTCCACTTTTAAATGATGGGTGTATCAAAGAAACAACAACAAGGAAGATTAGAAAATAATTGCAGCAGAATAAAAATGAAAAGAGAATTTATCAGAATTTGTTGCATGCAGCTGAAGCTGCTCCATGCAATGAAATACAATGTGGAGTCTTGAAACAGGTATGAAAACAAATAATGAACACTAGCATAAAATTTTGTGGGATTTGAGCAAAATCTGTAGTTTAGTTAATAATATCGTGAAAAGTGAAAGTGTTAGTTGCTCAGTTGTGTCCAACTCTTTGTGACTGCATGGACTGTAGCCCTCTAGGCTCCTCAGTATCACTTGTTAATTTCCCAATTTTTCTTATGACATAGTATTTCTTTGTATTCTCAGAACTGGACTCAAAGTTTGAAGCCTCTTTGAAAGTTTTTTAAATTACTAAGATAAATTTTCTAGACTTTCAGCAGTAATACTAGATACCAAAATACATGGAACTATATTAAAGTTTTGAGTGAATATAAATTAGAAATCTAGCATTCTATTCATATTAAGTCAAACAAGAGTAATCAAAATGTTATAAATTTTTTTAGCTAGGCAAAAATTCATAAATTTTCTAAAATATATATATTATACGTACTATATATATTTGTTGTTGTTCAGTCACTAAGTTGTGTCCGACTCTTCATCCTCATGGATTACAGCATGCAAGGCTTCCCTGTCCTTCACTATGTCTTGGGGTTTGCTCAAACTCACGTACCCTGAGTTGATGATGCCATCCAACCATCTCATCCTCTGTCGTCCCCTTCTCCTCCTGCCCTTAATCTTTCCCAGCATCAGGGTCTTTTTCAATGAGTCAGCTCTTCGCATCAGGGGCCGAAGTGCTGGATCTTCAGCTTCAGCATTAGTTCTTTCAATGAATATTCAGAGTTGATTTCCTTTAGGATTGACTGGTTTGATCTCGTTACTGTCCAAGGAACTCTCAAGAGTCTTTTCCAACACCACAGTTCGAAAGCATCAATTCTTAGGCACTCAGCCTTCTTTATGGTCCAACTGTCAATCCATACATGACTACTGGAAAAACCATAGCTTTGACTATATGGACCTTTGTCGGCAAAGTGATACCTCTGCTTTTTAATATGCTGTCTAGGTTTGTCACAGCTTTTTTTCCAAGGAGCAAGCGTCTTTTAATTTTGTGGCTGCAGTCACTGCCTGCAGTGACTTTGGAGCCCAAGAAAATAGTCTGTCACTGTTTCCATTGTTTCCCCCATCTGTTTGCAGGGAGAAATATCAATAATCTCAGATATGCAGATGACACCACCCTAACAGCAGAAAGTGAAGAGGAACTAAAGAGTCTCTTGATGAGGGTAAAAGAGGAGAGTGAAAAAGCTAGCTTAAAACACAACATTAAAAAAACTAGGATCATGGTATCTGGTCCCATCACTTCATGGCAAACAGATGGGGGGGGGATGGAAATAGTAACAATTATCTTCCCTTTTGTTCACAGCGTTTCTCAAGTTTTTATGTTTTATTTCATGGTGGTAGTGAGGAGGTAGTCTGAATTAAAAAGGGTACAGAGAGCTGAGAGCCAGAAGCCTTGACTTGTTCGATACAACTTTGAGGATGACCTTCCCTCTCTGAAGCCCACATTTCTCACCTGTAAATGGAAGATAAAAATCCCTGATCTGACAAGAGGTCAAGTGAGCAGTGTGTGTGAAAGTACTCTGTAAACAGTCCATTGCCTCACCTGTGTGATGGTGTCAGGATGTCTGTCTTTGAAGAAACCAAACCTGATACAAGAATGAAAAAAAATCACAACGAATCATGAATAGGAACAGAGCCATCCTGTGAAGGTTGCCTACAGGGTATCACAATGGCTCATCTGATCTTCACAGAGGGTCTACATTGTCAGAACTGTCAACCCCCCTGGCCCCAAGGGAAGCCTGAGACCCACATGGGTGTAGAAGAATCCCAGCCTCTTTTGATGCAAAATTATCAACCAGCCTCACAGACCCTTCTGGGGGAGGGGAGAGGCCAGGAGGATGGCCCAGGATGTTGATCTCTTCTCCCACTTCCAGAGATGTTTGCTCTCCTGAGATTATTAACCGGAGCAAACAATGAGAGCAAACTCTGACAAAGCCCACTTGGACTTTGAGCTGCTTTTTAAAAATTAATCCTTAACCACAAGGACGCAAGGTCGGCAGTAAACAGGAGTGCTGACCCTCTTGCCCCTCTGGCCCTTGGGGTGGAAAGGAGAGAGGCTCTGGGGCCCCTGTCCTCCTAAAGGATCCAGGGTCCAAGGGTCCACTGAAATTGGCCGGGTCCCAGAACCCTTTCAAGGGAAGGGCAAGGGCCTGACCATGCAAGAGTCCTCCGAGCCTCAGAGCCAGTGCAGGAGGGAATAGAGGCCTGTTTCAGATGAACACCCTGGGGCTCAGAGAAGGAAAAGAACTTGTTCAAGGTCCCCCAGCTTGAGGGTGACTCCAGCTCTGGCCTGACTCCAGAGCCCAGGCTTTCCCCCATCATTTATTCATCCGTCCACTCATTCCTTTACCAAACATGCACTCCAGGCTTGGTGCTGAGGATAGGAGGGAAAACAGGACACACTCCCCAGAGCTCTGCCCCCAGGAGAGGGGGCAGGGGAGAGAGAATCTGGCATGATGAGTAGGAGTCAGCCAGCCAAAAAGGCATGCATGGGGTGGGGGTGGGGTGGGAGGAGGAGAGGGTATTCCAGACAGAGGAAACAGCAACTGTAAAGGTTTAGAGGAGGACGGTGGAGCGAGAAATGTATATGGAATGCAAAAACAAGCAAGCCAAACCACAGGTCTGGAGCTTGGGAGGCAGAAACACGGAGAGAGCCAGGCCAGGGAGGTGGTGAGGACCAGCAGGGAGGACTCTGATACCAGCTCAAGGGGATTGCTGGTTGTCTGGAGTATCTGGGGAGCCCTGGCGCATTTTCAGAAGTGTTTCTGGATTTATAATTGAGAGAGATGGATGAGGAGGCAGTGCAAATGGGAAGCTCAGTGAGTTGCTTAACTCACTGGGAGGTTTTCAAGGAAGAAGGAAGGGGCCGGAGCACTGGACCTGGCGAATGGACCAGCAGGGACATCAAAGAGATTAGGTGGAGGGGGCCAAGGTTGGGACCTTCCTCTGCTAATGGAGGAAGGGGGTGGCAGGGAGACCCTGCCTCCCCACGGCGAGGTATCCAGCTGTGGGCCTCATCCCAGGGCCTGACCTTGCCTGGTTCCCTCAGACTCAGAGCCACAACCCTTCCCTCCAAGGGGAAGCTGGAGGTGGCAGCACCCAGGACTCCATGACAGCGATGGAGGAGGAGTTATTCTCGCTGCCCAGCTCTGTCTAGGTTTTGTTCCCCATTCCTGTCGCAAAGAGCCAGGCCACCCACAGGCTTGAGTTCCAGTCCTTGTAACTTGTTGGATGACTGTGGGCAGTCTTTTCTCTCCTTGACCTCACCTTCCTCATTTGGATTCCTGATGAAGGCATAATCTCATGTGACGGAGCTGAAATAAGCACTGGGTGAGGGGCCTTTGTGGAAATGCTCCCAGTGTACCCATGGGAGGGACAAATGTCATCACAGGCACTTAGCGCAGCCTGTGGGATCAGGTAAAGGCCCCATAGGTAGCAGAAATCACACGCAAGAAGGTGTGAGCAACCTGTGTTCACTAGAGGGCAGCAGAGAACGTCAGAAAGAAAAGGGATTTGCTCACAGATTGCTCCTTACAGACTTGGAGGCAGAGGCCAAGAGCCAAGGCCAGTAGAAGTGGTAGAACCAGGGCTGGAATCCAGCTTTCCTTGCCCCAAGCCTGCTTACACCCCTCTGATGAGCGTAAAACACTCAGCTTCTGCCTTGCCTATCCCCAGCCCAGCCACAGACCTGGATGCTTAGATGAGTCCCCTTTAAAACTAGTTCCCTGCCCAGTGAATTCAGTTCTCCTGGTGAACTAGGACTGGGTATTACTGCTATTGACCCCAAGGGCTGCGACCACCTGAATAAGCACTTAGGTTCATAATGTGTGCCAGGTCCAATGCTGAGGACTCACCAAGCACGTCATATTGAATCCTCTGGTTAAGGTTCCATCATTTCACTATGATGGTAGCCCCATTTTGCAGATAGGGAAATTGAGGCCAAGAGATCAGATGACTTGGTGTCAAGGGTCACTCAGCCAGTGAGTAGTGATCCAAACCCAGATGTGTCTCCCTGACTGCCGAGTCACTCTGCTGACCTCCCAGATCCTTGCCCCCGGATACACAGCGGGCCCATGGCGGTGTTCTTTCAGACACTTGGAGCAGAGGGGTGGCTGTCTCCCTTCTGTACTCCTCACAGCATAAGTGAGCCTGGTTCTCCCTCCCCCTGGCCAAGAGCTGATTGCTTTCTACCACAGCAAGACTTGACCCTTCTCTTCCTCAGAGACCAGCACTGTGCTGGCCACTTAACAGCAGCTCAGAGACCACTTGCTAATCAACTGACTTAGAACTGTGAGCAGAAATGTAGGTGAGACCCCAGAAAAGACAACCCAACCAGAAGACAGCTGAGGGAGACTGAGAGATTAAAATCACCATGGCCAAATCCTTGAATCATGACCCATGAATGAGCGACTGGGGTATTCCCAGACAGAATTTTAAAAGCAAAGGTCCCTTGAATTGCTGATTTTGAGTTATTCTGTGCATCATGGCTGGCAGGATCCCCAAGCCTTCATCCAGCAGAGTGATGATCGAGCAGCTGAACTTTGCACCCAGACTGTCCTGGGTTCCAGTCACAGCTGTGACCCCTTCCTGCCTGTTTGGTCTTAACTGACTTCAACTTTCTCAACCTGTCTTTTCCTCTGTTAAATGGGGTTCATAAGAACTAATAAGGGTGTATAAGAATTAAATGATGAGAAGCATGTCACTTTCTTGCTCCTTGGAGAGAGCTTAGCAAATAATAAATGTTAACCCTAGGTGGAGGGTCCTCTTGCGTGCGTACTCAGTCTTGTCCGACTCTTTGCGACCCCATGGACAGTAGCCCACCAGGCTCCTCTGTCCAAGGAATTTTCCAGGCAAGAATACTGGAGTCAGTTGCCACTTCCTTTTCTAGGGGATATTCCTGACCCAGGGACTGAACTTGCATCTCTTGCATTTCCTACATTGGCAGGCAGATTCTTTACCATTGGGCCGCCTGGGAAGCCAGAGGATTCCCTTGCCTGTGTGCATACTTAGTCGCTTCCGTCGTGTCTGACTCTTTGTGACCCCATGGACTGTAACCCACCAGGCTCCTCTGACCATGGTATTATCCAGGCAAGAATACTGGGCTGCTGTGCCCTCCTCCAGGGGATCGTCTCTACCCAGGGATCGAAACTTGCGGTTCGATGCAGGCGGATTCTTTACCATTGGGCCACCCAGGACGCCAGTGGACCCCCTTAGATGTTGTCAATTCAGCCTCGTGATTGTGGGAGCAGGTGGCTCAACTTGCAGAAGCAGCCCAGAAAGTGAGACACTTTGGAGCTGGGTGTCCTGGAGACCCAGCTGCCCCAAGAACAGAGCTTGTGGCCTAGGGCATGGCTTGCTTTGTACCCCGGAAGAAAGGGCTCCCAGAGGAATAAACTTCCAAAGGCCTGGTGTGCATTCAGGAAGAGGACACAGGCGTTTTCCTGCTCTTTGCAGGCTGGTCTTATCTGCTCTGAATTAAATAGAGCAGGACTGGTGCAGGCCTGCCCGACTCCTGGCTGACCAAGTTGACGTCACCCAGTATCCTTGGAGGGACGAAAATAGCTCTTTTCTGAAATCACGAGACAAGCCAGACTCCTTGGAAAGTCCCACTGGCCTTTCTTGAATGAAGACAAATGCATCTCTTGGGATCAGCCTCCCTGAAAGGAGAGTGGGAACTCTTCCCTGGTTTTCCATTGGGTGACAGAGCCCTGAATGGCTAATCTCTCCCTGGAAGAACCCGTATTAGAAGGCTCACCTTGTAGGAAGGAACCAGCAGAACTGGATGTCAACTTCACGAGTCTGTATAACCAGAGTCCAGATATTGATGCAATTCCTCTCCTGGAAAACAGGACTGGTAGAATATTTGTGCTGAAAGCATCCATTAGTAATAAAAATAGTAATAACAGCCAGCGTGTATTTAGCACTGACCGCTTGCCAGGTTCTGTCCTAAACAGTTTATATGGATTCACTTTTTTAATCCTCATATCATCCCCTATGAGCACATTAATTTCTCATAGCATAAACCAATCTGATCCCTATTTTCAGAGAAGGACTTAGATTCAGAGAGGTTAGTTACCTTTTCCAGGCTCCCACGAGCATACATTGGGCAGACAAGCTGAGAGAGGAAGAGGGTTTGCCAAGGTTCTGTAGCCTGGAGACCACCCACACAAAAGGCTGGATTTTCAGGGTCCATTTCTAATTCTCTTGGTTCTGGCTAGGCTGCACAGAATCCTCCTTCTTTGGGTAGCCTGTGAATAATTACTGTATCTCTGGAGGTGATGAGGTTTCCTCAATGGGTTAAAAGAACTTGGGAAGTCCATTCCTTCACCGTATTAAAGACCTCTGTAGAGTCCGGCTTTGCTGGGTTGTGTTGAGATTCAATGGAAATTCACTTCTCCAAGGAGGCTGCTCTTTCTTCTTAGTGGTTCCTGGTTGGATAAAAAGCCCTCCTCTCTTATCCCTTCCTTTGTGGTCCTACTGAGCAGCACTTGGCATGCTTGTTGAGATCACCTATTCAAGAGCCAGAACACCCTAGCCCAAATCCCACTTCTGCCGCCTACTAGCTGCGTGCCCTTGGGAAAATTTCTGAGCTTCTTCTTGTCTTGGTTTCCTCACAGCAAGATGAGGATAATGATAGTACCTACTTCACAGAGTTGTGAGAAATGCAACATGGATACATGCCAGTGCTGGGAATGATGCTTGGCACCAGAGAAATATGCTAATCGTTATTATTTATTTCATTGCATAGCAATTGTCACTTTGATTGTCCTCTTCCCCACTTGACTGGAAGCTCTCTGAGAATAGAGCAGTGGCTTAAGTTCAGGCCAGTGTCCTCATGCCTAGTAGGCCAGGCTGGGCCTTCAAATAAGCACTTTGGCTCAGTGGTGAAGAATCTGCCTGCAATGCAGAAGATGCGGGTTCAATCCCTGGATTGGGAAGATACCCTCAAGAAGGAAATGGCAACCCATTCCAGTATGCTTGCCTGGAAAACCCCATGGACAGAGAAGCCTGGTGGGCTACAGTCCATGGGTGTCTCTAAAGAGTTGGATATGACTTAGCGAATAAACAACAACAACAAAATGTACAGTGAGTGAGAGATAGTGTAATCAGAGCCAGGGGCGGAAAGAATGGAGGAAGACACTTGTGGCCAGCAATTTTTTTTTTTTTTTTGGCTGCGCTGGGTCTCCGTTGTGGCTCTCGGGCTTAATTGCCCTGTGGTATGTGGGATCTTTGTTCCCCGACAGGGGATGGAACCTGTGTCCCCTGCATTGGAAGGCAGATTCTTAACCACTGGACCACCAGGGAAGTCCCTATGGCCTTCTTTGCTGGCCTGTAAGCATGGATGTCAGTGATGGCCAGGGGGCTTGTAGGTCTGTCGCCAAGCAGGTCTCCTGACTCCAGTCCTGGTCTCCATCCACAGCACCAACTTGTTTACAAGTTCTAGTAACTGCTGCTCCTTGTTTCATAGCAAGACTATCTCCACCTACCCAACTGTACTCCATCATGTTTGCTTAAAAAAAAGTTCAGCAGAGAATTCCCTGGTAGTTCAGTGATTAGGACTCCGCACATTCACTGCTGAGGATGTGGGTTCAAACCCTGGTCAGGAAACTAAGACCTCATAAGCTGTGCAGCATTGCCAAAAATAAAAATTAGATAAATAAATAAAGGAAGACAAGTCTTTGGAAGCTCCACAAGGAGTCAGAAATAGGAAAAATAATCTAAGAGGACACAAAATATCCCTCAAAGGGGCTGAAATCAAGTCAGTTTGGTGTACAAAACTGAATTAATATGAGTTGGGGCAAATGTGTCATTAGGCAAAGGGAAGAAAGACCCTGAGTGAGAGAAAGCTGACGCAGATAGGGGGATGGGGATAAGAAGTTCTTGGCAGGTGGGTCTTCACAAGCTTTCATGTTCTCTCCACCTCTTCGGGTCGACCTTGGAGTCGGTCACTGAGATGAAACCTGATAACCTTTTAAACCCAAGCGTCCACAGGAGTGCTTTTCCTGATGCTTCTCTTGTCCTACTATAATGCTCTCACCATGCTCCCCATTCTGCTTTGGCTAAGAGTCAGAGTCCCCAGGGATCTGGAGAACTGGGTCAGGGCTCCAGATATGAGGTTGATCTCTGGATTTGACAACATTCTGGAAACGCACGGATGGCCTTCCAAGCACTAGTAAACATCCCCACGCCTAGCCAAAGATTCCAGAGAACCCCTCCCAGCTGCTACACAAAGTTTTACAGTTTCCAAGAACTCTTCTAGAGATTTGGAATTCTGGGAAATTCCCACAGCGCTTTAGGATTTCTAATAGTTGTCCCAGTTCTAATGTATCAGAGACTTTCTTCTAAGTTTGACAGTTCTGGAGAACTGCTACCCTATGTCAAAGAATGTCCCCCAATTCCAGCATTCTGGGGAAAGTCAGAAGTGTCCTGTGGGATCTACAGTTCCAAGTAATGATGACAATCCTGGGATCCTGCAGACTTCTTCCAGGGTTAGGGACTCTGGATAAGCTGCAGTTCTTGAGTAAGGATGCTGAGAGGGAGGTAGACACACGTTATATGACATGGGGGTAGTGAGGACTCATCGCCTTGAGTCCTGTATCTATCTCTGGGAAAGTAAGTAGGGATTTTGCTGAACTGAAACCAGGAAACTTGAAAATCGTGGCTGGCTCCAGTGGGAGAAGGAATTGTCCAAACAAGAATGAACCAGCCACAGCCAGGGTCCCTCTGGGTGGTCCCTGTCCATTCTTCCCAAGGCAGCCAAGGAAAGCTTTCATGTTCAGTTCCAGGGGCCTCCTCTGCCTGAGGCTAGAGACCTCCCAGCAAGCAGGGACACATACAGTGAGATAAGGAATCTGGGGAGTGGAAGAGCCCAGGCTCAAACGTACCAAGCCACACAAGCTGATGCAGCATCAAAATTATCTAGAGTAGAAAAAAGTAGCTTTATGGCAATTATTAGGCTCACCTTTCTTCCACCCTTCACCTCTCTGCCAAAATGCCACCTGCACGAGACCTTTCTTAACGCCCCTATTTAGAATTGCACCCACTCTGACCCATGGTCCGCCCTCCTCTCTTTTGCTCCATGGCCTTTATCACTATCTGACTTCCCATGTCTTTTGCCCATTTTCTTGTTTCTTGTCTGTGTTAACAGTAAGGCTCCTTATGCTCCTTACTGTTAACAGTAAGGCTCTTCAATGCTGGCCCAAAGTGGGTTCTCAATTTGTTAAGTAAAATTTTTTGGAATCCAGATTGTCAATTCCGTCAGATCATCACATTGACTGAAAGCAGCTTTTGGCTAAATTGTCCACAAAAGACAAAGCCTTGAGCTGCAATCTTTCCACGTGTCAGTGGATTTAACCCCCATGACTGACCCGTGAGGGGCTACCATTCTTGTATCTGTTCTGCAGATGGGGTGACTTGGGCTCAAAGCAGTTAAGTCACCTGCACAGGATCACTCATGGTAAGTGACGACATTGAGACTTGAACTTGTGTTATTCCATCTGTGGACTGAACTCCAGTCACCCTGCCTGGCCCAGTTCCTGTGGTGTATGGCCATCACCCCACCTCCCTGGGTTCTGCCTCCTGGACTCTAACCTTTTACAAACACGTCTAGTCTCAGTCAGAAGCCTGGTAGGCTACAGTCCATGGGGTCGCTAAGAGTCGGACATGACTGAGTGACTTCACTTTCACTTTTCACTTTCATGCACTGGAGAAGGAAATGGCAACCCACTCCAGTGTTCTTGCCTGGAGAATCCCAGGGACAGCGGAGCCTGGTGGGCTGCCGTCTATGGGGTCGCACAGAGTCAGACACGACTGAAGCGACTTAGCAGTTATTCTCAGTCACAGGTCTTGCCTTTCAATACCTGGCCACTGGGGGCTCCAGCCTGGGCTGACCCTGCCAGACCCAGCTTCAGGGACCAGCTCTCCAGAGAGAGCCTCAGGAGTCAGAAGCCCTGCAGTGGTGAAGGCTCAGAGAGGCCCAGTAGCCCACCCCAGGTCACACTGCACACACAAGCGTAGCTTAGAGGCACCCTGCTTTATCTTTGGGTCCGTACTTCCGTGGGGAAAAAGAGCAGATAGCTATGGAACGTTACCTGGGCTACTTTCCACAGTGGTGGGTACAAGTGTATTGGGTCTTTCCTTGCTTGGTCTTGCGCCGGGGAGTGGGGTGGGAGCAATTGGACTTGATCTTCTTGACTTTTCTCAGACCAGGCCTAAGTGCAGGCCTGAACACTGTTGTGGATGATGGCTGTGACCCCTCCCCAGGGCGTCCTCAGTTCCTTGATTCTCTCCAGTGGCTCCCTAGCTTGTCCCCTGGCCTCAGCGTCCCTCTCCCCAAGTGCTCCCCGAGCCCATGGCTGAGGCTGCCCTGCCTGAGGTCTTGCCTGAGCCCAGCGTCCAGTGCCCAGGTCTCAGGGGCTGCCCAGCCCAAGCGGGGCTTAGGTACTGCTGGTTGAGGTATTGAGGTATCTCACGTCTCCCTACACCGGTCATCTCATTGGTCTCCCTCCTCCAGTTCACCCTTACCAGTCAGTCCACCTGCCACATTGGCCAGCATGATCTAAACACACATCGAGTTCGGTGGCTCCTCAAGACCCTTCCGTGGTTCCCCTTTGCCCTTGGGACAAACCCCAACTCCCAAAGTGGCCGAGGCCACGCACTTCTAGAATGACCCTGGAAACCTTTGGAATTCTGAACCTTTGGCTCTGCAGCCCACTCCTCACCCCCACCTGCCCTGGGCCAATTGCCATTCACCCTTAATCATGACTCTCTTTGGCAAACCTTCCCTGACAATTTCTGACTGGGTGACCCTCTGTGCCTCCAGCGCTCTGGATTTCTCCCATCAAAGCACACGTGTGAGGCTGTAAATATTTACCTGTCTGCCCCCCACCAGCCTGTGAGCTCCCTGGACAAAGCCAGCTTGTCCCTTGTCAGTCTTCTTTGTCACCTTGATTTGCAGCTGATGCCAGTGGTGTTTACTGAATGAGTGAGTGAATGTGTGAAGTTTGAGTGAGTGAATGAGATGAGCCACGTGGGGTCTCAGTTTCCTTAACCATAAAATGGGAGAGTTAGGTTAGCCTCGTGGCTCTTTTTGTATTGGGGTCCTCCCACTCACACCCCTAATTTCACAAGTCACATCTGGACTTACCTCTAACTGTGGACCCACAGCATCCTACTGGGCATGTATGTGCTGGGAATCATGATGTCCTTAATCTCCTTGCCCCTCACTAGAGATCAACAGGACAGAGAGCCATGTCTAAAGGACTGAAAACCAGGAAGTGGTCCCAGGAGGGTGCAGGCCTTGCCCAGGGGCTCAGAGCAGATCTGCAGCTTCAGAAGTCAGGCCTTATGATCCAGTACCAGGACACATGCAGCTGGGACAGAGTGTGCAAGCCCCTCAGTCCACCACCTGCCCCAGCTCAAGGCCAGAGCAGCCTCCCCCAGGCCTCCTTCATGGAGATGCTCGCCATTCCCTCTCCCCACGCCTGCCTAGTGGTACACAGTAGTTGCTCAATCAAAATGTGTATAGTAGATAAAATTGTTCTCCAATTTGTGGATTGCCCACCCAGTGGCTCTATGGGTAGGGCTAATGACAACCTCCTCCAAGAGGACTTATGCTACATGCTGCGCCTCCTGGGACTTCAACCCTGAATATTCATTGGAAGGACTGATGCTGAAGCTGAAGCTCCGATATTTGGGGCACCTGATGCAAAGAGCCGAGTCACTGGAAAAGACTCTGATGCTGGGAAAGATTGAGAGCAGGAGGAGAAGGGAGTGACAGAGGATGAGATGGTTGGAGTGAATCATGGGCTCAATGGACATGAGTTTGAGCAAACTCCAGGAGATGGTGAAGGACAGGGAAGCCTGGCGTGCTGCAGTCCATGGGATCCTGAAGACCCGGACATGACTGAGGGACTGAACAACAACAATACATAAAAGGAAATGAGAACCTGAAATATTCCTGATCTGAAGGGGCAGGGGACAGTCACCTCTGCCAGGAGTCCTGGTCTCCTCTTCCTCAGGACCCCTCCCCCAAGAGCCCCTCCTCTCTGGGATTCTTCCAAGGGGCAGAGTCTGACTAGTCGGAAGGGAAGACCAACCAGACTTGGAGCTGATGTCTCTCTTTATTCATATATTTCATCACCCGTGGCCTGGTTTCTCCTGAATCCAGTCTCGTTTCTTCGAGTGTGGGGTGGCACTCACCCTTTGAGTCCCCAGTTTGCTCCATTAGCCCCACCCCCAGGCCTCAGGACCTGGTCTCTGCCCAGCCCAGCTGCAGACCGGAGCAGCAGCTGCTACCCCATTTAACAGATGGAGAGACTGAAACCCAGGAGTGCAGAGCCCAGTAAAAGGTCACATGATGGTCTCCGGGTTCCCACGTTGCCCACAGCAGGCAGGGAGGACCTGGCTAGGGCTCCGTGTGCCCTCAGTGAGGGGGTGGCTGGCTCCGGCCACGTCGCAGGGAGGTGCCGATTTGGTCTCTGAGGGCCTCCAGTCTCCGGGCCAGGTTTGGAACTGCAGCCCCACCTAAAGGGCACATGGTGAGGCTTGAGGCCAGTATTCCCTTGGGCCCTGCCCCACCCAGGCCATCAGGGTCCCAACATCCTCCCAGGAAGTCTCAGATGGCCCTGCACCCACTCCATCTGCCATGTACACCACGGGCTCCAGGATACATCTGGGAGTGCAGGTGGCTTCAAGAAGAGAATTCCAAGTTTGAGAAATAGAAAGATCGTAGAACTCTCAGCACTTAATCCGCCCCCTATTTCAGAAACGGGAAGACTAAGGTTTGGAGGTGAGTTCTGGCCCAAGATCACAGAAAACACTAGCTGCCCTTCCCTTGCGCCCTGCTTCACCTCTCAGCACTGGCGACGCGTTCAGCGGCCCCATGGGCAGGGGAGGTGCAGAGGGTATCACTTTCTCCTCCGTCAGCATCTCAGCCAGAACCTGGGTCTGAGTCCAGTCACTGTGACTCCTGGGCCAGGGGGAGTTGGGTGGTGGGAAGTGAGCCTTCAATTTCCCAGGCCTTTTCCCTCACCCCCCACCCCTCAGCGCCCCAGGGCTGGGCTCACCTTTCTCTCGAGCACTTGGCCGAGCCAGGGCAGCATGGGGGCGCCCAGGGAGGGGGCCGGGCAGACAGGGGCCCATCACCTGGGGCCTTAGAGCCAAACACCTGCAGGAAAGACCAGAGTCCACGGGGCTGGGTGATCTCAGCCCTGTCTCTGTGCCCCACTTCCCTGGGGCTGATCATGACACCACGCTCCCTGCCAGGCCTACACCATGGGGCACTAAGACTGTCCGGTGAGCATAAAGGGGTAGTGGTCCCTTTTTCCATGGGCACTGAGTGGCCCTTGTGAAGTCCTCTCTGGAGACTAGGCACTCCACAAGGGCAGGAACCACGTCTGCTCTGTGAATCCTCAGTGCCCAGAACAGGGGCTGCCACAAAGCAAGGAGTTTAGGGGAGACTTACTGAATAAGTGAACACTCACTCATTAAGTAAATGCATTCATTGACTCATTCATTCAGTGCATAAATGAGTAATGCGTAAGTGAATAAATGAATAAGCCAACGGCAGAATAAGTTCCCGAAAGAAGGTAGAATGGGGAGGAGGGAGAGGAGAGATTAACAGCTATTTCGAACCCCGGGCAGAGAGAACACAAAGCCAGCCACTTCCCGCCATGACCCAGCCCAGGACCCTGGAGTCCCCGCAGTTCTGGAGCCTTCCAGAGTACAGACCCCTAGATCCAGGTCTCCAGTTCTCCCTAGCCTTCCCTCCTTCCGCCTCGGCCTTTCCTACCTGGGGCAAGTGGAGTTCCCTCCGTGGGCAGGCCCAGTGGGCCAGCGGCGCATGGCAAAGGGGGCAGAGTTGGCAGCAGGGGCAGAGGGGTGGCGGGGCCTGCAAAAGGTCATGTCAGGGGCTCCGTGATGTCCTTGCCCCTCCCTTCTCTGGGCTGGGCAGAGACTCACGTGGCACAGGAGAGGTGGTACCATCACACAGGGACACGGTGGGGCTGGGCCAGGGCCTGGCTGCTGAAGGTAGCAGGCAGAGAGGAGACGCCTGGAAAGAAGGTTGGGTTCTGTCTGCCTGGAGCCCTCAATGCTACCACCAGCCTGGTGCCCAAGTCCTGCTTTTAACAAACACTCGTGGAGCCCTTATTACATGCCAGGCACTGTTCTCAGATCTTTACATATGAATTCACTCCATCCGGTCTTTAGAACAATCCTGGGAGGCAGGCACTGTATTGTCTCCATTTTACAGAAGAGAAAATCCAGGCAGTGAGAGGTTAATGGACTCACCCAAGGTCACACAGCTGGTGGCACAGCTGGGGCCTGAGCCCCGGGGTCTGGATCCAGAGGGCAGATCTGACTGTTTCGCTGAGCCACCCCCTTTCCCACCTGCCCTCCATCCTGCAGGCTGGTCTCCAGCCGGCAGCAGCGCTCACCGCTCCAGCTCGCGGACCTGCTGGGCCAGGATGCGCTGCTCACCGTGGGCCAGGTCCCGGCTGCTTTGCAGCTGCCTCTTCTCTTTCCTGGGAGGCAAGGGCCGGTGGGGGCATCAGTCAGCTCCTCCTTACTGCAGCACAGTATGAGCCCCAGGAGGCAGGCGGGGACAGAAGAGGAGCGGGGGGGTGGGGGGTGGGGGGAGAGGACCAGGGAGGGGAGGCAACTTGGCAGAGGGGGCCCTGCAGTGAGGGGCAGGCCACAGAGTCCAGGCTAGGGGAGTCTACCTGAGCCTCTCATTCTCCAGCATGAACTCCTGCAGCATCCCGTAGAGGTTCCGCTGAGCCCAGGCCACCCGGGCCCCACTGAGTCCAGCGGCTGCAGGGAAGAGGAGGCAGCTGGAGCCCCAGGAGCCCCAGAGCCTATCCTCATCTCGCCCTCACCCCCAGGGAGTTCATACCCTTGGAGTCCATTTGGCCCAGTTGGGACCGCAGGTGGCGGTTCTCCTCCTGCAGCTGCAATAGCTCAGTCTCCAAATGCTGGGGTGGCTTTGCCTTGGGGGACTGCAGAGGAAGAAGCCCAAGGCTGTTTATGGTTGCACAGGTTTTGCACTGGACAAGGGGGTCTGGGGTAAGGGAGTAAGTGGAGCCTAAAATCCAGCCCAGGCTCCACTTGCCCACTTGGAATCCTGGCCCAAGGTTACATATACTTGGAGGGGACACCTTGTCCTAATGGCAGCAAAGTGCCATGTGGCCTTGGCTGCTCCCTGGAGGGCTTGCTCTAAACTGCACTCTGCTCCCTGTCCAACCCCAAACTCAGTTCTGTCCAAACCTTGGTCCAGATTCTGACCCCAAGTAAGACACCCATCAGACTCCAACTTAACTCAGACTTAGTCACGATACCAGCTGGGATGTTGGCTAGACCCTGAAGCATGTTCTGAATCATACTCCAAGCCTAAACCTACCCTAACCCTGACCATGAACTGTGACTGCGACCCCACTCTGCCCAAACATAACCCCGTCATCAAGATTTCAACCCTAATCCCTGCTCTGACTCAGTCCCAGACTTCAACGGTGGCACTGATTCAGTCTCCAGCTATGGATGATGCCCACCACCTCCCCTTCCTGTCCCTCTGCTCTGCCTGTGGCTCTCTCCACTCACCCTGGGGGCCTGTGGCCGAGTGGTGACCCGCTGAGCTCGGCTTGCATATCGCAGGGTGCTGAGGGTCTCGGGAAGGCACTGGGCTGAGGGGGACACGCAGGCCACCTGGGGAGGACTGCCCCTGAGTGCTCCTCTCTGGGAGCCCTCCCTCAGGACCCAGCCCTCCCTGCCAGCCTCCCGTGGATACCATGAGGGTGACCCCATGCCCCCCCAGCGAATCTGCCAGCAGCTTGGTGAGCTTGCTGTCCCGGAAGGGGATGTGGCTCTGCTTCCGCTGTGGGTCCAGCAGCAGCGAGATGCAGTGACCTGGGTGGGGAAAGCATGGTCACCCTCCATGTCCAAGGCCACCCAGCTGGTATGCTGCAGAGCTAGGTCTCCACCAGGATTGTATGTCTCTAGGGTGTCTCTTTCCACATGATCTCATTACCCATTCAGACTGCTTGGCCACCAGACTGGGACTCCCACCTTAATCCCTAATGCCCACCAAAGGGCCTGGCAAAAGGACTTAGGAAATGTCTGACAAATGGACTGAATGAAGAGATGTTTCCTACACATCGCTCCACGCATGCAGAGAGCAAGGCCAGGGTAGATTCCAGCTATTAAAGACCCCAAGGCCAGTGGCCTGGGGGGTGGGGAGATGGGAAGACAGGTTAGTGCCCTTCTCCTCCCTGGGGCTCAGTCTTCCCAAATGCAACAGGGGTCAGGTTGAATGTCTGAGGGCTCACATTCTGCACTGAGTGTTTCCATCTCCCCAATTAGAATGAAAGTGTATCCTCAGGGTTTATGGATCCACAAACAAAGTTCTATGAGGGAAAGCATGAAACACCAGCAAGCTGAGGCCACAGGGAGCCCTGTGGCTTCTGGATCACAGTTCTTTAACTCTCCTCCATTTCCGATTATTCCTCTGGTTTCCCCACTACGGATGGCTGTGGGTCAGGCACAGAGGAAGGACTCAGGCAGTCAGTCCACCCAGATCTCACCCAGGGCCAGCAGGCTGCGGTTGATGCTGTTGGCCTCAAGCATCAGCTCCCCACGGGATCCTGTGGCCGCCACCTTCTCACTGCCAGCCAGGTCTACAAAGCACAGCTTTCCCCCGGCAGGGGGTTCCCCGGGGTCCACAGGAGGCATCTGCTGGGTTTGGGGGATCAGGGCTCCATGGGGACTTGGGAGGGGCTGTCGTCATCAAAGTCACAGGGCCAAGGGTTTCCACCATTACCTCCCATGCACGCCCAAGTTGGTTTATACATCCAGAGGCAGACCCTTGCTGGGTGGCCCTGGGCCTCTCCTTTACAAGCTGGGGCACTCACAGTTTGGTGGCTGATGTAGAGTGTGAGCAGGGCATGGCTTCGGCTGGAGGCCTGGTTCAGGGTGTGAGCGGAGCTCCTTCGACGGCTAAGACCTAGAGAGGAAAAACATCCTAGAGTTGGATGTGGTAGGGAGAGCAAGTTGTCACCAATGAATAAAAAAGGAGCGAAGACATCCTGATAGAGGCGCCAGCTGGTGCAAAGGCACAGAGGCAGGAGTGGAATGTGATGGGTGTTGAATCGGGTTCTAGCTTGAACAGGTGAAAGGAGACTGGAGAAAACTGAGTGGAAGAATGTCAGTCTGATTCACATTTTACTAATATCAACATCTCTCACATTGCTGTGTGAATAGAGAGAAACTCAGGCAGAGAGATCAACTGGGAGGCGTGGCACAATGCTTGGTCAGAACCCCGAGACTGGCCACAGCAGGTGCTCAATAAATAGCTGATGAATGGATGAATGAGACCAAAACAGAAGAGCCTTTAGGCTAGGGCTTCCCAGGTGGCTCAGTGGTAAAGAATCCACCTGCCAATGCAGGAATCACGGGTTTGATCCCTGGGTCGGGAAGATCCCCGGGAGGAGGAAATATTCTTGCTGGGATAATCCCATGGACAGAGGAGCCTGGAGGGCTACAGTCCATGGGGTCGCAAAGAGTTGGACACCACTTAGCTACTGAATGTGCAAGAAGCATGACCTTTACTCTCAGGGCTCTGGAAAGGTCTGGAAAGGGATAGGGATGTGGTTTGCTTTGTTTGATGGAGAAGCATGCACTTAAAGAGGGAGATCCCTCCAGGGGGTAAAATTGAGTGCTGCAGAGGAGGGTGGGAAGAGTCTGCAAGGCAGTATCAGCAGGCCAGAGGGGTAGGAGTGGGGGGCACCCTTGGTTTGTCCCTGAATTGTTGGTTTGCTGGCCCTTTTCTCCCACAAGAGTCATCTCTGAACCCACAGTTCCTGCCTGGGACCCCGAGAGCACTGAGTGAACAGGTAAAATATTTGTGTCCCACGTATCCCAAAGCAGCTTGAAGTAGCACGCACCCATTTGCAGAAGCTCCATGAGGGCCGCCAGGCTCCCAAACTCCACCACCCGCAGCTGCTCCACATAGAAGCCCCGGGTCTTGTTCCAGCGAACAGGGAGGGGCCGGGGAGCCCCCAGACTCAGCAAGTCCCGAATCTGAGACAGGAGGGTGAGGGAGGGGCCTGAGTTCTTGTTTCATCCACCCCCAGACCTTATGGTCGACAGCCCCCCGGCCCCACTTATTCTGTCCCTTGACCCAGTCTCCTTGGAAAGAAATGCCTCCCTTTCTTTGTGGGCCGTCTTTCTAGCCATCCCAGTCTCCCACCTGCTCATTGTAGATCTCCAGGTAAGAAGCCTGGAGAGTGACAGGAGCATCCAGGTGTTGCACACGGTCTAACAGCCAGGTGAAGGTCCTCTGCGTGATGCCAGCCAGGCTAGGGGGTACAGGCACCCCCTCTCCCTGGGAGCAGAAACAGCTGAGCCTGGGGCTGGGCTACCACCATCACCACCACTGTTATAATTACTCTTTGTAGAGCACTGTGCCAAGTTCCCATACACACATCTCATTTAATTCTCAGGCAATGCTATCACTTTCATTTTACAGATGGAAAAGCTGAGAGCCAGTAAGTAAAGGGGACACCTGAACCCAGGTGCTCTAGATTGGCCGAGACCTCACCTCCCTGATCCTCAGTTTCCTTGTTTGCAAATAAATGGAGCTGGGCTGCATCGTCCAATCCCTTTTCCTGTGGGAATCTGCGCTCCCCAAGGCTTCTCGCCCACCGATCCCTGACCCCCGGGGGCTCTGCTAGAGCTCGGCCCACCTGGGGAGGAGGTCCGGTCAGGGTGTAGGTCTTCCCGGAGCCAGTCTGGCCGAAGGTGAAGACGGTGCAGGAGAAGCTGCGGGCCGCAGGAGTGTGGCTGTACCGAGGCTGGTGCGTGGAGGGCTTGGGGCAGCAGGGTGGGGCACGAGGGCGGGGCCGTGCGCGGGCGGGGCAGCCCAGGGCTTCACTCACCCGCGCAGCGCCAGCTCGCCCAGACGCCGCACGCCGCACGCTCGGAACACGTCATCTTGGGTGCTCGCTCCGTCCAGCACCGCGCCGAAGCGGAAAGCCACGTCCGGGCCCCCGCCCGGGGGGCTCACCTGGGGAAGGGGGCCATAGAGAAGAGGGCGGGGCACCCTGGAGAGGGCGGAGCTTACCTCGGGGGGGGCGGGGTCTGGGGGAAATTGACCTGGAGGGACCTGGAGAGTTCCCCGAAGGTGTTTTTTTGGGGGAGGGGAGGAGGTCCTCACCTGCAGAGTCCGGGTCCCTGAACAGTGCAGCACGCTCTGCTCCCCTCGACGCAGCTCGGCAGCGCTCATGGGGCGCACCCTGTGGTCGGACGAGGCGGCAGGGGGCGGATGTCCATCCTGAAATCTCCATCAGTTCCTTCCTCGCCGCACCCCTCCGAGCCAACCTACACCTACCTGAGCACCACCTGGATGGGCGTTTCTGGCCCCTCCGGCCCCTGCTCCAGGTTCCGCGCGGGGTCCCTGTGGCAGCAACTCGAGTTAACCATCCGTGTCCCAGCGGCTCCTTGAACCTCCCTAAATCTGTACTTACCCGTCGGGCGACCCGCGTTCCTCCATGTCCTGCTTTGCACACGGAGTTAGCTCCGCCCGAGTCTGGTTCTTTTCGCTCCCCAGTACCCTCCCCCTTCACATTGGGACTGGCTATACACACTTACATCCCCCACTCTCATCGCCCCCCTTCCCCAGGCAATCATCCATCCGGAAAGGCTCGACCTGCCCAGAGCTAGCTAGTTAAAGATTTACCCAAACTCCCACCTGTGTGGTGGAAAAGTCTGGAGCTAGAGGGTTCGGGAGTCTGTGGATCTCTTGCCCTTGTCCAGTCTCATCAGGAGGGACCACCAGACCAACCCCCTCTGTGCACAGATGGGGATACCGAGGCCGGGACTAGGACGGGCTCAGCCCAGGCCGCACAGACAGTCTCGGCAGAGCATAGCACCAGGCTCTTCCTACTCTCTCCGCATACTCCTTCCGTTTTGTAATCTTCCTTCCCACCTCACCCCTCCACAGCAGTTCCAGCTGCTTCCAGCTGAGCCCAGGGAGGGGAGAGGGGTCTAGAGGGATGGGAGGGGGCCCAGGTCCCAGTTCCAGGAAGATGTGGCTGGATTGGATTCCCGAGCTTAGCTTAGCCGACTACAAGGCTCCGAAGCATCTGGTTTAAACTTTGGGTCACCTGCCTCTCCAAGGCCGGGGCAGTTGTTTAACCCTCTCCTGGCCTGGCTGATGAGAGCAGCAGAGATGTCTGTGAATGTGCTGAGGTGGGGCAGTCACCCATTCAGTGCCAGTCTCCATGCAGGGCACCAGTACGGGAGAATCCCATGCAGATCCTGCCCCTTCTGAGCTCACAGTCTTGCTAGGAAGACAGGTAAGTTCAATCTAGTGCCTGGGTTTAGGGGGAGGGTGGATTTGGAGGCCTGTAGGAGCAGGAAGGTGAGAGTGGTGGGTGAGGGTGTTCCAGGCAGAAAGAAAACCCTGTGGGAAGGCCAGGGTGGGGTGGGGAGGTGTATGTGGCATTGAGAGGTTTGAAGCTGGGCCCCACTCGTGAAAGGCACATCAAAGAATATGGACTCATTCCCCAGGAATCAGGAAGCCAATGAAGGGTTACCAACAGGAAAGTGACACCGTCAATGGGTATTGATTGTTATAATTACTGCCATTCTGGCTGTCTCTGCCTGTTCTCTGAATATTTCTGTTAATTCCTCTTCCCTCAAACAAACATTAGAATGAAAGTTCTAATCGTCACCCCCTCTCAATGTAACATGATCTGTACACCATAAATAACAGCCAACTATCAGAGCAACCCAAATAGCAAATGGGGTATCTTGGGTGGCAGTGAGTTCCCCAAGCACTGGAGGCATGCACGCAAGAGCCAGTTGACTTTCTGGGTTTATAGGGCTATTAGCTAGATCTGTAGGGAGAATTAGAGAGAACAAAGCCACTGCCTCCAGCTCTGCCACTAACAAACTGCAGAACCCTGGGCAAGTTATTTCCTCCTTCAACCTGTTTCCTACCCATGAGAAGAGATTATAGTTTCATGATTTCAATGAACCAGCGTAACTGAAAGTGATTCTTATATTGTAAAGAATTATTTAAAAGCAAATCCCTGGTGAACTCCAAGATTCTTTTCTACTCTGAAATTCCTTAATTTATTATAATTTTTTGAATAATTGAGGTAGATAGGACAAGAATTACCATCCTTGTTTTTCAACGTAAAAACAAAACCAGGAAACTAGAGGTAGGCAGGGGAAGTTGTCTAAGGAGAAAGCAGCTATAAATGGCTGATCTGAGAGAGTTTAACCGAGAACTTGGAACTCTTAAGTCCTGAGCTGCCTGCTCCAGCAGGTAGCCCTTTTCAGCTGTAAACCCAGCAAATGAACAAGTTGCTCCTTTAAATGCTCTTAAAAGGGTTAAGGACTCAGTCACTCGCATCTTAGTGTGTGTTGGTTTGATCAGACTGCTGTTCCTCCTCAAACTAGAGTGAGGGGAGCCACCCTGAAGGAATTTTGAGCAAAGTGCCGAGACTAAGGGCCTGTGCACACTGGGGTGTGATGAGCTAGGGGTAGGTCTTTTGCACCAAGCTCCCAACCTGGATCTGAATGTGGTCATCACTGGGTGTCCACAAGCAGGAGCACAGTTCTGGTTCTGGTCTCTAATGGTGAAAGTGGACGTCTACCATCCTTATGTTGAGCCTTCATTCAGCAAATTTGTATTAAGTCTCCTCTATGCAACAGGCTTCCAGGCATTTGAGATACATTAGTGAACAAAATGGACAACACTAAGTGTTTCTCGGGATGTGGAGCACCAAGAATTTATACGTTACAGGTAAAAGTGTGGAAACAATTGTTTTTTGGAAAACTATTTGGCAACATGTACTAAAAGCTAAACACATGCCTGTCCTTTGACCAAGCAATTCCACTCCTAGATCTGTGCCCAAAGAAATGAGTGCATGCTCCCACCTTAAGGTGTATAAAAGAATGTTCTTAGTAGCTTTATAGCCCTATTAGCCACCACCTCCATCACCACTACCAGTATTTTACCTCCATCTTTGTCATCATTACTGCCACTACCACCACCACCATCACCCATCACCTATCACCATCGTCACCAAAACTACCATCACCAATAGCTATATAACCAGTAGGGCCCATAATTATTAGTCACTGCAACCACCGGCTCCACCACCATCATCACTGTACCGACGTAAGTAGTCTGTATTTATTCTCTTGAGAAAATTCAAGATGCACTACCTGGGCCCCAAGCCCCACATTGACCCTGGTGCTGCCTGTTTCCACAGCTGGAACTGAGTCCTAACAGAAGCAGAAGATACTAAGAAGAGGTGGCAAGAATACACAGAAGAACTATACAGAAAAGATCTTCATGACCCAGATAACAACGATGGTGTGATCATTCACCTAGAGCCAGACATCCTGGAATGCAAAGTCAAGTGGGCCTTAGGAAGAATCACTATGAACAAAGCTAGTGGAGGTGATGGAATTCCAGTTGAGCTATTTCAAATCCTAAAAGATGATGCTGTGAAAGTGCTGCACTCAATATGCCAGCAAATCTGGAAAACTCAGCAGTGGCCACAGAACTGGAAAAGGTCAGTGTTCATTCCAATCCCAAAGAAAGGCAATGCCAAAGAATGTTCAAACTACCACATAACTGCAGTCATCTCACACGCCAGCAAAGTAATGCTCAAAATTCTCCAAGTCCGCTTCAACAGTATGTGAACCATGAACTTCCAGATGTTCAAAGTTTTATTTAGAAAAGGCAGAGATCAAATTGCCAACATCTGCTGGATCATCAAAAAGGCAAGAGAGTTCCAGAAAAACATCTACTTTTGCTTTATTGACTATGCCAAAGACTTTGACTGTGTAGATCACAACAAACTGTGGAAAATTCTTAAAGAGATGGAAATACCAGACCACCTTACCTGCCTCCTGAGAAATCTGTATGCAAGTTAAGAAGCAACTGACCTAGAACTGGGCATGAAACAACAGACTGGTTCCAAATCAGGAAAGGAGTACATCAAGGCTGTATATTGTCACTCTGCTTATTTAACTTATATGCAGAGTACATCATGTGAAGTGCCAGGCTGGATGAAGCACAAGCTGGAATCAAGATTGTCAGGAGAAATATCAATACCCTCAGATATGCAGATGGCACCACCCTTATGGCAGAAAGCAAAGAAGAACTAAAGAGCCTCTTCATGAAGGTAAAAGAGGAGAGTGAAAAAGCTGGCTTAAAACTCAACATTCAGAAAACTAAGATCATGGCATCTGGTCCCATAGATTCATGGCAAACAGATGGGGAAACAATGGAAATAGTGACGGACTTTATTTTGGGGGGCTCCAAAATCACTGCAGATGGTGACTGTAGCCATGAAATTAAAAGACGCTTGCTCCTTGGAAGAAAAGCTATGACCAACCTAGACGGCATATTAAAAAGCAGAGACATCACTTTTCCAACAAAGATCCATCTAGTCAAAGCTATGGTTTTTCCAGTAGTCATGTATGGATGTGAGAGTTGGACTACAAACAAAGCTGAGCACCAAAGAATTGATGCTTTTGAACTGTGATGTTCGAGAAGACTCTTGAGAGTCCCTTGGACTGCAAGGAGATACAACCAGTCGATCCTAAAGGAATCAATCCTGAATATTCGTTGGAAGGACTGATGCTGAAGCTCAAGCTCTAATACTTTGGCCACCTGAGGCGAGGAGCTGACTCATTTGAAAAGACCCCGATGCTGGGAAAGACTGAAGGCAGGAGGAGAAGGGGACGACAGAGGATGGGATGGTTGGATGGCATCAGCGATGCGATGAACATGAGTTTGAGTAGGCTCCAGTAGTTGGAGAAGGCAATGGCACCCCACTCCAGTACTCTTGCCTGGAAAATCCCATGGACGGAGGAGCCTGGTAGGCTGCAGTCCATGGGGTTGCTAAGAGTCGGACACGACTGAGCAACTTCACTTTCAATTTTCACTTTCATGCATTGGAGAAGGAAATGGCAACCCACTCCGGTGTTCTTGCCTGGAGAATCCCAGGGACGGCGGAGCCTGGTGGGCTGCCGTCTATGGGGTCACACAGAGTCGGACACGACTGACGTGACTCAGCAGCAGCAGCAGTAGTTGGTAATGGACAGGGAAGCCTGGCGTGCTGCAATTCATGGGGTCGCGAAGAGTCAGACACGACTGAGCCACTGAACTGAACTGGACCCTGCAGGGGTGCCTCTCCAGGCTTCGCTAGAGGGCAGCAGAGCATTGCGTCAACATGGCCCCCAGGCTCATCACAAAGGAGGCTTTGTCGAGCTCGGGCACGCTCTTTCTATACATTTTCTTCAGAGCTTGTGTACTGTGGAGGGGCTGGCCAGCCTGGTCCTGGACAGGGATGAGCAGCCCCTCAAGAAGTGTTCCTCAAGGGAATGAATAAAAGCGGCATTGAGCAATCATGGGGCCCTCCCACGCACACCCTGCTCCTGGCTCCAGCTCCTTCAAGCCACTCTCCTCCCTTCAGCTCCAGCCATCCTCCCTGAGAAAAACCAACGCAAACTCCCCGGGGCCGCAGAATAAGGTCTGATGTCCCCTACCTGGGACTCCAGACCATTCAGACCCAAGGCCATTTGGGTTCTGTCTCCTGCTGCCCCCTCCAGCTGTCCTTCTCCACTATCCACCACCCTCAACCCCTGCACCCAGTGCTCCAGCCCAAAGCTTTCCCAGGCTTTCCTTTGGCTCCTTTAAACCTTTGCCACTGCAGTTCCCTCTGCCGGAGGGCTCCCTTCTTGCTACCTGGTGGATTTGTCCTGCAAGTCTTCCCAACCGTGGAACGCCTTTCCTGGCACCCCGCACCCACTAGGCTGGAACCACATCTGTATCCCCACAGCCTCCCTCCTGTTACAACGTGGATCACACCAGATTGTTCCTCCTTCTACTGGGGAGCAGGGACTGTGCTGCTCCATCCCTGGGGTCTCTGAGCCAGAGCAGGGCCCTGCACACAGGAAGAATTCAACAGATGCTGATGAGAAGGAAGGAAGGAGCCGAGGAGGAGGAAGGGAGCCTGGCGAGAGGGCTGCTGGCTGCGTCCCACCCCGACCTCCGTCTCTCCTCCCTCCCTTCCTCTCAAGGCTAACCGCACACTCTCGGCCTCATGAGCTAAGGACTCATTTAGGGACCCATTTATCATAGAGATCATCAACTCCTGCCACAAAACTGCTCTCAAATGTGCCCAGAAACTGAGTGATACTCTTCCAGCCCCGGCCAAGCTAGCCTCTTGGACCCAACTATGAGCTTACAGATTTAGAGCTCCCATAGCGAGGAGGACAGGCTCCAGTGGGCCCTGGAAAGCCCAGGTGTCAATGCCCTCTGCTCCTCCCAACACAGGACGCAGGAGGGCTTGTCCTCCCTTGAGAGGTACAGAGACCGAGGCCCTGTGGGAAGAGGTGGAGCCCAGCCCAGGGCTCGCCCTGCCAGGCAGCCCTGCATTGGACTGAGATGGAAGAAAGATGAGAAGGAAGATCAGCGGGGAGGACGGGCTCTCTGTATCACGTGACACCCATCTGTCATTGCTCCACTTGTCTCCCCCGCGGAGGAAAAGCCAGATGGGTCCAAGGCCTGTTGTGAAATTTTCCAAACAGAGCTTGCTGTAATCTTTAATTAAAACATCAATGTGGGCCACAAGACTCATTTCACAGAGTTCTCCAAAGCAGGGACTGCAGGGATCACTGAATGAACGTCTCTCTGGCCCCCTATCCCATTTTACAGATGGTTAAATGGAAGGGGGCCAGCACGGCTAGAACGGCAGTGGCATTCGTGATCAAGAGTAGTAATTTTAGCATAAGATGGAGACAGTAACCCATTGGCAGCCCCGGGCCACTGCTCTTTCACCTTAAATGCCTGGCTCCTCTCCTCCAAAGCCTTATCCAGTTTCTCTGCTGTATATAGTGGGTACTGGGCTTCCCAGGTGACACTAATGGTAAAGAACCTACCTGCCAATGTAGGAGACATAAAAGATAAGGGTTCAATCCCTGGGTTGGGAAGATCCCTTGGAGGAGGGCATGGCAACCCACTCCAGTATTCTTGCCTGGAGAATCCCATGGACAGAGGAGCCTGGCAGACTACAGTTCATAGGGTTGCAAAGAGTCAGACGTGACAGAAGCGATTTAGCACACACGTATGCACATGGTGGGTACTGGCAGCCATGCCAGGCTTTCTGCTAGACAAGGAGCTTGGTGAGGATTAGGGATTCCATCCGCATGCTCAGCACAGGGTCTGGCACAGAGACACACTCACTGTCTGATGAAGGCATGAATGTCCAGCCAGAGGAAATAATACTGCCTGAAGCCAAGCTTCATCTTTTGGTGAAGATGAGGCTGTATAGGGTGGTTGTGAAGTCAAAGGACCCAGGGTGGTTGAAACTCCTGTTGTTTCCAGGATCTCAGCTCTTCTCCCTAGAAACAGAAACAACTTTCCTGTGACTCAGTCCACCCACTACTCACCCAGGAATGACTTACCTGTGAGCTGGATATCCTCCTCTAAAGGCGATAATGTTAATATGTAAGAATGTTAAGGGACATTAAGTACTGACTCTTGCACAGTGATGCCTCATGTGTCTGGAACCTTCTGGGTCAGAGGGCTGGGAGTTAATATTTATTGAACACTGGACACTTTTTCTAATTTAATTAATTTTCAAAGCAACCTTCTGGGATTGGCACTAAAATTGTCCCCATTTTACAGATGAAGAAAATGAGGCTCAGAGATGTTTGGTAACTTGCCCAGGGTCAGGCACCCACTAAATGGTGTAGTGGGGATCTGTCTGTTGCCAGAATTTGTATTCTGTCCTCTACTGTCTGCAGCCTCGTCCTGTGAGCTGTTCTGCAAAGCTAAACTTGGATAACTGAAGTTGACCATTTACGTCCACAATTTGCCTTAGTTTTACCGTCTCTCTTACAACAGACTCCCCTATCAGCTTTCACACTCCCCTGCTTCTTCCCTGGGGAAAGCTGAGTGATACTTTCAGGCAGTGGAGCTCCACCCCTGGCATCAAAATTACCTGGGGACTCCAGGCCCCACCCGTGGGGATTTTGTTTAATTGGTTTGGGGGCGGGGACCAGGCATCAGTGTTTCCAACGCACTCCAGATGGTTTTAATGCTCAGTCAGGATTGTCAACTCCAGCTTTCGCTTTTTCTTGATAACCAAGTCATCCCATGCAGCGTGTATCTTGAAGTGTGTCCTGGGAGAGTGATTTCTCAGATCTTGATGGGCATTTTTGAGACCTTGTATCTGCTTTTTCTATTAATAGAACATCTGGGATTTCCCTGGTGGTGCAGTGGATAAGACTCTGCCTGCCAATGCAGAGGACATGGGTTCGATCCCTGGTTCAAGAAGATTTCACACGCTGTGAAGCAACTAAACCTGTACTCTAGAGCCCACGAGTCGCAACTACTAAACCCACATACTGAAACTACTGAAGACCACATGTTGAGAGCCTGTGTTCTGCAACAAGAGAAGCCACTGCAGTGAGAAGCCTGCGCCCCACAACTAAAGAGTGGCCCCAGCTCATTACTACTAGAGAAAAGCCCACATAGCAATGAAGACCTAGTGCCACCAAAAATAAAATAAATACATAAAAATTATTTAGAACATCTGCCCTTCTCTTGGGACCAGACTTCAGGAAAAGCCATCTCATTGTGGCCTGAGATTCTCTCTTTTCAAGGTTAGAATCCACTGAGGATTCACAGATTGCAAAGTGCAGAACTGCCCACGGGCTCTCCCTGCAGGTACCATAGGATCTGTTGAGAGTTTTCCAGATTTTTCTCCCTTTCTAAATGTTCTCCACACAGGTGACAAGAAGCTGTCTAATGTGTAAGGTGAAGCTGCACAATCAAGTTGAATGTGAATTAAGCACGTTCAAAGCACTCACTCCATGCCAGGTCACAAACTAGGTGCTAAGGATCCACTGTGTCATTTGTGTTGTTTGCTTGGGCATAGAGAAGCTGCACACTCTCCCAGGAAGCCCTCCTGGGTTGACATGGGAGCCCTCTTCTGAGGACCCACACCTCCCATACCTACCAGCCCCAGGACCTGAGCCCATCTGGTGGAGTTGGGGTGGGGCTGTAAAATCTGTCTGCCTGGGAGAACTCTAAGCTCTCTGAGGGCAGGGACTGGGTGGTGAATCAGGGCATGTCTGTTAAACTGAATGACTCACAGCAGTTAAACCCAAATGCCGTGGGAGCACAGGCAAAAAAAGGTGAATCCTGACCAGAGAGCAAGGGCTGGGGAATCTGGGAAGGCTTCCTGAAAGAGGTGACATTGGGACAGGCTTTATAAATGGGTAGAAATTGGGATGGGCAGAAGGGAGAAAAGAACATTTCAGGCAAAGGGAATAGCACAAGCAACGGCCCAGAGGTAGAACAAATTGAAGAGCCAACTGTGGTTTAGCGGGATCAAAGGCCAAGGGAGTGTGGTGGGATCATACTCCAAACTGCCAGAACATAGACGTTTCCATGGAAGCTCTGGGAATGGTTCTAAGAACTGGTCTTCACTCACTCCTCCAGATGAGCCTGGAGATGCCCTAGCACCCCTCCTTGTGATTATTCAGGCTCTCCAGGAAGCCCCGCCCACCTTATCAGCACTGGGGCACTGAGTTCCTGCCTGGGTGGGGGCCAGGCCCCACTGCTGACTCGCGCCTCTGGCAGCTGAGGCGCTGGAACACGAAGCTGAGGCTTCCTCACCAAGTCCAGCTGCCAAGCCCTCTGAGCTGGTCCCACTGGAGCTGCAGGAAGTCTCCTGAGGCCACAAAGTCATCCTTTCCCTGCTTTGTGACCCGAGGGAGACACACACACACACACACACCACACACACACAGCCTCAGTGTGCAGGAAGGTCAGTGGACAGAGGCATCTACGACCCTGCCTCCTTCAGCGCTGTAGGATTTCTGGGAACAAACACTGTGCCTGCCTCCCTGGGGAGGAGGAGAGGGAGACGCAGCCCTCCGCCCACAACTCCAAGACTCTGTCCCTGAAACAGAGTCATCTTCTCTCACCAAGCCTAGGATGATTTGATTAGCACCAATTTCTAGGGCTCTGCACCCATTCATTTCTTTCCAACCTCATCTCTCTGAGCCCTTCTCCTTTTCTGATTTCCATAGCCTAGACCCTGATGTCCTGTCTCCCCAGAACTAAAAGGGGCTGAATTCTCTCAGCTTTCCCTCTCTACTTTGGCACTCCACTATTATCATAATAGTACATCCACTCCTACTACTACTTCTGCTACTATTGCTGCCACTATTTACTAGTACAGCTAGTACTTCTACTACTACCACTGCTCCTTGCAATACCAGTAATTCAATTACTGCTTCTATTAGTACTAGTACTTTTTTTTTTTTTGGCTACACTATGAGGAATGCAGGATCTTAATTCCTTGACCAGGGATCAAATCCTCACCTCCTGCAATGGAAGCATGCAGTCTTAACTGCTGGACTGCGAGGGAAGGCTCAGTACTTCTTAAGTACTTTAGTAAGAATATTAAGAAGTACCAGTACTTCTTAATACTTTTACTACTACCAGTACTTCAGCTACTATTACTATTATTATTTATACTACTACTACCATTGCCTCTGGGTTTCCCAGGTGGCTCAGTGGTAAGGAACCCGCCTGCCAATGCAGAAGATGCAAGCTTGATCCCTGGGTCAGGAAGATCCCCTGGAGAAAGAAATGGCAACCCACTCCAGCATTCTTGCCTGGGAAATCGCACGGACAGATGAGCCTGGCAGGCTACAGTCCCTGGGGTTACAAAAGAGTTGGTCATGACTTAGCAACATCCATCACATCTACTGCTGCTACTAATATTTATCCTGCCACTATTTTACTACCGTCACTGCCACTATTTTACTACAACGATGAACTTCTATTTACTGCTACTTCTGATAGCTCAAACATGATGAATTAAACACAATGGGCCAAGAACTAAGTTCAGCCCTATCAACTGATGTCATTTATCACAGCAATGGCCTGTTGTGGTATTAATATCCTCCCTACTCTATGGATGGGGAAACTGAGGCATGTGGAAGGTAAGTAACTTGGCCCAAGTTGCAGGGACAGTAAGAGAATGAGACTGGATCTTGACCAGCAGCCTGACTCTGGGGGCCAAGTCTGAGACCCAGAACACTTCTCTTCCCCTGTCCTTTGTCTGGTTTCCTGAGTACATCCCTGTGTTATCTTGAACCTCAGGAAAAGATTCCCTGAAGTTGAAGAAGGCAAGGGGCCTTACCCTTTGCAAGAATGCCATGAGCAAGGTACATAGTAGTTGTTCAGTGCACACATTGTTTCCAATCGGTGTATAATTGAATTCTCATAACAATCTTTTATGTGAGGACAAGGATCTGGGTGTTACAGCTGGGGAAACAGACTCTCAGGAGTGCTGTGATCTATGCAGGGATTAGATCTGGGACTGTATGCCAGAACTGAAACAGAGCAAGACCCTATGGTCCTTGTCCTCCATGCCTTCTGCCTGCCTTTTGTCTGTGAAAAAACACTGTAGCCAAAGAATAAGTTTAATCAGAGAAGTGAGAACATGCAGAAACAAGGAATACCGTCAAAGGAGTGCGTGCGTGCTAAGTTGCTTCAGTCATGTCCAACTCTTTGTGACCCCAGGGACTGTAGCCCGCCAGGGTCCTCTGTCCATGGGATTCCCTAGGCAAAAAGGTTGGAGTGGGTTGCCATGCCCTTCTCCAGGGGATCTTCCAGACCCAGAGATTGACGTGTCCTGCTTTGGCAGGTGGGTTCTTTGCCACTAGCTCCCCCTGGGAAGCCCCAGTCAAAGGAGTGCAAATAATAATGATTCAGTCATTAAGCAAAGTCAAGGACCTTCAGTTCCTTCCCAAGAGCTATAGATAATATTCTGAGCCATATCCTGTGAGCTGTCTTGTAAATACTGAAACCCCCACCAGGCTGGAGAAGTTAACTACATGATGACTAGACTGTAGCCATGACATAAACTGCTACCATTCCAAGAACTGGCCTCAAGGAAATGGGAACAAACCGCCCCTGGAACTGAAGATCAAACGCACCGAAAACAGTCAAGGTGACACTGGTCAGACCCCTGGTGCTCAATTTCAAGATGACTGTCAGAGGCGACTGTGCTGTTTCCACCTGCAGCCCCCTCCCTCAGCCTGTAAAAGCTGTTGCCCCGCTGATCGTCAGTTAAGGGAGTTGGCCTTTGGACCGACACTTGCCCTCCCTGCTCTGCCCCTGGCTGCCAGAATCAAAAATAAAGAAAACTTTCCTTTCCACCAACCTGGTCTCTTTATTAGTGTTTTGAGCGGCAAGCAGCTGGACCCCACTTTTGTTACAGAACTGTTTTTTCATGACCTCACATGTGATGTGACCTGTTCACCCTTGGCGTGAACTCTTCTATGTGCACTGCACTTTACAGCGTACAAAGCTCACACATATATTCATATTATTTCTCACAATGACCCTCAGAGGGAATGATCAACTCCATTTTATGGATAAGAAAACTGAGGCCCAGATGGCAAAGACAGATTTTGGAGCCCTCCTGAGGAGTCAGTGGCCAATCCAGGATTTGAACCAGTCTCCACCCCCAACTCTCCTGGAGCCTGAGAGTAGGGGCCTCCCAGCTGGAAGAATCCAAGAGGCCTCTCTTGGGACAGCCCTCCTGCTTTACTCTGTTCAGCCACCCCAGCCCCTGTGGTGGGCGAGCCCACAACCCTGAGGGGTGGAGAAGCCTGGTTATTTCCAGCCTGGTACTTAAGGGCTGGCCAGGGAGTGGGGTGTGGGCTGGCCAGAGGGCTCTGTGTTCCCAACAGGGTCTGGCCTTCGGCTGCTGAGACCGAGGCAGGGGGTCAGGGATTTCTGTCCAAGACATCTAGGCTAGCCAAAGCTGGGCAGGCCACCCCCTCCCCCAAAAGGTAAGATGTAGGTAGCCAAGATGCACACAGGCAGCTCATTCAACCCCCTCCAGCTCAGCTGACCCTGTCCTGGGCCAGGGCCCAGGCCGGGCAGTGCCCTTGCTGCTCCCAAGAGATGGAAAGAGCAGACAGCAGTCCTGATACGGGCCCAAGGATCAGTTACAAGCAAACACACGTGCTCTGAACAGCTCCTCTGTGTCATCCTCTCTCCCAGCTCGCAGTGGGTCTGGGAAATCGCCACCCATCCCAGGTCCCTCTCTACTTCATATGGGAAATGCTATCGCGACACTGAGCCCTTGCAAAGCACCAAACATTTCCTGCCCCAGGACCTTAGCACATGCAGTTCCCTCTGCTGAGGGCACCCTTCCTTCAGCTCCTCACATGCTAGGCTCCTCTGTCTTCACATTTAAATTTTAAAAAGTCACCTTTCAATGATGTCTTCCTTGACTGCCCAGGCTAACAAATTCCTTCCAACTCCCCTGCCTCCATCCACACCTTGTCTCTCACTCTCCTCTGCTTCCTCCTCAGCATTTGTATTTAATTTTTAATCTACACATTGATGGTCTATCTCCCCCACAAAAGCAAGGACAACGTCCACTTTGCTATCACTCCCCCAAGGTCCAGCAGACAGCCAGACACTTGGAATAAACATTTATCACCTGAACAAATGGAAAGAAGTGAAGGCATTTGCCCACGTCCTCACAGGGGCACTATACTTGAGGGCATGGCTCTGTCTCCAAGGTACCACCTTGCCCCCATGAGCACACTGGGATGAGGCAACATTCTCTGTAGTGGTCCTCCCTCAGCCCCAGAGGCACATCCTTTACACATGGGGGCTCCTCATCTTCTCTGATTTCCTTCATGGACCTTCCAGCCTCTGCTTGCATACCTCCAAAGGACAGGGAGCTCACTCCATCCAGTGCAATCTTAGATGCTCCCTTTCAATGTTGCGTGACCTTCCAGATGACAGAATGGGCTGTTCTTCACAAGTTCTCAAATGCTGGTGAGGAAGACTTCCTGTTGCTAGCACAGGATTTGGACTTGCACAATGCACTTTTCTGTTTCTTCATATATTTCCTGTGCTCCAGCTACAGGCCAGGACTGTGGTCACCAAGTAGGGAAAAAGTAGAGAGCTTTGGTGGCTTGATGATGTTTAAGGTCTCTGATGGCCTTCGGGCTGGACAACAGTGCTGGTGGTGGCAGAGGGTCATGTGCTATGAATCTGATGCCTCCAAAACCTCATCTTGCACACAGATCTCTCGGGGAGCTTAAGATGCCGGTTCTGATACAGCACATCTGGCCAGAGGATCTGCATCTCTCAAGAGACACTGATGCTGCCAGGGTATGGACCACACTTTGAGTGACAGGGTGTAGACCCAACTGACAAAGAAGGAGAGTGAGGCCCAGAGAGAGTAGGGACTTGCATAGAATCACCCAGCCCAACAGCAGGGGCTGAAGAGGGACCGTCCGGCTCCCCCGGCCAGGGCTCTGGAATTCACGGGGCAGGCTGGGCTCAGTGTGTCTTTGTGAGACGCAGCATACCTGGACTCACCCGGGTGCCCGCCCCTGCCCATGAATAGTGGGCCTCTTTCCTTCCTGCACCAGGCTGGCGGGCGCACGCCCACAGACGCCCCCTCCCCTGCACACACACTCACACACACTCACACACCCTGGCCAGCCCGGCGGCCCTGCCTGTTTGGGGAAAGTCAACAAGAGCGTTTGAAAAGTCTTTCTGTGTGGAGAATCTGTTTGTATAGGGGGAGGAAACGGAGAGCTGGCCAATAGGTAGAAATATTAATGAAGCTTGTTATAAAGGGCCCATTCACGGCTCTCCGAGTAAATAGGGCTCTTGTCGGGCTGCCATGTTATCTGCCAAGTTCAAGAATGTGGTTTGAAAAAATAGAATTTAAAGGGGTAAGGTGGAGCCTTAAATGGACAGCCTGCTGGAGCTGGAACTGAGGACAGGAGGAGCCTCGGCTGAGGGGCTGGAGGCACTGGCGCGCTGGGACGCTGGGTCTTGGGGTGAGGGGTAAGGGGCTGCCCGGGAGAAGGGCAGGTGGGAATCACCAGAGTGCAGAGCTTAGAGAGCAGCCGCTGTCCACCACCCACCGCCCACCATCCACCGTCCACCGGTGTGGAAGGCCGCCTTGGTGTCTGGCCCAGGGCTTTGGAGTTCTTCTGTTCGGACCCTGACGTGGCGATGCGGGTCAGGAATGCAGTGATTCAGTCCCACAACCCAAACTCCTCTGGGAATTTTGCTCCTTGGGGTGTTGATAAGGGGGTCTCTGACTGGCAGCCGAGGGGGGGGTTTAGTAACTCTCAGCCACACTGCATCACAACCCCACAAAGTTCAGCCAGCTTCTCCCACCCGCTAAATTCTACTTCGTCGACTGTTACCCAAACAACATATAAGACAGAGCATAAAAGACTCAGACTCTCAGTACACTCAGCTCACACAGGGCAAATTCTGGGCTGAGAGAAAAAGAGTGATCAACTCCAGGTCACTCAGCAAGTCTTTAGCAGAAATAGGACTTGCTTCTACCAGTTTCTGGTTGGACCAGGTCCCCAGGACTGCAGACGGTGTCTGGCCTAGAGGAGGGGACTCGCTATTTCAAGTGCACAATGTTTTATTTTTAGCCCTTGATTTAAATCAATGTATACACAAGGGTTCTGTCTTGTGCCCAATTTGCTCCTGGCCAGCTCTGTGGTCTTGGGCAGGTGACTCTGCCTCTCTGAGCCTTAGCTTCCCTTTCCATTGTAAAATGGTGTTATTTAGGCCAACCTCTCCTGTTGAGAAGACTCAAAGAGAGGATGTTGGTGAGGTGCCCAGTGCTGTGCCAGGCCCTCGGTGGGTGGCCCAGGACAGTGGCTATGGTGTTTCTTTTTCTGTCCCAGCCTGAGGTACAAGAATAGAATTTCCAGAAGGACTGTTCCCCTGGCCTCTAGGTTTCAGGGTATGGTTTCTGCGTGGGTCCTAGAAGGCTGCCCTGTGCTGAGGGTCACAGGAAGCTTGAAAATTGGGAGTCGGGGGCTTCTGGCAGCACAGCCACACCTGTGTGTCAACTATCGCAAGGGTCCGAGAAAAGGCCCTGCAGGAAACTGTGGCCAGCAGCTGTTCTTCGGTCCCCTGCCCTAGAGGGCGGCACAGATACACCTCTGTCTGACAAGGGTTAGCCTGTGTGTGGGGAGGACATTTACACTGGCTTTTCTTTACAAATAAAAGGGGTGAAATTCCTATGAAGCAAAAAGGAAATAGTCAATGCAAAAACTACATGGAAACACTTTGGTAAAGACTCCGCCAGGAGCTTGCTGTGTGACCTTGAACGGTGGGGACTTAAGACATTGGGGACGCAGGAAGACAGCAGTATGCCCTTAAAGGGAGGTGCTGTGGGGCGCCGTCACAAGCACAAGTCTGGGGGCTCACAGCCCCAGGTTCAAACCTGGATTGTGCTCCTCACTGGCTGTGTGACCTTGTGCAAATGATGGACCTCTCTGGGCTTCCATTTTTTTGATCTGTACAAGGAAAGAGAAGACAGGGTTAAAGTGTGTGGAGCCCTGGCACATCGTGGATGCTAATTAAATGTCAATTTCCTTTCCTTTCTGGGCCTCTTGGCAGACCGAGGGGAAGCGTCTGACAGGTCTCACCAGCCAGACCTGAGAGAGACCTGGTCTGCAGGCCCAGCCCCCACAGAGCCTGATGCTGACTATGTCTGCACAGCCCTTTACGGTTTGCAAAGCACTTGTCTACTCCCCATTAGAGCTTCGCGAAAGTCCTGTGAGGTGAGTAGGGCACTGTTTACCCCTTACTGCACTAAGACTAGGAGAAGGTGAAAGACTCAAACCCAGAGCTCATAGACTGGGCCCAAATCTCTCTTCATTCCTTCACAAATATTGGTTGAGGATTATGTGCCAGGCATGGGGGATACAATAGTGAGTAAAACTAGCCATAGAGGAATGGATGACGATTGGATGAGTGGATGATAGGTGGATGATGGAGGGATGATGTTTGCCTGATGGATGAATGGTGGTTGGATGACGAATGGATGGTGGATGGATGATAGATGGATGCGTAAAGGAAGGAAGAATGACAAATTTCTTGAGGGCAGGATTCCTGTCTCTCCGTTTCACCACTGGGCCCTCAATACTGAAGATGGTGCCTGACACAGAGGAGGAGCAAAAACTTGTCACATGATATCTTCTTTGGTGATATGGACTCAAGAAACAGGCTACACACCTTTCTAGCTGTGTGACCAAGGGGAAGTTACTTAACCTCAGGGTGCCTCAGTTTCCTTATATGTAAAATGGGACCAACTACTTCATAGGTCATTGTGAGGATTAAATGAGTTAACACATGTCATGCTCTTAGAACAGAACTAGCTGGTGCACAGTCAGTACCATGTAAGCTTTGATCATTATTATTTTTCTGGTTTGACTCCTGAATTCCCTTCTGTCTCCTTGCTTAGTCACTTCAATCATCTTCAACTCTTTGCGACCCTATGGACTATAGCCTGCCAGGCTCCTCTGTCCATGGGGATTTTTCAGGCAAGAATACTGGAGTGGGTTGCCATGCCCTCCTCCAGGGGAATCTTCCTGACCTAGGGATTGAACCTGCATCTCTTAAGTCTCCTGCATTAGCAGGAGGGTTCTGGTGATGGACTTGGAAGACAGGGCTCTGGGTGCCCCACCCAGGATGCCTCCTAGTAGAAGCATCTATTTAGAGAGAGGAGATCTTGGGTCCAGATCAGGGTCAGAGAAGTCCAGGGTGCACACTCCTCTGGGGCCAAGGACAGGGCTGGTCCCTGGCTAAAGGAGGCAGTATGGTAGGATGGTCAGAGCTTTGGGCTGGGAGTGGAAGAATCATGTGTCCATTCTACCCTGCCATGGTCCTCCCCATAGGTGTCCCCAGTTAGACATCCAGAGAGATAGACTGCTGTGAACCAGTTGAGCGGCTGACTGAGGAAACACGAATTAAGCTATCTTCGGCTCCTCATCCTCAATTTTCCTCTCTTTGAACGGATTTTTCCGGATCGGAAAAACTGAACCTTTGCTAGCCTTGGAACACACACGCACTCTCTCGCGCGGCTGAAATGCTGTGTCAGCGTCAGCTAGTGGTTGAGGATGGCTCCAGATGGAGCACTCATTAACGCCCCTGAGCAGGGCCCAGGGTCCCCCCGGGTCACCTCCCGGGAGCACACAGGCTGAGCTTTCTCTCTGAGGGCTGCCGACAGTCCCACCTTGTCCCAGCCCTGCGATTTATAGGAGCTGGTGGTTGACACAAGTTCCCGCTCGGCGTGGGCTCGTGGGCCCGTGGGCTCCACTGGACGCCAAGAGCCACAGCTCCCGCCCGCCTGCCCCTCACTCTGTAAGTGAGTCACTGGGGTTTGGAGTGGGCCACCCTGGGGGTGGCTCCTTGTTGGAATAAGACAGTCACCTTCGAACAGAGCAGGCAAAGACAGCATGCCAAACCCTTAGCTTGGCAAAGCTTCTGCCCAGAGGGCACCAAGACACCTCCTTCCAGCCAAGGAATGGCAGGCACTCAGGCTGGCATAGCCCTGTAGGAGCCACGAGCCCAACAACTCCAGATTGAGACCCAGGCTTGACCAGAGAGGGGAGCCGATGCTGCCACAGCGCACAGCAAGGCAATGGCAGGGCTATTAATAGAACCCCAGAGGCCCGGTTCCTGGGCATCTCCTGCTCCCCTAAAGGAAAGGAAGCAGCTGAGGGCCTTCCTGGCTGCTAAAGCTGACCCCGGGATGGTCTTCTGGGAGCCAGGTTTTCACCTGGACCTCTGGTTTTAGGGACAGATTCCTGGGCCTCCCAAGCTTCCAGGGAAGCTGATTCGATGCCCCTTTGATTTGACAGGCTGAGAAAGGGATGGGGTGTGGAGGAAGCCTTGGCTTTGCAGCTGGGCACAGCTGGGGCCTAATCTTGGCTCTGCTGGTTCCGAGCAGGAGAAGCACAGGCAACTTACTTAACTTCCTCTGAGCCTCTGCCTCCTCATCTACACAACGTGGCAACTTGTCACCTACTTGGTGGGTCATGATGTCAAGTGTTTGGCACACAGTGGGCACTTAAAAAATGGTTGCAATGAGTTCTGCTCCAACTGGCTTGGGCAGCCTGAGTGGAGAGCAGGATGGGGACAGGCCCTGGGCATTTTAGGTGATGGGTCACCAAGGTGCTGTGCAGGTTCCCTCTCAG
Source organism: Giraffa tippelskirchi (assembly GCF_054371585.1). Lineage (NCBI taxonomy): Eukaryota > Metazoa > Chordata > Mammalia > Artiodactyla > Giraffidae > Giraffa > Giraffa tippelskirchi. Next base: position 217,653,203 of record NC_137275.1, read on the forward strand.
CACAGGCAGGAGAGCCCTGGGGTTGAAAGCCTGGTGGCCAGCTTGGGTCACCAACCTGCAGAATAGGTGGGCAAGTCTTGGCACTGTCTTGGACTCAGGCTCCCTATCTGTGAAATAGGTGTTGGAATAGTGGACTAAGGGTGCTACTGCAAACCCCGGGCTGGCCCAGCTGGCAGAGTAAGGGCCACATCCACCCCAGGCCTGCTTCCCGCCTAAATGAGTGCTGTCTCCAGAGGTAGAGATTCCACCCAGGGCATCCAAGACAGGAGGTGGGTGAGCTGGTGGTAGGAAGAAAGGGATGGGACTAGGCTGAGCCTGGCAGAGCAGGGCTACTGTCTCAGGTCCCCGGGCTGGTCAGATTGTCCAACAGGCTGTGAGGGCCCCGTCTTCTTGGGCCAAGCGCAGGCGCTCAGGACCACGGGTTCTTGGCAGCAGTGGGGAGAGAGCCCCAGCCCTTCCCTCTGACGCTGGACATCCTGGGCTGCAGCCACTCTGGCTCGGGGCTCGGACCCACTCCCCTGTGTTAGGTCCAAGCAGCCTGCAGAGCCTCCAGGAAGCAAGGGACACTCCAGGAGGCCGGGGGCCTGGTGAGTCAGGCTGTCAGAGGCCCCTCTGCCGCACAGTGAAGGCCTCCTTGCGGCAGAGTCACCGTCCCACAGTGCGACTCCACGCCTGCCATCTCCCCCAGCTCAGAGAGCCTCACTGGCTCCCCAGCCCGGAACCAAATTTGTGTCCTGGGGTCTCTGTGGCTCATGGAAGAACTTCAGGGTCCCAGAAGCCTTGACCCACCGGGTGCCAAACATCTGCCATGTACTTTTGTTAGGGGAGAGTTCTGGAGTTTCATCAGATTCACACAAAAAGCCACCGCCCCATGGGCTGAAGTCCAGGCTCTTGGTCAGCATTCAAGGCTCTCCCCAAGCTGGCCCCAGGTCTCAACATCTGCCCCTTCTTGTCCCCCCTACTCCACTCCCTGCCCTCCCTTCCTCATCTCCCCTCCTGGAAGTCTTCCCAGCTGCTGGCCCTCCTCCCAAGCCCCAAAGCATCATCAAGGCCCCCTCCTTTGCAGTTTGTTCTCAGAACTGTCCTCTCCTCCACACGTAGCTTTCATGGGCCTTAGACCTTGCCCTCCCCTGCCCAGACCTTTGCAGTAGCCTCTGGTCCGCTTGCCCTGCTCTCTCGTCCTCCAGCCGACCTGCCAGCACTACTGGGTCACTCTCCCCCCTCCCTAGAACTATCCCCTGTCCCAGGTGAGTTGGATGATACAGCAGAGGTGGGACAGAGAAGGAGGAAAAGGAGCAGGTAGAGGAAGGGGCGGAGACAGAGGAGGAAAGGCAGAAACGAGAGAATCAGGGAGGGAGAGAGAAAGGCCTTGGATTGGAGAGAGAAATGCAGCCAGATCAAAAGCGAGGCAGAAAGAGGGGGAGATACATGGAAAGACTGACTAGAAAAAGAGAGGGGGAGGCAGGGAGACGGGATGCAGCGACAGGAGAGCTACAGCGTGGGAAGCAGAAAGAGGGGGAATGAGGCAAAGCAAGGCCGGCACAGACAGGGACAGAGAAATACAGCGAATGCAGCCGGAAAGGATCGGAGCCAGAAGCCAGGCAGAGAGAGAAAAGGAGACTGAGGCTGGGGGAGCCCTCGGCTGACACTAGAGAAATGGCTTTCCAGTGCCTTCCCGGGCTGGATCCCGGCCCTCCTCCCCTTCTCTGAGCAACTGATCCTCACTGGGGAGCAGAGGAGCAGGGCCTGGTACCCGATCCTGCCACCTGATGGCTCCCCACCTTCTCCACGCTGGAGGCTCTGGCCTGGCTCGTGGTCCAAGCCCCATGTGAAGGGCTCCCCCATCATCACCCGCTGGCCTTTAAGAAGTGACCCTGGGCTGGGCTGGGGAGCACTGAAGAGCTAAGAACCTCCAGAATTTATCCAACTGGCTGCCAGGTAAGCTGTGTGATACTAGCCCAGGACCTTAACCTCTCTGGGCCTCTGGGGAAGTCAAAGGGCAGATTCAGTGTTGTCTGTGGGAGAGATTGAGAAGGTTTGTGTTACACCCTCCCAACCCACCTGCTCCTGACACCCTCCCAACCCCGGTCCCACTTGAGGCTGATCTTGTTTCACCATATCTATGACCACCACTCTGGAAGGCGGGAGAAGAAAGAGTTGGGGTGAAAGATCTGGCCATTTCTTCGGGGAGCACACGGCCCAGGGCCGATCTCATGTTCCGGCCACATTGGCCTCGCTTTGGCATCTGAGTTGGGAGTTAAGTTACCTGTTGTCAGAAAGAGTCTGGTTAACTGTTCTTTGCCCAGGAGGATCGCTGGTCCTTGCAAAGCCAGGGTCCTATTGGGAATCCTGGCAGGAGTAAGGAAGAACAACAAAAATAATAATAGTAACGATGGCCAGCATCTACTGAGCTCTCACCTGCTACCTTGCTCAGCATCGCACATCCTGGTCTAAGTCACAAGACCATATGACATGGGCACTCTGATTATCCCCTCTGATAGTTGGGGAAACTGAGGCTTGCAGCCAGTAAATGGTGGTGACTTTCAACTCCAGGTAACCTGATTTCAGAGCACTCTTATCCGTTTAAAGGACATGACAAGAGCGACACCCCTGTTGATGCCACACCTATCAAGGCAACACTTCTATGGGTCCAGCCCTGGGCTGGGGAACAGAAGACAGGATCCAGCAGCCTCACTTTTAAGTGCTCATCATCCAATGGGAGGTGGCTCAGACAATAAAGAGTCTGCCTGCAATGCAGGAGACCCAGGTTCGATCCTGGGGTCAGGAAGATCCCCTGGAGAATGGCTACCCACTCAGTATTCTTGCCTGGAGAATTCCATGGACAGAGGAGCCTGGTGGGCTGCAGTCCATGGGGTTGCAAAGAATCAGACATGACTGAGCAACTAACACCTTCACTTTTTCACCCAATGGGAGAGAAGACAGTTACCCAGTGGGCAGAGGACTTCCCCTTAATGAGTTCCTACTACATGCCAGGTTCTGTAGCACGCAGTTGCAGTATGGGCTCGGCCAGGGTTTGAATTTGTGATGTACAGCTTATCAACTGTGTGACTTTTGGCAAGTTGCTTAGCCTCTCTGTGCCTCAGTTTCTTCATCTGTGAAATATTTCCCTGAGTTGCTGCGAGAATGAAAGATACTGATTCTTAGAGGGGGTCTTGGAGCTGTGTCTGACATGTGCCAAGGGCTTAGGCCTGTTACACACCATGTTCTCCATCACCATCATCATCATTTTTTTCTTAAAAAAATTTTTTTAATTTATTTGGCCGCTTTGGGTCTCAGTTGTGGTGCATAGGCTCCAGGGTACACAGGCTCAGAAGTTGTGGTGTTCGGGCTAAGTTGTCCTATGGCACATGGAATCTCAGTTCCCTGACCAGGGATTGAACCCGCATCCCCTGCTTTGGAAGGTGGATTCTTAACCACTGGACCACCAGGGAAGCCCCCATCATCTTCCTTATCAGCACTTTTTGGAGACCATCCTGTTTAGTCATTCCCTAGCTTAGTGTGATTGGTTGCTATGATTATCCCCCTCTTACAGGTGAGCAAACTGAGACTCAGAAAGGTAAAATGACTTTCAGTAAATTAGTGAAAGGCTGAACAAAAATTTGATCCCACGACTATCGAAATATGGCCTGTGTTTTTATCCATCTTTATTGTGTGTCAGAGAAAAAACTCTGACTTCCTTTTTTTTCTTTTCCTTCCTCCCTCCCTCCCTTCATTTCTTTTCTTTTTCTCTCTGTCTCCCTCTCCCCCTCTCTCTGTCATTCTTTCCTTTACTCGGGGAATATTTATTGAGCATCTTCTACGTGCCAAATCCTATGCCGGGGCTGGAATTCTTGTGCTGACCCTGGAGACCAGAGAAATGTTTTCTGCTCTGTCCTTACTGGCTGGACCTGGGCCTCCTCCCACCTCCCTGGCTGCAGCTGTGAAGGGAAGAAAGCTTTGCTTGGCCACCAAAAGGTGGCCGGGAGGCAGGCCTGGGAGGCATCTGGTGGGGAGGTAGGCTCCCTGTGTGCACACTGCCCCTCTCTGCATCCCACTGGCTCTATTTACCTTTATGAGAAACTGCACTTGTCCAGCCCTGGGTTCATGAGGTAAGACCTCATCTGGTGGAGCCTGTGAAAGGATGTCTGGGAGGAAGGGAAGACCATGGCGGGGCACAGAAAGAGCTGACTCAAAGTGCAGGAAGCAGACACCTTTACCAAGGTCTGCTTGAGCCTGTGGGGGTCCCAGGCTTAGAGAGGAGCTTGGACAAGTCGTCTGAGCCCATGGTAGTCCCAGGGCCCAGAGAGAGAGGAGTTTGGACCAATCCTTATCCCTCCATGAGGTAGAGTGCGGAGTATGTAAGAGGAGTTGCCAAGTCCTCCAACATGAGCCATCTCAGCTCCAATCATTGGCCCTCTGCTCACACATTCCTTCCTTCTAGTACCTTCTCAGCCTGCTTCCAGGGCCCTGTGCGGGATTCCACAACCCCATTGATCGCTTGTCACTTGAATTGGAACTGCCTGGTTATTTGTCTGTCTCGTTCTCACATCTGGGCTTTAGCACTTCTGTTTTCCTCCTTGGAGCCCTCTGCAAGCTTCGCTCCCTCACCTTATCCAGCCTCTTTTCAAATGTCACCTCCTCAGAGGAGTCTTCCCTGACTACCCTATCTAATCTAGCCTTGCGGTGATTTTAAAATCATGACTGCAAATCCTCCAATTCTCTTCCTAGCAAGAGGTGGGGTCTCTGTCCCTTCTCCTTGATTCTAGGTGGACTTTTATCTGTTTTGATCCATTGTGTATGATGGAAGCAACATTAGAAAATTCTGAGGCTAGGTTGTAAAAGGCCCTGGAGCTTCTGCCTTTTTGCTAAAACACTTGTTTTGAGAGCTCTGGACCACCACGGAAAGTTCAACCACCCTGAGGCCACCATGCTGTGAGGAAGACCAAGCCACATGGAGAGGTCATGGTGGGGGAGGAGGGAGTGGTGATCTGGTTAGCCATCCTGGCTGAGCCCACTTTTTAGTTACCTTAGAGCCAACGCACCAGACACATTGTTTTAGCTTCTTACTGCTGCTATGTTTTCAAATTACTGCAAGTTTGGTGGCTTAAAATAACACAAATTTGTTCTCTTAACTCTTCTGGAATCAAGTCCCAAATGAGTCTCATCGGGCTAAAATCAAGATGCTGGCCAAGCTGCATTTCTTCTGGAGACTCTGGGGGAAATCCTTGCCTTTTCCAGTTCCTGGAAGCTACCTGCATTCCTCAGCTCATAGTCCCTTCCTCCAACTTCAAGGCTAACAGCATAGCATCTTCTAATCTCTCTGACTGTGTCCCTTGCTTCCACTGTCACATTTCTTTTTCTGATTTTCCATTGGCCCCATCTGAGTAACCAAGTATACTCTTCCCACTTCAAACTCCTGAAGTTAATCACATCTACAGAGCCTTTTTTACCACCTAAGATAGCATATTCACTGGTTCCAGGATGAGGACGTGGACATCTTTGTTCAGGAGCAGGGTACTGCAGTGCCTGCCACACACATGAATGGAGATGCTTCCGGGTGAGTCCAGTCCCTGCCTCTTTGAGCCCCCACAGCCATTTGAGTCTTCCCAGTCCAGACCCAAGACCTCAAGGAACTGAGACAAGCCCTCAGCTTGTCTGGTTGTTGTGTGAGTCAATCTGCTTGCAATTGTCTTTCACACACCAACTGATAACTTTAACAAGCCTCAAGGTTCTCATCGTATTCAAACCACTTAGCCTGCTTTGGTTTTTTTCATGATGCTTATAAAATTATACATTTATGGGTTTCCTTCTTTCTTTTCTGTCTTCCCCAACAAATATAAGGTCAGGAGAATTAATGCTTGTTGTTATGTAACCAACACCCAATCATGCCTTCTAGATATTTGTTCAACAAATCCAAGTCACCACCCCTCCATCAGACTGTAAGTTCTCCAGGGTTTAAAACCAGTCTGTCTTGATAATCACTGGTTTCCCAGAACCCCAGCTGGGTCCCAGCACAGGGAAGGGGTTCAGTACATCTTGAACAACTGACTTTCTTTTCTTAATCTACCCCATTCCTTCCTGAGAATCAGGAAGTCGAAGGGGGCTTGGAAGTCACCTCTGAGTTCAGTTTTCTGGGGCTCACAAACTCAGCTGCCTACAGGGGCCAGCTGGGAACCTATTAAACCAGACCAGTTGAACTGTCAGATAGTTGGGAGTGCTGAGGTCTGTGGCCAACTGGAAATTGCCCTACCACCCAAGGTATTTTTTTTTAAGGTGGATACATGGACAACCAATCGAAGCACATCTTGTCTTATTAGTCTCCTCTCCTTTCCTGGTCCCCTCATCCACTCCCTGCACCTCCTTGCCCTGTCCTCTGCCCCAGGAGGCTGGCCCCTGGGGGCTGCACGGTCTCACCTTGGCCCTCTTGTCCCCTAACGTCTGAGTGGGCTTGGTTTGTGGGGGGGACCCCCAATTGGAGGACAGGAGGAGAGAGGCTGGGGTATTTGCTCCCTCTCTGCCCCACTGCTGGAACTTTGCGATGGTGGCATTCCTGCCGTAGCTCCCGCTCGGCTCCGCTAACCCATTCCCTCCCCTCGTCCCTTCAGAATGGGATGGCAAGGGCTTCTCACTGTCCCGGGTGCTTCACCAGCCCTGGCTGAGCCCCACAACCTAGCTCAGTCCTCTGTGGATGACTTGTTTTGAATACTTCCACTGAGAAGTTCCATTCTAATTTTTTTTTTTTATCACGGTCACTAGTAGCAGCATCACTAGCTATCAGCTACTTGGTCTGTTTGCCGGGAGCATTGAATATTCTCTCAGTTGACCCCTGTAGCAGTGTGTGCTGCCTCCTGCCAGGATCCCGAGTATGACAACATCTGTAGACCTCATTTGGCCCTGGGTTCTGATCCAAGCCCCTAACTGGGCCAGAAGTTTCCCCTTCAGCCTCTGCCAAGGAGTCGTTGATTTCTGCTGTCCTCCCCCCACCCCCAGCCCCACCCTGGCCAGGCCTGGCTGTTCACCACCCTCCATTTTCACCCTCTGTACATTGTTTGAAAACTCAAGTTCCTTTTCAGCATGAGGTGAAACATCCCTCTGGAGCCTTCCCCAAAACCACTCAGACCACGTGGACTCATACTGGATGGCCCTTCAAGTGGCTGTCTCCCCCCACTCAGGTGACTCTGCTTCAGGTCGAAATCCCCTAGTACTTCTCCTGGGCCTCAGAGGACCTCCTGTCCCTCCTCTGCCCCAATGTCACATCTGTGCCCCACACAAACACACAACGTCACAATCTGTTGATTTTGTTCCTGGGTTTTGGAGGCCAAGAAGAGAGTGAAACATGTCCTTCCTTGGGCTGGATTGGGTCTTTTGGTAACAGTCACTGAGTCACATTTCCATTAATAGACAGATTTAATGAGCTTTGGAGACAATTTCCTTATACACTTGGCTTTCATTAGTGGTGGTCAACCAGTTCCCCGTAGCCTTTAAACAGGAAGGAAGTGAGCAGGGTACAATCTTTGAAGGAATGACATAGTCCAGGGTTCGATCCCTGGCTTAAGAAGATTCCCTGGAGAAGGAAATGGCAACCCACTCCAGTATTCTTGCCTGGGAAATCCCCTGGACAGAGGAGCCTGGTGGGCTGCAGTCCATGATGTCACAAAGAATCAGACATGACTCAGTCCTTACTTACTTAAGGACACAGCATAAACTGACTAGAACCAAATGGATCCAAGATGGCAGACAAGTTAACTTCCACTAGACCCTGAGCCTCAGTACATGCCCATCGTTAACAAATCAGCAAGCTAAGTGACACACCCACAGGCGCCATGACAGTTCCAAGGCTGACCTTCAAAGACCAAAAAGTGGGTGGTGGCCCAATTCCTGGAAATCTCCGCCCCTTCCCCCAAATAGTTGGAATAATCCTCCCACTCATTAGCCTAGGAAATTACCCAGCCCATAAAAGCTAACCACACCACACCGTGAGGCTGCTCTCGCCTCCTGAGATGGCCCACACTCTGTCTGTGGAGTGTGTTTCTCTCTAAATAAACCCACTTCTTACCTTCCACTTTGTCTCTCACTGAATCCTTTCTGCAATGAGACATCGAGAACCTGAGCTTCATTAAGTCCTGAAACCAGGTGTGTGATCACAGTTGGAAGACCGTGGGTTTTGGCTGTTTTCAAGTCCCGACACACGGGTTCAAGTCCCAATCTGAAGTGAATGTTTCATCCTGATCTTCTTCACATAGTCCCCCAATAACAAGGCAAGACTGTCTGGATCCCATCACTGTCCAAGTTGTTCTGCCATGGCCCAGTCAAAGTTAGGGGAGTGTAGCTCTGGACCCTGGTACCCTGTCTGGGTACCCCAAATTCTCTATCCCTCTTTGGGTCTATTTTTTTTTTTCTTTTGAAAAATGAGGCATTTAGATTGGGTGGTTTGGACAAAATCTGAAGTCTGACATCTTCTGTATCGGGGCCTTCTTTCCCACAGCCCTTGACCCCAGTCCCTTTACCAGTGTGATGACCCAACTAACACTGTCACCCTAGTAGGCTATGGGCTCCACCTGAGTAGAAACCTTTGTGCATTACCTGACGACAGTAGGTACTCGGTAAATGTGGGTTGCATGAATGACTGCCTGATTGAATTTTAAAATATCGTTTTCAGCTCAGCATGTGTACAGTCCAGCTCAGCTCCGCAGATCACCTGGGGACTCTGCGCTGGCCCCTAGCCCACAATGAGACACTGAAGAGCCTCCTTGAACAATTGTTGTTGTTTTTTTTAAGAGTATCCTTTTTTCCTGTGGCCCGCCTGGCTGCCAGGCCCCCTTAAATGCCCCAGGAATATTCCTCTGAGGCTACCCTGGTGGAACGGCCCAGAACTCTGTGAGGAGCTGCCTTAGGTTGCCTTTTTTTTTTTTTTCCTGCTACCTCCTAATATTAACCTGGCGCTGGGCCCCCGGCCCCCACGCAAGGATGGGAGGCCCTGGATGGAGCCAGAAAACAGATCCATCTGGAAATAGAAAAATAATCCCAACACTAGCGGTTTTGTCCGGCCTCCCCAGTGGGGTGTGGAGTAGGCCCATGAAAGGGGCTTTGAGGGCTGGTGGGTGAGGGCTGTGGATGGGAGCGCCTGTGCACATGGCATCAGCTGGGTACCCAGGCCCCCAGGGCAAGGGGACAGGCCTGCAGGGATCGGAAACTGTGTCACGGCTGACTCTGGGACCAGCCAGGACTCCACAGGGGTCTGTCCCAACCTTGAATCTGCCTGACCTAGAGTAAGTGACTCGGGTTTTCTAGGCTACGTCGCCCCTATGTTTCAAATGGGGATTATAAGACCTACGCCTAGGAACTGAGCCCGTGGCCACAGCAGCCCGCACGGCGCCTGGGGTAGAGAAAGGGCTGGATAAATGGCAGCTCCAGCAGTTACTGTAATTTCTGACTTCAGGAGGTGTGGTGTCAAAGCCTTGCACCCACTCACAGGGTGACCTTGGGCAAGCCCACTGGGCCTCTGTCTTCCCATCTGGGCAGTGGGCCGTGGCCCAGAGCCCTGCGGTCCTGGGAGCCAGAGAGTTCCTCAGCTTCTGCCCCAGGACAGAAGGAGGTGCCTCCCTCCCACAGGGAGCCCACCTGTGTGCACAGCGCCTGCGCGGAGGACTCAGAAGCGGCTGAAAGCTCCCCACGGCCCATCGCCAGCTTCCTAGGAGAGCCTGTGAGCATCCCTGGGCCTCTGCTGGTTGCTCTCATTCTTTCCATGATTCGGGAGAGGCTGGACATTGGCAGGGCGGTGCTGCCCGCAGAGACTCCAAGGGCCCGGGATGGGGGCAGACGGAGTGGCAGGCTGGCCCCCAGCAGCTCCTGCTGCCTGCTTACCTTGTAGGAGGCTGTGAGGGCAGCAGCCCTGGGTCTGGGTTTATTTTCACCATGCTTGGTACATTCTTAGGCAAGTTAGGTCTTTCCTTGCTGATGTGTCCCCTTCACTCTCTCATTCATTCATTCGGCCAACGTGTACTGAGTATTGCTTGTATTCCAGGCTCTGTTCTTGTCATCAGAAATATCAATGAATGACAAAGTATCTATCCTCCTTGGGGGCAGGAGATGGGAGGGGAGCAGTGATGGGGCAGCAAGCTGGGGTAAGACGAGGTGACACTTTTGGACAGGCTAAAAGTGCACTGTCCACAGGACAGCTGGGTGGGCCTCCAGGGAGTTGGGTAGATGATTGCAAAGCTCATGGAAGCCAATTGTGCTAGAAACAGCAGTGGAGAGAGGAAGGTGCTGCCCGGCCTCAGTCTCCCCATTTCCCCACAGCCCTCTGCGCTGGTGATGACAGTGGGGATGGTGGTGATGAGAGCAAGCATTTATCAAAGGCTTACTCAGTGCCAGGCAGGCCAGGCCCCATATCAAGTGATTTGCGAATCGCCTTTCATTATCAGAACAACCCTGAGGAATGAGTCTGATCATCCCTATTTTCAGAAAGAATTGAAGCTGAGAGGTGTGTGTCTTTGGTCAGGTGCCCTGGAAACAAAGCCTCAGAGAGACCAGATGTGTGGTTTAGGGATAAACCCTGGAAGGGAGTGAGGGCAGCCAGGGGAGCAGGGCAGGAAAGGAAGGTGAGGGTGTGGGCTCTCCTGCAAGCACAGCATGACGGGCCCTGGTGGACTTTTGTATCTGAGTCTCAGGCCCTGGCCCCCAAGGGCCAGCCTCTGGAGGAGTCCACCGCCTCGCGTTCTTTGGGCCTGGCACACTGCAGGCGGAGGGAGCAGCCCTGTAGTGGCACGACCTGAGCTCACTAGGCTGCAGCTCTGGGGGCTTCTGGGGGTCATCGGGGTCTTTGGGGGTCTGAGTAGGAGAGGCCCTCTTGGCTAGAGGCTCAGCCTGTGTCTTCCAGTTCCTCTCCTGCCTGTCCTTGGTGTGTGTGATGGTGTGTGTGCGTGTGTGTGACTGTGTGTATATGTATGTGTGATTGTGTGTGGCTGTATGTGACTACATGTGTGTGACTGTGTATGTGAGTGTATGGCTGTGCGTGACTGTATGTGTGTGTGACTCTGTGTATGCTTCTGTGTGTGTGCCTGTGTGTGTTCTCCTTTCTCTCCTTGGCCCACGACCCTCCATATCTCTCCTTCACTCTCTCGGCCTGTAACTCAGCATCTCTGACCCGTCTCTTGCTCTTCTCCTGTGACGTTTCTCTTCTCTCTTGCAGACCTATCTTTCTCCCCGTGCCATCTGTCTTGCTCCTCACTCTCTTTTTCCACCATCCTCTCTCTTCTGTAGATGACTGTCTTCTCTCTCTCCATTTCTCTTTCTGTTTTCGCTTTCCTATCTGTCCATCTCGGAATTCTCTCTCTTTGTCTCCTGCTTCTGTGTCTCTGCCTCTTTCTTGTTTCTCTCCCGTTTCTGTCCACAGCTGGGTCTGATCCTGGGGACTGGGGGCTAGAATAACGGCAGGGTATTGCAATAAGGCCGAAAGGGTGACAGGCAGGACCACAGGGGTCTTGCTGCCTGGGAGAGATGAAGATGCCTTGAGGTGGTCTCCTTGCCAGGCAGCCCTCATTCTCCTCCTGAAGGCCAGAGCGTGTGTGCATGTGTGTGCGTGTGGATGTTCTGGGGGCTGCAGTTTTGGAAGAGCTGAGAGCTGGGGCTGCTTGATGTTAAGTGTCGTGTGAGCTCGGAGAGGAGACGAGGGTCCCAGAGGGGAAGGAAAGAGACAAGGAGAAGGAGAAAGTTGGCGTTGGTGGGACCTCAGGTTGGTGGGAAACAGATAAAGCCTTAAAGCGTGTTCCATGGAGTCCTTGGGAAGGATGGACACGACACATTGGAATCCTATCTTCCTGTATTCAGACCGTGCCACACACACACACACACACACACACACACACTGTGTGTGTCAGGTGTGGTGGGAGAGTGCCAGACTGGCCTCTGCAGCTGAGAAGAAAGGAGCCAGGAGATGCAGCCACTTCTTTTTCCACCTTTATTGAGATATAATTGACATGTGACATTGTATAGTTTAAGCTATAGAATATAATGATTTAATATATGTATATCTTGCAAACTGATGGTAAATTTAGTTAATGGATCCATCACTTCACATAATTACAATTGTTCTGTGTGTGTAAGATGGGAACTTTGAAGATCTACTCTCTTTGCAACTTTCAAATAATTCAGTATAGATCTGACTAGAGTCTCTCTGCTGTTCATCACATCTCCAAGTATTCATCGATGACTGGATGTCTGGGCTTTCTGACCACCTTCATCCATTTCCCCCCTCCCCACCCCTGCCTCTGGCAACCACCAATCTGTTTTTTATTTCTGTAAATTGGGTTTTTAAGATTCCACATAAAAGTGAGATCATACAGTATTTATCTTTCTCTGTCTAACATATTTCACTTACCAGAATGCCCTCGAGGTTCACCCATGTTGCTGCAAAAGGATTTCCTTCTTTTTTTTACTGTTGAATAATATTCCATGGTACATGTAGAGATGTCACCACTTCTGATTGGTTTGTGTCTGACCCCACCCCCAGCCATCCTTCAGCTGCAATTCCAGGCCAGAGTCCACTCCAACAGTGGCCAAAGGCTCTGTTCAAGATGGTGGGAAGGGTTCAATGGAGGCCAAAGACAGGGATGATGGTCCACCCCCAGTTGGAGATTGTGATCATCATCACCAGGAAATCAGGACCCGGCCCAGTGCTTGTATTTTCAGTCGGAGAATCAGGACCTGGAGGAGGGGGGATGGGGGGCTTTGAGGGTTTGGTGGACAGACTTGTTCAAGGTCTCAAAATGAGTTGTGGTCGTCCAGGGCCAGAAGTCAGGGCTCCAGGACTTCAAGCCTGGTGCGTTTTGCACAGCTGCCAGATGCCTCCTCATAAGATATGGCTGCTCTCTTTCCCTAGCAGCTCCCAAGACCATTCCTAGGGTTACAGGCAGGGCCAGGGGAACATGAGCCAATCAGGCCTCCCCCAAATATCATACTCCCTTCAAAGCCCCTCCCTATCAACATTGCCACGCCCGGCTTTAATTCCCCAGAACTTACCTCCTTGCTGACCCCACAAACCGTACCCAAGCTGTGCCCAGTTCCTCCGGTGTTCTACTCTTGTCTTTGTCAGCAAAGAACCAGTCAGCCGCTCTAGTGAATCTCCAAGGTCACGTGCATATAAATGTGTGTGGGACGATGAGCCTGTGAGGTGCTACTTGGTGCTACCATCTGCGTACTTCTTCCTTCATCCCCAGTTCAGGCAGCTGGTCAGCCCTTGAGATGTTCTGGAGGCTGGAGTTTTGGAAGAGCTGAGAGCTACGGTTGCTTGATGTTAAGTCCCGTGTGAGTTCAGAGAGGAGATGAGGGTCCCAGAGGGGAAGGGAAGAGACAAGGAAGAGGAGAAAGTTCGCGTTGGTGGGACCTCGGGTTTGGGAAACAGATAAAGCCTCAGAGCAGGTGTTCCGTGAAGTCCTCGGGAAGGCTGGACATGACACATTGGAATCCTACCTTCCTGGGAACAGAGCATGCCACCAGGTCACTGGACGTAAAGGGACCTCTGACACAGACAGTGGGAACCTCAGTGACCACAGATGGAAGCAGACGGACAAAGAAATCTCCCCACATTATTCTACCTAAGACCCCAGGATCTTTGCACAATCAGAACCAGGATGGGGGATGTAAAGGAGCCTCGTGCATATGTGCTTGCCAAGTTATTTCTATCGTGTCTGACTCTATTCAATGCTACAGCCTAGAGCCCGCCAGGCTCCTCTCTCCATGGGATTCTCCAAGCAGGAATATTGGAGTGGGTTGCCATGCCCTCCTCCAGGGGATATTCCCAACCCAGGGATCGAACCCACGTCTCTTATGTCTCCTACATGGGCAGGTGGGTTCTTTACCACTAGCGCCACCTAGGGAGCCCATAAAGGAGCCTCAGTAATGACCAACACTGAATTTCCTGCCGGCATGGTGATACACAGACTCAACGCTGGAATTTAGTTTATCCAGAGAAGATAAAGAAAAGCCATATTTCTTGTGCCCTGTGTTGTGGACTGAGATTCAGCCTTCATGCATGTTGAATAAATGAATAAGACAATGAAGGAAGAATGAAGGATCCCTCTCTCCCATGCAGCTAACACGGTCTATCCAGAAACCTTCATCTAAAGGACATTTCCTACAGATAGGGTTTCCAACGAAGGTAGGCCATGGAAGGACATATTTTGAGGCTGAAGGAATCTCTGAACCACCCAGATATGGATGAAACAAGCTACAGCTGGGTCCAGGGATTAACCCACCTTCTCTGTTTTCCCCAGTTCTGAGTCCCTGGGGGACACACTGCCTGAGGAAACCTAGTTACTGCCTCTCTTCTCTCTGTCCTGTAGGAATAGATGCTGATTGGGGAGACCAGGGCATTGGCTGCCTCAACAGCATCCTTGCCCACACCTGGTGACATGGGCTGGGTGGGGCTGAGTGGGATTAAGTAGGGGCCAAGGGAGGAGATGGCTAGGAAAAGGTCAGAAGGCAAGTTAAGCTCTGGGAGCCTCCAGGCCAGGAATGTTGCCCATCACAGTGGTCAGGCACCTTTGAGCAATATCCCTGCTGGGAATGAATGCTCCCTTGTGTGAGGTCCTTGTCTACCCTGAAGCAGGTCACAGGGTTGAAGGATCACAGAAATCTTAGCCTCAGAAGCATGGAATCATAGAAGCCAAAAGGCAGCGCCAGGTAGGATTCCAGGATTTTAGAGCCTCAGAGCTCCGGCGCCAAAAACGCATGAGAAGTCGAACACTTTGAGCATGAAATGTTATAGCTCAGGTGATCTAGGAACCGCAGAACCTTCCACTTGGATGACCCTTGGGGGTGCTCATGTCTGATACACTCTCCAGTGCAGTGTTCCCTTCTAGAAAGTTTCAGAAGGTAGCTGTCTTCTTCAGATAGGCAAGGAGGTGACAGCAAGGCAGGACAGGACATAGGAGGTTTCCATGTGGGGTCGTTTTAGGCGTTCTGGGTTGGAATTCCTCACCTAGAATATCTCATCAGTGACTGTCATAGAGTCTGAAATGGCATCATTAGCTGTTCTGTCTCTGGATCTGAGAAGTCCGTTGACTTCCAAGGGTCTGTTTTACAGTAAACCATGTCTTGGGTCAGAACCGCTTCTCAGGACCTCCTCTACACAGGTTCTGATGAGCAAGGCAACTCAAGATCCAGATGAGTCTCTCTCTCTCTGCTCCTGCCCTGGGACCCTCCCTCCAACCCAGCACCATCTCTGGGTCCTGCTTTCCTTTGCATTGACCACCCAGCTCCCGGCAGGAAACCAGCTGGCTGGGAGAGGCAATTCCAGAAGCCCTGAGGCTGGCCACGGTGTACAGTGTGGTCCCGCCTCTAATCCCACCACCTCCTGGGGGCAGGCGACAGGGGCAGCAGCCTGTAATTTGGGGGTGGGAGATGGGACGCCCAGGTCAGCTTCGACCATGGGGTCCCCAGAGGAAGGGAGTGGCCCAGGGGTTTGGAGAATCAAAGCCTTCCTCACAACTCCCTTGGTGACCGTGAAGATAAAAATATTTATGGACAATTTTCCTCTCTCTGGGGATGGCCAGGCACAGAACAGGGCTGTTTTTTCCCTTGGTTGTGGCTGACCTCTCAGGATGGAGGGAGCTGAGACAAACACAGGTTGTTTATGGGGTCTGCAGCAGCCCCAGAGAGACACGCCGCACACAGTTTCCCCTTTTCAAGGGGGATGTGAGTGTCTGGAAAGTTGCCCAGAGGAACAAGGGTGGGTTTCTGTCTTCTATTAGCTTAGTTCTTGGTGGGGCTAAAGGGATTTTTTTTTTCCCTGAGAGATGGGGCGAGTGTGTTATGGTGAATAACATGTTTCCTATAATTTGCCCTTTGAAAACACAAGGAAATTTGCGTATGTGGCTGAAACAGCCTGGGCAGAGAGCCTCTGGTCCTTCGTTTCCCCACTCTGTCAGGCTGCTCAAACTCAATAAACACTTGTTGACTGAATGAATGGGTCATAGAAATGGCAAGCCAAGGCTGGAAGGAAGGCCCCTTGGAGATTCCTCTGGGCCAAACTGCTCAGGTTTCAGGCAGGGAAACTGAGGCCCAAAGAGGGGGAAGGGATGGAGGCTGCATACAATGGTAGATTTCACAGCTTATGATGACAATGATAATAATGATAATGATAATAATAAACTGTTTCTGAGTAATGGATATTTTACAATTTACCAAACGCTTTCCCATTGGCCAGATTCCCAGCAAAATCGTGGCAGAGGAAAGAAAAAGATTAGAATTCCCTTTATCGTGGACCAGAGAAAAGAAGCTTGAAGATATGGAGCAATTTGCCCACTCAACCAGAAAGGGGTGAGGTAGAGTGCAACAAAAATTTGGGGCTGTTTTTCCATTCGGGTGTGAAATCCACCCTCAACTCAGCCTGGTGTTAAATCCCAGTTCTGCCATATACGGGCTGTTGAAACAGTTCCCTGCACCCACCCAAGCCTCAGTTTCCACATCTGTAAGTTAGGGCTTGCACTCTCTGCATTTACTGTACTGACTTCCTGTATTAGTGCGAGAATGGCACCAGAGAATGGATATGAACCTGCCTTGGAAACTGTCAAGCGAAAAGGAGGTCCCATTGCTAGAATTGTGATGTATCAGTGGATCCTTCCATCCATCCAAGGGAGACAGCATTCTGATTCCAGCTCTTGAGATAAAAATAGCTTTAAAGGGAGGGGGAAAGTTCCCCAGGATATCTGGGCAGGATAAAAATAACCCTTAAGAACAGCTGGCTCCTTTTCTTCACTTTGGTATTCACCCGCAGTCTTCTGATCTCTTATTTGGTTTCCCAAGTCGACCTACCATCCCAGGCAAACAATCGTCCTTGTTCTGGGGCCAGGCAGTGGCAAATATATTCCAGGCTCTGGGAGTAGAGGCTTTGGAAGTGAAAAATATGGGTCCCATCCCAGTTCTGTTTGCAACTCTCTGTGTGGTTCCAAGCAAGTCATTCTCAGAGTCCCCATTCTTCCTCCATACAGTTCTGTCCAATAGAATTTGCTCCAAGAGTGGAAATATTCTATGCCTGTACTGTCCAATACAGTAGCCACAGACTGCATATGGCTTTTGAACACTTGTGTTTCTTCATTTAGGTCTATTAGTATTTGTTATATATATTTGGTGGTTGTTGTTTAGATGCTAAATCATGTCTAATTCTTTTTGCAACTCTATGGACTGTAGCTCCTCTGTTCATGGGATTTCCCAGGCAAGAATAATGGAGTAGGTTGCTAATGCCTTCTCCAGGGAATCTTTCTGACCCAGGAATCAAAACTGCATCTCCTGCATTGGCAGGAGAATTCTTTACCACTGAGCCACCTGGGAAGCCCCTTTATATGTTTAGGTGAACTTATATTGCGTTCGTATGTGTAGAGCGAGTATAATATTCTCTTCTTGTATTGATCCCTTTATCATTATATATTGTCCTTCTTTGTTGTTCAGTCTCTAAGTCGTGTCCAACTTTGTTTAAAGTCTCTTTTGTCTGATATGAGTATTGCTACCCCCACTTTCTTGTCCTTTCCATTTGCACCATATGTCTTTTTCCATCCCCTCACTTTCAATCTATGTGTGTCTTTTGCCCTAAAGTGAATCTCTCGTAGGCAGCATTTGTAGATTCTTTTTTTTTTTTAATTTAATCTGCCACTTTCTGTTTTTTGATTGGAGCATTTGGCTGTTGAGCCCTTGAAATGTGGCTAGTGTGATGAAGAAACTTCAATTTTATTTTTTAATTTTAAGGAATTTACACTTAAATAGCCACATGTGGCTAGCCCTTTAAATGGAGATGGGAAGAGCACCTGCCCCCTAGTCCTGAGGTGAGAAGGGCTGAATGCATGTATGAGGCGCCTGGCATGGGGAGGGGCTCACTACTCGTTCACTGCCCCCTTCTCCCCTGCTCCCTTTAAATATGGATTTACAAGTGTCTTTGAGCTGAGGAATCTTGCTTTGGGGACATACAACTCCTCTTTGCAGACTGATGGAGAGGCGAATGGAATGGTGGGGGAATAGGGGCTTCTGGGATGGGTGGGCTGGGAGAGCAGGAAGCATGTCCAAAGCAGAGGACAAGGCCAGAACAGAAGAAGACAAAAACGGTTGCATCTGCCCATTTCTACCTCCATTTTTGACTTTCATGGGCACAGTACTTAAAATGAGTCTATCTTAGAAATTCCTTTTCTTGCTTAGATGTGGTTCCCACCATGGTTCCTAGGTTTGAATTTCAGTTCAATTGGTTATCAGCTGTGTGACCTTGGGCAAGTTACCAACCTCTCTGTTTCCCAGCTGTAAAATGGGTAGAATAATTCCTACCTCAGAGACTTTTGTGAGCAATCAATGAGCTAATGTATGCAAAGCTCTTTGCATTGGGCCCAGCACATAAAAAGTGCTTAAGAAACAGAAGCCATGGCCAATCTTATAGAAAGAAAACCCTTTAACTCCCACCCCAACTGGAGTCCAGTGAGATCCCTGAGAAGCCAATGGTGGGGCATTTCCAGAAGACCTCTCCACCCTTATGGCAGAAAGTGAAGAAGAACTAAAGAGCCTCTTGATGAAAGTGAAAGAGGAGAGTGAAAAAGTTGGCTTAAAACTCAACGTTCAGAAAACTAAGATCATGGCATCTGGTCCCATCACTTCATGGGAAATAGGTGGGGAAACAGTGGAAACAGTGTCAGACTTCATTTTTTGGGGCTCCAAAATCACTGCTGATGGTGATTGCAGCCATGAAATTAAAAGATACTTACTCCTTGGAAGGAAGGTTATGACCAACCTAGGTAGAATCTTTAAAAGCAGAGACATTACTTTGCCAACAAAGGTCTGTCTAGTCAAGGCTATGGTTTTTCCAGTGGCCATGTATGGATGTGAGAGTTGGATGGTAAAGAAAGCTGAGAGCCGCAGAATTGATGCTTTTGAACTGTGGTGCTGGAGAAGACTCTTGAGAGTCCCTTGGACTGCAAGAAGATCCAACCAGTCCATCCTAAAGGAGATCAGTCCTGGGTGTTCATTGGAAGGACTGATGTTGAAGCTGAAACTCCAATACTTTGGCCACCTGATGTGAAGAGTTGACTCATTGGAAAAGACCCTAATGCTGGGAAAGATTAGGGGCAGGAGGAGAAGGGGATGACAGAGGATGAGATGGTTGGATGGCATCACCGACTCGATGGACATGGGTTTGGGTAAACTCCAGGAGTTGGTGATGGACAGGGAGGCCTGACGTGCTGCGATTCATGGGGTCTCAAAGAGTCAGACACGACTGAGTGACTGAACTGAACTGAACAAGGTGAGTAAGGGACCAGATGCAAGAACAAGTCCTGGTACCCTCAGATGGCAGATCATCCATCAAACTGAGCTGGAAGCCATCCTGAAGCATTTCTGTTGACCCTGCCAAATGGCAGTTTTGGGGACCCATCCAGAGGCAAGAACTTGGCTTCTCCTTGAGGTAGGTGATATAAACGGATAGAAAGTCTTTCCTGGGATCCAAGGGATAGCTGTCTTTCTGTGATTTCCTGCCCTTGGTTTTAGGACAGTCTCCACTTTTCAAATCCAACTTCCTTCTGTCGCTGCCCCAGGTGGGAGGCATCTGCTGATGGGTCCTGGTGAAAAAAACCCAGCTCACAGGCTGGCTTACTCAGGTCAAGGACAGGGTTAATCCTTGTTGAGTTGGAGAAGCCGAAACTCAAAAGCTCCAAACCTGCTCCCAGTTAAGAACAGAGGATGTTTTTCATCAGCAAGTCTTATTTTGTGGGCAAAGGAACTGAGGGGTTGTTTCATCCATCTGTCCATCTACTCCTTTGCTGGAAAACAGTTATTGAGCTCCTACTGTGTGCCAAGGAACACAGAAATAAATTTTTGTCCCCTGGTTTATAACCTGGTAGGGAGACAGCTATACAATGGTGATTATAACGGTGTGATGTAGGCTATTATGTTAGGGCTGAGAATAGGATGAGGAAAGCAAGGCACTTATCTGAGGACCAAAATTTAATACAGTGCCAAAAGAATTCAATAAAAAACTCAAAAATACTGTAATATTTTTTAAAAAATCAAAATGAATGCAAAAAATTATGAACAAAAGATAAAGCTTTTAAATGAAGACAGAATCAAAATTACTGATTATTTCTTTTGCCTCAAGCTGCAATATGGCTTGGCTTAGCACTGTATTATGGAGGATTTAGGGGACGAATAAAGCACGCAGGTGATCCAGCTGGTGATGTGCTGGGGTGAATTCATATTGCTCTGCACATCTCTTCCCAACTTTGCACTCAGAAACTGGCAGATACTAAAATTCAGGGCTTTCCCTTCCCACTCTAGAGAGCAGGTTGTTAAGCATTTGCCAGTACACTGCTATATCCAGCCTGCACTGGGATGGGGGAGGGCCTTTAAGAAAATTTTCCTGGAAAAGGAGATACCTTCCAAATTTCACAGGAGAAGGATCTAGAAAGGGAAAGAAAGAACATCTCTCTAAAGAAGAAAGTCCATGTGCAAAGCACCAGAGAACTGGCGGGGTGGTGGTGGGGAGAGTATATTTTCTGGCAGGTGCCAATTTTATTTTTATTCATTTATTTATTTGGCGGCAGTGTGAGGCATGTGAGATCCTAGTTGCCAGAGAAGGGATCAAACCTGCATCCCTGCAGTGGAAGCACGGAGCCTCAACCACAGAATACCCAGGACACTCTCAAAAGTGTATTGCTTCTAGAAAACTGCAAATAGTCGCATGTCGTTGGCATGGGTGATGCTGCAGAAGAAGGAAGTTTCAAGGAGGCAGAGAGAGTTATAGCACCAAGTGATGCCCCAAGTGAGCAAGATCCAGGACTGTGCTGGAGAAGAAGATGGAAGATATAGGGGAAGAGGAGGATGCTCTCTGCTTCTGCAGCATCCAGATTACCAGCCCAAGCGGGAGACCTCAGTGCTGAGCTAATAAGTGTTTCACAACAGGATCTCTGGGGGGAAAAGCCCTGGTATATTGCACTGACCAGTTTCAGAGGTGGAAATACTTCCACCCTGACCCATTTCAAGTTGCCTTTGTGATGTCACTGAATGCTGAGTTAAGCAGAGATGCTCATCATTACAGAGGACATCCACCTTCCAGCTACAGCAGATGTAAATAACCTCGAGAACATAGATAAGAATAAAATGGACTAAGATAACTAGAAAGAGATGAGTTTTGAGCATTTATTACTTTGTTTTTAATATAATTTACTTTCAAATTTTTAAGTTTATGCAATTTACTTCTTAATAAGAGCTCACAATAACAGCAGCTCACAAACTTCCTGTAAGTTAAACCATCTCTTCTCAAGAGCCAGTCAGAGTAGGCATGAGCCAGCTCCAGCACGCCACCGGAAGAAGAGATTTTGGTCCTTACTCACTGCAGGTTTGTGGGGTAGGGAGTCAGTGCTTCCTGACTCCCTGGGCTTCATTCTCCCCACTTGAGAGACTGGACCAGCTTGATCATGACGTGCTCTTTGCCCTGACTTTCTGTGTACAGGGACATGGATGCATGCCTCTGGGTGGTTTTCTGGGATGAAGCAGCAGTCTCTGGTCACCAGAGAGTCAAAACCAATCAAGATTCTTAGGAGGAGAGGAGAAAGAACAGCCTGGGGCCCGTTTTGGCCCCAGTGCCTTATGTCTTCATCACTTCAAGAATTACTGTTTTATTCTGAAGCATTGGCACCTAAACAGTCTGAGTATATTGCAAAAATAATAATAGTAATAAATACAACTTATAAATGCTATATTTTTACCATGTGCCAGACACCATTCTAAGTGCTCTGTATATGTTAACTCATTGAGTCCTCATTATAGGCACAAGGTTGGTAATATTATTATACGAATTTAAAAGATGAGGATGTTCAATAAAAATAAATAAATAGGTAAATAAATAAGGAGTTTGGGATTAACAGATACACACTACTATATATAAAACAACAAGGTTGTACTCTACAGCACAGGGAAATATGTTCAGTATCTTATAATAACCTATAAAGAAAAAGAATCTGAAAAAGAAAATATATATATATACACACACACACACACGCAGATGCATATATTCTTTTTTTTGCCAAGAAGCCAACATTTTATTTGGGGCTGAAGCACTTTGCTATACACGGGATACTAACACAACATTGTAAATCAACTATGCTTCAATAAAAGATGAGGCAAATATTGCTATTAATATCCCAATTCAAAAGATGGAGAAATGTACAAAAGAGGTTACCAGGAGGTTAAATGGCATGTCTGAGACCACACAGCCAGAGATTTGAACTGAGATATGCCGTTAACCATTACTGACATGTCCATCAAGGGCAGTGAGGGAAAAGGAGCATGCTTTGCAACTCAACACAACTGACAAAGACCCCGTTAGCTTGGGAGCAACATCCAGCCAAGACCAACGGAATATGACCAGATCACTCACCTCACAGTGACTGATGAAGCTGGAAGAAAGGAAGGGTCATCGTGGTGGCACGTGTTAATCACTCCAAGTTCACAGATGAGGAAACAGGCTCAGAGGGGTAAAGAGAGCTCCTGAGGTCCCACAGCGCAGGCAGAGTGGAGCTGTGATATAAGCCCAAGGGTGTCAACTTGGCCACACCCTACAGCCAGCCTCAGGCGCTGGGCAGGCATGGGGTTCATATAAAATTACAGCCATTCCCAGATGTCGAGATAGGTGAGATCCCAAATAAGAATCTGGTTGGAAAACTGCAGTTAATATGGGGGAAATACCCCCTCAATGAATAAATCGCCCAGCCCCAAGGGAGATGAATGGTAATCACCCATCCCTGATTTTCAGCAGGTCCTTTTTCACTCTCGCAAATACCTGTGCACAGGTGTTTGTACATCGGTCCCTGCACTAATACAGCAGTTGGACAGGGCTCAGTTCAGTTCTGTTCAGTCGCTCAGTCGTGTCCGACTCTTCGTGACCCCATGGACTGCAGCACACCAGGCTTCCCTGTCCATCACCAACTCCAGGAGTTTACTCAAACCCATGTCCATTGAGTCGGTGATGCCATCCAACCATCTCAACCTCTGTCATCCCCTTCTCCTCCTGCCATCAATCTTTCCAAGCATCAGGGTCTTTTCAAATGAGTCAGTTCTTCTCATCAGGTGGCCAAAGTATTGGGTTCAAGGGCTGATAAAGGCTCAGAGGGGTCAAAGTGACACTGTTTACATGCCTATAGTTCTTTGCAGGAAAAAGTGCAATCGAGCAACTACGCGTAGGTGAGAATATTCTTCACAACCGAAGACTCTCTCACAACAACGGCTCTGGTGAGGCCAGGCTTGAGCCCCAACTGTCCTCCCTCTGAAGGGCCAGGCCAGGGTGCAGTTCTTGTCTTGGATCAGTGACAACTAAGTTGTGCATGGAACACCCCCAATCCAGAGGACCCCAAGATGGAGTCTCAATTAGGGCTTCTTATCCCTAGCTTATCATGCAGGCATGTTTTTGCCCACAAACCAGCCCCAATGGCAGAGGCTTTGAGAGTCTCACCAAGACCAGGTACAAAGCATTAGTCTCACTGTTATCAATCAACAACACTGAACTGTGAAATGCCTCTGACTCATGGGGACAAAGCAATGCTATTAATCAGTCTGGTCATCAGTATGACCATTGGTCAGTGTCCTACAATCACAGGTCGTTAAACAAAGATGAGAGATACATACTTAACAAACCATTCAGATAAGCTGAAAGGATGGGCCATGCTTAAAAAGGGTTCCACTCAGGAGAACAAAACTTTACTACCCCAGAGGAGGCACATGAGAAAAACTTAGGAGTTATCAGTGGTCATCAGTTTAGTGTGAATGTTGTGGTATGGTTATAAAAAAGCTAATAAGCATTTGGGTCATAGTAACAGAAGCACAGAATATTTATCAGGGGAGGTGATAGTCCTGCTCAACCCTGTGCTAGGCAGATGCCAGCCAGACCTTTGAGCTTTGCTGTGGTCACTCGGCAAGAGTAGGAGGAGATGATGTTAGAAGATATGACAAGGCTGCCAGATAAGTAGTGGTTAGAGGAAATGAGAATGCTGGGCCTGAGACAAGGATGCCTTGGGCGGGGGGTTGTTACTTTCAGAGTGATTTCAGTGGTCGAGTCAGGCTTTAGCTGATTTTGGGGCTGTGTTCTCAATAGTCATTGTAAAGGGACTCTGGCCTGATCATACTTGGAGATGCATCTGAAGAGCTCTTTGCTGATTCTTAGGTGGAAAGGCAGAGTGGGGTGTATGTGTGTGTGTACGTGTGTGTGTGTGTGTGTGTGTGCCTCCTCCGTCTTGACTTTATGACAAGGAGAAGCATCCAAAGTCACTTGCATTGGCCAACTTTTCCTGGAACTACCCACAAGCAGGAATGTATCACATCCCATGGTCTGGGCAAGGGGTGATGATGCGGCCAAGATCCTGGAGTACGGATTTCAGCTGGTGGAGGAGGGGTGACAAATCCCTAATACAGCTGTCTTTTCAGTGTCTTTGACAGCAGGTCTGCCACTCAGGAGTTTGCTAAAGAAATTGTGGAACCGTGGACTGGATGCATTTTCAACTCTTTGAAACTCATCTGGGGTGTCCCTTCCCCAGCAGGCTCTGACTGATCACTCCTTGGGCTAGGAAGATACCACCCCCAAACTTCACCACACACACAGATCCTGGTGTTATTATAGTGAGCCCTTGGGACCACAGTTCTAGTCCTATTTCTGTACCTCACTGCTGGTGAACTTGGGCAAGACTCTGCCCTTATGGGATTTGGTTCTTCATCTCTAAACCAGAGATGCAGCCATCTGTGCTGTTTTATGGGGGTTGTTATGTGGAAACTTGAGATACTGGCAATGAAGTTGTTCTGGGCTATCTGGGAGAAGGACTATTATTGTCGTTGCTGTCATTGCAATCCCCTGATCTGTGTGGTATGGACCAAAGCTCCTATTTCCCTGCTACATCAGCTAGAACACTTTCAGCTGGCAGCAAGAGAAAACCCTACTTAAAGCAGTTTTGAAATGAGGGCTCTCTTGTTTCGAGAAAGGGCAGTCCAGTTGTGTGTACCTGATTCATCATCTCAGTAATGTCCTGAAGGACTTGGTTTCTTTCTGCCTTTCCTCTCTGCCATCCTCAGTCTGCGGGCCACGGACCTAGGACTTATCACCTCATCGTGGCAAGATGGCTGCAACCTCTCCAAGTAACTTATCCTCACTCAACAATGTTCAAAGTGAAGAAAGGGGTATATCACTGGTCCATGTCTATTTATGAAAGTGAGGGAAACGTTCTCAGAATTCCTCTCACATCTCAGCGGCTGGTTTGTGGCTTACGTCTACACACAGGCCACTCACTGGCCAAGAGAAGGAGACCACCGTGGTGGTCTTAGTCTAAGCAGAAGTCAACCCTTATGGCTTGGGAGGGACACAGTCTCCACTGAAGAATGAGGCTTCTTAGAAGAGGGCAGGGTGAAGATGGAATTCTGTTAGCAGAGACGAACCAACAGGGTCTGCCCCATCTTGAGAACTGCCTAGGATAACGGGCAACCAGCCCCCAGCTCTGCCTCTGCTCCCTCCCTTATTCCCTCCTTCCCTCAACTTTCTCTCCCTCCCTTCCTTCCTTGTTCACCCAAGGTCCAACTGAGGGCTACCACTGAGTGGGTCCTGAGAAGTCTGTGAAGACAAGGCATATCCATGTCTTCAGGAGGTCCAGTTGAGTAGGTGCATGAGATAAATATACACCCTGATGTGAAATAGTGGGATGGGGGCAGGGTGGAGTACAACTGTGGAAATCCAAGGACGGATCCAGTGAAGGACACCCAGCAGAAGTGATGACGGGGGTGAAGGCCTAAAAAGTCTCGGAGCTCATCCACTGCTTGGTCTTCACTCTTGGTGGCAGGTGTGGCCCAGAACTCATGACTCCCTGTGCTGAACAGCCAATGGTTCCAGACAGATCATCAGAGAGAGTCCGGAGAACTTAACCTGCCACAACTGCCACATCTGGAAAATGGGTCTAATTCTTCCACTGCTGGCTGAAGAGACTGAAGGATGAGGAGACAGGTTTGACTTTTAGACATCAACATGAGAGGCCTGGCTTCTCACCCTAGCCCCACCATTGACTCCGTGTGACCTTGAGCATCATACACTCTGTCTCTGAGCCTCAGTTTCTCCACCTATAATATGAGGAAATTGGGTTCAGCGGCACTAAGAGCTTTTTCAGGGCTGAATTTCTTTTGGGGACGGTCCCCACTCTTGGGTCAATATCAACCCCCTGCAAAACAATCTTTGGATGGCTCCCAACTCTCTGCCGCTTGGCCCAGCCCTGAGGAAATAAAACCAGACTGGGGAGTGGGGAAAAGGCCCTGGGGAGATGGTCTGGGATGCCCAGACAATGGGATCACGTGCCCAGAGGATACACTCTCTCCTGGAGAGTGGCCCAGGAACTTCTCTGGCTTCAGAGCTCATTCCTCTTGGTGGAATGATTCTTTCTGGGGTCTTGGCAGCCAACGGGCCAGAGTGACGTGGTCACCCAGGCAGGCAGAACCCAAGCCCTGGGAGACAGGCGGGCAGTGATGAGAGCCAGTGCTAACTCCAGCCTCTTCCCCTGGGAAGCAGAACTAGACTGGCATTGTCTGGAGAGGGCAGAGGGAAGGGACCCTCTTGGAGGTTGCCTTATTCTCCAGCTTGGCGTTCAAGTTCAGTTTATTTTACTGAAATGCTTTGTCCTGGATGCTGAGAATACAGCCGGGAGTAGGACAGAGGATGACTGGTGTACCCGCAGACCCTGAAATTGGGCCCTACATGGGAAGATATGCTATAGGAGAGGGAGCGGGTGGGGAGGAGCTGCCCTGGCCTAATCTGGTAGACTTTACTCTCATGCATGCATGTCTGCCTTCCTTCCTTCCCTCTCTCCTTCCCTCCCTCCCTCCCTCCCTCCTTCCCTTCCTCCTGTGGCAACTGCTCACAGCAGGGACCACAGCTTGCATTCACCTGTGACCAGTGCCCAGCTCAGGACCTGATGCACGGCAGTGTCTCCCGATTGGCTGAGTGACCAGGGAATGAACGACTCTATCATAAGACATGCACTGTCTGTACATGTCCTCTGGGACATGCAGAGCGAGCCAGATACGAAAAAAAAGGCCCGTCGCGGTGTGCCCAGCAGAGCCAGGCATCGGAAGATTGGGGACTAATACGTGGCATCCAAGTTCTCCTCCCAGCTCTGTGGCACCAGTGGAACCGATCTGAGTTGAGGCAGGACTTCCTGACGTGCGCTCTCTGTCTGTCTGTCTCCTTGCTCACCTCCTCCAGCAAACCCTGGAGAGCAGAAAGCACACCAGGGGCACAGTGGGTCCTCCGGAAAGCCCTGGTGGATGAATCGGCGGAGGTTGCCTGCAGGGGGGTGTGCAGCCTCTTTCTGCAGGTAGGGCTTCATCTAGCGATTTAGCCAAACATTTATCGAGCTCCGACTAAGTGCCCATCATTGAGCTACTGAGACCAACAGCCTCTCTCAAGGCAGACGTGCCCCAGAGAGCAACGGGTCCACGGCTGCTCTGCTTGGGCGGGAGGTAAACCATGTGCCTCGAAGTGTTCTCACCAGGCTGGGAATTCCTAGCCTTCTGCCTCGTCCCTCACCTCCTTGGGCCTGCGTGGAGTGTCTGCTCAGCTTCCAGGCTGATCACCTTCTGCCCCACAGAGACATTCCCCTTTTGGCTGGCCTGTGAGTGCTTCATCCCTTTCGCAGGGTGGGTGATGGCTCAGTGTCTACCGGATCCCACTTTCTTCAGGACTGTTTGTGCCCAGTCACTGGTGCTGTGCCAGGAGCCTACTTGGCAGAAAGACTAGGTGTGAAGAAGCAGCTGAGGTAGGAAATGAGGTCCTCTCTGTAGAGGTCTAATCGGTGTCCATGTCTCCTCCTTGCAGCTGACCATGAGCTCCTGGAAGGCCATGAATCTCACTTCCCTTCCAGCCCAGGAGAACACAGGTAGCCCCAATAATCATTTACTGCGTTGGACTGATTGGTGAACAGCACTCTTCCTCTCTCAAGTTCAAGGGGCCATGATGAGGATCACGTTCAATGTACCTATTTTACAGATGAGGACAGTGAGGCTCAAAGGGGATGCCATCAATCTTTATGGGCTTTGGAGGAGGTTTCCTGTGGGTCTTTGGGGCTTCCCTCATGAAAACAAGGCTCCTTGGGGCTTACCACGTCACACTTAGATTTAGGAATAAAATTTGGAAAGACCTTGGAACTCAGCCACTGACGTGCTGTCTGACCTTGGAGGAAATACATGCTCTTGCCTGGAAATGTCTTTCTGGCCGGTAAGTTGCACATCATCACCCCCATGGTGCCATGGGGAAAACTGGATGGTTTCTCCACTTGGGCTCCCCTCGCTCCTCCTACAAAAATCTGTCTGAAATCTGCTCCCACCCCCCGGGCCCTTTTGTGACTCTTCCACTTGAGTTGTCACCCCCCATGGCTGTATGTTTATCCAACACACACTTGGGAGCCAAAGCCTACCTCCTCCTGGGAGTCTTCCTTGGTTTCTCTCTATCCCTCAGTCAGCTTAACAATTCAATTCATCTGTATCTCTCTGATGGTATCTACCACATTCTTTATGTGTTATCTTTATGTGGTTGCAGGGGGTTCCCTACGACATGGCAGCGTCTGATGTCTCCCATACAGGCTCCTTTCCCTGCCCCAAGGTGCTGACCACAATACAAATGTGTGTGTGCCCGGAAGCAGGACTAGGTACACATTTCTTTGTCTCCCCTCTGTCGTGGCAGACCCTCTTCCCCCAACTTTGAACAGGGGTTAGCACATTGGAGGAGTTGTAGGAGTTTAAGAAATTCATTTAAATTATTAATGGTTTGAGCATCTATTTTATTTTAGGCTTTATGCTGGGTATGGGGTTAGATCTAATCATGACAATACCATGTGATGTGTGCTACAATATGGGCTGGAGGGGGTGGCTTCCCTGGTGGCTCACTGGTAAAGAATCTGCCTGCCAGTGCAGGAGACACGGGTTCGATCCCTGATCCAGGAAGATCCCACATGCCACAGGGCAACTAAGTCCGAGTGCCACAACTATCGAGCCTGTGCTCTAGAGCCCGGGAGCCGCAGCTCCTGAAGCCCACACGCCCTAGAGCTCGTGCTCAGCAACAAGAGACGCCATCGCAATGAAAAGCCTGCACACCACGACTAGAGAGTAGCCCCCTCTTGCCGCAACTAGAGAAAAAGCCTGTGCAGCAAAGAAGACCGAGCACAGCCAAAAGTAAATAAATAAAATGATTTTTAAAAATATGGGTGCAGGGCAGAGCTTTGAGCTTCACCTAAAAGGACAGAGAGTGCGTGAACATGCAGAAAGAGGGTTTGGGGGAGAGAAGAACCTGGGAAGAGACAGCATGGACAAGACTTTGAAATAGGCCAGCTTGTCCAGAGCCTGGGTCTAGGCACCAGAAAGAGGGTGCTCACCAGGCAGAATATGAAGCTGGAGAGATTGGCAAAGATCTGCTCAGAATCCTTTAGAGGCTAACATTTGAATTATCACGCTCAGCTGCGAAGACAGGAATCAGACAACCCAGGTTCCAATCCCACCTCCATCACTGAACAGCTTAGTGTTCTCAGAAAAGTTATTTAAGCTTCTGAAAGTTATTCAGAATCTCCGTTTTCTCATCTGAAAAACAGAGATAATAGGCCTTCCATAAGTGGTGGCATTTAGAAAGTGCTGCCCCTGGCTCAGGGAAGGCATGTGAGCTGCAGAATACTAGCGGAAAGAAAATCCCTAAAGGAGGGGTATATGTAGTTGATGTACATATAGTTGATGCACTGCTGTACCACAGAAACTAACACAACATGTAAAGCAACTATACTCCAATAAAAATTAATAAGAAAAGAAAATACTAAGGGATGCCCCAAACCCTTAGTAATGAAATGTCATATCTAAGGGGAAGGGGTGCCAAGAGGGTAGCAAGAGTCAGACACGACTTACTGACTAAAAAAAAAGAAAAAAAGAAAAAAAGACACATAACATTTTAATGCAATATTTTTAAAATGTCATACATACATTTCAAAAAATCCACGATGAACAAAAAGCAAAAATTGTAAACAAAAGCTAGCGCCAAGGAGGTAGCTCAAAACACATCAAGGATGATTGGACTAGGAGTTCTCAGTCTTCAGGAGCCCTGGACTTCTGAAAACTCGAGAACCGGTGGCCTCTTGCCTCCAGAAGAATGCACAAACAGGTACAGTTTGTGCAGATTTGGGGTGTGTTCCTGCACGCCTGGGGCTCGGCCAGGTGGAGGTTAAGAACTCAGGTTCAACGTGGCCATGCGAGGGTGGGTCCACGTGCCATCCAGCCGCCTGCGGGTACCGCAGTACCAAGCTGAGCCTCCCTCCTGGCAGCCACAGGTGCTCTGCCCCCTGCAGGAAGCCTCGCACAGCCTTGCTGCTGCTTTTTCTAACTTGCTTGGCTCGCCCTCCGCTCCCTCCTCCTCCCGCCCCCCCCCCCCGCCCCTTTCAGCTTGGGACTTTTCCTAAAGTTGCTGAAACCAGACACCTTGCTCGACCGAGCCCGCGTGCAGCCACGGTTTAAAAGGCTGCCTTCAGCGCCCCCTCCCCGCCCCCAGCGGAGACTTCAAAAGGCCCGGCGGGCGCCGGGGCCCCTGCACCTATGAACCGCCCCCCGCTCCCGGAGCCCGTGCTGGAGTCCGAGGACGCAGACCGGCTGAAGTTTGAGCGCAGGCGGACCCGGCGGGTGGCGCAGCCCAGCGCGCCCATGCCCCTCCCGGTGCCGCTGCGCTCCGAGCGCCCGCGCCCAGTTTAGGGAAGGGGACCCCGCACCCCCACCCCCGCGCCCGCGCCCGGGGCTGCGGGGACCCATGAATACAAATGCCGTTAGGCGCCCGAGGAAGGACCGACCGTCCAGCCTCGCACCTAGGGATCCAGTAAGTGCCCCGGGGTTCCTGGAGCGCTGGGGATACGGGGGTGTGTGTGTGCGTAAAGATACGCGCGAGTGGGGAAGGGGTGCACGTGCGAGGAGTGAGTGTGTGCCCTCCGCGTGCAATGGGCACTAACGGAAAGCTCTGTGCAGGTGGGGGTAGGGCGCGAGTGTGTGTGCACTTGGGCTGTTACGTTGGGTGTGTGCGCACGTGAAGGTATGTATGAGAAGTATGCACGCGGGTGTGTACGTTGGGAGGATCTGACTAGGCTAGTGTGCATTTATGCGCATGTAAGCACTAATGTGCATGCATCTGCGTGTGTAGAGTCTGGGTGTGCGCTCGATTCCAGGCACCCCAGGGTGGGTTCGTGTGAGCCCAGAAGGAGTGCGTGGCTGCACTTGCATGTGAGTGAGTGTGTGTCTGAACTTGGAGCAAGTGTAGAGATGTGTGGGAATGTGAACAAGCCGTTGGAGGTTGAGGCGGAGGGGCTTCTAATGCCAGGGTTCCGACTGGACCTGGGAGTGTGCGAATTTGCCAGGTGTTTGTGGCGTCTTCAAGGTGTGCGGTTCTGCGCTCCGGCGGCGGGGGGTGGGGGGTGGGGGGTGGTCTGAGTGAGACTTTGGTCTACGCTGAAGTGGGGAGTAGGTTAAACTCCCGTTTCTTACGGCGTACAGAGCGGAGAGAGATCTCCCGCATTGTAGGCAGACGCTTTGGGGAGAGAGAGGTGACCAGTATTTAACAAACCCACCCACTACGTGCCCAGGAAAGTCCGTTCTCCAGGATGCTGTGAATCTGAGACGAAAATAGGTGTGTGTGTGTGTGTGTGTGTGTGTGTGTGTGTGTGTGTGGTGTGTGGATTGTGTGTGTGGTGGGACACTGGTTGCTGTTTTCATGGGAGTCAGGACACCGAGCCCTGGTCCCAGATTTATCCCTGGAACTCCTTGGAACTTCGGGTTCCTTTCAGCAGATGTCCCCTTACCTCCTCTATCTCTGCCCCCAGTTCAGGGACTCCCAGTCTCACAAAGAGGTCCCGAATCTCCGAACTGTGACCACCCTGCTGTACAGTCTCGGCCGACCCTCTCCTCTCTGTGATCTCAGTTTCCCCATCTTTACAAGGGGACTGGGGGATGGGGTGTCCCCGCGGGACAGTCGTGGGCGCGCGGAGGCTGTGTCCCCGGCTGTGGCCGGCAGGGGGCAGCAGGGGGCAGCAGAGGGCGGCCCGGCGCGGGGAGGAGAGAAGGTGGAGAGCCACCGCGGGCCGAGACTTTAAATCGCCTTCATTTCCCCCAAATCCTTCCTTTTCCTCTCCTCCCCCAGGCCGGCGGGGAGGCAACTTCTACCGCCCTCCGCGCGCCCTCGCCCGGCCTTGCTCTGTCTCAGGGGACCGCCGGCAGCCCGCCTCCAAAAGTTTGATCATCTTTTTTTTTTTCTCTCTCTCTTTCTGCTTCTTCTTCCTTTTCGGTGGAAGCAGAAAAGAGCGAGGCAGGGGCGAGCGCGGCGCCGGGACTCCTGGGACCATGGGCCTGGCGCGGGCGCCCGCCGAGCCCCGGCCGCGCTGCCTGCTTGCTCGGGCGCCCCTGGGAGCCGGACGGCGCTGGGGGCGCGGGGGCCGCGCGCTCTGAGCCGGCCTGGCGCGGCGGGGCGGGGGGCTGGCGGCCCCATGGGGCGCGCCCACACTTGCCCCCCGGGCTCGGGAGCATGAAGTAGGGGCCCGCCATGGGAGCGGGATCGGCGCGGGGGGCCCGAGGCACAGCGGCGGCGGCGGCGGCGCAAGGGGGGTGAGTACGGGCTCGGGGACGCCCCCTTCCCAGCTTCTGGCGGCTCCAGCCCCGGGGCGGGCTGGGGTTCCCCGCCGCGCGGGACGCTTCCAGCGGAACGTCAGCTTCCTGCCTCTTCCTGCGCCCCTGCAGGGCGGGCCGCCAAGGGTTAACGCAGGCAGCGCCCCCGGCCCGGCGAGGGTTGGCGAGCCGAGCGCTGCCCGCCCTGCCCCGCCTGGCGCGGCAGCCGGATCGCGTTGGGGTGGGGGCCGAGCTGGGGAGGGTCGCTGCAGAGCCCGCCCCGGGGTCGAGATTGAGGGCTGGGGGTGGTGCCTGGAGCGGTGGGCGGGGGAGGCGGAGGGGGCTCTTTGGATGCTTGGGGGAGGAGGGGTCTCCGTTTCTGGCTGTCTTGACGTGTTCCAGTGTGGGTGTCCACAGGTCCCCAGCCTGTAAGTCTCCGTTTCTGTCTGTTCTTGGGAAACTGTCTGCAGATTTCCAGGGCTCCTGCTTCTGTCTCGGTGTCTGTGTGTCTTTGCACGTCCCCTGTTTCTTGAAATCGCCGCGTGTGTGTCAGTCTGTTTGGGTCTGTGTGTCTCAGTGCTTCCTTGCTTGGGGAGGGGTGGGGGTGGGAGTAGGGGTGGTCCTGAGTTCCTGTCGCTTTCCTGACTGTGTGTTAGAAAAAGTGAGAGCCAGCTTGTCAGGGCAGAAAGGGGCCGGGGAGATGACTAATTCGAACCCCTCATGGTACAGATGTGAGCCCCCCGGGGCCCCAGAGGGCCAGGGAATCTCTGGTTCCCAGCCTGTGTAGTAGCAGTTGTAAAGAGTGAGCGTGTGCAGGAGGAATCACTGGTGTGGGTGTGTGTGGGAGTGAGCAGGCGGGGAGCAGCCCTTCGGGGCCCCACGGACTGTGGTTCATGCTCACCGCCCGCCTGGAGAAGCACAGAACTTGCTCCCTGTCCATCCTGCCCCCAGGAGCAGAGGACTGTTCCCAAGAGGCTGATCTGGGTTGTAGCTCCGCCCTACCCCACCAGGTCCTGCCCCCTCTGCGCTGGAATCAGGGGGGCCATGCCTCCCCCCTTTCTTTCCCATGTCTTGGAAAAAGCTGGCTGGCTGAGATTCCCCACCACCACCACCACCACCGCAAGGCGCACACACACACACATACACACACACACCCCACCACCCCCACCCCCACCCCCACCACCAGTAAGTGCACTGCTGACTCATTTTCTCCAGAAGACCCTGTGCCAGGTCAGATGCCAGCGGTTGGGTAGAAAAGCGGTGCCAGGCGAGCACCCCACAGTGGGGCCCAAGCTTTAGGCAAGTGGGCAGTCACATTGCTTTGAGGCCCAGCCTCTGCCTCCCTCGCCGCTGTAGTACCCCAGATGCTATGCCCTCTGGCCTCCTAGCTTTGCTCTTCTGCACCTCCCAGATCAGGTTCCATGACACTGTTATGGAGCATCCCTGGCTTCTCTTTGCTTCTCCATCCTCCCTGTCCTCAGAGCACTCCCCCTTCCTTATGCTTCCATAAGCCTACTGTACCCCCCGCCCCATCCCCCACACTCAGTCCAGTAGCCATCAGCAACCCTGGTGTTGCGTTGGTGGGGGCCCTGCCCTCCGCATGTAATCCATTGTCTGTCCCTCTCTGAGCACACTCTACCTGTTACTTTATTGGCATATTCTCTCATCCTTCTCTGTGTTTCAGGGACCCTCTTGATACCCCACAACCTGCCCGACCCATGAAATGCCCTTTCAATTGATGGTGGAAATGGAAGCAAAACATAAACTCACCGCCATGAGCAGGGAGAGCATGGCAGTCAGGCCGTGTGAATCCCTGCCTCTGTCCTGCAAGCTGGGGCGGGCACCTTGCCTTTCTGCTTCTCCTTTTTCTCATCCCCCAAACAGGCATCTTCATTTCCAGCAAGCAGGGTTTTGTAAGGATTAGTGGGACTGTGCTTGTAAAAGGCTTTTAGAACAGGGCCTGGCATGTAGTAAGTGCTCAATAAACGGCAGCTGCTATTTGTATTATTATTCACTTCATCTTGAATGGATGTGTGAGTCAGCTGGAAAATTCTGGGCCGCATCCTGTCCAGACAGATGACCTGTCTGTGTTCCCACAGAAGAGGTGTAAGGTGTGAAGAAGGCCCGGGCGTGGCTGTCTGGGCACATGGGGCCTGGCCAGTCCATGGAGGCAGGTGGGACAGGTTCACCTCTCTTCTCTTTTCTGTGGTCCTCCGGCCAGCATCCTTCCCAGGTCACTCCATGGGAGCACAGCCAAGCCCAGAGACCATGGGTCTACCTGGCCTTGTGTTTCTGTGCCCCGGGTCTCAGCTCTGAGCGCTCAGTGGATGTTCAGACGAGTATCAGTCCCTGCAGCTCCCCTGTGTTCTCAGGTAACAAGGATGGAGGGAGAAACCATGCAAGCCAGCTGCAGGTTCCGGCAGCCTCATGGTCCAAGAGTTACCACTTTGGGTGTACTGGCAGAGGGCTTTTTGCAGGAGAGAGGAACACCTGGGTTCCCTTCTTGGAGGGCTCAGTGGCCAGGCTGTGTCTCCAAGTTCAGGCTCCCGAATTCATGGCTTCCGTTTCGGCCGCCTTCTGCCATCTCTGGCCCCTGTGCTCTGGTCTTCCCGACATTCTGGAGCCCTGGCTTCGCTGAGCCAAGGCCCACGAGTCAGCGGTGAAAACAGAAGTCTGAAAGAACAAAGCTCTGAGCCAGCACAGGCACTAAACGTTATTAGCAGTAGCCTAAACAGGATTGGAACGGGAGCAAAAGAATCGGCAGGGCCTCCCTCTGGGAGCCAACTTTCCAGGCCTGGAGCTTACTTAGATGGCTGTTGGCTCCCTAGGCTGCATCTCTGTTCCTGTTGGTGAAGGCTGGGACTCTGGTCTCTGGCAAGTAGGAAGTCCCTGTAAGTCTTTGATTTCTTCTTGGGAGACGAGTCAAGCGAAAATGGTCTGCTAAGTAGTGGAGTCAAATGATGTGGGTCACTGGGATGCTGTGTGGCTTTGGGCAGTTGCTTCCTCTCTGTGAGCCTCAGTGGCCCATCTCTACAAAGGGCATGAGACTAGAATCTGGCCTCGAAATGATCTCAGAGAACCTTCTCCCACTCTATGAAGTGAAGTGAAAGTCGCACAGTCTGACTCTTTGTGACCCCCATGGAGCTCTCCAGGCCAGAATACTGGAGTGGGTAGTTATTCCCTCCTCTAGGGGATCTTCCCAACCCAGGGATCGAACCCAGGTCTCCCACATTGCAGACAGATTCTCTACCAGCTGAGCCACCGGGAAAGCCCACTTCACTTGCACTCTATACTCCCTTGCTATACTTTGGCAGTTTCTAGGTCAAGTGCACATGGAATCCAGGTCTGAGAGGGTCAGTTGCGTTTGTTGAGGTGAATGAAAGGGAGTCAAATATTTTTTTAAATAGCTCTTTCAGAGCTGAAATTCTCGAGTTAGAAACCATGGGGTTAGGAAGCTTAATTGAAGAGGCTAGTCTGATCCCCTCTCCCCTGGGAATCTTCTTTCTCCTGGGATTACAAATATTGCCTCTGAATTTATCCTTTTATCCTCTACAGGGTAGTCACCTTGGCATAACTCCAGCAGGAGAAATTGACCGAGAAGGATGTGTGTGGTTCTTGTACTTTCTCCTCTCCACCTGGCCTGTCTTTATCAGCTTGGGGAGCATCCTAAGAAGGGTGGATGTGATGACACAGGGAGAGACTCAAGGAGTGAGGGCTGGTGCCTGGAAAAGGCAAGGAAAAGAGGAGACCGAAAGAAAATGGAACAGAAATTAGTGAGGTTGCAGGAACACACAGAGCAAGGAGCACTGTCCTCTGAGGAGGTCTTCTCAGGAGAAATGAGCTCCCTGGTCCTCTAGTTTCAGGGACTGTTGACCTACAGAAAGGGCAGTTGATTTCTTTATTGCAGAACTTCTCAGAGCCTTTGATATGCAGCTGTGCTTTGGAACTACCAATAGTAGGATGTAGGAGATGGCTCTTCCCCAGTAGATCTGGCCAGTTTCCTAGAGTAGCTACCTGGTGGGTATGGGAAATAGTCCTGAAGACCTATGTCCTCAGAGTCTGCCCACGGTGACCTTGAGAAAGTACCTGCCCTCCCTAAGGCTCAGCTTTTGTCAAATCAAAAAGAGCTGCTTCTTATTGCTTGTCATAGCTGATGGGGCTACCATTTGCTCCAAGTAGGCAGGACATGTCAGAAGGGTCAGCATCTACCCCTCTCCCCAACTCAGGGCAGCTAGGCACTGACCTTTCATTATTGCTGGTGGTAAGCTGGAGACGGGGAAGACAGGTCCCACGTAAAAAGCATTCTCACAGCAGTGGCAGCAGATTGGAGAAGAGAAGGAGGGGAGCAAGGGTTATCCAGGAGCATACTTGGAAAAAGTCAGAGGTGGGGTGGGCATTAAGTCTTTGGGAAGATACTTTTTAAAGTCCAGAGTCTGTAGTTCCAGATGACATTCACTTCTTCTATAAAAATACACTGAACACTTACTACATGCCTGCCAGGTGCTGGGAATCCAAGACAGCCGTGGGCCCTGACACCCTGGCTAGACTCTAACACATGAGTGGGAGCTGACCAGGCAAAAGAGTGGAGTCCAGAGCACTTGAGATTAGCATGTGCTAAAGCCCAGAAGCTGAAGGCTTTGAAGGGACTGCCATCAGCGTCTGAGTGCTGTTTCAGCTAGCTTGCCTTATGCTGCATGTAATTCCCAATTGAACATGGCTTAAGCAGTAAGGGACTCATTACCTCCTATATCAAGAGGTCCAAAGGAAAAGCCGTAATAGGATTGGCCAATTTAGCATCTCAAGTGTCATCAAACACCCACCGTTTTTTCCATTCTGGCATTCTCACATGCTCACGTGGCTTGTTACCTCATGTGCACAAAACGGCTGCAGCAGCAAGTCTTCATTCAACAACATTCAAAGGCTAGAAGAAAGCCCTTACTGTGTTCCTTTGAAATGCTTTCTTCGAGGTCCTGACAGACATTCCTGATATCTCATTGGCCACATTTGCGTCATATATGCAGGCCTAAACCAGTCACTGGCATGGCAAATTCCCAAGATGGACTTAGATCTATCCAGAGTCATCCAATTTCCTTTGAAGTTCATGTCTCCCTGAACAAGCAAGAAGAGGGTGGAGGCTATGGGTAGGTAATCACCAGTGCCTTCCACATTGTCTAGGCCAGGATTACCATTGATGCTAATTACAATTAAATTGGAGGATTTGCTATTAAATCACAGAGTGTGAGCTTGTTTTCCAAGGCCCCCAGGGAGCTAGGAAGAACCTGGGGCTCCTGACATCCACTCTGGCAGATGGTTTTCCTGGATTACACAATTCCCCAGAAGCACACTATCCTAGCCTTCCTCTTGGAAATGGATCCTGGGCCAGCGTGTCCCAGCCTTTGCCCTCACCACCCGCCTGGCAGGGTTCTTGCTGCCTGCCTCCTGGCCGGCCGACTCTGGCCACGTGCCGCCCTCCCCTTTGCCTGCCTGGGGATCAGATACCCCAGTGGCTTCGGGTGTCACCAGTGGCTGCTCCCACAGGAAGGTGAAATCGGATCACTGCCTCTGCCCATCTTGGCAGGAGCCCCTGAGCAGAGCATTAACCCTTCTGGGACCCAGCGTGCAAGGGCAGCAGGGTTGGTCTAAGAAGCACTTCTGTGGCTGGCAGCAGTCCGAGCCTTTGACATGCATGAGCTCATTTAATCCTCACGCCTGGCTTGCAAGATAGGGAACGTCAGCTGAATTGCAGAGAAGGAGACAGGCTCAGGGAGGCTGAGGGACTCATCCAGGGTCATACAGCTGGTATGTAGTGGGGCCAGGTTTGCACCTGGCAGCAGGGCGGGGGTGCCTGACTCTCCATCATCTCCTCTTCTCTCCTTCCCTCTTCCATTTTCTGTGAGCATGAAGCTAGTAGGCAGCTTCCTTAACACGCAGTGGTCCTGGATAAGCGGTCATCTCCCACCCCGGGCCCTGAGTCTGGAGACTGAGTTCTTCTCTTCCCTGCCCTTTGAAGATACCTGTCGTCTAAGCAGACCCCTCTGGTCTTCCTGCTGACCTTTCCTCCCTGGCTCTGCTGCCTGTGGGGTCTCAAGGTCCCAAGGCCATAATACAGATGGGGAGACTGAGGTCCAGAGACAGGGAGGGGAAGGGGCTGGTCTCTTGTTGCCCAGTGCATCAGTGGCAGATTTTGATCTGGACCCCGAGTGTCCTGATGTCCAGGGCAGGGCTTCCAGCCTGTGACTTTGATTTACTGATCTGTAAAAAGCGAGATTGTATTTGTACTGTGCAAGCAGTTCCTTTTTCAGAAGGCTGTGCCTGGACCCCAGAAGTGTGGGCTGGTCTGATGGGGTCCTAGAGTCTGCACCTCACCTCCTGCCTCCCCTGGGCAGGACTGGGGTGGGACTGGGGCTGGAGGATCCCCTCCCGACTCCCCGGCCGGATCTGGACGCGAGGGGTGGAAGCTGATGCCACATCTGCTTGTGTCTCCTGGTCTCTAGGGGGTTTCTCTTCACCTGGATCTTAGTCTCGCTCGCCTGTCACCTGGCCTCCACCCAAGGAGCTCCTGAAGGTAACTCTGGTCTCTTTGTCCGGGGGGAGACAAAGCAGGAAGGAAGGGATCTGGGAACGCAGGGGTAGGAGACATCGGTGCTCCTAATGGGAAACTCAGTACCTCGATTTTCTCATCAGTAGTATGGAGCCAATCATTAACATATTCTCTCCGGCCTTGAAAGCATCCCGTTTGATGTTTTGTGAGGGTAGGAAGTGCTCAGTGCAGAAATGTAGAGAGGCGATGCTTTGATTCCTCTCCAGGGCAGAATGTGAGTAAGTTACGTTAGGTCAGTAAGCCTTAGTTGCCCCCTTTGTCTGATGGGTACTCCAAGAAGGGCTGACAAGAGGCAAGAAGGCCTCCAGCATCCTTGCCCCCCTCCTGTGATCCGCACTCCCCTTCCCCTGAGATGCTGCCTTTCCCTGCTCTCCCTGAGGATCTGTCCAGGGGGCCCCAGGCGGCGGGTGGAGGGGGGGCGGCGGGCTACATAGCTGCCCATGGAAACTGAAACCTCTCCCACATCTGTTTGTCAAGCAGCCACAATGCCTCTTAAAATAGCAGCCCCTCCCCCTCCTCCATGCCCGGCCCGTGTGCCGGGGCAGGCACCCGGGCACTCCCAGAGCCCCTGTGGCCTGACCTGGCTGCTGGGCAGGGATTGGGCCCCTGGGAAGGGAGGGCTGTGCCCGGAAGAGACTTCTGCCGCCCAGCAACATTTTGTGCAAATGTCATATTTTCCGAGCTTGCTGTTTCCCCCACAAAGTAGGTGAACAGCTGTCCAGAGTCCTGAGTCAGGCACTGGGAAGGGGGGCGGGGGGCGGAGAGGCTGGGGCAGCGTGAAGCCAGGTTTATGTAATAAAGGGATCTGCTGCGGCCAGCTGGCCGGGTCCCTCCATCTCTGCTTTGGGCTGAATTCATTCCCAGGTCCCCCAGCTCCTCTCCTCTGATGAGATCCTGCTCGCGTCTCTATCCTGCCTTCCAAGCAGTTGAGGGGCTCCAGTGCAGGAAGGCATAGTGATTAAGGAAGGACCTGGGGCCAGGCAGCCTGGGTTTCAAGCCCAGCTGTACCTCTGATTATAAGCTGTGTGACCCTGGGCAAGGTATTGGGTTGGCCAAAAAGTTCGTTTGTTATGGGGGGACCCCCCCCAAAGGAACCTTTGGCCAACCCAACACTATATATAGCTCAGCTTTCTCATCCTCTTCTCCGAAAGAGTGGGGATGACAGACAGTACCTGCTTCATAGATGACAGAGAGTCAAGCGTTCATGCTTGTAAAGCACTTGGTATGTAGTAAATGCTCAATAAATATTAGTTCTTATTGTTGATTATATGTTTACCTGAAAAGTTGGGGCAAGAGTGGCCCTTCTGTATCTCCATGGAGCCCACAGTGATCAGAGGCTCCTGGAGGCTCAGAGGTGACCACCTCTGCCAGCTCCAGGTAGCTGAGTTGGGAGGACTTGGCCCCTGAACTTGGCGAGTGTGCAGGGGAGGCCTGGAGAGTGCCTGGTGTCAGCTTTAAAGCCCACCTGGAGAGGGTGATAAGGGGAACCTCTTCGGTGCCACCTGGCCTGGCCGGTTGTCATCTTCCTGGGGCGAGCGCAAGGGGCTGTAAGTGGTAGGATGCAGAGAGGGAGGTCTGCGGGGCTGGGAGCTTGTTGGTCCCTGGCGAGGTGGGATGAGGAGAGAGGAGAGGTGGCTTTCTGCTGTTCCGAGGAGCTCCTCCCTTTGAAGTTGTTTATAGTGAGAAGTGTTTTATGATAGTAAGTGGCTTTCCGTGATTAAGTGTATAAAAGACGCTGCTACTCAGAGAATCCTTAAATGGTGGCTTGTTTTAGCTTAGGACCTGGGGACAGACAGAGGTGGGAGAAAGGAGGAATTTGAAGGAAGCAAAGGCCCTTGGGTCCTAGAGAGGAATAAGAGCCTTCAAGCCGCAACCTGAAACAGCAGCCTTGCAGCTACAGGTTTTAGAACATTCTTAGTACTCTGTGGTCGCTTCCAGGTCTGGTTTCCCTTGTCTTACAGGCAGGGAAACTGGCATGGTGATGGGAGGTGGGGAGGGAGTGCAGGAAGAAACCTGGTCAGAGGCACAGAGTGCAGGGGAGGGTGAGGATTGTGAGGAAGACCAAGGGCCCTGATGACGTCAGCACTCATCGTAGCCTCATCTTACAGCAGAGGGAATGGAGGCTCAGAGTCCAGACCTACAGGTGGTCTTGTCCGGCTCTAAAGTCCAGCCTTCTGTTTGCAGAGCCTGCTATGGAGCCATTATGCTGCCATGTTGCCAGCGCCCAGGTTCTGAGTTTCTCCCAGCTATTTATCTCTCTGTCCATCCACCTGTCCATCCATCTCAAAGCAGTCAGCCTAGGGTCTACAAAGAGCTGGCTGCATTTAGCCCAGTGCACGCCCCTTACTCTAGGTGATGAGGGAGAGAGCATTCCACATTCAGGGCTCAGGATGCTGAGCTCAGGAGAAGGGGCCTATGGACCTTTCCCAGAGCCCAGTTCCAGACGGAGCCTGTCCTTTCCTGCTGAGATGGGGCTCCCCAGCAGGCGTCTGCAGGCCCTGGCAGCTCAGCTGACTGAAGGAGGTCGAATGACCTGACGAGAGGCAAGGTCAGGAAACCTTTCCATAAACACCCTGGAAGCCCTCCTTTTGCTCTGGCAAGCTCTTGCCAGTGTAATTACCAGGCGGATGTGACCTGGCCAGACCATGGTCAGATGTCCAAACACTTTGCCAGAAGACAGAGGTTACAAGAATGCCTTGATTACTTCCTCTGCTCTCTCCAAAGCCACACGGGGAAGAGGGGGGTCACTGGAAATGTCCTCTGCCTTCCGTGTAGACAGCGGCTCCCCCAGAAGTCTGCTCTAGCAGACTAGGGTTCCTGAAGATGGTGAAACTAGTCTGGTCCCCTGGACATCCTTAGCAAGCTCTAGTGACATGAACATTCCTGTTGGTCCCTCACTTATGGGACTGCTTCCTGGAGGAGATGGCTTTTGAGGCAGAGAAAGGGGGAAACACACCACACTGGGCAGTCTCTAATACTCTTAGCTCTAGCATTTGGTAATTATCATTGTTTTTCATATTAATAGGTATCCTTCAAACATGCTTATTTTGTGCCAGGCCACTTTTTCCACCTAAGTGCATTAGCTCATTTAATCTTCACCACGTCTGTCTGAGTTTTGGTACTACCATTATCCCATTTAAAAGACGGGAAAACTGAGGCACTGAAGTCACAACCCTAGTAAGTGGTGGTGCTGAGATTTGAACTCAGAAAGTTTGGCTTCAGCATCTATGTTTTTAGCCACTTACAGACAGTCCCTAACTTACGATGGTTTGATTCATGATTTTTCGACCTAATGATGGTGCAAAAGTGAAACTGTACTTGGAGTGTTTGATTTTGATCTTTTTGATCTTCTCCTGGGCTAGCGATATGCAGTACGATTATCTCTTGTGACACTGGGCAGCAGCAGCCACAGCTCCCAGTTGACCACAGGCTCATGAGGGGAAACAATCCATACACTTAAACCATTCTGAACCCGCACAATCATTCTGTTTCTTGTTTTTAGTATGTGTGTGTGAGATAGTTGCTCAGTTGTGTCCGACTCTTTGCAACTGCTTGGACTATAGCCCACCAGGCTCTTCTGTCCATGGAATTCTCCAGGCAAGAATACTGGAGTGGGTTGCCATTCTCTTCTCCAGGGGATCTTCCTGACGCAGGGGTCAAACCTGGGTCTTCTGCATTGAAGGCGGATTCTTTACCATCTGAGCTACCAGAGAAGCTCTATTTTTAGTATAGCACTCAATATATTATATG
Organism: Giraffa tippelskirchi; assembly: GCF_054371585.1. Lineage (NCBI taxonomy): Eukaryota > Metazoa > Chordata > Mammalia > Artiodactyla > Giraffidae > Giraffa > Giraffa tippelskirchi. The sequence goes on from NC_137275.1 coordinate 217,696,212, forward strand.
AGATATTCAGCACTCTGTTGTAAAATAGGCTTTGCATGGGGGCTTCCCTGATAGCTCAGTTGGTAAAGAATTCACCTGTGAATCAGGAGACCCAGGTTCGATTGCTGGGTCGGGAAGATCTGCTGGAGAAGCAATAGGCTACCCACTCCAGTATTCTTGGGCTTCCCCTTGTGGCTCAGCTGGTAGAGAATCTGCCTGCAATGCGGGTGACCTGGGTTCGATCCCTGGGTTGGGAAGATCCCCTGGAGAAGGGAAAGGCTACCCACTCCAGTGTTCTGGCCTGGAGAATTCCATGGACTGTATAGTCCAGGGGGTCACAAAGAGTCGGACACGACTGGACAACATTCGCTTTCAGGCTCTGTGTGAGATGATTTAGCCTAACGATAAGTGTTCTGGGTTTAAGGTAGGCTAGGCTAGGCTGTGATGCTCACTAGGTTAGGTGTATTAAGTGCATCTTTGACTTAGGATGTGACATTTGCCGTATGGAGCTGTAACTGCATTGGTTGTGAAGGACGGTCTGTATATACACAGGATCACACAGCCCAGCAAGGGGCTGGTCCCAGCTCTGCTCTGTCAGTCACAGCTGTGGGGCAGCAGGCAGCAGTGGGTGGGCTGTCCTCACTGCCGGAAGCAGGCCTTGACCGTTCCCTCTCTCCCCTCCTGCCCTCCCTCTCCAGATGTGGACGTCCTCCAGCAGCTGGGCCTCAGCTGGACGAAGGCGACGGGTGGCCGGAGCCCCCCGCCCCCGGGGGTCATCCCGTTCCAGTCGGGCTTCATCTTCACGCAGCGGGCCCGGCTCCAGGCTCCCACGACCGCCGTCATCCCTGCCGCCCTGGGCACAGAGCTGGCGCTGGTGCTCAGCCTCTGCTCCCACCGGGTGAACCATGCCTTCCTCTTCGCCGTCCGCAGCCGGAAGCGCAAGCTGCAGCTGGGCCTGCAGTTCCTCCCGGGCAAGACCGTGGTCCACCTCGGGCCCCGGCGTTCCGTGGCCTTCGACCTCGACGTCCACGATGGGCGCTGGCATCACCTGGCCCTGGAGCTCCGCGGCCGCACAGTCACCCTGGTGACGGCCTGTGGGCAGCACCGGGTGCCCGTCTCGCTGCCTTTCCACAGGGACCCAGCGCTCGACCCTGACGGCTTATTCCTCTTTGGGAAGATGAGCCCCCACGCGGTCCAGTTCGAGGGGGCCCTGTGCCAGTTCAGTATCTACCCCGTGGTGCAGGTCGCTCACAATTACTGTACCCACCTGAGAAAGCAGTGTGGACAGGCTGATACCTACCGGCCCCAGCTGGGACCCTTCTTCCCCCGAGACTCTGGCACACCCCTCACCTTCCAGACCGACCTCGCCCAGCTGGGCCTGGAGAACCTGACCACTGCCACGCCAGCCATGGGGTCACGGCCGGCAGGCAGGGGACCTGGGGTGACTGTGGTGCCTGCCATGCCCGTCAGGCCCATGAGGACTAGCACCACACGCCCGCACCAGCCCAGCACATCCCATCCAGCCTGGACCCCCCTGCCCCCTGCCAAGCTATCAGCCAGAGAAGGGCCTCCTCCCATGTCCCCGCTCTCTCCCACCAGCTCCCCCAGACCTGTCCAGCCACTGCAGAAGAACACAGCTACCAAGACCCCCAAAAGTCACCCCGCCACATCTTCAGACCCTTCTCCTTCAATTGCCCCTGTCAGAAGCCCCCGCCCCACCCAGAAGGCAGCTCTCCCTGCCTTCACAAAGCCAGCCCCACCCACCAAGAAGCTGGTGCTACCTACTTCCCAGCCCATTCCTGCCAAAGTCTCCCGTCCCACAGTGAAGCCGTTCCAGAGGAACCCTGGAATGCCCAGACTCCTGCCACCCAGTGCCCGGCCCCTACCTCCAGCTGCTGGCTCCTCTAAAAAGCCTTTGCCCCCAGTGGTCCAGGCTGAGGCCAAGATGAGTAGTCGTGCCAGTGAGCCGCCCACTGCCCGCACCAGCACACACAGACCACCCCCACCCACAGTCCCGCCCCCATCACCTGTCCCTAGCCCTCCCAGGACCGCTCGGCCACCGGCCACAGCGATGCCTCCCACCCTTGCTCCTGGTTCAGCCTCCACTGGAAGCAAGAAACCCACTGGATCAGAAGCCACAAAGAAAGCCAGACCCCGGAAGCCTGTCCCGCTCAGATCCGGGAAGGCAGCCCAGGAAGTCCCGCTGAACGATCCGACGAGGGGGTCCAGCCCCAGACAGCCCCGGGCCAGGCAGCAGACCACCCCGGCTCCAGTGCTGGCCCCGGCACCATTCCTGTCCTCCAGCCCTCAGCCTATGAGTACTGGCTATTCTTTCTTCCACCTGGTGGGACCCACACCTTTCCTGCTGCTGACGGGACCTCCGGGACCCAAGGGAGACTGTGGTCTGCCGGTAAGACTGGGTGGGTGTGCATGCTGCTTGGAGCTTGAGTGGCTGATAGGGGCGGTTGGGTGGTTACTCTTGATGAGGGCAGAGGAAGAGACACTAGAGCAAAGAGCTGGTTACGGGCAGAGCCTCGAATTGAACCTGGGTGCCCCCATGCCTCCATCTCTCCCGTGTTCATGATTGCACATCCTGCCTCAGATCTGTGGTCCCCTGGGATGAACGTGGGTCTGGTGGCCCCCTCCATGTAAGAGCACCTCTGGGCTTTGGTTGGCCCAAGCCCCAGGTGACTGTGCGCTAACATAACCGTAAAGGCTGAGTGGCCGAAGGAAAACCACGAACTGACTGGCCCCTGGTCCCGCAGTCTCCAAAGGCCAGCTCTCTGGCTGCTGGAACAGAGCTCCTCCAGCCCCCTGGCTTGTCCACAAGTTTCAGGTGAAGGTTGTCCATGGGTAGTCCTGAATGTGTTTTGTTTGGCACATGCAACATTGTTTAAAAATATTTAATAAGTGATTAATATTTTTTGAATGTGAGAGATTTCTTATAAAAGACGGGGTGACCAGCTTTTCTTGGAAGGGAGAGAGAGAGGCGGTGGCCCATGGCCTGTGGCTGGGTCGCGGCTGCTTTCTTGGACAGGACAGGCCCGCTCTTGTCTGTGCTCGTCCACACATCTCTTGATTGGTCTTCCAACCCAGTCCTTTCATCTCCTTTCTCTTACCTGCCCAGCTCCTGTAGCCATTTGATTTGTGGGCCCTGGTAGAGGAGTTTGGGGTAAGAAGGGTCAGGGTGAGCGTGAACAATCAAGGAAGAGAGAAAGAACATTCCACGTGCAGGAGAAGGTCTTGGGGTTGATGCCTCCAGCGTGCCTGGGACTGTTTCCAGGGGCAACGACCTTTCTGCAGCTGGAGGCCAATTCCTCCGGGTGGGGGGATTGATGAGATGGCGTTTCCAGAAAGCTCAGGCCTCTGCTCTATTCTCCTGCCTTGGAGGTGACCACCGTGTGGGTTCCTCCTTCCCGGGGCCGAGTCTCTTGCCAGGCCCTGGGCTTGGGGTTAGGCTCCCCGCAATGTGGAGACACTGGCAGATGCTGGGAATTCCCAGGCCTTACAAACACACTTAATGAGTTTTAATAATCATGAGGAATAATATTTATTCAGTCTGTCTCCAAGGGGACTGAGAGGCCGTTTTTATTATAACCATATTGTAGAACTTATGGAAATTGTATGCATTGCTTTGCCATTATGTCAACATTCTGTTCAGGTCCCGCATTCTGAAATTGGCAGGGTAGGGAGTGGGGAGCCGAGGGAAGCAGGCTTGTCCCCCCTCCAGGCTACCCAATCCTACTCAGGCGCCAGGTACCTTTGGCCTGTGACAGCTCAGCTTCCCAAGCTATGGGGCTGCTGGCCTCACTGGCTGTGAGGTCGAAAGGGGGTGAATTGTCCCCGTCTGACAGAGGAGGGTGAAGTTTAGGGTCTCCACCCTGCCGGGTGGAGGGGGCCAACCCTGTCCCCCAGGGCTGTGTGTGATGTAGAGTGAGAGAGGCCATGACCGAGCTCGCAGGGCTGGAGCAGGAGCAGGCTCCCAGGGTGTAGACTCTGCCTCGGGGCAGCTGCCTGAGCTGCTCACTTTCCTCCCAGAGTTTAGTGATGCAGGTCAGCAGGAGGTGAGGCCTCCTGCCAGAACTGGCCTTAAACTCCTCCCACACTGATCAAAGAAGGTGCTGGAGTTGACCTGTTCAGTGGATGGGTGCTTAGGGATCATTCAATTCACCCTCGCCATTGTGCAGGTGGGGAGCCGAAAGACTGGGTCCAGAAAGGGCCAGGATTCACTCAGAAGCCACACAGCACGTCGGAGGCCAAGCTGAAGTTTACGCCCCAGCTGCAGACCCCAAGATCATCACGTTCCAATCCACCCCTTAAGTGTCCACTCTGAGACGCTAGGACTTAGGGCTTAGAGGCTGGGGGCTTCAGAGAGGGAGGCCCTGTCCTTGATCTCAAGTGAAGTGTTCAGTGTCTAGAACATCTTCTGTTTCTATACCTAGCACATTCATGAGTTATTTCCACACATGTAGCATCTTCCTTGAGGACCTTATAGAAACTGGTCCAAAGGGTAGGATGTGTGCCCTGACCCCTGCTCTACGAAGAAGAGGACCAGGGCTGGGGAGACAAAAGACTTGGCCAAGGGCACTCGGAATGATCTTGCAGCAGGAGTTGGGTTGCATTTCTGCGGGCACCATGGCTCTTCGTGCTCCTCCAGCCCAGAACAGATGAGGCTAAGAGGGAAGACATCAGTCTGTCCGGGTGCCGTCCTGCCTGACGTCCTCTGCTATCTCCTCATCCCGCCCACCCCCCAGCTCGGAACCTAATCTTAATCCAGTAGGAACCAAGAGGCTTCCAGAGGCTTTGTCCAGTCTGCTGTGGCAAGCTGGTCATTTATATTTCACCAGATAGCAGAAATTTTTAATCAAAATGGCATCTTTGAGCAACAGCGACAAGAACTGATTCTGGCAAGTGTTCCTTCTGTTCTCCCTTGTCTCCACCCGGAACCCTCATATACATTCGGGATGTAACCTCAGCAGAGCGGAAGCTTCACTGCCCAGGCATGAGATTTAATTGTCTCCAGTCTGGGCACACACCAATCTAGGTTTAAATCCTGGCTCCGCTCCTTACTAGCTCTGCAGCCCTGACCCACACTAAGCTTCAGTTTCTGCAGAATGTAAGAGGATAATAGCTCCCACCTCCTGTGAGGAAGCGAGGTGAGGGATCTCCAGGGCCACCTGGGAGTTCTAGATTTGTTGGGTGATATAGGGAACTTCTTTCCTCTCCCTGAGGCTGTCTCTCCTCTGTGACCGGCCTTGGGAGAATTCCCTTCTTAGAATTCACTGCGGGTCCTTTCAGAGCCTGAGAAGATTTTCTTTCCCTTTTTGAAAAAATAATTTTTATTAATTTTTGGCTGCGCTGGGTCTTCAGTGCTGCATGGGCTTTTCTCTAGTTGTGCATGGGGTCTTATTGCAGTGGCTTCTCTTGTTGCGGAGCATGAGCTCTAGGGTACAAGGGCTTTAGTAGTTGAGGCACGTGGGCTCAGTAGTCGCGGCTCTTGGGCTCTAGAGCACAGGCTCAGTAGTTGTGGGACACGGGCTTAGTTGTTCTACCACATGTAGGATCTTCCTGGACCAGGGATTGAACCTGTGTCTCCTGCATTGGCAGGCAGGATTCTTTACCACTGAGCCACTAGGGAAGCCCCTGAGACGGTTTTCAAGGTTGTATCTGACCTGTTCTGTGTGGATCTCAAGGGGCACGGGACAGACTGGCAGAGGCTGAGACACAGTTCTGGGCCCAGGCTGGCCAGGAGTTGTAGCCACTTCGAGACGGAGCTCTGTGGGAGCCCCGGGAGCAGGGGGGAGCATGGAAAAGCTGAGCTTGGCCCCGGGTGAGTAGGGGCGGGGAGGCTGTGGTTCACAGAGGCTGCACAGAAGCTGCACAGAAGCCCCACGCCCAGGAGGAGGCGAGTCAAGGCCTTATTTATTCACGCTCAGGCCGCTGGCATTTGCACGCCCTTGCACTTTTTCCAAGCGTCACCTCGGGGAGACCCGGCTGAGCGCCTGGCCCGCAGCAGATACTCCATGACTATCTAGGAGATGAATGAAGGAATTTGATCCTTACAAAAAACAGGTTGTCCTGACACACAGGCAGGCTCTTTGAAGTTACACAGATCTCTGCTGCCAGTGGGGTATGAAGGCGCATGGAGTGCAAAAGCACACAGAATTTGGATTTTGAATGACCTGAGTTTGAACCATTTCCTTATCCAGCCATCTTTTCCTTCTTTCAACAGATATTGAATGAGTGCCTTCTGGGTGCTAGGTGCTGTGTGACCTTTGGCAAGTCACTTGACCTCTCTGAATCTCAGTTTTTACCTCTGTAAAAAGAGGGTATGGTACCATCTACTTTTCCAGGGATGTGTGGGTTGTCTCCCTCCAACATTAGAATCTGGATAGTTGTGGCTGATTATGGATGTGCTGATGGCTGAGGCAGGGGCATTGTCACCCTAAGAGAACCAAGAGCTTCTGGCACAGGAGGGTCTTTGTGCTGTTGACGGTTAGGAATCAGAACTAGATCTTGAGTTGTTTACCCCTTATACTGGCATCATCTAGGACACAGGAGAGTGGAGAAGTGCTTGCTTTGTCTTTGGCATATCCTTTTTGAGCTCCTGCTGCATGCCAGGCTCTGTGTGGAGCAGTTTGCATGCTGTATCCTGTGGCCCAGGCAGGGAACAGTGTAACTGAGGGGAGTTTAAGGAAGGGACTGTTTACAGAGGTGTGGGCACCGTCAAGAGAATCAACAGGGGCTGGAGAAGCACATGGGGTCCCACCTGAAGGTGCAAGAGGAGGGGAAGGTGTTGCCACAAGCCAGTGAGTTAAAACATGAACCGAGGTCTCTGACAGGAGCTGGAACCAAACACAGCAAGGAGGGAGAAGGGAGAGAAATACCCCACCCATCCTCTCCTTCTACTCTGCAGTTTCTTGCCTGCTGTTGACCAGACTCAGCCAGAAGCCGGGGGGTGCGGCCTGTAGATGGGGGCTTCCCAGGACACAGAATGGATTTGGAGAGTGAATGGAGACTACCCGGCACACAGACATGTTATCTTGGGAAAAAAAAAAATGGCTATTGTATTGCCATTTTACAGGGGGGCAAACTGAGGCCAGGAGGCATAGGGAGATGAAGTAATTTGCTCAAGGCCTCACTGAAAAGCCCTGTCCCAGTAGGCCGTTCCCTAGGACAGAGACTGGGGAGAGCTCAGTGCCCTGTGGGCTAACCTTGGGAATAATCTTGAGCTCAGATAGTTAGCAATGGAGGAGCCTTTTGAGATCCCCTGCCTCCCCCCACCTGGCTACAGGCATCGAGCAGAGCCCAGAGAATGAAAGGTCATTGCTCAGGGTCACCCAGATGTTAGCAGCACGGTCAGGACTGGACTCGGGTCTCCCAGGTCCCAGGCCTGCGAAACCTCTCTTGCTTGCTGCCAGGGGCCAGGCCAGCCAGGACTTACTTCCTTCTGCGAGGCTTGGCAGGCAGGCTATTGTAGCTGGACACAAGGGTGGACTTGTTCCGTGGGATGGGGTTTCCCGAGGCCTGGCTGTTGGGGGCCGGGACCCTTGGGGAAAGCCCAGAACGGCTGCTTGGTTGTTTCCATGGCTCTGTTTGCGTGAGCCCCGAGCCCAGGCCTGGTCCACCTCCCCCAGACGAGCCTGCAGCCCCCGCGCCCCTCCCCCTCAGCTCCAGGCCCTCTCAGAGGCCCCGTTGTTTGTAGCGTGGAGTGGAAAAATCCCACCCCGGCCTCATGAATCATCCCAGAGTCACTCGCTCAGGCTTCAGGCCTTGGAAAGAAATGGCAGCATTTTTCCACTGCATGGGGAGCAGGCAGGGTCTCAGATCAAGCGAGAGGGGCAGGGGGCATCCAGCCTCACTGAGTGTGGGAGGGTCGGACCTGGGAACACGGCTGGGCGGCTGGGCTGCCGGGCTGCCATGGCAAGGAGTGAACTGACATCACCAGGCCGGGCCACGGGTCCTGACTGGCACTTAGAGTCTGCTCCGCAGATGTTGGGGATGAGGTCAGACTCCAGGCTGGATGCCCCCGTTTCTGGGGCAGGAAACGTGCCAAGAGGGCGTGTCCAGGCCTCTGCAGTGGCAGCCCTCCCGGGGTCCACCAGGGAGCTACACCTTGCAGAGACTGTCCCTCCGTGGAGCCCTACCCCAGCCTTCACCCCGCTGGGACTTGGCCACCTTCTCTGGGAGATGGGCGTGATCTCACCTTTTCCCTCCCGCCGAATAACCTAGAAGAGGAAATCATCACACCCAGAAATTCAGGAGATGCCCAGTGTTGGGGAGGTTCTGGGATATTCATTTCACAGATGCCTACAGAGGGGAGGGGACTTGCCCAAGTTTGCATACCTAGTCACAACGCACCTGGCCAAGATTGGGTGGACGCTCCCCAGGATAGGAGGATAAGTCAAACCCAGCTTCTCTGAGCTGTGTGGCCTGGAGTAAATCACTTGGCCTCTTTGAGCCTCCCTCTGGTTTCTCACCTGCGAAACGGGCTTGGTCATGACAATGATACCTACGGGAATGCTTGGCCTCAGCCCCCCACATTTCCCTTTGATTCTGGGTCATTTGGAAGAGGAGGGCCGAGGAAGGGCCTTCGAGGAAGGGAAATCTTTTGCTCTCCCCCAAAACAGATGCTGAGGAAGGTGGCTTGACATTTTGAGTTGGGGAGTTTCCAGCAGCTTGCTTAACAGAAACAGCACTAACTTTCTGGGCATGAACTGTGTGCCAGGCACCAGGATTAGCACTTTTTATAGATTATCTGTCAGCGAGGTACTCTTACAGCTTCATTTTACGGTGAAGGAGTGAAGCCTTGGAAACTGGAAAAAACTCAGCCAAAGCCACACAGCTAGTAAGTGGGGGTGCCCAGTGTGGACCCAGGGCCCTGTCTTACACTGTATTCTACTGCTCCTCAGGGAGAAACAGAGAATAGGCTGGCCTTGATTCTCAAACCTGCAGTGGTAGATAGAAGACTAGAAACTGTCTACCTGACCCCTGGGCTCTGGATGGAAGGAACGCAGCTGGCTGCCAGTTTGGCCAGAGGTACCTGGAGGCTTGAGGTGCCCAGGACTTGCCTGACGTCACGCAGCAGCCCCTCCTCCCTCCAGCTGGGGCTCTTTCCAGTGACCCAGGGGCCTTGGTACCCATATCTGCCTGTCTGGCTCTCTCTTCTGATTTTTTTTCACGGACGAGCAAGCACGTGGTGTTCACAGACCAGAACTGTGAGCCGAGGCTGCCCAGTGTGAGATCTGGATTAATTACCAGCCAAATCGTACTGGGTTTTCAACACCGATTCTAACTCTGGGCAGGAAAGCTGGAATCTCATTGATGGTTATTTGAAACAAATGAATTCCCCAGGCCTCACACATCCTCGAAAGCCTGGCTTCCTTTGAAAGTTCTGTGTTCAGTTCTTTACATCAGGCACTTAGTTAATCCTCATTTACTCCTTTGATGTAGACAGGACAGTAGCTGTGGTGCAGGACAGCCGCGGAGACTCAGGCTGAAGGCCTTGTGCCAAGTCTCCAGCTAGTAAATAGTGAGACCAGGATTTGAATAAAGGTCAGCCTGCGGTTCAGTAAGTCTGCTCGGGTGCCTCGCTTTCTATGGGAAGGAAGAGAACTGAGAACAGACAGGTGCTCCCCGAATGCCATGTGGCAGGATTAGGCCTGTCTTATGGGGGAAATGGGGAGCCACTGAGTGTTGGTGAGCCGGGAGATGCCTTGGGAAGGTGAACCTGGCTGTGTGGAGGAAGACTAGAGAGGGGGGAGGGTGAAGGTGGGGAGACAAGTGAAGGAGGTGATGCAAGTTCTCGGAGGGTGATGATGAAGGCTGAACCCAGCTATGACCCCTGGACTAGATGGGACGTTTGAGTGATGATTGCATACTAGGCACCGTGTTATATGTTTGCCATCTCATTTCATCTTCACAATAATCCTATGAGAAGGGTATTATTGCCACATTTTATAGGCACAGGCTGGTTAAGAAACCTGCCTAAACCCAGCTGGTAGGTGGCAGCACTGGGATTTGAGCCCGAAAGCCTTTGCGTACACCCTTTAGTGATACTGACTCTCTGTGTGTGACTCAGAGATGCTGGTGTGACCTTGGACAGGTCCCTTCTCTGCTCAGGCTCTGCAGAGAACTTGGCTGAACTCTGAGGTCTTTTGCTGTTTTAGTTTCTCAAACATTTGGCTGAGGCTTGGGGAGAGAGAGATGACTCATATCCCATTAATTCCTTTGAGGAGACCATGGTCTAGTGGGAGAGCGGGCTTCTAAGCAGACAATTCCCCGAATGAAATACAGTGGCCTTTAAAACAGAGGGAAAGAGGGGACTTGGCCAAACTTGGGGGAGGGATCAAAGAAGGCTTCCTGGAGGAGGCAATACCCTGAATTAGCTATGTAATAAAAGATGAGAGCTTCAGAGACCAAGAAACAACAACTGCAAAGACCGGAAAGCCCCGAAGAGCAGCATTCCTCAGGCTAGGACCTCAAGGGACCTCTCTTTTCAGCCATGGGGTCTTCATGCCCAGAGCTCTGCATAAGTTTGTTGAATGACTGCCTGATCCCATTCTATTCTGCCACGTGGCACTGATGCTGTCTTCTTGCTTTTTATTCAGGGTCCCCCTGGACTGCCTGGGGTTCCTGGACCCCCTGGAGCACGGGGTCCTCGGGTAAGTGATCACATGCTTGAGTTCTGGTCGGCTCTATGTCCTGTATCCCATTGCATTTGGAGTCCCAGCTTTGCTGTGTGTCCTCATGCTGTGGGGCATCCCTTTTCCACTTTGTCCATTGGAGTGGACGTGGGGCTTTTAGGGGTCACTGACTGTCCAGACGAGGCATGGGACAGTGAGAACCTCTTTCAGGGTCTCAGCTGTCCATTGTGGGTATCACCCTTGGTAGCCTGGAGTAGAGTAGGAGTTTCTACAGATCATATCCCCTCAGCTGATGAGCTTTGGTGTTCGGCTGGGAACAAAGCTGACTTGGAAGAGCATGACGCTTGCATCCATCTTCCCATCTCTGCTGGGCCAACCTGTGGTAGGGATGCTGACAGAGGCAACCAGATGGGCCACGCCAGGGATGGGGTGAGATCCCCATGCTGAGAGGTTCAACCAGAGTCTGGAGGATGGCTTGGCAGGGCTTTGGTGGCTGATAGGAGCTAGCCCGAACCTCAGAGTGGAAAATATTAATAGCTCTGGTCTGTTATGCCTGGCATGTCACTTAATGCTGCCTTATTTGATCCCCTCTCCTTTCAAGGCCCCCATGGGCCAGTATGGTCACTCTCATTTAGGAATGAGAAAATGAATAACTCAGAAATGGAAGAGCCAGGACTGGAACCCAGCTCCTAACCATATAATATGGGGACTCTTGAGGGTCCTCTTGGAGAGAAATCTCTCCTTTTCCCAAGGGGGCTCAGACCCACGGCGCCTGGCATCTGTGCCCAGGCTGAATCAGCCTTTCCCACGCTGGGTGCCTGGTGAGGCCCTGGCAGAGATAGCTGCCTGGGGCATATTTTTAGCTCTGAGCCCAGCGGATGGTTCTGGTTATGCAATTACTCGAGCCCTAGTTCCCTCCAGACCTGGCCCTGTGCTCCCTGGGCCCAGGACTCTGGAATCTGCTGTCTGAAGTGGCATTTCCTTCTGGCTTTGGAGTCTCCATGGAGCACTTGCCCAGAGCTGGGGACCACAGAGGTATCATGGACACTGCTGGCCAAGGGACCTTGCTGCCTGGGACCAGGACGAGGCCCCAGGACCTAGCATCCCAGGTGCTGGCAGTCTGCCTGGGTCTCTAAACTCCTCCTGAGCCTCCAGCTTCTGCAGGACTGTCCTTCTGACCCAGCATGTCCTCCTGTGCAAACTCCTCCTCCATCCATGCCTCAGATCAAATGCTCCCTCCTTTTCTGATGATCACCTCCTTCTTGGAGCTCCTGTGGCAGTTAACTGCACGGATTCCTCGGTAGAAAGCTCACGTTGACCATTGAACCTTGTCACCTGAGTGGCATATTGCAGGATCCCCTCCCAGCTTTCTAGCCTTCCTGATAAATAAGTTCCAGATTATCCCCATTTTACAGGTGAGGAAACTGAGGCGCAGAAAGATGCAGTTCCTTTGACTCAGGCCAAGCATGGAGTAAATGCCAGAGCCTAGACTGAACCCGGGAAGTCTGAGTGCAGAGCCCTTGACTTTAAACTACCTGTTGTGCTGATTTTCCCCCTCTACTTAGCTGAGCCCCTCTGGGCCAGAGACATGTCCTATTGACTGTTCTTTCTTACCTGATGCCTAGAAAAGTCCCCTGCATCAGAATGTGCTGGGCAAATGGTTGCTGATGGGTTCTAGCCTAGGAGTCAAGAACATTCCCATGAGAGAATGAATACATGTACACGTACGGTTGAGTTCCTTTACTCTTCACTGGTAACTGTCACAACATTGTTTGTTAATTGGTTATACCCCAATACAAAAGAAAGAAAAAGAAGAGTATATTTCCCCCCAAGAAGCTGTGTGACCTTAGGCAAGTCCTTTCCCTATTGTGGGGCTCAGTTTCTGCATTTGTAAAACATGGGATCCTGGTAAGGCATTTCCAGCCAAGATTCCTTCCAGCTCTGAAGTTCCACAAGTGAAGGAATGACTCTCCTGACTTCCCTCTCAGGCTCTTGGAGGACTCCCCCCGCTCCCTGGAGCCCATCACCCTGTTTCTAGACTGCAAATTCCATAGATTGTAAAATTCCAAAGATAATACAATGTTGGGACTAAGCAATCCCAGTTCCTCTGTACAGATGGTGGTGGCTCTGGGGCTTGGGGAGGGGGCGGGGCCTTACCTGAGATTGCCCAGAGCTCCGTGGCTTGGCCCTCTCCACCTCGGCGTGTTCCCCTGGCCCAACCAGGGGAACCCTCGGCCTCCCTCCACTCAGCTTTCTGGGCTGCAGCGTTTGTCGAATCGGTCTGCTTGGCTCCCGGTCAACTATGCGGTTCGTTTCTCTGCAAGGCAGTGGCTGGAGAGGGGAATGAAGGTGGGGGTGGGAAAGCAGGAAGCCCCCACCTCCCTGAGGGGTAGCCGGGTGCTCTAGCCTTCCATCTTTGGGCAACTGGGGGCACGACTGGGAAGAAGTAGTCATTCCTGACTTTGTCTAACACACCCTCGTCTGGTCCTGGGGTACTGGATGTGAGGGTCTCCTCCTCCAACATCCTTCGTCTAACCTTTTCCCAATTCAGGCTGAGGTCTGAGCTTAGATCCCAGGAGCCCAGATGGGGGTGAAGCTCTAAGGTCTTCCAGATTTCTTAGAGACCATGAGTTCCCCGTCATTCATGGAACTGATGGGGAGACCGAGCTTGGGGAGAGGGGAGACTCAGAGCTGGGACCAGGTTGCATCTAGTTGCCAGGATACAGCATTTGGTGAAATATCAGGAAGGGGCTGAAGGGCTGATTATTTTGGAGGTCACCCATGACACTGTTATAAATCCCCTAGGCTGAGTGAGCTTCTGAACTCGGTTCCTCCTTGACATGGACGGGGAAGGGGAGGGTCCAGCTCAGGCATGAAGGAAGAGGGAGGTGCCTCGGGCGGAATGTGATGGGCTGCAGCTGGGAAGTTGGCCTTGAAGCAAGAGGAAGGAAGCAAATTCATACACAGCCAGATGAGTCAAGAGGGGCCACGGATGAGGGCAGTGTGTCTGGAGGCTGTTGTGGTAGGGGGCACTCCTTGAGGTGCCTGTCTCCACCCTTAGTGCCTCAGATTATTCCTATTGGACAAAGACTCTTGGAAAGTAGTCGACTCTTAAGACTCTGTTTATATTACTGGCCTGCAGGATGCTAGCCCAGGGCCTTTGCAGAGAAAGTGGACATAAGGCCCCAGCTGTTATAAGGGACATTCAAATATGGCCTGGGAAAATCTAGTGCCACGAATAAGCCTTGGACTTGAAGCCAACAAACTGGGTTCCAGCCCTTGTTTGGCCACCACTCTGCTGTGTGACCTTGGCCAAGACCCTTTGACTCTCTGGGTTTAGTCTTCCCAGCTGTTTCATGGTCCCCGAGGGACTCTGTAAGCTCAGAACACGTAGGAATCTAAGGGAGAGAGCTCTGACTACCGTGGTGGGCACAGAAAAAATGCACCCTTGTTTGGAGGAGGCCGAGTGCTCCTGTGACTGCGCGTGCAGCTACAGAGGCGCAGGCAAAGTCCAGCTGGAGTCTCAGGGGTGGAGAGTTTCCCTTAAGCAGGAGGACTCCCAGAAGGTTCCCTGGAGGAAGTGGCGTTAAAGCCAGGTATTGAAGGATGGATTGGGTTTCATCTGGAGGGGATGGATGGGAAAGGCATTCCAGATGATGGAACAGCATGCCGCAGGCAATGTGAGGAGGAAATGCCAGGCGTGGGGCAGGGCAGCCAATAGCTGAGTGTGCTCTGAGTCGAAGGAAGCAAGTGTGGGATGGGCTAATGGGGCCAGGTGCAGAGAGAATGGAGAGGTGATCCAATTCAAGGGCTTGTACTTGGAAGCTGCACATCTAAGGTTTGTCCCTTAGCAGCTGGGTGACCTGGGGAAGTCTTAAAACTCTCTGGATAGCAGCTTCCTCATCTTGGAAATGGGAATCATGGTAGCACCTATCATGTGGGTTAATAAGATAAAATGAGGTGATGCACAGAAAGAGCTGAGCACAGGGCCAGGCATCAAGAGAGCCCTTCTGCAAGCAGCTGCAATGGCCAGACTGCTGAGACTTGGCTAGTGGAGAAGACTGGGCAGAAGTGCCAGGCCTTGCTTTAGGAAGTGGGATGCTCCTCTTTCCCCCTCATCTCTTTTTTTCTTTTCCCTTTCAGGGTCCTCCTGGGCCTTATGGAAATCCAGGCCTCCCTGGCCCCCCTGGAGCCAAAGTGAGTATATGCCGTGGGGTCTGGAGATACAGCCATGGGGTGGATGCTGGGGTTAGGGCCCCACACTGGGGGAAGCTTCCTTTCTTAGGGGATCCTGGCAGGAGGGCCTCAGCGTCTCCGTGGAGGATCCATATCTAGGCCACCAGACTCCCTGAAGGCTTCCCAGGTGCCAGGCCCCAGACTGGGCTGGAGACACAGCAAGGACTTAGGAGCTTAGCATCTAGTGGGGAGGGGCTGGGGGGAGAAGGGCGTCTGGAACCTAGGGCCCTCAAAGCTAGTGGGAAGAAAGGTCATCTGCTGCTAAACAGGGGAGGGCCTTGGAGGTCCAGCCTCAGTGTGTTACTGGGTCATGGGACACACCCTGGGGAGGCAGGTCAAGCTGTGAGCTGGGGAGGGACGTGCAAAGATCATGTCTGAGAAAAATCCCTGGATGCCGTGTGGAAGACGGGCTGGGGTGGGGACCAGAGTAGAGGCAGGGAGACCTGGGGTGATACAGGCCAGTGTGAGGTGTGGGAGGAAGGGAATGGATGCCTCAGCAATGTGGAGGTGAGGCAGAGAGGACTCGGTGATGGACAAGAGGAGAGAGATGGGGATTCTCTCTTTAGCTTCAATGGCCAAACTTGGGAACTGGAGGAAGGAATGTTACATTTGGGAATCTGTAGCCCAGCCAGGCGGAGATGATTCGTGGACATTCTGAAACTCAGGGGAGCTCTGAGCTGGAGATGGAGCCCTGGGAGTTGGCCAGCACAGAGATGCCACCTCTGGACTGCAGATGAGACCAGAAACCCAGGTGACTGGTGCTCTGATGACTTGTGGGGGCTCCAGCTCTGGGGCGCCAGGAGAGAAAAGAGCCGTCCAGGGCAGTGCATGGAGTGAGAAGCCCCAGGATGAGTATGGGGCCAGCAATACTAAGGTTATAGGGAGTAGCCTCAAATGATGGCTGGAGAAATAGGAGGAGGGGTCAGGGGAGCTGAGAACACAGCAACTGTGCCAAGAAGAGTGCGGGCCAGGCTGGGAAGGGCAGAGCGTCTGCCCGGCTGTCAGCTGTGGGGTAACCAGGTGAAGAGCATCCCTGGGCTTTGGTTGGCCCAGGCTCAGGGTCCTTTGCTAACCTGTTACAAAGGTCCTGCAGCTTGCGGAAAACCGTTAGGCGACTGGTCCCAGCGCATGCTGTGATTGACGGCTGAGCATCCTCCATAAGCTAGTTCTGACTCCTGGAGCTCTTTTGGGGACAAATGTACACAGATAGCCCTGGATATGTGACAATATGGCACCAGAGTGCTGGTGCAGAGCCCTTGCACAGAGCTGCGGGAGCACTCGCCTCTGCCCCTGTGGGTATGTGACTTCGGCCAGGGCTGGGCTGGGGTCCTTTCTTGGAAAGTGAGCCCAGAGGCCTTGGGCCAGCAGCTGCCTGGAGGTGCTCTGGGCTTTAACAAGGCGAACACCGATGATGCGAAGCACTGTATATTGAACCCTCACTCTGTGCTAGACACATTGCATGCACTTCACGTAGCCTCATTTGATCTCCACAAAGACCTAATGAGATGTTGGAGTCACTGACCCATTTACAGATGAGGAAACTGAGACTCAGGAAATGGCAGTGGAACCTGCCCCCATGAGTCAGGCAGAGGGTCTGAATTCTCCTTGGGAAACTTATGCTTTGCAGAGGCTTCTGGTCTCCCAGGCCTGGGTAGATCAAGACACTGAGGATTAGCCACTGTTTTGATTGCCAGGCTTGCTCAAGAACATGCCTTTCTTGGCCTGCTCTGGGACTGTCTGGTCCTTCCCCCTCTCCCCCACCACTCCCAGACTTGACCCCCTGCTTCTGTGGTAGCAGATGCTCCATCAGCTTCTCCCCAGTCCACACTGGCCCCAATCTGGCCTGCAGCCCACCCCTCATCCTGCCAGCAGATGTAGGGAAACAGGAGGAGAACCTACCAGCCGCTTTCCTGCCATTTTGAGGAGCTGTTCTGAGTGTGGTGAGGGAGGCTCAGACCTGGCAGATGAACCCTCCTGTGGCTATACGGACCCGGAACCTGTGACTCAGGGCCTCATGGACAGGTTTCCAGCTTGCTTCTGTATAAACAAATAAGGGAGCGGGTTCCAGAAAATACACTGGAATGGGAGTTTTCTCCCAGTAGAACTTGCATTAAAATGCCCTGGGGAAAAGTCACGCCCTTTTCCTGGACGCTTGACTGCGAGTCTAAGAGGTGAGCCCAAGTGGATCCAGGGCAGTTCAGTTGGACTGAAGGCCCCAGGCTGCTGGACTTTGGCCCGGGGCTGGTGTTTATCTGTGGTTTGGCCAGGATGGGGTTAAAGAGAGGCTCTTCCTGGACAGAATTCCTGAGATTGGAAGAGAATGTTGTGGATCTGCAGGAATGGGTATGATTCTGGGGAGAGGGTCCTTGCTGTTTACCAGATCCTTTCTGGGTCTGGGTGTTGACCTGGTGGGACTGTAGGGCTGGCTCCCTCCAGGCCCAGTGCTGGCTCCTCCTTTTCCAAACAGTGTTGGCTTCTAGAGCTGCCTCTGGGACCACCCATCCGTTCATTTCCCTTCGATGGGCAAACATTTATCAAGCACTTACTATGCACCATTGATGGAAAAATCAGCCCAACAGGCAGGGCCTGCATGATGGCAGGGAACCCGCCCATCGTCTGGATGGGTCACAGTGGGGTCACTCCTGTACCGTATTTATTGAGCCCTTGGGAGCTTATGGCCTTGTGGGTTAAAGATCCCCCTGCCAGACTAAGGATGGGAGAAACTGGTGGATTGAGGAATCAAGAAGGGGAGACAGAGCAAAGGTGAGGAACTTCATCCCTCTTGAGGTCAGGGGAGCAGAGACCCAAAGGGCCCATGACTTGCTGGGGTCACTTGCAGTGACCAGCAGTGGCAGGGCTGAATTTCAGGTCCTTGGGTTTGCTGGCTGGAAGACACTTATCAGGGCTCTACAGATGGTTCAGGCCAGAGCCAGGCTTCAGTCCCTTTTGCCTCCTCCGGAGCTGAAGGCTTTCCCTATGTACCATGTACCCATACATTCCATGTTCAAACTCATCAAGAAGAGGGTTTGTCAGTTCCCACAGTATCAAGATCAAGGACTTTGAGGCTGAAGCAGAGAAGCCAGAACCCTGGGTGGATGGTATTAGCTGACCTTGGAGGCCAAGTGTTGAGTTACGTGTCCAGCAACCACAGTTGTCATGCAGGAAAGCACAGTGGTTAAGAGCACAGACTCTGGAGCCAGATGGTGGAAGTTCACATCCCAGGTCTGTTAGTAATACCTTCTAGTTCTGGGACTCTGAGCAAATTATTTGAATTTCACATGCCTTAGTTTGCTCATCTGGAAAATGGGATAACAATAGTAGCTGTCCGCTCGGCATCCCTGGTTGTCATGAGGTATAACTGAGTTAAGAGCAGTGCTGGCCCATGGCAGGTGGTCAGCTGTCAGCAGGTGCAAGGTGCCCAGCCTACAAGGGAGCACAGACAGGGATAGTCCCTGCTCTTGTGGAAGCAAGCTGACCACACCATGCAAAGGGCTCCACATAAGAGGCACTGGGTGCTCAGAATCCCCACAGAATGGCAATTGATCTAGTCTGGGAGGTAAGGCCTGCCTTCCTGGAGGGTGGGAAGGTTGAGTCAAGTCTGAAGGGCAGCAGGCCACCAGGCCAAGGGGTGGGAGGAGATTGGAGAGGGCAGCAGGCCTTCTGGGTGTGCTAAGACTTTTAGACTTCATACAAAGAGCAGTGGGAAGGTGTGAGGTTTTCAGCAGATGGGACACAATCAGGTGTATCATTTTGCAAAGGCCACTCAGACAGTTGCATAAGCCAAGTCCATGGCCATCAAGTTGAAGGGTGGCCAACAGGGAGGCCTGGAGCTGCCCCTATGGTGATGCTGATTCTGGGCCAGGTGAAATCAGATGGGATGCAGGGCCCAGGTCAGGTGAGAAGGTCTGGGTCCAAGGTGGGCGGGGCTCCGGCTGTACTTATGCTGGGTGATGAGGCACCTGGCCCCTTTCTCCCTGGCAGCTGGCTGCCCCTTCCCTCCTCTGGCCTACTTGGTTTGCAGTGATTACTCAGGATTATGGTGAGCCCTTAGGCATCTGGGGAGGATAGGCAGGCAAGAGGGGCCATGCTTAGTGATCCGAGTGACCCCTTACAGGAGTCTAGGGCCTCAGACCCCAGCCTCCCTTTCCCTTTCTCCAGTGACTGAAGTAGGAAAATGTGGAAAAGTCTAGAAAGTATCAAGAAGAAAGCAGGCCTCCTGCTGTGGCCCTGCCCAACGATAGGCACTGACTGCATTTTAAACAGCCTGTGTGTCAAGGACTGGCCAAGAGCCCGACATACTTTGCAGGGTGGATGTTATTACCCCCATTTTGAAGATGAGAAAGCTAAGGTCCAAAATGTCTAAGTAACTAGCCTGTCTCGGATAAGTGTCAGGACAAGATTTGAATCCTCTGCTGTCTGACTCCAAAGCACATAGTTTTAGCCGTAAATCCATTAGCTCCATAGCCATTTAGCTCTGTAGATTAGCTATATATGTATATATATATTACATATATATAATATATATGTATACACACATGCATATATATATACATGCATACTACATATATATGAATAATTTAAAATATGCCTGTACATAAGTGCCATATAGTGTTTAGCTGTTATTTTATTAACAATTGCCTTGTAGAAAGACGAACCAATCTATGCCACTGCTAGCATTAGAAGAGGATATTTGAAAAAGATAATTCATTATTGCTTCCAATACACTGCACTGATCATCTATGCATAATTTTCTTACATTTGCTTTCTATTTGCATTTCACCATTTATGGATTTGTTTATTTTAGGGGTTGGGGTGTTGTCTTTTGTTATTGATTTGTAAACATCATTTGTGTTTATATATGAAGGCTTATTAAGGCTTCATCTATCTTACAAATTATTTTTCAGTTTATTGTTTTCCTATTGAGAGTATTCATGATGATTTTCACAAATGGGAGTGTTACCTATTTTTTTTGAGCCAACAATAACTGACATTTATTAGGAACTTACAATATGTCAGAATCTGAGCCTTCAGGAAAGCCCTAATTTGGAGAGAGCTCTACCATAAGTAGGGGCTTCCCTGGTGGCTCAGGTAGAGAATCTGCCTGAACTGCGGTGGACTGGGGTTTGATCCCTGTGTCGGGAAGATCCTCTGGAGAAGGGAATAGCAACCTACTCCAGTATTCTTACCTGGAGAATTCCATGGACAGAGGAGCCTGGCAGGCTACAGTACATGGGATCACAAAGAACCAGACACGACTGAACGACTAACACTACCATATGTAAAATGTATGATTCTTTACTTTTGTACTTAGACATTTCTTTCCCATACTAAGACCAGAGAGGTATTCACTAATATTCCATTTTATAATATCATTTGTACTCAAAATTTTAAACCATCTGGAATTAATCTTCATGGAAGTAGGTATGGGTATAGCTTTATATTCCCCGCAGTAGTTGATCATTTATTAAATAACTTTTCCTCCACTATTATATGATAGACCAGGGTCTATTTTGGGCCATTCAAATATGTTTCATTGCTATGTTTGTATATTTTTAGGCTAGTAAAATACTATTTTATGACAGTTATTATCTTTATACTGTGTGTCTCCCTCCTCCACTTACAAAAAATATTCTGGCTATTTAATCTGTCAGATGAACTTTATACCCATCTTAATAATTTCCTTAAAAAAAACCTCTCTTGAGATTTTTCTTGCAATTGTATTAAATGTGTTTATTTGTGAAGAATTACCATCTTTAAAATATTAACTTTTTCCATCTAAAACCATGGCATATCTTCCCATTTGGTTGAGTTTTTAAAACATCTCATAATAAACCTCTATAGTTTTTATTGCATAAACCTGGCACATTTCTTACTAAATTTGTTCTTAGAAATTTTATATTTTTGTTGCTGTTATGAATGGAATATTTTCCCCATTGTATTTTCTAGCTGGCTCTCAGCTATTGAAAAAAAACTATTGACTTTGTATATTTGTACTTTTGGTGTTTATTTTACAACCATGCTCTTTGCTGAATTATTTTATTAGTTCTAACAGTATTTCACTTAGTTCTCCTGAATTTCTAGACAGGCACTCATATTGTTTGCAAAGAAGGACATATTTTTGTCTCCTTTTCCTCAAGGGTTAGTAGTCTTATTTGTTTTTCCTGCCTTATTGCCATGGCCAGAACTTATATACACATGAAATAGTAGTAGTGATGGTGAGAGACCTATTGAATCTTCAGAGGACCTTCCAGAGCTGGGGCCAGATCTGACCCAATCCTCACCCTAGAGTTGTCTCTTGAGACTCCATTGATTTATTTTCTCACTTGAGAAATATTTTTCTGATGCTTCCTCTGGGCTGGGCCCTGTGCTATGTACTTGGGATCATGTATCTTGCCAAAGATGACTTGCACAGGGGATTTCTGGCCCAGAATTCTCCAGTCCTTCATGGTTTGCTCCTTCTTTGTCTCAGCCCCTCTTGAAGCCTCATCTAACCGAAGCCTTCTCTTCTTTCCACTTCCCAACTTCACCCGCAAGAAAGAAGTTCATAGTTTCCATTCCCGCTCTATTAGTAGCATTTCTGGTTTAGTATATACCTTCCTAACCATCTTCTAGCTCCTCAAGGCTCTGTTAACTAGAGTCTGCTCTTCCATATAGAGGGAAAGGAACTTGTCCAAGATCACACAGGCTCATTGGCTGAAGAGCTGGGTCTGGCACCCAGGTCCTCAACCTCACCGAGGTGTAAACAATTAATTAGACTTTATTATTCCTTATATCTCTTACTGGAGAATTTGCAGGAGTCTGGCTGGGAAGATGGATAAATTTCTGCATCCCAGAAGTCACACCTTCAGCTGAGCAAGGGTGCCTTGAGTGTCCCTGGAGCCCACACTGCATCTGCCTCCCTTCTTGTCTTCCTCCAGCCTTAGCTTGGCTGATTGACTCTCTGTCTGGGTCAAGTTCTCCCAGCTTCCTCCTGTACTCCATGTTATCACTGATCATAGTTGTTCAACTGTCGTGTATTGAAATGTAAAGATCTTGGGCTCTGGAAGCAGACTTCCTGAATCAAAATCACACTTATGAATTATAGAATCTTGGACAAATTACTTACCCTCTCTGTGCCTCAGTTTCCTCATCTGTGAAATGGGGATAGTGATTATAGCTCCCTTTTAGATTTATGCGTTGAAGACTTAGAAGGCACTCGGAAAATGCTAGAGCAGATCAGCTTTACCAGTCTCTGGTTTCTCCCTCGAGAGATCCCCACAGGCACGACTTGTATCTTGATCCCCACCATGGTATTCCCAGTGTGCACAGTAGGATGTGTAGATGTTCAATAAATTTCAGTGTTTTTTTTGTTGTACTTGGCCAGGGATTAAGTCCCAAACACGGAGCTGGCTGCTGAGAGTGCAGAGAGCAGTCCATAGAAACTAAAATGCCCCCGGATATGGCCTCTGGGCAAAGGAACCAGTCTGGCATCCCTTTGGGTCTCAGTTTCCCCCTTTCTAAGATGACAGAACAGGATGCACAAAGGCCCACCCATGAGAGCATTTTAAGCCCAGCTCCTCTATTGGCTGCAGAGCGAGGTGGGCAAGGGCGGGGTGGGTAGAAGCTGCTATCCTTTTTTGGCCATTGGAATCCTGGGTGGCCCTGGGCCTGGCCTTGCACATGGACATAAAAGGCATTGGAGCTGGGCTTGTGAACGCCAAGGCTGGGAGAGTGTCAACAAGGGGCTGCTGCAGCAAGAGGTTGTTGATCCTAGAGGTGAGGCCTGCAGCAGTGACCTGGAGGGACCTAGGTGGACAGAGAGTTGGGGTCCTAGCAAGGACGGACTGGCCTGCAGCCTGGGGCAGCCAGAGGGCATGTGGGAGAGGCATCTAGGCTTTCCATTTGTAAGTGAGGACTCTGGAGTCAGATTGACCCAGGACCTAGTCAGACCTAGTCAGACCTAGTGAGACTTGGCCTCTTACCTGCATCCCTCTCTGGGCTATGACTCAGCCCCCTTGAATCTGGGGCTTGGTCCTGTGTTGCCACAAGTGAGTGTAAGAGACCTGGCGAGGTGCTACATTGAGTGGGCTTGGCACAGTGTTGGGCACGTGGTAGGTGGGCAGCAAAAGGGCACCCTCACTCTTTTAAGGCTTGTTCCAGTTTGGAATGCAGTGATTTCTCATACAGAGTGACTGAGTCAGGATTTGGAAGATGTGGGTTCTGACACAGAAAAGAATCAAATGGGAACTAATTAAAGTTGGCCAAACCACCCTCCCCATGTGGCACATCCATCATCTCACTGGCTCATTGCCAAGAAACCTGGATGCCAGCGGCCATGTGTGTCTGTACCCCTGAGTGTGTGTGTGAGCAAGCACCTGTGTGTCTGTGTGCACATGCCTGTGTGTGTGTGTGTGTGTGTGTGTGTGCTGTGCAGCTCGTATTTTAAAGGTGAGGAACAAGCTCAGAGAATTGAAATCACTTGCCTGAGACCCTACTGTGAGTCTGTGGCTTAACCCAGGACTTCTGACTCAGGACCCAGACTGCAGACGGAGCTGGGGAGTGAGGCTAAGGGTCAGAGATCAGGAGACTGACTTCTCAAAGGACTGTCTCCTGAGTAATTTAATCAGGTCCAGGCCACAGCCCAGAGCCCTCTTTAGTTGTAAGAGATACAGCTGGTAGGTCCTTCCCTGAGCTCGTGCTCTTAGGAGCCAGGATCCTTGTGATGGGGATGATCCCTTGTGCTTGGGACTAGAAATGCCGGTCTGACTGGGGACATGCTACTTGTCAGCTTCTCTGCTAGTCCCTGCCTATTCTAACTTGTTGGGTCCCAGGTCTCTGTTCTGGGAATCACAAATTCCAGGTCCTAGTCTTAGCTCTGCCAGTGCCTCAGCTTGGGGTCCTGGGCTGTCCTTTTCCTTCTCCAGGCCTCAGTTTCCCTGAATGTGTTATGGGGTGATAACACTTCCTTTGTCCGCTTCATCAGGCTATTCTGGAACCTGGCAGGGTGAGGGATGTTGCAAACTGTGAAGGGCTATACACAGATTAAGTGGCTGTTAGTGCACTGGCTCTAGGTAATTTGAGACGGTGAGGTGAGCATCAGGGGCTAGGAAAAGCAGAAAGAATCAAGCTTACCTCCAGGATGTGTGTCTCAGAAAGTCTCTGAGAGCTCTGGGGTAACACGTCACCTGTACAGTGGGCCCCAGGGATCTACAGGTTGGTGGGGGAGGATGCAGTCAAGCTGCACCTTGCGAATGTTTTTGGTTTGGCTAATGATGATGGGAGGGGGGTGTTTTTCTGCTTGGGGTTGACTACCTACATAAGGACCCAGCAGCAGGAATGTGCAAGCGCCAGTGGAGGAAGATGTGTGGTCTGGGGGTGGGGCAGAGGGGCCTCGTCTACGGGCTGGGCTGGTAGGAGGAGAGTGAGTTCTGAATAGGGTGGGTGGGACCAGATGACGGAAGACTTGACTTGGGACACCCAAGGAGTTTGGACTTTGTCAGTAGGGTGGTGGGCAGCTATGGCGGGCTGCTGGAGCAGGGGAGTGATGGGATTGGAGAGGACCCCGTGGAGAAGTGTGAGTGGGGTGGAAGGGGAGGGCATTCAAGCAGAGGACAGGGATTTGAGCGGAGTTGGTGGGGAGACACCCCCTTTAGAAGATGTGGTGGCCAAAGTGGAATTGTTTCTGTTTCAGGGACAGAAAGGGGACCCCGGGCTCTCACCAGGAAAGGCCCACGATGGGGCGAAGGTAGGTTTCCAGGGACCCCAGCACTCAGGGAAGCGGAGGAGTGGACGGTAGGGAAACCGCGGTGCTCTGGCACGAACCTCCTGACAGAGGCCTCTGCGTAACAAAAGGCCGGAGGCAGGATGTAGAAAAGGTCGTGGTCTGTTCTCTTTGAAGCCCTTCAGCTCTCCCTGCACCAAACCCAAAGCCATCCCCGCTGCCTTCTTCCCATGTGCAGCCAATAAAACCGACAAAATATGTGACCTATGGACATTCCTTCGGTGAATGTCCTTTGGCCTGATGCTCTGAGTGGGTTTTCTGCAGGGCCTGCTAGGTGGCCCTCGGCATCCAGAAGCTTCTTGGTAGCACACACCCAGGAAGCTTCCAGCAGACATTTGAAGACCCCTCCAAGTTGGTTCGTTCAACACACAGGTCTGTGGATTTTCAGGACATGGAAGGGAATGGGCTAGAGAGGCAGGGCTCCCTGACTCTGAAGGGCTGAGACCAGAAGTTCTCCCATGGAAGAGAGAAGAGTTAGGCCCAAGGACTTCACTGCCCCTGAAGTATCCACCTTGTAAGTTAAGCAAGGGGCCTGGAGGGAGTGCAGGTCAGGCCAGAGCAGGGGAATCCAGAACTCCAAGTAAGGTTGCCCAATGTCCTGGACATCCATCCTCTGGAAGGAGTCCTCGAGTCTGGTTTCCTTCTGGACACAACCCAGAAGCCCTCCTGACCAGAAGGACTCTGCTTCTCAGCCCAGCCTCTGGTGCGTGGGGACTTAGAGGTGGCGGCTCTTGTTGACTTCTCCGAGACACAGGTGGCTCATTCCTTCACATCTTCATGAGAAGTTTTCTCACTCAGCAAGCGCTTCCTGTATATATACATCCACATGTACCCCCATTGGATCCTCGTAAGCTTATACACCAGGCAGCTGGGCCTAGCTTGCCTGGGAGGAAACAGAGGCCCCAGAGGCGGGCAGCTGGAGGCCACGCAGCTGGTCAGGTGCAGACCAGACTTTGTACCTGGGCTGGATGACCTCCAGGGACCCAGGCTTCTCTCCTGCTCCGGCATTGTCTGCTCCTGGGTCTCATGGTCGTAGCAGAAATGCCCCCTACTGGGTGGCCACCATGCCCAGCACGGGCAGGAGGGAGGGGTTCAGAAATGCAGGAGAGGGATTGCTGATTGAAACAGGTTGCGTGTTCTCCAGGGCAATGGTTTTCAAACATAGTTTTGGCAGTGTAACCCATTCCCTAGATTGTACCTTCTGCCGAAGTCCAACATGGAAAACAGATCAAATGGAGCGACTGAGTCAAGTGGGGAGGGGCTGGGTCCCCTGCCCACTCGGCTGCCCTCACCCTGCACAGAGGACCTGAGTCTCCTCTGAGGCCTCTAGGCCTCCATGAATCCTGTTCGCAAACCACTGGCCATGGGAGTATAAACTTTTGAATGAGTGTCTGCTCCTGTTCCCCCATCTCACCCTGTTTTCTGTGTTTTTTCAGGGCGACATGGGCTTGCCTGGGCTCACTGGGAATCCAGGACCCCTTGGACGAAAGGTACACCTTGGTGTCGATGCTTCGCTTTGCCCAGTGGGTTTCCTAGCAAGCGGGGTCTTCAGGCAGGAATGCTGTGTGCTGCCCACTTGTCTGCCTGCCTCTCCCCAGCCCTGGCCCAGATACTTGGCAGTGGGCTGGTGGCCAGAGGGGAGAGAGGTTTCTGAGGGTCTGTGCTTACCCGGGGGCGTGGAGCACCTTGGCTTGGAGCAGGTCCCCCACCATGGTTAGTGAGATGTGACAAGAAGTGACTATGGTTTGCTGTCCTTCCTCTTGCAGCCCAGCTGCTGCAGGGAGGTCCTGAGGGTCCTCTTGGTGGTGGAAGGAATATTGTCAGAGCCAGGAGCCTGCATAGGTTCAGCTCTACCTTCCATGAGCTGAGTGGCCTGGGACCTACACAGCCCTTCTCTGAGCCTTAGCCTTCTTCTACCTGGAGTGACCATAACCTACCCCCTCCCCTGTCCCTAATCTCCCTGGGGCTGTAAACCAGGAGCAAGGTCTGGAGCCTGGAAGTTGAGAGAGTGGGCTCTGGGGTCAGTTGCATCTGGACTCTACTCCCTGCTCCACCATTTGCTCGCTGTGTGACCTGGGGCAAGTCAGTAACGTCCTTGGGTCTAATATCATCCCTCCCATATACTGCAGGGAAATCTCTATAGAGGCAGAGAGTTCTCTGTGCATTTTGAGCTGTTCTCATCCACCCCCACCCCATCACTGTATCAGTCAGGCAGGGGGTGTTACCTCTCTAATGGCCTTTGGGGGAAGAGCTGCCATTTTCCTAGGTCATGGGTCTCTGGCTGGCTGTGCCCCTGAATTCCTCTCCAGCTTCGCAGCTGGGGCTTCCTGTGTAGCTCAGCTGGTAAAGAATCTGCCTGCAATGCTGGAGACCTGGGTTCAATTCCTGGGTTGAGAAGATCCCCTGGAGAAGGAAATGGCAACCCACTCCAGTATTCTTGCCTGGAGAATCCCATAGACAGAGGAGCCTGGCAGGCTACAGTCCATGGGGTCGCAAGAGTCAGACACGACTTAGCACTGTCTTTTTTGCAGCTAGGGTGTCCCATCCCTCAGACTCACCTCTACTTGTGCCCCTCCAGCAAGCCCTTCTAGAACCCCGGCCTTCAGGTCTAGAGCCTCTACTCTGCTCGAGGACCCATAGTCCATCTAAACTGCATTCTTTTCAGCCCCCAGACCAGCCTCACCAACCAGCACGTGCAAAAATGGGTTGTCGCTCTTCCTACAGAGCCTCACTCAGGGCCTGTGTGTAGTAGGTGTTCAGGAAACAGGGAGGACAGTGCAGGGTCAGGGTCAGTTGCTATTTTTGCAGGAAAAACCCCCATTGCTGATGGGTTTTTAGTCTATAGATCAGCCTAGGGCCACAGCTTGAGCATCCATGCTGGCTCCCAGCTGTAGCCGCAGCTGCCCTCTTACTGGGCCATCTGGTTCTCATTCGGGGAGCTGTGGCATCTCCTGGCTCCATCCTGTCCATGCTCTGAGGGTCACCATGGCACAGGTGGACGTGGAACATCACTGCCCCCCGTACCCCTTCTCCTCCAGCCTCCTCGGCCAGAACAGGTCTTGCTGCAGATCTGAAGAAGCCAGACCCAGACAGGAGTGCGTGGCTGTCTGTGAGCTGCGGAAACGTGGTCTTTTCTGGCTCAGAGAACACAGAGGGACTCCCTATCCCTGCTCACTTCCTCTCTGGGCTCCAGTACTTTCTGATGGATGAGGTGTGAGTGGAAAAGTCTTCTTCCAGTCCTGGCTCATGAAGCAGCCAGTGGTGGTCTCGCTTGGCACGGGAGTAGGAATCTAGCAGAGGAGGCGGGAGATGGAAAACCAGACTGGACTGG
This sequence comes from Giraffa tippelskirchi, assembly GCF_054371585.1. Classification (NCBI taxonomy): domain Eukaryota; kingdom Metazoa; phylum Chordata; class Mammalia; order Artiodactyla; family Giraffidae; genus Giraffa; species Giraffa tippelskirchi. The sequence goes on from NC_137275.1 coordinate 217,724,164, forward strand.
CTCCTGCCTGGGGTTCTAGCTTTCCTGCTCTTAGCAGATGTCCAGGGAGGCCCAGAGTCCCCAGCCCAGGGGAACCAGCTCACCTGAGCAGGGAGAGACATCTTTTCTAAATTAAGGAAGAGTCTCTGTGTGGTAGGAAAACAATTTGGCAAAGCCATTTCCACCGAGTCCCTCTGGCACCGGTCTAGGCAAACACGGAGGAGTCTGGTCTGGCAGGCCAGTGTCACCTGCTCACAGTGGGTGGTGGGCAGATCATGGGGGTGCTCAGATCCCAAGGCAGGGACCCCTGACCAGTGGTGGGGGTCAGGGAGGCAGACCAGTGGGGTGGGCAACCTCACCTGGAACCATCGCTATTTGTCAGTAGTCTCTCCTCCCACAAGCATCTTTGGTAACAACAGTAGCCATTCTGCACTGATCCTGTTGGGTGGTTTGCCTGCATCATCTCCTGTGGGAAGCCTTGAGCGAGAAAGAACATCAGTGGCTGAGAGGCGAGGTCAGCGTGCCCTTTGCTCATCAGCACACTGAATTTTGGTGTCACCTCTCCATGCGCTAAGAGTCAGACATGACTAAGCGACTTCACTTTCCCTTTTCCCTTTCATGCATTGGAGAAGGAAATGGCAACCCACTCCAGTGTTCCTGCCTGGAGAATCCCGACAGGGGAGCCTGGTGGGCTGCTGTCTATGGGGTCGCACAGAGTCGGACACGACTGAAGCGACTTAGCAGCAGCAGCCTAGTGACTCCAGTAGCCCTATTCATTCATTTCTTCAACAGAATGGATGGATTGTCTATTGTGTGTCAGGAAGTGTGCAGGCCTCTGAGCTGAATAAAGAGACGAAAATCCCTGATCCTCAGAGTTTGCAGTCTTGTGGGAGGAAGGAGGCAATAAAAATGATAACGAGATGTGTTAGAAGATGAGAAAGGCCCTGGAGAAAAGTAGGCAAGAGAAAGGGACTTTGAGTTGGGAGTTTCCCATATTGACTAGCGAGACAGAAACATTTACTGTCTCTCATCACACCACTTCCTTATAATAGCCTCCAGCAGTTTGGCAGTATTATGCCCATTTTACAGCTGAGAAAACTAAGGCCCAGATAGGTCTCATTCATTCATTCACTCTTCCAGTCATTGCGCAAAGATGTACCTATGTACCTGGCCCTGTACTGACACAGGTGTTAAATGCCAGTGAGATCACTGGGGGCTTTCGGAGAGTGAAGACTACAGCTCTGGTTCCCAGCCCCTCTGTGTGTGAGAACCAGTGGGGGAGTTTGTCCTCCACCTCCACAGGGGTTCCAGTTCAGCTGGTCTGAGTGGACTAGACCACTAGATTGTCACGGGCAGCCAAGGCCGAGAGCCACTGGGTTAGTGGACACAGCTGCCAGGGTCACTAAATGGCAGAGCTGGGATTTGAACTCGGGTCTTCTAACCTTCGGGCCCTTTCCCTCTCTACAACACTGATGGAAACAGCTTCTTAAATAAGAGCCTCCCCACCCTCAATAAGGCTCCCTTCTCCACATCTGTCTGCGATGCTAGCTGAGGGACTCTGCTGAACTGATTCCCAAGGGCAGATTCAGACACGCCTGGATGGAGTCCCAGCTCTGTCCCTCTCCTGCTCTATGAGCTTGGGCAAATGGCCTCAGTTGCTTTGTGTAGTGTTTTGGAGGGTTAAATAAGATGCTGTGTCCTCAGCACCCAGCATGAATGATCGTGAAGGAGCAGCACTGAAGAAGGTCTAGCCCACTTGGTCCCATCAGTCATCTTGCTCAGTTACCAGTTAACTGCCCTCCCTTATGGCTCAGATGGTAAAGAATCTGCTTGCAATGCAGGAGACCTGAGTTTGACTCCTGGTTTGGGAAGATCCCTTGGAGAAAGAAATGGCTACTCACTCCAGTATTCTTGCCTGGGGAATCCCATGGACACAGGAGCCTGGCGGGCTACAGTCCATGGGGTCACAAAGAGTCGGACATGACTAGGGACTCACACACACCCCCCGCCCCCCTCCCCAGCCCAGAAGGCTGCCAGAGCCCTGTTTGCTCCTTGAGAGGGCAGAATCCTGTGCTGTCCCTAGTCTAATCCCCCTGCCTTCTCTCCTATAGAGCAGTGCTTCTCAACTGCCCCCAGGGAACAGTTCACAGTGGAGGCATTTTTGGTCATTACCCCCTGGGAGGGGGTGCTTCTAGCTTTGAATGAGTAGATGCCAGAGATGCTGTTACAGATCTTGTGATGCATGGCACACACACCCCACCCACAGCAAAGACTGATCCAGCCCGCAGTGTCAGTGGTGCCAAGACCAAGGAATTCTGCTGTATAGAAACCCTCGAAGCATCCAATCCTGTGTGCCCTTGGGCCTTCCTGCCTCCCTGTGTTTGCTTATGCTGGGCTCTCCCCTGGCAAGCTCTCTCCTCCCTACTCATCTTCATGTATCAGTCTCTCGATTCTACCCTCACATGCCATCTTTTCCAAGGGTATCTGCCCAGCACCTCCAGGCAGAATTCGTATCTCCCTTCTCACACCAGCGCGTTTTCTCTGCCTCTCTGGGACTCTGCGTTTTCTGGCTAGCGGGCGACTCACTGATATTCTTGGCATAGTTGTCAGACAAGACCAAGTTCACAGAGGAGGACCTCTTCTTCTCTGTTTCTTCATGTGGGGCTCAGCACAGTGCTGGACACAGACATCTGTTCTTTTACCCCACACCTTCCTGCCTCCTCTGCCCATGGCAGACATAAGGAGTTGCTCTTTCTTGCCAAGCCTAATTGAGCCCCAGACTCTTTCTTAACACATTGCCCCAGGTAGACATGACTGATGGAATAAAGTTGGTACCCAAGCTGAAACTTCCTCTTGGCTCCCTCCTGCCACCCTCACCCTGCTCATGAGCCCTCCCTATGCCTTCTGCGTTGGCCACTGTCTGAGAATCTGTAGTAAAATGGGCAGGCAGAGGGGGTCATCTGGGGATGTTTTGGGGTGTGTGTGATTGACAAACCTTAAGGCAAATTCCTGCCTTTCTGCAGAACTGCCAGTTCCATCTGGACATAGCACCCCCGGTTCCATGTAGCACCCCCAGTTCCATGCAGTGCCCCTACTGAGACCCTCTTTGGCTTCCCCCTGTTGCTGAGCTGTCTGATCTTCTGGTGCCCATACCTACTCTGTTTTGTTTTTTTTTTTAAGAAAAATTATTTACTTAAAAAAATTATTTATTTTGAATGGCTGTACTGGTCACATCGTTGCGGCGTGTGGGATCTTTAGTTGTGGCATGTGGGATCTAGTTCCCCAACCCAGGATTGCATGTGGGCCCCCTGCTTTAGGAGCACAGAGTCTTAGCCCCCAGACCACCAGGGAAGTCCCTCCGGCTCCGTTTCTGAACTCCGCTGACCCTCTGCTCTCCAACGTGGCTCCTCCTTCAAGCCTCAGCTTACGACACCACCTCCTCTGCTTGGCTGTCTGTACTCTCCTAGCAGTCAGTACTACTTTGTTCCGCTTCATATGTGTTTAATGCCCATATCCTGTTCCAGAAGGCAGAGAGCAAGTTTGCTTTGTTTACCTGTGTATTCTTAGTGCTAAGATAGAGTCTGCCACGTTGGTGGGGCTCAGCAAACCTGTGAATGAAGGAGTAACCAGGTGAATGAAGGATCTGTACAGAAACTCTACCTTCCTGCTCTGATCTGTCTCCGGTACTGAGCAGAGTTCAGCATCAGATGCCTGACTGTACTGGAATGGACTGTGCTTTAGGACAAGCCGCGCATCACACTGCAGAATCCTATAGAATCCTATCGTTTTGGGGCCGACAGGATGCTTTGAGAGTCCAGCTAGGGAAACTGAGCTGCAGAGAGGGGCAGGAGCTTGGCGGGTATGGTGTCGTGACTCACTCTGCCTCTTAGCGGATGTTTCTTCCCCCTGACTCTTTCTGTTGACTGGGGCCCTCCACCCTGCCAGCCACCCAGTGTGGCCTGGGGGCTGCCAGGGTGGTAGAGAAGTTTAGCGGGAAGCCTCATGGAATGCTGAGTGGGTCTGGTGAGCTCCATTCCACTGCAAGAGAAGCTGGGGCCTCGTGCAGGCTGAGGTGGAGCCTTCGAGATCAGTGTGCGAGAGGGGATCAGCTGAGAGGTCTAGGCTGGTTCTCAGGACCCCCACGCGGGAACAGGACCCCCCTCCCCTCCCTGCCCAAAGCCCAAATAGCATCCCAGCCGACGGGGAGACTGTCTGCAGTAACAGTGAGGTGATGTCTGGTTTTTACTTGTGCATTGTAAGCAATGATTAATCTGGCTCCCAAACCAAAATATAGCCCGAGTTCTATTATAAACATGGGTCCTGTGGAGACCCGCCTGCCGAGCAGCCAGAGGCCCCTTGAAGATTTCTGTGGTCCCTGGAACTCCCCTGAAGCCTCTGCTCTCCCCTTGTCCCAGTCAGGCAGCCATCACCCATGGGGAAATCACTGCCCATGGGTCCACCTTGTGGTCAGTGCCCACCCCGTAATTGCTGGGGCCCTGGAGAAGGTAATGGTTTAGATTCTCCCAAGATCTGGGGCCCTATCATTTGAAGCTATTTGACTGGTCCCAGCTTGGTAAACACCGTTAAGGTGCTTTCCAGGGAGCGTAGGAACCCCCACCCCCACCCCCATCCCAACGCTATGTCTTGGCTGTGTTCAATCTCAGCTGCTCCCAGTCCACTAAGAGAAACACGGGTTCATGGCAGTGTTCAAGGCCTTTCAGGGTCCATGGTTTGGAAGAGACCTAGGAACTGTGGCCTTCTGGGCAAAGCCCAGCCCAGTGGGTCTGGAGTCGTGGGGAACAGTCTGGGCTTGGCCATAACTTGCTAACTAGCCTTCGGCGAGTCCCTTTACCTCTCTGAGCCTTGGTTTCTCATTGTATCCAATGAAGGAGGTTGTGAAACTGATGGCTTAGGTCCCTTCCAACTCAGACAGTGGGTTCATGATGCTACAGTGATCCACAAGTTCAGACCTGGGAAGGTGAGTCCGTAAAAGAGTCTTTCCCTCGGTGACCCTGTGACTCTTCCCGGTGGGCTTGGGCCTCAACAGTTAGGACATAGGACTTTGCAACCTGCTGTATGGCCTCGGGGAAGTCTCTTTACCTCACTGAGCCTCAGTTTCCTCATCTGGCAAGTGTGCGTGGTAATTCCTGCCTCTCAAGGGTGATAGCAGGTTGTTGATGAGCTGATGTATCTAGGCCTTAGTGCGGGGCCAGGCATAGAGTGAGTCATGTCCATGTCCCCGATGGTCATTCACTTCCTTTTCACTACATCCTGAGTAGAAGATTTACTTGAAATCTCTTCCTGGGATTTCAGTGGCAAGTCTGCCAAAGCATTGGTTTCTAGCTTCTTTCTTCCAGCCACCATTGGTGGCTGCAGAGGAAGCCAGAGGAGCACGTGGTGCTCAGGGCTCCATGGACCCCCCTCTCGCTTCTCTTGGGATTCTTGCTCCATTATTGCACTGGCTCCATTATGGCATTGAGGCAGCAGAGGATGGCAGAGAGAGGCTCAGAGAAGGCAGTCACTTGAGCTGAGTCACACAGCTTCAAGCTCAAGACTCCACTCAGCTCTTCATGGGAAAAGGCTTTGCTTGTTTTCCCTCATCTGCAGGCTTCAAGTGGAGAAAGGACGATGGTCATGCATCCTGTCCATGACACATCGCTGCTCAAAACCCTCCTGTGCTTTCCTGCCATCTTTCCACCTGGCACGCTCTGGTTCCCTGCTTCCTCTCTGACCACCTCGTCACTCTGCCCCTCACCCCTCACTCAATCTGCTCCAGTCCCCCGGGACTCGTTCTTGCTTGAGAGTATTCTCGCCTCAGGGTTTCTGCCCCTATTGTTCCCTCTGCCTGGAAAGCCATTCCCCAGAGAGCCAGCCCTGTGTCTAGCTCCCCTGCCTGCTTACCCACGGTCACCACCCTGCCCAACATGGCCATGCAATGTCCTCCAACTCTGCTCACTTTTCTCCATAGCACTAGTTACTGCCACGCATTATCCCTGTTTTAGAATTTCATTTTCAGTGATGATAAGAAACACATCACGTACATTTTCCATCTGAACCCTGTTGGTGTGTGCAGTCCAGTAGTGTTGGGCATGTTCACATTGTTGCGCAATCAATCTCCAGAACTTTTTCATCTTGCAAGACTGAAACTCTACCCTGATGTGAGCAAATCCTTGAGACATTACGTTTTATTTTAATTAGACTGTAACTTCCATTAAGGCAAAGGATCTTGTCTTCTTGTTCGCCCAATGCCTAGAATGGGGCCGGAGCATGAAAGTGCAGCAAATGTTTGTTGAATGAATGAATGAAATATAAAGATCATGCTACTAACAGCAGCTAGTCTTTACGGGGCCCTTGAATTCACTGCGGTGCTAAGTGCTTCACACATTATATCATACAGTCTATAACGCCAACCCCTTAGAACCCCATTTTTCAAGATGAAACCAGGACTCAGAGAGGTGGTCCCAGGTCCTCCAGCCAGTAGGGAAGCAGGATAGGGATCCAGATTAATCTGAAACAAGAGATCTTAACCACTCTGCATGCTGGCTGCTGACTGTGGCCTCTGCCGCAGTTTGCCCATTGGGGAAGAATGGCATGCTGGAGGAATCTCACCCAGCCATGTTGCATCAACCTCATGGGCCCCAGGTCTGAGATGCAATCACAACGCTGAGCAGTCTCGAGGCGTGAGTAGATGCAGAAGGAATGCTCGTAAACTCCCCAAACCTCTTGGATCAGAGCAATGCTGTTTATAATTAAGAGTGCCGCTTTCTGGGGGTCTGCAGGGGTGCCAAACGTGTGTGCCTGTGGGTGTTTGTGGATGTGCATGAACTGTACATGCCCAGGGGGGCTGCAAGGCTCTCCATGTGGCCTCCAGTGTCAGAAGGACCCAGTGGTGAGTTTGAGCCGCTGCTCCTTAGTAGTGGGATTCTGGACAAGTGACTTCCATTCATTGAGACTCAGTTTTCTGTAGGATGGAGATGAGAGAAACAACAGTGGGTAGAGGGGGTTCACAGGCATCGTGTGTGTGTGTGTGTGTGTGTAGTCTAGAGTCTCATTTATCACCAGCCTGGGGGAGCCTTAGGGCTTCTACCTGCAGTGCAGGAGACCCGGGTTCAATCCCTGGGTCTGGAAGATCCCCTGGAGAAGGGGGATCTCTTCTCCAGTATTCTTGCCTGGAGAAATCCATGGACAGAGGAGCCTGGTGGGCTACAGTCCATGGGGTTGCAACAAGTCAGACATGACTGAGCGACTAACACGCTCGGGGAGCCCTAGAACTCCTGAGTTCCAGGACACCAGAACTGAAGGGTACTCGGAGTTCTAACTCCCTTGTTTGACATCCAGAGAAGGGCAGTAATCCCTCCAGGGTTGCACAGTAAGTCACAGACGGTCTGGACCCAACACAGGGCACCTTGTGAGGGGGATCTAATGGCGATCACCCCATCTCCACCACACTGTCTGAAACGGAAGCCTCCGCTCCATCTTATTTCATAACAACCCTAAGCTGAGAGAAGCTTGAAGTCTGGGGTTTCCCTGCAAAGAGCTCCTTACACTCATGAAATGGTCCAAGTGGCTGTCCCCAGTGCCACCTGAAGGCACACACTCATTTTGATTCTCTTGACCTGGAGACCTGGCCTTGGACCATAGGAATTAGCCCATGGGGACAGGACACATGGTTGGTACTGAAATGTCACCAGAGTCTTTCTCAGTCCATCTAGTGGCCTCTATCCCCTGGAATAGTAGCTGGAATCACTGGGAAGAAGGAGGGCAGCTATTTAGGGGTCACACAATCAGTCAATAGGTGTGAGATCTTCTCTGATAGGGGATTAATGAGAAAGTAACAGAAAGATCCCAGCATTGTATGGTGGGTGAGCAGAGCCCAGGCTCTAAGGTCCTCATCAGTCCACCCATCACTCAGACATCCCTTCAACTCTGCTTCGGATGTGCTTACCTTCTCTCTGGGTTTGGAAAGAAGGGTGGTGATAACAGCATCAGTCTCTCCCAGTTGCTGTATCCTAATTCAGCTCACAAGCCCTGCCCAAGGATTGATCAATCCCTGCTGTCTTCTGGTCTAAGAACCATTGGTGATGGAGAGGAAACTGCAGGATGCCTGATGTACATATCTCCACTCAGAGAGCAGTTCTCAAACACGAACTGGCATACGTCCCTGCCGTAGTGCCTGCAGTGCTGCAAAGGCAGGCCGGGAGGCCCGGCCTCTGCGATCCCCGGACCCAGACGTGTCTTCCTAGGCTCAAGTGGTTTCTTTCCTTCCGCAGGGACAAAAGGGTTATCCTGGACCGACGGGGCACCCCGGAGAACAGGTGAGGGCTGCAGCCTCAGCCCCGCCCTCCTCATCCTCCCTTGCTCCAGCCCCCCTGCCTGTCCTTGGCTTCCACCCCACCCTGCCCGGTTCCACGAGTAAGCTCCAGAGCCAGGAGGCTCTGCCTCCCATCCCGCTGGAGCCCCCACCCAACCCCACCTCTCCCCCAGCCGCATCTGCCTGAAAGGGCTGGAGTCCATGCCGGCCCAGTGCTGGCATGAGCCGCTGGACTCCGGTTAGCGCCATGAATAGCTGGCCTGTTCCGGGCGATGTTAGGGGATATTATACACGCCGCCACGGGGTTTGCAGGAATTTTGGCTGCCCTGGCCCAAGTCAAACATCAGCCGCTGCCAGCGTGGGAGAGCCCAGCCAGGCCCCCTCAGTGCTTTATTCCTGGGCTGCAGGACAGGGGGTTTTGTCCCTCCGAGCTGGTCGGACCGGTTTCTCCAAAGGATGGGCTGGGGGGAGAGGGTGGGCTAGCAGGGCCGCCCAGCAGGCCGATGGCCTCCCCTTCCTCCCCTTTCGTCTCACATTCCTGCCCTTCTCTTTGTCCATTGTAAGCCCCGGTCCCCCACCGCTCCCCAGACCTGGAGCTGGGCAGGGTCTCCCCTTTCCTTATGTTTCTCTTGTTCCTTTGCAGGGGCAGCCGGGACCCGAGGGTAGCCCAGGGGCCAAAGGTTACCCTGGCAGGCAGGTGCAGTATATGGCTTCTGGAAGCTCTGTGGCCGTGGTGGTGTGGAGCTGGCCACGGGTGCCCCCAGGCAGAGGGAGGCGGTGGGCTAGGGCCCCAGGAGCTACACCTGCCAGGTGGGCCCTGAAGGAAAGGGCTGTTCAGGGGACTGTGCTGAGGACCCTTCTCTGAAGGCAGCAGGGCAAGGATGCTCAGGAGGAAAGAGAAGAAAGAGTAGTTCTGGGGTGTGGGATCGTGGCTCCAGAAGCTCTTCCCAGCCACCTCCTTGGAGCCCTGGGGTAGCTGGGGGCTCAGTTTGAAGACTAGGAGTGTAACCCCACTCCTATCATACAGAGGGACAGCTGAAGCCAAAGGAGACAGGACTTGGCCTGGGTTGTTGGCAGCAGCTAGAACGTCTCCATATGTCCTTGCCCTTCCGTCTTTTGTGTTTCAGGGGCTTCCTGGACCTGTAGGAGACCCTGGGCCCAAAGGCAGCCGAGTAAGTGCGACTTGGCAAGTGGCACCTGCCTGGGGCCCCGGGTGGGCATTTCCTGTCCCTCCAGTGGGCCTGGTGGGCGATTGGGGCTGTAAAGCCTGCAGTATCCACCCAGGGTCTTCTGGGGGAGCTGGGGCCTTGGTCCTCCAGCCTGAGTGCTCCCGAGAGCAGAGGGGCAACAGGATGGCTACATGGTGGGGAACCCTGGAGCCAGCTTGGCGCCCATGGCCAAGCAGCTGGGCAGCACAGGTCTGCTGGGGGCTCAGCCGCAGTCCAGCTGCTATAATCACACATTTGCTTGCTATGTCCCCCAGTAAGTCCAATCAGTGGGGAGCCAAAGCTGGGGCCACTTTGTCCCTGGAATCCTCTGAGGCCTCACTCCTGCACCTAGCTGAGGGCTGGGGTATTACCCTTTAGGGAGGGCAGTGCTGCCCCAGTGGGTGAATGTTGTCCAGGCCTGGAGGCTGATGGAGCATCTCCTATGCCCCTCCTTCAAGGCCCCTGAAACAAATCCTGAGTAGCCAGCAGGCTGTTTGCCCATCTTACCAGTGGGAGGGATGTCCATTCCTAACCCTGGCATGGTTAGGGGGATGCTAGGAATTTGGAGGCAAATACTGCTGAGGGGGATCCCAGGTGGGTTGTGGGGCAATGGAGAAGGTTCTGGGTGAATTGAAAGGGGGTAAAATGGAGTTTAGAAGACTGAGAAGCAATCTAGTGGAATTCTGTTTTCTATATACAAGGAAACTGGGCTCATGGTGGGGCCCCAGTTCCCACAGCTTGCCTAAGGTGGGGCTGGGATTGAGGATCCAGGTATTTGGAGGACTGGACTGCCTGACTCTTAAAGAATGCTCAGCAAGTGGGTCACACAGTCCTCAGTCAGGCCAGGTCAGGTCAGGTATGACGTGTCCTTCAAGCCTGAGCCAAAGCTATTTATGGCTGCAGTCTCAGCCCAAATCCCTGGACCTGACAGGCGGATGTTAGGAGAGCGACTGGGAGGTGGGAAAGTTCCCCGGGACGTGTTGATGATGTCAGTCACCATGATGATGATGGTGATGGGGATGGGGCAGTGATAGACAGGGGCTGAGGAGGCTCCTGTCCTAGGAGCTGGGCCACCCCCTCCTTCCCTTTATCCAACTGTTCCCACAAGCTCTGGCCCCAGAGGGGCCTCCTGAACGGAGGGAGAAGGGCTTCCTGGTCTCTGATCTACCAGGAGGACCGGAGGAGCGAGGCAGGCTAATGACATCTGGGGCTGCTTGCCGTTTGCCATGCTGTGGCATCTAGAGGTCACATGTGGGGGGATTGCTGGTCTGACCCTGGCACACCCCTTTTCAGGGTCATGGGGCCCTGAGCAGCCTGGGTGAGCCAGGGCCACTCAGGCTACCCTCCCAATCCTGTCATCACCGACCTTATGTTTATGAAGTAAGCAGAGCACAGACTTGGGGTCAGGACATCTGGTTTTGAGACCTACTCTGCCATTAACCAGCTGTGGGAGTTTGAGCCTCCACCTCTGGACCTCTCTGAGCCCATCACTGCAAATCTGGGCTATAAGCACTGCTAGGAAGGATCAGTAAACATCATTGGTTAAGATGATGCTGAGAAGGGGGCCCCGTGACCTCTTCTAGGGATGGAGAAATGGTTGTGAGCCTGCACTGGTTACTTGTTTATGGGAGGCAGTGTAGCAAAGTGGTTAGGGGGGCCCTGGCCCTGGGAGTCAGATGACCTCAATTCAAATACCACATTCTGCTATGTTCCAGCTGTGTGACCCTGAGCAAGTCACTTAGCCTCTCTGGGCCTAAATGATCTCACCTCTATAGGAGGCTGACTAATAATTCCTACCTCCTGAGGCTGTGGAGAAGGCACAGTAGAAGCCTTAAATGCCTGCAGAGCACGGAGAAGTGGGTCTGGCACATACTTTGTGCTCAGTAAATGTTAGCTTATGTTGTTGTTCCGTCACCCAGTCGTGTCTGACTCTGCGACCCCATGGACTGTAGCACGCCAGGCTTCCATGTCCTTCACCATCTCCCTGAGTTTGCTCAAACTCATGTCCATTCAATCAGTGAGGTCATTTCACAAATATCTAGAAAGTACAGATAGTGATAGGAACCCTGGGCTAGGTCCCTGCTCTGGAGAAGTTCCCGGGCTAATGAGGCCATGCAACGTGGACACAGATAATGAAGATACAGAAGAGAAAGTGGTAAATCTATTAAGTGGGGTACAAATAAGGGCCTCCTTGGTGGCTCAGCGGTTAAGAATCCACCTGCAATGCAGGAGTCACAAGAGATGCCGGTTCAGTCCCTGGGTCGGGAAGATTTCCTGAAGGAGGAAATGGCAACCCACTCCAGGATTCTTGCCTGGAGAATCCCATGGACAGAGGAGCCTGGGGGCCTATGGTCCATGGGGTCGCAAAGAGTCAGACACAACTCCGAAGCAGCTTAGCACGCATGCAGGGGGTATAAATGGGCTGAGGAGAGGGGAGGAGGTTGCTTCTGGTTGGGGGCATTAGGGATGCTAGCTAGAGGAGAGCGCCTCTGAGCTGGGCTTGAAAGCATTGGTTCTGCAGTCGTGGAGGTGGGAAGGGCATGCCTGGAGGAGGGCATGGCATGGAGAGAGACTGGAGGGCAGACGATCCGGACTCCACCCCGACTCACTGTGCTGCCTCCGCTCCAGAGCCTGGGTCTTCTTTGTTCAGTGAGGAGGAGGCTGGGCCATCTGCAGGGTCCTTCGGAGGGCTGAACGCAGTGGCACCCGTGCTTGGCAGGATGCCAACATGCCAGGGTGGTAGCGGCTGTCACTGCCGGTCCCCCTCAGGCGGTCCAGGGTGATGCGAGCCCCATGTGCACAGCCTTGGAGGCCTAGAAGGAGGGAGCCGCGAGTGCCTGCCAGCCTCCCTGGGAGGGTGGGTAGGGCTTGGTGCCACCCCAGCATCTAACCCGGCGTAGAGCTTCCTTCCGGCAGGTCCAGGAGCCCCCGGCATGGGGCGGGCCTTCCCCTGCGAGCGCCCGCGCCCTTCCCTGGCGTGAGGGTATGTGCCTTTGGACTACATCGTGGAAGCCAGCACCATGCAGTCCATGGGCATATACACTTGCCTCAAGGCCTATGTCATCGTGGAACCACTGGAGCCGCCGCTGCCAGCGAGGAAGAGGAGTCAGGCACCAGAGCGCAGCTAGAGGGGGCTGGGCCGGGCTGGGCCGGGCCGGGCAAGCCACACCCCACCAGCCAGCCCTTCTGACCTCCCCCCTGCTCTTTTCCTAGGGCTACATTGGACTCCCGGGGCTCTTCGGCCTGCCAGGGTCCGATGGAGAGCGAGTGAGTATGCCTTCTCTGTTTATCTGTCACCCACCCACTCCCTCTGCCACAGGCCGGAAAAGTTCTAGAATCCCTCCTGGAGGAGGTGCCCCAGAGTTGAACAGGAGTGAAGGGGTGAAATCGAGGCAGATACCTTCCAGACACAGAGAACAGCATGTGCAAGGTCAGGGACAGAAGCTTACTTGGCGAGTTTAACAGCACAAAGCTCTGACTGTAAGGCAGGAATGGGAATGGGAGATGGGCTGGAGAGGGCACCTGGGCACAGCTGTACGGCCCCCAGGAACCAAGGTCAGGAAAGGTACTGTTCCGAGAGCACGAGGAACTCCTGAAGGGCTTTCAGCAAATGAGAAGTGGGCTTATTTCGAATTTCTGATCGATATGGCCCATGGACCAGATCCCACCAGGCAGGAGTTATGTAAAGCTTTCCTGAACATACCACGTTCATTTGTGTATGTGTGTCCGGGGCTGCTGGTGTTCCCAGGACAGAGGTGGTGTGCCTCACTTGCCTCTGGACCACCTCTGTCCCCTCTCCACCTGAGCCCACATTTGGGGACTCAACTGTAATCTCATCCATAAGCTGGGGAAAGAGAATTGCAGGGAAACAGTGGGAGCATTTATTGAGTATCCACTGAATACCAGGGTACTGGGAGCATTCCTCAGGAATCTCCCCAGCTCAGGTCCTTGCAGGCCCCCATTCTGAGGACCTGCATTTAAGGACCATCCATCTGACGTGCACATCACTGGTGCCTGTTGTGTTTGTGGACTGGATGCCAGGCCTACTGTGACTTCCTCTTGTGGGTGGAAGAGGGGCTGGTTTGGAACAACACCGTTAGTCTCCTGCTGGAATCCTGTTCTGATCTCCTCCCTGTTTCCTTCTACAGGGTCTGCCTGGCGTTCCTGGCAAGAGGGGCAAGATGGGTAGGCCGGTAAAGATTTTCCGTGTCTATTACGCAGATTCTATGGGTGAACCTGACCTCCCACTGGCCATGTGGCCCCGTCCACCCATGGCCTGGGCATTCTTCACTTCTCTCTGCTCCTCTGCTTTGAATGTGTGGGCAGGCATGGGGGGCTGTCTGGGCTCGTGTCCCTGCCAGAACACTGAGTGGCTGCTGCATGGCTGGGGCTGGGGGCTCCTGAGGACTCTGGGCCCTTCTGGGATGGAGCTTCTCAGTGCGTCCAGCAATTGTCCTGCAAGGCGGTTCTGTGCTGGGGGGGCCTTCTTTTGTCTGGGTCATGAGTGTCCATGCTGGAGGACTTTGTCTAGACCGGGTATCTGTGCTCCTGTGTCTGAGAACACTCAGTCTCTGTGTTGTCCTGGTGTCATCCGTTTTACTCCTGCACACGAAGGCCAGAGGGCCCTGGGGTGTTGGGCAGGCCCACCGGAGACGTGACCACAAGACGGGCTCAGCAGGAACCCCAGCTCACCAACTCTGACCGTGATTGTCCGTTGTAGAAGGAAATTATTTCTCCCTTTGTTTGAGCATCTGTGGGGCAGGAAGAAAAAGCCAAGGTCCAGAGAGCTCAAGTAACTTGCCCACAGTTTTACAACGGAGCCAGGATTCTAACTCGGTTCTTGTCCAGGGCCTCTGATCTCAGTGTTGGCTCAAGTTCACTAGTTGGCAATAATGCTGTGGAAGTGGATTCCTAGAATCTTCACTTGGGGGAAAGTCATTCATTCCAATGATCCCATTTATCACAAGGGGAAACTGAGGCTCTGAGAGGCAGGGTGATACGTCCAGGGTCCCGTTGTCAGGTCAAAGGAGACCCAGGATTGTAACTGAAGCATCTTTCTTTCAGGCCCGGCCCCTGCTGGTGGTTTAAGGTTCTCTGCTGCTGCCCCACAGGTTAACTCCTGGGCTTGGAATCATCTTCAGCTCTGGGTCTGGGCCTCCCTTTGTTTGTGGTTGATGGAGAAGGGATAGTGGGGGAGGTTAGAAGGTGAGAGGCAGCTGCGAGGGAGCCAGGAACACTCAAGGGTGGCCAGAAGGGGGGTTGACTGTGATTCTGGGGTTGACATGCGTGTTCATGATGCCTTACCTGTTGTAGTATAGGGGCCTGGGCCCTCTGGGGGCCAAGTTGGGGGGCGGGGCTCAGAGAAAAGCGACATCCAGGTCCTGACCTCATGGAACTGACAGAAGGGGTACCTCACCCTCAGACCTAGAACAGTCTGTGTCTGATAGTTCCTTTGTGCCTGAGGGCTAATTGTTGTTGTTCAGTCACTCAGTCCTTTTGAACTCTTTGCGACCCCATGGACTGCAGCACATCAGGCTTTCCTGTCCTTCACCATCTCCCTGAGTTTGCTCAAACTCATGTCCATTGAGTTGGTATTGCCATCCACCCATCTCATCCTCTGTCGTCCCCTTCTCCTTCTGCCTTCAATCTTTCCCAGCATCAGAGTCTTTTCCAACAAGTTGGCCCTTCCCATCAGGTAGCCAAGTATTGGACCTTCAGCTTCAGCATCAGTCCTTCCAGAGAATATTCAGGGTTGATTTCCTTTAGGATTGACTGGTTGGATCTCCTTGCAGTGCAGGGGGCTCTCAAGAGCCTTCCTCAACACCACAGTTTAAAAGCATCAATTTTTCGGCACTCAGCTTTCTTTATAGTCCAACTCTCATGTGCATACATGACTACTGGAAAAACCATAGCCTTGACTGGACAGACCTTTTTGGCAGAGTAATGTCTCTGCTTTTTAATACACTGCCTAGCTTTGTCATAGCTTTTCTTCCATGGAGCGAGCATCTTTTTATTTTGTGGCTGCTGTGGGGAGGAGCATTCCAGGCTGAGGGAAGAGCATTCCAGGTTGAGGGAATAGCAGGTGCAAAGGCCCTGGGGCAGGAGTACTACTGGGTCTGAACTGCAGTTTTCTCATATGAAAAATGGGGATAATAGCTTCTAGCTCATGGGGTCATTGTGCTTGTCACATAGTAAAAACTCAATAGATAGTAGCAGTCATTGTTCCTATTTGTGGTTTTGTGGGTGACTGAGGATTCCTCTGGGCTGTGTGAATTTAAGCCAATGGCTTTACCCCTCTGGGTCTGTTTTCCCAAAATTTCAGTCACAGAGTGGGAGCAGTTGATTCAGGTAGAATGTCTCAGTGCAGCCCTGTTTCATCAACCAAGACTGCCTCCAGTGCTACCCATGGGGGGTTTGCTAAGACTCCACCCTGGGAGCCCCACAGAGGACCAGGCATTGCCATTTGCTGGATGAGGAGATCAGGGCTCAAGGAGTGAATGGTTTGGGCAAGGCCTTGTGCTTCTAAGAGTCAGAGCTGGGTTAGAATGCAGCAGCCAGAGCTTTTACCTCTTGCCCCAGAATGTAGTGCTAGGGACAGTACTAGCCAAAACAGACCCCTCCCCACCCCCGGAACCGTAGAAAAGCAACAATTACTGAGGCCCTTTGGGGATTCCAAGGTGGCATAGTGGTAAAGAAATCACCCGCTAAGGCAGAAGACGCAGGAGACGTGGGTTCAATCCCTGGGTCGGGAGATCCACTGGAATTGGAAATGGCAACCCACTCCAGTATTCTTGCCTGGAAAATTCCATGGATAGAGAGGAGCCTGGTGAGCTACAGTCTATGGGGTCGCAAAGAGTCGGATACAACTACACGACCAAGCATGCATTCCCAGAGGCCCTGTTACCTGCGTGGCATTTGAACCACTGCATGTGGTTCTCATACTGATTCACCGAGGTAAGATTGATTATCTATCTTCTAGGCAAGGAAACCGCGTCTTCAAAGCCATGTACCCAGAGACCCTCTGAGGCCTTGCCACACTTCAACCCCTGTAACAGACAACTCATTTCTGTCTCTTCACTCCACGTCCTTGTGTCTTTAACTCCCTAAGATTCCACCCTGCCCTCCATAATGGGTGTTCCCTGGCACTGGGGTGTCAGGCGTGGGTGCGAGGAACCACCCCCATTCCGCCAAGGAGCCCTATGGCCACGCAATACCCCTGAGGGCCGTGAAAGTCTGCTTGACTCTAGTCCAATCACCTTGGCCAGCACGTGGGCAGGGTCTGTGTCAGAATGATTTAATATGTATGGAATAGACTTTCTATCCTTGAGTCCCTCGGGTTTGTATGTGCCTTTGCCTGGCCTCCCAATCTGTTGCGCCCTTGGTCCACACACTCCTCACCCGGTCTTTAGGGCCATCCCCCTTTTACGTGCTCCTAAGCCCCTGATCTGCCTGATGGGGGCTGAGGGCTCCTTCTGTGAATGGGTTTTCCTCTGGTCAAAAACTTTGGGCCAGACGATTTCTAGGCACATATTACCAAGAGGAAATGTCAGGAGAATGAGCTGAATCCCTTCATGCCAGATCGCAGCTGGCCTCATTTCTGGCAGGGCTGGCGATGATTTTGCTATGGTCCGTTTCTTTTCCAGCAAGCAAAACCTCAGGCCCATGCATATGGTCTGCTCAGCATCAGAAGGCTGTGTGGGAGTCTTCTGCAGATGGGAGCTGTGAAACACAGCAGAGGTCAGAGCACATCAGAGCTGCAGGAACCCTAGTGATGACCTGGCCCCGCCTCTTGGTCAGACGCATAAGTAGACATAGCTCAGAGAGGCCACTAAACTTGCCCAAGGTCACACAGCACATTGGTGGCAGAATCAGGACTTGAACCCAGGACCCTTGCATGCTCAGGCAGGGTGCTCTCCACATCACCCCTCTCCTCTCTGTGCTCCCATCTTCACCCTCCAAAGGAAAGCTTACTCCGCATCTCTCATCTTACATCGCCTGCTAGAAAGAGAAATGTGTTGTTGTTTCCCAAGGAGGGGTCCAGATATGAGATGTCACAAGCTTGGCTGGAGTTGAAGAGGTTTCTCCTGGCCTGTTGGAGACAAGATGCAGTGACACAGCTGGGGACAGAGCCATGCCTCGCAGTCTCTCATGGGGCCTAGGGAGATGCCACAGTGAATCCTCTTGTCCTGCGCTCTGTGGCTTCACTGTCGAGCCCACTGGAATGCCTGGCAAGAACGGCCCCTGCTCACAGCTTCTCTCGTGGCTTCTGGCCAGACCTGCCAGGGCTGGTCTTGTGTAGCGAGTCAAGCGGGCAGACCCTAAAGCTTAGAGCTGGAAAGGTCCAGCCTTGGCTCCAGTTCCCTCCGTGTGTGGCTTAGGGACAGTTGGGACTCGTCCAAGGCCACATGCCTGTCTGGGGCAGGACAGGGCTTCTCGCATAGTTCAGTTTTGGCTTCAAGCTCTTTCTCAGCCTGAGGGCAGCAGGGAGCAAAGTGGTTTCCAAATGGAGAAACTGAGGACAAAACAGATGAAGATTCTCAGTGCTGGTGATGCTGTGAGCTGGGGGTGTGATCCCTAGGGTCCAAAACTGGAACTGGAACTGTCCCCAGGGCTGTTGGCAACCCTGGAATCCTGCTGAGAACTCTCCCTGCCTCCCTCCTCCTTCCTCCCCGAGGTGACTTCTTGTGGGTGGATTCCCTCCAAGCTGGATATCAGAAGGTAGGGTGAAGACATGCTCAGTGTCGTGAGAAAAGGGTGCTAAGGAGTCTTTCCCTGTTGGAGCACTCAGAGGGCACGCATCTTCTGGCAAAGAATACAGGCTGTTGTCAATGTATTAGGAAGGATACAGATCAAACCTGTGCAGGAGTTTCTCGACTTTAGAGAATGTAACCCCTGTTAAAGAGGGCTCCAAGTTTCTTCTGCAGGCTTTTCCTCGAGGTTATTATGAATTCCACTGTTAGCACCTAACCAGCGTGTGATGGCATTTTAGAGTTTACAGGAGGCTAAGGCCTAATATTACCAGAGGCTGGATTGCAAACATCTCACTTCTTCCTTAGCACAGGGGAAGCTGGGCAGGTGAGTTGTCAGGTGGGTGGGGCAGGACTGACCATCTCGCAAGCCAGAGAGCTGAGTCTTCAAGATGTAGCAAGACTTCTGATCCTGGAGACTGCAGGCATCCCCTCCCTGACACCTCAGCTTCTGGAGCAGGCCGTCAGTGTAGACACTGGCTGGAGGGAGGGGGCGGAGAAGATGGACCTCGAAGGCCTCCTCAGCCCCTGGCATCCTGCCACAGATGCGGTTATGAGGACCGTCCCTGTTTGGGCATCTGTTCCTCTGAATTGCTGTAGCCAAGAGAGAATGTGGAGTCTCGCCCTGGATCCTGGTTCTGTCTCCTCCCGGGCCTTGTTCTGCTCTAAGTACGAGGCATTCAGTTCCCCAGGGGGGCCTGACCTGGGGAAGTGGAGAAACCACGGGGCTGGGGCCTGGCAGGGCGCCGAGCTCATTCCTTGGGCCTCGGGCCAGCTTGCTGTAGCCGGGAGCGCGGGCCTGCGGAGGGAGGTCCCACCATTGGCCGGGCTGTTAGTGTGCGCCGTGCACGGGCGGGCACCGCCAGACAGGGAGAAGCAAGCGGGGCGGACGTGGCGGTGCGTGTTCAGCTCCACCGCCACCTCTCTGGGATCCCTTGGATCAAGCGTCAGGGCCCTGGGCAAGTGTCGGAATGGGATGTGTTGCTCAGCAGTGGAGGGGTGCAGCAAGCTAGCGAGGTTTCAGTTTCCCCACTGGCAAATGAGGTACTGAATGTCAAGAACAGCTAGGGTCTTTCCATCTTAGACCATCTATGATCATTCCAGTTGCAGATCTGGATGCCAATTCCAGCTCTTTTAAAGCCCTATCTTTTTTCTGATTGTGCTGTGCTTAGTTGCTCAGTTGTGTTTGACTCTTTGTGACCCCATGGTCTGTAGGCTAGGCTCCTCTGTCCATGGGATTCTCCAGGCAAGAATACTGGAGTGGGTTGCCATGCCCTCCTCCAGGGGATCTTCCCAACCCAGGGATCAAAAGGTCTCCCACATTTCAGGCAGATTCTTTACCATCTGAGCCACCAAGGAAGCCCTTTTTTGGATTATTGTGTTCTTAATTACCTTAGATTTCTAGGTCATCTGCTTGGCTCTGAAGAAAGGGAGAAAAGGTGGATTCGGGGCTGGGTATTGAGGCCGCTGAGCACAACGGATAACCAGAACCAGTCCTGAGCCTCAGTGATGCTGTTCCCTTTTACATATTAGAATAGGGCTCTCATGAGCCCTTGAGAGGCCACAGGCTTGCTCTCGCCCATTCTGTGTACTCACTGTTCATTCACAGCCAAAAGAATGGGCTCTGGAGTCAGACTTCCCGAGTTCAGATCCCAGTTCTGCTATTCCATAGATGTGTGACTTCAGACAAGTTCCCTAATATCCTTGGACCTCAGTTTCCTCATATCGAAAATGGGGCCAATAATAGGCCCTCTCTCATGGGGCTGGTAGAGTTTGCTGTTTCTGTCATTGCTGTCATCCCACCATCATCAGCCACTGGCTCTCCTCAGGCTGCATTTTGTCCGCATAAGTGCCTCTCTTTGGGTTTTTGACCATTGATTCTGATGGTCTCGTCTTGGCTTAAGCCTCAGAGAGGTGCCCTCACATGGCTGCTGCCTCCATGTGCTGGCAGGGACTTGCCCTCCAACCAGCATGTTGGCTTAAACTCTCAGGACCCCGATTGCACAGCAGAGAAAACCAAGAGAGGCCCATGGGTGGTGGAGGGTTGGCATCTGGTTGCTTTGGTTCTAATCCTCACGGGGGAAGCTGGCCTGACCACTGGATCTGAGAGGAGTCCCTGAGCCAGCCTAGCGTGGCCCTGACTGCAGACCCATGGGTTTGAACCTGTCTGGTGGCTTCTGCATGTGAATATGTTGGGCATCTCAGCCAGGATGGATGCCTGGGGAGTGCTATCACGCTGTCTTGTCTTCCTGAGGTGGTGGGGTTGGAGTTGGGGTCCAGGGGCATTCCTGCTCCTCCCTTCCAGGCTTTATTTAAGGGATGGGCCAAGCTGAAGGGGTCTCAGAGAGCACACCCCCAGCCTGAGAGGACAGTGGGTCAAGTGAGGGTCTGCCTGTAGTCACACAGCCCACCTGGGGGTGAAGCCAGGTAAGTCTCCAGGCTATCTCCAGACCCTGGATCTGGAGAGCACAGCATGGACTCCCCAAACCCTGCCTCGTGAAGTCAGCCAGGTGTCTGGCTAGGCAGCATCTCATCTTGTCGCCTGAGAGATTGTCCTTCTGTCTTGCCAAGCCCCCAGCCACGTCTTCCAAGGTCAGAGGTGGTGGCTCAAATGCCTTCAGGAGCCTCCCCTTCCCACTACTCGCCCAGCTGATATCTCCTGACCTAGGAGGTGAGAGGGCTCTCTACCTTATAGCATGCCCAAGTGGGGCTGGATTGAAATTTGCCAGGGGGACCCTAAAGATGTGGGAAGAGACATCTTAAATAGGGTCAAATGTAGCCCAATGAAAACTTGATCTGAAGGGGCATGCTCATGTGCGCACGCGCGCGCGCACACACACACACACACACACACACACACACACACACACACGCACACGCCTACCTTTACCACTCTCTAAAATCAGTCAGGCACACATTCGAGCAGCTTCTGCATGCCAGGATGTGCCCATACTCAGCTCATACAAACATGGCAGAGCTCAGAGAGGTGGGACCAGGGCTCAGTTCTGCCACAGACTTGCTTTTTGTCTTTGGTGAGGTGACATTTCTCTCTCTGAGCCTCAATTTCCCCATCTGTTAAATGGTACCAATAACCTTCCCCTCAAGGGCGAATGTCAAAGGCATGTAAAGTTTTGCACGCAAAGTCACTGGCTTGGCCCAGATCTCTTTAATGTCTCCTCATTTCCTCCTTTGGGTGTCAGAATGAAGCCACGCCTCCTACAGGGTCCATATCAACACCTTCCCTTCTGGTCCACTAGGGTTTCCTGGCAGAGGAGGGATTTGAGAGGAATAGTATTCTGGGCAGGGCAAGACAAAGGCATAGATGTACACACGCTTCAAGGTCTCTTTGCTCAGCCAGTATAGACTTTGTAATTGGCTTGGGTTTTGTTTTTATCTTTGGTCTTTTTAGTTTAATCTCCTTTCTGGATTCCCCCGGTGGCTTCAGAAACCAGAAATAAATTATCCTCCGTGAAGAATCTTTACTGTTTGAACAGCTCAGGCTTCCTCTTGGTCAGAGAAACATGTGCTTTGTTTTTTATTAAATTTCCCTGGAAAAACAGTGATTTGAATTCAAGGAGAGGAGAACAGGTTTCCCTGAATTCCAAGCTCAGGGACTTTCTTTTCCTTTTGAAGTAGAATGGAGTTGTCCCCCCACCCCCGGCTCTGAGAAGCTTCTCCACAGCTGATGTTTTTCCAGCTGCCTATCTCCCCAGAGAGCACGAAGAAGGGGTCAGGGCGGGGGCGAGAGGGCCAGACTTGCCCGCGCCGGGCCGCCTGGTTTCTCTTGGCTGCTGAAACTCACCTGTGGCTGTGGTACCCATATTCCCTATCCAAGTGACTCTGTGACCTTGACACCTGTCCTTTCAGAGCCTCACTTTCTTCATCTGTAAAATGAGGATCATGATTCCACAGGGCAGCTTTTAAAGAGCACGACACAGAAATCACAGAAGGTCTGGGCTGGGAAATGCTGCAGAAGCCTCTCCTGCTTGGACCAGTGGGGAAAATGAGGCTCGCTCAGGGGGAAGGCATGACTCAAAACTCTCAGCAAGTCAGTGACTGGTGGAGGCCTAGACCTTCCTGACCCCCCACTCCATCAGGACCAGGTCTCAGCATAGCGGGTAGTTCAATTGCTAAGTCGTATGCGACTCCATGGTCTGTAGCCCACCAGGCTCCTCTGTCCATGGAGTTTCCAGGCAAGAATACTAGAGTGGGTTGCCATTTCCTTCTCCAGGGGATCTTCCTGACCCAGAGATCAAACTCGGGTCTCCTGCATTGTAGGTGGATTCTTTACTGACTGAGCCACCAAGGAAGTCTCAGCTTGGGGTCTGGCCGTTACATGCCAGGGAGCTGGGTACTCTTTTCTGACACTCAGAGAACATGAGAAGGGAGCTCCCTGGCCATGGGCTTCTGTACAGTAGCCGGTCCTTGGGAAGTTCTTTATTGGGGGCCAGTAGGGGGAGGATGTTCGCTGAGGGCCCAAGGTGACTCAGGATTCCAGAGCCTGCCCAGATCCTGGAACCAGCGAGTGAGACTGCATGGACGTGTCCTGTGTCCCCTGGGGGTCTGGATCCAAGCCACCCGCAGGTATACACACTAATCTGCAGATATTTGCTCTCTCTCATGCCCTCAGGGGTTTCCTGGAGACTTTGGGGAAAGAGGCCCTCCGGGACTGGATGGAAACCCTGTAAGTATTTCACATCTTTTTGGGAACAGGGAAGAGATTAAGAACAAGCACACTGCAGGTTTTAGGACCCTAAGCTTTAGGATCACTCAGCTGGGTCACCCACGAGTTGGGTGCTCCTGGGTGAACTGCATGATTTTCCTGAATTCCTGGCTTCTGTCTACTATGGATGGCCTTTGAGCCACCCCACCCCGCTCCAGGAGAGCCCTCCAGCTCACTGAGCCACAGGTCCCAAAGCCCTAGGCTATATCCCGTCCTCAAGGAGGCAGGAAGATTCGTGGGTCACTTCCTGCTAGGGAATCCAGGGCCACTACCATCTTACAGAGTCCCAGAAATGTTTACGGGATGGCAGCAGCCTGGGGGAGCAGATGGTTTGCAGGCCCTGTATGGAGGGAAGAGCTGAGTTCTAAAGGAATCTCCAGCATAGGCATGTTTATAGAGTTTGTAAATAATTGAGGCCCATCAGGGAGCCAGGTCAGCCTGCCCTGGGGAGCTGAGCCTGCCTCTCCCTTCCCATCCCAGGCTCCAGCTCCAGTGGTGGGAAAGCATATTCTCTGCCTGGAAGTGCAGATCATGTCCAGGGCTCTTTGGCACATCTGCCATGTGCCCCCATCTGTCCTGGGGCTTCCCGCCTGTGAAGCTGTGCCCAGCCGTGCCCTCGGCAGAGGTGGCTGCTAGATCCATAGTCAGCACCTGATATGTGCTTGTTTTAGTTCCAGAAATGCTCCTTGAGCCTCTCCCAGCTTGGGGCTGACTCCCGGGCTTCCCCGGGGACCTGAAGCCCTGGCCTCAGAGCCAGATGGGTCTGGATTCGGATCCTTCTGCACCCCTTGCCAGGTGTGGAAGCTTGGACAAATCAGTTGCCCTGTCTGGATCTCAGTTTCCTCATCTGTAAATGACAGGACTCCAACACCAGTCTAGAGAGGTGTTGTGAGAATGCAGTGAGAGGGCAGGGAGGTACTGGGTTTTCACTGGATGGAAGGGTTGGAAAGAGTGGGTAATGATGGGGCCTGTTCCTGCCCTGGAGGAGCTCATGGCTGTCTCCTTAGTCCATTGCATGAGGTGAAGTGAGACACGTGGGATCAGAGAGGTCACAGGTGCTATGGAGGCAGGAGAATGAAGCAGAGAAGACTCCTGAGGAAGATGGCATTGGAATTGGGATGAGGAAAGAGGTGGTGGTGGGGCATTCCAGGTGGAGGAAAGAGCACTGGCAAGGGGTCAGAAGTGGGAAACCAGAGTCTTTCCTTCAGTGTACCAGTCACTGGATTAACCACTATTAATATAATAGGTGATGTCATCCTGGAAGTGTCCTTGGGGAGGGGCAGGGATGACTCTGTATTCATGGTCCAGAGGAGTAGGAAGAGGACCTGATGACTGGTCCCAGCTCTGCTGCATAGTGGAGTGGCCTTGAACAAGTCCCTTCCCTTTCCCGAGTCTCAGATCCTTCACTTTAAAGCCAAGGCTACTCCTCACCTGGTCTTCCTCTTCTCAGTGGCTGTAGTAATGATGTCCCATCTGATTGCACAGATGAAGGAAGACAACCCCCCTGGAGGATGCTGGTGATTCATAATCACCATTTCTAGAGCCTCCTGTTTTTATTCCCACTTTTGCATTTTGAATTTGATCCAATCCCCTCTACCTGTCTTTTCTGGTGCAAGCAATTGAAGGTCCATTTTTAGAGATTTTGGAAACAGAAACTTGCCCACACATGGCCATATCTCCTGATTCCCAGGTGAGAGCTCCCCAGCCTCTCAGAGGCCCTGGGAGGTGGACCCCGAGAGCCTCTTTCTGCTGGGGGATTTGGGGGTTCTCTCAAGGCCCCCAGTACCTTCTGGCTGAGAAATGGAGAGAGGCCAGCCGGGTAGGTCTTGGCTTGGTGTCCTCACCACCCTGTTATTTCCTCCCCCTTGACCTTGGGACAGTTGCCTGACCTTGGAGCCTAAGTATTGCCATCTGCAAGGTGAGGGTGAAATGAGATCTTCTAGGCCAGGCATCCTGCCCATCTTTATTGCCACAGTCAGGATTCTGCCCATTCTCACACCTGCCACTGGAAGGTGCTGGATTAGAAATCCAACCTCCCCACTTTATAGACATGGAAAGCTGATGACAAAGGAGGAAGTTCTCATCCAAACTCCAGGCCAGGCTCAGGAGAGTCAGGAACAACAAATGTTCAGCTCCGAAGGATTCTACCAGGGGCCCACGTGGAGGGTGGAGGGCGTGGCCTGGAGGGAGGCAGAGCAAGTAACCACCTTGGTCTCTCTTTCTTTGCAGGGAGAACTGGGCCTGCCAGGGCCCCCAGGAGTCCCCGGCCTTATTGTAAGTACACAGATGCCTGGGGAGGGGAATGGCCAGGAGGGAGAGTGTTGGGAACGAGCCATAAGTCCTGCTGAAAAGGCTCCTCTCTCATCAGACCCCTGGAGGAGCTGGGAGAGCAGGACAGGGCGGTTGGGGCAGGGGACTAAGGCAGGAAAGCCATGCTGTGTGGCCTCAAGTGGATCACCAACCTTCTCTGAGCCCCTTTCTTCATTACTCGTGGAGCATGAGACTGCCATGTGCTTTTCACACCTGCTGCTTGTCCGTTGCTCTACAGCTAGGTCTAGACAGGTGGTAGTGTGCCCATCTGATAGATGAGGTGCTTTAGGTCCAGACAAAGGAAGTAACTAGCAGAGGAGCTGATGCTCTGGACCATGCTGGACAGTCCTCTCCATCCTTTTCAGAACACTGACTTTAGAGCCAGACCATCTGAGGTCAAGTCCCAGTTCTGCCATATTCAGGCTGTGTGACCTGGGTCAAGTTACTTACCCTCCCTGAGCCTTAGTTCCTCATCTGTAAAATGGGTATGATGGTAGACTCCTCTTGGGAGGGCTGTGAGGATTAAACGAGGCATTCTTATATTATCTTTGGTACAAGGTCTAGCACTCAGTAAATTTGCAGTTAGTGGAAAATATTGCTTTTATTTTAAAATGTTATTTCTTATTACTATCTCTTGATGTGCCCGGGACTGAGAGAGCCCTGTACCAGGGAGGTGGGAGGCAATCTGGCTTCTGACTCCATCCAGGTTGGGGTAGCTTTGTGGAGTGGTGCTGTTAACCAAAACCGGGGCTCCCTGATAGACCTCCAGAGTGTGAGCCCTGACCTTGGGCCCAGGCCTGAGAGCCAGTGACAGGCCTGAGCCTGGGAAATAAGTCTAGGAGCTTCCCTAAAGGTCTGATGGCCCTCTCCTCTGTTCTTTGGGACATATCTTGTGGGGTTTGAGTCTCAGGGGCTCACACAAGGAGACTGTTGCCTGATTTGACAAATGGGCTGCCAGCTTTGGCTACTCCAGCCACTGTGCAGAGACCTTCTATTGAGAAGGAGGCTGGTGAAGGCCATAGAGAATCGGGGAGCCCCGTTGTTCAGGGAAGACCAGTCCTGGGAAGAAGGCCCAGAGGCTCCCATGGGCAATGTGCTCCTGCTCAGGAAGGTGAGAGCAGAACCAGGGCAGGGTGAGGAGTGGAGGTCCAATCAACCTGTTTAGAGATCCTGGCCTCACTTCCTCTGGGCTCTGTGGTCTTCAGTTACAGGCTCACTTCTCGAGCCTCAGGGATCCACTCTGTCAGATGGGATCTTTATTCTCTCTCTTGTTAGGACCACATATATACCCAGACCAGTCTAGAACCAAGTTCCCTGGGTCCAAATGCTAGCTCTATTACTCTTTTAATTGCAATTCTGAGCACATTTTCTAAGCCTCCTGTGCCTCAATTTCTTCATCTTTAAAATGGTAATAATATCAGTACCTAACTTGGGAGAGTGCTGTGAGGATTCAGGGAAACTAGTACATATAAATTGCCTAGTACTGATGCTGAGAAAGATTGAAGGCAGGAGGAGAAGGGGACGACAGAGGATGAGATGGTTGGATGGCATCACCAACTCAGTGGACTTGAGTTTGAGGAAAGTCCTGGAGATGGTGAAGGACAGGGAAGCCTGGAGTGCTGCAGTCCATGGGCTCACAAAGAGTCGGACACAACTTAGCAACTGAACAACAGCAAGAAGTACATAGTAAGCACTCAAGAAACACTAGGAATAATAACAATAAATTTAGTAATAATCAAAATAATGATTTTATTACTACTACTTGTTAATAAATAGTAAAGTAGTTACTGCTAATAAGCAGTGATTCAGTAGTAGTAGTAGTGTTTTATATACACTAGGGCTTCCCTGGTGGCTCAGACAGTATAGAATCTGCCTGCAATGCAGGAAACCCAGATTCAACACCTGGGTTGGGAAGATCCCTTGGAGAAGGGCATGGCAACCCATTCCAGTATTCTTGCCTGAAGAATTCCATGGACAGAGGAGCCTGGTGGGCTACAGTCCATAGCGTCACAAAGAGTCGGACACGACTGAGCCACTAGGCACAGCACAGAACAGCAGCCGTTTAGAATGCTGCATTGAGAAAGATTTCAAAGTCCCATTAGAAATCATCTGGAGATAGTGCTGCCATTGATTGGTGATGTCTGCCTTGGCTTGGGATTAGGAAGTGTCAACATGTGAGTCATACATTTGTCATCCCTGATGTCCTTTGTGGAGCACCTTCTTTGGCACAAGGCACTGACCTGAATGCTTTGGAAAAAGAAATTTCTGCAGTGAGTATTAGGGAACCTGACTTTATGAGAATCTCAGAAGTCTTCTGGTCCAAACTTCTTGAAGCTCAGCAGGACTCCTTTCTGGAGGATTTTGGTCATATGGTCATTAAACTCCAACTTGAACACCCTAGTGTTGGACGCTCCCTCCCTTGAAAGTCCATCCACTTTCACAGGGCTCTCACTATGCAGGGTTTTCCTGTGTTTTGAGTCCAGCTCATCTCCCTGTCCCTGGGAGAGGCTGTTCAAGATGTAAAGATGCTTGCGTCTGTTCTTCCTAAGGCTGCTTCTT
This sequence comes from Giraffa tippelskirchi, assembly GCF_054371585.1. NCBI lineage: Eukaryota > Metazoa > Chordata > Mammalia > Artiodactyla > Giraffidae > Giraffa > Giraffa tippelskirchi. The sequence continues at coordinate 217,752,001 of NC_137275.1, forward strand.
CAGGCTATATGATCCCCATCCCCAAAGCTTTTCTGCAGGGATGTTTACATATCTTGGCTGTCATTCTTGGCACATGATCCTATTTGTCATTGTTGGCGTCCACTGGGTTGGATCCTGAGAGGGGCGAGAGTATTGCTTGGCCGAATGCACGCGGATTCTAGAGACTGTGCCATTACAGCCCTTGGCCTTCCTGGCTCTTTAAAAGCTCTTCCCACCGATGCTCCCCTTTGCTCTCCACAGTCAGGGCTGCCAGATAAAATAGAAGAGGCCCAGTGAAATTTGAATTTCAGATACATTATTTAAAACACGTTTACACTATAATGTCACTCGTTTGATTGTTTATCTGACATGCACATTTTAACCAGGCATCCTGTATTTTTGTTCACTCAATCTGGCAACCCTGTGCTCAGTATCTCTTAGGAAAATCCCACTGGACAGATGGGAAAAGTGAGGCCCTAGGTCAGGGTCACACCCAAGGCAGGAGAAGATGGAGGCATGATCAGAGGCCGTGCCTCCTCTTAGCTCAGGGCACCTCTCTTCCCACCCTTTCCTGAGGGGCCTGAGCTGGGGGTAAGCCCTGGGTGTCCCTGCATTTCTCAGGCCCTGCGATCCTCATGTTGCTCCTTTCCAAAGAACAGAGTCTGCCCCCCGCCGCACCCCCCACCCCAGCCTCATGTCTTTCTTTGGCCACTTTCAGTCCTGCTTCCCCTGTTTTTAAACTCCCTCTGATGCCAAGGTGACATTCCTTTCCCCTTGTGCCTGGCAGGGAGGGTGGGTCACGGGTCTAGACCTGCACCCACCAAGTCACCATCAGCCTCCAAGCCAGTACCCTGTCCCACCCAAGGCACCCACTCCTGACCTGGATTTTTGGGAACAGCAGCTTCTGTGTCTGGAGAAAAAAAAATTGCCTCCCCAAAGAGTTGGAGAGGAAAAGGAATTTTCTAACCAGGAGCTAAAGGGAAGAGGGATTGTGAGTCACCTACAGTTTCCAGAGGATGTGGGTTTCTAGCTAAGCAAATGGGAATTCCATGTACTGGCAGTCATGTTCGTGGAGATCCACATTTATTCAGTACCTTCGGTCTAGTCAGCTGCAGCAATTTGCATGCAGACCGAAACTGAAACATCCCCTGTGCCCTGGGTCCTTGCAGACGGGAGGAAGGGTGAGAGAGGACAGATGAACGTTTGCAGAGCTTCTGTCTCCTCTGGGTGTGCCTGACATGCGTTAGGCTGGGGGCCTCGAGGTGCATGAGGCAGGTGGCAGCAGTCTGGTCACCCCGGTGGGAAGGCTGGGGCCCGAGGTCACCAGATGGGGGGCTTGCCACTCAGACCTGTGCGACCCTGATCCCAAAAGCCACTGGGTGGCCCCCTGCAGTCTCCGAGGTGAGGCAGTCTTGAAGCAGCCCCCTTTGAGTAATTGAATCCCTTTGGCTGGCCCTCAAGCAAAGTATGCCTGATTCCAGAGTCTGCTCAACAGAGAAGATTTATGTCTTTTGTATTCTGAGTGACCCAAAGGGAATCTTGCGTTCTCCATTTAATGAGACCCAAAGGATATGTGATCTGGCCAAATCCCAGCGTGTGAGATATAGTGGACAAGTCCACTGTGTCCTGTCACTAAATGATCCCCTGACTTTGTTTCTTTGTCTATAGCGCAAGGTCAGGAACCCTGCTAGCTGACATCTACCAAACCCTCATGTGCCGAGCCCTGTGCTAGGTATTTAATTATCACAGAAACCCTCTGAGTTAAAAGTGGGATTACCATTATACAGTTAAAGAAACTGAGGCTCAGGGAGGCTGACATACCTGCCCAAGGTCACACAGCCCTGAAGCTGTCTGTTTCATAGCTCACCCCCTTTGCCACTGCACCACCCCTCCAGCTCCGTATGACTTCTGGGGTGAATGGAGACAGCAGGTGTTTGAGAATGTGAATTGGACAGGGGCTGTTCTGGGTGAGAGATGATGCTTATGAAGACCACGCAGGAGCCAGGGCTGGTCACCTGGGTCCCCATCCCCAAGCTCCTGACCTCCTACTGGAGTTTCAAGGAGGCCTTGTTGCCTGCAAAAGGCAGTTCCGAGGAAGGATTTTCCCTAGAGGGTTTGGAAAGGAATGAGTGGGCTACTTTTTCACCCACTGATTTAGCGCCTTTTAGCGAGCGCTTCCTCTAGGGCACTGGGCAGGCAGTGGCCACACAAGCACTCGTGTCAATGGTCACTGGTGTAGAATAGGCCCTGAGTTAAAGCCTTGTCAGGCTCGGACATGATGGTGGGAGCCTGACCTGGCCTGTGGGGTCAGGAGAGTGATGTTTGTGCTGATGACAATGGACAGTGTGAGCTCAAGGTGGAGCACTCGGCGTAGGAAGCAGTTGCCAGGGATGCCCGGAGGCAGAGGAACAACAGGGAGGAAGGCTCTGCCAGCACCCGTGAGGGTAGGCACTGGGAGCCCCCCAGGCGTTCTTTCAGGGGTTCCTAGCAAGCCCCAGCCTGGACACCTGCTGACCTGTTGGGCAGGGGAGTGGGACTCTCACCTGGTTTTGAATCTCAAGCCTGCCCTCACGCCTTGTCACTCATGAATGAGAGCAACAAGGAAAGGCATCGTTGGGTCCTTCACTGGGGTAAGCTGAGTCAGTCCCAGGCTTGTGAGCATGGACTCTGGGCCCCGACGGACACATAGACCTATTCTGGCCCTGCCTGTGTCCCCTCCCTGTTGCTTGGTCTTGGGGAAGTTGCTTCACCTCACCTCAGTTTTCTCATCCGTGACATGGCACTAATGATGGTGCCGACCTCATGGGACAACTGTGCGCCGTTGGTGAGCGTCTCAACAGATTTGATGAGACTGGAAACTGTCTGGTGTGGCGTCTGGCACTCAGGAGCTCTTTCAGTGGTCGCAGATGTGGTTGGTTGGTTGCATTCTTGGTGGGAGTCTGTGAGATGAGGGGTGAACTGTGTTGAGCAGGATCTGGGAGGTCCGGCAGACATGGAAACAGGTTCCAGATTATGGGCATGACTCACTGTGCTTTCTTGTGGGACCCGACTTTGTCACTTGGCCAAGCTGCCCACAACAGTGCTGAGCGCAAAGCAGGCTGGTGTCTGCAGGCTATACTGGAGGGGGGCGCGGAATGTGGCCTGAGGTTTTCTCTGTTCCCCTCCAAATGCTTTTCTAGTCCAATGTGCGGGTCCTGCCCACATGGAGAAGACCTGTCCTCAGCAAGCAGCCACCTTCTTCCCATGCGCCCTGCAGCCAGAGCCCCTTTCCCACGGGTTCTTGTGGGGGAAGCCCACACAGGCCCTGGTCCCCAACCAGACACAGACCCCTTTGGAGAGGGGCGGTGCATGCATGTGGGGTGCCCACATGCGTCGGTCAGGCTTGTACTGAATCCAGCCTCCACGCAACAAGCCGCGATCGGGTCTGGATTGGGGAAGAGGGAGCGTATGTTCCCAGAGCTGATGGCTGGTCCTCTCTGTTCAAGACCCCGACCCCCATCGGAGCCTCTGCATCAGCAGGACCTTGTCTGTATGTGCACCACTGCGGGGAACTCTGGGTGGCCACCCTTTGCTCCCTTCCTCCAGGAAAAGCGCGGTGGGAGCAGTGAGGGTGGGAGGGACCAGCCAAAGCATCCAAAGAGCTGAAATGCTCTTCTCTGAGCTTTGGCCACATGATGCGAAGGACTGACTCATTGGAAAAGACCCTGATGCTGGGAAAGATTGAAGGTGGGAGGAGAAGGGGACAACAGAGGATGAGGTGGTTGGATGGCATCACCGACTCGATGGACATAAGTGAGTAAACTGCAGGAGTTGGTGATGGACAGGGAGGCCTGGCGTGCTGCAGTCCATGGGGTCGCAAAGAGTCAGACAAGACTGAGCGACTGAACTGAACCTAACTGAGGAGCTGGCCGTCCTTCCCTCCAGCCTCTGTCCAGCCAGCATTCCTGGTTTCCTCTCTCCTAAGATTACTTCAGAATTGCTTAGAAACTCTGGGGACAGACTAGCCAATGTGAATCCCAACTCTGCTAAGCTCTGTGACTTGCTCAAGCCATCGCCTCTCAGAGCCTCAGTTTCCTCATCTGTAAAACGGGGAGATCAGGCAGATTGTGAAAGGCCGTCATGAGTAGTAACGGAGCTGAGGCGGGTGAAGTGTGCAGTGCGGAGCCTCCCCGAGTGTCATCTGTGTTGCTATGATCACCCATTAAACTGAGCGCACCCTTTCTTAATAAGATCACTACATGGGAACTGAAAGCAGAATTCCTTGGCAAAGGCTCAGCGAGAAGGTTTGGTTTCACCCAGTCAGGTGGGTTCAGGAGGGTGGGGGTGGGGGCGGTGAGAATCAGCATTGCCTCAGCCATGCCATCTGCGGTCTCTGAGCTCAGCGTGTTTCCCCCCCATCTCGGCCCTTCCTTCCACGGGAGTCGGCAGGAATGTGACGTCCCGTTCTCTGCCAGCCTCCCTCCGAGCCAGCTCCAGGCAGCTCCCACAGGAACTGATTCTTGAGCCTGGCCACCTGGGGCAGGCTTCGCTCCTTCAGTGCTGCAGAGTGCTTGCCAGGGGCTTCCATAGAGCCTGACTCAGGGAATGGGACACCAAGGCCCAGAGAGGTCGAGCACACTGATGGAGCTCACACAGCAGCCAGACACGCACATCAGTCACAGAGGATGGAAAAGGGAGCAAAGAGAGTTTCACGGGCTTCCTCTCTCTGGGAGAAGGCTTAGTTTGATGGCTGTGGCTGAGGGCTAAGTAGTGGTTGGGCAGGGCAGGAAGTCAGGAGCCTTCAGGGAAAGAGGGTGCACTCCCGCACTCTAGACCAGGGCTTCTCACCTCAACACTATTGACATTTGAGCCAGATAATTATTGTTTCTTAATGTTCATTTATTTACTTGGCTGTGCTGGGCTTAGTTGCGGCCTATGAACTCTTACTTGCAGCGTGTGAGATCTAGTTCCCTGACCAGGGATCAACCCTGGGCCCCCTGTATTGGGAGCACACAGTCTTGGCCACTGGACCACCAGGGAAGTCCCCCAAGCCAGATAACCCTCTGCTGTGAGGCCTCCACCCATGAGATGCCAGTAGCACCTCTTCAGTTGAAACCACCAAAAATGCCTCCAGACTGTGCCAAGTACTTTATCTATGTAAGTCAATTGCTTCTCCAAACTCCAGGAGGTACAGAGTATTAGTCCCTGCTGGAGATGAGGAAACTGAGGCATGGAGAGGTTCAGTTCTGAAATCTCACAATGAGTGAGTGAGCCTCGGAGGAGAGATGGGAACGAGTGGTCTGGCCTTGAGATATGCTGACTGCCTCCCGGCCTGTCCTCAGCCCCCAGTGAATGTGACTCTCCGGGGTGGATGAACTCCGTGCCCTGCTCCCACCTTGAAACAGGCTGCTCTGATGTGATGCTGGGTCTCCAACCTGTAGTCCAGGACTTACCCGCTGATCTTAGTGTCCTACGGGGTCCGTCTGCAACTTTGGTGTCTGTGATTGACAGCCCCGCTCCTTCCTTGCTGCTGTCCCAAGAAGAGGGCCCAATCTCTGGAAGCAGAAATTCCTGCCCCTCACTAAGCTAGAGGAGTCGAAGCCTCTGTGTGTGCTTATTTTGCCCTTTCAGCAGCTCTCGGAGGGGAGGGTTCATCATCTGCATTTTATAGATCAGAAGGCTGAGGACCACAGAAGCCCAGTGAAATGCCCTGAATCCCTTAGCTCAGCAGTCCCCAACCTCTCCGGCACCAGGGACCGGGTTTCGTGGAAGAATTTTTCCATGCACCGGGGAGGCAGGATGGTTTCAGAATGATTCAAGCGCATTACATTTATCGTGCACTTTATCCCTATTATTATTGTATCAGCTCCACCTCGGATCATCAGGCATTAAAGCCTAGAGGTTGGGAACCCCTGCCTTAGCTAGTACGGGATATGAAGAATCCAATATGAGGTGAAAAGAGGTAGTGGGAGGGGCACCAATCAAGAAATGAGCTAGGGAGAGGACCTCTGTGAAATTAACTCCAGTATTTCGGTGGAGGCGAACATGCCTAATTACAATATCAACCCAGGGATAGGGGGTTTGCATCCTTGGAATTCTTCCCAGGCCGGCCTCCTGTGAGCCTCTCTCATTGCTGTCTTCTTTTCTTTCTCTTCCCAGGGCGACATGGGAACATTGGGTCCGATTGGCTACCCAGGACCCAAGGGCATGAAGGTAAACAAAAACTGTTCTTTAATCTGGATCTCATCCCAGCCGGGCGCCCCCTGACTCATTTCAGCTTAGAAGGAAGGGTACCCTGACACAGTGTTGGGGGAGTGTACTCAGAGGGGTGCTGGGATGGAACGTGGCAGATCAGGGGCTCAGTTCTGAGAGCCAAACATCATGTGCATGTCATTTATACCAGACATATTTATTGGACAGCAGTCCCCCAGCTGAGCATGAGTCAGACGTGGTTCTGGACCTCAGGGCATGAAAGTCCACTACAGAATATCACCAGGGGGACAGAAACTATAATGGCAAGCCAGTGAGCTCAGGACATCCCTGAGTGGGAAGGGTGTGCAGGCGAAAGGTGGTCTCACGCTGCCAGGTCCACGTTCTAGGGACGATTCCATTTGGCTAACAAGCGTGTGACACAGCTCCTGAAGGCCGTCTCCCCCCATCAGCACCCTTCTCCCCTGGATGTGTCCAGAGCTCTGTGATTCACAAGTCAGCCACCCCTTTTTATGGTCCTTCACGACACACCATCGCCCTTTGGGCTGGGGCTCATTGCCCCTTTTACAGATGAGAAAACTGAGCCCTGGGCTGGAGCATCCAGCATAGGGTCTTGCAGTAAGCCAATGGGTTTACGCCAGGGCTCCTGACTTCTGGGGCTTTTACCCTCCGTCACAACTGAACACTGGCCTCTGTCTTGCAGGGACTGATGGGAAACGTGGGAGAACCCGGACTGAAAGGTGATAAGGTGATCTGAATACTCCCTTATTGCACTGTGTTTTATCTGCATGCGAATTCCCTCCGCCTCGACGCTGCTGCTGATTTCTTGCCAGGTCCACTCCCCTGCACTCTCCCCACCTCCCCTCTGGCCCTCCCTAAATCTGTTCTCCCCAACTTCTTCCTTGCAACTCTGGGTGGGATTCAGGCAGAGGATTCTGGAAGCATGCGGATCTTGGCAGACAGTGTGTGGGGGAGGGGCTGTTGAAGCTTGGGTTAGGGGTAAGTTAAGGCAGGTCTCCGAATTTTTTGGGGGGGTGGGGAGCAGAGCTGAGGCTAGTGTCTGGGCTTTGAGGTCAAAGCCACAGGATACAGAGGGTAGGGATGGAGAGATGGGGAAAAGTGGTGCTGAGATGATGGGCCCCAGGGCAGGGGTGATGGCATAGGAGGAAACAAATCCACATACACTGTCAACATTGGAATTGGGACCCCAATCCCAGAGTCTGAAAATGGGACCCCAATCCCAGAGTCTGAAAATGCAATAGAAAAGCCAGGACGGGCCTAAGCCCCTGACCGGCGATCCTCCCGGCTGTGAGGGGGTGGGCAATGGAGGGGGGTACCCTTGCTATGTGTCTTCCACAGTTCCACTGCCGAGCCAACCCTGGGCCAAACCAGAGCTGGAGGTGGGTAGGCGGGACCCCAGGGCCCAGAAAGGGGCAGCAGCTGGCCTGGGCTCTGCAGCATCCGAGTGAAGAGACTCAGGGGGTAGGGGCCGTGCTCCTGTGCTCAGCTCTGGTGCCATCTTCCTGCCCTACCCTGCAGCCTCTTGACAAACCAGGCCCCCCAGAGGGAGTGTGGGAGAGCTTTTGGGCAGCATCCAAGTTTCCATAAGCCTGAGCAGATAAGAGCTGCTCACCTGCCCCGGGGCCATGCTCCCTGCACCTGTCTTCAGAGGACTCTGCTCCTCCTAGAACAGGAGCAGGGACCAACACTGGTCCCCCTCTGAGTGTTCTACAGGGCTTAGCTCGCCCATCCTCCACCCCTCTATGAGATGGGAAGCTTGCTGAGCACGCACAGCTGGTGCGTAGCGACAGCATTCGAACCCAGGCGCCTGCCAGCAGAGACCTCCACCCTGAAGCAGGATGAGGTCATAAGGGCAGAGCCAGTGAGGTCCTTAGAGGTCACCTCCTCCAGTGCCTACATGTCACAACTGGAGAAACAGACCCGAAGAGGAGAAGAGATTCTTCAAAGGAAACTCAGTGATCTGTAGGAGCCAGCCCAGAGCCTGGACTCTTAGAAAAACTAGAGCTGTTGGGCTGAAATGAGCATCCCAGGTTGCCCTACCCACCTCACCCCTGGTACCCAGCCGTGCGGTGCTCACCCCAGTCCTCTCTGTCTGTTTCCACCTCTCCCGCCTCCTCCCTCATGCCCAAGCCTCCAGCTGCCGCTCCCTCCACCCCCCCACCCCACCCCGCCCCGCCCCACTCAGCTTTGCCCTCTGCCTCTGCCCTGCTGGTTGCCAAGCCCCCTCTTCCACGGCCCGCCCTCTGGAGATGTAGGGGCTTTCTGTTGGAGGCGGGGGCTTCCCCACAGCTACCTGTTTACCCCGTGGTTTGAGTCATCAGCACTCTGGAAATGTTGAAGTCATGGAGGAGGGGAAAGGAAGTGGGGGGGGAATAGGAGTGTAGGCAGGGAGCTTTTTATAGGCCCTTTACAGAGCTGGCCTCCAGCTCACTGTTTCTTCAGGAACATGGAAATAAACGTGTTACATAGAACTCGGCTGGCTTGCTGACTGCTGCTGCCTGGGACATCGAGAGATGTAAAAGCACTGAAGAAAAAAAAAAAGAGAAGGAAATTATTTTCCTGCTCATAGATCTCAGCAAAATCAAATAAGTCTTTAGAGTTGAAAAAAAAAAAAAGAAAAAAAGAAAAATCTCTTTTCTGCTTCTTTGGCTAGGATAAGGTCATAATATTTGGGGGAGCAATGTTCTTATCGCCCCTCTTCACTCCACCCCACCTTCTGGCCCTCCCCTGGGATGACAGAGCCACCCCTTCATGTTCCACGGTCATCCTGCCTAGAATCCCAGATTGTCATGACCCAGCCTGGCGTCAGTCCCGTTTACCACCACCTGGCTCCCTCTCCCCCCATAGAGGTACATTCTGGAACTCAGGCCCCTGCTCCAGGCCCAGCTTTCTCCAGATCCCTTGTCCTGATTTCTTAGGGGCCTTTGAAACCTTTTTTAAAAGCCATCTTACTCCTTGTTTGGACATTAAAAAAAAAAAAAAAATATTCTTAAGTTCCTAAAACTCTGGGATATTGTATAAGATTTTCCAAATTGGAAAAACCAAAGTAAGTTAAAAAAAAACCCAACTCTTTTTTTAATTAAAAAAGAAATTCTGGATTTTGTTCTACCAAGGAAGTTCTGTTGGATCATGGCCTTAGCTGCACGACATGAGTTCTCTAAGATTCTCCATTCTTCTTGGGTTTTTCTCCCCATCCATCCAACTGCTGCCAGGGCTGTGAATGTTTTCTGCGTCCTGGGGCCAACGTACCAACATGGAAAGCTGGAAAGGATGAGGGCTGTGTGAGACGGTTCCAGCTCCAAGGAGAAACCTCCCAATCTGGTTCTGTGACAGCTCATTTACCAGGATGTGGTTGAGTACAGGGAGGGGGCAGAAGAGACCTCTGACAGCCAGAATCAGTGTCACCAAGTCTATGCAATGTGTCATCTTAAAAAGGAAACACCCAGACTTAACTCGAGACCAGTTTACTTGCTGTTTACAAGTAGTCGTAATGAGCCAAGCTCTCTGGTTTCTCACGCTATAGCTGATTCAAAGCAGTTAATTAGACGTAGACTGAAGCCGACTGCTGGCACAGAGACTCCCACAGAAGGAGGATGTGACAGCTCACAGCCTGGCAGTGAAAAACATCAAGCAACAAATGCAAGCACTCTGAACCCACGGAGGTATGGGGACACTGTCCAAGCTGCACGCTCTTCCGTGTGACGTCAGCTGATGATGAAGAGACTGAAGGATCAAGACACGGTTCCTTTGACCCATGAGTGTCTGATCTCCCGCCAAGGCCAGGCAACATAGGGCACTTTAGCTTCCATTAGTGGAGTGTTCAGCCACCTGAGCAACCCCAAGCAGACCTGCGGCTAAGCTGGCTCTGTCCCCCGAGGGGACCCACCTTCCCCACGCAGGCTCCTCTGGGGCTGGGGGCCGCCCTTTTCTCTAACAAGGCTGCTGCTGGGTGGATCGACTTGGGGAACAGCCTCGGCAAAGCTGTACCTCGCCATTGGGTCTGGATGTGGGGGAGGCTTCCAGAACTCACCATGGTTTCCATCGTAACCTTCTTTGCTGGTGTGTATTTAGGGTGAACAAGGGGTTCCGGGTGTGTCGGGAGATGCCGGATTCCAAGGAGACAAGGTAACTCCTGCACATTCGCCCCCTGCCCCCTCCCCTGCTCTTCTGTGGTGCTGGCTTCTTGCCCAGGGGCCGACATGGGCCGAGACCCACCTGGAAGGTGGCATCCTTTCCCACCATCCTGTCTCCTCCATCTTCCATCCACACACCGTTGTTGTCTCTTCTCTGGACTTCACAGCGGCCTCCTGACGTATTCCCAGGCCCCAGCCACTTCCCTCCCAGCCTGTCTTCCTCACCTGCACAAAACTGCCGCGGGCCCAGCTCTGCTTCGTGCTCATCCATGGCTCCTCGCTGCCCCAGAGTGGAGTCGCAGCTCTGGACCCTTGCACCTGGGCCGCCAGTGTGCAGGCCCCTCTGACATGTTCCTGCCTCTTGCCCTTCCAGCCCTGAGCCCCAGCCCCACTGACCTCCTCACTGCACCAGGTTGGCACACGCGGCTGCCTCTCTGGGCACACCCTCCACCCCCAGCCCCACCCCAGAGCTCCGCGTGGATGCCGTGTTCTCTACCTGCTCAGGAAGTCGCCGTGCCCCTCTCTGAGTGCCCCTCATCTGCGGTAGCACGTTTCTCCCCTGGCTGATGGGGACTGGTGCTTCGCCCCCTGCTAGACAGCAGGTTCCCCAGAATAGGGCCCCTGGCTGGCCCAGAGGGGCTCAGGTCAGGGTCCTGCGCAGGAGAGTGAACACTTAAGACACGTCTGAGTGAGTGGCTGGCCGGGATGACAGAGGATCCCAGGCTGCCTGCCAGGCCGGCTCCTCTTTGCCTGTGTCCGGCACCATGTGGCCACATCTGGAGTTCTCCCAGCCAGTCAACGAGGCTCAGATGTTGGCCAGCTCTCCCTCTTCCTCTCCCCTCCCTCCTGGCTGGCCTGTCCTGACCCAGCCTCAATGTCTCTGGGTTGCAAGCCACGCAGGCCTGGCTGCTTCTGCAGCTGGGCCCCAGTCTCCAGACTTATCCAGTCATCATGGGTGCAGCAGCAGTGCCTGCTCGGTGGCCCCAGGGTCCCAGGGTCCTGGATGACCTTGTGAGGACAAGGAGCAATCATTTCACCTTTGCGTCCCTGGGTCCCAGCCTACAGGGCTGCCAAGCTGGAGTTTGCAAGCAGAGGGCTCATCCTCCCCCTAAAAGTCGGTGTTGTCCAGGCCTCAGGCTGGCAGGGATGACCAAGCAGCTGTCCATCTGGCCATTTCTGGGCATTACTAACCCCAGTTTGCTCTGCATCTTTTTCAGGGGAGCCAGGGCTTGCCAGGGTTCCCAGGCACACGGGGGAAGCCAGGGCCTGTGGTGAGTACCTTCTGCTTCTAGATCCTCAGGCTCATGGTGTCCAAATGGTCATGGAATGTGGCCAGAGATGCCTTCACATCCAGGACCTCATTTCCTCCCGTAGCAGCTCTGGGAGGCGAGTAAAGCAGAGTAGAAACGGAGATTTGCCCTTTTTACAGATGAGGACACTGAGGCCCAGAGTGGCAGGAGCACACCCAGGCATCAGGCATTGGCAGAGCTCTGGTGAGAATCAGGGCTCCCAGTGTCTTGTAAATAATAGTAATGTTATCAACAATAGCAGTGGATGTCATTTATTTATTGAATGTTCCCATTGGCACTAGTGATAAAGAACCTGCCTGCCAGTTCAGGAGACTTAAATAGACACAGGTTCGATCCCTGGGTCGAGAAGATCCCCTGGAGGAGGGCATGGCAACCCACCCCAGTATTCTTGCCTGGAGAATCCCACGGACGGAGCAGCCTGGTGTGCTACTGTCCATAGGGTCGCAAAGAGTTAGATGTGGCTGAAGCGACTTAGCACGCACACACATGTGCATCAGATCCTTCCTGTGCTGTATCTCTTTGAAAGACTGTCAACAACCCCAAGAGTTAGAGAATTGTTATTGTTCCCATTTCATAGATGGGGAAAGTAAGGCTCAAAGGCGAAGTGACTTGCCCAGGATCCGGTGCCTAGGAAGAGTAGGAGATGGGGCTTGAACAGTAACTCCTTGTAGTTGTCTGGGCAGATTTCACTCATATTCTCCTGAATTTTCCAACCATTCCCAGCCTGGGGCCTAATACAAGGGATCCAGGAAAGGAGGACCCTCGCTTACCCCTGCCTCCCCTACAATCTCTTCTCTTCCACAGGGCAAAGTTGGAGACAAAGGATCCATTGGGTTTCCTGGGCCCCCGGGACCTGAGGTATATAATGCCCTATTTCTCTGTGTCTGGCTGTTACTGGGACTGCGTGTCGTCCTTGGGAAACCAAGGCTCAGAGACAGGGAGAGACTTGCCTGAGGTCACACAGCAAATGAAAGATGGGATTAGAAATTCCTAGAGCAGCAATCTCTCCTTTTCTTCCTCGGCTTCACAGCTTCCCTGGGGGCTCGCAAAGGCAGTGGGGCAGCAGCTGGCTTCAGACACCCTCCCCACCTCCATGGCCACCTTTACAGTTTCCAGAAAGAAGCAACAGGAAAACCCTCTGAGCTGTGCTGCCTGGACCCTTCATGGGCGCTCCCCGCATTCTCTACCCCTCTGAGCTGTGAAACTTTTCCAGCTGTATACAGCCACCCTGGAGAGGTGCGGGGCTCCGAGCAAGAAACAAATGTAAGATTCTGGTGTTTGAATGGAGGAGACGTCATGACAGATAGATTAAGCAATTAACATGGTAACTACAGCTGAGTCAGTAGAACCCAAGAGTTTCTGATACATGTGATAACGAGCACAGGTATGTTAAATGTTCATCACCGGCATCTCTGTACAAAGGGGCGAGGTAGCTGGGCAGCTGATTGAACTCCTCTTCCCGACCCCACCCCCCCAACCCCATGCCTCACCCCCAGTACAGGGACCAGCTCTGAACAGGGTGAACACTGCTGGGGGACTGCCGTCTATCTTAGGGGGTCTAGGTCAGCCCTAGTCCCCACCTCACCCCTATGTCATACCTCCCTGGCCTGGAGCCTTGCACATCCCTGAGGTCTCGGAGGCAGAAGTCTGGTCCATCCTTCCAAAGATCACTCCTGGTATCGCCCGGATGGATGAGGGAGTGTTTCCTAAAAGCCACAAGTTCTACTTTCCACTGTGTTGACTTTGGCCTTGACACAGTCCTATCTTTAGACAGATGGACTTGGCCTCTCTTCCGTGGCCCTGATTCTTTCCCCTGGTCACTGTGGAAAAAGACTTCTCTGAGAGGCCGGGTTTCCCAGCAGTCTGGCCAGTGAGGGTGGAAAGCCGGCTCCCTCGTTTTATTAGGCACTGCCTCTTGCCAGGAGGCTGCGCCGTATCTTCGGGATGGGAGCTGGCTGAGCGGCCATCACGACCAGCCAGAGAGATACTGTCACCACCACCGTTTGCAGAGGAGGGCGCTGAGTGACTGAACGGGGTGGGGCTGACCGCCTCAGGGTCACCCTGCTGCTGGTAGCAAAGAAGTTCTTCATTTTGCTCTGTGGCTCCCTCCCGGGTCTCTGGACAGCTCTGGGGTCTGCCTCCCCCATCTTTGGGTTCTGTTTGGATTGGCGGACTCAGCATCCAGAAGATGGTTCTGCTCAGCCGAAGACAGAAGCTGACGAGCCTGTCAGCGCCTTCCGGGGTCTTTGTCACCTTTCCAAGACCGTGGGTGCAGCTTCTACTCCCCAGCCCCCGAATGAATCAGCTCTTTCATTCATTAGTGGGTCTGATCTGTGTGACACCAGAATTTGATCAGCATCCTGGCCTGCTTCAAATTCTCCCTGGAGACAGGCCCACCCCAAGCAGCCTTGTTTTCCCAGGACCCAAAACCCTTTGGCTTGTAGATTTTTTAATGAGTGCTTACCAGATGCCAAATACTGGACTCAGCGGTGCACTCACCTTATTCTCTTCAAGCCTCAGAACAGCCTTGTTTGGTGATTTTTACAGTTAGCATTTTGGAGATGTAGAAGCCAGGGCCCAGACAAGCTTAGAAACCTGCCTAGGGTCACACAGTGAGGCAGAATGGGACTTTGAGCCTCTTGATTTGAAGAAAAAGACGTGGGTCTTTGGCTTCCTGTGTTAGCTCCAAATTCGAGACCAGACTTCCCTAGTGAGAAGGGTGAGAGGATGTGGAGCTGGAATCTAACGGGAATTACCGAAACCTCAAAAGAAGAAGGAAATAAAGCCACTTACTAAGGTGAAGTCGGGGAGCATTCTGGCATTAGGGACTCATATTCAACGGCTTTGGTTTCTGGTTGGCAGGCAACTGAGGGAGTAGTGGGTCTGCCCTGAAAGCAAATGGGGTTCTAGGCTGAATTAACAGAGATATTATACCTAAAACAAGGGAGGGGATGTTCTTACACCGACCTCTGCTGGCCGGTTCATGGGTATCCTAGTGATCACCAACAATGCAAACTAAGCGGTTGGAGGCAGCCAGACTGAGGGCCCCGGGCCCCTGACTAGAGGCAGTTGAAGGGACAGAGAAGTCTGGTCTTTTCTGCTGGGGAAGGAAAGAGATTCTGCTCCATGTCCCAAAGAAGCTTCCCCTGCAGTCATCCATCGGAATGGTCTGGGAGCAGTGAACTTTCAATGGTGGTGTGGGGCAGAGTTCAAGGATACAGTGGGGATTTCTGCTTCCAGTAGTTGCTGATACCGGAGAAGGCAATGGCACCCCACTCCAGTACTCTTGCCTGGAAAATCCCATGGGTGGAGGAGCCTGGTAGGCTGCAGTCCCATGGGGTCGCTAGGAGTTGGACATGACTGAGCGACTTCACTTTCACTTTTCCCTTTCATGCAGTGGAGAAGGAAATGGCAACCCACTCCAGTATTCTTGCCTGGAGAATCCCAGGGACGGCGGAGCCTGGTGGGCTGCCGTCTATGGGGTCGCATAGAGTCAGACACGACTGAAGCGACTTAGCAGTAGCAGTAGCAGTTGCTGATACTTACAGTGCTTTGCTAGCCTTTCAAAGTCACAGCAAACCCAGGATATACAGGATGCCCGCAGTAAAGGGTAGCACTTCTCAGAGCAGAAGACGGCTGGCTGTGAGGCCCTGGCTGCCCCAAGCCTAAGGCTTGGGAAGGTCTGGATTAGATGATCTTGTATGTGCTAGTTCCTATGCTAGGACCTTCCTGCACTGTCCTGCTTCATTTTCTCAGCACCTCTATGAAGTATAGGAGCTGATTCTTTGTTTTAGAACCGTGATAACTGACCTGCCCAAGGTCATCTCCCCTGCAGAATGAGATGGAGACCCAGGTTGGTCCCCCTCCAAGACCCATGGTCTTCACATTTCCCTACACAGTCCCCCTGGGTGACCCCAGCTCTCTGCTTCCTTTCAGGGATTCCCTGGAGACATTGGCCCCCCCGGGGACAATGGCCCAGAAGGCGTGAAGGTGAGTCCCTGCCCAGGAGAGCTCCAGCTGATGAGGCTGACCGCTCTATGCAAACCACAGGCCTGATTCCAAGCCAGCGGGAGTCTCGCCAGCCTGTGATGGAGATGGGGGTGCGGCCTCTGAGCCTGCTTTCTGTTCCTTCTCACCAGGGTAAGCCTGGAGCTCGAGGCCTGCCAGGACCCCGTGGGCAGCTGGGGCCCGAGGTGAGACCGTCTGACCCTGCCTCCTGCCCACCCCCTGCCCCAGCCCCTAGCTTGCTCTCCCCTGGGTCCTGGAGACCTTAGCTGAGTTCCCAGGCCCCTCAGTCAGGAGACACAGGGCCCAGGGCCCCTCAGGTGTGCCCTCCCACTCATCCTTTATAGTTCTGCCCTGTGACCCTTCCAGGGTTCTTGTCTGCCCTGGCCTGGCTGGCTGGTCACTCTCAGCATGGCAATGCCTTTGCCCTGGGGTTTCCTCTCTAGGAGCCACTGTCACTGCTTCTTCTCACAGTAGCACAGTTTATTGGGGTACCGCTATAGGAGGGAGGGCATCGTCAGCTCAGGGGAGGTCCTGACTCTCAAAGGGATAGACTACGTCAGGTCCCTGTGGTTAGTGGCAGGCAGCGTCAGGATTTGAACCTGAGTCCGCTGAGCCCAAAGCTCCTGGCATGGACCCTGTTCTGTTTAACTTCTGGGCTTCTGGGGTCTGCCTGGGGCCTCCTGGGAGAATGACATGACTTGTGCAGCTAGTAAGTAGCAGAGTGAAGATTTGCTTACTGACTCATCCGTGGTGAAGGGGATTGATGATTTCCCCAAGCCTGTTGGAGCACCAGCTGGAGGGCTGTTGGACACCCCATGGGCTGGCCCCAGGTTTTTCCCATGAGCAAGGCCCTCCCCTGCACACCTTGGCTCAGGCCCCGGAGCTCCCATGATGCAGCCTTGGGTGAGGGCACAGGAGGCCCCGACTCACCGCGACCACAGGCAGGCATCTGGCTGACATGGATCCCTTCTCGGGCTGGTTCTGGGTCTGGCGGGGTCCCAGTACTGGCCCTGTGAGCTGCCACATAGGGCTGCTTTCCTGGAAGCTGGGGCGGGGGGGAGTGGGCTCTGGAGGGGGCCTCTTGGTTAGGCCTGGCATGCCATAGGGGCCAGTCTGGAAGCTCCCTGAGCCTGCTGGAGGGCCTGAGGCATCTCCATGGGCGGGAAGTGGGGAGGAGGGTGGGAGGGAAATATGGCACCAGCCTGTGCTCCTGTTGACGCTCACATTACAGCATTATCACTAAAGCAGGCCCTCAATATGCCCGCCACTTGCTCACATCTCCATTGATTCATCTGTCCACTCATCCATTCATTCACTCTTTCATTTGTTACCCTCTCTCAGGCCCTCTACCCTGCCTTCCCGAACCACACACCCACTAGACCCTGGGCACACCCATCCTGAGTGATGTTGGGGGTCGTGGTGTCAAAAAAGAATAAGAGATCATGGCTATCCTCCAGGAACTTGGGTTACTCATCAGTGGGTTTTTGTTTGTTTGTTTTTTTAAACATAATCACAATAGTAAAAGATGTTTATCAGTTTTCACAATCAATAGCCAGACAAAAAATAAAAGATAATTACATTTCCAAGTCATAATGGGGCTTCCCTGGTAGCTCAGACAGTTAACAATCTGCCTGCAATGCCGAAGACCTGGGTTCAATCCCTGGGTTGGGAAAATCCCCTGGAGAAGGAAATGACAACCCACTCAAGTATTCTTGCTGGGAAAATCCCATGGAGAGAGGAGCCTGGCGAGCTACAGTCCATGGGGTCGCAAAGAGTTGGACACGACTGAGCGACTAACTCTAATTCATGGGAACATGATTAACCTAACAATATAAAATAATTGCATGCAATTTGGAGGGTCAAGCAGAGTGATATTCATCAGTGCTTGAGATGATCCTCTCTGCCCCACACCGTTTTACAGATGGGGAAACTGAGGCATGGTGCGGTCTGCCACCAGTAAATGACAGAGCTCAGAACAGAGCCCGTATCTTTGAGCTGCAGTCTGGGGCTCTACTCAAACAGCATATGATAGGGTTTGGCTTTCCCGTCCAGCACTATTGCCAACCCAGTCTGACCACATTCACGTGACGGGCAGCCCCATTCACCCAGAAGCCCATGTGTGGTCTGGCCTCTAGGCCTCTGCCCTGGGTGGGGTCAGGCAGGGGGCCCAGGTGTACCATTTCTCGGCCAGGGAGGGCTCTCCTATGCCCACCCCTTGCCCTCCTGACAGGTCAAGTTCTCCAAGACTCCCACTGAGTTAACTTTCTCCTTTTTCTCCTCTCTCATGTCACCTGACCCTAGGGAGATGAGGGACCCATGGGCCCACCAGGGGTCCCTGGCTTGGAGGTGAGTGTTGCTGGCCTGTGGGTGTGGGATTTGTCGGTGCTGAGCCAGCTGTGTGCAGGCGGGCATCATTTGGGTGGTACTCTGGAGAGAAGTCGTCTATGAGAGCCTTGGGCCTGCCAGGGTGGGGGTGAGGACAGACCCCAGAGGAGAGAGACAAGAGGCAAGAAACTGCACCTACTGTGTGCAGCTACATCGCATCCATTTTCATTCATTTGATTCTTTCTTGAGAGAGGCACTGCCTTTCGTAGTATCATTCAAGGCCCTCGGGCTCAAAGAGCTTAGCCCAGGGACCTTCCCTGGCGATTCAGTGGTTAAGAATCCGCCTTCTCATGGAGGGGATACAGGTTTAATCCCTGGTCAGGGAACTGAGATCCAAGATGCCAAGGAGCACCTAAGCCCACACACCACAACTAAGACCCGTCATAGCCATAAAAAAAAAAACAAAAACAAACTTAGCCCAGAATCTCACAGCCAGGAAGCCAGGATACCCTCCCTGGAACCTGAATCTGACTTCTCTCTACTGCTTGAAGTGGCCTTCCAGAAAGAAGGTGTATGCCCAGCCCACCTTCAGTCTCAATTGCATAAATTGGCAGTTTGTAGATTTTTTTGGTCTTGGGACCTTTTGACATTCTTGGAAATGGTTGAGGACCTGGAATGCTTTTCTTTACATGGGTTACATCTATCGACATGAGTACTTAAAACCAAGAAATTTTAAATGCTTTTAACAATTCATTCAAGATTAACAACCAACTCTTTTCATGTTAACAAAAATAATACTTTACCCCCCCCAAAAGCTATATTTCCAAAACAAAAACCATCTAATGAAAAGAGTAGCATTGTTTTACCATTTTTTGCAAATCTCTTTAATGTCTGGCTTAATAGGAGTCAGCTGGATTCTCCAGTCTGCCTCTGCGTTCCATCTGTGGATAAAACCATGTGCCATGTAGTCTCTGGAAGACTCCACTTGCATTCATGAAAATGAGTGACATGGGCAAACGCCATCTTAATACTCTTATGAAAATAGTTTTGACCTGTGAATCTCCTGTAAAAGGGCCTCAGGGTCCCCCAGAGGGCCCCGGGACCACAGTTTGAGAATCACTGGCATAAACTCTCCATGCCCCTGTGTCCTTTGTCATTTGTTCCACTCTCTTCCTTTTCCTCACTCCTTGAAAGCAGTTTTCATCATTCCCATTAACAAACAAACCAGCCTGGGAGAGGAGGCTTCCCAAGGTCACACAGCTCCAAGACCCTCCCTGCCTCCCCAAGGACAGCTGGCAGCCTGGTGACCTCGGGGCTCTGTGTCCCTGCCCCTCCTGGCTTCTCTCACTCACTTCTCCCTGTTGTAGGGTCAACCTGGCAGGAAGGGGTTTCCTGGAAGACCTGGCCCGGATGGCTTGAAGGTG
This sequence comes from Giraffa tippelskirchi, assembly GCF_054371585.1. NCBI lineage: Eukaryota > Metazoa > Chordata > Mammalia > Artiodactyla > Giraffidae > Giraffa > Giraffa tippelskirchi. The sequence goes on from NC_137275.1 coordinate 217,771,390, forward strand.
AGGGGACCTGGAAGTGACATGGCAGGAAGGGGGAGGAGGGAACACCTGGGGAGGAGAAGAGAGAGGGGGAGCCAACTAATGAGGCCCTAGGATGACCCCGGAACCCCTGACCTGTTGTGAAAATGGGAGGAGATGGTCCCCATTTATCACAAAGTGTGTATGACTAACAGGAAAACGTGGACAGAACCCAGTGTCCACCAGGGAGGCAGTGTTCAAGTCATGGGGCACAGCGCAGCCACCAAAGATGTTGTGCTGGGAGGATGGACAAGATGGGAAGATGCCCGTGTGTTCCAGGGGTGATGGTGGGTGCATGGGAAGCAGGTCACACAGTGGAATGGTCCAGGAGGAGCCCGTGGCTGGGGCTGGCTGCACCGTGTTCCTGAAGGCTCAGAGCAAAGGCTGGAAAGTGGACGGGGGTTAGCTCTGGGTAGTGGGATTATCGGAGATTTTCATTTTCCCCTGTGGGCTTCTATATTTTCCCCATCATCAACTATAAATATGCATTTCACTTCTTAACAGTTTTTTTGAAATTATCAAAATGAAAAAGAAGTGGCCCCAGTAGGAGAGTATGTTCCTCAACATGTGAGCAGCTTAATGCCTTTCCAGGGACTCCCTTTGAAGGCTGGATTTCCCTGGCCATCCCGGGCAGGGATCGCTGGGCCGAGTTGACAGCTAGGCAAACACGTAGAGGGTTAGGGTGGAGCTGGGGGTGCCCAGGCCGTCCAAGTCCCCTCCTCTCAGGAGAAATAGCCCCCGAGTCTGTGTCTGTCTGGCTCCTCTGGGGGTCTTGAGCCTGAGGTCTGGGGGCGGACCTGGAGGGGAGGCTGAGGCTCGAGCCGGGATCGCTGTGAACCACATCCATTTGTGAGCCCAACTCCCGGCCGGTCCGAGCCCATGTCCTGCCCTCTGAGGCCTGGGCCTTTCTCCTTCAGATACCAGCTGGGTTTCTGTGGTGGGGGCGGTGACATGGCCCCGGGCAGATTTATCCCACGGTTCTGCTGGCCAGGGTGGCTGTGGCTGCAGAGGGAGTACGAGTCACCCCAGCGTGGGGTAAAGCCGACAGACAAGGCCTCGAATGGCCACCTAGTATGAGGGCTCGGGGACTTCCCAGGTAGCGCTAGTGGTAGAGAACCACCTGTCAGTGCAGGAGTCATAAGAGACAAGGGTTTGATCCCTGTGTCGGAGGGATCAATATCCCCTGGAGGAGGAAATGGCAACCCACTTCAGTATTCTTGCCTGGAGAATCCCATGGACAGAGGAGCCTGGTGGGCTACAGTCCATAGCGTCACAGTCGGACATGATGGGGGTGACGTAGGACACAGCGCATGTAAGCGCTCGGAAGCAAATGAGTTTGATTTTCCTTATTTATGATTGGGGACGCCGAGCCCAGAGCAGAGACGAGACCCTTCAGTGTCACTTGTGAGCTGGTGGCAGAGCTCTGGTGGGTTAGGTCCGGTACCCCGGTGCCCTGATTCCCCAGCTCCCTGCTCATCCTGGTGCAGCAGGGGATCTCCATCAGTCAGACGTGAGTTCCAGTTCTAGCCCTACTTCCAGCTCACTGTGTGACCTCGGCAGATCACTTCGCCTCTGTGAGCTTCAGTTTCCATCTCCCGCTGAATGCCATGGGTTGATGGGGGTCCCAGATGAGATAAAGACCCCGTGCCAGGTAACCTGCCCAGGGCCACTCCAAGGGAATGACAACCAGGATCATCCCTGGGGCCAGAGGAGGTTTTGTCCCAATGTCCCTTGTCCCTACCATTTGTTTGGAGTTTCCAAGGCCAGACTGCAGTTGAGTTTCTTGGTTCATCCCCACCAGAGGGGACTAAGGCCAGTCGACTCGGGTGTCTCCCGGGAGGCCTAGACTCCTGCCACCCATTCCAAGTGACCCTCGTCTGTTTCTCTGCAGGGCGAGCCAGGCGATCCTGGACGGCCAGGGCCTGTGGGCGATCAGGTGAGTCACTGCTGTCTCGGACCCTACCTTTACTGCGGGCTTAGCTGTGGGAAGTGTGTACATGAAGTTCATTCATCCCCAACCCCAGCTGGAGTGGTCGGGTTAGGGTTAGGGTTATCTAACCCTAAACGACTCATCTCCCCGTTTCACTGACATGGACAAACTCTGGCTCTCAGGGAAGTGATGTCACTGCATGAGAAAGCCACAAATCTCAGTCCTCATGGTTGTTCCCCACAGCCTGACTCTGCAGATGTTCTGGGGGCATTCACCCAAAAGATGTTACGTGACTTTGCTCCCAGAACGTGCAAAGTGGAAGAGCCCTTTCACAATCACCCCCTGTGCTCAATATACCGGGAGGGCCGGAAGAGCAGAGAGGCAGAGTCGCGTGCCAGGGGCTCTCGGTCCAGGCATCCCTAAATTATAAAGAAAACGAAATTCACATCAGTGGCTCTGGCTATGCAGGAAGTCAGGCCAGGGTCTGAAGAGGAGAGGAGGTTGCACGTGATCACTGAAAAGGAGGTTGGAGAAACATAACCTTCAGTGTTGAGGTCCAGGGCCCTTGGAGGCTGATGGGTAGATGACTGGCCTTAGTCCCTCCTCTGCAGCCCAGCACCTCCTGAAAGCATAAGTTCTGGGCTCATAGGTCAGGTCGGAAGGTAGCAGTCTCATCCAGTCCTTTAAGGAAGGAACCCATCCTCTGAACCCAGCCAGGGGCTGCCTCGGGCTGGAAGGGGAAGGATGGTGGGGACCCAGAAGCATTTGTTTCTGCCAAGAAACGCCATCAATGCCGTGAGAGTCACACACACGAGGAGCTTCCTCACCAGGCCTGCAACATCTGTTGGGGGAAAGAAAGGAATTAAAGCAGGGGGAGGACTGGATTTTTGAAACCTTTCCAGTGTCATTCGAGCGCATTCTGTGGGAAGCCCGGGAGTTTGGAAGGGCTGCTGCGGCCTGGATGTATTTCCTGATTGGAAAAAAAAAAGGCAATACATTCAGCAAATTTAATTTCATAGTTATGCTCACGGTAGGGCCCTTGGGAAATAGATACTTGGAATCCTAGGATGGCAGAGCACAAAGCCTCCTTTGAAATCCCTCTATCCTAGAGTCCTAACCTTTTATTTTGTGCCTTAGACCCCTTTGGCAGGCTGGAGAAGATCGTAGACCCCTTCTCAGAATTTGTTGTTCAGTCACTAAGTTGCGTTCAACTCTTAGCGACTGCGTGGACTGCAGCAGGCCAGGCTCCCCTGTCCTTCACTGTCTACCGGAATTTACTCAAATTCATGCCCATTGAGTCAGTGATGCTATCTAACCATCTCAGAATAGAGAACTTCTTTAAATGCACAAAATATAAGACTACAAAGGAAATGAATTAAATGTGAGATTATGTTATATTGTGATCTCCTCAAAGACATGCTTCTTTATTCTTGCCTTGAATGAGATCTAATGGCAGGTCCAATAATGACCTCAATTTTGAAGTGGTGACCGGCCTTACTGATACGTTTTGAACACTCTGCAGCATGGACTGTAATGTGACATGTAAAGATCTGTGACCGTTACCAGTGCTGTAGATTTGTTGCCTGCATGCCTCAAACTCATGTTTGAGGGATGTGCTCAATTTCAACTAGAGGCTGGTGAAGATGACAGTTGTAGTTTTTCCCATTCAAGTTCATGGATCCCTGAAATGCATCCATGGAGCCTTACAGGGACCCCAGATTGAGAACCCCTGGATCAGGAGATACAGCAGAAGAAGGTTCAGTCCCTGGGTGGCAAAGATCCCCTGGAGGAGGAAATGGCAACCCACTCCAGTATTCTTGGAGAATCCCATGGACAGAGGATCCTGGATGGCTGTGGTCCAAAGGGTCGGACATGACTGAGTGACTAAGCATGAACACATACACACACACACACACGGGTTTAACTTAGATGACCAAGTAAGCAAAGGAATGGGCAGGAGGAGTAGGAACCTGGTCTGGGGTGACCACAGGCACACTTGTTCAGTAGAGACCTCAGCTAGCTGCCCAGTCAGCTGAGCAGGGAAGACAGAGACCTTTCTGAGTTGTGAGGCAGGGCTGGAGCCGTGCCTGCTGTTCCCTCAGCCCCTTCCCCGTATGGGAAGGAGCAGGCCTTTCCCATTCATGGCAGAATCAGAGGATCCCTGGGAAGAGTAGAAGGACCTCCTTAAAGTCACAGTATCTGCTACATTTATCAGGCACCTGTTAGGGACCAGGCTGTGTGCCAAACACTTTCCATACCATCACTAGCAGTTCCCTAGCAGTCCTATGACAGTATGTACTACTATGCCCATTTTGCAAATGAGGAAACTAAGGCTCTGAGAAGTTAAGTACTTTGACCGTGATCTCCCAGGCAGTGCTGTAATTGTCAGAGCCCAGGTTGACACTCAGGCCTGCTGGATTCCCATGACCTGCCCCGAAGACACTAGAAAACCCTTGACCTTCTGAGTCCTTACAGTTTCTTAACAGAGTGCAGCCAGCCTGCTGGGCCCTGTCCTAGGTGCTGGGTGCACAAAGATATTTACAAATCATGGGCCTTGCCTTTAAGAAGCTCTGTCCAGGGTGAAGCCAGGCATCTCAACACCTAAGCCTGAGGTGTCTAGTCCAGCAGAGGATCCATGACTGTCTGGTTCCCAGTTGCATCCCCCAGCACCCAGCAGAAGGTCATGAGAGCAGGGAGGGAGGGAGAAAAACTCCCATAGTCGACAACAGGCCTTTATCTGTAGGCTGTGTGAGGACAGGCCAGCTTGCTCCCCAACCCAGGGGACTCGGATCCCACCCATGCAGTCTGCTGTAGGTGACAGTACCGCCCCCTCCCCCATGCCAGCCAAGAGGAGCCAGCTGTGCCCACAGCTGTCAGGGCTGCTGCTCCACCAGCCCTGCCAGGTGGAAGCCCTGGGCTTCAGGGGCAGGCTTCCCTGGACCAGCCTCAGCTCCATCCGTGGGACTGGGTGCCAGGATGTTCCGGAACAGTGCTCCCGGTGGGGAGGGGGGCCTGTTCTGGGGTGGGGGCAGGGAATGGGGCACTTGCTGTATGGCCGTTATTCATCAGGATTTTGTTTGGCTTCTTATTTGAAGTTTATGACCTGCCTGCCTTTCAGGACCCAACAACCCATAAATTTAAAGTAGCTATGAAATTTCTGTTTCTCTGGGCCAGTCGGGCAGGGGCTTTTTAACAGAGCAGTTTTTATTCCCTTACTCAGTGTCCTCTAAATGTCTGACTGCTCCCTTGTGGGGAGCTCAGGCCTCTGTCTCAACCCCGTGGCCTTTTAAAATAAATTAGAATAGGATGGGAGGGAAGTACCATTTATAGAGTGCCTACATGTGCCATGCATTATCACCAATACTCAGAACAACCCCGGAGGGAAGTGTTTAAACTCTTTCTCGTAAGTCCCTTCACTCTGCACATGAGGTTTAGAGGCTCTGCACTTTGCCCAGGGTCCACAAGCCTGAAGACTGAATGGTGATGACATAGATAAAGTGTCAGTTACAGGGCTTGGCCCATCGTAAGTGACAGCTGTTGTTATTAATATTGGTATCACCTTGAAAGTAGGCGCAAGTGTTGGTTGCTCAGTCGTGTCCGACTCTTTGTGGCCCCTTGGACTATAACCCACAAGTCTCCTCTGTCCATGGAATTCTCCAGGCAAGAATACTGGAGTGGGTTGCCATTTCCTTCTCCAGGGGATCGTCTGGACCCAGGGATCGAACCCATGTCTCCTGCATTGCAGGCGGATTCTTTACTGTCTGAGTCACTAGGGGACACCCTATCACCTTGAACATGATCTAATTAATTTTTAGAATAGATTGTTGCAAAAGACAAATACTTGGTCATTTTCTCTGACTTATTAGCTGTGATCTCATACCTTGAACCTCATCCCTCTCATCTGATACTTCAACCCTGAAGGGCCTCTGAACCAAGGGAACCAGGCCCCTCTGCCATATGGTGATGGGGTTGGAGTACTAGGGAGACCTGTGTCCTGCTCATGGCCACGTGTGTTGGAGTGACAGGTGCATGGGCTTCGGGGCCACACAGACCAGTGTTGTGTTCTAGGCTGCAGTTGCAGGCCACACATAGTCCTGGTCTGAGCTGACACTTTGAGACTGTCTCTGAGCCCCGCAGAGCTGACCCTTTGGAATCCGGTGCCTTTTCTTCCCTCTAGTTGCCTGGCCAGCTTCACTGCCCTAGTGAACAACTTCTCATCTGCTTCTGATCAGGTTCAAGGTCTCATTTTTTTCTGGATATGGTTTGGGGACAGGGAGCAGATATTATGGGACCAATCCACTCATCCCTCAGTCTTCCCTAATTCTCTTGGCTGCAAACCTGGGATCTTCCAAAACAACTTTTGCAATCCTTGTACCACACTAGACCTCTATCTGCTGGAATTTTCCTGAAGAGAGTGGGGTCTGGACTGAGAATTGTCTGACTCCCTCCTCTAACTAAGCCCTTCATCCTTGCTGAGCGTGAACGAGTTGCCTGCTCAGGGCAGCGAGCGAAGCCTACAGCCACCTAGAAGAGCCTTGGAACACAGGGGCCAGTTATCACCCAGTGAAGTTAAAAAGAGCAACAGGAACTACAGTGTGTGTGCCCTTTCAGAAATGAGAGGAAGCCTTTCACGAGACAGTAAAAGGGCCTCCACTTCCCAGATTTCAATCAGGTCTTTTGGCAGAGACTGTTAGGGTGTTTCTATTCCAGCCAACAGGTTTGTTTCTGTCTTTGAAATAACCCCAGAACCCCGAAAGATGGAGACAGATTTCTCACAAGCACCACTCTTCCCAGCACCGCTTAAGGACCTTCCCCCTGCTCTCCCCCGCTGACTCCCCCATCCCACCCCCTCCCCAAACGTGGCTGCCTCCCAGCTTCTGGCGAGGAAAGAATGTGTGGTGCTCCCAGGGATGCTGGCAGCGGCCCTACCTCTTGGCTCCAAAATTAGAACCATCTGGTGGAGTGAAGGAAGTCAGGACAGTGCCCAAAGAGACAGCTCTCTCCTTGGTGGCAGCTCCACGCCAGCTGGATCACCGGGCAGGGGGCAGGAGACACGGGAGACGACTCCAGTGGAAGAGAGATCTGGGCCAGCTGTCTTGGAAACTCAGCGCATCCCTGAATTCACGCTGCTTCCTTCTTTCTCCTGCTTTTGTACATGTTTCTCCTAGGGACTTCTGGGATTCATTGGTCTGGTCGGGGAGCCAGGAATCATGGGAGAAAAGGTAAGTCATGTTGGCGGGAATATCTAAGCAAATAAAACTTGTGTTTTGAAATGTTAAAAAGGTGAAGGGGCCAGTTGCCCTGGGGATTTCGGACCTCTCTCCCTGGCCTTTCCTCCTTTCCCTGACCTTCCAGACCTTCAAAGAACCATTGTCACTTGTCCCAGCATTTCCTGGGGCTTCTACCCTGCCCTCTGGCCAGCACCCCCAAGTGTAGCCAGATGTCTGTGAGAGTCATCCCCATGGTCTGGGCTGCTCACGGCTGTAAACTGACACCGCATGTGGCAGGCAACAGGGGGAGGCAGAGATTTACCTTTTAAAAAAGCATCCCAATTCTTTAAATTGCCTTATGAATGCCAGCGGGTGTGTTTTACAGACCAGATAACCAGGGCTCCAGTGGGGGAGGTGACTTGCTCAAGGTCACCCAGATGGGGAGTGGCAGAGCTGGGATTTGAACCACATTAAGTGCCCATGGCCACACTTTGCTGGGCGTCTTGGTTTCTGATGACTGAAATCCCCCTTCCCCCATCGCCACTCCAGGTGATGTGGCCATAGATGTTGCACAAGTCTTTGTCCCTCTCTAGTCCCTGGAGGGCACTCTGCACCCATCCCCACAGAGCTGCCCCACTGCCGTGACCTCCCTGAATTGCTGTCTCCATCACAGGGTGACCGGGGCATGATGGGACCCCCAGGCGCGCCCGGACCCAAGGGGTCGATGGTAAGGAGCAGTCTGCATCCCCTTGCCCTCTCCTGTCCCAGCCATGGTGACAGCTCTGCTGTCGTCTGCCTGCCTTTGGGTAGGCAGGCCTTCACAATGACCAGCTCCTTCCTCCCAGGGGTCTGGCTGCTGCCCGTGTAGCCCTGGGCTGGGTCTGAGCTGGCCGAGGCAGGACTGCAGATGGAAGAGGAACCCTCCAGAACTGATTCCTCCTTGTTCATCTCTTTCTTGGTAGGGCCATCCTGGAATCCCAGGTGTGGTGGGAAGCCCCGGAGAGCTTGGACCTCCGGTAAGCAAAGCCTTCATGTTCACTGAGCTCAGACTTCGCTGTTGAGTCACTGTGCAGTCTAGGTCTCAACGCCAGGCAGACTTGGGTCAAATCTCAGCTTCCCGCTATATTGCCAGAGCAGATCATTGAACTTCTGTGTGCCTGAACTGTGCTCATCTGAAAAATAGATAAAATAATCTTGGTCATGATAGTGCGAGCATGTAGGTGAAGTGAAACCAGGCAGCTAATGTTCATTACATAGGGACAGTCATTGCAAGGGAGTATCGTGGCCATTAGCACTGCTGTTCTCTTCATTCACTCGGGAAATTCCGTGTCACATGCCCATTCCAGGAAGTGCCATCAACAGGGCAGAGAGTTGTCCTTGCCCTTTAGGAACTCATCTTCTGGCGTGGGGAAAGAGAAGGCAGCAGATAAGTGACCACTACTTTGGAGAAAGCAGGGGAGAAGACGGGAAATGCTGGGACAAATGGGCGGAGGGTCCAAGGATGTAGGGGTTCTGGGCTTCTCGTGATGACTGAAGTATCAGGGATGCTCTTAAGGATCCTGAGGCAGGGAGGAGTGGGAGAGGCAGTGCCAGGTGCCAAGGAGGAATACAGAGCACTAGCCCAGGAGCAGGAAGCCTGGGTACATAAGCATCATCCAGAGATGGAGGGTCCAGGCAGCCCTTTCAGTCCTCTATAACTTTTTTTTTTTCAATTTGGCCGCGCCAGGTCTTAGTTGTAGCCTGTGGGATCTTTAGTTGAAGTGTGCACACTCTTGGTTGCGGCATGTGGGATCTAGTTTCCTGACCAGGGACTGAACCCAGGCCCCCCGCACTGGCAGCCAGTGGGCGACCAGGAAAGTCCCCACAGTCCTTTTGATGAGGGGGTAGCTCACAGTGCAGAGCTAGGATCAAAAGCCAGCGCTCTGGGCTCTTGATGGCATGGTTTCCCCATGTTTGTAAGAAGGAGGAAAGAAGTTACATCTGGCCTGGGTCTGGAGAGACTGGTTGGCAGACTGAGGCTTTCATCTGAGGGTCCTAGCCCATCCAGCCCAAAGGCTGCTGGCCCACCTTTGTTCCCAGTGCTCAGAGGCCCCGAGGACCAGGACCCAACAGATGCTCCTAGAGTTGGTGTGCTTGGAGTTCAGCAGTGTGGGAGGTGCTCAGGGCAGGGCCGAAGTTAGAGAACAAGGGTGCTGGGGCTCTATCATCAAATCCCAGCTGTGTCCCTGGGCCTGGACCTCCCTGAGCCTCAGTCTGCCCATCTGTCCAATGGGAAGAGGAAAGTCTGAAAAGAATTGATGGGACAAAAAGGAAGGCCAGAAGGAGATGAGAAAACAGCAGGGCCTTCAGGCCAGTACATAGAAGGAAGCAGCAGGCCTCCGGGGCTCTCTGACCCCTCCCCATCCCATTTCCTCAGTGCTTCCATCTGTTCAGTGGGTTGGCTCTGACTTAGTAAGGTCAGATAGTGAGTTGCTGCCTTCAGATCCCAAGGTTGCCACTGACCTTCCTCTGTTCCAGTGTGGGGCTGGACACTTGGGTCTCTTTGGACAGCCAGCTGCTCCTTGGATAGCAGGATGGCATGGAGGTCCAGAAAGCTTTAGAATCAGACACTTTGAGTAAAATCCTGGCTCGCTCTTTGTTAGCTGTGTGATTGTTGGCAACATTTATAGCATCTCTGAGCCTCAGTTTCCCCATCTGTGAGTCGGCATAATACCACCTTCATGATGAGACTGTTGTGAGATATAAATGATACCACGCATGGCGTAATGTTTAGCAAACTACCTGCATATAGCAAGTGCTTAATGAATGGGAACAATAGTAATTACTATCCCTGTTTGTTAGATATGATAATTTCCACTATTATTAGTCAGACTATTACTATGAAATTGACATTTCTGTTCACATCTGATTGGCATTTTTCACTTTTCCAATCACTGTAACATCCATGTTCTCCTACAGTCTACTGAGGTCAGCCAGGGTTACCGTCTCCATTATTTGGAGGGGGAGCAGTCAGGCCCTAGGTCCCTCAGTTTCTGACCTCTTCCCCCTTTGAGAGAGCTGACAGTGACCCTGTACTGAGGACCTCCAAGTCATTTCATCTTCCTAGCAACTCTAGGAGGCAAAGACTCTCTTATACCCATTTTATAGATGATGAAACTGAGGCCCAGAGAGGGTAAGCCATTTGCGAAAGGTCACAAAATTAGTTTAAGTGGCAAAGTCGGCATTTGAACCTAGTTCTCTGGTGGAACATTCTGCTCTTTTAAGCACCCTACTGCCTCTGAGTTAAGACTTGGCTCCTGAAATTTCCCAGTGATGCAATTGCATGCCTTCTGCAGTCTGTGATCCCTCTATAAAATGGTCCATAGTTCTCACCCAGTCTTCATGTTCTTCATCATCTGGAAGTCCAGTCTCTCTTTTTATGGGGCTGAACCTGGGTCCACACCCTGCTTGCTCTGCTGACAAGGGGTCAGGTTGGAATCCAGCCCCTCACCTTGGTTCTTTAGCATTTGGAGGGTCTGCACCCCTCGAGGCCTAGGAAAGAAACAGCAGAAAGAAGAGTTTTTCCTGAGGCCCCACGCTGAGCAGGGCCTCTCCCTGGTATTCAGGGGGGATGAAGCCACCTCTTCTTGGAAAGGGAGCACGCCCAGTCTGAGAATTGCCACTTGAGCTGGGAGGCTCTTGCAGCTGTTGGAGGGGTCGTTGGCCTGCATGGGGTGAAGAGGCAGCCTGACAACCTGACACGTGTAGCTGGGCCTGGAACCTCGGAGGGGCTGGGGGTGGGGAGGAACCAGCCAGCGAGGCGGCCTGCTTCCTCTCTTCACCTTCCGTCCCTCCCTTCCTATCCTGTCCTCTCCAATCCTTCCCGGAATCCTTGTCATTGGCCTGCCCTGGGCCAGGTGCTGGGAATTCCAGGAACAAGACCAGCTCTGTGCTTTCTTTTCCTCCCTCCCTGTCTCTGCTCGTCATCCCTTCATCAGGCCGAGATAACCCGGACCTCCTCCCTGGGCCACAGCCTGCTCCCTCCTTTATGCCTCCCCCACCCCCGCTTCCCTGCTCAGCCTCTCCCCTCCTCCCCTCCCCACTCCATGCCTGCTTCCCGTTCACCCTCTCTCACTGCCGGGCCCTGGTCTGGCTCTGCCCTCTCTTGCCCCTTGCCCTCTGGCTCTTTCTGCCCTGTTCAGAGCCTTCAGGATGCTTTCAGGTAGTATTCGAGGTCAGGGTAGGAAACAGGACGTGGGACCCCCCCCCCCATTCTTCTGACTGATGGAGAGAGAAAGAGTGAAGTGGGCGTCAGAGGAGGCTTTGGTCAGAAATGTCTTCCTAGCTTCTGGTTGTTGATTTTGAGATAAAGAAGGAAGTGGCTCATCCATCCAGGATGCCTTCTCCTGGCTCCTGGATTCTCAGGCACTGACTCCTGCTCAAGGTGGCAGCTCCTTGGCTGATTCTCTGGGGGTGGAGGGGGGTGAGGAGGAGGAGGGGACGGTGGGCACGACAGACCTCCCTTCCCACTGGGCTAAGTGCTTCGTGTTTCTTTCTGGAATTGCTGAGCTCAGGAGGGGCCGCTCCCGAGCAGCGCCTGTCTGAGATTGCAGGCCTGGCTGTCTGTGTTGTCTCCCAGTGTTAGTCACTCAGTCGTGTCCGACTCTTTGTGACCCCATGGAATGTAGCCCACCAGGCTCCTCTGTCCATGGGATTCTCCAGGCAAGAACACTGGAGTAGGGTGCCATTCTCTTCTCCAGGGGAATCTTCCCAACCCAGGGATTGAACCCAAGTCTCCTGCGTTGCAGGCAGATTCTTCGGTGTTGTACTTGCTTCCGAAAACGGGCTTCTCCAGACTCTTTCTCCTCCCACAGGGTCCTCCAGGATCTCGAGGCCCACCGGGCATGAGGGGAGCAAAGGGACGCCGGGTAAGTGGGGCCCAGCCCCCAGAGGCAGACACTGGCAGGGGCCACCTGCTTGGAGAGACCCCTCCTGATCCTTTCCCCCCACCCCAGACCTGAGATCTATGATTTTCACAGCACCAGCCAGGGTTCCGGGCTCCTGCTGGCTGTGACTCTCAGTGTGGGAACCCCACTCATCTTTCGCAGCCCATTTCTCAGTACCAGGCCTTGCCATCCAGTAGGCACAGAGGGGCTCTGTGGCACCAATGCTTTGTCTGTTCATGTGTTTGTTCATGCATTCATTTGCCTGCAATTAGGCACCTCCTAGGGGCCAGCCATTGTTAGAGGTTCTGTAGATATCATGAGAATAGCACCCACAGGACCCCTGCTTGGCTTTGTGGCTCCATCAAGGCCAAACAGACTGTACAGGGTCATTAACACATTGATGGCAGCCTGGGAGCCTGAAGGAGGCATCTCACCTGGCCAGGGTACCAGGGAACACTTCAAGCAGAGGCAGATGCTTGGACAGATGCCAGGTTCCAGACAAAGAGGTAGCCCTAGGGTGAGCTGGAGTGTCATGTTTAGGGATCCCCATTCTACAGAGGAGCCAGGGAAAGGAATGAAACCAAGAATTAGAAGGTATCAAACCAAGTGGGCCTCAAACACCACAGCTAGACCTATGGGCAATGCTTCAAGGGTAGTGGGGAGCCACAGAAGGTTTTACACAGGGCTGGCCTGAACATAGTAGCCAGAGGTGGTCACTAATACTCTGCACCGAACACTATCACATGCCTTGACTCAGTTAATCATCCACACTACCCTATAATTAAGAATAGGTGCTAGTCTTAATTATCATCATACAGAAAAGGAAAGTAAGGCACGGAGAGGTTGAGTCACTTGCCTTAGGTTGCGCAGCTGGAAAATGGCAGAACTGTGTTTTGAACCCAGGGAATCTGAGTCTTTGGGAGGCAGGGAGGGCTGATGGAGCAGTTTCCTGCCCCCAGTAGGCACTCAGGTGCCAGGACAGCAGCTTTGTGAAAAGGAAACAGGATGGCACGGGTGGAGCAGGCAGCCCGGGCCTGTATTCAGGCTTACATAGGGGATCGGAGACGGTTCTTCTCTCCTTGGCTGAATTTCAAGTAGTTGAACAATTTCCCCTGAACCAGATGGTCTGAGCAGTCTGCCTGCGAGAGGTGAGATTTAGAGGCATTCCTTGGACCCGTAGGGCCTCTTCCTGTGCCATGTCCTGGTCTCTGCCAGTGGCTGAGGCCCGTTGGCAGCCAGGTTCCACCTTGGCCCTCTGCACATCCTCTCCTGCCCCAGGATGCCAGGTTAGCAGGAGGGGGAGCTGCCCTGCCCCCGACAACCTGCCAGATGCACAGGCTCAGGCCCCCATCAACTCACTGAGCTTCCCGCAGCCGTCTGACCGTCTCTCCCAGTGGTGGCTTGAAGAAGGTATCTCCTCCTTGAGAAAACCCAGGTTCCCGACCACAGAATCTCCAGGGCTCAGGAACACGAGCCCCTCCCCCAGCTGGGTTTGGTGGAAATGCAAAACCTGTGGGACCCCGTGCCCTGGGTCCCCTGGCCTGACAGGCCACGTTTGGCCACTTCGTAGATAACGTGGTTCCTGAGGGCGGGACGGGACTTGAGAGGTGCCTGCTGAGCCAGTTAAAGAGCTCAAATCTGGGCCAGCTCCCTATGTAGCTCCTGGCTTGCCCTGTGACCCTGGCAAGCCCTTGCTGCCCCCTGGGCCTCAGTTTCCCTAGGAAATGAGCTTGGATGTCTGCAAGGCCCTGCCTATTTCTCTGCCCGTGTGCAGGATGTGCCCTGCTACCCACCCCCTGTCTCCCCCACCCCCTGACTCCCTTACCCCCCTGCCTGAGGAAGAATGAAGTCCGGGTCCATGGGCCACAAAGAGTAGGGGCTCTGGGGTCACATAGGGGCAAATCTCAGCCTTTCCAGTGACCAGCTCTGGAACCTCACGCCAGCTTCTTTTTCTACCCCCCCCCCCCATTTGTTTGGCTGTGCTGGGTCTTAGTGTGGCATTTTTTGCCAGATGCAGATCTTTTTTTGAGGCATGCATTATCTTTAGCTGTGTCATGTAGGATCTAGTTCCCAAACCAGGGATCAAACCTGGGCCCCCTGCATTGGGACCTCGGGATCTTAGCCATTGGACCACCAGGGAAGTCCCTCACACCAGTTTCTCTGTAAGGCTCAGTGGCTGACATTAGGTGGAAGTTGTACGGAGCCAGAATTTGAACTCAAGTCAGCCAAATGCCCAATTTTTTTTCCACTACTAATCGGTCACTTTATCAGCGTGGGAATGAACTCCCTGTCTCAGGGAGTATGCAGGTGGGAGCCTGGGGCAGGATATTGCAGAAGACAATGTCTAAAAGTCCTCTTACTTGGGAGACTTTGCTATCTCTCTCCAAAACCACTTTGACAGAGTCATGAGGATTCTGTGACCCAAGAGCCTGCACTGAGCTCTGCTCGTGTGAGTGGGGCTTAGAGCTCAACAGATCTTGACTCGAATCCTAGCTCCTCCTCCCCTCTGACCTCGGGCAACTGACTTACCCTCCCTGAAGCCCCAGTTTTTCCTCTATAAAATGGGTCAGCAGCAGAACCGACCTCTTTGGATGGCCGTGGGGATAGACTTCCTTTGCCAGCACCTCCCACGGTAAGCACCTGGAAGGGCAGCGATGCGTAGCGAGTGCTGGGCACATGTTCACTCCCTTTTCTTCCCTTATTCACAAGAACTGTGATTGGCCGGATTTTCTGTCCCCTGGGGCTCCTTCCCGCCAAGCTAGAAGCCCAGCCTGGCTGGGAGGCAGCCCCAGCTGTGACTGCAAACCTCTTCCTGGGGAGTGGCTACACAGAACCGATCTGTGGCTCTGAAACCTGAACCTGCCTCCAGTGTTCGGTGTTACCCTGGGGAGGGAAGGGGCAGGTCTGGGGCAGGACACAGGAGGAGCTGCAGAGAGGCCCAGAGCAGGGTTAGGCTCGCCTCTCCCTGCACAGGGAACTGAGGAGTGGGGTAGCTGGGGCCCCTCTACTTTCTCCTCTCCCCAGACAAGAAAGGTTGGTCTTATTTCCCCCAGCCTACCCCAGGTGCTCCCAGAGGATAGCAGTGACTCCCAGGTAAGAGGGATTTTAGATATTGTCTCCTGGGACACCGTGCCTGGCCCTGACTTGCATACCCCCCTGTGATGGGGAAATCACTCCCTGACTGATGAATAGAGACAGGTTAGTGGTGGAAAAAAATGGGCATCTAGCTGACTTAGACTCACGTGCTGGTTCCTCCACCTACTATCAGGGCCACCACAGGCTATATCCTTATATGTCAAATGAGGAAAATAGCTTTCACTATGATTGCCGCTGCTGCTGCTGTTGATGCTATTATTGTTGTTATAGATCTCATAACTTTTCTCCCAGAGAGACTTTGATTCCCAGAGTAAAGAGGGTGCTGTGTGATTCAGGCCAAGCCATCAACACCTCTGGGCCTCCGCTCTGTTCCTTGAGCTGTCCCTTTCTAGGAAGGTTTATGCTCAGGTAGAGACAGAGGTCGGGGCTCAGCAGCCATCTCTTAGGAGGACCCAGAGGCCTGCCATCAGCTCAGCCTCTGACCCGACTCTCATGACCTGGGATGCCCTGCATCTCCAT
This sequence comes from Giraffa tippelskirchi, assembly GCF_054371585.1. Lineage (NCBI taxonomy): Eukaryota > Metazoa > Chordata > Mammalia > Artiodactyla > Giraffidae > Giraffa > Giraffa tippelskirchi. Next base: position 217,787,085 of record NC_137275.1, read on the forward strand.
CTATCTCCATCTCTACCAGCTCCCTATGAATCAGGGGCGTTAAGTCCAACAGGTGGTCTGACAATATCCACCTGAGACTGAGGCCCAGAGAAAGGAAGGGGCTTTCCTGGGGTCACGCAGCAAGTCAGCAGCAATACCAGGACTTGCACCCACACCCTCTAATCAAACCGCATCTTGAACCCATGAACATTCTCAGCCTGATATAAGCTGCCTATACTAAGGAGGGACTGAATCCAGATTCTCCAGGCCAGCCGTTGCTCTGTGCCCCTGCCCCTGGGAAGCCTGCAGCTCTCTTTGGCAAAATCAGGTGTTCTGAGAACTTAACTATATGCCAGATGCTGAGCTGTCCGTGTGTATTACTTCCTGCCTCAAGAGGGTGATTTCTTACTCCCATTTCAGAGACGGTATAACTGAGGCTCAGTCAGGAGCTGTCACTTTCCTCTAGACGCAGCATTTCCTAAGCAGCACTGTGCCTAGTGCCCCTGGTAGTTCTGGGCGGAGGCCTGAGACACCAGGAACAAAGACTCCCAGCGCCATGGTCTCCTGGCCCAGGTTGATTTCACCAGTGAGCACTATTTAAGGCTGCGACGTGGAGTTGAAACATGGAGAGCCCCAGGTAGCGGATAAGAGGAATCATAACTTTTGCTGGTTCCATTATTAATTGAAAATATCCTTGTCCAATATTTAAATGATTTTTCTGTTTTCTCACCCTTCATATCCCCTCCCATGAGAGGCCTTCCTGGCCCCTATGTAGCTGGTCCCCACACTCCCAGGCTAGGGTGGGCCAGCCTCCTTCACAGCCTCCTCCTCCTTGTCTTCCCAACACCCCGCACAGCCTTTCTGGCCCCCCTCATAGAACAAACACTACACTGTTCTTCATGGGGGACCCCAGGGCACCCTCATCTGTGTTCCTGTGGGAGGCCCATAGAACCCTAGAGGGAATACCAGCTGCTTATATGCTAAGGGACTGTAAACAAATTCCCTCCCTTGCAGGGCCTCAGTGTTCCCATCTGTGCAGTGAGGGGGAAGGAGAGAGTCTGCCTGCCCCAGGGGCCTCCCAGTTCTCAAAAGACCAGACATCCTGTCCCAAGGGTCAGACTTGAGCCCAAGCCTCCGGCCACAGCTGCCCTGTGCCTGCCCCTCCTCATGTGAGCTGGGCCAGAGTAGCTGCTCATCTGGGTGGAGAGGGGGCAGCTCCACACATCTGACCATGTGGAGACCCTCCCCAGGGCGTCCTCTGTCAGGTTCCCCCAAGGACTGTGGTCCACAAGCTGCTTCAACCCCACGTGTGCTCTGGGAAGAGCAGGTGACGGAGTCTGAAGACCTGGCTGCCGGGACGTGGCCCCATGTCTCTTGGCTCTGCCCTCAGTTTCCCAATCTGTGAAATGGGTTGGCTGGCTGATTTCCGCCCCCGACTCCTCCTCCTCCAAGGTTTCTTTAAACAGGGTTTAAATATCCCACCAGGCCCACTCCAGAACTGTAGGGCCTCTGACTGTGTCCACCGATGCCAAGTCCCCCGCAGAGCCATGTTAGCAGGCACATTACTCTGGCTGACCCACCTGAGGGTGGGGAGTGTGTGGGAAGCAGGGAGGTAGAGGGAATCCCCGCTTGTGCAGGGAAAAACTCAAGGCTCTGGGCAGCCCCGCTTCCTGGTTCCCAGCCCAAGGGAGACCCCTGCTGTCCACTGTGCTAGTCCCTTTTTCCTATTCCAGGGACCCCGAGGACCGGACGGACCAGCTGGGGAGCAGGGGTCCAAGGGCCTGAAGGTACTGACCCCCATGGCCGACCCTTCCTCTCATCTCCTGACCCAGGGTGCTGGGTCAGGAATCCAGGCTCGCAGCCTCACTGTAACAGGCCCCTTGGGGACAGCAGGGCATCCCTGAGAGGCTGCAGGGCATGCTCCTGAGAGCTCATCTGGCCACCCTTCCTGGGGCTGGCATGCCCCCAGCATGGGGGCAGGGAAGGGAGAATGAGCCATTAGACTGAGAGACAGAGGAGGCAAGAATGAGAGAGAGCGAGGCGGAATCAGGCCTGGCCCCTGACTCCCCAAGCCCTTCCAAGGTCCCTGATTGCTGAGACGGCTTCCACCCCCATTGAGATGCAGGGGGTGCATCCCCTTTGTTCTCGACCCAGAGCACCTGGCTACTGGCCAGCCACTCCCCCGAGTTTGCCCACCTGCACCCTGGGGAGGGGGGTGTATGCGGTGACCCTCGGGGCTCCTTCTGTCTCCATGGAAGCAAGAGTCCCTTCTCTGTGAAGAGTCCTCCCCAGCACCCACTCCCCCGCTTCATGCTTGGCTTCCTGCAGGGCCCGCCAGGACCACAGGGCAGACTGGGCCAGCCCGGGCAGCAGGTATGTGAGGCCAAAGCTGCCAGCCCCTCTCCCCGCTCCCTGTCCTGTGATACGTGCTTCTAACAGCCCGCATGTGCTTCCAGGGCGTGGCTGGCGAGCGCGGGCACTTGGGCACACGAGGCTTTCCTGTAAGTAGCACCGGTTCGTGAAAGTCTCTCTGTGGGACTTTGCGGGGAGGAAATAGCCATGTTAGCCACCTTTCTCATCCTGCTGTGGAAATCCCGAAGGTTCTAGCTGCCCACTCCTGCCCTGAAGACCCTCCAGCCTGTCTGTTCCCCTCTGGGACTCAGGCTCCCATCTCAGCCTGAGTATCCCTCATTCCATACGACAGCTTGACTGAGACCCAGGGGCCAGGCAGGGTGGAGAAGGCCAGGGAGGGACTGAGGTCAGCTTGCTTTGTCCCTGCAGGGCCTCCCAGGTCCCTCCGGTCCCCCAGGCGCCAAGGGCCTCCCAGGAGAACCGGTAAGTGTCCATTACCTCACTCTTTGCATCTTCGCCCCTGGCAGACTGGTCTCAGCTGCGTCCCCACCTGCCGGGTGGGGGGATGTTGTCCTGTGATGAGACCAGAAGAGGGGCTAGAGAGGGGAAGTGCGGGCCTCTACCGCCCCCAAGGATAGGCCTCGGGTCAGGGAGAGAACACTGGCTGGGGAAGTTCGGGGCTCTAGATTGGGTCTAGCTCCCTTGCCTTCCAGCCTCAGTTTTCTTGCCAGTAATTTGGGAATAATGGTTCCTCTCTTGCCATCCTGTGGCGAGGATGAAATAAGAAAACGTATAGAGAGTGGTTAGCACAGTGCAAAGTGGAGCGAACAGAGTCCTTCAGGTCTGCGAAGGAGAGAGGGCAGGGTGTGGATAAACTGACACGCTGCTGGGGCCCTGCGGAGTCCAGCATGGCTGGTGCGGTCAGAGCTGGACCTCGGGGAAGGCAGGATGAGGTCACAGGGGCCAGTCACCCAGAGCCACGGATGGAGTTTGTTCTTTGTCCCAGAGGCAACAGGAAGCTGTTGCGGGGATGGAAACAGAGGGGACCTTTTAGGAGATCTCCCTGGAAGCGTGGGTTTTGGGGGGAGGTATACCCTGTATTTGGGAGCCCCATGAAGAGGCTGTGGCTGTACTGATGGTGATGAAGAGAGCACCGTCTTGGGGCTTGGGAAGAGGGATCCGGGGTACAGGGGGAGGACTGAAGGCTGAGGAGCCCACATCTAGAAGCTCAGGCAGATGCCCTTTGGAACAATGGGTGGGCGAAACGGCGTTCCAGGCCGAGGGCACAGAGTGAGCGAGGCTTGGGAGCCAGGCGGGAGGCTTCTGAGCAGGGGAGGCCGCGCTGAGTCTTCGGAGATGCCTAGGAGAGGGTGCCGGTGGATGGGCGGGGGGTGATGCTGAATGCGGGTGAAAAGGGAGCTCGGGACCAGGGTCCTCAGTGAGACGGGGGTGGGGGTGAGACCCGCAGAGTCTCGGGTTCCATGGTCCTCTCCCTCACCCGTCCCTCCAGACTGCACTACCAAGCCTCAGACCCCAAAGAGGGCCCAGGCTGGCTTCTCCCGACTGTCTGTGTGTCTGTCTATCTTCCAGGGCCCTCAGGGACCCCAGGGGCCAATTGGCCCTCCTGGAGATATGGGACCCAAGGTGAGTGCCAAAGGCCCTTGTTTGCCCCGTGGTCTTGCTAGGGAGGCATCAGCCCTTCCCGGCCTTTCTCCTCAGGGCTCCCTGTCCTGTGTCCTGCAGGCATTGGCGGGGAGATGTCCTGGTAGAGAGGGTAGATCCACCATGACACCAGAGGGGGTGGGGTTGGGCTCACCAGCCCAGAGGCAGCAGGTGGAATGCAGGCATGCCAGGACATGTGGGGTTGGCAGTGCCTCTTTTTCGTCACCCTGGAGAGCAGCATTACCCCCCATCCTGACCTTGCTGGGACTTCACCCCGACATGGAGGTTCGACTACGGAACCAGCCCTCCTAAGGTCTTGCAGAAGGAGCTTGGAAGGGGTCTCAGGCACTCCTGCCTTCTCTAGGGGAGAAAACTGAACCCTAGGGTTTATGCAGCGGCTGTGGCCATGCTAATGATGATAACTCTGGGATCTCTCCCACCCTTGTCATCCTGGCCCTGCTGCAGAGAGAAGGAAGGACTGGAATCCCTCAGCCCTGAATGCAGCATCTGTTGGCTCCCTCCCCTGTTGTTATGTGAATCATGAAATTTTCCTCTCCACGCTTGCCAAGGGCTCCTACTGTGGTCAACCACACTTGTGGGGAGGGCAAGGGCTCCGGCAGCCGCTGGGTAGCCCCAAGGCTCCGCAGTCTGGGCCCAACCACCCCGCCCCCTGCCTAGTCCCAGTTCTAAGCTCCCAAAGGCTGCAGCCTGCTCACAGCTCTGGGTCTCTCAGGGTGTGTGACCTTGCCCTCTCTGAGCCTGCCACAGTTATCTCCTCCCTTGGCACCCAGGGACCAGCCCTTGCTCTAGGATGGACCAATGGCATTTTTTTTTTTTTGCAGGGACCACCAGGTGCAGTGGGAGAACCGGGCCTTCCTGGGGAAGCTGGCATGAAGGTAAGAGGGGGATGAAAGAAGAGAAAAATAACTTGCTGAAACCAACTCCCAGCTGGCGGCCACGTCCTCTCCGTGGAAGAGAAACGAGCCTTTCTTGTGCCCGGGATAATGGGTTCTCTGTGCTCCTGGCTGGGGAGTAGGGCCTGGCCGTGGCCACAGCAGATGGCCCAGCCGGCCTGGAGCCCCCGTCGCTGCCCCACCCCCGTCTGGCAGTGTTTTCTCTGGCACCTGCCCCATGCCGGGGCGGCCGGACCTCCTGGCCTCCCGCGATAGCATCTGCATTTCAGCACCGGTGCCCCTCATTACCTGTGGGGAAACAGGAGCCCATTGATCCCTGGGCTCTGGGGAGACCCCGTCCCCGCTCTGCTGTTGGAAGAGGACCTGCTCCCTGTGCAGGACCCGGAGGCCTGGAACCTTCAGTTTTGGCTTAGTTTCAGAATCTTTTGCTTGAATAGTGCGAGAAACTACCCCATATATAAAACAGATAGAAATGGGACGGTTCTGGTTGGGGCAGAGCTGGGGACTCAGAGCTCCGCCTCCTTCTTATGCCCTCAGACACCAGCAGGGAGAGAGTGTGCTTGGAAACCTCCAGATGAGAGAGACCCTTCTGGGGTCTTTTGGAGGAGGTGGGGGACGTTTAGGGCTTCCCAGGTGACTCACTGGTGAAGAATCTGCCTGCCAGTAGACACAGGAGACGCCGGTTTGATCCCCTGGAGGAGGAAATGGCAACCCACTCCTTTATTCCCGCCTGGAGAATCCCATGGACAGAGGAGCCTGGCGGGCCATAGTCCGTGGGATTGTAAAGAGTCAGATACGACTGCGTGGCTAAGCACACATGCGTGCACAGGGGACATTTACTCGGGTTCATTTAAGGCCTCTTCCTCATTTGGGTTTCTCTCCAGGGCTCTCAGCGGCGGGTAAAGAAGGTGCTCAGCCTCAGAGTTGCCATCTCTGCATCTGATATTCCCTGGAGCCAGACTAACTGCTTGGGTTTGGATCCTAAAGCTGTCACTTAGTAGCTTCATGAGCTCGGGCTGGTTACTTAACCAGCAGTCACTCAGTCTCCTCATTTGTAAAAGCAAACTCCTTCCCTGGCAGGGCTGTTCTGACAGTTAGCTGTGTGAAATAAAAAAGCACTGAAGCAGGGCTATGTACGTGTAAGCTAAGCTGTGATGGTGGTGTGGCAGTGGTGGTCCTGAACATGCCCAGGGCTTACTGGGAACAGGGGCTCTGGTTGGCATTTCACAATTTCTCTCTGGTCCTGGAGAAGAAAGAACTTCCTTGGCCTCACCTCTGCTTCCCCAGCATCAGAACTGATGAGAACAAGAAGGTGGGGTAAGAGCTGGGGCTGGTCCTATCCTCCTACCCATGGACTTGTGTTTGGCTTCTCCTAGGGTGACCTTGGGCCTCTGGGCATCCCTGGGGAGCAGGGCCTCATTGGGCAGCGGGTAAGTCAAAGCAAATTGATTCTCCCTGGAAACTCCCCCTCCCCATCCCCCCTGGTATTTGGTGGAGGGAGTGCCTTTACTCAGCTTCCCTGAGCCTCAGTTTCCTCAACTGTACAAACAGACCATGAATTTCTGCAGCCTCATCCAGCCTGCCTCTTGGCGGGCCAGCATTTCTGCAATACAGAGGTGCTCTGCAGAGAAAAACATTCTGTGGTCAAAATGTTTGAGACTGCATGCTCGGTATTCCCTCTTACATGTTAGCGGTAGCATTTTCAAGGCTCTGAGAAGGCCTGCAACCAAGAAATTGGGGGTTCTTTTGGGGGAGATCCAGAATCTCCAAACTTATTTGATCTCCAAGTGTTTTTATTGATCAACACCTGTTATCACCCTGTTCCATGGAAAGTTATGTGGAAAGTTATCTTTTCTTTTACCAAAAGAAACCCACAGAGCTTGGCTTCTTTTGAGAAGCTTTGGGGTATCTCTGCACCCATCTGTCTATGCCCTGTGCTTGAATTATAAAGTCCCTGCCTAAATGTGGTCTCTGGGGCGCTGTGAGGGATACAGAGCAAGCATCCTCTAGCACCTTATGGATGGGGAAGGTGGGGCCCAGGAGTGAGGGAGAGTTAGTGTGGAGGGCTTGGTTAATGCAGGCACCAAGCACCCAATCCAAATTCTCATTTGTCCCTTTTTCCAATGCCTCCTGTTACTCCCTGCCTAAAGCTAAGCTGCTCCACAAACTGAGCTAAGACGTAAAATGAGAGAAGGCCACAGGGCACTAGAGGATGACTGTGGAGCTTGAAGCCTTCAGATGGCAGTCTTGTCTGTCAATGAAAGTTGAGCAGTATAGTTTCTTGGAGTGCCGTGTTAAGCAGGATCCTGAGGCTCCATCTGGGCTCACTAGGAAAGAGCAATGACGTGCACTCTCTTGATGCCCACTGTGTGCCAGGCACTTCACAGCAGTGAATAACAGAAGGCCCTGTCCTCATGGAGCCTCATTCTAGTAGATTGATTAGTGATGTCTGCCATGGACACAAGAGGAATGGCTAGTAGGTGGATTAGTGATGCCTGCCGTGTATGCAACAAGCATGGAATCTACACACCTGTCCTGTCTGTGCCATTCCTGCATTTGGTGACTTCCGAGGCCCCTTCCAGCTCAGATGCTGAACAGCTATGAACAAGCAGAGGGACACACAAACTTAGTTTGACAGCCCATTAGAGACCTGAGACATCTGGAGGCATCTCTGGAGCTAGAAAGGCAAGCAGGGAACCTGGCTGAAGGTCAGATGGGGTTTCAGGGGCTTGGTATCATTCCCAAACTTGCTGGCAAGAAAGTCTGAGAAATGGCCTCACTTTCTTCATCTGAGAAATGGGATTCCACCAAGGTGTTTTATGAGGGCTCACTCCAAATTCCCAGAAGAATATATCTAACAGCTGTCATCTGTGGGATGCTTATATTGGCTCTCATAGGAACCCTTAAAGGAGTGTTTCAGCCCATTTTCAGATGAGGAAACAGACACTCATGGGGGCTAAGGAGGTTGCTTGTGGCCAGACCACCATGAATGAGAAGCCCGGTGGGGGCATCGAGGTCTGACATCAAAGCCTGTTCAACCAGTACACTTCACTACCTCCCCAGTCCAACCAGCCCACCTGGACACAGGACTAGTACTTTCTATCTTGGGTAGCCCCTACCCTACCCCTTCTGCACACAGAACAGGCTGTGGCTTGGGGGTCTGCTCCACTGTTTGCTTGTTGTGCCAGGCATTCTAGGGCACTACTAGAGGAGATCAAGGGTTGGGGTCTTGCCCTAGTGCGGGAGAGGAAATAAAATCACACTGGAACCCCCTCCCCAATAATGTCTCCTCATCTTTCCCACTACCCTTTCCAGGGAGAGCCAGGCCTCGAGGGTGACAGTGGCCCTTCAGGGCCTGACGGGCTGAAGGTAAGTGTCCTTCTGGTGCAGAGTCTGGGGGAGAGGGAATATTCTGGAACTGCCTTCTCCCTCTGGCCCCACTGCCCTCCCATCCAAGACCCAGGTTCTCCCCCAGAAGCACTTAGTTCTCAAAAACTCCGAGATCAGTCCTCCAGCTTCCAGGGAGCACAGGCTGTGTAGGGGTGAGCCCTGCCCAGTGCCCACTCCCTACCCTGCGCAGTTGGGACTGGGGACTAACCCCACCTGCTACTCCTCACTGCTGCCTTTCTCCTCAAAACTACAGCTTCTCTTGGCTCAAGGTGGTACCAGGCCAGCAGCTTTGATATCTATTATCTTCCAGACATCTTAAAAGATCAGAAGAGTAATCACTACCTGTGACTCATAGCCACTATTTCTGGAGGACTAGTCACAGACTATCAGGGGCTACACTAAACTCTTTGTATCTGTCACTTAGATCAATGGTATGGGGTAAGTCCTGTCTTTGGATGAGGAAACTGAGACTCAGGTTAAGCAACTTGTCCAAGGACACATGCTAGTAACTGGCACAGGCAAGACCTAAGACTCGGCTACCTCTCTGCACCATGTGCCCATTCTAAAGGTGAAGAGACTGAGGCTCAGGCTGAGGTGTCTTCATCCAGAGTCGATGGCTATGAGTGAAAATCCAAAACTCAAACCCAGGGCTCATTGGCACCAAGCATGTGGACCCATCTCAGTCCTGCTGCTGAGATTCATCTGTCAGCCACAGATGCTGGGGCCTTAAGGAGGTGCTAGGGCTCCCCCAAATCCCAGGGCAGGTAGGCATCGCTCTCTGACCTTCCAGCCCCAACCTCCAGCCCTGGCTTGTCCCTGGCCCCCACCTCTGACCTAGCCCTGAACTATTATTAGGTGGGTTTTCCCAGGGCTGACCTGTCAGCTGCCCAGCCCAGGCTTCCAAGTGTCACATCCCAGGATCCCCTCGGTCACCGCTGATTCTCATGTGACCTCAGATAAGCACCTTTTTCTCTGGGCCTGCATTGCCCTGTCCCCAGGATGCCTAGGTGACAGACCCCTGGCTGGCTCCCCATCTGCCTGCCTTTTGCTCACAAGGTTGAGAGCGCCCCCTGTCTGCCATCCGTCTACCTTCTCTCACCTCCATCCCTGCTGCATCCTAGGGTCTGGCTCCGGAGACTGAGAACACCTGATGGCCTCTCCACACTCTTTTTAAAGCACTTGCACGAATCGCAATGATGCTGATGAACATTCTGGCTAAAATACTTTGTACCCTCAGTACGCTTGCGTCACCTGCCTTCAGAGCTTTAGATGAATTAACCCATTTAATTCTCCCAGCAACCCTCAGAGCTGGATTCATTACCTCCTCCATTTGACAGATGAGGAAACCAAGGAATGGTGTGGGGGGGCCCCCTTCACTTCTGGGCAGCCACCTTTTGTCTCCTTGGAATCTTTGCTGAGGTGGGGTGGGAGGGGATCTTCCAGGCTTGGGTGCCTCACACAGTCATTCCTGCTCACTTGTGATGGCTCCTGGGCCCTACTGCTTCCTCTTCCACTCCCTCCAAAGCCAATTCTACTTAGGGCCAAAGTAGTTGTGCAGATGTGTGGTGTCCGGGCTTCCTTGGAGGCTCAGATGGGAAAGAATCTGCCTACAATGCAGGAGACCCTCGTTCAGTCTCTGAGTTGGGAAGATCTCCTGGAGAAGGGAATGGCTACACACTCCAGTATTTTTGCCTGAGGAATTCCATGGACAGTGGAGCCTGACGGGCTACAGTCCATGGGGATGCAAAGAGTCAGACACAACTGAAGCAACTTAGCACGCATGCACAGCGTCTTCCTGGGTCCTTGCGACTCCAGGAGAGAATCTATTTCCTTTGCGGTGTTTGTCCGAGCATCACCTTCATGGTGAAAACAGCCTCTCAGACATGCACAGTACTTTATCGTTTATGCTGATTGTCTCTTTTGAGTTTGCTGACAACCAGCTGATGGTGGCAACCTTGGCAGAGATTCCTGCTAATAGCTCACGTTTATCCAGCGCTTGGGCACTACATGCGATGCTAAGCTATTTACAAGGATTATCTCCTTCACTCCCCAGAGTAACCCTTTGGTGCTTATTTTGCAAATGAGGAAACTTGCCCAAGTCAACAGCTATTGAGATCTGAATCTAATAGGGGGGAAGGAAGTATTGTCCCCTGAGCAGAGAACCTTGGAGTGAGAAGAACCAGAACCCAGGGTCTTACCTGTGCTCTGCCGTGAACTCACACATGGCTTTAGGAATTCTCTACCTTTCTCTGGGCCTCAGTTTCCCCATCTGTAAACATCAAGGGTTGAGGTGGGCAACTTGTAAAGGCACTTCTGAGCACTGACAGATGTCCTGGATTCTGGGACCCTAGTCCTTTACCCCCGGAGTCCTTTCTGCATGGGATCCACCACTGGGTGTGTGGGAACCCAGGATCTGGGGGTCTGGGTAGGTCTTGGAGCCAGTGCCCCTGCAGGGCCCAGCCTAGGGCCCCTTGCAGAAAGCCAGCCCAGCCACCTGGAACAGGCTTCCCACCTCTGAGAGCGATGAGAGCAGGTGGCAGGATAACAGGCCAGAAGGGGAATCCTGGAGCCAAGAGCATCCACAGGAGGATCATCAGGGCCAGCCCTGTCTCCATGCCAAGCTGGGCTTGGAATCTGAGCATCTCAGTGGGAAGGGACCTCAGAGACCCACCTGCTTGACCCTCTCCTGGAGCCCAGGTGTGTTCTGCACTGGCCCACACCCCAGAGGGAGGCTCTTGCCTCCCTCAGCTGTGTCATCTCTGGATCGCCCCCCACCCCCACTCAGTGGGGCATCCTCTCGGACCAGAGCTAGAAACTGCCCCAGCCAGCCTGGGCCCCAGCTGCCTACACCCAGAGCTTGGGGCCCTGGCACGACCGGCCTGCAGACTGCCCTCAGCCAGCCTCCGGCTGTTTGCCCTGTGCACCCTGCTCCTTCTGCTGGACCCACACCAGCCTGTCAGTGTCCCTCATAACGTGAGGCGCCAGAAAACAAAGCTGGCAAAGATGCTCTCTGCCTTTCCAAGCCTGCTCCTCCACCCACCCCTTCCTCCCACCCGTGGCTTCACACCCTTTCCCTGGGGGCTTCTCTCTCAAGTCACAGCTCAGCCACCTGCAGACCGGCCACAGGCCCCTGCTGCCCTGCTCTTCCCCGAACCCACTTCCCATACCGCAGCCCTTGCACCTGATCTGCTCACGGGGGCCGAGGACAAGAGCCCCATCCTGGCACAGCCCGGCCTCCTAGAACACGGCCTGAAATGACAAGTGCTGTGTAAGCATTTGCTGCCACCCACCCGACAGAGGGAATGTACTGCAGCCAGTGAGAACGAGAGCTGTGCAGAACAGACAGCAAAGGGAGTGCGTACTCGCAGTAAATGGAGTAAGACATTTAAAAAAAACAATAGATGGAGACATGCAGTCCAATTGGATTAAGCCTTTAAAGCTAAATTAACTAATTTCATTGCTTTGGAACAATTGTTCCAGTGCTCTGAACCTGGTATGTAGCCATTGAAACTTACTTTTTACTTACTGTAAATGGTTTTGTGTAAACAAGGGTTGAAAACGCAACTCAGAAACATGGAAAGAGTTTGTTCTGAGAGGCTGCATCGGCTGAATTTTTTCCTTTATAAAAATTTCCTTAAGCTTTTTAAGGCTCTTGTTCTCTCAATGTGTCTACAGGGCTGGAGAGAAAGCATCTCAGCCTTCCAGCCTGTCCCTCTCCTGTAAACTCCATGGGGTGGGCGTGGTCGAGGTCCTCTCTTCCCTCTGATTGGCCCGCTCCTTGGCATAGGCAGGGCCACTGGACAATGTCAAGTACTTCTGCTGTCTGTGCCAGGCTGACCCTTTTGGCTGAGCCATCAGGGGAATCCAGGGTCTGGTCAGCTCTGGACATCCCAATGGAGCCCTGAGGTTTGGCACCTCTGATGGACTTGGTGACTAATTTATTCTCTCTCTCTCTTCCTTCCTCATGTCTTTCCACCCCAGGGGGACAGGGGTGACCCCGGGCCTGACGGTGAACGTGGCGAGAAGGGCCAAGAGGGACTGAAGGGCGAGGACGGGCCCCCCGGCCCCCCTGGCATCACTGGCATCCGGGTGAGTGTGCACAGCTGTATGCCAGCATTTGTGGCTCCTAGGTCAGAATAATACACTCGTGCCTTCCGACGGGTGGTTGGGAGGTCTTTTGACAGCAGCCACCAAAGGGTCTTGTGCATCTATCCTTCCTTCACTGGAGCATTTTTCAGAGCACAAACCTGACTGTGTCCCTCCCGTACCTTCCTAGTGCCCACAGGAATAACATCCCTCTCCTTGGTCTGGCTGCCGTGCCCTACATAAACCTGGACCCTGCTGACCTCATCCTGCTCAACCCCCACATTCAGCCACACTGAAATTAGCAGGAGAGGCTGGTCCAGTTCTCCATCAGCAACTTGTGCGTGACTTCTCACTTGTTCTTGCCCTGTCTGGGTCACCCATTTGGTATGATGAAGGCTTTGGAAGAACATGTGCTGAGATCGTTTTTGAGTTCCAGTGTTCCAGGAGCTCTTTCTTAGTGAACTTTTGAGCATCATGACTGTGGAATGGGCAGAAACATGTGGCAGAAATAGCCCTGACCCGGAGCCCAAAGGCTGAGTTCTGGCTCGAGCACCCACCATCAGTGTGACCTTGGGCGCTTCACTGCCTCTCTCTGAACCTTGGATTTTTCATCTAAAGAACTGATGAAACTTTGGATAGGAAAGCACTTTATAAAATGAACTAGAAATATAACAAATTATCTTTATGAGTTTGGAGGAGGACGTGACTGAAGCTGGTGGTGGTGATGATGTAGTCATGATGGTGGGGATGGTGATGACAGTGATGAAGATAGTGGTGATGGCAATAGTGAGGATGATGGTGGTGGGCATGGCAGTGGTGATGATGGTGGGGATGGTGGTGATGTAGCAATGATGATGGTGTTAGTGTGGTGGTGGTGGTGGGAATGGTGATGATGGTGATGGTGATGGTAGTGATGATGGGATGGTAATGGTGGTGTTACTGATGTTGGTGTGACTATGGTGATGGGAATGATGGTGATGCTGGTGTTAGTGTGTGATGATGGAAGGGATGGTATTGATGTTAGTGAAGAGGATGGTGGTTATGGTGATGGTGACGGTGGGGTTGATAATAGCAGTTGTGGTCGTGATAATGATGATGGTGGTGGTGATGACGCGGGGATGATGATGGTGGTGGGACTGATACGTTGGGATGGTGGTGGCTGAGGCAGGGATATAATGGTGGCTCTGGGGATGGTGTCGGTGGTGTTGTTGCAGTGTTTCTGTCCGTATTTTGCTGTCACTGCCAACTCGCATACGCTGGGACTGGAAAGAGGTTCGCTGGGGCCAGACTGAGTGTGTGTTGGGTGGCAGAGGTGATGAGAGGCCTGTATTTGAGTGTCTTTGGCATTGAGGCTGCAGAACAGGAATCTCCCACTCTGTGGCCTGGAAACAGTGGAGGATTTAAAAATAGAATTTTATGAGCCATCAGGGCCTTTCCAGAAATACATCTATATGGATGGGGGCCCAGCAAATGTCTTCATTCTGGCCCCACAGTCTCACCCCACTGGATGCTCTTGCCCTTACTCAGGGTTTCCCACACCATTGGGGATGGTCCCAGCTGGAGACGAGCCTGTCAGAACAAGTGGCCCGCGGGCTGCCCTGTCCTGGGGGAGACTCCCGTCTCCCTGGCCCTGGACTGCATTCTTTGTCCCTGACTCACTCCTCCTGCTGATGAGGAATCAGCCATTGCAATCACCTCAGCCCACTGGCAAATGCCACCAGCTCCTGTAATCATGACTCACAATTGCCCAGACAGAACCAGCTTAGGAAAAGGGGTGTCCCAGAAAGTAAGAATCCACATTTCATTCTACCTAGTTGGGTGATCTGTGTCTGCAGGGTCTCCATCTCCCCAAGACTGTCTCTTTAGCTCTAACATGGCATAAACAATCCCTTCCTCCCAGCCCTGTGGCCAGAATTGCACAAAACATGATACAGAGTTCAGATACAGTACCTGGCCCATGATTGAGGCCATGCTGTATTTGATTACTGGAGGAGCAAAAGACCTTGAGATTGTCAAGCCCAGGACTGTCATCTCTGTGAGGCCAATACCACCCCTGCTCCTACTTGGCAAAGATGTAGATCACAGGAAGTATGCTGATGCTCAAGGTCACATGCTTGAGCGGAGAATCAGTTTGAGCCCAGGCAGTCCGCCTCGAGAGCTAGTGCTCTGAAAATCTGTGGATCTGCCTCAGTTTCCTCTCATTGCTCATCTTTTTCTCTCTTCCCCTCTTTTCCTTTCAGGGTCCTGAAGGAAAACCAGGGAAGCAAGGCGAGAAGGGCCGGACGGGAGCCAAGGTAGGGACCCCCCCTCCTCCCACCTGAATCGGCCATGTGCCTGCCCCCTAGCTCCCGCCCTCCCCTCCCCTCTGCAGACACCTGGTGATACCCTGTCTCTCCTCCACTGCAGGGTGCCAAGGGCTACCAAGGGCAGCTGGGTGAGATGGGCGTCCCTGGAGATCCTGGACCCCTTGGCACCCCAGGCCCTAAAGGGTCCCGGGGCAGCCTGGGACCAACGGTGAGAACTCTCTGGGTGGCTGGGGTGAGGGTCATGGAGCCAAGTGCAGAGAGGAAAGCATTGCCCGCCTCACTTTGTGTCTGCCCCCCCCAGCCACATCTTTGGAATCATGGATCCCTTTGGGGACCTGCAGAAGCGCTCGCCCCTCCCCCTGTAAAGTACATACAGCACAGAATTTCTTGCCATTTGAAGGGGGTCTGTGGATCTTCTGAAGCCCTTTATAATCCCTGATTATTAAGTCTTGCTGTCGGGGTGTAGGGAGGGGACCAGACCCTTGGGGGTATTTTTATTGGACAAGGACTTTTCCCATTGGAAATAGATTCATGGGGGGGCAAGGCAAAGCTACTGCAGATCCCCGGGTGACCCTGAGGGTGGTCCAGCCCATCACTGGCCTGCCCTGAAGGAAGGGCCCCTTAAGGGTTTGATCGCTGCAGCAGGAGGAAGACCCCAAGAGGAAGCGAGGGAAGGGAGCAGACAAGGCTGACGCGGCATCTCTGAGCTGCCGATAAACAGCTGTGCCGGTTTGTGGCATTTGCAAGATTCCATGGTGTAAATGCTCCCACGGTAGCCAATTTCCAGCTACCAGCATGATGTCACTGAATGCAGACTTGGAGGGGATGTGTGAGAAAGCTCCATTTGCTGGTAGAGTCGGTCTGTATCCCCAGGGTTTCACATCCACGGGGGGTCCTGGAGCTGTTCCCCTGCAGATACTGGCTACCCAGGGATAACAGTGTTTCTGCCACACAGATTCAATCAACAGAAATATCCTCATGAGCATAGATAACAACAAAATGTAGTAAAATAATTAGGAAGGGATGAGTTTGGGATATTTATCATCTGTGTTTTTAATTTATAATTGATTTATCTGTAAGTTCATATAATTTAACTTTTCATCATGGTTTTGTTTAATAATTGGCTCACAAAATTGGGGAAAATTTAGCAACTGGCTCTCTAAACCACTGGAGCTGGAAGAGGGAAGGGCTGGGGGAAGAGGAGTGCTCCGGAGAGCCGCTTGCTTTCCACCTCGGTCTCCGGACTTTCCACCTCGGTCTCTCAGTCTCAGTCCGAGTCCACTGAGCAGAGTGGACACGCCAAGCTGCTGGGCTGAACTGGGTGGGAGCCTGTGGGAGAGTCAGTGTCCGCGTTCCTTCTGTGAGAGTCACACTGGATACCAACGAGGGTCTTCTCCCTTCACAGGGTGTTCCAGGACGGATGGGGGCCCAAGGAGAGCCGGGACTGGCTGGTTATGACGTAAGGAGATCTCACCTCCCCGCTTTCTGGAACTTTGCCCTGCAGGCCTGGACTCAGGCCGCCTTGGCCGCTGCCCCCACCTCCCAGCCGAGGGCTGGCCCTCGGGCCACACAGATTCATGGTCTCCCTCGCCCCCAGGAACACCTGGGTCCACAGACCACCAGTGGGCCAGACAGGGCTGGGATGAACAGACAGAGACCCCTCCCTGAATCCCTGGCCTCACTAAGTCTTTCTTTCCCATGGTGGGTGCTGCACACACCTCGTGTCTGAACTTCACAACTGCTCTCTGTGGAAGTGGTAGATCGGAGCCTGTTTTTGCATCCGATTTGGCAACCCTCCACCCCCCACCCCGTAGGGGTGGCCGAGCCAAACCCATATTAGACACTGTGGAGGTGAGGCCTCGGAGAGGCAGGCGGCTTGCTCAGAAAGGGAAACTGAGGCTCGGGGAGTCAAAAGAACGTGTGTGCAAGGCCCGACAGCTTCTGAAGCTTGACGAGGGATCAGTGTCTGAAAGAGAAGCAGCAGGGAGAGGAGGAGAGGCACAGGGCAAAGGAGAGGGGAGCTGGAGAGTGGGTGCTGGGAGCCCAAGGTGGGGGTGTCTGCACCTTCGGGTCTCACCCCGGCCTGGGAAAGCCTGCTGAGTTAAGCATTTGCCCCCTGCCTCTGCCCAGGAGGACACACCTAGGGGCTCTCCTGAGATCTGCACCCAAGTTTGCTCCAAGATGCGTGAGCAGAGGCTTCAGCCACTCAAGCAAACACCCCTTAGAGGAGTGTCTGGGACCAACATGGAGTGTCTAGGAGGCCAGTGCTCAGAGAGGCACTGAGCCTGCTTAGAGTCACACAGCGAGTTGGGACAGAGCGAGGACATAATCGCACAGCCCAGAGTATCTCCATCTTTGAGTACTTATCCTTCATCATCTGCTCCTACCGACTCCTCCCGCCCCGTGCTCTCACCCCCTGCCATCTTATTTCTTGCAGGGACACAAAGGCATCATGGGACCCCTCGGACCTCCTGGACCAAAGGGTGAAAAGGTGGGTGTCTGGTCCTGGATGGCAACTGCTTTCTCATGTCTGGGGCTGGTGGGAGCATGTTTTGGGGCCACGGTGGCTGGGCTAGCGTGGGTTCATGGCAGGCTCACCCCTGTTCATACCCTGGCCAACCCAAAGGCCAGTGTTACCCTGGCTATTGCCTTCAGGCAGGAGTCATTAGACCTACATTTAGCACAGGTATCTCGGGTGTCATCTCTGTGCCTGGCACCGGAACAAAAATGGACACGGTTGCTGCCTTTCTGGGCCTTCCAGTTGAGCAGGGGAGATGGACATCAGTGATATAAGGATGCCATCTGTCATCTGTGTGAAGATGGGGGAGCAAAGACTCACTTGTGAATGAGATCACTCGGTGAGAGCCAGGGGAGGGCTTGAGATGGAGAGTGAGAAACACCGGTATTTCAAGGCCAGGAACCTCCCAGGCAGCCGGAAGGTGTGTCCAGGCCCCACCCCTTGGCTCCAGATTCAACAGAAGACAGGAACTGGTAGAACGAACCTCGCTGATGGCCACACACACACACCCCCCCCCACTGTGTAGGTGGGGATGTGGATCCCACAGGTCTGAGGGTCACATTCCAAGGCAGCAACAAGCTGGCCCAGGACTCAAGTCTCTGGGTTCCAGATTAGGGGAGTCCCTCCTTCCTTTCTTCCCTCTTCCCCTGATGGCTCAGCAGGAACAGGCTCCTATCAGGCGCCCCTCACCCCACCCCACCCCACCGCCCACCACAGTCTCTGTGTTCCCGGCTCCCCAAGCCTCCTTTCTTTTGCCAAGTCAGCTCCCCACTAACTACATCCCGCTGTTGAGTGAATCACTCTGGCCTAGCTTGCCATCCAGCTGGCCCCTTCCTCCTGCTTGGAGAAGAACAGCTCTGCAATCGGAGTGGGCCGCAGGCTCTGACACATCCCACAGAAAGCCACGCAAGCCTCACACAGGACCCCGAGTTCCTCCTTAGCCCTCACGGTCTGCCAGGGCTGGTGCAGAAAGGGTTAACACGAAGCCTGAAACAAGAGGGTGCCTTCACTCTGGGTTATCCACAGCCCCAGAAGCAGTCCCTGTGGCTGCTGAGAACTAGATCCTAACCCCAAATCTGCCCTGAGTCTCCTAGGGCCTTGGGAGGGGCCCCAGGATTCCCCAAGCCTTGTTTGCCTCATCTGTGAAGTGGGTGGGTACCTTGGGCACATGAAGCTAAGCAGGACATCACATATACGTCAGCCAGATGCACTTTCTGACTTCTACGGTATTATTTTGAGTTCAATCATTCATCTGCTAACCAACAGATGTTTATGGATTTATAATGGTTATTATAATGATTTAATATTTGGTATGTTCTCATCTCTGAGCTAGGGGCTGTGGAATGATGCCCTAAAGAGCTAGCCGACTCATTGGAAAAAGTCCCTGATGCTGGGAACGATTGAAGGCAGGAGGAGAAGGGGGCAACAGAGAATGAGATGGTTGGATGGCATCACTGACTCAATGGGCATGAGTGTGAGCAAATTCCAGGAGATAGTCAAGGACAGGGAAGCCTGGTGTGCTGCAGTCCATAGGTCACAAAGGGTTGGACACGGATGAGTGACTGAACACCACCACCACGTGAATGAAGAGCCAACTAGTCACAGCAGAATGGCACTAGGGAGGGAGGAAGAGCAGGTTCCTGGGGGAGACCCCCAGAGCAGGCCTCCCGCCCCAGGATGTCTTCATATTCATCACCATGACCCTGGCATGGAGGTGTCCGGGTCCCACTTGACAGGTGGAGAAGCAGAATCTCCCTGACATTCCGGGACTAGCTCAGAATCAGTGTCAGGGACAGGATTCAGACTGTCTGATGCCAGGCCCTGCTTTTCCATTCAGAAACAGACACTTAGATGAACCAATATATTGTTCATCTTGGGGCTTCCCTGGGGGGCATGTGTCTGTCTTCAAAGGCAGTGGCCCGAGGAAATGGGAGATGGGATAAGACCCTGGGGAACAAGGAGAAAGGGGGAATGGGAGGCTTCGTTTCGGGGTGCTAAAAATGCATCCCCAAACTTCAGCTACAATGTGTGGCGGGTAGGGGAGGGGGATATCTGTATAGCTAGCTTTTGGCCCAATCATTGCTTTGATTCTTGTGTGACCTTGGCTAAGACCCTCCCTTCCCTGGGTCTCAGTTTCTTCATCTGTAAAATGGGACCAATGGTGACAGCAGCATAGGTATGTTATATGGATTCTATGAAACATGCCTCACGAAGTGCCTGGCACACAGAACCCACTAGGTAAACACTAGGTAAAGCCCCCCAGTCCAGCTCTCTCCCTTCACAGGAAGACAGAGCCTTGGGACAAGGAGCCATAGAGAGTGGTCAAGGAGGAGAGGGAATCCCTGCTTCTTGAGCCAGCCACCACCCCCTTTCCTGGCTGCAGCTGGCTCTAGGCCTCAGGCCTAGTCTCTCCTGCCTTTGGTCTCTGCCCACAGGAGCCACAGAGGCCCCAGGCCAAGGCGTACGGCTGCCAGGCCCTCGGGCCTTGGGACAGGCTCCAGCCCCTGGGACTGTCCCCTCTCTCCTGACTCTCAGACTTCCCCTTCAGTCCCTGCCAGCAGCCAGGGGGCTTGGAGGTGCCCTGGCTTGAGCCTCCTGCCCAGCAGGTCCCCCCACGGCAGGTGACACTAGTTGTCTGGGGCTAGATCATTCTGAGCCCTCAGGCTCTGCCTACACCTTCCTTGTAGCTGGCACATGGCTGCCAGCCACCCATCCTGCAGGTGGACCAGGGCCCGGGGTGGCCTGCCATGGCCCAAGGACCTTGGCCCTAAACTCTGCTCCACCCCCAGTCTCTCCGACCACCTCTGTGCCACCCACCCTCCCAGCTGTTACCATTCTCAACAACAGCAATTTCCGCAGAGCCTCTTCTCGGTGTGCTGAGCCCTCTGCTCCCTGGGTCATCAGAGCAGCGCTCTGAGACATGACAACCCCATTTTGCAGACGGGAAACTGTCTTATGAGCAAGACCCGCAAGTGGGTGACTGCTGAGTGCCACCTGGGGAGGCTCACGGCCTTCCCTGGGGCTCCCATCAAGAGCTGGAGGTTCATCCTAAAGCAGGTTCTCGGCCCACCTTCTCCCAGCAAGGGTCGGAGAAAGGGGCTCTTTCATTGAGGGCTGAATGGCTAAGCAGCTCACACCACCTCTTGGTGCCTCAGTGTCCTCATCTGTAAACTGGGAGAATAATATCACCTACTTTGTGGGGCTGTTGGCAGAATTCAGCCTTCCCAGGTGGCGCTAGTAGTAAAGCACCCGCCTGCCAATACAGGAGACCTAAGAAACGTGGATTTGATCCTTGGGTCGGGAAGATCCCCTGGAGGAAGGGATGGCAGCCCACTCCAGTATTCTTACCTGGAGAATCCCACGGACAGAGGAGGCTGGTGGGCTGCAGTTCATAGTGTTCAAAGTGTTCTACACAACTGAAGGGACTTAGCACACACCCAACACCAGGAGGATTCATTGAGTGTCTGCGTGCAGCTGTGGTGGTCGGTGCTCACGCTTGCCAGCTGTTGGAATTATTGTCACTGCCTGCTGAGCACCGTACAGGGACTTCTGCATCACTTCATGGAAGCCCCACCACCTTCCGTGGGTATCAGCATTGTCCCCTTCACTGCCCCACTACCCTCCATTTCGAAGCTGAGAAAAAGCTCTGAGACCAGAAGGGCCCTGTTGAAGGCCTGGGCAGCTGGTCCCCTACAGAGCTGGGTGTGACCAAGTCTCTGCTCAGCTACCCTGGCTGACAGCCTGGGAGTGTCAGCCTCGGGTATCCAGCTTGAAAATGAAAGTGACAGTCAGTTCATTGTGCCTGACTCTGAGACCGCAAGGACCATAGCCCACCAGGCTCCTCTGTCCATGGGATTCTCCAGGCAAGAATACTGGAGTGGGTAGCCATTCCCTCCTCCAGGGGATCTTCCTGAGCCAGGGATCGAACCCGGGTCTCCTGCATTGCAGGCGGATTCTTTACCGTCTGAGCTACTACGGAAGCCCCCAGGGAAGCGCAGCATAGGGGAGGGTAAAGAGCAGTGTCCTGTGTTCCGAATTCCTGCTTCCATGCCCGGGTCTGCCTTGGACCCCATGTCTTCCCTTCCCTCTTGGCCTCAGTCTGTCTGTCTGTAACCCTAAGTAGACTGGGTTCTTTATCTCTGATGAAGGCCCTTTTGGCCTCAATGTGGAGTGTCTGGAATTCCCAAAATTCACCAGGAGCAGGAAGTTCGTCTTAATGCTGGTTTCGCGTCCACAGGGGGAGCAGGGTGAGGACGGCAAGGCTGAGGGGCCCACCGGACCACCTGGAGATCGGGTAAGGGCCCCCACCATCCATCCTCTGGACCACTGCCAGGGTGGAGCCCCAAGCCCCAGCTATGTGGGGAGCAGGGGGGAGGCTGCTTGGAGCTCTGCAGAGGGTGTGGCCCAGGAGGCCCAGGTCTGGCACCCCCTGCAATCTTCTGTTGTCGTCCTTCTCATTTAGGGCCCCGTGGGAGATCGAGGAGACCGTGGGGAACCAGGGGACCCTGGATACCCTGTAAGTATCAGAGCTCCTACTTGCCGGCGGCATCGCAAGTGTTGTAAGAGGGCATTCCTTGGCCTCTGTTTCAGGCAACTGGGAATTAGAACAGCCTTCGCCAGGAAATGGGCCCACCCTTCCACCACTAGTGCCCAGGTTTTAAGCACAGCACCATCTCCAAGGACGCAGGGCTCAATTCATACTGAAAGGGGAAGGGTCCGAGATCTTTCCTGAGGGAGGGAGAGGATGGGCGGGGGAGAGAGACCCTCCAGGACCCTCAGTCTCCCCATCTGTGACTGGGAGCAGCTCTCCCAGCAGGAGCAATGAGGACGAGCCACTGAAGGAGCACCAGGCACCCACCCCCACCCCCACCTCCACCCAGGCTCTTCATCCTTCATCCTTGATGGCAGGAGTCCTTTCCGTGATTCATGCTCAGTTGTGTCCGACTCTTTGTAATCCCATGGACTGTAGCCCTCCAGGCTCTTCTGTCCATGGAATTCTCCAGGCAAGTTACTGGAGTGTGTTGCCATTTCCTCCTCCAAGGGATCTTCCCAACCCAGGGATCGAACCCGAGTCTCTTCTGTCTCCTACACTGGCAGGTGGATTCTTTCCCTCCCATTTTGCAGATGAAGAAGCTGAGACTTAGGGGGACAATGGCCCATGGCTAGGAAGAACAAGGGCTTCCTTGGGTCCTCCAGGCTAGAAGTTGCCCTGGCCCCCACTCCCTCCAAGATGAGCCCCTTCACCTGTCTCTCCTTGATTTCCAGGGACAAGAGGGTGTACAAGGCCTCCGTGGAAATCCAGGCCAGCAGGGCCAACCCGTGAGTGGTACTTCCTATCCCATCCCCCTCCTGCCCTGAGAGGGGGGCTGGTGGAGGAGCAGTGGGGGAATTAAAGATCTGGTCTCTTTAAAGCTTAAAGGGACCCACCCTGCGGGAGGGTCTGGGACAGCCCATTCTGGTTTCTCCTGCCCTGACCCTGGGGGCACCCCCAGAGCCTGCACCCCCAAACCCCTCCCCACCCCTCCCCCTCCAGGCGGAGACTGGCCACCCTCCCCGGGAGAGAATCCTGGGGCTGCCTTGCGTCATCTCACCTTGGTTTGCAGGGGCATCCGGGACCCCGGGGACGGCCGGGCCCCAAAGGATCGAAAGGGGAAGAGGTAAGAGACCCGGATGTTCATGGGGAAGGTAGACCCTGGAAAGGGAAAGATCGGCCTAAGCACATAGCACGTGGGAGGCAGCACTGGGGTGCGATGAGAAAGAGAGGGGAGCACGGGGCCCTGCAGGGCGTGGTCCAGCCAAGATTCTTTCAGACGGCCTGAGGGACGGGAGATGACCAGTCCCAATTATAGAGCCTCTGGGAGTGGGACCACCTGCTTGGTTAGCAGCAGGATTGGAACCTCGGGCAGTCAAGATCCAAAGCTGGCCTCACTTTCCACCCCAATGCACTGCAGAAAGAAAACTGGGAGAAGTGAAGTGAGAGCGTGTGGAGGAAGACAGGGAGGGTGACCCTCACGGAGGAATTCGGAGGCGGTGGAGAGGGAATCTCCTGCCTTCACCCAGGCCTCCTGCATCGGCCGCCACTGAGGCTGGGCCAGGGCTGTCTTAATGCCCTCAACTTCCTCCCAGGGGTGCACACACACACTCCTTCTTTCTACTCGCACACAACCCCCCCCCACCCCTCCAGGATGCCCACAACCCTGAGAATCAAACGGACCTGCCAGCCATGGGGCTCAGCTCCTACCAGGACATTGCCAATGCCTGGAGCCTCTGCCACAGGGTTCCCAGTGAGGGCCCAGGGCCCAGAGCAGGGTCAGGGACCACACCTGGCAGGTCCCAAGGCTGGCCTTGACCCTGGGCTTCTGGGTGGGGTTGCTTGGGCCCATTTGCAGATTCAGATGCCGAGGTAGACGGACAGGGCCGAGCCACAGAGGGATCTCCCTCTGGAGCTCCTCAGGTTCTGCGCCTCCTCCAGGAAGCCTCCATCGTGTGCCCCTTGATTTTTCAGGGACCAAAGGGAAAGCAAGGCAAGGCTGGGGCACCAGGACGGAGGGGGATCCAGGTGAGTGGCTCACAGCTTTTCGCTTACCCACCCCACCTCCTGCCCATCCCAGAAACCCTCATCAGCTTTTTGTTTACCCCCAGGGCCTGCAGGGGCTCCCAGGGCCTCGGGGCGTGGTGGGGAGACAGGGCCCCGAGGGTGTTGCTGGACCAGATGGGCTTCCTGGCCGCGATGGTCAAGCAGGACAGCAGGTAAGCCGGACTTGGGGTTAACAGATGGTGTCTCCGTTCGAGATGAGGTGTGTGCGTGGTGGGATGTGGGGTGCCATAGGCCATGGGCCAGGAAGAGCAGGTTTGGGAACTTGGATGGGCAGAACCAGCATATCTAGAAGTTTCCTGGGCAGAACCAGCATATCTAGAAGTTTCCTGCGTGGCCAGTGGCTTCATTCCGTGGTACCTGGACGACGGCCTGTCTCACTGTCTCTCCTCCATGCCAGCGCCCGGAGGGACAACCCCTGTCCAGAGCAGAGAGCTTCTGGTTTTTAAGATCCTTCTCCCCACCCACGAATCCTCAAGTCCTCTTGTCCTGCTGGCCCAGCCATTCTCACACACGGCCTCCATCCCCGAGTCTGACCTCCACTTCCATCAGGGTTCTCCCACGTTGGTGGGTTTTGAAGTCACCCTGCCTGCTTGGCTACCTGTTTCCTGAAACATGAAAAATCCTCCTTTGCCCTCTTTCTTCACAGGGGGAGCAAGGAGATGACGGGGACCCTGGGCCCATGGGCCCCGCTGGGAAGAGAGGAGATCCAGGTGTGGCTGGCTTGCCTGGAGCACAGGGGCCCCCAGGATTCAAGGTCAGACACTTGTTAATCCTCTTATCCGCCCTCCACCCTTTCTGCCTTGGTACTGACTACAGTGCTGACATGGGCACCCATGTCCCAGGGACCATGTGAAAAATGGAGCCCACTTTCTCAGGGGTCCCTCCCCAGGCTTGAACCTGGCTTAAAGGATAGTTAATCCCGGGAGCTGTAATACTGCCCCCTACCAGGCCGTTGAGTCTGTCAACTGTTTGTTGAGTTGTCCGTGGGCGCCCTCTTGTGGGCCTTTGTGGAGCAATGGCTGTTGCTAGCTGCTGGGACCCTCCAAGGCATCTTCTTAGAAAGTTTCCTTGAATGGTGGGGGAGGCAGTCATGAGGCTGTCTGAGCCCAGGGTTAGACGCTGGAGGGAAGATTGAGATGGATGAATGAGGCAGGGCTCTCACCTTCTCTGAGCCTGAAGTTTAGCTGGAGAGAGGTTGTAACCCTCTATAAAGACACAGGGCAGAGGGGAGAGATGGCCTTGGCCCGTGGAGGATTTAAAGGAGGCAAGAGGGGAGGCGACATTCTAGGCAAGGGGAACAGTGTGAGTGGAGGCAGGGACTGCCTGGCCTGTTTGGGAAGAAACAATGAAGAGGAGAGGTGTGTGAGAGAGAGGGCAGGAAGCGGGCCCTCGATGCCAGAATAAGGAAAGAGACTTTCTTCTTAAGGAGGCTGAAGTTTTGAGCACCCTGCCCCATCCCCAGGCCTACACCTGTTGCCCCAGCAACCAGAGATGTTAACTGACCCGGTGGAATCACTGTTCTGTCTCTCCAGCTGCCCTCCTCATCTCCTAGAGCCATTTTCTCCCTTTGACTGATCATCTTCGTGTATTTCTTTAAGGGTGAAAGTGGGTTACCTGGGCAGATGGGACCCCCTGGCAAACGAGGGACAGAAGGTGGAATGGGGCTTCCTGGGAACCAGGGGGAGCCTGGATCCAAAGGCCAGCTGGTGAGTGAGCCCCAGGGAACACACACGTGCACACACGCACACAGACCCACCAGCCACTTTCCTGCTCTGTAAAAAGCACAGAGCAGCACTCTCCATGCGCACGAGATACCACTCTGCCTCCCCTGAGTCAGGGATGAGGGGGTGGAAAAAAGCTGAGAAGTGAGATATGAGTGGTCCCTTAAGACTGAGGAGAGGCCATCCCGACCAGAACCGTAAGTAGCCTTAAATAACCTTGAATCTGGATTTCCCAGGTGGTGCTACTGGTAAGGAACCCACCTATCCATGCGGGAGACCATAACAGACATGGGTTTAATCCCTGGATTGGGAAGATCCCCAACTCCGGTATTTTTGCCTGGAGAATCCCGTGGACAGAGGAGCCTGGAGGGCTTCAGTCCATAGGGTCACTAAGAGTCAGACATGACTGAATTGACTTAGCACACACACAGCCTTCTATCTATTGGAGAAATTACATCTATAGTTTAAAAACTTCCCACAAAGGTTCAGATGACTTCACTGGCAAATTCTAGTCATTGTTGATGGAAGAAAAATACCAATTCTGCATACACTCTTCCAGAAAATTGAAGGGGAGGGATACTTCCAAACACATGCTATGAGGTTAGCGTTACCCTGATGTCTATGCTAGACAAAGATTACAAGAAAAGAAAACTACAGACCAATATACCTCAGAAGTATAGATACAAAAGTTCTCAATACTGTTTTAGAAAAATCAATCAAAGAATACATTAAAAGAATAGTACGTCAAGATCAAGTGAGATTTGAAACTTCCCTTGTGGTCCAGTGGCTAAGACACAATGCTCCCAATGCAGGGGGCCTGGGTTCGATCCCTGGTCAGGGAACTAGATCCCACGTGTCCCACCAAGAGTCCACATGCCACAACTACAGATCCTGCATGCTGCAACTAAAAATAAGATAAAATCCCATCTGCTGCCGGTAGGAACCAACACAATCAAATAAGGAAAGGTATTTTTAAAAAGAAGGTCAAGTGAATCAGGAAAACCAGATCAGGAACGCAAGGACAGTATAACATTTGAAAATAAACCAATACAATTCACCATACTAACAAGCTAAAATTTGTTGTTCACTCACTCAGTCGTGTCTACCTCTTTGCGACCCCATGGACTGCAGCACACAAGGCTTCCCTGTCCATCACCATCTCCCAGAGTTTGCTCAAACTCACGTCCATTGAGTCGGTGATGCCATCCAGCCATCTCATCCTCTGTCGTCCCCTTCTCCTCCTGCCCGCAATCTTCCCCAGACTAAAATAGAAGATCCAATTAATCATTTCAGTAGATGCAAGAAAAGCAATTGATAGAATCCAACTCCATTTCTGATGAAAATTCTCAACAAACTTGATATAGAAAAAGCTTCCTCAACTTGATAACGGACAGTCATGAAAAATCTATAGTTAATATCATAGTTCTTGGTGAATGATTAAATTCTTTCTCCCAAAGAGCAGAAATAAGTCAGATACCTGTTCATACCACTTCTGTTCAACATTGTATTGGCATTTCTAGCCACTGCTGTAAGGCACCATGTTTGTGAGCCATTCACACTCGTTTGATAGCCTCGAGGTGGAGTGGCTGATATCCCTTCAAGGAGGCAGGCCCGGGGGCCCTGCCAGACTGGCCAGACACCTCGTCTTGGCCTCACTTGCCCCATCTCATCCTGTTCTCCTCATAGGGTGACTCTGGCGAGATGGGATTCCCAGGAGTGGCTGGCCTCTTTGGACCCAAGGTACAGCTTCTCTCTTCCTCTTGGGGTCCTGTCCATCCACCTGCTTGTTCTCTTACTCATTCAACAAATATTTCTTGGGCATTTGCAATGGGGGCTGCAACACAGCCAGAAACTAGCATGAACACTTTGGCTCCCAGCCTCACGTTCCAGCAGACCTGGGTTCTAAGCCCAGCTCCGCAGTTTATCTGCTCTGTGCCTGAGCAAGTTACTTGGTCTCTCCAAGCCTCAGTTTTCTCATCTATAAAATGGGCACAGTAGCAGCAAAGGGTTGTTACAATTAAGGTTAGGCCTATACCATTTAGCACCGAGCCAGCACTCTGCCTGCTGCTTAATAATTATGGACATTTGTTCCTCTTTCTGGATCCTCTCAGGGAAGGCATCTCTTGCTGGGAGGGCAAAGGTTAGGCAGACCCCAGAGGTGGTGGAGCTGCTGGAGCCCTCGCCCAGCAGCCGCCCAGGCACAGCAGCCCTTCTCCACCTCCCGCAGGGTCCCCCAGGAGACATTGGCTTCAAAGGCATCCAGGGCCCTCGGGGGCCTCCTGGCTTGATGGTGAGTCCTCTCCCTGTCTGTCCCAGCACGGTCAGTCATCCGAGGCTGGCCAGCCATCAGCTGGGTGACATCACCCTTCCTGTTCCTTCAGTCTTGAGCCCTCTCTACCGACTGTCTCCACTCCTGTTTCTACACCTTTTCTTAACATTTATTTTTTAATTGGAGGATAATTGCTTTACAATGCTGGGTTTGTTTCTGCATACGATGTGAATCGGCCATAAGCATACATATGTCTCCTCCCTCTCAAACCTCCCTCCCACCCCCTACCCGGTTTCCACACCTTTGCTCGTGATGTTCCTGCCAGCTGGGCTGCCATCTTTCCTGCTTTCACCTGCTCCCGTCGCCCACCAATGGTCCACCCCAACACACATCACATGGGCTCAGCAGACACGCGGCCTGGCCCCACCTGGGGAGGTCTCCCTTCCATCTCCTGGGAGCCTTCAGGCTGCCCCCTACCCTCCTGTCCCGGTGACTCTGTTCCCCAGGCACTCTGTTCCCCAGGCACTGGGACAAGGACACACATGCCTTTCTCTGCCCTTTAGGGAAAGGAAGGTATCATCGGGCCCCTAGGAATCCTGGGACCTTCAGGACACCAGGTATGTGCAGGGAGCTGGCCAGAAAGACCGCTGGGGCCAGACTGTCTCTGTGACCTCGAGCCAGTCTGAGTCTCAGTTTCCCCATCCAGGCGGTGGGGCTCCCCCTCTGAGTCCCCTCTCACTGGGCCATGGTTTCTTGCAGGGTCCAAAGGGCAACAAAGGCAGCCGAGGGGACTTGGTGAGTGGACGGGCTGGTGGGCTGTGTGGTGGGGGGGGGTCAAGGGGGTGACACAGCTCAGCCTGCTCCTCTAACCCTGTCTCCCTGCTTCTGTCCCCCTCCAGGGATTGCAAGGTCCGAGGGTGAGTGGGCTGGGGTGTGAGGGCTGGGGGGATGGTGGAGTTGGGGGCGGGGGGTTGGGGGGCAGGCACTCTGGGCTCTCCTGCCCGTGACCAGTCATGTCCTGGGACCTCGGTCTGTATGGCCACAGCGCCTGGGTCTCAGGGGGAGGCCTGGGCTGGGTCGGGGGTTGAGAGGCCTCTGAGCAGGGTCTCACTGTTCTCCTCTTCCTCCAGGGTCCTCCCGGTCCCAGAGGGCAGCCCGGCCCACCGGTAGGTAGTATGTGCTCCCCTTGAAGTGCAGGGCAGCAGGTGGGGTTCCTTTGACTGAGACCCCAGGCTGTGTTGGCGGCCTTCACAGGACTGGCCTCGACTTCACAGGCCAGGCCTCCGGGAGAGTACAGCTCAGCCCAGGTGGCGCCAGGCAGAGACCAGGGTGGTGGGTTCTCTCATACCCTGAGAGCCCCTCCGTCTCCTGACAGCCCACGGGACTGCAGCTCACAGTCCCCATCAGACACAGACCCAGCCTCTTCTTTTGCAGGGTCCTCCAGGGAGCCCTATCCACTTTGTAAGTTGGAGAACTTTCTCTTTGGTTTACTTGGAGTAAGGCCTGGGGTGTGGTGGGGGAGGGATGACAACAGACCCCTCCCTGGCCCAAGGCTGCCCACCCCCCATCCTACATCACTCCTTCCTGAACCCTGGACCCTGCACCGAGGGGCAGGAAACCCAGGTATTAGCCAGAATGCACCCCGGACAGTGGATCCAGGAAGACCTCCCTCCGCTGGCTCCGGGGTCCTGTTGATCCACTCTGTGCCGTTCCACTGACAGATCTTTAAGGTTCTGGTACTGATTCCAACCTATGTGTGTTGGGAAGGGAGCTTCCCCACACCAGTGAGCAATTTGGGGGACACTAGCTGCGTGTCCTAGAATTTAATTCAGTCCTGACACTACTTGGAGTCAGCATCAGATTGCACAGGTTGAGGGCTCAGTCCTACAAGATCCCTGCTGGCTCCCCCCAGGATCCCACACCTCCCTCCCTCACCCCACTTCCCTGCCTCGCTTCCGATGCCAGTGGCAAATCCGGTGTTGTTTGTGCTTCTGACCGACTAGTTATACATGAAAAGTTCCCACCAGGCCCTCCTCAGCATCAGTTAATTTGCTAGGGCAGCTCACAGAACGCAGAGACACATTCTATGTACCAGATTAGTGGCTTATTATAAAAGGCTGTAACTCACACATGTCATTTTGGACTTCCCTGATGGCTCAGTGGGTAAAGAATCCACCTGCAATGCAGGAGACACAAGAGATGCGGGTTTGTTCCCTGGGTTGGGAAAATCCCCTGCAGGAGGAAATGGCAGCCCACCCCAGTATTTTGCCTGGAGAATCCCATGGACAGAGGAGCCTGGCGGGCTACCTTCCATCGAGGTGCAGAGAGTAGGACACGACTGAGCACACGCACAGAGGAACAGCCAGGTGGAGGCTGTGCATCATCAAGCAGGGCATGGGGACGAGCGTGAGCTTCCATGTCCTCTCCGAATCTCCGCCTGTTCACCAGCCTGGGAGCCCTCCGAATCCAGTCCTTTTAGGATTTTAGGGAGGCTTCATTACACAGACATGATTGATTAAATCATCGACAATCGGTGGTTGACTCAACCTCCAGCCCCTCTCCCCTCCTTGGAGGCTGTGAGACTGGTAATTGAAAGTTGCAACCCTCTGATCACATGGTTGGTTCCAAAGACCACCAACCCCCATCGTTAAGTTACTTAGGAGCTTTCCAAAAGTCACCTCATGAACACAGCAAAAGATACCCTATTTCAGAAAATTCCAAGGGTTTTAGGAGCTCTATGCCAGGAACTGGATTGAAGACCAAGTATAGATTTCTTATTACGCATCACCACACGACACAGTCCTTCCAGCCCAGATTCTGAGTCCAAAGAGGGTCAGGTAAGGTTGCAGGTTGGGCCCCGGTGGTCCTCCCCGGCTTGAATGAAAACACATCCCCACCTCACAAGCCCTCTGGCAGTCTGTCCACATTTGACCATGGTCCTGGTTGACTGTTAGAAGCAGGCCCCAACCACATCCCAGGGAATGGCCAAGGCGAAGGACTGCATGGAGAAGGAGCCCCTGGCCACGAGCAGCTTGAATCCCTGCTTTTCTGTCCTCACTGTCCATCCCTCTGTCTCATCCACAAAACTAGAATGACAACCGTGGCCTCTTCCTCTACATCCTTCCTTCCTCAGTAAGGAAGCAAGCTAGGAGGAAATTAAGACATCTAGGAAAAGACTTTTCCCTCTTAAAAAAAAAAGGAAAATGAGAGGATTTTGATTTTTTGAATAATAACTAATAGATTCAATGCTTGTTATATGCCATATAGCATTCATAGTGCTTTTCTGGAATTCTCTTGTGGTCTGGTGGTTAGGACCCCATGCTTTCACTGCTGAGGGCTCAGGCTCAGTCCCTGAGCCCTAATCGGGGAATTAGGATCCCTCAGGCTGTGTGGGGAGGCCAAAAAAAAAAAAAAAAGAAGTGCTTTTCATGCATTTTGCTATTAAGTCACTAAGTCGTGTCCAACTCTTTGCAACCCCATGGACTGTAGCTTGCTAGGTTTCTCTGTCCATGGGATTTTCCAGACAAGAATACTGGAATGGGTCACCATTTCCTTCTCCAGGGGAACTTCCCTACCCAGGGATCAAACCCAAGTCTCCTATGTCTTCCTGCATTGTAGGCAGATTCTTGAAATCATTTATTCCTCTCAACAGTTGAGTTTTATTATCATGCCCATTTTCAGGATGAGAAAACTGAGTTTAAGCAACTTGCCCAGATTGTACAGTTAGTAAGCTGCAAGGCTTGGGATCTGAACTTGAGAAGGACTGCCGGAGTCCTGGCTCCAGACCCCAACTCTGGGGCTTTACTCACCGTCAGATCTTCCCCCCTTCTCTATTTTCATGGTGAGATCGTGCAGCTCTGCTTCTGGGAAGCCCAGTACCAGGGTTGGAGATGCAAGTGGAAGTGAAACAATTATAGTGCAAACCAAAGGGGAGACCCCAGGGCTGTGGGAATGTAGAAAGAGGGGTCCACCCCCAGCCTGGGGGCAGAGGCATCAGGAGAGAGTTCCTATTGCAGGGTGACATCTATAGGATGTGTGCAGGGCAGGGTTTCTCACCCACAGCGCTGTGGACATTTGGAGCCAGATGATTCTTTGCTATGAGCGATTGTCTTGTGCATCGGAGGACGTTTAGCTGCAGCCTGGCTTCCACCCACTACATCCCAGTAGCACCGCCTCCTCCAGTTGTGACAGCCCCTGAAGTCTAGAGATATTGCCAGATGTCCTCTAGGGGGCAGCACCACCCCTGGCTGAGAACCACTGGAATAGTAGATGGAATGATGGAGGAAGGGAACAGGCAATGGGAGCAGCCTGTGCAACGGCTCGGTGGCTAAATAGAGCATGGTACCCAGGAACTGAGAAGTGCAATAGTGTGTCTGGTGCACGGAGCACCCGTGGGAGACAGAAGAGAAGCAGGACCAG
Organism: Giraffa tippelskirchi; assembly: GCF_054371585.1. NCBI lineage: Eukaryota > Metazoa > Chordata > Mammalia > Artiodactyla > Giraffidae > Giraffa > Giraffa tippelskirchi. The sequence goes on from NC_137275.1 coordinate 217,819,299, forward strand.
AGAACACAGCACGCAGACCATTTCGAGGAGTTTGGACTTAATCTTGGGGGTGACAGAGTGCTATGGAAGTGCCTGGAGGAAATTAGTGGAAGCATCTGTTTGCAAGGGGAGGAAGAACAGAGTTCCCCAGAAGGCATGCTATGGGCCAGGATCCCACTGGGGAAGGTGGGGTGGGAGGGCCCTTGCTCAGACCCTGGGGCTCCTGCTCGGTGGTGTCCAGGAGGCACACCCTGTCCTCTCTGCACAGCAACAAGACGACCTTGGGGCAGCTTTCCAGACGTGGATGGACACCGGTGGAGCACTGAGAGCAGAGGTACCACCCGAGGCCCTGCCCACGTGGGGCCCCTTCCTTGGAGCGGGGGTGCAGAAATGATGACCCACATGTGGTCAGTGGCCTCCACGTGACCCACACTGAGCAATTCATGGCCAGCAAGTGACCCAGGAACAGGGCCAAGTCCTTTTGCTCTCCTCCTGAGTCAGGTAGAGATGTCAGAAGCAGCTTCTTGGTTCAGTCCCAGAATCCACCAGAGGCAGGAAACTTGTCCACAGGCTCTGCTAAGACCCTGGTCAGTGGTCACCTCAGCATCAGGATACCAGGCTGAACAGGGCCCCGGGTGTCCTCTGGTCAAGCCCTGTCAAGAGGGTCCTTTGAGGCTTTGCTTTCCTCCAATGATGGGGAACTCACTACCTCCAAGCTCAGACTGTTAGACTTTTCCATTTGTGCCCTGAGTGCTCTTTCCAGGCTCAGAAACCAGTGGAAGAGCAGATGGAAAAGCTTGTTATCTTCCTTCCATTCTGGGGAGTGGGGCAAGGGGTAGTCAGTGGAAAGTAAGTCCTTCACCAATCCCTTCCTGAGGGATTTGGGACCCCTCCCTTGACTCCTTGCCCACGGGACCCTCCTGTTCTGCAGCAGAAGCCAGGCTGACTTTCCACATCTCTCAAGCCCCCCAGATCCTCTGGGTAGATCTGCCCCTGGCCACCGCTGGTCCCGTTTCTTTATTTGTTAAGTGGAGGGAGACCCAAGCATAGCCCCTGCAGGGAGCTCAGATGTCTCCTCAGTGGCAAGAACTTGGAGCTGTGGCGGCTCAGAGCTCCGGCTGGACAAGGACCTCGAGGGCCACCCTCTTTTCTCACGACAGGGTTACAGCCATCCGGACCGGCTGGTGCTGGACCAGGGAGGGGAGATCTTTAAAACCTTACACTACCTCAGCAACCTCATCCAGAGCATTAAGACGCCCCTGGGCACCAAAGAGAACCCCGCCCGGGTCTGCCGGGACCTCATGGACTGTGAGCAGAAGATGGTGGATGGTACGAGGGATGGTGGGGTCTGTCTCGAGCGAGGACTTCCCGGCCCCAGGGGTGGGGCAGGGCAGGGCAGGGGATTCCAGGAGGAGCTGAACGAGATGGTTAACCTCTAAGACAGAGCAGTTAGCCATTAGATTCTCCACTGAACTGGGCCGAGTGTCTGTCCTTGGGGAGGCAGTCATTTATTCACTCAATAAGCAGTCACAGAGCCCACCCCCCCGCAGTGTGCCAGGCATTGCGCCTCCTGGGGCATGGGGATATGGTGGGAAACACAGAGGACGGGTCCCACCCTTGCAGAGTTGAACCCACAGATCCACCAGCTGGGGATGACCATTTCACTGCAATGGGCCAAGAGCTTTGGCAGAAAAAGGCCCCAGGGACAGGAGGGCCCCCATCATAGCTCCCCTGGAGACCCAGGATTCCCAGTTTCTGTCCTCCACACTTCATCCAACTCTCCTCTCTCTCTGTGAGCTGTGTGGTGCCTTGGAAGGACCACAGTTTTAGAGGCGGACAGACCTGAGCTCCAATGTCCGTCCTGCCTCTGACCTGCTCTGTGAGCTGGGTGAGCCACCCTTCTCCCTGCTGCATGAGAAGGCTGTCCTGCTCTATCAGCTGCGGGGCCTTTGGGTCCTTGGAAACCCAAAAGCGGAGAGCAGGTGCCAGCAGAGCTGCCTGGTTGATGGGCTAGAAGCCCTGACTCCCACCAAGCTCCGGGAGAGTCAGAGCCTTGGCAGCAAACCCTTTCAATTAAACAATCCCTAAATCCCTCGGGCAAGTGGCTCAGCCTCTCCCAACCTCGGTTGTCCTTTCTGGAAAATGATACTTCCCAGTGGCGACAGGGGGATGGGCTCCACCAAGTGGCCCCTCTGGAGACTCTGCTAGCTCTGAGCTCTGCCCAGAGAGTTTCCTTCCAACACTATGGCTCACAGAATCCCTTTTCTGCTCCACCTCCCTGACTTCATGTCCAACTGGGACTCAGCAGGTGACCAGGTGTCAGATTCACCTGTAGAACCAAGCCTGGGGTTTCTCCCCACATACATACACCGCACCCCCCATCCTGTGTTGCCTATAGGTACCTACTGGGTGGATCCAAACCTTGGCTGCTCATCCGACACCATCGAAGTCTCCTGCAACTTCACACATGGTGGACAAACGTGTCTCAAGCCCATCACGACCTCCAAGGTACCCGTCTGCTCCCCAGTGCTCACCGGCTTGCCCTCTCTATACCCCTTGCCCCCTGCCCTGGACCACAGTCCATCCAGGTTTGTGACTGAGCCTTAACTATCTTGCTACATGACCTTGGGAAAGTCATATCCTCTTTCTGAACACCAGTTCCTCATCTCTACATTTGGTTTCCAAATCCTTTTGTGTTGGGTGATGCTGATGGTTCTTTCTTCAAATAGAACTTTCTGCCTAATGTCTAAGACAGAGCAGCCCCGCTTGGACAACTATGACCATAAGCACAAAATAAGTCAGTGTGATGGTCACCTGGGACATGTGTTCCAGGGTTGTGTATGCAAATGTGTAGCTCATGTTTGGTGCCCACTTACCATGCGATGGTCTCTGGGCTGAGAATTTTAGGTGGCCCAGGGCAACTCAAACAAACCACAGTGTGCAGCAACAGTGAAACATAACTACGCCCCCGGCTAGGAAACCCCTCGCTGGATGGTGGGTCTGTAGTTGCAGCAAGTCCCCCATATGAGATAATTCGTGCTACAGAGAAAAGAGTTTCTCTGGCTGCAGGAGAGGTGGGACTCCAGAGCCCCCCAGGGGAAGCTCCAGAAAGTACCTTGTCCTGACCATGTCAGACCCAGAGTCTGAACATCCATAGCCCAGCCAGCTGGGTAACAAGTCTTGGCTAGGTCCCCACCATGTGGCAGGCACTGAGCCAGGTGCTGGGTTCAACAGGAAACATGGCAGCTTCCACAAGCAGAGCTCACAGTCCAACAGGCCCTTTCCCCTCTGACACAGAGGGTCAGTGGCTTTGTGGCAAACCCACCTGGCAGAGGGGTGAGGCTGGCACCTGGGTTGCCAATGCGACTGCCCATCTGAGTCGCCATCCCCATCAGAAACAATGAACCACTGTCCTGTGCTGGTCTCAGCCTAATGATAACGAGTGTTGTGGCTGGACCAGCCTCTATGATTTTTATTATGGTTGCAAAATGCCCTCCAGCAATAACCATCTGGAAACAGGAAAAAAAAATGTAGAGAGGTTTATTACTTACAGGACCTGGAAATCACAGCACACCCGGGACCACACAGTGAGGTCTCTGGTAGAGAGAGAAAGGGACAGTGCAGCTGCCTGTATTGGAGGAGGAGGCTAGGATTTCACAGGTTCACTCTGTGCTGGTGAAGTTAAAACCTGAGGGTGGGAATTTAAAGCATGAGAACAGAAAAAATAAGTGGTCCAAATAGTTGTTGAAATCAACCAGAGCTCTAACACAAAGGAGCCGCAGTGTTGGGAGGTGGCCCAGCCCTTCCAGGGTTAGTCTGTGGGGCTAGCAACCTGTTTATTGGAGATAACCTTCTTTGAAATGTATGCCTCAGCGATCAGAGCTTAACTCAGGCACTTGCATCACACAAAAAAGGAGAAAACCCAACTGTCAGGGCTTATGTTACCATCTGCCCTGTGATGTGAGGCATCAGAGTCAATGGTGAGGACATTAACCTCCTGGGTAGCTGATATGTTAAAAGTCAGGGGTAAGGCACTTTGAAACCCAGAAAATACTCATCTGAACAGGATCACAGAAAATCCTGTAATTATTATAGAGGCAACAGTCTGAAATTCAGTTGGGAGCTGTTGTCCCAAATTTGAAGGATCCCATAATGAAACTAAGTCAGTGATCTGAGGGGCCCTAGAATCTGTTCCAAAATTTGTGTAATATTGTGAAGCATTTATACATCTTGGGCATCGCGTATAAGCAGGTCAATCTGAATCTATCCTGAGTAGGTAGATTGTTTCATATCTCCTCTAACCAGTCTGTTGGTCCTAAGAATACGTCAATTCAGTAAAAGAGTAGTATCTCATTTCAGGATACCCAAATAAGGTACAGTACAAGCAATCGGGTATTTAATAAGAGGCATCTGTATGGAAATAAAAAAAGTCAAGCATTCCCTGGCAGTCCAGTGGTTAGGACTTGGTCCTGGGCTCAATCTCTGGTTGAGAAACTAAGATCCTACAAGAGGCACAATGCGGCCAAAAAAAAAAAAAAAGTCAATGATTGGAGAAGATTATAATCCCAACTTTTGAGTTCTAAAGGTGCTAGTCAAGAAGATTTCTAGATGCTGGGCTCCAAACACCTTCAGATGGAGTGAGGGCAGACAGAGGCAGTCTGATAGGTTTCCTTGGGTTGCAATTTGAATGTGTCTCGTGATCTTTCTGAGTGGCCCACATGGCAATGGACATGAAGATTGTCCATACATGAGCAGTTGTGATGATCTCTCTGCAGTTTATATCATGTTATCCCACTTTAGCCTGCATGGCTTTGGGAAAAGTGCAATCTTCATTTTCAATAGAAAATGAAATCAGAGGGTGGGAGAAAAACTGGAAACATTAGTTTGGAGAGTTGTAGCTAGATATTGGAGGAGCCAAAAAGAATTCAGCATCCTGTCCAATTTACAGGTAGAAAACAAAGTCTCAGATGCTTAACAGAACTAGAATCCAATGTCCTCAACCGTGTGTCGTAGTTTCTATTGAAACAATTTTTCTCTGTACAGTCATCCCCATTTCTATCAAAGAGAGCCATAGAAAGACAAATTTGTTTGCAAATTAAGTCTAGTTTCAACAAATGTGGTTATTTACACAAGTGCAGCTAGAAAAGTGATTGACAACATGAACTCTTTGCTGCTTTGCTGAAACTTTTCATAAGAAGTCTCAGATTGAACTTTAGAAGCCTCTTCAGGGCAAGAAACCAAGAAGCTTCTTCAGGGCAAGAACTAACCATCAAACTCTGCCTCGAATACCTATAAGTTTGGGTAAATTCCTCTCTTCTCAAAGTGCCCAAAATATCTTGTGATTCCTGGACTTGCCAGGAAGTGGCCTTCCTTACTCACCTGATAAGACTGCTGGGAACCCTGTAGTCAAGGTAACAAACCAATTTTTCCAAGGGTCTTTATTGGCTCCATAAAGTCAACCTTAGTTCCTTAAGTGATCTGGTCGTATCTGAGTCTATATATATATATATCTCTCTCAAACATGACAGTCCAGTCAAAGCCTTGCTGTTAACCAGTATTTCCAATTGTGTCCTGTTACAAGAACAGATTCTTACTGAGCTTATGCAAATAACTATACTGCCATGAGAATAAAAATACTCATAGAGTGAATTCTAGAAGGATCAGGTAGGGAGAAATAGCAATTATTTCATCTTTGTTCACAAGGGTGTACTTCCCCAAATTGCTGTAAGTCATTGCTAGCTTTAGAGAACAATTTTCCTTAAACGTAGAAACAAAGATTAATAACTGCCAAACAAATGTCATAAAAAATTATAATCATCCTCATCAATTCATTCAGTCCTATGCAACTGATCTCCGATCTTGATCTTTTGTTAGCAGTTTCATAAATCCAGTTTTTCCTTAGAGTTCTATAAATTCTTGCCCATTCAGTAGTATGATTTAAAAGTTATCAAAAATCTGTACTTGTCAGAGTCCTGTCCATGAATGTGAAGATGGAGCACTTTCGTAAAGGCATCAGAGTAAAGCAATAATTATAAATAACAAAAGAATGACATTTTTCATGCCCACGGTTAAAGATCTGATGAGAGCTCAATATGATGAAGTTGACAAGGAAAATTTTGTTATTTCTGTGACACAAAACGTTTTAAGATAAGTGGAGTTATGATGGATAACATTACATATCAGAATTTCAGGAATTTCATTTGATTTCTGAAATACTGTATTAATAAAATATATCCATTTGAGGATATCCATAAAGAAGACGTAGCATTATTTCCTACTTGACAATATTTCCCATGTGATTTAACATATCAAATAAGCCTAATTAGTTTAGTGTCTCTCTTTTTATTAGGAAAGAGAAGGGTATTTTGAGATGTTCCAAGGATCCTCTGGAAAACCCCAAAGTTACTTCCAGGTCAAAAAGACTTCACTTAGAATTTCATTTGCAGAAGTTTGTCAAAAATATCAAAGATTTTCAATACTTGATTGCAAAGAACCACAGATCATTATTTTAAAAAATGCTCAATTATCTACTTAGCCTAAGTGACAAAGGATTTTAAAAACAAATACAGAAAGTTCCATAGATGTGAGCAAAAGTTAGCTGTTTTGGTTTTGAGAAGACTGTTTTCTAGGTAATTAAAGATCCAGTTAAGACAACATGAAGCTCAGGAGATTATTCTGATAAAACACAAAATCTTTGCTTTCTAGCCAGATTACTTAAAAAGTAAAGAATAACTTTTTGTACTTTCAACAGGAGCAGATCAATACTCCAAGAAAACGTGTCCTTCTAGCAAACGAAAGAAAATTACATAAGAACATTATTGATATTAAAGTTTATTTTTTAAAAGTCTCTTATAATAACAATCCAATTTTAGCCAACTTGACCACACAAAAAAATTCTTTTTCTCTCTTCTGACAATATGATTAAACTATCTATAAAATCTTCATTAGACTGTAGACAAAGTCAGCCATCATCCCAAGCTAATTTTTTTTGTAATAAAGATAACATGGATTTATTTGGCTAGTAAACACTGGAAAAGTTGTCTATCTGTAGTATATTTAATGCTGTTAACTCTGAAGACATATCTATTTTAATTAAAACAAATTTAGGCTAGCTTTTATTTACCAAAAGTTATCCCAGATCACGTGAACTTGAAAAACATTTGGATTAGTTTCGATATTTCTGAGTGTTAGGAGTAACTAATTCATAAGTACTTATTTTTAAGCCAATTAAACAGAGCTCTCTTACACATTAACTATGGCTATACCATTCAGAGATAGAGAGAAAGAAAAAGATCACATATACATCCAGAGATTACAAAAACACACAGACCCTGAGACCCTATAGCTTCCTTTTCCAAAATTTTAGCCATGAATCAGGTACAATATAAAACTCACTTTTTCATAAATAACATTTGGCTCCAAATTGTGTCTGGAAGACAGAACAAGTTAAAATTACCTGCTTCAGCAGCTAATGCTTTTTACCAATATTTGTGGAGATGACTTAAGATCTGTATTTGTTCCTGACAAGTCATCTTAGAGGCTGCGAACTAGATTTTGAGTAAGAGAGCTTTTATGGCAGGTTGTATTTTCAAAGGTCCCTTTCTCTGCTCTCTTGTTTTATTTTATTTTTTCTCCTTCAGCCTCAGGCAATTGTAGGCAGAGTTTTAATTACCTCCTGGGGTGTTTCCATTTCAAAGATTTAATCTTCAAGGGACAGAGAAAGAATGTAAATTTTCTTCCAGGAGTGTTAGTCCCTTTTGTATGGTTTTGGCAGTTCCAATAAAATGTTGTAGTACTGCCCTGTAATTAGGGTAGTGCTCTATTAAAATAATTCCATGGGTCAAATGGGGCGTCTTTGGAGTTGAAAATGAAGAGGGGGTCATCTGGATGACCACAACTGTGGAAATGGTAAATCCACTGAATGAGGCCAATTTTGTACAGCAGGAGATGGGCCTCATCTTAACGTTTTCCATTCACTGTGAGCCTCAGCAGTGGTCACTGTGATGGAAGGATGCAACCACGCCAAGAATAAACGTCGAGGAGAGGAGGGGCCCTGGTAGAGCATCAGTGGTCTAGGGTCCTTTGCCTTCCCAGCTCCCTCTTTCTTATCTAACATGGCTAGATAACCCTTTTCAGCTTTTCCCTTAAGGGATGCATTATAGGGTGTGTTTCTTAGTTCTGCCTTGTTCAGGGGAAAGCCCAGGGAGCTGAAGATCTTGGAGGAAATGAGCATAGAGCCCAGATGGATCTTTAAGAAAAATTATGGATTTTAGGGTCTTTAGAGATACTGGCCAGTTGATGCATTTTGGCAGCCTTGAATTACAACAACTGAGAGCCTATAACAAACAAATCAACCCTCCCAAATAGCCAATTAGCTCCTTTCTTTCCATCCTGCTGCATAAAATATTTAAGAAAAATTTGAATTTCATTTAAGGTATAGTTTTTCATCTCCGTTTCTACTTCTTGATTTTCTCCTATTATCTTAATCCAAAGTGGGTTACAGGAAAAGTTTGGATGGCACCACTGTGAACTGTCTTCACAGCTGGCCACTTTCCTTCCCAGGATGTTCGAAGAGACATCTTCGGGATTGAGGTCTGCATCCACTCACATGATATGTGCAGGGTCTTTGGGAAAAGTCCTCAGGCCCCTGGAGTGTGATATCAGAGACTTGGCATGTTGGTATGCCCCCCAGGATGCTTCCATGGGGTTTTGCATTTATCAAGAAACCCCCTCAGGGTTCTTAGGAGATGCTTACATCAGATGTTTAGGATGTTTATATTTGCCCATTAATTCTTTTAGTAACATCACATCAGGGATAGGAACCATAATACCCCATTGGGTCAGGGACGAAGAATGACAGCGATGAGTGAATTTGACTGTGGAGACCGTAGATCTCTGTTATGGTTTCCGCCTGGTGGTCCACTGGTTTCCAGTTGCAAGGCTATTTCACTTTTCTGGCACAACCACCAACTCTATGGTCATAGGTGGCGGTCTCCTATCCTCCCCACGTACAGGAATATTTCTCTTATGCCTTTAGCCCAGAACCTTTCTTTGGGCAGTGACATAGCCTTGTGATCCAATTCACTGTCCTTAACTCTGTCCTTGAGGCATGGAGGACCTTTTGTTGTTGTTGTTGTCTAGTCACTAACTTGTGTCCAACTCCTTTTCGACCCCCTTTTCAACCCCATGGACTGTAGCCCGCCAGGTTCCTCTGTCCATGGGATTTCCCAGGTAAGAATACTGGAGTGGGTTGCCATTTCCTTCTCCAGGGGATCTTCCCAACCCAGGGATCGAACCCATCCAGAGGACCCCTGTACACAAGGAAATCGCAACCCACTCCAGTGTTCTTGCCTGGAGAATCCCAGGGACGGAGGAACCTGGTGGGCTGCCGTCCATGGGGTCGCACAGAGTTGGACACGACTGAAGCGACTTAGCAGCAGCAGCAGCAAGGTCTTTATTGAGAGAGTTGGACCATAAAGAAAGCTGAGTATCAGAGAATTGATGCTTTTGAACTGTGGTGTTGGAGAAGACTCTTGTGAGTCCCTTGGACTACAAGGAGATCAAACCAGTCAATCCTAAAGGAAATCAACCCTGAATATTTATTGAAAGGACTGATGCTGAAGCTGAAGCTCTAATACTTTGACTACCTGATGTGAAGAGCTGACTCATTAGAAAAGACCCTGATTCTGGGAAAGATTGAAGGTGGGAGTAGAAGGGGATGACAGAGGGTGAGATGATTGGATGGCATCACTGACTCAATGGACATGAGTTTGAGCAGAATTCGGGAGATGGTGAAGGACAGGGAAGCCTGGCGTGCTGCCGTCTATGGAGTTGCAAAGAGTCAGACACGACTGAGCAACTGAACAACAAGGCCTTTATAATCAGTGGTTTCGGTGGCTAGTAAGAGCCTATGGCCTTGATCACACTGCTCTGGGAAGACTTGGATTATCAAGGCAGGCGTGACGTTTTGGGTTGGATCTTCCTCAGTGGCTCAGCAGTAAAGAATCCACCTGCAGTGCAGAAGATGCAGCAGGATCTGCGGGTTCGAGTCCTGGGTCGGAAAGAGACACTGAAGGAAATGGCCATCCATTCCAGTATTCTTCCCTGGAAAATCCCATGGCCAGAGGAGCCTGGTGGGCTATATATAGTCCATGGGGTTGCAAAAGAGTCGGACACGGACTGGTGGCTAAACAACAACAATCACAGCAAAAGCACACAGTAGTGAGACAGGCTCCTTTCCCAGATGCTAACACCCACCTGAATTAGGTGGTTACTAAGCAAGCTGCAGGTCAAGGGCATCCCCTCCGTGGATTGCAGGGGAGATTGTGCAGTCCTGCCTACTATGCCAATTGTTATGTACCTCTCAATCTGTCAATAACCATGTAATGGTCGGACCAGCCTTCATGGTTCTTATTAAGATTTCAAGATGACCTTCAGCAATAACTATCAAGAAACTTTGAGAAAAATAAAAGTTTATTATTTATAGGACTTGGAATTTACACAGCCCACTTGGAGCCACATATTGGGGTCACGGGTGGAGAGAGAGAAGACAGCGCATGGGCCTGGGGTTCTGCTTTTAGTGGGGTGGGGGTGCACTAAGGTTTCATAGGCTCAGTCTTCATTGGTGATTTTAAAATATAAGGGCCAGAATTTAAAGCAGGGAGAGAGAAAAAAGAAGTAGCCCAAGTGGTAGGTTATTGAAATCAATCCAGATCTCAAAAACAAAGGAGCCTCAGTACTGGAGGTGGCCTGGCTCTTTATCTAGTCCTGTGACTGGCAGGGTATTTATAGGAAGTAGTCTGTCTTTGAAGTGGATGCCTCTTTGAAGTGGATGTCTCAGCAATCAAAGCTTAAGTCAGGCACTCCATCATAAAAAACAAAAAAGAAAACCGAACTGTCAGGACTTACAGTACAGCCATTTAAGCCCTAAATCTTGCCCTTTTGTTTGCTGTCAGATCTGCCTTTTCCAGCAGCACCCACCCCACCCTACCTGGAGCTTGGGACTCAGAAATGTGGTAAAGCCATTTCTCATTTCCTTTGCCCTCTAAGAGACTCTCCTTCCTGGGCAAGATCCTCCTCTCTGAGCCTCTGTATCGCAGCTCGGTCCCAGAGACAGTACATCAGGACCCTCGCGGCTCTGGTTGGAGTCAGGCAGACCTGGTTCTTTCCCTTCCTTACTCCTTGGCTGTGGGACTGACTCACACCCACCTCAGTATTTCTTTCTTTCGAGTAAGCAATACCTCTGGGGACCATGGCTTGGGAATTGCTTCCCAGGAAAGGGCTCGTGCCTGGACCTTCCAGGGGAAGGTAAGGTATTCGGAGAGTGGTGGGCAGCCAAGTCCAACCCTGCCTGACGGCTGTTGTCTCCTCCACAGGTGGAGTTTGCCATTAGCCGGGTCCAGATGAATTTTCTGCACCTGCTAAGCTCTGAGGTGACACAGCAGATCACCATCCACTGCCTTAACATGACCGTGTGGCAGGAGGGCACCGGGCAGACCCCAGCTAAGCAGGCTGTGCGCTTCCGGGCCTGGAACGGGCAGATCTTTGAGGCTGGGGGTCAGTTCAGTCCAGAAGTGTCCATGGATGGCTGCAAGGTAACTCTTGGGGCCCCTCATGCACAGACAGGTGGAAAAATATGTTCTTATATATAACAATTTTATACTATACTATATTCATATAACATATACTATACTATAATATATTAGTATACTATGCTATAATTTATACTATACTATAATATATAATTTTATACTATACTATAATATATTTTAGTATGCATATAATTTTTATCTTTGTGTAATAATTTTTTATAGCAGTTTTATAAAATTGCTTTCATTCCCTTTCCTCCCTGGGAAACTTTCAAGGGAAGATCTGGGCTGGTAGATTAGCACTTATTTGCAAGGCTACTTACTTATAGAAGGATATATTTCTGCTCTTCTCTCTGCCCCCTGCCCTCCGGTTAATTTCTTCTCTTAACCTGGTTGTTTTCCGAAGCTTAAAACAGGCTGGGTTGTAATTGAAGAGGGAGACAGAAAGTCGTCCAAGAAACCAGTCTCACGATATTAAACAAAACCAGTAATGCAGTGTTACTGCAGTGTTACTGAGGATGTGGGGAAACCCAACACTCTCACACAAAGCTATTTGGAAAAATCAAAAATAAATTGGTGGAGGTTTTCAGGGCAGCAGCTACATATATATTTCCAATATATATCCAGAGCCTTACAAATGTACCTATCCTTTGATCCAGCAAATCTGTTGATACTCCTGGAATTTGCTCTAAGGTAACAGTGTGCACAAGTTTAGCTACAATGATATTCATGACAGCTTTACGTATAGAGATCAAAATAGTGGAAGCTATCTAAATGGACACAAACAGGTCATTGTGACAGTGAATGCCATGTGGACATTAAAAATTGTGAAGAAGATGATGAAAGGGAGGACTTTCCTGGTGGTCCAGTGGTTAAGAGTCCGCCTGCCAATGCAGGGGACACAGGTTCGATTCCTGGTCCGGGAAGGTCTCACATGTCTCAGAGCAGCTAAGCCCATATACCATAGCTACTGAGGCCTGGGCACCCTAGAGCCCATGCTCTGCAACAAGAGAAGCTGTGGCAATGAGAAGCCCGTGCAATGTAACTAGAGAGTAGCTCCTGCTCGTTGCAACTAGAGAAAGTCCTCGCACAGCAGGAAAAAAAAAAAAAACACCCAGTGGAGACAAAAAGAAAATAAATATTTTTAAAAAGAAGAAGAAAGATGGTGGGGAAAGGCATGTGATACATGATGAGGACCATGATGCCTGTGTGTACCCCTTTCCCTCTACCCTCAGGTCCAGGATGGCCGCTGGCATCAGACGCTCTTCACCTTCCGGACCCAGGACCCCCAGCAGCTGCCCATTGTCGGCGTGGACAACCTCCCTCCTGCCTCATCAGGGAAGCAGTACCGCCTCGAAGTTGGACCTGCGTGCTTCCTCTGACCTCTGACCTCCTGGCTCCTCTAGGCCTCGAGGAGGAGGGAAGAGGAGAAAGAGGCAAAGGGAGGGTACCTAGGGGTAAGTGGGCCCAGGAAAGGCAGCTCACCTGCCCAGGGATCCTTGAGCAGACCCCAGCTGTTGTCTGCCCAGTAGAAGAGGCTGAAGGGTAGCAGGACACACGGGGTGTCCTTAGGAACAGCTGATCCCAACTCAGCCCCAAACACCAACCAAAGAGCCGGCCAGAGCAAGCTGGGCCTGCAACCCGCCTGAGCCCCACAGCCTGTCTCCCAGCTCTGCGGCCACCCACTTCCCTGCCCAGCTTCCTGCCCAAAGAGCCCCACCTTCCAGCCAGCTTGAGAGAAGGGGGCATCTTGTCAGCTGGTCCCTGCCGGGGAGCTTTGATGTGCAATATTAGAGAGGAGACATGAAAAAAGAAGAAAAGGAAAGAAAGAAGTATATATATATTATTTAAACAAACACAAAGAAGGTGCGTTACTATGTGTTTTTTTTCATCTGAGAAAGAGGTGAGAAGGTGAGAGCAGCCAGAGGGTGGGAAGTGATGGATGTAGAGAGGGAGAGGTGAGATCCTCGGGGCTGGGGGTGTCCACGTCTGCTACCTCCCACTGTGAAATCGCTGGTGCTCACAATTGTCTTGTAGTGTACGTGATTTTTTTAAGGAAAAAAACAAAAACTCTATTTAAGATTCTGAAGGTGCTACCATTTTTGCCACAGACTTTGAAGAAACATTTAGATGTGGGGTATCATCCACGTTTTGCTCTCTCCTCCAAATGACAAAGTTCGGGGAATTTTAAAAATTTTCCTAGTGTCACCCTTGTGCTCATCAGGTAATCTGTTAAGGAGGTGGGGAAAGAAGGTAAAAGTAAAAAAAAAAAAAAAAAAGCAAAGCAAAAAAACAAAAACAACAAAAAACAACCAGAAACAGAAGTAGGAAAGATTTACCTTTTAACTTATGGACTTTGAAATGCTTGTCCTCTGAAGGCAGGAGGAGGCCTGAGCATGAAGGATCTTATTTTGGCCTTTCTTGGTCTTGGAGGGAAGTTAGCTTATCTTGGATGGCGTGATCTAGACTGGGGAGTCCTGACCTTGAGCTTCGACCTTGAAGAAACCAGTGAGGAGAATGGCGCTGGTCAGGACTGGCCTTGGAGGTGGAATGTAAATACGGACCCATCTCATGAAGGCACAGACCGTCTCCTAAGGTTTTCCATTCTGGAGCTTATCCTTCCAAGATAACAGTCATCACTCTCGCTTTTTCACTGTCATTCAATTCTGTAGAAACCCAGTGTTGCTAACTCCAAGTGTAAATGTGGGCGCAGGAGAAAGGGTTGTTATGGGAATCTCAGAGTTCAGCATGGCAGGGCTCACCAGGGTATCTGAATTGTCCTGTATCAGTGAACCAGTCAGCATCCAGGTTGGATTTTTGAAGTCATTTTAACTATGGAATTATTTTTATAGAAGGGGAAATTTTATGTGAAAGTCTTATTTGTGTCTCTTTTTTTTTCTTTCTAAAGTTGTGTCTCTTTGGGAATTGGATTGATTTTCATTATTTAATACCTCACTCTGGCCCACCCTCCCCACCCCCATTTCCTGTCTCCCTGCCCCGCCCACCGCCCCCTTGCTCCCGGAAGTGCGTGCTTTTTTTGTAGCAGCTCGGGCCTCATCTCAGCATTTGGTCTCCCAAGCCGCCAGTCTCCACCTGGCCTCTGTCCCGGCATCTGTCTTGTCCTTGGGTTTCTCTGCTGTCCTCGTTCATGTCTCTGTCCACATGTCAATGTGTTAAAACCCAAGTGGGTTCTGTTTCTCCTTTTCCCTTCTGGATTTTAAATAAATATTTAAAACTGAGGCAATGGAATGACACATCTGCGGCTGTGTGCTTCTTTGAAAAGACCGGAGGGAAGTTTCTGGCATGGCTGAGGGTTGGAGGAGGTGCGGAGGGGTGGTGGGGGAGGCTCAAAGGGTGTCCTGTTTATGCTGCTCCCCCCAAAGGAGAGGGGACAGGGAGAGATTATGGTGCCTCGGAGTGAGAGGGCCTAAAAATGAGGGAGTCAGGTCCTGCAGGGTCCCACTGGTTTCTTAGGGCTGCTGTAACAGTACCACAACCCTGGTGCCTTAGAAGAGCAGAAAGGGGCTTGAAGATCAGCCACCATCATGAACGACACAGTAACTATCTGAACCAGGAAGTTTATGAGCAACCAACTACTTCAGCGGAAACACATGGTCGTCGATGTTCTTCACCCTGAAAAGACAGTTCAGTCGCTCACTCGTGTCTGACTCTTTGAGACCCCATGAACCACAGCACGCCAGGCCTCCCTGTCCATCACCAACTCCCAGAGTTTACTCAAACTCATGTCCATTGAGTCAGTGATGCCATCCAACCATCTCATCCTCTGTCGTCCCCTTCTCCTCCCACCCTCAACCTTTCCCAGCATCAGGGTCTTTTCAAATGAGTCAGCTCTTCACATCAGGTGGCCAAAGGATTGGAGTTTCAGCTTCAACATCAGTCCTTCCAATGAACACCCAGGACTGATCTCCTTTAGGATGGACTGGTTGGATCTCCTTGCAGTCCAAGGGACTCCCAAGAGTCTTCTCCAACACCACAGTTCAAAAGCATCAGTTCTTCAGCACTCAGCTTTCTTTATAGTCCAACTGTTACATCCATACATGACTACTGGAAAAACCATAGCTTTGACTAGACAGACCTTTGTTGGCAAAGTAATGTCTCTGCTTTTTAATATGCTGTCTAGGTTTGTCATAGCTTTTCTTCCAAGGAGCAAGCGTTTTTTAATTTCATGGCTGCAGTCACCATCTGCAGTGATTTTGAAGCCCCCCAAAATAAAGTATCTCTCTATTTCCACTGTTTCCCCATCTATTTGCCATGAGGTGATGGGACCGGATGCCATGATCTTAGTTTTCTGAGTGTTGAGTTTTAAACCAACTTTTTCACTCTCTTCTTTCATTTTCATCAAGAGGCTTTTTAGTTCTTTGTTGCTTTCTGCCGTAAGTGTGGTGTCATCTGCATATCTGAGGTTATTGATATTTCTCCCGGCAATCTTGATTCCAGCTTGTGCTTCATCCAGTTGAGCATTTCTCATGATGTACTCTGCATGTAAGTTAAATAAGCAGGGTGACAATATACAACCTTGCTGTACTCCTTTCCAGATTTGGAACCAATCTGTTGTTCCATATCCAATTTTAACTGTTGCATTTTGACCTGCATACATATTTCTCAAGAGGCAGGTCAGGTGGTCTGGTATTTCCATCTCTTTCAGAATTTTCCACAGTTTATTGTGATCCACACAGTCAAAGGCTTTGGCATAGTCAATAAAGCAGAAGTAGGTGTTTTTCTGGAACTCTCTTGCTTTTTCGATGATCCAGTGGATGCTGGCAATTTGACCTCTGGTTCCTCTGCCTTTTCCAAATGCAGCTTGAACATCTGGAAGTTCACGGTTCACGTACTGTTGAAGCATGCTCAGGGAAAACCTCTACTCTGCTTTCCGGGTCTCCATAGATTTGTCGACTATGGATATTTTGTGTAAATGGAATCTTAACAGTATCTGACCTTTCATGAATGAATCCTTTCATGCAGCATAATGTTTTCAAGTTTCATCCTTATAGCATGGATCAAGACTGCATTCTTTTTCACAACTGAATAGTATTTCATTGTGTGACTAGACCAAATTCTGTTTATTCATTCATCCGTTGATGACCTGTGGGTTGTTTCCATCTTTTGATGATTATTAGTAGTGCTTCAATATGAACAATTCTTAATTGTGAGATTCTTGAGAGAAGCCCTTGCAGCACCTGCTTTGGAAGAAGCAAGTGAGAACTTGGCAGACAGAGTTAGCCAGAGTCAGAGAATAAATATACAGGACACACAGATACATTTGAATTTCAGATAAACAGTAAGTATGTTTTTAGCTAAGTATGTCCCATTCAGGACTTCCCAGGTGGCTCTAGTGGTGAAGAATCCTCCTGCCAATGCAGGAGACACAAGAGATCAGGGTTCAATCCCTGGGTCAGGAAGATCCCTTGGAGTTGGAAATGGCAACTTGTTCCAGTATTCTTGCCTGGAAAATTCCATGAACGGAGGAGCCTAACGGGCTACAGTCCATGGGGTCCCAAAGAGTTAGACATGACTAAGTTACTGAGCACACACACACACACACGCACACACACACACACACACACGTCCCATTCATTATTTGGGACATACTCATACCTGCCAGACCTGAAACCCATATCTCCTGACTCGGTTCAGAGTACTTTCTTCTTTAGCTTGTTCCTCCTTTCCTGGGATGTTGGAGAAATCAGAACATTTCTGCCCTTCTCATTTACAAGAAAGAACAAATCATGAGAAGCTGAACTCATATCTAGGATTTTATGTTTTAAAGACTAGCTGTAAGTTTCTAGCTCATCAGTCCACAGCTGGGTCTTCTCTACCCTCCCCATCCCGGCATCAATCCCAGACTGTGAGCCCTTGAAGCCACTATCCTGTGGTGACTCTAAAGACTTCCATCCATCGAGCCCAGGATTTGTGGTCTGGAAGGGCTTGGGGATTTTCACATCCTAGATACAGTCTCCTGTTCGACAAAGAGGTACCCCATGATTCAGTTAAACTGACATAAAATGAATCATCACAAGCTAAGGCTAAGAGAGAATGAATAGAGGTTAGTCAGACACGGAAAGGCATTGGGAGGAGAGGGAACAGTTAAGGCCTGGAAATAAGGAAGCACCTCGTATGTGGGGAGTAGCAAGGAGACCCAGGTGGCACTAGTGGTAAAGAACCTGCTTGCCTGTGCAGGAGACGTAAAAGACACAGGTTCGACCCCAGGGTCAGGAAGATCCCCTGGAGGAGTGCTTGGCAATCAACTCCAGTATTCTTGCCTGGAGAATCCCGTAAACAGAGGAGTCTGGAAGGCTACCGTCCATAGGGTCTCAGAGAGTCAGACAAAACTGAAGCAACTTAGCACCCTTGCATACAAGTAGTTCAAAGTGGTACCGGAGGGTCAGGGGGAGCCTGGGGTATTGGGTTAGGAATAGAACAAGCCACAGGTTTGTACAGGGGAGCAGGGTTTGCGTTGGCCAGATGGAGTCTCTGCTGTGATGGGGCACTCGAATGGAGCTGTCCAGGTGCAGCTGACTGAACTGAGAGGACAGGACAGAGGTGCGCAGCCCGGTCTGTGTTCCGGAGAGTCATCAGCTGTGAAAACGTGAAAGGTGAGAGAGGCAGGAAGAAGGGCCAGAGGGAAGAGAGAAGAGGAGTTATACTAAAGTTACGCTGCTCAGCACCCCCGGCCCAGGCTCCCTTCCAGGAGGCCTCTGTGACCTGACCAGGGAAGCCACTGAAACTGGGCCAGCTTGTTCCCAGCAAGGGCAGGTAGGAAGTGTTAGGGACAGAAGACAGCTCTTCCCGACACAGCTAAGGTGGACATCCCTTGGGGAAAGCCCAGGCCTGTGTTCACTCTGTCCCCAGCGAATCAAGCCCTGGCCAAGGACAGTCGTATTTCACAATGACCAGCAGCCTGGTGCTGGGTAAGTGAGAGAGGGACGGGAGAGAAGGGGGGAAGGCGGGCAGGTGGACTCCAGTCTCAGCTTCCTGACTGTCACGTGGCCTTGGGCAAGTCATTCTTTCTGGGCCTCCGCTTTTCCCCAGCAAAAAGGGGGTGACATGTCTTTCCCTACTTGCCAACCACAGACCAGGTAATTGTTCTGTTAATACCATAGTCGGATGAACCAGGTGAAAAGGAATGATTTTCAACTTTTTTTTTTTTTGATCTCTAAAATCCAGTTTTCATGTGGTTCAACCCCTAATAACACCTTTCAAAATAACAGGGGTTACACTTTCTTGCACACTTTCTGTGAACCAGGAGCCATGTGGAATGTGACCCGCGTTCATCTCACACAGAGTGTCAGAGACAAGTGTTACTGCCCTGGCTCTTCCGATGAGGGAACTAAAGTCCAAAGAGGTTACATAAGGTGCACAAGGTCACAAAACAGGATCTGGACTTAGGCAAATATTTTGGGGGTATTTCCTCAGTCCAGACACAAAGTTCTTAATTCAGAGTGTTTGTTCTGCTGGAGTATTCTTGTGGTGGCTCACGCAGAGGTCACGTGTTAGTTGTCAGACACAGAGCTCACCCCTGGCTTGCATCAAATGGCCAGGAATATGTATAAAGTGGTTTTCTTAGGAAGCGAATCATTTCGGACTGGTGCCTTTCCCTGGTTATCGAAACCTCACCTTTTCACTGAGTCGCCTTAACCCTCTGCGTGTGTGTTACTCACTAAGTCATGTTTGACTCTTTGCGACCCCACGGACTGTAGCCCTCCAGGCTACACGGGATTTTTCTGTCCATGGGATCCTCTGTCTATGGGATGTTTCAGGCAAGAATACTGGAGTGAGTTGCCAGTTCCTTCTCCAGGGCACCTTGCTGACCCAGGTCACTGGTTTTCTCATGTATCTAATGCGGGGGACGGGGGGGAGATATTTCCCGAATCTAATAGAGACATATTTTCGCATGTTGGTGTCTTGAGAAGAGAGATGTAACTTGCAATCAACTGAAGTATTTATATAATGCAGGGGTCTGTCTTTCCTTCCTCACCACCCCACTTCTCATTAAACAGATGGTGATGGTTATTATAATAGCAGAACCCTTAGAAGCAAGTTTGTTTCATCTAATATTTAGTTCATCTATATGTGAACGGATTGAAAGCATATAGCTATCCGATGAGTAGAATTTATTACTATTATCCCCACTGTAAAGCTAGGGATACTGAGATAAGAGAAGTTAGATAACTTGCCCAAGGTCACACAGTTAGCAGGTGGTAAAACTGGGACATCTGCTCCCATAAGTTAATGACACATAGAAGGGGAAAACTTGGAAGCGGTGACAAATTTCCTCCTCCTGAGCTCTAAAATCACTGTGGTTGGTGACTGCAGCCATGAAATTACAAGATGGTTGCTTCTTGTCGGGAAAGCTATGACAAACCTAGGCAGTGTGTTAAAAAGCAAATCACTTTGCCGACAAAGGTCCATATAGTCAAGGCTATGGTCTTTTCAGTAGTCATGTATGGATGTGAGAGCTGGACAGTAAAGAAGGCTGAGCACCAAAGAATTGATGCTTTCAAACTGTGGTGCTGGAGAAGACTCTTGAGAATCCCTTGGACAGCAAGATCAAACCAGTCAGTCTTAAAGGAAATCAACCCCGAATACTCTTTGGAAGGACTGACGCTGAAGCTGAAGCTCCAGGAGTTTGGCCACCTGATGCAAACAACTGACTCACTGGAAAAGACCCTGAAAGCTAGGAAAGATTGAAGGCAGAAGGAGAAGTGGGTGACAGAGGATGAGATGGTTGGATAACATCACTGATTCAGTGGACATGAACTTGGGCAAATTCCAGGAGATGATGAGGGCTGGGAAAGCCCGGCAGGCTGCAGTCCATGGGGTGGCAAAGAGTTGGACATGACTTAGCAACTGAACAACAACAAAACCAGGACAACTCCTTTACCAGCACCCTACACTGCCCTGATCACTTTTCTGTCTCTTTCCTGCCAAACTTCTCTTGACATTGTGCCAGGGACAGATGGAAGGGCAGACTGGGGAGGGCTGCTTAAGACCTCAGTTCATGGAGGTTCCAAACCATCCTTGAAATGTATTAATAAAAAGGTGGAGAAAACTGTACCGTGTGAGGATGAGGGCTAGGTGTGCTTGGAGAAACTACTTGGATGGCCTCTTGGGAGGAGAGTGAGACACCCCCCTGCCTGCCACAGCGGCAGCCTGGGGGTGAGAATGGTGAGGACTACCCAATAGGCGCTCCACTTACTACCTGGAAGGGAAACTTTCATTTCTCTCTCCTCCGCTCACATACTTCTGGCCACAAAGTGTGTGGGTTTTCTCCCACACCAAGCAATTCTCTGACTTTCCAGACACCAACTACACGTACGCTCAGTCGCTCAGTTGTCTCCGACTCTTTGCGACCCCATGGACTGTAGCTCACCAGGCTCCTCTGTCCATGGGATTCTCCAGGCAAGAATACTGGAGCGGGTTGCCATTTCCTTCTCCAGGAGATCTTACTGACCCGGGGATTGAACCTGTGTCCCCTGTGTTTCCTGCACTGGCAGGGGGATTCTTTACCACTGTACACTTGGGAAGCCCAAGACACCAACTGGGTATCCTACAATTCAATTCAGTTCTGATACTGTTATGGAACCAAACGTGGGTCTACTTGCCATATACACAGCAAAGCCAATCTGATGCTGGGTTGTGGTGAAGCAAAGTCCAGCATTTATTGCAGGCACCAAGCAAGAGGAATGAGCAACTCATGCTCAAAAGACTAGAACTCCCTAATGGCATTCAGCAAGGGTTTTAAAAGAAAGTATCAGGGGAGAGGGTCTTAGGATGAGTGATCCGTTCGTAGACCTTCTTCTGATTTGTTGGTGCTGGGGTAACAGGGGGATGTTTCAGAAATCGTGATCATCAACCTTTTGGTTTCAACTAGTCTAGGGTCTACATGCTTGTGGTCAGCATGTCGTCCCCATCCTCCACCTGGGTACAAGTCTTAGTTTCTGCAGAACAACTCAAAGATAAGCATCAAATTGCTATCTACATCCCTTCTGGAGGGACTAGGTGTCCTGTGTCTATATTGTCCTACTTATTGACTGCTTAAGCCTGCTCTTTGGAACTCAGGGAAAGGCTTAGAAAGGTGCAAAGACCCTGCAGGGTCCTGCTCACTTTCAATCTCCCCTTTTCTTTGATAGCCCTCAATCCTGAGGGAAACAGGGGTTGAACAAGCAAGGAAATAAAAGTTTGGATAGAGAGATTCATCATAAACTCAGTAAGGACACTTAGATTTAGGGGGACTCGGTTTCAGCACTAATCAGGGTTAGTATCAGATCCTGCAGGTTAAGGGCTCAGACCCACAAGACTGTCCCCACTGCAATGGCAATCACAAGTCCAGGTTGTCCCCTGTGCTTCCAACTCACCAGCTATAAATCACAGATTCCCATAACCCCTTCTTTGGATTTGACCATTTATTAGAACAGCTCACAGAATTCAGAAGATCATTTACTTACTAGATTACCAGTTTAGTATAACAGGATACAATTCAAGAATAGCCAGATAGCAGTGATGCCCAGGGCAAAGTATGCGGGAAAGAGCACAGGGTTTCCATGCCTTCTTTGGATCGGCCACCTACCCAGCACCTTCACATGTCCCAACTCTATCATTTAGGACTTCCTTGAAAGCACCCTTAACCTGGGCATGGTTGATTAAATCATTGCTCATCATTAGTGACCAAGTCAATCTCCAGCACCAGTTCCCTTCCCAGAGATGAGGGGTGGAGCTGAAAATTTCAACCCTCTAATCACAAAGTCGGTCCCCATTCTGAGGGTATCCAGGAGTCCCCAGCCAAGGGACTTCTCATTAGTCTACAAAAAGACAAGTATCACTTTGGAGACTTCAGGAGTTTTATGACCTGTTACCAGAAATGGAGGTAGAGATCAAGCATATGTTTCTTATTACAGTCAGTGCCCTACATATGCATGAGGTCTGTTCAGAGAGTGCCTTTGTAAGTCTGGTATATTCGTTAAGTCCAACAAAGTGAGCCTAGGTACTCAAATAACACAATTGGCTGTATAGTACTGTACTGTAGTAGGTTTATATTACTTTTCACACAAATAATATATAAAAAAACAAAACAAAAAATAAAGAAAACATTTTTAATCTTACAGCACAGTACCTTGAAAAGTACAGTAATACAGTACAGCAAGTGGCATAGAGGGGCTGGCATCAGTGAACAGCCGAGAGTCACTGAGTGGAGGGTGAGAAGAGGTGGGAGATGGTAGAGCTGAAGGATCTCAAGAGATGGAGGGCAAGCTGCAATTTCACGCCTGATGCTGATGGAACACACGTTCACAACTTGCAAGTTTGTGTGTAGGGCACTCACTGTATATCATACTCATTATCTATGGTCTTGCTTCAGGAGGCATGCAGGTTAGGCTGGAGCTGAATTGCTCTGGACAAACGAAAGACCGAGTCCTGCTGTTTACTGGCCCTCCCTGTTCACCCTTCACCCACACAGGGGGCGACCCTAGCATTTCTGCACAGAAACAAATGAAGGCCCACAGACGACTGGTCTAAATAACTAAACTAAGCAAGGAGAGATAAGAAAGCCTTCCTCAGTGATCAATGCAAAGAAATAGAGGGAAACAACAGATTGGGAAAGACTAGAGATCTCTTCAAGAAAATTAGAGATACCAAGGGAACATTTCATGCAAAGATAGGCTCGATAAAGGACAGAAATGGTATGGACCTAACAGAAGCAGAAGATACTAAGAAGAGGTGGCAAGAATATACCGAAGAACTGTACAAAAAAGATCTTCATGACCCAGATAATCACGATGGTGTGATCACTCACCTAGAGCCAGACATCCTGGAATGTGAAGTCAAGTGGGCCTTAGAAAGCATCACTACGAGCAAAGCTAGTGGAGGTGATGGAATTCCAGTTGAGCTATTTCAAATCCTGAAAGATGATGCTGTGAAAGTGCTGCACTCAATATGTCAGCAAATTTGGAAAACTCAGCAGTGGCCACAGGACTGGAAAAGGTCAGTTTTCGTTCCAATCCCAAAGAAAGGCGATGCCAAAGAATGCTCAAACTACCGCACAATTGCACTCATCTCACATGCTAGTAAAGTAATGCTCAAGATTCTCCAAGCTAGGCTTCAGCAATACATGAACCATGAACTTCCAGATGTTCAAGCTGGTTTTAGAAAAGGCAGAGGAACCAGAGATCAAATTGCCAACATCCACTGGATCATCGAAAAAGCAAGAGAGTTCCAGAAAAACATCTATTTCTGCTTTATTGACTATGCCAAAGCCTTTGACTGTGTGGATCACAATAAACTGTGGAAAATTCTTCAAGAGATGGAAATACCAGACCATCTGACTTGTCTCTTGAGAAACCTGTATGCAGGTCAGGAAGCAACAGTTAGAACTGGACATGGAATGACAGACTGGTTCCAAATAGGAAAAGGAGTACGTCAAGGCTGTGTATTGTCACCCTGCTTATTTAACTTATATGCAGAGTACATCATGAGAAACGCTGGGCTGGAAGAAACACAAGCTGGAATCAAGATTGCTGGGAGAAATATCAATAACCTCAGATATGCAGATGACACCACCCTTATGGCAGAAAGTGAAGAAGAACTAAAGAGCTTCTTGATGAAAGTGAAAGAGGAGAGTGAAAAAGTGGGCTTAAAGCTCAACGTTCAGAAAACTAAGATCATGGCATCTGGTCCCATCACTTCATGGCAAATACATGGGGAAACAGTGGAAACAGTGTCAGACTTCATTTTTTTGGGCTCCAAAATCACTGCTGATGGTGACTGCAGCCATGAAATTAAAAGGCGCTTACTCCTTGGAAGGAAGGTTATGGCCAACCTAGATAGCAAATTTAAAAGCAGAGACATTACTTTGCCAACAAAAGTCCATCTAGTCAAGGCTATGGTTTTTCCAGTAGTCATATATGGATATGAGAGTTGGACGGTGAAGAAAGCTGAGCACCGAAGAATTGATGTTTTTGAACTCTGGTGTTGGAGAAAACTCTTGAAAATCCGTTGGACTGCAAGAAGATCCAACCAATCCATCCTAAAGGAGATCAGTCCTGGGTGTTCATTGGAAGGACTGATGTTGAAGCTGAAACTCCAATACCTTGGCCACCTCATGCGAACAGTTGACTCATTGGAAAAGACCCTAATGCTGGGTAGGATTGGGGGCAGGAGGAGAAGGGGACGACAGAGGATGAGATGGCTGGATGGCATTGCTGACGCTATGGACATGGGTTTGGGTAGACTCCGGGAGTTGGTGATGGACAGAGAGGCCTGGTGTGCTGCAATTCATGGGGTCGCAAAGAGTCGGACACGACTGAGTGACTGAACTGAACTGAAAAACATCAAAAGTTTTTAATAAAATGACTCTTTAAAATTAACATTTTGGAAATTTAATCAATGGATTAAGGCTTGTTCAAAAGTTTGTAAAGCTATAAATCATTCACCATGCTAGCATTCAACCTCAAGCTGCTGATGCCAAGAATCAGATCCATGCCTAATGTTTGTTACGTCTACCTATACACGAATTAAAGAGGAACATGAATGATTTCACATTGCAAAATATTTCTTGGCTACCACATGCAACTGTTGCAAATACTGCCTATTTCTAATTCAGGAGGGCCTCCTCAACCACAGGTTGCAAAAAAAGAAGTGGTTTCTCATTACTATTGGGAAGCAAGGGCTAATATGGTAAGAAAGTATGGCCTTTATGGAGAGAGGGAGGAATGAGAAAGTTCATTAATCTGTCTTTTTCTGTAGTCAGATCCAAGCTCCTACACCCCACACACAGTGAGGTCAAATGGAGACATCAGAGTCTGGAGCAGAGAAAGTTAATCGAGGAGGTGACAACACGGAAAATGGAGAGTTAGACTTGTCTCAAGTCCATCTGGTTAGCTGGCCGGGACACAAAGTTTTTAAAGGCAGGAAGGGTGAAAAGGAGAGAGTTGTAGGATGTGTGATCAGCTTGTGAATCTTCTTCTGATTGGTTGGTAGGGAGGTAACAGGGTTGTTCCAGAAATCTCCATCATCACCTTTCTGGTTCCAACTAGTCTGGGGTCTACGTGCTCGTGGTCTGGATGTAGTCCCCATTCTCCACCTGGGTACAGGTCTTAGTTTCTGCAAAACAACTCAAAGATAAACATCAAATTGTTATCTACATCCCTTCCAGAGGGACCAGGAGTCCTGTGTCCATGTTGTCCTAATCATTAACTGCTTGAGCCTGCTCTTTGGAACTCAGAGAAGGCCTAGGAGACATAAGTCTTCCTACCACACCCCCTTTTTTCTTTCAATCAACAAGAAATGGAGGGGTTTTCATTTTACCTGGGAGGGCCTTGCAGGGTCCTGCTAGGTTTCACTACCTCTAAGTCCACTCAGATCTTCCCTGGACTCTGAAGTGAATCTGAAGTGATGGAGGTATCAGCCTCCATCACTCTGACCCCATCACATGCTCCAGCCACACAGACCATCCTAATCCTACTGCTATCTCCTGTGTCAGCAGTAGCATCACCTTCAAAACCTCAGGATGTTTGGGAAGAGCACTTGGTGTTTCAAAGATAGAGTACAAGATGGGAAGACTTGTTCCCCTGGGGTCTGAACATGGTTGGATGTGACAAAAGGCATTTAGGGTTATGGGTCACTCTGCGCCAGTACCAGGCAGCAGATCCCAAGTGACAGAGATGCTTGTGTGTTGTTGCGTGAATGTGTGTGTGTCTATGTGTGTGTGATATGTGGGGACCTGGAAAAATCTGGGCTCCAGGTAAGAACCTCATTGGCCCAGGTCTAATGGTAGCAGTGTCCCTACACAGTGTTCAGCATGTCCTTACATAGTGTCTTGAAACTGCCCACTTCCATATCTCACACCTGGACCACTGCAACTGCCCAACCACCTTGCCAAGTTCATTCTTCTGTGCTTGTTCTCCCCATCCTCTGTTCTTCTCACTGCAGACAGTGGGCTCTCTCTAAAGGGCAAATCTTATATTATCCCTCCACACACACCTCACTTAAAATCTTTCCCTTTCTCCCCAGCACCCTCAGAAGACACTGCAAACTCCTTGGCCTGGTTTCCGTGCTCTGCAGCTCGGGTTCCCACCAAGAGCCGTACCCCCAGCATCAGCCTCCATCCCTCTCTCCTCATCACATGTTCCAGCCACACAGACCCTCCAGATCCTTCTTGTATCACCCTCTCCGTTACCTGCACTGTTCCCTCCTGAAGAGCTCCAATCATGTTTGCAAGACTCCAGTTAGAGCAATGCAAGTTCAAAACACTAACTGAAATGATAAAAAAGAAAAAGAAAGGAAATTCTAGTTCTGACAAGGACGTGGAGGGAGAGACTCATTTCTGCATTGCCATATCGGTACAGCATTAAAGGTTGTTAGTGCTTTTTGATTTGTCATGTTTTTGCTTTCTCTCTTTTGGGGGAGGAGTTTTTTTTTAAATCAACTTAACTGAGGTATACTAGGCATACAATAAGGGCTTCCCCAGTGGCTCAGTGGTAAAAGAAATCCCCTGCAATGCAGGAGTCACAGGAGACACGGGCTCAATCCCTGGGTGGGGAAGATCCCCTGGAGGAGGACATGGCAACCCACTCCAGCATTCTTGCCTGGAGAATCCCATAGACTAGAGGAGCCTGGTGGGCTATGTCCATGAGGTCGCAAAGAATTGAACACGACTGAGGTGACTTTGCATGCACAGCACACAATAAAATTCACATGTTTTCAGTTTCCAGCTCAAAGAGTTTCACAAATGTACATATAAATATGTGTGTAACCACCACCAGAATGAAGATATAGAACATAGTCATCTACTTCAAAAAGTTCTCTCAAGTCCCTGGGCAAATTGCCAAGGCAACCACTGATCTGATTTCTACCATTATAATTAGTTTTGACTGTTCTAGAACTTCATATAAGTGGAATCACACAGTCTATGTGCTGGTTTTTTTTTTTTTTTTTTAGTATTTATTTATTTATTTGACTGTACCGAGTGTTAACTGTGGCAGCTGGGATCTTAATTACAGCATGTGGGATTTTGTAAGGCATGTGAACTCTTAGTTGAGGCATGTAGGATCTTGTTCCCTGACCAGGGATGGAACCTGGGCCCCCTCATCAGGAGCATGGAGTCTCAGCAGCTGGACGACCAGGGAAGTCCAGTCCCTGAGCTGTTGAGTCTAGCTCCTTTCTTTTTTTTGGGGGGTGGGGGTGGGGTGGGCTGCACTGGGTCTTCGTTGCTATTCACGGGCTTCCTCTAGTTGCCGTGAGCAGGGGCTACTCTTCTCTGTGGTGCGTGGGCTTCTCCTTGCTGCAGAGCGCCAGCTCCAGAGCGTGAGCTCGGGCGTTGTGGACACGGGCTCGCTGGTCCCACTGCAAGTGGGATCTTCCTGCACCAGGGGTTGAACCTACGTTCCCTGCGTTGGCAGGTGGACTCCCACCCACTGGACCATCAGGGAAGCCTGAGTCTGGTTTCCTTCGTTCAGCATGTTTATGAAATACATTTACGTTGTTATGTGTATCCGTCGTTCATTCTTTTTTTGTTGCTAAGTATTATTCCATTGTATAAGAATACTACCGTTTGTTTTTCCATTCTCCTTTTGACAGATACCTGAATTGTTTGTAGCCTGGGGGCTATTTATTTTTATTTATTGGGGGGAGCTTTTAAATATCACTTATTTTTAAAGACATATGCTTTTCTTTCTCTTGAAAGAAATTTGGACGGTCTCTGACATATCTTCAGAGAAAAAATTACGATTTAAAATGCTATAGGCAACTGTATCTCAATAAAATTGGGGGAAAAAAACCAAAATAAAATTCCATAGATATAAAGAGAGGACATGTTTAGGGAAATTAGAATCCAGGAAGTGAATGAAAAGTTATTCATCCATTCAACTTACAGCTACTGACTACACTGACACAGGAAAAATTATTCAAATATAGGAAATGAATAAGAATGCAAAATTGTAAGCTTATCATAATAATATTTTTGGAATCTATTTATTTATACAAATAAAGATTTGACTCCATCATATAGAAATGCAAATAAGCAGTGGAATTATTTATTCTGTGGTTTATACCGAGTGTCTGCTCCTTGCTGGGCACTGTTCCAGGACTGGGAACATATGGGTGAAAAGAGAGGCAAGCTCCCTGCTCAACAAGCAGGGGGTGGAGAAAACAGAGATCATTTCCTGTTTTAGATGTTGAGAGGCGGTTTAAGTAGTATTGTATAGGCCAAAAAATTCATTCATCTCCTGTAACATCTTATGGAAAAACTCCAGCGAACTTTTTGGCCAATCCAATACATTTGCTTCCCTGGTGGCCAACCTAATAATACATTTACTTCCCTGGTGGCTCAGACAGTAAAGAATCTGCCTGCAGGGCGGGAGACCTGGGTTCGATCTGTGGGTTGGGAAGATCCGCTGGAGAAGGGAATGGCTACCAACTCCAGTATTCTGGCCTGGAGAATTCCACGGACTGTATAGTCCCTGAGGTCACAAAAAGCTGGATACAACTGAGCGACTTTCACTCACTCACTCAATACTGGAAATAGACATTCAACTTAGAGGTCCCTTTCTTTTGGAAATGTCCCTGCCTCCAGGATTGAGTTGGGGCCCCTCTGGATTTTTGTTGTTTCACAGTTGTCCCCACACTCATTTGGGATTGATCCCATGTTTGCCCATACCTCCTACCCCTAACCCCCTCCCCCACTCATTCCCGTATACACCACACTCGCCTGGGAACTCTCTAAGTTGCCTTCAGCACTTGATTCATGGCTGGGTCCTTTAAGAGAGTTGGACTATAAAGAAAGCTGAGCCCCAAAGAATTGATGCTTTTGAACTGTGGTGTTGGAGAAGAAGCTTGAGAGTCCTTTGGACTGCAAGGAGATCCAACCTGTCCATCCTAAAGGAGATCAGTCCTAAGTATTCATTGGAAGGACTGATGCTGAAACTGAAACTCCAATACTTTGGCCACCAGATGTGAAGAACTGACTCATTTGAAAAGACCTTGATACTGGGAAAGATTGAAGGCGGGAGGAAAAGGGGATGACAGAGGATGAGATGGCTGGATGGCAACATCGACTCAATGGGCATGAGTTTGAGTAAACTCCGGGAGTTGGTGATGGACAGGGAGGCCTGGCGTGCTGCAGTCCATGGGGTCGCAGAGTCAGACACGACTGAGTGACTGAACTGACTGACCTTTAAGTCTTGGCGCTTAATAGAACAGGAATTGAATGAAAACAGGAGACTTTGTTTACAGGCCTCTCAATCATTATCTAAACACATTAACTAGTACCACTCTGGTCCAAACCTTTGGACCCTGGTAACTCCTCCAGGTTAGGGACCCAAATTAGACCCAGGCTTGCAACCTTTACCTACAGCTGGCTTTGCAGGAAGGACGGAAGGATTTGTGCAAGACATTTCACAAGAGTTTGCCAGATTGTGTCACAGCTGGGTCCTAGGGACCCGCCCACAGCTCCTTTAAAAGTCACTGAAGTCTTCCAACCACCAGCTTGCTTGGCTGCAGGTATCTCCTGGTCTCAGCATGGCACTGCTTTGGGCCCTCACTGTCCTGAGCCTCCTTCCCTTGCTGGATGCCCAGAGCCCCGAGTGTGCCAATCTGATGACAGTGGCGCCCATTACCAATGCCACCTTGGACTCAGTAAGTGCCTGACTCCCTGAGCACCGTGGGCAGCTGCTTCCCTCCCTGGGCTTTCCTTTGCCTTCCTGATACCCTCCTTTTCTCTCCTGGAGCCTGGGCTGAAATTCTGACCAGCCTCCGGAGGCATTTCTCTGCCTCCAAACTCAGACGTCTCCTTGCAAGGTCCCTCAGCAGGGAACAATTCTGTACTAGCCAGGGAGGGGCTGCCCAGGGGTTGGGGGGCATTTGAGGAGATAACCTGATTCCCTGAGTAAGCTCTTGTATGATTGCTCCTCATCCGGGGCCCCAGTCTCCTTGTTTGCAAAAGCAGGGCAGAAATCTGCTAAGTCTTATCCCAGCTGACTGTCAAGGATTTGGCTCCATCATCAATTCCTGGCTTCTCCCCAGCTCTCTGGCAAGTGGTTTTATATCGGCTCCGCTTTCCGAAACCCCGAGTACAATGAGTCGGCTAGAGCAATCCAGGCGGCTTTCTTTTACTTTGAGCCCAGGCACGCGGAGGACAAGCTGATCCTCAGAGAGTACCAGACCATGTGAGAGCCACACCACCAGCCCCAGCTTCTGGCTTTCACTCCCAGCTGCAGAAAAACCTTGAGCGAGTCCAACTTTCCTGCTGGCCTCAGCCTCAGCCTTCCCATCGATGGAACTGCGAGGGGAGGGGAGGGGACACTGACTCTAATTGTCATCTGATGTGTAGACTGCGATGGGCAATTGTGCACTTCTCTTTGACCGTCTTCCTGTTTTTCTCCCCGCTTCTATCTGGCTGTAGTGCGGGCAAGTGCATCTACAACGACAGCTTCTTAAACGTCTATCGTCAGAATGGGACCCTGTCTAGAATTGGTGAGAGCCAGCCTTCAGGTGGAGGGCTGCTGTGTGGAGAGGGGAGATGGTGGGTTGTCCAGCCTCAAGGAATGGGCCCAGAGGACTTCTTATATCTCTGTGGTCCTAGCACCTGCACACAGCAAATAATCAGTAATAATTGCCAACATTTTCAAGTTCTTGCTGTGTGCCGGGCACTGTTTGAAGTGCTTTACATTTAATCCCCTTCATACTCACTAACAACCCTAGGAGGACGTCACAGTGATCAGATGGGGAAACAGAGAAACAGAGATGTCAAGGAGTTTCCCTGAGGTCACACAGCTTATAATTAGAACTAGGATCTAAACCCCAGGCTGGCTCCAGTCCTGTGTCTCAGTAAGTTACTCCACATCTTCTGCGAGCTAAAGGTGGAAGCCTGTATGGGGCAGGCAGTGACTTCACCCATGTCCCACTAACTGCAGAGAGGGGACCCAGTAGGAGCCAGTGGAATTGAACAGATGTCACTTTGCAGCCCCGAGGCTCCTGTCTGAGTCTGGTTTCCTCATCTGTAAAATGGGGAGATAAAGGGAGATAAAGGCCTTGACAACCACAGTCCACGTGTGGCTCCTAAGATTATACACATGGAGGGTACTCGGTGTGGGGCCTGGCACACGGCAGGAGCAAGGCACCAGAGGTCCCAGGGAACCCCTGGCCTTCCCACATTGGCTGCGTGGCCTTGGGCACATCCCTGTTCCTCGCCCATGAGATGGGAACTGTTGTGGTTTCCCGTGGTCTCACCAGAGGCTTTCTTTTTCAGAGTCGGGCAGAGAACACTTTGCTGACCTGCTGCTCAGCAAGCACCACAGGACCTTCATGTTTGCTGTCTCCTGGAATGGCACAAAGAACACGGGGGTGTCCTTCTATGGTAGATGTCCCAAACCCCCACTCCACCCAAGCCTCACCCCAGGACCACCACTCCCTGGGCTGGATCCCCAGAACCCCAGCCCTCCCACTTGGGCCTCCCAGCATCCCCACCCGGCCCCTTGTTCCCTCGTGTAGCTGACAAGCCGGAGGTGACCCAGGAGCAGAAGAAAGAGTTCTTAGATGTCATCAAGTGCATAGGCATCCAGGAATCAGAAATCACATACACCGACGAGAAGAAGGTGAGTGCAAGGAGGCTGGGGCAGTGCTCATCCTGAGGGTGGTCCCACCTTGGGCAGCCTCAGAGGCCTAGAGAGGGAAGCTGTCAGTCAAGGCCGCACAGCGAGACAGGACATCCTGTTCAAGCACCGGCTTTCCTGCAGGACCCCCGGGGGATGGATGAGTGTCCGGGAGGGAAAAGTCACTGGGAAATCAGGGAGGATGCCTGGAGCACATGGGGGGACTGGAAAACCTAACAGGAGGGGAAGAGCATAGCCAAGTTGCGGCAAATGGAAAAGAGACACGTACAGGGAATGATCATTTACAGCTGCTGCCTGCCGCACCCCAGGCCTCTAATGCCCGTGTGATGGGCAATAGGTCCTATGGTTTTAGAGTCACCCAAACTGCAAGTCTAGGACTGCTGCCCTGATTTTGCTATAACTGAGAATTTTCTGTATCCTCTTAATGCTTTCCTTTAAATCTGTGTTAAATGAAAGGCTTTACTTGGTCTTGTCCTGTGCAATATTTGAAGTCACAGAGCTGATGAGCTGGCTACCCTTTTTTGATATACGTGAAATACTTTCATGATTATTAAAATTAAAACATCTCCATCTGCCTGCCACTGAAGATCATTTCCCATGACCACCAGTGGCACAAATCACTGCCCCCCACTTTCGGGAACCTCGGAAAAGAGCTTATGAACACAGGCACCGGAGTTGGTTCCGCGGCAAGCAGCCTACCTCCCCCATCTGCTGGCTAGGGGACAGGCCCCAGGCCGCCCTGAACCTCACTCTCATCATCTTCAAAACAGTGCGAGGAATCCAGGAGATCAACAGAAGGGCAGACAGGGCATAAGTGCTCAGACGTGCCAGTTGTTGAGGATTTGAGCCTCTGTTTCAGTGGTGAATAAGCTGAGAGGCAGACAGAGAAAAGAACCTGCCCAAGGTCACCCAGCTGGAGCCCCGCTTCGGCTGGTGCCACAGTCCAGAGCCCATCTCTTCCGAAGACCCAGAGTCTCTTTCTAGCCGACCGCTCCCCTCACCCCTGCTCCGCGCCCACTGACAGGCCTGGCCCATCGGTTTCCTGAGCTCAGTTGGCCCTGCCTTCTGCCCAGCCCTCCCCACCCTTCTCTGACCACGCAGTCCTCTCCCACTAGGATGCGTGTGGGCCGCTGGAGAAGCAGCACAAGGAGGAAAGGAAGAAGGAGACGGAAGCGTCCTAGTATTGGGTCAAGATCTTGGGGGCTGCGAGGGCCCTCCCTCAGCCCCCTGCTCACCCTTTGTAACTCAGCTCCCTCAGCTGCATCAATAAAGTTTGTTTTGGTGCAGTCAGGTTGTCCTTTACATGTTCATTCATTCATTCATGTGCCCGCCGAAGTCAACTGAGGTCAGCGCTGGCTGATCAACTGCCCTGAGTTGATCCCTGGTTGGAAGAGCCCTTGCTATAATCCCCAGCACATGTGCCAGAATGGACAGCTATATGCACTGAGTGCCATGGGAGCCCAGCATGGCGAAGGTTCCTTCTAGTAGGAAAGTCTGGGAAGGCTTCCTGGAAGGGGCACCTGAACCACTCTAGAAAGATTAGAGCTTGATAGCACCTGCTGTTCCCACTGAAGCGAAAGATCTGTTTAAGGAATATCGAGGCAGAGGACCGTGAGCAGGAGGTCAGGGAGATAGAGGGTGGTGAGGACTCAGGAGGGTGGTGCCAAGTACCAGGGTCCTTACTTTATTAATAGATGTCACCCTGGCCATCTGGGGAGGTGAGTTGGAAGGGGCAAGGCAGGAGGCAGGAAGACCAGCTCGGAGTCTTCCATGAGCATCCTGGAAGAGGCAGGTGCCTGGGCCAGGGCAGGGGCCGGATGCAGGAGGCTCAGAGGACTTGGGGGCAGGCCAGGGGGGCTCTGTGACTCCATGAGGTGTCCCCAGAGTGCCCGCCTGTCACCCAGGATGAAGAAAGGATGCCCAGGGGTAAGGAGGGTCTCTCAAATCCAGACAACTTACATATGTGATTGGAGCTCTCGCCATGGAGCCGTGTCCAAGGCAGAGCCCCTTAGAGGTGTAAAGAGGACTGAGTCTGAAGCCAGGAGCTCAGCAAGGAAGGCTGGCGTCTGGGGCTTCCCTGGTGGTCCAGCGGCTAAGGCTCCATGCTCCCCATGCAGGGGGCCTGGGCTCAGTCCCTGGTCAGGGAACTGATTCCACATGCAGCAACAAAGATCCCACGTGTAGCAACTAAGGCCCGGTGAGGCCAAATAAATAAATAGATAAACATTAAAAACATAAAAAAGAAGGCTGTTCTCCTTCTAGACCCAAGGGTTCTGTGATATATGGTCATGTGAAAGCAGCAGCATGATGCAGGTGGCAGAGAAGTTGGACTGCATAATTCAAGTATTCTATATGCACGGGTCCTAAGCCATCTGAAACCCAGCCCTGTGGCTCACACACCTGCATCCTCCAAACAGCCACACCCCCAAGACTCCAGCATCCTTTGTCCAAGCTGCAGCCATGCTGTGCCCAGGGCACTGAGGCTGGAGACACTGCCCTGGATCCCTACCTTGGGCTCCCCCTTCCCATCCACTTCCCATGAGGTGTGGGCCTGGAGGCTCAGAACCTACAAGAAATCCTTCATCTCAGTAAGATGCCATTGTCAACTCTCCTGAGAAGGACCAGCTGAAAAATGAAATAGAAATGGGTTCTGGAGAAGCAAGTGAGATGAGAGATGGGGAAGACTCAAGAAAAGACCAAGAGAAGAGGAAGCAGGAGTCGGGGAGAAAATGTCATGGAGGTTTAGGGAGAATAAAACAGTAACAAAGAACATGGACTTTGGAGTCAGACCATCACAAGTTCCGGTAGACGGAACCTGTCTCCTCATCAATAAAATGGGGGCACACTTAGCTCAAGGATTGGCATCTAGGAGATGCTCAGTAAATAGCAGCTGTTGTTTGGTGTCAAAAGGAGCACTGGAAAGAGAGTCCAGGCTCGTGCTCATCCAGACACCAATTTGCTCACAGTGTTTCACGAAAGAGGCTTGGCCAGATGGCCTCTCTTTGCAGACCCCATCCAGCAGAAAGCTTCATGGTTCTGAGTGGGTAAAGTTGGAGAAACAGATGGCACCCAACCTGCCCTCCGGGGGAGGGCTCCGCTCAGCACCAAATCTTTTGCCCCCTAACGTGGCCTTGGAAACTACAACTGGATGACACACACCACAGACGGGCATGTTCTGGGTGCGCTCTGACCTCCATTTCTCCAGATTACTATTTAGGGACTTCCGCAGCGGGCCAGTGTTAGGACTCCACGCTGCCACCACAGGGGGTGCGGGTTCAGTCCCTGGTCAGGGAACTAAGATCCCCTGTGCCACGCGGCATGGCCAAAAAATAAAAATAAAACAATTTTAAAGATCAATATTTACTCTTCTTTATTTGCTCTCATAACGAAAATAGATTTTTTTTAAATGCCCCAAATATACAAATATCAGTGATGCACACACATTCCAGAAAAGCTGAGGTCTGAGCTGCTACAGGGTCGGGGAGCA
Organism: Giraffa tippelskirchi; assembly: GCF_054371585.1. Lineage (NCBI taxonomy): Eukaryota > Metazoa > Chordata > Mammalia > Artiodactyla > Giraffidae > Giraffa > Giraffa tippelskirchi. Next base: position 217,854,974 of record NC_137275.1, read on the forward strand.
GACGGCCTGGCCTCAAGGCCACACAGCAAGAGCTGGCGGGAAGCTGGCCGCAGGCCCAATTCCACAGGGGCCCGAGGGGAGAGCCGGGGGTCTTGGCATGAGGTACTGAGGGGGGACGGTGGTGGACGGCTTTCTGGGGCCCCCTGTGGGGTGTCTCCATCGCAGCAAGCCCATGGGAAGGGCCTCCTGACCATGGGGAAGCTGGGTGTTTCTAAGATGTTCCAATGGTCTCAAAGGGCCCCCCGGACCGACCCCCAGTCACCAGGAGGAAGGTCCCCCGGCCACGTCCTTCCCAGAGACGACTCCTCTGGAGTGGCGATCACAGGTGGGGGACAAAGTTTCACCAGAGACCCTGAGCCCGTCCCCTCTTATCTGGCTTGCTAAGAAGGATTCAAGGCCAGAAAAATGCCTCAGTTAAAAAAACAAAAAACAAAACCTGTCCATCATATATAAAATACATATTATTAGCTGGAGATGGACCCTCTGCAGGCCAGGGGCCTCCCAGAGATGGCGTCTGGGCAGAGGGTGGCCTCAGTCCCAGCCTCCACCTCCTTCAGGGCTAGGAAGTGATTTCTCTGAGTCACCCGCTGACACTCCTTCCGTTTTGGAAACACAGAGGCTGAGAAGGCAGGGCCCGGTGCGGAGGGAGCCTTCCCCGCGAGGGTCTGCGGGGCCTCTGGGAGTGGCTCAGCGCCCTCTGGCCTGGGCCGGGGTGGCTATAGGGGACCGCCAGCCCCCTGCCCGCCGCGTGTCCCTGAGCCTCGAGCGCAGTCAGAAGAGGCAGGAGCCCCGCAGGCCGCGGGCCTGGCGCAGCTCGGCCGACAGCGAGCGGCTCATGTGCTGGGTGGTGGAGCGCACGCTCTCGGCAGCCTCGACCGCCCGACTCAGGGCCTTGTTGAGCTCCTCCAGGTCCTTCAGGTCCAGCTGGACGGAGTGCCGGGGTCCCCGGGCTGGCCGGGAGGAGGCTGCGGGGGGCCACTCGGCGGCTGTTCGGACTGAAGGGGCTGAGGTAGGTGCTGGCGCCGCGTAGTACCTGCGGAGAGAGATGGCTGAGTTCCCTGACCACGGAGACGCCTTGGGGCGTCTCAGGCCCGGCTCGGTCCTTGGCGTCTACATTCTGAGTCTCAGTTTCTTCACCTCTAAAATGGGAAAAATATCCCCCGCCAAGGGTTGTGTTGGAGGGATGAAGCCAGAACAGTGCTCAAAAGCGGTCAGTGCCATCTATCCATTCATCGAACAAATACGCATTGACCTTATACTGTGTCCCGACTGGTGTGCTGGGGCCTGGGGTTACCATGGGAATGAACAACACTGCCTGCTGCCTTCCTGGAGCTTCTAGTCTGGACGCCTGGTCTCAGGGAGACCAGGACCACCCCAGGTTCTGGAGCAAGCCTCCTTCGCCAGAGAGGTAAGGTGTGGAGTCCTATTTGTCAGGTGTGGAGTGATGGAGAAGCATGACGATGATATTTCGGATTCTGCAGGAGCACGATGGTCTGGCTCCTCTCACCCAGAGCAGGGGGTTGAAGTGCGTCCTTCCCAGCCTGTCCTCCAGGAATGTAGGGTGGTGTTTAAAACTCCTGGGGAAAATGGGCAGAGGAGCCACGAGATGAAGCACAGATTTCTCCAAGAAGTGACTCCTGCATTCATCCAAAGATGGCCAAGTTTAGGGTTCCAGGAAACTAGTGCTGGGCAAGAAGGGGTGGCACCTGTGACGTGGAATACAGTGTGTAGAGGGGGACAAAGTGAAAGACGGGGACAAAGGAGTGTTTTGCATAAATGGAGCACGAATGGGTTTAGGAAGACTTGGCTGGAGACATTCGCTGGTGTTTTGCTTGGCATGCGGTAAACTCCGGTCTTACTCCTGATCCTTCACTTTCTAATTTGCATTACTGCACAGTGTGACAAAAGGGCTACGCTAGGATCTGAACAGATGTCTCTCCAAACAAGATAAACAGATGGCCAACAAGCACATGAAAAGATGCTCAATATCATTAGCCATCAGGGAAATGCAAATCAAAACTACATGAGATGCCACTTCACACACTCCCCACCCACTGGGCTGGCTAAAAACAGACAGACAGCAGTGAGTTTTGTGAGAGGACGTGAGAGACTGGAACCCTCATGCACTGATGGTGGGAATGTGAAATGGTGCCAGCTAGTTTGGAAGGCAGTTTGACTATTGCTCAAACAGTTAAACACAGTGGCTAACCCAGGGCTGGAATCTTCATCCTTGGTACTCACAGGCCAGGCGCTGAGATAAACGCTTTACTAGCACTATCTAGTTTATTTAGTACGTACTTTTATGCTTATTTTACAGATGAGTGAAGTGAAGCTCAGAGAAGCTAAGGGATGCAGAAGGCTGCCCCAAATCCCGGTCATTCTTCTTGGCCACCTGCATGACCATGAACAAGCTACTTCACTTTCAAGGGCTCCATTTCCCCCAGAAAACAGCCACACTTAGCTACCTCCCAGGGTAGATCCAATAGGAAAACTCAGGTAAAAAGCTCTGTATGTCCGGCGCTCTATAAATAACAGCTACTGAGGATTCTCCCAGAATCAGGGGGCTGGGGCAGTACTCGATTTAAACCCACAGCTAATTAGCTCCCAGTAGATCCTGACACATGTCATCTGAAGCGAATGAATGAAGGAACTTCTTGACCCCCATTTCCTCCTTCAGGGACAGATGAGCTGGTGTAACTACTGCATTCCCACACACCCCTGCCTTCTGATAATCTGATGACCGGATTGACTGGAAAGTTACCCCGAGCTCTCCCTAGGGCAGATGCTACAAAACAGAACTAACAACAACCAGAAAACCCCACTAAACCGAAAAATTCGCTACAAACTAGAAAGCCGGACTGCTGCTGCTGCTGCTGCTAAGTCGCTTCAGTCGTGTCCGACTCTGTGCGACCCCAGAGACGGCCGCCCACCAGGCTCCCCCGTCCCTGGGATTCTCCAGCAAGAGTACTGGAGTGGGTTGCCATTTCCTTCTCCAAGGCATGAAAGTGAAAAGTGAAAGTGAAGTCGCTCAGTCGTGTCCGACTCCTAGCGACCCCATGGACTGCAGCCCACCAGGCTCCTCCGTCCATGGGATTTTCCAGGCATGAGGACTGGAGTGGGTTGCCATTGCCTTGGCGGCTAGAAAGCCGGACTAGAAAGCCTCTAGTTCAGCGGTTATAAGGCGGCTAGCCAGCAGGTGGCAGCACAGGCCCACTCAGCCTTCTAAGGCTTTCCCGGCTGCGACCACTGAGCATATTGAGTCTTGCTTGGCTGGCCGGGGGGAGAAACGTAGTGTCATCAGTCCCAATTTCAGTTGTGTTAGAAGCACTACGGCTACTGGCCACGCTGACCCACTTATTTTACAGTGAAGGAAACTGGCATAGAACTAGCTGACAACAGTCTGGAGAAGAAGACAAACCTCCTAATTCCAGGGTCTGGGCTTCTCTTCCCTGCACAATCCTGTCTTGTTGAAGGCACCTTCCCTCATTTTCCCTCTTACTGACAACAATATTGAACGGTAGCAGCATCCACGGTGATGACACAGCTGCCGTTTATTCAGCAGAGAGCATGTGCCAGCATGCACTACAAACCCCACAAACGTCTGTCTCATGGGGTTCTTGCCACCTGCCTCATCTAATCCTCATACAAACTGTATGTGACCGACACTCTGACCCCATTTAACAGAGAGGGAAACTGAGGCTCAGAGAGGAAGTAGCTTTACCAAGGCCACAGCAATAATAAACAGCAGACAGGATTCCAGTGCAGCTCTGATTCTAAAACCTAAGCCTTTTTCACCTCGACTCCTGTGTCTTTTGTCTTAACTGATGTTACATCCAAATGTAACATGCAAACAGTGATTGCTCATCCTACCATGGACCGGACTGGTATGCCTCTGAACTGTCAAGACCATTGAGAACAAGAAAGTCTGAGAAACTGTCTCAGCCAGGAGGAGCCTGGGAGATGTGACAACTAAATGTATGTGGTGCCTTGGAATAGGGGGTCCTGGAACAGAAACAGGACTTCAGGAAAAAACTAAAGAAGCCTAAATAAACTGTGGACTGTATTTAATAACCATGTATTAATAATGGTTCACTAACTGCACGTGGACCATATCAAGCTGTGTGTGTGTGTGTTAGACACCCAGCTGTATCTGACTCTTTGCGACCCCATGGACTGTAGCCCACCAGGCTCCTCTGTCCATGGAATTTTCCAGGCAAAAACACTGGAGTGGGTTGCCATTTTCTTCTCCAGGGGATCTTCCTGACCCAGGGATTGATCCAAGTCTCTTGCATCGCCTGCAATGGCAGGCAGGTTCTTTACCATTGTGCTACCTGGGAAGGTTACCATATCAAGGTGAGATGTTAGTATTAGAGGAAGCTCTGTTTGGGGTGTATATGAGAACTCTCTGTCTTATCTGTTCCTTTTCTTTATAAATCTAAAGCTTTTCTAAAACTAAAGTCTATTTTTTTTTTTAAGTGAGGGCATTAGTTGCTTGCTGAGAAGACCCACAAGGAAATGGGAGATGATTAGGGTTCTAAGTCCCCATGAGGGCAAGGCCCTCTGCCAGGCTCTTTCACTGTTGGGTCCCCAGGATCAAGCAGTCTCCCTGGTACCCAGGGAGCATTCAAGGTTTGTTGAGTGACTACATGAGTGTTGGGGGAGAAACACAGGAATACTCAGTGCTGAGTTCTCAGCTACCCAGCTCAGGGCTGAATACTATTAAGCGATTCAGACAGGCAAGAGGGGCTGGAAGGGAAGGTTCTTACACAGTGGCTGATGGATAAGGCAGGACGGGAACCGAGGAGATGTAGGCAAAGGCAGGAGGGGCTGGCGCTGAGGGCGCAGCAGCCAGATACCACAGTCCAGGAGGCGGCCGGGACGGCGACCCTGCCCGCTTGCTCCTCTGCTTGGGGCTGGACATTGAAGGTGCGTTTCTCCTGGTGGCTGCCTTTTCTGGCGCTGTCAGGGAGGGACCGCAGAGACACAGTCTCACAACCTGGGAAGATCTGGCAGAGAACAGAGGGCCCCCCAGCCCCGCCAACCCCGCTGGAGCTAGACAGGGGGCCGGCCATGCAGGGAGTGCCTCGCTTTGGGAAGCCAGGTCTCATCCAGCTTGCTCCACCCCAGACTGGGCGAGCTGCCACCCCGGGTAAACCCCCTCCCAGGGCCCCAAACCCAAATCTAGGGGAGCAGGGGGAAGAGATGGAGCATCGGTCCTACCAGGGGTGGCTGAGTCTGGGCCATCCCCCTCAGAGGGGGACCCAACTTGACTACATAGGGGACATCTCAAAGTCTCACTGCAAGATGGTCCCAGGGGGTCCCTGGTGACAGCATCACCTGGAAGAGGAGGCAGGGAGGTCAGGAGAGGATTATGTCTAAGTCATCAGGCCCCCCCACAGGCCTCCCGCAGCACTGAGCTCCCCTCAGGGACCACTGCAGAGGAGACAAGCCGCCTCCACTGGGTGACAACAATACTGATGGTAACCATGGCAGTGAGAGACATCTCATGAGCCAGGCCCTCTGCTCAGGGTCTTCATGCATTAATTGATCGAATCCAACAAGCCACTGGACTAGCTATTATTATCACTTCCCCATTTTACAGATGGAGAAACTGAGGCTCCAATAGGTTGAATAATTTGCTGTCTCGGAGCTAGGAAGCAGCGATCCTCTGTCTGATCCCAAGGCTGGCTCTCCTGTCTGCAGCCCCTGTATCTATGGCCATTGTCCACAGTGACGCAGGCCCATTCTCCAGGAGATACTGGTCTACAAAGGCCCCCGGGCACCAGGCGGGTCATGGAAGCCTAAGTGAGCAGGAGTGTGGGCACCCTGGTTCTCTTTCCGTGCGAATCCTCAACACTGCATTGGGAGAATTCCAGGGTCCACCTGCCTCTCCTTCAGGCCTCAGCTCAGCATCACTCCCTCTGGGAAGCCCTCCCACACCCTGGGCTGAGTTATGGGCTCTCCAGCCCCACTCTGTGCTCTCCCATCCCCGTTCTGACCCTTCAGTTTTGTCTGCTGAGCTGAATTTGTCAGGGACAAGGGCCAGAGCCCAGTATAAGAAGATGCTGAATAATGAATGAGTGAGTAGGCCTGCTGGGACTCTAGCAAAGGCACAGAAATACAGTGGTGAAGAGCCACGGCTTTAGAGTCACAAAGACCTGGGTTCAAACAACAATGTTGTTGGTAACCACGACAGTGAGAGGCATCTCATGAACCAGGCCCTTTGCTCAGAGTTTTCATTTATTAATTGATTGAATCCAACAAGCCACTGAACTAGCTGGCTCTACCACTTGTGAGCTGTGGGTGCTTCGGTAAGTCACTTGACCTCTCTGAGCCTCAGTTTCTTCACTCATGGGTATGGTAATAAAATGGACAAAACCTACTTCATAGGGTTGTGAGGATAATGCATGTAAAACCCTTAGCATGTTGCTAAATAAGGGCTTAATAAATGACAGCCCTATCATCATCACCGTCATTGCTTGAAAGGGCCTCAGAGACTATCTCCAAACCTTTCATTATAGATGTGGAGCCCAAGGCTCAGAGAAGTTAAGGAACTTGTCTAATGTCACACAGCATGCTAGTGGCAGAACCGGGACTAGAACTTGGTGTCCATATTCTCAGGCCACTGCTCTCCCCACTACTCTTCCCCTAAACCCTTGGGTTTTGGGGAGAGGGTGTGGGGGCGGAAGGTAGACAAGGGGAGATGAGATAATCATCACTGCCAGCCTGCCTACTGCTCACACCCCTCCTCCCATCAGGAACTTCTGAAATCATGTTCATGGTTTCTCCACGTCAAGGTGAAGGACAGTGGCTTCAGGCAAAGCACCTGGAGGAATAGATGTGAGGGCAGGACACTCTGGGAAAGCTGAGAAGTCCAGAAAAATCCTGCTCTCTTGTCTGTATCCTGACCCACCACTGAGCTCAGGGCAGTCTATGTCCAGCCCAACTGTACCCCTGCCCCCCAACCAAGGGCAAGAAGCTGCAGCCTTGTAGCCCTGGCTGCTTCTCCAGGTACCACCCCCTACCTGGATCCTCTGTCCTAGGGGGTCGGCAGTGGGGACAGGAGATCGGGACACTGCTTCTTGGGACAGTCTTGGGGGTCAGAACATAGTACTCCTGGCCTGGGGAAGAAACCAGAACAGTATTAGCTGTGCATGGATGTAGAACTGGAGATGATTTAGAATACAAATCTCTCTCTTCTTCCTCCAGGTGGTTTAACAATCTCCCTCTCAATCTTTTTCTCATGCACACACAACATGTGCATAAATATGTATATACATAAGTGTGCATGTACATATACACATATAGATAAAACACATTTATCTGTCCATTTATTGTAAGCTCTTTCCAGACTCCTGTTTTATTTCAGATCCTATTGGAACCAACTGCCTAGTTCTTGACATTCGGAAAAAAAAAAAATCAACAAACCCAAGTTCGTTCAGGACTGGAAAGCAGGCAGAAAGGCAGGATAAGCGATGACAAAGCCTGATGGTACTCCCCAGACCCCAACTCGCTGGTTAGGATTAGAATGGCTTGGGCATGGAGTCAGTGGTGTTTTCTCTGTGCTTCAAGTGGCTGGGAAATGGGGATAGTCATACTGTGGGTTTCATAGGCTTCTTGGGAGGACTGAGTAGGGCTGTATGCATGTATTCAACCCTGCACTCAGCAGATGTCAGGTGCTCAAGGCTATCAAAACATTGGACAGACTCTTGGGTCTGCACTCAGCTCCACTATTCCCTGCCTTATCCATCCCTGAGTCTCACATAAGACCTTTGGAATGATACTTGATTATTTTTTTCTCTGTCTTCTGCTATGCAGGGTCTCCACTTTATACTCCATGTGCGTTGCACTGGGGCCCCTGGACACGCTGTTGTTTTCACTTCTAAGCCTCAGTGTCTATTTGCTCTGTTGGGAGATGTGTATCTCATTTCCTGCTTTGTCTGCATTGCTCAGCCTTCTGGATCTGAGGTTAACCGCCCTCCTTCCCAGCGATGTATGGGTGAGAGCCAAGTCCATAATTTACTTACTATAATTTATATGCTTACTATAATTGCTTATTTGTTACTGTCTTCTCTGCTGTGCAGTCAGATTCATGAGAGTAGGAACCATATCCATATTTAATACTTGACCTATAGGCGTGCTCTGTCATGTCCGACTCTTTGTGACCCTAGGGACTGTAGCCCCTCAGGCTCCTCTGTCCATGGGATTTTTCAGGTAAGAACACTGAAATGGATTGCCATTTCCTACTCCAGGGGAATGGGTCCCATCACTTCATGGCAATAGATGGGGAAACAGTGGAAACAGTGACAAACTTTATTTTGGGGGGCTCCAAAATCACTGCAGATGAGGACTGCAGCCATGAAATTAAAAGACGCTTGCTCCTTGGAAGGAAAGTTATGACCAACATAGATAGCATATTAAAAAGAAAAGACATTACTTTGCCAACAAAGGTCCATCTAGTCAAAGCTGTGTTTTTTCCAGTGGTCATGTATGGATGTGAGAGTTGGACTATAAAGAAAGCTGAGCACCGAAGAATTGATGCTTTTGAACTGTGGTGTTGGAGAAGACTCTTGAGAGTCCCTTGGACTGCAAGGAGATCCAACCAGTCCATCCTAAAGGAAATCAGTCCTGGGTGTTCATTGGAAGGACTGATGCTGAAACTGAAACTCCAATACTTTGGCCACCTGATGCAAATAACTGACTCATTTGAAAAGATCCTGATGCTGGGAAAGATTGAAGGCGGAAGGAGAAAGGGACAACAGAGGATGAGATGGTTGGATGACATCACCGACTCCATGGACATGAGTTGGTGATGGACAGGGAGGCCTGGCGTGCTGCAGTCCATGGGGTTGCAAAGAGTCGAACACGACTGAGTGACTGAAGTAAGTGAACTGAACTCCAGGGGATCTTCCCAACCAGGGATCAAACCCACATCTCCCACATCTCCTGAATTGGCAGGCAGATTCTTGACCACTGAGCCGCCTGGGAAGCTAGGTTATCTTTAACGTCATGCACTTCGAAACCCTAGTATGTGTCACCACAAGCTATGTGCTGGGTGCCTCCTGGGGAATCGCAACCTTAATGGAAGGCCAGGAAGAAGTGATTCTGTGTTCATCCTGTTACCCACGTCCTGCAAGCATCAAGCTCTTCCTAAGCCGCTTCATGATTGACCAGCTGAGTGGACTTTCTCTGAACCCAGCATAGGCCCCGACAAAGTGGAGGTTTCAGAAACTGTTTGCTGAGTGAATCAATGGACAAACACACCCAGATTCACAGAGACAATGCTCTCTGATGTTTTTGTATCACAGAACTCATAGAAAATGACCATATTTCCATGGCCCACCGGCTAAATGGAAGCGACCGCCTGGGGACCGTGCACCTCCAGCGCCCCCTCCCGGCTCACCTGTGTATTGGCCTCGGAAGGTGACCCTGTCGGGCCGTCTGGTTCTACTCACTCCTTTCGTTCCATCCCGAGCGGCCTGCGGACTGTTCTCGGTGGTCCCGCCCCTCTCAGAGAACAGCCTTGGGGAGGCTGGCTCAGATTCGGAACCTGGGGTGGAAAGAGGGGCATCAGAGGGGGAGGGGATGGGGGACATGTAGCTAAGGGATTGGGGAGCTCACGAGTACAGGCTCTGGGATTGTAAGCCTACAGCCCCCCCTCCCCCTGGCCCCTTAGTAATCACAGCTGACACACCTGGACCCCTGACCCTGTGCTAAGCGCTCTGCGTGCTCCCTGTCACGTACCCTCACAGCAGTCCCAGGAGTGGACACTGTGATCACTGCAATGTTAGCAGGCCCCTCAACTGCACAGGGCAGGTAAACAACCTGATCAAGGCCATAGAGCTGGGAAGACGTGAGCTGGGGCCACAGACTTCAGAGCCATGTTCCTCCAGGCAAGTTCCCTGTGCTTTTGGGCTTTGGCGTCCTGATCTGCAGAAGGTGGATGATTCAACCCACCTTGCACTGAAGATGAAGCAAGATGACACATATGCTCAAAGCCCTTAAAGAAACTGCAGCACAGAGGTGCACAGCACGCTGTGGCTGCCACTGGAAGCACGTGGTATTTCAGAGCACAGAGACTGCCTAACAAAGACACCCAAAAACCTTCTCTGAGTTTCCTCGGAGGCTGCTGCTGTGGTCCCTGACTCCTGAGCCAACATGCCCAGACTGTGGCCTCCAAAAATCAGTCCTGACAGGTGGTCACTTACTCAGGGACAATCGAGGCTCCTCCCGAGGCACCGAGGAGGACCTGGCTCGCCGCCTTTCTGCGGAGACAGCCTGCTCTGCACCCCCAGGCTCACCAGACAACCTCTCCGTGGATTTGCTAGCAAAAGAGAGAGAGCGATGATGTCACTGGATGCAGTTTTATGCAGCCTTTAAAGATGATCAGTGGGAAGGCCAACCCAGAGAAATGCTTATAACATAAGGAAAGAGGAGAACATGAAAGTCAAAACCAGACTCTGGAGTCAGACCCACAGAAGATGGCTCTGAACCTCTCTGACCCTCAGTTTCTTCATGTCAAATGGGGATATAGGCATGACTACTTCAAAGTGTTGTTGGAAGAAGTGATGAGACAGTGTCCTTTGAAAACCTTAACCCAGTGCCCTCCGATAGGAACACTCAGAAGTTAGAAGTTAAAGATGATTTTATAAGTCATCATAGGTGAACAGCTCCGGAGCGAATGGGTGAGAGGGTGAGTGTCCTGAAAATGTTCTAGCTCTTCACTTGGGTGATGAGTTCGGGGATATTCACTGTATCATGCTTCATTAGTAACACATGTGTTTAATCTGCTCTTTTATGCATCAAATATGACATGGTAAAAAAAATCTAAGAGTGAATGAATGAGTAAGTGAGAGAGAGGTATGACTGTGCCCAAGTCCACATGTCAGGGGGCAGCCAGAGACCAGCTAACTCTACCTTCTGCAGCTCCCACCAAGGCACAGGGGCAGGAATGTGGGGGTCACCTACCTGCCATAATGGGAGCTCCAAGTGGCTGAGGAATCCCCTGACCAGTCCCGGGCCCGGGTGGGGCGGTCGCAGTTGGACACTGAGGGTGTGGGGCGGCCCTGGGGTTGCTGGTGAAGGCTGTCCTCCAGCCTCAGACGGAGCCGGGAGACCTCATCCTGCAGCTCCCGGATGGCCTGGCTGGGGTGGGGGGTGGAGACGGGAACGAAGAACAGGCGCGCAATGAACAGAGCTGCACCCGCTCCCTGGGTGCTGGGGCTCTGTCCCTTTCCAGCAGACACGGTCTAACTCTGCTTTCAATGCGTCTGGGACTCCCTTGTGTGTCCGCTTTGCTCGCTGCATATCTTAGCACCTCTCTGAGTGCACGTCCCTGCACATTTAGTGAGCAAAGCAGAACTTTCTTTGAGGTTTACCCAACCTAGCGTGCAGGGCCTCTGAGTAGCCATTCTGAAATGCCAGTGACAAATTTTCAAGATTGAGATGAGGATGCAGAGTAGAGAGAGTCACTCAGTTGTGTCTGGCTCTTTGTGACCCCATGGACTGCCGCACGCCAGGCTTCCCTGTCCTTCACCATCTTGGAGCTTGCTCAAACTCCTGTCCATTGAGTCAGTGATTCCATCCAACCATCTCATCTTCTGATGAGTAGAGAGGGCATTGGCTAAAGCTGCACTTTAAAATTTCAATTCTGGGACTTTCCTGGCAGGCCAGTGGTTAAGATTCCACACTCGCAATGCAGCGGGCACAGGTTCAGTCCCTGGGCAGGGAACTAAGATCCCAAAGGCCACATAGTGCAGCCTAAGCAAAACAAAAACTTTCAATTCGGATCTGCCTCAGCCCCTGGACTGCCCTCCCGTTCCTCTACATCTGTCTCTAGAAACGCTGACTATCTGTCCAGGCCTGCTTCCTTCCCGCCCTTGCTTAGAGCTTCCCCTACAGGGTTCCCCTAAACCTTTCCTAAATTGCTCAAGCCCATCACTCCGCTCCAGGCAGGAAATGCTTATCTGTCTGTCTCCCGACCCAGATGGCGAGCATCTGGCAGCCAAGGAGCAGACCTCCCCGTCTCACAACGCCTGAGAGCCTCACACCTCATAGATGCTCAGGGAATGTCATTGATCTGGCCTACAGACTCCAAGAGGGAGCAGAGTAAACATGTGTGTGTGGAGAGGGGACAAGGGGACACACGGAGCTACCCGTCACCAACTGGATGAGCAGACTGTCATCTCAGGGAAGCCCCCAAACACAGCCCACCCTGTGACTGGTAAGGAACCTCATCAGCCCCTAGCATCTCAAGAGTAAATCTTATTTGTATTTCTCCTTGATCGGTCCCTGAATCTCTAGGGTCTTGTTTTGAGGGCATCACTGGTATTGAGGCAGCCAATCCCACCCAGACACTCCTGCGCACAAACCCCCTATCCCCGGGGCTTTAGAGTCCAGGTTGGGTGCGGCGTTCCTCCAGGCTGATACAGGTTCTATGTCTACTGTTTGGACCAGCTTCCGGGGTGAGGGCTCCCCTCAGGGTTAGTTCTTGCCTGGTGGTCCCTGGACTCGTGGGGGAGTGTCTCCTGGCGCCACCTGCAGCAGACATCGGCTCTCAGATGGGTGTGCCCAGAGGGAGCGGAGACCTCTCTCTGCCTATGCCTGGGTGCTCTGGGCGTCCAAGGGCAGTTGGTTCCCTTGGCAATTCCCAGGGAAACGCTTGTTGGGGTTTCCAAGGCAAACTGTGAGGGTGGCTGCTGCAGGAGAGTGAGAACTCTGGCCACCCATTAACCCCTGAAAGGCAGGACCGAGGCCCTGCAATGGGTGGAAGACCAGGGTGGCTCTGGCCCCCTGTCCAGGTCAGAGGCCGCTGAACGAGGGCCTGGAATTTGGAACGCCCCCTTGGGTGTCACTTGTCCTCTCCGGCTTTTTACCATCACGATCTCGGCCTTCCTGACCTAATCTTTCAGTGACTGAGTGCCAGCTGGCACCTAAGTTATCTTCCCCTGCGATTTTGCTCCCCCTCCCAGGTCCCCATCCCCACATCGGTATCCAGCTGGTTGACAAGCCAGAAATCTGAGTCTTTGTAAACCTTTCTTTCCCCAGAGCACCCTGAAAGTTAACCAACTCCCAAATCCTGTTGGCCCAATGCCTAATTACCCCTTTTCAAATACACTTCCTGCCTTCGCTGACGGCCCCAACACCTCTCTCTGGGGTGTGGTAGCCTTCTCAGCAGCCCCTGGCCTCCACACCCACCATCACGGTGGCCAGAGCTTTCTTTCTACAGTGTAAATACAATCCTGCAGCTTCCTTACTTAAAGCCTCCCTCATTATCCTTAGATGAGACTTTCCACATTTATAAATATTCAGTGAGCACCTTCTCTGAGCAAAGCCATCATCCAAACTTCTCACCAGCTGTGTCGGAGGTTCTCTAAGCTCTCCCCCAGGTCTCCCCATCTTCCTCTCTGCTTTTATTGTTTAACAGCCCACCTTATACTTGAGGATCTGGCTAAAATAAACATTAGGTGCCTCTAGGCCTCTGCACATGCTTTTCCCTCTGCTGGGATACTCTTTCAGCTCTCTGTCTCTGGTCTCAGTTGAGATACCACTTCCTCTAGGAAGCCCTCCCTGAAGCCTTTGACTGGTCTAGATGCCCCTTCTCTGTGCTCCCACAGTCCCTCGGGCCTGTGCTATCACTGTACTCATCACACTGGGGGTGCGACCGTGTTTCTTGGTCCATCTTACAGGATGGTGAGCTTTACGAGGTCAAGGACTGTCTTGTCCACTATCGTATTCCCAGGAGCTGGCATACTGTAGGTAAATAAGCCTCTCACTGACTCAATGGACATGAGTTTGAGCAAACTCTGGGAGACAGTGCAGGACAGGAAAGCCTGGCGTGCGGCAGTCCACGGGGTCGCAAAGATTCGGACACGACTTAGTGACTGAACAACAAGCCTCTCGTTCCTCTGCTGATGTCACAGGGGGTTGCAGGAGTGCACTTGCTAAGCTCAGGCCTGGAAACCAACACCCCAACCCGACAAAGGCCTGTGACTGAATACTGGCCAAAAGTAACTCAGGAGAGGAGTAAGAGGACTAACCCCTTTTCCCTTTCCTGTTTAACAAAGCAAGGAAACATCTTTCTTAGTAGAAAAACTGCACTTGGATTAAAAAGAAGAAATTGAAAAAACATTCTCTTTTTGGTTCATATAATGGACACACAAACTGCAGAAAACACACCTCGGGGAAGTGTAGACCCCTTTTGCAAGGGAAATGCTGGGAGGCAGGGAGAGGGGTCCTAGCACCAGCAAGGTGAACTTCTAGGTTTTTTTCTCTAGCCTTTTCCTACTGGCTAGAGACGTGTCCTCAGAGTCTACACCAAGGAGGACCCACAGGATCAACTGGGAGGCAGGATGCCTGGGTCCCAGCACAGCCCCCACTGGATGGAGACTCTAGAGAGCCCCTGCCCCCTCGGGCATCGCCCTCCCGTCTCTCGGATGCATTTGAATCCTCAGCGCCCAAGTATCCGACTTACTCTCGCCCCGTCCTGGTGAGGAAGAAGGCGGAGGTGATCTCTGCGGGTCCACGGGGTGGAGCGGCGGCCACGGGGGCAGGGGTGGGAGGTGGGCTGATTGTCGCGCTGGGGAGGATCGGTTCAGAAATCCGCTTCCTCCCATTAAACTCTGAGGCAGGGACCGCTAGGGAGGCGGAAGGAGACCAAAGTGAGTTTACACAGAGCGGACCCTTGAAGTGTGAACTTGTGTGGGTGGAAGCATGGTGGGCGTGAAGAGATGGGGCCCGGCTGAGGTCACAGATGAAGCTCCTGTGGAGGCCAGTGACCCTCAAAACAGGAAGGAGATGTGGTTTTTGCTGGGAGCTTGGGGTGCAAAGCTGCGGAGCCCCTTACGTCTAGATTCCCCCTACCATCCACCATTTTTGCATCAGATCCGAGTCTCCAGGGCCCTTCTCCTGCAAAGAGCTCCCTCCTCCTCCACATGGACCCTCAGACTCTGCGCATCACCAGGTTGCCCTGGGACCAGCCTCGGAGCCTCCACCTCCCTTTGAAATTAGTCACAGCTTTGCCTGCTTGCATGTTTCCCAGAGCATTCAAAACTTTAGCCTCTCAACAGGGTGGGTGGCCAGAGCTACAAACCACTCATCCGGCATGTGCATTAAAAACAATGCGCCCTGGGAAGACTACTCAACGATATAAAAAAGAATAGACTATTGATTTATGGTATAATCTATGTGAATCTCCAGAAAAGTATGCTGAGTGAAAAATAAGCCGATCCTGAAAGGCTGTATATTATACGATTCCATTTCTATGACATTCTGAAATGACAAAATTACAGAGATGGAGAACAGATTAGTGGTTACCAGGAGTTAAGGCGGGGTTGGCTGTCTTCATAAAAGGACAACAGGAGGGACCCTGAGAAGGTGGAAATGTTCTATGTCTTGACCAAGTCCATGTCAGAATATGGTTGTGACATTGCTCTACGGTTTTGCAAGATATTATTATTGGGAAAAACTAGGGGAAGGGCACATAGGCTCTCTGGGTATTATTTCTTACAACTGCATGTGACTTAATTAAACTTTTAACTAAAGTTTAATTTTAAAAAATTAAATGGGAACCTCAAAAAGAGGCAAAGGTAATCTGAGAACAGTGTTTACCTTTGAGAAGGGTGGGAGCTCTAGGAGGGGCTTGGAGGGGGCTGGGGTTCTGATCATGTGGAGTTTCTCTGTCTGTCGTCACCTTGGGAAAATTCATCAGTTTCTGTTCTTTCCTGTATATTTGTTTTATTTCAGTAAAAAGGTCACATGCATTTTTTAAAGGTAAACAAATCACAGATTTTATAGACACAGTGTTCATAATACAGCGTTTTGTGGGGGAAAAAGGTTATAAAACATTCATGTATAACATCCCATTTGCATTTTAAGTATTTGCAAATAAACACACACACAATGGCATAGGAAACAGCTCAAAGGTTCTAGACTAAATTGTCATCAATGATGGTTTTTAGCTAATTATTGTTTTTTGTTCCCTTTTCAAATTTTCCTATAATGAACCTGTATGATATTTCGCATCCTAAAGGGTAATGCAGATTTTCTTATTGGTTTGATCTTTTTTACCCCATGAGATCCAGCCACCCCCAGGTTCTGGCCAACCCAGATACATTCACTCACCCATCTCAGATGCTAGTGCCCGCTCCAGGCAGAAGCTGGGCGCCCTCTGCCGGAGAGGACTGTCCTGGCCAGATGGGGGCCTCTGGGCTTGGCTCCTGGGTCTGCTGGGCTCGGAGGTTTTTCTGGGGGTCGGAAGACCCCTGGTCTGGCGGTGCGGGGCTGCATCTTGGGGTACAGGCAGAGTGAAGGACTGGGCTAACGTCCCTGGGGTGCTGGGGGACCATGGAGGGAGAGATGCATTGAGGTCACACAGAATGAGGCCACAACATCCAAGCCCCTCCACATGCTAACCCATCCTATCCTTTGGGACTTGGCATCCCTGGCAGTATAGTATTTCTGAGGATGCATCTCCATTACACACGCATTTTCTTTATAAACTGCAGAGCTGTACACTTGCCTACTCATATACACAAAGTCATAAAGCTCAGCTTAGTTTTTAGATAATATACACAGCAATAAAGTTTGTAGTCTTCCCTTCCCACGCAGCCCTGGGTAGCCCCAGGGACCTTCCTCCAGCTTTGGAGGCTGTCACTCAACCTGGTGGCTCTGTCATGCCACCCTCCCGGCACATCTTATTCATTCACCGTTTCATCACCCATTTGTTCAACAAATTCCCAGTCTGTCGATATGTGGTGGAATGACACTGGGCAAGTCACTTTCCCTCTATCCGTAACATGAAGGCAATGACCCGTCCTTGGTGGGGATGAAGTGTGGGCTCTGAGAATGCCCAGACCCCGTTCTGAGCTCGCAGGCACTTTGATTCTCAGGCTATCCCAGATGGGTGACACTGATGGGGTCCCCATTACCTGATCTGGGAGAGCCGGTGCTCTGGGGTCTGAGTGAGGGGCGACACTCTGCTGGTTTCTGAGCCCACGAAGCCACTGTCTGTCTCCGGGGATGCCATCCAGGGCTCCTGAAAGAGACAGTGTCCCTTTAAATCTGAGGAATGTGCCCGAGGAACACTGGGAAACCCTTCCCCAGTGCAGGCCTGGGCCTCACATTCCAGAGACTCACAGACAGGGAGGCTGGCCCAGCTCCCAACAGCCAGGCTCTGGGCGTGCGGGGTCCTGGGGCGCTCAGGGCCTGGCATGAGCCCCGGGCCAACAGCAGGGACTCCAGGCCCCGAGAGGACCCTGAGCATGCCCCGTGTCCCTGAGGGGTGGGAGCCAGGGCCCTTGGGAGAGAGACTGTCACAGACTTCCTGAGCTGAGAAATAGAAAGGGGAGGAGTCCCATTGCGAGAATGGGATTCTCACGTCCACACGTGTTCCAGGGTGGGCCTGGAATGCCATGTCCTACCTGATTGCAGAAATGCCCGGGTCCCATGAATTGGGAAAACCAAACTGATCTACCATGCACACCTCCAACACACCACGTCTAACGCAAGGGGCAAGGATCACCAACAGAGACACGGGTGTCTGCCCTCAATGAGTTCATGGTCGAGTGCATATTCCTTACCATGGGCTCATTAGGACTATAGGGGGGTGTGTGTGTGTACACATGCAAATGTATGTGTTTATTTTATTTAGTTTTTTTGGAGGCGGACTTTGGTCTTTGGTCAATGGTCTTTATTGAATTTGTTACAACATTGCTTCTCTTTTACGTTTTTTTTTTTTTTTTTTACTACAAGGCATGTAAGATCTTAGCTCCCCTCACAGGGATCGAACTTGTGTCCCCTGCACTGGAGGGCGAAGTCTTAACCCCTGGGAAATCCCCATATGTGTTTTTTTTATGGGAGGATCCATCCCATAAGTCATATATCCACAGTGATTTGTGATTCCTGTCATAGTTTAAAAAGTGCTATTCTCATGGCACAAACTAGTTGGAGTCAAAGACACCACCCCCACCTCCAGCTGTGCTAAGCAGGCTCAGAAAGATAGAGGCACCGAGCTACAGGTCTCAGAAGAGAAAGAGGAGGTCCAGGCAGAGGGGTGAGGGTGCAGGGAGCTACGGCGGAGGCGGGAGCAGCAGGCACTCTGAGCAAAGGCCTGGAGGCAGGAGGCTCCGGGAGATGCAGGGAGAGGCCCCAAACCCACGCGTACCTCCAGCGGGGGCCTGCCGGCCTGATGCGGAGGCTTTGGTGGGAGGTGCTCAGAGATGCCACTTCCCTCTAGGCTGGTCAGACTGCTCTGGTGGGACGTCGCGGACTTGGTGCCCTGAGGATGGGGGGGCCTGCTGGGGCCTGGAGGAGCCTCCACGGCTTTGCCCAGACCCTGCAGGTGCCCGTCTCTGGTCATGGATGCACAGACGTCTGCTGGCTTCACAGATGCCATCTGTTCCACAGTCTCCCTGGCAGGGAAGGAGAGGCATGGTGCCCCTGAGCCCTGGCATGAGCTGGACAGCCCTGTCCTGGGAGCCATGCAGTACAAGACACAAGCTCTGGAGTCAGGCACCCCTGCATCCTTAGCCTGTGCTGCCACCCTCTTGCTGTGTGACCTTGGGCAAGGCACTGCCCCTCTCTGAACCTCACTTATCTTGACCGTAAAATGACGATGCTGGCAAAACCCACCCCATACACCGGGGCAGAAACCGTGTGGAAATAGAGGTGCCAGAGTACCCTTTCCCAGGCTCCTGGAATTTGCCTTCCCTCTTTCCTATTCCAGCCATTTCCAACAACTTCCATGTACTCAAAAAGACCATGTCACTATCGTAAACAGAAGACCAGTATTCTGTATTACAGACAGAAGCAAACTTTTCAAATAAATACAAGGAACATGAAAACAGCATTATCATAGTCTAGATAAATCCTGTTGCCTAGTAAAGGCTCTTGGCCTGAGGCCTGCTGGCTTTCTTTCTCTTTCTCTCTTTTCTAAAGGAAGATCAAGACAGGCCCTGAAGACTTTATAGCCCTGAGACTTTCTCCGTGTTGTACATGGAATCTCTGAGACTAAGAGTGATGTTATTTAATGCTGCATCTCTCCTACCAGAGATCTCATCCCACACCTCCCCAAATCATTTCAAGCGCTATCAATGGTGTACGTTTCGTGGTTTGTGGAGACACTGAGCTACAGGTCAGGAAAGCATTTCTAAACTGTAAAGGGCTGTCCAGCTCCCTAGGACGGTTGCTACCCCTGTAGTTTCTGAGCTGGTGTGGGACTGGCGGGGAGGCTCAATGACCTACTCGAGGCGAACCCCGTGACTTCTCTCAGCCTGCGCCAGGGGCTGCCTGGTGGGGAGCCTTGGGGCCACTGCTTTTGCTGGAGCTGGAGCTGGCCTGTCAAAACCCAGGGTGTGGCTCTGGCCCTCTGCCTCCTCCTCCTCCATCCTCAGGGCTTCTGGAAGGGACTTCACACTGAGGTACCTGCATAAAAACACAGAGGAGCGTGACTTCTGCCCAGGAGGCCAGCAAGATCCCACCAGTCGCCCTGGCCCTGGGCTTGGTGGGCACTTACCGCTCCAGGAGGCCGTGGAAATCCTGCTCCACCCGCAGCTCCTTGTGCCTGAGCGAGGCCGGGAGGCCCAGCAGCCCGTCCTCTGCCTCATTTCTGGGAGCGCTCAGATCTGAGTTCACGTGCAATAGGTGGGGGCCAATGCTGGTGGCATCGGGCTGGGGCCAGAAAGGAGGAGGGGCAGAGAGTCAGCAGATACCTAAGACCACTCTTTAAGGACCTACCTTATGCCAGGCTCACGCTGGGTGCTGAAGAGCAAGAAAGAGGTTAGATTCATGGGCCTATTACTCTTTTCCTGTGTGTAAAAGTAGGGACTGGGTCACTGATCTTCAGTACCGGCTGCCATGAATGTGCTATGTGCCAGGCATTGTACAGATATCACTTGACAACAATCCCACCAGTATACAGGCTATTACAGCCCATTTTACAGACAGGTAACCGAGGCTCAAATGATTTGCCTCGAGTCATACAGCAGCAAGGGGCGGTGCCAGGATTTGAACCCAGATTTTCATTTCAATATGAACACCCAGCCGCTCAGAACACCTTCACTGTGGGAGCAGGTGAGTCCCTCAAGATAATGCACTAGAGATGGCCATCTCCTATAGGGCTGTGAGGTGGGCTAGAGACAGTTCTACAAAGCCCCTTCCATGTATGGTTCTTCTCCAGTGTAGCCATCTCTGTGAATAGTCTGCAGATCCACCTGGGTCTACAAGCTAGAAGCCTGGAGGTCATCATTTGCTCCTTTCCTCTCACCATCACTCCAACTCCAGTCCATTGCACCTTCTAATCCTCTCTCTAGTCCATGCATGTCTCTGCATCTGCCCCACCACCTCCCCAGCTCTGAAAGTGGAAGTGTTAGTTGCTCAGTCATGTCCAACTCTTTGTGATCCCATGGACTATAGCCTGCCAGGCTCCTCTGTGCATGGGGTTCTCCAGGCAAGAATACTGGAGTGGGTAGCCATTCCCTTCTCCAGATGATCTTGCTGACCCAGGGATCGAACTTGCATCTCCCGCAGTGCAAACAGTCTCCTGCATTGCGGGCAGATTCTTTACCATTTGAGCCACCAGGGAAGCCCAACCTGTAAATCCTTTTCTATCATCCCCTGCTGAAAAACTCAGCAGAGTTTAAAACCATCACCCTGACATGCCTACCTCCTGGGGCCCTTACCTTCCTCTCCAGCCACATCTCTTAGACAACTGCCCCGTCACTATCTATACTGTAACCACAGGGCCTTGCACAGGCTGTTTTTCCTGCCAGATATTTTTTTTTCCTCTTCTGCATCTAGTAATTCCTACTCCTTTTCAAATTTCATTTAAACATAACTTCCTCAAGGAAAGTTTCTGTGACTCCTTAATGAACTCAGATATGTTAACTTGTTATCTACTTGGTGTAGAATCCCATAATTCTCCTTCAGAGCACTGATCAAAATTAAAGTAACAAGTTTAACTCTACAGAAAATTCCATGAGGGTGAAAGTGTTAGTTGCTCAGTCTGACGCTTTGTGTCCGACTCTTTGCTATCCCACGGACTGTAGCCTGCCAGGCTCCTCTGTCCACGGAATTCTCCAGGCAAGAATACTGGGGTGGGTAGCCATTCCCTTCTCCAGGGGATCCTCTCGACCTAGGGATTGAACCCGGGTCTCCTGCATTGCAGGCAGACTCATTACCATCTGAGCCACCAGGGAAGCCCATGGGGGTAGAGGCCGCCCATTATTTGGTGTTTTATACTGAATTTCTACCGAATTTCTACCAGGTGTCATGAGTGTCAGCATATGGTACAAACTTCTCAAATGTCATGAAGTTAACTAATGGAGAAACCAATAAATGAAGGAACAGTCTAACACGGTTGGGCAAAGAGGTACCTCAGGGCCGAGGGTCTGGATGGCTGATGCGTGGGTCTGTTCCAAAGGAGAGGGCTGCTCTGTTGGCTGGTGGGGGGCGGGTGTGGCCGGGGGGCTGTCCGAAGCCAAGTCTGACTTGACTTGCCCAGGCTCCTGCTCATTGTGGTCCATGAGGTCCTTCAGCTCATCCAGGCGAATTCCCAGCTGGAATATCTCTGCCTCTAGCTCCCTGGAACAAGGAAACGTCAGCGGGTCTCGAAGGCTGTGCTTTAGAGCAGAGGCCTCAGAAATGCCCATGGAGGGCCCATCTGACATCATCACTTAGATTATAAATAAACAAGATAGAAGTAGACTCCACTGGGAATAAGGAGGCTTAGCCCAAGTTCCCTTCTGCCACCAACTGGGTGTAGGACATTGAATAAATCCCTTCCCCCTCTGGCCTCAGTTTCCCCATTCTCCAGTGAGGGGCTTCCACTCTTACCTCCAAGGGCACTTCTCGTGGCAGGGAGTCTAAAAGCACACAGATGTCAGTCTTTGAGTATCCCCCATCTGGACATGCTGCTAATTGGGATGGGATTTCTCCATGCTCCCCAAGTGTGTGAATTATAAGCATGAAGTGTGCCCCTCTGGGTGGGGACCTGGGGTCTGGCCCATCTGTCCTCCCAGGCCTCCCTCCCCAGCAGGTACCTGTCAGGATCAAATCTCCTGGGTGTCCCCTTGGAGCTGGCAAGCTGCTGGGACAGGTGCCACTCCTTGCAGGCCTTCAGGTACTTCTCCTCCAGGGCCGTGTGGGCAGCCTTTAGCTGCTGGAAGACCTGAAAGCAGACAGACCAGTAAGACTTGAGTGCCCAGGCCCTATGGGCTCTGTCCTTGCAGACACAGTGGATGAGCTGCTTGTGGGATGTCTATGGGACTCACCCTGGACTGCGGAGACCTCTGGGCTCCCAAGTGTCTGGAAGGCTGGAGTTGGTAGCCTCTGGAACCTGTTTGCCCTAGTTGATCTCCCTGCCCTTAGACTGGTAGGAGAGAGGCATGGCTTAGAGCGTTGGCATGAGCTCCCAAGGGTGCCAGTCTTCTCTGGATAGACCCATAAGAACCCTGATGTTCCATGATGGTCACAGTGTCAAATATACTATCACTGTATTGCCATAAAGACCTACTTCTTGAGAGGTCTTAGTTCCTCATACTTGATTCTCAAAACTGTGGGTTTTGGAATATTAGTCACTCTTCTCCTGAATCCTTATTGGATTCTCCTGAATCTAATACATCCTGCTGGATAATACACCCAACAGATGTATTATCATCACCATCATGCTATTGATAATGATAACTAACATTTATGGAGCACTGAGGCTTTGTCTAAAGCACACTGCATTATTCATTTAATCTTCAGCATAACCCTAATGAGAGGGGTAATTTATCATCTTCATCTAAATGGGAGGAAACTGATGCACAGAGAGGTTACTTAAGTTGGTGGTCACACAGTGAGTGAGCAAGTTGTAGAGACAGGATTTGAACCCAGGCCCTCGAGCTCCGGAGCTCATGCTGCTAAGTCGCTTCAGTCGTGTCCGACTCTGTGCGACCCCATAGACAGCAGCCCACCAGGCTCCTTCGTCCCTGGGATTCTCCAGGCAAGAATGTTGGAGTGGGTTGCCATTTCCTTCTCCAGTGCATGAAAATGAAAAGTGAAAGTGAAGTCGCCCAGAGCTCATAGTCCCAACCATTACACGAGGCCCCCTTGGTAAACGTAATAGTAGTTAACTCTTGGCTAGAACTATGTGAGGTAGGATCATTATCCCTGACTTCTTATCATCCTTATCTCACTCATTCTACGCTGACAACAGAGGGTGGCCAAGGACAACCTAGAGCCTCAGCCCTGGTCTAGCTTGATCTTCCAACAGCTCTCAACTTCCCTGGATATGGAGGAATTAGAAGAGGGGGAAGAAAAAGAGTAATTTTGATTTTCTAGGTCCTTGACTATTTACTCAATGAGATAATACAATCCATGTGACATATCTTGTAACTGGAGCATGTGTGCAACATCTGTATAACAACATGCATGCCTGTTGAGTCACTTCAGCCGTGTCCAACTCTTTGCAACCCTGTGGACTGTAACCTGCCAGTCTCCTCTATCTGTGGGACTGCCCAGGCAAGAATACTGGAGTGGGTTGCTACGCCCTCCTCCAGGGGATCTTCTCCACCCGGGGATGGACCCGCGTCTCTTACGTCTCCTGCATGGGCAGGTGGCTTCTTTACCACCAGTGTCACCTGGGACGTCCATATAACAACACAGTAACTACTAATATAATAACAGTAAAAACTATCAAACCAAGTATGCTGCATTTGCCCCTCCCAATCCTCCCTCAGCTCCTCTCCTCATCCTGCTCTATGCCTTGGGCATCAGCTGGGCTCCCGACCTGCTGGCTTCCCCTGGGGTCTTTCTAGGGGAGGCATCTGTTAGAGGTCAGAGAGTGGGAGGGGAGAGACCTGGGAGAGAACAGCTTCAGGCAGGTGTGAGTCCCAGGGCTTCCCTGCCCCTTGTCGGGCCCTCTGAGGCTGCCGCCCACACCCCTGACCCCTGCTAACAGCTCCTTCACTGATCCCTATACCCGCAGCTTTGAGAGCTCCACCTCCTCCTTCCTGGGACCCTGTCTCATGCAGCAGAAATCTAAATTTTATGCGTGACCATAGTTACCTAGAAATACTGGAGTCCAGAAGGAAATAAGCCAATAATGGTTTGATTAGGGGGTCTCTTCGCCTCCCCATCCCCAGTTTTCAAGCTTTAGCAATCACTTTTATAATAAAGAAAATTTAAAAAGAAAATGCCTTTTCCTGATTGCCAACAGGCAGGATAATCGGTGGGAAGCTGGGCAGGGCAGTGATTACAACCCTGGACTCGGGAATCAGATCTCAGTCTGGGCTGTGCCACCTGCTGGCTGTGTGGTCTTCAAGTCCCCTCTCTGGGCTTCAGGTCATCCCAGTTATGTGGGGTGATGACTGTAACTGCCTCGCCAGGTTTTTATGATGATAAAATGAATTAACGTACATCAAGGGCTTGCCACAGAGCCTAGCACACCACCACCGCCGCATAATAAGTGGTGACTATTGTGCTATAGCGATCATTATCATGGAAAACTAAGCAGGGGCTGTTCGTTCAAAAGGGAGACACTGTGTCTGGGATTCTCTGGTCTGTCTTGCAGCAAAGGAGGCTTTGGAGACTGTGCTATGGGACACAGAGCAGTCGTCTAGCAGCTCCGAGGGGATCTTCTGAAGTGGACAGTACCTTGAGTTGGTCTCGGGGTGTCAGCCGTCCTGCATGTATCAGCTCTATAAAGGACTCCACCTGGGCATTGGAGGGGAAAGAAACACGCTCCATTAATCCAGGCTCAGGCGAGTTCTGCCGACTCCCACACTTAGCCACAGTCACACTTTGGCGTAGGAAGCTGGGTCCCGCCTCGGGATGTGGGTTTTCTGACAAGCACGGAGAGGCAGGTGCCAGAAACAGGCTCCAGCACTGGCTTTGGCCATAGCAGCCTTGGGAAAAATCTATGCGGAGATTCCAGGATTTTATTTCATTTCACTTATGTGCATGAAACCTATGAGGCAGGATATTAGCTGCATCCTGGTGGGGGTGGGGCGACAGGAAACAATACGGATGCCTATCCGTGGAATAGTATGCAGCCATTCAGAGAAGGAAGGCACTTGTGTGTGTTCTTACATATAAATGCCTCCATGAACTACTTTTCAGCATCAAATCAAGGTACAGGACAGCGTGTATGGTATGCTACTGTCTGTTATAAAATATAGAGAGAATAAAAAAGGAAAAATACAAATAAAATTGCTTATATATTATAAACTATCTCTAGAAGGATGAAAGAAACTAAAATATTAACTGCTTCTGGGGAGGAGAACTGGATGGTGTGGGCAGACAGGGAGAGGAGGAAGGTTGTCTACTATATGTATTCTCTGAACTTTGAACAAAGTGAATTTATTGCCTACTCAGAAATATACAAATTTGGGATATTAAAAAAAAATCCAGGTACAATATAGTGTACATACTTATGTGAACATTTCTATAAACACATGTGTGTTCATTAAACCTTTGGTACAAAGCAGGAGGGCAAGAGTGGAAAAGAAAATTTCACTGAATGTATTCTTTGTCCTGCGTGATGGTCTTTACCATAAGTATCTATTACAGTTACAAAAAAAAATTTAATTAGGGGAAAAAAGGCAAAGACAATTTGGAGATTTCTAGGATTTCTAGGAAAGCTCTAGATCAGTGCCAAAATATAGAACTTTACCTAATATAATTACATTATATAATATAATTTATATAACATATAAAACTGAAACATAATACAGCTTACATATGCAATTTAAAATGTTCCAGTAACCACACTAAAACTGTGAAAAGACATAGGTGAATTAATTTTAATAAGATATTTTATAAACTAAAATGTTATTTTGACATGTAATCAAATATAAAAAAAGTATTGAGATGCTTTACAGCACACAGGACAAGGAGAAATGTCTCTCCAGTTACAGGACCCAGAATGGTGGTGATAAAGAGGAATAAAGTTCATGTTGCTACAACATGGGTGAGCCTTGAAAAGACTGTGCTAAGCGAAAGAAGCCAGACACAAAGGGACAAATGGTACATTAATCCATTTATATGAAATGTCCAAAACAGGTAAACTCAGAGAGACAGAAGAGAAGCCCAGATGGTGCTCCTGGTAAAGAGCCTGTCTTCCAGTGCAGGAGATGCTGGAGACAAGGGTTTGATCCCCGAGAGGAGAAGATCCCTGGAGAAGGGTATGGTAACCCACTCCAGTATTCTTCCCTGGAGAATCCCATGGACAGAGGAGCCTGGCAGGCTAGAGTCCATGGGTCGCAAAGACTCAAACACGACTGAAGCGACTTAGCACGCATTCAAAGAGACAGAAAGCAGATGAGCAGCTTCCCCGGGCCTGGGGGGAAGGGGAATGGGAAGGGACTGCTTAATGGATATGGAGTTTCTTGATGGGTGATGAAGATGTTCTAAAATCGATTGTGTTGATGGCTGCACAACTATGAAATACTAAAAGCCACGAAGTGTTGACTTTAAATGACTGAACTGCATGTTATGTGAATTATATTTCAGTAAAGTTGTTACCAAGAAAGAAAGAAAAGAGAATGGTAGTGTTTCTTTGAAAGAATTTGTTCTATGGGCATGATGATATAACTACTGCGTTTCCTTTTTTGCATTGACTACTAGGAAGTTCAAAGCCAAACATGAATCTGATAAAGTGTTCAGGGGCTTTGTTTTTTCACTTCTCCTTAAGTTCATTTTATTTTTTTTCCTACACATACTTCCCCTTTAACCCAGTTTCCTCGCTTCTGTTTTCAGAATGTGGTTATAATGCGTGTATTTTCTAAGCCGCTTTAAAGTACTTTTGGAAATAGACCAAGCATATACTTATAAACAATAACAAATTCATAGTTATTTCAATGAAAATGAAAAGGCCTCTTGAGAAGTAACTGAGAATTGATTCCATAATGAAAGGAACTAGAGAAGTGGGGTGATCCAAAGGGGAAAAGGGAGAGTAAAGGTTCCGTAACCCTTCCAGAATCTTGAAAAAGCTGAAAGTCTCCCCCAGGAGTGAACCAGGAGATACTTTCAAGCACAGTTAGAGAGAGTTTGATGAGACACAGTGCCAAAAAGGGAGTTAAAGCCAGCACTGGGTGGCAAGGAGGAGGCTGGACTCTAAACCCAGCAGGAAAGTTCCAAGTTAACTGCTGCAGCGGAGTGATGAGGGAGCCTGGCACACAGACAGCCCCTCACCCAAGCGGGTAGAGGCTCTGCTCTCTCCAAGGGAAGTCTGTCTCCCGTGGGCAAAGCTGGGGTTCCACTCACCTTGGTCAGGAACCGGCTGGCCTGAGAAGCCAGCTCCTGGGCCTGCTCCGCTGAGGGCTGGTCCTGGGCAATGCCCCCTGCATCCTCCTGAAGCCACCCTAGGGTGGGCATGCTAGGGGGTGAGGAGGGGCTCAGGTCTCCTCCAGCTGATGGCGACCCTGCAATACACAGTCACTACAAGTTGTGGCCAAGAACAGTCCTTCTGGGGCTGAGAGACTGGTGTTCAACTTCAAAACCACCACCTCCATCCTCCAGTAACAGCTCAGCCTTCTCACGATCTCCCCATCTTTCTGCCAGCCCCAGGAAGTGACCTGGGCAGTGTTGTCCCCATTTACAGGCATGGACGAGGTGCAAATTTGCCCTGGATCACACAGCTAGAGCCAAGCCAGACCTCTGGATTCCCAGTCAATAGTGCGGGCTTAAACTCAGAGAGATGGAGGTTCAAATCCCGACCCTCCTCTGTGACCTTCTATATGTCGTCACCTCTCTAAGCCTTGGTTGCCATAACTGTCACTGTGGTAACACCAGTGGGGACCTCACCAGGTTGACATGGTGATTAACCGAGTCCATGCATGGCAGGCTTGCTGCAGGGTCTAGCCCGATCTGGGCTCTACTGTGATGATGCGCTTTTTCATACGAAGCGTCCAAGACCATCCAGCTGCTAAGTGGAGAGAGCTAGGGCTTCACCCACACCGCTGTGGCTCAGAGCAGACATTTCCACATCTCCATCTGACCTCTTCAAGTCACAGGGCCCAGAGAGGGGCCTCACCTCCCTCCGTTCCCCAGCCTGAAGCTAGTGCCACCCTGGGGTGGACCAAGTGTCCCCAGAGCAGTCACCACAGAGGAGCCTCCAGACACATTTCACTTCCCAGACTCACCTGAAGCCTCAGAGGCCTGTGGGCCCTCAGCGGGGCCCACATACCCCTTCACAGAGTGGGGCTGTGGGATGGTGAAGGTCAAGACCTTGGTCCCCTGGGGCATCGTCCCCGTGTGGATGCTGTGGCTGGGCCGGGGTGGGTCCGAGTACAGGTTCACCTGTCGGGCAGGGGAGGCACAGCAGCGCCCAGTCAGGGGTGGGGCAAAGCCACCCAGAAGGCCTCGCTTCATTCATGCCATCACTCAGGCGCTCAATAAATGTGCCTTTGGATAATAAATACTGCCTTTCAGTGGAACCTATGGGTGGGGGCCAGACACTGGGCTAAGGGCGTATATAGCCTTTCCTTCTCTCTCTATGGCAGTCCTGAGAGGGAGGGACCACAGGCCTATTTTACAGAAGAGGGAACTGAAACTCAGAGAGGTTGAGTTACTTACTGAAAATCTCCAACTGAAAAATCCTTGAGCTGGGATTATAACCCTGCCTTGACTCCAAAGTCTATGGTTTTCCATATTAATAATCTTATTAATTTTTTTATGACTGATAATCTAATCACATTGTAATCAATATAGCATTTAACAGAGAGCAAATATAATCATTTTACAATAATATAATTATTATTTTTATTAATAAAAACATTTCTAAAAATTACCTTTACGTTGATAATAAAGGCAATTAATAGCTGTTTCGATGAGGGCATAAACCAACAAGTGAAGGAATTGTTTCTCAGCTGTAGCAGATCTCCATCATTTGAGGATGGATTTCATAGGGTGATAGTACAGCATGTGGGAGAGGTAGGGAGTCAGGCAGATGGCCAAGGAAGACCATCTGAGGTTAAAGACCTGAGTGCTACATAGTGGTTTAAAGCAGGGCCTGGCAAACTATGGTTTGTTTTAACGAACATGGTTTTAGTGAACACAGCCACACTCGCTTGCTTATGTATTGTCTGTGGTTGCTTTCATGCTATAACGGCAGAAATGAATCGTTACCACAGAGAATGCACGGCCCACAAAGCTGAAAATAATCACTATCTGGCCCTCTGAACAGGAAGTCTGCTGATCCCTGGCTTGGTGTATGAGCTCTGTAGTGCCTCGGTCTACTACTGGCTAGAACAGCTGACTGAACTAACCTGTGGACAAAGTGAATGTTCAATAAACAGTAGCCATCACCCTCGTATTTGTCATCACTGGTAGTATAACTGTTACCATCACCATCACTATCAACATCACCATCAGCATCATTGCCATTACCACTATCATCACCATCATCATCACTATCAACATCATCATTGCCATTGTTATTTATGTGGCCTTCTTGGAGGCAAGTCCCTAAAAAAGCTACTCTCCTGTGGTGCCTCAGTGCCCCCTGGTCTTCAGGACATCAGGTAGCTTATCTTACTACCCCCTGCTCCCCTAATGTCAGGAGTGGACAGTTCAGGGTGGGCTCCCAGGCCTACAGGCAGGCAGCCTCTCCCTGCTTAAGCTGCTCTTCACGTCTGTGGCAGAGAGATCTCTTCCAAAGTGAGCGACAATGGCCCAGCCATGGCTTGGCCCCTGCTGCCTCCCTCCTCTTTCAGGCCCAGCCTCTGATGAGAACAAAGCTGGATTTTAATAATCCCCTTGGCCATCTGCTCAGGCCCGCCTGGGGGGACTTGCCCCCAGCACCCCTCTCCTCCCAAGGTGACCCAAATCTGGGGAAGGCCTGGCCCTCCTGCATGCTCCCCCTGCCCTCCCCTGCCCATCCCCTAGCCTCAGGCCTGGCCCCTGCCACAAAGGCCCAACCTGGGGGAGCAACAGGAACAAGCAGTTCTCAGCACCTCTGTTTCCGCAGAGGGACCAACAGCCTGTGTGGAGCCCCGGGGAAGCGAGGAGCTGGGCAATCGCTGAGCTGCTTTAGGCCTGTCCCTCCCAACCTGTCTTATGACATGGGCAGGACCTAACCCAGGCCCCCCCACCCCCACCCCTCCCCGTTTAAACCAGGGCATCCCATGGTGCTCCCTGAGGCTGGACTGGCTCGCTCAAGGGTGTTAAGCAGTGAAGGGTGGATCAGCAATTGTGGGAAGCAGGGGGTTAAATAACCAACTATTCTCAGCACAGCTGGGTTTCTCACAGCCTTTAAAATGCTAATGGGCTTTATGAAAGGGGCGGGGAGTGGAGAGAATAGGAAATGTTTCCTCAACCCCTCAGAACACACAAACCTCCCCAGCCCCTCTCCCCCCTCCACCCAACCCCTCCCCCATCCTGCATCCCCACCCCCACCTCCACCAGGTGGCTTGCAGAGCACACACTTCAGGAAAGACGGTTTTGTGTCATGCCCCCTGATTCTCTCTGGGGTAACTTCTGGTCTCAACCCCCGCAGACCCTCCTACAGCTGAGATGGGGGACAGCAGCTGGAGGGAGGTGGCCACGGGCAGCGAAGGCAGTGCACCCCTATAAATTCTGACCCTAAGCTGGTCCCCAAACAGTGACTCCTGATCAACCCTAGCTCCCTGCCCCCACCCCAGACTAGATCCAGTGGTGCCCCCAGGTGCCCAGGCCCTGGGACTCCCTGGTCAGCCACTGCAGCGGCAGAAACCAGGATCATCTGGTTTGGCTCTGTTAAACCTAAAAAATAAATACATAAATAAACTCGTAAGCCTAAAAAAACAGTCGACCTGGAGTGGGCTTTGCAGCCAGACCATTGGGGTCAAACCCCAGCTTTGTCACCTGCTTGTCGAGTGATCTTGGGTGAATCCCTTAACCTCTGTGCCTCAGTTTCCCCAGCGGTAGATGACTTAGGACAGTGGTCAGTAAGCATCACTTTTACTATTGTTATTACACTGTAACATCCTCATTCTGCCTTGTCCCTATGCCTCTGCCACATACCTTGCCAGGGCCTGAGCTGGGCTCACCCAGGCATGGTGAAAAATATGGAACCAGGCAAAGTTTAATCCCCCACTTTTAATCTCTTACCAGCTGTGGAGAGGTTGAGCAAACCACTCCATCTGGCCGAGCCTCAGTTTCCTCTGTGAAGAGGATCAAATGAGGTGACCCTGGCAGTGCACTTAGCCTGGGGCCTGGCAGCTTTTTACTGCTCAGCAAATGCCAGTCCCCTTCTCCTGGTCCCCACCTGTGGCTGCTCCTCTACTGCTGTGCCTGGCCTGGGTCTCCAGGGTCACATCCCTGGCCTGGGGTCCAGGCCTCCCCCTGGGGACTCTGGGCAGAGAGAGTGGCTCAGCTGTCTGCTGGGAAGGTCACTCCAGCCAGCTCAACCTCAGTTCAGTTCAGTTCAGTCACTCAGTTATGTCCGACTCTTTGCAACCCCATGGACTGCAGCACACCAGGCCTCCCTGTCCATCGCCAGCTTCCAGAGTTTACTCAAACTCATGTCCATTGAGCTGGTGATGCCATCCAACCACCCTATCCTCTGTCGTCCCCTTCTCCTCCTGCCTTCAATCTTTCCCAGCATCAGGGTCTTTTCAAATTAATCAGTTCTTCGCATCAGGGGGCCCAAAGTATTGGAGTTTCAGCTTCAGCATCAGTCCTTCCAATGAATATTCAGGACTGATTTTCTTTAGGATTGGATCTCCTTGCAGTCCAAGGGACTCTCAGCAGCTCAGCCTGCAGCTCAGCCACAGCAGTAACACTTCTGCCTCTGTGAGCTGGCCCCCCTGGCAAGAGCTCTGAGCAGGAAGCCATCCTGGGGTTTCCCGAGCCTGGCCAGAGCTCTGGACACAGTGAGAGGCCCGGCTGGAAACTCAGCTCCTTAGGCTCTGCAGACCCCTGAGGCCCCTCCCCACTCAGGCTCCATGCCCTTCTCAGCACGCTGGGACGTGAGTCCTGTCTGTACTGGTTCCCAAGGCGGGGAGAGGATTGTTCTGCTTTCAGAAGAGTTGAGCTGACCTGTGCTCACCTTTATCTTGAGGAGAACTCTCAGGCCAAAGAATCACGTTTTCTAGAAAGCAAAACCACGTGAGCTAGTGCTCCACCATCCCTTTCCTCTTCACACACTGGGGTCTGGGGTACCAGCCAGGCTGGCATTCCCACATGGTGAGTCCCCAGTGGGTAGGGGGAAATGTCCAGGAGATGCACATGGCTGTGATCCCATTGAGTCCCCCTGCTCATGTCTTCTCTGTGCCTGCACACACGGGCACCCAATGAACATCTTCATTTTAATACTATTAGTATTCTCTAATTCTTGGATAAGTACTTCCAAAACCCAGACTCATTCCCTTCAAAGAGTAAAGGAGGAAGGTAGGAAAGGAGGGAGAGAGAAGATATTCCCAGCCTCTGCCCTTGACCTTGACTTTTGGCAACCTCTGCCCCTTTTGGGGTTCTGATTCTCCAATCTATGAGACAGGGGACCTGATGACCAGGCCCTTTCTCCTTAGACCTTCTGGGAGCCTGCAGCCATGACAATGTGGTTTCCCCAGAAGGGATGTCTCATCAAGCCCCCTCAACAGTCCTCCAGCTCTCTCTTCTGCCCCTGAATCTGACTCAGAGAGCTGAAAGAAGCCTTAAGATATAGCGGGTGGGAGGGGGCAGCCCAATGGCTCCCAGGAGGCCTGTTGTTGTTCAGTCCCTAAGTTGTGTCCAACTCTTTGCAACCCCAAGGACTGCAGCACCCTAGGCTCCCCCTGTCCCCTATCTTCCGGAGTTTGCTTAAACTCACATCCATTGAGTCAGTGATGCTATCTAACCATCTCATCCTCTGTCGCCCCCTTCTCCTTTTGCCTTCAACCTTTCTCAGCGTCAGGGTCTTCCAATGAGTCAGCTCTTTGCCTCAGGTGGCCAAAATATTGGAACTTCAGCTTCATCCTCAGTCCTTCCAATTATTCAGGGTTGATCTCCTTTACGATTGACCAGTTTGATCTCTGTGCAGTCCAAGGGACTCTCAAGTGTCTTCTCCAGCACCACAATTTGAAAGCATTAGTTCTTTGGTGCTCAGCCTGCTTTACGGTCCAACTCTCACATCCATACATGACTACTGGAAAAACCATAGCTTTGCCTATATGGACCTTTGTGGGCAAAATGATGTCTCTGCTTTTGAATATGCTGTCTAGGTTGGTCATAGCTTTCCTTCCGAGGAGCAAGCATGTATAACCCCCTTTTACAATTGTGTCTAAGGAGGCCAGGAGAGAAAGGATCTGCCTGTGTCAGGAGGATGTGGGGACACAGGGGAAGTCTTGCTCCTAGAACAGGGCCCCTCCGTTTTCTCAACGTGACGGCCTTGGCAACATGTCGTGGAAGAAGAGTTGCTAGATGGTGGAAAGCAGCTCCCTGGCAGGGAGAGGGATCTCGGAGCAGGATGGGGGCAGCCTGGGTGGGGGCCCTGAGAGAGGAGGCAAGTGAGAGGGAGGGTCTGCATCTCTGCACCCCAGCTCCCACCCCTCCTCCACTGCTGCCTGATGAGGCAAGAGGCCTGTAGGCGGAAGCAGGAAGCCAGGAGGGACTGCAACAAGTCCCACTTCCTGCCTCACCCCAGAAAAGGGGAAGGTCCCAAGCGCAGCATTCACAGCCTCCCCTAGACGGGGGTGAGGACTGGGCAGGATGGGGTGGGGGACGGATTTCCCCCTCCACAATCCCCTGTCCCAAGCTAGACATTCAGAATGGGGGGACAGGCTGTGGGTGAGAAGACAGGGGAGGAAAAAGGCAAAGGGAAGTATCAGCCCCAGTGGTTGAGCAGAAATTCTGCACTACTCCTTTGGGGCTCAGAGAGTCCAAGTAACTTCCTTAAGGTCACAGAGTTAGTCAGTAATGGAGACAGGAGTGGCACCCAGGTGGTCTTACTCCAGAGCTTATCTAGAAGGAGAGCTTCTGATGAAATTCCCAGATTCTAGGATTCGAGGACTCAGAGCTCATCAACAGCCTGGAGAGGGCAGGTTGCTGCCTCAGGTCACAGAATGACCCTATGGTAGAACAAGGAAGGACCACGTCCCCTAGCCCCAGGGTCTCTGGAGGCAGGAGGCAGTGGCTAGGGAAAAGCGTCATCTTGGGGGGCCGGGCCCACCTCTCCACCCTACCCGGCCCAGTACCTTGGCCCCGAGGCGCAGCTGGTCGATGGTGTTCTCGGCCTCGGCGTACTTGGTGAGGAGCTTGTGGTAGTCCTCCTGCAGGAAGGAGGGCAACGAGGTCACACACCAGGCCTCTGACTGTGAGATTCTCCCCACCCTGGGAACCCACTCCCCAAAGGGGGCCTCTGGGTAACTCAGAGGGAAAGGGCTCAGTTGTGGCAGTTCAGCAGACCCCTGCAATACAGACCCCATGGCCAAATTCTGGAGGGTCAGAGGCTGCAGGACCACTCATCCACCAACGGGTCTACAGCCCTGACAGCGGTGATGGCCTCAGGGCCGGCTCGCTGTGATGCATAACCCCGGTCACAGAGAATCTCAGCTGCTTGCCTATCCATCTGAACTCCCTGCCAGTGTGTGTCTTCCCCATGGCTCTACTCCCAGGGGTCAAGTAATATGTGCTTAGTAAGTATTTTTGAATGGCTGACTGAATGAACCATCGAAGGGTCCATTGGTAGGAAAATAGAAGACTTGAAAATCACAGTTGGATTTACTCAGAGTTACTACTTGCCATAAACAAAACTGAAGTGCTTCTTAAAACAAGTCATTACAGAGGAAAAGCAAAAAAGCAAGTGTCACTGGTTGCCTTTGAAGGAGGCCAGGGAACTGACGCATTGTTCTGAAAACTGGTCATTAAAGGGCAGAATCCAGCATTTCTCCCATCTTTCCCATGTGAATGAGACCTTGGTAACCAAATAGTTGATGAAAGAAAGTTTGATTTTATAGAAGATTTCCAGCCAAAAAAAAAAAAAATGCAGGGTACTACCACTCTGTCACCCTCAGTGAAGGCCTGGATCAAGGTAATGACCATCAGTAGTCATTAACATCACGAATGAGACCAGCAGGCAGTTAATGCCTCCTGAAGGCACCATCTATGATGGGCTCTTGCCAAAAATCCCTTCCCACATGGAACTATGATCAGATGGGAAATAAAAAATGACTACAATGTGGAAACGCCTCTAGTTCTAACTGGGCGAAACACAGAGTAAAGAAAGGACAAGGAGACACATGAAAAGATATCAGAGGGTGTATCATAAAACCCCAGAATGCGGGAGACTCTACAGGACAAAACTGGTTCCTTTAACAGATAAATTACACAGAAGAAAGAGATTTGGCAGAACATGTAAAGAAGGGACTTTCCTGGCAGCCCAGTGGTTAAGACTTTTTGTCTTCAAATGCAGGGGATTTGGGTTTGATGGCTGGCTAGGAAGTTAAGATCTCACATACCTCTCAGCCGAAAAAAACCAATAAAGACTTTAAAAATGGTCCACATCAAAGAAAAAAAAAAAGCAAACAAAAAAAGGCAGAAGGTGGTGGGGAGAGACTTGAAAGGCACAACAAGCAATATCTATCTGAGCTGTGTTTGGATCCTGATTCAAACAAACTGAAATAAAGAAGCCATTTATGAGACAAAGCGGGAGATCTGAATACCGACTGGACATTGGTTAATATTAAGGAATGGGCCTTAAGTTTTAGGTAGGCTGACAATTATCTTTAAGAGAGAGTCCTTATTTTTAGACATACACACCAAAATATTTGGGGGTAAAATGACTTGATGCCCAAAATTTGCTTCAAAGTACCCCATTAGTAGCAGGTGAGAGGAGGAAAAGGTGAGGTCATTGATGAAAAAGGTAGCCATGGCTGTGTGATCGGACTGCGGGGGTTCATTATTGCTATTTCCTCTCCTGTATGTTTCGAATTTTTCATAGCAGGACTTAAAAACAAACACAGCCTATCCTTATAGCATGAGTGAAATCACTGCTTTTTTTTGAACAATGGGCTTGGGAGCATTTTCATCGCTGGGGGTACAACACTCCCATCACGAGCAGGGGGCTCCTTGACAGGCCCCCCAGATCCCCCAGAGCCCCCCCGACCCATCCTATCCAGCCTCCAACCCATACCAGCAGGTGCCTTGGGGTGGAAGTGAGTCGGGCTTACCTGGAGCTGATGGACAAGCTTGGTGGCTTGCTCGGGTGTCTGAAATTCTTGGGGTACCCTGGTGATGGGGTGGGTAGGAGGTGGGTTCTTTTCGGCGCAGACTTCTCCGCTGCTCAGCAGCACCTCCCGCACAATCTCGGCAGGAGACTTGAAGATCAGTGGCTTGGCAGGGCCCTCGGGCAGCCTGCTGTGGCTCCTGGCCTTGGGGGGGCGGTAGCTCTCATCTTTGGGGAACTTCACCCGGGGTCCCACCTTGGAGAAATCAGGGAGCGGGTAGTTCAGCCGCCCCCGGCCGTACTTGGGGGCATCAGAAGATGAGTGGCCAGCCAGAGTGGCTCCCGGCCTGGGTAGCGGCCTGTCCTGCGGAGCTGGCCTAGGTGAGGGATTGAGAGGGCTGATGGAACCGGTGAATCGGGAAGGGAGTGGCTTAGGTGATATCCGTGTCTGCTTCCAGGACTGGTCCCCGGGCTGAGGGCAGGAGAGGCTGGTAGCTTCTCTCCTCCATCTATCTGCAGGACACTGGAGGCTCTGGGCGGGTGGTGCTGAGGATCCCTGGAATTCCGCGGGTGTTGCCAGAGCAACGCTTCCCTCAGTTCTGTCGTTTGGGTTGAGGAGGTGGTGGCTGGGGCTCTGGGGTGAAGTTTCTGCCAGGGCAGTGGGCTGGGGAACATCAGTCTCTCCTTCCCAGGTAGAATCCAGGTTGTCACTGGGGTGGTTGAGGCTCACAGTCCCACTGCTCCAGGACCTGGGTGAGCTGAAGTCAACAGTTGGGTTGACCTCAGAATGTTCTGGAAGTTTGTCTCCACTGGCTTGTTTGCTAGAAGCCACCCAGCCTGCGGGTTGACCCCAGTCTAGAGCGGTGGGGGTGGTGTTCCCATGGCCCCCTGAGCTCAGATAGGTCTCATACCCCAACCTTGGGGAGCTCTCTCCAGCTTCCTGGACCTCAGGACCTTGCAGAGCCTCACTTGGATCCTCTTTGGTCATGTCCGGTTGAGGATCCTGCTGGGGGAGCCAGCTGAGAGGCAAGCTGGAACTTTCTGGGCTGTCCTCATCCTCTTCTTCAGACTCTGGAAAGACACATCATGGCTTTGTATACACTAAACCTGGACTCACTGAGTCCTATTACCTACGTCATCTCAACCCCTGGGCTTTCATTTTCTTAATATGGGGTGACGGCAAGAAGCCCAGTAAATTCCCCCATATGAGCAAATACTTAACCTAATACCTCCTCTGGTGGTCTCAAAGTTCCTCCAACCTCAATCCTCAAACCTGGTTGTCCCCTTAATGTGTCCTGTCTCAGCAAATGGAAACATCACCCCATCCAACTGCACAAGGCAGAAAGCTGCAGGGTATCTTTGCTATTTCCCTCCCCCTAAACCCCACAATCCAACCTGTCACCTGCTCCTGTCCTGATTATCTCCTAGGGTGCTCTCAAACTCACCTACTGCCCTGAAGTCTAGAACCACCAGCTTTGCCCAAGCTGATATTCTCTCTTGCCTGGACCACTGTAGCAGCCACCTAATCATCTCATCCTCCATCTGAAAATTCACCAGCATCTTCTTGTTGTTCCCAGGACAGAGCTGAGCCTTTAACATGAGCCGAAGGTCACTGTCTCCACCCCCCATTAGCTCTCCTGCTCCATCTCTTTCCATGGTCCCCCTCAGTCTTTCCCTGGTCTAGCTATGCCACATCCTCTCCTGCCACAGGGCCTCTATACATGCTGACCCCTCTGGTAGGGTCCTCTCTCCCTCTCTTTGCCTAGTTAACTCCTATTTGTCCTTCACACATTAGCTCAACCTTGACCTCATCACGGCAGCCTTCTCTAATCTTCCTAACTTAGGTCAAAATCTCCCTTTTATAGGCTTTCACATGAGGGAATATATCTACTTTGAAATACTTATTACGGTGGCAGCTTTCTATTTATTTATGTGATTGTTCCATTAATATTTTCTTCCCCCACTATACTGTAAGCTCCATGAGAAGGAAGACATCCTCTGCTTTTATTTACTATTGTATTTGCAGAGGAAGTGCTCAAAATTGGTTGACAGAATAGAAAGAAGGAAAGAAGGAAGGGAGGGAAAAAAGACAATAATGCATGCAAAACGCCCCCCCAAATGGATAGTTGTTGGAATTATTATACAGTAGGTGCTCAAGAAATATTCATTCATCCATCCTACTCATCCATTTGTCACCCACTCATCCATTGATCCAATCATCCATCCATCCACCTATCCACCCATTCACCCATCCATCATCCACTTACCTACCTATCCATTCACTATCCATCCATTTACCCACTCATCTACCCATCCATCCATCCATTCACATATCCACTACCCACTCACCTATCACCCACTCACCCAATCATCCCCTCATCCATCTATTTATCCACCTATCTGCCTATCCACCCACCACCCATTCATCCCTCCATCCATCCATCCATCTATCCATCTATGCATCATCCATGAAGTCAATGTTTATTGAGCACTTACTCTATCCTAGACCCCATGTCAACTTCATGAGATACAGTCTGGGTACCACCAAGCACAGACTCTGCTCTGGCAGATGCACCTTTGCCACAGTCCTTATGTCACTCTTTGCTCCTGCATGCTCTTTCCTCTAGCCTTGGCACTTCTATATCTTTCCACTGCTTAAAATCTCCTTTAGCAAGCCTCTCTTGTTTACAGCAGCACCCTTGAGAGAGGTTAAGTAACTTGCTCATGCAGTGGCTCAGAGCAGTTCTGGACTTAGAAGCAAAGTCCCAGCTATGAAGGCAAGTTAATCTCTGCTGATGGGGAACATGCAGTGGGATGAAGAGGTCAGACTTTGGAACTAGGCAGCCGTGGGTTCATTCCTGGCTTTTCTGATCCCTCACAGGGCGCCATGAACAAGAAGTTGACCGCTGTGGTGATCTTTATCTGGAGGCTAGTCTCTGCTACTGGCAGAAGGTGGTGAGTAAAGAAGGAGGCAGGCTTGCACCCTGCTCAGCCCTGTGCCTGGGACACAGTAAGGACATAGGACATGGCAGCAGCTGTTATGTCACAGCAGGGGGTAACCATGTGACCTCAGGAAGAGATCCCATTCGCCATTCCCTGAGGAGAGCTCAGAAATGGCTCCTGAGTGGGTAGCTGTGGGCAAACCCCACTTTACACAGACCTGACCTGAGGAACCTGGGGTCACTGCACAATCTACTATCGGCTTGATGGCTTCTCTAACATCCATGAGGGCCTATCTGATTGCAGAATCCTAAGACAGGGGTGTTTCATTCATATTCAAATGCAGTAGGCACAACGTAATCAAGCTCAATGGTATTATTACTCCCATTTCACAGATGGCAAAAATCAAGCTTCAGAGAGGACAAAGGACTTGATGAGCCAAGCTAGGAATTTAGTCTCAGTTGTTCTTGATGCAAAGAGAACGGTTATTTTAGAAAACAAGGGAAGCCACCATTCTCATTGCTAACTGGGATTTTCAAAAATTGTAAAAATGGGCATAACCCCTGAACCAGGCAATTAAAATTATCAAGGTTATTATCAAATCAGGTGTGCAAAGATAGACTAATGACATACCCCTGCATTGTTTGTAATAGCAAAAAAACTAGAAACTACCCATTGCTCAGCAGTAAGAGGATTAGCTCAACAAATTACGGAATACCCACACCATGGAATTCCTAAGCAGACATTAGAAATGACTTGTTGTAGACTCTTTGATAAGCTGGGAAAGGGCTTATGTCTGTTAAGTTACAAAAAAGCAAGATACAATATAGCTTGTAGAATGTTCCATATTCATATACATATATATATATATTCACACATACGAAAAAGAGCAGCTATCTGGATAATGAGTAATTTTCAGTCTTTTTCTCTTTTGGTTTGTATTTTCTAATTTTTCTGCAGTGGACAATATTGTGTATATAATTTAAATCTTTAAAAAATGTTAAATTATAGGCTTCGTAAAGTGGATAACCAACAATGTCCTACTATGCAGCACAGGGAACTCTGCTCGGTGTTACGTGGCAGCTGGGTGGGAGGGAAGTCTGGAGGACAAGGTATACACGTATATGAATGACTGAGTCCCCTCGCTGTCCACCTAAAGATCACTACATTTTTAATCAGCTATACTTCAATATAAAATTAAAAGTTAAAAAAAATTTTAAGCATAGACCTCATAGATTTTCATTTAAAAAATTTCTGAAACTCCACACTCACTTCCCGCCTCCCTCCCGCCAGAAGGTGGGATGTTCGGGGTACCACTGTGGCATTGTAGGGGAGTCAGTCTCACCCTCTTCTGCAGACTCTCCGGGTTCAGGATCCTGGCACCCAGCAGGCTGTGAGTCTGGGCCCCACTTCAGTGGCTGCAGGCACTGCTGGGCCCGGCGGAAGTCCTCCAGGAGCTCGGGGCTGTTCGCAGTGGGAAAGGGTCCCTCCTCTTCTGAGCTGCGTGTGCTACCCCCATCAGCATCCTTTCCCTTTTCAGCCCAGGCCCAGCGCCGCCGCTGCGGCCCCTTCCCCAGGCCTGGCTCGACCCAGTGGACCTCTGTTCCAGAGCTGGCCATTGGGCCTGGCCTGCGTTTCACCTGGGCCCCTTCATCTTCAGGAGGTGGAGCTGCTCCTATGTGCACCAAAGTCCCCACTGGCCCATCTCAGCACCAGCCATCCTGCTTGTGGCCTGTCGGGGACACAATCAAAGGGAGACCATGAGTCCTTGAGCCCCCTCCTGTCTTCAGGAGCAGGAATCAGCAGCAGGAACTTTGCAATCAGAAGCCCTGGTTCAGTCCTGGCTCCAGCCCTTTGAAGCTGCATGACCTTGGCTCGATCATTCTATCCTGGATTCCTTCGTGAGTAAAACTGGGGTAATAATTCTTCTTTCCCTAAAGCATTTTGTAAAATGACCTGAGATACAGGATAAGGAGCCCAGAGGTCGGCAAACGGCAGGATTCCCTGTGTGCTGTGACCGTGTGCCAGCATCCACATGTGGGCGCTGGGGCACAGGCCCTGCTCACATGAGAACTGAGGGCCCAGAGGTAGCAGACAAACAACCGGCAACTACAAATCAAAGAGAGAGCAATGGGGAAGCCCAGGGAGGGTTCCCGGGGGTCCAGAGCTGGCCCAGGAAGTCAGGATAGGTCCCATGTAGGGACCACATCCTCTGGGAAACTTCCTGAGCCCCCTCGGGTAAGAATCAAGACTGAGAGTGAAGGAATGGTGAAAGTAGCATTCTGGTACCCCAGATCATTGAAAACAGGTGCTCAAATGAATACATGTACACGCACTTTCCCAGTAGCACCGTTTGCAACCGCCAAAAGGTAGAAACAACCCAGATGTCCATCCAAGGATGAATGGACAACCGAGTTGTGGTCCATCCACACAGAGGAATGACGTCCAGCCACAAAAAGGAATGAAGTGCTCACACAGGGATGAACCTCCAAAACAGGATGCTAAGTGAAAGAAGCCCAAGACAAAAGGCCACATACTGTATGATTCTGTCTATATGGAATATCCACAATAGGTGAATCCATAGAGAAAGCAGACTAGCACTCTTAGCTGGGGCAGAGGGCAGAGGGGAGTGACTGCTGAACGGACATAAGCGTCCTTTTGGGGGTGATGAAAACGTTTTGGAACTAGATGGCAGTGGTTGCACAACTTTATAAATACACTAAATGCTGCTGAATTGTTCACTGGAAAGTGGTTAGATTCATGTTGTGAATTTCACCTCAACTGGAAAAGAAAAAGAGCATTCCAGGCAGGGGACCATCAAGTACAAAGGCCTGGAGGCAGGAGGGGGCACATGGACATGGTTTCCTGATGGTTGAGTTATTCCAGGCAGGGGCTGGGGCTCTGAGAACAGACAGTGTGGGCATGAGATGTGATGATCAGACCCAGGAGGCCTCTTGGGTCCTGTTCAGGAATTTGCAGCATATCCCCGACTTGGGAGAGCACCCAGAGGTGTGGTTAGAAGTTTCACTCTGGCTGCTTGGGGAGAATGAACCAGAAGGGAGAGCCTGGCTACTGAGGGAGCCGTGGCAAGGGAAGGATGGCTGGAGAAGGGCTCCTCACCGCCTGCCTCCTCTTCTCTTTCCTTCTTCCTCTTCTCTTCTTCCTTCCCATTTCCTCTCCCCTCCTGATACAGCCAACACCCCCCAGACACTCCCTCTGAGTCCTGGAAACACAAAGCTGACAGACCAGTGGCATGGGCCCGCCCAAGGAGCTCCTGCAAAGGACCCACTCTGCAGATGCGGAAACTGAGGCCCAGGGCGTGGCGGGGCCTTGCCTGAAGCCATGCACAGGTCAGGACAAGGCTGTCATGAGAGGTCACCTTGCAGCTCGGGTCCTGGCTCTTCCCTCCATGCCCTGGGGACCGTGAGAATAACTCCAGGCCTCTCAGGACAGACTTATCTGTGTTTGTTTGTCCCTGCAGCCTCGTGAGTGATCGGGTCCTGGTCAGAGCCTTGGTTTTTACCATTGAGAAAAGCCAGCAGGCAACAATTTCTAGACAGAGTCCCCCAGGGATCTGCTCAGCCAGAGAAAGGGCTGGCATAGGAACAGGGAATAACGCTGTTCCCTCTCTGGTCTCAGGGGCCTCACCCTCTTCTCCAGACCCAATTCTCCACCCTCCTCCTCGAGTGTCCCCCAGATCACCCTGTAAGCCTCTGCATGATCCCCACCACACAGGCTGGACCCTCTCTGTGCCGGCCCAGACAAGAGGCTTTACTGCCTGTTCTCAATCTGTTCTCACCCCAAACAGGTAAGGAGGTCAAAAGAAAACTAGTTTTCAAATGAGAAAACTAGACCTCAGCATGGAATAGTGATGTGGCCGAGACCACCCAGCTGGTTAGTGACAGCAAGATTTGCAACTGTCACTTGTGGGCACAGTGGGGGAAGGAGAGGGTGGATGGACTGAGAGAGTAGCAATGAAACATGTATATGACTATATATAAGCGAGACAACTAGTGGGAAGTCGCTGTGTAACACAGGGAGCTCAACCTGGTGCACTGTGGCAACCTAGAGGGGTGGGATGGAGCTGGGGGGTGGGACGGAGGTTCAGGAAGGAGGGAGCATGTGTCTACTTATGGCTGATGCATGTTGCTGTATGGCAGAAACCAACACAATATTGTAAAGCAGTTACCCTCCAAGTAAAGTTTTTTTTTTTAAAAAAAGGATTTGTAACAATCGACTTTGGCCCAGTGAGGGGTCTCTAATTTTTTTAAATCACACACTCACCATTAAAAATATATTTGCTCATATACCTAATATATATGTATTTCTTATAACATTATCCACATGACTTCTCACACGAACACATGTTAAAAAAATATATATATATAATTGAATTTTTTAAAGATCCAATAGAAAACAAATGTTTGAAAAGGAAGTTTTAATCCTTGCTCCTTATACCCTCTTGGGGGGCCTGTACCCCTCTTGGAAATTCCAGATAACCTGAGCACTCAAACAAGAGGCTGATTCACTTTGCTGTATAGCAGAAACTAACACAGCGATGTAGAGCAATTATATTCCAATTAAAAATAAAAACAAAAATGAAAAAACAATCTACTTGTTTTGCCTAATAGTAATAAAAACTCAAGGAGAAAAAAAATCCTCTAAGAATGCAAATCCTTCGGTTGACCCAAAGAGAGCTGGATTCCAGGGCCTGGGACCGGGCCCAGGAATCTGCATTTTAAACAGCTCTTCAGGCAAGGCCCATTCT
The DNA here is from genome assembly GCF_054371585.1 of Giraffa tippelskirchi. Lineage (NCBI taxonomy): Eukaryota > Metazoa > Chordata > Mammalia > Artiodactyla > Giraffidae > Giraffa > Giraffa tippelskirchi. Next base: position 217,898,782 of record NC_137275.1, read on the forward strand.
TTGCTCTTGACTAGGCCTTCCGGACCCTGCTACTATGGCAGGTGTAGGAGGTGCTAAAAGCCGTTGCTTTTCTCTTTTTGAAACTGCTGCCAAGGAAGGGGGTGGGGGAGGCATATGGGGTTTTTTGATGCTTTAAAGGGCTTTTTTCTAGCCATGCCACAGAGCAGCCCGCCCAATCACAGAGGCCTCCGGTGCACAAAGAGGAACATCCTGTCTCCTGGGATGACTCAGTCATGGCAGAAATCTCACTGTGACCAGGGGTAGCCGCCTGTCAGAGGCAGCTGCGGTCACTGGCTGGACTTTTGCACATGTTCCCCAGGCCCCCAAACCTGTGAGCCTTTCGTGAGCAACACCCCCAGACTTTCACGCAAGCCACAGGCTCCAGGACTGGTCGGTCAGCCAGTCAGTCAACACACACACAATCACATGCCGACTTCACGCTGGGACAGGACAGTCGTTCACTAGACAACTGAGAAAGAGAAGCAGGCAGGGGTCCAGAGGCAAGCTTCTGGGCTTGGTGCAGCTGCTCCACCTTGCACAGCTGGGCTTAGGTTTTCTCACCAAGACGGAGAAATCGCCACCTGCCTTTCAACCACGGGAGGCGGCACCCTATGAGGGTGGTCTGGGAGGCAGGGGCTGGGAAAGGAGAACTTTGAGTTTCCTGGTTGACTTGTTGGCTTCTGAAGACCACAGACTCACAACTCTCAACCCCCTCCTCCTCCCTGAGGTCCTACTTCAGAGTAACAAAGATATTAACATAGGTTGAGTGCCCAGTGGGTGCAAATCAACTTGAAACAAAACAAAACAAACCTGGGACTTCCCTGGCCGTCCAGTGGTTGGGATTTCACCTTCTAGGGTGTGGGTTGGAAAGCTGATTGGGGAGCTAAGACCCCATGTGGCTCAAGGCCAAAACACCAAAACATGAAACAGGAGCAATATTGTAGCAAATTCAATAAAGACTTTAAAAATGGTCCACATCAAAAAAAAGTGAAAAAAAAAAAACCCCAACCCTGTGATCTACTGTGTGCCAAGCGCTACACAATACACGAGGAATACAGCCATGAGTAAAAGCGTTCCAAAATTTCAGATGTGGGGTACAGAAGGGTTATTGTTGCAGGAAGCCTGAAGCTGGGCCAGAGAGACAAAGGATTTGGAGGAAGAAGAATGAGGAAGGGCATTACAGGCAGAGGGAATGGTACAGGCAAAGGGGCAGAGATCTGAGAGGGTGAACACAAGGTGACCGAGGGCTTCGGCAGGGGCCCCTGACCAAGGGCCAAAGGCAGGGTGGTTCTAGTCAGCCTTCTTGAGGGCACAGGCCTGCTTCCGAGGGGCGGTGGGGTTGGAAGGCTGAGCTCGGGAGGGCCCCAGGACCACCAAGTCTCCTCAGGAGCTGGGCTGTCCTTGGGGGGTCCTGCCAGCCCTGGGGGAGCTAGCCCCAGAAGGAAGCACCATCCACTCCCCGCGTCTTTGGCGTGCCTCCTCCCTGCCGCTGCACCACCTCTCGCCTGGTTCTCCTGAGGGTCTGTGAGACCCTTGTGGTGTCTATCCACTTGCCGAGGGGCTCAGTCACCCCACGGGGCTTCTCTGTCCCCTCAGTTCAAAAGTGAACACCCTTCCCTTCACAGCTCTGTCCCCAGGTTCTCCTCTGCCAACTTCAGCCACACAGCCCACTTCTTCCCGCCTACCCTGCCCTCCAAAGCCCTGTACTGTCCAGCCAGAGCTCTCTGAGGCAGCCCCCCCACCCCCACCCAGTCCCCGACATCCCCCAGCTATAGAAACTGAGGCGGAGAGAGGTGGCCGGCTTTCACAAGACCTCGCAGTCAGGAAGTGAGGCCAGCAATCGAAACCCAGAGCTTGTGACTCTGAGACCAAGTCCATCAGACTTGGTGGGGCAATGAGAGGAAGGGGAAGGAAGCCCCCTCCACCCTTTACCAAGTGGCTGGGCCTCTCCAAAAAGGCAGGGCTTTTGAGCTCACAGCTCCCTACTCAGCTGCCCTCCATGACTAGCTGGCAGGGCACAGACCTGCCGTTATCAAGGGGGGGTCCTGCCAGCTGTGTAGAAACTAGTTCCCTGAGGAAGCACCAGCCACTTTCCATGCCGGATGTGCCCCCTGCCCACTGGCGGCAGTAGAGGGCGAGGAGAAAGAGGTCCATGCCCCTTGCTGCTATGGACTCTTGTTCCACCAGTCTGAAGGGCTGGGCTGGGTCTGGGGACCCCTCCCTAGCTTCTCTCCTTGTCCTTGTGCAGCAGAAGGGCCACTCTTTAGTGGGGACCCCCCCGCTGCCTCCTGGCTGCTCCCTACCTATGCATCATATCTGAAGCCCCCTAGCAGCCCATGGGACAAACTCGCCATGTGCAGAGAAGAACTCCCAGGCACAGAGAGGGACCAGTGCTTGCCCAAGTTCAGGGAGATCAGAACCAGAGCTCAGGCTGGGATCCAGCATTCCGAGGCTTGAGGAAATGCCCCCCAAATCCACCCAGCCCCAGGTGGGGCTGGGCTCCCCGAAGCCGCAGAGAAGTCATACGGCTGCCACAGCTGCCACTTCCTGGCTGGGCTGGTCCAGATGCGTGGGCTGTCCCAGAGAGCCTGTGACTGGCCTGTCCAGGGAGAAGGCGGCTCCTCTGACCCCCCCACCCTCCTCCGCTCCCTCACCTCTCTCAGGCTCCACCACCATCCTGCTGGCCCACGCTCAGGGGACCTGCATGTGAGGTCTTTGTTCCAAACCTGGGGAGCCCCCTGTCTCCACGGCGCCCTGGCCCGCCTCCAGGCCGTTCTGCCAGCCCCAGCCGCTGCTCACAGACAAGCATCGCTCCCCACCTCTCCCCGCCCCTGCTGTGGCTGAGGCCGCCTTGCCTCGGCAGGAAGCGCCCAGCCTGATTTCCTACAAGTGTTTCTCAGAAGGAGGGGGTTTGTCTGTGCGCAGAGTAAGAGGGAACAGAGGGAGCTTAACCCCTTGCAGGCCCTCTGCAGGTTGGCACCGCTCAGGAAAGGACTTGAAGAAACTTCCAATGTCAGAGCTTGGGACCATCTCCACCAAAGTACAGACTGGGGACAATAACGCCCAGAGAAGGTCAGAGACTTGGCCAAGGTCACATAGCATGCTGAGCCTGGAAGGAGGTCTCCAGCAGCCTCAGCCCTCTAAGAGCTTTCTCCACAGCCCCTACTCTCCAGATCATGACCTTGTTCGAAGCCCTCTCACTAGGGCACAGTGCCCATCTGTACAATGGGAGCCTAGGCTGGGATTGGATGGGAATGGGAGCCAGATGCTTGCTTGGCACTCTTCCAGCCCTTCGCAGCCTGTGGGATGAACTCATCAAGTGCAGATAAGGACACCCCAGGCACCAGTGTTTGCCCAAGTTCACTGAGATCAGAATCAGAGATCAGGTTGGGATCCAGCTAGGATACTCTGGCCTGTCTGCAATATGTGATCCAACACCTCAGGGAGGCTGCAATGATTCCTGCCATCCCACCCACTGTCCTCATCCCAAGCTGGGCCTGTAGTTAAGAGGGGTATTTTCCAGGCATCATGGAGGTAGAGAACTGGCTGATTGCTGATCAAACTGAATTTCACTGGCAGGGCCCAAGATAGGCCAAGCCCTGGCTCCACTAGACATAGACAGTAAACAAACATGGAGAGAGACAGAGAGGATGACAAGAGATGAAGATCCATATCCCAGGCTGCTTTCAGTAACACTAATGCCTAGGTTCACCCAGAGTAACAGCATCAGTCTTTGGGCATCAGTGATTTTAAAGTGTCCCAGGTGACTGGAATGTGTGGCCCTGGTAGCCAGTCTGTGGGTCAGAGGGTCATGTGTTGGGGCAAAGAGTTTGGCGATGGCCAGGAGGGTCTTTGTGAGAAGGTGACATTCAAACAGGGGACCAGAAGGAAAAGATGGGCAGGAATAAGCCACAAGAAGGGCTGAAGTAGAGTATTCTGGAAGGGCGAGTGCAGAGAGCGAGATGGGAACCAGTGGGGCTTTCCCTGGGAACAGCAAGTGTGTGTGCAGAGCAGAGTGAGCCAAGGGGGAGCAGGAGCAGGGGAGAGGGGTGGCCTCAGTGTCCAGTCCCCTGCAGTCTATGGCTCCTAGCCCTGGCCCTGCCCAGGATCCAGGGATTCTGATTCAGGAAACAGAAAGAAAAAGGAGACAATGTGGCCTCTGTATTGTCCAAAAAGTCCTCCGATTAGTGCTGGTGAGCAGCCAGGTTTGGAAACTACCCATGTCGGACAGAAAAATGCATTTTACAGACAGTTTGGACCTGGCTCCAAATCCCAGTCCTACTTTCTTGAGAGCTCTGTGACCTTTGAGCCTTCACCTGTCCAAGCCTCAGTTTCTTCATTTATGAAACAGACATAAGAAGAATAACCGCTCCGCAGGACTGCTGCCAAGATCCAAAGAGGGAACATTTGCAAAGTGCAGAGCCCCAGGGCTTGGAACATGCACTCGAGAAGGAATGAATGAATTCTCCCAAGGTCAGTTCGCATCCGGCAAAGCTAGAACTGGGTGCCCTCATCCCAGTAATCACCCCATCCCTCCCCTGCCTTTTTCTCACATCTGGGGGGCGGGGTCTACCCGCAGCCTCAGCCAAAGGTGGAACGGAGCCAAATCCTAATAAGGCTCCTCCCTGCCAGTTCTGGTGACCATGTGGGCCATTGTGTGAGGGGCGGGCTCCCCTGACACCCCCGTCACTCACTCACTCTCCCTCCCTGGCCATTAATTCAGGCAGCACTGCCATCAAAACGCCAGGTGGCTGCTGCTGCCAGACACGCCCTGCGGCCCCTAGATAACCCCCAGCCCCCAACTTAGAAGCAGCTGCCGAACCCCAAGGGAGACAGCCCCTGTGTGCTCTGTTCCATCTCCTTGACACCCCGGGCTCACCAACCCTTCTCCCTGCCTTTGCTCGCGTGGTGCCCTCTGCCAGCACATCATCTCCAACTACAGGCCGAATCCTACTTAACCAAACCAAGCTCATTCATTATATGGTTACCCTGGCTCCCGCCCTGGGCTTCCCTGGTGACTCAGATGGTAGAGAATCTGCCTGCAATGTGGGAGACCTGGGTTTGATCCCTGGGTCGAGAAGATCCCCAGGAGAAGGGAATGGCAACGAACACTCACTTCTTGAACCCACCCTTCTGTACGCAGCTTGGCTCCCATCTTTGACTCAAGTGCGCAGGCCAGAACTGACCATCATGCTGGATACTTCCCTCTCCCTTACACCCTATAACCAATCCATCATCAACTCCTAGTGATTTTATTTCCTAAATCTCACTGGAATCCATCCCATCTCTGCATCCCTACGTGGCCTCTTGCAACAGCCTCTCCTGGAAAGCCCATGGATCTCTCCAGGCCCTTCCGAACACCGTACCAAGAGCTCTTTGCAAAACGGACGTGTCCAAACACAGCCCTTCTCTGCTAAAAACACTGTACTAAGCTGCCCACTATTCTGAGAAAGAAGATGCAACTCCACAGCTAGGCTGCCACTCCAGCATCTTTGCCCTCAGGATGCTTGGGGAACACGGGGCTCCTTGGTGTCCCTGGGGCAAATGTACTGTGCTCCCCCTCTTCACACAACCCCATTCTTCTCCCTGGTGACTTGCAGTCAGCCTGCAGATCCCAGAACCATGTGTCCTTTTTGGGGACTTGCCATTTGGAATTAGACGTTGGGTCTGCTTCCCAGGTGGTACTATTGGTGCTACTGCCAGTGCAGAAGACACAAGAGACGCGGGGTCAGGAAGATTCCCTGAGGAAGAAGTGGCAACCCACTCCAGTATTCTTGCCTGGAAAATCCCACAGACAGACGAGCCTGGCAGGCTACAATCTATAGGGTCGCAAAGACGGAGCACTGTCTGCCTGACATCTGGGAGCTCTGTGAAGCACCCACTATATCCTAGTGCCCAGCACAGACCCCGACACGCAGGAGAAGCACGGCGAACGCCTGCTGGATGATCTACTGAATCTAGCCTGTCGTCCCAACCAGCCACCCAGTGATGCTGACGTGACATCCCCAATTTACAGGTAGGTAAACAGAGGCCCCAGGAGCCACAACAACTTGCCCACAGTCACAAAGCTGATGAGTGCCGCTGAAGATTCAGACACACAAACACCCAAGTTTTAACAACCATGCTTGGCGCTCACACTGTATATACTGTGAGATCATTAATAATCCAGGCACCAGAAAATCAGGAGTGGAGCATATAACCAGAGAATTGCAACTCACTAAGTCAATGTTCTGACTTTATAAGGAGGCTCTGGTTCCTCACAAAGCCTTTCGGTTTTCTAAAGTGCTTTCTCATCCTTCATACCATTAGATGCTTGAGAAACACCTTGGGAAATAGGCAGGACAAGGATATGATTCCATCGTATGCATCAGGAAAACAGAGGCCCAGAGATGGGTCAGAAACAAAGGCGCACACACAAACTTGGCCCCTACTGCCAGGGCTTGAGCACCTTCATCAGAAGCATGCCTGGAGGGCTGTGTCCGCACAAGCCAGTTCTCACCACAGGAGCCCGGTGAGCCCTGGCCATTTGTTCCCTCAGCCCCTGGGTCACAATGCTCCAATGTCCTGATGGCTGTTTCTCACCCACACTCCCTGCTCCCTGCCTTCACAATCATTCTTAAGCCCCGCCTAAATGCCTGGCACGTTAATCAGACTGGAAAGTGAATCTCTTTCTTCAAGCCTTCCGGTACCTCCCAGGACACAGCCCAGGACACGGCCCAGGATCCAGACGGGCGTTGCTGGCTGATGTGATGAGCCCTGGACAGTCGCTCCTTTACATGATGTTCCGAGGCCCAGGGGCTACTGGGGACCACCAGGCTTCTCAGGCATCCTGAAGGAAACTGTGGCTGTTATTTCATCCTCAGTCCCTCCTTGAGCTCTCTCCTTCCCTGGGGAAGAAATGAAAACCCACCCTGCGGTCATCCACTCCTTCCTGCCCAGGTTGCTGAATTTGCTCCCATTGTTAAAATTAACAGGGGTGAGGAGGCAGGAGAGAATTTCAAGAGTGGACCCAGAACTGATGGAAGCATGGCTTGGGAAGTGGAGACCCAGTTTCAGCCTGAGTGATGCTGGACAAAAGCTTTTCCCTCTCTTAGCTCTGGATCCTTGAGGCTTAATGGGATTCTCTCCGAGGTTATCAGACGGACCGTCTATCATGAAATCTCCTGGGTTCTTTGATCCCACTTGCCCACACAGGCAAAAACACTAAGCTGATGGAAGGTTGTGAGGAGCAGGGGTTCAGAGCACATGGGTTTTGTGAATAATCAGAGGCCTCCAGGGTCTCTCTTGGAAGTTGTGTGGCCTTAGACAAGTCACTTAACTTCTCTGAACTCCAGATTCCTTATCTATAAAATGCGGCCTTACAGGATCTTTGGTCAATGAGACTACATACCCTAAAGCCACGGCCAATGCCTAGTTGGCACAGAATTCATGAATAAATGACTTTGGCCATATATATGAAATGCCGTTATGGCCTGCTCCCTGCAGGACCGGGTTTAATTTTCCTGGCTCTCCTAATATTAGTCACAGATCCAGCTTTGAGTCCTTTACACAAAAGGCAGCAGTCAGCCCTTCTGACCAAGCGGAGAGAAATGCTGCTATCTCCCAGGAATTCTCTAGGAGAAGAATCCCTGTGGCCCCCAAACCAGGTCTGGGGATCACTGACCCAGCTAGGAACTGTGTCCTCACCCTGAATCATTAAAGAGAAGAAACAGGTCTTCCTCAGCCAGCTGAAACACAGGTTATGAAGGAGGGTGTGCTCATATTGAGGAAAACACACTCATGCCCACACATTCACACACACACACACACACACACTCAAATTTATCTTCCACGTAAAGAGTTCAACAAAAAAAATGTACATGTGCTGGGAACACATTGCTAACAGCAAAATTTTATTGTGCACCTGTTACATAAAGCCCTTCCATGGATTAGAAACTCATTATTTAATCCTCATACCAATCCAAGGAGGCAGGAATTATTATGCCCATGTCCCAGGAGATAAAGCTGGATTTGAATCAAATTGTCTGAAACCAGACACTACAATCTTAATTACTTTGCCCCTGAATTTTACAGTAGGTGGAAATGTGGGAAACAACCTCAGTGTCCAATAACAGGGGATCATTAAAAAGATAAATGATGGTATTTCTACTCAAAGGAATATTATGCAGTGATGAACAGTCATACTGTAGAAGAATATAAAGTAATGCAAAAAACTGTCATACGTCAAGTGAACAAGCCAATTAGAAAATAATAAATATCTAATTTGAGTCCATTAAAGAAAAACACAGTAAAATATGGAGGAAGTGGAGAGAAAGAAGAAAAGAGAGAATTCCTCCAAAATGCTTACATAACTATTACTAGGTAGAACACTAAGGCAAATTTACTCTTTTTCCTTATGTGTATTTTCTAAAAATAACAGCTATTTTAAAAGTAAGAGTAAAATGAACTTTCACTATTTGGTAAAAAAAACAAAACAAACACAAGCCACTGCTGCACAGCTGTGAGGTCTTCATTCTGATGTGACCTTGGTCCCGACCCTGCACAGTTTCCCTGCCTGTGAAAACTGGGAAGAGTGGCCGGGCTCTTTGAGGGCCTTCGCAGCTCTGACATTCTGTGATACTCGGTACCCCCATCCCACACCTCCTCTCTTCCTCTTTTCAGACTCCGACCCTGTGCTTTTTCACATGGCTTACTCATGAATAAATAATACATAGCCATTATGCAACATGTAGGATTATGCGAAGATCACGAAAATGAAAGGAAGCAATCCCAGCCTTAGCCTTAGTCTAAACATTTCGAGACACGGCGTGTGTTGTCTCATTGGAACTGCATAATCAGGCATTTAACAGACAAGACCCAGAGAGGTTATACAATTTCCCCAAAGTCACACAGCACAGTAGGAGCAGAGTTGGATCTGCACCCACAAGTAGAGTGTTACCCTCCAAATGAATCCCTGATTTGAGAGCAGAGGGGCTGAAAGCAGCCTTCTGACCCCTGAGGTCCCTCCTTGTCCTGTCCTTGGCTGTGGTCTCAAGACTCTAAGAAGACTCACAGCTAGGCATCCAACTCCGGCTTCGATCACTGGCCCCTCCCCAACAAGAGGCTCAGCTTGGAGTGGAGGGTGGGAGGAATGTTGGTGAGGATCTAGGGAGGTGGTGCAGGACCACCGCTGGGGGCAGGGAGTCTCTCTCTACAGTCTAGCTGGAGTTTGGCTGACACTCGGCAAGGAAGATCAGACTAAAATGGGACTGCGGGCTGGAATAGGGGAGGGACCAAGAAATTAAAAATGTAAGAGTGTGGGGGCTGAGAGGCCTGGGTCCAAATCTGGTGGTTCTGACCCTAGATATGTTTCCAAACATATATTCTATAGCCTCATCTACAGATTGAGGGTAACACTGTCCTGAGGGCCTTGCTTATAAGCAAGCATGGCTTGGGAAGTGGAGACCCAGTTTCACTTAAAAAGTTATGGGATAGTGTTTGCCAGGCTTAGCACATGCACTCAGAAAACCAGGGGCCCTGTTAAAAGAGTGAGATGAATGGAGAGAGTAGCATGGAAGCATATACATATGTAAGATAAATAGCTAATGGAAATCTGCTGTAAGACTCAGGAAACTCAAACTGTAACAACCTAGAGGTGTGGGAAAGGGTGGGAGGTGGGAGGAAGGTTCAGGAAGGAGGGGACATATGTATCCCTATGGCTAATTCATGTTGATGTATAGCAGAAATCAAACCAATATTGTAAAACAATCATCAGTCAATTAAAAATAAGTAAATATAATAATAAAAAAGAAAACTAGGGACTCTGTTAGCTTTCTCCTGGCTCCCCTGATCAACCAGAGCCTGTTCCCAGCTGCCCTGCCCCCAGCTCACCCTCCAATCTCTTCAGCACATGCTGCTGGATAAATCTTCTTAGAGCATCATTCTAACCAAGCCTTCCCTGCTCAAAGGCCATCAGTGGCCACTCTCACTTCCAGGTTAAAGGCTAGACATTTTGGCCTGGAATTCAGGCTCATAACAACCTGCTCCCAAGTCAGAGGGCTGTTGCACTGCACCACTCACATCACAGACTAGCAGCCTCATCTCATAAAAGTTACTTTCCAAAATTCTACCCTTCAGGCGAACAGCAGTGGGGAGCAGGCCTTTTGGCCTGGCTCCTCTCAGTCTCCCTGCACCACCAAGAACCCTCCAACTTTGGCTACCATGCAAAGGCCAGTCTTCCATTACCCAATCCAGTTCACAGGCAGCTCTCTTATTTAAAAACAGCAGGGGGCAGTGGGGGGCAGGTTGCCTGGGAATTCCGTGGCAGTCCAGTGACCAGGACTCCATGCTTCCACCGCAGGGGGGCCTAGGTTTGATTCCTGGTCAGGGCACTGAGATCCTGCATGCCCCATGGCTCAGTCAAGAAAGAAAGAAGGAAGGAAGGAAAGAAAGAAAGAAAGAGAGGAAAAGAAAAAGCCCTGAACTGTGGCATTTACTAATTTCTGTAATATAAATGCCTTTATTACGGTCAATTTCATGCTACCAACACAATATCACTGAACACAGCACTGGGAAGAGATATATACAATCAGCTCTCACCAGAGGACACACCCCTGCAACAGCCCAAAATAACAGCAGACTAACCCCAAAGAAGAGCTGTGTGACCTCAGGTGAGTGACTTAACCTGTCTGAATCTGGAACTGCTCATTTGTAAAATGTAAAACAATAGCACTCATCCTATGGCAACAATGTGAACACTAGTTGATCAACAACAATATACCTACCATGTGGTAGAGCTCTGTACTAGGCACAGAGAGAGTGACTGGGGACAAGATGCACAAAAACTCCTGCCTTCCCAGACTTTACTTGATGCAGTAAAACCGTTGGCACAGTAGCTGGAATATAGCATTCTGTATTATCAACAGTCTTATTGTTGTTAAGCCTTCCTTTCTGTGGACCTCAATGTCCCCAACACCAAATTCAGAATGTAGCCTGGACAAAACTTTCTATGATGCCACCTCACTTGAGCCTTAAAATGCCATTACCATTCCCATTATACAGAGGGGGAAACTGAGGCACTCAGAACTGAAGCCAGGTTGAGGATTCGATCCAAGGTCTTCTAACTCCCAGTCTTCAGATCTGTCCCACCTCCCGGACTGAGGAAACACAAAAGGGCCTGGAATTCAGCTGGTGACTCAGCCGGATGCTGAAAAAAAAAAACCTCTTTCTTTCCTCCTTCATGGGGGTACATTGAAATGTCCTTGGTGTACACCAGTTTCCAGAATACCCTCTCAGCATGCCAGCCACAGTGCCGGGACCATTCCCAGTCTCTCTGGAAACCCTGGCACTTCTGGTGGACTCTGTGGATTGATGGGAGCTGATGAAACCCCCTTGTAAGAAACAACTCAAGTCACATGTTTCAAATGCAAACCACTGGACTTTGGGCCTTTGCCTAAAGGCCCCACATGGGCATCTTTTCCCTCTTTCTGAAGAATGGAGACCACCCCTGAGAATAAATAATCCTCCAAAGACCACGGGGTCCATCCCCTATTGGTAAGTAAGCCAGACTTAGGGCCCCTCAAATGGATAGGTAGCAATTCTGTTTCTTGACAAAACAAAACCAACAGCCAATATATATATATATATATATATATATATATATATAAAACCCACCAACTCTAAAGGAAGTGCCTGGAAATGTCTCTTTGGAAGTCCCTCTATACATCTAACCTCAGTCCTTCATGCTTCACTTTCAGTCATTTCTTCTCCTTGTGTTCTAGAGGACAGGAACAATGTCTCTTTTCACTGCAACCTATCTCAGCTTCTCTTTTCAGCTCCAGAATAGCCCAGTCTTATTATCAGCAATGTTCCTTTCCAACTTTCTTAACTTTGAAGCAGACACTTTACAAATGTAGGTAACGATTCGTGCCAAGATGTCATTTCTTTCAACGAAAGCCAGGGAAAGGAGCAGGGAAGAGTCTTGTCCAAGGCGGCGCGGTAAGAAGGCTCCGGCTCTGCTTGTGCGAGACCCATCACACAGGGGAGAAGCTAGCTCTGCGTCCGCCCCGCTGAGCGCCCTTGGGCAAGTCTCAGCTGCTCTTTGGGCCTCAGTGTCCCCACCTTCCTAACAAAAGAGGCTGGCCTTATGCCTGCAGTCTGTTCCAGATCCCACCACTGTCAGAGTGGCCCGCCCTCATGCTGGGCCTTGCTCTACCTCCCTACCCCTGTCAAAAAGAGGGAAAGAGACTTGCGTTAGTTGTCCGGGGAGGGTGCGCGGCTCGGGGTTGTCAGGCTGCGCAGGTTGTTGCCGGGTGAGCGAAAATCACACAAATCCCAGGACAGAGAAGTCCCACCTCCCGGGTAACCACAGCTACCCGGGCCACACCTCCAACCCAAACACAGCCATAAACCCAGCCAAGGTCCACCCCCAGATTCCCTCGGGACCCTTCCCCTCCCTGTGACCAGCAGCAGCTGATGAGAGAGAGAGAGAAAAAGCCAACGCCCCCATTGCGCAGAGGTGGAAACTGAGGTCAGAGGGTGGAACCTGTTCAAACCCCGAGGCCGGCGGGGTTTGGACTCGAACCCCATAGCCCATCCAGAGTTCCCTCCCATTCCCGGAGCGGCGATCAGTCTCCTTCCCGAGCGCAGGGATTTCCACGTGGGAGAGGCCGAAAGCTGCGCAGTGCCTGTAGATCTGAGCCCACCGACGCTGTCCACTGTTCCTCCCCATTCCCCCGATGCAGAAACTGAGACCCGGCAAGGGGCCAGGACCCGCCCTAGACCCACCGCGAGCCCCTCCCCGGGTCTCACCTGCCGGCTGCCGCGGCGCGCGGGTGGTTTCCTGGAGTTGAGCGGCAAACAAAGGCCTCCAATCCGGGCGCGGGGCGGAGCGGCGATGTTTTGCATAATCTCGACACCGGCCTATGACGCCCCGGGCGCTGCCCCGGGAGGCGGGGTTTCTGGAAGTTCCACCAATCGCTGAGAGGCGGCAGCCTATGTCCCGCCCCAAGAGGTTGGGACGTAAACTCCAGGCTCCAGGACTGAAAATCTCAAATCTCGGAGATTGCGTGTCCTGAAACCCGCCCAGCAGCAGATGGGAGACCGAGGCGCCTGGAGTTAAGACGTTTGTGAAGGGTTTCACAGAGCCACAGTGAGGAAGAATCCATAAACTTTGATGGCGGAAGCGAATAATAAATACGACAGTAACGATAATAAACTTTTCTAGAGCCCTTACGTGTGAGGCACGTTGGTAAACCCTTCCTGTGTCCGATCCTTTCCTATAAGGTAAGTAGGTATTATCACTACCCCTCAAGTGTATTCTACTCGAAACCATCTTGTAGACAAGCAGGCAAACGCAGGCCTGGGCAGAGATGGGAACTTGCCTAAGGTCCTGCAGTGAGAACGAGACAGAAATAATCCATTGTTCAGTGAGAGTACATCGGGAAGGATGTCAGTGTAAGGTGTCAAACTGACCTAGGTTCTCGCCCCAGTTCTGCCGCTCGCTGCCACTGAACTTCAGTAAGCGGGATTCTTAACTCTCACCTCACAGTGTTGCTGAAGGGAGTAAATGAATAAACATCGCGCCAGGCCTGTAAGAAATAGATCAGTGAGACTAATTTAAAGGGCTCCTCGACCAATCCTATTTCACAGGGGGAAGGGCGTGTAACAGGCCCTGAGACAGGAAGTGATCTGCCCAAGGTCTGGTATCCAGCTGTGTTACAGGCCAGTTCTCTTTCCTTTTGGTGGAAAGCTCCTCCCATTCCCCTGGTTCGGTGACCCCCTACACGCATATCTAATGGTAATAGTAACAGCTTCTATGCACTGAAGGTTTACTCTGTGCCAGGAGCAAACATTTTAGCTACTCCTTACAATAGCTCACAAGTTAGGCTAGTATTATACTCCAGATTTAAAGATGAGAAAATTACAATACCAATTAAATGTGTAATATAAAAGAAAGAACTTATTTACAAAATAGAAATAGACTCATGGACACTGAAAACAAACTGAGGTTACCAAAGGGGAAAGCAGAAGAGGGATAAATTAGAAGTTTGGGGTTAACAGATATACACTGTGTACATGCTGAATTGCATCAGTCGTGTCCGACTGTTTGAGACCCCATGGACTATAGCCTGCCAGGCTCCTCTGTCCATGGGATTTTCCAGGCAAGAATACTGGCGTGGGTTGCTGTACCCTCCTCCAGAGGATCTTCCCAACCCAGGGATCCGACCTGCGTCTCTTATGTCTCTTGCATTAGCAGGTGGGTTCTTTACCATTAGTGCCACCTGGGAAGGCCAGCAGATACACACTACCGTATATAAAATAGATAAACAAGGACCTGCTAAAATATATTCAAAATCTTATAATAACCTATAGTGGAAAGAATCTGAAAAAGGATATATATGCATATGTTGTGTGTATGTGTGTGTGTGTGTGTTTGTATTTACATAACTGAAGCACTTTGCTGTATACCTGAAACTAATACAACATTCAATTTAAAAATAAACAAATATGGTGATGGAAAAAAAACAAAAGACAAGAAATATGAGGCTCAGAGAAGTTAAGTGATTCCAAGTTAAGTGAGCCCAAGCTCACACAGCCAGGAAGTGGTGGAAATAGAATTTGAGTCCAAATGTCAGACTCTGAGCTCTGGACTGTCTGAGGTGTGCCTTGTTCTCTGTCCTTATGATCCTCCCAGTGGGCTGCCCCATCCCTCACCCCGCTTTCTCCCAAGCAGAGAGGGCTCCAAGTGATTTGAAAGCCAGCTTGGCACTTGCTTGGGCAGGCCCAGTCTCAAACCAAAAACTTGACCTCTTCCTGCCTTCTCCTTCATCTAGCAGCAGATCCTGGAATTGTCTAGCTGTACCTTCCCCCTTCCCCCAGCTCTGACATGATGAGTAAGGACGTTAGGGCCATAGACTTATATGTGGCCAGGTGGACCTCTGGCCCCTCGCTCTCCCAATATCCAAGCTGCCTTAGCCCGCTGTTTTAGGTCCCTTCAAAGGCAACAGGGCATCTGCTTATTATCCTGGAGCTTCACGTGGTGAACCTCAGGGAGCCGTGGGTCCAAATTTGTCCTCTACCACTCACTAGCTATGCAAATTTGAGGAAGTAACTTGGCCTTTCTAAGCCCACTTACAAAGGTATGTTTTTAAGCTTAAAATTCCACTGGGAGTGGAACCCTCGCAGCCAATGGCCTACAGTCCCGGAGTCAGACCCAGGAATTTCAGAACCAACAGTTCCAGAAACTCTTTCTTGTTCTTTTTCAGAGAACAAATTTGGGACGGCGCACAGCAGTTGCCAGGAGTCCCCAGGCCCCTGGGGTTGGACTGAGTGGGGAGATGGCTGGTCAAGACACAAGAAGTCACAACCTGTCCTGGAGTTCGTAGAGCAGGCCAATAACTGGCCTGAAATTCATCCTGCAAGTAGGTAACAGACAAAAACCTCTGGTTTCAGAACAGATCCACAAGGACTTGGGCCTAGAAAAGATGTGGTTTATAAGGTCAGAGGGCTCCTTCTTCACCATCATTCTGACTGCAATCATCTCCCTGGGGCAGACTCTGAACCTGGTACTCTGAGCCCACACACAGAATCCCAGCCTCCATCAGAAGCGAGTAGCAGTATCCCCATTGTATTTCTTTCCTCTGGCTGTTGTAACAAATTACCACCAGTTCATGGTTTAAGACAACACTAGGTCTTCCCTGGAGATCTAGTGGTTGAGATTCCACGCTTCCACTGCAAGGGGTGTGGGTTTGATCAGTGAAATGAGATCCTGCATGCAATGCAGCTTGGCCAAAAAAATAAAAATAAAAAGCTAAAACGACACTAACTTGTTCTTCCAAAGAGAGGTCAGAAGTCCAAAATCAGTCTCACCTTGCTAAAGTCAGGGTGTCAGCAGGGCAGGTTTCTTCGGCAGGCTCTCAGGGAGAATCCATTTCCTTGCCTTTTTTTCAGTTTCTAAATGGCCACCTGTGTTCCTGGGCTCATGGTCCCTTCCTCCATCTTCGAACTGCATCACTGCAACCTCTGCTTCCATCATCACAACACCTTTTCCTCTCCTATGTCAAATCTCCCTCTGCCTCCCTCTTACAAGGACCCTTGTGATTACATGGGGCCCACCCAGATGATCGAGGATAACCTCTCCATTTAAATGTCCCAAATAAGTACATCTCTCTTTGCCACAGAAAGTAACATTCACACATAACAGGAATTCAGGTATCTCTAGGAGCCGTTACTCAGCCTACCACACCCATTTTCTAGACTGGGAACTTGGGTTCGGAAAGGTAAAATCACCTGCCCATGACCACACAGGATGTGGAATTCGATTCCAGGAGATCTGGGGCCTGACAAAGCCCTGTTGCAGCCAGGCAAGGGTTATTCCCTGCAGGGGTACCAGGACTGGAGAGAGACATACAGAGTCCCACGGGAAGGGCTGGGGTTTGGGGGGATACTGGCTGCTTCAGAGGTCGAGTGGAAGCCAGGGCTCTGGCCTCAGGTGGTCTCCTTAAGCTGGGGAGGGACACAAGCAGCTCAGAGCAAGATCCAGTAAAAGTCTGTAGAATCAACAGCCCCCAACCCATTTCTGGCAGATCCCTGGACATGGCTGGACAAAGCAGGACTTTTCAAACTCTTCTTCCCCCAGAGAAAGCCTGAGGATGGAGAAAGTGGGCACTGAGGCTGGTAGTGGAGCCCCTCCCTCTTTGCCCCCTTCATGTGTTTTTGCTTCTAATACCCGCTGCCCTTGGTTCCTGCACCAGCTTCGTGTGCACAGGTTAGAAGTGACTGGGAAGACACTGCCTCTTCCCTGTCCCCAGACCTTGTATAAAGACTGACAACTTGAAGGCCCTGTCCCCTTGCCTTGAGCGGAGACAACTCTAAGTGGAACATACACTCCAGTGTCTGCCATGGGATCAGGCTGCAGCTGTCCTCCCAGGATTCCGCCTGAAATCACATCCTGCTTGCGTTCCTCACCTTTGCTCCTGATTCACCCGCTGCTCTACCAGCCTCCCTGCACACTGCTTCACTGAATCACCTGCACACACATCCTCTTCTCAGAGTCAGTTTCTGGGATCCGCCCTAAGATAGGCCACCTCTGTGTGTGTGCATGTGTTTATAATTGTATTTATTTATTTATTTTTGGTTGCACCGGGTCTTCATTGCTGCGCAGGCTTTTCTCTAGTTTCAGCAAGCAGTGGCTACTCTTTGTGGTGGTTTCTCTTATTGTGGAGCATGCGCTCTAGGCTGCAAGGGCTCAGTGGTTGCGATTCCTGGGCTCTAGAGCTCAGGCTCAACAGTTGTGGCTCACAGGCTTAGTTGCTCTGAGGCATGTGGCAACTTCCTCGACCAGGGATCGAACCCTTGTCTCCTGCATTGGCGGGCAGATTCTTTACCACTGAGCCACCAGGGAAGCCCCCTCTTTGTGTTTTAAAACATTCATGCCCATTGTGCATTTTGTCTCATAATATACCTGTGTATTTTAAATATTCTTATATAAGTTTCAGGGGTACAGCATTATTAAAACCTATATATACCTGTGTGCATTTTGATCTAAAGATGTTATCTATAACCTTCAGGGAAAGTGTTCCAAGATGTGGGTGTGGCTCCAGGGCCCCTGCACACCCACTGTGTGACCCAGGTTGAGCCATGGGAGGCCAGGGAAGATGTGATGTCCTGGGTGCTTCCATCTGTCCTACCCACCCCTCTCTCCACATCAAGCCTAGCCACACAGGCAGGCCACATAGCACGCTGGACCCTAACCTTGTTCAGATCTCTTTATTGAAAAATTAAAGTCATAAGCTCTGTATATAAATACACTGACGTCGCTGGTCACCTGCAAGGCCTCTGGGATAGGCTGGGGGTGCAGTGGGAAGCTGGGGTCTTGCGATCCCCAGGGGTGTGGGGTGGAAATAAATAATAAATACCATGGGGGATGAGGAGTTAGGAGGAATGGGGGTGTAAATGGGGGTGCTAGATGCTTATTTGTGGCACTGAAGGTCCCGCAAGATGCCCCCCGGGTTGGGGGCCGTGTCCACGAATTCTAATGTGACTTCATTCCAGACAAAGACTCCGGCATCTGGGGATAGGCCAGGTCCTAGCTGGCCAGGGAGCAGCAGGGTCTCCCGCTCAACCCAGAGTTACAGGCCCTGGGAGGCTTCAGGTGAAGACACAGGTGCTCCGCCCTTCCCCTTTCTTTCTCTCCTTCCTGAGGTTTCACGCTTGTATTGAGCACCTACTGTATACCAGGCATTGCACCAGACCCTGACTTGACCTTCTGTTTGCCTCGCCCAGCTCTCTTCTTCCAGTTCTGGTCCAACGGGCCAGTAAGAAGTGGGGGGATGTCTTCCTGATACCCTGGCCATGCAGCCCCAACCCCCGAAGGAGCTCAATAGTGCCAGGAGGGAGGAGGGACCAGGGCCAGGGGCTGAGCAGCGGTAGGAGGCCCTTGGGCCTTGGCCCCTAGAGCAGCACGTTGAACTCGGTGACCAGAAAGTCGATGTAGTCACGCTCCTTGGTCTTGAAGGCCTCCGCGATGATGCGTGCAGCCTCCCGGTGCTCCTTGCCCCGAAGCGTCACACCATTCACTTCCAGGATCACGTGCCCCACCTTGAGCTGCCCGCAGTTGTGGGCTGAGCCGCCTCGCTGCAAGAGTGAGACACAGGGCATGGGCACCTGGGACACCCGAGGGCTGGCCTTGACTGCCCACCACTGCCAACCAGGGAGCCACAATCTGTGTGTCCACGGCCCTGATTAGAAAACTGCGGCTCAGTGAGAGCAAAGGTGCTATGAGCCTGGGGCTGCCTGTGGGTGCTGGGCTGCCTCTGGGCATGGCAAACCCCTGGGGATGCTGAGAGAGGGACCCTCAGGGGTAGGGAGAGATGGTCAAGCAGGTCCCTGGGGACGTACCTGAATCGTGACGATCCTAGGCAGGGGCTGGCGGGTGTTGGCACCACCCTCGATGGCAATGCCCAGGGTGGCCGCACTTTTCTTCACGCGGATGAGGGTGGACGTGGGCTCCAAGAGCCCGGGCTGCAGGTATGAGGAAGGAAACTAGTGGCAGGCCTTCTTGGTGGGTGGGTCTGGCCTGGGGGGCTGGCCTGGCCACAACAGGCCCTTGGGTCAGCAGGGCGCAGACTCCAGCCCTTCACTGGGAGCCTGCCGTGTGCTAGCACTGAACACAGCACTTGGTGTTTCCAGCTGTCTGATTCTGAGGCTCGGGAGGTTAAGCAGCTGTACCAAGGCTGCTGGTGGTGGCACCAGGACTCGAATCTGGCCTGAATACCTCACCACCACCCTACGCTGGAAGGGAGCTTAACAATCCATGAGACGAGCCTTCAGCACCTGGCATGTCTGTATCAGTGGCAAAGGGACGGCCTTCAGACTCTGAACACAGAGGTCTTTCCAGACACCCACATCCGTCCAGTGACGGGGGTGCTCAGTACCTCCCTTGTGGTCACTTGTCAAGCTGAACCCTGGTAGGGACTTCCTGTTGTTCACCCCCAGCCAGACGTCCCCCGCTGCCTTCTGCACACCCCCTGTCTCACTTACAGGTTTGGTGGCCCCCTCGGTGGTCCTCTCGTTCCAAGGTGTCTCCTTGCTACTCCTGCTCTTGGTGGATGCCGTCTGTCTGCCTCGGCCTGGGGCGCTGGCCTCCGCCTCGCCAGCGTCCACGCCACTGTCCTCACTCAGGGTCTGCCCGCTATCTGACAGCTGGGAGAGCGTGGAGGCGGCTGGGGGTGGGAACAGGAGGAGAGGGGGTGTAGAGCTGGGGTCAGTAAGGGCTTCCTGGAGGAGCTGAGGGTCAGGCTAGAAGGCTGGATGGGGGATTCCCTGGGCAGAGACTCCCTACCACCCTCCACCTGCTGAGACCTGCCCTTCCAACTGGGTCTGGCTCCAAGGCTGCCACTTCCAGGATGTCTGCCTTGACAGCCTCTGGCAAAACGGTTAAAAAAAAAAAAAGGTCAAGAGGCAAATCCAGCCCACAGATATGGGTTTGTTTGTTTGTTTTAACTCTTAGTGTTGTCAATATTGAATGTCAACACATTCAAATTAGGAGATTTCACATAAAAATTGAATTCTAAGCTTTTTGGGAAAAGAAAGTCTGAAAAAAAAAGGAAAGTCTGTCATGCCTGGTCTGTGCCCTTGCTGACCCCACCTGGCCTGAGCTAAGGGGTGGGCACATGCCCTCTGGTGCAATAGTCAAACCCAATCCACTCCACTAGGTATGTAATGGCTTGGCCCCTGAGTCTGAGACACTCTGGAGTCGGGCAGGTGGGGTCTGAATCCCCTCTGACCAGCTGTGCAATCCTGAGTGAGCTACACAGCCTCTCTGAACCCCAATGTTCTGGTTCCAACCCAGGGGCAATGATGCCTATCCCATGGATTATCATAAACACTAACAGACACGACATATGGGGTGAACAGGCTTATGCTAGCCTGCCTGGCTCCACAATTACTCTCTGTGTCTCGGTCTCTTTCGTCTGTAAAATGGGGGTAATAACAGTACCAGCCTCACAGAGCTGTTGCGAGAACTGAGTGAGTTACTAACAAAGGCAAGTTCCCAAGAACAGTGTTCTTGGCTTACAGAGAGTGCTGTACACCTGTCAGCTTTATTATCATGTGTGTCCGGCTCAGTGCCAGGTCTAGAGCCATCTCTCTGACAGCTCGGGTTTCTCTCACCACATCCTGCCTTAGCAGCCTTCCCTCAGTGAGCTACTGAATGCAGGGACCCCGCCTTCTGCATCCTAGTCTGTCCCCTACTTGCATACCACAGGCGCTGAGTAAACGTCCCCTGACCTGGTTGGCCACCCACCCTCCTTGGCCATGGCGGTCCTGCATGTCACCTTAGCCACGAGATGGCAGCAGAATCCAACAAAACGGACCCAACTCACGACCAGGAGGGAGGGGATGCAGGCCTCGTGGTGGGCTCAGGCTTACAGGGTGGAAACCAGCTCTGCCTTCCCACCACCTCCCCAGTTGGACATCCTCTGAAAACCCCGGGGCTACAGCCCCGGGCTGGCCTCCTAGGTGTCTGGAAGGTGGACCCTGCACTCTGACCCTGCAGCCACAAGTCAGGAGACCTCTAGGGGTCCCGAGATTTCAATGTCCACCTGTCCCTCGGCACCAGCTCTGGGGGACAGAGATCACAAAAGCCACCCCTGCCCTGAACACTCTCAGTCTTCTTGGGGAGACTGGTAGGTGGGTACAGGGTGATCAGGTCTGGGGGTCCTAGAGGAGAAATCCTACCCTCATAGCCACCTGGTAGAACTGTTGCTGTTACCTCCAGCCCCCATGGGACAGTCCAGCAGCCTGTCCACAGTCACACAGCCAGTGACAGAGCTGGGACTCACATTCCACCTCTGCCTCCAAAGCCCCTCAAGGCAGGGCTTGGGACCCTGTTCCCCGGCTCCCCTGACCCTTAATGGGGGAGGACTGGGTTCGAAGGCCTCCCACTGGGTGAGCACCTGGCCCCACCTGAGCTGTGTCAATGGGCAGATCAATCCCCCAGTGGGGCACCCCCGAGGTGATGCAGCGGCCCCCTGAGCCCAGCCCAGCGGGGCCTGCGGTACTTACTGCGTGTCTGGGGCAGCGCCCTCACTTCATTCACGTCTGGCTCGCTGTCTGGGCGGTGTACCTCCACCATGACAAAATGCTGGTTCGTGCCTGCCTGGTCTGGGCGGCCGGAGGGGGAGGGTGGGGGGAGGCCACCGCCGGCCAACGTGGCCTCTGCGGGGGTGCTTTTCAGGTGTGGGGGTGACTGGACCCGTGGGAAGGGGCCGATGGGGTGCTGGTTGACCAGGGCCAGGTGGGTGTCCAGTGGCCTCTTGGAGCCGGTGTTGGCCGGGGAGACGGAGGCGTAGAGGGGGGAGGAGGGTGAGTCCTGTGCTGTGGGGGCCTCCGGCACAGGAGCGGTACCCGCTGGCGGGCTGCGGTTCCGCGGAGACGAGAATACGATGGCCGAGTGGGAAGACGTGGAGGAAGGCGGCTGGAGGTCCTCTCTGCCCGGCTTCCTCGGCTGGATGAGGAGGTGGTCGTGGCCTTGGGTCAGAGGTGGCGGGGGAGGCGGTGGCTTGTAGCTAGGCAGCCCCTTGGAGGTGGACTTGACATCATCCTGCCAAAAGACCCAACAGGAGTAGAAGGAGTCAGAGCCCATTGCGGCCATTGGAGGGGAGAGCCGTGCGCCCTGGTGCCCTGGGCCCCGGCTGGAATTCCGTCCTCACTCCATCAGCTCCTAGCCACGCTGCTCTGAATAATGCAACACCCGAGTGGAAAACTTCTCCTAGCATCTGAGCAGCTGATAAGCATCAGGATCCTGGTGGGTGTCTCTGGGGATGGCATCGTTACCTTCGGGAACTGAAGTTCTTGGCATCGGCCAGGGCTTGTCACAGGGAACGGGACTTAATTAGAGGTGGGATGCAGAGATGAAAACAGAAAAGGCCTTTCTTTGGCTTTTCTCTTTAGGGGATTATCATAGCTCCTGGAGCCTGGAGGTGTGACTGGACTGATGGGAGAGAATGGGTAGAAGGTGGACAGAGGTGGGCCAGGGTGCTGTGTGGCCCTGGGCAGGGCACAGCACTTCTCTGAGTGCACCTCGGGGCCGTGGAGGAAATGACCCACTCAGCAGAGTCGTGGGGAGGTGAGGAGTAGCGCGTGTGCTGCACTAGCAAGGGGCCTGAGATCCAGCAGGCGCTTGGTGAGTTGCAGATTCTGTCGTCACTATGCCTCCTCCCCATGCCAGCATCCATCACTGGCATGGCTCTGATGGCCATGCAAGCACTGTTCCCAATGCTTTACTTAGATTAACTGATTTGCCCCTTGTCACAGGCTTATGGGGTGGTACACTATTATTACACCCTGTTTTACAGATGGGAAAACCGAGGCACAGAGGAGTTGAGAAACTCGCCCAAAGTCACACAGTCCGCGGCACAGGGTGGGATTTGGACCCAGGAAATCTGGCTTCAGAGCACAGGCCATTCGAAAGCCACGTGGGTCAGATCACAAAGCGAGACTGCCTGGACTGCTGCTGAGTGCACATGGGCATGAGGTCACGTTTCACCCCCTTTCCCAGCGCAGTCATCGGGCCTCCTTGAGGAGCTCTCGTCACACACTTCACGCTTCAGTGTTTGCTATGATAACATTCAGATAACGTATCAAAAGTAACACCAACTCAGCAAACAGTCAAACAGCCTGACAGCCCTGCCTCACATCCCTGGAACTAGCTGAGAGCTCTTCGCTGAGTCCCCTCCCCGAGGTCTCACCAGGCAGCCAGCCCCCAAGGGCCTCAGGCAGATCCAGGAGGGGCAAAACACAATGAAAGGGTCTTCCCAGAGAGGGGTCTCACCAGGGAAACGTCTGAGAGGGGGTTCACATTGCCCTGGACGGCCTCTCCGGTCTCCTCCAGGTCCAGAGTGTTCTAGAACAGAGAAGACAGCCCCGTGAGCAAACGCACACTGACAGGAGAACCACTTTGCTCCCTGGGACACGGAGCTCTGCAGGCCCTAAGACCCCCGCGTGCGGCTTCCGTGTTTCCCGACGTGCCCCGCTCCGTGGGAACTTCCATGGTAAAACAAACGTTGATTTTCCTGCCATTCATTTTGAAATCAATTTCAAGGAGTTCAACTTCTTGCAGACTTTCCAGGCCTCCCTGGAACTACGTGGAAAGGTTTCGGGGTGGCTCTGGCCTTGACTGGCAATCCCTGAAGCTCGGCCCATGCTCAACAGGCTCAGCGCCTCAACACAAGGGTTCTCTCTCCTTGATTCCTGACAGAATCCCAGGGAGGTGTGAAAACAGCAAATGAGGGGTGGATGGGGAAGGTCTCTAGCTCTCTGTTTTGAATTAATTAATTCATTCATTTGGCTGCATTGGGTCTTCGCTGTCGCATGCGGGATCTTTCATTGTTGTGCCCAGGCTTCCTTCTAGCTGTGGCTGGAGGGCTTGGTTTCTCCCTGGCAGGCATGTGACATTTTAGTTTCCTGAACAGGGATTGAACCCATGTCCCCTACACTGGAAGGTGGATTCTTAACCACTGGACCACCAGGGAAGTCCTCTCTCTTTTTTAATTTTAAGGGTTTTCATGGTGTATCCTGTGAGAGGGGGAAAGGGTTATGGTTTCAGTGGCACTTATTTTGCAAAGATGCTCATGTCGTCCCTCTTTTCCTAACTTACCAGATGCCTAATACTTCCCCAAGTGACACTGAGCTGCCGTGAGGCCATGGCTAGACACCTCACACCAGGAGGCTGAGCAGAGCTCTTCTTTAAACTCCTGAGGGGGCTCCTGAGGGCTCTGCAGTCACTTCTCTCCACCCCACAGGGCCCAGGATGGCAACAAGGTTCCCTGACCATCACCCAGCTCAAGTCTCAAGTTCAGGGATTAATACTGAGCAGTCTCAGTGCTCCTGACTGAGGGCCTGGGGACTTAGAGGAAGTGAGACGCCTCCCCTGCCTTCAGTAGCTTAGAGACAGTGTGCACGCTCAGCTGCCCAGTCGTGTACGACTCTTTGTGACCCCATGGACTGTAACTCGCCAGGCTTCTCTGTCCATGGGATTTTCCAGGCAAGAATACTGGAGTGGGTTGCTATGTCCTACTCCAGGGGATCTTCCCAATCCAGGGATCAAACTCGAGTCTCTTGTATCTCCTGCATTGGTGGGCAGATTCTTTACCATTGCTCCACCTGGGAAGCCCTAGAGATAGTGGGGTCGACACAGATAAGCCAGGAGGAGGCTGCACAGGGTGAGGAAACACAGTTATATAATGCAGCTAAGGAAGAGTCATCCAGGAAGTCTTCCTGGAGGAGGGAGCACGGGTTAAAGCTGGGCAAAGGAAAGAATGATGGGTGTTTCAGAGGGAGGGGTGTGCATAAAGCTGGGAGGATAGAGGATGCTCGAGAATCTTCAGTGGTTCTATAGCAGTCAAGAGCTGCTTAGACCTAAGTCCGAGGACAGTGGGTTGCCATGGAGATGTAGTCAGGTCTGCCTTCTAAGAAGATCCCCTTTGCTCATTACCCTTCGAGTCATACTAGAGCTGTGCAGGTATGTCAGGGCTTTTATACTGGCTCTTCCTTCTGTCTGGAACATTATTCCCCAGAACTATCCACAAAGTGAGCTCTGTTTGTTCACCTCCTTCAAGACCTTACTCAAATATCTCCTCCTCAGAAAGATCTACTCTGACAACCCCACCTAAAATCACAACCTTCACCCCTGCCCTGCTTTATTTTTCTCCTTTGCACTGATCACTGTTCCTTACCCAGCAGCCAGGATGTAATCTTGAAACACAAGTCAGATGATGTCTCACGCCAGCTCATAACCCTCCAGGCTCTTTCCATCTTAAGTGGAGGAAATTCCAAACTCTGCGTTCACGGGGCACAATGAATTCTGGGCCCTTTCTTGCTACTCTTGGAGCAGGATGGGACGGTTCCTGCCTCAGGGCCTTTGCACTCACTGCTCTGCCTGCGTAGCACTCCTGGCTCACTTCCTCATTTTAGACCTTGGTGAGGCTTTCTTTGACCAGCCCTGTTTCAAATAGTACCGCCTCCACCCCCAGCACCTCTGTCTAACCCTTGACCCTGCTTCATTTTTCTGTGTAAGATTTATCACCACCTGATGGGGTACTATTGATTTGCTCATTGCAAGTCTTCCTACTAGGATAACTTCTCAAAGGCAGGACTTGTGACCACCTGGTCCCTACTGTATCCTCAGTATTCAGGACAGTGACTGCTTGATAAATATTTACTGAGCAAATTAATTAATCCATGAATGAATCGATGGGTGAATGAATTAATCAATAACTCTGGCTGTCATGGGGAGGAGGCCTAAGTAGAGAATTGAGCCAGGAGGCTACAGTAGGTCAGAGAGAGCAGTGCTGATGGTTTGAATGAAAGTGAAGGCATGAGAGTAAAGGTGTGGGGGGGATGGGAGGAGCCCCCTGACTCCATACCCCCAGAGCAGAGGCTGCCAGGTCACTCCATACTGATCCCCGTCTTAAATAAGCCTCCTGAAGCCTGGAGTATTCTGGGCAGGCACCATGGGAACCCACCAGCCAACAAGATGCTCTGTCCTCCCAGCCATGAGCCTTTCTCACCCAGGGGACCTCATCTGGTCTTGTGACGCCTCTGGGGCAGTGTCAGGCTAGGTCAACTGCCTTTTACCAGCAAAGCTGAGGCTTGTGCAAACATCCTGACATCTCCTGCCCTTCCCACCCTGATCTCTCACACACCGCTTCACAGGAAGATGTTCCTGATGGCCTCAGTGATACAAGGACAGGGGGGACCCTTGGGGAGGGGAGGACTGCTCCCTCCCACTTTGATCAGAGGCACCAGTTCTGGCTTCTCTGAGATCACTCCCAGCTCTGCCACTCACAGCTGAGGGACAGTGGACAGCCCACTGGCCTGCTCTGTCCCTCAGTTTCCTCATCTCTAAAACGGGGCAATAGCAGTCCCTCCCTCATGGAGTTGATGCATTAACACTTGAAAAATGCTCAAACAGAGCCTGGCACAGTATCTGAAGGGAGGTGACTATCACACTAGAAACCTGGGATCTTATAAATCTGCCCCAGGAACTGAATGGCTGCACAACATGCCCTGGCCTAGGTGAACACTTCGATGGAAAGAAACAGTGGTCCTCCGATACACCCCCTTCCCCTAAACTGTAATGAGTCCAGTGCTCCCAGGAGTTAGTCCACCTGGGCAACACAAGCCATCTAGGGTGGAGGTAAATGGCAAGGCAAGTTACATGCAATGACTTTCTAAGACTGGGCAGTCACTGCCTTGGCCTCAGCAGGAGGCCCCAGGGAGGTCAGAGACCTGGGAGGTGTCTATAGCAAACCTGAAAGGGGCCTCCATCACCTGAAATGTAGCTAGCTACTGCCACCTGCCCCCAAAACTCAGCCTGCAGACACCCTGGGGGCTTAGACGACAGTCCATGGTTGCACCAAAGACATGGGATTCTGTCCTGTTCTGGTATCAGGAGCTTTGAACACTCATTTAGTTGATCAACAAGCATTTAACAGGCAGCCTTGACTTAGGAGGAAAGCTCATGGGGATAAAAGATGAGCAGGTCCCCGTGTTCCCAACACCCACCAGAGGGCCATGCACACAGGAGCTGCCCATAAACTCTTGTTTGGGATCACTGATGGAAGCTGGCGTTGTGCTAGGGCCAGAGGGAGGGAGCAAGGAAAGGACCCAGTCTGATAACATAAGCACATCTTTGCCCAGCACTACAGGGGTGTGTGTGTGACTTTCTCTTAGAAAGGGCATAGGAGAACTCCAAACTGTGGAGGGCCTTGCTGCATGCTAGACCCCTGCTGGACATTTTATTTACGTGTTCTCACTGATTCTCCTTATGACCCTCTAAGGTAGGCACTCTGGTTGTCCCGGCTCACAACTTTTACACTTAAGCTCAGAGAGAGCAGTGACTTTTCCAAGGCAACAGGACTATTCTACAGCAGATCAGGTTTCTAACCCACATCGGGGTGACCCCAAAGCCCGTGCAACCTTACCGGGACCCCAGAATTGGATCCTGTAGGAACCAAGGGACTCCAGGAGGAGGACCCGCTCTGAAACAAGAGAGAACACAGCCATCGCTGGCCCCTGACCTCAGTCATTCCCTGCTGTTAATGGCATCCTGGAGCCCAAGACAGAAGGCAGGGATGGATGGGTGGGAGGGTGAGGTGGTGTGCGGACAGACGTCTGGCCCTGGGAGGAAGGCCTGAAGTGGAGCAAACGGCAGACGGGTTGGAGCCCAGCCCTGCCAGACTCCATCTGCCGAATCCAGACGCTCAGGAGCCCCGAGTCCCCGAGCCATGTTCCTTGTGCGTCTGAAATAGCTGCAGACAGCAGGCTAAGAACCCGGGGGATGCGTCAGCAGAAACGCTTCCGGGACAGGCTTCGAGAAGAGGATCAAGGTCAGAGCTCACGCAGGAGCCGGCCTGAGCGTCTTGGCCTCCTTCCCATCCCCCTCTCAGCCCCAGCTGCTGGATGGGGTGGGGGCCTCCTCCTTCACCCACGGAGGCCAGAGACTAGCTGAGGGTTTAGATATGGCAGCTCAATTAATCCTGCCAGGTGGGACTGTTTTTCATCAGTTCTACAGCTGAGGTGACTGAGGCTCAGAGATGGAAGGCCACTTGCCCAAGGTCACACAGCAAGGACAGAGCAGAAAGCTGAACCCTATTCAAGGTCTGAGTCTGTCATCCAGATGACTTCCCACAAGAGCCAGGATGCCCTCAGGACCTGTGGCGCTGGCTCCCTCATCCCCTTCCTCCTCAAATCTGTGGCGGTTCAGGAAATCCCCTCCCTTTCAGAGAGAACACTTTCATTTCTCTTTTTTGTCTGAGTTGGCCCAGTCAGGGTTCTAGATATCCCAGGGTCTGGTTTGAGGGTACTGTAAGGCAACAATGAAATGAAATCCTGAGGGGCCATCACCCGAGCTGGCCTCTGCCAGATGGACTCATGGTTCTGGAAACGGAGGCCCATAAGGCCTTGGTGGTCCAGGTACCACCCCAGCAGAAGGAGGCTCTCTGCTCCCCGACCCCCCCCACCCCGCCTTCTCTCTCTCCCCTCCCCCCTCAGCCCATTTCCCCGGCTCCGCTACCCCGCCCTCTCATTGCAAGGGGAGGGCTCTTACATAAATGTGTTAGCTTCAGCTCTTTGCTCTTCTGGCTTCTTTACTCTGAAGTCAGGACAACAGGCTCCCCACGCCTCTGTCCCCCCTCCCCAAATGCGCCAGAGGCCCGAGGCTGGGAGTGCCCTCCTCTCTCTGTCTCCGGAAAACTGAGGCAGGGAGTCACAGAGGCTTCTGGAAGGTCACAGCGGGGGCTGCTGAGCGGAAGAGGGCTGTGGGAGAGAGACGAACTAGAGAAGGGGGAGTGAGCGTCGGAGGGGGAAAGAGAAGGGCGGAGACCAGGGAGAAAAGGCCAAGAAGAGGAGGACAAGCCAGAGGTGGTGGCCCAGCCACGGTGTGGGCAGGGGGTGGGCAGGAGTGACTGCAGCCGGGGGAGCTGGAAGGGCCTGGCGTTCTTGGTGGGGCAGGGGGCGGGGGGCTGCCCAGAGTGAAGGGGGCAGGTCTGGGGATCCAAAAGGATCAAGGGGCGGACCCCGGGGTGCTGGCCGCGCTGGTGGGGACTGATCGGTCAAGTAGCCCCCAACCTCTCTGGGCACCGGCCGGGCTGGAAGTCTGGGTGCTGGAGGGGAGGACCGAAGACAGGACAGGGAGAGGAACAGTCCCCGATCCCCGCACTCACAGAGGGCTGGGAGCCCACGCTCACCGACCAGGCTGCGGCCATGGAAACCAGCACAGGGTCTTTGAGCAGCTGGCCCACTCCTGCTACCATGTTCGGCCACCGAAGCACAGAAGCAGACAAGCCCCAGGGAAGCCAGTGCACAAAGTCCTCCTGAGACGAGGGTGTCCCTCATCCCAGCACAGCCCATGCTTCCTTCTACCCCTTTGCATCTCCCTCCCAACAGTCTTAAGAACAGATCATTCAGGGGACAGAGGGCGTGAGCCAGAATCTCCAGGTCAGGGCCAGAAGAGTCCTCAGGACAGGCATTGCAAAGCAGGGCTTCAGGAAGGAGTCAGAGGCCGGTGAACTTGGCTGGGGGAAAACCCTGCATCCTTTATTTTCATTAACCTCTAACTGAAATGTAGCATCTCCTTCCATTATGAATGGAGGTAACACAGCCTTGTGGAATCAGCAGCGCCTGGGACACTGTCACAGCTCTTTCGTACCACATTGCAGATGCTGCAAAGTCCCATTTATGCTCATCACGGCCTCATAATTGCAGCTGTTACCGACCTGCCATCAGACCTTGTTATGGGGCATGCTAAGAAAAAAGCACACCTTTTAATATTTCTTCCCATCTTTGAAAACAGCATTTTATCTTTCCCTTGTCATTCTACATGTTTCTTTTTATAAAACTGTTACTCTGAGAAAGGTCCCCAGGGCTTTGCCAGCCTGCCAGAGGGGTCCATGGCACAGAAAAGGTGAACCCCCCCACCAGTCCTAAATCAGTGTTTAGTCTAGCTCTCCTAGGTGGTAGCTGGGAAAACGTGGGCTCTGAGGGAAGCAGGGACTGGCTATGTTCCAAAAGGCTCTGACCTCCATAGACTTGGTTCTGTTTTCTGGAAGCAGCTCGCAGCACCCCTAGTCCCCATACAGAGGGGAGGAAGCTCCTCAACGCACCGGCTTGGAGGAAGGGTTCTTATTTTAGACACCAGCTGAGGCAAAGTTGCACCCACCCCAAGGGTCACGAACACCTCTGGTGAATCTATGGTTCTAGGTGGGTAAGGGGCATTGCTAAGGCCTCTCAGAAGGGAATGGGACGTTCTACTCAAGGGAAAAAGACTAATCCCACTTTTACCATGTCCCCATCTGTGCATGGGGCAGCTTCCTTGGATAGGGGCTATAGACAGCATATCTGTGCGAATGAAAACATCGCTGCCGTAGCAGTAAACAACGGATGTGGCAGCCATCAAGCCATCACATTAGAGCTGTGAGCCCTCAGGGAACTCAGGATGAGAAAATACAGGATACTGGCCCCAGAGAGCTGAGGTGCATATCAAAGGAATGATTTCAGTGAGCCCAGACTCTTGCATCTTCCCACATACAGAAAAGCATCAAATTCCTTGAGATACTGGTTTTCTTGAGACCTGGTTTTCTTTAACGAACAGTAATCTCTTGAGGGTCTGACTACCTGATTTTTGTTGCAAAAACTCCTATATATCCTGGCTCCTCTGGCCCTTGCCTCTTCGGAGCAGTCTCTTGAGTTTTCTGAGATGTTATGTCCTCAGTTCTGTCCACCAAATAAAACACAACTCTCAACTTTTAGGCTGTGAATATTTTTAAAGTTGATATCGTATAAATAAGGAGCAACAGAGTGACTGGGCTCCATAGATGGGCTACTTCCTGCTCCCCCACTAGGGAGGGGCCTGCCCCAGCAGAGGAGCTAACCCAACCAGGCTGGACCAGAGGCTGATGCAGTAGGTGGGATGTCAGCCTCTCATCACTCACTCCCTCTTTCTGGGAAGGGGTGCTTTGACAGTCAGGGGTCTCTGCAGCAGGAGGTATCCGAAACAGGCCTGAGCTTCCCTATCCTCCTCTGGCCCTGGATGAGCAGGAAGGCATGGAGACCAAGGGGAAGACGCTGGCGCTACCAAGTGCTGACAGCCACACCTGCACCCCCTTCTGGCCTTATTGCAGGGGAGACGGCAATGGCCTTTAAAGGCAGCGACCCCACCCCAAGCATCCTTTGGCAAGACTGGGGAGCCCCTTTCTAGACACATGAGAGGTCTGGAGTGCAAAACTTCTCAAATCCAGGAGGAAAAGGGTTCTGGTTAAGACCCTCAGCAGGGTAAGTTCCACTGCACCCCAACCTCAATGACATCTACCCAGTGGGCACAAGGTTGGCCTTGGCCTCTCAACCCCTTTTCCTCTGCAGTCCTCTGCAGTGCCCTTTGCCAGCCTTAATTTCCTTCTTTCATTTCTTCTTTTCTTTCGCTGAGCTGGGTCTCAGTTGAGGCATGTGGGATCTTGACTTGCAGCATGCAGACTCTTAGTTGCAACAATGTGGGATCTAGTTTCCTGACCAGGAGTCAAACCCAGGCCTGCTGCATTGGGAGCTTGGAGTCTTAGCCCCTGGACCACCAGGGAAGTCCCTGCTGGCCTTTAGAGTATCAAGAGAACCGATTCCCGAGTATTACACACCTGTAAGCCCACCCTAGATCTCACTTGATCTCCACAGCAAGCCACAGATGGCTGGTCTTATCAGCCCATTGTACAGATGCAGAAACTGAGGCTTCAAAAGCTTAAGTCACCTGCCCAAGGTGACACGGCTACCAGTTGGGAGAGCCAACCCTGGCGTGTGAGATTCCAGAGCATATGCCTTTAAACCCTTCTGCTTCAGGCCTGCTTGCACCAGATGAGGAATTCAAGAAATGTCAGGCAGCCCTTTCTTCTTTTGCAAAGCTCTCCTGGCCGACATCTTTATGGGAGGGTGATGATACTGTCTGGAGGCGGCAGAAAACTCCCAGGGCTGACTCTCTATTAGACAAATGGAAACTAAACACAATTTGTTGAAGCGGGAGGCTGCATCTGATTTCCTCTGATCGATTGTGTCTGGTTTGAGGGAAAACGGCTGCAGAATGAGCTGTGTTAAACCTGGGATGGATAACCCGTGCAGCATGACCCAGGGACTCTGGGCTAAATGGGAACTGGCTCCGACTGGGGCATCCGTCTGGGGCATCTGGGTCACAAGAGCCAGCTGCCTGCCACCCTGCCCGTCTGAGGGCCAGAGCAGAGGATAGTTTCCTATGACGGAGGAGGTAACTGTTCAGGAGGCTGGAAAGGGAGAAGATGATCCTGAGTGACCAGGGAATGAGGTTTCATTTCAGTTTCTGCTTCACATTTCCTTGGCCTCCACCCTGTCCCAGGCCCTGGGCTAGCACTGGGGACACAGACAGGAGAAAGCTGAGGTCCCTGCCGGCGGACCCCACCAGCTCTCCTTGTGTGCCAAAGAAAACACTCAGGAAGAGGTTAGAGCAACGGGGCGAGCATTTTAATGGAGACGTGAAAAACACGTGTGCTCCCCAGGGGAAAGAATTTTTGTAAGTGAGCAAGAATTGTTTTGAGTTGATGTCCATCTAGATTGTGGGGATTGTTTGTTACTTAGCATCTCTGCTGCAAAAGCTCACTCATACATGGTGGTGTTGTGGGCTAGTGCTGGGCACTTAGCAGGGAATAAGTGAATGTCATTTCGACCCCTTAGGAAGAGGTTCCTTAGGAGGAATGATGCAACCCTTGTTCAAAAACAGGAAAGTAGTGGGAACACAGGGCAGCCATTCCTTGCAGTGCCTCCTCTGGAATATTTTCTAGAATCTCTCGACAGAGAGGACTCTCAGGGTTGGAGGAGCTTTGGGAGCCTGCCTGGGTTGTACAGATGGGAAGACAGGCCGGTGGTGGGTGAGGGGCTTTCCCGAGGGCGCTGCTGCATGGTGGGGACAGGGCAGAGGAACAGTGTGGGCTCCTACTTCCAGGATGGGTCTGGTGCCCTGCATTCCCACACAGAGGGGCTTCCAGGAGGAGGTGTCTGTCCTGTGGCTCTGCAGGCAGTGTGGGGCGTCTAACCTGAGACCTGCTGTGTGTGTGGAGGGAGGGGGTTCCCAAGAGACACTGAGACCAGGGTTGACCAGGCAGCAGGAAGAGCTGCCCCCTGAAGAGCCTGTTACCACGTCTCTTAGCAGCTCGGGCTGCAAAACCTCCCCAGCAGCTGCCTGGGAATGAAGCTGTTTTTGGTTCAAACCCATGCTCGTCCACTCTCAACCACCAGCAGCATCCAGGTACAACTAAGGCAGACCAGTCAGACCACGTTGGCCCCTGTTCCAACTTGCCAACAGCTCCCATCTCACTCAGACACAAACTCCAAGTCCGCAGCACTAATCCGCCACTGCTCTTCCCCTCAATTACTGCTCCAGTCTCATGGCTTCCTGGACTTTGCTCAGACATTCCGGGCACCACCTCAAAGCCTTTCCACTTGCTGTTCCCTCTACTGGAAAGGCTCTTCCCCCAGCTGTGGGCGGGACCATCTTCCTCACCTCTTTCAGGTCCTACCCGGGTGTCACTTCCTGACCACGTCCCTTTCCTGTTTCATATTTTCTCCTTAGCACTTTTCACCAGTTAACATACTGTGTATTTCAGTTCTTTATCTGGTTTAGTCCGTCACTCCTGCTCCACTCTAAATTCTATAATGGAAAGGATTTCTTGGTTGTTCACCACTGTATTCCCAGCACCGAAACTGTATATAGCATGCAGCAATCACTCAATCGAAATTTGCTAACAGAACAAAAGGAAGATAAGGAGGAAGAGAATAGAAATAGATAGATGGATCAATAGATTGATAGATAGAGATGCTTAACAAGGATCTGGTTGAGCTCCTTCAGGGAAGAATCACGACCAGAGTCCAATGTTAACAGCACCAGCTCAGAGGTGAGCAGGCCTGGGTTGGAATCCACACGCTACCATTTGCTAGCTGAGCAATCTTGAGCAAGTTCTTTCTCCCTGAGCCTCAGTTTTCTTCTCTGTAAAATGGAAATCATGGTAGTACTTGCCACATCTAGTTACTGAGAGGATCAAAGAAGATATACTTGGAAAGCATTATCACT
Organism: Giraffa tippelskirchi; assembly: GCF_054371585.1. Taxonomy (NCBI): domain Eukaryota; kingdom Metazoa; phylum Chordata; class Mammalia; order Artiodactyla; family Giraffidae; genus Giraffa; species Giraffa tippelskirchi. Next base: position 217,932,902 of record NC_137275.1, read on the forward strand.
GTGCCATGGAGACCCTTGACATATGCCAGATGCCATTATTATTAAGAAAGGCCCAAATTATTAATATGGACCAGGCTCTATGCAGAGCACTAGGGAATCAACTGTGACTTCAGACACAATTGTGCCCTCAAGCAGCCATGGTCAAGGAGGGTAACCAACCAGGCTGGTAAATATTATTAAAATATAATGACACAGGAGCCATAACAGCAGGCAGCCCAGGGGGGCTGAAGGATCCAGAGACTCAAAGTCACCCCCCTTGAGAGGATCAGGGAAGTTTGCTTGGAAGAGGAGGCATGTGAGCTAAGGGCTGAAGCACACACAAGAGATAGCCATGCCATATAAAGTGGAAAGAACATTCCAGACAGACAGACTGTGTTGTGTGGCACAGGCAAAGGCCAAGAGGTCTCTTGACAGCTCCATAGCACAGAAGTGTCATCCTCATTTTATAAAACTTAGCTCAGAGAGGCGAAACCGTTTCCTGAGGTCACACAGCAAGGAACTGGCAGAGTTGGGATTTGAACAGAGGGCATTCTCACTGCAGAGCCTGAAAACCCTGGTGGACTGACAGATCGGAGAGACAGAGAGCACCAAGAACCCGGTCTCCCCGTTGGGCTGGGTGTAGGCACAAAGGAGTGAGGGGAAGGGCCACAGCCCCCTGCCTCCACCCCAGCTAAAGGACCCCCACAGCCCCACTTGGCGAGAAGGACGGTACCTCCATCAGGTCTATAAGCCACAGCAGCCGCTCCTGGGGAGGAAGGATGGGCAAAAGGCAAAAAGAAAAATACATCAAATAAACATAAGGGATGGAGCGGGCACAGCAAACCCCCTTCCCAAGCACACACACACACGCAAAGGCAAAACAAACAAAAATTTCCCAAACTCCTTTTCTCTTCACGTGGACTGCTTTGGGCAGGAATAAAGGAGGGATGAGGAAGACCCCACAGGGACAGTCAGCATGGCTTCATTCTAACTGCTTCCTAGAAGGAAACCAAGAAAGGACACTGTCCTTGAGAAGGGCCGTCAGGAGATGGTCATGCCCCCTGGGGGCAACTCTGGGAGTCTCTAGCTAGGATTGTTATTCCCATTTGGCAGATGGGAAAACTGAGGCTAAGCAAAGGGTAGTGACTTGTCCAAGGTCACACCTGCGGCTGAAAGGCAGAGCCTGAAGGAGTATCTTGTTTGGAAGCCTCCATCAGAGAAGACCTGGATTCCAGGGAAGCCCAGGCCCCGTGCTGGCAGAGAACCTCAGCGCCTGTGAACAGGAGCCCAGGGCTGTGCAGTGGGATGACGTTTGGAGGGGGAGTGGCAGAACCTCAGCTCCGTGCTTTCCAGAAGACCTCAAGTGCCTGCAAGGTCCTGGATACATGGTGGTTTCCCCAGCCAGGCTGGGAAACGTGGGGAAGAACAGAGGCTTCCTCTGCCCTCGGGGTGTGGGCAGCATGTCTGGGAGGTTACTCGTCCTTTACTCTCCCAACAAGCTGCGGAAAGGAGCATTGCTGCCCCAGTGCCAGGAGGGAGAGCGAGGCGCTGCAGAGGGGGGTGCCTCTCCTGCCTGAACATCACTCTCTTAGCACCCACCTCCCAGAGCTCGTCCTGACCGTGGTCAGTCCTGATCTGAGACACCTGTGCTCTCCAGGGGGTCTCAGACTCATCAGTTCAGTTAATTGGCTCAGTCATGTCCGACTTTTTGCGACCCCATGGACTGCAGCACGCCAGGCCTCCCTGTCCATCACCAACTCCCAGACTCATAGTTATTCACATTTCAAAAGCTGGGAGACCCTTTCCATCTGTCCTACAAACTCCCTGCTCAAAATCATCCTGTAGCCTTTCTGAGCTGTGCCTTTCCAAGGGTGTTCCAATCTGGAGGGAGGGTGTCTTTGACCAGGCAGGGTCAGTTGCCATAGCAGGGCCTCAGATGGCCGAGGACAGTGCTTTCCAGGTACAGGAGAGACCCAGGCGCTGAGCTGGGGCTGAAACTTCTGCCCTGAGCCCTTCCTGGGGATACACTTCCAAGTCCTGCAGCCTGGCCTGCCCTCGGGGCCTCGGGCGGCTGTGGCCAGAGTCACCAAGGACCTCAGGTCATTCTACCCACAGGGAAACCAAGGCCCAGAGAAGCTGGGCTTAAACCTAAGCCCCTTACCTCCCAGGCTAGAACACATCCCATCCCACCCACTGAATCTCTCATCCTCGCTTCTAAAGGGATCATCCCAGAATTACAGTATGCAACCCCCCAAGTTTTAGAGCAGTGATTCATGGCTCCTGAAGCCCCACGTGGACATACGTAAGCCAGTCTCAGTGGAGCTGGACACAGAGAGAAATGAATCCTCAGGCCAGGGCTCCGCAGCCTGAAGCCAGCTCGTCACCTGTGTGTGCCACATCAGAGCCAAACATGCAGCCCCAGGTGGGGGACAGCCTCCTCCCTGCCCCAGAGGTGGTCTGCAGCCGCATCCAGAGCCTGGAGGAATGGGCGGCAGCTTCCTTCCCACCCCAGGAAGGACGAGGACTCGGGGGATGAAGGTGACTCGGCATGGTAGGGACAGGAGGTAGAGGAATAGAAGTTTCCCCAGAAGCTCAGATCCCCAGAGCTTAGAAAAAAAAAAAAAGGTCACATTGGGAGCTGAAGCCCACAAAGTGGGCATGCTGTGGGGCTGTCTCCTGGTGGCTGTGAGCGCGCCTGTGCCCGCTGACCACCTGTGACTGCGGGTGGCCATCATTGCATCCTCTGACCTCCTCCCCCTCCAACAGGACAACCAACACTGTCTAATAGAGATTCCACCAGGGAGAGCTCCCAGTTCAGTGTCTGGGAGTAACAGTGGTTAAAGAACTAGACTTCCTCCTCCCCTTCCACAGGAGAGAGATGCTGAATGACCGACCGGCAGGGAAGGAGAGGACGGAGCCGAGCCAGCTCTCCTGACCTCCAGCTCCGACTTTTCCCACTGCATCAGTCTCAGTAACTGGCTGTTTCCTACGATGGATAATAAGGCACTTCCTCTGCCCTTTCCTCCCCAAGGCCTCCCAGGGTTCATCTGCCTCCGAGCATCCTGGGGTCAGAGCCACACCCTGAGGTGGTCCAGATGCCTTTCTGGGGGCTGGCAAGTCTGGGAGAAAGTCAGACTGGGCTCTGGGGCTCCAGAGAATCAGGAGGGGGTGTCTCAGGGAAGATCCCAGTCACCACGACCATTACCGTGAATGAGACCACCTGCGTGATGTCTCATGGGATCCTCCCACTACTGGTTCTGTTTGTCTCGTTAAGTAAAAATGTTAGTCACTCAGTGGTGTCCAACACTTTTTCATCCCATGGACTGTAGCCCAGCAAGCTACTCTGTCCATGGAACTCTCCATGCAAGGATACTGGAGTGGGTTGCCATTCCCTTCTCCAGGGGATTAAACCTGGGTCTCCTGCATTGAAGGCAGATTCTTTACCATCTGAGCTACCAAGGAAGCCCATTTGCCTCATTACTTGCATTTTCCGCCTTTCTTCCCCAGCCCACCCGCCTGCATCCCATCCCACAGACTGTGAACCCCTGAGGCAGGGTCAATCCGTCTTGTTCAGTTGTGTCTGATAGCCCAAACCTGGCACACAGGAGGCACCCAGCAATCAAGAGGTTTTCACAGGTGAAGAAACTGAGGCTCTGAAAGGCAAAGCCCAGATCTGGCCAGGAGTCAAGTCCCAGCAGAGAATCCCAGGGCTGGATTTGAACCTAGATGGGTCTTAACTCCCTTGCTGTCTGTGAGGCCAGGCATGGGGCAGGGGCTGCTCACCCTGGCTGAGCTGACGGTGGTGGAGGTGCCGTGGCTGCCTGTGGATGAGCCTGTGTCACTGTAGCAGACCGTGGAGTAGGTGTCGCCGGCTGCAGGGCCAGGGGGCTGCCGCGCCTTCATTGATTCAATCTCCCGCCTTAGCACCAGGTGGTCGAAGCGGTCCAGGTCTTGGGGGGAGATAGTGCTTCTCACCTCAGACAGGAGTGAGAACTGGAGGCCGGGACAAGCCGGGCACTCAGCAGGGAGCTCCACCAGCAGGCGGGACAGCCCTCTGCCACCCCAAATACAGGCGTGCGTGCTAAGTTGCTTTAGTCATGTCCTACTCAATGGACTGTGGCCCACCAGGCTCCTCTGTCCATGGGATTCTCCAGGCACGAATACCGGTGTGGGTTGCCATGCCCTCCTCCAAGGGAGCTTCTCAACCCAGGGGTCGAACCCACATCTCTTGGGTCTCCTGCATTGGCAGGTGGGTTCTTTACCACTAGCACTGTCTGGGAAACCCCTGCTACCCCAAACAACCTTTGTGCAACCTTGGCCACTGCCCTCCCCTCCTTAACCCTCCGTGGCACCCCATTGTCCTGAGACAAATTCCAAACACCTAGATGCCGGGCCCAGCGTCATCGACCCCTGCTCCCCACTCACTTCTTCTTCCCTAACATCTCACCCTTCACATCCGGCTACAAGTCCCTGAATAGAAAGCCCTTGGCTGTCCCTTCCCCCTCCTTCTCTTCAAACTGACTTCCCTCTGTTAAGTCTTCCCAAAGGTAACCACTCCCAGTGAATTTAATCACTTCTTCCTTGGTGCAGCTTCTGAACCTCAAACAGGCTTTTCCACTAGAGCAGTGTTCTCAAAGAGGGTAGCACGGTATGGTCACTTGGGGGCTTGTGAAACATGTGGAGTTAGCCAGCCTGGGGTGTGGCCTGGGCATTGCTTTTTAAAAGCAATCAGAGGGATGGGATGGGGAGGGAGGTGGGAGGGGGGCTCAAGATGGGGAACACATGTAAACCCATGGCTGATTCATGTCAATGTATGGCAAAAACTACTACAATATTGTAAAGTAATTAGCCCTCAACTAAAATAAATAAATTTATTAAAAAAAAAAAAGATTCTTCTAATCTCTAAAAAAAACTAAACTAAAATAAAAAAGCAATCCAGACGATTCTAAATGCACACCCAGCATAAAAAGCTGCTACATTGGGGCCCCAAACACAAGGAACATGGACTGTTTCCTTGAGAGTCTGAGGGGTTCGGGGGTGGGGGGTGGGGGTGGGAGTGGGGGCTGTCTCGGTCATCAGTCTCTGCCCAGGCTTCAGTTTGGATCTGACTCTTTATGGGTTCTCAGTAAAGGAGTAGGGTTCAGAGGGAGGCAGGGAAGGATGCAGAACCCCTGGGGAGCTGAAGCCAGGCCCCTCCAGCCCCGCCTTGCCCGAGGAGGCGTGGGTCACCTTGGCGTGGGTGTTGAGCAACTCGAACAGGGCCATGACTAAGGCCTCCACAGACACGCTGCCGCCGCGGTACTCCCCCAGGTAGTAGGCCATGGTGGCACGCTCCTGCTCGGTCAGCAGGTGCCGCGCCTGCTCCTCCAGCAGCACCCATGTCTGGTTCCCCAGGCTGCTCAGGGTCACCTGGGAGCCGGCTGGCCCCTTGTAAAACCCCAGCTGAAAGACAGTAAGACAGAGGCCCAGGGGTTGCGGGTCTGCTCTGGAAGCCGAGCCAGCTACCAGCCTGCAGACAGGTGGGCTGGGTCCCTCTGAGGTCTCTGCCCACAGGCAAAGCCGTAGGTGTTCCCAGACATTCTCAGGGCACCCGGTCTCGGTCTTGGGCAAAGTGCTTTTCTGGCTCACATGGCACTTTTACACGTGTTGTCTTGTCATAGCCCCGTGACCATTCAGGGTCAAGCAGTATTATTACGGTTCCCATTTTACTGGTTAGGTTGCTGTCTCTCTCTGGGTACATTGGGGATAATAGTAATGTTATTTCTGAAGCGTGGCTCAGACCTGCACACACACCACACCTCCCAGCACGGCCTCCACCACCATCAGCCGTGTCTAAGAGGCCACTCCGTCTCCCTGCTTGTCCCCTCTGCCTCTCCCTGTTGCCTACACAGAGCTGCTGAGGTGACCTTGTAAAAATAGAACTCATGTTGTGCCCTCAGGGAAGCAAGCCCTACAATGGCATCTCATCATTTCAGCTTAGCAGCCAAACCTCATAGGTCCACTAAGTCCTATGGGATCCAATGATCCCACCAACAAGCCATGTGTGGCGCCTGCCCCAGGGTCCTGGCACAGGCTGTGCCCTCTGACTGCATCCTCCCCTCCGGCTCCTGCCCAGACTCTGATCTCACTAACCTCCACTTCAAGTTCAACTTACAGCCCAGACACCGTGTGCCATCTCAGAGAGCCTTTGCCCTCTCCCTCTGCCCTCCCCAAACCTAAACATCTGCCGTTCTCTCTCCTCAGACCCGGCACCTTTCTCGGAAGACACTGAACATCTTTGATGATGTGATGCGCGTGCAGGTTTGCTTTGCTTTGATGAGTGTCTCCTTCACTGGGTGTGACCCCCGCCAGGGTGGGGACCTGATCATTGTGCTGTTCCTGCCGCTAACTCCGGGGTCCAGGGCGGTGCCTGGAACCTTCCCACATGTGTGGGAAGGAGGCTTCGCAGGCAGTCGGCAGGCTGCCCACCCTGCTGGGCCCAGAGCTCCCCACTCGGGGACCAGTGAAGAAGCCAAAGACAGAGAGCAGCCTACCTTGTTGGTCCCTTCTGCTGTGAGATCCCCGGGAAACCTACGAAGAAAGACAAGCATGTTCAGCCTGATGTCTGAGCAATTCAAACAGGCATGGGCCAGGGAATGGGTGATTTGCAGTGAGAGGAATGAAACTTTGGGAGAACCACGGGCTACGCTCACTGGGGCCACTCAAGGGAATATCAGGCCCTGGACAGACGGGCAGTTTCTGAACTCCTGACCAACCATATGGATGGCACGTCTAAAACCAGGCAAGGTGGTCTCCTGAGTTGTTTCACACCCTACAGGGCCAGTCAGGTAACACGCAGAGGAGAGACTAAATCATAACTGCCCTGTGGCCTCGGGGTCAGGCCAGTCTAGGGAGGGTGAGGCCGGGTCAACTGGAGATGTTAAGAAACAACTTGCAGCCGCAGCTCTCTTCCAGTCTGTTTCCATGAAAAAACGTGGTCTCAAGCTTCCAGAATCCCCGATTTTCAAGGAGCAGCCGGAAATCCAGGTGTTTCCCGCCCACCCACCCATGGAAAACTTGATGTCTTTTTAAATGTTGGTAACTAATTTTTAAAAACTACTGTACTGGGAAGGCGAAAGGAAGAGAGGAAGGAGGGGATGAAGAAAGGGAGAAATAGATGCTCTGGGTCTGTTTGACTTGGGGGCCACAGGCCAGTTTGAGACTTCAAATGGAAATCCAAAGGTGACACTTTACGTTGTTAGCAGCTATGCAGCCACCTGGCAACTATCTCTCACGTTATGACTGCCAAGACCCTTTCATGCAAGTCACTCATGGGATCCTCATCCACACATCTGGAATGGGGGCTGCAGTTAGGAGTCCCACTTTTCAGACAAAGCAACTAAGGGCCAAAAAGGAAGTTACAAGATTTGCTAAACGGCAAGTAAAGAGCGAGAGAACTGGATGCTGCAGTTCAGCTTTCCAAGGAAAACTGAGGCCAGAAGAGCAAAGGGGATGTGCCCGTGGTCAGCCCTGCAAACGGAAGGGACCCTGGGCTGGGACTTCAGGCTCAGGGAGCCGGGACAGTCTTCACAGATCGGGGCACAGAGCATGGTGCAGGGATGGAAGGCGGTTACTGGCTATCAGGAACGGCCCTGGGGTCCTGGGGCTCACAGTGAGAAAGCAGCACGGCCGCACCCTGCGCAGTTGGCGGCAGCGTCCCCGATCCGGGAACTGGCAATCCACTTGGTCTCGTCCACGGTGGTGCGGGCGTGGGGCAGCCTCCCGACGTCCTTCACGGTCAGGATGAGATGCTGGGATGACTTGAGCAGCCTGACCGCCTCGTCGTGCAGGATGTTGAGAAAGCTCCGCCCATTCACCTCCAGAATCTGGTCCCCAACCTGCAAAGACCACAACACAACACAGTCACCTGGGCTGTCTGCGGGACACTGACTCATGCCGGGAGCTTCAGAGTCCAGAACCCAAATTTCTTCCTGGGTAGCCTAGGAAGGAAGTCACCAAGGCTCATACAGGCTATGTGGGTGCTTGAGGGTCACACAGCAAGAGACTCAAAGAGGTTATGTGAATGCCTAAGGGTCACACAGCAAACCAATGACAGAACCAACTATCTAATCCGGATCCTCAGCCCATGATCCTGTCACTAGAAAGGGCCACCTCCTTCAACTGAACAAGGGCTTTGAGGGGTGGGTCTCTGAAGTTCCCAAGGGTCTCCTTATCTAGAAAACCAAAGCCATTTCAGAGGCCTAGATGCAGGAGGAATTGGGGGGAAGATGAGATGTGAAGGCACTGTTTCATTAATTTTCCTTTTACCTTCTACATCATTAAGGTTGTTACCTTAAGCATGCATTCTTATGTTGCCTTAGTGTAAGCGTCATTTTAATTTACTTAAGAGAAATCAATAAATGAGAAAACTGGCCTACTGATGAAGGAATAATACATTGCTTGGATTTTTAGGACAAGAAGGTGATTTTATTTGGTAATGGGAGAATATATTTTTTAATGACAGGATGAAAAAATAGAACAAGAAAAAACTAGCCTTCCAATAAACATAAATATGTGACAAGACCAGAAGGGGTTGCCCAGGAAGCTGTTGCAGGGTCAGCTGGGGCACATTTGAACTCAGAGGGTTTGGTGCTTTTTCTACATTCATTGATGGGTGACCAGAGGGGGCTTCCCAGGGTCACAGCCCACCGTGGTCTTGAAGGGCAGCCCTATAACACCAATTATTTCTGGCCCCTCTTCCTTCTTCCCGGCATCCTTGTCTGCTGATGGCACATGGTTACCCCTAGGGGCGTTTTCCAGGGTTTTTTAAAGCAGAACTTGGAAAAGGTGAGCCAAACATGAATTTGGAAGAAAAAGAGAAGAAAAGAAGATGTGGTGATGAGCCCGAGAACCAAAACCCTGGTCCCCAGTCTCCTGTCTTTTCTTTAACCCCTCACCTGCAACCGGGGAGTTTCCAGAATAGAAAGTGGTTATAAATTCCGTCTTTCTGTCTGCCCTCTGCTCCGGTGTTGATGTGTTCAGAGAAGGCCCATGGCATCTTGGCCTCCACGACCCCATCCAACACTTCCCGCCCACCTCCTGTGTGCCAGGCTCTGCGCTGGACACGAAGCCAAGAAAGACAGAGCGCCTCCCGCTCTCAGGCAGCTCAGCGGGCTCCACCTCATGCCCTGAGTGCGTTTTCCCGCCAGCCTCTCCACACCTTGTCTCCAAGGCCCAGCACACAGTGGGAGTTCAATAAAAATTAATCCAATGAATGAAGAATCAGACACCAGTCCCCCCCAGTCCTAGCTCCAAGACCATTTCTGCTGCAGCTCAGAGGGGACCAACACATGACACCAGCCTGGAGCCCCAAATTTCAAGCCCCTTTTGACCAGATGCCGACTGTATGCCAAGTACCTTGTTTGTCCCTTTACACATTTTTCCCTATTTAATATTCTCTGCCAAATCCCCTATTTGATATTCTGCCAAGTAGGTATCATTTGCTCTGCATCTGACCAGAGAAAAGACAGAGACTCAGAGAGGTTAAGTGAATAGTTTGTGGTTACAGAAGCTAGGGACGAGGACAGCAGGGTGGAAACCCAAGTCAGGCTCCAAGGTCCTAACGCTGTCTGCTACTGGGCGGCTGTCAGGTTTCAAACCCGGCACGCTCAGAGCCCCCATCTTGCTGTTCCTCCCTAGCCCTGCCTGCAGCATCCGGCTCTGAAAATCCACCCTCATCATCAACTCTGCCTTTGTCCCCCCAGTGCCGGAGACCCAGGTTTGATCCCTGGGATGGGAAGATCCCCGGTGGCAACCCACTCCAGTATTGTTGCCTAGAGAATTCCATGGACCGAGAACTTTGGCAAGCTCCAGTTCATGGGATCGCAGAGTGGACATGACTGAGCGACTATCACACACACACACACACTCTCTCTCTCTCCAGGAAGTCTCACCTTCCTCCCCCTCCATCAGTTCCCTAGCCTGTGCCCCCACCTGCTCACTCCTGGGCTCCTGGGCTGGCATTCTCCTCCGCGCATTAACTTCTAAACTGGCCCCAGACCTGGCACCAGGTTTAATGTTTCTTTAGCTTTTTGCTTTTGTGATATTCCTCCCGGCTTAAAAACCTGAATGACCCCTATAGCCCAGCACGCGGCATAACCCTATGGTCAAAGGTTTCAAAGACCATCAGACTTGGGTAGACGCTCTGGCTTTGCTACTTTCATGCCACATGAACTCAAGCAAATCCCCCAGTAAACTTCCTTTTTTCAATCGGTGAAAAGAACACATTCATTTTGTTAAGGTATTTTTCTGTTACTTTAGGAGAGGGAAAAAAAAAGCTTTCAAATAGTGGCCTGGTTTCAAAATTCATTGTTTTGGGTTTTATTTCATGCTATTTCAGTCCTGCTTCTTGAGAATAAATCTATAGCAAAACCTCAGAAGATCTATTACCTCCCATGAAGGCAGAAAAAAAAGTAAAACTGTAGGTCAGGTTTGAGAGGAGTTTGGGTTACAACAGCTTATTATTAGAGGCCTATTTAAATTTTTCTCAGGAAATTACTTTCCAAATTACATGTAGGAGCACATTTTCCACTGTTATTAAGAACAGGGGGCAAAAATCCATTAAACTTTTTTCCCTTAGTTTTCTTGCACATAAGAAGGGAATCCTAGCCCAGGATTGCCCTCCAAATTTCTATAGTCATCAGCATCATTGGTCATCAGCGTTGTTTTTCAATGCCACCAGCAATATCTACAATTTTCTCTTTCCACATCTTAGAGCTCCCCAGTTGAAAAGTCCCTGAGAACTTGTGTGTGCTAAGTCACTTCAGTCGTGTCTCTTTGCAACCCCATGGACTGTAGCCCACCAGGCTCCTCTGTCTATGGAACTCTCCAGGCAAGAATACTGGAGTGGGTTGCCATTTCCTTCTCCAGGGGATCTTCCCAACCCAGGGATTGAACCAGTGCCTCTTACACCTCCTGCTGGCAGGTTCTTTACCACTAGCGCTCCTTGGGAAGCTTAGGTAGCCTCAGTTGGTCTCCTTGTAAAGAGCTTAAGGGAAGACCCAATGTCTGATTTGAGGCTCAGCACACAGTAAGTGCTCAATAAGTGCTTATGCACAGGAGGTGTGGTTTTGCCTCTTCCCACTGTGCCTCTCTCCCAGCTGGTGTTCTCTGATGCTGAGAAGCAAAGCTGTGTTAAAGGGGACCTTCACAGGCAGGCACTAGGGCCTTACTGAGAGCGGAGTGCAATGCCAGCCCCCTCCGGCCCACTGTTCTGGGTCCTCACGGTTTCCCTGAGTAGCAGCTGCACCTCCCCCCTCTGCCCCCAGCTCCCCCCTTCCCCACAGCTCTGAGCTGGAGCCAGGCTGTACTTTTCATCTGCTGAAGTGCTCTGTTTACTGAAGTATCCCTCTCAATAGCTCTGGCTTTTGTTAAGCTAAGGGAATCAATTTTAATCTTTCCCACACACTTTATTTAATCTCAGCAGTTTAATTAAAGGAAGTAACATCTGAGAGACCAGATGAGTGAGAGCACCCTTTGTGAGCAAGCCCCTCCCTACAGGTCTAGGCCCGGGGTGGGGGGAACCTCAATGCCACAAACAGCTACCTGGCCCTCTACAGTGAGGAATGTCCCAGATAGTGCATGGGACTTACGTACACTAAATCAAGTATTCGTTGTTTAGCTGGAACTCAGATTTACATGGCGGTGTGTGTTTTTATTAGCTAAATCTGGCAATGCTGGGTTGGGGGTATCAGTCTCCTCTGGAGGCAATGCTTCTTGGTGGGGGGCGGGGGTGAGCCGATTTAACGCTACGGTCTCCAAACTTCAGTTACCTTCCCTTGCCCTGAGCCGGGCACCTGTCATTTGTTCAGTCCTGTGAATCACCAGTGGAGAGTTACTGCAGCTTCCGTGTAAGAATTAACATCTGGCAAATGGAAGGTCTGCTGTGCTAATCACATGCCTGTTGAATAAATCCCTACCCAGTCTGTGCGTCAGCATGGGGATCGTGTGCGATACGCCAGGGAACAGACGTGAAGCAGGAGTCACTCTCTGGAAACCCCGATTTAATGGGGGTGCATGAGCCCGTCTTTCCCATCTCTTTCCTCTCCTCTCCTATCGTTCTTCTTCTTCAGTGAGTGAAAGTCGCTCAGTCGTGTCTGACTCTCTGCATCCCCATAGAATAGTCCATGGAATTCTCCAGGCGAGAATACTGGAGTGGGTTGCCTTGTCCTCTTCCAGGTGATCTTCCCAATCCAGGGACCAAACCCAGGTCTCCAACATTGCAGGCAGTTTCTTTACCATTTGAATCATCAAACCAAAGCTCTAGATGGGGTTGTCTCCAGACAGCCCTTCGAAGCATCTGAGTTGGTCTGAGTGACTCCCATTTCTGTGTCCAGCTCTCTCTCATTCCTTCTACTTGTTGGAAAGCTTCCCAAGGCCTGCGAGCCCTGTCAGAAGAGGCATCTGCACGTTCAATGCCATTTAAAGTTCACCAGCCACTTTCAAATAAATCCAGCGTCTCCCCCGTTGATCCCAGCAGCCTCAGGCCAGCAGGCTCTGGAGTCTTGTCCCTGTAGTGCAGCCGAAAGATATCCATCGTCCTGAAGCCAGGCAGACAGGGCACAGTGGCCGTGTGGCCCTGCACACCTCAAGGACACTCCGAGTCTGTCTCCTGCTCTGCACAATGCACACAGGACTGCTTGCAATCCCCAGGGCACTGAGAAGCAAGTGGGACCACTTGGCCCAGGGCCTGACGTGGCTTTCGAGAGCTTTTCATTCGCTTTCTTTCCAAACGGCAGGGACAGGTCGACATGTCAGCTTGCTCAAGGTCACCGTCACATGTGAACAGTGAGCCAGCATTTGAGCCCAACCTCTCTTGTATTCTCCCTCAACCCAGAGGCACTTTTATCCCGCGCAGTGTCTGGCACACAGGAGATGTTTATGGGGAAGGGATGGGAGAGACCCCTCCTCCCTATTCTCTCAGGCTTACTTCCACTCACTTCCTCTTGTCCTTTGGTTTGTGCAATGTGAAGTACAGGTGGAGTGTTTAAAGGTCTTCACCTAGCACTTCCCCTAAAGCCCACCCTTCCAGCCCCCCTCCCCGCTTCCCACCAGGCAACCAAAAACCCAGTTAAGAGTTCTACCTGTTTAGTCATTGGAATGTTACTCTCCTTCCCACGAAAGCCAGCTCTGAGTTAGACAACCAGGGGCCAGGGATGGGAGGGGGTGGAGGGGTGGGGTGGTAATCAAGGCAAAAGGTCAAGACAGGCAATGACTGTCAGGCGTTCCAGGATCCCCTACAGATGGGGAGACTGTCCAGACAGGCAGCACAGGGACCTGTCCGGGGGACAGAGCAGGGCAACAGCCAAGCCCAGACCCTGAGGCTGATTAACCAAGGAAACACCAGCCACCCAGACCTGTCAGGACACGACCTGCAAGAGAAGGGAGAGTGTGATCGAGTGTCTAATATTGCTCAGCTTGCAGACAGGCGCCGATGGGGAGGACGTGGAAGGATAAATGAATAAAGGAGGTTTTATTTTATTTGTCACCACAGGCGTCCTATTCATCACCAGTGACGGAGGAGTGGAGGGCGGACCACGGGAGTGCCCTTCATTTTAAGGCAGAGCAAAGACTCCTCCATCATCCACAGCCCATGGAGTGACAGGCTCTGGTTCAGGACTCTCCGTGGAGAGAGGGAAGGGACTTTAACAAGGACAGGACACTGATTTTCCCTGAACTTGGCCAGCCAACCACCAGGAAGCAGAAATTCATTTCCCCTGAGTCTGAGGCTCCTGGAGCAGCGGAAAGGGCCCAAGTCAGGCTTGGGTGTGAGCCAGCCTTGGTAAACAGTTCCCTGTTACTCCCTAAGAGACCTGGGGAAAACAATGTTACATCTCCAAGCCTTTCTTCCCTCAAAACAAGAATAAGACCACCACTCACTAGAGTGTTACATCGTCTAAATGAGATGCCATCTGCTGCGTGGTTATTGAACACAGACTCAGGAATCTTGTTCTCCGAGTCTAATTCCACCTGCCACTTCCTAGCTGTGTGACCTTGGGTGATTTCCCTGCCCTCTCAGTGACTCAGTTACCTTCTCTGGAAAACAGGTTAAGCATCAGTGCCTACTTCATTGTCTGAGGATTAAAAATGAGTTAATGCACTCGCCACTGTAGCCCCAGCACCGAAAATAGCACTTGGCACATGCAAGGTGGCGAGTGAATGTTCATGGACTAAAAACTACAAAGCAGGTAACACAGCATCCAGGATACAGTAAGTGCTCAATAAATGTCAGCTGTGTTTTTGAAAACCATGTTTACCCCTTGGTCACTCACCAACCAAATCTTGCTATCCTGCCTCCTCAGAGTCTCTTAAACCCATACCACCTGCCTTTCCACCTGCCTCCTCCCTGGACCTGCCCTCCATTTCAGCACTCACACGTACTAACCACACCCACGAGGCACATACTTATATCCCCATCTTACAGGTGAGGAGACTGAGGTCAGGAAGGGAAGTGAGAAGAGCTGGCATTTGGCCGACATTCTGCCAGCCTGCCAAGCCTCTGCTCTGACCCGTACTGGCACCTCCTTGAAGAAAAGACAGCCTACCCTTCCACCTCTGATAAGATCCTCAACCCCGGGGCATCCTGCCCTGCACACAGTCGGTGCCCTAGTCGTGCTTGGTGAAGGGAACAAATGAGCCCAAAGAACCAAGGGCAGGATGGCAGCAGGGCCAAGCTCCTGCATCAGAGGGAGTCGGGGGAGAGACCTGCCAACAACTTGACCCCCCGTGCTGAGCTGGGTGGGCGGGAATCTTCCCTCTCGGGATACGCACAGCAGTGGAACTCTCGCTGGGCCAGGGTCCGAAAGGAAGCTGACTTCAGGCCCTTCTTCCCCACCTCCCCAAGATTTTATTGAAATGGATTTTGCGGCTTCCAATGAGGACTCTGCTGATTGTACCATCACCGCAGTGAAAATTCAAATTCCACTGGAGAGTTTTATTGCAATTATGAATCTTTAATGGTCTTCCATATCAGGTATGAAATTTTAATGGGCTTGTTTTCTTTTTTTTTTGGTACAAGTGAGCAATGCAGTTTTAATGAGACAACAGTTTTTTCCAACAGTTCAGGAGTCAGTAAACCTTGTCTGTATTTAATAAAAAAGATCAAGGTAAATGCTCAGAAGGTTCCTGAAGGAACCAAGCTGGGGGTAAGAGCTGGGTTTGGGTGAGCTCAGCACACACCCTCTCTGGTTTAGGGTTAGGGTTAGGGCTCTCACAAGGCAGAACTCACTCAGACATGCTGCGGATGGAATTGGCAGATGGTGCATTCTCACCTCCTGTGGTTCCTCCTTCTCACCCTAGCACATCCATTGTCAATCCTTGCTTATTATTTCCAGGACATGAAATGAAGTGTAAAATGTGACGTGCTCAGTCGTGTCCAGCTCTTTGAGACCCCATGGTCTGTAGCCTCCCATGGGATTTTCTAACCCTTGCATATCCTGCATTGGCAGCGGACTCTTTACCACTGTGTCACCTGAGCTTCCCTTTCAGGACACGAGCAGTCCTCAAAGAAGGCCTGCTCTAGCCCCCAGGAAAAACTGAGGCCCAGAGAGGGGAAAGGACATGCCCAAGGTCACACTCTGAGTCCATGTCGGAGCAAGGGCAGAGAAGTCACTCCTGAGTCCTTCTCACAGGAGAGTCTGGCTTCCAAACAAACACATCAGAGCAATTACAAAGGTCAAACTCAGGAGAAAGAACAGCTACCGAAACCCCCTGAGCACCTCGCTTATCGCTTAGGCCAGCTACCTCGTACGATTTGACTCTAGACTTAGAAACACCACTCGAGGCATGGGGGGATATAGCCTGTTCTAAACCAGGGCCATGAAACTCAGAGTAATGAAGTCGCTTGCCCAAGGACACCCATCAGGATTTGAATCCAGAGCAGGATTTGAACCTAGCCCAACTGCTAGGCTGAGCCCCAGACTTGCATTTGCCTATGCAACATTTCAACTCAGATGATGCAAAGGCACTGGAAACCAGCACCGCCCAAAAAAATTTTCTGCAATAGCAGCCCCACAGTCCTCATCACAGTTTGAGATCATGCTGGGCTGTGAGCATTGAGCTCCAGACCAGAGTACTGCATTCCCCTTGCATGGCACATGGGAGGCACCCTTCTAAGGCCTGACAGTATCAGTGAACTTGTGAATAAACAATCAAATAAATGGACAAGCAAATAAACAAACAGGCAAGCTAGTCCCCTTGCCCCTTCCGGCTTCTGCAGACGGGCAGGAGACATTTTCCATTTATGTAAAGGTCTAGTTTGACAAGGCCAGACTATGCAGGGAGGCTGGGTACCTGCAGCCCAGCTCTGTGCACTGCCTCAGGGAAAGAATGCCCAATTTTTTCAATCACAAGGAAGGCAAAGAAGTAAAACCACAAGCCACAATTTACTTTTGGCTGGAGTTTCACTCTGGGAAATAGTGCACTTCTATCCAGCCCTTCATTTTGGAAGAGTGAAAACTGGGATGATGGGAAGAGGAAAGATGTTATGAGTCTGAGGCTTCCTGGTAAATCAGGGTAAAGCTGGCCTGGGCTAGCTCTCCCGTCTGCTTTGTGCTGCTCCATAGACCTGTAAGAAATCAGTGAGTTCTCAAGTTCACGAACACAGCCTTCACACACAGAGTGGCCAATCAGGAGATGAAACCCCATTTTAAATGGTGACAGAAGAGAGAAAATATCTAGGAAGAAACTTAACAGGAAATGTGCAACACATATGTGAAGAAAACAGTACACTCAAGATGACTCAACAAACAGGAAAAAAAAAAAAAAGATGCCCTGTTGTTGGAAAGGATTCAGCATCATTAAGATGTTAATTCTCTCTCATTTGAAAATTTAACATTATCCCTATAAAAATACCAACCGGCTTTTGTTAGATAAGCTGACACAAAGGTTCATGTGGAAAAATAAAACTGCACATAGAGGAACCCTAAATGTATAGTGCTAAGTGGAGGAAGCCAATCTGAAAAGACTACATATTATATGATTCCAACTACATGACATTCGGGAGAAGGTGAAACTATGGAGACAGGAAAAAGATCAGTGGTTGCCAGGGGTTTGGCGAAGGAGGGAGGGATGAGCAGGCAGAAAGCAGAGGATGAAACTACCCCAGATGATACTGTAATGGTGGGTACATTTCATTATACATTTGTCCAAACTCATAGAATGTGTAATACCAATGGTGAAAGCTAATATAAACTATGGATTTTAGTTAATAATTATGTGGTTCATCATTGCAATAAATGCAATTTATGAACACTAATGAAAGATGTTAATAATAACAGGAAATTGTGTGTGGAAAGGCTGAAGGGAGGAGGGATATATGAGAACTCTATATTTTCTGCTTGATTTTTTTATTAACCTAAAATCATTCTAAAAATGAATCTATTAACTTTTTAATAATAGTTTTCAACTAAAATCAAACTGCAAGAATAGTTATGAAAATGCTGAGATCGAACTGCTGCAGGGGGAAGTACTAGATACTAAATCCTGTTCTAAAGCCTTTATATGAACAATGGGGGACTGACCCATCAGAAAACAGATGGACATACAGAGGAACAGACTAGAAATAAGCCCAAGGACACACAGAAATGCAGTATATGATAGAGAAGCCATCACAAATCACTGTGGTAAAGATGTGCTTTTTAATACATAGCGTTAGGATAACTACATAGCCATTTGGAAAGACATAAGATTGAATCCATATCATATACAGCACATAAGAATAAATCAGATCCACACTCAGTTCAGGGCCAACATGTTGATAAGAGATTTAAAAAGAATAAATGTATGTACAAGTATTCAAAGAAAAAATGGATAAACTAACTGCTCTATATCTAAAAAAGTTTTTCTAAGGAGAACTCAGATTCAATAGAAGAAAGAATTGGTAACCCAACTAAATGATAATGAAAAACTTGGACATGGGGGAAAAATACTCTATAAGCAGTGTTGAAAGAAAATGACAGTCAATGAGAAAGCATTTGTAATATTTATCACCGATAAAGGGCTAGCAAGTCCTGATATATAAAGAATTCTTAAATTTAGGGGAAAAATCCAAAATCTTGACAACAGAAGGATAATAAAAGACACAACCACAAAACCATTTTTATGTTACAAAAAGACATAAAATGGCCCATAAGCCTACTAAAAGGTGTTCAATTTCACTCATAATAAGAAAATTGCACATTAAGCTACATCAAGATACACTTTCTCACCTATCAGATTGGAAACAATCAAAAACTGGACAGCGCCTGTTGGTCATGCTTAGACATGTCTGGTGAGAGTCCAGGATGGAACAACACTTATGTCCACTTCTACAGTGAACACGATTTTGCAATGTTGAGCAAACTATATATGTATTTACCTGTTGACACAGAAATCTCACTTCTAGAAATTTGCCCTGAAGATACACTTCCAAAAGTGATAAAATACATACACATGGTCGCTCATTGCATCATTGTTTGTAACTGTAAAATACTGAAAGCAGTCTAAGTGCTTAGACAGAGGACAGTGGTTGAATTCAAGTACAACAAAGCCACAGAAACGGAGTACTACACAGCTGTATAAAAAAATGACACAGATTCCTGTGCACTGACATGTAGTGATTCCCAGGATACTAAAATTTTATAAATTAAGTGAAAAAGAATATCTATTGCACACTACCTTCTATATAAGAAAGGCAAAAGAATGTATATATGTCCTTGCTTATTCTTACAAAAAGAAACAGAAATAAGTCAGAAACAAGGTCATTTAGTTGTCTTGCAAGGAGTGGTAGGGGTTGGGTAGAAGGGATGTGAAGGAGAAGTAATGCTCTGAATATGCTTTTTTGGTAAAGTTTTGATGTTTTTGTTACTCAAAAAGTAAAATTAAATCAATAAAGATGCCAGTATCTTCGGTCCAAATCCTTCTCATAGAGCCATCTTTCTGGTTCTCTCTTATGATTCTCTCCCCCACATTTAGGGCCTCTTGTGATTACACTGCCCCCCCCCACCAGATAATCTAGAAATCTCCCCATGTCAAAGTCAGCTGATTAGCAACCTTAATTCCATCTGTAATTTTAACTCCCCTTTGTTATGGAACCTAACATATTTGCAGGTTCTGGGGATTAGGAGGCAGACCTCTTTGGAACTCACCATCCTGCCTGCCATTTGTTGTTCAGTTGTTCAGTTGTGTCTGACTCTTTGTGACCCCATGGACTGTAGCACGCCAGGCTTCCCTGTCCTTCACCATCTCCCGGAGCTTGCTCAAACTCATGTCCGTTGAGTCGGTCACACCATCCAATCATCTCTTCCTCTGTCACCAGCTTCTCCTCCTACCTTCAATCTTTCTCAGCATCAGGGTCTTTTCTAATGAGTTGGCTCTTTGCATCAGGTGGCCAAAGTATTGGAGCTTTAGCTTCAGCATCAGTCCTTCCAGTGAATATTCAGAACTGATTTCCTTTAAGATTGATTGGTTGGATCTCCTTGCAGTCCAAGGGACTCTCAAGAATCTTCTTCAGCACCACAATTCAAAAGCATCAATTCTTCGGTGCTCAGCCTTCTTTATAGTCCAACTCTCACATCCATACATGACTACTGAAAAACCATAGCTTTGACTATAGGGACCCTTGTCGGCAAAAGGTCCTTTGTCAGACTTTGTCTACCACGTGGGTGGCACTCAAAACCTGGTGGCACTCATGGCTATCCAGAAAGAACCAGAGCATATTACCTGTAAGCATAACACTCGGGAAGGACGGACACCACAACTGTTGCTTGGGTCTTCCCCTTAGTGTAGATCTTCCGACATTTTCTACAGTGGACGTGCTTGACTTTCAAATTCAAGTTTTTAAATGATATCTTAAAATTGTCCATCTAACATGTCCTCCAGTGTGTTAAAGAGACTGGGAAGGAATATGCCCAAATGTTCACAGGAGCTGCCTCTGCATGGTGAATTCCAGGCAATTCTAATTTCAAGCTCTTTAGGAATTTTCTGTGCTTTCTGGATTGCATATGAAGCCTATATTGTTGAGGCTAAAGAAAAAATATTCTAAAAAGAAATGTAAAAATTTGCTGGGAGACATGATATAATGCTAACATCTCCCTCGACTTTTGGTGGCTTGGGGAAGAACAGGCCTGGGCCCTTGGCAGATCTGCTGTGCCCCCCGGAGAAGAATCGTTTTCATACCAGCCAGTCCAATCTTTGTCTCCTGGTAATTTGGGATGTCATTCCTGTCCCCCACTGGGCTCAGCAGCTTGCTGGCACTGATGGGCTGAGAGATGATTTAAGCTCTTTTGGAGGGATCCTTGGAGGTTTTTCTCAACTGATGCTCCTTTTAAAACATTATTTCAACTGAAAACAACTAAATGCCCGACTTCAAGGGAATGGTTGGGTAAATTATAATTCAACCAGAAGATGGAGTATTATCATGCAGCTATTACAAACTGCACTTATGAGAAGTTTTTAATTACATGGGAAAACACAAGTGAAAATGTGGGATGCAAAATAGTATATATTGTATAATATCAATCGTGTAAAAGTGTACAGAGGAAGGGATAAAAGAAGCTACATCAAAGTGCTAACAGATGGAGATGACCCACACACGTATCAACTCACAAATGGACAAACAAAACATGCTATAGCCACACAGCAGAATATTTCACTATAAAAAGGAATTTACTGATACAGGCTACGTTATGCCAAGTGAAAGGAGCCAGACACCAAGGCCACATATTCTACGATTCACTCATATGAAATGCCCCAAATAGGCAAATCTCATGTCCATTGAGTCAGTGATGCCATCCAACCATCCCATCTTCTGTTGTCCCTTTCTCCTCCTGAGGCTGGGTCATAAAAAGAATACAGATCTACCTGCCTCTCTCTGGGACCCATGACTTCAGAATCCCTTTCTAAGCTGCCATGCTTAGAAGAAGCCTGAACAAGCTCTGGGAGAAGGTGGCCCCAGCCAGCAGCCAATGTCAACCTCCGGACACGAGACAAAACGAGCCTCCCAGGGGCTACAGCTGCAGCCTGAAGGGTCATGGAGCCGAGACAAGCTGCCCTGCTTTGCCCCGTCCACTTCTTGACTTGGTGGACCCACAGCAAGGCAGAGTAAAATCCAGGGCTATTGCATACCTCTCAGTTTTGGAGTTGTTATGCAGCCATAATAATGGTACTGATAGCACTTGCGGAATCATTATCTGCACTTGACAAGGTCCCTGACCATTCGTATGCGTGGTCAAGCGCCTGAAGCACTGCCCAGCCATGTTTACTGACCTCTCTCAAAGCGTGTGTGCCCTATCCCACAGCAGGGAAATGCTGAGGAAATGCCCATTGATCACTGTTTCCCCTGCAAAAAGGGAGAATAGGCTGACCTTAGATCCAGCAAACCATGCACATCCTGGCTTGTCGTTTAGCTGCTAAGTCATGATATCTGACTCTTTGTGACCCCATGGACTGTAGCCTGCCAGGCTCCTCTGTCTATGGGATTTCCCAGGCAAGAATACTGGAGTGGGTTGCCATTGCCTTCTTCAGGGGATCTGCCCGATCCAGGGAGCAAACCTGCATCTCCTGCATTGGCAGGCAGCAGATTCTTTACCACTGAGCCACCAGAGATGCCCACACATCCTCAATAGGCAGGCACTGAACTTGGCAGGGCCACAGGTGGAGCCAGAGGGCAACTGCTGACCCTCTTGTGCTGGTTAGTGGCCACCCAGCATCTCAGGCTCTTCCCTTGGCTACTTGGGATGAGGGATGAGAAGGAAAGCCAGCCCCTGCTGACCATCTCCCTCCTGTGGACAGCATGGTTCACAGGGCCGTGGGAGCCTGAATGAATGCTATCACCTTTTCCTGTGACCAGGGCAAATGACAGCTGGGCTCCTGCTACAAATGGTCTCCCTGTAGAAACTAAGTATTACTCTTTTTGGCAGTAGCCTGCCTGGCAGCAATTACTACCCTGGCAGGGGCCCCTTTAAAAGTCAGGAGGTAGGACTGAGCAACTTGAACACTTGCAATTTACTGAACCTCCGTTCAGAGGCCAGTTCACAAACCTGGCTAAGAGAACAACTATGGAAGGACTGAGAATGTGATCTAGCCAGCAGGGGTTAGGGCAAGTTGGGGGGAGCGGGGAGAGGCTTAAACTGGACCCTGCCTGTGCTGGGATGCTCAGGAAAGAAACCATCTTATGGCTCCTCGGAAAGGTGTTCATCATCAGGGCAGGTTCATCAGCTACCAGAGAGTTTCAGATGCCATCAGGAACCAGTCTCGCCCACCAGCACCCACACTCGTGTGGATACTAATGATCACTCACAAAACCAGAGCCATCACTTGGGGAGGGCTTTTCCTGTGCTGGGTACTGGACTTTATTGCACTAGCTCATTGCGTCCTGACAATATAGGACCTAGGATACAGGTGGTGGTGGTACAGGTATCATTATTTTTTAAAAATTATTTTTAGAGAACCTCGAATCTATGGAAAGCACAACTCCTCTCCCACAGTCCTTGGAAGGGAAGCAAGATGCCAATTCGGATGTTCATGGCTCATGGACTCCTGGGCAGGAGAGAGAGGTGGCCACTCCACCCCAGCGAGGGGCATCCCCCAGGGACACAGAGGCCCTGCTCCAGCGAGGGGCTCTGGAAAGGAGGCACGGCCAGTCTTCTAAGGTGGAGCTCGGCAGTGATGTGAAAATGTGATCCCACCTTTTGCTGAAAGAGCAGAGGACTGGCAAGACCTCCAGGAACCAGGGGCTGCTCTGCCATGATTCCTTGCAAGCAGGCTCCGTGCGGGGCCAGGGCTGGCAGGTCAGCAAGGAACCGAAGGAACAGCATGAGCTTATTCCATCCTGGAGGGGCAACACCAGACTGACCCTTCACCCTGGAGACAGGCCCCACAGTAGAAACCCCATGGATGGGCGTTAGATCTGAGAGCCAGGCCTGTGACCTTGGCCAGCCCCTTCTGGACATATGACCTTGTGCAAATCACTCCCACTTTCTGATTCTCATTTTCTCATCCATAAACAGAATCAACGCTATTTACACTAAACAGTCTTATACTGAAACCAGACATACTTTTTTTAAAAAGCCAGCACATTTTGAATACTTTTATCTGTATTAAGTGCTTCTGTAGAGATTCTCTGGCTACATCTTCACAAGTTCCTAAAGGTACTATTTTCCCAGTTTTACAGATGAGGAAAGTGAGTCCAGGGAGATACAGCTGGTAATTTTGACTCCAAAATGTGTGCATTTAACCACCATGTGACACTGCCTGCCAGTGACTCACAATGCCTGGCACAGTGGGTATGAAAAGCGGCAGCCATCATTATTAGCTTTCTCCAAACAATACTTTCTTGCCGGAGTAAAACTTTAGTCATAAATTCTTATTTAAATCATCTTAAAAGTTGAGCTGGGCCAGTGCTCTCACATGGAGATGGCACACGTCCAATCATCCGGGCCCCAGGTCCCCCTTCCACCCACAGCAGATGCTACTGTGAGACCCTTAGCTAAGTCCTCTCTCTGGCACAGCCCAGTTGCTAACACACAAGTACAAGCACTTTTGCAACCATACTAAATTAGTGGCGCTGGCATACACAATGGAGATTATCTGCTGCCCTTGGGAGTGGAAAAAGCACTGAATGCGGAGGCACAGAAATATGGACAAAGGCTTTCTCAACATACAATTTTAAAAACCACGTTACCAATCGGAGACATTCATTCACCCAGTAGGCAGCCGAGGTGAACATGTGACCTTGGAGAGCCCTGCGTTTGAATTGCCAACTCTCTGCCAGCTAAGAACACACTTTGGGGCAAGCTGTTTAACCTCACTGAGCCTTAGTCTCTTCATCCATAAAATGGGGATGATGACAATCAGTAGCTCTGCATGGGGCTGTGATGAGGATAGAACGAGATGATTCTCGCCACCTCCCTGCCCTGCCCCGGCCCCCAGACAGGACTGGGCTGGGAGTGATCAGTGACTACTGAGGCTTTTGTGCTGTTGCTATTATGTAGATTTCAGGAATATCACTGGGAGTGTGTGGACATGAGCATACACACCACATGTAAGAGAAATAACCCAAAGTTATGGGGCTTCCCCGGAGGCTCAGTCGGTAAAGAATCCGCCTGCAATGCAGGAGACCTAGGTTCAATCCCTGGGTTGGGAAGATCCCCTGGAGGAGGGCATGACAACCCACTCAAGTATTCTTGCCTGGAAAATCCAATGGACACAGGAGAATGGCAGACAACAGTCCATGGAGTCACAAAGAGTCGGATACAACTGAGCAAGTAAACACACTAATGACATACCTCCAGGGGGCAGTAAGCTCAAGATGCCCAGTTGTGAGAACCATTTTGCAAGGGGATGACCTTCTAAGTCTTGTAAGAGCCACTGGAGCTGGCCAGAGGAGGAGTTGTGAGGGGAGGAAGAGATGAGAACTGGATTTCTGTGACTAAGCTCCAGAGCCACCTGAGTTTTCAACCCCAGCTCCTCCACCTACCAGCTGTGTGACCTTCGGCATATTGCTTAATCTCTCTGGGTCTTGGTTGCCCATCTCTAAAATGAGGATGATTCTGCCCCTTCGTCACAGGGTTGCTGGGAGAATGAAATGACTCAGAGCAGGAGCAGCCTTCACTGAGCACCCTGGTTGACACAGAGGGAGCACTCCCTGGATGCTCATGATTCCTATGAGTATCACTGTCAATCAGAAATAGTAGACCACTTCTCTGCCCTAACTTACTTCCTTCTATTATTATTATTTTCCCCATCATTACTACCCTCACATTGCCATACCTTCTGCCATTTCCACCACACTTTTACTTAAACATATTCTGAATGGCCAGGAGAATCCTCCAGGCTCCAAATTCAAAAGCAGAGTCTGCAGAAATCCCTGGCAAGTGTCACAACTGTGCTGACAGTAGAGAACCCGAGCAGAAGCAGGGAAGACTGAGGGCCTGGCTGCCAAGGATCGTCAGTCTGCTTGTTTTTTCCATCGCATAAGCTCAGGGGTTTAGAACCTTGTGGCTAACGGGGGAGGCCTTAGAGCCAATCCCCACCCAGTTTCACGGCTCCCTTGCTGTGTGATCTTGAGCAAGTGATGATCTCTCTGAGCCTCAGTTTGCTCATCGTCAATGAATGGTACAGAGTCTATGTCAAGAACTGTTTCGGGATGCATTACGGTGGAACATGAAAAAGCACTTAGCAGGTGCCAGCCTGGAATGATCACTCAGTGGACGCTCGCTGCCGCCACCCTGTCACCGATGCTCAGCCAGCACATCACCCGGGACACCAGGAGTCTTCAGTGCCCTCTGTAGCCCACTCCCACCCTCCCCGTTCAACACAAGTTCCATGCAGAGCACTCAGGGGACACAGATCCAAGCTCTGCATCACACACACCTCTTTCCGGCCCCCAGATCACCAGTACCTGATGCCCACCTGAATGCCCACAGCACTCTAGCCACAAGAAAGATTCTGAGGGCCCTGGGGCGCCTGGGGAGGGACACGGCTGCCCCACGCTCCCTGCCACTCAGCCAGCAAGTCCCTCTCTAAACCCCGCTCAAGGTGAGAAAATGAACACACTCAGGAGACATTCTGTCATTTCTCCTGTGTTTTGTCTCTCTCTAGCCGACAGCAGGAGAACACTATAGATACTAAATCGCAGTAGCAAAAAATGATCACAAAATGGCTAAGACACATTTTATTTTTGCTACATTTTGTGCTTCGACTTTTGAGGAGGGTCTTCTATGACACTCTGAAGTGGCAACAACTTAGTCCAAATCTTATTAATCAGAGATGAAAGGTTTTGAACTGAGAAAGGAAGCACTTTTCTAAAAAGCCGATGTTTGGATCATCAAAGGAACAGAATGAACAAGGGTTCCCAAGTCACTGTGTGCACAACAGGTCAGGAAGAAAGCGGTCTGGAAGGACATGCCAACTGCTGACAGTTGTCACATCCTTGGCTGGACAGGGGCAGGGAAGGAAGGATGGTCATGGCAAACCCAAGTCTGCCTGCGTATGATCAGACTTCTCCACAACCAGCAAGTGTTCTGTTTACAATTAGAAAAAAGTTAAGATTTTTTCTTAATACTTATTACGCTTGGATAACTTGGTATCTGCCAGGATTCTCCACTGTGAACTTAACAATTTTCCCCTTTATTATTACAAAATATATTGATAGAGGTGCTTTGAAATTATGCAAAACATCCTGTTTCTGCTATTTAGCATCCTTTGGTGCACCTTGCCCACGGCAGTGTAATATGATGCTCTAACTGTGAGTTTCTCTTCCTTTATTCCTTCTATGCTTTTTCATGGCGATGTTTCTGTAAGCAAGAGTTGTCGCTTCTCCCCCATTGATTTCTTTATCCTGTTCTTTATGTAATTATGTGAGTATGGATCCCTGGATATTTACTTCTCCTTTGGCCATGGGTGCTCTTTCAGGCTGACTCTGTACACATATGATAGGCTGACTGATTGATTTGGTAGTACATCTTTATTGCCCGGTCCTAAAAGATGTCCCAGGGTCCTCTGCCCTAGACCTGGAATCAGTGATTCCTACAAAGAGCCCTGGTTCCTTTCATTTGAAGAACAGTATTTAGAAACTAAGATCTCAGTACTAGCTGTACCCATTTTTATTGGTACAACCCCATCAATGGATCAGATAAGGAATTATATGTACATGTACTAACTCATGCATACATACACAGCTGTCTTGATTTCTGCATCTATTTACCTGTGTATATACATACACATCTTTTTTTCTTTTTTGTGAATGAGTCCATATTGATATCTTTGATGAGCCCAGCACCACAGGATTTATTCTATTCGCAACCCTTTCCTTCTTTATGACTTTCTTTGAGAGTAAGAACCTGGCTCTCATGATTTAAAATGTACTTATTTTTTCAACCTGCACAAATGAAGTAGTTTCAGAATTCCTAATCCATTCTCCTTAGAGGCAAAGAAATTTACCAACTGGAATACAGTGTCTGAGGGCAGCTCTTCTTGTCTTTGTCTTATAGTATCAGTCGAAACAATGTTTCTCAAAATCACTTAGGTCAGCTTCCTCCTTCTCCACTCCCTTTCAGTGTGGCTACAGGAATCATTTGTAATACAGTTAGACTCCTTTGTCTTCATTTGTCTCAGTCTGCACTCCATCTACCCCCAACAACCAGGTTGAGTTTTTAAAAATTTTATATATAGCAACATTCACTCTGTGCACAGTTCTATGGTTTTGACAAGTGCACAGATTCATGTGTCCATCACTACATGCAACCAATTTTCCACACAAAACCATTTCCCAGGTCTTCTACCCATTTGGAGAGTTCTTTATACATTTTCAATACAAGTCCTTTGTCAGAAATGTAATTAGAAAATATGGACTTCTCCGAGTCTGTGGTGTGTCTTTTCATTCTCTTAAAAGTGTGTCTTTTGCAGAGCAACGTTTTTAACTTTCATAAAGCCCATTTTGTCAATTTTTTTCTTTTATGGGCCATGCTTTTGGTGTCTCATCTAAAAACTCTTTGCCTAATGCGAGGTCACACAGATTTTCTCCTATGTATTCCTGTAGCGGCAGTGCAGTGTTTATTTTACCTTTAGGGCTATGATGTATTTTGAGTTCATTTTCATAGAAGGTGTGAGGTTGAGGTTGAGGCTCATTTGTTGGCATGTAAATATCCAACTGTTCCAGCACCATGTTGAAAGAACCGTCTTTCCTTTCTCCACTGAATTACCTTTTCATTTTTGCCAGACATCGTTTAAGTATGTAGAGGGGGGTTTATTTCTGAACGCTCTGCTCCATTCCACTGATCTACACGTCTATCCTTTCTCTAATACTGCACCATCTTGTTTATTGTAGTTTTATAGTAAGTCTTGAAATCAGGTAATAAGTCCTCTAACAGTGCTCTTCGCTTTCAGGATTATTTTAGCTCCTCTAGTTTCTTTGCCTTGCCATTACAAAATTTACAGTCAGTGTGTAAACATCTATAAAAATTCCTGCTGGGATTGGAATTGGGTTTGTGTTGAATCAAGATCAAACTAGGGAGACCTGGCATCTTAATAATACTGAGTCTTTGTATCCATGAACACAGTATATGTCCATTTATTTAGGTCGTTGTTGGAGTTTTCAGCATATAAATAACTACACATATTTTATTATTTATTTCTACCCTAAACTGTGTTTTTTTAAATTAATGCTGAATTTCAATTGTTCATTGCTAGCACATAGAAATGCAGGTGACTTCTGTATGCTAACTTTGTGTCGCTCCATCTTGCTAAACTCATTATTTCTCAGAGTGTTTTTTGTAGATTCTTTGGAATTTTCTATGCAGAAGAGTAGTCTCTGTAAATAGAGTTTTATTTCTTCTTTTCAGATATGTTTGCCTTTTCTTTCTTTCTATTGATTTATTGTACTGACTACAATTTCTAGTATGATACTGAATAGGAGTGGTGAGGGAAGATATTTTTGACTTATTTCAATCTTAGAAGAAACTGTCTAATTTTCACCATTAAATATGTTATCTATTACTTTGTGAAGATGCTCTTCATCAGGTTAGGGAAGTTCCTTTTGACTCCTAATTTAATTAGAGTTTTTAAAAATCATAAATGGATATTGTACTGTGGTTAGTCACTCAGTTGTGTCTGACTCTTGGCGACCTCATGGACTGTAGCCCGCCAGGCTCCTCTGTCCATGGGATTCTCCAGGCAAGAATACTGGAGTGGGTTGCCATGCCCTCCTCCAGGGGCATGGTGAATATTGAATATTGTTAAATGCCTTTTCTGATTATATGGTTTTTCTCAGTAACACTAATTTTCAAATGTCGAACTAGCTTTTTGTTCCTTGGATAAAACTCATTTGGTCATGGTATATATATTTTTAATAGATTGTTGGGGTTGTTAAGTTTTGTTGGGGGTTTTCACATCTAAGTTCATGAAGAATAGTGATCTGTAATTTTCTTTTCCTGAAATGTGTTTGTTCTTGCTGTTATATAATACTGGTTTCATAAAATGAGTTGGGAAGCATTTCCTCACTTTTTATTTTCAGAGAGAGATTGTGTAATAGTTCTTCCTTAACTATTTGCAAGAGATCATTAGTGAAAGCATCTGGGCTTGAGTTTTCTTTTTTTTTTTTCTTTTTTTGGATGGTTTTTAACTACAAATTCAGTTTCTTTGACACACATATAGAATTTTCAGGTTATCTATTTTTCTTTCTTGAGTGTTAGCGGTTTGTATCTTTCAAGAAATTGGTTCATTCATCTAAGTTGTAGAATTTACAGGCAGAGAGTTGCTTGTAACATACCCTTATTATCTAAGGTTTCTTCTTACTGTTAGAAATATTAAGAGGTAATTTTTGTCATCTTCATTAGGACTGCTATAAAATCAGTCATAATCACAAATAAAAATACTTTAAAAATATCTTTACTAAACAAGTATTATGTAGCAGCCACACCCTTTTTCCGCACTGAGAATACACAGACTGCATCCTTGGAAAGTACGCCAGCCTCACTCTCTCCCAGCAGGACTATCTCAGGGACTCACGGAGACAGAGTCGGCCGGCAAAGTGGAGCTGCCTGATGCTGAAGAGGCTCTGTCCAGGGCTCTGTGCTGGGGATTCAGACACCTGGATCTACTTTTACATGATCCTCAGCCAGTCCTTTCCCTCCCTCTGGTCTTCGGGCTCCCCAGGTGGGAAACGGGAGGCTTGGAGGCTGAGATCTATGCATATAGACGGGTTCCTGCCACCACTTACCTTCCATCAAGGAAGAGCTGAAGGTGGTCTTGAACGTCCATAGGTACCTTTGATGAGCAAACCTCACTGTGGGCCATGGCGCTATTCAGCTTTTTCATCATGAAGGCACGTGTCTGTCTCTAAGGGAAAGGGTCTGACTGCTCAGGTCCATCCCAGGCAGTTATAAAAACCACTAACGCTTCTTAGCAGGATTCGTTCCTCAACAGAAGTCCAGCTCTGTGCTGTGTTCAGACCAGGATGCACGTGAAGCGGTGGTCAAGATTGGAGCTTTGGAGTCAAAAAGACCTGGCTTGGGGCCTGCCTCAGAGGTAGCCACTCTCTCCTTCATTCAAGACATCCACTGTGTGCCAGGCACTGTCGGGACAATGTGTAAAGAACACCCAATCTCTGCTCCATGCTGCTGGGATCTCAGAGGAGAGACAGTCATTAATGTCTATGTGTGCTCAGTCGTTCAACCACGTCAGACTCTGTGTGACCCCATGGACTGTAGCCTGCCAGCCTCCTCTGTCTGTGGAATTTTCCAAGCAAGAACACTGGAGTGGGTTGCCATTTCCTCCTCCAAGGGATCTTCCTGACCCAGGGATCGAACCCGAGTCTCCTGCATCTCCTGCACTGGCAGGCAAATTCTTTACCCATGAGCCACCTGGGAAGCCATTATAAATAAGACTAAATTATGATGGGATGATAAGTTCCTATCTCACAGAGCTGCAGTGAGGGTCAGAGTTGACACATGGAGATCACCAGCTCCTGGGTGAGTGCTCCATGAAGGATGCCATCCCAGGCTCAGGCCAGAAAGGACCAGTCAGGAGAACAGACCCTGGTAAAAGCCAGTCCACAGAGAGGTCAGCCCAACGCAGTTGACACGCACCACACACGACAGATCTGCAAATAGTGGTTCATCCCTGTAGTCACTGAGATACCAAGTCAGCGGCAGGCGCTCCATGGCCAGCCCCAAGGCCGCAAGCAGCACAGTGGTGACCCCAAGAGTGGGACATTCATGGGAACAGAGTTCCTGCCCCCCAAAGCCCCAGCCAGGATGGCAGCCTGGCTCCTGTTGGTAGAAACCAAATGGGTCTTCCACCCTGGGATGACCTCAAGGGTGAAGGCCATGGAGCCGGGCAGGATCAGGGACAAGCACCCTGGGCTTCAGAAGCTCAGTGATTCAGAAGAAGACTAAATGGCCTTTGTTTCCTCTCTCTGCATTCGTTTGATATTTGGCCAATACAGGGTCCTAAAGAGGTGGAGGAGCAAAGTCCATGGCCTTTAGAGGGCCTGAAGGGCTAGGGCCGAATCCCCATGTGAGCCCAAGCAAGGTACAACGCCTCTCTGAGCCTCAGTGATGCATCTATGAAGTGCCCACTTATTAAATGCCATCTATTAATGCCCACCAAAGGGCTACTGGGAGGATTAAATAAGCGTGTATCTAAAGTATTTAGCATAATGCCTGGTTCATAATAACTGGTTAATAATTAGCAACAGCTACCATTATTATTATTATTATTAAATGCCAGTCAATTCTGGCTGTCCTTAAAGGAACAAACAAGGTTATATGGTCCCTTCTCTGGTGGGGTTTGCTGGGGGCAGGTGTAAAGGTAGAAAAGAGGCCTAAAGGTAAATGCCGAGGCAGGAGTCACCCCTGCCGGGAGGGCGGGACAGTTCCAAGTTCCACGCGGCCGCCCCCTGGGTGAACGCTGGCAAGTGCGGGGCCTCCTCCTCTGAGCTCTCCTCCCAGCAGTGTTGGCTGGACTCACAGGGCCCCTCGGGAGCTAAGGGAGCGGCTGGAAGCCAGGCGCAAGGTGCGCTATCCCCCCAGGAAAGCTCTGCACAGTGGCAAGGAGCCCAATTTACAAACGAAGTTTGTTCTTGGCTCCACCACCCACACAGCCAAGCCCCTTTATTCCATTTCAATATGCTTAATTACATGGAAAGTGCACTGGCAATATACAGAATTAATCAGTCCTGGACGCCTGAGTGAGTGTAGGCAGGTGTTAGCATATGCGAGGGCCCTGCGAGGGGAAAGTCCAATAGTGGCAGGGAATATACTGATAAAATGTTTTACTACAGTGGGGGTGGAAGATGGAAGGGCCTTTACTGAAGGGAGGCATTTTAGGAGCAAATAAGGCTTGTGATTGCCTGCAACTGAGAAGCAGACTACAGTAACTGAAAAACTTCTATGGAATATGTTTCTTCTGCCTTGTTTCAAAATGGAAATCACTTTATTGTTGCTGCTTCCATGATTATAAAAGTAGCATTTGCTCCATTCAGACACTGTATAACAATGTAAAGAATAAAATGAAAATCATCCATAATCTTATCACCTCAGGATAACCACTATTGACATCTTGGTATGTGTTGCTGTAGATGGTTCTCTGGATATATCTTTGCATACATACACAATACGCATGAGATCCTGACAGGCACATGGTTTGGCAGCCTGTTTTCCATCTAATAACACACCGCGGACATCCTTCCACAGTAATAACTGAAGATCTCAAGCATCATCTTTTTATGGCTGCACAGTCTTGGGTGCATTATATGACCTGTGTGATCTGGCTATTTCCCTCCTCAGCATGGTCTGGCACCTTCTCTCCGCCTGGCTTTCTGCATTCAGCCAACATCGGTCTTCCTTTGCATCCTAGAACACTTCTTTCCACTTCAGGGACTCAGCGTTTGCTGTCCTTTCTGCCTGAAATTCTCCTTCCCTCCTTCACATAATTCATTTTCTCCTTTCAAATTTCCACTGAAATGTTTCTTTCTCCAGGAAGTCTTCCTGGATATCTACCCCCAGACACTCAGAGTTCCATGTGCTTCGCCATCTTGGTATTTATCACATCTTGGTATTTATTGCAATTAAATACATAGTTGTGAAACTTATTCCCCCTCCCCCTTGTCTTCCCACTAGAAAATAAGCTCTTGGAGGGCAGGGACTGTGTCTGTCTTGCTCAGCTCAGAAGCCACAGGGCAAGTACAATGTCTGGCATGCAAGAGTCCTCAGTATATATGTGCTGATCACACATATATATAGGAAGGAAGCGAAGGAGGGACAGCCAGGGATACCCACTTCCTGCGTTAATGCCTACTTCCTTCCTTCCTCCCAAAGGATCTGCCAGCAGGTTACCTTCTTTGGCATCTCTCTGTGGGTACAGGAGCCTATAGGTGAAGGAGAATAGATCACAGTCCTGTGCCTGGACATCCACTGGTGCTCTCTGGCCAGAGAAAGTCCCAGAGATCTGCCTGCCCAACTGTTCAACTGCTCACGGCCCAAGCTGGGAAAGCAAGGCCCAGAGATGGTGACTGCAACCACGAAACTAAAAGATGCTTGCTTCTTGGAATAAAAGCTATGACAAACCTAGACAGCATATTCAAAAGCAGAGGCATCACTTTGCTGACAAAGGTCTGTCTAGTCAAAACTATGGTAGTCATGTAAAGGATATGAGAGTTGGACCATAAAGAAG
Organism: Giraffa tippelskirchi; assembly: GCF_054371585.1. NCBI lineage: Eukaryota > Metazoa > Chordata > Mammalia > Artiodactyla > Giraffidae > Giraffa > Giraffa tippelskirchi. The sequence continues at coordinate 217,966,070 of NC_137275.1, forward strand.
GCTGAATGCTGAAGAATTGATGCTTTTGAACTGTGGTGCTAGAAAAGACTCTTGAGAGTCCCTTGGACTGCAAGGAGATCAAACCAGTCCACCCTAAAGGAAATCATCCCTGAATATTCATTGGAAGGACTGATGCTGAAGCTGAAACTCCAATACTTTGGCCCCCTGATGTGAAGAGCTGACTCATTGGAAAAGACCCTGATGCTGGGAAAGACTGAAGGCAGGAGGAGAAGAGGACGACAGAGGATGAGATGGTTGGATGGCATCACCAACTCAATGGACATGAGTTTGAGAAGTCTCTGGGAGTTGATGGACAGGGAGGCCTGGAGTGCTGCAGTCCATGGGGTCTCAAAGAGTTGGACACAACTTAGGAACTGAACAACAACAAATACTTGCTTTATAATGTTGTGTTACTTTCTGTTGTACAACAACATGAATCAACTATATGTATACATGTATCCCTCCCTCTTGAACCTCCTTCCCACCCACCTACTTTCCACCCCTCTAGGTCATCACAGAGCACCAAGCTGAGTTTCCCGTGCTATGCAGCAGCTTCCCACTAGCTATCTATTTGACACATCAGTTCAGTTTAGTCTTCTCCAACACCATAGTTCAAAAGTATCAATTCTTTGGTGTTCAGCTTTCTTTATGGTCCAACTCTCACATCCATCCATACATGACTACTGGAAAAACCATAGCTTTGACTGGACGGACCTTTATGGGCAAAGTAATGTCTCTGCTTTTTAGGTAGCATATATATGCCAATGCTACTCTAAATCCATTCATGGGGCTACACCTTTATAACCTAACCACCTTCCAAAGACCTCACCTCCTAGTATCATCACTTTGGGAGTTAGAGTTTCAAGGTATGAATTTGGGAGGAACACATTCAGCCCATAACACAGACACACAATAATTTTAACCTTTATCATGAATGTCATTGAGTGTATTCTTCATTTTTTTCTGAGAAAGAGACGCTGTATTTTATCATTATCTAGGAAAGGGAAGGAAAACAGTGAGGTGGAGAGATTCTCCAGGGTCACAAGGCTACGACAACAAAAGCAGCAAAGCTGGGATCCGGACCCCAGACCCAGAGCTCTTCTCATCATGTGTGTCCTAAGAGAATCCCCTGAGCCACGTCACGGCGGAGGGGGCGGGGGCAGTCTCCTGACCCCACTCTGATCCGCCGTGACCCTTCTCATCCACGTGGAGAACCAGCTTCCCCGGGTCAGTAGAGGACTCAGGCCTTTTGTCAGGAAGACACAATCTCATCTCCTGCCTTCTTCCCCAGCCTTACACGCGGCTAGTTGCCCATCCGGTCACACATGGTCAAACCACATGGCTCCTTCAGCCAGAAAGCCCCGCAGCCCAGCCCCTTCACCCATAGCCTCTCATCCACCGGACTTGGCTCAAATGGCACCTGTACCAGGGTCACTGCTGCCCCAGCACCCCTGGCCACAGGATTTAGCTGCACAGCATGCTGCTATTTATCTAAGGGTCTGTGTCTGGGGTCCAGTGTAACACAGTTTCCGTCTCATCCACTGTACCCCCCGCCAAAGCCCTGGGGCAGTTCCTGGTCCTTCCCAGCAGGGGATACAGTGTAGCAGTTAAGCCCATGGGCTTTGGAGCTAAGGATGCTGGGCTCAAACCCTGCTCTGCATGCCATTGGCCGCATGACCTTGGACAAGTCTGTTTAACCTCTATAGCCTCAGTTTCCCCAATTGGACAACGTGCGTAAGAACATCCCAGCCCACAGGGCAGGATAAGATTCAGGGAGATGATATGTGTGACATCAAGGATGAACGCCGGGCAAGCAGCTGGCCATCTTCAAGATGAGAGCTAACTGCTGGTTGCCCTGGATCGAATGCCAGCCCTGAAGCTGCCTGATGCAACCCCATCCCAGCCCACAGCTGCCTCTCCTCTTCCCTCTCCAGGCGCCACAATAAACCCCAAAGTCAGGGCCATTGCGGGCCATCAGCGGTGTTTGCAAAACAGCAGCCTCGAAGAGCTCAGGCTGGCCCGCTGCCCGCAGCGTGTGGGAGGCTGCCCTGTGGGAGGATCGCTAGGAGAACTCGGGGCATGGGAGTAGGGGGTGAGGTGTCGTGAGCTGTGAGCTGTGAAGGAGAGTCATGGAGCCCGGGGAGGGCTCCCGGCAGGGACAGGTCCTTAAGGCGGGGTGCTGACCGCTCTGCAGGACGGCCCATTGCAATCAGCTGCCCAGAGTTCCACACATAGGAACTGTCCCTCCCTCACCCCCAGCCTGCAGCCCGGCGCCCCTCCCCTCGCTGGAGTCAGGGGTCTCTCACCTTGAGCCCGCTGCTTTCTGCTTCGGAGCCCGGGTCCACGCCGGTGATGTAAATGCCCAGGCCGTACTCCGCTCCCCCGCGGATGGTGAGGCCCAGGGACCGGCCATCCCCCAGCACCAAGTTCACCTATAGAAGGGAGAGGAGACAGCATCGGAGGGCCTGGAAGGCACCGGGAACTTCGGGGGGGGCGGCCTGAAGAGCCCCCTCCCGTACTCTGAAGAGCACACCTATTCGGGCATGCAAGGTGTCCTGGAGCGTTCCAGTTTCTGCCCCAGCTCTGCCCCCGACTCACCGAGTGACGTGGGGAAGTCCCTCTCCCTTCCTGGGTCACAGGTGAAGTGAAGGGAAGGCCCCAAGGAAATGACCTCTAGGGACCCCCTGGTATCGACACCCCAGGTTTTCATGTTTCCCTCACACCATGGGGCCCACGGACTCTCTCGGCCCCCACTGGCCGCCCTTGACTTCACACCCTTCAGTCAGGGAGTGCCTGTCAGGCCCAAGGCCTCCACCCAGCTCCCTCACCTCCCGTCCTCTGATCTGAGGATCCAGGCTGAGTCCAGGATCAGGGGCCCACCACCTGCCACCCCTGGGGTCCCCCGCCTCCCAGGGGCCTGATCTCCTGCCTCCCTGGGGGTATCCTGCTCTGCCACCTGTCCTCCCAGGGCACAGCAGTGTCACTTCAGCAGCCCTTCATCTCACAAACACGGGGAGTGCCCCCCAAGGGCAGACCCAGTGCCAGGCCAGGGAGGTGGCGATGACCCAGACACAGGTCTGCTCCCAAGGGTGCCGAGTGCTGAGGGGCAGAGAGACCAGTAAACAAACCTTCACAGTGCCGTGTGATCAGAGCTGGATGGGGTGACCTGGGGGTCATGTGGGTGCAGAGAAGGAGCAATGGCCCTGCCTGGAGATGGGGGGGCTTCCTGGGGAAGTGACAACCTTCATGAAGAACCAGAGAAGGGATGCATGGTGGCTGGAGTAGGAAGCGCTGGGGGTGGTGGGGGAGGCCGAGGGGGGTTTGGCAAGAGACTGGCGCAGAAGCCTCCGTATCCATGAAGGAGCCTGCAGGAACACGCAGGTTAGGTGTGCTTGGGCCTGAAGGGGAACTTATGAAAAGAAGTGGCCAAACAGTTGAAAGTGCGAGTTGCACAGTCATGTCTGACTCTTTGCAACCCCATGGACTGTAGCCTGCCAGGCTCCACTGTCCATGGGATGCTCTAGGCAGGAATACTGGAGTGGGTTACTATTCCCTTCTCCAGGGGATCTTCCTGACCCAGGGATTGAACCCGGGTCTCCTGCATTGCAGGCAGATTCTTTACTGTCTGAGCCACCAGAGAAGCAGAACAGCTGAAAACCTACCCCGAAAAAGGACAGAAAACACCCAGAAACAAGTTAAGACCCAGTGGCATGTAAGGGACCCAAAGAGAGCACAGTGTGGCTACCCACAGGAGAGGGAGGAGTGGAGGTCACGGCAGGCATCGGGGAGGGCAAATGCCATGGAGTCAGGGAAGCCATTCAACCAGCTATCTCTTTCCTAAAAGTCATTCACCTGACAGTTATCAGGGGCTCTGCACCAGCCATCAGGAGTCCCTTACATCTATTACCTCACTTCATTCTTCAGTCCCCCCTCTGGAGGTCGGGGGGGAAATAACTTGCCCAGGGTCACATAGCCGGTCCCCTACTGGTTGGGAGGAGGTGCTGGAGAGGACAAACTCAAGTCCAAACTGACCACGAAGATTGTGGGGGGAGAGAGCCGAAAGGAACCCGGAGCACACGGATGGCTGTGCTCCCCCTTTGAATACTAAAGATGAAAACAAACCCCACGGCTTGCCAGTCACTTCCCCATAAATCCTTTACATGGGAATAAAATGGAGTCTTCATCACAGGACTATCATAACAGACCTAGCCACAGCAGGGTATCTGCTTCAATCACCTGCTAGCAACTCCACCAGCGCTTGGCAGGAAACAAAACTCATCTATGGGAAAGGGCATTCACTATGTGAGAGGCAGCCTGGCACAGTGAAAAGAAGACCGTTTCGGCTAATAATAAGAATATAAAAATAATAACTCATTAAACCAACTGGTTACTAAATGTACTGCATCTTTCCTAAATCCCTACTCAGCACGTCACATGCCTTACCTCCTTTAGTTCTCTTTCCTCTTCTGCGATTTCTCTTATTATCCCCGGGTTCCAGAGAAGGAACCTGAAGCTGGAGAGGTGAAATGGCCTGGCCAAGATCAAAGAGCTGGCAGCTGGCAGAGGCCAGCGGTTTAACCAGCTCACCACACTGCCTCCCAGAGGACTGAGTTCACATCCTGGTTCTGCCCTTTACTCCTGGGCAACCCTGGGGCAAGGCCCATTGCTTTTCTGACCTTCAGTTTCTCCATCAGTGAAATGAGAACCACACAGCCTACCTGGGGCAGGCACTGCCATCCTCCTTCCCGCTCTCCCTTAGAGCCCCAAGGAAGCAATGTGCACAGCCGCGGGAGATGACGTCCATAAATATTTGGGGGCAAATAAAAGATATGAAAGTACCTAGCACTGGGCAGTGATGGATAACCGATGGTTGTTGTTGCCGTGAATTACTGTGTCTCAGGTACCATCCTCTGTGCACATGATTTATTGATTCTTGAAACAACCCCATGTGGCTCCTGTGGTCACCCCCAAATCACGGCTAGGGAAGCTTAAGTGACTCACCCAAGGTCAGATGACTCACTCAAGGTCACACAGTCAGGGATGATACTGGGGTGATACTGCAATTTATACTAAGAAATATATTTTTTTTGTCTTTGTCCTCATTCCTGGCAATAAGCTCCAGAAACTTTGTAGATTCCTAAGTGATAAGACCACTAGGAGCATCTTTTGTTCTCGAAAGGCGACTCTGACTGGGCGCCTGGAAGGCATCTAGTCACCAGGAAGACCCAGCCATGATCACAAGCTTGGAATTTTCAACACCACCCCCATCTGCTTCAATTACCTGCTGGAAACTTCACCTTCCCCACTCTCCAGAGATGGAAGAAGGAGCTGGAAATGAAGTTAATAACTGGTCATGCCTATATGATGAAGGCTCCATAAAAATCCCAATTGTATGGGGTTCAGAGAGTTTCTGGCTCAGTGAACAGGTGGAGGTATGGGGAGTGTGGTACATCCGAAGGGGGCATGGAAGCTCTGAACCCCTCCCTCATACCCTGCCCTACGCATCCCTTCCATCTGGGTGTTCATCTTTATCCTTTATCATGTCCTTTATGATAAACTGGTAAACAGTAAGCAAACTATCTACCTGAGTTCCATGAGTCATTTTAGCAAATTAATCAAAGCTGAGACAGGGTCATGGAAACCTCTGAGTTATGCCAATTGGTCAGAAGCACAGTTCAGTTCAGCTCAGTTCAGTCGCTCAGTCATGTCCGACTCTTTGTGACCCCATGAATTGCAGCACGCCAGCCCTCCCTCTCCATCACCAACTCCCGGAGTCTACCCAAACCCATGTCCATTGAGTCAGTGATGCCATCCAACCATCTCATCCTCTGTCGTCCCCTTCTCCTCCTGCCCTCAATCCTACCCAGCATTAGGGTCTTTTCCAACGAGTCAACTGTTCGCATGAGGTGGCCAAAGTATTGGAGTTTCAGCTTCAACATCAGTCCTTCCAATGAACACCCAGGATTGATCTCCTTTAGGATGGATTGATTGGATCTCCTTGCAGTCCAAGGGACTCTCAAGAGTCTTCTCCAACACCACAGTTCAAAAGCATCAATTCTGCGGCGCCCAGCTTTCTTCACCGTCCAACTCTCACATCCATACATGACCACTGGAAAAACCATAGCCTTGACTAGACGGACCTTTGTTGGCAAAGTAATGTCTCTGCTTTTAAATATGCTATCTAGGTTGGCCATAACCTTCCTTCCAAGGAGTAAGCGTCTTTTAATATCAGAAGCACAGGTGACAAACTAAACTTGCAACTGGCATCTGGAGTGGGGTGGCGGGGCCGGGGGGGGGGTTGTTTCGTCAGACTGAGTCTTTAACCTGTGCGACTGGACACTGTCTCTAGGAAGAGCGTGTCAGAATTGAGTTAAATAATAAGACACCCAGCTGGTGTTCCAGAGAATTACTTGGTGGTAAAAACCTGCACACATGTGGTGTCAGGGCACCGTGAGTGTGACGGTAAAGGAGAAACACAGGAGGAGAACTGTAGGTTTCCCTTCTCCGGACTTCAGACCCAATCCTCCTCACCTTCCATACCCAGCTGATCCCCAGCATGAACCAAAGGGGCAGGTCCCACCTTGTCTCTGCAGTTGCTGAAGGCATGAGCTTGGGGGAGGGAACAGCCGCTGCTGCAGAGGATCTGCCTGTTCAGCCCAGATTGGGGCCGTGGCTCTGAGAAACCACTGAGACTTGCCCACTTGCTCATGGACCAGTGACCCTGGTGGGGGGTGGGCAGTAGGGGACATTTAAGTCCTGCATTTTAAAACAGTCATTCATGCAGCACACTGTGCCAGGCACTGATTCAGGCACTGTGAGTACACTAAAGCACAGAAACAGTGGTGGGGAGAGGAGGCCCTACCATTGTCTCCATTTTATAGGAGAGGAGGTTAAGGCTCAGAGAGGTTATGTAACTTATCCAAGATCACACAGCTGGCAAGTGGTGGGGTCAGGATTTGAAGCCAGGCAGTCTGGATCCAGTGTCTTACTCTTCCTGTCATGCTGACATGATCCCATCTAACCCCCATAACAGATCTGTTGTACTTTTTTTATATACAGAGATTACATCTGTTCTATAGAGACTAGGGGTCGGAACAGAATGGGAAGCTGGAATGATGAACAACTCTGCACCCTACTCATTTCTGAGCATGTGCCTGTGACTTAAGAGCAGACAGGCCTGATTCTTGGAGGAGTTATCTGTGTTCTTCCCTTCTGTTCCTTCCTGCAGCCTCTGGGATGGTTCTCACACTTCAGTGTAGAGAAGATCCTTACTAGCAAGGGCTGCAAAATCAGAACTAGCTTTGGTAGACAGTTGAGGGGCTTTCGAGGAGAATATCACCACCGGTGATTTTTACATCACTACTGCCCTGAGAACTATTTGCCTAGAAGGTGTGTCCCCACTAGGGTTGAGGTTAGGGTTTTTGAAGTTTGGCATGGGAAGTCCAGAGTCTGTGGTGGCTATTTGGAATACTGGATGAGACCAGGCCGCTGGAGAGAAGAGAACTGGGCCAGGGAGCCAAAAGTGAGGGTTCTGGAGACGTTTCCCCTATGCCCGTCCTCAGTGGGAAAACAGGGGCTCCACTCTGTATCAGCAGGAGGAAGAACAGGGCAATGGAGAAGCTTCTCTGGTGTGGATCAGGGCACTTCCTGCCTCCTGAGCTATCTGTGTCCCCCCTGGAGCCTGATTCTCTCAGCTTCTGCCTTCTGCATGAGTGAGTGTGTGCACACTCAGTCACTTTAGTCACGTTTGACTCTTTGCAACCCTGTGGACTATAGTCTGCCAGGCTCCTCTTCTCCCGACAAGAATACTGGAGTGGGTTGCCATTTCCTCCTGCAGGGGATCTTCCTTACCCAGGGGTCGAACCCACGACTCTTGCATCTCCTGCACTGGCCACTAGTGCCACCTGGGAAGCCCTTCTTCCTTCTACATTCCTGTATAAGTTACTCCAAGACTCCCACAGGGCACCTTACATCCTCCCAACCTTCCCACCCACTCAATTCCAGTGCCAGGGTCCTTTGCTCTAAGTCTTGAAGGTGCCACATTCCTTCCCACCTCAGGGCCTTTGCACATGCTATCCTAGCCGCCTGGCATTTTCAGCACTCAGAATGATACATGGCGGCTCCATCTTCCTCTTGGTCTCAGCTCAGAAGTCACCTCCTCAGAGAGGCCCTTCCAGCTCACCTCATCTGAAGCTGGGGCTCCCACCCCATCACTCTCCATCCCCCTTCTTGATTTTATTTCCTTCCATCAAGCCTCACCATCTTAATCATCTTGTTCAATATGCCCATTTCTGGACTATTGTCTCATTCCTCCTATGACCTCCAAACTCACCAGTAGCTTCCCCAGAGCAGGGCTTCATGTCTCCTGTCCACTTCTCCATTCCCACCTCCCATAATAGCACCAGGTATACCACAGGCACTCACTAAGCATGGGCTGACTCACTCGATGGATCCTAGTTGCCACAGCACCTGAGTCTTGGATTTTGCATCTCCAAAATGTTGATAACGACACTTACCCCTTAGAGCAACCACAAGGGTTCAGGAAGATGCTGTAAGCACAAGCCAGCACATGGCAAGCTCTTCCCTGATCATAATTACTACTCTAAGATCATGCCCTCCAGAGGGAAGGCTTGAGAAAAAGATAAAACAAATTCTCTGCCCAGCCCTGGAAGGTTGGCCTTGAAAATTACAAAATGCCACAGGCTGTGCCGCTTTCTCGAGATGGCCAGAGAACAACAGCGACTGGCGGGGAGGCGGGGATGAGCCCCTTTCTGCGGCCAACCAGCCCTGGCCCCCTTGAAGAGGCCCAGGCAGGCGCTGGCAGTGCACACTGCCTCTCTGCCGGCAGAAACCCCCGCCACCTCTGCGGGATCCAGCATATTGATATTTGAGCAAAGAACACAAAACACATTAAATAAATGTTATGGTCTTATCGACAGGAAAGGAGAGCTAAGAAAGAGTCTCCAGAGGGAAGGCGCTTGGCTCAGAGCCCCAAGCTGTGTCAAGGTCTTAACACGTCAGGGAGCTGCTTACAGGAAGGACTTTCTTGGTCCCAGGAGCAACGAATGGGCGCAATGCAAACAGCATGCTGAGTGAATCTTAAAATATCAGGGGGACCATCTCTCAGTCCTTTCTGAATTTTACTAGAGAAACAATCATGGTCTTGGGGAAGGAAGGTTCTGTGGCCGGCATCTCTTGAGGCCCTGCCCTCTTCGGGTTACAGCATCCCGTGGTGCTTTGGGCTACAACCCCTCCCCCACCAGCCACAGTACTGGTGTTTCTGTCAATCAAAGGCACCTCCCTGCCAGCCAATCAGGTGCTAACCCTAACCCTCCCTGATACACAAATCTTTGCGGAAGGCGACCAGGGCCAGTTTCCCTCCCTTACAACCCGAGACCCACACTGCAAAAGGTTCCCCGTGGAGCTTGGAGTCCTCGCAGCTGCATGTGGCCCTGCACCTGGATCTGGGGCACTGAGGAGTTAAATCATCTCTAGTGTAAATCATCTGAGCTTCCTCTCTTCCTCTGTCCACTCTTGGGGCTACATGAAGACTAGGCTTCAACCAGAGGGGGTAATATCACAGAGGACAGCAGATGGAGAACAGAGCTGCCCCACAAGCCTAGAGGGTCCCCTCTACTCTGTCATGGAGAACTGATGCTTTTGAGAGTCCCTTGGAATGCAAGGAGATCAAACCAGTCAACCCTAGAGGAAATCAACCCTGAATATACATTGGAAGGACTGATGCTGAACCTGAAACTCCAATACTTGTCCACCTGATGGAAACAGCTGATTCATTATAAAAGACCCTGATGCTGGGAAAGATTGACGGCGGGAGGAGAAGGGGGCAACAGAGGATGAGATGGTTGGATGGCATCACTGACTCAACGGACGTGAATTTGAGCAAACTCTGGGAGATGGTGAAGGACAGGGGAAACCTAGCGAGATGCAGTCCATGGAGGCACAAAGAGTTGGACACAATTGAGCAACTGAACAACAACAACAAATGACTTGAGGGAGATGAAGACCAGAACACCTACAGAACCAAGGCCTTTCTTCCTGGCTCTAAGAAGTTTCCCTGTTCTGGATTTGGCAAGGAGAATGGCATCTCAGTGGCCAGCTCCCCCACCTCGACTCCCACCAGCCCTCCATCTCCAGGAGGCCCTGCGAAGCCAAGGCCAGGAGGCTCACCTTTTTCTCATCCCCGCCTTGCAGGAGGTGTAGGGTGCTCCTCCGGTCACCCTCATGCTGCCATAGGGTGTTGCCGTGAGGCTGGGGCAGGCCTGAAGGCGGGGAGATGCTGCGGCCCTGGGGGTCCACCCAGGTGTAGATGTGGTTGGTGATGTAGCCACCAGGGATGCGCCCCGCTGAGTACACCGACAGCACCAGCTTCTTGGAGCCCTTGAGAGCCTAGAGAGAGAGAGAGAGACACCTGTTAGCAGGAAAGGGGATGGTGAGAGATTGTCCAGAACTTGCTTCCTCTCAGGACCCTGCACACGGAGGAGGCAGCCAGCCCCTATGTCTCCTCCCTTTACCAGCCCTGTTTTGTCCTATGGAAACGAGGGCATCTGTCCCACACCACCTCACCCCTCACCTTGAAGGGGTCCAAACACAAGAAATAGGACCTCTCAGCATATCTATGCTGACGAGTTAATGGAACAAGCCTACAACTGCATCCTTACGAAGGCCTGCTGGGCTGACCTCTGGGAACATGGAATCTGAATGTTCCCACCATTCCTTACTGGATATGGGAGGCTCACCGTGCCCGGACTATTTGTGCAAACAACGTAGTGGTCTGGCACATGGGTACAGGCAGAGGTGCCTATGTGACCAGCCCCCAAATCAAAGCCCCCTGGTGTGAATCTCTAAAGTGCGTCCCTGGGAGACATTTCTCACGTGCTGTTACAACTCAGTGCCGGCGGAGTCAAGCCCACCCTGTGTGACTGCGCAGGGAGAGGACTCAGGAGCTGGTGCCTGGTCTCCTGCCATCTCGGCTCCGTGTCCTGCCCTCCATGCTCACCGTGCTGTGTGCCCTTCTGCTGTAACAAATCTCAGCCACCAGCACAGGCATATGCTGAACCCGTGGGCCCTTACAGAACTGGGGAAGATCTCGATGAACCCAACGGAGAGTTAAGAGATAAAAATACTGACAATAATGGCCATCATTTTATGGCAAGTAGAAGGGGAAAAAAATGGAAACAGTGGCAGATTTTATTTTCTTGGGCTCCAAAATCACTGTGGATGGTAACTGCAGCCATGAAATTAAAAGACACTTGCTCCTTGGAAGAAAAGCTATGACAAACCTAGACAGAGTGTTCAAAAGCAGAGACATCACTTTTCTGACAAAGGTGCATATAGTCAGAGTTATGGTTCTTCCAGTGATCATGTATGGATGTAAGAGTTGGACCATAAAGAAGGCTGAGCGCTGAAGAATTGATGCTTTCAAACTGTAGGGTTGAAGAAGACTCTTGAGAGTCCCTTGGACTGCAAGGAGATCCAACTAGTCAACCCTAAAGGAAATCAACCCTGAATATTCATTGGAAGGACTGATGCTGAAGCTGAAGCTCCAATACTTTGGCCATCTGATGTGAAGAGCTGACTCATTGGAAAAGACCCTGATGCTGGGAAAGATTGAGGGCAAGAGGAGAAGGGGGCAACAGAGGATGAGATGGTTGGATGGCATCATCAACACAATGGACATGAGTCTGAGCAAGCTCTGGGAGATAGTGAAGGACAGGGAAGCCTGGCATGCTGCAGTCCATGGGGTTGCAGAGAGTCGCACATGACTTAGTGATTGAACAACAGCAATAACAGTAGCTTAACAATGATAAAAGGCCTGTATGTATGAGACATTCTGCTGTGTATCTGATGTGCTTTATCTCCTGAAATCCTTATGGAATCCAATCTTGGTGAGGAGGGATTCCATGACTCAGTTGAAGTAAAGGAGGAGAAATGACCTGCCCACACAGCTAGTAAGGGATTTCTTTCCCACAGCAACGAATGTTGAATGTAGATACCACCTTGACTTGACACTTTCTAGTCAGGGGATGGAAGGACCACAGGGAGAGGTGAACCCAAACTCTGCCCCATGGGAGCAGCCATACTGCTTTGCCATGATGCACCTGTACTGACATGAAGCCCTTTATTCTGGGAGATGGTCATTCAGCACTGGGATTAACAGCAAACACACCCCAGAACCTGGGATTTTGATAGTATCTACACATAGGTAAGTTCATGCCGCCGTTAAAATCACATTTACAATCATTACAAAGCATTTTAATGTGATAGATTTTACAATCATTACACAGCATTTTAATGTGATAGATTTTAATGTTAAGTGGGGTCAGAGGATATAAATCCTGTCTCACAGTGTGATCTCAGTTATGTTAAGAGAAAAATTACACAGGGAAAAAAATTGAAACCGAGGAGTAATGTGCCAAGATGCCAGCAGTCCTTCTCTCTGGGTGGCAGGATTATGGGTGGTTATTATTTTGCTCTTCTTGTTTTTCTATATTTTTCGAATGTTCCGGAAGGAAGGCATAGTGCTTTCAATATCAGAAAACAGCAATACGCATAAAAGGGGAGGGTGGCACTTAACTCTCTGAACCTGCAGAGCACTGCGTTCTACTGACCCCCAGTTCTCTCCACAGACAAAAGGGGTCAAGGGCGGGGCTTTCAGAGGCAGTGGGGAGCCCTGGTCGGGTGGAGTTTCCAGACAAGGACACTGGACCACAGGCCTGGACACTCTGACACCTGAACCTCTTCCAGAGGAGGAAGGTCGGGCTGGGAGGGTCCCTCGATCCCACAGCTTAATGCCAGTCCCCGGGCAGAGGGATAACGAACAGATGGCAGCTCTCCAAAATTCTGCTTGTACAAAAGATTTCTGAGAAGATGAGCAAAGAAAGATTTACAGTGTTCTTTTCCCATTTCCCAGGACTCCCCTGACAGAACAATTGGGAAAATAAAATCTCTGTGAAGTTTAAGATGCAGGATAGAGGAAGCCGGAGACCAAGCGGGCTTCGGTTGGAATTTGGCACACAGCATCACGGAAGCCACTGGGAGGGGTCTTCCTGACCCCTCTGCCCCGCCCCTGGTTCCCTCTTCCATGAAGGCGCTGCTGTAGCTCTGATGCTGCTTTCATGGGCTTGCCTCTTCTTTGCTTCCTCCCCGGGACAGACAGTGAGTCTGAGCCCTCACTCATTCCACAAGGGCTGACCGAGAGCCTACTGTGTGCTGGGTCTGGAGAGAGCAATGTGAGCATATCTTAGGGCACCTGCGGCCTGGAGAGACAAGGCTTCGCTGGGCCCAGAGTGCGTGCCTGCCTGCGAAGTCACTTCAGTCGTGTCTGACTCTTTGTGACCCTATGAACTGTAGCCCCCCAGGCTCCCCTGTCCCTGGGATTCTCTAGGCAAGAATATTGGAGTGGGTTGCCATGTCCTCCTCCAAGGGATCTTCCTGACCCAGGGATCGAACTCGCATCTCCTGCGACTCCCGCTTTGCAAGCGGATTCTTTACCCACTGAGCCACTGGGGAAGCCCAGGACCAGAGTAGGTCCTCAGAAAAACCTGGTTGCCCTGACTGGGTGAGAAAGCAGATTTTTGGCCTCCAAAGGAACCATAGCATGCACAGGCATCACTCTGCAGCCACCTTCCTCATTGGATCTGGAAGGCTGTGCTGGAATTTGGGACAGGTGGAAGCAAGTGGAAAGAACAGGACCTTGCGGATCTGGGCAGAACTGGATTTAAGTCGCCTCTGTCACTTGTGAGTCCGGAGTCACTGAGGCTGGCTGCTTCTGCAGTCAAAGCCACACACGTTGGTGGGCGGGGTGCCGACAATGCCCACCTCTCAGAATCCTGTGGGTCAAATGGAACACATAGGGGGTGGGCTTCTGCACACAGTGGAGGATCAGCACGTGGCAGAGCCCACTCCCCTCTCCTAGTAGTGACTCCGCATTGACAAGGAAAACTAGGTGTAGAAAAGTATTATTCAAGGAGTTGGAAAAAAAAAGAAGAAGAAGGTGTCTGAGAGAATGAAAATCAACACACAGTGCATGATTTGTATTCTGTATCACTGGCAATAGTGGCATTTTCTTGGTCAGTTCTATAAATAGGCAAGCAGCAACCTTGAGAATGGAGAGGAGGTTAATGCCTTTGATGAGAACAAGAGGGAAGGCTGGCGATGGAGAGGGCCTGGCAGGTCACCGAGTCTCCCACGCGCTGCTGGTCCCCAGCGCACTGCAGAAGGAGACCCTGGCAACCTGAGATGGGAAGGGGCACAGAAGGTACAGCCCAGACCCAAGAAACCAGCCCTGGGCAAGCGGCTTCCCCTGTGCACCTCGGCCTCCCCATCACCAGCCTGTGGGACCAGAAAATCTGACGGTCAAGTCTAGACCATTCGAGAACCTCTGATATTGGCTCTTTAGGGGCAGAGGGTAAATATGGGCTTTCACTGGGTCTTGGAGACCTTGAATATGATCATCCACTGCTGCCTTATTTTTCAACTGCAGAAAAACAGGATTCCTGAGACAGCACTTTCCACACCTAAACGGGCTCTGGAAACACGGTCCTGGCACCGTGGCCGTTAGAATGCACCGAGGAGGGCTCCATCCAGGGCGCTTTGACTAGACCACGTGTGTCACGCAGGGAAGGAGGGGAGGAGGGAAGGTCTAGGAATTCAGTTTCTGCTTTTTCCTGGCTGTCTTATCTCCTTTTTCTTTTTAAACAACCATTTGCTTATTTTTAAAAGGTGTCCCTGGCAGGAGGAGAAGGCGACAACAGAGGATGAGATGGTTGGATGGCATCACCGACTTGCTGGACATGAGTTTGAGGAAACTCTGGGAGTTGGTGATGGACAGGGAAGCCTGGCGTGCTGCAGTCCATGGGGTCACAAAGAGTTGAACACAACCGAGTGAATGAACTCACTGAACTGACTGAACGGAAGGGTTAATTCCTAAAGAGAGCTGGCTGGCGCTTTCTCTCCCTGAAAGCCCTTCCACCTGTCTACCTAACTCATTCACCATTGCCACCTTGATCCCTGAGGCTCAGGCCATCTGGAGGATAATGTGGTTCTCGTTTCCGGTTAGGTGTCCAGGCCATTCATTTCACAGAACTGGTGGCTTCTCTCACTGGCATGCCTCAGTAGCAAGCAGCCTTATACAGCAAGGCAAACTAGAAAGGACTCTGGTTGTGAAACAGACACTTAGGCATATCTCCATTGTGTTCTGCTGGGTGGTCAAGGGCTATGCCCTCCTCTTTCCCAGGTGGCGCTAGTGGTAAAGAACCCCCCTGCCAATGCAGAAGACATAGGACATGAGGGTTCCATCCCTGGGTAAGGAAAATCCTCTGAAGGAGGGCATGGCAACCCACCCCAGTATTCTTACCTGGAGAATCCCATGGACAGAGGAGCCGGGTGGGCTACAGTCCATAGGGTCGCGAAGAGTCAGACATGACTGAAGTGACTTAGCAGCAGCAATGAGCAGATGGGAATCCCTGATTGCTAAGGTCCTGCCCCAAGTTAAACTTGAATGTCCTCTGGTTCATTGTTGTATTTAGGAGAAATGAAGTTGCTACCAGGTCCTTGAACAGACCTTGAACCTCGGGCCTCTGAGGTTCCATATCAGTTGGAAGGGACCAAAAAGGTTTAAGAAAACACCAGAAGGGCAGATGGAGCATCTCAGGTGTGGCAGGATATGCACCCCAACTCGGCACTATCATCATCAGCAGAGGGACCTTCAAAGGGACCTGACGGCTGGGGAGACAGCCTCCACTGGGACTACAACCACGTGTCTTTGTTCTTCACAGGCAGCTGCCTATGTGTGGTAGATCACATCCAAAAGCTACCCTAAAGCAGTGTACCAGTGCCTGCTGGTGACTGTCAGCCACACCCCTCTCCTGCTGCAGCAACCTGCAGAATGAGCCCATCTCCTGAATCAAATGCTTCTAAGCTGTGCCACTTCATGTAAGTTACCAACCCTCTCTGTTCATCTGCTTCCTTCCTGGAAAATGAAGATCTCTTTTCTCCACTCTTTAGGTGGAAGAAGCCTATTAGCACAGTGCCTCATACTTAAGAATTCAATGAGCTAAGGCTAAACAAATCCCATGAGATCTGGGGAAAGTCCACTGCAAGCAAGAGCCGTCATCAGAGCCCTCTGCTCCCCTGCTTGCTATCACATGTTTCCTGGTGAAACTCCACAAGGGGTTTGCCAGCATGCCACCAGGTCACATCACAGAGGAATCTCGATCTGTCCGGGAAGATGGCATGGCTGAGATACTATCCATCACCAGATGACGACGCAGGCAGCGTGCTATGATTGCGGGAATGTAAATTATATGTGGATGTCTCCAAACTTAATAACTGGCTAGTTGAATTAATGCTCTCAGGAGGCAAATTTGCCTCAGTGAGCTCTTCAGAGCTGACTCTAACACCCCAAAATCGCAGACCAGGCAACAGAATTCTCTGCTCAGCAGAAGACTGAGAAATAGACGAGATGGTTACAGCATGAAGGGACTGGGGAGTGGGGAGGAGTTGTGTTGACATGGCAGGTGCACACATGCTCCCATGTTTAAAATCATGCACCAAAGTGCGAGCACAAGGTCACAAGACCATTAGACTACTGTCTGGAGAGGCAGGTACGAAAGAAGCATTCCGGAAAAGTCTTGAGTGAGGACACATAATGGTGAGTCATCCAGCTTATTTCAGGGCAAGGTCTTCTCTTCTGGGGAACAGATCACTCAGAAGAGAAACGCGGGAGGGAGGGCTGGTCTAAGACCCAGGTTAGTGACGGGGAAGAGAGGGAAGGATCGTGCTGGCCTGCTCTTCCTGATCCCACCCTGCCTACCTGGGGTTTGGATTCAGAGCCTCTGGGCCCCCATCCTGGCTCTGCTGTTGACTTACTGTGTGACACAGAGCAAATAACTTAACCTCTCTGTACCTGTGTCTGCGTTCAAAATGCCACTGTTTTAAGGATTATCAAGATAATATAAACTACCTATATAGTACATATAGCAGCACTGCAGTAAAGAATCCGCCTGGCAATTCAGCAGACAAGGGTTCGATCCCTGGGTCGGGAAGATCCCCTGGAGGAGGAAATGGCAACCCACTCCAGTATTCTTGTCTGGAGAGTTCCATAGACAGAGGAGCCTGGTGGGCTATAGTCCATGGGGTTGCAAAGAGTGGGACAGGACTGAATGACTGAGGAACAACAAAACAGTACGTGGCACAGAGTAGGTACTAAAGGTATGTGAATTCCTTTTCTGGGTCTGCCAGCTCCTTCTCTAAACAGAAGCCCTAGAAAACCTCTAAAACTCTCATCTGCATGGACACAAATACCTGATCAACTCTAGCCTCTCCCTCCCAACTTTCCTCCTCTTCAGAAATGTCCTCTCTTTTCATCAATACTTCCTCACTATCAGCCCTGACTTTGACACTCAGCCCCTTTCTCACCACCTCCAGGAAGCCTTCCTAGATAGTGACTGACTTCCCTTTTCCGAGAGCAGCCAGCACACTTGTATGTTTTTGTTGCCATCTATACTATAGCTTCTGTATCACCTTCACACATCCTGTCTCTAAGCCTGAAAGACAAGCTCCTTGAGGCATACTGCCTATTCTGTTTTCTTTATACCCTCTCCCTCCTCCTTCTCCTCCACTCACTACCCATTCATTCATTTCACTTATTTGCTCATTCATTCAAGATATCCATTGGGCTTTCAAGACGCTAGGCAGCCCCAGGAATTTGTGAAAAGAGGCCACAGAAAGAGCAGTGCACTAGCTGGGGCTCAGGTGCCCTGGATCACCATCCTATGCTTGTTCACACTCACGTGAGCATACATGTCTCAGACACATATGGAATTCAGAGAAGCAGAGGGGGCAGTGGTTTAGAGCCACAGCTCTGAAGCAAGACTTCAAGGATTCCCATCCTGCCTCTGCCACTCCCCAACAGCAGCCCCAGGCAAGTTGCTTAGCCAGCCTGTGTCCCAGTTTCCCAGGCATGAGATGGGATAATAGTAGTATTATCTCACAGGGCAGTGGTGAGGATTAAATTAGTTAATGTGCATAAAGTGTTTAGTGTCTGGAAGATAGGTAAGAGGTACAGAAGGGCTAGATGCTGTTATTACTACACAGAACTCAGGGTAGAAGTCTCAACCCGCCATCCATGGCAAACACTGCTACATTCTGGTGTCTGTCCTTCTCAGTCTGTTCTGTACATTTTACAAACACACGGATGTGCACATAGAAAACTATTGTTGTCTGAGGTTTACATAGGTTGACTCATGCTTAACATTTCATTGACATCTTTTTTCCAGCTAAAAAGTGTATTCTGAGGATGTTTCCTTAAAAAGAGCATCTCTTCCCATACTACACGGCATTCCCTGGCAGAGGTGCACCACCAGTGAATTCCAGCTCCCCTATTTCTGGAAATTTATGTTGCTTCTCAGTTTTTGCCAGCACGAACAATGCTGCGATAACATATTTATACTTGCATCCAATTTTCTACACCAAAGAAAAATGGAATCCCGGAGGCAATGGACTGTCTTTTTTCATATGCGGCCCTGTCCCTCCCTGTGTAGTTCCCCTAACTACCTGCAGGGGCAGCACCATGACAGCGGGGTCTGTAAAAGGCCTGCATTTCCACACACCTACGGCACTGCGGATGGGACTGATTGAGGGCTTTCCGGTGATCTTTTCCCGAAGCAGTGTTCACTCTGGTTCAGCGATCCAGCCTCCTACATGCCTTCTTCCACAAGATCCAGAAATCTCCTAGTGTATGCAAATCTCTGCTCTCTCTTCCAATTTCTTCTAGAGACGAAAGTATTGTATTGCAAAACACCAAAAGAAAAAGGTGGCTTAGGGGGAAGACCCCTCCCGAGTTTTAAAGTAATAGATGTACTCACTGGAAAACTATTCCCAGACAGAGGACCACGACGTCCTAGCTACGAGACTTCAGGCGAGTTCCTTAAGCCCTCCAGGTTGCACTGTTCTCACCTATTTTGTTGTTGCTGTTTAGTCACCAAGTCCTGTCCGACTCTTTTGTGATCCCACGTCCTGTAGCTGGGCTCCTCTGTCCATGGGATTTTCCAGGCAAGAATACTAGAGTGGGTTGCCATTTCCTTCTCCAGGGCACCTTCCTGACCCAGGGTTCGAACACACATCTCCTGCACGCATCTCTGGCATTGCAGGCAAATTCTTTTACTGCTGAGCCACCAGGGAAGTCCTCTCACTTGTTAAGTGGGGCTATTCATGCCTACTATCACGGAGTTGAGTGGACAGAAGGAGGACAGACAAGATAATGTACACAAGGCATCTTGCACTGGGCATGGTACATAGCAAGTGCCCAGTAAATGATGGTTAACATTGTTGATCACAGCAAAATTACAGTGATGACTATCCGTTTTATTCTTCTCACTGCACCTATGAAGAAAGACTGTCTAGGTGGTCGAGTGTCTTATGCAAGGTCAGAAAGAGGAAGAGGGGCAGGGCTTGAACTTGAATCTTGGATTCTTCAAACTCATGTATCTCTTACCAGTAGTTCAAGCGGGTTCAGATAGGGACTTCCCTGGTGGTCCAGTGGTTAAGACTATGGGCTCCCAGTGCAAGGGGCTCAGGTTCTATCCCTGGTCAGGGAAGAAGATCCCACATTCCACAACTGAAAGATTCTGCTTGCTGCAATTAAGACCCAACACAGCCAGATAAATTTTTTTAAAAAGTAAGTGCAGATAACACAAGGCCAATCCTATGTCAAAGCCTCACAAAATGGACAAGGAGAGGGCCTGAAAAGGGGGCTTGGACTTACAGGCTGCAAGTAAATGAGACATCTCGGCCTCTTGAACCCTGAGCTGGTCCCAGGTGCAGCCACAGGCACTGGAAAGACCCTCCCCGCTCAGCCCCACTTGAAGGGAGGACGGAAACCGCCGTGTGGACTCTGTCTCTGTGGCATATTTTAATGTCATGAGAAAGTAAAGCCTTAATTAACACTCTGTCTTCAGAGCTCCTTCCTCTGCACCACGTTTTATCTGTGTTAATTATCACCTCTTACAGGGACCACTAACAGCAACAGCTTTCCAGCCTCCTCTCCCAGTCTCCAAAATTAGTCTCTGTAGGGCAATCTGGACATCCTTTTAAAACAAAGTGTACCCTGTCCCTGCCCTGCCCCGAACCCTCCCAGTGCCTCTCCAGCCTGCACAGTCAAGCCTGCTGCCCAGCCAGCCTCCTCTCCTGCCCTGCCACCTGGCCTTTTTATAGTATCAAGTGCTCCAAGCTGCTTGCATGCACTGCTCCCTGTGCCTGAATGTTCACATCTCAACGTGCATCCATGCTCCGTCGCTTCGGTCGTGTCTGACTCTTTGCGACCCTATGAACTGTAGCCCACCAGACTCTTCTGTCCATGGGATTCTCCAGGCAAGAATACTGGAGTGGGTTGCCATGCCCTCCTCCAGGGGATCTTCCTGACCCAGGGATCGAACCTGAGTCTCCTGCATCTCCTGCACTGCAGGCAGATTCTTTACTGCTGAGCCATTGGGGAAGCCCTACCTCAACATACTCAACTTACATATAAGTGATTATTTTACCAACATCTTTTCACACCAGAGAAAACAGGAGATTCTGGTTTGGTCACAGATGTGACCAAAAGTATCAGTGACCAGATGTATCAGCAAATATGTAAATCAGTAAATATGAAAGGAGACTGTGGGGGATCCCATGTAAAATGAGAGACACTGAAAAATGCAACTAAAATTGCTTTCCTCCTGACATTGACCTGCTTCCTCTTGAAATTGAGTGCCAGTGAGGAATTTTTACCTCTGCTGAGGTACCAGTGAATTTTCTATAGAATCTGAAAGAATGTATTAATTTCTCTTTTTGCCTTGGTCACTAGGAAGTTCAGCATTCCAGTTGAATATGTAATATCATTCCTATAAAGGTACCACCTCGCACATGCCTATGTGTGTGAACATGCACACACACAATACACTTTCCAATATTGTTTCTGATCTCTTTGCCTCTTTCACGATATGCTTTTTAGGTTAATTCACTCAATTATTTTTGAAATAGGAAGTAATATTAATTACAAATATATTAACAAATAAGTAAATGGGATACATGGCTTCCCACGTGGCTCAGCAGTAAAGAACCCTCCTGCCAATGCAGGAGATGCAGGTTCGATCCCTGGGTCAGGAAGATCCCCTGGAGAAGGGAATGGAACCCACTCCAGTATTCTTGCCTGGAAAATCCCCTGGACAGAGGAGCCTGGCGGACTGCAGTCCATGGAGTCTCAAAGAGTCAGACGTGACTGAGTGCGCACACACACACCCACACAAATGGGATACAAAGAGTTAAAAGCTCTTTGCTCACTTCTACTTCTTGCGCCCCAATCTCACTCCTGGAAATTCATCTTCTATTATTCTCTCATGAATATAATAGATTCTCTCCATTTTAAAAAATAAATAAACAGGGAGGTTTGGAGGAGAATGGATACATGTATATGTATGCCTGAGTCCCTTCGCTGTTCACTTGAAACTATCACAACATTGTTAACTGGCTATACCCCAATACAAAACAAAAAGTTTAAAATAAATAAAGAGGATGTTCAATCACACCAGTCACATAGGAGGTGCTCAATAAAACAACTGCCAAGCAGATGAATGAATGCTAAAGGCCATCTCGACGATTAGATCTCCTCCACACGCAGTTGGAAGCAGAGATACTTTTCACCGACACTTGGGCAGTAACTGGGCTTTCTCATCCTACCTCTCTATCTCCCTCCACTTCTCAGAAATCCTTTGCTGCTGCTGACTTTGGTCTAAGAATGCACGCCATTTACAAACAAAAGTCCAAACATTGTCAGTCTATATTCTTGTGGAATGTTGACATCAATCGGGTGGCAGTGTGGTAAGAATTCACTCTGTCTCCAAGAAGGGCAGCTTCATTGTCATGTACCTGGCGTCTGCAAGCCCACTGGGGGCTAGATCGAGACCAAGACGAGCCCGGACGTGGCCATCCGTCCTGGCTCTTTGAGGCCACTTCACCACCTTGAGCTGCTGCCCCTGGGAAAATCAACTGAACTGCAGAGCATCTGTGTGAGCCCAAGCAGACCACCTCCCAGAGATGCGGCTCCACGTAAAGGTCAGGGGGCACCGTGCAACATGCGTAGGCAGCAAAAATGAAAGGAGGAAGGTAATTAAACCATTGGGAAAATGTGAACGCATAGAGATACAGGCCAGGGGAGGTGGTAGAGAAGTGATGACTAGTTGACATCTTCTTTCCCCCTTTTCAGTTTTCTTAATGACGATTAGATTTGCCTTGGAACCTAAGTAGATTTTCCAAAATCAACTGTGCATCCCCCTCCTTCTCTTCTCTTTATGAGTTTGACCTTCTCCAAAGGCTCCAGTGTGAAGATACAGAAGCAAATCTTTGCTCCAGTGCTGAGAATGCCAGGATCCCAAAGGCTGGAACGGGCACCTGACATTTCAAAGCCCCTGCTCTCCAGCGTCTTTGCTCCTAAATGTCTGAGTGAGCTAAGGCTGGGCAAAAAGGAAAAACACGGAGGATCAAAGAGAGGGAAAAAAGTGCTGTCCTTGGGGATAATGCCATGAGAAATTTACAAGATAGTGACAGAGTGATCCTCCCTTTGCAAAACAGCTCACAAGATGAGGACAGAGCCGATTCCAGAAAGATATTGATTCCTTTTTAATGCAATTCTTCAATTATCCACTAAGCCTGGCTTTTAGTCTCTTATAATTTAAGTAAATTGCTTTACAAATGTTCTCTTAAATTTTGTCTCTTTATTCTTTTCTTTTTTTCCTTTAAGGAGGAACTAACAAGATTCTAGGAGACATAGATATAATCATGAGATGCACCTCGATGGGTTTGCAATGGACTGTTTGTTGTCCAGAATCAATGTCCATAGCACATCCATCCATCAGAAAAATCAGTTTCTATCAATATCATTTTCTCTGTACCAGTGGATACACAGATGGGGAGTGGTAAAGAATCCTCCTGCCAATGCAGGAGATGCAGGTTCGATCCCTGGGTCTGGAATATTCCCCTGGAGGAGGAAATGGCAAACTACTCCAATATTCTTGCCTGGGAAATCCCATGGACAGAGGAGCCTGGTGGACTACAGTCCATGGGGTCACAAAGAGTCCAACAAGACTTAGCAACTAAACAAACAGCAACTATCTATGTATATATGTATTTAATATATGATATATTCTATATACCATTTATATGTACGTGTGTGTGTTCAGTGGCTCAGTCGCATTTGACTCTTTGCAACTCCACAGACTGTAGCCCACCAGGCTTCTCTGTCCATGAAATTTTTCAGGCAAGAATACTGGAGTGGGTTGCCATTTCCTTCTCAAAGGGATCTTCCCGACCCAAGGATGAAACCCACATCTCTTGCATTGGCAGGCAGATTCTTTACCACTGAACCACTTTGGAAACCCCTATATATGTATATACAGCTATATGAATACTAAATATGCAAAAGGTTCAACTTCACTATTTAAATTATATAAATTAGAGTAGGATACATTTTGTCTATCAGATTGGCAAAAATGGGAAAGGAATATGATATCCAGTGTTGGCAAGGCTGGGGAAAAATGAAGCATCTCATACACTGCTAATGTTGGAGGAGGGACTGTAAAAAAACAAACCCTTCCCCAAGAGCACTTTGGCAACAGTTATCAAGCCTGAAAAATCTGCCTATCGCCGGAGCCAATGCCACCTCTAGAAAGACAGTCCAAAGAATTATTAGAGATGTGCTTCAATATTAATGTACAAGGATGTTTAAAGCAGAAATAAAGATAACGCTTTAAAAAAAAAAAACAGTCCAACAAGAAGAAATTAGTTAAATAAATCATGTACCTCTTTGCTGTGATATATTATGCAAGCATTAAAAATCATTTTGAAGAAACATTTATCAAGGTGGGAAAACAGTTGTGATACATCGTCTGGTGAAAGAGACAGGCTTCATGACTATGTTCAGAATGGCGGTTTTCTAGGAGGTTCCCAGGGCAAATTTACAAGCACAGACAGACAGGGGACTGGAGAGACAGGAATCAATTGTCCACAGTGACAGTTCAAGGGGGGATTATCAAGATTTGGGGTTTCTTCCCCTGTGTTTTTCTGGGTTTCTAAGTTTTCTAAATTGAACCTATCTCTCTTAGGTCATTAAAACACACACACATGTGCACACACATACACACTGGCATTTTAAAAGCTCAAACAGACTCCTCTGGCTCCTCACGTTTCCTATGAGCTAAAGAAAATGGCCTTTGATTGG
Source organism: Giraffa tippelskirchi (assembly GCF_054371585.1). Lineage (NCBI taxonomy): Eukaryota > Metazoa > Chordata > Mammalia > Artiodactyla > Giraffidae > Giraffa > Giraffa tippelskirchi. The sequence continues at coordinate 217,990,344 of NC_137275.1, forward strand.
CCCAGTCTGCAATGGGGCTGACAGCCACCAGTCTCTTACGCAAGGCCCGGCAGACTCTGTCCTCATCCTGCCCAGAGGGCAGACAGCAAGACAGGTTCAAGCCTCCACCATTCAGTGAGATGATTTCATAAGTTACGGGTTTATCCTAATGGGGGTGGAGTTGAGGTCACAGTTATATATTTAAGGAATTTCTACAGACAATGCACAAAATAAAATCCTGACAAAGGCCAGGGCATAGTGAGAGAGATAAGAGAGGGGACAAGGGAAAGAAGCATAGGGGCCATGCTATCTCTGTACCTAACGTCTAGTAAATGACACGCACAGAGACTTCCTGGGAAGAGGTAGGGCGGCCACGGCCTGGGTTGTCTGGTTCCTCATGGCTTTTCTTGTCAAATGGAAAAAAACGGGGGAAGGACGTACATTTACTGACCCGGCTCTGACCAGCACCATGGCTCATACACCCCGCTTCTCAGTTATTAACAGAAGATGTCAAGGGCAGTGGCTGTGAGCAATGCTTTGGAGTCAGAAAGACCTGGGTTCAAATCTTAGGCCTGCCACCTCCCATCTGTATGCAGGTGGCGGATCACTTTCTATTTCAGATGCTGTTTCCCCTCCCTGGGGGCTGTGTGAAAAGCCAGTACACGAAGTCCCAGCAGAGTTCCTGGAGCCACACAGAAGACCCTCCATGTAGCCATATGTATTAGTGTGCTCAGTATTGCAAGCTTGTAAGCATCTTGTGTTACATATTTTATACCAAGTAGAACATCATTTGGCAGGAAAACAGACCCCAACATGGTAATCATTCAATGCTTGAATGAATAGATATGCGCAGTGCTTCAATACATTACCTGTAAAGCCATCAATATGGAAGAAACTGTACAGAGAAGGAACGCAGAAGCTTAGTAACTTGTCTGCCATTTGACTACTCTTTCCATCACAATTTTATGGAAGAGGAATTTGAAAATCAGAAAGGTTAAGAAGTTTGTTCAAGACCCTACAGGTACAAAGTGGCAGGGTTGAGCTTGGAACTCAGAATGTCTGACTCCAGAGCCCAGATTCAGGCACAGCAGGATGCTCCCTCTCTCTGGTGTTGGGGTGATGGTCACAGTCCCTCAAGACGACGAAACCTGGGTTTAAATCCTGGCCCTGCCACTTTCCATCTTGGTGACAACAGGCAAGTGACAAATTCTTTGCAGTTTTGCAAAATGAAGCAATAAACGTGGTACCTATTAATAAGGCTGTCGCGATGTTTAATGAATTTTTTTTTTTTTTTTTTGGGGGGGCCAGGCTTTTATTGGTGAAGGGACATGCTGAGGCGGGCCCTCAGCGCCCAGCCGGCCAGCAGGCACACAGGGCCCGGCGCTCAGCCTGCAGCAGGAGGCTCTCCGTCCGCGCGTCCAGGCTGTAGGCCGTCTTGCGTAGGTCCTGCAGGGCGCGCTGCATGAACTCGAAAGCGTGGCAGTCCACGCACGGGCGGCTCTGCGCAGGGACTGCGCTCCCGGCGGCGGGCTCGGCGCGGGCCTGGGCGCCCAGCAGCGCGGCGCTCAGCAGCAGCAGCAGCAGCCGCGGCGGCGGCGACCTCGGGGGTCTGTACGGCGGCGGGGGGGCCATGGCCGAGCGGAGGGAGCCCGGGCGCCCGCGGTTCGGAGGACCCCGCGACCGAGGCGCGACGACTCGAGAAAGACGCGCTGCGTCCGGCGCGCACCGCGCATGCCTAATGAATTTTATATATACAAAGGTTATTATCGTCCACAGAGCAGCACTAGGAAATACATACTCTGTGTAATGACGAGAGAAAAGGAGGCCACTACCCGCAGGAAGCAGAGGGGAGAAGAGGAGTTTCCTGCAGATGGAGGTCTGCTAGGGGAGGCACTGGGGCCATCGGACCATGGATGGAGAGAAACGAAGCCTTGCTGCTTGTCTGACCAAGGGTGAACTACACTCAGGCACAGCTGGGGAAAAGGACCGTCTGTGGGTGTCACCCCACTCCAGTCCTCTTGCCTGGAAAATCCCGTGGACGGAGGAGCCTGGTAGGCTGCAGTCCATGGGGTCGGGAAGAGTCGGACACGACTGAGCGACTTCACTTTCCCTTTTCACTTTCATCCATTGGAGAAGGAAATGGCAACCCACTCTAGTGTTCTTGCCTGGAGAATCCCAGGGATGAGGGAGCCTGGTGGGCTTCCGTCTATGGGGTCGCACAGAGCCGGACATGACTGAAGTGACTTAGCAGCAGCAGCAGTGGGTTAAAAAGGATTGGATCATGAGCAGCCCAAACGTCAACATCAGGAGCTCGGCCTCTGCCCCACAGGTTCCCAGCTCCACTGTGAGGTGCTAGGCAGAGCACAGTGGCATCAGACCCAAGTTTCTAAAGCTCACTCGGCCTCCAGGATGCAGAATGGACTGGTGGGTAGATGGGCAAGATGGGAGACAGACAGGCAGACAGCAGGGAGGCCTCTGCAGTTTGGCACTGGTGATAGGGGTTAGGGGGAGTGGTATGAGACCTGCTGGAGAGAGGTCAGGCTGGAAGAGTCTAACTCACCAAGGGCTGGTGCAATTCCCGACAGGGACCGTGGAGAAGCTTTCGAACTGTGGTGTTGGAGAAGACTCTTGAGACTGCAAGGAGATCCGATCAGTCCATCCTAAAGGAAATCAACCCTGAATATTCACTGGAAGGACTGATGTTGAAGCTGAAGCTCCAGTACTTTGGCCACCTGATGCGAAGAGCCGACTCATTGGGAAAGACACTGGGGCTGGGAGAGATTGAAGGCAGGAGGAGAAGGAGATGACAGAGGATAAGACGGTTGGATGCCATAACCGACTCAGTGGACATGAGTTTGAGCAAGATCCTGGAGATGGTGAAGGACAGGGAAGCCTGGCGTACTGCAGTCCACGGGGTCGCAAAGAGTCGGACACGACTGAGTAACTGAACAACAACAGAGAGGTGCCATCAGAGGGTCAGAGATAAGCCAGGGCTTCCAGGGTAAATAAAAGGTGCTCTTAATACTACAGAAGAGCTGAAAAAATAAATAAAAATAAACACACTAAAGGGAGGAACAGATCCTGTTCAGGGACAACACAGGTAGAAGATGGGTGAAGAGACAGACATTTGGGTGGAAAGAGGAAGGAATTTGTGGGTGACCTGAACGTTTCGACATGCCCAGTTGACTTAAAAATCTCAGGATTCGGAGGAACTTTTGGAAGGGGGAGCGGGTTCAAGAGAGTTGGGGAAAAAAATCTGGGAGAGGGTTGGGGAACCCAAGAATAAAGAGGAAGGAGGCAGAAGAGAGAAGAAGAAAAGGATAAAGATGATGCTGGGTCCAGACACACCAAAGGACCCATACCCTCTATCTGGGGCCAGGAGGACAGAAATGGCAGAAGGAAAACCCATCCCCAGGGACTTCTGAGCAAAGTTTCTGATAGCTGGATCACTTTTCTATTCTCTTCTTAATCAGAAACCTCTTAGTGAAGCCTAGAACACCATTTCAGAAGTGGTTCAAATAAATTGCAGAGGGTTTTTTTTTTTAAGAGCGGATGCCCATGTTGTCAAATTACCACTTTCACCTGTATTAACTGCTTAAATGGGTTCTGCAAACAGCTTTATCTCCTCTACCTCCTCATCAGGGCCCCTGGGGAGCCCATCAGGGAAGGATGCTGGGGAACAAGGTTGGGGATGCAGCTGACCAGGGGGGCTGTCACACACTGGCCTCTGGGCCACGCATCTGTCTTGCCTCCCCACATTTTTAAGGGAGGTCGAGACATACAATTCCACTCAACCCCTGGGCCTGATTACTGCTGCAAAATGAAAACGCAGATGCTGACATCCAGATAGGAGCAATTACATTTTTAAAGAAACTGTCTACGTGGGAATATTGATTACATTTAGTAAATGACCGTGCAATTCAAACAGTTACAATGGAACATGGGAGCCTCAAGTTCCAATATTTTCTTCCAAATACATTTCTAAAAAAAAAAAAAAAACAGGCACAACAAAAAACTTTCAAAGCCAAGCAAATTCAATCGATAACATTCTTCATTTCACTTCTTGCAGTGGGACCTCCACAGCCTTATTTCTCTGATGTGCAACAGCGTCAGTAACCTGTTTGTAAGGATAGTGAGCTGGGCTCACCGGTAGGGGAGTCTGAGTCACGGAGAGGCAAAGGGAGTTAGCTGCCCAAGGTCACAGCCAAGTACACTCTCAGATGAACCCAGGTCCATCTCCAAAAGCTACCCCTTGGGTACAGACCTCCCTTCCCTTGATTTTCCAATATATCAGCTGACATTGCACATCTGGAATTGTGCTCTGAAATAGTTAAAGATGGGGACAGGGTGGATCCACATCTCTGATCAAATCTTTATGTGGATAAATGGGGGTGAGGTGGGGAGGAGGGGTGGAATCCAAAGGAAAGACAGGCTTTCCAAACTTCAGCTTGGTTAAGAATTGCCTAAGGGGCTTGCTGGGCTTCCCTGGTGGCTCAGTGGTAAAGAATCTGCCCGCCAATGCAGAAGATGTGGGTTTGATCCCTGGCCCGGGAAGCTCCCCTGCAGAAGGAAATGGCAACTCACTCCAGTATACTTGCTTGGAGAATTCCATGGACAGAGGAGCCTGGTGGGGCTACAGTCTGTGGGGTAGCAAAAGAGTCAGACACGAATTAGCAACTAAACAATGGGGGCTCGTTAATTTGTGAATCATCTCTTCTAAGGCCCCAAGTCCTGGGTGTTTGAAAACACCCTTTGATGTCACTGTATTCTCTTCTTCCCTGTAGCCTGCATCTTTAAACTCCTGTAAGGAGGACATCTTGGGACCTGTTTATGGGAGGCTGATGTATTTGCTTTGCATTCAAAGTTGAGAGGATGCTGATATTATAAAAACTCAGGTAGAGAGGAAAAATAACTATGAAACTGGCTGCCAGCTGAAGCAAAGCCACAGCCAATTTAGCAGCAGGAACACAAATTCTCAAAGGGGGAAGGAGGCAAAGGGGCTGGGACTGGAAAAGAAGGGAAAAAAGAGAAATTATGCATTCTCAGATAAAGCAGCTTTGAAACACACATGTGATTAACAGAAACTTGCCCTTCACCTAAAATGTTGAGGTTTCTTGAAACCCGCCAGAACGGTGTTTCTTTCTTTTTTTAATAACAAAAAACCAGAAGATACAGAAGATATATCTCACCCGAAATTGGTTCATTGATTGATTCAGTATGCATAAATGGTTCTATTTTGGAAGCTCACACAGTCAGGCTGTGGAAGTAACCCACTTTTGGGAATATGATTTTAAAATTAAGAGCAAAGTGACAAATAAAATAACTGAAGGGGTCTCATAGGGTAGACTTGGGGGGTAGAGGATGGGAAAAGCTATTGCCCACCAAGTCAGACTACACTTTTTTTGAGACTTTTCATTGAAACAGTTTCCTACTTACCAATGTTTTCACACTTGTTCAGTCATTTGATCCCTACAGCCCTGGGAAGGAGGCAGGTGGGAGATTGCTGTTGTTGTTTAGTGGCCAAGGTGTGTCCAGCTCTTTTGCGGTAGCTATGCCCATTTCACAGTTTCAAACTGAGATTCAGAGAGTCACATGATCTGCCCGCAGCCACACAGCCGGCCTCCTGGTACACGACACACTAGAGTCGATGACTTTCCTTGATTTTTCTAGCCAGCACCCACTACACTACAACCCACAGACTTTCTTAAGCTATTACATTCAGGAACCAAGGCGTCCTGAACTCTCCAGCACAGCATTAGTAGTAAGAGCATTCCATTCATTTAGCAAATATTTATTTATGTATTAAAACACCTCCTGTGAGCCAGGCACTGTGGAGGTATTGGGGTATGTGAGTGAGCAATGCAGATCAAATTTCGGTTCTCACAGAGCTTACTCACAGTGGGGAAGGCAGATGATAAACAGTAAAATGTCCTTCTAGTAGTGACAAGTGTTCTGAAGGAAATTAAAGCAGTGTATAAGGATGGATGCGGGAGGGTATGGGAGCTGGCGATGCCTTTGGAGAGGGTGGCAGGGACGCAGAGGCAGGCCAATGTCACAGCTCTTAAAACACTTGGTGTCCTGTGTCCATGAGTAGTTCCAAGTTTCCCTCATGACTCCCTGAGGGCACAGGCTGTATACGTTCATCTCTGATTTCCAGTACCAGCCAGTGGCCTGGGTGCAGTAAGTGCTGTTTAGAGCGCCTGTGGACAGGAGGACTAAAACATGCTACTTTATCTGGATATGTGAGCATCAGACTCCCCACTTAGTCAAATGAAGCCTTTGAAAGACCCCTGAATGTCAGGCACAAAACGTGCCTTTTGCCTGCCTTCCAGCAGGGGGCTGGCACTGCCTTCTAGGAGGATGGCTGTCTAACCCTAGAGCTGAGTTCCGGGGTGGGGAGGTAAGGCAAAAGGGCCACTTAAGTCCTGATCCCATTGGTGACTCCAGGCTAGTCAATTTTACCTCCTTGAGCACCAGCCTCCTGACTTCCCTGCCTCCCCTGGGAGGGAGAAAGCACGAGGCAAACAGTATAGGCACACACTAAACCTCTTCTCTTCCTAACAGTGTGCCGGTGATGCAAGGTTAAAATACAAGTGCACCAGCCCCACGGGGCTGCCTCCTGCAGTGACGCCAGGAGTGCACAGAACGGAATGCGGAGTCTGTTTCCTACTCTTTGCACCCTTTCCATCCGCCCTGCTGGAAAAGTAAAATGGCAACATCTGCAGCCCAGGAATCTTGCAAAGGTGGCCCCCACCCTGGGGGGCGCAATTAGAAGTCCATGTGAGCTCTACCTTAACGTCAGATTCTTGCCTGGGGGTTTTTAAAGAAACAGAAAGAAAAAGAATTGGCTTTGAAAGATTTGTATTGCAGCCTCCAGCTACCTCTAGCCATGAAATGCCATTCTTTTCATCAGATCTTCTGGTCTGGAGTCCCTAAACAGTGGAGACCAGACGCTGTCCTTCCAGGTCATCAAAGAACCTTGCGGGAAAGCCAGTTGGAGCCTAATCCCTATGGATGACTGCTTCAGTGCAAAGCCCTTTGAAGGACGGCAGGGAGATTATGACTTGGAGAAGCATGTGTGCGGTGAGCATGAGCAGACAGGCAGGCGAGGGGCTGCATGCGCTTGACAGGTGCATACGGGCAGTGTGCCGTGCGGCTGGAGGCAGGCGGAGGTGGGAAGCAACAACACGGACAGAATCCAATTGGTCGAGGGTTAAAGGATCATCCTTATCTTTGCAGCTCCATCCACATGATGAATCTGTGGCAGGTAATAAACATCGCCGTTGGTCCGGAGGGGGTGGGGTGACAGAAACAAGAAGCTAGTGCTGGAGTGATTCCTATCTCTCTTTCCTGTCCAGCTTAAAGTCAGGAGGCAGGAATCATCTACTATAAAAATAACAATTCTGAAAAAAAAAAAAAAGGTGTTCTCTTCTACCCTGCAAAATGCTTCTTTGATCTGAACAGTAAATAACCAGTTGAAAGGCACCATCATTTTCTAAAACCTTCAGGATCTACTTGAGCCAAATAAATATGCAAGGTTAAATTAAAGAAATGGACTCTCTCAAGGTACTGCATCACACTCTGGATCCAGTAAGCAAACATCTATTCAATAAAGGTTTTATTAATAGTAAGCTTTCAACATGTCATGGCTGGCAGGACTCAGAGGACCCAAGAATGAATGCAGGGCCAGAGGAAAGTCTGTGTGTCCCCACGAACACATTAGCCAGGATTTTCCAAACTGGAAGAGGGTAATGAGGTAGGGAAGGAGGAGCTGCGTTTCAGACACCAAATTGGAAGCGGTAATAATTTGTCATGGCTTCAGCTAACCGTGTACAATGTGAAAATGACAAATGTGTCGTTTAGAATGTGCCGGACCAAATACAATAACATATTATTATGGGCAGATTCTCCCTGGGTTATTATGCAAAGGAAGGGAGGGTGTGATAACTCTAATTAAATGAAAGGGCCAGCCCCTGTTTTAAACTTCTGGAACATTTCAAATTCTAATATGCTCCTTGGATGTACCCAGCGGTGGTGGGGGGTGGAAATTCAGAGACTGTAATGAAGCTGTTTAATTTTTATCGAGATGAAACACAGGCATTCATACACACATTCCAGTAACACATAGATACCCCTCCCTTTCTACTACCCGATGAATCAGGGACTCAGAAAGCAAGCCAAGCAGGTGAGTGAATTTGATTTTGAATATTCCCAGAGTGGTGCTGTGCGTGCCACAATCCTACTGTCGCTTTCTCATGTACCCTGGAATGTCACAAGGGCTAGTGTTTTGGGGCTGAGGGGAGTGGTCAAGTTCTTATCAGCACAGTGTGTAACCCCCCAATTTTTTGATTTTGTAGCAGGCTACCCAAGAGTGCCAAGATTCTTGTCTCCCAATCCTTAGCCAACTTCCTTTACTCTGCCTTAAATGAAAGCAATTCCAAAAGAACAAAAAAACCCCACCGAATTAGACTTCTAAATGCCTTCTGGGTTGTACATATGAAACAAATCCCATATTGTCTGAGCTGGAAGGGACGTTGGGGAGTCCCTGGCTCATCCACCCAGGACCCAGAGAGGGTTGGTGACTGGCCCAAGGTCACACAGCAAATGTGCAGCAGAGTCCAATACAGCATCCTTGGTCTGGGGACTTCTTGGCCAATTTATCAAGCATTTTTGGCTGAAAATCCCTGAAAGGTCTTCTTTTTTGTTAGTATTGGCTTGGCTCCTGTTCATTCAAGATAGACTTTTCAAAAATCCAACGTTTCAACATAATTGCAGATAGTAAATGGCTTGCCTTATCTGCGCCTGTCACTACTGATTTAGCAAATAGGCTTCAAGAGAAGGCTGGGAGCTTCAGCAGACAGAGGATAAAGTCCTCCCTAAATTTGCTGTAATGATGGATACTTGATTTGTCAGACAGAGAAGCGGAAGAGCCTTTGTATATTCAATCTCCTCCGCTCACTGAGAGGAGGTGACTCTCTCTAATTCATAAACTATTAAGTAATCTGATTTCTAAAATTTAATTTTCTTTTGACATACACACACGCGCACACGCGATCTCTCCTTTGAGAAGCTCAGAGAATCTTTTCCCCCTTTCTATCTGCAGAAGAAAAATAAAGATTTTAAGACTGAAGCCATATCGCCTCAACAGCCAAGTGTCTATTGACAGGTGAACAGAGAAGGTAAAGGTAGCATATATTTACATACAATGGAATATTATTCAGCCACTAAAAAAGGAAATCTTGCCATTTGTGACAACACAGATGAAACTGGAGGACATTATACTAAATAAGCCAGACACAGAAAGATATTGTATGATTTCAATTATGAATGGAATATAAAAACGTTGAGCTCATGAAAGCAGAGAGGAAGATGGTGGTTACCAGGATCTAGGGTTGGTGGAAAAGGGGAGATATTGGTGGAAACTTCTAGTTATGAGTAGCTTCTGGGGATCTAATGCACAGTCAGGTGACCATATTTATTAATAATAATTCTGAATTGTGTTCTTAAAATTTTCTAAGTGTTTACATCTTATGTGTTCTTACCGCAGAAATAAAATAACATGTGAAGTGATGGATATGTGAATTAGCTTAATTGTGGTCATCATTTTGTGATGTAAAGTTGATCAAATATCTCATATCCCATTGTATACCTTAAATAATCCACTCCAGTATTCTTGCCTGGAGAATCCTATGGACAAAGGAGCCGGGTAGGCTACAGTCCATAGGGTCACAAAGAGTCTGACATGACTGAAGCAACTTAGCATGCAACAACATACCTTAAATATATACAATTTTTACTTGCCAGTTAGTTACACTTCAATAAAACTGTGGGAGGAAGCAAAAAATAAGTAAATACAATTGAATAGGAAAAAGGAAAACATGTCTCCTACTAAAGGCAACGTGGTATCCTGGAACAGGAAAAGGACAGAAGCAGAAACACTGATGCCATTTGAATAAAACCTGAAGTTAAAAATCCCTGCACCATAGCTTTTAAAGAGGGGCTGGCTGTGCGGAAATCCTGGTTAAGGGCAGTTTGTACCTAGTGGAGAAGCTGGGGCCTCTTTGGGCTTTCAGTTTAAGGGGACTCGGCACTCTGAATTTTGTGGAAATGTGTCAATAACTGCAGTTCTAAACTGTCCCTGAAACCCCCGCCCATCCTGCATGCCTAGGGCTCCTGAGGCCTCTGAGATGAGGTTCCACCTCCTCTGTTTTAAATTCCACCCATGGAAAGTCCGTCCCCCTCTCGCCCCTGGAGTTAAGGTGACACAAAGCTGCTCATTTGCCTGTTGCTTCTGAAGGGTCCAAAGGGGCGTTTTCCAGGCAAGTTACATGTCTGACATTGGCCGGGAGGAAGCGGGTCACCCGAGAGGATGGTGTTCCCCCAGCCTGCTCAGGCAAAGTGGCAGGGACAAGGAGCTGCCTGGCTCCCACTGGCTCCCACCTGTCCAAGGGCTGTTCTGCTCCGTTCAACCCCTCCCTCCGGCAAGGAGAGTTCTGGAGCTTCAGAAGCTATGCCCAGTGAGTTTAGGTCTGACTCCGGAGGCAACAAGAATAAACAAGCCCGCTAAGGCCTGGTGCCCGGGGGCAGCAGCACTTTGGTGTAGTGGAGGGAGGGCAGAACGGAAACTCGGGAGCAGCTCCAGCCTCAGAGGCGTGGCTGAGTCTGGAGTGGGAACCGAAGGGGCACTTGGTGTTTTCAATGCCCAGGTTTCCTGAGGCCTTTCCCAAGTCTATCACCTCCTGATGATTAAGCCACTCGAGGCCTTTTAAATTGCCTCTAAAATTGAATCCACGTTTATAAATGACCATTTGGATCAAATATCTTTCAGGTAAAAATTTGTCATCTGGGAACTCCAGACCTTTCAGGATCAAAGGCTAATGGGCTATTTCTTTTTTTAAATACGTGGAATGTCAGATAAATGGAAAGAGATGAACTGCTGGAGGGCGGGAAGGAGACAGAGAGGATGTTTGCCTGGAAACCCAGAGGGACCTTTATCCTCCGCACCCCCGAACAGCCTTTTTCTGGGAGCAGCTGGGAAGTTTCTAAAATCCTCAGGGGCCCCCCCTGAGGGGCAGACAGGTCAGGAAGCAGAGGGAAACCAAGGTCAGAGGATGGTTGTGCCCCAGGTGAACAGTCAGGAAATGAGCTCTAGAGGCACCTGGTCACAGGTCATTAACAGACACGGGAAGCAGCCCAGGGACCTCTGCTTCCTGAGTGTTTCCCAGCAGCCTGTGGTCCCTCCGCTGGAGTCCATAACACCTGCATGGAGGGGACCAGAGACCGGGGTGAGGGATGGGCGGTGAGAAGCTGGGTCAGAAGCCTGCCCGATCCCCTGGGAAGCATTTTCCTTGCAGAAGCAAACTGTGTCACTGTTCCTTTTCCCCAACTCTTCACTTCTTGACACAAAGGTGGTGTGTGTGTGTGTGTGCACGCGTTTGTGTGCGCAGGGCATGCGCCTGCAAAGCATCCCTGAATCCACACATAAACCAAATACTGTCCCATCTCCTACTTCAACTGATTTTCAATAGCCCTGGGCATGAGATTAGCAAATGCATACATTCCTTTAAAGAGAATGTTAAATTCTTAAGAGTTAGTTGTCATGAGGTTATTTTTCTCAATTAACAGACACAAAAAGCACAACTACTCTCAAGGAGGTGGGAGATTTATTCTTGACATTCAGGCAAACACCCCCTTCCCATCAAGGTTAGGGACACTTATGTTCCAAACGGAGAACCAGAGGTTCTGAGGGACCTGTCCCAGGATACACAGCCTGGTCCATAAATAGCAAGGTCAGGCCAGAGCTCTGTGGGTCACCAGCACAGCCTCCTTGGACCACTCTGGAGTTAACAAAACTTTCAGGAGCAAAATCCTCCAGGATAATGAGAATAACAACAGCAGAACGGGAGCTCGCCCACTGATTACTAACCATATGCCAAGCAGACACAGTATCTCTTTTAATGTTCATAAGAATCCTTTATCCACTTTGTGGGAATCATACCTTTGCAAGAGCGTTTGATAATGCCTGTTTCCCACACACTAGCCTTTATGCCCCACGAAGGCAGGGTCCATGTCTTTTCGCCCATCACTATGTCCCAAATGCCTGGTATCTATTTGCTCAAAAAAACTAGATGTTCGTGTTTTAAAGAAATACTTTTAAGAAAAACGAGGCCCAGAAAGGTCAAGCAATTTGGCTAAGGACACACAGCATGGAGTTACTACTAATATGAGGTGCTTCGCCACTCTGTCCCGAACTCAACCCCAAACCAGAGCCCTACCTTGACGGCCTCGGCGTGGGTCACTCGGGCCAGGGATTTGTCGTTGACACGCAGAATCTGGTCCCCGACTCTCAGCCCCTCCTTCTCGGCCAGAGAGCCCGGCTCCACCAGCGACACGTAGATGCCCACGCCATGCTCCGAGCCCCCGCGGATGCTGAAGCCCAAGCCCTCGTGGGCCTTGGCGCGCCGCAGGCTCACCAGACGCACCTCCCCGGGCCCCGCGCCGTCGGGGCCGCCCCAGGTAGGTTGCCTGTAGGGGGTGGTGGCGGGCAGATAGAGGCCCTCCGCTGTATACTGGTCGAAGAGCAGCTGGTCCGAGCGCGGGATGACCAGCCGCAGCATCGGCAGCAGGCGCCGCTTGACCGGACTGTCCAGCAGCACGCGCAGGGTGCGCACCAGGTCGAAGACGTTGCGGCGCGCGTGGTAAGCGTTCAGGCAGTGCGTGAACTGCTCCCGCTCCGCCTCGCTCAGCAGCGCGGTCAGCGCCTGGTGCAGCTGGCGCACATTGGCAGACAGCAGTCGCAGTCCCGCGCCCCCGCCGCCGCTCGCCCCGGCCGCCGAGCCCAGCGAGCCGGTGGAGGACGAGCCCACCGACAGGCCGTCCAGCTGCGCGTTCATCTCCCCGCCGAGGCCCGGGAGGAATCGGGGCGCGCGGTGGGACAGCCGCGGCACTCGCCGGCACTGGAGCGACAGCTGGATCCCGGGAGCGCGGAGATCGCGGCTGGAGTCTGGGTCTGGGAGCTGGGGGTGGCGGGGTGGGGGGAGCTCCAGGGGGATGCCGAGACAGGGGCTGGATCCGGGAAGACCTGGAGAAGAAGGCTGGAGTCTAGGTTTGGAGGGCACAGAAACGGTGCCTTAATCCTGAGGGGGATCGCGGAGACCAATGCTAGATTCCCGGGCGCACGAAGACCCAGGGGGTCGCGAAACTGGAGTCCGCTGGGCGCAGAGACGGCGGCTGGAGTCCAGAGGACGCGGAGACAGCGGCTGGAGTCCCGGCAAGGCGGAGACGGCGGCGGGGTCCCCAGGGACAAGGAGTTGGCGGCTGGAGCCCGGAGGTCGCGGAGACTGCGGCTGGAGTCCGAGGGGACGAGGAGAGAGCAGCTACATTCTGGAGGGCACAGAGACCACGAATGGCCGGAGCAGGGAGGAGGGGCGCAGCAAAGCTGACCGCCCCGTCACACCATGCCCGGGGCTCCCCCAGCCGGGACGCCTGTTCCTCTCGGGCTGGGGGACCCCGAAGTCATAAATTGGGGTGGGGGCGCTCTAGACCCTGAGTCTCCAGAATCGCAGCCGGTGGAGCCGCGCGGGCGTCCCGCAGGGGGTGCGAGGCATGTCCAAGGCAGCCCCGGGATGCAAGCAGCCCGGGGACCCCTGCGCCCCTGCACCGCCCGCGGGCAGACGGAGCCGCGCGGCCAGGAGCCCGGACTTTGAGAACTGTTGAGCCGCCCGGGGCCGATCTTCCAGTGAGTTCCGACGCCGTCGCTGTCGCCGTCGCCAGCCCAGTCTAGGCCCCGCCCCTTGCCCCTCCCCCTCTCTACCCTCCCCCCCCCCGCGGGCTCTTCAGGAAATGACGTCCCGCGTCGCGCCTGGCGGTTGCCTGGAGACGGGGTGAAACAGTCCAGCCCCAGAGAAGAAAGGGGTGAAAGTGGGGGTTAGGGGTGGGAGGAGCTCCAGGGTTGATGAGAGTTACCCCCACTTCTCCAGCCGGTGGCCGGGGGGAGGGGTGTACCTCAAAAACTGCTCTTCCACGATCGAGGCATGTTCATCTGGATCGCTTTGGAGCAACTAGCCAGTAAGCTAACTCACAATTATGGGGGAAAATAACCAACTTCTTGCCCCTAAAATGTTAAATGCCTCAGGCTCAGTTTTCTACCTTAAAACCTTGCGGTCCCCTCTTGCACGCACTAATATTCAAGTTCATGTGTTTATGCGGACCTACGGTATGCAAGAGAGCACCTACTGTATGCAAGAGATCTGTCTATTCAAGCATATTCGGTATCTGTGGGGTCCAACTCCAGTGCAGGGCTAGATCAGACTGGACCCGTGCCCAATATTCAGTAGGTAGGAAAAACGTTTTCACAAATATGAAGTGGACACGGCACACACACATGGGCATATGAAATACAAAAGCTTAAAATATAAAAGTATGAAAATTTAAAATATTAAAGTTTTATACAAAATATTAAAAGTTCCAAATAAGGTGGGTGGATTGTATGAATGTCAAGATCAGAGCTGTGATCTTGTCAACATTAGGGGAAACTAGGGGAAGGGTGCGTGGGATGTCTGTGTATTATTCCTTACAACTGCGTGTGAATCTACAATTATCTCAAACATTTTAAAAAATATGTTTGAAGAGTGTTGGGGAAAAACTATTGTATTCCTTTCCATCCCAAGACAAATGGGAAGATTCTCCAAGATACCCCCTCCCCCAAATATAATCTAAGGGCACTCATTCTGTCCTGACTCTTTGCTGAGTGCTGGAGACTCCAGGTAAAAAGATGAAATCTTTTACCTCAAGGAGGTTATAGTATAGCAGGGGAGAAAGCCTACATAAATCAATAAAATTAAAAATCAGAATGAAAAGTTGTTGCAACGGCTGAGAGAGCCCAGGTTTAGGGGAAGAGAAAATGGCCAGGACTTTATCAATCAAAGAGCTGACACCTAAATGAAGGGAATAGATTTTCTTTTCCGGACCACAGGGAACCATGGAGGGATTTTTCAGCCGTGTAGGCTTAGTGCATTTCCAAAACCAAGGCTGGGAACTGAAGCTATATTCAGTTCAGTTCAGTTCATTTGGTCAGTAATGTCCGACTCTTCACAACCCCACAGACTGCAGCATGCCAGGCTTGCCTGTCCATCACCAACTCCTGGAGCTTACTCAAACTCTTGTCCATCGAGCTGGTGATGTCATCCAACAATCTCATCCTCTGTTGTCCCCTTTTCCTCTCACCTTCAATCTTTCCCAGCATCAAGGTCTTTTCCAGTGGGTCAGTTCGCATCAGGTGTCCAAAGTATTAGAGTTTCAGCATCAGTCCTTCCAATGAATATTCAGGACTGATTTCCTTTAGGATGGACTGGTTGGATCTCCTTGCAGTCCAAGGGACTCTCAAGAGTCCTCTCTAACACCACAGTTCAAAAGCATCAATTCTTCAGTGCTCAGCTTTCTTTATACATTATCCCCCTCAAATTGCCAATTCTCTTCTTCATTTCCCTAAAACAGACCTCGATTAAATTAATGCCCAAAGAGCATATCTGGAAAGGTGACTTTTTAAAGATTTGTGTATTTATTTTGCGTTTGACTGCGCTGGATCTTTGTTGCTGTGCACAGCCCTCCTTTGGCTGCGGAGAGCAGGGCCTACTCTCCAGTGGTGCGCAGTCTTCTCATTGCAGCGGTTTCTCTTGTTGCAGATCACAGGCTCTAGGCGTGCAGTCTTCAGTAGTTTCGGCTCACGGGCTCTAGAGTTCTGACTCAGTAGTTGTGGCACACAGGCTTAGTTGCTCTGCGGCATGTGGGATCTTCCTGGACCAGGGATCGAACCCATGTCCCCTGCATTGGCAGGCAGATTCTTTACCACCAAGCCACCAGGGAAGCCAGACAGGGTGTCTTAAACAGCCAGTTAAGCTACCTTGGACATCCATCTGACAGCTCTGTTAGAGCAGTTCATAATGTGCATTCTTCTTTCTCATTGAAGCCTTTGATGTAACTAGCCAAAGATATTTTTTAAAAAGTCAATCTCGCTCACCCTAAAATATATTAATGGCAAACCTCAAAATGCCACCAAGCAGGGCTTAATTATATGCAGTTCAGGTTTTCTGCAAATGTATTTCATGCTAAGCTTTCACTTAGTTAGTGTTCTAATTATAATTACTGTGATTGGCTTGATAAATGCATCCCAGGAGCTAAGATCCCCATTCCCAACATTTTATTTCTGTGCAAAGGATATTTGCAAGAAGGTATTTTGCTTTAGGCAGCAGAAACTACTGTTGCACACACATTTGAGTAGGAAAAGAAACAGTTTCTTCTGCAAACATCAGAAACCCGTCTGGGATGCTGGGCTATTGCTTAATGCCATAGAGGCCAATTTGGGGGGGAAGACAAGTGCAAGGACATGGAAAAAGAACTCACTGGGGCTTCTTCCATCCATCTTGCAAAACCTCCTTCGTATCAGTTTGCACTGTGTAAACTCTCCGATACAAGGCAGTATGTACCTGTGCGCAGACCTCAAGAATCCTATGTCATGTCTGAAGATGTGTTTGTCGTTCAGAAATAAGCTCTTGGAAACCCAAGATGCCTGGGCTCATAAGGGCTGCACAGCCTTCAGCCTTGAAGACCTGGAAGGAAATCCTGAGTACTTGAGCAGACCTGGCCTTGGTTGCATACTGCCCTCTTCAGAAGGAAAATAAAATTTTCCGGTATCCACTGCAGGCTTCCTTCGGCTGTCTTCACCAAAGCCACTTTTTGTATAGTCCACTGTCATTCCCCAACTCTGGCAAATCACTGCCCTTCTCCTATGGATGTTCCTGGAAACTCATCACACTGGTGTGGTTGAAAAGGCAGAGGGGAGAAGACTGAATTGTATTCAACTGAGAAGTAGTTTGTATGGAACTGAATTTTTTGTTGTTTATTTCTCATGCATTTGTTTTAACCAAGAGACAACATTATCAAATTGCTCTCTAAATATTAGGTAGAAAACCATGATTTCAACTTCAGAATGTCCCTTTAGCTATGGCAAATGGCTTCCCTGCTCAACTGTAAAATGAAGTTTCTAAACCTTCCCTGTCTCTCCCGAGGGCAGCTGTAAACACCGCATCCTGGGCGGTAAGTGAAAACGGACACAGTGCACCGGGAAGCCTGACGTTGTCAGTTTCTCCTCTTTTCGATGGCAATTTTTAAAATTCTTTTTCTATTTCATAGTCATTTGGAGCTTCCCTCTTATCTACTGAAACATATCCTTAGAAGTCAATAGAGATTAATTTCATTTGAGATACATTTCCCATGGGACATACAGAAGAATACAGCAAATGTTTGTTGGGTGCCAGACACTGTTTTAAACACTTGTAAACATTTTAACTCACTCAATCTCCCAATTATTCTGTAAAAAAAACAAAAAGAAAGATACCACTATCATCCTTGTAAAATAGACAGAAAACTGAGACATAGGGACATAGCTATTCCCAAGGTTATAGAAGTAGAGTTGAAAGAGTTGGGATTTGAACCCAGGCTATTTGACTCCAGGGTTCTTACTCAATCACTGTGCCACGCAGCCTGTCAATTGTCCAGTTCAAAGATGCTAAAAGGCCCCCAGTGGGAATGGCGTAAAGACCACATCTTCTTGAAAGTACCGCTGGGAATGTCAGAAGTTAAAAATAAGGCACATACTAATGATTCTTGGTTGGTAAGCTGACATTTTGTGGTGGAGAGACTAAGTGGGGGCTTGATAAAAAGATATCCTTTTTTTTTTTTTATTTTTTATACTGTTTTATTGCAATATAATTCAGATACCATAAAGCACACTCATTTATTCATTTCAGTGGTTTTTAGTATATTCACAGGGTTATGCATCTATCACAACAATCAATTTTGAAATATTTTCATTAACTCCTTAGTAGTCACTCCCCATTTCTCCTCAACCCCTCGATCCTCTGCCCTGTTGTTGTTCAGTTGCTAAGTCGTGTCTGATTCTTTGCGACCCCATGAGCTGCAGCCCGCCAGGCTCCTCTGTCCACGGGATTTCCCAGGCAAGAATACTGGAGTGGGCTGCCATTTCCTTCGCTAGGGGATCTACCCGATCAAGGGATCGAACCCGAGTCTCCTGCATTAGCAGACAGATTCTTTACTGCTGAGCCACCAGGGAAGCCCCACTCTAAGGCCAGCTGCTGCTGCTGCTGCTGCTGCTGCTAAGTCACTTCAGTCGTGTCCGACTCTGTGCAACCCCATAGACGGCAGCCCACCAGGCTCCCCCGTCCCTGGGATTCTCCAGGCAAGAACACTGGAGTGGGTTGCCATTTCCTTCTCCAATGTATGAACGTGAAAAGTGAAAGTGAAGTTGCTCAGTTGTGTCCGACTCTTAGTGACCCCATGGACTGTAGCCTACCAGGCTCCTCCATCCATGGGATTTTCCAGGCAAGAGTACTGGAGTGGGGTGCCATTGCCTTCTCCGAAAAGATATCCTTGAGAGGACTTCCCTGGTGGTACAGCAGATAAGAATCCACCTGCCAATGCAGGGGACGTGGGTTCAGTCTCTGGTTCGGGAGGATTCCACGTGCCTTGGAGCAACTAAACCTGTGTGCCACAACTACTGAGCCTGCACTCTAAAGCCAGCGCTCCGCAACGAGAGAAGCTATGCAACAAGAAGTCTGAGCACCGCGATGCAAAGTAACCCCTGCTCGCCTGCCGCATCTAGAGAAAGCCCGTGCAAAGAAACGAAGACCCAATGCAGCCAAAAATAAATAAATAAATATTTTTTTAAAGTATCATTCAGAGAGATGGAAATGGAGAGGTTTGGGGGAGCCCCCAGGGCTCTCAGCCTGGACACAGGAGGAGGATGTTCAAAGCCGTTCAGTGTAGGGTGTCCTAGGGAGCCTTTCCCAGCTCTGGGATCCGTAAAAAAATAGGAGAGTAGCAACCCAAGTTATGACTTCTGCTCCGAGACCACAGCCTGTCTCTTCTCTGCAGTGGGGATGGAATCAGCAGAGAAAAGGGACACGTTCACCTCTGTGACTGGTAGATAATACAGATAATGTTGGTGGCAGTGCCAGGAGATAAGAGAGAGGTGAGAAAAAGAGAAAGAACAAAAGCATCAGGAAAAGAAAGGAGAAAAAAGTCTTTATCTTAGCCTGGATATAATCTCCCGAGTCTGTCTCATGGTAACAGAGAATCATGTGATGTTTGTGCTAGAAAGGCATGAGAGCACAGAGCTGATCTCCAGGTTCAAAGCCCATCTCTGATATTTGTTACCTGTGTGACCTTGGGCAAGTCATTGGAAGGCTTTTGCACCTGGGTGCCCTTTCCTGTAAAATGGGGTCAATGACACTGCCATCAGTGTTATAATGAATATCGATGGAACTCAGGTATGCAAAGTACTTATCACCCTGCCCGGCATGTAATAGGCACTCCCACAAGGCTTGGCATGCAGCTTGGTTAAAGCTCTTACTGCACAGGAAGCCCTCAAGGATAGGACCAGAGCTCTTTTACCTCTGTGTGCAGTGCTCAGCTAAAGGACAAGCACATGGTAGGTGCTCAGTAATTACTGTTGAATGCATCCTTAGTTCTCTCCCTCTCCCGCCGCTGGTTACAGATAGGACAACCAACGTCAGAGAAGGTCATCGTCTTGACCACAGTCCCAGTGGCAGCTGGAGTCATCTGTCCCAGGCTTTCTCATTTGTAACTAAAAGGAAAGTTTACTAAGTGCTTCCAGAGAGCTAAGCCCTTTACAGGCATCACTTCTTTCAATCCTCATGACAGATTCTGTGAAACAGATAATATTATTGTCCCCACTTAACAGATGAGGAAAACTGAGTGTCTGGACTATGAAGTGGTTTCCCCAAGGTCTGGGCAGTTAGCCACCTACCATGCTAGCCCGCTACCTACTCTCACTGTACCTTGTATTAAGAGAGATAAAATTGAGACTCACTCCTCTCACACAGCTTTGGGGAAACAGTGAACTGTGATGACAATAATAAATGGCAGGGAGCTGATCTGTTGGCTGGAAAGAGGCAGAACAGTAGAAGTGACCTTATCAGGAGTGCTGGGTGTAATCCGATTGCTATGAGGTCTGGAAGAGCTTCTTTAATCAGAGGATTACATATTGGTTAACATGGGGACACTCACTCCAAACATCAGCTTGGTTCAGATCGGAGGAGCACCCAGCGAAAACATCCTTGCTATGCACCCATCTCCTGTTAACTGGAGCATCCGGTTCATGCCTTCACTCTGTCCATTCATTTGTCATTCAAACAACTGTTCTTAGCTCGTCCTCTGTTCTGCCAGGGAACTGTTCTGGGGGATCCAGTAGGAACAAGATCACCATGGTTCCTGCCCTCCTGGAGCAGACAGTGCATTAAATGTACTATCAGGTGGCTGGAGGGGCAGTGTGATGAGCCCTGGCATGAGGGTCCCACACTAGCCTCCCCAGCTGGCAGCCCCTTCTCTGAACCTTCTCTCGGCATTACAGCAAAGGATCAGCACTGCGGACAGACTTAGTTCAGTTATTTCTGCTTATGGAACCCTAGAGGAATCACATCACCTCTAGGAGCCTCAGTTTCTTCACTTATTAAAAAATAAAGAAAGAGCTATAAAAACAGCTTTAAAAAAAAAAAAAAAGGAATAGTTGGAAGACTGGTGGAGATAATGCCTGTAAAGCAGGTAGCTTGGTGCCTGGGACCAGGGCAGTTTTGGGCTGCTCTAAGAATTGCTTTGAGAAAGTAACTCCTTAGCTTGCCTTATCTGTATTGATCTCTTAAAGCTTTTTGTTTTTTATAAGCTAGGTGCTTTGAATTTCTGGTTAACTGCTGCAGTTCCTCACTGCTCCTCAAGGCAAGTTTTTGTTTCCTGTGTTTCTATTTTTAACTCCAGTTGTCTGGGAATTCTTAAACAGAACACTGTTCTTAGGATGCTCTGTACCTCGTTGATCCAGTCCTTTCTCTCCATGCCTCAGTCTTTCCATCTGTACAATGAGGAGCTTGGAGGCAGGGGTCAGCAGGCTTTTCTAGTTCTAAGAATTATGTTTTTGTTTCTAGGGCAGAAGAAGAGAAGGGGGCGGAAGACAAGGATAAGGGGGAGACTTGAAGAGTTTTCTGGAGGATCTGAGCAGATTTAGATTTAGAATTCTGTCTCCATGACTGGCTGATGACTCTGTCTCTGACTGGTTTGAGGCTCATAATGTCACCTTGCCTCCAGCTTTCAAATAGCAGCTAATGGTCTTAACTGCGTTTCAGCAAGTTCTGTGACTTTTGCCTTTGACTTTGACCATCTTCAAAGACACTCGACAGACATAGTTATTACATTTATAGGGCCCAGTGCACCCAATTGCTTGGCAAATTGTGTCAGAGAATCTGTAACTGTTACAGAAGAATGCTTGCTCTCTGCATTCTTCTTTGTTCTTTGGAAATTTGATATTCTTATTGACCTTCTATGAGGGTAACAGTACATGGAATTCCAACATTCCAGAATTATAGTGATGTTTTTAAAATAAAGTGGATCCTTAAAGATCATACTTATTCATTCATTCAACAAACAAATATCAGGTACCTACTATGTGCCAAGCACTGTGTGGGGCTGAAAGAGCTGAACTCTAATCCTTGCTTTCACGGCGCCCATCTAGTTAGGAATAATGCATAAAGAGTAATACTGACCATGTGTTGTAATAGCGTTAGTTATTATCTATTGCTATGTAACAAAGTATAACAAACTTGGGAGCTTAAACAATACACATTTATTATCTCACAGTTTCCACGGATCAGGAGTCTGGTTTAGCTGGTTCCTCTGCTTAGTATCTTGAAAGACTGCAACCAAGGTGTCATCAGAGCTGTGTTCTCATTCAAAGGCTTGATTAGGGGAGGATCCACGTCCAAACTCACTCAGTTGATGACAGAGTTTATCTTTTGTGACTGTGCAACTGAAGGCCCCACCATTTGCTAACTGTTGGCTGGGGCTGCGTGTCTGATTCTAGGCATCAGTCACAATTCTTTTGCCATGTGGCCCACACAGGGCAGCTGACACCTGCAAAGCTAGTAAAGAAAGCTCGCTCTCTAGGACTAGGATATGGTCTAGACTAAAATCAAGTCTTTTACAGTGTCATATAACTGCAGATGGTGATGGCAGCCATGAAATTAAAAGACGCTTACTCTTTGGAAGGAAAGTTATGACCAACCTAGACAGCATATTAAAAAGCACAGAAATTACTTTGTCAGCAAAGGTCCGTCTAGTCAAGGCTATGGTTTTTCCAGTAGTCATGTATGGATGTGAGAGTTGGACTATAAAGAAAGCTGAGAGCCAAAGAATTGATGCTTTTGAACAGTGGTGTTGGAGAAGACTCTTGAGAGTCCCTTGGACTGAAAGGAGATCCAACCAGTCCATCCTAAACGAGATCAGTCCTGGGTGTTCATTGGAAGGACTGATGTTGAAGCTGAAACTCCATTACTTTGGCCTCCTGATGCGGAGAGCTGACTCATTGGAAAAGACCTTGATGCTGAGAAAGATTGAGGGCAGGAGGAGAAAGGGACAACAGAGGGTGAGATGATTGGATGGCATCACCGACACAATGCACATGGGTGTGGGTGGACTCTGGGAGTTGGTGATGGACAGGGAGGCCTGGCGTGCTGCGGTTCATGGGGTCACAAAGAGTCGGACACGACTGAGGAACTGAAGTGAACTGAACTGAATCTTAGGACTGTCATACCATTATCTTTGTCATAAAAGGTGACCTAATCAAGGGAATGATTCACTATTACTTTTGCCATATATTATTGGTTAGAAGCCAGTCACTGTTTCTGAGCATAGTGATGGGGTGAGGAATGTAAAAGGGTGTGACTCACTCTGGGAGTCACCTTAGGCGGGTGTCACGAAGAAAATGGACAAAGTGTAGCAAGTGCCCAGAGGAGGAAGCCCTGATTCTTCCAGGTGAAGTCAAGAAGGCTTCCTGAAAGAGGGGAGATGTGACAGGCGACACTGGCAGAAAGAATAAGGGGTCACCAGGTAGGCTTGCTGGGAAGGACACTCTAAGAAGGAACAGCATGAACAAAGACACGGAGGCAGGAAAGAGTGCAGACTGTTAAGGAAACTACAAGGAAGTTCTGTATAGATGGGTTCAGCAAGCGTGTGGCCAGAGATTTGGCTGGAGACAGGGTGGGCAGAGGCGAATCATGACAAACAGGGAAGGCTAAGTTTGGCGATTTTGACAATATCCTAAAAGCAATAGAGAGCCATCAATTTGCAGGTATGGATTCTGATTCTTCCTAGAGGAGCATCCCGTACCTTCTCCAACAGCTCTCGAAGATTTATAGCAGCGCTTGTATTTCATAAAGAATTCTCAGAGAAGGTGGCACGCTTTCAAGAGTATGACAGACGTGGAGCTGGCTAAAAATATGTCTGCGCCTCCACGGCGCACCAAACCATAGACTGTTTACCTTGGAAGGGACTTTCAAAATTCATGCAGGCTAGTGACTGCCTTGTCTCCTCATCTCAAAATTCGATGCAGCAGTGGGTGGCAGGCAGCAAAGTCAGACTGGGCTGGATTCAAATCCGGATTCTGCCGTTTGCCTCCTGATAAGACCTTGAGCAAGTGACTAACCTCTCTGGTCTGTTTCCTCGTCCATTCAATGCAGATAGTGAAGAATGCAACGAGGATTCAATGTAATCATATTTGTCAGGCACTCATCTGCCATATGGCACGTGTTTGCTGGGACTGCCATAACAGAGTGTCACAAGCTGAGAGGCTTAAACAGCAAAACTTTCTTTTCTTACAATTCTAGAGATTAGACGTCTGAAATCAAGGTGTCAGCAGCGTTGCTTCTTCTGTGGTCTCCCTCTGTGGCTTGTAGATGGCTATTTTCTCCCTGTATCTTCACATTGTCTTCCCTCTGTGTCTATGGGCATGTCTCTATCCAAATTTCCTCTTCTTGTTGTTCAGTCGCGAAACCATATCAGATTCTCTGCGACTCCATGGACTGCAGCACGCCAGGCTTCCCTGTCCTTCGCTATCTCCCGGAGTTTGCTTAAATTCGTGTCCATTGAGTTGTTAAGCTATCTAACTGTTTCATCCTCTGCCACCCACTTCTCTTTTTGCCTCCAATCTTTATCAGCATCAATGTCTTTTCCAGTGAGTCGGCTCTTCGCATCAGGTGGCCAAAGTATTGGAGCTTCAGCTTTAGCATCAGTCCTTCCAATGAATATTCAAGGTTGATTTCCTCTTCTTGCAAGGACACAAAGCATATTAGATTCAGGATTGCCCTAAAGATCTCCTGTTAACTTATTCACTTCTTCAATAACCTTGTCTCCAAATATAGTCATGTTCTGAAGTTACGTTACCTCCTGGGGTTAGGACATCAGTGTATGGATTTGGGGGATACACATTTCAGCACACAAGAGTATACTCTCAACTCACGTTAGCTACTTCTTCTTCTACCTCTGATTGGTGAAAACCCTTATCTTCCAATTTCAAGCATGATTTCTCAGCCTCTCCTAACTATTCCATGAGAATTAGTTTGTCTCATCAATGATCTTTCAGAAGGACATGTGTTCATGCCTCACTCTGTAAATAACAGTAACAGCTAGACAGTCCGTGATGCTATCCCACCACCACTGGGATATGCCTGACGAATCAGTTGAATAATCTTTCTTTAATTTAACTCGATGGCAGTCATTTTCTGGAACACACCATTACAAGGGAGCAGTATGATCTCCAGGGCTTTTTGATACCTAATTAAAAGGCAGTGTAGCAAGAAGGAGATTGCAGTTACATCTCAGAATCACTTTGTCCTGATTTGGGAGTTGAAGGGAAAGAGTTTTTTACTGAATTGTAAGGAGATTGGGCAGGGTGGCCTAGGGAGACTGTGGTGGGGGGTGGCTCTGCTGGTCTCGTGGAGAAGGCTCTATGCTATTGTTTTTGCTTGTCAGAGTAAGCCAAGGTCATTCCTCATTCCTTACAGGTGATGGGCCTGGAAGACCTTCTCATGGGCTAAGATGGTCATTGACTAAAAAATTTCAGCAGAGTTGATCCATTTTTAATACTAACTCATTCATCAGTACCTCCTTATGGAGCATTTATTAGGTACTACTGATGGTGGACATAATAAAAAAGATGACTGATAATTTGTGAAAGTTGCTCAGTCGTGGCTGATTGTTTGTGACCCCATGGACTATACAGTCCATGGAATTCTCCACATCAGAATTCTGGAGTGGGTAGCCTTTCCCTTCTCCAGGGGATCTTCCCAACCCAGGGATCGAACTCAGGTCTTCCACACTGCAGGCAGATTCTTTACCAGCTGAGCCACCAGAGAAGCTAAATAATTTATAAATACCTCTAAACTATGGGCTTTTAACCTGGGGCTGGTGCTTCCGTGCATCTGTGAAATCCTTGGAACTGTGCACATATTTTTCCATGTGTGTGTATTAATGTTTTGTTTCTCTAAATTCTGCAGTCCATGACCCCAAAGATTAAGACCTCCCTATTCCAAATAATGGGCTTCCTGGGTGGGTCAGTAGTAAAGAATCTGCCTGCCAATGCAGGAGACAAAGGAGACTCAAGTTCGATCCTTGGGTCGGAAAGATCCCCTGGAGTAGGAAATGGCAACTCACTCCAGTATTCTTGCCTGGAGAATTCCATGGACAGAGGAGCCCGGCGGGCTACAGTCCATGGGGTCACAAAGAGTCAGACACGACTGAGCAACTGAGCATGCACGCATGCATTCAAATAGTACTTCCTTCTCTTTAGAGCTTACCCTGTATCAGGTACATTATGTTGCTTTCTTCATTTAAAACTCAAGTCAGCTCTCCCATCTTTCTGCATTATCCCTGTTTAATAGACAAGAAGACTGAGGCCAGGAATCTAAACCTTCAAGAGGCAGAGCCTGGATTTTGTCCATCCACGCAACAAATACTAAGCATCATGCATTATTCGAAGAAGAGGGGATGTAGTGAAAAATAAAATAGAAAAAAATCTTTGTTCTCCTGAAATTTGCATAGTAGGGAGATTTGAATAATCTACTGAGGTTACTACTACTGGATTAAAACTTGCTGTTATACTATTGTACTTGTAAAATTTATATGATGTCATGTAACAGTTATCAATAACAATAATATTGCATAACAAACAACCACAAAGTTTCAGTGGCATACAATAATAAATACTTATGGGGGGTAGGCTGAGGGGTTCTGCTGATCTGAGCCTGCTTGGCTGTTTTTGGCTAGGCTTGCATATGCATCTCTGGCCAGCTGGCAAATCAGCTCGAGTCGGGCTGGCTGTGCTGACCTCAGCCAAGATGCCTCTTCTCTGTACTATGTGAACTGCTCAACCTCCAGTCAGCTAACTTGACCTGACTCTTATGTTGGAGACAGCAATCCGAGAGAGAGAGAACAGAGCCACATTTCCACCACATTCTGTTGGCAAAGCAAGTCACAAGGCCTGTCTATGTTGCAAGGGGCGCCGATCCAGGGATGGGAACAATTGAGACTATTTTGGCAATTCACCTACACGTAACAAGCTGCAGTGGGTTGAATGGTGTCCCCCCATCCGCAAATTCATGTGTACCCAGAACTTCAGAATACGACCTTATTTGGAATAAGGGTCTTTGCCAGTGTAAGAATCTGCCTGCCAAAGCAGGAGAAACAAAAGACACAAGTTCAAGCCCTGGGTCAGGAAGATCCCCTGGAGAAGGAGATGGCAACCCGCTCCCAATACTCTTGCCTGGAAAATCCCACAGACAGAGGTACCCGGTGGGCTACAGTCTATGGGGCTGCAGAGAGTCAGACACGACTAAGTGACTAACACACAATTAAGTTAAAGATCCTGAGATGAGATCAACCTGAAGGTGAGCTCTAAATCCAACGAATGGTGTCCTGTTAAGAGAGAAAAGAGGGAGACTTGACACAGGGACGTGAAAGGAGACCAGATGAGGACTAAAGCAGAGGTTGAAGGTAAGCTGCCAGCAGCCAAGAACACTGTGGGTTGCCAGCAGCCACCAGAGCTGGGAGACAGGATGGGAATGGATCCTCTCTCAGAGCATCTAGAAGGAGCCCACCCAGTCAATGGCCTGATTTGGGGCTTCTGGCCTCCAGACTGGGAAAGAATACATTTATGTCCTTTTAAGCCACTCGTCTGTCATTGTCACAGCAGGCCTAGGAAACGGATACACGTGGTTAGTAACAATTATTTAAAGTTGCTGTGTGTCGAGTGTTACAGTATTTGGCTCTCCTCATTTTAGAGATGGGCCTCCGAAGTTGAAAGAGCGTGACCACTTGCTCAAGGTCCTTCCCTCAGACGGGTGGCAGAGGGAAGCAGCCTGTTGTGGGCAGGGCTTCTCACATGCGCACAGGAATCTCCCAGGTACCTGTTACAAGGCAGATCTCAGATGTAGATCTGAGATGGGACCTGGGGTTCTAAGCTTCTCACAGGCTCCCGGGTGATTCCAGTGCTGTGGTGCCTGGACCCTCACCTGGTCTTCACCTGGACCCTTTGCAAAGATGTAGTGGTGGACAGGTGCCAGGCACTGAAGACCCAGATTCAGGATTCCCATCTTGAGTCCTAGCTTCACCATCACTTCACCATGCAACCAGGAGCAAGTGACTGAATCACTTCGCTTTTCACAGTGGGAGTAAGCTAAGGATGATCATTCCCACCTCCCTCAGCTTAAATGAGATGAGGGGATGATGAAGGGTGAGCCCTGAAAACTCATGGAAGGTTTTCAGGGATAACTTCCCTTTTTTTGGGTCTTGATCTCAGGTTCATAGATGCAAGATGGCTCCATGACTAAGAGCAAAACACAGGCTGTAGAGTCAGCCCGACCTTGGATTAAACCAAGATTCAGCGACCTCTGAGTGCCTCAGTTTCTGGGTCTATAAAATGGACGTAAATATTGTACCTGTCTTCCTTGTGTGGTCTCTTTGAGAATTCAGTCATATAATGCATGTAATGTGCTAAGCACGGTGCCCCTCACATAGCTAGTCTTAATTAAATGCCATATAAACATAATAACAATTTATTTAATATTTAATATTATTATTGCTGAAATCAAAGTGAGATGATGAACTTGCAACCTATCTATAAACCGTCAAGACAACAAACAAAAGTTAAGATATGGTCTCAGGGTTTGTGAGGTTCATTCAGATTTGCCCTTTTGAGCCCTCCCCACGGAGAGAGCACACCCAGGGCTCCGTGCTGAGCTGAGAGGGCAGGTCCTGGAAAGAACACTGATTCCCTGTTTCCCTGACCTCTGCTGGAGGAGGGGAGTTAGTTACACTCCAGTGAGGTGGGTGCTCAGAGAGAAGGAGCTGAGCCCGGCAGAAGGGCCTAATCCAATGGAGGGGCTGGAAATAAGGAAAGGCTTCCTAGAGAGACAGTGCCTGAGCTGAATCTTAAGGGAGAAGGGAGTGGAAGAGAGTTGGTTGGAGGGGGTACTCGGGAAATGAAGCCTTACTTCTTCATGCATCTTAAGAAATGCGTGGGGATCTTTTCCATAGAAGGTGGAACAATGCAGAAACCCCATTCAACCAATAAATGTCAGAGAAGATGTTCCATCTCATTTGTGAGCAGGGAATTGCAGATTAAAACAACAATAAGACATTATTTCACACCTATCAGATTGGCAAAAATCAAAATATCTGACATTACTGAGTATTAACAAGAGTATGGTACGAGAGGTACACCTAAGGGCTCGTGGGAGTATAAATTGGCACAGCTACTGTGGAAAACTACTTGGCAATCTCTAATAGACTTGAAGACATTCCCAAGCTATAACCCAGCAGCTCTACAGCTTGATAAATTCTCCCAAGGAATTCTCAAACTTTTGTATCAAAAGTGTGTCAGTTAGTTTCTGCTGCATAACAAACTACCCTTAGACAGCAATCATTTATTTAGCTCATACTTCTGTGGGTCAGCTGGGCAGTTCTTCTGGTCTGGTTTAGCTTAACTGGTTTCTGCTGGGCTCTGTCATTAGCAGAATTGGCAGCTGGAAGAACACAGGTGGCTTCACTCACATACTTGCTGGCTGTTGGCTGGGGTAAAAGGAGTGACTGGGCAACATGTCTCTTGTCCTCCAGCTCCATGCGTGATTAACACCCTTGTCTGGTACAGGGGTGTCCTTAAGAAGTGGGAGCTGTCATCACACTTGCCTAAAGGGTAAACTGATAAACCAATTTGGGGAAAGGCAGCCTTAGAGGTTTTATTCCTTTGTTTTCTTACTTTCGCAACAGCTTTATTAAAGTATTATTCATGTACCATACAATTTACTCATTTAAACAATTCAATAGTCTTGAATATATTCTCAGAATTGTGAAAGCATCACCATAATCAATTTTAGAACATATTCAATCACCCTAAAAAGAAGCTCCATACCCTTTGGCCCCCAGACCCTCCAGTCCACTATCCCCCTGATCCATAGGCAACCAATTTACTTTCTCTAGAGATTTGCTTATTCTAGACATTTCATATGCTGCTGCTGCTGCTGCTGCTGCTAAGTCACTTCAGTCGTGTCCGACTCTCTGCGATCCCATAGACGGCAGCCCACCAGGCTCTGCCGTCCCTGGGATTCTCCAGGCAAGAATACTGGAGTGGGTTGCCATTTCCTTCTCCAGTGCATGAAAGGGAAAAGTGAAAGTGAAGTCGCTCAGTCGTGTCCGACTCTTAGTGACCCCATGGACTGCAGCCCCCCAGGCTCCTCCGTCCATGGGATTTCCTAGGCAAGAGTACTGGAGTGGGGTGCCATTGCCTTCTCCGAGACATTTCATATAAATAGCATCAAAATATAAATAGCATCAAACAATGTGTGGCGCTTTGTGACTTTGTGACTGGCTTCTTTCACTTAGCACAAAGCTTTCAGGGCTCCTCCATGTGATAGCATATAGTAGTACTGCATTTCTTTTTAAAATTTTGTTTAAAACGTTTTATTTTATAGTGGAGTATAGTCGGTTAACAATATTGTGATAATTTCAGGAGGGCAGCAAAGTGACTCAGCCATATATATACTTGTATCCGTTCTCCCCAAACACCCCTCCTATCCAGGCTACCATATAACATTGAGCAGAGTTCCCTGTGCTATATTATACAGTAGATCCTTGTTGGTTATTAATTTTATATAGTTATTTTATTTTTAATTAGAGGATAATTGCTTTACAATGTTGTGTTTGTTTCTGCCATACAGCAACGTGAGTCAGCCGTAAGTATACATCTATCCCCTCTCTCTTGAAACTCCCTTCCACCCCCACCCATCCCACTGCTCTAGGTCATCACAGAGCACTGGGCAAGTTCCCATTGTATGGACAGACTATGTTTGTTTATCCATGCATCCACTGAGGTACATTTGGATTGTTTCTACCTTTTAGCTCCTATGAATGCTGCTGTTTGGAACATTCATGTACAGGTTTTTGTGGGAATATACATTTTCATTTCTCTTAGGAGTAGAGGTCCTGGGTGTTATGGAAACTCCATGTTTAACCATTTGAAGAACTACCAGGTTTTGTTTTGTTTTCCCAGGGTGGCTGCAGTAAGCCTTAGAGAGATTTATAGCTCTCAAGAGTCAGTCCTTTGGGTTCTTCTAAGCTAACCTCTGTTGGTGTAACTTTTAGTTCCTTTTTGCTATTCTTGTTTGTTTGGTTTCTCTGCTGGCTTTTTACAAACCAGGATTCAGGTGTCATGTGACTTCAGGCCCAGTTAAGCTGACAGTGTTTGGGCAGCTCTGACGTGCCTCGTACTGGTCTCTGAGGCCCCAACAGGATTTACAGTCAGAGATTCCCTCACCCACATGTTTTCACTGAGCTCCTGGGGAATCTTTCTGTTCCCAGTTCTGTTTCATTCCCGTTTCCTCTTCTTTTTTTTTTTTTTTTTTTATTTGGTAAGAACATATAATTGCCAAAAGCAGAAGAAATTGATTTATCATAAATGGCAAGTATCAATTAATGTTATAAAAGTCCTTAGGTAATGAAGTCATTACTTGTGTTGGTTATAGAGAACCAAAAGTTCATGCTATTTTCTTTTTTATGAATTTATTTATTTTAGTTGGGGACTAATTACTTTACAATATTGTAATAGTTTTTGCCATACATTGACATGAATCAGCCATGGGTTTACATGTGTTCCCCTTCCTGGACCCCCCACCCACCTCCCTCCCCATCCCATCCCTCTGGGTCATCCCATTGCCCCGGCCCTGAGCCCTTGTCTCATGCATCGAACATGGAATGGTGTTCTGTTTCACATATGATAATATACATGTTTCAATGCTATTCTCCCAGAACGTCCCACCCTCACCTTCTCCCTCAGAGTCCATAAAATTGTTCTATGCATCTGTGTCTCTTATTCTGTCTTGCATATAGGGTTATCGTTACCATCTTTCAAATTCCATATATATGCATTAGTATACTGTATTGTTGTTTTTCTTTCTGGCTTACTTCACTCTGTATAATGGGCTCCAGTTTCATCCATCTCAGTAGAACCGATTCAAATGTATTTTTTTTAATGGCTGAGTAATATTCCATTGTGTATATGTACCACAGCTTCCTTATCCATTCGTCTGCTGATGGACATCTGTGGACAACTTGGAAGAAATGGACAAATTCTTAGAAAAGTATAACTTTCCAAAACTGAACCAGGAAGAAATAGAAGATCTTAACAGACCCGTTCCCTCTTCTACAGAGCCTTCCACACCCAACTCCTCCGCCAGGCCACCAAGAGGGTGTGGAGGTCACCGAACCAACCCTCACTTCTTGCTGGGGACAGAGGCAGGGTGAGGGGAAGAGGGAAGTTATGATTTAAAAAAATAAGTTGGTAGCAGAATGGAAATAGAAACCCAAGGGTTGCTTTTCTTTCTTTTTCTCTCAGTATAGCTGTAACACATGCTTATTATGTGAAAATGAGAAAATAGGTATAATTCAAAAACAATAAAAACACATTTAAAAAAAAGATCACCCATAGTTTCAGCACCTACAGAAAACTAGTGTCAACATTTTAGTTTATAACTTTTATTCATTATTCATTAATTTATTCAGTAAATGTTTATTGGGTATCTACTAATTGCCAAGGGCTTGCCAGGTGGCACTAGTGATAAGGAGCCTGCCTGCCAATGCAGGGCATGTAAGAGATGTGGATTCAGTCCCTGGGTTGGGAAGATCCCCTGGAGAAGGAAGGGGTAAGCCAGTCCAGTATTCTCTCCTGGAGAATCCTGTGGACAGAGGAGCCTGGCAAGCTACAGTCCATAGGGTCGTACAGAGTCAGACACGACTGAAGTGACTTAGTACATGTACACACTAATTGCCAAGTATTTTACTAAACCCTGGGGACATTATTCTTTGCACATGTGTTTGTGTAAATATATACATCTTTCCCTACAAAAAACAGGATCATCCTATATATGTACTTTATCATTTGAATTTCTCTAACATTTCTACAATATGTTATAAATCCTTTTCTGGGGCAATATGTTATATTATATTATATCAATGAATGCATAGAATATGCTATGATTTATTTAAGCAATCCCTTATTTTGTGCATAAGAATTATTTTATAACTTCCCCTATTATCAATGTAGCTATAATCATCTTTTTATTTTCTTAGTTCTCCAGACAAATTTGTAGAAATATATGTGCTGGATCAAAAGGTATATATATATTTTAAGGCTGTTAAATTGATACACTTTACCATTTCATTCATCAAAAAAAAAAACTGTCCAAGCACAGTCTTCCATCGGCAGTGCATAAGAGTGCCTATTACCCACCCATCAGGAACATTCTACTAAACACTGGGGAACTTACTCTTTCCCAGTGTGAAAAGTAAAAAATGGTTTTCTTAGTTTCCTAGGGTTGTTCTTACCACAAACCACATGACTGAAAATATCAGAAACTTATTGTCTTACAGTTCTGGAGGCTAATGTCCAAAATTAGGGTGTTTGCAGGACCATGCTCCTTCTGAAAACTGCAGGGGAATCCTTCCTCCTTTTCCTAGCTTCTGGTGGTTTGCTGGTAATCTTGTTAGGACTTTCTGGTTTTTCATTTTACATGATTTCTTTTTTTTATTGAAGTATAGTTAATTTACAATGCTGCATTAGCATCAAGTGTACAGCAAAGGGATTCGATTAAACAGGCACAGACATACATGTACACACATATAAATGAATCTTTCAGATTCTTTTCTAAGATATTCAGTATAGTTCCCTGTGCTATGCAATAGGTCGTTGTTGGTTACCTAGTTTATATATAGTAGTATGTGTGTATTAATCTCACACTCTAATTTACCTCTCCTTCATCACATACAAAATTATGTGTTGGGTTGCTGTTTTTTAATTGAGCATTTTTTTAATATATACCTTAGGTTGTTTTTCTACAAAGATGTTTGTCTTTTCCTTATCTATAAAACTATTTGTCCAATAAAAATATTCATACCTAAACCTCAGGTTTTTCTTGTTTACCCAATTTGAAACATATAAAGATCTGTACAGACTTTGGACTGTTTGTCTTGCTCTGTACTAGAGGATGTGTCTTGCTGTGGGTGCAGCTCTCTGCCCACCAGCAGGGTGCAACAATCCTCTCGATATAGTTCCAGCTGGAAGACAATGAGACTTCATGGCTTCTGTATTAGTCAAGATAAGTTAGATTGTACCCCGTCCAAAAAACTGACCTCAGGAAACTTGTTGGGTCACAGCACGAAGGTGTGTGTGTATTTCTTGCTCAGACTATATGTCCACTACTGAAGCCTGCGTGCCTAGAGCCCCTGCTCCACAACGAGAGAAGCCACCGCAATGAAAAGCTTGCGCACCGCAACAAAGAGCAGCCACTGCTCACGGCAATTCAAGAAAGCCCGCGCAAAGCAACGGAGACTCAGCACAACCATAAATAATTTTTCTTTTAAAAAGGAACCATTTCCATGTAAAGTCACATTCTGAGGTTCCAGGTAGACATGGATTTGGGGGGAATCTGTTTAACACGTGTGTGCTGCAGGAGCAAGTCTCTAGGACATACTCCAAGTGCAAAATCCCTTTGTGGGCTCCATGATTTCTTTTCAAAACACTTCAGAGCACCCTGGCCTCATATCTCACCTACAGCGAGGCCCCGTGGTGACAAGAGACAAATGTCTTTTCTGCAGGTGGGATTGTACTAAACCTCAAATGCAAGTACTGTAAGATAATTAAGAACAAATCTCTTTGTCTTTACCGCATGCAAAACATGGATGTCTGCTGCAATTGACTGTTCAGTTCAGTTGCTCAGTGGTGTCCGACTCTTTGAGACCCCATGGACTGCAGCACGCCCGGCTTCCCTGTCCATCACTAGCTCCTGGAGCTTGCTCAAACTCATGTCCATCAAGTCGGTGATGCCATCCAACCATCTCATCCTCTGTCGTCCCCTTCTCCTCCTGCCCTCAATCTTTCCCAGCATCAGGGTCTTTTCCAATGAGTCAGCTCTTCGCATCAGGTGGCCAAAATATTGGAGTTTCAGCTTTAGCATCAGTCCTTCCAATGAATATTCAGGACTGAGCTCCTTTAGGATTGACTGGTTGGATTTCCTAGCAGTCCAAGGGACTCCCAAGAGTCTTCTCCAACACCACAGTTCAAAAGCATCAGTTCTTCGGTGCTCAGCTTTCTTTATAGTCCAAGTCTCGCATGCATATGTGACTAATGGGAAAACCATAGCTTTGACTAGATGGACCTTTGTCAGCAAAGTAATGTCTGCAAAGCCAATTATTTTTAAAATTCCTCCTAATTTTCCATATGTTGTGGATTCTCCTCAAAGCGGCAGTGTTGGGCAGCTTTGAGGAACAAGGCAGTTGAGGCCAGTCAGTTGAGCACTTGGGTAGCTGCTCTGTTGCCCAAGCTACACACAGAGGGAGCATGGTTATTTGCAGACAGAGGGCCCAGAACTATGTAGTCCCACCAGACTGTAAGCTCTCAAAAGGTAGAGGGCATGTCTTAATCCTTTCTGTGTTCACAAGACAGTTTCCAGCACGAGGCACTTACTCAGTTGACGTCGATCAGATCTCCCATAAACAGACCTTGAGATGAAGATTTGTGGGCACATGGGTAGTTCTGGAAGAACTGCCAGGAGAACCCCATAAAAGAGTAGGGGAAGGAGATAGGAAAGAGGAGGAAGGCCAGCAAGCAGGCTGCAAGGCCGGGGGAGCTGAGTGAGGCGTCCAGGGTGCAAAACACATGGAGGTTTGTGCATGAACCTGGGAATAAATGTCCCCGTAAATTTTGCACCCCATTGCCTCACTTACCTCACCCTAGTTCCAGACCTCTGGGCACAAATGCAATTTCAGACAAAATCCCTCAGAGGGCCACTTCAGCCTGATCCTTTGGGGGACCGTAGAGTGTAAATTGCATCTCAGTTTTCCTGATTAGAGGTTTCCCTTGTGGCTCAGCTGGTAAAGAATCCACCTGCAATGTGGGAGATCTGGATCTGATCCCTGGGTTTGGAAGATCCCCTGGAGAAGGGGAAGGTGACCCCCTCCAGTGTTCTGGCCTGGAGAATTCCATGGACTGTATAGTGGACACGACTATATGGACACGACTGAGCTGCTTTCATTTACACTTTTCCTAATTAGAGGCCAGCAGTCTGGGACTTTCTGAATCCTGAACTCCACAGTCATTGGTAAAGTCACCCTGGGGGTTTCCGGGATGTAAATTTCCCTAAAGAGCCACAGATGTTTGCTGTCAGAAGAGAACACACAGCTAAGGAGAGGGTATTGGCACAGAAACAGTAAGGGATCTGGGCAGGCAATTAACCATATGGCTTGCCTATGTTTGTTGAATGAATGAATGAATGAAAGAAGGAGATCATTTATGAGTGAATTAACACTTGAACAAATGAATGAATGCACTGTAAGTTGAGAATGCTCATAAGAATCCTGTCCTTCAACCACCTCTGAGCTCCTACCTGACTCAGCCTGTGGACTGCATGGAGCTAGTGTCTATTTAAAGCTGAGTGGCAAGCATGGGGGTGGGGGTGGACATTCTTACCGTGAAGACCAGGACATTTCCCATCACTTGTGGAAGCACAGAGGGCCCAGTGACATGATCCAAATGCTGTGGACATAACAGCCCCAAAGAGAGTGGGTTAGGGTGTCCTTCCTTTCCCTGGGAGAGTCCCCTGAGGGAGAGGAAGGGAACAAGGAATGTAGTCACTGGCTGAGTAGTATCCTGGATGCTGGCTTCTTGTTCTCCCAATTTCTCCATCCTGCTCATTACTAGGCCTCCCAAAAGCAGCCCAGCACATTGTATCACTATTTAAATCCCATCACATCTCCCTGGTGACTCTCATTCCTAAATATTTATTCATCTGATGGCTCAGAATAATTGCCTGAGTTCCCAGCCTCTGAGACTGGCAGTGCAAAGCTGCAGATAATTCCCATCTTTACCTGGCTATCTTGCTGCCAGGGGACCAGTGGTGGCACCAACAGCTCTGGGGCAACATGAAACACTCAAGACATCTGCCTGGCACAGCCCCTTCACTCTAGAACCCCTTTTCCTATCCACACTCTCACTTTTTATCAAGGACATCCTCATTGTTCTAGGGACCCAGGCTTAAGACTGAGGGTCATCCATTAATTCACTCAAACACTTATTCAGTACCTAGTTTGGACCAAGCCCTGATCCTGCCTTTTAGCTATATGATGTGATCTATACATGAGTGCCTGTATGGTGCCAAGCATAGAAAAAGCTTTAACTAAATGCTTGTTAGATAGAAAAATGGATAGATGGTGGATAGCTGGATGGAAGGGTAGAGAGATGGATGGATGCATGGAAGGGTTGAATGATAGGACCTCTTTGCTGTGTCTCTTCAATATCCCGTACACATTGCTTGTGATTAGAAGGGGCTGAACTTGACCACTCACACACCCCAACGTGGCCCTGTGTCCCAGGCCAAACTTATCAGACTATTCCAAACTTCCAGGTACATAAATTGGTTGGGCAAGCACATGTAACAGGAGCCACATCTGAGTTTTCCTTGGGATTTTTCAGCTGGGGTGAGCAATAGCCAATCTCTTTCCTGGATTGCTAAGCTGCTAAGATGTTTACTTAGTGCTCCTGGAGCCTCTTTTACTTGCTATAAGGGGAGGACCTGACTAAAGGAGGGGAAGATGAGAGGTGGGAGAAGGTAAAAAGGAAAGGAGAGAAAGAGGAGGAAGAAGACAGACACTTGGGGACATACTTTAAGCCCCCAATGTGGGAAGCCAGTTGAACTCTTGGACGTTCCAGGTACACGAGCCAATGAATTCCTTTTCTCTGGCTGAAGACAGCTTGAGTTATGTTTCTTTTACTTGTCACCAAGAGAATCTTGCCAGTGCAGAGTAAGGAAGTGAATAAATGAATGAACGCTTGGTTGAATGAATGAATGAGCTCCATAAATATCCAACTAGACAATGTTATTTTCCTCCCTTGAGAGCTAGACCTGAAAATGTAGAGATTTAATTAGATGTTCCTGGTTTCCATGGGGCCTATTTGATTGCTTCTATTATGCTTGGTGTTGATGCTAACTCTAGAAATGTAAATGAAAAGTGAAAAGGAGTAAACAGTTCACTAAAATTAATGAAGTTCTGGGGTGGGCATTCAACTCTGGCCTCAGATCCAAGACTCTAGAAATTATTATAAAAGGAGGAAAGTAAAAGGGTTAGTTGCTCAATCATGCCCGACTCTTTGCAACTCTATGGACTATAGCCTGCCAGGCTCCTCTGTCCATGGAATTCTCCAGGCAAGAGTACTGGAGTGGGTAGCCATTCCCTTCTCCAGGAGATCTTCCCAACTCAGGGACTGAACCCAGGTCTCCTGCATTGCAGGCAGATTCTTTCCCATCTGAGCCACCAGGGAAGCCCATAAAAAGAGGACTGAAACTA
Source organism: Giraffa tippelskirchi (assembly GCF_054371585.1). Taxonomy (NCBI): domain Eukaryota; kingdom Metazoa; phylum Chordata; class Mammalia; order Artiodactyla; family Giraffidae; genus Giraffa; species Giraffa tippelskirchi. The sequence continues at coordinate 218,028,129 of NC_137275.1, forward strand.
AAACCCAAAAAAGTAAAAATTCCTCCCAAATCTTCTTCCCCCATCCTCCCACCTCTGTTCAAACCAAAGAACTGGGAACAGGTGGGCAGGCAGATCTGCCCATACACACACTTTGCTCTCCTTCCCTGCCCCCATCTTCCAGAACTTTATCTCCATCCTGAACATTTCAAGGGCTCCTCAGTGACTGACAACAGCGCAGCCTGAGGGGTCATGGAAGGCTTTCCAGGGTGAGAGGACAACTGAACGGCATCCTGGGGCCTGGGAAGGATCCAGGTCCAGAAAGGTGGGAAGAGCTTCATAGGAATGGAAACAGCACAAGTTAGGTCACTGAATGGTAAGAGGTAGTGAGAGTGGCCAGAGATGACCCTGGAGAAGCAGCAGAGGCCAACTCACAAAATCCCTCAAATTCAGAATTTGCCTGTTTCCGTAACCAATTGTAATTTTTAGAATTTGGTGTTTCTCTAATTCTCTTACATGGAATATCTATAATAGGAGCTCCTGGGAGCTTCTGGGGTTCTCTTATATAATACTGGTCCCAGAGCCCCACTGCAGATCTACTTAGGAGAGAGTCCATCAGGGCGAAGTCCCCACTGTGAATTTGTGTCAAGCACCCCAGTGGTTTGGACACTCACTGAAGTTTACAAACTGCTTCTGTAGTTGATGGGAGAGTCTATCAGTTAAGACTGAATCTGACTTCAGTAACAGAAACCGAGATTCAATTACTTAACCTAATAGAGATTTATCTTCCCTGTGTAGGAATGGAAGTCTGGAGCTTGACGGTCCTAGGTTACTGCTCCTGCTCCAGGAAGTCATCAAGAAAAACAGATTTTTGGTAGCTTCCTACTTCACCAAACTTATTTATAACATTCATCCCCCTGGTGTCAAGATGATTCCTCCTTCTCCAGTCATCAATCTGTGTGTCAGACAAAAATAGGGACGAGAAAAAGATGATGTGTGCCACTTGAAGCCATCCCTTTTCAATCAGGAAAACCACGGCTTCTCTAGAAACCCCACTCCATAGACTTCTGCTTACATCTCTTGGACCAGAACATGCCAGAACCTGGTTGTAGCTGGATGTCAATCATCCTCTCTGCAGAGTAGTGAATGAGTTGACAATGGACAAGGCAGAAGCAGGGGGCCCAGGATGGAGGTTTAGCGGAGGGTAAGAGGGGATGGGGAGTGGCACTGAGGCAGCCCATCAGGTGAAAGATGACAGTGATCTACAAGAGGTCATGGCTGTGGATGAATTCAGGAAACCGCAGATAAAATTGACAAGACCTGATTGTATGAGATCAGAATGAGAGGATGGGTGGAATGGCAGATGATACAAGGTAAAGGAAAGGAGGAAAAGGAAATATCAAGGATGTCAATAAGGTTTTTGGCTTCAATCCCTGAGAGGATGATGCTGTTTATAAACAAGTTTGCAACCACAGAGAGGGGAATATTTAGTCTACGACAAACTGCATTGTCCAGAAATGCAAAATCTTAGCATCTTGAGTGGGAGTTCAAACTCCTGGGGTTTATGTGATTGTCAAGGAACACAAGTTAAGAAAAGCAGTGGAGGACTTCCCTGGTGGCGCAGTGGATAAGAATCTGTCTGCCAATGTAGGGGACATGGGTTCGATCCCTGGTCTGGGAAGATTCCACACGCTGCAGGGCAACTAGGCCCGAGTGTCTAGAGTCTGTGCTCCACAACCAAGAGAAGCCACCACAATGAGAAGCCTGAAAACTGGAACAAAGAGTAGCCCCCACTCTCTGCAATGAGAGAAAGTTCATGTGCAGCAATGAAGACCCAGTGCAGCCAAAAATAAAGGAAAGAAAACTATTTGTAAAATATTTTAAAATAATTTGAGGGTTTTTTTGAACCCTTGGGCCAATGGGGAGCAGAAATATTTGAGGTTTTTTGAACCTTGGGCCAATGGGGAGCAGAAACATTTGAGGTTTTTTGAAACTTTGGGCCAACAGGGAGCAGAAATATTTGAGTTTTTTTGAAAGCTTGGGCCAACAGGGAGCAGAAGTAGAATGCTACAGCTTCCACCTTCCCCCAGGTTCAGGGAGCCACCAAGTAGCTGCTACTACTTATGGGGAACCATCTAAGATCCTTTCCTCTGGACTGAAAAAAAAAAAAACAACAATGAATAGTAATAGCTGACTTGGAGTGATGTACTAAGTACGTTACTTATCTTGTTTAATTCTCACAGCTGCTCTCTCTCCATTTTAAAAAACAGGAAACAAATGAGGAATAAAATGGCTCAGGTAATCAAATGACTTGCCCAAAGACACACAGTCAGTCAAGGTCAAAACAAGTCTGACTCTAAAGTTCTAAATCTTAACCACTATGCCATCCAATTTTTTAACAGTAAGTATTTTCTACAATGAGTTTCAATAATTTTCATCCTTGTTTTATATTCCTATTGAACTACAGCCATCTGAGACTACGAGGTTATCTTAGACCTTTTCTTTCTAACTGTTGAGTAAAGGAATCAATGCAGGTTCCCAGTGATGGCCCAAGTTTAAGTGCAGATATGCTCCCTGAACATCATGGATTCTTTTGTACCCCATCAACCCTAAAACAGCCCTCAGGACCAAACTTAGCCCTTTTTTTTTAACAGATAATTGTGAAAATTCTGTTTGTGATTATCTTGCTTTCAGAGAAGAAAACAGGGAAAATGACTTTTTATTAAGAACTGCAGGTACCATTATGCAAAACCAGTGTATTAGTGGTCACTGCTGATTTGAGCATAAGAATTTTAGTTCTTCATGACAAAATGACTTTTCTTAAACAATATAAAACAGGACAAGGGCTCCTGGTTCTTAAGAAATTGTGTGGGGCATTATAAGCCCTTGAGGCATAAGTCTCTGTACCACTAGGGCAGGATGAGACAGTGGGGAGCAGACTATTTCTGATGACTGAACCAGGTGGGAAGAGCCTTACAGGAAGACTGAAATGAGGGCTGTCTGAGGCTGCCATAGAATATGTCCTACTTGTTTAGGTGACACATTTGTGTCTTGCCTCAAAACTGGCTTTCCTCAAGCCTCTTGAAGGATGCAGGCACATGTCTGGTCCATAAAGAGTTATAAATATTGCATTTGACGGCACCTGCATCAACACTGATGGAAGAGGTCTGAAGGCCAGGAGCTGGAAATTCAGGAGATTGAGGAGCTGAGCCACTATTTCCTTCATTTCCACTGCATATCCCAAATAGGTTTCTCTCTTTTTTTCCCCTTTGTTTTAAATATTTATTTAGCTGCACTGGGTCTTAGTTGTGGCATATGGGATCTTCCATCTTCATTGCAGAATGTGGGATATAATTGCCTGACCAGGGATCGAACCCAGGCCCCCTGCATTAGGAGCACAGAGTCTCAGCCACTGGACCACCAGGGAAGTCCTCCTTTCCTTTTTAAAAGAGCCGAGTTCTCTATCTCTTTTGCCCATACGACTAGCCCAGGAAGGATTGGAATAAGCTCTTTCTTTTCTGCCCTGAATTCCTCTCGTTAACTCAGAGACTGACCTCCAGACTCATATGAATTAAACTCTGGTTTGCTCTTCTGAATACCCTTGTTACATTAATTTAGGGGGCATAATAAATCTGGAGTGAAATATGTTGCTGCAAATGCTAATTTGCTTGATGAGAATATCAGGTAGATCTCTGAGGCATAGAAATGATGGCTGTTAAAGATCTCAAAGGTCATTCTTAGCCTGCTCCAAAGGAGGAGGCTCAGTAGCTATCTGCTGCAGAGGTCTGGGCTAGACCAGAAAAGGTACACATATTTAATATCTCGGAAGTGTCAGGGACTGTGTTTGGAACTGAAAATTCAGGAGGTTTACGGATCCCAGAAACCCATCCATAGATAATAATAACAGTAATAGTAACAACAGCAATAACAATTACAACAAAAATGATAACTTCCACTTATTGAGCAATTACCAGGTGTTAGATTCAAGTATTAAAGCATTTAATTGTTGCAACAGCTCTGTGACATTGCCACTATTTTTATTTGCATTTTATAGGTAAGGAAATGGAGTCTTAGAGAGTTTTAAAAACTTTCCTGGCTTCTGCTTCTGGCCAAACTGGAGAAACAGGTATCAGATATACTTTCCTCCTTGAATAACTGAAAAACCAAACAACATTCTCAAGATATTAGTTAATAAAGGGGCTTCCATGGTGGCTCAGACAGTAAAGAATCCACCTGAAATGCAGGAGGCTCTGGATTGATTTCTGGGTCAGGAAGATCCGCTGGAGAAGGGAATGGCTTCCCACTCCAATGTTCTTGCCTGGAGAATCCCATGGACAGAGGAGCCTGGTGGGCTACAGTACATAGGGTCTCAAAGAGTCGGACATGACTGAAGTGACTTAGCACACACATGTGCAAAGCAGTAAAATAGGGAGAAAAATCAATTAAACCTGACCCAGAAACAACATAGATGATAGAATTAGTAGATAAAGACATTGAAACAGTCATTATAACTTCATTCCATATGTTCTAGAAGCCAGAGGAAAGATTAGACATATTAAGTAGATATAAAGAAGATGCTTAAAAAACAAAAATACCCAACTTGAAGTTCTAGAGATGAAAACAACAATATCAAAGATAAAAATACATCAGAGGCAATGCATGGCATGTCACTGATCAGAGAAGATTAGTGAACTTGAAGAAAATTAGTGAACTTAAAGATTAGCAGTAGAAACTATCCAAAAGTAAACAAAGAAAATGTGAATCAATCTATTATGACAGAAATCAGATCAGTGGTTTTCTGGGAATGAGGGCAATTGGGAGGGTGCGTAGGGCAGGAGGAAACTCCCAGAGGTGGAGGATATGTTCATCATCTTGGTGGTGGGGATGGTTTCACACGTGTTCACATGTGTTGCAACTTGTAAAATTGCATGCTTTGAACATATGCAGTTTATTTTATGTCAGTCATGCCTCCATAAATCTGTTTTACAAAACAGGTTTACAAAGGCCATACAGCTAATAAATTGCAGTCTGGCTCCAGATGCTAAACACTTAGACACTACTTTATACCTCAAGGTAGATAATGTTATTCCCATTTTATAGATGAAAGAGTAAGACTCAGAAACGATATGACTTCTCCTGTGTGACCAGGAGAACTGGTCACTGACAGAGCTAGAAGTTGGCCCCCTGTCTGTTTTAGTCCAAACCGAGCGCTCTCTGTGCCCCATCCTTTCTGTTTCTGGTGTTTGACATCTGTAGACACCATACACACAGCCTCTGCTCTCCCCTGAGACTCTGGGTCACCTCCTCCTCACTCTATACCTCCTCTTCCAGATACAAAGCCCCCCCATGGACTCCTAGTCCTCACCCGTGGATCATTACTCAGCTGCTTACTTGCTCCACCTGGAAACATGGGAACAAATCAATTTGTAAATGCCTAGAAGAGAACAGACTCTGAGTAATTGCCAATGCATCTTTGTGAAAGCAAGAGCTTGCTGGGCACTTGGAAAGCAGCCCTTGCCTGTTTTAAAGACATAGGCACTCTGAATCCAGACAAATAGACCAGCATGTATGCAGTACTTAGCATCAAGAGAATCTTGATGAGAATCATGTCTTTACAACAGCTCAGTAAAGCTCTGTTTTCTCACTCCCCTCTTCTTTTTTTAAAACGAGGCAACGGGTGGTAAAATTGGTTACAAGGCATAGAAAAACATAAGTAGCTAAGCTTGCCCTGAAATTCATCTTTGTTATGGGAGGGAGTTTGCTTTAAATCCTAGATCTTATTTAGGTCAGGGCAGAGTGAACATCCGACCACTTTTTTCAGTATAAGCATGAAACTTACATAGTCAGCGTTAAAAACAAACAGAAACAAATCAGAAAAAGAAAAACCTCTAGCCACCTGGTTCCTGGAGTGTGTGTGTGTGCACGCGCTCAGTCGTTTCCAACTCTTGTGACCCCATGGACTGTAGCCCGCCAGCCTCCTCTGTCCATGGGAATTTTCTAGGCAAGAATACTGGAGTGGGTTGCCATTTCCTTCTGCAGGGGATCTTCCTGATCCAAGGACCAAACCCATGTCTCCTGTGTCTCCTGCATTTGCAGGCGGATTCTTAACCTGCCAAGTCACCGGAGAAGCTCTGGAGTGGGAGAGAGCTTTCTGTTCCAAGTGGGGGTTTCCAACATACAGCTCCTATCAAGAATTACACTAAGGAGACCCTTGCACAGAGTAGGTCCAGTCCTGAAAACTTCTGAGGTCTCTTCCTTAGCTGGTGATCTCTGAATAACAAGGGTGCTAAGCTCACACTTAAAACGCTAGTACTGTTTATATATGAGATTAGAGGTTAAAGAAAAATGTCTGCCTGTCTTCTGCCTCTCCCCTGTTCCTGACTAATTCAGCATTTCTCAACCACCAGACTGTCTCTGCATGTGTAACGCAAAACTTTAATCATTACATTGAAAATATTTGTAATAACTAAGAAAAGATACCATTGCATATTGTCTCTTGGATGTAATGTTGAGTGGTTACGAGAGGCAGGGAAGAGCAGGGCAAGCCTCACCCCTCCAAGGACACATCTCATGTACATCTGAATTTTATGAACTGCAAATGTCGTAATGTAAAATGTGTAATTAACTTTCATTCTGTGGGCAAAATTGGAAATAATGCAAATTCCCCTAAATCGGAAAAAAAAAAGTTCATCATGTAAAGAATGATTTTCAAACTGGAAAGAGGTTGGGATGATATATCCTGGGTCTATGCTATTGATTCATGGCTATACCTCTTTGGCAGGTAAAGATTCTGACCACTTCCCTTAATCAGGATCTGTCTTGAATCAGGTATCACTTTCAGGAACTATGTTCCTTGCATTGTCCTGTTAAAGAGTAAGAATCAACACCAAACCAGCTCTGATGTGGTGGTGTATGTTTTCTGGAACATGAGACAACTTGGTCTCCAGAGCAGCTTGGTCCAATAGAAAGGTAATGCTAACTGCACACACAATTTTAACTTTACTGGTGGCCACATCAAAAAACGTTAAGACAAACAGATGAAATTAATTTTAATAATACATTTTATTTAACCCAATATATCCAGATTGTTATCTTAACATGGAATCAATAGATAAAATTAATTTTGACATATTTCACATTCTCTTTCATACTAAATTTTCAAATCGTGTGAGTATTTTACAATGACAGTGCATCTCAATTCAGAACGACCACATTTCAGATGCTCAGTAGTCGCATGTGACCAATGACTACTGTACTGGGCTAGAATATGGGAGGGGTGGGGTCAGAGCGCTAAGGAAGTTTACTTGGTGAGGGGACTAGTTGCAGGTATGGTTCCTTTCAGAATACAGTGTGGAACCTGCCTCCCTTAATGATGCTTTAAAATGTTCTCTGACCCTGGCTGCCATTGTACCCTGATTCCTGCGCCCTTTATCTTCGTTTGTGCGTGCTAAGTCACTTCAGCGTGCGGTTACGAGTGCTATGGACCGTGGCCCTCCAGGCTGCTCTGTCCATGGGATTCTCCAGGCAAGAATACTGGAGTGGGTTGCCATGCCCTCCTCCAGGTGATCTTCCCAACACAGGGATCAAACCCACATCTCTTATGTCTCCTGCATTGGCAGGGGGTTCTTTACCACTAGTACCACCTGGGAAGCCACCCCCCCCCACTGCTTTATCTTAGTATGTCTTATACTCCTGCCAAGTGACCTGCCCCAAACTCCAGTATTCAAAGGAATCTTCTCACTCAACAAGACTGAGAACCACTGAATATAATATTGCACAAACCACAAGTCAATTAACTACTTTTTACGATAAACTCCCCATCTGTAGAATGATGGTAAACAAGAATACAAGAGGATAAAATGAGGCAGTTGATGTGAGTGTATAATTTAATTTTTATTATGGATGGTTAAAGTTATACTCCTTGGCCATATTGCTGTGTTCATGTCCCTATATAATTTTATATTTCACCCTACCTTGAAAGCAGGTATTTGAACTTAAAGCAAGCAAAAACAAATCTAAACATACAAACAAAACCCAAATCAATTGCATGTGTTTGTTGAACCTCTAATAAACCAAATCTAATTTCTAAAAGAAAGGTTGAGGACTTCCTTGGTGGATAAAAATCTGCCTGCCAATGCAGGGGACATGGGTTCAGTCCCTGATTTGGAAAGATCCCATATACTACCGAGCAACTAAGCCATGTGCCACAACTACTGAGCTAGTGCTCTAGAGCTGGCGAGCTGCAACTACTGAGCCCATGAGCCACAACTACTGAAGCCTGCGTGCTTAGAGCCTGTGCTCCCCAACAAGGGAAACCACTGCAATGAGAAGCCACAACCAGAAAAAAGTCCATGTGCAGCAACAAAGACTCAATGCAATCAAAGATAAAATAAATAGAAATTTTAAAAACACATATATTTTTTTAAAGTTTGAAAACTGAACCAATCTCCCCCAAACAATAACAACAATAAAGCAAACAAGACCTAGTGAGTCACTTCTAAGTGGTCTGAGATACTTTTGGTCTTTCCTGTTGCTGTCCAACCTGTGTCATAGAGCCCGGTCCAGGGCTCCTATCACAGGGCTGCTCTAAGGCCCAAGACACCAATACATGTGGCTCTGGGGAAGGTACAGAAGCATCATCAAGACAATCATTCTTTTCTTACGATGTGATGAAAATGCAATGAGGCTTATTTGCTGATTTTATAGAATGTGTCAAAAAAAAAATCATTTCAGAGGAACTTCCATGCTGCCAGGACGGGGCACTCTGTTCCAAGTCCATTATTCCAACATGTCTGGGTACCCTGATTGAGTACTCACTGAAAGGAAATTGCCCTGAGTGAGAATCCATTCAGGAGCCTGTTCCACTCTTCCCTGCTCATAATCAGATTATTTTCCTTCCATTTGAATGATAAGTTGTTATTATGTACCCAAGAAAGGATTTGAGGCTACTGAATGTGGGTGTCGTACAATATTTCACTCAATGCAGTTTAATGAAGAACAACCAGAATAAATGTGTTTAGTCTTCTTTGCTTAAACAACCAGTGGCACGTCCGAGTGCTAAGTCATAAAGAACTCATCTACTATGCTCCAGTGGAAAATCAGTGGGTTTTGGAGTGGGGCATACCTGGTACAGATCGTTCTTTTCCTCCTTACACTGTATTTTAGTTTTTCCATGAGTAAACTAGAGGTAATGCTGGCTACCCATCAAGAGATAAAATGAGGTCATAGAAGTAACTTCTTGGCACACAGAAGGTGCTCAATAAATACTTTCCTTTCCAGTTGCCAAGCCCAGAATTCCTCTCCTAAACTGATCTTTCAAGTAATTGTTGGACGTCTTTCAACAAGAACAGCAGGTAATGAATTTGTGGACTCTGTATAAATCATGATCAGTTTTATTACAGCAACTCACTAAAGGCTTCCCACTGGCTAGTAATCAATAATCAAACCACTGCCCAGCTAGAGGATTTTTCTGCTCTTGTCCCTAAATTAGTGGTTAGACACTATCAGCTCCATGATTGTAGTATTGGTCTGTTCTTAGAGGTAGAGTGATCAATCAAAAAGTCATGAGGAACTAATGGGAGCTCTATGTGAAGATGTGTGTGTATTACTGTTTAATTCCTTGGAATAAAAATTCTAGAAGCGGACTAGTTGGTTAACAGAGCCTGCACATTTAGAAGACTTTTAGAACATGTTGTCAAAATATGAGCTCGGGAGGGACTTCGCTGGTTGTCCAGTGGTTAAGACTTCTCCTCCCAATGCAGGGGATATGGGTTTGATCCCTGGGCAAGAAGCTAAGGCCCCACATGCCTCCAGGCCAAAAAACTAGAACATAAAACAGAAGCAATATTGTAACAAATTTAATAAAGACTTTAAGAACCCACTCTAATATTCTTGCCTGGAAAATTCCATGGACAGAGGAACCTGGCAGGCTACAGTCCATGGGGTTGCAAAGAGTCGGACATGACTGAACACATGGCACATAAAAAAAAAAATGAGCTTGGGAATATTCTACCAGTAGTGGAAGAGAGTCTTCCTTTTCTTTTAACCTCATTAAAACCAAGTATTGCCATTTTTCACATTTACCAATATGAAACATGAAATGGTATAGTGCTTAATGTGTAAGGCTTTATTGGACTTTTTTTTTCCAAATGTTTATTGGCCATTTGTGTTTATTTTATGTTCATATTTTTAGCCTCATGCTCTTTGGAGGTTAAGTTTTCCTTATTGGTTCATAAAAGATCTTTGTAATATAGATATATTAACTATTTATCATATATAAAACAACTGTTTTTCCCCAGTGTGTTATTTGACTTTTAAGATTTATTATTCTACTTTTCAAAATTGTCTACAAAGTAATAAGCAAGCCATTTATCCATCCAATAAACATTTTCTGTGCCAGGCATTGGTGTTATAAGAGAAAAAAAGCTCAAATCTTTGCCCTCTAAAAGATCATAGTCTAGAGGGGGACAGACATTTTTGTTTAAGTGCCATCAGTCCAGTGTAATGGTTGCTATGGCAAAGAGAAGCGCTAGGGTCCACAGGAGCAGATTAAGGACATTGTAACCCAGTTGGGAGAGGAGGAAGGGAATGAGGGAAGGCTTCATGGAGGTAGTGACATTAGAGCCTAGACTCAATTAGACACAGCAAAGAGGACATTCCAGGAAGATGAAAGAGCACAGACAAGGGGCCCAAGGCATTGAAGAGGCTTGACCTTTTCAGAGATTTTAAGTGCTTCAGAGTGACTAAAGTACATGATACAAAGGGATAAAGGAATGCTCATTTGTGGAGACAGATTTGACAGCGATGAAGGTTGACAAGTACGCAAGAGCCAGATTATGAAGTTCCCTGGACATCAGGATGAGAAGCTTAAATGTGAGTCCAAGGAACACGGGTTGCCACTGAAGGGTTCTGGGCTGGGAAGGGACAAGGTCAGAGTTATATATAAATGTTAAGGCACAGAGTAGAAGCGAAAATCCAGTTAGCTGGGGAAACAAACCAAGTCAAGAAGGAAACTTGATTTCTAATGGGGTGGGCGATTCTTCAATTTCCTCTGGGATAAGCTAAAGTTGGACCCTGTTTACATGCATAAGCCTTTCCTGAAAAGATTAACTGTTTTTGCTAATAGCCTGGAATCAGAATCAGGAGACACAAGAGGAAGACTCCTAAGCCAGGGAAGTTACAGTCCTAGTTCCTGGGATTGCTCATCCTGTGGAAACAAGACAGAGGGGTGAGGAGGAGGCTGAAGTTCATATTTCTGTTGGTTTCCATTCACCAGGCTCTTTCCAAGCACTCTCTGTATACCAAGCCATGGAGAAGAATAAGTTTTGGTCCCTGAAGGCAGGAATAGAGACACGGACATAGAGAACGGACATGTGGACACAGGGTGGGAAAGGGCAGGTGGGATGAATTGGGAGAAGCACTGACGTATGTACACTATCAGGGGTAAAATCAGTAGCTAGTGGGAAGCTGCTGTATAGCACAAGGAGCTCAGCTTCGTGCTCTGTGATGACCTAGAGGAGTGGGATGTGGGGGCAGGAAGGGAGGTCAAGAGGGAAGGGATACACGTAAACACAGCTGATTCACTTTGTTTACAGCAGAAACTAACACAACATCGTAAAGCAATGATACTCCAATAATAAAATAAAAAATAAAGTCATGGTCCCTGTATATAGTCCAGGGATAAGAAAAGCACATAGGAGAAGATCAAAGTTGGCCCAAGCTTCCCACCAGGTAATGAAAGCCATACAATTAAAGTCTAAGCCACCTGATGTGAAGAACTGATTCATTTGAAAAGACCCTGATGCTGGGAAAGACTGAAGGCGGGAAGAGAAGGGGACGACAGAGGATGAGATGGTTGGATGGCATCACTGACTCAATGGACATGAGTCAGTAAACTCCAGGAGTTGGTGATGGACAGGGAGGCCTGGTGTGCTTCAACCATCGTAAAGAGTCGGACACAACTGAGCGACTGAACTGAACTGAACTGAGAGTCTAAGAATCAGGAAAAGCATCAAGGGGCTTTTGGAGGCTGGTCCTAAATGCCTTGGTTACATTTCATTGAAAGAGAGATAATTAAACATTTCAGACAGTCGATGTTCCTTTTCAGCCTGAAAGAAGTATTCCAAAGTCAGAAAGAAAAAAAACAAAACAAAACGAAGTCAGAAGGAAAGTGGAGCTAATCTGGCAATGGGAAGTCACTGAAGATTTTGCCTAGGGAGCATTAGAGAGGTGGTTTAGGAGGATGACTTTGGAAGCATATGTGGATAGAATGGGAGCCAAGAGACTGGGTCAGAGGCCACTGTGACATCGAGGCTGCTCCACGTGGCGGTGGTGGGCACGGAGAATGGGAGGAATTACAGGACACTATAAAGGTCGAGGGACCTGAGGGATTCAGGCATAGGTTACCTGAGGCTCTCTTACAGAGTCAGTTTAAGGAATTAGACAATTGCTCCTGGAATCTGAGGCCAGACTGTTGAGTCTTCGGACCAGGAGACATCTGAACTAGCAGAGCCCTTGGAGGTCATTATGATAGACTGTATGTGGCTGCAAATTCTTTGACGTTCCTTCTATTGTGAGGTGGAAACTTTGTCTCCTCTGCTTGGATCTGAGTGGGCTCTGTGACTACTTGACCAATGATAGCAGAGGGTGGAAGTTGCCTTGTGCCAGTTTTTAGACTCAGACCTTGAGATGCTGGCAGTTTCCACTCCTCAATCTGTTGGAATACATGCTCTTAGAACGCAGCTGCCATACTGTGAGGAAGCACAACCAGCCCTGTGCAAAGGCCCACATGAAGGTGTATTATTTTTTTCCTCTTCTTTTCTTTTTTTTTAAAAAGATATCTATATGAGATGACAGATGTTATAATCATTAATCTTATTACAGTAATCATTTCATGATATCTATGTTGTTTTTGTTAAGTCTCCAAGTCATGTCTGACTCTTTGAGACCCCATGGATTGTAGCCCCCAAGGATCCTCTGTTCATGGTATTTCCCAGGCAAGAACACTGGAGTGGGTTGCCATTTCCTTCTCTACAGGACATCTATAAATCAACCATTATGCTCTACACCTTAAATTTATACCAGACTATATGTCAATTATATTTCAATACAACTGGGGGAAAAAGGATCAAACCTCCTGCTGGCAGCCCCAGATGAGTTCCCAGCTGATGGTGGGCACCAGCTTGCCCACCAGGTGAGTGAACCGTCTTGGAAGTGGATCATCCCATCTCCGTTATGACATTGCCTGGAGCCGAGATAAGCCATATTTGACAAGTCTCCTAAATTGCAGATTCACAGGCAAAATAACTGCTTCCTGTGGTTTTAGACTGTTGCAGTTCTGAGTGACCTGTCACACAGCAATAGATAAAGGGAATAATCATCTACTAGAGGAGTGGCAAACACAGGCTATACAGCCAAATCTGGGCCATCATGTGTGGTTTTTTTTTAATTTTTTCTTTATTATGGTGAAAGTCACATAATATAAGACAGACTGTTTTAACCGTGATTAACAGTACAGTTCAGTGGTACAAAGTACATTCACATTGTCCTGCAACTCTCACCATCATCCATCTCCCGAATTTTTCACCTTCCTAAACTGAAATTTGGTCCCCGTTAAATACTAACTCCTCATCCCCGCCACCCTCCCCCTGCCCCACAACCCTTTCCCCGACCCCAGCCCCTCATGTCTACCAGTGTAGTTTCTAACTCTATGAATTTGATTATTCTAGCTACCTTGTAGCATCACTTGTTTCTGTAAATAAAATGTTACTGAAACACAGCAATGCCCACTTGGTTTACAGATTATCTGTCTGCTTTCATGCTGCCGCTGCAGAGCTGAGTAATTGTGACAGAGACCCATGGCTCTAGAAGCCTGAAGTATTTACTGTCTGGCCCTCAATGGACAGAGTGTGCAGACCTCTCATGTAGTATATTAGAAAGAGGCCCAAAGAAAAGAAGGCATTGCTCAAAGTTAGCATACACATTAGGGACAGAAATCAAGACAAAAACTCAGGATTCTCGAATCCCACTTCTGTGTTAGCTACATCATTCCACTCAGATTTATTAAGCACCTACTAGATAGTAGGCTTAAAGCTGCTAGTGTCCAGATGATAAGGATCATAGCTGTGACCTCAAAGCATATGAGCAGGTAAAGAAATAACCACCTAGAAAAACCTATGGTAGAAGTGAGTACAACGTAGGCAGAGCAAGCACTTTTCATTCCTGCTGTGGGGACAGGACTGGATTGATTTAGCGTGCTCGTGGTAACTAGAAAGAGTTCCTGGTTCCTCCCCAGCATCTGGTCCCCCTTCTTCCAACAGCAGTACCCTAAATTTCCCTTAAAATGCCATTGGCATCCTGTCTGTTCACATGGTTGGGGGCCGGGTTGGGGAGGGGGGCTCTGACCTTGCCTTTTGCCTCCAGGCCTGGTCACTGTGCTTTGCTCTGCGCTGGGAATCCAGATGACACCCCTGCCAATGAAATTCTACCCTCAGACTTTGGCTGCAGCTTTCAGACAAAGAGGAATTCTTTCCCCGCCGTGGCTAGGCCGGTGGCCTGGAGCCACTGGGGACCATCTCTGCCACCACAATGGGAGAACCTGGCCAGGACTGAAGCCCCCATAGACGAAAGCAGAACCAGAAGCTGAAGAAAGGTTCCTATGACACTGAATCAGATACAACTCTGGGCTTTTCCGTAGATGATAAGTTTCCTTTTTTCTTAAACCACGTAGAATCTGTCATTGTAACTAAACAATTCCAGCCACTATCGGTTTTTTTCCTAGGCAACCACCACCAGGCACACGTCTGAATGCTTCCCTTCCCCACCCCTTCTCAGCCACTGGCTATCTACATCCCCATCTTCCATCTAGGAATGCAAATTTCAGACACCAATGGTGCCAAGGGCACATCGGAGAGGAGCGGGGCCAAGTCTGATAATGAATTCCCATGCACTCTGTGAGCCATTTGGTGGTTATTCAAAAAACCCATTCAGTGTTTTTCTCCAGTGATGATAAGTACACTGTTCTTGGTATTGTGTCTGTCACCAGCTGAATGATAGTGATATTTCCACTTAGGATCTTCATAGACTCGTGGCTCTGAAAATGTTTCTCAGAGGAGACTGGCAGAGCAACAGATGTGTGTGAGCAGAAAGCCCCCACCCCCACCCAGCCGAGCAGCTGGCTGCCGGAGATTCGCTGCCCTCAGATTCGCTGAGGTCTGGACCCTATTATTTTCAGAGATTTCTGGCTTCAGAAGATTTTTTCTTTCCCTTTGAAATGGGGGCTGCCTCCTGAAATTGGTGTCTCCCTTGTGGGCAGTAGGGCAGCTGGGAAGGAAGTAGTTAGCAGTGCAATGGGGGACTTCCCTGATAGCCCAGTGGCTAAGACTCCATGGTCCCAATGCAGAGGGCCCAGGTTCCATCCCTGGTCAGGGAACTAAGATCCCATGTGCCACAGCTAAGAATTTGCATGCCTGAACAAAGCTGGAAGATCCCACATGCTGCAACTAAGAGCTGGTGCAACCGATAAATAAAGAAATTCAGTATTCTTGCCTGAAAAATACCATGGACTGAAGAGCCTGGTAGGCTACAGTCCAAATGGTCACAGAGTCCAACACGACTGAGCGACTAAGCACACACACACACAGAAATATTAAGCAACACAATGGGTTGGCTCAGATCTTGGATCTCCAACACCTGCTGCTTCAGGATTTCCTGGGGAGCTCTCCGAAAGTCCCTGTTCCAGTCCCCATTCCCAGCAAGATTCTGTCAGTAGGTCTGGGAGCTATCCTGATATTTACCAAGGTCCTCATGGCAGAAAGTGAAGAAGAACTAAAGAGCCTCCTGATGAAAGTGAAAGAGGAGAGTGAAAAAGTTGGCTTAAAGCTCAACATTCAGAAAATTAAGATCATGGCATCTGGTCCCATCACTTCATGGCAAATAGATGGGAAAACAGTGGAAACAGTGGCTGACTTTATTTTGGGGGGCTCCAAAATCACTGCAGATGGTGATTGCAGCCATGAAATTAAAAGACACTTACTCCTTGGAAGGAAAGTTATAACCAACCTAGATAGCATATTAAAAAGCAGAGACATTACTTTGTCAACAAAGGTCTGTTTAGTCAAGGCTATGGTTTTTCCAGTGGTCATGTATGGATGTGAGATTTGGACTATAAAGAAAGCTGAGCGCAGAAGAATTGATGCTTTTGAACTGTGGTGTTGGAGAAGACTCTTGAGAGTCCCTTGGACTGCAAGGAGATCCAACCAGTCCATCCTAAAGGAGATCAGTCCTGGGTGTTCATTGGAAGGACTGATGTTGAAGCTGAAACTCCAATACTTTGGCCACCTCATGCGAAGAGTTGACTCATTTGAAAAGACCCTGATGCTGGGAAAGATTGAGGGCAGGAGGAGAAGGGGACGACAGAGGATGAGATGGTTGGATGGCATCACCGACACAATGGACATGGGTTTGGGTAAACTCCGGGAGTTGGTGATGGACAGGGAGGCCTGGCGTGCTGCGATTCATAGGGTCGCAAAGAGTCGGACACAACTGAGCGACTGAACTGAACTGATTCTAAAGGGCAGCCTTGATGTAGAATCATAGGTATGAGATGTCCAGAGGCCAGCATCCCTCTGTTTCCTCTTTAGCGGGCCTCTTCTTCCAACCTTTAAGGTCCCTCATGGGAACCCTCCCAGAGTAACCTTTATGAGACCAGATGCTGTTGGGAGCAATAGTAGAGACCACTGATGTAGTGCAACCCTGTAACTTCCAAATAAGAACCAGAAAGGCCAAATGAATTTCCCAAGATCACACAGCAAGTCTACGGATTAACCAGGGTACAAACCAGGGAGGCTGAACATAGCAAGCCCTCCTGGGCCTGGTTTTGCACATTGAATTACGGATGGGGTGATATCCTCTGATGGGGCCTCCCAGGTGTTTCAGCGGTAGAGAATCCACCTGCCAGTGCAGGAGATGCAGGAGATGCGGATTCGATCCCTGGGTCTGGAAGATCCCCTGGAGGAAGAAATGGCAACCCACTCCAGTCTTCTTGCCAGGATAATCCCATGGACAGAGGAGCCTGGCAGGCTACAGTCCATGGAGTTGCAAAGAGTTGGACACCACTAAGCAACTGAGTACACAGACATCCTAGCCTATGATTAGCACACTCAGCCTCCAGTGCAGACTCAGCAGCCTTTTTCTCCATCCTCATAAGTGAGAGGAAGCTGCCCACTGAGGGAGGGGAGGAGAGGGGCTTCTCTCAGGTCCTCACTCCCAAGCACAAGCTTTGGGCTCTGCAGAAGCTGCTTGGAATTTAAAATGTATCTCACCAGCATCTATAAGTAAACTTCCCTTCCCTCTTCCAGCCTGGGGTGGCTCTGTATGGTGGATATCCCCTCTACATCCACCCCTCCTCCTTTCTTAATCTGCTCCCTCTAGTACTCCATAAAGCTACACAATCACTTAGAATAAGCTCTTTCCAGGCCAGTGTGTCAGCACGCATGAGTGACGGAGCCCACAGACCACTGTTCAGAGGAGGATGTTAGTGAGTCAGCAGGAGAGAATTTCCGGGCTGGCTGGGAGGTAGAATAATGACACCTTTGCTCTGGCTTCCTAAAAATAGAACAGATGGAGAAGGCAAACATCAAGGGATAAGTCCTAGGAATCTGGTGCCTTGGGCACTCTGATCAGTTAGGTTATAATTTACCATAGGATTCTAGCTTCTGGTTTGCCCTCTGGTAATTGAAGAGTGTTGTTTCAGGCCATTCGAGGTGGAGCTTCTAAGTCTTTAGGGGGTTTCAGGAACATTCAGCATGTGATATAAACCACAGAACATTCCATACCCAAGATTCACATACACATTCATTCAAACATTCCCTAGAGTTTCAGGGATTCATGGAACCCCCAACACTCAGTCATGGGCTCTGGCAAAGAATTCCTTATCAACAGACTCTAATGTTCATTAAGTCTATGAAACGCATTTCTTCCAAATTCTTCCTTCCTTCTGCTTCATAAAACCAAACCTTTTCTTCTTTTTTGTTGTCGTTTGTTCTTAAAACATTTATCAAGTGCTCTCCAGCTCCTTCGGGAATGTTGAGCATTCCTGGGAGTCTGAGAGAGGAGGGATGTACCTTGCGGTGTTTGCAAGAAGGGCCCAGGTATTGGAGATGCAGAAGCCCTGAGGAAGTGATGGCCAAGGGGAAACGAATGGCCACAGTTGGCTGGCTTCAGAGCCCAAAAGCCATTCTCCATTCTTCACCCTCCATTCCTTCCCCTGGGATGTTGTTAGGGAAGAGAGCCCTCTCCCAGCCCTAGGAAGAGTCATGGTTTGTCTAAGGCAGCCCTGGCAATCCCATCCCTCTATGTGAGTGTTCCTGGCCGCAGTACTGGTCAAAGAGACGTGTGTGTGTGTGTGTGTCTGTGTGTATAATACTGATCCACATTTCTGTATATTGTAAATCAACTATATTTCCATTAAAAGAATACACATAAAAATTTTTTAAATTGCTTTGGGAAGTTGCTATGAGGATTTCTACTTAATTGCTATGACCATCTTGTGACTTCAGTATGACAAGAGTGAACATGAAAAAAGCTAACAGTTTAGGAAGGAGGAACAAAAATGTAAGAAGAGACTGGGATCTTGAAGGATCTCATTGGACCTCTGATTGCCCCTGGATCCTCAGATTCTGAGTCTTCTTATGAAGCGAGATAATAAGTGTGTATTTTATTTAAGGTACTACTGGATGAGTTTTACGTTACTCGTGGCCAAAAACATTCCTGATGCAAGTGAACAGTCGGGTTCTTCAGTAGGAGTGTGAACCTGGTAAACCACCAGGGCTCAGAGAAGGAAGTGATGTACTCTAGCTGGAGGTGGAGGAGGGGATTAAGGAAGACTTGAAGTAGGTGGTAGCTTTGGGTCAGGTCAAAAAGGATTGCTTCTTCTTTCTCTTTCATTGGATGCGGTTGAAATGACTAGTGCCAGATGAAAAGGTGTATTAGAGAGGAGAAGAGTCCAGAGTGCAGTTGCCTCTGTCCCCATGGAGATGGGATGAGCCACCCTCTTAGCACATAGATATGTTCACCAACTGAGAAGATCCCCCAAACCCCATGTTTTGGGTTTTAATGGATGTTTCATTGTGTAGGCATGATTGATAAATCATTGTCCATTGGTGCTTGAACTCAACTGGCAGCCCCTCTCCCCTCCCCTGAAATGAAGTGAGGCTGAAAATTCCAGTCGTGTAGTCACAGGGTTGGTTCCTCTGCAAACCAGTCTCCATCCTAAGTTACCTAAGGGCCCACCAAGAGTAACCTCATTAGCGTAAACTCATGAGCTCACTACGAATAACAAAAGACATTCCTATACCTGAGGAAATTCCATGGGTTTTGGAACCTAGGATCATGGCATCAGGAACCAGGGACAGAGACCAAATACATATTTTTTATTATACCACAGACTGTTTCACCAAATACTCATTAAGCAGTCTCAACTTTTAGAATATAAATAGGGTGAGCAGGTCCCTTTTGAAAATAAAGGGGGCACATTAACCAAGACTGTCCTGGGTACATGGGGATGTGTGGTCACCTTAGTACGGAAACAGCTTTCATTTACCAGTAGATGCTTCTGCTAGCACCTACCTCTTCTCCCCCTGCCCTTTTTCTATTGAGCTTTGTTTTTGATCTTCAGTTGCTCAGTCATTTCTGACTCTTCGCTACCTTTTGGACTGTAGTCCACCAGGCTTCCTGGTCCATGGAATTCTCCAGGCAAGAACACTGGAGTAGGTAGCCTTTTCCTCCTCCAGGGGATCTTCCCAACTCAGGGATCGAACCCACATCTCCTGTGTCTCCTGCTTTGCAGGCGATTTCTTTACCCACTGAGCCATCAGGGAAGCTTCTTGAGTAGTGGTCCCATTATACCATTTTGGTGGGAACCTTTCATTTTATTGGGTTGGCCAAAAAGCTCATTTGGGCTTTTCTGTAACAGCCTATGGAAAAAACTAAATGAACATTTTAGCCAACCCAGTATCTTCACTTTGAGTCAAAGCTCTGCATGGCACATCAGACTCTGAAAGCGCAGGCGTGTTGGGTTCCTCGAGCCCTCAGAGCAGCCTGGGTGGGGCCTGGGGCAATCAGAGCTCCTGGCCAGGGGCTTTGGGCCATGAGTATTCAATACATAGTGTCTTTTTCTAGGAGACTTTGGAAGGACTTTTTAGGTTATTAGTAGAATCTCATTTTGGGGTGTAAGACACAATATTGTTCATTTAATTAACTCACTCCAATTCCAAATGCAATTAAAACTCCTCTCCTCCTCTTTCCTGTGCAAGTACAGGAGCTCCCTCTGAGCAGGTAGAGCCACGAGTGTTTGGCAAGCAGAGCAAGCTCTGGATCCAAGCCCTGCTTCCTGCCTCCGCTGGGTAGCCCTGTGCTGGACACAAGCCGCCCTGTGCTAGACACGGAGCACAGACATGCAGAATACACACCACAGAGACCAGCGATCCTGGACTGGAGCAGGGCCATTGCTCACGTACTTTCTCTCCAAAGAGGCTCCTCATTGCCAGTACAGTCAGCTCTGCTGTCACATGATTATATTATGAGCTCCCGAGAATCACTGTGCTATGTCAACCATGCAATTACAAACCACAGGGCTTGTAATGGGGAAAACGGTTAAGGGCACAACCCTGAAAAATATTTTCAGGAATGCATTTTTTTTTTTTAAAAAAGGTAGGAACCTAATAAAAACAGTGCCATATTCTTGCACATATTAAATGGTTAAGAAACACAGAGATGTAAGCTCAGCGCTAGGTGGTATCTGATTCTTTTCAACCCATGGACTATAGCCCACCAGGCTCCTCCATCCATGGGATTTCCCAGGCAAGAATACTAGAGTGGGGTGCCATTTCCTCCTCCAGGGGATCTTCCCAACCCAGAGAGTGAACCTGCATTTCCTGCATTGGCAGGCAGATTCTTTACCACTGAGCCACCTGAGAAGCTAAGAAACACATAACTACCACGATAAATATGGCATCTTTCCTTGAGGGAGAGCTGAAGTTTGCTTGTGGAAGTTGGGCAGGGTTGTGTGGTGTGGTGGCAGAGGGTGATCTGAAATCTGAGAGACAGCCATGACGCCAGATGGGGGCAGGTGTGCCTCTTAACACACGTAGAGAACCGAGGCAGCTGTGGCTGTCTGAAGCACCTGTGTGTGTGTGCGTGTTTGCACATGCCTAGTGACAATGCTGAATTTAGCTGGAGTCTTATCATCCTGGAAAACAGCCAAGGCTAAAGAAACCCCCTCACCTTTCTGTGTCCTGGAAACACGCCTAAAGCCATTCTTTTTGCATAACTGAGATAAGTTTCTGGATGACCGTCCTTATTAACCCAAGACAAGGCCATACACAGACCCTCCAAATCCCATTCCTGGCCTTGTAAAGGAGTAGCTGAATTGTTTTGTCCCAATCAGAACAAAGGGCTTCCTAGGTGGTGCTAGCGGTAAAGAATCTGCCTGCCAATGCAGGAGACAAAAGAAAAGTAAGTTAGATTTCTGGGTCAGGAAGATCCCCTGGAGGAGGAAATGGCAACCGACTCCAGTATTCTTGCCTGGAGAATTCCATGGACAGAGGAGCCTGGCGGGCTACATTCCATAGGGTTGCAAAGAACTGAACACGACTCAAGCAACTTAACACAACCAGAACAAAATTCTTGTCAGCCAAACTTTAGTTTAAGGCTCTCTCCTTCCCTGAGGCCCCTGAATCTGGCCCATTATGGACCTGAACTAGCATCCAGCCCTCCTTAGCAACCTCCTGAGGGTCTGCTGACATTCTCCAAGTTACTCTGTCTGATCTGTTACATTAGCTTTTCATCCTTCTCTCCACAGCCAGTTCCTTCTGGCCTTGACTACTTCGCTCCATAGAAGGGCTTCCTGGATGGCTCAGATGGTAAAGAATCTGCCTGCAATGCAGGAGACCTGGGTTTGATCCCTGGAAAAGGAAATGGCAACCCATTCCAGTATTCTTGCCTGGAGAATCCCAGGACAGAGGAGCCTGGTGGGAGTCCAGGAGTCACAGTGAGTTGGACACAACTGAGTGACTAATACACATAGAATAAAACTTCTTGCCTAAACCTCGGACCTCATGGTGGGTGTTTCTCCATACTACAACTGTACCTTGCCGCCTTCCCCTCCTTGCAATAAACTATTCAAATGAACTTTCCCCTAGCTTCAGTCCTGTTCAAGTGAAGTCTCTCCTTGCTTCGGTCCAGATTTTTTGTTTCTCGCTACAAAGTTGGGTCAGAAGGTGGCAGTTTTCTGCTTTCACCTGATGTTTCTTGTGGATGAAATAAAATTTGCGTTATGCTCAAGTGGTTTTCTGACATATCAATTGTGTTGGAACAAATTCACATCTTCAAAACAAGTGTTAAAGCAGAAGTGACTATAGACGTCTGGTTCAGACAGCCTGAATCTCCACCGTGGACACAGCTTATCCACATGGAAGGTTCCCAGTTACATCATAGTCCTTTTAGATCCATGGAAAGAAAGATGCTGGGTTCGTGTTTTGGTAACACTTTGAAACTTTTGCAAAAATCCATGACATTTCAATCATCCCCCATCCTTATCTTTACCTCCAAGCAAAGCCTTTTTTCACAGGGTTTGCTCCTAGAGTTGACCTCATGTTCTGAAAAATCATACCATTTCAATGTAAGAAGGGATTTTAAAAATCACTTCTTCCAATGCCTTCATCTCACAAAGAAGGAAAATGAGGTTGCTGATGGTAAGTTCCTCAGGGCAGATCCTGGGCCAGATTGTTATCTGAGACTCTCACGCTTAGCTTAGGACCTGGTAAGATCAGGTCCTCAGGAGGAATCAAAATGAATTACAAACCCAAAGCGAAGGTGAAGTGAGAGTCAGTGAAGCAGGAGGTCTTACTTGGTGGTCTCTCAAATTACACCAACTGACTGGAGGCTACTCATGACCTTCCAAAGTCAACCAACAGCCGTTCTCAGTCTTACCCTCTAGATGTTCCCTAAACTGTCCAATATATAGAAGCACCTTAGGGCTCAGGGAGGATTGAACTGAACCTTTTTGATTTTTCTTGTTTGATTATTTTTGCCCATATCAGAGTAGTTGATGTGGGTTACAAATGGTCAGACCACATACTCTAAAATGTGGCTCCTCTGGGAGTTTTTAATTTATGCAAGACACAGACAAGCACAGCAGGGAAAAATGAAAATATCTCAGCTTCATCAGAGGAAATTTATGAGCTTGTCTAGGGTCGCCATGGTGACCAAAAGACAGGATCTATTTGTAGATGCCAGTACCTGTAGATGATCTCAGGTAAGGGACAGAGCTACATTTACTGATCACAAACTACGTCCCAGGTTGCCTAACATATATTCCTTTATTTCATCCTTAAAATTTCTATGAGGTGGCTTGTCTTTTCCCATTTAGAATGGAGGAAATGGAGACTCAGAGGCACCAAGCTGTATTTGCTGAAGACCACACAGACCTCAGATGGTTGGATGGCATCACCGATTCACTGGACATGAACTTTGGCAAACTCTGGAGATGGTGAGGGACAGAGAAGCCTGGCAAGCTGCAGTTCACGGGGTCACAAAGAGTTGAACACGATTTGGCAACTAAACAACACACAGACCTGATCTGAACTCAAGTCTGTCTGGCCCTGAAGCCTCTGTGAATTGAACTTTCTAGAATTTGCTTAGGTTCACTCACTGGCGGAAACTGTTATAAAACTGCACAGAAGGAGTTTCCTGGTGGCTTTCTGGTTAGGATTCCGGGCTTTTACTGCCATGGACTATAGTTTAATATCTGGTCTGGGAACTGAGATCCTGCTAGCCGCATGGTGCAAAAAAAAAAAACAAAAATAAACAAACAAAACTGCACAGACATACACACGTGCCCAAGGAAGCACATCAGTGAGGGTGCCAGGATCCAGCCCATTTTTTGCTGTTCTCCGTTTTCCTACTTTAGTTTCTTCTTCTCTGCTCCCTGAGAAAAAGAATCAGCTTGCTTCGCTTAATCATAATTACGCACAGGGTGGAGTTCTGGCCCACCAAGGGTGGCTGTCTTAGATCAAGGTTCAACCCTTGTCTAACCAGCTGAGCCTGGGGGTGAGTGCAGGTTCTCTGGGAAGCAGACCCCCTGAAGCATGCACTTAAGCACAAGAGTTTATTCAGAAGCTGCAGGGCAGAGTGGTAGGAGAGTACAGAAGTGACCCAAGAAAGGGGTGGTGTGTTATTAAACCCGGAAAGAGTAGAGTTAATTCCCTAGGAAAAACCCAGCACAAAATACTTGCCTCAGATTTTCCTCACCTGAAGTTGGGGGGAACAGAGGTATTTATACCCCATCTTTCTGAGTCACCTGTTGAGAGCTGCTCCTTGGGGAGTGCCCCTGGTCATTTTCAGCTAGACCTGTACCTGCAAGAACAATCTTCCCCAATTGTGGGGGGTGGGGGAAGCCTTTAGGCTGAGAAAAGCAGACATTGGCAGCTGGAGATGTGCTGGAGTCATTAAAAGACTAGAGCGGCACTCCCTTGGTAGTTCGGTGGTTGTTTTCATCTTCCAATGCAGGGGCGGGACTTTGATACCTGGTAGAGGAACTAAGGTCCCGTATGCCACAGGGTATGGCCAAACATGTAAGAAAAAAAAAGACCCCAGGGAATTGGGAGGGACAACAAGAGCTTCTACTACACCAGAGTGGCAGGGACACAGGAACAAAAGCATGGTGATCTTTTTGCAAGGCTCTGCCTCTGGACACTTGGTTCAGAAGAGAACAAAGAGAGTGGCAGACACCGAGCGTGACTGAGGTGCTTCTCATAGACAATGGCCTCCCGCTCCTTTGAGAAGAACAAACTGTTTTTCCAACATAATCTGTAATAATAGCAGTCTAACATTTCATGCATGAACCCATTCCTCTCAAATCCCTGCAGGGTAGGCACTATTTTTTTTTTTTAAATAAATTTATTTATTTTAGTTGGGGGCTAATTACTTTACAATATT
Source organism: Giraffa tippelskirchi (assembly GCF_054371585.1). Lineage (NCBI taxonomy): Eukaryota > Metazoa > Chordata > Mammalia > Artiodactyla > Giraffidae > Giraffa > Giraffa tippelskirchi. The sequence continues at coordinate 218,053,083 of NC_137275.1, forward strand.
GTAGTGGTTTTTGCCATACATTGACATGAATTAGCCATGGGTTTACATGTGTTCCCCATCCTGAACCCCCCTCCCACCTCCCTCCCCATCCCATCCCTCTGGATCATCTCATTGCCCCAGCCCCGAGCATTTGTCTCATGCATCGAACCTGGAATGGTGTTCTGTTTCACATATGATAATATACGTTTCAATGCTATTGTCCCAGAACGTCCCACCCTCACCTTCTCCCTCAGAGTCCATAAGACTGTTCTATGCATCTGTGTCTCTTATGGTAGGCACTATTATTTTCATTTTACAGAAGAGAAAACTGAGGCTAAGATAATAGAGACAATAATTTTTTTTTAAATTATAATTGACACTATTGTGCCAGTCTCTGCTGTTACAGCAGTGACTCAGTCATATACTGTATACATTCTATTTTTATATTCTTTTCCGTTATGGTTTAATCACAGGATATTGACTCTAGTTCTCTGTGCTCTGCAGTATGTTAGTTGCTCATTTGTGTCTGACTCTGAGACCCCGTGGGTTGTAGCCACCAGTCTTTATCTTTGTTTGTGAGTGTGTTAGTCACTCAGTCATGTCTGACTCTTTGCAACCCGATGGACTGTAGACTGCGAGTCTCCTATGTCCATGGAATTCTCCAGGCAAGAATACTGGAGTGGGGTGCCATTTCCTTCTCCAGGAGATCTTCCTGACCCAGGGATTGAACCCAAGTCTCCTGCATTGCAGTTGAATTTTTTACTGTCTGAGCCACTAAGGAAGCCCATGTTATACAGTAGGACCTGGTTGTAAATTCATTCTGTATATAGTAGTTTGTATCCGCCTGGCAATACAGGAGACACAAGTCCGATCTCTGGGTTAGGAAGATCACCTTGGCAGAGTGGCTTTACCTTAGACTTTTACAGGAAGAAGTAGGTAAGTCATAGGTAGCGTGATGTAGAGTTGGAATTGTTCTGCAATCAGAAGTCTCAATCAGCTGATTAGGAAGTGTTTATCCAAATCACTGCAGATGGTGTCTGCAGCCATGAAATTAAAAGACACTTACTCCTTGGAAGAAAAGCTTTTAAGATGAAGGTCAAGTCCTTAGCAATGCCTCCAGGCCCCACTGATCTGGCCTCACTATAGACCCCCTACCCGCCACCCCCAGCCCGTACACTCCAGCCTCGCTGCTCTTTCTGGAATATTCCATGCTCTCTCTTGCTGCAGAGCTCCTCTCACTCAGGTTGTGCTCTTTTCCTCCAGAGCTCTTCACACCCCTGGCTTCAAACACAAGCTAGTACTGACACCTCAAGCTTGGCTATTTACCTCGTCCTTGACAGTCAGATCAGGTTTCTTTGTTAAAAATCCTCAACTACAGGAAGTTTATCAATTTGAAACTACTTACCTTCATTTGAATGTCTTCTAAATACATTGCTGTGTTCAGTCACTAAGTCGTGTCTGACTCTTTGTGAACCCATGGACTACAACATGCCAGGCTTCCCTTCTCTTCACCATCTCCCTGAGCTTGCTCAAACTCATGTCCATCGAGTCAATGATGCCATCTAACCATCTCGTCCTCTGTCGTCCCCTTCTCTTCCCACCTTCAATCTTTCCCTGATGCTATCAGGGTCTTTTCCAATGAGTCAGTTCTTTGCATCAGGTGGCCAAAGTATTGGAGCTTCAGCTTCAGCATCAGTCCTTCCAATGAATATTCAGGACTGATTTCCTTTAGGATGGACTGGTTGAATCTCCTTGCAGTCCAAGGGACGCTCAAGAGTCTTCTCCAACACCACAGTTTAAAAACATCAATTCTTTGGCACTCAGCCTTCTTTATGGTCCAACTCTCACATCTGTACATGTTTACTGGAAAAACCATAGATTTGACTAGATGGACCTTTGTTGGCAAAGTGATGTCACTGTTTTTTAATATGCTGTCTAGGTTGGTCATGACTTTCCTTCTAAGGAGCAAGCTTCTTTTAATTTTGTGACTGCAGTCATTGTTTACAGTGATTTTGGAACCCAAGAAAATCAAATCTGTCACTGTTTCCACTTTTCCACTTCTGTTTGCCATGAAGTGATGGGACTGGATGCCATGATCTTAGTTTTTGGAATGTTGAGTTTTAAGCCAGCTTTTTCTAGAATATGTAAAAAGTATTACACAACTATATCTTCCATGCTTTCATGTATAATCAGAACAGATAGCTATGTTCTTACAAGTAATGAGTATATTCTAAACTAATTACATGTATTAACTAACTGAGTCCTCATTATAACCCTATTATACTATTATTAATGTCATATGAACAAACTGAGGCTCACAGAAGTTCAAAAATTTTACTGAAGGTCACCCAGCAAGTAAATGACAGGGCTGAAATTTGAACCTTGTTTGGTTTCCTCAGCTCAACCATTGAGAGGCCCCATTTCCCTCCGTTACTGTTGACCCAGGGCCTGGAGAGTTTGGTGTTATTCCTTCACCTTGCTTCAGGCTTGTGTCTGAACAGCCCCACCTCAGAATAGGCACATTCTTTTTTCTTTTTAAACTTTTTTATTTTTTAAATTATGAAAATATGACAGCACATTTACAGGAGACTTGGAAAATATAGAACAAAGGTACATATAGTTCCACTATATATTACAATTATTTGTTTTATGTAGCTAAATTAAGATTTTTAGTTGGAGTTTCAATATCAAACTCTCAGAAATTAATAGAATGAATGTACAGAGAAGTAGAAGAATACAGCAGACCTGAAAAGCATTATGAACCAATTTGACATAATTAAGATTGACACAATTTTCACATAGTAGTGGGACACAAATTCTACTCAAGTCAGAATGGGCACATTCTTTTCCTCAACTGGCTATCACATTCCCTCATCAGGGAAACAAGGCCTGGAAGCCACACTGTACCCTTCAGATGACTTTGCTAATCTTTGCTCTGGCCTCCCGGCTCCAGATGTGAAGGCTCCCTTTGCCTCACCCTCATTTCCTAGTTATTGAGGGACATCTCCTCAGGGTACCCAAGTTCTGACAACAAACACCCACTCATATAACCAGAAAAATCAAAACCCGTCTGAACACTTCAGAAGATAGATTGTCTGCTGTTTCTCTTTTTACACAATAAACTTTTGAAATGCTGTAAGGGAAAAAAAAATTCTGGAATTTGTAGATGTTTAAATGCTTTGAGGAAGCTGGCTGTTTGAGAAACCCCCGATGTGAAGGCTTTTGTTAAGTGGAGAACTGGATTTGTAATTCAAACAATTACCCCTAGCCAGCTAAAAACAACAGCTTTTATTTTTTCTGGCACTTTCTATAGACTAGAAACTGTACAAATTTTCACATCTACCATCTCTTTTCATAACAACTTTATTATGACATAATTCACATACTATACCATTCGCCCTTTTAAAACGTACACTTTGGTGTTTTAAGTATATTTACAAGAGTGTGCAACCATCACCCCACATAATTCCAGAACATTTCCATCATCCCCAAAAGAAAATCGACACCAGTCAGCAGTTACTTTTAATTCCCTCTTCTCCCAGCCCCGTTAGTCACTATAGGGGAGCAAAACTTGCCACCCCAAAATGTCTCTTTAGCACGCACATTATTTTGAACTGAAAATAATCAAAACCCAAAAGACTCAGGAAGAAATTTTGACCTACCTCCTAACTGCCTGAAGAATCTAAAGAGAGGGCCTACAAATAATATGGGATAGGTATTAGGGGAAATTCTTTTTTTTTTTTTTTAGTTCTACCAGTTTATTGCTACCAACCCATCTCCCTCCACCCTCATGCACACGTGCTCAGTCATGTAACCCCATGGACTGCAGCCCACCAGGCTCCTCTGTCCATGGACTTTTCCAGGCAAGAATACTGAAGTGGGTTGCCATTTCCTTCTCCTAGGGGAAATTCTTAAGAGACCAGAGTTCACTCTGTGTCCCACTGACCTTTCACGGCCCAGCAAACATTTATTCACCAAACGTTCGTTTGCTTTTCTGTCTCTGTGTCAATTGCCTTCCCCCCACTTTGAAGTCCCAAAGCTCTACCCACAAAACTGTCTTTTGCTTCAGCTGAAGATGGTATTCAAGGTGAAAGTTTCAGCTATTTTGGTGAGTTAGTGTTCCTGGGTCTCGCCACGCACACATGTTATTAAGTTTTGCTTGATTTTCTCCTGCTAATTTATCTCATGTTAATTGCATTCTTAGACCAGCCGTAAGAATCTAGAAAGGGAGAGGAAATTGTCTTCCTCCTTAACAGTTGGCAGTGAGGATGGGATGCAGTTTTAGTGACTGGACACGATTCACCCCAAAGCTGCTGCAGTGAAGAGATCCCGGGAAAGCTGACAAACCCTGACAGGAGCTGAGAATCCTTACCGTGTCTGTCAGTCTCCTGGATCTGCCGGCAGGATCTGTTGGACACGAGAACGGCAAGAGTTTTTCTCTTTCCTAAAATTAGGTTATCAGGAGGAAATGTTTGTAGGGTTCCTTGGACTCAGCAACTCTTGAAATTCGACTGAGTACTCTTGGTTTGTTGATTCTTTTCTTTCCAGAGATGATCCCTGTTTCTCTTTGTGTCTGTCTTTTGTTCTTTGTTATAAAAAGAGGAAAACCATTGGTCTGATTAGGTTTTCCTTTTGCCTTGCTCCGTGTCTTCAGAGCTTGGCTTGCAAACTCGTTGGAAGATTCTCTCTGGTCTCTGCCATCTGGAAGGCATACACATTGGTGTGCATTTGGCAGCCAGTCAAATAGACTGGAATTCCTAGCAGTCCCTTTGTCAAGCCGTGCCATCTCTCAGGGAAGTTTGTCATAAGGGGTCCCAGTCCCTAAGGGGCCTTTGTCATCTGAACCTTGTTGCTTTATTAGTGATGCAATACAGGTCTTCACTTTCAAAGACTGTTTTTGGACCTTTCTGGACCTTTTGAGAACAGCATCCTTTGCCCTCTCTTGTGCAGATGCCTCTTGCAACTTAACTGTTTCTGTTGCTCTTACGATGCTACTTGTCAATGGCCAGAAGATGGATCCTTTAAATTGAAAAACTGGCAAAGTTTTTAGACAGCTCTCACTGTAAAAAGCTGTCTCATTGGTACCTCTGAAAAGATCAAATTTAAAGGTTGATACAATATAACAGCTAACCTTAAGCATAACAACAGTAACAGTTTGGGAAGCCTTATGGAGTCTGACTGATATCTTTGCTTCCTCTCATGGATCTTACAGATGCTAGTAAAAAAAATTAAATTTATTAACAAGACAATTAAAAGCTGAGAGGAACGTTAAAGGATTCTTGCCAATAAGCTGTCTGGTCATATATGAGTCTATGCATGTCTATCTCAAATATGACATTCCAGGCAAAGCCCTGGTAATATATCCAATGTTCAAAATTGTATTCTAAGAATAGATTCTTAGTGAATTTATGCAGATAACAATATTACCTGAAAATAAGAATATTCCCTCAGTTCAGTTCAGTCACTCAGTTGTGTCTGACTCTTTGCGATCCAAAGGACTGCAGAACACCAGGCTTCACTGTCCATCAACAGCTCCTGGAGCCTACACAAACTCATGTCCATCAAGTCGATGATGCTATCAAACCATCTCATCCTCTGTTGTCCCCTTCTCCTCCTGCCTTCAATCTTTCTCAGCATCAGGGTCTTTTCCAACAGGTCATTTCTTTGCATCAGGTGGCCAAAGTATTGGAGTTTCAGCTCCAGCATCAATCCTTGCAATGGATATTCAGGGCTGAGCTCCTTTAGGATTGACTGGTTTGATTTCCTTGCAGTCCAAGGGACTCGCAAGAGCCTTCTCCAACACCACAGTTCAAAAGCATCAATTCTTCAGCTCTCAGCCTTCTTTATATTCCAACTCTCACATCCATACATGACTACTGGAAAAATCATAGCTTTGACTAGACAGACCTTTGTTGGCAAAGTAATGTTTCTGTTTTTTAATATGCTGTCTAGGTTGGTCATAGCTTTTCTTCCAAGGAGCAAGCAAGAGTTTCCAAATTCTAGGAGATTAGGTAGGGAGAAAAATATTTCATACAAAAAGTCATAAAATTATAATCACATCCATTAGCTCATATTTAGACGATCTTCATGCCTGTTGCTGTGTGAGACACTCAGAAAGTTTACCGGAACAGCTGATGACATCAAAAGAGAGATTTCAAACTGCAAAAGATGCTTAGACCCTGACATCTAGAAGTCTTCTTGACTGGCATTTTTCAGGACTAAGACACTAGGTTTATAATTGGCTCCAATCATTTATCTTTTTCTTTTGTCTCCATAGATATGTATTGCTTATACTTTATAAACCTAACTTTGAGAACCCACCTGCATTGCTGCCTCATGAAATGAACTTAACTGCACTGATCTAGTGTCAAGACTAAAGGAACTGGCTTAATGAGATGGAACAATCTCTACCAACTCAGCTTCTGGATTGTGAAACTTTTCTTTTTTTGCCACACCACACGGCATGCAGGATCTTAGTTCCCAGACCTGGGATTGAACCTGCGCCCCCTGCAGTGGAAGGGCAGATTCTTAACCACTGGACTGCTAGGGAAGTCCTGGACTGTGAAACTTAAAAGAGGCTTCAAGGGTGGGAATGTAGGGAGGCAAAACTTGCCACCCCAAAATGTCTCTTTAGCATGCAGACTATTTTGAGCTGAAAATAGTCAAGGCCCAAAAAAGATACAGGAGGAAACTCTGACCTTTCCCTTCACTGCCTGAAGAATTTAGACAGAAGGCCTCTTACAGTAGTAGAGCTATCCTCAGGGATGTCTGCAAAGAATATGGGCTAAGTGTGATGGGGAGATTCCTAGAGACTGAAGTCCACTCTAAGTCCCACTCACCTGCATGGCCCAGCAAACATTTATTCACCAAACATTTGCTCTTCCATCTTATGTCAGTTGCCTTCCTCCTTGAAAGCTCCAAACCCCTACCAGTAATATCTTCTATTGTTTTCAGCTGAAGATAGTGTTTAAGGTGAGATTTCAAACACTTTGGTGAATTACTGTTTCTTTGAGTCTCTCTATTTCATGTGTATTAAGCTTTGTTTGATTTTTTCCTGTTAATCTGTCTCATGTCAATTTAATTCTTAGAAGAACCTGAAAAGGTAGAGGAAATTTTCTGCGTCTGCAACACCACAAACTATTTACTATCTCTATAGATTTTTCTAATCTGAACATTTCATATAAATGGAACTGTACAATATGTGGTATTTTGTGCCTGATTTCTTTCACTTAGCATGATGTTACCAAGGACCACTTATCCTAGACCATGTACAATTACCACATTCCTTTTAATGACCAAATAATACTCACTGTAAAGACGTGATATATTCTGTTATCCACTCATCAGATGATGGGCATTGGAATTGTTTCCACTTTGGGGCTACTGTTATCTCTTATTTATATTTAATTTTTTAATTGAGATACAGCTTATATACAATATTATATAAGTTTCAGTTATACAACAGAGTGATTCAACAATTTTCAAAGGTTATACTAGATTTACAGTTATTATACAGTACTAGGTGTAGTCCCTATGTTGTATAATATATCCTTATAATTATTTATTTTATACATAGTAGTTTGTGCCTCTTCATTCCCTACCCCTACCTTGCCCCTCTCTCTTCCCTTCTCCCTAATGGTAACTACTAGTCTGTTCTGTATATCTGAGAGTCTTTTTCTTTCTCTTTTGTTATTTTCACTGCTGTTGCTGCTGCTAAGTCGCTTCAGTCGTGTCCGACTCTGCGCGATCCCATAGACGGCAGCCCACCAGGCTTCGCCATCCCTGGGATTCTCCAGGCAAGAATACTGGAGTGGGTTGCCATTTCCTTCTCCAGTGCATGAACGGGAAAAGTGAAAGTGAAGTCGCTCAGTCGTGTCCGACTCTTAGCGACCCCATGGACTGTAGCCTACCAGGCTCCTCCGTCCACGGGATTTTCCAGGCAGACTAGTTTCTTGTATTTTTTAGATTCCACATATACAGTATTTGTCTTTCTCCCTTTGATTTATTTCACTAAAGCACAATGCTTTCCAAGTCCACCCAAGTTATTGCCAACAGCAAGATTTCATTCTTTTTATGGCTGAGTAGTATTCCATTGTGTACATAAAAGACATCTTCATCCATTCACCTGTTGATGGGCATTTAGGTTGTTTCCACATGTGGCAATGGCAAATAATGCTGCTATAAACATTAGGGTGCATGAACCTTTATATATATATATATATCTCCAGCTCTTTTAATTCCACCCTCCTAAACTTATCACTGCTCCAAAATCACTGCAGATGATGACTGCAGCCATGAAATTAAAAGACGCTTGCTCCTTGGAAGAAAAGCTATGACCAACCTAGGCAGCATAGTAAAAAGCAGAGACATTACTTTGCCAACAAAAGTCCATCTAGTCAAAGCTATGGTTTTTCCAGTAGTCATGTATGGATGTGAGAGTTGGACTATAAAGAAAGCTGAGCATTGAAGAATTGATGCTTTTGAACTGTGGTGTTGGAGAAGACTCTTGAGAGTCCCTTGGACTGCTAGGAAATCCAACCAGTCAATCCTAAAGGAGCTCAGTCCTGAATATTCATTGGAAGGACTGATGCTGAAGCTGAAACTCCAATACTTTGGCTACCTGATGCAAAGAACTGACTCGTTGGAAAAGACCCTGATGCTGAGAAAGATTGAAGGCAGGAGGAGAAGGGGACAACAGAGGATGAGATGGTTTGATAGCATCATCGACTTGATGGATATGAGTTTGAGTAAACTCTGGGAATTGTTGATGGATAGGGAAGCCTGGCCTGCTGCAGTCCCTGGGGTCACAAAGAGTCGGACACGACTGAGCAACTGAACTGAAACTTATCACATGAAACTGTTAGGATGTAGGAATTCAGCTCCTTCTGAAGTAGAGAGATACTTTTTATTTAAAAGTTCTGACATAAGTCTTATGTTCTTGATGCATCACCTGGTCTTTCCTACAGCCCATAAGATTCTCAGAGAAGGGCAAAATGGGTCAACTGTTCCACTCAGTAGACCTGGCTAGATTCAAACACCCTTGTCCTCAGTCATGTCTGACTCTTTGAGACCCCATAGATTGTAGCCCACCAGGCTCCTTTTTCCATGGGATTTTATAGGCAAGCATACTGGAGTGGGTTACCATTCCCTTCTCCAAGGAATCTTCTCCACCCAAGAATTGAACCCACATCTCTTACATCTTCTGCATTGGCAGGTGGATTCTTTACCAGTAGTGGCAACTGGGATAACCCTCAAACACCCTACCTGACAGTTAACAGGGATTTGCCTTTGGGCGAGTTACTTAACCTCTCTGAGCTGCAGGTTGGTAAATAACAAAATGAGGTTAATAACACTACTTCTAATTTACCATAAGGAGCTGTCAAGTGTTTAGGACCCTGTCATATCATAAACTCAACCCTGGCTTCCTATCTCCCTGTTTGTGGTGGGAGATGTCTTTGTTGCTCCCTGCAAATCCACATATGTGGGTCTTTTTCTTTAATCACCCTCCACCCGCACCATCCCCACTATTCTTTCCTGGCTAGCTTCTCATTCTTCTGACCTCATTTTAAATGTCACTTCTTCGGAGCATCTTCAGACACCTCGTCAACTCCCTCTCCTTACTCCTTCTTAGAACAACCTGCGTTTTTCCTTCATTACTTTACCACAGTTTGTAATCTTCTATTTAGTTGACCTACTCCGTTTTTGTCCATCATCTGGGCACTCCACCAGGGACCTTGTATCTCGTGCTCCTCAGTACAAACGCGGTCTAGGTTTTGCAGCACGCCTTCATCAGATATTTACAGAAAACACTCCAATCCTTTCCTGAACTCAGCTTCAGAGAGGGAACGCATTCCTCCTCAAACCACACAGATTAGGGGCACACTTGACCCCCAAGTCTCCCTATCCCAATTCAGATTCCAACCCAAGAGCCTGGGTAAGAAGTTTAACCTGCCTCCAATATATTCTGAGTGCCAAGGAAAGTTTCAGAAAGGAGAAGGAGTAAAGCAGTGTGCAGAATAGGAGAAAGTGATTTGACCTGGCCCTTCTTGTCTGGATCTCAATGTAAGTTTATTGTAAAGGGGGGGATTACTGCAATAACGACGTGACAGAACAACCACAAAGACGGAAGCAGACAAACACCAGGCCTAAGCTTGCTCCTGAGACAGGAAGACAGCGGAGACAGATGCTGCGCAGGCGCAGTCAAGCCGCTCCACTCTCCCGCCTCCTCCCGGCCTCTTGCCCCGCCCCGAGTCGCAGGGCGCCCAGCGCAGTCAGCTGACGCGGCGTCACAGAGGTCACGTGACGGTGGGCGGGGCGACGGGCGCAAGCGCAGATTGTGCGCGTCTGAATCAGCTGACCCGACGGGGCGATTTGGCTGAGGTAGGCCGCTGTCTGCCGCCTCGGAGTCGCAGCCGCCGGCGCCATCGCCATTGCCATGGCCAGTCAATCGCAGGGCATTCAGCAGCTGCTCCAGGCGGAGAAGCGGGCCGCCGAGAAGGTGTCTGAGGCCCGCAAGCGTGAGTTTGGGGTTGAGGCAGCCCGGCGTGGCGCGAGTCCAGGGATGGTGGCCAGGCCGCCAGGGGTGGTAGGTGGATTAGGACCGAAAAACTGCGGACTGGTCGGGGGAGGGGGATGGTTACAGTCGGGGAAGCTTGTGGGACTCGCAGCTCTCCGGACCCGAGGCTCTGGAAGTCTTGTAGGTCGCCTGAGCGCTGCGATGTGGGCTAGTAGATAGGGTGTGGAGTCAGTAATAGGTGGACATCCTTCTTATGGTCTGGGAGGCGAATAAAGTGGACTCTCCAAACGGAAGTCGTTGTCTCCACCGTTTACCGTGTTACCGAGCCTGAAAACGGTCCTCTTGGCCACGTCTCAGACCCTCCCTCTTTCGCCATGTTTAGTCACTCGGCAAGGCTTTATTTGTTCCCTTTTCTCCATCCCTGCAGTCAGCATCTTAGTCCAGGACGCCAAGTTTTCTGAGACGCCCGTAGCAGCCTAATTCGTTAATTCCTTAATACGTGCCAGTACGCCGTTCATTTGTGGTCTCTTATTATTGCAGTTTTCAAAGCCCCAGTGAAGGAAGCAGCTATTGGGTAGATTAATTGCAGGTGAGAGGTTGAGAAATGAGAGGTTACTAAAGAACTTAATAGGTGGATCGAATCTAATTGTTGAGTGGGAGACTTCCTCCTCTCCAATTCATTCTTCTCACTGGAGTGAGTCATACATCTTAGTTGCTACTCTGATTTCCTACAGTCACCAAATCTTTAGTGTCTGCAGAATAAAACCTAAATTCCTTAAGAGGGTGTGGGAGGTGCTTTTGAATCAGGCTCTGGTTTTCTTCTCTAATCTCTTAGGTATTGCTCAAAGACTCGGTTGATTTCACCTTCAAGCCTTTGCACAGTTGATTCCCGATTGAAAAAGTCTTTTCCTAATTTACTCTCCTTATTCTCAAAACACATAGTTTTCCTTCAGATCTTGAAATTTAGGCAGTAGTTCTTCCAGGAAACTTGCCCTAACTTGCTTTTTACCCCTCAGACTAGGTTAGATCTCCCCAAGTGCCTATTTCTGTCATTACGGTGCAATAACCTGTTTCTTTATATGGCTCATTTACTAGAATAAGCTCCTGGAGAACAGGCACTGTGTCTAATTAAACTTTATTTATTCAGTTTCCCATCTGGTGAGATAGATGTTTCTATTCCTATTTTACCAATGGGAAAGTTGGGACCCAGAGAAAAATGATATGACCATACCCTGGGAAACAACATAGCTGGGGTAAAATACCAAAAACTGGTAATCTCAGTATTTTCTTGATTTTTTTTTTTTTTTTTTCCCCTAGAATAAGATTTACACTCTTCACCCATACTCAAGCCTGGCTTTGGTACTTTCTTAATTAGGGGTCATGTGATACTTTGTATTTCATTGAAAGAGCTTTTTTTTTTTGAGGAGCTGGAGATAGGAAGAAATCTTCTATTCTTGCTCTGGTGACTGGAAAGTTCTGTGTTCCTCATGGAGTATTCTCATCATGCCCTTGATGAGTATTTCCAAAATGACTTCTCAGACTGTGTCTTGCGATGGATCATCAACAGCAGAAGTTGTATCTTTTGGGAAGTGTGTGAGAATATTTGGGGAAAGTGCAGGAACAATGACTTGCCATATGGTTAAGAATGATTGAGTGTCTTGGAAGTAGGGGTCATGATTTACACCTTTTTCCTGTCAGACCTGGTGCAGGGACTTGCGTATCTCCAGTAGCTATTACATAATGGTGGAAAGAATGTGTTTTAAAGGAGTGAATTTATGTCTAATATATATCTCAGGATTTGCAGTAGTCAGGAATAGAATTATTAAGACCTACAATTTGAAAAAGTTATTACCTTTCTTGATCTGTCATCGTGGTTGACATGCCCAGTTAGGAATTGGAAAGAGACAGTACATGATGCAGTAAAATAGCCCAGCCCAATTTTACATGAAATCATTGTGCTATTGGAGTGAAACAGAATGCTGGCCTCTACATGTAAGGCCCTCAAAAAAAAAAAAAAAACAGACTTAAATTATTTCCTGCTCAAATATTTTTTGGTTTTCTGAGAAGCCAATCAAAATTGAACTTTGAAGATGTTTGCTGACAGGCAGAGAATGGGTTTCTGTGATTGTGGTTTTCATTCTGTCTGCCCTCTGATGGATGAGAAGAAGAGGCTTGTGCAAGCTTCCTGATGGGAGGGACTGGCTGTGGGGAAAACTGGATCTTCAACAGTTAGAACCGTACATGGAACAACAGACTGGTTCAAAATTGGGAAAGGGATACATTGAGGCTGTATATTGTCACCCTGCTTATTTAACTTACATGTGAGTACATCATGTGAAATGCTGGGCTGGATGAATCACAAGCTGGAATCAAGATTGTTGGGAGAAATATCAATAACTTCAGATAGGCAGATGACACCACCCTTATGGCAGAAAGCGAAGAGGAATTAAAGAGCCTCTTGATGAAGGTGAAAGAGGAGAGTAAAAAGCTCACTTAAAACTCAGCATTCAAAAAACTAAGATCATGGCTTCCACACCCATCACTTCATGGCAAATAGATGGGAAAACAATGAAAACAGTGACAGACTTTTATTTTCTTCGACTCCAAAATCACTGTGGACAGTGACTGCTTTCATGAAATTAAAAGACACTTGCTCCTTGGAAGAAAAGCAGTGACAAACCTAGACAGTGTATTAAAAAGCAGAGATTACTTTGTCTAATCAAAGCTGTGGTTTTTCCAGTAGTCATGTATGGATGTGAGAGTTGGACCATAAAGAAGGCTGAACGCCAAAAAATTGATGCCTTTGAACTGTGGTGCTGGAGAAGACTCTTGAGAGTCCATTGGACAGCATGGAGATCAAACCAGTCAATCCTAAAGGAGATCAGTCCTGAATATTCATTGGACAGACTGATGCTGAAGCTGAAATTCCAATACTTTGGCCACCTGATGCAAAGAACTGACTCATTGGAAAAGACCCTGATGCCAGGAAAGATTGAAGGCAGGAGGAGAAGGAGAGGACAGAGAATGAGATGGTGGATGGCATCATTGACCCAGTGAACACAAGTTTGAGCAAACTCCAGGAGGTGGTGAAGGACAAGGAAGCCTGGTGTGCTGCAGTCCATGGAGTTGCAAAGAGTCAGACACAACTGAGTGCCTGAACAACAGTAGCAAGAGAATGGTTTACCTTAAGTAATTAATTCGGGGAGCCATGGGAGTTGGGAGTGATTGCAAGTGGTATCGTGAAAATGTGGAGCTACTGCGTAATATTCAGGCCAAGTTAAAATCTGCTGGTTTGGAAAATAATCTTGGCTTTGTTGGCCTTGAATGTATAGCTGATGAGGAGGACGGCATGTGGAGTAATGGGGTAGATGTCGGCTGGAGCAGGCCCTAAATCGTACTGGAGAAGATACATACCTGGAGAAATACTCCTTGAGGGGCTTAGACACCTTTTGGTTGTTTTAGACTAGCCTCATTTAGTATTAGTGTCATGGCGTCATCACCAGTCCAAAATTCTGTTGTTAATCAAGAGTTGTTGTTGTTTAGTCTCTAAGTGGTGTTTGACTCTTTGCAACCCCATGGACTGTAGCCTGCTAGGCCCCTCTGTCCCTGGGATTCCCCAGGCAAGATCAAGAGGTGGAAGGTTACAGTTTCGTTCATCTGCATGGACTGTGTGGGATTTGGGCAGTTGATATGCAATGAATTATAACAGCTCTCTTTTATTTTTTAATTCTTTTAAAAATTTTAATTGGAGGATAATTGTTTTGCAATGTTGTGTTGGTTTCTGCTGTACAACAGCATGAGTCAGCTATAAGTATACATATATTCCCTCCTCTTAAGCTGCCCTCCCAACAGCTTGCTTTTAAGATGCAGAATGTCTCACTCTGAATTAAATAAGTGTTCAGATTGGTTGACTAGGACCTGCTCGCCCCCCAGTTTGTGTATCTGAGAAGTTTGGACAGAGAAACTTACTGATCTTGTGGTCCATTTTCATAAAGACTCTTGACAGAAGCTAGAGAATTTTTCCAGCTGTCTGTTAAACTGTGCTCTTCTAGAGACCAGAGCCGCTGTTTCCTCAGTTCCTTAGATGTTTGTGCAGTCTTATGTCCCGTGCTCCACATCTGAGAAGAATTCCTTCTCAGAACCAGTTTCCTTGCTTATTTCCTTGTGCACAGGCATGGATATTAGTTTCCAATATTACATCATCTGTTTCATTAGTTACAGTTTAGGTTGATGTCCTTCGGGAGCATATTAGCCTCCTCGGTAAGCTTCTAAGCCAAGCTCTGATTGTAATCAGCAGCATACTTAGGTCTTTACTTCTCAGGGAGAGAATTCCCCAGATGGCTCATGGCGCCCATTTTATGTTGATTCTTAGTAGTTGAGGTTGAGAAAATATTCTGACACATTCCAAAATTTTTTGCATCATTTTTACAGTCTGTTCGTATAGAAGGTAGTCCTTTTTATCGATTCACTTCCCAGTGAAGTACAGTCTAGTCAAGTACAGGAGGCAGAAACCTGTACTATTGGTTAGCTCTCAATTCTCTTTCTCCCTCTTCCCTACACGTGTCTCTTGAGACTGTATCTTTAAACTTTTGTCACTGTTTACGGTTAGAATTTACCATCTCAGTCTCTGCTTCCTCTTCTGCTTATCTCTTAACCACTTCCTTTGAAAACAGGAAAGAACCGGAGGCTGAAGCAGGCCAAAGAAGAAGCCCAGGCTGAAATTGAACAGTACCGCCTGCAGAGGGAGAAGGAGTTCAAGGCCAAGGAAGCTGCGGTGGGTCCAGTTAATTTTCATTATTGCCTTCGTTTCCTGAGGCTTCCTTCCCCTCCCTTTCCCCTTGGGCTCCCAAAATATTCAGCATAGCTCAGTGATTCTGATTCTGGTAAAAATTTGAAAGCTGGATTATTGGATGCTTAGGCTGAATCTCTCAGGATGATTAGTTTTTAACATCTGAATTCTGGTCTTCACTTACATAGATAATGAAATTATTAATAGATATAATTAGATATTAAATATAGATAATTCTATGGAGATAATGTTATTTAATATATATTAAATGTAGATAATATTAAATATCTTTGGACAGTGAACATGTGCCAGATGCAGAGGACCGGCTGTGAACAGAAATAGACATGGTCCTTAGCTTACAGTCTGGTGGTCAGGGACACTCAGTAATAAGATACACGTCATGCAGATGGACAACTGAGGAGGCCCGCAGTGGTCATAAACGTGACTTCCATGGAGACAGTAACTTACAGTAGAGGCCAGAGCATGATGCACATGATGCATACAGTAATAGTACAGAAGCAGATCACAGAAGGTACAGAGGAGGCGGGGGAAATTCTGGAAAAGGTGAAGGATGGAAGAGGCTTTGTAGAGAAAAGGACCTCTGTCTGAACTTTCGGGTACAGGTAATAGAAAACAGTTCAAGCTGGTTTAAGCAAAGTGGCATTTGTCGACCTACATGATTGGAAACCCAGGTAAAGGCTGAGTTTATTTTGATCTGTAAGCTTAAATAATGCTCTCAGAGCTACTTCCATCTCCCATCTCTGCCTTTATGGGCTTCATACTCAAGTTCTACATTGTGGGCTACTAGATCCAGGTACACACCCTCCCAGGTCCAAGTCCAGTGATTAAAGGGTCATGCTTCTTTATTAGTAAGTAGCCAAAGTTTCGTTCATCTTTGCACTGGGCAGTGACTGCTATTTAAACTTAAAATGGGTCTGGGTCTCTGGCTCATGAATGGGGGCAATTGGTGCTGTAAATTATCAGAGTGCCCGCAAGACAGTGTAGAAATAGGGGCAGCCATCTTGTCCTGTTTTTGCATTGATACTGCTGTTGGCTGATAGAGATGGTCTCTGTGTTACATTTGTAAGCATGAGATCTGCGTTTTTCTGGCAGTATTCCATTGTAACTGCTTCACTTTTGAGACTTCTGGGGCTTGCCATATAGTTTACATACTCATAGAATAGAGGTAGTGGATTTTTCTGCACTTCCCCGCCCCCCTTGAGTAAGGATTATGGGCTTTTAAAATATGGGTAAGCAGCTGAGTCAACCATTATAAAATGCTCCAAGGTATTCCTACAGTATAAACAGTGATAGTGTGACGAGCCCTAGGTTTGAATCTCTGCCTGTTCACTTGAACCTTTTTGAGTGAAGGAATATGTAACATAGTCTTTCATATAACATAACATATATAATGTAATATATAACATGTAATGAGGCGACAGCAGCTTAGTTGTTGGAAAGGGTCAGGCACTGATGCCTTAAGAACTTGATGGGTCACATTCTGATAAAGTAGGTGCAACAGTTAACAATGAGAAGACAGTAAATGAAAGTTTATCTATCACTCTATGTGAAATTGTAAATAGAAACTGAAGAGGTAACACATCTGTGCACCAAAATTTCAAACAATAAAACAGCAACAGTGAGAGGATAGTTCCCCTCTCACCCAGACCTGCAGTCCTCCTCAGAGATAACCACTGTTAACAGTTTCTTGTGTATTCTTCTAGAATGTTTATATTTGAATGAACAGATGTCATGTGTTCATAATGCTGGTGAATCCACTGCTGAAGTGCTAAAACATTAACTAGTCATAGTAAAACTGTATATTCCTCCGAAGTTGCATCTCCCTAGTGTTAAAAAGCAGAGATGTTACTGTGTCAACAAAGGTCCATCTAGTCAAGGCTATGGTTTTTCCAGTAGTCATGTATGGATGTGAGAGTTGGACTATAGAGAAAGCTGAGTGCCAAAGAATTGATGCTTTTGAACTGTGGTGTTGGAGAAGACTCTCAAGAGTCCCTTGGACTGCAAGGAGATCCAACCAGTCCATCCTAAAGGAGATCAGTCCTGGGTGTTCATTGGAAGGACTGATATTGAAGCTGAAACTTGAATACTTTGGCCAGCTGATGTGAAGAGCTGACTCATTTGAAAAGACCCTGATGCTGGGAAAGATTGAGGGCAGGAGGAGAAGGGGACGACAGAGGATGAGGTGGTTGGATGGCATCACTGACTCAGTGGACATGAGTTTGGGTAAGCTCTGGGAGTTGGTGATGGACAGGGAGGCCTGTGTGCTGCAGTTCATGGGGTCGCAAAGAGTCGGACTCGACTGAGAGACTGAACTGAACTGAGTGTTACTTTTAAGTTTTTTTTGTTTTTTTTTTTTAAATACCACATATCTCTCCCTTTTAAAACTGCACTGGGAGATACTGCTAACCATCAGGCTTCAGTTGTTGGATCTTCAGGTTCATTCCAGTCTCTGGTTAAGGCTGCACATTAGACTCTAGAGAAATGTGACTGTGTCCCTCTCCGGGATAATTTCCCAGCAGTGGAAATGCTGTGCAGTTTGTTTACCTTTTGTTCAGTGTTGAAAAGTC
This sequence comes from Giraffa tippelskirchi, assembly GCF_054371585.1. Lineage (NCBI taxonomy): Eukaryota > Metazoa > Chordata > Mammalia > Artiodactyla > Giraffidae > Giraffa > Giraffa tippelskirchi. The sequence continues at coordinate 218,070,955 of NC_137275.1, forward strand.
AGCCACCCAAGTGACTGTATCAGCTTCTCGCACAAACCATGGGAACTGACTTCTCACATGCTCTTTGGTCACAATGTTACATTTCCTGCTGCTGATTATTTATATTCATGATGAAACTGGATTTCTTCAAAAGTCAGAAGTCAGTCAGTTCAGTTTCTCAGTTGTTCCAGACTCTTTGTGAGCCCATGAACTGCAGCACGCCAGGCTTCCCTGTCTATCACCAACTCCTGGAGCTTGCTCAAACTCATGTCCATCGAGTCGGTGATGCCATCTAACCACCTCATCCTCTGTCGTCCCCTTCTCCTTCCGCCTTCAATCTTTCCCAGCATCAGGGTCTTTTCCAGTGAGTCAGCTCGTCACATCAGGTGGCCAAAGTATTGGAGTTTCAGCTTCAGCATCAGTCCTTCCACTGAATATTCAGGACTGATTTCCATTAAGATTGACTGGTTGGATCTCCTTGCAGTCAGAGGGACTCTCGAGAGTCTTCCCCAACACCACAGTTCAAAAGCATCAGTTCTTTGGTGCTCAGCTTTCTTTATAGTCCAACTCTCACATCTATACACGACTATTGGAAAAACCATAGGTTTGACTAGATGGGCCTTTGTTGGCAAAGTAGTATCTCTGCTTTTTAGTATGCTGTCTGGGTTGCTCAGAAAGATGCTTATTAAAAGTCAGAAAGCTGCTTATTAAATGTTCATCCTGATGTCCCCTCTGTTGTCATTCCCCGAATGCAGGCTCTGGGATCCCATGGCAGTTGCAGCACTGAAGTAGAGAAGGACACCCAGGAGAAGATGACCATCCTTCAGACCTACTTCCGGCAGAACAGGGATGAAGTCTTGGATAACCTCTTGGCCTTTGTCTGTGACATCCGGCCAGTAATCCATGAGAACTACCGCATAAATGGATAGAGGCAGAAGAAAAGTGCCTGTTCCGTGGATGGGCGTTTTGAATGCCTTCATGGAACCTGAGGCTTCATTTAGCAAGGCTTGAGTTATATCTTATGAAAAGGCATTAAATTATTTCAGTATATTATATAGTAGGTCCCTTCACTTTTTGCAGAATCGCAAACGTAGATTCTTTGTACAGGCTTAGAGCTTATCCAAAGATTGTATCTTTTTACCTCATATTTCTTAGATATTTAATGGATATATGTTGTCTGGTTTCTATGCCTTTTCGCTCAAGCAGCGTATTATCAACACTGACTTTTTCTTTCTTAGATAGTTTTTAAAAACCCAATTTTCTTAAGAAAGAAAGGGATTAAAATATTTTTTCCCTAAATCTTTCTTGAAGGTCAGGGGCTTTATCTATGAAAAAGTAGTAAATAGTTATTTGTAACCCATGTGAAACAGCAGCCAGCCTTAAAATAGTCCTTTCCAACTAAGGATTAGAACAGTGGGTCCTAGTGTTGGGCTGCTCTTAGTTTCTCTTATTCAAACTTACTAGATGGTAGAATTCACTTACTTGTTACATGTTACTACTTGGTGTACTGATATTGTACTGATAATCATTTAAAAGTAAAGACTGTCATGTGTTTTCCTCCTCTCTGCTGCATCCTCTTTGATAATGCAAAATGTGCTTTGACCCAGATGTTCTGTAGAATTTCACTAAGGAAGTTAGGTTAGTACATGTATCACACACACATTCGTGTGCATACTTAGAAAATATTCATGGTATGCACCTTAGCGGGAAGGAAATCACTTGTGATTTCATCCAGCAGCTGTTTTGAAAAACAACAGTCAACTAGTAAATCTGAAGTTTGCCTTTTCTCTAGAGCCCCCTGTCCTGGGGCAGCCTTGGTCAGGGTATCAAGCATATTTCCTTACTGGTGGGCTAAATGCTTAGTGTGGAACCTAAGGTAACTTCACACTAGCACTTAAGAATTAAATGCCCCTAATCCACTCTAATGGAGTTGGTAACGGCAACCCACTCCAGTATTCTTGCCTGGAGAATCCTGTGGACAGAGGAGCCTGGCGGGCTACAGTCCATGGGGTTGCAAGAGTCGGACCCAACTTAGCGACTAAACCACCACCACCAACCCACTATAAGCCGATAGTCTTTGGCGTGCAAGATAATTTCTGGTAGGTGGAAACAATTGAAAGAACATCATTCTGAAACTACAGGAGAATTAGATGACCTTTTAAAAATTTGTAGGGTTTTTGGTTACTCTGGATGGTTGGTTCTCTGGGCACTTCCGTCTCCAGTTGTTGGTCCCTTATTATAGAGTTCCTCATAAGAACTTTCTATATGAGTGGTCCTATTATTTAATGTTCAAGCATTCCAGTAATTGCTTGTCAGGTGAGCAGTGCTGACCAGATCGGGGTCCCATCGTCTGCCTGCTTGACCTTCATTATCATGGGACAGGGTTGACTGTTCCTTCTCGAGCCATTTTCTCAGCCTCTGTTTTGCAGCAGTGTGCTGCCCTGCTTTCTAGTCTCGCTGGTTCCTCCCTTTTTCTTGAAGTCTTATTCTTGGATGTCTGTACATCCATTTCTTTGCTGAGACCATCTACATTTTGTGCCTTTAATATCATCTATATTGAAGACCCAAATTTATATCTCCAACTTAACCTCTCCTGAACTCAGAATTCTCAGATTGCTTATTTGATGCTTTGCTTTGACATCTGATAAGCATCTCTGTCCTAATTAATGTGTCCCAAACGGTACCTGGATTTGTTAGAGCTTTACTCCTGGTAAAACGGTACCTGGATTTGTTAGAGCTTTACTCCTGGTATTGTTAAGGAGAGCAACTCCAAGCCTCTACCTAACTGCAGATACAGATTTCCCAAACTGGAGGACTACGAAAGAGGAACGTTGTGTGTTCATTAGTTAAGACCCAGTATCTTCAACTTGGTGTCCACCAGTATTTTCACCCTGAATCTGTAGGGTTGTACTTACCTGACTGCTTGACTTTTACTTCCAGTTAACCAGCTGAATGTCACTAACATAACAAGCAAAAGGGGTATAATCTAGGTTCATTGAAAGGACGAGATCAGATATGAACAGAGCTTGGTGACCTGAGGGACAGGAACCTTAAAGAGATTGAAGAAGGAACTGAATGTAAAGTGAGCAGAAAAATACTTGGCTGCAAGGGGAGGGAGCAAAGGGGTCCCCAGTGGCTGATGGAGGTGGTTTGAGGAAGGTGATAGCAGGTTTAAGTGCTTGTGGGGGAGGGGACAGAAGGAGGGAGACTGGAGAAGGTGTTTTGGGTGGAGAGAGCCCTGAGGGGTCTGGAGGCCAAGAGATTGTTTGGCAATCCTGGTTGTCAACCTTGATTGTACCCAGCAAAAATGGTGCCCGCCCGGCCCCTCCCAGGCAGTGGACCTGGTCTCTGGGAGTGGGGCCAGGAGTAACATTTTTAAAGATTTCCCTTGGGGGACTTCCTTGGTGGTCCAGTGGTTAAGACTCCACACTTCTAATGCAGGTGGTGTGGCTTTGATTCCTGGTAAGGGGACTAAGGTGCCATGTGCCAGCTGGGAGGGTGACCAAAAATAAATTTCCCTTTGGAGGTGTGACAAGAAATTAGCATCTGGTAGGTTCTTCAACCTCAAAGACAGGCAGATATGTTGGTTCTGATGTAGAATGAACCTCAAGACATGCAGAACAGTGTGTGGTTTGTTCTCATTGAGCATGAAAAGCTAAACACATGCCTGTATTTCCATAGGCAGAGTGTATGGCTGGTGGTTAATAGCGATTACCTCAGAAGGTCTCAGCTGTGGGAGAGTTACTTTTAGTACACTCACCTATTGGGATGTTCAGCAGTGTCCTTGACCTATACCCACTGGCTGCCAGTAGTACCCCTTCAGTGTAATGACCAAAAATACCTCCAGACATTGTCAGATTTTCCCTGAGGGCCAAAACCACCCAGCTGACAACTGTTCTACAGCAACAGCAGAATACTGAATGTACCACACGATTCCTGGGACATTGTAGGTACTCAACTGTTGTGGCCCTTTAAATGGGCCGGAACTTGGGGGTACAGAGGTGACCAATAAGAAAGTAAAAGAAGGAAGAAAAGAGGCTGAGCAGCCTGAAGGGGACAGAGAGACAGACACGGGGACCAGTGCTCTGGTGGAACAAAGGCGTTTATTTAACATATTGTGGGCATATATATACTCTTTTACAAGATAGCCCTTTTAAGCAGAGACAGGCATCAAAAATCTAACAAGTTATCCAGAAAGCCAGAGGCTAGAATCATACTATTTATTTATTGACTATGCCAAAGCCTTTGACTGTGTGGATCACAATAAACGGTGGAAAACTCTGAAAGAGATGGGAATACCAGACCATCTGACCTGTCTCTTGAGAAACCTGTATGCAGGTCAGGAAGCAACAGTTAGAACTGGACATGGAACAACAGACTGGTTCCAAATAGGAAAAGGAGTACGTCAAGGCTGTATATTGTCACCTTGCTTAATTTAACTTATATGCAGAGTACATCATGAGAAACGCTGGGCTGGAAGAAACACAAGCTGGAATCAAGATTGCTGGGAGAAATATCAATAACCTCAGATATGCGGATGACATCACCCTTATGGCAGAAAGTGAAGAAGAACTAAAGAGCCTCTTGATGAAGGTGAAGGAGGAGAGTGAAAAAGTTGGCTTAAAGCTCAACGTTCAGAAAACTCAGATCATGGCATCTGGTCCCATCACTTCATGGGAAATAGATGGGGAAACAGTGGAAACAGTGTCAGACTTTATTTTTGGGGGCTCCAGAATCACTGCTGATGGTGACTGCAGCCATGAAATTAAAAGACGCTTACTCCTTGGAAAGAAGGTTATGGCCAACCTAGATAGCATATTTAAAAGCAGAGACATGACTTTGCCAACAAAATTCTGTCTAGTCAAGGCTATGGTTTTTCCAGTGGTCATGTATGGATGTGAGAGTTGGATGGTGAAGAAAGCTGAGCGCCACAGAATTGATGCTTTTGGAATCATCAGAACTGTGGTGTTGGAGAAGACTCTTGAGAGTCCCTTGGACTGCGAGGAGATCCAATCAATCCATCCTAAAAGAGATCAATTCTGGGTGTTCATTGGAAGGTCTGATGTTGAAGCTGAAACTCCAATACTTTGGCCACCTCATGTGAAGGGTTGACTCATTGGAAAAGACCCTAATGCTGGGTAGGATTTGGGGCGGGAGGAGAAGGGGATGACAGAGGATGAGGTGGTTGGATGGCATCACCGACTCGATGGACATGGGTTTGGGTAGACTCTGGGAGTTGGTGATGGACAGAGAGGCCTGGCATGCTGCAATTCATGGGGTCGCAAAGAGTCCGACACGACTGAGCGACTGAACTGAACTGAACTGAGAATCATTCTCTAGAGAGGGGGTTGTAAAAGTTACTTTACATGTCAGAAGGGAAGAGAGTTGTAAATGGCTGCTGTTCACCATATGGAAATGCTATTTTCCATATGAATGAGATACATGAATTTCTATTATCCCTGAAAGCTGGCTTGCCAGCCCTCTGGCACCTGTATTCAGGTGCTGTTAAGGAACATAGAATTCATGCAAGACTGAAAACAGCACACAGGAAGCCTCCTGTTAAGTGTATCCTGACACTCAACAAGTATATCCTAATTTTCAAAAATTTGCTTCTTTTCTCATCCTAATCATGCTTGATTATAAGTAATAATAGCTCTTAATGGTATGGACTGGATGTTCTCTGAAGTCTCAATGGCTTAATACAACAAAGATTTATTTTTTGTAATGTTTGATACAGATTGGGGGACCAGCAGCTGTCCTCCATGTGGTGACACAGTGATTCAGATTACTTCCACTTTGTGGCTCTTATCATTTTAGCACATGGTTTCCATGATCCCTGAGACAAGGGAAGAAAAAGGTAGCAAACGGGCAGCTCTATGCTTTGGTCCTGAAATAATACGTAACCATTGTTTTCAGCTCATTTATGTGCGTCAGTCCCAGGAGCCAACCTGATTGCTAGGGAAGCTAAGAAATAACCAACCTGTGGTTATATGGTGAGTAAAAACTATCTGCTACAACTGCTAACAGTAGTTTCCTCCGTGCCAGCTAGTGACCATGTGAATTATCAACGAGCAGTAATATTTTGAAAGGCATCCTTTTTCTCTTGAGTAGCAGGCCTGAACAGTGGGTTTAAAATATTCAGTAAACCATGTTGTAAACAAATGTGCTATTGCCCAGACTTTGTGGTTCCATTTATAGAGCACAGGCTGAGTAGATGAAGCACAATTCTTAAGGGTCCTAGGATTTCTAGAATGGTCAATGAACACTGGCTTCAACTTCAGGTCACCAGCTGCATTAGCCCCTAATAAGAGAGAACCCGTCCTTTGAAGAGTTGAAGCCAGGCACTGGCCTCTCTCTAGCTATGAAAGTCCTAGGTGGCTTCTTCCAACAGAAGGCTGTTTTGTCTACACTGAGTATCTGTTGTTTAGTGTAGCCACCTTCACTCATTATCTTAGCCGTATCTTCTACATAATTGGCTACAGCTTCTACATCAACAATTCATATATCATGGAGATGGCTTCCTTTCTTAAACCACATGAACCAATCTCCACTAGCTTCAAAGTTTTCTTATGCAGCTTCCTCACCTCTCTCATCCTTCACAGAATTATAGTTAAGGCCTTGCTCTGGATTAGGTTTTGGTTTAAGGGAATGTGGCTGATCTTCTATCCAGACGACTCAAACGTTCCCCAGGGAATTCCCTGGTGGTTTAGTGGTTTGGACTCTGCACTTCCACTGCAGGAGGGACCTGGGTTCGATCCCTGGTCAGGGAAATAAGATCCCAAAAGCCACATAGTCAATTTTTAAAAAAGTAGCATTTTCCAATTAGCAGTAAGGCTGCTTTGTTTTTTTTTACCAATTCGTGTGTTCATTGGAGTAGCACTTTTCATTTTCTTTAAGAACTTTGCATTTATAACTTGATAACTGGTACAAGAGGCCTAACTTTCGGCCTATCTTAGCTTTCAACATGTCTTCCTCACTAATCTTAATCATTCCTAGGTTTTGATTTAAAATAATAGACATGCAACTCCCCCTTTCATGTGAATATTTAAGAAGCCACTGTAGGGTTATTTACCTGCCTAATTTCAATATTGTGTCTTGGGGAAATAGAGAAGTCCAAGGAGAGGGACAGAGATAGGGAACACCCGTTCAGTGGAACCATCAGACACACATTTATGAATTTTGCCATCTTATATGGGCCTGGGTCTTAACACCCCAAAACAACAGTAACATCAAAGATGATCACCGTAACAAATGTAATAATAACAACAAAGTTTGAAATACTACGAGAATTACCAAAGTGTGACACAGAGACATGAAGTGAGCAAATGCTATTGGAACAATGGTGCCAGTGGACTTGCTTGACACAGAGTTGCCACAAACCTTCAATTGGGGGAAAAAAAGGCACTATCTCTGAAGCTCAAAAAGGTGAAGCCCAATAAAATGAGGTATCTTGTGGGCAGATCTTTAGAAGCAGGAGAGGCACATTGTTTATTGAAAGATTTGGTCAGTAATTCGGGGAGAGAATGCTGCCGAATCATGTCAACATCTATCTTCTTTGGCTTTTAAGAAATTTCAAATTACACTGACTGGCTCCTGGGTCAAGTGTGAATTCAAGGCCATGTCTGTGGAGATGGGGATGAATGGGCTTGGAGAGTCAGGGGGCAGACAATTCCTTTTATTTTTCCTTCTTGAAAATATAAAGGGTAGAGTGGCAGCATTTTAGAACAGATGACAGTTGTTGAAGATAAGAATAGAAGAGAAACTAGGCTGGTGGTTCTGAGATCATGATTGGGTTGTCTACTATGTCTTACGGGATTTTTGAAATTATGAAGATGGGACAGTTGAAATTTCTAGTTAAAAGCCAGGTCACCTTCAATTGCCTTTCCCTCCCCTCCCCTTCGCAATCAGATGCCAATTCTCCCTTTTCAGGCCCTGCCCCACCTTATTCCCTTTGTACCTGTCCATGGCACTTGCCTCTTTACCCACAGCGTAGAAACAGATCCCTGTCACCCCGGGTGATTGGCAGCCTTATGACGAAAATTCAAAGTATCTCTTTTGGTTTTGACCCAGTTTCCTGACGGTATATGACTTGTCTAACTCTCTGCACACTGCTGACAAGGATGGTGGTGTGTTTAGTCCCAAGCTCTCACATGCATATCTTGTAACGGGGAACTCACTGTGAGATGTGACTCCAGGATCTGGAATCAATGTAGTGGAGCCAGAAGCAATAGAACTTTCTGCGGGACATGCTTGTGGAAATATTTTTTCAGAGAGCTCTAACGAGTGGCCAAGCCTAAGACTTGAACCCAAGTCTGTCTGACGTCCAGCCTGAATTGCTCTATGATTTAGATCAGTACGTTCAGGCCATGGCCTTGTTTCAAGCAATGCGTTTCTAAAAGAGAGAGTGACTCTACAACTGGAAGACCAGTTCCAAAAACAAGATCTAATTTTTGATCTTTGCCTTTTTACTTACTCATTCCACAGCTCTGAGGTGCTCTCCTGTCCTGTCTGCTGCCACACATGAAAATTCTGCCAGGCTGAGAAGAAGTTCTTTCCTTCTTGCTTCACCAAGGTTGCCAGATAGTTGGCAGCTGGCCTTCAGACACGGGCCTGTAACGTGCCCACATGACGGAACAGAATGGGGCAAATGCTGAGTAAGGGTGGCTTTGGCTGGGGTTTGTGGTTATTTGGATTTATCTGTAGTTGAAGCCCTGATGATTTCATTCATAGCCATTCATTCACCAGTTCAGATGCGTGTAACCCTACTGGGGCCCAGCTCTGAGCACAGGCAGAAACAGCCCTGTGCCCCAAAGGTTGATTCTCTTTTTGGGAAAGGGGATCTTGAACAATGACCATAGTGTGTGCTAGGTGTGGCCATAGATTAAGCAAGAGTGACTATGAGAACAGGGGACTGGCCTGGGCTCAGGACAGGAAAGGGCTCCTAGAAGAAGGGCCCTTTCAGCTGAGGTCTGAGAATGTGTCAGTTAACCAGGCCAGGAGGTGGGGATGAGGTTTGAGGCATCTCTCCCAGAAGGAGAAGGATGGCAACCATTGAGAACTGAAAGTGAGAGAGCATGGGTGTAGGAGGAACTGAGAAATGGGTCTGTGTTCTTGGAGCTTAGGGTTTACAGAGGTTATTAGTCACCTTTCACTGGATTTCATTGGATTTTGGACTTCCCAGGTGGCGCAGTGGTAAAGAATCCACCTACCAATGCAGGAGACACAAGAGTCATGGGTTCAATCCCTGGGTTGGGAAGATCCCCTGGAGGAGGAAGTAGCAACCCACTCCAGTATTCTTGCTTGGAAGATCCTGTGGACAAAGGAGCCTGGCGGGCTACAGTCCACGGTGTTGCAAAGACTTGGACAAGACTAAGCATGCACGCATTGGATTTCATTCATCTTTCTCCATTCTCCATGGAGCCCCGTTCCCTCACACCAGAGTGCCAGGCCTTGCCATGTGCTGTGGTTTCGGAGATGTAAAAGAATTGCCCAGAAATTCAGTACACTTTTACTGAGCATTTCCTGCTAAGCACCTCATCATTTCACTTAATTCTTAAAACCATTCTATTTAGCAGATATTTTTCTTTTATAAATGAGGGAATTGGAGCTCAGAGAGGGGAACTGGGTCATGTAAGTTCAGATGCCAGTGAGTGGTGGAGCCTAGTCAGCCAGTTCCAAAGGGCCATGTCTTCTGTGCCTCCCTAGCAAAGAAGGTGATGTGTCAACGCATAAGTTCAAGCTGGAGCAACAAACAGTGAGAATGCAGAGTGAAGGCAGCCCCGCAGAAAGGGCAGGAGGACGGTATCTGGCTTCGTGGAGAAGGCAGGCCTTGCTGGAGGGGCAGGAGTTAGTTAGATGGTGACCAGGCCACACACCGGTCCAAGGTTCCCTTTCAGTTATCCTACCAGCAGGTAGGAAAGCGCCAGCATTCCATGACTCTTGCCCTCGTGCCCCTACATTGTGCTTAAAGAAATTAGGCAAAGCAAACACCTTGGATCTTGTACGTCTTGCTCAGTGGTGCCCAGAACAATGAGTGCCACTCAGCACACACCTGATGTCTATCCGTTGATGAATAAATGAATGAACTTCATTTTTAGTAGCCCGCTTCCTGGATCCTCACCTGCCTGGTAAATGAGGGCAGCATCGGCTGCTTTATTCCCGTCACTGCTCATGTCCCCAGGCACTCCTTTGCCTCTGGCCGAACCCAAAGCCAACTAGGTCCTGTGATCTGACAGGCCCTTAGCAATTTGGCAGTATATGTTGAAATTAAAATTGCACCTATATTCTGACTCAGCAAGTCCACTTGTAGATAGGCAGGCTGTGGCATGTACACAGCATGGTGGCTATGACCATGTGAGGAAGGCTGTGAGGAAGAGTGGGAACCCCCTACATGCCCTCCACTGGGGAGGGGCAAGGGAAAAATAGCTCTATTCCTACAAAATAGAGCTTCCCTGGTGGCTCAGCTGGTAGAGAATCTGCCTGCAACTCAGGAGACGCTGGTTCAATCCCTGGGTCTGGAAGATTCTCTGGAGAAAGAAATGGCAGCTGACTCCAGTATTCTTGTCTGGAGAATTTCAGGTGGGCTACAGTACATGGGGTCACAAAGAGTCTGACTGAGTGAGTAACACACACCTACAAAATATGGAAGTGGCTTATGTGCCCCCTTAAAAAGAAAGCAGAGTGGAGTGTCCTGGGATGAGGAGAATGCAAGGAACTTGGCTGAAAGGACACAAGAACAGAACAGATTCCCTTTTGTATAAATGCACAGGGCGCCCCATCCGTCCATTCTGTAAGCTGTCTACGGAAACCTCGGGGAAGGAGGCCCTTTCCCCTGTAGACCCCCTGGCATCCGGAGCGATGGAGGTGGGGGTGGTGGCCACTATCATGTGTCCTGCGGTTATGTACATTTCACACAGATTATCTCGTGAAAGCTTCACACAATCCCATGAAACAGTATAATTTGCTTTTGTTTTTAACAGAAAACTAAGGCACAGAGAGGGAAAACTCTACACTCAAGATGATCTAAAAATCGGAGGCACTTGGCTGAGAGCTCAGGTTGCCTGACCCCAAACCGATGCTCTTAACACAATGCACATGTAATTTTTCATTAAAAAACAAGTCCCTGAGGAACTTCTGGTCCCCATTATTGCTTCATCCACCGGGTCCCATGATTGTCAGACGCAGGCTGGACCTCAGAGGCAAGCCGCTGCTCTCAGGATCCGGGGACCGAGGCTCAGAGCTGGGCGGGAACTCATCCCGGCCCGGGATCTGGTCCCCCCCACCCCATCTCCCCGAGAGCCCCAGAAGCAACGCACGTGCTCGGCGAACGCGGAGGCGCTTCCCCGCGTCCCGGGAGGGAGCCCGGCTGATGAAAGGTAGCTCCCAGCTCGGCTCCGACGCGAACCGGCTTCCCTCTGGCCCCGAAGGCCAGCCCGGCGGGCGGCTCCTCCCGGTGGGGTGACCGCGCGGGGCCGGCCCGGCCCGGAGGCGGGACTCGGGAGGGCGGCGCGGGCGGCAGGCGGGGCGCGGGCGGCGGTGCCCAGAGGCTGCGGCACGGTGGGGCGGCGGCGCCCCCGACCTTCCGCGTCCCCGGGGGGCGGCGGCGGCGGCGGCGGCGGCGGCGCGGACGGGTGAGTGTGCGCGGACCCGGGGCGCGCGCCCCTGTGTCTGCGCGGCCGCGGGCGGCCGCGAGTCCAGATTTCGGCCGCGCGACTCCCGCGCTGCCGCCTGGGTGCCCCGGTCCTGGCCTGGTGTGGGCGCCGAGGGCCGAATTTGGGCCCCATTGCTCCCCGTTGTGCGTGGGAGCTGCTCTCCGGCGGCCCCTGTGAGGGGGCGGGGGATGGGTAGGGGGGCAGGGGGCTGATTTCGGTGGTGAAGAGAGGCCCAGGGGCAGCAGACCCTGGATCAAGACTCAGCTTTCCCAGGCCAAGGCCAGAGAAGGCCGAACATCCCCTACCCGAACGAGCTCGGTTCCCTTGTGGCTCCATCCCCCGACCTGGCTCCTTGACCTTGGATGGTTCACTTTCGTTTCTGGGTCTTAATTTTCTCACGTGTAAAATGGAGAGCTTGGAGCCATTGTGTCTGAAGGCTTTTCGACCCCAAAACTTATGTGACAGACCTTCCACCATGGCCCCTTGTTGGGACTTTCCAGTTTAACAAAACAAAACTTGACTTGTGAAAACTGTAGGATTCCCCCGTCTCCCAACACACACACACACACACACACACACACACACACACACACACACACACACACACACACACACACACACACACACACACACACACACCCTCAGGGAGGCTCAGGGGCTCTTCTACACATACCCCCCCCCCCCACACACACCCTCAGGGAGGCTCAGGGGCTCTTCTACACACACACACCCCCACACCCACACACACACACACACACCCTCAGGGAGGCTCAGGGGCTCTTCTACACACACACACACACACACCCCCTCAGGGAGGCTCAGGGGCTCTTCTACACACACACACACACACACACACACACACACACACCCTCAGGGAGGCTCAGGGGCTCTTCTACACACACACACACACACACACACACACACACACACACATACACACACCCTCAGGGAGGCTCAGGGGCTCTTCTACACACAGACACACACACACACACCCTCAGGGAGGCTCAGGGGCTCTTCTACACACACACACACACACATACACACACCCTCAGGGAGGCTCAGGGGCTCTTCTACACACACACACACACACACACACACATACCCTCAGGGAGGCTCAGGGGCTCTTCTACACACACACACACACACACACACACACCCTCAGGGAGGCTCAGGGGTCTTCTACACACACACACACACACACACACACACCCCCTCAGGGAGGCTCAGGGGCTCTTCTACACACACACACACACACACACACACACACACACACACACACACACCCTCAGGGAGGCTCAGGGGCTCTTCTACACACACACACACACACACACACACATACACACACACACACACCCTCAGGGAGGCTCAGGGGCTCTTCTATGCCGGACACTCAGGGTCTGCGGAAACGGAGATTTTTGCAGAGGCTTGCTACCCAACTCAGCCCAGAACACACTAATGCGTGATGGGTCAGCACCTGCCCTTGGCCAGTCTTGCCAACACCCCTCCTGCCCTCTGCAGCCTCCAGTTTGGTTGAGAGGCTATAGGGTGAGAGCGGAGGCTGCCTCGATTGGCCCCATTCTCCCCTCTGGTTTGTACCTTTCCCTACTTGGCAGTTCCTTCTCTCACTCCACCTTTGCCAAGCCAGGAGCCTCCTTCCAAGCTCTGAGAACCCTCCAGAAGAAGTCTTCCCTCAATCCAAGGTGCTGCCAGCTCCCCCGACTGCCTTCTTTGATCATTGTCTGTTTCTTGTTTCTCTTTCTCTGAGTTTGTCTTTTCTACCAGATGGTGGTACCCATCAGAGAGGGCCGAACAGGGACTTAAGATTTTATTGCTGGCTTTATAGTCTAGAAAGCGCAGGGCCTAGCACTAGAAGATTCTTAGGGAATGTCTATGGAGTAAAAATAATGATTGGTATGTTCCGTTTTGCCCTGTGCTGCTCTGAAGTGATCTAAGTTTGAATTCTTTAAGCCTCACAACAACCTCGTTGCATTATTCCCATTTACACGTGAAGAAACTGAGGCGATGCAGGTCACTTGCTGCAGGTCATACACGTGGGAAGTGGCAGGACTGTGCAGGTTTGCTTTTCTCCATTACACTAAATAGCCTACAGGTGTGTGACTTCTCCTGGTTAGGACTTTGTGGGAGGCTATTTGGGCCAACTGGGGTGACAGGAATTTCTTCCCAAAGACACTGTCTAGTTGTGGGATTCTGCAGCTGTCTGGAAGGCTGTCTGGGCAGCTCCAGCTTGTCCCTTCTGCCTGGAGGAGGTACAGCGGGCTTCTGAGCCCCACAAACCTTTCTGAGACTCCAGTATAGCCTCTCTGGACAACAGGTTCCTAGCTAGGATGTCCCTGGGTTCCTGGTCTGAAGCATAGATCCAGGGATTCTCTTTGTCCCATAGGCCTAGGACCCAATCAGATGGAGCAGAACCTCGTTTATCGCCAAGTGCAGGGTAGACATCCTTGGGCTGTTGGTGCTTTCATGCCTCTCGGGGGTACCAGGGAAGAGGAAAGAAGTGAGGGGCAATATGACTGATACTCAGCAGTGTCTGGGAGTGCCTACTGTGCGCCAGGCTTGGGGGGAAGATGGTCCCTGCCCTCCCACAGCTTGGCAGCTCACATGCCACCTCGAATGTGTTGCTAGATCACACCTGGGAAATGCCATCTCCTTCCACCTACTCTTTTTTAAGGCGATTTAAGGAAGAGGTTCAGCCATAGCCGGAGCTGGGTTCCAAGGTTCAGAGATGTGGGAATGATGGGCTTGGATTCTGGAGCTGGATGGCCTGGTTCATCTCCTGTCCCCACAGCTCCCAACCACCCCACCTTGGGCACGTCACATCACATCTTTGACTCGCAGTTCTGTCTCCTGGGAAACAGGAAAAACCTGTGAGGAAGTGGGCCTGATGGTGAGCAGGATACTGGATGCCACACTTGTATTTCCTTGTGTAGCCCCACAGCAGCTATGCTGGGCTGGCCTCCCTCCACCCATTTTACAGGTGAGGTCAGCAAGGCTCAAGGAGCTAAGTACCTTGACAGTGGATGTCCCAGAGCATGTGAGGGTCAAGTGAAGGTTCACATCTAGGTCCTTTGGTGCTGAAGTCCTTGCTTTTTCCTTTTTACAACATTTTGCTGCTTTGTATAAACAAGGCTCCCTGTGATGAAGAGACCTATCCTGTGCTCAGTCAGGAAGGGAAATCCCAGATGCCTGAGAGTGGGGTCTGGTCAGCTCGTGAGTTCCCTGTGGTTCCTGGATGTGTCTGAGCTGGAGAAGATCCAAGACCAGAGGGAAGTTCTCAGCCCAGGCCTTGGAGGGTTATGGCTCCTCCTATTCATTCCCTCTGAGAACGTTCCTTAGCCTGATCAACGAGACCACAGACTGAGGAAAGACTGTGGGTGGCTTTGGCCTTGAGAGTCTGAGGAAGCCGGCCAGCCCAGGACCAGGCCTGAAGTTTTTTCTCATGATGTTGTTTTCTGAAGGCAGGCGAAGCTGAGCTGGCTGCTCCAGGATGAACCGCAGCTCTGAGAAGGGGAAGTAGGAGTCCTGCTGGTGCTGCTATGGCGTGTGAACCGCAGATGGATCCTGGCGGGGCGACTGGCCCCTTGCCCACCTCCTCCCCTGGCTGGAGCGCCCTGCCTGGCGGAAGCTCTCCTGGCTGGGAGCAAGGTAGGGTCATGACCCTTAATTCCTTCCTCCTCTACCCCCCTGCCCCCGCCCCTAGGATGCTGAGCTGGACTCAGTATGCATGAGGAGAGGTGAGTGGAAGGGCACAGAAGTGCCTTAGAAAAGGGTGGGCATTTGGGGATGTGTTTCTAGGCATTTCTGTCATTGCTACTTATTCTCTCTGTCACCGAATTCCTTAGCTTGCCCTCTGCTAGCATGCTGTAGCTTTCTAGCACCTCTCCTCCTTGCCTCTTCCATTGTCTCATGGCATCTCAGAGAGGCTTTTAAAAATGCATGACCTTTCTGTTTCCGTTTCTGTTCCAGTGTTTCCCATTGGGCTGAGCATGAAGATCTATCATTCACCAGCTTGCAAGGCCTACCCTAATGGTTCCTGCTGCCCCTGCTATGCTGCCCTGCCCCAGGACCTTTGCACCTGCTGTCCCTTTTGTGTGTTATGCTCTTTCCCTGTCTCCTTTCCCCTGCTTTATTTCCTTTCGTCCTTCAGAGCTCAGTTCAGATATCCCTTCCATAGGGAATCCTCCCCTGATGGCCCAGTCTAAGCCAGACCCTCTGATATACCCCTGCTTCTCCCTATGGCACTTACTGCTGCTGCTGCTGCTAAGTCGCTCCAGTCGTGTCCGACTCTGTGCGACCCCATAGATGGCAGCCCACCAGGCTCCCCTGTCCCTGGGATCCTCCAGGCAAGAACACTGGAGTGGGTTGCCATTTCTTTCTCCAATGCATGAAAGTGAAAAGTGAAAGTGAAATCGCTCAGTCGTGTCCGACTCTTTGCCTCTGCATGGACTGCAGCCTACCAGGCTCCTCCATCCATGGGATTTTCCAGGCAAGAGTACTGGAGCAGTTTGTAATTAAATTAATTCCCTGTGTAATAACATGTTGAATGTCCAGCTTCCTCAGTAGACTGTAAGCTGCATGAGGGCGGGGGCTCTGTATTGCTTTGTTCATCCCTGTGTCTATAGCACCTAGCACACAGCTTGGCCCATAGTAGATGTTCAATAAGTATTTTGAAGGAATGAATTAATGAATGAATGAGTGGCTGAGCATAGGCAAGTGGAGATGATGTTTTACATTGTGGCTAGTTTCTTAGATGATTTCAAACTTAAAAACAAGGGTTCCTTTTATGTCTACTGTTATTAGGAAAGCAATTCACACATACACGCATACCAGTAGAATGAAGTAGAATGGAATAATTTGCCTTCAGCTCTTTGAAGACATTGCTCCACTGGTTTTTGGCAAGCCAGTTCTTGCCCCTCTATAGGAAATAGCTTTCTGTATGTGCACACACACAACAGACACACACACACACACTTGTACACACACACGTTTCTTGGTAGCTTTTCAGATCCTTTTTCTTAGCCTAAGTGTGAAAACAAGGATTTTTAAGTAGAGGACTTACAGTTCTCACTTTAAGAAACAGATGAGAGAGATTATTGCCAAGAATCCAGGAATTCATGGTTTGAAAGGGAAACAGAGACACTATCACCGTGCGAAGTCTTTGCGTTGCTCGGGCGAACACTGTCCACAGAGCGCGAAGAGCCAGACTAGGGAAGCGGTTCACAGTCTCCAAGTCTGAGGTCCAGATCAGCGTGGGTTTTCCACTCTGTGCTGTGCAGTGAAGGGCTAGTCTGAGGCTCCTACAGCACAACCGCCTGCCTTTTCTGTGCTCCTCTTTCTTTTCGCTTCTTCTCTTTCTTGCTTTCATTTCCCCTGGTACCACCGGGCAAGCTGGTCTCCTTTCAGAGGCCCTGTTTCCTTTCCCATAGTCATCATTTCCCACTTTCTAGGGCTCTTGCGGGAGACCCTGGTTCGATTCCTGGATTGGGAAGATCCCCTGGAGAAGGGATAGGCTACCCACTCCAGGATTCTTGGGCTTCCCTGGTGGCTCAGACGGTAAAGAAGCCGCCTGCAATATGGGAGACCTGGGTTTGATCCCTGGGTTGGGAAGATCCCCTGGAGGAGGGCATGGCAAGTATGCTTGCCTGGAGAACCCCCCTGGACAGAGGAGCCTGGTGGGCTACAGTCTATGGAATTGCAAAGTCAGACACGACTGAGTGACTAAGCTCAGGGCTCTTGAAGGATTAAATGGAATCAGGACTGTGACCCCGAGACTGTGCCTGCTGCATAGGAAGGGCTCTGTTCCTGGAAGCTATTCATATTTTATTTTATTGTTCTATTTTTATTTCAACCTTTATCTTCTTTTTATCTGTTTTCCCTCACTTGCTTATTTTAAAATCTAATTTTATAATTTTGCCTTTTCATGTCTTATTTTTATGAAATCCTTTCTGGAACAAGGTGTGGGAAGATAAAAACCCATACAACTAAACCAGTGTGGCTTTATGGTAACTTAGTCGCTCTGACAAGCTTTTAAATGATGACAACCATAGCAGCCAGTCATTCAGCACCTATTTTACACTAAATGCTTTATTTTCATCATCTGAATTATTTGCAAAGTCCTCTGCAGTGGATATCATCATCCTCTAAGGGGATGGCCAGGAATTAAATTGTTTCTTCAAGGTTTCTCTGTTAGTGAGAGGCTCACTTACAATGTGAATCCCAAACCATCTAGCTTGTGCTTCCCCTACTTCATTCATACATGAAACATTTATCTAGTACCTGCTATATACTTGGCACTGAACCCAGCTCAGGGTATTCAGTGATGTGTAAAACCCATGTGGGAGTATATTGTTCGGATGGAGACAGTGGACTAATTGAGTAACTGGGTATACATGTACCCTTCTTTAGTGAGCATAAAGGAGAAGGGCAGTGATGGGCAGGTTTATCAGACAGATTTGATCTGGCAAGAGTTTAGAGCATCAAGGAAGACTCCCTGGGAAAGGGATTAATGAACTGGAATGCAAATGATGACTGGGATCTAATGGAGTGATGCCAGGGGGATGTGTTCTAGGGAGAGAGAGGGAAGAGCATATGCAAAGGCCCTGGGGTGGGAGAGAACACTGCATGTCCAAGGAAAAAAGGAGGCTGGAGTGGCAAGACACAGAATGAGCCTGAGCCTTCAAGCTGAGTTTGGCAGGAGGCTAGTTCTTCTAAGGACTGGAGGAGTATGGTAACGAGGTTGGTTTTCTTCAGAGCACTGGGAAGCTATTGAAAGTTACTATTTTTTTTAAAGATTTATTCGTCTGTTTATTTTTGGTTGCGCTTGGGTCTTCATTGCTGTGTGCGGGCTTTCTCTCGTTGAGGGAATGGGGGCTACTCTCTAGTTGCAGTGCATGGGCTTCTCATTGCAGTGTCTTCTCTTGTTGCAGAGCATGGGCCCTAGGTCACATGGGCTTCAGTAGTTGCAGCACACGGGCTTAGTTGCTCCACGGCATGTGGGATCTTCCCAGACCAGGGATCGAACCTGAGACCCCTGCATTGGCAGGCAGATTCTTACTCCCTGGACCACCAGGGAAGGCCCCTATTGAATAGTTTTACCCAGAGGATTCGTATCATTTGATTTGTGTCCTGGCTGCTGTGTGAATGCACTGTGAGAGGAAGAGCAGTTGGAGAAGCCAGTTAGGAGACAGGGGTACAGGGAGAGGTGAAGGGAGCCTGGGTGAGGGTTGTGGTGAAGATGCCAAGGGGTGCATGGAGCTGGGAGAGATTTTGTTGGGCCCAATTGGCAAGGCCCAGGGATGGACTGGGTGAGGGAGTGGAGGAGCAATTGAGGGGGTGGGCAGGAATCCCCAGGAAGGTGTATTGCCCAGAGCTGGGCTCTGTGCCAGTAGATAACATGTTTATGGTTTAACCCCTTCAGTCCTGCTCCTCTTCTGGTTGACAGCTACAGAACATGTGCTGAAATATTCAGCTCCCAGCCTTGAGCGGCTAAACTCTAGGATTCTAGCATCTCAGGGCTCCGCCAGCCCCAGCATTGCCCTGGCTGCTCACCGGTGGCTCCCGGAGTTTCTCTACTCAGAAGGGAAGTAGGTGTGGCTTCTTTCTGCTGCCATTCCTCCCTGGGCCTGAGGGGATTGCCTCACTCTGGCTCCTGGTCTGGTTTCAGTGCAGCCCTGCAGGGCAAGAGTGAGAGGTTGTGATAAGCCGGAGTTGATATGCTTTTTGAGGTAGGACTTTCATGCAATTTATGCTTTTAAAATGTCAAACGAGTGCTGATATACTGGGACGGGCTTGCCAATAAGTTAGTGGATTAGTTTTCTGTGGTTATTGTAACAATGACCACTAACAAGGGCTTAGAAAATGCAGTTATCCTCCTACAGTTCTGTAGGCTAGGAGTCTGACACTGGCCTCACTGAGCTCAGATCATGAGGTCAGCAGGGCTGTGTGAGGAGAGACTCTGTTTCCTTTTTCCCAGGGTCTGAAGGCTGCCCGTATCCCTTGGCTCCTGAAGCCTTCTGCCGCTTTAAAGCCAGAGGTGTTCCATCTCTTTGTACCTTCCTTCCGTAGTCACAGCCCTCCTGGCTCTTCTGCCGCCTCCCTCTTCCACTTTTAAGGATCTTGGTGATTGCATTGGACCCCTCCCCAGATTATCTGGGCTTCCCTGGTGGCTCAGAAGGTAAAGAATCTGCCTGCAATGTAGGAGCCTGGGGTTTGATCCCTGGGTCAGGACGATTCCCTTGGAGAAGGGAATGGCTGCGCACTCTAGTATTCTTGCCTAGAGAATCCCATGGACAGAGGAGCCTGTTAGGCTACAGCCCATGGGGTCGCAAAAAGTTGGACATGAATCAGCAACTAACACTTTCCACTTCACCCGGATAACCTAGGAATCTCCCTATTTCGGGCCAGCTGATTAGACGCTTTCTTTTACCTTCAGCCTTAATTGGAAGGTTTGAGGATGGCAAGTCCTTCCTTGCCATGTGAATGTTCTCAAGGCCGGGGGAGGTGATGCCATCAAGGTCTGGGTTCACCCCAAGTCCTTATCGCTTAGCCACATGAAGCGTCTGTCTGCTTTCAGAGCTCCGCAATGGCCAGGTCCTCACAGTGCTCCGGATCGACAATACCTGTGCGCCCATCTCATTTGACCTGGGAGCCGCCGAAGAGCAACTGCAGACCTGGGGTATTCAGGTGAGTGCTGACTTTACTGTATCCTTATTACTTTTTCTCCCATCCACCCATCAATCCACCCATCTGTCTGTCCTATCTATTCTATCATCTCATTATTTACAATTTTTTTTTTTACTGGTTCATATATTGTTTTTTAAAAATTCTATTTATTTTTATTTTTTAATTTATATTGGGGTATAGTCAATTAACAATGTTGCGATAGTTTCAGGTGAACAGTGAAGGGACTCAGCCATACACAACATGTATCTATCCCACCCCACCCCAGACTCCCCTCCCATCCATGCTGTAGCATAATATTGAGCAGAGTTCCATGTGTATTATAATAGGTCCTTGCTGGTCATCCATTTTAAACATAGTGATTCACAACATTTTTTTTTAAGCACCTACCCCGTGCTTGAAATGCCAATTAATTCGCTTAATAGATGTGTGTTTGGGGGTGTCCACCCTGTGCTGGGCACTTAGCTGCTCAGTGATTACTACAGAGGTGACTAGGTCCCCGTGCCTGGGGTCACACGCTGGGGTTTTTGTGCAAATGAGAAGACACAGTACTCGAGGAACGCTTGCGCTGGCTCTGGCACATAGTAAATGTTCAATAAATTGTAGCTCTGAAGTTCCCACAGGTGTGATTCTCATTCTTCTCACATCCTTTAGAGTGATGAGGTCTTCATCATCACTGCCCGGGATGGATTATTTATGGATAAGGAAGCTACAATGCTAATTTTACCCTGAAGACTTGAGAATTTACTCCTTTAACACAGAATTGTATTATGGTTTAAAACATTTTAGCACCATTAAAGGGAAACGTTCCAAGTTGACAGTACTCGCCCCACATCAGCACGACAGCTGGTTTTCCTTCCCACGCTTCCTTTCAGCCTTTGTACAAAAGGACATTTTCCTTAAACAGTTGTCTTCAGATGGGGTTTTCTTCACTGGTGAACAGTTTGCATATTGTTCTACCATGCTCCTAAAAATCGTCTCTAATGATTAAATTCTGTGTTCTTAAGCAGTCCATTCTTGTAAGACCTTTACACTCTAGGGTGTTTTGCTTGGGCAGGAAGATGTGAGTTTTCAGTATCTTGGACTGTAGTAATAGTTGTTGATGTAGTTTGATACTAACACTTGTGTATCAAGTGTTCACTTTGGAAGTGGCCCTGGGCTTGTATAAGCAGATAGTTAGACACACATATCCATCTAAGTAAGAGAGCTACTCTGTGCTTAGTCTGTGCTATGCTTAGTCACTCAGTTGGGTCTGATTTTTTGCAGCCCCATGGACTATAGCCCACTGGGCTACTCTGTCCATGGGGATTTTCCAGGCAAAATACTGGGGTGAGTTGCCATGCCCTCCTCCAGGGGATCTTCCCACCCCAGAGATCAAACCCAGGTCTTTGGCGTTGCAGGCAGATTCTTTACCATCTGAGCCCCAGGGAAGCCCCAAGTAAGAGAACAGAAACTCCCAAAGATGTCCAGATAATATGTATATATATATTATACATATATTTACTGTATAATATATGGGTTTCCCTTGTGGCTCAGCTGGTAAGAATCCGCCTGCAATGTGGGAGACCTGGGTTCGACCCCTGGGTTGGGAAGATCCCCTGGAGAAGGGAAAGGTTACCCACTGCAGTATTCTGGCCTGGAGAGTTCCATGAACTAAATCCATGGGGTTGCAAAGAGTCAGACATGACTGAGCGACTTTCACTCACTGTATAATACATATATAAATGTTATAGGTATTATCTTGTTTAATATGCACACCACCTCTGTAAAGTGTACATTTATTACCCTCGTTTTCCAGAGGAGGAAACCGAGGCTCAGAGAAGTGGGTTTACTTGCTCCAGGTCACATAGCACATGAGGGTCAGGGCCAAGGTTTGGACCCGGGGCTGGTCAACTCCAGGGCCTGCCCCTTAACCATTAGGCTCTCCTGGGTCTGTTGTGAGGTGCTGAGCTTTGGGTTACGGGGATCCCTCTCCGGGACATCCTCCTGGGTCTCGAGCTGTCCCGTCTCCCCAGTAGGGCCCATCCTTCTCTGACTCTGTGATGCCATTCGGGGCTCCATGCTACTTGCTCTGCCTTCTAGGGCAGCCCAGAATGCACTCACCCCCCTTCCACATGATAGCCACGTGAACTGGACACAGCATGCTTGCCGGTGGGAAGAAGTGGGGCGTGGTTCTCTGTGGCCGACGGGTCTCTTTCCCTTGGGTGGCCAAACAGGTCCCAGCTGACCAGTACAGGAGCCTGGCCGAGAGCGCCCTCTTAGAGCCCCAAGTGAGAAGATACATCATCTACAACTCGAGGCCCATGCGGCTGGCCTTCGCTGTGGTAAGGAGGGCGAGGTCCCTTGAGACACTGCTGAATTCAGTGCCATGCCCTGCAGCCTGTGGGTGCTGGTAACGGGTTTAGGGGCTGCTGGCCAGCTGCCTGGGAGAGAGCGGTACCCACGGCCCTGGGTTTGGTGTAGGAGGAGATTTATGGGGGAGAGTTGTTACCAGCTCCTCATGTAAGGGGTGGAAGGCAGGTTTACTAAGGGCAGAGGCGGGGAGACTAGGAATCTGCAGACCCACCCTCGAGGCCCCAGTCTTAGTATCTGGTCTTGTCAAGACCTTTCTGCTCTCTGGGACTTGTTATTATATTGACCTTTATAACAGCCACATGATGGAGGTATTATTATCCCCATTTTATGGATAAGGAAACTGAGGCTCAGAGAGGTGCTAATACATGTCAAGTCCACCTAGCATTTAGAGGATCATCGTGGGCATCCGACTCAGATTCCTCTCACTCCCAAGCCCTGCCCTTTTCTGTTTTATTTAAAATCGGAGTAAGCAGGAATTTGGAATACCTGTTCTAACCCCTTGCCTCTCCCTCTGCTTATGAACAAGGACCAAGGGCTCGTTCTCACAGGCCCCCACACCCCCACTGGTCTCTGCCTGGCGCTCTGAGCTCTCTCAACCCGAGGAGGGTGTCAGAGTGGCCGGAGGGGGCCCTGGGGATGGAGCTGCTTCATCCAAGGACAGGTGTCCCTGAGCGTGCCCTTTCTCTGGCTTCTCACAGGTGTTCTACGTGGTGGTGTGGGCCAACATCTACTCCACCAGCCAGATGTTCGCCCTGGGGAACCACTGGGCAGGCGTGCTTCTCGTGACTCTGGCTGCCATGAGCCTGACCCTGACTCTCGTGCTCATCTTTGAGAGACACCAGAGGAAGGTGAGCCCTCCGGGGACCTCCGCCATGCTCCCTCCAGAGAGGCTGTGCCGGCAGGAGAACCCCAAATCAGACTTTTCTTCCACCTGCTTCAAAGAATTTCCCCAGCTGTGAAACTTTGCCCCGGCCCATGTGCCCAGTGACTCAAAGAAGTCCAGTCACACGTGTGATTAAGTCCTTTCTGTTTTTCCCTCTGATCCCTGTGTGTTGTTTTTTGGAAGCGGGCTGTGTTTTGAGAGAGTCCGGGAGTGGCAAGGATGACCCCTTGAGGCGACTGAGCCCTGCCTCGCACCTCCCCTGCCTGGGTGCTTGCGACAGCCCCGCGCGTGGGTGGGCTCCAACCTGGCGCTCAGTTGACAGTTGCGTCTCATTTAATCCCAGTAGCGACCTTTGACGCCAAGAGTGGGTGATCAGGCAGTTTAGGTAACTTGTGCCAATCCCAGTCTGACTGGCAGAGTTGGGGGTTCGAAGCTTGAACCCTCTGATTCCCGACTTCGTTCACAGAGGAGATTGATACTTCCTGGCTTTATGTACAGTTTGCTGGCTTCTGCTTCTTCAGCATCAGTCTTTTGTTGCTGTTGAGCACTTCATATGTGGTAGATTGTCTATTAAATGCTTTACATACATTAACTCACTGAACCCCCCAGAAAATCTCTGGGTAGAGTCTTTTACATTCATGTTACAGAAGGGGTACTTGAGGCTCCAAAAGGCCCAAAGAGTAGTTCAAGGTCATGCTGCTAATAAATGGTCGAGCTGGAATTCAAAGCCAGGAGCTCAGATTCCAAGCCATGTTCTGGACCGATACCCAAGTGCATTGGTGTTCTGTGGCTGTAACAGAGAACCATAAATGTAGTGGCTTAAAACAATAATGTTTTGTTTTACAGTTATGTAGTTTAAAAGTTTTGACAGGGCAGGGCTGTCTCTTCTCTAGAACCTCTAGTGGGGAATCTGTTTCCTTGTCTTTTCTAGCTCTGGAGGCCTCCTGCATTTCTTGGCTCATGGCCCCTTCCTCCATCTTCAGAGCCAGCAGTGGTGGGTTGAGTCCTTCTCACATTCTTGACTCTGAGTCTTCTCCCTCCCTCTTCCACTTTTAAGGCCCCTTGTGATGACTTTTGGGCTTCCCGGTTGGCTCAGATGGTAAAGAATTTGCCTGCAATGCAGGAGACTCGGGTTTGATTCCTGGGTCTTTGGGCTGTCTAGTTAATCTGGGCCGGTCTTCCTATTTTAAGCCTAACTCATTAGCATCATTAATTCCATCTACAACCTTAACTCCTCTGTGTCATATAGCATAAATTCACAGATTCTGTGCGGTAGTATTTAAGCAGCCTTGGGAGGTCATTATTCTGCCTACCACACCTCCACAGTCATCCTTTCTTCTTCTTTTTTTTAAAAAAATATTTATTTGTTTATTTGTGGCTGTGCTGGGTCTTCATTGCTCCACACGGCTTTCTCTAGTTGCAGCGAGCAGGGCTTACTCTCTAGTCACGGTGCGCAGGTTCTCATTGTCGTGGCTTCTCTTGCTGCAGAGCACGGGCTCTAAAGTTTGGGCTCAGTAGGCGTGGTGCATAGGTTTAGTTGTCTTGCAGTATGTGGCATCTTCCCGGAGCAGAGATCGAACCCATGTCCCCTGCATTGGCAGGTAGATTCTGAACCCCGGATCACCAGGGAAGGCCCCCCACTGTTGTCCTAGCTACTTTAGGAAGCTCCCCAGCACCTGGCACAGAGCTGGACTTTGAGACCTTTAGTAAACACTCTACTCTTGCCTGACTCAAGAGGAGAGGGCGGGATGTGAGGAAATGTGGTCAGGGTTTGGGGTATGAATTCCATTTAGTGCCGATGCTCACAGGGACAAATAGGAACTTTATGGCTCAATCATTCTGAAAGGATCTTTGTTGGGCTTTGAGATGAGGCTGACAAAATAATGCTGCCCTTGGGCTCTGTTAATGCTTTCATGGTCTTGTGTTTGGCCTATAAAAAACAAATTGAACTGGCTGCTTTTGCAACAAGAGCCTTCTCTTGGGGAGGGGGAAAATGCTAAGTGTTCTGCTTTATCAGGAGCAAGAAAAATATCTGGCACCTGGCAGGTGCTTCAGGGAGGCAGTTCAGGGGAGGCCTGCTGTGGGTTTCTGCCTCCTTCCTCCATTTCTTCCCTATTCAGCTGGTATTTATGAGGGCTCAGCAAGTGCTAGGGGATGTGCTGGGCATAGGGCAGAGAGATGAACAAAACTGTATTTTTACTCGTAGGTGCAGCATGGAGGCCCCAGGTACATAATGGCCCTTCTGTCATCACTGTTTTTTGATCCTCTAGGATCCTTTACTTTCTAATATGACCATCATTTAATGAGCACTTATTATGTGTTCCATATTTGGGGCCTGATATCTATGCCCAACAACCTGACAAGAAGGAAGGATACCCCTACCATTTGCTAACTCTGCAACCTGGGGCGACTTATTGCTTAACCTCTCTGGGCTTTAGTTTTCTCATCTGTAAAATGGGATAATAATTGTAGCTCCTCATAGGATTGCCGGGAGAACTAAATGATGTAATACATGCAGTGTGCTTAAATCGTACTTATGTGTGTGTGTGTGTGTGCATTAGTTGACCATTTGTGTCCAACTCTTTGTGAAACCATGGACTGTAGCCCACCAGGCTCCTCTGCCCATGGAATTCTCCAGGCAAGAATACTGGAATGAGTTGCCTTTCGCTTCTCCAGGGAATCTTCCCAACCGAGGGATTGAACCTGGGTCTCCCCCATTGCAGGCAGATTCTTTACCATCTGAGCCACCAGGGGAGCCCATAATCCTACCTGGTATTACATAAAGTAGTAACTCTTCACTAGTGGGGAAACCAAAGCTCAGAGAGGTTAAGTAACTGGCCTGTGGTCACACAGCCTTCCTTACATCTTCCTTTGAGCCTCAGCTCAAGGACTTCTTTCTTCTCAAATCCCTTGTCACTCAGGGCCGTGCAGATCCCCCTCCTTGACCATCATCACTCTTACTGTTTGTGTCCAACCTGCATCACACAACATCCTTGAGAGCCTCAGCATTTGTACACACTGCCTTGGTTTCCCCCCGTTTGGGAGAGGCAGGAGCCCCTCCAGTCCCCTCCTCCTGCAGATAGCTGTGGCATCCAACTGTGTCCTGGGTACTGGGATACTTTTTATCCTTATTCACAACTGAAGAAAGCGAGACTCAGAGAAGGGACACAGTTGACCAGGACCACACTGCCCAGAAGTAGCGGAGCTGGGCTTCACCCCAGGCTTGCTGACACTGTTGAGTTTATTGTCCCAGCAACCCCACAGTCTGTTGCATAGGGGAGACAGTGGCTGTGTCTTAGAGACCAAGATCATCCCGTGGTGTCCTGGGCTGGGACAGTGTGTGGTTATTACCCGGGCCCAGGAGTGCCACGACAACATGAAGTTCAGGCCGTGAGGCTGGCGTTTGTCTTCTAGGCCAACACCAACACAGACCTCAGGCTGACAGCTGCCAACGGAGCCCTGCTGAGACACCGGGTGCTTCTGGGGGTGACGGACACAGTGGAAGGTTGCCAGAGTGTGATTCAGGTACTGTGTCACCGAGCGGCCCCTCCTGTGGGAGCGCTGAGGCCGGGCTGCCCTGGTCTGTGCAGCGCCTGCCCGGGTCTGCTAACAGAGGCAGTGTTGGCAGCCCTTCTTGCCTTCCTGCTCCTGTGCGTCCTTCTGGAGACTCCTCTCTGGGCGGGCAGCGGCGACCTAGAGCCTCCACGAGGCAGGGCTGGAAGGACGGCGTGAAGGAAGCCAAGCCACATTCCGCCTTCAGTGCTGATTCAGCAGAGAGATGGCGCCTCCCCTGTTTCAAGGCCTCAGTGCCCAGATGAGGTCCCTGGAGAGGCAGGTCAGACCCTGAAGGCCGTGTCCCCTCAGCGTGGTTGTTTCCTGGCCCCAGGGAAATGTGAGATCTGAAGCCACCAGAAGGAGGTCACGCAGCGGGTCTGGGACACAGGCGGGCTGGATGAGGCTCAGGGCTCCTGATCCTGGCTGGGCTCTGCCTCAGTCAGCATCATGCCTGCATCTCACCCAGTAGGAGCCTGAGGTGGGGGTATGGGTGGTCTCCGGTAGGAAGCTCATTGGGCACGTGACCTGTACATCCCACAAATATTTACTGAGAGCCCACTATGTGCCAGGCACCGTTCTAGGTACTGAGGCTACGGCAGAGAACAGACATAGGCAGATCCTGAGTTTATGGAGCACACCCGAGATGGTGAAGGATGTAAAGGGATCTTGCTTGACACCAAGGGTGAACTTGATCACCAGACTACGGGTAGGTCAAGCGTGATGGTGTAGATCAGGAGCTTCTTGAATCTGGGGGTCCTTTCAGCCTCGTTTATCTCTAAATCCTCTTTTATCACTTGGTACAGAGGACTTGGCAAGTGTTAGTTGAATGTATGGCTGGCTGGCTGGATGACTAAGGAGTGGACACATCTTTTAAAAAACTAGGTTCCTTCAATTGCAAAGTAGCATCTTGAGATGAGGTGATATAATATCTTGGACTTTTTGGGGGAGGTGTGGGGCATGGAGGGGTCCAGGGTGAATAATGGGTGGGGGTAGAGATGGAACAAGAGTAGCATGAAGAGATAATCACTGGACCGAGATGATGGGTAACTGGAAGTTAGTGACTTCATCTGCTCTTCTTCTGTGTGTATATGTTCATGATAAAAAGTACAAAAGAAATCCGAATATTCCCTTGGGGAGGCGGTAGTGGGAGAGATGTCTCACCGGGAAGAGGGAGGCATGGGATCCAGAGAAGCGGGTCTGTGGACAGGGATGTGAGACAGGCGCCACTGGTTTCTTGCAGAACTTGGGTTGTAATGTGTGAACATGGAGGATTTCCTCCTGGCTGAGTTTAACCCGGCCCTTGAGGACTGTGGAGGTGGAGGTGGAAGGGGAGGTGATGGCGAGGTGCAGGCAGACTTCTTAACCACTCCTACCCCCAGAGCCCCCAAGTTGATTACCTCTGACCTGGCCACGGACAGTAGAGGTGACAGCTCTGAAGGGTTTCGCTCGTTCGATTCTCAGGTTCCAGACAGAAGGGCATCCCAGCCGCTGCGGATAGAGAGGGTACATACATGTATTCATCCCAGGTGGATATGTGATGTCCAGGATGGTCCAGAGTTTATCTGGGATGTTCAGCGACTTGAGAGAGATGGGACTTCAGCCATTCGGGACCGGGTTTGACATTTTCTGAATTTGCACACAAAGCCATTTGTCTGCCAGTCATCCAAAGGGGATCGGCCACGTAGGGGAACTCTAAGAGACAGCGGAATGGCTCCCGTCTGAGACCAGGGCGAGTCTGGTCTTCCCCAGAAGGGCAGGCCTCTGGGGAGGAGGCAGGGAGTGAGGCCCGTCTTGGGGATGGAGAGTTCGAGGTCCAGCGGGCTTTGTCCTATGTGGTCATGACTGCTTCTCTCCCCAGCTCTGGTTTGTCTATTTCGACGTGGAGGCCTGTGTGCAGTTTTTGTCCGATCACATTCAAGAGATGAAGATGAGCCAAGAGGTAAGATACCTTAAGTGAAAAACAAAACAAGAAAATAAACCAGGAGGCTCAGTTGTATAGATTGCATTATCTTGGTGTTGGGTAAATGTCTAAGGAAAAGTTACTTGGAAGGAAGAATACCTCTGTGGAATCATGGCTGTTTTTGCCTAGGGAATTATGGCTGTTTTTCTCTTCCCTTTTAACTAGTTGCATTTGCCACATTTCTTATAGTGAACATTTATGTTAATTATAATAATAGTAATAAAAAACAATAGATTTCATTTATCACAACAACAACGGCAAAGATTCTGGCAGAGGAAAATACCATATATTTAGGTGACTTTCCCTTGTTCAGAATCTTCAGTGTTTTGAGGAAGGACAGGGAGATTTTGCTTCACATACACAGAAGCAGAAACTGAAGCTCTAAGAAGGCCTGAAGCCAGCTGGAAATGCTGGATTTGGAGCCCAGCCCTCCCGTCCTTGAGCCCTGTGCTTCTTTCATGGGATCCATTTCCTGGGCCCTGAAAGTGCTATAGTTGGTCTTGAAGTCAGGATTGTGGCTTAGCCCCCATCCGGCTAAGTTAGTCCCTGTGTGGCTTGGGAGAAGGCCTTTGAGCTCAAGTTTGCTCATCTGCAAATATCTGTCAAGATTCCCATGGCCCAGGCACACTCTGAGGAACGGATGAGAGTGTGGAAGGAAAAGTGCTTCTGACTGTATTTTTGCAGGAATTATCTGATCTCCTCAATGTGGCTTAGCTCCATGGTCTCCAGGGTCAGCATCTGAATCTGTAGACGGTCCATCCATCCTCTGGGTCTGATGCTTGGCTAGCCACCCAGCCTCCTACATCCACCCAACTGAGGACACCACCGAGCCCCTCTGTTTCCTTTGCAGTCCTTGCTGAGAAGCAGATTGAGCCAGCTGTGTGTTGTCATGGAGACTGGAGTGAGCCCCACAGCCGACGAGGGGCCGGAGAACCTGCTGGAGGAAGCGCCTCTCCTGCCCGACCGTCCGGGTTCCACGGAGAAGCCGCTCATGCAGACTGAACTTCGCCAGCTTGTTCCTGAGACTGAGCCGGAGGTAACAGGCGCCTGGGCCAGTCAGGGCCTCCCTCCTTCACCGGGTGTTTGCCTAGAGTCGTGCATGGCTCTCAAGTTCTACTGTAGATTCCTGGGGACGTGCCTTTACTGACTTGGTGGGGACCATACACCTCTTCCAGCCTACTAGTTTTTTAATATTTTTTTCCTCACCGCAGCAGTTTAAAAGATAGCTTAGAGGAATATAAATATAAATTTTTAAATATAAAATACTTACTGGGTACCCCCATCCCCATTTAAAAAATTTTTTGGTATTTTTTGGTATAGTTCCATGGGATGAGTAGTTGTGTGTTGATGGATGGTAAGTCTACCTCAACATGAGCATGTTGATAAATATTTGGGTCATTTTAAAATCTGTTTATCAACCAATCTATCATCAATCTATCTATCTCCTTAAATTGCAGTTGGATATTGAAATCTTATGTGCATCTCTGTTGAATTCCATTTCCTCCTGCTCCAAAGTTGTTTTGGGTCGTTAGCTAAGCTGTTTGGCATGGCTAAGAGCTGGTAGACCAGAAGTCTGGTAATGTGCTCTGCAGCTTGTGGAACCCTCTTCTTACCATGAAGACAGACGGTTTGGATGACATGCAGCAAGGGGTGATCTTTGGCAGGGTGTGATACAGGAGAACACTTGCATTTGGTTTTTTGCCAATAGATTTGGAGACGAAAAGTCTAGCCCAGTCCAGACTTTTCCTTTTGCTTGGATGGGGAGTGGGGAGCCTGCAAATAGGACCATTATAAGAGATAATGATAAATATATTAATCTCTTCAAAGAGCTGAAAATATAAGGTCACATTCTTTCTTGTGCATGCATGTCTGGGTTTATGTGAAATAGCCTATTAACTATGATGGGTCTTTTAAATGGTTTTTTTCAAATTCATTCAAACCAATAGTAATACAATTTCCTGTCATGAATATCAAGTCTCAGTGCGTGTGCACATGTTTTTAAAGTAGCTGCCCTTACAACGTAGTGATGGAAAATACAATCGATGCCCAAGTCTCAGCCTGGGCCAGACTGTCATATTTCAGGAGGAACCCAGTGTGTGTGAAAGGCAGATGAATAGTTATAATGACCTCTTACATTTTTATAGATTTTTGTTATGCATAAAATTCTTTAGCATTTCCTCTGAAATATGGATTATTTTCCCTTTTTTCCTGTTGGGTGAAATAAACTTCCAGGGTGTCAGCTGACTCACCCAAGGTCACATAACAAGGGAGAATATGGCAGAATCCAGGGTGGAAACCAGCCTATGATTTTCAGGAGGCAAATTTTCTTGTTGAGTTTCTTTGCTTATGTTAATCAATTTTAAAGTAAATGGGTGCAAAGCTCAATCTGAGTTAGTAAGCGGTAGGCTGTTTGATGTTTTCAACTTTTTTCTAGCACAAAGGATAACTCTAAGGAAACACTGATCCTGCAGAGCTAGTTTCTGCTTTTTGAATAATGATAATGATAGTGATATTGATGGCATTTATTGAGTACTGCACACTGGGCTGTCTTTCCATAAGTTCCTTTAATCCTCACTCCAGCACAACCAGAAAGATGCTTCAATTTTCTGTCTTTTGCTGCTGAGGAAATGGCTCAGCAAGGTGAAGTGACTTGTTCCCGGTCTGTCCTAGGGTGTCTGAGCTGATATTCCCACTTGGCCCTTTTAATTCAAAAGCCTATTCTTGATCCCTAACTATACCGACATAAACAGCCTGGGTTTAACCCACACCTTACTGCATTACCTTCAGACTGGCTGCAGGTGAAAGATTTCTGAAAGAGGAAAATAAATATAAAATTTAAATATAAAATACTTATTAGGTACCCCCCCCCATTTAAAAAATAATCTTGGTATTTTTTTGTGTGTAGTTCCATGGGATGTGTAGTTGTGTGTTGATAGATGGTAAGCCTACCTAAACATGAACATGTTGATAAATATTTGGGTCATTTTAAAATCTGTTTATCAACCAGTCTGTCATCAATGTATCTCCTTAAATTGCAGCTGGATATTGAAATCTTACGTGCATCTCTGTTGAATCCCATTTCCTCCTGCTCCAAAGTTCTGTTGGGTCCTCTACCACCTAAGCTGTGCTACACGTAAGGAGCTAGAGCGCCTTCCCTGGAATCCCAGCTGCCAGACAGGTGGATGGAACTTTGGAGACCAAATGTGTTAATAAGAGTATGCAGTAAACACAATTTTTCCAATTCTTTTTTTTTTTACTTAAAATTTTTTCCACTGCAATAAACTGTACCTACGATTAAACTTTGCATCGTAACTCTTTTTAAGTGTACGATTCAGGGGCATTTAAGTACATTCACCTTTTTGTGCAGCTGTCACTATATCCTCCTCCAAAACCTTTTTGTCTTCACTGTTCATCATTGAAACCACATACCTGTTAAATACAAACTCTCTTACCTTCCCCAGCCACTGGGAACCACCATTCTACTTTCTGTCTCTATAATTTTTTGCCCTGTGTGCATGCTCAATGGTAAAAAATCTGTCTGCAGTGCAGGAGACCTGGGTTCAGTCCCTGGGTCAGGAAGATCCCCTGGAGAAGGACATGGCAATTCACTCCAGTATTCTTGCCTGGAGAATTCCATGGACAGTGGAGCCTGATGGGCTATAGTCCGTAGGGTCAGACAGGACTGAGTGACTAACACCACACACACACACGTGCTCAGTCACTCAGTCTTATCCAACTCTTTGCGACCCCATGGACTGTAGCCCACCAGGCTCCTCTGTCTATGGGATTTTCTAGGCAAGAATACTGGAGTGGATTGTCATTTCCTTCTCCAAGGGATCTTCCTGACTCAGGGACTGAACCTGGGTCTCCTGCATCAGCAGGTGGATTCTTTACCACTGAGCCACCTGGGCTTCCTGAATTTATTGCTGTAGGTGCCTCTTTTAAATGGAATCATAGCGTGTTTGTCTTGTGTCAGATCCTTTGTACACACACCTCTGCTTGAAGAGGTCTTTGGCCTCAGCCAGCAATCAAGCAAACAGAAACAAATATGTGAACAGGGTGAGATGATGCATTGTAGTTTATTGGAGAGAAACCTGCTCCTCTCACATGCATGAGGGCGGGAAGTGAAGGCAGGTTCTCAGAGGGACAGGGACTGTCCCCTTACACTCTTAGGCTCAGCTTTTTTCACCCCTAAATATCCAACTGAGTCAGGCCCTAAACCCCACTGTCCCTGGATCAGAGCATCCTTTATTTTCCCTACGGGGCTCACACAGCATAGAGGAGAGAGGCGTGATCTGGTAGCCTTGATAAGCACTTTTAATATAGGAGTACTAGTCTGAAGTAATACAGCAAGTGTTACTTTGTAAATTAGAGAATCTGCCGTCATAGGGATATTTTCCCAACACTGCCTCTGTTTACTGGTGCTTCTCTTCGGGTGCATTACCTTGACCTCATGGACTTTACAAAATCACTTGAAACTGGAAGAAGAGAGAGAAAGAGACAGTGTGTCTCTGTGTGCAGTTGGCTGGTATAAGCTAATGGTAATTTCTCTAGTGCTCCCTAGCTTTTTTGTGCATGAAAGTGAAAGTGAAGCTGCTCAGTCGCGTCCGACTCTTTGCAACCCCATGGACTATAGCCTGCCAGGCTCCTCCGTCCATGGGATTTTCTAGGCAAGAGTACTGGAGTGGGTTGCCATTTCCTTCTCCAGGGGATCTTCCCGATCCAGGGATTGTACCCAGGTCTCCCACATTGCAGGCAGACGCTTTACCGTCTGAGCCACTGGGGAGGCTTTTTTGTGCATATTATCGCCTATTAGCAGTTAGGTTACCCACCTTGGAGATGAGGACATTGAGACTGCAGTAGCCCCAGAGAGCTTGAGAGCTGGAGTTCCAGACCCGTTCAGGGATCTTGCAAGAACCCCGGCTGAGGGCCTGGCTGGGTTCTTCTTAGTGAGTATCACTGCTGCACCAGTATCAAAGCCGAGGACCACTTGGCTTTCTCCTCACTCTTTAGATACTTCTCTGTGGCCCTCACGCTGCTTCCCTCCCTCTTCCAGGAAATGGCCCAGCAGCTGCTGGCAGTGTTTGGTGGCTACTACATCCGGCTCCTGGTGACCTCTCAGCTTCCCCAGGCACTGGGGACACGACACACGGACTCTCCAAGGATTCCATGCCCCTGCCAGCTCATAGAAGCCTACATCCTGGGCACAGGGTGCTGCCCATTCCTGACCAGGTGACCTCAGAACGAAGGTACTCCTCTTCCTCCAGGACTGAAGGTGAGAAGTCAGGGAGGCCTCGGAGCCCCAGGGTGGCTGACGGCGAGGCCTAGGTGAGGAGAGCAGCACCTGGGGTGCCCTGAGGCTGTCAGTCAATCAGCACTGGGGATCCGGTGTTCACTCCAGGACCCTGCACCAAAATGGCTTGTCGACAGCCCGTGCTGACCCCTGGCCTTTGCAGAAGCCGATGGTCCCACTCTCAGCTACTTTGTGTGCTGCTTAGAAATGTTGGCATGAGTGGAAAGGGCCCCTCGCCCATCCTTTCATTGTCTGGTGAGCCCCTAAAATGTGAAGATGACCAGACGGGGCTGAAAGTGGGCCCAAAGCTTGGTCTCAGGCGATGCTCCAGTCCTTACCTGCTTCGTGTCAGATGGAGGCTCGGGGAGGACTCTGCTCCGTGTGGCATTGCCCATTGCCTTGAGCCCCTTAAATTATAAGATGCCCCCTTCCCAATCTGAAGCAAAGAAGTGAATTCTCAGAATGTTCCCCACTTTTAAGTTGTTCTTGCCCTACATTTTCTGAAAAACGATGTCACTTGGGCGTGTCTGCTAGCACGCAGGCCTTCAGGAGACAGAAGGAAGGAGGAAGGAACGAACAGTATGTAACTACTAATGAGAAGATTTGGAAGAGACTGATCCCGTCTGATCAGAGGACTTACTTTGTTCCAAGGCACGCATGCCTGTGGGTGTGGTTTCATACCGCAGATGGAGAATGGCAGTCCTTCCCTAACACTAATGCTGTTCTGCAGTGAGGCGAAATCTGTCCCTCGTGGAATTCCATGAAGAGCTCAGAGGCTGCCAGGTGCTCTGCTTCTGAAAAAATACGAAGACCCATTGTTCCCTGGGCCCAAATCTAAAGACCCTAGCCTGGCATTTAA
This sequence comes from Giraffa tippelskirchi, assembly GCF_054371585.1. Taxonomy (NCBI): domain Eukaryota; kingdom Metazoa; phylum Chordata; class Mammalia; order Artiodactyla; family Giraffidae; genus Giraffa; species Giraffa tippelskirchi. The sequence continues at coordinate 218,106,187 of NC_137275.1, forward strand.
AGGCTCCCCAGTGCCGAAGACCTGGCCATCATCTGCAATTTTGGCTTCATTGCCCATAAAAATCCTCCATAGGTTGAAACCATTTCCTGAACTGACATAGCTATTCTTTTGCATCTGTTGGATTCCTATGCATGCTTTTTCTAAAAAAAGATTTTTTAAAATTGAGGTATAGTTGATGTAAGATATACTGTGTAAGTTTCAGGTGTACAATGTAGTGATTCCTCATTTTTAAAGGTTATGCTCCATTTATAGTTATTATGAAATATTGGCTGTATTTCCTGTGTTGTACAGCATATCTTTGTAGCTTATTTATTTTATACATGGGAGTCCGTACCTCTTAGTCCCCTCCCCCATGTTGCCCCTCCTTCTTGCATGCTTTAAAGCCTAGCTGTCCTTACCCCTCCTTCAGAAAGCCTTGCAACTTCTCTGCCACTTCTGTTTTTTTATTTTTTAAAGTTACCTCTTTGATCTATTAATCCAGATCATCTTACCTTGGTTTTTTGGCCACATCACATGACTTGCATATCTTAGTTCCCTGACCAGGGCTTGAAACCAGGCCCTTGGCAGTGAAAGCACCGGGTCCTAACCACTGGACCTCCAGGGAATTCCTGACTCTGCCTCCCTTAAATTCACTCTCTCTCTTTTTAAAAAATTACTATTATTTTGCGTTTTGGCTGTGTCATATGGCATGCTGGATGGTTCCCTGCCCAGGGACTAAACCCGGGCCTCTGCTGTGAAAGTTCCAGATTCAACCACTGCGCCATCTGGGAATTCCCTCCTTTGAATTCTCGATGTAGCTGCTGCCTTTACTGCCGTTTTATGTTATTGATTCTGTTTTCCTGTGCACAGGCTTGTTTTTCTAGCTAGATCATAAACCCCTCAAGGACAAAGACTTACACTTTTTGTGTAGGACCTAGACCTGCTAAGGAAAAAAAAAAATCCTGTGGATAGAGTGCTAGTCATCTCGATAGCAGCTTTTGCAAAACACTCTCTGTACTCAGTTGAATGATGAGTAGAGTTGGCACAGACTGGGGTTCTGGTCTTGAACTGCCACTTTAAGCTTTGTAATTTTTGGCTGGTCCTCATTTTACGCATCTGTATAATGGGTAGCTTGGGTTTTTTCTTTTTTTTAAATTGGCCCTTTCAAAGTCAAATATCTGGAAAGTTCCAGCGTTTTCTGTTCCATTCTTGCCCTTGGACTTTCTGTCTGTTATGCCTTTGTCTACAGGTAGAAAGGTTCTATAGCCCCTCACAGATGAGGTGCCCCAGACTTGATAATCATTTGGATGGGGTTGCAGAAGACCTGGATTCTCATCCTAGATCTGCCTTTTCTTAGCAGTATGACCTTGGCTAGGTTAACCTCTCTGAATGTCAGTTCACTCTATAAATGACTCTAGTGAACGTGAAATCTAATTACGTGGCTGACTTGCCATGTAAGAGATGAATCTGACTGTTCATTTTCTCTGGGCCAGAGAAGAGAGAGCATGAGCACAGACGAGCTCTCAGAAATGGCTGTTTTAAGCATTTCTCTTCGGCCAGTGCTGTGGCCTGCTTTGCTTAATGAGATTTATTCATAAAAGTGACCACTGCCTTCTTCCACCTGCCACAGAGGAAGTGTAGGCTGTGAATGTGATCAGTAGAAGCCCACGTTTATCATCCAACCACAAAGCCCTGGTAAGTATAATAATAGAGAATAAAAAACAGCAGTTTCACCTTAAAGGGCCCTCGATGTGTTCTTTCCTGCCTTTCCCTCTCTGTAGATTTTCTGATGGTCTCACCGGGCAGATGGGCCATTCAGGTATGCCCACATTCATGCCTCATTTCTTCTTTTAGAAAGTTCTGTGATCTCTGTCTTGCCTAGACCTTACAAGGTTGCTGTGAAGATGAGATTCCATAAAAGAATGTGTGGGCTGTTTCAAGGCTCTGTGTTAATGATAAGTATGGTGTGAATGAAGATGGTGCTGTGTTGTGAAGCGGGAGCGGAGGGCTTGGATTCCAGAGCCACATGTATTCAAATCCAAGGACTGCCACTCTAAGGGAGGTGCCTCTCATCCTTGAGTCTCAGTCCTCAAGGGTGGAGTGGGGATAAGTGTGCCTACCTGGCAACTGATTGTGAAGATTAAATGATAGGAAAAATACTGTAAAGTGCTTACAACTGTGAGTTGCAAACTTGAGTAAAATCTCAATAAATTGTGGCTGTCATTATTTTTTATCTCTCACTATGTCTTGTGTGCTGTAGGTGCCCCAGGTATGTTTTTGTGGATGATGTAGTTCATTAACAGTTCCTGTTTATTCATTCTGCATCGGAGCTCGTTTACCCCAGCACCATGAGGTGTACTTACGTGAATAAAGATTCCAGTCTGATCTCTCTAAAATTCAGTACCGGAAGAAGCCAAGTGGGGTTTTAAGAACAAGCTGGTTGGAGATTTTGGACCAGATGCTCACCCTCTGTTCCTCCTCATCTGTTAAGGGAGTGTGTGATGACAGGGAGATGAATTGAGGTGATGTATGTAAAGCACAAGGTCTGGTTCATAGTGTGGTCCATGGTAAGGGCTCCATCATCCAATGCTGTGTTTTCTTTAGCTGCTACATGCTGTTTTCTACCTGTGTCTATTTGGTAAGATTTTACTTACGTTATTCAAATCTATATCCTTACTGATTTTGGTTGGTTGGTTCTATCAAGAGAGGAAAATTTCCAACTACGATTGTAGATTTTCTGTTTCTCCTTTTACTTTTGACAAGTTTTCTTGTTTTAATTCTTGTTTAATATAAAGTATTGGTGTAATTAATATGCCATAAAATTCACCATTTTAAAGACTAAAATTCAGTTGTTTTTCATATATTCACAAGATTACACAAACATTACCACTGGTTAATTCTAGAACATTTTCATCACCTCTTCTCTCCCCACCAAAAAAAGCCCCCTACCCATTCAGTCACCCTCTATGCCTTCTCCCCAGCACTTGACAATCACTGATCTACTTTCTCTCTATGGATTTTCCAGTTCTGGGCATTTCATATAAAGGGAATCATGCAGTTTGTGGCTTTTTAGGTCTGACAGTTTTTTCACGAAACATAATATTTTCAAGATTCATCCACATTGTAGCATGTATAAGTACTTTACTCCTTTTTAACGACTGACTAATATTCCATTTCTTTTATACACCACATTTCTATACCATTCATCATTTGGGGTAATGAACCTACTTTTTGCCTATTACGAATAATGCTGCTATGAGCGATTGTGTACAGGTTTTTGTGTGAACATGTATTTTAATTCACTTCTGACAAATTTTGTTGTTATTCCATGCATACAAATTTAGAATCATTAAAACTGCCTGATTTGACCCTTTTACCTTATGAAATGTCCCTCCTTATCTCTACTAGATTTTTGCCTTGAAAATCTACTTTGTCTGATACATTAGCTTTCTTTTGATTAGTGATTATATAGTATATCTCTTCGTAATTTTACTCTCAGCTTACCTGTATCTCTATATTTAAGATACCCCTCTTGTAAACATATGGGATTAAAAAAATTCAGTCTTTGTTTTTTAACTAGAATATTTACTATGCTATGTCTAGTGTGTTTCCTGATATGTTAAGTAGATTTGAGCTTAAATATTCCATCTTACTATTTACTTTCCATTGGTTCTCCCTTTCTGTGTTCTTTTTTTCTGTACTCTTCTGCCTTCATTTGCATTAAGGTTTTGTGATTTGTGTATTATTAGCTTGTGAGGTATGTATTCTTTTCCCTTAGTGGTTACCCTAAATTACAACATACATTCTTGACTTACTCAAGTCTATTACAAGAGAATCCTTCTACCACTTTCTGGACAATCCAAAGAGTTTAGAACTCTCTCACCTTTTCTGCCTGTGGTGCTCTCCTTATAATGAGTTTTAATTCTTGCTGTATTGTAAACTACAACAGGCATCATCATTAATGTTTCATATAGTTGGTGTTCATTAGGTTTATCCACATCTTTACTTTTTGTTATTCGTCATTTGTTACTTTGTTGTTACTCTTTGTCCCTTCCTGCATTTCCACACATTAATCTAGGTTCATTCACCTTCTCCAGAAACTATCTTTGGAATTTTTCTGTAGAATAGTGTTAACTCTATTTAAAAGTACCTTTAGTATTTTCCTTCCAGTACAGATCTTCTGGTGGACAGAATGAGTTTTGGTTTGCGGAGAGGTCTCTGTTGTGTTTTTATTTTTGAAAGAAATTTTTGGTAAGTCAAGAATTCCAAAATACTACAGCTTCCCCCTCTCCCTCTGCCCCCAGCCTTTGGAAGATGTCATTGGCTTTCACTGGTTGTCAGTTCTGTGCTGTTCTTAAAGTTTTCTCTCCGCTTTGGGTTTCAGCAATTGTATTTTGATCTGCCTAGGTATAGATTTCTTTATATTTATCCTGTTGGGTTCAGAGCACATCTTGAAATTTGGGACATAGTATTTTTCATCATAGCTTCTACCTTTTTTTTCTTGTCTCCTTCTGGGACTCTAAGGATACGTGTGTTAAAGTCTTATCACTGTATCTCTAAGACTCTGTGCTTTCTGTTCTTTTGGTTCTTCAAGAGTTAGTATAAATTTTTTTTTACCTACTTATCTTCACTCTATTACTTTTACTCTCATTTGTTTTTTTGTTTGTTTGCTTGATTTTGTTGTTGTTTTCTTGGCCACATCATGCAGCGTGTGGGGATCTTAGTTCCCAGACCTTGGATCAAACCTGCAGCCCCTGCACTGGAAATGAAGAGTCTCAACCACTGGACCACCAGGGAAGTCCTTTCAATTGAGTTCTTAATTTCAGCTATTGTAATATTCAGTCCTGTAGTTTTTAATTGATTTTTAAAATAGTTTACAGTTCTCAGATATAATTTTCCATCCTATCATCTATTTTCTTCAATATTTTTTTTTTCAATATTAAAAATTTTTTTTCTTCAGTAGTCCACATCTGCTAATTCCAATATCTGGTTCTTCTGTAAATATGTTCCTTTTGCTTTTGCTTAGCTGATCTTATCTTCTAGTATTCCTGGTAATTTTTGATTGAATGCTACACTCTTAAAAAAAATGAAGGGTTGAAGAAATGTACAAGACCCTGGATATTCCTTCAGAAAGGATTTATTTTTGCTTCTGAGAAAGGTAAAGTTGAAATAGTTTGACTGTGGGTTTTAGTCCTAGTGAGATTTAGTCTGTCTCTGGTTAGCATTGATTTTCAGGTCCTCGCTCTTCAGGAACTTTAACTAGAAACCTATTTTATAAAAGCTTTTAACAGCCAATCCTTTTCCTCCAGGGTGAGCCCCCAGCCTCTAAGCTGTGAGTCTGCTGGAAGCTCTGCCCACTTTTTCAGCCTTCTAGACTCTTTAGGAGTTGACAAGTGCCTGGAGTAGGTGAGAAGACCTTGATGTCCATTTCATCTCTCTGGACTTCATTTCTCTCCAGGATCTTGGCCCCTCAAGTCCTCACTGCCTTCGTAGCTCTCTGATATATTCAGACAGACTTAAGGAAAAAGCAACCACAGGCTTTTAAGCTACTCTCAGCAGGAGAGTTAGTCTGATACCAGCTAGTCTGCCGTATTCAGAGGTGAGGCCCAACTGTGGCTTCCTTATTATTTTTATTATTATTATTTGAAAATCCTCTAAAGAAAGATACCATCCTGAGGCCAAGAGCCATTTGACAGGTTCTGTGAAGTGGCTTCTAAATGCAGGAGATGACGTTTATGGAGCATCTTTTGTGTGTAGATCACCTGCTGTATCTGTTGCAGGAAACAGTTCCAAGACATGAGGAATCTAAGGTTTTCTGGAGGTTCCCTTCCAGCCATTGTTCTTTTACCTTTTCCTGCTATACATTTCTAAACTTCTTCTGGATGTGGTCACCTAGATGTCCCATAGGCTCCTCTAGCTTAACATAGACCAAGATGACATGATCACCTATGTGTGGTCAACTTGGCCTCACTACCACCCTTTTCTCAGTTCTGTGCTTTGCAAAAGAAGTCAAGAACCTCATTTTACAGAGTCTTCTTCCCTGTACAGTTCTGAGTTAGAGTTTGCTTTACCTGAGATATATATTGTAATTTGGGACTCTCTTCTCCATCCTAGAGCTGCTGACCTAATGCATACCTATGTCACTGTCTGTCCTGATTGCTTAGGCAGCCTGTTTTTGGATGTATCAGTCAGGGGCCAATCAGAAGACAGAAAGCACACAGTCATTTGAATATAAGGCATTTAGTATAAAGAATTACTAAGTTTAATGTGGGTCGAAATAATGAATTAGTTAATAAGAAGTAATCTCCTATAAAGAATATGGAAATAGCAGATCTAAGGCATAGCCACCACCAAAGGGCTGAGATAGAGCCCCCAAGGAAGAGACCCCCCTCCCGCCCCCACTCCATCCCCAGCTGAAGTATGGACCTTGGAAACGACATGGCTGTGGCCCCCCTGGATGCAGAGAAGTCTCTGAGATGCCATGTTGACAGAATGTTCTAGAAATATGCCCTCTAGGGTGCTAGATAGATAGCTAGATATCTCTAGCTGTCACAGAGAGATGGAGGCACTGCTCCATTTGCTGGGGGAAGGCACGGGAGAAGCTGCTGGCTGCGAAGTGCTACTGACCACCACCATATGCTTCCGGATCTGGGTGTGGGAGAAGCCATGTGAACTGCCAGAGCCAGATACCCAAGAAGCTGCTGCAGGAGTCTTCTTAAGAGGAGCTCCCCAGAGCAGAAGGAGAGCCCTGTGTCTACCACTATCTGTAGCACCCTGTACTGACAAAGCATCACATTGCACTAGCTGCCAAGGGAAAAAGATTTTAAAGGGCCCAGCACCAGGTTTGAAGAGCAGGCAACAAATAGCTGGGAGCCAAAAGCAATCACTGAATGTCCTTCTACCATCATTGTGAAGGGCAGCATAACCGGTTGGTTAAGAGTATTGAATCTGGAACCAGGAATCCTGGGTTCAAATCTCAGCTCTGCTACTTACTATTAGTATAATCTTCAGAGACTTATGCACGGTATGTCAGTTTCCTGACTTTTAAAAACAGAGTAGTAACAGTACTATCCTTGTTGGATTGTTATGCTAAGTGAGTTGATACTTATAAAGTACTTAGAAAAGCAAGCAATATAGCAGATTTATACATTACCAGGATTGCTCACACTCCTTTTCAAATAGCACATCCTTCAAATTGCAGCCAGGATGACCTTTCTGTTGTAGGTATGAATTGTAATCTATGATATCATGGTGTAAGACATCATCTTCCTTTATTCTTCTGGGCTGGGGACAGACAGGAGTAAATGTTGCCTTCTTAACAACTCACTGTGTTCACACTGCAAAAACTAGAAATATGGCTATCTAACTATTGCCTGGAGAAGGCAATGGCACCCCACTCCAGTACTCTTGCCTGGAAAATCCCATGGACGGAGGAGCCTGGTAGGCTGTAGTCCATGGGGTCGAGAAGAGCCGGACACGACTGAGTGACTTCACTTTCCCTTTTCACTTTCATGCATTGGAGGAGGAAAGGGCAACCTGCTCCAGTGTTCTTGCCTGGAGAATCCCAGGGACAGAGGAGCCTGTTGGGCTGCCGTCTATGGGGTCGCACAGAGTCGGACATGACTGACACGACGCAGCAGCAGCAGCAGCAGCAACTATTGCCTAAACATTACCTTTCTTGACTCCTCATTACCTTCCAGACAGAGTCTAACTTTCTTTTCTTGGATATAAGATTCCTGATGCTCTGTGCCCCTCACCTCCCCTCATGCCCTGGCTCAGGTCTTCACTTTCATCTTTCCAAACGTCGAAGTTCACTACCTTATACTCCTATCAGCTTGTGTCTCTGTTTCCCAAATTTGCCTATTTTGTTCCCCTTTTCTGGAATACCATTCCCCCCTCCTCTGTCCTTTTGACTTTCAGGAAACTCAAGCACCGGGAAGCCTTCCACCACACACCCAAGTTGGTTGCCACGTTTCCCAGTGCTATTGTTTCCAAATCGTTGTCTGCTATGTGAAGCGATGTGCTCCTGTGCCTGGCTCCCTGACTAAAGTTGAAGCCACTTGGGCTCTCTTGCATGTTACTCATGTTGGCATGCTCTGTGTTTTAGCACAAACAGCTCCTACATCTGCATGGGCTGTGCTCTGCATCACTACAGGGCTGCTGACTGCAGAGCTTTGCGCTTCCTGCCCGCCTGTTCACCAGGGCCCTGAGCACCATATCGAGTCCCGCGTAGGCGAGCAGTATTTTGGCCTCCAGCTCCAGACAGTTATTACCACATCTATTTAGAGCTACCCGTTATGCTGACCAGCCTCTCCCAAGCCCTTTGTCAGGTGGGTGAGGAGTGACTGAAAGTGGTTTAGAATCAAGCCTCATTTCTTTGTTGTGGTTTTCTTTTACTTCGTTTTTTTTTAATAATATACAGTAGGTCCTTGATGGTTATCCATTTAAAATACAGCAACGTGTACATGTCCATCCCAAACTCCCTAACTATCCCTTCCCCTCATCCTTCCTCTACCCTAGCAACCATAAGTTCGTTCTCTAAGACTGTGAGTCTCTGTTTTGTAAGTAAGTTCATTTGTATAATTTCTCTTTAGATTCCACATTTAAGGGATGACATACAACAGTTCTCCTTCTCTGTCTGACTTACTTCACTCGGTATGACAATCTCTAGGTCTGTCCACGTTGCTGCAAATGGCATTATTTCATTCTTTTTAATGACTGAGTAATGTTCCCTTGTATATATATATATACCACTTCTTCTTTATCCATTCCTCTGTCGATGGACATTGATCAAACCTCATTTTGTAATCAAGGATGCCAGATTCTAATTGTCCCCTACTCAAGGGAATCTCAGAAGTAGGGCCGGGAGAGGGGAAAAAAAGAGGAAGAACACAGGCCTACAATGCAACTAAGGACTTTAATTGGAGGCAGCTCCTAGTGGTTTTTCCAGGAGCTGAGGCGACTCTTGCTGGTGGCATGGGGATGGCTCCGACATCTCCTCCTCCTCTGGGAGTTTCTGAATCAGTCTTCATGGTCCCTGTTCACCACCCTCTTCCTCCTGGAGACACTCTAGTAGCTGTGCAGCCTCCCACGCATGCGAGGGGCTGCCATTTATACAAATCAGGGTCTCCCAGGAACACACTTCTTCAGCGCAAAATTGTTGCAGTGATGGTGATGACGATGTTGGTATCTCGTTGACATATTATTTCTTTGAGGGTCTGCATTCAGATCTGAAAGAGTGAACGAAAATATTTATCCCGGGTAAAGGCTTTGAATTACATGTGAATAAATGGTCTTGGTCATATCCTCCTTGGGATATTTGCATATTATTAGTGACTTTAAAAAAATATTCTGCTTGCTCAAGCTACAGATAACCTCAAACTGGGTTAAGGAATTGAGAGCTTAGAATTTCTTTGTCACTTCAGCACAGACTGTCTGGTCCTTACTGGGACGTATACACAATTACCATCTATTGAGTGCCTGGGTGGGGCCATAGTCTAGACATTTATATATGTTGCTTCATTTCATCTTCTTAACAGCCTGAAAAGCAGGTGGTGTGTTGTCATGATCCTCATTTTGTAGAGAAGATGCTGAAGCTCAGAGAGAGATTCAGAGACATGCACAGTAAGTAGCTGAGACTGAGCTCGGACTAGTGCGTAGGACTTAAGTCGGTCATCAGTTCAGTTCAGTTCAGTCGCTCAATTGTGTCTGACCCCTTGCAACCCCATGAACTGCAGCATGCCAGGCCTCCCTGTCCATCACCAACTCCCGGAGTTTACCCAAACTCACGTCCATTGAGTTGGTGATGCCATCCAACCATCTCATCCTCTGTCGTCCCCTTCTCCTCCCACCTTCAATCTTTCCCAATCAGGGTCTTTTCAAATGAGTCAGCTCTTCATATCAGGTGGCCAAAATATTGGAGTTTCAGCTTCAACATCAGTCCTTCCAGTGAACACCCAGGACTGGTTTCCTTTAGGATGGACTGGTTGGATCTCCTTGCAGTCCAAGGGACTTTCAAGAGTCTTCTCCAATACCACAGTTCAAAGCATCAGTTCTTCTGTGCTCAGCTTTCTTTATAGTCCAACTCTAACATCCATACCTGACTACTGGAAAAACCATAGCCTTGACTAGACGGACCTTTGTTGACAAAGTAATGTCTCTACTTTTTAATATGCTGTCTAGGCTGGTCATAACTTTCCTTCCAAGGAGTAAGTGTCTATTTAATAACTGACGTAGTTTTTAGCTCTGCTGTTACAGGTTTGAGTAAAAAAAATCCTTTACCACACCCCCAAAAGGCTTGAAAGAAATCTGAAATGACCCAGAGCAGAAGCTGGGTGGGGAGTCAGAAGTCCAGAGAAATGGTTCGGTGTTTTTACCAAAGCACCACACACACATGCATGGAACCTACCGAAGGTCCGTGGGTGACGCTGTTGGCAGGCATTTTGACTGTGGGAGCTACTCATGGTGGAAGCCCCCTCGTCGGGGCAGCAGCAACAGAAGATCCTTGACACCATGCTTTGGTGGGCGGTGGGAAGAAGGAAAGGGCACTGCGGTGTCTGGCTCTGTAACCTCAACCCCAGAAGCCCATTGTTATTTAAGCAGTGGGTCATACTGGACTAGCCTCCTGCAAAGTATCACGCCCCGCTTCTCTCCCAAACCTCCTGTGTCTCCAGCAGATCCAGGCCCTCTTCTGCCCCAAATTCTCTGAACCATGGGAAATACTGCTTCTGCTCTGCCAGTCTTTACCACGTGTGTGCGTGCTCAGTGGCTTCAGTTGGGTCCGACTCTTTGCGACCCCATGGACTGTAGCCCACCAGGCTCCTCGGTGCATGGGGAATCTCCAGGAAGAATACTGGAGTGGGTTGCCATGACTTCCTCCAGGGGATCTTCCTGACCCAGGGAGGGAACCCTCATGCTCCTGCATCCCCTGTATTGGCAGGCGAGTTCTTTACCACTAGTGCTACCTGGGAAGCCCAGTCTTTACCACAGGGTTGCCTTATTGAAATCAGCAGATCTTAGAGTCTGGCCCAGTTCTCTGGACAAGGCTGTTTCCTAAATGAATAGAAGACTACAACCAGAGAAAGCCAGTCCCTTCTCTGCCAGGACTTGTGGCAGCGCCCATAGGCCAGCCCATGCTTAGGGGTCAGGTCTGTCTTCTGCTTTATACATCTGTGCTCTTGGGTGGATTCTGTAATCTCTTTGAGCCTCACTTTCCTGCCTGGAAAATACCAGTGTTGAGTGGTACCCACCTTAAAGGAGTAAGTGATTAACCATGCCCAGTGACCACTGGGGTGGCAGGTGCGTATAGATGCTGGCTCAGTGACCTTTCTTTTTCCAGTCCCGCTGGACTAGGTAACGCAGCTCAGCCTTGCTCCTTCAGCTCTTGCTTCCATCACTCACCTGCTCGGCAGCTCTGGGCCCAGGCTCCCGTCTATAACAGGAGGCACTTGGGCTGCAGCTTCTCTCCAAGGATCCTCTGCCTCTGATGACACAGGCTGCAAGTCCTTGTCTCACTCCCCGTTTCTCCTTGCTTTCTCCCAGGTGCCTGGTCATCTCCTGCCCTTGCTCCCTCTTCCCTCTGGCCAAAGCCCCACTCTGGGAATTTCCGTCTCGGTGGCTGTCTTTACGAACATCACATTGGCTTCATTTCCTGACCTCACCCGTGGGCACTGGCTCCCCACCCCTCCCAGCCAGCACCATCTCTTACCTGGATTATTGCAATGGCCTCCTGGCCCCTCCCAGCCCAGTCTCCATTAGTGTCAACATAGCTGAGTGTGTAAGTCTGATGATGTCACCCCTCTGCTCCTTGGCTTCTCCTGTCAGGCAGAGGAAAAGCTGAAGTCCTTCTCTGGGACTTCCCTCAAAAATTCAGTCTCACTGCTGCCTTCGCCCCCTCCTCCCCTGCGGTCTCCTCCTTCCTTCATCCAGCTGCACCCAGCACCCCACCACGACTGCCTTTGCACATGCTCCATGCTCCACCTTTGGCCTGCAACGCCCTTCCTCAGAGATCCCCAAGCTCACCCCTCCCTCCTTCAAGCCTGTGCTTAAAGGTCATCTTTCTAGTGAGGTCTTCTGGCCAAGTCACCTGAATTATTTACCCTACTTAAATGGCCCTCCCCCTCCCCTGGCATTCCCTGTTCTTTCTCCTCCAGAGCCCTTGGCGCATTCCAACACATCCTTGAGTTTATCTGCATGGGCTTTGTCTTCCCAGGAGAAATGCTGGCTGGGGTGGGGTGGGTGTGGTGTTCCTTGCACTACCAGTGACGTCCTCTAGATGGAAGCAGGAGCTAAAGAAAAGGGCCCTTGGTTTGCCCCCAGTGGGCTGTGATCTTCAGGTCTCCTGTGACCCCACAGCCCTTCAACCAGAACAAGAAAGATCAGTGAGGTCAGAGAGGAAGACTCCTAGAGCTGGAGGAGCCCTTAGGGGTCATTCAACACAGGTGGGGAGATTGGGACCCAGAGAGAGAAACACTGGGGTCATGAGAAGAGTGATGGTGTCTGCTTCCAGAGCAAAGTGGATAGGTGCCCAGGAGTGATGGAGATGTTGTCCCTTTAAACACAGAAAAGTACTCTTCCTGCTCTCAAGTCCAACCTTTGAGCCCCTCTCATCTGCAGCTGGCAGAGCAGAGATGGGGCTGTCTGTGATGTCACAGAGCCTGAGAACCAGGGAATGTTGAGGACAGAAGGGTTTGACTGGACCACAAAGGTAAGGAACGGGGAGGTTTACTGACCTTCTCCTCTGCGGTCCTTCCCTCGGTTCATGATGCCATGTTGTCTGCCATGTTCATCAGGCTGGCTGGGGCGATTCTGCCTCATGTATCTCCTTCCTTGGAATAGGTTGCTGGGGCATGTTCTTCTCAAGGGGATTCTAGAGGCATAAGACAGTAAGCCCCACTGTGAAAACACATTTCTAAGCCTCTGTTGGTATCCCATCTACTAGGTTTCCATTGGTTAAAGCAGGTCATATGATGAAGTTCAAAGTCAAGGGGGAAGAAAGGACACTTCATCCAAGAAGACTTGGCTAAGAAAGGTGAAGAACTGGCTAAGAGTTTGCTCTGCCACAGGTAGATGCCATTGCTGTACCCGTTTTACAGATGAAGAAACAGGCACAAAATTTATTAGGTATCTTGGCTAAAGTGACACCACCAGTAATTGGCAAATGAAGTGACCAGAGGTGGAATTTGTAAAGGTTCAGATTGCTTTACAAATGGATTGTATCATTTTAGTTCCTTCTCTACTGGGGTGGTAATGATGCTGCTGCTTCCCCTCCCGCTGTCTTGGCCTCTGTGCTATCACGGCAATAACCAATTTAACAAGAAATTTGCAAAATTTATACGAAGAACATTTAAAAATAGCCCTGAGAGACAAAAAAGTAGATTTGAACAAATGGAAAGCCATTTGTATGTGGATGGGAGGAGTCAACATTATAGAGGTGTCAGTTCTTCCTATGTTAATTTATATTTTTTTCTGGGTTAATTTTAAAATTTAGTACAGTCACAATAAAATATCAATTTTTTTCTTTCTCTTTTTTGGCTGCACTGCACAGCATGTCGGAGAAGGCAATGGCACCCCACTCCAGTACTCTTGCCTGGAAAATCCCATGGATGGAGGAGCCTGGCGGGCTACAGTCCATGGGGTCGCTAAGTCGGGCATGACTGAGCGAATTCACTTTCACTTTTCACTTTCCTGCATTGGAGAAGGAAATGGCAACCCACTCCAGTGTTCTTGCCTGGAGAATCCCAGGGACGTGGGAGCCTGGTAGGCTGCCGTCTGTGGGGTCACACAGAGTCGGACACGACTGAAGCGACTTAGCAGCAGCGGCAGCAACACAGCACGTGGGGGTCTTAGTTCCCCGACCAGGGATCAAATTTGTGTCCCCTGCTTGGCAAGCACAGTCCTAACCACCGGACTGCCAGACAATTGCCCCAAAATATCAATATATTTTTTAATGGATCTAGATAAATGGATACTAATGTTTATATTTTTAATAAATGGAGGAATGTGGGGAGGGAGATGGGAGGGAGGATCAAAAGGGAGGGGATATATGTATACCTATGGCTGATTCATGTTGAGGTTTGACAGAAAACAACAAAATTCTGTAAAGCAATTATCCTTCAATTAAAAAATAAATTTAAAAAAATGGAGGAATAAGACGAGGTGGTACCAGACTGACTTACAGTGAAATAAAATAGAAATTTCAGAAAGAAACCAAAATACATATGAAATTTTTGTACATGAGGATAAAGGAGTCATCACAAATGATTGAGCCAAAGATGGTCTTTCAAATAAATGTCCAAAAAGATATGGATCCATACTTAATATATATAATGATAAATGTGAAATGGAACAGGGATCTATATTTAAGAAATAAAGGCACCCAACATGTAAGAAACGTGGATGAACTCGTCTATAAACTGAATGTACCAGTAAGGGGGAGGGAAAAGAGGAGGGACACAGTCCTGTGATGTCACCAAAGACTTTAATTGGAGGCAGCTCCTCCCAAGCGGCTTTTTTGGGGTCTGAAGTGACTCTTGCTGGCAGCACAGCGTTGGCTCAGACGTCTTCTCCTCCTGGAAGGGAGTTTCTGAATCAGTCTTCATGGTCCCGGTGCACCACCCTCTTCCTCCTGGAAACTCTCCGCAGCTGTGCAGCCTGCAAGACCTGCAAGGTGGCTGCCGTCTAGAATGCTCAGGGCCTCCCAATGAGGCATGGTTGGTATGGCCAGTGATCCTGCGAGTAGCGGCTGAGGTTTCTCTTGTGAAACCCTCTTTTGCAAACTTGTGACTTTACATCTGAAAGGAGGAAGGGAAGGACAACACTGGGCGAAGCCTCTGCTTTGGGCCCAGATGGACTGTTCCGGTCGCCTCCATCCCTGGTCAGTGTCAGATTCTGGAACAGTCTGTGAGTCATATGGCCCCCCGGTCTGGGACGTGTTGGTGCTCCTATCGGAGCATTCAGTGACAGTAGTTTGTCTTGTGAAATGCAGTGGCCTAGAAAATACAAGAACTGGGCCCGTCCTGGTTCTGACATTACCACCACTCTCTGCTGAGCTTTGGGAAAGCCCCTTCCCACTAGGGATTGAAGCCTCCTCTATACCATCAGAGATGGGTTTTTAAACTATGCACCATGGAGCCCTGTGGGGGGAGGGGAGCTGGTGGGGCACCCAGACACTCATGCCTAATTCAAGTACAGCAGGACCCCTTTGATTTTTTATAGAAATTGGACTTAGAGATTTTGATTGCAAGAAGGGTTTAGCTGTTGGGAGAAATTTTTTTGTTTCAAATGTGGAATCTTATTTATCATATATATATGTAATTGATTTCCTTTATAATTCTATGTATTTTATTAAATGCATGTAAATACATTACTCTGAGAAGGGGTTGGTAGCCTTTTTGTTGTTGTTTTGACTGTGTGGCATGTGCGTGGCATGCGGGATCTTAGTTTCCTGACCAGGGATCAAACCTGTGCCCCCTGCATTGGAAGTGCGGAGTCTTAACCACTAGACTGCCAGGGAAGTCCCTGTTACGAATCCCTCTGAAGTGATTGGGCTGGAGGACCTTTATGTCTCAACAGCCAGCCTGATGGGGTGGTTGTGAGCTATGTGAGGTCACCCGGACACAGCGTCGGTGCCCATCAGTGGAGCCACATGTCTTCTTCCTGGCTATGGCTACAGTCTAGGACTCAGAGGCATCCTCCTCTACCTGGAGACTTTCAATGCACAAGCGTTTTTTGGCGTGTTTATCTGCCATATATCTGGTTGAGTTTGGAGGAATGACATGTAGGCCCTGCCCTCCTGGAACTTACCATCTGGAGGCAGAAGCAGACATTAAGCGAACACGCACACACTGTACACACAAAAGACAATGCCATAGGGATGTAGACAGAAAGTATGGATACGAATTCTTTCCTCTCAGGCCTCCTGCCCCCATGGATTCCCAGCTCAGAGGATCACACAGGCAGGTCTTTGACCCCTGGGCTCTGTCCGATGTGTTCTAGAATGTGACTGCAGCATCCTAAAGGGAGCAGTCCCGCCACCCCTGTCACCCCACTGAGCTCAGTATCAAACTGGGGTTTGGACATGAGGACAAGGCTCCCTACCCCAAAGGTTCCCGGTCAGCGTTAGGGCCCCGGTTTCGAACTCACCTTCATACTCACTGCTGCTGAAACAGGAAGTTGTCTTTTCTGAGGGGAGCGTGGCTTTCCCCAGACTCACGCAGGGTGCTGCATCATTGTGCTTGAGGGTCTGTCTGTTGAGCTCATCCTTCTGCACACCTGGCAATGGTAATTCCACGTGGTCATGTGGGGTGCTCAGAGGAGGTCACGGAGGCGAAAGTGTTTTGCCGACTCTGGAGCGTGCACATGGACCAGCGGCGATGGTTATGGAATGAGGTGTACCTGAATCAGCATTCTAAGTTCTCCCCCCTTGTTGTGGTCCTTTAATGGACCGGAACTTGGGGGTACAGAGTCGACCAATAAGAAAAGAAGGAAGAAAAGAGGCTGATATTCCCTGGTTTACACAGTATGCCAATATAACTCTAGGACAAAGAGCCAGCACCGTCTACGTAGGCTCAGGGCGCCCTCTCGAAGAGGTCTTGAAAGCCCGGGCAAGTAAGTAGACACGATGGACACCTGTGCTCCGTGGAAACAGCCTGAAACGGAGAGAGCGAGAGAGCGAGAGAGAGAGAGAGAGAGAGAGAGAGAGCGCATGAGAGCGAGAGAGAGAGAGAGAGAGAGAGAGAGAGAGAGGGAGAGAGAGAGAATGAGGAAAGACACGGGGACCAGTGCTCGGTAGAACAAAGGCATTTATTCAACATATTGTGGGCATATATATACTCTCTTACCAGATAGCCCTTTTTAGCAGAGATAGGGATCAAAAGTCTAACAAGTCATCTAGAAAGCCGGAGGTTAGAATTATTCTCTAGAGAGGGGGTTGTAACATTTACTTTACATATCAGAAAGGAGGAGACTTGTAAATGGCTGCTGTTCACCATATGGAATTTCCATATGAATGAGATACATGAATTTCTATTATCCCCGAAAGCCGGCTTGCCAGCTCTCTGGCACCTGTATTCAGGTGCTGTTAAGGAACATAGAATTCATGCAAGACTGAAAACAGCACACAGGAAGCCTCCTGTTAAATGTATCCTGACACCCCCTCATAAGCACGTACTGGATTCCAAATATTATTTAAAAACATAAAGTTTACTTTTTCCCATTTATAAGTATAATTCATATACATTATACAAAAGCTAGGGAATACTGAAGAATATGAAGTAGGAAAAAAAATGCCCCAAACACCACTCCTCTCAGATATGATCACAGTTCCAGGGTTTGCCTATGGATGTTTTTACAGAGTTGGACCATAAAGAAGGCTGAGCACTGAAGAATTGATGCTTTCGAACTGTGGTGCTGGAGAAGACTCTTAAGAGTCCCTTGGACAGCAAGGAGATCAAACCAGTCAATTCTAAAGGAAATCATCCCTGAATATTCATTGGAAGGACTGATGTTAAAGCTTAAGCTCCAATACTTTGGCCACCTGATGCAAAGAGCTGACTCATTGGGAAAGACCCTGATGCTGGGAAAGCTTGAGGGCAGGAGCAGAAGGGGACGACAGAAGATGAGATGGCTGGACAGAGGATACACTGGCATCACCAACTCAATGGACATGAGTTTGAGCAAACTCTGGGAAATGATGAAGGACAGAGAAGCCTGGTGTGCTGCAGTTCATGGGGTGGCAGAGTTGGACATGACTTAACGACTGAGCAACAACAATTTTTACATAGTCCATCACATCCTATATGTTATGAATGCTTTTACTTTGTACGTATCATAAGCTGTTTTCTTATGTCACTAAGCTTTTAAAAAAATAGTTGCATAATATTCTATGGATAATTCAGGATTTATTTAACCAATATTCTATTTTTGGGTGTTTAGACTATTTTCAAATTTCTCTACCATAAACACCACTGTGATGAACGTTGTATATAAGACTTTGTTTTGATATACTCCTAGATTCTTAGAAGTGTAACACAATCTTGTCAACAGACTAAGCAGTGTTCTGTAATAAACAGCTCTGTTCTTTTCTAGCTGCCTACCTTGAACGAATTGCTTCACCTCTCTCTGCCTCTGTTTTCAGAACTGCAAAATAATACATTCATTCTGGATAATCAGATCCACTTCTTAGAGTTATGGGAGTTAAATAAGACCACTTTTCTAGTGTTTAAGTTCTGAAACAGTAAGGGACTTACCTGATCACAGCTGAGTCCCTGTGCCTAGACAATGCCTTGCATCTAATAGGGGCTCAGTAATTATTATCATCATCTTGGAAAAAGGAGCTGACATTTTTAAGATTCTTGTTTTTTATCATGAAAGTATTTGGTTGGCCAAAATCCAATGGAATAAAATCCGTAGAAAACCCTCAGTGAACTTTTTGGCCAATCCAGTATTCCCAGGGGAAATGTTTTAAAGGCTCCTAGGTATGGATTTCTGGCAAAATACGCCATGAGAATTTTTTTCCTGCCTTTGAACTGCCGTGTCTCCCAGCGGGACCATGCCGCCACTGACCACTCAACTGTGTGTTAGTCCCAGCTTTGCCTGATCTTGACGATAACGCATGGGGTTTTTTTTGGTCTGAAATTGCTGATTTTGACCCCCAGTCTCCTCCACTATGATCTTTTGTCCTGGATCATTAAGAAGGATATAATTACAAACTGAAGGCCAGGATGCCTTCTCTCTCTCTTCCCTCTTATACCTGCTGGTCTGGAAACCATGTGTTCCAGATGCCTTGGCTAGAGGTGAAAAATAATATGTAACAGACTTTGCATGAGCAAGAAATACACTTTTGTAAACCGTTGAGATTGAAAGGCATATTTGTTTTAGCAGCAGTCTATCTTCTCCTGACCAATACCTTATACTACAGTTTCCATTTGTTGACTTTTGTTGAATTCCTACTCTGTGCAAGCCCTGTGTTTTTTGCTTCTATACATTCCCTCTTTTAACCCTCCCAGTGATTCTGAAAAGCAATAATACAGTATAAGTATCCCTGTTTCACAGGTAAGGACACAAACTCGGAGTGAGAGGGTAATTGACTTGTCCAGGTCTGTAGCAGAGCTGATTGAATTTAGCCTCTGCCCCAAAGGCAGGGCTCTGTTTGTTTGTTTTTTATAAACAAAAAACAAACAAACTGTTATAAAAAATTATAAAAAAACTGTTTATAAAAAATTAAATTTATTTATTTTTAATTGAAGGATAATTGCTTTACAATATTCTGTTGATTTCTGCCAAACATCAACATGAATCAGCCATAGGTATACCTAAGGCAGGGTTCTTAAGCACTATCTTTATAGTCTTTAGACAAATGATTCTCAAACTATGATATACATTCAGGTTTCCCTGTGGGTCATATTAAAATAATGGTTCTGACTTGGTAGGTCTGGAGTAGGGTCTGAAAGTTCAGTTCTAACAAACTCCCAGGTATGCTGACGTTGCTAGTCCCAGCATCCCACTGTAAGTATCAGGATTTTAAGCTCTATTGTTTATCTGTTTGGTTACTTAGTTGCTCAGTCTTCACCTCATTTTAGTTTGGCATTATTCACTCAAAAGCTGAAGGAAATCTGAGGGCATCTCAGGAGGAGGGGGATGAGCAATATGAGGTCTCCCGAGGCCGGGCAGGGCATTCTTGCCTGGTACCTACCATGCTTCAACAGCTGAAGCTCTTGGGTTTGATTGGGGATCTTGGAGTCATCCGCATCATTGGGTTTCTCACAGCATTTGCAGCAAAAAGAGAAGAACTTCGAGGCTAGGTTTTGGTGAGCTGCTAATATGAAGAAAAAGGAATGGGGGCCCTTGGGTTCTAGGGCCTGAGTTCCAGATGCCCCATTGGAAATTCACTGTGATGGGGGTCATATAGGCTCAGCCTCCCCCAAGGTATAATAGCCCTCTCCTTTCCCAAATCTTTTGTAGCTCCCCCATAGGCAGCAGGCCCAAGCCCCTCAGTCTAGTGGTTCTCTTAAAGTCATTTTCCCTGTTTTATACAAAATTTTCTTACCCATGGAAAGGACTTGAAGCCTCTATTCTTCCAGCTTTGCTTGCAGGGGTGCCTTATTGAATCAGCTGATCTTGAATTTGAGCCCAGTTCCTTGGGCAGGGCTGTTTCCTAAATAAACATAAGACTGTGGGTGAAAAGTGCCAGTCCTTTACCTGTACTCATGCTCCAGGTAGGACCTCACTACAGCAAAATGCTGGACCGCGCAGAAATGCACATAAACATGTTTGCAGACCTGTATTCTATTCTGTTTCTAGGTGTAGGTTCCTTAACTTTCTCGAGCCTCACTTTGATCCTGTGGAAAATGGGAATAGCAGTGCCTGCTTCGCAAATGTAAAGGTTTAAACATACACAAAGTGACCTCTGTGGTGCTGGGTACTCAAAGTGCCCAGTCAGTGGTCATTCCCTTCATGTAGCTCATTGGCTACAAAACTATTCTGCCGGTCCAGGTCGCAGGGGAATGTGGTGATGAAGCACACTCTTACCAACTTGCCGTGTGGCTTTGAGTAACTCCCTGCGTCTCTCTTTGTCTCAGGCTCCTCACCAGTAATAAGAGGAGGTTAGGTTACATGATCACTTCAAGCATCTTCTTAGTTTGGACAGTCCAGAAAAAGGCCTTGTTTTCATCCCAAAGTTCTTTCATTGTGTACCAACTTTTCCAGGTTTCTGAATGCTTCGTGTTCTCCTTTTCCTTTCAGTGGTAAACCCCCCTTGTAGAAAATTCTTCTCATGGCATTGGTTAGATGTCCCTCACAATACTCAATTCACTAAATGAGTTGTCTCATTTGTAGGCATTTCTGTCTCACTTTCTCCACTGTGATACCTAACAAGCCACCTTGAATTGTGGCAATAGCTTTCTATTAGTAAAGTGAAAGTGAAAGTCACTCAGTTGTGTTCGACTCTTTGCAACCCCATGGACTGTACAGTCCATGGAATTCTCCAGGCCAGAATACTGGAGTGGGTAGCCTTTCCCTTCTCCAGGGGATCTTCCCAACCCAAGGATCGAACCCAGATCTCCTGCATTGCAGGTGGATTCTCTACCAGCTGAGCCACAACTGATTCTTAATAATTAATACAAAAATCTTTATCTTCCTGCACATAAGCTATTCAATATGTTGACAGCATCCTTTATATACTGTGGCTAGATACCTTCAGCAGACTCAACACATACAGATGTCTCCACTATGTGGGATCCTTGGACCAAGAGGGGTACTTTCTCGGCCCATTTAGCCTCAATCTCTGATAGTCCTTTGGCTCTGCTGCCAAGCGAGTTTTCTGTCATAATTTGAGCTGTGACATATTTCACTGACTCTTTAATGAATTTGTTTTATTTTCTTAGGATTTATAAACAAATGGAAGTTAATATGAGGCAATCAGATCTTTTGTTTTGGAGATGCATCATTTAGCGAATAAGCGTGCCATTAATACACAGATTCTTCTGCTGCTTGCTGTAGTTTCAATTCTCTTCATCTACTTCTATCAACTGCTTCACGGGGTTTTTCGCTGTTCTAGACTACCTCATGTATGTGAGTGTAGAAGGCAGTGCTTCATAGGAGAGAATGAAGGCTTTAAGTCTAGCCGGCCCCCACCACCAGGCAGCCCTGGGGTCTAATGGTTGGAGGTCTGTTAGACTGGTGGTCAGTTTATAGGAAGGAGATTGCTAAAGTTTTGCCTTGGGTGTCTCCAAACCTTCATAAGCACATGTCTATCTTGTTAAGCAATGAATGGTCACTTTTCTCAGCCTCTATTCTGGAGTTAGTGATTTCCAGGGCATAGATCATATGAACTCTTTTAGGTTCTCCTTGGCCAAGAAATTCAAGACACTATGCAAAGTATAAACTTTTGACTAACTGTAGTGTATCGGAGAAGGCAGTGGCACCCCACTCCAGTATTCTTGCCTGGAAAATCCCATGGACGGAGGAGCCTGGTAGGCTACAGTCCATGGGGTCGCTAAGAGTAGAACATGACTGAGCAACTTCACTTTCACTTTTCCCTTTCATGCACTGGAGAAGGAAATGGCAACCCACTCCAGTATTCTTGCCTGGAGAATCCCAGGGACGGCGGAGCCTGGTGGGCTGCCATCTATGGGGTCGCACAGAGTCGGACACGACTGAAGCGACTTAGCAGCAGCAGCAGCAGTGTATCTTTTGGGCTTCCCTGGTAGCTCAGCTGGTAAAGAATCTGCCTGCAATGCAGGAGACCCTGGTTTGATTCCTGGATTGGGAAGATCCCCTGGAGAAGGGATAGGCTACCCACTTCAGTATTCTTGGGCTTCCCTGGTGGCTTAGGCGGTAAAGAATTCGCTTGCAATTGGAGAGACCTGGGTTCAATCCCTGGGTTGGGAAGATCCCCTGGAGGAGGGCATGGCAACAGACTCTAGGATTCTAGCCTTGAAAATCCCCATGGACAGAGGAGCCTGGCGGGCCACGGTCTATGGGGTTGCAAAGAGTCAGACGTGACTGGGCGACTAAGCAGAGCATAGCGTACTCTTTCCTGTTTCTCATGGTCTCATCTATATTAAACTGCTGCCTCTTTCCAGAAAAACTCCTGCTCTGTATATATACTCTCATTCAATGTACTCTGATGTGTTTATCTTAATGACAAAAACTTTGCTAGATGACTTAAAATGACAATGTCCATTATGGCAAACTTTCGGTGTCAAAAATAGTAGATTCAAGAGGCACAGTAGAAAAGAGAGAAGACAAAAACTCACTCACTCAATAGAAGGCTTCTTTGATTGATATACTCTGACCTCAGAAAGAAGAAAAAAAAGATCTTACTCCTTCTCAAACCTGAAACTTACTTCGTTTCATCTCTCACTCTTCCTCCACAAAGCATTATCTTTGTGCACCTGTTAATCATTCAGTAGTGTCTGACTCTTTGCAACCCCATGGACTGTGGCCTGCCAGGCTCCCCTGTCCATGAAATTCTCCAGGCAAAAAGATGAGTGGGTTGCCATGCCTTCCTCCAGGGGATCTTCCTGACCCAGGGATCGAACCCAGGTCTTCTGCAGTTTGGGCAGATTCTTTACCGTCTGAGCCACCAGGGGACCCCTAGTTTATCTTTATCACCCAGTTAAACTTCTCTTGTTCCTTTCCCTAACTGCCTACATAAACTTTCTTTATGGGGCATTTCTATAGAAATGAACAATCAACATTGCACAATATTCCTCTAAAACAAGAAGGTGGCTCCATAGAGGTTGAATTTAAAATCTGGTGAGAGCTGAGTTGAGGAGAAATATTTAGAATCATGCCAAATTTCAGAACAGAAAGTTTCAGTCCAATTCAGGGTTCTGTTATTCCGTTATTTATTGCCCTGAATTATCACACTTGTATCAGTTAGTTCACTTAATTGTTAACCTTCAACATGGGGGAAAATGTTAAAACAGCAGGATGGAGAAGATCAGAAGATTTAAACAACCCATCTATGTATAATTCCTGGGGCTTCCCAGGTGACACTAGTGGTAGAAAACTCGCCTGCCAATGCGGGAGACATAAGAAATGCAGGTTCGATCGCTGGGTTGGGAAAATCCCCTGAAGAAGGAAATGGCTACCCACTCCAGTATTCTTGCCTGGAGACTCCCATGGACAGAGGAGCCTGGTGGGCTATACAGTTCATGGGGTCACAAAGAGTTGGACACGACTGAAGCAACTTAGCACACATGCATAATTCCAAAAAGGATCAAGGGCTTGAGAAGTTTAGAAACAGAAAATATACCACATAAAATTATTTCAGAAGCTATTAAAAAAATAAAAACCTTTCTCTTAAGGGAAAGGTAGATTGGACAAAGATTCAGAATTGCAAATAAAACCAAAATGAATCAATAGGAGACTGAATAAACTTCAGGACATTCTGGGGTAAACCAACAGCTTAAGGGAAACTTTTCTTCTCTTCTTGCAAAGGACTTAGACCTGAAATGTGGACTTAGACACAATAAATTGGAATGAGAAATGTCAACTTTGATCTCCAAGTTATTTTCAAATAGTCCTAAAATATTAACTAGAAATCGAAATGACTTAAGACTTCCTAGATAAAACAATTGGTTTCTGAAATAAAAACAGGACCAAAATTTCCTCTGTTCTTAGAGAATATGGATCCTATAGATGAAGATACTTGCATATACTTTGAGCAGAAAGACCATGAGAAGAACTCATGTTGCATTATGGCCAAAGGTCAAATGTCCAGACTTGTCTAGTGATGCCATTCTAAGGAGCCTTAGCACTCAACACCTGCCTGTTCTTCCTCTAAACTCGCAAAGAAAATTGATGAAGGTGGACAATGATACTGCTTGACTGTTGACATGGTTTATGTCTTGTAGGAAAGTCAGAGTCTTCAATGCTAACTGCGACTGTTTTTTTTTGATGACTACATGGACCTTTCCAAGTGTCCAGTTCCCCGGTACCCTCCGTGGACTTACACAGCGTTGGAAAGGAAAAAAAGTCTTTTATGGGCTTATCAATACTCTAGACTTTTGAGGACAGTGAGCCCTCCAAAGGAGGTGGACAACACAAAGCGCTCATTTTCCTTCACATTTGCTGACATAGTACAAAACAGCTCACACCCTAGGGCACAAACAACCAATTGAAAATCCACAGCTCACAGGTTTGGATTGTCTCACAGTCACCCATTGGCTCTTGTCCAGAGAGTTGAATACTTCTATGCAGCAACTGGCCCAACATATGGTTCTGCAGATAATTTAAGGACAAACAAGAAGACATCAGGCTGATTGAAGCTCAAACTGAACACCAGATCCCTATAAGTGGAAAACTTGAACTGTGTCTTCAAGGAAAGTCAACAACAGTGGTGAAGATCTGTACAATCCCCAAGAGTATCTCCTGCAATTTTGGTTTAGGGAGGGCCAAAAGGGGGAGTTTCTACACTTATAAGTGAAGACCAATTGCTCTGTAACCTTGGTAACAGATAATCACCGGGACCTGTTTAAACCCTTCAATCTGTTAATGAACTTTTACCTCAATGACCATTCTCCTGAAAGTAACAGACAGTAGTTAACACCTTCATGGCTGATGGTCTGCCATCCCTAGGCACTCCTGCCTCTGAAATACCACCTGACCACGAACTCAACACGTTCACAAACCCATAAAACACCAGCCATTAGCTTTGCTCAGAGACTTTGTCATCAAAGCATAGGTCTCCCTTGTTTAACTAAATTCAGATTTTGCTCCTCACATTGAATGGAACAAAATGGAAATCTCTTCTGCTAAAGCCGCTTATACATACCCAGTGTCTTCAGGATCTTCCTGTAGTAACAGCTCAGCAGAAATTTTAAAATGTAAGTTTATCTGAATCTAGCAGTGATGATTTTCACATTTTTACTCCCCAGCAGTTCACTGAGGAGACAGGTAGAACCACTTTCTCCTCTAAGTGTTTGTAACCCAGAGTTTTGAACTTTTGAACCCTCTTCAGAAATGGAGAGGATCTTAGGGAGGGTAGTGTAGCAATTACAAGCACATATTTGGGGGTATAATTCCTAAGGACTCACTACTTATTAGCTACGAAATTTAAAAGAATTCAACTCTCCTGAACCTCTGTTTTCATATCTGTAAGGTGGGAATGATAATAGTATCTACCCTTGAATGTGGTCTTGAGGATTAAATAGTGATAGGAAGTGCTTAGCACAGCTGTCTGGCACATTGGAAAGGCTCAGTTAGTGTAAAAGCTGATGCTGATGAAAATGTGGGCTTGATTTGGCTAGGGTGGGCTGGGTGTGGTGTTTCTTGCACTGCCAATGCCCTCCTCTAGATGGAAGCAGGAGCTAAAGAAAAGGGCCCTTAGGTTACCACCCCCGCCCCCCCTGCTGTGACCATGAACTTCAGGTCTCCAGTGACCCTGGAGCACTTTGACCAGAACAGGAAAGATTGATGAGGTTACACTTCCATGTGATGAGGAAAACTTCTGGAGCTGGAAGAACCCTGGGGGGTCATTCAACACAGGTGGGGAGATTGGGACCCAGGGAGAGAAGCAGTGGGATCACGGTAAGAGAGATGGCCTCTGCTTCCTGGAGCAAAGTGAAAAGGTGCCCAGGCGTGATGGAGACGATGTCCCTTTAAATAGAGAAAAAATACCCCTCCTGCTCTCAGATCTAACTTCTGAGCCTCAACTCACCTGCAGCTGGCAGAGGAGAGACGGGGCTGTCTGTGATGTCACAGAGCCCGGGAACCAGGGAACGCTGGGGACAGAAGGGTTTGGGCTGATGGTCAGTGTGGGGCGGGGGAAGGGTGTCTGCTGATCCTCTCTCTAGCGGTCCTTCCCTCTGTCTACAATGCCATGCTGTCCTTTGGGGCACTGGCAATGCAAGTCTTGGTGCCTCTTGTGAAAGCTTCTTGAGGATGGCTGGGCAGAAGAGGGCAGTAGAGCACTGGATGCAGAAGACCTGGGTCCAGGTTCTGTCTCATACCTAGCTGGGTGGCAAACTTAGGAAATGCACTTTGCATCTCGGTTTTAAAACGGCAGTAATTATTATTATTTAATTTTAAATTATAGTTTTAGGATTAAATGGGATCAGTAAACATTTAACACAGTGCCTGGGTATAGTAAACATTCAAGAAATGGTTGTTGTTAATGATAGGTGAAAAAATAAAATGGCATTCTCTTCCC
Source organism: Giraffa tippelskirchi (assembly GCF_054371585.1). Lineage (NCBI taxonomy): Eukaryota > Metazoa > Chordata > Mammalia > Artiodactyla > Giraffidae > Giraffa > Giraffa tippelskirchi. The sequence continues at coordinate 218,132,825 of NC_137275.1, forward strand.
AATCTATCATCTAGGAAAAGATATATTTTATATTTGAGTCCTGACAAAATCTCTCACCTTTGGGGGCACTCTCAATTCCTTTATTTGGGACAACCAAGTTCTATTTGGGAAAGCCAAATTAGGTTAAAATGTTCTCAATCAGTGCCATCTTTTGATGCTTCTAGAAGCCACCTGAAACAAAAGGAACAGATATGAGCAAAGATTCTGCCCAAGTTTTTGATTTCCTGGTAAAGGGGTGGCTAGAAGTTGTCGTGGGAGGGGGAGGTGCCCTAACCCATACTATGTGATGGTGGGTGAAGCAGACTTTTAAACATCATTTGAAGGTTCTCAACTCTGGCTTTAAGTGAGATTCATCTGAGATATAGGAGAAGGCAATGGCACCCCACTCCAGTACTCTTGCCTGGAAAATCCCATGGACGGAGGGGCTTGGTAGGCTGTGGTCCACGGGGTCGAGAAGAGTCGGACGACTGAGCGACTTCACTTTCACTTTTCACTTTCATGCATTGGAGAAGGAAATGGCAACCCACTCCAGTGTTCTTGCCTGGAGAATCCCAGGGACGGGGAAGCCTGGTGGGCTGCCATCAATGGGGTCGCACAGAGTTGGACACGACTGAAGCGACTTAGCTGCGGCAGCAGCAGCGGCATCTGAGATATCTTTAAAATGTAGAAACACCCTGGGGCTTAATTCCAGATAAATTAGAATCCTGGTTGGGGGGCGGGGGGAGTGGGGGGTGGGGAGGTGGGGGGATGGGGGATGGACCCTGGCATAAGTATTTTTACAAAGCTTTCCAGGTGATTCTTATATGTAATCAAGACTGAGAACTACTAAATTACATTGTGGAGATTGTTCATTATACACGTTAAGTGGTGATTCTTGCAAAGGCTGCAGAAATTTTAAAAATGTCAAGCTTGGGAATTCCCTGATGATTGGGTAGTTAAGACTCTGAGCTTTCATGGCAGGGGGTTCGGGTTCAGTCTCTAGGGGGGAACTAAGATCTCATATGCTGTGCAGAGTGGCCAAAAGAAAAATGCCACGCCCAGTGCCCACTTTACAAGCCAGTAAAATCACTATTTCTAGGCAATGGGAATTTTGAAAACTCCCCAGATGATTTCTCCCCATCACCCTTTAAAAAAATTGAGATATAATTGACATATAAGGTTGTATAAGTTTGAGATGTACAACAGTGTTGGTTTGATACATTTATATACCACAATATGAGTACTAGGATAGTGTTAGCTGACACATTTATCATTTCATATAATTATTTCCTTTTCCTGTTGAAAACAATTAAGATGTAGCCTCTTACCAACCTTGAGATTTATAATATAGTATGACTTTTAAGTTGTAGCCAGCATTGAAACTACTGACTTACAGAACAAATTTTAAAAACCTAACTTTTGTTGATGCTTGTATAAATGTATCTTTTAGCTTTTCAAGGACAGTATTACTGATGGAGCCAAAGGATTATTTTTAAAATAGCTTAGAAATGAAGACAGTATACTCTGGAAACCTCTGTTAGATGAAAATTTTAAAGATACTAATGTTAGAGATATGTGAGAAGCATTTGAATGCAATCGTTTCAGAAAACAGGAGAATGAGGATAGCAGTATTTCCAAGATAATAGATTTTATATTATATGCCATTGTATACACACATCCTATATTGAATCCTTGTATTGAGTTGGGCAAAAATTTCATTTGAGTTTTTCCGTAAGACATTAATTAAATGCTTGGTTATTTCACCCATAGCACTAAATGTTTATATATTCGAGTTGCCCAAAATACTTTAAAAATCTTTGCATGGAGAAATTGGGAGATTGTCTTCTGTTTGAGATGATAAGTTTATTGTTCAAGAATATATGGTATGGTTGCTTCTTTCCTCTTGGATCTGAGGTAGGAGTCTCATCAGCAGGCTCCTGCACTACTTCCTGGTCCAGGTAGAGAATAATGAACTCTTGAACTAAGGCAATGGCCTAAGATGAATGGGTGGATTTTGAATCTGATGATTCCAGAGGGTATGGGCTCTGAAGTTGGGCTGCCTACATGAGAATCCTGCCATGGTAACTTGCTGTATGACCTTGGCCAAGGTCATTTACCCCTCTTATCCTCAGTTCCTTTATCTTTAAAATGGGAATTATAAGAGTGTTGATGTGAAGAGTACCTTAGACCAGGCATGGAATGTTGTAAGTATATAGTTGTCCCTCTGTATCTGAGGGGGGATTGTTTCCAGGACACCCAAGGGTACCAAATCTGAGGATGCTCTAGTCCCTATATAAAATGGTGTAGTATTTGCATATAATCTAAACACATCCTCCTGTATACTTGAAATCATTTCTAGATTACTTGTAATACCCAACACAATGTAAATGCTATGTAAATAGTTGCTAGAGAGTGACAAATTCAAGTTTTGCCTTTTGGAACTTTTCAGATTTTTTTTCCTCCGAGTATTTTCTATTATGGTTACTTGAATCTGTGGGTGTGAAACCCTTGGATATGGAAGGCCAACTGTAATGCCTGATAGAGAAGAAGCATTCAATAAACATGGCCTGTTATTATTATTATTGGATATGGAGAGTGAAGGTTGAGTCTGGGCTGATGGTGTCACACCTGTGGATGTGCAATTAAAGAGTTCAGGAAGAGTATATTTTGGATAAGGATAAATTTAGGTTTTAAAACAACTTTATTTTGCAATAATTACAAATTCACAGGAAGTTGCAGAGAAAAGAGCAGAGTCCCCATGAATCCTTTACTCAGACTCTCCCAGTGTTAACATCTAGTATCACTATTGATATCAAAACTGGGAAATTAACATTGGTGCAATCCACCAAACTCATTTGACGTTCACCAGTTTTGTATGTACTCATACGTGTATGTGAGTACAGCTGCATGCAATTTTATCACACGTGGCTTCATGTAACTGCCACCACAACCAAGATGCTCAACTACCATCACCACCAAGTTCCTTTGTGCTTCTTCTTTGTAGACACAACACTCCCTCTCCCCACCATCTCTAACTCCTGGAAACAACTCATCTGTTCCCCATTTCTAGAATTATGTGGTTTCATGAGTTTTCACAAATGGAAACACAGAGTATGCATGGATACTTTTTAGTTTTTTTTCACTCGGCATAATTTCCTTGAGATTCATCCAAGTTTTAGCATGTGTCAATAGTTTATTCCTTTTCATTGCTGACTCATAATCCACAGTGTGAATATGCCATAGTTTGTTCAACCAGTCAGCAACTGAAAAGCATTTGAATGGTTTCTAGTTCTTGGCCATTACAAATGAAACTACTGTCAACATTAACTAGTTTCTGGGTGAAGATAAGTTTTTTTACTTCTGTGGGGTAAATGCCCAAGAGTACAATTTCTGGATTGTATGGTAAATCCATTTTTAGTTCTAAAAGAAAGTGTCCAATTGTTACCAACTTTCCCAAGTTGGTCCCCAAACAAGGGTCCTCCTGCCTCCAACAGAATGAGGCTGACTTGAGTTCAGAAGCAAAGGAAAGGTCCCCCTTGCCACCACTCCTCAGGCATGGCATGTGGGATCTTAGTGCCCTGAGCAGGGATCAAACGAGTTGCTGGTGCCTCCTGCAGTGGAAGCATGGGTTTTTAGCCACCGAGCGAGCCACCGGGGAAGTCTGGGAAAGTTTTGTTCTTTGATCAAAGAATGCCTGCGCTTCCGCTTCAGGGGGTGCCTGTCCCATCCCCGGTCAGGGAACTAAAATCCTGCATGCCGTGGTGGCCAAAAAATAAACAACAGCAGCAATAACAACAACAGCAGAGAATGCAGAGGTGCCAGCTCCCGCTCGGGCGTCCACGCTCTTTGCGTGGCCCCCAGGCCATCAGGACAGCGCTGCCTGGTAGAGAATCGCTCATCTGTGGGGGCGGGTCCGGCACAGCTTTACTGCTCGGCTCCGGAGCGCGGGGCCAGGCACAGCCTCTCTGCGCACGGCCCACTGCCGCCATCTTGAACTGCAGTGCCGTGTGCAGTGCTTCTGCCCTGAGCTGCAGTGTTGGGTGCAGCCATGGTTTCTCACTGGGAGGTCGCTTTGAAGGTCCAGGTGGAGGCCTCTGTCAGTGGTACCTTGTGAGAAAGTAAAGCTCCATGAAGCACACAGGACAGGGAAAAAAGGTTAGATTTCATTTTGTTACCCAGATTCTATTTTTATTTCTTGGGAATTGTGAATGGCTTTTGCTGGTGACCAAATGATTTTCCAGAGAGACTGTGCCAGTTTATATTTCTCTCCTCTTCTCTAGGTTTTTTTTTTCCCCACTGGTTTTTAATTTTAACCATTCTAATAGATTTGACCTGGTATCTCATTGTGATTTTAATGTTCATTTTCTTAATAGCTACTAATGTTGAACATCTTTTCACATGGTTATTAGTCACCCACATATTCTCTTTGGTGAAATGTCTTTTCATGTTCTTTTCCCACTTTCTGATTGGATTATTTTTAAAATTCAGTTTTTAAAGTGATAGCTTATTGAGATATAATTCATATGCTATAAAATTTGTACTTCTGTGATGTACAAGTCAGTAGTTTCAGTGTGTTCACAGAACTGTGCAACATTGTCTAATTCTTCAATCTTGGCATCACCCCAGAAGGGAACTCCATACCCACGAGCGGTCACTCTCCATCCCTCCTTTTTTGTTGTTGTTAAATAAATTTATTTATTTTAGTTGGGGGCTAATTACTTTACAATATTGTAATAGTTTTTGCCATACATTGACAGGAATCAGCCATGGGTTTACATGTGTTCCCCTTCCTGGACCCCCTATCCACCTCCCTCCCCATCCCATCCCTCTGGGCCATCCCATTGCCCCAGCCCTGAGCGTTTGTCTCATGCATCGAGCATGGAATGGTGTTCTGTTTCACACATGACAATATACATGTTTCAATGCTATTCTCCCAGAACGTCCCACCCTCACCTTCTCCCTCAGAGTCCATAAGACTGTTCTATGCATCTGTGTCTCTTATTCTGTCTCGCATATAGGGTTATCGTTGCCATTTTTCAAATTCCATATATATGCATTAGTATACTGTATTGGTGTTTTTCTTTCTGGCTTACTTCACTCTGTATAATGGGCTCCAGTAGGAAACTATAAGCGAGGTGAAAAGACAGCCTTCAGAATGGGAGAAAATAATAGCAAACGAAGCAACAAACAATTAATCTCAAAAATATACAAGCAACTCCTGCAGCTGAATTCCAGAAAAATAAACGACCCAATCAAAAAATGGGCCAAAGAACTAAACAGACATTTCTCCAAAGAAGACATACAGATGGCTAACAAACACATGAAAAGATGCTCAACATCACTCATTATTAGAGAAATGCAAATCAAAACCACAATGAGGTACCATTTCACACCAGTCAGAATGGCTGCTATCCATCCCTCCTTCTTTGCAGCCCCTGGTAACTGCTAATCTGCTTTCTGTCTCTATGGATTTACCTATTCTGGACATTTCATATAAATTAAATCGTATAATATGATTTATCTTTTTAAGGTTCATCCAGGTTGTGACATGTATCAGTTCCTCATTCCTCTGTGTTGTCAAATCATATTCCATTGTAAGAATATACCACATTTGTTTATCTACTCGTCTATCGATGATATTTTGGTTGTCTCCAACTTTTGGCTCTATGGAAAATATTGCCATGAATATATGCAGGTTATTTTTTCTGTGGATGTGTGTTTTCTTTTCTCTTGGGTATATATACCTGGAAGTGAATTTGCTGAGTCATATAGTAAATTAGTTTTAACCTTTCAGAAATAGCCAAACTGTTTCCAAAGTGGGGCTACTCTCAGCAATGTATGAAGATTTCATTTGCTTTACATTCTCAACACACTTGTTATTGTCTTTTTTAAAAATTTTAACCATCTTAGTGAGTATAAATAGTATCTCGTGGTTTTGATTTGTGTCCTAATGACTAACGATATTGAGCATCTTTTCATGTATCTATTGGCCATTTGTATATCTTGTTTGGAGATATGTCTATTAAGCTCCTTTACCCATTTAAAAATTGGATTGCCTTTTTATGGTTGAATTTTAAGAGCTGTTTACATATCCTGGATATTAGACCATTGTCAGATATATGGTTTGCAAATATTTCTTGCATTCTGTTGATTGTCTTTTCACGTTCTTGATGGTGTCCTTTGAAGCACAAAAGTTTTAAATTTTGATGAAGTTCACTTAACCAGTTTTTCTTTTGTTGCTTAGGTTTTTGATGTCATATCTAATCAGTCACCTAACCCAAGGTCATAAGGATTTACTTTCATATTTTCTTCTAAAAATCGTATAGTTTTAACTCTTACATGTAGATCTTTGATCCATTTTGAGTCTCAGCTAGATGTTACCCACTCTGTAATGCCTACGAAAAGTTGACATTATCCCTTTAATAATAAAAAGAAAATGGCACCCTCAGAGTTTTTACAGGTGACAGAATCATACCAGAATCTCAGCACGTTATTTTGTTTTTATTCAGTTTTTTATGTTGACTTATCCTCTTATGGTACATTTGTTTTAGTGTAAAATAATGAGATGGCTTAAAGAAAAATATAAAGAAATAATACTAGAGATAATAGGCAGATCCAACAATGATATGTGAATAAATGGAGTCTAAGAAATACTGATTTGATGTACAACATCATGTCTGTGGCCTATATAATAAATATTAAGAAATGGGTTTATGTTTATTTTCTAAGCTGCTTGTGGAAGGGCATTATTTTAGATGTAAACTCATCTCTTGCCCGTACTATTTGAGCCAAAAATTGGGCTTATTCTTTCAAAATATTTGGGCTTCTCAATTTCCAGGAATCTCAACCCCTAGACTTCCTTCAAAGCCCCAAGGTGATGGTCACAAATTTTTTTGTGGCTTTTGTGGCTCTTACATAATTGTTACTTCAGAACCTTTTGGAAAAATCCTCCTCCGTAATCTCACATTCTAAAAATAGGCTTGACTTTTGGATTGCTTCTAAATAAAAACATATTTTTCGATTACACTGGGGACAAAGAAAAAAAATTTCCAGTATCGCTTTGAGACTTGTGGGAAAACGGAGAGACTCAAAGTTTCACTGTTCTCGGTGAAGGTTTTGGCACTGAAATTTTGTCATGTTGGCTGACTTCTGAGTGCAGTGGGGGTGGGGAGGGAGGAAGGGTAAACATTGTCACCAGTCATTTAACATGTCACTTATTACTCAGATCTGACACTAAATGCAAAGGCTGTGGCAGGAAGACGAAGCTCGCATCACTGTACATGCTGTGGTCCAGGAGAACATCTTTGAAATGCTATGGTTTCTCTGAGTAATGCCTGAATCATCTCTTTATTACACTGAAACTTCACAGTGACACTATTTGCTGTGGAGCAGAACCAGAGGGCTTCATTCTGGGACTTCTTGGGCAGCGACTGAAAAGGCTTGGCTTCCAAAGAGACGATGCATACTCCTACACATGTCCCTCTCACCTGAGCACAGCCCACAGGACAATGCTACAGTGTAGGCCAGTTCTCAGGAACTCCCTCTTAGTGCTGAATTTTGTTCTTCCTTCCTCCTCTTTTGAAACAGTGGATTAGAAAAGAAGGACCATAGGCAGCATAGGGTGGTGTGTAATCCGGAGTTAAAATGTGGCTTTCCCTATTCATTCAAGGATGTTTTCCTTTTGTACCAAGTCCTTTGCTAGGTCCATGGTCTGAAAGATTACTTACCCTTATGTGGATTCAGCTTTCTGCCTTTTCCACTCATGGCAAATCATTCACCTTCTTTGAGTCTCATTTGCTCATCTCTGAAATGGGACCCACAGTTCCCACCTTGCCCAAGGCAAAAAGAATGAGCATCTATAAAATTGCTTGTTGAGCTGCGCTGTGTGGTGTATTTTGGAAGGACACTGTACAGCCAAGGTCTTACCAGGCTGCCTTTATGTGGCCACCTACCTCTCTGTGCTCTCTTTTTGAGCTTTTGTGCTCACAGAGCACCAGTGTGCTCACAAAGCACCTGATCCTGATGGTGATGGAGTAACTTGCTGCTAAATCACTTCAGTCGTGTCCGACTCTGTGCGACCCTATAGACGGCAGCCCACCAGGCTCCCCCGTCCCTGGGATTCTCCAGGCAAGAACACTGGAGTGGGTTGCCATTTCCTTCTCCAATGCATGAAAGTGAAAAGGGAAAGTGAAGTCGCTCAGTTGTTTCCTACTCTTAGCGACCCCATGGTCTGCAGCCTACCAGGCTCCTCCGTCCATGGGATTTTCCAGGCAAGAATACTGGAGTGGGGTGCCATTGCCTTCTCCGATGGAGTAACTTGACTGGATGATAAAGGGGCAAGCTTGAGACCTCACCTTTTCCCCACCACCCGACTTCTGAATATCAATGTTGTTCATTATGTCTCTTTATAGTACAAATCCCAGCAGAGTGCCACTTATACATGGAGGATGGTGTATAAATACACTTTAATTGAATTTGCATAAGGAACTATATGGGGCTTCCCAGGTGGCTCAGTGGTAAAGAATCTACCTGCCAATGCAGGAGCTGCAGGAGACATAGGTTGGATCCCTAGGTCAGGAAGATCCCTTGGAGGAGGAATTGGCAACCCACTCCAGTATTCTTGCCTGGGAAATCCAATGGACAGAGGAGCCTGAAAGGCTACAGTTCATGGAGTCACAAAGAGTTGGACATGACTGGGCATGCATGCACACAAGAAACTATATTGTTGCCTTGATGCTTGAAAGAAACAGCTGCTGCTGCTGCTGCTAAGTTGCTTCAGTCGTGTCCGACTCTGTGCGACCCCATAGATGGCAGTCCACCAGGCTCCGCCGTCCCTGGGATTCTCCAGGCAAGAGTACTGGAGTGGGTTGCCATTTCCTTCTCCAGTGCATGAACGGGAAAAGTGAAAGTGAAGCCGCTCAGTCGTGTCCGACTCTTAGCGACCCCATGGACTGTAGCCCACCAGGCTCCTCCATCCATGGGATTTTCCAGGCAAGAGTACTGGAGTGGGGTGCCATTGCCTTCTCCGGAAAGAAACAGAAGAGACGTCAAAAAATTTACAAAGTCAAGCAATAGGGGGGTAGAAAAGAAGCATGTTACAGGACAAAGAACAGTCTTACAGAGGAAAACATTAAAAGAGTTGAGAAAGAGAGATTCAAGATTTCCAAATCAGCAGATACGGATAGTGTACTGGGGTATCCACATACCTTCTTCCAGTATTTTCTCTGGTCTACTGATGGGCAAAGTTGCACCATTAGAAGTGGTAATACATCCATGTGCAACATACAGCAGCTCTTCCATTTCTAACACCTGACCACATGAACTCCATCAGGTGTCTCTCCAACTGGATAAATTAGAGGTTGCTCCTTATAAAGAAAGATTGGAAGGTATCAACTTAAGACTCTATCCTTTTCATGGTGATTTTTCGCTTAGCCTTATAACGATTTCAAGACAGTTTGCCACCTCCCCAGGGATATGGAGATTAGGAGGCTTGTTTTGGAAGAAGAGGTTCTTATGCCTGTCAGATGGAAGAGGCTTTTACTCTAAGATTTGAAAGCTTTGTGATACTGTCCTAACCCAGAGGGAAGTAGATAGTTTCTTTCATTACAGAATTGTAAGGTTTTAAAAGATGTGAAGAAGACCTTAATTAGACTCTGAGCAAAGGTTTACTGTCTCTTTATAAGTGCATATATGGGCTATATAATTTGATGGTGGTAAATTAAAATATGTTTGTTGTCTCTTCCCACTCTAAACAGGGTCACATAAATGTTGCCTGGCTGGGTTTTGAATATCTGACTACTCCTGTCTCAAATCCTTTTGGATCGTACAGCTTCCTTGCCCTGGATATGGGGCAGGAGTTGAGTGGTATAAATTGATCTTTGTTCTCTAACCACTACTAGGTGCCTGAGGGTTATAGCTAAGGTCAGACTTAGAAGCTCCTAGGCTCCCGAGAAAGCAACTTCTATGCAACTTGGAAAGCAGCAGTGAGAGAGCTCAGGTAGATCTCCCTCTATATCCAACACAGGTTTAATTTGGCATTTGTCCTTTTGTTCACTAAATGCTTTCAGACTAAAGAGTAAATGTCACCCAGGTTTATAAATAGGTATATATATATTATATATATTTATATATATTTTATTTATATATCTTTATATTTTAATATATTTATATTTATATACCTATTTATAAAAGGATGGCTAACCTGACGATGGAAGGCTATGCTGTTCAGAATCTTCAGTCTATGATTCATGAAAGGGAAGAGCCAGAAAGAGGTTAAGAGGCCATGCAGACCAACTCTCTCCCTTGCCCCCATTCGACAGACAGGAACACTAAGGCCTGAAGCAGGAAAGAATTTTCCCAAGTTTATAAGTTGAGCTCTTCCTGGCTGAACTATGATAACTGTCAAACTAGGTCTGTCTGATCCAAAACCTGTTTGGACTGCAGCAGAAACTACTAATTGTTTCCAGTTTCCATCTTCTACTTTCCCCTTATTAACAGAACCTCCAGTTTGTGGCTGAGCATATAACTTTCTGGAATAAAGATTTATTTTTCAGTCTTCTTTGCAGTAGAGTAGTCAAGTAGTCAAGAAACTAAGTTCTGGCCAATGACAAACAAGTGGTAGTATCCTGTACATCTTCTGGAAACATTACTTTGTTCTTCCCCCACCTTACTGGTTGTACTGTGGAAGTGATGCTCAAGATAGTTTGAGCAGCTATCTTGGATGATGAGGTGAAAGCCATGTGTTGAGCATGGGGGAACATCCAGATAGCAGAATCCTGGATGCCTGACTTTACAGAACACTATACCAGCCCTGACGGAGAAGGCAATGGCACCCCACTCCAGTACTCTTGCCTGGAAAATCCCATGGACTGAGGAGCCTGGTAGGCTACAGTCCATGGGGTCACTAAGAGTCAGACACAACTGAGCGACTTCACTTTCCCTTTTCACTTTCATGCATTGGAGAAGGAATGGCAGCCCACTCCAGTGTTGTTGCCTGGAGAATCCCAGGGACGGGGGAGCCTGGTGGGCTGCCATCTATGGGGTCGCACAGAGTCGGACACGACTGAAGCAATTTAGCAGCAGCAGCAGCAGCTTACCAGCCCTGAAATGCCCACCCCTGGCCTTTTTATATGACTGAATTTTTTTTTAATATTTCATTTGCATCTGGAGCTAATCTTTACTGATACTGTACTACCTCATTCTGCCTCCAGATGAATTTTCTTGTTGTTAAGAGGATAGAAGTTAGGTCTTGGGAGTTCTGCAGGGGAATGGTGAGGCAAGATTGTCCCTACACAAAGAAAGAGATATTCTGTATATCTATTTCAGAAGATGGGATCCCTATGAAGGAGGACCATGACTGAATATTCTTTGTGATTCAGAATTCAGCATAGGACATAGAAGACACCGGTAAATGTTGTTGGATCTTACATCAGTTACTTGTTGCCAAAATACTGCTGAGTAACAAATAACCATGAAACCTCGGCATCTTATGACAATGTTTATTTATTGCTTGTGTGAACTTGGCTGGAGCTGATCACACATCTCGGGGAACTGGCTGGTTACTGGATGATCTAGGGTGGCCATGGCTGGGGCGACTGGCCTGACTTGGCTCTGCTTCACATGCCTGTTACATCCTACCTAGCTAGCCTGTGCCAATCGAAGAGGCCACAAATGAAGAGTAGAACATTCAGGTAACTTTTCTTGCCTCTGCTTGTGTCGCATCTACCAACATCCCATTGGCCAAAGCAAATCCCACGGCTGGACCCAGAGAGAGAGAGAGAGGACGCTTAACTGTTACACGGCAGAGGTGCTGTTTCAGATGAAATGAGAGCTAGGGCCTTAGTGGATCCAGTCTACTACAGGTGGGTGACTGAATGGATGGAGGGATAGATGGAAAGAGGGGGAAAAAAAGGCAGATGGGATAGGAAGTTCTGTTCACTGAGTCCAAAACACAAGGGCAAGGGAGGCACGGGGGAGCAGTTTTACAAGTCTCTGGGCTTAGCCGCTCTGGGTTTGGGGACTGCCCGTGGCACATGGGGTCTGGACCTTTGGCACAGACCCACGCTGAGGGGTGTTTATATTATGACTTACATCTGTGCTGGGGAATCTTTGCTTCTGAGTGAGTAATTGTGAAAGGCTTCAGAAGCTTCACCCAGTGCTTGGGAAGAGTCTATTTTGGAGACAAGACACTTTCAGAGAGAACTAATTCATAACATGAAGACTGTTGTGTTGTGGCCTGAGAACTGAACTGGGAAGCAAGGGGCCTTAGTTTCAGTCCTGCCTCTGCCAAGTCAGGGAAAAAAAACACCATAAAGATGAGCTTCTCTTGGGCAGCTTCTAAGTATTATAGTACTTGTTAGAAAGATAAAAGGCTAAAAAAAAAAAGAGGTTTCAAAGAATACATTTTCCCCCAGTCTTCATGGTTGTTTGAGTTCCTATAAATAATATTATTTAGGAAGAGGAAAATTCTCTAGTGCTAATAAATTTGATAATTCAGTTTTCTGTTATATATTGAATTGGCCATAAGATTCATTCGGGTTTTCCTGTAACATTTTTGGAAAAACCTGAACATCCTTTGTGGCCAACCCATATATTAAAGATCCTTTTTCATTTGTTGTTTCAAATGCATTCAAAATATTAGATATTTAAATGCTTAAATATTTATATGCCATGAAATGATGACTAGGGTAAACATTAAATCATAAAGTGTTGGGTAGTATGAAAATTAAACAGTACTAATGTGAAAATCAATAATGATTCTTAATTTCATAATAGTTGATGCAAGAGATTTAGTAGCAAATGTAACTAAGTGTTCCTTAAAGATGGGGAAAAGAAACTCAGTCGGGTTTGACAGTATTAAGATGAGCAATTCACTTGGTCATTTTCCTTCTGTTTTAGAAATGAAAGTGATTCTGGCAATTTTCCTGAATCTTCAACACAAAATAAATGCTTTGTTTGCTTACTCAGCTTAAACGAAAGGAAAATTAGCTCCAATTCCTTGGCAACTGCAGATCCTGCTGGCTTTTCAGGGTCAATATCAAGAGCACCAAAGAAGGTCACTTTGTAAGGGGCTGAATTCTGGAGGCCTGAGTCAGGTCTTTCTGATCGTCTTTTTGATCCTTCCCCTACCTTGAAATTCCAGGGCACCATGAGGCCTGGAAGGGGAAAGAGATTTGCTTATGTGAGTTTCAGAGGGCCACTAGGAATACTGGATCCTCATGCTGGTTCTCGTCACGCTCCCTAAGATCATGTCCTTCCATCCTACACAGCTTGTGTCCCTTTAAATGGTGACTTGCTGGTTCCTAGATGCACGAATTCAAAGCATGTTTCTCTGCTTTCAGAAGAGAACAATGTTATATAATGTTGCCCTAGAGGAACAAGGAGCAATAGCTATTTCATTTCCTTATTACTTGAGCACACTCAGCCTAAACCCCACAAGTTTGTTAAATAGATCCAGGGCCCGTCTCAATCCTTTTTATCCCTTTCCATCTTGGCTTGCACTGAAATGTAGAAGAAATGCCTTCTTTTTCCTGGTGCGTGGTTTGTGATTTCACTTTGTTATGAATTCAGGATAGGCAGGAGATTGAAAGCATCAGCGCCAGGCACTGACAGCTGTGAGACAGAAGGGCTCCCAGGGGCGTCTCAAATTTCCCTCAGTCAAAAGCCATATAGATCTTAGAAGGGCTTCTGCTTCTGCCACTTTGATTCATGTGGCATGATGATGCCTGTGTGCAGAATGATGGCTGCAGTACAGGAGATGGCCTTGAGATTTATCTGCTGATCCCTTGAGTCAAAACCTTGCAGCTGGAGTCTTACTTCTTTAGATAGCAGCAACAGTCACTGCCTCCCTTGCTGACAGTGGCCAGGATTCGGCATGCCTCTGGTATCAAGATTCATAGCTACTTGTTTATATTTTGTATTGTTCCAAATAGGATGAAAATGACCACCTTCAGACTATTGGCTTGGAAGGCACCCAGAGTCCTAGAGTTTTGAGTGAGTCTTCAGAGATCCTAAAATCCTATGGCTTTCTCATTGGAGTCTGTAGAGTCATTTTCCCTTCTCTGACCTTAGTTTCCCTGCCGTCAAAATTGATATCTGTGTAGAGATCACCCCAGAGAATTAAGGAAAAGCTGAGCAGAAAGGACCCTGACCTCTTACATAGGTTTCAGACAGAGCACTTCCATTCTTAACAATTTCATAAATTGAGGATACATGTGAGTTGGTATTTAAACAAAGGGCTCTGCTATTGCAAAAGAAGCTTGAGCACCTCCTCACCTCTTTTACAAATCCCTGCTTGACACCTGAGAACGTCTGTTTTAAATACTCCCAGGGACAAGTTGGGTGGCAGTAAGGAAACATAATTCCACAAACTCTCCATTGTCTTTAACACCTCAGCAATGAGCAGACTTTTGCAGTATTTTGTTTGTCCTCTTTTATGTGAATCCTTTCTTCATATCTCTGATTGTTAGCCCTGAATTGAACCTCCGAATCCTCCTGACTAGTGATTAGCTTTGGGAGTGGGTTCGTCTTGTCCAAGACACTGATGTATAAACGGGGTGTCACACTATCAGTTTACAGCATGTATAAATAAAAAAGCTGTCCATTTGCCTGTTATTATATGATATGAAAATACTGATTGAACTTAGAGATTTTGCTTTGGATGGAATAACCTAAGTCTCTGTGTCTGTATTAATTTTTTCTTTTTTTGCTTGATAATGCTTCATAACAACTAATCCCACCTACTTAGCCTCGTATCAGTGATTTTTGATAACATGTATCTTTCTTACTCAGATTTTCTGGCCAGGAAGATGTGTCTTTACTGGGCTTAGCTTGGATCAGCAGAGCTTGACTCTAGGATAAGGGTCAGCTCAGACTTAACCTCACATATCTGCACTTTAAGACCTGAACTGAAGGGACAGAAACTACTTGGGGGAAACTTTCTGTGTCTGTGTTATTATTATTTTTTTTGCTTGATACTGCTGCATAGCAACTAATCCCACCTCAGTTCAGTTCAGTCGCTCAGTTGTGTCTGACTCTTTGTGACCCCATGAACCGCAGCACGCCAGGCCTCCCTGTCCATCACCAACTCCCTGAGTCCACCCAAACCCATGTCCATTGAGTCGGTGATGCCATCCAACCATCTCATCCTCCGTCGTCCCCTTTTCCTCCTGCCCTCAATCTTTCCCAGCATCAGGGTCTTTTCAAATGAGTCAGTTCTTCTCATCAGGTGGCTAAAGTATTGGAGTTTCAGCTTCAACATCAATCCTTCCAATGAACACCCAGGACTGATCTCCTTTAGGATGGACTGGTTGGATCTCCTTGCAGTCCAAGGGACTCTCAAGAGTCTTCTCCAACACCTACTGACCCCCATATCAGTGATTTATGATAACATGTATCTTTCTTATTCAGATTTGCTGGTCAGGTCATGTGTCTCTACTGGGCTTAGCTTGGATCAGCAGAGCTTGGCTCTAGGATGAGGGTCAGCTCAGGTCTACCTCACATATCTGCACTTTAAGACCTGAACTGAAGGGACAGAAACTACTTAGGGGAAACTTTTATCATGGCAAATAGCAGGAGTACAGGAGAGGTGAGCAGAAGCGTGTGATACCTCTTAAAGTCATTGTCAGAACTGGTACTTGGTCACTCCCACCCATGTCTCACTGGCTAAAACAAGTCTGATGGCTGAGTCCAGTGTTGATGGGCTTGGATATACACTTGATTTCTTCTACTCAAAGAGAATTGAGTAGATTGTCAATTCACAAGGCAAAAAGGAGATGTAGTCCTAATAATAATTACAGGGCAGGAAAGAACTGGGAATAGTAAATTCTTGCCTGGAAAATTCTTGGACAGAGGAGCCTGGCATGCTGTACAGTCCATGGGGTTGAAAAGAGTCATACACAACCAAGTGACTGAGCATAGACAGATTACTCCAGAGGTTTATGTTAAATTCACTTAGTGGGTGGCACCGGGGAGCAGTTCAAAGATACAGTCGTTCACCTCCCAGAAGAATTAAAATGGAATTACAGCGAGAGCCCACATTATGCTAGCCTTTACAGTCTCTCACATAAGACAGCAGTGGTTTCAAACATGAGCTCCACACTGAAAATCACAGTGATAAGCAGGTAGATAAGTATAGATATTGATTTTCAGATGAGCTGTTTCCCACCACATGGCATCTCTATGCACTGTACTCCTGGGTTGGTAGCGCCAAGTCCCAACTGAATCCACACTCAATCTATGAACTTTGGCTTTTCAAAAAAAAAAAAAAAAAATCTGAATTCTTGTAAGGATGGCAGCTCTCATGAGTTTTAGGTCCATTTGTCTTATTTTCATTCTCAGGGTTCTAGATTTGACTGTTTCTGTCACTTTCATATTCTGCCTACAGTAATGCTACTCAACATAGGAGAAAAGACAGTGAAAATAGAATTCAGACAAAGATAGGAAATCGAAAGTGACCAGTCTACCTACAGCATTCATGCAGACACTGATAAACAAAGGTCCTCTCTCCTGCTGAGCTCACGGGCACCCTCAGTCTTGTAACAAAGAGCTCCACGAAGTCACTGCCTATACATCTACCTGGCAGGAAAAGGATTTGCCATCTTTCCCTAAAAGGAAAGGCCCATGATGCCCCATACAGCATTTGTCCTGAGAGATTGCCAGGGAGAGAGGCAGGGAGGTGGAATGAAAAGAGCTTTGACTCATGAGGGACACAGGTTCTAGTCCCAGCCCTGCAGGTGACCGTCTGTGTGACCTTAGGCAAATGGTTTCCCCTGCTCTCACCTCAGTTTCCCCATTGCTCATTGATACCCATGATGAAAGTTGTGGGTTTTAGTCCTGACTCAGCTGCATGACCCCAGTCAACTCATCTGGGTTTTCACAATCCTATTTTTCTCATCTGGTAAAGTAGAGTCAAATGTTCTTCAATAACTGGGACAAGAAAGTGACCTGTCAATTATGAAGTGTCAGAGGAACGTGAAGGGCTTTAATCCAAGGGGCTACTTGATCAGTCCTGGAAGAGCCAGGATTCTCTGCAGTGGCCTTTTTCCGTTGACCTGGTAGAAGGCAGAGGTTGGGGTCCCAGAAGCTTTGAGCATCCCTTCCTGACTGAGCTGGATGCTTTTGCAAACTTTCCTCTCAGAGAAGGGGAAAGTCCTCGTTTCATGCTAGTGAGTGTGCATGTTGGAAAAAAACTGAAACAAACCCCC
Organism: Giraffa tippelskirchi; assembly: GCF_054371585.1. Taxonomy (NCBI): domain Eukaryota; kingdom Metazoa; phylum Chordata; class Mammalia; order Artiodactyla; family Giraffidae; genus Giraffa; species Giraffa tippelskirchi. Next base: position 218,150,008 of record NC_137275.1, read on the forward strand.
ACCACTTTCTGGCCTGGAGCCTCTTCTGAATCTCTCTGCAGAGAGATCAGGGATGCCCCGAAATTGAGACTGTGGCAGAGACCTGAGCCCAAATTGCTCACAGCAGGGTTGTGTGACGGAGGCTCAGTCATAGCAGGACCCAGAGATGCGCAGAGGCCTGCGCTGCGGGCTCTTTGAAGGTCACACCAACTTGGCCCTGCTGGGAAACGAACTCACTGTGCCTGTTTGCGGGTTCTCTGTGCTGAGGGCACGGTTCGCTGGGGCTCTGCCTCCCCTGTTCCTACTCCTGCCCGACCATCTCTACCCCCCAGCCTCTGGCCTCTGCCCCAGAGCCCCTCCTGGTGAATTTCCAACTTAGTTACTGTCCTCCTCTTTGCTGTATTTTCCTCAAAATTTGTTATAAAGGGGCCAGCATGGCACAGGAAATACGGCTGTGGCCTGATACTGTTCCAGTCTAGTTGAATCTGGGCCAGAAAGAAGCTCCTGACTCATTTCAGGGGAGAAGCTTCGGTTTTTGTTTTGTTGCCACCCTCTGGGGGAGTGAAAGCAGAGGGACCCCTGTGACTGTCCTGGAGTCACGGGACTGCTCAGGACAGTGAAGGGAACGATTTCTTTGGAGCACTGGCTATGAGGCATTTTTTCCTATGCAAACCTCACAACCCACAGCACAGGGAGGGAGGTATTACTCCTGTTTTGCAGATGTGACTCAGGGAGGAAAAGAACACACCTGTGGGGAAATGAGTAGCCCCTCGGTACCTCCTTTTCAAGCCTCTCTGCCTTAAAAAGTGTGTGCTGGGGAGAATAAGGTGTTATTCCATTCTGTTCTGTGTCTTTAGAAAAAGCCCCTTTCTCTCCAGGCTTCCGTTTATGCTTCTGTAAAATACAGTCCTTGACATTAGACCTCTTTGAGCTCAGGAATGCTGTATTCCATGCCCTCTCAGCACTTCCCTCAGTTCTCCTTAGCTCCAGAGCAGACTGGATAACTTCCTGGGATGTTGGCATCCATTTCAGGGAGTGGTCCCACAGACAGGTGTGGATCTAGTATTTAAGGTGATAGAAGTACCTGCCCAGATGTTGTAGGGAAGATGGTGAATGGCTGTGAAGTGAACTGAAAAGATTCCTGGATGTTGTCAGTGGAAAACTAGGTGTTTCTGTGGGGCTGCAGTCATTTCTGTGGGGCTGTTCTGAGCTACTTCAGAACTACTGTAAGTTGTGGATAACCGAGAACGATGCAGATGGTTCCTGTTCACAGATGCCCAGATGATTTTGTTTCCAGTGGAAGTACAACTGGTTTAGCACACCCCTGTGGAATAAGCCACTTGAGCATCTATTTGTAGTTTCATTTCAAAACTTCTTATTGTTTGTGTATATGTGATTCTTTAAACATCTTACTGGTTCCCTCGCTAATTAATGACCTAAATAAAATCTCTGATACACATTTATTTTATATTTCTATGAGGATCATGATTATACCCTTTTAAATAAACTATCCTTTAACAATATATGGTAGCTGCAACACAAATCTCTTTAGCATTGTTGATGGGTAAAGGGTTGAAGGTGTAGGTATATAAACCTTTGTACTTCCAGGCTAGAGGCTGTTTTTCTGGTTCAAACTATTTCTTACAAAACTCTGGCCCTCTGAGTTTTTCTTTTTGCATTTCCTGCAAAGGGACCCATTCTTCCTGACTCCCTACTTCAAAGCTACTCTAGAAGGCTTGCTAACCTACTCTACTTCTGTGTTTAGATTTGACCCATCATGACTGGGGGAGATAGAAATACTTCCCCTGGAGCAGAGATAAGGACTAGGTTAGGCTGTGTATGTCTGAGGGTACTGATTTGCAGTCATTTCGGGTACCAATTGAGCTGGCCACTCAAGGGATCCATGACTTGTGCCTGCCCCAAATTTGTTCATGAGAATTGGGCTCCCTAAGCTCCAGGCCACCCCTGTCCCCGCATCGGGCCCTTAGCAAGGTTGGTGGAACTCTCTGCCATTTAGAGGTGAAATCGGGGCCTGAAGAGCTGACCAGACCTGGATGCTAGGTGCTTCTCAGACCGGGTGACAGGACCTTCTAAAGCCTCCAGTCTTTCTAGGAATGACCTCCAAGATTTCCTCACCAGCACTTTCCTATTGACTTTATGTTATTTCCATCCATTTTGAGCCGAGCCCTAGAATAGCTGCTTGAGCTAGGCTGGAAGAGTTTGATTGTCCCCCTTTGTATATGTAAGACATGAACTTCAGAGAGAGGAATTGACTTGCTGAAGGTGAGTGTGGTAGGGAAAGAACCCAAGCCAGGACATGGCAGGCCCCAGGCCACTGTCTTGACACTTCATTTTGACCCTAGGCTGCCAGCATTCCCCAGCCTTAGCTATCTTAGACTTTTGTGTCTTTGACCAAAGAGATGGTCTGAGTGAGGGAGGGGAGGACTCTGTTCCACCCTTCCTTTCTGCTTGGGATATTCCTCTACCCTGATGTTAGCTATTTAACTGTTCTTTGAGATGCAAATAAGATAGGGTTGATGGCTTGAATATTATCCTCTGGGCAGTGGAGGCAGAGAAGGCAATGGCAACCCACTCCAGTACTCTTGCCTGGAAAATCCCATGGACTGAGGAGCCTGGTAGGCTTCAGTCCATGGGGTTGCGAAGAGTCGGACACGACTGAGTGACTTCACTTTCGCTTTTCACTTTCATGCATTGGAGAAGGAAATGGCAACCCACTCCAGTGTTCTTGCCTGGAGAATTCCAGGGACGGAGCAGCCTGGTGGGCTGCCGTCTATGGGGTCGCACAGAGTTGGAGACGACTAAAGGGACTTAGCAGTAGCAGCAGCAGCAGGCAGTGGAGGCTCTGGGGCTGTCCTAGTCTCTCTTCCTGGGACTATCAGTTAGAATGCTTTTGGCCCCAGTCAGGTGGCGTTAGTGGTAAAGAACCCTCCTGCCAATGCAGGAGATGTAGGAGATGCAGGTTCGATCCTAGTGTGGAGAAGATCCCCTGGAGGAGGGCATGGCAAGCCACCCCAGTATTCTTCCCTAGAGAATCCCAGGGACAGAGGAGCCCGATGGGCTACAGTCCATAGGGTCGCAGAATTGGACAGGACTGAAGCAACTTAGCATGCACGCATGCATCAGAAAATTCAATTAACAGTAACTTAAAAACTAGGGATTTCTCTAGAATAATGAGGAGCTTGGAGACAGATAGTTCAGCATCAGAGTCAGAGCTCCTATGATTCTCTAGTCCTAACTGTCCAATAAGGTAGCCTCCAGCCACGCACGGCTATTGAAATTTAGATTAATTAAAATTTAATAGAAGTTAAAAAGAATGCAGTTCCTCAGTCATACTAGCAACATTTCCAGTGGGTGGTGCCTACTGCATTGGGCCAGGGCAAGTACAGAACATTTCCATCAATGCAGAAAGTTCAGTTGGATGGCAGTGGGATGTCCCCTGCAGTCTAGGAGTGCATGGACAAAGAGAGGAGAAAGGTAGAACATGATGGTGCTACCACGTTTTTCCTTTTTATCAAGAAGGAAACTTTTCCAGAATTCGTACAAGACTTCTGTCAGTGTCTTCCGGACAAAGTCCAGGACCCTTCCCAGCTACCAGGGGGAGTTTCTGATAGCAAGAAGAAGTGGGAAGGATGTTGGGCAGGCTTATCGCTTCCTGGTTGCATCTCCTCTGAGATCTGTCTCTGCTCAATGTGTTCTAAGTCCTTGGGTTGTCTCTGTGTATGCTGACACATACACAGGGTCTGCCCCACTTTCCCTACCACCTCTTCTTCAATTTGCACAAAAAACAGCAATATAGATGCTCATAGAAGTCAACTCTAGCAGAGAGTTCAGGGACTTGAAGGGACCTTAGATCCTATTAATGCAAATCACTTAGCACTAATATTGGGCATTCCTGGTTTTACCAGCCTGCGTGTGTATCACACTGTCATGTGGCTATGCTATCCTGTCTCTCCCCTCTATGTACCCATCATTAGGAGCACCATCTCTTAGGCCATCTGATTCACCTCCTTTTACTAAGTAGAGCAATTTAGGCTGATAATACTTGCCACGTGGCCTGGTGGTGGGGTTGGGGATGGTGGTGTCGAGGTCTCCTTTTGCACAATAAAAAATGCTGCAAAGCAATGGCAGTCTTCTTTATCCTCCCTCCCCCCAGCCTCTTGCCTTTCACTAGTTTTAGAGAACCAGGAAAAGGTTTTGAAATTGTCCATCTATTCCTTTCTCTCTCCCTACCAGCTCTGCCAGACTAAAGATAAGATGTATCTTCATGCCGATAGAAATAATTTTGACTGTCTTTGCAAGGCAGAAACAACCACAGCTAGTTTTGATTTTAAATGACATTTGTTCTTCTATTGCACTCATCCATAGCATTTTTCATTATTGAATGCTGAAAATACGATTAGCCAAGCATTTTGGTTAAGAAGTAGAGATTGAGATTTTTGAAGAAACAGAATAAAATAATCTTAATTCTGGAGGCCAAGTGGCCCATAAATCAGATCTGAGTATCAGTGACAGTCCTGATGGTTGAATAACCTTGGACAAATATACTTAAACTAGATGGTTGGATGAATGAGCAATCCATGGACCATGGTCTTCAAGCCAAATTCTGCCATTTCAGAATGGAAACACTGTTCTTAGCTCAGGAGCTTGTTATAAAATAAAGAGGACTGGATGTGACCTGCTAAGCCTAACATATATACTGTTTGACCCTTTACAGGAAAAGTTCACCCTACCCTGGATTAGATGGTCTCTGAGAATTTTTCCAACTCTCAAGGTCTGAATGTCTGGAATCTTGGTAGCCTAGGTGATTCAACATGTGTTAAGTCCAAGATTTCGTTGGGCTCAATTAATGACAGTGGTTTCCGTCATCTCTGGGGTCTTTCCATCCCGTATCAAAAAGGAAAATGGGAGGGGGCATGACTAATCGGGGGTTGGGGCTGGAAGCTGCCCGAGGATGACTTTACGGTAAACCTGCTGACGTGGCGCGTGGAGAGAGAGTTCCCTCAGCAGGTGAGCAGCAGGCGTGTACGTCAGATACTGGAAACTGTGTGGCAGAGCATTCTGGCTTTCTAGCCACAGCCAGGCCTGCCCATCTGTAACAGGTGTCAGCAGCTCCGACTGCGGTCAGCTGGACAGCTCTGGCACCAGGCTGTGTGTCTGTGGGGGGGAAAGTCAGAGGTGGAGGAGTCAGGGTGGGAGAACTGAGTCACATTTACTGCCCCACAAGGCCCTGAGGTCTTGAATTCCACTCTGGTAAGGACTTTGTAATGGGGATTGCTACTCTCAGTCTTTCTCTCTCTGAGGTGTGGGAAACCCACCCTTTAGTGCAGGGTTTCGAAGGAACCCAAGTCTTCACTCCTGTTCATCCCCAGGGAGACTGCGTGCAAGTCACTTAACTTCACTGAGACTCAGTTTTCTCAGTAGTAAGATGGCGCTAATGAATCCTAATCTACAGAGCTGCTGCGGCTATCGAGAGGGCAAAAGGAGATGTTACTTGGAAAAACGGTTACAATAAGGCCCCAAAGGTTCAGGGGGAGCTTTCTTTTTAAACTATGGTTGTTGAACACTTACTGTGTGCCAGGCACTTGGGTAAGCTGTTTACATGGTTTATCCATTTAACCCTCAAAACGACCCTCTGGGACATGTACTGCGATCGCCATGGGATACTATACTATTCCTGTTCATGGAGAGGGTGATTCTGGGTCACATGCCTTTGAAGCTGCAGCACTGGGATTCAGTCCCAGGTGTGAGTGAGCAATTTCCTTGTTCCTAACCACTTTTCAAGATCTGGAAAGACCATGAGCTTCTAGAATTGATACTTTTAAGTAGCTCTGAGGATTCCTCATTCCATTTGTGGAAATGGCCAAAATCGCTTTAGATTGGCCACTTTTTTGTCTCATAGAATTTTATTTTGGTTTCTGACAAATCACATGGATGATTGCCCTTATGAAAGCTCTCAGTTGGAGTATTTATACTCTTTAGAAAGAAGAAAGACAGTGTTCTCCGGAAACAAACACCTAAAAATCTCATCCCCAAATAAAATAATAATAGCAATGAAAAACCAGTTAAGATGAAATTTCAATGTTTGAATGAATTTTGTGCCATTAGAAGTTTCAAAATTCTTTGATTTTTATCTTACCTCTCCCACTGCTAATTCTTTTCTTTTCTGCTTGCATTCTGGATAATTTTGAGATGAAAACATTTTAGAATTACAGATATCCAGTCATATCTGAATAATTATTATCCTTTTACAGAGTCATGCTACAGAGTTTTCTAACTACTTTTATTTCCAATAAATCAGTTGAATTTTACAGACACCTTCTGAGTTCTGGAAAGCATGATGTCTGTTGTCCATGAGAGGAAGCAGAGGCGCAGGGAGGTTAAGTGACTTACCTAGAATCACACACCTACTCCACAGCAGAGGCAGAATTTCTAAGACTTACCATATCTGCCCACCTCCTCTGGGCAAGGCAGCCTCCCTTGATTTCGTTGTGTATTCAACCACTGCAAATATCGGCTGTGCGTGTGTGCTTAGTTGCTCAGTTGTGTCTGACTCTTTGCGACCCCATGGGCTGTAGCCCACCAGGCTCCTCTGTCCATGGGAATTCTCCAGGCAAGTATACTGGGGTGGGTTGCCAAGCCCTCCTCCAGGGGATCTTCCCAACCCAGGGATTGAACCCAGGGCTCCCACATTGCAGGCGGATTCTTGACTGTCTGAGCCACCAAGGAAGCCTAATAAACTGGGTTGGGTAGCCTGTCCCTTCTCCAGGGGATCTTCCCGACCTAGGAATTGAACTGGGGTCTCCTGCATTGCATGCTGATTTTTTACCATCTGAGCTACCCAAATACTGGCTGATTTGTGCTTTGATTACATATCCTCAGTAAATTCATCCATTAATTTATTAAATTTATTTATTTTATTGTTATACTATAATATTATAGTATATTATTATACTATATAGATAATATGCCATAATATACTATGCATATTATAGTACATTATTATACTATATATAACAGTATAATAATACATATTATCATGATACATGATTATTATTATGATATGTGATTGTGATATTTATAATAAATATTAAATTCATCACAATTATAGTGTGTTATTATACTATATATGTCATAGTATTATAGTATATTTTTACATTATATATTATATCATTATATTTATAGTATTTTTATTTTAAAATTTATTGCACTAATTTATTCATTGCATTATTTTATTAATGTCATCATTAAATTAATTAATTAACTACATCATTAAATTCATTACATTGATTCATGACAATCCTACAAAATAGATATTTATTATCATTGGAGTTTTTCAAATGAGGAAACCAAGACTTAGAGAGGTGAGTATTTGTTCAAGTTTACTCAACCAAATAAAAGAAGAGGCAGGATTTGAACCCAGCTCTGCCTGACTCCAGAACCACTCTCTTGCCACCTGTCTTCTCTGCCATCATTGGCACAGCCAGAAAAGGTTTAAAAGAGGCAGAAGGGAGACTATAGGATATCTTGGCTCCAAAACCCATCGGGATTTTATCTGGCCCTTTGGAGAGCTCACAAGTGCACCTGGTGAGTGATCTTAACATAAGTCTGGTGGTGAGGCCAGCACGGTGTGTCCTGGCCTCCCTGGAAGGAAATCAGTCTGTACAAAGGCAGCTAAGAGAGTGGTCTAAAAGCAGCAGCAAGTCTTGTCAGTTTGGGCAGATGAACTTTGTACCTGTCTGGATGTCTCCTCTTTTTCTCTTTTCTAGCTAAGGATTTGGGAGTTCATAACATTTGTTAAGGCTCTCTTAGATATCTTGAGTTCACTACAAGCGTGAGATGCCCATTTTACTGAGGAGGAAACAGAGGCTGAGAGGTGTTCTATGACTCACTTGAGATCACACAGCTGGAAGGTCTGAGCTGGGATTTAACCTAGGTCTCTCTGGCATTAAGTCTGTCCACCTGCTGCCTTTGTCTGTCTTTTCATTCAGTCCTGGACCCCTTCATTTTCAAGTAGCACTCTCTGCTATATTTCTAATCTCATTTGTTCTCAGGCCCAGCTTCTGGAGAAGTCCATGCTGGGCCTAAGCGAGAGAAAGCAGTTCCCAGAGACTCAGACGCTGCCCCTGCGTATGTGCTCTGCTGGGTCAGCGAGCTGCTGTCTTCCAGTCCTTGTTCCCTTACTAACAGTTTGAGTGACTGGGAGGCTGTCCCCAGGAGGTTTAAGGGCACTAGTAGCTCACAGATGCCCAACTCTTCATGCTCATGTTTGTTCCTCATCTGAACTGGGAAGGCTCAAATACTTCATGAATGTCACCCACTTCCTGGGTTCCTGGGTCCTGCTCTAAGCTTAGCCAACAATCTTTTTGTGACCCTGGCTCCATGCCTTCCCTTTTCTGGACCTCAGCTTTTCCATCTGCAAGTGAAAGAGATCCTTGGAAAGCTGTGTGTGTGCTTAGCCGCTCAGTCGTGTCCGACTCTTTGTGACCCCATGGACTGTAGCCCTCCAGGCTCCTCTGTCCATGGGGATTCTCCAGGCAAGAATACTGGAGTGGGTTGCCATGCTGTCCTGCAGGGTACCTTCCTACCGCAGGGATAGAACCCAAGTCTCCCGCATTGCAGGTGGACTCTCTACCATTTGAGTCACCAGGGAAGCCCCCTTAGCTGCCAAGGGACAAATCTGAGGCCTTTGGCTTCTTTGTAAAATTGTCTCCTTTGTTTTTAAAATTTTGATCTCTGCTAAATAACTTTTATTTAATCTTATAGAAATAACCAAACAACAACTCTCTCAAAACTTTTTTTACATTTTCTGCTGTTTTTGTGGGGAGGTCATGTTTTTCTTCTTGTAATGTGAACTTTGCCAATCTAATTGATCATTTTTCTCTACTCCACCTCCAAGAAATGGAATTTAGCTTTGAGGTGACTACTTCCAACCCAGCACAAAGTCTTCCTGCCGTAGTCAAAGTCACAAGCTGAGCCCCTAACAGCACATCAGGATGATGACACATTTTCCACCCAGGGGACCATATCTATTTCCGTCACCAACCTCATCCCTCTCCCTTTCACTGAGAGCTCACTTCTTAGACAATTGCAAGAGCTTATTTTAAGGAGACGTCCTGACTGCAGAGTTTACTTTTTGAATCAGCTTTGGGAACTGCAGCCTAGAGAGAAAGTTTGCTCCCTTTGCTTAGCCAAATGTTTTTGCTTCTCCCTTTATGGTTATTTCATGAGCTTCCTCTTACCCGTCACTATCCCACCCTTACCTCTGTGCTCACTGGAAACATGGGTCTAGGATGGCGAACAGGACATGAAACCTGGAATAGTGTCTTACCAGGCTGCAAGGAGAGCTGCAAGGGTAGGAGTCTCTGGTTCCGGTCTTGGCACTCTGTCCCTTAGGGCTGCACAGCATCTCCTGGCCAGGTTGGGGATATTTTTCCTCATTACCTGTGAAGTATCATAAATCAGCTGCCCCTGCTCTATATTTAGCTGAGTTCTGGAGGTTTGCAGAGAAGTCTGAAGTTCTACTTTTTGTCCTCAGGGGGTGAACTGTTGAGGCAAGTAGATTTGATTGGAAAAAGTTTAGAGTTGATTAAGATTGGTCTGAGGCCGTACTGAAAGTACCAACATGCTGCCTACCCCGCCCACGAGTTCTGGGCTGCAGGCTCTTCCGGGTTTGTGCTAACCACCTGGGGCTTTGCAAAATAACAAATTTAGCTATTTGGTCTTTGGAAGCTACAAGATAGCCTGGTAAATACGACTTTCATAGTGTCACTGCTTAGCTCAAGAATACCTGGTGATTCCTCATAATAGCTTTCTACTTGTGTGTAACAAAATTACCCCCAAACCTAGTGGGTCAAAAATGTGGGACAGGTTAGTTGGGTGATTCTGGCTTCAAGAGGGTGTGACCTGATGTCTCAGCAGAGGAGACAGATTTATTAACACATATGAATGTTATGATTTGCGTTACCAGCTTTGAGTATAAACACAGTCACAACAAATTATTAGGAAATGTATTTTAAAAGCAAAAAGCCCTAAAGAATCTTGTAAGATGGGTGTATCTACCTATCCTAAGAAACAAACATTTCCAATCCTGTATAAACTCCTGGGTATACCTTGCAGGTCCTTGCTAAGGTGCTTCAGTCATGTCCGACTCTTTGTGACCCCATGGACTGTAAGCCCGTTAGGCTCCTCTGTCCAGGGGATGCTCCAGGCAAGAAACTGGAGTGGTTGCCATTTCCTCCTCTAGGGCATCTTCCCAACCCAGGGATCTAACCCACCTCTCTTGTGTCTCCTGCATTGGCAGGTGGATTCTTTACCACTAGTGCCACCTGGGTATACCTTTCCTATTGCATATTCCCACATCTCTTCATCCAAATGGTAACTAATGCCTTGAATGAATTTATCAGTCCCCATCAGTTCTCCTATACTTTTACTGCACCAGTGTGCATATCTTTAAGTGATGTGTAGCTTTGCTTTGCAGACTTTTAAATTACATTGAATTTTGTCATAGTGCGTGTGCTTTTCTGCAAGGTATTTTCTTCATCTAACATTCTACAGGTGATAAAAGATGATGCTGTGAAAGGGCTGCACTCAATATGTCAGCAAATTTGGAAAACTCAGCAGTGGCCACAGGACTGGAAAAGGTCAGTTTTCATTCCAATCCCAAAGAAAGGCAATGCCAAAGAATGCTCAAGCTACCGCACAATTGGTCTCATCTCACATGCTAGTAAAGTAATGCTCAAAATTCTCCAAGCCAGGCTTCAGCAATACGTGAACCGTGAACTTCCAGATGTTCAAGCTGGATTTAGAAAAGGCAGAGGAACCAGAGATCAAATTGCCAACATCCGCTGGATCATCGAAAAAGCAAGAGGGTTCCAGAAAAACATCTATTTCTGCTTTATTGACTATGCCAAAGCCTTTGACTGTGTGGATCACAATAAGCTGTGGAAAATTCTGAAAGAGATGGGAATACCAGACCATCTGACCTGTCTCTTGAGAAATCTGTATGCAGGTCAGGAAGCGACAGGTAGAACTGGACACGGAACAACAGACTGGTTCCAAATAGGAAAAGGAGTATGTTCAAGGCTGTATATTGTCACCTGGCTTATTTAACTTTTATGCAGAGTACATCATGAAAAACGCTGGGCTGGAGGAGGCACAAGCTGGAATCAAGATTGCTGGGAGAAATATCAATAACTTCAGATATGCAGATGACACCACCCTTATGACAGAAAGTGAAGAAGAACTAAAGAGCCTCTTGATGAAAGTGAAGGAGGAGAGAAAAAGTTGGCTTAAAGCTCAACATTCAGAAAACTAAGATCATGGCATCTGGTTCCATCACTTCATGGCAAATAGGTGGGGAAACAGTGGAAACAGTGTCAGACTTAATTTTTTTGGGCTCCAAAATCACTACAGATGGTGACTGCAGCCATGAAATTAAAAGACACTTACTCCTTGGAAGGAAAGTTTTGACCAACCTAGACAGTGTATTAAAAAGCAGAGAGATTACTTTGTCAACAAAGGTCCATCTAGTCAAGGCTATGGCTTTTCCAGTGGTCATGTATGGATGTGAGAGTTGGACTATAAAGAAAGCTGAGCACAAAAAAATTGATGCTTTGAACTGTGGTGCTGGAGAAGACTCTTGAGAGTCCCTTGGACTATAAGGAGATCCAACCAGTCCATCCTAAAAGAAATCAGTCCTGGGTGTTCATTGGAAGGACTGATGTTGAAGCTGAAACTCCAATATTTTGGCCACCTAATGCGAAGAACTGACTCATTTGAAAAGACCCTGATGTTGGAAAGGATTGAGGGCAGGAGAAGGGAACGATAGAGGATGAGATGGTTAGATGGCATCACTGACTCAATGGACATGAGTTTGGGTAAACTCTGGGAGTTGGTGATGGACAGGGAGGCCTGGCATGCTGCAGTTCATGGGGTCGCAAAGAGTCGGACACGACTGAGTGACTGAACTGAACTGAACTCTTGTTCATCCAGTTTTTGCTGCTGTATAGTGTTACACTGTGTGCCCATACTGTAACTTTTTTATTCATGCTCTTGTTGATGGATACCTGGGTTTTTATAATTTCTTTCAAATTAATTGCCAGAGCTCTCCCTGCCACAATTAACAGAATGTTCCCTATCACCCCCTTGAGATCCATCCCTCCAAAAATGGATAGGAATCTTAGTGACTTTCTTAAGCTTAAGGGATAAGTTCTGCTCAAGAGCTGAATCTGTCCATTGGCTGCCTTCGCTTCAGTTCAGTTCAGTCACTCAGTTGTGTCCAGCTCTTTGCGACCCATGCACTGCAGCATGCCAGGCTTCCCTGTTCGTCACCAACCTCCGGAGCTTGCTGAAACTCATGTCCACTCATCACTAACTCAATGAAACTATGAGCCATGCTGTCTAGGGCCACCAAGATGTACGGGTCACGGTGGAGAGTTCTGACAAAACATGGTCCTTTGAGAAGGGAATGGCAAACCTTTTCAGTGTTCTTGGCTTGAGAACCCCATGAACAGTATGAAAAGGCAAAAAGATATGGCACTGAAAGATGAACGCCACAGGTTGGTAGGTGCCCAGTATGATATTGGAGAAGAGTAGAGAAACAACTCCAGAAAGAATGAAGAGACAGAGCCAAAGCCAGCCCAGTTGTGGATGTGACTGGTGATGGAAGTAAAGTCCGATGCTGTAAAGAACAATATTGCATAGGAACCCGGAATGTTAGGTCCATGAATCAAGGTAAATTAGAAGTGGTCAAACAGGAGATGACAAGAGTGAGCATCGGCATTTTAGGAATCAGTGAACTAAAATGGGCTGGAATGGGAGAATTTAATTCAGATGACCATTATATCTGCCCTTGCTTTCTGGTAGTTAGATGATGTTGCTGCTCAAAACTTGTTCCTCTTAGTCCTTGGTGTCCTTAATCCTCAATATGGTAGCATCTGCAAGAGAGGAGCTGAGCAGTGAGTATGAACCAAGGAGCCCAGACCTGGAGTGTGAGCCTGGGCCACTGCTAGTTCTGTGCAAGAACTTGGTCATCACCAAGGCTGTTTCTGCAGCAAGGCATGGGGACAAAGATCCTCACCAGCCCTGAGAGCACTGATCCAGATAAACTGATCAATTGCCGTGGCTATAGTCACCTTTTGAGGTTGGAATTTTCCTGCTGAGGCCTCTAGAAGCACAGCCTTTTGTACATATGTATACGTATGTGTGCTTAGTCGTGTCTGACTCTTTGCGATCCCATGGATTGTAGCCCGCCGGGCTTCTCTATCTATGGGATTTCCCAGGCAAGAATACTGGAGTGGGTTGCCATTTCTTCCTCCAGGGGATCTTCCTGACCCAAGGATGGAACCCCCATCTCCTACACCTCCTGCCTTGGCAGGCAGATAGATTCTTCACTACTGCACCCCAGGGGGAGCCCATAGCCTTTTGATGGTCTTCATTAACAGGAGACACATCTTCAGTTTTAAACATCAGTCTCTTAGCCTCTGTGTTTTAGTTTCTCATTTGTCAAGAGTGCATTATCCCATGCAATACAGAAATCACCGTCATTGATTGCTCAGCTGGAAACAACCTCATCTAGTAAGGGCCCCAGCCCTGCCATGCCCTCCTCCTTCCCAAGGGCATTGACTCTTGTTTAGGCTTCCCTGTTAAGAGGCTACTTAACTCTGGCATGGCCAGAGTGCTGCTCTTAGAATGAGAGGACCTGGTATAGGTCCCACTCCATCCACATTCTGGCTGTGTGATCTTTTTAATGTCACTTAACCTCTCTGAACCTCAGCCCCCCTATGTATAAACACAGGGAAAGTCACTTCTCTTGGCAGAGAACTGCTGTGAGGGCAAAATAAGACCACAGACTTGAAAGGGCTTGAGAGGCTGGAGTGGGTGGGGTGAGGGTGCGGGGGGAGGTCTCTCTAGCTTTGGAGCAGCACATTCTGTTGTTAAACAGCTCTGGCTTTGCAAATTTGTGAATCGGTTCTGGCTTCCCCAGAGCAGGCTCTTGATAGCCTTTTGTGAATTCTAAGACTGGTCATAGTCCAAACATCCTTCCCTGTCCCTAGTCTTTTATTCTCTAGAAAAGCTTCCCTGGTTCCTTCAAAAATTATATTATGGGACACAGTTTCCCTAAAACAAAAGAAAGTTTTTGAATAGAAACTGCTTGTAGAAGTATAAAAAGGCCATATAGTTCTACAATGATATCATTGTTAATAGGATCCTTTATTGTTATCATTATGATGAGAATGACAACCTCCTCTATCAGGGGCAGAGGTCACTGATGACTTCCATGCCCCTAAGTACCTTTCAGGCCTCATCTGACCAGATTTCTCACCTGGCCACGTTTCTTAACACGTGCTCTTTCCTTGACTTCCAAGGGGGCCAAAAGCATATATTTCTCTGGCAACTTTTTCTCAGCCTCTTGCTATCTCTTCTTCAGACCAGCCCTTACTTGTTGTAATCCTCAAGGATAGGTCCTTGACCCTCTATCCTCTTCCCTCCTCACACCATCCCTGGAAGTTCACCCCTGCTCATGCATTCCAGTGGCTTCCATTCCCATTCATGGGCTAATGACTTCCAAGGCCATCCAGTCTATATTTCTCTCCTGACCACGAGCCCTATAGCCCCAACTGCCTGTTAAACATCTCAATTTGGATGTCTTGTGGACATGTCAATCTCCTTGAGTCCTCCTGGAGTCCTTTCCCTGACCCCAAACTGTCTTGTGATACACAATGAAAGTTACCACCGTCCACTCAGTTGCCCAAGCCAGAAACCTAGGAATCATTCATGACTTCTTCCTTGCCCTTTATCCCACATGTAAAGAATTACCAAGTCCTATCAACACCATCTCCATTCCCAGCACAACTACCTCTGTCTAGGAGTTGACAGCTCATGTATTGCAGTAGCCCTTTATCTAGTTTCTCAGTTTCCGGTATTCCGCATTTCTAATTCAGTTTCTACACTGTAGCCAAAGAGATCGTTCTAAAGCTGGATCAGATCACGGGGATTTCTGGTTGGATAGTTCACATCACTCCCACTGGCCCTTGTATCCTAACCCCTGCCACCACAGCCTGAACTCTGGGGACACCATGACAGGGCAGGGAAGCATGGAGGCACTTAGAACTAGTGTAAATCTGTGGGAAGCTCCAGGGAGGACATCCTGACTTGGCATGTGGAGGGAATATGAGCCAGAGGCAGACGGGGATGGGAAACCTCACCAGACAGATGTGACTTCTGCTCTTTCCTCTCTCCTACTCATTGCCTCAGGGTCCCAGTGCCTGTCTGGTACAACGCGGCTGTGACACAGAGAACCATGGAGGAAGCTTGGTTTCTCCCTGCAGCTGATGCCAAGAATAAGAAAATTTCCCCCAAATGTATATGTTAAAGTGCTAACCCCCAGGCACTCAGATTGTGACTGTATTTGGAGATAGAGTCTTTAAAAATATAATGAAGTTAAAATGGGGCCATTAGGGTGGGCCCTAATCCAGTAGGACTGGTGTCCTTATAAGAAGAGGGAACTGGGACACAGACATGTACAGAGGAAAGACCACGTGAAGATAGGGAGAAGATGGCCATCTACAAGCTGAGACACCAGCCCTGCTGGCATCTGGTTTTGGACTGCTAGCCTCTAGAATTGTGAGAAAATAAATTTCTGCTGTTTAAGCTATTCAGCCTATGGCACTTTGTTATAGATTCCCCAGCAAACTAATATAGAGGTGTGAAGATTGAAGGGAAAAGATAAAGCTATCATTATTCACAAGTGCTATGATCATTGACAAAGAAAGACAACTGAATAAAACTAACAAGAGGATTCAGCAAGATTGTCAGACACAAGACCAACTACTAAAAGCCAACAGCTTGTTTCCACACCAGCAAACACCAACCATAAAACGCATAAAAGAAAATACGATGCCATTCATAGTAGCTACAAAAACTATTCCTAGGAATTAGTTTATCAAGGAACAAATGAGTTCTCTATGGAAAAAAATTAAATTCAATTAAAGGACCTAAAAGAAAGTTTTAAAAAAATGGAGAGATACTCCAGGTTCATGATAAAATAATATAACATTGTATACATGTCAGCTACTTCAAATTAATTTAAAAATTAAAAAGTGCAATTACAATTAGAATTCCATATATGTTGAGAAACTTAAACTTTTTCTCAAATTAATAAATATAAAGGTCTGCAAATAGCTGAGGCAACTTTTAAAAAGAGGAGGGACATGTCTTCCAGATATTAAAATATTTAAAAAGTCGTAGTAGGACTTCCCTGATGGCACAGTGGATAAGAATCTGCTTGCCAGTGCAAGGGACGTGGTTTCCATCCCTGGTCCAGGAAGACTCCACATGCTGTGGAGCAGTGCAGCCCGTGCACCACAGCCACTGAGATCCCTGTGCCACAACTACTGAAATGTGTGTGCCTAGAGCAGGTGCTCCACGACAAGAGAAACCATCACCGTGAGAAGCCCGTGCACAACTAGAGAGCAGTGGGGTTCCCCTGCCTCCCCTCACAACGAGAGAAAGCCTGCGTGCAACAAGGAAAGACCCAGCTCAGCCCAAAATACATACACACATGCATATAGCAGTGTGTGCATGTCAAAAAATAAAGAAAATGCAGTATCTCTGGGACTGTATTTTAAAAAGTCAGAGTAATAGAGAACTATTTGGTTTTCACAGAAGGAACATCAGTAGATCAATGGAAGAGAATGGAGAGCTCAGAGACAAGCCACACATATATGGGAACTTGATACATGGTAAATATGGCACCGCGGATCAACGGGAAAAATCTCACTGACTTGCAGATGCCTTTGAAAACTGGTTGATTATATATATCATGGTAGAACTGGATTCCTACCCAGAACACACAAGTAGACGCCAGATAAATTGAAGATTCAATAAAACAATAAAACAGATTGAAGAAAATGTAGGGGAATATTTCTTTAAACCTAGGCATAAGGAAGGCTTCTCAAACAAGATCCCCAAATGCAAAGTCTAATATGAAAAATTAATTTATTTTTAATCAAAAATTTGGATTTCTAATAAGTGTGATTAGATAGTCATAACCCAGTGGGAAGATGACCTATAGATCAGTGGTTCTCAACTACAGTTGATTTTGCCCCCCATCCCAGGACACTGACAATATTTGGAGACATTTTTGGTGTCACAACAGGGCTGGAGGCACTACTGGCATCTAGTGCATAGAGGCCAGGGATGCTACTAAACTTGCTCCAGCGCCTCGATGAAGGACTCTCAGGACAAAATGTGAACAGTGCTGGGGCTGAGAAACTCCTATAGACAGATGTCACGTACAGATGCCACATCTAAAACCTGGAATATATAAGACATGTTATAAAATTTTAAAAAAATGGGGAGCCCAATGGAAAGTTGGGCAAAATGTTGCTGATGTTGTTCAGTCACGAAGATGTGTCCAGCTCTCTGTGATCCCAGGGACTGCAGAACGCCAGGCTTCTCTCTACTTCACCATCTCCCTGAGTTTGCTCAAACTCATGTCCATTGAGTCAATGATGCCATCTAACCATCTTATCCTCTGTCACCTCTTATCCTCTTGCTCTCAGCCTTTCCCAGCATCAGGCTCTTTTCCAGCAAATCGGCTTTTCACATCAAGTGGTCAGAGTATTGGAGCTTCAGCTTCAGCATTAATCTTTCCAATGAATATTCAGCATTGATCTCTTTTAGGATTGACTGGTTTGATCTCCTTGCTGTCCAAGGGACTCTCAAGAGTCTTCTCCAGCACCACAATTCAAAAGCATCAGTTCTTCGGCACTCAGCTTTTTTATGGTCCAATTCTCACATCCATATGTGACTACTAGAAAAACCGTAGCTTTGACTATATGGACCTCTGTCAGTAAAGTGATATCTCTGCTTTTGAATATGCTGTCTAGGTTTGTCATAGCTTTTCTTCCAAGGAGCAAGTGTCTTTTAATTTCATGGGTGCAGTCACTTCTGCAGTGATTTTGGAGCCCAAGAAAATAAAACCTGTCACAGTTTCCATTTTTCCCCATCTATTTGCCATGAAGTGATGGGACCGGATACCATGATGTTAGTTTTTTGAATGTTGAGTTTTAAGACAACTTTTTCACTCTCTTTGACCTTCATCAAGAGGTTTTTTAGTTCCTCTTAGCTTTCTGCCATTAAAATAGTATCATCTGTATATCTGAAGTTATTGCTGTTTCTCCTGGCAACCTTGATTCCAGCTTGTGATTCATCCAGCCCAGCGTTTCACATGATGTGCTCTGCATATATGTTAAATAAGCAGTGGCATATAAGTGACAGTATACAGCCTTGATGTACTCCTTTACCAACTTTGAACCAGTTCATTGTTCCATGTCCAGTACTAACTGTTGCTTCTTGTCCTGCATACAGGTTTCTCAGTAAGCAGATAAAGTCGTCTGGTACTTCCATCTCTTTAAGAATTTTCTACAGTTTGTTATAATCCACACAGTCAAAGCCTTTAGTGTAGTCAATGAAGCAGAAGTAGATAGTTTTTTGGGAATTCCCTTGCTTTTTCTTTGATCCAGTGGATGTTGCCAATTTGATCACAGGTTCCTTTGCCTTTTCTAAATACAGCTTGCACATCTTCAAGTTCTTGATTCACATACTGCTTAAGCCTAGCTTGAAGGATTTTGAGCATAATCTTGCTAGCTTGTGAAGTGAGTGCGATTGTATGGTAATTTGAACATTCTTTGGCATTTCTTTGGGATTGGAATGAAAACTGACCTTTTCTAGTCCTGAGGCCACTGCTGAGTTTTACAGGTTTGCTGGCATATTGGGCAATATGTACAAATAAGCAATCCACAGCAAGAGAAGCCAAAATGGCTTGTGAATATATTCACTAATAATTGGAGATATGAGTTAACACAACAGTAAACTTTTACACTCACTGGCAAAGATGAAACAATTGGATAATGCCAAGCATTTACAGGGATATGAGGATCTAGGGACTCTTGCATACCACTAGTGTGGGTATAGACTGAGGCAGTGATTTTGGAGAGCCATCAGGCAGAATGTAGCCAAGATAATGTATCAACTCTGATGGACTCAGCATTGTTACTGGTGAGCATCCCAGGTTTTCTACACAGGTTCCTCAGGGAACATGTTCAAACATGTTCATCGCAGCATTCCTTTTGGTAGCAAGGTGATCAGGAGGTCCTTAGGGTACACTGGGGAAACAGGAAAGTAAAACATAGCGTAGGCACACTATAAAGTCCTATGCATTAATCAGAATCCACAGATTGCATATATATATATACATACACACACACACACACACACATATATATATATATATATGGCAAGAAGATAGGTTTTAAACAGTTGTAAGAATTAAATGAAATAAAGTAGAACCATGCCTGACACACGGCTTTGAATAATGTTTTTGCGTGTGCCACTTAGATGAAATTAAAACACATGCGCACATAGATTTGATCAGAACTAGGGCACCTGTGTTGTACGTTTAGTTAAATTCATTCTATGTCTTGTTTTGTTCAGTGCTATGTACTTTGTTCCAGACACTTTTTTTGTTACTTTCCTCCTCATGCCCTGGTAGGTAATTATTTTAAGGACTTTGCTATATACCGTGTGTGGGTAATAAAAAAGTAATAAAACTAGGAGAGAAGTGTTGTATTGCTCTTCTTAGGCTGCCATAATAAAATACCACAAACGGGTGGATTAAACAACAGACCTTTACTTTCCTACAGGTCTGGAGGCTGGAAGTCCAAGATCAAGGCATTGGCAGGTTTGTTTCTCCCGAGGCCTCTCTCCTTGGCTTGCAGGTGGCTGCCTCTTGCTGTATCCTTACATGTCCCTTTCTCATTGTCATGCCTCCCTGGTGTCTCTGGCTCTTCTTTTTTATTTGGCTGCACCTCACAACATGTGGGATTTTATTTCCCTGACTAAGGATCAAACCTGTGCCCCCTGCATTGGAAGCTTGAATTCTTAACAACTGGACCACCAGGGAAGTCACCTCTGCCTCTTCTTACAAAGACCCCAGTCCTATTTGACTAGGGCCCCACTTTATGACACCATTTAACATTAATTACCTTCTTCAAGTTCCTATTCCCTACAGTAATGTTGGAAATTAAGGCTTCAACATAGGAATTTGCAAAGTGAAAATGTTAGATGCTCAGTCATATCTGACTGTTGGCGACCTCATGGACTGCAGCATGCCAGGCTTCCCTGGCCATCACCAACTCCTGCAGCTTGCTCAAACTCATGTCCAGCGAGTCAGTGATGCCATTGAACCATCTTGTTCTCTGTTCCCCTTATCCCCCTGCCCTCAATCTTTCCCAGCATCAGGGTCTTTTCCAGTGAGTCAATTCTTCACATCAGGTGGCCAAAGTATTGGAGTTTCAAATTCAGCATCAGTCCTTCCAATGAATATTCAGGACTGATTTCCTTAAGGATTAACTGGTTTGATATCCTTGTAGTCCAAGAGACTCTCAAGAGCCTTCTCCAACACCACAGCTCAAAAGCATCAATTCTTCAGTGCTCAGCTTTCTTTATGGTCTAACCCTCACATCCATACACAACTATTGGAAAAACCATAGCTTTGACTAGAGGGATCTTTGTTGGCAAAGTAATGTCTATGTTTTTTAATATGCTGTCTAGGTTTGTCATAGCTTTTCTTTAAGGAGCAAGTGTCTTTTAATTTCATGGCTGCAGTCACCATCTGCAGTGATTTTGGAGTCCAAGAAAATAAAATCTGTCACTGTTTCCATTGTTTCCCCATCTATTTGCCATGAAGTGATGGGACTGAGTGCCATGATCTTGTTTTTTGAATGTTGAGTTTCAAACCAACTTTTTCACTCTCCTCTTTCACTTTCATCAGAGACTCTTTAGTTCTTTTTCACTTTCTGCCATAAGGGTGGTGTCATCTGCATATCTGAGGTTATTGATATTTCTCCTAGCAATCTTGATTCCAGCTTGTGCTTCATCCAGCCCAGCATTTTGCATGAAGTACTCTGCATATACGTTAAATAAGCGGGGTGACAATATTTAACCTTGCCGTACTCCTTTCCCAATTTGGAACCAGTCTGTTTTTCCATGTCCAGTTCCAACTGTTGCTTCCTGACCTGCATACAGATTTCTCAAGAGGCAGGTCAGGTGGTCTGATATTCCCATCTCTTTCAGAATTTTCCACAGTTTATTGTGATCCACACAGTCAAAGGCTTTGGGATAGTCAATAAAGCAGAAGTAGATGTTTTTCTGGAACTCTCTTGCCTTTTTGATGATCCAACAGATGTTGGCAGTTTGATCTCTGGTTCCCTCTGCCTTGTCTAAATCCAGCTTGAACATCTGAAAGTTCTCGGTTCACATACTGTTGAAGCCTGGCTTGGAGAATTTTGAGCATTACTTTGCTAGTGTGTGAGACGAGTGCAATTGTGCGGTAGTTTGAGCATTCTTTGGCAATGCCTTTCTTTGAGATTGGAATGCAAACTGACCTTTTCCATTCCTGTGGCCACTGCTGAGTTTTCCAAATTTGCTGGCGTATTGAGTGAAGGACTTTCACAGCATCATCTTTTAGGACTTGAAATAGCTCAGCTGGAATTTCATCACCTCCACTAGCTTTGTTCGTAGTGATGCTTCCTAAGGCCCACTTGACTTTGCATTCCAGGATGTCTGGCTCTAGGTTGGTGATCACACTCATCATGGTTGTCTGTGTCATGAAGATTTTTTTTTGTATAATTCTTCTGTGTATTCTTGCCTTCTCAATACTTTCTGCTTCTGTTAGGTCCATACCTTTTCTGTCCTTTATTGTGCTCATCTTTGGTATCTCTAATTTTCTTGAAGAGATCTCTAGTCTTTCCCATTCTATTGTTTCCCTCTGATTCTTTGCACTGATAACTGAGAAAGGCTTTCTTATCTCTCCTTGCTATTCTTTGGAACTCTGCATTCAAATGGGTATATCTTTCCTTTTCTCCTTTGCCTTTAACTTCTCTTCTTTTCACAACTATTTGTATGGCCTCCTCAGACAACCATTTTGACTTTTTGCATTTCTTTTTCTTGGGGATGGTGTTGATCCCTGCCTCCTGTACAGTGTCACGAACCTCTGTCCATAGTTCTTCAGGTACTCTGTCTATAAGATCTAATCTCTTGAATCTATTTGTCACTTCCACTGTATAATCGTAAGGGATTTGATTTAGGTCATACCTGAATGGCCTAGTGGTTTTCCCTTTCTTCAATTTAAGGGTTGGTTTCTTCTGAGGCGTCTCTGTTTGGCTTACAGATGGCCATCTTATCCCTGTGTCTTCATAGCCTCTTCCCTCTGTGTCTGTGTCCAGATCTCCAGATTGTATAAAGATACCAGTCCTATTGGATTGTGAAAATGTTGGTCATTCAGTCATGTCCAACTTTTTGTGACCCCATAGACTATAGCCCACCAGGCTCCTCTGTTCATGGGATTCTGCAGGTAAGAATAGATGAGTGCGTTTCCACTTCCTCCTCCAGGGGATCTTCCTGACCCAGGGTTCAAACACAGATCTCCTGCATTGTAGGCAGATTCTTTACTGTTAGAACTACCCAGGAAGCCTGTTGGATTAAGGCCCACCCTTATGACCTCATTTTAACTGAATTATCTCTTTGAAAACTCTGTCTGTAAATATAGTCATAGTATGAGATGCTGAGAGTCAGGACTTCACTATATGATGCATTTTAGGGGAACACAGTTCAGTCCATTACTGGTATAGCACATTAACAGGTTGTCTGAAAGAATATTCCCGTAACACTTGAGTATGATATATTTTACAGATTGCTTGCTGAATTAAAATTGACAACATTTTGTATAACAGTTAAAAAATTCTGTGGCCATACTTAAATTTGTCTTATACTTTATTTTATGACACCATCCCTGTCAGGTTTCAGTATCAGGGTTATAGTAGCTTTATAAAGTGAGGTAGGTGATTTTTACTCTTCATTCTGTTCTGTAAAGCACCTGTTGTAACCTCATTTTATGTGCGCCTTGAAGATTTGCGGAAACTGAACTGTAAAATTCCACTGCCTCAACAAACAGTAAATCAAAGGTGGAAACAGAAGAGGGAAGCTTGTCAAAGTGGGTGATGAATACCGTGAGCATATTTTCTTCATCCAAGGCGCAATCCCACTTCCTCCAAAAATACAAAGAGAGGACAAACCAAGTCAGACTGCCCCTCTCCTGCTGAGATGTCTCACTGGCCCCCACTGCCCTCAGGGAGGAGCCCGCTCTTCAGCACAGTCTTCTCGGTTCTTCGTGTTCTGGCTCTGTTGGCCTGTCCTTTTTCCTTCCTGAACTTGGAACCAGTTCAAAGGCATCTTCTCTGATCTTACTGCTAGGCTTTTTCCTTAGAGTGTTGCCCTCCCTCTGCCCCCTATTTCACCTGTAGAACTCCTCCAGTTCCCAGCTCAGAAATCACCTCCTCCAGGAGGCCTCCCAGACCTCTCCTCTGCCAACATCCAGGCTCAATTATATAACCCTCTTCTGTGTTCCTCCTGCCCTTTATGCTTCTCCCAGCTTCAGCTCTTCCTACCCTGTCTCTCCTATTGCAAGGAGCCCTTCTATGACCTGAGTCTATAGTTGTGGGCACCAAGACAGACTCTGCTGGATGGATGACAATCTGAGAGCCACGAAGTCACATCACGAAACAGCCAATCCCTTAGCTAAACATGCATATAAATAGGAGTCAGCTTTTTAAAAATGATGGCTCTCAAATTTA
Organism: Giraffa tippelskirchi; assembly: GCF_054371585.1. Lineage (NCBI taxonomy): Eukaryota > Metazoa > Chordata > Mammalia > Artiodactyla > Giraffidae > Giraffa > Giraffa tippelskirchi. The sequence goes on from NC_137275.1 coordinate 218,173,704, forward strand.
ATCTGAAGTTAAACACTCCTCAGCTTCTTATTTCAGAGTGAGATGGAGTTGGGTGGGTGGGAGAAACGCAGCCCCCTCTTTCTTTTCTTCAAGCACTAAGTCTGCTGGAGGCAACTACTTCTAGTGTTGCTTCTAGGTAGGTTGAGTCAGAGTCCCTTGCTCTTAGGGGAGAGTCTCAAGCCGCTGACCTTTGTATTATCCCCCAATCCTTATTTTTACCTTGAATGGGCCTGTTTAAAGAATATCTGACTCTTCTTTGAGCCCTAGGGGCATTCACCCCTTGCATTGAGAACCTGCTAGGAGACTAGCATCCCCTCCAGTATTGTAGACACAGGGAAACTGAGACCAGACAGGGAAAGGGGCTTGTCCCGTCCACCTCCAGTGTGGCCCAGGCAGGTCTGCACACAGGGTTCTTGCTACCAGGTGAAGACTCTTAGTGTGGTTTCTAGGCCCAGTGTGATGCCAGGACCCCCCTGGCTGGGCTGCTGTCTTTCCTTTTCCATGTCCCCTCTGCCCTCTTACAATAGACTGAATGGTACGTGCTAAGTTGCTTCAGTCATCCCTGACTCTTTGTAACCCTATAAACTGTAGCCCACCAGGCTCCTCTGTCCGTGGGATTCTCCAGGCAAGAATAATGGATCAGGTTGTCATTTCCCCCTCCAGGGAATCTTCCTAACCCAGGGATCAAAATTGTATCTCTTACATCTCCTGCGTTGGCAGGCGGTTCTTTACCACTAGTGCGGTTCTTTACCACTAGTGCCCCCTGGGAAGCCCAGACTGGATGGTGTTCCCTCCTAAATTCATATGTTGAAGCCCTAGCCCCAATGTGATTGCATTTGGAGATAGAACCTTTAAGGAAGTACTTAAAGTTAAATGAAGTCATAGGGTGGGGCCCTGTTCCAGTATGTTTAGTGCCCTTATAAGAAGAGATACTAGAGAACGAGCTCTCTTTTTCTACTGTGTGGGGACACACCTAGGAGGTGTCTGTCTTCAAGCCTGGGAGAAAGTCCTTAGCAGAGCCCAACCACGCTGGCACCCTGATCTCAGACTTCCAGCTTCTAGAACTGTGAGAAAATAAACTTCGATCATTTAAGCCTCCCAGGCTATGTATGGTCTTTTGTTCTTGGCGACCTGTGCTGACTAAGACAGCTCCCAATCCTGCATGGATCTCTTTATCTCTGACAGCTTTATCTGTCTAATCCTTTAGCTCTTTTTTCCCCTAAGATCCTAAATGTTGGCATTCTCTGAGGCTTTGCCCTTGACTCCCTCTCCTTCCCCTCCTCTCCTCCTGTTCCCTTTCTTCTCCCCCCCCCATCTGCAATTCTAGCCTTACTGTAGGTAACATCTCTCTTTATTATTTATCTCCTGACCCCAACCTAGTATCTCCTGCCATCTCCTGGATTTTTCTACTTGGATTTTCTGCTGTCAAGGATGGACATCCTCTCCTCCTTTCAGTTCAGTTCAGTTGTTCAGTTGTGTCTGACTCTCTGTGACGCCATGGACTGCAGTACACCAGGCTTTCCTGTCCATCACTAACTCCTGGAGCTTGCTCAAACTTATGTCCATTGAGTTGGTGATGCCATCCAACTGTCTCATCCTCTGTCATCCCCTTCTCCTCCTGCCTTCAATCTTTCCCAGCCTCAGGGTCTTTTCCAGTGAGTCAGTTCTTTGCATCAGGGAGCCAGAGTATTGGAGCTTCAGCTTCAGCATCAGTCCCTCCTTTACTGACCAGAAAACTCATGCCCCTCCTGACTTCCTTCTTTACATCCTAGCACCTGTCTCCTCACGGAATCTCACAGCCTTGGGATAAATTTCCAAGTCACACTGGCCTTCCACTCCCTCCCTCTGGACAAGAGAGGAGTGGGTGTGGGTGAATAGTCAAAAAGCACAGCTCCTCTAGCCACAGAATTTGAATACCCAGCAGGAGTGGCCTCTGTGAGTCATGAAGGATGAAACCACACGGCCCCCACCTCTTGTATTTTTCTTGGAATCGGGTGTGTGGGTGTGAGCACCCTCTCACGAAGACCTTTGAAGATTTGTGTCTCAAAAGGGGGCCGACGTCTCACCTGTACAGGATGCTCTGCAGGTAGCAAAGCACTTTCATATACCTTGATTCATTCCCACCTTATGACAACCCGTGAGATTGGGATGGTCATTCCCAGGCAAGAGCTGAAGCATCTGAGCACCCGGGTGTGGCTTGCCCAAAGTCATCACTGGTGGAAGCTCAAACGCCACTCAAAACTGGTCTTCCTGCTCACAGATGGAGGAAAGAGCATGCATTGGGGATCTCTCACTGCCAGGCCCTTGGCAGTTGTTACCTTGTTGTGTGAGAGAAGTTGAGGCTCAGCTAAGTGGGTTTGCTCAGAGTCTCCAGCTAGTGAATGTTTTCATGAGGGTCTGAAGCCACATGGCTCTGAATACAAAGTCAATGGAGGTGCAAATTCATTCGGTGCATGGCTTCCCAAATCCAGGTCTTCCCAGTGACCCAAAGGGATTTCCTAATGGGAATTGATGGCTTGTCATCCTGTTGCAGTAGTTCCCAGTCAGGAGAGTGTCATCATCTCCATCATCATCCTCACCTTTGGCACCACTTACTGAGTGCTTCCTGTATGCTAAGCACTGTATCAGATGCATGTATATAACTCATGTGTTAAAGTTCTAAGCCCTGGTACCTCAGATTATGACTATATTTGAAGATAGTGTCTTCAAGAGATAATTAATTTAAATGAGGTCATCAGGGTGGGCTGTAATTCAACATGACTGCTATCTTTATAAGAAGAGGACATTATGACATATTTACATAATATTGCACATATTTACATGTGCAAATGTATTTATGTAGAGGGAAGACGATACAAAGACATAGGGAGAAGACGACCCTCTGCAAGCCAAGCAGAGAGGCCTCAGAAAAACCAACTTACCAAATTTTGACCTTGGACTTAGGGCTACTGGAACTGTAAGGAAATACATTTCTGCTGTTTGACCCAGTACCAGTCTGTGGTACTTTGTTATGGCCGTGTCCTGGTGAACACCTGACCTTACGATGTTCCAACAGGCATTATTCGAAATAAGGAGCCTGAATAAGGCAGGAATGAGATGGGAACAGGTCTCATGGGATTGTCTGCGAGACCAGTTGACAACCAGACTGGTGCCCACAAAGTGGTGGTTATCCTGGTGACATCTCCATAGTGGGGACTGGCGGCCTTCAACTCTGTGAGTTCAGACACCCCTGGGTCAGTCCACCCACTGAGGATGAAAACCTCCCGCTTGTGCTTGCCTGGGCTCTGCCTCTGTGCTGGGCACATGCTCGGTGCCCATAAGCCTGCTTGCTTCCTCCCAGCAGTAGTTGCCTGGAGCGAGCATGCTATCTCTTCATAGGTGGGACACGGAGGTTTATGAAGAAGAGAGAATGCAGCTTGTAGGGACTGGAAGTAGAATGTGAACCTAGTTTTGACCCATACCAGACCTCAGAGTGACACCAGCCACTCAGGAAGAATGATGCACTTATATATACCTGATCCCAAGGGATCAGTCCCAGTGTCTCTGGGGGCCTGGGGAGGTGTTCTGTTCCCTGTGGCCTTGCCTGTCAGAGCATTTTCGGTAATGGTGGAATTGGAGCGAGGAGGAGAAAACATGCCTGTGTTTTTTCTTCTCTTGAGCCAGTAAGGCACAGAAGCTACGTGAAAACAACCTTGGGCCAGCCTGTGTGGATTCAAATCTCAGCTCCAACACTTGCTTGGGTGTGACTTAGGACAAGTTGTGTAACCTCTTGGAGCCTTGGTCTCCTCCTCCAGGAAGCATAGAAAGTTGTGCTCATAAAGGCCCTCCTGGGGCTGCAGGGAGGACCAGTATATCTGTGTGTCTAAAGCCTCCACGGGCTTCCCTTCCTGGTGGGGTGAGGAGGGGGCACACATTCACTGATAGTGGTCCATATCGACTGATACTGTTTTGTGTATTGTTGTTTAGTTGCTAAGTCATGTCAATTCTTTGCAACTGCCAAGCTCCTCTCTCCAAGGAATTTCCCAGGCAAGAATACTGGAGTGGTTTGCCTTTTCCAGAGGATCTTCCCGACCCAGGGGCTGAACCAGAATCTCCTGCATTAGCAGGCAGATTCTTTACCACTGAGCCACCAGGGAAGCTTGCTTTGTGTATTCAGTTCAGTTCAGTTCAGTCGCTCAGTCGTGTCCGACTCTTTGCGACCCCATGAATTGCAGCACGCCAGCCCTCCCTCTCCATCACCAACTCCCGGAGTCTACCCAAACCCATGTCCATCGAGTCGGTGATGCCATCCAACCATCTCATCCTCTGTCGTCCCCTTCTCCTCCTGCCCCCAATCCTCCTACTCCTTCCAAGGAGTAAGTATCTTTTAATTTCATGGCTGCAGTCACCATCAGCAGTGATTCTGGAGCCCAAAAAAATAAAGTCTGACACTGTTTCCACTGTTTCCCCATCTATTTCCCATGAAGTGATGGGACCAGATGCCATGATCTTAGTTTTCTGAACGTTGAGCTTTAAGCCAACTTTTTCACTCTCCTCTTTCACCTTCATCAAGAGGCTCTTTAGTTCTTCTTCACTTTCTGCCATAAGGGTGGTGTCATCTGCATATCTGAAGTTATTGATACTTCTCCCGGCAATCTTGATTCCAGCTTGTGTTTCTTCCAGCCTAGCGTTTCTCATGATGTACTCTGCATATAAGTTGAATAAGCAGGGTGACAATATACAGCCTTGACGTACTCCTTTGGTGTGATCACTCACCTAGAGCCAGACATCCTGGAATGTGAAGTCAAGTGGGCCTTAGAAAGCATCACTACGAACAAAGCTAGCGGAGGTGATGGAATTCCAGTTGAGCTATTTCAAATCCTCAAAGGTGATGCTGTGAAAGTGCTGCACTTGATATGCCAGCAAATTTGGAAAACTCAGCAGTGGCCACAGGACTGGAAAAGGTCAGTTTGCATTCCAATCCCAAAGAAAGGCAATGCCAAAGAATGCTCAAACTACCGCACAATTGCACTCATCTCACATGCTAGTAAAGTAATGCTCAAAATTCTCCAAGCCAGGCTTCAGCAATACGTGAACCGTGAACTTCCAGATGTTCAAGCTGGATTTAGAAAAGGCAGAGGAACCAGAGATCAAATTGCCAATATCTGCTGGATCATCGAAAAAGCAAGAGAGTTCCAGAAAAACATCTATTTCTGCTTTATTGACTATGCCAAAGCCTTTGACTGTGTGGATCACAATAAACTGTGGAGAATTCTGAAAGAGATGGGAATACCAGACCATCTGACCTGTCTCTTGAGAAACCTGTATGCAGGTCAGGAAGCAACAGTTAGAACTGGACATGGAACAACAGACTGGTTCCAAATAGGAAGAGGAGTACGTCAAGGCTTTGTGTATTACTGTCCTCCAAACAGAACCCAGTTGACAGACTGCAGGTCATCTTCCCTTGTGCTTTGAAGAGCAGGTTCTTTATACACACATTCTTCTCATCCACCCAAGTGGCTCATCTCTTCCTTCATGAGTGGATTTGGTGACATGAATATTCTATCTCTTTCTCTTGCTTCTCGGGCTTTGTACATGCACCTTTCTTTGCTTGGAAACTTCTCCTCCTGCCTGTGTGTCTGATCAACTCCTAGTCATCCTTCAGGTGTCAGCTGAAATGCTACCTCGCCTGAGAAGCCCACCCTGATTTGATTCTGGCGTCTGGGCTCCCACAGATCCTACTATAGGAATGGCCACAGCACTGTGGTTGCTCCTTCTTCGTGGTGGTCTCTCCCTGCGCCCTCCCCAGCCCCACTGTACTGTGAGTTCACCAAGGACAGAAGTAGGCGCTCCCCTCCACTGCTGGATCCACGGTGAGTGTCTGACACACAACATGTGCAGCACACGTTTTAACTGACTTAAGGGTGATAGTGTATGTGAGGACAAAAGTGATAAAACCACATGGCTGGCCCTGGCTGCCCCTTGTCTGTTTGACAACAAGCACCCTTGGCTGGCGCCGCTCGCGGGGTGTGGAGAGGAGCAAGGCGGAAGCCCCCCGGGCCAGGCTGCTCTACCTGGGGGGCTGGCGAAGGGACGAGAGTGTGATTCTCAAGTTCTAGGATTTGAGCAAAATGAGAATGAGTAGGAAAGAGGGCAGGGATCTGAGCCGGTTCACAAAGGACAGAACTCTGCCGAGAGGGAGAAATGCTGAAGGAGGAGTTTGAGGAAGTTTTGTGTGTGAGAGGTGCTGTCTGACTCCCTCCTCGACACCCCAAAAGGCCTTCAGAGCAGAACCAGCAGTCCCATCACCCAGCCGTTGTCAAAAATGCAGATTCTCTGCCTCCGCCCTGGACCTGTTGAATCAGAAACCCTGTGGGTGGACTCAGCAATCTACGCTTTAACAAGCCCTCTGGGGGATTCTGACTCACATTAAAGTTTGGGAACCGACTGCAGGACAACCCAGTACCGCCGTACACCTCTTTCTGTTGCTCTGTAGAGCTGCTTTTGGGCTCCGTTGGGGGAGAGCCCCCGTGTGAAGAGCTAGGCTTCGGGTCGAGCAGCAAGGCCAAGTGCTGGTCCCACTTACTTGCAGGCTCTTGGTGGCATTTGCTTCCTTCTAACCTCGAGGTGCTGCCAACAGCCTCTGTTTGACAGAGAAACTGAGGCTCAGAGAGGTAAGGAACTTGCTCAGGAGACATCAGTGGACTGAACAAGTCAGGTTTTGGGGTTAAGACCTGATTCCCAGCATCGCTTATGCTTTTCTAAAGCATTTGTTGCTCTGAGTCCAGGTATTTTGGTCTGGAAAATGAAAACATGGGTGCCTTGAGCCAACAATGGGGTAACAGTTGTGGAAGGCAAGTGTAAAGAGCCTCATATAGAAGATGTGACGGTAGAAGTGCACGGTCTTGTTGCATACTAGAAACATGGCGTCACTAATTTCTTACTTGTAATAATTTGGGAATTGCTGACTCTTAAGAGTTATTATGCAAGACTGGGGGGAGAGAGAGAGAGAATGCCACAAAGCCTTTTTGCTCAGTAATGTATTTTGGAGGAAGCCCTTGTCTGTGTCTGATTTCTGAGAATTTATTCAGGATTGGAATGAAAGTCAGCCGTCTGTGTCTTGGATGATATTGCTGCAGACCTAGGGTTTGCAAACTTGGCTGCCAGTTAAAATCCCTGAGCAGTTTTAAAAATGTCAATGTCCTGGTTGCACCCCAGTCCAATGACGTTAGAATCTCTGTAGATGGGCCTGGGCTGCTGGTGAGGCTTCCAAGAAATGACTGCCAGTGGGGATGACAAAGCATTAAAAATAAAACTCTAAAGATTATTATAAAGGGGGAGGGGAAACTCCATTTATTGAGCACCTTTTCTTCCATGGTCACTTCTCTTTCTGACCTCAACTGGGAGAGATTCTTGGCCTTCAAGAGCCCATGTGGTTAGACCGATTATACAGTTTAGACCCAGACAGTCCAGGATAATCTTCCCATATCAAGGTCCTTAACTTAAGCACATCTGCAAAGTCCCTTTTGCCAGGTAAGATGATGTATATACATAGGTTCTAGGGATTAAGACAAGATATCTCTGAGGGGCTCTTAATCTGCATATCACAAGTGCTGAGCCCAATAGGGGCTTGGTAAAGGTTGTTTAAGTGAAGTGAAGTCACTCAGTTGTGTCTGACTCTTTGAAACCCCATGGACTGTAGCCTGCTAGGCTCCTCTAACCATGGGATTTTCCAGGCAAGAATACTGGAACGGGTTGCCATTTCCTTCTCCAGGGGATCTTCACAACCCAGGATTAAATCCGGGTCTCCCACATTGCAGGCGGACTCTTTCTGTCTGAGCCACCAGGTTAAGCTGGTTGGTAAAGGTTAGCCTTGTTAATCTCATTAATGACTTGGAGAGACAGACACTAGTATCCTGCCTACTTTCTGTCACATCCACAATGTGTGACCTTGGGCTGGTCACTTAACATCTCTGAACCTCAGTCCCCTACTCTGTATAATAGGGGATAATAGCATCTATCTTATAGTATTGTTTTTGATGATTAAGTGAATTATTTCTAATCAAGTGCTTAAATTAAGGGCTTAAATTAAGGGATTCCCTGATAGCTCAGTTGGTAAAGAATCCGCTTGCAATGCAGGAGACCACAGTTTGATCCCTGGGTGGGGAAGATCCGCTGGAGAAGGGATAGGCTACCCACTCCAATATTCTTGGGCTTCCCTTGTGGCTCAGCTGGGAAAGAATCCTCCTGCAATGCGAGAGACCTGGGTTCGATCCCTGGGTTGGAAAGATCCCCTGGAGAAGGGAAAGGCTACTCACTCCAGTGTTCTGACCTGGAGAATTCCATGGACTATATAGTCCATGGGGTCACAAAGAGCTGGACACAACTGAGCAAGTTTCACTTTAACTTTCAAGTGCTTAAAATGTTGTCTGGTATACAGTAAACTTCCAATAGTCGTGATCTAAAATAATAAAATAATGACAACAACATCATCATCTTCGTGTTACATGGCACAGAGAATTAGGCTCAAGGTTTCGAGGTCTGTTGCAGATGCAAGTTTGTGACCCCAAGTTCTGTGCTTCCAGAGAAGTGAAGGGTTCTCTGGGGAAGAGTAAAGGCCAAGGGTGGATTCTCCAAGAAGCAGATTTTAACTCAGTGAAAGATCTTTCTGTCAGGCAAGAGGACTGGCCAAAGCGTGCCTCCTTTTGTGGGGGCTTCAGGGAACCCCGGCTACAATCTCCTCAGGAGTCTGAGTCTGGCAGAGGAGCAGGGTTGGGGGCCCAGGGAAGGACAGAGTGTCCTCAGAATGCACCTTGCTGGCTTCCTGAACTCCTCTAGCAGAAACGGGACTGATGGGGTTCGGGAAGCTCCCTGCATAGCAGGTGGAGAGGGCTTCTGTTTCTCCTCTCTGCTCCTGCTCTCCCTTTTTCAGGAAACAATTGTCTGTGGAAGGGTGGTTGGCAGAGGCCGTGTGAGTGCGTCAGCAGAGAAGCAGAATCATAGAGGTGGCCGCCTCTGCTAGATCATGGGGCCCTTACCCCATTTTGCAGATGAAGAAACTGAGTTTCCTCATCTGTGGTATGCCGTTGTTGTGGTGGGGGAAAGAGGCATGGGATGGCTCCCAAAGCTCCTGCTCCTATATCACTTACATCATTACTACTCACACCCCAGGGTCACACCAATCACATGGCCAAGCCTGATTTCTGGGGTGGGGAGGGGACAGGAACTTTACCATCCTCCTCCAAGGATGCACTGCAGGCCACAGGGCAATGAGTGGGAAGGGTAATCTGCCTCCAGGGAAGGCAGCCAATAACTGGGACTAATAATACGCTGACCACCCTCTGATCCGAGAGCTTTAGTCATTCGGGGAGCATGTTCTGATGCATCTCTTCAGTTTGCTCACCATGATTCTCTGCTCACAACACAGAAACATCACTCTGGGAGACTTGGGGGGCTGTCAACTAAGGATAGATACAATGAGTTGTCTGTGAGAGTCTCTTGCTCTGCAGATGGGTCCATAGACTGAAACCTTTGAAACTTCCTTCATGGCAGTGTTGTGTATGGTAACTGGGAGCAGCCTAAATGTCCAGCAAGAGGGTACTGGAAAAGGAACCATAGCTAAATATTAAATTGGAAGACTCTCCAGAACATAACAGTGAGTGAAAAAAGTAGATGCAGGATGATACCAACATAAAAACACGTAGAGTTTTGGAAACAGGCAATTCCTCAAAATGTTAAACATAGGCTTGCCATATGCAATTTCACTCTTAGGTGTCTACCAAGAGAACTGACAACAATTGTTCCCACAATAACTAGCATATGAATATTCTTAGCAGCATTATTCACAATAGCCAAAAAGCAGAAGCAATCTAAATGCCCATCAATAGATGAGTGGATAAACAATTATGGCATATCCACTAAATGGAATATTATTTGGCCATAAAAAGAATGAAGTACTGATACATTGAATAACATGGACGGATGATCGTTGAAAACATCATGCTAAATGGGAGAAGCCAGACTTAAAAGACCAAAGATCATACATTGTATGATTCCATTTGTAGGAAATGTCCAGAATAGGCAAATCTGTAGAGGTACGAGTAAGATTAGTGTTTGCTAGGGGCTGGTAGAGGAGGGAGTGATTACTTAAAAGCCACAATGTGCCTTATGGGGTGATGAAAATGTTCCCAAATTAGATAATGTGATGGTTGTATAACATTGTGTCATACTAAATGCCACTGGGGGTTACTCTTTAAAAATGATTAAAATGGTAAATTTTACTGTGAGTGTTTTATCACAATAAGAAGAAGCACACAGAACAGCATACATGTAGTATATACAGAAAATATGCATGGAACTGTCTATACCAGTATCAGGACAGTGATTAACTTGGGGATGGTTGAAGGGGTATGGGAGGGAAGGGGCCTTAATCGTGTCTGTAACATTTTATTGCCTTAAAATGCCCTGGAAGTGTATATGGCAAAATGTCAAATTTTATGAAAGTTGGGTTAGTATGTGAGTATTTATTTTGTAGTTCTCCGCATTTTTCTGAATGTTTGAAATATATCTTAATCAAAAGAGAAAAAAGACCAGAGGCTTTGAAAACAGTTTCTGGGCAGCTGTAAATGTGAGTGCGTCTTTTGCCTCACTGCACTCTGAGAGCAGGTGACTTAGGGAACAGGGAACATTAGATTTCACTGTATTTCTGCCTGGCTGCATTCCATTATTTTAGAGTCTATTGAAATTAATGATGCAGGGACATTATTTTTTTCCATCTAGACCTGGAACTTTGACTCTGATCTATGAATCCCATCTTCCAGAGGCATGCTGATGGGCTGAGGTTTTTCATCTCAGATAATTGCTTTTTTCCCCCCTTTGTTTGGTGGAAGACACAATTTTCCTTTCACACCCAAACCATTCAAAGATAAGGCAGTGAACTTGTTTTCTCAGTTTGTGATGTTTTAAATGAGTTATTCCATCATCATCACAAGCAGTTCTCCAATCTGTGGGACCTCTCAGAGATGATGGAGAGGGAGGGGGAAGATGCGAGGGTGCTCATTTCAGATGTTACCGATTATGTCGCTGAACAAACAAATGCAGAGAGTGTCTCTGGGGATAAGGCAAGACATGGTTGGAGTTTGTTTTTCCTCCAAAAGATTTAATACCTTTTTGGGTCCTATTCTTTTTCTCTGTAAAATTAAGTGATCATCCTTGTTGTTTCAGAAGCACCTATGCAATAAAGTTAACTATAATTTCAACAAAACCTAGCTGAACTCATATATCCAGCAGCAAACATAATACCACTGGGGTTTCCATTACTCAGACTTTTCCTGTAGTTCCCTTCAAGGTCATGTTATCCAATAAGCTCACTTTGTAGATGAGGAAACTGAGGCCTAGTCTGGCAACAAGTCTTGTCCAAAATCCCAAAATCTGTTTAGCTATTTCAAGGTCAGATTTCTACCTCACTTGTCAGTCTTGACCTCAACTATCTATTGTCTGTTTCTAAAATAACTTTTCCTACCAATGACAGTTGCTTTGTCTATTCAGAGTCTTTTTTTTTTTGGTACCATGTGAATTTTAGGATTGTTTTTTCTTTTACTGTGAAATGTGCCATTGGAATTTTGTTGGCAAGAATACTGAATTTAAATACATTGCTTTGGATAGAATGGACACTAACAATGTTGTCTTCTGATCCATGAGCACAGTATGTCAGTTATTTGTGTAAAGACAGACAAATTGATCAATGGAACTAACTGACAAGAGTGCCAAGAATACATTATGGAGAAAGGATAGGCTCTTCAACAGATGTTGTTGGGAAAACTGATGTCTGCAGGCAAAAGGAGGAAATTAGACATTTATTTTACACCATGCACAAAAATCAGCTCAAAAGGAATTAAAATCTTAAGATCTGAAACTGTGAAACTCCTAAAAGCAGAAAATAAGGAAAAAGTTTCTTGATTTCTTGGCAATTTCTGGTCTTGGCAACGATTTCCTTAATGTGACAGTAAAAGCACAGGCCACAAAAGCAAAAATAAACAGTGGGATTATATCAAACAAAACAGCCTCTGCAAAGGAAATGGTAAACAGAGTAAAAAGGCAGCCTATGTAATGAGAGAATATATTTGCAAACCCTGTATCTGACAATGGGTTAATATCAAGAATATGTAAGGAACTCCTCTGCGTGCATGCTAAGTCGCTTTAGTCGTGTCTGACTCTTTGTGACCCTATGGACTGTAGCCCTCCAGGCTCCTCTGTCCATGGGATTCTCCAGGCAAGAATACTGAAGTGGGTTGCCATTTCCTACTCCCTGGGATCTTCCTACCCAGGGATCGAACCCACGTCTCTTACATCTCCTGCACGGGCAGGTAGATTCTTTCCCATCAGCACCACCTGGGAAGCCCAAGAACTCCTCTGACTCAATAGCAAAAAGACAAGAAATATGCACAATTTAAAAATGGACAAAGGACTTGAATAGACATTTATCCAAAGAAGACATACGAATGAACAAATGGTATATGAAAACATGTTCAAAATCACTAGTCATCAGGGAAATGGAAATCAATACCACAATGAGACAGCATTTCACACCTGTGTGGAAGGCACTAATCAAAAAAAACCCCAAAACAAAGGATAAGTGTTGGCAACAATATGGAAAAGTTGAAATTCTTGTCCACTGTTGGTGGGAATGTATACTGGTGCAATCATTATGGAAAACAATATGAAAGTTCCTTAAAATTTTAAAAATAGAACTAGCATACGATTTACCAATACACTTCTGGGTAAAGGAATTGAAATCAGGACCTCAAAGAAATATCTGTACTCTGATGTTCACTGCAGCTTTGTTCACTATGACCAAGCTATGGGAAAAAAATCAGTGTTTATCTATGAATGAATAAATAAAGAAATGAGGGATATATACACACAATGGACTATAACTCAACCTTAAAAAAGAAAGAAATCCTGACATATGTAATAATGAGGGTGGAGGATTCTTTACTAAATGAGTCAAAGAAGATTACATTTTGCATGATTCCACTTATATGAAGTATTTAAAATAGTCAATCACTGAAGCAGAGAGTGGAAAGGAGCTTGCCAGGGGCAGGGGAAAGGAATAAACATGGCATTCAATGGGTATGCAGTTCAGTTATACAAGATGAATAAATTCTAAAGATCTGCTGTACAGACCTATTGTACATTTAAAATCTTGTTAAACAGGAAAACTACAGCAACAGGAAAATAAGCTTGTGGAATTTCACTTTCTTGAGAAAAGGAGAGGCTGAGAGAAATACATGGGAGACCATGCATTTTGAAAGGATGGTTTGAAAAATCTGACCAGGATGAATGTTCCTGTTTCCCAAATTCCAGATCAGAGCAACTTTCTCAGCATCATTTGTTTCCGGCCACTCCATCTGCACCAGAAAAAATCACAGGTTAGTGATTTGTCCAACAGGGCTTCTGACCTCATGAATGGAGGCCCTGGAGTTCTTTACAAGAACTGGTGTTCAGTAGGGATGAAGCCTCTGAGAATGAATATGGGCTCTGTCGAGAACATTGTTTTAATGTTCAGCAGGGGTCCCCCTAACAATGTTTCCACGTGGTTTGTAGTGCATGTCCTCTAGATGTGCTCTGGGCTTCTTTATCTACTGCTGTACAGTTTAGTTCAGTCACTCAGTCGTGTCTGACTCTTTGCGACCCCATGGACTGCAGCACACCAGGCTTCCCTGTACATCACCAACTCCCAGAGCTTACTCAAACTCATGTCCTTCAAGTCGGTGATGCCATCCAACCATTTCATCCTCTGTCGTCCCCTTCTCCTGCCTTCAATCTTTCCCAGCATCAGGGTCTTTTCCAGAGAGTCAGTTCTTCACATCAGGTGGCCAAAGTGGTGGACAGGGTCTTGTTATTCTGCTTACTTCCCCAAGGTGAGACCTGGATAGGGAGGAAGTTCAGGAAGAAGGTGGCAGTTCAGATGACCCTGTTTTCTCTTGCCTACCCTCTCTTACTCTGACTGCCCCATCCTTGCTTTTCCTTTCAGTCATGTGCTTACAGCTTCACGGACTGTCCTTCTTGTGACCCCATCTGCTCCTGGTCCATGTTAACGTGTAGTTTACAGGTTTGTGGGAACACATTCTATTTACTGCTCTGTTTTTCTTTCCCTAATTAAGCTTTCCAGTACCGCCCCAAAGGCCAGCCTATCTCTGCATCAGCTTGAAAATCTGTTGTGTTCTTGTCGACAGCTTAGGTCATCATCTCGTCTACAATTCTGAAATCTACAATTCAGTTCAGTTGAGTTTAGTTGCTCAGTCGTGTCTGACTCTTTGGGACGCCATGGACTGCAGTATGCCAGGCCTCTCTGTCCATCACTAACTTCTGGAATTTCCTTAAACTCATTTCCATTGAGTTAGTAATGCCATCCAACCATCTCATCCTCTGTCGTCCCCTTCTCCTCTGGCCTTCAGTCGTCCCTAGCATCAGGGTCTTTTCCAGTGAGTCAGCTCTTCGTATCAGGTGGCCAAGGTTTTCGAGTTTCAGCTTCAACATCAGTCCTTCCAATGAATATTCAGGACTGATTTCCTTTAGGATGGACTGGTTGGATCTCCTTGCAGTCCAAGGGTCTCTCAAGAGTCTTCTCCAACACCACAGTTCAAAAGCATCAATTCTTTGGTGCTCAGCTTTCTTTAGAGTCCAACTCTCACATCCATACATGACTACTGGAAAAACCACAGCTTTGACTAGATGGACCTTTGTTGGCAAAGTAATGTCTATGCTTTTTAATATGTTGTCTAGGTTGATCAAAACTTTTCTTCCAAGAAGCAAGCATCTTTTAATTTCATGGCTGCAGTCAGCATCTGCAGTGATTTTGGAACCCCCCAAATAAAGTCTGTCACTGTTTCCACTGTTTCCCCATCTATTTGCCATGAAGTGATGAGACCAGATGCTATGATCTTAGTTTTCTGAATGTTGAGTTTTAAGCCAACTTTTCACTCTCCTCTTTCACTTTCATCAAGAGGCTCTTTAGTTCTTCTTCACTTTCTGCCATAAGGGTGGTGTCATCTGCCTATCTGAGGTTATTGAAATTTCTGCCAGCAATCTTGATTCTAGCTTGTGCTTCATCCAGTCCAGCATTTCTCATGATGTTCTCTGCATGTAAGTTAAATAAGCAGGGTGACAATATACAGCCTTGACATACTCCTTTCCCGATTTGGAACCAGTCTGTTGTTTCATATCCAGCTCTAACTTTTGCTTCCTAATCTGCATACAGATTTCGCAGGAGGCAGGTCAGATGGTCTGGGATTCCCATCTCTTTAAGAATTTTCCACAGTTTGTTGTGATCCACATAGTCAAAGGCTTTGGCATAATCAATAAAGCAGAAGTAGATGTTTTTCTGGAACTCTCTTGCTTTTTCGATGATCCAAAAGATGTTGGCAGTTTGATCTCTGGTTCCTCTGCCTTTTCTAAATCCAGCTTGAACATGTGGAAGTCCACGATTCACGTACTATAGATGCCTGGCTTGGAGAATTTTGAGCATTACTTTGCTAGCATGTGAGATGAGTGCAGTTGTGCGGTAGTTTGAACATTCTTTGGCAGTGCCTTTCTTTGGGGTTGAAGACTGACCTTTTCCAGTCCTGTGGCTACTGCTGAATTTTTCAAACTTGCTGGCATACTGAGTGCAGCACAGTATGCTTTCACAACATCATCTTGTAGCATTTGAAATAGCTCAACTGGAATTCCATCACCTCCACTAGCTTTGTTTGTAGTGATGCTTCCTAAGGCCCACTTGACTTCTCATTAGATGTCTGGCTCTAGATAATCATCGTGATTATCTGGGTCATGAAGATCTTTTTTGTACAGTTCTTCTGTGTATTCTCAGAAATCTATGATGCTCCATAAACCAGAAATTCTTCTGCTGGGAAAATTCTTTTTCCTAAGTGCACCTTAATTGGTCTGAAGCTGTCTGTATTCGTCATTTATTCCACTCAGGGTGACTGTGCATCTGTTTTGCTACAGCGTTAGTGTGTTTGAGTGTGGGCTGCCCCATACTTGGCTGGGTGGGATATGCAATAGAGTAGAAGCAATGTATAGCTTTCTAAAATTGGAACCATTTTATTTCCAAAATATATCAGGCTATAAGGGCTTTGGATAAGGGATTATGCACCTGTATGATGTACCACAGGGGCTGCATGGCTGTTTCCTCGGTACTGAGTGTTTGAGATGTTTTTAACTCTATACTGTCATGCATAGTGTCTCTCCTCACCAAGCCCTGCTCACTTTGGGATTATTTCCTTGGGAACACTCTCAGAGTGGAAATATTTTATCAGTAGGAAAGAACAGTTTTATAGTTCTTGGGCCTGGCACCAGGCTGTGCCCCCTATACTGTTAGGTTCTGAACCATTCATGGTCATCCCCTCTGTGCTCCAGAGAGGAGGAACTTTTATGAAGATGCTGTCAGTTGGAATGAGTCTGTGAGGGTGAGCAAAGAGCAGGGCTCTATACAAATAATCAGTTACCCTGTGAATGGCTTCTTGGATTTCCTGGTCCAATCCTGTCGGCTGGATTTCCAGGGGGCAGAAGATGACAGCATAGGTATGGAGATCTTTATTGCTTCATAGGACTTAAAGCATGGCAGAGGCCTTCTCTTAGGAGGACAAAGATCCATCTGTTCATCCATTGTTCATCCTTCATGGGACATTTATTGAGGATCTATCCCTTGTCTAAGAACTAGGGGTAAAAGCAGCCAGCGAGACAGACAGGGTTATTAATCTTATGAAGCGAAGAATACGGTGGGAGTGGGGATCAAGAAAGGGCAATAAACAAAAAAATCAATAAACGAGATGATATGATATGGAGTGAAGTATCATGATAGAAATAAAGCTTCGCAACAGGATTGAGGGGGCTGCTAATCTGGACAGGGTGTTCAAGGAAGGTGACATTTGGTTTGAGGCCTGGTTGGCAAGAAGGTGGTCATTGCACAAAGATTTTGAGGGGGGGCAAGCCTCAAGTAGAAGCAGTAGCAAGTGTAAAGATCTTCAGAAGAGAAGAAGCTGGTGTTTTGCAGGATACCCTAAGGGCTGCTATTTATTGGTAAGGGGACATACAACAAGTGTCTGGAACTAATGCTCTGAGGATGTCAAAGAAGAATTTGAGTGAAGAGAAGAGAGAATACCAGATACGTCTGCCACAAGGATTCTCGTGCTTCTCTAGGACCCTGGACCAAATGTCGTTTCTCTCTGGAGTACAGGTCTCTGGGCAGTGGGTGGGTTGCCTGAATGGTCTCTAAAAAGCCCTTCTGACTTGGTATTTTGATCTTTTCTAGCCTGTCAGATGTATGCCTCCCCTGCACTCATGCTTGGTCTAATTCTGAAGATGTACAAAATGGCAGCTCTAGCCACACATGACAAGTAAAATTAATATTAATGTTGATTAAAGTTAACAAAATGGAATATTTAGTTCCTCCATAACACTCACCACATTTCAAGTGTTCAGGAGCAAACTACACAGATCTACCTTTCTGGACAGCACAGAGGGAAAATATTTTCATCACTATGCAAAGTACTCTTGGACAACACTGGCCAAATTTGAAATAAAATGAAGCCCATTATCAGGAGGAGAAGGGGACGACAGAAGTTGAAATGATTGGATGGCATCATCAACATCAATTTGAGCAAACTCCAGGAGATAGTGAAATACAGGGAAGTCTGGCGGACTTCAGTCTAGGGGTCATAAAGAGTCGAACACGACTTAGTGACTGAACAACAATTTTCCAAAGAACCCCCTGGTGACTCTTATGAGCTGAACTGTGTCCTCTCCAACTTTGTATATTGAAGTCCTAATTCTCACTACTTCAGAATGTGACCATATTTGCATATAGGATATTTAAAGAGGTAATTAAGGTTAATTTAGGTCATTGAAGTGGGCCCTAATCCCCTTAGGACTGGTTCCCTTATAAAAAGAGGAGATTAGAACACACGCATACAGAGGAAGGCCATGGAAATCAGGTGAAGACACCAATCTTCTAGCCATGCAGTGAGCCTCAGAAGAAGCAGCTCTGCCAGCACCTTCCCCTTGGAATCCTAGTCTCCAGGATTGTGAGAGAATAAACTTATGTTGTTTAAGCTACCCAGTCTATGATGTATTTGTAGTAGTTTCTTTTTTTTTTCAATGATAGCCTTGGCAAATGAATTCAGTGACTTTTCTTTGATCTGCATATAACACAGGAGAGTGCATTAAACTCTTTGGGAATGCAATTCTGTCCAGTCGTGGCCAGTGGAAATAAACTAGTTTTGATAGCTCCGGCATAGGTGTTAACTCAAATCCTCCTTCTGGGTACTGATTTGTCAACCCTGGTCTCCAGTGCTATTCGGTTCTCCACCCTCTATCACTTGACCTTTGAGGGATGGATAGAGTCA
Source organism: Giraffa tippelskirchi (assembly GCF_054371585.1). Classification (NCBI taxonomy): domain Eukaryota; kingdom Metazoa; phylum Chordata; class Mammalia; order Artiodactyla; family Giraffidae; genus Giraffa; species Giraffa tippelskirchi. The sequence continues at coordinate 218,192,090 of NC_137275.1, forward strand.
CCTTTGTGGATTGCTTTCTTCCTGTAATTTAGTTTATGGCCTTCCTTGTAGATCTCTAGTGGACATCTTTTTAAAGATGTAACTGAGTTGTACAATCTACTCATGGGATAGATATGAGAAAAAAAAATTCCCAAGGTGTCAACAATACAGGATCAGGGGCACAGGAATTAGATTCCTAGTCCAACATTGAATAGCATGGGTTTAAAAGTGTTATTATATAACATTATTATATCTAATATTATATATACAGGCATGTATCTATAGATATAAACGTAGTTATATATGAAGTGAAGTGAAGTCGCTCGGTTGTGTCCAACTCTTTGCGACCCCATGACTATAGCCTACCAGGCTCCTCTATCCGTGGGATTTTCCAGGCAAGAGTACTAGAGTGGGTTGCCATTTCCTTCTCCAGGGTTTCTTCCCAACCCGGGGTTGAACTCGGGTCTCCTGCATTGTAGGCAGACGCTATACTGTCTGAGCCACCAGGGAAGTCCTAGTTATATATAATTATAAATTATAATTATAAATTAATAAATGTCATATTTAAATGGGTGGCCCCCACCCAGCAGGGAACTTTAAAACTATTGAATTGACCCATACATTTCTTCCTAATTCTATTCCTTCAACCTTCTCTCAGCAGTAATCACTACTATAAAATTTTAAAAAAAATTTTTTAAAAATATGTTGTCATTACTTCTGTATATATCCCTAAACATTAGGGTTGCTTGCTTTGAGTTTTATAAAGGTGGTATTATGCTTACCTGTATTGTTCCATATATTGTTCCATGAGTTGGCTCTTTTTCATTCCATATTATGCTTTGAGGATTCATCCATGTTGCTAATAGCTATAATTTCATTTTTTATTCTATGTAGTATTTTATTGTATAAAAACTCTTAAATTTAATCATTCTCGTTCGGTAGACACTTGAATTCTTCAGTTTCTGTTGCAAACAGTGTTGCTTTGAACATTCTTGTGCACGCCTCTTCTTGTATATTGCAAGAGTCTCTCAAAAGTGTGTGCGTGTAACGCTTTTACAATATAAAAAACGTAAAGAGTGTGTAGTGATGTAAATATGCTTGAAAATAATTCAACACTATTTGATTAAAATTAAAGTGGATTTTTTGGTTTGAAATAATCTAGATATCTTAACTAACCCCTCAATTTTAGAACATCCAGAGAGGGCTGATATTTTATTGTATTATTAGTGTTTCTGATAAATATCTCATTTCTTAAATAAAAATAGTTTAAAATATTTAGCTCAGTAACTTACGTCATTGAAGCACCTTTAAAATTTTTTATTCGAGATGCTCCAATCTTCCTTTTGTTTTTCTGTCTGTTTCCTGGTTTCCTGACTGGATGGTAAGTATCCTGAGGACACATAATATATAATGAGGATTTATTGCCTCTGTTTATAGCGAAGGAAATGAGACTGAGCAAAATCAAGCCTAAAATGGCAGAACTGGGACTCAGTCTAAAGCCCACGCACATCTCATTGTGTAATACCTCTTGTCACTGGGGTGTGTCCCCTCCTATCCTGAGGTCCATCATCACCTCTATTGCTTCTGGGGTTGGCAAAGGAAGAAAATAAGTGTCTGCACTGGGCAGGCCAAGAAATTAAAAGACGCTCACTCCTTGGAGGAAAAGCTATGACCAATCTAGACAGCATATTAAAAAGCTGAAACATCACTTTGCCTACAAAGGTCCATATAGTCAAAGCTGCGGTTTTTCCAGTAGCCGTGTATGGATGTGAGAGTTGGACTATAAAGAAAGCTGACTGCCGAAAGAATTGTGGTGTTGGAGAAGACTCTTGAGAGTCCCTTGGACTGCAAGGAGAGCCAACCAGTCAATCCTAAAGAAAATTAACCCTGAATATTCATTGGAAGGACTGATGTTGAAGTGCCAATATTTTGGCTACCTGATGTGAAGAGCCAGTTCATTGGAAAAGACCCTGATGCTGGGAAAGATTGAAGGCAGAAAGAGAAGGGGGTGACAGAAGACGAGATGGTTGGATGGCATGATCAAATCAATAGACATGAGTTTGAATAAATTCAGGGAGATCGTGAAGGACAGGGAAGCCTGGCATGCTGCAGTCCATTGGGTCGCAGAGAGTTGGACACAACTTAGCAACTGAACAACAACTGGGTGGGCTGATTGTCTGCTAATTGCTACTGTGTCTTCTATGCCTACTATATACCTGCCAGACACTGCTAGGTACTATAGATAGGTTTGAACTCATTCTCATATCAGCAGTATAATGTTGATATTATTATTCACGTTTTCCAAGATGAGAAGAATGAGACCCAGAGGGAATACAGTAGTCCCCACTTTATCTGTAGTTTTGCTTTCAGAAGTTTCAGTTACCCATGGGTCAACCATGATCCAAGAATGTTAAATGGAAAATTCCAGAAGTAAACAGTTCATAAGTTTTAAACTGTAATGTGATAAAAACTCTCAGCCCTGACCTACCCTGGAGGTAAATCCACCCAGAAGGTGATTCATCTTTTTGTCCAACCTTTTCCATTCCCACCCATTAGTCACCTAGTAGCCCTCTTGGTTATCAAACTGTCATGATGTCACAATGCTTATTTCAAGGAACCCTTATTGTACTTAATAATGGCCCCAAAGTGTAAGAGGAGTGATGTCAGCCATTTGGATCTGCCAAAGAGAAGCGATAAAGTACTTCCTATAGGTGAAAGGAGAAAGTTCCTTACTTAATAAGGAAAAAAGAAATCATATGCTGACATTGCTAAGATCTATGGTAAGATAGAACCTTCCATCTCTGAAACTGTGAAGAAGGAAAAAGAAATTTGTGCTAGTTTTGCTGTCGCATCTCAAGCTGCAAAGGTTACAGCCAGAATGTGTGATAAGTGCTTAGTTAAGATTGAAAAGGCATTACATCTGTGGGTGGAAGACATGAATAGAAAACGGGTTTCTATCTGTGGTTTCAGGCATCCCCCTACGGGGGGTTCCTGTAAGTGTCCAAGGACAAGCAGGTAGTAGAGATGGCAGAGGTGGGTCTCAAACCCTGGTCTGTCTTTACTCCAAAACCTGCATTTTTCCTAAAAATGTCATACTGCCTGCAGAAGGAGGAAACACTAAATGTGCTCGCAACGCAGTATCACTTTCTATCTGACTGTGATTACAGATACACACCTATGCTGCTAAAGGGAGCAGAGTGAGGACAAAAATGCTTAAAATGAGCTTGGAAATTCAATTTAGGGGCGCCTTTGGGCGGGCACTGGGCTCAAACTCAAACAGAACTTTTGTGATTCTGACCTTCAATTTTGTTTTTGGTTTTTTTTTTGACCTTCAATTTTGGATTGAGGTCCCACTCCCTGCTATGAGTTAGCTAAGAGATGGTAAAGATTATCTTCCAAGTGGGTCTGGATTTAAAAGAATGGGCTACGAAATCAAGTGAATTTGAGTTTGGCTTCAAATTCTGACTCTCACTTATTAGCTGTTTGATCTCAGATGAGTTGACTTCCATGAGCCACAGTTTTTCTGTCTCTAAAATGGGGATAATTAATAGCACCTTCTGTACAGAGTTTTGGTGGGAGCTGGGTTAAGCCATGTCAACCTCTTAGAACAGCATTACTATGAACACTCAGTACCAGATATTGCTATTGCTGAGTAAAAATAGAGGATTGAATCAGGTTAAACTTCAGGACCCTGTCTAGGCATGGTAGGAATACTCAGGCTATTCCATTGTGGGGGATTAAAATGTGTGATCTGGGATGAAGTCCACTAGATTCTCTCCCTAACCCTGAAAGACTGGCAGGACTTGCTGGCCAAGCTCCCTTGCTACCCATGAGAGAGCTGGGAGGCTGGTGAGGCATTCAAGGACCCACGTGCTCTCTCTGGGGACAGAACTCGGGGGGCTTATTTGAGCCCTATCTTGAACTAAGTCTTCCTCGTGCCGTGTTCAGATCCCAAAGCTAGATAAATAAACTAATTTAAAATTAAAAAAAAAAAATTCTAAGTGGATTCCAGAGTGTAAGTCATACCTTTAATCAAATTTTGATGGTTATTTTAGAGTGGAAGTAGAAATCCACTTACTGCCACTTATACCTAGTATTGAGGGACTCAGTTTATTCTGTAAAAGTAGATTTTCTTGATAAATGGAAATTAAAAATTTATGTAGGAGATTTCTTGGGAAGACAAATGTTATTGATTTTATAAAGAATAAAATATGTCAATACTATATAAAGAATAAAATATGTCAATTACAAAAAAAAAAGATCAACTACTATATTCCCATTAGGAGAATCCAAAAAACCTGTCCTTTTGGACATAACACTTTTTTTTCATGTAGCACTGTTGACTTAACCTCATGAAACAACTCTTAATAAGAAGGCAAGAATCAGTGGCCTCCAAACTTAAATGTAAATTTGGGGGTTTTTTGTTGGTTTTTTTTTCCATATGATTAGCCTGATTGTAACAGATCAACCAAAATATAAGAATGTGTTTTTATTCCTTCTAACTTTTATGGGGAAAATGACCAAACTATGAACTATATTTAATTAACAATGCCATATTTATTTCATAATGGTATTTACCAACTGACACACAAAATGAATACACGTCAAGAGAATATTAAAGATGATTTACTTGCAATCTGTTTGCAGTAATGAGGCTCAGTAGCAAAAAGACTGTGGGAATGAATAACACACATTCTAGAATTTCTCTACCAATTGGTAGTGGTCTCCAAGGGAAGAAAAGACTGAAGGGGAGGACCACATTGAAGAGTTGGGTAGGTTCTGGAGAAAGACCAGAAGCCAATAACCTAACTGAAGGTTACTAACTCAGTTTTAATCAATTTGTAAATGAAATAAACCTAAAGAACAGATCAATCCAAGGAAAAAGTTGATTTAAAAAAGTGAGAAAGATTCTGTATTCTTTACATTTATAAGAGAGATAAATTACTTTTCATGACTAAAGTAAATGTTTTTAAAGAAAAAAAAAAAAACGGAGAGAGACTTCTAAGAATTACCTTGAATGAAACATTTCTCCATGGCAAAGATCCAACATGAGCCACTTCTTTTTAGCATTTATTAAGATGGCTAATTGGGCACCATTAGAATGCGGGGTTTTATATGATTGCTGAGAGAAATATTAAGAACCTCAGATATGCAGATGACACCACCCTTATGGCAGAAAGTGAAGAAGAACTAAAGAGCCTCTTGATGAAAGTGAAAGAGGAGAGTGAAAAAATTGGCTTAAAGCTCAACATTCAGAAAACTAAAATCATGGCATCCGGTCCCATCACTTCATGGTAAATAGATGGGGAAACAGTGGCTGGCTTTATTTTGGGGGCTCCAAAATCACTGCAGATGGTGATTGCAGCCATGAAATTAAAAGACACTTACTCCTTGGAAGGAAAGTTATGACCAACCTAGACAGCGTATTAAAAAGCAGAGACATTACTTTGCCAACAAAGGTCTATCTAGTCAAGGCTATGGTTTTTCCAGTAGTCATGTATGGATGTGAGAGTTGGACTCTAAAGAAAGCTGAGCACCAAAGAATTGATGCTTTTGAACTGTGGTGTTGCAGAAGACTCTTGAGAGACCCTTGGACTGCAAGGAGATCCAACCAGTCCATCCTAAAGGAGATCAGTCCTGGGGGTTCATTGGAAGGACTGATGTTGAAGCTGAAACTTGAAAACCTTGGCCACCTGATGCGAAGAGCTGACTCATTGGAAAAGACCCTGACGCTGGGAAGGATTGGGGGCAGGAGGAGAAGGGGACGACAGAGGATGAGATGGTTAGATGGCATCACCGACTCAATGGACATGGGTTTGGATGGGCTCCGGGAGTTGGTGATGGACAGGGAGGCTTGGCGTGCTGCGGTTCATGGGGTCGCGAAGAGTTGGACACGACTGAGCGACTGAACTGAGCTGAACTAGGCTGGAAGTTGTGTTAAGGTGAAGGTAATTTGTGTTTAATTTCTTTTGGCTGTTCTGTTTTCATAGATAACCACCTATGGGAGAGATTGGTCTGGGGGGAAAAAAGGGTTTCTGTAGTTCCTGGAGAAGTTAGACATTCTGTTGTTCTTTTCTCTTAGAATTACCCAGTCATGCTTGAGAATATTTTCTAAGTTTCTAAGAAATTGCCATAGCTATAGCTTGGTCTGTTTGTATCGAAATCAAAACATTGACATGTTAGGTTTTAAAAAGAAGTAACAACTTTTTGACAATAAAACTGGGTGGGGAAATTACCCAATCTAGGTCAGAGTTCAGCTAAAGTGCTACTTGCTGACAACATCGTTGAGTTGTGCCGAGAGTTCAAGGTCAGGCGGACCCTGACCACTGAGGGTTTCTTTGTTTCATGTCAGAGAGAGTGTTCTTGCTTGAATGGGCATTAGGGGCCGGGGGCTGGCCCCGGCTCTGAGCTTTGTTCTTGGTAAGACCTCGGGAAAGTCGTTTTTCCTCTTGGAATTTTATTATTGTCCCATATTTAAATGGGGATGTTTGATTAATGGTAGCAAAGATCCCTTTCACTTCGGGAATTTTAGGATTCGGTGATCTCGGTTTTTGTAGCTTTGTCGCCCATTTGAAAACCATACCCTTTCCATTTAAATCCACCAGAGGGCGATATGACCTATGTTTTGGCCCTGCAACCCCTCCTCCCACCCTCGCTTTCCCCTCCCCCAGTCTGAGAGACCTGATCGCTAAGATCCAGTGCCTGCCTTTTGTGGGAGATAGATGGAAGAAGACACTATTTAAGTTGTTCCCTAGAGCTACAGTTGACAAGGGACCCTTCTTATCTATTGCTCTTTTGATCTCACATAAGTTCCCTGTGCCGGATGCTCTCCTCCCATTTCACAGGCTGGGGAACCAAGGCTCACAGTATTGAAAGGATGTGTCTCAGGCTACATGGATTTCCAGTGGTGGACTTGGGACCTTATCTCCTCATCCCCACTCATTCCTTTGGTCATCTTCCACTGGGCTTCAACAGACTGCCTCTGTTTCTAAGGGGTTTCTGAGCGGAGGACACAATTTACACAGATATTGACTAGGGCGGAATTTGAATCCATATTCGATAGAATTGGGATAGAAGCTGAACGAGCTTCTTTTCAATAAAGCTCTCCTTTGGAGATTTTGGGCTTCCCTGGTTGCAATGAGGGAGACCTGGGTTCGATCCCTGGGTTGGGAAGATCCCCTGGAGAAGGGAAAGGCTACCCACTCCAGTGTTCTGGCCTGGAGAATTCCATGGACTGTATAGTCCATGGGGTCGCAAAGAGTCGAACACGACTGAGTGACTTTCACTTTCACTTTTCACTTTGGAGATTTAGACTAAAACTAGCGGCCAGCAGGAGCTCTAGTGGTCCTGGATCTAAGCTGCAGATGGCAGAATCTACTCTGGCTCATTTAAGTAGCAAAGGAATTTTTGAAAGGGCTTTAGGAAACTCTCAGACTCTCCAGGAGGGCCAGAGAACAAGAATCTGAAATGTATGAAGCCAAAATCATGAGCAGTCCCACTGTGGGGGCTTTTCTAGGAAAAAACCAACTGCTACCGCTGCTTGGCGTTTATGGTGTTTGGGACTGGGTACCACCACGGGAATTACCATGGACTGAGCTGCTTCTATGTGCAGGGCATATACCTTATCTCAGCTGGTCCTGCGGGACTTGTATCATTACCTCTCATGTACTCGTACTTGCCCAATTAAACACAGGCTTCTCAAAGTCTGGACTCCAGCAAAATGAGAGGATACAGATATTAGGCTGGAGTTTGGGTCTACTCCCAGTCCTAAGAGGATTTCAGGAGAAGAGGGCTATTCCTGGTGTTTCTTACTGCCTTTGTAATGCTTTTGTTTTCTACTACCATGGAAGAGGAACAAAAAGAATGCAAATTCTTAGTTTCTATGTATTTTATCCCCTTGTGCCGCTGGGTCTTTCCAACAAATATGAATAGCCCTGAAGGAAGGGAGTATTTTCCACTTGACACTCTGTAGGCGTTACTTGGATCTGACTTTCTTCGAATAAAAAATTGTTGGAAAAGACCATGACTTAGACTCATCTAATCCCTTTAGTTTATTAAACAGAAAACTGAGGCCCAGAGCAGAAAATTAACTGCTCAGAGTCACAGAGTAAGAGGGCAGCTTTCATATATCCAACGATTATTTAGTGAGTGCCTAGTGTGTGCCAAGCACAGAACAACTACTATGTTGCCATGGAGCTTTATATAAACAGACACCTCAAAGGTAGCCTTGCCTGTAGTTATCCAACCTTAACTTAATTTGGAGAAAAATATTTTTAACTCTTTTTCTAAATTAAAAAGAAAAAGAGAATGTCGTTAAGAAATGCCACTAGAAAAGACTATAACTTTATTAGTTAACAAACAGTACAAATAAACTTTTTTCAATATTTAAGAGAAAAGACTATCCAATGATGATGAAGTTACGCGAAGTTTGTGTCATCTCATACACCATTGATGTGGGTGTAAATTAACCTTTGTGAAGAAAAAAATACAGTATGTATCAAGACATTTTTGACCCAGAATTTACTTTTTGAGACTGTCTCCTAGAAAAATTACTATATATGTGTCTGAAGATATATATGATAAAGATTACAGTATGGTTTATAATAAATAGAAGAATCTGAAAAACCTGAATGTTTACTAATTGATTGATTATATGAAACATGCTGTAGCCCCTGTACCAGGCAGGACCATATTTGGCTGTGTATAACAGAAATCCCCAAATAATAGTGACTTAGACATGTATAGATTTATTTTTCTCCCCTAAAAGAAGCTTGGATGTAGGGAGTTTGGTGTTGGTAAAGAGGAGTGACAGTCATGTGGAACCCGGGTTCCTTTTGTCTTTCAATACTGCAGTTCTTAGTGCATGGTCAAAAGTGGCTGCTGGAGCTCCAGCCATTGTATTCACACCTCATATGGAAAGCGGAAATGGCAAAATTTAGTGTGTCGTTAGCTGGCATTTAGTCACTTGTCCATACATATTTGCAAGGAGACTTGGAAGGGTGGATTTTCAGCTGGGCACATTGCCAGCAATTCTGGTATAAGGAATAAAAGGAAGAATGAATGAATATGTGTTGGGCAGGCATAAGGTCTTCAAACATTTTTGCTCACATATCCCTTAAAAGAATTTTGAAAAATTATAGACTACTTTGTACAATTTTAGATTGTCCCTGAAATTTTTAACTTTTATTTTTTATCACAGTCATATATGAATGTGAAAAATAAAATTTTTGGCTCATTGTAAATATTGGTGTAAAAAATAAAACTCTTGTGTTACCTATTAAGATATATCCAATGGAATGTAAATAACATTACAAAACAATAGCCACCATCCTCCATCTAAAAAATAAACATGTTTTTACACAGCTGGAAATTTTTAATCATTCCTTTTCTCATTCTGATTCCTCTAAAGATTTTTTTCTAGTATATATTTTCCTGCTTCAGCATTTTTATTGATCCACTTTATCATGTCTCTGTAAATAACATTTATAGAAATAGAAATTTTAATTTTAAGTTGACTATATGACTCTAAAGTATTAAAATGTTTCTTTGAATTATCACTGTAGCTATTAGTGCTATGCTGCTGCTAAGTCGCTTCAGTCGTGTCCGACTCTGTGCGACCCCATAGACGGCAGCCCACCAGGCTCCCCCGTCCCTGGGATTCTCCAGGCAAGAACACTGGAGTGGGTTGCCATTTCTTTCTCCAGTAAATAGAAGCCACTGCTGAAACCCAAGATTAGTGCTCTGCTATTAATTAAAATAGTAAAAGCATAGCATATATTTTGGCAAATGTGAAACAAAAATGTATCTTTTAACAAGAGCGATGAGGCTTTTAAAAATATTAATTTCTGTATCTGTGTATGACTACTAGTGATAGGAAGTATAAGCATAACATCAATTATATTACTGACTTTACTTTCATAGATTCAGGCACTGAAAAACCTTGTTCCATAAATAAATGGAAATGGAAGGAATTATTTTAGAGCAATGTTACTCAATTCCCTGGACTTTTTTGAGGGAATGTGAAAAATTACAGTCTACAATCAAACATTATTTTTAATCATCTCTCAGTTGACAACTCACTCTAAGTTTTGTTGAAAACAAGAATTGAAAACCACCTGACTTGTAAAGGAGTTTGTTATGCACTTATTAGCTTCATTGATTATCTCAAAGTTGACACCAACATTTTGAATTTTCCCTTTTGACAACCTGTATCATTGACACCACCACCACTATCATCATCACCATACTCAGAATGCATGAAAAGTATGTCTTTCTATTGACAGAGAGAAAAGAATGACTTTGAAAAGGGAAGTGGGGACCCAAAAGATAAGCCCAAAGCCTTACCTTGACTGAAGATGCATTATCAAGCGAGTCCATTTTAGGAAAGTATCCAAGTGGACATGGATTATCTAGTTGTTGATTTCTTTAAAACCATTCCTGCCCAAGTGCCCCCTGAAATATCACTAACGAGGGAGCCAGCAGGTTTTGCCACATATCTCTACAAGGTTATATGATAAAATTGTATTGTACAATGTCATTGTATTCGAGGAGGTGCTGTGTTATTGAAGGAAAATTATAAGCTATATGGTTAATTTAGAAAATGACTAAAGACTAATATGAGCAATATAATCCCATTTTTGTTATGTTTGTGTCTGGATGGTTAAAAACAAGTGCTTTTCTCTAAATGAATGAATTAACACAATTTTTACACAATTTTAATTTTTCTTATAATGCAAATGTCCTAGGCTTCAAAAACATCTTTTCCCTCTCTCCTTTTTTTTCTTCTCTCCCTCTCTCGCTTTCTTCCTTCCTTCCTTCCACAATTTAATAGTTAAAATTGGTTTTATATACTTTAAAATTTTAATTATGTTTATATATTTTAAATGTATTTATAATGTATTTTAAAATTGATTTAGTATACTTTAAATTTTAAAATATTTTATATATTTTAAATTTATTTATAATTTATAATATATTTTATAAATTAAAATATTTTATATATCTATATTATAGATAGATATATAATATACATTATAGAGTATGTATAAATAATTATTTATAATGTATATTTAATATATATTTTAAATTCAGATCTTAAGTATCCCATTCAAGAAATTTTGATAAATATATGTCAAGACACCAAACATTTCCATCAACCCAGAAAATTTCCTCATGTATCTTCCTAGTCAATTCTTGCCTAAATGGTATTCCCCAAATAACCACTGATTTCACATCTACTGCCATAGGTTATTTTTGCCTATACTAGAATGCCTTGTAAATGGAATCATACAGTATGTAATTTTGGTGTGTTTTTCTTGTTTTACTTAGTACAATATCCTTAAGATATAGCTATGTTATAACATTTATTATTAATCTGTTTCTTTTAATTGTTGAATAGTATTTAGCTGCATGAATATATCACAGTTTATCTCTTTTCAATTTGAAAAATAACTTCTTTTGTTAAGATTAACAGAGAAGTTGCAAAGATAGTACAGTTTCCCTGATTTAGTATGGTACATTTGTTGCAACTATGAAGCAATATTGAAACAATATTAAGTAAAATCCATAATGTATTTAAATTCCTCTGTTTTCCCCTAAGGACTTTTTGTTATTGTTCAAGGACCCCATTCAGGATACCACATTACATTTAGTGGTTTTCTGTGGGTTTTTTTTTTTTTTTTTTGGTTTGGTTTTTTTAAGTCTCCTCTGTACTGTGACAGTTTGTGACTTTCCTCGGTTTTGATGATCTAGATAGTTCTGAGGTCAGGTTTTTTTCATAGATATTCCTTCATTTAGGATTTGTCTGATGTTTTTCTATAATTAGACTGCGGTCATAGGTTTTGAGAGGAAGACTGTAGAGGTGATACACTGTTTTCATTATATCAAGGGTACCTTTTATCAGTGTGACTTATCACTGATGATCCTAAGCTTGGCTGAGATAATGCTTGTCAGATTGCTTCCTATAAGGTTAACCATTTCCCCCTTTTTCGATACTCTGCTGTCCGGAAGGAAGCTGCTTTGCTCAGCCCACACTCAAAGTGTTATGGAATTATGCTCCACTTCCTTGAGGGCACAGTATCCACGTAGGTCATCTGGAATTTCTTACTATGGGAGATTTGTCCATCTTCCTGCATTTGTTTATTTACTCATTCATATCAGTATGGACAGCAGCAATACGTGAACCGTGAAGTTCCAGATGTTCAAGCTGGTTTTAGAAAGGGCAGAGGAACCAGAGATCAAATTGCCAACATCCACTGGATCATCGAAAAAGCAAGAGAGTTCCAGAAAAACATCTATTTCTGCTTTATTGACTATGCCAAAGCCTTTGACTGTGTGGATCACAATAAACTGTGGAAAATTCTTAAAGAGATGGGAATCCCAGACCACCTGACCTGCCTCTTGAGAAACCTGTATGCAGGTCAGGAAGCAACAGTTAGAACTGGACATTGAACAACAGACTGGTTCCAAATAGGAAAAGAAGTATGTCAAGGCTGTATATTGTCACCCTGCTTATTTATCTTATATACAGAGTACATCATGAGAAACACTGGGCTGGAGAAAGCACAAGCTGAAATCAAGATTGCCAGGAGAACTATCAATAACCTCAGATATGCAGATGACACCACCCTTATGGCAGAAAGCAAAGAAGAACTAAAGAGTTTCTTGATGAAAGTGAAAGAGGAGAGTGAAAAAGTTGGCTTAAAGCTCAACATTCAGAAAACGAAGATCATGGCATCTGGTCCCATCACTTCATGGCAAATGGATGGGGAAACAGTGGAAACAGTGGCTGACTTTATTTTTCTGGGCTCCAAAATCACTGCAGATGGTGACTGCAGCCATGAGATTAAAAGATGCTTACTCCTTGGAAGGAAAGTTATGACCAACCTAGACAGTGTATTCAAAAGCAGAGACATTACTTTGCCAACAAAGGTCTGTCTAGTCAAGGCTATGGTTTTTCGAGTAGTCATGTATGGATGTCATGTATGGATGCGGAGAAGGCACTGGCAACCCACTCCAGTACTTTTGCCTGGAAAATCCCATGGATGGAGGAGCCTGGTGGGCTGTGGTCCATGGGGTCGCTAAGAGTTGGACACGACTGAGCGACTTCACTTTCACTTTTCACTTTCGTGCATCGGAGAAGGAAATGGCAACCCACTCCAGTGTTCTTGCCTGGAGAATCCCAGGGACGGGGGAGCCTGGTGGGCTGCCGTCTATGGGGTCGCACAGAGTCGGACACGACTGAAGCGACTTAGCAGCAGCAGCAGCATGTATGGATGTGAGAGTTGGACTATAAAGAAAGCTGAGCGCCGAAGAATTGATGCTTTTGAACTGTGGTGTTGGAGAAGACTCGTGAGAGTCCCTTGGACTGCAAGGAGATCCAACCAGTCCATCCTAAAGGAGATCAGTCCTGGGTGTTCATTGGAAGGACTGATGTTGAAGCTGAAACTCCAATACTCTGGCCACCTGATGCGAAGAGCTGACTCATTTGAAAAGACCCTGATGCTGGGAAAGATTGAGGGCAGGAGGAGAAGGGGACGACAGAGGATGAGATGGTTGGATGGCATCACCGGCTCAATGGACATGGGTTTGGGTGGACTTCAGGAGTTGGTGATGGACAAGGAAGCCTGGCATGCTGCAGTTCATGGGGTCGCAAAGAGTCAGACACGACTGAGCAACTGAACTGAACTGAACTGATCAGTATGGACTCATATATATTAGCTTATACTTTGAGGTGAGTCCAGTACTGACTTTCCTGTTTTGCTGCTGAATGTCCCAGCTTTGGCCTGGGGAGCTCTCTCAGTCAGCTCCTATATCCCTTGCACACGCCTCCATTCTTTTGTTTCTTGAGCATTTTCTTACTTTTTGGCGCTACATTATACTGCAGGTTTATCCTCCCTATTTTCTGCTATTGGAAAATCAGTCATTCCTCCAAAGAGTCCTGTTTGTTTGTTGTTGTTGTTGTTGTTTTATTTAAAAATAGTATTACATACCAATATCTGGGTGCTGGGGTGTGATTAATTTTTTATTTATAATTTTTCACAGCTCAGCTCAGAGAAACCCTTTCTGATCACCTAGTTTAAAATAGCATCCCATTCCCAACCAATTGCTCTCTATGACATAATCTTTAATATATTTTATAGGACTTATTATGACTTGATATACTTATTGCAATTTATATATATATATATACATACTCTTGAAACCAAGCTATGCATTGTGCTTTGCAACTTGATTTTGTACTTCCACAATTCCACAGTATATTATGGAATTCTCCAGGCAAGAGTACTGGAGTGGGTTGCCGTTTCCTTCTCCAGAGGATCTTCCTGACCCAGGGATCGAACCTGGGTCCTCCCGAATTGTAGGCAGATGCTTTACCATCCGGGCCTGTAATTCTTGTATAAAAAGTGAAAAAAGGTATATGTGCTGTGCTTCTTCTCTCGTTCATGTCCAACTCTGCGACGCTATGGACTGTAGCCCACCAGGCTCCTCTTTCCTTGGGACTCTGTAGGCAAGAGTGCTGGAGTGGATTGCCATGCCTTCCTCCAGGGGATCTTCCCAACCCAGGGATCAAACCCAGGTCGTCCGCATTGCAGGTGGATTCTTTACCATCTGGGCCACCACGTTCCTAAAATTCCCAAAGCATATCCACATACAAACTACCTTTTCAAAAGCTCTATTCAGGGTTTTTGTCTATAATTCTGCCCCATATCTGGCAAAAGTAAGAACTTCTGCTTCTTAAAAGACTCAGATGGTTAATCCTCTAATAAAAATATTTCCCAAATGAACATATATTTCTCTACTTTGATATCCAGGACCTTCTTATTTTTAAGTAGCCGTGAGCACTGTTTATCAGGTATTTCCAGATCTTTGCCTTCTGTGTGTGTGGTAGAATTATATTTCCTCTAACTCTGAGTTTAAATGTAGTGATATTACTTTCTTTGACCAAAGAAATATGACCAGAAGTGATATATGTCAAACTCCTGGGGATCCACACTGGACATGTAGTGTGAACCAGAAATATAGTCTGGTGGTGTTAAGCCATCAACAAAATTTAGCTGCAATAATGGGTAAACCTCAAACTTTTGTGGCTTCTGATAGTAGAATTTTACTTCTCAAAGTGCAATGAGACAATACTCTATCTATGCAATGATTCTATAAATCATTTAACATGTCCTCTTCAACCTGGGACTTCCAGGATTTCTCTGGCTAAGACATAGAGATGAGGTAAAATGAAGAATCACACAGGGTTTTTGTGGGTTAGGGCTTCTGTTAGTTAGGGCTCGTACTTACAACCATACCTACAAGGGAGTCCAGGAAAGGGAGTCTACATGTTTGAACAGGAAGAAGAGAAATGAATTTCTCCAAGGTCTGTGTCTTTGCCACTCTGAGTCTCCTCTCCCACTGTATGTACAACATGGAAAATAAGTTCTATTTTGTGGCTTACTGTGAGGGTTGATGAGATGCCATGTGAAAAGCAGTCATACAGCATATGGCATAGAGTGGGTGCTCAAAAATGGTTTCCCCTTCTTTTGAATTTATGACTTTAATTTGGGTTCTGTACACAAAACTGCCCTGGCTGTTAATATGTCTTCTTTATCTTTGAGCTTTCCATTGCTCCAGGCATGATGGCCCGCATATGGTAGGTGTTTGATACAGATCTGGCAGTTGATTGCATTTGCTGAGAAAGGAAGAATGTTGAGGCCTGAATACTCCAAAAATTCTGGAAGTTACAGATGTCAGAGAGCATGAGTTGATCTAAGCCCAGCCCTGAGCCGAGAGCAGTGGTTTAACACTTGTGATGGCATGCTATTTCTTTTTGGCATGATCGCTAGAAGAAGCAAGGGGAGTGGACATTGCTCTGACACTAAGACTTCAGAAGTGACCAAGAAGCCATGGGTGTGCAAGGTGAGCCTAGGGAGCAGGTGGGGACAATTCTCCCATAAGAGGAAATGCTACCTTTTGCCTGATTTCCTCCCTATGTACAGGGACTGTTTTAACTGTTGGGTACAAGGCTGGCAAATGGTGTGGTGGAGCTAAAGAAAGTCCAGGCCCCAACCCAGTCTGGTGGGGAATTTGAGATGGACAGAAATGACTCTGGGTGATCTCTCTTGGATTTTCTTCCTTTGTTCCCCTAAACAAGAAGTGCGAGCTTCCAGGGTGATATGAATGATGATCAACCCCCAGCTGGTCTTGGCAATTTGGCCTGTTGAGGATTCCTTGTTCCTGGGGGCTCTTGCAGCCAAGAGGAGTTCTTCTTCTTCCTGATTTTATGGCTTTTTGTTAATGTCTCCATTTATGAGATGGGAAGAGTGTTATCTATCTTACAGGCTTGTTGTGAGTGGTATATAAACAATGTACAATATTAAATATACCACCTTGCTATTCCCAGAGCCATACCTGTTTTACCCTTGGGGTCATCTAGCTTTGAGAGTAGCACTACTATGCATCAATTGCTCCAGCCAGAACCTGGATATCATACTTGCATGTTCTCCTCCAATCACTACATTCTCTTAATTGTCAAAGCTTGCTTCATATCTCTGGTCTTCATGCTCCTCTCTGTCTCTCTGATAAAACTTTATCCCAGGCCACTAGCCTCCCAATAGATCTTCCTGACTCCACTCTTGCTCCTAACCAATTCTTTCTCCCGAGTGCAGCCAGCATAATCTTCCCAAGCTTGAAATCATATTAAGTTCTTCCCCTGTTTCAAGCCCATTCATGGCTCCTCAGGACTCCTAGAGAAAGTTCACAGTCATTGACATGACCCGCAATACTTCTCGTCCCTGGTTCCATCTACCTCTTCCAGCTCAGCTTTCTTTGCACACCTC
Source organism: Giraffa tippelskirchi (assembly GCF_054371585.1). Lineage (NCBI taxonomy): Eukaryota > Metazoa > Chordata > Mammalia > Artiodactyla > Giraffidae > Giraffa > Giraffa tippelskirchi. The sequence goes on from NC_137275.1 coordinate 218,208,895, forward strand.
AATCTCTGCCTGTCACCCCCAGCACTCTTCTCTTTGTCAGACTGAACCCCTGTCAGTTTCCCCGATGCATTAGTCTACTTGGTAGCTCAGGCCTTTGGCTGTGCTCCCTCCTCTACCTGAAACTCTCTTTGCCAGGCTGATTCTTATTCAGCCTGGGAGGACCAGATCAGTGGTCCTTTCTTCTGGGAAACTCACTTGTGATGCTCCCTTCATCCTTTCCTGAATCATCTGGTTCCTTGTTCTCTCCCACACTAGGGCGTGAGCTCCTTGAGGTCATGGATAGCTGTGTATCTAGGGCACATAAAGTTTTTAGCTGATAATTGTTAGAGTGAATTGAAATGAATTTAACAACATGTAGTCTCTTTTCTCAGAGTCCCCAGTCAAGACAAGGACAATAAATACCAGTGTTAACCACCATATACTGACATTTCCAGGTACCTGTTTTCTTTTTCTGAATGAGGCAGATTGGTCTGAAACAGCATATTTTCATGTCATCGGAAGTTACCAGCCAACTTTGGGTTTGCAGTAGAGATGGGACTCTGCTTTGTTGCTAGATTCCTGCAAACCTTGTTTGAGAACGTTTAGTCCTTGGTGAAGGAGTTGCTGTGTGTCTCCAGGTGCAGGCTGAGTTTGATGGCCTTTATCAGTGAGAAGTGGAGGAATGGGGCATAAGCCTCAGGGGAGGTACTGGGAGGGAAGGACTGATTCTGTGTAGCCTGTGTGTCTCCAGGTGCAGGCTGAGTTTGATGGCCTTTATCAGTGAGAAGTGGAGGAATGGGGCATAAGCCTCAGGGGAGGTACTGGGAGGGAAGTACTGATTCTGTGTAGCCTAAACTCTCACTCCTCTTCCCCCTCCTCACGGGAGGTCATTTGACTCATTCCCCTCCTTCCTAAAACACTGGGAAAGCCCAACATGTGTCCCCTTGCCCTCATCTCAAAGTTGGGAGGGCAGTTTATTTCACTTCTGAAATCTCTGAACATCTGGACCTGTATAGAACTTGGTGCCCTAAGGCCAGTGATACTGGTTGTGGAGGAAGGGCTAGTGAGAGTTGGTGGGTCTGAGAGAGGAAGTGTGGGTGAGCTGCATTCCCGCTGTGTTATAGGGGATTCTCCCTTAGGCGGCGTGAACCTTTGGAAGGTGCCTGTGGCTTAACCCTTCCTGCTGATTCCTCTAAGGGGACCACTGAGGGGAGAGGAAGATGTCCAGCTTCAGCTGGGCTTCCCGGCCAGGGGCCTGGGTAGAGGGCAGGCCCCAGAGCACCAGCCCGCCCCCACCAAGAGCTACAAACAACCTGTACCAGAGAGCCTGCCTTTGAACACTGACCCTGACAGAGAAAAGCCCAGCACTTCCAGAGGCAGACGGCGAAGCAGAGGCAACCAAAAGAAGGGTCACCTGCACCTTTCAAGATCCCTGTGGATTGGCTCATGGGAGGGAGGAGAGTCACGAGCAACGAAGATGAGACCAGCCAGCTTCTCCACCAGCAGCTGGCTGAGGACAGCATCGACTCCTCTCTGCCCCCTTCCCACCCCGCCAGGAAGACAGCCAGGGACGGAAGAAGGGTGGAGTGTGTGCCGTGTCCAGTTCCTTCTGTCCCACACTGCTGAAACCACAGACACAACCTGGGCTGGGACACAAGGAAGAGAACTTTAATGAGATGGATTCAAAAATATTGGCTTGGCCAAAATGTTTGTTCAGTTTTTCCATATGATGGCTCTAGTAGTACTTAGTTGTCTTTAACTTCATTGGAAATAATTTGGTTAGATTGTATCGTGACAGCTGATGTATCAGTGTGAATTAAAAAAACTTATCAAAATTGATCAATTTTTGTGTAGCCATTTTAATATTGAATGTGGAAGAAAAAGAGCAACATTTTCATCTGATTATGCTTTATCATTTCCAGAAAGGTAAAAACGCAACTGAAATGCGAAAGAAAAAAAAAAATTTGTATAGTGTATGGAAAAGGTTCTGTGACTGACTGAATGTGTCAAAAGTGGTTTGCAAAGTTTCATGCTGGAGATTTCTTCCTGAACAATGCTCCACAGTTGGGTAGACCAGTTGAAGTTGATAAAACTGAAACATTAATTGAGAACAATCAACATTATACCACATGGGAGATAGCCAACATACTCAGGGAATCCAAATCAAGCACTGAAAATCATTTGCACCAACTTGGGTATGTTAGTTGCTTTGATGTTTGGGCTCCACTTAAGTGAAAAAAAAAACAACACAGAAACTTCTTGGCCATATTTCTGCACACGATTCTCTACTTAAACATAATGAAAACATTCTGTTTTTAAAACAGATTGTCAGGAGCGGTGAAAAGTGGATATGTGCGATAATGTGGAATGGAAGAGATTGTGGGGCAAGTGAAATGATCTGCCAACAACCATACCAAAGCCTGCGGGATTTTCCTGCAATGAGAGTGCTGGAGTAAGGAAACCAAGAGAGATGGAAGAGGTCTAGCAAAGTTCTGATGATAAGGAAGAACAGTCTGTGTTTGTAGAGCAATGGTACATCTCATACAGCTGGATTTGTGATAAGTATTGCTAAATTTTCTTCTTCATCCAAAGAGGGTGATGTTGTGTGTACAGTGGGATTGGAAAGGAATCCTCTTTTATGAGTTCCTTGCAGAAAACCAAACAATTCCAACAAATATGCTTTCCAGTAGACCAAATGAAAACATCATTCGAGGAAAAGCATTTGGAATTAGTCAACAGTAAACACATAATTTCCACGAGTACAACGTAATGCCACATAATGGTTTCTTTGATGACCAGGCAAAATCTGCTACAGCTTGGCTGGAAATTTCTGATTCATCCACTGCATTCACCAGGCATTGCATTTTTAGATGTCCATTGATCTCAGTCTTTACAAAATTCTCGTAATGGAAAATATTTCACTTTCCTGGAAGACTGTAGAAGGCCTGGAAGAGTTCTTTGCCCCAAAAGGTAAAGAGTTTTGGGAAGATGGAATTATGAGGTTGACTGAAAAATGGCAGAAGGTAGTGGAACAAAACTGTGGTGAATACTTTGTTCAATAAAGTTCTTGGTGAAAATGAAAAATGTGTCTTTTATTTGTACTTAAAAACTGAAGGAACTCTTTGACCAACTCATAGATGGACCAAGCTATAAAAATAGGAACTAGATTGCTTTTAATATTTAAGGTGACTGAGAAGTGGTAGAACAGAACTGAACCAAATTTAAGGATGCTTATTATCCAGCAGCAAAGGGAAAGCTGGACAAAGTATAAAAGTAACAAGAACTTGAAAAATAAAATCTTTCACTGTGTTCAGTTCAGTTCAGTCGCTCAGTGGTGTCCGACTCTTTGCGACCCCTTGAATTGCAGCACGCCAGGCCTCCCTCTCCATCACCAACTCCCGGAGTCTACCCAAACCCAAGTCCATCAAGTCGGTGATGCCATCCAACCATCTCATCCTCTGTCGTCCCCTTCTCCTCCCGCCCCCAATCCTACCCAGCATTAGGGTCTTTTCCAATGAGTCAACCCTTCGCATGAGGTGGCCAAAGTATTGGAGTTTCAGCTTCAACATCAGACCTTCCAATGAACACCCAGGATTGATCTCTTTTGGGATGGATTGATTGGATCTCCTTGCAGTCCAAGGGACTCTCAAGAGTCTTCTCCAACACCACAGTTCAAAAGCATCAATTCTTCGGCGCTCAGCTTTCTTCACCATCTGACTCTCACATCCATACATGACCACTGGAAAAACCATAGCCTTGACTAGATGGACTTTTGTTGGCAAAGTAATGTCTCTGCTTTTAAATATGGTATCTAGGTTGGCCATAACCTTCCTTCCAAGGAGTAAGCATCTTTTAATTTCATGGCTGCAATCACCATCAGCGGTGATTTTGGAGCCCCAAAAAATAAAGTCTGACACTGTTTCCACTGTTTCCCCATCTATTTCCCATGAAGTGATGGGACCAGATGCCATGATGTTAGTTTTCTGAACATTGAGCTTTAAGCCAACTTTTTCACTCTCCTTTTTCACCTTCATCAAGAGGCTCTTTAGTTCTTCTTCACTTTCTGCCATAAGGGTGATGTCATTTCACTGTGTATGTACCAACAAAGTAGGAGTCTCTTTGTTGAGTCCTTTCAGAATCTCTGCAGCATAGCATATCACCTTCATTTCCAGAGACAAAATTGAGAGTCATTTACATGACTTGCTGAAAATCACCCAGCCATAAGTGCATAATCATATTATAGTGTGACAGCAACATAGACTTGAGAAAGTCACAAGGTGGGATTGTGCCTATCTTGGAGGAAAGTGGGTTCAGGGAAGGTCTGCTGGAAGGTAATACCTAAGCTGGATTTGAGTGATGAATAGGATTTTCCTACAATGAAAGTGCTGGAGAAGGAAACCAAGAGAGATGAAAAGGCTCTAGCAAAGTTTGATGATAAGGAAGAACAGTCTGTGTTTGTAGAGCAACAGTACAGCTCATGCAGCTGGATTTGTGATAAGTATTGCTAAAGTTTCTTCCATACTTTTTCTGGCAATGTATAGAAGTGGGTGTTCCCCCTGAACTGTGCCTATTTTTGGTATTCATGTAAAAGCAAACTACCTGACCCGTCTCCTGAGAAATCTGTATGCAGGTCAAGAAGCAACAGTTAGAACTGGACATGGAAAAACAGACTGGTTCTAAATCAGGAAAGGAGTACGTCAAAGCTGTATATTGTCACCCTGATTATTTAACTTATATGCAGAGTACATCATGCCAAATGCCAGGCTGGATGAAGCACAAGCCGGAATCAAGATTGCCGGGAGAAATATCAATAACCTCAGATACACAAATGACACCACCCTTATGGCAGAAAGTGAAGAACTAAGGAACCTCTTGATGAAAGTGAAAGAGGAGAGTAAAAAAGTTAGCTTAAAACTCAACATTCAGAAAACTAAGATCATGGCATCTGGTCCCATCACTTCGTGGCAAATAGATGGGGAAACAATGGAAACAGTGACAGATTTTAGTTTTTTTGGACTCCAAAATCACTGCAGGTGGTGACTGCAGCCATGAAATTAAAAGATGCTTGCTACTTGGAAGAAAAGCTATGACCAACTTAGCATATTACAACCAGCATATTAAAAAGCAGAGACATTACTTTACCAACAAAGGTCTGTATAGTCAAAGCTATGGTTTTTCTAGTAGTCATGTATGGATGTGAGAGTTAGACTATAAAGAAAGCTGAGCACCAAAGAATTGATGCTTTTGAACTGTGGAGTTGGAGAAGACTCTTGGACTCTTGGAGAGTCCCTTGGACTGCAAGGAGATCCAACCAGTCAGTCCTAAAGGAAATCAGTCCTGAATGTTCATTGGAAGGACTGATGCTGAAGTTGAAACTCCAATACTTTGACCACCTGATGCGAAAAAGCAATTCATTGGAAAAGACCCTGATGCTGGGAAAGATTGAAGGCAGAAGGAGAATGGGACGACAGAGGATGAGATGGTTGGATGGCATCACCGATGCAATGGTCATGAGTTTGAGTAGGCTCCGAGAGTTGGTGATGGCCAGGGAAGCTTGCTGTGCTGCAGTCCATAGGGTCGCAGAGTCAGACATGACTGAGCGACTGAGCTGAACTGATTGATGATATTTTCAGAAAATGCCATCTCAGCATTTTATTTTGCATTATCTGATTGCCAGTGAAGTTGAAATGTTTTATTAATCTGTTTATTGACTTTTATTTCTTCTTTTGTGTGTATGAGTGTGTATATATATATATATACACATGCACATATATATATACACATATATACACACACACACGTATATCCTATGTAAATCCTTTGCCTATTTCTATCAGGTATTTGGTTTCTTCTTGATTTGTGAGAATTAGTTAAATAGTGATTTTACTGATAAGTTTTTAGTTTTTGGTCAATTTCTTAAATCCTAATAGAAATTTAAAATATTCATCTAATCAAAATGTCTTTCACTTTGTGACTTCTGTTATCACAGTTTCTAGGAAGGTCCCCATCTTTATATTCATGGTGACTTTATCACTGTTTTCTTCTAGTACTTTTGCTGTTTTCTCCCTGCGTGCATGTGTGTCATGTTGCTTCAGCTGTGTCCGACTCTTTGGGACCACATGGACAGTAGCCTTAGAGGCTCCTCTGTCCATGGGATTCTCAAGGCAAGAATACTGGAGTGGGCTGCCATGCCCTCCTCCAGGAGATCTTCCCAACCCAGAGATTAAACCTATGTCTCTTACGTCTCCTGCACTGGCAAGCAGGTTCTTTACCACTAGCGCCATCTGGGAAGCCCCTGCTTTATCCCTAGATTTATATTTCTTAGTTTGATAGGTTTGTAAAATTAGAAGTTAAACTTAGCAGAATTACTAGTAGCGTCATAATGAAGGCTTTGCTTTTTTTTTTCTTTTCTCTTTTTTTAAGCCAATTTTGTGAACTTGAGTGCATGCAATTTTGAGTTGTTTGTGGGTTTCTCTCTCCCCTTCCTTACCTCAGATTCTCTCGACTCACTTCCATCAGGTCGTGGCCCTGTGGAAGATTAATGATGGCCGCAAATTCCTTGCTAACCTCTCACTGAAAGGTGAAGTCTGCTTCCCCTCCCCTTGATTCTGGGCTCGCTTTGACCAGTAGGACATTGTGGAAGCAGTGCTCCGTGACTTTTGAAGCTCATTAGACTCCCTTCAGTTCCTGCCTGGGCAGGTCTCATGGTCTGATGCCGCTGACAACACTCTTTCCCAGAACTGAGATGCTGTGCGTGAGAAGCCTAAGACATGGAAAGGCCACACGTAGTCAGTCTGGTCCATAGCCCAAGTGGGGCTTCCAGCTGACTGTCGGCATTAACTTCCATTCGTGCTGGATGTTCCAGCTTGACTGATTCCAGATGACTGTCATCACAGCAGCTCACCACCAGATACTATGTGGAACAGAGGAATTGCCTGTCAAACCACAGAATCATGAGGAATAATAGCCAAATTCCAAATACTTGATGATTTGTTAGATAGTGACATATAACTGAAACAGCCCCGTCACCACAAGGAGTCATTACTTTTCAAGTGTATCAGTGATCTTCATGCTGTCAGATCCATGGTCATTTCTTGGATCTTCCCTGTGTGGTCTGTATCCCTTCCTGGCTTCTGTGACCTCTCACTCTCCTGGATTTCTCCCTACCTGACTGGCTGACACCTCTGAGTGTCCTTTACCTGCTCTTTTACTCGTCCTCTAACTCTTAGTATGTCTCAGAGTGGTCTTGGGCTTCCTTCTCCGTCTATATCTACACACGTCTCTCCAGGTGACCTCATTAAGCCCCATGGCTTAAAAAACATCCCTGTGCTGATGGTTCTGACACAGACAGGTTGATTTCTCTCTGGGACGGTAGATTCATATGGCCCATTGCTTGTCTGCCAACTCCACCTGGCTGGTCAGTAAGCTTCCCCAAACTTACACAGTAAAAAGTATAATCCTGAACTCTCCCCATAGTCAAGACCATCCCTCCATCTGTTGACTTTAGTAAAAGGCAGTAACAGCCACCCGGATGTTAAAGCCCGGAAAGCTAGGTGATAAACCTTGACTTCTCTCTTCCTCAGCCCCTACATCCAATCTAGTGTTAAGTCATACGAAATCTGTTTGAAACATGTGATCCAAAAGAATCCACCACTCCTCTTGAATCTACATCTGTAGACTGTGGTCCCATTTTCTCTTGTCTTGCATCATTCAAACAATTTCCTAATTGATTGTCTTTCTTTTTTCTACTCTTGCATCTCAATGACCTAGTCTCTAAATTTCAGGGCAGATTGCTCTTTGAAAATATAGCTCAGATTGTTTCACTACGTTGCTTACTTACAATGGATTCCAATTGCCTGTAGATCAAAGCCCACCTCTCTCTCCTTATTCTGAGCACCACGAGACTTGGTCCCTATCTTCCTCTTTGACCTTATCTCCCACTGTGTTGCCCCCTGCCCATGCCCTGCCCATTACTTGTCTTTCTGTTGGTTCCTTGAAACACTTCAGGCTCATCACACTTAAAACCTTTGCACTAGTTATTCTCTGTGCCTGGAGTTGTCTCTTCTTTGATCAACTCTAGTTGGTTCCTTTCTGCCCATCCAGTTGCTCCTGATTCCATCACCATATTTCAGTTTTCCTTGTAGAGGTTACTTTGTTACCATTTTCCCCCATTAGAATATTATCTCCATGAGACCACAGATGTTATCCGCCTGCTCACTATGGCGTCTCTAGTACTTCCATTAATATCCAACATATAGCAGATACTCAATAAATATTCACTAAAATAACTCTTCTTTTTCATGTCCTCATTCTTCTCTGCTCCCCTTGAGCCAGAGATAAATAAAATGCTGTTAAAAAGGGAAAACATCAGTAAGTTGCCAGGACAAGGAGCACTCTAGAAGAAGAGGATCTCCCAGAAGCATCATCTTGCCTGACACCATCCATGACTCTCATAACTCTCGCAACAAAGCCCCAAATCAAGGAGAACCACACTCAGTGCCGCCTGTCACTCCGATGTTATCCACCACTGCTGCTCTGTGTCACTGTCTCTCCCTAGTAAACTCATCTTCTCTGTCTTATATATCCAATTCTTTTCCCTGTCTTCTCCTGTTTCTGTGCTTTTCCATTATTCCTACAACGGAAATGCCTGTTCTTTTATTTTATTTATTTTTAATGTTTTATTGGAGTGTAATTGCTTTACAATGTGTGTTAGTTTCTGCTATACAACAAAGTGAATCAGCTATATGTATACCTATCGAAAATGCCTCTTCTTTTTATCTCAACATATCCTGCAAAATCTGCCCTCAGCCCCACCTCAACAGGTTGGCATACCTTTATTGAGCTCTCACCACAGGTCAGGCCTGTTGAGTCATCAATGTTGGGCAGCCTCACAGGCCAGGCACCATTCCTTACATGCCTTTGAGAGATGACCTTGGGCTTGGTCTCTAGAGGGGTGAAGAGAGTCAGGGGGAGCTGCTTGAGGGAAGGGGAGGCTCTTGGAATTTCTCCTAGGTCACTTAATTGGAGCAACTCTCCTTTATCTGTTGTATGGTAGAATCCCATTGTAGTGAGGGTGAGATTTTTAAAGTCGCCCTGTGAAAACCCCTTCAGAAGGCACGACTCTGGAAAGTGACTCTCATTAGGCACTGCACAGCCAGTTTTATCACCGGTGGGACTACTGTCCCTTTAGTTGAGCAACACTGACATCCACTTACTGAACACGTTCTATGGACAGTGCGTATCTATACCTTTAAATGAAGGAGCTACGTTCAGTTTATACTCTTAAGGGAAGTGTGGGCTGAGACCACACATCAAGGGTCCAGTAGCATCACACCTGCTCACTTGGTGTGGAATGACTGGCAGAGTCCCCCACGATCAGACTTGCTGATTTTGTGTTTGCGTGCAGTAACCAAGGTAGCTTGGGATTTTGCCCACTGACTGCTTTGTTTACAGAGCATCTTACCTTTCATTTAAATACAAGGCTCTGCTATTAATAGGTTGAAACCACAGCTCCACACATTGCTGTGCTTCAGTAATTTTCTGAATTTGCATTATGCAATACGTATATGTAATATGTCTTGGAGATGATCTGAGGCCCACAGCATAATTATTACTTTCAAGCTCTAGGAGCAGGGAATTCATCACCTTGCGCTATAAATACAACTGTGAGAAATGTGGATAGGTAGGATTAAATCAAGCTATTTTGGCTAAAAAGAGTTATCAAAGTGCTTTTTTCCCCCTTTATATTCTAAATTCTCAGAAAGTAGGGTTATTAAATCAGCAAGGTGAAGAGAAAAAAAAGGTTCCCAATTGAAAAAGTTGAAAGCAGATTCACTAAGCATTTCATGAACTGAGTAATTAGGATTTCCAATCCCTTATTAAAATACCCCAGTGGATTTCAGGAGGGGAATTTTCCTGAAATTTGCAATATATCAACAGAAAGGACTTGATGATTAACTTGACTATGCATTTTAGGAGGCCAGTGCATTCAGTTTATGGTGCGTGCTCAGTCGCTTTTGTTGTCCGATGCTTTGTGAACCTATGGACTGTAGCCCGCCAGGCTCCTCTAGCCATAGGATTCTCCAAGCAAGAATACTGGAGTCGCTTGCCATGCCCTCCTCTAGGGGATCTTCCCAACCTAGGAACTGAATCTGTGTCATCTGCATTGCAGGCAGATTCTTTTTATCACTGAGCCACTGGGAAAGCCCACATTCGGTTAGTTCACCCAGTATTTGTTGAGTACTTACTTTTGCTAGGCAGTGTTCTATATGCATTAGGCTGTAACCATTTACAGTATAGGCAGGGTCTCAATTCTCAAGGAGCTTACATTCTAGGGTGGATGGAGAGACACAGGTGATAAAAAAAATATGAGTTTTTAAAATTCAAGTATAGTTGATGAACAATATTATGTAAGTTACAGGTATGCAATATAGTTATTCTCTATATACTCCATTTATACTCCACTTATAGTTATTATAAAATATTGACTATATTTCGTGTGTTGTACAATGTAGCTTTGTAACTTATTTTATACCTAATAGTTTGTACCTCTTAATCACCTACGCCTATGTTTCCCTTCCTCTTTTTTCTCCCCACAGATAGCCACTAGTTTGTCGGCTATATCTGTGAGGATAGCCATTGGAAGGTTTTAAGCATGAGAATGGGATCATTCATTATTTGCTTGTTGTGTCAACTTATTCCCCTGCAGAAGAATTAGTCAGAGGTTCTGAATCACATCACATAGAAAGATTTGAAATAATACTGGTCCAGGCCCAATCTTTGGAGAAGGCAATGGCACCCCACTCCAGTACTCTTGCCTGGAAAATTCCATGGACAGAGGAGCCTGGTGGGCTGCAGTCCATGGGGTCGCTAAGAGTCGGACACGACTGAGCGACTTCACTTTCACTTTTCACTTTCATGCATTGGAGAAGGAAATGGCAACGCACTCCAGTGTTCTTGCCTGGAGAATCCCAGGGACGGGGGAGCCTGGTGGGCTGCTGTCTATGGGGTCGCACAGAATCGGACATGACTGAAGCGACTTAGCAGCAGCAGGCCCAATCTTAGGGATTCTGATTTATCAGACTGTTGAAAACTGGAGTATTGAGTGTTTCCTTGTTTCTGCTGTGCAGCCCCTCCATTTGTTCCCCTTTTGCTGCAAGTGCCTACATTAGAGAAATTAAGATCATAGTTTATTAAGGATTTGTCTTCCTGCTTGGATGGGAATGATGCTTACAATTAATGTGGCAGAATGGCTAAATTCAGAAATGATAGCAGAAACTTAAAACCACTACCATTGTTTGTTTGAGTACCTGCTATATCTCAGGTACTGGGATAGTACTTTATGCACATTATCACATTTATACCTTGTAAGAAGCATGCAAGAAAGCAGATAAAGTCCCAGGTCTTATGGCTAGAACATGTTTGGCTGAGCCTTGAGGTGAGAAGAGAATTGCTGCAAAGATGGACCATCAGACAGGACTGGATGGTTCCTTACTCTTGTCCACGTGTGCATACTGAGTCACTTCAGTCATGTCCGGCTCTTTGTGACTCTATGGACTGTAGCCCGTCAGACTCCTCTGTCCAAGGGATTCTCCAGGCAAGAGTACTGGAGTTGGTTGCTATTTCCTCCTCCAGGGGATCTTTCTGACCCAGGGACTGAACCCAAGTCTTGTGCAGCTCCTGCATTGCAGGTGATTTCTTTACCACTGAGCTGCTGGGGAAGCCCTACTGTTGGCCATAGAAGGACCCAAGATTTCCCCATTGGATTCAATATCTATCTCATATATTCCTTAGCAATAATCAAATAGAAAAAAGCCTCTTCCTCTGTTTTTGATTGATCTGAATTGATATTTAATTGGTGCATGGTTTTAGAATTTCCGTGTCCTAAACCTTGTAGACTCCATTTCCAAGGCTGAGCTGTCTTCATTAGTGCTAAGGGGAATTAGTGTGTTCACCCCCAAAATCCTATAAAATGTTCAGCTTTTGTAATACTCTTGGCCACTTTCTTAACCTTTTCAATGGGGGAAGTATTGAGCCTTGCTAGGCAGCAAAGAGGGAGGAACTGATCCAGCTGTCACTTGTGCAATCAGCAAAGGCTTCCTAGAAGATGAAACATTTCATCTGGGTCCCAAACAATGAGTTAGGAGTGAGCCAGAGGAGGCTGAGGGAGGAGAGAGGTTTGAAGATGGGAAGTCTTCCCAGACCTTTGCAACACCCTGTGCAAAGGCATGAAGTTATCTAAGAGCTTTTGAGCGTGCTTTAAGTGGCTCAGAGGGACCAGATGTTCTGGGGACAGAGTGCAAAGGGCACTTTGGGAAGAAAGACTGTACACTTTTGTTCTAACCTTCAGTTCTATTATATCAGAATTGATATGACCGAGTATAATGATCCTGAGATCCAGCTTTCAAATCAGTTGTACTCCTTCCCTTGATTTGCACCTCCCAATAGCATCTTTGGACCCCCAACAAGATTCATAAGGTGGGGCTTTTCTGCTCCCTCTCCAATTGTAGAGACTGGTGAGGCCACTAGTGTGGGGGACAGTTTCTCTAGGAGGAAGAGCAAAGTCTATGTGTGTGTGTGTGTGTACACATGTGCAAGTGTAATTATGTGTGAGAATATGTGTGTGCAAGCATGGGGAACTAATGTGTGTGTGTTATGTGTCTGCAGTTGGAATAAGACTGAGAGAGGGCTGGGAGCCAACACAGTGAAACAATAATGAATATATTTTCTGGTCTCACTTTGTTTCAGAAGCTGAGGGGCTAATACTGATTTCACAAGATAGTACCTTTGTTTAGAGAAACATCTGGCATCTTATCTCAATCTCTCCAGGATTTTTGTTTCACTCTTGTAGGAAACATTTAAATTAACTTGCTTTGATAGTCTTGAGTCCACATGGCAGATGACACAAGATAGAAATGAGCTCATAGTACCAGAAAAGGAAAAAACAAAACTGCCGGCTTGCCCATAACTGCTGACTCAAGCCATTTATGAACTGATACCCCTCAAGAGATTTTTGACTTTCCTTGTTGAGTATTTTGCACAAATGTGAGGAGGGCGTGAAAATGTTAGATAGTGTTCAGCCAAAGGGAACAGAATTCTTATATAAAGATAATAGTAATATATAAGATTCGCTGAGAACTTAGAGGATGCTGAGCAGTTTAGGACAATGTTAAAGTCTTTTTAAAAAAATTGAAGTCTAATTTACATACAGTGAAATGCACAGAACTTGTGTGCAGTTTCATGAGTTCTAACAAATACATACACTGCTGATGGTGATTGCAGCCATGAAATTAAAAGACACTTACTCCTTGGAAGGAAGGTTATGGCCAACCTAGATAGCATATTTAAAGGCAGAGACATTAATTACTTTGCCAACAAAAGTCCGTCTAGTCAAGGCTGTGGTTTTTCCAGTGGTCATGTATGGATGTGAGAGTTGGACTATAAAGAAAGCTGAGCACCGCAGAATTGATGCTTTTGAACTGTGGTGTTGGAGAAGACTCTTGAGAGTCCCTTGGACTGCAAGGAGATCCGATCAATCCATCCTAAAGGAGATCAGTCCTAGGTGTTCATTGGAAGGACTGATGTTGAAGCTGAAACTCCAGTACTTTGGCCACCTCATGTGAAGAGTTGACTCATTGGAAAAGACCCTAATGCTGAGTAGGATTGGGGGCAGAAGGAGAAGGGGACGACAGAGGATGAGATGGCTGGATGGCATCATCAACTCGATGGACATGGGTTTGGGTAAACTCCAGGAGTTGGTGATGGATAGGGAGGCCTGGCGTGCTGCGATTCATGGGGTTGCAAAGAGTCGGACACGACTGAGCGACTGAACTGATGTAACCCGCACCCTGAACTGATGTAACCCACACCCATACCAAGATATATCAATACCATTCCAGAAAGTTCCCTAAAATACTTGGTACTATCACTGTTTGTTTTTTTTTTTAATTTCATTTTGTTAACACCAAAAACATTTTGTATTGGGGTATAGCTGATTAACAATGTTGTGATAGTTTCAGGTGAACAGTGAAGTGACTCAGCCATACATTTACGTGCATCCATTTTCTCCCAAACTCCCCTCCCATCCAGGCTGGCACATAACATTGTGCAGAGTTCCATGTGCTATACAATAGATTTTTGTTGGTTATCCATTTTAAATATAGCGATCTGTATGTGACCTTCCCAAACAAAGTCCTTAACTATCCCTCCCACCACCACCCCGCCCACCCCGGCAACCGTGAGTTCGTTTTGTAAGTCTGAGTCTCTTTCTGTTTTCTAAGTAAGTTCATTTGTACCATTTCTTTTTAGATTCCACATATAAGGGATGTCATATGATATTTCTCCTTCTGTCTGACTTACTTCACTCAGTATGCCGCTCTGTAGGTCCATCCCTTTGCTGCAAATGATCTTATTTCATTTTTTTAGTGGCTGAGTAATATTTCATTGTATATATAAGTGATAAGTGAAGTCACTCAGTCATGTCCGACTCTTTGTGACCCCATGGACTGTAGCCTACCAGGCTTCTCTGCCCATGGGATTCTCCAGGCAAGAATACTGGAGTGGGTTGCCATTTCCTTCTCCAGGGGATCTTCCTGACCCAGGGATCGAACCCAAGTCTCCTGCATTGCAGGCAGACACTTTCCCCTCTGAGCCACCGGGGAAATCCATTGTGTATATATATATATATGGACCCCATGGACTGGTGGCTCAGATGGTAAAGAATCCGCCTGCAATTTGGGAGACCTTGGTTCAGTCCCTGGGTTGGGAAGATTTGCTGGAGGAGGGCAAGGCAACCCATTCCAGTATTCTTGCCTGGAGAATCCCTATGGACAGTGGAGCCTGGGGGTCTGCAGTCCATGGGGTCTCAAAGAGTCAGACATGAAATTTCAATAAATGTTTACCACTGTTAAGCCATCAAACTGCTACGTGGTAGGGCAAGTGAAAATATTCCCTTTTATTTTTACCGAAACTTTGTGAAACTGACATGGAACTTCATTCATATGGAAGTGAATGAAGTCTACCAGTAACACTAGTGGTTTAATAATACTTGGATGATTTAAGTAACTACTGATAAATAAACCATTGACCTCAAACATCTCACATTTTCATAAGCTTTGTAAGTTTGTATGAGTAAGAGATTTTCTTTTCCACACACGTTTTTACCACCATCAGTTGTAACCCATCTTATCAGATTCCACTTCAAATTATCCTGAACTCGTGTTTTCTCAACCTCTTTGAAAATATTCTTACCTGTAGTTGTTCCACAAAAACTAGTCATAGAAGCCAGTTCTTTAGTCATTTCAAATTTGGCAGTGACTTCTTGAATAGACAACAATGGAGCAGTATTTGTAACATCTGTCAACTCATAGACAGCCAACGAAAATAGCTGAAATCATTTGTCTTGTTTTTTAATTGACTATTCATGTTGCTCCTAGTGTCCTCAACAATTCAATCAGCTCTTCTTGCTGAAAGGTTAATAGTCTTAAACAAATTTGTTTCCTCTGGACACGTTTCTTTAGCTGCTGCAAACATAATTTAATTAACTCATCACTGGTGAATGATCTTCCCTGCTTGTGTGACAAATGAGCCACTTGAAACTTAACTTTGATTGTGGCTTCATTTCCATTTATCATTTTTGTGAAGAGGTTGTTCTATGAGGAGATTTATTATTTTAAATTTTCTAATTCTTCTGACTATTGCTAGCTTGTGAATAGGGAATATCGTGACAAATGTTAGTCTAGTAATGTTGAGATATATTGTCTTCTTTCCATACAGTTATAGTGCCATTGTACAATAAACACACTGTACTGCCATCTATTTGAAAAAAAAATAATCCACACTCCACTGTACCTTTAAGTGAGACACTGGAAGGCCACTTTTCTTTCTTTCTTTTTTTAACATTACAGATTTGCATTGTTAATATTAAAAAATTGCATTGCAGATATGAGACTGGAAGTGCTGTTAAGTTATAACTGCATCACAGGTTTGCAGTTTACCACGTGACAGTGAGAGGCGATGGGAGTAATAAATACTCTTCTGTTGGTCCACTTTGCCATTATTGTGCAAAGCAGAGCCATAGATGCTCCCTAAGCAAATGAGCAGAGCTGTGTTCCATGCAGTGTTTTTATGGATGCTGAAATTTGAATTTCAGATAATTTGCCACACGTTGTGAAATATTATTATTCTGTTGATATATTTTCAACCATGCAACATTTAAAAATATAAAAGCCATTCTATCTCATGGGCTTTACCAGATTTGGCCTGCTGGTCTTCACTTGAGGACCTCTATGTTAAATAACCAATTGTCTTTAAAAGAAAAACAAATATGGGAAAATTTATTTTATAACCCCTCTTATATTTTCCTTTTCTGGTGTTTTCATTCCTTTGCATAGATCTTTGTTTTCTGTGGTTCCCTCGAACCTTAAGAAATTCCTTTAATGTTTCTTTCAGTCCAGATCTACTACTGATAAATTCTCTTAGTTTTTGTATATTGTAGGTGGTTTATTTTGCCTTCATTATTCCCTTTTAAGTATTTTTATTTTCATAAGGATGAAATAAAAGAGTATTACACCAAATAATAACAATGTTAATAATGTTTTAAGGAAATTAGAAGCAATTTGTAGTTCTATTATGTAATTACTCATTGATATTCAGTCTTGGCTATCAAAATATCCTACTATTAATTTGCAGTTGGCATTCACACTGCTTATGAGATACTTTTCTTCTTTCTTTAGTTCCAACTTGATGCTGGTACATTTGTTTGTGTACACTTCTCAAGAGGTGTATGTGAAAGTGAAAGTGTTAGTCACTCAGTTGTGTTCGACTCTTTGTGACTCCATGGACTGGAGCCAGCCCAGGCTCCTCTGTCCCTGGGGATTCTCCAGGCAAGAATACTGGAGTGTGTAGCCATTCACTTCTCCAGGGGATCTTCCCAATCCAGGGATCAATCCCTCATTTCCTGCATTGCAGATGAATTCTTTACTGACTGAGCCATGAGGGAGACGAAGAGGTGTGTGTAAATAAGTGTATGTGTTTAGTGTGTGTGTGTTCATGTTTTGGTCCTCTACCCAAAAGTTTACAAATGTCAAGAAAATTTGGAGTTCGTCTTTTCTGGATCTTCTTTTGTTATACCTTCTCATCTGTCTCCATCTTCATCAAAGCTTTGTTAAAGCTAAAGTTCTCTTTAATTCCAAAACATTATATTCCTCTGATCTTGATGTAACTCTTTTTTTAAAATAACTGTCAACCAATTGGAGTTATTTGGTCAGATAAAAATTCAAATTATTAAGGTTACCAAAATAGAATTCACGTGTGTTTAAAATTCAGTATATGGAGCTCTCCATTAAAGAGGAAAAAGTGCAGATATATTCTGGCTTAAAAAATTTCTTTTTGGTGATCAGGTTTAAGCTGCAATATTTTCACATGTTTCATAGCTTTCATGCATCTGAGGAATAGAATGAACACTCTTTGAAGAATGTTTGTGTGCTGTGCTGTGCTTAGCTGCTTCGGTTGTGTCCAACTCTTTGTGACCCCATGGACTGTAGTCCACCAGACTCCTCTGTCCATGGGGATTCTCCAGGCAAGAATACTGGAGTGGGTTGCCATGCCCTCCCCCAGGGGGTCTTCCCAACCCAGGGATCAAAGCCAGGTCTCCCGCACTGCGGGCAGATTCTTTACAAACTGAGCCACCAGGGAACCCCAGAAAGTTTATAGCTTTACATTTAAATTTCCACTTAAAATTTTGCCTTACAGAGTTGCTATAATTAAAAACTATAAAACTACTCAGTGTAAATATTTAAAGATGTATAACATCTGCATTTCTTCCTTTCAGTAAGCTATTTTCCAGTTGAATATTTCTTCATTTAGCATATTTTTGTTGCATACTCACTATAGTTAAGGTGGGCTTCCCAGGTAGTAAAAAACCCACCTGTCAATTCAGGAGACATAAGAGATGTGGGTTAAATCCCTGGGTTGGGAAGATTCCCTGGAGGAGAGCATGGAAACCCACTCCAATATTCTTGCCTGGAGAATCCTATGGACAGAGGAGCCCGGTGGGCTACAGTCCATGGAATTGCAGAGTCAGACATGACTGCAGTGACTTAGCACACATGCATAGTTAGGACACTGTGATAGGTGCTGGGACTCTGCAGTGAAAAGGTAGATGTTCCTGCCTTATAAACACTTAAAAATAGAGAACAGACCTATGGACAACAGGGGGAGATGTATGGAGAGAACAACATGAAAATTTACAATACCATATGTAAAATAAATAGCCAGTGGGAATTTGCTGTATGACTGAGGGAACTCAAACAGGGGCTCCGTGACAATCTAGAAGTGTGGGAGATGAGGGAAGGGACATAGGTGTACCTATGGCTGATTCTTGTTGATGTATGTCGGAAAAGCACAAAATTCTGTAAAGCAATTATCCTTCAATTAAAAA
Source organism: Giraffa tippelskirchi (assembly GCF_054371585.1). Lineage (NCBI taxonomy): Eukaryota > Metazoa > Chordata > Mammalia > Artiodactyla > Giraffidae > Giraffa > Giraffa tippelskirchi. The sequence continues at coordinate 218,227,313 of NC_137275.1, forward strand.
AAAATAAACGGTGAGGTATTATGAAGGAAACAACAGAGATGCAGGGCTGTACATCTCTACATCTTTCCCTGATGTGGAATGATCAGGGAAATCTTCACAAAGAAGCTAATCAATGAATTGAACAACTTTGCATAATGACTGATAAAAACATGGATGAAGTGGATGGTTTCAACCGACCATCTGAGACAAGAGTAGATTTATTTCAGGTTGTTTGTGGCCACATGGGATCTGGTTTCCTTTCGTTCAGTCTTAGAATTCTGAGTTCCTACGTGTGGCTGCTGAAGAGGAGTTACTGCTTATTGCTGCAGCTGAGCTGAATTAACTGATGAAATGTTAGTGCATCTGTCCCCTGAAAGAGCTGCTGCTGGGAATTGGCATCCAAAAGGCCCAGGGTGGCTTCTGAGGAGTCAACTGGTACCTGAATACCGGGATTGCCAACTGGAACAAGTCCAGACCAAGTTGTTCCAGATATTCGGGTTCTGCATTTCAGCATTTGAAAATTCTTCAACTTGGGGTTTATTACCTGTGGAATTAGGAAGAGGCCACGATTCAATGGGGGGATTCATACAGGGCCCCAGTTGAGAGACTTGATGACTTCTAGGAGTACACTTAAAGCTTTGTAATCAACATCCATTTCACTTGAAAAAAATTTAAAATGTATTTAAGAATCATTATCATCTCCTTGTTTAAGATCTTGGCCCCAGCCCCATCACTCTTGACATGGAAAATATTTTGAGAAGATTTTCCACTTCGACCCTATGAGAATATTAGCTTCTTGAGAGCAGAGACCCTGCTTTTGTTGTTAATGGTTATAGTCAGTGCGTACAGAACACTAAGTACTCAACAAACATTAGGTTAAGGAATGAACTCAATGCGTTGGCCTCCTAAACTGGTATCAAGCCCATAGGTCCTTTCTGTTGATCATGTTGTCAATCACAGGAAAATTCCCCTGGTGAAATTCTCTGGAGTGTTGAAAAAGGGAATCCGAGATACTTCACAGAATGCTCTCTGATCATGCTTACTGTATTGTTTCCATGGAAACCCTGTCTAGATTTTCTTTGTACTATAAGCTGGAGCACTGAGTGATGAGAAGTCTCTCAGGCAATCTCTCTTCATTCACCGTCCCCCAAGAAATGTGCCTTTTTGTCTCTTTTGTTAAGGTTCCGAGAGAAACTTTTTCCATAGAAAAAGTTTTCAAAAATTTGTGGTAGTCAAAAGCTATTTCTGGGTGAACAACTAGAAGAAATTGCCCTTCTGACAGTGAGTCAGTAAAGTTATCATCATCTCTTTCATTCCTTGAGATTTTAATGTGAGGGCTTGAGAGCCATGATTCATGTCATTCGTAGACAACCCTAGACTACTGCAATTCTCTCCTGTTTCACATGCTGCAATCTAACCTCTATTTTGCCTTCATTTTTGAAGGAGAGTTTCACTGAATACAGAATTGTGTGTTGATATGTACTTTTTTCCTTTGGCAATTTAAAGATGTTATTCCACTTTCTGTGGAGAAATTAGATGTCATCCCTCTCATTGTTTCCCTGAATGTAATGTGTATTTTTCTCTGATTGCTTTAAGATTTTTCTACATTCATTCGAATGTGATAAACCTTTGTTTGGTGTTCTTTCTTTCTTTTAAAAAAAAATGTATCCTGTTGGTGGTTTTGAATTTCTTGGGTTCATGAGTTGTTGTTTTTCATCAAATTTGGAAAATTTTTGCTATTATTTGTTCATGTACATTTTCCGCTTCAACTAATTTTCTTCTCTCTTTTTGGGACTCTCATTAAACATATATTGGACCTGACTTTGTCCCTCTAGTTAATATTTTCAGTATTTGTTTTCTTTATGTCTTAATTTGATTAATTTCTATTGACCTGCCTTCGAGTTAACAATTTTTTTTTTTTCCTGAAATGTCCATAAACTGTTAAACCCACCCAACAAATTTTGAAATTTATGATGTGGTGTTTTACATTGCTAGAATTTTCTTTTGATTGTTTTTATAGCTTTCATTTACTGAGAGTTCCTAGATGTTCACTTGTTATATCCATTTTTTCATTTAAAATTATGACCAGGTATATATCTATTTAAAAGTTCTTGTCCCGTAATTCCAACAGCTCTGCCATTTCTGGCATGTTTCAATGATCGTTTTCTTACTGGCTGTGTGTCACATTTTTCCTGACTTTTTCCCATATCTGGTAATTTAAATTGTATGCTGATATTGTGGATGCTAAGTTGTTGAAATCCAGGATTTTTGTCGTCTTCTTTTGAAAACTGTTGAGTTTTTTTTTTTTTTTTTGGCATGCGTAAATGTGGTCTTTCTAGGATCTGAACTGAATACCTGGGCTTACAGTCATCTGTCTCTACTCCAGTTGGTCAGAATTCCATGATATCCCAACAGTGTGTGACTTTTGTAATCCCCATTCAGCTTGTCAGTTCCCTTTAGCTGTTTCCTGATGCTTCTGCATTTGCCGTTTAATATTTAACCAAAGGAACCTACACAAAAATTTCTGCTGCTTCTCTGCACAGCTTCCTTCTCCCCTGTATCCTTCCTCACCAATTCTAGCTGCCTCAGCAGCCCCCCAAAACCTCAGGTGTGTTTCCTTTCCTTGTACGACTGCTGCTTTCTCTTTGGGCACCACTTTCTTGTCACCATTTGAAAACTGCACAGACAGGAAGCTGAGATGAACGTGGAGCTCATGTCGCATATTTCCTTTCTCTCAAGATCACAGAACTATGTTGTCTGTTGCCCAATACCCAAAAGCAGTTGCTTCATAAACTTGGTCTGGTTTTACAGCTGTTACGACAGGAAGTTAAGCCTTTTAGTCATTACTCTGCATGGCTAGAACTGGAGGTCCCACTGTCTTCTTAATCTTTGTTTTCTCAGAGCTTAGAGTAGTGTTTCGAACCAGGTGCTGATGCTGGCTGAAGGAGTGCACAGTAATTTGTTAAGTGACCTGGATAAGGGATTGTGGTGGACCACTATATGGACCCCAGGTCTCTGGCCTCCTGCTCTGGCTTTTCTATGCTGTATTGTATGGGCTTCATTTTCTTCTCTCTGTGGTTATGAATTGGGGGTCCAGTATTCACTTTTGTAAAAAGAAGGCTTAAGTTCCCCATGAATGACTTTTTCTTCCCTGCTTTATGAAACTGACAACCACATTTGTGATGAAACCACTTTTAACCTTTCAGGATTCACTTTGGGGGACTAAGGGGGAAGCACAGGGAAATGTCCAGTGTTTTTCAGTACTGTCTTTGTAGCTTCCTTCTTCATTTACCAAAGCCACGGGACACTGCTTAGAGCATCTTTCTGATGCAATCAGAGGCTACTTCTCTGTCTTACTGAGTAATCCTAATGTTTATCCTGGTCTTTCTGGAGTGACTGTTGATTGGTTTACACTCTTTCAAGTTGATGCTGAACTGTCAAATTTCTATTTAAGCCATTTCCTGGGAGTGACTGTGTGGGAACTTGGGTTAGAAGATTGCATCAGGTCAGACGTGTAAACCTTGGAAGGAAGAAGGGCTCTGAAAGCTGAGTTCTAGTGCTTCTGAGATGTGCAGCAATTGTCAGTTTTCTTAAGCTCTCTAAGCCTCAGTTTCTGCATGTGTAAAATGGGCATATGAATGCCTATCTTCTAGGTAGCGTTACATGAATTAACAAGGGTAAATCACCTCCTGTCATGCTTGCCTCAGGGGAGGTTCTCACTGATGGTAGATACCCTTTCCCTGCCCTCTCTTTTCCTCCCCTGTCCTTCCTTCTTTCTCCTTTTGGACACTTGGTGGAAGATAGTGGTGCCTCTGAAGTGCTAGTGCTCATGAGTATATGGACAGGGAGAATATCTTTGGGGATTATAGGTATTTTTGCTGGGAGGTTCTTTGCTGTAAACATTTGCCACAGCATTTTTGCTAGAAATATTTTTGCTACATAGCTAATTGATTGGAAGACAGTTTTGCTCTGAAAGATAAAATAACTAGCTGACAGTTTGGTTCAACAGGTTGGTTTCAAATGGTTGGAATGAATAGTGTTTTTCTAAGTTAGCCTCGCTAATGATGGCTTTATCAAGCTGACAGAGCTTGGTGGTTTGCCCCAAGAATTGGTTTCTTGTTTTGAAACACACTACGTTGGAGTGAAACAGGTCAAGGGCTTTGAAGACTCTCCTCATTCCTCGCACCCCCTCCCCCATTAAGTTCCACCTTTCCCATGGAATGTCTATCAACAGACATATGACAGTACTCCAAGAATAAGCAATAGGCATTCACCAGGCAATACAGAGCTCAGTTACAAATATGGATCCCAGTATTTGGAAATCTCTCTTAATGAAGGAAGAAAAAAATATGACGCTGAACGAGGAGACGAGTCAATAAACCAAAAAATGTAGAATACATGAACAAAGGCTTGGAAGACAACTTTTTAGGTATAACCCACAAAATTGAATTGGTTCCTTGTGCAGTATTGCCATGAGTCTGCAGAAATTTTAAACTTATTTGAATATTTTATATTTTGCAATAAAGTCTTTAATTTTTTATTCATTTTTCATGTTTCATTATGTCATTTAAAATTTTTATTCATTCATTTTCACATTCTGACATTTTAATTTTTAAAATTTTTAAAATTAATTTTTTATTGGAATATAGTTGTTTTATAATATTGGGTTAGTTTTTACTATACAGCAAAGTAAATCAGCTATACATACATATGTATCTCCTCTCTGTTTTGGACTTCCTTGCCATTCAGGTCACTACAGTGCACTAAGCAGAGTTCCCTGTGCTATACATTAGTTATCTGTTTTACACATAGTATCAATACAGTATAGGTGGGTCTTCCCTGGGGGTCCAGTGACTGAGAGTCCTGCTCCCAATGCGGGCGGCCTGTCAGGGGGTTGCATGCTCCCATAGTGTGTATGTGTCAGTCTCAATCTCCTCATTCCTCGCACTCCCTCCCCCATTAAGTCCTTTTGTAGATTTGAATTTTTTAAATTTTATATTGGCGCATAGTTGATTAACAATGTTGTGCACGTTTCAGGTGTACAGCAGAGTGATTCAGTTATACATACACGTGTGTCTGCTCTTTTCAAGCTCTTTTCCCATTTAGATTGTTACAGGGTGCTGAGCAGCATTTCCTGTGCTATACAGTAAGCCCTTGTTGGTTATCTGTTTTAAATACAGCAGTGCGTTCATGTCAATTCCAAACTCCCAATCTACCTCTGACCCTTCCCCTTGGTAACCGTAAGCTCTTTAAGTCCGAGAGTTTGTTTCTGTTTTGTAAATAAGTCATTATATCCTTTTAAAGTCCCTCTTTATTGTTGTTTTATCTTTTATGGCAAAATTGCCTTACAACTCATTAGTAGTTATATGGCAAAAATGCTTGCAGTGAAGATGTTAATGGCAAAGATGCTCATGGTGAAAAGACCAGACAAGGTCTTGGAGACGTGAGAGGGTCCCAGGGCATCAGTCCTTACTCCTGCATTCCTGTCTGTATCACAACCACAAGCACTTACAGGGGTTTGATTTGGCTGTGTAGACTCCCAGAGTGGGACATCTCTGGCCCTTTTGCCCAGGGGCCGCACCCTCTAGGGAGGCACTGTAGGAGCTGAGAACAGTGTACTGAGGTTGATCAGGCTCCATTGGGCCTGACCGTTTCCTCTCTAGGCCTGTTTGCTTCTCTATAAAATTGTTATTGTCCTCTGGACTCTATTCTCCTCCCCATGGAACTCTTGAGAGAAGAGATACATGCCAGTACTTTTTCTTATGATTTCAAATTGTGTTTCCTAGTGCCAGGACACTAGGGAAAGGTCCCTAGTGCAGGAAGCAAACTCCACTTGAGTATCATTCCTAAAAAAAGAAAACATTGGGGATTTCCCAGGTGATCCAGTGGTGAAGACTCCGCACTCGCAATACCAGGGGCCTGGATTCGATCCCTGCTCAGGGAACTGGATCCCGCATGCCACAGTGAAGACCCAGCACAGCCAAATACATATATAAATATTTTTTTTTAAATGGCAAGAGGTGTCAAGAAGGGTTCTGGATCCCCATGCCGTGGTGCAGGAGAAATGTTTCCTGTCTGAAAGCATGGAATGGAGTGCTAGGGATTGGTGGGGTGGTTGTGACCAGCCATGCCAGAAGAGTCCAAGGTGCAACCCATTTGCTTTTGGCTCAGGGACAGCTGGCAGCTAGCCAGTGCTCAGTCATCTTATTCTTTGACCCTGCAGGTCCTACTAATTGGCAGTACTCGCTGGATGAGTCATACTTGCTATCAATCAGTAATTGTGTTGTGTAGTCATCAGTCCAAATGTTAACTAAATCAAACACACTGAATCACCTCTGTGGTTGGATCCCTCTTCTTGGTTCTCTGTCTTCACACCCTGTTTGTTTCCTTTCTGTGATGACTTACCCGGATGTATTGTCATTATTTTATTCCTTTATGGTTCCCCCCTCATAATTTCAATTCAGTAGCTTGGAAGCTTGGTGAGCTCAATACCCATATCAATTTCATTCACAGCTCCCAACAGGAGTCTAATACATTGAGGGTGCTTATTAAGCATCAGTTGAATGAACGAATAAACCAATCTGTAGCTCATCATTTACTCTATCCCATTTCATTATAATTTCTATAACTTGTTTTTGCCTCCTTAAATGCAGAAGAGAAGAAATACAGAGAGCATCGTCTCCAGGTTATGACAGAGGATGACTGTCATTTATTGAGCTCTGACCAGAGGCCATGCGCTCTGATGGGCAGAATCTCATATTATCTTCATGAGAACGCCTAAGGCATGCACTGCCATCATACTCCTTTTGCAAATGAGGAAAGCCAGGCTCAGCTAGACTAACTCAGCTGTCTGAGGTCTCATAGCTGTAGCGTGGTGGAATTGAGAATGCAACACAGGTCCATCTAGCTTCAGGGCCCCCCTGCTCTTTGCTTCATATGTCAGTGTTTCAGAAATTTTGGTTCACTATTGCAAAGTAGAAATAGAGACACAGATGTAAAGAACAGCCATATAGACACCAATTGGGGAAAAAGGGGAGTGGGATGAATTAGGAGATTGGGATTGACATATATACACTACTACGTATAAAATAGGTAACTAATGAGAACCGACTGCACAGCACAGAGCACTCTGTTCAGTGCTCTGTGGTGTCCTGAATGGGAAGGAAACCCAAAACAGAGGGGATATATGTATATGTATAACTGATTCACTTTTCTGTATAGCAAAAACTAACACAACATTGTAAAGCAACTATACTCCAATAAAAAGAAATTTCTGGTTCGATTCTGGCTGCACATTGGAATTACCTGGGAGTTAAAAAAAAAAGTTTGATTGTCTTCCATTGTGTGTGTGTGCGTGCTCAGTCATGTCCAACTCTTTGCTACTGTATAGACTGCAGCCCTCCAGGCTCCTCTGTCCATGGGATTATTCCAGCAAGAATACTGGAGTGGATTGCCATTTCCTCCTTCAGGGGATCTTCCAGACCCAGGAATCGAACCCATGTCTCCTGTGGCTCCTGCATTGGCAGGTGGATTCTTTATGCTAGCACCACCCGGGAAACCGTACCTTCTATTAGTCTGATTTAATTAGTCTGTGATATTGCCTGGACATCAGGTTTTGTTTTGTTTTTTTTGAAATCTAGCCTCATCTCCCACTTACGCCAATGCGTGGTCAAAATTGAGATCTATTGCCCTGAAAAGCATGAGATAAACATAGACCTAGTCAAGCAGTTTTGCCTGGGAGCAAAACTTCCTGGGAAAGGCTTTAATGATAGTGCATCATGGTCCCCTGGGATAAATGCACAGCCTAGAGAGGAGAGGGCTCTAGATAGGATTTCCCTTCAAAAGCAAGACCTAACCTTACTCATCTGTAGTATGAGGATGATGACAATTCTGGCTTGTTTAGCTGTGAACCTAGAATCTTAGGCTGGAAGTGAACTTAGAAACCCAAGCTGGTGAAAGGGCTGCCAAGCCCAGTGGAAAGTCCAGGCGCAGGGGGTGGTGGTAGTGGGGGAGCAGAGGGGCAAGGAGAGTGCTGTTAAGGTGGCACAGCATTCACTGACCCTGGAGTGTACATCTCAGTTCCAACCACCTTTCCATTTCCTGCCCTGGAGGAGTGAAAAGTCCCTATTTGCCAAGTGTAAGGTATTCAAAATATATGGTACATGGGGAATTTTGCTTTCTCTTGGAGAAACCCTCTTCTCTCCCCCAATACACTGAAAAAGGGAAGCTCACTTGAAAGTCAAGCATTATGCGCATAGAATTATTGAGACTTGTTTCTAAATTACAAATGGAAGGGGCTTTAGCTCACTTGATCCTTCTCTACTCACGATTCTCGGGTCTCCCTAGTGGCTTAGACAGTAAAGAATCCCCCTGCAATGCAGCGTTTGATCCCTGGGTTGGGAAAATCCCCTGGAGGAGGGCATGGCAACCCACTCCAGTACTCTTGTCTGGAGAATCCCGTGGACAGAGGAGCCTGGAGGGCTAAAGTACATGGGATCACAAAGAGTCAGACAAGACTGAAGCGACATAGCATGCACTCACTCATGATTCTCACAGGAGGACATTGAGATTCATAGAAATAAAGTGGTTTGCCCAAGGTGGCAGAATTTGCCGGCTGACAAACCGGGGCCTGGAACAAAGTTCATTGACTCTAATCCACTGTGTTTTCTACAATTCCACCCTGGAGCATTATTATTATTGTCTTTATCATTGTTATTATTATTTTGGTGTGTTTGGGGGATGTGGGTAGAAGCAATGTAAACAGGGATGGCAGTCAAAGTATATAACAGTTGGTTAGTTTTGTTCTTTGTTCTGAAGTTCCTAAGGATGAGAGTCCTTTTGAGAACAAAAATTGTGTTTGGGGAGCTGGATTTGGTTCTCCGTATTTTTCATCTGGAGAACTTGGTATTATGACTTTTGTGGACGTTTGACTTTTAATACATTTAGGGCAAATATTTCATTTTTTTCCATAAGTGTAAAAAATGGTTTATTCTTATCACTCCTGGGAGTTGAAAGTGAAAATTGCTCAATCGTGTCCGACTCTTTGTGACCCCATGGACTATACAGTCTATGGGATTCTCCAGGCAAGAATACTGTAGAGGGTTGCCATGTCCTCCTCCAGGGGGTCTTCCCAACCCAGGGATCGAACCCAGGTCTTCTGCGATGTAGGCAGATGCTTTTACCACCTGAGCCACCAGGGAGAGGGAAATTTTTGAGGCTGAGTTTTTGGAGGAGAATTTATCGTCTTTTCCCTCAATCCATGTTTCATTTTACCTACAACTACTAGCTGGAAACAAATGAAATTTCAATGTAATGGTTTTTTGACCCACAGAAATGGCAATTTAATATGGTCCAACCTAATACTGGCTGAGCATCAGTGGTGACTCCAGATACTGCTCTGGAAATGGAAAGAGATGAATGAGTTTAACCGCTTCAATTCTGGCTGATTGCTGTTGTCATGAGTGACAGAATGTGTGGTTTCAAAGATCTGGGTCCAAATTCTGGCTCTATCAAATACTGTTATGACTTTCTCTGGCCTTTTTTCCCCTCCTTTTTTAGGGATGTTTAGTGTGAGCTTAAGCTGCTTAACCACAGAATCTCCTAATTCATGAAAGGAACTCATCATATTCCATGCTTCTCTTCCTTTCCTCCATCTGACCAGAGTGGTGCAATCTGTTGGGCTTCACAGTCAATTTGTCATAAGGTTTATTATAACCTGTGAAAATCAGTTGCTGTTTTGGATTCAAATACATGGAGAACTAGCTGCATTTTAAAACTTCAAGAGATTATCTTTGGACCTTAATGTAGAAAGAAAAATAAATGAACAGATGGATAAAAGAATTGGTCTAATTATTAAAATTCTGTGGCTTTCAATGCCAATTTATTAAGTTACATCTATTAAATACTTGAACATGTACAACATATCGTTCACAGTGATTGAATACATACAGTAGTGCCAGAAGACATGGGATTAGTTAAGAACATATCCAACAGCATATAATATGCAGTTTACCTTGAGTTTGTGATGTTTTAACATAAAACATAAAATCAATAAAAGCACATGGGGCTTATCATTAAAACCAGATAAACACCTACATTTGTTTAATCTTTTCACCCCTGAAACAAAAGGGGGGAGATTATGTATTTCATGACTTTACAAATAAAGTCATCTGGTGAAGTTCAGCTTCTTTAGTTACTCAACATTGTTTGTCTCCTTCCACCTGAACACATACGACATGAGAGTGAGACTCGCCTGTCATATTCTTTGTTGTCTTGACTCTCCAGCATCTAGGTAAGTGGTGTCATGTGACAGATGCTCAAGAAAGTAACTGAGTCATGGATGACATGGAAAGATTACTAGTCTGGGTGTCAGGAGATATGCCTTCTAGCCTCACACTGCTACTTGTTACTGCCTGGGATTGCGCCATTCACATCACCTTTCTGAGGCTGGGGTCCTTCATCCTTAAAATGATGTAACTTGGAGCAGATAAACTCTCCAGTTCTCTGAAATTCCATGACGTGCTCTGTTGGTCATGATCTCAGAGTCACTTGTGTTGGACAGTCACTGACAAAGTAGGAAATGGCAACCACTTCTAGGCTAGAAGCCCTGAGCCCTTGAAAAGACCTTCCAAGTTCTTAATAATCAAATAGAACACACATAAATCAATTTAAAAATGGCCACAAAGATTTGGAAAAGATCTCAGAAATCCTTTGACTCAATTCTTCTTCTCACCTCAATGAATGAATGGTTTCTACAAAAGCCTTAAGATGAGTCCTTTACTTGAATATCTTCTGGGACTAACCAATCACTATCTGGGAACACTCTATTCAGGGATCTAAAGTTCATTTGGATATCAAGGCAGAAATGGTGACCCTGTAACTTTAACTTCTTAGCCCTAGTTCTTTCCTCTAGGGAAATAAGAAAGAAATCTCTTCCCCTTTCTATATCACCCCATTGATACTTGGTATTTCTCATGTCTTCCTCTAATCTCTCCTCCAGTTATTAAGAGGAATACTATTTAATAAGAGCAGAGGGTAATTGGTGAGCCTAGGATTATGATTCAGGAAGCTAGTATCCCATCTCTAGATCTGCTATTAGCTCATTGTGTGGTCCTGAATAAGTTCCGAATGGGCAGGTATGGTACTTTTTTCTTAAAATGGGTTTATGGAAGAAGGGATGGCAGGGGGCAAATGTGTATCAGAGCTTGGAAAGTTGTAAATATGGTTGTAAGAGTGGGGCAGGGCATAGATGTGACTGCTCTGACCCTCACTTTCTCACTGTTGGAGCAAAAGCATTCAGGGGTTAATAGTCCACTGCATTCTTCCCAGGCCCAGCTGCCAACAGGACACAATAGCTCTTAATATCCAGGATAGTGGTGGATCCTTTAAAATTTTTCTTCTAAAAATGGCAGAATACTTCCAGGGCTCTGGGTCCTGGGAGAGCAAGAAATCTTGAGGCAAGTGACTTCTGCATGTGTTTTGCAAGGTGCTGCTCTGTCCTAAAGAATTAATCCCCAATGTCACAATCATGAAAATACGACTGGGAAAGGACTTGGGAAAATACCTTGCAAGAGAAACTTGGCAACAGACATGCCTTGTGCAGTGAGCTAGTTGAACTTTTACAGTCCAGAGGGGTTACTGACGATCACGGGGGTGGCGTTCCCTCTGGGGGGGCATAGCCTCGATTGAAATGGAGCCCAGGGCTCCGGCATGTCCGTTACTGAACCGAACCAGACACGTCTCAGGATGTGAAAGTGCACCTTTTCATGTCCTCCTGTACCTTAGCCGAACAATTCAGGAAGTTTAGTAGCTTAAGCAGCTTTGTTCTGCCAAATAGATCTAAACCAGGGTCAAAATGCTAGTGACCTCATGTGTTTTGATCATGGTTCCTGTACTGGCTGAGAAACACAGGCTTTTCAAAACATCTGCTGCTGCTGCTGCTGCTAAGTCGCTTCAGTCGTGTCCAACTCTTTGCGACCCCGTAGACGGCAGCCCACCAGGCTCCCCCGTCCCTGGAATTCTCCAGGCAAGAACACTGGAGTGGGTTGCCATTTCCTTCTCCAATGCATGAAAGTGAAAAGTGAAAGTGAAGTCGCTCAGTCGTGTCTGGCTCTTTGCGACCCCATAGACTGCAGCCCACCAGGCTCCTCTGTCCGTGGGATTTTCTAGGCAAGAGTATTGAGTTATCCTTAAAGTTCTAGTAGTGTCATTGGTGTTGATGGATTATCTTCTCTAGTCCAGGAGATAATAAAAACCTTTTTATATATGTGGCTTAGCTAGTGGATTTTACCATAGAAAGTATCTTTGTTTTCTCCCCTTTTATTTATGGAGAACTGTCCTTGAATAGCTATTTAAAAAACCACTTAGAGTAAACACAAGTCATTTTGTTAATGATTATCCTTCATCAAACAGCACCCATTTTCATAATGAGAAAATACCCACATGCCTAAAGCTAGCAAATTAATTAGCTAATACAACCAAAATAAATTAAAAGCTCTACAGACAATGGAGGCGCTAAGCAGTTAGAATGAACACATCTGAAGAAAAAATAATTTATCTTTATATCCCCAGGGCAAATAGGTACTCAGTAAATGTTGGTGGAATTGATTTGAGTTCAGCCTTCTCAGAGACTTAGAACCAGTAAAACATTTTCTCCCTAAATTAGCTATTTTCCAAAGCATGTAAGCATATTCCTTTTCCCCTTCTAAATCTTTGAATGCACCCTGTTTACTCCTTTTAGGGGACCATCACAAACTTAAAAAGCATTCCCTCACCTCATTTTCACAACTAGAGTACTAATTTTTGTCATGGAAATGATGCCAAAGAACCAGAAGTTCTGACTTGAGTCCCACAGTGTTTGGCCTACTTAAACAGTAAAAGGAATATCAAAGAGGATTTAACAAATTCAGCTTTAACAAAGAAGTTAACATTTCGTTTCAGCAATGAAAACTTGAGCAAAATACAATCTTCAATAATCAAGAGCAAAACAAATATGTGGTAGGGATTTTTCCAAAGCCTCAAATCTTTTAGGAGAGTAGGAAATTCCTATTTTTCAGATAAACTTCCAAATTCACCAGATTCCCTATGGAACAAAGGGAAGGTTTGAAGGCCCTTGGTAAGGGGTTCTTTTCAGAGGAGGGGAAAGTGAGCAGGCCACTCTGGGCACCTCTATGAAAATCCTTTTCCACATCCCAACTTGCTTGGTGCTCACATGCAGATGCAGACAGAGCATTTTTTTCCTTAACAGGATGTTAATGTTAGTTCTGATCTGGAGCCAGGCTGGAGTCATTGATAAAAACATTCTTGAATTGCAAATAGCTATTGTTCTAGGAGTTGGCGGAGGGAACATCCTCTCATCAAGCTGCTTTTGTAGTTACTGAGAAACCTTTCCTTTCTGTTTTAAGTAAAGGGTAATTCCTCTGACTGAGATGCCCTTTCCCCAGGCCATCTGCTGCCTGCCCACCTCTTTTCAGGACTCAGGCTTCACTTCCCTTGTAAAGACACTTTTGAACCAGGTGGAAGGGACCACACCCGCTCTTTGCTCGTGCTGAGCCCTTTGCTGACTGGAGAAACTGAGGGCTTCAGAGCCTTAACCTCCCAACTAAGAAATTAGAAATTAATTTTTATTTACTTATAGCTCAACAAGTGTTGCTCAAGTACTGCTACACCAGTCATGGTGTTCAGGAACCCCATCACACATCTGCCTCTGCGGTAAGAAGAGTAAGAGTCAAGTGAAGTGAAAGTTGCTCAGTTGTTTCTGACTCTCTGTGACCCCATGGAATAGTCCATGGAATTCTCCAGGCCAGAACACTGGAGTGGGCAGCTGTTCCCTTCTCCAAGGGATCTTACCAACCCAGGGATCGAACCCAGATCTGCATTGCAGGCGGATTCTTGATCAGCTTAGCCACCAGGGAAGCCCAAGTAAGAGTGATGTCATTGCCAAGTTTGCTTTCAGACCCATCCGTGAGGTCTCTCACAATAGTGAACATCTATAACAAAGGCCAAGGTGCTGGAGACCACTCCCCACGTCACACTGACACACTCGCGGACTTCACAGAATGCTCAAAGCTAACATGTTTCATCCCCATGAGCTCATTTGATCCTGGAAAACAAATCGGTGGATTCCTCCTTTACAGACAAATCAACAGAGGCTAAGAGAACAAGAATGTCCCTCCAACCTTTGACATATGAGTGCAGGAAAATCATACAGATTTGAGGATCATAGAGGGTATGAACTCATAGAAACACAGGAAGGACCTTCTCAATGTTCTGCCTCTTCTTCAGGAAAGACGCCTTGGCTGGGATGATGTGCCAATTCCACATTTAAATCCTTTTGAATATTTTCAAAGTACCCATATAACACTCTGCCTATAAAGTGAGTCAAACCTCAAAGCAGATCTCAGTTAACATCTCCAGATTTGGTGATTGGCATTTTCCCTCCAGGGAATAAGTCCATCGTTTCTTGGGATCAGTCAACTTTGTTATATGGTTGGTCTGTTTGCTGGAACTCTGTCTTCAAGTTTCTTGAGTGGCCTAATCAGCTGGTTGTCTTATATAAGTGAGGAGAGCTTCAGAAATCTTACGTTTAACAGTATCCGGTGATATTTGTCAGGAGTTGGAATTAGACCTTGAAATATGTTGGGTGGTATTTGACCAGGAGCCAGGCATTCATCTACATTTGGGTAGAGTCTGTCTCGTTCTTCATAGTGTGTTGTGGTTTAAGATAGCACACACATAAAAGGTACTCAAGAACACTGTGCTGAATGGGTGCTATTGTATTTTTAATATGCATGTGGAACTCACAGTTGCTTGTTTTGATGCACACGTACATAATAAAGAGAAAGGTGGTTTTTCTCACTTGGCATAGATGGCATGAAAATAAAGTCCTTTTTTTGAGGAACATTTATAAGAAATATCAGTTATTTTTTCTTTTTTTTTCTGGTACGGCATGAAAGTATGTGTTTGGGGGAACTGATGAAGGATTTTGCCTCTGAAGTGTTTGGACTGTTTCTGGGGCTTTGGATTTTGTTTTTAAGTTTCCTGAACTGAAGCAAATGCTGCATACATAATAAAGTTGGACAGTACCTGGGCCCTCTCTTGACAAATGCATAGGAGCCAGGCATGGAAATGTTCCATTCATTTGGTGATCAGTGTTTTAATGTTTAGAAACTCACCGCTCTTCCAAGCAGCTGTGATAATAGGTCTGCTCTCTTCTGCCTTTTTCTGATTAGTATTCTCATCAGTAAGGTACATAAAGTATGAATTTTTGGCCCCTAAATTTCTTAATCTCTGTCTCTATCAATGCTCCAACAAAGCCTCCTGGTTATAATTGCGAGTGAGGAAAATTAGGACGTAAGAAGCAGAGGACCTCCATACAATGACATCTGCCTTAGCACTATAGCAAGAAGGCTCCAAAGAAGGTTTTATCTTCTTTTGTGTAATCCACCAAAGAGATATCGCTGACATTCACCATCAGCTTGTCCCCTTCATTCAAGGAGAACATGGCCCCTAGGTAGATGGGTTGGAACCAGTTGCTGCCAATTTCACACACTGACTTGGTCCCCATTAGGAGCTGGGTTGGTTCGGGGTAGCTGTCTGTTACCTTGGTGATGACCACGATGATGGAATCTGGCTTGTTTGGTCGCCTCCCTTGGCTGATTTCACCACACTCGGATGTGGTCCCCCGGAATGTCACCTGGGAGTAAACAAAGTAGTCTCCCGACTCTGGGATCACCAGGAATTTGTTGGTATAATTCATCCGGTTCTTGGTGAAGGCCAAGCCAAGTTCATGTTCCCAGTGCAGAGCTGGGAAGTGATTTTTCAAGGGCTGCATGGGAGTCTGTCTCACAACTGCAAAGACAAGAAGGTGGTTTCATTACTTGTGTCAGAACGCAAGGAGTTTGCTAAAAAGAACCTTACATCATTTTCAAAGAGTAAAGAGATTGGATAAAACAAACAGCTAACAGTCTCCTTGAGAAGGAATGAATAGAGGATGTGTGAATGAACATACACTTCTGCTCAGAGAGTAGCATCTTAGGCAGGTGGCCTCAAGCAAATCACTTTGCCTCTCTGGACTTGAGTTTTGCTGTTTGATAAATTTGAATTTTTTCTGAACTCTCTGATCTTGGGAACCAATGAAGGTTAAAAAAAATCTCCTAATCTCCTTGCTCCAGGCACCTGAAATTCTGTCCACCCTCAACCTGAGCCAGCCTCCTGAAAATATGCTGGCCTCAGGATAAAGCATTCACTGAGCTGATCAAGCCAACCTTCCATCCCACTTCCCCTTATTTTGTTCTTTTTAGCTGCGTGTACTCCCCTCTATAAAAGGAAAACCCTTCAGCCTAACTCTTGAGACACTTGCAGACTTTATGGTTTGAGGTCTTTCCATTTGCAATAGTCTGTTCCTTCCTCGACCTCCCAACTTTGCAATAATCCTTTTGTGTAAAGTATTTATTAAAGATGATTTGTTTTTTGATGTACTTTTCCTTAAAAACAACAAAAAAAGAACAACAACATTAAAAAAAAAAAAACAACGAAAAGGAAAAGGAGATAATACCAGTGGAAAGGATTAAGAGATGATGTGTATTAGGAACATCCTCTAAACTACATTCAGTTTTACTAGCCTTTGGGTTTCAGAAATGCTCTGCTACTGAGAGAGGAGATGTCAGAGAGAGTCACGTTCCCTATTACTCCCTTCCAACGCCTATTCCAAAGCCACATGAAACACAGGCAGTAATTAATGAAAAAGTAGCATACAGAACACCAGCGATCCAGAAGATTTTGCAAATGCTTCTCCCACATCAAAAGGGCCAAGGTGTAAGCCAAAATACCACAGACCTGAGGAGTGAAAGAGACCGGGACTCTGGGCCACCTAGGCCCTGTTCTAATCCTGACCCTATAACATGCAGGCTCTTCTCGCTGAAACTCAGTCTCCTGTCTGTGAACTGGAGACAAAGCTCCCTCACGGTCTTGTTCTAAAGAGCAGATGAATGGAAGAGATGTGGACATTTTTATCATGAGGCTGGATACAGTGTTACTCTATATATATTTATTCTCTTTCCCCAAATAAGCTAACATCTTTCATTTTGACAGATTAAAAAATAAACCTGTTTGATTTTATATATACTTTATATGTTTTTATGTTTGCATTATTTAAAATGGTGGCTCAGACAGTAAAGTATCTGCCTGCAATTCAGAAGACCTGGGTTTGATCCCTGGGTCAGGAGGATGCCCTGGAGAAGGGAATGGCAACCCCACTCCAGCGTTCTTGCCTGGAGAATTCCAGGGACAGAGGAGCCTGGTGGGCTACAGTCCATGGGCTTGCAAGGAGTTGGACACAACTGAGCGACTAACAAACATTTTCATTTTCACATACATTATATAGAACATATGAATGAATGCTTTTTATGAGGTTTTGTCTATAGCAGAAAAAAAATGAATCAAACCATTGATTCAAACCATTGATTTCGAATAAGATAACCTGCAATAAAACTGGTACTTTTCAGAAAAAATAAAAACACATTTTAATTTCCTACAACTGCTTTTGAAATCCATAGCAATAACCATTATGTACTGTTGGCCACGGTTTGGGGATAGGTTATATTTAAAGAAGGGTTCAGCAAACTTCTCACCTGGTAAAAAATGACCAAAAGCTGGTTCCCGGATTTTCTAAAGTGTCTTTCCCATTGCTGACTAGACTGAGCCTTCTTTTTCAATTATGACACACGTTTAGAATGTGTGTGATCTTTCCTGATCACTGAGTGGCCCCTGGAGAGCTCTGTTGTTTCTCTGCAAAATCTGTAACAGCCATTTTTACCAGTCACCTCTGATAGTCTCTACTCCTTCTTTGTGGGTGATGCAATAGATTTAAAACAGTCATCTCCTGGGACATCCCTGGCAGTCCAGTGTTTAAGACACCACGTTTCCACTTCAGGCGATACGGGTTCCATTCCTGGTCAGTGAATTAAGATCCCGTATGCCGAGTGCAGTCAAAAATTAGAAAAAAAAAACCAAACTTAATTTCAGATGATTAG
Source organism: Giraffa tippelskirchi (assembly GCF_054371585.1). Lineage (NCBI taxonomy): Eukaryota > Metazoa > Chordata > Mammalia > Artiodactyla > Giraffidae > Giraffa > Giraffa tippelskirchi. The sequence goes on from NC_137275.1 coordinate 218,245,324, forward strand.
AAGCAAAAGCATATATTTTCTAGACAAAGTCAGTTCTGTTAAATTGGTATGCAATTAGCTAGGTCAGCACAGCAGCAAGCAGGAGTTTGAGTAGCGAGTATGTTGTAGTGGAGATAGTTGGAGCCAGTCTGAAATCTCAACTCTTCCTCGTCCTGTGACTTGGGAAAGTGGATTTAGTTGTCTGAGCCTCAATTTCCCCATCTCATTGGGCTAATATGCAGCTTGAAAGAGATTGTGAATGTAAAATGTCTACCATACTGTTTCGTTTTTGAAAGTGTTAGTCGCCCAGTTGTATCTGACTCTGTGAGACCCCATGGACTGTAGCTCACCTGGCTCCTCTGTTCATGGAATTCTCCACCCAAGAATACTAGAGTGGGTTGCCATTCACTTCTCCAGGGAATCTTCCTGACCCAGGGATCGAACCCGGGTCTCCTGCATTGCAGGCAGATTTGTTACCACCTGAACCACCAGGGAAAACAGTGGTGCTTGAGACATATTAAAAGCTCAGTAAAACTGGGATAGATTCCCCCCATTCAATAGGAAAAGGAGTGGCATCTCCATACTTGGTTTCTAGGATTTTCCTGCCAAGCCTGTTCAGTATCTCCCATTCTCATAGGTAAGTGGTGAGTGATAGCAACTGACATCTCCCTGGTCCTCGTCCTTACTTAGGACTCACCACAGTTCCCACTTGGTCAAATACTAAGGCAAGTGCAGGCCACAAGGATAGTCCTTTGTGGGTTGCAGACTTTGTTATAGGTCAGAAGAATATGTTTCTTTTAACTCCCTAGTATTTCAGTGGGTTTTTAACACATCCTTCTGCACTGTCTTGCTCTCGTCTCTGGAGTCTTAGAAGTATGTGTGACTCCAGACACAAGGAGTCAGGAATGTCGACACTAAACTTGGGAATCTGACTAACTGGTGATGCTAAGAGATTGCTCTTAATCTTTTCACATCAGTGACAGTTCTTTAGAAATACCTATCTGACTGTAAATGTCCAATAACTTCATCTTGAATAGAGCGCAGATGTACTCAATAAATTGGCAACTCAGGAGCATTCATCTTTGACTAGATTTATAATCATGTGAATCTCTGAGTCTGAGGAAAGTGATTTCTGAATGACCAAGTGTGAGAATGAAGGGAAAAATGATAGAAAAGGAAGAGAGCTGATAGAACCTGAAAGAAAATGCCCAAGAAACAAAGGGGCTTTCGACCCTTCAAGGGAGGTAGAAATCTGAAAACCCTTGACTGAGAGGAGTCTTGTTACCAAAGGGTGTGGTTTCCAGTTGAAAGCTACACACTTGAGTTTTGGCAAACACTGGAAGGAATCTCAGGTCCATGACCCATAGTCTCTTCGAAAACACACTCGGAAGAATTACCTGTCAGGTGTGCCCTTGGCTTATCCCTGTCAGCTCCAGGATGTGGGTCTGTAAGGAAAGGAGAAAATTGCTTGTATGAGTGGGAGGGTGAGTGGAGTGAAGACAGCATTTGGGGAGTTGCATGGTGCCTGTAACCGTGAGAGAAACATTCCTCTCCTCCAGCTTGGTTCAGGTCCACTCCCCTTCCCCCGCCAGGGGCAGGGCAGCCTCAGAAGAAATAATCTTGAACACAAATGAACCTTGACCCCATGACTTTGGCCACGTTATCCAACCCGAAACTCTGTTTACTCATACCTAAGATGGGCACATCAATTCCTACCATGGATGATGAGTGCTCAAAATGATTGCTGGCACATGGTTGGTATTCAGCAAAGCTCATCTTGCCTTTCCTTTGCTTCTGTCAGTTCTGTGGGAGCTGATTGGCCTTCTCCATTGTCCCTTCAGCTGTATCCTCTGAGCCATCTGAACGTTCTAACAGAACTAGTTGGAGACTGCTCTGTAGCTGTGTGACCTTGGCAAATCCCCTTCCTTCTCTGGACCTCTGTTTCCCTGTCAGTTCTCAGAGATGATTACACTGGATAAGTGTGTTCTAACTGTAGTAATAAAGATGATGTTATTGATGATAAAAGGAAAAATTATTGCATACATTTGATGTGCTAGGTATTGCAAAAATACCTTTCCAGGAATTAACTTAATCCACACTAACCTTGGGAGGTCGATACTATTATCACCATTTTTGTAGGTAAGTAAACTGAGACTGAGGAAGGTGAAATTATTTGTTTAAAGACAGTCAACTCCACAGGCCATACAGTTGGCCATGGCACCATTCTGCCCTCCTAGTGACTGAGGAGAAGCCTCACTTTTTCTCTGAGTCTGCATCTGAACTTCTCACATATCAGAACCACAAGAAACGTTCTTGCACCCCACAAGAAACGTTCTTGCACCCCACAAGAAACGATCTTGCACCCCACAAGAAAAGGCATAAAATACAAACAGACTTACAAGCTCGCTGATGTGAAGGTCCAATCTCCTGTTCTTTTGGAGTCTATTGGGAAAGAAAGACACGATTCAGATCATCTGTGGTCCTTTTGACCCACTGCCCATATCACGAGCACAGTTAAAATGCTGCTGCTACCCAGCCTTGGTACTCAGAGATAAGGGAAATGGGCATGAGAATATTGGGTTGATGGAAGTCTTGCACCCAAGCTCTCTCCTTTTCTCTTCCAGCACCCCAATGACCGTTCTCTCTCCTAGGCTTGTCCCTGAAGCTCAACTTTAAAATTTTGTCCTGAGAGCTTTTCCTGCTCCATTCTAGGGCACTCTGACATCTTATTGTTGCTTCTATTATTTGAACAAATAGCCACACTTGCTTTATTTTCTTTTCTTCAGCACAATTTAACAGTTGGAACTATTGCAAAAAATGTGACTGAAAAATAAATGACTATACTCTCTCATCATCACCCTCCACAATTCTGCCTTATTGCTTTGTAATATATGAAGACTTTTTCATTCTTGCAACTGTAGTTTGTAAGCCATTTCAGATACCAAAGGGTAGTTAAAGAGTAACTGCTTTGGGGGGTAAACAGACTGGATTTGAATCCTGGTTCTGCTATTTATTAACAGTATAATCTTGAGCAAGATACTTCCACTCCGAGCTTTGGCATTTTCATTTGAAAAATGGAAATAATAACATCTCCAGCAACAGATAACTCCTGGGTCAGAGATGAAGAAAATGTATGAGTCAGTGCGGAGAAGGCCTAGGAAATGAAGAACCACCACTCATAAGACTGGCATACTAACTCAGGAGCAAAACTAAGTTCTTAGTTTAGGAATAAGATCACTGTCTTACATTATCCAATGTTCTCTTCTCTGCTACAATTTTGACTCAGCTCAGAGTCTTCTGATTTGGTTCTTGTAACTACATAGTCCATGTGACCACTGATCATAGTGTAACCACGAACACTTGATCAATTTTACATTTTAAAATTCATGGGTGTATGTGTGTGTGTGCTTGTGAATGAGAAACTGTGAGTAAGAGAGAAGACAGTTTCATCAGTGGGAGAGGGTGTAAGTCAGTGTGTTTTTGCATCTGTGTGTCTACACATGTTGTATGTATGGATTCTCTGCATATGCATATGTGGTCTTATGGATGTAACTGTGTTGTTGGTGGGTCTAGGTCTGAGTAGTTCTGTGATAACAGTGATCTTGTTAGAGCCCAGACCACCAGGCTTGGGTTACTCCCAAGACATGTTGCCTAACTTCTACTGGAAGCCCCCCTGAATTGTCTATGGCTTTCTCCCCTTTCCAGCACCCTTTTCTCCACTTCCTAGTTCTGTTGATGGCACCACTACTGCTTCTCTTCAGTTACCAAGCCTGAAATTTGCCTCTTTCTTCTTCCACAAACTAAAGTACTGTTTTTATTTTGAAAATTTTGTCATTCATCCTCCACTCCAGGTTTCAGCGCACTGCTCTCCTGGATCCTTCCCACAGCCTCCTAACAGGTCTTCCTCCACCTGGTTCCTTCTTTTCTTGAACCCATCTCTTAACCTGCCTTCAAAGGACCTTTTCTGAAGCATCACTTTGAGACACAACTCTGTTCCTAAGCCTTCAGTGGCTCCCTATAACCTTTCAGACACAGCGCTAAATACTTTTGTTGGAATTAAAGTCCCAGCTGCCATCCCAGTCTTGTTATCCACTATTTATCCCTTTCCATGTTCTCTTTGGCTTCCCTGGTGGCTCAGCAGTAAAGAATCCACCTGCAGTGCAGGAGACATATGAGACACAGGTTTGATCTCTGCATCAGGAAGATCCCCTGGAGGAGGGCATGGAAACCTACTCCACTATTCTTGCCTGGAGACTCCCATGGACAGAGGAGCCTGGTGGGCTACAGTTCACGGGGTTGCAAAGAGTCGGACACGACTGAAGCGACTGAGCAAGAGCAGAGGCAAGTTCTCTCTACGCCAGTCATGGGAGGCAACGAAGTGAATGATTTAAGAGAGCTGAAAAAGGCGGTAAATGCAGCCTTACTTATTCACTGAGGAGCGGCACTGTGCTGGGTGCTAAGCCCTTTATATGCATTATCTCCTTCGTCCTGGCAATGAGTCTCTGCAGTGGATCCTATCTATATCCTCCTATTGAAAATTAGGTCTGGGGACACTGAGAAAGCTTCCCAGTGTCTTATACCTGGAAAGTGGAGGAGCAGGGCTTTAGCCCAGGCCAACTGACTCTAGAATCCTAAGTCCTCAGCCATTCCTTCTAACTTCTGGGCAAGTTCCTCATCTGCTGAGGTGGATGGGTAAGTGCTAGAGGTTCCAAGCACTATGGCAGTGGGGGAAACACGGAGTCCAGAAAACAGGAACTTGGCCCAGAAGTGGGGGAATCAGGGGGAATTACCCTTGAACTGAGTCTTACGGGTATTAGGCAGGTAATAAAGATAATGACCATTTTAGACAAGGCCAGAAGCTTGTACAAGAGTGAAGAGTCTCAACAGAGCACGGGAGCAGTTGGGAAACTGGGATTTCTGCTGCCGAATGAACACATTATTTGCTTTTAGCATAGCCCCATGAGCACAATTGTCTTTGAACACTTAAACCCAATCAACATGACAACTTATCCAGAATGAATAACTTTGATTAGCTTGGGAGGTAGGGAAGCAGCCTAGAAATGAGCTTACTCTGTGGCCTGTTTCCTTACTTGTTATTGACAGAGCTGATAAAGGACTTGATCCCTTGGCAAAGTAGAAAACTGAAGGTGAGTTTTCAGAGAGAACTGGGTAGCCTGGTTGCATCCCCTCGTGTAGGAAACGGTACCTTCCCTGGTTGGCCTTCTACTTCATTTAGTTCCCCGCTGAGAGATCTTTGTGAACACCCTGCTTATTTTTGTCTAAGCAGACCCTCAGCTAAGAGTCTGGAGCATTTCTTTTGGCTCAGAGTCCCATTGTCTTTAGCATGAATTTGGGAGTGAACACAGTTCCCCATTTGCTCTGCTGGATTTCTGTAACTTGGGCACACGTTTTATTTTCATATACGGATGGATGTGTGTGGGTTTGAAGTGGCCCACCCAGCATACTACCAAACATCTGGAGGCTGTGATAGCGCCTTCCAGTTGGCAGGTTTGAAGAACAAAGCATTCCAAGAGTCCCCAGGAAGAACGTCAGCTGGGACTCTCTTTCCAAGAACAGCATCTAAAGCCTTCCACTGCTATTTCTCTCTCTTTCTTTAAACAATGATTTATCTATTTTTATTTTTGGTTGTACTGAGTCTTCGTCGCTGCACACAGGCTTTCTCTAGTTGTGGCCAGCGGGGGCTTTTCTGTGTTGTGGTGTGTGGGCTTCTCATTGCGGGGGCTTCTCTTGCTGAGGAGCACAGGCTCTAGGACACACAGGCTCAGTCGCTGCAACTCCTGGGCTCTAGAGCGCATGCTCGTGGTTGTGGCCCGTGGACTTAGTTGCTCCATGACATGTGGAGTCTTCCTGCATCAGGGATTGAACCTGTGTCCCTGGCATTGGTAGGAGGATTCTTATGCACAGTAACACCAGGAAAGTCCACTTTTTCTCTTAACAATCACTCTATAGTGGAAGGAAGATGACTATGATGAGAAGCAGGAATGAATAAACAGAAGATTTGAGAGGATGAAACAGAAAGTTTTCGAGGCAAGGTTTATGCACGTGTCCTGGCTCAATGCCTGCTGCTCTCAAGGTGGTTGCTTAGAAAAAATGTCAGTAAGTGGCTTACTGTCTTCCAACCCTGACTCCTCTTTATCACTTCTGGTTATTCTGGGGTACCAAGGAGATGATGGCTCCTGAGAAATGCTGGTTACTGCAACATTAGCTCACAAATCTGAATAGATACGGAATCCAAGAGCACCCCCAAGAAATGTGATTTATTTCCCCTTAAATGCCTTCTCAAATCACTGGCTGAGAACAAGGATACAAGTTTTATTTCTCCTTAAGAGCATTTATCACTCCCTCAAGTGTTGTTGCTTATTTGTGGGCTTATTGCTTTTCTCTCTCTAGCAAGACTTGGTCTGGCTTGCTCACCCCTACATTCCTAGCACCTCAGACAGTGCCTGGCTTTCCCACTGGATTATCCAATTGATGCTCAGGCACCAGAATGACAGGCAGCATAGAAGATGGAGTAAGATTCAGTTTCAATGACTTTAGCCAGAATTTTACAACTTAGAAATCCAAAACTTTGCACGTATTCTAAAACTTAGGAGCCATCATCTCCTTGGTACCCAAGAATAACCAGAAGTGATAAAGAGGAGTCAGGGTTGGAAGACAGTAAGCCACTTACTGACATTGATTAGGCAGAAGTGGATAGCTGTAATCATTTAGTACTGAGGCCTCTGAAGGTTGTTTTTATCAGGCTCTGCTTGGAGCATAGTCACAGCTCTAGAAATATTTGTTGACAGTTGTGGAAGCTGGCCAGGATCAGAATCAGAAAATGCAAATGTGTCTGCCCACAAGCATATATGTTCATAGGAGAGTAGGATGCTTGCTACTTTGGTATTTATTAGCGCAAGCAAAGCAAACTCATGCTTTTTCCCCTTTAGTTCTTATCAAGTTAGTTAATAAAAGTGAAAGTTAATAAAAGTAAAAGTGAAAGTATTAGTTGCTCAGTCACTTGAGATTCTCTGGGAACCCATGGACCATAGCCCACCAGGCTCTTCTGTCTATGGAATTTTCCAGGACAGAATACTAGAGTGGGTTTTCATTTCCTCTTCCAGGGGATCTTCCCAACCAGGGGATCTTCCCAATCCGGGGATCGATCCTGGGTCTCCTGCATTGCATGAAGATTCTTTACCATCTGAGTCACCAGGGAGATAGTTCTTATAGATCAGGGAATTTTCACTTGCATTTGATTTTTTTTCCTTCTTGCTTTTTTTTTTTTTTTGAAGGGGTGGTGCATATAGATTCCATAGCATGTGCACGCTCAGCCATGATCGACTCTTTGCGATCCTGCGGACCATAGCCTGCCAGGCTCCTCTGTCCATGGGGTTTTCCAGGCAAGAATACTGGAGTGGGTTGCCATGCCCTCCTCCAGGGGATCTTCCCAACCCATGGATTGAACCAGCGTCTCTTGTGTCTTACCTGCATTGGCAGGCAGGTTGTTTATCACTGCACCACCTGGGAAACTGAGTGTTAAAGAACCCACCTGCCAATGCAGGTAAGACATAAGAGACCCAGGTTTGATCCCTGGGTTGGGAAGATCCCCTGGAGAAGGAAATGGCAACCCACTCCAGTATTCTTGCCTGGAAAACCCCATGGACAGAGGAACCTGGCGGGCTGCAGTTCATAGGTTCGCACAAAGTCAGACACGACTGAAGTGACTTAGCAGCAGCAGCAACTCAAACACACCATGACCTATTACTTCAGACATTTTGGAAATTCTGGAATCCCTCCAACAAGGAAAAAGGATGGAGGGAGGGAGGAGACTGCGATCTAGTTGAGGGCTCCTTGGTGCCAGGCACTATTAGTGCTTTTGTGCTCACCTCATCTAGTACTCCAGTTACTCTCAGGAGAGGTTATCACCTGTTTATCGTCTTTATAAGTCAAAGGCAAAGAGTTCATGGAGGGCCGGGGATCTGAACCTTTAGACCAAGTACAGACTGGCACATGTCAGGAGCCCCATAAACATTAGCTGATTACATAATATCCTTTGAGCATATTTTAACTAATGACCCACTTAACCTTTATCCCATAGTCTGTACTCACTTCATAGTAAATCCATAAACAGGAAGAGACATCTATTTCTTACCATCATAAATACCACAATTGCAAAGGCATAAACGCTTTATGACCCATAACATTCTCCCAGCACTTCTAGGAGAAATACACAGATGCTTGTCGCCTTGCCTTTTCCTTTTGCAATTTCCTGTTGGTACTTGCACAAGGATATACCCAATCCGGAAATGTTTGATGCCAAGGCCATTTCATTTCATCCTCCTCCAAGGTGCGCTGGACGGAGCTTTACATGCAACACTCCAAGTGGTGCAAGGCAAAGAATGTGGTGTTTGCAGCCCAACAAAAGATGGAAATCTCAGCTGTATTATTTCCTAGTGGTCACAGTGGTAAAGAATCTGCCTGCAATGCAGGAGATGCTGGAGACGCGGGCTCAGTCCCTGAATCAGGAAGATCCCCTGGAGGAGGAACTGGCAACCCACCCCAGTATTCTTGCCTGGAGACTCCCATGGACAGAGGAGCCTGATGGGCCACAGTCCATGGGGTCGCAAAGAGTTGGACGTGACTGAGCACACACGCATGATAACCTCAATGAGACAGTCTCATCAATAAAAGCAAACTGATTCTTTCCTCCCAGCACTGTTGTGATGGCTAAGAAAGACCACGCGCATAGAGTAGAGAGCCAATTCATTTTCCTTCTTCTTTTAGGCTCAGTCAATCCTTACGGTATGTGTTGTTGGTTCCACATACCTTCCCTTCATCCCCACCACTACAGTGGTAAACAGAAGCCACCCTTGGGTCTCTTTATGACTAGTGGCACATTTGGATTCTTTTGACGCTCCGGACGGCTCCCTCCTTCTCTCAGCAGGAGAGGCCTCCTTGGTCCACAGTTTGCTTCTAGACTCCTGCCCTTTCTGAGTCTACAGGAGTTGAAGGATTGGGATATAGCCTCACCCATTCAAACCCCATGCTTGTTGCTACTTTCAGCTGTGGGGCCTCGTTAAGGACACCAGGCTGGGGGATGACCTCTTAGAGCCACGGTGCTGCTGCCGCTGGGCTGCCTGTGCTCTGCTGGAAGAGGACGCTGGCCTTGAGTGATGTGTGTTTATTTTAAAAAGGGAGTGGATGGATCATGGAGTCACTAGCCAGGAGGTGCAGCGCGAGTGTGGAATTCACATACCTGCTCAGTTGCCCTCCCTTCATTTCATTTCTGCAGCGCACCCTCACCTCCTCTGGATTCTCTGCACTTTCCCTCTGGTCTGACCTTGGGAGTGGGCTGGGCTTCTCCTCCAGGTGTGCCCGGACTCCCTGAGGCTACGGCAGAGGCAGCCACTGAGTGCTTAGTGCTCTGCAGTTTACAAAGCGCATTTCTCTCAACTATGTTTCCTCTAGACAAGCCAAGGGGCTTAATCCTTACATCCAACAGAGGGAACAGCTTCAGTGAAATAAAACACTTAAAGGTGGACTCAGCAGAGAAACGATGTCTGTGGAGCATCTACCTATGTAAGTAGCTTTCTGGACATCATGCAGAATTCTCAGCACGATGCTATGAAGAAAGTGTGTTACTCTCTCTGTTTTATAGATGGGAGTTTAAGGCTTAGGGAGGGCAGGTGCCTTGTGCGTTCCTCCATCCTTCTCTCCATCCAGGAAACACTTTTGAGTACCTGCTGTATGCTAGGGACTGCTAGGTGTCCCCAGAGGAGAAAGGGAAGTAACATTTTTAAGCACTTATTATGTGAAAGGCATTTTCTAGGGTATCATTGTTAAATCCTCTCTGACTACCCCCAGAAAGTGAATAATTTGCTGGCTTTATACTCAGAGGCAGACTAGCATCATGGTTAAGGGGAACGAACATGCAAAGGGGTTCTGATCCCAATATCACTCTGTGTGTGGTTTAGATTTTCTAAGCCTCAGATTCATCTTCTCTAAAACAGACATAATAGCAGTACTTTCTTCGTTGTGTGAGTTCAAGGATTAACTGAGATGATGCACCAAGCATCAACAATAAATATTCATTGCACATGTTATATGCCGGATCCCACATTAAGAACTTTATAGGCATGACCTCATGTGCTTGTCTCAAAACTCTAAATATGAAAAAGCTTAGAATGGAGTCTGGTACATAATAAATTATAATGTGCTTAGTCTCTCAGTCATGTCCAACTCTTTGTGACCCCATGGACTATAGCCCGCCAGGTTCCTTTGTCCACGGGGATTCTCCAGACAAGAATACTGGAGTGGGTTGCCAAGCCCTCCTCCATGGGATCTTCCCAACCCAGAGATCGTACCCAGGTCTCCCACATTGCAGGTGGGTTCTTTACCATTTGAGTCACAAGGGAATCCCATAAATTATAATAAGGTCACAGTTGTGGCCTGGAGGGGCCCTGGCTTTCCTTGTAATGTGTATTGTGCTGAAGCCTGAGCTGGCATCACTATTGGGTCGCGCTAATCTGGAGGAAAACCAGGACATCTCAGGGGCCATGTGTAAGAGAAAGAGGGGTGCAGGGAACAAGAACCAGGAGCCTTGCAGGGATTTTCAGGAAGGGCTGGAACTGAGATTGGAGGAGACCAAGGAGAAGTGAGGAGAGTGCATGCAGATGATTCTAGAAGTAGGACCTGCAGGAAAGGACCGAAGCTGGCGAGGGTGCAGCCCTGGGAAGCCGTGCCTCTCGTAGCGTTGCTGACTCTTCATCACACAGTGCTGAGTGCCCGATCTGTGGATCTGTGCTGGGTGTGGGCTGAGCCGGTGTGGTGCATTCAGCTATGCCTGGAGCCCAGACTCTGTGCTGGAGGGAGGACGAAGGCCTAGTCTCCGGGTACCTGTGGGCCAGAGTCGGGGATGTGGACCGCCACTAAAGGCCAAAAGAACGCTCGGGCCGTGTTCAAGAGCAGCTGGGAAAGGATGGATTGGAGTGTGGGTGAAGAGGGCAAGACCAGGGTGGAGAAGGAGGTATGAAGATGGCTCACAAATATCAGTTCAGTTCAGTTCAGTTGCTCAGTCGTGTCCGACTCTTTGCAACCCCATGAATTGCAGCACGCCAGGCCTCTCTATCCATCACCAACTCCCAGAGTCTACCCATACCCATGTCCATTGAGTCAGTGATGCCATCCAACCATCTCATCCTCTGTTGTCCCCTTCTCCTCCTGCTCCCAATCCTACCCAGCATTAGGGTCTTTTCCAATGAGTCAACCCTTCGCATGAGGTGGCCAAAGTATTGGCGTTTCAGCTTCAACATCAGTCCTTCCAACGAACACCCAGGATTGATCTCCTTTAAGATGGATTGATTGGATGTCCTTGCAGTCCAAGGGACTCTTAAGAGTCTTCTCCAACACCACAGTTCAAAAGCATCAATTCTGCGGCGCTCAGCTTTCTTCACTGTCCAACTCTCACATCCATACATGACCACTGGAAAAACCATAGCCTTGACTAGATGGACTTTTGTTGGCAAAGTAATGTCTCTGCTTTTAAATATACTATCTAGGTTGGCCATAACCTTCTTTCCAAGGAGTAAGCGTCTTTTAATTTCATGGCTGCAATCACCATCAGCAGTGATTTTGGAGCCCAAAAGATAAAGTCTGACACTGTTTCCACTGTTTCCCCATCTATTTCCTATGAAGTGATGGGACCAGATGCCATGATGTTAGTTTTCTGAACATTGAGCTTTAAGCCAACTTTTTCACTCTCCTCTTTCACTCTCATCAAGAGGCTCTTTAGTTCTTCTTCACTCTCTGCCATAAGGGTGGTGTCATCCGCATATCTGAGGTTATTGATATTTCTCCCGGCAATCTTGATTCCAGCTTGTGTTTCTTCCAGCCCAGCGTTTCTCATGATGTACTCTGCATATAAGTTAAATGAACAGGGTGACAATATATAGCCTTGACGTACTCCTTTTCCTATTTGGAACCAGTCTGTTGTTCCATGTCCAGTTCGAACTGTTGCTTCCTGACCTGCATACAGGTTTCTCAAGAGACAGGTCAGATGGTCTGGTATTCCCATCTCTTTAAGAATTTTCCACAGTTTATTGTGATCCACACAGTCAAAGGCTTTGGCATAGTCAATAAACCAGAAATAGATGTTTTTCTGGAACTCGGTTGCTTTTTTGATGATCCAGCGGATATTGGCAATTTGATCTCTGGTTCCTCTGCCTTTTCTAAATCCAGCTTGAACATCTGGAAGTTCATGGTTCATGTATTGCTGAAGCCTGGCTTGGAGAATTTCGAGCATTACTTTACTAGCATGTGAGATGAGTGCAATTGTGCGGTAGTTTGAGCATTCTTTGGCATTGCCTTTCTTTGGGATTGGAATGCAAACTGACCTCTTCCAGTCCTGTGGCCACTGCTGAGTTTTCCAGATTTGCTGGCATATCGAGTGCAGCACTTTCACAGCATCATCTTTGAGGATGTGGAATAGCTCAACTGGAATTCCATCACCTCCACTAGCTTTGTTCGTAGTGATGCTTTCTAAGGCCCACTTGACTTCACATTCCAGGATGTCTGGCTCTAGGTGAGTGATCACACCATCGTGATTATCTGGGTCATGAAGATCTTTTTTGTACAGTTCTTCTGTGTATTCTTGCCACCTCTTCTTAATATTTTCTGCTTCTGTTAGGTCCATACCATTTCTGTCCTTTATCGAGCCTATCTTTGCATGAAATGTTCCTTTGGTATCTCTAATTTTCTTGAAGAGATCTCTAGTCTTTCCCAGTCTGTTGTTTTCCTCTATTTCTTTGCATTGATTGCTGAGGAAGGCTTTCTTATCTCTCCTTGCTATTCTTTGGAACTCTGCAAATATCAGAGATCAAGAAAAGCCTTCCAGTGCCAGAACCTGCTCTCTGGACTGCTGATGGCAGATTCCAGGAACACTGGTGAAATTGTCCTCTGTGACGTAATTTCAATGAGCTTCGGGAAGTTCCCAGAGCGTAGTTGCTACAATTGCTAATACTCCACCCCCTGCCAGATACTTTAAGTATTTTATTTCTAATTATCCCTATTTCATACATTAAAAACCCGAGGCCCAGGAAGATTAGGTGACATAGCTAAGAAGTGGCTAAGCCAGAATTCAAATAGGGTTTGAACTTTTGACTCATGGTTTTTCCACAATGCAAATATATCTAGCATTCTTCAAGAGTCTAAAATGCTTCACTGTGTCTATTTTTTTCTTTTTTCTCTGTATAGGTAACAAATATATTTTCTCCAAAAGGTTATGGGTTCAAAAATATCTCCCTATTTCCTTTGTTACCTAGCCACCCAGTTTCCCCACTTGGATACTAACAGAGTTATCGGTCTGTTTGATCCTCTTCCTTGAGATAGTCTATGCATTCATAGACACATTCATATATATTAATATGCATTATTTTTTCAGAAAATGAAGCATTTCACATTCTATATGCTATTATGTACTTTGGTTTTTTTCACCTAACATATATCTTCAAGAAATTCCCACTCTTTCATACAGAGATGCTTCATTTTAGTTTTCCATTGCATGAAAGGACCATGGTATATTTAATTGATGCTATATTTATGATCACTTCATCTAAAGGCAGTTAGCCCAACCTTCTCAAATCTAATTTTTATTTCTTCTCTGCAACTTACTGGATAATATGTTTGTCACACTGAATCTTTCCTAACACATTCCCTGAAGGAAGAGTCCAGTTTAAAGTATTTTCTTTTTTAACAGTGCTGGTAACCGTTTTTGTCACTGCTAAGGAAAACCTGGATGGCTACTCACAAGTTGCTGTTGCTTTTCCAAAGTCTAGTCTAGGGACCCAGCAAGAAAGGAATGGGTCCTGTTTTCTGGTAGAGTGAGGCCAAGCAAACACAGACATAGGATCTAATTCTAGGCCTGGCTCTGACCTGCTCTGTGACCCTGGACTTTTCCTTCCCTTCTCTGATTCTTGGTTTCCTCAACTGTAAAACAAGGACATTAGACTAGATGAAGGGTCAGCAAACACTTCTGGAAAGGGCCACATAGTAAATATTAACTCTGCAGACCACAGGCCCTGTCACAAATGCTTAACTCTGCTGTTAGTATGAAAATGTCCAGTGTGTAATGTGTCCAGTGTGAAAATGTTCATTGTGTCAGTGAATGGGTGTGGCTGTGTTTCCACAAAACACAGTGGGTGAGATTTGGCCCATGGGTCATAGCTGTTGACCCTTGGACTAAAGGGTATTTCCATCTTCTAATTTCTGTAAATCTCTGAAGTGCCACTGAAGGGAAAGGAAGGGACAGACACCCAACAGTGCCTAGATGGCGAAGTACTTTGGAGGGGCTTTATGGAGGTTCCTTAGAATCCTCACGGCTCTTCTGTGGGGTGGGTGTGATGGGAAAACTGAAGCGTGAGGAGCTTCTGCGCTTTGCTCACTCTCTTCCTTTCCTCTTCTCGAGCCTCAGCTCCCTTCCAAAGTAGATTAGAAAAGATCTGCAGGGATGCTGGCCGCCTACGGTTGTTACATGGGTGGAATGAGCAAGTCCCTTAGTGCAACCCTCACCGGGGAAAGAGGCCGGGTGAGGACCTGGAGCGGAAGAGCACCGGAGCCCTGAGGGGACCTGGGGAGTCTGAGGGGCTGAGGGGCCAGAGGCAGTGGGGCCATGACACAGTGCAGTGGAAAGGTCCCCAAGAATCACTGTGGTTCCCATGGGGAGAGTCAAGGTTAGGCTTCTCTTTACAGGATTTCTCATTGCAGAGTTCTCCTATTCCCTATCCTCCTCAACTCCCCGATACACGAGGGTGATCCCCTCTCTCATCCACGAAAAGGGGCAAATGGAAAGTGCTTTTGTTGGTTGAAAGCTTGATTGTGGATGTGGGGGTGGAGGAGGGGAGGTAACAGAGAAACCAAGGGACCCTGGATTTGCCAGCTCTGAGACTTTGCTCCATCCCTCTAGTCTGTGACCTTGGGTGCTCCGCTGATGCTCTCTCTCCAAGTTCTCTGTCTGCCAAATGCCTCTGTTCCCCATGTCACTGCCTCTCTGGGTTGGTATGAACATCCAATGGGGTCATGTTTGTGAGCTCTCACTACTCATGTGAGGTGGGAGCTCATAGCATGTCATCACTATTGTCTTTACCATGTTATCATCAGCTTACCCTCTGCTGCTCAGCCAGCTCTTCAGGCCTGTGAATGTATCTGAAGGCCTGGGTGACCCTCCTCTCTTAATTTTTCTTGTGTTAGCATTGATTTGCCTGGGCCTGAAAAATCATTCCTTAAACAAGCTCAGGTTCCGTGGGTCTCATTGAAGGCTGTGGGCAGAAGATGGTGGTTGTGGGGCTGGGTGGGGGTGGTGACGAGGAGGAGGAGGCAAGGACTGGGACACAGAGGGGAGGCCCGTGGAGGGGAGGATGGGGAAGGTGGTTATTTGCCCCTGGGTGCCTCTGGGGCAGATCATAGTGGAGCTTTGTATCTGCAGGGCTTGTGGAATGTTTCAGGCTCTGAGGGAGACAGATCTGGGTTTGAGATGTGGATCTAGGTCTTACTAACTGTGGCATCTAGGTCATAAGGACAAGTGCAAAGGAAAAATAAGAGGCTTTGTTCCCCTTGTTCAAAATAAGGGAAATTTCTTTCCCTTCCTCTTTCTTCGAGTATTTATGTTAGAAAACTCAAAAGTGCTTTCTCTTTGCTTTGGAATGTGTAGAAACTCTTTCAAAGACCACATAGGTCTTTTCTTCCCGCCCCCTCCCTGGAGCTGGGAGCATCTCTCTGAAATGGGAACATCAGGAAAGATAATGCCCCCACCTCCCAGTTTCAGTGCAAAGGTAGGTACCTAATTTAGGTGGGCACTTTGCTCCGAGTTGCAAAACTCTCTTCTATCATAGAGAAATTAGAAGTTGGCTTTTCCTCTGGAGAAAGCCAATCAGCTACCATAGATGGTTACTCCAATTACAGGAAGTTGGGATGAAGTCGCTATGTGACAACCGGTGCTGTCCAGTCCTCTTACCATATTCTTGTAGCTCTCCCCACATTGCCCACAGGTAAACTGCACCTGCACATGCTTTATTAGTGCTGTCAGAGTACCTTTTGCTGTCATTAGTATCCCTTTTGGTAGAAAGAGAAACGGGCACACAAAGAAGCCTCATGCTTATGTACACGACTGGAAGCTACTGAGCTGGGGTTCAAAGTCAGGCGGTTAAGAACCCTGACATTTCATTGTGATGTCTACCCCAGCTTTTCCTGGTAAATTGATTTTCCTTCTTGAATCCCACTGTCTTCCATCTCCTCTGAGCTGGTTATTGTCTGTTAGCCTCTCTGGGTCCACTCTCTGTCCTGTGCCTGGCGAGTCTGTCCTCCTGGCAGACTGCCTCCCTCGCTCTATTGAACCCAGCTTCCAGTAGAGTCCGCCCAGTGGGATGAGAGGCTGGTACCAGACACTGGTTAGAGTTTTCCTTGCCCGCTTTCTGTTGCCTCCCTGCTGCCCCTCCAGACAGGCCCTCCTCCTACAAGTTAGGTCTCCTTGGGTTCTTTTAAAATGCCTCCCTCTGTTTGCCTTAAGATCAAGAGGCGGTGACCAGCTTTATACTGTTGGTAACACCAGGATGCTGTCAGCTCTGCGGTTCCCATTAATCCGTCTGCGTTTTAGCAAATTGACCTTTCTTTGAACCCCTTTTAAACTCTTTAAACATTCTTATTTAAGTCTCTTCTTTGAATAGGGCTGGTGTTTCTTTTCAGGACTCCAATTCCTGCATGCTCCCCAGCCTTAACCTCATTTCCCTTTCTCTTTCTTCTGACCAAGAAGTTGTATAGCCTGACCAAACCACAGCTCCAAAAGTCCCCGCATGTTCACTCTCCAGGGAGATTGATTTAGCAGTGACAGAATGGAATATTAACTTCTGCATCTCTTGAGTGCCTACAGTAGGGCAGGCACGTGGTTCCTTCACTCACAGGGCTTCCTGTCTAGTGCCAGCTTGTGCCTCAAACTCTCTTCCTGACTGGGTACATCACTGGTCCCTGTGGGACCACAGCACCCCACCTGATGGACTTTTAGATCAACACAGCTTGGGCAGTCGTTTGGGGCAGAGACAGGGTTTTCCATCAGAACCAAGGAGAGCTCAGGTTGGAAAGCACTTGGTGCCTCATTCAAGAACACCTGACTCTTTCTAGCTAAAGAGGGACAGAGTCCAGAAGGTTGACTGGACCCTACAGTTTGACTTTGTAGAAACCAGCCCCACGGTGGTCTAGGGGGTCACAGCTGGATCCCCCATGCCCTCCTGTTCTCCTGTAATTATGAGCAGCATTTCTGGTTGTCTGCCTATTTCTACCTTTCCTGAATGATGGCATGTGGCCATGGATGCTGGTGTCTGAATCTCAGCCTCTGTCAGTCTCAGGGTCTCAATCTATGCTGACCCTGATGGGCGGTGAGAGTTACACACTAACCATGACTGATTCACCATGTCTCTGCTTTGAAGTCACCAGCAGCGCTTAGAGAACAGGTTTCCAGTTAAACCAACTGAAAAACCTGTTTTCCCCTCTGGAATTGAATACTTTGGACTGAAGTTAAATAACTTATCACAGATTATGCAGGGGAGTTTTTTTTTCTAAAAGAGTATTGCTCGAATGACACATCCTTCAGACTTTGAGGTTTTTGCAGTTGCTAGTCTGGAACTATTTTCCCCCATCACCTGTCAGCACCCTCCATCCATTGCATCATTGTTTTCCTAGACCCAATATTCTTTGTTTGACTAAGCTCCCTGACACTGCACCCCGACCAAGACGAGAGATAAATGAACAGGTAGGAGGTTCTCTTTTGAGCTTTGATAAAGAGTATTTCCAAACCCAAGAAAGGGGGTTGATTAAATAAATTATAGCACATACATATACAGCAATATAATACAACCATCTATGTCGTCATGCTGCTGTGGATTTACTAACAATAAATAAAATCACAGTATATTAGGAGACTCAAAATAATCCCATTTTATTAAAAAATATGAGGTTATATACCCCAAAATGTTAATCATAGTCACCTCCATGCATTATGGGTAATGATAATTATCTTTTCCCCCTTATCTATATTCTCTATCTGTTTTCAACAACTATGTATTAGTTCTGCACTTTTTTCCCCCATAATTTAGCTTTTTTTAAAGATAAAGAATATTCCCAAATTATCAGTACATTATAAGTATCTAAATATGTGGCTTGAAGTTCTTTCCAAAATAAACATCCAAAGGCACAATTCATACCCTGGAAATGTTACGAATAAAAACCAGTTTGGACTTCTCCACCTCTCACATGCTTCTTCTCCTCTGCCTTTGGAAGCAAGCGCTGTGATGGATCACGGAGCTCTGTCCAGAGCTGCAGTAGTGGCCAGGTGGCCTCTGGAGGTCTGTGGCCCCCCAGGTCACCGAGAAGTCTCGCTTACCTGGAGCTCACAGGCCTCTCCTTGGGCCCGGAGCTGGCCGACGAGCAGGTAGGTGGTGAGTCCGGCCAGGATGGGGATCGACACCAGGCAGCAGGTCAGAGGCCAGTATGCACTGCTCCGCTTGGACGCCAGCCCAGCCCTGGCCTCGGGCCTGCAACCGCCATCCTCCGGCAGCATTTCCACGCTGGCTGTTTCCCTGAAGCCCAGCCCCAGACCCTCTGCCATGCTCCTGCTGCTCCTCGAGTTGCCTCCAATGCCTTCGGGGCAGAGAGACCCCCCATTAAATAGAAGCCCAGCTCTCACAGTGGATGAATTAATCACTGCCTACTCCTCCCCTTGCCCGCCCCCCCCTCCCCTTTTCACAACACACTTGGCCCCACCCCACCCTGCTAGGGAATGCACCGCCTACAACAGAAACCAAGTTTGGTTTAAGGAAAAAAAAAAAGAGAAGGAGAAGAAGAAGAAAGCTTTCCCAAGCATATTTATATACGAGTGCTCATGTGCTCCTTCCTTCATCCACAGAAGGAAGTTAGGAAAGTCCCTGGAGGAGGAGAAAAAGGATTCATCAAGTCAGTGGGTGGAGCCAATGAAAACTTACCTGCTCCCTTGGCTGCTGGACGGCTGCCCGCGTGCCAGTCTGGGAGTGTGCGTCTTCCGGAAGTGAAAGTGAGGACGGGGAGGTGTGCCCTGTGGCTTGCGGACTGGCAGATGGAAATCACGTTTGCATCACCACTTTGCAAAGTGCTGCCAAGCCCTCTGCTTTTTTAGGTCTCCTAGGAGCTTATTTCCATTGCACAGATGGGATGACTGATGTTCTGAAATGAGAAGGCACTGCCCTAGGTCAGCCAGGGATTAAGACACAGGAGCTAGGAAGAGGATCTAGTTCTTCCAAATCGTGTTTTAAGCTTCTTTCACAGGGTTGCCTGTGAAAGGAAAGTGTATTTTTAGCTTGTGTTGACCAACCTGTGTTTGTCTGAGGAAAGAGTATGAGGTAATAGAGGTGACTGTCTATACGGGGAGGACACCCTCTGATGAGTCCAAAGTTGACTGAGCCCAAGCTGGGCGTGCCTGGGGGCCATCACATGTTACAAAGGCTAACACTGATTAAACGCTGGCTTTGTGCCAGTCGCTCTTCTGAGTGAGTGAAATGTATCAATGAAATTGTTCCATCCTGAGATGACCTTTTGGTGTATAAATGTTGCTATTCCCACCTGACAGATAAGGAAATGAAAGTGTAGAGAATAAGCGATAGAAGCAGGCTTGGCACCGGGGCAGGCTGGTCCCAGAGACTCCTAACCATTACATTACAGTGCACGTCCACGGACACCCACACCCGTTCTACCCAGAGTAAGTCATCCCTTCCAGGTACGGATTGCAGAGGCTTCCTGGAGAAAGAGGTGGTGTTGGAACAAGACCGTGAAACTTAGGGAGGGTGGCACTAGAGAAGAAGAGAGGGCCCTACAAAAAGACAGGTTACAGAAAGAGGAAGACGTAAGGGTGTCCTGCGGCCTATGGTGGAAACCAGTCTGACTACTGCCTCCATTCAGTGGCTACTTCTGCTTTATCACAGCTGAAACCCTTCAGGCTACTTGGGAAAACCTTGCAAGACCTACCCACCGCATCTCTCCTCAACGTCCAGCTTTTCTCTCGTTATTTTCCGAGCTGTGGTTCCCTCAGATGCACTGTGGACTAGCTGCACTGTTGTATTTGCTGTTCCTCCACTGGGAAGGCTTCCATTTCTTTCCTTTCATATAACCACACTTCTCTCTTTTTTTTTTAACTTCTTGTAGAAACCTTCCCTGCACGTCACTGCCTCCAAGATGGGGTGAGATGCGCCTCCATGTTCCTACAGCCTCTCATTCTTCACCTGTCATTGACTATTTCATACTAGACTGTGACTGACTGTTTTTCATCACCCTCAGTAAAGTATCAAATCTAAGATGGTAGACACATCCCTTCCTTGTTGCTTCTAACATAGTAACTGTCACACCATAGAATCTTAACCAACACCTGTTGAAATAAGCATCTAACTTATTTTCAAAGAATCCCAGCCAAGGGTGTGTTCCTTGGTTACCTATTCTTGGTTTAACAAATCTAATAAGAAACTTTTCCTTGAGATTAACCTAAATCTTTGCCATTGTAACTTTTAAACATGTAATCACACTTAGTATCGAATCATCTTGAAGGAATTTATAAACGTGTACTTACCCTTGTAGTTCTTTTTTAGAAAGTTGGTGTGCTTGATCAAGCCACAGTCTTAAAAGTGGTAAGTGTATGGTGTCAAATGAAGAGGTATGTATTGTCATCTTCAATATAGTTCAGTTCAGTCGCTCAGTCGTGTCCGACTCTTTACGACCCCATGAATTGCAGCACGCCAGGCCTCTCTGTCCATCACCAACTCCCGGAGTCTACCCAAACCCATGTCCATCGAGTCGGTTATGCCATCCAACCATCTCATCCTCTGTCGGCCCCTTCTCCTTCCGCCCCCAATCCTACCCAGCATTAGGGTCTTTTCCAATGAATCAACCCTTCGCATGAGGTAGCCAAAGTATTGGAGTTTCAGCCTCAACATCAGACCTTCCAATGAACACCCAGGATTGATCTCTTTTAGGATGGATTGATTGGATCTCCTTGCAGTCCAAGGGACTCTCAAGAGTCTTCTCCAACACCACAGTTCAAAAGCATCAATTCTTCGGTGCTCAGCTTTCTTCACCGTCCAACTCTCACATCCATACGTGACCACTGGAAAAACCATAGCCTTGACTAGACGGACTTTTGTTGGCAAAGTAATGTCTCTGCTTCTAAATACGCTATCTAGGTTGGCCATAACCTTCCTTCCAAGGAGTAAGCGTCTTTTAATTTCATGGCTGCAATCACCATCAGCAGTGATCTTGGAGCCCAAAAAAATAAAGTCTGACACTGTTTCCACTGTTTCCCCATCCATTTCCCATGAAGTGATGGGACCAGATGCCATGATCTTAGTTTTCTGAACGTTGAGCTTTAAGCCAACTTTTTCACTCTCCTCTTTCACTTTCATCAAGAGGCTCTTTAGTTCTTCTTCACTTTCTGCCATAAGGGTAGTGTCATCTGCATATCTGAGGTTATTGATATTTCTCCCGGCAATCTTGATTCCAGCTTGTGTTTCTTCCAGCCCAGCGTTTCTCATGATGTACTCTGCATATACGTTAAATGAGCAGGGTGACAATATATAGCCTTGACGTACTCCTTTTCCTATTTGGAACCAGTCTGTTGTTCCATGTCCAGTTCGAACTGTTGCTTCCTGACCTGCATACAGGTTTCTCAAGAGACAGGTCAGATGGTCTGGTATTCCCATCTCTTTCAGAATTTTCCACAGTTTATTGTGATCCACACAGTCAAAGGCTTTGGCATAGTCAATAAAGCAGAAATAGATGTTTTTCTGGAACTCTGTTGCTTTTTCGATGATCCAGCGGATATTGGCAATTTGATCTCTGGTTCCTCTGCCTTTTCTAAAACCAGCTTGAACATCTGGAAGTTCACAGTTCATGTATTGCTGAAGCCTGGCTTGGAGAATTTTGAGCATTACTTTACTAGCGTGTGAGATGAGTGCAATTGTGCGGTAGTTTGAGCATTCTTTGGCATTGCCTTTCTTTGGGATTGGAACGAAGACTGACCTCTTCCAGTCCTGTGGCCACTGCTGAGTTTTCCCAATTTGCTGGCATATCGAGTGCAGCACTTTCACAGCATCACCTTTGAGGATTTGAAATAGCTCAACTGGAATTCCATCACCTCCACTAGCTTTGTTCGTAGTGATGCTTTCTAAGGCCCACTTGACTTCACATTCCAGGATGTCTGGCTCTAGGTGACTGATCACACCATCGTGATTATCTGGGTCGTGAAGATCTCTTTTGTACAGTTCTTCTGTGTATTCTTGCCACCTCTTCTTAATATCTTCTGCTTCTGTTAGGTCCATACCATTTCTGTCCTTTATCGAGCCTATCTTTGCATGAAATGTTCCTTTGGTATCTCTAATTTTCTTGAAGAGATCTCTAGTCTTTCCCAATCTGTTGTTTTCCTCTATTTCTTCTCAATGATCGCTGATGAAGGCTTTCTTATCTCTCCTTGCTATTCTTGGGAACTATGCATTCAGATGGGAATATCTTTCCTTTTCTCCTTTGCTTTTCGCTTCTCTTCTCTTCCCAGCTATCTGTAAGGCCTCCTCAGACAGCCATTTTGCTTTTTTGCATTTCTTTTCCATGGGGATTTTCTTGATCCCTGTCTCCTGTACAATGTCACGAACCTCTGTCCATAGTTCATCAGGCACTCTGTCTATCAGGTCTAGTCCCTTAAATCTATTTGTCACTTCCACTGTATACTCATAAGGGATTTGATCTAGGTCATACCTGAATGGTCTAGTGGTTTTCCCTACTTTCTTCAATTTAAGTCTGAATTTGGCAATAAGCAGTTCATGATCCGAGCCACAGTCTGCTGCCGGTCTTGTTTTTGCTGACTGTATAGAGCTTCTCCATCTTTGACTGCAAAGAATATAATCAATCTGATTTCGGTGTTGACCATCTGGTGATGTCCACGTGATGTCCCGGGGGCCGGGGGCCGGAGGCGGCGGCCGAGAGGGGCTATGCCGGGCCGGGGGCCGGGGGCCGGGGGCCGGGGGCTGGGGCGGCGGCCGACAGGGCCTAGGGTGGGCTGGTCTGGGGGCCGGGGCGGCGGCCGACAGCACCTAGGCCGGGCCGGGGGCTGGGGGCGGTGGCCGACAGGGGCTAGGCCAGGCTGGGGGCTGGGGGCCGGCGGCGGCGGCGAGAGGAATTACCCAAGGCCCAAGGTAAGAGAAACCCAAGTACGATGGTAAGTGTTGCGAGAGGGCATCAGAGGGCAGACACACTGAAACTAGAATTACAGAAAACTAGCTAATGTGATCACCCGGACCACAGCCTTGTCTATCTCAATGAAACTAAGCCATGCCGTGTGGGGCCACCCAAGACGGATGGGTCATGGTGGAGAGGTCTGACAGATTGTGGTCCACTGGAGAAGGGCATGGCAAACCACTTCAGTATTCTTGCCTTGAGAACCCCATGAATAGTATGAAAAGGCAAAAAGATAGGACACTGAAAGATGAACTCCCCAGGTCAGTAGGTGCCCAATATACTAATGGAGATCAGTGGAGAAATAACTCCAGAAAGAATGATGGGATGGAGCCAAAGCAAAAACGATACCCAACTGTGGATGTGACTGGTGATAGACGCAAAGTCCGATGCTGTAAAGAGCAATATTGCATAGGAACCTGGAATGTTAGGTCCATGAATCAAGGCAAATTGGAAGTGGTCAAACAAGAGATGGCAAGAGTGAATGTCTACATTCTAGGAATCAGCGAACTAAGATGGACTGGAATGGGTGAATTTAACTCAGATGACCATTATATCTACTACTGTGGGCAAGAATCCTTTAGAAGAAATGGAGTAGCCATCATGGTCAACAAAAGAGTCCAAAATGCAGTACTTGGATGCAATCTCAAAAACGATAGAATGATCTCTGTTCGTTTCCAGGGCAAACCATTCAATATCACGGTAATCCAAGTCTATGCCCCAACCAGTAATGCCGAAGAAGCTGAAGTTGAACGATTCTATGAAGACCTACAAGACCTTCTAGAACTAACACCCAAAAAAGATGTCCTTTTCATTATAGGGGACTGGAATGCAAAAGTAGGAAGTCAAGAAACACCTGGCGTAACAGGCAAGTTTGGCCTTGGAGTTCAGAATGAAGCAGGGCAAAGGCTAATAGAGTTTTGCCACGAGAACGCACTGGTAATAGCAAACACCCTATTCTTCAATATAAGCAAGTCTTAAAAAATGGTGAATACTGAACACACCAGACTGGGTATCTGGAGGCCTAAGTTTTAGTCTCGTGGTTGTGTGACCTTCAGAACTCTAGGAGACTCTCCTCATTCTAATGTATCTAATTATCTGCAAAATGTGGTAACTAACCTTGTTATGGGCTTCCCAGGTGGCACTGGTGGTAAAGAATCTGCTTGCCAGTGCAGGAGACGTAAGAGACACAGGTTCGATCCCTGGATCGGGAAGATCCCCTGCAGGAGGAAATGGCAACTCACTCCATTACTCTTGTCTGGAGAATTCCATGGACGAAGGAGCTTGGTGGGCTATGGTCCATGGGATCGCAGAGTTGGACACAATTGAAGCGACTTAGAATGCAGCACACAACCTTGTTATAATTCTGTTTAAAGTAAGGATCAATATGCATTCTTTGTGTATATGCATTCTTTGTGTATATGCGTTTACACATAGTGCATTATATGCACTCTTTGTGTATGCATTCTTTGTGTATATGCGTTTACACATAGTCCTGTGATATTTATCACATGTATAGATTCCTGTGACCATCACTATAGTCAAGATACAGAAAAATCTCTACCGCAAAGATCCGGCACGCTGCATTGTATAGTCACAGCTGCCATCCTCCCCCTCTTTCTCCCTTAACCCCTCACAATCACAAATTTTCTCTCCAACTTGGTAATTATGCTATTTGCCAAACGTCATATAAATGAATCATGCTGTCTGTATCCTTTAGGGATTGTCTTTTTTTTTTTTTTTTGCTCAGCATCATTTCCTTGAGGCCTGTCCAAATTATTACATAAATAATACTTCATTTCTTTTAATTGCTTAATGGAGTTCCATGGTATGGATGGACCACAGTTTGTTTAACCAGTTATCCATTGATAAACATTTGGGTTATTTCCTGTTTAGAGTTATTAGAGCAGAATAAAGCTGCTATGAATGTACGGGTGTACAGGTTCTTGTGTGAACATGTTTCCATTTCTCTAGAGTAAATGCCCAAGAGTGAAATTGCTGAGTCATGCAGTTGGCACATATTTAGTTTATAGGCAACTGCCAGACTCTTTTCCATAGTGGTTGTATCATTTTACTTCCCACAGCAATGTGTGAAAGAGCCAACATCCTTTTTGCATCCTCTTTCCAGAACTTAGAGTTACTACGATTTTTTATTTTAGCTTTTATGGTAAGTGTATAGGGATATCTCACTGTGGTTTTAATTTTCATTTTCCTAATGGCTAACAACTTTGAACGTCTTTTCACGCACTTCACTGCTATCTGCATAACCTCTTTGGTGAGACAAACATCTACTCTGGCTGTTACAATGTACTTCTCCCTTCCTCCTTGATTCTCAGTGGATTCTAAGGCAGAGGTAAGTAGCTTACAGAGAAATAATGAGTTACTGTACTTGAGTGTAAGATAATGTTCTAAGTGATGGGCTAAAGCAGTGATGAAAACACATAACAATCCCTGGTTTCATGAAGCTTATATTCTAGTAGACCACAAACATAAGTTGAATTTATGGTATAGTAGAGCCTGGTAGGCTACAGTCCATGAAGTCACTAAGAGTTGCACACTTTTCCCTTTCATGCACTGGAGAAGGAAATGGCAACCCACTCCAGTATTCTTGCCTGGAGAATCCCAGGGATGAGGGAGCCTGGTGGGCTGCCGACTATGGGGTCGCACAGAGTCGGCCACGACTGAAGTGACTTAGCAGCAGCAGCAGATGGCCTAAGTGCTTTAGAAAACAAATTAAAAAACAGAAAGGAGAGCTAGGGAGTGACCCTAGTTGTAATTTAAAATAAGACGGTTAGAAAAAGTAACTTTTCCTGAGAGTGGACATTTGGTTGAAGACCTGGAATGAGGAGAAGCCTTGTGGGTGCCTGGTATCATAGAAGATTGCTCCTGACCTTGAAGGAGGTGAGTTTAAGGAGCATCAAGGTGGTCACGATGACTGGAACAGCATCACTGGAGGCCGACCACACAGGGCCTCTGGGGTGGGACTCGGGGAAGACTTGGCTTCTCCTTCTAGGAGACAGAAAGTCTTAGAAGATGTGTTGCAGAAAGTTGGCAGGTTCTGATTTCAACCTCAAAAGGATCATCCTTTTGGTTGCTGTGTTGAGAATAGCCTGAAAGGAGAAGGATAGAATCAGAGAGACTAGGTTGAAAACTATTGAAGTAAACTAGGTGAGGAGTAATGGTGAATTGGATAGGGTGGTGGCAGTGAGGGTCACAAGAAATGGCAGATTCCAGATATATTTTGAAATAGAGCAGTCTTCTTACTGAGCTGAATGTGAATGAGAGAGAAGAGAAAAATCTGGGTCCAAGTTCTTGCCTGGAGCATCAGAAGAATGGAGATGCTCTTCATGGAGACAAGGAGGACTGTGGGAGTTCGACATCTCAGATCAAGGCGTGCATCCTTTAAGGTGATTTTACACCTCAAGCAGAGAGGACGTGACAAGGAGGGAGCTGGAGGACAAGTCTGGGGTCCTGGGGAAAGACTGGAGAGGAGACATTCATTTTTGAGTCACTCGGGGCAGAATCTATGCCAAAAAGTGGAGGCTCCTCTTTTGATTACAGGTTGTCAGTGCAAAGTCCTTAGGACCAGATTTTAGAAAAGCATTAAGCTGAACCATAAGAAATTGCCAATATCAGACCATTCTTGACCTATGTTAATAATATATATGCTTCATCATAACTGTCCATTCCAGATGTCTTATATTACGTAACACTCCTGGTGGGTCTGGAACAGTGCTCTAATCAAATACAGAGATTTCTGTAAGCCCAACTCATACTGAGTGAGATTTATCTACACACCCACACACTTATTTTTCAAGTTAGGTTTGGTGCCAAATGCATCATATCAGCATCTTAATTTGCGTCTCACATTTTTAGGGTTTTTTTTTCCTTATATTTTTGGATTGTGGACTTGTATTATTATCATTAGGGTTTCCCAGATGGTGCAGTGGTAAAGAATCCATTTGCCAATGCAGGAAACACAAGAGATGTTCGTCTGATCCCTGGGTCGGGAAGATCCAATTCCATGGACAGAGAAACCTGGTGGGCTAGTCCATGGGTTCTCAAAGAGTCGGACACAACTGAGTAACTGAGCGTGCACACACCCATTATTATCATTGTTGCTGTTATTATTTTACCATTCTGTGTAGCATCCACAGAGTTGACTGAGTGGAAGGTACTGAGAGGCATATTTGAGCTCAATTTTAAGCCTATATCAATACTCTTCAAAGATAAACCATGCTGCTTCCAAAGGTGGGAGCTCTCTGCCTCATGACTAAATACAAGACCTGAATAACCACTTATTGGGGGATACTTTAGGATAAATTAAATTATTAGAGAGATGATTGAAGTCGATGTCTTTTACAGTTCTTTGTCTTCACTGAGACAGGATGAGTCTAAATCATTTCTCCTCTTCAGGCCTCGATCTCTGCATCTGTAAAATGGGGACAAGGAGTTGAGCTTTGTGATTATTGCTGAGGGTGCTTTCAGCATCAATGTTTTCAGGTTCTCTCTGTGTCTTTTCACTGGTTGTTCCCACTACCCATCTCTGCACACCCTTGTTTGCTGAGTAACCCTTTCCCACACTGTACCATGCAACTTCCCCACAATGCGCAATGAGGGGTTAGCATGGGGAGATGGGAGAGGGAGGAGAAGGTTTCCTTGCTGCTTCCCAAATTGGGAAAAACAGTCATTTTTTCGGTATTACTTCTTGACATCTAAGTGTGTCTTGACTTGTGCAATACCCACAGGCTTTCCAGGAGATTGCTAATCCAGGAACATCTCCACCTTCCTGGAATGGTGTTCTTGGCTGCAGAGCTTCCCCTTTCTGGTTCTGTTGGGAAATAAGCTATTTGATGAAAGAATTTTTCTT
This sequence comes from Giraffa tippelskirchi, assembly GCF_054371585.1. Lineage (NCBI taxonomy): Eukaryota > Metazoa > Chordata > Mammalia > Artiodactyla > Giraffidae > Giraffa > Giraffa tippelskirchi. The sequence continues at coordinate 218,273,459 of NC_137275.1, forward strand.
CCTTTAAAAAAATTGTTTTTATTTATTTTGTATTGAAGTGGCCCAGTAGTAAAGAATTCTCCTGCCAAGCAGGAGACTTGGATTCAATCCTTGGGTTGGGAAGATCCCCTGGAGAAGGACAAGGCAACCCACTCCAGTGTTCTTGCCTGGGAAATCCTATGGGTGGAACAGCGGGTAGGTGACAGTCCATGGGGTCCCAAGAGTCAGATACAATTTACAGCTAAAGCACCACCACCACAGAGTTGTGTATAATATTATACAAGTTACAAGTCTACAATATAGTGATTCACAGTTTTTAAAGGTTTATAGTCATTACAGAATACTGACTAGCTTCCCTTTGTTGTGCAATACATCCTTGTAGTTTATGCTTAATAGTTTGTCCCTCTTAATTTCTCATCACCTCTCCCTTCTTCCCTCTCCCCCTCAGTAACCACTTAGTTTGTTCTCTGTATCTGAGTCTGCTTATCTTTTGTTACAGTCACTAGTTGGTTATGTTTTTAAGGTTCCACATATAAATGATATCATGCAGTATTTGTCTTTCTCTGATTGACTTATCTCACTTGGCATAATACCTTGCAAGCCTATCTATTTTGTTACAAGTGGTAAAACTCCATTCTCTTTTTTTTGGCTGAGTAAAATTCCATTGTATTAAAATACCATATCTACTTTACGTGTGGTATGTTTATACCACATCGTCTTCTGTTGATGGATACTTAGGTTGATTTCATATCTTGGCAATTGTAAATAATGCTGCTATGAATGGGGAGCATGGATCTTTTCAAATTAGTGTTTTTATTTTTTTCAGATACACACCCAGAAGTATGTATCATACATGTCATATGGTAGTTCTATTTTTAGGTTTTTAAGAACCCTCCATACTATTTTCCACAGTGGCTGTACCAATTTACATTCTGCCAACAGTAAACAGTATATGAGGGTTCCCTTTTCTTTACAACTTTGATGACACTAATTTTTCTTTTTTTTTTGCAGTGTAGTTGTTTTCAGCTCAGTAGTAAAGAATTTGCCAGCTAGTGAAGAGACGTGGGTTTGATCTATGGGTCAGGAAAATCCCCTGGAGAATGGAATGGCAATCTACTGCAATACTCTTGCCTGAGAAGTTCCATAGACAGAGGAGCCTGGCCGGTTACAGTCCATGGGGCCGCAAAGAGTTGGACACGACTTAGCAACTGAGCACACACACCTAGTTGCTTTACCAGGTTGTGTTGGTTTCTGCTGTATGGCAAAGTGACTCAGCTTTATAAATACATAGATCCCCTCTTTTCTGAATTTCCGTCTCATCTAGGTTGCCCTGGGGAACTGAGTAGAGTTCCCTGTGCTATACAGTAGATTCTCATTAGTTACCTATATATTTTATACATAGTAGTGTGTATGTCTCAATCCCAATCTCCCAGTTCATCCCACCTCTCCTTTCCCCACTTGGTATCCATACATTTATTCACTATGTCTGCTCCTCTATTTCACTTTGCAGATAGGTTCATCTGTACCATTTTTCTAGATTCCATATATATGTATTAACATATGATACTTGTTTTTTTCTTTCTAGCTTATTTCACTCTGTATGACAGTCTCTAGGTCCATCCACATCTCAATAAATGTCCCAATTTTGTTCCTATATATGGCTGAATAATATCCCATTGTATATGTGTGCCACACCTACTTTATCTATTCCTCTGCTGATGAACATTTAGGTTGCTTCCATGTCCTGGCTATTATAAACAGTGCTGAAATAAACGTTGGGGCATATGCCCAGGAGTGGGATTGCTGGATAGTAGTGGTTCTGTTTTTAGTTTTTTAGAGAACCTCCATACTGTTCTCCGTAGTGGCTGTGCCAGTTTCCGTTCCTACCGACAATGAAGGGGAGTCCCTTCCTCCATACCCTCTAGAGCATTTATTGTTGGTAGATTTTTTGATGATGGCCATTCTGATCAGTGTGAGATGATACCTCATTATTGTTTTCATTTGCATTTCTCTAATGATTAATGACATGACTGAGTGACTGAGCACACACACAATTAATGATAGTGAACATCTTGTCACGTGCCTTCCGGCCATCTGTATGTCTTCTTTGGAGAAATGTATACTTAGGTCTGGAGAAGGAAATGGCAACCCACTCCAGTATTCTTGCCTGGAGAATCCCATTGACAGAGGAGCCTGGCAGGCTATAGTCCATGGGGTTGCAAGAGTTGGACACAACTTAGCGTCTAAACCAGCACCAACTGGCATATTTAGGTCTCCACCTATTTTTTGAATGGATTGTTTTTTTTTTTTTTTTATATTGAGCTGCATGTGATTTTTGGATCTTTAGGAGATTAATCCCTCATCAGTTGCTTCATTTGCAAATATTTTCTCCCATTCTGAAAGTTGCATTTTCATCTTGTTGATGGTGTCCTTTGCTCTGCAAAAGCTTTTACATTTAATTAGGTCTCATTTGTTTATTTTTGTCTTTATTTTTCATTACTCTAGGAGGTGAATCAAAAACTTGCTGCAATTTATGTCAAAGAGTGTTCTGCCTGTGTTTTCCTCTAAGCATTTTATAGTGTCCAGTCTTATATTTAGGTCTTTAGTCCGTTGTGAGTTTATTTTTGTGTACGGTATTAGGAAGTGTTCCAGTTTTATTGTTTTGCATGTAGTTGCCAGGTTTCCCTAGCACCGTTTATTGAAGATGTTGTCTTTTCTGCATAGTGTACCCCTCTCTCTTTTGTCATAGCTTAGACGCCCATCGGTGCCTGGGTTTATCTGTGGACTTTCTGTACTTTTCCATTGATTTCCGTTGATTCCTGTTTTCATGCCAATGCTATTTCTTCATTAGTGTAGCTTGTAATACAGGTTGAAGTCAGGGAGCCTGTTTTCTCCAGCTCCGTTTTTCTTTCTCAACATTGTTTTGGCTGTTTGCAGCCTTTTCCCTACACCCTCACCGATGCTTGTTATCTGTGTTCTTTTTGATGACACTCATTATGGCAGGTAAGCAGCGCTCTCTCATTGTGATTTTGAATTGCATTTCCCTGATGATTATTGATGTGGAGCATCTTTTCTCGTGCCTGTTGGCCATCTGCATGTCCTCTTTGGAGAAGAGGTCTTCAATTCATTCAGGTCTTCTGCCCATTTTTACATTGAGTTGTTTCTATTTTTGATGTGGAGTCATATGAGCTATTTATTTATTTTGGATATTAACCCTTTATCGGTCACGTCATTTGCAAATATTTTCTCCCATTTAGTAGACTTTTTCTCATTTCATTGATGGTCTTCTGCTCTGTAGAAGATTTAAGTCTAATTAGGTTCCATTAATTTGTTTTTCCTTTTATTTCCTTTGCTTTAAGTGGTGGTGGTGATGGTTTAGTCCCTAAGTCGTTTCCTACTCTTTCGACCCCATGGACTATAGCCTGCCAGGCTCCTCTGTTCATGGGATTCTCCAGGCAAGAATAGTAGGGTGGGTGGTTATTTCCTTCTCCAGGGAATCTTCCTAACGCAGGAATTGAACCTGGGTCTCCTGCACTGCAGGCAGATTCTTTACCAACTGAGTTACAAGGGAAACCCCTTTAGGAGACAGATTTGCTTTAGGAAGCAGATTCAAAAAGATGATTTTATGTCAAAGAGTATTCTGCCTTCTTTTCCTCTAGGAGTTTTCTGGTTTACAGTCTTGCATTTAGGTCTTTATGCCCTTTAGATTTATCATAATTCTCAAGCATGTTAGAGCCAACTAGTCTACTCCTAAGCACATACCCAAGAGAAACTCTTGCACATGTTCAAGGGGAGATACATATGAGAACCTCTGCCATAGCAGTCACCACGGAGGCAAATATCTGGATGTCACCAGGAAAGGTGGTGAATAGAGTGTGTTGAAGTCACCAAATAAGGCATTATACAGCCATCCAAATGAAGGAACAACACAGCATGCCTTGATATGGATGAATCTTAGCAAAATGTTTTAAGTAGAAAGGTAAATTCCCAGAGGTTATATATAGCAAGTTTATATGAAGTTAAAAACAATGCATGTGCGTGCATGCGTGCATGCACACACACATACACACACAAATACATATGATACAGCTAATTACAAAGGAGAATAAAGCAATGATGAACACAGGACTTAGGGGACTTAGGATGAGGAATACCCTGAGCTGGAACAATAAATGGGTGGTGACAAGAAGCTTCATATGATACCCTTCAAGGTCCTGGCTTTCATTTTATGGCCCGCTTTCATGGGTTAATTGGTATTTATAATGTTATAACTAATTAATTAACTGACTAATTAAAAGGCAGTCCAAGCATAGACTCTGATGTATGTAACATGATCCAGGGATTATGACAATTCCAATTCTGTCTTTGTGAGATCCAAAAACAGAGAAGAAATAAGAATCAGTGGATGCTGTGTGTGGTCCTGAAAGACTTTCTAACAAATCATGTGGATGAGCCTCAACACATAGATTTCAGAGTGACTGCTTTGGTCTTACAAAGGAATGTTTTTATTTCTTCTTAGTTCTTAATTCTGGTCCAGCAACTGATGTTGCTAGAAAATGAAGTCTGGTTGAACCTGGTCCCATTGTGAAGCCTTCCCTTAAATCAGCATTCCCTTAAATGGCCTGGAGTTATGATTGTGTATTTGTTGACCATTCCATTACAGTAAAAAAAAAAAAAAAAGAGGAGACTTCTTTGGATACATGAAATGTTCTGGTTGGGAGGAGAGTGCTTGGGTGAAGAAAGTGTTGGAGCAAATTTGGAACAGGAGGGATGGAATCCGAGTTGTCTTGGTCAAACAACTAGACTATATCCTTGAAGTCTTTCTGCCTTCTCTGTCCTTTATGGTATTACTCAGTTTCAACCAATAATGTGGCTATGTTGTGAGGCCTGGCTGTGGGTGTGGGCATTCCCTGATTCCTTGGACACCTACCCCGTGGCCCAGACTCAACCAGAAGCTGGTATACATATTTGACCCATATTTGAGGTTGAAGACTGATAATATTTTGTCCTTGGCTTATTTTCTCTCAACATGGGCAATATTGCATCAAGTGGATCTTGCAGTAGAGGAGCAGAAGACTCAGCTGTAGAGCCACATTCACAGTGGCAGCCCCAGACAGAGTTAGAGCTCCCTCCTCTCAGTATGTCCAGCCCACACCTCAATTACTGAAGTCTTATCACACTGTATTGTCATGGTTTATTTACAGAGCTCTCCCACCCACCAGCTTGTGAACATCTCAAGGGTAGAGACTCTGCCTTTTTCATTGCCAAGTCTCCCAAGTTCAGGGAAGACTGGAGATGCTACTTGAATGTTGGAGGAACACCATACATTTCACCTCGTTGTCAGCGCCCGGTGACTGGGACCTCAAAGTAATGGCAGATTATCACTGCCTGGATGGGGTTCATGGAAGGTCAGAGATAAGGGAGTGTGGTTTAGTTTGGTCTTTGAAATGGGTTCCCTGCATAGAGAGGGAAGGGGAGAGTGGGGAGGAGTGGTGGTAATGATGGGTTGGGAATAGTCAAGGTAAATAACAACCGGAACTGCATGCCTGCTCACCCATCGGAGTAGACTCTGAAAGCAGATTGTTGATATTGCTGTCTTGGTGTCTACCAGCTGTAGGTCAGACAGGGGAGACGAGGTGGGGCCTGGGTTTGGGTGGTGAAGAGGTAGAGCAGGAATAAATGTTTCACCATCAGTCTGCATCAGGAACTTCCTATGCACGATCTTACTTGATTATCACACAACATTGGCAGATGGACACCATGACTCCAATTTTTAAGAGTAGGAAAGAGATGAGGGAGGGGTGAGCAGCTTGCTCAGAATCACCCAAAAGGTGAGTTGTAGCGCTGGAGCTGAAGCTTAAATTGGACCCCGCCCCAAGTTCCTAGGCCTGTGCTCTGCTCCTGACAGCCTGTCACACTGCCATGCACAGAAGGTGTGCCTTTGGAGTCAGGCTCAGAGCCAAGGCATGGGCAGGGAGCCATCAGACACACGCAGAGGACTGTGTGGAGGAGGAGCAGGAATGAGGCTGCAGTAGAAGGCTGGGAAGCTCCTGAGGTCAGGGTGGGTGTCTGTGGTCAGGGACATTCTGTTGAGAGCCTGTAAACCTCCACCCTTCACACCCAAGAAAGTCCGCAGTGGCCACACCCTTGTCATGGGCTTTCTGGGGAATGTTTCTGGAATTGGACAGAGAGCTCAGGCAGTGAAGGAGGACAAGGCACTGCCCTGGAACCAGAGCCAGAGATGATTTTGGAATTGAGAAGGGAGAGATTGAGCACAATGTTTCCGGCCTTTGGGGCTAGAGATGAGTAATATCTGGTTGCAGGAGGAGCTCTACTCTAGGGATGAAAAGGAAGTGATAAAAAAGAATCAAGAGACGGAAGATGTGGCTGAACAAGTAGATGGTTTTAGTCCCGGCTCTAGTGAGAGAGAAGCCCAAGGACTGGTTTCATGGGGATCATCAAAAAACATCTGAGTGGCATAAACATCACGGTGTATATGAGCGAGAGACAGAGTGAAGACTGAGAGGGAGGAGAAAAGATACACTAAAACAGAGAGACACACCGAGATGGAGACCGAAATACACAAAAATAAAGGAAGAGCCCAAAGACACAGACACACGAGATAATGCCGTGGAGATCCAAATGTGCATAGAGACCAGGGCAATGAGAGAGGAAATCACAGAGGCCGAGAGATGGGGACAGAGACTAAGAAAGGACAGTGACACAAACACCCAGTGGGTAGCTGTGTTTCATGGAGAAAAAACATATAAACATCCCGAGAAGGACTGTGTTCTGGCCCTTTGGGCCTCATGAGAAGAGGATTCTTTGGCTTACCTGAGGTGCTGGGGAGTCCTAAGTTCTCTGGGCTTTCCTCCCTAACAGGTGGAAAACCCGGGGTAAAAGGTCACGTACGACATAGACTTTCCCTGTAACCACAGTCCCAGAAGACGCCTTCATGCCATCTCCCATCCTCCCATCTCACTCCTCTTGTTTACGGCCCTCCAGGGAGCTCCAAAGACCAGCCACTTAGTATTAACTCCCAGAATATTATTCCTCAGGCTGAGCCACGTCTCTGCGACTTTCAGTTTGGGAGCATCACATGAGCAGATTCGGCGCTGTCTTTCCACTTGACTCTTCGGGCTGTTGATGGCAATGACCATGTTCCCATAGAGTCTGTCTTCTTCAGGACCACCATCTGCAGTTCCTCCCCTGGTGTTACCAGTCAGGACAGGCTTAAGTTATGCTATGGTAACAAACAATCTCAACATCTCAGGGGCTCTCAGGAACAAACGTTTATTCCTTATAGTGAAGAAAAAAATCATTCATGACACTTGTTAGAGAATGGCAAGGAGACTTCATTCAAGGGGGCAAGTGGTATTTCAATGGGTGTCGGACCACCACAAGGCCCTGCAGAGACTGGATTCAGCTCTTAATATAGCATGGGCAAGTGGAAATTTTTAGACAAAAATCAGGGTGGGGATCAGTGGATGGAAAATAGCTAAGAAGAAATATCAGGAGTAAGGCGATTCTGGCTAATAAGATCTAACAGGATTCTCACTGAAGGCAGGCCAGGGTGATTACACATCACCTGGGAAGTGGGGGAGGATAAAGACCTGATCAAATATTGAGAGCCATCAGACACGGAGGATGGAGGAGTCTAGCTAAACTGACCTGGCGGTGTTCTTGTTAAAACAGGACAACGCAAAGATGAACACTAAAGCTCAAAGTTCAAAGCCTTCTTGAGAAGACAGTTCATAGGAGCCTGAATAGAGGTGGCTGATGAGAGAATCTTTGTCATTTGCTCATGCTGTACATTCACTGTGAGCCAGAACCACTGCTCAGATTCATCTTCATTCTGGGATCCTATCTGGCCAAGCCTCGCCTCTCTCTGAGTGCCAGCTGGCCCACCAAGGTGGGGACGCTGGGCAGGGAGGACCGCAGAGCATGTGCTTTGATGTCTGCGATGTGACGCAGCACGCAGACAGCCTCGAATGGGCCCCTGCCCCGCACCGGGCACTGCGTCTACACCACGTGCTGACTGCCAGCCCTGGCTCCTGGAGCCCATCTACCTGGTGGAGGTCCACTGTCCATGACAAGTGGTTGGTGGCATCTGCGGGGACTCGAACAGGAAGTGGACCATGTCCTGGGGGTCTGCCAGGTGGTCACCACCCCCTTGTTGGTCATGAAAGCTTTGCTGGCCGTCATAAGTCCTTTGGCTTCTCCACTGACCTGAGGTCCGTACGGGTGGCCAGGCCTTACCCCGCAGTCCATCAGACACTGTCACATCCTGGCCGCAGACCCCTCGGACACCGCCAGGACCCCCAGCCAGCTCACAGTGGAAACACATAAATGCAAAGTCTGAAGGAGGGCGTCCCAGCCCCCGAGGGCTTCCTGGACAGATTGTAGGCGGCCTTCCATCCAGGAACGCAGTGCAGCACTCGCGTCCTGCTGGCAACCGACTGCAGCCAGGACCCCTGCGCCCTTTTCACGACACCTGACGGAACTGTCTAGACCCAGTGATGCTCCGTCTGCTGGATCCGTCTGCAGTGGGCCCCGTCTAGGGCCCACTGTGTGCCATCGCACAACCTGAACACTTGATATCCATTTCAAGGTTTCAGAGGCAGCACAAGTGACCTCCTAGCAGGTTACTTATTTGGCCGGTGGAGGTGAGGGAGGGGATGGGACACCCAACATTTTCTTGTAAAAATTTCTTCAGAGGGAAGTTCATATTTACTGCCCGCTCCTCCCCGCCCCCAGATTTAAAATGAATGCATTAAAAGGTTTACAAAGCAAAGCCAACAAATAAAAATAAAGCGTTGCCAGTTGTATTAGTTGAAGAAAATGAGAACAAGCCTCTATATCCTGGTCCTGAAAGCTTCTACCGGAACTGACACATCTCACCTTCAATCATGTTGTATTGATCAGAGCCTTCCATCAGTGAAGTGAGGAGGAAAATTCTGCAGTCAGGAAGGGGCTGCGAATATTTGTGAACAAAGATACGGTTTGCCACAGTAGCTTCTCCCACACTAGTCTCAGGCTCTCTAAGCTAGTCCCTTGGTTAAGGTCTCCCAAGTTTATTGATGTTCCTTTTGATATCTAGGAGCTAGTACTGGACCAGAAGCTTACAGGGAGGTGATGCTTATGGAACACTTGGCGAACATAACTATGAATGGTCTTCTTCCATTTTATAGTTAGAACATGTGTCCACTAGGTTTACCAAAGGCCACAGGAGGGGGGGGGGCGGGGGGGAAGCACACCTTTAATTTGATTTTTCTATCTAGGTTTTACTGGGCTTTATCATTCAATGCCTTTTAAAAATCTCATCTTTTATCACTTGGGGTCTCGAAGCAGTTGCCTCTTCTGTAGGTCTGAGATGGAAAAGGGCATCTTATCTTCATTGGGCTTTGAATGAATGAGAAATAAACCTCTATTCTTTTAAGCCACTGAAATTGTAAGATTTATCTGTTTTGACAGCTACTGTTAATTATTTTAATGCAGAAATTGCTATAAGAAGTGAAGTGCTCCATAACAAAAACGTAAAATATATGATATCTTAGCGATTGGGACAGGTAATGGGAAAGTGTGTTGGAGACTGGAAAGATGGAGGTAAGAGTATGCAGTGGCAAGGTATTTGTAAAGGTGTTGCTTGTGATGACTTGAAAATGCGGATCCTGAGCTTAGTACTTGTCTTTCCAGGGAAGATGTAGGAAAACAGAATGATGGTGGCCTGGCTGCATTTGACAAGGTATTATGAGAAGAGCTCAGGAAATTCTTAGGTGGATTGCAAGCAGAAATTAATAAGAGAGAGTCCAGAAATTCGAGGCTTTGAAATGGGATTGCATACTGCTTAAGACATCACACAATAAGAGATGGGATTCTATAAAGATTTAGGTGGCAAAGATCCAGTAAAACCTCTCAGTTGGAGAAATGACTTTGGGGATGGATCAAATGAAAGCAGATTTCTCATTGATTTTTTCCATATAGTCTCAAGATAGCTGCCATTAGCTTAAGAGGGAGAGAAGCAAGGGAGTGAGAAAGCAAAGGAAAAGGACAGATTTGAGAACTATATCTTAAAAAGAGCTTTGGCTGTGGTCAGCGGAAATAGATCAGAAACCTGTTATATTACCGAGGGAAATGCAATGCTAAAGAAACCATGAGCTTGATCTAGAAAATCTTTCAGGCTTAAAACAACTCTTGGGATTCCAACCTTTTTGCCAAAGAAAAAGATACAGTGTCCAGCAGAACATAATCCCTAATACTCACTCTAAGAAAGGTCATGCATGGCTCCCAAAGGCGGACCCTGGGGTCATGAGAACGATGGACATGCACTGATGGCTCTGAGAGGACATTATTCCCTCTTACCCAGAGCAGGAGGCTTCCTGAAGTCTGCCGAGCAGGGTTTCGGAACCACTCTAGACTTATGACTCTTGTATGTTTCCCTTTCTTTCCAAGCAGGTATGTCGATCATGGTTATCCTGCCCCTCTTTGTTCACTGTGTTTTGGATAAGTGGTGTGGGGATGGCTGGGAGAGAGGGATATATAATTTGTCCTTTTGGATCCTTTGCGTAGGGTAGTGATCTCAACTGGGCAACATTTGGCAATACCCAGAGGCATTTTAAAAAAATTAAGTATAGTTAATTTACAGTATTGTATTCGTTAACCTGGAGGCATTTTTGATTGTCATACCTGGGGGAGGGATGCTACTGGCATTTTGTGAATAGAGATCAGAGATGCTGCTAAATATCATACAACAATGCACAGGACAGCTTCCCTTGCCCACCCCCAACAAAGAATTATCCAGTCTAAAATGTCAATATTGGGCTTCCCTGGTGGCTCAGTGGTAAAGAGCCTGCCTGCCAGTTCAGAAGACGCGGGTTTGATCCTTGCGTCCCTGGTGAAGGAAATGACATCCCATTCCAGTATTCTTGCCTGGAAAATCCCATGGACAGAGAAACCTGGTGGGCTACAGTCCCTGGGGTCGCAAAGCCTTGGACATGACTTAAACTGAGCACGCATGCAAAATGTCAGTTAGGTCTAGGGAATATACTCTGGTCTAGGGAATAAAAGTTGTAGCATCCTGACCTAATAGTGAGATTAGGGAACATCACCTGCCAATCAGAAAGCCTGAAGTGGTGTTGATGCACAGTCCTTCATTCAGCACTTAACTGAGTGCTTGCAAGAGGGAGGAGGTGGAAAGGGGTAGGGGTGGGGATTTGTCAGGTATTAATGCTAGTTGCTGCATTAGCCAACCTCCGAGAACCTCAGTGTCTTAACAGGAAAAGTTTATTTTTCACATCATGCTAAGGAAAAAAAAATCTGTTTTTTACCTAAACGACTAATGTATATTTTTTCTTATGGGCATTGTGAGCCTGGGAATAGATTGATTTTCCTCATTAAATTGGCTACCAGGAAGCTCGTTATAACAACTGTTTGTTGCTGTTGACTGATGTTCTCTGGCTCATCTTCCTATTTGATACTCATTTGCCCAAGACTTTGATTTTTTTCCACCCCTCCCCAATATTGCATGTACTTTTGTTTGTTGCCTCAAAATACCAAAATACTTTTGAGGATGAGGTGAGCTATAGAATAAATGAATGAATCAAAAGCATTCTTGCTGGAAGATGGCTCCTATTAAAGGGAAATTGGGGAAACAGTAAGTATCTCTTTCCTTGTTTAAAAAGGAAAGTGAAGCTTTGGGTCCTGGCTTGAAAATTTGTAGAATTGAAACTGTTGTTTGGGCTGGAGATCTGCAAATAGCTTTTCTTTTTCATTCTGCAGTTTTACTTACCCCTTGTAAGTTGCTATTTTAGCAATCCAGACTCCCATTTGCTTTTGTGGGCAAAGGGAGACAAGAAAACCTTTTCTCCACAATCTTTTGGGGAACCACTTCATGCAAATATCTTTGTCTCAGAAGGAAACTGTCCCAAGGTTAAGTCTCTGCCCATCTCTGAGTAAGAGGCGTGAAGAGCTAGTGTTTTTTCCTTTTGCTTTTCTGTTCCAAATGGTCAAGGAGTCAGGAGACCAGTCACAAACTTGTTATTTCTGATTTCTGGGAAAAAAGTGGGCTGAGAACCCAGCCAGATCCACAGTTCTCATCTGTGTGCCCAGAGAGAGGGCTAATCCAGTGAAGTATGCTTTCTGATGATTTTGATTGAGGGTAGTTTTAGTGACACCTAAACCATGTTTTCAGAAGAAGCTAGCTCTGCTTCTTGTAAACATGGAAGAAATGTTGGGTTTGGAGACCGAGGCCAGGGTCTCTCTGGGGAGTTCTGAGAGGTGGGTCAGTGTGAACTTAGGAACCCCACCACCTGGCTCCCAGTCCCAGCTGCATTTCTCAGTTGGGTAAACTTGGGCAAACCATGTTGCCTCCTTAGCCACAGAGGTATGACAACAATAGAACGACGTGTCCTAAAGAGTAAATGACATATTGCTCATAAAGTGCTGGACACATTATGCAACATGTATTCCTCCTGCCTGCTTCTCTGACAGCCAGGATGGATTGGAGCGTGGCCACTGGAAGATTGAGACAGCATGCCCTCCCTCACACTGGGCCCCCTGCACCTTCCTGTCTCATCTTCAGAGAGGTCAGAAAAGAAGTGCCCTGGCCACTCTCCCCAGATGGGGTGGTGGGAAGGGTGTAGAAACCTCCCCACGGGAAGCTTCTGGAGGTAGCTTCCTCTTCTCCATGTGATCCCAAGGAGAGCCTTGGGACACGAATCCCTTTCCCCTTTTGATCTCCATCTTCTCCCCTTTTGATCTCCGTCTTCTCTTCCATGAAATGAATAGGTTAAATTGTATCATCTTTAATCTAACAAATTTCAGTCCCCCCTAGTTTAGATAGTTTGTGTTACATTGAAGCAGGATTTCTCAACCTTGGCATTATTGGCATTGCATGGCAAATAGTTCTTTGCTGTCCTGTGTATTGTAGAATGTATAGCGGCAACTTTGGCCTCCACCCACAAATGTCAGAAGCAGCTCTCCCCCAAGTCGTAACAACTAAAAATGGCCCCAGACATTGCCAAACATCCTAGGGATGGGGGTGAGGGGAGCACAGTTGCCCTGGTTGAGAACCACTAAACATAAGTACTTAAACATAATAATGCTGACCACCTTTGTTGAGTTCTTGATGCCAGCCACAGTGCTGGGATTTCCATGCTGGAATTGTATTCAGTCCTCATAATATCCTTGTGAGGTAGGTGTTAATAGCCTCTGTTTTGCAAATGAGGGTGTTGAGCTACTCGTAAATGATAAAGCTGGGATTTGAACCCGTGTGTTCCCAGCATTAGCACTTGTGATGCTTCATCGCATTAAATGTTTAGAAATACAAGAACAGTCTTTCGAAAAGTACAGCAGCAGTGTTGATTTAGCGAGAACACAGAATTTGGAAACAGACAGATCTCATCTAGAATATCAGCTTCAAACTGATGAGCTGATCATCAGCCCCTCACTGAGCTCCATATCTTCCATTGTTAAATCGAGGGTAATACCAGCCTTGTAGATTGTTGGAGGAAAGAGACATGCCAGGTCCTTCCCCAGCTAGATGATGTGCTCAACGACAATGGGAAAAACCGTTGCTATTGCTTTCATTCCTTCCCTGCAGCCCTAGGTGTGTGAGCCCTGCAGCCCTCATGCCATACTGTATCACCTCATTACTGGTCCCACCCTCTCTTGGGTGTTTAGGCCTTTCTTTTGAGCTCCAGACCAACATAGCAGTTTTCAGAAAATCCGTACTCAGTATAACCAGAACTGAAATAGTTGTGCTGCTCCTAATCTAATTCTCCATTGTGTTCCCTTTCGCAGTGACCCCAGTCACCTAAGCCAGGATTCTGGGAGTCTTTCTTGACTTCTCCCAACTCCTCACCCCCCATCGCCAAGCAGTAACTGGACACTGTTCAGCGTACCTGCTGAGACCTGCCTGCATTTATCTGTAGCTCTCATCCTCTCCCGCTCCCACCCCAGCCCCAGAGTTGGGTTGCCATACCTAGCATCAGGGTGCTGAAAGTGCTGTCAAACCAGCACCTCCCCGCCCCCGCCCCCCGGCCCCTCTTTGCTTCTTCTGTTAGAGCATGGTTGCTTTACAATGTTGTGTTAGTTTCTGCTGTACAGCAAAGGGAATCAGCCATACATAGACATTTTATCCCCTGTTCCTTCCCATTTAGGTCACCACAGAGCATTGAGTCAAGTTCCCTGTGCTGTACAGTACATTCTCATTAGTTCGCTGTTTTATACATAATAGTGTATAGATGTCAATCCCAATCTCCCAATTCCTCCAACCCCCCACCCCACCACCGCCTCCTCCCTTGGTATCCATACACTTGTTCTCTATGTCTATTTCTGCTTTGCAGAGGAATTTATAAAACCAGTCTTGCTGCCTCCACACTTGCCCTTACAGTCCATCCCAAAAGTACAGCCAGAATAATCCTTCTTGGCTACGTTCTTATTCTCAGGATAAAGCCTACTTCCTTAATTGGCATGGAAGCACTTCTCATTCTGGCTCCATCTTCTCTTCATCCTCACTTTTGGCCTCTCTTCCCATCTTTTTATCTGTTTCAGCCATATGGAACCACTCACATTTTCTCATAGAGCCATGCTCAACCTTCCCTTTAGCTATCTGCATATGTTTTCGTCTAGTAGAGAACTCTTGGCTGCCGCTTTTGCTCTGACCTAGATAATTCCATAAGCCTCAGCTCAGAGCTCCTGTTCCCTTGGGAGCCTTCTCTGATCCCTAAGCCTGTCAAGCATCTCCTGGGATTTCGTCACTAAGGCAGTTACTATGCTGTGTTGTCAGCACCTGTGGACAGGTCTGTCTGCCCCTACTAGACTGCAGTTTTTCTGGGTGGCCAGTGTGCCTTTTGCTGTAATCCCTACTACCCAGCACAGGCCTTGTTGTAATAAATGTTTCTAGCACAAATGGATGGTACTCAGTGTTGCCTAAGTTAAAGAGTAGCTGTCCAAAAGAGGGAGGAAACCAAGACGGTGAGGTAACAGAAACTGATAGAAACTGGTCCAGAAACTGGCTCAGAGACCCCTCTTTCCATCTTGAAATCTCCAGGGATTCAACAGGAAGATTATCTTGCTTGGTGGAAATGTGACTCAAGTAGCTTTGTCTTTGATATTTAGATGGACAATAAGCCATTTTCATTTCTGACAAGGAACTTCTGTTTCTTTTTGTGTTATAAATGTCAGATGGAGAGGCTCAAAGTACCAGGAGTTATGTGACCTAGGATTCGCTTTCAACTTAGCTGTCAAAAAATTTATGAATAAGTCTTTCAGATGCTGTAACTTGAAAAACTAGGTGAGCTTTTGGTATGTTTTAGAGCAGGATTTCTCAATGTTATTGACATTTTGGGCCAGATAAGTCTTTTTTGTGGGAGCTGCTCTGTGCCTTGTGGGATGCTTGGCAGTATGCCTTGTTTCTGTTCATTAGATGCCAGTAGTTCCTTGTGGCACTGTGACAAGCAAGAATGGCTCCGGACATTGCCAGATGGCCTCTGTGGAGACACAGTGGAGCCTGGCTGAGAATCAGGGCCCCAGAGAAGTTAGAGTTGGAACCCATCTGATGCAGCCAAAGGAGTACTGGACAAGAGTTGGGTTTAAAGGTCATTGCCAACTTTGCCACTTAGAGAAGATGTTTTTTAATAAGTTCTATATGAATCCAAAAGTGGGATGTTTGAGGGATCAGCTTGACCTCCCTCCATGGATTACAGCCTCCTCCTCTGAAGTAATAAATAATGCAAGGCCAGAAGGTTTTGGATCCTTCCAAGTTCAGTTTTGGTGTTAGGAGTGATCAGGGAGATGGAATGAGCTCAGAACTGGGGTTGAGGATCTGTGGTCTGGCAGCTACAATCAGCCGATGAGCTTCAGGCCTCTGCTTGCTCAAGATGGCCTATCCCCAACTCGGGCCTCTCCCTAAAAACTCCTCAAGATACCTTGGGAAGGACTGTCTTGTTCAGTCACTTTTGGCCATTCTCCCTCCCCAGAAGCAGAAACTGTCAGAACTGGAAAGTGCTTAGGAACGTTTGGTCTGAGTCCTTTGTTAGAGAGGGGAAATGGAGACTCAGAAGAGGGAAGAGGCTTAGCTGAGGTCGCACAGCTAGAGTAGGGCTTCTTATTGACCAAATTTCTTTCTTTATCTTTTTTGAACTGCTTTGTTGAGGTATGACGACATGTGAAAAGGTATACATATTTTGTTGTTATTGCTGTTTAGTCACTAAGTCGTGTCCAACTTTTCTACAACCCCACGGACTGTAGCCTGCCAGGCTCCTTTGTCCATGGAATTTCCCAGGCAAGAATACTGGAGTGGGTAGCCATTTCCTTTTCCAAGAGATCTTCCCGACCCAGGGATTGAACCTGTGTCTGCTCGTTGGCAGGCAGATTCTCTACCACTGAGCCAGCAGGGATGCATATAACTCGGTGGGTTTGGGGTTAAAGTATACACCTGTGAAACCATCACTACTGTCAAGGGCAGAGCCACATCCATCACCTCCCAGAGTTTACTCCTGCCCCATTTATAATAATTACTATTATTATTTGGTGATAAGAACACTGAACATCATATCCACTCTCTTGGCAGATTCTGAGTATACAGTACAGCTTTGTTAGCATAGGCACTCTGCTATACAGTAGAGTTCTAGAACTTACTTATCAATATCAGTTATTATTTCTCCCACCCTGTGCTGCCTTACAGAGAAGGCAATGGCACCCCACTCCAGTACTCTTGCCTGGCAAATCCCATGGACGGAGGAGCCTGGTAGGCTGCGGTCCATGGGGTCGCTAAGAGTTGGACACGACTGAGCGACTTCACTTTCACTTTTCCCTTTCATGCACTGGAGAAGGCGATGGCACCCCACTCCAGTATTCTTGCCTGGAGAATACCAGGGACGGTGGAGCCTGGTGGGCTGCCGTCTATGGGGTCGCGCAGAGTCGGACACGACTGAAGCGACTTAGCAGCAGCAGCAGCAGTGCTGCCTTACTCTGGGAGCCTACCCATGTCTGTTCAACTCCTGATGGGAGTCTTTATTTCATTGAACCTTGACATGTCTTTGGTTTTACACTTCCTGTATCCTGATTCCTGCTTGCTGATAGCCATCTAATGCAAATATAGGACCATAACACTTCAGTGAGAAATAATGTGTTTACCTCCCAGCAGAAACATTTGACTTTTAGTTGAGCTTTAACCTAATGAAATGAAACTAATAGTAGGAATTTGAAGCAGGGGCTGGGTTTAGAAAGGCTTCTGGACCAGCTGGATTCTTTTGGGAAATTCCCCATCTTTGGAGGTCATGTCATCTACCATTGAATATAGAGTTGCACACTGGGGTTGTTTCCCAGCATGTGATGCAGAGGAAGGAACCTTGGCTTTGGACATAGGTTCCGATTCCAGCTCCACCTCTTCATAGCTGTGTGAATTTACCACAAGGATAACACCGTTTTTGAATGGTCCATGTGGGCTGGTCATGTGACCTACGTTATCTTATTAATTCTTATGACAGCTGTGGGCAGAAAGGTTCACAGTTTATGGGTGAGAAAACTGAGCATCAGAGAAGTTATAAGCTACAAAGGTACTTTGATTAACAAAGTTAGAAGCGGTGGGGCGAGGAGTTTAACCCACGGCAGTCGGGCTCTAGATTATGAGCAACCAAACAAAGATCAAAAACAAATGATTAGAGCTTCCCTGGTGGCTCAGTGGTAGAGACTCTTCTTGCCAATGAAGGAGACATGGGTTCGATCCTTGGCCTCGGAGGATCCCACATGCTGCGGAGCAATTAAGCCCGTGCGCCACAGTGCTGAGCCTGTGCTCTAGAGTCCGGGGGCCACAACTGCTGAAGCCCACTGCTCTAGAGACCGTACCCTGCACCATGAGAAGTCACTGCAGTGAGAAGCCCTCACACCACAACTAGAGAGTAGCCCCCACTAGCTGCAACTAGAGAAAAGCCCGCGTAGCAACAAAGACCCAGCACAGCCAAAAATAAATAAAATGATTAAAAAAAAAACATGATCAGGCATAACTGCCTGGAACTTCAGTTTCTTAATATGCTAACTTGTGATGGCAACCTCCCTGCAGAAGTATTGCTGGGGGGATTAAATATTAATAAAATAATGCCTATATAGCACCTGGTATCCACTAAGTGATAGATGGTTAGTTTTCTCTCTAGCTCATGTTCATTTCGCATCAGTTATGATTTGTTGTTAACTTTGTGTAAGCAAAGTGCTAGGTAAGTTTACATATATAATTCCACTAAACTTTGCAAAAGGTATGTGAAGGAGGCCTTTCCCACGGGATGAGTAGAGGCATAGAGACATGTAGGAAGCTGCAGAGTCAAACAGCGAGGAGACAGCAGAGTCAAGATTTGTGTTCATGCCTGGCTGACTCTCAAGCAGCGTTCTCACACCCTCAGCTATGGTCATCCCTCTAACTACTCAAAACCACAAATGAGCTTCAGAAAATAGCAGATGCTTCAAGCCTTCCCCTTGGCATGCTATTCACCTTATGAGACTAAAATAAACAAAAATTTTATCTTAATTAGTAGAAATCTCTTACTGTTGATACCTGGAAGACCATCTGAGTACTATGAAGCCTTGGGAAGACTAGAGTCAATTCTTGTTTATCTTTGGTGAATGTCTAATTCGGACTCATATCCATCCCTCTTCCATCCTGCCCAATATGGCCTCAGGGACTTCAGACTAATCTTCAGCTAAATTGCTGAATTTAATGAGTGAGATCTAATTAAAGCTGCTCTTGGTCTGCACCCAGCTCACCTAGCCAGCCTCATTTCCCAGCACGTTCTCCTCTCCTGGAGCCCCTCGAGAATTGTAGCTCCCTCTGTGCCTTTTAACCTGTCAGGTCCCTGTTCCTCTGCTGGGTACAAACCTGTCTTCAGCTGATTCAAATTCCTTCTCTCCAAACCCATGCCCGCAAGTGTGAAAAAGTTGGGTAGGGTCAGAGTCACATCTTTTTTCAGACCAAAATGATGAGACTGGAAACCAGTTTTCTCTTTGTTCTTTATCTGAAAGAGCTCCCCATGGTGCTAAAAGCTGTAGGCCCTAGTGAGTGCCTGGTGCCAAAAGAGGGAACTTCATATGGCACACCAGCAAGGGCTATGGACGCGGACAGACCTAGATGTGGATCCCAGCACTTTTTAGCAATCTGGTCCGAAACAAGTTATATGAACCTCCTTGTGCCTCAAGTCTCCTTATCAGTAAAGTGGGGACCGCAATGTGGCTGTGGCGAAGGTCCAAAAAGGCCACATCTATGAAAGTACTTAGCACTGCTGAATTGGATCTGAGCAGATGTTTGCTAAATCATAGAGGGCCCGTAGGTTTCTCTTCTCTAATCTGATCTTGTGGCATTTCACTGTACCTCTTTAAGCCACTGTACACTTTGCACCTTGGTTGTGATAAATGGGATGTATATATATATATGTTCTCCTGCTACTCTGAGCTCCTTGAAGAGAGATCTCATAACAGACTTGACTTTGAGTTTCTGCTCCATCAGGGCCATACCTTTTATAGAGATAGTCTTAAGAAACAGAATGGGAGAAAGAGAAATTTGTTCCAAAGAGACACTGGTAAGAATCAGTTTGTGAAACCTGGGATCAAGTCCATCTTGGTCACAGCTGTGTCCTCATCACTTGGCACAGTGACAAGTGATGGTCAGTGTTTAACAGATGGCTACTGAATACATGAATATGAGGTCCAGGGAAATTTAACTTCTCAGAGTCCATAGCCATCACTTGGACTGCTGCCTACCTAGTCTCATATGGAGAAACAGAGGCCAAGGGAAGGGGAAGAACTTTCTAGTTTCACACAGGAACTCAGAGCAGGTATTTTAGATCACCTGATATATAAGATTATCTATAATCTGGTACAACCATAGGTCTTGGTTGGCAGAGACTGGCTTCATGTACCAACCAGAACTGAACCTAGCTTCATTCTTGTGCCCTTCAGTGACTGGCAGGAGCTGAAGCAACCAGAGGATAAAAAGGGACTAAAGCATTCAGTGGGTTCTTTTTGGGCTGAGATTCAGTACATTCCTAAATCAAACTGTGTTTTGGGAGGAAAAAAGAGTTTTGGTTATTTTTTAAGTTGTGTGCCTTAACTTTTACTATGTTGAATTCTACAACCAGATTCTGTCTCACCCTCCCCACCCCTCTCCACCCCCTAAGTTGTGCTAAACCATCTAGTTATGCTAGTTGGAGGCATTCTTCTTGGGAACCAGAGTCTTGCCTTACAAAGCATCAAGGTATGTTGTGTGGTCCAACACAATAGTCAGAATTGAATTCTCTTTTGATTTTCTGTGACTTCTCTGAAAAAAATAAATATTTCCTGTGATTCAGATGAGTCCATAAAAAATTATATAAGAAACTAGAACGTAAGCTTCATGAGGGCAGAAACTTTGTTTTGTTGCTACAGTGTCCCCAGTAACTAGAATGTTGGTAGGAACTCAGAACAAGTATGTGAGGAGCCAAAATAAAGAAAGAAAAAGAAGAAAGAAAGAAAATGAATGAATGAATCTACTGTTCCTTGCAGATGGAACAGAACCTTAAAAATTGGTGGTGGGAGACCCTGAAGACATCTGTATTTTTGCTTGTAACGAACAGTGCAACCTTGGGCAAAACCCCTACCCTCTCTGGATTGTTGGTTGGTCTGTAAAAGGAAGTGGGTAAGATGAGTGGTTGTAAAGAGGATTGAGCTCAGTAATAGATATGAAAGTATTTTGGGAAAAATACTTGGCTTTCGTCACCTTCCTTTTTTAAAGCTTCTCTATAGGAAAATCTCCAAACACATTTGTTTTTGGACTGTTGTGGACAGCCAGCTTCACACCAGGGTGGACTGTGAAGGTGTTGCTGGATGGTTTATGACGGGTGGGTTATAACTAGATCCAGCACGTGTAAGTGGCAAAGACAGAGGTGTATTCTGGAAACTTGTACTGGGGGTCGTGTTGTGTGCTTTCTTGATGATCTGAGCAGAATCCAGAAACCCCTGAGGTAGATGGAGATGCAGAGAGAGCAGCATGGATGTTCATTGCACTGCTTTGGAAGAGCACCTCAGTAAAACTGAAAGTTGAAAGTTCAAGCTGTTCAGGTCAGATTTTTATCCACAAAAGGGTGGAAAGAAGAAATTAAGAAAGGTGAAAACATTAGGGCTGAGAGATTGAGAGAAAGCAATTGAGGAAGTGAGCTTATCAAGAGCTGGTTCACATGTGACCTCTTCTGCTTGTATGACCTTGGACAAGCCATTCTGAGAAGAACCGGGTGTTGTTTCCAGCCCTCCCGGGGGGTATTTTTGTTTAGCTGCTAAGTTGTGTCCAACTCTTTTATGACCCCGTGGACTGTAGCCCACTAGGCTCCTCTGTCCATGGAATTTCCCAGGCAAGAGTACTAGAGTGGGTTGCATTTCCTTCTCCAGGGGATCTTCCCAACCCAGGGATCGAACCTGCGTCTCCTGCATGGCAGGAAAATTCTTTACTGCTGAACCACCAGGGAGCTCTTAGAGATGAGTGTAACGCAGTCTCAGCCCTCACAACCCTGGGAGATGCAGATAGGCAAGGCAAAGATGAGTGACGACTGCAGAACTAGAGTCTGTATCAGTACAAGCTTCTGTGGAAATAGGAAAACGAGAGGGAATTGAAGCTGCTTGAGTGCTTCTGGGAGGGCGTTAAAGAAAAGGTGCTATTTGAGATAGGCATTAAGGGAAGAAGAGACCTTTGCCAGGTGAGTAGGGGTAATGGTGGGCCAGATGGCACTGTTCTCAAAGGAGAGAGTAACTTCCTTAAAGCATGAAGACAGGAAGGAGCATGATGTCTCTGGACAGTCAGTTGCGATTGGGTACAGCTCCCGCATAGACTGTATGGAGAAGAAAGCAGGGCAGAAGGAGGGCAACCAAGTTCACTGGGACTTCTGTTCCTGTGTACAGAAGCTCCTAGTGATGAGCTATGGAAAAATTGTAGGCAGAGGAGGAACACAGTTACATTTGCATTTCAAAATAATCATTCCCATGGAGAGGATGAGTTGGAGTGAGAGAGGCTGGCAGGAAGGCCGCGGGTGGAAGCCAGTGGTGCTTGTCCAGGCATGATTAAGGCAGAGGCCAGGGAGATGGAACGGCGGGCCTGGGATTCCCCGTCTATAAAGTCAAATCAAGTTAAATATTTCTGAACCCAAGTTTCTTATGGTGGCCTCAAAGGCAAAGATGAAGTGTAACTGTGGTTGAGGCTGGAGATGCCCTGGGAAGTGAGTGTCCTCAGGAGGAATGCCGTTTGGTTTACTGCTCGTAATCCTATTGGCTGAGTCTGTTGCAAGGAGGGAATGTCCCAGTTTTCATAACAGCCCCGCCAAAGAGTGAAGAAACCACGCTGTGAAGCTCGAAGGATGGGAGCCAAGGCTGGTATATTTGAATGATTGTAGCAGAGTCTCAGAAGAATCTTGGAATCTTGGAATTCTTGGAAGAATCTTGAGGAGCCAACTTGTTGGGTACTCTCTACACCTCTCTGACATGCTAAAGACGTTATCTCTTCTTCGTCCTTCTTGTAATGAGAAGATACTCATCTCCTGAATTGTCTATTCTGTTGCTGAAAAGCCTCAGCGCTGAACATCAACCCGTCTGTCTCATTTCTACCCCCACCTTGGCCAGAGAATGCAGTATTTTTGAAAGAGACGGGTCTTAAGAATCCTTGCATGAAAATGCCTGCTTAACAAAGGCACCCCAAAGCAAACCATTGCCTTGATTTGAAATTGATTTTCATTTTTTTCTCATTCAAGGCCCAGCAGTATTTCCAGCTTCGTGTCTGATAGCGACAGAAACACGGTTGAGCTCAAGAAGGATTTTTGTCAAAATAGAGCTCTGGGCATTAGATAATTCTAATGCCAACCGTAGTTAAGGTGGTTCCACCCATGACGAGGAAGGAATACATGTGGGTCAGGAAGGCCACAGGGTACAGGCTAAGAAAGCCAGAATCCATTCTTGGTGTTCGGGATGGTGTAAAAGTGTCCTAGATGAGCATGGGAACTGTTAAGAAATAAGGCAGAACCTGTTGCAGTGAGTGTGGCCAGAGGGTTGGAAAAACACTGAGGAATGACTCCAAATGCGATGGGCTGCTTTCTGCCCTCTCTCACCCCCACTTCCCTTATCTTCCTCCTACTCCCAGCCTCTTCTTCCTGATTTCTTCCATTGTCCCCTGTCTAAATTGGCTACCTTCTTCCTCCTTCCGACCCAGCTCTTTCTTACTCTGGTTTCTGTCTCATTCCCCACATAGAAGAAATGCCTTGCGTGTTTATGATGCTTTGCAGTTCACAGAGTTGATTGGAATATATGAGCTCATCAGCCTCACAGCCAAACTTACAAGTAGGTACTGTCCCCATTCTGCAGGTGATGAAATTGAGGCTGTGGGAGATGAAATCACTTGCCTGAAGACACACAGCCACGTGGCAGCAGGGGCAGGTGGTGACCCATGCTTCTTTTCTCCCTCACCCCAGCTTTACAGATCAAGTCTCTGGTATTCCAGTGTGCTGACTTACGCTAGGTTTTCCCTGAACTGAGGAAGTCAATTAATCTCCTCATTTAAAGACCCCAAAGATTGACTACTTTCTCCTGGAGGGATTTTTAGAGAAAGTCAAATTTGACTCCCTAAAACTTGCCTTGAATTCTGGAGACTTCTTGTTGGTCTTTGAAGTCTTTTGATGTTCAGGCCCACTGAATTTGCCCAAACATCCAATCTGGTGATACTAATACTGTGGGCAGAAGTAGACTAGAATCAGCATTGTGCTGGAGTCAGTTCACACTGGCCCATTTGTTAAATTTTCAGGAATTTTGCAAGCTGGTTGTGAAACACAGCCATTATTGAAAACTATATAAACTTGTAATTGAATGAATTGTAATGAAAATAGAGGTAAGGGGATATTTAAGACACCACTTCTTAATTATTTTACAACATTTTGCTGTTACTATGATTACTTTACCCTTCAGGTTATTTGCATCTGTTGTATCTGAATGGTGAAAATACAATATAATGATATGCATTAGTCATCTCTTACCAACTTTGTGCTCCATATCTTCAGCAGTTTGAAATTGGACATGGGGGCAATATTTACACCCTGGAAAGTGGCAAAAGCTACAAATCAAGGCCCCTTTTTCTCCCTTAGAGAACAAGTTATTAAACCTTTTCTAGCCCAGCACTGGCTAAGATAGGTGAAGGTTTGTGATAAGTGCCTCTGAAATCCTGAATGCACAGCTTGGTCTTCACCCTGCCAGCAGGAACTTGGGCAGAAGGGTAATGATGTCTGGAGAGGAATGCAGAAGAATGGAGGCAATAGACATTAGGAGGATGGTCATGCACTGACCGCCCTTGCTTCCTCCACCTTGGTGGTGATATAATACCAGCAGTGGTATATAACATTTAACACCTGCTGTGGGCCTGGTACTGTGAGTCATTTGATAAACCCCATTTTGTTTAATTCTCACAAAGACCCTATGAGGTCAGTGTTACTATTTCCATTTACTGATGGAAACCCACAGTTCAGGGAAGTGGAATAACTTGCCCAAATTTACCCAGAGAGAAAGAGGTAGGGCCAGGCTTTGAGGCCAGGTCCATCTGACCCCTAATCAGTACTTTTTCTGACATGCTGGTGGGAGGAAAGTTGCAGACACTCTATGGACCACCCTGCACATCTGTTCTCATCCCCAGATGAGATGGATATATATGGATCAGTGATCTATCAGGTGTCTTTCACTAAAATTAATCACTAAAGCCAAATGGAAACCAAAACTGGGGCATCTATTAATACATCCAAACAAATTTTCAAGTGCATGCTGAGTCCGAGGCACTATCTTAGGTGCTTGGGATCCAGCAGTGGACAAGACCGGCAAGATCCCCGCTTTTGAGGAGTTGGTCAGCCAAGAGTCAGCTTTAGGCCTGGTGACACACAGGTCTTGCTCTGAGGCTATGATGTCCAGAAGACTGGGTGACGACTGTGTGCTCCCCCGCAGTTACCAGGCCTTGCCCAGGCCTGGCAGTATCCGCCTCTAGGGTTATTAGAACTCCCTTTCTCTCCCCTCTTTCAGAAGAGGCTGGGTCACCAGTTGTCACGTTTGATACCGCTGCCCAATAGGAGAAGTGGCCCTGGACACGGTCCTCAGATGGTTTCTGCCTCCAGGGCTAGGCGACTGGAGACCAGTGTGTACATGGTTTCCTCAAATCGTGGTTTCCTGTTTGGGTTTGTGGTTTAAATCCCTGTGTTTGGCAGTTATCTCAGCTACAGATCAACCACTCACACAGGTAATTCTGTTCTACACCCCATGGACAGCTTTTGATGTTTGAGGGGAGGTGTATGATTTATTATGATTTCATTCTTCTTTGGAGTGAGGAGAGGCACAGCTAGTTGTTGGGGACATTTTTGTTTTTCTTCTTCAAGGTCAAGGTCAGACCATTCTAGAGTGCTTTACTGAAGCCACATTGAAGTTGCTAATGAGATATTTCCTGAAGCCTATATTTTGGCTCAGACAATAGAACTCTTGTGGTAGGTAGAAGGGATCAATCATTTTGATCTATGCAATGTGGATTTGGTTAGGCTAGCTGGGGTCATTTCCCCTGTTGTGATGGTGGGAGAAACATCTTGCAAAGCCTAGAAATCTACAGAGGAAAGTCCCTCAGGAAGCTTGATTGTTGAATGAGTCTGACCACAGCTTCATCCGACTGTGATCAGAAGATTTGGGCTTTCCATGGCTGCCTGCTCTTCCCCTCTTGCCATTTGTAAAGAGAGGTGAGTATTGATTCTACTTGAAAAGTATGCCTGGAAGATGGCATTCATTCCAGTGGAATGATGAGAGTGGCACTTTGGGACTAGCAAACATCAGGCTGGGAGTCTGGAAACGAAAGAGAGGAAAGCACCCCGCAGAGCTGGAGAGGCCTGAGCTTGGAGAGTCCCAGCCCGGCAGGGAGGGGCTGCAGAAGCAGGTGTGGTCTCAGCTAACCTGGCTTCCTCCTCAGGCTGCCTTCCTCGCCCTTCTGTCAAGGACATGGACGAAACCCTCTTTGATAGACCCCCTCCCGCTGCCCCAATGGGGTCCTGTTTCAGTAATCCAGGCAAATGGAGTGGTTTCCCCAAGTTGGAGTCACACACACAGGGACGAGCTTCTGCCCTCCAGAGTTCTTGACCATTTCATTCCCTTTGACGGCATCCACCCCTTCTCCTCTGAAATCCCCGCCCACGACCAGCCACCTGTAGTTCTGCTGCCAAACAAAACTCTATATGTCTTGAAAGATGTTTTCCATTAGTAATTTATTTCCCTAGTACATATGAATCAAAGACCTAGAGCTTCAGAACTGCCTGAGATAATCAGAGAGACTAATAACTCCAAGATCTTGGAGATCTCGTCTTGCATAAACTGCTGTTATTTAGGTGAACATAATAACAGCACAATAACATACTGCTCAAAGAGTTGTTGAGTGGATTTTAAAAGACAGGGATATAAAATGTTGAGCCTTGAGCCTGGACTTGTCCTGGTCTCTCTGATTATCCCATGTGTGATGGATTGTGCTTAGCCTCTCAGTTGTGTCCAACTCTTTGCGACCCCCTGGACTGTAGTCCGCCAGGCTCCTCTGTCCATGGGGATTCTCCAGGCAAGAATATGGAGTGGGTTGCCATGCCCTCCTCCAGGTGTGTGGTGGATTAGAAGGACAATATTCGAGGAAAGCCTGCTCCGTGCCCAACCCTGAACTTGGCTTTGGAGATACATTGATAAGCATCCCTGCTCACAGTCTCTCTGTTCTCCTGGAATTTTGAGTTGAGAAGGAAAGAAAATCAGAGCAGAATAAAGCCAGTGGGTAAGAAAGCCTGTCACATTGATTCCACGTGTTCCAGATGTCCCACCCTGTGGAGAGTTCTGTTTCCACCATCTTAACTCTTACCTCAGTGGAAGCTGTTCCAAAGCCTCTTTTCCTCCCTGTGACTTATCTTCCAAGAGTTTCATGTTTCCAACTTTCTAGTAAACATTTCCTTGGCTTTACCACCATGACTTTAAACCCACTGTGTCTAGAGGCAAGTTTATCCTCTTCTTCTCCCTACCCAGACCTTCCCTCTGAATAGCACTGAGGTTTCCTTGTTTAGCTGTTTAGCTGGGCTCTCTGGGTCATCTTTAGTGCTTTTATCTCCCCCCACCCCTGGCTTCCCCCCTGTCCCGACACTCCTTCTGGAAGGCACTCATGTTCTCTCATTAGCTGATCAGCTGGGTCTCGACTATCAGGGTCATCCTTAGTCGTCTTGCCTATGTCTTGTCCCCTCTGTCCTCTTTATCCCCAAACCTTGCAGGATTCCAAGCCATCCTCCCAACTTTCCTGTAAGCTACAGTGATCTCTCTGCCTCTAATCCCTCATGCATACCCCGCTCTGGTAGATTAATTTTCCCCAAACATGACTTCATAATGTGACTTGACAGTCACTATTTATCAAGCACCTATTTTATGCCAGGTGCTATGCTAAGCATTTTATGATCATTGTCTTTTAAAATCCTTCCACCAACTCTTTGAGGTCTATATAATTATGTTCACTTAAATAGCAGAAGCTTATGGGAAGTGAGCAGTCTAAGATCTTATCATTAAGTGATGAGATATGAATGCCTTCTTTTCTCTGATCCCAAAGGCCATGTTATACTAAATGGCCTGTGGATTTTTTTTTTTATGTCTGTTGTCAGCTAAAAAAATATTTGGTGGCTCCCCGTTGCCTAAAAAGTAGGGTTCAAATAGCTAGCTGGTTTCTCTTGTTGCCTGTTCTTTGTCACCGTTTTTCTAGCATGAACTTGTTGCTTGGGCCAGAGCCGGCTCCTGAATTCCCCTTCAGTGCTTGGTTCATTCCAGCCTTTCTATTTTTGGTCATACTGAGAGCTATCTGAACAGTCAAGAGACTGATAAAGGAACCTAATCTAAGCACTGTTTAGAGAACAGGAAAAATTACTCAACTCTACTTGAATTAGAACAAGAAAAAAATCATACGTAAGTTTAGTGAAAATGACGAATGTTATGAAATAAATTTGTATCCCATGCTGTTAAGTTGTGGCAACACAAGGTCAGTCTTTCTTCTGATGTTCATGAGCTAATAAGGCACTTGATGAGTTCCATGA
The DNA here is from genome assembly GCF_054371585.1 of Giraffa tippelskirchi. Classification (NCBI taxonomy): domain Eukaryota; kingdom Metazoa; phylum Chordata; class Mammalia; order Artiodactyla; family Giraffidae; genus Giraffa; species Giraffa tippelskirchi. The sequence continues at coordinate 218,301,547 of NC_137275.1, forward strand.
ATGAATGAAGGAATTTCAGAGTGGTGAATGAGAAAGCAAAAAGGCAAGACAAGAGAGATGGGGATCTTTGTATTTGGGGAGAACGAATGATGTAGGCATGTTTTATTTACAATGGTGAGGGCCTTACAGTTTAAGCAAAGATTAAAAAGCAAAAATACAGAATTTATATGTTATATTAATTGTAAAAATTTAACAAGCTTGAACCTGTACTGCAAAAAATATATTGTAATACATTTGTGCTATTTGTAACATGAAACAGACTTCATAAAAAATATTACTCTGTATGCCCAAATATAACCTGATGTAGTCATTTAGAATGATAAGCAAATAAATCTAACCATATTCAATCATTTTTCTTGGGTTCTGCCTTCCTAGAATGTAAGTGATAGGTGAAAATTAAACAGATGGTTTTATTAAAAAATAGAATTAGTGTGATTATGCTTTGAGTATCACAATTATGCACCAGAAGATAAATAAAAACAAAATCTTCCAGTATTCTAAAAATGGAACTTGTTGCCTTGGATTACATTTGAGGTGTATGATTTGTGGTTCAGCTCATAGTCCTGAAGCAGAAGTATAGATGATACACTCTGAAGGACTGAGTTTGATGACTCCAAAAAATGGCTCTATTGATGACAAAGACAGTGATGTTGAGGATGAGCATGAAGATTTTGATTAAAGTTATTACAATATACATGAGAATGGGAGATTTTTATTGACATTTTGTCAGGGATAGTAAGCTTCTCCCTATATATGGACTTGCTTTATATTTGGTCATATATGGCACTCACTGAGCTCCCTGGAAAGCATGCTTTTTGGTTATTGGCACAAGTTAACAGTTGCAAGATGAGTGCCATCTTTAATCCTGATGGTACTGGTCTGTGATAACAACCGCGATTGAAATTAAGGTCGAAAAGTCTTTCAGGAATCTTGAGACCTGCCATGAATCTGAGGTCCTTCACGCTGGGACCTTGTTGTGATTTTTCTGAGAGAAGATGAGCCGTAGGAGAGGCTTAGGTGAGGAGATCATAGGGAATTTCAAGTATTTAAAGTTCTAGATCATTCTTTTCCTCCCAGGCCTAAAATATCTAAGAAACTCCCCTTGTCATATCATGTCTAGAAATCCAGCTCCTTAGTCCTGCCTCCATCCCTCCTGGCCTCTCTCAGCTGGGAGCCTTATCCCTGTCACAAACACAGAGCATGATTTGAGCAGCCATTTTCTCGTTTCTTCCAAGGGTGGTTTGTAACTAGCACAATTCTGGATGCATAAGAGAGAAATAAGAGAATACCGCAAGGCCTTATTCTATCTCTTGGGCTGTCTTTCTTTCCCGGGATTCCTAGGTATGAAGGCTCATCTCCTCATTAGATGAGAGAAACTATTGTTGCCCACTTACTAGGGGCTAGGACTGTGCGGGACGGTTTTCTTACTTCTCATTTACTCTTTCTAACAAGGCCGTGGCTTGTGTACCATTATTTGCATTTTATGGCTAAAGATATTGGAGCTCAGAGAAGGTAATTACTTGGTGATGATGATGGTTATTTAGAAAACTAGAATTTGATCCCAGGTCATCTGGACTCCAACGACCTTGCTTTTAATGCCTGCTCTCCATTGTATATAGCTTGGTATCGATTAGATTTCATCCCTTTGGATGATGAAGAATTTCATAAGACTCAGGTTTGTAAGAATCATGAGCAATCCTCTCGGTCTGTTGTTTGGACTTTGGTTCCTTTCTCTAAGTCTTATGTGAGTCCGTTCTTACCTGGGTCTGTCTGGGTGTTTCCTGAAACTCTGAGTTAAATTGATAGGGTACCTACCATGAACTTGCTGCTGTTCTGGCTAGCAGTGTAAGAAGAGCGTTAGAAACTAACCCAAGAATTCCTCCTGGGGATACGTAGCACCTGGGTTTGTGAGTGAGCCCTCCCTAAGGGGTCTGGTTGCTGTTGTTGTTGCTCAGTTGCTAAGTTGTGTCTGACTCTTTATGCCCCAAAGAGTCACACCAGGCTCCTCTGTGCTCCATTGTCTCTAGGAGTTTGCTCAGATTCATGTCTTTTGAGTCAGTGATGCTACTATCTAACCATCTCATCCTCTGCTGCTCCCTTCTCCTTTTGCCTGAAATCTTTCCCAGCATCAGGGTCTTTTCCAGTGAGTCAGCTCTTCGCTTCAGGAGAAGAGGTTAAGGGGTCTAGTTAGAGAAAAGGAAAAAGAAGGAGCTGAAAGAGTCAGAATGGCAAAGCAGCAGGAATTTGGGTATAGAGGGCGAGGGGAGAAGAGAGGCATGAGGGTTGATGTTGGCAGGGAAGCAGCGGCTGAGGAAGCTTCTGAAGCCCGGGGTTGTCTACTACCGTGGAATTTTAACTGGCTTGGGCTATTGTCGTGCAGCACCATCTTCACGCCTGTCATCTCTGTGAGCCTCTTGCAGAGTCTGCTGCATGTGTCAAGATCCTGTGAGCTCATGTTCAGCAAGTGAGGAAATGAGTCAATTTCAGACCTGGGTCGACTTTTAAGGAAGTGAGGGAGTGCCTCCGATAAGCAGGACAAGGTGTAAATGAACTGCTTCTGTTGGTAGGAGCTGGGGCTCAGAGGGTTCATGAAAATGTCAGTTCCCTGGGAATTGTCAGAAAACTCGAGAAGGTACCCAAGCTTTCCTCAAGATGAGTGATGGGGGATTCAAGACAATCTCATCCAGGTCTTAAGAGGCATAGTGTTTGTAGCTCTGAACATGATATTTGCCTTACTTGGTGAACAATGAGGTATAGTCTCTGTCCTCAAGAAACTTGCAGTCTAGGCAGAAAGGCAGTTGTTAGTACATAGAGGTTGTTTGAAAATCAAGTCATGTCTCAAGCTTCAGGGGAAGGTTGGAATACGGAGTTCAGTGAGTTCAAAGGAAGAGTGCAAGGATAGGTTGTGCCAGGGCCAAGCATGGCTTCTTGGAGGCGATGACAAGAGGCTTAAAGTAGGATTTGAAATTGTCCAGGTGAAAAAGTGGAAAGAACTTCCTGGGTAGACAGTTAGTTTGAGAATTCTACTGCTGCTGCTACTACCACAACCACTAGTTAACATTTGTTGAGTATCTACTATATGTACCAGATATTCTTAGCAATTTAGATCTACCTAAGTTTGAGCCTCACAACTCTTACGAGGTACATACAGTCGTCGTCAGTATTTTACACGTGAAGGAGCTGGTCAGGTGACTTGCCCAGGGTCACACAGCCAAGTAAGTGGTGGTGAGTGGCACCCAGACAGTCTGACACTAGAACCTGATAAGCTTAATCACTATTTGAGAGTGACTCCCTACACTGGTAGGGAAATTTAGGTAGTTTGGTATTATCGAGTATAAGGATAAATGCCGGAAGTGGTTAGAGATGAAGCTAGGATAGGTAATTAAAGGCCTGGTTATGGGATGCCATTGTTCTCTTCTTCTGGGGGAAGGAGTTCCTGGAATTTCCCTTTATCTCTCTTTGCTACCAAGGAATCTCTTTCCAGTTGAAATGGACCAATATTTGCATGTTAGTTGGTGTTGCATCAGCTGTGTATTGCCACAAAAATATTATGTGACATAAACCACGTCACATAAACCACGGAATATTTATTTAGCTCAGGAGTCAGTGCGATTCAGATGATCTGGGTTGGACTTGACCCTCGCTGGGTTTGCTCAGGCATTTGTGGACAGCGGTGAGTCAGTTCAGTAGCTCTGCTGGTCTTGGGGGAGCATGCTCACATGTCTGGGAGTAGGCTGACTGCTGGCTGATCTGGGCTGGCTCCACATGACTCTCATCCTCCAGCAGCCATCTAGCTCAGGCCAGGTCACATGGCAGGGGCAGAAATAAAAGAAGCAAGTTGAAATGCTCAAACCCTTTTTCAAGTCTCGATTGCTTCCTGTTTGCTAACATCTCATTAACCAAAGCATGTCAGTAGGCCAGCCCAGACTCAAGGAGTGGAGAAATAAACTAAGAAGCTCCTGACAAAGGGCATGATATGTGAGCACGAGAAGAGGTGGATCATTAATCCAATCAGCCTGCTGTCCATACACACCTGTTGCTGCCAGCCATTTATAGGATCACTTGGAGGAGTTGCTTGAGACCTGTGCTTATTAAAACAGGGAAGGGAAAGAAGAGAGGAGAGAAGCAAAACAGGACAGCAATCATTTTGGAATGGGAAGAAAAAGAAGACATAGAAAAATGTTATAATTCTGTGTTGGGTTTCTTTTTAAAAAAAACCTAATTTTAGGAATTTTAGAATAACTTTAGATTTACAGAAAAATTACAAAGCATAGAGTTCCCATATACCTATAACCAATTTTCCCCTCTTACTAATATCTTATATTAGTATGGTATGTTTGCCATAATTAATGAACCATTATTGGTGTAAGATTATTAACAAAATTTCATGTTTTATTCATAGTTCCTCAGTTTTTACCTAATGCTTTTTTTTCCTGTTCGAGGATCTTATCCAGGGTATTACATTACATTTTAGTCATCATATCTCCTCAGACTCCTCTTGGCTGTGACTGTTTTGCAGACTTTTCTTGTTTTTGATGATGCTGGAAGTTTTGAGGGGAATTGGTCAGGTGTTTTATAGAGTACCCTTCATTGGACTTTGATATTTTTCTTATTATTAGACTAGAGTTATAGGTCTTGAGGAGGAAAACCACAGAGATGGTGTCATTTTCACCACATCATATCAAGGGCTCATGCTTTCAACATAACATCACTGTTGATATTATCCTGCACTGAGTTTGAAAAATGACTCACATATCGTAATTTATTTTTAATTACATAAACTATATAAAGAAGAACAAACTTACAAATGTTTTTCCTAATTCCAAGAGAACTTGTGCCATTTAAACTACCATTTGGATTAAATATGACAAGATGGATGAGATCTTAAGTCACTGGATTAACTGTTATGACAGTTAACACAGCATGGTGTGTGAGTGTGTGTGTGCTAAGTTGCTTCAGTTGTGTCCAACTCTTTGCAACTTTATGAACTGTAGCCTGCTAGGCTCCTCTGTCTGTGGGATTCTCCAGGCAAGAATACTGGAATGGGTTGCCATGCTCTTCTCCAGGGGCTCTTTCCAACACAGGGGTCAAACCCAGGTCTCCTACACTGTAGGCAGATTCTTCACCGTCTGAGCCACCAGAGAAGCCCTGTAAGCGTTTAAATAAGTTTAATTTCTCATGACAAATACAAGGTGAGTAAATATCATTCCCCAAAGCAAGCAAACAAAGAAAACATCTACTATCAAGGTAATAATTGTATCACCATGAGCCATTTCAGTGAAGGAGTATCTCATATATGAGATATATTAAATATGCAAATATATATATATATAAATGAGGATATCTCATATTTCCTGGAAATAAACTCCTTTTCCTGGTTATTGGATATATAATAGCAGCTTTAATTTTCAGTAAGATCTTTCTTCCTCTTGACTATTGCTCTCCACCTTCCCCCATCCAGGTTTCTTCTAGTCTTTGGAAAAATGATATTGTCTACCCCAGAGTGTTTCATTCTCAAAAGAAGTCCTGGGGAGAATTTCTTTGTATTCTCTCAGGGTTCTTCATTTCCTACCATAAAAGCATGGGACCTCTGGTGTCAATGACAACTCAGTCTAAGTGGAAACAAGATATTGGGCCGTACACTTCTCTGCTTCCACAGTCTAGGGGCGCAAACAAGAAGCAGACAGAGGGCACATTCACTTATTCAGGTGACATTTATTAAACACCTGTTATGTGCCTGACTCTTTCCCGAGGATGATGAGACAGTCACTGCCTTGAAGGAGTTCACTTGTGATGTAGAAACGATGACAAACTGGAATGGACAGTGTGATAGGAGAGAAGTCCTGGGTGTGGGGCTGCGGGCACGGCTCAGGGAAGATTTCTCAGAGTGCTGGGCTTGCAGGATACCTGAAGGAGTAGGATTAGGGGAAGGAGGCATTCGTGTGCGTGCATGTGAGCACACATGTACATGCATTCGTGTGTGCATGTGAATAAAGACTGTTCTGGTGGAGGGAAAATCATATCTACAAAACCTAGAGATAAGCATGGTTGTGGCATGCCCAGAGAGGGTCAAGAATAATTTAATCTGAGAGTTTGGTTTAGGAGGGTTTCGTGGATGCAGAACTGTCAAGCTGGTCTTACATGGTGGGTGGGAGTCAGCCAGCCAAACAAGGGGGTGGGAGGCTGGGACTCTCTGAACACGGACCACAGCTTCAGCAAAGGCACAGAAGACATGAAATGCCTGATGCCTTCAGGTGAACTACAACCAGCTCAGCCAGACCAGACAATAGATTAGAGAGAGGAGGGTACAGAGAGAGGGGAGGATACCAAGAGAGGGGAGGTGGGAAGGTGACAAGAGTCTAAGGTCTGCCACTCGGTAGCTTTGAGATCTTGGATGAATTATTTGAGATCTCTGAGCCTTAGTTTTTTTTTTTCTGCCTTAAAATAAGGACAATAGACAACAGCGGTTATGGACCCTCCTCCATAGCACCGTTGTGAGCCTCAAATGAGATCAGCGGGGAGACAATCCAGCACATTGTTTGGCACCTAGAGAGCTCAGAAAGAGGCAGATTTGATTGTCATTCATTACCTTTAAATTGTTAATGCACTGATCAGTAGCCACTGTTTGGTGCAGTGAACTTCCCTGGGAGAGAGCCTTGGCTAGGCAGGGGGCCTAGAATGACCCTGGTAGTCAAGGGCTAGGCATAGAGGTGAAAGGAGATTATTCCCTAGGTTTTGGTCACAGGGTCAAACATGTGTCCTTGAAGGCTACTCTCAGTTCTTGTTCCAATTTTCATCCCCTTTCCTTATGGTTTTTTTTTTCCTTAAAATAAAAGTGTGCATACTGGAAATGATGGTGGTAAGAAGGAGCATTAGGCAATATATATATTTTTCATTTATTAAAGTACTGCTCTGCTAAAAATTCTGCTTGTGGTTTTCAGCTTTTCAGTTAATTGGCTGACTCTGGGTATGTAGAATGTTTAACAAGACAGAAAAATTTGTGTTTTTAACTAACAAAGAATCTGGAGAGAGAACCTGCTTGCAATGGACTGAATATTTGTTTGTGTCCCTCCAAAATTCTTATGTGGAAATCCTAACCCCTAATGTGACAGCATTAGGAGGAAGGGCATTTGGAAGGTGATTAGGTCATGATTGTGGAAGGACCGTTATATAAGGACCCTGGAGAGCCAGTGCCCTCTTTCTGCCATGGGAGGATGCAGTAATTCTGCAACCCAGAAGAGGATTCTCTTCAGAAGTCTACTGCTGACACCCTGATCTTGGACTTCCAGCTGTCAAAATGTGAGCAATAAGTAACTGCTGGTTGTAAGTCATTCAGGCTGTGGTAGTTTGTCACAGAAACCTAGATGGACTAAGACACCACCCATCCATGGCCAGTGCCCACTGATAATCAGACCACTGAGGCCCCCATGGCTCTCCTGTGAAGGTATTTGGGGCCATCAGCTCAGGGCCTTAGGGTTAGACCATTGGGTATGGAGTTAGTAATAATATCCTACACACAAACATGAATAGGGTAGCAGGAACTCACTAAAACTTCATTACTTCTCTCTATAAATTAAGAAAAATGCCTAACCAGCTTTTGACCAAATCAGCTTTTCTGGCTATTTCTTTACAGTTACCATTCTCTTGGATATTTATCAGAAAAAAAACAAAACAAAACTAATTTGAACAGATGTTTGTACCCACTTTGTTCACAGCAGTATGATTTACAATGGTAAAGATATGGAAATGATCTAAGTATCTGTTAATGGATGAACAGACACAGAAAATGTGATATATAAAGAATTGAACTAGTAAAAAGGGGAAACTGAGAATAGGCTGAGAAAAACCCACCTGAATAATTGTTTTATCTTAGTTTTTTAGAATACTTTAAAGAGAATAGTCTTGATATATTTTCACTCTTTATGTCAATATCTTAGTAAAGATTGCATTACAAACTTTATTGTTAAAAAAAAATCATTTCAAAAGTAACTGTTTATTGTAAATATTTCAGAATTTACCAGTAGGGCACAAAGTACAGCCTCCTACAATTTTGCCATAATTTTATACTGTGATATATGCAGTATAGTTTTATCAAATATGTATATAATTCTAAATATTAAATGTGTTTTATATCATGAAAATCCTTATTGCTATTAAATATTTTTATTGTAGTAGCTGCATGATACTCTTCTAAAGATGAATCACACTTTGCTTATGGTATGCCTGGAAGCAGGCCATTTGTATGGCTTCTGTTTTTTTCTTTGCTATTATGACTAGTGCCATAATGACTATTCTTGCAGTTAAATATTTGTGCAAATTTATGTTTTACTTTCCTGCTTTAGGTTACATTCTCAGAAATAAAATTCTGGAGTCAAAGAGTGTGTGTTTAAGACTTTTGACACATATTGCATCTTTGCAGTTGAGGGTGTTATACCATTGAAGTGACCCCCCTAGCACTAGGCATTGCCATTAGTTTTACTACTTGGCAATTAAGCAAGTAGAGAATGATATCTTATTTGAAGATGCATTTCTTTGATGATTGATGAGGTTCAGGATTCTATTTGTTAATTGATCATTTATTTTTCTTCTTTCATGAATTACCTATAACGACCTTCATCTATTTTCCAACTTCTAGGTTCATCTTTTTTTTCCTAGGAGCAGTGATAATACTAGTATTTTATTGAGGGCCACTGTTTCCTAAATGTCTGGCATCAATTATCTCATCTAATTCACACAGTTACTCTGTGAGGAAGTAAGAGACATTTTTCCTCCTGACATCGAACATGTGATGTTTTTTCCAAGATCCCATTTCTACTCTGACACCAACTAAGTGTCAGTTCTGACACTAACTACCCAGAGTTAGCATCAGTCACAGGTTTAAGGGCTCAGTCTCACAAGAGTGCCTTCAGTTCAGATGCTAATTACAAGTATCAGGTGACTGAGAGACTGGCTGTAAATTGGGGTTCCCACAACCCATTTTCAGGTTTGATGCATCACCAAAATGGATCACAGCCCAGAATAGCACTGTGCTTAATATTACAGGTCTACTGTGAAAGATGTAAGTGGACAGCCAGATGAAGAGGTCCAAAGAGTGAAGTCCAGAAGGGTCTTGAGTGCAGGAGCCTCTGTTTCCATGGACAGACCTTGTGTTTACCAACTCTGAATCTCTCAAAACTCTGTGGTTTGGGAGTTTTTATGGAGACTTCATTCATTAATCATTGAGCATGGTATATTAAGTCACTGGCCATTAGTGATTAACTCAGTCTCCATCCTCATTCTGCATAGAGATTGGGGGACAGGACTGAAAGTTACAAATCTCTAATCAAGTGTTGGTCTTTCTAGTGACCATCCCCATCCTCCCTGAGGGGCCCACTGAGAGCCACCTCATTATAACAAGTCATGCTTCTCTCACCCTTATCACTCAGGGCGTAAGGAGCTCTGTACCAGGACCTGGCGACTAAGATCAGATATTGTACTTATGGTAGTCTAAGCGGTATTATCCTCATTTTGCAGAGAAAGAAACTGAGGCAAAGAGAGAACATGGCCTAAGTCTTGCATTTGGCAAGAGGGAGTCTTGGAGCTGATTTGATTTGTCTGTCTGCAAAGCCCATTTCTGAACAAAAGGTTGCATGGTATTATTAATACTTATTAGTTCATGAAATAGATATAGTAGCCTATTCTGTGATAGATGTTGCAAATATGTTTTCTTTCTGGAATATAATTTGTCTTTCATTTTTTGACTATGAAAGTTTAAATTTTTGCATTATTATTTTATTATTTGAAAAGCTCATCTAGGGACTTCTCTGGTATCCAGTGGTTAAGAAACCACCTTCCAATGCAGGGGATGTGGGCTCAATCCCTGATCCGAAAAGATTCTGCGTGCTGTGGAGCAGCTAACCCTGTGTGCCACAATTGCCGAAGTCCACACACCCTAGAGCCCATGCTCTGAAACAAGAGAAGCCACTGCAGAGAGAAGCCCACGCACCCCAACTACAGAGTAGCCCCCACTCCTTGCAACTAGAGAAAAGCCCGCACAGCAACAGAGACCCAGCACAGACAAAAATAAAATAAATACATAAAAAATTAAAAATTAATTAAAAACATTATCTTAAAAAAAAAAAGAGAAAAGAGCTAATCTACAGGCATAAAAACAGCATAGTGACAAGTTAGTCACCTTCCCACTCTTGGTTCCCAGGCTTCAGTTTCCCAACCCAAGAGTTAAAAAAAAAATTATAGCTGAATCCATTCTTTTTTTTTTTTTTATATTGTGACTTCTACCTTAAGTGCTATATAGAAAGCGTATCACTATTACAAGATGTTATGAATATTCATTTATGTTTTCCTTACAACTTTTATAGTTGTTTAAGATCTAAAATTTTAAATCCATGGAATTTGTTTTTACTTTATGGCATAAAATTTTTGCTCTGTAGTTCACTTACATTTGAATTTTAAATTTCAAGGGAAGACAGGGCATATTTCATGTCCAATTTCAGAATCCAAGAACATGAATTATGCAATAATAAAAAGAGAAGATTCCTCATCTGGAGGGAATACTGAGGATGACACAAGAAGAACTGCTTCTGTGAGAGAAAGTGAACGTGCTCATCATCTCCCAGTGGAATCCACAACTTTTAACAGAACTGGTTTGAACAAATTTATGTGATGAAAGAGGAACTCACAGGGCCACTCCCAGCAGACTCTTCTGGTTGGATTTCTGCCACCATATTCTGCTGCAACCCCCAGGAAAGAATGAAGGAAGGGATTCTCCTCTGCATACTAAGTTTGGGGACTTTCTCAATTTTCCTGGGTGGAGATCCATCCTCTCTCATGGTTAGTGCAACCAGGGCCTTTGGCAGATAGCCAGTCTGTGACCCATGATGGCACATCTTGACTCCTGAACCTTATTTGGTTGAACCAATGCCAAGTGGAAACTGGACCTCTGGAGCCACAGTCCCGGGGGAAAGTGGTGAGTTAGATGGAGTCTGGTCGGGGGAAGTCCAAAACCTGTTCCGCTTTCCATTTCCTTACTGGTGAACATGCTCAAATTCAACAGGATCTCTGAGATCCTTTCCAGCTGGAAATTTATGATCCTTCTGGGCATGTCCCATTATCATCCTCACTTGTTCATTCATTCGTCAAATATTTATTAAGCACGTACTATATAGATACAAACTGTTCTCATAACTAACCGAAATGAAATGTATTGAAAGCTCTTCAAGAAAATAAGGCTCTCTGTAAAACTCACATACATAATAAGACTTAAAAAAATCTTACATGACAAGATGTCCCAAGATAGGAAGATTTCAGAATGGGTTAATTCAGCTGCCAAATGACATCAGATACCAGCTTCATCCTGCCTTCCCTCTGTTCCACTCTGAGTGTGTTGGTTGGGTCCACCGTTTTCTCAGTGTAGCTGAAGCAGCTCATTGTAGCCTCATGTATCTAGGGGTACATGGAGTGAGTATTGAAATGCCTTGAGCTTTCTTTTTAAGATTTAAGAAACTGTTCCTAAAGCCTTTCTCAATATATTTCTGTCAAAGATCATTAGCCAGGATGGGAACATATGTCTCTTCCCAAGTCAGTCACTGATAAGAATGGAAGCTCATATTAATGCAAGTTCTTCCTTACTGGGATAGGGTGGGACTGGGATCTAGAAAAATGAAGCCAGTCAGAAGAGTCTGGATAACTCAACAAATCCAGAGTTCTGTTAGCAAGGAAACGTGCTGTTGGGTAGACAACCAAGTGTCTGCCTCACCAATCTTTGTATTTTTTTTTTTTTTTTTTGCCAATCTTAGATGCAAAATGTGATATCTCGTATTTTTGTTTATGTTTGCTTTTTAGTTCAATTGGGCATTTCTTCTACATTTCTTGGCCATTTTTAATTTCTATTTTATAATTTTCTTGTCTATTCATGGCCTATTTTTCTCCTGGTATATTCATTTTTCTTATCAATTTGTAAGAGTTCTTTGTTTATTATTTTTCTAGTGGGACTGTTATTTTCTTCCCCATTCCTTTGCTGTGGATCAGGCAATCCTGAGTTGTTTTCCTTCGGTCTCATATACTTTCCAAAACAGCTTTCTGGAGCTGTTTTCATAATTCTTTCCTTTATAACACACACATCCCGTGTCTAGTACAGAATAGTTTTCCACCAACATCTCATTAGTCCTCAGTCTACTGTATTCTTTTAGAATAAATGTCGCATCTTCTTTTCCTCTTCCAATTGCAGATGCCCCAACAACGGCTCTCTTTGGACTGTTGCTGTGGCCTCACAATTGTTTTCCTCTCCTCCAGTGCCTTCTTTTTCATCCATCCTGCAGTGTATCAGTGACAAAACACTAAGGTGTGCATGACACAGCTTTACAGCCTTTGTGACTAAGGCTGACCTCTCGCTTGTTCAGTGACCTCTAGACTTCTAAGCCTAGCATGTAAGATGTGCTCTGTTCAGTTCCAAGCATCCTTTCTCACTGTTGCCTTATGCTCCCATTATATCAGTCTACTGTGCCTAATCTTGCTTTCTGCCAGCTCCATTTCCTTTTCTCTCATGTCCTTATGGTGAAATCTCACCCATTTCTCAACACCCGCTTCAGAGCTACCACCTTAGCAAAGTCCTCCCAGATTCCTCAGTCAGAATGACCTTCTCTTTCCTCTTTTGTCAGTATTTTCACTGCCTGTGTTTGAACGTTTGGGGTGTCTTGCCTGTATCACTCACTGTCCCATGCATGTGGGGCTCTCCACAGCCCTCATCATCTCCTAGAGTTTATGTGGAGGGATGCTCAGTGTGAGCTTGCTGAGTCCATTAGTGCTCAATAAATGCCTGAGCATAACAATTCCTCTTGGTGTGCAATTAACCTGGGGGTCAACTTAAATTTGATTGCCATTTAGCACTTGCTGGAGTAAGGCTGATGACCACTACATGCAAAAACAATTCCTTGGTGCTCAGCCTTCTTTATGGTCCAACTCTCACATCCATATATAGCTTTGTAGAAACCATAGCTGTGACTAGACAGACCTTTGTCGGAAAAGTAAAGTCTCTGCTTTTTAATATGCTGTCTAGGTTGGTCGTAGCTTTTCTTCCAAGGAGCAAGCGTCTTTTAATTTCATGGCTGCAGTCACCATCTGCAGTGATTTTGGGGCCCAAGAAAATAAAGTCTGTCACTGTTTCTATTTTTTCCTCACGACTGAACTGAACTGAACTGAATTCATAATACAGTCCATATCAGTAGGTATGACCCATGTAAGCAAAAGCTCTTTAAGATTCTCAGTCAGTTTAGGAGTGAAAGAGGATTCTTTCTCACCATAAAGTGTGAGAACCATGGGTATAAACTAGAACAGATCCAAGTCATGAGTTATATTTAGGTTAGACTCTTAGATCATGGTTTCATCTCTCTATGTGCTGAATATTAATTTAATGCTTGAAGTGTATTCATTTAGTTATTCACAGATTCAGTAGCTATTTGGTGGATGCTTGCTGTGTGCTGGTGCTGCGTGGGACACTGAGGGTACAGGGGGGAGCAAGACAGCCTTCCCTCCCTGAGCTTAACCTTGACATTCATTCATGCCGCTTTCCCTTTATCAGTAATACCCAGGGTCTACTCTAGTCTTAGCAGAGCCCCCAAAGGATTTATAATCTAGGGAGGCAGGACACCTGTGTGGAATGCTTAAACAAATCAGGATGAATATAGTTACATCATCATTAGCAGCTCTCATGATGTAGGAGCTCAGAGAAGGGAGAAATAAGTGTGGATTGGTATGATAAGGAATTCTGGGACTGGACTTCAACCCAGAAGGACAGTCAGGCTTAAGAGAGCTCAGTTGGAGAGGGAGAGGCCAGGCTGGGTGGCGGGAATAAATGAGCAGATGTGTGGAGGTGAATCACTGTCACTGTCTAACATGTAGGGAAGGGAAGAGGCCGGCCTAATGGAAGAGTCTTATGGAGGGGAACTCCTGGGTTTTCTTCTGAGGTTGATGGAAACCTCCTTATGTCTTCTAAGCTGCTGGTCATCTGCTGTGGTGGGTCTCCTGGGTGTGATCACAAATCTATGCCATCATTCAGTTCAGTTCAGTTCAGTCACTCAGTCATGTCCAACTCTTTGCGACCCCATGAACTGCAGCACGCCAGGCCTCCCTGTCCATCACCAATTCCCGGAGCCCACCCAAACTCACGTCCATTGAGTCGGTGATGCCATCCAACCATCTCATCCTCTGTCGTCCCCTTTTCCTCCTGCCCTCAATCTTACCCAGCATCAGGGTCTTTTCAAATGAGTCAGCTCTTCACATCAGCTGGCCAAAGTGTTGGAGTCTCAGCTTCAACATCAGTCCTTCCAATGAACACCCAGGACTGATCTCCTTTAGGATGGACTGGTTGGATCTCCTTGCAGTCCAAGGGACTCTCAAAAGAGTCTTCTCCAACACCACAGTTCAAAAGCATCAATTCTTTGGTGCTCAGCTTTCTTTATAGTCCAACTCTCACATCTGTACGTGACTACTAGAAAAACCATAGCCTTGACTAGACGGACCTTTGTTGGCAAAGTAATGTCCCTGCTTTTTAATATGCTGTCTAGGTTGGTCATAACTTTCCTTTCAAGGAGTAAGCATCTTTTAATTTCATGGCTGCAGTCACCATCTGCAGTGATTCTGGAGCCCCCCAAAATAAAGTCAGCCACTGTTTCTACTGTTTCCCCATCTATTTGCCATGAAGTGATGGGACCGGATGCCATGATCTTAGTTTTCTGAATGTTGAGCTTTAAGCCAACTTTTTCACTCTCCTCTTTCACTTTCATCAAGAGGCTCTTTAGTTCTTCTTCACTTTCTGCCCTAAGGGTGGTGTCATCTGCCTATCTGAGGTTATTGATATTTCTCCTGGCAATCTTGATTCCAGCTTGTGCTTCCTCCAGCCCAGCGTTTCTCATGATGTACTTACTCTGCATGTAAGTTAAATAAGCAGGGTGACAATATACAGCCTTGACGTACTCCTTTTCCTATTTGGAACCAGTCTGTTGTTCCATGTCCAGTTCTAACTGTTGCTTCCTGACCTGCATACAGGTTTCTCAAGAGGCAGGTCAGGTGGTCTAGTAATCCCATCTCTTTCAGAATTTTCCACAGTTTCTTGTGATCCACACAGTCAAAGGCTTTGGCATAGTTAATAAATCAGAAATAGATGTTTTTCTGGAACTCTCTTGCTTTTTTGATGATCCAGTGAATGTTAGCAATTTGTTCTCTGGTTCCTCTGCCTTTTCTAAAACCAGCTTGAACATCTGGAAGTTCACGGTTCACGTATTGCTACAGCCTGGCTTGGAGAATTTTAAGCAATTACTTTACTAGTGTGTGAGATGAGTGCAATTTTGCCATCATTCAGTGTTTGCCAAACTTGCAAGACCCAAAACTTTCCCAAATAACAGAATTATCTGGAAGGACTTGTTAAGGTCACAGATTCCAGGGCTTCATCAAAGATGTACTAATCCGGAGAGGGACCTCGGGTTCTGTGTCTTTATCAGTCATACTAGGTGATTTTCTATTTTTAAAATTATGTGCACGTTTGGGAAATGTGATTTACCCCATTGCCAGCGATTCCAGCCTTGATGGCGCCCGGGGGAACCTGAGAAAAACGCTGCTGCTCAGGCCCTACCCGCAGTGACCTAATCAGCGACAACAGCGATGAAAGTAAACGTTGACTAATAATAATTCGAGTGAAATTAGGAGAGGTTTTAGTCCATAATTTTTCATCAGTTGCAGTATGTTCCCCACAGCCTAAGAATCAGTTAGGAATATCACATCTGTCTCTAATAACAGTGTTTATCTAGTTTCCAGATGCCGAGAACCCAGCAGTGCAAACAGGGTGTGTTTATTGGTGGGGTGGAGGTCGGGAGCAACACTGCTTGCCTTGAGGAAGAATACAAGAACGTTTACTGTTGCTTCGGGCTACCAGTGTCTGTTCCCGTCACAGCAGAAGTTGAAAGCATCTGCTTGAGGCCCCACAGAAAGTAACCCCCTGTCTTCACTTAACTGGAAACTTTGGGAGAAAGGAGAGAAACAAAGTTACACCAGGGCCTCATTGTTCCTGAGAACTTTCTGCGTAAAAGTGAAGTATGTGCCACTTGATCCCACAGGAAAATCAGTTTAGTTTTATTGAGAAAATGTTTGTGTTTTCCCATTTATGAAATCAAAGACTCCAAGTTTTGGGACGTCACAGAGTCAGAAAATGTGTGAGAGGCCACGTGTCTCTACTGCTTACTCTGTCTCTGTCTGCTCTTCCTCATTCAGCTGGACCAGGTACCAGGAAACGGTGAACTTTGAGCTGCCTCTGGCTACGGGCTTGCTGTGTGACCTTGAGCAAACACCTTGCCCTCTCTGGGCTTCAGCTCCCCTATCTGTTTGAAGAAAGATGTGCTCTGTTGAGCCCTTCCAGCTGCATTTTTTGGAAAAGTATAAACCTCAACTATGACATTTCTCTGGCTTGTTTTTAGAAAAAGAATACATAGTTTATAGCGCCAGTGGGTTAAACTGCATCTAGAAAGAACTATGCTTGTAATGTGGTCCAGTGGAAGAGGATCTGTGTAGGGACTTAGAAAACAGTCTGAATAGTCAGGAAGGCATATCTGAGATTCAGAAGAAAGGAAGAAAGGAAGCTTGACCTTCTCGGTTCATCTTGCTGCGAGGTTGTATAGTCCTGAGCTTGTTCTCTATGGGATCTGTTTCCTTCATTCATAAAATAAGGTTGATAACAGTGATACCTGTCTCATGAAGTTGTTCTGACGGTTAGATAAAATGATATGCTTAGTATCTCAATAAAAACTAGCTGTCAGTATTTTCCTCTTATAATTTTGGTTGTAGTGGATGTTTTCTCCTTTCTTTCCTGTGTCCCTTGGTAGCGTTCCAGCTTAGTTTTGTTAATGCATCTTTATTCTTTCTATTCTGTAATTATTTTGGCTTGGTTCACCTAAGGAAAGAAGAAAGGAAATGGTTTTTATGAAGTGAAGTTTTAAAGAACAAATAATATACCTGGATGATAAGATTCAAAGAAGGTGAAAAATTACCTGTATTTAATGGAGACAGAAATAGAGTCCAAAATTTGGAAAGGGGAACAGATCTCTGGGTGAGGAATTGCTTCCTAGCACTGTGCCTTTTGACCTTCATTTCCTGAGCAAGAACTTTCTATGCAAACCATTGGCATGAATCAGAGAACATCTGGGTTCTCTTGAAGGGCAGCTTCCAGAGCAGAGCAAATAGTCAAGACCTTCCTGCCCTCTTTGTCTGCCTCTCATCTTCCTGGCCCCAGTCCCTCGGAATGGAGCGATGATGGTGAGGAGTCCACGGCTGCAAAAGAGCTGGTCCTGAAAGTCAGCTTCATAGTCTCTGTGGGTCCTTGAGTGAGTTGCTTGCCCCCTCAACCTCACTCAGAATCTGTACCTGTGAATGGGCTTATTGGAACGGATGTTAGGTTCCGTGTATCAGGACTGCCTAATTTTATTAAAAATACAACAGGTTCAGACCTCAGGGATCCTGTTTCAGGAAAGTCAAAGATGAGTTGAGAGCCACTGCTCCTGAACCGTAAAACCTTAGATGTCCTCCATTCATGACTCACCCTTCTAACGGAAGTGAGAGAATTCAAACAAGTTTCCTCTTGCACAGGGTTGTCATCCAGGCCATGGTTCTGGAAGTGTGGTCTCCTGTGAGCCATGAGGGTTTGTCTGAAAGTCTCAGACAGAATCATGTGTGAGTCTTGCCTTTGCTTTTATTTTTAGATTCGTTGTTGTTCAGTCGCTGAGTCATGTCCAGCTCTTTGCGACCCCATGAAATGCAGACCCCAGGCCTCCCTGTCCATCACTGTCTCCTGGAGTTTGCTCAAACTCGTGTCCATCAAGTCAATGATGCCATCCAACCATCTCATCCTCTGTCACCCCCTTCTTCTCCTGCCCTCAGTCTTTCCCAGCATCAGGGTCTTTTCAAGTGAATCAGCTCTTTGCATCAGGTGGCCAAAGTATTGGAGCTTCAGCTTCAGGATCAGTCCTTCCAATGAATGTTCAGGGTTGATTTCCTTTAGGATTGACTGGTTTGATCTCTTTGCAGTTCAAGGGACTCTTAAGAGTCTTCTCCAAGATCACAGTTCAAAAGCATCCATTCTTCACCACTTAGTCTTTTTAGAAGATTAGTGACATAAATTTTCATAACTTATGATATATCAGTATAATTAAGGACTATTTGTTAATCTAATATTTGAGTTTGAGTTCCCCTGAAAACAAAGCCCAAGGCAAGGTTTTAGGTGAGATGTTTACATGGAAGGTGACCCCAGGAAATAGAAAGAAGGGATGGGAGAAAAACCAGTAAAGGCTATGTCACTGAATTAGTCAGTTATGGGCAGTTGGGCTTAATGCCTTGGGGACCCTCTGTCAATCCATATAGTTTAGTGGTTTCTGACCAAATGATTTTTCTCAGTGGCATTTGGCCACCTGGGGAGGGCTACTGGGATCCAGGTTGCTGCTAAATATCCTACAATACACAGGACACCCCCCACAACAAGGAACTGTTCAGCCCAAAACGTCCATGGTGCTGATGTTGAGAAACCTGTCTCAGAACTGTTCCTCTTATGGATAATGACATCTACCCATCAACCCTCACCGCCTCTGGATGAGGGCTGCCTCTGGGAGTGTGAACATCTTCAAACCAGCAGGCTGTCCTTGAATTAAGGCTGAGCAGGTTTCCATGGTTTTGGAGAAGTTCCTGAGGCAGAAAAGCATAAGGTAGCCTGATGTGTGCTAAAATCAGGCAAAGGTCAAAGGGGATGTGACTAAATGTAATTTTCCTAGCTGAGTTTTGGGGCCATGGAGAATATGTTACAACTGAAAAAAAAATGTAGCCCCTAAAACTACCATAATTTAATTTGACCATGAAAATGGCTGAAGGCTGGAAATCCAGTATATTACAGAGTCGCTGTATGGTGAAGTGGTTAAAAGCATGGTATCTGGGGCAAGACTGGCTGCATTCAAATTCTGCCTCCAACAGTTTTTAGCTTTGTGGCCTTGAATAAATTAGTTAACATCTCTGTCCATCAGTTTTCTCATCTAGGAAATAGGCTTAATAATGATTCCCCCCTCATAAAGTTATTGTGAGGATTAACTTTTATTTTACATGTATAGATGTAGCATGCATGTTTAATGTAACATTTTAACAGTACCTGGCATTTGGTGAGCTGACTGACCGACTGGCTATTAGCATCATCCCAGGGCTTGGGTTCTCAACTTGAGGAATTACAGCGTTAATCTAGCTTGGCCCTTTTCCATGGTAGTCAGTACAAGTCTTTCAATTCAACTGAAAAATGTTTATTGAGTGAACTTTTATTATAAGCCAGATACTGTGGTAGGCTCTTGGCCAGTCTCTTAGTAATAAGGCTAGGAATTTCTCTCTTTCCTCCTCTACGCTTTGTTTATGTACTACGATTCTGGTCTACATTCCATGGGGTTGAAAAGAGCAGCTCACACACACATTCCTTTCTTTGGTTTCATGAAGCGTGTGTGAAGAGTAAAGAGTGCAGCACTCAGGGAAATGGACTCCATTCAACTCCATTCAGTTCTGGCTCCACTTCAACATTCACTGGTTAAGGGCTTCGGAAATCACTTTGCTTCTCATTCTGACGTTTGTAAGTGCATATAACCCACTTCTGCGTCACTGTGAGACTGAAATGACATGGTATAAGGAAAGCTGTTGTAAGAATTTCTAAATGTGCCAGTAGTTTGTTATTTCACTTGAATGTCCCATCTTCACTATTCTGTATGGGACTGTGAAACTGTGAAACAGATTTCTGGGCCTTAGCCCTGTGGTTCTTGAGAATATCTTGAGGGATACCAAGGGACTCCTTAATCAAAAATATTTTTCCTAGTAATTTTGATGATCAGCCAAATTTGAGAATCACTCAGACTATACTCTGAGTGCCATGGAACAGAGATGATGTCTTTTATTTTTTAAAAGTTTATTTCTTTACTTTTGGCTGTGCTGGGTCTCTGTTGCTGCACGGGCTTTTGTCTAATTGTAGTGAGTGGGCGCTGCTCTCTAGCTGCGGTGCGCGGGCTTCTTATAATGGCAGCCTCTCTGTTGTGGAGCACAAGCTCTAGGGGGCTCAGTAGTTGCCGCTCCCAGGCTCTAGAGCACAGGCTCAGCGGTTGTGGTGCCCTGGCTTAGTTGCTCCACAGCATGTGGGATCTTCCCGACCAGGGACCAAAGCCATGTCTCCTCCATTGACGGCAGATTCTTATCCGCTGCATCACCAGGGAAGCCCCAGGAATGATGTCTTATTCAACTTTATGTTCCCACTGCCTGTTCTTCATATACAGTATAGTCAATAACTGTTTTTTGAATGAACAAAAGGCTAAACCTCTCTGTACTTAAGAAAAGAGAAGAAAGATACAATACTCCTGGAGTGGGAAACAGGGTTTCCCCCATCTACATGTTTGCTGACCCACATTCTTTCCACTAAATTAGTTTCTGAAGCACCTGAGCTAACTTAACACCTGGAACTATAGGACTTGAGAAGCTGCACTGTATGTTCAGATTCACCATGAGTGACAATATCTGCTCTTTCTACTTCAAAGGTAGTTGTGAAGATTAAGCAGATAAAAGATAAGAAAGTGATTTTTCAGACTGCAGTGTGCTATAGGGAATTAATGTTATTAAGAAGAATATGCTAAAGAGTTTCATCGTTCTCCAAGGCTCAATAGTTACAGTGACTGTAGAAGAGGGACGATTCTTTAATCGGAGTCTATAAACCCACAGAGTCACTACTGAGCTTACTAAAGCTATTTAGAGGCTAGATGTAAAATGAAGCAACATAGTTGAAAGTGTAAGACTGGGCAGAGGTATACAGGCCAAGGAAACCCCAAAGAATCCAGAGAGATCTCAGTGTTAATATCAGGAAATTAGAACTCAAGGCAAAAGATGCTAAACAGGTCAAAAAAGAACCTTTTATAATGATGGAGTATGTGAATTCCATGCTGTAATGGAATATACTGGCATGAATATATGCATCAATAAACATAGTACTAAAATATAGAAAGTGAAGTCATCAGAAAACATCAATATAAACAGCAAGAGCAAAAACTCTGATGGAATCAAATTTGTAGTGGGAACATTTGTTATACTTTGGCAGATCCAGTAGATACAAGAGTAAAGATAAAGAGGGCATGAAGGCAATCTAAAAGCTATTTCTAGTAGAAATACATTGAGACCTACAAACGAAGAAAAAACCTTTTTTTAAAGCACCTATGGAACAAAATTTTATCATACTCTAAGCCTAAAAATACTCTAATAATTTCTTTAAAAAACAAATAATATTGACCTAAGCTATCCAATATGTTAGCCACAATTCACATCTAGCCATTGAGCACCTGAAATGTGGCTTCCCTGGTGACTCAGATAGTAAAGAATCTACCTGCAATGCAGGAGACCTGGGTTCAGTCCCTGGGTCAGGAAGATCCTGTGAAGAAGGGAATGGCTACACATTCCAGTATTCTTGCCTGGAGAAATCTATGAACAGAGGAGCCTGGCAGGCTACAGTTCATGGGGTCACAAAAAGTCGGACACCACTGATTGAGCTACTAACAGCAACCTAAAAAAAAATCCAGTTTGGTAGCCACAGTTCACATCTGGCCATTGAGCACTTGAAATGTGGCTAGTTATAATGGAGATGGAACGTGAGTATAAAACACACATCAGATTTTAATGACTTAGTACCAAAAAAAGGAATGTTAAATATATCATTAATTAATTTTACCTGTTTGTTTTTACCTTTTCTAGTGTCAATACTAGAATATTTTAAATTATATATGTGACTCGCATTTGTGGCTTGTGTTATATTTCTGTTGGTTAACACTTGTATAGGCCATATTTATTTTCCACAATGTAATAAAGGACAAAACGTAAAGTGCAATAATAATTAAAAAACCCAAACCACTTAGAAATTGAAAAAATAAAAGTACAAATTATAAACTCCCATTTTAAAATATTTCTGCCTTCAGTAAAAATTTTTAAAAATACCGAAAATCTTTTTGGGCCAAACTGACAATATCAGAACATTTTATGAAGTAAATTTGGAGGATAAAAATAATTTATATCAAAATATATGGGATTTACCCAGAAGAAAATTAGGAGCCCTAATTATTTTCATTACTAAATAAGCAAAAGTGGAAATAAATGAAAAACAGCCAACTCAAAAAATCAGGAAAATGCAACTACATTCTCCAGGGGTCTTGTGGTCCAGAAAAGAAGGCTGCCAGTGTACAATGATTGTCTGGTTGTTCTCAATATTAAGTGTCTCCTGTGAATCAAACAGCAGGGGCTTGCCTACATTATCTCAAATCCTTTCAAACACTGCGAGACTGGCATAATTACACCTGTTTTTCAGGTGATTAGACAGACTTAGCTAGGTTAAGCATCTTTTTTCAAGGACTCAAAACAGTAGATAGGTGTGGTTGGAGTTCTGGCTCTAATGCCCATGCTGTTTCCAGTTCTGATTTCACAGAATGTTCATCTGCATGGTTTGGAGTCCATGAGTTATGGGATAGGAATTCAGATGTGAGAGAATTGAAAAGTCCAAACCATTGACTCACTTTTATTTGATTGGTATTTCTTGGTTTAGGTTTAGTAACTTCAGTTTCCTCCTTTATCAGACAAGGGAACAAAAATAGGTCATTGTTGGAACAGGATAGAAAACTCAAAAATATGCCCATGCACCTACGGTCAATTAATCTATAACAGAGGAGGCACGACTACACAATGTTGGAAAGACAGTCTCTTCAACAAATGGTGCTGGGAAAACTGGACAACCACATGTAAAACAATGAGATTAGATCATCCTTTAACTCCATCCACAAAAATAAGCTCAAAATGGATTAAAGACCTAAACATGAGACCAGACACTAGAAGACTCCTAGAGGAAAGCATAGGTAGAACACTCTGACATAAATCACAGCAACATCTCTTTTGGTACATCTCCCAGAATAATGGGAAAAGAAAAACCAAAAAGCAAAAATAAACCAATAGGACCTACTTAAACTTAACTCAAAAGCTTTTGCATAACAAAGGAAACAAAAAGCAAATCAAAAAGACAAGCCACAGATTAGGAGAAAATATTTGCAAATCATGTGACCAATAAGGGATTAGTCTCTAAAATTTACAAACAGCTTATGATACTTACCAGCATCAGAAAAAAAAAAAAAGCCCACTCAAAAAATAGAAGAACTGAATAGACATTTCTCCAAAGAGGACATACAGACGGCCAAGAAGCACAGGGAAAGATGTTCAACATTGCTAGTTATTAGAGAAATGCAAATCAAAACTACAGTGAGATATCACCTCACATCGGTCAGCATGGCTATCATCAAAAAATCCACAAACAACAAATGCTGGAGAATTGTGGAGAGAAAGGAACCCTCCTGCACTGTTGGTGTAAATTGGTACAGCCACCATGGAGAACAATATGGAAGTTCCTTAAAAAACTAAAACCAGAGCCACCATTATGACCTTGCAGTCTCAGTCCTGGGCATGTATCTGGAAACAAACATGATCCGAAAGAATACATGCATCCCAGTGTTCACTGTAGCACTGTTTAGCCAAGACATGGAACCTACATGTCCATTAACAGAGGAATGGATAAAGAAGATGTGGTACATGTATACAATGAAATATTGCTCAGCCATTAAGCAGAATGAAATAATGCCATTTGCAGCAACATGGATGGACCCGGAGAGTGTCATATTGAGTGAAGTAAGTCAGGCGGAGGAGAAATATATGACATGACATTCCTTATATGTGGAATCTAAAAAGAAATGATACAAATGAACTTACTTTCAAAACAGAAAGAGACTCACAGACCTAGAAAATAAACTTATGGTTCCCTGGGGGAGGGGAAAGGATAAGGAGTTTGGGAATGTCATGTACACACTGCTACACTCCAAATGGATATCCAACAAGGACTTATTGTATAGCATATGGAATTCTCTCTACTCAGTACTATGTGCCAGCCTGGATGAGAGGACGGTTTGGAGAAGAATGGATACACGTACACGTATGGTTGAGTCCCTTTGCTTTCACCTGAAACTACCACAACATTGTTAATTTGGCTATACCAAAACAAGAGTTTAAAGTTTGAAAAAAATAGATCATTGCTTAAGGTCCTTTTTGGAAGGTAGCAATGAAAGGTGCTTTGGGCCAGGTCAGTTTTCAAGGTATATGGTGGTATTACTGGTGCCTCCCAGAAAAGGTCCCTTCTCTCCATCATGGTGTAGCATGCAGTCACATGTATGGGACTTTCCTGACGTGTATTCTATTAAGAATTCCCTGGAGTCTGAGTTTTCTATCCAAGTACTGCTCTAGTAATAACTTTGGACACTTTGCACCTGGAGTTTCATTGGCTAAAAAATAGACTTCACCAAAATTTATTCTCTAATTTGTTTTAAAAGAAAGGGGAGTGGGAATCATAAAAAAAAAATCTAGAACTAATCCATTTCTTGGAGCATTCTTATTAGTTAAATTCATTTCAACATAGACTTTTCAGGCTTCTACTATGTGCCAGAACCAGGGCCAGATTTGCAAACAACAGAACACTAACCCTAGGAGGAGCCATATGAGTGTGTGATAAGTGTGTTATTTTTCCATTTGTAAGAACAGAGACCATCCCACGTCAGCTCAACCTATGTTCAGTATTAGAGCACTACTTGAATAAACAACCCAAATTCCAGAGAACTCAGGCGATCCCTCAACCTGCCATAAAGATACGTGTAAGGGTAAGAGGACACTAGCTTTCTACTTCTTCCAAGTCACACAGCTTGATCCCCAAAAGACTGGCTGATCTTGGGGACACCAGTAGGTTCAGGGCTTCCCCAGAACACTACCGAATACTACCACAGTTTCAGCTACCAGCACCAAATCTCTCCTTAATAAAGAGTCGTGCCTTTAAGGGTCAGGCCCTGTGCCAGACACTTTCCAACTATGCCAAATTTTCTTTTTTTCACATTGCCTACTACTTCGTGGCTATTATTTTGCCTCCCTTTACATGTGTGCTGTGGCTTCCTTCCAACTCTGTTAATAATTTCTCAGCTTACCCTACCTGGATTACAAATGATCCTAGAATTCCCCATGGGTCCACTTCATTGATTTATTTAACCAATATTTGTGGTCTTCCACGTATGTGCCAATATGGAATTATGTTCTGGGGATTCCAAATTTAATGAGAGAGTGGTAGACGCCAAAGTGTGTGTGTGTGTGTGTGTGTGTGTGTGTGTGTGTGTGTGTGGTGGGGGTGGAGTGTGCTAGACTAATATACCAACAAGATCGAAGTTTTACTTCAAGAAGATCCTTTTTCATGGATGGAGAGTGCATCAGGGTTGGGGAGGAGGCAGCAAGAAAGGGATGAGAACAGGAGGGACAGATTCCGGGAATCCAGGTGAGTATGGTAGCTTGGATTACAGTGCTGAGAGTAGCAATGAAGGGAAGAGAGAAGACCATGAGAATGTGCTACTGGTTGCTTGCATGTTGGACACCAGTGAAAGGGTGATTTCTGGTTTGAGCCATCGAGTTGATGGGAGGAGGAGGATGAGTTGAGGAGGTCTAGAGAACAGGAGGCAGGGAGGAGACTAGAAGATGTTAAAAAACTTTAGACAATTTATATTTGAGATATCAGGGAAAATGAATTTTGAATTTGGAAAGGTGGATCTCAGAGGATCTGTCTAGAGAAGAAATATAAATTTGGTAGTTCTGACACATAGATGGAACTTATTTTGTTGTTCAGTCGAGCTAAGTTGCATCTGACTCTTTGTGACCCCATGGGCTGCAGCATGCCGGGCTTCCCTGTACTTCACTCTCCCCCGGCGTTTGCTCAGACTCATGTCCTTTGAGTCGGTGATGCCAGCCAACCGTCTCATCCTCTGCTGCTCTCTTCTCCTTCAGCCCTCAATCTTTCCCAACATCAGGGTCTTTTCTAAAGTTGGCTGTTCACATCAGGTGCCCAAACTATTGGATCTTCAGCTTCAGCATCAGTCCTTCCAGTGAATATTCAGGACTGATTTCTTTTAGGATGGACTGGTTGGATCTCCTTGCAGTCCAAGGGACTCCCAAGAGTCTTCTCCAGCACCACAACTTGAAAACATTGTGTCTATGCTGCTGCTGCTAAGTCGCTTCAGTCGTGTCCGACTCTGTGCGACCCCATAGACGGCAGCCCACCAGGCTCCCCTGTCCACAGGATTCTCCAGGCAAGAATGCTGGAGTGGGCTGCCATTGCCTTCTCCAGTGCATGAAAGGGAAAAGTGAAAGTGAAGTCGCTCAGTCATGTCCGATTCTTAGCGACCCCACGGACTGTAGCCTACCAGGCTCCTACATCCATGGGATTTTCCAGGCAAGAGTACTGGAGTGGGGTGCCATTGCCTTCTCCCATTGTGTCTACAACTCTTGGCAAATTTGGCCTTGAGTGGAGGATAAAGATGGTATAGGCACTATAGAGATCAAACTTTGGCTTTCTGATGAGGGCAGGCATTCGAGCATTTTTGCCACTTGATGGGAATGGTCTAGTAGAGAGGGACAGAGGCTGGCATATTCCATAAAGGGTATAACTAGGGAAGTGAGGTCCTTCAGAAGGCTAGGATGGATCAGCAGGATGGAACTCAAAGCCCAAGAGGAGGGGCTGGTCTTTGTTAGGCCTGAGCACACTTGCTCCGTCACGGTAGGTTAAAATAAGGAGAAAAATGAGTACAAATACCTAAGCCTTGAGCATGGGTGGTGATAAGCTGGGGGAATTTGCTTCTGCTAACTTGTATTTTTCTCAACTGTGAGGCAAGATCATCAGATGCAACTGCGGGTGGAGGAGGACTTGTGGGAGGCATAGGAGAGAGGTTATTCATCTTGGCGAGTGGAAAAGCAAGCTCATGAGAGAAAGATGGTTGGCTCTCTACTGTCTCAATTCATCCTACCTTCTCCTTCCCCCGTTGTGTCCACATGTCCATTCTCTATGTCTGGCGTCTGTATTCCTGTCCTGCAAATAAGTTCATCAGTACCATTTTTCTAGATTCTCTATGGAACATGGAGCAGGGGGAAGGGAGTGTAGGATGAACTGAGAGAATCAGTTCAGTTCAGTTCAGTCGCTCAGTCATGTCCAACGCTTTGCGACCTCATGGACTGCAGCACACCAGGCTTCCTTGTCCATCACCAACTCCTGCAGCTTGCTCAAACTCATATCCATTGAGTTGGTGATGCCATCCAACCATCTCATCCTGTCGACCCCTTCTCCTCCCGACTTCAATCTTTCCCAGCATCAGGGTCTTTTCCAATGAGTCAGTTCTTTGCATCAGGTGGCCAAAGTATTGGAGTTTCAGCTTCAACATCAGTCCTTCCAATGAATATTCAGGACTGATTTCTTTTAGGATGGACTGGTTGGATCTCCTTGCAGTCCAAGGGACTCTCAAGAGTCTTCTCCACCACCACAGTTCAAAAGCATCAACTCTTCGGCATTCAGCTTTCTTTATAGTCCAACTCTCACATCCATACATGACCATTGGAAAAACCATAGCTTTGACTAGATGGACCTTTGTCGGCAAAGTAATGTCTCTGCTTTTTAATATGCTGTCTAGGTTGGTCATAACTTTTCTTCCAAGGAGGAAGTGTCTTTTAATTTCGTGACTGCAGTCACCATCTGCAGTGATTTTGGAGCCCAAAAAAGTAAAGTCTGTCACTGTTTCCACTGTTTCCCCATCTATTTGCCATGAAGTGACGGGGCTGGATGCCGTGATCTTAGTTTTCTGAATGTTGAGCTTTAAGCCAACGTTTTCACTCTCCTCTTTCACTTTATCAAGAGGCTCTTTAGTTCTTCTTCACTTTCTGCCATAAGGGTGATGTCATCTGCATATCAGAGGTTATTGATATTTCTCCCGGCAATCTTGATTCCAGCTTGTGCTTTATCCAGCCCAGCATTTCACATGAGGTACTCTGCATGTAAGTTAAATAAGCAGGGTGACAATGTGCAATGTTGGCATACTCCTTTCCTTATTTGGAACCAGTCTGTTGTTCCATGTCCAGTTCTAACTGTTGCTTCTTGACCTGCATACAGATTTCTCAGGAGGCAGGTCAGGTGGTCTGTGATTCCCACCTCTTGAAGAATTTTCCACAGTTTGTTGTGATCTACACAGTCAAAGGCTTTGGTATAGTCAATAAAGCAGAAGTAGATGTTTTTCTGGAACTCCCTTGCTTTTTCAATGATCCAACAGATGTTGGCAGTTTGATATCTGGTTCCTCTGCCTTTTCTAAATCCAGCTTGAACATCTGGAAGGTCATGGTTCACATACTGTTGAAGCCTAGCTTGGAGAATTTTGAGAATTACTTTGCTGGCGTGTGAGATGAGTGCAATTGTGTGGTAGTTTGAACATTCTTTGGCATTGCCTTTCTTTGGGATTGGAATGAAGACTGACCTTTTCCAGTCCCGTGGCCACTGTTGAGTTTCCAAATTTGCTGGCATATTGAGGGCAGCACTTTCACAGCATCATCTTTTAGGATCTGAAATAGCTCAACTGGAATTCCATCACCTCCAGTAGCTTTGTTCACAGTGATGCTTCCTAAGGCCCACTTGACTTCACATTCCAGAATGTCTGGCTCTGGGTGAGTGATCACACCATCGTGGTTATCTGGGTCATGAAGATCTTTTTTGTATAGTTCTTCTGTGTATTCTTGCCACCTCTTCTTAATATGTTCTGCATTGTACAAAGTTTTAAACAAACCTTCGTTCAACCACACCCCACACGGGCCTTCAAAGGCATCTTTGGTTTTGCATGCATTCCATTCTTGAGCTTGCTAGGGTCTGCAGCATTCATCAGCCAGCCTCTGAGTGACTCCATCCACTGAGACTTTCTCTGTTCTGTTGCCTCAGCGGTCACTCCACCATCCCACACTTCTCACCGATCAAGATTCTAGTGACATCGCATGCCTGTTGCTGTCTCCTCTGCCACTTCCTTCATCTGGTGGGTTTATACTTTGTATCTCTCTTCCTCTCATTTTGGGCTTCCCTGTGGCTCAGCTGGTAAAGAATCTGCCTGCAATGTGGGAGACCTGGGTTCAATCCCTGGGTTGTGAAGATCCCCTGGAGAAGGGAAAGGCTACCCACTCCAGTATTCTGGCCTGGAGAATTCTCAAAGAATGGACGTGACTGAGTGACTTTCACTCACTGAGAGACTAGCACTGTTATATATACGCTACCATGTGTAAAATAGATAGCTACTGGGAAGCTGCTGTATAGTACCGGGAGCTCAGCTTGATGTTCTATGATGACCTAGATGGCTGGATGGGGAGGCAGGGAGGGAGGCTGGTGCCAACAAAAGCGAGGAGAGATGGCTGGTGTGTGCAGGCAAGGATGAAGGAGAGGGTTATGGGGAGGAAATTGAGGGCATTTTCTAGGAAGTAACTAAAATGAAACCCAGGAAATCTGGGATGGCCAAGAAGGGAAGTGAAGTCAGAGGAGACTAAGTGATGAACATGTGAGGACTGAAGGATAAGGTCAAAGAATTGTTTGGGTGTGGGTGTGGGGGGGGCTGTTCAGGAGGCTATGATTTGAAGCGATGGGAGATGTGTTCAGAGTATGGGTGTTTCAGTTGATATTTCACAGATAGTACCTGGTTTCTTTTGGTGGGGAGATCCAGGATATAGCTGACAATGGGTAGCTGAGATAGAGTGCAAGAAAGGGTGAAGGACCTGAGCCCAGTGAACATGATGTAGACCTTGGGGTGAAGAGGAAAGCTGAGCCAGGAGCTTAGGTTGTTCAGGATAAGTGGTCAAGAGGTCAGTAGATTATAGCCACAAGGAAAAGGTGTGAGCTCCCAAGAGCCTGAATGTTTTATAAGAATAAGGGGGAGGAAGGGTGTGGGAGAAGAAATGAGGAATGATCAGGACACCCACCCCATCTCAGGACTTGGATGGCATGGGGTGTAGGAGAACAACGCGTCTCCACTGTGAGGGCCACGGGAGGAATGGTGTCTCAGAGAACAGCCAGGTTTCAACAAAAGCAAAAAGATCTAAAGGGCTCACCAAGAAAAGCTGATAGTTTATAGATGTTTGCTGACCCCAGAATAGGATTGCCAGGGGATAACAGTGGAAGTGTTTGTTGGGGAGGGATTGGGTTAAATCAGGGGGTATGGAGAGCAGCACAGAGGTCTGCACCCATTTGCTCCCCACTGTCTCTGTAGAGCCCAGTCTGCACACCAGGTTCATTCATAGGTAACTGACCAGTCTGTAGGCTTGCCCAGGGGTAACCTATCCCTGGTCAAACCGTCTGAAGTCAGGTCGTACAAACGTGGCTACAGAGTGCAGCTTCTCGTGCTGAGAAGCTACCAACTTTCCTCTGCAAAGGCTGGTAGGACAGGGCAGATGCTCTGAGGGCAGTAAATTCCTGTACAAAAACGTAACCAATCCCAACCCCTTTTCAGAATAGTAGTCTTCTCAATAGCATGGTTAGTAACTTATTTTTAAACATGTTAAATTAATATGATAATATTTCTAGAGTCCAGTTCATATTAGTGTTGGCAGTTTCCATCATAGATATGTGGTTAAGTTATTGTTAAATGCCAAAGAAAATGTCAATGAAATGTCATCTAATCCCCCTTAGATTAGCCAAAATATTTAAGATTGGTAGGACCCATGATGGTGCAAGTGTAAGAGGTGGGCACCACTATACACTGTTGGGGGAATAGTGAACTGGTTCAAAACTTAGGGGTGATAATTTATGATATATGTTAAAATCTTAAATGTTCATATCCGGTGACATTAAATTTATTTCTAGGATTCTAATCTATACAAATTTCTCACTGTATCTTAGGCACATAAAGATGCAGTTTTTAGGGGTGTTGATTGTAATACTGTTGAAACAGCAACAAACTTCAATCTATTTATCAATGGAGAAATGGTTTGAAAATTACCTCTTTATAGAATATTAGACAGTCATTTAAAAGATTGAAGAAAAACAACAACAAAGAGAGATCTGGAATGTAAATTGATACAGCCAATATGAAAGATGGTATGAAGATTCCTTAAAAAACTGGAAATAAAACCACATATGACCCAACAATCCCTTTCCTAGGCATATACCCTGAGGATACCAAAATTGAAAAAGACACATGTATCCCAATGTTCACTGCCACACTATTTACAATCTAGAACATGGAAGCAGCCTAGATGTCCATCGACAGATGAATGGATAAAGAAGTTGTGGTACATATACACAATGAAATATTACTCAGCCATAAAAAGGAACACATTTGAGTCAGTTCTAATGAGGTGGATGAACCTAGAGCCTATTACAGAGTGAAGTAAGTCAGAAAGAGAAAGAGAAATATCTTATTCTAACACATATATACGGAATCTAGAAAAAGGGTACTGAAGAATTTGGTCACAGGGCAACAGTGGAGAAACAGACATAGAGAATAGACTTATGGACATGGGGAGACGGGAGGAGAGGGTGAGGTATATGGAAAGAGTAGTAACATGGAAACTTACATTACCATATATAAAATAGATAGCCAATGGGAGTTTTCTGTATGGCTCAGGAAACTCATACACGGGCTCTGTATCAATCTAGAGGGGTGGGGAGGAAGATGGGAGGGAGGTTCAAAATGGAAGGGATATATGTATACCTATGGCTGATTCATGTCGAGCTTTGACAGAAAACAACAAAATTCTGTAAAGCAATTATCCTTCAATAAAAAATAAATTAATTAAAAAATAAATGTAAAATTAAACAAAAATACAGATCTGTAGGCAATGACTTGAGTAAAGGATGTCTTTGGTGTATTATTAAAGAAATTGCAGACCTATATATGTATATATGTGTGTGTGTATATGTATATATATATATAGCATGATTGTACTTTTTGTAAAAGAAAATATATGTGTGTATGTGTATCATATGTGTGTTTGTGTGTATTTTCACCAACTCTAAGGCTAACATTTTTTCGTATTTTCAAATCTCTAAAATCAAGATGTGTCTTAAAATGTTGTGTGTTACAGTTTGGCAATAGTATTTTTTTCTGTCTTTCTTGGTGGTACAGAAATTAATGGTGCATTTTACAATCAACAGAGGCCTAGGCATGACAAAATATGGTAGATAAATAGACGAACAGAGAGAAGGAAAGATAAAAATGTATGCACATAGGAAAAAAGATACACATTAAACAGCTACTAGAGGTTATCTTTAGGGGGAATTTAAATAACAGCAAGTGGGTGTTTTTCTTTTTTGTTCTTTAAAATATTTCTAAATTTAAATTTCCAAATGATTAAAAATGCCCAGATCTTAAGTAAACAAAGTAAACAGTTTGATGACCTTTTAGGGATGTATACAACCTGTGTAACCATCACTCAGAACAGATTTAGGTATTTTCATCACTCAGTCACCCCACCACCATAAATGTTTAACTTCTATCAACAGATAGATTTGGCTGTTCTGAACTTTATATATTTGGCCAACCCAATAAATATAATGATATATGAATGTATTACATTCATCCAATGCAATGAAATGGAATGGATTCTTTTGTATCTGTCTTCTTTTGCTTAATAAAATGTCTGAGATGCATTCATATTGCTGTACATGGCAGCAGCTTCCCCCACACACCATTTTTTTGCTGCCTAAATACATTGTATGAATATACCACTATTTATTTATCCATTCTTCTGTTGGTAGACATCTGAATTCTTTTCATTTTGGGACTGATGAATAAAGGTGCTACATTCTTCTACCTGTCTTTCTATAGACCATGACCTCAGTTCTCTTAAGATTAGGGCTATGAGTGTAATGGTTAAGTCATAGGACAAATATATGCTTGGCTTTAGTAGGTATTGCTGAATAGTTTTCCAAAGTGCTTGTACCTGTTTCACTTCTCCTAGCAACTTATGAGATTTCCAGTTGATGTGCACCCTCACTGACACCTAATATCGTCAGTCTTCTTAATTTTAGCAATCTGATGCATGTGGTATTTCATCGTGGTTTTAATTTTCATATCCCTGACCACTAATGATACAAAACACCTTTTCATATCCTTATTGGTGGTTTGGATTTTCTCTTTTTTTGAAGCCCTGTTCAATTCTTTTGCCTATTTAAAAGTTAGATTGGGTTGTCTTTTCAATTGATTTATATGAGTTTTATGTATTGTGATGGGAATTCTTTGTCGTATATATGTAGCAACAAGTGAAAGTGAAAGTTACTGAATCGTGTCTGACTCTTTGTGACCCTGTGGGCTATACAGTCCATGGAATTCTTCAGATCAGAACACTGGAGTGGGTAGCTGTTCCCTTCTCCAGGGGATCTTCCCAACCCAGGGATCGAACCCATATGTAGCAAACGTCTTCCCAAATATATGTGGCATTTCTGTTCACTTTTATAATGTTGTCTTTTGATGAAAAGAAGTTCCTAATTTAAATGAACACCAATATATCAATCTTTTATGGTTGTGTCTTTCATATCCTATATAAGATGTTTTTGCCTACCTCAAAATTGTGAGAATATTCTCCTATAATTTTTTGCAGAAGTTTAATGTTTTATTATTCACATCTAGGGCCATGGTCCCTCTCAAATAAATTTTTATGTATGGTGCAAGGCAGGGGGTAAAAAATTCATTTTTAATACCATTGTTTCAGCATCATTTATTAAAAAGGACATTGTTTCTCCACTGAGCCTTTTGTCACAATTTAAAAGACATGTATGTGTAGATCTGTTGTTAGACCCTTCTTCTTTGATTACCTTAACCTTATAGTAAATTGAAGTCTGATAGTGTAAGTCTTGCAACATGCTCATTTTCTTTAAGACTGTCTTGTCTATTCTAGGCTCTTTGCATTTACAAATAAATTTCACAGTTTGCTAATTTCCATACATAAAATACCTCCAAGCATCTTAATGAGGGTAAAAGTTATTCTTATAGGTCCATTTGAGGAGAATTTGCATCTATTAATATATTGAGTCTTCCAATTCATATACCAGAAATATCTCTCCTTTTAAGTCTAATTTCTCTTAGCAAGATTTTATAATTTCTAATGCAGAGGTCTTGTACATCTTTCATCAGATTTAGTTCTGTATATTTGATATTTCAGGGTACTGCTAGAAAGGGTGTATTTTTGTGAATTTTGTTTTCCAATTGTTGATAGTATATAGAAATATAATTGATTTTTATATGTTGACTTTTTTATCCAGCAACTTTGCTAAGTTTGTTTATAGATTATTTGTAATTTTATAATTACAATATTTATATTATCTGTGAATTAAGATAGGCTCACTTCTTATCTGATATTTGCACAGTGTATTTGATTGTCTTCCCTTACTGCTCTGGGTAGGACTGCAGGTTCAGTGTTTCAAAAAGTGGTAGTAATGGACATACTTGTCTCATTGACAACCAGTGAACAAACAGTCAGCATTTCACCACTGAGAATGGTTTTAATTGTAAGCTTTTGTAAGTATAGTTCTTTTGTTTCTTAATGTGAAACTTCAAAAATAATGATGAGTGTTTATGAGGAGCACTTCTCTTTTCCAGCTGTTTCTTTCACATAAAGGAAGCTCACAGTGTAACAGCTCTTTTTGGTCTTTGGTTCATTCTGCCACAGGAACGATGGAGTGGCTTTATATGCTTTGTAAATCTGAGAAAAATATGGTGAACATGTTCCTCTCAAATACTCTCTTTATCTTCCTCTTGGTGGACCCATGTTCTTGTCCAGGGTTCAGTTCAGTTCAGTTCAGTCACTCAGTCGTGTCCGACTCTTTGTGACCCCATGAATTGCAGCACACCAGGCCTCTCTGTCCATCACCAACTCCCGGAGTCCACCCAAACCCATGTCCATTCAGTCGGTGATGCCATCCAACCATCTCATCCTTTGTCGTCCCCTTCTCCTCCTGCCCCTAATCCTACCCAGCATTAGGGTCTTTTCCAACGAGTCAACTCTTTGCATGAGGTGGCCAAGGTATTGGAGTTTCAGCTTCAATATCAGTCCTTCCAATGAACACCCAGGATTGATCTCCTTTAGGATGGATTTGTCCAGGGTTCTGGCATGCTAAAACAGGCAGTTTTCTTCAGATAAGGAATTTAGCTAGAAGAGATGGCGTACTTGACTCTGAAGCCAAGTGACATCATCTGACTCGGCCTTTCACAGTAACAGAGTTGATACTTTAATTTCCCAACTGTCTTAATTTTTGCTTTAGTTTTCTATTTGTCCCAGAGCCTGGCTGCAAAAAGAAAGGTCTTGCTATTTACTGTCTCCTCTCACCCCTGAAACTTGGACAGGACCATCAAGGGATTCTGATACTTGTTGCATTATTTTTATATTTTTTAGAATTTATTTGTTTATCTTTGGCTGTATTGGGTCTTTTTTGCTGCACAGACTTTTCTCTAGTTGCAGCGACTGGGGGCTACTCTTCACTGCCGAGCCTGGGCTTCTCTTTGTGGTGGCATCTCTTCTTGTGGCGCATGGGCTCTTGGACGTGAGGGCTTCAGTGGTTACATGGGCTCAGTAGTTGTGGCTTCCAGGCTCTCCAGCCCAGGTTCAATAGTTGCGGCACATGAACTTAGTTGCTCCAAAGCATGTGGGATCTTCCCAGATCAGGGATTGAACCTGTGTCCCCTGCATTGGCAGGTGGATTGTTTACTATTGAACTACCAGGAAAGCCTACACTATTTTTAAATACAACAAGTTTGTCATGAAGAATTAAAAAAAAATCTGTTAAGACAGGATGTTTTCAAGGTCTGATCTTCATGAGCCATTTGAGCATCCTTCCTATTTTGCTTATCCTGGCCCTTTTGCCTTACCCTTTCCTTCTCCACAGTCTTCCTGCTGTGCTCTGGTCAAATTTCAGCCTCAGTCAGAAAACTGCTCAACACCCTTTCCTCCTTTTTTTTTTTTTTGGCTGCATCAGGGGTCTTGGTTACAGCAAGGAATCTTGGTTGCAGCTCGTGAGCTTCTCTCTAGTTGTGACTCCTGGGCTTAGTTGCCCTTCAGCATGTGGGGTCTTAGTTCCCCAACCAGGGATCGAACCTACATCCTCAGCATTTCAAGGTGGATTCTAAACCT
Source organism: Giraffa tippelskirchi (assembly GCF_054371585.1). Classification (NCBI taxonomy): domain Eukaryota; kingdom Metazoa; phylum Chordata; class Mammalia; order Artiodactyla; family Giraffidae; genus Giraffa; species Giraffa tippelskirchi. The sequence continues at coordinate 218,337,607 of NC_137275.1, forward strand.
CCGGACCACCAGGGAAGTCCCAACACCATTTCCTCCTTGAAGCCCTTGGTTTCTGCCTCAGTGCCACCACACCTGCACAGCTGATTTATCATATGGATTGCCCTCTTCCCCGTGGGCCTGCAAAGTCAAGGCCCTGCAAAGTCACATCCCACAGTTACCACAGAAATTCTACCCCCAAAAGGCCCTGAAGTAAATTAACCTCTCAGGGCTTCATTTCCGTATCTTAAATTGGCGATCGTCATAGGACCAACCTCATAGGATACCTGTGAGGATTCAAGAGTTCTTTGGAGCACTTCTACGAATGTCTGGCTCCGACTGCTTTCATTATATGTTAGATATTATTAGCAGCTGACATTATCACATTCATTGGGTTTGTTAATATATCATCTTATACTTCTGTCTGGATGTTTTGGGTATGTATAACTTATTTTCCAAAATAATTTTTTTAAGCTCTATAAAAGAACATCTGAGTCTTGTACTTTTCTTACATTTCCTTTGTGCTAGTCAGATTTACTGTCTGTAATAGAATAGCTAAATGGTCGTATGGGGATTTCAGTAATTTTTTTTGACCTGTATTTTTAAAATACCAGTAGCCGGATCCTTTTTGAAGTGGTGATATTTTGGGAAAAATGGATGTGTCTATTATGCAGAGATCTTACTTCTTTAAGTATTCAGAGAAGGAGATGAAGAAAGCTTCTCTCAAGAAATAGCATGAAAACTATTTTGATTCCTAAAAATCTGGGTTAGAGTCCTGTTTTTTCTACTTAGTATTTATTAGCTAAGTGATTTTCATCTCTGATTCTCAGTAAAATACGGACAATAAGGTCTACTTTTCAATGCAGCATTTACCTTTCTTCTGTATTTTACTGTTCAGATTAAAAATAGCAAAAATAGCAAAAAATCTTATTTACTGAACAAAAATACTACTTAAAAATAGCGGGACTACAAGAATGCTATAAATCTGTGCCACCATCACTAGTACATGTACACATTTGAGTATGAGATATGCATGTATTAATATATGTACCAGTTCAGTTCAGTCACTCAATTGTGTCCGACTCTTTGCGACCCCGTGAACTGCAGCACGCCAGGCCTCCCTGTCCATCACCAATTCTCAGAGTTCACCCAAACCCAGGTCCACTGAGTAGGTGATGCCATCCAACCATCTCATCCTCTGTCGTCCCCTTCTCCTCCTGCCCTCAATCTTTCCCAGCATCAGGGTCTTTTCAAATGAGTCAGCTCTTCGCATCAGGTGGCCAAAGTATTGGAGTTTCAGCTTCAACATCAGTCCTTCCAATGAACACCCAGGACTGATCTCCTTTAGGATGGACTGGTTGGATCTCCTTGCAGTCCAAGGGACTCTCAAGAGTCTTCTCCAACACCACAGTTCAAAAGCATCAATTCTTCGGCACTCAGCTTTCTTTATAGTCCAGCTCTCACATCCATACATGACCACTGGAAAAACCATAGCCTTGACTAGACGGACCTTTGTTGACAAAGTAATGTCTTTGCTTTTTAATACGCTGTCTAGGTTGGTCATAACTTTCCTTCCAAGGAGTAAGTGTCTTTTAATTTCATGGCTGCAAGCACCACCTGCAGTGATTTTGGAGCCCAAAAAAATAAAGTCAGCCACTGTTTCCACTGTTTCCCCATCTATTTGCCATGAAGTGACGGACCAGATGCCGTGATCTTAGTTTTCTGAATGTTGAGATTTAAGCCAACTTTTTCACTCTCTTTCACTTTCATCAAGAGGCTCTTTAGTTCTTCTTCACTTTCTGCCATAAGGGTAGTGTCATCTGCATATCTGAGATTATTGATATTTCTCCCGGCAATCTTGATTGCTGGCCAACTTGTGCTTCTTCCAGCCCAGCGTTTCTCATGATGTACTCTGCATATAGGTTAAATAAGCAGGGTGACAATATATAGCCTTGACGTACTCCTTTTCCTATTTGGAATCAGTCTGTTGTTCCATGTCCAGTTCTAACTGTTGCTTCCTGATCTGCATACAGTTTTTTCAAGAGGCAGGTCAGGTGGTCTGGTATTCCTATCTCTTTCAGAATTTTCCACAGTTTATTGTGATCCACACAGTCAAAGGCTTTGGTATAATCAATAAAACAGAAATAGATGGTTTTCTGGAATTCTCTTGCTTTTTCAATGATCCAGCGGATGTCGGCAATTTGATCTCTGATTCCTCTGCCTTTTCTAAATCCAGTTTGAACATCTGGAAGTTCATGGTTCACATATTGCTGAAGCCTGGCTTGGAGAATTTTGAGCATTACTTTACTAGCATGTGAGATGACTGCAATTGTGCAGTAGTTTGAGCATTCTTTGTCATTGCCTTTGTTTGGGATTGGAATGAAGACTGACCTTTTCAAGTCCTGTGACCACTGCTGAGTTTTCCAAATTTGCTGACATATTGAGGGCAGCACTTTCATAGCATCATCTTTCAGGATTTGAAATAGCTCAACTGGAATTCCATCACCTCCACTAGCTTTGTTCGTAGTGATGCTTTCTAAGGCCCACGTGACTTCACATTCCAGGATATATGTATTTCACATATATATGTATATATATTTTCATATATATGTTCATATATATATTCATATACATGTTCATATATCTATTATACATGAATATATATAATGCATGTGTATGTTCATATATATGTATTTTCATGAATATATATATATGATAGGGACAGAGTAAAGGGACAAAGTAGGTGATTCAATAATTAATTCCATTAGGGGACTGTAGATAGAAAAATACGGGAGACCCTGTAAATTAACGACTACCCAAGATAGCAGATTTTTTAAACACAAACCCAAGCAGGCTTGCTTAGCAGCAAAACCGTGTGACAAAGGAAGGAGACATGCCCCAAAGCAATAAAAAAAATGATGGCCTGAGACTCACATACTGCCCAGTGAGATCAGTAAGTTAGGACACACTCACTGTAACATAAAAACATAATTTGTGGACCTAGCTTGACCATGTAGGGACAAGAAAACTCCCCTGCTCAACCTGGAGGAGGAGCTGATGATGGAAGCGTGAAATCTACTGGAGAAAGACAAGGAGCTTCTTCTCCCCCTCTCCACTTTTCATTTGATTATAAAACTGTAGCCCAGTAAGTTTGCAGGGGATGGAATTTCTCACCTGCCCACTTGTAAACCTCACATGCATTCTATTCTAATAAATCACTTCTTATCTCTCACTTTGTCTCTCGCTGAATTCTTTTCTACGCTGAGACATAAAGGACTATGGTACTGGAGCTCTTCAGAACCCCCTCTCCAAATGACACCCAAAAGGGTTTAATATACATACATGCATATCCACAGAATGATAATCAGTTGCATTGCATGGAGCATAATTTGCATTTTTATGGACAAGAATTATTTGCATTACTGTCATTTTTCTGCAGCTTTAGGGTTGTAAAAATATCAGAGACAACAAAAGCTTGAAATAATTCAAAATTTAGAGGCTGGTTTTAATTTCACTAAATTTCAATCTTTCATAATTTTTTCCTATATCTCATGTTTTCTGAAGTAGAAGACTATACTTGCCAATCCTTTATTTAAAAGGAGCCTTGAGTTAATTATTTTAAAATAACATATGAATACAGAGCTTACTTAATGAGTTTTTGGATAGAATATTTTCAGTTTAAAAGAGATTGAACTGAAAAAAATTTGGAAAAATTTAACATAGGAAGTTTTTTTAAGGTGATTTCAGCTTCTATTCAAGTCAGTAAATACTTCATAAGTACCTACCATGTGATTCAAAGAGGAGTAATAATTACACCTTGTTTCTTCTAGTTGTTGTTGTTCAGTTGCTAAATCATGTCCAACTCTTTGTGACCCCGTGGACTTCAATGTGCCAGATTTCCCTGTCCTTCACCATCTCTGGGAGTTTGCTCAAACTCATGTCCGTTGAGTCAGTGATGCCATCCAACCATCTCATCCTCTGCTGCCCCCTCCTCCTTTTGCCTTCACTCTTTCCCAGCATCAGGGTCTTTTCCAATGAGTCGACTCTTTGTATCAGACGGCCAAATTATTGCAGCTTCAGCTTTGGCATCAATTCTTCTAATGAATATTCAGAGTTGATTTCCTTTAGGATTTACTGGTTTGATCTCCTCACAGTCCAAGGGACTCTCATATTGGCACCAATAATGTTCCACTACCCACAGTGTTGGGTTTGGCCCCATGTTTGAGTAGGACCTTATGTCTGATAGTTTATTTCTGGAAGTCTGGATAATTCAGTCAAGAAAATAGCTATGTATGAGTTTCTGTAATTCACATAGAACTCACTTAAGTCCACTTGACTAGTGTAAATTGAAGGCATGTTTTCCTGTCCCTCTAGTTACCAGTTATTAGTTACATCTAGTCTCTGTATCCAAACTCCCCTTGGTAGCTGATTGAAGAAAAACATACACATCTAAGAGCAAACAATAATTTTCCTAGAAAGGTGCACTCTGAATCCCTATTTTAGAAAGAGACATCTATTTAAAAAGTCTTTTCAAGAAATGTATCCCTGACTTGTTTAGTGTTCTTTATTCTGACAAGGTATAAAACTGTGTTGATAACCATGATTTTCTGAATCAGTTTCTCAGACTAATCTGGGAAGTAGGCATCCAGATAAGTCCTCAGTTTGGCTCAAATACAACTCTTTTCTATTAAAAAAAAAAATCTTTTCATTATTATAAAGAACTTTAAATCTTCGCATCTCAATCTTCCTTTACTTAGAAAAAGACCTTTGCCTTGTTTTGCCAGCTAAATTGTTGTTGTTGCTCAGTTGCTAAGTCGTGTCTGGCTCTTTGCTACCCCAAGGACTGCAGCACGCCAGGCTGCTGTGTCCCCACTGTCTCCTGGAGTTTGCTCACATTCATGTCCATGTAGTTGGTGATGCTATCTAGTCATCTCATGGGCTTCCCTGGTGGCTCAGCAGTAGAGAACCCACCTACAATGGAGGAGACTTGCAGAAGACATGGGTTCGATCCCTGGGTCTGGAAGATCCACTGGAGAAGGAAATGGCAACCCGCTCCAGTATTCTTGCCTGGAAAATCCCATGGACAGAGGAGCCTAAGCAATTAAAGAACAAACAACAATTTGCATAACTAAAAGTTCCTATCAAATGTGTTTTTCCCAAAACAAAAAACTCACGGTCCTCAAAGGTTAATTCAGGCCCTTGACGTAGAAAGCTCCTGGCAGCTTTTTTTCTAACTGAAGTCATCAAGGTTTAATAATAATTAAAAATAAGAATAATAGAAGAAATATTTTTCAGCATCAGCCATCATATTACTATAAGACTGAACTGGGTCACTTATAAGAATGTGTAGGGTTTTCACAAAACCGTGAGCTAAAGAGGTCCAAGTTGTGATTTTAAAATTCTTCTCTTTTTTTATGATTTTGTGTCCTCTTACTGGAAGTTATTCCTTCTCATTGTTTTTGATAGACTTGCCTCAAACCTTTTTTTCTTATAGTTTGTTACTCATAAAGTTAGGATACTGCCATGGTCAAAGCTCATGAACTGACCCAGAAGTAGTCTATACAGGATTCCAGCAGACTTGATACTCCCTTCCCACAGCTAACAATACTGAGAAGTTCAGATGGAGGCAGTGGCCAAATGGTTCTCTTTGTGAGTGAATTTAGAAGGTGTGTGTGTGATATGTAAATATGTACATCTGAATAGATATGGAGTCACCAGTAGTATATAGCAGAGTTGGCAAACATTTTCTATAAAGGGCCAAATAGTAAATATTTCAGGTTAGCGGGCCATCGAACCTCTCTTACATCCTAGCTTAACTGAAATCAGTTGGTGTCATTTCAGGGGCTCTGCAGACCTCTGGTACCATAGTCCTTTATGTCTCAGTGTAGAAAAGAATTCAGCGAGAGGCAAAGTGATAGATAAGAGTGATTTATTAGAATAGGACACTCCTGAGGTTTACAAGTGGGCAGGTGAGAAATGCCATTTACCGGTATACACTTTTATAATCAAAGGAAAAGTGGAGAGGAGGAGAAGTTCTTTGTCTTTCTTGAGCAGACTTCATGCTTCCATCATCAGCTCCTCCTCCTCCAGGTTGAGCAGGGGAGTTTTCTTGTCCCTCATGTAGGGACAAGAATTATGGTCCACACATTATTGTTTCTTTTTTTTTTTTAATGTGTGCAGAGAGCACATCCTAGGGATCATGAGCTTACTGACCTCACTGGGCAGGATGTAGGTCTTATGCCACCATTGTTTTATTGTCTGTAGCCATGTCTCTTGCTTCTGTTGCATAGTTTTGTTGCTAAGTAAGCCTCTTTGGTTTTGTGATTAAACAAACTTGCTTTCTTGAATAATCATTAATTTACAGGGGTCTCCCATATTTTTCTACTTAAAATCCCCTAGTGGGATTAATTATTTAATCACCTATTTTGTCCATTTACTCTGTCCCTGTCATAACTACTCATTTTGTAATCATTGTAGTACAAAAGCAGTAATAGTAATAGACTGTATGTAAATAAGTGGACACAGCTGTTTTCCAATAAAACTTTATTTACAAAACATGCAACTGCTCCAAAGCTATTGTTTGCTGACCCCAGAATATAGTATAGTCTGGGCAAGAAATCAGAATACCAGGGGCCCCCTACTCTGCCCCTTACCAGCTGAGTGCATAAGTTAGTTCTCTCAACTGTGACTTGAAAGAGTGGTTTTGTAAACTCGAAAGTACTGTGCAGACATCTAAGATGGTATTCACCAAACCTTTCATTTATTCAACAAATATCTAACCTATGCCCACTGTACATCAAGAACTCTCCTTGACTTTAGTAATGTGCATAAATCATCAATGTACAGCTCAGCAAAATTTTAAAGTGAATATACCCATGTATGCATCCCCTCCAGGTTGAAATATATCATAATATGTACATAAATATTACCTTTGCTAGTGCCTTCTCTCCAAAGGTTTAATTGCCTTTTGGATGCTCAAGTTGTTCTAGCTTCAGTTCTTTCCAATTGACTCCCATGTCTAATAAAAACTACCCCCAAAATGAAAAAAAAAAAATCTGTCCTAGAACAACAAGATGCTAGTAAATAAGGATGAGTCACATAAACTTTGGGGGGGTACTGATATAGAGCTGTTAGGTGATTGTCAGGTTGGGGTCACAGGGTAAGATGACAGCCTGGTAGGTGGGAGTGGGGTTTTCCCCTGAAGGGAATGGACGTCCAGAGAGTCATTCATTTTTGGAAAGTGGTTAATTCTGGGCAGGAAATGAGTTGGCACTTTGGGTTGGGGGTGGTCACACTTCTCTCTGTCTCTCTCTGGGTCCAGGAAAAGTTGGGTTAAGATTCTCAGTCACGAAAAGGCCTCGATAATTCTGGTAGTGGGGAGTGAGACGTTGCCTGACTGTGCAGAGTTAGTCCTAGAGTGACTGGTATCTTCAAGTTCATGATTCTCTACTTAGCAATGACAGTGACCAAGAGGAGAAGCAGCCAGAGTTTCTAGAGCAGCCAGAATGAACCACAAAGGTTCAGTGATGCAGAGTGACAGGCTTCAAGAATCAAAAGCAGGGTGTGAATGGTGGAGGATCATGCCAAAATAATTTGGAAGCAAAAATCACTTTATTCTGTAGACAGGGGCAGGGGGCATGTACTCTGTTTAAGCCTTGTCTTATTAAGAAGCCTACAAGCTTAACAAGTGAAGCAAACACATAATCATACAGTTATAGTACAAGGTGATAAGTGTTTTTGATGAAGATGAGATTACCAAGGCCCAGGTTGGAATGCCTGACTTAGCCTGGGAATGGTTCTTGAGAAATAATGCCTGGGTTGGAATGTGAAGTCAAGTGGGCCTTAGAAAGCATCACTACAAACAAAGCTAGTGGAGGTGATGGAATTCCAGTTGAGCTATTTCAAATCCTCAAAAGTGATGCTGTGAAAGTGCTGCACTCGATATGCCAGCAAATTTGGAAAACTCAGCAGTGGCCACAGGACTGGAAGAGGTCAGTCTTCGTTCCAATCCCAAAGAAAGGCAATGCCAAAGAATGCTCAAACTACTGCACAATTGCATTCATCTCACACACTAGCAAATTAATTCTCAAAATTCTCCAAGCCAGGCTTCAACAGTACATGAACCATGAACTTCCAGATGTTCAAGCTGGTTTTAGAAAAGGCAGAGGAACCAGAGATCAAATTGCCAATATCTGCTGGATCATCGAAAAAGCAAGAGAGTTCCAGCAAAACATCTATTTCTGCTTTATTGACTATGCCAAAGCCTTTGACTGTGTGGATCACAATAAACTGTGGAAAATTCTGAAAGAGATGGGAATACCAGACCATCTGACCTGTCTCTTGAGAAACCTGTATGCAGGTCAGGAAGCAATAGTTAGAACTGGACATGGAACAACAGACTGGTTCCAAATAGGAAAAGGAGTACGTCAAGGCTGTATATTGTCACTCTGCTTATTTAACTTATATGCAGAGTACATCATGAGAAACGCTGGGCTGGAAGAAACACAAGCTGGAATCAAGATTGCCGGGAGAAATATCAATAACCTCAGATATGCGGATGACACCACCCTTATGGCAGAAAGTGAAGAGGAACTAAAGAGCCTCTTGATGAAGGTGAAGGAGGAGAGTGAAAAAGTTGGCTTAAAGCTCAACGTTCAGAAAACTAAGATCATGGCATCTGGTCCCATCACTTCATGGGAAATAGATGGGGAAACAGTGGAAACAGTGTCAGACTATTTTTTTGGGCTCCAAAATCACTGCTGATGGTGATTGCAGCCATGAAATTAAAAGACACTTACTCCTTGGAAGGAAGGTTATGGCCAACCTAGATAGCATATTTAAAAGCAGAGACATTACTTTGCCAACAAAAGTCCGTCTAGTCAAGGATATGGTTTTTCCAGTGGTCATGTATGGATGTGAGAGTTGGATGGTGAAGAAAGCTGAGCGCCGCAGAATTGATGCTTTTGAACTGTGGTGTTGGAGAAGACTCTTGAGAGTCCCTTGGACTGCAAGGAGATCCAATCAATCCATCCTAAAAGAGCTCAATCCTGGGTGTTCATTGGAAGGTCTGATGTTGAAGCTGAAACTCCAATACTTTGGCCACCTCATGCGAAGGGTTGACTCATTGGAAAAGACCCTAATGCTGGGTAGGATTGGGGGCAGGAGGAGAAGGGGACGACAGAGGATGAGATGGCTGGATGGCATCACCGACTCGATGGACATGGGTTTGGGTAAACTCCAGGAGTTGGTGATGGACAGAGAGGCCTGGTGTGCTGCAGTTCATGGGGTCGCAAAGAGTCGGACACGACTGAGCGACTGAACTGAACTGAGATTGTATGAATGAGGTCAGTAAACCAAGCTGAAAAGGAAGGGCACAGACCTTGTAGACAAAGAAATCGCATGTGTGAAGTCAGGTGGCTTCACAGTAGAGCAGTGCAGTGTCCTTTGGGATGTGGTTCTCGAGTCAGACTCTGGGCATGTACATCCTGACCTGCTTAAACCTGGAGTTGCTGATGTGTTTCTTTGAGCCTCAGTTTCCTCATCTGTAACATGGTCTAGTCAAGGCTATGGTTTTTCCAGTAGTCATGTATGGATATAATAGTTGGACATAAAGAAAGCTGAGCACTGAAGAACTGATGCTTTTGAACTGTGGTGTTGGAGAAGACTCTTGAGAGTCCTTTGGATGGCAAGGACATCCAACCAGTCCATCCTGAAGGAAATCAGTCCTGGGTGTTCATTGGAGGAACTGATGTTGAAGCTGAAACTCCAATATTTTGGCCACCTGATGCGAAGAGCTGACTCATTTGAAAAGACCCTAATGTTGGGAAGATTGAGGGCAGGAGGAGAAGGGGATGACAAAGGATGAGATGGTTAGATGGCATCACCGACTCAATGGACATGAGTTTGGGTAAACTCTGGGAATTGGTGATGGGCAGGAAGGCCTGGCGTGATGCGGTTCATGGGGTCGCAAAGAGTCGGACATGACCAAGCGACTGAGCTGAACTGAACTGAACATGGGACTGGCAGTCTCTCATAAGATGGTGTGAGAATATAAGAGCCTACTGTCTTTAAAGGCTTCAATATGATGTCCATAACCTGGTAAAGAAGCATTGAGAAAGTGTTGTCAATTACATAGATTCATATAATATTAAGCTAGGTGTGAATGAGGAGCATGGGCAAATCAGATCCAACTGAGACTGTGTATACAAGGGTGAGAATGTAACTTTGGCCATAGAAATTAAGCCTCCTTCAACGTTTTCTTGATTTTCCTCATCTTGCTGGGTCAGTCCCATGACAGGTGCCCTTTCTCCACTTGTCATCTTCTGTACCCAATGCTGTGTGCGTCAGGCCAGCTGGTAAAAGGGAACTAATTGTGAGAGCAGAAGGCAGAGTCAGGTCATGGCAGTTCTGTCTCCGGTGCCCATGCCCCTGGTAGAGGGAATGGAATGTTGAAATACTTGAGCTGGTTTTCCTTTGGAGCCTTCCAGTGGCAAGAGGCATAAAACTTCAATTCTGCATTTTCCTGCTTCAAAACAACTGCATTGATAGCCTCACCCACTGATTCCCTTCTTGCTGTGGGTGAAATCTACTTTTCTGAGTGCTGACTTTGTGCCAGACACAGATCTAGGTACTGGGGGTTCAGAGAAGGAGTCTTGCCTTCCAGATGCTCTGCACTCAGTGGGGAAAAAGACATGCCAACACCAGTAGTCCAGTGCTGCCCTGAGGCAGACAGGGAAGGGACCCCTGACCCTCTGTCTCCCAAGGATTCCTTTGGCTTAGGCAGGCCAGTTTTCCCTGAAGCAGCAGCCACAACCTTTTTGGCACCAGGGACTGATTTCATGGGAGACAGTTTTTCCATGGACTGGGGGTGGGAGGAAGGTTTGGGAATGATTCAAGTGCATCATGTGTATTGTGGACTTTATTTTTAATCTAATGCCAGCACTGATTGACAGGCGGTATGGGTATGTAGCCTGGAGATTGGGAACCCCTGCTCTAAAGTATAAAAGCACCCCCCGGGTGTCTGTCTCACAGACACCTTTGTTGGTCAGTAGCTAGTTTTTCTGGCCACAGATGAGAGATGGCTTCGGTGAGTTTGAGGAACCTTCATTCACCTTCATTCCCCTTAAGCATTTCCCCCTGCTCCTCTCCCCACCATCAGACTCCTCTGTGAATGTGAAATACAATACAATTACTTCACGTTTGTGTACTTTTCAAGCTTGTGGTGTGTTTGTTCTCCCACAGCTTTGGGAAGAATTATGCTTCTCATTTTCAGCAGAGGAAATATCATTTTAAAGAGTGTTTTTGACTTATGAAGCTCCTAATGTCGATGATTGCCTGAGCCAGGATTCAGACTTAGGTTTCTAGGCTGTCCTTTTTCACCTGCTGACCTCAGACTTGTTTTCTGTGTTCCTTGGCCACAGGGAAAGTACGGTACATCCCCATTTCTCCACCATGTCCAAAGCTTTCAACATATTGGCCAGAACTTTCTCCCAGCTCTTGCCTAAGATTCTCAAGGGAGCGAGCTGGGCCAGAAAAGCAAATTGGAAAAACTCAGTGATGGTCATTTCAGATGAATACCATCAGAGTGACTTAACGACGCCCTTGACAGTGTCCAGACCCTCGCATGTGTATGTGCAGCGGAAGGGAAGGGAGAGTTCATTTCCCAGAATCAGTTTGGGGGAGACTGGGAAGCATAATGGGTTCAGAGTATTCTCCACTTACCAGGGAAGGCCACGGAAACCAGTGTTGCTCAAACCATTAGGTGCCCATGAATCTCTTATCTTATTAAAATGCACATTCTGTTTTAATAGGTCTGGTTGAGTGTGAAAGTCTGCATTTTAGTAACTATCTTGTGATGCTGAGGTTGCTAGTCCAGGGCACAATATGGATAGCATGGATTTAAACCATTGACTTTTAAACTTAGTTTACGTTGTGGGAGCTCAGTCCTGGGGCCTGGGTCCTAACCCTAGAGATTCTAATTTGACAGATGTGAGAAGTGGCCTGGGCACGAGGAGTTTGAGAAGTCTTTCAGTTGGCTCTAAGGTGCACTAAAATTTGATTTAAACTCTCTAGGGAGAGTGTCCCCAGCTATGACAGGATTTCAGTAGCATATAGTCTTATAGGGACAGTAAGAGAAGAGCAAGAAGAGGTAAGAAAGCCTTCCTCAGTGATCAGTGCAAAGAAATAGAGGAAAACAATAGAATGGGAAAGACTAGAGATCTCTTAAAGAAAATTAGAGATACCAAGGGAACATTTCAGGCAAAAATAGGTACAATAAAGGACAGAAATGGTATGGACCTAACAGAAGCAGAAGATATTAAGAATAGGTGGCAAGAATACATAGAAGGACTATACAAAAAAAGATCTTCATGACCCAGATAACCACGATGGTGTGATCGCTCATCTAGAGCCAGACATCCTGGAATTCGAAGTCAAGTGGGCCTTACGAAGCATCACTACAAACAAAGCTAGTGGAGGTGATGGAATTCCAGCTGAGTTGTTTCAAGTCCTAAAAGATGATGCTATGAAAGTGCTGCCCTCAATATGCCAGCAAATTTGGAAAACTCAGCAGTGGCCACAGGACTGGAAAAGGTCAGTTTGCATTCCAATCCCAAAGAAAGGCAGTGCCAAAAATGTTCAAACTACTACACAATTGCACTCATCTCACATGCTAGCAAAGTAATGCTCAAAATTCTCCAAGCCAGGCTTCAACAGTATGTGTGAACTGTGAACTTCCAAATGTTCAGGTTGGATTTAGAAAAGGCAGAGGAACCAGAGATCAAATTGCCAACATCCATTGGATCATCGAAAAAGCAAGAGAGTTCCAGAAAAACATCTTCTGCTGCTTTATTGGCTATGCCAAAGCCTTTGACTGTGTGGATCACAATAAACTGTGGAAAATTCTGAAAGAGATGGAAATACCAGGCCACCTTGCCTGCCTTCTGAGACATCTGTATGCAGGTCAAGAAGCAACAGTGAGAACTGGATGTGGAACAACTGACTGATTCCAAATTGGGAAAGGAGTACATCAAGGCTGTATGTTGTCACCTTGCTTATTTAACTTATATGCAGAGTACATCATGCAAAATGCCAGGTTGGATGAAGCAGAAGCTGGAATCAAGATTTCTGGGAGAAATATCAATAACCTCAGATATGCAGATGACACCACCCTTATGGCAGAAAGCAACAAAGAACTAGAGAACCTCTTGATGAAAGTGAAAGAGGAGAGTGAAAAAGTTGGCTTAAAACTCAACATTCAGAAAACTAAGATCATGGCATCCAGTCCCATCACTTCATGGCAACTAGATGGGGAAACAATGGAAACAGTGACAGACTTTATTTTGGGGGGCTCCAAAATCATTGGCAGATGGTGATTGTAGCCATGAAATTAAAAGTCACTTGCTCCTTGAAAGAAAAACTATGACCAACCTAGAGAGCATATTAAGAAGCAGAGACATTACTTTGCTGACAAAGGTCCGTCTAGTCAAAGCCATGGTCTTTCCAGTAGTCATGTATGGATGTGAGAGCTGGACTATAAAGAAAGCTGAGCACCGAAGAATTGATGCTTTTCAACTGTGGTGCTTGAGAAGATTCTTGAGAGTCCTTTGGACTGCAAGGAGATCCAACCAGTCCATCCTAAAGGAAATCAGTCCTGAATATTCACTGGAAGGACTGATGCTGAAGCTGAAACTCCAATACTTTGATCACCTGATGTGAAAAACCGACTCATTGTAAAAGACCTCGATGCTGGGAAAGATTGAAGGTGGGAGAAGAAGGGGACGACAGAGGATGAGATGGTTGGATGGCATCACCAGCTTGATGGACATGAGTTTGAGCAAGCTCTGGGAGTTGGTGATGGACAGGGAGGCCTGGCGTGCTGCAGTCCATGGGGTTGCAAAGAGTCAGACATGACTGAGCGACTGAACTACTGAACTGAAGAGACGGATTATATAGCAAATATTACACCTGGCTTATAGAAAAGGTTCAGTGAAATAAGTCAGCATTTGTCTTTTTCCAAATTCTCTAATGGCAGAGGTGGATTTTGTCTTTTGAAAATTTGCCCTCTCTTTAATCAGCATTCTTGACCCTCCTGAGTGCTATAAAACATTCATAAGAGAGAAGATGGCTTTCAACCTTTTTAACTTATTTTTTATTATTTTTTGGTGGCTTATTTGATATCTTTTCTCTAGAATAGGACCCATGTTTAAAGAGATTTTCTTTGGTTACTTATTTAAGAAATATGGCTTTGGAACAGCTGTCTGATATATCAGAAACTGTGCTAGACTATGAGGACTGAGCACTGAATAAGACTCAGTAAGATGGGGTCCCTGCTGTTGAGGACTTTAAATATTGGAGAGGAGCTATAGGGAGAACCAGGGGTGGACAGTAAAGTGTCATGTAGTTAAGGATGGGGCAAGAGTGAGAGTAGACAGCAGGGGATTAGATGAGGCCAGAAGAACCGGAAGGACTTCATTGAGGACCTCAGAACAATGATAGGAGTTAATCAAGTAAAAGAGAGTGAGATGAGCATTCCAGGAAGAAGGAAAAAAACATGTGCAAATTCTTGGCGGCAAGGCTGAACACAGAAGGTTTGAGGAATTGGGAGAAGTTCAGTGTCATTTGAGCAGAGGACGTAGGAGGTGGGAGGTGAGTATAAAGGTGTGGAGCTGAAGAGAAAGGCAGGATCTAGAGAGACAGAGCTGGTTTGGAAAGCTTGGATTTTAGGAAGGCTGGGCTCATAGCAGCTGGATGTTGGAATGTGGATGTTCACAAACCAGGGCTTGAATCCCAACTCTACCACCCCTGGCCTATGTGTGATGTTGACCACACCTCTGTGTCTCAGAGTCTCAATGTCATTGTTGCCTGCAGCGTGGGGGTAATAATGCCTCCCTCCTAGGGCTGATTTGAGGATTGAATGAGTGAGTACATGACAAGTTCATAACATGTAAGAGCTTGATAAATGATAATTATTGCTGTCAGTTCCAAGAACAATGGAAAGCTGTTCTTCTGTCTGGAGGTGTAATTTGTAAGGAGTGAGACAGGAATGTGAGTTAGGTGGGGATGGGAATAGTGCACATGAGGTGATGGTGGCTGCAACCAGAGGACCGACAGACATTGGACAGATGTTGATTGGATGGGGGGTAGAAAACAAGGATCATGGGAGTCTTGGGTAGCCCTTGGGATTTGGACATGGGGGTGGTGACAAGTGTGGGATGTGTATCCTGAGGTCAGTTGTATACATGTTGAGTTTGTATCCATCAGGAATCAGTTGCAGGGAGCAGACTTCACTCCAGCTTGTTTGGCAGGAAGGCATTTATCCCAGTGTATTAAATGGCTTGGGCTTCCCAGGTGGCGCTAGGGGTAAAGAACCTACCTGCCAATGCAGGAGACGTAAGAGATGTGGGTTCGATCCCTGGATCGGGAAGATCCCCTGGAGGAGGGCATGGCAACCCACTCCAGTACTCTTGCCTGGCAAATCCCATGGACAGAGGAGCCTGACGGGCTACAGTCCATTTGGTCGCAAAGAATTGGACACGACGGAAGCGACTTAGTGTGCATGCATTAAATGGCTTACGGATTGTCAAGAGGGCTGAGGAAACGGAATCCAGGTTGAGGTCTCAGGAGCAACCTTTGAGGCTGCTCCTAGGAACTGAGCCTCTGTGGTCCCTGCTGTTTATTCAACAGTCTTGCAGTCAGGAAGTTGCCCCCTCTACAGCCACAACACCACCGTTTCAGACAGGAAACCACCCCCAATAAGGAAGCCGCTGCTACTGCCAGCTTTAGAACCAACGTGAATCTGCAACAGACCATGTCAGCAGAATGGATGCTCCTCTCCTTACAACTAGGCTCATCACACCTGCTAAGCTGGACACTGGAACCCCGGCAGACCCCTGGGCTACAAGATAACCACAGGCCTCCACAGCTGTGCGTGCCAAGTGAGTGGATGAACATTCCAAAATCTAAGATCAAACTATTCTAAAGCCTGAGCTGCAAGGGAATAAGGAAAGACTGTTTTCAACTTTCCCACCTGTGGGGCAGGGAAAGGCAAGCTTGAACAGTTGTGGGATGTGACTCATGAGAACATCATAAAATCAATTCAGGTGGTCACAACAAGATTATTTCCTTAGTCACAAACAAGGGTAAATATTACTTAATGAAATGTTTGTCTTTGCTGTGTGTGTGTGTGTGTTTGTATGTGCACGCACACATGCAGTTGTTTGCAAAGTAAGGTTTTTTTTTTCCCCCTCGGGTCATGGTAAAAAAGTGAAACAAAGCTGGAGAGTCACTGCACTAGTCACTGAGTTCAGGCTTCCACTGCAAGGTCTCAGAGAGAACTAGAGCACAATACTGAATGTATTGGACTGGATATTCGGAAAAGAACCAAACTGAATGTAGAGATGATGCAGTCACTGGCAAGAAAGTGTCATTTGAAGGCAAGGGGGTTGGTTCAGTTCACCCAGGGAGACTGTGTGGAGTGTGAAGAGAAAAGGGACCTGAGCCCAAGGAACATGGACGTTTGGCCTCAGGGGAGAAATTTCCTTCTGGGGTTGTGCTCACCCCTCTTGCAGTCTGGATTTTTCATTTATTCTCCAGAAAGAGATACAGATCCAGGGGAGCCCTGGAGTGCTTTGGCAAGATGTTCCAAGCACATGCTAACTAGAGCTGATTTTGCAGCAGCCTGACAGAACCATGGCACACAGGCTGGCGCCTGACCTGGGGCCTGGCGCCACACTGGCACTCAGGACTTTGTGTGGGATGGGAGTACGGAGCAGAGGTTCTTAGGAAATTCAGAAATCGCTCTTTAGATTCCAAGGCTCCAGCTTGTGAGTTGTGACCACAGAGGAGTCTAAACCCTCACTGGTCAAGGCGAACTTAGCAGCTTTAGGGCACTATTTCTAATTTTTAAAGAGAATTCTTTTGCTGTATTGAAAAATGGCAACAAGGGATGGGAACTATGCAGGAAGATCCTTATTGCAGCAAAATCAGAAGGCAAGCTACATCCTTATCCATAGGAGAACGAGCATACTCTGATGTATTCAAACAATGAAATACTATAATAGCAGTTAAATGAATGAGCTATTGATAGATCTGTGTGTGTCAGCTTAGATAATCTCAGAACCTTAATGTTATAGGAAAATTTCAAGTCACAAAATGCCATATAAAGTAGGGTATCATTTATTGAAAATTTTAAAAACACACAGAATTGTACTATATATTCCTATGGGAAAACAAATATAAAACTATATAAGTGAAAGTGTTAGTCACTCAGTTCAGTCATGTCCAACTGTTTGTGACCCTATGGACTATAGCCACCCCCTAGGCTCCTCTGTCCATGGAATTCTCCAGGCAAGAATACTGGAGTGGGTAGCCATTCCCTTCTCCAGGGAATCTTCCTGACCCAGGAATCGAACCTGGGTCTCCTGCAGAATTGCAGGCGGATTCTTTACCATCTGAGCCACCAAGTGAAGGGGACACGCAGACTCCCAGGCTGTAGTTAGCTCTGGGGAGGGCACAGGGAAGTGAACAGAGCGGGCAGACTTCAGCTCTACCTGTATTTTTTATTGTTTAAAAAAAGCAGAAGCAAATATAGTAAAATATTAATAGTTATTAAATACTGGTGAGTCATGGGAGAAATACTACTTTCTGTTCTTTTCATAATTAAAAATAAATACAAAAATATATAAATTTTGCAGTGCCCAGAGCAATAATCAGGCTTCTTCCCCTGACCCCAGGTTAAGCAGATGACCTGTAAAACAATTATTAGGGGGAGAAGTGTATACACACACACATACACATATGCATATATAGAGTATACATATATGTACATGCATACACACATACTTACTTACACACACATATATACTCTTACCTATCTATGTAACTTCAAATAAAACACGTTTTTAATTTTTTTACTGTAAAATATTGTTCATATCATATATTTCTTCAGTTTCTGAGAGATGAAACATTTACATCACGGGACCCTAAACTTTTTCCATGAGTTGACCATGTACGAAAATCTACAGACCACCTGTGTCTCACATTAGAATGATGATCTTGGATTGTTTTGAGAGAGTCAGGGAGAAACAGAGGAATCCCTGAGGACTGAGGCCTGCTGCAGGGCAGTGCTGGATGGATGTGACTTGAGGAATTATGAAAAGGCCACGGGGGACCAGAAGGGCCTGGGGGGTAGTAATGGGGTCAGGAGGCTGGGCTTAAATCCCCACTTCAGTCTCTGCCCTGTATTGGGCTTCCATTCCAACACTGGCTCAGCTGATCTCTCAGTATCTTTTCAGAGATGACACTGACTGACTCCTCTATGCTCTTAACAGCTTTGTCCCCCAGTGCCAGGACAGTCAGCGGTGTTCCAGGGATTCTGGAAGCCTCCCTCATTTGGTGAATCCTGCCCAGTTTCTCCAGCACTCCTTTTTTTAGTGCCTGATCCTATCAGCACCCCCTGGACGTGCAGGGCCCTTCTCCCAGCCAAGTGTTGTGTGATGCAGGGATTCTGAGAAGGAATTGGATGAGGAGGCATCCATGTGTGATGGAGAAATAGGCTGAGGAAGAAGCCACCAAATGTGGAGAAAGACAGTCCTGTGAATTTTCCCAAGGGCAGAAATACATTTATACTCACTTGTTACCATTCATCAACTCGTCCATCACTCTCCTCTGCAAGTTCTACAAGTATAGTTTGTGTGTGTGTGTGTGTGTGTGTGTGTGTGTGTGTGTGTGTGTATTTATGTGTTGGGGATGGGAGAGGGCAGAATGAGTGAGCACCAGATGAGTTTTTACCAAAGAGGCATATGTTTAGGCAGCTTGGACTCCCAGTATGAAAAATGACTTATTTTACTTGTGTAGATGGTGTCATTTGCTCACAGCATTTCCAGGGGGTTGGTAATCCTCAGGGAGTGACAGAATTCCATTTTAAACTTTCTAGGCCATCCACTCGCTATGGGTTGCCATTCCCTTCTCTGGGGGTCTTCCCAACCCAAGGACTGAATCCAGGTCTCCTGCATTACAGGCAGATTCTATACCATCTGAGCCACCAGGGATTCTGTATTATCCCTACATTGGGTTATTACTGATTATTAATATGATTATTATTCTTTTATAATTGTTTGTCTTGCTACTGGATTCCTTTAAATTCTTTGTCTTCAGGTGCTGGCTTTCAGGCCATTGCTTGACAGAGACTGAGATTAGGAACCCCTCAGGAGGCAAATGTCAGGTACCTCTGCTCTGGAGTGTTGGTTAAAAATGAAAATGGAAACTTTCTCAAGGTAATATATGGGACAGTAGAAAATTCACTTAGCTTCCGCATGCTTAGGTTGCAGATACTTTCTCAAGAATGCGTGAGTTGGTTTAAGCAGGATTCATTTGTCCTACAGAGTTAGGGTGTAAATGCCAGGTGCCCCCTTATTCTGTGGCTTTGGGTCCTCAAAACCTATCTCTGATTTTTACCACAGACCACTTGCCTTGCTGAATTCAACATCTCTTCCAATGCCCACTCCTCCCAAAGAATCTACCCTAGAAAGTGTTGAAGAGAAATGTAGACTTTACTGAACATGTCTTAGTGGAGACCTTGGAAGCGGTCAGTGTAACACCCGGCTCAGCAAATGACTTTAATCTCCCCTTAGCCATTTTTATTCTCCGAAGTCCCTCTCATCCCTACCACTGCTGCTTTTACTTCCCTTCTTTTAAATCATTTCTAGTCCTTCTCTGACAAACTTTCCTGAGTTCCTACTCCTTTCTCTTCTTTCCTCCTAATTGAGAAAAATGCAAATTTTACTCCCTTCCTTTACATAGCAGTTAAGGCATTCCTTTTTCCTCTGAAGCATAACTTCATGAGCTTATATTTCAAGTCAGTGGTCCTTCTCTCAAACGCACAAGGTGCTCCCTCGAAGACGGACACATGTAAACGTAGGCTGAAATGTCCTGACCATCCAGATCAGGAGAGGAGGCGGCCGTTAGTCAGAAGGCCTCACCGTTTTCAGAGTCATCATTGTCTGTCAACAACGCAGTGAGGCCTTAAAATCCCTCCACAGAATGGTTTCCTGAGAGCTGTTTGAAGTGGGGAAAGAGCTCATGTGGGAGACATCAGCCGCTCTTCTCTTACCACACGGCTGATCACCTTGCCGGCTGCACTCTGACTGAGTACTTGCTGAACTTGTGGCACTTTCCTGACGGGAAACAAAAGCTGTCTGTGCTGTCTTGTTGTCAGTCTCAGTTCCGGCGGAGTCAAGCCCGGCCGGGTGGTTTTCCAAATACCCACGAGGCATTAGATTCAGGACGGTCAGTTTTGCACACTTTAGATCCTACTGTTCACTCCATTTGTCAAGCAAGGTGCCCTGAACCTCGTCCCCAAATCCCGACTCTGCTTAGGTGACATGAGAGCCACAAGGCTACTAAGGGCCGCCAGCTTTATGCCAACGTGGGGGCCTTTCCTTTGGCGAGGGGCTTCGGGAACAGTGCCTGGAATCTTAGTTCTCAGGTCTGGGATGAGGGAGCCTGCTCTTGCGAGATGGAGCAGCCTTGGAAAGATTAAAACTCAGTCCCTTGGCTTTTCTGGCATGAAATCCAAGTTCCAGGGAAGGGAAGGGACAAGCTCCATGTCACACAGCGAGTTAGTGATGGGACTGGGCCTAAATCCGTCCCTTCTGGTTCCCACGTACGGCTCTGTCTGCCACGCCACATTGTGTCCCCGCCTTCTAGCTGGAAGATGCTTCACTCAAAAGTCTCTTTTTAACCCTGAGTTGGATCTTCCCGAGGGATGGAAGTGTGCTATTTAATTCCCTTTGTGTTTTTCAGTCTTGGCCTAAAGTTTTCTTTTTTTCCCCAAGTGTCTGGAAGGATAAGTGCTGTGTGGTAGGGAGTTGCTTTCTTCCCAAAGGCCAGGAGGGGTGGTTCAGTCTGAACTACTGTATAAGAAGATGGACAACACGTTCTCAAGCGGAAAGGTGTTTGTATCCACATACTGGAATTTATCCACCTTGACTGATATGGTGGTGTTGACCTGGAGGTGTTCCAACAAGAACTGGGAGAGGTTCTGGTATATGTTTTTGGTTTGCACTCCAGACTCACACACTGTCACCAGGGTCTGCTTTTTGACATCTTTGTTGATGAGGAGCTCCAGCTTCAGGTCGACGGAGTGCTCTGGGCATTTCACAAGAAACTGCAGTTGGCAGATGATGAAGTACCAACCTGGGAACTGGATCACCAGGTTCCCATCCTGATATCTGACTCCATGGATGATGCCGTCTTTGTTCCAAGACAACTTGGTTTTGTTTATATGCTTTGACACTGGAAGGAGAAAGACAAAAGGACCTCAGAGTTATTAGGCAAATTTCGGATGCAGATTGGAAAATTTGAAATCTTTATTCAAGGTTCCCCATTCAAGCCCCGTGTTTTCTGTAATATTGCCTGCTGGTTCAGCCATCTGGAATATCTTCCATGTTACTCCTAGGCATTGCTGAGTGTTTAAGGTGCAGGTACAAAACCATCCCTCTGCTTTTTCTCTAAAGCATAAAGCTGGAGGGTCAGAAAACACACAGTACTAGACCTTTACCCCGTACAGAGGTAATTGTTTTCCACTTAATCATTTTATCATTCTGTTATTATTATTATAAGTTCTACTTTTCCCTTTTCAGACTATAAGTTCCTAGACTGTACTCCTTATAAGTTTTGGACTATCGTGGACATATATTCAATCAATCAATGAACATTTGATCAACAGGGGACTGCTATTGGGTAAGCATTGCACAAAGTATCAGAAAAAAAGCATTCAGTTTTGTTCAGTTAGTAACCAATTCAGGCATCAAGAAGTCTAGGAGAACCTCAGTCTGTTCTTTCACATTCAGATGCATCCCTTAACTCTTCATTTTCTGGAATTTTAAATATCTTCCTCTCTTTAAAAGGGCAGCCAGACATCATTGTGTAGACCTTTTAAGTTCACATTAAGGGATTCCTCCCAGCTGGGATTTATAGAGGAGCAGAGAATTAGCAGGCTCTCTAAGCAGACATGTTGGTGTCAGAAGCCAAGTCTCTGAGTCTTTTCACTGACAAGTCAAAATCAGCCCTGATGGTCCAGGTGTCTTTCAGAATTGGGGAGCTGGCACGTTCATTTTAATTACTTCCCTTTAAACCTCGTTGCAATTCAACTGAAGAATGAGAACTAATCTAACTGCAAAATTCAATTTTGAAAATGAGCAGAATGGCTATTGCAAAGAATCTTGGCCATCTCCTCTGTACCTCATCTATCCTAGCATAAATGCCTCTTATTATTTCGTCTCTAAGGGACCTCTTACCTGCTGCAATATGCCAGTGGGGCATGTGCCAACATGGTCATGAAGCTCTCAATCTGGACACCAGGAAGTTTTGTGACTCTCTTGTGATGACTTGACAGAGGCAGAGATTAAGAACCTGCTTCCCATGTATGAGGGAGAGGACAGTACCCTTGGCCTGCAGCCCGTAGATGAATGGGGGGGGGGGGGAGCACCAGGCCTGCAGCCCGTAGATGAATGAAGGGCGGGGGAGCACCAGTTCCCTCACAGGCCAGGGAGGCAAACTTAAAGAGTGAAGGAGGTTTGGGAAGCAGGCATCTTGCAGCTTTTGAGCATAACGCTCTCCCCTCTCCCCCTAAGCCATTTAAATTCAAATTATAAAAATGATCACACAGGTTAAACAAAATACATATGCAGGTCACATCTGGCTGTGAGCCTCTACTTGTGACCTCTGGCTTAGAAATCTGAGAAAGGCCACAGGAAGTGACCCTCACATGGTTGGGGTTCCCGGTTTTGGTTACTGACCTTGGAGGTAGGCCCATGACTTCTTGAATGGAGCTCTTTCCAGGATACATGAGATATCCTCTGAGCAATTTCCTAAAAATAAGACCACATGTTAAATGCCTCTCTCTGCTCTGGAACTGATCTTTACCCATGACCCTTTGATGGAGACGATTACTATTCTGTTTCCATTTGGGGGATAAAAGGAAAACCTGTTTATTTCTCATTTTGCCATCAAGTACCTTAGGAGTTTTTTTTCTTTAAACTTGATTGCTTCCACATGGACTTTTACAAAAGATTGTGGAAGTTGGAGGAAGGAAACAAACAGGGCCTGAGTTCCTGTATGTACCTGGTGCCATTCTTGTTGCTTCATATACTCTACCTCACTGGATCTTTGCAACAGCTCTGTGAGAGAGGGCTGATTAAGTCCCTTTGAGAGATGGAAAAAGCGTGGAGACTAGACAAATTCAGTGCATTGTCCTGTGTCACTCAGCCATGCAGTGGTGGTTAGAACACTAAGTCTGGTAGTAATTATTGCCATCCTTCCTTTAAGAGTGTACTTCTGTGTATTCCGGCTGATTGAATTCTCAGAATAGCTCTGCAAGGCTAATCCTGATGTCTAGACATGGTCAGCAATACAAGGTCATTGCAAGTTGGAGGAAACGCTGATATCCACTCCCATGTCTATCTGATTTCAGAGACCAGGCTTCCTCCTCAAGGCCATTTTGCCAGACAGAGGAGGTAAACACATCCTAGTGTTCAATTTTAAAAGGATTTAAGATCATAGAGACCTAAGCAGCGAGCCTGCTATATGGAGCTTCCTTGGCAGGGAGAGAAGACAATGTTTATGTCATTGTGGAATTTAAGAAATCAGAGTATTTTAAACATATTCACTGGTGATGGCAGCTTCATTTCTTAGTATAGTAACTATTTTGTATGCACAGAACCAAGCTATACATTTCCTGCAACGACTCATGAATCCAACTTATTCTGGGCATTTGTTTCTTCTCATTGAGTCTTGGTTTCCCTAATCTGTAGAACTGGCAGATCTAGGATCTGACATTGACATCTTGTTGATGATGTGACCAGAGATGACAGAGATGACCGATGATTCCGCCTGTCAGAGACTGACCACATCCTAGCAGGCTTGCTCACAGGGTTTCAGAGTAGCATCTGTTGGACTCACAGTCTTCCCTAGTGCCCTCTGTCCTGGCCTGAGAAAATCCCTTCTGGCCTTCCTGACAGCAGGATGGGGGCTTGCAGTGGTAGAAAGTTAAGTGAGGAGTTCCCCCTGCTGTCTGAACAAGCTCACTGCTAGAGGCACCCCCAGCAGAAGCAGGGGTCTGTTTTCATTCTTATCTCCCCTCAAGGCATGAAGAGGCTCTGGTCCACAGGTCTCTTGCGTGAGGAGGGCTGGAGGGCCAGCTGCCCTTGTTCTTTTGTTCTTTTGATTTCATCTCTCACTCATCCTCCAGCTAGGGATCTTGTCCTGCCTGCAGCCCACACTCTTGGGGTGTGTACAGTCATAGCAAGGAGGCAATGAGGACTGCTCATTCTTTTTGTTTTTTTTTTTGAGCCATGTCCCACAGGACTGTTCCCTGACTAGGGATTGAGCCTGGGCCAAGGCGGCGAAAGCCCGAATTCTAACCACTAGGCCACCAGGGCGCACTGAGAGCTGTTCATTCTTAAATGTGCTGTGACTGTGAGTAGAAGGCCCAGCCTTCTTTTTTGGGGGTGTGGAACATCAGGTCAAAAGGAATCGCAGAGAGACATGTCTGACTGTGTCTCTTTGCTCGGAACTCCTTTCTGACCCCACTGTGACTGCAGGATCGGGGCCAAGCTCCTCCCCTTGGCATTTGTGTTCCGTTGTGTTCTAATCCCTAATGAACTCTGAGGTCTCCTCCCTCACCTTCCCTCTAGCCCTTATTGTCTCTTGTACTTGTCCCAGCAGTAGTAATAGTGGTGCTGGGAATAATACTTCTAGCTGATACATAGTGACTGATGGCTATTTTCTTTTTACTCTGCTAAGCCTGTTACATGCATTATTTTATTTCATTCTCACCATCACCCCACAAGAAAGGTACTCGAAAAACTTCTCTTGTGTACATAAGGAAATTGAGTCTTTAAAAAGTTACATGGCTTGTAACATTTTCACAGCTAGTGAGTGGTAGAGGGCCAATTCAGGCTGAGGCTATCTGACTCTAATGCCCGAGTAGATTTTTGACCATTCTTCTGGAGGTTGGGCCCTTGGGATGCCCCCAAATACACCATGCTGGTTTCCGTTTCATCTGGAATCCCCCTCTTCACTGGCAAGTTGTGCCTTGTTTAAAGCACTGCCTGGCAGCCACCTCCTCTGGGAACCCTTCTCTGACCTCTCCTTCTGTTTGCCTGTTTGCCTTCTCCATTGGACCATGAATCCTCAGGGCAGAGACTACTGTTTCCATATCCCCACTGCCAGCCCAGAAGATACTCTGTAAATGTTTGTTGAGCTGAATCATGGAGTCTGTCTCTGCTCCTTCCCTCTGTGGATGTCAGCTCAGCTCTCAGGGCTTGAGGAAGGGAATGCGGATGCTTGGCGTGACCTCCCCTTCCGGGCTGGACGACACCTGGCCTCATTCTCTGCTTGGTTCTGCAGGTCAGGTTAGATTACACGGGAGGTTAAGATTCCAGCCCTTGGCTCAGGCCAGCACATTACACCGTGAACAGGCTCTACCCCTCGGCCAAGGGCCCCCTCACACCACGTCACTTGTGGCATCTGTCAGGTGAGCTTCTGCTAACAGGTGGATGTGGAAGTACAAGCCTGGACTCGCCTCTCACACATGCAGGTTCTTTTTTTTTTGCTTTCCCCTTTGGTCTTTGCATGTTTGTTGGGTTGACCTCAGCTGTAATTCTGAGAAACCCAAGGATGGAAAAAAAAAAAACTTATTTTGAAGCTTTTGCATTTCCTGAAGTCAAATGCCATGGTGTATCTTAGTTTTTCTTACAGAATCTGTTAGATGTTTAGAAAAGAAGGGAAAACAGAGGCAACTCTCTTGAAGAATGACATCACTGAGTTGGCTAAGGGAAGGGACTGAGGAAGCAGGGCTCTGAGGGGCTCTCGGTGGAATGGAACTGCTGAACTTGGAGAGGAGCCTGGGGAAGGCACACTGCTGGAGCTTAGCATTTTTCGAGGCTGTTAGGAGGGCCAGGGCTGATGGCAGCTGGCTCTGTGGGCCCAAACAGCATGGCTCCTGGAAGTTTAAGGAGATGATGCACTCAGCTAACGGCGAATACCGCTCTTGTCCCCATTTCCCGGATGAGGCAGTGGGAAGACTAATTAAGGACATACAACACATACTGCAAGTCACAATGCTGGCAGCTCAATATTGGACCAGTTAATGCTGTTCAGAGATGTATTGGGCTGGTGTGAGAGTCATGTGGCTCCTGTCAAGACCTAGATGAATATTCCATGGGTCATCAGCCATGTGGCTTTGAGTCTCCTTGTCACCCTGTGAGCCCATGATGTAATCTTTTTTGGTTTTGAGACAGGAATCCTATAGTATTCCTGGAAGTTTGAATTTGGGGAGCATTGGGAGCAAAACACACCTCTGTTTCATTTATTTCCCAACCAAATTCGCTGCACAGAGGGGTTTAATTTGAAGAACGAAACACTAGGGAGGAGAAGTGAGAACAGTCCGCACATCACGGCAAGTAGATGGCCTGGGAGTTAGAATCTAGGACTTTTCCCTCTCTGGGCGGTTGTGTCTCAAGCTAGATGAAGAGCAGGGTGGATCAGATGATCCAGAAGGGCCCTTCTAGCTGATTCTAGCCGGCTGTGTAGACTCAAGCATACACTGCCAGGCCTGCTGCAGGGACACGAAGTCAGTCCCAGCTCCAACTGTCTATCTTTTGAGCATGTTGCTCTACCCAAGCTAGGAGTCTGTCTACACACATTAAGATTTCCAGACACCTGCAGCAGTAGAACAGAGTGTTTTAGGTCTGGGAATAACCTAAGATATGAATAACCTGGTTCTGTAAGGGTTTTCATGGTTCACAGAACTGGAAGTTCCCTGAGAAATTGTTCGTCCCAGCCTTGGTAACTACATAACACATGTGCTCCCCAATGTTACTCCCACAGCAGACTTGTCCGAGGTCATCCCATGAGTCAGTGATGGGGCCGGGCCGCAGGCTGGGACCCCTTGCTTCTGTTGGGCATTCCATCTTTCAGACAACTCAGGTTCTCTGTGGTTACTCCTGAGAACCAAGGCCTTCAGGTGGGCAAGACTTGTAAGCCATCCTCTCAAGCTTTGGTCTCCTCTAGAAGGATCATGAAATTTTCTTGGGCTTTGTTAGGAAGGCTGGAGAGAAACATTTGCCAACAAAACCCTCCTGGTCAGGTGCAGGGAAGACAGAGACAGAGAGAGAGATGTTGCTTTAGGTGGTTGGAAGGGTCATGTTCTAGATAGAAGTCAGAACAATGCAACATGAAGATGGGAACCCTCCTTGAGATCTCAAAATAGTAGACCCAAAAGGACCATTGGATGCCAAGTTAACTGTGACGCTAGATTTATGCATGGAGAGGCTGAATCCAGAGGGACTAAGGATCTGGCTCAAGATCCCACAGCAGGTTAGTGGCAGAGCTGGGTTCAGAGCACATAGTTCATGACTCCTAGTCTTGGGCTCTGCCCTGGTTTTTAGTCTTCCCATGGAGCAGAGAGGCTTAAATGTAGGAATACCAAAAACCAAAAGTGGGTTTGCAGCCACCATACACACTGGCCTGAAAACGGACTAGACAGCTATGGGTGCCTGGAAAACAAGCACTAATGAGCCATCTGAACTTCCTCTTCCCAGGGGAATGCCCGCAGGTGACTTCAGGTTCATGTGCTGAACCCTGCCAAGTAATAAGTCAGGGGCTGTCAGGCTTCCATTAAGATGCAACAATGCCCAATGGGGCAAGACAAGCCACACCTACCATTCCAGCCAGAAAGTATGTGGTCTGAGTGCCAAGTACCTTCCGGATTAATATCGGAGCAAAACAGACACAGTGCATCTCAAAGAAAGCACCTGGGTTCTGGTCAAGGCTTGTAACGTCAGACCTGTCACTTCCTGTTACTGACCCTCAATTCCTGCATCTGTTAAGTGGGGATAGTAACATTCAACCCCAGCATGTGCATGTTGCGAAGATGCAATGAGGTTATGGGTGTCAAATGGGCTGTACAGCACACGGCTTGGAGGAGATACTCGGCACGCGGAAGCCCCCTCTTCCCCCTCTCCTCTTTCCTTGGTTCTGAAGTGGCACAGCTTAGCAGCACTCTTAGCAGACTTGTCTGGCCAATGAGATGCTCATTAAACGAGAGCCCATGGCATTATCTGGTGGACTGAAGTTTCTTAATTATGTACCTAAGTGTTTGAGGTCATCGGATGCTCTCAGGAAAGTGTGAATAGCCCTTCGTCCATCTGTTGAAAATATTTTAATCCTTCCAAGAAGGGGAGGAATCATCCTCATGACTCTGCATCTACCATGTCCTGGCTTCTGAGTTCCACCCTTTTGGCGCAATATCCAGGAGAGTCCCAATAGCGACATCTAGGGGAGAGACTCGCCATTATCAGTGGAATTCGGAATCAAAGTGAATCCTTAACCTAAGGGTCATTTCAGCTGACTTCAGTGTGACGATTTCCTTGGCTAACTAGCCATGGAGAAACCCCAGAATAGGCTATTTGTTAAACGAAGGACTAGGTAGCCTTGGGTTTACAGACGGCATTTGAGGAGTAGCTGTTCTGGCATGCTCAGTGTTAAACACATAGAAAGTCACCAGTAAATTCAAGTGAAAACTCATTTGAATCCCTTGAAGGTTCCTTGGGATTTTGAGGGGGTTTTTTTTGGCTACATGGCACAGCTTGTGGGATCTTAGTTCCTGACCAGGTATCGAACCGGGCCCACAGCAGTGACGGCACAGAGTCCTATCCACTGGACCGCCAGGGAATCCCCTTGGGGTCTCTTCAACCCTGACCTGTTGTAGTATGTAAGATAAAGCTATCTGACTTGATGTGTAATTCCTTGAAATTCACTGAAAATCCCATGGATGGAGGAGCCTGGTAGGCTGCAGTCCATGGGGTCGCTAGGAGTCAGAGAGGACTGAGTGACATCACTCACTTTTCACTTCCATGCATTGGAGAAGGAAATGGCAACCCACTCCAGTGTTCTTGCCTGGACAATTCCAGGGACGGCGGAGCCTGGTGGGCTGCCGTCTATGGGGTCGCACAGAGTCGGACACGACTGAAGTGACTTAGCAGCAGCAAGTGCAGACTGAATTGATATTATTGGAGGGGATTTAAGAAGCACCTTTAAAGTCTAACTGAAAAGGCAAAGAGAGATCTGCTCACGTCTGGCCCCCGTTTCCTGGCCCAGGGCTTGCACAGCGGGGCTTGTAGAAATTTAAGACAACATGTGTGGTGTCCAGAGAGCTTGAATGAACCCTCTTTCCCTTCTTCCTTCTGTCCTTCCCTCCTTCCCCAACCTCTGTTTCTTTTTTCTCCTCTTCCCAAAAGTGAAAGATGGGGATTTTTCTCCTGGATTTAAAGACTTGTGACATGTGTATGTGCAAAATTCAAGTATAAATGTTAATATGCGCCTCGATGATCTGAATTCTTTTCCTTTTTCTTCCCCTCCTCCTGTCTTGCTCCACTCCCATCTCGCCCTCCCTCTCCTCTCCTCTGGGTGACAAGGGGCAGGGATTAGACACAGATGGCTTTAGCACACTGATGGCCTCCCCAGGACTCTGCCCCACCTTATTCTGTGTGGCCCATTTCTAGTTTGTTTCTGTTAGAGAGATTCCTGATCCTGGTTAGCTCTGCCTTAACAAAGAGACAGTTTCAGAGTGAGCTTTGAGTGAATGCGTTTAAAGTAAACATAGAGGCAAGTAAGTTCTTTGAGGCCTGTGACTGTGTGAAAAGCAGCAACCGCTGAGCAGTTGTATCCCCACTTAGTGTGGGGAAAAAAAAAACTATGACAACCAGCGGACTGGGCAGTTAGATCCAGCTCTGTCCATCTGACAGATATGAGGTCTCTGTTTGCTGTTTTCAGCCCTTCTAGGGGAGGATGCTGCTGCATCTCTGCCTGCCTCTTGTGCAGCCTGTGTTGGATCCCAGCTGCATGACACCAGGTACAGCGGGCACTTGGTGAGCAACCAGCTCCTTGGTTTAGTTTCACTGCCTTCCGTGGGCAGCTTGTATTGTTTCTTTGGGGGTGGGTTCACTAGCTGCAATTAGCCAACCTTATTTGGTCTCTTTTAAATGCCCACGTTTTCTTTTTAGCAGAGGGAGTGGGAGAGGAGGGTAGCTTGCAAGCCAGGCAAACATGGTACATTGTTAGAATGGTATTAATAAAGTGGTGAGAGAATCCTAAGATATTTGTTTGCTTCCTGGAATGTCATATTCAGAGCAAAATCCACACCAGATCAGGTCAGCTGGCTTGCCCCCCTTCACTCCTGATGTTTTCAAAAACAGGAACTCCAGTCCCTGGGAGTTCAAGTGCCAGGACTGGAATGTAGGTCCTCCAAAGTTCAACCCAGTTCTCGGCCTTTTGCACCTCCTCCTCAGCTGGGGATTGAATTCGGGTGGGGGATGGGGAATGCACAAGAGGGGTTCAGGACTCCTCCAGGTGGTCTATCCACTGTTTCCACCTCCTCAGGGCCCCCAGGAACCTTTGGATGTTAGGGGCCACGTGACACTCACAGGAAAGGCAGACTCTCTTAACTGGCCAGCAGTGGGGGTGCGGGGAGGATCCTCCCAGGTCTCAGGATCTTCCACTGCGAAGCTGGGGCCTGAATTTGGCCTCCAGATCCCCTGCCGCGCGGGCTGTTCACGCTCCCCACAGCCCTGCCTCTCGTGCAGAGCCACGTGTGGAGGTGCCCTAGCGGCCCTCTCTGGCCCGGAGCTTAACACCAGAGAGCAAGGTTCAGTGACCGGAAGACAAACAGCTACAGGAGCAGGTGTGGAGGACATGACAGAGAGCCCGAGGGGGGTTCCTGGACTTGGAGCCCTCGTGGGGACACTAAGGAAGCAGTCATGTTGCACTCAGCATCTTGACCATGACATCCTGGATAAGCCAAAGGGCTCCCAGGCATGTCAGCCTGGATTTTGAGGTCAGGCCCCACTCCTTGCTAGCTGTGCAATCTTAGGCAAGTTGGTAAACCTCTCTGTTTCCCTACTTACAATTATCAAGGGGCTAATAATTATCCTGGGGTTTGTTGTGAGACTACACGAGTGAATCACGAAGCCCTTGGCCTGGTGCTTGGCCCAAAGCAAATGCCCCATCAGTGTTTATTATCTTCATCCCATCACATCCTTACACCTGCCTAGCTGGGGAATAAAAGAAAAACTGATTTACAAGTCATCTGTGGAATTCCTCCAGTGCAGGTAAGAACTGATATTTGGTTGTTGGGATATTGGAAACACCTGGGACTGAGACCAAGGTGACCAAAATTATTTTGCAATGAAGTTAGGAGTTTGAATTTCTGCCGAGTTTGTGAGGGGAAGTGATGGGTGGTGAAAATGGGAAGAAGAAGGGCATGGAAGCAGGTGGGGTTGGAGGTGGGTCAGTATGTGTGCTAGAGGGCTGAACCCAAGGGAAGAGCGCTGTCTCCTGAGAGTGCTCTACCTGGTGGGTGGAGCGCAGAGGCCTCGCGATCACGTGGGATCTGAAACTCCATTCTGCATCATCCTCCATGTTGGAAGGCACCACCCCACCAGCCTCTCCACATTCCCTAAATCCTGCTGCCAGCTTTGCTGCACACAAACGTGGGTGCTTCTGGAACTCTGGGGAGATCAGGCATGGGGGCTTGTTCTGGGGTTTGGGCAAATATGGCACAGACACGAGAACGTGGGGGAGGCAGGAAACAGGAAAGAGGATGACGAGAAGCAGCACAGCCCCCCTCCCCCGGCCCCCCTGGCCCCTGTGCCCAGCTGTGTGGCAGACAAGGGTCGTATCTGTGGTCCCATCCTGTCCTCGGAGCGGCTCTGTGAGGGAGCCCTTAGTGACTCCGATTGCTAGAGGAAAGGAGAAGGTTCTCCTCCTGGGGCCCTGCCTGGCTGCCCACAGTCCCAGCCAAGCCTCCGCCCAGGCCACCGAGTCCCAAGCACGAGGGAGTGGGGGTGAGGTGGCGGTCTGCCGGTGACAAGTCTCCTGGCCGGGAGTGGGAGGTGAGTGCTGGGACTCAGACATCCTCTCCTTACAGAAAAGGCTTGGTGTTCTGTGGTTTCCCTGCAGCTAAGTGTCGTCCTGTGTTCACGTTCCTTTGGTGGGTGTGCCTGGCCCTGTTTGCCAGGCTCTGGGCTGCTGCTGGCTTCCTGGTGGACAGTTTCCACCGGCCACTGCCACAGGGCTCCCTGGTAAGAGTCCAGCTTCTGCTCTCACCCACCCTGGTGGCAAACCACATGCGGCCCCTGGAGCCTCCTCCCTGGAGCCTCTGGGAGACTGTGCCCCTCTGCCCAGAATGTCTTGCCGTGGCTTTTCCAAAGGGAGTTCGCTGCCTCTGCCTGTTTACAAGAGATTTATTGGGGAGGAGGCTGTGCCTCCTGCAGGAAGCCTACAGAAACTTCCTTAAGATTATTAGGAATCATCTTTTTAGACTTTCTTTTTTCTGTATTTACATATTGAAGGGAAGGTTAGAATATCATAAAGCATCACAGCTGGGAGGACCCTTCCAGTTCATTCAGTGCACTGTCTTTTTATGTTACAGACTTGCCCTGAGAAACGCAGCCTGCTAGTGTGGAGGCCAACTCTGGAGCCCAGGTCTTGCTGCAAGGTGGTGTTCTTACCACCTCCCCTGACCACCATGTCTGTAGGTGGCCAAGTTAAGACAGGTGGAGACTTGCATTAAAAAGCAAGAGAAAGCCAAGGACCGCACACAGGAGTAGGTCATGGACACTTTATGGTCGAGGCACATCATGAAACTGCGTACAAGCCCCTGTGTCCTTGTCTTAAAATGCTGACTCAAGAGTCAATGGTTGGGAAATGTGAAGACGTAGAAGCAAAGAATAGCTGTTGGGCTAAGAAACTGGTAACAATCTATAGACTATAATTCAGCCACATAACAGAATCACCAAACTCCCAATTTCCAGAAAGATACGGATAAAGGCCTGACACACATACCTAAGTTGTTTTTACAGGAAGCAGACCCCTTTCCAGATGAAAACTGCTGACCACAAGAACAATAGACCCTAGACTGGTTGAAACCAGAAGGATGACAGTGCTTGAAATTTCACATTGTTGCCCACCAATCCAAGGACTGTCCATGAGCTGATCACGCCCTGCTCCTTGAACACAACTCCTCACTACCTCCTCCAGGGAGGGTCACACAGTCTTCAGGGCATGAACCCACTGTGGCCTGCTTTCCCCGGCAAAGCAATAAAAGCTTTTCTCTTTTCTCTTTCCCCCCAAACTCTGTCCCCATGTTTCTGTTCAGCACCAGGGAACAGAGGCTGGGTTTCAGCCACAATCATGGGGTGCTAGAGAGAAGCCTGCTCTGCCATCAGTTCCCTAGATGACCTTCCACAAGTCACCTTGATTCCCTGGGACTCAGCTCACCACCTGCCAAACAGGACTATTAATCCCCAAGTTGTTTGCTTATAGGATGGAGGCTAAGATACATCTAGGGTAAGTGTGGGAAGATCTTTAGCAAGAGTTTCATGGCCCTAGTGAGAATTGTTAGCATTTTTTAACCTGTTTGCAAAGACATTGAATTGTGAACACTGGTTGGTTTTGAATTAGTTTGTGTTCTGATATCCACACTGATGGCCCATATAAGAAGCGATCTGATAAGTGTTCTAGTCCGTGGCTGCCAAAATTTTGAATTTCTGTGGACCAAAATAATTATTTCAAAACCAAAATTAATGACTCCAAAATGTAAATTCAGTGACCAGTATAGAATGGGCAGCTTCTTATTTTGCCTGTTGTTGTTCAAACAAACAGACAAAATAACTCTGAGTAAAAAGCAAACCAACCTGATTCCCATCTGTATCAACCTTGTGTTGTAAAAGAAAGGACATTTTCACACCAAAACAACATAGAAAAGGATGCGCTCTCAGAGAAAAGTATAGTTGACTGCAGGAAAAGGGGATCACTTGTGAGACCCCCTGTGGTTGACAACCTACAATGATGGACGTGCAGAAACCAAGACCCAGAATGACTGAGGTCACGTTGCCTGGTCAAAACTGTCCTTGTCATTGAGGTCATGCTTTCCTTACAGAGCCACCCCCCCTCTTGAAAAGTGAAGCTCTTGTCAAAACTTGGAGAGTCTGGATGGATGTGGAACAATGAGGGCAGGGGAAGGGAAAATGACATTTACTCAGCGTGTTTGGTTTTTTGCAAGGCTCCGTATTCTGATTCCAGAGCCAGTACTGTTTCCATGAAGGTGGGCAGCAAACCTTGGCCTGTGGATGGGATCCTGGCCACCACCTCACTTTGTGAATGAAGTTTGGTAGGACCGCAAATGTGCCTGCTCACTTGCACAGAGTCTGTGGCCACTTCTGCTGTACAACAGTGGACTCGTTGCAATAGAGACCTCGTGGCCTGCAAAATGTTTACTGTCTAGCCGTTCCCAGAAGCAGCGTGCTAGCTTCTGCATTATGCCATGCTCCCTTCACCTTGGTGTGACTGTCTACAGAGGCTTAGTGGGAATCGAGGTCACACACTAAGTAATTCCAGCCAAAGTTCAGCTATTGTTGACAAAGCTGTAATTATCAGTCTGCCTTAAATACCCAGAGTGCTGCTCCATTTAGGGGATTCTGACCTTGCTCTCCAAGTCTCTGGGGGACAAACAGAAGGAGAAGCAGGGCTCAGGGTGTCCTGAAGGAAGCTCCAAATGTGACTGCTCTTGGGGTGAGGAACTGTATGCACACACTTGTGTCCTCTGGTCCCGAGCATGCCCTGGTGTGTCTGTCCAGGTGCCTATGATGACCCACTCTTTCTCTCTTTTTTCCTCTGAGCTGTCTGGTTACCCAACTGTGCTTGCTGTCTAGGTTCTAAAGGTGACAGGACTGAGATGAGGTTAATATTCTGGGTTGAAAGAACATTGGATTAGACAAGAGGACATCTGGGTTCTAAGTTTGACTCAGTAATACCCTGAACAAGACCCTTCACTTGGTCTTACTTTTCCTTTTCTGTGCAGTGAAAACATTCATCAGATGGTCTCAAAGTTTTTCACTTTTCCATGTTAAGCTAATTCTGCATCTCACCACTCGGGGGCTAGTAGAGACAACCCATTGATTAGTGACTTTAGTGATAGGAAACTATGGGGCGTGGGAAGGTGGGTTTGACAAACCCTCAACTTCATTATGCATTTTGGCTGTAACCCGTTATTTAATGATTACTATATGTTGGTCACCACGCAAAGCAATTTCCAGAAAAGATCTAATAGTTTCTCCAATACCTTTGTGAGGTGGTTATTCATAGATAAGGAACTGACTTTCGCAGGTGGGATGTAGAGCCAAGATTCATATCCACATCACCTGACTCTAGATTTTAAGCTCCTAACACAATACCAGTTTGTGTTCCTCTCTGTGTCCATGGGCCAGCCTGTACCAGAGCCAGGAGTTTCATAGTAGGAGAGCTGAGGGCTGGTGGGAGAACTTGGGGACGTGAGTACAGTTCAGAAGCCGCTCAGATGAGTGGAGATGCATTAGCTTTGCCCTGACAGCCCACCTCCGCCCCCACCCACTCTGTTGGACACTCATGATGTTTCTGGTGGTTAATCATCTGTGATGTTATATGGACTATCCCCTGTGCAGTTACTTCTAATTCCAAAGTCTTACCTCCTTTAAGGGGGAATTGGCCCGGCGGATTGGGAATAGAGTCCTGGAAGAGAAGAAAGAGAAAAGTTAAAAAAAAACCAAAAACGGATGAGGATGTCATCAGATTGAAACAGCTGGTCTTTTTCTTTTCCCCTTTGGTTGCCCTCAAAGTGTGGTGCAATTTAGAATTTGTGTTCCATCTGACTCTAAGATTAAAAAAAAAAATGAATTTACTGACTTAGTTTACAATGGGCTTTACAACCTGTTTATAAGAAATAAAATTGGAGGATTACCATCCATGCTTCACAGGTGAGGAACTGGGAGCCAAGAGGTAAAAAGTTTATGGCCATCAGGGATGAGAATCTACAACTCTGAACTTTCAGTCCAGTGCTTTTTCTTTTCACCACCACATGTATTATTTTTTC
The DNA here is from genome assembly GCF_054371585.1 of Giraffa tippelskirchi. Taxonomy (NCBI): domain Eukaryota; kingdom Metazoa; phylum Chordata; class Mammalia; order Artiodactyla; family Giraffidae; genus Giraffa; species Giraffa tippelskirchi. Next base: position 218,373,554 of record NC_137275.1, read on the forward strand.
CTACTTTGGTTAACATAAGGCAAACAACTGTAGTGTATAAATATAAGGGGGCTCTTTTTTTTCTATGTTTGATTCAGCAAACAATGAAAGTATGTTGTGAATATACCTGTGAAGGTACTATTTCTCCTGTGGTTGGAAATTCTGAATTGATAGAATGACTATGTGCCAAGCATTGTGAAGATACCATAAATGATTAAATCAGGCCCCTGTCCTTGTGGATTTATTGCAGATTTACATTTGACTCTAATATCTAAATACTTAATATATAACATAAATAAGCATAAATGTATATTATTTATTTTAATGTTCATGTATGTTTTGTATTATTTATTCTAGAATAAGCATAACTGTATATATAAATAATCACACAGTTAAGTAAGAGATTGCTGGCAGACAATCTGAGAGCAGATTGTCTCCTGAAGGAGGACCTGAGGGGTTGGGGAACGCAGGGGAGGAAGGGAGGTCTCGCTCACATGCTCTGAGCAAGTAAACAACAGAAGCAGACGGGCAGTTTTTCACGCCAGTAAATTTTTCAGAAACTGTTCTCGGGTCTGTGTCTCCACGTCTTCCCTGTAGATAGGTTAATCAGTGCTATTTTTCTAGATCCCATAGATATGCCTTAATACAGGATATTTGTGTGGCTTTTTCTGACTTACTTCCCTCTGTATAACAGGCCCTATATTCATCCCCCTCACTGCAGCTGACTCAAACAGGGGAAGGAGAGGGTGGGGCAAAGTGAGAAAGTAGCACTGACATATATATACACACACACACTATCATGTGTAAGACAGATAACTAGCAGGAAGCTGCTGTGTGATACAGGGAGCCCAGCCTGGCACCCTTTGACCTAGAGGGGTAGACTAGAGAGCGGGGGAAGAAGGCTCAAGAAGGAGGGGATATATATATATATATATACACACACACACACACACACATGCATGCTAAGTTATTTCAGTTGTGTCTGACTTTTTGTGACCCTATGGACTGTAGCACACGAGGCTCCTCTGTCCATGGGATTGTCCAAGCAAGAATACTGGAGTTGGTTGCCATGCTCTTTTCCAGGGGATCTTCCTGGCCCAGGGATCGAACTTGCATCTCTTATGTCTCCTGCATTGGCAGTCGGGTTCTTCACCACTAACACCACTTGGGAAGCCTATATATATATATATTTATGACTGATTCTCATTGATATACAGCAGAAACCACCACAACATTGTAAAGCAATTATCCTCCAATTAAAAAAAATGAAAATAAATGAAGTTAAAAAAATTCTTCAGAGATTAGTTTTCCCACCCTTAGTCTCTCTCCCCCTTCCCCCCACCTCAACCTTGAAGACACCCCTCATTGTCCTGCCAATAAGGAATGAAGTGTCTTATTTATCTTTTGACCTATCCAGGTCGAGGTCTCCTGTAGTGTATTGGATTGAGATATTAATAAATACCTAGAGAAATGTGAGCATTTTCATGGATGAAAACAACTTCCCAATGTCTAATGGAGCAAGAAATTAGTTGCTGCCTGCATCTGATTTTCTGAGTGTTGTGTCAGAACACCTAGGACCACCTAGAGTTCTCTTTTTATTCTGCCACTGCTCTAGGGACTCTGTCCTTTTCCTTCCACTGATAGCTCTTCTGATCAGTGACTCTCCTCTCCAGCCCAAGTGGATGGTCCTGTGTCAAGGAGATCTCCTGAGGCACAGCCCTGCAGAGCACTGATCTGGAGGAGGAAGTCACTGTAAACTCAGGGGCTTCAGCTTATCAGGGGAAAAGAAATGAACTTGGCTTGGAAGGTCCTTTTCTCTTTGCTCCCATAGTCTATGATTTTATTGCCTTGGCTGAAAGCTCTTAACCTAATTAACAGTGCTGTACATCTGTGGTCTCTCAGATACGCACACGGTTCAAAGGAAAATCTGATGTCATAGATTCTCCTCCTGGTTGCCTCCTGAGACAACAAACAGCCTTTCATAAGTTAATAAACATCTGGCTTACTGCCAAGCATGTCCGTCGATTAGTGCGATGTGCACACACTACATTTAAGTGTGGTGCTAAGACGGTGGACTTCATTGGCTGTCCTGGAACATATCCAGGGACAAGGAGAGAATGCCAGAGCAACAACCCCAGAGGAGCCATCGTGGTGGCTACTGGCAGTTGGGAAATACCAGAGAATTGTAGACTCGGCATATGTCAAATGGGCACCTAGTGTGTGCCAGGCTCTAAGTCATTGGAAGACATCCTATGGATTTTACAGCTCAATCATTAAAGCAGTCATTTAGAACATACAAATAAATATAGAACTAGAATTGCAAGTTGTGGCAAGAACTACGAGGGAGAGAGGCAGCGTGTTTCCAGACAGCACTTGAACATGTGTACAAGTCACTTGGGAAGTTGTTAAAAGGAAAATTCTGATGCAGCAGGTATGGGTGGAGCCTGAGAGTCTATTTCTGATAAGCTCCCAAGTGACAGCAGAGCTCCTGGCCCATGGAACACAATTTGAGTAGCAAGGCTGTAAGAGATACTGAGAAGAGATCTAATTTACATGGGGAGTCCGGGGGATGTGGTCATTGGAAGGCTTTCTGGTTTTCTAGCTTCAGACAGAGAATGTCAAAAACAAAGCATCATAGTACAGGAAAGAATCCTGTTTCTTAAACCTTTGCCCAGGACCCATGGCATCCAAGACAGAAGTGTGACTATTGCTGCCTTGAAGAGCTCCTGGGATGAGAACAGGTCTCCATAGCTTCCCTTAGCTACCCACAATAGATAGGATCAAAGAATTGGGGCCAGAGGGGAGCTGAGGCACCCTTTAGTCCATCAAGCTAATTTTTACAGACAAGGAGAATGAGATACTCAGAGTTGGTGGCAGATACTAATGGAATTCTCCAGTGCTCTTTCTATGCCCCAGGAGAGATGCTGTCTTCACAAGCCAAGGATAGACCAGCTCCTTCTCCTTCCCCACCCACCCCTCCCTGCCCCACACACCCTGCTGTTAGTAGTCTTTGCATTTGGAGGTGGAGAAGTAGGGTATAAAGTGATGACAAGTTAAATTTTATTGAGGACCCTCTATGCCCTCTGTGCTGAATGCTGTCCATTTATCTACTCCTCTTTAGTAAGGTACCTCCCAGTCTAAGAATTCTTTCCCAAACCTAGCCTGGGGATCTGGGTCTTGGCTGGAGAAATGTGAACTACTGTGCTTAGCAACTTGGCTTTGAGGGAAATAGTACACAGGCTGGACGCAGAAAGAAGCAAATGGGCCCTCTCAGGTTGCCATTCTCAGCTCCATTGAGTAGCTCCCTCAGAGCTCAATTGATGAAGAATCCACCTGCAATGTAGGAGACCCCGGTTCAATTCCTGGGTTGGGAAGATCTGCTGGAGAAGGGACAGGCTACCCACTCCACTGTTCTTGGGCTTCCCTTGTGGCTCAGCTGGTAAAGAATCTGCCTGCAATGCGGGAGACCTGGGTTTGAACCCTGGGTTGGGAAGATGCCCTTGAGAAGGGAAAGGCTACCCACTCCAGTATTCTGGCCTGGAGAATTCCATGGACTATATAGTCCATGGGATCGCAAAGAGTCGGATATGACTGAGTGACTTTCACTTTCACTTGAGCAGCTCAGGAAACTTGGTTTCCATGGATACCAACCAGCTACACTTCCGTAAGTATGCTTCTCTCTCTCTCTCTCTCTCTCTCTCTCTCTCTCTCTCTCTCTCTCTCTCTCTCTCTTTTTCAGACTCTGAGTATCTCATGGGTATCCTCAGCAATGTTTCTGTGTATGGAGGGGGAAACCCTCCCTACATTTAACCTTTTTGTTCCCAGGTGAAATGAGCTGTTCCAGTCATCTTCTCTGCCTAGGGCTCTTGCTTTCCCATTTCCTTTAATCACTGTGATTGCAGGGCTGATAATCCCTTCCTCCACTGAATTATTGACATGATAAGATATTATACATAAAGTTATGGACATTGTAAGATATTATGCATAAAGTGTTAGCAAGTGCTTGGGAATGGTGGCTATTTTTGTTGCCCTCTTAATTCTAACAAAGTGTGTAATTTATCTCAATATCTTGAAAGGTTTATTTCTTTTCACAGAGCAACCCTGTGCAGGGAAATCAGTTCCTAAATCTACTTTGCCAAAAGATGCCCTCTCTTATTGAAAATAGCCAAAGACAACTGATGTTTGAACTATGCCAGGTGGCCTCACATCTTGTAAGGTGGGCCATGGAGACCTTTACCAGGAATGCCTCTCTTATTTTTGAACTAATGTGATTAAGCACTTAATGAGGGTACTTCAGAGGGGATGACAGAGGATGAGATGGTTGGGTGGCATCACTGACTCAATGGACATGAGTTTTAGCAAGCTCCAGGAGTTGATGATGGACAGGGAAGCCTGGTGTGCTGCAGTCCATGGGGTTGCAAAGACTGAGCAACTGAACTGTCTGACTGAGGGTACTGAATCATCAGGGGCTAAATGCTTTACATGCATTATCTTATTTTATCTCTACCCCAAGAGTTAGTAATTGACTGAGACTTAGAGAAATAGCTTAGTGGCTATAGAAGGTCCCTTAGATGGTGAATAAGAGGGAAAGGATTCAAACTGGGACATGTTGACTTCAAAGGCAATGCTCTTCAATCCCAAGCCACGTTGCCCCTCTAGGGTAGGGCAGGATGCAGCTGGGGCAGGAAATTCTCCTGAGACTCCATGAGAGAGTGGACTGAGGTCCTAGAAAATTTTCCTTGGTAGCCTTGGTTTTGCTAATGTTAGTGAAAGTGGTCATTGGAATACAGGGGCTTAAAGCCCTGCTTCTCTCACTAGGGGTCTTGTTAAAATGCTAATTATGATTCTGTAGGTCAGGAATGGGCCCTTAGGTTTTACATTTCTAATAAACTGACTTCTAAAGAAATTATCTTCCAGATGATGCCAATGCTTTGGGGCCAGGGACCACACTTTGAATAACAAGGGCTTAAAGACATTACTCAACAGACAGTCAGAACACTGAGATCTGCCTATCCACAGGAATGGGGGAAATGGCTCCTGAAGGCTGAGTGTGGAGCTGAGCTTATGGATGGGTATGGGAAACCTTCCTAGTCTGTTGATGGGGTGGCTTCCTGTCATCTTCTTCTATCTGTGCTTCTTGCCACCTGGCTGTAAGTCCTGCCGCTCCCTGGTACAGTCTGTACTGATCTCTGTTCTGTGCCTCTCCTTACTCTGGCCCCACCTAGAATGCCTGGCACCATCTCCTCTTGCCCCCATCCTTTCAATGGAGAGCTCTTCTCCACTGATGCATGCCAGCTAGCAAATGCAGAAGGAGTGAAAGAATTAGGCAATCATCATTCCTCATCCCTCAGTGCATTAGCTGATTCAGGTGAGGGTCACCACCAAATAATGCCAAAACCACGGAATGAAGGATCTTTCAATGCTTTCAAAGTATTACCCTTTAGATGACTTAATAAGAAAGATTAAAGTGGTTTACTAAGAAGACTTCCCTGGTGGCTCAGACGGTAAAGCGTCTGCCTACAATGCAGGAGACCTGAGTTCAATCACTGGGTCAGGAAGATCCCCTGGAGAATGAAATGGCAACCCACTCCAGTATTCTTGCTTGGAAAATCCCATGGATGGAGGAGCCTGGTAGGCTACAATCCATGGGGTCACAAAGAGTCGGACACAGCTGAGCGACTTCACTTTCACTTTCACTATGAAGACAGACAGTGGTCATGCCTTGAATCAAGTGACTAAATGTTATTACCAATAATGGGGCAACCTGACATATGCTTCTAGCCCTACTGCGAAAAAGAATACAACATTGCTTATGTCCTTTTCTTGCCAAAAATGTTTCATCTGAATATTATTGTGAGTAAACACTGACAGTCCCAAAATGTGACAATAGAACTGTCCTGGGTCCTTTGAAAAAGTCAGTGTCATGAAAAAGCAACAGAGAGCAGAGGAGATTGTTAGATCATTGCTTCTCAAACTTTAATGAGCATATAGATTGCCAAAAACAAAGTGAAGTTGCTCAGTCGTGTCTGACTCTTTGTGACCCCATGAACTGTATGTAGCCTGCCCGGCTCCTCCATCCATGGGATTTTCCAGGCAAGAGTACTGGAGTGGGTTGCCATTTCCTTCTCCAATAGCCTTATTAAAATGCAGATTTTGATTCATTACGTCTAAGGTGGGGCCCGAGAGTTTGCATTTCTAATAAGCTCCCAGAGCCACCTTTTAAATAGTAACATTCCAAGTTAAAACAGATGAAGCCAACTCTGTATGTGACTTGAGAGTAGATTCTGCATCTAGAAACAAAAGGCACAACAGCTGTAGAAGACATTTTTGAACACGGGGAGGAAATTAAAATATCGACTATGTATTATTATAAACTGATGTTGCCAAGATAACATTACATTTCTTGGCCATGATAACGGCACACAGTAGGTAGGAGATAGGTGCTGAAATACGTGCAGATGAAAGGTCACACTGACTGAACCTTACTTTCATATATATAGAAAGAAGCAGAAATATGGCAAGATATTAATACTTATTGAATTTAGTTGAAAGATTATATGGGTATTTACCATTCTATTTTTCAGCAGGTTTAAATTTTTTCAAAATAGAACTTCAGGAATCAGACATGATCCTTTTAATTCTTGGAGGAGGTTCAGCTTCCCTTCTAACCTCTTTTGCAAACCCTTCCTCACCCCGAGCAGAAATTGTCTTCCCCTCTTCTGGTCTATGGCATGGAGTGCAGTGCGTGCATGCTGTTACTTCAGTCATGTCTGACTCTTCGTGACCTTATGGACTGTAGCCCGGGCTACACTGGGCTCCTCTGTCCCTGGAGATTCTCCAGGCAAAAGTACTGGAGTGGGTTGCCATGCCCTCCTCCAGGGGATCTTCCCACCCAGGAATCAAACCTGCATCTCTTGCATCTGCTGCATTGGCAGGTGGGTTCTTTATTGCTAGTGCCACCTGGGAAGCCCACATTTAGTGCCATTCTGCCCCAAATTCAAGCACTTGAGGGTTTGGACCTCCTCTCTCCAACTTAGAGATTCTCAGAAAACAGGGCTCCCACCTTGTCCACTTGGATTCTTTCCTTACAGCTTAGCCTAGGGCTTTCCCTGGAGAAGTTGCTCAATGGAGTTCTTTGGATAAATAATTGACTGCATTGGAGAGAGTAAGTTGGGTAGAGAGAAGTATCACAGGGCATTTCAGTTCACCCCTGTATTTTATCTGGAGTGAAAGCAAACCTAAAACCTTACCACCGTCACCACCAATCACTACCCCTAAATTCAACTCTTGGTGGGGAAGTAGAGTGGTATTGTAAGGATAAATTTTTTTTTTTTAATGAAAGGAGTTTTCTTTGTTTATAAAGGGAAAGAAGGCAGTTGCCTTCTCTTCTTTCTAGAATACATGAGCCCTTCCTTACTCTAACATTGTGAAATGTAAATAGATCTCTCCAGGGGCTAGACAAGACCAGGCTTCTGGTTTATAACAGAAACATTTCTTAAGATTGAAGGCCTCCAAGCCACTTGAACTGTGAACACCTCTATTCAACCTTATTGCTGTTGTTTAGTTGCTGAGTTCTGTCTCTTTTATGACCCCATAGACTGTAGCTCGCCAGGCTCCTCTGTCCGTGGGATTTCGCAGGTTGTAATACTGGAGTGGGTTGCCATTTCCTTCTCCAGGGGATCTTCCTGATCCAGGGATCAAACCCTCATCTCCCACTTGGCAGGTGGGTTCTTTATCACTGAATCACGTGGGAAGCCTGTCCACTTTATAGCCTATATATAATCTATTTATAACCCTTTGTCTCTGGAGGAGATATGTGAAAATTTTTTCTCTTTGCTTTGCTGTATAAGTTGTGTGACATTTCATTCTGACACATATGCATATACTCTGTTGTAATTACTTCATAAGAAATCAATTTTCTTGCTTTTCCATGAAGATCTGTCTCTTTGTTGGTAGGACTTCTACTTCCTCGAGAGTATTGAGTACAATCTCTTGAAAAATACACATTGTATTCCCACCTCCAGGGATTTATCCCACAGGTAGACTTGCAGATGTGCATAGTGAGCAAAACTTCTAGAGAAAAACTTGTGTCCTTCACTAGACACGGATGAAATATGAAGCACAATGCAATGCTATGTGACTCTTCAAAAGAATGAGATAGACTTCCATGTATTGACATGGAAGGGTCTCCAAGATATATTAAGTCAATAAAGCAAGCTGAAAATTTATGGGTTTGCTGTAATGACATGTGTGTACTATATATTTGTCAAGCATAGATTTTTGGAAGGACATGAAAGAATCTGTCAATTGTCCTTATCTCAGGAAAGAGGGATTGGTGGTTGGGTGGAGAGGGTGTGAGAGATTTCTACTTTTTTCTTTGCCCTTGTTTACTATTTACTTTTCTTAAACCACATGAATATAATATTTTAAATGAATATACTGGTTTAAAGATAAATAAAATACAGCCACTGCAGAGACTTAAGACATCAATAGGCAATAATTTCCATAAGTAACATGAAAGCAGAGATATTTTTGGCTTTGATAAAGGTTCTATATCCATTACTTAGAACATTACTGTCCTGCACACAGTAGATATTCAATAAATCTTTAAGGTTTTGCCTCTCCCAAGGAATTTGACTTCAGAGTTATTTGATTTTCAAGCCAAATCTCAAGGCGATCTTTGTTGATTTTCATACATGTCCTACACTTCTCACTTTTCTCATGCTGATCCATTGGCCAGGAATACTCTCTCCTCTGATCTCTGGAGACCTGTTTGAAAGTGTGCACATTTCTCAAGCCAAACTGAAACTCCAGTCTCTAGTGAAGTTTTTCTTAGATCTGCCTGGGAAAATATTCCATCTCCTTAACTTGTGGTTTCATGGTAGCCCTATGTGCCTACATTCCATCACTTACTATATATTATAAGTTAATTTTGGTTTAAATTTTGTCTGTACATGTGTCTTTTTATTTAGAACTGTGACTTCTGGGGGTTTCCCAGGTGGCTTAGTGGTTAAGAATCCACCTGTCAGTGCAGGAGATTCAGGAGACCCAGGTTCGATCCCTGGGTCAGGAAGATTCCCCTGAAGGGGGAAATGGCAACTCATTGCAGTATTCTTGCCTGGAAAGTTTCATGGACAGAGGAGCCTGGGGGTCTACTGTCTATGGGGATGCAGGGTCAGACACGACCGAGCGCACACACACTAGTGGTGGGGACTTCTTGGGCCAGTGGAGCCGGCTCATGGTTCTCACCCTTGCCCCCATCCACCCTCACGAGACTGCTGGGTGGCCGTCAGTCCATTTCACTTTTAGTAATTGGGATATGAGTTTAAGGTCCTTAGATATCTCCCATTGATTTCTTTATCAGGAGTCCTGTTAAGAGGCGCTTCATTTGTCTAAGTTGTACCTGTACTAAAGCCTCTTCCCACAGGAAGTCTTTCCTGATAACTCAAGTTCAAGGAGATAACTCTCTGTTCTTAGTTCTTCTGACAGTTAATATCTGAACAAATTATTAGAAATGATATGTGTAAAACACTAAACTTGTATATCACACCACTTTTAAGCGAGTCACTGATATTTCTCAGGCTAAGAAATCATAGTACATCAAACCCTAGAGTCAGATTGTGAAGTGAATATTTTCATCTCCCAGAGTGAGGGGAAGTCAAGGAATTGGATGCCAGGACGGTCACACTCCCAAGAGAAGAGGAGGAACAGAGTTCTTTTAGTGCTTCTGTGGCTGTCTGTGTCCTCAAAGGGAACAGTGTCCTCATTAAATAGCCAGGCAGTCTTGACTACCACTTTCTCAGGACGACTTAGGTCAAGCCCTGTCCCCTTTCTGTTCCTCATTTTCCACATTTACACAAACGAGGCAGAAAGATCCACTCCAGTTCCTTCATGGAAAGAATCAATTCAACCAAATGTGGGTCTTGAATTAGGACCATTCTGGAGCGCTCTCTAGCTTTATATGTCACCACCATACCATGTACCACTATCACGTCTTTCTCTCTCTCTTTTTCCCTCTTTCCTTCCTTCCTTCTTTCTTTCTCTCTCTCTCACACCAGTTCTAGCTACAACCTTTAATTAAAGAAATTTTTGAACGCCACTTTAATTTCTTTTCTTTGGCTCTTGCTATAAAATGATACACCTCTGGTTTACTTCAGATTAGAATCAAAGAAGTTATAGAGTCTGTACATAATAAAATGGGTCCTAGAATATTCTCAAGAGTGTTATTCCTAGCAGGTGTAGATGAGCCCAATAAATGATGAGTTTCATAAACTTTACAGTCTAAGTCTCAAATGCTAGCAATTCTGTTATCTTTCACTTTTGTGGAGGTATGAGTTTCAAAGCTTCATTTAAATGTCAGTTCTTGAGGACACTTGAGAAGCAGATACCAAAAGCTTTTTTTTTTTTTTTTTACCAAAAGCTTTTAAAGCCTGGTTCTTTTTAGCAATCAATAAGCTAAAGAGCATTCAACCTAAGACAACTGAAGGAAACCAGAACAAATTCTGCAGGACTGCAATACTATGAAAAGTGAGAGATTTGAAGGAATAAATAGAAATGTACACACTTTGAAGGGGTGGTAGTGTTGGGGATACAGTTCTTAAACTATGAAAATTACTTCATTAAAATAATTCATGACCAATATATAGTATGAGTACAGTATTTTCTCTAAAATACATCCTGGTGGATTTGCTGTAAACACCAATTTCCTAAAATACGAAGAAGCTTCCTCCTTCACCTCCTCTGTTTTCATAGTAATGCTTACCATTTACTTTTTTTAAAAAAAGGTAAATTTCCTGAGACCGCTTAACTTCACAGTGTGTACCCATAATTTCTTGTAGTCTTAGAGTTCTGAGCAGTCTCAGAGGGCACAGGTGTGAAAAACATTTCTATGTTCTGCTTCTCTGCGCTATGTTTTTGTGACACATTAAGCTCTTCAAAGCAGTGGCTCAGGAGAAAGCTTTGAACTTGTCTCGTGAGCTTTAACACTGACATGCCCAAGCTCTAAAGAGCCCTTCTCTTTAGAGAAGGTCTTCTTTAGATCTTCTCTCTGGCCTCCTTTCCTGGCTCCCTTTCCTCGTTTTGGCCTCTGAAACTTAGCTCCTGGCTAAAAAAGTGCTTAGCTCTGGCTGAGGCCTCTGAAATCTCAGGAACATTTGGACTGAGAATACAGAATCTTGGAATCTGGTCTGAAGTCATCAAAGACATGATACTAGTTGTATAAATGTGTTATTAAGTTTCCTTATCTCTTCCATCTTTAATAGATGTCTTTAGCTCAGCAACATTTATTATTATTTTTTATTGCGGTATAATTTCTTTCAAGTGTTGCGTTCATTTCTGCTGTACAACGAAGTGAATCAGCTATATGTGTATATATATCCCTTTCCTCTCGGAAAATTTCTCAAGGCTAATAGCTCCTCTCCCTTCTTTGGCTCAAGTGCATATAGAAAGTTCGGAGGTGATGGGTCAACAACATTTTCCCTCAAAAAAGCCAAATTATTTGGGAGGATTGAGTTCCCTGTTTCTTTGGTCCCTCTCTCTGTTGATGTAGGTTCGTTGTTTTGTTTATCCCCAAGTCTCTGTGGAGAAAACTGAACATAAATCAGAAAGGAAAGGCAAAGAAGAGAAATCCACTTACCGTCTTCTGAACTACCAACACCATAATGGTTGCCACAGCAAAGACGAGACACAGAGCCAGCGAGGCTGTGGTGAAACAGAAATACCCGCGGCCAGTTCCCCAGTGGCTGGTGACGGAGCCTGCGGGCACATGCATGGCTGTGTCTTGAGACGGGGCCAGTGGGTTGAGTGCTCGCTGCAGCCCTGGGTCCATTCTTATATAGGCTTCCCCACATCACACCTTATCTCTCCTCATCTGATTCAGTTCTGGGCCCATCTCTGTTCCAAGAAGGATTCTCCCCCTGCATCCTGGATCATGTGACTTGGAAAAAAACCTTCACCGGCTGCCTCACGAAGAAACTCTTCTCTGGGGGCGTGAGGCGAAAGGCAGCAGGACGGGTGGGGGACAGGCTCATTTTTCATCGCCAGGGATCAGTTTGAGTGAAGAGAAACTGTAGCTACAGGGAAGGGGGCTGATGTCAGAGGGCGAGTAGGAAAATGACGGTTTCCCTACGCTGGTGTGTGTGTGTGTGTGTGTGTGTGCGTGTGCGCGCACGCACGCGCTTGTGCCCGTACACACCAACTTCTATTTCAGTCAGACTCAGCCACAAAACGCCTTCCGGCTTGAGAAGCTGCACATTCTCCTCAGCGGAGCCTGCGGCTGAGAAATCCTCATCAGAAAATATCTCTTTGCTGGGCCTGGAGGGCATGGCAACCCCACTCCAGTATTCTCGCCTGGAGAATCCCATGGACGAGGAGCCTGGTGGACTACCGTCCACGGGGTCACACAGAGTCAGACACGACTGAAGCGACTTAGGACACACAGGGAGGCTGGATCCCTTGGACTGTGGTAGAATGACTCAAAGGGGTTGATACTGGCTCCTCTTAAGAACTGGAAATGCTACCAGATCTCTGGCGAGGAAGAGCCCACAAATGTGGCAGTTTCTGCACAGGGAGACAAGCTTAATGGCAGGATGAAATTGGGGGACAGGTTCAAAGATACTGTCCGAGAGCAGCAAACTGGCAACACAGATCTTTTGAACAAAAAAATCCTCCCGAGTATATTGGGATCTGTTAAATTTGCATATAAAGTTGAGCCTGTAAAACTCAGAAAAGGGGAAGGAGTTGGCAAGTGCCGGTGGGGGTAGGGAAGTGGTACGGTGAAGAATGTAGGGGTGTGTGTGTCCTGTGGTGTGTGCATGCGGGTGGTGGGTGTGTGGTATGTATGTGCTGTGTGTGTGTGTGTGTGACTGCTACAGTCGACCCTCTTCTGTCTCAGATTGACACAATGCCTCTCTTCACCCTCACCTCTGCCCTCTGAGGCGGCTAAGATTTTTTTTTTTTTACAGATATGGGAAAATTGAGAATCAGAGAGGATAGACACTGTCTCAATCAAAGTTGCAGATGTTGATCAATGGAATCACTTGGGTATATAGTTAAACCCTCTGGCCCCGGAATCCCTGCTACTGTCATTGTACGTGAAGGTTGAGAACCTGAGGTCCTCTCAGCCTCCCCCCTCCTCCCATTATGGCTTTGGGTCTTTGTACAAACCCTTATGCCCCTCTCTTTCCCCTGTCTGCACTGACAGCCACCATAAAGATCAAATGAGAGCGTGATATAAGAGTACTTCTTGAATGGGAACAGACTTGGCATAGGGTATTGGACCATTCTGGTTAAATGTTCCAAATAGTCTGGAATTTAGACAGAGTGGATAGATCCTCAAGGCAGGCAGAGCTGGCCATATCTGTGGCTACTAATCATCTCCATTTCAAAAGACCATTTAAAAAGTGAATCACTGCCTAATCGGTGTCTCCGGATGTAGCTCTTTGAAAATTTCATTTGGAAGTACCCAGTCCTTTGCAGCACCTCTCCCCTTTCTGCTCGCTTTTCAGCTGCCAGGTATCACTGAGAGCCCACAGAAATCCCAGAGCCCCCCAAGGAACTGTTCTGTGTCCGGAGCCGAGCTTGGATTACTGTGACTTTGGCCTTTGCGGAGACTCCACTACTGAGCATCACCTGACTTGGGTCACTGTTAAGAACTGATCTGGATATTCCTTCCCAGTGAATCCATAAAATCATAGGGATCCTGGAGATGGAAGAGCCAAAAAGAGGTAAATTTGTGGGGGGGCTACGTAGAGTGGTATAAAATGTACCATCAGTTCAGTTCAGTTGCTCAGTCATGTCTGACTCCGCAACCCCATGGACTGCAGCATGCTAGGCTTCCCTATTCATCACCAACTCCTAGAGCTTACTCAATCTTATGGGCATCGAGTCAGTGATGCCATCCAACCACCTCATCCTCTGTCATCCCCTTTTCCTCCCGCCTTCAAGTATACCATAGACAAAGAAGATGAGGTCCCCTTGATCCCAAGTGGGACTTGGTTTTGGAAGAAGCAGGTGCACACATCCATTGGATCTGTCACTGGGGTGGGAATAAAGCAAGCCAGTGTCTTCGGGGGTACGCACCTGGCTGATTCAGGGAGAAGACTGTGTTCCGTGGTGGGCCCGGGGCAGTGAGTGGGAAGCAGAGGGCTCTGTCGTCTGCCCAGAGCCGCTGAGAACGGGCTGCTCCCTCGGCCTTTCTCTGCAGTCTCTTTGATGAAAGTGGAAAACTTCTGATTGTTGAATGGAAGCTGTGGGTGTTGAAAAATAAAAAGACTTTGCTTGAAGTGCAGGTCTTCCTGAAGGCCTGCGGGGCTCAGAAGGGCAGTGGAAAAAAATGTTTGTCTTACAGTCACACGTTTTGCATACAGTGTAATGTCCTGGGAGGGAAGGCTGACAAGGGGGAAAAAAAAATCTTTGTTTTTTATTTAAAGATTTTCATTTTGTTTTTATTCAAAACCCTTTGTTTTTATTCAAAACCTTCTGAGCAGTTGAGGTTTTCATATCAGTTCGGTTCCCTGTCGGCCTGCGGACCCAACTTCGCTCCTCTCCTTATGGCACTCCTCTACTATTGAACCACCTGTGGTTCCCTGTTTCTCAGCCCCGTTGGTCTAAACTCCCGTCTGCTGTCGAGCTGTGCCTGAAGCTAGCTCCGCCCACCTGGTGGTCCCATCTCTTGGGCTAACTGGCTTTTCTCTCCTCTCTATTCAGCCCCCCATTGCACAAATGGAAAGAGTTCTTACAGAACTTCTTGTTGAGTGATTTCCAAATCCTTTCTGGAAGCACAGCTGTACAGTGTAAAAAGTCGTGAAAGTGGAGTTCTCTGGCTAGAGCAGAGTCAGGAGAAGAAGGGCTGATTGCAGACTGCTCATTCACTGTTTAATAGCCAGAGGTCTCTCCAAGGTGGAACAACATTGGGAAACTTGTGATTTAGCTCAAAACCCTCAATCCTCAAACCAGGAAACTAAGACAAGGGAATGGAAGTGACTGGGATGGAGTGGGTGGGGGGGAGTTTCCCTGGGGAGGGGTAGAGACAACTTAGAAGTCTCTGTGCTCGGTCTTATCCCCTTCCTACTGATGTTCCAGGCACACTCAGGCTTCTTGTCACGTTCTCCTCACCCTTCCACAGCTTCATATCCTCCCTGTCCCTTGAGGCCCCTGCCAGCCTGGCTTCATCTTCTGGGAAAGCCTATCCAGACCTCTCAGGTCCACCAGCATCCTGGTGAAGACACCAGAGCCCACTGTCTTCATGCCACATAACACTGCATCTCATTATCTACTTGTCTTGATGTCTGTCAAGTGTGTGAACATGTGTGAATTTTGCCTCCCCCAAGAGTTCCTGAAGGCACTTTTCTAGTCTTCTGAATCCTCGCATGCCACCCTGTATTACTTGATGCAGGGGCTACCTATGGTCAGTCTGCACTCAATGATTGAGTTGATTTTATGTTTATAGGAAGAGAAAGTTCTAGAAGTTTGGCTTATGCAAAAGAACTGTGTGATGGCATAGGTGTCTCTGACTTCTCAGTGGTCCCCCCTTTCCCTGTCCTGCTCCAGATGGCTCACCCATTGGCTTCTACATTCCACCACAGCTGCATGAAAGTCACCACCAGCCTCCTTTCAGCCTGTAGTTGCTGAGGAGTGGCTGCAGCATCTGAGACTCAGTGAGCAAACAGACCTAATTTCTCATCCCTTCAAGAAGGAATCCCATATAAAAACACAAATAGGAGCCAGCTGTAGGATCCCCCTACCCTCCATTGTTTCCGCATAAGAGAGACTGAGATTGCTATCGTATAGACAACTAGTTGTTCCCAAAGCGTGGTCCCTGAACCAGTAACAGCAGAACTTAGTGGCTGGCACTGCAAACTCTTGGGCTCCACTCTACACCTACTGAGTTAGAAACTCAGGCTGGGGTATAGTAGTCTATGTTTTAACAAGCATCCAAGGGAATTCTGACTTCTGAAACCATTTTGAAATCATTGGTTTAGGGAAATAGCTTCTCCAGCTTCTAGAAAGAACCTAGAAGGGGTCATCTTGTCCAGACTGTGGCCTTTGGGCAGGTGAAATCCTACACCTATTTTGTAGATTAGAAAACTGAAGCTCATAAAGAGGAGAGTGTTGCCATGAAGACTCATTTTTTTTAAATCCTTTGATTGAACCCTCTTTCTAACCTCAAATATGGCTATACACTGCAGAAATACTATTGCTTATGCAGATGGAGATACATTTGTAGTACTTATCTAAACTTTTCTTGTGATGATCACTGTATGTAGTAGAAAGAAATCTTTTTTAAAAAAACTCTTGGTGTAGAAATACTCCCAGGGTATTTTAAAGCAATAAAACTGGCAGTGAAACTACCTACTGAGGAGAGTGTATCCTATCCTGTTAACTGGAGTGGCCTTTATCTTGCTGAAGCTAACTAACTTGAATACATCAGACATTGGTGTTCCCTAAGAGGATCCAGTGATGACAGATGTAGTCAGGGCAGGTTTAGGGCAGGGTCAGCAAACTTTGGTCACTGGCTAGTTTCAACCCACCACCTATTTTAACAAATGCAGTTTTATTAAAACAGTCATGTATGTTTGTTTATGCACCATCTGTGGCTCTGTTTGCATTGTAACGGCAGAATTAAGTAGTTGTAACAGAGATCTCAGGGCCCATAAAGTCTAAATTATTGCTATCTAGCACTTCACTGGAAAAGTTTAGTGATCCCTGGTTTAGTGTATTAAGCTCAAGGCAGAATAACCAAAGAAGGGATCTGGAGAAAGGAATATAAATGTGTTTCCCAAAATTCCTCTATAAAATCTTCACTTATGTTTACATTTTAAGTCACACTTACATAAGAACTGAGAGTGAGGTGTGTCAGAAAACATCTAGGAGATACATAGATAGATATACTTTCAGTATTGGATATATCCACATGTGTGTGTTTATAAATACTTTATAATATACATGTATACATGAATACACACATGTTACTTCTGCCTACTTTAAAAAGGGTTTGAGGCAACTTAAAATACATGCACAGATATGTAAGAACTGAAGCCATTACAACAAGGCAAACAGTAGGAGCCAAGATATGAAGGTACAGTGTAAAGTGAATGGGTTAAGGAACCCTGGCTGATGACATTGAGCACAACACACATACCCCTGAGCTTCCTGGTAACCAGGGCAAAGAAGAAAGAAAGCACATTGGGTTGCAGAACTCTTTGTTTGTAAAAAGCAGATGAATTCAAACGGAGATGTGGACCCTTTGCTGCTTGTATAGGTGCTTTGAAATATACACTCTCTGACTTAGGATAATTCAAGTGACAATTTTTTGACTTGACGATGGTGTGAAAGTGATATGAATTTAGTAGAAACCTCACTTTGAGTTTTGGATTTTGATCTTTTCTCAGGCTAGCAGCACAGGTACAATACTGTGCCCTGATGCTGGGCAGTGGTGGCTGCAGCTCCCAGTTGGCCACAAGATCACCAGGGGAAACGATGATTCTGTTCTGCACTTTCAGGGTAGTTTTCAATAAATTACATGAGATACTCAGCATTTATTATAAAATAGGCTCTGTGTCAGGTGATTTTGTCCAACTATAGGCTAATGTAAGAGTTTGAGCCCGTTTAAGGTAGGCTTGGCTAAGCTATGATTTTCGGCAGGTTAGGTGTATTAAATACATTTTCAATTTTCAAATTATAAAAATTACTTTCAATTTACGATGGGTTTATCAGAGCATAATTCTACTGTAGTTCAGCAAATGATTGTAACCTATGAATTGAAAGTATGACATGGCAATGACTTAGGATAAAATCCATTTTAACAAGTTGAAAATACTGGAATATTTAAAAAGACATGTTGTTGTATGATTTTCAGTGGAGCAGAACTAATGATAGCTAAATACTAGGGTACCAAGAGATTCAAGGGTAAAAAGAAGGAGAAGTAAATGGCAACCCACTCCAGTATTCTTGCCTAGAGAATTCTCTGGACAGAGGAGCCTTGCTGGCCACAGTCCATGGGGTTGCAAAGAGTTGGACACAACTGAGCAACTTACACTTTCACTTTTACTTTCATAACCTCTAGGGTATTCCAGTAGAGTTGAAGGACTAGAAAGATCTTTAATTTACATGGTGCTTAAGGACTCAATTATGGCCTGATGGACTGCAGTCCAAGGGGTCAAAAAGAGTCAGACGGGACTGGGCGACTGAACAACAACAATAAGGACTCAGCTGTCATTCGAAGAAGAGAGGTGGGTCTGTACTTTTTTGCAAAGCTGAGGAAAAGTCTTTTCATATCAATAAAAAAGACATGAGAAGATAAAGGATGATGTGGTACACGCCATCCGTTGGGTGTAGGGGAGCTTACTATGCTGCCTTCAGGAAGCTTATAATTGGGTCAGATGGCAGTCAAATAAGTGATTAAAATATAACATGGCTGATATTAATAACAGATGATTCAGGGCATTATATGTGCACAGTGGGAATACTCAAACTCATCTGTCCCTCTCTAGGGGACTTCTTGAGGTGACCTCTTTGATGACTACATTAGTTTAATGAGCAAAAATCCACCCAAACTCTACTAGGTTGTCTTATTGCCTTTCTTTTCCAGTTTAAAATCTTTTAGCATCCCTCCTGGCCTGTGGAACGCTGGTTGTGTTTCCTTTGCAAGGCTTCCCTGGCCTTCCCCTGAGTTTCATTTTCAGCCTCTGATCTCACATAAACCTTCCCACCACTCCGGGTGCAATTTATGCTGATCCCCTGACCTGCTAATCTCTCCCCTGAATCCATTTCTCTGCAGGCAACATCCTCACTTCAACATCAAATTCCCTGTCTTATATCTCTTGCTCCAACAATTCAAGTTTGTTTTTTTTTAAGTCGCTGTTCAAATGTTATCTCTCCTCTGAGCTTCCACTCCCAACTTGTAGTAAGAAATATTAATATATCCCTCTTTTCTCTGTAGGACTTCATAGCACACTTATACTTCCAAGCAATAATAATGAGAGTAATAATTATTTTATGATTACAACCACCACTTACATTTAATGAGTTCATATTGTATGCCACACACATTACATTAATAATCTCATATATTAGTTTTTACAACTATCCCATAAATGCTGTTATTCCCATTTGGCAGATAAGGAAACTTAGACTTGGAGCTGGCATTCTGACACAGGCCTTCCTGATGGCAGAGCAAGTTGCTGTAAGCACTGTGTGATTACATTGCCTGTACTCTAGCAAGCAAGACTTCCCTGATGGATCAGTGGGTAAATGATCCACCTGCAGTGCAGGAGACACAGAAGATGCAAGTTAGATCCCTGGGTCAGGAAGATGCCCAGAGGAGGAAATGGCAACCAGCTCCAGTATTCTTGCCTGAAAAATTCCGTGGACATAGTAGACTGGCAGGCTACAGTCCAAAATGGTCACAAAGAGTTGGACACTGACTGAGCATCTGAGCACTCTAGGTAGCTACCGAAGGCTTTGTTCCCCTAGATGCACTGTAATCACCTTGAGGACACAGCATGTCCCTGCAGGAAAGGACTTACACGTAAATGTGCCCACAACTAGCAGGTACCCAATAAATGCTTAAACTGTACTCTACCTACCAAACCCATTTAAAATACATAATATTGGTGAAAAACACCATTTAAAAAGTTTTTTGTAAATGAGGTCTAAACATGAGCGTGTCCCAGAGAAGAGATCCCAGGCCTGGTCCCCTCCCCAATCCACTCCTTCTTGTTGCCTTCTGTCTTCCAAATCCCTGTCTCTCTCTCTCTCTCTCTCTCTCTCTCTCTCTCTTCTAAGCGTATGTGTTCACCCATGTCTAGAAGTGGAAGCAGAGAGAAACTCGGACATAGAGATGTCAAAGGACCTTAGAGTGTTCTTGGAATGTACTCGGTGAACGAAGAATCAGATGAACAGATATTATTTGGAGGAAAGGAGAAAGAGAAAGTGTGGAGAGGGAGTGGCAGAAGTTTGGAAACTTTTCAGAAGTTCAGGATTTGTTCTTTTGAAGAGAAGAATGCCTTGTTTCTGAGATATTCAGACGTTTTGCATGTCAAGTCCAGCCCCTGCTCTCTGATTGCGGTAGGTTTTCGGACCTCACTGAGGGTGGAGGTTGACACTGAAAGTGTCCCAAACTGTCGTTTCCTGATGCTAACAAAACCAGGAAGTGACCTTTTCTTTTCTCTTTAAAGTGAGCTAACTTTTTTTTTTTTCAATTTCTACGAAATCTGAAGCTCAATGGGTCTTTGTTTTGAAGTAAAAATCAATTTATCCCTGGAATAAACAATTCAAATTAAATAGGCGCTTTAACCGTGCAGTGTTGCATATTTTTAGTTGTAAAGGGCCAAGCAAAGGAGAAAAGATGTGAACCACAGCATAATGCACCAATCTATTTCTTGTGGCTGTTATTTTTACTAGAAAGGAGAGCAAAGAAGTCCCAACCTAACCTACCTTCTTAACACCGACTTTTCAGTTGTGCAAAGAAAGAAGGTATTGGCAGATGAAAAATGCCAAAATGTGAGTGCTTGCATAGGGCATAATCCAGGAAGTGGGGCGATAAGGGCGTGAAAGAATAGAAAAGCGTGTAGTGGAGCACTCTCCGGGAAAGGCATTGACAGTGAAGCTATAGAGGAGTACAGATGTTCGGAGAGGGTTTAGAGAAGTGTCCTGAAAACACAGACCCGACTTCAAATCCCCTTCCCCTTCCTTCTACTCAAAACCGAAAATCTGTTGAGCACTTGCAGTAAGATGGGAGCCTACTTAGTCACCCCAAGTCTAAGCTGATTTTGTTGGTAATATGACAACAATCATTGTCACTTTTAGGGTAGTTAAAAGATAGATCTTGTGTTTAAAAACACCTCCTGGTACACAGCCGGTACTTGGTTTACATTTGTTGGAAAGATCTGAACTTTTCTTTTCTTGACTTGAAGTGTTAGATGCTAATTTAGTGAAATACACCACTGGGTGCATATTCAGGCAACAGAACTCTTCCTCCATCGTCCCCTGTCCATCACCAAAGATGTCTATTCTCTTTCCTTTCTTCCTCTTTCTCTCCTTCCAAACTCTTTCCCTTTCTTTTCTCATCTGTCCTTGTGCCCATCTTGGTTTAATTCCCCAGCTGCAATTTAACCAAGTATATTTATCTCTTTCATTTTCGTGTTACGTGTCTTTTGGTTGGTCCCTAATTGTTTATAATGAATATGTATTGCTTTTTGTAAAGGAGATACTAGAAACAACCTATAATCCATATCCATAGGGAGATCACTAGCAGTACTTGGGATTGTACTAAATATATATTACACTGTTGTTTGCTTTTTAAATGTGTGTAGTTTCCCATAGGTCATAGGAAATATGTTATTTTCTTGTCTGAATATCATACTATCTTTCACTACCTCTTTCCAGGGAATGTGGAATATATAAGAAATAAAATTAAGTTTCTCCCTCTGAAACCAGCCCACAAGGTGGTTAGTACATGCTATGTGCTCTTTTCTTTCTGACTTGTAAAGTTGCTTTCTGGGGTATCCCATTCTGTCCTTCAGGTCAAGAAATGTAGGTAGTAACTGACAAATAGCTGGACAAGCTGAAAATCTTCCATAGGAACTGAGAAAGCACAGTGCATCCGTATAAGGGGGGCTTCCCAGGTGGCACTAGTGGTAAAGAATCTGCCTGCCAATGCAGGAGACATAAGAGACTCTAATTCAATCCCTGGGTCAGAAAAATCCCTTGGAGGAGGGCATGGCAACCTACTCCAGTATTCTTGCCTGGAGAATTCCATGGACAGAGGAGCCTGGCAAGCTACAGACTATAGGGTCGCAAAGAATCAGACATGACTTAAGTGACTCAGCACACACACACACATTGGTACAAGGGACTCATCTGCCAGTTTGGCAAAACCTTAGAAGATGCCCTACACTTAAAGGACTGATACCCACGTGTGGCTTGGCAAGGTGGTCTTAATGGCAAGCTCCTCCCTTGAGTTCCTGCCTTTGATTTCCCTGTGAATGCCCCTTGGAGCATCCAGACTGGACAAAATCGGCCCAGCTCTCCTGGACTTTCATGGGACCAGAGAGACCTGTACCCCGGAGGCCATATGGCTTTGCCTTTCTTTCCTTTTTTTCTTCTTTGAAGTGATGGAACTTGATAAGCACTTTTGGGGAGAGAAGACAAAGCTCCAAAGTGAATACATTTAAAACATTGTGGAATCTGTAGTCCCTGTTGCATTGCAAAGAGTTACTTGATTAATTAGGTTAAGATAAAAAGACCTCATTGTTCTTATAGGGTTATCTGGAAAACATCATAATGTTGTGATTAAAGAATTACAAATAAAAATAAAAACAATAAGGGGAAAATATGCACAGATATTGATTTGATCTGGGAATGTATAAGAGCTTCTTAGGAGTGGCAGCAATTGGCTGGTGTCCACAGTTATGACCGTGCTGTGTGACCACTGGTTCTAGTCCTGGGCTCATCTGTACTACTGCCTCTCAAACTTTAATTATGCATAGGAATTGCCGGAGGATTTTGTTAAAATGCTGATGCTAATTCAGGAGATCTCGACTGGGGCTGACTCTAATGAGTTCTGGGTAATGTTGATGCTATCTCTCCAAGGGCCATGCTTTGAATAGCAAGGATAAATAACCGGATCTACACAACCACAGAGATATGCCTCACCTAGAATATAGCAGAGGAAATACAGCAGGCCAAGAGGCAGCACCGAATGCGTCTCTTCACTAAGTCTTCATGGCAGTCCCTCCCCAGCAACACTGGTGTTGGCCCTGTAATGAGACTGCACAGTTGGGTATAGGGGCCACTCTGGTTTAAAAGCCCAAAGCTCCACTGGACCCAGTGTCTATACACACAGCTTCCAGGTCCCACATGGTGAGAAGCCTAAATCTATGGCTTTCCACCAGGTATTCATAGTTCGTTCGCAGTTGCCCAGTCTAGAGGCAGTATATCATTTAAAGATCCCTTTTCCCATTCACAGTGTCATTCCACCTTCGTCGGGGAATAGTTGAAGTTAATGTGTAGTCATTTTCCTGTGGAGAAAACAAAGGCATTTTGTTAAACGTTTGCTCATGCTCCCCAAATTGTTTTTGTTTCTGAAGATCATCATGAAGTCTATGACAGTCTCTTTCCCTTACACAGAGAGTGGAGCCATGTGGCTAGTTTGAAGCAATGAAATATGATGAGGAGGTATGAGTTGGCATATTTCTCTGAGCTCCTTCTTAGCTACTGGGCTGGGGACAGAGGATCCAGCAAAGGACCCCAGGGAAGACGTTGGGGGTGGGGTGGAAGATGGTGGAGTCTCAAGGTGAAAGGAGAATAGAAGTTTGAACACAGAGATGTCTGGTAAGTGTTGCTTTATGTTGTGTGAGATATAACCAGCTTACTCTGTAATGTATTGTTTAAACCAGGATGCCTAAGAGGAAAAGGGGGTTCTTCTAATATTAATTTCACTGAAATACACTTGGACAGTAGGTCTAAATGGGCACTGTCCTAGCCAAACCCCAATACATATGGTCTCTCTAGATACAATCCATTTTGTGATCAGCCAACAGATTTGTCAGTAAAGCAGTATGGTTTACCATTGCTTTTGGAGCTGTGTGTATGTGTGGGAGAGAGGAATTTAATGAAATGCTGAGTTCAGCTTCCAGGTAATATGCAAAGTCAAGGACCATCCATGGTAATCTGTTCACGTTTGAGAAAATGCACAGCTAAACAGGTGAATTGCCCATGTCATCTCATAAGCTAATGGTAGAGTTCGGCCTCAAACTCTTGTTGCCTTCATTTCTTTTCCTATTATTCTACTCTGCCTCTCTGTATTAGTCAGGATATTACTAGGATATGCAGCAGTAACAGGTTAGCCCTGAACTGTCAGGAACTTAATAAAATCAAAATTTCTCACTTATGTGAAGTCTTATGAGTGACAGGTGGCCCTCATGGCCTCCAAGCGCTGGAAGATTGCACATGGGATATCGATGGGTCAGGCCAGGGAGTGCCTTATGCCATTGCTGCCTGCAATTCTATTGGTCAGAACTCAGTCATAGGACTGCAATCCAAATACAGGGGAGGCTGAGAAGTGTAGCCTTTCTGTGTGTACAGGAAGTAGAGTGGTGAACAAAAAGCCTTTTCTCCACACACTCTCGCAGAACTATGCTTTAACAGTTGGTGTCAACAATCGCACAGGAAACTATATAAATGAGACTGAAAGCCTCATGAGTGTAACATGGTATCCCCCATTTCCACTCCTGCTCACCACAGAAGACTGTATTAGTCTGCTCCGGCTGCTAAAACAGACCAGCACAGACTACGACGCTTAAACACCAGGCATCTGTTTCTTACATCACTGGAGACTGGGAAGTCCAAAATCAGGGTGCCACCAAAGTTGGGCTCTGATGAGAGTGCCCTTCCTGTATTGCAGATGGCTGCCTTTTCACTGTGCCTTGTATGTCAGAGAGAAAGAGAGAAAACCCTCTGTTCTCATCTTAAGAGATCACTAATCCCGTCATAAGGAACCTGCCCACATAATCTCACCTAAATCTAATTACTTCCAAAGTTCCCATCTCCTAATAGTATCACACTTAGGGTTAGGACTTCAACATATGAATTTTGGCAGGACATAAACATTCAGTCCAGGGCTTCCCAGGTGGCTCAGTGGTAAAGAATCCACCTGCCAATGCAGGAGACACAGGTTCAATCCCTAGTCCAGGAAGATCCTCTGGAAAAGGAAATGGCAATCCACTCCAGTATTATTGCCTGGGAAATTCCATGGACAGAGGAGCCTGGTGGGCTAAGGTTCATGGGGTAGCAAAAGAGTTGAACATCACTTAATCACTAAACAACAGCACAACAAACATTCAGTCCATAACAGAGACCTTCTGCCAAGACCCAGGACTCTACATGGTTGGAAATAGAGATACTTGGGTTCTAGCCCACTTGTGACTCTGGGAACTGGGATCTCTGGTCATGTGGCTTCTCAATGCATCAATTTTCTCAAATACTTACCTTTAGAGCTCTTGAAATAATGAACATGAAAAGAGTGTAAGGAATGGAGTGGTGTTTACTGTGCCACAGAGGAGGCAAGGTTGTCTGTTCATCTTTTCATTTAACATGTATTTTGACCACTAAGTGTGAAACAGTTTTCCCAGAAACTAGAAATACAATGGTAATCAACAACAAATTCACTTGCTGCTCAAATCCTCACAGAATTGTTTTGCCTATTTAGGGCACATACATTGTTTTGTGATGACAGTTGACCCTTGAAAAACCCAGCTTTGAACTGCATGACCCACTTACATGCAGATTTTTAAATGCTACAGTGCTACATGGTCTGTGGTTGGTTGACTCTGAGGATGCAGAACAGCAGATATGGAGGAACTGGATACCAGAGGGTGGACCACAAGTTGTACTTGGATTTTCAACTGCACGGAGAATTGGTGCCTCTAACCTTCCGCGTTGTTCAAGGGTTAACAATATTTGAATCATATGGATTTAGTCCACTGAGAGAAAGTTACCCAGTTACCCAATTACATGAATGGGCATGCTTGAGTCACTTGATCTTGTTTCAGTTCAGTTCAGTTCAGTCGCTCAGTCGTGTCCGACTCTTTGCGACCCCATGAATCGCAGCACGCCAGGCCTCCCTGTCCATCACCAACTCCCGGAGTTTACCCAAACCCATGTCCATTGAGTCGGTGATGCCATCCAACCATCTCATCCTCTGTTGTCCCCTTCTCCTCCCGCCCCCAATAGGGGATATAAAATCTTCCTGGAGCAAGTGATATATGATTAGAGATCTGAAGGATAATTTTGAAGTAATCATTAATGATGATGATAACACTTCTTGAGCTTTTACTATGTGTCAGGAGCTATTGTACATTCCTTACATGTATGATATCAATTATCTTACTGCCTTGATTCTTCCTCACAACCAATTTAGGATTCAGGTGTTAACTTTAGCCTGTTTTTTACAGAACAAGTTGGAGAAAAGAGGGGTGCGTCTTCCAGTAAAAGGGGCCCCAAACACAAGAGTCTTGTGGTTGCAGAGAATAGGCACATGAGTCATTTGAGACTGAGAGAAAGATGAAGTGTTTGGAATCATATTGTGTAAAATGCTATCAGGAAAAAGACCTCCCCTCTTCTCATCAAAATGTGAATGTGTTGGGGGATATAGGAGAGAAGCAAATGTGAACATTTGTGTTTTGGTATCAGATTCAACTATCAATAAAATACATTTACCAGGTAATATGTAGAACTCCATTTAAAAGTTTTGTCTGTGTTCTTCATAATGGGACCACAAGAGCTCAGAGAAATCGAGGCTTTTGGAAGATGCAGAAAACCCTTAGGCCAGGAGGAAGGAATTTAGGGTTTGCTACCACTTACCTTCTTTTGAAGCTATTAAGCTGGATATGGGAGCTACTGAGTTTTATCATGAAGAAAGGGTTGCAGGGAGGAATTCTTCCACTTGACCTTATTTCAATCTGCAATGTGGATTGGGGGTGATAACAATTTTGTATAATACAGCGATAGCTTATCTAGTCTGGCTCAGCTTGTTTTCACAGCAAGTTAATAGGAAGGAGATTTTTTCTTCTCTTCTTAGAAAATGATCAGCTCTTTTTGAAGTTAGAGTGATTTTTCTATGCTAGGCAGCATTTTGTTTTCATCGAATTGACTTTGATGTGAAATTTCCTGGCATTTCTTAATTCTGTAAAGAAGGTTTCTCCCTTTGAAATTGAAATGTGTACGTGCGTAATTATATATGCTACCGTGTCTCTGGATGATGAATGCATTCACACATTCACTAGCAAGTATTTATTCAGTACCTACTATATGTTAGATACTGAGAGTGCTGCAGTGGGCACATGGGATTTCCGTGGCCATGGAGTTTACCATCTGAAAGTGCTTATAGACATTCAGCAAAAAGATACGAAAGTGAAAATTGTATCAAACACCAAAAAGGAAGAGAATGGATTTCTATGAGGCAGAATAAAATAGGAGGGTCTACCTGAGAATGGATGGCATGCTGGTTAGCTTCTGCACATCCCTGCCATCCTTTTTCCCACCTTTCTTCATCCTTCTGGGGAGGCTGGCCTTCAGGGACTGCCTTAAAAGGCTCCTTTGCTCTCAATGGGGGATTGGCTATTTGGATGGTGGGAGAAGAATGAAGCTGGGGTATTTACTTCCTTAGTTGCTTTCTCTACAGATACCCCTGCTTAGCTGTGACCTTCTACTGAGGGCCACCAAAACTTTAAGGTAATCTGCTCTTACACTACTCTCTTCAGGTTCTGCGTCCTTCCTGCTTCAGGCCTGAGAGAGGTCATCGACCCCTCCTGTTGGTGTCCCTAAAGCCTGTCCAGACCTCTGTATTGTTGTTGTTCAGTCACTCAGTCGTGTCTGACTCTTTGCGACCCCATGGACTGCAGCATGCCAGGCCTCCCTGTCCTTTACCATCTGCCAGAGCTTTCTCAAACTCCTGTCCATGGAGTCAGTGATGCCATCCAACCATCTCATCCTCTGTCGTCCCCTTCTCCTCTTGCCTTCAATCTTCCCTAGCATCATGGTCTTTTCCAATAAGTCGACTCTTCACATCAGGTAGCCAAAGTATTGGAGCTTCAGCATCACCATCAGTCCTTCTAATGAATATTCAGGATTGATTTCCTTTAGGATTGACTGGTTTGATCTCCTTGCAGGCCAAGGGACTCTGTATAGAGCCCCTCTATCACCATTTTAGCTGCCTTAACATGTGACACCTGCTTCCTGCCAGGGCCCAGACTGATAGGTATCCAAGAGGGTCTTTCTGAGGATGTGGCTTTTAAGTTGAAACCTGAAATGCCAGAAATTGTGGACCAGGAAACTAATGGGAGGAAGTGGGCTTTAGAAGAGGGAAGAGTGTGTGTGAAAAGTCCTAAGACCAGACAGAGTTCTATATGCTCAGGGGACTTATCAGGGAGAGATACACGTGTAAGGAAAAGGAAAGATAACACCAGATGCGGAGAAGGCAATGGAAGCCCACTCCAGTATTCTTGTCTGGAAAATCCCATGGATGGAGGAGCCTGGTAGGCTGCAGTCCATGGGGTCGCTAGGAGTCGGACACGACTGAGCGACTTAGCAGCAGCAGCAACAGCACTAGATGAGGCTGGAGAAGTGAACAGGGATAATCACTCATGACTTTATAGCTGCTATTAGGGAGTTTGGGTTTAATCTGAGTGCAGTGGAAGTCATTGATGGAGTTTAGTCAGGGATCAGATATGTTAAGATCAGATATGATATACTTGTCTGTTAGTTTGCTTAAGGCCATTAGTTGACACTAACACTAACTGTATGCCAGGACCTGTGCAGAGGGTGGGGGAGAGGGAGGCAGGTATAGAAGCATAAAGACATAGCCCTTCCATCAGGTAGGAAGAGGACTGGGAACACTGGAAGAGTTAGAATATGTACATGTTCGTGAGCATATGCTAAGTTGCTTCAGTTGTGTCTGTCCCATGGACTGTAGCCAACCAGGCTCCTCTGTCCATGGGATTCCCCAGGCAAGAATATTGAAGTGGATTGCCATTTCCTCTTCCAGGGGTTCTTCCCAACCCAGGAATTGAACCTGTGTCTCCTGTGGCTCCTGCCTTGCAGACAGACTCTTTACCACTGAGCCACCAAGGAAACCCAGAATATGTACATACAGAATGCTAATAAGAAGACATGATATAAGTAGTGCAAGAGGGAGCATCGTGACAGTGGAGATGAGTAGAGAAGACTTCCTGGGGATGGTAGCATTTGAATGGTGCTCTAAAGAATAGATAGATCTTAGATATTGATGATGGGGAGGCATTCCAGGGAAAGAGAACTGTATTGGCAGTACTGTTCAAAGTAGCTAGTATGTGTACCAGTGACAGAAGAAACTTCTATCTGAATGTAAATCAATACTTTGCTTCCTTCATAAAGAGAGTTTTGTAATGGACTGGATGAGTCACAAGTTGGAATCAAGATTGCCGGGAGAAATATCAATAACCTCAGATATGCAGATGATACCACTCTAATGGTTGAAAGTAAAAAGGAACTGAAAAGCCTCTTGATGAGGGTAAAAGAGGAGAGTGAAAACGTGAAATTCAACATTAAAAAAACAAAGATCGTGGCATCCAATCCCATCACTTCATGGCAAATAGAAGGTGAAAAAGTGGAAGCTGTGACAGATTTTATTTCCTTGGGCTCCAAAATCTCTGCAGACGGTGACTGCAGTCATGAAATTAAAAGACATTCCTTGGAAGAACAAGCTATGACAAAGCTAGACAGCATATTAAGAAGCAGAAATATCACTTTGCTGAAAAGGTCCATATAGTCAAAGCTATTATTTTTCCAGTTGTCATGTACAGATATGAGAGTTGGATGATAAAGAAGACCCAGGACCGAAGAACTGATGTTTTTGAATTGTGGTGCTGGAGAAGACTCTTGAGAGTCCCTTGGACAGCAAGGAGAACAAAGTGGTCAATCCTAAAAGAAATCAACCCTGAATATGCTTTGGAAGGACTGATGCTGAAGCTGAAGCGCCAATACTTTGGCCACCTGATGTGAAGAGTCAAATTTATTGGAAAAGACCCTGATGCTGGGAAAGATCGAAGGCAAAAGGAGAAGGGGGTGGCAGAGAAAGAGATAGTTAGATAGCATCACAGACTCAATGGACATGAATTTAACCAAACTCTCAGGAAGTGAGAGATGGTGGAGGACAGAGTAGCCTGGTGTACTACCGTCCATGGGGTCACAAAGGGTCAGGCACGACTTAACGACTGAACAGCAACAACACATCTGACATTAAGAAGTAAAGGAGTCTGGCAAAGTGGGCTGTGGCCAGATCACAGAAAGATGCAAACAGCAGGGTAAAGAGTTGGGACTTCAGGCTGTGGACAGTGATGGGATGGACACTGGACATTTTTGAGTTTAGAGCTGTGTTTAGAAATATAATGAAGCAGAACAAGGCAGGCTAGCTCCAAGGGGAAAAATGTGGGGCAGTGATTAGAGATCCAGTTCTCTCTTATGTGGTCTTATTAATTTTTTTATAGTTGATTTGCAAAATTCTGTGTTCATTTCTGCTGTACAGTGAATTGATTCTGTTAATTTCAGAAACCACAGCAAATTGATTCATATAAATACATTCTTTTCTATGTTCTTTTCCATTATGGTTTATGCCGGGACGTTGAATATAGTTCCCTGTGCTATACAGTAGCACCCTGCTTTCTATCCATTCGATTGTGTATAACAGTTTGCATTTGCTAACCCCCACACTCCCAGTCTCCTCCTCTCCCAGCCTCCTCCCCGCTGGCAACCACATGTCTGTTAGTCTGTTTCTCCTTTGTAGACATGTTCATTTGTGTCGTATTTTAGGTTCCATATATAAGTGATTTCATATGGTATCTGTCTCTATCTGACTTAGTATGACTTAGTATGATAATCTCTAGTTGCATGCATGTTGCTGCAAGTGACATTATTTGGTCCTTTTTTGTGGCTGAGTAGTATTCCATTATAAATATATGTACCACATTTTCTTTATCCATTCACCTGTCAATGGACCTTTAGGTTGTTTCCATGTCTTGACTATTGTGACTAGTGCTTCCATACACATAGGTGTGAACGTATCTTTGCAAGTTATAGTTTTGTCTGGGTATATGCCTAGGTGTGGGATTGCTGGATCATATGGAAATTTTATTTTTTGTCTTCTGAGGAAACTCCACACTGTTTTACACAGTGGCTACACCAAATTAAATTCTTATCAACAGTGTCAGAGTGTTCCCTTTTCTCCACATCCTCTCCAGCGTGTGTTATTAATAGACATCTTAATGATGGCCATTCTGACTGGTGTGAGGTGATACCTAACTGTAGTTTTGATTTATATTTATCTAAGGATTATTGATGTTGACCATCTTTTCATGTACCTCTTGGCCATATGTATGTCTTCTCTGGAGAAATGTCTATTTACGTATTCTGCCCATTTTTTGATTGAGTGGTTTGGTTTTTTTGATAGTTGTTGACTTGTATGAGCTGTCTGTATATTTTGGAAGTTAAGCCTTTGTCGGTCGCATCATTTGCAAATAACTTCTCTCGTTCTGTAGGCTGTCTTCTTTGTTTATGGCTTCCTTTGCTGTACAATAGTTTGTAAGTTTGATTAGGTCCCACTTATTTATTTTTGCTGTTATTTCTATTGCCTTTGGAGACTGACCTAAGAAAACATTGGTACAACTTATGTCAGAGAGTGTTTTGCCTATCATCTCTTCTAAGAGTTTTAACATGTAATATATTCGGTCTTTAAGCCATTTTGAGTTTAGTTTTGTATACAGTGTGAGGATGTGTTCTAACTTCATTGCTTTACATGCAGCTGGCTGACTTTCCCAACACCTCTTGCTGAAGAAACTACCTTTCTCCCATTTTATATTCTTTCCTTCTCCAAGATTAATTGCCCGTAGGTGTGTGGGTATATTTCTGGGCTCTCTACTCTATTCCACTGATCCATATGTCTATTTTTGTGCCAATACTATAATGTTTTGATTACTATTGTTGTTGTTGTTGTTTAATCACTAAGTTATGTCCAACTCTTTTGCGACCCCATGGACTATAGCCCTCCAGGCTCCTCTGTCCATGGGATTTCACAGAGAAGAGTACTTTAGATCCCCTTCTCCAGGGGATCTTCCTGACCCAGGGATCAAACTTGAGTTTCCTGCATTGGCAGGTGGATTTTTTACTGATGAACCATTCGAAAAGTCCCTTTGATTACTATATCTTTGTAGTATTATCTGAGGTCTGGGAAGGTTATGCCGCCTGCCTTATTCTTTTCCTCAGGATTGCCTTGACAATTTTGTGGTTTTTTTGGTTCCGTATAAATTTTAGGATTATCTGTTCTAGTTCTGTGAAAAATGTCATGAGTAATTTAATAGGGATCATGTTAAATCTGTAGATTGCTTTGGTATTATGGCCATTTTAACAATATTATTTCTTTCTATCCAAGATCATGGGATATCTTTCCATGTCTGAATCATCTTCAGTTTCTTTCATTAATGTTTTATAGTTCTTAGCACTTATGTCTTTCACCTCTTTGGTCAGGTTTATTCCTAAGTATTTTTTTAAAAGATTTTTTTCTTTTTTTAAATTAACATTCCCTTTCTAATATATCGTTAGTGTAAAAAACGCAACTGATTTCTGTATGCTAATCTTGTATCCTTCTACCTTGCTGAATTAATGTATCAAGTTTTATTCATTTAATAAAAATTGTTTCTATCTTTGAAATGATGGCTGTGGCCTAAAATGTGGTGTTATTTTCTCAGTCCTTTTTCCATGCTAACTTTTGATATTCTGGAACAAAGTGAGATATCTTCAATGAAATAAAACATGAGTCTTGAGGGCAAAAGTGAATTGCAGTCTGCTAATTTTTAGCTTGTTAATTTGGTGGAGAGAAGTGGGGTATAGTACTCTATTCTGTAACCTGTGTGAACTTTGGCACTTTACAGAATTTTACTAGAACCCATCACTTCCTAAGCAACCTCAGAGAAACATGCAGAGACTCTTGGTGGATTAACAGCACTGTGTTTATTTGTAGATAAAACAGATCAGTCATTTTAATTAACAAAGGTCCAAAATAGGATTTATAGAAGAGAAAGAAGAGAGGAGAAGGGAAACAGAAACAGATAACACTGCAGGCAGTCCAAGAAAAGTGAGCTCAGGGGCACATTTTTTGGGTAAACTGACTGGCTGGCATCAAGCAGATAGTCAGTGTGAACTGTATCCTTGAGAAGAGTGGGTAGGGGTGACAAAAAAACAAACAAAAACCCATTCCAGTTGTTTACAAATTCTCTGAAAAACCTGAAGAATTTAGCTGTGGAACATACATGACAGACTGGGTGACTGTGAGTTTGGAGTGAGTGATTCAGAGTGCTTCTGAGCAGAGGCAATAGCATTTAGGAAAGCCTTGAGGCTGGGATAAACCTGGCATAATTGAGGATCTGAAAGATGGCTCTTGTGGCTGGAATACAGGGAGAGGAGGCAGGCTATAGCTTCAGCTTGGAAGCCCCTCTGTGGGTCCTGGAACCAGGTGGCTACCAACATCATCATTACTATGGCCACATCATCACAGCTGCTGTGTTTGGAGCTCTCAGTGTATCACGCTCAGTGGCAGTACTTCCCAAATATTATCCTAGGTGAGCGTCCCTCAGACCCATGGAGACTGCCATTGTCATCCCCATTTTGCCAGTGAAGATACTGAGGTTCACTGACTTGCCCAGGTTGCACAGTTAGTAAGTGGCAGAAAGGAACCGATTCCAACGTCATGTACAACCTCAGACTTTATACACATTGCTTATTGCCATGGTCCTCTATTCCTCCTTGACTCCAACTCTCAGCAAAGTGTAAATCCATGTTTATTCAGCTGATTATTGCTCTGATGATCATTTTGCTCAGCAGATGCCAGTTTTAGGTCAGTGCTCTCCGCAAAAGTGGCACCCAAATAAGACACCCTGCTTCCTTAAATGGGAATCATTCTAGACAATGGAATAGAATTGAGATAAGCTATTGAATGAATGATGGATCCAAATGAATTGCTCACAAATGACTATTCAAGAACAGGGAGGACTACTTTTTTTTTTTAACTTTTTATTTTGTATTGGGCTATAGATAATTAACAATGTTGTGACAGTTTCAGGTGAACAGTGTAGAGACTCGGCCATACATATACATGTATCCTTTCTTCCCCCAAACTCTCCTCCCGTCTAGGCTGCCACATAGCACTGAGCAGACTTCCTGAGAATAGGGTGAACTACTTAAGTCTAGCACCTTCCTTTGCATGTCATCACTTTGGTCATTGGGTGTCCCAATGAGTCCCACAGACCCTGAGATATGCCTTATGCATCTCAATGCTTTAAAACAAATTTGCCAATGTCCTTACTTACTAACAAACACTTTCTTATGTGGAATAGTATATAAACATACCTTCTGCTTGCTTGATTGGTAATATTAAGAGAAACCTCTCATGTGAAAACACTAACATTTGAATAAATAAATATATTTTGCTTTTTTTATTCTAATTAAGCTAGCAGTTCTCAAAATGTGGTCCAGGACTACTGAGGTCAGTAAGGTGCCTGTGAGGTCAGAGCTACTTGCATGACAATACCAAGTTGACTTTGGCCTTGTCCCAGCTTTCTCATCAGTGTTTAAGTGGAGCGTTCCACAGACCATATGATGCGTTTTATCCACATCTGAATGAAGAAACAGATGTGAGAATCTAACTGACATCTATTAATCCAGACACAAGAGAGATTTACAAAAATGTAAAACCAATGCCACTCTTCTCGGTACTTTTTTTTTACATATAGTTTTTTAAAAAATATCATTTATATTTATATGGAGTGGGATTTACTGTTGGCATTTTAAAAGAAATTAATAAGTAAAGATTCTTAAAGTTCCTCATGTTTTACTTCTAAGAATATTTATAAATAAACGCATACAGACACACACTTTGGGGTCTTTGGTTTTTGAAAACCTGAGGAGTTTTGAGACAAAGTGACTGAGAACCACAGACTAAACTGATGTTTAGGACACATTATTAATTCAGTTCACTGATTCCTAGAATGTCGACGTTCACTCTTGCCAGTTCATTGGTCTGGAATGGGTGAATTTAACTCAGATGACCATTATATCTACTACTGTGGGCAGGAATCCCTTAGAAGAAATGGAGTAGCCATCGTGGTCAACAAAAGAGTCCGAAATGCATTACTTGGATGCAATCTCAAAAACGACAGAATGATCTCTGTTCGTTTCCAAGGCAAACCATTCAATATCATGGTAATCCAGTCTATGCCCCAAACAGTAACGTTGAAGAAGCTGAAGTTGAATGGTTCTACGAAGACCTACAAGACTTTTTAGAACTAACACCCAAAAAAGATGTCCTTTTCATTATAGGGGACTGGAATGCAAAAGTAGGAAGTCAGGAAACACCTGGAGTTAACAGGCAAATTTGGCCTTGGAGTACAGAATGAAGCAGGGCAAAGGCTATTAGAGTTTTGCCAAGAGAACACACTGGTCATAGCAAACACCCTCTTCCAACAACACAAGACAAGACTCTACACATGGACATCACCAGATGGCTGACACCGAAATAAGATTGATTATATTCTTTGCAGCCAAAGATGGAGAAGCTCTATACAGTCAGCAAAAACAAGACCGGGAGCAGACTGTGGCTCAGATCATGAACTGCTTAATGCCAAATTCAGACTTAAATTGAAGAAAGTAGGGAAAACCACTAGACCATTCAGGAATGACTTAAATCAAATCTCTTATGATTATACAGGGGAAGTGACAAATAGATTTAAGGGACTAAATAGACAGAGTGCCTGATGGACTATGGACAGAGGTTCGTGACATTGTACAGGAGACAGGGATCAAGACCATCTCCATGAAAAAGAAATGCAAAAAAGCAAAATGGCTGTCTGAGGAGGCCTTACAAATAGCTGTGAAAAGAAGAGAAGCGAAAAGCAAAGGAGAAAAGGAAAGATATTCCCATCTGAATGCAGAGTTCCCAAGAATAGCAAGGAGAGAAAAGAAAGCCTTCCTCAGCTATCAATGCAAAGAAATAGAGGAAAACAACAGAATGGGAAAGACTAGAGATCTCTTCAAGAAAATTAGAGATACCAAGGGAATAGTTCATGCAAAGATGGGCTCGATAAAGGACAGAAATGGTATGGACCTAACAGAAGCAGAAGATATTAAGAAGAGGTGACAAGAATACACAGAAGAACTGTACAAAAAAGATCTTCGTGACCCAGATAATCACGATGGTGTGATCACTCACCTAGAGCCAGACATCCTGGAATGTGAAGTCAAGTGGGCCTTAGAAAGCATCACTATGAACAAAGCTAGTGGAGATGATGGAATTCCAGTTGAGCTATTTCAAATCCTCAAAGATGATGCTGTGAAAGTGCTGCATTCAGTATGCCAGCAAATCTGGAAAACTCAGCAGTGGCCACAGGACTGGAAGAGGTCAGTTTGCATTCCAATCCCAAAGAAAGGCAATGCCAAAGAATGCTCAAACTACCGCACAATTGCACTCATCTCACACGCTAGTAAAGTAATGCTCAAAATTCTCCAAGCCAGGCTTCAGCAATACGTGAACCGTGGACTTCCAGATGTTCAAGCTGGATTTATAAAAGGCAGAGGAACCAGAGATCAAATTGCCAATATCCGCTGGATCATCGAAAAAGCAAGAGATTTCCAGAAAAACATCTATTTCTGCTTTATTGACTATGCCAAAGCCTTTGACTGTGTGGATCCCAATAAACTGTGGAAAATTCTGAAAGAGATGGGAATACCAGACCATCTGACCTGTCTCTTAAGAAACCTGTATGCAGGTCAGGAAGCAACAGTTAGAACTGGACATGGAATGACATACTGGTTCCAAATAGGAAAAGGAGTCCGTCAAGGCTGTATATTGTCACCCTGCTTATTTAACTTATATGCAGAGTACATCATGAGAAACGCTGGGTTGGAAGAAACACAAGCTGGAATCAAGATTGCTAGGAGAAATATCAATAACCTCAGATATGCAGATGACACCACCCTTATGGCAGAAAGCAAAGAAGAACTAAAGAGCCTCTTGATGAAAGTAAAAGAGGAGAGTGAAAAAGTTGGTTTATAGCTCAACATTCAGAAAACTAAGATCGTGGCATCTGGTCCCATCACTTCATGGCAAATAGATGGGGAAACAGTGGAAACAGTGTCAGACTTTATTGTTTTGGGCTCCAAAATCACTGCAGCTGGTGATTGCATCCATGAGATTAAAAGACGCTTACTCCTTGGAAGGAAAGTTATGACCAGCCTAGATAGCATATTTAAAAGCTGAGACATTACTTTGCCAACAAAGGTCCGTCTAGTCAAGGCTATGGTTTTTCCAGTAGTCATGTATGGATGTAAGAGTTGGACGGTGAAGAAAGCTGAGCACCAAAGAATTGATGCTTTTGAACTGTGGTGTTGGAGAAGACTCTTGCGAGTCCCTTGGACTGCAAGAAGATCCAACCAGTCCATCCTAAAGGAGATCAGTCCTGGGTATTCATTGGAAGGACTGATGTTGAAGCTGAAACTCCAATACTTTGGCCACCTCATGCGAAGAGTTGACTCATTGGAAAAGAGCCTAATGCTGGGAAGGTTTGGGGGCAGGAGGAGAAGGGGACAAAAGAGGATGAGATGGCTGGATGGCATCACCGACTCAATGGACATGGGTTTGGGTAGACTCCGGGAGCTGGTGATGGACAGGGAGGCCTGGCGTTCTGTGATTCATGGGGTCACAAAGAGTTGGACACAACCGATCGACTGAACTGAACTTAATTCAGTGCTGTACAATGAAAATAATTTGTAATTAATCTTTAGTAATGACTTCAATAAAATGTGAGCAGCAACAATGTAGAGGCTTCCTGATGCTTCTAAGAAGACGAGTTAACGTATGGAGAATAATTGCTATTTCACAAGAACATTTAAATCTGGATACATGTTAACAGAAGGGCATGAATTGCAGAATGTAATTAGAACATGTTTCCCTATTAATAATCATAATTTCTTTAATAAAATTCTCTATTAATAGAGGGTACAAAAAGGAAATTTCACCTCTTAGAATTTCACAGCTCAGGTTCCTGCCCATAGATGTGTAGTAGCTGTGTTTTGTTTTTTTTTTTCAATTATTCCTATAAGGTCTTGAAGGAAGGACCTCACCAACCTAAAGTGGTGCAGTCTGCATTGTGTCCTGGTTTTCTGTCATCACCTTGTTGCCTGAGGTTGGGAAGATGCATCCAGGGTCCATTTTCCTCATGACAATATGGAGAAAGCATCTCTCGGGTCCTTCCTTGGAAAATCCAAATCTGTTTTGCGACATTTGGGACAGAATGTTGAGAGGGTGGGGAACAGGGCACTTAGGAAGTCAGTCAAGTGATGGCAAACCCCAAGACTTTGGAATTTGATTAAAGAGAGGTAAATAGGAGCCAGAGAAAAGATTAGAGGAAATCTTGCATCCAAAATTCCTGGAGGGATTGAGGGAATGGAATAGGAAGATAAGGGAGCAGGAGTTTAGTGGAGAAAGGCAGGTAGCTTGCAAAGCCCACAGGGACATTGGAAAGTCACCTTACTGCTTGTGGGTGAGTCTAACACATCTAACACATCATCTTGAAGGAAACAGATACAGTCTGGCTCAACTTTCTGACTGCCCGGTAGCTTCTTCTATCAGGTTGTGGATTTGAGTCTGTTTTTTATACAAAAATAATGAAAAGAAGAAATGTGCTCCAAATGTTTGTCATGGTCTTGCAACACATTCTTATGAATTCATTGATGGTATCATCAATCAGTGAGTCAACA
Organism: Giraffa tippelskirchi; assembly: GCF_054371585.1. Classification (NCBI taxonomy): domain Eukaryota; kingdom Metazoa; phylum Chordata; class Mammalia; order Artiodactyla; family Giraffidae; genus Giraffa; species Giraffa tippelskirchi. The sequence goes on from NC_137275.1 coordinate 218,411,873, forward strand.
GTCTCTTTGCCAGACTTCATGGTGGCTTTATGATCTCCTTCTTGCTGTCTTTGTTAGTTGCTCCTGAACATTTTTGACCCTCAGCCAATCATGTCCACTTCAAGTCTTTTAAATCATCCTGCTTGATCTTACCCTGGGCCTTTGCTCATGCTGGTCCATTGCCCAGGAGTCCTCTTTGCCTAAACTGGCTGGCTGGCTGACTAGCTTACAAGTTCTCAATGTAAAGTGCATCTCCTTAGAACCCACTTCTCTGAAGATGAATGTAAATTTATAGTTTATTGTCTTCCATTATTCTTTATCATGACATCTTGTCTTGGGGCTTTATAACACCTATTATCTTGTGTAATTTTTGAGATTGTGTGTTTTTGAAAGTTAACTGTCATTTTATTAAATAATATAACCTCAGATATGCAGATGACACCACCCTAATGCCAAAAGAGAAGAGGAACTAAAGAACCTTTGGATGAAAGTGAAAGAGGAGAGTGAAAAAGCTGGCCTAAAACTCAACATTCAAAAAACTAAGATCATGGCATATGGCCCCATCACTTCATGGCAAATAGATGGGGGAAAATGGAAACAGTGACAGACTTTATTTTCTTGGGCTCCAAAATCTCTGTGGCCGATGACTGCAGCCATAAAACTAAAAGACACTTGTTCCTTGGAAGAAAAACTATGACAAACCTAAACAGAGTATTAAAAAGCAGAGACATCACTTTGCCGACAAAGGTCAGTCTAGTCAAAGCTACAGTCTTTACAGTAGATGTGAGAGCTGAACCACAAAGACTTGTGAATGCCAAAGAATTGATGCTTTTGAACTGTGGTGCTGGAAGACTCTTGAGAGCCCCTTGGACAGCAAGGATATCAAAGCAGTCAATCAGGACATCAACCCTAAAGGAAATTTACTAAAGGAAATCAATCCTGAACATTCATTGGAAGGACTGTTGCTGAAGCTCCAATACTTTGGCCACCTGATGCAAAGAGCCGACTCATTGGAAAAGACCCTGATGTTGGGAAGGATTGAGAGCAGGAAGAGAAGGAGGCGACAGAGGTTGAGATGGTTGGATGGCATCATCGACTCAATGGCCAGGAGTTTGAGCAAACTTCGGGAGATAGTGAAGGACAGGGAAGCCTGGTGTGCTGCAGTCCACAGGGTCACAAAGAGTCGGACACAACTGAACGACTGAACAACAACAGCAATACACATTTAAAAGCAGAAAACAATGCTGAAAGCTTTATAATGAAAATAGCAGTACCTGTTTACTAATCCCTTCCTTATGTTGTTCTGCTCACCAGACAAACCACCTTTTAACTCTTTTAGTTGTTTCTTATGACAGATACTTGTAATATTTCTAGCAAATATACTTACATTGTTATCTGTTAATTTTTTTTTTCCTTTCTAAATCAGGGATTGGCAAACATCTTCTTAGTAAAGGATTATATGGTAAAAATTTTACACTTTTCAGTCTAGACAGTCTGTGTTGCAATGGCTCAACTCAGCTGTTACAGAGAGAGAGGTCATGGGCAATATGTAAATGAATGGGTGGGGCTGTGTGTCAATACAACTTTATTTATAAAAGTAAGTGGCAGGCAAAACTTGGTCCATGGTCTGGAGTTTGCAATGCCCTGTTCTAATTGGTAAATATATATCAGATATTAGTGTATGCCATTTTCAATTTTCCTGCAGCCCTTGTCCTGAAACCCTCTACCCCGTGCTGACTGTATAGCTTGTTTTCTTTATGTCTTGCTCTGCTGGTGTCCTGAACTTCCCTTCATTGCTTTCCTGTTTTGGACCTCTTACTTCTTGGGTCTCTGCATCTTCCTCTTTTTTGGGTTATTCCTTTGCTGAGCGGGAGGATGTTCTCAAGTAACTTCCTAAAACAGAGGGTGTGTATGGGAGAAAACATTTCTGAGCATTCATATGCCTGAAAATGTATATATGTGTCCCCTGATGTTTGTTGATAAGGTAGCTAAGTGATGGAGTCTAGATGAACAATTTCCTTAGAAACCTGAAGGCTTTCTCCAGTTCTTTTCCAACTTCTAGCATTTCTGGTAGAAGCCTCATTGCACGTGTGATTCCTGCTTGTTTGTGTACGATCACCATCTCTCTCCCTACCACCCCCACCTGGAGCTTTTAGGATCATCTTTTTATCCATGGACTTCTGGAATGTCACAGCAATGGGCCCTGGTATGATCATCTTCAAACCCATGCATCTCTGTTCTGCTCTGTGCCTGATGTTCATGAGTCTGGATCTTCTTCAAGAAATTTCTTCAGACACTCACTCTTCTGTCTTCTGCCTAGAGGGTGGCTGTCAGCATCTGCAGGGCAAAGGGGGAACCTAAGTGTTTAATCCTCTCTGTGTCCAGATGTGCAGCTTTATGCCTCTGCAGAAGATCAGGTCTGTGAGAGCCTTAACTTGCCAGTGGTTCTACAGAGTCCATGACTGACCATATTCAGAATATATCTCTCCAGGTTGTGAAGGCTACAATTTTTTTTTCCACTCTGTTAAGTCAATCATTGCTCATCTATCTATCTATAACCTGTCTTCCAAAGTTTCATTATGATGTGTTGTTATACCTTATACTTTAAACAGGTTTTTATTATTCTTGTTGTTATTTATTTCATTGGGGGAAGAAAAATATATAGATACTGTGGTCAATTTGTCCTGCTTAACCAAGAGTTCACAATTTGTCTTCATGCATGTATTTACATGTATAAAGATTGTTCTACTACAGAGAGACTGTGTCTGTCTATTTACCCCCTGTATCTTCATGACCCAGATAACCACCATGGTGTGATCACTCACCTAAGGCCAGACACCCTGGACTGCGAAGTCAAATGGGTCTTAGGAAGCAACACTATGAACAAAGCTAGTGGAGGTTATGGAATTCCAGTTGAGCTATTTCAAATCCTAAAAAATGATGCTGTGAAAGTGCTGCACTCAATATGTGAGCAAATATGGGAAACTCAGCAGTGGCCACAGGACTGGAAAAGGTCAGTTTTCATTCCAATCCCAAAGAAAGGAAATGCCAAAGAATGCTCAAACTACCACACAATTGCACTCATCTCACACACTAGCAAATTAATTCTCAAAATTCTCCAAGCCAGGCTTCAACAGTACATGAACCATGAACTTTCAGATGTACAAGCTGGATTTAGAAAAGGCAAAGGAACCAGAGATCAAATTCCCAACATCCATTGGATCATTGAAAAAGCAAGAGAGTTCCAGAAAAACATCTATTTCTGCTTTATTGACTATGCCAAAGCCTTTGAATGTGTGGATCACAACAAGCTGTGGAAAATTCTTCAAGAGATGAAAATACCAGACCGCCTGACCTGCCTCCTGAGAAATCTGTATGCAGGTCAAGAAGCAACAGTTAGAGCTGGACATGGAACAACAGACTGGTTCCAAATTGGGAATGGAGTACATCTAGGCTGTATATTGTCATCCTGCTTGTTTAACTTATATGCAGAGTACATCATGAGAAATGCTGGGCTGAATGAAGCACAAGCTGGAATCAAGATTGCTGGGAGAAATATCAATAACCTCAGATATGCAGATGACACCACCCTTATGGCAGAGAGCAAAAAAGAACTAAAGAGCCTCTTCATGAAAGTGAAAGAGGAGAGTGAAAAAGCTCACTTAAGACTCAGCATTCAAAAAGCTAAGATCATGGCACCTGGTCCCATCACTTCATGGCAAATAGATGGGGAAACAGTGGAAACAGTGACATACTTTATTTTAGGGATCTCTAAAATCACTGAAGATGCTGACTGCAGCCTTGAAATTAAAAGAATCTTGCTCCTTGAAAGAAAAGCTATGACAAACCTAGACAGCATATCAAGAAGCAGAGACATTACTTTGCCAACAAAAGTCCGTCTAGTCAAAGCTATGGCTTTTCCACTAGTCATGTATGAATGTGAGATTTGGACTATAAAGAAAGCTGAGCGCCAAAGAATTGATGCTTTTGAACTGTGGTGTTGGAGAAGACTCTTGAGAGTCCCTTGGACTATAAGGAGATCAAACCAATCAATCCTAAAGGAAATCAGTCCTGAATATTCATTGGAAGGACTGATGCTGAAGCTGAAACTCCATTACTTTGGCCACCTGACGTGAAGAACTGACTCATTTGAAAAGACCCTGACGCTGGGAAAGATTGAAGGCAGTAAGAGAAGGGCTTGACAGAGGATGAGATGGTTGGATGGCATCATCAGCTCAATGGACATGAGTTTTAGCAGGCTCTGGAAGTTGGTGATGGACAGGGAAACCTGGCATGCTGCAGTCCATGGGGTCGGACTCAGTCGGACATGACTGAGCAAATGAACTGAATTGATCCCTAATACTTGGCTCAATGTGGGCATTCCACTAATACTTAGTGAATGCGATGAGTACATGATGAGTGAAATGCTTGATGGGAGCTGAGGCCTTAGGTGGGGAGCCCTGGGAGATGATGCTGGAAAAAATTGAGCCCAGATATGGAGAGCCTTGAGTAGCAGGCTGAGGAATATATACTTTTCCAGTTAGAATTTCATTGATGGTTCTTCAATGGTGGTAAAGGTGGTGATGGAAGGGAAGTTTTTGCAAGGTGATTTCAGAAAGAATTTTTCTGGTTGTGGAATAAAGGCTGGTCTGAAAGTGAAACTGTGAAATTCAGATTGAGACTTGAACCCATGTGCCAGGACTCAAAGCTGCCCAAAACCCAGGTAGGGACTTGCACTCATGGCCATTTAATTAAGATCATACACCTGGTCTCAAGACTTAAAGAAACTCAGACTCTTGATGTCCTGTTGCAGAAACAATTCAGTGAGAGACAAAGTCATAGGTAAGAAAAGAATTTTTTTTAGAGAGAAACATACTCCAAAGACAGAATGTGGGCCATCTCTTGAAGGTGAGAGACCACAAAATATAGCATGGTTAATTTTCATAGACTGTGTAATTTTGTAAGCTAATGAGTGGGAGGATTCTTCCAACTATTTCAGAGAAGGGGCAGGAATTTCCAAGAATTGGACCATGGCCACTTTTTGGCCTTTTATTGTTAGCCTCAGAACTGTCATGGTACTGGGAGGTATGTTATTTAGATGGTAATGTATTACAATGAGCATATAATGAGGCTCAAGATCCACTGGAAGTCAAATGTTTTGCCATCTTGAGCCTAGTTGGTTCTAAACAGTTTTTTGTCCTGTCCTATGGCTATGTCATTCTTTTGAAGGTTGTGCCCTGCCCCTTTCCCTCCTATTTCAAAAGGAGTATACGTATAGGGGAATAAAATATCACAAACTGACCCAAACCTGTGAGAAAGGAAGAGTTGGACTGCAGAAAACTACATGGAACAATAATCAAAAAGATTTATATTCTAATTCAATATGGAAAGTTAAAAATGGATCTCAATGACTGGTGGTTCCATTAGTAGAAAGAAAGAACAGTATAAAGGCTTTGGGGAGATGGGGAAGTATAAGTGATTCTTTTAGTTCATCATATTTAAGGCAATAAAGGAATATCTAAATAGAAATGTTTAGACAGTTGGTTGTATTAAAGGTGGGGAGTGAAAACATAGATTAGGGAGTTCTTACAGAGAAGTCAAAGGAGAGATTGACATGAAGAAAGATCTCTAGTTGCTTAAAAGCGTATATATGTCAATAGACAGACCTAGAATTTGAAGTCAGATCTGCTTAAATCCACAGCCCATGTTCAACCACAATAGTATACTAACTTGCCAAGATGCAGCCCAGAAAAATAGAGGTTTAGGATTGCTCTTGAAAAAGACTAACATTTAATGGGACATGTGACTTTTTAAGAATGAAGGTAAAATGCAATAGGAAGCTAATGAGATGTGAGAGAAGAATACTGATGCTACAACCCCACCCCCCACCCCCACCCAAGACTGGACGGGGCCGGCCTGACAGCCTCGCTTAGCAGGCCACCTTGGGCTTGGCCCTGGCTAGAGCTGAGGTCTCCTGCAGACCCCACTTAGTTTGACTTCCCCAAGGACATCAGTTGCCCTGACGTAAAACTTTCCACCTTGCCTGCTGTTATGGTTCAAGCCGGAGAAAACTATGGCCAAGTAGCAGTTCTCAGAACCCAAGGGGGGCTAACATCCTGCCTGGTTTCCTTGTCTTCTTGCTTAGACCAGAGCTGCTTGAGAGAATCACAGAGAGGTGGTATTTAGAGAGTTTCAGAAGCGCCGCATGCAGGGAAGGACTCCCGGCCGCCCCCTCTGGCCCCTCCCTGTAGCATGCCTTTGGGTTCATGGCATGGAGGAAGAGGAAGCAGACTCATGAGAGTGGGGGCGTGGGGAGTGTAGGTTGTGAAAATACGAGAAACCTCCAGAGCTAGCAAAGAAAGTTTTGTTTCTGGAATTTCGAATTCAAACTTTTTTCACAGTCAACATTTCTGTGACTAGAAGGTGAGATAAAAATCTATGTCATTCCACTGGTTTTCACCTTTGTTTTAAATTATCAGATTTTAAACAGAAATTATTATCAGTCTGATATTATTTCCTTTTCTAAAATGTGGTTTAATTTTGTAAAGAGCCGAGTAAGACGGCAGAGCTGAATCATAGGAAGTGTCAGCAGGCAAGCTCTACACCCGTGATTACAAAACCATGGCCGAGTAACCTTTTTCATTCTCCTTGAAACAGTGTTTTTTAATCCTGTCTGTTTTTAGCTAGGGGAATTTCCTCTTCCTTTCTCCTGCCAATATGGCTTCTTTGATTTCACATGAGAAAGTGTTTAATTGAGTTGAGAAAGTATGTGCCTTGAATTTGAATCTCACCTTCTTTTCCTTACTGAGTAGTACTGGGACAGTCACTTAACCTCTCTGAGCCTCAGTGGTCTTCCTCTAAATGCAGATAATAAGAGGAGGATACTTGATTAATTAATGACTGAGCGACTAACACATTCACACTTTCACATTTGCTTAATTATTAATACACAATTAATGATTGTGCTAGTCGCTCAGTTGTGTCTGACTCTTTGTGACCCCATGAACTGTAGCTCGCCAGGCCCCTCTGTCCATGGAGTTCTCTAGACAAGAATACTGGAATGGGTAGCCATAGGTAGCCTTCTCCAGAGGATCTTCCCGACCCAGGGAGCCAAACCATTGCAGACTGATTCTTTACTGTTTGAGCCACCAGGGAAGCCTAATTATTAATTAGGCTTACAATTAATTACAATTAATGATTAATATATTATATATTATTAATCATTGTATATTTATGATTCGTGCATTACTGGTACTTAGTACATACTGAAATCATGTTAATTCCTACCATCGAACATGGTTGGATAATTTTTTCCCTACTGATAGTCACTGACTCACCAAAAAATGAAAAAAAATTTATTTAATTCAAGGGAGGGAGTTGTGGGTGTTTTTGTTTTGGATCTTATTTTTAGACATTACAAATATGTTCCATCCACTGTATTTGGAAATTAAGAATGGGGAACGCTATTTATATCTGAATCATATATTATAACAAATGAAAATATTACATGAATGATTTCAGCTCTATATTAGAAGCATTTAAAAGAAAGAGAGAGACACAGAGAGGAAGGGAAGGAGAGAGAAAAGGAAGAGAAGGGACTAAAGGAAAGGAGAAACGGGGGTGATAGGAGACATGCAAAATTGGCAGAGATATAAAAGAAATAGCAACAGCAAGATTTACTGGGCTTAAGCACTAGTGTTTTTAGATAAATAGCTTTGGTTTTTCCCTGATTAACACTTGAGCTATCTATACTAAAATGATGCATTTCAGTGGGTTTCCCATTCATCTATTCATCCATCAAAGCAACTACTAAATATGCCTTATGTGTTTAGCCCTGCACTAGGTGGTATTGATGCTGGAGATCAAGCCAACCTTATCTTCTAATAGCTCACGGTTTTGTGGGAGAGATGTACAGGTAAACAAATAAACTAAGTGACTGACTCAGATTTGGGGTGGTGGGAAGGCTTCCTTCATAACGGAGGTGATACATTACTGGGTCTTGAAGAGAATGCAATAATTTGTTAGGCAGATAAGATTGGTGGGTGGGTGGGCAGAGATTAAGGTGTATTCTGGGCAGAGTAAAACTCTGGATAGCTTGTCGAGTAACCCAGTTCTGTCTGAACTGGGAACTGGTTTCTCTGAAACATAGCTGTATGTGTTCATGGATCCACTATGGCAGGTGGTTAAAGTCAGGAATGATTCAGGCAGATAGACATGGGTTTAATCTTGATTTACTAGCTGTGTAACCTCAATTTACTTGATCTACTAGCTTTGGTCAAGCTGTTCATCCTTTCTGAAACCTAGTTTCCTCATATTTGAAATAAGGATAAAAACTGAGGAATGTTTTAAACTTTAAGTGAATTGACATAATATATGTAAAAGCTTTGCACATTGTTGGGCACACTGTAGACCCTTAAATTGAAAACATTATTTTCATTTCAAAATATTGGGTCTTTGGTATATTAGAATCTTAGTGGCTCTCTGAGAAAATTGGGTTGGGAATGAGAAGCAATGCTCTTGTGATAAAAAACAACAACAACAGCAACAAGAGATTTTTTTATATATGACTTTTAAACTGTCCTCTTGGAACTTCTTAGAAACTTTTCTGAATCATAATAACTCAGGTATCCATCAAAATTAAATTTTTTTCTTTGGGTTGCCTCTCCCTCTATATTTTGTAAGGCTGGAATAAAGCCAAACCAGAGATAAGGGATTCACTGTCTTTGTTGTAGATTATTGTTGTTGTTTAGTCACTAAGCCATGTCTGACTCTTTGCCACCCCACGGACTCTGTAGTCTGCCAGGCTCCTCCGTCCATGGGATTTCCCAGCTAAGAATACTGGAGTGGGTTGCCATTTCCTTCACCAGGGGATCTTCCCAACCCAGGGATCGAACCTGTGTTTCCTGCATTGGCAGGCAGATTCTCTACCACTGAGCCACCAGGAAAACCCTTGCTATAGGTTACTTCTTACTGAAAAAAATGTTAAACCACTAGCTTCTGAGAGCAAAACTCTTTGGAAAGCTATCAGCCACACCTTCAGTGCAAAGCTGCTTTTTAAGCCTGTATTATTAATAGCACCATGGATGCCCAGTGGTGAGAATGCTGTAGACCTAGGTCAGCTCTCTTAGGATAGACACAAGATGTAGAGAGAGCAAGTGAAAACACAAGACTAAAATGTGAATGGATGGAAGTCATTTTCAACACAGACCACCTGGAAGTTAGCTGTCTCTTCCATAGAACTACTATTAATGACTGGTGGTTGGAGTGTAATTCATATCAACTTGCATATAAATTTGAGAGTGACCCTCCAATTTATAATCACTCTTTCTCTGGGAACACAATGGCCTGAAACACAGTGGCCAGATTTGTTCTTGATCTCCCTGTGCCCTTGGCCATAACTAATCCTGAGGCAGTTGTTTCCAGACTTAAGTGTCCTTCAGAACCTTTCTGTTAATGGGATTGCTGGGTCCCACACCCCAGCCTTTCTGGTCCAGCAGGTCTAGGGTGGGGTTTGAGAATTTGCAATTCGGCAAGTTGTCAAGTATGTGCTGCTGCTGCTCTGGGAGCATGTGTTGAAAACCACTGACCTATGGAGCAGGCAACTGTAAGCTATTGCAGTATTCTTCCTTCCAATGTGCTGGTCTCCTCTCAATCTTTTCTGTGTGTTTGCTGGCTGTTGTTTCTATCACACACAAATGAAATATTAGGTTGGCCAAAAAGTTCATTTGGGTTTTTCCATGGCATCTTATGGAAAACCCAAATGTATTTTTTGACCAACCCAATGCTTTTAATGAATACTATAGGGGAGTTTATCTTTATCCTGAAGAGAGGAATCAAAGTGTAAAGGAGATGTGAAGGTATTCTCTGAATAACTGAAGATTTGCTGTGTCAAAACAAGAATAGGAGATGGGTCTTATCAGCTTCCTTATTTTCCTCAAACTAAGACATTTTTAACTATTTAAATTGTTTGAGAATGGGTAGCTTTTGCTTAAAGATAGTAAATTGAACACACTCACTTATCCCTGTTCTCTCCTACAACACCAATAAAATGACAGTGACTGGACTTTTAACATAATATATGGTCTTGTGGATGCCAGGTATAGTGGGAAGCAAGATTATCTAGAAAATGCATGGTGGGCGAAATTCAGTGAGATTCAACATATGGAACTTTTATACTCCAGTCTTCTTTCCATACTGAACTCCAAGGATCTGAAACTTCAAGTGAGTGCCTTCTACAAAGTAGTATAGTGTCGGGATTTAGAAGGCACTCAACAACTGGTAGCTGTTAACACAGAAAGATTGGGAAGGGAGGACATGCAAGGAGCTCTACTGAGGGTGTCTAAGCTGAGTTTAAGTCAACAGTATGTACTGAGCAGCTCAGTTCAGTTCAGTTCAGTCGCTCAGTCGTGTCCGACTCTCTGCGACCCCATGAATTGCAGCACGCCAGGCCTCTCTGTCCATCACCAACTCCCGGAGTCTACCCAAACCCATGTTCATCGAGTCGGTGATGCCATCCAACCATCTCATCCTCTGTCGTCCCCTTCTCCTCCCGCCCCCAATCCTACCCAGCATTAGGGTCTTTTCCAATGAGTCAACCCTTCGCATGAGGGTTGAGCAGTAGCTGAGCAGCTACTCAGCACCAAATAGCAAGATGATTCAGTAGAGAGTAAGATTCAGTGTGCCCATCCCTCAGTGAACCAGATGGCAGGGTTGGGGGAAGGAGCAGCATGTACAGAGGCAGACGATAGTGAAACAGCATGCTGAGTTTGTGGAACTACAAGAGATTCAGTATTGTTGGCATGGAAAGTGTAGACACACAAGGAGTGTGGGAGGAGGAGAGGCCAAAGAGATGCTATTGGGTCTATGTCACTCTCTTCATTTGTGTGAATTCTCTCAAAAATGCATATTCTTTTACATGCATGCATTTTGGATTTGTATAAATGTATCTTTTATGGTTTTCCTTTTTTTTCCATCAAGGGCAATGTTTTTAATATCCAACAGTGTGCTGTGACAATAACACAAGCCATTCCAATGAACTCCTATCTGATATTTCATGGTATTTCATGCTGTGTCTCCTATCTACTTTTATCCATTCAATCTCTCAGGAGTGAGCATCACAATTATCTTCCATCCCATATTCCCACTTGCTCCAAAATAGAAATGCAACAATAAACATCCCCAGGCATGTCCTCTGATGAACCTTTGTGAGAATTTCTTGTGCTTTATGCGCTGGAGGGAGATTACTGGGTATGTGTAGATATAATGGGAATAAGTATTGTTAGTCTGCCTCCCAGGATGACCCACCATTGGGACAAGATGCCATTACATTCCTACATTGCTGCTAATTCACTTTTTTTGTTTTGCTTTGTTTTAATTTATTTGACTGTGCTTGGTCTTAGTTGCAGCATGTGAAGTCTTAGGTGTGACATGTGGGACCTAGTTCCCTGACCAGGGATCCAACCTGGGAGCCTTGCATTGGGAGTATGGAGTCTTAGCCACTGAATCACCAGGGAAGTCCTGCTGCTAATTCAGTTTTATTTTTTGTTTTTCTTTCATCAGCAAAAGTTTCCTTGTGCCTCTTTGGATTATTATTATTATTATTGAGAGAACACTTACTATATGGGATCTATCTTCCTAACAAATCTGTCAGTATATAGCCCTGATGCTGGGAAAGACTGAGGGCAGAAGGAGAAGGGGGTAACAGAGGATAAGATAGTTGGAGTGCTTCATGAACCAATGGATGTGAGTGTGAGCAAACTCCAGGAGTTAGTAAAGGACAGAGAAGCCTGGCTTGCAGCAGTCCATGGGGTCGCCAAGAGTCAGACATGACTTAGTTGACTGAACAACAACAAGAACAGCAGAACTGTTGACTGTGTTGTACAGCAGAGCTCTAGAACTTATTCATGCTGCACAACTGAAACTTTATCCCCATTGAATAGCTCTTTGTCCCCGCCCCCCCCCCAACCTCTGGCAGCCATCATTCTAGTATCTGCTTCTGAGTCTGACCTTGTTTTTGGCCACATTGTGCAGCTTATGCAATCTTAGTTCCCCAACCAGGGATCGAACTCACAGCCTTGACAGTGAAAGCAAGGAGTCCTAACCCCTGGACCACCAGGGGATTCCCCAAGTTTGACTATTTTAAATACCTCATATAAGCAGGAACCTGTAGTATTTGTTCTTCTGTGATTGGCTTATTTCATTTAGCATGATGTATTCCAGGTTTGTCCATGTTACCATATGTGGCAGGATTTCCTTCTTTTGTTAATGCTGAATAATATCTTATTGTATGTTTATACCATGTTTTCCTTACCTACTCACGTGTCAACGGATGTTTAGGTTGTTTCCATGTCTTAGTTTTTGTGAATAATGTTGCCTTGAACTTGGGAGTGTAGATAATTCTTCCAGATCCTGATTTCAGTTCTTTTGGATATAAACCCAGAAGTGGGATTCCTGGATCATATGTTAGTTTATATTTTTAATTTTTTGAGGGACCTCCATCTTGTTTTCCATAGCGGCTGCACCATTTTGCATTCCAACCGACAATGTAGAGTTCCAGTTTCTGCACATCCTCACCAACTAAGTTTTTAAGACAGTTTTTTTTTTTAAATCATTTTTGTTAGTGCAAAATGTTTGTAATTTTTCTTAGGTTCAAAATGTCATTTATATTTCTTTAATTGCTGATGATTTTGAACATCTCTTTATAAGCTTGTTAGCTTTTGAGGCTTCCTCTTCTGTAAATTGACTCTTTGTATCCTGTTACCTTATTTCTCTTGGGGCAGCTTTCTTTATCTTGTTGATTTGAATGATTTTGTGATATATTTTACATCTGAATATCTTGTTGGCTGCTTGTCTTAGAGCTGAGGAGTTCCCTTCAATTGCAAGTCCAGCCTCAAGATGTAGCCATAGAGTCTCAGAAACAAAAAAACGACCTTAGAACTTGAGACAGAATAAACTGGCAGCGATCCCTTTGGGTGACATATGCTTTCTTATGTCCCCAAGGACCATTGGGATTATCTTGTCATTAAATTTCTGAAAATCAGACGCCCCCCTTCATTAGTTCCGTCAGCTATAGAAATGACATACTGTTATCATTATTATAGTACTTCTATTGCTAAGTCGCTTCAGTCGTGTCCAACTCTGTGCGACCCCATGGACTGTAGCCTACCAGGCTCCTCTGTCCAAGGGATTTTCCAGGCAAGAATACTGGAGTGGGGTGCCATTGCCTTGTCCATATTACTTTTATTACACTGATAAAAAATGTTTCCCTGCTAAAAAATTGTAAAATGCTCAAACTAATAATAAAATTATTAAAGCCCACGCACAACTCTGCTGCCTAAAAGTGACTACAGTTAGTATTTTAGAATGTGTTCCAGTCCCTGAAATGGAATGGTGGAGATGTACACCATTATGACAAGTGAACCTCCCCCTTCTACCCCAGGGCTCTATATTAATCTCTCTTGTAGAACTTTGTACATTTTAGTATAGTTGTTTGTTCAGGGATTATTAGAAGGGGAGTCAGTTGACTTGTGTTTGAGTTCCACCTTGGATGTGCCAAAGCTTCTTTTAAAAAGAAAAAATTAAGAAAGACCTTGAAAAGCATGCTGAGGGCTTGGGCTTTCTTTTGTAAGTAATTGGGAGCCATTAACGGAGTTGAGGTGGTGAATCATCCAATATAATTCTGGTAAAGAAAGTTTTTCCTGGAAGCAATGATACGTGAAGGTAAGTGAATAAAAGTTACATTTATCAAGGACCAGGTACTCTGCTCAAGGTATTATCTGTTGTATTTCACTAGATTCTTTTAGTACTATAGCATAGGGTTGATCACCCTCAAGTGAGAGGTAAGAAATTTGAAATTCAGTGGAGTTAAGCCATGCACTTCCAAAGAAATGGCAATGCCAAAGAATACTCAAACTACCACACAATTGTACTCATCTCACACGCTAGTAAAGTAATGCTCAAAATTCTCCAAGCCAGGCTTCAACAGTACATGAACCATGAACTTCCAGATATTCAAGCTGGACTTAGACAAGGCAGAGAAACCAGAGATTAAATTGCCAACATCTGTTGGATCATTGAAAAAGCAAAAGAGTTCCAGAAAAACATCTACTTCTGATTTATTGACTATGCCAAAGCCTTCGACTGTGTGGATCACAACAAACTGTGGAAAATTCTTCAAGAGATGGGAATACCAGACCACCTGACCTGCCTCTTGAAAAATCTGTATGCAGGTCAGGAAGCAACAGTTAGAGCTGGACATGGAACAACACTGGTTCCAAATAGGGAAAGGAGTACGTCAAGGCTGTATATTGTCACCCTACTTATTTGACTTATATGCAGAGTACATCATGAGAAACACTGGGCTGGAAGAAGTACAAGCTGGAATCAAGATTGCTGGGAGAAATATCAATAACCTCAGATATGCTGATGACACCATCCTTATGGCAGAAAGTGAAGAAGAACTAAAGAGCCTCTTGATGAAAGTGAAAGAGAAGAATGAAAAAGCTGGCTTAAAACTCAACATTCAGAAAACTAAGATCATGGCATCTGGTCCCATCACTTCATGGCAAATAGACGGGGAAACAGTGGAAACAATGACAGACTTTATTTTGGGGGGCTCCAAAATCACTGCAGATGCTGAGTGCAGCCATGAAATTAAAAGATGCTTGCTCCTTGGAAGAAAAGTTATGACCAACCTAGACAGCATATTAAAAAGCAGAGACATTATTTTGCCAACAAAGGTCCGTCTAGTCAAAGCTATGGCTTTTCCTGTAGTCATGTATGGATGTGAGAGTTGCACTATAAAGAAAGCTGAGCACTGAGTGATTGATGCTTTTGAACTGTGGTGTTGGAGAAGACTCTTGGGGTTCTTTGGACAGCAAGGAGATCCAACCAGTCCATCCTAAAGGAAATCGGCCCTGAATATTCATTGGAAGGACCAAGGCTGAAGCTGAAGCTCCAATACTTTGACCACCTGATGGGAAGAACTGACTTGTTAGAAAAGACCCTGATGTTGGGAAAGATTGAAGGTGGGAGGAGAAGGGGACGACAGAGGATGAGATGGTTGGATGGTATCACCGACTCAATGGACATGAGTTTGAGTAAACTCTGGGAGGTGGTGATGGACGGGGAGGCCTGGAGTGCTGCAGTCCATGGGGTCCCAAAGAGTCGGACACAACTGAGGGACTGAACTGAATGAACTAAGCCGTGTACTTGAGGACTCACAGCTAGTGTGGGATTAGGGAGTTAAATCTAGCATGTTCGTTTAACTGGTTTCTTTCCATGCACAGATGTTGGTATGATAGATACTTCAGCAGTCTAGGTGGGATCAATTTCCATTTAATAATGAGAAGTTCAAGCACCTAGCAAGCTACTTTCTTGTAGCAGCAGCTTTGTTATTTGCTGACTGTCCCCAGGGGTTTTTCTCTATGACTCATACAGCAGGGGAATCCTGAGGGAAGCTCAGCTTTTACTTCTCGAATTTCAGAGTCCCAACAATCTCTGTAGTGATTGCAGATAGAGATCTGAGTCCTTGCCAACAAAGAGACTGAAGCAGGGATCTTGGGTAAGTCCCTTGTCTCTGGACCTCAGTTTTCTTAACCACAAAGGATTAAACGATCTCTGAGGTTTTCTTTCATTCTAACGCTCAAGGATCTCTCTTGGTGCATAATGTAGTGCTGAGTTCTATGTGGAGCTTAGTAATGGTGATTAGTAGGACCTAAACCAACAAAATCTAATTACACAGACTACCTGAAAGTAGACTGTAGGCAGGGAATAAAAGATATGTGTTCTCAACATTTTTGATCTGCTATACTCCAATATAATGGAAAAAGTTTATTAAATAAAGATATGTGTTCTTAGTTCCTGTGGGAGGAACTGTATGTTCATTCTTACAGTCTGTCACTAGTGCTTTTATATTGGTGGCGAGACAGTTTTGTTGAAGGAAAGAATGAGCCAGGAAGAAACAAAGGCTATTTGTCCCCTAATATCTGTCCCCCACCATCAATAATGCAGGGTCTAAAAGTCACTTGGAAGCAGTAACCTAGGACAAAAACCTCATTTCCCTGACTTCCTTGTAGTTAATGTGACCGTGTTATTAAATTCTGACTGATAGGGTATAAATGGAATTAGTGTGGACATTTTTTCAGGGAATGTTTTTAAAGGCAGGTGCATGATTTTCTCCTCCTGACTGTCATGGAGTCTGTGGGTGTGTCATTTAGCTTACTGTGTTACAATGAGTGTGTACTGAGCCTCAAAGTCTAGAGGAAAATGACTCATCCACCAGCTTGGACCTATTTGGTTCTGATCAGTTTATGTCATGTCCTTGGGCTATGTCATTCTTTTAAAGGTTGTTCTCTGCCCCCTCTCCTTCTGTTTCAGTTCCAAACCATTTATTTCATAGGATATATGATTGCCAGGAGAAATATCAACAACCTCAGAGATGCAGATGATAACACTCTAATGGCAGAAAGTGAAGAGGAGCTGAAGAGCCTCTTGGTGAGGGTGAAAGAGGAGAGTGAAAAAACTAGCTTGAGACTCAACATTAAAGAAAAAAAAAAAGAAAGACCACGGCATCCAGTCCCATCACTTCATGGCAAACAGACGGGGAAAAAGTAGAAACAATGGCAGATTTTATTTTCTGGGCCTACAAAATCACTGCTGACAGTGACTTCAGCCATGAAATTAAAAAACACTTGCTCCTTGGAAGGAAAGCTGTGAAAAACCTAGGCAGCATATTAAGAAGCAGAGGTGTCACTTTACTGACAAAGGTCTGTATAGTCAAAGCTATGGTTTTTCCAGGAATCATGTATGGATGGGAGAGTGGCACCATAAGGAAGACTGAGTGCCAAAGACTTGAAGCTTCTGCACTGCGGTGCTGGAGAAGACTCTTGAGAGTCCCTTGGACTGCATGGAAATAAAGCCACTCAATCCTAAATGAAATCAACCTGAGTATTCATTGGAGGGACTGATGCTGAAGCTGACACTCCAATACTTTGGATACCTGATGGGAAGAGCAGACTCATTTGAAAAGACTCTGATGCTGGGAAAGATTGAAGGCAAAAGGAGAAGAGAGCAACAGAGGATGAGAAGGTTAGATAGCGCTACCGATTCAATGGATGTGAATCTGAGCAAGCTCCGGGAGATAGTAAAAAATAGGGGAGCCCGATGTGCTGCAGTCCATGGGGTCTCAAAGAGTTGGACATGACTTAGCAACTGAACACCAACAGTGTTTGCCACTGATTTAACAAACACATTTGTCATATATTAAATTCGTATCTATACAGAAACATTAGAAGAATAATGACAAGAAACTTCACAAATATGTTTTAAAAATAAATATCCACAGATCCAATATGTTCATCAAATCCCAAAGTGGAAAAACACAGAGAAAACCACACAAAGGAGCATATTAATTAAATTTCTCAAAACAAAAGATACGAGAAAAATCTTAAAAACATTCAAAAAAGTTTGAATAAATGGATAAATATATTAATACAATTTCTCATGAAAGACTATGCATGTCAGAAGAATAGAAAAAAATCTTTAAGGTGTTGAAAGAAAAAAAGAAACTAAAACTAGATTTACATATCTGAGAAAATATTCTTCAATATTGAAAGGAAAATAAAGACTTTTTCAGGAAAAAAACAGTAAATTTTTGGCTAACAAATCTGGATTATAAGAAGTATTAAAAATGAAATTCTTCACATGAAAGGAATATGATGAAAATTTGGATCTACAGAGAGAAATGAAAAGCTGCACAAATGGTATATATAAAATAATTTTTATTTAAGTATATTACATTTCTAAAAATATTGATTAATGAAAGCAAAATCAAACCAATATATTCTGGATTTTAATCTATGTACAAATAAGTTTTACCATAAAATAGCACAAAGTACGCGAAGAGATGAATGGAAGAATACTATTACAAGGTTTTTAATTTGTATGTGAAGTAGCATATATATTGAAGATAGATTGCAGTAAGTTAGAGAGATGCATACTGCAAACCTAGTGAACAAACAGCAAAGTATTGTTCAACAAAGAAGTATTGCTTGTAAGCCAATAACGGAATTAAAATAGAATGATAAAACATATTCAAAAATAACCAAAAGAAGACAGGGAGAGAGAAAAGAGGGAACAAAGAACATTTGGGACAAATTCAAAACAAACAAGAAGGTAAATTTATCTAAACATATTATTAATTATATTGAATATAAATGGTAAATATTCCCATGAAAAGGCAGAAGTTAGTCAGACTGGGTGAAAATGCAGGACCCACTGTGTACTGCCTATAAGGAAATCACTTTAACCATAAAGGCACGGATAAGCTAAAATTCAAAGTATTGAAAAAAAGATGTAAATGTTTTTTAAAAGAGGTACACATACTAATTATAAGAAAGAAAAACAGCTCTGTTAATATCAGACAAAGTGAAGTTCAAAATAAGAAATATTATCAGGACTAACAAGGGATGTTTTATAGGAATATGAAGGTAGTTCATCAAAAAGATGTAATCCTAAACAGTACCAGATTAACATAGCCTTAAAATATAATGGACGATCTTGAAAGAAGAACTATTTTAAGGGGAAGTAGTAGTGATATCTGTGTGGCATGTGGGATCTTAGATCTCTGACCTGGGATCGAACCCATGCCCCCTGCATTGGAAGTGCAGCGTCAAAACCTCTGGGCTACCAGGGAAATTCCTGAAAGAAGAATCAGATAAATCCACAATTATATTTGGAGACTTTACCATTGCTCTGCACTTTACCATTGTGCTGCACTCAATATGCCAGCAAATTTGGAAAACTCAGCAATGGCCACACGACTGGAAAAGGTGAGTTTTCATCCAATCCCTAAGAAAGGCAATGCCAAAGAATGTTCAAACTACCACACAACTCCACTCATCTCACACGCTAGCAAAGTAATGCTCAAAATTCTCCAAGCCAGGCTTCAATAGTACGTGAACCATGAACTTCCAGATGTTCAAGCTGGATTTAGAAAAGGCAGAGGAGCCAGAGATCAAATTGCCAACATCTGTTGGATCATTGAAAAAGCAAGGGAGTTCCAGAAAAACATCTACTTCTGATTTATTGACTATGCCAAAGCCTTTGGGACTTCCCTGGTGGCTCAGAGGTTAAAGCGTCTGCCTCCAGTGCGGGAGACCTGGGTTAGATCCCTGGGTCGGGAAGATCCCCTGGAGAAGGAAATGGCAAACCACTCCAGTATTCTTGCCTGGAGAATCCCATGGACGGAGGAGCCTGGTAGGCTACAGTCCACGGGGTCGCAAAGAGTCGGACACGACTGAGCGACTTCCCTTTCCCTTTCCCTTTCCAAAGCCTTTGACTCTGTGGATCACAACAAACTGTGGAAAATTCTTCAAGAGATGGGAATACCAGACCACCTGACCTGCCTCCTGAGAAATCTGTATGCAGGTCAAGAAGCAACAGTTAGAACTGGACATGGAACAACAAACGGGTTCCAAATCGGGAAAGGAGTACATCAAGGCTGTATATTGTCACCCTGCTTATTTAATTTATATGCAGAGTACATCATGAGAAATGCTGGGCTGGATGAAGCACAAGCTGGAATCAAATTTCTGGGAGAAATATCAATAACCTCAGATACGCAGATGACACCACCCTTATGGCAGAAAGGGAAGAAGAACTAAAGAGCCTCCTGATGAAAGTGAAAGAGGAGATGAAAAAAGTTGGTTTAAAACTCAACATTCAGAAAACTAAGATCATGTCATCCGGTCCCATCACTTCACGGCAAACAGAGGAGGAAACACTGGGAACAGTGACAGGCTTTATTTTTGGGGGTTCGAAAATCACTGCAGATGCTGACTGCAGCCATGAAATTAAAAGATGCTTGCTTCTTGGAAGAAAAGTTATGACTAACCTAGACAGCATATTAAAAAGCAGAGACATTACTTTGCTGACAAAGGTCCATCTACTCAAAGCTATGGTTTTTCCAGTGGTCATGTATGGATGTGAGAGTTGGACTATAAAGAAAGCTGAGCGCCAAAGAATTGATGCTTTTAAACTGTGATTTTAGAGAAGACTCTTGAGAGTCCCTTGGACTGCAAGGAGATCCAACCAGTCCATCCTAAAGGAAATCAATCCTGAATATTCATTGGAAGGACTGATGCTGAAGCTGAAGCTCCAATACTTTGGCCACCTGATGCTAAGAGCTGACTCATTTGAAAAGACCCTGATTCTGGGAAAGATTGAAGACTGGAGGAGAAGGTGACGACAGAGGATGAGATGGTTGGATGGCATCACCGACTCAATGGACATGGGTTTGGGTAAACTCTGGGAGTTGGTGATGGACAGGGAGGCCTGGCATGCTGTGGTTCATGGGGTTGCAAAGAGTCAGACACGACAGAGCGACTGAACTGAATTGATGCTGGGAAAGATTGAAGGCACGAGGAGAAGGGGACAACAGGATGAGATGGTTGGATGGTGTCACCAACTCGATGGACATGAGTTTGAGCAAGCTCTGGGAGTTGGTGATGAACGTGGAAAGCTGGCGTGCTGCAGTCCGTGGGGTCGCAAAGAGTTGAACACGACTGAGCGACTCAACTGAACTGAACCTTTGCTATTCCTATGACTGATAGAAATTTAGACAGAAAGTTGCTAAAGATACAGAAGAACTGAACAGCATCAACAAAACTGACCTATAAATAACATTTATAGATGTTATAACATTCTATAAATGACATTTATAGAACACTCTACCCACGACAGCAGAATTTACATTCTTTCCAAGAACTTATGGCACATTTACCAAGATAGTCTTGTCTGTATGCTGAATCATGAAACAGTTCTCAATAAAATTGAAAGGACTGAAGTTGTGCAAGGTATATTAATTGATGATAGAAGAATCAAATTAGAAAGCAGTAACAAAATGGTAATTTCTGAATATTTGGGAATTAAACAACATAATTCTAAATAATCCATAGTTCCAAAAAGATATTACCAAGTAAACTTAAGAAAAGCATTTGAACTGAAAAGTAGAGGGATGTTCTACCTTTAAATACTTACATTAGAAAATTAGAAACATTAAAAATTAATGATCTGATCTTTTACCCCTAAGCACTGTATCAGTTATTTCTCACAAATTATCATAAGTTGTCTTCATTGTCATTCCATTAAAAATGTTTTCTAGCTTCCCTTATGTTGTTAGAACAATATTGCATGCTGTGGGAAGTGACAGAGATCAGGCCACCTTTAAGACCTAAACTACAAAGGGTTGGTTGTCTTTGCCTCCTTTAATTCATTAGTGTGACCCCTTACAAAAGTCACATGGTTCCTGGAGGACAATCGAATCTGCTGCAGACTCAATCCAGATGAAACTCCAGTTGCAGCTGCTATGCAAGACATGGTATCTTTAATAGTGCAGTTAATAGAGTCTTAAATACATGACATGTGACCACTTGTATGAAAAATATGTTCTTTCCATTTCTAACAGAAAAGGGAGTAATATACAGTCTGTATTTACTTAGAGCATGTGACAATCTACATTAGTCATGCCCCAGGGTTATATTAACTTTCTTTCCCTCTGTCATAATATATTCTGAGGAAATGTGAACTGTCTGAACATTAGGAAGAATATCACACTTATATTCATGACATTGTGATTATTGGACCATATATGGAAGGACTGTTAGGTACATTAGATGTGTTGATAAGACATATGCACTCTTCCTAGGGGATAAGAGATAAACCCTATGAAGATTCACTTTCAATGAGCAGTGATTCCTTTTGACAGGAGCAGACACATAAGTCTGGTGTGGCCTTGCCTTTCTTGTCTGCAGAGCCCTACCTAATATCATCACTGTCTGGGAGCTTTAAAGACTATACTGTTCACTGCCAGAGGATCCCACATGACACTGTGTCAGACAAGGGGACCTGTTTTATTTTTAGTTGATTAATTAATGCCTTCATTGTGTCATGTAGGTTGTTTTGTTGCGGTGCACGGGCTCTTGAGTTGTGGCTTGCGGGCTCAGTAGTTGCAGTGCTTGGGTGTAGTTGCTCCGCGGCATGAGGGGTCTTAGTTCACCAACCAGGGATCCAACCCGTATCCCCAGCATCGCAAGGTGGATTCTCAACCACTGGATCACCAGGGAAGTCCCAGGGGACCCACTTTATAGTGAAGGAGGCATTGGAGATTCACTGCTCATGTCATGTTCCACTCCGTCCAGACGCTGCCCACCTAGTAGAGTGATGGAATGGGTTGCTGAAGACACAGCTGAGGCACAGTGTGAGAACAATGTGTCATCTTCCAGGATGCAGTGTGTGCTCTAGACTGATGATCTGTGTATGTCACTGTGCCTTCAAAAGGTCGAATATATGGACTGGTAACCAAGTGGGATGACAGTGGGAGTATCCTTACTTGGGGAATTTATGAATCCCTTACGGAAAATCTGAATTCTGAGTGTTCAGAGGTCTGGGTTAACAAAAGGGAGAACTTTCAAGGGGACGTGGAGAGAGACCATAGAAATATAGTTTATTACTGTTTCCAGGGTGCTTTGGGCTCCTTGTCCCAAGAGAACATCATTCAAGAAGTGGAGTCACCATCCTGAAAAAGGTAATTATTTCTGATCATAAGGAGGAGAAAGTGCGTAGTAACAATAAGAAGGAAAGTTCGGTCTCCAGGTGATCCACTTTGGCCTTCTTTTGGTGTTCCTCTACCCCATGTGGATAGTAAATGGATGACAGCATCAGTCACAGTCTAAGGTGGGCAGGTGACCGTGGTCTCAGACTTCTCCCCAATGAATGGGTCATGCCGTTATGTTCCAGCTGACAATGAGGGGAAATCTAGAATGCATAGTGGCACAAGGAATGACTGTGGCTTAAAGCCCCAAGACAAACTGCAATATGGTTGGGGGTGTACTTTCTCCATAAAACTTTTAGAATCCTGAAGGAATGTTTCCAGAACTAATATGAAGTGGGTCCAAGCAACACAGGCAATGGACTCTAGTGGATGCTCTAATATACTGCCCTGGTGATTATGGAGGCAACATCCTAGCCCTGGAAAGAGAACTAACACATAACCTTGTTTGTACCATTGCTAATTTGAGTCTATATTACATCAGCCAAACCTATAGCCTATCTATCTAGTGCCGCCATAAAGCAGGTAATACCACTGTCATGTTGGGACACCTAGGGTTGTTTATGGGAGATCAGGCTGTGAGGCCAGCGCTTTGCAGCTATAAGTGAAACTCTGCCTAGAGAGTCATAACTTCTCTGTCTCCCCAGTTACATGTCTTAGCAGATGCATTCCTGTGGCTCAGGGCTTGCCCCACAGTTTTTGCCTAGTGCTTTGGCAGATATAACTCATGGTGGAGAAGAAGATGGAAAAGAGCACGCGGAGATGTTTCCCTAAAGCTTTCAGGTTTCAGTTCAAAAACCATCATTCTTTGTTTTTCCTCCTTTTTGAGAACGTTTGAAATAATCTCTCAATCAGTTAATACAGAATTGAATTGCTTTGCGAGGGTGTGACTCACTCACATAATTTGACATCATTAAATGCCTCTTCAGAAATGCAAAGCTCTTCATTATCCTTCTGCTAGAAAGGGGGGGACATGGCAAGAAATTCCAGGGATGCCTCTATTTCTGACTCCTCACCTGTTCTTCTAGGGTCCTGAGTGCAAAGAAGGTCATTATTTGAATAAATCACATCAAGTCAGGGTCAAATGTTTTTCACTTGTAAAATGGGACACTTAGTCTTAGGGCAAAAATTACCATGGACAGTCTCACAGAGGAGCTGAGTGAATTGGCCAGGATTACACAGTGTGTGACAGAGATGTAGCTTGAGCAGAAGTCTCGTGAGACCAAGTTCAGCGCTCCCCCTCAGATTCCTTCAAGGAGGCTGCCCATGGCTGAGAGATGCAGAGGGGCTCTCTGTGAAGTCACTTGACTGGATGAAGGCAAACGTGAGATGATGCTGCCCTTTGGGGAGCTTCAGAGCAGAGCTTGAGATGGTCCAGAGTTGGACTTGAAAAATCCAAAGGTTAGAACCTTCGAATGAGAACCAGAGAAGTGCCTTAAAAGGGTCCATGTTCTTTAGGCAAGCAATGCTCTTCTTGGGATTCATCTGAAGGTGAGCTTAATGGGTATGAGCAGCTGTATCCACAAAAATAGCCAGGGTAGAATTGCTTATAGCGTTCATGTGATGGGAACATCCTAAATATTCAACAGTAGGCAAGTGTTAAAATAAAGCATGGTACAATTGCATAGTGGAATATTGTGTGTCCAATAGAAATGATGACGTGTTGTTCTTAATTTTTGGCTCATGGACCCTTTCGAGTCTCCAGGAACCATAGATCTTCTCCCCATAAAAAGCCATATATACACATACACATAAACTTCAACTCTCAGTTTTAGAAATCTTCCCAATTTCTATGTGACACTATGTTAAGAATCCCTATGTTAGATGTATTTTTAATAACCTAGAAAAGTGTTTGTGCACAGCATAAGTTTTGCATGAAAAAAAAAACCAGTTTACAAAATAGCATGTGTGAGATGACAAAATCTTATAAGAAAAATGTAAATATCCTCCCAGCTATGCAGGAAAAAATCTGAAAGTTGGCCGTTGTGCAAGTAGAGTACCCAAGATAGTGCTCAGAACTCCGAGGACTCTGGAGGAAGCCAAGTATGTGGCAAGTGTACCCAGGGGCCCCGTCTTCTGTTGAGGTAGATCTAGGGGCCTGGGCTTCCCAGGTGGTTCAGTAGTAAAGAATTTGCCTGAAATGCAGGGGACCTCGGAGAAGGCAATGGCACCCCACTCCAGTACTCTTGCCTGGAAAATCCCATGGATGGAGGAGCCTGATGGGCTGCAGTCCATGGGGTTGCTAGGAGTCGGACACGACTGAGCGACTTCACTTTCACTTTTCACTTTCACGCATTGGAGAAGGAAATGGCAACCCACTCCAGTGTTCTTGCCTGGAGAATCCCAGGGACAGGGAGCCTGGTGGGCTGCTGTCTATGGGGTCGCACAGAGTCGGACACGACTGAAGCAACTTAGCAGCAGCAGCAGTAGCAGCAGGGGACCCGGGTTTGATCCCTGGTTGGGAAGATCCCCTGCAGGAGGACATGACAACCCAATCCAGTATTCTTGCCTGGAAAATCCTATGAACAGAGGAGTCTTGCAGGCTACAGTCCTTGGGGTCACAAAATAGTCAGACACGACTGAGCAACTGAGCACACAGGCACTCATGCACACACACTCTAAGGGCCTGGCACCGCCTCACCCGAGGAGCCCCATCCCTGCTCTTGCAGGGAGGGCACTCCTGACCACTCTAAGGGCCTGGAACCTCCTGACCCGAGGGGCCCTGTCCCCGCTCTTGCAGGGAGGGCAATTCTGACCACTCTTAAGGGCCTGGCACCGCCTGACCCGAGGGGCCCCGTCCCCGCTCTTGCAGGGAGGGCACTCCTGAATATTTACATGATCACAATCACTTCTTCCTCCAGATGCCATTTCTTGAGAACCTGCAGGGATCTCCTGAAAGTATGACATTGAGTCCCCAGTGTCAGACCTTGGGAAATGGAAGCATATACAAGGGAGAGAGACAAAGATGGAAAGGGAGCCAGGATCCATGTGAAGGAAAGATTAGTGAAAGATTCTAGGAGTCTAACCAGGAGCAGAGATGACTAAGAATGATCAAGGTCATTGTCTTCATGCATTTGAAGACTATCACAGGGAAGAGGAGATACAGTTTTTGTACAATAATTCAAACCAATGTATATTATGCACAGAGTGGCCTAGGCTTTGTGTTAAAAGCAGGAGAAATCGATGATGAAGTTTCTGTATGTAATAGGGAAAGGTAGAGGTTTAACAAACATTCCAATATGGTCTGCTGTATGCTGTACAGTAAAGATATGTCAGAGTGGAAAGGAAAACAAAGGGACAGTTGAATGACTCTACCTGGGGAGGTTGTAGTGGATGTTAAGGATGAACAGAACTATTCCAGGTTTAGAAATAGGAATTTCAGATGGGGAAAACAATATATACCATGGCCAGAGGCGTGAAAAGTGGATTATGTAGAGGAAAGAGGAGGGCGGGAAGGCTAGAGGTTTAGGTGGCTTCCAAAGAGTGAAGAACCTCAAATTCTGTGCTGAGACTTTCAAAGTTGTGCTGTGGGAGCCATAGAAATATCACCTCTCCCTCACCTGCCTATGGATCCAGGTCCAATGATGGCAGGTCAGAATTGCAGTGGGAAATAAGGACTCTCCATCAGGCAGACACTGGTCAGCCCCTTTTTGGACATGGATCAAAGAGTGACAACTACTGGATGGGGCACTGGACAGAACTTTGTGATCCCGTCCACTCCAAAGAGTGACCCCAGCCTCAACTTTTCAGGGAGGTATATTTACATGTCTCCCTCTGTGAAAAATATGTCTTTCACATATCTTTCACAAAGGTATCACTTGCTTTTGCTTTCTAACTCAGTAAACTTTTTATTATCTTAATAGCTGGGTACCAGAATTCATCTACGAAGTGATCATTCTTACTTGGAAAGCTCACCTGTCAGGTTACTCTGAATGCCAGGTAAGACTCCAAAGGGGTTGGTAAGAATGCAAGCAAAACAAACAAAGAAAGAAACTAGCTAAGCTGTCCAATTTGGGAGCTTGAGGAGTTCATAGATCTGTCTCTGTCTCTGTATCAGTGAGGAAGAGGAGAAGTGAGGGGCTTATAAGAGAGTGAGGGAGGAGGAATTAGAGAGATGGGCTGTGACCAAGGACCGCACGGAGTATGGCCAGAGCCACTGTGTATAGATTCTGCAGGTTGCAGTGGCTCAAGTCGGCTGGCTGAGCAGCCAGGTTAGGGCTGCAATGAGACCACTCCTTCCGTCTCCAAGTCCCTTGGTCTGTGAGCACGTGGAGGCCGTGCCTCTATGGCTTTGAGGCGACCCTGGGAAAAACATCCTGTGGGAATTCCCTGGTGCCAGGGTGGCCAACAGAAATTCACAAGGGAGATCTTCAACGCTGGATTAGAAGTTGTTGGTAGGTAACCCCTTTCCTATCTCTATGTAAATCTTCAAGTAAATTTTCTATACTTATCAGCTCTTTGTGCAAGATGCCACACATGTATGAATGTGTGTGTAGACTTGAGGAAGGGGTGGGTTTCTTGCCTGGTTTGTAGTCACATGGTATAAACAGCACTTGAACAATCAGGGATCAGATTTGGAGACATCAGAATGCAGTCTGTTGCTGGAAATCCACAGAAATCTCAAAGGCTTTGCTTTTCCATTGAGCATGAAGTTAATGATTTGAGCCAGTTTATCTAGATCTTAAAGGGCAAGAGGAAGCAAGTGACATCGGAATTATATTTATAGTTTCAGTGCCTCCAGCAAGATGTCATTGATACATTTATTTTATGACTGTCTCTTTCTCAAGTAAGCTGTTATTGTATCATGGGTAGTTTACACAAATCATGAGAGTTTTAAGGAAGCTGTTTAAACCACCTCTTATATGAGCAAATGGAGATTCTTATGTCCAGGATCCAAAGTAAGATAGTTCATTTACGCACTAGATCTTCTGAAATGTATTTTTATAGACGATAATTGGATGAACTAGCTAAATGCAGCACAAGGTATGGAAGGGTAAGCAGTTACTTGTCCTGAGTTCAAGACCCAGCTCGTGTGTTACGTCACTGTGTGAGTATGGGCATCCCCAAACTCTCTGATACGTAATTGTTCCACGACCCTGAAGTGTTAAGCATAAACGGTGCTTCACTACAACGTGGAAGCCTAAAAGTCTTCTAACAATATGTATGATATTGTCCTAATCCTCTTTTTAAGTTGACTCCTTCCCAGAGGGTGCTCATGTTGCCTACCTTTGCTTTGCTGTCTTTTAGTCCCTGCTTCTCCCCCTCCTTTACCGTATGCCCTGGGTGAACCTTTGTTTTCATCTAGTTCAGGGTTCCTTAACCCTACACTCCTGAGATCACGAGTTCATGATCATCTGTTGCAGGCAGGGGCTGGGGTGTCCTGGGTTTTGTAAGATACTGAGCAGCGGCCTCCCTATTTTCTCCTCACCAGATACCAGTGCACTATTCTTCCGGCTGAGATGGATGGAAATATCTCCAGACATGCGCCAGTATCCCTCCGGGAGCCAAACCGTACACCCTCTCCTCCAGTTTGGTGAATATCCGAGTTTGATGATTAGTAAGTTATTCTTGCCAGTGAGAGGTGGAAATTGAGGCTTCGTCCTGGTTTCCATCCCTCTCCCCTCCCTTTCTCTCTCTCTCACACACACATGCATGCATACACACACATCACTGACGCTCATCTTCATCCTCTCGTAGTAACACAGGTATTATTTCTCTAAGGCAGCTCAGTCAGTGGCACGGTAGGTATTTCCCACTGTGGGAGCACTCCCATCATGAGAGCAGGACTTGGTGAGGATGGAGGGCAGTCTTTCCTCTCTGGGCTCATCCTCTGATTTCCAGGGTGGGTGGAGACCCCTGTACTGCTAGAGCTCTGTGATCATACTTGAAGCTGAGGCCCCACATGACTATACAGTTTGTTCCAGAAAATGTTTGCCCAGAAAGACAAACCAGTAAGTAACTTCATTCTGAACCTCAGGCAGCTCATTAAAAAAAAAAAAAAAATTGTCCTTCTCAGGATGATTGATGCTCACCTGGGCAAATACCACCTTTCTCAGGACAATAGTTTGCTCAACTGGGCAAACCATCTTGTTCATCAAACAACTGTTTACTCATGAACACACCCTTCAGGACTCTAGCCTTTCCACTCCTAAGCTATTAGAACAAAGAACTTCCTGAAACACTTAAGTTCAGACCACGGGACTCTAATAATGGCACCCTTGACCTCCCCTTTCTGAGACACAAAATACCTCTCCAGTGGTGTTCTCCCTTATGTGACAGTAAAAACTCAACTTTGCCTGCTAACTGAAGTCCTCTTTGGGAAACCGGCAGTCCCCTAGAGCTCGTCTACTTTTAAAGAAGGGGTTGCCATCATAAAGCATGGATCCAGTGATGCTTATCAAAAGACCAGGCATCTTTGACCAGACAGATTCCTAGTTATGGTGTCCCCACATTGCACTCTATAAGCAGAAAGGAAGCAACAAGTGGATTTAAGATTCTCCTGCCCACAAAGAATAAGTTTAAGCAGAGTAGAGTCAGGGTTGCGAGTGCCATAAGCGGAGAAAATATGAAAGCATAGGAGCACATGTACACAAACACACAACACACACGCACACACACACACGTACATACTTTGGAATGATGGAATATTTCACTTTTATCACTTTGCCATATTTAACATGTGTTTCTTAATGAAGATGTCTTCTTGTTCATCAGAATACTTGCTGCTATAATTTTAGATGAAATTATATGGAATATAACTCCCTCCTAGCATATACTGGGATATTCAGGATCTTGGCTTCAAAAACTGCTGCAGAGTTGGGAGTGTATCATTTGTAGAAAGTGTTAATTAACATGAAGTGTGGATGAAAAGGATTGTGATTACTTCTCCTTTTTTCCCCTTTGCATTTCTTTAACCATCTCAAGGTTACTAGTAAATGCACTTATTAGTGAGATGGAATGGGTAACCTATAGGGCATATGACAGGATACAATACGAGCACTGAAATAAGTCATACTGCTAATACTCAGGGAGAAGGCGATGGCACCCCCTCCAGGGTTCTTGCCTGGAGAATCCCAGGGACCGCGGAGCCTGGTGGGCTGCCGTCTATGGGGTCGCTAAGAGTCAGATGACTGAAGCGACTTAGCAGTAGCAGCAGCTAATACTCAGAGAGATGGATGGATATAAAAACTGAGGCTATCTTTGACCCAGTAGGTCACTATAAAGATGAACTTTCTAGGTTTGGCTTCATCTCTGGTTGTTGTAGTTGTTGTTTGGTTGGTAAATCATATGACCTTAGTCACTAAGTCAAGTCTTTGCAACCCCATGAACTGTAGCCCTTCATGCTCCTCTGTCCATGGGATTTCCCAGGTAATAATGCTAGTGGGTTGCCATTTCCTACTCTAGGGGATCTTCTTGGCTTTACCTCTACTACTTAGTAGCTGTGAAACCATGAGCAAAATGCTTCACTTTTTAGCTATAGTTTATTCACCTGCTAATGTGAGATATCTATATCTGCCCAATGAACCTCATGAATTTGTTGTAAAAACCCAAAGAGATACTGCATATAAACATGTTTAGGAACCAGTTCAAATTCATTTTATTATACGAATACCTCTTAATTTTTCAAATTGATATTAACATCGGCTAACATAAACTCCCTGGAGAAGGAAATGTCCACCCATTCCAGTATTCTTGCCTGGGAAATCCCATGGACAGAGGAGCCTAGTGGGCTGACAGTGCATGGGTTCACGAAGAGTTGGATATGATGCAACGGCTAAACACCACCACCGCCACCACCACCACCAACATAAACTCCCACACCTGATGTGAATTCTGGAGCTATTCAGTTCCACGGGGTTGCTCCAGGCAGACACAGGCATTTGGGGCTCTCCATCTTATCTTAGAGTCCTGTGGCCTGGTGCTGGGCTAGGGACCTGGCTGGAGACCCCAGCTTGCAGCTTAGTTCCCTAGTGCTGTGCAGGCGCTGGGCGCACTCACTGAGAGAATCCCTAGGTAGAATGCGGAGGATTGCTTGCATCACCATCCCTCAGCCTAGCCTGTAATCCACAAATTGGATTTTCTAGGGTGGAGCCTATGGGTTTCCCTGGTGGCTCAGCCGGTAAAGAACCTGCCTGCAATGCAGGAGACCTGGGTTCGATCCCTGGGTCAGGAAGATGCCCTGGAGAAGGTAATGGCAACCCACTCCAGTATTCTTGCCTGGAGAGTTCCATGGACAGATGAGCCCGAAGGGCTACAGTGCATATAGGGTTGCAGAGAGTCGGACATGACTGAGCAAGCAGTGCTTTCACTTTCAGGGTGGAGTCAGAGGAATGGGAGGAATGAGGGAGGAACAGATAAATAAGCACGTCTCCTGTATCCACTATTGTGTTCTCACCAACTTCTAGTAAGTGTTATCTCATATAATACCCAGAGTCAGCACTAGTGTATAGTCCACGTGATTGTGCCCATTACAAGTTTCCAGAGCTTAAGTAATTTGCCTCAGGTCACAGAGCTCATCAATAGCAGAGCAAAAATTCACATCCAGCTGCATAAATTCCATTCCGCTTTACTCCATCTGAGCAAGGAAAGACTTTGGGGATTTGTAGATTAGCGCTGTGGGGTAGGACAGCATCAGTACTAGAAGTCAGCTGTGTTAATATCAGGCAGTTCCTAGACCTTAATGCCTTCGATTTTCTTTTCCTCTGCCACACTTTTTATTTTGATTCCAAGAATCAAGTAATCCAAGGATATCGTAATCCAATATTAATGAGATGTGCATGGAATTCACAAAAATAGCTAAGTATTGTTTTCTTTTTCTTTCTTTCTTAAGGCTGTTTTTGAGTGGTGGGTGAGAATGGCTTTAGGCAACAGCTTCCCACTTTTTTTGACTTTTGAAATATAAACTGGAGAAAGTAGGTGAAAACAGAATTTGACAGCTTGCAGGAAAGGTTTTTCTAAAATATCTACAACCTGCTTAGGATATGAATAGGGAAGCTCACACTCATTGTTGCTTTCCAGCCTACTTGCCCACTAGAAGGAAATGTAGTATTTCCTTTTTATTTTCAGACTCTTGCCACTTCTCCAGATTTTCTAGGAACATTAGATGCTTACTCAGATCAAGGTGAGTCGGTCCTTTTTTAGACGTCCAGCCCAGAAAGAAGGCTGGGTTCTGAGCATCGGCTTCTCCCTGCTACACAGTGGCACTGTTGTGGATCAGCCCTGCAGAGCCCTGTGGTTGTTTTCCTGTCTGCAGTAAAGTGCTTACTGGTCCAGATTCTTGTTCAGGCTGAAAATATCACTTTGTCTCCACAGTGATGGTTCTTTTTAAATCGTGTCCACAAGCCCAGGCATTTCTGCCCACCTCACTTCACTCTACCTGAACAAGCTAGCATGCATATGAGTGCTAGTTTGTGCTTCCTTTCCCTAAAGGCAGTTTTATTTCTGGTATCTGTTACCTTTCCCTGGACCTCTGATAGAATCTCAGTGAGCAGCGGTGGAGTCTTCTTGTTACTTCTCTCCCAGAAGACCCACCCTGTACCCCTTATATAACTTGACCCCCTATTTCTCAGTGAGTGACTTTGTATACCATTGGTCTCCAGAAGTAACAGCTCTGGTGCAATAATATGAGATTCTATTCCTGATTCTCCTTGCTCCCGAGTATCACCTACATTTACATAATTCAGGGATCCCAGAAGGTGTTTTTTCCTAAGTAATTTGTTTTTTCATATCTAAACAGAAGAATGGTTTAGCGTAACTTTAAAATCCATCCCTTCAACATATACCCTGTTTGATGTCTTAACAGGTGCCTTATAGCTGATATATTATATGACACCTTGAAAAAAAGGTTGAGGTTTGCAGTCTGAGAGAAATTGGGCTTTGAAGCCTGGCTTCCAGTCATCACTTGTGTGACCAGGTTATTGCTGTCTCAAACTAGGATTCTTTCTCTTGCCTCCTGCCTCTGCCCCCAACCTCCACGATGCAGATTGATTCCAGATTGATTTGTTGTGATCACTGCTTTGTGTAATAGGCCTTTAAAAAAAATCCCCTCTTGTATGTTCCAACTTTTCTGTATTGATCATGCATTCATTTTGTATTTTAGAGAAAAATAAAACAAGGAATGCATAAATGAAACATGATGGCATGCATGCATGCATGCTCGGTTGTTCCTGACTCTTTGCAACCTACTGGACTATAGCCTACCAGGTTCCTCTGTCCATGCGAATCTCCAGGCAAGAATACTGGAGTGGGTTGCTGTGCCCTCTTTCAGGGGATCTTCCCGACCTAGGGATCTAACGCAAGTCTCCTGAGTCTCCTGCATTGCAGGTGGATTCTTTACCCTTGAGCCACCAGGAAAGCCCAATGGCATACCATGCAGCTCTTAAAACTGAATGAATTAGATCTATATATACAGCAGCAAGAATAAACCTCCAAATCACTCAAAGGAGAGAGAAAAGCATGTTGTACATATATTCTATTTATGTTCAACTTCAGACATGCAAAGAGTAAAATAACTTGACATTTGAAGGATCCGGTAGATAGTTTTCCCTTCCCTGCCAGAGTTCAGTGACCTCAGGTGGAGTGCCCTGTGTAGCTTCTGGAAAGACCCTTTGTTTGGATTGAGGCTGGGTGGGGGATTGCACTCCCCTTCGTCCCCTTTGGTGGGACGCGGTGAAGGAAAGCAGAACACCTGGCAAATTCTTTCTCTAAAAAAAGCCCCAGTTCTTTGATCTCTTCATCCTTTGGAAGAATGGATTGCAAGCTCTTTCATAAAGCCTGAAGGTGAGTGATGGAGTCAGCTTGGCCACCTCTCCTCGAGTCTTGATCTAGAATGTCTGTGCTTGAGAATATGGGGTATTTAAGAGGCACTGATTTGTAAGTGGTCTTGGGTGGGGGGTGGGGGTGGATTTCTGCACGGACTCTAGGGTAGTAGCAGATGACATTGTTAACACATTTTCACATATCATTAAGGCCCCAAGGTTTCACAGTCAGGCCCCGATGCTGTTCATTCAGTGCCTGGTTCTTCTATGCTCAGCCCTGTACTGGGTACTCGGACACAAACAAGGCCAGGTTTCCGGCTGTGGGGGTTTCAGGGCTGGTTGGAATTACCTTCCTAGTTGGTTCTCTGCCACTGTCTCCTGCAAACAAGCTAAGCGTCATCACAGCGGTGACTCACCAGGATGTACTGCGTACTTCCCCACCTTGGGGCCTTTGCTGTGTGTGTCCCTCTGTTTGCAGTGACCTTTCTCCAGTGAACACATGCGCCCCCGCAGGCCAGGAAGTCTTCGTTGATTCCCAGGCCGCCACATCTCTCCCATTCTCACTCTCCCTCCTTCCCCTGTGCACCTCTAACCCTCTCCCGGTGGGCCTGGCATTGGCTTGAGCTGTGCATGTAGCTGGCTCCCCCATGGACGGGGAGCTTCGGGAGGGCACAGCTCTTGGCTCTTTCATTTCCATGTTCACTATGACGCCTGACGCAG
The DNA here is from genome assembly GCF_054371585.1 of Giraffa tippelskirchi. Taxonomy (NCBI): domain Eukaryota; kingdom Metazoa; phylum Chordata; class Mammalia; order Artiodactyla; family Giraffidae; genus Giraffa; species Giraffa tippelskirchi. The sequence goes on from NC_137275.1 coordinate 218,445,938, forward strand.
TGACTGGCACCCGGTAGAGTGGAGGACGTCCAAGTGCGCTTCGCCATGAGCTGCTCAGCCCCCAGTACATGAAGCTGCCTCTCCTCTTCCCTCGGGGGTCTCAGGAAGAGTGGCTATCAGGGTGTGTGGCAAGAGCATTGGGCAAGGCATCTTGAGGCCTGGATTTTCCTTCCTGAGCTTTCAGCCTCCTGGTCCTTGGGCTGTCATTGTCCCTCTCTGGGCCCAAGGCTCTGCTTCTCAGAAGGGGGCTCAGGGCTCACTGCTCAGAATGTGTAAGAATCCGTTGCTATTTGCTGTGCTTCTTTCAGATCTGACCTCCTCTATCTGTCTTTCTGTCTGTCTCTCTTTCCCCTTGTCCTTCCTCTTAGGTGCGTAATAAACAAAGAGTTTACAGTAAAAGCACAGGAAAAGCCGAATGATGTGTTCTCTTCAGGAAAGTACCTGGTCCCCCAGGTAGCCAGCGGCTGTCTCAGGAACCCGGAGACTCCCTGAACTGTGGCTCCTGAGGACTTTCAGTGTAGACCTGGTAACCCACCTCAAGCCTTTGATGTGGCTTTGACAGGGCACAATACATAAGCAGCTCTGATTCAGAGCTGCAGAAAGGCTTGCTGCTTTCTGCCACCAGCCCCAGGGGTCAAACAGTGGTGGGGGTCAGTCGGGGAAATGGCAGAGAACATGAACCTCAGCAATCACGTCCGCCTGCTCCCCAAACTTCAGGTGGAGCCAATGTTTTTTTCCACCAAAGCTCTCCTAAAGAGGGAAATAGACGTGCCCTTCGAATCTGTGTGCATAATGAGAAGCCAGGCGATGTTCGAAGGAAGTCCCTGGATAGACAACACATTGAATAGTCAGTCCCCGAATGTTCAGAGGTGTCTGTGCTCTCATAAAGAACTGAGGAATCCCCCCTTTGTTTATTCATGTCTTCTTGGTAGAAATGAAGATGATAGAGGAGCCTGAAGATATGGTTTCCACTTATTTATTCACTTACTTGGCAAAGATTTGAAGACTCATGCTATAACATAGCCCTGTGCTGGCACCAGGAACACAATGCTTTTAGGCAGATAGATGATAGATATCGATATGGCTAAAGATATGGCTGTGGATGTGGATATAGACAGAGATAGAGATAATGACTGGAACCTCGCAAAGCTCAGAATCCGGTAAGGGGCACGGGCATTTATATCAACAGTGGCGCCGATAATTGCGGTAACCACCCAGGGTGAAAAGAGTGGTGAGCCACAAACCTACTAAATAGGGGACTCTTGATTTTTTTCTGGGCTCAGACAAAGCTTCCTGCATAGAGTCATTTGAAAGCTGAGCTCCAGTGAAAGGAGACCATCCTCCCCCAGACCCCCCACCACACACACTGGTCAAATGAATTGCAATGTGGATTCTGGAGTCTGCTTGAGTTTCCATATGTCTCCACTATAATAAAGTCAGTCATTTTACACAGTCATCGAGGGACCCAGGCTCCTTCTTTCTACCCTCCCATCTGCAGCTCTAGAATGTTGCTTTCAGTTTCAGGTGACAGGATGTCTGCTGCTCCTGTAGGCGTTATGACTGTTTTCAGGTGCCAAGAAAGGAAGGACCAGATGCCAAAGGGGGCATTTTCTTTCAAAGAGGTTACCCACAAGCCCCAGCCATTGGATTCTGCCCACGTCTCATTGGCCAGAAATGGATCTCGCAGCTACTCCTAGTTGCAAGAGTGTCTGGGAGGAAGGAGGGGGGTGTGTTAAACTGGGCACTTTGCCTCTTTGAACCAAATCAGTGGAGACTGGGTAGTAAACTAGCTGTGTCTGCCCGAACAACAGCCAGTATTTATTTTCTTTGGCTATCTATATCTTTTCCTCACTTTAGGCAACAGTGACCAGATTTTCTTTCTGGAAATGAACCTGCTTCCATGATGAACATTCCTCTTTTCCTGCCTTCCTGAAACCAAAGGGTGGTCCTTCGGGACTTTGCATCCTGAACAAAAGAGACAAAGATGGAAAAATAGTTGGAGTACATTCATTCCAAGGTATGGTCAAAACTGTTGGTTATTTCTTGCTGCCTAGAACCCTGGAATTACCCGCTTTCTATTGTTTTCACACTTGATTTTCTAGTCTTCTCCAGATTTAGTAAGCTGAACTCCTGGAGCCTCTGTTCTCCCTTCCTGATGCCTTTTATTTGGTGCCTGCTTTTCCCTTGTACTTATCCCCTCTCCTCTCTTCCCCCTTCCCCCCAGCACCCAACTCTTCACTTGAAGCTCAACCTAGTAGTCAGGTGCTCGACTTTTCTGCTCCAGGTGGCTGTCTGTGTGTCTATGCCTCTCCCCAACCCCACCCTCTAGACTGCAGACTCCTTGAGGGCAGGGATAAGATTGAGGTCACTTTAGGACTGGACTTCTAGCACCTCGTGTTGTGTAGAGCATGTGGGGTTTCTCTCAATGCACGGTTATTGTTGCTGTTGTTTGTAGGTCCAGCAAGGTATTGGGAACTATTGCAAAATTATTACAGAACAGACAAAGCAGAAGGCAAAGGTCTTGGCAATGGAGATATTCCTAACACATCTTCAGACCACTTCTCAGAATCCTGCCAGCTGGACAGACGTAGTGAGTCCTCATTCTTCAGTGAGTCCTGGCTCCTGTAGCCACCACATTTTTTACTGCACCATCTTCCTCCTCTCCTTCCTCCCTCTTCCTTGCTGTCATCACCACCCTTTTCTTCATCGTCATCACTATCCTCATCACTGTCAGCTCTTATTGTGTATTTATTAATACTACGTGCCAGGCCTGTGGCGAGTATTATCTAAGAGGATAAGCCTCTAGCCCAAGATTATAGCTAATTTCATAGCAAGGTTAGGACTCAAACTGAAGTCAGCTTGACCCCAAACCTGTGTTCTTGACCCTTCCCTCTCTCAGTCACAGGGGTCTCTGGCAGAGGACAGGGAATTGCTCAAGCCATTCTCCACCTAAAATCCCTCCACTGAACTCTGCAGTGCCCGCTGTGATGCTCATAGACCCTTCATCCTGCCGCCAGTGCTTCCCTCCACCTCGGGGAGCCATCCTTCACACCCACCGATCTGTCCCTGCTCCACCCCCTTCCCCTCAGGTTCTAGCACCGCTTGGCATGCCAAGCACGCACCGTGATTTTCCAGCCCTGTGTTCTTCCCAGCTGAAACACCCTCCTCAGTCCACCTGTACCAATCATAGTTTTCATTTAAGATCTCTGTCAAGTGGTGGAGACACGTGAAATCCTCCTGGGTCCCCACCTGCCCCGCTTCAAACCTTAACTCCTTCTTCTCTAAACCTCCTTGGAACCTCTTACTGTCTTTTGGGGGTCTAAGAGAGCAGTCTAGGGTGGGGATTGGGGAATCCAGGCTGTGGAGACAGACATCCTCTGTGAAATCCCTTTTTAGCCTCTCACTAGCTTTATGAACAATTTCGGCAAGTTGCTTAGCCTTTCGAAGTCTCTTAGTTTCTGTAAGAAGGAGATAAAAGTGTACACTTTGGGAATATGAAACAGTGCTCATAAAATGACTTATGCTCCTGCCCCCTCTCCTGACCACCCTTTTGATTACATCTGCCACCCACCCTTTCTCTGAGTCAAAGATGCCAGGCAGCTGATGGGCCTGCCTCTCCATCATTTTTGGTGATTGTCTTCGGTAATCAGGCAGTAAGAAATGACACCCTGGGCAGTCATCGCTTCTTTCCGTCTAGTCTGCTAGGATATTCATGGACTCCTGATGTCTCAGTCCCCCAGTGGCTGGTGAGTAGCACCCTAGACAGGAATAGGTGCCACATCAAGGGTGGAAATTCTGTCTCAACAGCCTTGCCACTGGTTTATGTTGGTAGGTGGGATAAAGGGCACTGTGGACTGTGTGTGCAGAAGAGGAGGAGGTATGCAGTCATGGAAGGAATAGAGCTGGTTCCAGTCATGGAACTGCCTCTTACTGTGTGATTCCATCAAGTCTCTGTCTCTCTCTGGCCTCAGTTTCCCATCTATAATATCTGATACTGGGGCTCAGTCCCTAAGCAGTGTCCACCTGGATCAACTCTTTGGTCTGTAAGACTGTTTCAGAGAAGTCAGCTTGGCTTCAGATACCCCATGGTGTTGGGGAGGAGTGATTGGTGGTGGTGGTGGTCATCCTGAACTAGAGGACTGCAGGATGTGTGTGTGTGTGCGCGCGCGCACATAGACAGGGGGCTGCTCAGAGGATGTGTCACATCAACCTAGAAACAGCTACTGAGATTTCAGTACCACTTGGAATTCTTGAAGACACTCCAGACTGTCTTTGTAGATTATCCTAAAGTCAAGCAATTAGCATTCGCTGAGTACCTACTGTATACTCCATGATACTGATAGGAGTTTTACATTTAGAGTTATATTTTTATAAGGATAGTTGAGTTATTCCTATATTCTTTCTCAGAGCTAAGTATCATCATTGGTCTAAACAGCCTTTCATTTTGTTTTTATTTTATTTATATTATTTTCCTCCTTGCACTCTTGGTTCCCTCTCCTAGTCTCTTCACACTCTGTCATAAAGATATGCATATATTTTAAAAAATGTGTAGTGTTTATGGTGAATCTGTAAGCTCATAATTTACAGATATGATGCCATGATACATATCTTATTCAGTGTCTTCTTCCTTCACTCCATATTTTATTTTGGGACCCTATCCACCTTGTAGTTGACTTTTCTAACTGCTACATAGTATCGCTATGGACCCACTACCCTGAACCCTTCTATTCTGCTAGGGGTGGCAAGTGTATCATCTCTAATTCCCAGAAGCAGTGAGTCAGGTCTTATCTGCTATGGTACTCACTGCTTTTTTTTTTAACCTTAAAAAAAATTGGAATATAGATGCGTTACTATGTTGTATTAGCTTCTACTATACAACAAAGTGAACCAGCTGTACGTATACATACAACCCCTCCGTCTTGAGCCTCCTCCCTGCCCACCCCTATCCCAGCCCTCTAGGTCCTCACAGCACCCGAGCGCCGAGCTGAGCTCCCTGCGTCGTCCAGAAGCTGCCCGCTAGCTGCCCGTCCTACACGTGACAGCGCAGATGTGTCCGTGCTCTCTCTCAGTCCTTCCCACCCTCCCTTTCCCCACCCTCTGTCCACATGTCCATTTCCCACGGCTGCGCCTCTATTCCTGCCCTGCAAATAGGTTCACCAGTGCCGTTTTTCCAGATTCCATGTACATGCACTAATATACAATTTTTGCTCTTCTCTTTCTGATTTACTTCACTCTGGATGACAGGCTTTAGGTTCATCCACGTCCCTACAATTGATTCAAGGCAGACGCTTGCTGCTAATGGGGGTAGTTTTAGTGCTGCACAGTGTAACTATTAGCAACATGGAATTACAGACTATATTACATCATGAAGATCCTATCAGTTTAGTGATTGTAAGTCATTACTAACTCTCTTTGCTCACTAAATTTTCCTTTTAAATAGATTGGGAGCAGGCCTCAGGCTAACATGTTTGCAGGCAGCACACTCTGGCTGAAATTTAATTATGTTGGAAATTCAATTAAAAGATGATTTAATAAAAACCTATTTATTTAAATGTTTCCATCTATTTTAAATAAACAACCTGTATTTCCACTTAAAGAAGTGACTTTCCATATATAATAGAATCTAAATGTTGCTGACTATACACACATCATTATTGTATATTCCGTTAAGAAAGAAAAAAAATTATACTGATTGACTGTCATACACCATTGAGTATAAACATTGCTGCCTTCAAAGATGTTAAAATGTGAACAAACATGTATCTGTTTTTGTTTCCTTTGACAAACAAGTGTAGTTATATAAAGAAGAGAGTTGATTTAATGGGAAAAAAGTAAGTGACAATTCTCAAATTAAGTGAATTTGGTAAAAATGAAGATGCTGGTGCAGGAATGACTGGAGTTTGGGAAACACTGAATTATCTCATGTAGGTGATCCTCAGACCAGTTTTGGGAGGAAGGTGTGGTTATTCCCGCTTAGCAGACAGGGAGGTTTGGAGTAAATTTATATTCAGGCAAGTAGGTAAAAAATCCTCCCCTCCAGGTACTAAGAGTCCATCACTTGTGACTTCATTTCAGAGTGGCTTCTCCTTGCCCCTCCTTTTTGAGAGGCTTGAAGAGTGCCTGAATCTTGGTTGTTTCCTCCCAATCTTGAACCCTTCAAAACACTTGAATGCTTTTGTGTTAGGAACCACTCTTACTCCACCCCAAATATGAAGTAGCGTGTTCTGGCATCTTTCTTACAATGGCTAGATTATCAACAGAGAAGTCAGATGATGCTGAGTGAACATTTCTGATATTGAAGCACCCACTAAGGGATGTATGTTGAGGACAGAGAACGTTCTAGTAATGGGTGAGGTATGAGCAGTAGAAGCAGCAGCAGCAGTTATAATGCTTTGTTAGTTACAAGTTTTTTTCACTTTTTAAAAAATTTGATCCTTACCACCATCATGAGTAGATATTATCCCCATCTTACAGGTGGAAAAACTTACAATGTTAATTTGCCCAAAATCACACAATTAACGACTGGTAGAAATGTAAGTAGATCTGTGAAGGAACGGCCTCTTCCTCTCTCTATTTAAATTCAATGCCGTTCTGAGTTAGCTGCAGATTCACTACTATTAGAAATAAGGTAGACAAGTCCAAGAGATCTGGTGTGTTACTGGATTTATCTCTTTCCCCCATTGGTAACTTTTGAAAAATTGTTACACCATATCACAACCAGGGCACAGGCCATCGATACGATTAAGACATAGGGTCTGTCCAGTGCTCTTGCCCTTTTATATTCACATCCACTTTCCTCTCCTGTGCTGCATCCCATTCCTGACACCTGGCAATCACTAATCTGTTCTCCATTCCTGTAATTTTGTCATTTCCAAAATGTTGCATAAATTCCATTATACAGTACGTGGCCTTTAGAGGCTGTTTTTCCATGCAGCTTAATCCTCTGAAGACTCACCCAAGTCGTTCACTGTGTCAATGGTTTGTTCCTCTTGCCCTGCCTAGTTGTTCTGTGGTTTGTCCAGCCAGCCTTTTAATAGGTTGTTTTCAGTTTTCAGCTATTACAAATAAGGATTCTGTGAATAACCTTATGCAGGTTTTTGCGTGAACATAAAGCTTCATTTCTCTGGAATAAATGCCTAAGAATGTGATTACCAGTTTTGGGGGCCGTTGCATGTTTTTCACAAGAAACTGCCAGACTGTTTTCCAGAATGGTTATGTTGTTTTACGTCTCTCACCAACAATGTATGTGACCCAGTTTCTCTTCATCTTTACTCACATTTGGTTTTGTCATTGATTTTTATTTTGGCCAATTTGACAGGTATGTAGTTATATCCCATTGTAGTTTTAATTTACTTTTCCCTAATGGCTAATAATGTCAAACATCTTTTATGTACTTGATTGCCATCTGTATATCCTCTTTGTTGAAACTTGGCTGCTTTTTTCACCTAAGTATCCCTTCATTTCCCCCAATATTCTTTCTTTAAAAAAATTAAATTTTGTATTGAGATAATTGTAGATTCATAACACTATGGCATTGTTAGAAATAATACAGAGATCAATAATATGAACAACTAAACAAGTGAGGAAAAAATTTGAAAAGACATTGATCCAAAGAAAATATATAAGTGACCAATAAGCACATGAAAAGATGGGCAGCCTCACTAGCCATCAGGGGAATACAGATCAAAGCCACAGTGAGATTCCATTTCATGTCCACTAGAATGATTGTAATAAAAAAAGGGGGAGAGAAAATGACACGTGTTGGCAAAGATACGGAGAAACAGGAAACCTCACACACTGATGATGGAAATGTAAATTGGTGGAGCTGTTTTAAAACAGTCTGGGAGACTGTCAGAAGGTTAAACTCAAACACAGCAATTCCATTCCTAGGTGTATGTTTAAGAGAACTGAAAGCATACGTTCACCCAAAAACTCATACATAAATATTTATAGTAGCAGTATTCATAATAGCCCAAAATGGAAACAATCCAACGTCCATCAACTGATGAATAGATAATAAAATGCAGTATATCCATACAATGGGATATTGTTCATCAAGAAAAAGAAATGAAATATTGATGCATGCTACAACAAATGCTAAGTGAAAGAAGCCAGTCACAAAGGACCACCTATTGTAGGATTTCAATTTTATGAAATACCCAAAACAGACCAATCTACAGAGACAGAAAGTAGATTAGCAGTTTCCTAGGGCTTTGGGATAGGAGGGTATGGAGGAATGATAGATAAAAGATGCAGGGTTTCTTTTGGGGCATAATTAAAATGTTCTAAAACTGTGATGATGGATACACAATTCTGTGAATATACTAACAGCTATTGAATTGTACAAGTTACATGAGCGAATTCTATGTTATATGATGCATATCTCTATAAACTTGTTTTTTTTTAAAGAAATAATAAGGGGATATTCTGTGTACCCTTTATCCAATTTCTCCCAATGGAATTAGTTTGCAAAACTATGGTATGAGAGACTATTGACCCCAGGATGTTGAGATTGATACAACCCACTCTGTTATTTTGATTTCCCCACATTTGCCGGTACGTCTCTGTCTCTCTCATTCTCTCTGTGCCTGTGTGTATTGTTCTATATATTTTGATCACAAATACTGGCTTGTGATATTTGTGATAATATAGTCAAGACACCATCATAGCTAAGACACCAAATGGAATATTGCCTCTTTTAAAGCTCTCTTCACTTTAGTTTCTGTCTGAGGAAGTGCTCCAAAGACCTTTCGTTTGCCCTCACTGTTAATAACCCAAAGCAGAGCAGATACCCCCCGTCCTTTGTCCCCCAGCATGCCCCTTCTTGTTGTCAAAGGGCAGAGGTCATAAAGGAGCATGAATTCCCACCCACACTGGAGAGACAGAAGGTTGGGATTGCAGGCACAATTCATCTAGATTCTAGAATCACCCACACTTCTGAGAGAGTAGGAAATTATCTTACCAAAAGGAGGAACATGAATTCTGGAAGGGGGATACGCCCCCATGTCTCCACTCCCGCTTTCTCCTCCCACCAATTTCGGAAGCGATCTCTAACTCCCAGGCTCGGTGGGTGACTTATCAGCGCTTTCGGAGATCCGGTCTTTATTGGGTTGCCACTAGCAAACGCTCTCAGGGAGAGGACTGGCAATGATTCATCTGTACTAATCCCTGTGTTTTCATCAGCCCTGCTTCTGTGAGTGGGGACAGCCCCGGTCGCTCTTCCACATCATCATGTTTGGTTTCTCTCAAAATGTTTGCTCAGAAAAAAGCCCAGAGTTTGGCCTGGGCTCATTCTGGGCTTCCAGGGGAATTCCCCATCCGCAGACTCCAGGCGTGTAGTTGCTAGAACATTCGCTCCTCACCTGGCAGGGCAGAAGGTGAAGCTGGCTCTAGCACAGAGGTTTTGAGGGGCGATCAAAGACAAGCTTACTGGGATCCCATCTTCCAGGACAAGAGTTGAGGGAAGAAAGAGCTGCTGTTACTCTCTGTGTCTCCACTGTGATCCCACTGCCTCCACAGCGCGGGTCCTATCACATTTGACCACATGCTAGCCTCAGCTCTACCCTCCATCTGGATCTTAGAATGCAGCCATGACCAGGCCACCTAACACTTCCCTTGTGCACTTCTGGTCTCCGCAACCCTCTCTGTGGTCCCTGAGTGCTGACTTCATCATCTGATCCCCACCTCTGCAAAACCTCAAACTCCCAACAGTCACCATCCCAAGATCCCAGGAAAACTTGGCACTGTGACTGGTACATGGTGGAATCTCCAAAAACAAGTACTACCACCAAGGATGATAATATCTTGATCATGTCTTGATTAGTGGAGGAACTTTGTGAGACTAACAGGAGCTCAGAGATGTGAAAAGACCTGTCCAAGACCACATAGTGTATGAGCAATGAGAATTAGTAATAACACATTTAAATGTCTCTCTTTTAACCATGGTTTTCTTAAAGTCTCCTACCTCTTTCAAGCCCATCATCCCAGGTCCTATCTTCCTTAGTAAGACCACAGCCTTGCAAACCAGAGGAAGAAAAAGATGACCAGCTGGCCCTCGGAGACCCAAGGTAGAGCTGGTGTTGCAGCTTGGGTCTGAAGCCCATCTGCCTGCAGAACTCCCTGTTTTTTGAGGGAGGTCAGTTTTTTCCTTGAAGCTTTCAAATGACCAGTTGAAGCCCACCTACATTAAGGAGAGCCATATTCTTTCCTCAAAGCTGACTGATTTAAATGTTTATTGTTGCTCAGTCCCTCAGTTTAGTCTGACTCTTTGCGACCCCATGGACTGCAGCATGCCAGGCTTCCCTGTCCTTGACTATCTCCTGGAGTCAGTTCCAACTCATGTCCATGGAGTCAATGATGCCATCCAACCATCTCCTCCTATGCTGACCTCATCTAAAAAAATACCTCCACAGCAACATCCAGACATGCTTGATCAAATATCTGGGTATCATAGCCTAGCTAAATTGACACACAGAATTAACCATCACATCAGCCAAGGCTTTTATGGAAAGGAGACTAGGAGGGAAGGAGAGGGGACTGAATCATCTGTGTGGGTATTTGACCAAGAAAACAGAAGTACTTTAGATAAACGAAAGAAACATCTAGAACAGAACGTTGTTCTTGTTTCCACTCTCTGGTTGGGGAGCTGCCAACGGAACTGCCTCACAGGATATCAGACAAACATAAGGGCAGGTATCTAACAGTAAACATACCAGGGCAGCATCTGGGAGGCCACGAGGCTTAGTCCTCTCAAGCTGCCTTCGGTTCCCGTGTGCTGTGGACAGCTAGTGCTGGGGTCGGGGACTGGTTAGCAGATCCATCATAGCAGGACCAGGATCATTCCGTGGAGAACTACAGAGATAACAAGCCAGTTGAGCTGAGGTCCAGTGGACTCACAGCCAGACCTCAGAAAGGTGTAGAGGTGGTAGGGCTGAGTTACCAGACCTCGCCCAAGCAGAGAAAGAGAGAGAAACACACAGACCTCCAACTGCACGTGTTTCATACTTCCGTTGTAAGTGCTAGAAGGTCAGTCTGGAACCAAGAAGGTCAATGGTGTTTCTTCTGAGACCAGCCTCCAATAGGCTTTGCGCCTTGGGGCTCCAGCTTTTCCCTTCCATCCTAAGGTTCCATAAGCTGAACCTAGGCGCCATCCTGAAGAAGAATTGGGGATGGCAAGTTCAAACCATCGCTTTAGAGATTGGACCTTTCTCTTGTAGAGAAACTGAGAAGTTTCTAAAGTGTTTATTAATATTTCAATTACTGGAGCAAATTAAGTATAAATTATATAAAACTTAAACTCCACACTTTTATCTGCTCACTGGCTTGAAGATTAGATCTCTGGGTTCATTAGAGAAAGCAACACATTTCAAAGCTGATGTTCACTTTAAGGTCAGCGTAGGCAAACTGAAGGAGGGACACGCCCATCATTCTCCCATCATTCTTCCTTGTACAATGCATTGCTACACTACCATTACTTTTATTTTGGGAAATTAAAAAAAAATATTGAAAGGTATAAAGAATAATATCACATGCATTACCACTGTCCAGAGTAACAAATGCTAAGGCCTTGTCATATTTGTTTCTAGTTTTCTAGACACACATGAAACACTACGGATGAAATTACAGTCCCCCTTTACCCTTATCCCTAGGCCCGTTTTCTTCCTGTCTTCCCCAGAAGCAACCAGGTTCACAAGTTTGATGTGTGTTCTTGTCCACTGGAAAATACCTTTATCTATACAAATGCACACATCCATGAAAAATACAAAATATTGTGTATGTGTTTTAAAATACAACCAGATGGTACCCAACTGTATATATCATTCAATAACTGCATTTTTCATTCACTCTTAATGAGACTACATTCTAATGATTCTAGTTGTTCAGCTGCTACATTTTATTTACTTTCCTGTTGATAGGCGTTTTGTTGTTTTCCTTACTTTAAAATGTGTAGCCAAATTTCAGTGGACATCTCTGTACGGTAGTCTGCCTTTACCTGTGGTTTTGCTTTCTGTGCTTTCACTGTACGTGTGGTCAATGATGGTCCAAAAACTACCACTGAATGGAAAATTCCAGAAATGAACAATTTATATAAGTTTTCATTTGCTCGCCATTATGATGAAATCTCGCACTGTCCTGCTCCGCACCACCCAGGATGTGAATCATCCCTTTGTCCAGCGCATCTCACTTAGTCACTTGGTAGACGTAGTAGTTGTCAGATCAACTATTGTGGTGTCTCAGTTCTTGCGTTCAAGTCACCCTTATGGGCCCGAAGTGCAAGAGTAGTGACGCTGACAAGACACAGTGTGTAAAGAGTTCCGTGTGACCTGTGATTTCAGGCGTGCTCTGGGGGTCTTGGGACATATCCGCTGACAATAAGTGGGGGCACCGTATGTGTTTCCATGAACTCACACGCTTATCCCTCTATGTCGTGCTCCGAGAAGCGGACTGCTGGCTTTCTTGTATGAGGCTGTTCTCACACGAGGGCCTCAATAAGCTGTGCGTGTGTCTGTCGTTTCCTGAGACGCTGACTTCCTTGCGGCTGTGGGCTGGCATCTCTGTACTGCCTGCTCCTGGCACAGAATGTTGAGGTAAATGAACAGAGACACGAATGAAGGGAATGCTCCCCCTGCTTCCCAAGCTAGCTTCTTCCCTCACCCAGCATCACGAGAGTAAAAGGAAGTCCCTGCCACGACTTGCAACACGTATTACTCAAATTAGCTCTTTTAATTAATTACCATAACTTCCTGAGATATAGCATTTTATAGGTGATAAAACAGAGACTTGGAGACGTGACTTGAATTCCTGCCATCACAGTCAGTTGGGAGTGAAGGCAGGGTTTGAACCCAGGTCAGTCCAGACCCCACAGCCTGTGGCCTTGCCACTCTCCTCCTCTACCTCTCCAACACTGGGACTTGCTAATATGAAGCCGGTCTGATACTTTGCCTTCATCAGCATGACGTCAGCTCACCAACAGTTCTCTCCACCTCAACGAAATCTTTTTCTTTTCCCTCAGAGCCTGGGGAAATCACCTTCATTAATTATCCCACAGCTTTGACTAATTAACCTACATCTTTCTTGGGGCTTGGGTGTACATATTAGGATTTAAAATGTGAGCAAGATGCTTTGGTATCAGTGAGTCAAACCCTGTAATTTCCATAATAATGGGAAAGCTAGACCGAGGAGCCCAGGAAGCAGGCTGCAAGTGATGTGGTGAATTAGAAGCCAGGATAAAGTCAATACCAGTCTCCGGCGTGTAGGTCTGGAGCCCTTTGGTCTGACTTTTGGCTCGTCTCTGACAGGGGGAAAGCGGGTGGTGAATGGCTTTACAGTCTCACTGATTTTAGGGCCGAAGCAGAAGGGCATGGGGAAAGGCCTGGGGGCAGGAGCTAATATCTCTCTGGTATTAGCCGGGGAACACGCCTGCAGGAAAGTCCAACTTGTAAGTACCAGATGGACACGCTGAGTCCTCTGGACTCAGGTCAGAGGAGAAAGCTGTCTGGACAGCATGAGACTGTACTGGCCAGGGTTGGCTCACTGCCACAACAGACACCATGACACCACGTGGCAAAATGCTGTACCGATTTACGGCTTGCTCATACCATGGCCCGGCGTGGTGGTGGGCTTGGTCTCCGCTCTCTGGGGTTGCTGGGGGAGTCAGGCTCCTTCATCTGCAGACGCTTCCGTCTCCCACCCACAGCCTGCAACGTCAGTGGCCAAGGTGAGTAGGGAGCCGTGAGTCTGGGCCAGTCAGGGGCATAGCAGGGCTGGAGGAGGCGTTCCTGGCCCCAAGGCCCAGGGCTAGTATTTCAACCACACTGTCCTGCCTCCCAGTGTCCTTGATCCTGTTCACTCCTCTCAGGAATGGGGACCATGCAGCCTGTTCTTCCCACCTGCAGCACTGAGATTTCAAGCCCTGGAATATGTTTTATAAACGGGCATGTGCCCTGCAGATGGAAGCATGGCTGTGGTTTCTTCTCCAAGTGACAGAGAACTCAGCAGCCTGTCCACCCTGACCTGGAACCTCTTTACTTCAGACCCTGAAAGGAGATGGCAGATCTGAGAAACCTCACTCATGGATGGAAAGACAGCTGCCGTGTGACCGCCTCGGGCACGGTCACCGCCGCTGCATTTGAGGCACGGGGGCCATCTCTCCCCAGATGCTGTGTGTGCTTGTGGACACAGGCACTCAGTTCCCACCTCTCCCCGCCGCTGCCACCTGTAGCCATCAAGCCTACAGCCGCGGGGTCAGTGGTTGACCTTGAAGCCGCGCTGCCGTTGCCCTTGGAGGCTGGAAGAGTAGTTGGTTGGCTGTTGCATGGAATTGGGAATCCAGAGTCTCAGGTTGTAGCGCTCAGCGGGCTCACTTTCCTTATCTACACAACAGGGAGAATGCCTTACACGGTCGTTATGAGAACGAAAGAGTCTCATTATGAAAACTGCTGAGCAGAGTGAAAAGAGGCGGCAGTCAGGAAAGCTGCGGTTCTTTTTATGCCATGTCCAACATGCTAGAGACTCGAGTTCTGGGCACTTGTATAAGGGCTGAGTCAGAACGTTACCTTGTGGCTTCCCGGGTGGCCCCATTTCAATAAGCGGACTTTTGCCTCAGTGTCCCCTCCCTGTCTGTCCCAATTCCTTCCCTGAATCTCGGTGCGCTTCTCGGAGGATCCGGTCAAGGCGGGAGCGCCCAGCCACCACTGCCGCCCGAGGGCTGGTGGGCTGTTTCCCAGGCGAGGCTCCTGCGTCCTGACCGCCAGGGGGCGCGGCCTGAAATCTAGAGCCTGCCATGGCTCGTTCACGGGCCGCTCCTGCGGAGCTCACGGACCCCCGTCTGAGATGGCCCTCCTGCTCCTCCTCACAGCCGCCCTGAGCTTCACCGCCTCAGTCTGGCAGGCCTGGGGCCGAGGGGAGAGCAGTGCCGCTGGTCCCGGGAGGCAGGCGTGAGGGCGCGGGCAGGATGCGGCAGGGAGGAAGGGAGGGCCAGCGCCGGCTCTGGTCTGCAGTTCTTGCCGCGGGCAGCTGTGGCTCCATCCCACCGGGGCTCCTGGGAGAAGCCTTGCTGGTCGCGCCTCAAATTGTCCCGGGGAAGGAGAGGAGCCCTGGTCTTCATCCCACGCTGGTCAAAGCTTCCCAGGGAAGTCCCACCTCCCACCTTGGAAACATCCCTGAGTTAGACCCCAGGAGGCTTCCCAGGCTCTGAAGAAGGCCCTGAGGCAAAGGGATGGGAGACTCAGAGGCAGGTGCTTGAAGGACAGCCCCCGCACTGCAGCCACCCTGATAGCCCGGAGGATGTCCGATACAGGCAGGGTCCGCTGGAGCCAGCTCAGCAGGCTGCTTCTCACTCGGGGCCTTTCACTCCGCCCATTCCACCCGCTCACTCTAATGGTCTAGGCTCAAAAGTCACCTTCTCGAAAGGGGCTTTCCTAGCATCCTATCTGAAGGTGCCCAGCTGTGATGACTCCACTCCCCATGTTTCCTTCCAGACCCTTCTCTGGCAGACTGGCCAGTGGAGCTGAAAACCTATCAGGCTGGATAGGTTGTCTGGGTGTTGGGACAGGTTCACACAAGACCTGCACCAGGCTTGGGTTGGGGTCGTTACAAAAGTGCGTGTGTGCTAGGTCACTTCAGTCGTGTCTGACTCCTTGCGACCCTGTGAACTGTAACCCACCAGGCTCCCCTGTCCATGGGGTTCTCCCGGCAAGAATACCGGAGTGGGTTGCTGTGCCCTCTTCCAGGGGATCTTCCCGATGCAGGGATTGAACCCATGTCTCTTATGTCTCCTGCATTTGCAGATGGGTTCGTTACCACTAGCACTGCCTGGGAAGCCCTCTTTACAGAAGTGTGTGTGCGCTAAGTTTCTTTAGTCGTGTCCGACTCTTTGCGCCCCTATGGACTGTAGCCCACCAGGTTCCTCTGTCCATGGCATACTGGAGTCGGTTGCCAATTCCTTCTTCATCTTTATAGAAAACTAGGGGTCAAATGTCAGTGCTGGTCCAGGGAGAAGGTGCCAAAGGAGTGCTAAAGCTTTGATTGATTGTCAGATATTGGGGTAGGAAATGTCAGAGTCAGGCACACAGGCAAGGCAAGTGCCTAGCAAAAACTAACCAGGCAGTAGGAAGTAGGAACTCAGGAGGAGACTGAAGGTCCGGTGTTATTTCCACAGACAGCGTCAGGCAGGCAGGAGTCTCTTGGGGAAGGACAGACGTACCTTCTAGTTCTGCTTTGTCATTTGAGGGGCACTTTCCCATCTCTGGGTTTGTCTCCCTCAGTGTGACCACACCGGTGATGTCATTCAAGATTGGGAGAAGTGACGACTTGTGTACACACTTCAGTGAAGACACATTTCTATCCTGTAGGTCATTTTGAAACCCTGAAGGTAATGGGATTTTAAGACCAGGAAAGAGTCTGTTTTTGAGTCTTGGTCCAGAGGGGAAGTGGCCCCTAGAATTCTGGAATGCAGAAGAGCAGGGCCCTGCCTTCTAGTGACTGTAGTTTTCCAAGCCCCAGACGAGAGCAGCCACTCCTCTGTAGTCGAGCTCAGGCATTCCTTTCTCAATGACCTCAAGATCCCTGTCTCCATTCCTCACTCTGGAGAACAGGCCTCAAGTCAGGAAGAGCCTGCAGAATAATGTGTCGGCCTGGTAGACATTGAAAACAGTAGGTTGCGGGCCCTTACGCGTGTGGCTCTTCTTCCCTTCTGACTCAGTTACGACCAACAACCTCTTTCATTGTTTGTAGAGTCAGGTTCTGCAGTTCCTGAGAGTGAAACTTGAGTGGTAGGGGAAAGGCTTACTCCTGACCCTTAAAACCAGGGTCTACTGGGTGGGTTGGCTCCGTGGCCAGCCTTTGAGGTGTATCAAGTGTCCAGTTGACCTTTGAACAGCAGGAGTTTGAACTGTTCACCTCCTGTATGCAGGGCTGTTTTTCAATAAATATGTACTGCTGGATCTGTGGTTGGCTGAATCTGGGAATATGGAACTGTAGATACAGAGGGCAGAGGCACTATGTCCACAGCCATCTTCATGGTTCCTGGATGATGAGGTTCTAAGTTAAAGTGTTCCATTTTAATCCTAATTGCTTTAAGTAAACCACCGCCTCAAGAGTGTAGCTTTGAAGTTATCTAATCTTTCTGTGTCTCAGTTTCCTGCTCTGGATAATGGACATACTGGCATTATTTATCTCCTAGGATGTGTGTGTGTGTGTGTGTGTGTGTGTGTGTGAAAGTTACATGTGTTTCTACCTGAGAAGCACTTACAGTACTACTTGGCATATATCTAGAGCAGTTTCAAGTGTTTGATGATATTATTTTTGGCATCATCACTCATTTAAAGATGGTGAATTTGAGGGAGAGAAATCAGGTATTGTTTTCAAACTAGAGGAACCCATGTTGGGAGCTGGTATGCACTTTTGCGTTTAAGTTATCTTCTATCTTCTATTTTCTGCAGAGAGATTTGTGATGGTTTATACTTCCCTGGTGGCTCCATCGGTAAAGAATCTGCCTGCTGTGCAGGACCCCCAGGTTCAATCCCTAGGTTGGGAAGATCCCTCAGAGAGGGAAACAGCAACCCACTCCAGTATTCTCACCTGAGAAATCCCATGGATGGGGGAGCCTGACAGGTTACAGTCCATGGGGTTGCAAGAGTCAGACACAACTTAGCAACTAAGCCTACTTACCTATGGGTTAAACAGAAGCAAAATTGAGTCACTGGGATGCAAAAGGAAACAGGAAGTATCTAGAAGGAGTAGATTATGCTTCAGACCTGAGCCATGATGATTTGAATAGTGGCCGATGAGCTTGTCTTTAATTTACTCGCAGTTAAGACAGTGAGGGAACATGCCGGATGACATATGTTTCTCTTCCTGATCACAACCTCAGGTACACGTTCATTTGCAGAAATGAACTCACCGGGGGCAGGGAGGGGGGACCGGACAGTGTAGGCATCTATTATGCGGCTCCTTTACGTGTAAATGACTCTGAGTGGAGTTTACTATGGCTGTGTATCCAGTTTTACTAATGAAAAGCTGTCAAATGTGTGAATCTTATATGACTCCTCTGGAAGATCCAGGGACTTTGCTTTTTGGAGCTGAAATACTAAATTAAAAATCATCGTGTAAATGAAAAACAGATTATGATTGTTAGTTGCCTCTCACCTAGCAGAGCTATACTTAAATTTTCAATTTCTTTCCCTTCCTCTGCCCCAAACTCTTCCATGGAGCAGCTGCCTGAACCTAGGGCACATGAACATGCCTGTCTGCCACTCCAGAATTAACTGCAAGAATTCATATCAGTCCCATCTATACACCAGCCAGGCTTATCCTCACTAGCCAGTCACCATGTACAGTGTGGTCCTATTGAACAGAAGGCGGAGACCATTTACTAAGCACCAAGTCTATGCCAGACACTTTGTGGGACATTTTATACATATTGTTGCATTTGTCGTAGTCATTGGAGGTAGCTATTATTATTTCTGATTTATGGATAAAAGTGTTCGAGGCTTAGAGAAGTTATATAGCTTAACCAAGATCACATAGCTGGTTCTGTAGCAGAACTAGAACTTGAAACCATCGATCAATCAGTTCGTTCATCGATTTAGCACATCTCTGTCTTCCATGCCTGATTCTGCTAAGAAGTGATTCCTGTCCTCACCACATCTACATTCTGGTTGTAGAATTAGTTTTCTAATTCCTTGCCTAGTGGCCTTGTTATAATCAGTCTCAAGCCTTAGTATTAAAAACATGTATTATATTCTGTCCATGAAGCCATTTAAATTCCATTTGAATGCTCTTGGTATTTAGGTTAAGTGGAGAAGAAAGAATGAAGTGTAACTGAGAAAGGGAGCTGAATGATAATGATAAATACTTTTTACACTGAAGATCTCCTTTATGGAGAGTGTGGCTCTGAGCAAGCCTCCTGTAATTTCCCAAGAGAAGTTTAGAAAGTGAAATCTGGCCTGGAGCAATCCCTGGTAGCAAAGTCCTGGCCCGGGGAAGCAGCGAGGTTCTCTGGCGACAAGTCAGATAAGGGGCTGTAGGTTTCTCTTTCTATAAGGAGCTAGCTTCCAAGAAACTAATTAAACCCAGAATTCTCAGGAGGTTCATAGTGTTGCCAGCTTGCAAATATAGCTCCCCCACCATGGTGTTCCCTGGAGGAAGGGCCAGTCAGCACTATTTTTCTTTTTATTTTTTACCCCTTCTGTATCCCCGAGGGGCCGCCTTCTTCATAAGATCAACATCTGTGTTTCGTGGTATCTTAACTCTTTCTTGATAGCCCTTCCTTTTGTTGTGCTAGAGACTTGGGGTGGAGCCTGAAAACCTGGAATAGAAATATTCTAGATGCCTTGTAGCTGAACCAGAGGTGCAGAGTAAGTCCATTTGGGGGCTGGAAGGGACCTTGCACTACTCTGTTTAATGTCTGGCAACTACCAAGACCTAGGATGCCTCCCCTGTCAGGGGCTCACTGCTTCTGTGACTGCCTGTTCTCTGGATGGCTTTGGCCTCTAGAATTTCTCTTCTGATGTGAGGGCCACTTGTCCCCGTGTAGATTTCACTGTTGGACCTCATTCTTCTTCTGTCACCTAACAGAGTAAGTCTGCTCTGTCCTTTCCATGACAGGCTGTCAGAGAGTTGGAAACAGAGGGTCTCTCCCTTGTTGCATTGAGCAGGGGCTATTCCATTTTTCTTTGTCTAAAGAGCTGGGGATTCTAGAATTCTCACTCTCCCGACTGTGTCAATATACAGCCTTCAAAAACTGAAAGACTGATTGGGACTTCCCTGGTGGTCCCATGGTTTGCAATCCACGGGGCACGAGTTCGTTTCCTGGTCCTGGAAGATCCCGCAGGCCGAGGGGCAATAAAGCCCACGCGCCATGAATGCTGAGCCCGCACCCTGGAACCTGTGCTCCACAAGATGCAGTGAGAAGCCTGTTCACTGCAACTAGAGAGTAGCCCAAGCCCAGAATAGCCAGAAGTAAATTAAGAAAAAAAAAAAAAAAGACAAATATATTAATGAAACGTCTATTAATTGAGTGCAACCTTTTCAAATGGGCCTGTTTGTGACCTCACAATCCTTCCCAATAACTTCCAGGCAGCTATTATAGATTTACTGTTGTTCTTTAGTCACTCGGTTGCATCTTTGCAACCCCGTGGACTGTAACCCACCAGGCTCTTCTGTCTGTGGGGATTTCCAGGCAGGAGTACTGGAGTGGGTTGCCATTTTCTTCTCCAAGGGATCTTCCCAACACAAGGATTGAACCCGCATCTCCTGCAAGTCTCCTGCATTGCAGGCAGATTCTTTACCCCTGAACCACTGGGGAAGAAGCCCTTAGCATAAATTGCTTTCTTAATAAACAAACCTTAATTGTGCAGCTGCTGTGTTGAAGCTCTATGTCCTACAGATGTGAACACAGAAGTACAGTCCATGCCCTCATGGAATTCTCAGCTTGCTCTGAAGCTAACCCTGTGAGCTAACTGAGTTGGAAGCCCTTTGCTGCCTTGAACTGGGATTTGGGGTGGACGTGGATGCCTTTTCAAAGCTGACTCTAATGCTCACCTGAAAGGTGTCCAGGTTGAGTGCAGTCTTTTGCCTCCACTGAGCTGGGTCTGCTGTGTCCTTGTCTCCCAAATTCTGTTTGAACACCTGGGACCTGCTGCACTCTGCCTTCTGCCAATTGCTTAGAAGTCCTTGACTGTGGGAAAGTATAGCTACAGAGAAGCTCAGTGCCCCTGGGGCATTGAGGTAATTGGGGTAATCCAGGCCTCATTTTGCTCTGGAAAGCAGAGGCACTTTTGGATAAGCTTTTGTACCCACACCTAGGTCAGTTCAATTCAGTGATGTTCCAGCCATACATGGAAAATTCCCTTTCTTTCTTTCTTTCTTTCTATTATTTTAGTAACCCTTCAAAGTTAATGCTTGTAAATAAAAAAACTTGAGAGGTCAGCTGCTTTTGCTCACTGCCCATCAGCCCTTGAGAAAGGAACGTTCTCAGTGTGGTGGGGTGGTATGGCCTCTGTCCAAAATTGGAGGATGCTCTCCAAGAAGCCACATGTGCGGAAAGTCCCTGGAGAAGTCATTTTCACTGGGCATGTATAGTGCTCTGTCTTTGAAATGACTGATATTTATGGTGGTTTTTTCCTCTGAATGTCCTACTGGATTTTTCCCTCCTTGGCTGTGAGACAGTCTTATCCCATAGTCACAGGAGAGGCTGCTGTCTGGGGCTCTTGATAGAGCAGTTCCTTTTCTGTTTTTTTTAAAATCCCACCATTAGAATCTGACCCAGTGAGGTGACGAGGTGGGTGAATGGGAACTGAGTTTGAATCCATATTGACTGGCCACTTGGGAGAAGTTACTTCTTTTCTGAGTTTGTTTCTACTTACAATAATGATCTGGGAACAAAGTCAGTGAACTGAATAGTAAAATAAGATGAGGCTTAAAGACCTCTCCTCCTAGCTCTGATCATGTATTCCATTAACATGTAATGATTGAGAAAAAACAGACTCCATTCTAGGTGCTGAAATATAGCAGAGGGGAAATGCATTTGAAGTCCCTGTTGTCACTAAGCTTGATTTCTTGAAAACATACACACAAGTAAGCAGACAAGTAGCTTGTCCGGTAGAAATATATATGCTATCTAGAAAAATAGGGTCCTGGGGACGGGAGCGCACGTGTGTGTTTATGTAGGAGGTGAGGGAAAGGTTCATCGAGAAGATGAGATTGGGAGGACACCTGAAGGATGCGCGCCAGTGGGCCATTCCTGGGTGGGTGGGGAGCATGCCAGGCCAGGGCTCTGCAGTGGGAGAGCGATTGCTGTTTGCTGGATTCACAGAGCAGCGGGAAGCCAGTGTGTCAGAGCATCTTGTGATCAGGATAAAAGAGTTGAGGCCAGGGAAGCATCAGGACACAGGTCACTCAGGGCTTTGAAGGCCACTGTGACACCTTGGCTCTGCCCTAAGCCAGAAGGTGAGCTCTGGAGGTTTTTAAGCTGAGGAACGCGACTCAGCATTTCAGGAGGATGGCTCTGGGGGGCCAGGCCTTGGGACAGAGGGTCCTGGGCTTCCTTTTCAACGCTGCCCAGGCTGCTCGGGATAATCTGGAGTGATTGCTGTCTAAACCAGGCTTTAGAGACTAAGAGAAAGTAAAACAATAGTGACTAAGGGCCAGGTGTTAGTCTGCAGTCTAGATGAGCCTCCCTCTCTGCAGGGAGAAGCGGTCAGAAAGAAGGACAGAAGTCTTGTCGCTGCAAGGCCTGGGACAAACCAAAGGCATAGGGAAGTAGAAAACGTGAATTTGGCCTTCACAAGCAGTGACTGGGGATTAGCACACAGAAGTAAATTAGTGATGGGACATTCATACATATGGATGCCTGCCGGGGAAGTGGGGTCCTCACCAGGGGTCCTGGCAGAATCTGAGTGGGGACTGGACACATGGGCCATAACGCTCCCTCTCTGTCCCCACCCTGTTCTGCCCATCTCCCCACACTGTACTTTTGCAAGAGGTGATGAGCAAGAAGATTTGTGGTTGTTCATGGGAGGCTCTGTGTAGCAGAGGGGGAGGCGAGGGCAGAAGGGGCGCCTGCCGTGCCTTGCTGCCTTGGACTGGGTGTGAACCCCTCCTGGAAAGGGACTAGAGTGATAGTAAAGAAGGAGTTTTCCTGAAAGGGTCCTGTGAGTCTGAGAGCCTCTAGCACCGTCAACACATCCACAAGGAAGCGCTCTCCTAAAGTCGGAGGAGGCTGCCATCTGCTGGTTGACTGCAGCATTTCACCCAGGTGCTCGGCTTTGGACAAAAATCTTTCAATGTTAAAGAATCATCTGCGTGAGCATTTTCTCCAGGTCAGACGCTGCCCATAAAACATTGCTGGCAGATTCTTTACCATCTGAGCCATCAGGGAAGCCCTTTAAATCATTACTAATTCTCATCAGCATATGTCCTCTTTATTCTCGATTTTCAGTTCAGTTCAATTCAGTTCAGTCGCTCAGTCGTGTCCGACTCTTTGCGACCCCATGAATCACAGCACGCCAGGCCTCCCTGTCCATCACCAACTCCCTGAGTCTACCCAAACCCATGTCCATTGAGTCGGTGATGCCATCCAGCCATCTCATCCTCTGTTGTCCCCTTCTCCTCCTGCCCCCAATCCTTCCCAGCATTAGGGTCTTTTCCAATGAGTCAACTCTTCGCATGAGGTGGCCAAAGTATTGGAGTTTCAGCTTCATCATCAGTCCTTCCAATGAACACCCAGGACTGATCTCCTTTAGGATGGACTGGTTGGATCTTCTTGCACTTCAAAGGACTCTTAAGAGTCTTCTCCAACACCACAGTTCAAAAGCATCAATTCTGCGGCGCTCAGCTTTCTTCACCGTCCAACTCTCACATCCATACATGACCACTGGAAAAACCATAGCCTTGAGTAGACGGACCTTTGCTGGCAAAGTAATGTCTCTGCTTTTAAATATGCTATCTAGGTTGGCCATAACCTTCCTTCCAAGGAGTAAGTGTCTTTTAATTTCATGGCTGCAAGCATCTGCAGTCATTTTGGAGCCCCCCAAAATAAAGTCTGACACTGTTTCCACTGTTTCCCCATCTATTTCCCATGAAGTGATGGGACCAGATGCCATAATCTTAGTTTTCTGAATGTTGAGCTTTAAGCCAACTTTTTCACTCTCCTCTTTCACTTTCATTCTCAATTTTAGGGGTGCTCAAAAAAATTAAATACCTAGATCCAGGTCATTCAGGAACTGGAAAACTTGGAATTCAAGCTCTGCCCTGACTACAAACATGACGACTTGAAGAAACTGTTATGATCACATCAGCTCTGCAAACTGTGAGTGTTGTGAGGGGACCAGCAAATGGCAGGTGTTCTGTGTGTCCTGAGCAGAAAAGTGGATACAGGGTAGACCTGCTGATGGATGGATGGATGGATGGATGTTCCTCAAGGTGCTGCATCCCAGGGGCCCACAGACTCAGGTTTCAGTCCCAGCTCTGGCCTTTCAGGTCCGGTGACCTTGGCGAGGTCATCTCAGAGCTCTGACACACAACTTAATCTGTAACTGCAAATGGACTGGGCTAATTGTGGGAGCCACTTATTTTGACCGTGTGTATGCATGTCTCTGTGTGTTTTCTTTCTGTAACGTCTTGCCATCTATTTTCCAGTCTTGGTGAGGCTGGAGCGATTCTCAAGAGGACAGCTTCTCCCTGTTCCCCTTCCCAGCTCTACATTCTTCTGCTCAGACAGTAAAGAATCTGCCTACAATTCAGGAGACCCAGGTTCAATCCCTGGGTCAGGAAGATCCCCTGGAGAAGGGAATGGCTACCCACTCCAGTATTCCTGCCTGGAGAATCTGATGGACAGAGGAGCCTGGCGGGCTACTCTGGGGTCGAAAAGAGTTGGACACAACTGAGCAACTAACACTTTCTGAGGAGGGAGGAGGAAGAGGGAGTGAGCCTTCTGCTGGCTCCTCATATACCACAGCAGCCCAAATCCTGGAAAGGTGCAGGCGGCAGGAGTCCAGGGCCCCAGTGGACACAAGTGGATGGACAGATGCCTTTCTAGTGCAGGAGTGAGCTTTCTCAAGTGTGATGCTGGCTATGTATCTCTTGCCCTAAACACTTCCACCACTCTCAGCTCTGCCGAGAAGATGCAAAGCCTTCAACGTGAGGCCCTGCACTCCTTCACCTGTGGTGTCCAGCCTCAGCTTGCGCTGGCATCACCACGGTCCTCATGCTAGCCACAGCAACCTTGAGGGGCCTCCCCGATTCTCCTACCCAAATGCTGAAGAGCAATGCCCTAGCACTCCCAGGCCCTGCAGCCCTCCCCGTTCTGGGAGCTAATGGAGCCTTGACTAGCTCACCACATCCTTAATTAGTCTGGCTTCATGGAGACCACAGGGAAAATCCCCTGTAGAAATGGAAGGACCTCAAAAACAGGGGTGTAGACATGAATAACACGCCTGTTTTTGAGCTGCCCTCAATTCCTACAGGGGATTATCCCTGTGGTCTCAATGAAGCAGGGTTTCTCTGGTGGCTGAGTGGTAAAGAATCTACCTACCAAGCAAGAGACACAAGTTTGATCCCTGGGCTGGGAAGATCCCCTGGAGAAGGAAATGGCAACCCACTCCAGTATTCCTACTTGGGAAACTGTATTTACAGAGGAGCCTGGCATGCTACAGTGCATGGGGGCTGCAAAGAGTCAGACAGGACTTAATGACTAGACAGCCGCAGCAGCAGACATGGATAAACTTGCTGAGATTTCAAGCCCTATGGATTTTCCCTTCTAAACATCTCTCAGAACCATATGCTTCCTGTCTATTAATAGGAACACAATTATGCAAACTCCGTCACCTTTAACCTGGACTCCTGCAGTGACCTTCTTACAGCTCTCTCCCATCTGTACCTCCAGCCCAAATACAAACTGCAGCAAAAACATTTTTTTCTTTAATTGAAGAATAATTGATTTACAATATTGTGTTAATTTTAGGTGTACAGCATAGCGATTCACACATTTATTCATTCATTTACACATATATGTTCTTTTTCATATTCTTTTCCCTCATAGGTCATTACAAAATACTGAGTAGAGTTCCCTGTGCTATATAGTAGGCCCTGTTTTTATCTGTTTTATACAGAGTAGTGTGTATGTGTTAATCCCAACCTCTTAATTTATCCCTCCCTCCACTCCTGTTTCCCCTTTGATAACCATATGTTTGTTTTCTATGTCTGTGAGTCTCTTTCTGTTTTAGAAAAAAATTCTTTTTTTTTTTTTTGATTCCACATATAAGTGATATCATGTGATATTTGTCTTTGTCTAATTTACTTCACTCAGTATGATAATCTCTAAGTCCGGGGACGACAGAGGATGAGATGGTTGGATGGCATCACCGACTTAATGGACATGGGTTTGGGTGGACTCCGGGAGTTGGTGATGAACAGAGAGGCCTGGTGTGCTGCAGTTCATGGGGTCGCAGAGTCGGACATGACTGAGCGACTGAACTGAACTGAACTGTGAATGTATAACGCATAATGCCAGCCTCTTCCTGGCATGAAGGTTGCATGAAGGCGGGACGCATGTTGGTTTGTTCAGTTAGTGCTGGGCACATGTGGGTTATTCAGCACGAACTTTTAAATGAAACGGGAAAAGAGAATCTTGGGAGAAGAGAGCCCATCAGCAGAGCCCCCAGGGAACCCCCTGGATACTCTGGGGTTGGCTAGGTGTGGTGGGAAGGAGAGTGGCAGGGACGGGGCAAGCCAAGAAGGGGAGAAGGTGGGATGGATCGCGGTTCCAAAGGATGGGGCTCTGCGGGCGGATGCTGAAGGTGGTCGTGGGGAAGCAGCTCAGAGGCTCTTTGGCCTGCATTCCTTGCTGAAGGTCAGATGTCCCTCCGCAGGTGTCCCAGGGGGCCATGCTCAGGTTATGGGCCCAAACCCCACTCCCGTGGGGAGGAGGACAGAGTATTTCCCCCTGTGGCTTCCATGGTGGGAGGTAGAGTTTGCATCCAGTGGGAGATTCTCCAAAACTAGAAAGTAATTGAGATTCTGGGAAGTCGTTAAATGACCAGCGTCCACTACAGGGAGAGAGACGTGAGTAGAAATGATGAGGCGACTGTCACGGTGGTGCAGGGTGTCTGCGTGTTCCCAGGAGTGGCTGTGCTTGTCACGGTGCCCCAGAAAAGTTGAAGTAGAGGGACTATTTCCAACGGCCAGCTGGAGGAGGACCACAGGGGCCAGTGCGATTCCCCAGGTGTAGTAGCAGCTGATATGCAGAGACCATCGGCTGCTGGAAGGGGCAAGTAGGGGGAGCAGTTATCTGAAACTTGTAGAGGGATTTGTGTGGAGACAGTCGATGGAGGGCTGAGACTCCTCTGGGGGAAACTTGTGCCTATCTTGATGGCCCGCCTTCCACAATGGCCTAGAGATGGCCCTGGGAAAGGAGCTCCCTGACTCATCCCCACCCCATCTCCACCAGTATCCTTCCTTTATGTCCCTGTGCTGCCCACTGGAAGCCTGGGGGCATGGGAGTCCATCGGTCTCATTCTTGAAGGGTGGTCTTTAGGATACAGAGCAGGAAGCAGGGAGCAGAGCAGATGGGGAAGGGCAAAGAGAAGACCGGACACCCTGGAAATGCATTTTTGATGGAGAGCTGTGGAATGCATCATGGGAGTGGAAGCAGGCTTACACCTTGAGGGGGGAATAGGATTTCACCTTTCAAGACCTTTCAAGATGGAGGCGGGTGCTTGAACAAAGCCACCGAGCCAGCCAATGAAAGATGTGTTTGAGAAGTACTGAGCTCACACTTCGGACCAGTACTTGTGGAATGCAGAAACCCGCTGTGGAGGTTTGGAATGCCATGGCCTCAGGCCTTCTGCCCATCTCGTCCCTGTGTGGACATGACTGCAATCTTCCAAAGGCCATGAATAAGGACTCTTGTTGGATGTGGCCTCTTCACCAAGAGACTTTGACTCTTGTGTAGCATCTGGGGAACACCTTACCAGCTTACCATATCTGTCTTTCTTGGGAGGGGTAGGCTGAGGCTCAGGGGCTCCCGAGTCGGCAGTCAGTAGAAGGTTAAGCCCCCCACGTAAGGCTTGGTTGTTCCAGGGAGCCGGTTTATTTGGGTTTACACAGCAAGGCTAGTGTTGCTATGGCTGGCTTGCAGGCAACAAGTCTTATGATCTGAAAGAGCAAACTGTGTATATAACATGACAGCATTTATTAAAGCAAGATAAACTCAGCAGCAAAGGATCTGGCTGGAACCATAAATTCCTCTGATTCTCCTTTCTGAGCCATCGCATTCCATTTGAGTGAGGCCCATCAACCCAAACATTTCCATTAAATAAAGTCAATTTGTTGAAAATCCCTAAGAGAATGAACTGAGAATCGCCCCCTCCCTCCACCCCCAATCCTTGTTTGAAAAGAGAAATGTGTAATGTGTGGTTCTGACTCACACTGTCTGAGTACAAACAGGTCTGCTGTTCTGGGCAGTGAGTCCCCTCCATCAGTAGAGGTATTCAGACCAAACTAGGTGACGCAGGGCTCTCTTCCTTTTAGGGGGTGTTGAGCGGGGGGGAAGGGGGCATTCCTAGGAGACATTATCCCTAAGACTTCAGGTCGTATGAGCCTAATGAAGGATCCTGGTAACTTCCCCACACCCCTCATTCTGCACCGTGGCACATGTATCCCAGGGAAGGAGGGATTGTTATCAGGGACTTGGGGAAGAGCAAGGACATTGGGACCAGAAAACCAGAGTTTAAATCCTATTTCTACTATTAACTGGGCTGGTAGCCCCTGAAATCAACCCCGAATCTTCATTAGAAGGACTGATGCGGAAGCTGAAGCTCCAATACTTTGGCCACCTGATGCAAAGAGCTCACCTGATCCAAAGACTCATTGGAAAAGACCCTGATGTGCAAAAGACCATGATGCTGGAAAAGACTGAGGGCAGGAGGAGAAGGGGATGACAGAGGGTGAGATGGTTGGATGGCATCACTGACTCAATGAACATGAGTTTGAGCAAACTCTGGGAGATGGTGAGGGACAGGGAAGCCTGGCGTGCTGCCGTCCATGTTGTTGCAGAGTCGACACAACTGAGAGCTGAACAATAACAACAAAGTAGCCACGGACAGGTCAGTCCATCCTATGACCCCCCCAGCCAGTCCACCATGTATCAAGTGATAGTAGCCGTCACCCATACTTATGCCAGGCACCTTGCAAAGGGCCTCACGGGATGGTATCTTTTATTTTCCACAGAAATACTATGAAATTAAAAGTCCGTGTATCCCCACTCTACTGATGAGAAAACTGAGGCCTGGAGAGGTTAAGGAACTACGGTATGGTGGAGCCAAGGTTTGAACTTAAGTCTCTGGGGACTTTCACCCTTGCTTGATCACAGTTGTCACCTCGTCTGTGGCATCTAGGAGATTACTTTAGAAAACGGGTATAAAGTTATCTTTTAAAGTAATAAACTGCTAATTTTGGAAGTGTTGAGCAGGAAGCTGAATCATTTTTTTTAAGTTATTAATTTATTTGGCTGCTCCAGGTCTTAGTTGCAGCTCACGGGAACTTTAATTGAGGCGCGGGGGTCCTGGTTCCCTGTGCAGGGACTGAACCCAGGTTCCCTGCACTGGAAGGGTGCGGTCTTAGCCACTGGACCACCAGGGAAGTCCCTGAATCTTAAGTTACAAGCATTTTCCGAACTTGTTCAAATTCAAAAATGTTTTCCTCTTGCAGTCTCCCTTTCCTTCCTCCTCTCCCTCTTGGCCACCACTCCTCCTTACCTCACCCTTCCCTCCTCTCCCACTTTGTTCAGATACATTGTCTTTGGTGGAATTCAGGCTTGACAATCAATGAGAGGAAAACCAACAGTCAAATTTTAAAAGTACTTGTGCTTTTATTAAAAAAAAAATACAATCAGGTACTGTCCAGATGTGTTTTGGAAAGGAAGATCTCTTTAAAAATCCTTAGTTTACATCATCATCATTATTATATTAATAATATTAATCGTATCCTTAAAATTGAAACTGCATTGCTTTTCTGAACGTAAAAAAAGGGACGGCTTCAAGACACACATTGAATCACTGCTAACAAAAATAATGATAATTAATTATACAGCTTTGTGTAAAATACAGCTGGTTCTAAGACAAACTACCCACTGTACAGCCTACCCCGCTCCCATCCCCAGAGCCACCCAAGAGAAGGAAAATCATTGTGATGCTGTCGCTGGAAGACATTTGCTGAATCAAACAACAGAATGGAAACCTGCTGGACACTGTGGTCTTTGGTGTGAAGGAAGTCATCGCGGAGTGGCTGAGGCCAGCGCTGCCGCCGCAGGCCCCGACGGTCCCTGGTCAACTTTAGCTCCTGCCAGACGCCCAGGAGTGGCTTAATGGTCGGACTGCTCGCACCGACGCTTTGGTAAAATTTTCTTCGATCTCTGGGCCCTGCTCCTCTCCCCCAGTTCTCCCCGGAAACTTATGCCCGTTTGCGCCTGCCTTCGAGGTTTCGGAAGTTGCTGGGTCTCAGCTTCATCTCAGCAAACTGGATTGAATGCTCGTGGCCCTTCCAGTGGAACCAGTTAACACCCTGTGAAGGAGAGAAGACCTTCAGGTTGGTTCCCATCAGGCAAGGTGTTCACTGACCATTGCTATTTAGTTAGGGAAACAAAATGAGCCCTGATTCAAACGTATGGATACCAAGGGGGAAGGGGAGGATGAGTTGGGAGACTGGGATTGTCATATATACACTATTGACAACTTTGTATAAAATAGGTAACTATTTATCTAGTTAATAGTAGGTTCTATTAACTAGAACCTACTGTATAGCACAGGGAACTCTTCTCAGTGCTCTGTGATGATATGAATGGGAAGGAAATCCAAAAATGAATGAATATGTATATACGTGGGGCTTCCCTGGTGGCGCAACAGTAAAGAATCCACCTGCCAATACAGGAGATGTGGGTTTGATCCCTGGGTCAGGAAGATCCCCTGGAGAAGGATATGGCAACCCACTCCAGAATTCTTGCCTGGGAAATCCCATGGACAGAGGAGCCTGGCTGGCTACAGTCCGTGGGGTGGCAAAGAGTCAGATATGACTTAGCAACTAAATAACAACAGCAACATATATACATATATATATGTATATATATGTGTGTGTGTGTGCGTGCACATGTAGCTGATTCACTTTATTGTACAGTAGAAACTAACACAACATTCTAAAACAACTATACTCCAATAAAAATTAATTTAAAGGAAAAAGAAGAGCTCTGTTTCGGCTTGACCATTTGGAAGCTCACGCCTGTATCCTGCTGATCTGTTTATTGATTTATATAATGAAAACTTTCAAAAGACCTGGCTGAATCAGTTTTTTTTTTTTTTTTTTTTAACTTTAGGCAGAAGTCACCTGAGTTTGCATTGAACTTTGATCTGCCATCTTGAGATAAAGTGGTGGCTGATGAAACTGGCCATCATTAGGATTACGTGCTGCAGGAATTTGGGTCATGATCAGAGCTTATGGGATTGAGTAGCTATATGCAGTGGGGGTAGGCATCTATACTTCACAGGATTCCTACGACGTGTTTTATGAATAATAGGGGTTGGTATGGTACAGTTCAAAGAACATAGGTGGCCACAAGTTTTGCAACCTGACACATAAAGTTGAATCTTTGTGTTCTTACTTGAGAGATAAATGTCTTGAACAAGTTATCAAAAGGCTCTGGGCCCCGGTTTTACTGTTTTTCTTCTTTAGGGCTAATAGTGCTAACCTTGGAAGGATACTGTGAAGATTAAATGAGTCTATAAAGGAGCTACCACAGTGCTGGGCCCATCAGGGTGCTCAGTAAATATTACTCCCCTACTTCAAGTATGGAGGCATAGCCTCAGCACTCTGGCCAAAGATTTTCCTCAAGAAAAGACTATTTGTCTCAGAGCCTCCTGGGACTCTGCCTGTTGAGTCCCACAGATCCCTTGTCCTCCTAGGGTGGGGGTCAGCTTCAGAGAGTCCTCCTATGGGGTCTCCCCTACCTCCCACCCCAATCCGTGCACTGAGCCTTCTTCTGTTCAGGTTTCGCAGGGCTGGGATGGAACATGTCCACAGAGAAGATAGCGGCTGGTGAAATGGGGGAAAATATAGATGCTTTGTTTAATGCTAATTTTTGGCATTGATTGATACTGGACAGCCTCTGAACCTGACAGGGGGATGGGATCTGAGAACACCCGACTCAATTTAGGGGTGGATGTGTTTGTAATTAACTCAATTTGGTCCTGTGCTCCCTTTCTCTGCCCCCAGCCTCTCCTCCGATTGAGGTTCAGAGCTGGAAGCGAGTCCTCCTTGTACTACGGTGGAGACTGAAGCCAGAGAGGGAAAGGGACTTCACAGAGGCCCCACGAGAGCCAGAGCAGAGGCAGAGCTGGGACTGAGCTCCCGTGACCGCTCTGTGGCCTTTTATGTCAGCCCCTTCTTCCAAAATTGGATGGAAGGATGGAAAAAGAAGTTTCCTTCTGGCATGTAGCTTTGTTTTCCCCTCCCAGAGGACTTTGTGTTACACTGATGTTAGGGAACCAGGAGACAAAGGAGCGCAGTAGTTCTCAGAGTGGATGTATTATCGAGGCCACATATAGGGCGGAGAAAACACAAGACTGGTGTTCAGATGTGTCCTTCAAGTCTTGCCTCCTCTATAAAACAGACACGAAAAGCCTTGTCCTGGTCCCCTCACAGAGCAAAAGTGATGTACACGGGAGAGAGAAGACGATAACGCTTTGAAAAGTGTCAGAAATTATGTCAAGATAAGGTGTACATTTAAGGTCACAACAATCATTTGCAGGTAGTTAACT
This sequence comes from Giraffa tippelskirchi, assembly GCF_054371585.1. Lineage (NCBI taxonomy): Eukaryota > Metazoa > Chordata > Mammalia > Artiodactyla > Giraffidae > Giraffa > Giraffa tippelskirchi. The sequence goes on from NC_137275.1 coordinate 218,478,247, forward strand.
CAACATAAACACATGTATCAAAATCATTAATAACAGAGCTGTTGTTCTTGTTTAGTCACTAAGTCTTGTCCGACTCTTTTGCGACCCCATGGACTGTAGCCCGCCGGGCTCCTTTGTCCATGCAGCTGGTCAAAACAAAACAACGCACAAAAAAACCCCCAAACCCAGCAACCCAACAGCTGCAAAAAAAAGCCCAAGAACAAAAGTATAACTAAGCAAGATGATGAGATGCTGAATCCTACCTAGAACCCCCGATCAGAATCCCTGGGGCCATCTAGTGTGATTTGGACCTTTGCCTTCTTACAAAGGGACCCCAGATTGCTGGGAGAAATACCAGCAACCTCAGATATGCAGATGATACCACTCTAATGGCAGAAAGTGAAGAGGAACTAAAGAGCCTCTTGATGAAAGTGAAAGAGGAGAGTGAAAAAGCTGGCTTAAAACTCAACATTAAAAGCTAAGATCATGGCATCAGGTCCCATCACTTCATGGCAAATAGAAAGGGGAGTAGTGGAAACAATGACAGATTTTATCTTTTGGGTCTCTAAAATCACTGTGGACAGTGACTGCAGCCATGAAATTAAAAGACACTTGTTCCTTGGAAGGAAAGATATGACAGATCTAGACAGTGGATTAAAAAGCAGAGACATCACTTTGCCGACAAAGGTCAAAGCTATGGTTTTTTCAGTAGTCAGATACGGATGTGAGAGTTGGCCCCTAAGAAGGCTGAGTGCTGAAGATTGATGTTTTTGAACTGTGGTGTTGGAGAAAACTCTTGAGAGTGCCTTGGACTGCAAGGAGATCCAACCAGTCCATCCTAAAGGAGATCAGTCCTGGGTGTACATTGGAAGGACTGATGTTGAAGCTGAAACTCCAATACTTTGGCCACCTGATGCAAAGAGCTGACTCATTGGAAAAGACTCTGATTCTGGGAAAGATTGAAGATGAAAGGAGAAGGGGACAGCAGGGGATGAGATGGTTGGTTAGCATCAGCAGCTCGGTGGACATGAACTTGAACAAACTCCAGGAGAGAGTGGAGGACAGAGGACCCTGGCGTGCTGCAGTCCAGAGAGTCACAAAGAGTCGGACATGACTTAGTGACTGAACAGCAACAACCACGCGGGTTGCAGGCTGGGTAAGTCTTCCTTATACCCAGCCCAGGGATCAGTCTGGATGGCTCTGTGCGAATACCGTTCTCTCCTGTGTGGTGCAGAGGCGGCTGTGAGAAGGGACCATCGTGGTTAAGTAGCTGGGCCCACTTGCCTTAGTCCACTTTTCAAGCACCTGCTCATGTAGGCAGGGCTCAGTGTGAGAAAATGGTTGAATTTGGTTTTGTTAACCCGTTTCCACAGAAACTGCAAAAAAGTCCGTTTCTATGGTTGCAGAAATTGTGTCATAGCATCCTGTATGGTGCAGGGAAATTCAGGGGTGGGGGGTGGTGGCCTGGAGAATTTGGCTCTGTCCCCAGCTTTGGTCCATGACCTCAGGAAAGTCAGCTTTTTATGGACCTCGGTCTTATGATTCATAAGAGGAAGGAACTTAAAATCTGGGATCTTCATTCTGAGATGTTCTTGGGGCTCTGGAGGTGCCTCCGGGCCAGGGCCTGCATCGCCCCTGCTTTACCCGAACAGCCTGCACTGTCATTTGTTTCCTTGTGGGATTCAGACACAGGTAATCCGAGGAAAGCTTTGTGTGTTCGGCATCCCTTTAACCAGTGGTTCTCCTCGGGATCTTCATGGGTGAATACACACTGTCTCTACGGTTTTACCTGGCCTGTGGTGCCATGGACTTCTCCCTGATGTGAAGACACCTGAGGTCTTACCCTTGAGGTCCCTGCCTCCCCTGCCCGGGCCCTTGCAGGCGCTCACCTGACTGTGGCTGTTGTCCCCGTATCTCCCCATCAGGTTGACGCGGTGGCAGTTCTTGTACCAGAAAGCCCCCTTGTAGGACAGGGCACAGTTGGTGATGGCCGAGTCGGTGTCCTTGTCAAAGGTGGAGAAGGATCTGCCATTGTGGTAGGCCATGGAGTCACCTGCGAGAGAGAACGTACAGACTGAGAGCTGGAGCTCCTTGTGGGCTGTGGAAGCCCCAGGGTGACAACCGAAGGGCCTTGGGATGGGCCAGTCTCGAACGGTAGGTCCAGAATTAGGATCCAGCACAGGCCTGGATAGAACATGAGTGCCACCTGGAGCCTCATTTCTGATAGAAGCAGCACGAGATGGTAGAAAGAGGGCTGCAGGTACGTTTGGAGGGTCTCGTTCCAATCCCGTCTTTTTCATACCCTAGCTGTGTCCTTGCACAAATCAAGCCACTTGTGGAACCTCAGTTTTCCCATCTGTAGAATGGAACTAGCATAGCACATTGATTTGATTCAACTCAGGGGGCTGTTGGAACAACTGATATGAAGGTGTATGCTGAACAGGTGGTATGGTGTGCAAACAGCTATGATTGTTGTTACTTTCATGACTTTTTCCATACACTTGATGTAAAGGAACTCAGAAAGTAAGGTGGGAAATCTGTATTTAATAATGATGTGCTTTCCCCCCAAATGCAAGTATTTAGACTTCAATTTTTTTTTCATGTATTTATTTACACTTAGTCGCTCAGTTGTGTCTGACTGTTTGCAACCCCATGGACTGCAGCCCACCAGGCTCCTCTGTCCATGAGATTCTCCAGGCAAGAATACTGGAGTGGGTTGCCATGCCCTCCTCCAGGGATGTGTTTATTTATCACCCCTTTATTCCTAGGTAGCGCTAGTGGTAAAGGATTTGATTCCCAATGCAGGAGACATCGGAGATACAGGTTCAATCCCTGGGTTGGGAAGATCCACTGAAGGAGGAAATGGCAACCCACTCCAGTATTCTTGCCTGGAGAATCCCATGGACAGAGGAGCCTGGTGGGCTACAGTCAGACATGATTGAAGTGACTTAGCACACACGCACTTATTCATTAACTCACACTCACTCGTGCATTCACTTACACATCTAATATTTAGCAAATCCTAATGAGTTTAGTTTTCCACTCTGCCATGCTGCTTTTTCCAGAGCTATCCTGAGCCAGTCTGCCTTAAGTCTCAGCCTACAGAGCCGTACTTACAATCAAACCTTTCAGGTTTTAGATGTCACCAAATAGCTTGTATACTGTACATTTAATTTTCCACAGTGTTGATGGGACCAATTTCCCCTAATTCTTAGACAAAAAGCCTGTTTACATGTAGTGCTACATGGGAATCTAGCTTGTAATTTAACATATTGAATTTTAAGAGTATTTAAGCACCATTTCTGTGTTCTCTGGCTTCCAACCCTAGCCAATGCTGGGCAGAAAAGTTTCAAGACATTGAGGCATTCTATCCTGATTTATTGGAGCAAGTTTTCATAGGGACTTGATAGGGATCTTCCCAACCTGGGGATTGGACCAGGGTCTCCTGCATTGCAGGCAGATTCTTTATCCACAGGGACTTGAGTGCCTTGTTAACTGATGAAGCTACTGAGGCTGGAAGCTAGATATGATGAAACAAAATGCTCTCCTGGGGAGGTGCTGGCTGCCCTCAGTGCACACAGGAGGAGGCGGTTACAAGGGTGAGCTTCTGAAACGAAGGGACAGATTATGGCTCATTTTCTGCCAGAGATACAGAGAGAGATGGGTGGAGGCCACATTCCTGCTGCCTGCTTGCCCGAGGTGCCTTTGCTTGCCCTGTAACAAGATCTTCCTTGCCTGAAGCCATCTCAACAAAAGAGGTATTTGTTGCTAGGTAATAAAATGTCAGAATTCCTTGATGGATGCAAGAATGAAAACAATGTTTGCTCCAGGTCTCTCTCTTCATTACCACCACCAGCCTGATCTCTAAAGAGCTCCGACTCTCCTTAGGTTGAGACCTGCTTCTGGCAAACCATACCTGGAGACTTTTCCCATTATGGGTGTGTTCTTTCAGGGCCCAGAGGTTGGGAATGTGCTATAGCATCTGTCTCCTCTGTTCTCATAAATGTAATGGGGAGCCACCCCAAAGCAGGCAGGAGGTTGGCATGGGGTGGTCACGCTCTTACACTTGATCTCCCTTGTTACCAAAACCACCTGTCAGCAGCTAGGCTTGTCCCCTGGGCCCACCTTCCTCAAGCTGTTACATCTTGGGCAAATCGCCAAACTTCTCTGAGCCTCAGTTTCCTGATCTGTATAAGAGCAATATCTCCCTGGAGATAAATATATATATATATCTACCATACATATATGATCTGTATATGTATCCTATATTATATAATATATATTGCAAATGAAATGAGGTTTTCCTGGTGGCTCAAATGGTAAAGAGTCTGCCTGCAATGCAGGACACCCAGGTTTGATCCCTGGGTTGGGAAGATCTCCTGGAGAAGGAAATGGCACCCTACTCCAGTGTTCTTGCCTGGAGAATTCCATGGACAGAGGAGCCTGGTGGGCTACAGTCCAATGGACTGAGTGACGAACACTTTCACTTTCACAATGCATATGAAATAGCAGCAAAAAGAGGCTGCCACCTCATTTGCCTGAATGCATATGGTTTCCTTATTTGTTTCTCTTGTAACGTGGTGCCAGAGAACCACACAAAGGAAATTTCAAGTCAAAGACATCTTCAAAACCTAAGCTAGGTTCTTTACTGGTCAAAGAGTGAAGGACTGCCAGACAGGTAGGGAGCTTCTCTGATCATGGGGATGTGCCAGCTGAGGCTGGAGGGCCATGTGGCAGGAAGGTCTTAGAAAAGATTCACCCAGGTGGGTAATGGAGTGGACTGTCTGCTACTCAAAGCACAGGCCACGGACCAGCAGTGCCACCAACAGTGGTATCATGAGGGCCTTTATCAGAAATGAGGCATCTCTGTTTAACCCCAGACACACTGGGACAGCTCTCCCCCAGGGGTCATATGCGTGTAATAAACAGAGAGGCACGGGAGTGCATGAGTATTAAGGCTCCCAAGACGCTGCTTGCCTCTCCGTCTAAAACTAGTATCTAAACACGGATTAGAAAAAGATACATTTTTTGAGTGACAGTAGGTAGCTACAAATACGTCTGAAATGTCGTTTCCCAACCTACCCTAGGTTTTGGCCACCAAGTCTCTGCCTAGCCTTGTTAAATTGTAGTTCTGCCAGGTTAGTACCTATCAAATGTCTGTGGATAAGTGGATGGGCTGATGAAGGAAGGACTGCTGAGCGGGGGAACTAGCTGACACCCCGAGACGTGTTCGAGGTCCCGCGGGCCCCGCGAGAGGCTGTGCGTACCTGCCGTGCCGCTGTACCCCTCCACCTTCAGCCGGTAGCGTGTCCGGGCATCGCCCACGCTGAACTTGTCGTAGACGGCGTAGGCCGACTGCCCGTGGTCCCGCAGGTCCACCCGGAGCTCGTACTGCCCCTGGGCTGTGATTTTGCTCAAAGTGTCCAGCCCTGTGGACGACAGGCGAGGGTTACCGAAGAAGCACAGTGGCCGAGGCGCTCATTCCTCCGCACTGCGTGAGAGCAGCGGCTCCGCGTGTACGAAAGAGCTTTGCGTGAAACAGCCTGGTCGGCTCTTCGCTGTTGCAACACCAGGTGACACATGTGCAGTGTCTGAGCCTCAGTTAAAACTGAGTTGACCTCTTTGCCCTGCCAATCTCCTAGTGAATTGTGAAGATCAAAGGAAGTAAGGTGGAGAGCGTACCTTTTCCACTGTAAGGCTCGTTACCGTGAAAGGCAATGGGGCAGATAGTCCCAGGCTCAGATGCTGGAATGTAGGACGTGCCCTATGCCAGGGGCAGGTTGTTGCAAAGTGTGAGTCACAGTGGGGGGATGGGTGATGCCCAGCACTTGTAGTGCTGGCTGAGAGAATTCGAGTGCCACTCAAATCTTGATTGGCCAGATCCCTACGGTCAGCAGCTTAACTTCTTTGGGGCTGTTTTCCCAGGTGCAAGATGGGAACTTTGTATACTGTGGGGCTGCTGTGAGGCTTGGAGGCTGTGGCTATGAGGGACCCAGTCAGCACAGGTGAAGGACATCAGTGAGGATAATGCTCTAAGTGGCCCAGGGGTTGACTTAAAGCTAGGCTTATTCTTAGGGTCGGGCTGTTGGCTCTCCTTCGATCAGATTTTTATTTTTAATGACCCAGAGAATGTCAAGTCTTTTCCATTGAGAATCTGAAATTCTGTGTCGACCACTAGAGCTATCATTTCCTCCTAATCCGTCTCCCTCCCACGTTTCGCCGTGGGTTAGGACAGATGACAGGGAGGGCAGGAATGGGCGTCTGGGGCACGAACACACAGGCTGTATTACCAAGCCAGAACTCTTCTTTTAGATCCCCAAATCCAGCAGTGTAGGCCTTCCAGTTTCGATAGAAGTCCTCACGTCCATTTTTGCGTCTCAGGAACACCTATAAACACAACCAGTGAATCCGGGTGAGCTTAAGCCATTGAAGGAACAAGAAGACATCTTTCTGAGAGGAGGAAATACTCACTGTGGGACCGGCACCTGCCCCCACCTCTGTCCTCACTAATCTGCCGTGCAACTCAGCGCACGCACGTCACCCCCCCTCTCGGGTCTGTGTTCTCCCCCGAGAAACAGATGAAGAAGACCACCAGCCAGCTTGGGGTGATTGTGATGTGTCCGTGTAGGCCGTACATGTGGGGACAGGGTGGGTACGGGAACTCAGTGACCCTCCTGCTCAATTCTGCTGCCAATCTAAAACTGCTCTAAAGAATAAAATTTAGTAATTAAAATATTCGTTGGAAGGACTGATGCTGGAGCTGAAGCTCCAGTACTTTGGGCATATGATGTGAAGAGCTGACTCACTGGAAAAGACCCTGCTGCTGGGGAAGACTGAAGGCAGGAGGAGGAGGGGGCGACAGAGGATGAAATGGTTGGATGGCATCACTGACTCAACGGACACGAGTTTGAACAAGCTCCAGGAGATAGTGAAGGACAGGGAAGCCTGGCGTGCTGCAGTCCATGGGGTCTCAAAGAGTCGGACACGACTGAGTGACTGAATAACAGCGATAATTTTAAAAAGTACTACTTAGCTCATATGGTAATGGGACTGAAATCATTCATGGGAAACTCTTAGCATGGCAGTGCCTGGTAGATGGCCAGTGTTAATCAGTAAACTTAATGGGCTCGAGGACCACTGCCATTTATACATCACAGAGCAGTCTGAGGATCAAATGAGATAAATTATGAGAAAATGGGGAACTGCTTTTTATCCTCAGCTTCTTTCTCATTACTTTAAGAGAGAATTCCTGAGTGTTTCCGTGTGACAGGCACGGTCTTGCAAACCCTCAGGCACATTAGGGTCAGAGGGCACGGAGGGGACCTCCGCCTCTCCTCTGCCCTGACCCCTCCTGTCTGAGAGGCCTGGAGCCTGTCTCCATGATACTTACGATCCATCCACCCCCGTCAGAGGTCATGTCACAGAAGACTTCCTGCTTCTGGGTCTTGTTGTTGTTCAGATAAATGGTGTAGACGCCAGAGGTCGTGTCTCCATTCAGCATTGCCTGGGAGCAGTCCCTGGGGAATCGGTACAGGACTCCAACTGCAGGATGAGAAGGAGGAGTGATTCTCGGAGCAGGAGCTTTCAAGTCACAGGTCAAGTGCTTATTGGCTAGACGCCTAAGGACAAGCACCTCCACCTTTCTGAGACTCTGTTCTCTGTTGTGGAAGGAGGAGGGTTAAAGCTATTTTGTGGGAGTGCAGTGAGGTGCAGAGGTTATGGATAAAAGGGACCCCTTTCAGCCTTTTATACCAATGGAAGCCACCATGATATCAGTGGGAGGAGGGCTGATCTGCTTGAGGGCTGTGTGTCAGATTGACTGTGATCAATCAGGAGCATCCAGGTAGCACCTGATGAACACTGATGGACACCCAGGTGTTGGCCAGGATGACTGGGTCTCTAGCACCCAGGGGGCGGCTCACTGTGGGTCAGGACACTCTGGCAGGCTGCATGCATCTCAGACTCTTCAGAGGATTCTGAAGCCAAAGACAAGGAAGGGTTCTAGTTCTGAACTTGCTGCTTCCTTGCTTTCAGACGCTGGAGACATCATATAACTGCTCTGAGCCTGGGAATCTTAGAAGGCTAACATAGGAATGTCTGGGGAATTTCTATTTGTGGTAACGTGGTGCAAAAAATTAAACACTTAATAGAAATGGACGATCTTGGGGCCTATTGAGAAATGATGGTTATAGCAGCTCTTTTTTGTTGTTGTTCTGACCTTTTCAATGTATGGTACCTTCCCCTGAGGTTGTCCCATTAGGTATTTTCTTGTCTGTTTCACAACCTGGTCTGAGAGCATCTTAGGGCACATTCAGATTTTTGGTGCTCTTAGCACCTGGCATGAGATCTGGAAGAGAGGTGCTTTAGCATCTGCCCCGCCTTCAGCAATGACCAGAGTGAAGGGTGGCGGGCAGGAGGCAGCACTGGGAAACAGTCCGTACACCCAGTTCAAGGCTCTCCAAAGGCCCCCTGCTCCCTTCCTCCTCTCCATTAATAGAACCTCTTGCACATTTGCCATCTGCAGAGAACATCCAGTGGCTGGCTTTGGGTGTGGTTCCCTGCTCCTGGAACACCTGAGCCCAGGCCAGACTCTGACTCATAGTATAACCCTGAGCAGGTCATTTAGTCTCTGGGGGCCTCTGTTCCCCACCAGAAAACTGGGCATGATAATCCTGGCCTATGTGGGAGACCTGTTTGTGATGTTAGAGGATGAGCAGGCTTTATAAATGCCCACATGCTGAAGGAGAACTCTGAGCTTATAGGGAGCCCCAACAGTGGCTACCCACCGGGCTAGGGGTCCAATACAGAGATTCTCACAGGTCCTTGTGAAGAAGGGATCACGATTAATCCCGTTATGTGGATAAAGAGACTGACACTTGCAGAATGGCAGTAAGTTTCCTCCATCACACAGAGCAGGGGGAGATGGGGAGTGGCTCCAGCTGTTCCCACTGCTGGCCCTCCTTCCCACCCACCACGAGGCCTGTAACCTGCTACATCCACATTCCTCTGGCTTTTCAGGTAATTGCAGGTAATTGATGTCTATCAAAATGTGATAGAAGCATTTAAAGTAGCAGTCAGAGGAGAAGCAGAGGGTTGGTTCAGGCTCACAGAGTGTGATCTCAGGGCCCGGCCACCCGTCCCCCTGCCCCCCACTCCCCACCCCGGAGCCCCTTACTCGTGGTGAAGGTGGTCTTGACGGTCTTGCTCCTCAAGGTCCCGTTCAGTGCCTGAATCCTGGCGGTGTAGTAGGTGGATGGGCTCAGATCCGTCAGGCTGTAAGAGGTGGTGGCTGGATCCACAACAACTTCCTAAGGGCAGAAGAAAGATGCAATAGCCTTTGGCCACATAAATCCGCAGGGTATAGACAATGTATTCCTTTATTCACCCATCCATTCATTTCTTTGTTCAGCAAGAATCCACTGAGCCCCACTCTGCCAGGCTCCACGGTCATGTCAGGGACTTAGGGTGCACTGTGAGCAAAGCTCCTGGGGCCGGAAGGGGCAGAGCAGATTCAGGTCATAGGAGGAGGCAACGAGCTGCCTCAACCATACTTCACTGAGGGGAGCAGCAGAAGGGGTGGGCAGACACCAGATTATGAAAGACCTTCAATGCCAACCTACGGACTTTGAAGTTTATCATGATAAGGAATGGAGGTTCCTGGAAAGTTCTTTGAAAAGGTGAATACCATGATCTCAGCTTAATCTGGTAGGAAGATGAATCACACAAAAGGCAAAGGTTTAGACTTTGAGACCAGCTAAGTCAGTCGTCTCTAACATGGCTCTTTTTCACAGCCCTCTGGGAAGCTTTAAAATAACTAATACAGCCACTATGGAGAACAGTGTGGAGATTCCTCAAAAAACTGGAAATAGAACTGCCATATGACCCAGCAATCCCACTGCTGGGCATACACACCGAGGAAACCAGAATTGAAAGAGACACGTGTACCCCAGTGTTCATCGCAGCACTGTTTACAATAGCCAGGACGTGGAAGCAACCTAGACGTCCATCAGCAGACGAATGGATAAGGAAGCTGTGGTACATATACACAATGGAATATTACTCAGCCATTAAAAAGAATACATTCGAATCAGTTCTAATGAGGTGGATGAAACTGGAGCCTATTATACAGAGTGAAGTAAGCCAGAAAGAAAAACACCAATACAGTATACTAACGCATATATATGGAATTTAGTAAATCAGTAAAGATAACCCTGTATGCGAGACAGCAAAAGAGACACAGATGTATAGGACTGTATTTTGGACTCTATGGGAGAGGGCAACGGCAGGGTGATATGGGAGAATGGCATTGAAGCATGTAAATTATCATATGTGAAATGAATCACCAGTCCAGGTTGGATGCATGATACAGGGTGCTTGGGGCTGGTGCACCAGGATGACCCGGAGGGATGGGATGGGGAGGGAGATGGGACAGGGGTTCTGGAAGGGGAAACATGTACACCCGTGGCGGATTCATGTCAATGTATGGCAAAACCAATACAATATTGTAAAGTAAAAAAATAGATAAATAAAAAATAAATAAATAAAATAAAACAGTGCCTGGGCTCCATTCTAGAATGACTGAATCGTAAGAGCCTGATCAGGGGCGTGATGATGGTGTGAGCTGACCCAGCAGGTCTCTTGTCTGGAACGGACGTGTCCAGGAGAGGCCAAGGCGCACGGCCACTGCAGACCCATCCTAACTACACTTGCAGGCTGTGACTTGTCACTGTGCTGCTGTCCAGAGGAGGGGATCGGTTTCCGTTTTGCAGGAGATCCTCGTTCTTTTCAGATCCTCTTTTTCAAAACGTCTAGTGCCTGTGAAATCACCTTTTAGGAGACGACCCTGCTGTCAGGGACTGGAGTTCAACCTACATTCCTAGCAAACCAAAGACAACAATGCTCTCTACAGCCTGCAAACAGCCACTCGGATTTAGGCAGTAATGAGTCAGTGTGGAGGCCCCTGGAAGCTTCATTGGCATCCTCAACCCCAGTAATGTGACATTCTGATTTTTTCCAAAGTGGGAGTGGGTGGGTGGGTGTGGAGGGGTGAGTAGCTTCAGAGAGGCTAAGAGACCTGGACTCACTCCATGATTTGTCAGTGACAGGGTGGTCTTGCATCTGTCTCCTAACTCCCCATCCAGGACTCTTTCTTCCTCTACCAGGTTGATTTTCTTGAGTGAAACAGATAAAGCTGGGGATTGGACATGCAGGGAAATAGACCCAGGTGAGAGCCCATTTGATGCCAGTGACCTGGTGACTTTTGTGTAGCTTCCAGGTCTGATCCCTGTGGAAGGATAAGGTATAAAGCTGGCTTCCTTAAATTACCTGGGGATACAATTACCTATCAGCTTTCTAAGCTGCTGCACCGTTTGTTTCTAAGCAATTAAGGTAGATCAAAATGAGACTCATGACTTCAGGCAAACAGGATGCCTGACCAGGAAGGCCCTCACAGGCTGGGGAGTCCAATGCACTCATTTTACAGATGTGAACACTGACACCCAGAGAAGGCGAGGGACTTGTCTCTGTTCACACAGTGAACTAGTTCGCTGTTATACCAACTCCAAGAAGGGCCATGACGAAAACTAGAGATGTGTGTCCACTTCTGGTTAACCATAGCATATTGAACACGCCAGTTTATTTCTACCTGCTTCTGATAGCCGTTGAAATGAGAGGAAGAGATGTAAAGTATAAACCCACAGGATGAAGGAGGTGGCAGAGGAGACAGCAACAGGCATGTGATGTCTCTAGAATCTTAATCGGTGAGAAGTGTGGGATGGTGGAGTGACCGCTGAGGCAACAGAACAGAGAAAGCTTCAGTGGATGGAGTCGCTCAGAGGCTGGCTGATGAATGCTGCAGAGCCCAGCAAGCTCAGGAATGGAATGCATGCAAAAGCAAAGATGCCTTTGAAGGCCAGTGTGGGGTGTGGTTGAATGAAGGTTTGTTTAAAACTTTGTACAATAAACAGATTCCCAGTTCTCTCCATCCCCCAGCAGTCTGAAAGCCTTCCTAGCACAGGTGAAAGGCTGAGGTTTTCTCTCTGGAGAGGCTGAGGTAGAGAGGAGACTCTGGATTCAAATCTATCATGCCCAGCTGCAGGGGAGCCTCAGGTGCTGCACTGGCTAGAGGAGAACTGAAGGTGTATACACAGTGGGAGCTCAGGCCTCTTCTCCAGCGAGGCTTCTGGCATCCTGGTTTGAAGGAGTTTTGTGGAGGATCCTCCAAGGAGAGTGATGAGCTTAAGAAAAAGGGCTTACAGTCCTGATGCTTGGGAATCCTCCCAAGAAAATTGCTGGGTATGTGCCGAAGAAATGATGCTTTTGACCTGTGGTGTTGAAGACTCTTGAGAGTCCCTTGGACTGCAAGGAGATCCAACCAGTCCATCCTAAAGGAAATCAGTCCTGAATATTCATTGGAAGGACTGATGCTGAAGTTGAAACTCCAATACTTTGGCCATTTGATGTGAAGAACCGACTCATTGGAAAAGACCCTGATGCTGGGAAAGATTGAAGGCGGGAGGAGAAGGGGACGACAGAGGATGAGATAGTTGGATGGCATCACCAATGCAATGGACATGAGTTTGAGTAGGCTCCAGCAGTTGGTGATGGACAGGGAAGGCCTGGTGTGCTGCAGTCCATGGGGTCTCAAAGAGTCAGACATTACTGAGTGACTGAACTGAACTGACTGTACCCAATCACTCTATAGTGAGCGCCAAAGTTGACAAGCCCTTTCTGTGCACTTAGACCTCCCAATCAGCTATTTCATTCTTGGCTCCAGTACAAAAAGGTCAACTGACATTAGGGGCAAGTCTCCAACATGAAAAATGGTGACCCAAGTCAAACCAAACAGCAGCAAACCAGAAAAGAGACCTTGAAGGAAACGCACTGCAGGCAGAGGAAGAAAATACCAAGAACATATATTCTTAGAGTTAAAGAGAAGAAGATACAGGATATAGAAACAATATGCTAGAAAAAGGTCAACGTGCAGAAAACAAGGAAAAGATCTTGGAAATGTAAAGGATGGTGACCAACATGAAGACATCAATAACACGTTTAGAAGGTAAAGGTTAGAAAACTTCTTTCACTTTCAAAAGTTATTTCAAGTTAAAAAGTAGAAGGAAAAAAATCCATGGGTAGAGAATATAAATAAAAACTGCTGTAAACAGTTGATGTCATAAGCACATGGTGATATGTATATCATTATGGAATGCAATGATGGCATCTGTGAGATATATGGCAAAGATGCAGAAGAAGCTTTTGGCCTTTGCTCAATAAAACACTAAGGGACAAAGAGTCCAGTTCCTAAAATGTCCCAACCTTGGCTGGCTATCAAAACTGAAGTCTGGTTAAAATGAGACTGGGAGGCTACAACTTGTGATTCAGAAAGTCTGGCATGGTGTCCCATTCCTACTAATTTCTTTCCAGCTCCCCAGTCACACTAGAGTAGGAGAAACAGACTTCAGATAATTCTTCCTGACTTTGAGACTCATCTAACTGTTTCATTCAGCCGTGGGGATTTGTTTATATACATCAAGATACCTTGACTGTACCATCCACAGATTCATACACCAATAGGTAACCAGTGACAGATGCCCGGGGAGGTCTCCAGGTGAGGAGGGCAGTTTCCGACTGAACCTCCGTAGCAGTGAAGTCTCTTGGAGAATCGAGGTCTGGAGAAGAGAAGACATTTAATATCAAATAAGTCAGCAGGTGTGGGCTTCCCTAGTAGCTCAGACAGTAAAGAATCCCCCTGCAATGTGGGAGACCTGGGTTTGATCCCTGGGTTGGGAAGATCCCCTGGAGGAGGGCATGGCAACCCATTGCAGTATTCTTGCCTGGAGAATTCCATGGACAGAGGAGCCTGGCGGGCTATAGTCCGTGGGGTCACAAAGAGTTGGACACGGCTGAGCACATAACACAGCACAGGTCATCAGGTGTAGGATAAAGTCCCTGGCTGGGTATCAGGAGGCCTGAGTTCAAGTCCTTTCCCTAGCACTGACCTATGTTACTTCGCGTGCAGCCTTCCCCATCTGTAAATGAAGAGGTTGAGCCACATGACCTCTAAAGACATACGTTCTCTGTGTTTCAGCTCATCAGGCCATGTTTTCCTGAGCCCAATAGGATTGCAACTGGCTTTAGTTGAATCGGGGGAGAAAGACACAGCCATGAACATAATTAGAATGCTTCTTGTTTGTTTCTAAAGAGAACAGATGAATGCTGGTATTGGCTCTCACCCCTACTCAGTGGACACTCCTTCCATTCCTTGGCCTGTTGCAGTCTAAAAAAAAGATCTCAGTGTATATAGAAACTCAGCGGATATCTAGGAAAATTTGCCTTTAAAATCTTTCTCTTAAAAATATTTCCCTGCCTAGAACATGGATCATTAACTACTGGGTTTAGGGCCAGTGGGGACTGGTTTTCCACTTAAAAAGCCCTCCTCTTAAAATCATTTCCTAGTCTGTGGGGAGAGCAAGGTCATTTCAGTTCAAAAGGAAATGGTGTGTTTCTTAAGGTCTTGATTAAGGAGGCACTGGTGGATTGAGCTGCTGCTGATGTCATCACATTTCAGGGAGCTGACTTGAGAAATAAGAGATGGAGAGGGATACTGTTAAAGATAGAGGCAGTGGGTAGGCTTTTTCCAGCTCTCAGTACCTGTGGTGAACTTGGTAGTGATGGTTGAGCTCTTCTGGGGCCCTTTCTCTGCAAAGATCCTCAGTGTGTATTCCGTGGCAGGCTCGAGATTGGTCAGTGCATACTCCACCGTGTTCCCGGACACCGTGCGGGTAATTTCTGGCACTATACAGGAAATATACACACCATAGCAGTTACCTCTCCCTGTCTGGGCCATCAGTGGGCTTGGCCAACAGTGCACACACCTCGTAACACAGACACTTTCAGCAGTCCTACAGAAAAGCAGGTTTGATTTCTGAGATGACTCACACTCCTTTCTCTCTCTTGAGCACTCACTTCGTATACAAAGGATTTATCCTATGGTGACTGGATTTTTCCAGGCACCAAATCAGAAGGAAGAGGAACTAGGGATCAGAAGACTTTGCACATGGTACCCTTGGGACAGTGTTGCACAGGATCCAGCTAGAGGAGAGTTGCAGGTAACATCCCCATGCCTCAGGTTACCCAGATTTAATTTGTCCCATTGCTTGCTCTCCCATTTTTTCCCACTTATTCTCACATCATTTTATAACTTGCCAAATGTCATATCTTTAGGCTAGGGAACCAGAAAAATCAGGTGGCATAGACAGACCAAAACCTGATTACTGGCTCTCAATCCCATTGGATCAGGACCAAGGGTGGACCCCAAGCCATGGTGTCCAGGGGTCACCTTCCTCATCACAGGTAACCAGCTGGCCTGGCTGGCCAAGGACTAAGAGGTTTCCCAGGGTATGGGATTCAAAAGGCTAAAACTGGGGAAGTTCGGGGGAAACTGGGATGAGATGTTCACCCTCCTTGTCATCCATGATCCCCCTCCACACACACACACACACACACACACACACACACACACACTCTTCTGGATGAAGACATGTCTATGCCTGCATCCACAGTTTCCATGATTCCCATGAACTATACTCTGGTTTATTTTAGGTGAGACAACATCATCTTCCCTGACTTGCAAGAGTTTGCTCACAGGGAATATTTAAAAATAGAAAAGTATAAAAAAATAAACCCGAGAATTCTTCTAGCCCCACCGCAGCTTTCCTCCATCCTCACAAGGAACTCTCTCTCATAAGAGGCTGCCAGGGCTGAGTTAAGACTTTCAGAGATCCCCGCGCAGCTCATGGTGTGCGCTCACGTTGTTACTGAAAGTAAAGCAATACTGAACCATCAGATATGAAACTCACATATACTGTGAGATAAAAATAACATATTTTTTCCTAATCTAGTTCATGAAAAATAGGGATTTGTTCTTTGAAAAGGAATCTCTCTTTTTTTCTCTCTTATTTGTATTTAATTTTACGTTCAAGTGGCCGTAATTCACTGGTGCCCCAAACAAGTTATCAATATTGAATCTGCCAGCTGAATAAATGGGCACAGATGGTTGCAAAGACAAGGAGAGATCATTTCTGATTTCTTAATCAGATCAGCACTAACTGGCCCGTCTGTGGCATCCAGGAAATGCAGTCTCCCCGAAGCTGCCTGAAGTAGTCTATTTCAGATTTTAGATTGTGGACTCCTTTGTAGGAAAGAGATGAGAGCTGTGCCTGTAGAGGGTGGCTCACTGTGACGGCAGATATCAGCAGGAGAGGAGCAACAGGCTGGAGATGCACCCTCTGCTTTTCTTTAAATGGCCTGTTGGCCTCCTTGATATAGTCGTGGTGTTGATGCTCTTTCGTTTGACCACAGCAGGAAGATGCAGGTTGGGCCGCTCTCCCCACCACTTGCACAGCCCCCTTCACACCCATCCATTCACCAGCGCCTGTCCCAGCCCACGAGTCTGTTCTCAGGTGGCAACTGAGAACCATAAGGACATTGCTGGACTCACCAACCTACCCATGCATCTTTGTACATCAATCCTAAAGGAAATCAACACTGAATATTCACTGAAAGAACTGATGCTGAAGCTGAAGCTCCCGTACTTTGGCCACCTGATGCGAAGAGATGACTCCCTGGAAAAGACCCTGATGCTGGGAAAGATTGAAGGCAGGAGAAGGGGATGACAGAGGATGAGATGGTTAGACGGCATCACCGACTCAATGGACATGAGTTTGAGCAAGCTCCAGGAGATGGTGAAGGCCAGGGAAGCCTGGTGTGTGCAGTCCATGGGGTTACACAGAGTTGGACATGACTTAGTGACTAAACAACAAAAACAACCAAAAGTGGCACAAAGAAAGAAGAACAGGAAGTTTAGAGCTGGACAGACATTCCTCAGAGAGGGGAGGGTCTTGGACATGACCTTACCTTTCTCCCCTGTGTAGGAGATGACATAATTATCCACAGGGGCGATGGCTGGCTGCCACATGGCCAAGGCTTCTGAGTCAGTGATGTTGGCTGTTACCAAGCTAGATGGGCCATCCAGAGCTGCAAGGAAACATAGTGATGTGTTGGAGAGGTAGTCAGCCATGGGGTAGGACATCAGACCACAGCTACTGCGCTGTCTACCCTGCTCCTGGACTCCTGATGTGGGACACAGTGTCGGAAGCATGGAAGAGTTCTGACCTTGGAGCCAGGACAACCCGAGTTTGAGACATGACTCCTTCCCTTGCTGTCTGGGTCATCTTGAGTCTCTGTTTCTCATCTGTAAAATGGGTATAGAATCTCTGCTTGGCATTGTCTTCAGTGATACTTTGGTTTTCACATGATATTGTAGGTGGAAAGGTGCTCGGTGAACTGCAAAGAGCTGTACACATGACAAGCACTTATATTTATAGTTCACGTTACTTTCTCCGGGAAAGACCTTATGAAAACAGGATGGGTACAGAGGGAAGGCTGCCTATGACGTCTTTGGTTTTGAGTAATAGCTCTGGTTCGGTGGGCTGTGGAGAACACGGAGGCAGGCTCCGGGGGCTCGTGGTCCCAGGCTCTACCTTGGATTCCCTGTTGTGGGTCTGTGTGCCTTTGGGTCATTTTCCTTCTCCACCTCCACACCTCACTCGCCTCAGTTGTCACAGAGTGGCTGCTCTAAGGATGAACTAGACGATGTGTGTGAAGTGTGCTTGGGGCAGCACTCAATAATCACAGTTGGTCTTAACAAGACTGTTAAAGTTATCTGGAGTCTTCAGAAGGATTCCTAAATGACTTGTGCTGAGAAGGGATAGAGAGTCACAGTTCTTGGCCCTTTGAACTGACCACTGCTACAACCGACACCCCCTTCTTAGAAACCAACCTAAATGTGGCTAGTTTCCGATTTCGTTCACATTTATGACTCAGTTACCCCGGGACCACAGCTCTGGGAAGATGGAGGGCAGCCATCATCAGCTGACTTCACAGCTGAGGTGCCTGAGCCCCAGGAGATGAAACAGCTGGCCTGAGGGTCTCAGGAAGTGGTGGAGTAATTTGGGGGCACCCACCCCGTCCACCCAGAGGTCCTTCCTGTCTCATCTTACACCCCAGAGGTCCTTCCTGTCTCATCTTACACGTACAGAATCTCCTTTAACAATGAGGACAATGGGGCCTCCAGAGGAAAAAGATCCAGGCTTTGCAATCAGTTGCCATGGAGAAGCCACAAATGAAAGACTTCTAGGCGGGGGATGAGGATCTGTGTGGCAGGGTGGGCAGGACTCCGGGTTCAGACGGGAGGGTTTAATTGCATATTAGCAACCCTTTTAGACTATTAGGATATTTTTTAAATTTCCTGTGAGGTCCATTCTTCAGATCCCTTAACGGATTAGGCAAGATAATTGCTCATATATCAAAGGATAAATTGTTTAGAGACATGGGAGCCTGAAGAGAAATTTTCCACTTCATTCTTCTTCAATGCAATTCATTATTTTTTCCCTCCTTACAATGTGCTGTACAAATCAGGTTATAATAGGAAAATCATCCTTTATCTAAGAGGAATGCACAGTTTGGAGGCAGACTGACCGAAGTTCAAGTTTGCTTCCAGCATTTACTAGTTATGTGGACTTGGCCAAGGCATGTAATTGCCCTGACCTCAGTTTTTACCTCTGTAAAATGGGAAGGATATTAGCTAGGAGAAGGATGTTAGCTATATTAGTTTACATGGGAATGGTTGAGTAACAGCCCTGAAATACTGGGGCTGCAGTATTTCAACAACAAATCGAGAGTTGTTACTTTATAGCTATAACCATTCACATGTCTGTGTGAAGCATCTACTTGGAAGGGTCCTTGTGGTGGTCCCTGCACTACCGAGGAAGGGAAGGAGGTGTATTAATGTGTGCAATGATCTACATTTACAGATGCTTTACATACACAGTTTTCTAAGGTTCTTATAGCATCCTGCAAGGAAGAAGAATTGCACCCATTTTACAGAGAAGGAAACTAGACCTTCAGGACATTAACTGATAGCTCGTGTATCTAGAAATGGCAGAACCTGGGATTTACACCAGGTCAGTATGACTCCCCAGCTTCTGCTCTTTTCCCCACAATTCCTTGGGAAATGGTGGCCCAGGGAGGCTGAGGATGAAGCTCAGAAGAGGCTACAACTGCGCCAGAAGTGAGACCTCTGGTGCTTCCGAGCCAGCCCACTTTCCACTAGAATTTCCTAAACAAAAACATTTTTCTTCTAACTGCTGAATCATGAGCAATGATCCTGAAGGTGAGAAAAACACCTGTGGTGAGCGTCCCTGAGACAGGCTCGCTTTCCTCAAAGCCCTTCAGGGCGATGACGCTGACCAGGTAATCCGCTCCGGGTAGGAGTCTCAGAAGCCTGGTCTGGGTCTTGGTCCCATCCACAGTCACCGCTGAGGGTGTACCTGCAACACAGGAAAAGCAGGATGGGAATGGTGAACCTCACTGAAACTTAAACACACCTGTCCCAAGAATGGGCATAACTGGTTTGAGTGACACTAAGCCTTTATCCAACACCATTTTGTTCACTTCTTCTCATTTGCTCCTACCCTCTGGCATAAGAGAAGAGGTTGTACTCTTTGTATAACGTTTTTTTCCATTCATGCAGAGGCCAAAAACTAAGCCAGGGGAGGAAAAATTATGAGGTCACAATGTGCTAAAAATGGCAAGTTTCCATGCAGTGGAGAGCTGGCATGTTGTACAAATTTTATTTATCTATTTCTTCCCACAAAGGATACGAGAAGCTCACTATGTAATGTATATCTGATATATTTAATCTATTGTACTCGCTTAACTATATATAGACTTATCTCTTACTAGCAGATATTCTACTATTGAAGAAGATGGTCATGGTCTAATTTGTACTCTTGTATCTATTAAAAAGTCCAAAATTTATATTTTTTAGAATCTGGGGGCTGGTGAGGAGCTTGTGTGTCAGTTGACCAAACTCCCTACAGAGATGCTATAGTGTGTCTCTGAAGAGACAATCATCTTTGTATACACTTTGTATACACTTATCAACTATCATCTTTGTATATACTTCCATTAACAGGGAGCTCACTACCTCCCAGAACGTCTTTAGATAGATTTGAATATGCTTCCCCCCCCACCCCCACCCCGTGGTCTCATGTTCTCTATTATAGCCCGTGTGCCTGAACTAGGACTTTCAACTCTGCAAAGCCACAGCTTCCCATCCTTTGCTGAGACAGACAGATTTGGGGACCAAGAGGCAAAGATCAGTTTTGCCAAGAAAAAAAGGTCAATGGGTTTAGAGTCTTCTATCCTTGTGTGAAAACATTATTGGGGATCTATTGTTCATAGAATTTTAGAATTATGAGACTGGAAATGATCTTTATAACACGATCCCTCACAGTATAGTGTCTTTCAAGGATCTCACAGAACTTTCCAAGTGAAGTCTATTCAGATGGTCTCAAATATGACGAAGGAGGATGAAATTGTCAGAGTCACGGTTCCACCCAAACACTCCAGATCCCTTCCCTCTCCCCACCGAGTGCCCTACCTCCTGCAATGGGCACGTAGGTAATCCGGAAGCTCTCCACCTGGGTAGTGGGTGCCATCCAGCTGACAGTGGCTGCGTTTTCAGTGATGTCTGAGAAAATGATTTCCTTTGGGGAGCCCATGGCTGTTGAGGAGAAAGCACAGGAAAAACCCAGAAACAGTTAACTCTCTTGCTCATCAGTGATTCTTCCTAAATTCCTTATCCATGAAAGCTCAGTTCCTAGTTTACATCCGAGCCAAGCCTTTAGGATGGAAGATGTGGTGATCTGTGGTCAAGTTATGACTTGATGGAAACAATTGCTCTTTCATTCAGGTACAGGGCCCAGAGCTGCAGAGCTGCCATTTGGTTTCATCCAAGAAGAATGTTAGCACCATAGCTGATGTCTAAAAAGTGAGGGTAAGTGGGAAGTTTCACAGTTTCAAATAACCTCCTTTCATTTTTGATGTTTAGCATTTTTTTTTCCAATCTTTGTCTTTTAGTTCCTTTTATCAAATGATACCAAGTCTTGATGGGGGCTTCCCTGGTGGCTCAGATGGTAGACAATCTGCCTGCAATGTGAGAGACCCGGGTTTGATCCCTGGGTCTGGAATATCCCCCGGAGAAGGGATTACTACCCACTCCAGTATTCTTGCCTGGGGGATTCCACGGTCAGAGGAGCCTGGTGGGCTACAGTCCATGGCATTACAAAGAGTCCGACAGGACTGAGCGACTAACACTTTCACTTTCAAGACTTGATAAGTGTTCAGTTCTTTTAATTTATGAGGATTAACCCTCTTTTAGAAACCACTGAGAAGGTGTGGTGGTAGCCAATTTACAGGAGATTAGACTGAGGCTTAGTTCTCCAGTGAGTATTCTTTGATGCGATCTAAGTCCCAGGACTGGGCGGCAGAGCTGGGCATAGCCCTGGGATTCTGGAAATAATGTTTACATGGAACTGACCTTGACAAACTCATTCCCAGAACTGGATGGAGACTCAGAGCCAGAGGAGGGACCTCAGAACTGTCCCCAAGGCGAGCCCCCCTTGGATACTGGGTCTACCTGCAGGGAAAGCCATGCCCTGGGGGGACAGTTTCTGCTACGTAAATGCCTCCCCCGCAAACCCAGTTTCCTTTGGCTTTTCTCTGTGTATTTTTTGGCTTAGGTTTTTGCCCTCTTCAGCTGACCATGCTTAACCATACAATCCAGGAAACAATTTTTGGGTCTCCAGGGAGCTCATTTCCTCATCTTTTTCCCTCTGCAGCCCACGTTGATCATTAAGTTCTGAAACCCACAGCCCACTTTGGGGAGCTTTTTTCCCTGTTTCTGCTCTTTCCCCCTCCTCTGACGGCATTCTCCTGTGATCTTCTAGCCACCCCCAAATTCTGTGGCTGCCTGGGCTTTTGCCTTCTCCTTAGAGAGCTTTGGAAGCCACATGGCTCTGGAGTGGGATGATCTTGATTGTCCAAACACTGTGGAGAGGCTGGGCAACTAGGGGCAGCTCCCGTGACTTATAGGAGCCTCCCTTGTTCCATATTTCCAGTGGGAAAAGTGGTGCCCACTTTCAGGAATGTTTTGAGGATTAGCAGAGATGATGGATGTAAAACCTTAGCACAGAACTTGGCACACGGTGAGAATTCAGTAAACATGCTTGCTTTTTTTTTTCCTTTCTCATGTGACTCTTTTTTTTTTCCCATGGGCAACCTGAATTTTGAGGTAGTCTCCCAGGAAAGATCTAGATGAGGCACAATGAGAAAAAAACCCAGTGAGATGTGTAAACTCAGGCACGGGGGCTCTCCTGCTGCAAGCCTGGTCCACTCTGACTTTCACTCTGAAACTCGTCGGGCCAGGTCCTGGCACATTTTAGAAGGTGCATCTTGCCACAGCTTCCCTATCTAGATCCCAGGTTTCTCATCTGCAAAGTGGCAACATTATCTTCCCTGTCTTATAAAAAAAAACATGAGAATTAGTGACCTAATCTGTCATGCACTCCTGAGGGATGTACTTGATGAAAGTAATGGCAGGCAAATAGCCACATGTCATCTGAAGGATGGCACAGTAGTGGTGAAACTCCAGGGTCAATGGTATTTTTAGACAACAGACCTTCCTAGGTGTGGAGGACAATTTGTCATTTTAGCATGTGTCCTGCTGCCATAAATAGGGCCCACAAGTCTCCAGCACCAGAATGGAAGAGATGGCCAGTGGGAACCTGAAGGCTGAGCCTCATAGAATAACTAAATTGTGCCTATTGAAAAGCTAGGGAGACCCAAGAAAGGCAATGTCTCTGACTCTCTTTCTGAGTAGACTCTTGGTTTTCAATAAAAGTTCCATTAGGGAAACATTGGAAATTGCTAGAAATTCTCAAGGAGGTTGAACAGGACTTCTGTTTGTTCTCTGCATAAAGTGTTGCCTCCCCAAATATGGAGCAAATGTCTTTAATAATGTGACCATTCACAATCATTTAAAAACATTTTACCTTCAACATATTTTTATAAATACTTAATATATGTGAATCCTATGAGAAGCTAAGGATATGGTTATTGTAGCTAGTATGATTCAAGAGCAAGGACTTGGGGGGTACACTGACTTGGTTCTGAATTCCATTCTGGCTTAACTAGATAACAGCACCTTAGCCCCATAGGTCTCTGCGAAATGGGGCTGAACATGGCACTCCGGTGGTCTGCCTGTGTCATGTGAAGCAGTGAGGTAAAGTGTGTCAGTTGTGCTGCTATGGGTGCATGAAGTGCAAGCTCTATAATAGGTGGTTATCATCTTTACACTTAATGAGAGTCAGAGCCAAAGGCACAAAGAGCCTGGTCCCTTTAGAAGGAAGGACTGCTGAGCACGTGTCTCTGCAGACCTGCTGACCCAGGTCCCCAGACATGATGATGCTGCAGCTCTGTGGTTTGTGGTTCCAAGTGCATCTGAACTGGAACTGAATGGACGGGCTGGGAGGCTGCCTGGCTGGGAAAAGGGAGATGGGGTGAGAGGGGGTACATTCTGGGGCTTGGAGTGGGGTTGCCCCTTGGCTTCAGGGTGTGGAAGGGGTGTACGGTTGGGGTGGTGATTGGGCAGGTTAAAAGAAATGTTTGAGGGTCCTCACTATCCCCGAGGTAGGCAATAGGAACCTCCAGAAGAGAATGATAGAGTCATCTTCCTCTGGTTTCGGACTTTGAACTATTTTCTGTCTAGTCTGGGGAACATCCAGATGGTACCCAGAGGCGTGTTGGCCTTTAACTTCCCAGAGACAAAAGAAGCTCCTCTGGGCTTCCCAAAGGGGGACCAAGGCCATTGTGAAGTGGCTCAATCCATGGAGAGGAAGAGCAGCCACTGTAAATGCAGAGATTGACAGAGGAGGGAATAACCCATAACCTAAGGGTCTGTCAGTAGGGGAAGAGTTAAATAAACAAGATATGTGGGAATATATCTGAGATCTATTAATAAGTAAGGAACACACACACACACATACACACCAATGTGTGGAAGAGTGGGTATGTTAATCACTGTGCCAAAAAAAACTGGAAAAAAGAGAGAACGTAGACTTAGGTCTAATCTTGTCTGTTTGTACAGAGTATTTCTGCAGCGATTCAGAAGAAAGTAGTCATACTGACTGCTTCTAGACTGAGCAACTTGGTAGTGGGGACAGCAGAATGGAGACCTCACTGTATACCCTTTTTTTTCAACCTTTAAATTTTCAATCAAGTGGGCTGTTAAAAAACATACATTAAGTCACCCAAACGTGATATCAGATAATATTGTTACCATGGGCAAGGAGACTCAATACTCAACATTCCTGATCTGACATGAACCTCATGGCTGACCTTTGAGTTAGAACCTGTTGGCCAGGTGAGGGGACGATGCTCAGAGGGGAAAGGGACTCGCTCAGGAGCAGGGATCAGGCTCCAAGGGATCTGCCCAGAGGCTGTAGGCTTAACCACCTGGTTACACTGCCTCCAGCCTCCTTCTTTGCTGCTGGGGCACTCGAGGCTTCCAGCCTGTGCTCAGGGAGTGAGAGAAGCTGCAGCAGCTTTTATAAAGAGAAAGAGGAGCAGAAAGAAGGGTTTACAAGGAGAAAGAGTGAAAAAAACAAAAGGGAAACTTTCTGAAGCTGATGAGGAGACTGAGATGTCTATTGTGCTCCAGAGTCACCTCTCCTGTCATTCCAAGTACCAGAGCATATGTGTGTACACATACACACACAGACACAGATGCATCTCTTCAGTTGTGAAATACAATGCCCCAGAGAAAGAAATCAAAGAAAGGGCTATCTTACAGAGCCTTTTCTTTTGTTCTTAAAAAAGGAGCTCATGATTATTCATTCTCTTTTTCCGCTTTAAAACTGCAGAGCCTCTGGGAAAAAAAAAAGATCAGCAAAACAAAATCAGCAATCAGAAGTAAACTTTGTTTATAAACCAGGGTCAAAACCAGCCTCTGCCTCTGATCTCAAGTTGTTTTGTGGGAAGCCACAGGGAGGAGGAGACAGGGACCCATGTCCCGGGAGATGGGGTATCTGTGTTAATAAGAAACAGGGTATTTCCTCTGGCTGAATTACTGCTTGGATCTCAGCATTTCCTCCACATCTACAAATACCAATTTTTATTTCTACAGGTGGCTTCTCAGAGCTCATTTGGCCCTGAAAGTTGGCATCATAAGATACTCTGGACAAAGGGAAGGTGTTGATTAGTGTTGTGCTCTTTGCATGTCAGATGTGGCAAGCATGTATAGTAGTTGGTTGTTATCTGCTGCTAAGCTGCTGCTAAGTCGCTTCAGTCGTGTCAGACTCTGTGCGACCCCATAGACGGCAGCCCACCAGGCTCCGCCGTCCCTGGGATTCTCCAGGCAAGAATACTGGAGTGGATTGCCATTTCCTTCTCCAGTGCATGAAAGGGAAAAGTGAAAGTGAAGTCGCTCAGTCGTGTCCGACTCTTAGCCACCCCATGGACTGTAGCCTACCAGGCTCCTCCGTCCATGGGATTTTCCAGGCAAGAGTACTGGAGTGGGGTGCCATTGCCTTCTCCGGGTTGTTATCTAGCCTGCCTCTATTTAATAGCAGTAAAATAGCTTGATATTTAGGTTCTACCCCAAATCTGGCTGTGTGACCTTAGGCCAATCACTTCACCCTTCTGGGTCACAGATTCTTCAGGCACAAACAGAAGGGTCTGGGATGCACCATTCCTCAGGTCCCTTGTACTTCTGCTTGTGGTGTTATGATTGTTTCCTCTGAAGCAGCTGTCTCTAGCAAATGCTCCATTTCTGTACCTCCCTCGGTTTCCTGAAGGAATTCATCCTGCACAAACAGAAGGGTCTGGGATGCACCATTCCTCAGGTCCCTTGTACTTCTGCTTGTGGTGTTATGATTGTTTCCTCTGAAGCAGCTGTCTCTAGCAAATGCTCCATTTCTGTACCTCCCTCGGTTTCCTGAAGGAATTCATCCTGCCTTACCATTGAAGGTCTGTCCTTTTCTCTTTAAAGAATCATGTTAATCTTAGTATTATCATTTTAAACCATCTTGTTATGACCATCTTTCTTTATTCTTCTGGAAAGAACCCATATTGAATAGAATTTTCATTTCGGCCTCTAGTGCCTTTAGAGTTGCTATGAGTATAAAATAAAATGAGTGAGCCTGCCAAACCTGCTAACCTCTTCTTTCTTCCTTCTTGATCAAGGTAGTGACTATTCACATGTAGAATTTTAGAAGTATTCATCTTTAGAGGTGGAGGTACCACTTCTCCATTATACCCTGCATAGTTTGAACATTTGACCAAAGACCATGGAAGTATATCTCTGGATAAAACATAATAACAGGCAGAAAGAAGG
This sequence comes from Giraffa tippelskirchi, assembly GCF_054371585.1. Taxonomy (NCBI): domain Eukaryota; kingdom Metazoa; phylum Chordata; class Mammalia; order Artiodactyla; family Giraffidae; genus Giraffa; species Giraffa tippelskirchi. Next base: position 218,504,522 of record NC_137275.1, read on the forward strand.
GTCTTTGGAATTTGAAGAAAAAGCAATGATTATCTTAATGACAATAATGAAAATGTTACTGACTCTCATTAGCTCAGCCTTTGCTATGTGCCAGGCCCTTTCTATGGGCTTTCCATGAATCATCTCATTTAATCCTCACAACACTATTAGGTAAGTGGCATCATACTCTTTTTGCGTAAACACTTAGCCACAATCACAATCACAATCATCCAGTCTACAATCAAGAGTCATGATTCAAACATAAGCTTGTCTGCATGCAAATCTGTAATAATTTCCCAGCCCTGTGAGAAGAGGAATAGAGAACTTTCTCTATTCTCTCCTATTCATATATGGTACCTGTTGTTGCTATAGCAGTGACTGGCTGGGATCGCCTTCCACTGCTTATTCCATAGAGTTCAATTTCATATTCAGTGGCCTCTCTGAGACCTGTTATGTCCCTGGTTCGTTCGGGGGCAAGCAGGGTTATCTCCAGTGGCTCGGATTGCTTTTTGGTATCTCTGATTTTGAGAACAAAACTGTCGAAGACGCCTTCATCAGCTGTCCAGGACAGACGGAAACCGTCTGGGGTGGCATCTGAAACCAGAAGGTTGTCAACTTCCGGCTCGGCTTCTAGAAGGGAAGAGAATGGTGGAAGGAGGAGAGAGAAGATCATTCAGCAGCCCGTGCCATATTCTTTCTGGTGGGGGTATTGATATGCAGTCATGTTCCGGCTCTCAGAGTTAGAAGTATCCTGAGATACCGAAAATAAAATGATTCAACATGGAAATGTCTAGTAGGTTGAGGAAAGGAGAAAGATGGAGTTGATACATTTAGTACAAGTCAAGTGGGTGCTTACATGTGTGAGTTTTGTCTAAAAGCAATTCTATAAATCCACATCTGGGCTCAGCAAAGACCCCTTCCTTGCATTATTAAACAAGTTCAAAGCCAGTAACTTGTTTACATTTGCTCTCTGTCTGCCAGTGGCTGAACACCCATGTCTGTGAGACCTTCTTCTTTTCTTTTTGCAAAGACAAATAAACCAGCATTAACGATCTGTAGAGCTGCCCATGATGATACGGCTGATTATATTTCCCTTGATCTTGAGCATTTGGTTTTTAAAATGTTATAAATGTTATGTTCTTTTTCTTGGAGCTGCTATACTAAAGGAGGCTGCTACTCTTGACTGGCTTGCTTTTTGTTAACCATTCAGTAAGTGTTCAGATGGTAGAACTAAGACTTGGAACCTCTTGTGCTCCATACTTTAGACCCAAAGTTGCTATCTTGGATTGCCTTAACTAGACAAAACTCAGTGTCGAGGTAGATTTAGAGCTGAGTTTCCCAAAGCACACTCAGAGCAAACTATATCTGTTTGACCATCATCCATTGTCAAATAAATTTGGGAAATATTTCCTGGGTAAGTCCCTCTTGGAGAGAAGCATGTAGTTTACAATGTTCTCTAAAGCCTTGTGGTCAAGGATCTTGTTAAACTTATGTTTAACTCAGTGTTTCAGAAATTTATTTGAACATGGAACTTCTTTATTCAGTAGGACCTCTGAATGTGGAGTTAGTCCCCTCCAGAAAGACTTTGGGAAACACAGATTTTTGACTGTTAAAGTTGTTCATGCTATATTTCTCTAGGAATTATGAGTGTTCAGAAAATTATGGATTTAGTCTGTGTTGAAGAATCTCAATGATATTAGTGTTTACCAGTATAAGTCCACAGTTGGTTTTCCAATGACAAGCCCACCTGGCAAGTTTGTCAAGACCACAGTTGAGGCTTTGAGATGACAAATACAGTAAATAAGTTTTTGAAATATACTCCTTGGTATATTTCTTTTGAGAAGGCTGAAACGTAGTTGGGGACCAGCCGGATGAACACAGAGGAGGGTGACGTGGAGGAAACACACAAGAGCTACAGACAAGACATGGTCAAAGGGTTCAGGACACCTAGTGGAAACATTTCGACCTTCTCAATTCTGGAGTGGGAGGAAAGGATCACTCGTTAGAGACATGAGACAAGAGAGAGTGCTGGGGGCAGGGGGACACAAAGACTAGGCCACATCTATGGATTAAGTAGGAAACGTGGACACAAGTGTTAAAACCATGGTGATCTCATAGGTGGATTACGTGGAGGGAACCGGGAAGAGGAGAAAATGGCTCACTTGAGCCAAAATACCTGTAATAATCTCAGCCCTCAAGGGCTTGGTTTGGTGCCCTTGGGTGAAGCCAGAGACCATGACCTCATAGCCAATGCCAGTTATAAGGCCTCTGAGCTCCAGCTTCCTCTGGGTTCCTGAAAGGGTGAATTCCTGGGGGTCCAGCAGCTTCCCAGAATCCACCACCGTGACTAGGAAGCTGTCAAAGGCATTCTCCGATGCCATCCAGGAAACTGTGAACCCGTAGGGATTAATGTCGGAAATGGTTAGGTTTTCCAGAAGGGGCAGGGCCTCTGAAAGAAGGGAGGGGTGAAAAGAACTCAGGTTAGCGGCGCTGACTCTGCCGGCACAGCCCAAGTCTCCACGAACACTGATCAGAGACACAGCCAGTCACCAAATGTGTTTACATGCTCAGAAAATACATCTTTGCTAAGAGCTTATCGGGTGCCAGATGGTGTTGTCTTGTGTAGATCTCTTAACAGGTCTATGAGATGGATATTATTCCCATGATGCAAGTAAGAAAACTGAGCTTCAAAAGAAGTTGACTGACTTGGCTGAAGTCACAGGGCTAGTATGTGAACAGAGCAAGGTTCTAGCTGGGTCTGACTCCAAAGGCCGTGAATTTTTTCCAATAAAACTGAATATCGTGTAATGGGTTTGGGCTCCTTTGTCTATTTCCCACTAACTTGTGATCTTGAAGAAAATTAGCTTATTTATTTATTTATTTATTTTTAAGACATACTCCCTTCTCAGTGTATTTTATATGTTTATATTCCACTTCTAGATCTTATTTAGAGTTAAGCTGACCAGGCCAGTTAGTGATGTACATCCTCACCAGCTGAGATAAAGGGATGAGGTAGGATTTTTTGTGTGTCCAAATTTAACCGATTATGATTATGGCTTAGTAAGGAATACTAAGATTTGCTAATTCTTTCACTATTTATTTTCCTGGATAAAGGCAGGATCTTTAGTAAATTCTGTCATTATTTGTTCATTCATTCACCAAATATCTGTGTCTCAGGTACTCTTATTCCATAGGTGCCAAGGGGTCTTTTTACATGCTGAGATTCCCCACAGGAATGAGCTTATATCAACTTGACTTTTGTTAATACTTCTCAATGGACAAGGCTTCACGTCTGTTATCCTATTGAACCCTCATAATGACACTGTAAGTAGATATTACTATCCTCTCTTCTCACCCATGACAACAAAGGAAGCAGAGAGGTCAGGCAGTTCTCCATGACTGAGTAGTAAAGGGACTTCCCAGGTGGTACAGCGGTAAAGAACCTGCCTGCCAATGCAGGAGACTTAAAAGACCCGAGTTCAATACCTGGGTCAGGAAGATCCCCTGGAGGAGGGCATGGCAACCCACTCCAGTATTCCTGCCTGGAGAATCCCATGGACAGAGAAGCCTGGAAGGGTATGGTTCATAGGGTCACAAAGAGTTGGACACAGCTCTAAGTGAGCAACATATCCACTAGGTGGCTGAGCTGAGATCCAACCTAGGTCATCTGACTCCAGGTTCAGTGTTCTTTCCATACCCCAAGCCAAAGTCTGATTAGTCAACCCCATGGGTGCTGGCAAGACCTGAGGCATAAGCACGAGCACTGGAGAAGGCCTTCCCTCTAGTAAAACAAAACACAGTAAGCGTGTATGTGTTTATTTTTATCAGAGCAGGTATGGGGGTGGGAATTCCATGGCCAAGGCTGCTTTAGCCACATCTAGTTTAGAGCCTGCTATTTCACCGAAGCTAAATGGAAACATTCAAAGAGATAAATGACCTTACACTAATGCCCAGAGTCTAATACACTGAATGTAAAGGAAAACGTTTTAGAAAGACATGTTTGGTATTGAATGAACAAGTGAATGGATGCCCTCACCCGCTAAGCAGAGATTTAAATTTTGTCACAGCTTGGATTTCCTGTACTTATTCTGAACTGTGTGGTGTTTGTCTTGAGGCTTTTTAAAAAAAACCAAATGAAGATCTCCTCTAAATCATAACTCTATCAAAGGCAAAGATGAAATCATATATACTGTGCTGACAGGCTCCTCTGTCTGCAAGACAAGGGTCTCAAATTCTGCTGCAGAACTTTGTTTAGATATGTGGCGCCTTTCTCTGATAACTGGCCTCCACGAACTTCCAGGCCATCAAAGCAGAGAATTGCAATGAACAGGAGGGCGTTCAGGCTAATTAGTCCATCAAGGGCTTGCTATTTATAGTCCCTTGTGTTCAGGTTTTTTTTTTTTAAATCTCTTTTAAAAATATGCTTCTTTTAAACTGCAGAGTCTTTTCACATCCAGGATTAGCTGAGACAATGCTGTAACTGGATCCAGGATTCCCTAAACCAACTCTCCCAGCCCCTCTTTCTTCTCTCTGTTCTGTGGGAGACCCTGCAAGAAGCTACAAGTAAGGGCCTGAGGATATGCACCCGGCCATACTTTCCCTCCTGGGCTGCGAAGTTCTTAGTCATCTCTGTTCCTCGCCCTGCCCTACTAAGGAATGACCGTGTTCTGCATTTGAAGGCAGGAGAGTTGAATTCACATTAGACAACTGTACAGAAAACATTACCTCTCTTTGATCTTACAGTAAAAAAAAATGTAGTGTTCTCTTAAAAAATAATAGGAAAAGTCATAACTGCCAGATCTATTGTTTCTATCTAGGCTGTTGCTTTTATTTATTTATTTTTTTTATTGTTGTCTTTGCTTATCTTTAAGAACCCTACTTTTCTCATACTGTTGGGAGACAGAGGAACGGACTCAGCATCTGTAAAGTGCCTCCTGGATGCCAGGCAGTTATATTTCACCATATCCATTAAATTCTGAAACTGCCAGAGGTGCCTGTTGTTATTCTGTTTTCATACATATGAGAGTGAGGTTTCAGAGAAGTTAAGAGCTGGTCAAGGTTATGTAGTTAAAAAGATGTGGGAGAGAATTAGAAACCACATAGTCCTGATCGCAAGATCCTCACTCTTCTAGGAAACCTATGTGGCCTCCAATTAAATACTTGGCTGATCTTATTGATATATTTTATTTATGTCAATAAACAGCAATTTATAGCAGTTTAGACCTCAAGAGATGCCTGGTTTCATGTGAAAATCAGCCAGCAAAGTTGGTCTCCTAAAAATGATCATTAGTGGAAAGCAAGAGACTTCTAAATATTTTCTGAGGCTTTGCAGGTTGGAGATTTGGTAAACTGATACCACTTTCAGCCTTTGCCATTGATTTAAGATAATTTCAGGAAAGGGAATAGAAAACCATTTCTTTATGTAATTCAAAGAGAAGAAGTCGAGTTCAATAAATAGATCAGGTTTAATTAAAATTGGGATTTATCTGCTCTAAGGTTAAACCTTCCTTAATCTGTTGTAGATGTCAATTTTAAAAAGTAACACCTTTATGGAAGAAAAAGTAAATCATTTTATTTCTGGGGCAGGTAGTTTATGGGCTGCTTTACCTAGCATGATTTATGGACAAAATTCCTGCCTTGGGCCATTACCAACTTAAAACTCACTCTCCAGCCAGATCTCCAAACTGTGAATCAGACAGCCTATAAAACTGGGCACAGAATTCCTTGGCAGCTTTATACGACTGTTGAGTCTACTGCCTTCATTTCCTAAGAGTGGCTGTGAAGGGTCTCTCTTGGCAATAGCACTTGCTCTCCTTTCATGTAGGAGTTCACATGGAATGAAGACTCTACTGGGGGTTGAATTTCCCTTTAGAATGCCAATCCCCTTTCCTCCCTTCCCCGGTTTAGAATTCCGAACAAAACCAGAGCCTTTGAAAGAGTACCTGTCACGACAAAGGCAGTGAGGGGCCTGGTGGAGCCCCCCGCCCAGGTGGTCCCTGCCACACTAACGTCATAGCCAGTGTTCGCCACCAAGCCCGTGACGTGAGCGTGCTGTGCGTCTCCTGAGACTGTGAACTGCTGGGGCTCGTGCAGCGAGTGAGAATCGCTGACATTGACAACAATCTTTGCAAAAGGCCCAGCTTGGGTGGTCCATGACACGTTGAAGCTGTCAGGAGTGATATTGCTAAGGACTAGCATGCCCAACTGTGGCTCTCGCTCTAGGGGGAAAGGAACAGGGGCAGAGAGAAAGAGAGACACGTTATTAGAGGGAGCAGATGATTTCTCTAGCATGTAGCCATGGAACATGAAAGTATCAATCCCTCCAAATATTTGCTGAAAGGTAGTGTATCAAGCTGTGTCCACACCTGCATCAGTTATAATGCTAGGAAATACACCACTTTCTCCGCAGGTGTGGATTTGCACTTTTTTTTTTTTAAAGTAGAGACATGACCGTTTGCTGGTCATGTACAAAGAAAGGTGAAGAAGCCATTATAGCAGTAGATAGAATTATTGTACAGATGTAGTAAGAGTACATTTTCTAAGGTTTGTGATGGGACACTAGCTCTGTGAGATGTTCCAAGACAAGATAGCTTCACATTATATTGAATAATATATCTCACCCTAGAGATTCTTGAAGTGTACTAGCATTTTAAAGTAATGCCGGTTCTGTAAAGAAACCTACTTAATTTCATTTAGCCCAGCATTTCATAGGGCTTCCCTGGTGGCTCAGATGGTAAAGAATCCACCTGCAATGCGGGAGACCTGAGTTTGATCCCTGGGTTGGGAAGATCCCCCGGAGGAGGGCATGGCAGTACACCCCAGTATTTTTGCCTGGAGAACCCTCATGGACAGAGCCTGGCGGGCTACAGTCTATGGGGTCGCAAAGAGTCAGATACAACTGAGCGACTAAGCATAGCACTTCATGAACTTATTAATGAATGGATACCCTATATGAGGAATAGTCTTTGAACATCTCAAGTTGCTGGTGTGCCACTGAGCATGCCTTAGAAAATGCTATTTTGGAATTTCCTGATTTAGTCTTTGATGTGTTTGGATTGTAGAAATTAAAGGTTAATATCCACACAAGAGAAATCCTTTGTAGTATTCAGAAACCCAAACGCACGCACCATGTAGAAAATCTACATCTCAGTCTGAATACTATAAAGGTGAAGATGTTCTCCACTCAAAAATCCCTGGTATATGTAAAAGTTAAAGGAAAACTTGAAGTTAGACTTTGCATTTTCTGATATAAAATTCACTTATTGGATAATTTGGAAAGATGGATGGTTCCACTGAGGTTAAGTTTCTCTTGTCGCTTAAAATCTAGATGATCTGTGATGAGAGCAACTCATTTTTAATGTAGGGGGACTACACTACTAGTTTCAACTGAGACATATATGGTCTGGCCACCTAAATGCACATTTATTAAATAATACTAACATTAAAATAAGTTCAACCCAGACATATTTTAGAGAGAAGCGGCAGTCCAGGATAACTGAGACACTAGGATTAGGATTCAGTGTTGGGAAGAAGCAAACTCTTTCTTCCAAGGACTCAGATGTTGTTTTGCTGCAGCTCCAGGATTTGGAGGAAAGAAGGGGCTCATTTGGATAAACTTTAAGTGGACAACTGCACAGCATAACTCGAAGCCGTGAAGTCTCTAAGGACAAATGGATCTGGCTCAGAGGCAGAGTATAGCCGGAAGTAATGTCATGGGATTTCCTACTTAGCAATTAGCTTGAGAAGTTAATGATGCTATAGCTTTCAGCTACAGCATTGGCAAATTACCTCAACCACAGAAAAAGTGAAATCCTCCAATGGGTCTCTGTCTGCTTTTTCCTTGTATGTTGCTATGAAAGGAATCTCCCGAATTAAGGATGAATGTTAGGACTCTTGCTATGCTTCCAGACAGAAACTGGCAGTGCCAACACATTAACAGTCATGCAGAATAAGACCTGGGTTTTCAAGTTCAGCTGAACCTCTAACTGTCTCCCAAAGGATGCGACCAAGCCGAAAAGTGAGATGCAAGAAGAAACTCAGAGAATGGTAGTGAGGGTCCAGTCAGTGTTCCATGCAAGCTAGGGGTGTTTTTCTCTTACCACTTCTAACCCTTTGAAACAGCTTCTTGACATGCTCTCCCCTTCTGGGAAAAACAAACATTTCCAAAAACCTCATACTCTGAATGTTTACCGCATGCACCAAGATTTGGATAAGAGGACAGATGAAAAGAAGACTCTGACACTCTGTTACAGATATCAGTGGATGGCAAAACATGCTTGACAGAGTCAGTGTCAAAAAAAGAGCAGTCTCTAGGGAACGCAAGCAAATAAAAGTTCTCAAGAACAAGATGAGACCACTGGGTCCTCTCATGTGAGTCTTGGGGTGCGCTTTGGGGTGTTCTCTGCATGCTAGTAACACCACTTTTAAAAGCTTGGTGGAGAGAAAGAGAATGTGGATCATTGTGACTGAGGAATCAACAATAGCATGCACACACTCCTTTAAATAAGACGTGGGAAAACTGATTAGAAAGACCACAAGCAGACGATCATGTTCAAGACCAGATGAAAGGATGTTTTAGAAATTCAACCAAAGCACGTCAGGTTAACTCTATCCAGACACACAGAGCAATGCCAGATGTGAGCAGATAGTCAGGAAAAAGAGGTTGACACCGAAGTTCCTTAATGTAGGGTGAGTGATTTTCTTTTAAAGCTCTAGTTGGGGTCGTTCTCTCAAATTTGAGAACGATCTGGAGGAATAGAAGGGTGAAAACTGGGTCAAAGGTGATTTTGGGGGGAATCCTAGTCAGAGGAAGTTCATTGGACAGTGAAGAACCCATCGTGGGAAATACCTGTGGTTGCTTGGACCATCAGGGTCTGAGCATGCTGCCTGCCAATCAGCCCGTGGAGGTGGGCAGTGTAATCAGAAGAAGCTTTGAGGTTGGTGATGACAAAGCTGCGAGACGCCGCAGGCAGAGAATGGACCACCGTCTCCTGGAGGGGGTCAGAATTCCTAACTTCTACAAGGAAGCTATCAAAGGCAGACTCCTGAGCTTTCCATGAGATGGCCACACTGCCCGAAGTCACATTTGAGACAGTGAGGTGGCTAAGGAGAGGCTCAGCTACTAAAGTGAGAAGAAAAAAAGAAAATACGAACAGCATGTCAATGTAAAACACTATAAGAAGGTCAAAATCAAAACATGTAAGACTAAATCCATAAAGTTTTAACCTTTACCCTCTGATAAAGGAACTTGCCCTTTTTTGAAAACCAACTTGAGCCATGTGAAAGAAATACATGTGTTTGACTGATTTCTGTAGGTTTTGATGAACTTTCATCTGGTTGGGGTGAGAATGAGGTACTGCTGGCTAGCTTACTGTTTTTCCTGAGGTCCATGCTGATAACAATTTGTAGTCTCGTGTAGAATGAGGACAGATCCTCCCTCAGCCTTGGGCAACTCAAAATGAGGGAGTTTGGATACTGCAATGTTAATCCTTTTCTTGAATTCTCCTAGAATATGGGACCCATTTTTGTGAGAAGAAGAGAATCTCCTGTTTACTCCACAAATGACTTTTAATTTCAGTTTGTGATGTCTAATTTTACCTGTAAGGAGAACGCATTGTCCAAAAGTGTGCTAAGAATGCTATTTTGAAATGGACAAGGCTCTCCTTTTTGAATTCACATAGAATTGTCTTTCGCTGCATTCCAGAGAACATCTCTGATAGTGTGTATGCCACAGATAACACAGATTTACTGAGGGCAGTTCACTCTTCGGTTAACCAAGATCCTTATATAAACCTGTCTACTCTGTTTCTGCCATCTACCATTCGCTGTTCTGGGAGCAAGCCAGCATGTTCTGGTCTTTTCTTTTAGAGGTGGCATTGGAATTGGGGTGGTCTGAATAGCGTGACTTCCTCATACACTCATCTGATGAATAACCTTTGCTGACTGTCATCACTTTCCCAATTCAATGTCATTAAATCATGGGAATATTGGGGTTTGGGAAAGGCAAAGGCACTGGGAAGACAAAAACCATCATATTAACACACAGTATAATTTTTAAGATCTCTTTGACCAATATAGACATCTTCCCAAGTCAAGAACAGCTCTCGTCAGAGTTTTTTAGTTACTGAGGAAGAGAATTCTTTTTTCCAGATTCAGCTTGGCAATCTGGACCACACTATATATTATGCTGTAATGTCCTGGTCAGTGATAAATTAGGAAAGTCACCATATGGGCTGCTGCTGGAAGAGAAGTATGGTCAACAGTGTTCCAGCCTAGTGTCAGGGAACAGTTACTGTCCTGTGACCTGGGCTTCCGTGGGAGGGAAGGAGTGGCTTCATCCTGCAAAAAAGACTCTGGAGAGAGGGTGTTAGGAATGGGCAAATGTGTGTGTACCTGTGGTGGCCGTGGCACTGATGGTTTTGGTCTGCATGCTGGGAGCGAGTCCAGAGAGGTAGACAATAAAATCATTACTAGGGCGGAGCCCTGAGATGTGGGCTGTTCGTTCAGCACCAGAGATGTTATATTCCATGGTCTCCAGGAACCTATTGGAATCAATAATTTCAACGGTAAAGGTCTCGAAGGCACCATCAGTAGCGGTCCAGGAGAGATTGAAACTCTCAGAAGTGATGTCGGAAACACTTAAGTTTCCAAGTTCAGGTTCTCCAGCTGAAAAAGGAGGGGTAGGAGAGAACAAACAAATAAATCTGAATTAATCACTGGGCTTGGGTTTTAAGACTGTAGTTGTTAATAGCTGAGTAGAAAGATCTGACAGTTCAGGGTCAGGGCGAAATGAAGCAGTGTTACCAGTCAATGCCAACAGGAGAGAAAAGGGGGATTTGTTAAAAGGAAAAGTATAAAAAGGAAGGTATAGTAAGTAGATTTGCCTGCTCTGGAGCTGCCATACCTGATCAGGGCCTGCCTGAGATCTGGCCTGAGTGAGGAGACAGGCTGAGTGTTGGCAGCAGGAACTGCTCTGCCGAAGCCCAGGTGCTTCTGGGAGCCACGCCTCAGGGACGCTGGCCGTTGGTCAAAAGATATGAGGGCTGGCAGCTTTCAGTCTCTTATATTGCACTCAGGAGACCATTTGTACCTCATTCCCGCTGGCAGGCAGGTATCCTCTGCTTTGAGGGAGTTCCCATCTATTCAGACAATGACTAAATAATTCTCATGCCATTTCCCTCCCAAGGTGGTACCTTGAGGCTTCTGATTTTGTTACTTAAAGGGAATTGGCAATTTGTCAGTGTGATTCTTGGTGTTTTCATCGTGCTTCTGACAAGGGCCAGCTGTTCTCATATTCTGTTAAAACAGCTTGTCCTTTCTTAACTGCTTCTCCGGGGGCCAAGAAGGCTAGTATCGCCTTGCCAACCGAGAGAGCTGAGCCAGGATGAGGCCATCAGGCAGCCCTGTTCGGCCAAGAAGTAACATTTTGTCTCAGTGCTTTTCTGAGCAACAGGAATAAAACATGCAGAGGGCAGGCAGGAGCAGGGTTTGAAAAGCTAGTATTGTCTCTAGCAGGGCAGGAGAAAGCTTTCCCTTCCCAAGAGATCTGGTGAAATGCAGACCAGATGGAATTATGGCTCTTCTTCCCCACAGACCGACTCATCAGAAGCAAGCGTGTTGGTATCATTATAAAGAAAAAACAAAACATAAAAATACTAAGAACACCCAAACCACAAGATCTACAGGAAAGATGAAAAGTGGTGGGTGATTTCTCTGCCTTCTGAGAGGGAATGGTTTATGGATGTTAGATAAAAGGGCCCCGGGCCCCTCCAGGGCAGCCTCAGCTGCAATTTTTAGGTATTTCAGGGTCACCATTCACGTGTCAGTTGTCTGTGCCGTATGTTTCCATCAGCGAGAGTGGCTGACATGGTGGGGGCTAAAAAGGAGAGCTATGTTTTTAGTAGAATCAACTAGGACATAAAAGTTCACACAAAATTTAAGTTGCAGTAATTATCGGAAAATGGGAAAGGCATATACCAAACCAAACAGCCTCTGCTCAACCTCAGACCAATGGAGGCACAGGGAAGAGGGGCCATGGGAACCGGGGCCGGGGAGGGCTGCGCTCTTGAGCAAGGTCCAGGGAAACACTGAATGCTCTGTCACTGGAACAGAACGATGAGTAAACTAAAATGCACCCTCCTGAGTCTGGGCTGAGGGTGCGCCATCCAAAGGCCAATAGTCCAGGGAGCAACTCTTGATTAAAAGAACAAAAAGGGCATCAGATCTTTGACATTCATAGCCTGGGACATTCTTCGCTTCAAATGCTGCTGTGTGTACTTCTGCTAATGAATGGCTTTTTCTTTGGTACAGTCTCCAGTCATAATTGTGTGATCTTTTTTTTTTTTTTTTTCTTTTCTGGTCTAGCTATTTGCTAATTTGATGTTCTAACAATGACTCAGTATCTGAGAGAACTGCCCGGAGGAGGGTAATTCAGTTCTCCTATTATACTCAGTTCATTTTAGAGAAACATTTAAATTAAAACATTTCTTTTCAAACGCAAGAACCACGGTGCCCATATCCTTGAGGGATTTGGGATAGTAAAGCACCATTTCCAACTTCCAACAAAAAGACTCTAAAGTAAATAATATGTGTTCCATCAGAACTCACACATGGGACGGTTGGCTTTTGGTTACATCCAACCACGAGAGAAGAGAATGGAGACCATCAAGCTGGCTCATGAAATGGAAAGCTGTCATTCAAAAGAGATGCAGTTACAGGACTAGACAGGTAAGGTCTGAGAGAGGTTAGAGGTCAGAAAAGGTCACATCTGCATGTACATTCCTGAGATATCAAAGGCATCTGGACCACGGCACAGCCTACGGGCAGGTCTCTGAGCATGCAAGGTCAGCAGCTAATGGGCGCATGGAAAGGATTTAGGTATGGATGCAAGCTGACTCCTCGCACTATCTCTTGGAGAGAAATCACCCTAGACAGGGAGAACAAGGTACCTGTGGAGGCCTCAGCAGAGAGCACTGGAGTCCTATAGCCCCGGATCACCCCGTAGATGGTGACTCTGTAAGGGGTGGCAGCCTTCAGGCCTGGGACGTCCACAGCCTGCAGGCTGCCGGGCACCGTGAGGTTCTGAGCCGCCTCTACCCTGTTGGCTTCCTGCACCTGAATGACAAAGTGCTCAAAGGCCTGGTCAGCTGCAGTCCAGTTGAGTCTGAGGCCATCCCAGCCAGCCTCAGTCACGACTAAGTCTCCCAGCTGGGGGAGCTCCGCTAAAGAAGGACAGAGAGGAATTTGTCAGTCCTGCCAACCAAACATGAGGAAGGAACGTCCCACAGCCCAGCTCTAGGGAAGACAGAAAGGGGCAAAAGGTTTTCTTGTGTTTATGTGTGTGTGGTCATTCCTGATCTCAGGACATTTTCAGTTTGAACTGCAGTAACTGGCCACAGCTTTCTTAGGGAGATGAAGACAGTCAGAAAGGGGATCATCTGTATTGTTTACCGTTGACTTGGTGATGCTAATATTTCCCCAAATATTTTCAACCATTGACAACCCACTGGGAGGTCTCTGAGGATCATGCATGACTAGCATCTAAAAGCTCATGGAAAAGGTGGCATTGTGGGTCAGGGTAAGGTGAGTAGGAATTGGTTAAAAGTACAGGGACTTCCCTCGTGGCTCTGATGGTAAAGAATTCGCTTGCAATGCAGGAAACCTGGGCTCGATCCCTGGGTCAGAAAGATCCCCTGGAGGAGGAAATGGCAACCCACTCTGGTATTCTTGCCTAGAGAACCCCATAGACAGAGGAGCCTGGCAGGCTACAGTCCATGGGGTTGCGAAGAGTCAGACACAACTGAGCAACTAACACACACACGCATGGGCTTTGGAGGCAAATGGGCCTTGGTTAGAATTCCAACACTCTTGTTTGCTGGCTGCATAATCTGGGTCATGTCACCTAACTCAACTCTGAGCCTTGCTCTTCTCATCTTTAATTGGAGCTGACAGCACACATCATTTCATTGGAATGTGTGGTGACTGAATGATAATATTGATAAACCTCTGAGATTATACCTGACAATCACCTGACATCATATTTGACATATAGCGAGGACTGGATAAATGGTGGCCTAACAGATATACATTTGTTCCTTGGTATCCTTGGAGGACTGGTTCTAGGACCTCCACAGGTAACAAACTGAGGATGCACACCAGTTGATGCAGTGTTTGCATATCGCCTATGGGCATCCTCCCGTATACTTTAAAAATCGTCTCTAGATTACTTATAATACCTAATGCAATGTAAATGCTATGTATGTAGTTACCAGCACATGGCAAATTCAAGTTTTGCTTTTTGAAGGCTCCTGGAATTCTTTCCCCTAATATCTTTGATACTGGTTAGCTGAATTTGAGAATGTGGGATCCACGGACACAGAGATGTTTTGATGTTTCTCCTTGGAACTTCTTGGTCATGGGGGAGAGAATTCCCTGCTTCATCTCATTGCTGAACTCTGGAGAGATCCTCCCTTTGCCGGCCACAGGCTAGCTGACTGGGTGCACAAAGCATGTGCTGAATCAGGTTTGGACAAGTCTGATGTTTTATCTGCAGACTTTTCTCATCTGTCAGCGTCAAAGTTTCCGTACTGGGTTCTTGGCTTGGCATGTTCCCTCCTGGTTTCTCCTGACAGCACTTTGTGTCTGAATGAAGAATGTTTGCTTCGGAAAGCAAGGCCCTGTGTGTGAAACGAGTGTCGCCTCTTAATTAAAAGTGATTGTGTTTTGCTCTGCAGATGGTGCAGAGCAGCGCCCATCATTCATTCTTCTGCAGTGTAGGACAGGGAGGCCTGGTGTGCTGCGGTTCACAGGGTCGCAGAGAGTCGGACACGACTGAGCGGCTGAACTGAACAACGTGGGAAGGAAATTTGATATAGTCATTACTGATTTAGAAAGTTTGGGTTCCAGATAAGGAAAAACTCACCGCTGCTGCTGCTGCTGCTGCTGCTAAGTCGCTTCAGTTGTGTCTGACTCTGTGCGACCCCATAGACGGCAGCCCACCAGGCTCCCCCGTCCCTGGGATTTTCCAAGCAAGAGTACTGGAGTGGGGTGCCATTGCCTTCTCCGAAACTCACTGCTGCTCAGGGTTAAATGTAATCTCCCAACCCCCCCTTTCTTTTTTCTTTTGAGGCTGAAGTGACCATAGATTCAAAGTCAGAAGAGAAAATACCTGCAAGATTTCAGTCAGAAAAAGTCTGAGGTACTGGTTCTCAGGTATTCCAGGATTCGGTGCTCATGGGGAATCTGGGCAAAGTGGACCTTTTGCAGGGGCTGCATTTAGGCTGTAGAATTGGTCCTTTTATGGAAGAACTGGGTTGCAGACAGCCCTCTCCTCCTTCCCAACTCACCAAGAATAGCTGTTCATTTACTTCTCATATAGTGGGTCCCCTGGTAAGGCTGCCCATGCAAAAGGAATTCTACTGCTAACAGCACAAAGTTTATAAACTACAGATGTAGATCACTATGCCCTGCTCTGAGATCCCATGTGTTCCAAGGGCCCCTTTTGCTCCTGTTTGGTTTGATAATATTTCAGGAAACACAGGCCATTGATAATCTGGCCGGTTAAGGTGTACTGCCACACAACTTTTCTTGTATAGTTTCTAGCAAGGACCAGGTTTATTCAGTATATCTCAGCAAGAAAGACGATTCATTTGATTAGGTTATTTGGGTGGGATTAAAACACAGGATGTGTAGAGAAGGGCATAGGCTTAGAGCCCAGCAGAAAAACACTCCAGGCCAGAATACTGGAGTAGGTAGCCTTTCCCTTCTCCAAGGGATCTTCCCAACCCAGGGATCAAACCCAGGTATCTCTCATTGCAGGCAGATTCTTTATCAGCTGAGCCACAAGGGAAGCCCATAAAAACCCTAATCCCCCAAATCAGACCCATTTCTTCATGATCCATTTTAAAGCCATTTCTAGCAACCTCATGACCAGCACCGTTTTCTGTAACAGATGGAGTTGCATATTTTCAGGGGACAAATTGAGATGAATTGTTTTTCCTCTCCAAACTGAATCTAACACATTGAAGTCCAACATGACTGTCCTTTCTTGGAAATAGCCCTGCTTCAAGGATCTTCTAAGGAGAGAGAGACAGACTTGGCTAACTTCAGCAGATGATGATAGATCATTTCAAAGGTTATTCTGCAGTGGTCTGACTACCAGATGGATGGCCATCAGTGACTCTGAGGCCACCAATGCTAAGATTTCTCTAGAAACTTATGACAATATTCTGTGTCACAGCCCTGCTGTGTATGTTAATTATACTATGATATGTTGCTATTGGATAAATTTAGCTATTCCCATTCAAAATTTACTACAGAATGGGTGCCTTGCTAAGTACTTTCATTCATTACCTCATTTACTGCTCATGACAGTGTTCTGAGGTCAGAATATTATCTCTGATTCAAAGGTGAGAAAAGAAGGCTCAGAGTTATAAAATGAGATACCCAAGAATATTCAGCCAGTAAGGTGGACTTCCAACTCAGACCCTTTGGAGTTAGAGCTTGTGTTCATGCTGACTGCCAATAGCTTTGAGAGCAGTCCCTGACTCATGGGGAATTTTCTCTATTCCAATGACGGGCTGGGGTCCCTGGTGTGGGGAAGAGGGTTGTATACCTGTGATGACCTCCACAGCAAGGGGTTGAGTGCTGCGGCCCCCGACCTCGCCGTGTACAGTGATTGTGTAAGAGGTACCAGCCTTGAGGCCTGGAATCTCCACAGAATGCTGGCTGCCAGGAACCGTGAGACTGTGAACTTCCTGGGGCTGGTCAGTCTCCCGGATCTTAACGACAAACTGCTCATAGATCCCATCTGGGCTGGTCCAGTGCAGTCTGAGGGTATCCCAGCTAACCTCGGTCACTGTGAGGTTCCCCAGACCTGGAACCTCCTCTGCACAAGGAGACAGAGTTGCTGAGTTACTAAAAAAAGGCAATTGCATTCTGGGATTCAGGTGAGATGGCATTGTGGCTGAGGTCAGGAGAGTTGTCTGGTTGGTGTTGATCACGGATGTGTGATTTACAGCAGGTGTTGAGCACACTCTAGTTGTTGGCACTGAAGCCAGGGCCTTTCTAGTCAGCCTTTGTCTTTCATAGACAGTTCTCAGAATTTTTCACAACTTCCATTCTTGACATACAGATGGGGCTTCAGGGAGTCCTTTGGTGCATTCTTAAAATGAGCTCAGATCAATTTTTTTTTCTTTTCCACTTGCCAAGTGTGCTTTCCAACTTCTTAGATAGATAATATGGCTGAAACTTGCTTTGAAAGAAAAGTCACCTCTTAATTTATGCAGGAGAAGAGAACATGGAGCTTTCCATGGAATTGAATCCCATGCTAGGACTAGGACCTGGCCAAACAAGGGACAGGACCTCTGGGTGAATCACGGCGCTCCCCCCTGGGGTAGGAGCTGAACCCAGTTTAGAGCAGGGAAGAGCGTGGATCTCTCCTAAGCAGGAGGAAGCAAGTTAGTGAAGCAGTCTAGAGTACCTGTTAAGACTTCAACAGAGAGAGGAGCTGTGCTGAAGTCCGGAGTGACCCCGCGGATGGTGATGCTATAGTGAGTGGCTGCCTTGAGCCCAGGCAGGTCCACGGACCTCAGCCCTCCCGGGACAGTGAGATTCTGGGCTGCCTTCTCCGTGCCAGGCTCCTGCACCTGAATGAGAAACTGCTCGAAGACTCCTTCCGGAGCCGTCCAGTTGAGTCTGAGGGCCTCCCAGCCCACCTTGGACACCGTGACCTCTCCCAAGTGGGGAGTGTCTCCTGGAGAAGGACAAAGAACTCGTTTAATGATCAAATCACACACGCTGATCCAGGGACTCTGTAACGGAAGAGCAGGCCTAACATTACTTTTTTAAAGGAATGTGACTTTCTTTAGAGAGCCATGCATCACGCAGCTTCCTAAATTTGAGAAATAGAGCTGATGGGGTGAGGTGTAGGAAAACATTCATGATCTTATTTTATTAAGGAATTTCCTTGGCCTCCAGAAGACAAGAAGATTATTATTATTATTATTTCTTTTTAGATATAATGCCTTAACCTCCATCCCCAGGAGGAAGCCTGTGATGCCAAGGAGCCCTGCTGTTGGGGCTCAGCGCATAGTCCCCAGGCTGGGAGTTGCAGAGCCCCAAAGGCTGTGGTTCACATGAAGGGCACTGTGAAAGCTGCACCAGGAGCTGTGCAGCCTGAATTCTTCCCATTATTAGGCACCATAGTGCTATAACTTGGGGTATTCAAGTCTGTTCAAAAACGAGCTGCGTCTGATTATCCTTTGGCAGTTTCCTGTTGGGAAAAACAGAAGCTAGAGACAGAAAGGTAAGAGATACCTGTGGAGGCCTCAGCAGAGAGTACTGGGGTCCTATAGCCCCGGATCACCCCGTAGATGGTGACTCTGTAAGGGGTGGCGGCCTTCAGGCCCGGGACATCCACAGTCCGCAGGTTGCCGGGCACTGTGAGGTTCTGAGCCTCCTCCACCCCGTTGGCCTCCTGCACCTGAATGACAAAGTGCTCGTAGGCCTGGTCAGCTGCGGTCCAGTTGAGTGTGAGGCCATCCCAGCCAGCCTCGGTCACGGTGAGGCTTTCCAGTTCAGAGGTGTGGTCTGAATAATGACAGAGATGGGGTCTGTTAAACCATGCTTAAAACGCTTTCTGTTTGGGAACTCGGAAATGCAAACCCGCTTCGGGTGCTGAGGGGCCGTGGGGCCCGGTCTCATGCTTCACTCACCGCACCCCTGAGCCATGCTGTCGCCATCAAAACACTAGCAGGAAAGTCAAGATAATACTTATTTTGCCTTGTTGCCTGTTGGGTTTTGTCTTTTGAAAGTGTTTTTCCACTGACCAGTGTCCTGTGGACTTAGAAAATGTTACACGTCTGTGTTAGCACTGCTCTAGGCTGCAGTTTCCATGTTGAAAAGCATCTCTCATCCTAAGGATGAGATCATAAAGAAGAGCCTTCAGCTGCTCCTCTTGGGATCCTTAGTCTGAGCTGGCCAGCCTGCTGTATTTTGAGAAAATTGGCTCCTCTTAGATTCCCTTCCTTTCTGTGCTTCCTCCATCTCCCTGGGAAGGCATGTTTCACAGTCTCTTTATGCTGGGATTTTTGTCAGTTTGTGGGGCTCAAATCAGTTTACATAAACCACTGTGGAAAGATCAGAGGTAAATTAACACGGGACAAGTAAGGCTGTCCTAAACAAAGAGCTGAGTCTCTGCAAAGCTCTCCCTCATTGGACAGAAAGAAATGCCCTGGGAGAAACAGTTATTAAGCTTAATTAAAGCTGAATTTGCTGTCTTTATTCATCTCTGGAATGAGCACAGCACAGAACACTCACGTGTCTCACTTCAAGGTGATAATTTTCCCAGGACTGAGCCTAAGTGGTCTTTGCATCACCTGGGAAGAAAGGATTTTCTCTGGAAACATCCTCTAAATAACAGAGTAAGAACTGCCTTGAGCTCATATAAATGAATGCATTGTTTCTCTCCATATATACTTTATATTGCTGCTTATTTCAAATCAGCCTCATGTGTCCATTAAAGCTGACTTCTCATTTGAGAATCTTAGCCTGCAGTTAGATTAAAGATATCGGTTCAGAGGGGAAAATGTTTCTTCTCAAGAATCTATTTGATTCAGAGTTTTCTACTTTCTGGGCAATGTTCTTCCTGATTGTTCTAGTTTGGCAAAACCTGACACTATTTCAGATCTTCTTTGATCTAGAACAGAGGACTGCTAACTGATCTGAGGGTCAGATCCAGCCTACTGCCTATGTTGGTAATCAGTGAGCTAACAACACTTTTAAATTTTTTAAATGATTAGAAAAATCTAAAGAAGAATACTTCATTAATATGAGATGCATGAGATTTAAATTTTGATGTCATAATTGAAATGTCACGGAACTCAGCCATGCCTGTGCGTTCACGTACTGCTGATGGTGGCTGTGTGCTGTGGTGGTGCAATAGAGGAGCTGAGACAGAGACCGCATAGCCTGAAAAGTCTAAAATACTGACTGTCCTGCAGAAAGTACATGCCATACCTGACCTTGACTGTCATTCTTACGGACACTTCACTTAACCCAAATCTGTGTCCTGGAGCCCTTGTCCAAGACCACTCATTCACTTATATGAGTTCTTAACCACACAAATATGGCCCAGGTGAGGAAGCGAGGGCTCCAAGTTCAAAGTGATGAATCTATCCATACTTCTGGGGAAAGAAAGGAAAAATGGTCAGCCATCTTTCAACCCAATGGCCTCTGTGCAGCCAGGTGCAGCGCTCCAGGAGTAGCAATCATTTCCTTGAACTTGGGCTTTTAGTACAACTAGACTCAGGATTGTGACCTTTACAAATATGCCAAGAGCCCTCATGCATAAAGAGACACGGGACAAAAACCAATCTAAGTCAGACTGTAAAGTTAAGGGAATCAATTCCGTGGCTCCTAAACTCTCCTTTTTTATCCCATTTTCTTCTTTTTTTTCTTCTCCTGCTGCTGTCAAAATTGCTTGTCAGGGAGTTGGCTGACAGAGACAGTTGATCCCCTTCATGTGAATTAAGTCTGTGTTTCCTCTCAGGTAACTGCTTTTTAAGCTCTCTCTCTAAATTATGACACAAAATATTTATTTTTTTCCCCATGGAAGAAATTTTAGATCCCAGGTTGCAAGAGATGTGGGGAGAATTACCTAATCGTGGAAGGGAGGGTTACAGATTGTCTGTTGCAGTAAAGATGATTGGAGAGAGGAGCAGATCCACCTTAGAAAATGTCTCTTTCTTGTGAGAACCATCTTTTCTCGTTGCATCAGCCTTTGTACATGTCTCAGATACTTTTATGCAATGTCCCCCGTATTCTGCTTCATTGCCTGGTATAGTTGATAGAGCAATTTTCATATAATGTCATGTTGCTCAGTAAATGATAATAGTCATTTACTACTATAATAGTCCACCAAAATTTCTGGCTATTGGTGCCCTACCCAAAACACTTCACTAAACAAATGCTGGACAGATAAGTAAAAGTATAATTTCAATGAATAAAATCAGTAGTTAAAATAATGGGAGGTGGGTAAGAATTATGAAAAGAGAGGGAATGATATGAATACAAATACAGCAGACAACACTCGAGATGGAGACCAAGAGGCTTCCTGTAAATGCGGACTCTGCATTTCAACAGCAAATGACACACTCGTGGGCTTACTGCCCCAGAAGCCCAGTGCTTCCGTTGTATATTCCACACTGAATTTCTTGGCCTTTCTTTATGAAAAGGCTGTTGTCTTTTTTCTTACAGCTGTGCACTGGCATCTACCCTCTGAACAATGTCAGTGGGCCTGGGAAATCAGAATTTCAAAATCCCATGTCTGTGCTCATGGGGAGTTGACCAGCCGGCCTGGAGGAATTTCTGGCTGTGCCAACTTTAAGTCTTTAGATTTCCACCATCATGTAGATGGTCATTACCAAGTGCTGACTGATGAGGCATCCACTTGTAATGCTCACTGACAGGAAACAGAGTGATTCTCCTACAGCAGCAGAATGGCCAAATTCAAGCCTGAGGACCACCCAAGGGTAGATTAAAGTGTTTTGATCTCCTCTTGTAAAGTTAATGGAAATTCAAAGCTTTGCCTGAGTTAACAGTTTTGGGGGACTCTTAACACTGTCAAGAATGAAACCCAAGCCCCTTAGCATGATCTTCACTGCCCTTTGTAGAAGGTACTGATGATGTCCATGACCTTGAGCTCTGTTCTCTCCAGCTCTATCATACAGCAGACTGTATGGCTAGGGTTGCACTGACGTAAAGTTTCTCATGTTTTTGAGCTTCTCACATGCTGTTCCTCTAGCTGGAAATGTCATCACTCCCTTCTCCACTTGCCCAATTCTTGTTTCTTTTTGAGGACTTGGTAAAGTACCACCTCTCCCAAGAAGCCTTCTCTGATACCCTGCCTTCACTTTGCTCAGGTCTGGGATGGGTATCCAATCAATCCATCCTAAAAGAGATCAATCCTAGGTGTTCATTGGAAGGTCTGATGTTGAAGCTGAAGCTCCAATACTTTGGCCACCTCACGCGAAGGGTTGACTCATTGGAAAAGACCCTAATGCTGGGTAGGATTGGGGGCGGGAGGAGAAGGGGACGACAGAGGATGAGATGGTTGGATGGCATCACTGACTCGATGAACATGGGTTTGGGTAGACTCCGGGAGTTGGTGATGGACAGAGAGGCCTGGCGTGCTGCAATTCATGGGGTCGCAGAGAGTCGGACACGACTGAGCGACTGAACTGAACTGAACTGGGATGGGTACTTGCCTCTGTGCTCCTGTAGCTTCCCACACTTGCCTTTAAACAAACTAGTCACAGCCTTAGAGTTTTGGTTTTGGTTCTCGCATTCTCATCGCAGTACGCATCATTTCCTGAGGGGAGGGGTTGTGTCTTTCTGTTCTCTATGCCAGTGCTGCCTGACCCATGGCAGGTAAGAAATAAATATTTGTTGGATGGATAAATATTTGACTAAATTTCAGTTTGCTCCATGAGAAAAATCAAAGAGGCCAATTAAAGCAGAGTGTTCTCTATTACTTGCAGCTGTTGCTCAAAACAAAATTCCACCGCTCTGCTTCCCCAGACCCTTGAGAATTATGGGGGTATCGCTGTTGAGTCTTACATGGTGTGGAAAGATGCTTTATCAGCCTTGTGTATCTGCATATTCTCCCTGCTTTATGTCCCTTACTGCTCACAGCAAATCATAGCCTCTACTTCAAGCAGGGTTTTGTTGAGTTTATTAGAATACAGATGCTGGGTGTGGGAGAGATGCCTGGCACACACTAATTGTGTTCAGTGCTAACAGGGATGCCTGTGTGCTAAGTTGCTCCAGTCGTGTCCGACTCATTGCGACCCTATGAACTCTAGCCCTCCAGGTTCCTCTGTCCATGGGATTCTCAAAGAAGGATACTGGAGTGGGTTGCCATGCCCTCCTCTAGGGGATCTTCCCAACCCAGGGATTGGATCTGCGTCTCTTAGGTCTCCTGCATTGGCAGGCAGGTTCTTTACCACTAGTGCCTTTTTTTATTTCTTTCCTTCCTTTCTCCCTCCATCCTATCCTTCCTGCTTTCTTTCCTCCCACTTTTATCCAGAGTAAGCTTAATTATGGAGAGGGAAATGGTAGCCCACTCCAGTATTCTTGCCTGGAAAAGCCCATAAACAGAGGAGCCTGGTGGGCTACAGTTCATGGGGTTGCAAAGAGTCGGACATGACTGAGCACAAGCTTAAGTAAAGACTCCAGGAGAATGACTTCCCTTCCCTTAATTCTTAAGGGAAAGAATTTGGGCTGTTTCTACAGGGGTGAAAGCAAAAGACCAGAAGAGTCAGTGGAAATACTGTCTCTGGAGGAGCTGGAGTCCTCAAAGACTCCTGAAGCCTATCGTGTTTAAGGCGCTGGGGTTGCAGCACTGAATAAGAGAGACAGAGTCCTTACATTCTGGTTGGAAGTAGGAGGCAGGCCATGGAGCAAGGTGTGGCAACCCACTCCAGTATTCTTGCCTGGAGAATCCCATGGACAGAGGAGCCTGGCAGGCTGCAGTCCATAGGGTCTGCACACATGCAGGAGGCAGGCCATAGGTAAGTAAACCAAATAATGAGTGCTATCAGGCCAGGCAAGGGTCATAAGGAACTCTGGAGCAGTCTGAAGGGGTAAATGAGGACAGGGTACCCTTTTAGATTGGCATACAGAGAGGTCTTTTGAGATTACACTTGAGCTGAATGAAATGAGGGAGGTGCTGGGTGAAGACCTGGGAGAGGAGGGGTATATAGGCATCAGGAGAAGCATGTGCAAAGGCCCTAAGGTAGGAGCCAGCTTGGCATATGTAAGGAACAGTGAGAGGGCCAGGGTGACCACATGAAATGAACAAACGGACCAGTGGTGGGAGCGAGCCAAGTCAGGGCGATGGGAAGGACCAGATTATTTAGGGCCGTGTAGTCTGGGGTAGGGACCCTGCATTATATTTCAGGTATGACGGGCAGTCAGATAATGCATACTTTTAACTTGATGCTGCATCCAGGGAAAGGCTTGTGCTTTGGCTCAGTGCTATGACTAGAGTCCTGGAATTCTCCGGGGGAAATGTTTTAGGGCAGCCGATTGCTCACTTTCTCTGTACAGCTCACATACAGTGAGCAGCGTTTTTCATACTTCTGCTATTAAGAGTCTAGGATGCAGAGCTGGGAATCCCTTTCTTCTGAGTTTGAACCTACAGCCCTTTGACATTTCAAGGCTCATAGCCACATGGTACCCTCTCCGAGGGCTTCCACTTTTCCTGTTTGTTTTTTCTCCCCAAGTATTTAGCAAGGCCAGCTGCCTGGCCTTCTACTTCTACTTACGTATTCCACAGCACAGTCCTGCCTGCCTCCTCTGTGTCTATCCAAAGGCTTTGTCCCATATTAAACCTTTCTTGATACTTAGAAGGTATCCTTTGCTCCCACTGCACCCCCACACTCCCAGCCACAGCAATGAAAGTGTCTGTTTACTAGTGAGCTCCCTGGAAACACAGACCTGTCTTCATTGCTCTAGTATCCCCAGAACTTAGCATGGAACATGGCTGTAGTGCATTACTGATTGAGTAAATGTGGGAGATATTTACTGGGAAGATACTGCATGAAATGTTTATTGGAAAGGTAGACTTCAGGAGACAGACAGAAATGTCCATCTCACTCTTAATGAAATAAAATAGTTCTATGGAGAAAGCCATAGAGAGAAATATTCCAGAGACAGCGGGGGAAGAACCCATAAAAGGAACTTTGCACATTTTTCCTGTATTGACTGAGGAATGTCTTTAAATATACAATGTGATTTCTTTGAAACGGTGTTAAAAAGGCACGGCTGGGAAAATGAAACCACTGAGCCTCTGGGATGCCAAACTGGGCTCTTAGTCAGAGGCAAAGGAATTCCAGCCTGTGATTCACTTGAAAGCTTTCATCTCCCTGAGCTGCTGAAGCCTGGGGATTCCCTGCCGGAGATATGAGATAAAGTGGTCATGGCCAGAGGGTAAGATGACAGAGGGGAGCCAGGACTTCCTCTATAATCTAGCATTTGTGAAACTGAGGGAAGAGGAAAGAGAGAGGGAGACAGAGAGGGAGGAAGGAAGGAGCAAGAGGAGGAAGAGGAAGAAGAAGAGGAGGAAAAGAAGAAGAAATTATTCTCTTGTTTCTCTGATTCATTTGTTGTCCCTTCACATCTTGCAACAAGCTCATGTTTAACTAGCTGAACCATTCAAATCTCTACCATAGATTTATTTCTTTCCAATTTATTCTCCCCAACTCATCTATGATTAAGCTACCCCTGCCCCACCCAAGGAGAAGGCAGTGGCACCCCACTCCAGTACTCTTGCCTGGAAAATCCCATGGATGGAGGAGCCTGGTAGGCTGCAGTCCATGGGGTCGCTAAGAGTCAGACATGACTGAGCGACTTCACTTTCACTTTTCACTTTCATGCACTGGAGGAGGAAATGGCAACCCACTCCAGTGTTCTTGCCTGGAGAATCCCAGGGACGGTGTAGCCTGGTGGGCTGCCGTCTGTAGGGTCGCACAGAGTCGGACACGACTGAAGCGACTTAGCAGCAGCAGCAGCAGCCCCACCCAAGGATCCTTGATGTCGTAGCTGGGTGGAAGCAGTCCATGCATGGAGTCAATAGAAGTGACCACCTAAGTTCACTTTAGCAAATGAATCTATAGCTCAGTTGGTAAAAGAAAACTCTCCTGCCGGTGCAGGAGACACAGAAGACACAGGTTCAGTCCCTGGGTCAGGATGATCTTCTGGAGAAAGAAATGACAACCCACGCCAATATTCTTGCCTGGAAAATTCACGGACAGAGGAGCCTGGCAGGCTGAAGTCCTTTCTGAAGAGGCTATTCTTTGTCTACCAAATACCCACCCCCTCTTCCTTACAAACTACCACAATTTTATGTGGGCAGCAATGTACACAGCTCGAAGATACCTCTCCTAGACTTACTTATAGCTAGAAGTGGCCAGTAAAATGTAAGAAGTCACGAGTGAGTTTCCAGAAAGACTCATCTAGGAGGCACTATCTTTTGTTTTTGTCTCTTTCTCCTTCATGCTGCCTATAACACAGATGTGAAGGCTGTACTGAAGCAGCCATATTGTGACATGGAGGTGGCTTTGAGAATGCAAGCCGGAGACTAAGACTCGTGGAACAGAAGGATAGAAGGAGCCCAAATCCCTACTAATTTGGAATTGCTATGCCAGCACTGAACTACCTAACCTCTGACTTACTTTATGAGAGAGGAAACCACCTTGTGTCTTGCTAAAGTTCTGTTATTTGAGATTTCCGTTATGTGTAGGTGAAAGTATTTATAAATGACTAAGACTTTTCAAGGCATTTCCAAATATGCACATCACTGCAACCCCTTTTCTGCTTATGGAGATTCAGCTGGAATAGTGTCTCTGCCAAGACACTTTCTCTGGCTTATCCTGATTACCCCAATTACTTCCTTTCCTTGGGCGAGTTTCCTCTAACACTCTATCTGGTCTTCCCCACAGAGTATGAGCAGGAGCACATGAGTCAAAATAACAGTGCCAAGTACATGATCAATTTTTCTTCAAATATCAGCATGATACCATGTATTCAATGGGTTCTCAATAAACACTAATTAAATTGAAACTAAACCCTTATCATATTCTGAAGAATTAACAATTTCCACCTATACCTCTTGACTATTTGGGAGCCAAAATTAAATATGCATATTCATAAAAGAAGAACTGATTCTTTTTTCCAATTTAGCCATTGAAGAAACATGGGAACAGGTGCAAAGAACAGGATACCTGGGCTAGAAGGGATAGGGGAGGTCAGGATTAAGCTGTTATGGATAAACGAAGTTCATCACTTAATGAGTGAGAGAAAAATGAGAAGCGCTCTGTGACAGGCTCCCAGGACTGTGTACAGCATTTCAGGCAACCTGAGAGGAGAGAAAAAGACCTGGAATAAAAATATTTAATGGGTAATAACCAAAGAATTACTCCAAACCTCTTGGTCATCTTGAAAAGAAATAAAATGAAAAGTTAATGGATTGTGCTAAAGAGGAGGAAAACAAGAAAAAAAAATACAACATTCATTTCTATGAACACATGAGATTAAAATAAAAAGAACCAAAGACAAGCACACACTCTCATGCTTTCAGTTCTGCTAGGAAGAAACATTTAACAGCCACTATTGATTGTCCAGCTAGGGACCTTCGCTATGGACACATCAGTGGACAAGAGGAAAAGATGTCTAAGTGACTCAAATGGCATCTAGAGGATTCATGAGTAGAGAAAGCACTCGTCTTCCCATCTGATCTTCTCATTTGAGGACAACCTGGCTGATGGGTCTGCCAGCCTCAGAGTCATCCGAGGGTCTGGAGAGAGCTCAGAGCTCATCCACCTTACCTGTGGACACCTGCACCCGTGCCGGCCTGCTCTTGTGTCTGCCTTTTTCTGCCGTGAGCAGGACGGTGTATTCCTGCCCAGGTTCCAGGCCTCTCAGGACGTAGGAGGTGGTGTCTCTGGGGAGCTGTATCTCCACTGGCTGGCCCGAGGGGAGACTGTAGTTGAGGCGGTAACGGTCAAACTTGGCCACCGGCGTCCGCCAGAGGAGGGTTAGGCTGGTCTCCGTAGGTTCAGAAACCCGAAGCTCCTTGGGTGTGTCCAACTCTGGGAGGAAAATAGAGAGTTGAACACCCTTCAGGCTTCAGGGCAGGGCTGCTTCTGGGACTGAAGGGTGGCTGTGGGCCACAGTCTTAGGTCTGCTGTCGAGCTGTGTGGCTTCATGCATCTCACCTGAGTCTCAGTTTTCACCTGTGTGAAATGCCATTGTATGATACCTCATTGTGTTTTGGGAAGATTAAAAATATTATAGTGATATATCCATACCATGAGATGATATGCAAAATGCTGTTGTTCAGTCACTAAGACATGTCTGACCCTTTGAGACCCCATGGACTACAGCATGCCAGGCCTCCCTGTCCCTTACCATCTCCCGGAGTTCGCCCAAGTTCCTAGAGCTAAATATACACATACAAACACACACACACAGTCGAGTGAAATCTGAATAAACTTGATAGAAGGAGCTGATTACTGATACAATACACAATTTGGATGGATTTCAAGAGAATTAGTGGGGCTTCCCTGGTGGCTTAGGACTTCCCTGGTGGCTCAGATGGTAAAGCATCTGCCTACAATGCGGGAGATCCAGGCTCATTTCCTAAGTTGGGAAGATCTCCTGGAGAAGGAAATGGCAACCCATTCCAGTACTCTTGCCTGGGAAATCCCAAGGACGAAAGAGCCTGGTAGGCTACAGTCCATGGGGTTGCAAAGAGTCAGACACGACTGAACAACTTCACTTTCCTTTCCTGTCTTTCCCTGGTGGCTCAGATGGTAAAGAATCTGCCTCTAATGCGGGAGACCCAGGTTCAATCACTGGGTCGGAAAGATCCCCTAGAGAAGGAAATGGCAACCCACCCCACTATTCTTGCCTGGAGAATTCCATGGACAGAGGAGTCTAGCGAGTTACAGCTCATGGGATCACAAAGAATCAGACACAATTGAGGGACCTTCATACTCCGTCACACTCATGCTGAGAATTATGGGGCTTCCCTGGTGGCTAAAGAGAATTATTCTGAGTGAAAAAGCCAGTCTCCAAAGTTTGTGTTTTGCATGATTCCTTTTATGTAGCATTCTTGAAACTGGACGAAGACCAGATCAGTGACTGCCAAGGGTTAAGGGGAAGTGGAGGGAGGGTGGTGGCCATGGCAATAGGAAAGTGTAGCAGGAAGGACTCAGTGTGATGGAACTATTCGTTCTTGACCGAAGTGCTGGACTCCAAATCTACAGGTGATAAATTACATACAACTAAATGCTGTTGTTCAGTCACTAAGACATGTCTGACCCTTTGAGACCCCATGGACTACAGCACGCCAGGCCTCCCTGTCCCTTACCATCTCCCGGAGTTCGCCCAAGTTCATAGAGCTAAATATACACGTACAAACACACACACACAGTCGAGTGAAATCTGAATAAACTTGATAGATTATATCAGTGTCAGTTTCCTGGTTGTGCTAGTGTTCTTAAGTTACACAAATGTTACACTGGGAGGTTCTAGACAAAGGGCACAGATGTCTCTGTATTCTTTCTTGCAGTGCATGTGAATCTACAATTACCTCCAAATAAAAAGATAAAAAAGGGTACGTATAAGTGGTCAGCATTGGATGCCGGGTGCTTATGCTCCTTTTGAATGTGAACATCTGGGCTGGATGATCCTGGAAGCCTTGTTTTCCTCTGGGCATCTACTCCTTTTTCAGTAGGTCTCCTGCCTCATGTTCCCTGGCATGTCTATTAGTGCCTGTCCCGTGGTGGTGGGAAGCCAGGCCGGCTCACCTGTGGCCGCATTGATGGTAGCTGGGTCACTCTCCTTGTCCCCCTTCACAGCAGACACTCCAATCCCATATTCAGTTCCTGGCCTCAGCCCTAGGAGAGAACAAGCAGGTTGAGATTCAGTTCAAAACCGGACAAACTTTCAGAGGACCGTAAAAGGGCCCCTGAGCTAGGCCCTGAAGGCTGCGATTTCTCAACGGCTGGACTGTTCTACGGCCTGACTCACTGATGCCCAGTGGGGAGGGACAATGGGGAACTGGCTACTTTTCTCTCTCCGGAGGGTTGCAAGGTGGGGAGACGCCCCCAGGGTTGGTTGGGTCGGGGAGGTGGAGCCCACCTGTGAGCGTGGTTCTGGTTGTAGTTTGCTGGCTCCTGGGGACTTCCACCTCTGCATGGTCACCTCCAGAGATGGGTGCGTACTTGATTCTGTAACTGTCGGCGGCCGCCTTGACGTTCCTCCACTCCAGGGTGATGCTGCTGTCTGTCTGGGAGACGCGGCGGAGATTCCTGGGAGCATCCAGGCCTGTTTGGGAGAGGAAAGGGCATTGGTACTGAAAGCACCGGGCACAGGAGACTGGGAGTCCCTGATAGTTCATGGTGAGACGTGAAAGGTGTCTGCCATTGGAGAGAAATGACCCCCTCACCCGTCTGGCTCAATAGCTAAAGCACGCATCTGGACAAATACTACACATTGGACACTTTCTTCATTATTAAATCGCCGTGATACCTCAATCGTTCATGTTTGCTACTGATTTTATACTTAATAAAAACTATACAAAAACTTGCAAATTGGCTCTGTGACTGGAAGAACAGGTTTGCTGTCTTCATCACTGGCTCTTTAATGATTTACATAGAGCTTACCGAGCTCTGAAAAAATATTTAGTGAATGAATGATTAACACTGTGGTACCTTGAAAACAGTGCCCTAGTCTAAGAGGTTAGAAGGCATCTTTGTCATTCATGTTTTCCGTATACTACATTTTACTATTAACAATATTTATTCGAATTTTATTTTAACCAAATGTCTGAGAATCTCAGACCAGTATCTTCTATGTAGGCAAGTTTTCTTTATCCGTAGAAGGTTATTGGGGATAATTTTTTTTTTCCTTTGAAAAATCAATTAATCGCTACAGTATTCTAAAATAAAAATCCTCTTTCCATTTTTTTCTATCATAAAAGGAGCCTGGGAGGCACACTGACATGGAATGGGGGAGGAGTCTGGCGATCCTTCCTTTTCTGGGGCTGTTAGCAGCCGGGAGTGGGGCGCATTACCTGTTGTGAAGGTCTCTTTGGCGGGGTTGCTGGACATGTCGGCCCTGTGGGAGATGAGGGCCACCTCGTACTCAGTGTCCGGCTTCAGGTTCCCAATGGAGTACTGGTTCTCCTCGTGGGTGAGATCGATGCTGGTGCGATCTCCTGGCACGTCTTTGATCCCGTATGTGAGCTCAATGCTATCGATCTCGGCCAGGGGCTTGGACCAAGTGATCAGAGCGGTGGTGTCTGTGACATCTTTCACTTCAATCTGGCTGGGGGCATCCAAGCCTGTGACAGGCAGAGGGCACAGGAGTTTTAGAGGCCGGGGCCAGTGCCAAGGGCTGAACAGAGAGGGAGCTTGCAGCCTTCCAAGTACATGAGTGTACATTTAGGTGTATACTGGCCAGTTGACTTATTTTGTCTTTTGGACTCTCAGTTTCCTATCTGATAAGCTGTAAGTAGGGAGGATGACTGCTACCTTGTAGATTTTTGTTTGTTTGTTTGGTTTTTCAAATGTGAATGGAAATAAAGCATGCAAAGCATCTAGCACAGAGCCTGCTACATAGTAGTTATATGATAAATAGTCATGATGATTATTATTATTATTATGACTATCATCGTTATCATAAGTTTAAGAAACACAGAGGGGCTGTTTCACTTGAAAAACTTTGACTCAGTCTCTCTGGTTTTCCAGTGAGACAAAACTCCCTAACTGGTGACTTCTCCATCAGAATAATGGAGAGAAAACCGAGGTGATGACTGTCTTGATAATGTATAGGAAGTGAACTCTGATGGAAATAACTCAAGCAAGAAGGTCATGGCTATCTCAAGCCTTGTCCGTCTCTGCGTCCTCATCTCGGTCTCCTCCTGCCCCACCTGCCTTGCGCTTCCTGCTCTGACAGCATTCCTCTCCTCCAAGAGTGCATCGCTGCCTCTGCACTTTCGGCTCCCCTGTTTCCTCTTCCTGAGATTGCTCCTCTCCCTAAAAGTCTCCTCTTCATCCTTCAAAATCCCTCTTATATGTCACTTTCTAACACGAACACTTCTCTGACCCAGTTGCAAACAGATAAACACACACTCCCTCCTCTATGGGTAAGAAGTTTCAGTTTGTAAGATGACTGAGTTCTAGAGACGTGTTGCACAGCATCGTGCCTCTAGTCGACAGTACTGTATCACACACTTGAAAGCATGCTTCCATTGAGTCGGTGATGCTATCCAGCTATCTCATCCTCTGTCATCCCCTTCTACTCTTGCCCTCAATTTTTCCTACCATCAGGTTTAAGAGGATAGAGCTCAGGTTAAGTGTTCTTATCAAAACAAAAAAGAAGAGCTTCTGAATATTGTACTTTTCTAACTATTCCAAAACAGATTTTTCTACAGTTTATTCAAACTGCATCATATCATCTAGCTAGTCATTCATTCATTCAGAGAGTGGGTCTTTGACCTTTCTGAATCCCCAGCATAGCATCAAGCTTTGTCATCTATGTTTTAATTCTTTTTTCTAATTATGTAAAAATTTTAATGCATTAAAACCTACCAAGCCTAAAATTAACATATTAAGGCATCCAGTCAATGTTTCTTTCTTCATTTTTTTTTTCTTTCTTCATTTTTAAACATAGTTAGGTTTGTGTTTTCAGCATTCGTGAGGAAACAATATTGAATGAGAAGAACTTGGTTTTATAAAGGGAATGAGAAGGAGGAATAATTCAGAGTTGATTGTGAGAAACCTGCAAAGTCTATTTTTTGAACCCTAGGTGTTGATACATCAGTCTCAGCTCACAGATGATGAAACTATAAAATGCACAATGAAAACGATGTTGCAATTGAACAGTGAAGCTCATGTTCTATGTTCTTTGAGGTGCTGGGAAACACCCAAACCATACCTACTATCTTTCTTAACAGCCCTTTCATTAACAAAATAGAGATTCAGTTGGGGACACTGGTCTTCTCCTAGACTGGGATCCCTCCAATCCAGGAGGTTAACACGGCCTTGTGCTTACAGTGTGCCAAACACGGTGCTCTATCACTTTAAGTCTCAACTCTCATGACTACGCCATAAGAAGGTACTATGAACCCAGTTTCCAGATGGTAAGTCTGAGGCTTAAAGAAGTGAATATGCCTAAAGTGGTGGTGAGTGGTGAAGCTAAAATTCAAACTCAGGACTGTTTGGATGCAAAACCCATGTTCCTTCTCCTTAAATGTCGGTGCCTCTCAAAAACATTTACACATCAGAAATGGTTGCTATACAATCTCTATATAGAGCCGAGAGGGAAGGAGCTGAAAATGAATACATTTAGATCCTTTCTTTAAATTTGGAAAAAGATCGGGTAGCAGCAAAATAAACAGGTAAGTATCTGCCTCTCAGTGTTAATATTTATGTGATTATGAAACTTCAGATGTTGGGATGTTTGTCCTGCAAGAAGAAGAAAATAAAGCAACCAGTCCTCAAATTCAGATTAAAAAGAAAAGGGCAGATGAAACAAATGCCTTTTGTATTTTCAGTTTACCGTCTCTGTGTTTGATCTTTTCTATGCCTTTCTGGTGATCTAATGATTTTTTTTCTTGTTGGTACCCGTCTTCTACCTACCACAGTGGGATGCTGTCAAGATGATGGAAAACACTTGCTTATACAAAAAGACAGTCTTATGAATTGGATTGTTGGATCTGAGTTAAGCAAAATGTGCAAATATTTAAATGCAAGATGTTCTTTCTAGTCATTAGTCAACAGATGTAAATTTTCCAATCACTCCCTGCCAAGAAGAGTCAATTCCTTAAGCAGTTGGCATACATGCTATCTTGAAGAAGCTAAAGAGATTTTCCCAAATGTCAGCACAAAATAATTTTATTTATTTATTTATAAAAATTTGCTTCTCTGTAGAACAATTCCAAATTCAGGATTTTTATTCCGCCCACCAAATGATCTAACAGTGCCACATTGACCCCCAAGAAGTTCTGACATCTTTAGTACTGAGTAACATTTTATTTAGGTTCCTGTTGAAGACATGGAATTAACACTACATAACCCAGAGCCCAGTCAAATGTTATTGGTAATGGGGTTAAAGTCATAAAACTAAACCTGGCCTTAAAATTCTTCCCCTGATAGGATTAACCACATGGTGTTAGTTAAATTGATTCCCCTTCTCTAAGCCTCAGTTTCTACTCTTGAAAAAGAACAGCATTAATATTTGCCCCACCTCTTTCATTAAGACTGGTTACTAATATTAAATCGGATGGTGTGGTAGATCATTTGCTAGAATCTCAGGTATTTTCCTGTATCAGTGACCCTTTGAAAT
Organism: Giraffa tippelskirchi; assembly: GCF_054371585.1. NCBI lineage: Eukaryota > Metazoa > Chordata > Mammalia > Artiodactyla > Giraffidae > Giraffa > Giraffa tippelskirchi. The sequence goes on from NC_137275.1 coordinate 218,538,416, forward strand.
GTCACACTGAAGCATCTCTCATAAAGAGATGGATCTGTCTCCCCACCGTTTCCATCTGGACTGGCCCTGAGATGTGCGCTGATGGAAGTGAGCCCGTGCTGGGGGTGAACTTGCTCAGCTGCTGTGAGGCCAGGCCCAGCTAGCCTGTGGGAGACTGGGGGACTGCGTGGGGCAGAAGGACGCCATCCTGGCTGAAGCCATCCAAGGTCAACCGTCCCCCAGCCCACACAGATGCTTTAAGTGAGTCCAGTCGAGAACAGGAAGATTGTCCAGCCCCGATCACAAACGTGCAATCGTTTTAAGCTACTAAGCCTGGAGCTTGTCTTTTATGTAGCAAAAGCGAATTGATACTGCTGCTCTATAAGAGAGCATACTATCGACTAGAGGTGCTCTGCAGTACAACAGGCTTTACAGCGGAATTAAAGGTAATACTCACGGGTGGTTGTCACCCTCTTCAGGCCCGGGCCCCGGGTATTGTTTTTCACGATGTGCAAGGATATCTCGTACTCCTGCCCGGGAGCCAGGCCAGTTTGCCGGTACGTGGTCTCCGGCCTCCGCAGGCTCTTGGTAATCTCTCCCTCATCATCTTTATTCTGAAAGATAAAGGCACCTTCGTAAGACCTAAGGCAATGCCAGATCCTTCGTTTATGTGATTCATTCATTCTGTGTTTGTTCGTTCCTCTTTCATTCTTTCGTCTGTTCACTAGGCACTTACTAAGCATCTGATCGGTATGGTGGGTGCTGAGGATGGACAGACGATAAAGACACATCCATCAAGATGGGTTCTCCCTCCCATAGACCTCTCGACTCATCCCTTTGACACTCAAGATAATTAACTGAGAGGTGTGAGAACCACAGGCGCTCTGGAGCCACAAAATCAATCCTTCCTTTCGTAGATGAAGAAACTGGCATCCTAAAAGTCAGGTGATTGTCCCGTCGTCACATAGTTGTAAGTGGCAGAGCCTGGCTTTGAGCTCAGGGACCCACTTTCCTGTCTCATATGTGCTTTTAGGCACAGAGAAAAGGGATACTCAATCTCAGATATGCCTGGAGGCATTTGAGACAGAGACCATTTCGTTTTCTTTGTTTAAAAACATTATTGGAGTATAGTTGATTTACAACGTTGTGTTAGTTTCTGCTGTATAGAATCAGTTACTACACGTACAGTTATTATATACACATTATTGCCTCTGAGTGGAGATTTGCAAGACTGTAACAGGTAATCAGAACCTAGAGATGACTTGCCATCTATTTGTCTAGGCATTCAGTCCTAAATGCCATGCTTTTTGACTTCCTAAAATCAAGTAAAATATATGCAAACCCACAGGGGGCTAATAAGAGCCTTGAGTGCATGTGTGCTTAGACATGTCCAACTCTTTGCAACCCCACGGATGGTAGTCCACCTCTGTCTATGGGATATCCCGGGCAAGAACACTGGAATGGGTTGCCATTTCCTTCTCCAGGGAACCTTCCGGACCCAGGGATACAACGCATATCTCTTGTGTCTCCTGCATTCGCAGGAAGATTCTTTACCCCTGTGCCACCTGGGAAGCCCTTTTAATTAGAGCCTTGTCCCCCACCCAAAGCCAAGGAAGTGGAGTTGACAGAAAAGTCTGCAGAGCCCCGTGAGCATCTTTCCAGTTCTCGTGGACAAACACGCCCGCTCCTCTTCTGTGCTCCTTACCGTATTCCGGAAGATGAGCTCCCACGTTTCAAAAGCGATTTCCAGAGGATCCCACTCCACTTCCACAGATGTCTCCTTGATGGACTTGAATTTTAGACCTTCAGGTGTAGGCAGGTCTGTCAGGAAGAGCACAGAGAGGAGGTAAGAATGAGTCCATGTGTGGTGGGGAGGGATAGACATGATTCCACTAAACCCCACGGGGTGATCGTCAGAGCTGGAGTCTTTTTAAGGGTTCTTCTGGGATGCTGTTGACTTTGAGGCCTCATGAAAATTAATATAAGGGCCAGTCATATGATTGAATATTTGTAATTTCATATGCTTAAACTTAATATGAGCATAGACTTTAAAATCAGACATATGGGCTGATCATATGTAATGATCATAAGCTCGATCATTATAACTTATGTGTGCTTGATTGAGTTGAACAAGATGCCCTGAACCTTAGTTTCTCCACCTAAGAGAAGGAGGGTACATATGCCTGCCCCTGGGGAACGTTTGAGACTAAATGATGGATTCCACAGTGGCTGCTGGCCATGGTTCCTGGCCTGAAGCACAAGTTTAATAAAAAGCAGCCGAGGTTATTCTTACGAAGCAGAAAAGGACCAATTTTTAACCATAACTTGCTTTTTAAGAGTGGAGGTAATTTTTCTGATGTTGAACTCTTAAGGAAGAATAACTTGAAACTTAATGTTTCCACTTTTGTATATTTTAAATATTTGTACAGTGAGTTCCACAGAAAAGTAATAGTAGAACAGAGTACTTAAGACTGCCAGGGTTCAAATTCCATCTTGACTACTTATTAACTGTTTGGTTTGGAACAAGAGGCTTAACCATTCGGAGTCTCAGTTTCCTCATCTGTAAAATGGGTTAACAATAGCTCCTGTCTCATAGGGTTATTGTGAGTTATATGAGTTACCATGTGAGAAGTGTCTTTAAAAATATTCAGTAAGCTGTAAGAAAATGTATATATATATGTGTGTGTATAATTTTGCAATATGGCAGAAATTATCACGGTAAATCAACTCTATTTCAACTTTTTTTTTTTTTGTAATTCAGTGGGCATCACTGGATTCCAGAGTTTTAGCTGGTGTAACTGTATGAAGTCAGCCATTGACCTGTGGGGCCAAGGTGAGGCAGTGACATGTGCAGGGGGGGTGGTTATGCACTGGACAGGCGGACGGCGGTTGAGTCTGCCAAGAGGGTTCTGTGCACTCACATGTGGCCACCCTGGCGCTGACAGGAATGCTCTTTTTGTTCTCCAGGATGGCGAACACGCGGATAAAGTACTCCACTCCAGGCTCCAGCTCCCGGATGGTGGCGGACGTCTGGTCTCCAGGGACCCGGAACTGCATTTCCAGGCCATCCTCGTGAGTGGGCGTGTACACGACGAGGTACTCCGTGACCCGCATCTCATTGTCCCAGGCCAGGTTTACGGTCTCTTCCGTCACTTCTGTCACGATGAGGTCTTTGGGAGGGGACACTGGCAGGAATAAAGAAGGACAGCTTGGGTCAGACGGTGTCAGTAACACTCTCTCTGGGTCACAGCAGGGGCGTACTTGATGAGTCTGCATTTTAGAAGATTTGGGGGCGGCCCCTGTGATTGGCAGGGGAAGAGACAGGTCCAGCCTACTGTGACTCATCTTCAAAACTTTTGGGGGCCAGCCCTTGCCTTGAGGCTCAAGTTCCAGGTCTGCAGTGTGGCCTTCAACTTCTTTCTATTCCCTGGACCTTAGTGCAGATTCAGGGCATCTGCAGGAGAAAGCGCAGCCTGAGCTTGGCTCTCTGCTCTGAACTTCAAGTCATACATCATTAGCCCTTAAAGGGTGTTTTAGGCTCATCTGGTCCAACTCTTTCCTTTTCTTAGAGGAGAGTGGGACTTGCTCTACTTTGCTTACTCATCAGATTTGGAACTCACTTCTCCTGCCCGCCAGACTGGTGTTCCTTCCGTCCAGGCTGCCCTGGCTTGGCCGTGTCAAACACAGAGCCCCCTGTTTATTCTTATGTGCTGATGGCTTTAATCAAGCTGAAATTCTCCTTTACAAGTATATATGGTGGATAAGGGAAGTACAAAGACCCTCATTAAACATGAACATTATTGGTCTTTGTGTGTGTCTCTTGACTTGAATAAATGCCCTGTGCTAACTGCTGGGATAATGCTCTTCTAAGACACTCAGAGTCCTTGGGATCAAGGACAGCAACAAAAAGATGATTTAAGAGACAAACCTGCTTCATAGGTGATCAACATTGGTCTTTAGCTGAGCATGCATTTAAAACAGCTTGTTTTATGTAATCTCACTGTCCATTCAATTGAGCTGAATTTTCACTCCATCCAAATAGAGGGATTTAGTTTATGATGTCATGTCAGTTTTACAAGTCAGTGTAGAGTAGGAAAGAAGGTCGATGTTTAGCAAAAGGGAGGTAATCATTTCATCTACCTTATCTTGGGCACTGGGTGAGAAACAGCATAGACAAGTTACCCAGATTCAGGTACCAGCTGTGTGATCTATAAGCTGTGTGTCCTTGGGACAATTCCAGAACCTCTCTGAGCCTCTGACCCTCAAATAGGTAGTTCTGAAACAGGTGAGAGACCAGGACTCCTTCAAAGAGCGTGTGCTTGTGTGTGTGCCTGTGTGTGCTTAGTGTAACAAGAGATCTCCAGCACATGCCAACTCCTGATGCCAGTTCGCTGGAGGCTGTTACTCACCCTGGGAGCAGTCTTCCCCGGTGTAGCCCTCATTGCAAATGCAGCGGCCAGAGACGCACTGCCCCCAGTTGCTGCAGTCGTTGGGGCAGGAGCGCTGCGCGCAGTCGGGCCCGGTGAAGCCCTCGTGGCACACGCACTGGCCGTCCACGCAGCGACCCTGGCCGTGACAGTCGCCGGGACACTTGCGCTGCGCGCAGTCGGGCCCGGTGAAGCCCTCGTGGCACACGCACTGACCGTCCACGCAGCGCCCGCGGCCGTGGCAGTCGCCGGGACAGGCAAGGTCCGCGCAGTCGGGGCCGGTGAAGCCGTCCTCGCAGATGCAGCGCCCGTCCACGCAGCGGCCGCGCTGGCTGCAGTCCCGGGGGCAGCGGAGCTCGCGGCAGTCCTCGCCCGTGTAGGCGTCGTCGCACACACACATGCCGTTCACGCAGCGCCCATGCTGGTGGCAGTCGTGCGGGCAGCTCATCTCACTGCAGTCGTCTCCCTGGAAGCCGGGCTGGCACTCACAGCGCCCGTCCACGCAGCGCCCGCGGCCGTGGCAGTCGCCGGGGCAGCGCTGCTGCCCGCAGTCCTCGCCGGTGTGGCCCTCGTCGCACACGCACTGCCCGTTCACGCAGCGCCCGTGGCCGCTGCAGTCCCGGGGACACTGCAGCTCTCCGCAGTCCACGCCCGTGAAGCCGTCGTTGCACTCGCAGCGCCCGGCAACGCAGCGGCCGCGCTCGTGGCAATCGGAGGGGCAGCGCCGCTCGCTGCAGTCCGGGCCCGTGAAGCCCTCGTCACACACGCACTGGCCCTCGTCACAGCGGCCGTGGCCGTGGCAGGCGTGGGGACAGGCGAGCTGGCCGCAGTCCTCACCCGTGAAGCCCTCGTCGCAGGAGCAGGTGCCGTTGAGGCAGCGGCCACGGTCGAAGCAGTCGTTGGGGCAGACGAGTTCCCCGCAGTCGTCGCCCGTGAAGCCCTCATCGCACACACACTCGTTCTCCACGCAGCGCCCGCGGCCGTGGCAGTTGTGCAGACACAGGGGCTCCTTGCAGTCCTCACCCGCGAAGCCCTCCTGGCACACGCAGCGGCCGTCCACGCAGCGGCCGTGCTCCTCGCTGCAGGGCACCGGGCAGGTCTCCTGGCTGCAGTCCAGCCCGGAGTAGCCTTCGAAGCAGACACAGGCCCCGTCCACGCACTTGCCCTGGTCGTTGCAGTCGCTGGGACAGGCCAGCTGGCCGCAGTCCTCGCCGGTGAAGCCCTCGTCACACACGCACTGGCCAGCCAGGCACTGGCCGCGCAGGTGACAGTTGCCTGGGCACTCGGGCTCAGAACAGTTGGGGCCTTTCCAGCCGGGTTCGCACACGCAACCGCAGCCTTCCGTGCTGAAGTTGCCCCGGCCGCTGCAGAAGGGCCTGGTGTCCACACGGCCTGCAGGGAAGAGAACAGAGTCTCTGAGCAGGGGCAGCTCGCTTTCTTAGTTTCTACCCACAAAACCCAGATTCAAATTCAGTTAGAGCAAGGTGGCATCTCAGGCCCGGTCTGGCTTGAAAATCAATTGCTTATTGTGTGAAATCAGGTGAGGTTGCCTGGCTAGCTCAGTCTGTTAGAGCATGAGACTCTTAATCTCAGGGTCATAGGTTGGAGCCCCACATTGGGCTGGTCTTCTATTTTGAGCTTCCCTGGTGGCTCAGATGGTAAAGGATCTGCCTGCAATGCAGGAGACCTGGGTTCAATCCCTGGGTCAGGAAGATCCCCTGGAGAAAGGGAATGGCAAGCCATTCCAGTATTCTGGCCTAGAGAAGTCCATGGACAGAGCAGCCTGGTAGGCTACAGTCCATAGGGTTGCGAAGAGTTGGACATGACTGAGTGACTAACGCTTTCACAACCAATGACACTAGGTAGGCATTCTTAAGCTATACACTCTGAAATTGAGTGTGTATGTGTGTGTGTGTGTTTCCATTCCTGGGGCAAAGCCTCGTTTTCATCAAATTTTCAGGTATTCCTGTGACCCAAAGGGTTATGAACCACTGCCTGTGGAGTGCATCTTGCTGGGCTGTGTTTTTACTTCTCCCATAGTTAGCCAAGGTTAGCCATGTAAGAGAATAAGTGTTTCACCAAGAAATAATTGTTGAACTGAACTTAGTTTTGATGCCTTGACTCCATAACTGTGCTGCATTTGCAAAATGATTTAGACACTCTGGAGCTCAGATTCTTCATCGGTCAGATGGGACCCATGGCCCACTTACCTGGGGTCTATTAGGTTAAATGAAGACATTAAGGGCCCACTGTTGTGCTGATTCTGATTTCCTCTTGCAGAGGGTTTTGGTTGACTTAAGTTGGTATGTGTTTATGTGACCAAAGGTTTCTAAATTTTCAGTAACTGAAATGAGGCAGCTAAGGAGTGGCTTTCTAATTCTGTTAGGACAGCTTTCCATTCGACTCAGCCCTCACAAAGCTCATGTGCATCCATCTTTTTCTAGAATGTCTTGGCTTAAGTTGCAGCAGTGGCTGGTGTGGCCTCCATGGAATCAAGGGAAAGAAACAAACAAAACTTGCTGCATTTTATCTGCATCTAAATACAGTTGCATTAATACATTGTATCTCCTTCTTGACAGCAGGAAGGAAGTCAATTTTAAGAAAAAAGTTGGCTTGAAAAGTGAGAATCTAAAACTATGTCATCTAGTTATGGTAGCTGTTAGACACATGTGGCCTCTAAACCATTAAACTGTGCCTAGCCTGAATTCTGATGTGCTCTAAATGTGAACTACATACACTCTAGATTTCAAAGACAGCAAGCATACAAGAAAAGCATGTAAAATATCCATTAATAATTTTTGTATAGTTTCCAAGCTGAAATATTATTTACGTATATTGGATGAATGATTCAAATCATTTTACCTGTTCCTTTTTCATTTAATTAGTATGACTACTGGAAAAGTTATGATTAATTACGTAAGTGGCTGAGATCATAGTTCTAATGGATAGCACTGCATTAACAAGTTTTTTAACCCGTTCTTTTGGGTTCTATTAGTCCTATTCTGTAAATTCCCTCTGCATTTTACTAGGGGTTGAAAGAAGTGGAAGATGAACTAATTTGTACATGAACTTTTTTGTTTTTTTTGACTTGGAAACCTAAGGGATGTCCTACAGTACTCTCAACTTATGATGATTAGGGTTTATGATTATGATGATTAGCCTTTCCCGCTGGGTTCCCACGTGCAGCCACAGCCTTCCATGCTGAAGTTGCCCCGGCCACTGCAGAAGGGCCTGGTGTCCATGCAGTCACAGTAGCCTCAATTTATGATGATTGGGGTTGCTCTTGATTGGAGCTGCTCTTGGAATAATCTGTCAAAATACTTTCTAGTATTTTTTTTTTTTTTATGAGTGGCAGAACTAGAGATTTCCACTTCTGATTTAGCCTTGTTGAAACCCCTGTGTTTCTATCAACTTTAGGGAATGGAAATGAAGACCAAATTCCAAAGTGGCAAAATTCCTTAAAAAAAAGATGCACCTAGACACAGGCAGAGTTCTGGAGAAACACAGGCACCTCCAAAGCTCCTGTTTCTTATCACTCTTTGTGTCTTCTTGTGCCAGTTGCTTAACTTTTTTGAGTCTCATTTCTTAGATCTATAGGATGGGGGTATTAAACCTTATCTCCAAGGGTTGTTGGGAGGATTAAACGAGACAGTGAATTATAGTGCCTGGTATTGGATTGGCCAAAAAGTTCATTCGGGTTTTCTGTAGGCTACAAGCCAACCCAGTGCATAAAGGACTCAGTTCACATGTGATCATCATCATTGGTGCCTTTAAACTGGAGTGTTTTTTCCTATTTCTCCCAAATTTTACATCACTGTAGGCAGTGTTGTAACTTTGTGAGAACACTAGAGTATGGAATACTGTCATTTAAGTCCTAACTTGGCCACTTATGTCAGGACCTTGGGGAATCCCAGCTTCCTTCTTGGCCTTAGTTTCCTTATTTATACATCAGGGTGATGGGGGTACATTACTACCTTTCAGAGAATGATCTTTGAGTGAAGGATTTAAAAATACATTCTTAGGGTTTCAGGGCATGGAATGAGCAGATGTCATTGTCAATAAGTTTTAGAAGTGAAGTGCAAGTCACTCAGTCGTGTCTGACTCTTTGTGACCCCATGGACTATACAGTCCATGGAATTCTCCAGGCCAAAATACTGGAGTAGGTAGCCTTTCCCTTCTCCAGGGGATCTTCCCAACCCAGGGATCAAACCGAGGTCTCTGGCATTGCAGGCGGATTCTTTACCAGCTGAGCCACTAGGGAAGCCCTAGTTTTAGAAACTGGTACTTAAAAGTAAGATAGGGTTTTTCAAAGCAGGATTTCTCAGAGGCCTGAAAATTCTTCTGAAACGTTTGTCACCATGACTCTCCAAGAGCCTACTAGATGTGGTTACATTCTCCACAGTCATTTGTCCATAAAATCTCTTTTGAAGGAACACCTTCTGAGGCTGTTTCCCCAGGGAATCCACTCTAGAAACAACTGAGGGATCCTGCCCGGCTCACCGTTCCTCCCATCCACACAAGGAGGGGCTGGGCCTGTCACCAGCTCCTACCTTCGGCCGACTGGAGGCAGCAGCCTGCTCCTGAGGTGCACTGCTCCCGCAGGGAAGACACCAGGTTCTCCAGCTCCTCCAGTCTGCTCAGAAGCTCCTTGACGTCAGGAGCAGCTGCACAGCCGCAGGCCCGGCGCGGGATGTTGATGCGGTGAGTGAAGACGATCTGGTTTTCCCCGTCCACCGTGTGCTCCTGGAAGCTTTCCCTGGGCTCTGAGGATGGGGCCAAGTCTTTCTCCCCGCTGGCAGATTCCAGATCCACCGAACACTGGGACCCCATGGGCAGCTTGATATTGTAGACGTGATTAAACACCACCGGCTGGTTTTCCTCTGGCAGCGTGACATTCACCCCGCTCTGTCGCTTGTGCCGGATGACTTTCTTGAGGACACCACCTTCGGCCGGAAGGGCGAGCAGAGCTAAGAAGAGGCCTGCCAGTAGCCGAGTCATGACCCCCATGGTGGAGGTGAGTTTGGCTGAATGTCTCAGGGTGCCTGTGGTCCTAGAGTATCTCACTCTTAGGTAGAATCAGGGACTCAGAAGCAGAGAGCAAAATCCAAATCAGTTGTTCCTGATCGTCTTGAAGGAGTTCTCTCCTATGAGTAAACAAAGGGAAGCAAAAGCTTGTTAGTATCTATTGCTAATTGAATCTGTTGAATATCTGCAGGTCTTAGTTAATTTTGATGTTCTGTTTCCTGTGTTTGAAGATCTCCTTTTATTCCTCCAGTGTGTGCTGAAGTGTGGTCATAAAACGGTCTCTCAAAGAACTTTGCAATCATGAAGGAGTGATTTCACTCACAATTCAGTATTTGGAAATATAAGGAGACAAGAGAAAGGACAAAACTTTGGAATAAGACAGATCAGATGTGGTTTGGATCTAAGCCCTAACTCTGGGCCTTTGGGTAAGTTATATAACTTTCATTTGTCTTATTTTACTTCTGTACAGTGAAGATCATAATATCAGAGTCAAAGTAATGATGTAAGTGAAAACATTAAGGAAATCATTCATATATTCCTGAATCCCTTCAATATTTGCTGACCGAGCACAATGGGTGATATGAAGGTCACAGTCCCATAGATGTTGAATAATTTCTCCCTTCGTTATTGACTCTCCAATCTGAAATTAACTCCATCTTCTGGTTTGCCTCTGCTGTGGGAAGCAAAGGTTAAAATGCAAGACTTTTAGAAGGCAAATTGAGTTTTTATTCCAGCTGAACATCTTTCTAGTAATGTGATGGTTGGAACAGTATTTTATATCTTTGAACTTCAGTTTCTCTTCCTTTTTATTTCTAAAACTTTAAAATATCAGGTTTTTAGAAGAACCTGACAGAATGTTCCAGGACCAGTTATCCAAGCTATGGCCAAGGGCAAGAGATGACTCAGAAAAGATATCCATGAGCCCTTGCTATCTTCTGCAGTCAACAAGTACTTAAACTATTCTTACTGAGTGTTTTATCTTCCCCACCCCTCAAACTCATAATTGAAGCCTTAACCCTCAGTGTGACTATATTTGAAGATAAGGCTCTTAGGGAGGTATTTAAGGTTAGCTGAAAGTCTTGAGGGCTTCATCCTAACCTGATGATAGTATTGGTGTCCTTATAGAAGAGAAAGAGACTCCACATTTCTCTCTGACTTGGCCTTTCTATCTTGTGCACAGAGGAAAGGCCATATGAGGACACAGAGAGAAGGTGGCCATCAGTATGCTTTATTATTCAAATTAGTTTCCTAATAAGAATTTGTGGATCTTTGATGTAGCCAAGCCCACTGAATGAAAATTATTATGAAGAGGAGAACTTGGCAAGTTGTCTTCTTTCAAACTACCATAGGCCATCTTAGTTGTTTACTGGACAAATATTTATTGATTGGGTATTCTATTGCAATTGCTCGAACTCTCTTAGCCTTCCACAGAGTCCTTCTTTCTCACCCTCTCCCCATCAATTCTTCACTTTTTTTTTTTTTTTTTTTATGAGGAAGGGCCACGGGCCAAGTTTGAAATGCTTTTGGACTTTTACCCAAGACTTTTGTGTGTGTTGCTAAATGACTTAAATTTCCATCTAAAAGGCTGTTAGAATCATTGGTTGAGACTTGAAGGCAACGAGTCTAGGGAAATAATGACCAGAGTATGGGTTGAGTGAGGATTTCTCACTCTGTATGTAAGAGACATGCACTGGCACAGCCAAATGCTCTATTGTTTGGAGGAAGGAAATGTGATTCTTGAGGGCTGTGTATTTCCCATATTGGCTCCTGGTGGTCTGAGGGCAGGGGGATATTTTTGTACTTCAGGAAAGACTCATTATACCTTAAAAATGGTGGAAAATGTCTAGACTTTGGAACTAGACATACCAGAGTACAAATGCCACTCACTAACTCTATGACTTGGGCAAGCTACTTGTCCATCCATCCTAAGTCGCTTCAGTCGTGTCCTACTCTTTGAGACCCTATGGATCATAGCCCACCAGGCTCCTCTGTCCATGGAATTCTCCAGGCAAGAATACTGTAGTGGGTTGCCATTTCCTTCTCCAGGGGATCTTCCCAACCCAGGGATTGAACCTGCATCTCTTAGGTCTCCTGCACTGGTGGGCGGGTTCTTTACCACTAGCGCCACCTAGGAAGCCCGGGCAAGCTATTAATCCTCTCTAAACCATGACCTCACTTTACAATAGGGATCAAAATCCTTCCAGAGGGAATTATGAATTAAAGATCTGCACAGAAAACACCCCAGATGGAATCAAGGCCATAGCAGGCACACATTAAAAAATAGCTGCTATTTTTTTGTGCTCTGAGGAACAAAACCTAGCATGAGCCCACGCCAATAGGCTACTTTTGCTTCTGTTTATCCTCCTCATTGAATCCAGTCCTAAACCCAGCAGCAACTTGGCTCTAGATCAAAGAGGAGCTGCAGAAATCACTGATGTGTAAGGGGGTAAACCTTATGAAGATAAATTTACTAGAACTGGAAATATTTACACCAGAGAAGCAAACATCCAAAGCAAATAACAACCTTTAAAAATGTAAAATATTCTCATACAGACAACTGGCTGGTTCATGTCTCCTCTGAGGATAGACCTGGGGAAAATTACTTTAGGTTTCAGTTTGTTACATATAAGTTAGACATGAAGGATCATGTTCTGATAGTAGGGCTTTAAAATCGGAGAATGATTCTTTAGAAAGTACAAGCAGAAGCACTTCTTATCTTCCTAGGAAGTGATCAGGTGATGGAAGGTCTGGAAAAGATCTCACAGGAGGAAAGAATGCAGACCTGTACACATTTATTCTGTAGCTGAGAAAGCCAAGGTGGAGAAGAACAGGATTACTCTGTATAAACCCTGGGGAAGCAGGGGCTGGCTTGTCCCCTCTGGCCTCAAAGGACAGAGCAAGCACCAGTACGTGTGTACGCTGCAGGTGGGGATGGGGATTGGTTACGAGAAGGCAAATTTCAGCACAATAGGAGAAACACATTTGTTTTTCTAATTTTTTTTAATTGGAGAATAACTGTTTTACAATGCTGCATTGGTTTCTGCCATACAACAACACAAATCAGTTATAATCATAACTATATGTGTGTGTGTGTGTGTGTGTGTGTGTGTGTGTGTCCACTCCCTCTTGAGCCTGACTCCCACCACTCTGGGTCATCATAGAGCACCAGGCCGGGGTCCCTGTGTTATACAGCAGCTTCCCATTAGCTCTCTATGTTACACATGATAGTGTATATATGTCAATGCTACTTTCTCAATTCATCCCATCCTTTCCTTCTCCCACTGTGTCCATAAGTCCAGCAGGAATAGAGATGCAGATGTAGAGAAAGGACTTGAGAAATACATTTCTAATTGGAATCACCCAATAGAAAGGGCTTTGGATACTATAGCAAACTCCAAGTCACTGGCATATAAAATGAAGGGTGTTGAAGAGCACAGAGATATAGACAAACTGTCTTGAGTTTGAGTCATTGTTCAACCACGTCCTCGGACAAACTATTAGCTATAATGCAAGCCAGAGTCATGTCATCAATAAAGCATGCTATGAGTTTTCTTGTAGGACTGCTGTGGAGTCTGTGTGAGATACTGTGTGTGGAAGGAACAGGACAGTCTTTGGCAGCAGTGAGAGCTTTTGTAGTGAAATATATGGACTTCAATGAGTATTTTTTTCCAGGAGTTTCTTTTTCCCAACTCTTGAAAATCCTACCTTGGCATATGTCAGTCTGTTTTTGTTTTGTTTTTTGAGCAAGGATGAGTTCTGTAGTGAAGTGAAGCTCTCTTTTTCTCAGAGCTCCCAGGCGAATATGTCTTGGGAGATTGTCTCTCTATCTTTATCTGTATCTATACATGTACACCTTCATCTTTATGTCTACATCTATATCCACACCTACACCTATACCTAAGTCTGTATCTCTACGTCTATACCTAAAACTCTTATCTATCTCCCATCTATCAAGTCATCTATGTTCTGTCTTCTATGGCCAGACTAAAGGAGCTGTTTGTCAATGTTTGCCAAGGAGGGCTGCAGGAAGACACACAGCCTTTGTATTGGCTCAATACATAGATTCTTGGGGTCACACATCCAGGACAAAGTGCTCTATCCAAGCCATGCATGTTGCCATGCTCTGTAACCTGTCTTGGCATATATGCTAAATGCAGAAAAATACACATGTGGGTCATACTCTGCTTTCTGTTTTTATCAAAAGAAAATGTTAGAACCAGATTAACTCTTGTGATTGTGCTGGCGATTCTTTAGATGCCTCCTTTCCTGTTAACTTCTTGAGCATGATTCATCTGGAGAATAATGACAACAACAACAACAACAAAAGTACCTTAAAGATTTCTTCATGAGAGAAAAGGGTTAAGAAGAAAATTCTTTGAATTCATTGGTCTAGAGCTGCGCTGTTCAGTATGGAGGTCACTAGCCACAAGTGGTTATTAAAATTAAATACAACTGAAAATTCCATCCTCAGTGGTACTACTCACATTTCAAGTGCTTAATAGCAATGTGACGAGTGGCCATAATATCAGACAATGTGGATAAGGAACAATTCCATCATTGTAGGAAGTTCTATTCACCAGCATTAGTTTAGAAGTTGCTTGGTGATATTAAGCCCATAGTACAAATGAGGAAAATGAGGCTTAGAGAGGTCAAAGAAAGTCTCAAAAAGAAAGTTAGCATAGTTGTTAAGTCTCCTATCTTATTATAATAAAATTGGTGTGTACCTCACATGCAGGTGCCAGGAGACTAGAGAAGATGACTCCTTTTCAGTAACATAAACAAGTATGTATGTGCACTGATTTCATACCTTCTATATTCAAACATACCCAGGTACAAGTATATGTACCTGGATACATATGTGGTCTTTATGGCTATTGTCCTCCTTAAACCTGAAAGGACATAGACCTTGCCCCGGGTTATCCTCCTATCTCCCTCCCACACTTACAATACAAGATGATTTTTTCTTTTTCTTTCTGCATATGTTACAGACCCAAGTGCTCCATGAGATTCTTCTCAAACCAAACCAAAGATAAGTTGCCCAGGAACCACTCTGACTATGTCTAACATCTTGTCCTGCCCAGCCTCATCCTTCTCTTGGGAGCTGGTAGAGCTTGTCAAGATCAACTCATGGCTCTCCTGCTTCTGTTGACTCTGCACTGCCTTGCTCCAGACTTTTTGAGGGGACTCAGTCCATTTCCTTCAGCTGTCTGGAGAGTTCTATCAATGAAGCAGCTAGTATGGGAGAAAGAGTCTCGTCTTTGCAGAGAAATAGACCTATGTTAGAATCCAACTCTTTCACTTAGTAGCTGATACCTGTGACCATTCACTTCCCCTTCTAAGTATCACTTGCCTCATCTCCTACAAGGCTATATATATATATATATATATATATATATACACATATATATATATGGATATATATATGCCTATTTCATAGAGTTATGAGAAGATGGGATAAGATGAGAAGGTATACTTAAAGCTACTAGCACATGCTTGGCACATAGTCGGTACTTAATATGATACCTAATGATAACAGAAACAATAATAATGACACTGGTCAAATAGATAGATTATAAAGTTTGCATTCAGAAGGCATGGGAGAATCAGGAAGTTACAACATGACTATGATTATGATATAATAGGTAACAAAAGGGATTGGTTAACCCAAGTCTGTTAAGTTTCAAAGTGGAGGGTGACTACATTTTTTTGAGGGGCTGAAAAAAGACACCTTAAAAGAGGTAGCACCTGAGATGAGCCTGAAGGTTGGGTGGGATTCTAAAAAGTGGTTGGATACAATTGAGTAGGTGGATTGAACTTGCTCCCCACCCACCTACCTTTCTTGTCTAGAAAGCGGGAGCAACATGAGAAAAGGCAAGGATGCATGGGTGAGGAGGAGTCTAAGGAAGATGACAGCAGTAGCAGCAGCTTCCCTTTGTGACTGACTTCCTGATGTGGGCGAAAGTGGGATCACACGTATGGAATACGGACATCCTGGTTCTCCTGGGGTGTGTAAGATGAGCACAGGAGGGGAAAGAAGCGGGCGCATGGAGTTGACAGAACCAGTAAGGAGGGCAGTAGTGGTCAGTGTGAAGGGCTGGTGCTGAGCTGGATGAGCACTACTGTGTCTTTTTAAGGCCAGGTGCCTGAGTGCTCAGTGTCATCTATGCAGATTAGGCAAAACATAGGCTTCTGTATTTGGTCCTTTGGTCTGCAAATTCCTGGCACACTTACAGTGCCTGTTGTCTATTAAAAAAAAATAGAAAAAAAAAAGATGAAAACAATGGTCTTGAAGGCTTTTATGTTTTTTTTTTTGAAGGGGCACATGTTAATATATTAGGATTTTATCATTGATGGAAGATAAAAATTAGTTCTTGTTTCAGGTTCTTCATTATTAGATGTTGCTAGTATAGGATGATATTTCCAAGTTTCGGCATTATAGATTTTTATTTGGAACATTACTCTGAGGTAACACTTCATCCAGTAGATGGGGAAACCACGGTGTGGTCATGGCCGCCACGTCCCAAGAGTTTTTTGGTTTATAATCGTATATTCTGAGGGGCCTCAGCAGAGCTATTTGATAGCTAATCTTTTGGAAGCAGCATGAAATAAACTAACGGTTATTTTTAGGCACTTCACCACAGGACAAAGACCACTGCTTAGATGAAGGAGTCAACAATCTTTGAATTTTTTCCGGGTCACAGCTGGAGAATAAACAGTTTCATTTTTAGATAAAGATAAAACTTCCAACTGGCTAGAATCATATTTCAGAATACTTATGACTTCACTCTTAGTAACTCACAGAATATATTTATCTTATTGACTTAGGCATTTACGTCAAATAGCCTGGGCTTGGGGGACCAAGGAAGATTCCTGATGGTTTAAAAATCCAGATGAATTTCTTTCCACATCATTTTGGCAACACCTGAGGCAGATCACATTTTTCTTCCTGCTTAGAGGAAAGAGAATTTTATTATGCACAGCCAGTTAGGCATGGAGTTGCTTACATGGGCTTTCTTAAAGGTTCTAGAAATTCCTCACCCCTTGTCCTTCCCAACATCCATAAATTCCTTCTTGGACTGTGTCAGGAAGAGAGAGGAGCCAAGAAACAGCCTAAAGTGTGGATTTTTTCCGAGGACATCTGATCCTTCCACTTGAGGGAGTCCAGTACAACCTGTGTCTTAAAGGAATTGAGCAGACCTGCCTGCCAAACCAAAAACCCTCCAAGCCCTAGGTGGGGGAGTTCCAGCCCTGAGAAGCACTTATCCATTTGGGTAGTACAGTGGCATGTAGCTGGCATCCAGTTAGGATGCTTGTGGAGCTAGCAGTCATTTCACAGCCCTGGGAATTAAACTGCTTTTAAAATCATTCATTCTTGCATTCAACAGAGAGGAGTTGAATGATGATTAAGACCAGGCTATGGGACAGCTCAAGAGATAGTCAGGTGTTTCAGAGACCAGTGATGGATAGTTCCTGTTCTCAGAGAGCTCACAGCTCAGTAAAGAAAACAGACAGGTAAACAGATACTTCCAGGGAAGAAAGATAGATGCTAAAACTGACAAATCTCCAAGGAGAGTCTGTGCAGTTTTCAAGTATATGCTCTAGAATCAGCCAAAGACTATGGATTCTGGTCCTGCCACTGGCTATTAATTTGAATCTAATGGAATTGTCAGTTTCGAGGTCAAATATGGTTGGATGGGGGCAACTGCATATGACTCCATCTAGTGGCTTTCACCTTAGATGTGTAATACTGCCTCTGTGAGCCTCAACTTAGGGCTTCCCGAGTGGCGCAGTGGTAGAGAATGCCAATGGAGGAGAGGCAAGAGACACAGGTTCGATCCCTGGGTCAGGAAGATCCCCTGAAGTAGGAAATGGCAAACCACTCCAGTATTCTTGCCTGGAGAATTCCATAGACAGAGGAGCCTGGTGGGATGCCAGTCCATGGGATGGCAAAGAGTTAGACATGACTGAGCACATGCATGCACACACACACACACAAGCCTCAACTTTCTTGTTTGTAAAATGGCGATACTCGGAAGAAACCCTCGATAAAGTTCTTTCAGCTGAAAGTGAGAAAAAAGTGAGATCAAATGGGATAGCACACGGAATTATTTAGGACAGTGGGCAACAGGAAGAAGGTCTTACTTAGTAGCTGGTGTATTGTTACTGTGTGGTGACTTGTGTCTTTTGTTGCAGAAGGCAGTTCATGGAAGGCTAGTCTCTGAAGGATGAGGATTCCTAAGAGAATTCTGGGGAGCCCCCTCATGCCCGCTGTTGCTTTTTCCATGGAAATGCATAATTTGCAAGTTTCAGTTTGTCAAGTGACAGAGACACACTGAAATCCTTAGGAGAAGAGGAGGCTGTACCTATAGCCCTGGTTTTCCTCCTCACCTACGTATTCTCATTCAGTAGCAAGAAAAGCAAGCCCACAATCCCAGGGTGGGGCTCTTTTCTGGCAGGTCTTGGCCAAGAGGCGGTGTTGCTACTGGGACGGTTGTCCATGCTGCTCAGCCAGGTCTTTCTCCACAACAGACTGCCTGTGGTTTAATTTTTCAAGACACTGCTTCTGACGGGAAACATTTGGCTCAGATTTTCAGTACTTTCCATAGATACAAACAGACACTGGATTAGAGAATTTAAATCAGACTTCAGAAGGCTTAGAAGCAACTGAGAAGATCACCGAGTCCTTGGTGGCAAATCTGAGGCACCCACGCATATCCTTAGAGTGTATGTGGCAGACATTGCTAATCGATGCCTACACAATTCCTTGGAGCGCCATTTCACAGTTACGACTATACACTTCAGGCAGCCACAAGGAATTGAGTAAAAGTAATACATGCCATGAAAGAGAATGCCTGGACCGAAACACCCAAAGAGATTCACTGGCTGTTAGTGTAAGGCAAACATTAAATCCCAGATATCCTACCTTTTTTATCAATGAGTTTGATTAAGGTTTACCTATTTGCTGAGACCCTTGGGAGGCCTTCAACAAAAGTGCGTATGAAAGACTTCTAGTAATTCTTAGTCTGAGGTCACTGTAATGGTCCCCAGAAAGAAAGATCTGCAATGGGATATTAGAGAGCATCTGTGCTGAGATGTTTAGATTTCATGGTCCTATAGGATTTCTTCAGTTGCCATCCATCCATCCATCCATCCAATTATACATCTTTTTAGTATGCCTTTGTTAAGTATCTACCGTGTGCCAAGCCCTGAGTTAAACATGAGGGATACAAAAGTGAAGAAGATAAGCATGTTCTCTATTATGAAAAAGCTTACAGTTTCCTGGAAAGGTCATGAAATAGAATCGACTTTATTTTTTATGCATTTACAATGATTATTTATTGATAGTCACGTTTCATTGGAAGAATTGACTTTAAATCCTTGTACTGTGGATTGAATATATGTGATATTCTTAAGTATCCCAGCACACTCTAAGCCAGTAGCAGGAGTAGAAATGTTAAGCCTCTTTTAGGAGCTACTTGCAGTTTACTTGTAATGTGCCTCATGATGTGTTGGGTGCTGGGAAAACTAAGCAGCTTAAGGACCTCTTCTCTGTTTCCAGAAATCTCAGAAATTAGAACATACACAAGGTTCAGTAGCAGTGATAGTATGAATGAAGGCATTGAAAGAAGAGGTGTCACTCTGAGCTTGGAAGTTCACAGAGGACTTCCTAGAGGAGGAAGTGCTTAGGATCCCCAAATACCAATTGAAGAGCCCTTGTGAGATCAAGGAAACATTGAAATGATGACAATGATAATAAAAAGTAATAAACTATCATTCACTGAGTGCTTAATTGCCAGAGCTTGTGCCAACCATTTTAAATCTCCAGTTTAAATTCTTACAAAGTGATATGAAGTGGCATCTTTATTCTCACTTTGCAGATGAGGAAACTGAGTCAGAGGACACTTAAGCATCTGTGCCAGTTCAGCTATTCCTTAGATAGTGGAGTCAGGACTTGAATACGGATCCATCCAAGTCCAAAGTAAGTGCTCTGAGCCACCATCTTATAAAGTCTTTTGTGCTGGGCCAAGGAAAGGAGTTATGATTCAAGACCAAACCCAAGCTCTGTCTATATGATTTCCAAACACCTGGCTCAAAGGGGGAATACTATCAGTATCCTGGAATTGGGGCCTTAAGATGCCACATAACCTGCCAGTTCTGTAGAAATGAAGCATGCTGACAGACACCTTGGAGATTCTGCCAAGCTCAGTTATCACTGAAGAAGGATTTCAGATGCCTTGAAGTCTCCTCAGTAGTCCTTTTCCCATCTGAGCAGGCAAATTTCTGTATCCTTCCACATCCAGCTCCAAAAAAAGTTATCTATTATTAGAAGCTTTCTCAGGTAACTTTTTTCCTCTTCTGAATTGTCTGAGTATTGATCTGATATTATTTCCATCACATGTCATTCTGAAAATGATTTGAGTAGCTTTATCATATATGTGTATCTTCCTCTTTTAGAGCAATAAACAAATTCTATCTTGTACTTACATTCAACCAAGCAGTTCACCTCCGTACAGCTAGACTGTGTGTGTACTGCAAGCCCCACGAGGGCGGGAACCGTGTCTATGCCATTCATCTCTTAATACCCAACACCAAGTATTGTGTCCTGAATATCATAAATGCACAGTATATTATATTTGAATAAAATATAGCTAAATATATTTCTTGATTTGAGCTTACATATAGTTAGCTGATGCTTATTTTTGTGGAATTAATGAACGAACAAATAATCTTTGTTTCATAATGGCCTTAATGTAATTAGCTCTCCTGTGATCTCTTTTAAAGCACAACGTATTGAGGAATTCATTATAGCTCCACTCCTGGAATTAGTTCATTTCGCTCATTCGGCTATTCAGTGAGCTTGTATCAGTTCTATGTGCCAGATGCCATAAGCACAAGTGTTACAAAAAATATCCAGGACAGACCTGACTCTTTCCTATGAGATTCTAATCAATACCTTGAGAGTTCTGGAGGCCCCAGTACTGCCTGCTTTCTGTCTGACTGAAGTATACTCAGCTGGACCTTTGGCAGGAGGGGACTTCACTGGGCCTGTAAGATAGTGTAAAACTCTGATTTCAGTGCAAAGGCAGCATCCTGGGTTACTAGGAATCCTTCCAGTTTCATTGTAGTGTTATTTGTTAAATTTAGGTCACACTCTTCTCTCCTTTTGTATTTTGAATTTTCATTATTTATTTTTAAGCTCCTGGAGATTGGAGGCTCTCATGGGGCCACACAGTAGCACGTGCCATAGACTGAAAGGCTACACAATGAGCTGTGAGCCACGCTTCTGCCAATCTCTGTGGGCAAGTCACAGCCACTCTTGGGCTGCAGACTCTCCTGGAAAATAAGGAGTCGTGTATGGTTTCAACTCGAGAGTCTCTTTTGTTCTAGTGACGTGTGGTCCATTGCTGATTCGGCAATATTTCTGCTGAACCTAATTTTGGATTTCTTTTTTTTAGACCCAACTCACATGGCCAGAATTAAGAACACCCCCCACCCCCTCCCCGCCCAACACAGAGTGTTTCTTTCTTTAGAGTTTGGCCTAAGCACTGGAAGTGCTTCGTGGCTTCCTCCCTCCCATCCCTTGAACATACGTTTTATTACCAACCAAGTTAAACCCACAAATCTTAATCCATAAAGTAGTTCCACCCAGACCCAATAATGAGATTCATACTTGTGGTTTAGTATACCTAAGAAAAGCTCAGATGAAATATGACTAGATCCATTGATACATTCAGACCACAAACTGCCCTGGTATGGTCTGGTTTCAATTTTTGAAATAAAAATTCTGCAGAGCACTTGCTTTCTCTCTCCTATTTCTTTGCCTAGACAGAAAAAAAAAAAAAAGTGGGTCTGACCACGTGGCAACAATATAGGTTCCTATAAAATTCTGGAAAACTGTTTCAAAAATAGATCTGAATTCATTTCCCAGTGGAACAATGACCTCTTCTGTTTCGGCTTTCATCCAGAATTTTAAGAAATCTCTTTGACTCTTGCACAAGTATTGGAAAGCGGGTTCCTGAACTCTTGAGCAAGGTACAAAAATAAAGATATTTATCTAGGAAGGACAAGTTATAGATGGACTCATAACTCAACTCTACAAAAAAGAGACTTTTCTAAAAAGAGCTGCATAACACGGTGGCCTTTGTGAACTTGTTATTAGCCACCCAAGGCCAGAGATGGAGCCTTGAGAGGGGCTATGGAAACTCTTAAGGGGAATTATGTTGGGAGAGAAAAGGAAATTATCTTCTCAGTTAGGAAGACCAGAAATCAACTTGTTTACCTGCTGAGAGCCCTTGACAAAGTCGTATAACTTTTCTGAATTGTGGCTTCTTTAGTGTAACATAAAGATTTTTCCAGGGCATTTGGAGACAGAGTGTGCTAAGGAGTTATAAATGCCTGGTGTATTAATAATAAGTGCTACCCAGGTGTTAGTATTTATTCTCCTTGTCTCTCCTTTTCCTTCTTGTCCTCCCCTATCAGGAGGCTCTACAACACTGAACATATTTTTTTTAAAATAAATAATAATATTGTAGAGGTCACTCAAATATTGGTTAAGAGGCTGAATCCGGTTTGAGATGACAAGTTTCAGTTTATGTGTCAATTTCAATCAGCTGATAGTGGCTGCCTGGAGCTACTTTGAGAAAGATTCTATGGCCATGTTTGAACTCAAGGGAAAAAGATATTGTGATGGATTAGCAAAGTCTGCCATGGGTATACAAGTGGGAGCTGGTGTTAGTATGCGTGCAAACATTTGGCATAGCAAGACTACCTAGCTTTGGCAATCTTTTCTGACCCAATGTGCTGATATTTAAACGGATGGAATGCAGCTTGACTGCTGCCTGTGTCAGAGGGAGCCAGATGGAGTCACTGACAATTATAAAAGCCTGTATGAATCAACTTCAATAAAGTTTGATACATTTTGATGAAAGTTGACTCCTGAAATGGAAATATGTCTCTAAGACCAGAAGCAGGAAACTAGACTCTCAGAAAAAAACTCAAACTACTGTAGTAATTAATGAGTATGAGCCTAGGCAAGGCAGACATACCTAAATTGTCTACTTTTTCTATCTCAAAAAAGGGGTGATTTAAATGCTGCAATAATAACTAAGATTGATTGAACACATCTGAGCCAGGAACTGCATAAGGTATCTTATGTGGACTATCTTATTGAATCTTCTCCAAGACCTTTGAGGTAACTGACTTTATTTTCCTCAGTTTATAGATGAGGAAACAGAGGCTCGCGCAGCTCAAGGTCGCAAAGCAAAAAAGGGGAAGCAGGAGTTTAATTTGGGTGGACTGACTCATGAGTCAGAGACTCCATTCCTAACCATTGACTCTGCAGCTTTCCTTTAATGATGTCCAGGAGTGGTTTGCCTGACTGAGTTAAAAGGACTAATTGCAAAAGGACTCAGTGATAAAAGTCCAGAATAATTACTGGCAATGAAAGACCTTTATGACTTACAGAGAAAACAGGAGAAGCTTCACATAGCCTGAAAAATAGAGATTATTTCCAACCCTTGCCTTGAGTTTAATCTAGCTGGGTAACTTTAAGCAGCATTTTCTAGAGTCTTATTTACAACATGTTAACAGTTATTAATGCAAAGAGAAGAGATTCCTAATTCAACCTACTTGGAAAATGTTATTTTAAACCAAACAAATTACCCAGGCTTCTTTACTTCAGGATCTTCTAGGGTCTTTCATATGTTTGTGTTTATCTGAAATCTCCAAGAAAGGGAACATTCATAGTGTTTCCCAAACTTACTTGATTTTTCTATTTGAAGTATGTCATAAGTTTGATGGCACAGAGTGAGGAAAGTGCAGATTTGGAAGCAATCCTAAACCTTCTCCTCTTTCATTTCCTTGTATATTAGATGAGAGTAATGACATACCCAATGATGACCGGTCCATGATAAGTGTGTAGCTCCAGGATGGAGCCTCTCTAGCAACT
The DNA here is from genome assembly GCF_054371585.1 of Giraffa tippelskirchi. Lineage (NCBI taxonomy): Eukaryota > Metazoa > Chordata > Mammalia > Artiodactyla > Giraffidae > Giraffa > Giraffa tippelskirchi. The sequence continues at coordinate 218,561,795 of NC_137275.1, forward strand.
GAACATTTGTCCTGTGCCAGGACCTTTAGTGATGCCATTTAACTTTGACACCAACCTTATGACTTAGGAAGCACTGTTTGTATTTTACTGTTAAGGGAATTGAAAGCTTAAGGACTTCCCTGGTGATGCAGTGGTTAAGAACTGGCTTTCCAATGCAAGGTATGTGGGTTTGATCCCTGGTAAGAGAGCTAAGATCCCACACTCTGTCGAGCATCTAAGCCCATGCACTACATAATAAGCCCACACACTCTGCAGCCTGCACACCACAACTATAGAGAAGCCCACATATGACAATGAAGCCATGAATAAATAAGAAATCAACGGTTAAAAAAAAGAGAGAGAACCGAAGGTTTGAGAAGGTTAAATAAGTTGCCCGGTCAGTAGTCAGTTGACTCGGGATAAAGAACTGAGTCTTATAACTCCAAACCCTAGGCTTTTTCTGCTATACTATGTTACCTTTCGCAACAAGATTCATTGTTCAGTTTAATGGTTTAGTATTTATGCAATAAATATCAGCAGGAAATCCACCATCGTTGATATAAAGAGAGTTACTGAAATTCTAAAATGGGACTGCTTGGGAAGGTGATATTGGGGATGTGGGGTGCACATAACTCTTATACAGTTTTGAACTTGAAGGGAAGGCAAAAAGCCAAATGCGCTATAGTCTCTATATCTCAGGCAAATCTCTAAAGTCCCTGGAAACAGCCTATTCTCCATGTGTCTGGCCTGGAGAGAAAGTGAGTAAGTGAGAGGGAGATAAATTGAGAAGTAGCAGACAGGGGAGCTTAAAAATCTCTGCTGGATGGTAGATTGGGCCTCATATTATGCGCTTTCCAAAAAAAAGTATGACTTCTAAGATATTAGTTAAGACACGAGAGAATTTTACAGGGGCTAGAAATTACAGCTCTTATTTTTAAAAGAATCACTTATATGAACAAACGGAGGGATAGATAAATAAGGAGACAGATGGAGTGGGGAAGGGAACCTTTTCATACAGGATCATTTAGTTCAGCATATACTTTGGCCACCTGATGTGAAGAGCCAACTCATTGGAAAAAGACCCTGATGCTGGGAGAGATTGTGGGCAGAAGGAGAAGGGTGTGACAGAGGGTGAGATGGTTGGATGGCATCACTGACTCAATGGACACGAGTTTGAACAAACGCCAGGCAATAGTGAAGGACAGGGAAGGCTGGTGTGTTGCAGTCCATAGGGTCACAAAGAGTTGGACATGACTTAGCAGCTGAGCAACAACAGTAGCCGGAAGGTCAAGAAATTTAGCCTGAGAGACATAAAAGTGAGAGGTAGTTAGGATCAAATCAAGGCTGGATCATACAAATGAATAACTTTTCTATCATTTTTCTAAGCGCCCTTTAAAGATAGAATTTGGCTTCATGTTCTTGGAGGAAGACTTACTAGATGAACCTTTATTTCTGCTTCAATTTCTTCATTCGTATAAATATAATATACCCAATTTTCAGCATTGTAGTGATTGGAAATTACATGTATAATTTAACACACTGACTAGTCAGTAAACTTTTTCTTAAGTAAATATGTTTGGCTTTGCAGCCAGATGGTCTGTCACAACTATTCAACTCTACAATAATAAAGTAGCCCTAATCATGACATAAATGAATGAGCACGGATGTGTTCAAGTAAAAGTTTATTTACAAAATAGGCTGTCACCCCATAGTTTCCTGATGCTTGCTGGAATATCGTAATTAGTTAATAAGTGATGACCTTATTATAAAAGCAAATACAGATTGAAATGGGCAGGAAGGAAACTAACATTTTGTTGAAAGCCTGCATGCGTGCATGCTCAACAGCTTCAGCTGTGTTCGACTCTTTGTGACCCAGTGGACTGTAACCTACCAGGCTCCTCTGTCCATGGGATTTTCCCAGCAAGAAATACTGGAGTGGTTGCCATACCTCCAGGGGGTCTTCCCAACCTAGGGATCGAACCTGCATCTCCTGCATTAGCAGGCGGATTCTTTACTGCTGAGCCACTGGGGAAGCCTGCTGCTGCTGCTGCTTAGTCGCTTCAGTCATGTCCGACTCTGTGTGACCCTATGGACTGCATCCCTCCAGGCTTCTCTGTCCATGGGACTCTCCAGGCAAGAATACTTGGGTGGGTTGCCATTTCCTTGGCAGATTCTTTACTGCTGAGCCACTGGCGAAGCCTACTATATACCTTTTTTGTTCTAAGCCTTATACCAGATGCTTTTTTAAAACATGTAATCATTTATCTTGTCATTTGTCATGACAACCTGGTGAGACAGGTATGAATAGACCTATTTAGAAGTTAAATCTAGAGTCAGGGAGGTTCGGCGACTGACAGAAGAGGCAAAGGCACTTTTGGACCCTGATTTGCCACTCTAAAATACATGTTTCCAACCACTACACTGGGGTGACTCACCAAGAAACTTCCTGCAGTTCATATAAGGTGAAAACTGAAATTAGCACTTCTTGATAAAGGGAGGAGACACCATCAGCTTCCATTTCCCAGAGCTTCGACAGCAAGCTGGTGGCTGTCCGTGTGTAAGCGTAGAAATATTTGACCTGTCTTTCTTTCAGAGCGTCTGGCTGGACCTCAAGTTTCATAACCCCCCTCCACACCCTCCTTGGAGAATGCTTAAGCCAAGGTGTATTGTTTGCAAATGCTTATTAGATGCTAGACAGATGTTGGCAAGTTTTATTTGGCCTGAGATGGAGTTCCAGAGTCTGCTGAAGCCTGGCTTTCCTCACTGACCATCTTAGCCAAAAAGAGCTGCTAATTAGAGTGACGCTCTGCTTGTCTCTACCTCTGGAGCTAGGTTTTGCCACTCTGAGCTTGCCTGTTTCAGCCTGAGTTGTTTGGCTTTTTACTATAGATCTAGAAAGCAAATTTACAGTCCTTTTAAAATCTATGAAGCCTTGTACGCCAATGCAGTTTACCAGACTATGTTCCAAGATGTTCTTAGGTAGCTGGGCTAAGGGTTAAGGGCTGGGTAAGGGTTAAGAGTATGGCTCTGGCATCAGAAAGCTCCAGATCTGAGACTGGGAAAGGGTGTTTGTGTTCAAATAAGTCTGAAGGTACTGGCTTAAATGAAGCTGAACATTAACTGCTATAAAATGTCTCACCTCATGCACTCTTCTGCCTCAAATCTCCCGCTGGCTTCCTATCACAATGAATAAAATCCTAACTGCTCACCACTGCCTACAGAGCTCATTTCCTCATTCCATTCAGATCTCTGCTCAGAGGTCATCTCCTCGTCTTATCCTAGTTAAAAGAATACCCCCCTCACCACCAGCTATTGTCTGATCCCTTGCCTCATTTTAGACTTCTTCTCAGCAAGTAGCTACTGGAGACCGTACTGTAAGTTTGATTTCCTTTTTTTCGTCTACCTCTTTCACCGTAAGTTCCATGAATAAACGGACCTCACATGTCTTCTTTTCTGTTGTACTTCTAGCCCTTGGAATGACGTATTGAATGAACACATGAACCATGAATTTCCAAGAACAGGACAGTGTCAAGCGCTCTCCGCTCTTTTGGCCACAGACACTTTTTAAACTAATTTTTTTTAACTTTTTTTATACTGGAGTATAGACAATTAACAGTGTTGTGATAGTTTCAGTTGGAGAGCAAAGGGACTCAGCCATACATATACATGTATCCATTCTCCCCCAAATTCCCCTTCCATCCAGGCTTCCGTGTAATATTGAGCAGAGTTCCCTGTGCTACATAGTAGGTCCTTGTTTGTTATCCATTTTAAATGTAGCAGTGTGTACATGTCCACCCCAAACTCCCTAACTATCCCTTCCCCTCACTCTTCCCCCGGCAGAAGTTCGCTCTCTAAGCCTGTGAGTCTGTACGGAACACTTTTTTGAGGTGCACCTCATGGGGAGACTGTCCCACAGGACACACGTTGGGGAACAGCTTCTCTAGTGCAGTCTGATTGCCAAGAACTACTTCAGTGATAGATAACAAGAGCAGCAATAGCAATAGGATGTTGATACTGAGTGCATTTCTGGCTAAGCAATGCAGTTGCACTATATCATTTAATCATCACAATAACTTTATGGAGTAGGTGTTACTAATGTTTTGCCTTTAATACAGATGAAAAAAATGAGGCTTAGAGCAAATAGCAAACTCTCAGACCTGGAACTTTCAGATGCCAGAGCCATACTCTTAACCCTTACCCAGCCCTTTCCCTGGGCTGTGAATTTCTCCACGTCCGAAGACAGAGAAATTCCTTATCTTCATCCTTTCTCTGCCCTCTCTTTCCTCCCACTAGTTGTAGACAGGTCCTTGCTATAACTGCCAGATTTTCCGCTGTCTCTAGTGACTCAGCCTCAGATCCCTAGACGGGCCTCCTCTGTCCTTGGTACTGGTTTTTCAAAATCCCAGGCAATGCAAACTTTGATCCTGGGGGCCACCTCTGAAAGCAAGGACATTCCCTAAAGTCTGCATCCTGAGACAGTTTCCTGTCCCGGGGCTGGGATGGTTTCCCCCTGTCATGTATTATGACATCAGTTTGTGCAGTTGAGAGCCTAGAGGGCTAAGCATGAAAACAAGTTCGAGTTGTAGGCTTTCTGAACATGCCCTGGTGAGGAAGGAAAGTCCAAATCTGGAACACAATGGATTTTATTCCAGGTGTATTTGATTTTAGAAAAACTAGACAGGCAGATCTTTCTTTTTAAAACTTTAAAGGAAAAGTTGACCTATTAGCAGACGAGAATTCCATAATGATAAGGTGATGATGAAGAGAAGCATGCCGTGGAATGGGATGACAGCAAAGCGACATTCACTTTGTCTAGAGGAGGTGGATCCTGAACTGAATTTTGACAAAAGAATATGAGTAGGTGAAAAACACAGGGAAGGATATTCTTGGAAAGAAGCAATGGCATTTGGAAAAACATAAAAAGTACAAAATGGTTGGTGTGGAAAGCAGGGATTACACTGAAGTTACAAGGTTCATTTGGAGACCTGGGCCAGATCATGGGGAAAACTGATGCCTTCCTACGGATTCTTTTGTGGTCCAAAGAGAATCATTTGGCAAAAGCTTTATGCCTGGGAATCTTGATTTCTATAATCTAATGTTGAGGGACAGATTGAAAGAGAAGGCTGGGAAGTAGTAGGGAAACTGCTGCAATCATCCATCTGTGAGACATCACAGTCTGAGCTAGCATGATGATGGGGAGGGTGGGAAGCAGTGAACTGATTTACAGGTCAAGGTGGTAGAGTCCACAGAATTGGTGTATGATGGGATAGTAACAAAACTGTGGAAAAAGAGAAGGAGTTAATCCTAGAGTTAAGTTTTCATTATAATATCTGCTAAGAGAGAAACAGGTCAAGGAAGGGGGATGATGGGTGAGTTTCAGTTTGGGTCACTTTGAATTGTCTTGCCCTTTAGTAAAATGCATTTGAAGTCATTCCTTGGAAGATCCTACCCTGGGGTTATATTCAAGAGGACTCATGGCTCTCCTATGACATCTAATGCAACATACCAGGTTCCACCTGGTATTGAATGGATAAGAAGTTTAAATAAGACAAAGTCAACACTAGTGTTTACCGTAAGTATTGACTGCTCATCAATATGAGAGCAGGTGAGTTGGATGAACTTACTGATAAGAAGTTGTTAGACATTGGTGACATTGGAGTGATGCAGGCAGTAGCAGGTGAATAGTAGGTAAAAGATTGGCTCCAATGTCTACCTCCTGCTGTTTACATTCTTGTGTAATTCCTTGTTGAATGTGGGATGGCTAGAGGCTTCCTTCGAACCAATAGAACATGGCTAACATGATGTGATGTCACATCCGTCATTAGGCTACTCAAGATTGTGATAACTATCTTGTTTGCAAGTTCTCTCTCTCTCTTGCTGGCTTTGATGAAGGAGCTATGCTGGAGGCTATGCTGGAGAGGCCCACGTGGCAATAAAGAGAGGGTGGCCTCAGACCAACAGCTAGAAAGGAACTGAATCTAGCCAACAACCACATAAGTGAGCTTTAATCATTCCCCAGTTGATTCTTCAGACGAGACCCCAATCCTGGCCAACCCTGTGATTGCAGCCTCATGAGAGACCGTGATGCAGGACGTCCATCTAAGCTGTGCTGGAAATCCTGACCTACAGCAACTTGCAGGATAATTAATGTGTGTTGTTCTAAACGATCAAATTTTGTGGGAATTTGTTACATAACGATAGATCGCTAATACAGAGGACTCCTTGGCTCAGCCCATGTGCGCTAAAGCTGTTCAGGGAATAAAACCCTGCTGATTTTTCCTTTCTAAAGAATGTATTAGCTCTGACACTTTTTATATTGTCCCCGTCTTCCAAGAGCATGAGTTAGAAGACCTCAGATTCAGAGCTGACCCTGTTGCCAACTGGCATGAGGTCTTAGAAGGACTTTTTCTTTTTCCATGTCTCCATTTCACCATCTTTAAAATGAGGGAAGATAAATTATGCCAGCAATTTCCAAAACCTTTTGTTTTTCCTTGGCCATGGAACTATTTCATCAAATGACATTTCATGAGGAAGCTAGTGCCCCAAAGAGATGAGTGGAAGGGTTTTAGAATGAAATAATGCCATTTGCAGCAACTTGGATGGACCTCGAGATTGTCTTACTGAGTGAAGGTAAGTCAGAGAGAGAAGGAGAAATATCATATGATATCCTTATATGCAGAATCTAAAAAGAAATGATACAAATGAACTTATTTACAAGACAGAAACAGAGCCACAGACTTAGAGAAAAACTTACAGTTGCCGGGGAGACAAATTGGGGAAAGAGATAGGGAGTTTGGGATGGACATGTACACACTGCAATTTAAAATGGATAACCCACAAAGACCTACTGTACAGCACAGGGAACTCTGCTCAGTGTTATGTGCCAGCCTGGATGGGAGGGGAGTTTGGCGGAGAAGGGATACCTGTGTATGTGTCGCTGAGTCCCTTTGCTGTTCACCTGAACCTATCACAACACTGTTAATCAGCGACACCCTAATATAAAATAATTTTTTTTAAAAAACGAGTAGAAAGGCTTTGGTTGAAATAAGGCTGAGTGCTTGGCCTTTCCACCTCTACTCGGTAGCCCCCAGAACACCTCGGAGGAGCTGCTCGAATCTATTGTCCAGGACCCTGGCTTGGAGGCTACCAACAAGCCCTTTTAGTTTCAACATTCTATGGGTTGAAGGGAAATTCTTTTTACACCCCCCCCCGCCCCCACCTATCAATTGGAACATCCTTCTGTGACATCCCTGCATAGAGCTACCTCTGTGCATCCACCCTAGGACCCAGGACATAAGGACCTCAGAGAACAGACCACTTCCTTGGGGGCAGCACTACAGGTACCTCTGCCCACTGCGAGCCACCTCCCCAGCAGGTGCGTTTCTCCTGCTCCATCAGAGCTCATTAGGTATGTGTTCCTCCCAGCTGTCTCTTCCCTGGGGGGACAGTCATGGCTTCCTTGGCTTTATTGCTGTTATTGTTGGTTGGTTGGTTTCTTGGTGCCAGCCTACCCTGGATGCAGTGTTCCTGAGGGTCTCTGGCTGGCAGGGAGTCCAGTGTCGCTCTAAGTTCTCTCGTGCTGGTTGTGGTGTGTTGCTTTCTGCAGCAAGGTTATGCATGTGCTTGTTGCATGGCATGCCTAGCAGAGTTCCCCAGGGCACTGCTATTAGCCAGGCTTTCCCTGTGTGGCATCCATAGGCATAGAGCTTTGAGCCAAAATATACTGACTTGCACTCAATATTCAATGTTCCATCTCTTTTTTTTCTTGTGTGTATGTTTATGCCCAGTCGTGACCGACTCTTTGCAGCCCCATGGACTGTAGACTGCCACGCTTCTTCATTCATAGGATCCCCCAGGCAAGAATACTGGAGAGGGCTGCCATTTCCTCCTCCAGGGGATCTTCCCGGTCCAGGGATCAAACCCACATCTCCTGCATTGGCCAGCAGGAGAAGCCTCATTTTTTTCTGCCTATCACCAAGTCTGGTTTTATCCTGAACACATCCCTGGGAGATTAAATTTAAGTTGTCTGATATAGCTCTTTGTCTTAAATCTACCATTGGAAATTCTTGTATTTGTGTTAAGCATTACTCTCTCTATTGAATACTGTTTAAAAATGTGACTGTTCCTCTAGCAAGTAGCCTTTTACCTCTAACCTCTTTTCTCATCTGGAAAATGGAAATAATACCTGAATGTCCAATGACACAGTGAGAGAAGTGCCCCAATGCTGCCACTTTCTACTTTGTGCAGGTGATAAGCTTTTGTGGCCTCAGTTTACTTAGCTGTGAAATAATATTTGGTTGCTGGGGAAATCTGAGAGTGATACACAGAAAATTTATTTTATACTTTTGTAAATGTATGAGAATCCTGCTTTACTAAAACTGTGTCTGGCATGTGAAAACACGTCTGTCACCATAGGACCCAGTTCAGAAGCCAAGCGGTATTGTGCTTTTTTTTCATTTCCATTAGGGCAGCAGAGTTTCTTCAGCAATACTTTACTGAGGGCCTGACACCTGCCAGCAGGTGGCTAAGCTCTGAGGAGAATGAGCTTCCGGCAGACAGGGTTCCCGCCTCCCTGATGATTTTGTCCTCAATGCTGTGCAGTCAGGTGGTGGGGGGAGGAGATCATCAGGGCCGTTATGATGCACGGAGGTGCGTGGGGAGAGTGCAGAGCTCTGCGGGAACTGTCAGAGGGGTGAGCATTTGCTTACCTGTGTGTGTCCCTGCTTCAGACTCAGGCTGGCAGCAGGGGTGAGGCCTGGATCAGGCTTCACCCTCCTGCAGTTTCCAGCCTGGTAGGGGAAACATGAGTGTGCACGCTTACTAAGTCACTCCAGTCGCATCCGACTCTATGAGACCTGGTGGACTCAGCCCGCCATACTCCTCTATCCATGGGATTCTCCAGGCCAGAAATAATGGAGAGGGTTGCCATTCCCTCCTCCAGGGGGTCTTTCCAACCCACGGATCAAACCCGTGTCTCCTGAGGCTCCTGCATTGGCAGGTGTATTCTTTACTGCTGAGCCACCAGGAAAGCGCCAAGCCACTAGTAATAGGCCCTAATAAATGACTGTAGAATACTACAAGGAAGGTGGTCATGTCTGACTCTTGTGACCCCATGCACTGTAGCCCACCAGGCTCCCCTGTCCATGGGATTCTCCAGGGAAGAATACTGGAGTGGGTTGCCATTTCCTTCTCCAGGGATCTTCCTAACCCAGGGATCAAACCCAAGTCTCTTGTTTCCTGCATTGACAGGCTGGTTGTTTACCACTAGCGCCACCTGGGAAGCCCCTAGGGGAAACATGATGCTAGAAATCACACACTCCTTATTTCATTACAGTTTCTGCAGGGAATGGTCCCTGAAGGAATGAGCTGGAGAGAGCAGCCACAGCCACCTGCTGAAGAGAACACGAGGGTCTGAAGGACACATCTCTGACTCTTTCTGGGCCCTGCTCTCTGTCCAGCCTCATCTGTTGTCAGAGATGAATAGATTTTCAGCATGGACGGTGACGGTTATAATCACGCGCTCAGGACTTGGAACTGCGTTTGAGTTCTGACCCTGACAATCACTATCTGCGTGGCCTTGGGGAAGCCACTTAAACTTTTCCAGCCTCGGGTCCCCTAGGTTTGAACTGAGGGGCATTTCTACTTGCTGGAAGCAATTGTTGCTGATTAAGTGGGACAACGCCTGTAGAGTCCTCAGTAAATACTAGTTATTACCATTGTCAGTCCCTCCTAGAACTTTTTGGACACGTTCATGTAGAAGTTAGTAGCTGCCAACTCACCTTCTCCAGAGTAACAGTTGATCAATGGTTAATTCTGAAATAAGCCGTCTACTTTCAGAGCTTATGAAATATTTCTGGCTCTTCACAAAGGGGAGGTTAAAGGACCATCCAAAGCTATTTGAGTTACCATGGCTGCATAATTAAGGGCCTGTGAATTTCAGGATATTTAAAAAATCTGAAACAACTTGGCCTGAAATGATTTTTTTTTTTTTCATTTTCACTCACAAATAGACTAAAAATACACATGAAAGGGATTTTCCATTCACGATCTGCTTTCAGTGTGGGCATCTGACTTTTTTCCATGATGGAAGGTCAAAGGGAGTGATGAGGTGTTGAACTTACATTGCTGCTAAAGTTAAGGAGAGACCAGAAAAATGAGACAACAGAGGAGGGAACAGAAAAAGGGTTTCTAGGCTTCAGGGCACAACTAAAATAAGCAGTCTGGTCACCAGGGTGAGAGTCAGGTAGGCATGTAGGTAAGTGGGAAAGTAAGGCCACCGCTCTTTGTTTTGGATGGAATTATTGCCTAGAGTTTACAGGAGTTTACAGGGGCTTTCCTTCTTGGAAAGGAACCTTCATCTACTGTTTCCCACATGTCAAAGGTGTGTATACTAGCCTGGGATTAGACTCAAGGGGATTCCCTGTGATCTTCTCAGAGTGAGATGTGATTGAACCATGTTGTTTTTCAGTCACTAAGTTGCGTTCTGCTCTTTTTTGACCCCATGGACTATAGCCTGCCAGGCTCCTCTGTCCATGGGATTTCTTAGACAAGAAAACTGACGTGGGTTGCCATTTCCTTTTCCAGGGGATCTTCCCAACCCGGGGATCAAACCTGCATCTCCTGCATTGCAGGTGGATTCCTTACCACTGAGCCACCAGGGAAGCCCGGTGGGCTTTTAGAGGGATTCTAAAAGTCAGGAAGAAATAGGGGCTTGGTACAGCCAAGGAGGACCTGAGGACCTAGACCAACACAGGTAGCGATGGAAACACCCAGGGAAAAGGGGTTGGGGATGAGCACACCTGAGGGGTTATGGTCCAGGACGGCATCACATACACTGATCTTCAGGATGAAGGCTTGGAGCAGCTGCTCCATGTGAGACAGCAGGGGTCTGAGCTGAATCATAACCCAGGGGAGTTTGTGGCTCAGAGCTTACAACTATTTCCTGATCTCCTGGTATTCACTGCCCCAAGGCTGGGCACACTGACTTCACTTCATCTTCCAATCAGCCCTTTTAAAAACAGATGCTCTCATTTACCTGGCTCTCAGAGAGGATGCAGGCACAGGTACAGCCCTGCTTTTCCAGTCAGAGCTCCCACCTGTCCAACAGGCAAAGGGCATGCCTACTTTTCTAGGATGAAACTCAGCAATAATGACCTGGCCGCTGCCTCTAGGGTCATCCTTCTCTCTCCCAGGCATGAAATTTGAATGTTTCTGTCTCCAGACAGAGCATTTCAACACCAGGAGCTGACCTTTTCTGAGCACCATGAAAAATGATATACACAGGGCTATTCTGCAAAATCAATAGACGCCAAAGCCAGCTGAGGGCTTCTCTGCCACCTTGGCCAATCACTAAAAGCCATCCTTCAGGGTTTCATGGAAGTCTGCCCAGACTGACTGCTGGAGGTGATACAGCCTAGTGGAAAGAATAGTAGGGTGTTGGTCCAAAAGTTTGGGTTCAAAGCCAGCTCTGCCCTCACTTATGGAAATGCTCAGATGCATCATTTCAACTTCCTTGGGTCTCAATTTCTCTGACCATGAAATGGGGCCAGTAATTCACAACTTGCAGTGCTGGAGTGAGAAATCGATGAGGAACCAAAGGCAAACCCTCCTATCACATATGTGATATATAATTCCGCATTAACTATTTTGGGTGTGTGTGTGTGTGTTATCATCACAGAGGGCTTGTATATGGAGTTAACTTAAATGTCTGTTCCCTACTCTGCATTCCAAACTACCGTGACTTCAGCGTGACTTGTGTATTAAGCCAGCTGGATACTTTTTCCTCTAAGAAAGCACGGCTGTTTGTAGAAATCCAGAGGGAGGTGAGAATAGGTGTTCGCAGTCCATTGTGAGCATTAGAAAGGGTAGGATTAAGGGGGATATGTTTTTCATTCTGTCAGCTTGAATTCCCTTCCAAATTCCATTCTGGTTATATGATCAGGCTACTGCTGTATTTATGGGTGGCCATAGTCTGGCTGGAGGGGCAGATTTAGTCAGAAAGAACTTTTTTTTTTTTTTTTTTCCCTTCTAAAGGCAGTTCAAGAAGCAGCAGCATTCAGCAGGAATGTGGCAGAATGGGTCCTGATTCGAGGGTCGTGGGGACCTGGGTCTGAAACTCGGCTCCATCCCTCTGAGTTCTGTTACTCTTTCTCTCTGCTTTTCAAGCTTTGTCCAGCAGGTATGATCCCTTTCTGACACATGCAGATCTTCAGTGAAATGAGGTATACAAAGATTTAGAGAGTAGGCTTTCCATGTGTTTTGGCTGTTGCTGTCATGACAGTTAATTAAAAACTCGTACTTTACTAAACATTTAACACCCCCCGCCCTGCCCCAGCATATATGTCTATCTACTGTATTACCTGGAAACTTCTTGGAATTCCACTGGATCGCGAGGGGCACAAAATCCTTGTCAAAGTTTAAAATTGCAGCCTGAACACACACTACCCAGCTTCCTAATTTTCAACTGTCTTCTGCATGTTCAAGATTCTGTGGAAATGTCCCAGAGGCTGAGGGCCCTGGGGTGAGTTTTGGAACCTCCAACCCTGCTTCAATCAAATTGACCCCACATTTACCTGCCGTATATCAGGATTTTGCCTGATTCATTTCCATTTCACTTAATGAATATTTCCACTGCCTTTTGAAAACCACTGTCTCAGAACACTAATCTTGGCCAAGTCCTTGCAAATTGATAAACAGGAAAACCAAGGAAAACCTCCATTTATTGAGCTCTTACTACTTGCCAGGTGCTGTGCCAAGTTTGATATGTTATCTCACTGAGGGTCACAAGAGCCCTATGAGATACAGATGGTCCTCCTCTCTATGGATGATAAAGCCAATGTTTGGAAGGTTGGTTCCTCTGGGTGAGGGAGGGAGTTGGTGAAAGGAGATACGGGAGCTAGGTTTTTCAATGCATAGAAATAAAGATGTTAACACCTGAAGAGCTTGGCAACACACTTCTCAATCCTTATCCAGTTCACATTGCTTGTGCAAAATCAGAGAGTAGGCATATTCGTTTTCTTCCCCCAAATGCCATCACCTCCCAGCAACACACAGTTTCAACGCGCACTCACTTCTGTCTGCTGCAAAGGGCTGGATGCGCACAATGCCAGCAGACTTCCCACAGGTTTCACCAGCACCCAGCAAAGCTTTCCCCCACTCCTGAGTTAGCCTCACCACATCTCAGGACAAGGCAGGAAGCTGGCTGGGGCAGGCAGCAGGTTTTATTTCTAAAGCACAGATGGGAAAACACCATCAAAAGGGGGAAAGTTCACAAAAACATGAAAAAGAGGCATTCATTCTTCAAGGGAGGCTCCCTGTCCTGCTCTCCCTCTGGACAGAAAACATTCCAAGGACTCCCTTGGCGGCAGCATGGTACTTTATAACCAACAGCTTCAGAATCCGCAAATGCCCAAACTCAAAACCTGTGCCTTCTGGCATCAGTACTCGACATTTTACGTCCAACCCAGGCTGCTCCCTTTTCTCCCAAGCTGTGCCAACATAATCTCCAGCTTGTAAAATACAGCCAAGAATCCGACCTGCCGGCTAGAGAGGTGCCTTCAGACCTGGTGGGACAGAAAGTCGGGGAGCAGGAGTCGGGGTGGGGTGGGGAACGCACAAGAAGCAATCCAGGATTGGCTTAGTGTCTCTTTTTACCCCCAAGGTGGTAGCAGTCTGGGGAATGACAGTGATTACCCAGACTTCCAGTTCTGGAGCCCCTGCTCTCCCAATCTTTTTATATCTCATTTCCTCATAATGACAACAGAAGTCATTGTCCCCGTTTTAAAGAAGTGAAAACTGAGGCTTGAAGAGGTTACATATTTTTACCAGTGTCCTGTGTGTGCTGTGGTGGTTATGGGGACACTAAAGGGATCCTTGGCTTCAAAACCCAAGTTCCTAATCCCCTTACAACACTGCTGGGTCCAAGAAATCCCCCTATGTTCTTTCCAGTCTGCCAGGGGAGCTGAGCTTCCCATCCCCAGGGGCGGTTGCTTCTCAGGGCTTTCTGCAATGAGAGGTGAGAAGGGAGAGGTGATTTTAGAAAGATATGGGATGCTGCTGACTCTGAGCACCTCAGACATACTCAGGCGCCCAGCCCAGGGATCAATGAATCAGGAGGCATCCTTGGGGAACCCCCCTGCCCTTCAGAACAGAAGCTCGTGTCTACCACTCCCGTTCTGTAGTCCGCACTTGTCCACCTGACCCTAGGAGCTCTCTTCTCTGTTCTGTCACCCAGCCCGCATCCCTTCCCAAGTCTGACCACAGGGTGAATGTTGTAGGGACAAACGGATGGTACACAACTCTTTGTAAACTGTAAAGTAAGGATTGCTGAGGTGTAAAATCTTATTGTTCTTCTACCATCTTCTATTAATCTCCTCCTAACCTACCCCATGGAAAGGCCACGAGCAAACTCCACTTTAAAACTCTGCTACCTTAACCCTCAAACAGAAATATTCACAGGTGAGTCTACCAGGTAGACAGTTAAGAGTAAATTCTTTCTCTCCCTCTGAAGAATGGCAGCGATAACAACTTCCTAAAAAGTTCCCTGCACGTGGAACTCTTCCTAGAACTAAAACAAGCAGACAGAAATCTCCAAGACTGGAAGGGGGCAAGTAGAAAACAAGTCAAGGTGCATCCGATCATACCAAATACATTCTGCCAGCAACCAAAATAAAGCCAAACTTTGATCATTTAGGAAACCACAACCCACTTGGTACCGAAAATGCAAGCAATCTATCATAGTGATCTTTGGTAATGAGGTGAAACAGACTTACCTTTCTGGAGTTGGGAAAGCCCTAGATTCTTGAGTGAACCAGCTCCATGGAGCAAGTACCTGGATGTGAGCAGCGGGGCTCCCTGTGCGCGGCCCCCCAGGGTCACCCCCAGCCGCTGTCTTTGTGCGGAGGACCGGCTCGGAGTGTGTGCCTGCTCGCGGGAGAGCTTGTGACAGTAGGCAGACTGTGGCCGGTGCAGCCAGCTTTGGCTGGCTTATATAGCGAGCTCCTTCCTCTGAAATGGGACGCCTCGCCTCCAGACATCCTTTCCCACTTTTTCAGTTGGTGAATTAAAGGAACAGCCCTCCCAGCGGAACAGTGTTAGCTCATGAAAGACGCACTCACTCCCTGCTCTCTGCCAGGGAAAGAACCTATTTGCATACAATTTATTGCAAAAGTAGGAATTCCCTCTTCCCTCTTCTCCTGCCCTGACCAGGAGCAGCTGTTAGTAAAGTGTGACTTTTGCTTTGCTCCCAAAAGGATTTTCTGATTGTGAGACAGCAGCGCGGGCAGCGAGGGGGAACTCTGGCTCTCTCCCCAGGCAAGCTGGAAACGGGGAAACAAGACCTGGGCTCGCCAGTCCCGGGTGCCTACTGGGCAGCAGCTGCTCAGTGGCACCTTGGAGAGAGTGGAGGGGCTGAGCGGAATTCCTGGAAAGAGGAGATAAAGCCTTTCAAAAGCCTGGGGTGTTTGGGGTTTCTGGGGCCAGCAGAGAGATAAGGGATTAGTTCTCAGCAGATGGGAGCAGCACTGGACACACAGATCCGTTCCCAGTCTCTTCTGGGGGGAGGCAGCCTTGTCCAGCGGCTTAGAGGCAGTATTGTCCCAGCCCTGGTATCCTACAGAAGAGTAGCTTTTTGACACCATTCATGCCCTGTGCAGTGATCCTCTCTTCTAAGCTGGGTCTTCTAAGAGAGTTCCCTGAGGTTTCTTCTCGATTGCTGAAAGGTATCCATCATAAGAAAAAAAAAAAAAAAAGTAGCTAGTTAATCTTTGAAACATAAGCTGTGCCTTTGCTCTCCAGCCTGCTGTGGATTCTTTCCAAGCTCTGAGTCACTGGTGAGTTTGGTGGTTAGCATGCAGTGGGAATCCTCAGGGCACACACAGGCATGGGAGGGAGTGGGGAAGCAGCCAGGCCAGGGCGCCCAGGCTTGAGCTTGTCACAGCTCTTAGTACTTTGGGGGATCCTGGAGGGAAATGAGGCATCACTTAACCTGCAGCTACTGCCAGACCCTCCTTTATTAAGTCTGTATTAGGTGTCACGCCACGTACTTTATGGACACTGTTTCATTACATCCTCTAACCAGAAAGTGTAATAGTCACACCTGCTGTCCCCTTTTTACAGACAAAGAAACTGAGGTTCAGAGAAGTACTGGAATACACCCTGGGAGCATTTAAATGACAGCCCTGGGCTCCACAGTTCTATTACATGTTACAGCCCAGGAACATTGTTCAGATGATATTTAGACAATGTTTTATGCCCTGTTAGATTGTAACACTGCTTGTATAAAAATCATGCTGTATTTGTATATGGAAGCTGTATTTCTTTGTTCCGCAGGGCTAATTCAGAGATCCTTAATTTTTTTAGAATTAAGCACTAATAACAGAGATTTCAATAATTCATCTGTTTTCAGTACTGAAGATATCACCCCACACTTATCATCATTGCTGTGGGCCTCAGTTTCCCCATCTGAACAAAGTGGGACAAGATTAGGTCATTCCTATGGTCTCTCTGGCCCTGGTGTTCTAGGATTCTTTGCTTTAGTGACCTTCCCAGACGGCAAGAAAGCCCATAAATAGTCATGTCATTAAACAGTTCATTTGAACTTTTGAACCATTTTGGCTGATTCAAATGTTGGTTGTTTTGGAAGTTTTTAATTCTGTGTTTTAGCCAAAGCATATTGTTGTAGTATGAGGCCATGTCTTCTTACCATTAGTGAGTGCTTCCATTTCTCTTAGCTTTCCAAAGTCTGCTCAGTTTATCTCCTGGGGTAGGGAATACAATATTAGAATAGTGTATTATACACGTTATATGGCATAAAAACTATATTTACATATAATACATAATCAATATATATTTGTCACTGTGTCTATATTTAAATGGGGTAAGAGTGTGTGCTGCAAAGCTGGGTGATACCTATGGCTTCTTCTGGGAAACTCCCAAGCCAGGCCCCCCATCCTTGTAGTGACTTTCCCCGTGGCTCAGCAGTAAAGAAGCCCACCTGCCAATACAGGAGACATGCATTTGACCCCTGGGTTGGGAAGATCCTCTGGAGAAGGAAGTGGCAACCTGCTTCAGTATGCTTACCTGGAGAATTCCATGGACAGAGGAGCCTGGCAGGCTCCATGGGGTCTCAAAGAGGCAGACTTGGCTGAAGCGACTTGGCACTCATTACAATGGCTCCCCCAATTGCAGGGAAAAAAAAGAAAAAAAACAAAGCCAAGTGTAATCAGGCTGGTCCTCAAGGCAGGAAACAGGCCGGTGGAACAAACAAATAAAAAGTTTATAAAGCATTAAGTTAGCTGTCATAGAAGTATATTCCAGGAACATAAAAATGAGATGTTTAGCTTTATTTGTGTATTTTTAGAAGAGGCTACTTATAAAAGGAGTTTCCTCCAAAACCTTTGTGGTATCTTAAGCCATATCTTGGCTTTTAAGTAAGAGGAACCCAGATAAGACACTTGTTTTCATCTTTCTCTGGGGCTTTTGCAGCCTCCCTTCCAGGGAAATGGGTCTGCATACACCATATGCTCTCCAATACCTGAACCTTTGCTAATGGTACACTCTGCCTGGAATCTTCACCTCTACCTTCTCACATCCACTTGGGATCCAATTTGGATCTAACGTCACCATGAAAGTGTAAGAAAGTGTTTATGCTCGGTCATGTTTGACTTTGTGACCCCCTGGACTCTAGCCCTCCAGGCTCCTCTGTCCATGGAATTCTCCAGGCAAGAATACTGGAGTGGGTTGCCATTTCCTTCTCCAGAGGATCTTCCTGACCCAGGGATGAAACCCAGGTCTCCCACATTCCAGGCAGATTCTTTACCATCTGAGCCACCGGAGAAGCCCAGCTTCATCATGGAGCTTTCTAGATGTCTTCCACAAGAAATGCTTCCATGCACCATAGCGTGTTATAACTCTGTTAGGACATTCATTGCCTGTACATGGTATAACTATATGTATATATGTCTAGTTTCTTCCCCCACTCACTAGGCCTCCAGAGGACAGTAGTCACACCTGCTTTTCCTTGCCTAGCAGAGAACCTTGGGGATTGTAGAAGCTCAGTAAATGTTTATTGAATGAAAGAAGCAGTGGAGGAACAAGTGAACGTTTGACATGCTGTGTTTTATAATTAAATTCTTCTTGTTTCACTCTTAGAACAGAAGAAGGAAACTAGATTGCCCAACACACCCATTTCACAGATGAGGAGAGGGGAACCTAGGGAGGGTAAATGACTTACCCAAGGCCATCTTGTCTGCTTTCCATGTAGATGGTCATCAAGGTCAGAATTGAGCAACCAAACCATGTCAGACATTACAGCAGGAGATGTTAATGGAATTCATAGCCATTCAGCCTCCTGTTTGGCAGAGGCAGCACCTCTTGGCATCCCAACTCTTATGGTTGCATTCTTCTCCCTACAGTAAGCACTTTTTCCCACGTGAGAGGGTAGAGTGAATACGTGTACACATCACCTCTGCATGGAGTCCTCAGCCAGAGCCTGGTTTTGTTGTTGCTCATTTGCTATGCTCATTCACAGGTTCCCAGTGGAGGATGTGGTTTCGAGGTTGAGGTTTGTAGGGGTTCACCTCAGGTGAAATCATTCTCATTTACTTGAAGGTCTGTTAGATGCAATATCTTTTTTTTAACCCTGAGATAAAACATCCAGTGAGTGGAATACTGGCCAGGACCAGCACTATCTGAGGAAGCTGAGTGACCATTTCTTGGAGAAGTCTAGTGTTCACTTCCCATAGGACCCCTTGACTCCTCTACTGCTCCCAACCTCCTCCTCCTCTTCTGGGGCTTCATCTAATGTGTTAGCTCCTTCCTAAGTCCCATGTGACTCTGTATTTGCCAGAAATCTCTCCTGAAGCAGTGAAGGAGCTCGGGCCCCACACACTGGGCTAGTCACTCAATTCAATGCACTTGTTTAGGGCCAGGGTTTCCTAACTTGATGTCCGCAAGGCTTTGTTCCTTGATCTTCTTCTCCATCTCTTCTCACTTCTTAGACAACTAAAGACAGAGAAGCTCAAAGACATCATTGGTCAGTGAGTGAGTGGAAGGACAGAGGAGAGCTTCCCTGCCTGCTGGAACATGGTGACTCAACCTAAAGTAGGCTGTCTGATCAGCAGAGCAAAGTGGAAAGAGCTTTGGTGTAGAATAAGTTTGAGTCTTGAAGTCGCAAACTTTACTGTGTGACTCTGAGCAAATCTCCTCTCTTTTTTGGCTCTCAGTGTACGGGTTACCAAATGAGAGGTCCCTGAGGAAATTAGCAACTTAAAAATGTTAAGTAAAAAATTCAAAAACTAATTTAGAGGCCTCTAAGCCTTTGTACATTCCCAGTCCCTAAAATAACCTGCCCTGGACCTTAGCCTCATGGCAAGTTCCTATATTATTTTTCAAGATTTACTTCTAAGACAGTTTCCATGACCTTACCTTCAGAGAGAAGGATGCCTCATCCGTGCTCATCTAAACTTACATTTTTTTATTTTTAGCACATTGTATACTGGCCTTTTTTAGCTCATTAGGTCATGAATACTTTAAGGGTAGGCACCGTACCTTTTCACGTGCTTACTAACAGATCTGTCTGTAGCCAGCATTTGTTTATTGTCGGCACCTATGCCATACCACTAGTTAATTATTTTGAATATTGCTCCTGCATATCATGGTTTTCAGAATGGCTTCTGATCTGTGGCAGAATTTTTAGGTAAACCATAAAGCTTTCTGGAAATGATTTCTTAGGTGATGAGAGCCTTTGCCTTCATTGTTATCACTGACTTACTCATCCATTTCCTCAAAGGCACTGTGAGAGTTCCCTGTGGTCAAGAACTGTGCCTTCCACCTTGAAGCACTGGGAAGTCAATTAATGTTCCTGTGAAAAGACTGAATGGTGAATTGGATGATGGAAAGGTGGAAAAAGCATAACAGTGGCATAAGCAGTTTTGGATTCCAGCCATCTTAACCGTTTTCAGGGTGAATTATCTTGAGAAAGTCATGTCTCTTCTCTGAAACTCAGAATCCTCATTAGTGAGACCAAGTGCTATCTTATCTGCTGATTCTTCCTTCCTTCCTCTCTTTCTTTCTTGTATTTTTTTAAACTGACTCTTCTTTTATTTATTTAAAAAATTTTTTATTGGAGTTGATTTACTCCAATAGTTGATTTACAATGTTGTGTTAGTTTCAAGTGTACAGCAAAGTGAATCAGTTGTACATATACATATATCCACTCTTTTTCAGATTCTTTTCCTATATAGGCTGTTGCAGAGTATTGGGTAGAGTTCCTTGTGCTATACAGTAGGTCTTTATTAGTTATCTGTTTTGTACATAGTTGTATGTATGTGTCAATCCAAACCTTCCATTTTATCCCTCCCCCTCTCCCTTACCCCCTGCTAACCATAAGTTTGTGTTCTACACCTGTGACTCTATTTCTTACAGATAAGTTCAGTTTTAGTCTTTTATAAGATTCTACATATAAGCCATATCATGTAATATTTGTCTTTCTCTGTCTGACCTGCTTCACTTAGTATAACTGTTGATACTTTCTGAGGATGACCTCTTAGCTGGAACTGAAGAAGAGGGGGGAGGGGAGGAGTCAAAAGACCAGCATTGACCAGTGCTAAGTTGGAAGGTCTGGAGTTGTGGAAGGGCTGGGGAGCTGGTTTTTGTCATGTTTACTGTGTGCGTGCAGGCAGCTGTGACGAATACAAGGGAGTCAAGCCATCTCAAGACTTAATGCAGATTACAGAGGGAATGCATAGCTCTGAGTCAATGAAGATTGATTTTTTTTTTTTTTGACTGATTTGTCACAACTGAGTTAGATATTAGCAAGGATGTTTAATTTGTCCCTTTTCCTTTTTCTCTTCTTGGTTTCTCTTAGGTTTCTTTTGTGGACAATGATGGATAGCAGTGGCTCATGTTGACTGAGTGGTTCCCACTAGGCACTTTTTACGTAGTTTGCACATAAGAAGTACAGTGATCTTTACCGTGAGTACATTGAGTAGATATTATCATTATTCCTGTTTTACAGATGGAGGGAGGGGTAAGGGATAGAGAGCTTAAGTAAATTGTCCAAGACACATGGGTAATAAATGGCAGCAGGAAGATCTAAACCCAAGCAGTGGAATCTATCCCCAACTGCCTGTGCTTGGGGGTGCTTCCTTATGTATTTAATTTAACAGTTACCTAAAGGCAAGATGTCATCTTGGACTCAGTTGGACCACCCTGAATGATTACAGAGTTTGTGCATAACAGTCAAATGAGGCAAGAAGAGCTTTGCTTATATTTCTTCAGGCCCTGTGGCCGCAGGAAACAGTGAGAAGTCCACATCTTCAGTGCTAATGCAGGAATGGTGGAAGTTTCTGGTATGGATTTGGTTCCATTGTAATTTACCACTAACTAGTTAGGAAAAGGCTTGGAGTCTTAGACAAATTATTTAACTTCTTTGTTATCGGTCCCTTGTTTATAAGATGGGTACATTAATAACCAATACTTCTGAAAGTTATTCTCAAGTTTAAATAAAATATCCTTAATCAAATGTTTATGCTTGCCTCACTCTTAAGTAATCTCAAAATGATGGCTGTTGGCTATTCTAGGCCTTTATTTTCTCATTTTTTAAATGGTGGAAAAGTTAACCTCAAGCCATGTTCCAGAAATGTGCTCACTAAAATAAAAAGGGTTAAGGAAAAAAATATGTAAGCGTATAAAAAATACATAGTATCTTTTGTTACAGGCCTTGGGATTCTAGGCTGACCAAACTGAGGGTACTTGTTACTCTGTTCACTCAAATATCTTTCATTAATTCTCCCTCCATCTTGCTGTGCATCTGCAATCAATAGCAGGCTTTACGGGTCCTGTTCTTCCATTGTTTTCCCAGTCATCATGCATTTTATGTCTTTGGGTGATGCTGGAAAATTCTCACTATTCAGAGTCAGATGGATAGCATTGCTTACCTCAGAGCTGGAGGCTTTCCCAGCAGGGCCTAGAGGTTGACGTACAGCTATCACAGAGGTACGGGAATCACTTTCCTCCCTGGGGAGTTCCCCTGGGCTGGCCTTGGTCCTGAGAAGCAGTCTCACCTGTACTCCTTTCCTACCCGACAAAGGGGCTCCAGTTTTCCAGGCACCAATTATTGACAAGACTGTCTTTTCTCCATCGTATATTCTTGCCTCCTTTGTCATAGATTAATTGAACATAGGTGCATGGGTTTACCTCTGGATTTTGTATCGTGTTCCATTGACCTATATTTCCATTTGTGTGCCAGTGCAAGTATGATACAGTCTTGATTACTGTAGCTTTGTAGTATCCTTTGAAGTCAAGCAGCCTGATTCATCCAGCTCTGTTTTTCTTTCTCAGAATAGCTTTGACTATTCACAGTCTGTTGTATTTCTATACAAATTAAAAAAAAAATTGGTACAGCTCTGTGAAAAATGCCATTGGTAACTTAATAGGGATTGCACTGAAACTGAGCAATTTCCCAGATGTTGCAGTGGTGAAGAATCCGCCTGCCGATGCAGGAGACTTGGGAGGCTCAGGATACATGGGTTTGATCCCTGGGTCTGGAAGATCCCTTGGAGTAGGAAATGGCAACCCACTCCAGTATTCTTGCCTGGAAAAATTCCGTAGAGTCCCTGGGGTCAAAAAGAGCCAGACACGACTGAGCACATACACACTGAATGTATAGATTACTTTGCGTAGTATAGTCATTTTGACAATATTGATTCTTCCACTCCAAGAGCATGGCATATCTTTCCATCTGTGTCTGTCACCTTCAGTGTTTTTCATCAGCATCTTATAGTTTTCAGAGCACAGGTCTTTTGCCTCCCCCTTCAGTAGGTTTATTCCTAGGTATTTCATTCTTTTTGATGCAATGATAAACGGGATTATTTCCTTAATTTCTGTTTCTGATCTTGTGTTGTTAGTGTATAGAAATGCAAGAGATTTCTGTATATTAATTTTGTATCGTGAAACTTTACCAAATTCATTGAGAAGCTCTAGTAGCTTTAGGTAGCATCTTTAAGAATTTCTATGTATAGTATCATGTTATCTGCAAACAGTGACAGTTTTACTTCTTTTCCAATTTGGATTCCTTTTATTTCTTTTTCTTCTTTGAATGCCATGGCTAGACTTCCAAAACTATGTTGAATAAAAGTGGCGAGAGTAGACATCCTTGTCTTGCTCCCGATCTTAGAGGAAATGCTTTCAGCTTCTTACCAAAGAGCATGTTAGCTGTCAGTTTGTCCTGTATGGTCTATATTATGTTGAGGTAGGTTCCCTCTATGCCCACTTTCTGAAAAGTTTTTATCATAAATGGGTGTTGAATTTTGTCAAAAACTTTTTGATCATATGGTTTTTATTCTTCAATCTGTTAATATGGTGCATCACATTGTTTAATCTGCAGATATTAAAAAAATTTGCATCCCTGTGATAAATCCCACTTGACTGTGGTGTATAATCATTTTAAATTTATTGTTGGATTCAGTTAGCTGACATTTTGTTGAGGATCTTTGCACCCATGTTAATCAGAGCTATTGACCTGTAATTTCTTATAAGTACAAGAAACAAAGAAGCTGTAAAAAACACAAACTCTTGGCGGCTAAACAATATGCCGCTGAACAACCAATGGACCACTGAAAAAATCAAAGAGGAAATCTAAAAAATCCTAGAGACAAACGGAAATGAAAGTACAATGATCCAACACCTATGGGATGCAGTAAAAGCAGTGCTAAGAGGGAACATATTAGTGATCAGTGCAAAGAAATAGAAGAAAATAATAGAATGGGAAAGACTAGAGATCTCTTCAAGAAAATTAGAGATACCAAGGGAACATTTCATGCAAAGATAGGCACAATCAAGGACAGAAATTGTATGGACCTAACAAAAGCAGAAGATATTAAGAAGAGGTGGTAAGAATACACAGAAGAACTATACAAAAAAGATCTTCATGACCAGATAACCACGATGGTGTGATCACTCATCTAGAGCCAGACATCCTGGAATGTGAAGTCAAGTGGGCCTTAGGAAGCATCACTATGAACAGAGCTAGTGGAGGTGATGGAATTCCAGTTGAGGAATTACAAATCCTAAAAGACGATGCTGTGAAAGTGCTGCACTCAATATGCCAGCAAATATGGAAAACTCAGTGGTGGCCACAGGACTGGAAAATGTCAGTTTTCATTCCAATCCCTAAGAAAGGCAATGCCAAAGAAGGCTCAAACTACCGCACAATTGCACTCATCTCACACGCTAGTAAAGTAATGCTCAAAATTCTCCAAGCCAAGCTTCAACAGTATGTGAACCGTGAAATTCCAGATGTTCAAGCTGGATTTAGAAAAGGCAGAGGAACCAGAGATCAAATTGCCAACATTTGTTGGATCATCAAAAAAAACGAGAGAGTTCCAGAAAAACATCTACTTCTGCTTTATTGACTATGCCAAAGCCTTTGACTGTGTGGATCACGACAAACTGTGGAAAATTCTTCAAGAGATGGGAATACCAGACCACCTGGCCTGCCTCCTGAGAAATCTGTATGCAGGTTAAGAAGCAACAGTTAGAACTGGACATGAAATACAAAGACTGGTTTCAAATTGGGAAAGGAGTACATCAAGGCTGTATATTGTCACCCTGCTTATTTAACTTATATGCAGAGTACATCATGTGAAATGCTGGACTGGATGAAACACAAGCTGGAATCAAGATTGCCGGGAGAAATATCAATAACCTCAGATATGCGGATGACACCACCCTTATGGCAGAAAGTGAAGAAGAACTAAAGAGCCTCTTGATGAAAGTCAAAGAGGAGAGTGAAAAAGTTGGCTTAAAACTCAGCATTCAGAAAACTAAGATCATGGCATCTGGTCCCATCACTTCATGGCGAATAGATGGGGAAACAATGGAAACAGTGAGAGAGTTTATTTTGGGGGCTCCAAAGTCACTGCAGATGGTGACTGCAGCCATGAAATTAAAAGATGCTTGCTCCTTGGAAGAAAAATTGTGACCAACCTAGACAGCATATTAAAAAGCAGAGACGTTACTTTGCCAACAAAGGTCCATCTAGTCAAAGCTATGCTTTTTCCAGTAGTCATGTATAGATGTGAGAGTTGGACTATAAAGAAAGCTGAGTGCCAAAGAATTGATGCTTTTGAACTGTGGTGTTGGAGAAGACTCTTTAGAGTCCCTTGGACTGCAAGGAAATCCAACCAGTCCATCCTAAAGGAAATCAGTCCTGAATATTCATTGGAAGGACTGATGCTGAAGCTGAAACTCCAATACTTTGGCCACCTGATGTGAAGAACTGACTCATTGGAAAAGACCCTGATGCTGGGAAAGTTTGAAGGCAGGAGGAGAAGAAGGAGACAGAGGATGAGATGGTTGGATGGCATTACCGACTCAATTGACATGAATTTGAGCAAGCTCCCGGAGTTGATGATGGACAGGGAAGCCTGGCCTGCTAAAGCCCATGGGGTCACAAAGATTCAGAAAAAACTGAGAGACTGAACTGAACTGACTGAAGACAGAACTTTATAGCTATACAATCTTACCCCAGAAAAAAAAAGAAAAGTATCAAATAAACAACCTAATTTTACATGAAAGCAACCAGAGAGAGAAGAACAAAGCTGAAAGCTAGTAGAAGGAAAGAATTCGTAGAGATCCAAGCAGAAATAAATGAAATAGAAATGAAGAAAAAGATAGAAAAGATCAGTGAAACTAAAGTCTGTTTCTTTGAAAAGATAAACAAAATTGATAAACCTTTAGTCAGATTCACCAAGAAACAAATGGAGAGGGCTCAAATCAATAAAATCAGAAACAAAAAAGGGGAAGTTACAACTAATACCACAGAAATAAGAAACTATTACAAGCAAGTCTATGCCGATAAAATGGACAACCTAGAAGAAATGAATTAGTTCTTAGAAAGGTACAGTCTTCTAAGACTGAACAAAGAAGAAATAGAAAATATCAACAGACCAATCACTTAAGTAATGAAATTGAAACTGTTATTAAAAACTGAAAGTCCAGGACCTGATGGCTTCACAGGTGAATCTAATCAAGCATTTAGAGAGGAGTTAACACCTATCCTTCTGAAACTATTCCAAAAAACTGTAGAGGAAGCAACACTCCCAGTCTCATTCCATGAGGCCACCAAAAGCCAGACAAAGCCAGACAAAGATAACAAAAATACTTTCTGGTTTTATCTCCTTTAATATGACTTTTAGGTGTTCGCTGGAAGATAGGTAGGGAAAGAGAAGTCAGAGGGAGCTGCAACCTCCACCATTAGCCTGACAGTTTTGAAGTGGCCTCTTGATATGGAAGCTCTGCAGTGTTGAGTGATTTAGCCCAGGGAGAAGACTGAAACCGGACTTAAAACACAGCATCCTTATCATTCCAGAGTCAGCCTGACTCTAATAAATGTCAAGCTTATCTGAGTAGCTGCTCGTCTATAACTCAGGATTCATCCGCAGCACACTTTGTCAAGTTACAAAGAGCTAACAGATCATCCTGCTCAAATCAGAGATAAGCAAAGGAGGCCCAGAGTGTTGCCTTCTCTGCCCACACACTATGAATTGTGGTTAGCGGAGGCTAAACTCCATGTCTGCTCATTCTATACTGTTTCCCATAGAGGTAGCAACGTGTTGAGATTTCTGTAAGACCCACAAACATCAAAGAAGTTTATAGCTTAAAAAACTCTTCACATAGATTGAGAGTTTTCTCCTTAGAAAAGACTCAGAAAGGTGCTTGGGAGGGGCAGGCAGACACACGGTCTACAAGCTCTGTCTCTCTCTCTCCTGTTTCCCTCTGGTTTTCATTTGCCTCAGTGATCTCATCCAAGGGAGTTTTGGTGTGTGGGGACCGAAGGCTCCCCTTAGTGAGATGTCAAGCAAGTCTTTCCGATACTTCTCAAAGAGTGGCCTCTGTAGGGGAAGTTCAAAAGCTTTGGAACACCTGCCCAGGCTAGGATTGACTTGGCTTGCAGATGAATTGTATACAGGAGTGTTCTTCTGAGAGTATAGATACATGACTCATAGCTTGAGGCAGATGATAGACGATTTCCTCCATGAAAATACTTTATAAGGAAATTATGGTGAAGACTTGATAATCCCCATGGACAGGAGGGAGCAGGGGCTGGGATGAATCAGTGAGACAGCTGCAGTGTAGGAGACCAGCTGAGGGGTGCTTACCCTGAAGTCTATTCTGCCAGTAGCTCCTCTAAGCTAGTATAGTATTGCCCAATGTGGATTCTTCTGGGAGCCTGGTTTAGTGAGCAGAAATTAGTAGTACATTGTTGTTTTCCAAAGAAGTAGAAGTGCTTTGTCTCTCTGGCAAGTTGCAGTCTTGTCTGCACACTTAATCAGTAAGTGATTTATATAAAATTACTGGTATTTGACTACGTTTTACCTACAAAAATGACACATATTAGTTCAACTAATGAGCTCAGGTCTTGCTAAGACCTCTGCACCATGTTGGGGTATGGCAAGAGCAGAGCCACTCACTTCTAGGGCTACGGGCTTGCACAGTAAGGATACCTGTCATGGCCAGAGAAGAACAAGGCATGTAGCTGGTTCCCAGATGTTCTGGGCCATGTAAGAGCCCCTTAACTCCTGAATAAGCCAGTAGGTAAGAGAACAATGTCTAACACAGCTGAAATTAAGTTTTACCAGTTATTTGGGTTTTACATTTTGTCAGTTACTTTGGTGAGAACTTAGCACAGAAAGGCATGGTTGAAGGAAATGAAGAGAAATAAAGAAATGTTTCTTATGCTCCAGTACTATATTGTATCTACTACTGGGTTATATACATAAACCTATCAACTTACGGCCAGCCACAGAAATGCTAGTTTTCTGCTTTCTTCCCATGGAGAATAATCACAGATGACGTTATAGACTTTTCCTGTTTTCAGGGAAGTCACATGATAATTAGAGAGAGAAAACCTACAGGTGTGCCATCCTTTCCAATGCTTGAACATTCTGCTTTGAAGGATCTTTCTCTTCAGCTAGGAAGTATTTGTTGCTTAATTAACAGTTTCCTTTAAGCACCAGTTCCCTTCTTCACCGGTGCTGAGACCAGAGGATGAAGAGTTTATCTCCAAGATTTCTGAGCCCCTTTTTTGTCTCTCTAACCCAAAGAATCCAATAGGAACATCTGGCTTCCTTTGGGAAACAGAAGAATGCCCAGTGTCAAAATCATTCTCTCACTCTTAAATGGCCCAACAGGATTTAACTATCATATTTAACCAGAAAGGAAATCTGTCCTGAATATTCATGGGAAGGACTGATGTTGAAGCTGAAACTCCAATACTTTGGCTACCTGTTGTGAAGAACTGACTCATTTGAAAAGACCCTGATGCTGGGAAAGATTGAAGGCAGGAGGAGAAGGGGGCAACAGACGATGAGATGGTTGGATGGCATCACCGACTCGATGGATGTGAGTTTGGATAGACTCCGGAAGCTGGTGATGGACAGAGAGGCCTGGCGTGCTGCAGTCCATGGGGTCGCAAAGAGTTGGACATGATTGAGTGACTGAACTGAACTGAACTTGAACAGTGGCTGGCACTCCATAGATATTTATTTTATGAAAGGTTGAATTTAATTATATTTGAAGTGCAAAGTTAGAAATGGAAAATCTGGCTCAGAATTTTTCTTTGTAAATGCAGCCAATTTAATTTAATACTGTTATTGATTGCCTGTGTTTGTCTGAAACAGTAGAAGTAACAACTTGAATCTTTTGTTTCTGATTGTCAGATGTTGTGTGAGCAGAGTTGGCAACCACTAGGGTTTCTGAGGCTTAGAACTTGTGGCATGGAAGATAACTGAGTGGTGACTTTGTCTGAGTTCTAATTTGGCCGATGGATGCCCTCTGCTGCTGCTGCTGCTGCTAAGTCGCTTCAGTCGTGTCCGACTCTGTGCGACCCCATAGACGGCAGCCCACCAGGCTCCCCCGTCCCTGGGATTCTCCAGGCAAGAACACTGGAGTGGGTTGCCATTTCCTTCTCCAATGCATGAAAGAGAAAAGTGAAAGGGAAGTCGCTCAGTCGTGTCCGACTCCTAGCGACCCCATGGACTGCAGCCTACCAGGCTCCCCCGTCCATGGGATTCTCCAGGCAAGAGTACTGGAGTGGGCTGCCATTGCCTTCTCTGTAGATGCCCTCTAGGGCCTCAATATTCTTATTTTACAAATTTTATTCATCAGACTTGGGCATGTATTCCATCTTTGGACCATTCATGGGGATTAAAAGGTGATCCATTCAGCTCTGAAGTAGTTTATAGACTCACAAGGAAGACAGGTACAGAAATGGGTAATTGGAAAACAGTGTGATGTATGCTTAGGGTGAAAGGCCCCCTAAGAGATGACAATAGGGGCACAGAAGAATAGAGAAACTAATTGTTCCACTGCTTGAGTATCTCCAGTGTCAGGAAACTCATTGTCTTAGAAGAAAGCAGAAAGAATGCATTGTTGTCTATGATTCACTCAACATTTTTAAAATGAGTGTCTACTATGCGCTGGGCTTCCCAGGTAGTGCTAGTGGTAAAGAACCTGCTTGCCAGGACAAGAGATGTAAGAGACATGGGTTCAATCCTTGGGTCAGGAAGATCCCTGGAGTAGGGCATGGCCACCGACATCAGTATTCTTGCCTGGAGAATCCTTTGGACAGAGGAGCCTGGTGGACTACAGTCCATGGGGTCACAAAGAGTGGGACACGACTGAAGTGACTTAGCACACATGTACTGCTGTGTACCAAGGACTATGTCAAGCACTGGAGAGGCAATGAATAAAAGAGATACAGCTGCCACTTGTACAGGGCTTTCAGAATCATGGGTAAGAGATCCATTAAACATGTAAATATACCAATAAGTACAAACTTACAAACAGTGGTGAATGTGATGAAAGAAAGTCAGGTAGCTATAGGACACTCTAAGTTGGTTCCCATTACCTGGTCTCAGTTCAGTCCTGAGAGGTGAGTGTCTTAATCTCTATCCCGCTGAGGAGTTAGCTGAGGATCCCCGTTGTAAATTGCCTTGCCCAAAGCCACACAACTGGTAAGGAAGCATCAGAGCAGGGATTAGAACCCAGGACTGTCCATTATCAAGTACATGCTTTCAACTCCACATCTTCACTGAGGAGCCTCATGGTCTATGGGCCACCTCACTCGGGGACAGATAATTGGAAACAGAGTCACTAAAACTTATTCTTTTTCTTGAGCATGCTGTTAGATGCCTTTAACATGTGCCACCAATTACGGGGTTAATTATGTACTTTTCTTGTGTTGATTTATAAATGGGATTTGTTTAAGTAAGAGCATGGAAAGTCTGATTCTTTCACTCAAGTCCACCCACCTTCTGTCTAGGCTGATGCTGAATGTAGACAGTCTCGTTAAATGCTCATTGGTTTAAACCACAGGCTTTGGAATTTTTATAACGTTGCATACAGACTCCACAATAATGGACTGAAATAACACAATGGCTCTTAGTTTGGACTCTAAATCATGCAGACCTGGGTTCAAATCCCAGCTCGGTTACACATGAGCTGTATGCTCCTGGGAAAGACTTTTCACCTCCTGGAGTCCCAGTGTCTTCATATGTAAAGCACCTATCTATGTAACACCTATGCTCAGGTCTGTCATTAGGAGTCCATGAGATGCACTGCTTAGACACATGCTTAGGATACAGAACTGCTGAATAATTGGCGATGACCATTACGTCTATTTGCCTCTTTATTGAACAAGTATCATCTGAACGAACAGACAAAGCTAACTCCCAGCTTTTTACTTCATTTCTAAAGCTCGATAAGGAGTTGGAGACTTACTGTATTTTACTCTTTCCCTGAATTCTTACCGCTGCCTTTAATAAGAAGAGGTCCGATTTGTTTCATTCTTTAGTTTATGCCAGTGGTTTTCTGTAGGGGGGTGATCTTGCACCCAGGGGACATTTGGAAATGACCGGAGACACGTTTGGCTGTCACACCTTGGGGGGAAAGTGCTACTGGAAACTAGTGGGTAGAAACCAGAGATGCTAGTGAATATCTTACAAGGTATAGGACAGCCCCCCGCTAATAGCAAAGGGCTACCCAACACAAATTATCCAACACAAATATGTCAGTACTGGCGAGACTGAGAAATCCTGGTTTATGCTCTCCAGTAGCATACACACACACACACCCACACACGCCCCACCATATGCACGCTTCCACACGCCCACGTCCCTGCCTGGGAGCTCCAGGATGATGTCATGCCAGGGAGACCCACACGAGCCTGTGGTGAGACACGGTACACGTGGGGAACCTCGCCACTTCCGTGCAGACCCCTCGGCTCGCCGTCGCCGCCGCCTCATATCCTGCTCTGGCTCCCCGTGGGACCAGAGGGAAACCTCCCAGCAGATGGGGTTTCGCTTAGTCACACTCTCTGTGGCCAGATCCGATTACATCAACAGCAGCTCTGGCTCAGAGACCCACAGTTGCCTGATGCTCTCCAGGCTGGCCTTTCACCTTCCAAGGTCCGAACTCATCCCAAGACAGGCTAGGAGATGAGTTCATTTGCAACTCCAACTATTGAAAGGAAGAAATCTGAGAAATAGAAGAAAGTCGAAAGGTATCGGTATCCTCTTTTGAAGGGCAGGATATTTCTGTCTGTATATTTTTTTGTGTTTGTCATGACAGGGAAGTATTCAGTAACTTTTAAAAAAGAAGTATATAAAAGATAGAAATCTTGAAGGTATTCATATTTCATAGGAAAGAGTATGAATGGGTACTAGTTATGAGCATTTATAATATTACAGGAGCTGTGTTATGTGTTTAACAAATATCATCTCCTGTAATTCTAAGACAGTGATGTGTGGATTAGCATCTCCACTTGGGAGCTGATAAAATAGATAGAAATCCAGGAGTTACCAAGAGGCAAAGCCTGGATTCCAACCTCACTTCCTTCGAGGCCTGTGTCTTAACCACTTAGCTAGATGCTGCTCTTTAATGAGGAGAGAGCTGATCTCTGGCAGAAAACATGGCTAATCCAGGGGCTTTCCAAGTGGCACCAGTGGTAAGGAACCTGCCTACTAATGCAGGAGATGCATGAGACATGGGTTCGATCCCTGGGTTGGGGAGATCCCCTAAAGAAGGAAATGGCAACCTGCTCCAGTATCCTTGCCTAAAAAATTCCATGGACAGAGGAGCCTGACCCTGGATAGAGGAGCCTGGTGGGCTACAGTCAATGGGGTCGCCAAAGAGTCAGACAAGACTCAGCAACTAAACAACAGTGACAAATGTATGCTCACCTATGGAGTGTGCATTTATTCAGACTTTCTGATCTTCCAAAAAGCAGGGAGTTTCATGGCACATCATGGCACCGCCCATGAGTGGCCCTGGTGAGAATATGCTGTTTGTCCATGGTGATTGGAGCGCCACCGGCAGCCCTGTGTAAGTGTGACTAGGCACTTCCCCTGATCACATGCCCTCCTGGCTGCAGTCCACATACGATCTCTGCCACCTGCTCTCACAGAAAAACGTGAGCCACAGAGGGCTCTGATCTCTACCCTCGTGAGAACCACTCTGTTTCCCATGGGCTCTCTGATACAAGGATGTCCTTCCTTCCTCCCGCCATCCGAGGAGAATCTATCAATGGCTGTTTCCACTCTTCATAGAAGGAGACTGAGTCCCCATAGAGGCCCTTCCTGACTTACCACCCTCTAGCCATCAGCATTCAGGGAAGAGATCGAATATGAGGCTGCGTTGGGAACTAGAATCTCAGGTTCTCGTTGGTAATCTATTTTTGGATAGGAAGCAGAGCCACATGGAAAAGATTTGATAATGTTAACAAATGACACAATCGCAACTAGATGAGCCAGCGAGTGTTCCTTTCCATGCTCAAGTGATGTGCTTCAGTTACACAGACTTCAGGGAAGACGGCTTTCTCACCGTACCTAAAATGTCATTTCATCTTCTGATGCTCAGGGCAAATGCCATCCGCTCTGTAAACTTTTCCTCAGTATTCAGTTCTGAATGTCTCTCCCTATTTACCTTGTCTCTATTCCTTGATGAGGATTCTTCAGGCAAGAACACTGGAGTGAGTTGCCATGCCCTCCTCCAGGGGATCTTTCCAATCCAGGGATGGAACCCAGGTCTCCCGCATTGCAGGCAGATTCTTTACTGTCTGAGGCACCAGGGAAGCCCAAGAATACACCTGGATCCTCAGTGATTATTTCCAGGTGTGTCTCTCTCATGAGATTATAAAATAAAGTAACATTTATTATGAGCCCAAAGGTGTCAGGCACTGAGATATAATTGTTCTACACATTCTGTTTCATGGAATCTTCTTAAACTGACTGTGGGTAAACATTAGTAGAGGCTTCCATGGTGGCTCAGTGGTAAAGAATCTGCCTGCAACACAGGAGACTTGGGTTCGATCCCCAGTTGGGAAAGATCCCTTGGAGAAGGAAATGGCAACCCACTCCAGTATTTTTGCCCAGGAAATCCCATGGACAGAGGAGCCTGGTGGTCTACAGTCCATGGGGTTGCAAGAGTCAGACACGGCTTAGCAACTAAACCACCACCACAGACGTTACTAGATCCATATTAAAAATAAGTAAATGAAAGTTCCTAGGTGTTAAACTCCACGAAGACTTCAAAATGTATGTCTGCATCTAGATCTGCATACTCCACCCGTCTGGCGTAACGGGTCCTCAAAACAGTAGGAACAAAATATGTTTTCCTGAAATCCTTGGAATTCTTCCTTTCCTTACTCCCTAGTCTTACAACATCCAACAAGGCTCGTTTTATATTTAGAAAATGGTACTAGGAAAGCTCAACAGTGGGGTAATCAAGGAGTCAGAACGCTCAGCATCTTGGACTTCTGCCAGGGCATTTCCCACAGGAGGTGTATTGTTCTGTGCTTCATCCTGATAGAAAGAACGTTCAGTGACATCATGATATATATATTTTAGAACCAGATTTGCAAAACTTCTTCCAAATAACTGTGTGTCACCCTGTAGGAACAGCCTGGACATCTGGACCACCTTGGTTCTGCCCCTTTTCATCCTCTTTCCTGACCTTTAGCGAGGCCAACGTGTCTTTCCCTTGAAATGGCTCCTGAAACATAAGCCCTCCCCAATTTCGGAAAATCCTCGAACATCTGCTTCTAAGTGCGTGTATGTCTGCGTGCGTGTGTGTGTTTTCGGGAAAGGGAGGGAAGAGTGAGGAAATGATTTCCACTCTGTAGTCTGGGGTCCAAGGTATTGGAAAACTTCCCCTCACCCCCCCCAAAAGAAATATTACAAGAACTCTTCTTTTGCAGAATTTGGAGTAGATTCCTTTCTGGATTTGGAAAAGCGGATGTGAAAAATCCATCATGTTCTCATCCACAGTCAGAAGGCCTGTTCAGACCTTTAAAACTGCAGAGGGAGTGTTTGTTAGCCCCTGTTTTCAATTAGATGAGCTAGTTCCCCTGCTAAGGGAATGTTTTCCCATAGAGGGGATGAAGCTGCTTTTACCATCCCTGCGAGAGGGAGGCTGGGGTGTCCCTGATGGGTTGAAAGTGGAAGTGAAATTCACTCAATCATGTCCATCTCTTTGCAACTCCATGAACTATACAGTCCATGGAATTCTCCAGGCCAGGATACTGGAGTGGGTAGTGGTTTCCTTCTCCAGGGGATCTTCTCAACACAGGAATCAAACCCAGGTCTCCCACGTTGCAGGCAGATTCTTTACCAGCTGAGCCACCAAGGAAGCCCAATGCAAATTTAACAATGCAAGCATGCAGCGTCTATTGTGAGAACATATAGCATCCATTGGGCTACCCAAGTGGCTCAGCAGTAAAGAATCTGCCTGCCAATGCAAGAGACATAAGAGACGAGGGTTCGATCTCTGGATCAGGAAGATCCCCTGCGGGAGGAAATGGCAACCCACTCCAGTATTATTGCCTGGAAAATTCCACGAACAGAGGAGCCTGGCGGGCTACACTCTAGGGGGTTACAAAGAATTGAACATGACTGAGTGACAGAGGACACTTAGCATCCATTATGAGGTGAACTTGACAATGAGGATATTTATCCGTTTATTTAATGCGTATTTACTGATCACATGTGGTGTGTTTAGCGTTGTTCTAGGCAGTAGAGAATTTAGATGAATGAAGGGGCTTGTCCTTAATAGGCATCTAGCCCAGAAGAGGAGACAAATCAGTAACAACTGTAATTCATGTGACAGGGGGCCATGAGAGAGCAAGTAGAGGTAGTCGATGTGAGGGGGAGAAGTCTTACTAGAGGGGGTGACACCTGAACAGAATCTCGAATATGCTTTAGGGTATGGAGGGGAGGGGAAGAAGGCAGAGGGATTTGCCCTACCGAGTATGGAGCTGAGAAACAGCGACACCTTCTAGGAATCATAGCCGAGTGAGGGTAGGGGGAGGACCGGTGGAGAGGCGAGTCGGCAGGTTCTCATGCAGGGCCCTTGAGAGCCAAGTGAAGGATTTCCAACTCTTCTCCTACAGGGGATTGATGACAGGCCATTTCGAGGTGTCAGCAAGACAAGGACAAGGGGAGAGTCAGGCTTTAGAAACATCCTCGTGGCTACAGAGTGAAGGGAGACCAGTGAAGGGCAGTCATAGTCAAGTAAGAAGAGTGAAGGTTGTGTGGACCAGGGTGGGAGCTGTGGAGATGGAAGAAATTGGGAAGATTTTATTTATGCTCTTGATCTTTAGTCGCTAAGGCGTGTCTGACTCTTGCGACCCCGTGGACTGTAGCCTGCCAGGCTCCTCTGTCCATGGGATTCTCCAGGCAAGAATACTGGAGTGGGTTGCCATTTCCTTCTCTAGGGGATCTTCCCAACCCAGGAGTCAAACCCGGGTCTCCTGCACAGCAGGCAGATTCTTTCCCAAGTCAGCTATTATTTACGCTAAAGACATGCTCATCAGGACTTGGTGACTGAACGGATGTGGGGGATGTAGAGAGAAGCAGCATCCTGGATTGGGGGCCCAGCGGATGGTGATGCCACCCACTGAAATGGGATCAGGGGAAGGGCAAGGATGACCTCTGTGTGGATCTGGTCCCTTCAGGTCAGTGGTGGCAAAGGGTTTCTTGGTGAGCCCGGCCTGAGCCAGACACGTCCCCAGGCTCCATTCTTCTCCAGACGAGGCTTGTGAGAACGTACACGTAGAACTGCTTCACTTGACCTGGAGCCAAGGATGAACCACACTGATCTCTAGACACACTCACTCTCCCCACTGGTTTGGTGTGTTTTTCTTCTCACGGTGTGTAATAGGCATCCTGATAGTCACAGAGAGACACTTCGGTGGTTAAGTGCATGTAAGCCAGGCTGCTTGGGTTTGTAAACAGTCTAATCCTTATCTAGTTCTTATTGCTAGGCAAGATACTCAACCCATCTGTAACTCAGTGCCCACATCATTAATGTGGGGATCGTAGTTCCTACCTGGCAGATTAGTTGTAGAGAAAAAAAATAAATTTAGAAGCACATGTAAGGGAGTAGGTACCTGATAAACATTGATGAAACAAACAAGTAGTTCTGACCTATTCTTGGCTCATTTTCTTTTCTTCTCAGTATAAAACATGAATATTTTATTTTATACTAGATGCATGGTATTTCATGTATTCAGAGTTCTGCTTTTTTTTTGAGAGAGGAAAAGGAGTTGAGAGGTCAACTAAGGGTTTTGTTCGGAGAATCTGTTTGTATGCAGTGCTGGGTTGGGCCATTGTTCACATCTTCTAACCCATGGTCACCTAGAATTATCACACACAAATTCTGAGCTAGTCATGCTTCTTCCCCCAGCTCAAAAGATCAAATCCAAACTCCAGATGCCTTAGCAGGGCTTTCAATGCCATTTGTGACCTATTGTCAGTGTGTTTCTTGTTCATCTCCTGTTCTTGCCTCCTGCATTCATATTCTGCTCTCTACTTTAGCCATGATATAATCTCCATTCTTCAAATGTCATGACCCTACAGGCTTTCGTGTAAAAATGTGTGTTGTGCCTTATGCCAGGATCACCGTTACTTCTCACTTCTTAATTAAGACTGTGCTCAGATATCAACCACCTCTTGTTGAATTAATCACCCCGTCTCCTCTGATCCCCAGCATTTTGATGATTCTTCTAATATAATGTTCACTAAGAATATCTTGGGGCTTCCCTGGTGGCTCAGATGGTAAAGAATCTGCCTGCAATGAAGGAGACCTGGGTGCGATTCCTAGGTCACGAAGATCCCCCTGGAGAAGGGCATGGCAACCCACTCCAGTATTCTTGCCTGGAGAATCCCATGGACAGATGAGCCTGGTGGGTTACAGTCCACTGGGTGGCAAAGAGCCATCCACTACTTAGCGACTAAGCACATACAGAGTATCTTAATCTGTTCATGGGTTTGTCTTCCTCTAAGTAAACTATTAGCTCTTCAAAGGCAGAACCTATGTCTGCTTGGCCTTGAAGTCCCAGATCCTAACCTAAAACTTGGTACAAAGTGAGTGTTGGGGTAAGCTTACTGAATATGAGCAATGGATAAATAAACCCCATTTTAAAATAGAAGCAACTTACTTTGCCTTCACCCCAGCTCTACAATCTGCCAAGAAAAAGAGAGTATCTGGAATTGACCTAAGAAGGAAAGGAGAGCCTAAGATATAGTGCAGATATTTACTGCTTTACTTGTGTTTCCAGATAAGGCATTGAATCTAAGACACCGACATTATTTACTGTAACTAAGGAGATATTTTTTAACCTCTCAACAAAGACCCAGGGCTTAAAAATCTTAATTTTTCTAATGCAAGTTGTTGTTGTTATTCAGTTGCTCAGTTGTGTATGACTCTGTGACCCCATGGACTATAGCATCCCAGGCTTCCCTGTCTTTCACCAACTCCTGGAGCTTACTCAAATTCGTGTCCATTGAGTCAGTGATGCCATCCAACCATATCGTCCTCTGTCTTCCCCTTCTCCTCCTGCCTTCAATCTTTCCCAGCATCAGGGTCTTTTCTAATTAGTTCTTCACATCATGTGGCCAAAGTATTGGAGCTTCAGCTTTAGCATCAGTCCTTCTAATGAATATTCGGTGTTGATTTCCTTTAGGATTGACTGGTTTGATCTCCTGGCAGTCCAAGGGACTCTCAAGAGTCTTCTCCAACACCACAGTTCAAAAGCATCAGTTCTTCAGTGTTCAGCCTTCTTTATGGTCCAACTCTTATACCCATACACGATTCCTGGGAAAACCATAACCTTGACTAGATGGACCTTCGTTGGCAAAGTAATGTCTCTGCTTTTTAATATACTCTCTAGGTTGGTCATAACTTTTCTTCCAAGGAGCAAGGGTCTTTTAATTTCATGGCTGCAGTCACCATCTGCAGTGATTTTGGAGCCCCCAAAATAAACTCTCTCACTCTTTCCATTGTTTCCTCATCTATTTGCCATGAAGTGATGGGACCAGATGCTATGATCTTAGTTTTCTGAATGTTGAGTTGTAAGCCAGCTTGTTCACTCTCCTCTTTCACTTTCATCAAGAGGCTCTTTAGTTCTTCTTAGCTTTCTACCATAAGGGTGGTGTCATCTGCATATCTGAGGTTATTGATATTTCTCCCAGCAATCTTGATTCTAGCTTATGCTGCATCCAGCCCACCATTTTGCATGACATACTCTGAATATAAGTTAAATAAGCAGGGTGACAATATAAGACTTTGACATACTCCTTTCTCAATTTGGAACCAGTCCATTGTTCCATGTCCAGTTCTAACTGTTGCTTCTTGACCTGCATATAGGTTTCTCAGGAGGCAGGTATGGTGGTCTGGTATTCCCATCTCTTTTGATTCACACAGTCAGAGGCTTTCACTTAGTCAATGAAGCAGAAGTAGATGTGTTTCTGGAATTCTCTTGCTTTTTCTATGATCCAACGGATGTTGGCAATTTGATCACTGATTCCTCTGCCTTTTCTAAATTCATCTTGAACATCTGGAAGTTCTCAGTTCATGTACTGTTAAAGCCTGGCTTGGAGAATTTTGAGCGTTAGTTTGCTAGCATGTAAAATGAGTGCAATTGTGCAGTAGTCTGAACATTCTTTGGCATTGCCCTTTTTTGGGATTGGAATGAAAACTGACCTTTTCCAATGCAAGTTAGGGCACCCAGTTACAAAGGGTGACATGCGTCCCGAGTTAGAAACACTGGACTGGGATGGACAAATAAGCTCAGATTGAGTCCATTCTCAGCCCAACTTGAAAAATAACATTTATACTTAGAAAATGTGATATCCTCCCCCTCTTTACACAGACTAGTTCACTAGCAGATCATATCCCTTTGAACACCTAACATTTGATTTGACCCTATTATAATTAATGAAGAGAATTCACTTTGGTAAAATACAATGGTCTTTAGGAGTTTGTTTTAGTACCTTTTAAAATAATCTTAGAAAACTATGTACCTTTTAAAGTTGACAGGTGTTTTTATTGTACATTTAAATAGTTGCAAAAGATAGAGTTTCAAATATATTAAAATATTGTCATTTAAAAATAAAACTGTCATATCACTTTTAAATAGATTTAATGAAATCTAAATTCCATGGTGATTTGATACTATCATTTACCCATTAAAAATATATGAATAAGATCTTCTTTGACAGTTAAACATTTATGTATTTCCTTTTTCTCCTTAAATGTGTATTTCAATTCCATTTCCTCCACAGGAATTGATCCTAATGTAATATATTTTTATACTTAAAAGCCTTTCACTGATCATTTTATTATATTCCTCTGAAATAAAATGCATATAGATTAATATTAAAATTTCTTTAATGTTTTATAAGTATAAGGTCCTAGCACAAAATTATTTCTTTTGGATTGAGTTGTCTTAACAATTATTAGAAGTACTCAGTTGATCAATTTGCTATATATTTATTGAAATTTTGATAAATGCTTATGACATGAAACAAATTTTATTGGAAATGTTTTTCCAAGAGATAAATTTTTTCAGTTAGATCATTTATCTGTTAAATATTTACTATTGCTAGCATGAGATGGTATTATACAAATTCTACTCCTAGTTTTCATTTTTTGGTGGTAACCACTAAGAAACCTATTCATCAAAATAAATAAAAGAGAAAGGAAGATTTTTGTTAGAGCAGAGTTATAACCACCAACCAGGATATATGCCAAAACTGAATAAGGATAATCATCAAAAAAGCATTTTTAAAAGATTTCTCAACTGATATTTTAATTAGATTTTCATTCAGTTTCATTTTAACCAAAGTGTTGGAAGTCATCTGATTTGCAAAATATTACTGGATCACGAGTCATTCACTTTCAACAGTTACAACAGAATTTGGAATTGTATCTTTGTTTGGTCCCCTGGGTTTTTGATACCCCAAGGCAACTCAAGATGAGTGAAACTTATGACTTCCTTTTGTAAAGTGGGAAAAAGGCATTTATGAGAAGGAAAATCCTTATCCTCAGATTCTTGACAGGTAGTGAAAATGAAAGTTGATAATCTGAAAATGTCCCTAAACCCAACTGGAGCTCTTGGAAAATCCTTGGGTACCTCTGACAGTATAGTGCATAGCAGTTTGAAAATTGCTATATAAGATATGTTTTCTATAATTATATTCAGTCTCCCCAGAGAGGCAGCATGGTTGTAGAGGTATCAACAATAAGACAGGAATGCAGAACAGCCAGAAGTCAAGTTCACATTGACTTACATGAACCAGTTTCTTTAACTCAGAAGTGGGAAAAACTAACCTGTGTTTTAACAATCTAGGTTGATGTCATGAATGAGCCAGGATTCAAATAAATCTGTGAATTATGGAAACAGAATATCAAATCTGGAATAAACTGCAGAGATCATCTAGTCTGGAGAAGGCCTTATCTTTTATATCAACTTGTATTAACTGTGAGTGAACTGATCAGATAACCCTTCTGTATCAGGAAGGATTCAGAGGATCTGTAGGAAAGAATGGCATGAGTGATTGGTTGTATCTGTTGGAGGAAGCAAGAAGAGAAATGGTACTGATGCTCTATATCTGCCATCCTTGAGCTGCTCTGAGTACACATGGTCCCTATCATATAGACCCCAGGGAGAGCTGAAGCCAAGTGAGAGCGGGAAGGTTGATCACAATTCCACAGCTAACTAGTGGCAAAAAGATCTTCATGACCAGATAATCACAATGGTGTGATCACTAACCTAGATCCAGGCATCCTGGAGTGCAAAGTCCAGCGGGCCTTAGGAAACATCACTACAAACTAAGCTAGTGGAGGTGATGGAATTCCAGTTGAGCTCTTTCAAATCGTAAAAAAATGATGCTGTGAAAGTGCTGCACTCAATATGCCAGCAAATATGGAAAACTCAGCAGTAGCCACCGGACTGGAAAAAGTCAGTTTTCATTCCAATCCCTAAGAAAGGCAATGCCGAAGAATATTCAAGCTACCGCACAAATGCTCTCATCTCACATGCTAGCAAAGTAATGCTCAAAATTCTCCAAGCCAGGCTTCAACAGTATGTGAACCATGAACTTCCAGATATTCAAGCTGAATTTAGAAAAGGCAGAGGAACCAAAGATCAAATTGGCAACATCTGCTGGATCATCGAAAAAGTGAGAGCGTTTCAGAAAAACATCTATTTCTGCTTTATTGACTATGTCAAAGCCTTTGACTGTGTGGATCACAACACACTACGGAAAATTCTTCAAGAGATGGGAATACCAGACCACCTGATCTGCCTCCTTAGAAATCTGTATGCAGGTCAGGAAGCAACAGTTAGAACTGGACCTGGAACAACAGACTTGTTCCAAATAGGGAAAGGAGTATTTCAAGGCTGTATATGTCACCCTGCTTATTTAACTTATATGCAGAGTACATCATGAGAAACACTGGGCTGGAAGAAGCACAAGCTGGAATCAAGGTTTCTGGGAGAAATACCAATAACCTCAGATATTCAGATGATGCCACACATATGGCAGAAAGGGAAGAAGAACTAAAGAGCCTCTTGATGAAAGTGAAAGAGGAGAGTGAAAAAGTTGGCTTAAAACTCAACATTCAGAAAACTAAGATCATGGCATCCGGTCCCATCACTTCATGGCAATAGATGGGGAAACAATGGAAATAGTGAGAGACTTTATTTTTGGGGGCTCCAAAATCACTGAAGATGGTGACTGTAGCCATGAAATTAAAAGACACTTGCTCCTTGGAAGAAAAGCTATGACCAACCTAGACAGCATATTAAAAAGCAGAGCCATTTCTTTACCAACAAATATCCGTCTAGTCAAAGCTATGGTTTTTCTAGTAGTCATGTATGGATGTGAGAGTTGGACTATAAAGAAAGCTGAGTGCCAAAGAAATGATGCTTTTAAACTGTGATCTTGGAGAAGACTCTTTAGAGTCCCTTGGACTGCAATGAGATCCAACCAGTCCATCCTAAAGGAAATCAGTCCTGAATATTCATTGGAAGGACTGATTCTGAAGCTGAAACCCCAATACTTTGGCCACCTGATGTGAAGAACTGACTCATTTGAAAAGACCCTGATGCTATGAAAGACTGAAGGTGGGAGGAGAAGGGGATGACAGAGGATGAGAGGGTTGGATGGC
This sequence comes from Giraffa tippelskirchi, assembly GCF_054371585.1. Classification (NCBI taxonomy): domain Eukaryota; kingdom Metazoa; phylum Chordata; class Mammalia; order Artiodactyla; family Giraffidae; genus Giraffa; species Giraffa tippelskirchi. The sequence continues at coordinate 218,604,287 of NC_137275.1, forward strand.
ATCACTGACTCAATGGACATGAGTTTGAGTAAACTGCAGGAGTTGGAGATGGACAGGGAGGCCTGGCGTGCTGCAGTCCATGGGGTCGCAAAGAGTCAGACAAGACTGAGTGACTGAACTGAACTGAATTAGTGGCAGGATGAACAGAATTAGTCATTTTTTTCTTTAATATTTTGTGCTCACCATGAACTTGGTAACATTGGTGACTAGAAAAAATCTGAATGTTTTAGAGCTCAAAGGGAGAAAATCCTGATTGTGCCAGTAAGAACTGGTGTTTTCATTTAGGGAGTTATTAGGTTCCTTTATGTTTGTTCTCTGTGCTGTTTGTTGAAAGAAGGAAATAGGTCATCCATTATGAAGAGACTGAAAACCTGAAAATAGTGAGAGTTGAGTTTTAGTTATCCGTTCAGATGAAGCTCAGAAAGAGTCATAAGCTGTCTAAGCAAATTACTACTTATCTGGCTATTGAGTCTATTTCATCCTGGTGCAGAAAAACAGATCTATATATAGAGCAGACTGAACAGAGGCTTTCAGGACCTTTTATTCTGCCACCTACCTATGATACCTGTAAATCCCTAGCATTTTGCACACCTGTAGGGCCCTACATGGGTCCTTTTGCCGAGTGAGATGATCACGTCTTGGGATCTAGATAGAACTATAAACGAAAGTACAGCAGGCTGTCTACACTGATAGAGGAGTTAACTTTGTAACAGATTGATTTTCCCACACACAGAAAGTTACATTTTGCTTTACTCCTTTTTCTTTTGGATTTCCTTCCACTTAAATCTACATGTGCGTGTGTGTGTGTGTGCTAAGTCACTTCGGTCGTGTCCGACTCTTTGTCACCCTATGGACTGTAGCCTGCCAGGCTCCCCTGTCCATAGGATTCTCCAGGTAAGAATACTGAAGTGGGTTGCCATACCCTCCCCCAGGGGATCTCCCCAACCCAGGGATGGAACCTATGTCTTTGAGGTCTTCTTGCACTGGCAGTCGAGTTCTTTACCGCTAGCACTGCCTGGGAATCCCAAATCTACAAGTATCTCATTTTTTTTTCAATTACAACATAATATTCAGTTGATTCCAGATGTTGCCTAGTTCAGATGATGGTGCAATAAAGATCCTCCCTGCACTTATTTTGGTGCACTTCTGAGAATTTATCTGAAGGATAAATTCCTAGAAACAGACTGTTGTAACAAACTTGCAGTTTCCATAAATACTGTCACATGGGTCTCTAAAGAGGCTGCATCAAGTTTAGAGGTTACTCCTAATCATGGTATATGGGAGTGCTGGCTCTACCACATCCAGCTAACATGTATTTTCTCACGAGAAGAAGAGGAGGATTTTAATAGCTCCAGTTTTGAATCAGAAATGAGACATCCCTCTTGGCTATCCCAACCTGTGTCTCACCAATACCGCTGGCTGGTGGCTGATGCCATAGACTCTGTTCAGAAGGCTGAATGCTCCGGCTTCAGTGGGAACAGGGGGTGTTTCTTCAGTCTGTGCCCTACTTGGCGTCTGTCCCTGACAGAGCCAGCCAGTGCCGGGGAGCCAGCCTCTCTGACGGTAAGAGAAAGTGGATGGGAAACAAATTGATCTTTTCACAGCTGGCTGTTCCCTTCTTTCCCTTCAACTTGGGTCCAGCTTAGAACAAGGTCGCTGATGTTCTCCAGCAACAAAGATGGCATTATTGAGGACTGACTTCTTTGAGGGGAAGTCTCATGCCCCAAGAGTTGTCTCTGTCGTGTCAGCTATGACAAGTCCGGAGACAGCATAGCTGCAAGTCTCCAAGGGTCTCCAAAGAGACACCCAGGCTGTCCATCCTGTTGACCATGTACTTGTCTATTGGTGTCTACCACTTTATTTCAAAGATGTCAGATGACTCAGTTCAGCAGACTCTAACTTTTTACTCATGCTTCCTGGAGGCCGAGATCAGAGGGTGGGAGAGTTTGGAATTCAAAAGGAGAAGAAATGGGTGAACAAAGGGGAAAAAATCTTGTGTTTATTTCTGGCACCATCACTCTTACCACTGTACACCCTGCTTCTTTTCCTTCACAACACAATTTACAGCTGGGAGAAATCTATTTGTTTATCTTTTAATTGCTCGTCTTCCCTACAGTTCATGAGGACAGAGGCAGGGCTTAGCTCACGACTGCATCACAGATCCCTAGGGTACCTCTGGGCACTCTGGAGGTGCTTGATGCCCATTTGTCGCATGAATGAGTGAATGACGGAAGGAAATTGAATGAGTGAATGAAAGATTGAAGGTGATGAGCACCTCCTGGACAATTTCATATATTTGATAACTTCTAACGTTTAAACTTTAGGAGGTATAGCTATTATCTTGATTTATGGCAAAGGAAATGGGCTTTCAGAGATTAAGTAACACTTTCAGAACTACACATGGGTAATTGGTAGAACTGAGATTTTTTTGTCCTAGGCATGACTGACCCCAAAACTGTCATCTAGGCCTAATTCTGAATTTTTAAAGTTTAAACTAAAAAATATTAATGATTTTGCAAGCAGTGTGGGGCAGAGCCGTCAAGACACTTCCAGGTGGGTGTGACACATTCACCGTGAGCAGATGTTCTTCCTTGCCCTCCCCAACATGGGCCATTTCTGAAGCCTGTGCTTATTAAATCCTTGTTCCTTTGAGGACAATAGTAGAGCTCATTTATGTTCATTTGCTCAAATTCTGGAACATCTGAACTGAGTAACAGTTCAGTTCAGTTGCTCAGTCATGTCCAATGCTTTGTGACCCCATGGACTGCAGCAGGCCAGGCTTCCCTGTCCATCACCAACTCTCGGAGCTTATTCAAACTCATGTCCATTGAGTTGGTGATGTCATCCAACCATCTCATCCTCTCTCTTCCCCTTCTCTTCCTGCCTTCAATCTTTCCCAGCATCACGGTCTTTTCCAATGAGTCTGAGTTACAAGGGGACTTTAAAAGGCCCTTCTGTTGACAGTGAGCAAATGTAAGAAAGGGCACCAGTCGTGTTGTAGGCAAGGAATTGTGCTTTCAATGTCATTTCATTTCATTCTCACAGCAGCATAGTTCTGTTTGATGTTCTTTTCTCCGTTCTTTCTCTTCCTTCCTTCTCTTCTTCATTCTATCCTTTATAACTTTCTTTTTTTTTCAATTTCCAGACAAAATTTGGAAGATTTAGCTTGGGTAAGCAATGCATAATGGTAGGACCAGCAATTGAAGGTACATCGTGATGTCTGTAGGGACTCTTTTCTTTCTACCCACGATGCCATGAGTGTTGGGAAAGGACTGTTGTCTCAATACAGTCATAGACACAGAGGGTGCTGCGTAAATAATTGATTGGCAGACCCCTGTTGGCCTGATTCTTAGCCAGTGACCCTTAGGGCTGCTTGGTGTTTGGCACCATGCCTGGTGTGATTCTATCCTTTAACTGTTTCTTTCTTCTGTCAGCCAACCCCCAAAAGGAGCCTTATCTCCTTGAAACCCTGGGCTGGAATGAGAGGTCTCCATAGGATCCCAGAAGCCCACACTCAGTGCTGTGGTTTTTTTCTGAGAACTGGCTGCAAGGTAGTGCTCTGAGGTCAGTCCTTCCAGCCCCCAACTTAAAGAGCTACAAGCTCCAGGCCCCCAGGAGTGTTGAACTGCCAGCTGTGATGAAATAATAGCACAAAAGAAAATCACTTTTTTCTGTTTTGGAAGTCTAATCAGGACAACATGACTATGGATGATTTATGTACTTCTGTGTATTTTCAAAAAGTTTCGTTTAATGTTATTCCTTCTCTACTCAACTCTCTTATCACTTGGGCTCAGACTGATGCTTACTCAGAATCTTCCCTTTTTTTCTCCCATCTGTAAAATGACAAACACACGTCCCCATTCTGGCTCCCTGAAACTGGAAATCTTTGGGGACTTCTTTAGAAAAAGTCCTACCAATTGTATTCTGGACACAGTGAGCCCTGGATAGCCTGTACCTGGAGTGTTTGGCGATAGAATTGTTCCTCTCAAATATTAGAAATCCTTAAAAATAAACAAAAGGAGTTTCTACGAAGTCCTAAGAGCATTCTGCTCTTTATCCGTAGCTTGTTCATTCAAGTAATTATTTGAAGAATACTCACAGGGCTTCCCTAGTAGCTGAAATGGTAGAGAATCTGCCTACAATGCAGGAGACCCCAGTTTGATCCCTGAGTTGGGAAGATCCCCTGGAGGAAGGAATGACAACCCACTCCAGTATTCTTGCCTGGAGAATTCCATGGACAGACTATGGGGTCACAAAGAGTCAGACATGACTGAGTGACTAACACACACACACACACACACACACACACACACACATTAGGTACTTAGTCTGTGCTAGATGTTGTGCTGGGTAATGAGGGACACGGAAGTAAATGAGAGGACAGCATCCCTTTCTCAGGAGTCCTGAATCACCTGAGTGATGAGGCCAGTGGAGCCCTCCCTCCTGACTGTCCCTCTTTGGCAGCTCTTCCTTCCTGACTCTACTGTCGTCCCCATCCCATTCCCCCACTCTTCTGGCCTACATTCTCATTCTGTCTTTTGATCATGCACTTCTCTCCACTCTAGAAGACTTTTACAACTTTTCTCCGTCCAAATAACCCATTCTTCAAGCCCAAACCTAGATGCCACACCCCCCAAGAAGGCTTCTCTTTGCCCCGTCCCAGGTTGGGTTTGTGCCCCTTTCATTTGTTCTCGGGCCTCTCCTATTATGAGACTTGGTATATTGTATTGAAATCAGCTGCTTCCTTGCCTGTCTCTCCCATTAGATTGTAAGCATCCTGAGGACAGAGGCAACACTAAGTTCAACACTGTGAACATTTCTTGTTCACAGAAATGACAGAAATGGGCCTAATGCATGGCCATAAGTAGGTGCTCCACAATTATTTCTGAACAAACAAGTGGCCTAGAAAACAGATTAAGCAAATACATTTAGAGAATTTCATAGGGATTCTTATGAGGATTAAATGAATTAATATTTGTAATCTACAATAATGCCTGTCCTTAAAAAATGGATTCCAACTCTGTATAATAATGCTAGGATACACCATGTTAGAAGAAAAAAAAAGCTGCTTTAATGCAGCCCATGAACCAAGATGGAGAGAAGACTTAAGAAACAATTTAAAAAGGAGATGAGGGGATGACCCTGAGGGAGGGAGTGGGGAGGAAGGTGGGAGGGGGGTTCAGGATAGGGAACACATGTACACCCATGGCTGATTCGTGTCAGTGTATGGCAAAAACTCCTACAATATTGTAAAGTAATTAGTCTCCAATTAAAATAAACAAATTAATTAAAAAAATAAAAATAATAAAAAGGAGATGAAAGTCAAAGGATGAGTAGGACTTACTGAGATGGGCAGAGAGGTAGGGTCTCTAAGGTAGAAGAAATGGCATCTGTAAAACCACAGAGGTAGCAGGGAGCCTGACTTGTTTGGGGAAATGTAGATTTTTTTGGGTGGGAGGAAGTGGATTTGGGTAGGTGTGAGTAGGTAGATGGTGAGAGGAGATTTGTAAATGACTGACTATGGTTCAGTGGCAAAAGTACTGGAGGGAGAACTAGGGGACTAGAGTTTGAGACCAAACTGTGACATTACCTCCAGGAGATCTCACGTGGGCCACTTTACTTTCTTGACCTTAGTGCTCTCATGGCTATAACGTGGGCCATGCACTAGATGATCCCCAAAGCCCCCTTTCATCTTGGACATTCAGGGAATCTGGTGGGGGGTGGGTAGGAGCTCCTTGAGGTCAAGGGCCCATGTGTGGTGCCTGTCAAATAGTACGACTATTACTGCCATGCTTCAATACTATTACTTCTACTAGTACTACTTTAAAACTGTTTCTAATGTTTTACTAGCTTGATACTACTACCATTACTACTATATAACTGTACCTACCATTCCTTTACTATCAAAACTACACCACTATCGTATATTGCTATTACTATACTACTGCACCATTACTATGACGTGACATTATCATGACCATCATGTCATGCTACTATGACCACTATACTACTAGTGCTATTAGACTCCTCTGTTACTGTACTGGGCTTCCCAGGTAACTCACTGGGTAAAAGCACCTGCCTGCAATGCAAGAAACACCAGAGATAAGTATATGATTCCTGGGTCAGGAAGATCCCCTGGAGAAGGGCATGGAAACCCACTCCAGTATTCTTGCCTAGAGAATCCCATGGACAGAGGAACCTGGCGGGTTACAGTCCATAGGTTGCAAAGAGTCGGACATGACTGAAGCGACTGAGCATAGCACATTAATGTGCTATTATAACTACTAGTACTATCATTACTGCTGCACAGCCACTATTTCTATACTGTTACTGCAAATCTCAGAAATAATGGCTAACGTCTATTGAGATCCTACTCAATGTCCGGCACTACTTTCCACATGTTGACCCTTATTCCCCCCAATAAGCCTTGGAGACAGATTCTCTTATTATTGCCATTTTATGTTAGAACTGGACATGGAACAACAGACTGGTTCCAAATAGGAAAAGGAGTACGTCAAGGCTGTATATTGTCACCCTGCTTATTTATCTTATATGCAGAGTACATCATGAGAAACACTGGGCTGGAGGAAGCACAAGCTGAAATCAAGATTGCCAGGAGAAATATCAATAACCTCAGATATGCAGATGACACCACCCTTATGGCAGAAAGTGAAGAAGAACTAAAGAGCCTCTTGATGAAAGTGAAAGAGTAGAGTGAAAAAGTTGGCTTAAAGCTCAACATTCAGAAAACTAAGATCATGGCATCCGGTCCCATCACTTCATGGCAAGTAGATGAGGAAACAGTGGAAACAGTGGCTGACTTTATTTTTCTGGGCTCCAAAATCACTGCAGATGGTGATTGAAGCCATGAAATTAAAAGACACTTACTCCTTGGAAGGAAAGTTATGACCAACCTAGACAGCATATTGAAAAGCAGAGACATTACTTTGTCAACAAAGGTCCATCTAGTCAAGGCTATGGTTTTTCCAGTGGTCATGTGTGGATGTGAGAGTTGGACTATAAAGAAAGCTGAGTGCTGAAGAATTGATGCTTTTGAACTGTGATGTTGGAGAAGACTCTTGAGAGTCCCTTGGACTGCAAGGAGATCCAACCAGTCCATCCTAAAGGAGATCAGTCCTGAATATTCATTGGAAGGACTGATGCTGAAGCTGAAACTCCAATACTTTGGCCACCTGATGCGAAGAGCTGACTCATTGGAAAAGACCCTGATGCTGGGAAAGATTGAGGGCAGGAGGAGAAGGGGACGACAGAGGATGAGGTGGCTGGATGGCATCACCAACTCGATGGACATGGGTTTGGGTAGACTCTGGGAGTTGGCGATGGACAGGGAGGCCTGGCGTGCTGCAGTTCATAAGGTCACAAAGAGTTGGACATGACTGAGCGACTGAACTGAACTGAATGACTTTTCTAAGAGAAAAGTCTCGAGGTTCAGAGTCATTAGGAAACTTGCTCAGGAGGCTAGAGCTGAAGTTCAGCTTCAGAATCCAAGAAGTTCCAGGAAGATCCCCTGGAGTAAGGAATGGTGACCCACTCTGGCATTCTTGCCTAGGAAACCTATGGACAGAGGACCCTGGTGGTTTACAGTCCGTGGGGTCGCAAAGAGTCGGGCACGACTGAAGCAGCTGAGCGCACACATAGAAAGAGAAAGGAACAGCCGTTTCCTAAGTCAGGTTGGCCAAGAGGCTTATTTTAATCTGTTCAGCACTTACCTCTGCATTCATCATGAATCAACCATTAGCTAGCTATATGAAATGAAGGATGAAGTGATTTATCAAATTTATTATTGATTCGGCAGTATGAGAACATGTGGGTAGGCACATGCCTGACATTCCCCGAGACTTTGTGGTCCCCTTGAAGAAAGAAGAGGGGGAGGTTTACATGAAAGCCCGCATGCCTGTGTGGAGGGGATTGCTGGCAGTCTGTCAAGTAAGGAGTTACATGCACTCCGCAGTGTGCTTAGCTGAAGTCCTTTTAAGGGTCCCCAACATTTGGTGAGAAGGTACATCATTCGTGGCATCAGGGGGCCACTGATGAATGAGTGTCTATGAGAGGACAGGTATTAATACTTTCACATTTGATCCATTTCCAAATCCTCTAGAAGTGTATCTAGGATTGTCTCATTTTTTATTAAATTTATTTGCTTTTAATTGGAAGATAATTGCTCTACGATACCGGGTTGGTTTCTGCCATACATCAATATGGATCAGTCACAGGTATACATACATCCCCTCCCTCCTGAACTTCCCTCCCAGAACTTCTCATTAACTGTACTTCAAGGCTATGCCATCTGCTGACTTGGAATTTCCCCTAATGGATTTGGAGGCTGTGCATTATCTCCCTGGATCCCCTCGGCTCTGTCTTAGGCTGCTGGAACGTTTTACTCCCACAGCTGTTGGAAACAACCCCTTGATGTAGCCAGAGACAGTTGCTCAGCATCTTAACAGCAAGACCAAAAGGGGTGAAAAAAAATGGAAGTCTCGGATAGTGAGCAACTGACCTCATTCTGTAGGAATCCTTTCTGGAGAGGGAGCTGCAGAGTGTTGTGACAGGCAGTAAGTCATCTGTAAGAATGTTTACTGTGGAATTCTAGCAAAGAAATGGCTCCAGAAACTTCCTGGGTAACACAGATGGAGTCTGCTCAGGGGCCCCAAGGGGGAGATCTGGAAAATTTTAGTATTGTGAGGGGGGCTGTCTCTTCCCGTTTGGGGGTCGGCTGACTCTGAAGCAGTATTTGAGAGCTCCAAACTGCCGAGTGGTGTTTATAGAAGAATCTTCTAGTTCTTAAGGCAACTTGACCTAAAAGGCTCGTCATGGGATATATGAAGAAGGGCAAAGCATGGTCCCCTTTATCGAGCTGTGCTCTGCTTAGTTGCTCGGTTGTGTCTCTTTGTGACACCGTGGACTGTAGCCCGGCATGGTGCTCTGTCCAGACAAGAAGACTGGAGTGGGTTGCCCTTTCCTCCTCCAGGGGATCTTCCCAACCCAGGGACTGAACCAGTGTCTCCTGCATTAGCAGGTGGGTTCTCTACCACTTTGCCACACAGGGAAGCCCCTAGACTAATTAATGCATTTTCCTAAATTCACAAAGTTTGTAAATTCCAGCATCTAGGTTCAAACCCAGTTGTCTTTGGCTCTAAATTCTTGCATGTTTGCCTTTTCTGAGGGCAGGATGTATGAATTCTATATATATATTTTTATTCCATTGCAGTGTTCACTGTCCTAGGTATATTGAATCCTGAAATGAGCACTTTTAGACATCACATGGCCTAATCTTCTCACTATATGGATGGGAATGGCCCATGACATAAAGGCCGTGGCCAGAATGGAGACTGACTGCCCCTCAATTCAAACTGCTGCTTGCTGACCAAGGATATCACTCTGAATGGTTACTTAATATATTTTGCTGATTGATATAAATGTCATTTATGGCAGCACCATCTCTTCTTCTAAGTGAATCATCGCTAAATCCCAAGAATCCACCTTTTGTCCCACTGCTTGGCTATTGGTATTTAGTGTGTAAAATCTTTCCCCTTCAGTCCAGTGAACAATGACACCGTGTGAGACGCCAGACAGACAAAGATAAATCAGCCATGATTCATGAGCTTCAAGAACTTACCAACACCTGGGAGAGCCAGACATGAGAACATTTTATTCTAATACATCATATAATCACATGACATAGACACCTGGACGGTGTGGAAGCAGAGATGAGAGGCACCTACCCAAGCCTGGGAGAATAGAAGTGCCCTCCTGGAGGATTAATGGATTAAATCAATTTATGACTTCACCCATTCACCAAATATTTATTGGGCACCTCTTCTGTGCCAGGTACTCATATTAGGGGATACAGTAAAAATACTCCTTTATCTAGTGGGAGAGATGAAACACATAAATAATTATTCAAGTAGTAGTATTGTGAAGAATATAACAAGGCAAAGGTCTAAAGAATGACATAGGGTTAGGATTTATTTTTTATGTATGTATGTCTGTCTTTTATTGAAGTATAGTTGCTTTACAACGTTGTGTTAGTTTCTACTGTACGACAATGTGAATTATGTTCTGAATTATATGCATGCATATGTGAATTATATGTATACAGACATTCCCCCCCTCTTGGACCTCCCTCCCACCCCCCAGCCCACTCATCTAGGTCATCACAGAGCCCTGAGCTGAGCTCCCTGTGCTATCCAGTAGGTTCCCAGTAGGATTTATTTTAAAAAGAGTAGTCAGAGAAGACCTTTTCAGGGGCGTATCTTTTGATCAAAGAAGAGATGGAGAAGAACCTTGAAAATACCTTCTAGACAGAGGAAAAACAAGACTGATGTCTTGAGCCCAATCCAGTTTGACGTATTTGAACAACAGCGAAAGCCAGTGTGGGTGGAGCTGGGTTAGTGAGTGTTACTGTTGAAAGTGATGGAGATGGAGATGTAGGCAAGCACCAGGTCACGGGCTGTGTGGGTCAGAGATAAGTGAATGGCAGTCAAACGGAGAAGGGCTCTTCCATCTTTTTCTTCCCAGGAGTCATCACTGACAAGCACCAGGTCACGGGCTGTGTGGGTCAGAGATAAGTGAATGGCAGTCAAACGGAGAAGGGCTCTTCCATCTTTTTCTTCCCAGGAGTCATCACTGACATTATCTCAACATTAACACACAGAAAGACAGAGCTAACAGCAAATGAATCATTCTGATGGCCCATCTTGAGATATTCCTACAGGTTATGATTAATGTGTCCCTGTCCGTAAGGTCAAATTCTATCCAAACATCTCTCTGGAAAATGCAGTGCTCAAAAACCCCTGCCCCGGGCACTCCCGCCCCCCTCACCATGCATCCTGCGTTCATCATCTGTCTCTTGTTCTTTGTCATGTGGCTAAGATCCCTTGAAGGAAATGGTCCAACTCCAAGTAAAGCTCTCTCCATAAATATTTAGACTGAATAGAAGATGTGCCAGAGATGCAAAGAATCTGTCTGGAGGGAGAAGAGATCTTTCTCTTTGTTGGTCTCTTCAGTCTTGTAATTTAATTCATGGATACGTGTCTTTGAATAAAACATAAGCATCAATTTTCCACAAAGAGGTCCACAGAAACCTTAGCTTCTCATCCTTCTGCTGTGCACTGCGTGGCATTTTCTTCTCATCCTGGAATATACATTCCTCTGGTTTACCTTTATCACTTTCTTCTCTACTCCGATGTTCCTGATCACATACTGTGTGTTGGGCTCTGTTAAATGTATCACTGCAGAGTCTATATTCAGTACCTTTCTCTTTCAGAGTCACTTGTCGATTCATTTTGTTCAGGCTTCTCCCTCTGCCCCCCCTTCCCTGTCTGTTCCCACTGAGGTCAGTTCAGTCTCCATGTTGCTAAACCCAGCGGGCTTCGTTCTTGTTCTTATTTTGCTAGAACTCATCACTTACATGGATAGTGTTAATTGGTCCTTGCTAAGGCTCACATCTCTTTTGATATCTGTTTGTGCCACTCTTTTGCTTGGACCCCTCTGACCAGTCCTTCTCTGTCTCTCAAATTTTGGGCTTCTGGTGGTGTCTTTGGCAGACTTCTTTCTCTCGCTCCATCCATCTTTGCCACCAGGCTCTCAACCATGCCTTGGCCTCAGCTCTAATGGCTTCCAACCCTCTATGCACCCCTGCCCAGACTTGATAGCTGGTTACCATCTGTGGGCTTGGAATGCTAAGCCTAGCTAACCAACACTCGCAGCTGATGAATGGGTTTTAATGTGACCCCTGATGAATCTGCCTCGTTCTATTCCAGGGCTGGAACTCTTCCACCTTCAGTTAGTTTCCTGAATGAACTTGAGTAAGTGCCTTCCCCTCTCTAGGCTTCAGTTGCCTTTAGTATGGAGTGAGTGAGCTGGACCCCTTCAAATCTCCTTCAGCTTTACATGGGCATGGCATCTGGCCATAAGGAAACATAAATAGCTGTTGTGGTTATAAGGGGTCCAATAAATGATACCCCACCCTTCTCCCCAAATTCAGGACCAACAGCATAATGGAAATTAAAGCCATATTTAAACAAGAGAATTCAAATGTCAGCTTCATCAGATACAAAGAGACCCATCTACTGGGTCCTCTTAACCTGTCTCCAACTCCTCCTAGCAGATATTTCCCCAAGCAGGCAGAGAAACCACACTCTCCTAGCATGATGAAAATTATTCCTCTCGAATGCTTGATGATGACACATTTTGATTTGATTTAGCTTTTTCAACCTTGGGAGATATTCTAAGGCTGGAGGAATGTTTAAACTCCTTCTGGCTGCTTGTTTAGCATAAAGATCTCTTCTCTAGACCCAGGGGTGGGAATCACTCTTATCTTCTCCTTTAATCAAATCAGTTCAGGCTGAAAAGAAGCCAAGTTGACAGTCAACATTTCACCAGCCTTCTACCTCCCTAGTAGCCATGTTTTTTTTGTTGTTGTTTTTCTGCTTTACTGAATGAGATGAGTTACTTGATTTCAAGGGCTCTCAATCAGCATGAACCAGATGAACTTGTATCCTGCAGAAATAGAAAGTACTCAAGGCTGAACAGAGGAAGATAAGAGGGTAAAGACCTTTCTGTTGTTTTCTACAGTTAAGGAAAGTGGGTCAGAAAGAGGATGTGACACCCCCAAGGTCAATGAAATTAAAAAATAGCCAAGGTGTACAACAATCCTGATCCCATAAGCTCCTAGTATGAATTTTGCCAGCACACAGTGTAGCAGAAGATACGAATCCCCTCAGCGTTTCTTTAATGAAGATTGCCAACTGTTTAAATCAGTAGCACAAGTGTAAAGTCTGGAGCAACTTCAATTCAACATTACTTCAAGGAGAAGAATTATAAGAATCCTCCCTTTGTCCCATCTGTTATGCTGTTTCATTTTAGGTCAACCCACTGAAAATTATGAAACTTTATTTTTAACTAGAAGAGTAATATAACTATTCTTAGGAATTATACTGGTATCGTAACAAATGATCTTGTAGTTAATACAATAAAGTACAATTATAATATCATTGCTTTTATTTTTGTCAGTAAATGAGTAAGTATTCCATGAATAAGAGTCACTAAAGATGCAACAGGCCGGGGTTGTGGGGGGGTATCCATACCTCACTCCATGCAGAAAGCTATCTGCCTGGGTCACTGGAGACTGTCTGTCCTCCTTCCTCCCTGCTGCCCCTCAGCAGGGGAGCAGTGACTTGATCAGGTTGCTGAGTTTGAGAGAAGTTGTTGGGGATACTTAGCTTAGATCAGCTGCTCTCAAATGAAAATACTGAGCTTAGATTAGAGGCTTCCTGGGTGGTACAGCTGGTAAAGAAATCACTTGCAATGCAGGAGTCCCTGGTTTGAGTGCTGGGTCAGGAAGTTCCTCTGGAGAAGGGATAAGCTACCCACTCCAATATTCTTGGGCTTCCCTGGTGGCTCATATGCTTAAGAATCTGCCCACAATGCAGGAGAACTGGGTTCGATGCCTGGGTTGGGAGGGTGCCCTGGAGGAGGGCATGGCAACCTACTCCAGCATTCTTGCCTGGAGAATCCCTATGGACAGAGGAGCCTGGCGGGCTACAGTCCATGGGGTCACAAAGAGTCGGACACGACTAAGCAACTACGCACAGCACAGCTTAGATTAGAGGTCCCAAGACCTATAGCATCAATATCATTAGAAAAGATGTTAGATATGCAAATTGTCTGGCCACAGCCCAGCCTATTGAATCAGAAGCTCCTTAGGATGGGTCCACGCATCTGTATGTTAAGGCTACTAGGTAGCTGTGATGCCCACTCAAGTTTGAGAGCCACTGGTTAGTTGATTTCTCCTTTCTCTCTTTGGATCTGCCTGCCTGCAGAGGGGCAATGTTCCAGCCTGTTTTCTGCCATGTGGTTAAGAAATCTGTCTGGCCTCATGGGACTGAGGAGGGTACACAGTTATACAGAACTGCCCTTGACTGGGTTCTTTCAAATGCCAGTTTCAACTGAAGTGTTAGGAAGCCCATGATTTCACAGGCTTACATTCTCAAACCAAACTTTTATCTGATGAATCTGACATTTGGATTCTCTTGTTTAAATATGACTCTAATTCAATCATGAAGTTGGTTCTGAATTTGGGGAGAGGAATGGGGTGTTGCTTATTTGTTGTTGTTCAGTTGCTAAATTGTGTCTGACTCTTTGCAGCCTCTTGAACTCTAGCACACCAGCCTTCCCTGTTCCTCACTATCTCCCAGGGTTTGCCCAAACTCATGTCCATTGAGTCGGTGATGCCATCCAACCATCTCATCCTCTGTCACCCCCTTATCCTCCTGCCTTCAATCTTTCCCAGCATCAGGGTCTTTTCAAATGAGTCAGTTCTTCATATCAAGTGACCAAGGTATTAGAACTTTAGCATCAGTCCTTCAAATGAATATTCAGGATTTATTTCCTTAAGGAGTGACTGGTTTGATCTCCTTGCTGTCAAAGGGACTCTCTAGAGTCTTCTCCAGTACCACAGTTTGAAGCATCAATTCTTTGGTTCCTCAACCTTCTTCATGGTCATTTATTGGGCTGAAGGATTGATGTTTTTGAAATGTGGTGTTGGAGAAGACTCTTGAGAGTCCCTTAGATTTTAAGGAGATCAAACCAGTCAATCCTAGAGGAAATCAGTCCTGAATATTCACTGGAAGGGCTGATGCTGAAGCTGAAGTCCAATACCTCAGCCACTTGATGCAAAGAACTGACTCATTGGAAAAGACCCTGATACTGGGAAGGATTGAGGACAGAAGGAGAAGGGGAAGACAGAGGATAAGATGGTTGTATGGCATCACCAACTCGATGGACATGAATTTGAGCAAGCTCTGGGAGTTTGTGGTGGACAGGGAAGCCTGGTGTGTCTCAATTCCAAAGGGTCACAAAGAGTCAGGCGCAACTGAGTGAACTGAACTGATTGGGCCCCTTAAAATGACGAGTCAGTTATTTATGTTTCTTTATGGTCACATGTAATGTCCATCTAAAACAGGGAGATTTGGAGTGGTCCACTTACTTTACACTTAAGATAACTGAAACTCGGAAAATGTAGCAAGTGAGCTTGAGTAAGCAGCTCCCAGCCCACATGTCTAGTTAACATAACCACCATACACCTTAACCAGTTCCAAGTTGAAAGAGAAGAAATTCATATTCAGAGAAATTCATCTCACCACGTTGAGAATTTCCTAATATACATTTCAGCCTGGGAATCATGGATGCCTCTGTATCTACCTCATTTCTGTGGCCCCCTGGTGAATATGGCCTCTCTGGATGTCACGTCCTTGCATTCCTGCCCTAGCTTCTCACAACCAACTGTCTTGACAGGAATTGAAAATGAATTGCAGCTGTTCAGCATCTCCACGGAGAAGACCAAATTCTTAATCCGGAACTGAGCTCATTCCCAGGAAGACAGTAGTGCAAAGAGGAAGTGCTCTCAGCTATGACACTCTGCTACCCTGTTTTCCCTTTAGTCATTGTTGTTTCCGGTGTGCAGTCTAATTATTTCTCCAAAATGGGCTACTTGATCCACTGCCAGAGACATTTCCGATGAATTAACAAATCTGGCTTTCAGAAATGTGTTTTGGCCAATCTAGTTTTTATTGGCCTTATGCTTTTCTGATTCCTTTCCTTGGTCATCTACTCTCATTCAATTTTCATGTTAAAAAGGTTCACAGAAGCTCTTAGCTTTGGTGATAGAGATGAACCAATTTACCTTTATCTTCCTAGCTTGATAGTGTACTAGCTAAAATTTATTGAGCAATTATTATGTGCCAGACAATGTGGTAAACATTTTACATATGTTAGCTTAATTTACTCTCACTGTAATCTATGAGGTAGGTAGTGTTATAATCCCCACTTTTTAGATGAGAAACCATGTCACTGTGACATTATTTAACTTTTTCAATGTCCTGCAGCTACTAAGTGGTAGACCCAACATTTGAGTCCTGGTTATCCAGATCCATAAGCTGTGCTTTAGCCTTGGTTATACCATGATCTCTACACACAAGGGTCTGGAAATGTTCTTTAGACTGCAAACCCCCTTTTTGAGATGCTACTCTTTTCTTTGTTCTGCTGTGGTTTGAATCTAGGGCTTGAGCTTCCCAGACAGTTCTACACCATGAGATGTGATGGTTTTCTAAGAATGACCCAGCTGGGAGGGGTGGGGGGAGGGTTTGATGGGTTAGAGAGCAGTGTAATTGACAGCCTCTGCAGAAGCCAAAGTAGGGGCACATTTAGTTCAAATCCCGTGCCAAGAACTGGAGAGTGATATTCTTGGGGGGAATATTCAGGAATTTGTCAGTAGTGTACCCTGACCAAGACTCATCCTCATGGACATCTTTGGGTCTGAAAATATCCAGGAACCTGAGTGAGTAATAGATCCTGGCCTGCTGTCCCATGTCGTCCCCAGGTGACAGCCAGGCCCCTGCGATTTTACAGAAGGGACACTCAAGTCCCTAAAACAAACAAATAAAGAAACCTACAGCAACAAAACAAACAAACAAAAAAGCATGATGTTTGTATTGGAAGAGAAATTTCTAGTGGAAAATACGTGCCATATATTTTTTATATAGATTGAAAACAAATAAAAATTAACCATAAATTGTTAATGCATTAATTACATATGTGAAAAAAAAAATGAAGAAATGACAGCAATAGTAGCTATGTCTGAAGGGAAGACTTAGGGATGAATCAGGAAAGGCTTATAGAATTAACTATAAGTAATAAAGAATGTAGGGCTTTCCATTCCCAGGTGGCGCAAGTGGTCAAGAATATGCCTGCCAATGCAGGAGACACCAGAGATGTGGGTTTGATCCCTGGGTCCAGAAAATCCTCTGAAGTAGGAAATGGAAACCCATGCAATACTCTTGCTTGGAAAATTCCTTGGACAAATCCTGGCAGGCTACAGTCTATGGGGTTGCAAAGAGTGGGACGTGACTAAGCATATGCAGACAGCAGAGAGTGTAACTAGTTTTGAGGTTGGATAGTATGTATGATGATTTAATATATTGTGAAGTTTGTGAGTGCACTTGCATAAAACTGACAATTAAGAAAAATTGTAAGTATATCCACAATGATGATATGTCATGAACTGAAGATGGTGATAAATTCAATTCTATGTATCTAAGTTTCAGTTAAGAGAAAAAGCAATCAAGGGAACAAATACATTCATTTGTGTTTTTAAATTTTTAGTGTTTTGCTATTAAAAATAAACTTCTGTCTTTCAATCTAAAAAAAAAAAAATGGGGAGAGGAAGGTTAAAATTTGCAATCCAAGGAGAATGGATTAGTTGGGGACACCTAGCAGACATCAAAGATCTGAGCAGCATTTGTCATTAGGAAGAAGTGTAGGAATAAAGCAACTGCTTTTTCGTAGGAACTTCACTTGGCAAACATATCCACTTATAAATGAGCTTGTTTGCCTGATCCAGGGTTTTGTAAATAGACCTTAAGAGGATTAAATAACCAAGCTGAGTCTAAAACGGTCAGTAGGAGCTAGATGATGAAGGCAAATGACAAAGGTTGGTGTTCCAAAAATAACCAACTTATTTCTCATATTGTTTAGGATGCATCTGGTTGCTAGTGACAGAAAACCCAACAATGGGAAAAAACAACTCTGAATTTATTTATTTTTCACCTATCAGGAAGTCCAGCCTTAACGATGTCAAGACTGGTTTCTGCTTTTTGTCTTGTTTTTTGCTTTGTTTTCCCTCACCCCATAACCATGTTAAGTAGGCTGTCAGAGCTCTAGGCATCTTACTCACCTTCAGATCAGGAAGAAGAGGGGTGAGTGACATTATCGACACTCAATTCTTGTATCAGGAGAAAGACAGTTTTCCTGGAATAGTCAGAAAATTTCCACATATTTTTCATTGTCTGAAATGATATGTAACCAAGTTACATGACCATTCTCGGTAGCTTTTCCAGCTTTCACAGAGGAGATGAGGAAGGAAGAATGCCAGCAGGACTGTGTGCTAGGTTAGCTAACTGAGAGTGTTTGCCATACCATCCCTGCTCTCCTGGGAGCTTTATGAAGGCAACATTGATATTTACATTATTGCCTTATTTCTCCCAAGTGGGCCTTAGGAAGCATCACTATGAACAAAGCTAGTGGAGGTGATGGAATTCCAGTTGAGCTATTTCAAATCCTGAAAGATGATGCTGTGAAAGTGATGCACTCAATATGTCAGCAAATCTGGAAAACTCAGTAGTGGCCACAGGACTGGAAAAGGTCAGTCTTCGTTCCAATCCCAAAGAAAGGCAATGCCAAAGAATGCTCAAACTACCGCACAGTTGCACTCATCTCACACGCTAGTAAAGCAATGCTCAAAATTCTCCAAGCCAGGCTTCAACAGTATGTGAACCGTGAACTTCCAGATGTTCAAGCTGGTTTTAGAAAAAGCGGAGGAACCAGAGATCAAATTGCCAACATCCGCTGGATCATCAAAAAAGCAAGAGAGTTCCAGAAAAACATCTATTTCTGCTTTATTGACTATGCCAAAGCCTTTGACTTTGTGGATCACAACAAACTGTGGAAAATTCTTCAAGAGATGGGAACACCAGATCAGCTGACTTGCCTCCTGAGAAATCTGTATGCAGGTCAGGAAGCAACAGTTAGAACTGGACATGGAACAACAGACTGGATCCAAATAGGAAAAGGTGTATGTCAAGGCTGTATATTGTCACCCTGCTTATTTAACTTATAGCAGAGTACACTATGAGAAACGCTGGACTGGAAGAAACACAAGCTGGAATCTAGATTGCCGGAAGAAATATCAATAACCTCAGATATGCAGATGACACCACCCTTACGGCAGAAAGTGAAGAAGAACTAAAGAGCCTCTTGATGAAAGTGAAAGAGGAGAGTGAAAAAGTTGGCTTAAAGCTCAACATTCAGAAAACTAAGATCATGGCATCTGGTCCCATCACTTCATGGCAAATAGATGGGGAAACAGTGGAAACAGTGGCTGACTTTATTTTTCTGGGCTCCAAAATCACTGCAGATGGTGATTGCAGCCATGAAATTAAGAGATGCTTACTCCTTGAAAGGAAAGTTATGACCAACCTAGACAGCATATTGAAAAGCAGAGACATTACTTTGTCAACAAATGTCCATCTAGTCAAGGCTATGGTTTTTCCAGTGGTCATGTATGGATGTGAGAGTTGGACTATAAAGAAAGCTGAGTGCTGAAGAATTGATGCTTTTGAACTGTGGTGTTGGAGAAGACTCTTTAGAGTCCCTTGGACTACAAGGAGATCCAACCAGTCCATCCTACAGGAGATCAGTCCTGGGTGTTCATTGGAAGGACTGATGTTGAAGCTGAAACTGCAATACTTTGGCCACCTGATGCGAAGAGCTGACTCATTGGAAAAGACCCTGATGCTAGGAAAGATTGAGGGCAAGAGGAGAAGGGGATGACAGAGGATGAGATGGTTGGATGGTATCACTGACTCAATGGACATGTGTTTGAGTAAACTCTGGGAGTTGGTGATGGACAGGGAGGCCTGGTGTGCTGTAGTTCATGGGGTCACAAAGAGTTGGTCACGACTGAGTGACTGAACTGAACTGAACTGATAGAGCACAATGTTATGCCCAAAGAAGGGATAGCAGAAAACATTAATTGCAGAGATAAATCAATTCAGTTTATTTTAATAAGCATTTATTATTAAATGGGGTCCATATGTTAGGATAGTCAACATATGCTCTGGCACAAGTTAGGAAATAGGACACATATGGAACTCTTTCAGGGAATCCAGAGAGGAAGGACATGGCCCACTTGAGTGAGTTGGAGAAGAAAGGCAAAAAGGGAGTCAGAGATAATCAGGGGAGTGTAGGTTGTGCTTAGGTAACAAATGGCCCCTAAATCTCAGTGCATAACCACAAAGTTTATTTCTCCATGATGGTAGGTGGACATCGTCCTCAGCTGTGGTTTTGGTCCACTTCAACCACAGCCTGGGATTCAAGTCAAGTGAGCAGCGTCTCTCTGGAGGATGGACAGCAGACGCAGAGAACGAGGCAACCACACATTGGCCCTTAGAAGCTTCTTCTTAGAAGTGACACATGTCAGTTCTCTCATGCCAAACTAAGTCACGTGTCTCTAGCAAAATTAACACTGGAAGGGCGTATGATCCTCCACTGAGAAGCGCCAAGTGGGTATACAGTAATATTGCCTACCACGGGGGGTCTAACCATGCTCTTTGTGCCTCTGGTCTACCTCTCCCAATTTCTCCTTTCCCTAGAGGCCGGTTGTCAAGCTCTCTTAGTGTGGGAGAGCTGTGAGATGAGCTGAGTGGCTAGGGATGAGCTGAAGGAGCCAGGACACTGACTTCACCACTACCTGGTCCAGGAAGGGAGACTGAGAGAAGACTATACCCAGAGCTAAGGAGATCCTGGCAGGATGTGGCTTTTCAGGAGGTAGAAAGAGAGATTTCACCATCTGTGTCTTTCCTATTGCTCTTCTCCCAGCATATAGAAGCTGGTGGTCCAGACTCCTGAGATACTGTGTTTTTTTGGCTGCCAGCACCAGCTCAGCAAGTCCCAGTTGTGAGGATGGTGCTTGGAGTCTGCGGAGGCCAGGGGAAGTGAGCCAGGCACAGGGACAACGACCAGACATTTGATTGTTGTCAGTGGGAATAAACATGGACAAATATGGATTTAGCACACGAAGAGCCAGGTTAAGATTGAGCCTTGGAGGAGAGACCGTCTTAGGATTTTTGCCTCCTTAAGGTGTCTTAAACTCCCTTGCCTTTCTCCTGGTTCTCACCTGGGATTCAAATAATCCTTCAAAATCCTCTCTATGCAATCAATTTTAAGATTGACTGTTATTAAGGTACTCACAAACTCAGAGTCCTGTCTGTGGGTGCCAAAATTACCCCCTTGGACTCCAGCATGGAGGTACACAGAACACCTAGCTAAGACCACATGAGGTTTAACTTCATTCCTAGCTCTGGAATTTTCTTGGGCCCTCTGATGCTCATTAACTTCTCCAAGCCTCAGTTTTCCCACTTGTAAAAAGAAGATGCAAATTACGACTCTCCTTATCTCAAAGAACTATTTGGGAAATCTAGTGAAAACCTGTATTTATTAAACACCTACTGAATAACAGACTTATCTGGACATAAGTGGAAACACATTATCACTTAAAATATTAATGTAAGTGTAATGTAAGAGGTCAGATTTGATCCCTGGGTCAGGAAGATCCCTTGGAGTAGGAAGAGGCAACCCGCTGCAGTATTCTTGCCTGGGAAATCCTATGGACAGAGAAGCCTGGCTATCTACAGTCCATGGGGTCACAAAGAGTCGGACACAATTTAGCAACTGAGAACACATGCGTGCAAGGAATTTTTGTTTTTTAAATTGTATTTGAGAAAAGTATAGTCGCTTCCACAAAAGGAACGTGATTATGGCAAGTAAATGATTAATTCTGGCATCAGAATCTATACTTAAGGCTTCAGAATATTCTGAACAATCTCCAGTTGTCCAATTGAGAACATGAAGCTTCTGACACAGAAACTGCTTAACTTAGGTCGTCAATATTTCCCACTTGGATTATGATGGTGGACTTTTGTCTCTCTGCTCCCAACTGCTCCAATCCTTTCTACATGCAGCAGATGAACCTAAGGACATTTTGCTCCTGCTGAGAATATTTTCGTGACTTTCAGCTCTTCCAAGAAATTCACATTGTTTAGATTTTCCATATTTTAAAAACCTAGACTCCATCTCTCCAGCATCATCTCTTGACACATCTCTTCCTGCCTCCAGCAATGCTGTCCTATGCATCCCACGCATAGACTCACAACTGTGTATGCATTTTCTCTGGGATCCTCAAACCCTTGAAGAGGTCCCAGTACCTTGAGCTTTTGCATACTTCTGTCTAGACCCTCTTTATGTTTGTAAATTATGACTTAGGTTCAGCTAAAATGTGTCTTCCAGAGCTGAACTTGAAAGTCACTCTGGGGAGCCCCGCATGACATCGGTCTTTTTCTTCTTCCTTCACAGCCTGCATCACAACTGGCATCTAATGATTGGAGTCACTATTATGTGTCGTGTTTCTTTTCCAGAAACACAGTGTTATTAGACTCTGACTTCTTTGAAGACAGGGATGGAATCTCATTAATTTTCTCTTCCCCTCACCTCTTTCCTTCCTTAAGTAGTACACGAGTTCCTACTTTGGGCCAGACACTGTGTTCTGAAGATTCTTACATCTTTTAGGCCTAATATGGTGCCAGACACAAAGCAAGCCAGCAATAAAGATGAGTGATGGAATGAAGCAACCGATTAATCAAAGGTTCAGTTCAAACAGGCTCAGCCCTTTCTCCCATCTAAAGCTATGTGAAGGTTCAGGAAGATCAGCAGGTTTTCTGACCTTTGCTTTTCCCCACATTGTTATTCATTTTCTGGTCTTAGCTTCTGACAGACAGAAATAGACTGCCACATTTTTCTAGGATATATCACCTAATTAGTGCAAAACCCAGGCATTAATCTAGCTTATGATTTCGTTTTATGGTCTTGTTAGCTTGTTCTCCTGTGTAGTATGAAAGGCACAGGCATGGAGTCCAGGGGGTTCAGGTGTTCCTGCTTACAGACATGTCTTCTGGACCAGTCATTTACCCTTAATGAGCATCAGTGTCCTTAACTATGAAAAGAAAATGCTTATATGTGGTCCTGTGAGGAATAATTTGGAAGATGGGCTTCCCCTATGTCTCAGCGGGTAAAGAATCCACCTGCAATGCAGGAGACTCAGGAGAAATGGGTTTGATCCCTGGGTCAGGAAGATGCCCTGGAGAAGGAAATGGCAACCCATTCCAGTATTCTTGCCTGGAAAATCCCATGGACTGAGGAACCTGGCAGGCTATCGTCTAAAGAGTCACAAAGAGTCAGACATGACTGTGACTAATGCCTAACGTTTATAATAAGTAACTGACCCAGTGCTTCGTAAGGAATGGATTCTCTCAGAAAGTGTCTGCCTGTGTCTTTCACCCAAAACCCACCCTGGCAGAGGAAGACTGTAAAGAAACAGAGGGGATTAAAACATACCAGTTAATGGATATTATCTACTGAGAAGGTGGGGAGTTAGAAGCACTGGTTAAGGAGAAGTGTCATATCACTCATAGAATTGTTGGGCAAAGCATTACACATCATTATTTTCATGTCTAAAATTGAGATATTTTGCTTTCTAGGAGGGTGTAATGGATTACTCAATGAGAGAATGAAAGCAAGGTTCTTCCCCAAGGCTCTGTCACAGAGGGAAGCCTTCGTTAATTTTGATGATGATAATATTGTATTGCCCATCTTCATTCCATCAGTTTGGATGGCTAAGCTGCACTTTAATTCTGAGATTCTTTAACT
Organism: Giraffa tippelskirchi; assembly: GCF_054371585.1. Classification (NCBI taxonomy): domain Eukaryota; kingdom Metazoa; phylum Chordata; class Mammalia; order Artiodactyla; family Giraffidae; genus Giraffa; species Giraffa tippelskirchi. The sequence continues at coordinate 218,627,627 of NC_137275.1, forward strand.
CTGACCGCTGGTCCAGACTGGCATAGATCCTGGGGGCAGTGACAGAGTCCAGATACCCTCCAGAGCGTGACCCACAGATGCTGTACTCTGAAGGAATGTGGTGAGACAAGAACCAGACCACACATCACTTTATTCTCAAGCCAACTGCAGAGCCCAAATGTGTTTTCTGACACCTCTGAACCTTCCTGGGGATGGACTTTCTGGGCCGGGTGCTGGGACATGTGGGGATTTTGTTATTCTCCCTCTCTCGTGGGTCTTAATGGAAAAGCTCTGTCACCGGCAACAGAAAGAGTTTGTCAGCATTGTTGAGACTTTTCATGAATTCCGATTACACATCATTTCCAGTTACAAAAATAAAAAGCAGAGGGACTGGGCCCTGTTGCCCAACCACGGTGTTCAGAATGCCCTTTTACCAGAATGCCTTTCTCAACATGGCACGGTGACCAGTGATCTGCAGTGTGACCTTGCATAAGTCTATAACTCCGCATGATCCAGATAGTCACCGGTCTAGGAGAAGCGGAGGCCATATGTGAGGCTCAGGCTCATGATTAGAGCTCAGGTTCTGATGCGGGACAGAATCATGCTTAGAGAGCAGCTCCACACAGACCAACATGTGCCACTGGTAGCATGAGATCTCCTCAGTTTTCCCTCCTATTAAATGGGCACCCTAGTCTTTACTGGGAGGATTAAATGAGATTATTTTATGGAAATGCTTTAGTCAACTGCCTGGTACCAAGAAATCAGTCCACTTCTTCTTCCATTATTATTAGATACTCATTGAGAACCTGCCATGTTCAGTAACCTCTGAGTGGTTATTCGCACCTTCAGTCCTCACAACAGCACTGCAAACGGACCATTTTCATAATGCTGAATACAAGAAAAGTGAAATTTAGGGACTTCAGGTAACTCACCCAAAGTCACCGGAGGGTAAGGGGCAGGGCTGGAATTTAACCTGTGGCCTCTTTGATGACAACATCTATGAAGATCTTTCCACTGATAGAAAGATGTCGACCTTTGACACTTCACTTTTCCTGACAAACACAGACAGTGAATGACTAATCAGAGGGAACCAATTCTTTTCAGACAAACAAACATGCTTAGAGCACTTTGTACGTGCCTAGTGGTGTGAGAGATGAAGAAAAGCGGACGTCCTGACCCTTGGCCACAGTTTATTGTTTATTTGAGGCTGTAAGACTGGAAGATTGATGGGAGTGCTCTGGAGCCCCGAGGATGCCAGGATCGCAGACACTGCCTTAATATCTATAACCAGAATACTGGTTATAGAATATCTATAGAATATCTATAACCAGAGACTGGAGGGCTTAAACAGCAAACTTATTTCTCGTGGCTCTGGAGCCTCGGAAGCCCAAGATGGAAGAGCTGGCAGATTTCATGTCTGCTGGGAACCCACTTCCCTGTTCGTAGATGGCTGTCTTCTCTCTGCATCCTTATACTGTGGAAGGGACAGGAGAACACTTTGGGATTTCTTTGATAAGGATACAAATCTTATTCCTGAGGGCGCCACTTCCAAGGGGCCTCAGCTCCCAAGACCATCACACCGGTGATGTGATTGGAGGTTAAGATTTCAACCTATGAACTGTGTGTGTGTGTGTATGTGTGTGTGCACGCACACGCGTGTGCTCAGCTATATCCGACTATTTGTGACACTATGGACTATAGCCTGCCAAGCTCCTCTGTTTATGGGATTTCCCAGGCAAGAATATCAGGGTGGGTTGCCATTTCCTTCTCCAGGGGATCTTTCTGACCCAGGGATAGAACCCACATCTCCTGCATTGACGGGTAGATTCTTTACCACGGTGCCACCTGGGAAGCCTTATGAATTTTGAGGGGAACACAAACACAGCAGACAGTGATTCCCGGGTCATGTGGTCAAAATATCTTCCAAGAAGGGTTGAAGAACTTGTTGGAGATTCTGGCAGAGTCATGGGAGCTGCCGCAGGAGGAAGGAAGATCACCCAATCCTTGGGGGTGTGGAGTTTCTATAAGCACTCAGGAGACAGCTCAGTTAGTCCTTCTCTGAGAGGTCTTACCTGATGCCCAGGTAAGATCCCCCAGAGGAGGAAATGGCAACCCACTCCAATATGCTTGCCTGGAGAATCCCATGGAGAGAGGAACCTGGCAGGCTACATCCATAGGGTCACAAAGAGTCAAGACACAACAGAGTGAGCATGCACAGACATCCACAGCACAACCCTTGGTACATAATAAATGCAAGTCTCATTCTCACAGACTTGTAGGGAGGAATGAGCATCTGCCTTGCTGGCTGGATTGCCCTGATGTAGGCTGATGATGTGAGGAGCTGTTTCCCTGTCGGCTTTCTGGCAGAGGGTTAACAAGTGCTGGATTTCAGAGGAAAGGGGCACTGCCTGAGTCCTGAGCTTTCCCTCCAGCTCTTTGCAGTGGTAAGTTCTGCCTGTTCCTGCAGCCATGGGTCGTGATACGTACAATGAGCATTTCCCCAACCTTGTCATGCTTCCTATGCGAAGTTTCCCTGTGCGACCAGACAGATCCTTGTGATAGTCTCATCCTACAGTATCTCTGGGGCTATCAAAAATACCCACTTTAGGGTGGTTCAGGACCAGCTGGGTACATATAAGCCGAAGTTAGCATCCATCCTTCAGCTTTCAAGATATATTGCTTTCTTTTGCTCACAGACATTTTTTTCCTCCTCCTCTTTCCCTTCAATAACTCCTACTGCCCTTTTGAGCTCAGCTTAAATCTTCCATTGGAAACCTTTGTGCCCTTAGGTACCACCTCTTTGGGCCTTACACATCATAGCTGTCATCCCGCGACAGATTAATTATTGGATTAATTTTCTACAATGTCAGTTATCTTTAGCTTTGATTAGTTTATTAGCTGAGTTTATCATCTGTAGAACTTTGGAGACTTAAGAGAAATCTTTCACAAAACTGATAGTTTTTGATGAAGGGGAATAGGAAGCAAAAGGGATATGTGCCCCAGTGGGGGTCTCAGAGCCTCATAGCATTGAGCAACTTTCTGAGTGAGTCCCAGGAGGAGAGGCTGGAGAGAAGGAATATAACAATGGAAAACTTGACTCACTTGAAAATTCGTCCATGAGCCAGTCCTGAAATCAAATATGATCTCATCGAAGCTTTCCCCTTTGATCATAGTCATATATTAATGCATATGTGTGTGTGAATGCACGTGTGTGTGCTTTTCAGACAGCTAAGGGCTGTCACACAGTGTTTCAGCAGCCTTGTGTATTAAGCACAATAGAGTTCCTCTCATTTGTTAGTGAGGAGGAGTCTAGGGTTTAAGGAGTGACCTGCCAAGCCCTTCATTGTGGACATACACCCCTGGACTTCTAACTCCCATGGCAGCTAGTCTATTCAATTTTCATACCTTGAAGCTGAAAGGTCTTTAGACACCTCAGAGGTAGGTATTTGCCTTCATCTCTTTCCTCAAAGAATTCAATGCACCTTATTGTATTGGATGTTAGCAAGACAGTTTACAATGATATTCCATAGTAGTATCATATGGTATTCTTGACCATGGAATAAGATGGCAAAAACCCATCCTGACAAAGGGTGAGTAAATGGAAGATATCAATAAACAAATGGAGAGACAACCTATGGACTTGGAGAAATAATTTGCAAACGATGCTACTGACAAGGGATTCAGTTCCAAAATATACAAACAGCTCTTACAGTCTAACACAAAAAAAGACAAAACAAGAAAAACAACCAAATCAAAACTGAGAAGACCTGAATACACGTTTTTCAAAGAAGTCATACAGATGGTCGTCAGCACATGGAAGGATGCTCAATATTGATAATTATTAGAGAAATGCATCAAAACTACAGTGAGTACTGGCCACTCAGACCAGTCAGAATGACCACTGTTAAATTTAAAAGTCTACAATAAATTTACATAAATAAAATAAATAAATAAATAAAAGTCTACAATAAAGTCTATCTATAAATACTGGAGAGGGGTGTGGAGGAAAGGAAATCCTTCTGTACTGTTGATGGGAATGTAAATTGGTTCAGCCACTATAGAGAGCAGTATGGAGGGTCTTTGAAAAACTAAACCAGAGTTACCATGTTATTCAGTCCCACAGGAATGACCATATTCAACCCCATTCCTGGGCACATATCTGGAGAAAATTCTACTGAGAAAGGATACACACTCCCCTATTTTCATAATAGCACTATCTGCAATAGCCAAGACATAGAGACAGCGTGACTGTCCATTAACAGATGAATGGATAAAGAAGATGTGGTTCATAGTTACAGTGGAATACTACTCAGTCATAAAAAAGAACTAAATAACATCATTTGCAGCAACATGGATGGACCTACAAAGTATGATACTAAGTGAAATCAGACAGAGAAAGACAAACATGTGATATCACTTATATAAGAAATCTAAAATAATATACAAATGAACTTATTTACAAAATAAAAATAGACTTACAGACAAATTTGTGGTTACCAAAGAGGATAGTGGAGGGTGGGAGGAGAGATAAATTAGGAGTTTTAGAGAAACAGATACACATTACTATATACAGAATAGATAAACAACAAGAACCTACTGTAGAGTACAGGGAACTATTAATATATTCAATATCTTGTAATAACCTATAATGGAAAAGAATTTGAAAACACAGATATATATATACATATATATGTATATATATATATATATGCACACACACATATGTATGTATAACTGAATCATTTTTCTGTGCACCTGAAACTAACATAATACTATAAATCAGCTACACTTCAGTTTTAAAAAATGGTTAAAAATGTAGGAAATCAAGACCAAGGGAAGAGAAAATGCACATATACAAACCCCATGTATCCCCAGGATTGGAATATTTGAGCCTCACTGAGGGCTTTGACTTCCTAGCAGCCAAGATTAAAAAAGGAAGATGTATTTAATGACTTGTGCTTAGGAAAATAATAGTTTCTGAGCCATAGGAATCATTTGCAACCTTTTAGGTATCAGAGAATTCTTTTCAAAGGGCTTTAGCATTTGTTCAACAAATACTTACTTACTAGTTACTGTGTACCAGGCACTGTGCTCAGACATGGGCACAGAGGATGAACAAATATTGTCCTTGTCCCTGTGAGGATTAGTCAATGATTAATAATGTCTTTCTTGCTTCAGTTTGCTCAGCAGGAGCCACCTAGGGAGAATGTGTGTGTTAGTCCTTCAGTTGTGTCCCACTCATTTGCAACCCCATGGACTGTAGCCCGCCAGGCCTCTCTGTCCCTGGGATTCTCTAGGCAAGAACACTGGAATGGGTTGCCATTTCCTTCTCTAAGGAATCTTCCTGACCCAAGGATCGAACGGAGGTCTCCTGCATTACAGGCAGCTTCTTTCCATACTCAAAACCCAGATGTGTATCCCACATGGCCACTGTAGCTCTCATCTGGGAAAGTTTTCAGCAAGCAATTGAAAAGAAGCTATTTTTGGTTCTTTCCTTATGCTGTTTTGGTTCTAAGTGGGTAGTTTGGTCCCACAGTTGCAACAGTGAGAAACTAGATTGACAGCTTCTGGCACAGCCAAGTATAAGGATCGCAGGCAGACTTTTTTCCCTGGGTAAATGGGTCTTTCTCTGAGGACAGATGCTGGCACTTCTTGATGACTCACTTCTGAGGGGCTCAGCCCCATCAGGGTCTAAAGAAAGGAAGAGGGCTGGCAACAGGCCCAGTGCTGGTGACATCCTGGCTTCTTGCCTGCCTTTCAGAATTGCCCCAGTGGGCACATCTGTACCCGGAATTTGTCGACTTGTGTCAAAAGACAATGAAGTTTTGTTGCCTGCATCCGCAATGATGACTTCATGGTTCTTTTAAGAGAGAATAACAGTTAGGATGGAGGAGGTGGGAGATTTGTGGAGTTAAAGGGGCACATTGCAATGTTTGAGTTTCATATTAGATAAAATCTAGAATGCTTCTTATCTGGGAAACTGTAAAGTCCAAAGCATTAACCCTGTTGGCCGTAAAAGAACCCAAGTTTCCTCCCATTTAGCTAATTTTAAAAGGAATGATGAATCTCCAAGTCACTGGGGTGACGTGAGTAGACTTATTTTCCTTTCCCGTGCTGAAAAGCACGATGTAGAGCAGTGGCTTTTAAAATTTTTTGACAATGATCCATAGCGAGAAGTACATTTTATATTGTGACTCTGAACATACGAATGTACTGAAAAAGGTTTCATGGAAAATGCCACTGCAATGCGTAGTACCCGAGAACAGTTTCTGTTATATTTTATTTGTTCATTTACTTCGTCTATAAAAATCAGCTTGTGATTTGGTTCCAGGACTTCCTAACAAGTCATGACCTCCAGTGGAAAATATACATGTGGAGGAAAGACCGTGGAGTTTTAGAGGTCTCAAAACAATAAGATACTTGTCTGTCATTGACATTAGGGGCTCTATGCATTGCAGTGACTCAGGGACCCAGGTGGCCGGAATCTCCATGTTAATCCCCTTCTCCAATGGCTTGGAGAGCAATTTGGCTTCCAGCCATGAACCTGGGACAGTCACAGCACCAGGCCTGGCTTCACAGGCGTGTGACCTGTGCAGTCCTGGGGGCCAGGTTCACCGCTCGGCTGTCACTGTCTTGAATTACTCATGCATTTTTAATTTTGCACCAGGCCCCATGAATTATGTAGCCAGTCTGCATACGATATCTTTGAGTCTCCATTTTTTCATCTGTAAAATGGGTGCTCTTGATAAAACTCTTAAAAGGATTAAAAGAAGAATGGCCAAGGGTTCGTATATACGAGCTACTGTTTTCAGCTTGCTGGTCTCATCTTCAGTGGTACCTCCACAGAAAACCTCTACTTAATTAAACATGTCTGGTCACCTTGAAGTGCTGTACTTCCTTATACTGCCTTCCTTTCTCCCTTCCACTTATCTGAGTTTTGTTCATTACTTAAGAAATCACTCTAGTGTCTCCTTGGGGGCCATCTTCCATGACTTCTCAGCACCCCCGCACCATCAGTCATGGGTCCTTCCTTCATGATCCTATCACTTGAATTCCATCCTCTCCATCTGGCTCCTTCCACCCCAGCTCAGGAGCCCTCACTTCCTGCCGGCACGTTTAAGCAGCCTCCTAATTAGTTGTCCCATCTCTAGTTGGCCCTTCCATTCTATCCTCCACTATGTCAGGGTCATTTTCCCATTATTCTCAAATGACTTTTCTAGGGTGCCACTTCCATAGGTAGAAAGCTTCAGTGGCTCCTGTCACCTGTAGGCCTCGGTCTTGTAGTCACTGGCTCCATGGCCCCCTCTATTCTGCTCCTCCTCTGCTCCCCTCCTGAGCCCTGCCTGCCTGCTCCACACACCATCTCTGGAATAGAGGTTATTCTCTGGCCTTTGGTTCTTCACACATTCTCTTCCTTCGGCTGAAGTGACCTGCCCTCAACTCTCCCTGGGAAGATTTCAACCCACCTTTCACTGCTCCTCCTCCCCAAAGATCTCCTGGGCAGGATGGAACGACTCCCTCTTGCCTCTGAATTCTATAGTGTTTCTTGGAATTTAACCTTCATCTTGAAGTTATTAGGCAATTCACCCAAGGTCTTAATTGCATTTTCAGCTGGGTCTGTGTTCCAGAGAACAGAGACAATTAGGTGATACGCCTGTTGCATCAGCTATTCTTTAGGAGAGGCCCCTGGAGTGCAGACTCCTGCAAAGATTGCTTGGGGCTTGTCCTGGTCCCCTCAGCTGGTCTGAATCATCCCTCCTCCTCTGGCCCTCTTGGCACTTTGCACAACCCTCTAGCATAGCACTCACCACTTTCCATTTGAGTTATTTCTTGACACGACTGGCTTCCCCACTAGGCATGTCTTATTCATTATTGCAGCTCCAATGCCTCTCCCAGGGCTTGGTGCTCAGTTAGCACTCAGGAAATGGATGAACAGATGAAAGGACAGAGATCCAGAGAGAAGGGGAAATTGCTGGCTACTGTGGGTGTGTGTGGAAGGAGAGTCTTGCATGTATCTCTAAGATAAGTGAGGCTGAGATAACAATTGATTCTCAAATCTTATTGACTCCAAACAACACAACAAGTCATTCAGACTTGTGTCCGTTGTGAGCAGTAACAACTCTGCTCCATTCTCTCTTCATTCTGGGACCAAGGTTGATGTCGGTCACAGAGACGTGACAGTCTATTGCAGAAGAAAAGGACAGATGGCGGAGGCGTGCAGTGGCTCTGGCGAGAAATGGCTCAGATCATTTCAACTCACATCTTGTTGACTGAAGCAGGTCTTAGGGCTCCAGGAAAGATAACACTCTCAGAGGGATGGGCCCAGTAGAGAGGGGCGGTGGGTATTTTGAAAACACGACCTGCTACAGTGGGGCAATGCTTCAAAGTGGGGTAGGACCCCAGAGTTACTGGTGTAAAGCTCTGGCTCTCTGTGTTCCCACACTCACCCTGACCCTGGCGGAGGTGGTGGAGGGGCTCATCCACTTGGTGTGTTGGGAGCCCAGAACTGAGCCCACAGAGCTCCACATCTGGTCCATCCTTTCTTATCCAGCGTGGCTTGCCCATAGGCACTGTGTTTTCTACTTTGCCCTTTTAGGGATGGAGGGAGAAACTCTCTAGTCCAGGGTTCCTGTGACTTGGTAGGTTCTGTCTAATCCTGAAGTCCCATTTATCATTGGTAGAAGCTACAGTCTCCGATATCAAGTGTACATATAACAAAGGTGATGAATAAGGAGATGTTTCCTTCTCCTTATTCTTCCGTCCCATTTCTCAACGGTTTGGAGCTTGGATGAGGAAGAAGGTGCAGTTTTTTGAGACCCTCCTAGTGCCTCAGTACCTGAGTTTGCAGAAATATCGGGTTCTGAAAATGACGTTTACTCAAACACAGAGAGGTTCTGATGTTGCTACTGCCGGTATTGTTTCACTTAAAGGACTTGGCCAGAGGGAAAGGAAAACCGATTCTCAAACACAGTGTCTAAACATGCTGCTTCCTGCCCCAGGATCAGCTACAAAAGACTTCTGTTCAGGTCTTCCCTGGTGGTCCAGTGGCTAAGACTCTGCACTTGCAATGCAGGGGGCTCGGAGTTCTATCCCTGGTCAGGGAACTAGATCCCACATGTCACAGCTAAGACTCAGAGTGGTCAAATAAATAAATGATAAATAAAATAAAAATTTTAAAAGACTGTTCATGCTGGGCCATCTGGTTCCTGTATAATCAGAAATCAGAGTAGTCTGTGGTGACCTGAATGAGAAGAAAATCCAAAAAAAAGAAAACGATTTTTATACACATATGCATATGTTTGTATATGTACAGCTGATTCACTTGGCTGTATAGTAGAAGCTCATGTAACATTGTAAAGCAACTGTACTCCAATAAAGATTAATTAAAAAAAAGAGAAATCAGAACACTGTAGGAAATGGCCATGGAGGACATCTGAAGTGAAGAGTATCCTTTTTTCATGCAAAGCAGGCCCTCATGGAAAATCCTGAAACCTGACTATTCACACTCATTTTGGCCAGTACAACGGCATCCAGAGGGTCCTTGTGAGGGGAACACACCTATCCTTACTTAACAGGGTGTTTTGCAGAGGCCAGGCCTGGGATTCATGTATTTCTGGCAAGTGGAATCAGTGATACCCTTCCCTACCAAGCACCTCTTTGTATCAGCTTTTGTCCATGACCTCTTTGTATCAGCTGTTATCTATGGATGGTGCTTCAGTTCTTAACCAGAGGAAGAGGAACACATTCTGATGGGAGGAGGAGGTTGGTGGGTGGGCAGAGAAAGATGAGGCAAAGGTGAGAGGGGAGGTGTCATGATTCGTTTCTAATCTGTCTGGCTGCATGATAGAGTATGGGGAGGGGAATGATGTCTAGAGCAAAAGTCCTATTTATGGAAAAGTGCAAGATGCAGGGAAGGAGCAGTACAGCTTCGGGAACAGGCACCAAATTTGGCAATTTACTCAAAAGATTTCTCCTCCCTCTGGTTCCAGAGCTCAGTCTTTGGCAAGGCTTGTAGGCCACAATGTTGACCACAGGAGAGGCAGAGAGAGAAGCAGGGCTCTCACGAAGGGTGCCAGGTGTCTGTGGCACTCGTGCTTTTTTCCTAAAACTGTTCGCTCATAGACTATTTCAAAGAGAGACTGGGTGAGCTTGTTCCTGAGCCTGTTCAAAGTTGGTGCTGCATGATACTGCATGCGTGCTCAGTCGTCTCCAACTCTTTGCAACTCCATGGACCCCTCTCTGTCCATGAAATTTTCCAGGCAAGAATACTGGAGTAGGTTGCCATTTCCTACTCCAGGGAATCTTCCCAACTTAGGGATTGAACCCACATCTCCTGTGTCTCCTGCACTGGCAGGCGGATTCTCTACCACTAAGCCACTTGGTTAAAGACTATGTTATTGAGAATTGACGGTGGTGGTGGGGAGTAGTTAAGAATCATTATCATTTATCCATTGATGAATCTATGACCTCATATACATTCCCAGGATGTTGGACCCTGAGACATAGGGTTACACCTACAGGTAAGCCCTCAATACTGGGGTGACTACTGTGTTTGTGATACATCCTTCTGTATTAGTTTCTTATTGCTGATGTACAGTTTACATTGGAAGGATTGTTGCTAAAGCTGAAGCTCCGATACTGTGGCCACCTGATGCAAGGAACTGACTTATTGGAAAAGACCCTGATGCTGGGAAAGATTGAGGGCAGGAGGAGAAGGGAGCAGCAAAGGAAGAGATGGTTAGAGAGTATCACCGACTCAATGGACATACATTTAGAAGATAGCGGAGGACAGAGGGAGTTGATGTGCTACAGTCCATGGGATTGCAAAGAGCTGGACATGACTTAGCAACTGAACAAAACAACAACTTAGCACAAACTTAGTGACTTTAAAAAACCCATAAATTTAGTATCTTATAGTCCTGGAGGTCAGAAGTCCAAAATCAGTTTTACAGAGCTAAAATCAAGGCGTCAGCTGGCTATGTTTCTTCTGAAGCCTCTAGAGAAAAGCTCATTTTTAATTTTTTTGTATTTTCTACATTCTGGCAATCACCAACTTTCCTTGACTCATGGCCTTTCATTCATCATCAAAGCCAGCGGTGTAGCGTCTTTCAGTCTCTTTCCCCTGACTCGGACACTCCTGCCCCCTTTTATAAGGACCTTGTAAAATTATCCTTGTCTCAAGATCCTGAGCTTAATCCCTTTAGCCGTATATTCAGCCTTCTATATCCCCCAAACAGTTTCCTTTGGCTTTGGTTCAACCTTATCAAGAGGACACACAACTGCAACATTTATTAAGGACCTGCTATATACCTTTTACCTTTTCTCTCCTAGAAACTTCTCATACTCTTAAAATTGAATCCCCACTGTGACTCTGCACATGTACACATGTTCGTGCTGTCATATCCGACTCTTTGCAACGCCTTGGACTGTGGCCCACCAGTCTTGTCTGTCTGTGGAATTTTCCAGGCAAGAATACTAAAATGAGTTGCCATTTCCTCCTTCAGGAGATCTTCCCAACTCAAGGATGAAACCTAAGTCTCTTGCATCTCCTGCATTGGCAGGCAGATTCTTTACCACTGCGCCACCTAGGAAGCCTCTGCATGAGAGGTATTTATTATGTCTGTTCTATAAATGAGGAAGCTGAGGGTGGTATATGTTAGATTATGTGTTTGTTTTATAAGAGATGGAAATAGGATTTGAGTGTAAATGGGTCTGGCTTAAAAACTGACTCTTTCCCTACGAGTTCAAGTACTCCATCTCTGAAGCTGTTGCTTTCTCATGATTGAAATGAACCGGGAAAAAAAAAAAAAAGCCAAGAAATGTCTTGTCCATTCTCTGCTGGTGGCTACAGAGGATTGTTCAAGGGGCCTTTCAGTACTTCTTGATAGCCACGTTCTCTATCCTGGCAGTAGGGAAGACCCTTGATTTCATCTTTTGCCTGGGGTTCTGACCAGGATACCCTGGCTTTGTGGAAGAGACACACCCAGATTCTCCAAATGAGTCACAGACTGTGCCCAGAGCTAAAGTGTGGTGAGGAGGGAAAGGTTCTGCTGCCCCAGCCTGTGAAATGGTTTCCATTACAGTATTTCTGCCGAGAGAGCAGCAGAGTGCTGCCCTTTGATCCTCCTGCGCAGACTATGGAGCCTCAGGCATCTGACTGAGTTAGCAGAAGCATGAATAAGCCCGGCACTGGAGAAAGCCCGGGACTGGAGCCCAGCGACCTGGATGCCTGTGTGTATCACCACTGACTGATTCTTTGACTGTTCCATCCTCTGAGTCTCAGGTTCTACCTGGACTAATGTCTGCAGCCTTCTCTTTTGTTACGATTTAGAGCGTCACTGCTTAGCCAAAGGTTCTGCTCTCAATGGAACAGATAAGTATCAGAAAGTTACCGAGCATATGGAGATAACTTTGCCACGTGCAGCACTCTTTCTCCAGAGAGTGGCTAAGAGCCCCGCACTAGAATTCTGGTTCTTCCCCTACTGGTGGGTTATCTTGGGCAAACCTCGCTTTCTCCACTTATAAAATAGGGATAATGATTGTTATACTGCCCTCCTTCTGAGGTTGTTGTGGGGATTACATAGCCACTAGAATATCACTGGTGACCCTTCAGTTCTATGCCAATGCTCATCTCCTGCCTGCCTATCCACTCTTACGGAAGCTCTAGTAGAGGAAGGAACTTGGGCTCTTGAGTCAGAACCACTAGCCTTTTCCATTAGACTCTGTTACTCATCAGCTGTATGACCTTAGACAACTCAATTCAAACTCTGATTCTTAGGACTTTTCATCTGTAAACTGTAGACAATGATAATAGAGGCTTCTTAATGGGGGGGGGGATGAGAATTAATAGGATAATACATGTAAAGTTCCAAGCAGAGTGCCTAGCATATGGAAAGTATTTGCTCCCTTTGGGTCATGTGATTGAATTCTTTCGCATTTCTAGGATGCTTTGAATTTCATTCCAGTTTCAAAGGTGTCAAGAAACATTTTAACATTTAAGGTAAACTCAAGCTTTTGTATTGAGGTCACATACTTGTAAATATGTGTATTAAACTACATCCTGATGTAAAACAAGTGGTACTCATTTTTCCAGTGCCTTCCACCCCCTAACTTCTAACCTCAATGTCTGCAAATAATTAATGCAGAGAGGAGGTTTACAGTTGTCTACAAACATGCACATTAAACATTTAATTTGAAAAAGTAAAAGGATGAACCCAACAAGCTGCAATAATCTTCAAAAGCTCTGTTAAGGATTTAGACATATGGTATTGACTTATGGATAAAACCAAGACTTTTGGCTTTGGACTCACTAAAAAATTGTGGAGCCACTGCTTCTATGTGGAATATCAGAAAATACTGCAGAGGTGTTCCTGTGCCCTGGTTTCTGGTTCAGACTGACCTTGAAAGTAGAATCAGATAGCAGTAGCCTTTGCTCAACTGTTGGCTCTTCCAGATGCAACCAAATATTCAGACGATTTAGGGCAGTGAGAATATACTGGAGAGAGAACTGCCAAAGGAAGAAAACAGATTGGATCCTCTTTGGATTTAGCTCTTTTCTACTTGGAATAGAGGCAATGGTAACTAAGGCAACTAGCACTTACTAAGGAATTATAATTTACTGGATGGTTTTATATTATTCCCATTTTACAGATGAGGAAACTAAGGCTCAGGAACTTTCCATAACTTGCTCAGAGCCGTGTAGTTCATAAATGCAAATCAAGAATTTGAATACAAGTCTGTTTGAGCCTGGACTGCTTTTGTGAAGTTGTTAAAGGGAACCAACAACATCTAATAGGAATGGTTCATCCACTGATCTATTAAATGCTTGCTTAAAGGTTGAGCGATGGATCAAATGACCTCTTGGACAGCCAAGATTTGGTAGTGTAAGGCTCCTTTCATCTTTCTGAGTTGGATATGTTGTACATTTTCATGAGCCCTTCCAAGAAAGCTGCTCTACATTCCTGGCCTGTGGATCCCTTGTAACTATTGCCTCTTTTCAAAAGCAAAGCATTGATTTGTACCCACTCAGAAGCTATTTGTCTGCCTGCTGTTACCTGGAGAGTAAATTTCCTGTTTGACCAAATTCCTACAAAACTCTCAGTAAAGCCCAGGACATGTTTTTAAATTGATAATAATGTTTGTTGAGCTTTTATTTCCCTAGTTTTTATGGAGGGAGGAACAGGAATGTTTCCACCAGACTTTATACATTGACTATTGCTATCAGTGTGACCTTGAGCCCAAAGTTTGGGGATGGGATTTTCTGCTCTCGGCCTTGGGTCTTGGTTTGCAACATTTACTGAGATGTGGCACCCATCCTCACACTCCCACCATCCATTACCCATCCATCATGGTCCAAACTACCACTGTGATTCACCTAAAATATTGAATGACCTCATTGTTCCCCCTGCCTAGAGCTTTACCTCCTCTAATGCATTTCATTTATAAAAAGGTTTCTGCATTATAAAATAACCCAAGGGTATGAAAAAGTATCACGTGATATATAATGAATTATATTATAGTTCACTTAGGATTAGAAACTTTAAAAATTACACATTGCATTCATAAAAGCAATATATAAAGAATTGCTTCCCATGCATTTAAACTTGACATAAATTGTATCACTCTACACATATCCTTTGGTAAGTTGTTTTTTATCCAGGGCAGCCTTGTGTCTTGAGAATTAGTCATGTTGTTATATGTAGATAAAATTTATTCATTTTGAAACTGCTCTATGGAGTACCCTTGTGGGAATAGCCCACAAATTTAGTTTTTCCACTCTCCTATTTGTTGGTGTTCATCTAGTTGGTTTCAATGGTGCCTGACTACAGATAGCACTACAGTAGGGATCCTTGCACGCATCTCCTTGTGCACATTTGTGTAAAGCCCTGTGGAGTGTATACCTACATACGGACTTTCCAGGTTATATAATATGCCCATATTCATATTTACTAGATGATATCAGGGCTTCCCTGGTGGCTCAGATGGTAAAGAATCTGCCTGTGATGCAGGAGACCTGGGTCGATCCCTTGGTCGGGAAGATCCCCTGGAGAAGGGAAAGGCTACCCATTCCAGTATTCCTGCCTGGAGAATTCCATGGGCAGAGGAGCCTGGTGGGCTACAGTCCATGGAGACTGTAGTCAGACGTGTTATCAAACAAATTGGTTTCCAAAATGTTGTGCCAGTTTACCTTCTCAGCTGCATGTTATGGAGAATCGAGAGTTTCCATTTTCCTACATCCTTACTTGTAGTTGATATTGTCAGATATTTAACAATCTGATGGATCTGACAAAGTATCTCATTTCCTAAATTTGTATTTGCTAGTGAGAATATTTTTCTTACTTATTATATTTTAATTTGCTTTTGTTAGTGAACATAATTATCTTTTTATGTACTTATAGTGGTATAAACAATCCACCTGCCAATGCAGGAGACTCGGGTTTGACCCCTGGGTTGGGAAGGTCCCCTGGAGAAGGAAATGGTTACGCATTGCAGTATTCTTGCCTGGGAAATCCCATGGACAGGGTAGCCTGGCAGGCTGTAATCCATGGAGTTGCAATGAGTTGGACACGACTGAGCCATTAAACAAAACAAACTAAAAACTGGCTGCTGGGAGTTTTCTCTATCACATAGTTACTATATTTTTGTCTTGCATTTTTAGTGTCTTATTGTTTTGTAGAAATATTTACCCTATGTGGACTGCATATTAATACTTAAAAAATTTGCAAATAACTTCTCCCAGTCTGTGACATTTGTTTGCATTTTTTGTTGTGTCTTTATCATGTAAAACATTTTTAGTTTCACTGTAGTCAAGTGTTTTGCTTTGTTTGACTTAAGCTTTACTATCTGCTTCAATGAATTCTTGATTCTGAGATCAAAGAGTTATTTTTCAATCATTTTCTTAAAAAAGGTTTTACTTCAATGCACTTGACATTTATTTTGTTATAAAGTAGTTTATTATTTTGTTTTATCTCCATATGAAAAGTCAATTGTCCTTGTACCATTTATTGAATAGTCCATCCTTTTTCTGTTTATTTATAATGGCATATCTGATTATGCCACGTTTCCATGGGTATGTTTCAAGGTGCTTGGTTCTATTATATCAATAGCACATTGTCTTGAATATTCTATTGTTAGAATTAACCTTGATATCTGATTTTGGTAATCTTTGTTATTCTTCCAAATTTTCTTATTTCTTTATGCTTCTATACGAACAGTATGAGCTTTGGCCTGTCAATTTCAATGAAAACCTTAATTGAGCTTTTAATTGTAAGTACAACAAATGTATAAATCATCTTTGTGGCAGAACAGAGGCCTGTTTAAAGTCCAATCTTCTCTTCCATAAATATTTATCCAGGCTATCTTTTATGTCCTTTAAAAATGTCTTAAATTTTTTTCCCTAAAAGTTTATTTACATTTTTATTAGAAGTAGTTATAGGAGCCCTGAAGCTTTGCTTGCTATTATGAAATTATCTTTAATTTCCACTATATTTTATAATTGATAGGGTGGCTTTCTGAGAACACTAATGAATCTGTGAGTTGATCTTGTAACTTGAAGAATTATCTTATCTTTTCTAATATTTTCTCTGTAATTTTCTTGGATTTTCTAATGATATTTTCTGCAAGTGGAGATCCATTTTATCTCTTTTATCTATTTTGAAAATCATTTGTTTATTTTTCTTATTGCATTAGCCAGGGTTCTTGGAGAATGTTGAATAATACTAGGGGTGACACCAGGCCTCCTTGGCTTCCTCCAGATTTTTTTCAAGGAAATATTTCTAGCATTCTATCATAGAGAGGCCATTCAGTATAGTGGTTAAAAATGCAAGCTCTGGGGGTCAAGTGAGTTTGAGATTAGACTCTATCACTAAAGTATTGTATTATTTGGAGTAGAGGAACTTCCATTCAGTTCTGCATATTGACTGTACCTATTTATATTCCCACCAACAGTGTAGGAGGATTCCCTTTTCTACATACCCTCTCCAACATTTATTACTTGTAGATGATGGCCATTCTGACCAGAGTGATGCTATACTTCATTGTAGTTTTGATTTGCATTTCTCTAATAATTAGCAATTTTGAACATTTTTTTCATGTGCTTATTGGGCATCTGTATGTCTTTGAAGAAATACATATTTCGGTCTTCTGCCCATTTTTTTGATTGGGTTATTTGTTTTTGGTTTGCTTTGATATTTAGCTGTATGAGCTGTTTGCATGTTTTGGAAATTAATTGCTTGTCAGTCACATTGTTTGCAAATATTTTCTCCCATTCTGTAGGTTACCTTTTTATTTTGTTCATGGTTTCCTTTGCTGTGCAAAAGTTTTAAGTTTAGTTAGGTCCCACTTGTTTATTTTTGTTTTTATTTCCATTAATCTAGGAGATGAATCTAAAAAGATATTGCTGTGATTTATGTCAAAGAGGGTTTTGCCTGTGTTTCCCTCTAGGAGTTTTACAGTCTCCAGTCTTACATTTAGGTCTTTAATCCATTTTGAGCTTGTTTTGCGTATGGTGTTAGAGAATGTTCTCATTTCATTCTTTTACATGTACCTATCCAGTTTTCCTAGCACCACTTATTGAAGAGATTGTCTTTTCTCTATTGTATATTCTTGCCTCTTTTTCCATAAATTTATTGACCATAGGTACATGGGTTTATTTCTGTCCTTTCTATGCTGTTCCATTGATCTATATGTCTGTTTTGTGCCAATACCATACTGTCTTGATTACTGAAGCTTTGTAGTACAGTTTGAATTTGAGGAGCCTGATTCTTCCAGCTCCATTTTTCTCTCTCAAAATTGCTTTGGTTATTTGGGGTCTGTTGTGTTTCCGTACAAATTTAAAAAATTTTTGTTCTAGCAAATGCTCTTGATAATTTGATAGAAATTGCACTGAATCACTGAATCTGTAGATTGCCTTAGGTAGTATAGTCATTTTAACAATATTGATTCTTCCAGTCTAAGAACACGGTGCATCTTTCCATCTTTCTGTGTCATCCTCAGTTTATTTTATCAGCATATTATAGTTATTGGAGTACAAGTCTTTTGTCTCCTAGGCTGTTTTTTTTCTTTTGTGATGTGATGGCAAATGGGGTTGTTTCTTTAATTTCTCTTTTTGATCTTTTGTTGTTAGTGTATAGAAATGCAACAGACATTAGTCTGTAGATAAGCCAATCTTATAATGACTTATTTCTCCCTTTCTTTTCCTTACTCAGCTATTGTGACATTGATTTATCCTTTGAATTTTTTTAAATTATTTTAATCATATTTTTCAATTACACATTTTTCTTAGATTCTTTTTCCTCTTCGGTATTCCTGCTCCCATTTTACCTACTTTTGGTAATTTTTGTTCTTTATTGTCTCTTTGATGATTATAACATTACTTGATACTTTTATTAGATTAAAAAAATGTACTCTGTGTAATTTATTTATCTCATGATCATTGTTTTGATTTCTGATTTTTATATGGTTTGATGTTATTTTTAATTTTTATTTGGTTTAGATTTTGCTGTTTGGATGGTGTGCTTTCTTTTTCAAGATTATTAATAGCTTCATGAGTTTTGTAATTTTGCTTTGCAGGATAATCTTAAACAGAAAGAGTTTTATTTTCTTCTGATGTATTTCCTCCCTTTTCTAGAAGATTTGTGATGTTTTCCTCCAATGGACTCTGGGTCTGCTATCCAGAACTTTGTTTTATGTCAACCATTTGAGATTACTGCTCCGTGGACGCAGTGGGAATATTTTGATGCTATTACTTCAGGAAGCTTATGGCTTGGATCACCTTCATTCCTGGCTACAAGGATGGGTCTGCATACACTGGTCTCTTTTTTCAAGTGGCTGTAGCCCCAGACAGTGGTCACAGCAGTAGTTAATTTTCCATCTCTTCTTAACAGGGGAGCTCAATCTCCAACTTGACTCTCAGCAGGGAGCCTAACTGAAATCTTCAGCCTTGCTTCATATTAAGCAAATTGAACTTTATTCCCTGTAGAAATTCTGAATTCTCCGGCCTGCTTTGGACTGGGGATCCAGGGGCCTGTAGCTTCAGCCTATTTCTTAGCTTGTTTTTATTCTGTTTCTCATCCACAGAGATGTTTATGGTGGATCTGAGGCCAGCTCTGTGTTTTGGATGTTCTCTTTGAGACTGTTGTTTATCATTATTGTGACTTTGGAGCATTGCCATCTGTCTGGATTTCTCCTTCTGTTTCTTACCTGGCAGGACAAATGGTATTCCCTAAATCTGCATGCCATCCCCCTGTTTATAAGGTTTCTTTATGTTTCCATCGAATGTAGAATATGTGAAAATGCATTACCAGGCATTTTTAGATCTTTATTTACCTGGTTTCTGTCCTCTATTTATATGGAGCTGCTTCTAATTCCCTGCTTACACTTGGTTCCAGGCTCTACCTCAGGCTGTTTCTCCAACTGATACATGTTCAACCTTCTGTCTGGTTTGTATTTGATCTCTCTGATCTTTCTCATCTGCCCCTAATGTCACTTCCTCCCCTATTCCTCATCCCACATACTTTCATTCTCCTGCCCCCACCTTATGTGTGATAGCATCGTCTCCTTCCTGAAGCTACTGTTTCATCAGTCTCTCCTCCAAGACAGAAGATCCTTGTGAGTGTCTCTCATTCAGTCTTTCACCACTACAACTAGCATGGCAGAGATACCCAGTAAATGTTAGGAAAACAGATAAATGAAAGGAAGCACAATTCTCTCTTGCACTTCATTTCTTCTGTGCTGTCCAGAGGGAGCCCTAATTTGCATGTGATGTGGAGAGGAGAATCATTCCATCCACATCACCAGCTAGCTGATGAGTTCCCAGGGCTCAGCCTTGAATTCATCAAGGAAATCTGGAGCTTTGTGGAGTGATGGAGGGCGAAGAGGTGGGATTCCAGTGTGGAACTGGGAGGGTCCAGAAGAGGTGAGTCGGGATGTCCAGTGCTCTGTGGTAAAGATATCCCTTCACGAGTGTTGCTGGAGAAAGGACACACGGATTTTCCAGGACTTCTGTGGTGTGTGGCACTGTGGTAGTTATTAGAGTGTATCCCCACCTCTTGAACCTGCTGATCCTTGTAGATTCACTAGTGAAATCTGGTCTAAGCTCAGAGGTCCTGGGAAAGTAAGATCACCTCCCTCCACTCTGAAGCAGACGTGGTTCTGTGTATTTGGACATAGTCTTGTGACATTGGCTGAAGCCAGTTGGTGCTGGGGCATCTGAATTCTAGCATTGATCACTGAAGCAGTCGTTGAGCCTGGCTTTCAAGGTCATTCCTCTTGAGAAGGCTTTGGTGTGCCAAAATCTCTCACCCCCTTTCCTGCACCATTTTTATATGCAATTTTGTTAAAATCCTTGCCTTTCATGTGGAGGCCAAGAGGGTGACTTCACAAAGGTCAGGAACTGGGGACGCAAAACAAAAAATTTTCCTTGAAAGCTTTAAAATAAATGATTTATAGGAATAATAACCAGTAAACTGAAACATTCAAGACAAGGAGACTTGTATGTAGATGAGATGAAAACTGTGATATTAAGGGGATTGTTGCCAATCTTTTCCCAGGACTTAAGTGGTTTTATCTTTGCGTTTTCTCTACTACCCTTCATATGCTATCCCTGCTTTAGAATGAAGCTATGTATCAATTTCTAAAATTTCCTTCTTCTTAAGAGGGAGGGTTTATATGTATACTTATAACTGATTCATGTTGTTGTATAGCAGAAACTAACAACATTGTAGAGCAATTGTCCTCCAATTAAAAAAAAATCCTCCTTTAGACTGTGGTGATGGAATTGTGCTATCCAATTCCTTTTTCGTGAAATCCTCTGTTCTGCTGTGGGACAGGAGACAGCTGTTCAGGCTAAAAGTGCAGGGAGGGGAGGGGAGGAGAGACCTAAGCCCAGCAAGTCAGAAAGCCCTGCAGTTATTTTGAAGCCTATTTATGAGAGAAGCTGAGGAGTGTTTTGGGACGAGTGTGAAGTTAGGCAGGAGAATAACCCACCACTGTCTTTGCCCTACCGCTTTACCTTGGCCTTGGGGAAATCACTGAATACCTGACAGCCCACCAACTCTCACGGTCTCAGTTTGCCCACCTACAAATGGGAGAGTTGGGTTGATTCAAGGATAATCAGTTAAATCGCTTGTGAAAAATAAGACGGGAATTTAAGCAACCAGAGCAGTGGCAGGAATCCTGGCAAAGAATTGTGTGTTACCAAAATGTAACCCCAATACATGGTTACCATGCAGAAAAATAGACCAGGCATTGTTAGCATTTCTAATTATTTCAAGGGAAGCCCCAGATCTAGATTTTTATGTGAAATATCCTACTTTCACATCTAATTAGCAACTCATTAAAAAAATAGAACAAACTAGCAATGCCCTGTTTAGGTCAAACAGACATATCTGTGGGTTGAACACAATCTGTGGACAGTCAGTTTGCAACCTCAGGGGCAAATGATCTTTGACTCCAGATTGACAATCTGTCTTGAAAATCAGGAAACATGGATTGACCTAGCCCCAGATGAGGATTCTGAGATCCTGGTAATTGACTGCAGCACCAGCTTCCTGTTGGAGACGGGAATGCCATCTGACTCCTGTCTAGATAGCACTGTCTGCAGAAAGCTTTAACCCTAACATCTTTTTTCTTTGTTAATAAGGCAGATGAACCAGAGTGTAAGTGATGTTAAAGGTACGTTGACATTAAACTGAGACTTTCTTCTGAAAGTAAACAAGAATTGAAAGGACACTGAGCAGGGAATAACTTTCTCACAATGAAATTTGGTGTCAAAATGCCCTCTCCATCTGTACCCCCAAAACCACCTTGTGGGGCTGCCTCTGTATTTAAGGGTTGTGATTGTTTAGTCCCTCAGTCATGCACGACTCTTTGTGACCCCGTGGACTGTAGCTTGCCAGGTGCCTCTGTCAATGAGATTTTTCCAGCAAAATACTGAAGTGGGTTGCCATTTCTTCCTCCAGGGGATCTTCCCGACCCAGGAATCAAACTCCCCTCTCCTGCATCACAGGTGGGTTCTTTACCACTGAGCCACCAGTGTTATTAATTTAATACCTTTTTGTTATTGAAGGATGTACCATTTACAAATCCCTGTTGCATTCAGTGGGCTCTTGTAGCAACCAAGAGAGAAGACCTGTCCAAGGATTATCATCCTAAGTGGACAGTTCAGGAAGCTCAGAGAAGGGACATGAGGCATTCCAAATCCCTCAGCTAGGAGTTTTCAGAACTGGGTTAGAACCTGGATCTCCTGACTCCTCTGTTCCCTCTATTACCCTGTGCTGTCCACACAGAATCAGTCCCCCAGCCTCTTCACAAGTGGGGTTTGCACCCCAGCTCAATCCCTGAGGAGCCATAACACATCAGGGCTTGAAGAAAGGGTGGCACATGTGCACATTCTAATGCCTCCGTGGTATCATATGAACCCCAGATAATGCTCCGGACCCCATGAGGTGCTCCAATGAACACCCAGTCTCTTCAACTCCTTGGCTAACTCCCTAGCCCTTACTTCCCAACTTCGCTGTTTGAATTCAATTCCTATTAAAAAACAAAACAAAACAAAAAAGCGCTTCTGAATCTCCGTCCGTCTTGGATTTGTCCAGTACTAAAGAGAGAAGGGGCTTCCCAGGTGGCGCTACTGGTAAAGAACCTGTCTGCCAATGCAGGAAACATGAGAGACTCGGGTTCGATCCCTGGGTCAGGAAGATCCCCTGGAGGAGGGCATGGCAACCCACTCCAGTGTTCTTGCCTGGAGAATCCTGTGGACAAAGGGGCCTGGTGGGCTACAGTCCACTGTGTTGCAGAGAGTCTGACATGACTGAAGCGACTTAGCCCACACAGAGAGAAAAAATTATTGTAACATTCAGGAATACTTGGAGTCGTGTGGGTCTCTACTGAGTAGAGTTGAATTTTTGTGAGTACTGAGTGACAAAACATTCAAACCAGATAGAAAACAAATATATGAAAGCATTTGATGAGATAGTTTGGCGGTTAATTCCAGACCTAAAAATATTCCTGTTTTTATTCGCTTGTGTTCTCTGTCCTGTTTAAACACGGACTGTCAGAGTTAGTAATTAATTGTATTTCACTAAGACATTTTAAGGTCCTGGAACACAAGACTGCGGCACCGGAAGGTTCTGGTTTTCTTATTCTGCTAGAGGACTAAGCAGCTGTGAGGATCAAGGAACAAGGACCGTAGTGCGTGAGGCTTTAGCAGATGGCGGACTAGTTGACTGTATAAATGAAGTCACACATTTATGAAGAAACACATTTTGCTGTCTTTCTGTTTTTTAAATTAGTTTTAAACTGCTCGATGGCTTCCTCCCTGCCCCCATCGCAACCACTCTACTTCCCTGCAAGTTTGGAAACCCGTGATGTTCCGGGGAGGCAGAGATCTTGTGATAAAGGACTTGCTTCAGGCTTCAGACCTGAGTCCGTTTTACAGCTTGCATATAAAACTGTATAAGTTGGCCTATTGATGGAAAGGCTGATGCTGTCAAATGCTAACTGGTGCGATTAGAGGGACATTCAGATCTCTCTGAGCCTGTCCTCTCTTCCTGGTCTTTCCTGGCAGCAAATCTGTCTCCTCGTTAATTTCTGGGGTCGGCACGCAGGTCTGCTCTGCCAGGAGTCAGGCCCAGTGTGTCAGCAAAGCCAAGCCGCTGGGCCAGGATGGTGTCGGACACCGAGAGCAGAGGCAGGGCTCCCGCCCCAGCAGCCGAGGAGAGCGGCAAGCATGCAGAACCAAGGCGATGCCCCGGCATGGGACTCCAAGAAGCACAGAGAGCCCAGAACTTGCGGCAGTGACAAAGGCCCAGGGACACAGGTCGCTTCTGCTTTCCTGTTTGATCTGATGCTTACCCAATTGATGGTTTAGAGAGAGGGTCTGAGAATGGGGCTATTTCTTGTAGTTTTTAAAATCCAGTTTGCAACAGAAAAGCTAGTTCAGACCATAACGTTTTGCCTGCACTCAACATAGGTCACAGTAAAGCACTTAATCATTAAATTCAGGCCAAACCCTAAAGTGTGGGTCTCTTGGTCTCCTTCAACTACTCCATTGTATAGTCTGTATCAGGAAAAATGGCTTTTGTCAGTAGCAAAGTCAGAAATAGCAAAACTTCTGAGAGTGTCATGTTTAACACAGTATTTTAAATTTCAGATATGAATATCTGAGCTAAATATCTAAATGTCACTGAGATATTTATGAAGAGGTGGTAATAATAGCAAAAATAATATGTTGATAGCAGCTGACACTTGTTCGGCATATACTGTGCTGTGTTTCAGCCACATGGCTGAGAAATTTATGCTTCATGGATGCTACCTCCATGGTGGGCTTCCCCAGTGGCTCAGCTGTGAAGAATCTGCCTGCAATGAAGGAGACGCAGGAGATGGGTTCAATCCCTGACTCAGAAGGATCCCCTTGAGGAGGAAATGGCAACCTACTCCAGTACTCTTGCCTGAAAACTCCCTTGGACAGAGGAGCCTGATGGGCTACAGTCCATGGGGTCGCAAAGAATCAGACGCAACTGAGTGACTCACTGCCATGGTTCCCTCAACTCTAAATGATTGTGTCTAAACTTCCAGACAATTATATGAGGTAGTTGATATCATCTTCAGAAACATTTGTTACCAACAGATTTGCATGGGGTGTTTATTATGTTCCAGGTGTGATTCTAGGTCCTTGTGATCCATAAAATTTGAGGTCGGGAGGAGCCAGAAGTGACCAGGGAAGTTCACATCTCCTCTCTGAATTCTTCGTCTCCTCCTGGCACCCAAAAGAGAATCCTGTGGGTCCTGGGGGAACTGAGATGAGGAAACTGAGTCAAGGAGGCATTAAGTCTCTTTTTCGTGGCTGCATAGCTTATCAGAGCTATAAAGTACAAAATGACCAAATGGGAATTTTTTTTCCTCTCTCATCAATATGTAAATATTTATCAGCCCCTTTCCTCCTTCTCCATCCTCCATGTCACCCACTTCTCCTCCTTCTCCCGCTTCCTCTCCTCCTCCTCTTCTTTTTCTTCTTCTCTCTCTACCCATCCTACCTCCATTAGCAACTACGTGCCAGGAATTTAATTCTAGGCTCATGATATGTGATTGAGTTCTCATACTCACAGCTCCTTTTTCCTCTGAGTTCCCATTCTCATGGATCTTGTTTTCAGTAACTGATGATGCAAGCTAAGGTAGGGAAAAGGGCTGTAGACAGAAGGGGACTCTTTTAGATAAGGTGCCTTACAGAGAGGATACCTCTGAGCAGAGGCATGAATTCCTGAGGAAGAAGTCATCAACCCTGCAGTTAAGAGAGCTTTGTAGTTAGCATTATCAAAGCCAAGGGGAAACATTGCTGTTCTCATGGGGTAGGTTGACGCACACTAAGTTGCCTGCGTGCGTGTGTATTGGTCAAATTTTTTTCCCAGACCAGAGCCAGCAAGGAAAGGTCAGCCTAGGCTGTATAAACAAGGGGGATTTGGAGGCTTCAGGTTAATAAAATTATACTCGGTTTGGAGAATCATGCAGGCAATGTTCATGAAAAGAAACACTCTAGCCAAATGGAAGTTTGAGTGTATTTGGGCTGTAAAGCAAGGCAGCCTTTGGTATCCACACATCAGGAATCAGTTACACCTGGAGAGACAGTTATGGCATTTTCAGTAAAACATTCTTTTGGCTCATTCAGGAGCAGACTTCCATAAAAGAGTGAGGGAGATTAATGAGCCCAGCAACAGCCAATAGGAATTCACGGGAAGACCAAATGCTAATGCTTAATTGCCGTCGGGTCTGACGAGTGCACTGTATCCCCATATAAGACTGAAGATTAAGCCATACTTTGCTTTCTCCATTTTATTCTCTATTTTTTTTCTTTTTCCGAACAGAATTACTGTTGCTTGGAAAATTTAATACAGAGTAGAATTCTGCACATGATTAGGATTAGCTGTTATAGTATAAGGTGAATGGCAAAGGACCATTTGTCATGTTGATTTTTTGGAATGTCTAGACATGAATGAAAAATTAAATGGCATAATTATTTTTTTTATGGTTGTCAAGTGGAGTCACCTATTCAGGATTAAATCTGACAATTCACAGATCAATTCCACCCTTTTTGAGTTTCTTTATGGCTATGGCCCAGATATTTCAGAGGGTGCTATGTGATTTATTGGGTTTTGCACAATTATTATACAGAGAAAAATGATGTGCCTTTCAGTTGTTCTAGAAATTGCCTGTACATCTAACCATGCTTCTGTGCATCCATCCAGAAGGTCTTTATGGAATATCGTGAATGACAGAGAGAAGAGTAAGTCAAGACCTTTGTTCCCAAAATGCTTTCAGGCTACTGATCAAAAAGCAATAGGACATTACCCTCTAAAAGTGGAAAACTGCAAGATGGTAGCAGGGATCAGATGCTTTGTCACCGGGGGGAAGGGCCTTAATGGAATGAGAGTGCTGGGGCTGGTTTCTCATTAACATCAGTGATGAGGCTCAGCCTTGAAGAAGAATATGTGGGAATCCTGCAGGCCAAGAAGGTGAGAAGTTCTCCAAGAGAAGGAAATTCTGAGCCTATGCTCAGGCAAGAGGGTGAAAGAGCAAGACTTACTCAGTGAACTGTAGGAAGCTGGCCCAGCTGAAGTCTAGTCTGCACAGGTGGTCAGATACTAAGGGTTGGGGATGGCTGGGGGAGGAGTGATCAGCCCTGAGGCTCAGAAGCCTTCATGGGCAAAATTATGAGAAGCAGTTTATGAAGTCTGGGGACCACTAGAGTGAACCTAGATTTGATGCTAGTAGCTATGAGGAAGCATGACCGTATTTTAAATTGAAAGTATCTGGCCAGCATCTTAGAAGTTTCACTGGCCACTTATGGAATAATTGTTTTTATATGGGCAATTTTTTGCAAGGATTATCTCAGAAGAGTAAGGCCTAGAGTAAATGGTTATAGGTTATGGAGTGTGGAAGCCACTTGATTCTTTGTTTGTTGGTCCTAACAGCATGCATAGCTCTTTCATAGGCTATATCTAGATCAAGTAAATAGTCCCAACATGAAATCTTGCAGATAATTTTAAAAGGAAAGGAAAAAAAAAGTTCAAAAACAAAAACTTCTTTATTATAGTTCTATGTCACATTACCTTGGAGATGTGGTCGCCGTCTGACATGGTTTCTCGGAGTGTTTAGAACTCTTTCTGTCTTGCATTCTCACAGTGCCTGCCCCAGTGCCTGAGGCCGACAAAGATACTTAGTTAAAGATGCAAAACACTGGTTTGCTAATGACTGAAACCAAGCTGTGGGAGACCCGTTTGAAAATTCGGTGAATCCCATGTGTGTTGAAGATGGGGAATACCAGTGACAATAGCAGGTCACTAACAGCACTAGAGTAACAGCTTAATAGTTCCATCTTACTGGGGACCTAGTGGAAGCTATAGCCCAGTGTCATCTGACGTCACCTGCCCCTCCCCTCACTGCTCAGCATCACTATCCCCTTTACAGAGAGGAGTGCTGAGGTCAACTGAGCTCACTCTCAAGATCACACAGATGAAGAATAGAAAAGCAGGACATGATCGCGGGTCTACTTCACAACGGTGTCTGTGACTTTTCTTTCCTGTTGCTATTTCCAAATATTTCCAGGTGTTTCTTGTGAAAGAGGAAGCACATTTGTTCCCCTGCCCCCAGAGGAGAGAAAGCAGACCTGGGAGCTCCCCTGCTGGGACAGTGAAGGGCTTGGCCGGACTTTTTGACTGTCACGGCTCCCAGAAAACAGAACTGACTTTTCTGCAAGACTGTGCCCACCCTGTCCCTGGAGATGAGACACTGCTGTGAAAAGTAGGTAACCATCTCTCGGGGGATCTGTAGAATAATTTCTACTCTGGCTGGTAGAACAAAATATATTTACTTCTATCTTTACAATCTTGAGGTGTTCTTTGGATAGTAACAACCATTCCTGACATCTGGATAATATTTCACATTAGACAAAACACTTAAACGAGCATCTTATTTAATCTCAAATGGCCTCCTTTTTGGGAAGAAGTAGCTGCTGCTCAGAGAAACAGCAGGACTTGCCCAAGGATATGTGGAGAGAATGGAAGATGCAGAAGACAGACCTGGATCAAATAATTCTGAAATCAGAGCTCCTTCCTATCTGCATGTTGTCTGTACAATGGAGTGAATATCCAGGTCTGTGGAGAAGCATGTTATACTGCAGATCTGGGGAGTCTCTTCCCACCATGAGCACGGGCCACATGCTGAGGCTATTTCTGAGACAATCTTCCCTTTTTCATGGCTCAATATCTCCAAGGCCTGCACCCCACTCCAGGAACAAAGCCTCCTTCAATGTCTCCCTTAATCATCCTCATCAGTGTAATAGGTTGCTTCCTGTCCAGCTGCCCCATTTCCATAGGCAGTTTATACATCCAGAGATGCTAGAGTGTGGATTCTCACTCCCATCATTTCATGTCTAGGTTCTCCTTCCTCCCATGTGAATCCAGGACACAAGTTTAAGTCCAGACTTCACAGACCAGAGGGGCCACCCCCTGCTCAGCCAGGAGCATGCTGACTCCCGACTGTGGAAAGTTTGCTGAGTCTAAGCGCAAGCAGATGTCTCCAGCTGCTGGATCATACAGTCATATGAAACCAATCACCCACTATGCACAAACATGCATCATCAGGCCAAAGTCTGAAGATGCAACCGACTCATCCTGCTTCCCATAAGACAGTGGGTGAGTAGGGAGTGTGGGGTGTGGGGAGACTGGTCAGGACAATCCATCTAAGGGCAAAATGTGTGAGGTTCAAAGGCATCCATTCATGCTAGGTCACTTCAGTCGTGTCCAGCTCTTTGTGGCCCTATGGACTATAGCCTACCAGGTTCCTCTGTCTATGGGATTCTCCAGGCAAGAATACTGGAGTGGGTTGCCATGCGCTCCTCCAGGGGATCTTCCCAACTCAGGGACTAAAGCCACATCTCTTATGTCTTCTGCATTGGCAGGTGGATTCTTTACCACTAGCGCCACCTGGGGAGTCCTTCAAAGGCATAAGCATGGTGAAATTGGACCAAACGATATGCTGCTCAAAGTTATAACAGACACTCAGACTCATCCTGTGATACCATCTGAGCACTTTCCATACTGTGCTCATGGGATAACAAAGGTTTTTGGGTGGGGGTGATGACTTCCTCATGATCTTATTGCAATCTAGTGGCCCAGACAGGGTTCTATCAAAGGTCAAAATGTCCAGTCCAGTACTCTTTTTATCACTAAGACTGCCTGTGCCCTTGGCTTCCTGGTGGGTTTCTCCATGTGCAGTGTCTTTTGTTTTGAATCCTGTTAGCTTTTGGGGTGACATTTCCTAGCTGAGTAAACTTTTCTAAAGAATGATGATAATTAATGCCAGTTAATGGGGGTTAATATTAGCTTAGGTTAGATGTTCTATGTAGTGTGTTATACATAAAGATGTTCAAATACCATGAAGTAGGCTTTTCCCTCTTCTATTTTGAAAAAAGAGGAAATTGATAGTCAGAAACAGAAAGTTGCTCAAAGTCACAGAGCCTTTGTAGGTGGAACAGTCTAGATTCCTATCAAGATGAGCCCTAAAGTCTTCCTTTAAAGGAATTGTGAACTGAAAAGTGATTCACAACCTGAAAGTTGCAAGCTGTGTTTTATTTGGTGGGAATTTTCAGGACTTCAAGCCCAAGTGGCAGCAACTCAAGTAACCCTGAGAGAACTGCTCCAAGGAGTGGTGGAAGATAAGGTGGAAGCTATGATATATAGGAGTTTTGCAACACAGGGCAGGTAGTCAGAAACATCAAAAGATTATTGCAAACTAAAGAAAACCAGATACAAAACCAGATACTCTAAGTCAAGGAATTTAGCACTTTTCTATGTATGGGAAGATGCA
The DNA here is from genome assembly GCF_054371585.1 of Giraffa tippelskirchi. Taxonomy (NCBI): domain Eukaryota; kingdom Metazoa; phylum Chordata; class Mammalia; order Artiodactyla; family Giraffidae; genus Giraffa; species Giraffa tippelskirchi. The sequence goes on from NC_137275.1 coordinate 218,657,468, forward strand.
AGAATCTGGGATCATAAAATTCATTCCTTTGCTAGGTACCTCAGCTATCTGGGGCCAGTATCTTGGGTTTGCACATCCTGGGTTTCTTCAGTGTTTACCATAGGGAGTGGCTGCAGTCCGATGGCTGCTAGATGGCAGATATTCTTTCCTTCCTGAGTTCCCTCAGGGCTCACCAGCTCACCATCCAGGGTGGCTGCAATCACTGGTGACTATGCCATCCTTGTTTACCGATACAGCAGGAACTTTTCCATTTCTCAGAATCAATATATCATACTAAGGCATTCAGTTGATCAGCCCTGAAAGATGGCTGGGTAATCAACATTTATACAGTTGAAGGGAATTTTTTGAACATCAGTTTTGTGCCTGGCAGTATAAGTAGCTTCAAAGATGAATATGACACCATTACATCCCTCTGGCAAAACAGTCTAGTGGTGGAGTCAGAAATAAAAACAACCTCTTAGTAGGTGTTGAAGTCATGGTTAAAGGGGTGACTGATTAGGTACAACTGGAATAGGGTAGAAGGAGCACATGTGTTTGCCCAAGTGGTAAGAGATGGTTTGTCAGAGAAAATGGCACTTTCTCATCTGTCAAATGAGTGAAGATGATATTCAAAGCAGAAGCTGACAATACACATAGAGACATTCACAGGACAAACTGTGACTACCTAGGACATGCAGATCACTCAGCATTGCTAGTTTGTTAAAACAGAAACAGGAAGCTTAAAATAAAAAATAGTTTAAAAATGTATAGGTTATTAGGACCTTGAATGTTTTGCTAAGAGGGTTGGAATTTTCTCCGAGGTCATTTGTGAATCATGCATAGGTTTTAAGCTAAGAATGACCTGATTGGTCTATTCTTTAGGATTAAGTTTGATTGCTGGTAATGGAGCATTCTAAATTAGTACTGGTTTTAAGGCAGTTACAGTCTTTATGTCATGTGAAAGTCTGGAGTTAACTGGTCCAGGACAGCTCTAGTGTCTCTTCTCAGGAAATCTAAGTCTTTCCAACATTCCTGTATGTGGCCTTTAAATTCAAATTCGAAATTCTTAGTTCAAGCGGCAAGTGGGGAACAGTGATAAGTAAGAGAACTATGGGAAGTGTCTTAGTTCATGGGCCTACTGTATAGCACTGTGTAAAAAAAGAAGATATGATCTGTTCCTAGGACATATATTGTGTTTACCTTAAAAGTTCATTCCAATATTCATTAGGTACAGACAAACACTGTTTGATTCTACTTATATAAGATACCTAGAATAATCAAATTCATTGAGTCAGAAAATACATTGGTGGATGCCAGGAGGTGAGGTGTTGGGGGGGGTGGGGAGGGGGGAATGGGAGTTAGTATTTAATGGGGACAGAGTTTCAATTGAGGAAGTTGACAAATTTGGGAGATGGATGATGGTGAAGGTTGCACAACAATGTTAATACTTAGTACCCCTAACTATACAGTTATGTACAGTTAAATATGGTTAAAATAGGATGATTTATATTATGTGACTTTTACCACAATAAAAATAAATTTTTAAAGAAAAAAAAAGGGAAAAAACACTCCAACGTATGAATTTTGGATGGACACAAGCATTCAGACCATAGCAGGAAGCCTTTGACACTCTCTTAAAGAAAAGTCTCAGAAGCTTGCACAAGACACTTTGATTTTTTATTCCATCCATCAGAAATTAGCTACAGGTTCATTTTCAGCTACAAAGAAGATTGAAAAATGTAATCTCTTCGTGGATAACCATGGGTCCACATCAAAATCAGATTTTGTGTTTCTCTACTAGAACTGGGGGACAGACATTTAAAAAGTTACCAGTCTATGCTACAAGTAGATCTGAAATTTAGAGGTAACTTCAATATCCTTGTAGTAGATGGATAGCTTCCCAAGTGACACTAGTGGTAAGGAACCTGACTGCAAATACAGGAGACCCAAGAGATGCAGTTTCAATCCCTGGGTTGGGAAGATCTCCTGGAGAAGATGGACAAGGATGTAAGGCCATGACCAAAGATTTGGGACTAAGGCAGTGGTTGCCATGGGGTTGGGAAAGCTCTTCCCTCCTCACTCCCATTACCTAGGCTTTGCCCTGTAAAGCAATTTGGTCTTCCCTTTATTTCTCCACTGTTGAATCAGGGGTACTATACATCTGGTTCAGCAATTGAGTCATACTCGGGTTGGGCAAACCTGTTTGGATATGCAGAATGGGCCATAATATGAACTGGTTTGGACTACATCCTTCATTGACTTGAAACTGCTTGCTGTACTTCTGTGAAGAAGGCAATGGCACCCCACTCCAGTACTCTTGCTTGGAAAATCCCATGGATGGAGGAGCCTGGTAGGCTGCAGTCCATGGGGTCGCTATGAGTCGGACATGACTGAATGACTTCACTTTCACTTTTCACTTTCTTGCATTGGAGAAGGAAATGGCAACCCACTCCAGTGTTCTTGCCTGGAGAATCCCAGGGACGGGGGAGCCTGGTGGGCTGCCGTCCATGGGGTCACACAGAGTCAGACACAACTGAAGCGACTTAACAGCAGCAGCTGTACTGCTGACCTCCAGTGGACGCATCAGCTTTCTTGTTCTGACCATTTATAAAGCCAGGATAGGGAAGAGGAAGTTTCTATACATATTATTCAGATTGGCAGAGTTAGTACATTTTAATCTATGGATATTCATAGAGTTAATTGGTTAAGGGCAAATGCTTTAGAGGGCTTCCCAGGTGGCTCAGTGTTAAAGAATCCACATGCCAATGCAGGAGATGTGGGTTTGATCCCTGGATCGGAAAGATGCTCTGGAAAAGGAAATGGCAACCCACTATAATATTCTTGCCTGGGAAATCCCATGGACAGAGGAGCCTGGTAGGCTACAGTCCACTGGGTTCAAAAGTTGGATACAACTTGGTGATTAAACAACAACAGCATATGCTTTAGAACCAAAAAATATCAAATCAAAACTCTGCCATGGTCGGTATCTCAGGATGTCTGATTTCGGAGTCAGTCTTCTTAATCACCATGCTGTCTTGCCTCCTCTCGGACATCTTGTTCCGTTTTCCCACTTCCCTAAACTTCCTTCACGTAAGATGAGGGAAACAGTCACAGTAGCCTGGATGAGTATCTCTAGCAGGTGATGGCAGAAGAATGGACTTAAAGATCCTGTCTGCTCTCCTCTGGCTGCAGCCCCTTGAATAATCAGCCCCTGTTCCAGCAAAGGGGCCTAGGGCCCCATGAAAGAGAGAGCCAGGCAGATGCCCAAACATCGTCCCCAAGCCGTGTGCGCGCTCGGTATCTCGCTGTTTCTGCTCAGGTCTTCATGCCCCTGCTTTCCTGGCCTCTCTAGTTTACTCATCACACCTTATATTAGGCACCCATGCTATATGCATTTGTCTCATTATCGCAAGATGATTTTTCCTTATATATTTTCAAGCTTTCAAGCCTTTTCGTGAAGGCCTGCCAGTTAATCCTCATAGACTCAGTAGAACATGTTATTGTCTTTGCGGTTTTGGTGCCAAAGAAATTGAACTTAAGTGCTGTTAATTGTCTCATGATTCCCCTTTATGGGACTTAGGGGCAAATGACTCATCCCTACTGACCATGCTGGGAGAGCTTTGGGCCTGAACGCACTGGACTGCAGAGAAAAAAGCCTGGTTTTCTTTGAGGATTTAAAGCACAAGTCTGCGATGTGAACCCCTACTTCTTTCTGGGCTGTAGTGTGTTCATTCCTCTGTTCGTGGTTCTGAGGCTGTTTGCTTACTGAGTACTGGTCTTCTGACCCACTGGAGAACATCATCAAAGGTCTGCAAGACAGGGTCAGATGAGGTTTTTTTTTAAACCCAGAATCCCTCTCCATTGCTCCCCTACCTTGTATAACAGAATTAGAGTCAAGAAGCATTTGCAGAAGATCACACTGTTTGCATGAACTTTCCATTGATACATCTGGTTTTCCTTTTGAAAAGAACCCTCAAACCTCATAAAACCAAAGTCTTGAATCAAACCACAAATTCCTTATAGCTAACCTCAGCGAAACTCCCTTTCCCTCTGTGTATTTAGTCCCTCTAACCCCATTTCTCCTCTCTTCCGTCTTCATTAACTTAGCTGGAGCCAAGCTCACAAGAATAAATCATTTTTTAAAAAATTCACTTCATATTAATAAAAATTACAGGTTGTTTTTTCTGTCTGAGATCTTTGATTTAGAGTAGACACCATTTATTGAGCCCTAACAATGTGCCAAGTGCTTTACGTAGTATCACATTTAATCCTACAACAGTCTTGCAAGGTAGGTGGTATTTTTCCAGTCTTTCCAATGAGGAAAAAGAAACAAAGAGAAGTCAAACAGCATGTCTTGCTCCTGCGAAGTGGTGGCTTTACTAAATCGAATCCGGTTGGTCATCTCTAATGCCCTCAGTTCTCATGCTTGTCTCTCTACATAATACATGCCGAAACTTAATTGCCAAACATGATTTGCTATTTAAAATAACTCCTTCTTGACCTCAGACAATCCTTATCCCATTTATTAGCTCTGCGGTGATGATGATTCTTGCTATTACTAAAAATATCGGTCACTGTTCTCTGAGTAATCACTTACCGTAACTTGAGTTCTTGCAAGAGTCTTCTGAGACAAATGTTGATATCATTGTTTATAAACTGAAATTCAAAAAGGCATGTTAACCTGCTCAAGTTGTCACAAGCAATCAATTAATTGGAATTGCAATTTTTAAATTAATTTTTATTGGAGGATAGTTGATTCAGAATGTTATGTTAGTTTCTGCAGTACAGCAACGTGAATCAGTTACACATATATCCACTCTTTTTAGATTGTTTCCCCTATTCTTCTTTACAGAGGTCATTACAGAGTACTGAGTAGAGTTTACAGAGTTCCCTGTGTTATGTTGTAGGTTCTTTTCAGTTATCTATTTTATATATAGTAGTGTGTATATGTCAATCCCTGGAATCAAACCTTTATGTATGCTAGCACCTTTGAAATATTTTATCCAGTTAACTCATTTAGTCCCCACAACAATTTTGTAAGGTCAGTTGCATTACCATCTGCATTGCACAAGTGGGGAAACTGAGGCGAAGAGAAATGAACTTACTTTCGAAAGCCACACAGCTAGTCAGTGGTGTAGGGGGCTTGGCCATGAGTCAGTTCATCTCTGCTTCCTGACTAGGAGCTCGTAGCCACCTCTTGCTGCCTGACTGATTTCAGAACCTCTGTGCTCTGGACAGGTGTCTATGTGAATGGATTTAAAACTATATTACTTGTCCAATTCTTTTAGTCTCTGGTGACCTCATTGTGTCAAAAGGACAGGGGGTGATGCATGTCATGTCAGTGGTGATCATAGTTACTGGGATGGATCTGCACTGATGTCTGGGAGTTTGAACTGAATGTTAATGGCACACAAAGGTGACTCGAAAGAAAAATACTGCTCTATCGGAAAGCTGGAGCTAAACAGGAAAAGTCATGACAGACTGCGGCTGATTCCCCTCCCATCAGACTCTTTTATGAGCAGTGTTCATGTAGACAAAGCTTATCTAAAGGCCGAACAAATCACACTGGACTCTTCTGGAATGTGGGAAAGGGACGGGGGTGGGAAGTAAGAATTGGGTATGAGTGGGGACGTAGGTAGGTGGTTCAGCAGGGAGATGGAACATGAACTAGAACAAAGGGGAAAGTGATGTCAGCCAGTTTTCCTTTCAGGAATAAAGGACCAGGAATGGAAGAAAAAGCAGAGGGATTTTCTTTAATTGCAGACATAGAAATAGAGTAGCCAACATCTTTAAGAATCCCAAGTGTCAAGGTGGGCTCTGGCTAGGTATTACCCTGCTTTTGATTCTTAAACTTTTTCTTCCCAAATCTTCTCAACTACAGGGACATGCATATAGTATAGCCTAAAGTGGACCTGTCCTTTGGAAATTAATTAAATATGTCAGAAATGAATTACATGTAGGTTTCTTAAATATGAAATATTTGTTTAGATTGCTGTTCAGTTAAATTTCTTAAATTTAATTCAGTGAAAATGATGCCCAATATTTATTATCAGACAAGTATTCCCAAGAACAATGTTTTAAACAGCATCTTCCTATTCTGGATTTACAGGAAGCTACCCTTCAGCAATGCAGAGGCTCAGGGGAAAAAAAGTTTGAAGGAGACTAATATTTATTTGTGACCTATGATGTGTTTGGCACTGTATTGTGTTGTGCACATACCATCTCATTTAATAATCATAACAGACATGCATAGTAGTTTTGTTGTTGTGGACAAATCATGTCTGACTCTTTGCAAGCCCATGGACTGTAGCTCACCAGGCACTTCTGCCCATGCGATTTTCCAGGCAAGAATACTGGGGAGTGGGTTGCTATTTCATTACTATTATTTTTTAAATTTTTATTGAAGTATAGTTCATTTACAATGTTGTGTAGTTTCATGTTTACAGCAAAGTAAACCTATTGTATGAATACATATAACCATTCTTTTTAGAATTCTTTTCACATATAGGCCATTACAGAGTACTGAGTAGAATTCCTTGTGTTACACAACAGGTTTTTATTAGTTATCTACTTTATATATAGTAGTATGCATGCATCAATTCTAATCTTTTAATTTATCCTCTCTACCTTACTCCCTGGTAACCATAAGATTGTTTTCTCCATCTGGAGCTTGATTTCTATGTTGTAGACAAGTTCATTTGTACCTCTTTTCTTAGATTCCACATATAGTTGATATCATATATTTGTCTTTGTCTGACTTCCATCATGGTTACTGTTAACCCCTATTTTGCAAAGAAACCAACCCAGAAGAGTGAGTTAAATTACACAAGGTCATGTGACTGGAACATGCAGAAGCCAGAATGTGATACACAGTCTGTCTGACTTCAAAGCATATTCATTCACCAAATCACCAACACTGCCTTTCAGGATAAAACAGAGACTTGGCATTATTAACTTAGATCCTTGCAGGCAATAATAAACTGGAAAATTCTGAAAGAGATGGGAATACCAGACCACCTAACCTGCCTCTTGAGAAATCTGTATGCAGGTCAGGAAGCAACAGTTAGAACTGGACATGGAACAGACTGGTTCCAAATAGGAAAAGGAGTACGTCAAGGCTGTGTATTGTCACCCTGCTTATTTAACTTATATGCAGAGTACATCATGAGAAACGATGGGTTGGAGGAAGCACAACCTGGAATCAAGATTGCCGGGAGAAATGTCAATAACGTCATATATGCAGATGACACCACCTTTATGGCAGAAAGGGAAGAAGGACTAAAGAGCCTCTTGATGAAAGTGAAAGAGGAGAGTGAAAAAGTTGGCTTAAAGCACAACATTCAGAAAACTAAGATCATGGCATCCAGTCCCATCACTTCATGGCAAATAGATAGGGAAACAGTGGAAACAGTGGCTGACTTTATTTTGGGTGGCTCCAAAATCACTGCAGATGGTGACTGCAGCCATGCAATTAAAAGACGCTTACTCCGTTGAAGGAAAGTTATGATCCTAGAGTGCATATTAAAAAGCAGAGGTCCATCTAGTCAAGGCTATGGTTTTTCCAGTAGTCATGTATGGATGTGAGAGTTGGACTATAAAGAAAGCTGAGCACTGAAGAATTGATACTTTTGAACTGTGATGTTGGAGATGACTCTTGAGAGTCCCTTGGACTGCAAGGAGATCCAATCTCTGCAAGGAAATCAGTCCTGAATGTTCATTGGAAGGACTGATGTTGAAGTTGAAACTCTAATACTTTGGCCACCTGATGCGAAGAGCTGACTCATTTGAAAAGACCCTGATCATGGGAAAGATTGAAGGCAGGAGGAGAAGGGGACAACAGAGGATGAGATGGTTGGATGGCATCACCGACTCAATGGACATGAGTCTGAGTAAACTCTGGGAGTTGGTGATGGACAGGAAGGCCTGGCGTGCTGCAGTCCATGGGGTCACAAAGAGTCGGACACGACTAAGTGACTGAACTGAACTGAGCTTACAGACAATTAGGTCAGGAGACTCTTGTTCTCCTAAGGGAAAAATCAAACCAAACAAAAACCATGAATTTCAAGCTTCTAATTTGGAACATCTAACCTTTTGAGTCCCATGTTGTGACCTTTGTAGCATGTGGAGTATGGGCCATCTTGTGTCCCCATGGGGGATCTCTATCCCTTTCTTCTGGGTTAGAAAGTAAATTATTTATGAAGGGGCATTCATTTTAGTGAGAAAGTAGATCACATATTATAATTTGATATGCTGTACATTTCATTCATGGCAAATATTTTGTTTGTGATCTGTTGGAGATCAAACCAGTTAATCCTAAAGGAAATCAGTCCTGAATATTCATTGGAAGGACTGATGCTGAAGCTGAAACTCCAATACTTTGGCTACCTGATGCAAAGAACTGACTCGTTGGAAAAGACCCTGATGCTGGGATAGATTGAAGGCAGGAGGAGAAGGGGACAACAGAGGATGAGTTGGTTGGATGGCATCACTGACTCAATGGACATGAGTTTGAGCAAGCTCTGGGAGTTGGTGATGGACAGGGAGGCCTGGCGTGCTGCAGTCCATGGGGTCACAGAGCTGGACACGACTGAGTGAACTGAACTGAACTGGAAAAATTTCCCCGATTCTCTGCTCATCCCACACCCTTGCCATGAGGTGCTGCCACCCTTTCATCAAGGGGCAGTATATTTCTCCATGCTTTGAATCCACTGCCTCCCATTTCTAGATTCATCCAATAGAATGTGACAAAAGTTATAAGGTGCCAGTCTGAATCTAGGCTGTAAGAAGTTTTGTTTTGGCGTGCTCCTGTTTCTCTCGCTTACTCTTGCATCCCTGTCATGCCATGGGAACAGAACTGGGCTAGCATGCAGCTCACCATATTCTCATGAGGGGGCCAGGAAGCAGCCACAAGAGCCACCCAGCCATACCTGCCTACATTGCTGATCTGCAGAATTGTGAGCTCAAGAAATGGCTGTTGCTTTAAGCCACAAATTTTGGAGTGGTTTATTTTGCAGCAGCAGGTAGCTGACATCCATTTACTAAAATCTGATGGAATGCCAGCCCCATGCCATGCTATGGGGACCTAGAGATGGCATCATCCCCATTCTCCAGGGGCAGCCAGCACTCCAAATGGAAAATCAGCCATGTAAACAGATAATCACCATCTGGCAAGTTACATGATGAATCAAAGTCACTTGTGAAATACTTTCAGTGGGAATAGTCCTACTTGCTCTGTAAAGAAGGCATCATTCTAAACACTGAAATATTACTTATTTCCAGTACTTCCTGTGACAGTGTCATCCAAACCTCAGACTGCATCAGCGGTCACTCGGTGAGGAGCCTTGAGGATTACTCGAATGCTATCTATGTCTATTATAGGAGCCCCGCCGAATAACCTCAGATGAGAGTGAGGAGCTGGGGGCCAGAACTTTTTGAAACAACTAGTTGAAAGCGATATTATCCTCTGTTTAAATGTGGAACTGCTAGATATTTGGTGGGTACTAAGCAAAAATTTCAACTCCTTGGACATTTAATGATTAAAAATCTTAATAGAGCTGTAGGCACCAGAAATCATGGACTCCTTGACTATCTCTGTCTTTTGAGAGAAAATGAGGGCTATGGAGGGCTAAGACAGAAAGTCAAGACAACTTTGTTTGGAGTAAACTCTTTGGGCTGAATGCAAGTGGCCCATAGCAACAGCCAGTCCCTTTGGTCCACAGAAAGAATGGTGGTCTCCCGTCATCCTGGGCCCCACAATGGAATAGTTCTCAATTGGCTGTTGCATTACACATGACCAAAGACAGAGCTGGATAGACTGCCTAGAATGCTTTCTTCAAATGTAGTAACTCATTCAATATTTGTACGTAAACCAGAGAGGAAGTGGGATCATTCTTTCCTCTTGCTTTTCTTTGCTATTAACCTCAATCACATAACTCTTACTTTAATTTTCCTCCTCTAGAAAGAACATCTAACAGAAACCACATGTGAAAATTAAATAAAAGCAGAATTGAGTGAGAGCTGAATCTGTGATATATATATATGTGTGTATGTATATATGTATACACACACACACACACATATATATATATATATATGAAATTTCTCTACAGAGAAGGTGTATGAAAGCATCTTAGATACACAGTTTTGTCACCTGTTTGATTTTATGTTGATGGAAATATTCTCTCCTGGGGTTAGCATAGGGCTGTGGGCTTATAAGGATGGTCCAAAATAATGGATGCAAAAACGGTAGCCTCTCTACTAAATCACTTTGTAGTCTCAGAACCTTTGCCCTTACTGCTCTCTCTGCTTTGAGATTCCTTCCTTTCCTCTAGAGATGTTTGTTGGTACATCTTTCAATTCATAATAACCTCTGCTCAAATATGACCTCCTTCCCCTGGTGGCTCAGATGGTAAAGAATCTGCCTTCAATGCAGGGGACCTGGGTTTGACCCCTGGGTTGGTTAGACCCCCTGGAGAAGGTAATGGATACCCACTCCAGTATTCTACCCTGTAGAATTCCATGGACAGAGGAGTCTGGCGGGCTACAGTCCGTGAGGTTACAAAAAATCGGACATGACTGAGTAACTAACACTTTCACTTTTAGAAGGACTTACCTTGATTATCTCATCCAGAAATAGCCATCCTATACTCTCTTCTCATCCTGGCTCACTTTTACTTTGGAGCACTTTTCTGACTTGTTCTCATATACAGTAAGCCCCGTACATATGAACCTTCAAGTTGCAAGCTTTCAAAACTGTGAATGTGTGTGCTAGGCCTGCATGCCAGCTGTTGTACTATACTACTCTATTTTTCAAGATACTGTACTATAAGATTAGAAATGTTTTAATTATTTTTGTTTGTTTGTTTTTTATGTATGTATTATCTTGTGGAAAGTATTGAAGTGGAGCAGAACCCTATGGTCTTCACCTCCCATGTACTCTGCCTGCCTTTTGTCTGGAAAACTTTAGTCAAAGAATAAGTTTAATCAGAGAAGTGAGAATATGTATAAACAAAAGAAAGCCGTCAAAGGAGACTACATAATAATAATGTGGTCATTAAGCATAGGCAAGGATCTTTAATTCTGTAGATAATATTCTGAGCCACATCCTGTGAGCTGTCTTACAGATACTGAAACACCAGGTTGAAGAAGTTAACTATGTGATGGCCAGACTGTACCCATGATATTAGTTGCCACAATTTGGAGAGTTGGCCTCAAAGAAATGGGAACAAATGGACCCTGGAACTAAAGATTAACTGTATCTAAAACAACCAAGATGATGCTGGACAGACCACCAATGCCAGTTTGAAGATGAGTGTCAGAGTTGGTTGTGCTGTTTCTACATGTACCTCCTTCATTTTGTCTATAAAAGCTCTTTCCCCACTGGTTGCCAGTCAGGGGAGGAGTCAGCCTTTGGACAGAAGTCCATCACCCTCTACCAGGCCCCCAGATGCCATCATCTGAAATAAAACAAACTTTCGTTTCCACCAACATGGCCTTCTTCTTGGCTTTTGAGTGGTTGTTTCTACCGTGGTCCTTTGTGAGCAACCGGACCTCACACACTCTCAGTAACAGTACTATAAACCTATTACAGTACAGTACTATGGGCTTCCCTGAGAGCTCAGCTGGTAAAGAATTCATCTGCAGTGCGGGAGATCTGGGTTTGATCTCTGGGTTGGGAAGATCCCCTGGAGGAGGGCATGGCAACTCACTGTAGTATTCTTGCCTGGAGAACCCCCATGGACAGAGGAGCCTGGTGGGCTACAGTCCCTGGGGTCCAAAGAGTCGGACAGGACTGAGCAGATAAGCACACAGCACAGCACTATATAGCCGATTGTGTTGTTGGGTACCGAGGCTAACTTTGTTGAACAGAGGAACAAATTGGACTTAGAACACGCTCTCAGAATGGAACTCATTCGTATGTAGAGGGCTTACTGTAGTTAGATGTTGATTTGTTAATTGGCCATCTCTTGCAGTAAAATGCCAGCCACGTGGGTTTTGTTAACCTTTATATCCCCAGCACCTGTATTAGTACCTGTTAAGTAGTGAACACTCAAAATAGACATTCGTTAGGTAAATGAATAAGTTAACGAACGTGCAAGTTTCTCTTTAGATTGAAAATCACAGGCAACCAGAGGGCGTTCTATAACTGTTGGCAGAGTTCACAGGCGTGCGTGTTCCTGCGCAAGCAGGTATCACACAGAGAAAGCAGCGTCTCCCTGGCTTCACACCCCTGCACATTGTGTAAAGAGTATCCAGACGCTTTCTCTTTCCAGCATGACGTAATGCGGAATGAGAAGACCCGCGGAGCGTGCTGCTCACAGACCAGACAGATGATCTCATCCCCTTCTTGGCCATTCCCAGGCTCTGCTGTTCACAAAGAAGTAAATAAAACCTGCAACGTTCTGTTCACAGGTGGTTGTTTCGGCTGCGGTCCTGGGTTGGCAAAATCCTGAAGCTCAGCTCTCAGCTCTCTGGTGGCCAAGAGGGAGGGAAGTCATGTCGGATATTGTCTGGGCTCTTCCTTCAGCCAAATGGAATGGATTTAGCCTGAGAAACTAGGACATTTAGGGGGAGAAATGCATTTCAGCGTCAGCCACAGGGGACAGGTTGTGAGTAACTAACTGGGGGTGATGGGGGAGTTTCATACACAAAGTAAGCAAAGTATTTCATTGACACCAGAAACCCGAGGTTGTTCTTGGGATGGTTTCAAAGGTTTAGGGCCTGAAGAAAGAATGTACCCAATTTTTCTTACATGGCTCACTTTCGTATAAAAAGTCCTTTGGCTTTGATGTCTGTGTATATATTAAAATAATCTTATGATTTATAGATGTTTATTGTTCTACAGTTTGCAATACCATTTTGAGTCTATTTTTTAACAATTTTTTTAAAATATAGTTCTTTGTTTTATAGGAACATGTAAGTCAAATTTTGCCCCTGTGAAGTTTTTCTTTTTAATTGAGGTGACATTGGTTTATATCATTGTATGTGTTATGTGCACAACATTGTGTTTCTACTTCTGTATACACTACAGGGTGCTCACCACCCAAAATTTAGTTTCCCTCCATCACCGTGCAGTTGATCTCCTCCACTCAGTTTGCACTCGCCCTGCCCATGCCTGTCCGGTAACTGCTACTCTGGTCTAACTATGTGTTTGTTTTTGTTTGGTTTGGTTGGTTTGTTCATTGTTTGTTTTTTACATTCCACATCAGAATGAAATCCTATTGTATGCAATGCCTTTTAGCACACGGATTGTCACAAAAACCCTGAAAGTGAGGGGTGTAGAATTATTCCCATTTACAATTGAGGAAGGTAAGATTCTGAAGAGATGGTGAACTGACCATGCTCACAGAGCCAGAGTACAAGAGAACTGGTTATAGAACCCAGATCTGGTTATCTGGTTACCGTAAGCATAGACTCATCCAGGGAAAAGTTCAAGACTTAAAAGGTGATCTCTGTTTGTCCGTCACAATGCCTGTATTCCTGAAGTTTTCCACATTTTTTTCCTTCCCTGGTCAGCTACCCTATTTTAGACCCTATGCTGGGGTACTTTTGGGCAGACAAGTCTGTGTACAAACCAAACTGAAGTCCACCTAGATGTCCCATGAACAATGACCATATTCAAATGGAGCTGTCAGTTTTGCCCCTCAAATTTGCCCCCACCCTCGCTTTGCTATCCTCTTCCTAATCACAAGTTGCTCAAGTCCTAAGAAGTCATCCTTGGTTCTTCCCTTGCCGTAACCACTTTCTCCAACCAGTCCATGATCAAATCTTCCAATTTTCATTTCCAAAGTTCGTCCTGGCTTTATCCTCACTTCATCTTTATTGCCAGCATCTTAGTTCAAGTCACCAGATTCATGCTCCCTAGGTTTTGACAAAAAACCTGGAAGAAGCTGACCCTGTCCCACTCTCTACCTCTCCCATTCATTTTTTCCAACCCAAACAAAAGTGATTGTCCTAGCATGTTTTTTGTATTTAGAGCTCCCAAGGCTTCCTGGTACATTTGTAAAACCCAAAGTCCTTCACAGGACCCCCAGTTTCTGCTTGATCTAGCCCTTGGCTTTCTCTCCAAACTTATTTGTGCCCTTTTTGCACTTGCTTATTCTATTCTAGGAGCTACTGTGTGGAGGGAAAAGTTTCGTGAGAATAAAGTCCATAGAGAAGAAGGAAGGAAAGCAGGGCTCGGATGTTAGCGGAGGTGGAATTCCGATGATGCCACTTGAGCTGCAGAGTCCCGCTGTGGCCGAAGTGCTGCACTGACTTAATGAGTCAATAGATCCTCTATCCTATTTTTAAAAAAATTAAGGTCATACCAATTTACATTTACTATTGTTTGCAATAAGATATTCTTGGATTTTTAGAAACTCATAGTCAGATGGGGGAAACTCAACGTGTGAATAGGAAAACACTCAACAAAGTGGTTGGTATGATGCAAGTAAATACCAGGAACTTTTGCTGAGCCTGGGAGAGGAAAAAGCACCATGGAAAGCTTCCTGCAGGGTCTGAATCTTGAAGCATGACTCAAAGTTGACAGGATGTGTCTACCAAGCAGAAGACAGTGCTGAGACATTCCAGGGCTCAAGAAAAGCATGAATCAAGGTATGGTGTGAAACCATATGATAGGTTCAAGGAACCACAAGTTGTTCAGCATAACTTTAATGTATCACAGGCAATGGAGTTCAGGAAAGAGAAGCTGGAGAGGGAGGCAGAGGCCAGACTAGGAAGAGACTAATAAATAGGCCACCCTAACAAGATGAAAATTATCTTGGAAATTTGGAGGGGACATTGAAAACTGAAATCTCCACTTTTAAAAATGGGGATGCCAATCCCTGCCTAGCTTACCCTAAAAATAAGGGTGAGAGTCTCTCAATAAAATGGCCGTGAAGATGCTTTGAACCAGATATAAATAAGTGATTTAGGCAAAGGAGAAAGAAGACTGAAATCTATCAGTCATCTCCTATTTCCCAGCCTCTGGACCAGGAGAGACTCAGGCAGGTGGGAGAAACAGAGGAGCTGTGTAGATGGGTTTGGTGAGTCCCCCAAGCTTTTTGTTGCTACAGTAAAGACAGAGGTGGAGCCCCTTTGGAAGTTAGGAGCTACCCCTGAAGGGAAAGCAGCCCAGCCTATTTCACAGGTGCCCCAAGCTGGATTCACTCTCTGTCCCTCTGTGCCTCCTCCTGGCATCCCACCAGCATGATCTCGGGATGGCTTTTCTGATGCTTTAGTCCAAACCACTTCAGCAGTGGGCAGCTTTGTTCTCAGAAACTGTGCCCCTATGTTCCCTTCCTGTTGACTCTCTCCCACCCAGCCCTGGATCGTTAACTTGAGCAAAGCCAAGAAAATGCCACAGCTGCAGGCTTTTATAGCTCCAGTGTGCAGAGATGACTGGCCTCTTGGGGGATTTGTGGTATAGAAAGCAGGGCTGTAATTAACAAGGCACCAGAACCCAGGGTTTGTCTTCCCGGGGAGATCCATCCATGAGATCAGTAACTCTCAAACTGGACTCTTGGCATCAGCTTTTCTGGACCATTTACTCTGGCCTCGAAGTGTGTGGACTGGCCCTGGGCTAATTGTTTCCGCTAATTAGTGAGCTGTCATGGTCACCCTGAGGTCTGAGATGTTGCAATGTGGATCTACCCAAATCAAAGGCATAGGATTGCCACAAGAAAGGAAACAATGTATCTCTTCAGTTTAGAGGGTGATTTGGTAATAAAAGAATTTTAAAGCATTCCCTCTATTTCTTTCTTTTTTTTTTTAATATTTATTTGTTTATTTTGCCACATAGGGTCTTAGTTGTGGCACATGAAATCTTTGCTGTGTCATGTGGATCTTTTTCATTACGGCACACAGACTCTCTAGTAACCTCAGGGGCTTACTTTCTCCGTGGCAAGTGGGATCTTAGTTCCCCAACCAGGGATTGAACCTGTGTTCCCTGCATTGTAAGGTGGAGTCTTAACCTCTAGGCCATCAGGGAAAGTCCCCACCACCATTTCTTAGGAGTAGAAAGAACGTGAAGGATTCTATGATGCTCTGATTAATTATTTCATTCATTCATTGATTTACTCAACGGTTACTGAGAACCTGTTTGTGTCAGGTATTGGAGTAGGACCTGAACAAGATAAATAAGACCCTTGTCTGCCCTCCAGAAGCTTGCATTCTGCCAGTGGTGTCGCACAGTGGTGTTAATTTACAACCAGAAATCAGAGAATTGCAATCTCTCCCTAGCTCTGCCATAGGGCTGTGTATGCCCGTGTAGAAGGAGACAGCATTTTGTCCACAAAAATTCTATCTTGGCAAACAGGAACCATGTTATAATCAATGTCTGACAAGTCTTGCATATTTATGGACAATCTCTCAATGGCTTTATTTTTAATAGCAAAAATAGTATTTGAGGAAAACATATTAAAATCAACACCAAGTTTGAATATGTATTGAGATCACTTGAACAAATGGTAAAACAGGAGGCAAAGTTTATTAAATTTTGCAATTATTCCTCATAAACTGCATTGTGGAATTCAAGACTATACATGCTGACAGAATGAATTTAAAAAGAAATGAACAGTGTTCTCTTGCTAAACAAATCTCTACTTGTGGCTTGTGGGTTTAAAAAAGAACTAGATCTCATATGAATTGGATAACTGCAAAGTTGATGGGATCTGGAAAGCAGTTAGATGACTTATAATAGATGGATCTTGATGTCAAGAGTTTGTCTAAAAGAGGTTGATGAAAATTGAAAGTTGGAAGAACAAGTAATGATGAAATATATTAATAATTTATGTCTTTAGATACATGGTGACTTCACTGATAAATTAAATAAGTAGACATTTTATTATTTTATCCAAATCTGTAATGTTTAAGTATATAAATAGGCCAAATAACTTGTCTCTTTGAGTCATCTTGAAAAGATGAGGGATACACCATCATTAGATGCTGTCCTGGGCTGGGCAAATGTGTTAAGTGGCTAATAAGCTGCTTGGTTTTGACAAAGGTACTTCCATCTCCTCATCTGTGAAATCAGAGTGATTACTTTTCCCTTCATTTGGAATCATGCTTTTGTAAAGGCAAATGCTATGGGAAATCATACAACTATACATTGGCTTTGTTTTGAATCTCCCCTCCCTTTATTCTCAGCTAATTGAGTTGGAAAACTTCATCATAAATACACCTCCAGAACTTAACAATACCCTCTTCCCTAAGACTCTAAGTAGGCAAAGCAAATACTTTTTCCCTTCTCTTATCTGTTACAGAAATTGAAGATGTATAAGGCATCTCAGAAGAAAGGAAATGCTTGTTGATTTTCTGATACTGTTACCTCTTGTCCTCATCCGGATGGAGCAGAGCGGTAGGTAAGTACTGTATGAGGAGCATAATGACATTTAAGGGAAAGGATGTGGGAAGTTGTCACTATTTTGAAGCAAATGAAGCTTTTGCAAATGCACCTGATCCTTTTGCAAATACAGTTGATCTGACACATTAGCTGTCCCCGTGGGATGGATCATTCCATGTGGTCCATAGGATCTCCTGAGATATCTTCCATTAAATGGCCTCTGCCACTACTATATTTATTTTATCCTAGGAAACTAGAAATACAGTTGAGCTATATAGGTGGGCTCTGGCTAGTTATTAAAGTCTGTGTGCAACTGGATTGGATACATCTGTAGAACAGAGAGGCTGGGCATGTTTTTATTTAATCTAATTAATGTAAACTCTTCAGAACTTTGGGCATTCAGGATTTACATGTGACCTATAACTGCTGCTCCTAGTTGCAGAGAAAGGAAATCATGTTTAATAGCTTTGTTAAAAGTCTTTGCGTTTTCTGACCTCATTGCTGTAGAGTCTAACTCAATCTGTGTGTGTTTAAGAAAGAAGGGGAAGCAGGCTGGGAGCAAAATTGTCTTCTGGTCTCTACCCAAAACATCCTTTTTTTTTTTTTTTTGTAAACTCTGAAAGCCTTTTAAAAGCCGCTTTGATTAACTTCCACACCACAGCCCCAGCTCAGAGTGAGATGCTGGTTTGTGGCCCCGGATGAGAGAAAAAGGGGAGCCGCGACTCTCACGGGACAGCTCGGCCACTCAAGTCTTCCAAACCCAAGAGACTTTACTAAATTGGAGATGCCCTGGAAGGGGACCAGCAGCCTTTTGAGCTCTTTACCCATCACTAATTCTGGCTCCAGCTGGACTCCAGCTCTGGTGATGAAAGGGGCTGAATGCGAACACTTTGGATGGGATCTATTCAGTCTGCATTTACTCACCCTGCATCATGCGGTTTCCGTGGCAACAGGCGCATGTTTCCGTGTGTCACGTGTGGAGGGGCTGTGCCTCACAGTCCTCCCTTGTCAGGAAAGTCTGGTCACGTGTCCCTTCCTCCCTTCTCATCTGATTGGGCTCGACCAGGAGCCAGTCTCTTCTCTTTCCATGTGATATGCAGAGACAAATGCCCGAGACCAGTGTCTAAGATCCTGAACTGTGGGTCCCCCTGGAGACACAGGAGAATGGGTCCAAAGACACTTGGCAAGGTTGTGGAAGATCAGAAATTGAGCCACAGGCCCCCTTCCCACTCTCACTTGGCTCCCAGGCTTGGCTAGGTTTCGAGGGCCACAGGATGAAAAGATAACCTGGACACTGTCCATCCTGGTTCTGCTTCAAGAAGTGTGATTCGTTAGGCAGCTGGAGAACTGCCAGAGAGAACTCCTTGTGTGAGCCTGGAATAATTGTTGTCTGTGATATCTGTCTATTAGTCATTTGACCAACCTGAGAGTTGGCTGTTCGCTAACAGTTCATGGGTTTTCCCAGGTGGGACTAGTGGTAAAGAACCCATTTGCCAATGCAGGAGACAAGAAATGTGGGTTCGAAATCTCGATTGGGAAGATTCCCTGGAGGAAATCATGGCAGCCCATGCCAATATTCTTGCCTGGAGAATCCCATAGAAAGAGAAGCCTGGTGGGCTATGGTCCATAAGGTTGCAAAGTCCGACACAACTGAGTGGCTTAGCACACACGCAAGCAGTTTATAGGATCGTCCAATTGTATTCAAGAGGAATCTAGTTTATTACCACTGTTGTAAGAGAAACATCCTCTCTTCTTCTCCTGTTTTCACCCACCTCAGTTCACAAAAATGGGGTCCTCTGTCATCTGAGAAGTTTCAGGAAGAAAGAATTGATTCTTCTTCCCAGTCCCTTCATTTACTCATCCCCATTAGACAAGGTATCATTTGCCTGGTGGTGAACAAGAGTCTGACCTCCCCCTGTCCATATTTCTCTGTAGGGTGGGTCCATATGTTAAAGACTGTGATATGTGAGCTATCTTAGGTCCTCATGTGTCTTGGTGCCTGTCCTCTTTACTAGATTATATTTTCCATTTTTTTATTTATCTAGTTCTCCAGTTCAGAAATTTCATTTATGAATCTATAATGATTCAGAGAGGAAAATCAGTAGCCCTTACAGCGGATTTGATCCATTGATGCTTTTTATTGCTTCTTATTGCTTTTTATTGAGACTAACCATGGAGTTCTGATTTAGATATCAAACTTTGAGCATTGAGAAGTTGTACAATAAAATTCTAGATTTCCAATTTATCTTGGAAAATCTGGCAACATGGGGCCTCTAGGGTAATGATGAGTAGGAGGTAGCCGACTTTACCCCTCTGGCTGTGGCTGTTCTTTCCAGTTTGCCAGAGCTCCCTCCATGCCCACTCACACACAGTATCTAACACTCGGGTGGGTGTTTGAGCACATGACCCCTGCTAACTCAAGATGTGTGCCTCACTCTGTAAGATTCACATGTTACAGTTTGTGTGGTGTGTGGCCTTGTCCTTTTGTGGGTTTTGTTGGGGTGCACAGGAAGCCAGAATGTCCCTTGTGGCTGACTGGGTTAGGGTTTTGGAGGACCAGACTCCCTATATCAGGATGCTGAGATCTAATGATATTCCCAGAAGTGCAGTTGCTGCTGAGATGGCAGAGAAGAGCGAGGAGCAGCTTCACCTAGGAAGAGCAGAAAAAATAATACTCAAGCTGGGTTTTGCAGCATAAGTAGGATATCACTAGGCAAAAAGGAGAACAGAGGCTTTCTGAGCTGAAGATCCTAATATGGGGGGAAAAGGCTATTAAAGAAGCACATGAAACTTCAAAAGGTGATACATATTTTGGTATGCCAAAAATGTCAAACATGGGAGAGGGTGCTTGGATAGAGACGCAGGGACCAGGGAATAGAGGATCCTCCATGGTCAGTGGAAATCTAATGAAAGTTAATTTTTAATTAATTTGTAATGACATAAGTCATGTACAATTGCATCTTATTTGAAATGTCTAAAATATTAAAGATAAACTTGGACATCTATGTAATTCTCAGGCCATCTGGGTTTACCTAGGGCTTCTCAAGCTTGTTACTACTGATATTTTGAGCTGGACAAATCCTTGCTGGGGCTGACTGTCCTGTACACCCTGGACTCTGTCCAGTTCATGACAGTAGCACATCCCTTCTTCCAACCGTTTTGATAGTTACCAGCATCCTGGAGATAATGTTGCTCCCAGATGAAAACCAATGACCTAGCTGTCACCAATATCCTCCATTTGCTATAAAAGCTCATGGACTTATTTCCATACATTTCCCTGGTAAAGAATCTGCCTGGAAAGCAAGAGACTTGCAGGAGATGTGGGTTCAGCCCCTGGGTTGGGAAGATACTCTAAAGAAGGAAATGGCAACCCACTCCAGTATTCTTGCCTGGAAAATCCCATGGACAGAGCAGCCTGGTGAGCTACAGTCCATGGAGTAGATTGAGCAAGAGTCGCGAAAGAGTCAGACACGACCGAGCAACTAAACAACCAACAGAAGCACCTGTATATGTATTTACCATGTCCTGGTTGTTTTGTGTTTCTGTTTTTCCTTCTCATGTGTGTAGTATTTTGTTAGTAAATGTTCTGTTTTCCTTTTTCACAAATACTATCATGTGAAATGCATCAATTTTTAACTTGCTTATTTCACATACCTTTATGTTTTGGTCTTCCCTGATGGCTCAGCTGGTAAAGAATCTGCCTGCAATGTGGGAGACCAGGGTTCAATCCCTGGGTTGGGAAGATACCCTGGAAAAGGGAACGCCTACCCACTCCAGTATTCTGGCCTGGAGAATTCCATGGACTGTATAGTCCACAGCAAAGATTCGGACACAACTGAGTGACTTTTGCTTTGTTTTCGGATACCCATGTATGTGCTGGTAAAAAGCAAGCTGTCAGGGTTTTTTTTTTTTTTATGGTATAATATTCTATTGTAGGGATATAGCACAGTTTATCTATAGCTCTGTTATTCAATCTGAAATTTGTTTTACTTCCTTTCTTTTTTGTATTTCAAACAATTTGGCCATGAATGTCCCGACACATTACCTCATGTACACAGAAGCCTATATCCAAACTACTAAGCAGCCTTGCTGCTATTCATTTCCAAAATGACGAAACCATTAACTAGATTCTTTGTGCTTCTTAGGGAAATGCTTCTTTTCTATTGGAAACAACCCTAAATGGAAAAGAAAAAAAGGGGACAAAGAAGAGAAGGGCAGAGGAGAGAGTAAAAGTGAAGAAAACAAAGACGGGTTTTCTGGCCACTCCAGTGATGGAGCTGAGCATTATTAGTTCGGAAATAAAAAAAGAAAAAAACATTTTTTTTGGTGAGAAGATGAATAGCATGACAGGGTATTTCAAATGTCAAAGGAGACATCCTGGTGCAAGCAGGAGGGAGAAAGAGGGGTGAAGCTTCCAAATTTCTTTCCCCAAAGCTTCTCAAGACTTTGCCTCCTGGCCTCTGATTTGCCCTACAGCCAAAACCAGCTGACTTCTCATATTCTTTATTCCAAAGAAAAAGAAATGTGTCCCTTTAACTCCAGCTTAAGCCAATTATCTCAGACAGGTCTCATGTTCTGAAAAAAGTCCGTATGCTTTTAATAAACCCCTTCTTTCGTGGACTGATAGGCTGCCACTGGCCTGGACTCCTTAGTGGGGGATTAGTTCATAACCTTGCCCTTGTTCATTCCACCGCATTAGTGGGTGTTCAGTTAGGGTTAGCCTTCCCTGTAATTTATCCAGAGGGAGGAGGGCCAGAGCCTTCTGGATTAATCAGCTCTGTCCTGGGAGAAGCTGAAGCTGAAGGTTCCCATTCTGCCTGTGTCCTCGACATGCCTGATCAGCGATCTCCCTCCCATCCTTTAAGACCTGGCTTCCCCTGGGAAATGTTGTAACCCCCTTGCTCTCCTGACCCACTTCCTTGATGCCTCTCCAGACCCAGCCCCTCCTACCTTGCCCTTCCATAATAAGTTTCCCCGTGTACTTATTACAACCTTGGAAACTCTGATGCATCCTCTCCTATGTTCTTGACCATCCCTTGGGTCAAGATGCCAATACCTTAAGGGCAAGACTGTGTCTAAGGCAGTTCCATGTCTCATACTCTGTGTTTAGTGCCGCATTCCACTGAACAGTGAGTCACAGAGTTCGCCCAAACTCAAGGGGTGGAGGAAAGAACACCGCCTTACAAGGCAAGGAGAACAAGATTTCATGTTGCAAAGGAGTCTGGATACAGGGAGGGATTTTTTGCAGGGATTCTTAAATTTTTATAAACAATCTATTCAAAGAGGTTTTATTAAAATTAAAAATGCACATACTCTAGGACCCAATAATTCACCTTTCTCTATATGAGAGACAATTTACACAGGTGCATAAGGAAATATATGTCAGGGCAGTTATTGCAAATTTATTTGAAATACAAAACAAACAAGATCCACTAGCATAGATACAGATATAATATGATACATACATACTACAGAATAGTCTGTCATTAAAAAAAAACAACTGATAGTTTCTTATGTACCAAACTGTTTAGATATCCCAAATACCAAGGTTTATGAAATAAGCAGGTTAAAAATTAATGAGTATAATATAAAAGAATATATGTGAAAAAGATAAAAAGAACATGTACTGTTGGTAAATCCACATACAGGTAAATCTATAGAAATAAGCCCATGAACTTCTATAGCAAATAGATAACACTGGTTACTGCTGTTCTCAACAGGTCTGTAGTTCTCAACTGGGAGTGGTCTTGCCCTCAGGGGACATTTGGCAATGTCTGGAGATGTTTTTGGTTGTTATGATCCAGGAGGTGAATGAAGCTACCAGGCATGTAGCAGGTGGAGGCCAGGAATGCTGCTAAACATCTTCTGGAGCACAGGACAGCACCTCCAGCCAAGAATTACCCAGCCCCAAATGGCAGTCATACCAAGGTTGAGAAGCCCTGCTGCTCTAGATAGACACAGAAGATATGTTTTAGACCATTTTTAAAGAAAATATAATTGTGAATTATATATGTAATTACAAATTGATTCAGATTTAACCTTCAGTAGATTTCCATTGACCACAGAGGTCTGTATGTATAACTGGTCTCTGTCTTGTCTCTCCCTGGTTCCTACAATGCATCCTACATTTTTGGCATACCAAAATATTCGTAATCCTTCAAAGTTTCATGTGTTTTATGATGATTTTCTTTACTTCACATCATGTTCTGAGATCCATACACTTGGAGTGTCTAATTTCTTATTGAGTGTCGAATAATTAAGCCAAAATTAACCTGCACAGAACAGACCTCTTTTTTTATGAATTTTTAAAAATTATTTACTCATTTGTTTGTTTGTTTTGGCTGCACTGGGTTTTCATTGTTGCATGCAGGCTTTCTCTAGTTGCAACGAGCAGGGGCTTCTCTTTGCAGGGGCTTCTCTTGTTGTGGGCGATGGGCTCTAGGGCTCTCAGGTTTCAGTGGTTATGGCACACAGGCTTGGTTTCCCCATGGCATGTGGGATCCAACTGGTGTCCCCTGCACTGCAAGGCAGATTCCTAACCACTGGACCACCAGGGAAGACCTCTTGATTTCTATCAGCTTCACATTTGTTTTCTTCCCCCACACTTTCCCTTATCAAGACATGGCATTTCTCTCCTCCTCATTGTTCACTTTACTTCCCCACATCCACTCCAACAACAGGACCTAGAAGCTCTATCAGCAAATTATCCTTTGAACTGACCATTTCTTGCAACCTCCTGTCACTTTCCTGCGTCTCCAAGTAAGCCATCTTTGCATCTTTCCTAAGCCATAGAAAAGGGCCAAAGGGGATAAAGGGGGCTGGTACTATCTGGCTGAAAGTGAAGTGAAAGTGAAAGTTGCTCAGTCATGTCTGACTCTTTGTGACCCCATGGACTATACAATCTACGGAATTCTCCAGGCCAGAATACTAGAGTGAATAGGTGTTCCTTTCTCCAGGGGATCTTCCCAACCCAGGGATTGAACCCAGATCTCCCACATTGCAGGCAGATTCTTTACCAGCTGAGCCACAAGGGAAGCCCAAGAATACTGGACTGGGTAGTCTATCCCATCTCCAGGGGAGCTTCCCGACCCAGGAATCCAACTGGGGTCTCTTGCATTGCAGGTGGATTCTTTACCAACTGAGCTATCTAGGAAAGCAGACTGTGGGGGAGTGAAACAGAGCTGAGGGGAGCATATTCTCTAAGAGTTTCAGTGAAGACAACAATATAGAAATATGCCCCCAATTTTTGGTAATAGAACAACATGTTAAATTAGAAGGATACAAAGAAGATAGCCAGCTGTGTTTTGAAGGAGCTTTTCCAAGCTGGGTTTGCATATGGTAATCAGACCTTGTGAGCAGGATTTACTTAGAGGGCACAGCAGTAGTCCTTTGTTAGTGGGACTGCATGGGGTTTGCCATGGCAACAGAGGGGGACTGCCCATGTTCTTGAGGAGGGGAGCAGAAATGGATCCACTCAGTGAGTAGACTGGGAAGCTGGTCCAGATGGGAGCTTGGGTTGCAGTCTCATCTATTAATGGGATTGAAGTGGAAACTGGATTAAGGTTAATGAGTCCTGGAGTTTGAGATGGAGAAGCTAGTATAAATTACAGTCTCAGCCTACACTAAATGTTTGAGCTTACTAAACATCTGAAAGTCTCATTTTCCTTACCTATAAAATAGATTTAATAATTTCTGGCTAACTTCTATTCACCACTGTACTGTGAGTCATAGCCAGAGGAATTAGAGAATAAAAAAAGAAAGAAAGAAAAGTATCCAAATCAGAAAGGAAGAAGTAAAAGTGGCCCTGTTTGGGGATGGCATAATTAGTTATGTAGAAAACCCTAAATGCTCAACAGAAAAAATTGTTGAAACTAATAAATTTAGTAAAGATGCAGGATACAAAATTGACAAAATCAGTGATACACAAACAATGAAATCTCTGAAAAGGGAATGATGAAAACATTCCCAATTACAATAGCAATAACAAGAATAAAATGTTTAGGAATAAACTTAACCAAAGAGGTGAGAAATTTATACACTGGAAACTATACTATGTTAATGAAGAAACAAAAGTGGATACAGACAATTGAAAACCTACCCCTTGTTCCTGCATTAGAAGAATTAACATTGTTAATTCTCCTGCAATGCAGGAGACCTGGGTTCAGTCCCTGGGTGGGGAAGATCACCTGAAGAAGGAAATGGCAATCCACTCCAGTATTCTTGCCTGGGAAATTCCATGGACTGAGAAGCCTGGTGGGCTACAGTCTATGGGGTTGCAAAAGAGTCGGACACAACTGAACCACTTAACAACTGTCTAAACCCCAGTGACATTCTTTACACAACAGTCCTAAAATTTATGTGGAATTATGAAAGATTCAGAAGAGTAAAAACTATCTTGAGCAAGAAGAACAAAGCCAGAGGAATCATACCAACTGATTCCAAAATACACTACAAAATTATTGTACTCAAAATACAGTTATTCCAGTATAATCCTGGACTAATAGTATAAATGTGACCAGTGGAACAGCATAGAGAGCCCCGAAATAAATTCATACATCTATAGTGAACTGATCTTTGACAGGGTGCTAGGAGCACACAATGAGGAAAGGATGATCTCTTGAATAAATGATACCAGGAAAAGTCGGTGCCCATATTGCTAGAGAGTGAAATTTGATTAAAGCCTTAAATGCAAGACCTCAAACTATAAAACCACTTGGGGAAACAGGGGAAACCCCTTGACCTTGGTATGGGCAATGATGTTATGACCCCAAAATACTTTGTCAACAAAAGCAGACATAGACAGGCAAGGTTGAATCAAACTAAAACCCTTCTGCTCAGTAAAGAAAGCAATAGGGTGAAAAGACAACCTGTGGAATGAGAGAAAACATTTACAGATTATGTCTTTGATAAGGGCTTAGTATCCAAAACATGTAAGGAGCTCAACTCAATAACACACTTTTTAAAGTGTATTTAATGTTTCGTTGGGATACAAGTAAGACATCGTAAAATTCTAAGTGCATAACTCAGTGATTTTTAATATGTTCATGACGTTGTGAAGCCATCATTACCATGTAGTTCTAGAACATTTACATTAGCACAAAAGAAATTCCTTACTATACCCACTAGCAGTCACTCCCACAGTCTTCCCCCAGCCCTTCACAATCCAGTAATCTCTTTTCTGTCTCGATAGTTTTTGCCTATTGTGGATGTTTTATACAAATGGAACTATATGATATATGCCCTGTAGTGTCTGGCTTCTTAACTTTCCATGATATTTTCAACATTTATCCATGTTGCAGAATTTATCAGTACTTCCATACTTTTTCATAGCCACAAAAATAAATGGTTAATTCCATGGTTAATTCCACCGTATGAAAACATGACCACGCAAAAACTTGTATGCAAATGTTCACAGCATAACATTATTCACAATAACCAAAAGGCATAACAACCCAGTGTAGTGCAATTAATGAATGGATTTCTAAATTTATAGAGCTCAGAACTCCCTAATGGCAGGAACCATGTATTATTTGATGTTTTATATATTACAGGTGTTAGATGAATGTTCGGTCAGTTAATGAATGAATGACAACTACTACTATAATAATATGTGATAATTGAATATTAATAATAATGGAGATAACAGCATTGAGGATGATAGAAATTACTGCTTGGTTGAGCTTGGTTAGATTTCTGACTCTCTTTGGATTTCAGTTCCTTTGCTAATGAAACAAGGCTAATAGGAATGGTTAAAATGAAATCAGGGATGTAAACGTTATTCCTATATATAAGTTTCATTCCCCATTACAACCCTCCTCTACCAGGCCTGCCATATATATTACAACAACAGACAATCACTGGACATTTAAGAAATGTACCAGTGATCAAGAGTAAAGGACTCGCTTCTCAAGAATCTCTTTGTATCAAGTAAATTTCCATCTCTTTCGTAATTAAAAGAAACAGAATATTTTCACCTGGATAGTATAAACAATTAGTTATAAATAGTTTATGAATACCTGAAGAAAGGTTGAGGTAGAGGCTCATACATTTTAGGATTTTAGTGTTTGTTTCATGTTTTATCAGTTTTAGTAAAGATCATTAAATCTCAAGCTTCCTAAGGCAGGCTGTATCTTCATCACTGTGTTTTCAGTGACACGCAGAAGGGTTGGTGCTTAGAATGCACTTCTTTATTTTTTGCAAATACATACATAGACAGCATTTGACATAAAAAGGTGTCAAAACTGATCTCTAGGTTCTGTGTCAACACATGAACACAATGCTCCATAGATTTCATCTCAAACAAATCCAAGCCACAGAGAATTGGGGTAGATCCATCCAAGGAAATTGTGCCTTGCAGACATGCCCTGTTTCTCAGGCTTACTTCTTGGAAAAGGATATGAACTCAGTGCGGACGGACTGCACCCCCCCCCCAACCACTGGACAGTGGTAAGCCCTTTAGGAGACCCAACCTTCCAGGATCTGAGTTTGTTGCAGGAGAAGGTCATGTGATGAGAAATCAAATGCAGAACCCATAGCCTTTTACAGACGGAGGGACAAAGACAGATTATTTGTGGTGGGGACAGAGACAGTCATTTTAACCAATATCTCCAGACATTAAAAAAAAAAGAAATCTAGCCAGTCTTTGTGGCCAAGTCCTGGAGAAACTAACCTCAGAGCCACATGGCTGATGGGGATGAGGAGGCAAATTTCGCCTGTAAAATGATAGGCCTGGAGGAGATAATGATCACTCTCCTCCCTCCCAGCTCAGCCTCGTGGTTTCTTTGTGAAACCCTACAGAGGGGGATGTGGGATCCCAGGGCCCCCAGGGCCTAGGGGAACCTAGAGAGGTCCAAGGGGCGGCCACGGGGGTCCTGCTGGGGGGTTTCTGACTTTTCCCAGCAGCTGTGTGCACCCAGCTTCCCCCTCTTTCTACATGCTGAGCTTCTCCTCTGCACATGCACGCTCTCCTACAGCACATGTGTCTGCTGCACAACAGAGATGCCGAACCCGGAGGAGGAAGGCTCTTAGCCACGCTCTGGTGTCTGGAGCCATCACTGTCACCGATGTATTTCTGAAACACCAATCCAACATCCCTCTGTGAATTCTTCCACAGCACCCATTGCATTGGGTTAGAGTCCAAATCCTTGCCACAGCCCCTAAGACCCCAGAGTGTGGGTCTTAGTCAACCTTCCCTGAATATTCCCTGGCTACCCTCTCCTTCAGCTGAACTTGGTGATTTTCTTTCCCTTTTTTCTTTCTTTCTTTCTTTTTTCTTTTTTTTTTTTCATATAGACCATGTCCTCTCTCATAAAGAGCTTTTGCATATACTGTTGACCCTTGAACGGCATAGGGTTGAACTGTGTGAGTCTACTTACAAGCAGATTTTATTTTTTCATAAATAGAGTAGATGCATTAAGTAAGTGTGGTTTGATCAGAGATTATTGTATTTGAATCGAAGGAACTTAGGGCTTGAGTTCTGATTCTATTCAAACTGTTTAAGCTTTCTTCCCCTGAGTAGGTCGTTTATCAGTTCCTTGGTTTTTGAGGCAGAGAAAGCAGTTAGTGGATTTTTGACCGCATGTAGGCTCAAAGCCCTTAACCCCCACATTGCTCAAGGGTCAACTGTATTGTGCTTTATGCTCTTCCAAGAATTAGAGTGATCTTTAACTATGAAAATCAGATCACAACTCTTCTCCATTGAAACCTCCAATGGCTTCTCATCACACTTAGAATGTAAACATCTTACTATTCCCTACATGATTCTACCAGAGCTGGCCCTGCCCTCATTCCTATGCCCCCTTTTTCTTGCTGTGACAGCCAGATCACCTTCTTTATGTGCCCAGAACATGCTGGGCTTGCTCTGAATTTAAGGGCTTGGTGTCAGCGTGTGTCTCTGTTTACTCTTCTGTGTATACTTCGGTTGTTCACATGGTTGCTTGGCTGGCCTTTCTCCTCTCTCAGATTTCAGTTGAGATGGAACTTCCCTGGAGTGGTCTTCTATGACCATCAAATCCGAAATAGCTCCTTTCCACTACAGTCTTCATGTCATGGATCACTTCCTGGTGTTCTGTTAATTATTTGTTACTGATCAACCACCTGGAAGATTGACTCTATAAAATCAAAAACCTTGTCTATCATATTCAATACTGTACCCTCAGTTTTTAGAATAACTCCTAGAACATATTAGGCACTCAGGACATGTTTGTTGAATGAATGAATGAGCACCTCTCATTATCCTTTCTCTTTTTTCATGTGTCTAGCTTTTGCATATCCCTCAGCTCCTTGCTTAGACATCACTTCCTCCAGGAAGCATTCCATGACCCTGGAAGATGAGCCGGGTAGTCCTCATTGTGTTGCCTTAGCAGTTGCTACTTTCAGAAACAGAGCATTATGATGCTGTGTCATTCTTCCCTTAACTATGTCCATACGGACAAAACCTTTAACATGTACATTACCACATGCCTGAAGTTAGACTACTTGTGAACAGCTCAGTAGCTTTAAAGATTCAGAATAAACTGTGTATGCTTTTGCTAAAACAGTGAGGTGCTTCCTAGGTAGTCGCCCTGCTATCCCTCTGGGTTAATTCACTCAAGGTTGAGGATGGGGAACTCTCTGGGGTTGCTAGACCCAATCCAACTTCCCACTGTTGAGCAGCTTCCCACAGAACAGCAAGCAATTCTTGGACCCTACTGGCACAGTGGTGAAGAGTCAGCCTGCCAATGCACGAGACACAGGGTTCGATCCCTGGATCAGGAGGATCCCCTGGAGTAGGAAATTGCAACCCAGCCCAGTATTCTTGCTTGGGAAATCCCATGGACAGAGGAGCCTGGTGGGATATAACCCATGGGGTTGCAAAGTTGAACTCGACTGAGCATGCAGAGCACGCGTGCACGCGCACACACACACATGCACATACACATACACACACATGCACACATGCTGGTGTCCAAGAATTCAACTCAGTTCTAACACCATCTACCCAGAGACAGCACCAGGTCCCACAGGCTAAGCATTCAGTGCTATCAGACTCCTCCCCTCCCAATTTCAGAAACCAGTCCCAAGTCTAGGTTGTTACCTGTTTTTCCTTCTTCTGACTAACTGGCTATAAATCAGATATTCCCACAACCTCCTCCTCAGGTCTGACTAATTTGCTAGAGCAGATCAAAGAACTCAGATAAGCATTTTACTTATGAGATTGTCAGTTTATTATAACAGATGTCCTGGAACATATTATAACAGATATCAGGAACGGCCAGATGGAAGAGAGATATTGACAAAGCATAGGGAAAGGGCTCTGAGCTTCTGTGCCTTCTCTGGGCACACTTCTCTTCCCAAATCTCCACATGTCTACCAGCCTGGAAGCTTACTGAATGCAATCCTTTTTGGGGTTTTTGTGGAGGCTTCACTGTGTAGGCATGATTGAGTGAACCATTGGCCATTGGTGATGGAACTTCGTCTCCAGCTCCCCTTCCCTCCCTGGGGATCAGGGAGGTAAAACTACTTTTGATCACTCTAATCTTGATTGGTCCTCTTAGCAACCGTTCTTCAACCTTAGATGCTGTCCAATAATCACCTCAGTCACATAACAAAAGATACCTTGATGCACTCATCGCTTAGGAAATGCCAAGGGCTTTAGAAACTCTATGCCAGAAATGAAGACAAAGACCAAATATAACTTTTGTCTTATAAACTGCAACATCACAGGGAGCACTACCTGAGTTACCTGATAAGTGCTGGTATTTTACTTGCTTTTTCTCCTCTTATTCTCAGCGAGCCCTCACTAGGAGTAAATGCTGGCTCCATCCTATGGCAGTGGGACTCGAGGCTCAGAGAGAGCAGTGACCTGGTCAAGTTCAGAAGACAGAAGCGTATTCTGTCCTAATTCTACATTTCCTGCTCTTTCCCACACCTGTCCACAGCAGTGCAGAATGCACAGCCGGCCTTCCCTGAGAATTTGATTGGCAGTCTTCACATTAACAGCTTCTCTCTGACCTTCCAGAGCCGAGGCCACAATGAGAAGTCCAGCCTCAGAAGGGGAGGAGCCCCTGAGGCTCGGGTTCCAGGTACCCTGCAGGGAAGCAGCTGATGGAAGCCACTGTTATTACCCAGCTAAGCCCCAGTGTCCATCTGGCCCCTTTCCCGAGAGGGTCCATGTCTGACCCGAGCAGTGTTTACCAGCAACATGATTCGACTCTGCAAATCGTTAGGTAAGAAATGAGGGACCTTCATGACTGGTTGGTGATGATTTGCTTTTGATTAAAACAATGGATTTTGGATTAAATCCCAAGTGCAGTGGTGCCAGGTTCTTTCCACCCTGGCATTTAGGTGGCTGGCAGGGCTGACGACTGATCTCTGTACGCAGACATCTGTCTCAGCGGTTACCCGCTCCATCAGTTAATGCCTCTCGATGCTTGACAGCCCTCCTGGTCTTGCTGAGTCTCCTACTGCCCTCTGTTAGCATCCTCAGAGCTCATTGCAGTGGATTCAGGAAGAAACCAAAGCCAAAACTATGTGGGCAACTAAAAGCTCCACAGTTTAGACAGGTACAAGCTGGGCTTTGTGCATGAATCAGCTGCTCTGTCTCCCACGTTGCCTCTGGAAAGCTCGGAGTGGATACCTCTGTCTCAGTGATTCTTCTTCCCCAAACCATGAAGGCCTTCCTCATCTTCCCAAGTCCAGCCCTTGGATGGTGAAAGCAGTTGCCTTTCTTTCCCAGCCTTAATGGGACATATATCAGAGCCCCTCAGGACACCTAGCTGGAGGTCTTATTATAAACTTGCTCTGTGACCTTTTAAAGTCATTCTACCCCCTTGAGCATCACTAATTGAGCCATTAATCGAGTGATTCAACTATATATTCTTATCTCAAGATCCCCCTCTGACTCCTTAATTTTGTGATTTTAAAGCCACTCTGAACTGACAGAGGATGGCGTCTATGGTGTCACCATAGATTAAATAGAAAAGTCAAGTTACAGAACAGTCATCAAGGGGATCTTCCCAACCCAGGAAACAAACCCAGATCTCCTGCATTGCGGGCAGATTCTTTATCATCTGAGCCACCAGGGAAGCCCTCAATGAATCCCATATTTGTTTAAATTCATATGTCTGCATTGTATGTATTGTTTCAGTAATTTAAAATAACAACTTATCAGCCATGTTTGGTAAGCTGCTCATTCCACTAAATAATGGATTCATTCCAAAGGCTGCGTAGAGTGCATACTTGATATCAGACATTTGGGATACAGAAATATGAAAACAGGGTCATTGTCCTGCAGGAATTTGAAGTCTAGGGAGTTTATGGGGACTTATGATTTATTTTTTAAAGATCTTCACAAAGTAATTGCTCTGCATTGAGGTTGGCCTGCCTCCATGTCTGATACGCCAAAAGGGCACTGAAGCTAATTTTCTCAAGACAAAGAGTGCATTGTTCATACTCTCTTCAGCAACACATCCTCTCTTTAGTGCTCCCACTGGACTCGCCCTTCCTGAACTCCTACCCTACCCAGAGTTTGTGACAGTAATTTAGTACTGAATCATACAGCATCTTCTCCCACTGTTTTTCCCTCTTTTCCACGCTTTCTTTCCTTAGCTCACTCCAACTAGTCTCTGTCACCTCCATTCTGCTGAAAATATTCTTGTCAGGGTTATAATGCTATAGATGTTCATTCTACAAAAAGGGGGCAAAAACGCACACTTGAAATGTCAAACGGTAGATGGACTGGTGACGTCCAGCTGACACTGCCTCCTGGATCCTATAGGCTGTGGGGTGGCTCTTTAGCGTCGTGCATGTGACCCTTCATTTTCTGGTCTCTGTTTATACTCAGCCTCACCCGTACTTTGCTATCTCAGGATTCTGTTCCCTGGGTATGTCTTTCTCACCACCAGACCTTAAGCTGTGTGGCTCTCCTGTGCTTCTCTCTCTGACTGAATGATCATCTTTGTCTTGGCCGAGTAGGAAATTCCCACTCTTGTTTGCAACAGACGCCTTTCTGTCTTGTTTCCCTCGCCCTTTGGGGGGTTTAATTGGCCTCTCTTTCCTCTTCCCAGAGCACCTTAATTTCCCTTTGTGGAATTGTATCTCTCCTATTGTGGGCAGGAAAACCCTACAGGGTCCTTCGTCCCACCTACGTGGGACAGTTATGAAATGGGCACTGACCTACTCTAGGCCAACTGGACTTTCTCTCCAGGCGAATGCATGAATTCTCTCATTCCAAGAGTGGTTCCGGCCTCCATCTAGTCCAGTCTCTTCCTTTAGCCTTCTCACTTGATCTCAGTTTACTCTGAAACTCCTGCCATATGCTTTTTGAGACTCCTATCCAAAATTGATTTCTACTTCTTGCAATGGAAAAGCCTTGCCATACTCCTTTCAGAGTATGTTGGTGATACTTTCTGAGCAATAACAAGACTGACGCATCATTTGAAACTCAGATAAGCAGTAACCTTCCGTGCAAAGTTCACAGGCTTCCTCCTCTGTCCTTCCTTGGCCTCTGGTTGCTCTAGTGGATTCCTCTTCTATGGCGTAGTAGCTGACATCTCCTCCTCTTAGGGGCTCCTAGCAGGTAGAGATCATAGCTCATTCAAAGTTGGGTCCCTAGGGCCTAGGGCACTTTATCTGACTTACTGCTGCAATGCAGATCAAGTTTGTTTAAGGATGAAGGAAGAATCAGAACCCTTGTACCTACAGGACAAGTACATGCTTCTTATCGACAGAGATGACAGAGTAGTCTCCTTTTAAAACAGTTAACAGTTTGTTTTTTTATAGAATGTCCTTGTAAGACATTTGACAGCATTACATTTAAAGCTACAGATGCCCTCTGTATCCATCAGGTTCCAGTCAGGAAAATGGAAAGCATATCAGGAACTTCAAATAGAGGGATTTAATACAGGAAATTGACTGCACATGTATTTGGAGGCCTAACTTGCAAACAGAGGATGTGAAATAATCCAGACATTTGTAAATGCAGGAAGTAACTACTACCCCTCGGGCAGGCAGAACGTAAATGGAAAGATAGTGTAAGAAGGTTTCCCCGATGGCTCAGCAGTAAAGAATCTGCCTGCAATGCAGGAGATGCAGGAGATGCAGGAGATGTGTGTTTGATCCCTGGGCTGGGAAGATCTCCTGGAGAAGAAAATGGAAACCATCTCCAGCATTCTTGCCTGGAGACTCCCATGGACAGAAAAGCCTGGAGAAATACAGTCCATGGGGTCACAAAAAGTTGGACATGACTGAGCACAGCACAGTGTTCTTCCTAAGAAGAACTTAGGAATGAAGAGAGGATGCCTGCATAGCTGATTCTCATCTGGGATAGGGTTGGGTGGGGGGAGTGTCTTACAACTCTCCCTCAACTTCTGGGGTGGGGGTACCCTACAGCCAATGCTTAGACATCTGGGGAGGTGCCCCAAGCCTGATACTCAGGTCTCAGTGGGATACACTGTGGCCAGTCCCAAAGTCAGGGAGTATGCACTGAATGCCTGAGCTCAGACCTGATGGGCCAGCCAGTGCTGTACCTCTAATGAGGCATCTCAGGTACCGGAAATGCTGGAGGAGGCTGAGGCTGGAACCTCAGCTGTCTTGCTTCTGGAAGGTGTGTGAATCTCCATCTGCCACCGTCTAGTCTCCTGTCAAGTTCTCCTGTAGAGGGACCCTCATGGGAAGTGAGCCAGCCAAGAGTTTGGGAAAGGCAGTTAGCAGACTCCCAGCTCCAGCATCACAGAGTGTGGATGAGGGTGAGGAGCCTTGAGGCTGAGAGCCGCTGAGTAAATACGTGACCTAGTCTCTTCCAGGAGAAGGCGATGGCACCCCACTCCAGTACTCTTGCCTGGAAAATCCCATGGATGGAGGAGCCTGGTAGGCTGCAGTCCATGGGGTCGCGAAGAGTCGGACACGACTGAGCGACTTCACTTTCATGCATTGGAGAAGGCAATGGCAACCCACTCCAGTGTTCTTGCCTGAAGAATCCCAGGGACGGGGAAGCCTGGTGGGCTGCCATCTATGCGGTCGCACAGAGTCGGACATGACTGAAGCAACTTAGCAGCAGCAG
The DNA here is from genome assembly GCF_054371585.1 of Giraffa tippelskirchi. Taxonomy (NCBI): domain Eukaryota; kingdom Metazoa; phylum Chordata; class Mammalia; order Artiodactyla; family Giraffidae; genus Giraffa; species Giraffa tippelskirchi. The sequence goes on from NC_137275.1 coordinate 218,692,810, forward strand.
CAGCAGTCTCTTCTCGGAAGGAGAGACTAAGTGGAGTAGGCCTCCAAGGTCATGTGGCAAATTACAGTCTGTTTTGTAACCCTTTTCCAGCATGATTCCCAATAACTCTTTAGTAAGAAGTTGCAGCTTGGGATAGGCCCTCCCTCTGTGGAAAATTCTGATGCCAATGTGAAAAGTGGCTCCAAAGTCAAAGCACTCCTGCAAGCCCAGGCACATGGAGCCCATAATTTATTCTAGCTTCTCTTTATTTTGCCTCCTTCTGCCGTCCCTGCTTCCAAGAACATCTTCTGGGCCAGATGCCCCCACGGTTCTGACACTTGGAAACACAGCCATTTACTACAAAGCCTGCCATTCCTCAGACCACCCTGCCAAACCCCTGGCTGGGCAACCACGGCCTGTCCTGCAGGCTTGCCCCCTCCACGTGTCACCACCCCCTTCCTGGGGATGAGCATGCTGTGACTCATCCCGGACCATCTCCGGACTCGGTTTTTTTCTTCTTCATTTTCCATTGCTTTTGCTCATCCCTTCATTCCGATGTAGGATGGAGACCCCTGGATCTCTTTCTAACTTCTAGGCTCTTCTCCTAGGACTCTACTGTGTAAAGAGCATCCATTAGAATAGTGACAGTGACATTTTTTATACAGCCAGTGTCAGAACCCCGGGGGCATCTGGCCCAGAAGGGCTTCAGGGAAAGCTTTCTGGAAATACACACTTTCTTTTTTTCTTTATTTCCTATCTACAACCTCATTGACATAATTAGGAGGAGAAATAGGCTTTTGGATTCAAGTAATCATATTTAAATCCTGATTCTAACTTGAAAAAAAATGTAGCCACCTTAAAATCTCTGAGCCTGGGCTTCCTCTATTTTAAGACGACTAATAACTACTTGTGAAGGTTGCTAGGAATACTAGATGACACAAGCTATGTGCTGCACCCAGCGTATAGTAGACGGGGTAAACCTCAGTTCTCTTTTCCCATGTGAGAGTGGCGTTTTTCTTAAATACTTCTGGAAAAAGGAGGATTCAGTGTTATATAAGCCTGGCCTGAGCCATATAATAGATATTATAATAAGAAAGGATTTAAGATTGAAAATCTGGGCAATGCCATGGGGAGGAGCATTATTTATTTGTTCCTACAGGAAGATGGGAGTGATATTATCATCAGATGAGATATGACGATGGACTGGTGTCCCTTCTCCAGGTTTCCCTGGCCTCTGGAAGATCTTTTCTGTTATTTGAACACAGCTGTTATTTGTATATGCATAAAGGCAGGGAATAAGGAGGCTCAGAGCGATAGCCTGGGACTGGGACGATATGAGGTGTTTGAAGGGAAAGAAGGGCAGATTATAGAACTGGGAAGGAAGCTTTGAGTCACACTATGCAGATCCTTGAATGCTTTGCTAAGGAGTTTTGCATTTAATTTCTTAGGCAATTGAAAAATTAAAACCAGAAAGAATAAAAAATAGAGAAGCTTATGAAATGGATTTGACATTTTATTTACAAAACTCTTACTTAAGGAAGAACAGGCAAAGATTCAGAAAAAATGCAAGATCCAGGGAGATTTGTCTTTGGCAGTTCTTTTTTTCCCCTTAGGCTTGAGGAAAGTTACATTTAAAGTAAGTGCTAGAGGCCGAGGTGTTCCTGTCATTTTCTTTTTCATTTTTTCTATTCACAAGGAACATGACCTGCGGCTGCTTCAAGCCCAGGAAAGACTGCTAGTGGACCAGCTGCAGTTCTATGTAAAGGAGGTGAACAGGGTCTCATGGTGGTTTTATTCTGTTAGAAACATTTGAGTCACTTCTGCCTTTTAGTAGTTAACATTCTGGTGGAGAAGACAGGTGCAGTGGAATATTACTCAGTGGGTCATTTGTAGAGACGCGGATGGACCTGGAGTCTGTCATACAGAGTGAAGTAAATCAGCAAGAGAAAAACAAATATCATATTAACATATTAACACATATATGTGGAATCTAGAAAAACAGTACAGATGATCCTGTTTCCAGGGCAGAAATACAGACACAGATGTAAAGAATGGACATGTGGACATGAGAGAGGAAAGGGGAAGAGTGGGACAAATTGGGAGATGAAAATTGACATATATGCACTACGATGTGTAAAACAGATAACTGGTGGGAACCTGCTGTATAGCACAGGGTGCTAAGCTCTGTGTTCTGTGATGACCTAGAGGAGTGGGATGAGCAAGGTGGGAGGGAGGTCTAAGAGGGAGGTGATGTGTATACATATAACTAATTTATTTCATTATAGAGCAGAGACTGGGCTTTCCAGGTGGTGTGAGTGGTAGAGAACCCACCTGCCAATGCAGAAGAAATGAGAGATGTGGAGTCAATCCCTGGGTCAGGAAGATCCCCTGGAGGAGGGCATGGCAACCCACTCCAGTATTGTTGTCTGGAGAATGCCCATAGACAGAGGAGCCTGGCTGGCTATAGTCCATAGGATCACATAGACTGAAGTGACTTAGCACGCTTACAGGCGTAGCAGAGACTAACAGAACATTTTAAAGCAATCATAGTCCATGAAAAATAAACATACATGACCCAGAGGGATGGGATTGGGAGGGAGGTGGGAGGAGGGGTTCAGGATGGGGAACAGAGTAAACCCATGGCTGATTCATGTAAATGTATGGCAAAAACCACTACAATATTGTAAAGTAATTAGCCCCCAACTAAAATAAATAAATTTATTCTTAAAAAAAAGAAAAATAAACAAGTAAAGAGAAACCAGGATAATCAATAAAGTAGACGTAATGGGAAGCGCTGGTTAGTATCGGATCTTCAAGGTGGAGCTGGTAGGGCTTTAGGGAAAGCTTTCTGGAAATACACATAACATAAGAAAGGAATAGCAACTAAGCTGAGCCTTGGGCTTCCCAGGTGGCCCGCACCGTAAAGAATCTGCCTGCCAGTGCAGGAGACACAAGAGACATGGGTTCGATCCCTGGGTCAGGAAGATGCCTGGGAGAAAGGAATGGCAACCCATTCCAATATTCTTGCCTGGAAAATTCCACGGACTGAAGAGCTTAGTGGACCACAGTCCATGGAGTGGCAAAGAGTCGGACGTGACTGAGGGACTGAGCACACACAAGCCGAACCTTAAAGGATGAGGAAGAATCAATCATGTGGCGCAAGAGCCGGAAAGGAGAGAGGTCCGGGTAGGGGAACAGCCTGGGGAGTGATGAGAAACGCGTCATTCACGAGGAGAGATCACGAGGAGAGATCACAAGGAAGTTCTGGTCCTGGAGGCCAATGAGGCAGAGAGGAATGGGGAGAGAGGAGCTGAGCAGATGAGGCAGGATCAGAAGGAACAGGGTCTTATATGCTTGCAAGGCCAAGGAGCTTGCAACTTGTCCTGTAGGTGATGTGGGAAGGGGGAAGGCTCTGAGCAGGGTGGCGACACTGGAGAATGAGCATTTAGTCTGCTCCCCAGTGGCTGCGTGAAGCAGGGGACAAGATGAGACCAGATGGGAGGTATTAGCAGCTGCTGCTGCTGCTGCTAAGTCGCTTCAGTCGTGTCCGACTCTGTGCGACCCCATAGACGGCAGCCCACCAGGCTCCACCGTCCCTGGGATTCTCCAGGCAAGAATACTGGAGTGGGTTGCCATTTCCTTCTCCAGTGCATGAAAGGGAAAAGTGAAAGTGAAGTCGCTCAGTCGTATCCGACTCTTAGCGACCCCATGGACTGTAGCCTACCAGGCTCCTCTGTCCATGGGATTTTCCAGGCAAGAGTACTGGAGTGGGGTGCCATTGCCTTCTCCGGTATTAGCAGCATTCTGGATCAACTCTTAGGGGGAATGGGGCTCCAAGGGGTGCCAAGGAATGTGTGCAAATGGGTCTGAGGGCTTGGTGCTTGACTGAAACAAGGAGATGAGCCGTCCCAGGTGTTTGGCCACCGTGACTGGTGGGTGTTGCTGCCAACCACAAAACGGGGGCCACACGAGGAGTTGTCACTTCAGGAGAAGGCAGTCTGCTTAGCTTCAGAAACAGTGAACTTGAGGTGCCTTTGGGAGGCTGAAAGCTCATCCTCCCAGCTGTCTCAGTGACTGACTTTTTGTTGTTGTTTAGTCTTTCAGCCATGTCCGACTCTCTATGACCCCATGAACCGCAGCACACCAGGCTTCCCCGTCCATCACCAACTCCCGGAGTCCACCCAAACCCATGTGCATTGAGTCAGTGATGCCATCCAACCATCTCATCCTCTGTCTCCCCCTTCTCCTGCCCTCAGTCTTTCCCAGCATCAGGGTTTTTCCAATGAGCTGGCTCTTCACATCAGGTAGCCAAAGTATTGGAGCTTCAGCTTTAACATCAGTCCTTCCAATGAATATTCAGAGTTGACTTCCTTTAGGATTGCCTGGTTTGATCTTGCTGTCCAAGGGATTCTCAAGAGTCTTCTCCAACACCACAGTTCAAAAGCATCAATTCTTTGGCTCTCAGCCTTTTTTATTGTCCAACTCTCACAGCTGTACATGACAAGTGGAAAAACCATAGCTTTGACTGTATGGACCTTTGCTGGCAAAGTGATGTCTCTGTTTTTTAGCATGCTGTCTAGGTTTGTCATTGCTTTACTTCCAAGGAGCAAGTGTCTTTTAATTTCATGGCTGCAGTCACCATCCACAGTGATTTTGGAGCCCAAGAAAATAAAGTCATCTCACTTGAAGATGGGAAAATAATGAATAGTTTTCAGGGAAAGATAAATTTGCTCAAGGAACTCAAGGTATTGCTTTCATCAAACTCTTTCCATTTGTCCCTTCTTCACATTAACTATAATATAGGAAACAAATGAACAAGCCTCTGTCCTAAAAGCTGACAAATGTTCCTATCTGAGCCAAGGTTCTGCTTCTGTTGGTCATCTTCAGTCTCAGGAAATGCCCCACCTGTAGGACTGGCCCTTGGGTTTTATGCGTGTCTGTGGGATGTTCTTTCTGCTCCGTCTTAATAGCAATGTGACAGATTACAGCGTGAAGTTCGCAGAGGTGGAGACACTCCTGCTGAGAATCCACATCAAAAATTTCAGAAAGCTTGAGAAACAAAGGTGATCCAGAGAGGATTTTTAAATGTGTGAAAGCTTTGAAATAATCCTTAGTTTGTATTTATCTCTCTCCTATCATATTTCTAAACATTTTGACATTCATTTTATCCTTAAATATTGTCTTTTTTGTAAAAAATGATGTTACATAAAATTTTCATCTCTATAAAAGTCATTATTTTTGAACCCAAAGATTTTGGGGTAGGGGTGTGTGAGTGTGTTTTGGTGGCAGGATAGAACAGGGGACAGACCCAAACCCTCAATTCACATTTACTCCTAGTAAGTCACAAAATAACCAAGTATTACCAGCCCCACCACATGTATTCCTGCAACGAAAAGGATTTTAGTGTGACAGGTCCTATTTTTTACTATGAACTGTGGACTAGCATATTTTAAACTTGGTTTCTAAGGCTGATGAAGGGAGCTTTCTTGTCTCTCTCTAATAAAATGCAGATGGCTGTCCTCTTGCAAGCTCCTAAATCCACAAAGCTGTGTTTAAGCATGAATTTCATCTTCTTCAAGGATAAGAATAGATTGGTAATTCAGTAAGTTACACTCTGCATCATTTCCATTCCTCCTCCCAAAATAGTTTCTAAAGGGTTTTACATATAGTAAGTGTGCATTAAATATGTACTAAATGAGTATATAAGAAGGCATTAATAGTAGCCCAAGAATATGAAGATCTGGGTTTAAATTCTGGCATTGCAGGCCATTATCTATAATGAAAGGGAGTCTTGGGTTCCAGTTTAGAGTAAAATCCTTTAAGTTGGTTAGATCAGGATTGGATCCTGAGTCCATAACTACCTAGCCATTTGTGGGGAGGATTCAGGTCAAATTTAATAACTTCTTTATAACTCAAACGGCTGCAGTGGCTGAGCTTAAGGATTTGGGGTTTGAATCCTGGTTCTGTCTTTTATTATCTAGAGTATTTTGGCAGTTTACTCAAATGGCTTGATTTTCTCACTTGCAAAATATATATAAAAAATAGCTGTTATTATGAGTTTGCTGTGAGGATTTAAGATTTAATATATGCAAAGCACTTACAGTAGAGCTTGGCATATGGCAAGCACTCTGTGTGTGTTAACTATGATTCCATTATTCTTATCATGCTACCTCTACTGTGCTACTGGGACTCAGAGAATGTGCGGTTTTTTCAGAGAGAGAGCTTCCATACCATTCAGTATCTTGAGGGTGGTGTTAGGATGGTCGATCATTCAACCTGGGCCACTTCGGCTTTCAGTTTTCCACACATGCCAATGAGATAATGTTCCCCATTCCTCCTCTCTCTATATAGCATAGACTTTAGTGAGTCTCAAATAAGATCAAATGTGAAAACACTTAGTTAACTCTCCAGTGTTCCATAAATGTGAGTTTATTAGTTGGAAGCCTTTCCACTACAAATGACAAAGCCCCAACGCAAATCGATGAATGCCAAAAAAGAGGATTTATTGGCTCTTGCAGCTTGATTCTAGGGTGGCTCACACAGTCCCAGAGGAAGAACTTTGGGAGCCCAAACTGATGCTCAATATAACTTGAAAACCTAGTTTACCTCTGAATGTAAGGTAACTACATTGTAATGTAACGTAAGGTAATGTAACTACCTCCTAGTTTACCCATCTCTGATGGCTGCTTTCTCTCCCTCACACAGATTTTTTGTATATAATAAGGAAGATGGCCCCAGGAGACCAGCTTCCTATTGTTCCAGTATTCCACGCCAGCAAAAAGGAAATCTCCTAATCATCTCCTGTATATTCACTTTGAGGAAGAATTCTGATTGACCCTAATTCAATCTCCTGTCTAACTTTGAGCCAGTTATTAGATATGAGGGAATGGACAACTAAGGCTCTTTAGGCTTGGTCACAGCCTAAAGTGGGACAGAGGAGTAGTGTATTCAAGTTCTCCAGAGAAACAGAACTGATAGGATATATACATCTCTATAGAGAGTTTTATTTTAAGTAAATGGCCTTTTATGAAAGCTAGCTAGTCCCAGGTTCTAAGAGAGCTGATGGTATAATTCCAGCCCAATTCTGAAACCCTAAGAATCAAGAAAGGTGATAGCAGACAGTAAGTTCCCTGCATACAAACAAGTTCTGTTTGAGAGCACACTTATAATTCCAATTTGTTTGTAAGTCCAGCAAAGTTAGCCTAGGTAACCAACTAACACAGTTGGCTATATAGTACTGTACTGTAAGAGGTTTATAATACTTGTCACACAAATAATACATAAAAAGCAAACATAAAAAGTGAAGAAAACATCTTTAATCTTATGGCACAGTACCTTGAAATGTACAGTTGTACTGTTCAGCAGCTGGCTTACAGGGGCTGGCATGGAGTGAATGGATAAGAAAAGTCACTGACTAGAGGAGATGGGAGATGGTAGAGCTGAAGAACTGTTAGCAATAGGAGACAGAGGGAAAGCTACAATTTCATGCCTGATGTTAATGGAATGCACATTCACATTTTTGAAATTTCACAACTTAAAGGTTTGTATGTGGGGGATTTAACTGTAGTGCAAAAGTCAGCAAGGTCAAATCCAAGGAAAGCCAATGTTTCAATTCAAGTCTAAAGACAGAAGATAAACAAATGTCCCAGTTGAAAGGAAATCAGACAAGAAAAATTTTCTTACTTAGGGAAGAGTCAGTTTATTCGTTTTAGTCAGGCCTTCAACTGATTAGATGAGGCCCACCAACACTAGGGAGAATGATTTGCTTTATTCATTCAACGGATTTAAATGGTAATTTCATCCAAAAACATCCTCACAGAAACAGGGTAATATTTGACCAAATATCTGGACACTGTGGCCCAGACAAGTTGACTCATAAAACTAGCCATCACAGATTCCACATATATTCATTAATATATATTTGTTTTCCTCTTTCTGACTTATTTCACTCTGCATGACAGATTCTAGGTTCATCCACATCTCTACAAATGACCCAATTTTGTCTTTTTTAATGGCTGAGCAATATTCCATTGTACAGATGAATCTATTTACAGGGCAGGAATAGAGAACAGACATGTGGACATGGTAGAGAGGATGGGGAGGAGAGGTGGTATGAATTGAAAGAGCAGCTTTGACATATATACACTATCATGTGTAAAATAGGTAGCTAGTAGGAAGTTGCTGTATATCACAGGAAGCTCAGCTTGTTGACTCTGTGATGACCTAGAGGGATAGGATGGGGAGGAGGTTCAAGAGGGAGGAGATATATATATATGGCTGATTCACTTCATTGTACAGCAGAAACTAACACAACATTGTAAAACAGTTATATTCCAATAAAAAATAACTATCATAGATATATTACCATATGGAGGAGAAAAAGTATTGAGCAGATTTTTAAAAATAATACTATCATAGATTATCGATATTACTAGTAGTTTCTTTATTTATATAGGGTAACTATACCCCAAATCTTTGAATATTTCTCAATTTCTGGCAGAGAGAGGTTATCAGAATATTGATCCCATTAGAAATTGTTTTGGTAGAGGAGAAATTCTACTAGTACAAGAACGATTCTTAACTTTGGAAATACTGACATTTGGGCTGGAAAATACTTTGTTGTGGGAGATTATCCTATTCAATGTAAGATGTTTACAGCATTCCTGGCCTCTACCCACTAGATGCCAGCAGCACCCAGCCCCCTGCACCATCCACCTTTCTGACAATCAAAAATGTCTCCGACATTGTCAGATGTTCCCTGGGGAACAAAATCTCCTCCCATTTCTGGTTGAGAAGAATTATACTAATAGCTCCCAGTTAAGTAGTAAGTCATACCTCTCTATCCTTCACCCTTAGTCCCAAAGGATGAAGGAAATGGTGCTGTACCAGGCTGATTTTGCAATTTATAACTTCCCTCCATTCCATTTATACACACCCCACTACACTGAAGCTTCCCACCACTGGAAAATCACACTGTTAAAAAAAAAAAATGCAGGGTATACCATTCACAATATTTGGAGGTGTAGTTCCTCTTCTGTCACTGATTTATGGTTTAAGGGGGCATCTCTTCTCTCTCCTTGCTTTAGTTTTCCATGTTGGCAAAAGGAGAAGATAACCTGTAATTGTACATGATAATATAAAATTCCGTGATACAAATGGGTGAGATTTGAACTATGAAATAGGAAATCACCATAGAGAATTCACTGATTGAGTGACTAAGATCCTAAATTTCCCATAAGCATCTCTTTTGCTTCTTGGAAGTGAAAATTGCATTGGGTTACTTGTACAAGTAATCTGGGCAAAAGAGAGGACTGCACCAGCTCAGGACTCCTGCTGCAACTTGATGTCTCATTTAGGGTGTCACTCAAGACTTTGTCTGTGTGTAGGAACACAGTATTGAGTGGAGAATAATTTGGTGTGGCTGCATTGTGTAGGAAATGACTGGGAGATGGTACAGAGCTTAGATGCCAGAGTAAGGGACCTAACACTATTAACAGAGTGGAGGTGGTAGAGTTCATAATAAAACAGGTATCTGTATAACTGGATGAATTATTTTTCATCTCTATGTTTGAAATTTAGATGGATGGAAGAGTGAATTTGATACAATTGGAATAAATGTGGATACAGTGGTGGCTCAGACGGATTCCCTGGTGGCTCAGACAGTAAAGTGTCTGCCCGCAATGTGGGAGACCCGGGTTCGATCCCCGGGTTGGGAAGATCCCCTGGAGAAGGAAATAGCAACCCACTCCAGTACTCTTGCCTAGAAAATTCCATGGATGGAGGAGCCTGGTGGGCTACAAGTCCATGGGGTCGCAAAGAGTCGGACACGACTGAGCGACTTCACTTTCACAATGTAGAATAGATGACAGTTATTGTGTCTTTATTTTCCTTGGCAAAATTATAGGGCACCCAACATTGACTTTATTGATGAGAAAACTGACACTCAAAAATATGAAATTATGAGCAGTGGACACACTCTGAGTTAGTGGCAGAATTTAGGCACACTTCCAGGCTTCACAGCACCCAGCCCAGTGATGGTCCCACCATATAACTCCCTGGGACAAAGCCATATTGGGAAAAAAAAAAAACCCTTTCCTTTTCCCTCCTAATATTACAGTTCAAAACAGAAAGTTCAGTTGATGCTGATTTTTCCATCTTCCCCTCCTCTGCCTCCCCATTCTTAGGCAGGCTTTTCACAAAGGTTTCAGTCTCATTCTTGCCGTCTGTTCCTAGCTGGAGGCACAGCAGAGCTTATGACAGGCCCAGAAGGGAGCTCAGTGAGCAGATGTCTCATTGTCCCAGCCCCCTTCTTGCCCAGCTGAAGAAAAAGCAAAAGAAAAGAAATAAAGATGTCAGTTGTGTTTTCATAATGGCCTCTCCAGCTGATAGAGATGAGAAATTAGGTATAGTTTTTGAACAGCTGAGTTTTCTAGTTCCTGTGTTCATTTCCTGTAGCTGTCATAACACATAATCACAAATGTGGTGGCTTGAAACAACAGAAATGTATTCTCTCATAGTTCTGGAGGGCAGAGGTGTGAAGTCAAGGTGTCAGCACCCCCTCACCTCTCCCCCTGCAGAGGCTCTAGAGGAGACTATGTTCCTAGTTTCTTTCTGTTTTCTGGTGGTTCCTGGCATTTCTGGGTTTGTGATGGCCTTGTTCCAATCTCTACATTTCTGTCCACCTTTCTGCTCCTCTCTGTATCTCTCATAAGGACACTGGTCACTGGGTTTCAGGCTCATCTGGGTAATACTGGATAATCTCCTTATCTCAACATCCTTGACTTGATTACATCCGCAAAGATTCCTTTTCCAAATAAGGTTACAGTCGTAGGTTCTGGATAGTAGAACATTCATGTATGTTTGTGGGCACCATCATCTAGCCCACTACACATTGGAACTGTGCTAATTTTTCTATATAGGTGTAGAATCTATACCTACTCTTGGACTTCTCACAGGTCTTTGATTTATGAGTGAATACTCTCATTTTATGAAGAGGTGAAGACATAGCAATAAATTTGTAAAAGGATGCAGAGTTAGAAAGTCACAGAGGCAGGGTGCACAGACTCAAGTATTTTTTAGTGAGTTCATAATCTTCCTCAAAACTTTGTATCTTCCCTCAAAGAGTTTAGTTGCAGTGACTTTTGTTGTTGATGAATCTATTTTAGGGCAAGTCCATGCAGAACTGGGAGCGTCATCCATAGAGGACATATGTACTGACACACTAGGTTGGATGGGGAGTTCCCTCTAAGGTATTCAGCTGGACACAACTGTTACCCTCGTGATTTAAGAGAATCTTCATTCAATTATTCGACTCTCGTCCTGTCTCTATGGTGAATAAATTTCATCAAGTCTGTTTACCTCTTGTTTCTCAGATTTTCCAGCTGTGAAATGAGCACATTGGTCTCTGAACTTTCAGTTTCACTTTGTTTCATTTTGTTTTGATGTGGACCATTTTTAAAGTCTTTATTGAATTTGTTACAATATTGCTTCTGTTTTGTGTTCTGGGTTTTTTGAGCACAAGGCCTGTGGGATCTTAACTCCCCAACCAGGGATCGAACAAGCACCCCCTGCATTGGAAGGGGAGCTAGGGAATCTCTCCCGAGCTCTTCATCGGAAGAGCTAGGAAGTCCCCTGGCTCGACTAGCTCTAGGCTTCTGAATCGCACTTTTCATCAATATCAATCCTCAGTGACACACAGTTTTTTAAGAAATGATGCTATATTTGCAAGGGCAGTGACTGCTGAGCATATTCAACCTCTTCCCACCACTGCTCCACTGGTGAGATGGGACTCAGATGCGAGGAAGCTGTAGGAGTCACTCTGATGACACTCATCTTTCCCAGCTACTCTTCTCTCCTAAGTTCTACCTTCTCCTCGGCCTTGAAAACTCTTCTCAAATATTCCTCCTGCCCTGATTGTCCTGGGAAGAATTAACTATTCCTTTCTCTCTCTTCCTACCCTGTGCACACTTGAATAATGACATGTATCTTTACATATGGGGCTTCCCAGGAGGCTCAGTGGGTAAAGAATCTGCCTACAATGAGGGAGACACAGCAGACATGGGTTCAGTCCCTGGGTTGGGAAGATCACCTGGAGGAGGGCATGCCACCCACTTCAGTATTCTTGCCTGGAGAGTCCTCATGGACAGAGGAGCCTGGCGGGCTACAGTCTGTGGGGCTGCGAAGAGTCAGATAGGACTGAAGCTACTTAGCATGCTTGCATGCGCACATCTTTATGTATGCTTGTTCTCCTTATCTCACTCCTCAAGAGGGCATGTAAACAAACAAGGGAATCTAGGCTTTCTTTCAGATGTTGTGTAGATAGGGAACCTGCATTCAGTCTGAGATAGTGAGATATGGAAGCCATTTTTAAAAGCGGACTAGAGTTTGCTTTTATGCAAGATCGTTATTTCCTTTGTTTCTTTCCTCTTTTTCATCCTTTCCGTTCCATTCCTGCCCTTCCTTTATCAAAAGCACACCCTGAGCTCCTACTAATTTTCAGATGCTGTTAGGTCTAAGGATATGATGGTGAATAAGTTACTGCTCTGCGGTCAAGTAGCTTTTAGCCTCATGGCCAGCAAGGAAACAAAGAATTACAGCAACCATAGTGTACGGTATTATGTCATATATAATATTTACAATATAATACACTTCGTACCTATTGTTTTGTTATATATTTTGCATCACACTTTACACTATAATATGTTCCACATTGCATACTATGAGGAAAATGTATTAAACTCTTCAGTAATTCTTTTCTTGGCTTCAGGGGAGGGCCTACAGAAAAAGTTAGGAAATGAATGTGTGTTCCTCAGATTGGGGGGCAGTGATATTTAGAATGGAACATTCTCTAACATTTTCTAAAGCTTTAACATAACATTTGACATCTCTAAAGCTCAGACCCTGTGCACCTGAAAGGCAAACTCAGATATGATAGCCAAAAAATTTCACTGGCGGACAATTTATGCAAGTTATTTAGGGGCTGCCTGGGTATTCCAGGGCCGTTGTACAGCCGGTGCCTCCATACCTCTGTAGGACAGCAGGCTGAGCCAGCTTCACCTTTTGCCCACCGTTCAGAACTCCAACCAAACCAGACTGTGGGACAACTGTGAGCAGAGATCCAGCACCTGGCCTTTCTCACTGAGCGCTCGGCCTGGTCCTCATTAACTGCCCTCTCAAGCTACTTTGGACTCCACAGAAACCATGTATATTTCCGCTGCTAACCTAATCTACAAAGCATTCACTGAACTTCCTAATTTTCTTTTATTTCTCTGTAATCTGATGTTGCAAATAAAAACAAATTATAAAATGGGGGCAACCAGTGAATGAACTAAGTTATCAATCACTGTATTTTAATGCCACAAATAGCTGTTCATTGCTAGGTCATGAAAGTACAAAGTATGATCCATTTTATCTAGATATCCCTGTGCCTGGCATTGGGTAAACTGGCTAATGAGTAAACGAAAATTAAATTAAGTTGAAAAATACTGAAAGATTGAATGAAGTAGGCTTTATGGATTCTCTTCATATACAAGAAAATGGATTAGAATTGCATATATACCAACTGGTCCTGTGTCTATCTGTTTCTCCAATTCAGCTCTGAGCTCCATGAGAATGGAGACCATGTTTTTGTTCTCAGTTCTAATCCTAGGATTTAGCATCTATCAGTTGCTCAACTAATGAGAGAAGGAAAGAGAGAGAGAGGAGGGAAAGAAGGAAGGAAGGGAGGGAGGGAAGCAGGTGGGGTAGGAAGGAGGGAGGGAGGAAGTAATTACGAATGGATGCGTTAGAAGACTGGGACAGCCCCAACCAAATGGCAGCAGGAGACATACACAGTCCCGTGGTCAAGCCCAGCCTAGATTGTTTTGTGCATAAGCTCTTGAGGAAGAATTTTCAACAGCTGCCCCCTATCTGGCTCTGGGGGACCAGGGATCTATGGCCGTTCAACTGCTCGGTAAACAGTGCTGGGGAGCTAAAGAGGCCTTCACTTTGCAACCACGGAAGCCTGGGATTGCTTTTGTTTGTTGTACCTCTGCTGCCATGGCTCCCAGATGACACCCCATCTCCGCGCGTGCTGCTGCAAATAGACCTGAAGCTGCCAGGCGGGATTTCTCAAACCCTTGAACCTCAGCAAAGAGCAGGCCCCAGACAGAGGGAAAGGAATGCGGATTTGTCTTGATCTGCCTCATCAGAGGAGAAATGATAAAGAAGGAGTCCTAAGGGACTGGCGGCAGCCCAACTATTTGGCACCGAAGGCCTCTTCCAAAGAATCATTTTCCAGGAAGGATCTGCTCCCCTGCAAACATGCTCACGTTCATATAAGGTTCTGCTTGCCGTTTCCTTTTTTTTTTCCCTATCTTTTAAAAATTTCCCTGATCTTTCAGAGAAAATAATTAGTAGAAGGATCAGGTCTCAGGCATCAGGTAAAAATAGAAAATAAAATAGGAAAGGGAAGCAAACCCTCCTCAGGGGAGAAGTTTGGTCTGTCTGGAAGGAGGGGCACCCTCAGCCGCCACCCTCCCTTCCCAGGCTGTTTCTACTCTGGAAGAGCCGTGGATGCAGAGCCCATTGTATTCTTGCTACTCATTGACCTGATCTCAGAAATTCTAACCCCATGATTTCCCCTAAAGATGCTCCTTCTCCGAATATCTGCCTGACTTCCCTCTGGGGAGGATATGACAATGAGATGCTCCTTGTCGGCTTTTCTTTCTCATGACTGACAGCAAGTAGAACTAAATTCATTCCTTTCCCTGAGAGAGGGGCGCATCTCCTCCTTCCCCCTCTTCTTGCTCCTGACCTCCTTTCATTCATTTTCTCACGTCTTCCTTGTCAGCCCCCACTTGTCCCATAGCTCTTCAGCTTGCAGGGGTCACCTTGTTGGTTTTGATGAAAATGCACTTTGGCTGGAAGACCCATTCCATGATGGTGGGATCCCAAGTGTCCTGTGTGACTTTCCGGGACCTACCTGGTCAACCTCTGGCCCTGGTCTTGTGACTCTTGTATGGTCTATTCCTTTGCTTCCTCCAAGGGCCATTTCTACACTCTGCTGTTCAGTAATGCCTGGAAAATAGCCCCTTTTAATTAATCTCCCCCAAACTCCCACACTGGTCTGGAGAATCCCATGGACAGAGGAGCCTGGCAGGCTATACTCCATGGGGCCGCAAAGAGTTGGACACAACTGAGCGACTAACACTTAGCTTCAAACTCCCACATGGGAGCTGTGGATAGCTGACCTTTACTGAGAAGCCACCCTAAATGTGCACAAGTGTGCAAATGTATAAATTTGCAGCTCAAGATGGATGTCATTTCAGCCCAGTCTCCAGTCTCATCATTCCTTTTCCTCCCTCCCCCTTTCTAATGCCTTAACCCTCCCTCTCCAACGTTCTGATTTATTTTCTGGGTAGAACAGTTTAACTGTTTTATTCTAGCCCTAACCAGTGTCACTATTTAATAACAGAATAACCCATAAGAGATCTTGTTATTTAAAAGCTCTCTTCTCCCTCAAGTAGAATTTTATCACTAGTTCTTAACCTTACAACCTACTTAAATTATTTTTTAATTGATAGTTCCTTCTGTATGACAAAGTGTATCAGTTACATGTATACATACATCCCCTCCCTCCTGAACTTCCTCCCCACCCCCTGTTCCACATCACCCCTCTAGATCATTATTTCATTCTTTTTAATGACTAAAAATTCCATTGTATATCTATATCTATCATCTATCTATCTATCTATCTATCTATCTATCTATAGATCAACTCTTCTTTGGGCTTCCCTGGTAGCTCAGATGGTAAACAATCTGCCTGCAATGCAGGATACCCAGGTTTGATCCCTGGGTCGGGAAGATCCCCTGGAGAAGGGAATGGCTACCCACTCTAGTATTCTCACCTGGAGAATTCCATGAACAGAACAGCCTGATGGGCTACAGTCTATGGGGTTGCAAAGAGCTGGACATGACTGAGCAACTAACACTCCCACTACCTGTGTATTGTGCACATGGTAGTGTATATATGTCAAACCCAATCTCCTAATTCATCCCACACTCCCTCTCCACCCACTGCCCCTGTGTCTACAAGTCCCTTTTCTACATCTGCATCTCTATTTATTCCCTGCAAATAGGTTCGTCTGTACCATTTTTCTTGATTCCACATGTATGCATTAATTAACCTCGCAGCCTTCTACATGACACACTCACTCAGTAGACACACGGTGGATATTTTGTGTGATGCCCTGGGCCCTGCTGACTATGAAGGTGAGAGAGGGAAGACTCTCATCTTCCTCATGTACTTTAATTTTTTGCATGACTATCTTTTCCATGTCTTGAGGCCAGGTGCCATGTTTCATTTATTTCTACGTTCCTAGCTTCTAGTATCATGTGTAGTATATATTGAGAGTGTGTAATCAATGATTGTGGCAACACAGTTTCTGATATTATTATGATGCAGATTTTATAGGTGAGAAGAAGAGAGTCAGAAACCTCCTAAAGTGAGGCCTTCACCACATAGTAAATGGCAGAGACAAGTCTTCAAATATCCACATGTTCAGATACCAAACACCCCACTTTTCTTTCTCTACCATATTGATGTCAGGTCTCCTGCAAAAAGTTTTTTTTTTTCAGATTTTCCACACATATAAAGTTATGTGTTCCTGTCACACTGGTCACCCATACCCATCGGATAGTCTCCCACTTCTTTGTGATACTTGTGCAGGAATGGGTGGGAGGCAAGGATTGGTAGTTGGCCATGCAGCCTCCATTCTTGGCTGTCCTCAGGTACCAACTGCTCCCTAAGTCTCTAAGACTGGCTGCTGAAGAAAGCCTCTGCAATCAGTCCAGAAGAGTTCCTGGGCTCTTTCTTACACTGTTGGCTCCTGAAGGCACAGCCTTGATCATGGCAGCAGAATATTACATCTTAGAGAAGGGAGATATGAACATAGGTGTATCTCCCAGTGTATCAGTTTTCTGTTGTATGACAAATAATCACAACTTTATTAGCTTAAAAACACCTCACAGACTTTATCTCACAATTATTTTAGACCAACAGTGCAGGTATGATTTAGCTGGGTCTTAGAAGGTTGCAAAGTTTCTGCAAAACTGGGATATGTTTACATTTGGGGACTGGACTGGAGATTAATCCATTTCCAAGCTCATGCAGGTTGTTTGCAGAATTCATCTCCCTGGGACTCTAAGGCTAAGGCCAACGTTTTGGTGGCTGTGCACAGACTTAAGTTTCTTCTCTCTGGATTCATTTCCATTTCCATTTTAATGAAAGCAATATAAATAATTTTTCTTCAGTGTAAAACACTAAAATTCACTCAGAAATCATGTAGGCAGTCATTTTGAAGTTGATGTTTGATTATTAAACTCAACTCAAATAATAAGAATGTCAGACTCTTACCCTGTGGAATAATGATCAAAGCAGGATTACAGACACCTGATGTTTTTTCCTCTAGTATGTGGTCCACAAGTTGCACTGATAACAAGAGTGTTGCTTATGCTCAGTGAGAAATCCCCAGATCTTCAGTTGGTACCACTTGAGCACTCTATTCCAACTACCCCCCCCCCCAATTCCCTCATCCCCAACCCCACCAACTGGTACCAAAGTGCTGAGACATCTCAACTCCTAAAGACTCAGCTCAGCTCAATACATATTAACTTGGAGTTGACTGTATCACAGTTCCAGCAACTGAAATTTAAGATCATTTTTAAGATAAAAAAGTTGACATTTAAGTAGTTATAAATCCTTTATACTTTTCTGGGGTAAAGCCGTGGACTTTCTTTACAACAGCAGATTGTGTCTTTTGGACTTTTAAGAGGGACTGTATTGGAAGGCTCTTTCAATCATATAGGTCAGGGGTTGACAAACTTTTTTTGTAAAATTCCAAGTAGTAAATCTATAAGACTTTTCAGGGAGCCAGTGCTGCCATTTTAGCATAACAAGTAACCCTAGACAACGTATAAATAAAGAATCATGACTGCATTCCAATAAAACTTAATGTATAGACCTTGAAATTTGAATTTTATATTTTCTCATGGGTCATAGATATTCTTCTTTTGACTTTCTTCCAATCAGTTGCAAATGCAGAAACCACTCTCTTTTTTAGCATTGAATTTTTAGCTGGAAGATAGTTACTTTATAATGTGTTGGTTTATGCCATGCTATGCTATGCTATGCTATGCTAAGTCGCTTCAGTCGTGTCCGACTCTGTGCGACCCCATAGACAGCAGCTCACCAGGCTCCGCCGTCCCTAGGATTCTCCAGGCAAGAATACTGGAGTGGGTTGCCATTTCTTTCTCCGGTGCATGAAAGGGAAAAGTGAAAGTGAAGTTGCTCAGTCGTGTCCAACTCTTAGCGACCCCATGGACTGTAGCCTACCAGGCTCCTTCGTCCATGGGATTTTCCAGGCAAGAGTACTGGAGTGGGGTGCCATTGCCTTCTCTGGGTTTATGCCATACAACAATGCAAATCAGTCATAATTATATGTTCTCGGTTTGTGGGATATATATAAGGGGCAGCAGGCTAGATTTGGCTCATGGGGCATTGTTTGTTAACCCCTGCTACAGGAATAAAACAAGTACCCGTCCATTGTTCTTGGAGAAACCAAGTTTTCTCCCTCACCCTCTTGGGAGTTAGTTGGAGTTGCTCTGAGGGTTGCCAAGTATCTCTGAAGACTCTTGGTGGGGAGGACTGTCTCTGAGGTTGCACTTTCAACAAAAGTGCTTGTTATGTGTGGGGACAACAGCTAAAGGGTGAGCTTCTTAGAGCCCTGGGACCAGCTCCATGGAGGACAGCTGGGCCCAGCCAAGCCAGGATATCAGTGATCTCGTGAGCAGGTGAGGTGGCCACACCAGGGAGATGAAGAAAAACAGCAGCTGCAACTTGGTGAACCTATCTCAGTAGAGAGAGAACTGACCTGCAGGAGAGCAGATGGTGCCCTGGAGACAAATGCCTGGTTTATTCGGAAAATGACAACCAGGACAAATTTGCTGAACTTTCCTAAAAGATACTTGATGGAGCATGGTAAAAGAATGTATTATCTGTATTTATTTCTATATCTAAATTTCCTGTGCTTGAGGAACAGTTTGACTATAATTTGGAAATAAAGAAGTGCAGTGGTTTTGGTCGAGGCTGGCTTGTGAGGCCTGAGATGTATGTTATCATAAACACACGGGGTTGCCAAGCAATATGCATGTTCCCATTCTTCCTCTTTAAACTTTCTATTTTAAAATGATGCAAAATATTCAGAAAAGTTGCAAAATAGTACATATTTCTGTCACCCAGATTCTTTGGTTATTAACGCTTTTCCACATTTGTCTTAGCATTCTTTCTCTATTACGTATGCATCCATACACACGGTGCACATATTCATATGTACCATTGTTTCTAAACCATTTGCAAGTAAGTTGTATCAATTTGTATATCTTAAAAAACAAGGATAATCCCCCAAAGCTATCAAAATAAGAAAGTTAGCATTGACCCAATACTGCGTTTTAATACATATACCCAACTGAAATTTCCCTCATATCCGAATAATGTCCTTTTTATGTTCTGGATCAAATCCAGTAATATTAGTTCACTTAGATGACATGTATTTTTAATTTCCTCCAGTCTGAAACAATTCCTCAGTCTTTTTTTAATTGAAGTTACAGTTGCTTTATAAGTTAGTTTCATGTGTACAGCATAGGAAAATTAGATATTTTTACAGATTAGGCTCCAAACAAGGTTATTATAAAATGTTGACTATGTTCCCTGTGTTGCACATTGTTGTTTAGTCACAAAGTCATGTTTGACTCTTTGGCGACCTCAGGAACTGTAGCCCTCCAGCCTCCTCTATCCATGGGATTTCCCAGGCAAGAATCCTGGACTGGGTTGTCATTTCCTTCTCCAGGAGATCTTCCTGACCCAGGGATCTAACCTGCATCTCCTGAAAGGACAGGCAGATTCTTTACTGCTGAGCCATCAGGGAAGCCCGTGTTGTACATTATGTCCTTGTAAATTATTTATTTTATTCCTAGTAGTTCTTTATCTTTCATGACATTTTTGAACAGGCCAGGCCAGTTACTTTGTAGAATATCCCTCAGTTTGAATTTGTATGATGTTTCCTCATGATTTATGCCTCCTAGCAGTAATATCTGCCAAATATTCTTCTCATAGCATTATATCACTAAGCACCAAATGTTAATTTCTCCCACTACTGGTAATACTAACATTTTTTCACTTGGTTAAGTGTTTATAAGGTTTCTCTATGGTGAGGTTAATTAATAAGTATTTTATATTCATTCATCAACAGTGACTGATAAAATATATTTTGGGGATCGATATTTCAAGTCTTCTACTATAAATTGTAACTTTTCTCTCTCCCCCATTTATTTAAACTAGTATATACAAATGCATTTCTATTTCACTCAAAAGGTTACAATCTGTCAGCATTGTTATCAGCTTGAGGCACAAATGTCCTGGACTCCACCCGTGGAGTCCCTCAGACTGGCCCCGATGGTGTTTCAATCTATCTCCATCATTCTTTCAGCAATTCCTTGTTTTATGAAACAACAAGATGTTTTGGACCCATCTCGAACTTTCCCTTTGTCAGTTCTCAACAAGCCATTACTCTTAGGGGCTCAAGTTTCTTTAGCAGAGAGAGGCTTCCCACAAGGCATTAGTAAAGAACCTGCCTGTTGATGCAGGAGACATAGGAGACACAGCTGCCATCCTTAGTTGAGAAAATCCCCTGGAGGAGGCAGGGAGTGGCAAGCCACTCCAGTAGTCTTGCCTGGAGAATCCCATGGACAGAGGAGCCCACAGCACATAGAAACCAAGAACTAAACATGCTCACTGGGAAAGGGGTGCCACTTGTTTAGATCCTTTTAATGGAGAGAGATAGAACATATGCACATGGACATGCATATAATCTGTATCTATCTGTATTTGTGTATGTATGCATATAAATGAAAAATGATGAGTCAACTCATTGCTTTCCATTTCAGTCTACAACTCATTATAAGATTTCCTTTAGGCTCACCCCTCTCCATTTTTGTAAATACTTTCTCCATCAGTGAAAAACCAAACCTCTAGCATTTCTGATGTACTTACTTATTTTTTCAATCCCTCCTATGTATCACCCACTGAAACAAGCATGAGAGAAAGACCAAGAGCATTTCACACGTGCCAGTCCTCATGACTTTAGGTGACTGAGTTAATTCTGGTAGACACCTAGCTCTTGTTATGTGAAAAAAATAAACCCGTGCTAATTTAACCACTACAGGTCTAGTGGTTACATTTAGCTGAATACATTCTCATCTTAACCTCGACTTGGACAGTGTCTTTGTGCTGTAGGTGACGATGACCCCTCTCTAGCTCTGTGGATGAATCTGATTATTTCTTCCTCTCATGTCACTTTCCAGTAATTGGAAATTATGTGGGAGGTGAATTTGGCCATGGGAAGAATCAATCTTTCTCTTCCTCTGTAAGTTACTGTGTATGGGTATAAGGTTCATGATTTCTGTGGTCTAGCTACTTGCACAGAGAAGAACCTGATCCAGAACTGCAACAGGAAATACAAACTGGAAACTACCTTGCCTTTTGACCCTCAGTTATTTGAATTGGTACATTTTTCCACCAATTAACCTGATTTGAATTGAATTTTCTATTCCTTGCTGCTAAAAGCAACCTAATTGATAAATGCAGATAGCCATATATGTTTTAGGGTCAGTTCTTGGCAGTGAAAATGCAGAAAGAAATGTCTACTTTCAATGAGATCAAACAACATTCTAGTATCTGTGCCATCTATGAAAAGGAAGATGTAGGGCACAGTAAGAGCTCAGAGGAAGTCTGGATGAAGGGTTGCCTTAACTAAACAGGATTTTACTGTGTATAGAAGGCAAGACAGGAATAAAGACCACTATCAACAAAGTATTTAGTACAAGGACATAAAACAGTACATGGAGAGGCAGGTTGGCGATAGGGGTATTAATATTAGAATGAAAACTTTATGCTACTGTTGATTTCATGAAGATGCATATGTTGGTCACATATGGGTGCTATAAAAATATCTCTGGTGACTAAAGGGGATACATATGTGCAGAGGTTTTAGGGGATATAAAGATGAAAGACTAAATGTTGCCAGGGTAGAAGTTATAAATTGAATCCTCTGAAATGCCTCTTCTTATTAGACTGGATTGTGGACCCTACTTCTCTGAAGGGTATACTGAATTTGATCCAAGAATTTGAATTTTCTTTATTTTACTGACAGCTCTGTGTTTCATGGATCAGAAAGTACAGGCCAGGAAGCTGCCATCTCAAGACATGGGGCTGCCCACACGCTCTAATCCAAGATGGTGGCTATAGTGACCTATAGGATTTCTTCAATGAGATTATGCAACAAAATTCCCTGGGGCAAAGCCCAGTCTTGTTCTGAATTAGCAGAATCTGTTTGGTGGCTTCTTTCTACCATTCCAGAATTGGTCCTTACCCACAATGGCCCAGATCTGGTGCAGCTTTTTTGACATTGTTGCTAGATGCACCTTTTGGGAGTAGACAATAGAAATGTCTTCTCCTTTGCTATCACCATGGAAATCTAAAGCACCAATCAAGTCACTAAGTTAATTACTTCATTTCAAAAATTTTTGTATTACTTGAATTAATTGAAATCCCACAAAAGACCATGACGCAATGGAAAAAAGAGATAAGTGTTGGAAAAAAAGACATAAAGCAATAATTATTCTAGAGTATGGGATTTTATGGACTTCCTTGGTGACTCAGATGGTAAAGAATCTGTCTGCCATGTGGGAGACCTGGATTCAACCCCTGGGTCAGGAAGATTTCCTGGAGAGGGGGATTCTATGTCTGGGGAATAAAGATAATTAGAAAAAAATAACCTTAGGATAAATAAGGCAATTTAGAAAGTTGGTCAGATACAGGATAAATATACTAAAAATCAATATTTTTTAATAGATATCAGCATTCAGGAGATAGAAAATTTAACGATATACATTATATAAAATAATCAAAGCATTAACAATTGATGGAGAGATCCAGAATGTTCATTAGTCCTGCTAAGTCACCTCAGTCTCTTTGAGACCCTGTAGACTATAACCTGCCAGGTTCCTCTGTCCATGGGATTCTCCAGGCAAAAATACTGGAGTTGGTTGCTGTGCCCTCCTGAGGGGATCTTCCCCACCCAGGGATCGAACTCATGTCTCTTACGCCTCCTGCATTGGCAGGCGGGTTCTTCACCACTAGTGCCACCTGGGAAGCCCTCACTTGTCTTACCTTCCATTGGACAACCAAATGTCACTATCAGTTGAACGGAACTGAATGTGGAGACCCCCTTTATTTAGCATATACTATGTCTTTTCTTGTTGCCAAGCACTCTTCCAACTTGTACCATAATCCTTAAGGCAATCTGTATGATGCATACTATGAAACTCCTTTTGATAGAGCAAATTGAGAGAGGAGAAATCTCCAAGCTCACACAGTTGGTAAATGGCACAGTGGGGTTTAAATTGCTCTCTGTTTTTCTATTTGGCTCTCAAATTCAGTTTTGTCACTATTTTCACTGAAATTATTTTCCTCTGTTGTAGAACTTTCTCTTTAAGTTGAAGATGTTCCTTTTCATGGAAAGACTACTACTACAATTTTCCTCCTTGGTTTTTCCATACTAGTAGGTCAAAAGTTTTTATATTTGGCTTCTGTTGCAATTTCCTTCCTATTTCCATAGGTGAAATGCACCTAACTGTAGTCAGTAGATGATTATCTGGTTTGATTTAGAAAAACTGCTGGTTTGTAAATAAGGAAAACAGAACTGTAGCCATATTCTTTTCAAATTTGCCTTTTTGCTTTCAAAGTTGAATGTAGAGAATCTGTGGCATTTTGTCATTGTTATTCAAATTAAATCTTGAAAGAAGAGGAGAAAAGATGTTGGAGGTCCTGCGTGTCTCTGACTTGATTGGATTAAGTGTCCTCAGTAGACTGGCGTTTTCATAGAGAATTCCTCAAATGTGAATCCCCAAATGCCAAGGCCTTATTAATCAATACCAAGGCTCAGCATCCTTCCTGCCTTGTCTGTAATGACATTTTCCGCAAGAATGGGGTCTTTCCATTATTTTTGTTTTTGAGAAATGTATCTGTGTATAATCGGAAGAAAGGAAAACACGGGAGAGTCTTTTGAAACTTTTTGGCTTTAGCCTAAAATAACTAATGCGAGTGTCTTGGGGAGTTATTCTATGGAGATTTTTTCTTTTTTAAGGGAAAGTAATGTGAAGCCCAAAATTTGCCTGCAGTGCAGGATACTGACCTTTAAGAAACAGATCTCATTATTCCTTCTTGTGCTGATTAGTATTTCACACTTGGTGGATTGAGAATAAATAAGAATTAATAGCTAATATGGGACTTCCCTGGGGGTCCAGTGGCTAAGACTGTGCTCCCATTGCAGGCAGCCTGGAACCAATCCCTGGTCAAGGAACTAGATTCCTCCTGCTACAACTAAAGATCCTCTGTGCCCCAGCTAAGACTCAGTGAAGCCAGATAAATAATAAATATCTTAAAAACAAACAAACCCCCTCCCTCAACAAAATGCAAGTAGCTTGCTTAGTCTTACAGTCTCTCCACCGTGTCTTCATTACACTAGATGGGGACAACATGGAAACAGTGACAGGTTTTATTTTCTTGGGCCCCAACTCATTAGAAAAGCCCCTGATACTGGGAAAGATTGAGGGCAGGAGGAGACGGGGTTACACAGTATGAGCTGGTTGGATGGCATCGTTGATTCAATGGACATGAGTTTGAGCAAACTCCAGGAGTGCTGCAGTCCATGGTGTCACAAAGAATCGGACAGACTTAGCGACTGAACAACAACAATAGCTAAACAATGATGAGGTTTCAGATGTGAACGGCCAATATGATATGATATAGTGGAAAGAACATGGGTTTGGAATTTTATGTAACTCCATTCAACACCTGGTTCTCTTACTTATAAAGTACTTAGAATAGTTACATGATTGCTTCTGTTCGCACATAAAAATAGACTAAGAAAATGCAATTTACCTATTAGGTTTACCACTCAGCATTTTTTCTCATGCTTTTCCATCTGCTTGGAATGTCTTATCCTTCTTATATGCTTAGATAACATCTGTTAGAGGCTTCAAGGTTTAACACAGTGTTCACCTCCCTGTGAAGACTTCTTTGGTTGTTCCTCTCTATTGGGAAGAGGTTTCCCCCCACCCTCTCTGGCTCCCTAGTTATTTCTCACTGTTATAAATATCACACTAAATTAAAGATATTTATTTCCCCATGTGTATCTCTGGTTAGACTGTGCCAGGGGCCTCTCTTCTTCACCTTCACATCCTCAATGCCTAGACTGGTGTCTGATGACATGAAGGTATCAGAAAATGTTTATTTTGATAGAGTTGGAATATAGAAATGGAATCATTTTCAAAAGAAACCTGCATTTGTCTGTATTGTCCAGTTGATTTTCCCAATTAGCCACTAGCGATAGAATTGCAGAACCAAAAGCAAGAATGACAGATCCTGTTCAGCCAACTCATCTAACACCAATTTGTGACCTACCTTCCCAGTTTCTTTTACATCCACATGCCCCCTCTACCTATATTCATAATTTATAATGTAATTTAAAAAAACCGAACTACTTACTTTGAACTTTTTAATCAGTTACTTATGTGATGTCAAGCATTTGCTATGATAACTATTTTCTAGCACACATTACAATAATTCACACCTGCTGAAATGTTTACAAGTTTGTCCTTGTAGTACCTGTAAACATTCCACATACCACCTGTGATACACACACCCTCTTTGTGAAACACTAAGCTTTGGGTCCTTATTTACATGTGAGGACTTTACTTGCTCAGAGAAATACGTGTCCAACCAGGAGTCTCACAATAGCAGAGCCTTGACACATGGGTTTGGGTAGACTCCGGGAGTTGGTGATGGACAGAGAGGCCTGGCGTGCTGCAATTCATGGGGTCGCAAAGAGTCGGACACGACTGAGCGACTGAACTGAACTGACACAAATCTAAGTCTTCTGAGCTGGTCTTCAATAGATGTATGATGAATTAAACCAAATATGTACATTTCCTTGGAGCTCCAGCACGTTGAACAGCCTTCGTCATCACTCCTGGCCTTTGTGGCTCGGGTGAAAGCAAGACACCACATACATAGCTCCCTGCCTGTGCCATAGCAACCAAGCACAACACAGATGTCTGGCTTGGCAATCTGCCCACCAGACGCTGATCGCATACCTGGCGGTGAGATACAATGACAGCTTCCCCCACGCAGGGAGAGCACGTATTTGCAGAGTGTGACCAGAGTTTATGTGATATGCAACAAAGATTGTGTCTCATGCCTTCAGGCCAATTTGCTAGTTTCGAGTCTAGAGGCAATAACTTTCCACTGGTGTAATGACAACTTGTCTCTGGCAGCTGGATCACGTTAGGGCAGTAGGAATTTTCTTTTTTGGTCCCCTTTCAATAGTGTCTTGTAATAGTAAGGTAGCATTTTCCCAAGTTGTTTCTTGCCAATTGCACACATGTATTGGCTCATGAAGTCTTGAGCATTTCCTGGCATCAAAGAATGAGAATTGTCTCTATTTCCAGGAGAGAACAGTCTCTATTATACAGGTGGAGAGAGCAAAACTCATTCCAACCCATAAAGTATTTATTATGTGTTCATTATTGTTTGTTAAATTGAATGATTGACTATTGTGTATAACCCTTTCCACCAGGACCTGGACATGCAAAGATAAATAATGCACAGTGTGATTAAATAGGCACTTGGACAAGTAGAGAAACCAGACCTTTACACTAAGAGATCTAATACAACCTCGTGAGTGGTGCAAACGCAGGGTGTACCCGGTGCTGTGGGTGTACAGGGGATGTTAACTCTCCCTGGAGGAGGCTGAAAATGAAGGCTATGTATGAGCTGGACGTCACGTCCAGGAAAATGCATTCTTTCAATGTGGTGAGACTTTTGCTTTGCTGCCTGATGAATCTGTGATCAAGTTCTCACTTTACTATTTACTCATTTTGTGACTTTAGGCAAGTCATTCAAAGTTCCAGATCTGTTTCTCTATCTATAAAATGATGACAGAAAGAGTTCAAGTCTTACATGTTTATATAAAGTGAGAACAAAATGAAATAATTATGAAGCACTTAGCATTTTTCCTGGCATCTAAAGCTTGGGCAATAAATATTAGCTCTGGTTGTCATTTTTATCATTGTTATTGTTATGTGATGGTGATGTGAGTTGCCTTGCAGGCAGACTTGTGATGTGGTAGTGTCACCAGCATCAGAAAGCACTGACTATAAATTTGGCTCAGAATTTTACTACCTGTTTGTCCTTAGGCAGTCTTCTCTATTCTGAAGTAGTTTATACTAGTTAACCAAGATGGAGTAGGAAGCCACTGTAAATAAATGTATATTTGGTTTCTATCCCTGGTTTCTGGCACACAGCTCCTAAAACCATAGGAATTTCTGGAGCGATAGGAGTGTTCTTTGCTAATGAGGTGACTGGTATTTCTCTTCAGTCGGAGAAGGCAATGGCACCCCACTCCAGTACTCTTGCCTGGAAAATCCCATGGACAGAGGAGCCTGGTAGGCTGCAGTCCACGGGGTAGCTAAGAGTCGGACACAACTGAGCGACTTCACTTTCACTTTTCACTTTCATGCACTGGAGAAGGAAATGGCAACCCACTCCAGTGTTCTTGCCTGGAGAATCCCAGAGACGGGGGAGCCTGGTGGGTTGCCTTCTGTGGGGTGGCACAGAGTCAGACATAACTGAAGCGACTTAGCAGCAGCAGCAGCAGATATCTTCAGTATGGGGGCTGGTCTCCAGAAAGACCATAGCAGGATTTAGTGGATTGGAACTTTCAGCCCCACTCCCTACCTCTAGGGAGAGGAGAGGTGATGGAAATTGCATTAATTGCCAATGGCCAACAATTTCATCAATCATTCCTGTATCATAAAACATCCATAAAAACCTCAAAAGTTTTGGGGTTGGTGAGCACATCAAGGAGCTGAAGGGTGGGGGTTGTGCACCTGGGGAGGGCATGGAAGTTCCTTGAACATGATCTCCATTCCCATTCTTGCCCAACTTTTCCATTTGGCTGTTCCTGAGTTGTATCCTTTATGGTAAGCCAGAAACAGTATATAAAGTGCTTTCCTGAGTTCTATGACTGTTTTAGCAAATTATCAAACCTGAGGACAGGGGTTGGCTGTGGGGATCCCTTGTATAATTGGTTGGTCTGAGTACTGGTGATAACCTGGGACTGGCAGCTGACATCTGAATGGAGCCTTGTGGCCCTGCATCCTAAAGTGATGGGGTCTGATGCTAGCTCTAGGAAGAGAGTGCCAGAGTTGAATTAAATTGTAGAATACCAGCTGGTGTTGAAGAGTTGGAGAAATTGTGTTGGAAAAAACACTACATGTGTGGTGTTGGTCAGGTTTGAGTAAAAAAAATGGTTCAGAGCCACTTAACCTCATTCATTAGGTTTCATTCCAAAGGACTTGAACACAGTGACATTTCTAGAATTCTTTCCAAACATCTCACTATACCACTCATTAGGTTGTGAAGGTCACACTTTTTTCAGAGAAACAGCACAATGTGATCATGGCACATTCCGTTTCCAGTATGAGTCAAGTTTAGACTAGGTGTACCATTGCAAGATGCATATCATACTGAGAACTTGAATCCCAGTGAAGCAGAGACAATGGACAGAAGTTGGGGTGATGTCCAGGAAGAGAAGAAGGCTGTGTTGTGCTGTAGGGGAATGCTTCCAGGCAGAGACATGCTCACAGCTAATGGGGATTCAGGGCATGTGGTGTGCAGTGTGTTCTGGGAGCAGAGATGGAAGTCTTCTGTCCTTCCAGGGGAGCTGGGGAAGTGAGGTTGGCAGAGTCCTGAAAGCTGAATCAGTCTCCAGGAATAGTTGAGAAAGGATCATCTGGGCAGAAAGAAGAGAGTTGCAAAGATCTGGGAAAATAGGTGTTTGGAGTATATTTGGTGAATGATGAGTGGTCTGATGTATCAGGGAAGGAGTATCAGGCTAGACTGGAAAGAATGTGCAATCGTGCTAAGTCACTTTAGTTTTGTCTGACTCTTTGAGACCCTATGGATTGTAGCCCACCAGGCTGCTTTGTCTTAGGATTCTCCAAGCAAGAATACTGGAGTGGGTTGCCATGTCTTCCTCCAAGGGATCTTCTCGACCCAGGGATCAAAACTGCACTTCTTTTGTCTTCTGTATTGTTATGTGGGTTCTTTACCACTCATGTCGCCTGGATAGATCAGACTGGAAAGAGTGGTTGGGGGCAAATTTGGGAAAGGGAAGACAATGAAAAACTGCTTCCAGCTGAGAATTTTTGATGTGTTTCACTACCCACCCAATCACTCTCACCGCTGTAATTGAAAGTAGTCAGGAATGAATGCCAACTCTGTGCCATGTTGTTGTTCAGTCGCTCAGTCATGTCCAGCTCTTTTAGACCCCATAGATTGCAGCACGCCAGCCTTCCCTATCCTTCACCATCTCCTGGAGCTTGCTCAAACTCATGCCCACTGAGTCAGTGATGCCATCCAACCATCTCATCCTCTGTCGTCCCCTTCTCCTGCCTCAATCTTTCCCAGCATCAGGCTCTTTTCTAATCAGTCAGCTCTGTGTGCTATGCATCACACTAAATGGCTTACACAAAAAAATATCTTTTAATCCTCAAAAAAAAAAATGGAAAGAATTAATGTTTCAGCTAGGATAAATTTGGCCAAGAATAATATGTGCATGTCCCCAACCCTGGATGACAGTGACATAAACAAGATACAAATTTGGTTTTCCCTCCTGTGCAGTCTGGAGTTCAAGGATGTAATGATGGATCTGATCTAGGAAGGCCTCAGATATATGGGCTTCTTCTGCTTTGTTGTTTCCCCATCTCTATGCCCCGGGCCATGCCACAGCCCAAATCTGACTAGTCTAGCTCTAGTTATTCCACCTTCTTGTCAGTAGCAAGGAGGAAGCACTGAAAAAAATAAGGTCATGAAAGTATACTGGAAGTGTTCTGAGAAAGCTTTCTAGAAGCTACCTCACAATATTTTTGCTTGCATTCTTTTGATTCAAAGTTAGTCCTGTGGCTACACCTAACTGCAGAGGATGCTAGAAGATATGGTATTTGTCTTGGGCAGTCATGTGCTCAACTAATAATGTAGAAAAGGAATGAATGGATAGCTATATTTCCAGATAAGGAAATTAAGATTTAGAAAATCAAGGGAACTTGCCTACAGTGACACAGATATCAGGTGCCTACTGGACATGGAACAATAGACTGGTTCCAAATTGGCAAAGGAGTACGTCAAGGTTGTATATTGTCACCCTGCTTGTTTAACTTATATGCAGAGTACATTATGAGAAATGTGAGGATGGATGAAGCACAAGCTGGAATCAAGACTGCTGGGAGAAATATCAATAACCTCAGATATGCAGATGACACAACCCTTACAGCAGAAAGCGAAGAGGAACTGAAGAGCCTCTTGATGAAAGTGAAAGAGTAGAGTGAAAAAGCTGGCTTGAAACTAAGCATTCAAAAAACGAAGATCATGGCATCCAGTCCCATCACTTCATGACAAATAGATGGGGAAACAATGGAAATGGTGACAGACTTTATTTTCTTGGGCTCCAAAATCACTGCAGATGGTGACTGAAGCCATGAAGTTAAAAGACACTTGCTCCTTGGAAGAAAAGCTATGACAAACCTAGACAGGATATTAAAAAGCAGACACATTACTTTGCCAACAAATGTCCATATAATCAAAGCTATGGTTTTCCCAGTAGTCATGTATGGATGTGAGAGTTGGATCATAAAGAAGGCTGAGCACTGAAGAATTGATGCTTTTAAACTGTGGTGTTGGAGAAAACCCTTGAGAGGACCTTGGACTCCTAGGAGATCAAACCAGTCCACCCTAAAGGAAATCAACCTGAATATTCATTGAAGCAACTGATGCTGAGGCTGAAGCTCCAATACTTTGACCATCTGTTGCAAAGAGATAACTCATTAGAAAAGACCCTCATGCTGGGAAAGACAGAAGGCAGAAGGAGAAGGGGATGACAGAGGATGAGATGGTTGGATGGCATCACTGACTCAATGGACATGACTTTGAGCAAGCTCCAGGAGATGGTGAAGGACGAGGAAGCCTGGCATGCTGCAGTCCATGGAATTGCAAAGTCAGACAGGACTGAGCGAAATGAACGACTAGATTTCAGTTGATTCAAGTTCCAGTGTCTTAACAACAGGACTTAACAACAGCCCTGAGATAAAATTATCTGTCTAATTAGTAATTCCCCCAAAGTATAGCCAAGGTCAAAGACTTGGGTGAAAATATTTGGAAGGGAATTATGGGATAGCCTGTCATCCTGGTTTGTCCAGGGTGTTCCCGATAAACTGAAGGAGTTCCCGGGATGCAAGACTTTCAGTTTTAAAGGTGGGACTGCTGTCTAGGGGAGGGAGATGGGCAATGGAATAAAGCTGATGTGAAGGTCCATCATGAAGCAATGGGACTCCGTTTTATCAGGGCCTCTGAGACACATGCAGAATTCCTTTCCAAATGTTCACCTGAAAGACAGGTACCTTTGTTTATCCACTCCTCTGTTAATGAACATTTAGACTGTTTCTGTGTGTTGGCTACTGTAAATAGAGCTGCTATTAACAAGGGGGTGCATGGATCTTTCTGAATTATAGCTTTATCTGAACATATGCCCAGGAACGGGATTGAGGGATCAGATAGAAACTCTATTTTTTAAAATTGAACTCCTTTCATTCGCTAGGGTAGTGATCTCAGTTTGCCGCTGAGATGGGGGACCAGAGTCGTTGCCATCTCCCACTGCATGTAGTCTTGTTGACTTCTTGTATTTAGCTGCTACCTTTTTCACAAGTTTGTTCATGAGATTATTAAAGGGGAAGCTAGGAGAGAGGTCTGGTTATCTGTTAATTAATTATTCTTCATTCCTTTTTTTTTTAATCTTTGCAAAGAACCAACAAGTTAGGCAAAGTTTTGTGTCAAAGATTTGATCAAAGATTGGAAAACTGTACTTGGGCCAGACATGAGCAGAGCATGGCAAGTGCTTGATTTAAGGGTAGTTAAATCACCCTTCACTAAATTGAAGGGATTTGCTGCTGAGAGTGGTTTCTTTCTAAGAGCTAATTGCAAACAAATCTAGATAATTTTTTGAGCTTCCTATAGTCTCTTTGACTTGGAAACTTCCATAATCCTTAGCATGTTGCATATCTACTAATGAGAACAGAGTCACTGATGGAGAAAATATACTCAGTGGAAGGAGCTAAATTTGTAGGATAATGAGTCATCCATTTATTGAGAAAATGGTCAGCACTGGAGGCCCTTTGTTCTATGATATGGGAGAGCCTGTGGTTGGGGTGGGTTATGCCAATTTAGAGAGGACCCCAGGCCCCTGCCTCCTCTCGGGCCCCCGCATAGAGCAAATCATCCAGGCAGAGTATCCTTTGTCCCCAGCGCCCTTGGAGAAAGGAATTCAATTCTTCCTTTTCCAAATACACTAATCAAAGGGTGTTTTGATTGGCTTTGACTAGTGTTTTGATTACTTCTCCATCCCTTGAAGAAGCACTGAGCCCTGAATTCACTAAGGATGCTCACAGGACAATGTCACATGGAGTGAAATTAATTTTCATTAATTCGCTCACATGTGGGACACCAACAGAAAAGTTTTGTTAACAAAACTACTTGAAAACAAGGAATAAGTTGGAAATGACATGACTCTTTGGGAGGCTTCCTAGTTGTCTGGTTTTTTTGCTCATATAACACATACTGATAAAATGAATAAAAATTAAAACAGCAAACACACACAAAAAATTCACCTTTCAATAACAAATAGAATAAAGTCAATAATCTTTAAACCC
The DNA here is from genome assembly GCF_054371585.1 of Giraffa tippelskirchi. Taxonomy (NCBI): domain Eukaryota; kingdom Metazoa; phylum Chordata; class Mammalia; order Artiodactyla; family Giraffidae; genus Giraffa; species Giraffa tippelskirchi. The sequence continues at coordinate 218,725,708 of NC_137275.1, forward strand.
TACTTGGAAACTATTAGATATAAAAGAAAGAAAGAATGGGCTTAAACTCTGGATCTCAGTCACATGTGTATGGTGGTCATTGTGACGTTTGAAGATCTAATATGAGACAGCAAAGAAATTATGAGATGACTACTTTAGGGTTATGCTTACATTCCTTTAAGGCCATTCCTGCCTCAGAATTCATCCTTATCCTCCTTTTAAATTAATGGTTGTTTTGGAGGGAATTTTCAAGTACAAAATTATCTGAAAGTACTTTTAAATTATCTGTACTTAAAAGAATAAGAGAATAAAAATATTTAGAATTATAATGATGATTCACTCTAACTCATATCAACTGGATACATCAGCAAAGCCGGATAACCAAGCATCTCTGGAGTCCAAACTGTCTTTCCCTTGGTTAGACATTAGCCTCCAGTAACTTAGTTGCAGGGCTGCTGTTCATGACAAGAGTGCTGAAATTCTCACGCTATTTCGTGACCAGTTGAGGGGGTGGAAACTGCCATACTCAAGTTATCCTATACTCTTTCCCAGTTGAGAAGACTCACTCATGAGTACCAAAAGGAACAGAGCCAGACCTTGTAAAAATTATGGGAAAGCCAACATTTTATTAGGTGTGGCCATTCCCCATTGCTCAGATCCTGACACTGTCCCAATCACGCTAAGAGCCCATAAAATTCTAGCCCTGAAGCATACTCTTTCCAGGCCAAGTGATTTAATGCTTGGCAGTGACAGAATCCTTTATTTAAATGAGATTTATGAAAATTCTACATGTGAAATGAATAAGAGCAACTTTGCTGAAATACAACTATGCAGCTCATTTCTCAGAGATGATTCCCCACCACATTTGCAGCTTCTAGGGTTCTGCAGAACCTAGTTTGCAAATGTGTGATGTAGACAATTCCCATTGTAAGTACCCATGGAAACCTACCTGAGTCAGACTTCGTATATTTGAATCCCAGCTCTTCCAAGCTAAAATTTTCACTAGCTCTCTGATTTTGGAAGACATTGCTTAACTTCTCTCTTCTTCAATTTCTTTACCTCCTAAGTGAATAACATTTTGTTTGCTATCAAACAGGGTTGATGTGGGGATAACACAATGCAAGACACGTGAAAGAACCTAGAAGAATATCTGTCACATAGTGTGTCTGTGCTCCACTTCAGCTGTGTCTGATTCTTTGTGACCCTATGGATTGTGTCCTGCCAGGCTCCTTGGTCCATGGGATTTTCTATGACCAAGAACACTGGAGTGGGTTCCCATTTCCTCCTCCAGAGGATCTTTCCAACCCAGAGATCAAGCCTGTGCTTCTTGCATCTCCTGCATTGCAGGCAGATTCTTTATCACTGAGACATCAGGGAAGCCCCTGTCACATAGTACTCACCCAGTAGATATTATGTGTCATTGTTTTGATTATTGTTATAGTTCAAAGTTAAGTCATTAGCTATAACTTACTCTGATAAATCAATGTGTGTTTATGAGCTCATCTTCCCTGGGATAAAAATAGCCAAAATAACAACAATATCGAGAAAAACATCAACAACCATGAAACACACCAGTAATCACAATAATCACTTTGGAATTATCACTGTTTAGCCACTTTTTAAATATGTAGCCTGTAAGGTAAATACTTCTTAGACCCATTTTACAGATGAAGAAATCAAAATTCTAAAATGTTAAGCTACTTGCCCACAGCCAGGGGACTAATAATGTGCCATAGCCAGGGTGTACAGCTTAGAATTGTCTAATTCAAAAGCCCAAGGTCTTCATTGTTCCATGAATGGGCCCATGCCTTCCCAATTTTTTTTTTTTTTAAGGAACTTTTCAAGAGATGGTTCTAAGGATGAAGATTTCACGTCCTGACATCCAGATGCATGGATGATACTGAGGAGTAAGTGTCATCTTCCTTGTTGGTGTTCTATAAACTTAATGGTGATAGTTATGTAACCAAGGGCTCCGGGTTCTTCATTTTTACCAAAGGAAGTGGCCTCATGATCATCACACATGAAATCCTAACTCGTGAAAAATGCTCCTGCCCTTTCTACATCCTGTATATGTCTTGTTTTAAATTAGCCTTGCAGATCTCAGTTCAGTTCAGTCGCTCAGTCATGTCCAACTCTTTGTCACCCCACGAGCTTCAGCACTTCAGGCTTCCCTGTCCATCACCAGCTCCTGAAGCTTGCTCAAACTCATGTCCATAGAGTCAGTGTTTTCTTCACTCAGACACTGAAAGATAAGAGCATCATGTGAATTTTCTTGTCAGACTGGGGTTCAAGTAATGCCTTGGCCATGTCCTACCTGTGTGATATTTGCTAGTCTTTTCTGTTCTCTAGGACTCAACTTCTTCTATAAAGAGGTGATTAATTCCATCCATAGAGTCCTATGAGGCTAAATACAATAGAAAGCTCTCAGCCCCATGCCTGGAGTCCTCAGTATATGAGAGCTATTACTGTAATTATTTGGAGAAGGCAATGGCACCCCACTCCAGTACTCTTGCCTGGAGAATCCCATGGACGGAGGAGCCTGGTAGGCTGCAGTCCATGGGGTCGCTAAGAGTCGGACACGACTGAGCGACTTCACTTTCACTTTTCACTTTCATACATTGGAGAAGGAAATGGCAACCCACTCCAGTGTTCTTGCCTGGAGAGTCCCAGGGAAGGGGGAGCCTGGTGGGCTGCCGTCTATGGGGTCGCACAGAGTCGGACACAACTGAAGTGACTTAGCAGCAGCAGCAGCAGCAATTGTAATTATTAAGTTCAACATCCTCATCAGTTTCAGGAATCTGTTTCCAGCCACATTTCACCCAAATGTGAGTTTCTTTCCCAGGAGTCTGTGTGCTCTGCATGGTTGAGAAGGCGCCAGGCTATTCTCTCCGTTCCCTTGATAAAGGCACTTTCACCATCAAATGGCTCCACTGAATCAACCCAACATTTTCCCTCCCTGCTCCCTCCCAGCTAACTACATTTTGGCACTTCTTCAAGGGGCTTTCTGTAATGAGCAGGTTCCCAGAGAAAGCGGTTTCCTGAAAGGCTTATAGCATTTAAAAGAAAACAAGTTTAGGGTCTCAGCATTCTTGCTTTTGAAGAAAGAAAGAAAGAAGCTTAATCTGCAAGCCTGGCAGCTCTAGCCAGAGCCTCGGGCTTTCCTGATCACAATTCTAAAGAACCATCATCTCATCTTGCCTGCTATTTCCCAGCTCCGTTTGCAACTTCATTCTGGCTTGCCTGGGGAGGGTATGGTGGGAACCCAGCCTCTCTTCTAATTCTTTGTTCCTCAAATTAGGGCTAAGTACTGTTGCCATCCTGATCAGATAAGCACAAATAAGCCCTTTCCTTATGGTAGCATGAAATATAGCGACACGGGTTCAGGCACTGTTTCGTGGCAGAAAGAAGGTGCCTAAGTACCTAGGAGCCAGACCAACAAGAGTGCCAATCTGTTGGCCACCCGCTGTGGCACCTTGAACAAATCACTGATTCTCTCTGAACCTCCATTGTCATTCTTAGTTAAATTGGAATCGCTGTGTCTACTTTGCTTGTGTTGTGAAGACTGTATTGACCATGCACATTTAGGTCTGGAATATTCTATGTGCTTCACAAACGTCAGTTCGTTTACAAAGCTTGCATTCATTCATTTGATGCAATAGCTTCTGAGCTCTTGCTGTGTGTCACACAGTATTAGGCATTGGAAATAAAGAAGTGTTACACAGTATGACTACTTTCATGGTAGTTACAGACTGGCAAGCCGTGCTTTGTGCCATGGATAAGGAGAGGTGGGGGTAAATGACAAGTATGATGTAGTTCAACATAAAACTATTGAATATTAAAGTTATATGAAGACTTAGAGACCAAATAACCTTTTTATAAATTAGAACAAATGACATAGCCAAGAAGAGAAGTGATCTATTTAGAATCACATGGAAAGTCACAGAGAAAACTGAAACTTTGTGCATAGTTTGGTGCTTTTCTTTTCCTTTGCTTTTAAGAAGCTTATCGCTTCACTGACATGTGAAATAATTTGCAAAGAGAACACATGAGTATGTATTAATTATTTTGTTTAAACAACACTTGGGGACTTCCCTGTTGGTCCACTGGTTAAGAACCTACCTGCAAATTCAGGGGACATGAGTTCTATTCCTGGTCGGGAAAAGCCTGCATGCTGCACAGCAACTAAGCCCGTGCTCACAGATACTGAGCCCACGGGCTGCAACTCCTGAAGCCCACTCGCCTAGAGCCCATGCTCTGCAAAACCAGAAGCCAATGCACTGGGGACTCCATGCACCACAACAAAGAGTAGCACCCGCTCACCGCAACTAGAGAAAGGCTTGCATGAAGCAATGAAGACCCAGCACAGCCAAAAGTAAAACCAAATTTAAGAAAATACTTGGAAGGAGCTCTGAAGTTGGGGATGTTATTTAGGAAAGACTTCTACAGGAGGGAAGATCTCATCTAGGTCTTGGGTGATGAGTTGGGAGAGAACTTTCTGGACACAAAGAAATACATGAAAAACATTGCCATTTGGGGGCTTTTTCTAAGAAAAAGTCTTCCCTGATGGCTCAGACGGTAAAGCGTCTGCCTGCAATGTGGGAGACCTGGGTTCGATCCCTGGGTCGGGAAGATCCTCTGGAGAAGGAAATGGCAACCCACTCCAGTACACTTGCCTGGAAAATCCCATGGACAGAGGAGCCTGGTAGGCTGCAGTCCATGGGGTTCAAAGAGTCGGACACAACTGAGCGACTTCACCCACTCACTCACTCTAAGAAAATAAAATCAGCTTTTTTGTTTTGTTCTGCTTTTGTTTTTACAAACTCTTAATCTCAAGATTCTTTTCACTTGGAAGTCACTCTGTTCAATGTAGAAATTAGGCTTCAGTTCAGTTCAGTCACTCAGTCGTGTTCAACTCTTTGCGACCCCATGACCTGCAGCGCACCAGGCCTTCCTGTCCAACACCAACTCCCGGAGTTTACCTATACTCATGTCCATTGAGTCGGTGATGCCATCCAACCATCTCATCCTTTGTCGTCCCCTTCTCCTCCTGCCCTCAATCTTTCCCAGCATCAGGGTGTTTTCAAATGAGTCAGCTCTTCACATCAGGTGGCCAAAGTATTGGAGTTTCAGCTTCAACATCAGTCCTTCCAACGAACACCCAGGACTGATCTCCTTTAGGATGGACTGGTTGGATCTCCTTGCAGTCCAAGGGACTCTCAAGAGTCTTCTCCAACACCACAGTTCAAAAGCATCAATTCTTTGATGCTCAGCTTTCGTTATAGTCCAACTCTCATATCCATACTTGACTACTGGAAAAACCATAGCCTTAACTAGACGGACCTTTGTTGACAAAGTAATGTCTCTGCTTTTTAATATGCTGTCTAGGTTGGTCATAACTTTCCTTCCAAGGAGTAAGTGTCTTTTAATTTCATGGCTGCAATCACCATCTGCAATGGTTTTGGAGCCCAGAAAAATAAAGTCAGCCACTGTTTTCACTGTTTCCCTATCTATTTGCCATGAAGTGATGGGACCAGATGCCATGATCTTAGTTTTCTGAACGTTGAGCTTTAAGCCAACTTTTTCACTCTCCTCTTTCACTTTCATCAAGAGGCTCTTTAGTTCTTCTTCACTTTCTGCCATAAAGGTGGTGTCATCTACATATCTGAGGTTATTGATATTTCTCCCAGCAATGTTGATTCCAGCTTCTGCTTCCTCCAGCCCAGTGTTTCTCATGATGTAGTCTGCATATAAGTTAAATAAGCAGGGTGACAATATACAGCCTTGACGTCCTCCTTTTCCTATTTGGAACCAGTCTGTTGTTCCATGTCCAGTTCTAAATGTTGCTTCCTGACTTGCATACAGGTTTCTCAAGAGGCAGGTCAGGTGTCTGGGATTCCCATCTCTTTCGGAATTTTCCACAGTTTATTGTGATCCACACAGTCAAAGGCTTTGGCATAGTCAATAAAGCAGAAATAGATATTTTTCTGGAACGCTCTTGCTTTTTCGATGACCCATCGGATGTTGGCAATTCGATCTCTAGTTCCTCTGCCTTTTCTAAAACCTGCTTGAGCATCTGCAAGTTCACAGTTCATGTATTGCTGAAGCCTGGCTTGGAGAATTTTGAGCATTACTTTACTAGCGTGTGAGATGAGTGCAATTGTGCGGTAGTTTGAGCATTCTTTGGCATTGCCTTTCTTTGGGATTGGAATGAAAACTGACCTTTCCAGTCCTTTGGCCACTGCTGAATTTTCCAAATTTGCTGGCATATTGTGTGCAGCACTTTCACAGAATCATCTTTTAGGATTTGAAATAGCTCAACTGGAATTCCATCACCTCCACTACCTTTGTTTGTAGTGATGCTTCCTAAGGCCCACTTGACTTCACATTCCAGGATGTCTGGCTCTAGGTAAGTGATCACACCATCGTGATTATCTGGGTTGTGAAGATCTTTTTTGTACAGTTCTTCTCCGTATTCTTGCCATGTCTTCTTAATATCTCCTGCTTCTGTTAGGTCCATACCATTTCTGTCCTTTACTGAGCCCATCTTTGCATAGAATGTTCCTTTGGTATCTCTAATTTTCTTGAAGAGATCTCTAGTCTTTCCCATTCTATTGTTTTCCTCTATTTCTTTGCACTGATCGCTGAGGAAGGCTTTCTTATCTCTCCTTGCTATTCTTTGGAACTCTGCATTCAGATGGGTATATCTTTCCTTTTCTCCTTTGCTTTTCACTTCTCTTCTTTTCAGAGCTATTTGTAAGGCCTCCTCAGACAGCCATTTTGCCTTTTTGCATTTCTTTTTCTTGGGAGTGGTCTTGATCCCTGTCTCCTGTACAATGTCATGAACCTCTGTCCATAGTTCATCAGGCACTCTGTCTATCAGATCTAGTCCCTTAAATCTATTTCTCACTTCCACTGTATAATCATAAGGGATTTGATTTCGGTGGTTTTCTAGTGGTTTTCCCCACTTTCTTCGATTTAAGTCTGAATTTGGCAATAAGGCGCTCATGATCTGAGCCACAGTCAGCTTAGTGGGTGATAAATTACAAATAAATGGGCATTAGACACATAGATTTATGTTTCCATGACTCTGCATTATAAAAACATTACCCCACAGGAATATTATACTCCATCTCTGATTTTTTTTTTGAGGGGCATTGGAGATTAAGTTTATTCCAGCCCCAACATGAATATCTTATTAAAGAGTCACTAACAAAACAGCTTTTCTATCTCTAAAATCTGTGAATTGGAAAATAGTCGTACCTTTTTCTTTTCTTTTTCTTGTGGGACCTCACACACGCATTTCTGTAGAAGTCTTGTTGTGCTTCCAGAAAGTATCATTTGCCAAAAACAATGTTAGTTACTCAGCTTAAGTTAATTGGAAGGAGGTTGAAGTCAACAATCAATATGACTCATAGGTATTTGGGCTTTAAGGAGAAACCATAAATGTTAGGACAGTTAACTCAGATATGGGAATATGTCGGTAGTTTCATGCTAACCCCAGGAATTTCTCAGGACAGGGGATTCCATCAAGTGTAATTATATCCTATGAGATTTATGTGATGTTAGTTTTCTTGGAAACTGGAGTCCAAATTATTTTTGTTATGGTAAGAACTCTTGGAATCTTATCCCTGCTTGTGAAATGGGGAAATTGGCCCTCTTTTAGAAAGCTCCATGTCCAGGTAGACTGGGACAAGGTATCTTGGGCATCTGTAATGCCTTATGGAATTGGTTTGTAAGGGCAACTTGCCAGCCTCAGCTGATTCTAGCAACTTTTCTCCACTGAATGGTGAAAATGGTTTGTTGGAATTGACCTAGGTTCGAGCTCTCACAGCTTTCCATTCAAATGCTGCAATAGCTCTTGACAGGTTGCTGAGCTGGTTCAGGCAGGGTGGACGACCACTCCTTAGGACTAAATGGATATAGGTTTCTTACAGCCTAGAGTTAAGGTAAGAGGATGTTCATAGTTCAGAATATTTTCTTACCCGTCTTGCCAAAGAGACAATCCAGGGGAGAAAGGCAACAAGGTGAGGTGGACTTGGGGTTGCCTGCGGGCTCCGTCCTTTACTCAGTGAGCTCTTGTAGAAGTTACTTGACCCTTTTCAGTGTTGGCCTCATATACAAAATAGAGACACCAACATCTAATTTATAGGATTTTTGAAATGCTCAAATGAAGGGTAATAAGCAAAGCACACGACAAATAACTAACACAACGTTTTAAATCAACTCTACTCCAGTAAAAATTTAACAAATAAATAAACATGTAAAAATGGCTGTGGTTTAGGTGAAAAAGCATCAGATTGTGAAAGAATTTCAGATGATTTTTAAAGGATGAGCAATCTAAGAAGTGGACACATTGACACTCAGAAAGATCCCTGTTGGAATGAAACAGTAGAGTTCTGAATTTTAGCCCGTTATCCACACTTGTTCTCTTTCATAAGGGCACACTCACTTCATCAGGATATCCAGAAGTGACTGGGTATACTCTCACCAAACACCTTTGCAAGTTACCAAAGTCTAAAGCTGAACAGCACTTTACTCATTTATACACAGAAGGAATTATAACTATCCATAGGCTTGGATGCTCATTTTCCCTGGGCAGCTGATTCCCCTGTGCACAGACACATTTACAAGGGGAGCCAACCTCTACTACTTGGAGAAGAAAATGGCAACCCACTCCTGTGTTCTTGCCTGGAAAATTCCATGGACAGAGGAGCCTAGCGGGCTACAGTCCATGGAGACGCAAAGAATCAGACATGACTGAACATGCACATGCCGACAACCTCTACAAGGTGGTGATTAGCAGATATAAAGTGAAAAATGGGTCAGCTCAAGGCTCTTAGCAGCTAATGTGAAAGAGACATGACTTTTGGTTGGCCTTCTCCGAGGTAGGGACAAAACTGCCAAGAATTTTGTGTGTTTATATTGGTGTGTTTGTTTTGATGTCTCTCCTGAAACACTTTTTCACCCTTCCCTTTCCTTCTATTCCTAGCAAGTTTCATGAGCAGAATAGGGGGGATACAATCAGAAAATGACCGTTTGGTTTTTTTTCTCATAGCTGCACCGGTGCACCTTACCTGGCCTCATCACTCCCTGAACTTTTGGATGAACATATCTGGCAGCCCAATAACTGATCTTCTCACTCCTAAAACAAATGTGCCTTCCATCCATTCCAAATCACAGGACTGTCTTGTTTCAGTAATCAAAGTGTCCAGTTTCCTTCAATAGTCAAAATGTTGAACTTCATAACAATTTATTTCCTCCCTTTCTTTGCTTAAGAAGCCTGTATCGGTGTGGGTATTCTTTGTTCAGTTGTTTTGAATCTTTTTCTCCACCTTATGCTCTTCCTTCTCCTTCTTATTCATAGAAAATTCTGTTTCTGATTCCTTCAGGAGTAAAACTGAGTTAAGGATGGAGAGGTGAGCTGAGCAAGAAAAGGTTTTGAGACCAGCATTGTTTTGAGCTGGCGTCAGTGCTTTCTGGCTTTGAAAGTTCTTTAAAGGTGACACTCAAATGTATGGACACCATAGGGGAGAAACAGGAATAAATTGGGAGATTGAGATTGACATGTATAACACTCTGTGTGTGTGTGTCTGCTTAGTCACTCAGTTGTGTCCGACTCTCTGTGACTCCTTGGACTGTAGACTGCCAGGCTTCTCTGTCCATGGGATTCTCCAGACCAGAATGCTGAAGTGGGTTGCCATGCCTTCCTTCAAGGGATCTTCCCAACCTAGGGATCAAACTCAGCTCTCCCTCATTGCTGACAGATTCTTTACAATCTGAGCCACAAGGGAAATTCACTTAGCTTGAGATGAATGGAGAAACAGCTTGTCATGGGATGGGGTTGGAAGTAGAGTTCAAAGGATGCTTCAGTGACAATCCATCTCTAATGTCCAAATTAAATCACTTATTTCTGTAGGATAGATTGGAAGCTACCTCCTTCCCAGTGCTGCATGGATGAGTAAGCACCTCAGGTTGAAATCTCCAAGTCTTTGACACACATTGTTTGGGAGTAATGTATTGTAATTAGTCTCTCAGTCATGTCCAACTCTTTGCAACCCCATGGACTTTAGCCCATCAGGCTACTCTCTCCATGGAATTCTCCAGATAAGAATACTGGAATAGGTTGTCGTTCTCTTCAGAGGGCACATGAAGGTGTGATGGCTTCAGGAAAGTGTAAATTTCTCAGATTGACTGGAAAATGGCAGTTTTGAGAGTTTTAAGCAATGTGGCTGGGAAGATAAATAGGGGTTGGATCCAGAAATCCTTGTATGACTTATTAAATAAGTGTCAATTAGCAATTTCCTTTTCAATGGAAACATTGAAAGACTCTATTTTCTTGGGCTCCAAAATCTCTGTGGATGGGAACTGTAGCCATGAAATTAAAAGATGCTTGCTCTTTGGAAGAAAAGCTATGACAAACCCAGACAGCATACTAAAAAGCAGACACATCACTTTGCTGACAAAGGTCTGTCTAGCCAAAGCTATGATTTTTCCAGTAGTCATGTATGGATGTGAGAGGTGGACTGTAAAGAAGGCTGAGCACCAAAGAATTGATGCTTTTGAACTGTGGTGTTGGTGAAAACTCTTGAGAGTACCTTGGACTGCTAGGAGATTAAACCAATCAATCCTAAAGGAAATAAACCCTGAATATTCATTATCAGGACTGATGCTGAAGCTGAAGTTCCAATACTTTGGCCACCAGATGGGAATAGCTTACTCATTGGAAAAGACCCTGATGCTGGGAAAGATAGAAGGCAGGAGGAGAAGGGGACAGCAGAGGATGAGATGGTTGGATGGCATCCCCAACTCAATGAACATGAGTTTGAGCAAACTCTGGGAGATGGTGAAGAACAGGGAAGCCTGGCATGCTGGAGTCCATAGGGTCGCAAAGAGTCAGACACGACTTAGTGACTGAACAACAACAAAACAATTTCCTTAGTTTAATTCTGAAAAAGGTAATGTTATCTCTGAGTTTGGGGATCATCTTTCTACGTCTGTTCTGAGATAGAAACCTTTAGCTGCTGCTACATGAACGAGGAGTCTAGCTCTAAGACTCACAGGAGAATAGCAAATTTAAAACTGCTTGGCAATCATTAGGTAACACAGCTCATTTACCAAACACAAGAGGTATTTCATAGAACTTGGAGTTAAATGTCCTTGGCAAGTGTGGGGCTCATGAAGACAGGCTGAAAATGATGCTGATCTGCTCATGTTCTACACTGGGGGAATCTGGGAGCCCACATTATCCTGTGAGAGGCTGGAGTTCTGAGATGCAAATACAGTGAGTTTATTGTCTAAAGCTCCGTGTTCTCCAAACATTCTGACTTGGCTTCTTGTTGCTGCAGTGGAAGCTTTGCTGTTGGGAGATTTTTTGTTTGTTTGTTTTTTGTTGTTGGTTCCTACTCCCTTTTCTCTCCCTGCCTAGAAACTCCTTGGATACCAGAGTATTACATGGTGCCCTGAAGAACAGGGGCTCAGTTGATCTGATTCTGATTTTTTTTTTAACAATTAAAAGTTGTTTTATTTTGTCAGTCAGTACAGAGTCAGGTCTCTTGTGTGTGTCTGTGTTTGAAAAACGTGGTCTGTGAGTCCAGAGCACACCAGGATGTGGGAGACTTAAAGCTTACTATTTAATGTTATTTATTTATTTATTTTTAAATTTTTATTGAAATATAGCTGGTTTACAATGTGTGTTAATTTCAGGTGTATAGCAAAGTGAATCAGTTATACATACACATATACCCACTCTATTTAGATCCTTTTCCCATAAAGCCCATCAAGTAGAGTCCCCTGTGTTATACAGTAGGTCCTTGTTAGTTATCTATATGCTGCTGCTGCTGCTAAGTCGCTTCAGTCGTGTCCGACTCTGTGCGACCCCATAGACGGCAGCTCACCAGGCTCCGCCGTCCCTGGGATTCTCCAGGCAAGAATACTGGAGTGGATTGCCATTTCCTTCTCCAGTGCATGAAAGGAAAAAGTGAAAGTGAAGTCGCTCAGTCGTGTCTGACTCTTAGCGACCCCATGGACTGTAGCCTACCAGGCTCCTCCGTCCATGGGATTTTCCAGGCAAGAGTACTGGAGTGGGGTGCCATTGCCTTCTCCGAGTTATCTATATAGCAGTGTGTATATGTCAATCCCAATCTCCCAATTTATACCCCCCCCCATCTGCTTCTCCCCCAACAGCTGTAAGTTTGTTTTCTCTATCTGTTGCTCTATTTCTGTTTTGCAAATAAGTTCATTTGTACCATTTTTAAAGAGGTTACTGTTTAAAAGTATTATGCAGAAGACACATGTGCAGAGCCAAGGAGGTGAAAGAGTTCTCAAAAGAACCATGGGACTGGGAACTCCTGAGCAGTAAAAGTCGATGAAAAGATGAGTCTTTTGTTCTGGATGTGTCATGATGTCTTCCTGCTAGAGTGAAACCTTAGCACATGAAGCTTGCCTCCCACTGGCTGCCTTCCTGTTGATTTTGTTCCCTTGTAGTAACAGCTTTGTTCCATCTGTGAAAGGGGTAGAACTCTGCAGTTAAACCTCATGTTGGGGTTTAATGCCCCTCCGATTCCCAGAGGTAAGAAAAAAGCAACCTGCTAGCCTGGGTCTGGTGAACCCTCACTCACACCCCACATTAGTGCCTCTGGTTTGGAGATCAGACATCCAAGGCAGGCCTCCTTGGGCTAAAATCAAGGTATTGGCAGGGCTCCATTCCTTCTGGAGCTTCTGGGGTGGCTCTGATTCCTTGCCTTTTCTAGTTCAGAGGTGTCCTGCGTTCCTTAGCCCATGGGTCCTTCCTGCATCTTCAAAACCAGCAACTTCCAATTCCTCCATGACTTGCTTTTCTGGTCACTGATTCTGGTTTTTAATAGTATATAATTTAGAGTACATATTTGTGCGGATAGTAGAAAGATAATAGAGATATTCGCATGGTACCCATGAAAGAGGGCAATAGTATTTATCTCCTGTCAACTATGTATAAGAAATGTAGTCCAGTAATCACCAACTCAATGGACATGAATCTGAGCAAACTCTAGGAGATTATGAAGGACAGGGGAGCCTGGTGTGATACAGTCCGTGGGGTCGCAGAGTCAGACACGACTTAGTGACTGAACAAAGAAACCACTTGAGTGTCATTGATGTTGGTTGATTTTGTTAAATTCCTATTTTATATTTCTTTCATTTTTAAAACTACAATTTAAAGTTTACTATGACTACCTAGGGTAGGTTATATTCTGGATATCAGGATCTAAACTTTCCATAAAGTCAGCTTTCTCCTGGCGTGAAATTAAACTGAACTATTATTATCATGGCTCCACCATGACATAAATCATTGGTACTATCATCTGATCAATTTTGGGGGGTCAGTCTTGTCCTTAAAATGTATCAAGAAAACCATGATCCACATTGCCAAATCTGACGAGAACAAATTCACCTTTCTCCTAATCTGAGTCATGAATATTTCACCTCTATTCACCTTATAGCTTTCCAACCTGTATCTGAATTCACTGGATTCTTTTCTCTTGCACCAAACACTGAAGCCTAAATGCTACAAAACTTACCATGTGTTGGGTTCTAGTTTCCTTTTTCAATAATTCTCTGCACTATTCTAAAGAATAAATGAGATAATGCATATAAAGAACTAAGCACATAATAAGTTTGCAATACATAGAAGAATAAAATTTGCTAGTTTATTGTGTCACTACCTTACAATGGATTTTAGTAATATATGGATCTCTCTTAAACCCTGGTTATAACTAAGAGTAGTTATGAGTGGTATTCCCTTTGATTGAGTTCTAAATTAGCTATCTTCTTATCCCCACCCTCTTCCTTACCCCAGTTACCTATTTCATTGTGTCACTAGGATGCCAAGGACAGCTAACCTCTTCCTAGTTAGACTGTCAATCATGGTGACTGAGTTTGAATCCAGTTTCTGCAGCTTATTAGCTGTGTGATCTCTTTATAGTCTAAGGGACCCTAAAGAATCTTCTTCAGTCAATCCTAAAGGAAATCAACCCTGAATATTCACTGGAAGGACTGTTGCTGAAGCTCAAATACTTCTACTTGATGAGAAGAGCTGACTTATTGGAAAAGACCCTGATGCTGGGAAAGACTGAAGGCAGGAGGAGAAGAGGGTGGCAGAGGATGAAATGGTTAGATAGCATCGTACTCAGTCTCTAAGTTATGTCCGACTCTTTAGGACCCCATGGACTGTAGCTCATCAGGCTCCTCTGTCCATGGGATTATCCAGGGAAGAATACTGGAGCAGGTTGCCATTTCCTTCTCCAGAGGATCTTCCCAACCCTAGGGTTGAACCTACATCACTTGCATCTTGTACACTGGCTGCTGCTGCTGCTGCTGCTAAGTCGCTTCAGTCGTGTCCAACTCTGTGCGACCCCATAGACGGCAGCCCACCAGGCTCTGCTGTCCCTGGGATTCTCCAGGCAAGAACACTGGAGTGGGTTGCCATTTCCTTCTCCAGTGCATGAAAGGGAAAAGTGAAAGTGAAGTCGCTCAGTCGTGTCCGACTCTTAGCGACCCCATGGACTGCAGCCCACCAGGCTCCTCCGTCCATGGGATTTTCCAGGCAAGAGTACTGGAGTGGGGTGCCATTGCCTTGGCAGGCATATTCTTTACCATTACGCCACCTGGGAAGCTCTAGATAGCATCACCAACTCAATAAACATGAATCTGAGCAAACTACGGGAGATAGTAGAGGACAGAGGAGCCTAGTGTGCTACAGTCCATAGGGTCACAAAGAGTCAGATACGACTTAGTGCCTGAACAGCAACAGAGCTATGTGACCCTGAGCAAGTTACTTCTCTGTGTCTTAGCTTACTACTCTGTAGAGAGGGCATCCTACAGTGCTTGTCTCTTAAGGTTCCTGCAAAAATTAATTGGCTTAAAATGTGCAAAGTAATTTGCAAACTGTATGATTTAAGAGAGGGGCTTCCCTGATAGCTCAATTGGTAAAGAACCTGTCTCCAATGCAGGAGACCCCAGTTCAATTCCTGGGTTGGGAAGATACACTGGAGTAAGGGATAGGCTACCCACTCCAGTATTCTTGGGCTCCCTAGTGGCTCAGCTGGTAAAGAATCTGCCTGCAATGCAAATCATACTCTAAGGGCATATTACTACTACCATGAATCTCCCTGCATTTAGTCCAGAGATCATCTGAAATTCCCCAAGAAAGGAAAAAAAAAAAATCACACAATGACTTTCATGAAAGAAAAAAATAATCTCAGAGATGCATATCTGCCCACAATGCCATTATGCAAAGAACACTTTATTTTCTCATTGTCTTCAAATAAAATGGAAATCTGACCTTATCTTTGAGGAACAAAAGCCTCCTTAAAACCCTGAATTCCCTTCTTCCCCAGACAAAAGTGCCAAGAGCCTTCAAAGGTGAATTTGAACATCTGCTTTTAGATAAACTTGGAAAGTAGCTTATTAATCATTAAAATAGACTATTTCCTGCCAAAAATACTATAGCACAGTTTCACCTAGGGCCCCTAATGACATGAAAAATGCATGTGAAATGTGGTAAATTTTTAGTAAATACAGCACACTCTCAAATAGGATTTGTAATGGAAGTAATAAATTGTTAAATAAATATTAAAGATTAGAATATATTACATCAACCCCAATATAATAATTATATATATTTTAATATATTTTACATTAGTATGATTACCTTCATCACCTTCATTTGATACTGAAGGAAAGTCTTCTATTACATTTTGCACCTGGGAAATCTCACTTACAATTAAATGATTCCACAATACAAGTAACAGGAGCAAACTTGATCAATATCATAGCACCACTCCAAGGACATGGGACCTGCATTGACATTTCACAGACAGTTTTTACAGTATGATGAATAATGTACTTTGCTCCTTTCTCTCTCTGTCTCTTTCTCTCTCTGACTTTAGCTTACACCTGAATAAGATGTGAAAGAATTTGGAACAGTGAAAAGTTCTCCTGTATTAAATTGTCGGCACATTTCTCATTTAGCACAGTAATATAGTTGAGAAAAGAAGAGAAGCCAAAAGCAAAAGAGACAGTGGAAGATATACCCAACTAAACGCAGAGTTCCAGAGAAAAACAAGCAGAGATAAGAAAGCCTTCTTAAGTCAACGATGGAAAGGAATGGAGGAAAACAACAGAGTGAGAAAGACCAGAGATCTCTTTAAGAAAATAGGAGATACCAAGGGAACATTTCATGCAAAGATGAGCAGAATAAAGGACAAAAGCAGTAAGGACCTAACAGAAGCAGATGAGACTAAGAAGAGGTGGCAAGAATACATCAAAGAACTATACAAAAAAAAGGTCTTAATGACCTGGATAACCACGATGGTGTGGTCACTCACCTAGAGCCAGACATCCTGGAGTGTGAAGTCAAGTGGGCCTTAGAAAACATTGTGCATGCATCCTAAGTCACTTTAGTCATGTCTGACTGTGTAGCCTGCCAGGCTACTCTGTCCATGGGATTCTCCAGGCAAGAATACTGGAGTGGATTGCTGTGCCTACCTCTAGGGCATCTTCTCGACCCAGGGATCAAACCTAGATCTCTTACATCTACCTGCATTGATAGGTGGGTTCTTTAAAACTAGCATCACTGAGGAAGCCCTTAGAAAGCATCTCTATGAACAAAGCTAGTAGAAGTGATCAAATTCCAGCTGAGCTGTTTAAAATCCTGAAAGATGATGCCGTTAAAGTGTTGCACTCAATATGTGAGCAAATTTGGAAAACACAGAAGTGGTCATAGGGCTGAAAAAGATCAGTTTTCATTCCAGTCTTAAAGACGGGCAATGCCAAAGAATGTTCAAATTACCGTACAATTGCACTAACTTCACCTGATAGCGAGGTAATGATCAAAATCTTTCAAGCTAGGTTTCAGTAGTAGGTGAACTAAGAACTTCCAGATGTACAAGCTGGATTTAGAAAAGGCAGAGGAACCAGAGATCAAATTGCCAACATCCACTGGATCATAGGGAAAAAAAAGAATTCTAGAAAAACATCTACTTCTGCTTCACTGAATATGCTAAAGCCTTGAACTGTGTGGATCACAACAAACTGTGGAAAATTCTTAAAGAGGTGGGAATACCAGACCATCTTACCTGTCTGCTGAGAAACCTGTATGCAGGTCAAGAAGCAACAGTTAGAACTCAACATGGTACAAAGGACTGGTTCAAAATTGGGAAAGGAGTATGTCAGGTTATATAAGGTCACTCTGTTTTTTTTAACTTATATGTAAAGTACAACCTGTGAAATGCCAGGCTGGATGAATCACAAGCTGGAATCAAGATTGCTGGAAGAAATATCAGCAACCTCAGATATGCAGATGATACCACTCTAATGGCAGAAAGTGAAGAGGAATTAAAGAGCCTCTTGATGAGGGTAAAAGAGGAGAATGGAAAAGCTGGCTTATGACTCAATACTTTAAACTTGCTTAAAACTCAACACTCTAAAAACCAAAATGATGGCATCCCATGATGCCGGTCCCGTCATTTCATGGCAAATAGATGGAGAAAAAGTAGAAACAGTGAAATATTTTATTTTCTTGGGCTCCAAATTCACTGCAGATGGTGACTGCAGCCCCAAAATTAAAAACACTTGCTTCTGGAAGAAAAGTTATGACAAACCTAGACAGCAAATTAAAAAGCAGAGATATGACTTTACTGACAAAGGTCTGTATAGTCAAAGTTAAGATTTTTCCAGTAGTCATGTACAGATGTGAGAGTTGGGCCATAAAGAAGACTGAGTGTCAAAGAATTGATGCTTTCAAATTATGGTGCTGTAGAAGACTCTTGAGAGTCCCTTGGACAGCAAGGAGATCAAACCAGTCAATCCTAAAGGAAATCAACCCTGAATATACATTGGAAGGACTGATGCTAAAGCTGAAACTCCAATACTTTGGCCACCTGGTGCAAAGATTTGACTCATTGGAAAAGACCCTAAAGCTGGGAAAGATTGAGAGCAGGAGAAGTGGGGAGACAGAGGATGAGATGGTTGGATGGTATCACTGACTCAACTGACATGAATTTGAGCAAACTCCAGGTGATAGTGAAGGACAGGGAAGCCTGGTGTGCTGCAGTCCATGGGATGTGAAGAATGGGACACAACTAGGTGACTGAACAACAACAATAAGGTCCTTATAAACTTTTAAAATTTAATCACAAGTATTAAACAAACAATATGTATATATTTTAAGACATTATTTCAAGGATGGAAAGCTGGTTTGTTAGTAAATGCACAAAGGGATCCAGTTTTAAGTTCTGTGACAAGGTAAGTATGAGATAGTCATCTTACCCTGAGTTTAGAACTGGCGTTCTTCTCTACAGTGAAAATATCAATAAAGTTGCCTTTAAAGCTCAATTATCTAAATTTTTCTGAATTACCTGCAGTGACAATTATTTACATTGACAATGTTTTTTTAATAATAAACCATATGAGAACAGCATGAACCATATGAGATTACATGAATTTCTACAAAAGAAATACAATGAGTTAATGTTATATTGCTCCATTACAAGATTTAAAGAAAGAAAGAAAGATCTCTACTATGGGCTGAAATGTGTCCTCCTCCTTCTTCATATGTGGAAGACCTAACCCCCAAAGTGACTGTATTGGTAGGGAGGCAATTAAAGTTAAATGAGGTCACAAAGGTGGGGCTCTAATCTAAAAGGACTGATGTCCTTATAAGAAAAGAGACACCAGAGACTTGCTCTCTCTCTGAAAAGAGAAGAGGCCATGTGAGGACATGGTGAAAAGGCTGCCATTCACAAGCCAAGAAGAAGGGCCTCACTAGAAACTAGCTCTAAAAACACCTTGATCTTGGACTTCTAACTTCCAGAACTGTGAGAAGATGAATTTCTGTTGAGTCACTCAGCCTGTGATGTCCTGTTATGGCAGCCTGAGCAGACTAATGCGATGGCATTCATTAATCATTCTCTCAGAGCTAATTATGCTGTCAAGAATCAGACCACATGCTAAGGGCTGGGACACAGAGGTGAACTAGACATGGTCCCTCATATTGGACAGGTCCCTAAAGTTTCTCTAATGTTCAGTGAGGGGATAGACTCATAGAAGGGATAATTTTGCTCAAGTTCTCAGAGCTAGTTAATAGCAAATGTGGGTACAAATTGCATATCTCTTGATTAACTTCAGCCTGATGTTAGGTACCAGACTCTTTTTATGGAGATAAATGGTAGTTTCAGTTAAGACAAAAAGTATTTGGAATGCCATTTTGGAAAACTCGAAGGCTACTAGAGAAAGGTCACTTGAATTGGAGACTGTTTCTTACAACTTCCTATCTCTAGTTCTTGACCTTGGACCTCCCATGTGCATTCAAATCTTGATCATTTCTTTGTGACTTTGAATCAAGCAAAGGTTGGTTCTTCTCCATTAACTAACTGTGGCTTAGCAACAAGACCTGCTCTCTACTGAGGATAGAACTGGAACCTTTAATTTCCTGTCATCCATGGCTCACACTGGATTTCCCTAGAATTTTCTGGAGGCAAAAGGCTACCACAGGAAGAAAACCATAGAATGCAACTGGAAACCATCCATATTTCCTCATTCTTAGCTCCATCTCTGACAAGCTGTGGTCAAAGAGACCCAGACCGCAAGGCTATGATGTAATTCTTGCTCTCCTGCCAAAATAGAAAGAAAATGATGAGGAAGAAGAGTTTATATGTAAGAAAAAAACTTAAAGAAATGTGTTTTTTAAACTTGGGGAATGGCGTTCTGAGACTAAGATCTGTCAGAGTATACCATATATAAGGATATTAAATGAAAGCAGATAAAGGAAGCGGAGTAAGTAACAAGGGTAAAAATAGCTTTAGTCCTTGGTGTTTTCTTTGGGCAATGGAAAAAAAAACAATCTCTGCGTATTACCCTATCATTTATATTTAGGTAAATGCCAGAGGAAAGGAATTGGGCTGGGAGAGAGACACAGCTATATTATATATTGAACCTGACCTAGACAGTTGGTATGGAATGGTTGCAGATTTAAGAAGAGATGACAATGTCAGAACGGCTGACCAATTTTGTTTTCTTCTGAGTGGAGACTCACATGAGACAACACTTGTTGAAGGAAACACTCTCATAGCTCTGTGGATTGTTTACTGAGACATAACCTGAGAATCTTACTGATACCTGTGCTCTCCTAGATATTTTCCAGTTTCCTTTGCATGAGGGTTGACCACGTGACTATAACAGACTCAGAGTAAATGAGAAGTAAACTTGTTTAAACGAGTCGGACACGACTGAGCAACTGAACAACAAGGCCTGCTGTCTACTGAGGATGGAAGAGTCGCAAAGAGTCAGACATGACTGAGCAATTGAACAACAACAACAAGATTTCTAGATTGTTAGTGCAGCTAAGGATGAATGCATGTGTACTAAATGTCTTCTCATTTTCTTGCATCCACATCTCTGATCTGGTTCAGATGTCACCTCCCCGATAAGGCTCAGGGAGGGTGATGCTATCCTTTGCTCCTTTTCTCTAAAGAAAAACTTTATTAGCTTCTTATTATCCATTCCCTTTGCCAGTGATTAGTTTGGAGGTGGACATGGGACCAGGTTGCGAAGCTTTCTGGGAAATTCTTCTTGTTTTTAAGAAAAAGTCACAGACTTTTTCCTTTCTGATTAGAGATGGAGAGCTGATGGAGTGATGCAATAAAGCAAGCTAAGGTGGATTGCTCAATAAAATACAGTAATTTAATTGTCTAGCTGATATGACTACCATTCTTTGGAGCTTTGGAACTGAGGACAAGAGGAGTGGGGCAAGATGAGGCTCCGGGGGCACTGCAGTGGGCAGGGGCAAGGACGTGTAGAGAAATAGCCTCTCGGGAGGGCAATGGAGTGTAACCTCTCAGAATACTGATGTCTGACCTCTGATTCAGCTGAAAATAAATATACTCAAAGCAGGTGAACACCCTCCATTCCTGCAAATCTCAGTAGCATTCCAAATGGGGAACACGACATCCAATTTGAATGTTTACAAAAAAAGAGTAGATCCATTGACAGAGGAATAGATACAGAAGATGGGTACATATATTCAATTGGATATTACTTAGTCATAAAAAGGAATGAAATTGGGTCATTTATAATGATGTGGATGGACCTAGAGTCTATCATACAGAGTCAAGTGTAAGTCAGAAAGAGAAAAAAAATTATTGGATATTAATACATATATATGGAATCTAGAAAAATGGTAATACAGGGCAGGAATAGAGGCACAGACGTGGAGAGTGGACATGTGGGAACAGGGCGGGGAAGACGGGGTGGGGAGAATTGAAAGAGTATCATTGACAGATACTCACTATCACAGGTAGAATAGATGGCTAGTGGGAAGCTTCTCTATAACATAGGGAGCTCAGCTCGGTGCTCTGTGGTGATCTAGAGGGTTGGGATGGGGTTGGGGTGGGAGGGAGGCTCAAGAGGAAAGGGATGCATGTATACATAATAGCTGATTGACACTATTGTACAGAAGAAACTAACACAACAGTGTGAAACAATTATACTCCAATTTAAAAAAAAAGAGAAGAGAGTAGAGAGACCTCTATAGAAAAGGAGAAGAAATCACGTGTTGCACCAGACAGAGTCAGTTTGATATCTTGGCTTTGTCATTTACAGGTTTTATTTTATCACCTCTCTGAGCTTCAGAGAAATTGCAGTCTTTGCACTTCTATTAATATACTCTTTAATTTTTTTCAGCATGTTGTGTACCCTTGGGCTTCCCAGGTGGCGATAGGGGTAATGAACCTACCTGCCAATGCAGGAGAAGATGTAAAACACACAGGTTCGATCCATGGATTGGGAAGATCCCTGGATTGGGAAGATCCCCTGGAGGAGTGCATGGCAATCCACTCCATATTCTCACCTGGGGAATCCCATGGACAGAGGAGCCTGGCCGGCTACAGTCCATGAGTCGCAAAGAGTTGGGCACGACTGAAGTGACTTAGCACTCATGCATGTACCATGTAAACTTATGCAGTCTTACCTAGGATTCAGAAGTTCTGCATTCTAGTATTCACCCAGTAGCATTTAGATGTTTGCATAAATGGTTTCGTTTGTAAAAGGAGGAAGATGCCATGGCCATACTCCATCAGCTTATCCAGAGGAACACATGTGACGCACATCTTATAGACCCCGTTGAAACAGGCAAATAGACTCTTCACTATTGCACCCATTCAATCTGAGGCACCCCTGTTTTGCCTGATGATGTGCTGTGACTTCTTTTATAAACAGCCACTTTTCCCCATTATTTAGACAAAGAGTGACAAAGTCAAACTTAATTCCCAGGAAAACCTGGACTGTTTTCACTTGACCTTGTATTTAGACTGGCTTTGAGACCTCAGGAGCTGAGAAACATCGTTGTTGGAAACTCTGAACATGCCCTGTCACCCACACAGCTTTGCCCCTTCTGGCTTTTCAGCCATCCACCCACCAGCCTCATCTGGCTGAGGCTTTGGTCAGTGTGGGAGAAGAGAGAGGAATCTGTTGGGTTGAGTCATGGCCCCAACCCTGCACATGGTACAAAATCAATTAAAGCCCCCTTGTCTGCAGCCTGAATCCATGACACAGTGGCCTTGAGGAAGGCGGATCTCTGGCTTCATTTCTCTTGGCAGCCTCTGTTCCCTAGGAAGGCAAGGGGTTGGGGTCCCTGTGTGTCATAAACGATGAATAAGGCACACAGACAAGGGGGGTAATTGCTTCCACTTCACCCCTGCTCCCTCCCCCAGAAGTGTTCTCTGGCCAAACCAAATCCAGAGCTCTCAGAAGATCCAGCCGACCCAGAGCCAAGAGTAACTCCCACCTTCCTGCCGGCACTTACTGTCCCCACGGGCCTGTCCAGAAGATCTGGTCAGGAAGCTGAAAAATAGTTGAGTGTGTGGTGACAAGTGTTGCGGGTTTGCTTTGTAAAAATATTCTGAGCAGGGAAATAAAGCTTTCATCAGCTTATTTTTCCACCGCTTAGGGGAGCACCCACTTTCTGCTGCTGTAAGCACTTCAGGTACCTTGAAGGTGGGGGGCAGGGTGCTGGAGGGGAGAGGAGAACCCACTCAAGGCCTGGATGGGGATGACTCGGTGAAGGAGAGAAGAGTCTTGTTGGAGAAGCTGACCCTCTCATATCTGGCTCTTAGGATTCAGAGGGACACGATCCAGGCACGGTAACATTTCTACACATGCTGGATACGAAAGGAAATGTAATGCCAAGCTCCTGAGTTTTGGCTCCAAGGCCCTTCCGAATCTCCTCTGTTTACTTAGCATCGCCCCTCCCAGGCATAATTAAGCCAAACAAACCTAAGTGTTAGCAGTTGTCTTATGACATCATGATGCTTCATGAAGACTTACCATCCCACTCTCTTTTCCTTCTGTTCAGAAGGCCCTTTCCAGCCCTAGACCCTCACCACCATCCCCAACTCCCTGGCCACCAATTCGATCATCAAAATCCAGCCAGGAAGTTTGCTTTCCCCTTGAAATTTTCCCTGACTCCCTTCACAATTAATCACTCTATTTCCTCAGCAGCAATCCTGCCATCATTGCCTATATCACACGGTGGGCTGTTTCCTCACACACGGGATTTGTGTTTTATTCATCTTGATGTTTTTGTAGCTTCATACAGGATGTGGCAAGAGTAAGTACCGCCAAACAGGTTAACTGAACAAATTAAAGTCTGACCTATTTCTGCCGAAGAGGAGAAAGGGAGAGAACTGCTGGTTTTCAAGAAGCTTGGGTAAATTCAAGACCCTGTGGGGCTGAGAGTTTGTGCCCACTTCTTTCCAAGTGGACATTTGTCCCAGTAAATCCCTCAGTTAGAAGCTGTCATAAATCACACAGTCAAGGCCTGTGAGAATATTTGAGTTGACGGAGAACCTAAGCATCATTTTTTTTTTTTCCTTTCCAGCTCTCCTTTGAGTTAAGGTGCAATGATCCTGTTTTTACAGGTGAGAAAATAGTTTTCACAGAGGAGGCAGGAGGTGAGGAGAGCAGAGTTGGGGCTCAACAAAATTGCCCATTTCCAGGAATTTTCTTTCTACAAGTGACCAAAAACTACCGAGAACAGAAAAAACAACAATAACAAACAAACCATGTATGCAAAATTCTTTCTGATAGATTATTAATATTATTTTTATTATTTTCAGAAAATATAAAGCCCAGTTAAGATTTTGATTGTCCAGATTCAACAGAATCACCTAGGGGTCTGGCATAGGGCAGCAGAGAATATGATGTGCCCTCTCGGGGATCCCTAACTCAGAAGGGCTTGAGCACCCTCCTTTGTATGATGGTGATGCTGATACTGCCATCCACTGAGAAACTCCATCAAGACTGGGACACAGTGGTCATGAGAGGTCAGCCTCCGTCTCTAAGGCTCAGATCCATGTTACTCAGTCTGTCTGTGCCTCCATTCCCACATCTTTAAACTGATGGCTGCAATTAGACCTAACTCACAGTTTTGTGAGTTATATCGTTGTTGTTTAATTACTAAGCCGTGTCTGATTCTTTTGCGACCCCATGGACTTTAGCGCACTAGGCTCCTCTGTCCATGGAATTTCCCAGGCAAGAATACTGGAGTGGGTTGCCATTTCCTTCTTCAGGGACCTTCCTGACCCAGGGATTGCATCCACGTCTCCTGGTTGGCAGGTGGATTATTTACCGCTGAGCCACCAGGGAAGCCCAAATTATGCCATTCTATGCATGTGTAACATTAAACAATCAGTGTCACCTCTTAAGTGCCAAGTATCCCCCTGAAACCATCACATTCTTTATCTTTCATCCTAATACCAGCTCATTCAGGTATTATCATTTCTGTTTTGCCTATAGAATGCCTGGGGCTCAGAGATTAGTATTTTTCCTCCTGAGTCTTCTGGATTTTGAATCCCAATTTTTCTGAATTTCAAAATTCTATATGTATTGTCTCTGTTTTCTCTGAAACTTCTGGAAACAGTGCTCTTTTGAGACTCTGCCAGAGGGAGTTCCGTGTCTTGGATAATCTATGAGGGTCAAGGTAGTGAGCAGGACAGATTGGGAGGCCCTGACCTCTCTAACTTTCCAAGTCAAGGTCTGAAAGTTCTACGTGGAGCATGGCTGTATCTTGGATAAATACCCGGAGGCTTGGGGGGTAGAGGGAAACTATTTGGAGCTGGCAAGTCTAGTCCATTAACACATGCTTATGAGTCAATTTCAAAGCTGAAAGATCTTTCGTAAGTGCCAAGTGATATTCAATTAGTCTGAGGACAGATCTTGCCAGCTGAGCAGGAGAGGCCCCAGATCGACCTGTGTGCCTGTGAATTATCTACTGTTGATACCGTAGATGCTTGATCCTCCAGTTGTGAGGTCAGAATTCAGTAAATGGGTGCTCCTGGGAAGTGAGGCAGGAAGAGGCTGAACCTCTCCTTTGCATGGGTGTAGGGATTTGGTCTTACAGGAAAGTTTGCCATCAGTTTTTGACAGTCCTTTTTGGAGGGTCAAGGTCTAAGTAAGACCACCCATAGGGAATGAGTGTGCTGATGCCTATAGTCTGGTTTGGATCAGGCAAAGTGGGAGAAGTGTGGTTAGTGTTTAGCCAAAGGGTACAGCAGGGCCATACATGGGAGAAAAATGAACCCTGAGCTTAGAGACAATATACAACCTGTCAGGAAGTGGAACCCAGGGTAGGTCTGGAAAGCAGTTCAAGAGGGAGTGATTAATGGTGTGCAGGCCTGGCGGCTCTGAGTCTACTGGACGCCCCCTGCTCAGTGTAGGATGACCTGGTCTCTGCAAAGCTCTTGGGAAGGTCAGGGAGTCACCCTTCCCTTTTTGAACCTAAAATCTGCAGTGCCCCAGGTGGATCTCACTTTATATTTTAGGAATGTTTATTTTTCCTTTTTTGAAGGGTGACGGGTGGGCAGAGGGGGTGGAGTAGAGTCTGCCTTCGGAGGCAGAAGTTTGAATCTAGGTCCATTCCCCAGTGATCTCTGTGACTATGAGCAAAAAGGCCTTCTTTTCTGTTGCAGTCAGTTGCTGATCTGGGAAATGAGGAATGGGCTCAAAATAGTCCTCAAGCTTTCTTCCAGTGTCAACTTTCCATAATTTACAGAACTGACTGTTCTCTTTTTGTTGATTCTGTAGAACTCAAGGGTCTTTCTGAAATGTCCTACCAGTTCAGTAACTTTGGGAATATTTAGTGAGTAAGACTGAGTTCAAAAGAACAGCCTGTTTTTTTATCTGCTTTAGAGGTTCATTAAAGTGTTGTAAGACATTGTTTGGAGAGAAAATGATACATACTTACACACTTATTTGTAGGTATGATTTTTTTCCTTTTGTTAGCTTAATTCTTTAAATGAAATTTATGGCAGGGTATAAAGATAAGTTTTGCAACATGAATAATAATCCCCACTTGTTGTTTTAGAATATCACATTTTA
Source organism: Giraffa tippelskirchi (assembly GCF_054371585.1). NCBI lineage: Eukaryota > Metazoa > Chordata > Mammalia > Artiodactyla > Giraffidae > Giraffa > Giraffa tippelskirchi. The sequence goes on from NC_137275.1 coordinate 218,752,093, forward strand.
TTAATAATAATTTCACCTTGTATTTATGAAGAATGTTAAAGTTTATAAAGCTCATTGCTTGCATAATCTTTATTCTTCCTCAAAACCATGTGTGATCTAGGCTTTTTTCTTTTTACTAGTTTTTTGAAATAGCCTTATGCTTTTTCAATTATAAAATGAATAATATATAACAGGATACCAAGTTAAATATTTAACATTATTTTCTCCATCTAGTGAACAAGGGCCAGAAACTACCATGATCATTCTTGGAAATGTGATTCATTTTTTCAATTTAATTGATGTATAATTAATTTACAGTGTTGTGTTAGTTTCTGGTATACAGCAAAGTGATTCAGTTTTATATACATACTATACTAGGAGAGTTTATATAGTAAACTATGTAAATTAAGAGAGTTTCCAAACTTCCCTAATCCTAAACTCCTAATTCGTCTGTCCCCCACCCGCCTTCTCCCTTGGCAACCACAAGTCTGTTCTCTGTGTCTGTGAGTTTCTTTCTGTTTCATACATATGTTCATTTGTGTTCTACCTTATTTTGTGTGTGTGTGTGTTCTATTTTAGATTGCACATATAAGTGATATCATGTGGTATTTGACTTTCTCTGTCTGACTTACTTCAGTTGGCATAATAATCTCTAAGTTCATTCATGTTGCTGCATACGGCATTATTTCATCCTTTTTTATGATATACAATTCCATTGTATATCTATATCTATCATCTGTCTATCTATCTATCTATCATCTATCTATCTATCTTCTATAGATCAACTCTTCTTTGGGTTTCCCTGGTGACTCAGATGGTAAAGAATCTGCCTGCAATGCGGGAGACCCAGGCTTGATCCCTGGGTCAGGAAGATCCCTTGGAGAAGGGAATGGCTATCCACTCCAGTATTCTTGCATGGAGAGTTCCATGGATAGAGGAACCTAGTGAGCTACAGTCCATGGGGTCACAGTCAGACAAGACTGAGTGACTGACACTTTCAAAGATATCACCTCTTCTTTATCCATTAAGATAATTCGCTTTTGAGACAAATATGTGGCTCTCTTTCCCCAAATGGAAAGAGGGGTCTACCACCAGAGGCAACTGATACTCCTTGTTATACTCCCTCTGAATCTGTTTCTTCAAACATAAAATTGAGAGCAGTAACATATCCCTCTCAAGATATTCATAAAGATTCAGTAATTACACACAGGTAGAGTGTCTACTTAAATGGGAGGTATGATTTGTCCAATCCCAGGGCATTACTCATAAACCTGGAATGTAACTTAGCACTGGGCATCTAAGAAGAACAGAAGACCTGGGTTGTACTGACTATGCCAGGTGACCGAGGATTGACTGAGTTACTGATGTCTCTCAAATCACATTTCATAGGTAATTATCTGCATGGAGAGTAACTAGAAATTACTAATTAGGGATTAGGTCCATCAGTCTAGTTCAGGAGAAGTTGATTTAGTCCCTCACCCCCCAAAAAAACACTTTAAATACATACGATAGCAGGTCCTGTGTTTTATTCTTAGAATACATAAATAAACCAGAAATTAATCCTGGTACTAAGGAGACTAACATCATAGAGAGAAATAGAAGAACTTAACATGAAACATTTTTAATATATTCTGATAAAAGATTTGATGGGAAATGGACAGCAGCCCACCAAGCCCCTCTGTCCCCAGGATTCCCCAGGCAAGAATACTGGAGTGGGTTGCCATTTCCTTCTCCAAGGATGCTATGGAGACAAAGACAAAAAGTTCTTAACCTAATGGTTAGAATGGCTGGGATTAAGAAAGTCTTCTCACAGGAGGAACTTAAAGGGTTTAAGACTTAAAGAATGAAGATATGGTGTGTATGTGAGTGTGTTAATGTCAATGTGTATGTGTGTGTGAGAGAGAGAGAGAGAGAATGGGAATAAAGGCACTCAAGAAAAGGAAGTCACGAGTGAAGGAATGAAACTGAAGGGTCCCTATTAAAAGGATAGAAATTTGGTGGTGCAGGAGATGTAAGGTGATAGTTGAGGTAATAGCAAAAAAAAATGAAGTCGGTTATGAAAGGCTGGTCAAAGTTTGAGGTCTTCATTCTTTGGAAGCCATCGAAAGGTGTCATATAGGGCAGTAATAAGATCAGATGAATGCTTCAGTGCTTTACAAAAAGCCCCTCGGCTTCAGCATGGAGCGTGGATAGAGTGGACAAACTAGAGACAGAGATACTAGTCAGGAGGCTATTGCAGTAGTTCAGGCGAGATGGAGGTGGTTGAATTGGAAAAGTGTGGTATGGAATGTAAAGGAAATCTATTTAGTCAATATTAATTGCTAAAATTAGCAAGAGTGGGAATGTTTTTCATGTGGAGGATGAAAGATAGTGATGATAACTCCCAAGCTTGTGATTTGAGCTCTGGGGCTTGGTGGGACCATTCCTTGAGAAGGGAAGAGGAGAGAAGGTGGAGATGAAGAGTTTAGAGAGAAGAGAGATTTTTACTCTGTGAATTCTGGGCTGAAGCCTGATGCTCTGGCTTCTGACAATCTTTGCTGTTGTCTATGGGCAAATCATGATCCTTCTTTAGCTTTAGCTTCTCTAGTTCTATCATGAAGGTACTAGACTCAGGTTCAGTTCAGTCGCTCAGTCGTGTCCAACTCTTTGCAACCCCATGAACCGCAGCACGCCAGGCCTCCTTGTCCATTACCAACTCCCTGAGTCCACCCAAACCCATGTCCATTGAGTTGGTGATGCCATCCAACAATCTCATCCTCTGTCGTCCCCTTCTCCTCCTGCCCTCAATCTTTCCCAGCATCAGGGTCTTTTCAAATGAGTCAGCTCTTCACATCAGGTGGCCAAAGTATTGCAGTTTCAGCTTCAACATCAGTCCTTCCAGTGAACACTCAGGACTGACCTCCTGTAGGATGGACTGATTGAATCTTTGGATCTCCTTGCAGTCCAAGGGACTCTCAAGAGTCTTCTCCAACACCATAGTTCAAAAGTATCAGTTCTTCTGCACTCAGCTTTCTTTATAGCCCAACTCTCACATCCATACATGACCACTAGAAAAACCATAGCCTTAACTAGATGGACCTTTGTTGACAAAGTAATGTCTCTGCTTTTCAATATGCTGTCTAGGTTGGTCATAGCTTTCCTTCCAAGGAGTAAGTGTCTTTTAATTTCATGGCTTCAATCACCATCTGCAGTGATTTTGGAGCCCAGAAAAATAAAATCAGCTACTGTTTCCCCATCTATTTCCCATGAAGTGATGGGACCAGATGCCATGATCTTATTTTTCTGAATGTTGAGCTAGACTCAACTAGACTCAAGACTGTTTCCCAAATATGTGCCTCATAATTCTGACTTGGTGTGTCTGTTATGTACTCCTGGAATCAAGATCTTTGGAAGTTTCCCCTGGTGATGTTGCTATTTGTTTGGAGGCCCAAGTGATATTCATATTGGTTTGGGCACCTGTGGATCAGGAGATCCCTGAGGATACCAGTAGCTCAACCATCTCAGTGCCCTTTTCTCCTAGTTCTCTCTCTGTCCTGCTGACTCTGCAGAGGCAACCTGGCATCTGTGTGGCTCCACAGTCACTGCCACTGCCTGCCAGTAACCACAGCCTGTCTCACTTCCGGCCCTGCACCGCCCCCCACCCGCCACCTCCGCCCCACAGGTTGGTCAGGGGGACGAAGCCAACGTGATTGCCCTTGGAACAAAGTGAAGCAACTCCCTGCCGTGTTATTTTAAGGATATATGGTTAATCTCCTACTGGGGTAATCTGTAAAAATTGCTCCTGTGGTTCACTGGAATGAAGGGTTGGTTATTTTTTTTTTTTTTCCGAGTGTGGTAGTCAGTGCAGAAAAAAGAAACCAACCGACTTCTTTAAAATCAAGATTTTGAAGAGAAAGCACATTTAGACATTGAGTTTTATTCTTCCAGCTATGCTCAGGGAGCACATGGCCTAACCACTCTTTTGATGTTTTCACTGATCCCACTTCCTGCTACAGATGAGCTCAGCAGACTCTGCATGTAGACATGAGGAAAAATCATTCAACGCACCAGAAAAATTCACTGAGGCCTGGCCATCAATGAGAGGCTTTAGGTGTTACTTCTAGCAAGTTGCAAACAACTTTAATTGCACTGAGACTTCCAGGCTGGACCAAGAAGGGGATTCCCTTACAACACACATGAAAGCATTTGGCTGGAATGAGACAGTACAGGTCTTTCCCTCACTGCAAGACTGGGATCAATTGTTGGCCCCCTAAACCAAAAGGGATGTGGGAATCTGGTGAGAATTGCAAAGGTTTGGAATATAAGACTTATGTGCAAAGATGAAAAGTAGCAGGCTTTTTCATCCTGGTGACACTGTAGAATGGTTTAATTATAACCTCCCTGTATAAAGAGGGTTCTCCAGTGAGGTAAACCCACTACTGGACCCCAGGCTGTTTTACAGGCGAGACCACATCTTATTTACTTTTTTGTTCTTTCCATGGTTTCCAAAGCTCTGGATGAAATAGTGGCTGAAGAAGCTGATTCAGCAATTGCATTCCCAGGTCTCACTATGGAGCTTAACTTTAGGGTCCTGAATTCCAGTGACACCAATTACAAACTCTGTGACTTTGGATAAGACACTTGAACTGCGTGTGTTGTAATTTTCTTACCTATAAAATGAAGTTAAAACACTGACTATGTAGCAAAATTTTGAGGATTAAGAGAGATCATGTGTCTCTAAGGGCTTCCCTAAGGGTGGCTCAGTGGTAAAAAGTCCACCTGCAATGCAGGAGACACAGGAGACGCGGGTTTGATCCCTGGATCAGGAAGATCCCCTGGAGGAGGTCATGGCAACCCACTCCAGTATTCTTGCTGGGAGAATTCCAAGGACAGAGGAGTCTGGTGCACTGTGGTCCACGGGATCACGAAGAATTGGACACGACTGTAATGACTGAGTAGGGATGCAGGCAGGCATGTGTATCTAAAATACCTACTAGAAACCCTGGAAAATTTATTAAATGTATGTTGAGTGAAGGACTACATTAAAGCTGTGGAGAGAATTCAGACTGGCTACAGAAGAAAGGTAAGTAGAATGACTTGAAGCACTTATTTTCTCTAGACAGTGCAGGCTTAACTAAGTAGGTTGAACATATGTGCAAATAGATCCCGATTGAAGGGACAAGGCGCAGCCCTCTAGCCTTGGGAGAACCTTAACTTCCCGGCTCGTGGCCACTTAGTACTGTGGTTGTGCACCATTGTGTGTGTGCGCGTGTGTGCAGTGTGCACGTATGTGCACGCACATGTGAGTGCATACATGCATGTGAGGTCTACTGTCTAATAGTGTGAAGTGAAAGTCATTCAGTCATGCCTGACTCTTTGTGAACCCATGGACTGCACAGTCCATGGAATTCTCCAGACCAGAATACTGGAGTGAGTGGCCTTTCCCTTCTCCAGGGGATCTTCCCAACCCAGAGATTGAACCCAGGTCTCACATATTGCAAGTGGATTCTTTACCAGCTGAGCCAAAATGAGTATAAATGAGTAAACATATCATTGAATGCATAAATACTCTTAAGGGCATTAAATGCCTAATTATTTTTGCTATAGCATCTAGTAGGTGATTAAAAATGATGCAACATATAGATTGTCTTTTTTGAAAGCTGGTATTGGAGTGATAGACGAGGGCCAAAAACAACCATAGTCAAACACATACCTATAAATATAATAATATCCAATGGCTTTATATGATTTAAATTCTCTGTTCAGACAGTTACCGTGTTTTTCCCCAAATTACATCAGTTCAGCTCAGTTCAGTCACTTAGTCGTGTCCAACTCTTTGTGACCCCATGGACTGCAGCACACCAGGCTTCCCTACTAGCTTGATGTATTTCGGGCTTTCTGGAAACTTCAGTTCAGTTCACTAGCTCAGTCATGTCTGACGCTTTGTGACCCCGTGGACTGCAGTACGCCAGGCTTCCCTGTCCATCACCAACTCCCGGAGCTTACTCACACTCGCGTCCACTAAGTCGGTGATGCCATCTGACCATCTCATCCTCTGTCGTTCCCTTCTCTTCCAGCCTTCAATCATTCCATATAATCCATCTCTGCATTTCCCTTTCTCCTGGAAACTGGAAACACCCTGGGTTTCAATACATGTTAGAGGAGAGCCAAGAGTGATTTGGTGTCTTCTATAATCTGAGAATAGAAATAAAAACAAACAAACAGAAATTACTCTCTCCCTCCTACTGCTTACATTCTTGTGGCAAAGTCAGATTTTATCTTGGAAGCTTTCCCCAACTATAGTTGTGAGAATGTATTCACCACACAATTGATTTATTTAAAAAGAATAGAACATTACAGATAAAAGTGAAGCTCCTTTTTTTGTTTCCATCCAAGGAAATCATCAGCATGAATTTTGTCACTCCTGTTTTCCATGTTTATTGTGAAATGTATCATGTATCCATAAATGATACATGTAGTTGCTGTTTTTTCTAAAAAAAAAACCTTTTTACCTAATGATTTCATACAATATTTTTTTAACAAACTTGCTTTCCCACACTTTTCTATTCAATATCACATTTTTGAGATCCATTCATTTCTTTAGACCATGGTCTCTCATTAATTTAATTCATTTAGTTTTTTTATCATTAAAGAACATTGTATGAATATACCACCATATACTTGCCTATTTCCTGTTGAAAGACAAAAAGATTGTTACAATTTTTCTCCATTCAAAACAAGCAATGTTACAATGAATATCCACGATACCCTGATACATGTGAACAATGGTTTCTCTAAAGTAGAATTGTGAAGTCATTGTGTATGCACATTTTAAGTGTCATTATCCTCAGCCAATTTCTCTCCAAAGTGATTGTACTAATTTACACTCCCACCAGCAGGGTATGAGAGTTCTGCTTTCTGGAGTCTTTACCAACAGTTGATGTTGACAGGCTCTTTCATGTCTGTCAAATTATTTGGTGTGAAATGGTGTTTCACTCTTGTTTTAGTTTGTATTTCCTTTGCAAGGATAATAATCTTTTCATACATTCACTAACTCCTCTGAATTGTCTGTTTTCATCATTTGCCCACTTAAAAGTTATATTTGTTTAAATGGACATACAATTTCTCTACCTATTCAAGATTCTAATTCATGTTGATTTTATATATTACATATATCCTTTCTACATGTGCTGCTTTTTCCTTTAGTATGTTTTGTAGAAGAGAACAGTTTAATTTTGAGGTTCTCAGTTTTATCAATGCTGCTACTGCTAAATCGCTTCAGTCGTGTCCAACTCTGTGCGACCCCATGGACGACAGCCCACCAGGCTCCCCCGTCCCTGGGATTCTCCAGGCAAGAACACTGGAGTGGGTTGCCATTTCCTTCTCCAATGCATGAAAGTGAAAAGTGAAAGTGAAGTCGCTCAGTCGTGTCTGACTCTTAGTGACCCCATGGACTGTAGCCTTCCAGGCTCCTCCGTCCATGGGATTTTCCAGGCAAGAGTACTGGAGTGGGGTGCCATTGCCTTCTCCATTGTTTTGCCTTATGCATCCATTATTTTCCTTTGTTACTTCTCACACCACATCAGAGAAATACCTACTCATGCCCTGACATCTTCCTTCTGTTTTCCTGCCCTTACGTTCAGTTTCCTCATTTTTAATTATTTTTGTTAACACTCAGTGATTTTTTTTTAAACTTTTTACTAAACAACAAGAAACCAAGAAAGAATGAAAAAAGAAAAGAAAGAAGTTTTCCTATACTGGGCTATTGTGCCTTCAAGGTGGAAAGCTGATGTTGGATTCTTGGATACCCTGGAATCCTGAGTGGTGGCTGAAGTTGAGAGCAGGTTAAAGGTTCATGAACTATTTTGAACGTTTCTCTATCCTGGACCTCTCTGACAGGCAGCGTGCCTCAACTTTGTCGATGGGTAAGAGTTTATTTGAATAGCCAGGCATAAGACAGAACATGAAGATGGAGGTGCTTGCCCAGTGGTGAATGTTTTCCTGTTTTTATAACCTACTTGCTGTCAATTCTGTTTTTTTCTTTATGATGTTTAATTGAAATCACAGCCTAATGAGGTCTGGCCAGTCTCTTTCCTTTGGCTGAAGACTTGATGTTACTGCCAATATATCTGAATAAGAAGAGAATAATTTCTGGAGAAATGGAAAACTTCAACAGCTGTTAAAAGTCACTAGAAAGGAATTGTTTATAGGATGCATTTTCCTCCCTTACATTTTAACAGATTGATTTGTTACTAATCTAATGTTTCTCTCAACAATGATGATTTTTATTTAATAGTCTTGGAATATCCCTGGAACTCAGGTCCAACCAGTGAATCTAGATTTTTCATTGGTTGAAGTTCAGCATCAGTGATCTCACTTGAATTAGCTCCTGGTAGTAGGCTTGGAAATTTTCAAGTTTGTGATTTTGTGTTAGTCACTCCGTCATGTCCGGCTCTTTGCGACCCCATGGACTGTAGCCCACCAGGCTCCTCTGTATGTTTCCTCTTTCTTTTCAGCCCAGTTCAGATGCCATGTCTCAACAAATTTTCCCTTAGTTCCCAAATTGCAATAATATGTCCATTACCTGCACATTTAGAGAGCTTGTATTTGAACCATTTTATTTGCCCCAGGGCAATGAGATGCAATGTGGTACAGGAGAGGTTATGAATATTAGAGCAGGGCAGGAATATGTTTGCATCCTGGGATGAGTATTTACCAGCTGGGTGATCATGACATCTCAATGTTGCATTTTTCTGTGGATGATAATATTCAAAATAAAATAATATGCTGATTATAATACCTGCCTTATCTGGTTGTTGGGAGAATTTAATGAGGTCACATATGTATAGACTTGATGCACAGAAGAGATAGTAACCATGATTTCCCATTTCTTTGCATTTATCTACACCATCACCAGTACATGTAAAGAACAGCACTTGTAGAAAAATTAGTCTATCTTTCCATAACATTAACCTTGCAAGTTAAGAGATTTTCATCAGGGTAATATGTCTCATCTAGTGGCATGCTTTTTTCGGAACATACAGTCAATCCCATATGGTTTATTTGAGATAACCTCATAGAAGTATTTTTTTTCTTTCATGTAGTGACTTGATTCTTGAAAGTTACTTAGTGTTCTTTTATTTTATGGGAATATAATTGCTTTATAATGCTGTGTTTAGTTTCTGCTGTACAAGGAAGTGAATCAGCTATATGTATACATAGATCCCCTCCCTCTCAGACCTCCCTGCCACCCCACACCCCCATCTCACTCCTTCAGGTCACCACAGAGTGCTGAGCTGAGCTTCTAGTGCTATACAGCAAGTTCCCACTAGCTATATATCTGTTAGTTTTCTTTTAAATTAAATCTATATCCTCTTTGCTATGACCAGTGCATTCTCTTGGCAAAATTCTGTTAGCCTTTGCCTTGCTTCATTCTGTACTCCAAGGCCAAATTTGCGTTACGCCAGGTGTTTCCTGACTTCCTAATTTTGCATCCCCTATAATGAAAAGGACATCTTTTTTGAGTGTTAGTTCTAAAAGGTCTTGTAGGTCTTCACAGAACTGTTCAACTTCAGCTTCTTCAGCATTACTGGTCGGGGCATAGATTTGGATTACCGTGATATTGAATGGTTTACCTCGGAAACGAACAGAGATCATTCTGTCATTTTTGAGATTGCATCCAAGTACTGCATTTCAGACTCTTTTCTTGACCATGATGGCTACTCCATTTCTTCTAAGGGATTCCTGCTCACAGTAGTAGATATAATGGTCATCTGAGTTAAATTCACCCATTCCAGTCCATCTTAGTTCGCTGATTCCTAGAATGTCGACGTTCACTCTTGCCATCTCCTGTTTGACCACTTCCAATTTGCCTTGATTCATGGACCTAACATTCCAGGTTCCTATGCAATATTGCTCTTTACAGCATCGGACTATGCTTCTATCACCAGTCACATCCACAGCTGGGTATTGTTTTCGCTTTGGCTCCATCCCATCATTCTTTCTGGAGTTATTTCTCCACTGATCTCCAGTAGCACATTGGGCACCTACCAACCTGAGGAGTTCATCTTTCAGTGTCCTATCTTTTTGCCTTTTCATACTGTTCATGGGGTTCTCAAGGCAAGAATATTGAAGTGGTTTGCTATGCCCTTCTCCAGTGGACCACATTCTGTCAGACCTCTCGACCATGACCCATCCGTCTTGGGCGGCCCCACATGGCATGGCTTAGTTTCACTGAGATAGACAAGGCTGTGGCCCGTGTGATCAGATTAGCAAGTTTTCTGTGATTATAGTTTCAGTGTGCCTGCCCTCTGATGCCCTCTCACAACACCTACGGTTTTACTTGGGTTTCTCTTACCTTGGACATGAGGTATCTCACCACAGGTGCTCCAGCAAAGCACAGCCACTGCTCCTTACCTTAGACAAGGGGTATCTACTCACAGCAGCCCCTCCTGACCTTGAATGTGGAGTAACTCCTCTCAGCCCTCCTGTGCCCATGCAGCCGCCGTTCCTTGGACGTGGGGTAACTCCTCTCGGCTGCCACCCCTGGCCTCGGACTCAGGGTAGCTCCTCTCAGCTGCTGCCCCTGACCTCCTGCCAAGGGTAGCTCCTCTTGGTCGCTGCCCCCGGCCTCCGGCCTGGAGTAGCTCCTCTCGGCTGCCAGCCCCGGCCTCGGCCATGGGGTAGATCCTCTCGGCCATGCTTCTGGGCTGTCCATCGCAGCCGCTGTGCTTCTGCCAAGAGAACGCACTGGTCATAGCCCACACCCTCTTCCCACAACACAAGAGAAGACTACACATGGACATCAGCAGATGGTCAATACTGAAATCAGATTGATTATATTCTTTGCAGCCAAAGATGGAGAAGCTCTATACAGTCAGCAAAAACAAGACCGGGAGCAGACTGTGGCTCATATCGTGAACTCCTTATTGCCAAATTCAGACTTAAATTGAAGAAAGTAGGGAAAACCACTAGACCATTCAGGTATGACCTAAATCAAATCCCTTATGATTATACAGTGGAAGTGAGAAATAGATTTAAGGGACTAGATCTGATAGACAGAGTGCCTGATGAACTATGGACAGAGGTTCATGACATTGTACAGGAGACAGGGATCAAGACCACCCTCAAGAAAAAGAAATGCAAAAAGGCAAAATGGCTGTCTGAGGAGGCTTTACAAATAGCTCTGAAAAGAAGAGAAGTGAAAAGCAATGGAGAAAAGGAAAGATATTCCCATCTGAATGCAGAGTTCCAAAGAATAGCAAGGAGAGATAAGAAAGCCTTCCTCAGTGATAAATGCAAAGAAATAGAGGAAAACAACAGAATGGGAAAGACTAGAGATCTCTTCAAGAAAATCAGAGATACAAAGGGAACATTTCATGCAAAGATGGGCTCGATAAAGGACAGAAATGGTATGGACCTAACAGAAGCAGAAGATATTAAGAAGAGGTGGCAAAAATACACAGAATAACTGCATAAAAAAGATCTTCACGACCCAGATAATCACGGTGGTGTGACCACTCACCTAGAGCCAGACATCCTGGAATGTGAAGTCAAGTTGGCCTTAGAAAGCATCACTACGAACAAAGCTAGTGAAAGTGATGGAATTCCAGTTGAACTATTTCAAATCCTGAAAGATGATGCTGTGAAAGTGTTGCACTCAATATGCTAGCAAATCTGGAAAACTCAGCAGTGGCCACAGGACTGGAAAAGGTCAGTTTTCATTCCAATCCCAAAGAAAGGCAATGCCAAAGAATGCTCAAACTACCACACAATTGCACTCATCTCACATGCTAGTAAAGTAATGCTCAAAATTCTCCAAGCCAGGCTTCAGTAATATGTGAACCGTGAACTTCCAGATGTTCAAGCTGGTTTTAGAAAAGGCAGAGGAACCAGACATCAAATTGCCAACATCCACCAGATTATTGAAAAAGCAAGAGAGTTCCAGAAAAACATCTATTTCTGCTTTATTGACTATGCCAAAGCCTTTGACTGTGTGGATCACAGTAAACTGTGGAAAATTCTGAAAGAGATGGGAATACCAGACCATCTGACCTGTCTCTTGAGAAACCTGTATGCAGGTCAGGAAGCAACATTTAGAACTGGACATGGAACAACAGACTGGTTCCAATAGGAAAAGAGGACGTCAAGGCTGTATGTTGTCACCCTGCTTATTTAACTTATATGCAGAGTACATTATGAGAAACGCTGGGCTGGAAGAAACACAATCTGGAATCAAGATTGCCAGGAGAAATATCAATAACCTCAGATATGCAGATGACACCACCCTTATGGCAGAAAGTGAAGAAGAACTAAAGAGCCTCTTGATGAAAGTGAAAGAGGAGAGTGAAAAAGTTGGCTTAAAGCTTAACATTCAGAAAACTAAGATCATGGCATCTGGTCCCATCACTTCATGGCAAATAGATGGGGAAACAGTGGAAAGTGTCAGACTTTATTTTTTGGGCTCCAAAATCACTGCTGATGGTGATTGCAGCCATGAAATTAAAAGATGCGTACTCCTTGGAAGGAAAGTTATGACCAACCTAGATAGCATATTAAAAAGCAGAGACATTACTTTGCCAACAAATGTCCATCTAGTCAAGGCTATGGTTTTTCCAGTAGTCATGTATGGATGTGAGAGTTGGATGGTGAAGAAAGCTGAGCACCGAAGAACTGATGCTTTTGAACTTGGTGTTGGAGAAGACTCTTGAGAGTCCCTTGGACTGCAAGGAGATCCAACCAGTCCATCCTAAAGGAGTTCAGTCCTGGGTGTTCATTGGAAGGACTGATGTTGACGCTGAAACTCCAATACTTTGGCCACTTCATGCGAAGAGTTGACTCCCTGGAAAAGATCCTAATGCTGGGAAGGATTGGGGGCAGGAGGAGAAGGGAACGACAGAGGATGAGATGGCTGGATGGCATCACCGACTCAGTGGACATGGGTTTGGGTAGACTCCGGCAGTTGGTGATGGACAGGGAGGCCTGGTGTGCTGTGATTCATGGGGTCACAAAGAGTCAGACACAACTGAGTGACTGAACTGAACTGAACTCATATCCTCTTTTATACCCACTTGGGGAATGTACTGAGTCATGTGGTTAATCCTTTCTTTTTTGTAAAGTAGCCTTCTGAAAAGTAAATAATCCTTTGTAATTTATCATACTTACATTCAGATACCAGTGCATTTTACAGAGGTGCCCAATCCATGTGCATCATGTACTCTGTCTTTACATTTTAATGAAGTAATGTAGAAATGTGTTGGTATATATTTAGATTCTTCACAGTGCAAGCTCATAAAACTAATTTTAGTTAGGCTCTAATGGCGACTAAACCACCACCACCAAAAGCCTAGGGAAAACAAGAAGGAGAGTAATATTATTGAGCATCTGTATGCCAAGCATTGTAGTAAGCATTTTCACCAATATATCACAATTATTCCTCCTCACAGTGTTTTGAATAGTATTGTTCCCATTTCATTGGTCAGAAGAATTGGAAAAGTAATCCTTGCAAATATCAAAGCCAAGATTTGAAATGAAGTCTGCCTAATGCCAAATCCCTTACTAATTCCAATAACACATTCCTTCTTGAGAACAATCCACTGAGCTTAGGCAGGAAGTAATATCTAAGATTTGTGTGGTATTTACCTTATTTGGTGAGCACTTTAAAAAATATCTTATTGTGCATTATCTCGGTGCCTTATTTTTGTCTGGGTCTGCAACATGGATTTAAGCCTTGGCTCTCAAGCATGCTTCAGTGAGGTTTAGAAGGAGTTAATACTTTCCCTTGTTTTTTTGATACAAGATGAAACGTGGCCCATTGCTAGAAGCCACAAAGCTGAGCATTTATTAAGTATGCTTACTTCCCTTTCATCTATTTGGCCAATGTTCCCAACTATAATCTAATTTCCTCTAAAATTTTCCATGGAGCAGGATAGTGGCTCCAAATCCTGAAATGCTGAAGGAATCATTTAATGACCTATGGTGAGTTGCTGTGAACTTATTCCAGACTTGCTAATGAGTATTTGGAGAAGACGTGTGGGTAAGCTCCAAGTTTCTTCAAAAATGATCCTGCTAGTTGCATTCAAGGACTTTCTGTGGTATTTGGAAGTTCTAGATGACTCTTGAGGGAGTCTATTTAGTTCAGTTGGAGAATATGGTGCTACTAACGGCCAATGGTTTGCCCATCTTAGGGCTCATAGGTTATGCTTTTCACTTTGGACAGCTGTTTAATGCATAAACGGTGTAGGTTGGAAATGGGCGAAACAACATAAAACACCAGTGGGAATGGCTTAGTGTGTACATTAACTCTGGGTACTCTTTTAAGCTGATTTTTTTTTTGTGTGTGGCCTTACCATGGGAGCTTGTGAGACCTTGGTTCTCTGCTCAGGGATTGAACCTGAGCCCCCTACAGTGGAAGCACAAAGTCTTGATGACTGGACTGCCAGGGAAGTCCCCAGTCTGAATTTTCTAAGAGCATATTTGGAACTAAACTCTAAGGACAAATGCCCAATTTGAACTAAGACTACCATTAAGTTATAGATATGGGGGATACATAAGCACATAATTATGTAATGTTATGGTGCATACCATGCTGAAAGTAGCTATAGATAATGTCTGTATGATAAACATAGGAAAGGTCGATTAATAAGAGGTGAAGTTTATTAAATATAATAATGAGAATTATAATGGTGATTAGAACTATTATTGTTGATCTCTTAATGCTAACCCCACTATTAACACCTGTACCTGAATTATTCTAATCAACTCAACACTGTGTTCGATATTTAAAGATATTATTTTATTGGATCATACCAACAAATCTGGTTGTTTGTTTTATTTTTATTTTTTTACCATTTTGGGTTAACAAACAAACAAACAAACAAAAAAACTCCCTGAGGTATTATTATCATCATTTTGGAGAGGAAACATCTGATGTTAAGAGTCTCCACAAATCCTCCAATCATTCACTGATATTAAAGAAGTTTCAAACGTGGGCTAATTGACTCCTCTTTTCATTTTTCTGTTTTCCTGCCTTTTAGATTCTCCTCTTCTCTAACCTCTCTTATCCATTTATTTCTGCCTATGTGGGTCTCTGTCACTGCATGCAGGTTTTCCCTAATTGTGGAGGGCAGGGCCCTCTCTTCACTGGGGTACCCTGGCCTCACTGCTGTGACTTCTCTTGTTGCAGAACAGGGCTCTAGGGGGCTTGGGTTTCAGTAACTGCAGCCCATGGGCTTAAGTAGCCCTGCAGTAGGTGAATTCTTCCTTGACCAGGGATTGAATCTGCGTTCCCTGCATTGCAAGGTGGCTTCTTAACCACTGGACTGCCTGGAAAGTCCTCTTGACCTCTTTTCACCTTCATTTCTTTTCCCATCTGCTATATCATTCTCTTTTTCATCTTAGTTTCCCTAACTCATGTTTCAGATCAGCAAAACCATGCCATTCTGCCGGGAACTGTTATACAGAAGAAAGAAAAATATAGTCCCTGCCTTCCTGGTGCTCATGGTCCAGTGAGAAAAATAAATAAGTAAATATATTATTATAGTAACAATGTGGTAGATGTTATGATGAAGATACCCACTTTGGGCTTCCCCCCTTATTCATGGTTTCACGTTCTGTGGTTTTAGTTACCCACGATCAACCACAGTCTGAAGATATGAAATGGAAAATCCCAGAAATAAACAATTTGTGTTTTTAATTGCACACCATTCTGAGTAGTGAGCTGAAATCTCCCACCCTCTCACTTTGCCCTGCCTGGGACATGAGTCATCCCTCTGTTCAGTGCATCCCACTTGTTAGTCACTAAGTAGCCCTCTGGATTATCAGATTACTTAGCACTACACTTAATAAAAATGAAAAGACAAGCCATAGACTGGGAGAAAATATTTGCAATATGTATGTCTAGTAAAGGACTTTTTTTTTTTAATCTAGAATATACTGACACAACCGAAAAATAAAAAGAAACAGCTAAATAAAAATAGGCAAAAATTTTAACAGACACTTCACAAAAGAAGACACAAATGGCCAATAAGCCTATAGAATTAAACACAACATCGTTAATCATCAGGCAAATATTAATACAAACTAAAACCACAAAGAGATACAATTACATAACCATTATAATGGTTATAGCTAAAAAGACTGACATTAAGCTTTGGTGATGAGGTAAACTAGAATCTCAAAGGTTGCTAGTGGGAATGCATACTATTTTAGAAAACAGTTTGGCACTTTATTATAAAGTTAAACATACATTTACTGCTCAGTTCAGTTCAGTTCATTTGCACAGTCGTGTCCGACTCTTTGCAACCCCATGAACCTCAGCACGCTAGGCCTCCCTGTCCATCACCAACTCCCGGAGGTTACTCAAACTCATGTCCATTGAGTCGGTGATGCCATCCAACCATCTCATCCTCTGTCATCCTCTTCTCCTCCTTCCCTCAATCGTTCCCAGCATCAGGGTCTTTTCCAATGAGTCAGCTCTTCACATCAGGTGGCCAAAGTATTGGAGTTTCAGCTTCAACATCAGTCCTTCCAATGAACACCCAGGACTGATCTCCTTTAGGATGGACTGGTTGTATCTCCTTGCAGTCCAAGGGACTCTCAAGAGTCTTCTCCAACACCACAGTTCAAAAGCATCAATTCTTCTGTGCTAAACTTTCTTCACAGTCCAACTCTCACATCCATACATTACTGCTGGAAAAACCATAGCCTTAACTAGACAGACCTTTGTTGACAAAGTAATGTCTCTGCTTTTTAATATGCTATCTAGGTTGGTCATAACTTTCCTTCCAAGGAGCAAGCGTCGTTTAATTTCATGGCTGCAGTCACCATCTACAGTGATTTTGGAGCCCCCCAAAAATAAAGTCAGGCACTTTTTCCACTATTTCCCCATCTATTTGCCATGAAGTGATGGGACCAGATGCCATGATCTTAGTTTTCTGAATGCTGAGCTTTAAGCCAACTTTTTTACTCTCTTCTTTCACTTTCATCAAGAGGCTCTTTAGTTCTTCTTCACTTTCTGCCATAAGGGTGGTGTCATCTGCATATCTGAGGTTATTGATATTTCTCCTGGCAATCTTGATTCCAGCTTGTGCTTCTTCCAGCCCAGCGTTTCTCATAATGTACTCTGCATAGAAGTTAAATAGGCAAAGTGACAATATACAGCCTTGACATACTCCTTTTCCTATTTGGAACCAGCCTGTTGTTCCATGTCCAGTCCTAACTGTGCTTCCTGACCTGCATACAGGTTTCTCAAGAGGCAGGTCGGGTGGTCTGGTATTCTCATCTCTTTCAGAATTTTCCAAAGTTTGTTGTGATCCACACAGTCAAAGGCTTTGGCGTAGTCAAAATTGTCCAAGCCAGGCTTCAGCAACATGTGAACCGTGAACTTCCAGATGTTCAAGCTGGTTTTAGGAAAGGCAGAGGAACCAGAGATCAAATTGCCAACATCCGCTGGATCATTGAAAAAGCAAGAGAGTTCCAGAAAAGCATCTATTTCTGCTTTATTGACTATGCCAAAGCCTTTGTGTGGATCACAATAAACTGTGGAAAATTCTGAAAGAGATTTACTGTCTGATCTGGCAATTTCACTGTTAGGTGTGGAAATGTAAACATGTTCCCCAGAGAAATGTAAACATGTTAACACAAAGATTTGTGCTTGGATGTTTAAAACAGCTTTCTTCATAATAGCCCCAAATAGGAAATGATCTAAAAGAACATTAATTGGTGATGGATAAGTGATTTGTTGTCTATGCATATGGTGAAATACTATTCTGCAATAAAAATGAATGAACTGATATTACACATCACATCATTTGTTGTTTAGTCTCTAAATTATGTCTGACTCTTTTGTGACCCCGTGGGCTATATGTTACCAGGTTCCTCTCCATGGGATTTCCCAGGCAAGAATGCTGGGGTAGGTTACCATTTCATTCTCCAGGGGATCTTCCCAATCCAGGGAGTGAACCTACATCTCCTGCATTGGCAGGTGAATTCTTTACCACTGAGCCACCAGAGAAACCCACAAATCATCATAAATGTATCTCAAATACATGATGCTAAGTGAAAGAAATCAAACTCAGAAGACTACTTCTTTTATGATTCAAATTGTATAAATGTTTAGAAAAGACAAAAACCATAGTGATAGAAACAGCTAAGTCATCGCCAGGTTGATTTTTTTGTGGCAGTGAAGTAGGAGGGAAGGGATTTGTTTATTTTTTTTCAGAGGGGCACAAGGGTAATTTTTGCAGTGATAGAAATTTTTTATATTATTATTGTAGTGTTAGTTATACAACTCTATAATTTGCACTTAGTAATAGTGAATTTTATTTTATGTAAATTTTAATTCAAGAAAACTGACTTTTAAAAGAACAGCCATACACTCATTGAGTAGTAACATGTTTGTACAGCACTGCACAGCTAACAGAAAACAAAGTTGTAGTATAAAAATAATTCCCAAATATTGAATGACCACTAATTATACATCAAAGGCTGGACTAGGTGTTCCAAGACAAAAAGTTATAAACTAGACAGTGGGTGGTAAGACAGGTGAGTAAACAAATAATTAAAATACAGTGTGAGTGAAATGATGGAAATAATCACAAGATGCTGCAGCTACAGAGAGAAGTGGTACCCAGTCTAGCCTTGAGGATATCAAAGGTTCTAATTGAAGGCAATATCAAGGTGAAAATATGATGGAAGAATATAAGTAAGTTAAGCAAATGAAGGCCTGTGGGTAATGACCTAAAGGGAGGGTCACACATAGGTGAAGCTTGGAGTAAGAGAGCAGGTGGTGACCTGTGAGTGAAAGTGAAGCTAGATGTAAGCAGGTATATTCAAGATACAGCTGAGAAATAGAATTCATAGAATTAAATAATTCTTAATATGGGAACTGAGGCAAAGCAAGAGGACGAGGATATTGTTACTTTCCTAGCTTGAAAATTTGGGTAAATGTTGGCAGTATTCACTGAAACTTAAAAGCAGGAAAACAAGGAGTGGGTTTAGTGAAGGGGGTATGGCCACGTTATGTGAGTGCTGACCACAAAGTGTCTGTGAGACATCCCAGTGCGATCAGTAGAAGGTCATTGAACATAAAGGCCTGGAGCACAGGAAAGGGACCAGAAATAGGCTTAGGGGGTACAGACCTCCCACAAGAGGATGAGACCAACCAGGGAGATTGAAACAGGAACCATGATGGCCCCAGACAGGGAAAAGAAGGCATAGCAAGGCGGCTAGGAGGATAAATAGAAAACCATGTCCCAGAAGTCAAGGGAAGAGAGTCCTTTGAGTGGCCAGTGGTATCAAATTGAAGAAAAATCAAGCGAGATGAAAGGCAAAAATTGCACATGCAATCTGAAAGAGGGAAATAATGGGCCGATTTTTCAAGCGTGGATTCAATGTGTAAAAGTTGGAAAGCCAGATACAGAGGCCTGAAGACTGAGTGGAAGGTGATGAAAAGGAGATATTTAATACACTTTAGAGAAACTTTTCTGTGACAGAGAAGTGAGAGAGTGTGGGATCCAGAGGAGGACCTGGGGACTATAGGCAGTGCCTTGTCCACATGCTCATGGGGTACAGCCAGTAGGAAGGGAGAGATGGATGGAGTAACATTCCTGAAAAACCAGGAAGAGATGGGATCCGGTTTTTAGTAAGACAAAGGGTTTTTCTTCTGGGTCATGAAGAGGGAAGGAGTGGCGGAAGAAGTAAAGATGCAAATATGTAAGTTTTATGGCAGGAAGTTGAAGGATTTTGACCCTTGTCTTCTATTTATCTGTGGGAGGAAAGGTCAAATGGAAACTAAGGATGAAATGGGGGTCATGCATTTTAGGGAAGAGATATAGTTTGAAATAGCTGCCTCAGAGAAGTGAAAGTCATTCAGTCATGTCTGACTCTTTGCAACCCAACGGACTATACAGTCCATGGAATTCTCCATGACAGAATACTGGAGTGGGTAGCCTTTCCCTTCTCCAGGGGATCTTCCCAACCTAGGGTTTGAACCCAGGTCTCCCACATTGCAGTTGGCTTCTTTACCAGCTGAGCCACAAGGTAAGCCCAAGAATACTGGAGTGGGTAGCTTATCCCTTTTCCAGCGGATCTACCCAACCCAGGAATTGAACTGGGGTCTCCTGTATTGCAGGAAGATTCTTTACCAACTGAGCTATCAGGGAAGCCCCCAGAGAAGGGGGAAACAAAATAGACCTCCTGGGCATCATTAAAGGCCCAGTTAAAGTTGGGGACCATAAATTAAGACTCTTTCCAATTCAGAGTGATTTTTTTCCCCTCAATTTACCCAGCAACCCAAGTGCAAGTGTAGAGAAGATAGTAAGTTGAATTCATTCAGGTTTTGGTCTATTTAGGACTCTATTAGGTCCTTACAAGGTAAGACATTGAAGATTTTGGGAAAGTAATTGCTTTGAAATGAATGCTATCTTAGCTGGATCATAAAGGAAGTGAAATCAAGGGATTCCTGAGAGATGAAGAGAAAGTAGAGGCATCTGTAAACTGGAAGTTCCTAGAAGGTCTATAAAATGGTATATTGGGGATAACTGAAATGAGATATGGTGAGGCGGCAAGAATACACAGAAGAACTGTACAAAAAAGATCTTCACGACCCAGATAATCACGATGGTGTGATCACTTACCTAGAGCCAGACATCCTGGAATGTGAAGTCAAGTGGGCCTTAGAAAGCATCACTACGAACAAAGCTAGTGGAGGTGATGGAATTCAAGTTGAGCTATTTCAAATCCTCAAAGGTGATGCTGTGAAAGTGCTGCACTCGATATGCCGGCAAATTTGGAAAACTCAGCAATGGCCACAGGACTGGAAGAGGTCAGTTTTTGTTCCAATCCCAAAGAAAGGCAATGCCAAAGAATGCTCAAACTACCGCACAATTGCACTCATCTCACATGCTAGTAAAGTAATGCTCAAAATTCTCCAAGCCAGGCTTCAGCAATATGTGAACCGTGAACTTCCAGATGTTCAGGCTGGTTTTAGAAAAAGCAGAGGAACCAGAGATCAAATTGCCAATATCCGCTGGATCATCGAAACAGCAAGAGAGTTCCAGAAAAACATCTATTTCTGCTTTATTGACTATGCCAAAGCCTTTGACTGTGTGGATCACAATAAACTGTGGAAAATTCTGAAAGAGATGGGAATACCAGACCATCTGACCTGTCTCTTGAGAAACCTGTATGCAGGTCAGGAAGCAACATTTAGAACTGGACATGGAACAACAGACTGGTTCCAAATAGGAAAAGGAGTAAGTCAAGGCTGTATATTGTCACCCTGCTTATTTAACTTCTATGCAGAGTACATCATGAGAAACGCTGGGCTGGAAGAAGCACAAGCTGGAATCAAGATTGCCAGGAGAAATATCAATAACCTCAGATATGCAGATGACACCACCCTTATGGCAGAAAGGGAAGGAGAACTAAAGAGCCTCTTGATGAAAGTGAGAGAGGAGAGTGAAAAAGTTGGCTTAAAGCTCAACGTTCAGAAAACTAAGATCATGGCATCTGGTCCCATCACTTCATGGGAAATAGATGGGGAAACAGTGGAAACAATGTCAGACTTTATTTTTTTGGGGTCCAAAATCACTGCTGATGGTGATTGCAGCCATGAAATTAAAAGACGCTTGCTCCTTGGAAGGAGGGTTATGGCCAACCTAGATAGCATATTTAAAAGCAGAGACATTACTTTGCCAACAAAAGTATGTCTAGTCAAGGCTATGGTTTTTCCAGTGGTCATGTATGGATGTGAGAGTTGGACGGTGAAGAAAGCTGAGCGCCGAAGAATTGATGCTTTTGAACTGTGGTGTTGGAGAAGACTCTTGAGAGTCCCTTGGACTGCAAGGAGATCCAATCAATCCATCCTAAAAGAGATCAATCCTGGGTGTTCATTGGAAGGTCTGATGTTGAAGCTGAAACTCCAATACTTTGGCCACCTCATGCAAAGTGTTGACTCATTGGAAAAGACCCTAATGCTGGGTAGGACTGGGGGCGGGAGGAGAAGGGGACGACAGAGGATGAGATGGTTGGATGGCATCACCGACTCGATGGACATGAGTTTGGGTAGACTCCGGGAGTTGGTGATGGACAGAGAGGCCTGGCGTGCTGCAATTCATGGGGTCGCAAAGAGTCGGACATGACTGAGCGACTGAACTGAACTGAACTGAACTGAAATGAGATAAGGTGGAAAGATGGGAGAGATCATAGGAAATGAAGTAGGCAAGGAATCTGAAAGGCCAGGATGTTGAATTATCCCATGCTGAAGTCACCAAAAATGAAAGCACTATCTGAGTTGGACAGAAAGACTGGCTGGCTGGATCTTCAAAGCTAATTTCAGGTGTACAGTGGAGTGAATCAGTTAAACATATATGTTTATCCACTTTTTTGTTTTTAAAGATTCTTTTCCCACACAGGTCATTACAGAGTATTGACTAGAGTTCCCTGTGCTATATACTCTATCTTTATTAGTTGTCTATGCTACATACAGTGGTGTGCACGTGAGGATCTGATTATGGAAGGAAGGCAGGTTGGAGAGGGCACACTGAGTTAGAGTACCTTTGTGCTGTGCTGTGCTTAGTCCCTCAGTCATGCCCAACTCTTTGTGACCCCACAGACTGTAGCTCACCAGGATCTTCTGTCCATGGGGATTCACTAGGCAATAATACTGGAGTGGGTTGTCGTGCCCTCCTCCAGAGGATCTTCTCAACCCAGGGATTGAACCCAGGTCTCCCACATTGCAGGCAGATTCTTTACCATCTGAGCCACCAAAGAAGCCCAAGAATACTGGAGTGGGTAGCCTATCCCTTCTCCAGGGGCTCTTCCTGACCCAGGAATTGAACCAGGGTCTCCTGCATTGCAGGTAGATTCTTTATCAGCTTCCCTTTACCAGGGAAGCCCAGAGTATCTTTAATCACAGTGAAAACAATTTACTGCATAGGAAAATTTTTCATCTAAGAAATAATTGACGTGGATTTCAGTTTACCTATTCCTTTCCAGATTTGCATTAGAAGGGAGAGAAAAGAGCGTTTGGTTCTAGAATTTGTTTGAAGAGAGAGTGTGAGCTCCTTATTAGAAGGCAAAGATGGGATCTCACACATTTTTATATTCACAGCTCTAGCCCGGTGTATTTAATAAAGTCTCCAAGTATACCTACACTGGTTTACTCTATAAAGTCTGCCAGAAGATATAGGGTAACAACGTTAAGAAGGATAATGAGGTCAAACTCCAAGGTAAACATCTTATGCGAGTGAGAGCTGTACAGAGGCCTGAGGAAATCTAACCTGGAAGAGGCTGTTAGAAGCAAAGAGGACACAAACCCGCAATTTTTCATGACATGAAAGAAGAAGAACACGAAGAAGGAAATAGCCTCCAGGTGGGTGTCTGAATGGGTTAAGTCCATGAAGAGTTTCAGAGCTTAATATCATTGATGTAGACAGTGGTGGTTTAGTGATGAGAGCCATTACAGGCAGACGAGGGAGCAGACAGTCTGATAGTGAGGCTGTGAGAACTGCTGTCTTCTCTACCAGTGTTGGCTATGTCTCAATTTGAGCCATTAGTGTAGTAATTAAAGCTCTGGAATCAGCTGAACTCGGGTAGAGTCCAACTTCTGTCATTCGCTGCTCTTGGGAACTTCTCTGCACTTCGGTTTTTTCAACTCTAAAATGAAGACAATATTGCTTGCTTCAGAGTTGTCTTCAAACTTCTATAAGGTTGTGCTTGCCAGATATCATGGTGTCTTCATATAGCAATTATTTAACAAAGAGTGTTGTTATTATCATTACAATTCTGGGTGTATGTGATGCTAGAGTCCCCAAAGAAAGTGCGCCCTGTGCATAATGAGATAACCTTTCAGTCAGCCTGGGTGGAGGAAAAGGTGAGGGAGAGAGTTTGCCAAATGGAAAAAATGAAATCACTCAGTAAGTGAGAGTTTTTAACTCAAGCTAGGTCTTTAAACCCCGTCAAATGTCAGAGAACCTAACCACCAGAGTGATTTTCCTACTCTTCCTTAATAATGGGTCTGGAAATTCAGGATGATTGAACTTTTCCTTTGTCGACAGGAGCAAAGTGTTTAGAAAGAGGAGCCTCAGGAGAGGACTGTAACTCCCCGAGCTCGTTAAGACGCCCCAGCCATAGTTACGCAGTCCTTTGACTTTTGATTAGAGCTGTACTCTTTTAACAGACATCTTTGTCCAGATGCAGACACACTACGGTGCTTTCCAAGTAGGAAATAAAGATCGCTTGGAAGTGGAAAGTTTCCTGACTTTATTCCTCTGATGAGGCACCCTTCCTTTGCAGTCACTTGAGTCTTCACATCATGGAGAACACTCTCCTCCTGTCTCTTTTCAACCTCCATCTCCTCCCAGGGGTTTCCAAAAGGAAGCAGACTGTGCAGCAGCCATGATGCTTTTCCTGCTGGTATGGAAGACAGATGATACAATTTAAAACACAGTCCTCCTTGACCCGATTTATCTCCTGTGCATAACTTTCCAGAGTGTGATCAGTGTTCCTGATGCTTGCTTGTCCCAGAGGCTGCCTCTGTTCCTTCTGAAACTAGCTTCTTAGATCTTACTATCGTTTTAACCCTGATAGTTTCTGTCCTACTTTTGTGGCTTTTTTTTTTTTTTTTACATATTTTCTAAAACCCCAAACTGCTGCTGCTGCTAAGTTGCTTCAGTCATGTCCAACTCTGTGCGACCCCATAGATGGCAGCCCACCAGGCTCCCCTGTCCCTGGGATTCTCCAGGCAAGAACAGTGGAGTGGGTTGCCCTTTCCTTCTCCAATGCGTGAAAGTGAAAATTGAAAGTGAAGTCGCTCAGTCGTGTCCGACTCTTAGCGACCCCCTGGACTGCAGCCCACCAGGCCCCTCCGTCCATGAGATTTTCCAGGCAAGAGTACTGGAGTGGGGTGTCATTGCTTTTTCCGAAAACCCCAAAGCTGTGCTTCAATTTCAACTCATTAATTTATTTTGTAAATTAATAACATTCTTTTGTTTTATAGTGACTGGAGAGGGGGAATATCTAACTGTTAGATCCTATGCTGGTAGAATTTCATAGTTGTTGTTCAGTTGCTAAGTCATGTCTGACTCTTTGTGACCCCAGGGACTGCAGGCTTCCCTGTCCTTCACTATCTCATTTACAATCACCAAAAGGGCACAGAAAGTAGACTTTATTTAATTCTTCCAACAACCCCAATACATAGATCATACCACCATTTTGAAGAAGGGCATGGTGAAGAGAGAAGATTCATAGTTATAGGCCTGAAAGGATTTTAAAGTCAGATAAGCCAAAAGTTGACTGATTGATGGCTTTACCACATTCACTCTGTAGGACCTTGAGCCAAATTCCTAACTTCTATGAGCTTCCATTTTCTGTGAACAAAGAAATCTTATAGGACTGAGAGAGGATTATAATGAGTGTAGGTCTCTTTGTAAATACCAATAAAACAGTGATGTTATTATTTTGATATTTTCTTACAAACAATTTTTCACATCTGTAGGCATTAAATATCTAACATTTTAGAGACAAAAATTAAGTAAAATTATTTTCCTAAACTAGACTGCCATAGTCACATTAACTCCTGCATATAGTTCACAATGAGTCTTTATGTTCTTTGTATGGAAAAATCTGCTTGATTTATCAGCTCTGCCAAGTTCTTACAAAGACAAGAAAAAAAAAAGGTGAAGAGGCAGCAGAGAGAAAAAAATTAACAGTATTCTTTCTGTAGTCTTTTGCTGTTGACATTATATATTTCCTCTCCAGCAGAGAACTAAACTAAAATTGGGATGCGTCATACTCAGAAGGAACCAGACCTGGTCTGGAATTCGCTGGCTCTGAACTGGAAGGGTTAGCTACCTCAGAATCTTTCATGGGCTCGTTCAAACAGGGTTCTTTGGTTTACTGTTCTCTTTTTAAAGAAGTTCCAGGTAGTAAAGAAGGAAACTGCCGTGACGTGTTTGACTTTGGCCCTTGCCCCGGTCATGTTGGTGGAGCAGCTGAGTGAGTGTTGTGGACCAGATGCCTAAGCAGAGGATGGGTTGCAATCTAGACTTGCGGTTGAGAAACCTTCTGTGCTGCTTTAGATGTGGGGCTGCTTTCTCCTCCTTCCTTCCTCCTGAGACTGAAACGCAGAGGCACCAAGAGCCTCACACAAGACTGACCGGGATGAAAGTATCTTTGTGAAAAGAAGGCCATTTATCAACCATGGGGCTATTTTGGCTAAGGATTGAAGTGTAGTCACTGTACTACTTATGGCAACTTTACATCCAAACCCACAGACTCACCTCTGCCAACCAGTTTGCAAGTCTTCACTGGTCCACACCTATGCTGACCTGGTGTTTGGGGGACTATCTCTAGGTTTCCAAATGTTTAATTTTTATTGCATTTGAAGAACTACATAGAACGGAGAGGGGGAGAAAGAAAACTCTTAAAAAGGGACCTTTTTTTTTTCAGGAAATTTAGCCAATGTTCCAACGAGCCGTGTTGATGAAATGAAGCAGCTCAAGTGAAAACAAATTGAATTTGGAAAAAAAAAAAAAAATTCCTCCACCCAGTGGCAGTTGGAGCTTCCATTCTCAGTTACTTCTAACTTCCTGGAGCCACGTTTACTTTACTGAGCAGACTGAATCATTTAATCTGTCAGCCTCTCTCTGCCCCTGCCAGACCTCACTCAAGGAATGCTTCCAGAGCCATGGGAGCTCACCGAGGCCGCTGGCTGCCCAAGCCACTCCCTGGAGGCCACGTAGCCACAGGGCAAGTTCCTCTGTCCTAATTCAAGGCTACTCAAAGTCAGGGGAGAGCATTTCTGTTCCCATCCACAAAAACAGATCAAAAGGCTATGATAACAGCAATAATTATTATTTGATTGAGTTCTCCTTGTGCGTAGCAAGCACCATACTGAGAACTTTATGTCCATTAATACATGAGTTCTTCACAATGAGGTGATGTGGAGAGCAAATATTCTTCTGCCCATACTGATGAGATGCCTTAAACTCTGCTCAGAAGGAGTGAAAATTCTAGAGATGAGGCCAGCATATAATAGACCACAGGGCAGAGTAATGGTGTGGCCGAGTCTAGAGGTACTAAGGAGGAATGAGCATATATCTCTAGCTCTGGGTAAGAAAGTTCAGTCACTCAGTCATGTCCGACTCTTTGCGACCCCATGGACTGCAGCACACCAGGCTTTCCTGTCCATCACCAACTCCCGGAGCTTGCTCAAACTCACGTCACTTGGTCAAACTTCTTACTGGGTAAGAAAAGGACCCAGTAAAGGAAGACTTGGGCTTCCTAGGTGGCACTAGCGGTAAAGAACCTGTCTGCCAATGCAGGAGACATAAGAGACACAGATTTGATCCCTGGGTTGGGAAGATCCCCTGAAAGAGTGCATGGCAACCCACTCTAGTATTCTTGCTTGCAGAATCCCATGGACAGAGGAGTCTGGTGGGCTACAGTCCATAGGGTAGTAAAGAGTCAGACATGACTGGAGTGACTCAGCATGCACACAAAGGGAGACTTGAGGAGAAGGTAATGTTTGGACAAGAACTAAAGGATAAAAAGAAGCTTACTAAAGAGTTGCTGACAGAGAAACGAGCAGGGTCAAAGGCACAGAGATGTGGACTTGAATGGTAGAGCAGAAAGACAGTCGGGGTCTTGTGTCACTCTCATGTCAATTGTAAGGGAAGAAGGCAAAGAATATGAACGATCAGCAATATCAGATTTCCCAGCCTCCTCTGTGTTTAGATGAAGCAATATTCCAATTCCCTTTCTGGCCAATAGAATGGAGCAGGAGGTGATGGGCATGTCTTCCAGGTCCATAATCCTTTTCATGAGTGATCCTTTCTCTCGTCTCATATATTGGCCAACAGAGAGAACTCTGAGAACCAAAAGGAGGGTGACCCACAAGACCAAAGGAAGCAGGGGTTCTGGATTACGGCCTGAAGCATATCACCTCTTTCTCAGCCAAACCACATTAGGTGGTGGCAGGAATGAGAAACAGACTCTCGTGTTATTCTGTTGAAACATGGAGATTATTTGTTCTAGCATTTTGTTTACTCTAACTAATCAGGCTGATCAGCGAAAAGAAGACAACAACCTAGTCCCTGAGAGCCTTGCACACGGGGAGGAAGAATTTAGAATTTCTCTTTATAGGAATGGGGAGCTGTTGGAGAGTATTTAGCCATGGAATGCCCAGAGTTTAATGCAGGGAGTTTGCTCTGGATGCTGTGTGTGCAGTGGGTTGGAGCCAGAGGCAAGACAGTGGGAATGGAAAGAGGTATGCTTGGCTAGGGATCTATCTGTACTGCCCTCCAGAGTGTACCTGACTCCTATCCTCTTGTTCTGTTGTTGTAGACTGTAGACAGTGTACAGAGTAAGGCCTTGTGAAATTGTGCAGGTACCCATAACTAAAACACCTATGACATTTTGATTCCACTAGTTTGACTTAGTATGAATAGAATGTTAGATTTCCAATTAAGAAAATTAGATAATGCAACAAGCAACAAAGGTTTACTGTATAACACAGTGAACTATAGCCAATCTCTTATAATAACCTGAAAGAGAAAATAATCTGAAAAGTAACATATGTGCATATGTATAACTGAATCATCTTGCTGTGCACCTGAAACACTGTCAAGTCAACTATACTTCAATAAAATGCATACATCAAGAAAAAAATAAACATTTGAAAACAATAGTCCAGGAATCCAGTAGTGTAAATGAATGAATTACTTCATCACTGCCAATCACTCCATGCTAACCATGGTGCCTGGTGTTGATACATACCATCTCATTTTGAATTCATCACTGTCCCAGGAGGAAGATATCATCATTGTGATCCAATGGGTAAGGAATCAGTGACTTAGACACCCTGTGCTGCTCTCCCGAAGACCTATAGCCACTAAATTCTAGAGCTGAGCCTTGAACCCTGGCTTCTCTGACTTCAGAGCTTATACTCCTTCCTTTCATCTTGCTTGCTCCATAATCTTTAAGTAAGAAGGTTTTGGGGTTAAATTTAATGGTCCCTATGGTGGGGAATCCCTTTTACTACCTGCTGTTAACATAGCGGCTGCCTGCTATTTGTCATGACAGAAAATAGCTTCACTTATCATAAATTCAATGTGATTTAGAACAAAGCCCTCAGCTATGTGGAGCAAGTTTTTCATTCTACAGATGAGGGAATTGCAGCCTTCAGAAGTGGGAAGGGAAGGGTTACACAGGCTTGCAATATAGTCTCTCCCTTTCTTGGGGACACCCTTGGGGAAGAAATGTGACCTGGTCAAATCTCCTTGTAAATAAGCTATTAAGGGTTCCGGGGAAACCACTGATGGTTTTGATTAGTGGCAGAATTTTTATCTTTGGGTCACTTTTAGCAGCATGTACCTTATCCTTCTAGGATTACTTATAGTAAATAAGCCTGGAATTCACTGATTCACAGAGCAAGGCGCCCTGAAAAATGTCACGTAATCTATGCAGTTGCTGGAGTATAAAATGGAAATGTTTCCTGACTAAGAGAGCTGGCTTTCATGTAAGCAATGTGTTGGATACATCTTTTAGAGACCCATGCGTTAAAGCCTGGGACAGAGAAAGTCCTAATGTGGCAGGAAAGTCCCTGGGAAGTGGTCTTGGCTGTTTCAGTCTCTCCCCCCTTTCCTGTGCCTCATGATGACTCGTAGCTTAGAAATGATTTGTAAAGCTTGATACTTGGTAAGATATTTGCTTCTTGTGAGTCTAATTTGAAAATCTAACATTAGCGTTATGTATAAAAGGTACTGCCTTATCAAAAATCACAGAGTTTGGCAGCAATAGAAGATACAAACTCAAACCTCTTGTCTCCTATATTCCAGACCAGTTAAATGCTGAGGTTTCTTCTGCTTCTGAATCTTCCTCATGACTTAGAATGCCGATGATAATGATGATGGGGATGAGGATGAGGATGACAACAGTGATGTCAAAGCAACTACTTTTGATTAAATACCAACTACGTATCAGATGTGGAGAAGGGAATGGCAACCCACTCCAGTATTCTTGCCTGGAGAATCCCATGGACAGAGGAGCCTGTCAGGCTATAGCCCACGGGATCACAAAGAGACAGACACAACTGAACGGCTAACACACACACAAACACACACACGTATCAGATGGATTTCCGTGTGGTCCAGTGGTAAAGAACCCACCTGCTAATGCAGGAGATGCAGGTTGAATCCCTGCATCGGGAAGACACCCTAGAGAAGGAAATGGCAACGCACTCCAGTATTCTTGCCTAGAAAATCCCATGGATGGAGGATCCTGGTGGGCTATAGTCCATGGGGTCACAAAAGAGTCAGACATGACTTGTGACTAAACAACAGCAGCAGCATATCAGACACAATGCTATGTACTCTATAAATACAGTGTGAACAATGCAAACATATATCAAAACTTACAATTCATACAAGACAAATATGTGCGGAGGTTTCATTGGGTTCAACCTTATGAAACTTCCAATGTTCAACCCACCAAAGAGCAGTTTCATATGGCTCCACCTAATACTCTGCCAGGTCTTCTAAATTAGCCTCTCTGAAGATCTTCAGTCTTAACCATTTGAGGGAGACTAAGATATAAAAATAAGAAGCAAAAATACTCCAAGAAAAGGAAGCTTCTAGTGTAAGGGCTCCTAGGAGGGAACCAATCCGGAAATCTGGGAAATCAAAAGAGGACTGACCCAACTGGGGCAGAGTGAATGAGGCATATCTACAGGGGTCAAGTTTAGACACAGAGGCAAGAACAAAGCCACTGGGCTTTATAGGCAGAACTAAAGAAGTTAACTTTTATCCTAAATGGGTTTTGACTTGGGTCTGGAGAGTGGGGAATGAGATGTGATTTATGTTTTTTCAAGAGTCTCACCAGCTGCCTAGTGAAGAGTAGATTACAGGGGTGCAAACATGGTGGCAGAGAGACCATCTGGGATGCTTCTGTCATGAGTCAGGTAGGAGCTAATGGTGGCCTAGGCTGGCGTGATAGCAGTGGGGGTGGAGATAACTCCTTAGATGTGGGATTAGTGTGGTCACTTCTGATAGGCCGAGGTTCCCCATGCTCCCAACAGCCTCATTAGAAAGCTCTTGTTGATGTCTCAGAGCATGTTTGCTAGCCATCTCTCAGCTTAGAGAAGGCTGTGGAAGCAGACACGGGTTGCACTCGCTTACTTTGATGTATGGCTTGTGCATAAAATATTGCACATTTATTTTCTCTTTTGTCTCAGAGAAGGATTTGCTTTGGGAGGGTGGGAGACTTGACGGGAAACCCTTATGGGGGGTCTGTCTTTGGTGTAGGAGAAGCTGGAGACTGGAATGCATATACTCTTTTTCAGAAAATGAAACCACTTCCAAGTCCAGAGATAATTAGACAAAAGTCTCACGGTTGCAGTAAGCAGAAAGGGGCTATGATGGGCAGATTCTTGGCATAGCTGTTAAGGATACAGAAGGGCTTATCCAGGGGCCAGGAGAGTAGGGGCCACTGAGGGAAACTGGCTGAGGATTAATTGAATGATGAGGAGAAGGATGAGGAGGAGAGGAAAGGGAGGCAGGGGTCTGGGACAGCGCCCGGTCTGCCTTTGTAGGCCAGTTCCCTAACAACGCATTCTGGGGGAAGTCAGGGGCTTGACTGAAGCTTAATTCAGATTCTCTGAATGTGCCTTAAGGAGACAGACTAAGAAATGATCCAATGAAATGCAACGGGAAGCAAAACTTGGCAAGGGCACAGTGGCAAATGAACTAAGAATATGGGGGTATATCCTGCCAAGACCCCCTTCCCCCTCAGGACCACCCTCAGCGTATCCGGAGAAATCAATCAATTGGACGGGACTACATGGCTCCCACAGAACAGTAATGGGGGACCCCTGTGAGGGTTGGGGGTCTTCCATTTACAAACAGGATTTGAGTCTCAACAGAGAATTAAGCCGGGTCAATGGAGGCACAGGGGATGAGTTCAACATCCCTTAATATCCTGTGGGTGACTCAGTGGTGCCAAGTGCTATGCCCACTGCTGGACTGAGCCCAAGGAATTCTAGCCCTGCCTCCTACTTCGTGTGAAGGCCCTGGAGCTGAGACGTGACATGATTTCAATGTTCTGCCACACTGGGGAAATTTGTAAGGACATTGGAGAGAGTTCACAAAATTCATCAAGTCTACAAACCATTCCCTGCCCTTGCTCTCATTTCCCTGCATAGGCTCTTTCCTCTTTTGGGTATCCTTAATACTCTTCTCTGAATGTCTAGCTTGAGAGACACAAGATCCACTCAGAAGGTCACTTCCCCATGAATGTCTTCCTATGGGCCACTCACAGGGTCAGCTGCTAGGTTCATCAAGATGAAAGGTTGGGGGCTTCCCTGGTTGGCACAGTGGATAAAAACCCACCTGCCAATGTAGGGTACATGGGTTTGATCCCTGGTCCCAGAAGATTCGACATGCCACGGGCAACTAAGCCCACGTACCACAACTACTGCAGCCCACGTGTTCTAGGACCTGTAAGCCACAATGACTGAGCCTGTGAGCCACAATTCCTGAACCCCGCGGGCTTCAGAGTCCATGCCCCACAACAAGAGAAGTCACTGCAATGAGAAGCTCGTGCACCACAACAAAGAGTTGCCCCTGCTCACTGAAACTACAAAAAGACCTCACAGCAACAAAGACCCAGTGCACCAAAACCAAACAGATAAGAGTCTAAAAGAGATGAAAGGTCAGAAAGAACTTCATACAGATAACCTCCTTTTTATATATTCAATTTCTTCCTGCAACTCTCATCAATTTTATAAGCAAATTTATGCCTCCCCAAATCTCTTTACAGTATCCAAAGTGCTTTACCCAATATACATATATCTGCATCTCATCCTAATTTTGTGAAGTAGCTATTATTATCCCCAGCTGACTGGTGAGGAAACAGGTTCAGAGAGGGCAAGATGTGCCCAAGTCACATAGCAAGTTTCACATGTCTCCTACTTTCCATCTACCTCATTCGCCCTTGATTCAATGCTGTCTTCATTATCTTCTTTTCTTAATCTGCCATCTCAGTGGGTAAGATAGAACAAAATAGTAGTCTCTGTTCCCACATCTGTCCAAGTGTGGATCCAGGCTGTAGTCCACTTTCATTTAGTTCAGCTGAGACAAACTCTCATCTGGAAAGTATTTATTTCTTAACATTTCCAGGCTCCTTGACTGCCCCCTCCAACCTCATGCATTTTGATCCAACAGCCCTCTCCCCCACGACTATTCATAATGATAAAAGAAAACAAACAAAAACTGTTATTTCACACTACTGTCTGTTCCTTTGCAAAAGTTCCCTTTCCTATTCCAATTTCCCTCCCCAACTTTTGACTTAGAAGACTTCTACTCATCCTTCAAGTGCCAGGAATAATACCCTTGACTTCCAAGCCCATCGCATGGGCCATCTCAGTTCTCACAGCCCCATCTCTGTGTTTCTTCCATCATAACGCGTATCAGACTACATTATAACTGCCTGTTCACATGCCTTACCTCCTTCTCTGGCCCAGAAGCCCCTTGAAGGCAGGGTGTTCCTATCTTTAGTATTTAACACAGATTTTGACCCACACTAGTAGGTGTTCAGGAAATATTTCTTGTCCTGATCAAAAATTACAAACTACACAGAGATAGTTACATTTCTAGGCAATCAGTTTCCTATAAGTAAATAACCATTTTCTTGCTTCCAGAAACAATTGCATTGGCCGTTTGTTTTAATCTTACATACTATAAAATATACAGTTCTGAATATTCAGTTAGATGAGTTTTAACTTCTGTGTATATCTTGGTAACCATCACCTCAAATAAGCACAGACTATTTCCTCCTGTTTTCTTCCTTACTTTCAGTCTACAAAAACAGTCTTCTAAACACTTGGCCAGAGCTAAGAATCCTAGTTTTAAGTCCATATTTCAATGTGAGCTGTCCTCTACAGGTACAAATCTTGGCTCAAGGGACCATGATGGCTGCAGTGAATTGGCAGGATTGTGGTGCATGAAGCAGTGCATGGCATCACTCTTCTGAGCAGAAATGGCACATCTGTAATGTATAGTTAGCTGCATAACATTTTATATTCAGGATCAGTGGTCAATACAAAACCCTCCCTTCTCCTGGCCTAAGCAAAGAAGTCCCTAGGAATCCAGATCAGCTAGGAACAGATAATGGAGCCTAGGGTCTTAAATCATCCTTAGGCTTGTGGCCTGGTTTTCATTTGGTCCTGGAGAATGTCTTTTCCTTCCATGGACTGTGAGCAAATGTTTCTTTTCCTGCTGATTTATGACCTCCTATAAATTAACAGAGGCCTTTCAAATGGGAACCTCACATCCCAAAAGCATGAATCTTCCATACATAATTCCTCCCCAAGGATGCCAGAGTTAGCTCTCAATTATGTATAATGATGGAGGTACACAGTGGCTGGAACGATACAAATGCTACTTATATTCCAATCGAAACAGTCACACCAAGTGCTAGGAAGGGAACAGTCAAATTTGCATCCCAGAAGCATAAAAGTTTTGCCTGCTCAGGGCAGAGGAAAGAGTTTTATCCATCTTTAGTCACAGTAAATATTGGTTTATTGAATACCTCCCATGAGGTGAGAGATACACGACACAAGAACATTCTGTTTCCCTTCAAAGGATTCTCAGTTGGTAGTGTAGATGGATGTGTCTATAACTGTAAATAAGCTAAGTTTTCCACTAATTTGAAGAAGATTTTTACCAATATTTTAGTGGTTCAGGCATCCAAAGTCATAATGGAATGGAAAAAAGTTATAATAAATTAATAATAATAATAATAATAAAATTATGTAATAAATTATTAAAATTATAATAAATTATAATTTTATTGTCTGGTACTGGGTTTTTTTGATTCATTTCTTGTTTTCTTCTAACATTCACCAAGTGTCACTAGGTACCAGATGCTATGCTGGGAACCAGGAATAATGTCATGGAGAAGAGGTGGTCTTTACCCATGGGGTACATAACCATGGTGGCTGAGGATTTGTGGGCTATGCCTCAGTAGGACACAGGTGTTGAGTAAAACAGAGATTTGATGTTTGAGGTAGAGAATTTACTTCTGGGTTGTATCTCTCTTAAGCTGACTTTTTTCCTCACTGAGAAAGGAGAAATGGGTAGTAGTAGACAAATCTAAGGACTAGGGGTCAGAAAGCCTGTTATCTACTTTCTGATCCTCTTCCCATTAGCTGGTGATTTGATAAAAGCCATTTGAACTCTTAGCCCCGATTCCTTCATATGTATAATAGGGGCAATGCTTACCTTCGGAGTTGGAAGTTCTATGTGTATGTGTATCTGTGTGAGTGTGTGTTAAACAAGACTTATCTACCATACAATTTATTCTTCCACACATTCACCACTCACATATCCAGAATACTGGATTTGGTTGCCATTTTCTCCTCCAAGGGATCTTCTCACCCAGGTATAGAACCTGAGTCTCCTGCATCTCTTTGCATTGGCAGGCAGATTCTTTACCACTGAGTCACCTGGAAAGCCCAAGATATCTTTTACAGGGCCATTATTCAGCCTGCCATGTCCTGCATTTGTGTGCCTGCTTGGCACTCTGGGGCTTCTATGGTGGCTAAGATGGTAGAGAATCTGCCTGCAATGCAGGAGACCTGAGTTCAATCCCTGGGTCAGGAAGATCCCCTGGAGAAGGGAATGGCAACCCAGTCCAGTATTCTTGCCTGAGAAATCCCATAGACAGAGTAACGTGGCAGGCAACAGTCCATGGGGTCACAAAGAGACTCACAGGACTGAGTGACTAATACTTTCACTTTCACTTTGGCACTTTGAAAGTGGGTAAAATATATGGATGAAGTATATAGGCTTTGAAATCAAAAGGGCTTGTTCTTGAGTACTATCTCTGCCACTTCCTAGTTGTGATTTTGGGCTAAGTTACTTCCACTTTAATAATATGAACCACATGAGTAGTTAGTACTCAGCTCAGGGTATTAATCAAGTTACTCAACAGATATCAGAAATTAACAACATTAGGGGCTCATGGTCTAGAGATAAAAGTCTTGTTCCCAACTCAAGATCTTGTTGAGAAAAATATAAAATAAACAGTTTCAATGACATTTAATGAATGCTATTAGCAAGGGAAGATCATGGCTGTGGGAACCCCGACTTGGGCCATATATCCTGCAGGATCTGAAGGAAATGGAGGAATCTTGATGGATGAGAAGTTGTTAACCTAGAAGGAAAAAAAGAATGCAAGTGGAGCAGCATATGCAGACAGGGGTCATGGTAACAGATGAATGGATAAAGAAGATGTGGTAGATATACAATGGAATACTACTCAGCCATACAAAGGAATGAAAATGCTATTTGCAGCAACATGAACACAACTGTGAACTTAACCACAAAGTAGACAGAGACTCACAGACATAGAGATCAGGCTTGTGGGGCCAAAGAGGATGGAGAGAGAGAGGCACGGGTTGAGTATTTGGGGTTGGTAGATAAAGACTATTACATTTAGAATGAATGCAGCACATCCTGTGCTACTGTACAGCACAGGCAACTACATCCAATCTCCTGGGATAAACCATAATGGAAAAGAATATTAAAACATAATGGATGTATGCATGAAACTGAGTCACTTTACTGTATAGTACAGACTGACGCAACATTACACATTAACTATACTTCAATTAATAAAAACTGTAAAAAATCAATAAAAAATTTAAAACTTCTGTTTGGTAAGAGAACTGTTAAAAAGGTGAAAAAAAAGTGGACATGATAAAAGGTGAGGTTTACTGGGGAGGGATATAGAATCTGGGCAGCACTAGAGAGGTGCCAGGGGCTGGTTCATGTGGGGCCACTAGTGCCAGGCAGGGCCTGCCTCTTGGGCACGCAGCCTGTGTGGTTGCCAACACCCTGCACTTAAAAAGGTCTTGTGCCTTACTTAATGCTATGCTCTTGCTGTCTTGAAATGCCTGATAATTTTTAAACAAGTTCTGCATTTTCACTTTGCATGGGGCCCTACAAATTCTGTAGCCAGTCCTGGTGCCAAGAAAAAGAGTGTAAGCTTTTGCCTAAGGACAAGAGCTTCCTCTTCAAGGATTTTAAGCAGAGGAGAACAGAATCAGATGTCGGTTTTAGAAATGTTGGTCACAGGTTGTTTCTGGGGAGAACGATGGATGGGATGTCGGTGGAGAGGCTGTGGTAACAGTTGAGGTTGGAGGGTCTGGTGTAAGGCTGGGAGAACAGGATGAAGGCAACATGAGAGTTGATATATTCAGTGAGCAGAAGCAGTGGTAATTGGATGCTGAAGGTAAAGGGGAGCGAGAAAATCAGGATCATTCTCACGTTTTTACCCCAAATGATGGAGAGAGGCAGGACCATTGATGAGACAGGGAACCTAGGCAGCAAATGGCAGCAAATTCCCTGTGGAATCAAACTACTGAGTTGCCAAAGATTGCATAACCCTCCCTCTCCTCCCCTCCCAGCTCCTCTCCCCTAAATCTCTCTTCTCCTTGTCTGTCTCCCTTTCCTCTCCCTCCTCCTTCTTTCTTTTGTGGCGCTGGGGAAATCCAACCAAGCCAGCAGGAAAAAGTGAGACAGATTTCAGACTTTGCAAAAAGTGTCTTTTCCTTTCTGTCCCCCAGACAGCTTTCAAACTGCCAAGAGCTTTCCCATCTAGTGGTCTTTTTCCTGCATGTCGGATCCCTCTGACTCTAAGACTTTGTGTAACTCTTAATACCTTCGCTTCTCTCCCCATGTCCATGCTTTTCCATACTTAGCACATACACACACACGTAGACACTTAGCTCACTTCTGTCTTCATTCTCCAGGCTGTCTCATTGACAAGTTCTTGGGAAAGTCTTCATTGTTTTTAAGCATTGCCTCCAACTCCACTCCTGTAACATGGACACACACTCACACATGCAAAAGCACACACAGTTCTTTCTCTGCTATACACTTTCCTGATTTCCTGTCCCTTCAACTTTTTCAGCATTGCCACAACTACAATAAATGTGCAAACGATTGTTTGTGTAATGCCCTTTCTCTTCCATCAATCTATTAATATAAACATCACGAGCAAAAACCATGACTACTTTGCTTATTGGGTCACGCAACTTGGAAAAGAGTAAGAAATAAATGAATGTTTTCTGAATGCAGCAATATACATGAATGAATAACTGATGAATGGAGGTGGTAGATTATAATGATGATAGAGGGATGGCTTCCTCAAATCCTTGGGAGGCTTATCTACTCTAACCCTGCAAAATAGGGGTCTCTGGTTAGAAAGATCTAAGAACAGCACCTGTAAAAATGAAATATTAGAAGACTTAATGACAGCGAGAATTGCATATTGATCAGCACTTTACAGTTTATAAACAGCTTTTACTAGAATTATCTCATGCCGTTAATGAAAGTTTGTGTGTCTGGCACACAGTGAGGCCAAACTGAACCTTTGGAGTTTGGAGCAGAGAAAGGTTTTATTGCAGGGCCATGCAAGGAGACAAGGTGGCTCACACCCTGAAAAGCCTGGTGCTCCCCAAGGATTTCAACAAAGCATTTTTAAAAGTCAGGTCGGAGGGGGGGTCACAGGATACCTGATCAGATCCAGCACAGTTTTCTGACTGGCTGATGATGAGGGAACAGGGTGTGTCACAGGGGTTAACTTTATCAGTCCTTGGGCTCCAAGAGGCCTGTGGCTGTGACCTCATGGTTATCAAGTAGTTAGCATTTGGTGGGGGGCTGGGGGAAGGGAGTGGGTTCATATCTGCACAACAATGCAGGCAATTTGCATTAAATACTGTTATCTAGGTAGTTCAGAGAGGAGTTAAAGCGGAAGATATGCAGGAAAGGCCCCGTAGGGCCCTGCTCAGTTACAATGTGATTTACCCAGCAGTGCTAAATCAGAAGAATTCATATCTCCATTTGCAATGAGGCAAAGGAGACTTGGGAGATGGTATACCTGCCTAAGATGTCACCAAGGCAAAGTAGCAGAATCAGTGTTCACACCCCTGTGCATTTCACTCTGCAGCCTGTGTTTACTCTGCACACCTTAATGCTGCTTAGGTGGGTAGGCGTTCACCAAGCACCAGCTCTGTGTCAGGCCCTGTGCTGTGTGCTCTGCCTGCAGAGATGGATCTGATTGTGCGGGGAGAGGCAAATGGACCAGTAGGCAGCACGGACACATACTCACTGAGAAAGGAGCCCCGTGGAGGGGACCACTGAGTCCGCTCTGGGGTTGGCTCGGCGTCTGGGGCCAGAAGACACGGAGCCGAGCAGGGGCAGGCCAGTGGCTTCTGAGCTAATCCCTAGACAGCCTGGGTGGCAGGGCATTTGAGGAATGATCTCAGAGACAGACTGGAGAGAGCCCTAGC
Organism: Giraffa tippelskirchi; assembly: GCF_054371585.1. Lineage (NCBI taxonomy): Eukaryota > Metazoa > Chordata > Mammalia > Artiodactyla > Giraffidae > Giraffa > Giraffa tippelskirchi. The sequence goes on from NC_137275.1 coordinate 218,791,406, forward strand.
CCTGCTTACTCCCTGCTGACAGTCAGCTCCTGGGCGGCCCACTCACTGCGGGGGGTGGATGCTGGAGCTGCCCTCTGTCCTCAGTCCTTCCATGGCCTTTTGCCTTCCTCCAGGCCTCTCCCCTTTGCTGGCATTTTCTCTTCCTGGAGCCTTGTCACAGGCTTCATTCTTTGTCCTCAGTTTTGAGTAAAGAAAACAGCTGACATGGTTTATGGTGATGCTCCCATAAAGTAGCAGAGAAGGAAAATGTGTGTGCTAAGAAAACGTAAAGTCATAAAGGAAAGGAATATGAAAAAGAATGTGTGTGTGTGTATATATATATATATATATGTATGTATGTATTATTTTACTATACACCAGAAACTAGCACAGCATTGTAGATCAACTATTCCTCAATTAAATAAACTTAAAAGAAAAAGAAAACAGAAAAGGTAAAGCCACATTGACCCTAAGAGAAGTAAAGAACAATAGTGGTATGCCATTCAGTGTGGTTGCGCTTTTACAAGTGTGTGAGTGGTATTTGAAGTGGAATGATAAGGTCTGTTACAGAGAATCATTTCTTTATTCATTCATAGAGCAGGACAAAGCACATGTCTTTGGAAGCGGGACAAAATTTGGTGTACTTCCCCACTCACTGGGCTTCCCCTATGGCTCAGTGGGTAAAGACTCTGTCTGCAGTGCAAGAGACACAGGAGACACTGGTTTGATCCTTGGGTTGGGAAGATCTCCTGGAGGAGGAAGTGGCAACCCACTCCGATATTCTTGTCTGAAAAATCCCATGGACAGAGAAGCCTGGCAGGCTACAGTCCACGGGGTTGCAAAGAGTCGGACACGACTGAGTGACTAAGCATGCATATCCTACTCACCAAGTAAGCATGATCATGGTAAATTGCTTCATCACCTTGAGGCTTAGTTTTATCCTATGTAAGGTGACGATAGTAGTACCTACCCTATGGGGTGATTGTAAGAATTAAATCAAAGAACATACGAGAAGTGTTTGGTCCAGCATTTGCTTTGGGATTGCTTTTTGCTAAAGTGGAGCTGTTCGTATGATCTTTCAGTCAACTCACATAGACTCTGATCTTCTGGGCACCAGATGGAAAATATACAGATAAGTCACAGACTTTGATCTCAAAAACTAGTTTAAGAGTAGAGAAAGATACATGAAAACAAGTATCCAATGAGTTAGAAGTACTCCTTGAGCTATAAAAATGACCAAGAACTTTGAGAGCACAGAAGAGAATGAGATGTTTCTGAATTGTGGGATGGAGGAAGTCAGAGAATCCTTTGCAGGGGGAGAAATGAGTTGAAGTTCTCTGTTAGAGACATGAATCAGGGGGACCATCCTGCACGAGGCCACAGAGGTATCTGGTGACTCAGTCAGGAAGGGCGTTTCCTGACCAAGACCTTTTATCAACCTGATGCCTTTTAGAGACTTTGGTTTGGGTTGGGAAGAGAACTTGGAATATCATGGATGACTGATATGAAATGAAGCTATCAGAGCATTTAAGAGCACAGGCTTTGGAGTCAAAGATCTAAGTTCAAACCTGGACTTCATTGCTTTACTTACTAGTTGTGCCGTTTGGGGTGAGTTACTTCCACATCTATGGATCTCACTTTCATCGTCTGCAAAATAGTGGAACTAGATATCAATTTCCTAGAGCTGGCCCAACATCACAGGCACAGCAGTATTCCAGAGGCTGGTACCCAGTGAATGATGTGCGTGTGTGTGTGTGTGTGTGTGTGTGTGTGTGTGTATGTGTGTGCGCGCGCGCGCACGTGTGTATGAAAGAGAGCGAGAGTGAGTTTTTGCATATGAGTTGGCATTTATTGAGTGCTTACTCTTTATGGTAGAAACTATGCTAATTATTATGTGAGCATGATCATGTGAAATGAAGTCCATTTTACAGATGGAAAAATAAAACTTTAAGGAGGTCAAATACTTTGTCTTAGCTCATAAGGCTAGAAAATGTCAGAGCCAGTCTGCTTGAGGCACATGCCCTTAAGTATTGTCCTTTTAATACCCAGTCCAGTTCAGGCTGCCTGTCTTGGCTACCCTCTGGGGCTAAACTTCCAGTTAACACGCCACCCAGTTAGAATCAGAGACCCTTTGAAGCATGAAGCCCCCAAAAGAGCAGGTTGCGTCTCTTGGAAGAGGAGGGGCCACACCCGAAGCTGGTTCCAAAGCCTCGGGGGAAGGAAAAAGAAGGAAAAAGAAGGGAGGAGAGGTTACTTTACCCAAAAAGGTGACACATGTTTCCCAGAAGATGCCTCTGGAGACAGGATGGAGATTCTGAGTGCAGTGGTTTTAAACGTTTCATTCAATCTTTCATTCTTGCTTCAGGCCTGGGCAAGGCTGGATTGTCAAGTCCAAAGCAAAAATGGAAAAAAAAGAAAAGGCTTTACACTAGAGACCCAAGGAAATCATTGCACTGTGCCTGTTTCACATGGTGGTGCCTGCGTAAATGAGCAAACCAGATTCTACAGCCTTGGTTCTCTGAGAATCAAAGGGGCGGATCCTGAACAGGGAAGCTGTAGGGAGAGAGAAAGAGGTTTGGGAAAATATGGGCTTTAGCTTTGAGAAGATGGGACTGACTTTGCACAACGGATTTGCTGAACTGCACTGCTTGATTGCCCACTGTTTGAATGGTGCTGTGTGTTCTGCCTGGAGCTGGGCACTGAAGGGGTCCTACAGGAGCGGAATAGACACAATTTTTAAGTGGTATGATAGTGGAGTTTGTCCAACGTACAGAACTAGCACGGAGAAGGGCATGATGAAAACTAACTCTGGGTCGGTTTTCTCCCCTTGAAGATCTTATTGTAAACATTGGGGGAAATAAGTCTTTTCAAAATGATTACTTTCACTGAAGGAGGCTGAGTAAATATAGAGATTCATAGCAAGATGATGATGGGAGCCAGGGCACCTGTTTCTTAAGAGCCACACTGGCAAGTTGAAGTTTCCATGTGCCCTTTTCTGATCGCAGGTCTGCCTACCATCTGTCCCTCACACACTCACTCTTGACTTTTCTCTAGCTGGAAGCAGAGCAGTGGAAATTATAAGCGCACTGAGGTTTCTTTCTAAGATGAGCTTTCCTCACCATCCACGATATCGTTCAGCCCATATTCTGTCACATTCAAAAAATTATTAGAAAGAAATAAGCAAAAAAATGTTCTTAATACAAAGTTTGTTGTGCATTCAAAGAAGAGATTTTGATTTAAAGAAAATCCTGGTTTGGTTTTGGAAAATCCTTCCTTTAAATCTGAAATAACAGCAAAAATAGAAAGGAAAATTGAAGGAGAGAGAAAATCTACTCTTTCTTCAGTGTAAGTAGAAATAGCTACGGCCCCAAACTACATACTTTGATGTATTCCTATCTGTGAAACCTGGTCTGTGGCAAAGGTGTGGATGCTCAGAATATGTGTGACTTCCTAAACCTGGAACTGGGTGCAGATTTTCCTAGAAGTGTCATAATCCTGAAAACTATATTCTCTGATTTTTTTATTAAGCAGGAGAATTTAAGGTTGTGGGCAGCCCAGGAAGAAGAGACGCAGTGCTGTGGGAAACCCCTCACCCGGAGGCAGGCTCTGTGCACTGGCATTTGGAGTTGTTTATGGTTTAGTCCACCTTCCTTCCCCATCTGGTCTTGCCATTCCATCTCTGAGAAAGGAACTGACGGGAGGAGTGACGATGATGGTCACCAGATAACAAAGCAGCAGATCTGTGATGTACAGGGTTTAAACGGGAACCTCTCTGATCTCCCAAATACCTAAAACAGAAGGAACAGACATCTGTCCCCCAGCAACAGAAATGTTAAATTTGGTGAAGTGTTCCAGAAAACTAGCAAAATAAAACTTCTGTCACTCCTTCCAGTTTTTACTTCTGCATCCCTCACCATGCACAGTAATTGTCCATCTAATACTTTGTCACATTCAAAAAATTATCAGAAAGAAATAAACATAAAAATCTATGCATTTATATAATAGTCAAAGACATGGGTGGGAGAAAGGGACATATATCTCTAGGGAAAGAGTTCAAGCAAATAGCTTTTCAGTTCTGAATAATTTCAAGGGACTTTGTTATCTTAATATCTTTCTTACATTAAAAAATGAACTATAAACTGAAAAGCAAAAATTTTAGTAAAAATTAAATCATCATCAAAGGGGGAAAGAGCTCAAGAAATAACTGAAGAAAAATGTAAAGTGTCACTGAGATTAAAGTCACATGAAAGGTTTCCAAAGTTAAGTAAGCTTAGATGTAAGTGTAGTCAAGGACAAGCTTGTAAAAAAATTATGTAAGAAAATGTTGTATAAAATTAAAAAAAAAAGATTTTGTAGAAACATTAAAACATTTAATAGAAACTGTATCCTGCTCGAATTTTTATATTAAATGATGAGCACAGATCCTAGCAAATTTATTACATTCCAGCGCTACTACTACTACTGTTACTAATACTGAGAATAACAGAAATAATATGGAAGGAAAATGTTCAGGTTTGCCTTATGCTTTTCCACAGCAAAGACTCAGAAGTGGAATAGTGTTCATATAGTTTGGAGGGAAGGAAACTGGACTCATTAATTTTATATCCAGTTGTAGTTTGTCCTTGGAATATTAAGTTAATAGATCTGCATCCTCAAATATGCAGAAGTTCAGTGTACAACATGCATAAATCAGCCTTGGAATTAAAGAGCAGACACGAGACAAAAAAATGCACTCAATGAAAAGATGATATTTAAAAACTCAGAAGTAGAGAAGTCATAGTGAAGGAGATTGATGATGATCTTTACATCCATTTAGATATATAACCAATATTAATGACTGCATGTTCTTGTTACCTAGTAGAAAAATATTATAAAACTTGCCAATGATAAATAATATTTAAAGTTAGGAATTGGAGAAAGCAAGGATTCCAAAATACTATTTAGGGTGCAAGCATATAATTTGTAAAAATGTCTCCAATTACAATGTTTTAAATGAAATTTTCCCCCTTTAACTGTAGAAGGAGTTTTAATAAGTGGGAACTATTTTTCTTAATTCTTACTTTAATTTTTATTTTATATTGGAGTGTAGTTGATTTTTTTGGCTTCCCTGATAGCTCAGTTGGTAAAGAATCCACCTGCAACGCAGGAGACCCTGGTTCGGTTCCTGGGTCAGGAAGATCCTCTGCAGAAGGGATAGGCTACCCACTCCAATATTCTTGGGCTTCTCCTGTGGCTCAGTTGGTAAAGAATATGCCTGCACTGCAGGAGACCTGGGTTCAATCCCTGGGTTGGGAAGATCTCCTGGAGAAGGGAAAGGCTACCCACTCCAGTATTCTGTCCTGGGGAATTATATAGTTCATGGAATCACAAGGAGTCAGACACAACTGAGTGACTTTCACTCACTCACTCATAGTTGATTTACAATGTTGTGTTAGTTTCAGGTGTCCAGCAAAATGATTCAGTTAAGTGGGAAGTATTTTTACAGGAAAATTTTTATTTAAGGTTCAGTAATTCTTTTAGTATGGGGTTGAGCTCTACTTTCTGTTGAATTCAAGAAAATGGAACATAATCCTTTATATTTTAAATGGCCTACATTGGATGGGATTTCAGTGAGAGGTGGCATAGGTATCAACTCTTTTTAAAAGTATATTTATCTGTGACTTTTTTTTTCTTAATCAAAGAATACATGCTAATGAAACAGTATAATGCAAATTAGAATTAGATTGAAGTAAAAATCTATGGACATGAAGAAAGAAAAGGAATAGAGACTAGATATATGATTGGACATTGAAAATTGGGAAACATGTACAGTGCCTTAGGCTGACTCAATAAAATAATAAGCCATAATCAGTAGTAATGGAGAATGTTGTAGGAAAAAAAATGTTCCAACTGTGAGTTCTGCAGAGCTTACCAACTCTCGTATTTTGTAGACCTCTTATTACATCTGATACTATTATACCGTTTGCATTCAAAATACAATAGTTCCCTTTCTTAATCTTTTCAAAGGTTATCACAAAAGTCTTCAGGACTCACATTTGATGGAATCTGCTTCTGTCTTCTGAAATCTGTAACTAAAGAGAACTGTATTTCTCTTGCCAGAGTTCTATCACTGGACTCCAGACTCCAATATCTGTTACACTGATGAGTGCATGCTCTCTGAAAGATCTGGATTGTATGTTTTCTTATGTTTATTCAATATCTTTCAAAGTGTGGCAGTGTGCTTGGCATATAGTAGAATTTAATAAATGTTTGTGAACAGAATAGATGAATGAATAATGTATGAATGAACTTTAAACCATATTTCAAAGTCAGCCAGCAAGGAAGAGATGGAACTAGAATTTAATGCTTGGTTTCCCTAAATTATTCTATTTTATATTGGAGTATAGCTGATTTATGATGTGTGTTGGCTTCAGGTGTACAGCAAATTGATACAGTTATATGTACACATTTATCTACTGATACAGTTATATACATACATGTATCCTTTTTCAAATTCTTTTCCCATTTGGATTATTACAGAGTATTGAGCAGAATTCCCTGTGCTATACAGTAGATCCTTGTTGGTTATCTATTTTAAATATAGTGGTGTGTATATGTCAACCCAAAATGCCCAATCTACCCCTCCCCTATCCTTCCTCCCATAGTTCATTCTCTATGGTTTCCCTAACTTTAAAGTCCCTGTGCTCTTTGCTATACTCTATTCCCTTTCCTAAGCTCTGGAGAAAGGAACAGTAGGTATTCTGACCATAAAACCCACTGTCAGTGTCAAGGGACACTTTGGCAACACACACTGGCTTGAGGTCCTGCTGTATATGGTTATCCTTTTGATATGAGTTTGAGAGAGGAAAATAAAGTTTTAGAAGAGACTCCATCTGCAGATACAAAGAAATAAAAGCTGATGATCCAAGATTCTGAGACACTCTCATTGCTCTGATAATGGGTTCACGGGTTGGAAAGACCTCTTCACACTCTCTGCAAGGTTGCTTTCTGTACTGAGATGTTAAAATGGCACCTTTTGGAAACTTCCCTGGTGGCTTAGATTCTGTGTTCCCAATGTAGGGGGCCTGGCTTCAGTCTGTGGTCAGAGAACTATATCTCACATGTCACAACTAGCAGTTTGCATGCCACAATTAAAGGTTCTGCGTGCCACAATGAAGATTGAAGATCCATGTACCACAACTAAGAGCTGGAGCAATCAAATGAATAAATAATTTAAAAAAATTGTTTTTTAAATGAGACCTTTTGTAAGTTAGTTTTAGAATATATAGTGCTAGCAACTTCTATATGCCAGTCTGGTATTAGATGACCCATGCAGTACTTGTAAAAGATGAGGTCAAAGGCTGTGTGACCACTAGCCCAATATGAAAGCATAAAAGTGAATTAAGTGAAGATTTAAACAGTGAGAAGCATTTTCATTGGAAAAAGTTATTAGAGATGTAGCCTCTTGCTCACGGGGGAAGGCCAAAAGCTCATTTTAACTCACTTCAGGCTCACTTCAGATCAACATTTGAAGGAGACGAATCTGTAGACACTGTGGCTGATAATGCACTCATGCCCATTAAAGACTAGTGGAGAAACCTGTGTCTGGTGTCTGTTCTGGTGATAGATGAAGACAGGCAATTTTATAGGGAATGACCTGCTCTCCCGGAGTTCACCAGAGCAAAGAATGTATGGTTCTAATGGATCAGATGGGTCACCAGAAAAGAAGGCCCTGGAGTCATCCAAAAAAGGGTTTTTCCAAAAAACTCTTCTTTAAAAAAAAATAAATTATTAGAGCATCACTGATTTATGGTAAACTGAATCAGTTATGCATATGCATATATCCTTTCTTTTTTAGATTTTTCCATATAGGTCATTACAGAGTTTTAAGTAGAGTTTCCTGTGTTGTACAGTTGGTTCTTATCAGTTTTCTATTTTATATATAGCAGTATGTATATATCAATATGTACACACCACAATTCCAATCTCCCAATTTATTCCTGAAGGGGTGTTGAGACCCCAGTAAAGAGTCTCACTGAGGCTGTGCTGTGCTTAGTTGCTCAGTCATGTCCAGCTCTTCGCAAGCTTGTGGACTGTAGCCTGCCAGGCGCTTCTCTCCATGGGGGTTCTCCAGGCAAGAATGCTGGAGTGGGTTGCATGCCCTCCTCCAGGGACTTTCCCCACCCAGGGATCAAACCCAAATCTCCTGCATTGCAGGCATATTCTTTACCATCTAAGCCACCAGGGAAGCCCAAGAATACTTGAGTGGGTGACCTATCCTTTGTCCAGAGGATCTTCCCAACCCAGGTATTAAACTGGGGTCTCCTGCATTGCAGACGGATTCTTTACCAGCTGAGCTACCAGGGAAGACCCTCACTGAAGCTATCAGAGGTCAAAGGAAAAGCTATTGATGCCCTCATTGCATGGAACTGAACAAGAAATATCCAGAAGCAATGGTGGACCATCTGTAAAGAACTCACAAATACACTACAAGAAGGATCAACTTTGAATATCCACTGAACCTAGTCTCTGCATTTACCTACCATGATGCCCAAAGGAGGAAACTAATGCAGATTCCATCAGCATTGGTGAAGAAAGACTTTTCCTGGCCTCTGTCTCTCCTTAGTCTTCCATTTCAATCCTGGAGGAACCAGAGGCAGCCTCACAAGGAGGGGAAAGAAGGAAGATGGAACGGCGATATGAGCACCCTGCCTGATGTAGACCTGACCTGAGGAAGGAGGAAACAGATTACAAAGGAAGTGAAAATTGTGAGAATTCCATAGGCCTCAACACGTTAATCACTGAACTGAGGCTGTCCAGGGAGTATTTTTATTATTGGAGAGCAACCAGGCAAGCTATGGAGCCAACTCAGTATTACATCTAGAGAAGAACTACCATCCAGTATATGTCTGAATGAGCAATGGGGAAAAAATAAAATGCTTCCCTCCGGCCATGCCACTTGGAGTCCTGGTCTTTCAACTTCTTGGTTATATTTTAAGGGTACCTAGAGGGTACAAAGCTCACTACAATTTGAATTCCATCTATTTTCTTCGCCCTACCCTATGCAATATTCCCCTCTAATATAATTAAATTAACTAGTATCAATGAAGCATCTGCTTCATTCCATGTACCATGCTAAGTGCTTTACGAACATGAACTAATTTAATCATGTTCTCAACCATCCCAAGACAGTAGGTATCGTAGTCTCTTATTACAGTTTAGGAAACTGGGGCTGAGCTAGGGGAAGTGCTTTAATCAATACCACATGACTAGTAAGTAGCAGAGGCCAGGTTTCAGGGAAATTTTAACCAACTCGAAAGCTTCCTCTACTAACCATGACCCCACTACCCACTTCTCAAGCAGAAGAGAGGCTCACAGACACTGAGAACAGACCTGGGGTTGCCAATGGGGAGTAGGGTGCAGGAGGGAAGGACTGGGTTGGGATTAGCAGATGCAGACTATTATATATAGGATGGACAAACAAGGTCCTACTGTATAGCGCTGGGAACTGATTCAATATCCTGTGATAAACCATAATGGAAAAGAATATAAAAAATAACCTCAGTATGTGTATACCTGAGTCACTTTTCTGTACAGCAGAGACTGGCCCAGTATTGTAAATCAACTGTACATCAATAAAAAAAAATAAAAAAGAAGATACTCGCTATAAAGACTTTTCCAGTCTCTAATTAAACTCTGATGCTGGGAAAGAACCTGAAACAGCTCACTCCAGCTGAACTCTCCCATCACAGTTGAGTATCCTTTGTAAGGCAGCAGGAAACAGCTTCTTGGAATTTCTGCTCTATGCTGTTAACAAAGTATAACAGTGTATAACACTGCATTAAACCAGTTTAAATACTTGAATGTATGAGTCTTTTTGCTACAATAGCCATATCTCCTTTAAATAGTCACAAACTTTTTTCTCTAGTCAGACCTTCTCAGTAATTTCTAATATTTGCCATCCTTTAACTTGTCTTTAAATGATGCCAGTTAAACTTAGGTTCCCTGACAAGTCTGTCTACTGTGGGATACAGGCAGCGCTTTGCCTGCTACACCATATTATAGACGATTTAAATGTCTAGATGCAGTTAGACTTTATTAGTGAATGTTTGTTGGTTGGTTGGGTTGATGATTGATTCCTCATCAGATTATTCTGAATTCCTTAATCTAGACCTCCCACAGTGTTTAATACATCTCTAAAATCATTCTGATTGTATTAAATCTTGACCTTGTCCCCAGGGATGTTTTATCTGTTTTGTTTTCCTGAGGGCCATAGCTTCATTGGCATCATTTAAACAGTTCATGCTTCTGCCTTTCCCTTAGTAGTCTTTCAAGTCATCCCTGATACATCTGAGCTTATTTGCTTTTCAACATTCTGCTTCGGATATAATCCCATGACATGCAAGTAGAGCCATTCTATAGACTTTTAAAGGCAGAGGCCAGACTTCAGGGGGAATGTGAATGATAGAGCAACATTTTGCATGTTCTTAATTTACAGTTGGATTGATTTTAAGAGAATATGTGACTAGAGAAAGAATGATAACAGGGAAGGAAGACAACTTGAAAAAGGCAGGGGTGGGTAGGGGAGACATCTAAACAACAGAGATGAATATTAATGACTTCAGCAAATGACAACTTCCACTTATGAAGTAGTTCCTACCTTCCAGACTCTGAAAAGTGTTTTATTAGCATCATATTATATAAGGCTTCACATAATATTAAAAGGTAAATATTCTCTTCATGGTTACTAAGAAAATCGAGGCTTGGGGAAGTTAAATCACTTGCTAAGGGTCTTATAGCAATTAAATTGCAAAGGTTAGATTCACACTTACTTTCTTTTTAACTTTAAAGTCTAAGTATATATAAAATGGACTATTACTCAGTCATAAAAAAGAATGAAATAATGACATTTGTAGTGACACGGATGGACCTAGAGCTTGTCATACTGAGTGAAGTAAGGTAGATAGAGAAAGGCAAATATCTTATGATATCGCTTACATGTGGAATCTAAAGAAAAAATGGTACAAAGGAAACTATTCATAAAATAGAAGTAGAGTCATAGATGTAGAAAACAAGCTTATGGCTACCAAGGGGGAAAGGGAGGTGGGAGGGAGAAATTGGGAGGTTGGGATTGACATACACATACTACTATATATAAAATGTATGCAAAATAGATAACTGATAAGAACTTACTGTATAGCACAGGGAATTCTACTCAATACTCTGTAATGACCTATATGGAAATAGAATCTAAAAAAGACTGGATATATGTATATATATAACTGATTTACTTTGCTGTACACTTGAATTGTACACTAAATGCCCTAAAATGCACAGGACGACCCCACAGCATCCACTTGTCTCAACTTGTCAATAACATTGAAACAGAGAAATCCTGGCTTGAACTCGAAGTACTAATCTTTACTAAAATTGCATTTTTATCTCCTCAATACCAAGTAGCCCCATCATGTCTGGAGGGATTAAGAGTAGAGACTTTTACAAGGAAATGGTCTTGCCTTGCAAGAAGAGGAGGAAAAGGAATATACTTTGGGGGCGGGTGACTTAGAACCCTGGGTGGAATGTGCTGACCATGAACACGTCCTTGTTAATATTCAGTTCTGAGCAGAGACTGCGTGCCAGCCATCCTTTACATAGGTGGTTTTTGGGTCTAGCTAGAAAGAATTGGCCTTTGAATCCATACTCAATGACTGTAGCAGATTTGCCTGTCTCCTGTGTTTTTGCTATTTCTTCTTTATGAAAAAAAAAAATCAATGTCCGTTGTACATTGAAAAAGGAGGATCTGTGACCTGTTATATTTAGCATTGCGAGGGAGGAGAACTGCAATATTTGCTTTCCATAAATTTGCAAAGAGAAAGATATTTTCCACCCACCCCACCCATTCCACGTCTTTCCACTGACAGCTGCATATATGGATATCCTGCCATATGCCTCTGGAGAAAAGGAGAGCTGAGAGGCATGAATGGAGCCATTGACTCAGCTGTTTTTTGGGCACAATTGCTTTGGGGTGGGGGGTGGGGGGCAGTCCTCCCACAGTGAATGAACTGCTGGGGCACAGCTAATGGATGGACTTCACCCAGTAATTCCTGGTTGATTCCTTATTTGGGTCAGTGATGAGGTGCACAGCACCAGCTGTAACCTCAGGATCCAAAAACGACTTTCCAAGCCCGACTCCTTACAGTCAGGCCCTGTTGATGGAGCTTAGGAGAAGAATATAGGGTGGAACTCTCTAGGTATGAGTGGGGGAGGAGAGGAAAAAGAAGAACCTGGTTTCCATGAATTATTGCTAGAGGTTTAGAGAAATAAAAGCATGGTTTTAAGGAAGAGATGGAAATGTCTCTGCAACTGCCACTCCCATTGATCTTGGGATAAAATTCAAGTTGCTTAACGTGGCCAACTAGGCCTGGCATGAACAAGTCCCTGGCTATCTCTCTAGTCTCTGGTCTGCTCTTATCTTCTCCAGCCAGGCTGACCACCATCTTTTAGTCCCTCTAATCTCAAGGTCTTTGCAAATGTTATTCCTTCATTCTGGAAAGGTTTCCTCCAACCCTTCTCCTGGCTAACTCCTACTCATCCTTAGGATATAGTTAAAACATCACATCACTGACCCTCAGACTAGATTGGATTCCTGTCACATGTTTCCATAGTAACCTGATGTTTTTCACTGTGGTTATTCCAATTGCCATTCCATAGCTATGTTCCACATCTGTGAGCTCCATGAAGGTTAGGAAATATCTGCCTTGCTCATGTCTGTATTTCCAATACCTAGCTCAGCAGCTGGCCCCTGGCAGAAATGGTTGGACATAGCATTAATACTAAAGAGGAAGTAATGAAGGTGAAAAAGAGGGAAGGAAGGAAGGAAGGTGGGAGAAAGGAAAGAAAAGAGAAGGAGGGAGGAAAGGAAAGAAAGAAGGAAAAAGAGATGTTCATATGGAAACAGCATTGTCAATCATCAGGTTCAACTTCTGAACTTATCTGTAGGCCAAGCGGGGAACTAAAGGCCAAAATCTAGACTTCCTGAATCTCAAGCCAATAAAATAAATGAACAAACACAACAAATCTAGAGAGGGTACTCAGAAAGAGGTCAACTGTCCCCATAACTTGCAGGGAGAATTGAGCCTGTGATGTCTCAGTGTGATCCAGTGCCTTGGGCTCTCCTAGCAAGTAGCCACATGTTCTGTCTCCTGCCGTTATTTTTTTTTATTTTTATTGTTATTATTTTTAAAATATTTATTTATCTGGCTGCACCGGGTCTTCATTGTAGCATGCAGGATCCCTAGTTGTGGCAGATGAACTCTTTGTTTGGCAATATGTGATCTAGCTTCTTGACCAGAGATAGAACCTGGGCCCCCTGCATTGGGCGTATGGAGTCTTAGTTACTGGGCCACCAGGGAAGTCCTGTCCTGCCGTTATTGAGAGAGTGATTAGGGGCACTGCATTCATAAAGCAGAAACTCTGTGCCAAGGACTGTGCACAGTACATTTTCTCATTTATCCTCAAAAAGCCACACATTGTGACAGGGATAGATCCCCAGTGGTGCTGATGGAGAAACTGAGACTCAGAATCTCAGGGCACATTATGAGAAAGCACACTCCCATGGGCACCTGGAAACCTTACTCATTTATCCTCTTTTTGATTCCCAGCTTCCTATTGACTCTTACTTTTACTTTACTTCACAGATTACTTTCTCAGGAGGGGTTCATTTTGCTTTCTTCCTTCACTGGGCTTCTCTTAAAGGCCTCCATCTCCTCTTTTTGGTACCTGACATAATTCTAATCAAGCATTTTTGAGTGATTATTTGACAACTATGTGAAGGCAAGGCACATGCCTGGCATGGATTGCCCTTGTTTCCCCAGCCCCTGAATAGTCCTTGACACGTAATAGGTTGTACTTCCCTAGTGGCTCAGTGGTAAAGAATCTACCTGCCAATGCAGGAGACATGAGTTCGATCCCTGGGTCAAGAAGATCCCCTGGAGAAGGGAATGCCAATCCACTGCAATATTCTTGCCTGGAAATCCCATCAACAGAGGAGCCTGGCAGACCACAGCGAATGGGGTCACAAGAGTCAGACATGACTTATCGACCAAACAACAACAAAAGTATGTATAAGCAAGTGAGTCTGATTTTTTTATTGAGTCATTATTGTTGTTTAGTCGCTAAGTCCAGTCTGACTCTTTTGCGACCCCATGGACTGTAGCCCACAGGCTCCTCTGCCCAAGTTTTCACTGCATTTTAAACCCTGTGTGGGTCTCTGGATGCAAAGAAATTTGTTATTGTTGTTCAGTGGCTAAGTGGTGTCCGACTCTTTTTGACCCCAGGATCTGCAGCACACCAGCTTCCCTGTCCTTCTCTATCTCCCAGAGTTTGCTCAAACTCGTGTCTATTGAGACAGTGAAAGAAAATTAGTACATGGCTATTGCGGAAAGAGTCGGACACGACTGAGTGACTTTCACTTCGCTTCTCTCCATTGCTCTAAAAGCATTCATGGTCACATGGGGGAAAAGTACTGCTTAAAAAAATAAGGTAATTGAGGGCTTCCCAGGTGGTCCAGTGGTTAAGAATCTGCCCTGCAATGCAGGGGGTGCGGGTCCAATCCCTGGTTGGAGAGCTAAGATCCCACATGCTGCGGGCAACTAAGCCTGTGATGCAATTAGAAGGTCCCATTTGCCACAACGAAGACACAACGCAGCCAAATAAATATTTTTTATTCTTTAAATAAGACAATTGTGTGATTAGATCAATTCTTTCTAGCAAATGGTGGTTAAAAAATTTAGTGAGTCACTGTTAATTCTGCTATGGTAATACAGGAATGCTATACAATTAATCCCGTGGATGCCTCCTGGTTATTTTTATCTAAATTAAGCCACCATGATAGCAACTATCTAGGACTCTTACTCTGCAAAATAAAATAAATGTTCAATGCGTACTTTGAAAAAGGAAAAAAAAAAAAAAAGGTAATTGAAGTGTATTGTGGGGGAGTAAATGTGGGAGAAGGTAGATTTAGTTAATTTTGTCAGAGGATAGGAAACATTCAGAAAACGTTTATATCAGGAGAGGAAGCTTTGTGGGAGCCCCCCAAGGTGAGAAGACTTTTATCAGGTGAACAAGAGCTAAGGTGTGATTACAGTGAAGGAAATGCAGATGGAGGGAGCCCAGTGAGCAGAGGAAAGAGAAAAGGAAGGAGGAAATAGCATTTGTGTTCAGCAATTGCAAATAGATGGGTTTGCCTGGAGCACAGGGCTATTTCGGGGCATGGCCAGGATAGTTTGACGATGGAGGTATGGGCTAACTTATGAAGTGGTTTTCACGCCTGCCTTGGAAGTTTGAATTCCTTACTATAGATGGTAACAAACACATATTGACAACAAAACACAATTGGAAGAGCATTGAACGTTCATTCATTATGCGAATATACACTCACTGGATTCTAACACTCAGGCCAAGCTCTGTGCTACTGAAGAACGTGGGTAAAAATGAGAAAAGACAACGCCCTCTTCTAAGAAAGTGAAAGTGAAAGTCGCTCAGTCGTGTCCGACTCATTGCAACCCCATGGACTATACAGTCCATGGAACTCTCTATGCCAGAACACTGGAGTGGGTAGCCTTTTCCTTCACCAGGGGTTCTTCTCAACCCAGGGATCAAACCCAGGTCTCTTGTGTTGCAGGTTGATTCTTTACCAGCTGAGCCACAAAGGAATTCCTCTTCTAAGAAAACCGCCTTTTATTAAACACATAGCAGAAGTCAGGCCCTGCAGTCAGTGGACTCCAGGTCAACCCAAATGTCACAGATTTCACAGTAGGAATCTGAGGCCCAGGGAAATTCAACACTGGCCCAGTGTGTGCTATTGGTAGAGTCAGGACTGGAACCCATGTTTATCATTCCTGTTCACCTGATCTTGCCACTAAAAGAATATTTCTAATGCAAAGAGCAGACTCATTGGGAAAAAATCCTGATGTTGGGAAAGATTGAAGGCAGGAGGAGAAGGCAACGGCAGAGGATGAGTTGGTTGGATGGCATCACTGACTCAATGGACATGAGTTTCAGCAGGATCTGGGAGTTGGTAAAGGCCAGGGAAGCCTGGCTGATGCAGTCCATGGAGTCGCAGAGTCGGACACGACTTAGCAACTGAAAAACAGCAATGCTAGGTTCAGACTCTTGCTTTTCATTTTATTTTCTCCTTGCGGTAAGGTGTGTCAGGAAGGGTGTGGGTATTTATTTGTTTATGTTTGGTCGTGCTGGGTCTCTGTTGCTCTGCACCAGCTATCTCTACTTGCAGTGAGAGAGGGCTAATCTGTAGTTGCTGTGCATGTGCTTCTCATTGCGGTGGTTTCTCTTGTTGCGGAGCATGGACTCTAGGGCTAGCAGGCTCAGTAGTTGTGGCACATGGCCCTAGTTGCCCTGAGGCACGTGGGACTCTCCTGGACAAGGGATGGAACCCATGTCCACTGCACTGGCAGGTGGACTCCCAACCACTGGACAAGCAGGGAAGCCCCAGGGTTTGGGTTTTGAAGCCAGTTGGATCTTAGTCCAAATCCAAGCTCTACCATGGACTTCCTCAGTGACTGCAAACAAATCCTTCCCTGGGTTTCAAAGCCCTGTCAGATGGGGTGGAAGCTATCTCTCTCTCATTGTTTTGCAATGAGTGTAAATAAGTTAGCACATGTACAGTATCCAATATAGGGTGTAGCATGTGATATAGCTTGATCCACATTAGTGCTCCAGTATCCCTTGCTGGAAGAAGGAAGGAAGTTGCCTCTTCAAGCATTACCAGGACAGCCATCACACAAACCAAAGGATGTAAATCATTTTTGCTCCTTCCCTCCTTGCAACCAAGATTTATTTCTTATCTGTGTGACTGTGCCATCTGAGGGGGAAAAACTGGTCAGAAACACTTCCTTAGACTAGAAAGACTGGCTGGGGTTCAAGGACTGTCTCTCTGGAGTCTCCA
Organism: Giraffa tippelskirchi; assembly: GCF_054371585.1. Classification (NCBI taxonomy): domain Eukaryota; kingdom Metazoa; phylum Chordata; class Mammalia; order Artiodactyla; family Giraffidae; genus Giraffa; species Giraffa tippelskirchi. The sequence continues at coordinate 218,808,330 of NC_137275.1, forward strand.
TGTCAGCAGGCTTCTCCATTCACCAGTTGAGCAGACAATTACCGTTTTGGATAAATAAAGCAATTTCATTATTCATCTACCCATAAAACTCTGTCCTTCCTTGTCAGGGCCTGAGGTGTTAGTTTTATGATATGAGGGCAGAGGCTACTCTTCAGTCTCCAGTTTCAAAGAACAGCTTTTCTTAGAAATGGTAGGAACAGGCTTGCCTGTTTGTGAAAGGATACTTTGCTGAAATAGTGGGGCTTTGTAAATCCCTGAAGGAATGGAGGTGGCTGAATTTCCAGACTTGGATTTGGTTGAAGGAATTTCTGACAGACACATTCTCTCAATGGTAACTTTGGACTCACCAGAGCTTTGGGAGCAAAATAAAGCATGCTTTGCATTTGGGGAATGAGAACCATGTCCTTCCTTCCCTCCTCCCTTCCTCTCTCTCATTTATTAAAAAAAAAAAAAAAAAACAATCTTCACTATGGTTATATTTGCAGAAAGACATGCATCTACATTCTACATTTTCAGTAGAAAAAAATAAGATTTAGACACTTCTCCAGATTGTCTCCAAACCCACAGCTTTCTAGAATTAGAGAACTTTTTTTTTCAAAATTTGACAAGTCTCCTTAACCAGATGTTCTCAATGTATGGACACCAATGTGATATTCTATTTTTTCTTTTCATTTTCTTCTAAAACTTCACTTCTATGTACTCTCGAGTTTGTTTGTTTTTTTTCTTTTTTTTTTAAATAAAATCTTGACCTTCTTAACTCTCATGATAAGACACTGTAGACACTGTACATTCCCAGTGAATGAGGCCATGGCATTGGCTAGGATGAAAGAAAAGATCATGAAGTAATGAAGCATTTCCTATTTGTTCAAGGAAGATGTGTGGAGTGCCTGTCATATGACAGACAGCAGGGAAGCTGAAATTACAGCAGAAAAAAAGAAAAGACATGATCCTTTCTCATACAGAGCTATCTTCCTGTACATTTTTGGCAGGATTCATGAATTTGGATCTTTTTTTTAAATTAAGACTTTATTTTCTTAGAGTAGTTTGAGTTTAAGAGAAAGGTATAAAGAGTTCCCGTATATTCTCTAACATCACACAGCCATTGTCTCCTCTACAATCAACATCCCCCATCAAAGTGGTACATTTATTACAACTGATGACCATATATCATCACATCATAATCACGCAAAGTCCATAGTTTGTATTAGGGTTCATTTTTGGGCATGTAGGGGCTTCCAGGTGGCTACAGGATCCGCCTGCCAATGCAAGAGATCCAGGTTTGATCCCTGGGTCAGGAAGATCCCCTGGAGGAGGAAATGGCTACCCACTCTACTATTCTTGTCTGGAGAATCCCAGGGCTAGAGAAGCCTGGCGGGCTACAGTCCACGGGGTCACAAAGAGTTGGACACGACTGAGTGACTGAGCACAGCGTGGCTTGGCCTTGCACATTCTATAAATCTGGACAAATTTATAATGCTAGTGTCTATCATTATACAATGATGCAGAGCATTTTTTTTTTTTTTTTTTTTTTACCATCCTAAATATCTCTATGCTCTGCCTAGTCATCCTTCTGTCTTGGGTATATAGTAAATGTGCAATTAAATTTTGTTGATGTAATTCACCAAAGCCATAAGAAAATGAAATTTTGTGATGTAGGTAGAGTTAGTTTTATTTTGGATGTGTGACTTTGCTAAAACATTTAGTTTAGAGAGGTGTTGTTTCCAACAGAGACCTTTAAAAATATTATACAATTTAAGGGGTTCTGGGAAAGCTACTCATTCTTCCAATTCATCTCCCTGAGGACTATTTTCCCCCCCAAATTTCCACTTTCTTCACTGGTGTGGAATCTGGTCAGAGAGACAGATCACTTTCCCTTTAGTAAGTAAGCCAAGTCTTTTGCTTGAGTTTGTGATTGAGCTGACAAGAGAATTATGGTATCATTCAGTCAAGCACTCAAATAACAGGGATTCTTAACTGAATTGATCACTGGGACCCCTTGAAACTTGTTAACTTTTAGACTTCTTCTGGCCTCTGTGGCTGGAGGAAATGGTGACTCCGATAGCATCTGCCTTTCCTCCCAATTCCACCTTCAGTGGTTCAGTGAACACATATCTGATTAACTCAGTAATCAAATATTTATTGCGTTTACGCTATATATGAAGCACTAAGTGCTAATGATTTAGATGTGAATTAAGCATCATCATTCTCTTATGAATGCTATCTTTCAAGAGAGGATTACATAAGGCGACAAGAAATTTCAATAGATTATGGCTGATGGCATGGCAGTGCAGAAGCAGGGCTAGACCACAAAGCAAGGCTTCTATTCTTCAGGGGTGGGAGCACAGAGGATGAGCTGCCCAAGCTGAGACCTGAAGGACGAATAAATATCAAGCAGACAAAGTGGACATGGGTTTAGGGGATGCATTTCAGCCAGTTGTTGTTTAGCCGCAGAGTTGTGTGTGACTCTTTGGCAGCCCCATGGACTGTAGCCTGCCAAGCTCCCCTGTCCATGGGATTTCCCAGGCAAGAATACTGGAGTGGGTTGCCATTTCCTTCTCCAGGGGATCCTCCTGATCCAGGGATCAAACCCTCATCTCCTTCATTGGCTGGCAAGTTCTTCACTGCTGAGCCACTAATGAAGCCCACTTCAGCCAGAGGTAACAGCATACTTAGACCTGCGGATTAGTAAGAGCATGGCACAGGATATAGCAGAGTGGATGAAGATTGGTGTGTAAAGTTGGATGTGGCAAGAGCTGAGGTTGGAAAAACACAGGAAAGGCAAATCTTGACAGCCTTGTAGATTCCTTAGTAATTTGAAGTAGCAGGGCTTCCCAGGTAGCGCTAGTGGTAAAGAACCTGCCTGCCAAAGGAGGAGACATAAGAGACGCAAGTTTGATCCCTAGGTCAGCAAAATTCCTGGAGTAGGAAATGGCAACCCACTCCGGTATTCTTGCCTGGAGAATCCCATGGACAGAGGAGCCTGATGGGCTATAATCCATAGGGTCACAAAGAGTTGGACACCACTGAAGCAACTTAGTATGCAGTGCTTAGAACATTGGTACATCTTTGTTTAAAGGCAGAATGAATCAGTGAACTTTACCCTTAAGGCAATAAGGAGTCCTTAATTGATTTTGAATTACCTTCTCATTTTTGTTAGGTGATCATCTGATTGAGGCAAACAAATGATTAGTCCAGTGCTTTGTATGGAAATTTTACACCACAAGAACAATTCCCCTCCATGATTTTGCAAACAGTGGGACTACCAGGAGGAGAATGAAGAGAAAGAGACAGAAGAGGATTGCTTCTTGGGAACAGACTACATAAGACAGGTTTATGCCAAAGCAAAAGAAACACAGAGAACACAAATTCATAGATAAGCAAACAAATGGAACACGTGAGGTTTACGCTTTCAGAGAGAATGGGTCCCAGTCCTGTCTTTATCCTTTATCATCTTCGCACTTTAACCTCTTTAAGACCCAGTTGTTTCTTCTTGTGAAAAAAAAAGAGCCATAACATCCTGGCACGTGGCTGTTGAGAGTATGTAATGCATTATAAAATACAATGTCTATATATATATAGGAATTGTATATGTATATATAATTCCTAGCACCTCACCCATATTTCTGTTGGGATACGCAGAACAGATCATTTAAGATAAGTAGCCATCACCTAATTTGGATATTTTATGAAGTATCACTAAGAATAACTATACCGATGGAATGCTTATACTGTTTAGGCACTGTTCTAAAGATTTGCAGTGATAATTGGTTTAATCCTCCCAAAGATACTTCGAGATAGGGAATTCTATTGTCCTTATTTTTACAAAGGAGGAAACAGAAGCACAAGGAGAGAAAAATCTGAGTTCACACAAGAGTGTATCACCACAGGTGTCACAGGAGGGGTTCAAACCCACACTGTCTGCTCCAGAACTCAGACCACAGAGCACTGCTTTCTTATAACCAGGCATACTATACATATGAAAATGCTACATGTACAGTTTTTAGATTTGGAAACTCTGATCTGATGCTCCACGGGATCATAAACTAAAGTCTCAAGGAAGTTGTCTTTTGGAATAATCATAAGTCATCTTATTTAGTTCCCTAATACTCAAATCAGAAATAAGTCTATTTTATGTAGATTTCTAGACAATTACCAGGAATCAAACCACTGTTTTGCCTAAGCCTATGTATGAGTCACGTAGGTTTATCTGGAATAAGTAGTGGTATTTCATAAACTTTTTATTATTATTATTTTTTATTATCTAGCTAAGAATCACCTTCTATACACAAAGAAAAACAGGGCTCTGTTTGATCTCAAAGCGCCAGGAATCTGTCCATGAAATATCTTTCCTAAGAGCAAAGATATTTGGGGCAATGGAGTTTGATAAGCAGGAAAAGATATTCAGGTTTGAAATCATTTTCATCGCTGAACTCAGTTTGTGGGATATAGCTGAATCAATCAAACTTGTTTAGATAATTAAGGGAATTTACTGATGGTCCCAGGAGGTGTACACTGAGGTTTTGGGAGTGAAGCTTCCTCACCTTTTAAGGAGCCTAATCCCACGTGATGCTAGTTGGTAAAGAATCCACCTGCCTGTGCAGGAGGTGCAAGAGACTTAGGTTCGATCCCTGGGTTAGGAAGATCCCCTGGAGAAAGAAATGGCTACCTACTCTAGTATTCTTGCCTTCCAAATACCACGGACAGAGGAGCCTGGTGGGCTACAGTCCATGGAGTTGCAAAGAGTCAGACGTGACTGAACTGCTGAGCACAGCACAGCACTGATGGTCCTATCCGATAGTCAGATATGTCAGGGTTTCTGCGGCTGGTAGCTCAATATCATGACCAAAGGTCTGTTTTCTGTTTCTTCGCTCTGCTTTCCACCATTCTGCTATCATTTTAGTCTATGACGGACATAGGATTGCAGCTAAATGCTCTAGGTCTGAATGTTGATTTATAAGTGGGGATAGAAAGAACTTCACCCTCATTGCCCCCAGTCACATCTGACTCTTTGCTACCCCAGGGACTGTAGCCTAACAGGCTCCTCTGTCCATGGAAGTTTCCAGACAAGCGTACTGGAGTGGATTTCCATTCCCTACTCCAGGGATCTTCCTGACCCGGGATCGAACACGCTGCTCTTTTGTCTCCTGCACTGGCAGGCGGATTCTTTAGCTCTGCGCCACCTGGCATTAGAGCTCCTTAAAATGTGAGAAAGCTTCCTTCCCAGAACCTCAGCCTACACCTCCTTGCATTTCATTGGCTTAAACTGTATCATGTGACCATTTCTAACCCAAACATGTCACCAGGCTTCACAGATTAGCATCCACTAGTCAAAGTCCACCTACAGGGTTGGAGGTGAGTCAATCCTACCTGGGGGCTTCCCCTGGCTATGTGGTAAAGAGTCTACCTGCAGTGAAGGAGACACAGAAGACACAGATTCAATCCCTGGATTGGGAAGATCCCCTGGAGGAGTAAATGGCAACTCACTCCAGTATTCTTGCTTGGAAAATTCCATAGACAAAGGAGCCTGGTGGGTTACAGTCCACGGGGTCTCAAAGATTCGGACACAACACTCACTTACTCACTCAGTCCTATCTGAAATGCATAGCTAAAAATGGCAGAGTCAGATCTCCACAGGAGATTTAGTTTTCATATAATGCATCATTTTTAGACGTTACCTCCCAACGTGTGGGACTATTACCCTCAAGAGAGAGAAATAGATGATAAACGGTAAACCAAGGTCTACACAGCCATATCTTTCTAGGAGAGACTCGAAGTTCAAAAGTCACAAGCATCGCCTTAAAGCAAGTGTCCTATAAATCCAAACAATATTTACCTTAAGAAGAAACTTTTCCTCAACTGGCTTATAAAAGCTGGGGTCACTCAGCACGATTGCATCATCTGGTCCATAACTATCCAGAAGACATTTTCAGCGCTTAGAGGAATATTAAAATGGGAATGTTTTTATTTCCTCGGGAAACTGATAATCTGGCAGAGAAGTTGCCTAGTCTCAGCCCCCCAAAGTGACAAATCTAAAGCAGGCATGAACACAGCAGCCTTTCTTGCTGCCTTAAGGCAGCGCACAGAGATAAACAAGTGAGGTTTCAACTAAGTCACGACAAGCACCGAACTGTTCGAGTGATCGCCCAGACAACTTAGCTAATTCCTCCGATTATTTTAAACATGAACTCTCAAATAAGGCTGGGCAAGAGCATGGTAGAGGCGTACACATGCACTTTAGACATGCGTGTGAGTGGTAGCATGACTGTGTTCTTATTTATTTACAGGGCTTAGCAGCCAAGGGACATGTTGTATTGTCATTTATCAAGACTGAGTTGAGTTTGACTCTGGTTTAAGTTTTCCATGGTCTGTTCGCAACATTTCTTCCTCTAGGCAGCTCTTCCATAACGGTAAAAGCATTAGGCGACAGCTTCCATCTGGCAGATTCCAAGTTACTTTTCATATAATTCATCATTTTTAGAAGCTACCTCCCAACATGTTGGGCCCAGCTCGACCTGTCACGGCTTTTTATCTTAGCATCTCAGAAGGAAGAACTCCACAATTATCTTTTATGGAAAGACTTTGGACACGCATTTTGAAGTTGCATGTCCAGAACTTTATGTGCAGAAGAATCAAGGTATCATATTATCCAATGTCCCTGGCAAGTCCCTAGGACTAAATTTCAGGCTACAAGATGTTTGTTGTTCATCTCAAAGGTCAGCTTTGACCGCATTTATTAAATTACAAACTTGCTTGTCTTTTGTCATCAGAAGATGGTACAAATTAAGGCTTCCTTGCTCTGGTCACAGTGCAGATTGGAGCTGAAAAACAACTGCCGGCATTGGAGGGACCAAGAACACTGAACCAAAAAACCATAATAAACATTCACTGCTCTTAGGGTCCTGCACACTGTTTGATATAACACAGAAATGTACCATTTGTTAAAATACAAGGTAGACTAAATATCATTCCTTTTCTTAAAATAAAAATAAATAAAGCTATCAGAAGATAAGCCCCCGTTCAACTGAGTTTGCCTCCTCTAATTTCCATGATCCTGACTTGTTCATATCACTTTTGTAATCAAACAATTTCAGTGGGTTTGCACTGCCTCAGTGATCGAGTTCAAATGCCTTAGAAAGATACACAAAGCCTGCTCTAGCACCATCTCCTGCTGTTTTCCAAGCTTCCATTTTACCACAAAGCAAGTCAGTTAATTTTCAGTTACATGCTGTATATAATTAGTCACAAACCTAAGGTTTTTGCAAATACTGTTCCTTCAGCCTGGAATCCTATTAAAATTAATAAAACTTTGGGACTTCCCTAGTGATCCAGTGGCTAAGACTCAGTGTTCTCACTGCAAGAGGCCCAGGGTCAGATCCCTGGTCAGGGAACTAGATCCCACATGTTGAAAATAAGGGTTCCCATGTTGTCACCAAAGATCCCGCATGCTTCAACTAAGACCCAGTGCAGTAACAAAAGAAAATGAACAAAAGTTTGAGAACACTTTTCTGATGAATTCTCGTCTCTTATCTAACTCTACTACACATAGGTATCTACAACCAGACATCTAACACATGTATGTGCACACTTGCACAATACCAGGGTGGATATTCATAATTTGCCCTCCCACAACACCTTATATATCTATCTATATTTTGTATTTATGGATTTACTTGTTTATCTTCCATCTAGACTTGGGGTCTCCAGTATGGTAGCCATTAACAACATGTGAATGTTGAGCACTTGAAATGTCATCCAATCTGAGATAGTGCTGGAAGGGTAAATATCACACACCAGAGAGTCTTGGTATAATGAATAATATAAAATACATAACTCATAATTGTGCAATTATTGCACATTGAAGCTAAAATCTCTTCCTGTTTTGGGTTGAATAAAAATATTAGAATTAATTTCATCTTTTTTTAATCTGTTTAAATGCATTTACTTGAAAATTTAAAATGATGTTTGTGGCTCACATTATGTCATTTGGACAGCACTCATGTAGACTGAACTCCTTGAAGGAAAGAATGCTGTTCTGTTGATTTCTGTTAGAATTGAGCCCATGGTAGGCATTCAGGGCTCAATTTGAAAAGAGATCAAATTGCCACCATCCACTGGATCATCGAAAAACCAAGAGAGTTCCAGAAAAACATCTATTTCTGCTTTATTGACTATGCCAAAGCCTTTGACTGTGTGGATCACAATAAACTGTGGAAAATTCTGAAAGAGATGGGAATCCCAGACCACCTGACCTGCCTCTTGAGAAACCTGTATGCAGGTCAGGAAGCAACAGTTAGAACTGGACATGGAACAACAGACTGGTTCCAAATAGGAAAAGGAGTACGTCAAGGCTGTATATTGTCACCCTGCTTATTTAACTTATATGCAGAGTACACCATGAGAAACACTGGGCTGGAAGAAGCACAAGCTGGAATCAAGATTGCCAGGAGAAATATCAATAACCTTAGATATACAGATGACACCACCCTTATGGCAGAAAGTGAAGAAGAACTAAAAAGCGTCTTGATGAAAGTGAAAGAGGAGAGTGAAAAAGTTGGCTTAAAGCTCAACATTCAGAAAACTAAGATCATGACATCTGGTCCCATCACATCATGGCAAATAGATGGGGAAACAGTGGCTGACTTTATTTTTCTGGGCTCCAAAATCACTGCAGATGGTGATTGCAGCCATGAAATTAAAAGATGCGTACTCCTTGGAAGGAAAGTTATGACCAACCTAGATAGCATATTAAAAAGCAGAGACATTACTTTGTCAACAACGGTCTGTCTAGTCAAGGCTATGGTTTTTCCAGTGGTCATTTATGGATGTGAGAGTTGGACTATAAAGAAAGCTGAGTGCAGAAGAATTGAAGCTTTTGAACTGTGGTGTTGGAGAAGACTCTTGAGAATCCCTTGGACTGCAAGGAGATCCAACCAGTCCATCCTAAAGGAGATTAGTCCTGGGTGTTCATTGGAAGGACTGATGTTGAAGCTGAAACTCCAATACTTTGGCCACCTGGTGTGAAGAGCTGACTCATTGGAAAAGACCCTGATGTGGGAAAGATTGAAAGCAGGAGGAGAAGGGGACAACAGAGGATGAGATGGTTGGATGGCATCACTGACTCAATGGACATGGGTTTGGGTGGACTCTGGGAGTTGGTGATGGACAGGGAGGCCTGGCGTGCTGTGGTTCATGGGGTCGCAAAGAGTCGGACATGACTGAGGGACTGAACTGAACTCAGACAATTGCCCTGATGTAGCTATTGGACCCCTGCTTCAGTTTCCCCACCCACCGAGGGCAAGTCCAGTCCTATTAACATTCCGGTTTTTCCCCCTGGTTTCTTCATCCTACCAAGTTTTGCATGGTTCTGTATATTCTTTTCCACTGCTCAGGTACTCCGGTCTGCTTTCAGCTGGTGTTCTGCATTCATTTCTGTGTCTGAAGGTGTATTCCTGATGTATCCATGGAGAGAGATGTACTCCATGTCCACCTACTCCTCCGCCATCTTGTTCTCTTTAAATTTATTTATTTTTAATTGGAGGATAATTGCTTTACAATATTATGTTTGTCTCTGCCATACACCAACATAAATCAACCATAGATAAACACATATCCCCTCTCTTTTGAACCTCCCTCCTTTCTCCCACCCCATCCCATCTCTCTAGGTTGTCACGGAGCCCCTGGTTTGAGCTCCCTGCATCAGTATTATCTCATTCAAACTCCATAAAAATTGAGTTTGAACTGTTACTTTACACTCATGGATGATGTGAATGGCTCAGAAAGTAAGCAACTTGGTCAAGTAGTAGAAGAGGAATTGGAATGCACATCTCTTTTGCTTGTCTTGGTCACAGTATGATGCTCTCTTTAGCATCCCTGAGTGTACATCTGGTCCATGCTGTCCATACGATCCTTCAGGTGGAAATGACCTACAAACAAAACCCACAACTCTCAGCTTGACACTCTTAGTTTCCATTGAGTACCATCCTCAGTGAAGAATTGGAACTTTACTGAGGTTCCTGCTTTCTGCTCAGCCCTTTAGATTGGCTGAACCAGCTCCTAAGCTCCGGTTAATTTATTTCAACCTTTATTTTTCATTGTAATAACCTCATACAGACTGACATTAGTGAATTGACACAGATAAAATTAATGTATTTTTTTAATCTGGTCCTGAACCACATGTCTGAATCTAAACCCAGACCCTTTCCTGGATATGTGGAAAAACTGCTGGCTTTTTCCTCCCTCTTAGACTGTGAGTACAAGGTCCTTCTTTTAGAATGGGCAGGAATGTCTATAAGGAGAGATCTTTTTCTCCCCTGACTTCACTTTTTTCCAGATTGTAATTTATATCTGAAAACATTTCCTATAGTTTAGAGATATTTTTAGAAGTAAGAGGGTGGTCTCGAGCAAAACATTAGAGTCTGAATTTTTGTAACTTCCAGCTTCTCAGTTTCTATGCTTAGATTCCAGTCTGGATCTTGCACTCCCTCCTGTCCATTTCACTGTCCCAGAAACTCTTCCTTGCTCCCTTTAAATTCTGTCAGAAAAGCATAGAATAGGAGCCAGCAGCTCTGATATTTGTCTTTGATAAGTCATCTCCTTCCAGAGATCACAGTTTCATTCTTACTAAAGCCCTTTGGGCCTCGAATGAGAGAAACAGCAATTTTCATGTATTGGAGAGGGAGAAATTCACCCCTCCCTTTTAGGTTCTTCTGGCTGGTCTAAGAATTCAAGTGCCTTGAGACAAGATTAACAACAGAAAACAACACAGAAGTTTAATCCCATGTATATGCAGCAGAGATCCAGAAGAACTGAGTGGACTCACCTAATGTCTTAAGCCCTCACCTTAAACACCATCTTCATCTTTGGCTAAAGATAAAAGAAGATGTTGGGGATAGTGGTTTGGGTCTTCAAAAGGAAGGAAGGCAATTCACATGGAGATGAAAAAGCAAAAGTTTGGTAAACAAATGTTAGCTGGGTTCCTGCAGGGACCAGGGGACTGAAAGAGGAATTTTAACAAATGGACTTTGTTGGACTTCTTCGGGTCTCCATACCTAGTTCACACTACAATAATACAGGGTGGAAGCTCCCTTCTTGGGACAGGACCCTTATCTACATTCTTTAGGCAGTGAAGCGGAGGTAAAAAGAATGACTTTTCTTTCTTAAAAATAATGAGCCTGAATTAACTCTCATAGACTTAAAAAAAAAATATGCACAACCTAAAAGTTGAGAGTTATGTTTTATTTGGTGGGAATTTTTAGTACTTCAAGCCCAGGAGACAGTATCCCAAGTAACCCTGAGAGAAATGCTCCAAGGAGGAAAGGGGGGATCTAGGTCATACAGAAGTTTTGCTGCAAAACTATGTAGTCTGAACATAAACAAAGATATATTGTTAATTAGAGAAAATGAGATATCTCAAGTTAAGGAATTTAGCACTTTTCTATATAAGGGAAGATGCAAGAGACTGGGCTCACTGAAATTTTTCCTATGATAATGAGAGAGTCAATTTTTTGGTAGGTTGTTAGGAAGTCTGAGGAGCCTGAGGAGGAGAGAGGGATTTGGGGCCCTCAGAGAGGAGATGGGGTCTGGAGTTCTCAAGGAGGAGAAAAGGACAAACTTTTCTTTCTATATTCCTAGTCTTAGTCACATCAAACTTTTTTTTTTTCTTTAAGCCTGGAGCTGATGATTAAACAACAAAACAACTCAGCTTAAACTCTGTACTAAGGATTATATAACAACAATGTATCCTGCTTGAGGACAATTTCTCTTTCTTGAGAACCTTCTGTTGGTTTAGTCTCTCAGTCATGGCTGACTCTGCGATGCTATGAACTGCAGCATGACAGGCTTCCTTGTCCATCATCAACTCCCAAAGCTTGCTCAAACTCATGTACATTGAGCCGGTGATGCCATCCAACCATCTCATCCTCTGTTGCCCCCTTCTCCTCCTGTCTTCAATCTTCCCCAGCATCAGGGGCTTTCCAATGAGTCCATTCTTTGCATCAGGTGGCCAAAGGATTGGAGCTTTTGTTGTTTAATCATCAGTACTTCTAACGAATATTCAGGACTGATTTCCTTTAGGATTGACTGGTTTAATCTCCTTGCAGACCAAGGGACTCTCAAGAATTTTATCCAACTCCACAGTTCAAAAGCATCAATCCTTTGGTGCTCGGCTTTCTTTACATCCATACATGACTACTAGCTTTGACTAGATGGACTTTGTTGGCAAAGTAATGTCTCTGCTTTTTAATATGCTATCTAGGTTGGTCGTAACTTTTCTTCCAAAGAGCAAGCGTCTTTTAATTTCATGTCTGCAGTCACCATCTGCAGTGATTTTGAAGCCCCCCAAAATAAAGTCTCTCACTATTTCCATTGTTTTCCCATCTATTTGCCATGAAGTGATGGGACCAGATGCCATGATCTTCATTTTCTGAATGTTGAGTTTTAAGCCAAATTTTTCATTCTCCTCTTTCACTTTCATCAAGAGGCTCTTTAGTTCTTCTTCACTTTCTGCCATAAGGGTGGTGTCATCTGCATATCTGAGGTTATTGATATCACCTGGCAGTCTTGATTCCAGCTTGTGCTTCATCCAGCCTGGCATTTCACAGGATACACTGTGCATATAAGTTAAATAAGCAGGATGACAATACACCTTGATGTATTCTTTTCCCTATTTGGAACCAGTCTGTTGTTCCATGTCCAACTCTAACTGTTGCTTATTGACCTGCATACAGAAACTTCTGACTAATCCTGTTATCTTAAAATGTGTATTATGGGAGTGGGTCTGGTAAGATCTTTCTATTGTTAGTTCTAATCCTGTCATCTTAAAATGTAAATTGTGGGAATTGGTCTCCTAAGATCTTTACAAACATTGAGACGTTCTTTTGATTTATTGTAATAACCAGTTAAAAAGTATATAGCTTCCTTGCTAAGACGTGAAGGGGCACTCTCTGTCCCCCTTCTGATGTCTATGTCAGAAGCTTTTTCTGTCTCTTTTCATACTTTAATAAAACTCTGTTATACAAAAGCTCTTGACTGATCAAGCCTGGTCCCTGGTCCTGAAGCTAAATCTTTGGAGATTACGAATCCAACACTGTTCACCATAAGCTATCAGTATGCACTTTACCTATCTGACTGAGGCCAGGATCTTGTGTTTTCACATCTTGGGTTTCCTCAGGGGTCACACTGAAAAGAGGCTGCAGTCTGATGACTACTAGAGGGCAGGAATTATTTTCTTTCCCATGTGTCCTCAGGGCTCATAGGCTCATGTTGGAGGGCTGGGATAACTGATGACTGTGACATCCTTGTTTACTGATATGGCAAGAAATATTCCATTTCTCACCCTCATGCCATCGTTATGCAGTAGTTAAGTCATGTCTAGCTCTTTGTGAGCCCATAAACTGCAGCTTGCCAGGCCTCCTTGTCCTTCACTTTCTCCTGGGGTTTGCCCAAACTCATGTCCATTGCTGAGAAGGCAATGGCAGCCCACTCCAGTACTCTTGCCTGGAGAATCCCATGGGTGGAGGAGCCTGGTGGGCTGTAGTCCATGGGGTTGCTAGGAGTTGGACACGACTGAGTGATTTCCCTTTCACTTTTCACTTTCATGCACTGGAGAAGGAAATGGCAACCCACTCCAGTGTTCTTGCCTGGAGAATCCCAGGGATGGGGGAGCCTGGTGGGCTGCCGTCTATGGGGTCACACAGAGTCGGACACAACTGAAGCGACTTAGCAGCAGTAGCAGCATGTCCATTGAGTTGGTGATGCCATCAAAACATCTCATCCTCTGTTGCCCTCTTTTCCTCCTGCCCTCTTCCCCAGCATCAGAGTCTTTTCCAGTGATTTGGCTTTTACATCAGGTGGCCAAAGTATTGGAGCTTCAGCTTCAACATCAGTCCTTCCAATGAATATTCAGGGTTGATTTTCTTTAGGATTGACTGATTCGATCTCCTTGCTGTCCAAGGGACTCTCAAGAGTCTTCTCCAGCATCACAATTCAAATGCATCGGTTCTTCAGTGTTCAACCTTATTTATGGTCCAACTCTCACATCTGTACAGAACTACTACAAAAAATTTTGTTCCCCTACAAGAGTAACAGACATATGGATTGTACACAGGGAAGTGGGGAGGGGTGGCACTGAAGGCAGCTTCCCACCTCTCTATAGGCTCAGAAAGGCAGAGGAGACTCTGACTGTATATCTCTTTCAGAAGGTTGGATTTTAATGCTGAGGTGATCTTAGACCAATGCCCTAGTTGATGTGTAATGTTCATTATACAATACCCCTGATCAAGACCATTCAGCCTCTATTTGTATATCTCTGGTGCTAGGCAGCTCACTACTTTAGGAAGGTTGCTATTATTATCTTGTGCATCATGAAGCACACTCTTGGAGTCCCTTGAGGGGTAGGAGGATCTCAGGTCCTTTGGAGAAATCCAGGGCTGTGTATTTGCCCTTCAGTCAGATCACCCTCCAGGCTGAGGTCATCGTGTCCATGAAAAACTGAATAGTGCAAAAGCAGTATGAGAGTCACAAGCATCTTTATGCATGCTTGGGAGGAGGAGAGGGAATTTTGGAGATCTGGTTTCTGTAACCAAATAAAGAGCTTATTTGCCTGCAGCACAGAAAGGCCAATTCTGACAGCAGGAGTTTGCAGGAAAATAAGGATTTATTGCTGGGCACCCAGCAAGGGAGTATAAGACAAGCCTCAGATGCACTTCAACCTGTCTATGAGTTGAGGTTTTTGTTTCTTTTTTCAAAGGGGAAAAACAAAGAAGCAGGACTTAATTATCATCTCATGACATCTTTTTTTTTTTTTTTTTTGCTATTTCTTCATGGTAGGTCTGGGAGTCAGGGTGTCTCTGGTTTAGGATTCTCTGGCCAAGTGGTCCATAGCTCAGGGGTCTGTGAGTGCATCTTGCCCTGAAGAAAGAACCTGAGTTTGAACATTAATGATGATATCGACAACCACAGCCACAGTCTTAGTCATCTGACGGTGGTTGATAAGTGTTCAGTTAGCACAGGATTGAGGTCTGAGGGGACAAAAAGGGAAGAAAGTTTTGGATAGAGAGATTTAATTATAAACATTGTAAGGGAACTCGGTTTCAGAGGGACTCAGTTTCACTTCAAAGACAACTCCACCCCCCCCAAAAAAATACTCCAATTTGCATCAAAGAGTGTTCTGCCTATGTTATTTTTGAGGATTTTTATGATTTCAGCTCTTATATTTAGATATTTAATATATTTTGAGGTTTTTTTTTTTAAATATGTGGTATGAAGAAATGTCCTATTTCCTCACATCTTCAGAGACAGACGCTTCAAACCACTCAAAATACAGTAGCCAGGCACTCTCTCTTTACACTTACTCTAAGCTTGTATATGTGCTCAATTGCTCAGCCATGTCCAACTCTGTGACCCCATGGACTATAACCCACCAGTCTCCTCTGTCAATGGGATTTCCCAGGCAAGAATACTGGAGTGAGTTACCATTTCCTCCTCCAGGGGATCTTTCTAACCCAAGGTTCAAACTTGCATTTCTGTGTCTCCTGCATTGGCAGACAGATTTTTTTTTTACCAATTGTGACACCTGGGAAGCCACTTTAAGTTTACTGTCCATATATTATTTACTGTTATATGCTTTTTTCATATATTTCTATTTATGATCTTTATGTTCTGACCCCTCCTAGCTAGAATATAAGTTCTCTAAGAACAGAAGCTCTTTCAGTCTGACCACAGAATCAACCCCTAGAACCTGTTTCGTTGCAGTCCTTTGGTAAGTATTTGTGAAAGGAATACATGAAGGACATCAGGAGGTATAACAAAAGAGAAGACTTCTTCTGTGAGAGCAATTGAAGGAGTTGGCTTTGCATTCTGGAGCTGTCCCTGACTCTATGACCTTGGGCAGTTGACTTTCTGTCTTGAATTAGTGAAATGAGAACAATTATCTCTAACTCCTCTTTGCGGTGGTGAGGAAAAATGAAATATAGTTTACAGATCACTTAGCACAGTGCTGCAAATCATAAGGGCTCAGTAATTTTGGCTCATACTCATCTGAGGCGACAGGATCTGTGGGGTTTGGTTTAGAATCCTTCCTGCCATGGACTTTTCATATAGAGCCAATTATGAATAATAACTTATGGGCTCAGGAAAGTTCAATAAACCAAAATCCATCATTTTCTGGGTCCATTTCCTATTTCACTTTTGATGGTTATCTTTTTTGTGTGTGTGTTCTCCATGAGGCATACAGGGTCTTAGTTCCCTGACCTGGCATTCATTGAACCAGTGCTCCCTGCATTGCGAGCAACCACTGGACTGTCAGGGAAGTCCAACAGTTATCTTTAATTGGAGAACTGAACATCCTCATTATTTTTCTTGCAGGCTAAATTCCCCTTTAAAAGCTAAGCCTCTCAATTCTGCCTCATAGGTAACCATTTTATTTCTTCCCACAAGCCCAGGGAATCATGAAAAGAAATCCTGAGACGTTAAACTTGGTGGAATGCAGTGAGGGTTTCAAGGTTGCCCCATGTGGCCCCTTTCTATGTTGGGGAAACTGAAGCCGAGAGAGGGGAAGAGATCAACTTCAGGGTGACACAGTGGGCAAGCCAGGGCTTGAGTCCGGATCTCCTGAGTACACTCTTCGGCACATTTCACTGACATTTCTAGAGAAAAAAAACAAAAAACAAAAACCACTCATAAACAAACACAGATCCCAAACTGTTGTATCTTCACCTCATCAACCTTGCATTCTTTGTAACCATTCCCAAAGGAAGAACAATGAGGATGACAGGTATACAGTGTTACTTCCCTATTTTAAATTTCCACCCAGGGATTCCCGTTTCTAACAAGTTTATGTAAAAGATTAGGCTCCTCTTTGCTCTAATTGCTCATTTTTCCACTGAGAAAGAGAGCTGCATCAGGGTTGGATTAGCTCAACCTGAAGCAAGGATGAACACAGATAGATGTATGTTTAAATCTGTCAGAACCAATGAAGAAAGAAAACTGTCGCTAACTTTTTGTTCCGACCTCACCAATAAGCCACAGATTTTTGAGAGAAGACCTCATTTACTAAACAAACTGCTCAGTAGCATCAAAACTCATTTCAAATTCCTCTTAAGAGGACTTCATATGACACTCAATCCTTGATTTCCCCCATAAAACAACACAGCTGTTCCCTTGCAGCATGCCTCTCAGCAGGAACTGCAAAATCATATTTAATCAACTCTGCTTTAAAAGCCATCTAATTGTGTCTAGGGCTCTGGCATGCTTCCCCAAGCCAGGATGCTGCCTGCTGACATGTCAGTGGCAACAGCCCAGGCAGAGCGAGCCATGTCCTCATGTGCTGGGCCCTCCATCTTGTCCTTTATATTCAAGGTTTCTTTTAATCCACCTTGCAGTCCCATGAAATAGAGATGATTGCCAGATGTAGAAACAAAGAAACTGAGGTTTAGAATATAAAGTCATTGGTCTAAATTCAGAAAAACAAGTGAGAGAATTGGGATTCAGACAAGTCCTCTCTACTTCCAAAATCTGAGTGTTTTCAAGTCTTCGGTCGGGCCTTCTACATGCTGCTGCTGCTAAGTCGCTTCAGTTGTGTCTGACTCTTTGCGACCTCATAGATGGCAACTCACCAGGCTCCTCTGTCCCTGGGATTCTCCAGGCAAGAACACTGGAGTGGGTTGCCATTTCCTTCTCCAATGCATGAAAATGAAAAGTAAAAGTGAAGTCGTTCAGTCGTGTCCGACTCTTAGCGACCCCATGGACCGTAGCCTACCCGGCTCCTCCGTCCAAAGGATTTTCCAGGCAAGAGTACTAGAGTGGGTTGCCATTTCCTTCTCTGATGTAGGGATGAGGATGAGTCAAGTTGACCAGCATGAGCAAAGCTGGCGATAGAAAGTCCCTGCCAAATGCTTTAGGTCTTAAATTCCCTTAAAGCTCACTGCTTTGTCTCCCCATGATGACACTTCCTGTTAGAATGTGAATGACTTTCATGTCATCCTTTATCCAACAATCCTTGATGACTACCATATAGGATTCCCTCTCCAAAGTGAAGTAGAGGGATACAGAGATGAAATGGATATGGATCATGCCCTCAAGAAGCTCAAAGCTAGAAATAGAAGTATAATAACAACATAAATCATTCTATTGAGAAGTAGACTATGTCTATCACCAGTGGGCCAAAGTATCAATATTATGGTGGCCTGAGAAAGAAAAAGTCTATTCCAGCCAGGGAATTAGATTAGGCTTTATTGAAGAGTACAAGAGTAAGGATAATTAACACTAACTTTTGCGACATAAACCCCCCAAATATCAGTTGCTTAACATACTAAGAGCACCTTCTTCATCTTCTGTTGAGGTTTAGCCTGATTCTCTTCTAAGGATACGGGCATCTTTCACCACGTGGCTCTATCCTTTGACAGCCCTATGTTTCTGCCCACATGATCAAGGGAGGGAGAAAGAGAGAGTGGAATGTCAGTGAAAGGTTGAGCAAGAAGACACAGCTAGACATGGCTTAATTCATTTCACTCAAATCCCAGGGAACAAACCTCGTAACATGGCCCTAGCTCTAACCCTAAGTGTAACTGCAACTGCAAAGGAGCCTAGGAGATATGTTTTTTCCTGTGTCCCCTGGACAGAGGAAGTTTCACTGAACACATAGCATTATTTTTTCTACAAAGATGTTGACACATGTATTGTGGAGTAGTTTTAATTGAACAAATTGAGAGACAAGCAGGATGTTAGTGCAGGGGATGTTGCTGCTGCTGCTGCTGCTAAGTCGCTTCAGTCGTGTCCGACTCTGTGCGACCCCATAGACGGCAGCCCACCAGGCTCTGCCATCCCCGGGATTCTCCAGGCAAGAATACTGGAGTGGGTTGCCATTTCCTTCTTCAGTGCATGAAAGGGAAAAGTGAAAGTGAAGTCGCTCAGTTGTGTCCGACTCTTAGCGACCCCATGGACTGTAGCCTACCAGGCTCCTCCATCCATGGGATTTTCCAGGCAAGAGTACTGGAGTGGGGTGCCATTGCCTTCTCCGGCAGGGGATGTTAGAGGAACACAAATTCAAAAGATATTTGGTTTGGAAAGATATCAAATATGGAAGGGCCTTGAGTGACAAGCATTTCCCAAAATGTGTTTTCCTCGGTGTTAATGACTACCACATAAAGATTTATTTGTGTGGTCAGACAGATTTTGGAAAAACTGAGTTAATAAAATTGTAAAATTGTAATTGGTTTGGTTCCTGCAGGAGTTCTCTAGATTTTTGGAAAAAGTTGTAATATGTCAGTTGTAATAAACCTTTTGATCATAAAATCTCTTTTTTTTCCACAGAATATGTTGTCAGATTAATATTTTGTGAGACATGCTTTGCATAAGGAATCTTAGGCAATGGAGAGCCATGAAGTAGCAGATAAAAATGATTAGAACTGCTTTTTAAAGTGTAAGATGGAAGGGGAAGGATGGGGGGGGCAATAGTTACTGAATTTGAGATGAACATGTACACATTGCTGTATTTAAAATGGATAACCACCAAGGTCCTACTATATAGCACATGGAACTGTGCTCAGTGCATCATGGCAGCTTGGATGGGTGGGGAGTTTGGGGGAGAATGTATATATATATATGGCTGAGTCCCTAAACCGTTCAACTGGAACTATCATAACATTGTTATTCTGCTTCACCCCAAAACAGAATCAAACATTTTAAGTACAAGTTAGAGATGCCTTTCAATTCACTTTCCAGAGTTGATCAATTGGTACAAGCTGACAACAATGCTGAGATGAAAGGAATCACAAAACCTTGTCTGAATTTATCTGGGAAAGTGTAGTGATGGATGAATGATATCTTCTATGGATTAAAGGATGCTAGAGGTGTGATGGTTAATTTTATGTGTCAACTTTTAGCCAGGCTATGGTGCCCAGTTGGTAGCTCAAACAATAGTCTAGATGTTGGTTGAAAGTATTTTTTACATGTGGTGAACATTTACAATCAGGGATTTTAAATAAAGGAGATTACTGTTGATGAACTATCACGTTCAGTTGAAGACCATAAGAGCAAAACTAAGGTTTGCTTGAGAAAAAAGAATTCTGCCTCAAGACTAACATATAAATCCAGCCTGAGTTTCCAGCATGTTAGCTTCTCCATAGATTTTGGACTTAAGACTGCAATGTCTTACCTGAATTTCATACTGCTATCCTGCCCTACAAATTGTAGCTTCACTAGCACTCACAGTCATGTGGGCCAGCTTCATTTATCTACCATCTATCTACCTATCTACCATCTATCTGTCTCTCCTACTGGTTCTCTTTTTCTGGGGTAACAACAACATGATGTCCTTTGACTTCTTGTGTTAAGTAAAGGTGTCACATAGGGTAAAAAAGAGAGCTTGGGTACCTGGAAATCAACTCCAAAGTAGTGAAGGAATTCAAGAAGAGAAAGAGATGAGTTTTGATTCGGAGTTTTGTCATTTGGATGTCAGAAGAGCAATGAATGGACATCCATTAGAGAAGCACATTCATACAGGGATAAAGAGAAGCCAGCATTATTTCCAACGTGTGAAATATTTTGGTGAGAAGGGCGTATCTCCTTTAGGATCTTTTGAGAGATATACCTGTCTGTCTGTAATGTTTCCTGAGGTTGAAGTCTGGGAGAAATGCCTCCAGTGACATGGGAACAAAAGAGCTGCTTTGTCCTGAAAGGAGGCAGAAGTCTTTTGGGGCTAAATGTCCAAAGCACACCTGAATGTGCGAGTGGGGGGAGAAAGGAGAAAAATGAACACCGAGAGAGGTGGCGAGGAATGCCACTAGTGAAAGCTGAGGAGTGCTCAGTCACTGGGCATGACTAAAGCATGGCTGCGACCTCCAGGGTGATGGATGAAGTTCTCATCACTCGGAGATGGAATGATTATTAGTGCGTGTGTGTGTGGTGAGCCAGTTGCTTATGAAAAACCACAGTGGAATCTCTTTATTGTAACAACTCAATAGTCGTAGTGATTTCCACAATGCTAGCAAGTGCCCACCAGTCATTGAAGTCAGATGGGGAGGACATAAATCCATCTTCCTTTAGGATCAGTCTCCTCTGTGTTTTAATAGCACCCTCGGCTTAACTCTATGCCACTACTCACAGGTGTCATGAGATACCTTTGTTCCTACAGTCATTCAACAAAGATCTATTGAGTTCCTACAATGAGTCCTGCACTGGTCTTGGCATGGGAAATACACTAGGGGACAAAAATGGCAACACTCCTTGCCCTCACAAAACTAGCATTTTAGTGTGGGTGACAGAAAATAGCTTGAAAAATATTCCAACTATATGATGAATCATGACACGTTAAGCAAAAATAAGATAAAGCATATGTATCAATCAGGAGAGGCTAGGTTATGATGGAGTCATCAACAAGGCTTGGATCTCAAAGGCTTCTTCTACAAGCTCCATGCCCATCATTGGCCAAGAGAGTTCTCTGCTCCCACATCCTCATTATCTTCTTCACTTTAGAAGCCAGACTGATAAAAACAGCTAATGTCTATAGTATTGTTGGCAACCTTGGCATAAGGAAAAAAGAGATCCCCCCAACCCCAATGTCACCTTGGTAATGGAATAATACAGCCTGGAAGTGACACAGATTATTTCTGTACATAACTCATTGGACTGAACTGGTTACTCGGACTGACCCAAAATATGGTATCAGGAAGTACAGTCCAAACATGTGTTCAGATTGAGGAGAGGCCTATAAATATGGCAAATGACAATAGGGCTGTTTAGGTCACAGTAAGAAACTTGGCTTCTCCGATGAATAAAATGAGAAGTCATTGGAAGGTACGAATGGAAGAGTGAGTATAGAGGGAAATAGATGTTCATTGAGATCTTGGCTCTGTTACTTGCAATGTGTGTGTTGGGGTGCTAGGAACTGGGATAATAAAACCTAGCTTATTGGGTTGGTATGAAGATTAAATGACCCAGACATATAATATTGGGTATGGAAACTTTTCTGTAAACAGATAGTCATATACTGAAGCAAAAGCCAAATATTCACCACTGAATTCTCAAGGCCTAAAAAGGTTTGGCCCACTTTGTTCTCTTAATATGTGTGCTTAATTCTCCAAAGGCTGCCTGGGAGTAAGAGCAAGATGTGGAGAGCATCTGCATATGTGTCTTTCTCCTAAGAATTCACATTTTGTCCAAAAAAGAAGCTGTCACCTTGAATATGAAAGGTCAGGGTAGTAATTCATGAGCCACAGTTAATGATCAAACTCCTGGCATCGCAGCCGCACAGTCTGGTAGAGGCATGTTCCCTGTGGCCTCATGGTTTGGGGGACTTTTTGGGAATAGGATTAGCTGTCACCTTCTATTTCTGAGAAAAGATATGATCTACCCTTGGCTGACACATCTGTCAGCCCCTCAAAGTATTTGTTCAAAGAGAAAGGTAGCCTAACAGCAGTTGCAATGCATAGAGATAGAATTACAAGAACCCTGCACAATCTTGTTCTGAGTGTGTGTCGTTATTATGAATAGAGGCGCCACGGTCCAGAGTCAACTTTAAGACACAATGGAGGAGTTAGGAATGTCTTTATACTCCTCTGCATGTGTCTCCTCTCACTACAAATTCTCTTTTCCACACCCCTCTCATCTCGATCTTGTGGTAATGCTAACTGGCCCATCCCAGTTGGCTGTTTTCCCTTTTCTCTAGAGGCATTCATCTTTCAGATTATGGAGCACATTCAGCTAGTAGCTGTGAATTTAGAGAGATCAGCACATCGTAGCTGTGATGATCACACTTTTTGGTTTGCTGAGGACCATCACGTTGTTGTCATTCAGTCTCTTAGTCATATCTGACTCTTTGCAACCCCATGGATGCAGCACACCAGGCTTCCCTGTCCTTCACCATCTCCCAGAGCTTTCTCAAATTCATGTCCATTGAGTCAATGATGCCATCCAACCATTGCATTGCCTGTCGTCCCCTTCTCCTCCTGCCTTCAATCTTTCCCAGCATCAGGGTCTTTTCCAATGAGTTGGCTCTTCACATCAGGTGGTCAAAGTATTGGAGCTTCAGCTTCACCATCAGTCCTTCCAGTGAATACTCAGGGTTGATTTTCTTTAGGATTTACTGGTTTGATCTCCTTGCTGTCCAAGGGACTCTCAAGAGTCTTCTCCAACACCACAGTTCAAACGCATCAATTCTTCGGCCCTCAGCTTTCTTTATAGTCCAGCTCTCACATCCATACATGACTGCTGGAAACACCATAACTTTGATTATAGAGACCTTTGTTAGAAAAGTAATGTCTCAGCTTTTTAATACACTGTCTAGGTTGGTCATAGCTTTTCTTCCAAGGAGCAAGTGTCTTTTAATTTCATGGCTGCAGTCACCACCTGCAGTGATATTGGAGCCCAAGAAAATAACGTCTGTCACTGTTTCCATTGTTTCTCCATCTATTTGCCACAAAGTGATGGGATCGGATGCCGTGATCTTCGTTTTTTGAATGTTGAGTTTTAAGCCAGCTTTTTCACTTTCCTCTTTCACCTTGATCAAGAAGCTATTCAGTTCCTCTTCACTTTCTACGACAAGGGTGGTGTCATCTGCATATCTGAGGTTACTGACATTTCTCCCAGGAATCCAGCATGAGCTTCATCCAGCCCACATTTTGCACAATGTACTCTGCATAGATGTTAAATAAGCAGGGTGACAATATACAGCCTTAATATGCTCCTTTCCCAATTTGGAACCAGTCTGTTGTTCCATGTATGGTTCTAACTGTTGCTTCCTGAGCTGCATATGGGTTTTACAGGAGGCAGGTAAGGTGTACTGGTATTCCCATCTCTTTAAGAATTTTCCACAGTTTGTTGTGATCCACACAGTCAAAGGCTTTAGTGTAGTCAATGAAGCAGAACTAGATGTTTTTCTGGAATTCTTTTGCTTTTTCTATGATCCAGTGGATGTTGGCAACTTGATCCCTGGTTCCTCTGCTTTTTCTAAATCCAGCTTGAACATCTAGAAGTTCTCAGTTCACATACTGTTGAAGCTTAACTTGGAGAATTTTGAACATTACTTTGCTGGCATGTGAAATGAGTGCAATTGTGCAGTAGTTTGAACATTCTTTGGGATTGGAATGAAAACTGACTTTTTCCAGTCTTGTGGCCACTGCTGTGTTTTCCAAATTTGCTCTCATATTGAGTGCAGCACTTTAATAGCATCATCTTTTAGGGTTTGAAACAGCTCAGCTGGAATTCCATCATCTCCCCAAGCTTTGTTTATAGTGATGCTTCCTAAGGCCCACTATGACTTCACAGTCCAAGATGTCTGGCTCTAGGCGAGTGATCACACCATCGTGGTAATCTGGGTCCTTAAGATCTTTTTTGTATAGTTCTTCTGTATATTCTTGCCACCTCTTCTTAATATCTTTTGCTTCTGTTAGGTCCATATAATTTCTGTCCTTTACTGTGACCATTTTTGCATGAAATGTTCCCGTGGTAGTTCCGATTTTCTTGAAGAGATCTCCAATCTTTCCCTTTCTATTGTTTTCCTCTATTTCTTTGCATTCTTGACTTAGGAGGGCTTTCTTATCTCTCCTTGCTGTTTTTTGGAACTCTGCATTCAGATGGGTATACCCTTCCTTTTCTCCTTTGCCTTTCATCGCTTCTCTTCTTTTCTCAGTTATTTGTAAGGCCTCCTCAGACTACCATCATGGCTTTTGCCTAATGTCAGAGTGTATTTATTAATACGGTCCTCTTTTGTTTTCAATGTTTTCTCAGTTTGAAAAATAGATGGGCTCATTAACCGTAACATAACTTCATCCTTTCTAAAGGGTCACAGAAAGACCGCGGACCATCAAGTCTCTCCAACAGGGTGATCCTAGGGTTAAAGATTTATATAATATTAGAGCTGGGGGCAGGGTCGGTAGGTTGGTGGCTACAAACCAGAATGAACTTCTGAGGTTCAGATTGGGCAGTGGGTTGTCACAGCACATCCTGGGGGTTAGCAGTCCTGTCTGCTGCCAGTTTCATCTGGAGCTTGACTTCCTCATCAAGTTCTGATGTCACACTCCTCCACTCTGAGAGAGGTGCAATGGTGGTGATGAAACACCCAACCTCTGGTCTCTGATGATCCTGGGTTCAAATTTTGACTTTTAATCTATGATGGTTGTTTCTTTTCTTAAAAAAAAAAAACCAAAAACTTATTTATTTAAGTATTTGTGGCTGTGTTGGGTCTTCATTGCTGTGAGAGTTTTTTTCAAGTTTCAGTGAGCAGGGGCTACTTTCTAAGTTGCAATGTGCGGGCTTCTCATTACGGTGGATTCTCTCATTGTGAAGCACAGACTTTAGGCACGTGGGCTTCAGTAGCTGTGGCTCCAGGACTCTAGAGAACAGGCTCAGTATCTGTGGTGCAGCAGCTTAATTGCTCCATCGCATGTAATATCTTCCCGGACCAGGGATGGATCCTGTGTCTACTGCATTGGTGGCAGATTCCTTACCACTGACCCATCCTCTCAGGAAAGCTCGGACAGTTGCTTCTTAATTTCAAGTTCTTAATAAGAATAATGATATATGACTTAGCCAGGTTGACTTAGCCACATGTAATCACATAGTGTGTGAAAACTGTTTAACATAGTTAATTGATAATAAATTAGAGTATCTATTAATATTATTAAAATAAAAATTTATTTTCCATATATCTTCAAGAACCCACATCTGAAACCTAGTAGACAGTATGCACTGGTAGTTTCAAGCTGTTGAAATAACCATAAGCAAACTCTTCATCTTGGATCTTGAGATACAGGTAGATAGATAGAGATATTCAGCATAAATTGGTCTTCCAAATATTTTATTTTTATTAAGACAGGAGAAATCTTGGTTGTGGGGAAACAAAAAGAACCATGAACACAGTCCTGGTAATAGAACATGTGGTAAAATATTCCCCTGACTTGAGTTCTGCCTTTACCTAGTATGTAAATGACCCTGCTACTGTCACATTATAGAACAAACAAGATAGAACCATGATGCCAACAGTCTTAGAGGAGTCAGCACCATTTTGTCAGTGTCATAAGAATTTATTGTACATATAAGATCAGGTTGCTGTGAGCCTGAGTGATAACAGGAGTAAAGCTGCTGCCTCAGCAAGGGAAAAGGAATCCAACCAAGTCCAGTTGTTCATAATAACGTTTGAGTAGAGCCTGTGGATTATGATCACAGCCAGGTGCACGGAGCCCTGGCCCTCGCAGAGGTGTGGTAGGCTGTGCTCTGTGGTGTCCTACACAGTGTGGTAGCAGGGGAATGGCTCTATCACCTCACCTGAGAGCTGGTTAAGATTTGCGGTGCAAATGGATGCACTTAACTCACAACCACTCTGGCCAAAGCAAAGCTCTTTGATCCCTGGTCCTGTCTCCTTGTCATTTTCCCTCTTTTGAGTATATCCTTGAGTTTCAGCCCAGCTTGATATCCCACGGGCAAGAGCACACGTGGGATTTGGGCTTAACCTGTTTGGGGGCCCATAATCACCTAGAGACTTGAAATTTGCATTTCAAATTTCCCACTGGGGAGAGACATCCAATTATGGTCTTTAGACCTTGGGGTTTAAAAATACCTTGGAAACTGTCTTGAAAATGCTGATTTCTGGGTCTTATCTTTGACCTATCTAACGAAACTGTTTGGAGACAGGATCTGAAGATGTATAAGCTCACAGGGTATTTCAATTCTCATGAATGTTTAGAACCCACTAGGTTAGTGGCTCTCTGAGCAGTTCAATGCAATGAAGGAAAATTGCCTTTATTAAGATCTGTCAATGGTAGCCACCACTATTTTCTTCTGATCATTGAGAAAACAAAGGATCAGAGAATTTACAATTAGCAGAAGACCCAAAGGATTTGGTCACAAAAAGTTCTTTGCCACCTCACAGGGACGTGGCAGTGTGGTGCGTGCCCAGATTCACATCCTCCTGAAGCAGTAGGGGCATTTCCATGGTCTGGGGAAGATAAGATTCAATCTTATTTTGATCATTTGGTGAGCACTTTTATTAACAGTCTGAAGAAAGGACAATTCAGTGAAAAATAATCCTACCACCTTGAATGAACCCTTCTAGATCCTGCCACTTCTGAATACATCTAGAAAGTCACAGGCACTTTCCATGGGCACAAATGACTATGCCTTAAGCTTGTGTTTTCATTCATGTTAAAGGAATTGGAAAAAGCTTAGATTTTTTGGGAAATAGTAACTCACAGGTTGCTGGGCAGATGGCAATTTCCTCCCTGCCTCTTGCCTAAAAACACATGTTGAGTGTGTCAAAAGCAGAGCCCAGCCTGGTCACAGCTCTGTTACTCAGGCCTAAAGCATTTGTGTTTATTACACAGCCAACTTTGACATTTGTATTCATAGTAAGGTGGTTGTAAGAGCCTGCAGATGCAGCAATATCAGTACAGAATCTGGAGAGAGGACATTTGTTTTGAAATAGGTTTGATTTCTAGAATGAGCACTCTGATCCCGTCCCTTAGAGTACGATGTTCGCCTGACCAATTTGCTTCTTGCTGTTACACAGAAGGATGACAGAGGATGATAAGGTTAGATAGCACCACCTACTCAATGGACATGAAACTGAGCAAACTCCATGAGATAGTGAAGGACAGGGAAGCCTGATGTGCTGTAGTCTATGGGGTCATGAAGAGTCGAACATGACTAAGTGACTGAACAAAAATGCTAAGGTTCTAGGAAAAGAAATAGAAGATGTGAGCTTCAGCTTCCTAGATCTAATAACCTGATAGGTGTAACAGATTGGTAGTACATATGTACATACATCTCCTGTAAATTAAAGGATTGATAGGCCAGGTTACCAGATGCTGTGATGGCAGGAATACTGGTCATGGAGTCAGGAGGCCTGGGTCCCATTCTCCTATGTCATAAAGGATTTTGTGCAAGCCCCTTTCCTTCTCCAGATTGCCATCTCCCCATCCATAACTGAAAAATTATACCAGGCCATATAGTCCAAAAATCATGATTTGCTAACTGTATGCTTGTGGGCAAGTTTCTTCTACTCCTAGGCCTTATTTTCCTTATTTATAAAGTTGAGGTTATAAAATGACAGTTGCAAGGCCTAAATATATTAGTACACAGTATTTATTTTTATTTTTAAATTAATTTATTTATTTTAATTGGAGGATAATTACTTTACAATATTGTGGTGGTTTTTGCCATATAGTGACATGAATCAGCCACTGGTGTTTAGATAATTATCTTGCTTCCTTGAATAGTCAGTGAGTGCCATCACCACCATCATCATTTACTGGATCTTTTTTCTTACTCTTTCAGCTCTGTGACCTTAGCCAACTCATATTAACCATTACATATTAGCCATTTGCTCTCTGAAACTGCTCAACTATATGCTATACTTACTTAAATTTTTTATTTGGAATGGTTCATAAAACCAATCATTCTTTAAACTAAAGGTCAGCAAAAAAATGTTTTTTTTTCTGTAATGGGCCAGACAGTAAATAGGCTTAGCCATAGGCAATATGTAAACAAAAGAGAGTGGCTGTGTTCCAAGAAAGCATTATTTACTGAAAAAGGAAGTGGGCTGGATCTGGCCCATGAACAGGCAATAGATCACTTGCCCCTGCTTTAAACTAAAGAAGCTATACATGTTTTTTTATTTATGAGAAACACACACACTCAACACAAACCTTTGATCCATGAAATGCATGATACTGTAGCAGAGTTCACGGCTTTGTGCTCTTCTCCACCTATCATCAGCCACACTTTCACCTCAGAAACAGAGATTTACCTTAGAGAAGGGCTTCAAGGTCAAACCATTGCAGGCAAAAACCAACTCTGACTCCATTTTGGAAATGTTTCTTTGACTTGCTTTTCATTGCTTTTGTTATTATAATCGTACATAGTGGCCTGCTTCAGAGACTCCTTCATTCTGCCTGACTGTTAAATTAATATGCTTTTGTTCAAAACCCTGTCCACCTGTAGATGGCAAGAAGGAAGAAATGTTTACATCCCCTGCCTGACACTTGCCTTTCTAGGAGATATTTTCATATTTGTAAGATTAATGGCCTTTTTATTTCCTTACCTCCCCCTGATTTCTGATCTATGAAAGAACCTGGCATCCAGATCCCAATAAGATGGCTATTTTGAGACATTAGTCTGCCATCCTCTTGGGCAGTTGGCTTGTCATGTGGCAAGCAGAGCAAGCTTGGACTCAGTAACCAATTCTCCCTTTTTTACAGCTAAGGCAAACTGAGGCCCAGAGATGAGAGCTGGTTTACTCAGTCAGGTGCTCTAGGGAAAGAGCCAGTCCTAGAATCTTAGTCACTTGTCTCCAGATCAGAAACTTTGTATATTTTCTCTTTAGCTTGAAAGGAGGAAGAAAGCATTTCCTTCAAAAATTGAGAAAAAAAATCTAAAAGCCTTTATTTTTACTAGAGTTCTAACACACAAGTGGATTTTTTTCAATCTTCAAGTTAATGGATATGCCATAGTCAGACATGAAAACACTACTATGACTATTTAATCGAAATACCAGTCCCCTATCCTTGTCACTTGGATCTCACATTAAAGGTCTCCTTTCATTTCTAGTAAAACAGAAAACACCCTCTCCCTCCACTCACATCTACTTGAGTTCCAGAATCATTTTTTTTGGCAGTAAATCAGCAGTGAATGAGATGGCCTCTCACAGTCATCCACATCCTATCCCCAAAGAAGAAATGGAAACAGAAAGCCCTGGAATAGAAACAGGCTTCTTTCTGCTCAAATCTGAATGGAAACAATTCCTCTCCCTTTAGCATGCCATTTTGATGTCTTTGTTCTGGTCTTGGTGAACTGTGCTGGGGTGAAGATTGCAATAATAACAGCAGCGGCAACAACAGTTATGATTTATTAAGCAAGTATTATTTACCATGAGCCAACTCATTGGAAAAGAGCCTGATGCTGGGAAAGATTGAGGGCAGAAGAGGAAGGGGGCAGCAGAGGATGAGATAGTTAGCGTCACCAACTCAATGGATGTGAAACTGAGCGTGTTCTGGGAGAGAGTGGAGGACGGAGGACCCTAGAGTGCTGCGGTCCACCGTGGGGTCACGAAGAGTCAGACACTACTTAGTGATTTAACAACAGCAACACCATTTACTAGACTTTGCACTAAATGCCCTAATCATGAATGGGAGCATTATGCATCCCATTTTATAGATGAAGAAATGGAAGCACAAAAAGGATAAGTCAACCATCCAAAGAAAAGGGGGTTATATGCTCAAATTCTCCCTCCAAATAACAAATAGGTATATAATTTTGACATAAAAATTAATTATGTGGACTTGTATGATTCCATTTATATGACATGTCCAGAGAAGGTAAATCTACAGGGATAGAATGCAGATTAGTGGTTGTCTGAGGCTGGGAGTGGGGATGGGGACTGACTGTAGTGTCCCTGAGAGAAATTCCTGGGGTAATGGCTATGCTCTAACACTGTATCATGGGACAGTTGCAGTCTACTACAAACCATTGACCATTTCATACTGGAAATTCATAAATTTTATGGTATGTAAATTAAATTAAATTAAAACTCACTAAAGCTGCTAAAAATTAATCATGTGGACAGGAGTTGTACAGACTTTTCTTCAGCTTCATAGCTACTCCCCCTTTGTGAGCCTCTTCATTTCTGTCACAGACAGATCTGAGCACAGGAAGGTCTCTGCTTATCCAGGATTTTAGCTACATTTCTTCTTTGAGAATAGGACACAGAAGAACGGGTGCTGCTTCTCCTTCAATGCTGATTTCTTGCCAAAAAAATAATCCTGGAATTTGAGTGGGTGCACGCAGAGGAAGAGGGTGCTTCCTTGTTTTAATAAAAATGAAAGGAGGCCGTGATTATAAATGAAATATGACAAGAAGAGGGGACTGATTTTTCCATCAAATGGACACAAGCATATTTTAATATATTTTAGAAATAGTTACTGCAATAGCTCATTTATATATTTGTTTATTCACTTAGTATATATTCATCAAGCCCCTGTAATGTGCATCTTTATTAACTCTGGAGATAGGACAACGAATACCATAGTCAGAGCTCACAGTCCAACAGGCAAATTACCCTCCTCTTTCTATCTTTACCTACTCTCCCAGGCTCTAACTCTATTTGGAGTTAACTTCTCCCATACAATCTCCCATATCATTTTAAAATTAATTTATTTATTTTAATTGGAGGATAATTACTTTACAATATTATCGTGGTTTTTGTCATACGTTGACACAAATCAGCCATGGGCGTACATGTGTCTCCCATCCTGAACCCCGTTCCCACCTCCCTTCCCATCCCATCCCTCTGGGTCATCCCAGTGCACCAGCCCGGAGCGCCGTGTTTCATGTATCGAACCTGGACTGGCAATCTGTTTCACACATGGCAATATATATGTTTCATTTGCTTTTCTCACAAATCATCCCACCCTCACCTCCTCCCACAGAGTCCAAAAGTCTGTTCTTTATCTCTGTGTCTCTTTTGTTGTCTCGTATATAGGGTCATTGTTACCATCTTCCTAAATTCCATATACATGCGTTAATAGACTGTATTGGTGTTTTTCTTTCTGACTCACTTCACTCTGTGTAATAGGCTCCAGTTTCACCCCATATCGTTTTACCTATTTCTTTCCTGTGAGTCTTTGCTGTGCACTGTTCTCAGTTACGTCCAACTCTTTGAAACCCCATGGAGTGTAGCCACCAGGCCCTTCTGTCCATGAAATTTTCCAGGTAAGAATACTGAAGTGGGTTGCCATTTCCTTCTTCAGGTGATTCTCCTGACACAAGGATCGAATCCACGTCTTACATTGCAGGCAGATTCTTTACCACTGAACTACCAGGAAAATGAATTCCATTGTATGGTCATTCCTTTTAACATTATGCATTTCATAATCTCGGTCTTCATTTGGGAAGAAGAAATGATAAAGAGTATTTCTCACATACGGGGACTTAATCTGAGTTTTTAATGACATCTAGAGCAAAATGCTTTTCCAGTAGTCATGTATGGATGTGAGAGTTGGATAATAAAGAAGGCTGAGTGTCAAAGAAATGATGTTTTGAATTGTGCTGGAGAAGACTCTTAAGAATACCTTGGATGCCAGAGATCAAATCAGTCAATCTGAAAGAAAATCAAGCTTGTATATATATTGGAAGGACTGATGCCAAAGTTACACTACTTTGACCACCTGATGCAAAGAGCCGAGTCATTGGAAAAGACCCTGATGCTGGGAAAGATTAAAGGCAAAAGGACAAGTGAGTGGCAGAAGATGAGATGGTTAGATAGCATCACTGATTCAATGGACATGAATTTGAGCAAACTTCAGGAGATAGTGGAAGACAGAGGAGCCTGATGTGCTGCAGTGCATGTGTCACAAAGAGTCAGACACAACTTAGCGACTGAACAACAACAACAAATCACTTTACAATGCTGTGTTAGTTTCTGCTGTATGAAAGTGTGAATGAGCTATATGTATACATATATCATTCTAAAGGAAATCAGTCCTGGGTGTTCATTGGAAGGACTGATGCTGAAGCTGAAACTCCAACATTTTGGCTACGTGATGCGAAGAGCTGACTCATTTGAAAAGACCCTGATGCTGGGAAAGATGGAGGGCAGGAGGAGAAGGGGACGACAGAGGATGAGATGGTTGGATGGCGTCACTGACTCAATGGACATGGGTTTGGGGGGACTCCGGGAGTTGGTGATGGACAGGGAAGCCTGGCGTGCTGTGGTTCATGGGGTCGCAGAGTTGGACACGACTGAGTGACTGAACTGATACATATATCCTCTCCCTCTTGAACCTCCTTTTCCCCTCCCAACCCACCTCTCTAGGTCATCACAGGGCACTGAGCTGTGCTATACAAAACCTGCGCTATACAGCATTTTCCCACTAGCTATCTATTTTACACATGATAGTGTAGATACGTCAATGAGACTCTCTTGAGGAATTCATTCCACTTTCCCCTTCAAAAGGGGTCAGTCTTAGGAATAGTTAGTTAGAAGAATATTCTACACCGAGAGAACAGTAAATTAAAAAAAAAATGCAAGAAAAAATCTGAAGGGCTGGGGAAGAAAAAAATAGCAGCTGGAGCCTAGTGAGAAAGGAGGAAAGCAGAGGACTGGTGAGGTGGTCAGGCCATCACGACCATGAGGAGGCGTTCCAGTTTCATACTAAGTACAATGGATGAAGGATCTCAAAAAGCCAAGTGACATAGATCTGATTTATACTTTAATGAAATCATGTTGAATTCTTTGTGAAGAAGGCACAGAGGAAGGAAGCCTAAAGTAGTGAAATTGTGAATACTGTGAATAAATATGTGCAGTATAAGATTCCCTGGGTAGTAGTCTGGAGACCTGGGTCTAGATTACAGAGTGATCTCAGCACTATCAGATATGCACCTCAGAGTTTACTGTTTTCAAAGCCAACTCACTGAATTTTCTGGCATTAAATCTTCCTATTGATTTCATGTCTCTCCCTATACACATCTGAAATTATATACAATATGTGTATTATGATTAAGACTCTTTAGGGAGGTCACCCAGAGTTCTGGGCATCTCTTAATGGTGCATCATCTTTTTGGGGAGTTTTTGCATCTCACTCCTTCTCCAGGGAATCTGATGTACTTCCTGTCACCCCAGTGTAATTCTCACTGCAGCTCTCATAATTGCCTTTTATTGGCCAAACTCTGCTGGCTTTGGCACTCCGCATACTTCCCCTCATTAAGAGGAATCCACTTCAGTCCCAGGCTCCGCATAAGAATAAATATTTTATGTGTTCAAAATCCCATTCCATACATCCCCAGAAGAGGAAAATATAGAGAACATTGGGTTGGGAGTTAAGAGAAGTGGTTCTATTCTCCATTCGACTATAACTCATTGCCTAGCCATTTCTCTTCTCTGTGTCCCAGATTCCCTGTTTGTAAAATAAGAGCATTGAACTTGATAAGCTGTGGGTAGTAAGTGTTTCTTTACTGACTCTCTAGAATGTGCTTCTTTTGATCTCTAACTGGTCTTGCTCATTATTTTGTTGCCTTCTCTGTTGTCCTCGGGGCTTTCAGGGGCTGTGGCTTTATTATGTTGACTAAGCTTCAGCAAGTGCAACAAACCATTGCAAGAATTCTCAGATTTTATTCTCATATTTATTTTGCATTTGCATTAGGGTTGTTGGAAGGAGTCAATGAGATTACACATGTGGAGTTTCTAGTACCATTTACTAACTAGTGCAGCTCAATATATGTTAACTACGATTACAAATAACTTTGTATTTGTTAACCACTAATACAAGTAGTGGATGGCATCACCAACTCAATGGACATGAGTCTGAGCAAACTCTAGGAGACAGTAAAGGACAGGGAAGCCTGGTGTGCTGCAGTTCATGCAGTCACAAAAAGTCAGACACACCTGAGTGATTGAACAACAATTACTAATAAATGCTACCTGTTCCTTCTTCACTCTCATCCTTTCTTCCTCTTTTTTTCTTTCCTTCCTTTAATTTCTAAATAAACAGAAAGGGATGAGATTGAAAAAAATCATGCATCTCAAGCCCTTCCATTTTCCAAATATGTATAATAATGTTCCATCATTTATTTGGTTCAGATGATGTCTAGATGTTGACTCATTTAGAGAGGACCGTTCACAACTGGATGATTTGGGTGTGCGTTGGTGAGAGTGGAGGGAAAATAGCCAAACCCAGTAGAAATGGAACCTGTAGGTTCAACTCAAATCTTCCCTTATGGTGATTCTTCCATGAAGACAGAGGGTCAAACCCCACTCTGTTCTAATGTATGGTCTATCTGACTGCATGGATGAGAAGAGGAGCAGATTGTTTAAAACATGGGGTTCCACACAGCTTTGGGCATTCTTCCAAGCCCTGGTCTTTAGTAACTATATGATATAGGCAAGTTACTTAACCTTTGGGACATTAGCTTGTTTTTCTTTCTTTTTTTTAATATGTAAAATGAAGATTATATGGTCCACTCATAGCTACCCAGAGGTAGAGCAAGAGAAATCTGTAGCAGAGTTTGGCACAACGTGAATTTTTGACATGGCGTACTGTTTTTGTTTGTTTTACTGAAGTGTAATTGGTTTACAGTGTTGTGTTAGTCTCAGGTGTACAGCCAGGGGATTCTTTTCAGAATCTTTTCCTTTATAGGAAAATATTGCAAAATCCAGAGCATAGTTCTCTGTGCTTTACAGTAGGCTCTTGTTGATTATCTATTTTATATATAGTAGTGTGT
Organism: Giraffa tippelskirchi; assembly: GCF_054371585.1. NCBI lineage: Eukaryota > Metazoa > Chordata > Mammalia > Artiodactyla > Giraffidae > Giraffa > Giraffa tippelskirchi. The sequence continues at coordinate 218,843,535 of NC_137275.1, forward strand.
ATATGTTAATCCCAAACTCCTAATTTATCCCTCACCCTTCCCTCTTTCTCCATTGATAACCATAAGTTTGCTTCCTCTTTCTGTGGATCTAGTTCTGTTTCATATATTCTTATTAATTTTACTAATGTTGAAATATTTTACCAGTATGTATATCAGAGCTATTACTAGTTCATTTCAGTTCAGTTCAGTCGCTCAGTAATGTCCAACTCTTTGCAACCCTGTGAACCGCAGTACACCAGGCCTCCCTGTCCATTACCAACTCCCGGACTTTACCCAAACTCATGTCCATCGAGTCGGTGATGCCATCCAGCCATCTCATCCTCTGTCGTCTCCTTCTCCTCCTGCCCCCAATCCTTCTCAGCAGCATCAGGGTCTTTTCCAAACTAGTAGAGACATGAATTTATTATTAGTGTTATCTAACAATACTTGGTAATAATTGATTTTTTGTGTTCTTATTATTTGTATTCCTATTATGAACTAATAAAGAAGATTAAAAAGACTCCTGGTTGAAGTCTATACCATTGTTCCCATGGTAAAGATCAACAGTTGGGCAAGGTGAGATCATCTTTTGAAGAGATGGACAGGATGAAGTTTATCCACAAGTTCTATGCTCACAAAACCAAACTTGAGTTTGCTGTTGTATCAGAAGTCATCTCAGATGGTTTTGTTGGGGGCTGGGCAGCTTCACATGGGCGTGCCCAACCTGGTCAGCTCAGGTTTGCAGCACCTGCTCAAATGAGAAAGCATAGTTCTTCCCAAAGAACCTCACAGCAACATTTTCCTGTGAGGAAAGTGTGAGTAGACTCACAGAGGAGGAATGAAGGGCAGGGCTTGGCTATCTGGGTCAGGAAGAATTTGTAGGGAAATAAACATGGTAACTTGTGAGACATCAGAGGCAATTATCTTTAAGAAAAAGATGGGCTTGGCTTGATTCATTTTTCCATGTGGTTACATTTTATTGGTGCTTGCTGGGTGACAAATCACCCATTTTTAGCTTTTATTTAGCTTTAGTTTTGATCTTATGAGTTAAGAATGACTAATGCCCCAAAGAGTATGACCCTGGAGCAAAGCATGCTGGGAAAGCACATTTCTGGGTGCACGTTCCCTCTGTGCCTGGAGACATGGATTCAAATAAAAGTCAAGACTACTACCCCAACAGGGGCCATTGCTTTGGAAAATAAAACAGGGTTTTTGAATACGTCTTTGTTTGCCATTCTTATTCAAGGTTATCCAAAGACTAATCTGCTTCAAGAGAAGAGAGAGTAGTAAATTTAACTGGAACTTTTAAATAATGTTCAGTCCAAAGCTAAGAAGCTTAAGATCAAATAAGTATTTGAAACTTCTGGCCAAGAACCAAAATGAGTGTCTTCAATAGGCATTATTTCCTGGGTCTTTCTGGCTCAGAAGAGCAAGTGCAAGGGATAAAATTCGGTTCTTGCTTAATTCCATTAATGGTCACACTGTAAGGGGAGACAGCTAATCACCTCACTTCCTTTTCTGACTGTTTTTGTTGTTTAGAGTTACTCCCCTAAGAGTTCAACCCTCTATGGCTGGAAGGATTGGAGGAGATTGGATATCCATTTGTGGACTTATGCAAGCACTGACTGCGATGTGTGAGTCAAAGGTTAATCCTGTCTATGGGGCTAGTTTGTTCCTCTCCACAATCCTAGGAGGGAAGCATGGTTATTAGGACCTCTGTTTTTACAGATGGGAAAACAGATTCTCAAAGAGTTTGGTGACTTGCCCAAGATCTCATGATAAGTTAGTGGCAGAACCAGAATGTGAAATAAAACCTCTCAAATTCTACTCTACATCATAATTGAACAGCCACTGATCTTTTTAAATTTTTCAAAAAATTAGAAAAATGTTTAGCGGCCTTATTTCTCTTGACTGCTGGGTTGAGATGTCTCCTCTTTCTAAGCCACATAGAATTGCCAGGTGGTACCTTCTCAGCAGATTTAGTAAAAGCAGGTATGTGAGTTTACAAATTGGGGGATTTGGCAAGTTTCTTGCTGCCATCATTTGCATCTTTAGGGTCCAAGGATGTTGGAGCATGAACAAAGCTTAAGCTATCATATTATTTTACAGAAAGGGAAACTGGGATTTGGAGATGAAGAAGGGATTGCTCAAGGTCACACAGCTGTTGTGACAAATGGCAGACCCCTCAGTGTCCTCCAAGAACTGATGAAGTAGCTGATAAAGGAAGTTCATGAAGAAGAGATGAGAAAAAAGAAGCATGCATTATCACAAGGCAACCTCAGCATCCTTCCAGCTGTAGAGCTTCAGGTGAGTCAGCTCTTTGACTCTCAGCTTGCTCATGTGTAAGAATAACAGAACCTACTCCACAGGATATGTGAGGTATAAATGATGCTGTACCTTCAAGTTCCTCAGCGCAGGGCCTGGCCTGCGGTAGGAACTCAGTACATAAAAGTTGTAATAAATGCGTATGAGATCAGAAGAACAGAGATAGACAGAGAGAGTCTGTGAGGAGGGGCAGTACTAGAGGGAGTGGAGGGAGTGATTTCTGTCTGTCTGTTCCCACACTCGGTTCTATTTGGGAAAACCGAGGGGTGAAGATAACAGGAAAAGGGGGCATGTCCTTAAGTACATCATCTATTGTTGCCCAGATGATATTCTGGTAACAAGGAAACCCCCTGAAATTGGTCTGTTCTTGGATCCCCATATGACCCTCCAGGGCTTTCAGGGGCAAGCACAGGGATTCCAAGAAGGATCCAGGAATGAGGCGGTCACAGAGGGGAACATTTATTTCTTTGGGAGTCTTCCTTTTCGGATGTTCTCAGAGCTTTGGATGGACTAGAAGGGATCTTCAGGCTAGAACCTGATGGGTGTGGGGCATGTTTCCCTTCCACCTTGCCTGTGTTTATCTGACTCTCATGGCGGGGCCAGATGCCAACTTTCCTATCCAGTCAACAGAAGAGACTCTGGGACATTTATAAATAGCTTCTAGAAACACTTTCTGAAACTTCCCTGAGGACTTCTAAACACTCCTTAACAGGGACAGATTGCAAGAGAAAAAAACAGTTTTCCAAAGACAAATTGGTAGGGTTGAACAGAACATTAAATAGAAATCATAGTAAAAGTGGGAAGTTGAGGGTGGAAATCTGCTTAGGAAAATTTCTAATTTCAAGTTTATAAATTAAAAAATATAGATGAATACTGGGACAGGATGTGGTTTAGACTGGCTCCTTCATGATAATAATTTTTTCACATCAAAGAACAATTCATGTTAATAGAACTGTATTGGGAAATTAACCTTGTTTGAAACAATACATTTTTCAAGTCTTTAAGTCTTTTTAGACACTCATTCAATTTTAAGCTGTTATGAAAAATCATTAACTCTTCAGTTACAAGCAGTTCTTATCTGCTCATGCAAGTAGCCATACACTCCTCACCTTGACACTGGTGTCCTCCAAGGAAGGCCTGGCATTCAAGTTCCAGGGCAGAGTTGAAGCAGGTGTGTTTTCCTCTGGGCGAGCAGATTTTACATGAGGACATAGACTCACAGAGGATGGATGAACCCCAGGAAGGTTTCAACCTCCTAGGACTCACTTGAACCAGAACACAGAGACAAGGGGAGGGTTCTTAGCCAAAACGGAGCCTTAAGGATTACTGTTTGTTATTTTTCATCTGTCCAGACGAGATCCAGCCTACCAGTTCAAGCTGACTGCACTGGGAAAAATACAGAGGAGATGCCAGACAAGCTATGAATTCTTTGTTCTCTTATCAAAGAGGAGACAGCTTTTCTAACAGAAGGTCTCAGTGGGATCAAGGACAGTAGCTCTGATCTGGTGTGTCTCAGATTGCCTTGGCTGTACCAGAGAGAGCTCTCAATCCTGCTCCATAGGGCCTCTTATGGGACCAACGAGGGGCAGCCTGGATCCTATCAGATGTAGCCAGGCAAGCAATGGACAGACAGCAGGCCCCTGGGGGATTGTCCCAGGGATCCCAAACAATCTTTGATCAGAACAACACATAATTTCTGTGCAAGAAGCAGAGTAGTCAAACAATAGATCTAGATAAATAATGTGAATGAGTGCTATTGTTGTTAGAATCATTCCCTTTCATATACGATATTCTTCAATTTTATAGTGACCCATGGCATCTGGTCCCATCACTTCATGGGAAATAGATGGAGAAACAGTGGAAACAGTGCCAGACTTTATGTTTTGGGGCTTCAAAATCACTGCTGATGGTGATTGCAGCCATGAAATTAAAAGATGCTTACTCCTTGGAAGGAAGGTTATGACCAACCTAGACAGCATATTTAAAAGCAGAGACGTTACTTTGCCAACAAAGGTCCGTCTAGTCAAGGCTATGGTTTTTCCAGTGGTCATGTATGGATGTGAGAGTTGGGCGATGAAGAAAGCTGAGCGCCGAAGAATTGATGCTTTTGAACTGTGGTGTTGGAGAAGACTCTTGAGAGTCCCTTGGACTGCAAGGAGATCCAACCAGTCCATCTTAAAGGAAATCAGTCCTGAATATTCCCTGGAAGGACTGATGTTGAAGCTGAAACTCCAATACTTTGGCCACCTGATGAGAAGAGCTGACTCATTGGAAAAGACCCTGATGCTGGGAAGGATTGGGGGCAGGAGAAGAAGGGGACGACAGAGGATGAGATGGTTGGGTGGCATCACCGACTCAATGGACATGGGTTTGGGTGGACTCCAGGAGTTGGTGATGGACAGGGAGGCCTGGCGTGCTGCAGTTCATGGGGTCGCAAAGAGTCGGACACGACTGAGCGACTGAACTGAACTGAACTGTCTTCTGTATCACCACTCATCACCTTATACAACATGGCTCCCAACTCAGGGTACTTACTGTCTAGAACACAGCCAGTAATGAAAACACTAGTTTAAACACCAGAAAAAAGGTGTAAGTGATCTGGAAGAAAGACAGCAGAGGAGCAGAGGCATTGGATAGAGAGACAAGTAACATTTTATATAGGATGGTCATGGTAGACTTCACTGAAAAGGTGAATTTGAGGTTGACAGAGGTCAGAGATAGTCATCTGCCTAAGAGCTTTTCAGGCAGAGTTACATAGCCAAGGAAGCGACTCTAAACAGCCTGGAATGGCTAGAGTCAGGGAGTGAGCTGTCAGAGTTGAAGTTAGCAAGATAAGGGACTGAATCATGTAGGACCATGAAAATCATTGGGATGACTTTAGCTTTTACTCTGCAACAATCACAGAGCCTCTGTGGAGTTTTCAGCACAGAGGCGGCATAATCTTATTATATTGCTAAAACATTCTATGGACTGCTGGGTTGAAATTAGGTTCAAGAGGACAGGGTAGAAGATGAAAGAAATCCAAAGAATGTGTGTGGCAGAGGCAATGAAATATATTCATTGAATATTTCAAGTATGTCCTAGACACACAGGAAATCATTTCCCATTCTCTTTCTGTGGTGAGGTTAGCATGACATGACCAAGTTTTGTCCCAAAGTGATGATACCACTTCCAGGCATGACTCTAAAACCTGATGTGTGACCCTCAAAACTCTGGCCCCACTGCAGCACCCCTGGAAATACTATGTTGAGGATAGACGCATTGTAAGATGGAAGGAGCCTGGGTTCTCAGTGATACCACATGGAGCAGGGTCACTTCGTCCCACATCAGCCACATTGTGCTGTGGCCTGAGTATGTTTGGAAACCAGGAGGAAGGTGAAAGGAGAACATTTAAAAAAAAAAATCCCAATCCTATCTATTTCTTTCAGCTTTGTTACTGTTGAGATTCACTTCCTGTTTTGATTTTTCCAAAGCAAGGAGAGCAGTGTACAGATGGGTCCTGCCTCTTCTCCCTGTCTCACTAACAGCTGCTCAAAATCACATCTACGTGCTGTCACAGTTTTTAGCATCACAGCGTGCAACAGAACCAGCGACATGGAGGGTGGAGAATCTCCAAGTCCCTGCAGTGTTGGCTGTGGAAATTAAGACAACAGTACAGCAGTAACAACAAAATAATTACAAGTAAGACATTCTTCTTTTTTCTCTCTTCTTAAAAAGACATTAAATTTGTAGTAAACTTTCCTTGAACTTATCAGCATTTGTGCTCTTTGTTAGAATTCTTTTTAAAATAGAACATCATTCACCATACCAATCACTGAAAAAATATTTAAACTTCTCACCACTATGTTATGTGTCTATCATCTATCCATCCATCCATTCATTTATCCATCTATCCACTCATCACATCTATCTATCCATTCATCCATTCATTTATCCATCCGTCTATTCACTTATCCATCCATTCATCATATCTGTCTATCTATCTATTTTCTTTTATCCATGAATTTTGTGATGTTTTACCAGTATCATTTATTAGAAAACTCCCAAACTCAGAAACATAACTGGCATAATGGTAGGCAGAAAATGAACTTTTCTGCAAGAAATTAGCAGAATTCTCCCCTTGGACATACAAAAGGGGAAAAGGGGATTAACATGGTCATGTTAACATGGACTAACATATGCCAGGTTTTCTGCAGTGAGGACATTATTTAGAAGATCTTATTGGCTGCTTCAGGATGGCTCTCAGCAGATTGGTGGTCAAGGTGGAGGGAGGCAGTACTAGCATCATCGCCCTCTGACTAACAGGTGAATTGACACAGAGAGCTGATGTCACTGTCACCATACCACACTACCAAGAACAGCATCTGGATGCCAGGGATGTAGGATATCACCAAGAACCTCTAGGTCATCATGGATGGGCTCCTACTTTGTTAAGCTGGAGAGGCCAGAGGCTGAGCAACACTGCAGAACCAGCCCATATTAGTGGTTTAGAAAACCAACTTTGGAGTCGGCCAGAATTGAGTGTGGATCCTGATTTTGCCACTTTCTGGATACAGTCTTCATAAATGCTGCCTAATCTCTCTTACTCTTTGTTTCCTTAAGCATCAGCAATGGCTATCAAACATTTAACACAATGCACCGGTTCACAGTGAGTGTTCAAACTGTAACCACTGTGGTTATTCTAATGGTACTAAAAAGTATCCTGAGTCAGAAAGGAGAATCCCCAGAGCACTGTTAGGTCCATTCTCAGGTCTATAAGACAGCACACTTAGTTATAGCCTGAGCTGCAAAATGCCCTCAAGAGGTGGTGGCTATGAGTCCTCCTTCCTGAAGGCCAGAACTGAGCTGAGCAAGGAGGCTTTTTTAGGGGTTCACATGAGAAGGGGGGTTCCTAGGGGTGCAGAGGGAGCCACCCCAGCCATCTCTTCTCTTTGGTCTCATCTCCAGTCACATATGTTGCTGTGTTGATGGGCTGGGGAGAAGCATCTTTGACCAGCTCCACAGGTCTCCTCCCACTCCCACCAAGGGCAGGGAAGGGCAGATGCAGGATTGGCACCCAAGAACCAGGGAGCAAGGGCAGAAGTTTAGAGGGCAGGAGGAAATATGATGAATACCAGTCAGTTATGTATTCTAGGCCATCTAATGTGTTTCCTATTGAAGCAATGCCCCCAAATCCAAGAAAACAGAAAATGACTTTTTTTCATCTTTCTCTCTAGAAACCTATATGGTGAGATTGTCAGAAAGAAAGTGAAGTCACTCAGTCTTGTCCAACTCTTTGTGAGCCCATGGGCTGTAGCCCACCAGGCTCCTCCGTCCATGGGATTTTCCAGGCAAGAATACTGGAGTGGGTTGCCATTTCCTTCTCCAGGGGATCTTCCTGACCCAGGGATCCAACCCAGGTCTCCCACACTGTAGGCAGACGCTTTACCATCTGAGCCACCAGGGAAGTCTCATTTATCACCACCTGTTACAGGAATAGAGTGATTTCCACTGGATGTGCTAGGCAGGTTGGTGGAAGAAGGGGAAACAGTAAATTGTAAGCATATGCTTGGTACTGGGCACTGATGTGCATCTTACATTAGTTGCCTACATCTTTCCAAAAGGTGGCTACCCCCTTTGTAGAGATAAGGGAGGTGCATTTTAAGAAAAATCACATACTGAGAAAGTGCCAGAGCTGAAGACTCAGGTTTGTCTTCTCCAGACCCTAGCTGCCCTCCGATCTGTGTTACATCTCCAGATTTAAAACAAAAGCGATGGCATGTGGTCCTACCTTACCAAGGCACTGCTGGAGGCTTGCTGTTAGAACCCCTGAGAGAGGCCCCGCATCCGAAGAGATGGTGACTGGCCTCAGCCTGCGCAGGAAGAGAAGGTGCCCATCTGGTAGTCTTAGTTTCAGTGCCACTGAAAGTCTTGCAAGGAGTCTGGTTGCAGCCGGTGCTCTCCTCCGTGTGTGACCTCAGGCCAGCCCGTGGCCCCAGCGAGAGAGACACACCAAGGCTCCCAGGGAGGCTTCTGCTGAACGTCTGTAGTCTTTCTCGGAATTTTTCCTCCTGCTTAGCCATGTAGAAGGAATGAAGAGAATGGTGGAGCCGGAGAGACAGTCCATACAGATAACTTCTCTGTGCCTCTATTATCTGGGGCTTTTGCTAATACAGAAGCCTCCCACCTGCAAGAAGGGTGGTCTGTAAACTGGCAGGCAGGACCCTGCAGCCACGGAGGACAGGATTTTGTTCCATCTTTGGTTAGGTCCAAAGCTGCCGAGGGGCTTGGTAACGTACTTGGATTAATAATAGCATCTAAAAATATGTCATCACTTCATTGTATGAGGCAGATATGATTAGCCTCACTTTACAGAGGAAAAGAGAGAGACCTGGGACCCAGAGATGCTTGCTTAAAAATTCTTTGTGGATTTCAGGCTAGAATCCAAGTCTCCTGTTTCTTGGGCCAGTGCTCTTTCCAATGTAAGATCTTAAGCATGGCAATAGAGATCTAAAACTCTTCTTCGAGGCTTGGACAAAGACTTGGGGCATGGGCTTTCACCTAAGTGGAGAGTCAATTCTAGTTTGGTATTTTAAAGGCTTTAAAATGATTCATAGTTTATTGAGTCTCCTTTCCTTGGGTTCTAAGAAGCAGATAAACGTTTTGACCTTGCTTACTTCAAATGCAGTATCAAAACAAAGGATTATGTGTGTTGATGCTTTGGGAAATGTACAAATCCATGTGTATATATAGGCAGAGAGGGTCAGTAATTAATCAAATCTTCAGCGGTCACAAGTTCGAAGTATTGACCATTCACAAGTTAGCCATAAACTCAGACATCTGAAAAGGCTCCTGAAAATGATAATATGCTTTTTCAAAAGGTTATAGCCCCCAAACAATGCGCTTTATTGCCTAGAACAAGTCACAGCCTGTGGATTATCACACGGAAGCCCAGTAAATATTTGTAGATGGAATTTAATGAATGAAGGCACAAACCCTCTGGCTCTCCTGCTGAGGCTCATGAACTCTTATTAAACATCCTTTTTTAGCAAGTTTGGTTATTTGCTTTTTTGTTGTTGTTTTTTTATCCCCCAGCAGATTAAATATAAGCGACTTGGAAAAGAAAGAGGAGCTGTTGAAAACAGTGAAAATGTCAATAGAAGACTTGACTGCTTGAGAATAGAAGAGGAAAAACAAAAGCAAAGCAGACAAAGAAACTTAACTCCCCTGCAATACAGCATTGCAGCAACTCCCCTGCAACCCAATACAGCATTGGGTTGTTGAATCAACAAAAAGTTAAATAAGGTTAAGATCATCAGCGATGTGCAGAGACTATTTTGAAGTGACTTTTACCTACAATAACTTGCTTTAAAATGTTTTGACACTTTGAAGAGGGGGTTAAGCCTCAGTTATCACTTATTAGAAAGGCCTCTTTCTATGAGAAGGTACAGATGAGTCTCCTCTGAGCATTTAGCTGGGCTTTCCTGAAGGGTAAGCATATAGATTGGAGTTACAGATGATCACTAAGAAAATCTGTGTATATAATCTCTCTGGCATATTTTACACTTTATGGTTCTTTTGAATTCTAGTCTGGAGAATTTGGAGTCAGAGGTAAGGCAAAAAAAAAAAAAGAAAGCCCAAAACAAAAACCATCCTTTTCATGTCATCTCTGTAAGTTCATTATGGTGCAGCTGTCAGAAAAAGCTCACTCCAAATATCTCCTTTATCACCAGCTCTTACAGTGAATGGAATGGGTCTGCCACTATTGATTCTGGCTTCAAGATCTGGTCTCACATTCTTTTCCCCTTTTGCGACAAAATACAAAAACAAACCCACAATTCCCTGGTGGTGCAGTGGTTAAGAATCAGCCTGTGATGTAAGGGACATGGTTTCAATCCCTTGTCCAGGAAGATTTCACATGCCATGGGGCAACTAAGCCAGTGTACCACAAAAAGTGGACCCCACTTGCCACAACAAGAGAAAGCCTGCACACAGCACTGAAGACCCAGTGCAGCCATAAATAAACAAATGAAATTAATTTTTTTAAAAAGCAAAAACAAGCAAACAATGATAACAGCAATATAATGAAACATACATGAATACACCCACACACACATGTAGATATGGTTATGAACAAGAAATAATGAGCAGATTGTCTGCAGAAAGCAAAAGATAGAAAAGGCTATGTTTTCATGCTGAGTTTTCCTGACTCCTAAGTCCACAACATATATTAATTCTTCAGTCTCTGTCCACCTGGGATCAATGGAGATGTAAATTCAATGTGTGGCTCTAACCTTTCCCATGAATGAATGGATAAATGACACTCAAGTGGCTCATTAGAGGCCATAATAGATTTATAGTGCTAAGCCACAAGGGTTTCCTGGAGAGTTAAGAACAAGAAGCAATGTTTAATACTGTCAACAATGGACATAATGATGGAATAGCAATGTCAACAGAGGGAATAATGGTGGCAACAATAGATAAGAGCTTTTTATTGGACATCTGGTGTTTGTCTGCAGTACTCTGAACATTCACACTCTTGCAGTTAATCCTCCCAAGACATGGTAAGGAAGTTGTTAGCTGCATATTAGGAAACTGAGGTTCAAGGAAGTTAACTCAAAACTGCAACTCACACAGCTAGTAAGTGACAGGGCTAGACTTCAACCCTAGGCCTCCCTGTCTTCAAAATTCAGTTCTCTGTCCTTCCCTTCTCCTCGCCCTCTCCTCTTCCTCCTCTACCTTTTCCATCTTCTTCTTCTACTCTAACTCCGTAGATACCTAACTTCATGGATATCTGCTTTGATCCATAACTTCCTAATACCTTTTTCAGGAGTAAAAGGATCCAAATAGCAACAAAACTTTATGAGCATTTACATTTTACAAAACACCATGGCATAAAAACTCAGTTACCAAAAAGAATGGAGGAAAAGAGCACATATTTACTAAGATTAGGGCTTCCCAGGTGGTGTTAGTGATAAAGAATCTGCCTGCCAATGCCGGAGGTGTAAGAGAAGCAAGTTTGATCCCTGGGTCAGGAAGATCCCCTGGAGAAGGGAATGGCAACCCCGTCCAGTATTCCTGCCTGGAAAATTCCATGGGCAGAGGAGCCTAGTGGGCTACAATCCATGGGGCCACAGAGCTAGACACGATTAAGCGACTAAGTACACACATATGTATTAAGTGCCTAACATGAATCAAGCTTTATATATTTTTTCATTTCAATTTTCTCAATCATAATGTGTATATTATCCCCATTTTATAAACAATGGGACTGAGGCCAAGATATTTTAAGAAAGAAGTTTATCTAGAATCATACACACAGGGGAAACTCCAAGTTGGCTAAGTATCCACCAATCCAAGCAAGGTGTCTAACTGATACACACAGTCAGAACCAGTTCTCTGATCCTTCAGATCATCAAGGCTTGGAAAGTCCCTCTTAGTACATGACCAGACTTAAATGAAATGCTTCCCAGACATTCTCATATAGCATGTGGAGGGCACTTTGATGATAGCTATCAACTATGCAAAGGAGTGCATCTGTTGACAAAATAGCTACATTTCTAAGCAATAGGACAGATGCTAAAAATACTCTATATAAGTGATCTTTATAGCGTGTGCTTATATAAATTATAATGGGGAAGTGGTGGAAAATAAAAATGAAAAAATATATGCTATCTTTAGTTAAACATTGTCATTACCATATAATGGAATAAAATGAAGCTGTTAAAATGATGAATTACACTGACATTTTCTGACCTATAAGGATGTTCCTAACACATAGTCCAGTTAAAAAAAGTATTTAAAAACTATGTACTAGAATGAATAAATTCATAACTCTGAAATAGAGACCCCCACACCAACATACACACATCCTAGAACAAATGTACATAAACTTTACAATTTTAGCTGTGGTTCACTTTAGACAATGGAATAAAGGATAATCTTTATTTACTTCAAATTTTCTGAATTTTATTTTGCGTTACTAACTTGCATTTATTGAGTGTTCTAACTTAACTACACTTCTTTCATTAATTATGACAATGACTCCTCTGTCCATGGAATTCTTCAGGGAAGAATACTGGAGTGGGTAGCCATTTCCTTCTCCAGGGGATATTCCTGACCCGGAGGTCAAAAACCCAGGTCTCTGCATTGCAAGCAGATTCTTTGCCATCTGAGCCATCATGGAAGCCCAATTTTATTTACTTTTTTGAATTTCCTGAATTTTATTTTGCAATAATAACTTGAATTTATTGAGTGTTCTAACAACTACAATTCTTTCATTATCACAATAACCCTACTTTACAGATCTGCAATTTGAAGTTTAGAGAGACTCATAGTTTGCCTAGGGGACACAAATTATGAGCCGAGATTTGAGTAGATTTTCTTCTTTTACAAGCCTATATTCTTCAGTATTATTTTACACTACAATAAATGTTAATAATTTGATATAAAATTCAATTTAATTATAACAATAGAAATAGTTAAGATTTTTTTGCTTCTCAGAAAATATACAATGATCCTTGCATTCTGTACAACATATTAAATTGTGTTTCAACTATTTCATCATCTTAGGGTTCAGCCATTCTTTATTTTAGTACCGTCCTTTCTTAATTTCTAATGGATATTTAAACTAAATATGGTCTAATGTTTCCTTAACTCCTGAGACAAATTGTTTCATAAGAACTATTTCACCTCCAAGGTGCCATGGGATTTAAAAAGTAAAATATGAGGTTTTCTGGTGCTGTGGTTGTTTTTTGTTTGTTTTTTGGTAAAGAAATTCCTAGATTGCCAAGTGTCAAAACGCAAGAGGTTTATTTGGAATTTAAGCTCTAAGCCACAGGTTTCAAGTGCATCTGATGCTTTATAATATATAGTGTTGCTCCTCTGAGAACCCACAGCCCCGTGGGATGCCCTGGCCGTGGTATTTATGTCTGCTAAAGCCACTTGTCTTCTTGTCTAAAGGTCTCATTAGACTGAAGTCTGAGTCTGACTTATTCAGCTTCAGCATCCTCAGAACCTGAACATGCACCTTCATAAGTCTGCTTGTCCCTAGGGCCAGAATGCCCTCAAAACTACCCCCCAAGTCCTCTTAAGGTTAGTTCCGAAATGTCAGGGGTGGTTTCCGCATTCTATAAAAAAAGATTAAATCTATATTTTGGTGAAGGTTCTTGGGTCAGCTTCTGTTGCCTTCAGTTCAGTTGCTCAGTCATGTCCGACTCTTTGCGACTCCATGAACAGCAGCACGCCAGGCCTCCCTGTCCATCACTAACTCCCTAAGTCCACCCAAACCCATGTCTGTTGCCTTAGAGAGGTCAGTTCTCACTTGTGCTAGGGAAAGTTCAAAACCAAAGTGGTGGTATGAAAAGTTTGTGCTTGGCCTAGACTATAACTTTCCCAAACAAATGTCAGCAGGGTACAGCTCTTGGCGATTATGATGTTAATTTTAATTTTTTCACTCTTTTGGAGGAGACTGCATTCTGAGGCCATAGATCCATAGAGGGGAATCTGGAGAAAAGGACTGTTTCTCATGACTTCTCAAAAGAGGGATTAAATCTGCTAGGGAGAAAGATGTCCGTAGGGAATATCCTGCAAAGAGAAGCACAGCACTCAAGGGGAGAAAGGTTTCATATTCAGCTCTGGGTTCCTTTTCTGCATTTCCATTCCCTTTATCCATGTTCAAACTTTAGTAAAGCTTGATAAAGTTGAGTGCATCTCAGTTGTGCTTAAAGAAATAGAGTGATATGGCTCTTTCTGTACATTGATGAAAAGAGAGAACAGTAAAGAGAAGATGGCAAAATGGAGAAGGAGCTGAAGGTATTGACCTGAAGTCAGAGACATGGCCCAACTAAGATAAATTTGTAGAATATGTAACCACTTGCTAGGAATTTTCAGAAACACTTGGGAAATAGGCAAGTCTCCCCATGTACGCTATTGGGGCTTGGATTATCTCATTTGGATACGGAAGCAAAAGTTGCCCTAAGAATGGAGAGCTTCAGGATGCTCAGTTTATTCTTGGTTTAGGAAATTTAAGTTTCCTATAAGATGAAGAGAACAGGGAAGATATTTGTAAATCATCTTGTAACCACAAGTAACTGAAATTGTCAATATCCCCAAACCACTGTAGCTTTACCACAATGATTTGATTTTTTATTACCAACCATACAATATACAATCGCTGGGTCAGGAAGATCCCCTGGAGAAGGAAATGGCAACCTACTTCAGTATTCTTGTCTGGGAAATCCTACAGACAGAGGAGCCTGGTGGGCTACAGTCCATGGGGTCACAAGAGTCGGACACGACTTAATGACTAAACCACCATCATGTACAATATAGGGTAAATTTTTCACACACGTAAAATGCCTTTGAGAAAGCATAGATTTTTTTTTTTCCCCTGAATCCTGATCTCCTGACAATTTAATCAAAGCACACTGGAGTTACAGCTTGGAAAAATCAAAATCATGGTCAGAGAAAGGTCCTTGCAGGCCAGGCTTGGTTCTTGCTTTGGTTATAAAAATGACTAAACAATTTTTACGCATTTCTAAGAACAGATTGCAGACATTCCAGGGAGACGTTTCAACACATCACCAACTTGGACACAAAGACTGGAAATGTCAACAGAGAAAGGGTTTAGAGACAACTGATGGACCAGCCATAGGCACAAGTCAAGTCTCTTGGACGGATTTGGGTAAATCCGAGACCTGGAGGGGCAGGGAAAAATGGTCAAGCCCACTCAGAGTCTTCTTCTCCCTGAACATAAGTCGTTACCACTGTGCAACTCCCCTTCCCACCCTCTGTTGTCCTATAAAAAAAATTCTCTGTGACAAAGGCAAGGATCTGAATGAGAGAAAGGAGGTAATTGATGGTCCATCTGATAGGATTTCCAGAGCAGAAGTTGAGGCCTCTGAATACAGACTCTGTTTCCTTGACATCCTTTGGCATCCCCCACCCCCCACCCCCCCTTTTGATTGATGCAACATCCACCAGGGAAAGCCATTTCCTCCCCAGCATCCGGCAGAACATCAGCATCTCTGGGTGCCCAGCTCTCAAGTACAGTGCCTCGTGAGTATGTGATCTGAACTGGTGTCTCCAGTGTCCTAAACAACTAAGGGAGAACACAGATCAAAGGCTTTGAGAGACGAGACCAGACCAGGGTGAAGGGAATCTTTTCCATGAGGAAAAGTTAATCACTTCTCAAGACTTAACCTGATTGAGCCAGCTAATGTCATCTGCATCTTGCATGACTTCTGTTGGTGGGGCTAAGCCAACTGGATATTTTGTTATGTTTTAGTGTTTTAATTCTTCTAAATAAAACCATGACTATTCTATTCATATGACATTATGCATAAACTAAATAGAAGTTGCTTTTAATGTGTGTAATGACTAATCTCGGTATTTAAGTAAAACACATGGGGAGAAACATATTAAGATTGAAATTTTACATTATACTTAATCAAGCTTTTGAAGTTTTGCTTTGCTTTAGGAGAGTAGAAATGTTCATTTTTTAAAAAATATACTTTCTTGAAGTCTAGTTGATTTACTTTCTGATTGTGAAGACAGAAAGATTTATTATGTTGTGTTAATTAAGATTTATTACGTTGTGTTAATTTCTGCTGTATGGCACAGTGATTCAGTTATACATATACACACATTCACTCTTTTTCATATTCATTTCCATTATGGTTTATCACAGGATATTGAATATGCTTCCCTATACTATACAGTAGGACCTTGTTTATCCATCCTATGTATAATAGTTTGAATCTGCTAATCCCAAACTCTCAATCTATTCCTTCTTCACCCTTTCTCTTCCTTGTCAACCACAAGTCTGTTCTCCATGTCTGTGAGTCTGAGAAATGTTCACTTTTTTTTGTTAGCACTTTCATTTGGCACAAATGAGGATTATATGAACCAAGGGTTTGAAATGGGGGCAAACGTGGGGGCTTCACAGGTTACCCAAGATAGAGGCAATGTTTTGCAGTGAAAAAATAAGTATTGGTAGAAAGGAATCAGATAGATTTGGCCAGTGTGCTGAACTTGGTGATACAGTGGCCAGAAACATATGTAGTTTGCCCTCAGGGTTGACAGTCTCATTGTGGAGACTTCTTAGAAGTAGAAAATTACAGTGAAATAATACAAGCTGCTAGATATTGAAAGTGGAAGATATTGAGAGTGGAAAAGGATGAGGCACTGGAGCAGCCTTACGAAAACTACCCTTTCCATCCACGGGCAATATGATAAGCCAAGGAAGACTTGAAGATAACTGTGAAGACAGAAAGAGTTTTGTATGCACTTTAAATAGGTATTTAAGTGTGGCTGGGACACAGGGTATGTGAGTGTAGATGAGCTGTGATGTGCTTGCCGTTGAGGGGTGAAACTCAAGAGAGTCAAGAGATTCTGGAAGGTCCTGTTCTCTAATGAATTTAAACTTTATTCTAGGACAATGGAGAACCAGCAACGACGTGGTGAGATTTATTTACTTGTGCATCCATTCATTAAATATTCACCATCAGTGTTTTTTTATTTAACAAACATTTGCTGAGCACTGATAGGCACTGGAGATAAAGCACAAACAAACAAACACAAAAATAAAGAACAAAACCAAAAAACCAGATAAAACATCCTGCCTGGAAAAAGCAGGTGACAATTTTAGATTTAGGGGGCAGGGTGAGTGGCACCAAGAAGGTGGCATTTGGGCAAAGAGATGAAGAAGGTGAGGGGGTAAGCCATGAGGTTATCAGGAGAAAAACATTCCAGATGAAGGGAGACACCAAGGCAAAGGTCTGGAGGTAAGAGCATGCCTGATGTATTTGAGGAACACCAAGCCAGCCCACCGGGGCTGAAGTGGACAAGTCAGAGATGATGGAGTTTCACTTTTGATCCCGAGTCAGGACAGAAGCCGCCCAGTTGTTCTGAGCAGAGGAAGGGAGTGCATGGGCTTCTGGTTTTAACCGATTCTTGGGAACTGGGATGAGTCAAGGGAAGAAACAGGGAAACCAGTGAGGAGGCTAGTATAGTAACCCAGGAAGAAAAAATGTTGGAGATCTGGGTTGCAGTGGAGCAGTGGGTATGGTCAGAAACCCAACAGCATCTGCTGACCACCTGAAGGGGTGTGCAAGGACAGGTGGGGAGTCCAGAGAGTGACTATACCTCTGCCATATATACAATCCCTCTTCTTGGGCTCTTTCCATAGTTGTCTGTCAAAACCATTGTGCAGTGAGAAAGACGACATTCACTTCATTTCCACCCAGGCTTTTAACAATCGAAGAGAAAACTACTATACTTAACTACAGAATAAATAAAGGACTTCCTAAGGCCATGTGCAGAATGACAGTTAGCAGGAACATGGCCCTAGGATAGGACGGAGCTTCCCACCCAGGCTGAATCACCAGCTCACTATTGGGAACAATTTATTTGATGCAAATAAAAACCAAACATTTATAAATCAGCTAAATAAGAAGCTTAGGGGGAGAGCTTCTGGGATTTGAACAAAAAAAAAATTAATCTCCATGAGGGCTGGAGGATTGGAAATCTATCAGGACTTGGGGCATGCACACATCTGGTATGTGTTGCTGGGGCATTTAGTCACTTTTTAAAGCCTTGACCAGTTTAAGGCTTTTGTTTATGGGTCTTGCACTCCTACGGTTGGAAAACCTTTTCTTAACGTCAGAAGGGTATTCTGAAGAAGTCAATTCTACTTCAAAAAGCAAAGCCCTAATTTGCCCCTCTCAGGCCATCTTAATGCCCTTCCTATAGAGTATTCCATTGCCTAGACAACTGTGCATACGTCATTTAACAAGTTTTCCTGCTTCTATCTTTTCAATAAACTTTTTTACTTTAGAATAATGGTAGATTTATGGAATAGCTGCAAAATTAATACAAAGAGTTCCTATAGATCCACCAAGTTTCCCTAATGTTGGCATCTTACATTAATGACATTATTTGTCAAAACTAAGAAACTTTCCGTAGGTCCTGACTCCCCAGTCACATTTAATAACTAATAATAGTGACTCTCATTGGTAAAGCAGGTGACCTGCTCGTGACTCAGCCTCAGAGGCACTGGGGAATGGCATCCTTTCCATTCTACCATTGTGAGACGGATTCAGAAAGCGAGAAACTCCTAAACATATAATACGAAAACTCAACAGGTGCTGGGTAGCAAGAAAATATTAAAAAATGCCCCATTCACTAAGGTGTGGTTGATTCTCAATAAATATCTACCAAAGGAAGGAAGAACTATAGGATTTCCAGGTTTAGCAAAAAAAAAAAAAAAAAATTCAGTTCAGTGTGAATTTTAGATAAAAAAAAGAGTGATTTTAAAAAATAAGTTTGTCTCATGCAATATTTGGGACACAGTTATACTAGAAATTTATTTGTTCAAGAAGATGTGATACATATATATGGTGGTGGTGGTGGTTTAGTTGCTAATTCATGTCTGACTCTTGCAACCCCATGCACTGTGGCCTCCCTAGTCTTCTCTGTCCATGGGATTTTCCAGGCACGAATACTAGAGAGGGTTGCCATTTCTTTCTTCAGGGTATCTTCCCAACCCAGGGATCGAACTATCATCTTCTGTGTTGCAGACAGATTCTTTACTGCTGAGGCACCAGGGAAGCCCATATATATACATACACACATATACATATAGCAATATTATTCAGCCATAAAAAAGAAAAATAATGCCATTTTCAGCAACATGGATGGATCTAGAGATTGTCATACTGGGTGAAGTAAGTCAGACGAAGAAAGACAAATATGATTATCTCTCACATGTAGAATATTTTAAAAAATGGTACAAATGAGCTTATTTTCAAAACAGAAATAGAGTTGCAGATGTAGAAAACAAACTTGTGGTTACCCAGGGAGAAGGGGTGGGGGAAGAGATACATTGGGAGACTGAGATACACACATAAATAACCAATCAGGGCTTACTGTGCAGCACAAGGAACTGTACTCAATATTCCCTAATGGGAGTATCACACTTATATCACTTACACACAGACTCTAAAATACAGTACAAATCAGCATATCTATGAAACAAAAACAGACTCCAAGACACAGAGAACAGACTTGTGGTTGCCGGCAGGGGGTGGGGAGGGAAGAAGTGGCAGTGTAGGATTAGCAGAGGCAAACTAGTCTATATAGAATGGACAAACAACGAGGTCCTACTGTATATCAACTCAGCTATTCTTGAATAAAATTGAAAAGGAAAAGATAATTGCTGTTTACCTGAAGTTCAAATTTAACTGGGTGTTCTGTATTTTATCTTGCAACCCTGAGGAGAAAGGAAGGAAAGAAGGAAGGGAGGAAGGGAGGACGAGGAGGCTGGGAGGGAACGTGATGTGAATCAGCCTACCTCAGGGTCCTGCCATGAGAGCTTTGGTTCATCTGACTTCAGATTCACCGAGAAAACATCTGTCTATGATTTGACATTTCATGAGGAACTAGCCACTGGGAAAGAGTAAGTTGGTCAGGCTGTCTGGAATTTCTCACTGTTAACTGACAACTTGACTTTGGACTAAGACGTGGTGTAGCCTGTAGCTTGGTACAAGGAAGGAATGTGCTAACTTCAGAGACAGTCACAGTCCAGTCCATGTGACAGATTTTGCAATAGAAATTAATAAATTAAAATTTCAACTTTTTGTCCCAGTAGTCCTCAGAGTTCCATTACTGTGATGCCAACTCTGAGAGATAAATCTGCTCCCTTAAGTGTGCTCAGGGTGGGGACTGCAAGGTTCTATGATGATGTTTCCATGTTTTATTTCTTAAACTGAATGGTAAGTATATGATGTTCTTTTATTCTTTGTAACATTTCATGCATCAGAATATTTTATAAGGTATTTTCAAACAAAATGAAATAAGAAGCCAAATGATTTAATGGAAGAAGGATGGACTTGCTTTAAGAAAATATTTGCTTCAGCCCAGATTAGCCACTGTTTCACTTCTTTCTATTTTACATTCCAACAACACAGAGTTAATCAGAGGGTTTCTAGGGGGATCTTATGCTGAGCTCTTTCTTTTACAGTTCCATGCCTTATGCTTTGCCTTTTGTCTTGGAAAGCCTTCTTTATCCTTTTTTCCAGCCACTCCCACTCACTTTTAAAGACAACTCATAATTATCATACAGGACAATTGAGGAATTCCCCCCACCCCCCAAATGCCAAGTCTCTCCCCCAGTCTCCTCTCCCACCACTCAGGACAAGAGGTTCTGTTTCTACCCCTACCTTATTTCTCTATCCCCAATCAGTTGTGTTATGTTCTCTGATGTTCCCACCACATTGTGCTATGATTAGCTTTTTACAGGTCTGTCTTGCCACCAAGTCCTTCACGGAAGGACTGTTGCTGAAGCTGAAGCTTCAATATTTTGGCCACCTGATGTGAAGAGCTGACTCATTGGAAAAGACCCTGATGCTGGGAAAGATTGACGGTAAGAGGAGAGGGGGACAGCAGATGATGAGACGGTTGGATGGCGTCACTGACACAATGGACATGACTTTGAGCAAACTCCAGGAGATGGTGAAGGACAGGGAAGCCTGGCATGTTGCAGTCCACAGCATCACAAGGATTTGAACACGACATAGTGACTAAACACCAACAACTTGCAACAACTGGAGTCTCTTCAAGAGAAGAACTGAGCCTTAATCATGCTCCTACTCCTTGAACCTAGCAACATGACTAACCCACATTTTGTTGTTTAGTTGCTAAGTCAAATCTGACTCTTTGTGACCCCATGGACTGCAGCATGCCAGGCTTCCCTGTCCTTCACCATCCTAGAGTTTGCTCATATTCATGCCCATTGAGTCGGTGATACCATCCAACCATCTCATCCTCTGTCGTCCCCTTCTCCTCCTGCCTTCAATCTTTCCCAGCATCAGGGTCTTTTCCAATGAGTTGGCTCTTTACATCAGATGGCCAGAGTATCAGAGCTTTAGCTTCAGAATCAGTCCTTCTGATGAATAAACCCCTGTTTACTCATCTGAACTGACTCTTGGAAATGACTCTCCCTAAGCCTTAGTTTCCACCATTATAAAGTTGCTACACACAGGCACACACACATCAGCAGTTAAACTTCCAGCCACACATTTCCTGCTTAAAGAAAAACTCACTTCTGTATATTCCCCAAAATATTAGGGCTAATCCAACTTCCTTCTTTAGTAATGAGAAAATTAAGGCCCAGAGAGGGAGAGTAACCCACACAGGGTCACAAAGGAGTGGAGTGGCTGGTTCAGAGGAAGAACCCAGGTATCTTTCAGCAGTGCCTATTGCTGGGGGATGATAAGCAGATTGTCTAACTTCCCAGCTTCCCTAACTCTTTAGAGAATTTGGGTGTTGGTGGCTCTCCCTAGCACAACCTCATAGCTGATCCAGACCTCAAAAGGGCAGCCTTCAGGAGTGTCCATGGTCCCATGACCATTAACGCAGCATGTTCACACTTCCTGCTGCCTGGCCCAACCCAGCGCCCCCACTTTATTTTGGTCAAAAATCTCACTGGCAGACACGGTAAGTAATATCAGTGGACTCTTTGAAGCCCTTTCCCCTAGAGCCTTGTTAGCCTTGGCTATTGGCGGCATTGGCTGAGGGCGTCCTTTCCATATTCTGCTGACCTGAGGTCATGTGGTGTGAGTGGAAACAGAGGAGCTGGTGCCCTAGAATTGCTTGCAAAACAAGTTGCTCTTTTTTCAAGCTGCGGATTCCATTAAGTAACTGGAATGGCCTTTATGTATCTGGCATGAGATGTAGGCTCGCCCTCCCTTTGCCCCTTCAACGTTTTGGAGGTAGGAATGCTCTACCATCAGGGATTTCCAGGGCCAACCTGGAAGGGATACTCCAGCATGGATTTCCCAGATGGGTTGTCCTCTCTTTTGGAAAGTGTCATCCTGTTTATCGCCAGTCTCCATTGCTGTGCTGGACTAAGCATGGCTGTTAATCACTCCTTCTTTTCTCCTTTTTCTTGGTTCTAGAGGTCAATCCCAGAATAGGTCCAATTTGGTTCTGGGTGGACTAGAACATGAACATTCTCAAAGCTGCAAGGGACTTTTGACTTCACCTGGGAGAATCCTTCATCTTTACAAATGGAGAAACAAGATGAAAGAGGAGGAGCTTTGACTAAGCGCCCATAATATTAGAACTGAGACTCATTCAAGTTTCCCTGCCTTCCTTCTCTAGGACTCGGAACTTCAGGGGATTCTCAAACAACAAAGCACCTCAAACCATGATAGCATTTATGTAAAATTTCCTACCAGTTTGTTCTTTCAGATGCCCTGTTACTCTCTCTCTCTCTTGCTTTCTTTGCTTATCCATTTATTTATTTGCAATTTTTCATCTTTGTTTCTTTCCTAATTTTTTTTTTCTACTCCCTTCAATATGTCTTTCAAAACTCAGCTCAGGTAAGTTCCATGAAGTAAGTGGAAGGGCTGGAGTTTGACTTATTGGTCTTAATTATTCAGCTCCCTATAATGGTATTAACCATCCACTTCCTTGCTATGGCCTCAGCACAGCTAGAGTGTACACTCCACTTGATAAAGGACAGAAATGGTATGGACCTAACAGAAGCAGAAGATATTAAGAAGAGGTGGCAAGAATACACAGAAGAACTGTACAAAAAAGATCTTCATGATCCAGATAATCACAATGGTGTGATCACTCAGCTAGAGCCAGACATCCTGGAATGTGAAGTCAAGTGGGCCTTAGAAAGCATCACTACGAACAAAGCTAGTGGAGGTGATGGAATTCCAGT
Organism: Giraffa tippelskirchi; assembly: GCF_054371585.1. NCBI lineage: Eukaryota > Metazoa > Chordata > Mammalia > Artiodactyla > Giraffidae > Giraffa > Giraffa tippelskirchi. Next base: position 218,866,552 of record NC_137275.1, read on the forward strand.
TGAGCTGTTTCAAATCCTCAAAGATGATGCTGTGAAAGTGTTGCACTCAATATGCTAGCAAATCTGGAAAACTCAGCAGTGGCCACAGGACTGGAAAAGGTCAGTTTTCATTCCAATCCCAAAGAAAGGCAATGCCAAAGAATGCTCAAACTACCGCACAATTGCACTCATCTCACATGCTAGTAAAATAATGCTCAAAATTCTCCAAGCCAGGCTTCAGCAATACGTGAACCATGAATTTCCAGATGTTCAAGCTGGTTTTAGAAAAGGCAGAGGAACCAGAGATCAAATTGCCAAAATCTACTGGATCATCAAAAAAGCAAGAGAGTTTCAGAAAAACATCTATTTCTGCTTTATTGACTATGCCAAAGCCTTTGACTGTGTGGATCACAATAAACTGTGGAAAATTCTGAAAGAGATGGGAATCCCAGTCCACCTGACCTGCCTCTTGAGAAACCTATATGCAGGTCAGGAAGCAACAGTTAGAACTGGACATGGAACAACAGACTGGTTCCAAATAGGAAAAGGAGTAAGTCAAGGCTGTATATTGTCACCCTGCTTATTTAACTTCTATGCAGAGTACATCATGAGAAACGCTGGGCTGGAAGAAACACAAGCTGGAATCAAGATTGCCAGGAGAAATATCAATAACCTCAGATATGCAGATGACACTACCCTTATGGCTTAAAGTGAAGAAGAACTAAAGAGCCTCTTGATGAAGGTGAAAGAGGAGAGTGAAAAAGTTGGCTTAAAGCTCAACGTTCAGAAAACTAAGATCATGGCATCTGGTCCCATCACTTCATGGGAAGTAGATGGGGAAACAGTGGAAACAGTGGCTGACTTTATTTTTCTGGGCACCAAAATCACTGCAGATGGTCATTGCAGCCATGAAATTAAAAGACACTTACTCCTTGGAAGGAAGGTTATGACCAACCTAGATAGCATATTTAAAAGCAGAGACATTACTTTGTCAACAAAGGTCCGTCTAGTCAAGGCTCTGATTTTTCCAGTGGTCATGTATGGATGTGAGAGTTGGATGGTGAAGAAAGCTGAGTGCCGAAAAATTGATGCTTTTGAACTATGGTGTTGGAGAAGACTCTTGAGAGTCCCTTGGACTGCAAGAAGATCCAACCAGTCCATCCTAAAGGAGATCAGTCCTGGGTGTTCATTGGAAGGACTGATGTTGAAGCTGAAACTCCAATACTTTGGCAACCTGATGCAAAGAGTTGACTCATTTGAAAAGACCCTAATGCTGGGAAGGATTGGGGGCAGGAGGAGAAGGGGACGACAGAGGATGAGATGGTTGGATGATATCACTGACTCGATGGACATGCTATTGCTAAGTTGCTTCAGTCGTGTCCGACTCTGTGCAACCCCATAGACGGCAGCCCACCAGGCTCCGCCATCCCTGGGATTCTCCAGGCAAGAATACTGGAGTGGGTTGCCATTTCCTTCTCCAATACATGAAAGGGAAAAGTGAAAGTGAAGTCGCTCAGTCGTGTCCGACTCTTAGCGACCCCATGGACTGTAGCATACCAGGCTCCTCCATCCATGGGATTTTCCAGGCAAGAGTACTGGAGTGGGGTGCCATTGCCTTCTCGATGGACATGGGTTTGGGTAAACTCCGGGAGTTGGTGATGGACAGAGAGGCCTGGTGCGCTGCAATTCATGGGGTCGCAAAGAGTCGGACACGACTGAGTGACTGAACTGAATTACTAAATGGGTGCTTTAGTCATTTGCAATAATCATCTATGCTGTTTACAATTGACATTCTCACCAAATAACTTTCACCCCAAAATTGTAATAAAAATACTGAATGTTCTGTAATACCATGGTAAATTTTAACTATTACCTTGATAATTTTGTAGGTAGGACTCCTGTATCTGTCTTTTAGCATCTTAACATTTGTAACTATTTTCTCCTGTTATGGGCTTCCCTTGTGACTCAGCTGGTAAAGAATCCACCTGCAATGCGGGAGCCCTGGGTTTGATCCCTGGGTTGGGAAGATCCCCTGGAGAAGGGAAAGGCTACCCACTCCAGTATTCTGGCCTGGAGAATTCTATGGACTGTATAGTCCATGGGATTGCAAAGAGCTGGACATGACTGAGCGACTTTCACTCTCACTTTCTCCTGTTATACTAGTATAGGTCCCCAGTGGTTCCTTTATGGTTGACTTACTAGTTTTTCTTGTATAACATGATTTTAAGATCCTTTACTATTCTTCTTTCTCTTCTCTGCATTTTCTAGTTTGTCACTTTTTCCCTTAAATACATCACTGAAAACTGAGCAGAATCCAAATGTAACCAAATGCTTAGGTCCTGCTATGGACTGAACTATGTCCTCACCCTCATCAGACTTTCAACGTTGAAGCCAAACATCCAGTGTAATGGTATTTGGATGGGAACTTTGGGGGTGGTTAGATTTAGAGGTTGTGAAGATGGGACCTGATGATGGGCTTTGTGCCCTTATAAGAAGAGACACCAGAGAGGCTGATTACTCTCTCTCCACTGTGTGGTAACACAGCAAGAAGGCAGCCATCTGCAAGCCAGAAAAAGCTCTTACCAGAAACCAACCTTGCAGGCACCCTGATCACAGACATCCAGCCTCCAGAATTCTGAGAAAATAAATTTCTGTTGCCCAAGCCACCCAACATTTTGTCATGGCAGCCTGAGCAAACCAAGACATCTCCCTCCCTGCTCCCCGCACAGTGTCTAGCACAGTGCTTGGCTCCCCTGGTGTGACTGATGGGCTGGGCCTGAGGATGCCAGCCTTAGGGGACCTTTCTTGGTTTGCCCAAAATCAACACATGCTGATGAGACCAGCAGGCCCCCAAGTTCTTGCCAGACTTTTCCACTGCTGGTCTGGGTTTCTGGGCTCCTGATGTTGGCCTATCCATGTCAGCCTCTGGGGAGCCAGTGCTTCTTGGTAAAGATACCACATGCATGAATAATATGACAAGCGTCTGAGTTGGCAGCGAAGGGTGACAGAACTTTCCTAGGGATGAAGCCAAGTCTGGCAAGTTTCCCATGTCCATTCAGCTCCTGGAAGCCCAGCAAATTCACGTGGACCTGTCTGGTGCTTAGGTCTCACTGGTGGGAAGATTCAGAGGCAGCTGGGATGATGTGCTTTTCTGCAGCCTCTGGGCAACTTGCACAGTCCAATCATCCTTAGGTCGCCTGCAGGGAGCACCAGCGAATACTTGCTCTTAGCACACTTGCCCTGTAGGTGCCTCATGCTGCCCACAAGAACAGGTGAGATGCATGAGTGAGTCAGTTTGATTCCCTTACTTTTAAAATGGTCATTGCTCCATGGTATTAAAACATTGCTCCAGATGACTCTGTCAGTCAAATGAGGTGAAGAGGTCACACATAGATGCCAAGTAGTTAGAGCTGCCATCACAGGGCACTGTTCTCAGAAGTGTCAGTATACTCTTTCCTATAAAGGTGACCACACCTTGAGGTGGACTGTGTTATGCTCATTTTACAGATGAGGAAACTGAGGCTTGGGAGATTTACTGAACTGCATGGGTTTACAAAGCTAGTGAGTGTGAAATTTCTTTCCCAGTGTTTGGTGTATAGATTGCACTTAATCTATGTACTAATTAAATGAAGAGAAATAACCAGATTTTGTTTTTCTCAATTCAGGCTGACATCAAAGTCCATGTCACCAACCACTGTGCTGTACTGCTTGACTCTAAACTGTAGAGTGCTGTTCCCCTGGGAGAAACTGTTTTCATGTGGTCATGAGTTCTGATCCACAAACTGATTGCCCTGTGAGTGGGGTTCCAGCAGACCTCCTGGGCCTTACATTCTTTCCATTACATCTTTCGTGTGCTGTGGATCTAATACAGGTTTCTATGTAGGCCAAAAAGAGGAATGTTAGCACAGACAGTATTCTTGAGGATGCTATGCTCCCAGGAAGGGAGGGGAATAAGGAAAATGAAAGATAATATGTAGTAATAGCCACTCACTTATTGAATTTTGATGTGTGGCAGATACTTTGTTAAGCATTTTATATATCTGTCATTTTCTCCTCATGCAACCTCATGAACTAGGGACTCTTTCTAGCTCTCTTTTGTGGAAGAGGAATCTGGGAAGATTCATTTAATTACTCTATGCAGCTCTCTGGTTCCTTGGAGAAAACAATCGTGGTTAATCCACATTCTCTCACTTGAAGGTCAAAATTTAGCAAAGTCACCAGCATGATATAGAGACTGTGTCAGGGCTCCAGTTGGCCGAGTTCAGTTCCTTTCTCTATCAAGGAGTGCAGATGAAACAGACATGGGATTGCTGTCTAATTCTGTTTTTTGTGTTTGATGTGCTATGTCACTTCAATCATGTCTGACTTTTTGAGACCCAATGGACTGTAGCCTGCTAGGCTCATCTGTCCAAGGAAATCTCCAGGCAAGAATACCGGAGTATGTAGCAATTCCTTTCTCCGGGGGATCTTCCCAACCCAGGAATTGAACTCTCATCTCCTGCACTGGCAAGTGTATTTATCACTGAGCCACCAGGGAAGCCCCACAGTATGATTTGCCTGGCACTTAACAAACTTTCGCTGTTAACATTGTTATGCACATGAGATAGAAAACAAAACAAAACCCAACTAATCCAACAGATTCAAAGCACAGAAGAGGATTTCAGACACTTTCAGAGTTTCCAGGGTTCCCTCACGTGCAGGATTTCACCTATGTGGCTCCCTTCCTAACACTGTGGGAGCCCCAGCTCCCTCTTGTGAGATGTGGTCATTTAATGGTCGTTCAGCTCTCTTGCATGTTAAGCAGCAGGGTCAGGACTCTAACTCTGGTTGGCTCAACCCGAGTTCTGGTGCCCTGTCAGCTCCCAGAAAGTGTCAGTGTATTACTTGCTTAGATGGAATGGAAGGGCTGTTTAGGGAATGTTCCTTAGAAGATTCAAACTCTCATACAATTGCATTTATTTCACATGCTAGCAAGATTATGCTTAAAATCCTTCAAGCTAGGCACCAACAGTATGTGAACTGAAAACTTCCAGATGTACAGGCTGGGTTTTGAAGAGGCAGAGAAACTAGAGATCAAATTGTCGACATTTGTTGGATCATGGGGAAAGCAAAGGAGTTCCAGAAAAACATTTACTTCTGCTTCATTGACTACACTAAAGCCTTTGACTGTGTGGATCACAACAAACTATGGGAAATTTTTAAAGAGATGGGAACATCAGACCATCTTACTTGTCTCCTAAGAAACCTGTATGCAGGTCAAGAAGTAAGTTAGTGTCAGACATGGAACATCTGACTGATTTAAAATTGAGAAAGAAGTGCATCAGGATTGTATACTGTCACCCTGCTTAATTAACTTCTATGCAGAGTATATCATGCAAAATGCCAGGCTGGGTGAATCACAAGCTGGAATCAAGGGAGAAATATTAACAACCTCAGATATGCAGATGATACCCCTCTAATGGCAGAAAGTTAAGAGGAACTAAAGAGTTTCTTAATGAGGGTGAAAGAGGAGAGTGAAAAAGCTGGCTTGAAACTCAACATTAAAGAAATAAGATCATGGCATTGGGTCCCATCACTTCATGGCAAATAAAACAAGAAAAAGTAGAAGCAGTGACAGATTTTATTTTCTTAGGCTCTGAAATCACTGTGGATGGTGATTGCAACCATGAAATTAAAAGACACTTGCTCCTTGAAAGAAAAGCAATAACAAATCTAGACAATGTGCTGAAAAGCAGAGACATCACTTTGTTGACAAAAGTCCATATAGTCAAACTGATGGTTTTTTCCAGTAGTCATGTATGGATGTGAATGTTGGCTGAGGGCCAAAGAATTGATGCTTTTGAATTTTGGTGGTAGAGAAGACTCTTGATAGTCCCTTGGACTGAAAGGAAGTCAAACCAGTCAATACTAAAGGAAATCAACCCTGAATATTCATTGGAAGGTCTGATGCTGAAGCTGAAGCGCCACTGCTTTGGCCACCTGATACAAAGAGCTGATTCATTGGAAAAGACCCTGATGCTGGTAAAGATTGAAAGCAAAAGAAGGGGGCAGCAGAGGATGAAATGGTTAGATAGCATCACTGACTCGATGGACATGAGTTTGAGCAAACTCCAGGAGATAGTGGAAGACAGAGAAGCCTGGTGTACTACAGTCCATGGGGTTGCAAAGAGTCAGACACAACTTAGCAACTGAAAAATAACAACATCCTTAGAAGAGAGGGCAGTGAGTCCCAGTGATCCCACCTGCCACAGATGTAATCTTGTTGGTAGGGTGGCTAAGCAGTTCTCCACTTCAGGCACCAGTGAGAAAGGCTCTTCCAGAAGGAGAGTCTTTTTTACTTCATTTTACTGCAGATGAAAAACAAGTGTTTCCAAGTAACTCATTTTCTTTGTTGACTCTTCAAGTACTGCATATTCTGCTCTGAAACATTGAGAATCATCTCCATGGAATGGAAAGAACACAGGCTTTGGAATCAGAAGGATATGGTTTCTAACATCAACTCTGATGCTTATAGCTGCGTAACTTTGGACAAGTCATTAAGCCCTGAGACTTTGTCTCTTCACCTGTAAAATGGAGACAGTAATATCTACTTCCAGGATGGTTGGAGAGGGTTAATTTATGTAATATATTCAAGATGTCTAGGTCACAGTGGACTCAGAAAATGTCACAGTTTTTCATCATTACCTTTTTATTAGTAAGCTAATAAATTATAGTTACAAGAAAGACTTGCTTGCTAGATCCTACAACCCTCACATGTGGTGCCTTATGGTTCTAGCAACTGCCAGAGAGTTAGCTTGATTCTCATCTTCAAAAGGAAAGCTGAGTTCAGTGGTGGGACGAGAGAGAAACTCACTCTCCAGGCAGATAGGCGGTCAGTTGACATATATGTCAAACAGTAAAGAGAAGTTTTCAGATCTCTAAACTAGGAAAGAATACTCTGGAGAGTAAGCCAGTCCATGGGCAACTGGGGATGGTTTCTGAAGCATGACATCTGTCCCAGCTGTTTGGGTTTTGTCCATACAGTTCTCTGTTGAAGGTTTGTTTTGCTGTCACATTGGAGAGGTGGGATTAAAAAGGTCATGTCACCCACAATGATTCAAACAGGTTGGATCCTTCATCTTCTCATATCTATGCTCTGGACAGTAGAATCAGATCCTGCCACATTGCCAAGCAGAGCTCTGGAGTTTTATAGGACCTTTCTACCATCTGAAATTATCTGGTTGAAAAGCCATCTGAAATCACCTAGCTGAAAAGGACTGACATTTAGTGGGAGATACACTAGGAAGAAGGCAATTACAACAGACTGCTGGTGGGGAAGTGTGAGATGCTGTAGGAGCTGAGAGGAGGGGCATCTAGTGCAATACCAGTGATCAAGGCACTATTGAGTCACCCAGAGGAAGTGACCTTGTTGAAACAACAACCAAATGGAGGTACTTAAGGGGGAAGGGGGAGATAGAGACAACTTCCTTGGATAAAGAAACAGCGTGTTCAGAGCATAGCGGTGGAAGAGAGCATGGCACATTCAAAGAGTTTAAGAGGATCATGCTTGGCTGAATGGAATGATTGGTGGGAAAATGATAAGAGATGAGAATGAAAAGGGAAAAACCATGGAAGGAGGCTGGACCTCACCTCTGAGGTGATAGGAAGCATCTGAAGTGTTAGGCAGGGGCAGGCCAGAATCACATCTTATAGGAAGTAATATAGAAGGTGAATTGGAGGTGAGATGTGATGGTGATGATGATGACAGTGATGAAAAAGGAGAGGAGAACAATCACCATCCACAACACCATCTCCACCAAAGTGGAAAACGTGGTCAAGATTTCAAGACACCAAGCCCCTCTTCCACTTTGTGATCTCATATGAAAGTGAAAGTTGCTCAGTCGTGTTCAACTCTTTGTGACCCCATGGCCTATACAGTCCACGGAATTCTCCAGGCCAGAATACTGGAGTGGGTAGCCTTTTCCTTCTCCAGGGGATTTTTCCCAACTCACGCATCGAACCTAGGTCTCCCACACTGCAGGTGGATTCTTTACCAGTTGAGCCACAAGGGAAGCCCAAGAATACTGGAGTGGGTAGCCTATCCCTTCTTCAGCAGATCTTCCTGACCCAGGAACCGAAGAGGGATCTCCCGAATTGCAGGTGGATTCTTTACCAACTGAGCTATCAGGGAAGCCCAACCTCATATGGCTCTACTCAATGCGAAGAATAGGATCAGCACATGAAGAGAATTTGATAAACACTGAATGGTACATTTGAATTTATAGCTCTCTCTCTGAGGGCTGCTGGCACAGGACTCTCAGAATGTGGCATTAGAGGAGCATGTGATCTCAAAGAAAAAAATTATCTACCAAATTATGCATTATTCATGAAAACCACAATATACGCTGTGGTTTTATGTTTTGCAAAAAGATTTACAGAAATATGTTTAACCAGTGAGATCGTATTCTGTCCTCGTGGAATGGACCACATTGCAGGCATCAAAGGGTAGGGCTGGAGAAGGAAATGGCAACCCACTCCAGTGTTCTTGCCTGGAGAACCCCTTGGACAGAGGGGCCTGGTGGGCTGCGGTCTATGGGGTTGCAATGAGTCGGACACAACTAAGCAACTAACACCGCCCCCCTCAACACACACACACACAAGGGTAGGGCAGTAAAAGGAATTGTGGATTATTTTGTACAGCTGATGTATATTTATTGAAGAGATGGAAAAATCAATGCAGAGAAAGAGGAGATTCCTGCTCATGACCATAAAGCAAATTAATGAAAAAAATAGTAGTAGGGTCTCCTGAATTACAACCTTCTATTCTTTTGAATGTATCTGTGACTGTCATTTACAAAAATGGAAATCAGGTAAATAAGCATAATAATCTTTCCATAGGGTAATATGCCTTAAGGTATATTACCTGGATGCAGCGCTGGTAAACAGTAGTAGCTGGTGTGTGTGTTGCGGTGGGGGGTGGGGGGGGAGGAGAGTTCTAGTTTCACATATGTTTAGAGCAGATGGTAAAAACAAAGCTAAGTATATTTCTTTATTATAGGATACTAAAGAGATTTTAATAAGAAAATACACCTTTAGAAATTCAAAAAGAAAGATTTTCATGAGTCTACAGTTTTTTCAGTTTCACATTTTCAACATCAGATTGACATGTTGTTTTACATAAATTATGCTCATCATATTGACTTCTTTAACATCTTCAGGATTGACATTATAATTCTATGTTAAATGAAAAGCTCTTAGGATTTATATGTTTTTCCTATTACCTACTTAATTTAAGTATGTATCTCTAGAAGCTGATCAGCTTCTCTTAAAATTCAGCTGGAAGACTTTGACAGATAAAACAGTTCGATGACTAAATAAATCACATCAACTTCTCCCAGCTTTCAACATTTTATCTTCAACTTCAGGAGTTTGGCAATGTCTACCACCTTAAACTGGATGACTTGTTATTTGACTGTCAATCTTCTGGCTTCATAAAAATGTTCATCTCAATGCAACATTAAAGTGTAAACTTTTATAAGCAACAATTGGGGGCTCTAGTTAAATTTAGCCACATAAGTTACAAAAGGCTTCCTAGGTGGCGCAGCGGTAAAGAATCCATCAGGCGATGCAGGAGACACAGGTTCAGTCCCTGGGTCAAGAAGATCCCCTAGAAGAGGAAACCCACTCCAGTAATCTTGCCTGGAAAATTCCATGGACAGAGGAGCCTGTTGGGCTACAGTCCATGGGGTCACAAAAGAGTCAGATACAACTTATCAACTGAGCATGCACCTGTGCATGATGTACAAAAGAATTTATTAACCCAACTGAAGTAATCATCAGATGAAAGGTATCATCCATCTACAGCTAAGGTAGCCCAAGCAAGGCCTGTGAAAGTGAAAGATTCCCTTCTCCAGGGGATCTTCCCAGCCCAGAGATTGAACCTATGTCTCCTATATTACAGTTGGATTCTTTACCATCTGAGCCACCAGGGAAGCCTCTAAGTTGCTGACAAATATTCTTTGACATTGTGTAACACGTAGCCTAATTTCAGAGACATTGAAATGGAGGGTGAGTATGTGCTGGATCAGCAGGGACTGGCTTCCTAGAAGCCAGTTTTTCCATAGACAGTGATGGTAGGGGGATGGTTTCAGGAGGAATCAAGTGCATTACATTTATCGTACACTTTATTTCTATTAATATTATTACACCAGCTCCACCTTAGATCATCAGGCATTAGATCTCAGAGGATGGAGAACCCCGTGTTAGAATTAAGAGATTTAACATTATGCAGCTATGTTATAGACTACTCTTTGGGAAATGCAGTTTCCCAAGGACAAGGAACAAAATGCCCTAGAATCTTGCCAAACTCTTACAACCTTGTAACCATTCCAACTTGAGATTCACAAACGTATTCATCCATTAAAACTATATAACAAATTAACATAGACCAGGTGGCTTATTAACACCAGAAATGTATTTCTCACATTTTTGGAGCCTAGGAAGTCCAAGATCAAGATGCTGACAGATTCCAAATATTGTGGAGGCCCACTTCCTGATGCATAGACAGCCATCTTCCTCTTGTGTCCTCACACAGTAGAAGAGGGGAGCAATCTTTATGGGGTCTCTTTTACAAGGTCATTAATTCCATTAATGAGAGCTGATCATTTTGACCTAATCATCTCCCCAAGACCCCACTTCCTAACCCCATCACAATGGGGGTTAGGATTTCAAAATATGAATTTAGGGGGAACACATTTAGTCAACAGCAACAGATATTCAGATAAATCCTCAGGACATTTCTCAAAGGCATTGTTATATCTCCACAACTAGAATCTCATTTTTTTTCTCTAAGGACTCAAATTATTTCCAGTTTTAAATCAATGAAAATTTCTTGAGGTTTAAAAATTGATGATACTCATAAATGTATGAACTGAAAATGTTAGATGTTAAGTGAGAACATATTCCAGTAGTGAAAGTAATACACAAATCTATCTTTATCCTTAAAACTTATTTCACTTTTTCATTTTTAAAATCATTTTATGCATTTTCTCCACAATTTTATTCTTTTTTGCCAAGTTCACACATCTGAATGACATTTTAAAGCCTGTCAAAGAGTGAAAACTAAAACATATGATCTTAATTATGTTTGAATGAGTGTTTTGCTGATTCAAAGTTGTAGTTAAGAAGGTTACTATTTTACTTTAGAGAAAGGGGAAGTTTACAGGTCTATTCAATTCTTGCCCCATTAAATCAAAATAAGCCTCTCCCTCTCTAAAAATCTTTTCTCTTTCTAGGTGAGGGTCTTTTATTTGACAATGACCCAGAGCACTCAGTTTGAAGTGCTGGAAAATTACCTCTATTATAAGTTAACAATTTAGAGCTTTGTATTGAACACCACTAAGTTTTGAGAAAGACCTGAAAGAACTCCCCTAATTGTTTATAATGGGTTGCTTGGTGACTCCCACTCCAAAATTTGTCCCTGTCCTATCCCCAAAACCTGTAAATGTGACCTTATTTGTGAAAAGATCTTTGCATACTTAATTAAATTAAAGATTGATAGATGCAAGCACCCTAAATTACCCTAGTGAGTGCTACGTCTAAGGATAGTGGGGAAAATATAAGCAGCACAAGCCAAGAATTGCCTGGAGCCACTAGGTATCGGAAGAACCAATTCTCCCATGGAGCCTTCAGAGGGAGTATCGTCCTGCTGACACATTGATTTCATGTGTTCTGGGCCCCAGAACTGTGCATGAATAAATATCATTGCTTAAAGCTACCAAATTTGTGGCAGTTTGTTATGGCAGCCCTAAAAAACTCATCACAACAAACCGTGGAAAATTCTTAAAGAGAGGGAAATACCAGACCTGCCTCCTGAGAAACCTGTATGCAGATCAAGAAGCAACAATTAGAACCAGACATGGAACAACAGACTGGTTCAAAACTGGGAAAGGGGTATGTCAAGGCTGTGTACTGTCACCCTGCTTATTTAACTTATATGCCGAGTACATCATGAGAAACGCTGGGCTGGAGAAAGCACAAGCTGGAATCAAGATTGCCGGGAGAAATGTCAATAATCTCAGATATGCAGATGACACCACCCTTATGGCAGAAAGTGAAGAACTAAGAGCCTTTTGATGAAAGAGAAAGAGGAGAGTGGAAAAGTTGGCTTAAAGCTCAACATTCAGAAAACTAAGATCATGGCATACAGTCCCATCACTTCATGGCAGATAGATGGGGAAACAGTGGAAACAGTGGCTGACTTTATTTTTCTGGGCTCCAAAATCACTGCAGATGGTGACTGCAGCCATGAAATTAAAAGACACTTACTCCTTGGAAGGAAAGTTATGACCAACCTAGACAGCATATTAAAAAGCAGAGACATTACTTTGCCAACAAAGGTCCATCTAGTCAAGGCTATGGTTTTTCCAGTAGTCATGTATGGATGTGAGAGTTGGACTATAAAGAAAGCTGAGTGCAGAAGAATTGATGTTTTTGAACTGTGGTGTTGGAGAAGACTTGAGAGTCGCTTGGACTGCAAGGAGATCCAACCAATCGATCCTAAAGGAAATCAGTCCTGAATATTCATTGGAAGGACTGATGTTGAAGCTGAAACTCCAATACTCTGGCCACCTGATGAGAAGAACTGACTTATTTGAGAAGACCCTGATGTTGAGAATGATTGAAGTCGGAAGGAGAAGGGGACGACATAGGATGAGATGGTTGGATGGCATCACCAACTCAATGGACATGATTTTGGGTAAACTCTGGGAGTTGGTGATGGACAGTCATGCTGTAGTCCATGGAGTCACAAAGAGTTGGCATGACTGAGTGACTAAGCTGAACTGAGAGCATGTCATATGAAATTCCGAGCTGGATAAATCACAAGCTGGAATCAAAATTGCCATGAGAAATATCAACAGCCTCACATATGCAGATGATAGTACACTAGTGACAAAAAGCAAAGAAGAACTAAAGAGCCTCTTGATGAGGGTGAAAGAGGAGAATGAAAAAGCTGGCTTAGAACTTACCAGTCAAAAAATTCTGATCACAGCATCTGGTCCCATCACTTCCTGGCAAATAGATGAGAAAAAAACGGAAACAGTGGCAGATTTTATGTTCTTGGTCTCCAAAATCGCTATGGATGGTGACTGCAACCATGAAATTAAAAGACACTTGTTCCTTGGAAGAAAAGCTATGACAAACCTAGACAGTGTGTTAAAAAGCAGAGACATCACTTTGCTGACAAAGGTCTATATGTTCAAAGTTATGTTTTCCAGAAGTTATGAACGGATGTGAGAGTTGGATCATAAAGAAGGCTGAGTGCCGAAGAATTGATGTTTCTTAATTGTGCTGGAGAAGACTCTTGAGACTCCCTTGGACTGCAAGGAAATCATACCAGTCAATCGTAAAGGAAGTCAACCCTGAATATTCATCGGAAGAATTAATGTTGAAGCTGAAGCTCCAATACTTTGGCCACCTGATGCAAAGAGTTGATTCACTTGAAAAGACCCTGACACTGGGAAAGACTGAAGGCGAGAGGAGATGGTTGGATGGCATCACTGACTCAATGGGCATGAGTTTGAGCAAACTCCAGGAGATGGTGAAGAACAGAGAAGCCTGGCATGCTGTAGTCCATGGGGTTGCCAAGAGTCAGACATGAGTTACTGAAGAAAAAAAAAAAACAACAAGGAAGCTCATATAATATTCAAATGCTCCAGGTCTTCCCTCTTCTGAAATCATCAGAGACCAATATCACTGACTTGAGACATGGTTCCACAAATATGGGGGCAGTGACTTCAGTTTTTAGCAATTGTTATCAAAGAAAGGGGATTTGATATTCTTTTGTTCTTTCTGCAATAGTTTAGATGATTTAAAAAAAAAAGAGTACATCGTAAACTGTAAGCACTTTATCTGAGGTTATTGTTAAAATCTTCTGTGCCATTAAAATTTGCTGCTGCTGCTATTGCTGCTGCTGCTAAGTGACTTCAGTCATGTTCGACTCTGTGCGACCCCATAGATGGCAGCCCACCAGGCTCCCCCATCCCTGGGATTTTCCAGGCAAGAATACTGGAGTGGGTTTCCATTCCCCTCTCCAATGCATGAAAGTGAAAAGTGAAAGTGAAGTCGTTCAGTCGTGTCTGACTCCTAGCGACCCCATGGATTGCAGCCTACAAGGCTTCTCTGTCCATGGGATTTTCCAGGCAAGAGTACTGGAGTAGGTTGCCATCATATTTTACATTTTCTTGTTTACAATGAATTTATCGAGTATTCTTCAACAATTTTCTGATAAAATATTGAGTGAAATAAAAATGCCTGGCCACTTCCACTCCTTACAATGTCTTAGTTTTCTTATCTGTAAAAGGGAGATCTTAGGGTCACACTGACCTTATAAAGTTGTTGTGAGGGTTTATCCAGTTTACACATGTAAAGAATTTAGGACAATGTCTGGCATATCGTAAAAGTTCTATAGATGTAGACTGCTGTTGTTACCATCATCATCATCATCATCATCATTGTTATTATTATGTTTACCAGCATGGTAATCATGAAATGGGAGCTGAACACTTGTGACCTGAATATGTACACATCCTGTCTAAGATTAATTTAGCTTAAGACTACTTTAATTAAAAGTTAGATGCCCAAGAGATGTGGAGAAATTGCTATGGTCTGTCTTCAAACTAAAAAGCATGATGACATGCATCACTGCACGTCAAAAGCATCTTGAACTTCAGATCCAGACAGACCCCAATCCTTGTTCAACAGTGAATTTGCTCTGTAACCAGAGACAAATTACTTATAATAGATGCATCTTAGGCAGTCTGCTCAAGCTTGCTTCTATTCTCCAATCACCTGTTTAAAAAGTACCAGTGGCTGTGAAATAGTCAGAGGCTGCTGCTGATTGAATCAAAGATGAGGCTGTCACGGGAGCTGAGGCATCAAAGTACCTTTGTGGGGACTGACAAAGTGACCAAAGAGTAAAAGAGATGAATTCTTTTCCAGGAAATGAAAACCCAAAAGTTAGTCTGGAGAAAAAGTGGGTGAGAGGAACGAGGAAATGAGAGTAAGACAAGCCATGCTAAGTGGAGCAGAAACGGGAAAAGAGAGAGCTCCTTTCTTTTTGCTTCTTCTTTATGATCTTTATTATTACTATATCATGGTAATGTTGCTTTCATATAAAGAAAAAGCAGAATCACAAGATTGAGTTTGTATTTGAATCGTGAAGGGACATCAGAACTTTTAAATAAATATGTAGGGACAATTTTATCTACTTTCCCAGGCTTAATAAAGCCCATTGTATTTCACTATACTGTTTTTTCCCGCCTAAAAGTTTCAACTAGGATTAAAAGATATCACAGCATTTAGTCAACTATATTTTGTATACATTAATCCAAATGAGCAAATGTTCCTAAGTCCTTTTCTGAAATAGCTTTGATATGTGTATAGACCCTTGGCCACGAGATGGATGGTTCTGATTAGTCTGGTCAACTAAATCAAATAGTAATTCAGTCAAGCAATCAACTGGCCTCTTTCTACCCTTGTCTCCTTACCAAATTGGCTTATTTGATTACATTGTTGATCAGCTTTAAATTCAATCTTCTTGTATTTCCTCTTAAATGGAAAACTTAGGCATTACACAGTGTAACATATTTTCCTGATAAAAATTAGGGATATAGCCAGAGATAGATTTGAGATTTTCTAATTTTCGGAGCAGCTGCTTTTCTCCTACAAACTGCATTGTATGCATGTGCACATGTGCACGCACACACACAAACACACATACAATCAAGGTATCTTCATTTTACATGTAGAGAAACTAACTGAAGTTCAGAGAGGTACAGTGAGTCCTCTGATGTCACAGAGCATTAAGACACAGGGTATTCCAAGGGACCAAACCATAAACATAATCTAGATCACTTGTCTTCCTGATCCAGGGAAGATCCCCTGGAGGAGGGCATGGCAACTCAATCCAGCATTCTTGCCTGGAAAATCACATGGACAGAGGAGCCTGCTGGGCTACAGTCCATGGGGTCATAAAGAGTTGGACACAACTGAAGTGACTTAACACAACAACAACCCAAACAGTACATAAGCAGCAGGAGCCTGGTCTAGGGCTTCCAGAAACATAGTTTTTCCAACAGGACTAAACCATCAAAACTTACGGTAAAAAATAACATTTTTTCTAGAGATAGAATCACCCCTGTGCCCTGAGCATAAGAAAGAAAGAGTATAGGGAGGGACAACAAATCTGAATAAGAAAGGCTATGCTTTCCTTTATCATTATTGAAAAAGCAAAAATATAATCCAAGAAACATCATCAATAGATAATAAACTAGATGGACAATTTGCTCGAGAAAAATAAGCTAACACAAGGACACATTCACTTCCTGCTACCTCAAATTAAATTAATGTTTTCTCCAGTGGTTTACACGATGCAGAAAGCTCCTAGGTTTATGTCATTTTTTGCTGCAGGCTTGAGGCTCAGTAAAGAACACAAGAAATATTTTTAAGATGCTAAAGGACATTTTCATGCTGCTCATGGGGTTCTCAAGGCAAAAATACTGAAGTGGTTTGCCATTCTCTTCTCCAGTAGACCACATTTTGTCAGAACTCTGCACCATAACCATCCGTCTTGGGTGGTCCTACACTGCATAGCTCATAGTTTCATTGAGTTAGACAAGGCTGTGGTCCATGTGACCAGATTAGTTAGTTTTCTGTGATTGTGGTTTTCCGTCTGTCTGCCCTCTGATGGAGAAGGATAAGAGGCTTACGGAAGCTTCCTGATGGAAGAGACCAACTGAGGGAGAAACTGGGTCTTGTTCTGATAGGCGGGGCCATGCTCAGTAAATCTTTAATCCAATTTTCTGTTGATGGGTGGAGCTGTGTTCCCTCCCTGCTCTTTACCTGGGGCCAAACTATGGTGGAGGTAAGGAAGATCAGCAGTGGCCACAGGACTGGAAAAGGTCAGTTTTCATTCCAATCGCAAAGAAAGGAAATGTCAAAGAATGCTTGAACTATCGCACAATTGCACTCATCTCACACGCTAGTAAAGTAATGCTCAAAATTCTCCAATCCAGGCTTCAGCAATACGTGAACCATGAACTTCCAGATGTTCAAGCTGGCTTTAGAAAAGGCAGAGGAACCAGAGATCAAATTGCCAACATCCGCTGGATCATCGTAAAAGCAAGAGAGTTCCAGAAAAACATCTATTTCTGCTTTATTGACTATGCCAAAGCCTTTGACTGTGTGGATCACAATAAACTGTGGAAAATTCTGAAAGAGATGGGAATACCAGACCATCTTACCTGCCTCTTGAGGAACCTGTATGCAGGTCAGGAAGCAACAGTTAGAACTAGACATGGAACAACAGACTGGTTCCAAATAGGAAAAGGAGTACGTCAAGGCTGTACATTGTCACCCTGCCTATTTAACTTACACGCAGAGTACATCATGAGAAACACTGGGCTGGAAGAAACACAAGCTGGAATCCCGATTGCCAGGAGAAATATCAATAACTTCAGATATGCAGATGACACCACCCTTATGGCAGAAAGTGAAGAATAAAGAACCTCTGGATAAAAGTGAGAGAGGAGAGTGAAAAAGTTGGCTTAAAGCTCAACATTCAGAAAACTAAGATCATGGCATCTGGTCCCATCACTTCATGGGAAATAGATGGGGAAACAGTGTCAGACTTTATTTTTTTGGGCTCCAAAATCACTGCAGATGGTGACTGCAGCCATGAAATTAAAAGATGCTTACTCCTTGGAAGGAAAGTTCTGACCAACCTAGATAGCATATTGAAAAGCAGAGACGTTACTTTGCCAACAAAGGTCCGTCTAGTCAAGGCTATGGTTTTTCCAGTGGTCATGTATGGATGTGAGAGTTGGACGGTGAAGAAAGCTGAGAGCCGAAGGATTGATGCTTTTGAACTGTGGTGTTGGAGAAGACTCTTGCGAGTCCCTTGGACTGCAAGGAGATCCAACCAGTTCATCCTAAAGGAGATCAGTCCTGGGTGTTCATTGGAAGGACTGATGTTGAAGCTGAAACTCCAATACTTTGGCCACCTCATGCAAAGAGTTGACACATTGGAAAAGACCCTAATGCTGGGAAGGTTTGGAGGCAGGAGGAGAAGGGGACAACACAGGATGAGATGGTTGGATGGCATCACTGACTCGATGGACATGGGTTTGGGTAGACTCAGGGAGCTCGTGATGGACAGGAAGGCCTGGCGTGCTGCGATTCTTGGGGTCCCAAAGAGTCAGACACGACTGAGAAACTGAACTGAACTGAATTAAATGAAGATAATGGTGACCTCCCTCAAAAGATCCCATGCATGTACTGCTACACTCAGTGTCCCCAACCCTGCAGCAGGCCACCACCAACCCACGCCTCCACTGGAGACTCCTGGACACTCACAGGCAAGCCTGGGTCAGTCTCTTGTGGGGTCACTGCTCCTTTCTCCTGGGTCCTGGTACACAAGGTTCTGTTTGTGCTCTCCTAGAGGGTACTATTTCTCAGTCCTGTGTAAGTTCCGGCAGCTCTATGGTGGAGTTAATGACGGTCTCCTCCAAGAGGGCTTATGCTATACCCAAGTCTGCTGCATCCAGAGCACCTGTCCCTGTGGCAGACCACTGTAGACCCGTACCTCCACAGGAGACACTCAAGCACAGTTCTGTCTCAGTCTCTGTGGGGTCCCTGGGTCCGTGTGCACAAGGTTTGTGTGAGCCCTCTTAGCATCTCTGGCAGGAATGGGGTTTGATTTTAAACGCAAATTCACCCCTCATACAGTCTTGCTGGGGCTTCTCCTTTGCCCTTGGATGTGGGGTATCTCCTCACAGCTGCTCCAGCACCTACCATCTTACTGGGGTTTCTCTGACCTTGAACGTGGGGTATTTCCTCATGGCTGGTCCAACAAAGTGCAGCTGCCACTTCTGACCTTGGACACGCAGTATCTCTTCACGGCTGCTCCTGACCCTGGACGTGGGGTATCTCCACTCAGCTGCTCACCGCTCCAGTGCTGCCACTCACCGCTGCCAGGTCAGTAGGTGCCCAATATGCTACTGGAGACCAGTAGAGAAACATCACCAGAAAGAATGTAGAGATGGAGCCAAAGCAAAAACAACACCCAGTTGTGGATGTGACTGGTGGTGGAAGCAAGGTCCAAACTGTAACGAGCAATATTGCATAGGAACCTGGAATGTTAGGTCCATGAATCAAGGCAAATTGGAAGTGGTCAAACAGGAGATGGCAAGAGTGAACGTCGACATTCTAGGAATCAGCGAACTAAGATGGATTGGCATGAGTGAATTTAACTCAGATGACCATTATATCTACTACTGTGGGCAAGAATCCCTTAGAAGAAATGGAGTAGCCATCATGGTCAACAAAAGATCAAAAATGCAGTACTTGGATGCAATCTCAAAAATGACAGAATGATCTCTGTTCCTTTACAAAGCAAACCATTCAATATCATGGTAATCCAAGCCCATATGCCCTGACCGGTAATGCTGAAGAAGTGGAAATTGATTGGTTCTATGAAGACCTACAAGACCTTTTAGAACTAAAACCCAAAAAAGATGTCCTTTTCATTATAGGGGACTGAAATGCAAAAGTAGCAAGTCAAGAAACACCTGGAGTAACAGGCAAATTTGGCCTTGGAGTACAGAATGAAGCAGGGAAAAGACTAATAGAGTTTTGCCAAGAGAACATGCTGGTCATAGCAAACACCCTCTTCCAACAACACAAGAGAACACTTTACACATGGACATCACCAGATAGTCAACACCGAAATCAGACTGATTATATTCTTTGCAGCCTAAAACGGAGAAGCTCTATACAGTCAGCAAAAAAAAGACCGGGAGCTGACTGTGGCTCAGATCATGAACTCCTTATTGCCAAATTCAGACTTAAATTGAAGAAAGTAGGAAAAACCACTAAACCATTCAGGTAAGACCTAGATCAAATACCTTACGATTACAGAGTGTAAGTGAGAAATAGATTTAAGGGACTAGATCTGATAGACAGATTGCCTGATGAACTATGGATGGAGGTTCATGACATTGTACAGGAGACAGGGAGCAAGACCCTCCCCAAGAAAAAAAAAATGCAAAAAGGCAAAACGGCTGTCTGAGGTGCCCTTACAAATAGCTGTGAATGGAAGAGAAGTGAAAAGTAAAGGAGAAAAGGAAAGATATACCCATTTGAATGCAGAGTTCCAAAGAATAGCAAGGAGAGATAAGAAAGCCTTCCTCAGTGATCAGTGCAAAGAAATAGAGGAAAACAATAGAATGGGAAAGACTAGAGATCTCTTCAAGAAAATTAGAGGTACCAAGGGAACATTTCATGCAAAGATGGGCTCAATAAAGGACAGAAACACTATGGACCTAATAGAAGCAGAAGATATTAAGAAGAGGTGGCAAGAATACACAAAAGAACTGTACAAAAACCAACTTCATGACCCAGATAATCATGATGGTGTGACTGCTCACCTAGAGCCAGACATCCTCGGATGCAAAGTCAAATGGGCCTTAGGAAGCATCACTATGAACAAAGCTAGTGGAGGTGATAGTATTCCAGGTGAGCTATTTCAAATCCTGAAAGATGATTCTGTGAAAGTGCTGCACTCAATATGCCAGCAAATTTGGAAAACTCAGCAGTGGCTACAGGACTGGAAAAGGTCAATTTTCATTCCAATCCCCAAGAAAGGCAATGCCAAAGAATGTTCATACTACCACACAATTGCAGTCATCTCACATGCTAGTAAAGAAATGCTCGAAATTCTCCAAGCCCGTCTTCAACAATACGTGAACCATGAACTTCCAGATGTTCAAGCTGGCTTTAGAAAAGGCAGAAGAAACAGAGATCAAATTGCCAACATCTGCTGGATCATTGAAAAAGCAAGAGAGGTCCCAAAGAAACATCTGTTTGTACTTTATTGACTATGCCAAAGCCTTTGACTGTGTGGATCACAATAAACTGTGGAAAATTCTGAAAGAGATGAGAATACCAGACCACCTGACCTGCCTCCTGAGAAATTTGTATGTAGGTTATGAAATCACAGTTAGAACTCGACGTGGAATAACAGACTGGTTCCAAATAGGAAAAGGAGTACGTCAAGGCTATATATTGTCACCTTGTTTATTTAACTTATATGCAGTGTACATCATGAGAAATGTTGGGCTGGAGGAAGCACAACCTGGAATCAAGATTGCTGGGAGTAATATCAATAACCTCAGATATGCAGATGATACCACCCTTATGGCAGAAAGTGAAGAAGAACTAAAGAGTCTCTTCATGAAAGTGAAAGAGGAGAGTGAAAAAGTTGGCTTAAAACTCAACGTTCAGAAAACTAAGATCATGGCATCTGGTCCCATCACTTCATGGAAAATAGATGGGGAAACAGTGAAAACAGTATTAGACTTTATTTTTCTAGGCTCCAAAATCACTGCGGATGGTGATTGCAGCCATGAAATTAAAAGACGCTTACTCCTTGGAAGGAAAGTTATGATGAAGGTAGACAGGATATTAAAAAGCAGAGATATTACCTTGCCAACAAAGTCTAGTCAAGGCGAAGGTTTTTCCAGTTGTCATGTATGGATGTGAGAGTTGGAGTATAAAGAAAGCTGAGTGCTGAAGAATTGATACTTTTGAACTGTGGTGTTGGAGAAGACTCTTGGGAGTCCCTTGGACAGCACGGAGATCCAACCAGTCCATCATAAAGGAGATCAGTCTTGGGTGTTCATTGGAAGGACTGATGTTGAAGCTGAAATTCCAATATTTTGGCCACCTGATAGGAAGAAATGCTCAAAATTCTCCAAGCCAGGCTTCAGCAACACGTGAACTGTGAATTTCCAGATGTTCAAGCTGGTTTTAGAAAAGGCAGAGGAACCAGAGATCAAATTGCCAATATCCACTGGATCATCAAAAAAGCAAGAGAGTTCCAGAAAAGCATCTATTTCTGCTTTATTGACTATGCCAAAGCCTTTGACTGTGTGGATCACAATAAACTGTGGAAAATTCTGAAAGAGATGGGAATCCCAGTCCCCCTGACCTGCCTCTTGAGAAACCTGTATGCAGGTCAGGAAGCAACAGTTAGAACTGGACATGGAACAACAGACTGGTTCCAAATAGGAAAAGGAGTACGTCAAGGCTGTATATTGTCACCCTGCTTATTTAACTTATATGCAGAGTACATCATGAGAAATGCTGGGCTGGAAGAAACACAAGCTGGAATCAAGATTGCCGGGAGAAATATCAATAACCTCAGATATGCAGATGGCACCACCCTTATGGCAGAAAGTGAGGAAGAACTAAAGAGCCTCTTGATGAAAGTGAAAGGAGAGTGAAAATGTTGGCTTAAAGCTCAACGTTCAGAAAACTAAGATCATGGCATCTGGTCCCATCGCTTCATGGGAAATAGATGGGGAAACAGTGTCAGACTTTATTTTTTTGGGCTCCAGAATCACTGCTGATGGTGATTGCAGCCATGAAATTAAAAGACGCTTACTCCTTGGAAGGAAGGTTATGGCCAACCTAGATAGCGTATTTAAAAGCAGAGACATTACTTTGCCAACAAAAGTCCGTCTAGTCAAGGCTATGGTTTTTCCAGTGGTCATGTATGGATGTGAGAGTTGGACGGTGAAGAAAGCTGAGCGCTGCAGAATTGATCGTTTTGAACTGTGGTGTTGCAGAAGACTCTTGAGAGTCCCTTGGACTGCAAGGAGATCCAATCAATCCATCCTAAAGGAGATCAGTCCTGGGTGTTCATTGGAAGGACTGATGTTGAAGCTGAAACTCCAATACTTTGGCCACCTCATGCGAAGAGTTGACTCATTGGAAAAGATCCTAATGCTGGGTAGGATTGGGGGCAGGAGGAGAAGGGGACGACAGAGGATGAGATGGTTGGATGGCATCACTGACTGGATGGACATGGGTTTGGGTGGACTCCGGGAGTTGGTGATGGACAGAGAGGCCTGGCGTGCTGCAATTCATGGGGTCGCAAAGAGTCAGACATGACTGAGTGACTGAACTGAACTGAACTGATGGGAAGAGCTGACTCATTTGAAAAGACCCTGATGTCGGGAATGTCTGAAGGTTGGAGGAGAAGGGATGTGATGAGGAGACAGAGGACGAGATGGCTGGATGACATAACCAACTCAATGGACATGAGTTTGAGTAAACTCCAGGATTTGGTGATGGACAGGGAGGCCTGGCGTGCTGCATTCCATGGGGTCACAAAGAGACAGACATAACTGAGCAACTGAACTGCACTGAACTGCGAGGATATTTAGGAATAGCATTCTTTTAGCTTCAGAATTCCTTTTCCCTGGTGTTGACTCTAAAAGGTCCCATTTAAAGGTCACATCCTCAAGGAATTCTTTCCTGTTTTCACCATATCCCTATTAAAACCAATCTCTCTACTCCCTAAAAGTGTTGAGTGTTTGTCTTCTGTTATAAGCATATTGTTCTAGCTTATCACTGTGTTACTGAAATGACATGAGATAGGCTGGCTACTAAGCTATATGTCCCAGAAACTTCTTACCATTCTCTACTAAAAAAAGTTTGATAAATAAAGTGAATACAAATATGTCTGTTAAATGTCAAGATGGCTCTAGGAAAATGCTGACAAAGAAGTTTACTCTTGGTATTTCTTCTCAAAGACTTGGTATTTGTGACTTTCTTTTCTTTCCTTGATTAGTGCTCTTCAGCTCTTTTCTCATCCAGAATTATCCTCATGAGATCATCACAAATTAAATCATGCTAAAATGAAAGTGAAAGTTGCTCAGTCTTGTCTGACTCTTTGTGACCCAATGGACTATATACAGCCCATGGAATTCTCCAGGCCGGAATACTGGAGTGAGTAGCTGTTCCCTTCTCCAGGGGATCTTCCCAACCCAGGTATCAAATCCAGGTCTCCCGCATTGCAGGTGGATTCTTTACCAGCTGAGCCACAAGTGAAGCCCAAGAATACTGGAGTGGGTAGCCTAGCCCTTCTCCAGCAGACCTTCCTAACCCAGGAATCAAAACAGGATCTTCCGCATGCAGGCAGATTCTTTACCAACAGAGCTATCAGGGAAGCCAAGGCTCAACACTAAAAAACTAAGATCTTGGCATCTGGTTCCATCACTTCACAGCATGTGTGCACACTCAGTTGCTCAATCGTGTCCGACTCTGTGACCCCACGGACTGTAGCCTGCCAGGCTCCTCTGTCCTTGGGACTTTTCAGGCAAGATTACTGGAGTGGATTGCCATTTCCTTTTCCAGGGGATCTTCCCAACCCACAGATTGAAACCCTGTCTGCTGCATCTCCTGCATTGGCAAGCTGATACTTTACAACTGTGTCACCTGGGAAGCCTTCATGGCATACAGAAGAGGGGAAGTGGAAGCAGTGAGAGATTTTATTTTCATTGGCTCCAAAATGACTATGGACAGTGATTGCAGCCATGAAATTAAAAGACACTTGCTCCTTAGAAGGAAAGTTATGACAAAGCTAGACAGAGTATTAGAAAGCAGTAGACATCACTTTGCTAACAAAGGTCTATATAGTCTAAACTATGGTTTTTCTAGTAGTCATGTATGGATGTGAGAGTTGGACCATAAAGAAGGCTAAGCACCCAAGAACTGATGCTTTTGAACCATGATGCTGGAGAAGACTTTTGGGAGTCCTTTGGACTGCAAGGAGGTCAAACCAGTCAATCCTAAAGAATCCAACCCTTCATTGGAAGGACTGCTGGTGGAGCTAAAGTCCAATACTTTGGCCACTGATGCAAACAGTTGGGAGAAGGCAATGGCAACCCACTGCAGTACTCTTGCCTGGAAAATCCCATGGACGGAGGAGCCTGGTAGGCTGCCATTTATGGGGTCGCACAGGGTCAGACACGACTGAGCGACTTCACTTTCACTTTTCACTTTCATGCATTGGAGAAGGAAATAGCAACCCACTCCAGTGTTCTTGCCTGGAGACTCCCAGGGACCGGGGAGCCTGGTGGGCTGCTGTTTATGGGGTCGCACAGAGTCGGACACGACTGAAGTGACTTAGCAGCAGCAGTGGCAGCAGCAGCCAAGAGTTGACTCATTGGAAAAGACC
This sequence comes from Giraffa tippelskirchi, assembly GCF_054371585.1. Taxonomy (NCBI): domain Eukaryota; kingdom Metazoa; phylum Chordata; class Mammalia; order Artiodactyla; family Giraffidae; genus Giraffa; species Giraffa tippelskirchi. The sequence continues at coordinate 218,891,594 of NC_137275.1, forward strand.
CTGATGCTGGGAAAGATTGAAGGCAAAAAGAGAAAGGGGCGGCAGAAGATGAGATGGTTAGATCGCATCACCAACTCAATGGATATGAATGTGAGCAAACTCCAGGACATAGTGGAGGACAGAGGAGCCTGGTGTGCTGTAGTCCATGAGGTTGTAAAGAGTTGGACATGACTTAGTGACTGAACAACAACAAAAATGACATAAAAAACTAGACTCCCAAGGAGTTTCACTTTAACCTAGAAAAGGTATTACTATGGAGAATTATGGAAAATTATGATGTCACTGAGCTATCAAGATGACTTTATTTGGAGAAATAGACCAAGAAAGCAATATTTCTTACATAGCTCTCTGCCTGTGCATTTTTAAACATGTGTTACCTTGTAGGAGTTGGAGGCATAGCTAGTTATGATTAGAACTGGGCTCACCGGAATCCTGGGATTTGGACAAGTCTTAGTTCTATCAATCCAGGAGCTCTGGATCACATAAAATGAGTCTCAGATTCCTCACCTATAAAAGGAACTCTGAAGTATTTCCAAAGCTTTTTATCTACTATTTCTAGGCTATCAGTTGAAGATAAATTTTAGAACTTACTTTGGGATGTAGGGCTAGAGTTGAATACCAGTTGGGTATAATGCCATCAAACAGCTAAGTAGGAACTAAGTAGGGCATGTTAAAGATCATTCTGACACTTTGTAAAGTTTTTTTTTTTTTTTCCACATTAATGCAAAGCCAGGATTCGGGGTAAGAAGGGAATCTAAAAATATTAGCCATTTGTGTATCAGAAATGGGATAAGTAGGCAAAATATATGGGAATAGGACATTATAAGGAAGGAAGGGAGAGAGAGGAGAAAGAAAAGAAAAAAGAAAAGAAAAAAAAAAAGAGAGAAAATAGTTAGAAGCTAACCTGAGCACATTAAACACCACATCATTAACTGTTGGAAAAACAGACCTATCCCACAAAACCCAAGTACATAGTAACCGACATAAATATTTTCTGCAAAGATCCAGTCCATCCTGGGTTTATGTCTGATTGATGACAGCTACATCTTGGGCCCAGAGGACAACTTTTATTCACATCATTCATCTGGGTTAGTTTTAAATGTCTAAATATAAGCCAATCTTTAAAGTCCATCTTCTTAGCTAGGTAACGTCCACATTGAACTCAGCCAATACGGTGTCAATGGAAAGACAACTACCTTCTTCTCAAATTTTCTGTTAAGGTGGATCACAATTAGAACCTTCTACTGACTTGGTTTCTCACTGTTTCTCTTCTCTTTGTATTCCACAAGATAAGATTATACAAAGACCAGATATATTTGTCAGCTATTTATCATTCAGTCTTATTTGCAGTAATCAAACATATTTAATGTTAATTGGATATTTTCCACTGTTGGTACTTGGAACTTATGTACAGAGCACTGGAATTTATTGGGCACATACACTTTAATTTTCATTCTCACAGTGATCAAATCAAAACATTTTTCTCTCTCCCACCCCACACCTCCTGCCACCACATCACACAGAAGAAAAAATATGAATCTTAGGAAATTTGACTAGTTTATTCAAAATCTAAAGCCAATAAATGACAGAGGTAAATATTGACACATGTATCTGTTAATAGAGTCAAAAAATGCATGCTCATTGCTATTATGCCGTCAGAGATGTTTTGAGACTAAATGGGACACAATTACTTGATGAAAAACTGTAGCAAGTATTTTCTGGAAAATTCTTTGTCACATATTTACAGAGATCCCGATAGCTCAGTTGGTAAAGAATCCTCCTGCAAAACAGGAGACCCTGTTCAATTCCTGGGTCAGGAAGATCCCCTGGGGAAGGGAAAGGCTACCCACTCCAGTCTTCCGACCTGGAGAATTTCATGGACTGTATATAGTACATGGGTCGCAAGAGTCAGACATGAGCAACTTTCACTTTCACATAGAAATATTTGGTAATAAAAACTTGCCACAAGAGAGCCTTTCATCAAAATTATTAACTATTCATATTTAAAATACTTTACTGTTTTCAGAACACTTGAAAATACTTTCTCATTTAATTCTTGTGACAATTATTTAAGCAATCCAGTTAGGATAAGCTAGGCTTTAATGCAGTGACAAATATACCCTTAACTCTAAATGGCTTTACACAACAAAAGTTTGCCTCTTACTCATGCCAAGTTTGATGGCAAACAGGCAGCTATTCTAGACAGCTTTTTATGTGGCAATGCAGGGAGCCAGGGTCCTTCTACTCTGTGATTCTGGCATCAACACGTTTTACTTGATCGCTGCATCCGGAGAAGAGAGAGTGTGGAGATCTCATCCTTGCTTCTCTAAAAGGCTCCCATTGAAAGTCATGCTTGTCACGGTCCGTTGGCCAAGACTGGTCACATGACCTCAGCCTAATGGCAAGGGACTCTGGGAAGTCTTCCCATACTCCCCAGAGGATAAGAAAACCAGACATAGTAAGGGTCATTAATTTCTACTATAGTGGTCTTGTATTCTTTTCTTTACTTTGCATAACTCGACACTTACACTTGAAAAGTCTGGATTGCTCAGTACCAGAAGGATTCCAGTGTTATTTATGACCATTCACGAGCAAATATAGGCATCATAGTTATTTACTGTTTTCCATAGATCACCTGAGTTAGACATTCATAAATCTCACTTTCTTTGTCCTCTCTTTTTCTCCCTCCCCTCTTTTTCCCTCTCAGGGTCCCCAAACATCTTATCACCACCATCTGCTTTCAAGCTCCTAGTCATGTTTAGCCTGGATCCTCACTTCTTTAGATTAGTTCACCAGGAGTGTAAATGAAACTTTCTACTCTATATTAATAACCTCTGATAGCATGACACTGCTGTGTCATTACCTTTAAAAAAAATATTATGGTTGTAGAGACAATGAGAAATACATAACACCATCAGAGAAAGAGTATTTTCTTCCCACATACAAAAAGGAACAAAGATTCAGTGATTTTAAGGAATCTAAGGTCATCGAACTGTTCAGTGGTACTGGTGTGGGGATGGTGTGTTTTTGAGCAGAAAGGGTGGTCAAGAGGGCATTGACCTTTTGATTAAGTCTTCTTCAGCAATTCTATGGTTGTTTCATATTATAAAAAAAAGAAATATAGTTCATCATTGTACTACTCAAAAGTATTTTTTGGTGGAAAATAAAAAGGACAGCTTCCATCATTGTACAAAAATTTCCTTTCCTTGAAGTTCCTGCCATTCACATATACTAATCTCTCCCTGTGAAGCAGTATCACTGATGTACTTTTTTTAAACAAATATTTTTGCACAATTACCGTATGCAGTATTTTAGGTGTTAAAAAAACAGTGCCCACTAAAATCGCTATTCTTCCATTTTCTCACCTCAAATTCTGTCTATAACATCTCCAATTCAGCTCTTCCTACCCTTCTGTATCTTAATTCGCTTATGAAGAAGCACTGCTGATGGTGGACGTGTATCATTCTGTGATCTTCTCCCTTATCATCCACAGTTAGGACACTGTTATTTTCCCTTCTCTGCAAAGGAATCCAGGAATTCCCCGAATTAATACAAGAGTAAGCACAATTAGACTTATTTAAACACAATTTAGACTTAGGAGAGACATATTTTTCTCATGAGATAGTGGAAAACTTTACATCATATTTAAACTTAATCCAACTGCAGACAGATTTCCAAAGTTGAGAACTGAAATGTCAAAGACAGGAAAAAAAGTGTTATCCTCATAGCTACTGTGCTTGGGGCTGAAGATGACTCATGAAAGATGAGTGTGTGTATGTGTGTGTGTTACCCTCAGATCACTGACAAATTACTAAAACTAGAAACCTGGAAATTACAGAATGCTTGAACAACCAGAAAACAAGGGCTAATTGAAGATTTGAGTTCTCTTGGGTGACTTTGAAATATTCTCGAAATGTGTACAAAATTAAAAGTAAACTACATCACAGGAATCTCAGCTTGGTGCTCTGTGATGACTAGAGAGATAGGATGGGGGAGAGCTTAAGAGGGAGGGCATATATGTATTCATTTTAATAATAATGTAAACATTTAAAATTATGCTCCAATTTTAAAAACAAAGAAAAACGCAAACTACAAACATAAGGATTCTTTTTTATTTAAATCTGATGAACACTTACATAGCATTTTTTGAAGCTTTCTGGTTTCCACTTTGCCATCATTAAAATAATCACAAACAGGCTAGAAAACTTCTGGAAAATGAGTTTCAGATTTCAAAATATGAAATTTGCTAGTAAGTAAAGTTCAAATTTTTCTCCTTGAGTCAATAGATCTAGAAGTTTGTCTATTGGTAAATAGCATACACTTATATCATTTTTAAATCAGTAAAGAAATAGCTATTGAATTAAGACATTAGAGAAATTTGTTTTAAGATACATTCACTGCTTCACATCTTTTTCTTGTTGAGTTGATTTCTCTTTCCTCCTTTTCCTGGCTACTCACTTTTGCTTTCTCTGTGAGCTTACTAAGCATCTTCTATGAGAGTCCCTTGGACTGCAAGGAGATCCAACCAGTCCATCCTAAAGGAAATCAGTCCCAAATATTCACTGGAAGGACTGATGCTGAAGCTGAAACTCTAATACTTTGGCCACCTGATGTGAAGAAATGACTCATTTGAAAAAACCTTGATTCTGGGAAAGATTGAAGGTGGGAGGAGAAGGGGACGATAGAAGATGAGATGGTTGGATGGCATAACCAACTCAATGGACATGAGTTTGAGTACACTCCAGGAGTTGGTGATGGACAGGGAAGCCTGGCATGCTGTAGTCCATGGGGTTGCAAAGAGTTGGACACGACTGAGCGACTGAACTGAACTGAACTGAATGTGCCAGGCATTGAAAGAGATAGTCGATCAGTCATGTCTGACTCTTTGTGACCCATGGATTGTAGCCTGCTAGGTTCCACTGTCCATGGAATTCTCTGGGCAATAATACTGGAGTGGGTAGCCATTTCCTTCTCCAGGGATCTTCCTCACTCACAGATGGAGTCTCTGCACTGTATGCAGGACTCCTGCACTGTATGCAGATTCTTTATCATCTGAGCCACCAAGGATTGCTGTGCCCTAAAATTAAATTTTTCAAGTAGCTCATGATTTTACTAGAGAACAGGGTATGAAGCTATAGGGCCAGTGCTGTTAAGTGTAATGTGAGGGTCATGCTGACTGGAGAGAGGACAGCTTGTGTAACTCTGATTAGGAACCTGGGGGACTATTTCACAGGAGATGTGCAGCTCATGCCGTGTGTTGCAGGAGGCTGTTCAGCAGACAGAGCATGAAGGCACTGCAGTCAACTGAAATTGCTCATACAAGTCTATAGATGCAGGAGAGAACGTTATGGCCAGAATGAAGGGGAGATCCAGTGAGTTGGGGGTGGGAGATGAGGCCACAGAGAGAAGAGTCATGAAGAGCATGGCAGGCTGTATAAAGAAGGCATTACTTGTGACTCTGTGTATTTTGGCCTCTCTGTCTTCCAACCTGTGCAACTGAAGCAATACAAATTGGATATGTTCCCTGATCGACAAAATTAATGCGGCGTGTCTACGTAACTCACAAATGGTACACTACTTGGGTGATGAGATTTGTGGCTTCCCCAGGGAGTGTCCACGAGTTCATCAAGTAAAATGATGTACTGAGCTCTATTGAGAACTTCCTATATACTCAGCATAGAATCAGAGGTGGTGGAAGAGAACTAAGAAATGTCAAGTATGTTTTATTCAAAGCAACACATGTATTGATCACCAAGAATATGCAAACTGTTGTGCTAGGAACAGAGGGTACAAAGATAAGTAAGATGTTATTGCTACCTTCAGGACTCTCAGAACCCAAGGCACAAATTAGAGGGGATGGAATATCTCCAATTATTTCAATTACTTACTCCCTTTGTTGAATTTCTATTGTGTGATACTCACTGTGTTTAAAGTACAAACAACACACTTGTATACCTGCATCATTTACTGAAAAACCACCTCTCTTCAAGCAACTCATGGCATGCAGCCTAAATAGTGTACATAAATGATGATAATACAAGGAGAACTATAGACAAAGGGATTTTTCAGGGTTATTTGAATGGAGAGAAGGCATCCTCTATAAAGCCAGATATTTTACAAGCACAGCCCCATAATAATCACAAAGATTCACCGAAATAGACATCCTTAGCTCTATTTTATGACCAAGGAAACAGCTCGCAAAAGTTAAAGTAACCTGCCTAAAGATAACTATTGTTGCAGGTAAGGGCTTGAACTTAAATATTTCTAATTACATAGTCATGTTTTCTCCATTCTTTCTGGGCTATGTGGAATTAACAAGAGTTTAGAAAAAGTAATGGTATTCAAGAAAACCTGAATCAGACATTCTCATAAAGAGGCAACTTTATGTTAGAGACATGGTTCTTCTAGTGGAAGCTGATCTTTCTGTCTTATTGTACAAATAGGTCAGATTTGAATGAAAAACAGAGCAGTGGAAACTTTCAGATGGTTTTGTGCGCAGGCATGGCATATAATGCATGTGTATCCTTTCAGGCTTGTTTGAAATCATCTGCTGCTATTCCTATGGCATGAACCCATTTGCAATCACTCCTACTTGTTTTTTGAACTTTTATAATGACATTGAATAAATTAATATTAGCCCATGCCCATTGGTCCTTGCCAGGGACTATAGTAACAGAAATCTTTGGTATTATATTAATAAGTACAGTTTTGGTTGAGAAGACTTATCCTAGTCTCTGGAATTAAAGATGTTACAATCTGGAAATTTCCTGGTGGTCTAGTGGTTTGGACTCTGCACTTTCACTGCTGGGGCCTGGGTTCTACCCCTTGTTTGGGGCCATAAGATCCCACAAACTGCAGAGTGGCCACAAAACAATATGAAAGCTTAGGATGTGACAGGACAGAGTGTAAATGACTTTAGTTTGAAGGCCTGTCATTTGGAATGTGGACAGAGCCATGAGAGGCCTTAGCAAAAAAATGAACTTGGGATTGTAAATTATGTCTGAGCTGACATTTCCCTCTTGGGAACTCCTGTAATGGGGCCCAGCTGCCCAACGCGATGCACCATTAAGTTGTAAAAGAAAACAACATTTTTTCAAACTGATATTGTGAGTTAAGATTCACGGCTGAATGCCATTTGTTTTTGTACTTTGAAACAATTCAAACCAGATTATTTTATACCAAAGCCATGGAAAAACAATTCCCACTGCCAACCCCCATCCTTCTTTCCTACTGACAGATCTGCTCTTTAGTTCTCAACATACAGGTTGGAAGTGGAAACTGTTGACCAAATTTTTCTAACTGAGGTTCCATGATGAAAAGCTTTCATAACGGAGGCTAAAGTGCTAAGAATGCTTTTAATCAGTGTGTAGGATTCTAATGAAGCCCAGGATTGCCTCCTCTGGAAGAAACTCAGGTGCAAGACAATATTCCTCTAATGGTTATGTCTGAGTATAGGCTAAAGATCCCTCAAAAGAGAAAAAAAATGGAGAATACAAAGAGATTTTTCTGGAAGACAGAAGACTGGGTTTTGCCTTGTTTCTATTATTCTGGGTTTATCGTCCCTTCTATAAAACTAAGGCTATTTGAGGAAGAATTCCTGCACAGCTACTGTCCATAGAGGATACTGAGAGTATACACAAGCATGTTTTGAATTTAAGTGCTATTTTGTAGGTGCTCCATAATTACTGAAGTCAAAGGCTAAAGCAAGCTCTACTCACATCTTTAGAATTCATAAAGTCAGATCTACACAGATATATATAAATGGATCATCCTTATTCTGTCTCAGTGTCCTCATTGTAGAATAAAAAGATAGACCTAGTGGCTTAAGTAGAGATTCTATGGGTTTGAGGACAAAATCTAAACTCCCTAGCTTGGCAATTAACTTCCTTCATGATCTGGCCACTTGACATCCCTCCTGATTTTCTTCTTTGAGCCCTCTGCATAGTCCCATGCCATCAGAAATATATACTATTGTATGTTTTGTGTCTTCTGATAAGTTACTGTCTCTGCCTAATATTTCCTTACTTCCATCATAAAGCTAGAGTACCAAACAGAATATTCCATGCGTACGTGCGTGTTTCGGTCATGTCCGACTTTTTGTGACCCCCATGGACTGCAGCCTGCCAGACTTCTGTCCATGGAATTTTCCAGGCAAGAATACTGGAGTGTGCTGCCATTTCTTCCTCAAGAGGAAGATCTTCCTGACCTAGGGAGTCAACCTGTGTTTCTTGAGTCTTTTGCATTGGCAGGAGGATTACTGTTGAGCCACCTGGGGAGCCCTTTGACACTGGCATTTTCTTGAGTGAATTCCATGGGATACTGCTCTCAAAAAATGTTTCTCTGATGTGTTGAGCATGTGTTTTAGGAAGAAGGGAAGGGGCTAAGTCTCAATGATTAAGACATTAGGAAAAATGCTGTTTATTTTACCAATCGCTTGAAAAAACCACAAGAAGTATAATCAAGATTCTGAGAATTCTTGAAAAAGAGAAACGAATTTAAGCCAGCATTTTCCAAACGCACATGATGACAAATATCTTTCTGTATAAGAGCTACAAATATCCTTCTGTTCACAGTGAGAAACAAGTTAATGCACACAGCTAATACACACAATTAATACACACAAGTTAATATATCACAGCTTATAGATTTTCAAGGAATTATGATACAGGCTATTCTTATCAATAAATTTTAATTATTTTTAAAAATTCAGGATAATTGTAGTTGTAACATAAAATGGCAGGAAATAGAGACATCACAAATCTTTTATATAGTTTCTCCCAATTATAATATCTTGCAAAACTACAGGAAAATATTACAACCAAGAAATTGACATGAGTACAGTAAAGAGACAAATCCACTACTCTCTCTTTCACCCTTGGTAACCACTAGTCTGTTTTTTATTTCTAAAATTTTGTCATTTTAAAAGTTATATAAATGGACTAACATGTTATACAGCCCTTTAAGATTGACTTTTGTCATTTGGGTCACTTGGCATAATTCAACTGTATTTAGATTGTCAAATGCATCAATAATTTGTTCCTTTTTATTTCTGAGTAGTATCCCATGATACAAATATATCATATTTTGTTTAACCATTCACCTATTGAAGGGCATCTGGGTTGTTTCTGGTTTTAGACAATTATGAATCAGTTCAGTTCAGTTGCTCAGTCATGTCCAACTCTTTGGGACCTCATGGACTACAGCATGCCAGGCCTCCCTGTTGATCACCAACTCCCGAGTTTACTCAAACTCATGTCCATTGACTCGGTGATGCCATCCAACCATCTCATCTTCTGTCGTCCCCTTCTCCTCCTGCCAATATTCCCCAGCATCAAGGTCTTTTCAAATGAGTTAGTTCTTCAGATCAGGTGGCTAAAGTATTGGAGTTTCAGCTTCAGCATTAGTCCTTCCAATGAATATTCAGTACTGATTTCCTTTAGGATTGACTGGTTGGATCTCCTTGCAGTCCAAGGGACTCTCAAGAGTCTTCTCCAACACCACAATTCAAAAGCATCAATTCTTCAGCACTCAGCTTTCTTTGTAGTCCAACTCTCACATCCATACATGACTACTAGAAAAACCATAGCTTTGGCTAGACGGACCTTTGTTGGCAAAGTAATGTCTCTGCTTTTTAATATACTGTCTAGGTTGAACTTTCCTTTGAAGGAGTAAGCATCTTTTAATTTCATGGCTGCAATCACCATCTGCAGTGATTTTGGAGCCTCCCCAAAATAAAGTCTGACACTGTTTCCCCATCTATTTGCCATGAAGTGATGGGACCAGATGCCATGATCTCAGTTTTCTGAATGTTGAGTTTTAAGCCAACTTTTTCACTCTCTTCTTTCACTTTCATCAAGAGGCTCTTTAGTTCTTCTTCACTTTCTGCCATAAGGTGATGTCTTCTGCATATCTGAGGTTATTGACATTTCTCCTGGCAATCTTGATTCCATTTTCTTCTTCTTCCAGCCCAGCATTTCTCATGATGTACTGTGCATATAAGTTAAATAAGCAGGGTGACAAATTGCTATAAACATTAGTATACAGATTTTTGTGTGAATATACATTTTCAAGTCTCTGGGTTAAATGCCCAATAGTGCAAAGGCTGGGTCATATGGTAGCTGAATGATTAATTTTTAAGGAAACGGCCCAACTTTTTTCCAGAGTTGTTCACAAGCTTTTCGATGCTTTAAGTTCCTTTAGTGATAAGTCTTATTTCATTTCTGATATAGGTATTCTAATTTGCATCATCACTCCTTTCTCCTTTGTCAACTTCACTAGAAATTTGTCAGTAATATTGATCTTTTCAAAAAACCATCTTTCTGTTTACTTGTTTTCTGTGCTATTTTTCTTTTAAAGTTCATTGGTTTCTGCTCTCATCTTATTCATTGCTTTAGGTTTACTTTGACTCTTCATCTCTTATATATTGTATAAATTTAATGCTATACATTTCCTTCTTTAGCTGTATCTTACAAATTATTTTATATTGTATTATTTTCATTAAGTCATTTTTTTTTTAAATATCCTTGAACTTCCATTTGAACCCTGGACTATTTAGATGTGTATTGTTGCTCATTTTTCAGATGTTCTTACTTTTCTGTTTTTGATTTCTAGTTTGATTACTTTGTGGTCAGAGAATACTGGATGATTTCAAGTATTTAAAATTTGTTGGGGTTTGTTTTTTGCCCCAAGAAAGTGCTTATCTCAATATATGGTCCATGGGCACTTAAAAAGAATGTGTATTCTGTGGTTGTTGGTTGGAGTAATCTTCAAAATGTTGTTTAGATGTTATTGTTTGATGATGCTGTAAATTCTTCTAAATGCTTTCTGATTTTCTGTCTAGTTGTTCTAGCACGTAATGAGAAAGAAAGGAATGTTGCAGTCCTCACACAAACTCATAGCTTTGTCTCGTTTCCTTTTAGCGCCCTCCGTTTCTGCTCCACGTATTTTGCAGCTCTGTTGTTAGGCACACGCACATTTTGGATTTCTACCTCTTCTTGTTGGATCGACTCCTTTTTAACTGTATGAGATCCCTCTCTATCTCGGATGATTTTCTTCTCCCTGAAGTCTGCTTTATTTTACGTTAACATAGTCACTCCTGCTCTGGAGGAGGGCATGGCAACTCACTCCAGTATTCTTGCCTGGAGAATCCCGTGGACAGAGAAGCCTGGTGGGCTACAGTCCATAGGGTGGCAAAGAGTTGGACATGACTGAAAAAACTTAGCATGCACGTACAGTCACTCCTGTATTCCTTTGATTAATATTTGCATAGTATATTTTTTTTATCCTTTTACTTTCAAATGGTATATATCACACTTAGGTAAGTTTCTTATAGACTAAATTAACTGGGTAATATTTTTAAAGATTCTCTGCCAATCTCTGTTTTTTAATTGGTGTACTTAGATTGTTTACATTTATTATAATTTTTTCTATTTCAGGGTTTAACTACGCTACTTTATTTTTCTTTTCTGTTTTAACTCTATTTTTCTTGCCTTCTGGTACCACCTCAATCTTGGGTGATGGAGTGTTTTGTTTCAGCATTGTGAGGATGGAAGTCTGGGCCTCTCCTTGCTTCGCATTTGCTGGTGTGGATATGGGTGGACCACAGTTTTTCTGTGGTATTTAACTTTAGTACACTGCTTATTGCTTAACATCTTTGTACCCTGTTAGTCTGTTCCTTTTCTAGTCCACCGATTAAGAGAACATGCTTTGTTGGTGTTTTCTGCCTGTGTCCTTTGGTATTTCGAGGTTGTTGGCTTCTTTATCTCCCAGTTTTGGATATATGAAGCAAAAAGAAAACTTAGGGAGTGCCTTATTCTATTGTTCCTTGAGTCTTCAATTTCCGGCTTGTCTGCCTTCTTTTATTCAACTTTCAAAGTCTTCTTATGTGTGTCTAACATTTAATGTCTAGATTTTTTAGTTGTATGTTCTTGGAAAAAATTAGGTCCACTCCATTTTCCTGGAGATGGAAGTCCATTCTTAATAATTTTAAAGCATAATGTTTAATGTTTATTACCTCCAAACACAATATAATAAACTGTTTTTAGACTTTACTTTTAGAGCTGTATCAGGCAATGTGATACTCTTTGTACATTATTTTGTTCCTAATAAACAATGGGCAAGATATCATTACCTCAATATATTAACAACAGGTGAGGATTGAGGTTCAGAGAATCTAAGCAAAATGCAAAGTCAGGAGTTAAACATGATCCCCTGCACAAATTCTTCCTACTTTGATTCAGTTTTAGTTTTATTGTTAATTCTGTTGTCTAAAGGACTGTTGGTCTACTTTCGGAGTATTCTGGAATTCCTGATGACTGCAAGAGAAATTCTAAGTGGATAATAAAAATGGTAAGAGATCCAAGAGTCAGACATATGAAAGGTAACTGAAGGAAAAAAAGATACTGGAGAGAGAAGACTGTGTCTTTACATATTTGAACAGCTCTCAGATGGATGACACACTTAAAGTATTGTGAGGGTCTCAAGGGGACATGACCAGGACTAATGATTAAATGTTACAAGATACAGAGTTCAACTTCTTTATAGGGAAGAGCAGTTACAGATGTCTGAAATGAAGATAAATTGTCCCTGGTGGTAATGAAGCCCCCTCCCTGAGTGCTTTCAAGCAGGACCTGGATTAATGTCCTGTTGGCTGAAAAGTATGCAGAGTTTTGGCAGATATGACCCCAAAGCCCTCTCTGATTCTTATGGTCTTTAATTCAGGCTCTGCCATGGAAGAGCTACAGGACTATTGGACATATTACTTCTTTATCAGCTTAATTTTTCTCTTCTATGGGATAATAATAATACCAGCCTAATCACAAGATGATTTTGAGGAACAGATAAGATGATGTGTGTAAAATGTTCAGTGCTATGTCTGCCATGTATAAAGCACTGACTAAACATCAGAGATGATGATGATGATAATGTAGTTTCTGATGTACTGCAGGATCTCTGAGGATTCATGTTATTGTTGCAGAAAACACAGACCCTAGGAACAGATTAATAGAATTTTAAATCATAAAATAGATATAAGTAATGAAAATTTACTCTACCCAACCTGACCAGGAATATTTTATGATTCAAGGACTGACCTGAACTTATCATTGATACTTAAAATATCTTGAACTTGGGATACATCCATGCACAGAGCAAATATACACTGAATGTTACTCACTTATAGGCATAAAGCTATGTGCTAATTCAAATCCTTCAAACTTTGTCCATCATATGAGTCAACAGGTCTCCACTTTCAAATTTCTGTTTAATTTTTGACAATTCTCTTAATATGTCCTAGATTCCAACTTTCTTTTTTATAAAATGAGATTTGTTGAAGCTCATCTTTATTCTGTGACCTAGCTCTGGGATTTGGTTATTTTCCATTTCAAAATGAACTCACATATCTTAAAAAGGTCAGACAAATTGTTCATATCACTTTTTTCTTCCCAATGTCTGTTCCAGAGTCACCAATCAAAGATTGGTCACTGAAAGACTGCACTCTTGACAGATTCCATTTCAATTTTGTTTCAGCTTCAAAAGCAGTGATTCCATAGACCACTGCCATTCCAGCTGGTCTTCACTTTCATAGATGAATTAGCTATTCCCAGCATTTCTTCTTGCAAAATTCCTAAGCCTGTGGGGAAGAAGTTAGTCTTGCTTATTTCACTTTTTCTCTTGAGAGGAAAAGGCCTTAAGGAGTTTGGGAATTGTGGCTGGTTCCAACAGACACTTTCACAGTTAGATCACTTCTAATGGTGAAATATTTTCCAGACAATCTGTTTCAGCATTTCCATCTATTTAAGCACTGTAGGCATCAAGAAGGTGACCGCTTCCTACAAAGGAGTTCTATAAGCAGTCACAGCCTTGGGGTCTATAGTCATAGGAACTATTTCCAAACAGTTGTATAAGTTAGTGGTGGAAACATCTTTGGAGAAACCTTTATGTATCTTGCCTCTTATCCAGTTGATGGTACCAATGCATCCCAGTAACTCAAACCAAAAATCTCCACACTCTTTCATTCCCCAATCAATTGCTGTCTATGTCCAGTCCATTCTACCATAAGTTTTTATTCTTATATTTTGTACCTCTTTACTATGAACATTTCTGTTAGACTGGACTATTTCTGGGACTACCATAAGTGCTTGAAATTCAGTCTCTTTGCTTCACTATTCAGTCTCACTATGTTCCTCGATGTTCTTTATGCTATTTGACCAAGCCATCACTTTTAGTTATAAAACTGGGCACAGTCATTCCTGTGCCAAGTTTTTCAGTCACTTTCCATCACCTAGGGGACAAAACTTCAATCTTATATGCAGCATGCAGGGTTTCTCATGATCCATCCCCTTCTCTTGTTACAATTTTATTTTCTTAAGAACCCCTTCACACCCAAAATCTAAACCATTGAATGACTGGCATTTTATAAATATGCCATACTCTTTTATTCTTTTGTAATTTTATTCCCTTTACATAAACGACCTTCCCCTTAAAATCCTATACCTAGCAAGATTATACTATTTCACCATAAAGCATCACTTTAACTATAACCTCTTCTGAATACCTTCCCTGGTTACCTAGGCAATGTTTTTCCTATGTGCTTATTGTGGCTTTATGAAAGCATGTTATTAAATTTATTTTTATCATTTTTGTTTTGTGGACTAGATACTACAGATACTAGAGGGAAATAATCTCTTTTCCTCTTTTTATGCAGATCTGGTTCTTTATTACTGTTTTAAGAAGCTAAATAAATATGTATCTTTTTTGTGGAAAACTAGTATTTATTATTCAGATGTAAGCTCATTTGAGGGAAGTAACTTTGGCCCATTAAGAAGGCAACAGCCCATGACTGGAGTCTTTGTTGGTGGCCAGGCTGTAAAACAGCAAGTGGTTATGAAGGATTCAGCTGAAGGTTGATTCCAAGATACCTGGGGGCTAGGGCTGTTAGTAAATCTTGCTCCAATGAAAGTCTTGATTGGAGATTAGTCATCAGGGAAGGAAGTCAGGCCTGTATTTCTAACATTTATCATTCTACTCTGTTTCTGGACATGGAAGGCATGTTTTTGCAAGAATAAATATGCAGAGTAACAGAGATCAAGAGTCAGCCATCCCTTCTATTCTTGGAATCTCAGGTGTAACAAATGCTAACTGCAGAAACAAGCTGCATTGTGTGTGTGCTTAGTCGCTTAGTCCCATCTGACTCTCTGTGGCCCCAGGAACTGTAGCCAGGCCCCTCCGTCCATGGGATTTCCCAGGCAAGAATACTGGAGTGAGCTGCCATTTCCTCCTCTAGAGGATCTTCCCCACCAGGGATATAGCCCATGTCACTTGCGTCTCCTGCGTTGGCGTTGGCGGGTGAGTTCTTTACCACCAGCTCCACCTGGGAAGTCTAGTTCTTAATTCTGCTATTGGGAGTAGAGGGCCTTTGATGACTCAGACTCACACTGTGTGGAAGAAAGCACAGGTAACTAGAACTCAAGCAGCACTGTCTCTCCATCAGTTGTCTCTCCATCTAGCACTGCTAGACACTCTCTCTTGGTGGAGAGTATAAGCAACTCTGCTTGTTGTAGCCATATAAAGATTGTAAAGGGAGAATGAGCAACAGAAAATGGAAGATAAACAGCAGTGGATCAAAAGTAACTGATCAGCAAAGGAAATGGCATTGAAAAAAACAATGCAGGAATTCCTTGGCACTCCAGTGGTTAGAACTTGGCACTCTCACTGGTGGTGTCCAGTTGCAGTCTCCAGTCAGGGAATTGATATTCTGCAAGCTGCATGGTGTGGCCAAAAACAGACAAACAAGAACAAAAGAGAGAATGTGGGGGGAAAAAATGAAGACTTTCCTAGACATCCTCATAGAGCAGGTTTATTATGTGTGACTTGATTCTCTTCAGTTTCAATACCTGGGCAGAATCAGTTCCACTTGTCAGACCTCTCCTGTCTTCTGTCCTTTCTTTGTGTTCATCCCTCCACCAGAAGATTTTTCAAGTTTTAACTCAAATCCCATCTCTTCCAGGAAGTGTCTCTGATAATCTATCGACTCTAATCCATACAGTTACCCTGCTTGGAGCAGAGGCCAAGCGTCGTGTGTCTAGCAGCATCTCCTCGAAAGCAACTCCTTTCTTAATTCTGTCGAACATGTAAATTTGTTTGATCTCTCAGTATCTTACAAACTCTGACCCCTATTTCTATGAGAAAACAGAGACATAAAATTGCAAAAGGCTGATATCAGATTCTCTAATGTTGTTTGCTGTGACAGAGGTGCCAATAAAACAGAGCTCTGGACACTTATTAAAGATGGTAAAACAGATTTTTATAAGAGAGAACAGATAGGGAACCAAAAGGGCCTATGGAGGAGTGAAAAGGGGAGAACAAAAGAGGACTAGAGGAATATGTAAAAGTGGAAGAGTTAGAAGGGAGTAAGCAGAGTATTACAGAAAATGCTTTGGCGAGGTGGGTTGGGGCAACATACATTTTGAGTTTGGTGCAAGTGAAAATCGCTCAGTGGTGTCTGACTCTTTGCGACTCCATGGACTGTAGCCTGCCAGGTTCCTCTGTCCAAGGAATTCTCCCAGCCAGAATACTGGAGTGGATAGCTATTCCCTTCTCTAAGGGAATCTTCCCAACCCAGGAACTGAACCCAGGTCTCCAGCATTGCAGGCAGATTCTTTACCCTCTGAGTCACCATGGAAGCCCAAGAAATAGAAAAGTGAAGTGAGTTTGGTAGCCTTGCATTTTCTTGAGCAAAGACTCAGCATCTTTAGGGACACAGTCCTGTATAGGTAGAAGCCACACTAAAATTTGGTTAAATATTTTAGCACAGTGTTTGGGCAACACGTTTGTGCTACAGGGGAGTTCACAGCTCACATAAGAAAGAGCAGGAAATACAGAAGGAATAGGGAGGTGCTATTGCAGGGAGTGTGGTAGACAGAATAACCTCTCCAGAGACGTCCACATCCTAATCCTGGAACCTGAGACTATGTTACCTTCCCGAGCAAGAGGGACTTTGCAGGTGTGGTTAAGTTAAGGACTCTGGGATGAGTGGATGATGCTAGATTATCTGGTTGGGTCTTATAAGAGGGAGTGTCAAAGTTGGAGAAGGAGATGTGATGACAGAAGTAGAGGTCTCGGAGAGAAAATGATCAGAAGATGCTATGGACTCTGAGAATGCCTAAGGGGCTTCATCGAGGAAGGAAATGGACTTTAGAAGCTGGACTGGGCAAGGAAATCAATTCTCCTCTGGAGCCTCAGAGGGAACACAGCCCTGTGGACACCTAGATTTTAGCCCTGTAAGACCCAACACTGACTTCTGCTATCCAGAATATTAAGATAAATTAATTTGTGTTATTTTAAGCCACTAAAGCTTGTTTGTGTTTGTGGTTGTTCATTACAACAGCGAGTAGAACAACACAGGACAAGAAGCATGAGCCTCAAGCTGCCCAGTTCAGCATTGCCCCTAAGCCCTCCCCAGCATCCCATCCCAAGGGCTGAAGCATCCAGGGAACTGAAGAAATGCATGTGCACTATGACTTAGTACTATGAGCACAGTTTCTGGTTGGGCAGGAAAATGGTGGGTGTTCATTTTCCCAGGAATGTCGTGGTATTTGCTATGTTGCTTGCGGTTTTGATATTAATAATAAGAATCTTAATGCAATCATTATTGTGTCATTTGATTACATTTCCTTGGTGAATCAAGTGACTCTCAAGCTAATTGACATTTAAGGACAGAGTGCATGCTCACTACATTGGTTTACTTAAACAGGAAAATGTTGGGGTGATTAGCACAAGAGAGAACTCATTTCTAAGCTATTTCAGTCGTCTTTTCACATCTGCCAATAATCTCTATTCCAAAAGCAATATTGGCTGGGCCACTGGAAGAATGTACTAGTATTTTCAGCCAGGCTACAAACTACCAACCAAGTTTACTGAGTAGCCTTGTTACTAAAGCCACAGAGATGATAATTCTTTTCCTCGGGGGAAATCACATGTTCCCCTTGCTTGTTGCTTCTTGCTTCTGCTGTGCAGGTTACAGTGGTCAATGCTTAGCACATAACGTTCTGGAAATGTGGCACAGCACATTTTATCAGTTTCCTCTTCTGCAAACCAAACCAGTTCTGTTCCCCCATCAGATCTCATTCCTTCACATTGATGTCATTGAGTTTCAGATTCAGATTTTAAGTAAGATATCAGGGTATAAATAATTGCCACGATAATTATAGCTACTGGGAATAAAGGGCATCTTGTATTCCAGGAACTGTGCTAGGCATTTTGTGTTTATTTTATTTATTCAACCTGAGTTTGTGTGTGTTCAGTCTGACATTGGTTAATGATGTTTGCATTATTGGTTGAAGTCTCAGCTGGGATGAAAAGTGAGAGGCTAGGATTTCTAATAGCTGGTAGGGTTTCGGGGGTAATGTATGCTTTAGCTTCCCTTGCCCCAAGAGATAGATCTTATTCCCTTATTACAGAGCAGGCGTGGGGGGTAGGCCACATGAGGCATACAGAATCAATGATGCCAAACATTTATGGAAGAACATATGGGCACAGACCCTGGAAAAGGAAATGGCAACCAATTCCAATATTCTTGCCTGGAAATCCCCATGGACAGAAGAGCCTGGTGGGCTACAGTCCATGGGGTCACAAAGAGCTGGACACAACCTAGTGACTAAACAACAACAACAAATATGGGCACAGAGACAGTTTGAAACACTCTTTGCAGATTAAGCTTTTTAAACATACACAGTATGAATGCTAGAATTACGTTGTCTAGTTGGGCCCTGTCTCCACCAGTTCATTCATTCCAGCCTTCACTCACTCATTTATTAATTCAACAACTTTATCAGTATCTGTGAGCACATCTTTGAGTGAGAATACCATTTGAATAAAACAAAATTATTTCTTTCATGAAGTTATATTCCAGTGGGGGAAAAATAAAGGCACAACTAGCAACAACGGCAATAAAAGCCACTTATATATGTCCAGTGGTGATGAATATTATGTGGAAAAATAAAGCAGGGAAGGAGAAACAAAGAAACAGAAGTTTTCTCTGGAAGCAGTGACGTTTGGGAAGAGTCCTGCATGAAGGGAGAGTAGCCGGCTATGTTTCTCTCTGGGAGGAGAGAGTTCCAGATTTAGGTATAGCACATACAAAGACATCCCTGATGGGAGAGTGTGTCCAGGGCCAGTGGCTTAGGATGGGCTGCCCAGATTCCCTTATTAGTGATTCATTAAGGAAGTGCACTCAGAAGGAAGCTATAAGGGAGTATGGGAGGTGGGGAAGGAAATGGTAAGAATTCAGGCAAAGTCTTGGCCTCAGCTTGATCTTTCCTGGAGATTCTAATATACCCCAAGGAGTCTGGAGAAAGTAAACTTCCCAGGACTCTGTCAGGACAAGCTAGAGGCTTAAGTCCTAGGCACACAAAAGCAGTCTTTTAAAGAAGGTCTCACAGGTCAGTTGTTAGAGGGTATGGCTCCTAGAGGCTGGGGGATGAACACAAAAAACCAGCAGAGGGATCCAAGACACCGTGTTAGGGTGTCCACTGTGCCTGCTAGAGCCAGTTCACTGGAGACAATGAAAAGAGCAGAGGGGTTGAAAACTGCATCAAGGAGGCGTCCCAGGACTGAGCCCTGGAAGGACTTTGGAGTTTCCTTTATTGTTAATGGGACATTTTGGAGATATTGTGAGCGATATAGTGGCACACTCATCTGATTTACATTTTTAAAGCTATTGTGTGAATCAAAGACTCAGGGGAATGAGAACAGAAGCAAGGAGACTTGTAAGAAGGCTGGTGTAGAATTCCAGGGGGATTATGATCTTGGATCTGCACTGTCCAGCACAGAAGCCACTGGCCAAATATGGTCACTGAGCCCTTGGAATGTGACTCATTCAAACTGAGATGGGCTGTAAGTGTAAAGTAAGCATCAGGCTTTACAGGCTTAGTAGGAAATAAAGATTGTAAAATACCTCACTAATATTTATTTTGTATTAATCACATCCTGAAATGATAATATCAATATTTTGCTCAAATAATTACATAAAATGTCATTAAGTATGTTAATAAAATATGTTATAAAATATGTTATTCAACTTTTTTAAAAATTCTTCTTTATTTTTTAATTTTATGATTTACTTTTGGCTACACTGGGTCTTCATTGCTTGGCAAGGTCTTTCTCTAGTTGGGGCGAGCGTGTACTACTCTTCACTGCAGTGCTTGGGCTTCTCGACTCCACTGGGCTTCTCTTGTCGTGGAGCACAGGCTCCAGGCGTGTGAGCTTCAGTGGTTGTAGCACAAGGGCTGAGTAGTTGTGGCTAGTGGGGTGCTTAGTTGCTCTGGGGTATGGGGAATTTTTCCAGACTGGGGATCAAAACCCATGTCCCCTGCATTGGCAAGTGAGTTCTCATCCATTGCACCACCAGGGAAGTCCTTAACTGTTTCTTTTTATTTTTATAGATTTAAAATCACACATATGGTTCACATTATATTTCTACTGGACATCCTAGTTTAGATTCAGATGGTGAAGTCTGCTTAAATTCTGGATCTTTTATGAAAGTAGAGAGACCAGGATTTGCCGAAGGACAATACACAAGGGTATAAAAGGTAACCACCAAAGGATGGTGCCATTTTCTAAGATGGAAATCATTGGAGGTGTTGGGAGCATACTGGGAGAATGGGAAATGGGATTTGGCTCTAGATGCAAGTTGGAGATGCCTAATGGATCTTGAAGTTGAAGTGATAAATGAGTGGATGTATATGAGTCTGGAGTTCCTTGGAGAGATTTGGGTTGGAGATGTAAGTTTAAGGATGTGTGTGTTTAGTCACTCAGTCATGTCTGACTCTTGTAACACTTTGGACTGTCCCATGGAATTTTTCAGGCAAGAATACTGGAGTTGATTGCCATTTCTTTCCTGAAAGTTTAAGGATACTTTGTATATAAATCATTTTTAAAGCTATTGTACTCAGTATCATTGCTGTAGTAGTGAGTGTTAAGAGGTATATGAACCAAACTTTGAAGAAGACAATCATTTGGGAGATTAGGAAATAATAAGGAATCTTGGAAATTATTCTCCCTAGTTGCCTGAACTTGCTCAATGCCTTTGTTTAAACCCTTGCTTCATAATATACAAAAAGGGATTAATAAAGTACAAACTTCATATAGGTGCAGATGAGGAGTAAATAGGAAAATACATATCCACACTTCACAGTGTCTGGACAAAAGTAAGAACCCTATAAATACCACTTGTTACACTATTCTCCCCTTCAGAGGGGTCTTATTGGATCAGTCAATATGAGTGAGGAAGCCTCCAATTCTGAAGTTTTTGTCTAGCTTTTCTAGTACAGAAAAAATATTAATATTTTTGTCTGCTCACTCTGGGCCAGGCAAGAGTTAGGTGCTATATTTGCCCCACTGCTTTTGCTGCCATTTGTAACTTTTCTAGATGCGATACCATGAGCTTGGAATGAATCCCAATGGGGAAATCTACTTGTTTGTTTTTTAATTTTTTATTTTGTATTGCAGTATAGCCAATTAACACTGTTGTGATAGTTTCAGGTGAACATCGAAGGGACTCAGCCAGACATATATTTATATCCATTCTCCTGCAAACTCCCCTTCCATCCAGTTGCCACCTAACACTGAGCAGAGTTCCATGTCCTGTACAGTAGGTCCTTGCTGGCTATCCATTCTGAATATAAAACCTGCTTGGTTTTTAACAACTGTACAGAGACAATTCAATTTGGGACCTTGAGTCTAACATATTCAGGTCTCCATAATATTATAGCTGGAGAAGCAGCAGAAGTGTCTTCTTGACTGGCCCTGTATAAATGCTAGTTTAGTTTGGTAAATACCCCAAAGGCCAGTCTCCAGTCTGCCAAGTTGGTTGGGTGAGCAAGAGGGAGCATAGTGGAATGGAGATGGCTTAGGGCAATCCTATACTGGTAACCATGGTAGAGAGCCTAAGACCTCCTAAAGATGCCCATGTCCTAACCCTTAAAATATGTGAATGTGCTATCTTACATGGCAAATGGGACTCTGAAGATGTAATACAGTATTAAAATGGGAAGGTTATCTTGGATTATCCTGGTGGGCCCAGTATAATCACAAGGGTCATTCTAAGAGGGAAGAAGGGGTTTTAGAGTCATAGAATAAGATGTGAAAACGGTGAAAGAGAGTGAGAGACTGGAATTCAGATATGCATGCTGCTGGTGGTTTTGAACATAGAGGAAAGTGAAAAGTGAAAGTGAAGTCTCTCAGTCATGTCCGACTTTTTGCGACCCCATGGATTGTAGCCTACCAGGCTCCTCAGTCCATGGAATTTTCCAGGCAAGAGTAATGGAGTGGGTTGACATTTTCTTCTCCAGGGGATCTTCCCAACCCAGAGGTCGAACCCAGGTCTCCTGCATTGCAGGCAGACGCTTTACCGTCTGAGCCACCAGGAAAGTAGAGGAAGAAGCCATAAAGCCAGGGAATGCAGGCAACCTCTAGAATCTAGAAAAAAAGAGGAAACAGATTCTCCTCTAGAGCCTGCTCAAGGAACATAGTCCTACTGATATTTTGGTTTTAGCCCAAAATATCAGTGCAACCCATTTTAAACTTCTGAGCTCTGCAACTAGAGATAACTCATTTGCATTGTTTTAAGCTACTTAGGGCTTCCTTGGTGGGAAATCTGCCTGCAATGCAGGAGACCCAGGTTTTATCCCTGGGTCAAGAAGATCCCCTAGAGAGGGGAACGGCTACACACTTCAGTATTCTTGCCTGGAGAATTTCATGGACAGAGGAGGCTGGTGGCCTCTAGTCCATGGGGTCACAAAGAGTTGGACACGACTGAGCAGCTAACACTTTCACTTACTACTTTCAAGCTACTTAATTTGTGCCTATCTGTTAAAGAAGCCTTAGGAAACTAACTCAGGGACCCTTAAAAGCCAGGGATATAACTATGGTGGAAATGTACCTACCCAGACTCTGTCTTCTAATAATTTTGTAAATACAGAACACGGCTAAGGAGAAAAGAAACAAAATGTTTCAGAGCCATTCAAACAGATGGTATTTATAAACTAAACAAAAGGCCCCAAACTTTCATGGTGCCAGAGGCTATGCAAAGTTATTTTAATAAAACTTCCACGAACCTGGCCTGTCGCAAATGAGAAGCATCAAATAGAAAGAGGGGGAAGAGTTGTTGGGGGGCAAGAATTTGACAGTAGTGGAAGGCAGAACAGCCTGGCAAGATGTGAGGAATGCAGAAGGCTCACTGGTGTAGGAGCAAACATGGGCCCTGCCCTGATGGGAGCATCAGTATGCTACATATCTTAAAAAATCACATCGAGTAGCCCTGACATATACACACCACCATGTTTAAATAGATAGCTAGTGGGAAGATGCCGTATAGCACAGGGAGCTCAGCCCAGTGCTCTGTGATGACCCAGGGGGTGGGACTGGGGGTGAAGGGTGGGAGGGAGGCTCAAGAAGGAGGGAGTAAATGTATACATATAGCTGATTCATGCTGTTGTACAGCAGAAACCAACACAGCACCATAAAGCAGCTATACTCTAATTTTAAAAGAATTTAAATGAGAAAACAATGATGATGAAAAAAAACATAAATGTTGTCTTTGAAAACCAAGGGGAAAAAAATAGATTTAGAATGCTCAGGTACTCATGAAAAAACTGAGTATACTTTATAAACACCTTACCCTTCCCCACAAAAAAGGGCTAAATTACATTTTAGAAAATTGTTTCTTGAAACAATTTTAATTTTAACCCTAATTAAGCAAGAATCCATGCTCAAAATCTAGTTTGGGTGACTTTTCAGCTGTACATAGACATGTAAGTATATGTATACAGATATGCATTAAGGACTTTAAATGTCTGTTTATGCTTGGGTTTGGGAAAACTTGAGAGAAGACGGTTGTAGACTGCAAAAAAAGAGAGGGATGGGAATTTACAGACATGTTGCTTTGGTTCATACACTGTACTTTATACTTTGCATTTGTTAACTTCACCTACCTCTCATGAATTATGTATAAAGCTGCTGCCACTTTCCTAGGGGCCCTACATAAACTGCCCCAGCTCACGTTCCCTAAGAGTGGCCTACTTTGGCTTAAACTTAGGTCTTGACTTTAAGATCTAAATGAATCTTCCACTCCATTGTAGAGCTAAAAATATTACTCTTTAATAATATCCCAGAAATAGTACAATGAGTAAAATGGTAGATTTCTGCCTGGGGTTAGCAGGTGTGTGGAAGCCTCTTTCCTGGCTAATCTTTACACAGAGAATTACCTGAGACTTGAAAGAAGTCATGGACATCCAGCCAACTTATTTTGCATATGAGAGAACTGAAGCCAGATGTGATTCTGACACCTAAGGTCACATGGTTAATTAGAACAGGCAGTGAAACCCAGGGTTTCTGCTGTTCAATACTAACCAGGGTTATCTTCCATCACTCCTCAAAATGGGGCATGTATAAGGGGCAGAATTTTGAGGACTCACGTGGGCTCCCATGGAAAGGTAAGAGACACCCCCTTTCATGGAAGTGAACTTCAAGGTGCTGCAAACCTCAGTCTTTTGAATTGACCCCTCTCCTTCTCAGACTTGGGCTGGAGAGGAGGATGGAATTAGGGTCCCAGCATTTGTGGCTTTGCCATGTGCTTTCATTCAATGGGGGACAGGAATCTACAGACAGGCTGCCCTTATGGGAAGCACTTGTCTGCCTAGAGGGGTCTTTTCCCTTTGAACTTCTCTGGGGATTCCACATGTCAGAGAAAACAGATCAAAATAGTGAACGGGGACCCCAACAAGGATTTCCAAAATTGCACACAGATGTTTCTGTTTTGGAGAATTGGAAACACACATCTTTCTTGGATTGCTATAGCAACAGGGGACAGACAAAACAATGCTTTGCAGGAAGCCATCCCGTGGGGACTGATAACAATTTGAGGGAGGGGAGCTGGGGGGTTGGAGAGTCTGGGCCAACATGTGCAGAGGCTGGGAATCCCATTGCCGTGGAACGTGGAGCTCATGTTCTAATGGAAACCACCAGTCTCTAGGGCGCGCTCCCCTCAGTCTGAGCCCCGAAGTGAGAATGTGAAAATGGGAAAGGCAGGGGGCCAGAAGGAAGCCTGGGCTGAAAATGCTGCCTTTTTGGCTCAGTCTCCACTCGCCCAAACCAATCCTCTAGATCCAGACCAGTGGAATACAACAATTGACATGTTCACAGCACTTTACCATTTGCAAAACGTTTTCCCGAATTTATCATCAGAGTTGCTCATTTTGCCATTTCCATTCAGTGAATGGATAACTAGGGCTCAGAGACAGATCTAGAGTTGGGATTTTAATTTGAACCCTTCTGGCTCAAAAACGCTTGACACAGACCAAGCCCCATAAATCAGAGAGCCCCTCAGCCACTTTCTTGTTCTTGTGAAGTTTTAACTTTCTTCCTACTTTGCCTGTTAGACTTCAACCTTCCTGTGAGTAGCAAACTGAAGCGAGTGAAAGAGACTCTGACCTTTATTTCTGAGCTATCAAGTGGGAGAACGAGAGACTGCAAAGTCCAGGGCTATGCAGTTGGCCAGAATTTGGAAGCAATTGATAAAATCTAATTTATCACAATAGCTAAAGAATCTTTATAGATCTTCATCTCATTCTCTAATGACAAATGATGTGTAAGCTACATCCCCAAACAAAAGGTTGTTCAGTGACAGCTGGAACCCTGGTTGATTTTTTTAAATTAATTTATTTATTTTCATTGGAGACTAATTACTTTACAATATTGTAGTGGTTTTTGCCATACATTGACATGAATCAGCCATGGGTATACATCCCCGGTTGATTTTGAATAAAGTGTTTAAACTGATCACTTGACAAGAGCTAGTTGTACCATTGTGACAATGTTTTTGACATCATGGCATTAACTAGTGTCTTTTTCTCCATATGGGTTTACATCAAGGGCCTTCCTAGTGACTCAAACAGTAAAAAATCTGCCTGCAATACAGGGGACCCAAGTTCAATCCCTGGGATGGGAGGATCCCTTGGAGAAGGGACTGGCTACCCACTCCAGTATTCTAGCCTGGGAAATCCCAAGGACAGAGGAGCCTAGCAGGCTACAGTCCATGGGGTTTCAAAGAGTCAGACACAACTGAGTGACCAACATTCTCATTTTCACTTTCATGGTACCCTGAGTTAATAATTATCATATTTATACAAAACAAGGGGCTAACTGAAGAAGTTGCTTTGAGGACTGAAGTGATCAGTCCAAGGGTTCTGGCCATCCCAAGAGTTGAGGAATAAAATGTCCCTGCATGCCTTGCTTTACAGCCTCCTAAATGCCACTAAGGAGCAATGACAATTAGGATAACTTTTAGGGGGGCAGAAGATTATCAAAGCTTAGACTGCACCTCATGACTTAAAATAGCACTGTCTTATTACATTTATATGGTATGATGGTTCAAAGGCATTTTAGTTTCTCTATTCCTATGGCAAACCCTGCTGTCAACACAACAATAGCAATACTATAGATAATGCTTCACATATATTTATAATAAGGGTCTGTTTTGTGCTTCATAAATACATTTTCTTCAGTCTTACAATAATCCTGAGAGCTGAATGCTTACTCTTCATTTAACAGAAAGTAAGCTGAAGCCACGAGAAGTAAGCAGGTTTGTCCTTCACAGGCAGTGATACTCAGAGCAAGGGCTTGGAATTCAAGGCCATGCTCTTCCTAGTTCAGAACTGCCCATGGAGGCAATATTAAAAATGGCATTTTTAAAGGAAGAAGCTACCCGATAGTTTCTTATAAATCAACTAATAAAGAAATTAACTGGAGGTCAAACATAAAAGAGGATGTAAAAGAGAGAAGTAACTACATTAGGTTGGTGTGAAAAGAAGAAAAAGATAGCAGGACTAGGTCAGAGTCTTTTGTCTGCTTTGTTTTATTTTGGTTTTGTTCTTTAAATATATTCTAGTTACCATTAGTTTTTCCAGAGTGTCAGTGTTAAAAAAAAGTGTTTGATCATCAACTAAGCCACATATTTTGTTCTCCAGGGCAATTACAAAGTAGATTATTATAATAAAGAATGTCTTCAACTAAACAGTGGTTGAAGAAGGTTAGATTGTGTTTAACCCAGGGCTTCCATTTATTTAGCAGCATTACTGTTCTGTTTAATATACCTATTAACATTCCATGGAAAGAGTCTTCTCAGGAAGTCATTCTGAGGAACCACATATTACATCATGGAAAAGCTTCCTCCACGTTTGCCAAGGGGCCCCAGTATAGATAAAGGATTCTAAAGATACCATATAAATCTTTTCAGACTTGTCTTTAACCAGCCACTGGTGTCCAGGAAGCTAAAGCATTAGGACTGTTTCCCTTTTCTCTCAGGCAAGTTGAATGGTATTTCCATCAGAAACAGCAGAAATTTTACTTTCAAACTACAAGTGATTGACATGAAGAGCCCACGACACCGCCAAAGGGAAGGATGACAGTGGTTAGAGTTTCTAGTGTGTAAGCATTTGAATCATAGGGACTGGATTGTGGGTGCAGGCCCTTGTGTCTTTCTGTGTTGCATCTTATTGTCCTTGAGTCTTTCGCTGCACGTTCCTGCCAGCTGGTCATGATTAAATCTCCGATGTTGACAGGCAATGAGTGAAACAATTATTGCTGCGTGAGTATTCTGAGAACTTGATGGGTGGGGATTAGAGGGGCAACCTGGTAGGGTGCAGCAGTTTGGGCTGACAAAGACATTTATGGATTTCAAAATGCCAGATGGACTCGCAGATGGAGGGTTTGGACTTTGCAGTTGGGTCTGCCGGATGTGAGACATCCCAAGGTCCTAGGACTAGTAAGGATGATTTTATCCTCTACTCTTAAGTCAAGCTGTGTACTGCTGGCTTGGAGTATCCACTGTGAAGCCAGGGACAGGAGGGAGGTCCTCACTCAAGGTGAAAATAGAAGTCAAACCAGCTTTCGAGTTAAAATGGGGAAAAGACCAGAACTGGTTCTCAGAAGATCGAGGTGCTATTTTTTCTTTTTTTAATGTTAGTTTGTCTTTGACTTTGGCCAATGAAAAGCTCAAATTCCACATACATGTATAGAATTTTGACTGGTGTCAGGGACTGTAGAGGCTATCAAGATGAAGAAAGCACATTGCTCAGATTCTGGGGATCACATTATAGTGGGAGGAAAAACTAAAGATATGATTACTGCACAAAATAAAAAATATAAACTCTTCATTAACTACAGTAACCTAATCAACTAAAACAGGTATGAGAAACTAGAGATGATGTCTGAGCTAATCATTAAAAGATTTGGGCAAGTAGAGTAATTCAAGCCAAGAGAAGGACAAAATCAAAAGCACAGAGGCTTGGGATTGACATTTTTACACTATTGATATGATGTGTAAAACAGATAATTAATAAGGACATACTGTATAGCATAGGGAACTCAGTGCTCTGCAGTGACCTAGATGGGGAAGAAATCCAAAAAAGAATGGATACATGTATACATATGACTGATTCACTTTGCTGTACAGTAGAAATGAATACAACATTGTAAAGCAACTATACTCCAATAAAAATTAATTAAAATAAATTTGTTACATTAGCTCAGGTGACAAAATCAGTTTTCTTACAGTGAAAAAAAAAAATCAAGCACCAATACTTGGACATAGTTTCTAATTGTAGGACTAAAACTTGAAGGTAGAGTGTTAAGGTTCTGATCACATCAATAAGAAGTTAGCAGGAATTTTGTGGGTGGCACGAATGTGATAATAAAGGGAGCCTCTGGGACTTTTCGAATAATTCATGTTAAATTTTAGGAAAACAACAATATATTTCATATATCTGGGCTCTGACATGCATGTCAAAAAATTATAAATTTTTGTCACTTTAATGAATGGTGGGGCCTTAGCCAGGTCCCTTCCCCTCTCCAGACGTAAGTCTGGAGTAAGAAGCTTTAGACTTTGGTTTCATCAAGCCAAAATCAACACCGTGTAACCTCCACAGTAGTCATGGAAATAGAGAAGTGAGTGGTTCCCTTCTTCTCCACTTGGAATCATGCCCTCAGACATCAGGACAAAAAGAAACCTATAAACCACTCTAGGTCACCTGGTATACACATTGATTAAGTTCAAAAAGCCAGCTCTGTGCTGGCTGCACTCTTGTGGGGAGTGCTGGCTTGGAGGCTGATACCATAGTTCTCATACCAACCCTAGCTGGGTTCTGGCCAGAGACAATTCTGGCAGCATCCTTTCACAACACTGGTGAGAAACAGGACTTGTATTTCAGTTGTCCCTTGGAAACATGCTTTCACCTCAAGGCCGCGTGCCCGTTTTTCATCCATGAACTAAAAACTATTAGTAAATGTTAATTGGAAGTTGGTGGGGTGTCTACAACACAATCTTCAAAAGGAAGGGACTTGTATACAGTTCCTTAAATGGCATCCTGTGTTAAAGATTAGTCACTATTTTGAAGAACGTCAGTGTTTGACTGGTCCTTCCAAGAATAAGAATGATAATACCACTTTACAGAGACTCACTACCAAGTAAAATCCATCAACTTCCAAAGAGATTCACAATCATTGGAATTTCAATTTTCAGAATTTAATATGAAACCATTGCATTTGGAAAACTTGAGATATTGGTTAAGTATAGCAATGTGCATGGGTGCATGCTAAGTCGCTCCAGTTGTGTCTGACTCTGTGCAAGAAAGTATGGACTGTAGCCCACTAGGATCCTCTGTCCATGGGATTCTCCAGGCAAGAATCCTGGATAGGGTTGCCATGTCATCCTCCAGGGGACCTTCCTGACTCAGCGATTGAGCCTGTATCTCTTAAGTCTCCTGTATTGGTAGATGGGTTTTTTTTTACCACTAACACCACCTGGGAAGCCCCCAAGTATAGCAACACATGTGCCTAAACGCTGTTTTAGACTGGGGCAAATCCTTCTTTCCTCCGCCCTCAGGCTGAATCTCAGACTATTTTGAAAGTTTCGTACTTAAACTAGGATCCAAAGGACAAGAGGGATTTGTGTAGTTAGAAATTTTCCAGGACAGTACACATGATAAAAGAACAAGCAGGTTCAAAGATGAGGATAAATGCCATTTATGAGTAGAGTATGGAAGAGATAGAAAACATTATGTAGACTGATTTAACTAAAATCACAAATCCTGTGCAAAAACTATGAGCTTACTGTGAGCTCCTAATTCAAAATTGGTAAACAACAGAGTGAGTGGCTTTCATTTTATTTCACCTTCACTAAAACTCTTCCATAATTATTAATCAGCTAATTCTCACAGTGAGTTAATTTAGTGAGGTGGGCAGTATCATGCCCCTAGTAAAGAGGGTCATACATCATTTAGAGAGATAAGGAATTACGTCCAGAAGCTAAGACATAGGAGTGATGAAGTTAGGACAAGCACCCAAGCCTTTGGTTTCTAGGTGCTTGGTCTTTTCAAAAGGCAAGTAGCCATTGCAATTTCTGGTTTCAATCATTTAACTCCACTCCCAATGTAAACAAAGGTTTCAAAAAGCAACACAAAAATCCCACAGAGAGATCCTGGCAAAATATGCCCAGTGCTTTTCTGTATGCACACAACACTGTTTCTTTAGATATAGTAAAAGAAGAAGAAAAAATGAATATAGCCTCTAGCAAAGCCTTCTCTAAGGCCACCTGAATTTTCAGAATGACTCTGTTATTTTGATGTGACATTTATAAAATGTTATAAAATTTTATGAGAGGAAATGCTCCTACTTGTGCTCAAAGACCACCCCTTAATAGTTTCCATTTTAAGAAAATGTACACGACAGCTCTGAGCATTGGGATACTGACATATATGGTGATGGAAGATGGTTTTGCATTTTTAGTGCTCTTTAAATTGTGTTCATAACTCCCCTCTCTGAGAATATTGCTTGACAAGCCCTTACCTCTCACAGAACAAATAACCCTGTAAAGTAACAGGGCTCCTCTTCCAAAGAAAGTGAACAAAAATCACCCCAAACAAATCATCTTGAAATTCTTTTTCTTGAAGAACACCTAATCCCTAGAGTAGGTCAGGTTTGGTGTAATTTTGTTAGTTGTTTTCATATGTTCCTAGGCATGCTTGGCAAGGGCTTTAGATACTCCATGAGTACTTTTTAATCAACATCTAATATTCCAGAGGCTCCTGAAAACTAGCATTACTTTGAATGAGACATATACATTCCCTGTACTTTGGAATGTTGTTGAGAAGAAAGAAGTATCCTGGAGCACTTCCCTGAGAGTAAACCTTTAGCACAATTACTGCCTGATTTAAAAATTGTAGAATTATTTATTTTGCCAAATGCTGCCATCTATGAGGTTGCACAGAGTTGGACACGACTGAAGCGACTTAGCAGCAGCAGCAGCAACACGAGGAAAATGTTAAAGAATATAGGAATCACAGTTTAGAGTAATAGGGGCCAGGAGAGTCAAAGGCATCAAATAAATTCAAAATTTTTGATCACTTTCACTTATTCTATTCACAATTGTTAATTATCTACTAGTTGAGTCGATATCTAACTGAGTCCTGGAAATAGTGTAATAAAAATGTCAGGTGAATCTTTGTCTTGGAATTTTCAATCTAGTGGCCCAACCCAATATAGGAATCTCTTCTGCAGTAATTATGATATAGAGAGAACCTACAACTGCATAGATATTTCTTAAGATGAAGGTCTAGCACTTATCAAAATTTTCAACATATAACTGACCCTTAATAACTTGTCTCTCATTCAATGAAATCTACTAAGTACCACTCATAAGCTCTTCCTCATATGTTCCATTCCACTGATTTGAATCCTCAAACAATGCTGTAAGATGAGAATTCATTGACCTATCTTTGTTTGTTTTTTCAAATGGGAAATTAAGATTCTGGAAAAAAAAAAAGTAATAATACAAATTACTCAGGTAAAGAATCAAAGTTCCACAATGAAACAATTCTAATGCGTTAACTGGGAATATAAAATGAAAATAATGGCACTTACATTGTTTTTACAACAGGCTAATGCTGTTTTATAAATAGTAAATAATAGACCTGAATCACTTTGTAAATACAAGTTTATGGATTTATCTGTATCAAACTTCCATGAATATTTTATTTGAAGCATGACTTGACCCTCTTGAATCAAGCAGCTATTTCTTCATCAGACAGATAAATGCTACTTTCTACCAATATTAACTAACATATAGTGAATTCCCTTCATAGTTTTCACATGATCTAAAATTACCTTGTTTATTTATCCATTTATTTGATTTGTGTCTTCTTTTCCACCTCCTGCAAACACACAAAATAAGAAAGCTCCATGAGTCCAAGCATTTTGATTTTGTTCTGTTCTTCAGTGAACTTCCTGTCCTAGACCAGAGTCTGACTCCTATAGATGTTCAATAAAGATTAGAAGAGTGAATAAATAACTTTCAAGCATTCTTCAAGAAAGGATTATATATATGCATGTTATATTTGTGTACTGATGAGATTTTTATCACTATAGATTCAGTTTCTACATGGCATGGACCATGTCTCAATCATTTCTGAATCTCCAGTACTCAGCACAGGGCCAGCCTAGAATAGCTTCTTAGTTTATATTTGGTAATGAAGGAGCCATCCCAGAGAGTGTCCATCTTTCCAGCACATCTGAGAATGCAGGTAGAGAGAATCAAGCTGTCAGTGAGCACACAGGCAGAAGTATGGTGAGGAAGCTGGAGCAGAATACACAGAAACATAAAAGATAATAAAGGGGCATTGAGGTGATTGTCAGGAAGCAACAGTTAGAGCTGGACATGGTACAACAGGCTGGTTCCAAATAGGAAAAGGAGTACGTCAAGGTTGTATATTGTCACCCTGCTTATTTAACTCATATGCAGAATACATCATGAGAAACGCTGGGCTGGAGGAAGCACAAGCTGGAATCAAGATTGCCGGGAGAAATATCAATAACCTCAGATATGCAGATGACACCACTCTTATGGCAGAAAGTGAAGAAGAACTAAAGAGCCTCTTGATGAAAGTGAAAGAGGAGAGTGAAAAAGTTGGTTTAAAGCTCAACATTCAGAAAACTAAGATCATGGTATCCGGTCCCACCACTTCATGGCAGATAGATGGGGAAACAGTGGAAACAGTGGCTGACTTTATTTTTTTGGGGCTCCAAGATCACTGCAGATGGTGATTGCAGCCATGAAATTAAAAGACGCTTACTCTTGGAAGGAAAGTTATGACCAACTTAGACAGCCTATTAAAAAGCAGAGATATTACTCTGCCAACAAATGTCCATCTAGTCAAGGCTATGGTTTTTCTAGTAGTCATGTATGGATGTGAGAGTTGGACTATAAAGAAAGCTGAGCGCCGAAAAATTGATGCTTTTGAACTGTGGTGTTGGAGAAGACTCTTGAGAGTCCCTTGGACTGCAAGGAGATCCAGCCAGTCCATCCTAAAGGAGATCAGTCCTGGGTGTACATTGGAAGGACTGATGTTGAAGCTGAAACTCCATTACTTTGACCACCTGATGTGAAGAGCTGACTCATTTGAAAAGACCCTGATGCTGGGAAAGATTGAGGGCAGGAGAAGAAGGGGACGACGGAAGATGAGATGGCTGGATGGCATCATCTACTCGATGGACATGGGTTTGGGTGGACTCTGGGAGTTGGTGATGGACAGGGAGGCCTGGCATGCTGCAGTTCATGGGGTCGCAAAGAGTCGGACATGACTGAGCGGCTGAACTGAACTGAACTGTGGGACATCGTCAAGTATACCAGCATATGTATAATGGGAATCCTAGAAGAAGAGGAGAAAAGGAACAGAAAGAATATTTGAAGGACTAAGAGCTGAAAATTTCCCAAATCTACACATTCAAGAATCTCAACAATCCCAAAGAAGGGAGAACACAAAGAGATCCACACTGAGACACAATAAAACTATCAACAGACAAGGAGACAATCTTGAAGGCAGCATGAGAGAAGTGAATCATCATGTACAAGGGGTTCACAATAAGATTAACAAATAATATCTCAGTAGAAAATAACAGGAAGTAGAAGACAGTGGGCTGACACAATCAAGGTGTTACAAGAAAAAAAACAAAACAAAACACTGCTAACCGAGAATTCCATATCCAGTAAAAACCACTTTAATTAAAAATTAAAGGAGAAGTTAAGACATTTCCAGATAAACAAATGCTGAGCACATTTTTCAGTAGGAGAACCTCTCTACAAGAACTCTAAAGGGAGCTCTTCAGGTAAAAATGAAGAGATCATTGACACTAACTCAATAGAAGAAATAAAGAGCCTTGAAAAAAGGTAACGGCATGTATAAATATGTAATGTAGCCAAGTCTAATTTTGAGGCTTCTTCAGGGTTCCTGTCAATTTCTCGTTTTTCCCCTGAAAAATGGGCTACACTTTTCTGCTGTTTTGTATGCTTTGTAAGTTTTTATTGTTGAAAACTATACTTTGGGGTATTTTAATGTGGTAGCTCTGAAAGTCATATTCTCTCTCCCTCCCTGGGGTTTGCTATTACTGCTCACTGAGGGCTGAAGTCATCTATTTGCTTAGTAACTATTCTAAAGGGTTTTACTTGTCATTTGTAGTCTCTAAAGTCTCAGTTTCATTATCTTGTTAGTTAGTCAGTGACCTCCAGAGATTTTCTTAAATCCTTGGAACCAAAAGACAAAAAATAAAAATACTCTTCTGGTCTTTCTTTGCAGATGGGCTCTGAGCTAAAATACTCCTTCAATGCTTTGCCAGTGTTGTCTACAACTCTGCCTTAGCCTTCAACTCTTGCTTGTAAAGAAACCAAAGATCAATAGGAGATGCAAGCCTAGAGTTCTCTAAGGACTTTTCAGACCACGTGTTCAGCCTTAGGCATGCGTATTGTACTTGGGATTCCCTGGTATACAAGGCAGTCTATCAGACCATTATTCCCACAAGAATCTTCCTTCTCAGCTTCCTCCCAGCAAGGCTTTAGGACCTGTCTGCTGCTTGTCTCATACGTCATCCCTTGCCCCAGGCAGCTATGGGTAATTAATCTTTAATGTTTTCAACAGATGCCACCCAGCCTGAGTGGGGGTGAAACAAAAGCAAGTGTTAGTGATAGTACCTCAGGGAACTGCCAGATAGGTCAAAATACACAAATTTTGGAGAACACAGTCTGCATTGCTCCCTGTTCCCTGGCACCAGCAGTTTCAACAAATGTGTACCATCTTCCCAAGGCTGCCAGCAAGCTGCGAAATGGGGGGTGGTAGACAGGTGAGAAAAAACACCACAATTTTCTCTCACCAACAATTTTAGCAGCCTTTTTTCTTCATTAAGCTCTCCCCTGGTTGTTAGAAGACTGTTATTAGATTCCAGAGTTTTTCAAACATTGCTTCTGTCAGTTTTGGCCCCTTATGATTATT
Source organism: Giraffa tippelskirchi (assembly GCF_054371585.1). Classification (NCBI taxonomy): domain Eukaryota; kingdom Metazoa; phylum Chordata; class Mammalia; order Artiodactyla; family Giraffidae; genus Giraffa; species Giraffa tippelskirchi. The sequence continues at coordinate 218,926,966 of NC_137275.1, forward strand.
TCAGTAAAAGGACCAATTTTTGGAACTCCCTAACCTACTGTCTCTCATGACATCCTCAAAAACATATACCTTTTGATTGACAAATTTCTAGGAATTTATCCCACTGGTGGACTTGTGCACGTGGCAAAAAGATGTTTGCCCACAGCCATTAGTTTTTGGCATTGCTTATAACAGTAAATAACTAGAAACAAAGCAAAATAAAAACAAATCCATTGGTGAAACGAAGTATGGCATAACTCTGAGATGGAGTGCTCTGTACATATTAAAAACAATCAAGGAGATTTCTTTACAGATGCAGAGAAAGATTTCTAAGACATATTAACTGATTCAGCAAGTGGCAGGACAGGGTGTTTTGTGTGTGGATTAGGAGCTTACACAGGATGTATATGCACCTGTTTCCTTTCAAATGCGGGAAAGCTAAGAAACTGCAAACAATCTTTGTCTGTGAAGGGCAGGGTACAGATGAGAACTGTGCAGTTGGGGTAGAGATGGTAAGGACCCATTCCATGGATACTTGCTTAAATTTATGAATTGTGTGAACCGTAAGAATGTACTAATTATTCGAAAGGTAAGTTAAAATTCAATAATTACCAGTGTCCTCAGAATAAAATTCTGGTGTTCATTGTCTTCAAGGCCGTGCTTGACCTCACCTCTGCTTCTGCTTCATCGTTGTTCCCCGTCTCCCGATGCAGAATGACCCAACTGCAATCAGACAAATGTTATTTTTTTTTTCCTCCAAATCCAAAAACTTTCCAAATGCTTTCTCCCTCAGCGCCTCTATACAAAATGTTTCCTCTCCCAGACATGTTTATTGCTCTGAGATCCACATGCTTAGTTATCACTCACATCCTTTAGTTTTCACTAAGACCTTCCTTCCCTGAACACTTTTGCCCCGGGAGATTTCCTTCATCTCCATCCTTCCTTCTCAGTACCTTGGTTTTATTTTTCCATTATAGTAATGACTGTAATAGAGTATTGGGAATCTGTTTACTTTCATTTGCCTGTTTCCCCTACAGAACTCTAAGAGCTCCATTTGTTTTGCTCCCTATTGGACCCTCATCAGTGCCTGGACCAGGGCTTGGTCCCCTGATTTACGCTGAGCTGAATGAATGAATGTGTTAATGAAAGGAGTAGGTGTGTTAAATCCTCATCTGCAGTGAGTATTTTTTAAAGATGTTTTTCTTTTGTTTCTTGGAGTAAATTCTGTTCTTAGTTGAATCTATTTTTCTTTTTTTATTCATTTTTATTGGAATATAGTTGTTTTACAGTGCTGTATTAGTTTCTGCCTATGGCAAAGTGAATAAGTCATATGTATACACATATCCCATCTTATTTTGGATTTCCTTCCAATTTAGGACACCATGGAGCCTTAAGTAGAGTTCCCTGTGCTCTACAGTAGGTTCTCATTAGTCATCCATTTTATACCTGCTGTCAATAGTGATTTTATATATATATATATATATATATACATACATATATATATATATACATACATATATATGTATGTATATATGTATATATCTGATTCCAGCCTCCCAATTCATCCCACTCTTGAGTAGATTCTTAGCTTATTTCATCTATAAAGCAGGGATGCTGAATTTACTGGTCTCTAAGGTTCCCAGAGAGACTTTTCACAATACTCCTGTCCCTTCACTTCTATATCTAGCACATATGTGAACTTGACCTTGCTCTTTTCCCTGTTAAGATAGCGAGCTCCTAGTGCCAGCAAAACAGGCTCTTCTGCTGATATCGAGATAGGTGGGGAGCCATTTGTCTTGAGTAAGGGTCTTTGTCTTCTGTCACAGACCTACCATGTATTGCTGCCTCTTGGCATCTCCCCCATCTATTTTATCTGCTATGAATGTCTACCAATAGGGACCCATATTTACATTTTTTCTCCAGTTTCCCTCTCATACACAGGCTTCAGACAGTAATGACTTTCAAAGTTCAAATTAAAACTCTGGGTCACACTCAACAGCTCAGAGTCATTTAGCTCTGAACAGGGGCACATGCGTGGTCCAACAAACTGCTCCAGCCTAATGAATCTTTGAAAAGGCAAAAAACCAAAGCAACAGCAACAGCAGCAATAAAAAAGCTTGAAGTTAACACTCTTGTTTCCAAAACACAGAGAGAGAGAGACAGACCACATGATTGTGGAGGGACAAGCTTCAACCTCCTAGCAACCAAAAACTGCAGGGAGAGACCTGCCACCATCCCCTCATGCAACCTCTTAAAAAGCAAATATCCAGGGTCCCAGGAGCCAAGGGACACTTTGGGTACATGGACATGCTGGCTGACGTGGAGGAAAGGGTGCAATAAAATAATGTGGGACACACTGTGTGCCTTTAAGTCCAGGAGGACCCACCCCACCTTCCCTGCTTCTGGAAGTCCTTTCAGAGAAAGCACTGAGGCATGCCATTCACTGGATGGCTACTAACTTCAGGCTCTAGAGACAACCGCATCTACTGCTCACAGTGCCCAGATGTCTTTTTGACAAAGTTGGACACAACCAGTCATCAAGGGGGAGGAAACCAACACAGAATAGAATGGACTCGGCCTCTGGAATTTGCCCAAGAGGTGGGTCTGCCTGAGACAAACAGATATCTATTTCCAAACTAGCTGGCGACTTCTTTGTCTGAGAGCATTCATCTGGAAAACAGCAGAGTCTCTGCTTCCCTATTTTTCTCTACAAAGAGCTATAAAGTCAAGGGCCTCGAAAAAGCAGGGGGCCTTGAGAAAAGCCATCATCAATATCGAATTTTATTAAATAGTAGGAACATAGATTTTCAGACCTGACAGATAAAATTTCCAGAGTAGTGTTATTCCAAGCAAATAGAATGATTTCTTTGAGATTCATTCCGCATTGGCAAAGGAAAAATCCGTCTCATATATTATCATGAAAGTTAAATTAGGTCATGCTTAAAAACACCGGACTCAATGCTTTACACAGTAGTTGACTATTTAATTTTTACCATACACATGTACTCATTAACCCCTGTATTTATGCATAGTGAATATTATGAAATAGCTTCAATATAGATAAATTGACAAATGTTTGTCCCCCCAAAAAGGGAGAGAGGTGTCTACAGAAGTTCCTGAAGATTTTAAAACTGAAATTGCTAACTCAGTCTCAAATGTCTACCTCTGAAGTTGGATGCCTTTTTCACATTTCCCGCTTCAAAGTAGCACTTTAAATATATTTGGTGACACAAGCAACCGTCACTGTTCTGCCACTTTGAACTTTAGCGTGTTGATCCTTGTGGCAGTTAGTACCATCGTATCATATCATCACTGTGAATGGCATAGAATTCTCAGTGTACAGTTGTGTAAAGAACTGCCCTTCACTGGAAACTAACCTAGCAATAATTCTATTGTAGCAATATTTTACCCAAACACCCTAATCACCAAAAAGCAGATGGATCAATAAAATCAGCAAATGAAGATAAATCGCATTCTAGGTGGAGGAAGCAGCATATGCATAGGATGAGAACGGTTGACCCCATGCAGCCTGGTTCTAACAGACATGCCTCATCCTTGTCAAGCCATCATCATTGCTAAGGCATCTGTATCCATGCTTGACAGTATCATCCTCCAAGTGGCAATGTGAATCTGGATGCAGAGAACAATGAGAACATGGTTTAAGACCAGTTTCTTAGGTGAGGGGAGTGGATGTCTGCACGCTGAGAAGCGCAGAGAAAAGCTTTCCCTGTGGAGTCAGGGGTGCAGATAAAGCATCAGAGAGTGCAGTTCTCAGGCTCTGGCAGCGGAGTCACAGCAGATGTGAAGTGTCATCATGGTCTCTTCACCGAAGGAACTGTACACAAAAAACTCACCTCTCCTAATGACTTTCCATTTGCTGCCTTAAGTGTGGGTGGAGGTAGAGAGCGGCTCTCCACTCTTCTCATTGAGAGTGCACTGGAGGGCAGACTTGTACTGATGCCTTCCCAGAGCCCTGCTGCTGTGAACCAAACCTAGAGGGGTGATGCAGCAGATGGAAAATGCCACCATCATATAACACATGTGCAAACTGCAGTGAACATTCCAGATACCAACTAGTTTCCTGCAGTCACACACTCTAGTTCCCTACTCATCGTCGCCATCTCGGACAGTGTCCTCCAATCTACATATAATCATAGCTGCCAGTTCTCAAGGGGGCAAGTCTCAGATATGCTTTTACTCTGGAACCAACTGTCAAGAAATAAAGATGAACACTTATTGGGTGCTGAATATATGACTTGAGTTAGATGATTCAGTAGAAGGAGAACCACAGAACACTGGTGTTGGGCTGTATTGGATTTAAACCACAAGCTTAGGTGTCTTCATCTTAAAATGAACCACAGGATTATTTTCAGTGATGAAGAAAGAGAAGGCAGAGAAGGGAAGCTGTGGGGAGGATAGCAATAAAGCACAAGAGAAGAGTGCAGAGATTATATGTCATTGAGCTCATAGGCATGAATGTAGAGTCAGATAGACTGGCTTTGACTTGGAACTCTGGATTCTCTCACTGATCTGGTTTTCACATCCAGGAAAGTCCTGTATTATCCTTCCATCTCAGGGTTCATTAGTCAAATGAATTCTGTGATGATTCAATTTTAGAAATTACAAGTAGGGCAGGGAGTAACACACAGCAAACGGTTCTGCTTTTAATATCCTTTGAATTTTTTCCATCTGTTGCTCCCAACTATCCTCTGAAGTTAATATTTTCTCCATTCTTCAAACAAGCACAGTAAAGCTTGGGGAAGATAACTTATTGGGTAGAGTTCACACAACACATTCAGTGTGGGATTTGAACCCTGTTTTCTCTAACTTCAAAGCCTTATTCCCTTCATTGGTAACAGGCCACTCTGGGGCTTACATAAGTCAATTGGAAAACTGTGGATCTTTTTGGAGTTAGACTGAATTTATGTTTTATGTGAAATTAGTCTGCTTGGTGCAAAGAAGGTGGAATCTGAGTTGATTTTCCTATTTCCAGAACTTAAAAACAGACAGGCACAGAACTTAAAACAGACATGGCCCAGAGGAGGGTTGGGACAGACAGACACATGATCCCCATGTTGGCCTCAGAAGGGGCCATTCTCCCTTCTGAGGGGCTACTTAACAGACAGCCCTCTTATTCTCAATCCCCAGGCCTCCTGACCCACTTACACCAGAGAGAAAATTCTTGCCAGACCCTATTCCATGGTCTGAGTTCCCCAGACAGGATGAGATCATCCTTTTGGGCCTGGCCTGCTTTAATAAGCTGGACGACATCCTAAATGAATGAGTATGTAAATGAATAAGTGAATGACTCCAGGAGAATCCATGAACAGAGTCTATGTCAAGAAGCCATTTAAGCTCCTGCAAGGTATATTGGTCTGCCACCAAGAGTAAAGTCACCTACCCGTCAGCTTGGTGCCTGGGTGATTCAGCAGCCTGAGCGTGGATTTTCCTTGGCTAGTGAGTTCTTCCATTTATTTCAGTTTTTGTACCTCCTTGGGGAGACTATTACAGGGCTCAAGTCTCTCTACAGACTACCTTCCGGTGATGCATATTATTAACTACTATAGAGAGGCTAATGAAATAAAAATGGATCTGAAATTAGAGAATGCAACTTCAAGTCTACACTTGGCTGTATAATGAATAAATAATGTTAACTTCTGTAAAGCCTGTTACCTCATGCAATAAATAAATGTGATCAAAAAGATTACCTACTTTGCATTGCTTTTTTAGAATCATAAAGGTAGGGGATAAGAAAATTCTTTGTAAATAGATATGCACTTTAAAATTGTTGATTAACTTTTTATTCACTTAAAATCTTGGGTGACAGCTATACTTTATTTAGTCATTTATTTTCTCAATCATATTTTAGTCCATACATATTATTGAGGAATTGTCATGAGTCCGGATTAAGCCTGAAAAGAACTTTAAAGTGTTTCTGAAAACATGCCAATGATTTTACTACCCTGGACTGTGACATCATGGCAGGCAGGGAAATCTGACGCACTGTTTCCACTCTTTGCCCTTGTCCCAACCTTAGCTCGCAGCAATATGCGTGTCACGTAAGTGGTACTGAGGATACATCAGATCAATCAAGGGTTTTGAAGGTGGAATATCAAATACCTCTAGTTTGGGCCCCCCAATTCATAATCCACATCATTGCCAAAGGGATGTCTCTAAATGCAAATCAGATACGTCTGTTCTTTAGTTAAAACACTCCAAAGCTTTTCCATACTCTGAGGTGAAAGTTCAGATGTCTTAGTCTAGTATTACACTGCTAACCTTCTAATCTAAATAGAACTTCCTCTGCCCAGGATAAATGTTTCTGCATAGTAACAGTATTCCTAAATACCAAGCCGTTAGACCATCCCCAATCTTATCATACACACACACACACACACACACACACACACAGAGATTTGTTATAAGGAATTGAGTTGTGATTATAGAGGCTAAAAAATTTCAGGACTTCTGCAAGCTGGAGACTCAGGGAAGACAATGTTATAGATTCGGTCTGAGTGAGGGCCTGAGAACTCTGAGAGCAGATAGGGTAAGTTCCATTCTGAAAACCAGCCAGCATAGTTGAAACCCAAGAAGAGCCGATGTTCTGTCAGGAAGATAATGATGTCCTAGCTCAAGGCAGGCAGGCAGGAGGAGTTCCCTCTTACTGAGACCTTTTGTTCCACACATGCCCTTACAAGCTATTACATTTTGTCTTCTTCTAGTTAAGAGTGTTTTATTAATCATTTCAACACATGCATTGAAGGTCTACTGTGTTTGGAAGATATATTTATCACAGTATACCTGCTTAGTTCTTAGTTAAGGGCTATCCAGTGCTCTCCAGAGCTTCGCTCAGCACATGCTGAGTGTTTGGAGATGAATCAGATGGAGACCCACTCCTCCAAGCATGGTAGATGCTTAAAAGTATTTGGAGTATAATGTAAGAACTGTCATGATAGAGGTGGAATTGGAGTTAGGATGACAATTCAACTCATGGATATATGGACAGAATCCTCAGGACAAGTGATCTGAGGGGCTTTCCCATGAAGTGCCAGGAATTGGACCAAGACACATCATAGGGACTTTGGGGAACTCCAAGCAGAATGCTATTACAGGAACATAAGGAAAAGGTTAGAAGTCAGAGGCAATGAGATGAGGAAACCAGTATAAACTGTGCTATACCAAGCAGGTATGGCAGACTTCTGTGAGCATTTTCTCAGAACCCTCCAACTGTGCCATTGTGAAAAAAGGAATTCTTCTCATGTGTGGGAATGAATTTAAGTGTGTTATCACTTGTCCAAAGGATGTGGTGATCTTATAGTGGAGGAATGAAGAGATGTCAACATTCTTCCCACCTAGCCTTGTTGGAAAATTTTGTTGCCACATTTAGAGATCAGAGAAGAAAACATTCACATTTTATGGCAATCCCCAATAAGAAATTAGTTCCACCCCTATATCTTTAGACTTGTACTTACTTAGGACACTTTCCTTAGATGGTAGAAAAGTGGGGACCATGACAAACTGTCCTTGAGAAATTGAAGAACTGCTTTAGAACGCTGAAGCCTGAATAATTATTTCAAATGATTTCCCTCTACAAAATTATAGAAATGCTGTTTTGGTTTTGTTTTATTTTTGTTCTTGTTTGGCAGCAGGATAAACATGGCAGACCATCCAAGGAGATGTACGGGAAGCTGGGCTAGAAGAACGAAGAGAGCTTCAAGAGATGGGAAAAGGCAGTCATGCTCTTTGGCCCAAAGCACCAAGGGGAGGATTGTAGAAGCCATCAAGGCTCATGCTTGGCAATTTAGCTCTTCCTTAGATCAAACTCCTGGAAAATATTTAATTTTTGAAAGCAACTTGCAAGAAACTTAATCTTTCTGCCAGCAACTACTTAGAAAAATAAAATATTAAATTTTAGGGCTGGGAGAAATATGAAAAGTCAGCCAGTCCAATCAGTCTCCTTAGGCAGATATGAAGAAAGAAACTGAAAAAGTAGTTTGCTCAAGGTCAAATAGCTTATATCCCGGGTTCCTACCATAGGCTCTAGGAAGGATAAAAGTCAAGTGGAACTCTCTGGAAGTTAATGTAACATGGTAATTAAATTATATACTCCCTCAAAACAGAAACTGGCTTTAAGTGACTTTTGAGAATGCAATAGCAGGGAAGAAAACAGAGAAAATGGGAGTAGGAGGAAGCTGGGTCAAATTCACATTTGACCCACCTGGGTCAGTTTAAAGTTACTTGAAGGAATTTTTCGAAATAACAGTAGCCAAGACCCATCCCCATTAGAATTCCATGGTTTGTTAATCCCGTAAAAAAACCTCCAGAGAATGCTTCATCTAGCAAATAGGGTGGTCTTGGACATCTCACAGAACTTGCGGTAAGTATTGTTGCTTTGGATGACTGGAATATTTACAGGAACTTTGACCAGCATTCAGGTCTTGGAATGTAGTCTAAACAAGCAGAACAAAGGCCTCACACTCGCAGAGAAGACCAGTGATCTGGAGTCAGAAAGCTAGTGTTCTGGTCTGTGCTCTGACAGTTGTTCTAACACTTCAGGTAAGTACCTCCAACCCACATCCCCTCTCCAGGGGCCAGGAATCTGTCTGTAAAATGATGGAGTTTGCCTTGGAGAAACTTTTTAAGCATCTTGCTGTTTCACACTATCAGGCATTTGTCCAAAGGATTCCCCCTGCCTGGAATATCTCTCTTCCTCATCCCTTCTGTAAAGTCGTCTTCTTGATTCTTCAGTTCTTCAGGCACTGCTTCCTTTCAGAAGACATCGCTATCAGACATCTTCACCAACGTCCCTGTCCCAGTCTGAATCAAGAGCTCCTCTTTAGGCTCCCACATCACCTTGTGCTTATTATTACCTTTATTACAACACTTTACAAAATATTCCAGAAGTTCAGAAAGCCATTGTTACAATTCAAAATTGACCCACCTGGGGTCCAATTAACTACCACCCAATTAAAAGATGCTTTAAGTCCATTTTTGTCACGGGATTTAAAAAATAAAACATTTTCCTGAAATGACCTTTGCACCCAGACTTCTACTCATTATCTTTAAGGCAGTTTAGAACTGAAAGGGAACTTTTCTGAAATCCATAAAACATGGTAATTAAGGGGTATTTCAAACTGTAAATTATCTTTCAGTGACTAAAGCAAGAAAAAATTAAAATGAAGTAGTGGAGGAAAAAGCAGAGCAGGAGAGAAAGGAGATATGCAGGGATAGTATTTAATTCATTCTGAAAATATTAGCATTAAACTCCATGCCTGGTTCACAGTAGACGTGAAATATGCATTTCTGAAAGTGATCTGAACCACAGTCATAGTCAAGTTACTTAAAATAATGAGGTTATATTAATAATAAAGATCCAGTTTCTCAGAAGCCCAAGATAAAGATCAACCCAAGTGTTCCTTTTCAATACCTTTAAATGGACTCCTTTGCAACATCTCCATTGAAAGCCATGACATCACCAGTGGGGTCTGTGTCATTTGTGTGAGCAATGTCTCAATTGTGCTGTTCCCAAACTGTAGCCAAAACAAGCTGTCCTATTCCCCGAGGCAATGGCCAAGGCTTGGAAACCGTGAGTGTACACACACATAAATCTCAAGGGGAAGAACCATGTTTAAACCTTTAAAGAACTTGCACGTATTTGGACCTTCAAAGTTGTTTGGTTTTATGGTAAACAGGATAGGACTATCCAGAAAAATTTGAGCATTTAGAGAAGAAGATGTGCGTGTGTTTGCTTCATGGAAGGTGATGGCATTTTTTGAAGTATTCAGAGAGTTATGAAAGAAGACTCAGACATTCACAAGACTCCTTCTCTAGATGAGAGTTTCCATCAGTAAAGAGCATGTTTCATGTCTGCATAGAGTCTCACGATCCTAGTGAGAGAAACTGCACTCCTTCACAGTTGTGTAAAGACCCTTGCAGGTGAAAGGAACATGATGTTGAAACTATCTCCCTCAAGCTTCCACTGGGGAGAGAGAGAGACAGAGAGAGAAAGAGAGAGATTGGGAATGTCAAAAAGGGATTGATTTACCAGAGGTGTTCAAACAATTGTATGTTTTCCTTTCTTCCTTATATTTGACCATAGTATATGCTCCCATATTAAAAAGCAGAGACATTACTTTGCCAACAAAGGTCCGTCTGGTCAAGGCTATGGTTTTTCCAGTGGTCATGTATGGATGTGAGAGTTGGACTATAAAGAAAGCTGAGCACCGAAGAATAGATGCTTTTGAACTGTGGTGTTGGAGAAGACTCTTGAGAGTCCCTTGGACTGCAAGGAGATCCAACCAGTCCATCTTAAAGTAAATCAGTTCTGAATATTCACTGGAAGGACTGATGTTGAAGCTGAAACTCCAATACTATGGCCACCTGATGTGAAGAACTGACTCATTGGAAAAGACCCTGATGCTGGGAAAGATTGAACATGGGAGGAAATGGGGACAACAGAAGATGAGATGGTTGGATGGCATCACCAATTCAATGGACATGAGTTTGAGTAAACTCCTGGAGTTGGTGATGGACAGGGAAACCTAGTGTGCTACAGTCCATGGGGTCGCAAAGAGTCGGACAGGACTGAGCGATTGAACTGAACTGAACTGATAAATGCTCCCATTCCTATATGACACCTATCTGCCTACCTGCTTCCCTAACTACAGGCTGAACTACCTGATGAACATCAAACAGAACTGTTCACCTAAAGTAAGCGTGCAAACAAACATCATATTATGACCCTTGAATATCTTTGTGTTATCATTTGCAACAACTCCTTAGTTTGCTTATTACAAGCTATTTGTGATTCCCTAAATACTTCATGCCTTGTCAGGACTGATGCTTTTAATTTTTTCATACCCTCTCCAGTAGTGCTTTTTCCTAACTTCTGTCCAAAGGACTGTCAGATAAAATACAGGATTACCCAGCACATTATTAATTTCAGATAAACAACAACAAAATATAGTATAAGTTTGTCCTAAATATTGAATAACATAACTCTATATATCTACTTGCTAATTTTAGCAACATATCAGCCTGATTAATGCTTATTCATCTTTTCAAATGTTTCATTGTCTATGAAAGAGAGAAAGTGAAAGTTTTAGTTGCTCGGTCATGTCCAACACTTTGCGACCCCTTAGACTATAGCCCACCAGGCTCCTCTGTCCATAAGCTTTTTCAGGCAAGAATACTGGAGTGGGTTGCCATTCCCTTCTACAGAGGATATTCCTGACTCAGGGATCAAACCAACCCAAGGACTGAACCGACCCAGGGATCAAACCTGGGTCTCCTGCATCGCAGGCAGTTTCTTTACTGTCTGAACCACCAGGGAAGCCCTTCGTTGTCTACGCTGCTTCCCGAATCCTCTCTCCCCTTTCCCATGGAGTTTAGTAATTCATTTTCCTACCTGCCTTGGTTGTCCCTTGTCCAAGTCAACATTCTAGTACTTACATGTTGTAGTGCAACATAACTTCTATATCTACCTGTGTCCTTACCTTCTTTTTCTCTTTCCCAGTATCACAAGATAAAGTTTCCCTCTACTTTTCAAAGGTCCAATCTTTCCACCTTTGTTGTCCATCCCTTCCTATAACACCCTTTTGTAATAATTCTGTCAACTAGCCCCACAACTGTATCTCCAGACTAGACTCTTCATTCGAGTTTTATACCTGTATATAAGATCGCCTCCTTGACACTTCTGCTTGGCTGTATCACAAGGATTTCAGGCTTAGTACATGCAAAAGAGATCTCTCTCCCCACTTCTCTCCCTGACCTTTGTGTCTACTGCAACCTGTATCAGGTTCCCTACCCTAGTAATGATGCTTCCATCGACAGAGTAATCAGACTAACACCCCCATTTTCCACATACTCCTACCCTTTCTTCAAGTCTTAGCCCTGTTATCACTTCCCCAAGGAAAAGCTCCTTTTTTGCCATATTAGACCTAGATCCATTCTCTTATTATACACTCACCAAACATCCTGCACTTCTCTTTCATACTATTTAGCGCAACTCAAGCAGCATATTTACTTGGCCTGCCATGTCTTTCACTTTTTAAGCCTCTGAAAGTGAGGATTATATCTCCTCTAGGCATTGCATCCTCATTGCCTGGGACAGTGTTTGACTCGGAGCATGCTCTGTGTCAAATCATATCAAATAGATTCTTGAATGAATGAGTGACAATTTACTTGCATTTTTCCTTCCTTATGATGTGTCCTTCACAGATCTGATATTTTTGCTTTGGACATCATAAGGATTAAAACGCAGACTTTGGATTTCAACAGACATGGATTCAAATCTCATGCTACAATTAACGTGACTGTAGTCGAATTGCTTCGCCTCATTAAACCTCATTTTCTGCATTTGTCTGTGGGAGATAATAATACATATCTCATAAGAGTTTCTGAATAAAATGCATTTTAAATTCTTGACAATATTAGTGCATAGTTCATTAGCTGTGGCTTATCATTCTGATTTTATTTTTTATTTTGTTAGAAATCCCTCGACTCTCATGCACAATTCTACTCCATTCTAGGTAAAAATGAAACTATACAACCATAATGCCAAATTATTTTAAAATAAAGAAAATGTGAAAACAAGATCAAACCATGGAAGATATTCATCAAAATCTCTACAGCAAGAGGTGAAGAGAGAAGACCTTTCCTAAAATTGAAGAATTTCATTCTTTAAAAATTAATAATGTCTCAAGAATGGAGAGTTCAAGGGAAATAAATGATGCAACTTCTCCATAGTAACAACTCACATTTTCCCCATAACTTAAGAAGACTCACTAAAGTAAGATACTGGCCATTTAAGGGCTTATTTGCTGGAAAAGATGTGCAAAGGGTCAAGCTCAATGTTAATTATTTTGGGGGCATGTTGCGCTTTTGAAACGCCATGTGCTGTTGAAATTCTCAGAAGCTTTATCAGAGCTACCAGTCCATGTGAGGCCGCAGACTCAGTCAAAAACACATGAGAAGCTTAATTGAATTTAATATTTCTGAGCTGGCCCAAAACAACTTTTATTCATGATGGTTTTACATTTCCACATATGGATTGCCCCAGTCTGTGAAAATAAAGTGAGGAGGAAATAAGAAACCCTTAGTCTTATGTCTCCTTTTAAAGAAGAAGAGTTAGACGTAGGTCTCAAAATGGATCAAAGTAGAGAACAAGACTTACCATGTATTTAGCAAACACATCATGTGCTGAGCTGGTTGGGAACTTTCATAAATGCATTGCTTAATCCATAAGAGAATCCTGAACAACAAATATTCTCATTTAGAGATGGAAAAGCTACAGCTTTTTTTTTTTTTTCCAGGATTCTCTTAAGGATTAAGTGACATATTTATGAAAGTTCCCAACCAGCTTAGTAAAGAACAGTCTTTTGGACTCTGTGGGAGAAGGTGAGGGTGGGGTGATTTGAGAGAATGGCGTTGAAGCATGTATATCATCATACATGAAATAGATCGCCAGTCCAGGTATGATGCTTGAGACAGGGTGCTCAGGGCTGGTGCACTGGGATGACCCTGAGGGATGGGATGGGGAGGGAGGTGGGAGAGGGGTTCAGGATGGGGAACACATGTACACCCATGGCTGATTCATGTCAATGTATGGCAAAAACCACTACAATATTATAAAGTAATTAGCCTCCAATTAATAAATTAATTTTTAAAAAAGAGACGGAAAAGCTATATTTTGAAAAGATTAAGCTCAGGACTGGCTAAATCATTACAGGACCCAGTGAAAAGTGAAAGTGTATGGCTCCTTGTTCAAAAAATTATTGGGAATTTCAAGGTGGCAGAATGGAGGACATTCAACCAAGGACAGGATGTTTCTAAGTGCGGGGTCTGTTGTGATTACACAGGGCACGTGTCCATGAAGGTGGCCCTGGTCAGGCAACCCGTCTGGTGTCACAAAGCCAGTAAAAGGTAGAGTCAAAGATTAGCATTCAGCCATCTAAAGCTTAAGCCATGATTTTTGCTCCTCTGAAACTCCCAAGTTTGTTAGTCTTTCTCCACCCCCGCCATCTGGTTTACTCTGTTTAGCTGTTCACACTGCCCTTGCTCTATTTGACAGAAGAACATCTGAATTTTCAAAATTTGATAGTTACTTTCATGTATACGCTTTGGAGGTACATTAATGGCTGACTTGGGCAATATCTCAACTTCCTATTTTTCCTTTGCTCGCTAATTTCCCAAGATGTGTATTCACATCAGGCAGCTCCCCCTGTGTCTTGGGCATGAATCAGAGACTGTTTTTGAGAATTAGTCCCCACAGAAGACTTGCCCCTGGAAGTAGACTCGTAGATAGTAGTAGCTGATAAAAGACTTGTTGAGACTTGTGGTTGCCAAGGTGGAGGGTGGGTGGGGAAGGAAGGAAAGGGAGTTTGAGATTAGCAGATGCAAGCTAGCATATATAGGATGTATAAACAACAAGATCCTACTGTATAGCCCAGGGAACTATATTCAATATGCTGAGATAAACCATAATGGAAAAATATGAAAAGAATATACATATACATAACTGAGTCACTCTGCTGTACAGCAGAAATTAACACAACATTATAAATCAACTGAACTTCAATTAAAAAAAAAAAGACTTGTTGGATGACAGTCCCGATCAAGAACTACACATCTTTAGTAATCCTAAAGATTACTTTAGGATTGCAACCTAAAGATTACTAACTTAATGATTACTTAATCCCATTTTTGTTTTGTGGTCGTGGTTTGCACTATTTTAATTCCTTGTTGTCATAGGTATACTGAGACAGACAAATCAATAACTAACCTAAGAAATATATGGCAAATTAGTGGTAAATTAATGGCAAATCAGGAACTAGAATTAAAATATTTTAAACTAGAGACATGGGGTTATTTGTAAAAAGTGAACAACTGATAACTAAGTCATCTTTTTCTTGGCTTATAAAGCAGATTTTCAAGAGTCAGACACATTTTTGAATTAACAGGTAAGCACTTAAAAAAGAAAAAAAATCACTGCACCTTATGGGCAAGACTGCAAGAAGACCAGGTCTTCCATTCTATGTCTCCTACTGTGCAACACAGAGAGATGCTGGCTGGGTCATCATGGATCCGATGGGCACCCCTCAAAAACTGTGACATGCTTGCTACTTACATGCTTGAAGTCTTAACTCAAGTGGCGGTCGGATTTGGATTTTACGGCTTTTCCAAGACAGTCTGGGGTGGTGTCTCTGAAATGTTCATTAACTGCTGTTTGGAAAGACTTCAGTTGCTGCAAAATAAACAGGAACAGAAAGAAGCAAGCTGTCTTCTTCTCCTGGGAAAAGACAGCCGTGCAAACTGCTTCCCACCCACAAGGGACGGTACAGTGCCAGGTGAAGAGTGGCTCACTGGATTTCTGAGTATTGGGTCTACTGGGTAAGCAAAAACTGAAGCTGTTTAGGATACACTTTACTGTCCTGTGTAGCTACTACACTATTTGGAGGAAGGCCTCACTCCTGATGACTCTACCATAAAATCCTGACTACGTTCTCATGAGCAACCTTGATATTGGTGAGATAGTAACAGCAGACACACAAGAAGTTTCATGTTGCATT
Source organism: Giraffa tippelskirchi (assembly GCF_054371585.1). NCBI lineage: Eukaryota > Metazoa > Chordata > Mammalia > Artiodactyla > Giraffidae > Giraffa > Giraffa tippelskirchi. The sequence goes on from NC_137275.1 coordinate 218,942,514, forward strand.
TCTTGTCAGATGCCAACTAACTATGAATGTAGATTGATTATTTGGTTGTATCCAATGATCCATAAAATCTAGAGTAAAGTTCAGGGATGTAAGTCTCCTGGCCAACTTAAGTATCTCATAAATATTTATTTTGCTAATACTATGTCAGTTCATTGGCCAGAATTCAGCTAGACAGTCTCAGAGAATATAGAGTTCATTTCTTTACTATTCCCAGGATTTGATTTAGCTAAGAATTCCCACTACCTCCAGAAAGCCCTCTTCTTGAACTCAACATTCATCTGTACCATTCACTGGACTCTTGAATTCAAGACTGGGTTGGAAGGCACGTCCCTGGCATTCCAGCAGTTAAGACTCCACGCTTCCAATGCAAAGAATGCAAGTTTGATCCCTGGTCAGGGAACTAAGATACTACATGTCTCGTAGCAAGGGAAAAAAACTGAGTTGGGAAATCATCCAGCCCAGTATTTCATAATGTGAGGTATGTGTGATACTAGTGATATACAAGATGTTTGGGGGGAATAAATCAATACACTTAAAAAAAAAAAGTAAACATTCAACCATACAGTTTGATGACCATTGTGAAGAAGTCATATTCTAAGCCCAGCATTAATCCATTATCACTCTTATTCGGGGGGCTTCCCAGTTGGCACAGCGGTAAAGAATCTACTTGCCAAGGCAGGAGATGCAAGAGATGTGGGTTTGATCCCTGGGTGGTAAAGGTCACCTGGAGGAGGGCATAGCAACCCACTCCATTACTCTTGCCTAGAAAATCCCATGGACAGAGGAACCTGGCAGGCTACAGTCCATGGGGTCTCAAAGAGCTGGACATGACCGAGCACACACACACACACACACACACACACACACACACACACACACACACACACACAACACACTAATTCAGACAAAAAAATTGATTCAACATAAAATCTATAAAGATGCTTTATCATACTGATATTAAAGGATAAAAATAAGCCTCAATAAAAGCAGAAAAATCTTCAGTACAAGTTAACCTCTATTAGTGAATAAAAATGTCAATTTTCAAGAAGCAATAAGAAGTAATACTTCTTTTTCCTATTGCTCCTTTCAGATTTATTGAAGTATAATTAACAAAATTGTACATATTTAAAGTGTAAAAACTTGATATACATATATGTTATGAAATGATTATAGCAATCCAGTTAATTAACATGTCTATCACCTCAAATAGTTAACCTTTTGTTTGCTGTGGTGAGATGCTTAGATCTAGTTTTTTAACTAATTTCAATTATATAGTATATTTTATTAACTGTAGTCACCACGCTGTACATTAGATTCCCAGAACTTAATTCATTTTATACCTGCAAATTTTTACCCTGCAATCAATATCTTCTCATTTTCCCCACTATCACCCTTCACCCTCTGGCATTCTCCTTTATGTTTCTATGAGTTTGGCTTTTTTTTTTTTAAATCAGATTACACAAATAAGTGAGATCATAGAGTATTTGTCTTTCTCTCTCTGGTTTATTTCACTTAGCATAATGTCCTCCAGTTTCATCTATATCATATATGACAGGACTTCTTCCTTTCTCATGACTGAGTAATATTCCATTATATATAATATTATTATAATGTAATACATTATATATTATATATGAAAGCTATATCATTTTTTCCTTTATCCATTCATTCACTGACAGACACTTAGATTCTTTCCACATCTTGGCTATTGCAGATAATGTGCAATGAACTTGGGAGTACATGTATTTCTCTCAGAAACTGATTTTATTTCCTTCAGAAGTATATTCAGAAGTGGGATTGCTGGATCATGTAGTAGTTCTATTTTTAATTTTTTGAAAACTGTCCGTAATTTTTTCTATAATGACAGTATCAATTTCACATTCTCATCCAGAGTGCACAAGGGTTCCCTTTTCACCACATCCTTGCCAACATTTATCTTTTGTTTTCTTGATAAAAGCTGTCTTAACAGGCTTTTGGGAGAAGGCAATGGCACCCCACTCCAGTACTCTTGCCTGGAAAATCCTATGGACGGAGGAGCCTGGTAGGCTGCAGTCCATGGGGTCGCGAAGAGTTGGACACAACTGAGCGACTTCACTTTCACTTTTCACTTTCATGCACTGGAGGAGGAAATGGCAACCCACTCCAGTGTTCTTGCCTGGAGAATCCCAGGGACGGGGGAGCCTGGTGGGCTGCCGTCTATGGGGTCACACAGAGTTGGACATGACTGAAGTGACTTAGCAGCAGCAGCTGCAGCAACAGGCTTTTGGTGATTTCTCATTGTGGTTTTGACTTTCACGCCCCTGACAATTAGTGATATTGAGTACCTTTTCACGTACTTGTTGGCCATTTGTATGTCTTCTTTAGAAAAAAACATCTATTCTAGGCTTTTACATGCTTTTCAATTGTATTATTATTATTTTGCTATTGAATTTCTGAGTTCTTTACATATTTTGGAAATTCAACCCCTTTTCATGTGTGTAAAAGTAAAAGTAAAGTGTTTGTTGCTCAGTCATGTCTGACTCTGCAACCCCATGAACTGTAGCCAGCCAGGATCCTCTGTCCATGGAATTCTCCAGGCAAAAATACTGGAGTGGCTAGCCATTGCCTTCTCCAGGGGATCTTCCCCATCCAGGGACTGAACCCAGTTCTCTTGCATTGCAGGGAGATTCTTTACTGTCTGAGCCACAGGGAAGCCCCTAAGTAATGATGCAAAAATCTACACAAATTATATAGCTACCTTCATGCTTAATGGTACAACATTAAAATATAACTTTATCCATGAAACCAAGAACCAGACAGGATTCAATGATATACTAGTGAGCCTAGTCATTGCAGAAAGGCAATATTAATTAACTAATTAATCAATTAAACTAGTAAACAAGAAATAAAAATGCTCATCATATATTCTATACATGAATCAGAAATAGACAAATATGCTTAAAATTAATAAGAAAGTAAGACATTTGCTTAAGATAAAATTAATAATGATATTCAAATGTTTTCTTCTCTCAAGAACAGTTAGATAATTCAATTAAAAATATTTTCTAATAACAAACAGACAAGTTGCCTAGAAGTAATCTATCAAATGACATGCTGCATATTTTGTGTATAAAATTTTTTTAAAAAGAACCTGTACTAAAAGCTATTTAAAAGTCCTAAATAAGTTGATCAATATGACATATTCACAGGTAGAAATACTGACTCTTTGCAACCCCATGGACTGTAGCCTTCCTTTGCCCGTGGAATTCTCTAGGCAAGAATATTGGAGTGGATGGCCTTTCTCTTTTCCAAGGGATCTTCCTGACCTAGGGATTGAGCTTGGGTCTCCCACATTGCAGGCAGATTCTAAGCCACTAGGGAAGCCCCAATAAAGATATTAATTCTCCTCAAATTGACTAGATAAATTTAATGGAATACCAGTCAACATCTCTGCATGATTGTCTCTCTTTTTTGTGGAACTGACAAACTAATTCTAAACTTTATGTTAAAAGGCTAACAGAAGCTAAGACATTCCTGAAGAAGACAAATGAGAGAGAAACTTGCCCGGATATATGGTTAAGACTTGTTGGAAACCATATACTAAATCACTTTAGATTGCTGCAGGTATAGACACATAAACTAATGGAAATAACAGAAAACTAAGCAATAGGTCAGGCATTTATATAAACAGTTTATGACAAAAACAACATTACAGAACAATGGGGGAAAATATGGATAATTATTATAATAAATGGGCTTGGCCATTGATAAAATAACATATTCATTTATACTACACATGAAAATCAATTAAAATGTTAAAGTACTAGAAAAGAGTAATATATATATGATCTTAAAGTATAAAATTATACATAAATGCAAATCAAAAATGGAAAGATTGATAAAGCTAATTACATTTAAAATTAAAAATCTCTGTTTACTAGAAATCATCATAAAGAGAGTGAAAAAAAGCCGCAAGTTGGAAAACTTATCCATGAAATTTAACAACAATAAAAAGTGTTAGTATCTGGAATATATAAAGTATAGAAAATGAAAGCACATATAAAAGTGAATAAAGATGTGGACAGACACCATGAAAACAGAAACGTAAAGTATATTTTTTGAAAAAATGTTCATTCTTATTAGTTATAAAGGAGATGCTCCCAAAATGGCATAAGAGAACAATTTAGTACACTTGAGATTAGTGAAAAAAAGAAAGTCTAACAATACTGATTGCTGTTAAGGGTATAGAGAAACAGTAACTCTCATATCTGTCTGATGGAATGTAAATTAATCCAACACATTGAAAATAAATTGGCGTTACTTACTAAATTTCAAAAATCCTGAATTCAACAATTATAGTCCTAGGAATATTTCCTAGAGAAACTTGTACATGTATGCCAGGACACATTCAATAAGTGTGATTCCAGCAATATTGATTTTACTAGCAAAATACTTGTAAAATATCAAACCCATAATCAGTAGAATGGATGCATTGTAGCACAGTCATTACACTAGAATACCAAAGAGCAGAAAGAAAATGAACAACAGTGCAAAAAATCAATGTAAATCTAATTTCAAGATGCAAGATTAATTGAAAACAGTAATTCATGAGGAAAATACATGTAGTATGATTCCACCCTTGTAATGGTATAAAACATAGACAATAAACAGAGGGATATGGTAATGTATGTTTCCATGTTACTCTCTTACCCTCTCCTTCCTCTCCTGCCTTCCCCCCGGCCTAAACAGAGAGATACACTGGTGGGAAAATCTGTGCAAAAAAGCACAAAATTTAGAACAGTGGTCACTTCTGGAGGTTGGGAGAGGGACAAATAATGAAATACATGTAGGAAGGGATACATAGGCAGCTTCAAAGATTCTGTAATGTTCTGTTTCTGAGGCTGGTTGGAGTATACATGGTCTTTATTTTCTTTGATTGATTGATCCATCTATCTACCATCTATCTACATGCATTAGATATATTTATATAGTGGCGCAAATGGTAAATTATCTGTTTGCAACACAGGAGACCAAGGTTCGATCCCTGGGTCAAGAAGATCCTCTAGAGAAGGAAATGGCTTACCCACTCCAATATTTTTGCCTGGAGAATTCCATGGACAGAGGAGCCTGGCGGACTACAGTCCATGAGGTCACAGAGAGTCAGATATGACTGAGCTTGAGCAACTAACTATATATATATATATTAATATATATATTTCCTATAAAATATTTTATAGGAAAAGTAAACACAAATTGACCAGGAGTTTGCCAGCAAATGGGAAAAAAGATAAAGGAAAATCCAGAGGAAAACAGCATGGACAAAGGTGTTAACATGTGAAAAACAGGTGTTTACGGATGTACTTTTGAAGAATGACACCTAGTTCACATATTCAACTTTGAGGTTGGAGAAAGTTTCAGAGTCAGCTCAAAAGCAGGTGAAAGCATTGCTGCTCAGATCTGTGTCCTTCTGGAGGTAAGAAATTGGAGACGCAACTCCCTGTCTTGTTTCCCCTCCTGAGACGTCTAGGCACGTGTTCGGTATAATCTACCTTCCGCTCTCAGGGAAAAGGAAACATCTGAAGAAGGCTTGGAAGCGGGTTGAGGTCCAGGCACTGTGGTTTGTTTGGGGGAAGAACATGTAGCGAGATAAAGAACACCTGGCTCAGGCTGGCATTAATAATGGTCTCCAGCGCTCACTGCAACACTTGGCACACAGTTATGCTCAACAAATAGTTGGGGGAATGAATAAATGGAGACTTTGACAATGAGGAGTCCTGGGAACATACCTCCTTTGCTAATGCCACCTTTTTCTCTTTTCCTTTTTGGCTATTCTCACCGTGGCTAGAGAAACTTTATAACTTTTTCCCCTTCCCTTTTCAGTAGCTGGTAGGGGTGGGAGGACTTGAAGAGGTCCAAGACAAACTGTGAATGGCCTTGATTTCCAATGGTCCTTGCAGAGTGCTGACAGATATCTGACATGGGAGCTAGATTGGAGACGCTGCTAGCTGGGGCCAGGAGCCAACCCTCTTTTCAGAGGAAATCTCCGTAGATGGTGGTGAATTGAGTGTCTCCGTATGCCGACTCTGGGCTTTTTCTTTCCTCCTCTTCACCTCTCATTTCTCCAGCTCACATCTCCTTCCATCTCCTACCTGATCATTTTCCTTTCCTTATGCTTCTTAAAAGAGCCCTTCACATCCTTTGCTTTGGTTAATTTCTCCTTGTACCCTTTGGACCAACACATCTCCTCATGGCCAGAAGGATATACAAGAAACTGGGAACCTGGTTGAGGCAACATCACTTGGTTACAAATTTCATGCTTTTGAAAGTTCATTTTTTTGTATAATTTCTGTCTAGATTTAGTTTATCCTCATTTTTGAATTTTATTATAATTTTCCTTTAGCAGAAATATACTGCACATTCACTATAAATGAAATGCGGAGAAGTATAAAAGAGAAAAAAGAGCTATAAACATCACCCAGGGATGACAGTCATTCCATGTAGTTTGGGGAATTCTATTCTAGTCTCTCTCTTATTTTTACTATGCATTTCTCCTTTGGAAGTTAAGGTTACCACTCATTTAATGTTCTTCCTTTCCAGGTTATAATGAAGATTAGGAAGAAGCTCAAGAAGTAAATGTGGAGATAGTAACAATAATAGAGACTTAACAGTGGTTAATATGTATGGCTCCTTTGTAAGGCAGGATTGGAGAATGGATCTTAGGTCTAAAGTAGCCTGCCCATGGGACATGTGCCTTCAAGGCTACTGTGGGCAAAATTATATCAACTATACTCACACTGTTAGCTGCACGGAAAATGGTATCTGCCTCACAAAGAATGGACAGCTGAGGAAAAGGGTGAATAGTGGTACCTTGGGCTCATCTATAGGAGGCTGACCCTCAGTTCATCTCTAGGTATTTTTAGATTAAAAGCAGGTAAACCAAAGAGGAACCCAAGATCTTCTTCCAAATATAAACAGAGAAATAATATTCCAGAGAAAGATGACTGCTTATTTCTAAAGTTTAGTACAAAACCATGTCCCCCACAGGTGTAGATTCCAATTTGTATCAGGAAGGATCAAATCAGGAAAGCAGACAAGGACTTCCCTGGTGGGCTAGTGGTTCAGAATCCACCTTGCAGTGCAAGGGATGTGAGTTCAACTCCTGGTCAAGGAACTAAGATCCCATATGCCACAGAGCAATTAAGCCTGAGCGCTGCAACTACTGAACCTCCACACCACAACTGGAGAGTCTGTTGCCCCAATGAAAGATCCCACGAGACTCAAGGAAGATACTGTGAGCTGCAATTAAGACCCTAAGTTGCAACACAAATAAATATTCTTTTCTTTAATTAGGAAAACAGAGAACATAATAGTCATTTTAACAGAGAGATTTAATACAGGGAATTGGAGAAGTAAAAAGTAAAACTAACTAAATAAATAAGGAAATAAAAAAGTAACTGTAGGAAACAGGTACCAGAGTGAGAGACACAAAGAGAAAAGGCTGAGCTTATCCCATCCTGTGGGCTCTGGCCAGCAGGTACTGGGATATCAGGAGCTTGGAGAAGGAACTTAAAGATCTATGACTTAGATCTCAAGAAGAGCAGAGCTGGCTGGAGCCAGTCTTTCTCAGAGTGCAGGATGAAACTGGCTCTGAGTGTGTGTGTGGGGGAAATACAGAAGCTAGATCCTTATCATTACTCGGGTGAGGGGTCATTGCTAGAGCTAAGCTAATGAGAAAAGTAAGTCATCCAGAAGGAATAAGTGCCTTCCCCTCCCAGACCAAGGCTGTTTCTAGAGCCTAATGGGAGGAGAAGTGGCTAAGGGGAGATGTGGCTTGCAAAACCCAGACCCCAGACTCACAGTTCAGGGTTTAGATGGACACCAGGGTTGGCATTGCAGCCATTCTGCAGAGACAGTGTAGACCTCCACCCAAAATCTGGTTTCGATGTAGAGACTGATGGTCCCATGCCCACCAAGAAGGCATGAACAGGTTTTTCTACTCACAGAATTAAGTTTTCTGGGGAGAATAGAACATGATCCCAGGCTGATCTGGAAATGAACTTCAGGGTGCAGAAAAAGGGGACTGGCTTGGGTTGTTAACGTGGCCACAGGGTGGGCTGGAGTGAGGGCTCCCCTGTGTGGACAGGGCTTGCATGGTTTGAATCCTCCACGGGCCCCAAAAGAAGGAGTGCCAGGCTTTCTCATCAGTCTTCTCAGATGTGGAAGGGAAAAGCACCCACCATGAGCAAACATCAAAAAGTGGAGTCAGACCCTTTATTACATTCAGAAGACAGACAAAGACTTTTCCTCCAGCAAAGGCTAAAAGTGCACCAGCTGGCATTCTCCAAGGGGAGAAGGTCCATGGGGAAATGATGGAATGGGGGAAAGGGGAGATTCTTTCAGGGGTCACCCTGACTTCTAGCTGTGTGCTCTATCTCAGAACTTCCACTTCTTACTTAATCTATTTGGAACACCTTACCAGATTATTCACTATTCTTATAAAACGGCTTTTAACAGGTGCATGTTATTCTCTCTTTGGATATTTGGATAAACTATGCTTTGTTTTATACTAGTTCTTAATTGATAGGCATTTAAGTTGTTTCTGGATGTTCTTATATTTTTGAAATATGTAGCCTATGCTGAGAAGTCACTGCTCCAGTCCCCAAGGATTCACTGAGCCCTTATTAGGTGCTAGGCATAGGATAAAAAACAACCTCTGCTCTCTAGACAGAGAGGACCGCTCAGTAACAGGGCAGTGCTGTTATAACAAGAGGCAGATGAAGAAAGACAACCAGAGGAAACATGGTCACATTTTTTTCTTTGTATTTCATTTTAATTAAATGATAAACCACGAATACATTCTCATTCAAAAAATTTTAATTCTATCAAAATACATAGGTGAAAAAGTGTAAATATCATCTCATTTCTGCAACCTTGAATACATGTCCTTCTGAGCTTTTTTGTATGTGTGAAAAAAAGGACACAGATCCAGACTCACACACATAGACACAGAATGCACAGGATGTAATTTGGAGTCACATAATTTAGAGATTCTTTGGATATGAAGAGAACCAGAAAACAGAAAAATAGAAAGATAGGTGCGTAGACTATGCATAGTACTGGCATTCAAGCTCTTTTCAGTTAATCTTAGATCTTAGAAATGTTCTATTCTCTGTGAAGCCTGCACTGCTCTCACAGGAAGAATCCTTGAGGATTAATGTAATGTAACCTTTTCTCCACTCTTAAGTCTTTCCACTTCTTAATAATTTCAAAAATGCTACAATAAAAAAGAATATCTGTATATGATTGTGAAAATAAATCTGTGTAGCATCCCAAAAATAAAATTGTTGGATAAAAGGATTGATGCAAGTTTTTTTTAATAGATTCTTCCTCTTAAAAAGAGTGCTGATTTAAATTCTCTGCAAGTGTTCCTCTTTCAACATTATCTTGCCATGATTTTTTTTATTTTTTTATATTGTTAAATATTGCCATTCTAATGGGAAAAATCTCTTTGTAGTGTTATATTTTTAGCTGTTTAAACACATAGACTTATTGATGTTAAAGATCTTATTTACTTTATCTGTTTATCAGAAGATTTGATGCTTAAGATGTAGGATAAGGGTATTTTATTTCTTTGACCTTCATATTAAATCAGGCAGAAACTCTTTACCATTTTTTAAAGTAACATTTTGTTTCTAGAAAGAAAAAGCCAATGACGTTAACTTTTCAAAAGAATTATTCATAAAACTTTAGAGCAATTTTTAACTTGTCAAGTATAACACTACACACCCTTGAAGACAGGTCTACTAAGGAATGTGATTGACTATTAAGTTATTGAATAGTTACTCAAGATGGATTAGGAGGAACCAGATTAGATTTTACATCAATGACACTTAGATTTATATCAATGACTACCTCTACCTTTTCCTAACAGTTCTTTTTGGTCTTTAAGGCAACTTGATACACACTGTCTGCCTTCTTGATTTCTTCCTCAAGATGTGATTTTTTTTTCCCCCAGATGAAGTTTTCGCTTCTTATTACAGACTTTCATAGGATTTTGATTCCCTAATAGAACATGACACTTACGTGGTAATATCTTCATTTCTGTCGCTTCTGTTAGAATATAAGCCAGGGCCACGTTTGATTTGTTCATCGTTGTATCCCCAGCACCATTTTTTTTGAGAATTGTAAATTCTCCAATCTGTGATGAGTCATTTACTTTTGTGAAAGGAAGCAAAACTCTCCCTTCTACAGAAGTGTTGTGGACCCTTGCTGTCGTTCAGTTGCTAAGTCATGTCTAACTCTTTTGCCACCCCATGGACTGTAGTCTGCAAGGCTCCTCTCTCCACGGGATTTCCCAGGCAAGAATACCGGAGTGGGTTGCCATTTCCTTCTCCAGGGGATCTTCTTGACCAAGGGGTCAAACCTGTGTCTCCTGCATTAGCAGGTGGATTCTTTACCACTGATCCACCTAGGGGCTGTTTGTATATTTAATTTACAGTAGTAAGTGAAAGTGAAAGAGATCATCGCTCAGTCATGTCTGATTCTTTGCGACCCCAAAACTCTACCCACAGTGTGGTGAGAAGCATAATTTCTAGATAACTCACTTTCTCATTTATGTGGGGCTTCCCAAGTGGCACTAGTTAAGAATCCACCTTCCAATGCAGGAGATATAAGAGACGTGGGTTCGATCCCTGGGTCAGGAAAATCCCCTGGTGGAGGGCATGGTAACCCATTCCAGTATTCTTGCCTGGAGAATCCCATGGACAGAGGAGCCTGGCAGGCTATAGTCGCACACGACTGGTGACTTCACAAGCAGGCATGCATATTTATGTAATTCATTTGTCACTTGATTTCCTGCCTGAACCCCCATCTTCCTCCCTTTCTGATTCCATGATTTGCATGTTTCCACGGAAGTCAAAGGCCTAACCAAATATTCAATAGACACCCAGCTCATTTCTTAGGATCTCCTCTGCCTCCTGAGCTCCTTATTTTTCTGGTCTCTGATTCTCTGGTAACATGAGAAATTCAGCCCTGTCTTCAGGTTCCGTAAAACCATATTTACACAAGTCGCTATTGACCCAGTAGAGTTTAAAATTAGGGTTCATATGAGATGAAATTGAAATAGTGAAATGAAATATAGGGTATCTTCATTATTAAAATATTCTTCCAATAAAATAAAATAAAATATTCTTTCATACCACCAAAGACTTTCTCTCATCTTTTCTGAGCTTTTGCTCTTTCTCTTCCCTTTCTCTAAAGAACCCCAAACCCACTGTTCTTCCATTCTTTTCATGGGCTACTTCGCCTTTTTTTCTCTGAACTCCTAGAATCAGCCAACGTCAAGGCCCTTGGTACTTCAATTTCTATCAGTCACATATTAAGGGACTTTTCCCTGATAAAAGAAAATTTACTCCTAAAGAGGAAAGTGGTGCTGGTTGCTACAACAACAATATGTTGCTTTACTAGTTACATATACATATTACATCTGGGAATGTTTTGCATAGGTGAATTTCAGTTTGTTTTCTGTAAATAAAGGAGCAGCACAGTAATTACTGCTCTCTCCTTCCATAAACAGGCAAGACTATGTTATCATTCAGAGACAGCAGAGCTGGTGCCTCTTGACCCTTTCAGAACACAGATCATGGATAAGACCCAGAAAAACATGCCTTTAATATCACAGTAATTTGCGAGAAGGGTAGATTCAGAAGCATTCCACTGAGAGACTGCAAAAAAGGAAGCATGGAAGAATTCAAGTGCAAAAGTCATTAATTTTCAAACCAGTAAGGACTAGTTCAGAATTTTTTAAAAAAATGATATGTATTATATCACAGCACATTTATGGGAATAACTTAGCTATCTTCCCTGAGCAATTGGTGTAGGCAATTCAGGGCAAGGTTTACTTAAAACAATAAATTGTTTTTAGATTCCATGGAAGTATAACATATGTATAGAAAAGTATACAAATCACAGATTAATAAATGTTCACAAATGGAACACACATCTGTAACCAGGAGAAAAACAGAATATTGCCATTTACATTCTCCTACTCCCCTCCAGGACTTCTACCAGGCTGATCACCCTCCTCACTGCTGATACCATAGGTGCCAATACATTCATTTTGTCTGTTGTTGAACTTTACATTGATGGAATCATACATCATGTACTTTCTGGGGTCTGAGTTCCTTACCTCATTATATTTGTGGGCTTCCTCCTACTAGTGCTGTTTACCATTATCATTATTTTATATTTTTAACTATGCTGTAAATACCATTTATTGAATTGCAACATTGAATTTCTTCTGTTGGAATATTTTAGCCTTTTTTTTTCTGTTGTTTGTATTTTTCAAAAAATAATTTTAAAAAGCCACAGAAAACATAAACTATCTATAATTCCAACACACACACATATAATAATCTGTGCTGTCCAGGGAGTGTAACTGAGTTGTTATAGTAGATTCTATAGGTTCTAAGTCTTAAATAATCTCCTCTTCCTCCTCTCCTCCTTTTCCTCCTCCTCCCCCACCTTACCTCCCCTCCTCCTCCTTTTTCTTCTCTGCTCTCTCTCCATCTCTGTGTCTCTCTCTCTCTCTCATACATACATACACATCCCTCTTTGGTATGTTCTCTGATCAGTGAGATCAAGTATTATTCCTGATGCAACCTAGATCTCCCTGTGACTGGGTGATTGGGAGCTAAAAGGTTCCTTCCTCGCCAGGACCTTATAGATTGAGGAACAATTTTACTATAGGAAGGAGATGTCATTATCAGACAGAGAGGGTTGAACAGTCAAACTGGGTAGAAGAAAAATATGAATACCACAGTAGAGCATGCTCAGTAGATATTGTTCCTACCCTATTATCTTAGCTTGTGTCAGTACAATAACCCAGTGAGCTAAAAACAGGGACTTTTAGTCATTTTCACTCCTGATATCTACATCTAAGGGATAACTCTTGTCTGATGCAAAATATATTTTTAGCAAGACTTACAGAAAACTTGAAATGACTCCCACTGATTTGGCTAGGAAGTCAAGCATGGCCCTATTTACTTCTATAGAGAGAGCAGGGATAAGTTGTGTGCTGCTGGACCAAAGTCCAAAACAAAAATAGCCAACCCAGGGTTGCTCCCCCAGCCTTGGCCCAAGAGGAAGCTTAATGTAGGTATAGTCTCCTTGGAGTGTATTTTGTGTACTTTGGAGACAATGTGCCAACACAGGGGGAGATTGGCCTTGTCTGCTGGAGACATAGATCCAGGCTTTCCAGCTGGCAGTCATGGTAATGGCACAGGTCTGACTTCCTTATATCACTAGTGCCTGCTCTCCCTAGATGAAGGTGGGGTGAGAAGAATGAATAATCAGAGTTTCTCTGATGTCTCCATTTCTGGTAGCTGAGAGCCCATAATTGGCACCATTATTGCATGAGCTGCTACTTGTCCACATTTCCAGAAAACCAGATTAAGCATTTCTTTTAATGGATGCTGATGTGCATTTTTGGAGGCAGAGAACTGGTAAGATGCTGTTGCTCTTCAGTTGCTAAGTTGTGTCCAACTCTTGTGACCCCATGGACTTCAGCACGCCAGGCTACAGGTAATGTATCAGTTCAGTTCAGTCACTCAGTCGTGTCTGACTCTTTGCGACCCCATGAATTGCAGCATGCCAGGTCTCCCTGTCCATCACCAGCTCTGGAGTCTATCCAAACCCATGTCCATCGAGTCAGTGATGCCATCCAACCATCTCATCCTCTGTCGTCCCCTTCTCCTCTTGCCCCCAATCCTACCCAGCATTAGGGTCTTTTCCAATGAGTCAACTCTTTGTATCAGGTGGCCAAAGTACTGGAGTTTCAGCTTCAACATCAGTCCTTCCAATGAACACCCAGGATTGATCTCCTTTAGGATGGATTGACTGGATCTCCTTGCAGTCCAAGGGACTCTCAAGAGTCTTCTCCAACACCACAGTTCAAAAGCATCAATTCTGTGGCGCTCAGCTTACGTCACCGTCGAACTCTCACATCCATACATGACTACTGGAAAAACCATAGCCTTGACTAGACGGACTTTTGTTGGCAAAGTAATGTCTCCACTTTTAAATATGCTATCTAGGTTGGCCATAACCCTCCTTCCAAGGAGTAAGCCTCTTTTAATTTCATGGCTGCAATCACCATCAGCAGTGATTTTGGAGCCCAATGTATAGACTCCTTTAATACAATGAGTGCTTGGTACTGCCTTTGAGACCGAAGTCACTGTTTCCTGGGCATTTACAATGGAAGATGAAAATAGAATGAAGGTCTGTGTTAATTTGTTTTTTTGTAGAGTTCCCTCTGCAAACAGTAGGTTCTCATTATTTATTTATTTATTTGGATTTTTAAATTTTTTGTTTATTTCATATTTAATTATAGTTGATTTATATAGTGTGTTAGTTTCAGGTGTACAGCAAAGTGATTCAGTTATACATATACATGTATTTTTCAGATTCTTTTCCCATTTAGTTTATTACAGAATACTGAGTAGAGCTCCCTGTGCTATACACAGGGAACTCTACTTAGTTATTTATTTTATACATAGTAGTGTATGTACATGTCAATCCCAATCTCCCAATTCATCCTACGCACCCTCTTTCCCCCTTGGCATCCATACATTTGTTCTCTATCTGTGCCTCTATTTCTGCTTTGTAAATAAGATCATCCATATCACTTTTCTAGATTCTGCACATGTGTCAATATATAATATTGGTTTTTCTCTTTCTGACTTACGTCACTTGATGACAGTGTCTAAGTTTATCTATGTCTCTGCAAATGACCCAATTCTGTTCTTTTTTTGTGTTAATTTTAAGAATTGTGGGCTCATACTATATTTAAGGGATTCAGAATTCCCCATTCATTCATACATTTAATGTAATAAATAGAGGACAGATAGTTGGATAGATAGGGTCATGGTTAATTTTGTGTGTCAACTTGGCTAGGCCACAGTACCTAGATAGTTGATCAAACATTATTCTAGATGTTTTTGTGAGGGTATTATTTAGATGAGATTGATATTTAGATCAGTGGACTTTAAAGCAGATTACCCTCCATCGTGTGGGTGGGCCTCATTTAATCAATTGAAGACCTTAAGGAAGTAGACTGACCTTTCCCAAGAAAGAGAGAATTCTGCAAGGAGACTGACTTTGGACCTGAGCTGCAGCAGCAATTCTTCCTGGGGTCTCTAGGTAGCCAGCCTGTCCTGCAGGTTTTGGACCTCTCAGGCTCCCCAAGCACATGAGTCAATTTCTTATAATCAATCTCTCTCTGTCTCTGTCTCTTTCTCTTTGCCCCATTGGCTCCATTTCTCTGGAGAACCTGGACAGACAGACCAAGTTTGTTGATTACTCAGCACTCACTAAGCAGCCCATGGGAATCATTTCATCTTATCTTTCAAACATGCCTAAGAATTAGGAACTGAGATTAGTCCGATTTAACAGATAAGAAACTGGAGTTCCAAAGATAAATCCTTTGTCCAAGGTCATCCTGATGGGTAGTGCAGACCTGCCTTCTCACTCCAGGAAGTGTACCTCTCTCCACACTCAAAGCTCACTCTTCTACAGAGTCCCCTTGTCTTTGAGGGTCCCCTTGTCTTCAGCTCTCATTCATTGTCCTTTACACCTGCGTATCCTTCCTGCTTTCTCTGCGTGCATTCAGAGCAGCCCCTTCACACCAGCGGCATTCTTCCCAGCTGCAGCTCTGGCCCAGAGTCTGTTCACACAGCCTGGTGCTAATAGAGATCCCAGACGCTCCTGGCTTCACCGACCACATCAGAGGCGCAAGAATGCAAAGTAGAAGCAGGGAACACTTTTCAGAGGAAAACGGGCTTCTTTCTTGAGTAGACCTCGCTTGACCCCTTGAGTAAGGGCAGAATGTGGGAACATGCCTGTGAGACACAGAACAGAGGCACCCCAAGCTGCCATGGAGACATTGGCGTGTATTCCACTGGAACTTTGCTATGTTTCTCCTCACCTCTCCCTCTAAATTCTTGCAAATTGTCTGCACTAGTTTCTTCATTCATTTATCTACTCATCTAATACATACTTTTTGAACATGCATGATTATCAAATGCCACACTTGGTGTTGGAGAGATGATGGAGAGTAGGAGAGGTCTCCCTACAGTTGCTAGAGTCTATTTCTCTGATGAAAAAGACAGGTAAATAGCCAGGCAATTCCAGTACATTATGGTAAGTGTGAGGGAAGAAGGAAGCACACTAGGAAAGCACAGGGAGGATGCAGAAACAAGTTTATTTGTTCAGTCAGGGAAGGATTTCTGGAGGAGGTTAAATCTAACCCAAGACTGGAGCAAAGAATGGGAATTCTCCAGTAATGGTATGTGGAATGGAAAGAATTGTTTTCTGGATGAAGTAAAAACGTGCTAAGGTTGGAAGACTGGATTTGCACATGATGGCTGCAAAGACTTTAAAGGTATTCATGACTTAGATTTAGGTGGGGTACTAGGAGTGGGGTGGCAGGGTATGAATATCAGGAGATGAAGCAGGAGGAGAAAGTCCTTCTGTAACAAAGTGGACTAAGCGAAAGAAAGTGAAGTCACTCAGTCATGTCCAACTCTTTGCCACCCCATGGACTGTGGCCCACCAGGCTCCTCCATCCACGGAATTTTCTATGCAACAGTACTGGAGTGGGTTGCCATTTCCTTCTCCAGGGGAGAAGTGGACTAAGGAAAGCAATAAGAGAACAGAGGGGAGATGACAGAAAGCATGATCAGAACACAATTTGCTTTGATCACCTGCAGCTCCTGGAGTGAGTTCAGGTTCTGTCCCTCCCTCCCAGGTATGGCGTGTTCTAGAGTACATGTCCCTCCTCCATCAAGGGGAATAGCCCTGCCCTGTTGACCTCCTGGATAGGTGATGAAGAACAAGTCGACAGTGCCTGGGAAATGATGGTGCACTCCTTGACCAGCTCTGTCCTTGCAGGTCTCCAGCACAGGATGGAGATACTCATCAGTGCCCCACATTCTGGGGGTGGAGAGGCTATTCTAGAAGCCAAGAGGTTCTTCCACTTTGGTGTTTCCCACAGCCTGGAAGATAACCTCTGACTCTAACCCAGTGAGCAAGGCCAGTAGCCGCTGTTCTTTCTGCTCATGAACTCTATCCTTTGGCCATACAAAATTCCAAAGCTGGTGTGCCAGAAACAAAACAAAGCAAACAAGCAGAATAGAATTAAACCCTCCACTAATCTAAAAGTTTGATTCCCCCCAACAATACAAGGTTAATGAAAAAGACTTGAGACCTGGATCTGATTTTCAGGTGGAAAACTACTCACCGCCCAAACTCCTCCCTCTTGACAATTTCCCTGAGTTCCTCTGTACTCATTTTCAGGCCTCTTTCCTTGGGAAGGTTTTCCCGACATGTGGTACAGCTGGTGCTGGGGTCCCTCCTTACAGGTCCGTAGCAAACTGCATCTTCAGTATCATTTTAACCTCTACTAATTGCTTCTCAAGTGCAAAGTTAAAAAATGGTCACGTATGTGACCCTCAGTTCCCCATTTGATTCATTACTCCATTATACTGGGTTAGCCAAAATGTTCACTTGGGTTTTTCTGTAAGATGTTATAACAACCCAGTATTACTTCATTATTACACAGAACTGATTTTTTAAAATACCCTTTCCCCAAATAAGCAAACAATAACAGCAACTGGTAAGCCTGGCATGTTGTAATCCATGGGGTCACAAAGAGTCAGACACAATCTAACAACTGAACAACAGCAACAACAAACAAACAAAACTTGGGCTTACAAAATCCAAAATGCAAGTCAGTTTAGCTTCTGAAATAAAGTATAGATGTACTTATTTGCAAAGCAGAAATAGAGACATGTACACAGAGAACAAATGTATGGATACCAACAAGGAGATGGGCGTGGGGTGAATTGGGAGATGAGAATTGACATATATACACTATTGATGCTATGTATAAAATAGGCAACTAATGAGAAAAATATGACGTTGTATACTTCAAGTATACTTCAATAAAATTTAAAGAAAAAAAGAGGAATGGCATCAAATATGAACATTTTTGCCACTGTTTGTAGAGCTGCTGAATCTTTCCTTTGGGAAATCCCTAATCTCTACTCTGACAGGCCATACTGGGCTCATCTCATGAAGCCTCACCTGTCCAAACTCTGTGCCACTTGCTATGATTCTTCCAAGAACATGCTCTCATCCTCTGAACTAAGCCAGGCCAAAAGGCCCCCGTAGCTAGCTCTCCATTTGAAAATCTTCATGCTAAGTTCATTCAAGTACATACTCAGTCCTTCTCAGGTTATCAGCTATACATAAAAATTCTGGTCAAATTGAGCATGAAATCTGATATTTCACCACTTTAGAATCCCTGTGTCCTTTTCCTGGGAATCAGTTTAAGAGGAAAGGCAGATTTTTTCATGTACATAGGATCAGATTATCTTTCCCCATTTGTTGAAGCTCCACACTCATCCTTCCAAGAGATGTGCTTTAGTTTCCAACTCTCTTTTGTGAAGGCAAAAGAAGGGGGTGGCAGAGGATGAGATCATTAGGTGGCATCACCGACTCAATGGAAATGAATCTGAGCAAACTCCAGGAGACAGTGAAGGACAGGGAAGCCTGGCATGCTACAGTTCATGGTGTCACAAAGAGTCAGACACAACTTAGTGACTGAACAGCAGTAATAACAACAATCTCAGTAACTCAGGAGTGATTGTCCTTTCCAATCAATTGATTCCAATGTATCTATATGTGCATCCATACTCCAAGGTGCCTTACTCTGCTCATGACTTCCTGTAAGAGAGACCACTCTTGGTAAATTGAAATGGACTCCTGGTAGACATTTTGCTAGCAAAAAGAAGGGAAAACAGAAATGCAACCTCTGGCATGTATCCTAACAAAACAAAATTTATGATTCTCTATCGCAGTTATCTAGTTTCTTGCCAGAGTGTGCCATTTGACTGTGGAACTATATCTCATGTACAGCCATAAGATACTACTTTTTATTTTTATTCATTTCAACAATTTCTAATATAAATCCTGAGGCAGAGTTGGACTCCAGTAACTTATTATTTAATGAAAGGAAAAAGAATAAATGAACGCATTGACGTCCCGCTAGAATCCTTTCTGGGTACCACATTCAAAATGAGGATGAGCCTTTATTTGTGGCCACAAGAGTTATATTCCTGAAAAAGACATTTGTGTTTTCCTTTAGTAGATCCATTTTTATGCTACATGGATTTCTGGCTGTCTTCTATCGAGATGCCATAAACCCAGGCTTGTCTAATAACAACGCAGATGGAAGTGCTATGTGCAAAGTCCTTTACAAAGTCCCAGGATGGAAAGACCCACCAGGAAGAAAAGTTGCAGTCTCTTCTTTAATAATATCAGATACGAGTGGTACCAGAATCTCTCCCATGTATGTACCTACTTGTCAACAAGTGAGTTTGTGTATGAACATGGGGTTCACGGGTTCTGGTTCCAGCTCCGCTGTCAACCCACTGGATAATCTTGACTAAGTCTCTTTCTCTCTCTGAGCCTCAGCCTCCCTTTCTCTAACAAACAGGGGCTTGTATATATCATCTCCTTGCTCACTTGGAACATTGTATCGCCGTTTATTCAATTCCCTGAAGCTCTTATGGTCTCCAGGTCTATAGTTAGGGGTGACCTTGCTCTGGCTCACAGGTCTCTACCTTCATCACTTACCCTCAGGTGACAACTTGGCCAGGGGAGACTTACTCAATGTATGTCAACATATTGCATCCCAAGAGAACTGCAGTTACCTGACACGGAGCAGTTGGTTTTCAAACTCCTCAATTGTGGCTGTTTACTGCTCCCTGGTGGTTCAAGGAGGAGTCTGCAGACACCTAAAGAAAATATTTCTCTGAAATGTAGATCCCACTCTTTATTGAAAGGCTTAATGAGCAAAATATGTAACATGCCAACACAATGCCTGCTACCAAATAGCTATTGAATAAATTCATGTTCACTTATCCCTTCAAAGGAAACTGGCTTCAGATTGTTGTGTTTAGAAGATCCTTTAAAATATTAGAGTTGTAGAACAGGAATTTAGAGCATATAAGGACCAAAAAAAAAAATCATCAGTAAATGATGAGTATGTATTAAGCAAAACCAATATACTAAAAGTGACCAAAGTAGAGAAGAAGCAAAGCAACTCTGAAAAAAAAAGAATATTCATTCATAGTTCATGGAGGTGGCAGGAATAGGGAAAGTCTAACACTTATTAGCTTCTATACCTCCCAAATTTTTATAAATTTTATTACATTTGATGCACAGAAAACCTAATGATGTAGGAGTTAGCAGTCTCATTCTACACAGGAGGGAACTAAGTCTCAGAGAGGCAAATAACTCTGAATGTCCATAGTTAACACATGGCCATCATCTAAAATTTAAGTCTGTGCTGCTTCAAACTATGGTTTCTCCAAAAACATCACCCAGGCTTCTAGGGATTTTAAAATTATTTCATTCTTCTACCCCTTTTACAAGTGGAGAAACTGTGACTCAAAGGGAGATGCTGCACTAGTGGTAGGTGGGAAGGGTTTAAAACCAGCTCAGGGTGGTGGTAGTGGTGTCAATTTGATTTTATAGCATTTGCTCTATAAATTAAAGCATTTGCTATATAAATTATAAATACTAAAATTCATATGAAAGAAAGTGAAAGCGAACGTCTCTCCATCATGTCTGACTTTTTGCGACCCCATGGACTGTAGTCCATGGAAGTATTGTAGTCCACGTAGTAGTCTCCAGGCCAGAATACTGAAGTGGGTGGCCTTTCCCTTCTCCAGCGGTTCCTCCCAACCCAGGGATCAAATCCAGGTCTCCCACATTGCAGGCAGATTCTTTATCAGCTGAACCACAAGGGAAGCCCAAAATTTATATAATTTTATATAACTTATATGATCCATTTTACTGAACAGGTATCGGGAGGAAATGTGCACAATCTAGCTGACCACTGATCTCATGTCTTAAAGTAACATCTCACAAGTATATGTTGAGTACCAACATGTCCTAGACTGATGTGAACGAGAGCTGAAATGCCTGGGTCTAACTTCAGCCTTCTTCATTCTTATCTGGACAATACAACCTGACAATTGAGGATGCCATTCTGCTAATGGTCTCACCAATTAACCATGTTCAATTCTGATTCCTCCCTTATCCTACTGGCTTCTTGACATGAGGAGATTAAGCGTCAAGGTGAAACAGAAACACATTCATCAGTTTGAGATGAGTGGCCATCAATCTGGAGAAAGAGGCCTCCATGCAGAGAAGAGGTGACACCCTCATGGTGTGGCTCCAAACAGCATCAGTCAGATCTCGACCATGTTTTATCCCAGGGAATGGGATGCTCCATGGAAGCAGAATGTCTGTCTTTTTTATATACAGTGCTTCCCCAGCTCATGGCACAATGGACTGCTCCACGATACGTACTGAATCACTACTTGTTGAATGCCTCTACCTCTGGCCATTGTATTAAGATTTCGCTGCAAGGTGAAATCTCACAGAGGACATCAGTACTCTGTGGTATTGCAGAGGTCACTTGAACTCTCTGGACATCAGCTTTTCTACTTTTAAAATGAAGAAAATATTAGCTACTATGAGAGCTTGTTGTAGGATTAGAGTAATATACTGTATATCAAGTGTTAGGTACACAGTAGACAATCAACAAAGAGTAATTCTTATTGTTGTTGTTTTTGTTAGACGTTTCAGCTTTTTAAGATACTCATGAAACAGGATTCCTGAGAAAAGTACAGACTGATCATAATACTTTATATATGTTGGGTGGACAGTTTTACATCGTGTATCTCAGCTGATACTCATAACCTCTATTTATGATAGGTATCAAATACCTTAGTTTATAGATGAAAAAAAATGAAGCTTGATCAGTCAGTAGCTTCTGGGAGTTTTCCCACCAAATAGCTTCTCTACTTGGATAGTTTTTCTGTGGTGTGCTTTAAAGCCAAGCTTAATTGTCCTATTCTCCATGAAGGATTATCCATTTCCTCCTTCCAAAGCAAACTTTGCCATTCCTCTCTCCACGCTCCCATTTCATGGGATAACTGGATCTGCCATGGTAGCTCTCGGCTGTCATTCACTATCCCACTTATTTAAAAACTTTTATTGACTGCCTGCTAACTGTCAGGAATACTGCTCAGTTTAGAGTTTTGGCAGGGGAAACAGGTAAGTAAGTAAGAAAGTTAGTGTTAGTTGCCCAGTCATGTCTGACTCTGAAACCCCAAGGACCAGAGCCGCTAGGCTCCTCTGTCTGTGGGATTCTTCAGGCAAGAATACTGGAGTGGTTGGCCATTCCCTTCCCTAGGGGATATTCCCAACCCAAGGATAGAACCTGGGACTCCTCCATTGCAGGTGGATTCTTTACCATCAGCCATTAGGGAAACAGATAAGAGTTCTTGTCAAACAGAGCTCAGATCTAGTGAAAGAGACAGACATTAATCAGATAACCATAAACATGACATATGTCTGTCTATCTATCTATCTATCTTTATTAGCTTCCTCAATGGTTCAGTGGGTAAAGTATATGCCTGCGATGCAGAAGACACAGGAAATATAGGTTCAATTCCTGAGAAGATTTGCTGGAGAAGGAAATGGCAACCTGCTCCAGTATTCTTGCCTGGAAAACCACATGGACGGAGGAGCCTGGCAGGCTACAGTCCAAAGGGTCACAAGGAGTCATACATGACTAAGCATGCAGGCACAGCATATATATATATATATATATATATATATATAGAAATAGCCCTCCATGCAGAGAAGAGGGGACACCCTCATGGTGTGGCTCCAAACAGCATTAGTTATATATATATATATGATCCACACAGTCAAAGACTTTGGCATAGTCAATAAAGTAGAAGTAGATGTTTTTCTGGAACTCTCTTGCTTTTTCGATGATCCAGCAGATATTGGCTATTTGATCTCTGGCTCCTCTGCCTTTTCTAAAACCAGCTTGAACATCTGAAAGTTCATGGTTCACGTATTTTTGAGTCTGGCTGGGAGAAATTTGAGCATTACTTTACTAGCATGTGAGATAAGTGCAATTGTGGGATAGTTTGAGGATTCCTTGGCATTGCCTTTCTTTGGGATTGGAATGAAAACTGACCTTTTCCAGTCCTGTGGCCACTGCTGAGTTTTCCAAATTTGCTGACATATTGAGTGCAGCACTTACACAGCATCATCTTTTAGAATTTGAAATAGCTCAACTGGAATTCCATCACCTCCACTAGCTTTTTTCATAGTGATGCTTCCTAAAGCCCACTTGATTTCACATTTCAGGATGTCTGGCTCTAGGTGAGTGATCACACCATTGTGATTATCTGGGTCTCATGACTTCATGGCAAATAGATGGGGAAACAGTGGAAACAGTGAGAGACTTTATTTTGGGGGGGACTCCAAAGTCACTGCAGCCATGAAATTAAAAGATGCTTGCTCTTTGGAAGGAAAGTTATGACCATCCTAGACAGCATATTAAAAAGCAGAGACATTACTTTGCCAACAAAGGTCTGTCTAGTCAAAGCTATGGTTTTTCCAGTAGTCATGTATGGATGGGAGAGTTGGACTATAAAGAAAGCTGAGCACCGAAGAACTGATGCTTTTGAACTGTGGTGTTGGAGAAGACTCTTGAGAGTCCCTTGGACTGCAAGGAGATCCAACCAGTCCATCTTAAAGGAAATCAGTCCTGAATATTCATTGGAAGGACTGATGCTGAAGCTGAGACTCCAATACTTTGGCCCCCTGATGTGAAGAACTGACTCATTTGAAAAGACCCTGATGCTGGGAAAGATTGAAGGCGGGAGGAGAGGGGGATGACAGAGGATGAGATGGTTGGATGGCATCACCGACTCAATGGACAAGAGTTTGAGAAGTCTGTGGGAGTTGGTGATGGACAGGGAGGCCTGGCGTGCTGCAGTCCATGGGGTCGCAAAGAGTCGGACACGACTGAGCGACTGAACTGAACTGACTGATCTCAGTTGAGAGATTAGAAGGCTAGAATACAGAGAGATGGTGTCACTTGGTAATGTTGGTAGTTGAGTAAGCCAGGATTCTAACCTGGTCTAGAACCTTCTTTAGGGTCTGCATCTTCCCCCACATATGCTCTGACTCTCATTATGCCACGTGGCCTCTCATGGAAGTTGTTCAACAATGTGGACTCTGAGTCAATGAGAGTTTTCACCTAGTAGCAGTCTGCTGCTGCTGCCAAGTCGTGTCAGTCGTGTCCGACTCCGTGCGACCCCATAGCCGGCCGCCCACCAGGCTCCGCCGTCCTGGGATTCTCCAGGCAAGAACACTGGAGTGGGTTGCCAGCTCCTTCTCCAGTGCATGAAAGGGAAAAGTGAAAGTGAAGTCGCTCCGTCGTGTCCGACTCTTCGCAACCCCATGGACTGCAGCCCCCCAGGCTCCGCCGTCCTGGGATTCTCCAGGCGAGAGCACTGGAGTGGGTTGCCATCGCCTTCTCCAGTGCATGAAAGGGAAAAGTGAAAGTGAAGTCGCTCAGTCGTGTCCGACTCTTCGCGACCCCATGGACTGCAGCCCACCAGGCTCCCCCGTCCATGGGATTTTCCAGGCAAGAGTACTGGAGTGGGTTTCCAGTTCCTTCTCCAGTGCATGAAAGGGAAAACTGAAAGTGAAGTCGCTCAGTCGTGTCCGACTCTTCGCGACCCCATGGACTGCAGCTCCCCAGGCTCCTCCGTCCATGGGATTTTCCAGGCAAGAGGACTGGAGTGGGTGCTACTGCCCTCTCCGCCTGGTAGTCTGCCTCTCCCAATTTTCTAAGCTCTGCACGCTCACTTGATAGCTCTCCTGACACCATGATTGTTCTACCTGTTCAGGCACACATCTGTCTTACTGCTGCATCTGCCTCTGGCCCCAGTGGATAGCCTTCTACTCATCATCCATTCCAACATCAGTCCCCAGAGCTTGACCATCACTCAGTGTCCCTGGCTCCTACTTAACTCACTTCTAAGCCAGCCTGGGTCAAACAGCAATGGACCTTCATTTCCCTTATCTAGAAATCAGAAACAACCTACTTCAGGGTCTTAGAATGTATAAATGTCCCAATGTATAAAGGGAAATCTATCCTATAGTGTTTTTCTTTCTTTTCAGGTTTATTGTGATATAATTGATTTGAAACACATGTTGCAAAATGATTTTCATTATAGTATTAACTAATACCTTCATCATATCACATAATTACCATTTTTTTGGTGAGACCATCTAAGATGTACTCTATAAACAACTTTAAAATACATAATACAGTATTACTAAATATAATCATCATGCAGTACATTAGATTCCCAGAACTTATTCAATATTTAACTGGGAGTTTGTACCCTGTGGCCAAAGTCTTTCCATTTCTTCCACCCCCAGACCTTGGAAATCACCATTCTACTCTCTGTCTCTATGAATTTGGCTTTTTTCGTATTCCACAGACAAGTGACACATACAGTATTAATCCTATAGTGTTTTGAACTCTGTTTTCTGTGACATTGTGTAAGCTCATGTAATAAGACTTGCTTTGGTATCTAGTAAGAGAAACTGAAACTCACATGTCACAAATAAATCAGGAAGTGTGTTCTTCCTATTATAATAATATAATAGGATATACGTAATATATAGAGCTTCCTGGGTAGTGCTAGTGGTAAAGAACCCAGCTGTCAAGTTAGAGAAATGAGAGACTTGGGTTCGACCCCTGGGTCTGCAAGATCCCCTGGAGGAAGACATAGGAAACCCACCTCAGTACTCTTGCCTGGAGAATCTCATGGACAAAGGAGCCTGGTGGGCTAGAGTCCATACAGTTGCAAAGAGTCGGACATGACTGAAGCAACTTAGCATGCACACATGTAATATATAACAACAACAAAAAAATTTGGAAGTCAGCAATCAAGGGCTTCTATAGCTGTTTTGGGATGCCAGTAGGAATACAGGCTGCTCCTGTCTTTTTCCCCAGCCCTCCTTTATCATGTGTTGTGCCACTGAAATGGCTGAACCACTTTCAGTAATACAATCATGACCTAGACAAAGAGGGGAAGAGCATGAATAAAAGGTACAGGCTGGCTGAGTGGACTCCTTTTAAATCATGTGTGCGTGCTCAGTCACTCATTGTGTCTGATTCTTCATGACCCCAAGGACTATAGCCTGTCAGGCTCCTCTGTCCATGGAATTCTCCAGGCAAGAATACTGGATTGGGTTGCCATTTCCTTCTTTAGGGGATCTTTTCAACCTAAGGATTGAACCCATGTCTCTTGCATTGGCAGGTGGATTCTTTACCACTGAGCCACCTGGGAAGAACCTCCTTTTAAAGACCATTCTCCAAAACCCTACCCAATATTCTGCTTATGTCTGGTTGTCTAGAACCTAGTCACATGGCCACTCCCTGTTAATGGTTTTAGTTGAATTGTTGATATTGTCGCACCAAAGCCATCATTTACTGAATATCAGTGATGTCAATGTCTTCCCTCTGTATTATTTCATTTACCCCTTGGAATAGACCTGTTAAAAGTATGAACTGTAGGCATAAAAATCACTTTTTAAATAATTTTTGAGATTCCTGTGATCCTCTCTGGGTGGAAATATTTTCTGCATACATAGCATTTATCAGGCACTTTCTGTTTGTTTTGTGAAGGCACAGCTTCCTTGAAGCCTAATATTTGTATGAGCTAGAGATCACTTGTTATTCCCATTTTCCAGATAATGCAACTGAGGCTTATGAGATCAAGTCACTTGATTAAGGGCACATGGCTAGTATATGGCATTTCCAGAATTCCAACCTGAGTCAGTCTGACTCTGAAGCTCATGGAGTTTTCCATTCTGATGTGTTGCCACATTTGAATCTGTCTAGCTGAGGAGGAAGGACATCCTTGAAGCATGCCAGAATCATTTCTCACCAGCATCCCCACAGGCCCTGTGCCAGCTGAAAAATGCCTATACACATCTTGTATCACTGCTTCCCATCAGTCCCTGCCTCCGTGGTTTCCCCAGATGCATTCCCAAGGTCCCCACAGGACTGAAAATATCATCTCTGCAGACAAACTGGAAACAAGTTAAACGATGGCAGAGGGATGGATGGGAAGAATGAGCCAAGGTAAAAAAAAAAAAAAAAAAACAATCCAAACAATTTTCATTTGGCACAGAGTGATTTTTCCTTGGGCATTTTTCCTCTTCCAATTTTGTAATTCATGTTTATTTTCAGTGAAACTCACTCCATCTGTATCTGATTCATTCACACTTGATTCATCAGCAGACAGCTCTGTCAGAGAAAAAAGATTCTGATGTGCCTCTAGCATTTGACTATGGAATCGGAGTCTGTCGGGAATGCCCGGGCGAGGTGGCCTGTGAGAAACTGCAGAGAAGCAGGTGAAGTGGCTTCACACTTCTGCCACTGTGCACAGCCCTCTGCTGTTTTCACTTTGTTTTAGGCAGCTCTAGTGGTCTTCCCAGTGATTTTGTAATAGGGCTTAGGCACAGATCTTTCCCACTCTGCTGGCTCCATTTCACCTGCCCATAAACACACTTACATTTCTCTTATTCTAAAACACAAAAGAGCTAAGTCACCTCTCAACAAAAACATCACAAACCACAATTTCCTTTCCCACCCCCATTCATCCTCAAACATATTTCCACCCCAGCATCTCAGAAGTTTGCACTCTGCATTCAGTCACCTCTGCTTTATTCCTCATGACTCCATCATGGACCTCCTCCTCCTGTACCCAGGACTCTCTAATGAAAGTCACCTTTCAATTGCCAAGACCAGCGGCTAACGTGCTGTTACCATGTGATTAGTGTCTCGGTTGCATTGGCAGCTGTTGACACTTCTTCCTTACTCTCTGCTCCATTGGCTTCCTTCCACCCCTCCTCTTCTTTATTCCCTTCTTTTTAGCCTCTTAAGTCTCCATCCTTCTTTACTCATTAAAAAAAAAAAAAATGAATTATGCACCATGACCCCTAAGTCTTGAATGGAGGTTCTGGAACCAGAATGTCTGGGTCCCAAGCCCACTGTGCCATTTCCAAATGTGTGGACCTTGGGCAAGTTTCTTAATCCTCTCTGTGTCACAACTGAAAATTAGGGAAAGTTATAAACTCTTACCTCATAGGGTTGGAAAGGGATTAAATTAATTTATTACTTATAAATTTCTTTAAACAGCACTTAATGTTGTATTAATAAGTACTCAATAGATTTTAACTGAGAGGACCAGGACTAAACACAATCTAATAATCTGTAAAAGTGTATATAATAGGATTGATGGTAGATGGGGATATACTCTAATAAAATCATTGTGATTATTTTAAAATTATGCTGGGGACTTCCCTGGTGTTCCAGTGGTTAAGAATCCACCTGTCAATGCAGGGAACGCAGGTTCGATCCCTGCTCTGGGAACTAGGATCCCACATGACAGGAGGCAACTAAGCCTGTGTGCACCACAACTACTGAAGCCCTAGAGCCCAGGCTCTGCAACAGGAGAAGCCACTGCAGCGGGAAGGCTGCGTGCCGTAACTGAGAGCCCATGTGCTGCAGTCCAGTTCAGTTCAGTTCAGTTCAGTTGCTCAGTCGTGTCCGACTCTTTGCGACCCCATGAACTGCAGCATGCCAGGCCTCTCTGTCCATCACCAACTCCCGGAGTCTACCCAAACCCATGTTCATCGAGTCGGTGATGCCATCCAGAGCAGCCAAAAAATAGATGAAATGATGCTGGATGCATATTCCAGTCTATAGGATACTATGTCCAAACCTATAGATGTAAAACAAGTCCATATGGTTTTACTAATGTACATACATGTAAAGATAGAAAGTGAGTTTAAATCATTGCCTAATAATACAACAAAAGGAAAAAGTAATGGAAAAAATGTAAAACTTACCAACATTAATTACAAGAAAGCTGGAGTGGTCATATAAATATTAAAATAAACCTAAGGCAAAGAGTATTATCAGAGGAAATAATAAAAGGGTCAATTCATTGGAAAAACATGGACTCATCTATGTGTATGTACCAAACTGAAGGAAGCAAGAACATCCACAACTAGATCTGAGAATTTTAACTCTTTTCCCTTAGCATTAAGAAACAAAGCCTGGGACTTCCCTGGTGGTCCAGTGGCTAAGATTCCTCACTCCTGCAGGGGGTGCTATCCCTGATCAGGGAACTAGATCCCCATAGGCTGTATCTCAAGATTCCTCAACTGAAGAGTGAAGATTCCATGTGCCAAAACTAAGGCTCAGCACAGTCAGATAAAGTAAATATCAAAAAAATAAAAAAGAACTAGACCAAAAAAAAAATCACTAAAGCTATAAAATATTTAAATCCTGTCAATCACCACTGGCCTGGCATTACAGCAAATCACATCCAACAACTGCATAATACACATTTTCTTCAACTATATTTGGAAGGTGCACCAAGATAAACAATATATTGGGTCATAGAAGGTTTCCATGAAATAGAAAGAAAATGTTTTCTTACTGACTTTGTTCACTGATCTCAGTGAATTTAAATATGAATCTGAAAAATGAGATAACTATATATTTTATTTATGGAAACAAAACAGCATGCTTCTACATAGCTTAAAGGCCAATGAAAAATAATAAGAAAAACTAGAAATTATTATCAACTAAATGACATAGAAGGAACACATGTTAATATTGTCAGGATGTATTTATGTCAGTATTTAAAGTATTAAATGCTTATGTCAGAATTAATTATTTAAATTTCCACCTTAAGAAGATAAACAAATAAACTTCAAATTAGTAAATAAAAAATATATAAAATTAAGGTCAGAAGCCAATAAAATAGAAAAACAATAGAGAAAATTAATAAAGCCAAATGTAGCTCTCTAGAAAATTATAAAACATTAATAAATCTCAAGGATTCATTAAGAAAAATACAGACATATAAATTCTCTTTATCATAAGAGAAAGGACATCATTAAATATTCCCCACATGTAAAAAACATAGTAAAATATTATTAAAATTTTACGTAAAAAAACTCAACAACTTATGTGAAATGGGAAAGAAGAATCTTTAAAAAAAATACATAACTTAGTAAAACACTGATACAAGAAGAAATAGAAAATCTAAAGAGCTCTGTATCTTTTTTCCCATAGAAAGGCATTTTATTTTAAATATAACAGTGTGTACATGTCAGTTCTAAGCTCCCAGTCTATCGATCCCCTTTCCCCTTCACCCCTGGTAACCATAAATTTATTCTCTAAGTCTGAGTCTGTTCCTGTTTTGTAAATAAGTTCATTTATATCTATTTTTTCAGATTCTGTATATAAGTGATATCATATGATATGTGACTTTCTCTGAATACGTCACTTAGCATGATGATCTCCAGTTCCATCATGTTGCTGCAAATGGCATTATTTCATTCCTTTTTATGGCTGAGTAATAAGCAGAGACATGCAGAGTACATCATGAGAAATGCTGGGTTGGAAGAAACACAAGCTGGAATCAAGATTGCCGGGAGAAATATCAATAACCTCAGATATGCAGATGACACCACCCTTATGGCAGAAAGTGAAGAAGAACTAAAGAGCCTCTTGATGAAAGTGAGAGAGGAGAGTGAAAAAGTTGGCTTAAAGCTCAACGTTCAGAAAACTAAGATCATGGCATCTGGTCCCATCACTTCATGGGAAATAGATGGGGAAACAGTGGAAACAGTGTCAGACTTTATTTTTTTGGGCTCCAAAATCACTGCTGATGGTCATTGCAGCCATGAAATTAAAAGACGCT
This sequence comes from Giraffa tippelskirchi, assembly GCF_054371585.1. Lineage (NCBI taxonomy): Eukaryota > Metazoa > Chordata > Mammalia > Artiodactyla > Giraffidae > Giraffa > Giraffa tippelskirchi. The sequence continues at coordinate 218,973,236 of NC_137275.1, forward strand.
TACTCCTTGGAAGGAAGGTTATGGCCAACCTAGATAGCATATTTAAAAGTAGAGACATTACTTTGCCAACAAAAGTCCGTCTAGTCAAGGCTATGGTTTTTCCAGTGGTCATGTATGGATGTGAGAGTTGGACGGTGAAGAAAGCTGAGCGCCGAAGAATTGATGCTTTTGAACTGTGATGTTGGAGAAGACTCTTGAGAGTCACTTGGACTGCAAGGAGATCCAATCAATCCATTCTAAAGGAGATCAGTCCTGGGTGTTCATTGGAAGGACTGATGTTGAAGCTGAAACTCCAATACTTTGGCCACCTCATGCGAAGAGTTGACTCATTGGAAAAGACCCTAATGCTGGGTAGGATTGGGGGCAGGAGGAGAAGGGGACGACAGAGGATGAGATGGTTGGATGGCATCACTGACTCGATGGACATGGGTTTGGGTAGACTCCGGGAGTTGGTGATGGACAGAGAGGCCTGGCGTGCTGCAATTCATGGGGTCGCAAAGAGTCGGACACGACTGAGCGACTGAACTGAACTGAATAAGCAGAGACAGCATTTTGCTGACAAACGTCCGTCTAGTCAAAGCTATGGTTTTCCAGTAATCATGTATGGATGTGAGAGTTGGACCATAAAGAAAGCTGAGCGCTGAAGAATGGATGCTTTTGAACTGTGGTGCTGGATAAGACTCTTGAGAGTCCCTTGGACTGCAAGGAGATCAAACCAGTCAATCCTAAAGGAAATCAGTTATGAATATTCATTGGTAGGACTTATGCTAAAGCTGAAGCTCCAATACTGTGTCCATCTGATGCAAAAAAACCTGACTCATTGGAAAATACCCTGATGCTGGGAAAGATCGAAGGCTGGGGGGAGAAGGGGATGACAGAGGATGAGATGGTTAGATGGCATCACCGACTCAATGGACATGAGTCTAAGCAAACTCCGGGAACTGGTAATGGACAGGGAAGCCTGTCGTACTGCAGTCCATGGGGTCACAAAGAGTCGGACACGACTGAGAGACTGAACCTAACTGAATATTCCATTGGAGTGCTTGTATCCTTTTGAGCCATGTTTTTCTCTGGATGTATGTCCGGGAGTGGGATTGGTGAGTCATATGGCACTAGTGGTAGAGAACACACCTGCCAATGCAGGAGACATAAGCGATGTGGGTTCAATCCCTGGGTCAAGAAGATCCCATGGAGGGGGCCATGGCAATCCACTCCAGTATTCTTGCCTGGAGAATCCCAAGGACATAGGAGACTGGCAGGCTACAGTCCATAGGGTCGTACAGAATGGGACACGACTGAAGTAATTTAGCATTCATGATAGATCTATTTTTAGTTTATTAAAGAACCTTCATCCATACCCATAAATTCTCCTCCATGCTGCTGCTGCTGCTAAGTCACTTCAGTCGTGTCCGACTCTGTGCGACCCCATAGACGGCAGCCCACCAGGCTCTACCGTCCCGGGATTCTCCAGGCAAGAATACTGGAGTGGGTTGCCATTTCCTTCTCCAGTGCATGAAAGGGAAAAGTGAAAGTGAAGTTGCTCAGTCGTGTCTGACTCTTAGCGACCCCATGGACTGTAGCCTACCAGGCTCCTCCGTCCATGGGATTTTCCAGGCAAGAGCACTGGAGTGGGGTGCCATTGCCTTCTCCTTCTCCTCCATATATTCCCATAAATTCTCCTATCAGCAGTATAGGAAGTTTCCCTTTTCCCCACACGCTCTCCAGCATTTATTATTCGCAGGTTTTTTGATGTTGGTCATTCTGACTGGTGTGAGATGCTACCTCATTGTAGCTTAGATTTGTACTTCTTTAATAATCAGAAAACTAAGACCATGGCATCTGGTCCCATCACTTCATGGGAAATGGATGGGGAAACAGTGGAAATAGTGTTATTTGGGGGGGCTCCAAAATCACTGCAGATGGTGACTGCGCCCATGAAATTAATAGACTCTTACTCCTTGGAAGGAAAGTTATGACCAACCTAGACAGTATATTAAAAAGCAGAGGCATTACTTTGCCAACAAAAGTCTATCTAGTCAAGGCTATGGCTTTTCCAGTAGTCATGTATGGATGTGAGAGTTGGACTGTGAAGAAAGCTGACTGTCGAAGAATTGATGCCTTTGAACTGTGGTGTTGGAGAAGACTCTTGAGAGTCCCTTGGACTGCAAGGAGATTCAACCATTCCATCCTAAAGGAGATCAGTCCTGGGTGTTCATTGGAAAGACTGATGCTGAAGCTGAAACTCCAATACTTTGGCCACCTCATACAACGAGTTGACTCATTGGAAAAGACCCTGATGGGGAGGGGTCTGGGAATGGTCCTACCCTGGGAAGGATTGGGGACAGGAAGAGAAGGGGACAACAGAGGATGAGATGGCTGGATGGCATCACCGACTCGATGGGCATGGGTTTGGGTAAACTCCGAGAGTTGGTGATGGACAGGGAGGCCTGGCGGGCTGCGATTCATGGGGTCACAAAGAGGTGGACTTGACTGAGCGACTGAACTGAACTGAACTGAATAATTGGTGATGTTAAGCATCTTTTCATGTGCCTCTAGGCCATCTGAATGTCTTCTATAGAGAAATGTCTCTTTAGGTCTTCTGACAAATTATGATTGGGTGCTTTGTTTTAGTTAGATATTGAGCTGCATGAACTGTTTGTAAATTTTGGAAATTAATCCCTTGTTGGTTGCATCATTTGAAACTAAATAGTTATCTTTTAAAACCATGGTTTTCTAAGTGTGCCCCTCACCCAACCAGAACTATCAATATCACACATTACTGTATTAAAATGAAAATTTTTTAGCCTCACCTCAAAACTACTGAACCAGGAACTGTGAAAACAATGTTCAACAGTTTTTTTAAAGCCCTCCAGGAATGAACCTAGGAGAAATATCCTAAACAAAATATTACCAAATTAAATCTAAAACCATCAAGGCTATGGTTTTTCCAGTGGTCATGTATGGATGTGAGAGTTGGACGGTGAAGAAAGCTGAGCGCCGAAGAATTGATGCTTTTGAACTGTGGTGCTGGAGAAGACTCTTGAGAGTCCAATCAATCCATCCTAAAAGAGATCAATCCTGGGTGTTCATTGGAAGGTCTGATGTTGAAGCTGAAGCTCCAATACTTTGGCCACCTCATGCGAAGGGCTGACTCATTGGAAAAGGCCCTGACGCTGGGTAGGATTGGGGGCGGGAGGAGAAGGGGACGACGGAGGATGAGATGGTTAGATGGCATTGCTGACTCGATGAACATGGGTTTGGGTAGACTCCGGGAGTTGGTGATGGACAGAGAGGCCTGGCGTGCTGCAGTTCATGGGGTCGCAGAGAGTCGGACACGACTGAGCGACTGAACTGAACTGAAATCTAAAACCCATAAAAAGGATTAAGAGACCTCTGTCCCAAGTAACATAGGTCACTTTCATATTTTAAAAATCAAGCAATGAAATTAATTATGAGTATACATTAATATGCATAAAATATATTAATAGATAACATATACAAATTATACTGAATAAAAGAGAAAACTGTAATAAAATCTTGCATGTTAAATTCCTTCAGTCATATCTGACTCTTCACAAACTTATAGACTGTAGCCCGCCAGGCTCCTCTGTCCATGCGACGCTCCAGGCAAGAACACTGGAGTGGGCTACAGTGCTCTCCTCCAGGAGATCTTCCCAACTCAGGGAGAGAACCCACATCTCTTATGTATCCTGAATCTGAAGGCGGGTTCTTCACCACTAGTGCCATCTGGGAAGCCCAATAATATCTTAGTAAGTTCAAAAAAACTATTTTAAACAATTTAATATCTACGCATGATAAAAACTTTTAACAAACTAGGAATAGAACACAACTTTATCAATATGTTAAAGGCATCTCCAATAGCAGTACTAACAAAGGATAAATGTGAATAGCCTATAAGCACATGAAAAGTTCTTAGCACCACTAATCGTCAGGGAAATAAATATACACTTGAACTACAATGAGATGCCACTAAGAGAACAGTAACATAAATACTGGTAAGGTTGGGAGAACCATACTCTAAAACGATTCTGGTGGGAGTGTAAAATTGCACAACTACTTTGGGAAAGTGTTTTGATATTTTCTTATAAACAAACCTCTGCTGTGTGACCTGGCAATTCTAAGTGTTTAGCCAAGGGAAATGAAAATCTGTTTTTTTTCAAAATGACCTGCAAAAAATGTTCACAGTAACCTTATTCATAATAGTCTAAAACTGAAATGGATAAGCAAACAGTGGTATATTCACATAACGGAATAATATTAAGTAATAACCCCAGCACCTTACTTGTATATTCAGTAACATGGTTGGATTGTACAGGTATTATGCTGAGCACAGAGGCCAGACACGACAGAGAAGGCACTGTTACAAACGATTCCATTTATATGAATTCCTACCATAGAAAAACTAATCTAAGTTGAAGAAAAATTCAGAATAGCTGTGCCTCTGGGGGATAGTTAAACTGAGAAGAGACTGAAGGGAAAAGTCTAGGTTGACAGTTAAACTCCATAGGTAGGTATGTAGGATGCATGCTTGGATGCATTTGTCAAAACCAATGGAGTTGTAACTTAAGATTGTGCATCTCCTAGAATTCAGTTTTATCTTAAAAAGTGTGTATTAAGAAAAAAATCTCTATGCTTCTTGAATTGACAGCCAAATTGCTGGCTTGGTTAACCTTCAACAGCAAAAATATCGATTAAAGTCTAACTTAAATGGAAAGATACTGAATGCAATATCGTAAGGTTTTTCAAATCTTCCATATGTCTATTGTATTTGATTTTGCATGTGATTATTGCTGCTTTAAAGCCAATATCAATATTTATCTGCAGCTTGGGAAGCCCTTTTCTTGCCAGCAATGTGTAAGCTCTCTTTTCCTCTTGCTATAAATGGGATAAGTCTTACCAAACACTTTTCAAAAATAAATGAGTGGAACATTAATTTCCTGATAGCTCAACACCCCAGCTTTTCAACAGCATTAACTGATTTCATGTGTTTAGTCTTTCATTGGTGGAGTTATTCATTTCTGAATATAGATCTCTTTTTTTTCTGGGAAATTAGAGATACAGTTAGTTTAGTTTATACTTTCCTTCTAATCATTTTCAAAGCTTAATAACCTTCATTTTATTTTGACATTGCTTAGCAGGAACACACAGCTGAAAAAATCTGTTGATGCCCACAGTTGGGTAGATATATAAACAGGGAAACTATTCTTTTGTTTTTGCACAATATTGGATACATTGGAGAACGAAAAAAGATGAAGAGAGGTAAGTAAAGTGCTGGTGAAACTTTTGGTGTTGACTCACATTACATTATCTTTATGTGTCAAATTATATAATACACATATTTTTAAAAATTTGAAATTTCATTCAACACCTGCTAATTCTACAGGTCTAGCAAGCCATCATGTTTTATCACTTTGACAAAGATTTCTGAAAATTATTGAATCTCAAACCTTGAAAATACAGAAATGAAAATAAAATTCTATCAAGATATGCAGCCTAGGGTAGGGGGATAGACAACCATACTAGCAATAGTCATTTTAATAGGATATGTTACATGCTAATACATGGAAACAATGGGTTATGAATATATCAATAGCTGTATGTGGACACTAACCCAATTCTGTGGGAGTATATTGGGCAAGATTCTAGAATTCTTCACTTTCCGTACATTTCCCTCCCATCACCTTCAACTTTACCTGGCTTATTTTAATTTCTTTCAGGTCTGATTAAATATCATGATTTTAGAGACGTCTTTTCTAAACTCTCAGACTATGAGGTATCCTTATTTTATACTTTTGTGGTTCCACACAATTTTCTTCGTAACATCACAATTGTAATTAAAGAATTTGAAGATAATTATTTCTCTAACATTGAATTCATCTGCTGGAGTGTAGGTGCCTTGTTTGTTCTAGTCATTGCTTTACCAGGCTTCCCTGGTGGCTTAGTGGTAAAGAATCTGCCTGCAACGCAGGAGACCCGGGTTTGATCCCTGGGTCAGGAAGATCACCTGGAGGAGGGAAGGCTACCCACTCCAGTATTCATGCCTGGAGAATTCCATGGACAGAGGAGCCTCGCAGGATACAGTCCATGGGGTCACAAAGGGTTGGACATGACTGAGCAACTATCTTTTGCTTTATCACCAGTGATTGCCATGTTATTCATGGCATGATTAATGGATGATCAACAGATTCTTATTTAACAGCAGCAACAGCAAAGAATGAGCTAAGTCTTGAAGGGCCAATATTTTTCAATGCAGAACTTCCCAAAGTTCTTCTGATACCTAAATTACAACATGCAGCTGATGTGGTTACTCTGTCAGCCAAGGCACTGATCAGAAGAAGCCTATAATGAACAACCATGCAGTGTGAGCAAAATTAAACATGTGCTGCTGTAAGACCTGGGGGTTCTTTGTTATAGCAACGTAACTTAACTCATCCTAACTAATACAATGATCACATCCAAAATTCACTTTCACTAACTAACCCAGCACCAAATATGCACTGAGTGCTATGGAGGTATATACAGATTAATTAAATGTAGCCCCCAAATTACTACACCTCATAATTTCACAGTTCCTTCTTTGCAATGAAATGAGTCCTCCCTCAGTCCAGAAAAGATTCCATCTTCATATTTAATATGAACTCATATATGAGTAGTTTAGGTATGAGTCATGAAGTCAGATTTCAGTTATCAAAGCTAGAGGTTAAGTTTTCTAATCTCTTTGAAGTTTACATTATTTTTGTCATTGTTAAGATGGGAATAATCCTCCTCATGTAGAAGTTAATTTTAATATTATAAATGTGTCTACCTCAGTCCAGGCAGTAATTAGCAATAATTTATAATAAAATAAGAAGAGGGAAAATGTGATGTGTTGTTATTGTCAGAATTTTCTTTTAAGTTCTTTGATATGAAATCATCTCTTTTTCATTATTAGAGAAGAATTGTGTCTTACTTGTCTTTATATATCTAGTGATTAGCACAGAGCTGGACACAGGTGGCACATGATAAATGGTTGTTGACTTGAAATCTGTGAGGGTTGAGAGGAGAACAACAGGAATTTCCAGTCTGAAGATGTCAGGGGAAATTTCAAAATGTCAAGGAAGTGGAAACATTTCAATTTAAATCTTGAAGGTTAGACATTATTTTGACATGCTGGAGATAGAGCATGATTGTCAGAAAAATAGGAAAAGCAAAGACATGGGTTAGGACCTTCTGGGATATGTGAGGCAGATAGCGAGTAGTTTAGTTTGAGTCTCTGTAGGACACATAAAATAAGGATTTTTTAAAAGATAACTAAAGTGAGAATATAGAGAGTATCTGAAGGCCATGTAAGGAGCTGAGGTTTTGGTCTATAGCAACAAAGAGTTACTCAGCACAGCAAAGAAAAAGTGAGAGGTGTAAAGAGCAGTGCTTTAGGAAACCTGTCTTAAGATGCAATACCATATTACGGGCTTTATAATCACAATTATTCTATGAGATGGAGAACGTTATTTTCGTTTTCCATGAGAAAACTGAGGCTCAGATGTCAAATAAACTGCCTCAATTATAGCCACCCATCAGAAGAAAAGATACTATTTAAATCCAACATTTTGTTTGATACCAATCTGTATTTTTTTCCATTTAAAATCAAACAGAATAAATTTTACTTCAAGATTTTCCAGATGTACAGGAAAAAGCATTCTTGTAGATAATGCAGCTCTATGGTTTGTGAAGCAAGGCCAAGTAAGTTTCCTTAAAATATTTATTTTTCCTTAAGATGTATTTCAAAGATGACTTGCAAAGTGCAAAATGTTAAAAGAATACAAACTGTTAATACTAATGTTAATTAGATAAATTATGCTTACAACAGCATTGTTTAGATCATATAGATCGTATGCTACTCTAGCACAAAAAATAGATTAATTACTTTCTCATTTTTAATCTTATTTCCCTAAGCACAATATTTACAAATCAAGAAGAAATTCATCCCAGAACCTATTTTTCATTTTAAGTTCTTTAGAAGGTTAAAAAGATGTCCAGACTATGAAAGTTGAAAAAATCCAAGTGCTTGTCCTACAATGGAGACCAAATCCAAGGAACATTTCAGTGGTGTGGGATTTGACCTTTCTAGTCCAAGTGACATAGGACATCTGCATGGGATTCAGATGGTTTAAACAATTTTTTAAAGGATCCATGTGTGCTGGGCACTTATTCCTGGTAATTCAACATTTACACTCAGATGATGAGTCCTGGAACAGAGTAAATAGAACAGGTCAATATAACAGTAACTGTCTTTTGCTAAATGTCCACCATGAACTGGATCCTTGATTCATTTTATTTGTAATCTTCACTACATCTTTTCAGAGCTTGTTTTGCTATCTCTGCTTTGTGGCTAGAGAAGATGACCTTCAGAATACTTTTAAAAACTCCTATGTGCTTGGACTTCCCTAGTGATCCAGTGGCTAAGAATCTGCCTGTGAATGCAGGAGACACAGGTTCCTAGTCCAGGAAAATCCCACAGGCTTGGAGCAACTAAGCCCGTGTGCCACAGCTACTAAAAGTGTGCACGCTGTAGAGCCTGTGCTCCGCAACAAGAGAAGCCACCGCAATGAGAAGTGCACCACAACTCGAGAGAAGCCCCCACTTGCAACAACTAAAGAAAGCCCACACGCAGCGAAGAAGACCCAGAACAGCCCCCCCAAAGCCAAATAAGGAAGTAAACATAAACAAATAAATAATAAAATTTTATAAAACCTAAAAAAAAAAAAAAAAACACAACTAGCATGTTCTTAAGCGGAGATCTTTAACCTATATTTTTGGAGTCATAACCTCACGTTTTCTATTTAACCATCTTGACCAAGTTCCCTTCAAATGTGATGCTCTGTGATTCTACCTGTCACCTCTGGTTCTCTCTCTTAAAATGGAAAGAGAGGTTTATTGCAATTGAGTCCACATGAGTCAGCTTGTTTTATCCAAGAATGACCTCAATGGAACATTTTCTTCTTGCGCTTTGTTTCCCAAGCATTGAGACACAACTATAATCCCTCTGTTCTATGGTTTATGGCCACTCTTCCCATTATACTCTTGATGAACAACAACTGTTGACACGGAATTCTATAAAACAGTCAGTCCTGTAAGACCTGAGGGGGTTTCCTTGTGGCTCAGCTGGTAAAGAATCCGCCTACAATGTGGGGGACCTGGGTTTGATCCCTGAGCTGGGAAGATCCCCTGGAGAAGGAAAAGGTTACCCACTGCAGTATTCTGGCCGAGAGAATTCCATCGACTTTATAAGTCATGGGGTCGCAAAGAGTGGGACACAACTGAGCGACTTTCACTCACTCACTCATAAGACCTGAGGAAGTCCCTTCTCGCTTCATCCCATCTCACCCTTTCTCCTGCAGAAGCAATTGGTGCCCTCAAAATGGTGGGAATTACAACACTTGTGAGGCTAGTGATGGATAGGGTAAGTCTTGGCATACAGAACATCTCAGAGTGAAAACAAAGACCATGGGACAATGAAATCTATCTTAAATGGCATAAGTGCACATAGAAATAGATCCTTGAGCTAGGCAGGCTTTGTTTGATTCAATTTCATGGACATTTTATAATTATTATGTATCAGAAACTGGCTCTATTTGTCTAAAGGATTAGACTAAGGAACAAACTTCAAAATATGTTTGTGTCTCCAGACCTACTGAGTGAGAATAACACACAGAGAGCGGGAAAAAAAAGAATAACAAACAGAAAAACTATTTAAAATCCAGCCCTGGATGGCTCTTCCATCTTCCTCCTTCTCATGTCTCCATACACACCAGTGAGACTCCTTTCTTTGTCTTTCCGTCACCCTCTCTCCACTTGTGAGGCTCCCTGCTTTTGCTCCAGCTGTTACCTCTGCCAGGCTGGTCTTTTCCCACTATACCAGCTTAAGCAAACTCTTACTCATCTTTTAAGGTCTTAGTAAGATGCTTTTACTCTCTGGAGCTCTGCCTAGACCATCACCACCACACAAAATACATGTTTCCCTCATGTGTACATCCTTAGGATGATCACCTTTTCTGTGTTGTGTATCTTACATGGTTTATTGATGTATTCTGTGTTTTTTCCCCTCCTACTGAATCGCTAAGTACAGTGCCAGAGACACAACATGGGCTCAGTAAATTGTTATTTAATGCACACAATCTAGATCAGCTGTTCTTTTCTCAGGGAGCCACTACTCCATTTATACCAGCAGTCTTTAGTCCCACGCCAAACCAGACAGGAGCACATAATGCAAAGTTCCACCATGACTCCTCCAGCTGCAAAGTGATGTAGACTTTACTGAAGCTCTCAAGATAGACACAAACATTGCATATGTCTAAAACTTTGCATTGTGCTTAGTTGCTTAGCTGTTTCCGACTCTGCAACCCCATGGATTGTAGCCCTCCAGGCTCCTTTGTCCTTGGGATTCTCCAGACAAGAATACTGGAGCGGGTTGCTATTTCCTACTCCAGGATCTTGCTGACAGGGATCAAACCTGCATTTCTCACATCTCCTGCATTGGTAGGAAGATTCTTTATCACTGTGCCACCTGAGAAACCCCCCAAATTTCTCATTATATAGGTCTATTCTCTCCAAAGTCCTTTTCCCTTTAGGTCATTATCAGGATGTTTTTCTTTTCATTCTGTTTTGCAAGCAGCAAATGAGAATTTTCAGACTCTCTCTTCATCTAATTCTCCTTCAACAATAGTCCCAATTGAACTTTAATTTTCATACCTTTGTATTATTTAAAAACAACTTCAAGTAATCCTCTACTTTTTACCACTCTTCCAAAATACAGACCTATACCCATCAGGGTACTCACTAAACATGGGTAGTTGTGTTTATCTTATAGATGACATGTTAACCTCACCTCACCCAGGGCTCTTCAGTATTTTTTTTCTCTAAGAAATATAATACTTTCTCCAAGGCAGGATTTGGTGAATGTGGCTGCCCACATTTGATTACAGGAATATTTTCTTATTGGACTGCCTTATTTGTTGGCTGCTGAATCATCTTAAATTCTTCTAAATACACAAAGGTTAGATAAAGAAAGTGAGTTAATGTCACAAGTGGGATTAGAAAGCGGGTGGTCTGATATTCTTGTGTCTTGTTTCACATATTGAATAGTGGAGAAAGTGAAAACTAGATAAACAATGAAAAAAATATTGTCTACCATTTATATCTATTTTCTCACTGACTGTGCCAGGTATCTCATAAACATGCGCTGTTTTATTTCTCACCATTATCCTGAAATGCAAACATTATCTCCATTTTACAGGTGAGGAAACTGAGGCTCAGAGTGGTGGGGTCCCTTATCTATATAGGTATTCCATGCTGTTCTCATTGTTTGCTTTGACACAGTACTTCTCAATCCTAGTTTAACTGTAACAGGGCACTAGCTATTTGAAGGATTTTTTTGAAAATTAATTTCTCTTTGAATTATGTTTGAAAGAATGCCATACTTCTCTGAACTTTCATATTGAGGTTTGTTTAAAGTGGAGGTGGTAGGAAGTGCTTGGATTGGACTATTGGAGAGATAAGTGGGGATAAAAAATAGAGCTAAAATGTCCAGTGTATATTTATGTACCATGCAGTGGTGAAATGGGCCAGCCGAGAAAGTGATGCTTGAAAACAGAGCTTCTTTATGCAGCAAAGCCTTGTTCATTATGTCATGGGGGATCCCCAAGACCACAGGACATCAACATGGGTAGTGGCGGTTGGAGGACATCTCATTGCTGTTGTATGGCTCCCTAGAATGACCTTCACATGTTGTAGCTGGCCTACTCAGGTCATGGGGAAGGGACTTTGACAAATGCTATGTGGCTTTTCTAAGACCAAGCACCTCCTTGAATCTTTTCTGCAAAGATTGCCGGTAGGAAAAATCAAAGTGAGGACTGCTAATATTTTGCCGATGCCCTTCTGTTCCGTGTGGTCAATGCAATTCAGCCACTAGACTGTGCGTCTCTGGGACACAGGTACTGGAACTTATTCATCTTGATACTTTCCTCTCCTGGCATATTGCTTACCAGCTGCCTTTAATTCAGTTCACCGTGCCTGTCAGCCATCGGACATTCAGTCTAGGAAGACAACAGAGGAAGCAACAAGAATAGCCTTACAGAAGAGACAATGTGTAAATTAATCTTTAAGAAAGGACAGGAGTTAATGGGCCAAGAGGAAGTGATGCTACTCATCTCAGGAAGAGAAAACAGCACATGCCAATGCACTGAGGGTTAGGGAAAGAGCATGCTGGGTTTGTACTTGTGCCTGGGGTGCGGATGCAGAGCTGGTGCAGAGGACCAAGAGATAAAACTGAGGGGCTTTTAGAAACTACAACATTTAAAGCCCTGTAAGTAAGCAAAAGGATTTAGACTTTATCCTGAAGGCCGGTAGCAGCCACTGATGAGCCTTCAGATAAAGGTCAGATTTATGTTGTGGCTCAGTTGGTAAAGAATCCACCTGCAATGCGGGAGACCTGGATTTGATCCCTGGGTTGGGAAGATCCCCTGGAGAAGGGAAAGGCTACTCACTCTAGTATTCTGGCCTGGAGAATTCCATGGATTGGAGAAGTCCATGGGGTCACAAAAGAGTCGGACATGACTGAATGACTTGCTCTTTCACTTTCACTATGTTTTGGAAATCTGACTGTAAGCAAAACAAAAAGTACCCCAAATTAGAGTATGGCGAAGGCTACATAAACAAAGAAGAAAGGCAAGTTGAATAAAGATTGGCAATTAAGGAACCAAATATCCCTAATAGAAACAGGAAATTGACTGAGGTGATCTCATTGCATACTTATGAAATCATTTCTGACCTCATTAGTCACCTAGGGAATGCAGAATAAAATGGTAAGTAATAATTTGTGTCAACTGATCAACACATTTAAGGCATTAAAAACACCTACTGCTAATAAAGGTGTACATACAGTGTTGTGAAGTTGCTACAGCTTTGGGAGGTAATTAGATAGCAACTGTAAACATATAAGACTTCCAACACCCTCTGAGTTGACCATCCTACAAGTAATCATCAGAACTAAAAGCCCAATATGCGAAGATGCACATTATAGCATTTCTTGTAAGAAGTCAAATAGAACAAAAAATTAAGGAGGAATGACCTCTGTTGGTTGGGCTTCCCAGGTGGCGCTAGTGGTAAAGAACCCACCTGCCAATGCAAGAGATGTAAGAGATGTGGGTTCCATCTCTGGATTGGATAAATCCCCTGGAGGAGGGCATGGGAACCCACTCCAGTATTCTTGCCTGGAGAATCCCATGGACAGAGGAGCTTGGCGGCCTACAGTCCACAGGGTCATAAAGAGTAGGACATGACTGAAGTGACCTAGCACATATGCGTGCATGCAGCCTCTGTTGGTTAGTTTCCTTACTTCTCTAGTTCCATTCACAGTCTCTATTGACTACATCTCATGGGCTCCTGGCCCTCTGGTTTCCAGCAGGCATTGGAATATTGAAGAAGAGAGAGAGGTCAGGGTATTCATCCTTTACCTTGTTCTTGCTCCATAGCTGCTCAGGCTTCACAGTGGTTGGGTATCCCTGCTATGCCCGCAGTTTTATGAAGGCCATCTCTATCAAGAAACCGCAGCTCTCGCCAGGTTCTAATAACTATGTTCTGTTCCCCTTCCTTGGTTGGCTTGCAGTTTAATGGTTTCTCTCCCTAAATACTTTCTCTTTTAACTCTCTTTAAGTCACTTTTTGTGTAAAGATGGTAAAAAAAAAAAAATCTGCCTGCAATGCAGGAAACCCAAGTTTGATCCCTGGGTTAGGAAGATCCCCTGGAGAAGGACATGGCAACCCACTCCAGTATTCTTGCCTAAAATTCCCATGGACAGAGGAGCCTGGTGGGCTTCAGTCCATGGGCTTGCAAAGAGTTGGACACAACTGAGTGACTAACACTTTCACATTCAAGTCACTTTTTGAGCTTGTCAACTGTTCCCTGCTGGAACTCAAATGAAGACTCAGGAATGAGTTAGAGAGGGTAAAACTGAATATGAACAGGTGGGCTTGTCCTTATATGATTCCCAAGTGACCTGAGTGAGAGAATGGGGACAAATTCTAGTGATGATTCAGACAATAATGTGTCTAGTATACAAAGTCCGTCTCTCAGTTCAGTTCAGTTCAGTTGCTCAGTCATGTCCGACTCTTTGCGACCTCATGGACTGCAGCACGCCAGGCCTCCCTGTCCAACACCAACTCCTGGAGTTTACTCAAACTCATGTCCTTTGAGTCAGTGATGCCATCCAATCATCTCATCCTCTGTTGTTCCCTTCTCCTCCCACCTTCAATCTTGCCCAGCATCAGGGTCTTTTCAGATGAGTCAGTTCTTCACATCAGGTACTTTCTTTCCCAGTTTTTCTCAGTTACTCCCAGTGAATTGTCAACTCATTGTTTAAGATTAAGGAACAGGGGGCCAAAAGAAAGGACAAGTGCTGTCCCACCATAAGAAACTTTCAAGGAAACTTAACTTTCCTTCAATTTGTTTGCCTCTACCATTGAAAGGACTGATGCTGAAGCTGAAACTCCAGTACTTTGGCCACCTGATGCGAAGAGCTGACTCATTTGAAAAGACCCTGATACTGGGAAAGATTGAAGGCAGGAAGAGAAGGGGATGACAGAGGATGAGATGGTTGGATGGTATCACCGACTCAATGGACATGAGTTTGAGCAAGCTCTGGGAGTTGGTGATGGACAGGGAAGCCTGGCGTGCTGCAGTCCATGGGGTTGCAAAGAGTCAGACACAACTGAGCGACTGAACTGACTGAACTGAACTTCAGGAGTATTTGTTAATTCTCCTAAAGATCTGGGAGCTCACGGGAGGCAGTAGAAAGTGCTTGGGGTTACACATGCAGGCTCTAGCAGCCAGCTCCCTGAATTCATATCGTGGTTCCTGTCTATCTGTATAAGCTTAACAAGTTGCCTACCTGCCCCCCTAGTCCTCAGTTCCCTCATTGTGAAGGGGGGATACTACTAAGTACCTCTCTTATTTAGTAGTTATGAGGAATAAATGAGTTACTACACATGAATATTTTACAACTGTGCCCAGCACATGGGTAGAGGCTTAATAAATATGGACAGTTGTCATTGGCTACTCATGATGGGCTATTATATACAGAATGGACACAGAATCAAGCTACAAAGACAAAAAGGAGCAAATGAAAACGATGACCTCATCCTACTTCTCTGCCTATGCCTGTGGTTTGGCACCTCCGATCATATAAAAAGAGAACATGTGGAAACCATTATCCAGACAGTCTCATTTCCGTTTTTGATAGGGTTGCTAGACTGATGGATGGGGGATGGCTTTGGAAGCAGAGAGTCTTGATTTTTGAAAAGTACTTGATAGGGTTCTCCCCCTGGCCCAGTTCAAATCCCTTCCTTTCCAGGTAACTCCTGGAGCCCCTGCATGGGATTATTCCTTCACTATTTTAAATGCCAGTCGTCCTATGACCTTCTCCTTTTCAGGAGAGATGGAAACTTGCCCTGTGATTGAGTTCTCTATGGGTTCATGACATCCCCCTGGTCTGAGCTGCTGGAGGTCAGTGTTCTCAGTCTTAAGAAGCTGGCAGACAACAGAGGGTAGCACAAAGTACCTAGACTTTGCCATCAGACCAACATAAATACAAGCACTGGTTCTCCTTCTCAACAGGAGGATGTGTTCAAACACACCTTCTGAGTTACTCCCTCTGAGTTTCACTTTCTTCATCTCTGAACCTGAGCTAGTGATGTCATTCCCTGTATCATAGATAATCATTTATTACCATTCATTCTGTTTTGGTCTTCCCTGATAGCTCAGTTGGTAAAGAATTCACCTGCAATGCAGGAGACCCCGGCTTGATTCCTAGGTTGGGCAGATCCACTGGGGAAGGGATAGTACCCACTCCAGAATTGTTGGGCTTCCCTTGTGGCTCAGCTGGTAAAGAATTCTGACTGCAATGCAGGAGTCCTGGGTTTGATTCCTGGGTTGGGAAGACCCCCTGGAGAAGGGAAAGGCTACTCACTCCACAATTCTGGCCTGGAGAATTCCATGGACCATCCATGGGGTTGCAAAGAGTTGGACATGACTAAGTGACTTTCACCGTCATTTTCACTTTTGTTCTGTTTCACTTTTGTTCTGATGTAAAGCATCAGATCACTCCATGATAAAGATACTATCAGGTATATAATACAAGAACACATGTACATCTATGGCTGATTCATGTGAATGTATGGCAAAAACCACCACAATATTGTAAAGTAATTAGTCTCCAATTAAAAAAAAAAACAAAACAAAAAACGACTACAAGTGGAAGCCTGTACTCTGACTAACATCTCTGCTTCTCCCAGCTCCTGATAACTACCATTCTACTCTGTCTCTATGAGTTCACTTTTCCGGATTCCACACACAAGTAATATCATGCACTGTTTGTCTTTCTCTGTCTCACTTATTTAACTTAGAATAATGCCCTCAAGGTTTATCCAAGTTGTTGCAAATGGTAGGATTTCCTTCTTTCTCATGGCTGAATAATATGCAATTGTATATGTATATTACCGTATCTTTACCCAGTCATCTGTTGATGGACACTGTGGTTGTTTCCATGTCTTGGCTATTGTGAATAATGCTGTGACAAACATGGGAATGCAACTATCTCTTCAAGATCCTGTTTTCATATCCTTTAGATGTATACCGAGAAGTGAGATTTCCGGATCATATGATAGTTCTGTCCCCAAGTTTTTGAAGTACCTCTGCACAGTTTTCCATGTTGGCTGAACACATTTTTGTGCCTTCTAACAGTGCATAGTGTGTTAGTTGTGTGCTACTGTTTACAACCACAAGGATTAAAGCCCACCAGGCTCCTCTGTCCATGTAATTCTCCCCAGGAAAGAATACTGCAGTAGGTTGCCATTCCCTTCTCCAGGGAATCTTCCTGACCCAGGGACTGAACCCAGGTCTCCTGCATTGTAGGCAGATTTTTTTACCACCTGAGCCACTAGGGAAGTGCATAGGGATGCCTCATGGTGTACTTGAAAGTTGCTAAAAGAGTACATCTTAAATGTTCTCATCACAAAAAAAGAAATGTTATTCAGGTGACATGATGGATGTGTTAGTTAATGCTACAGTGGTCATCATTTTATATTATGCAAGTGGGTGAAGTCAACATGACATATACCTTAAACTTATACACCATCAGTTATATTAGTAGTATCTCAGCAAATCTTGGGAAAAAAAGAAAGTTAGTATTGTGATTGCCAATTTACAGAGATGAATACATTGAAACACAGAAAGGTATCCAACAGAAGATCATCCAAGCTACAGAACTGATAAGTAGTTCAGTTAAAACTGAGCCTCAGGCAGTTGAAACTAACATGGCTAACCATTGCACTGCACAGCTTCACAGACATGCAGTGCCTGCCTTTTCACAGATGTTCCATGCCATTGTTTGTTGAACAAAGGTTTACTAAGTGCCTAAGGTATGCTTTGTATTAAATTCTGGGCATAAAGCAGTGATGCAGGCCTGATCTCAGCAATATTACCCTCTAATGTAGAATATAGACAATAATCTTAGAGAAAAATAAAGAACTCCCTACAGCTTGTAATTAGTGCTCTGAATGAAATAAACAAGGTGATGAAATAGAGAAACCTGTGATAACAGAGAAGACCTCTTGCAATACCTCTGCCCTAGTGAGGATTCAACATATTTATTAACTTTAAATAGGCCTGGAAAGGAACAAAGTGGGGGTTGCTCTGAAATACAAGGTAGATTTACAACTGCTTGACTCACTTTTGCAAAGGCTGCTCATCAGTACACTGCTGTCAGTTTGGAGACAGTGCTTACCCTGTCCAGGTCCTGAATCATTTTAAAAATGATATCCAGTTTAATACCTTCCAGAAATTATGAGACTGGATTTTGAAATATGGGAAGTTTCAGTCAGATAATGTGGAAATGATAGAGAGAAGCTGTTTTGTTTGCAAAATGGTATGGAAGTCATTCATTTTAGACATCCACAAACACAGGATTTTAAATTGAGAAGCCCCAGTATTTCCAAACTTTACCTTCTGTGTTGTGTCTGCATATTTCAGGGATTAGCTAAGAACAAACAAAATTGTCCCGACCAGCTGAGTGTTCCTTATGGAGCCTCTATATTGGTTCCAAGGTAGGTAGGATATTCCAAGTACTTTCAGCAAGTCATTTCTCATCCACACACAAAGGGATTTATGAAGGAGAAAGGACCCAGTGTTGTGTGTCATACAGCAGTCATCTTAAACATTTTCTCCCCAGCTATAGCATGCGCCATGGGCAGCTTTCAGTTTCTTATCTCCTGAACTTGGCCCTAGTTCCTCAGACTTGGAATTCCTAGACAAGAATGTTATCTTGATAAGAAATCATCTCAGAAATCTGACACCAGCTGATAACTTATAGGGTCATCAAATACTGATTCTGATTAAAGTTATCAGGTCTTTCTGGGTTCTAAATGTGCACGAGGATGAATGAATTTAGAAAATTAATATCTATTGGCAGATAAACTCCCTACATATTTTTTAAATGACAGTATTTATTTTGGAATGGAATATTCGAAACACTACAAGACGGAGAATACCAAAAGAGAAGAAGAAGGGGGTTGGCCATGTAACAGGAACGTAAGGGAGAACTAGGGGACGCAGGGGTTTGATGAGGCCTGTATATGAGAGCTACCTCTGTCACTGAATGCTTGGGCCATTTTGGACAAGTCCTTATACTTTCTGGGCCTCTTACATACTCAAGGTCTCAGGTTCTTTCTTTGAAAAATAAGAATGTGCAACTACACAAGAGGTGGTACTCTGGGTACATAGAATAAAAACCTGCAGACTTTGGTGTTATGGTTTCTTTTTGGGGCGTGGTTTTGATTGCTTTCTTTTTATTGTTTTGAGTTTTTGATAACTTTTTTTTTGGATAAAATTTTCATCTTGTAGAAACGTTGCAAGGACAGCACAAGACACTCCCAAATATGAGACTCACAAATGGTTATTTTATCTCTGGTCAATTTGAGAGTAGGTTGGGACTGTCATGGTCCTTTATTCTATTTACTTCTGTGTATTTTTTTCAAATCAAGGAAAGCATGTTTATAACAATAGTACATTTATCAAAATCTTTTGCTTTATTTGTAGTTCAGTCACCCAGTCATGTCTGACTCTTTACGACCCCATGGGCTACAGCACACCAGGCTTCCCTGTCCTTCACTATCTCCTGGAGTTTGCTCAAACTCATGTCCATTGAGTCAGTGATGCCATCCAACTATCTTATTTTCTGTTGCCCCCTTCTTCTCTCGCCCTCAATCCTTCCCAGCATCAGGGTCTTTTCCAATGAGTTGGCTCTTCACATCAAATGGCCAAAGTATTGGAGCTTCAGCTTCAGCATCAGTGCTTCCAATGAAAAATCTATACTTAATGTCATACTTAATCACAAAAGAGTTACTGCTTTCCTTCTAAGATTAGGAATAAAGGAAGGCTAGAGGATCTTAAGCATTCTTTTAACCCTGTACTGGTGTTGGTTGCAGATAAATTCAAGACCTAAGTAAATGTAGATATAGTCCACATTTATTGATCAAATGATATCTGTGAGTTAAGATATCAATGATCCCTAAATCTATAGATTCAAAGCAATTCTAATCAAAATTCCATCATGCTTTTTTTTAAGAAATGCATAAACTAACTCTAAAATTTATAAGGAAAGGCAGAGGACCTAAAAGACCCAGAATATTCAAAACAACTTTGAAAGAGAACAAATTTAAACCATTTATGCTATCTTATCTCATGATTTATTATAAAGCTGTATTGTTTCAGGCAATGCTGTGTTGCCATCATAGTAGACAGATAGATCAATGGAACAGAACAAAGAATTCAAAAATAGGTCTGTCAGCTACATATTGGCATTTGCAATTGGCACTCACAACCTACCACTACAGGATAAAATCACATGCTAGTGCAGCTGCTGACTTTCAACACCCCCTAAAAAGAGCTCAGGGTGGACAGCAGAAAATGGGGCACTCTGTGCTCAGAGAGCAACTGGCAGAATAGGTCTTCAGACAGTTAGATAGTTTTAGAAGATGATTTTATGAGGCCAATTCTTGTATCTCCTCCTATCTAGAAATGCTCTCAAACCATTCATGGTGATGACTGCTCCTCATGACTATCAGAACTCTTCTGCAAAAAATACGTGCCAACCATTCACGGCGATGACTGCTCCTCATGACTATCAGAACTCTTCTGCAAAAAATACGTGCCTTATTGTGTGTGCTCCCCCTTCACCACAATCACATGCTATACTGACCTCCTGCTGACCTGTTTGGAGCAGTATCTAAGAATTCCCTGAGATGCTATCTCCTGGGCCTTTGTTCTCCTTTTGCCCCAGATAATTTCTTCACTCACAACCTTCACACTGTGCATTTTTAAGAGGGTGAATTTAAGCATATGATAAATAGATTTTCAACAAAGTTTCAAAAGCAGTTGAAAGGAGAAATAACAATTTTTTCAATCAAGGCCCTACAAAAATTAGATATGGGTATGCAAAATTTAACTTTCATCCATATCTCATAGCATATACTAAAATTAACTCAAAAGGATCATATATCTACATATATATCCTAAAAGCATAAAGTTTCTGGTAGAAAATATAAAAGAGCATCTTTGAGGTCTCAGGTTATGCAAGGATTTCTCAGATACAGCAGAATAAAAACATGAAAAAATTGAATTTCATCAAGTTATTAAGGTCTATTCTTTGAAAGACATTGTTAAGAGAATGAAAAGACAAGATATGATCTTCCAGAAAACAACTGTGAATCATAAATATGATAAAAGATTTTTCCTATATTGTATAACAATCTTTCAAATACTCAAATAATAGAAAAACAAGTTATACAATAATAAAAAAAAAAACTGTTTAAAGACACTATCAGAGAATGTATACATCTGGTAAATAAGCACACCGTTGTTACTCCTGAAAGAAAGGGAAAGTAAAACCATGTTGAGATGTAGGTTTTCCCACTATCTAAAAGCAGCACATTTCTATGAAACCTTTTCTGAGTCAAAACGGCACAGAGCAAAGAGTATCCACTGCTTTCTGAAAATTTGAGTTAAGCCATTTTGCTTTTTGGAAAGAGCCACATTAGTGTGGTGATTTCATAAAAGGGAAAATCCTATTTGAATTTCTTTCAGTTAGTGAAAACAAGTACTAACATAAGACTTTTGTAAAACAAAAGTAGCATAACTCTTCAAAAAGCAGGATAAACATAACTATACTCATTACATTGACTAACATTAAAACAATGGATCATCCACACCAAACTAAGTATTGACAATAACATGGGATAACATTCATACTCTTCTCGTGAGAAGTAGAATAGCATATCTGCTTAAGAAAACAGTTGGTCAATTTCTTAAAAATATAAACATGTATCACTTATCATATAACCTACCCATTCCACTCCTAGGTATTATCCAAGAGGAAGGAAAGTATATGCACATACAAAGGCTTGTAATCAAATATTCTTAGTAGCTCTACTTGTAATAGTCAAAACGTAGAAACAGCCCAAATATTAATTAAAGGGTAAATAGATAAATTATGGTATCACTATGTTACAGAATATTACTTAGGAATATAAAGGAATAAACTATTGGCATACTTTGAAATAAGGATACATCTTAAAATAATTATACTGAAATAAGTCCCAAATCCAGCATGCATTGTAGGAGTCCATTTGTAGAATTCTGAAGACAACACAGACTAATGTCATGACAGAAAACAGCTCATTGGTATGTGGGTTAGGGACAGGAAGGGGATGGGCAAGAGGGAAGGATTACAAGGGGATTCTGGAAAACTTGTGGGAGATGAGATATATGTTTATTATCTTGACTGTGGTGATAGTTTTACAGTTGCATACATATGTTAAAACTTGTGAAATTGTACAATTTAAATATGTGAAGTTTATTATAGTCCGATTACACCTCAACAAAATTGTTAAAACATGTATCAATACACTTGATTAAGTAAAAGCAACAGACTGCAAGAAATAAACATAACAGATTCCCAAGACATCAACATGTAAATGACAGAACATACCTGAAAGTAAATTAAACCTAAATAAATGAGAAGTGTGTTAGTTGCTCAGTCGTGTCCGACTCACTTATGAACCTCACTTTAAAATAGCTTTATTAATATATTTTTTGAGACATTAAGACAACACAGTCAGAAAGCATCTCCTTTTTGTACGTTCTTGCTTGTCTGACAGTAGGATAATAGGCCAGTGTGTGCTAAAATCCAGCTTGTTCTTCACTCACCAGGACAAGCACCCTTGGCTGCATTTCTCCTGAGAGATCTCCTGTTTTCACTAAAGCTCTTTATGCTCTCTCCATATTCTTACAACTAATAATAATAATCAGTAATCAGTGACGTGTATTCATGCAATTCTCCTAACAGTCCCAATAGAGTCTACATTGCTTTCCATATTTTCCAACGGAGGGACATGAAGAAACTTAGGAACTTTCCCCAAAGCTACACATCATCAAATGGGAGATTCTGGATTCAATCCAGATCAGTGTTATTTTTTAAAATGCCCCTACAGGAGAAACAAAAGGAGATACATCACTTTCTCTTGACTTTAGCACCTCTGAAACCCTGTAACCTCTCCACAACATCTCCTGTCCACTCAAAATGAAAGCAACAACAACAACATGAATGATCATCCCATGGTGGTCATCCCAACCTATACATCATTTTTAAAAGTCTTGTTCTTTTAATGCTTCAGAGGGGTAGTGATAAAGTTATCAACAGCCTGACATCTTATGCTCCAGTAGAGTTACAGTTAATCCCTTTCAGTCAAAGTCTAATCCTAAGTAAGCTAAGGGAATACAGTGAACTGCACACAGTACAATATTTACTTATTTTTTAGTGGATAATTTCTATTTTATTCTGAGATCATTTTAGACTTACAGAGGAGTTGCAAAAGCAGCATAGATTTCAGAAATCCTTCACTCAGATTTCCTCGTAATGTAATGTAATGCAAGGTCCTCTAATAATGTAATGTAGCTTACATTTTTAGAGGACATTGTCCAAACTAAGAAATTAACCTTGATATAATAGTATACATCTGAAATGCTGGGTTGGATGAAGCACAAGCAGGAATCAAGATTTCCAGGAGAAATATCAATAACCTCAGATATGCAGATGACACCACCCTTACGGCAGAAAGTGAAGAGGAACTAAAGAGTCTCTTGATGAAAGGAAAGAGGAGAGTGAAAAAGCTGGCTTAAAGCTCAACCTTCAGAGAACAAGATGGCAGAGAAGTAGGTGGACATGGAGTACATCTCTCTCCATGGATACATCAGATATAAAACTTCAGACACAAAAGTGCATGCAGAACACCAACTAAGAGCAGACAGAAGTACCTGACCAGAGGAAAAGAATATATAGAACCATGCAAAACTTGGTAGGAAGAAGGAACTAGAGGGAAAAACAGGACTTGTTAGTAGGTCTGGACCTGCCCTCAGCAGGTGGGGCAACTGAAGCAGGGATCTGATCCCCACATTGGGGCAACTGTCTGAGTCAGAGGAGAAACAATTTAAGGCTGAAAGGGAAACAGCTGACCTGTAGCAGCCTAAGTGGAATGAGAATCAGACAGTCTTTGCCGCAGCCACACATATGCCAGACAGGGACGCAGGTCCCCTAGAAGGCACAGCGGCTGGGAGCTGGAGTTCAGGGACTGTGGAGCAATCCCAGGGCGAGGGCTGCTGTTGACTGTGAAGAGATGGATCAAGGGGGTGTGAGGGAGGAGATTGCGGCGGGAAATACCTGTGGAGGAAAGCCGGGCCGCCATGGAAGCAAGGCAGTGCCGCAGAGTCAAGCGTAGGGGGTGGAGCCATCACCTTAGCCTCTCTCTCCACACACGCCAGCATTGGCAGCTGAACAATAGAGAGGCTGGCCCATCAAACGCCTGGCGCGCTGAACTAGAGTAGGACCCCACCAAGCTGCCCCTTTAAGCGCCTGACGTGCTGAACAACAGCGAAGGACCCCAGCCAGGGGGGCCCTTCTATGTGCCTGACTCGCCGAACAACAGCAAAGGACCCCAGGCAAGGGAACCCTCTAGGTGCCTGAATGGGCGGAGCTTTGGAGAAAGACTGGCCAAAGAGGCCTTCTGATTACCAGCCACAAGGGTCTTGAAAAGACTCTGAAAGGGTCATAACTCCTGCGAGTAGGCAGTCCGTGTCCCTGCACACTTGGTGCTGCCAGGGTCCCCGAAAGCCAAGCAGCTGTGCCAACTTCACACTCAACTCTCACGAGGGCAGAACTGCCACAGGCAAGAAAAGTCTTGTGTCTATGTGCACAGAGTCGTTTCGGTCCTGTCCGACTCTTTGCGAACCTGTAGACTGTGGCCTGCCAGGCTTCTCTGTCAGGAAAGAGGGTTCTCCTGGCAAGAATACTGGAGTGTATTGGCCAATACTGGTTGCCATACCCTTCTAGAGCACTATATTTGCTGCTGCCCTAGCCACCATCTCCCCTACCTCGTGCTGCCAGAACCCCTGTGACCCAAGCAGCTGCACCACCTCCATACCTGGCCCTCACAGAGGCAAACCCAAGCCCTCCAGGGCAGCCTCAGGAGCAAACCCCAGTGGACGACGCACATGCAGAGGTGGAAATAAAACCACAATTGAAACCCAGGGGCAGTGTGGCTAAGGAAGAAGACTCAAAACCTTCCCACCAGCTGTACAAGCTGCAGATTAAATCCACACGATCAACTAGCCAGACTCTGTGTTTATGGGATATATGAAAGGTCATTGAGAGCTCTCACGGAAGAAAATGCATGAATTCTGATTGCTGTGGACATTGGAGGCAAGAACACACAGGAGTAGGAGCAGATTAGAGCCTGAGCTGCCCTCACAGCAGGTCCAGAGATCAGCACAGTGTTGGAGGGCACCCTAAGGAGGTGAGGTGGGCTATGACTCCCAGCGAGGGAAAGGACTCTGACTCAAGAAAAACATTTATTATTCTTATGTTTTGACTTGTTCTGTAGATTCTTTTGGAATTTTTTTCCTTTTTTACCCCATCTGTTGTAGTTGTTGATTTTATTGGCACTATGAAATCTAAGCTTTTGAGCTTTTTTTTTCTCTCAGTCACATTTTTTATTGTTGTTATAAACCTCTGACTCTATTTTAGGCTTTTGCAGTTCTGTGGAGTTCCCCCCCCCTTTTTTTTCTTTTCTCTTTTTTTAATTTTAATTCTTAATTTTTTAAACCTATTATTTTTTTCTATGTTTAGTTCTTTGTTTTCTTTTCCTACTGTTCTTTTCCCCTTGCAGTTAATCTTTAATGCATAAAAATCTTCTGCATCTACCTCTATTTAACTTTGCATATCTATTCTTTCTTTCTTTTCTTTCTTTCCTTTCCTCTCAACATTTGGTTAGTTTTATTTTCATTGCTTTATTTTCCACTTGACACCTTACTTTAGTTTTGTTTTCCAGTTTGTGCTTTAGTTAGATTTGTTCTGGTAGATATAATATTTGGTTTCCTTTGTTTGCCAGGTCAATTATTGTACTTTATATTTGTTGGACTGTTTTGATTTTGCTTATGAGTGTATATGTATATGTGTATATTCAGTCACACTTTTTATTGTTGTTATAAACCTCTGCCTCTATGTTGGGCATTTGCAGTTCTGTGGAGTTCCCCCCGCCTTTTTTTTTTCTCTTTTTATAATTTTAATTTTTAAATTTTAAAATCTATTATATTTTGCCACATTTATGCCTTTGTTTGCCTTCCCTACTCTTCTTTTCCCCTTGCAGTTAATCTTCAATGTGAATAAATCCTCTTCATCTAACTCTACTTAACTTTGCATATCTGGTCTTTCTTTCTTTTCTTTCTTTCTTTCCTTTCCTCTCAACATATTTGTTAGTTTTGTTTTCATTGCTTTATTCTCCACTTAGCACCTTGCTTTAGTTTTGTTTTCAAGTTTGTGCTTTAGTTAGTTTTGTTCTTAACTGGTAGACATAATTTTTGATTTCCATTGTTTACCAGGTCAATCTACTGTACTTTATTTTTGTTGGACTGTTTTGACTTTGCTCATGGGTATATATGTATATATGTATATTCGATTGTTTTAATTATTATTTGCCTGATTTTGTAACTGCAGTTTGTCTGGGGTTCATCTGTGGTTTCTCGTTTTTGGATATTTGTTTTAATCTCACTTAATGCCATAACAAATCACTTGTGGAATCTTTGTTCCTGACCAGGGATCAAACCCTGAGCCTTTGGAGTGGGTCTAGGGTCTACCAGAGGACTAACCCTAGGGAGTATCAAATAGTGAGAACTCACACAAAGGAAACCACTTGAATGAGAGACCTGGCATCACCCAACCACCAGTAGCACCCTGTGAAGGACGCCTCATCTAAACAACAAACACAACAAAAATACAAGCCCAACCATCAGCAGACAGGATCACCACCTCACTCAGCCTTGCCCATCAGAGGAAAAACAAAAAACAAACAAACAAAAACTCAGCACAAATCCTACTCCATACGAAGCTTACACAAACCACTGGACCAACCTTAGGAGGGAAGAAGCCAAAAGGAAGAAAGAATTCAACCTTGAAGCCCTGGAAAAGTAGACCTCAAACACAATAAGCTAAAAAAATAATAATGAAAAAGCAGAGAAATGCTACACAAATGAAGGAACAAACTAGAAACACAGAAGAAGAGAAGTCCCTCAGTCGTGTCCAACTCTTTGCGACCCCATGGACTGTAGCCTACCAGGCTCCTCCATCCATGGGATTTTTCGGGCAAGAGTACTGGAGTGGGTTGCCATTTCCTTCTCCAGGGGATCTTCCTGACCCAGAGATCGAACCCAGGTCTCCTGCATTGCAGGCAGACGCTTTACCATCTGAGCCACCAGTGTTTCCCTAAAAACACAGAGGTCCAAATAAATGAAGAGGAAATAGGCAAACTACCTGAAAAAGAATTCAGAATAATGATAGTAAAGATGATAAAAAAAAACTTTGAGAACAAAATGAAGAAAATGCAAAAATCAGTGAACAAAGACCTAGAAGAATTAAAGAATAAACATACAGTGACAAACAACACAATTACTGAAATTAAAAATACTCTAAAAGGAATCAACAGCAGAATATCTGAAGCAGAAGAATAAATCAGTGAGGTGGAAGATAAAATGGTGGAAATAACTTTTGAAGAGCAGAATAAAGTAAAAAGAATGAAAACAACTGAGGATAGTCTCAGAGACCTCTGGGACAATATCAAACGCACCAACATTTGAATTATAGGGATTCTGAAGAAGAAGAGAAAAATAAAAGGTATGAGGAAATTTTTCAAGAGATTATAGTTGAAAATTTCCCCAACATGGAAAAGAAAATAATAATCAATGAATTCCAAGAGGCACAAAGAGTCCCATTCAGGATAAACCAAAGGTGAAATACGCCAAGACACATACTGATCAAACTAACAAAGACTAAACACAAAGAAAGAAAATTAAAAGCAGCAAGGGAGAAACACCAAGTAACATACAAGGGAAAACCCATATGCTTAACAGCTTATCTTTCAGCAGAAACTCTGCAGGCCAGAAGAGAATGGCAGGATATATGTAAAGTACTAATAGGGAAAAACCTACAACCAAGATTACTGTACCCAGCAAGGATCTCATTCAAAATTGATGGAGAAATAAAAAGCTTTTCAGACAAGCAAAAGTTAACAGAATTCAGTACCACCAAACCAGCTTTACAACAAATGTGAAAGGGACTTATATAGTCAAGAAATACAAGAGAAGAAAACAAATCTACAAAATCAACCCCAAACAATTAAGAAAATGGCAATAAGAGCATATATATCAATAATTACTTTAAATGTAAATGGATTAAATGCTCCAGCCAAAAGACACAGACTGGCTGAATGGATACAAAAGCAAGACTCATATATATTCTGTCTACAAGAAACCCACTTCAGGCATAAAGACACATATAGACTGAAAGTGAGAGGATGGAAAAAATATATCCCAAGCAAATGGGAAGCAAAAGAAAGCTGGAGTAGCAATCCTCATATCAGACAAAATAGACCTTAACATAAAGAAGATTACAAGAGATAAGGAAGGATACTACATAACGATCAAGGGATCAATCCAAGAGGAAGACATAACAATTGGAAATATCTATGCACCCAACATAGGAGCACCTCAATACATAAGACAAACACTAACAGACATAAAAGGAGAAATTGACAGTAACACAATAATAGTAGGAGACTTTAACACCCCACGCACACCAATGAACAGATCATTAATACAGAAAATTAATAAGGAAACACAAGTCTTAAATGATGCATTAGATAAGATGGATCTCATTTATATCTTCAGAACATTCCATCTAAATGCACAAGAATACACCTTCTTCTCAAGTGCACATGGAACATTCTACAGGATGAACCATATCTTGGGTCACAAATCAAACCTCAGTAAATTTAAAAAAATTGAAATAATATCAAGCATCTTCTCTGACAACAACGCTATAAAACTAAATATCAATTACAAGAAAAAAACTTTAAGAAACACAAACACATGGAAATTAAACAACATGTTTGTAAATAACCAACAGGTTACTGAAGAAATCAAAAGGGAAATCAAAAACACAAATGATAATAAAAACACAACAACTCAAAACCCATGAGATGCAGCAAAAGCAGTTCTAAGAGGGAAGTTTACAGCAATACAATCCTATTTCAAGAACCAAGAAAAACATTGAACAGACAACCTAACTTTACACCTAAAACAACTGGAAAAAGAACAAAAAAACCCCAAAATTAGTAGAAGGAAAGAAATCATAAAGGTCTGAGCAGAAATAAGTGTAAAAGAAATGAAAGAAACAATAGTAAAGATTAATAAAACTAAAAGCTGGTTCTTTGAGAAGATAAACATAATTGACAAGCCTTTAGCCAGACTCATCAAGAAAAAAAGAGAGAAGAATCAAATCAACAAAATTAGAGATGAAGAAGGAGAGGTTACAACAGACAATGCAGAAATACAAAGGGTTATAGGAGACTATTATGAACAACTATATGGCAATAAAATGGATAACCTGGAAGAAATGGACAGATTCTTAGAAAAGTTCAATCTTCCAAAACTGTACCAGGAAGAAATAGAAATTATGAACAACCCAATTGCAAGCACTGAAATTGAAGCTATGATAAAGGCTTCATCAATATCACTGATAAACATAGGTGCAAAAATCCTGAACAAAATTTTAGCAAACAGAATTCAGCAACACATCAGAAAGCTCATACACCACAATCAAGTTGAGTTTATTCCAGGAATGCAAAGATTCTTCAATATATGCAAATCAATCAATGTGATATACCATATTAACAAATGAAAGATAAAACCATATGATAATCTCAATAGATGCAGAAAAAGCCTTTGACAAAATTCAGCACCCATTTATGATTAAAACTCTCCATAAATGGGCATAGAAGGAACCTACTTAAACATAGTAAAAGCCATATATGATAAGCTTACAGCAAACATTATTCTCAATGGTGAAAAACTGAAAGCATCCCCACTAAGATCAGGAACCAGACAAATGTGTCCACATTCCCCACTATTATTCAACATAGTTCAGGAAACCCTAGCTACAGCAATCAGAGAAGAAAAAGAAATAAAAGGAATCCAGATCAGAAAAAAAAAAAAGAAGTAAAGCTCTCACTGTTTGCAGATGACATGATACTGTACATAGAAAACCCTAAAGATAGTATCAGAAAATCACTAGAGCTAGTCAGTGAATTTAGCAAAGTTGCAGGATAGAAAATCAATCCACAGAAATCACTTGCATTTGTATACACTAACAATGAAAAATCAGAAGGAGAATTTAAGGAATCAATCCCATTCACCACTGCAACAAAAAGAATTAAATATCTAGGAATAAACTTACCTAAAGAGACAAAAGAACTGTTCACAGAAAATTATAAGACACTAATGAAAGAAATCGAAAACAACATAAACAGATGGAGAGATATCCCCACGTTTCTGGGTTGATAGAATCAATATTGTGAAAATGACTATATTACCAAATGCAATCTACAGATTCAATGCAACCCCTATCAAATTACCAATGACATTTTTCACAGAACTAGAACAAAAAAATTCACAATTCATATGGAAACACAAAAGCCCCCGAAAGCCAAAGCAATCTTGAGAAAGAAGAATGAAGCTGGAGAAATCAACCTTCCTGACTTCAGATTATACTACAAAGCTATGGTCATCAAGACAGTATGGTACTGGCACAAAAACAGAAATATAGACCAATGGAACAAGATAGAAAGCCCAGAAATAAACCCATGCACCTATGGGTACCTTATTTTTGACAAAAGAGGCAAGAATATACAATGGGGCAAAGACAGCCTCTTCAATAAATGGTGTTGGGAAGACTGGATAGCTACATGTAAAAGGATGAAATTAGAACACTTCCTAACACCATACACAGAGATAAACTCAAAATGGATTAAAGACCTAAATGTAAGACCAAAAACTATAAAACTCAGAGGAGAACATAGGCAGAACATTTGATGACATAAATCAAAGCAAGATCCTCTATGACCCACCTCCTAGAGCAATGGAAATAAAAACAAAAGTAAAGAAGTGAGACCTGATTAAACTTAAAAGCTTTTGCACAGCAAAGGAAACTATAAACAAGGTGAAAAGGCAACCCTCAGAATGGGAGAAAATAATAGCAAATGAAACAACTGACAAAGGATTCATTTCCAAAATATACAAGCAGCTCATACAACTCAATTCCAGGAAAACAAACAACCCAATCAAAAAGTGGGAAAAAGACTTAAACAGCCATTTCTCCAAAGAAGACATACAGATGGCTAACAAACACATGAAAAGATGCTCAACATGGCTCATTATTAGAGAAATGCAAATCAAAACTACGAGATATCACCTCATACCAGTCAGAATGGCCATCATCAAAAAGTCTACAAACAATAAATGCTGGAGAGGGTGTTGAGAAAAGGGAATGCTCTTGCACTGTTGGTGGGAATGTAAATTGATACAGCCACTATGGAAGATGGTATGGAGATTCGTTAAAAAACTAGGTATAAAACCACCATATGACCCATAAATCCCACTCGTAGGCATATACCCCGAGGAAACCAAAGTTGAAAAAGACACATGTATTCCATTGTTCATTGCAGCACTATTTACAATAGCTAGAACATGGAAGCAACCAAGATGTCCATCAACAGATGAATGGATGCAGAAGTTGTGGTACATATACACAATGGAATATTACTCAGCCATAAAAAGGAACAGATTTGAGTCAGTAATAATGAGGTGG
Organism: Giraffa tippelskirchi; assembly: GCF_054371585.1. Taxonomy (NCBI): domain Eukaryota; kingdom Metazoa; phylum Chordata; class Mammalia; order Artiodactyla; family Giraffidae; genus Giraffa; species Giraffa tippelskirchi. The sequence continues at coordinate 219,004,593 of NC_137275.1, forward strand.
ATGAACCTATAACCTATTATACAGAGTGAAGTAAGTCAGAAAGAGAAAGATAAATATTGTAGTCTAACGCATACATATGGAATCTAGAAAAATGCTACTGAAGAATTTATTCATAGGGCAACGGTGGAGAAACAGACATAGAGAATAGACTTATAGACATGGGGATGGGGAGGAGAGGGTGAGATGTATGGATAGAGTACCATGGAAACTTACATTACCATATGTAAAATAGATATCCAACAGGAATTTGCCGTATGGCTCAGGAAACTCAAACAGGGGCTCTGCATCAATCTAGAGGGGTGAGATGGGGCAGGAGATGGGACAGAGATTCAAAAGGGAGGGGATATATGTATACCTTTGGCTGATTCATGTTGAAGTTTGACAGAAAACAACAAAATTCTGTAAAACAATTATCATTCAATAAAAATAATAATAAAAAAAAACCAACAACATTCCAAAAACTAAGATCATGGCATACAGTACCATCACTTTGCGGCAAATAGATGGGTAAACAATGGAAACAGTGACAGACATTATTTTCTTGGACTCCAAACTCACTGCAGATGGTGACTGCAGCTATGAAATTAAAAGATATTTGCTTCTTGGAAGAAAAGTTATGACAAACCTAGACAGCATATTAAAAAGCAGAGGCATTACTTTGCTGACAAAGATCTATCTAGTCATAGCTATGACTTTTCTAGATGTTATGTATGGATGTGAGATTTGGATCATAAAGAAAGCTGAGTGTTCAAGAATTGATGCTTTTGAACTGTGGTGTTGGAAAAGACTCTTGAGAGTCCCTTGGACAGTAAGGAGGTCAAACCAGCCACTCCTAAAGGAAATCAACCCTGAATATTCACTGGAAGGACTGATGCTGAAGCTGAAGCTCCAATACATTGGCTAACTGATATGAAGAGCTGACTCATTAGGAAAGACCCTGATGCTGGGAAAGATTGAAGGCAGGAGGAGAAGGGGACAACAGAGGATGAGATGGTTGGGTGGCATCTCCAACAACTCAATGAACATGAGTTTGAGCAAGCTTCAGGAGTGGTGATGGACAGGGAAGCCTGACATGCTGCAGTCCATGGGGTCACAAAGAGTCAAACATGAAAGAGTGACTGAAGTTAACTAAACTGAATACTATTCAGCAGGCTTCTCTGATGCTCAGACAGTAAAGAATTCACCTGCAATGCAACAAACCCGGGTTCAACCCCTGGGTCAGGAAAATCCCCTGGAGAGGGAATGGTTACCCACTTTTGTATTCTTTCCTGGATAATTCCATGGACAGGGAAGCCTGGCAGGCTACAGTCCAAGGGTTTGCAAAGTCAGACACACTGAGCAACTAAGTCTTTCACTTCACTTTTCATAATACCATTCACTAGAGTTTACTAATTTCAATAGTTTTTACACTAATGTTGCTTATCTACTCTAGGATCCAATCCAGTTTTCCACATCACATTTAGTTGTCCTGTTTCAATAGACACCTCTAATCCTGACAATCTGTCAGATTTTGCTCGTTTTTCATGACCTTAATATGTTTGAAGAGTAATGGTCAGTTCAGCTATTTTGTAGAAAATTCCTCTACCTGGATTTTCTATTTTCTTGTGATTATATTCAGGTTTTGTATTACTTCCCAATAAGAAAACCACAGAGGTGACTTGCCCCTTTTCAGTGTACTTTTTTAAACTTTTTGTTTATGTTATTCCAACATACTTTACTTTTTTGGATGCTATTGTAAACGAAACTTCAAGGAAATTTTCTTTCTCTTTCCAGGAAACAGAGGGGACAGAAAGATTTTTGTTTTTAGTAAGTCTTCCAAACTTTGAGTGAGATTTATCTCTAACCACACAAGCGGGATGTGATGAAATTTTTCAGCTTGTCAGGCATTCCTCAAACTTAAAGCAAAGGAATACACATGGTTCATACTCTACAAGATTCTTATATCATACATCAAGGGGTACAATGTCAATATGTATTATTGGCTAGGGTGATACACCATCATTTGGCTATGGTGAGTGATGACAGAATTATTTCCTGCTTTATAATCATGTAATATTTTGGTAGATTCTTTGAGATTGTGCAAATATCCCATTTCTGTTTAACAGTCTATGATCCATTTTAACAACCTTTGATGGATCTTGCCTGTTGCAATTATTTCTATGATGTTCTAACGGTTATTTTCTATTTCTTGCTTTCCTCCTATAATACATTTATTATTTGGAATTCTTCAGTAAGGAAATGTGTATTTTTCTATATCTATTTATCTGAAATCTGGAAAAAAATTTTTTTCCTATGATGGACTTTCAACAGGAAAAAAAAAATGACTTTAAAAGATAGTTTTTAAAACTACTACTTGGCAATGAGAACTAATTTCAAGGAAAATGTCCAGCCCTTTCTATGTAAGAGAGGAGACAGAAATTTTTTTTATTTAATAAGTGTTCCAAATCTTAAGTGAGATTTACCTCTAGCCATGTAGGCAGGACTTGATAAAACTTTGTATCTTCAAGGCTTACCTCTGTTGGCACCAGAGAGATGTACATAATTCACACCTGCAATGCCCCCATCACCATTCCCCTCCTCTTTGTACCTTCCTCTTATTCTTTGGAACCAAACCTTGCCCTGTTATACTGGTGAATTCAAGAACCATTAGCTTTGAGCCCAGAAATAAACCCTTGTACCTAGGTCAACTAATCTATGACAAAAAGGCAAGGATATACAATGGAGAAACAGTCTACCCAACAAAGTGGTGCTGAGAAAGCTGAACAGCTGCACGTAAATCAATGAAATTAGGACACTCCCCCGCATCATATATAAAAATGAACTCAAAATGGTTTAAAAACTCAACTATACGTCATGACTCCATAAAATTCCTGGATGTTTTACAGGCAAACCATTCTCTGACATAATTGTAGCAACAACTCAATATCAATAAAACAAAAAACTCAATCAAAAAAAATGGGCAGAAGACCTAAACAGATATTTTCCCAAAGAAAACTTACAGATGGCCAGCAGGTACATGAAAAGACGCTCAGCATCACTAATTACTGTGCTCAGTCACTCAGTCCTGACCCGGTCTCTGTGTCCTCGTGGCTGCAGCTCACCAGGCTTCTAGGCAAGGACACTGGGGTCGGTTGTCCTTTCCTCCTCCGTGGGATCTTCCCAACCCAGCGATCAAACTCACATCTGTGTCTCTTACATGGCAGGCAGATTCTTTACCACTGTGCCATCTAAGAAGCCCTAATTATTAGATAAATGTAAATCAAAACCACAAATCACATACCTATCAGAATAACTTTCATCAAAAAGTCTGCACAATGAATTCTGAAGAGGGTGTGAAGAAAAGAGAACCCTTCTAAACTGGTGGAAATGTAATTGATGCAGCCACCATAAAAGCAGTATGGGGTTTCCTTAAAAAACTAATAGAGCTCCTATATGATCCAGCAATCTCACTCCTGGTTACATATCCAGAAAAAATTGAACACTAATTCAAAAAGATACATGTACCCCAATGTTCATAGCAGCATTATTTACAATATTTATTTGTAATGTATTTATTACAATACATTATTTACAATAGGCAAGACATTGAAATAGCACAAGTGCCTGTTAGCAGATGATTGGCTTCAGAAGATTTGATATATTTGAAATATTACTCAGTCAATAAAAGAATAAAATATTGCCATTTGCAGCAACATGGATGGACCTAGTGAATATTACACTTAGTGAAGTAAGTCAGACAGAAAGACACAAGATATGTGGTACCTTTTATATGTGAAATCTAACAAAATAATACAAATGGATCTATATACAAAACAGAAACAGTCTCATAGACACAGAAAACAGATTTATAGTTACCAAAGAAGAGAGGGAGGTGGGAAGGAGCAATTTAAAAGTATGGGATTAACAGATACAAACTATTGCACATAAAATAGATAAGCAACAAGGATTTATGTATAACGCAGGGAATTATATTCAACATTTTATAATAACCTATAATGGAATATAATCAGAAAAAATAACAGAATCACTATGCTGTATACCTGAAACTAACACCACATTGTGAATTAACTATTCTTCAATAAAAAAAGAAAAGAATAATTAGCTTTAATTGGAAAGTTTTTTCAAGGCCCCAAATCCTAAGATTTTTCTAACCTTCTCTGCCACAGAAGTGTCCCTAATGACAAAAGATGATCCCTGAAATTTTGGAAGAAAGTATGATAGATGGATGAAAATCAGTTGTATTTCTATATACTAACAATGAACAACCCCAAAAGGAAATTATAAAAACAATTTCATTTATGATAGCATTCAAAAGAACAAAATACCTAGGAATAAATTTAACCAAGGATGGGGAAGACTTTTACACTGAAATCAACAAGACTGTGCTGAAGGAAATTTTAAAAGACCAAGCAAATGGAAAGATCCTGTGTTCATGGATTACAAGACATTGTTGTTAAGATGGCACTACTGTTATCTACGTATTCAATTCAATTTCCATTAAAATTGACAGTATTTGTTGAAGAAATGGAAAAATTGATCCTCAGATTCATATAGAGTTACAAAAGTTTTCTGAAGTGGCACTAGTGGTAAAGAATACCTCTGCCGACAGAGGAGATGTAAGAGACTCAAGTTTGATCCCTGGGTCAGGGAGATCCCTCGGAGTAGGAAACGGCAACCCACTCCAGTATTCTTGCCTGGAGAATCCCATGGACAGCGAAGCCTGGCGGGCTGCAGTCCATAGGGTCACAAAGAATCGGACACAACTGAAGCGACTTGGCATGCAGAGTCGCCAAAACAATGTTGTAGAAGAACCAAACTAAAGGAACTGCGCTTTCCAATTTCAAAGCTTACCATAAAGCTACAGTGTGGCACTGATACAAAGCTAAACATATACACCAAAGGAATAGAATTGGTAACCAAGTAATAACTTTAAACACCTAAGGGCAATTTATTTGGACAAGTGTGCCAAGATCTTTTAAAGGGGAAAGGATAGTCTCTTTAACAAATGGTGCTGGGACAACTGGATATTTACATGGAAAGAACGAATTTAGATTTCTGCCTTACACCATGTAAAAGAAATTAACACAACATAAAACAAACCATTAAAAACGTTCAGTTGTTTACTCCCTCCTTCCCAAAATATTTAGAAACAAATGACCAAGAATATTTTAAAGTCTCATCTACTTCATTAAAACACTAAGAAATGAGGATTAAAGTCATTAAATCAAATCCTTAGTAGATGGATGAAACAGCACATTAGGCATAACTTATGAGAAAATTATCCTAAGGTCGTTCTGAAAATAATGTTAGAGTACAGCACAAAGAAACAGAGATGTACTATGTCAGAACCGACTAAAGAGACCTAGAGAACGGAACAGAATAAAATAGTCTAATAATACACACTGTTCTGAAAGTGAAGAACAATCCCACAACAATAGTATAAAGAATATCTTTAAAGCATCCACATAGAAAAGCCACCTGACTACAAGGGAATAGCAAATGGACTAAGAGTAGATTTCTCAACAATCAAAATCAAATGACATTAGCAAAATGAATTCAAAGTAGTGAGAAAAAGCAAATATGTACCAAATGCATACACATACATGTATAATTGTGTACCTACCAAGATCCCTTTCAAGAAGCAGAGTGAATATGGGAGAGTAGGAAGACCCTTAGCTCTCACCTCCTCCCACAGACACTACGACTACATATAGAATATCTCTCTCTGAGAATGGCCTGAAGACTAGTGGAAGAGCTCTTTTACAATTAAAGATGTAACACACACACACACACACACACACACACACACACACACCCATGTGGGTGACCCAAAAGAGGAAGTGTGTGCGTTCAGTTACGTCCTACTCTTCATGACCCCATAGACTGCAGCCCACCAGGCTCCTCTGTCCATGGAGTTTTCCAGGCAAGAATACTGGAGCAGGTTGCCATTTCACACCCCAGGGGATCTTCCCAGCACAGGGACTGAATCCATATCTCTTCTGCACTGGCAGGCAGATTCTTTACCACTTGTTATTGTTGTTTTTGTCGTTCAGTCACTAAGTCTTGTCTGACTTTTTGTGACCCTATGGACTGCAGCACCCCAGGCTTCCCTGTCCTTCACCATCGCCCAGACTTCACTCAAACTCATGTCCATTGAGTTGGTGATGTCACCCAACCATCTCATCTTCTTGTCACCCAGTTCTGCCCTCAATTTTTGCCAGGATCAGGGTCTTTTCCAATGAGTTGGCTCTTCTCATCAAGTGGCCAAAGTACTGGAATTTCAGCTTTAGCATCAGTCCTTCCAATGAATATTCAGGGTTGTTTTCCTTTAGGATTGATTGGTTTGATCTCCTTGCTATCCAAGGGACTCTCAAGAGTCTTCTCCAGCACCATAGTTTGAAAGCATCAATTCAGCGCTTAGCCTTCTTTATGGCCCAACTTGCACATTCATACATGACTACTGGAAAAACCACAGCTTTGACTAGACGGACCTTTGTCTTTTACCACTAGCACCACTCAAACTCAGAGGTTCTCCCTAAGGAGTGAGGGGTTTGAGCCACACATTCGGCATTGCAGCCCTGGGGACTGGCACCAGTAACACAAGTCCTCATTACTGGTTTTGAAAACCAGCAGGGTTTGCAACCAGGATAACCACATGGCAGTAGGAGACTGAGACCCCGCTCCTGAAGGGTATTTACACAAACGGGCTTGCTCCAAGGTGCACACAGAGGCTGCCGACTGAACAGTGCTTGGCTCCCTAGCTGGTCTCCCAAGGCTGCTCCAGCACAGCGCCCAGCCTACATCTGATTCTACTTCTACCCTCACTCTCCACCAAGGGAGTGGCTTTGGACATGCCTGGGGAGGACCTACCTCCAAGTCTAACCCACCTGGCTCCAGCCCAGTCCTACTTCTATCATCACTCCCCACCAACGGAGTGGCTTTGGACATGCCTGGGGAGGACCTACCTCCAGGTCTAACCCACCTGGCTCCAGCCCAGTCCTACTTCTATCATCACTCCCCACCAACGGAGTGGCTTTGGACATGCCTGGGGAGGACCTACCTCCAGGTCTAACCCACCTGGCTCCAGCCCAGTCCTGGCAGCTTCTGATGTGCCCAGGGAGAAGCCCCTGCCCACAATTGCTCCAGCTCCAGCTCCAACTTTCCCCCTAAAGCCACCAGGCACACACCGTCCACATAGGGATACTCCTACATGCATTAGTGCAGTGAAATACATATCTGTTACAAGTGTGGGATGTGGTAAGAGCAGTGTTTCAAGAGGTACGTTAGCCTCAATCATATTAGAAAAGGGAAATGGCTATAGATCAGTCACACAAGCATCGAACAAGTTAGAAAGTAACAAGCAAAACTAAAGAAAATAAAATTAATGAGTTAATTAAATAATGATATGAATAAAAAGAAATTTAAATGCAGATTTTTAAAACATTAACAATATCAAGGAGGGATTGTTTGAAAATGAGGCCTGGGAACTTCCCTGGGATTACAGTAGCTAAGATTCTGTGCTGTCAATGCAGGGAACATGGGTTCAATCTCTGGTCAAGGAAATAGATCCCACCTGCCAAAGTTAAAAGATCCCGAGTGCACAACTAAGACACAGCACAGCCAAATAAATAAATACTAAAAAAAGAAAAACAATGCCTAGATTGAACCCAGTAAATGTAGAAGGGAAAAGGCGGGCTGACTAACTGCCTTGGATCAGAGCCAGAGGAGCTGCTCATTGTGACTGACCTGCAGTTGGGTTTGCCAAGGAGGGACCCTTTGTTTGTTTCCCCAGGAACATGTGTAGGCCAAGGGAGAAAGAGAGTTAAGCGGGGTCTTCTTGCTGGGCCTTGTCCAATAGATCTGTGTGGAGGAACAAGGAAAACTCCGCAAAAAGGGGACTGGGGGCGGACCTCTGAAGGCCTGTGGAATGAGGACAGAGCCCCAGAGACCTCCCAGAATAGAGATGGAGAAGCCTGGGGTCAAGCAAACTGCAGGGAGAGGTGTTCGACATGGAAACTCTGACGAGTGGAGGAAATTACCCTCAAGAGACAAAAAAAGCTGTAATTCTCTACTAGACATAGAGAGTGATGAAGTCCACCAGGCATGAGAAATGGCCAGTCTTCTTGCCCCAAGCTTGCCTTAACCCAGAGAGGAGCACAGCAGATGCTGGCGAGTGGAAGATGTGGGATATTACTCTGGCTAGGCAAGGTGCTGCAGCAGTAGCAAATAACCCAGAGCTCTCAACGGTGTAACAGAGTTGACTTCCTGTTCTCACTGCAGCCCATCGCGGGTTGGTGGGGGTTTCACCTGAGCACAGTTCATGCAAGCGCATAGCCTGATGAAGGCTCTTTCCAGATACATACTTCCAGAAAACATTGCATACACTGTCGCTGTGTGAGCCCTACATTGGACCGCTGCATGGTGACTGTCCTTCTATGGGTCTCAACAGTCTCATTTTACAGTGGAAATTAATGTCTTGGTGCAGGCAAAAGAGCGCTAGATGAGGACTTTTCAGATTGTGTTCCAAGGAGCAGGTGTTGGCTGCGTGTGTATGCATTACTCAGATTTGAAAATTTTAATTAAAAAAATGGTTTCCTCTAATGTATATTTTAAACAGCACACTTTTGCAAAGATGAAAATATAGGTCAGTTTTTAATTTCACGTTGTTGTTGCTATTGTCATCCCCTTCTTCTGCGACCAGACAGTGACCACACCAGATAGTCTCTGGGGAAACAGCATCCAGCTTTTATGTTGCGATTCATAATTCTGAGATGCCATCAAAAGCATAAAAACTGGACAGCTTCATGTAAAAGAATGAAATTAGAACACTCCCTAACAGCATACATAAAAATAGTCTCAAAATGGATTAAAGACCTAAATGCAAGACCAGAAACTATAAAACTCTTAGAGGAAAACATAGGCAGAACACTTTGACATAAATCACAACAAGATCCTGTATGTCCCGCTTCCCAGAGTAAGAGAAATAAAAACAAAAATAAACAAATGGGACTTAATTAAACTTAAAAGCTTTTGCACAGTGAAGGAAACTACAAACAAGGTGAAATGACAACTCTCAATGGGAGAAGTGAAACAACTGACAAAGGATTAATCTCCAAAGTATACAAGCAGCTATGCAGCTTAATACCAGAACATCAAAAAAAACAATCAAAACATGGGCAGAAGACCTAAACAGACACTGCTCCAAAGAGGACATACAGATGGGTAACAAACACATGAAAAGGTGTGCAACATTGCTCATTATTAGAGAAATGCAAACCAAAGCTACAATAAGGTATCACCTCCACCTTTCAGAATGGCCATCATCAAAAAATCTACCAAAAAGTGCTAGAAAGGTGGAGACATGTGGAGGAAAGGGAACCCTCTGGCACTGTTGGTAGGAATGCAAACTGATATAGCCACTGTGGAGAACAATATAGAGATTCCTTAAAAACCTAGGAATAAAACCACCATATGACCCAGAAGTCCCACTACTGGGCATATACCCTGAGAAAACCATAAGTGAAAAAGACATACGTATGCCAAAGTTCATAGTAGCACTATTTACAATATACAGGGCATGGAAGCAATTTAGATGTCCATTGACAGATGACTGGATAAATAAGATATGGTATATATACACAATGGGATATTACTCAGCCATAAAAAGGAACGCATTGGACTCAATTCTAATGAGGTAGATGAACCTAGAGTCTATTATGTAGAGTGAAGTAAGTCAGAAAGACAAATATCTTTATTAACACATATGTGTGGAATCTAGAAAGATGGTACTGATGCGCCTATCTGCAGGGCAGCCATGGAGATGCAGACAGAGAGAACAGACTTGTGGACACATTGTGGGAAGGAGAGGCTGGGACACACTGAGAGAATAGCATTGAACCATGTACATTACCACGTGTAAAATTAGGCAGCCAGTGGGGATTTGATGTGTGACACAGGGAGCCCAAACCTGGTGTTCTGTGACAACCTAGTGGGGTACGACGGGGTGGGAGGTGGGAGGGAGGCCCAGGGGGGAGGGGACATACACCTATGTCTGTTTCATGTTGATATATGAAACTAACACAATATCTAATTATCCTCCAATTAAAAAGAAATAAATTTTTTAAAAAGAAAGCATCTTCTTGCTTGAAGGCAATATGACCACTAGAGGGAAGCAACCGCCAGACAGAGCAGTTTCTTTGCAACAGGAATACATTTCATCTCTCTTGATCAGACTCTCACGGTTTGAGCAAATGTCTCGTTGTATCAGCATTTTGGGGAAAGGAGAGCTGATTTTTGTCAAGCTCTTTCTCTGACTTGGAGCAGATTGGTTTTGGGCTTTCTCTGTCTCTAGGTCCTTCTAGACACACAGTGCAGTGACTGCAAGAAAGGAGTGGCCTCTGTATCTCTTTTCCTAACCATTTCTAGTAAGTAGCTGTCTTGGTGAAGCCCTTCAGTCTCCATTTTTAAAGCTAACCATAGAGCAAGGGACTCCTCAGTGGAATCAGAACTGACCTTCTCTCCATCCAGCCAGGTGGCTCTCTGTCCTCACAATTCTCTGAGCTGTAAGGGGCTTTGTACATGAAAGACGCTCACCTCCCTACGGGCAGGAAAACAGGTCACAGTTAAATGAGCCAGGGACCTTAACAAATGCAGATGTCTTTAAATAAACAAGTACTTTGGAGTATATAAATATAAACAGAACCATACTTGACAATTAGAGATGAATGATAAGTGAATGAATCAGCTGAAGGGGGATTAAAGCAGTGGGTCTGTGATCAGAAAGTCTGAATCCCAGCTCTGTCCCTCACTGCTGATGTTTGCTCCATTAGTTAGTCTCTCTGAACTTCAGCTTTTCCATCTGCACATAGAAAGTGAGGATATCTACATGTCAGTTGAATAAAAAAATGAGTGCACAAAGTCAAGTCCATGACAGTGACTAAACATTCATTGTAAGAAAAAACGGTGTATATTTGTGGGTAGGGGAGGAAAAGCAAATTTTGTGAGTCTACTAACTGGTACGGGGGAATCAACAGGAGTTTAGAACATATCAGATTTGTTTTCAAACCCCATTTCTGCCACATATGGCTGTGTGATCTTGGACATGCCACGAACTCATGTTGGACTTCAGTTTCTTATTTGGAAAGCTAAAGTTATTGATGGCTATTGTGTTGAGATCTAAAGATGACAAGGAACTTGAAGTAGCATCAAATTGGCAGATACCAAATTGATTATTATTTTCTATATCATACTCTAGTCCAAATGCCTATAGATTCATGCTATAATACAAGCTCATCATCAACCTTCTAAGTCAGACATTATTGTTCCCATTTTGCAGACCAAGGAACTGAGGGTTAGAGTTTAAATGACCTGCTCAGAGGCACAGAAGTTGAAAACAGACAGTGTCTGGTTTCTGACCGGATCGAGTTCTTAGTCTAATGTCTCATGATGCCATTAGCCGTGGTACGGACATGTTGACCCATGCTGACTCCCAGAGCTACAGACTAAGGCTCCTACCTTAGTCAGTAGAGGCTGTTACCACAGCAGAATCTCCTCTGAACGGAGAGAGTACACTTTTCCTTCGCTCACCTTTTTCCCCTCTGGTGTGTGCACTGGCTACATATGCCCACTAGATGGCGCTGATATCCTAGCTTTGGTTTACTTTGGTTTCCATCTTGGGTGTGAATTAAAAATTTACCTTCTGCAACAACAGATCTAAATCTCTACATAAATCTCAGCTTGTGAGACTCATATACTTGTAAAGATTTAAAAAAAATATTCAGGGTGAACTCTGGAGGCCTAGTTACCTTACTTACAAATGCGGACCAGCCCTCTATAAAATTCACTAGTGGAGGCCCCTCAATGGCCATGGGCCATCACAGTGCTATGTGGTGTCTCTGCTGTAGGGCAAAGTGGAAATTATTAGCAGCTTTTCCTCGGAGTGTATAAATCGATGGGCCCATGAGAGCCCACCAGCACTTCGTGGCTTTTGCTTACTGCTCTCTGGAATGAGACACAGAATATGGGAAGGCTCACAGCTGGAAGGAGGATAGGGCAGGCTATTCTAGGAGGACAGATGACTCCCTCACCCCAAATTCTTCCCCTTACTAGCCTGTTACAAATGTCTATCACAACACCATCCATTTAAGGCAATGTACTCCTTTATTATGGGGTGTCTCTGGTGGCTCAGTGGTAAAGAATCTGCCTGCCAATTCAAGAGACTCAGCTTGGATCCCTGGGTGGGGAAGATACCCTGGAGAAGGAAATAACAACCCACTCCAGTATTCTTGCCTGTAGAATCACACGAACAGGGGAGTCTGGTGGACTACACTCCACAGGGTCGCAGAGTCAGACTTGACTTAGTCACTGAGTTACTTCTTTATTACAATAATCATAACAATAACATAGCAACAAAAACCAACCTCTATATTGTCTTGCATAGTTTACAAAGTACAGCTCTCTCAATTGTTTTATTTAACACACCGGAATTAACATGGCTGAGGGCATTTACTGGGTTGGCCAAAAAGTTCGTTTGGGTTTTTCTGTACCAACTTAGGGAAAAATCCATATGAACTTTTTGGCTAACCCAATATTCCATTTTACAAAGTAGAAATTGAGCTTAACAGGGTAAGTCAATTCATAAGAATCTCCAATCTATTCAACTAAAATGCTAGAACTCGAATCTGAGACTTCTGATTGTAAGTATCATATTCATGTCACTGCATGAGATAAAAAACTTGTACTGCCTCCTAAGAAATTTGTTTATAATGGACAGTTCCTCTATTGCTCCTCCCCTACTCTTCTGACTGTCTCTGAACTTCACCTCTCCCCAGAGCTCAGAGTCCCTGCAGGGAGACCCCCATTCTCCTTCCTTGCTCTCCTTTCTCCCTCCTCCCATCTTCCATCTCAGTTCCCAGCCCAACAGTAAAGGTAGGCGCAACAGAGGACACAGGTCTGTATCCTATACACGGAGCACCAGAGCTGGAAGGGATGGTTGGAGTTATCTCATCTCACGACCCTCTTTATAGGTAAGGAAACCAAGCCAGGGAGGAGGAGAAATATCCCTATATGTGATGCCATGGGATTATCTCAAACGACCTACTTTTCATGAAAGCCAGTCTACACCTAGATATCAACACATTCGTTTGGAAACTATGTCCATGCCAGCTGTGTTATCCTTGAAAACAGGGTCTCATATAAGTTGTGCACAGATGCAATGGCTTCCCCACACACATATGTACAATCACCAAAGAAACTTCGTGCTGTGAAATCTCATCAGAGTTGAAATCTGTATGTCACCACTTTTTTGCTTTGGAATCTAAGGTAAAGCCAGTTCACCAGAAATCTGAGCTGTGATTAGCTATTTTGTGTTTCATTTGTCTCATACCTTGTATTTGTCTTGTCCACGCTGCTGTTGAACCCATCTCAGTGAATCATGGTTGCTATTCTCCTTGCCTGATTCCACCATGGAGCAGAACATCCCCCAGCCAAGAACTAAATCTTAGAAATCTTTGTAACTCCATATGCTAGTATAATTTTTGGCAAAGAGTAGATGATCAATAATTAATTGCAAAATTGAATTACACTGCATTGAACCTACCCATTACAAACTGCCTCCCTGCATGTGTATCATCAGGGTTTTAAAATCCAGATACAGATGGGAAAGGCACCTGTTAATAGATATTTAAGCTTTAAGATCTTTTGAGACATTTAAGGTTTAACAAGCACATTCTTTACCCTTAGCTCAAGGTCCTTACTGTGTCTCTGGTCAGATGAAGGCACATAAATTAAAGATTAAGTTACATGGAATCTGGTAATTGAATAAATATTTATTGATCCCCTTCTATGTGGAGAAGTAAGTAATCAAGAGTTCTAAAGACAACAGAAGAATTGATGCTTTTCCACTGTGGTGCTGGAGAAGACTCTTGAGAGCCCCTTGGACTGCAAGGAGATCAAACCAGTCAATCCTAAAGGAAATCAACCCTGGGTATTCATTGAAGGACTGATGCTGAAGCCGAAACCCCAATACTTTGGCCATCTGATGTGAAGAACTAACTCCTTGGAGAAGACTCTGATGCTGGGAAAGACTGAAGGCAGGAGGAGAAGGGGGTGACAGAGGATGAGATGGTTGGATGTCATCACCGACTCAGTGGACACGAGTTTGAGCAAACTGCAGGAGATAGTTAGTGAAGACAGGGAAGCCTGATGTGCTGGAGTCCATGGGGTGGCAAACAACACAAGTGAGCAACAGAACATCAACAAAAGACAGCAGGATTTCTGTGGGCAGCAACAAATCAAGGACCAGCACCAGTAGGAGGATGGATGGGACCAGGTCTTGAATGGAGGACTGACTATGGAAGGAGGAGTCCTTCCAGAAGGAATGATTATTGTGCGGTTTAGACATCACCATAATAAGACAGACTGCCTAGTGCTCTGGCTCCATGGAGGTAGAGCTCCATCATTCTCTGAGAAGGGGCTTTCAGGGAGGTGTTCTAGCTGAAACTTGCCTTAGTTGGGGAGACTGAGGCCCAGAGCAGGGAGGTGACTTAGGCATGGCCCCCCAGTGACTGCATGCGTGACAGAGCTGGGATCAGAGCCCAGTCTCCTGACTCCCAGCCCATTGCTCTTCGCTTGAATAATCCGCCGTGCACCTGGCGATGCTTTTCTTTCGGAGTCCAGCCACTACTCCGTTTTCCCTGCATGGCAGGCAGCCAAGAACCTTGAACTTCTTCATGTTACCGTTTTGCCCTCTGCAGAATGGGGTATTCAAGTATTCACTTGGGGGGATGGGTCACGGGGTTCCATCAATTAATGTTCGTGAATTGCTCTGAGCTCTTTGGGCCAGAGGGACTCCAGAAATGGGAGATCCCAGTGGCAGCGGTGGTGGTATCCGAGCCCTTTTTGAGGGCTTGCCTTTACTCTGCAGAATGGAGAGAGATGGTTTAAGTGATAAACTATTCCTTATGAGCTGCATTTGTGTTGAAAGCCCAGCATGAGTCCCTGAGCGCTTCCTCTCGCACAACCACAGCTATGCACCAATCCTCCTGGGTTCAGAGATGGAACTTTGCTTAAATGCATGGAATTTATTCTTAGTCCTTTTCTTAATTACGACTTTATTTCTCTTGTGTTCTCTAGGGGAGGGGTGAGAGAGCAGAGGAAAAGGAAGGAAGGAGGCGGGGAAGTGTGTTATAGATCCAAGATTTTTTTGTCTTGTTTTGTTTGTTTCTGAGATGCTTGCTGTCTGAAAAGTAGAGGGATTGAAAAGATCTTACAGAGATGCAAACTTCATTGCAAGGAAACCAGAGTCCAGAAAACATGTCACAAACACAATGAAAACATGGCTTGAGGTGAGGGCAATTATCATTCGACTAATAAATCCCCTAGGCTGATAGAAAAAAAAAAAAAAGACTGAACCTTTTTATTCATCATTTATTTCAATAAACAAAGGGGGTGGACATTCGGGGTAAGAGGACCATGCAGTCACGCTGAAGGTATTTCAGCAAATGGCTATGTCATAACCAGCCCCGTTGCTACCCCAGTCTAGTCATGCCCGTTCCTCCTGTGTCCAATTTGGCGTCTCACGACACTGAGCACTTCCCTCACTCTCATGCAATGGTCCACGTTCAAAATTCAAGTCCGAACAGGTCAGCTGGAGGCCTACATCTGTGTCCTGTCTTAGGGAGACTTCCTCGATGTCTAGAAGTCCTGTAAAGCCAATGACACATATGTAGGCCCATTCCGATCACCTTCTCTCTTCCTCCTCCTCCTCCTTCCCCATCTGAGTCTTCCTTTCCTTCTTCTTCCTCCCTGCCATTTTTATTTTCCCTTTTCACCAGGATTGTTATGCCACCTGCTCTAGGACACGATATCATCCACAGAGGAAAGGAGTAAAAACAAAGTGGACTTCGAAGGAAAGGAGGGAAATTTCTTACTGGTAATTCTTGGCCCTGGTAGAGACTTGCTGCGGGAAAATAGAGCAAACCCTGATATTACACAAGACTTGAAATCTCTCACTCACAAATTGAGGGTGAAGGAAATAGTCAGTGGTCCAAAGGCTTCTGGCCAGGATACCCTGGGACAGTGAAGTGAAACACCACAGTGCCACGTGGAATGAGCATCTGACCAATGTGATTGTGTGCAGTCTCCTTTGACCTTGGGATCAGATGATGGGGACTAGGAGCTCTATCTTTATAAGCAGAGCTAGAGAGAAGATGCATGGCCTAGGGGAGACCCAAGGGGACCTCTCCCCAAGTACTTCCAAAACTCCCTCCTGACTTTACCTCCTTTCTGTCATGGGACAGCTAAGCCGTCTGCCCAAGGAGGTGGTGAGCATGGTATTTAAGAAGGTGGGTTAAGAAGGAGAAGACAAGTGGGAAGGAGCCCAGCCGCTTCAATGACTAACCCTGTGATGTTGGACAAGTGACTCATCTTTTATATCAGCTCCAGTTTCCACATCCACAAAAATGAGGATAATACCTTCCACGTATGAGTAGCTAGTGAGGGTGAGGCACTTCAAATGATACCCGGCACACAGCAATCTTGGTTACTGTTATTTTCCCAAGAGTTGCCTGGGGAGGGCAGCTGCTTTGTGCCATGGGACTCTGGGGGGAAAAGAAGGCTTGGGAAGCTTGTGGAGACCATGCTTTCCTTCTGAGTGATTCATACTCCCATCTCCCTCCTTCATGTAGAACTGATCAGTAGTGCGTACATACTTCCAGTCCAGCTCAAGGGTTTCCTGCTCCATAAAGCCTTCTAGTTCTGTCTGTTTCCTTCTGTCCACCCCTAGACATGGCAACCCTTGCCTCTAAGCTTCCAGAACATGATGTGTCTTTTTTGGTGGCAGTCAGGACTGTCTAACTGGTGCCACTGAAATGGATACTCAGGGTTCAGTTTTCATGCCAGGACATGGAGAGTTTCATGCCAGAACTCAGTTCCTGGAGGGCACAGGTCATTGCTTTTACCTCTCACTCTCTCTCTCTCTCGAGTTAGGTTGCTGTAGTTGGTGCTCATAAAATAAACAGGTGGGTGAATGAATGCCTACCGGTTGTAACTCAGCTATGTCAAGATAGTGATTTGTTTGGACTGTATGGTATAATTTCTGAAGGAAGTGTCATGAGCAATGAGATGTGATGAACCTTGAAAAGTGATTTGGCTTTTCAGAAGCAACCAGGAAGATATTTTCAAGAGTGGATTTGAACTTCCTCAGTTCAGCTGTTCAGAATGAAGCATGATCACTGATTTGTAGTAGCAAATGGCAAAGGCAAAGACTGGCGGAACAAAAGGGGAGGCTTGCTCCTACTCTGAATTGGGTGCTGAAGTTGTCAAAGTAACCCGACATTGTTGAATGCTGTCAAAGAACAGGCTGAAAGAAAAACAACTACATCTCAAATGCCCAGTGCCTGAATGGGTAGAGAGGTTTTATTGTGTTGGTCATAAATAGCTTTCATGAAGTTAGAGTGCTTACTTGAACCCTACTTGAACTAGCTGGCTGCTGGTGTATTCACGACTCAGAGAATTTTTTTTTTAAAGCTTTGGGGTTGCTCCCACTTCTTGTCATGGAGAGAGCCAATTTATAAAAATTGTTTATTACTCCGTAGCCCAGCTGGACCCCAGAAGGATGGGGCTGCTGTGACCATGGAAAACAACACAAATGCACACAGACACCAAAATGAAGCCAGAGATCTTCTGGAGGCTCAGATAAACATTTAGTCTCATAAATAAATACATTATCAGACCACACAAAGCACTTCCTACCCGGTCTCTTCCTCAGAAGTCACACTCCAAATAGCTTCTTTAATTTGTCCAGGTTCAGAGAATCAAGATGTATTTATTGATTACCTACCGGATAACCAATTTCAAGCCTGTGCCCCAAGAAAAATGGTAGAAGACATGGCCCTTTGCTTCTTCTAATGATTTGGGATTGCAGACATAGAGGCAAAATGCACAAGCTTAAATCAGTTAGTAACAAATGCAAGCCAGGATGAATACCAACTTGTGATGTCTTGAGAAATGGATTGCAAGGTATGAGATCTGAGGCCCAAAGCTACTATCAATTGGCTGGATGACTATTTATTCATCCACTCATTTGATAAGCAAACAAATCAGCACTTATTATGGATTAGGTATGTCAGTTACTGAAGATACCTTAAACAAATCATTTAATTTGTTTTTTTGTTTGCTTATTCAACAGACAGTTAATAATTTTATAGTAGGTGAGGGGAACTGTACTAGATGCTAGGGAAGGACGGAAGATGAGCTCCTGCCCTCTGTAGGGCACACTCCTCATCACGACAGTGGTGAGAGTTGGAGTGGGGAAGGGTGGTGGATTCATTGGTCTCTAATGTCCTTTCTGCCAAGAGTATGCTAAGCAGTACATTGGAGGATTATGTGGTTCATTTGCTTAGTGTCAGGTCAAGAAGATGAATGGTCATTTGTGAAAACTGGGATAAACCACTGGGCTTCAAATTGCAGACTTTTGGATGGGAATCCCTTGAGAGCCTCCAAGCACAGCACTCACATGCCTGTGTGTTCCTTTAAGAATGCAAGTCAGCCCGGTTCATCCCCTTGTGCATATACATTTCTTTATAGTTTACAAGTCACTTCCATGTGGACAGTTTTATTTGCTCCACATAACACTGTCATGAAGTCAGGGGTTTAATATTCTCTTTTTAAAGATAAAGAAACCGAGGGCACGAGTGGTTGCGTTGACTTACTCATGTCTGTGAGGCTCAGAGCTGGGGTCAGAGCCCAGGGCTCCCATGTCCCAGTCTGGTGCTTCTGCAATGACAGCAGTATTGATTCATATGGTATGTGTGTTCTGAGGGCCGCTTATGGCTCAGGCACTTGGAGAAGTCCCGGGGAAAGTCATGAAGAACCAGGCAGCCATCACAGTGATGTTACACTCAGTTCTCCTCTGACTCTTGCTCAAAATTAACAAGAACTTACTGCTTTTTGGGGCTTCCCAGATGGTGCTAGTGGTGAAGAACCTGCCTCCTAATGCAGGAGATGTAAGAGATGTGGGTTCGATCCCTGGGTCAGGAAGATCCCCTGGAGGAGGGCATAGCAACCTACTTCAGTATTCTTGCCTGGAGAATCCCATGGACAGAGGAGCCTGGTGGGCTGCAATCCATAGGATTGCAAAGAGTTGGACATGACTGAGCCGCTTAGCAGGCACACATGCACTGCTTTATAGCTTCTTGGGTAGTTTTACCTGCAATTTAGAGTATGAGCTCCTGGATCATAAGCTCCCGATGTCAGGTAGCAGATAAAACCACTCTTGATAAAGTACTTTCATACCTTCATTGCAGTTTAATTGATATTGATGGCCATGTATGTGTTGCATGTACATATAAAACATTATTTCTATTCATTAATCATAAATTGTATATTCTGTGAGGCCCCAAATTATACACATGATTAGTAGAAGATCTAGAATTTAATCCTAATGCGATCATTGACCAACACTTTATCATGTCTGTTCCTTAACACTCCATCCCACTGTGCCATGTAGAAGACCTAGGAGAATATTTTACCTACAGTAGCAACTCTAACAGTCATGGCAGAATGAGCAGCTTGGACATGGATTAGTTTAATCTGTGAATGGGCTCTACATTCAGCCCCTAATACTTAACTGTCACTAACTCTAAGAAATAAGTTTCCTCCTAGACACAAGTGTATTTTGAGGTCTGGGGGAGCAGAGAGAAGAAATCCAACAGTGAAAGATGCAGGAATGATACAGTAAGAGAGGCAAAAAGACTGAGGGCTTTGGTGTTGGGCTTGGGTTTGATGTTAGCATCGCCACTTTCTTGTGTATACCTTCAGCCCAATATTTTAACTCTTGGGTCTTAAGGGATGTTTAAGAGGATTAAGGGCAATAATATATGGTGAACATTTAGCCCAGTGCTTCATCTACAGTAAATGCTCAGTAAACACTAATCCTTCATTCTAATACAAGCTGAGAGAACTGTAAGTGGAAACCGAGAGTTGCAAGGAAATGTAGCATATACGCTTGTGGGGGTGGGGGTAGCTCTGAGGAGGATAAAGTATATGCATAGGGACACAGGAAGAGAATAATTTGAAAGGGTAACATAGGATCTTATTTTAAAGGGCTGTCAATGCCCTTCTAAAGGGTCAGACTCTTATCCTGTTGCTACAAGGGGTCTCTAACCAGTTGGGTCTTTTATAAACAAATAGTGAAGTTAGGCAGGGAAGGGTCAGTAAGTAGGGAGATGGGAAGCTGCACAAAACTAGAGTAACATTCACAAACATCCTTTCCCCCAATTTGCTGTTAATAATGGCTGAAGGAAAAAGTGCCTGGTGCCCCACTGTACAAACCTGAACCACTCTGAGTTCCTCCAGGACACAAATCTTTATCCACGCCATGGCTGGAAAAGGATACATACATATATTTTATGATGGATTAGTTTTTTTGGATGGTGGCCACACCATAGAGGGTTTTCTAATCTATTTTGAGTTCTAATTGATTACAGCATTTGGAAAAATGTACAGCAAATTGCTCCGTTAATCAAGGTAAATCAAGCTGATGTCATAGATGCTAAATATATGTTTTTGCAGTAATACTATTTACATGGCTGGAACCAAGGCTGCTGTCAGTGTTTCCACTTGACAGCCCTGCCTTCTCAAAAGGGGCTCATGGATTATCTCGGAAAACATTCAGTGGTTCATCTCCAAGGCTAGATTTCTGGGTCCCTCTCCCCACATGTAAGGAAGGGGTCTCAGGAGAAGATGAGGCCGCCTCCTTCTGAACAGACTCCAAAGCAGTGGGAATGAGGTCAGACCACAAAGGTTTAGGAAGGCAAGGAAGGCTATATCAAAGGCAGATGATTTTAGGAAGCTGGAAGGGCTCTGAATGTCCCATCCCTTGGCTGATGAGAGAATTGAAGGGTAAGCAGAGAACTTTGCTAAGATGCAGAAGATCACAGTCTGAAAGGATGCTCAAAGACCATCTACCCTCCTCAGAAGATCCCTGAAGCATAGGTACAGAGAGGAGTTTATCAGCAATCACATAGCAAATCAGTTTTCAGAGCTAAGATTAAAAATTAAGTGTCCTGACTCCTCATGTTCTTTCTGAATGATAGAGATGTTATTGCTCTTTTCTTTTCCTTTTCCCTTTTCCTTCTTTCTCCTCATCATCTCTAACTTTCACAGTTATCTCAAGTGCTCACTGGGTGCCAGGCTGTTGTAATAAGCACTAAATATTATAACCCTGTGAAGTTAACATTTCTTATATCCTAAGTTTTAAAATGAAGGAATGGAGACTTGAAGAAATAAATTAACTTGACCAAGGAAACTCTGCTAATATGTAAGAGGAACAGGGATTAAAATGTGAAAGGATCTAATACATATGCATGTACACTTCATTATCCTTATCCATTTTCCATCATGTTTTCATACTTTTAAACAACTCTTTATATATGGCACTATGTACTTCATGCACAGTATTTTAAAAATTTGCTAATGATATATTTTAAATGATGCAGAGAGTCATAGGCGATCACTCTCTTGCAAATGATCACTCTCTTCAGGTGAAGTAACTTGTTGAAATTCACACAGCTAGGAGGTTTTAGGAACAGACATCAAACCCATGGATATTTCTGAGAGTCTAAGTATAGTAATGGGTACATGATAATGAAGAAAGGCAGAAGATAAAAGAACTAAAAGTCAACTCTGTCCCTGAATGGCTATATTCTAATCCTAACCCATTTCCTCTTCCCCTTCTGGGTCTCAGCTAGCATATGTGTACCATGAAGACACTGAGGTTCCTGCCAAGTATTGTTATTCAGAGAGAAACACCAATAGCAGAAGAAAGAAGAAGGAGGAGAAGAAGAACAGGAAGGAAGAGGGATTGAGGAGGAAAAGAGAAGGCAGAGGGAGAACGAGATCCAAAAATACACATGCAGAGCTTCTAAAACCACTAAGGATTGAAAGGGTTGGGGATGCAAAATGGGGATCAGAAAATTCATGCTCAGGTCATTTTTGGAAGATCATCCATGGCCTGGGAGATGCCCCATCAGGACTAGATCAAAAGCAGACAGTGACGCAATCAGCTGTTTGTGTACAGACGCTGGCCTCCACATTCCCACATGGGAACATCTGCTGGGGACAACCACTTGACAAATAAGCAGGCAATTAGGTAGCAGATCCATCTGTGCCGAGAACACGGGACCACCAGCAGCGGGGAGGCTGCGGTGGGGGAGAAGGCTCTGCTGGGAAAGAGGCTCACGTGAGAGTCAGACCATCTAAGACAGAAGAAGAGAGAAAGGGTTGGGGACAGAGTTCAGCAAAGAAGATCATTTGCTGCTTGTTTTGCAGCGTGGCTTTATGATTCTCAGTCTTGGCTATAAATGATAATAGCCTGCAGATCTTAAATATCCCGATGTCTAGGCTGTACCCCCAAACAACTCAATCAGAGTCTTTTGGAGTGAAGCATAGGGAGCAGTGTTTTTTAAAGTTACGTAGGTAATGCCCATGTGTTCATAAGGTGGAAAAACAATGGCCTGGAGGCCTCTAAACTTACCCACTCGAGCTGGTGACACAAAGATAGTGGTCTATGAGAGCTACCATTTTTATGCCCCTATGCTTCTCTTTGGAACAAATCTAAACATGCCTTTCGAGTTTATACAAGCCTCATTTCAGTGGTCTAGGTTCAAGTAAAGTCCATCTAGTCTATGAAACAAATACAAACTACTTCCACCTCTTCTATTAGCTAATCTTAAACAAGCTGGTTCTTTCTTCAAGATTCCATTACCTTATCTATTGTCCCATAGAGTTATTTGTTGGGAAGTAAAATTGATAATGTATACTTAAGGGTTTAAAACAGGCTGGAGATATAATAAGTGCTCAGTAAGGGTTGGTGGAACTTGACTCTGAGTCACATACACGAAAGGAAACATTTTAGCAAGTCAGTGGGGTATTGTTCTTGATGCTCTTTTCTCCATTAGACATGACAGTCAATCTATCACCAACCTTGCAGATATTATGCCCTAAATACTCCCCAACCTATTTCTTTTTCTCCAGTCTCAATACTGTAGTTTAGACTCTCACCATCTCTCATGTGAACCATTGCAGTAGCCAAGAGCCAAGAGCTTTATATTCACAACTGTGTACTGTTAAATGTGTTCCATACACCACAGACAGAAGAAATCAAAACAAACAAATATCACCTCAGCTCAAAACCTGGAAGGGATACTCTATTGTCCAAAAGACAAAGACCAAGCTCTTAATGTAGCACGTAAGACTCTTTCAGACTTGTTTCTCCTGGTCTTTCCACACTCACTTGTATGTATTAGCTCTTTCCACATGTTAACCTCTCTCCTACCGTAACCACCTTCATATCCCAATGCTATCAATCTGCTTGCATTTTTCTCTGTATTCACTTGGATGTTTACACAATAGACCATTTTCTTGTGCTACTTGCTCATCTCAGAATACCTTTATGACCTAGCTAACACTGTTTTATTCCTTAAGCTCAACTTAGGCACTACCTTTCTTTAGAAAGCCTTCCCTGCTTCCTTTGTCTTCTTTCTATTAAGTGCTATGCCTCGCATTTCCTTCTGCGATAATATTTCACATTTTGCTGGACTTGTCCAAACACATTCATGAATCTCGGCCAGTTGGTTGTTAGCTCCTCCATGACAGAGGCCTTCTCTGGTCCTCCACTGTGTACAGTCAGGATACGGAGGATATAGATGCTGTTCCAATTTAAGTAGATGCTCCATCACTTATGAAACTTTGGTCCAGTGAACCTGAGACATTGTACTGAACTTTGTTCCCAAGGAAGAGGTGGTTTGCTCTCCCACATCTTCTTTTCCTCTTACTCATGGGGGAAGGCCAGGACTGTGAGATCTGTGTTCAAATCTTGCTCGTCAGTCAGCTCCTAACTAAGGCTTAGTTCCTGAAGGCAGTCCTCTGGGACTCTTTTGCAGACAGAAATGGAGCCATGCAGAAACAGATCTCAGTCTTATTTCTTTCCTATGAACCAAATTGGCTCTGAGTAATGCCTTTGCGATCCTGACCACATCCTCCTCTTCCACTGCCAAAAACAAGGGGCTAGAGATAAACCATAGCTCAAGCTCGAAGAATTTGGAGAAGGTGACTCGCTTGCTGGGTCAGGGCCATATTCTAGGAAGGCTCCTTCAACCCCCTTGGGTCTTAGATTAGACTGTGTCCTTCCAGTCTTATAAAAAATGGGCTGTCAACAGCAAGTCAGAAAATATTAATGGGGTAGGCAAGAGATGCCCCCCAAAGGGGGAGGATTGCAGAAATTGCTTAGAAAACACTCAGTAAGATGACATTTTTAAAGAATTTGCTCTCTATTTCTAGTGACTTTCATACAAAGTTACTGCTAACTCCCCCAACTACATTGGAAATATTTAGATTTTATATTTGATTTCAAAAAATTAAGCATGATTTGAATTGAAAACGATGTTAGAGATAATCTAGGCCAATCCCAGAGCTTTTTTTTTTTTTTTTAAGGGAATAGGGATTTTGTTTTCCTGGTTGCCCAATATTTAATCTCCTTTTTCTTAACCAAACTCCCATTTTCCTTTGGTTGGACAGAATTCCAAGATGGCTCTGAAGATTTCTGCCCCTGTATACATTCTATGTGTAACAAAACCAATGGAATATAATGGTAATTATAATAGATTGGCAATCAATCAACTTTGAGTTGATCAAAAGGAGATTATCTGGGTTACCAGATCTAATCTGATGAGTTATTTACAAAAAGGTGAAGCCATTAAAAAAAGAGAGACACACTTGCTGACTTTAGGACAAAGAAAACTGTCTTATTGTGAGGCTAGGGCCAAGTGTCAAGGACCCGAGGATGGCCTCTAAGAGCTGAGAGAGGTCCCTGCCGAAAGCCAGCGAAAAAATAGGGACTTCGGCCACATGGCCAAAAGGATGTGAATTCTATCAACAACTACGTGAACTAGGAAGAGGACTCTGAGTTTCAGGTGAGACACAGGCCTGGCTGACTCACACCTTGCCTTCAGCCTGATGAGACTTTGAGCAGAGAACTAATTACTGTTCACACAGTGCCTGACTTCTGATATCCTAAAACCATGAGATGATAAAAGTATGCTGTTCGAGCTGTTATGTTTGTGGCAATTGCTTGCACAGCACTAGAAATGAATACAGCGTCCATTTCTTGACTGGTGGTTATATGAACAGAACTATCTCACCTCCATCATCAGTCATGGCATAGGACCCAAGCTTAAATTAAGCATTGTGTTCCCTCCTCCTGTCCCCAGGGCTTGGCTCAAGATGGGTATGTGAGTTAATCTGTGCCTATGAGAATCAAGCCAAGGTATTTTGTTGGATCTGTTTAGGGAAAAGAAGTGATCTCTTTTCACCAAAATTGAAGCTGAAGGCATTTAGGTCTGAATCTGTTGTCAACCATATTATCACCATGTGGAATTTGGGAATTAAGCCAATGTTGAGAAGAACAGATTTCAGCAATGTTGAGAAAAACACAGATTTCTTGATGTATTTTGAGTCCTAGATCAAGCTGAACCTAAAGGAGAGATTACCTATGAAGGTTTCAATGACCTAAACCTATAACACCCACATTTAGTTTAAGACAGATTGAGAGCAGGTCTTCATCCCATGAAATAGAAAAAAATCTGTCTGAAATATGGGGCAACTGGGGCCAGACAGGAATATGTTGACCCTGTCACACAATTAATAACAGAATGACATAAAAGGAGTGAGTCTTCCTCATGCCCAGTCAAAAGGATTCAACATCGCCTTAGTTTTACGCTGAGTATTTCCCTGGCTACCCTGAATTATTGATTTCCCAAGAAAAGAACACAATATAACAACAATGACAACAACAACAATAACTACAGTTCAATGAGAGTCTATTAGGAGCCAAGCTATTTGTGATGAAATACAAATGGCATTTAATATTATATTCCTACAAGCCTTGTGAATTTTATATCTTAATCATTTCTGTCTTAAAGATGGAAGTTCAGAAATGTAATAACATGATCAAAGTCACATAGCTGGTAAGTAGAGCAGCCAGGATTTAATCCTTATCTGTCTGGATCCAGAGTCTATTCTCTTACCTAATGTGTTAATCGTTGCTAGGATAAAACAGAAACAAAACAAACCCAGGGGATGTTTATTACTTCAAACTGATTGCAAGAATATGTCATAAAGACATCTTTTTTTTATTGATACAGATTCTCAAAGACTGATGTGTATTTCTCAACCAATCAGCACTACATGCTTGAATAAATCTTTAATCCCTAATGTTGAAATATTAAATTGTACATCTCTTGTCCCTGCTTTATTTTGAAGATTATACAGGAAGTACATTTGAAAGGAAAAAAATGCAACTTGCCTCGAGGGGAATAAATTCAAACTAGCATTTAAGGCACTTGTATTCAAACTGCTATGTTCCTGCAATCCCCTATGTGACCTTGTGCAGACCATATTCTATTGGCCTTTATTTTGTGATCTATAAAACACAGGGATTTACATTAAAATTTATGTGCAGAAAACTTTGTTCCATTATGAAGACATTTTGATGGGACTCCAAATACCCCAGGAACATTTTTGGCTAAACCAACACTGACTTCAGTTGGATCCTTTGGTTCAGTCCTGGAATATCTCTGAGATGTTCAGTCACTGGAAAACCACTATGCCCAAAGTATAAAAGTACAGTGCATCACTTAAGCACTTGGGTTTCCCCGGTGGCTCAGTGGTAAAGAATCCACCTGCAATTCAGGAGACCGAGGTTTGATCCCTGGGTCAGGAAGAGTCCCTGGAGGAGGACACGGTATCCCACAACCCACTCCAGTATTCTTGCTGGAGAATCCCATGGACAGAGGAGCCTGGAAGGCACACAGTCCATAAGGTCGCATAGAGTCAGACACAACTGAAGCAACTTAGCATGCACACGTGCAGAAATGGAGCATTAAAACACTGAATAGTGCATGCCAACATGGATACAGCAAATTAATGATTACAGTTCCCTCAAAAATAATAGCACAAGTAATCTCACAAGGGAGGGGTTATTTATTATTATCATCATCATTTGACAGAGGAGGGTACTGAGGCTCAGATGTTAAGTAAGTTGCATGAGGGATGAGCCAGAATTGGAACTCAGTTCTGTCTGACTCTTGAACCTGTGCCGAAAAGCACTAGATTATAACTATGCACCCTTTCCTCTTCTGCAGAGACTTTCCGTGTCTGATATAACTGTAGTGTTCTATTTGGGGATTGTTTTGGGTTGAAGCAGAGCCGTCACCTTTAACGACTCAATCAACTCATCTGAAGTATATCAGATCCTTTCTAGAAGAGCAGAGGGGAACTAAATATTCCCTAAAAAATGGAGATCACTTTGTTCCTCTAAGAAAAGCTTGCTTTATAGCCACACTGTACAAATCGCTCTAGGGCTTATTTCATTATTTTTTTCTTTTTTCAGTCTTTGTTTCTTTCTTTGAGAGTCATAATTGCTAAGATTTATGCAGAAAACTTTTCTCTAGACAATTCCAAATAATTTTGCAGAGTTTCTTAGCCTCTTTAGCTGCCCCTTGGGGTCCCTGCAAATTGCTGTCTCATGAAAGAAGGAGTGCCATACCCAAGCTTTTGAGAACATATTCAACCCTTTCTCAGATGTATCATATACATAGGAGATGGGCGGAAGTTGGGGGGATCCTCAGGCATTAGATCATCTGGTTTATCCCAACACTGGGAGATTGTTCCCAGTTGGATGTCTCAAGTGTTGTGAATGGCTGCTAATCTGAAGGACTGCACATCTGTTATTTGAAGCCAGCCCCCAAGCAGCAAGAGCTCCTGACAGAACAGGTATAGCTTTTCTTTTTTTGAGATTATCCACGGCAAGTTTGCAAGATGAGAAAAGGCCAGAGAACGTCACTCTGTACACACTGGTGAGGCTGAACTGTGCTGGTGTTATGACTTGATGCTGGAGAAGGTAGAGACACCATGTGCCCAGTCCCTTTGCATCGACAGTGAGGGAGGGGGAGTTGAGAAGGAAGAAAAAGTAACAGAAGAAATGTGAAAAGATGAAAGAGAATCGCCCTCTGTCCTTTCTGCCTTTGTAACCAGCATCATCCCCATCCATCTCCTAACAGAACTCTCATTTCTTTCCCTGCACTTGCAGTGTAACGGAGGGTTTAATCTACTCAGACAGCGGCAGAATCCGTTGTACTTTCTCTTTTACTGCATTTGCAGTGGGTATACAACATGTCTTCATTAACTCTCTATGACATTTAGAATAGCTTGGGATAAAAAAGACACTCAATCAAGTAGGAAAAATAGTCCCCCACCCTCCCATCTCCAGCCCAAGCATCCCCCAGGGCATGTATTAATTACTGAAGATGAATGCTGGACCTTCATTCTCAGCAGGGGCTTTTAAATTGTATTGCTCTGTCAGGTCAGAAGATGGTATTTCATCTCACAAACCGGTAACAGAGTTTCAACTTTTTGTGGAAGCAGCAGCTAATAACAGCTTCCCTTACTGAGCGCCTACAGAATGTCTATGTGCTTGGTTGCTCAGTCATGTCTGACTCTTTGCGACCCCATGGACTGTAGCCAGCCAGGCTCCTCTGTCCATGGGATTGTCCAGGCAAAAATACTGGAGTGCGTTGCCAAGCCCTCCTCCAGAGGATCTTCATGACCCAGGGGTCGAACCCGTGTCTCTTACGTCTCCTGTATTGGCAGGTGGGTTCTTTACCACCAGCGCCATCTGTAGCGTTGCTAAATTCTTTTCATGAGTTAGCTCATGTAATCCTCACAGCTACCCTACAAAACACAGTATTATCTCTGTTTGTTGGGTGAGGACACTGACCCCAAGTGCCATGCTATTTCCAGACCATAGGTGGCTCCTGATGGTTCAAAGATGCAGGGAGGTCCACAGGCCCTCAAAGTGATCCTGTGTCCATGAAGACACTGTTGCAATATCTCCACTGTTGAAGTCTGATGTGAATTGAGAAGATGGTTCTCATATTCCAGTTCATGAATCAACCTTTCAAGGAAGATTTCCAGGCTTCAAATAAGATGAAACTTTTCTTCTTTTATATATCAAGTGGGGCTGCTACTGTTTCCATAGAGGAAACCATGTTCAGGTGGAGTTGACTTTCCTTTGCCTCACTGTTGTGTTGCCACAGTACCTTTCAGACGTACTCCTTTTATCTCCTCCTGGCCCAGAGTCATCCAAGTAGCTATCAACATTCCCTAGATGAAGCTAAAGGGATATTGAAAGTTCAGAAGGGCAATGGGTATCAACCTGTTTTCTTAGAAACACTAGTCTCAGTGTTTGTTTTCAGAATTATAAATTTTTGAGAAATCTTAAATAGTTTCTCCCCTTCCCTTACTCTACTATTTCAAGAAACAAGTGCTCATTGAATATTCTGAGATGTCTGACAGGAAAAACAAGCACACAAACAAAAAGAGAAAACAAAGCCCACACAAAAAATTTTATTTCACCACTCTGCCTTTTCCTCTGCTTAAATTGTTTTTAGAAAGAAAAACTTCCCCTAGAAACATCTGCTCATAGATGGAACTATGACATAAATGAAATTAGGAGTTAACTGATTTCCCGATAGATGGACACTCTCCCGCTTCCGAAATCCTTCATTACGTTATTGCTGTTTTGGCTTACAGACTAAAGATACTAAGCTGATGGTGAGAGACAGATGTATAAACAGATAAAGGTGAGCAATATATCCTATCTTGTTCTTTTCCTCCTGTTTAACTTGTTTTCCCTGATTACAAATGAATACACATTTGTTATAGAAAATTCAAGCCGTACAAGCATAGGATCCATAGGATCTACCTGGGGTTATACCAAGGTTTCCTTCACGTGCTCTCTCACATATGGAAATGCTGTTAGAATGGGCCCAGAGACTGATGCCTGGGATCTTGTAGATTCTCAGGAAAGGTGATTAGAATGGATGAATGAGTTTTGTTTTATTAAATTTGCTCTCTCCACTGTGAGTCTTGCTCAAGTAGACTCACTCATCTTTGCTCCTCCATACCTAGCATAGGGCCTGGTGCATCGTGCACGCTTAGTCACTCAGTTGTGTTTGACTTTTTGACACCAGGGTCTGCAGCCTGCCAGGCTCCTCTGTCCACGGGATTCTCCAGGCAAGAATCCTGGAGTGGGTTGCCATTTCCTGATCCAGGGATCAAACTGCAATTCTTACATCTCTTTCACTGACAGGCAGATTCTTTACTGCTGAACCACCAAGGAAGACCCTAGTGCACAGTAGACACTCAAAAAAAAAAAGTTTTGCTACAATCTTTTGCCCTATAGGAGTGCTTCTGAGCATCCTGTGAAGGAAGGTCTCTGCAGTTAGAGCCAGATACACTGTCTGGCATGTGGTTGCCGTGTAAGTTTATTAAAAACTTGATTTCTGTATATATGAAATAAGGCTAGCACTACCACTCCTATAGAGGTGCCCTTATGCTCACATGAGGAAATATTTGTAAATGTGCTTTGTAAACACCAAGGGGTTACTCAAGTTAGCTGTTTTATGATTACAGGGAAAAAATGTTCTGTTCTTAAAATGAGCTAAGTTTATTCAAATAAACAAGCATTAACTGAGTTTTAGTGCCAAAGAGAGAAATGGATACAGAGGCAATGGTCAGCTGATGTGATCAATGGTGAGGGTCAAGATTAGCGTGGGCAGAGGCTTCTGTGAAAGCACAGAGGAGGCAGACTTTCTGATGATATTGAGGCTGCAGGTGAAAGAGGTGATGTCACAGGTATGAAAGAGGAGGGAGGAATATTCTAGACAAAGGAAAGAGTTTGAGCAAAAGAATGAAAAGGTGGGTAATACATATATGTATAGGGAACTACTGTTTCAACAGGGATGCCAGGCAAAGGTCTCGTGACAAGCCATCACCTACTTTATGTGATGTTGTGCACAGGTTTGCAGAAAACAAAGTCAAGGATGTTTGACAAGCTGCCTCCCATCTATCGCGTGATAGAGCACGGATCCCTCCCCATCGTGTCTTGAGGGTTTTTCTAGATCTCAGAGAAGTTAACCTGCCAGCATCACACAGGCAGTGTCTGTGCTCAGTCACTCAGTCATGTTCCGCTCTTTGAGACCCCATGGACTGTAGCCCATCAGTCTCCTCTCTCCATGGGATTCTCCAGGCAAGAATACTGGAGTGCGTTGCCATGCTCTTCTCCAGGGGATCTTCCCGACCCAAGGATCAAACCCGCACTTCCTGCATTACCGGCAGATTCTTTCCCGACTGAGCCACCAGGGAAGCCCATCACACAGGCAGTTGGGGGGTCTAAACTGGGATTACAATTATGGCTGGGACCAAATGGCCCTGTCCATCATACATCCAGCCTTAATCCATCTCTCCTCATTTGTCCTGAGTTGAAGAGAGGAGGGG
This sequence comes from Giraffa tippelskirchi, assembly GCF_054371585.1. Taxonomy (NCBI): domain Eukaryota; kingdom Metazoa; phylum Chordata; class Mammalia; order Artiodactyla; family Giraffidae; genus Giraffa; species Giraffa tippelskirchi. The sequence continues at coordinate 219,035,988 of NC_137275.1, forward strand.
ATGTGAATTCCTTTTCTATAATAAATCCTTCTTTTGTGGTGGGCTAGTGAAGGGCACTCAGGGTCTGAGCAGGGTCTTTTGTTCCAAATGGCCAAGTTAAGCCAATTGCGGCTGCTGTGAAAGTAGGGTCCCATGAAACCTGGCTGGCTGGTTGTAATTAATCACTACAAGGCAGCAAAGAAAGAGCCCAGGCTGTCAGAACACCCAGGAGGCTATGGTTGAAGAGTTCCAACAATTCACATTTGCAGCTCAGTGTCTCTGTAGGAGCCTGGAGTTTTGGAAACTCTGGAGCTCAGCACAGATTCTGAGGCTTGGGAGCCTTGTCCTTTTGGACACCTTACCCCAAGGAGCTCTCCAAGCCCCTGACATTTGGGGGATTGTCAGAGCTCTGGGCCGCCAGCAAAAGACCCTGTCTCAGAAGCCAAAGTCATCAACAGAAATGGAATTGAATGAGCAGGTTTTTCAGAGGCTGGAAGAAAAACTGTTTCTGAAATCTGTTTTGACTTTTGCAAACACTGCCTTTCCCTCTGGCCCCATAATTGAGTGGGGCTGGCGATACTTATTCATCTCTTAGTCTGTGGCTGAGTCACCCCCTCCTTCTCATCAGAATGTTATGAGTATGCAGAGGAAAGGTGTTTATTGAGCAGTTTCACTCCATTCTAGGGTGGTAGTGATGCTGAGGCTAATGGCTGTTGTCCCCAAGAGAAACCCAGAAGGGTCCCACACCATGTAATTGAATAGGAAAACAACAAACTATGTGTAACTGACACAGATGACTTAAGCTTTCTTTCTGTGAGCATGGGAGAAGGGAATCTCTTTGGACAACAAATCAGGTAGCAAAATCCCTTGCATTCATTAGGACCTCTTTGACAGTTAAGTCAATGCCTTTGAAGGTACTTGGCAAATTCTTGGGGTACTAACGGCTCTGTATTTCCTTATGTGCCTTCTGGTTCTGTATTCTTTTTTGCCTGAAGAATTCCACGGACAGAGGAGCCTGGCGGGCTACAGTCCACAGGGTCACAAAGGGTCGGACACGACTGAGCGACTAACACAATTTACTCCCTCCTTTTCTTCCTACCCAGTTCCTTCCCTCTGATTCTATTTGCAAACCAAGACTAAGTTCTAAAGAGCTTTTTATAGCCAAGGGTCATATATGAAAATAGTACTGTTGGTAAGAGATGATGTAAGTGAATCTAATAAAGTTATTCTTTATGCCCCAGGGCTCTACAGTTAATAAGAAACACCTTGCAGCTGTATAGCACCATATATACACCAACCAACATTAGATTCACTACCTCCTTCACTCTGCATTTCAGTTTCATGAACAAACAGGTAAATAGTATTTTCCTCATTTTACTAAAGCTGAGATCTGAAAACAGCTATGAGCTGATGATTCCCTAAATATTTTCTTCTGATTATTTTCCCTTTCGTGTTCCTTTCAAGATTAGTTTGAAACATACCCATCTACTTACTTGACATCACCACAGGGATAAACCACAGGCCCTTCAAACTCAGCCTATCCATAACTGGCCTTGTTGTTGTTGTTTAAATGTTAAGTCATGTCCAACTCTTTGAGACCCCATGAACTGTGTTCCTCTAGGCTCCTCTATCCATGGTATTCTCCAGGCAAGAATACTAGAGTGGGTTGCCATTTCCTCCTCAAAGGGATCTTCCTGACCCAGGGGTTGAACCTGGGTCTCCTGCGTTGGAGGCAGATTCTTTACCACGGAGCCACCATGGAAGCCCCCTAACTGGCCTTATCACCTCTTATCTCTCCCTGTTTTCCCCTCTTAGCTTTTCCTGGTACTGATTCAATGGAAAGCCCCTGCTGTTTATCCAGTTATCCAAGAGAGACCTTTTTTTTCTCTCTTTCTGCAGTCGCACATTCAATCAGTCTCCGTCTTTTATAGACTCTCCCTTCTTACAATCTCAAAAAGCCACTTCCAACTCAGTCTAAGCCACGATCATTCCCGGCCTCCTAACCAACCTCTGTATACGGAGTTTGGTCCCACCCAGTCCACTTTATACAACAGACTGAGTGTTCTTTGTAATATGAAAGTCGGATCATAGCACTTTTCCCCTCCTGCAAGTCGAAACTTTCTTTGGTTCCGTGGGCCTAGAGGGTAAGTTCATATACTTGATTATTTGTGTTAGTCTATTTTAGTCTCATTTTTATATTGGATTCCAGTATTAGCCCATTGAACTCCTCATCCCAAGCCACAAGACTCTGTGTTTCCACCACATTGAAACTTTTCACTTCTACCGATGCCTCACTCATTTGTGTTTCCCATTTCAAGTTTGGCTAACATCTGTGCGCTTTCAGGTTTCCCAGCGCTTCCTCCAGGAAGGCTCCTTGAGTCCATTTCTAAGTTGTCTCTATGAGGTTTTCATGGTATTTTGTGCTTCTCTCTACTATCCCACTTCTTTCACAACAGCGTTTTTGGTTTTGTCTTTCTTCTATTTCCTTTCTGAGTGCAGAGTTTGCATCTCATTCAACCTTAGTGTCAAAGCCTCTAGCAGCAGTTATGCACATTGTATGTTCTAGAAGCAGTCTTGCACATTGTAGATCCTCAGTGAATGCTTGAGAGGTGCAGTAACCTGTCTGAGGTCCTCCAATAAGAGCGAAGCAGCCACTGTTGAAGCTTAAATCTTGTTTCTGTGAGTCAGATGCTTCATGGAGGAAAAAAAGATAACCACATTGCAGGAATTATCATAATTTCTTCTGTTCCAATTGACAGATAAGATACTACATACAATTTACGATATACTATAATGAAATGTAGTTGGATGGTCTACATGTCTTCTATGAAGAAGTTTTTCTGGTCTCATCTTCTCTCCATGGTGTCTCTACTGTCTTCTCCAGATATTCCCTTGAGGACACTCTGGGTCTGCACTTTACATTGTCTTTGACTCTCTTGGAAGAAGAGAGAAGGGTCCTGAGAAGTTTTGTGGTTCTTACTTTTCTGTTTTTCCTGGAAAGGTGAAAGAATTGTGGGTCTGACTAACCAGGCTCACCCTCACCTATCGCCCAGAAAGCCCCCTACCCAACAAAGGGAAATTCAAATAAACTAGCATCACTATGTCTGTAAAGCCAAACACACGGAGCAGTACTTTTCTCCCTCATCAGATGCTTCCACCAGTGTTTACTTAGCTAGTAATATTAACATAACTGAAACAGCTTTCATCATCCCTGGAGAGGACTGCAGAGTCCCACGAAGAGCATCTCTGCCAACAAGCCTGGTATCACATGTGAAGACTGTTGTGAAGTTTCCCATTTCCTTGAGAAGAAACAGGAAGCCAGGGGGTGGAAGGCGTGCCCAAGACCCCTCACTCAGTAACAAAACCACACGAACCAGGACTCAGGTCTGTGGGTTCCCTACCTTTTGCCCTTTCAGCTGTTCTCACAACTCAAAGGTTGAAAAGCCAGAAAAAAAATGAACTCTATTTACCCTGGATCCAGAGGCAGTTAGCATCTCATTATGTTTTTGAGGGAACTGGAAATCTGAGCGCATTTCAAGGGATGGAATGGTTCATTAATCATGGAAACCAATAATACACATTCATTTGACCAATTTTTTTTCAGAGGCAATACTAAATGTCCACTATTTTCTATTACGTTGATAATCTCTCTGTTTCAGAAAAGAAGAAAGAAAGGAATGGAGGAGGGAAGAGAGAGGGAGAAAGAAGAAATGAAGGAAAGAAGGGAAAGAGAGTGAACAAGAAAGAGAGAGAGAAAGGAAGGAAGGAAGAGTGAGAGAGAGAGAAAGGAAAAAAGAAAGAGAAAAGGAAGCCGAATGACCCCATGGATGTGTTTGGCTGTGATGGAATGGATGGGCTGGTTTAAATTTGTCAGTTGCTGGCTCAGATTCCCAGTGCCCTGCCTCTGAAGTATGTTCCTGTCGAGTTTTAAAAGGGAATGAAATTAGGTCTTCACATAGGACCTTTCATACTTTTATTTCCTTGGGTGTTCCTGAATGGCACACCAGGATGGAAAGCAGTGCTGTGTGCATTTGACCCTGTGAGAAGCCACTAGGCTCTGAACAAGAAATTACTCACTGCCTCTGTGCTATTAGTTGAAACACATCTAAAATCTGGCCACGCAGATGTTAATTATGAGCACTGGGAGGCTTTAAAACACATTAGGAAAGAAAATTTAGGTTATGAGGAACCTTACTGCGATTTATCTGAATCTATTTTTTTGGTTGTTTGTTTTTCTTTTAAATGAGAAAACCATTAGGCAGGGTTAGGAGGTGACATGTCCCAAGGTCACACACTGAGTCACGAACAAATCAGAGACGAGGTGAGCACCCCTATTTCTTAGCTGAGTTCTACTAGTGATGGGAGCCTGGACGGCGTTGTCACCATGGTTGATGGCAGGGGCCCTGTGGGCAAAGCAGCATTCGTTCCTCACTCTTTTGCTGTTCCCTGTGTAAAAGGATAATCTGTAAAGTCCTCTGTTTTAACTCTCATTTTTAAGGATGGTAACTCTTCCAGGGACCACTCTGCTACTTTTCCATGTGCCCCTTCACTCTCCTTTCTTCCAGATGGTTGCAATGTCTTCTACTTTCCTTAGACTTTCTTTAAAGTTACACTTGCTGGGTCACTGAAAAGCCTCTCCCCTTTGAACACAAGAGACTGAGGCAATGCTTACATTCTAGTACTTTCTTGGGACTTTCACCCCAAAGGATGGTGGGGGAAGGGAAGTGAGGCAGCCACAGAGGCAAAGCAAGCACAAAAGGATGAATTACTGAGCTATCTTCAGCTCATGGAAGGTGACTTTGGAGAGGTGTGTAGGACCACTGTGTGTCAGAACAATTCAGGATTAGTAAAGAGAAAGGGAAAGCTGCTTGTCTGTTTAGTCTTTACTTATGCTGTACCTCATTGGTCAGAATGTTCTCCAAAGAAGTTGATTCTCCAACATTTCCAGTTAGCATCGTCTGGCCCCTCCAGAGATGACTGCAGAAGCCAGAGTATCTATCAGTTCATGGTACCTGAATGAGCTGGAGTCGGAAGCTGATGGAACCTGCGTTATAGTGGAGGGTGACCAGGCCATGCAGAATCCTGTCCTTGCCCCTGGGGAAGGCTCAGACATGTGTTGAGAGACGAGGTGACACAAACATCCAAGAAATGCTAGCTCAAATGATTGTCTTGAGCAGATTTAAGATGTGCAACTGTAATTAGAACTCTCTGCATATCATGGATGGAGAATGTCAAAACATTTAACTTAAGGAGGGGCTTTGAGTAATCATTTTTCTATTTGAATCCAACGCTTTGCTGAAATATGTCAAGTGTTTATCAACCTTTCTTCCTTTCTATTTGGCTATCACCCAGTCCTCTGATTCTCTACTTCTCCTTCCTCCCTCTTATATATTCCTGTCTCTTTAGAGAAAAGTTCTTAACCTTAGTTACTAAAGATGGATTGATAGACCCCACACTCCTATTGCCAAAACAAAGCAAATGTTTGAAGAGAAAGATTAAGGGTAGGTTTTAAGGTACCTTAAAAATGAAGTTTAGGAGCTTGGCCATTACCTCCTCTGGTGGAAAGTGATGCTGTACTTTTGCTCAGAGCAATCCTCACCCCATTCCTCATACTATAGATCCTTTCTTTTCTTCCCTCCAACTCAAGTCTTACCCATTTTCAAGACAAACCTAACTTTATCACCTTTGTTTTTCACCCATGCTTCCACTTATGAGATGGTCTGCAGTTATGGATGGATGTCTCATTGTGAGCTCAGTCATGTCTAGCTCTTTGTGACTCCATGGACTGAAGCCTGCCAGGCTCCTCTGTCCATGGGGTTTTCCAGGAAAGAATATTGGAGTGTGTTGTCATTTCCTCCTCCAGAGGATCTTCCTGACCCAGAGATCAACCCAAACCCAAGTGTCTAACATTTCCTGCACTGGCAGGCAGGCTCTTTTCCCCTAGCACTACCTGGGAAGCCCCTGTAGTTATGGAGCATCTCCTCAATTCTTGGTACTGAGGAAGTTTCTGGGTGCTATTTAAGTTTGGCAAGAAGAACTGTCAAAAAGAGAACATGACAATATCCTTTGAAAAGTTCTGGGATGTGGGGGGATACCAGGTGCCTGCAGGAGGGGCCCTGGAACTGTCTGGGAAACGATTTAGGCAAGGTTCCTCAGGAAAAATGACATCAAACGTATGGAATGAAGGATAAGAAAGGGTTAAACTAGATCTCTATAGAGAAAACTCTGTGTAATGGCTGGGAGGCCAGAGAGCACAGTGCTTCTGGGACCTCAGTATGAACTGACCGACTGAAATCCTCAGGGCATGAGAGGTGTGGTAACTAGGCTCCAAAGTGATCTTCGGTGACTCTAGTCTCCTGGTATTTTTATACTCTTATGTAGTTCCTCCTGCATTAAGTGGGGCGAATCTGTGTAATCACTAAGATATTTTGAAAATGATAGTGTATGAAATTCAAGGCCAAGTCAAAAAGACGTTACAGTTTGTACTGTTCCCTTTCTTGGATCATTCAATCTCAGGAATGCCAAGTGCCATGTCATGAGGACACTCAAGTAGTCCTGTGGAGAGGACCATGTGGAGAAGAACCAACACTTTCCGCCGGCAGTGAGCATCCCCTTGCCAGGTGTGTGAGTCAGCTCCATTGGAGGAGATCCTCCAGCTCCAGTCCAGCCTTAGATAACTGCAACCCCAGATGACATCTTGACTACCAACCTCACAAGAATCCCTAGCCAGAGCTCCCCAGCTGAGCTATGTGAGAAAATGTGTGAGATAATAGACATTAACCATTTTAAGGCACTAGACTTTGGGGCGATTTGCTGCATGGCAATAGAGAATGGATACAAGAGGAAAGGGGGTGTGTGCTAAGACTGGGGAAGTAGGCCAGAGTCAAATCACACAGGGAATTGTAGGTCCCATTAAGATGTTGGAACTTTAGAGCAGCTGCTGCTGCTACTGCTGCTAAGTCGCTTCAGTCGTGTCCGACTCTGTGCGACCCCATAGAGGGCAGCCCACCAGGCTCCCCCGTCCCTGGGATTCTCCAGGCAAGAACACTGGAGTGGGTTGCCATTTCCTTCTCCAATGCAGGAAAGTGAAAAGTTAAAGTGAAATCGCTCAGTCGTGTCCGACTCATAGCGACCCCATGGACTGCAGCCTACCAGGCTCCTCAGTCCATGGGATTTAACAGGCAAGAGTACCAGAGTGGGGTGCCATTGCCTTCTCCTTAGAGCAGCAGAATATCTTTAATGAGCTTTAAGCTGAAGAGTGAAGTCATCAGGTTTATGATCCTATGGACTCCGAGATTAACTTCATGTTTAAATTGCTCTTTCTTATATGGCACTGAATACAATACTTTTGCATTAAGTATGACAGATGAACATTTCAATCGGAGAATGATAGATTGAAGACAGTATAAGATCTCTTGGCTTCCCTTGTGGCTCAGATGGTGAAGAATCTGTCTGCAATGTGGGAGACCCAAGTTCGACCCCTGAGTCAGAAAGATCCCCTGGAGAAAGGCATGGCTACCCACTCCAGTATTCTTGCTTGGTGAATTCCATGGACAGAGGAGCCTGGCAGGCTACCGTCCGTGGGATCACAAAGAATCAGACACGACTGAGCGACTAACACACACACACACACGCACACACACACACAGAGGATCTCTCAGCAGCATCCAGAAAGGGAGGAGGATCTCCAGTTCCCAGAACAAGTGAAATGGATGGAATGCAACCTTAACATGCTCCCACTCCCCATGGAACCCATATTTATGGATGAGTGACATGCAATGCCTGCTGCCAAGTGTGTTCACTGCAGTCTCTTCACAATGTAGGTGAGGAGGGGGCAGGAAAAACACCTGCCTAACAGACGTGCCACAATATAACATGATTTTTCCAAATATATTTATATTCTTGGTGTGGGAGTTGGAGCCATGATTTGACCCCAAAATGTCAAAATGTGTGAAATGAAACTATAGAATCATAAGGTCCTAGAGTAATAAAGAGACTGCAGAAGTAATTTAGCTAAACTTCCAACTCAATGTTGGATTCGTCTATAGAGAGACTAATAATAGCACCTACCATTTATTGAGTATTAATGGTCAGGTACTCTGCTGAAACCTTCCATGACACTGTTTGATTTATTGTTGAAGCACACCTGAGAGGTAGCTGCTATTTTCACTTTTTAAATAAATAAATAAATAACCAAGCCAAGGTTTAGAAATCCTAGGTCGGTGCTTCTCAAACTCTAGAGTGCCTATGAATGGCCTGAAGACCTTGTTAAAATATAGACTCAGACTCTATGTCTAGGGTGGGCCAAGTTTCTGCATTTTTTTTTTTAAATTGGAGGATAACTGCTTTACAGTATTGTGTTCATTTCTGCTATACAACAATGTGGATCAGCTGTATGTTTACTTATATCCCCTCCCTGCTGAGCCTCCTTCCTACCTCCCCCCACCTCACTCCCCCAGGGTATCATCTCACACTGGTCAGAATGGCCATCACCAAGAAACCTACAAATGGTAAATGCTGGAGAGAATGTGGAGAAAAGGGAACTCCCCTGCACTGCTGGTAGGTAGGAGTACAAACTGATACAGCCACTATGGAGAACTGTATGGAGATTTCTTAAAAAACTAGGAATAAAACTACCATATGATCAAGTTTCTGCATTTGTAATAAGCTCCCATGTGATGCTAGCACAGTATGAAGGTAAAGAATACAAAGTCTCAAGGCTGGGATGTGGCAGATTGAAACCCTCTTCTGTCTGACTTCAAAGATTGAGCACTTAACACAATAACAACCCCTTCTCCTTCTCACTGAAGTGGTGGTTATCCAGTCTCTATTTGAATGCTTCTACTTATTCAGAGTCCTCCCTGGTGGCTTTGGAGAAGGAAATGGCAACCCACTCTAGTATCCTTGCCTGCAGAATTACATGGACAGAGGAGCCTGGGGTTGCAAAGGATCGAACACGACTTAGCAAATAAGACCCCCCCACACTTCACAAGGTAGCTCTCTTTTGCAATTTTGAATACTAGCTATAAAGTAAAAGTTTTTTTCTTATGTTGAGGCAAACTGGCTGTAGGCTCTCTAATACTTAAGCTAAATCATTTAGTCTCCAAGAGAACACAGTAGCATGTAGAAAAGACATTGAGCCAGGAGTCAGAAAACCTGAGTTCTAAAATTAACTTTATAGCTAATTTATTTATGTCATCTTCTAACTTGCAAAAAGAGAGCCTGGGAGGGGATCAGACCAAACAGTCATTCCTCTCCTCAATCAGAAATTCTAGGCATTATCTTCAGAGAGTGCGAGTGAAACTTCAGGTTCCAAAGGTGTGAGTTAAGTTGCTTCTATTGTGTTCGACTCTTTGCGACCCCGGACTGTAGGCTGCCAGGCTCCTCTGTCCACGGGAAGAACGGACAGCCTCTTCTCTCCAGGCAAGAAGACTGGGCTGCCATGCCCTCCTCCTCTTCTGACCCAGGGATCAAACCCACTTCTCCTGCATTACCAGACAGGTTCTTTACCACTGGCACCACTTGGGAAGTCCACAGGCCCTACGTACCTCAGAACCAAGAACCAAACTGCCAATTACTTTTATTCTCTTTCTAACAACAGCAGAAGGAAGAAGAAGAAAAAAAAATCAAGGATGTTAGAAAAAGAAACAGGGATGTAGAAAAGGCTTCTAATGTGTTACTCACTTTTTCAGGACAGGACATATTTCTCAAAAGCCAGCTGAGATGAAAGAACCACAGATGGATGGTGGCAATTCATGCCACCTTGCCACTCAGTTCAGAATGTACTGAATTAATAGACACTTGGAAACCTCTCTCAGCTCCATATCCTCAACTCACAAATAGGAATTACGAGGTCTTTGACATCCTGTTGATATTAGATTGTTTCTTGATGTTCTTTGGGGAAATTTCTTTAAGTGTCTCTACCCTCGGCTGAAATGATATCTTATAATTTTTTCCATCAATAATCCTTAGTGACTTGTAGAAGATGGGCCCTACAAACGTTGCCATCTACCATAGGGAGACCAAGTTTCCATTTAGATGATGAACCACAAGAATTTTAGAAGCTATGGGCCAATTTTTATGGAGGTTTCTTGTTAATATTACTCATGATATATTTTCCCCCCATTACTCCAAAGCCATATCCTTTTCAATGACTGGAAAGAGTGTGTGTTGTCTGAGTTCAGTGTCTGTAAAGGCCGAGGCTTGGGGAAAATGAGGCTTCTTGGGTGTGGAGTCAGCACCAAGAAAGTGTTCCAATTATAGAATTGCAGGATCAAAAATGTAATAGTGCCAATCATTTTAAAATCGGATTTGAGAGAGTGAAGGGCAAGAAGCAAGGACGAGCTAGTGTTTATCGACACCAGCCATGTGCCAAACGCACGCTATTGCCTTTACTCATATTTACCTAAGTCCCAAGAGGGAGCTATTCTCTGCTGTCCAAGTAAGGAAATTAAGTGAGTCTGCAAGAGTTTAAATAACATGTCCATGTTCACACAGCTAGTGAGTTGCAGGGAACCAGTGGCTCCGGCAGGCCTGTTGAGATTTGGAGTCTAAGCTCTTTTCAACGTTCCTGGCTCTGTTGCTTGTTTGCTAAGTTATCCTGGATGAATGACTTAACCCATGGAGCCTCCACTTCTTCGTCTATAAAAGAAGGCGTGGAGGGTGCTTGGGACACTTTTCCCCAGAGGGAACAGAGTCCTTAGCAACAAATAAGCACACAAGAACTAAACACTAAAGTTGTCAACACCGTCATTATCATAGCCTGCTGCCTCTTTTAAACCAATAAATACATAAATAAAATATTAGAGTAATGCTAAGGCAGAGGAGGTGGAAGGAGAGGGAGAAGAAGAAATACAAGGCTATTTTCTCCCTGAGTTGTATGCTGACGTGTGTTTTGACTCTGTGGTCATGAAGGTGACGCTTTAAGTCTCTACCGTGTGTTCCTGACCATAGTCAGGATGAATGGAGGCAACATTCATAAATAAAATCCCACTTTTTCTTCTTCTGCCCTCCCTCCAGTTCTATCTCCTCCTCATTTCTTACCCTGGCTTCTTGTCTCTTTGTAGGTGGAAGTGAAAGTGTTAGTTGGTCAGTCATGTCCAACTCTTTGCAACTCCATGGACTGTAGCTCTCCAGGCTCCTCTGTCCATGGAATTCTCTAGGCAAGAATATTGGAGTGGGTAACCATTCCCTTCTCCAGGGGGTCTTCCTGGCCCATATAAAGCCTCCTCCTCCTCTGTTATCTCTGGATGCATCCTCACCTTGAGAGGTGGGCTGTGCTCCTGTGCTGTTCTTAGTCATTTAGTCACGCCCAACTCTTTGTGACCCAATGGACTGCAGCCCACCAGGCTCCTCTGTCCATGGGGATTCTCCAGGCAAGAATACTGGAGTGGGTTTCCATGCCTTCCTCCAGGGGATCTTCCCAACCCAGGGGTCGAACCCAGGTTTCTTGCGTTACAGGTGGATTCTTGACCATCTGAACCACCAAGGTTCAGAAGCCCGAGGTGGGCTGCAGAGATAGGGAAGAGGCGGTCATAATATTGGATATGACTGGTCAGATTTATGTGAGCAAGGGGAGCTGAGAGAAAATGCAAAGAAGTGGGTAGGTTGTACAGTTATCCAGAATTACCCAAATTTAGCTTTCTAAACTGCCAGTGTTGAGTAGAACTGTGAATTATTTTCTGAAAACTAAAACAGACTGCCTAGGAGGACCCTTAGCAATCAGCTAGAATCCTCGGTCCAGTTTACACACGAGGAAACTGAGGCGCAAGGCCAAGGGGTGGAGACGAAGGTCATCCTAGCTGTCAGTCTCTCTGATACACTCTGGCCCTCCACCCTTTCTTATCTCCTGTTTGGAGTTACGTCAGAGTGATTGCAAGTATTCCGACCTCCATTTTTGCTTTGTCCTCCTAAGTCCCAGGTTCCTGACTTGGACGCTTCAAAAGATGTTTATCAGTCTTACTTTCTTTATCCACTTCAAAACCATCTAACTTTCCCCAAAATGGATTACTCTCTTTTCCAATCCTGAATTTAAATCCTGGAACATTCTCCAGTAAGAACTCAACAGAAGGAAATCAACCAACAACAAATAAGTTTCAGACTCATAAAACTAATATCTGTGTATATATATTTTAGGGATTGTGTGTGTGTGTGAGAGATAGAGAGAGAGAAAGAGAGAGGATTTGGCTAGATTACTCTAAGTTTTCATCTCACCCTGGAAGTCCAGGGTGCCTCTCAGTTGCTTGTTATTGTATCAGTATTTGAGAGTGCTCTGTTTTCTAACTGACCACCTTGGATTATGAAATGGACAAACCAAGTCAACTACCAAAAGGAGGTAAAACCAGGGAGTAGAGATGCATTTTAGAGAGTGCCAAACTAATTTTTGCAGAATTATTATAATTCTTTTCTTTTTCTTTCCTTCTCCTTCTTTTTTTTTTTGAAGTTTGGAAGACTTAGGATTAAATGTCTTGGTGAAAAATAAATAGATAGACAGATAGATAGATAGGGCAAGCTAATGAATTGGTGTTGTCTTCCACTTGGAAATCTTTGTGTTTTCATTTGTGGAATTCCTTACCCCACCCCCTTTTTAGGAGATCAAAAGGTCCTCTTTTGGATCAAGGGGAAAATCAGGTTTTAGAAATGGCCACACTTTCCCCACCCTCCCTCAGAGTAGGCGGCAGCTTCGGCTCCTTGGATCTTAGCAATTGCATTCCCCCTTTGTCCCTGAGGTGGTCCATGGGAGGACCCAGGGCATTGTCCGAGGCTCCAACCTTTGTTGGATTCTTGAGAAAGGGCTGCTGAGGCAGACGTGAGGCCTGCTTTTAAGTTTTCCCGCCTCAAAAAGTCTATTGAGGCGTTTTGTGTGGTTACTTGTGGGGGTCAGGCTTCTGATCTGACCCCTGGCATCCCCGGGTAATTAGAGCATGCAGAACAGCACCTCCTCCCTGGCTAATTGGCTCTCTCAATGAACCTTTCAGGGAGGAAGTCTGTCTATGACTCACTTGCCCTCCGCAGCAAACTTCAGGCCCCAACACATTCATTTGTCGATGTGATGGCATGGCGACTTAGGAAGTGATTAGGAGTGGGATCAAACAGGTTCCTGATTGCCCCATTAGGAATGGGGCCCATTAACTCTTTGAGTGCTCTCTACCACCCTGGTGGGAAATTGATTGCAACTGAAGACACTTTCTCAGGCCTGGCAATGCTAACACGTTTATAACTCGTTCCTGGAAGATGTGGTAGCTCCCGGGATCTAACTGGAAATCAATTGACATGAGATAAAATCAGCAACATGTAGCTTGATATTAATAGACACCTTAGAAAAAGATAGGAAGCAGCCAAGGAACAGAGCTGAAGTAAAAAAACAGTTATTTTAATAAATTATGCTCTACTTTTAGCAGAAATCGGGGTACAGGAGGCAGTAAAGATTCTGTCCTACAACTATCATTATGGTCACCAGTTGTATGGAAATTCGTGCAGTTTGATTCAAGGAAGCAAGTGTGAATGCTCCTAAAATATCCCAGGCACAAGACCTCCTTGTACACAATATTTGTAGACTGCCCTCAAGCCAGGCCACTCCATCTGGGAATGGCCACATTACATTTCCTGCTGGAAAGAGTAAGAAGGATTCTTAGCAGGCTCCAGTGCAGACAAATTAGGCCCTGGTTTTGTAGGTCATCTCTTGTCTTTCATGAATGATTTACCTCTTACTTTCCTGACTGATGCCCAGTTCATTCACAAATGGTAACTTGACTCTTCCCTGACAGTTTGTGACTTTTAGCGGTTCTTCAGTGGTGACTTACATGAGCAAGAAATGCTAAATGTTAAAAATAAAGACAAACAGCGGGCTATTAAGACTGATTACTTCAAGGGTGATGAGGAGGAAAAGGGGAGTGAGGGAGTCAGAAAAGAGAACTTTTTTTCTTTTTATAGCTTTGTGTATAGGCATCTTATGATGATGCAAAATGTTTTACTTTTAACAATGTTTAAAAACGTAAACTTTTACAAATTTATTTTTCATAAAGAAATATGCAAATTGGTATTTATTGATCTTGGCTTTTTCACTCAATGCATCTCGTGTCCCATCAGTTATTAAGCATGAAATTTTGCTGACGATAGAAATTCATACTGAAGAATTCATATAGAGACTGCCCTGCTGGTCCAGTGACTGACTCTGTGCTCTCCATGCAGGGGGCCCAGGGTTGATCCCTAGTTGAGGAACTAGATTCCACATGCTACAGCTAAGAGTTTGCATGCCACAACTAAAGATCCTGATTGCTTCAACTAAGACCCAGTGCAGTCAAATAAATAAATAAATAAATAAATAAATATGTGTGTGTATATATATATATATATATATATTTTTTTTTTTTTTTTTAAGAGTTCATATAGGTCAACCTATATATTTGTAGATTGAATCTCAGTTCTACCTCTTACTTGCTGGATGGTTTGGGACAGGTATTTATTCCTCAAAAATCCAAGATCTTTGCCTACTAAATGGAGCTATTTCATAAATATCCTAGGGGGTTGCCATGGGAATTTAAAAAACAAAACAACAAAAAACAGTGCAGGGACATCACTTGGCCTTCCAATGGAGGGGTGCAGGTTTGATCCCCGGTAGGGGGGCTAAGACCCCACATGCCTCGTGGCCACAGAAACCAAAACACAAAACAGAAGCAATGTTGTGACAAATTCAATAAAGACTTTAAAAATGGTCCACATGAAAAAATTAAAACACACACACACACACACACATACAATGTCCAGCAAAACACTGAATTCTAGGGAATGGTTTTTCAATGGAGTGAATGGTAGTGCTACCATCATAACAGAACTGTGATCCAGGGGAGGCGAGTCAGGTCACCTGGAGGAGAGACAGTGTACACTTCAGACCCTCTGATTCCAAGTTCGCTTCCCTCTCAGGACCCTGGGGCAGAGTAGTGGGGTGGGGTACGTCCTCTCTGGATCCTAGTGTCATCTTGGGAGTTAAACAGAGCATGCTTGCTTTACTATCTACACTTGATACAAGAGGAAATAAAATGAAATGTCTAGTCATGGCTCAAAGAGTCTGGAACTCCCTTCACAGCCTAACCAATGCTATATTTTCTTGGGACTCCTCCTGAGATTGCTGGGGTACTCTAGATGATTTCCTCATCTTCGGGAGAGCAGCATTCCTGTGATTTTTCTCACCATGGGGTTTTAACAACCTGAACCCACTGGTTGAGATGGTTTGATCCCTTTCTCTTGCATCGTAAGCTCCTTGAAAACATGTATCAGTTATCCATTTCCAGTGCTTATCACCTGTCTCCACCTTTGAATGGGCAGTAATCCATATTTAAACAGTGAAAACAAATGAAAAAAAATCCATGAACATAGCATAGAGAATTTTCCCAACTAGATTTTAAATGTTAAAGGGAGAGACAGTCTTATTCATTTTGACACCCCAAGCAAAATGTGCTGCACCTATAAATACTTGTTGAGTGACTTTAGCTAGTATTCAAAGTCTAAGAAAAAATGAAGGCATCAAGGAACCACCACTTCATTTGTTGCTTGCAAGGCATGTCCTTAGATAATCACTCAGAGAGACAGTTAAGGCCAGACTTTGAATCTCTTTGCACCAAAAGAAAAAAAAGGAGGGAGGGGAGGAGGTGATAGAGAGAGGAGGAACAGGAGGGGCTATGTGGAGAGGGTAGAGAAAGAAAGAGGAAGGAAGAGAAGAAGAAGAAAGAAGTCAGGTTGGTGCCCCTAAATCCTGTCTTACGGAAAGTGCACAAAAGGGCCTGGAATGCAAATGAGTCTTGGCATGTGAAAGCAACAAGACAAAGGGTCAGAACTTTCTGAATTAACAATGGAGGTGTTTGTAACATGCTCAGTGGAATATGTGACAAAAACTTCTATTTTCAGGCCTTACTATGAATTCATGCCTATTTTACAGAGATGCACAACAACTTCCTTCTCTCATTTTCTCTCTACATACATACATGCACACACACACAAACATACATACATTTTTTAATCTTTCTAAGTATATATTTTAGAGGCAGCAGTATATGCTGGAAACTTTTCTTGAGTTTCACACTCAAGTTCATGGTTCAGAGACAAGACTGGGGCTTGAAGCTGATATTTTTCTACCGGCTCGCTTAGGACTGCACAGTCTAGGAGCACTTAGATACAGGATGCTCTGCTAGAAAGCTCCTGGGTCTGGGATCAGAAGACCAGGTTTCTAGGCCTTTGAGTTCTGCTACCATTTACCTAGTCACTTCAGTCGTGTCCAACTCTGTGACCCTATGAACTGTAGCCCACCAGGCTCCTCTGTCCATGGGATTCTCCAGGTAAGAATACTGGAGTGGGTTGCCATGTCCTCCTCCAGGGGATCTTCCCAACCCAAGGATCGAACTCATGTCTCTTATGTCTCCTGCATTGGCAGGCAGGTTCTTTACCACTTGCGCCACCTGGGAAGCTACCTGTGGACCTAGAACTACCCTTTTCCTCTTACAGCCTCAGTTTGCCCTCGGGAAAGGAAGAGTTCAGAACAAAGAAATCTTTAAGGTTTCTTTGGTTTTGAAATTTTCTATTTTGTCTTTTTTTCATGACTACTGAGGCCTGGGCCTTGGAAAGAAAGTGCCCTGGGGGCTGGCAGCTACTTTTATTGAGTGTGCTATTGTCTGGCTTTATGCTTAGGGCTTTCTGTATCTCATTGAATCCTCATAGCACCCTGAAAGAGGTCATTGCTCTTTGTTTGGTAGGAGAGGACTGGAAGCCTAGGGAAATGAAGTTGGTTCATGTTCTTTTACTGTAACTCTGGAGATGATCCCTTTTATAGGATCACCTTCATAGGGTCTTCACAGCATAAACTCTGCCCAGAAATCAGCTGACTGTCTTTCTTCCTTCCAAGTCCTCTACTGCATGGGGCACCCAGTTACACATATCACAGTGATGTGACGGCAATGCCCAGGAGTCATTTGTTGACATCACCTCCTCCAAGAAACTATCCAGTGAGAAGCCCATACATAGGCTGGGAAGTGGGAGGTATAGAGTTTACCCTTTCTCTTCATAAATTCACATTTTGTCCTTGAGAAAAACATTCCCTCTTCTTGGATTCAGTTGCCTCGACCATAAATTATGGGGACAATATGGCACTGATCAAAGTCATTATAGCATGTTGGATAATAGCATACAAACAATCTGTTACTTAGTTTCAATCCTAAGGTCCTCTTTTCTAGATGTATGTTCTTTTGCAAGTTACTTAACCTCACTCAGATTCAGTTATTCAGCTATAAAATGGGAACAATATGACTCAGTTCCCTGCAGGATTGGTGTGAGCATTGAGTGAGCTAATGCATGCGAACTGACTAGCGTGATGCCCAGCACATGATAAGGTCCTAATGAACCATTATTAGCCATCTCTCGATGAAAGTTCTTGTGACTAGCATGTTGTAGACCAGTTGGTTTCTAAGAACACTCCCTAATATCTTTTAAGAATGAACTGTAGAGATATTGAACATGGGGCCATGAGTATAGTCATAAACTAGGGAAGGGCATTCTAGGAGGATGGCTCAGCATATACACAGGATGGAAGCAAGAGAGCAAGCTACATTGAGAGATAAAATAATTCCATACTGTTGGGGCACTGGGCATGTGTTTATGTAGTGGGGTGGGCTTCAGTGCAAGAAAAGGCAGGGAACACAGGCAAGGGGCAATCCTGTAGCACTTTAGACTGTATCCTGAAGGCACTGGGGACTGCAGTGTCAGATTATGTTTGCAGCGCAAAGTGAAGAACAGGGATGATGTACATATTTCTATGGAGCACACGCTCAGCTAATGAGCTGGTTTTATTTAGACTGTGTGTTGATTTGGAAATGATTTGGGAGGCTGGGCTTGAATGAGTGATGAGGTGTCCTGGGGGCTCTCCCAAAACCGCTTTTTGGCACTGCCCCTGGTGGGATTCAGAGGGAAGACAGAGAAACTGGATGCCTGGAGGCCTGCAAAGAGGAGGGATGCTCTGAGCTGGCCTCTGGCAGTGGCCCCGGGCATGGGGAGTAGCAAGTCCCAATCCACTTGGAGGTTGGAAGGGCAGCCGTCTCTAGCCTTACCGCCGGTCTGGCCTTCATGCTTCGGTTTAGAAACCTGACCACTGAGCCGTTTATCCATCCCTGGGCTGCTCTGTGGACCCGAGGCCTAGCACCCATGAAGGATGGTGAACTCAGCTCCCGGGCCCCTGGGAACCATCACTTCCAGGAGAACAGGTATGCCAGGTAGGAATTTCTCAATGTTCGTCCTCCTCCACCCCTCAATTTCGGGAATGCATAGAGAACTACTGTGGCTTGGATGTGAGACTTGAAGCTCAGCGGCCAAATGAAGTCAGGCTGTCCGTCTGTTCTAAATTTAAATCCTTAACCACGTTTGGGCACAGTACCTTGTCTGAGGTTGTTTTCTACCCAAAATGTATAATGTCAGGGCGTGCCAGGGAGGGATGCGGGCGATGACGGCAGAGGGCCTCGGAGAAGAAAACAGGAGCAGTTTCTGCAGCCAATCTGATTAGCGCATAAACTCCTAACTCTCCCCTCGCCCCGAAACCTCACTCGGTCAACAGTGACTGACTACAGGCAAGCTGCTGCCTTCCAATGGAATTTCACAGAATGACCATTTCAGAGTCTCTCTGCATAAGTGTGATTCAGTACTCCTTTACTCTTAACTTCTTTTAGAGGCATACCATTTGGAAAATATTAATAACTGCTATTTTAAGTGTTCTCCATGTACAAAACACTGGGCTAAGCATTCCCTATTTGTTATCTCATTTAATCCTCATGGCAACTCTATGAATTAAGTACTATTATTAGCTTCCTTCTGAAGATTGGGAAAAATTAGTTGTTCAGGGATTAAATAACTTGCCCAAGTCTTCAGAGCTAGGCAGGAAAAGGGTCTATATTTGGATTCAATATTATCTCAAATTGAACAGTACTGCATAGATTCCTAAATACAGGAAAGTACCTCCGTGGACCACCTGAGTCCGCCTGCTACTCAGGTAGAGGTAAAATATCATCATCCCCTTATAAAGAGGAGGAAAAGGAGGACCAGAGAGGTTAGTGATGTGCCCTAAATCATACAGGAAGAGAACAGAAGAGGATGTACTATGTCCTGGAACCGGGATTCTTGTCTTCAAGAAAACAATTCAGAATAAGCAGCCAGTTTGCTGTCAGATATCTTTGAAAAAAAATTTTTTTTTTATTTTGAACTACTTCTAAACTTACTAAAAACAGCAAAAATATAGCACAGAGTTTCCATGTACCCTTTACCCAAACTCCCCTGATAGGAACATCTTCTACAACTAGAATGTAACCATCAGAACCGGAAAATGAACATTGGTACAATACCATTCACTACAGGCTTCACTGAAGTTTCTCCAGTTGTTCCATTTAGGGTCTTTTTCTGTTCCAGAATCCCATCAGGATCCTCTGTGACACTTAGTCATTACTTCTTAGTCTACTACAGTCTATAACAGTTCTTCAGTCTTTGTCTTTCATGACTTTGGCAATTTGGGGGGGGACTGGTGAATTATTTCATGGAATGTCCCCCAGTGTGTGTTTGTCTAGAGTTTTCACATGACTGAACCGAGGCTCTGTATCTGGGGCAAGAGTATCAGAGAAGGGATGCTGTGGCTTTCTTAGTGTAGTGTATCACCAGGCGTATGCTATCTACGTGCCTTATGGGTGGGTGATGCAACCTTGATTGCTCAGAGAAAGTGGTTTCTGCAGGAGTGCCCTGCTCTAAAACTCTTATTCCTCCCACCTCTGCTCCTGCCCTTAGCAGATATCTTAGAGAAGATACTTTGAGGCTGTATCCCTATATCCCTTACTAATGGTTCACATCCGTTAGTAAAATTTGTGTACAACAAGTGCTATTCAGTTTGCTTGCTACTGATTTCCCTTCTACTTATATTAATATGAACTCTGTTGTAAGGGAGGACTGTCCATTCACTCCCGTCTCTCTATTTAATCAGATATTTTTATATCTCATAAACTCATGGATGTGTATTTTAATCTATGGATTATAGTCCAATTCTATCATTTTCTATTTTGTTGCTCAAATTGTTCAGTTTTGGCCACTCAGAGCTCCTGCGGGCTTGCTTCCAGATCTCTTGCATCACAGGGCTCCTCAACTTTCTTTTCATTAATTGCAGCAGCTGCCTAAAATAGAAATAGCCATGATCCCTTTAGTTCCTCTTTTTCTCTTATTTCCTACACCCTCTTCCAACTTCAACCCTTGTTTCCAAAGGCTGTTAGTTTCAGCTCCAAAATGTCTCTCAAGTCACCCTTCATGGTCTCTTCCCCATTTGGAATGTGTTACTTCCCATTTTAACCACTATGGCATTTTGGTCTTTCTCTTTCTAGTCCCTACCCACACCCCCAGTGAAGCCCTTTTCCACACTGCTGATTAAACAGTGTTCTGAAGATGTGAAGATTATATCACCTCTCCCCTACAGAGGCTCCTGCTTGCTCTCAGAGAACTGGAGTTTCTAAGCCTGTCTGTAGGACCATCCGTGATTTGGCCACAATCAGCTTCTTTAATTCCACTGCTTCTCCATCTGTTTTGCACTTCTGTCCCTTGAGTTCCTCATCTTTCCCATCATGTGCTACAGCATTTCACATTTTTGTGTTTCTGCACACACTGTTGATTTTGCTTAGAATGTCCTTACTCTTGAAGATGTGTTAACACCCTAATTCAGAGCTACTTGTGATCTATGGAATTGGTGAAGAAGTGCTTCAGTCAATAGATACCTATTGATTTAAAGGACTCTCAATTGTTTTCACAATTCCCTGAACAGCTAATTTACATTTTTTTTTTCTGGAATAAAGAGAAGGAGGTCATGTGGAATAGCCTTAGTTACTCAATTTGAGTTGCAATCTTGTGGCAGAGCCAGCAGCATTGTGGGTGGTGATGGAGGGTTAAATCCATCTTTGCGGAGATACTGCCTCTCTTTTTGTGGGATAACACCATCACCATTCTCATGATTACTTCATCATCACCACCATTGCCTAGCCACTACTACCATCTACTTTAACACTGCCACAATCACCATCACAGCCACCAATAAATCTGTACTACCACTATGACTGCAACCACTACCACCATCAAACAAACACCAGGACTAAATGGCCATTACCTTGACACCACCATCACCATCAGTACCAGTACCACCACATCACTAACCCACCAAATCTATCCTTTATTGAGTGTCAAAAGGATACTAAGCATTTCACATATGTTGACTCTTTTATCCCTCTTTATACCTTTGTGAAGAAAGAAAGTGAAGTTGCTTAGTCGTGTCCGATTCTTGGCTACCCCATTGCCTGTAGCCTGCCAGGCTCCTCCATCCGTGGGATTTTCCAGGCAAGAATACTGGAGTGGGTTGCCATTTCCTTCCCCTGACCCAGGGATTGAACCTAAATCTCCTGCACTGCAGGCAGACTCTTTACCATCTGAGCCACCAGGAAAGCCCATGCTTATACCTTTGTGCTGAGACAAAGAACTAAGCAATTTATTTAAGATTACTCAAATGGTAAATGCTAGAAAAAAATAGAGATATTGAATGTACGTACTAAATGAACTTAGATGTCTGTTAATTCAACTTTTATATTGTCTCATATTTAATTTTCTTATTTTACAGGTAGAAAAAGACTGAAGACAATTAGAGAATGGCTCATATCTTGCTCTGACTCTTAAACCAGGACTATGTTCATTGTGCTACAGTCTGTGCTATACAGACCACTTTCCTCCCTGTGCTCTGAGATTATCTTTGTATTTTTCCCATTGCAAAATTATTTAAGCATCTCATATATGCATGTATTGGATTAAATAACAGACAGAGAGAAAATTAATACAAAATCCAGGAAGAAGACTTAAAAGATCAAAGAGTAATTTTCCTTTTTCCGCAAATCCCAAAACTAAACTTGATAATAAATAGCTTTTTATTCACTTGAATTCACCCCATTAACACCTCATGGATTAAACGTGCTGTTTCAGAAGGAACATGGCAACCTCACTTATTGTCCCAGACCACAACTTGGCATCCAAAAGAGAAGCCGAAGTCCATGACGAGGGAGAGAAGATGAAGTCTTCCAATGTGATTTACAGAGATGGAGAGGCAGTGATGCAGAGAAATAAAGGATGGAAGTGCCAAAGGGTAGGGATGGATTTGGACGGTCCTCTTTAATCTTGGTGGTGGGAAAAGGCTTGGCCTTGAGTGACATGGATTAGTTGCATATTTGAGGGATGAAAGGGTTTGTAGCTTCTGAATGGTTTTCTTCTTCAGGTGAAGCCCAGCCAGGTCTGCAGGAAGAAAGAGCAAAACTGCCACAAGTTGAAAAGAGTTTAGAACTGGGTCTTCTGGGAATTGGCTTGGCCATAGAGCCCCTGTGTAGGTCTGAGATATGCTACTCTGGGCACGTTATGAAATGCTGTCAACATCCTACACCTCCTCCTTTTATAAATTCAGGCCTATTGCATGGCCCCCTCTGCACTCAGCCTTTCTAATGTTCTCATTTATGTGGACGCTGAAGTCCCAACTGAAGCAAAGTCAAGACTTAATTAGATTCTCGGTGGATATCTGGTCTAACCTGAAGTGCTCCCTCGATTCTTTATCCCTATTAGAATATTCATGGATGTAGGGGGTAATAGAAAGAGCACTGGACAGGGAGACAGGAGGCTAGGACTTGATTCCAGAACAAACATGGAATGAAGGAAACAGGAATCTTACACACAAGGCCAGATATTGATTTTGAATCTAATTAAATGTTGTAATTATCAGGAGTAATAGCTAGATCACTGTGCCTATTGCTTTCTGGCCCCTGTTTCTCCAACTAACTTCAATGTATTTCCCAGGAGACTTTACTGGTTCCCCAGCTTGCTACCACCCAGCAAACTGTGCCTCAGTATTTGGGCTTAGTCACGTTTTGTTCTGTGTATTGAATGTGTCACTCAGAGAGTCAGTAAGTATTTTGTGACTTTATTATACTATGTGTATATATATATATATATATATATATATATATATATACACACATATACAATACATATGTGTATATACGTATACATATATATATACATATGTATATATATATATAGGGAGAAAGAAGAAGAAAAGGAAGAACAAGGAGGAGAAGAGAAGGGGAAGGAAGAGGAGGAGGAGTAAGAGAGGATGGTAAGGGTTGGTTTTCTGCCTTCAATGAGATTAGAGTCAAAAGAGGAAGTCACACAATAATGCATAATTATAAACATTTGAGCATCCCAAGCATTGTGTAAAAGAGAAGCACAAAGAAAATTTTACTTTGGGACCTAAATTGTGTAGGTTTAGGTTGTTGTTGTTGTTTAGTTGCTCAGTCGTGTATGACTTTGTGACCACATTCACTCTAACCTGTCAGGCTGAGGAGTCCATGGGATTTTCCAGATGAGAATATTGGAGTGGGTTGCCATTTTCTTCTCCAGGAGATCTTTCCAATCCAGGGATTAAACTCGCATCTCCTACATTAGCAGGCATTGGCAGGCAGATTCTTTACAGCTGAGCCAAGAAGAGCCATCCTAAATCTGTGTAGGAGAGTTAGGATGACTTTTTTTGTGTAGCTACCATTTTGAAGGATGAATAGATTTCAACCAGATGAGAAGAGCAAAATTAGTTCCAGGAAGAGCAAAAAATCAGTGAGCAAATCTCACAAATGAGAGAGAACGTTGGAGGAACTTCAGCTGTGGTTGTAGGGAATCGGGGTGAGGTTAGGGGAGTGATGAGAGTTGAGGCAGGACATCTAGGCCGTGTTCAGATCCTGCAGTGCCTTGGAAGTGAAGGACACTAGACTCTTGTCTGGTGCTGTGTTTGTGTTTATGGGACCACTGCTGAGTAGAGTCTTGCCTACAGTACCATCTTAGTAAATGTGAAGTTCAATGTGCATTTGACCCAGAAGAATCCACTAAAATGTTTCTCTTTGTTCACTTCTCAGACTCCTCTACTGAAGTAGAGGTATTATGGGAAATGGGATCTTCATGTACCTGGGCCTCAGTTTTCTCATCTGTTTGATGGGGCGTTAAGATAATTATATGAAGCAGTATATGAAAGGGCTTCCCAGGTGGTGCTGTCGGTAAAGAACCTGCCTGCCAATGCAGGAGATGAAAGAGACACGGGTTCAATCCCTGGGTCGGGAAGATCCTCTGGAGGAGGGCATGACAACCCACTCCAGTATTCTTGCCTGGAGAATCCCATGGACAGAGACACCATAGAGTTGCAAAGAGTCAGACATGACTAAAGAGAGTTAGCACACACACACACACAGTATATGCAAAGGTCCTAGGTTATTGAGTAAAAGTTCTTAACTTTTGCTCTATTCCATGCTTTTAAGTTTAGCTAATCACTGATACTATCATATAAAGGAAAATTATTCCACATTGTTAGGCTATACACACCTGGTGATCCCAGGAAGAATGTCAAAATTAAAATATATATATATATATTCCAAGGTCTCTTTTACAAAGCATACTGATATCAGAAAGCTGATTCTCAGAAAGTTGAAGCAATTCAACTGTCACTTAGCTACTTGATGATAATAACTGGAAAAGAACCCAAGTCCTACTTGTCGAGGTTTCTTCTTCTCTGGTCAGTTTTATCTCCAATTCCTCATCTTCGGTTCCTTTCCATCCTCACAGCTCACACCAGTGCTTAATCCTCATTCTGCCTCTAAATATGTGCCCCAAGGCTAGTCACTCAGGTGTTTATTGTGCAACTCTGTTTTGTCTTCTGTAAAGTAAGGACAAGAAGACCTTATCCGTGTATTTTCTTCTCAGATCAGCTAATGCAGTCCCATGAAACAAAGCTAGTGAGAGAATAGCTAGACTGTCCGTTCCCTGTGAATCCTTGCAGAGCTATGATCATGACACCTGTGCTGCCCAGTCTTGTGGGAAATGATGAGAGGAGAAGGAAGTGGAAGGACACTCATTAAAATCCCAGAGGAAGACAAGGTTTTATTATTTATATGGAGAAAAATAATAACTCAGAACCCCAATAGCACTTTGGCATGAATTCAAATGCTAAACGTTCTAATTCTAAATCTTTCTCAATTGAAACTTTTTGTCTCTAGTTGGTTTATAAAACCTGGCTTTCTGCTTATACAATCTCTCAGCAAATCATTCCAATTTTACCCTTCAAATACCTCCCCCATCAATTTTTCTCTCCATCTACTTTCTATTGTCATGATTCAAGGTCTCAGAACCTTCCCTAGGTCTCTTCACCTTTATTTTTTTTTTTCCTATCTCAATTGATGGCTATATTTTCCCAGATGAATCTTTTCAAATCCTAGTGTTGGTCAAGTCTTTACCAAAATTAGGTTATGCTTCCCAATCAACTACAGAAGAGGTTCTAAGCTCAACTCCCAAGCCTGAAATCCCAGGCCCTTCACAGCTGCTCGTATTTTGCCCTTGTTGACATTGCCAGCTACCTCCTTTGCATGTGTACATGCTAAATCACTTCAGTCATGTCCGGCTCAGTGTGACCCAATGGACTGGAGCCTGCCAGGCTCTTCTGTCCATGGGATTCTCTGGGCAAGAATACTGGAGTGGGTTGCTATGCTGTCATCCAGAGGATCTTCTTGACCCAGGGATTGAGCTCACATCTCTTATGTCTCCTGCACTGGCAGGCAGGTTCTTTACCACCAGCGCCACCTAGGAGGCCCTTTTTCTCCTTTATTTTCCCTAAACTTGAGCCAAAGGATTGACTTTGTTTGCTGGTCCTGCTCTTTTGATCAAAAAGCTCCCTCTGGTTGTATTCTTCCCTGCCCTCATCCCCAAACTATGCTTACTTTTACATCTTCAGCATAGCTGTCTCTTCTTCCATGAAGGCTCCAATGGTCATCCAACTTTATCCCTAAACACTAACATTTCCAGCTTGAAATGTCCTCCAAAGTCTTTGTATTTCATTTTCCCCATTCTCATGCAAAACATTGGTTTATTCATTTATAGAAAAGTTCATTTATGACAATTTTTTGTCTCTGATTCTATACTATAATCCTTTTGAGGCTGGGGGCTATATCTAATTCTTCACATCAACCTCAATACCTGCCATATTGCTTGACAAGAGCTCAGCATATCTTCTGGAAATTAATTGACTATTCTGAGTACTTTCTATAAATTACAGCAAAGAAGTCTGAAGAGAGCCAAAGGTAGCTCTGATAGAAACAAGAATAATCCCTGAACAATGGTAATTCATAAAGTAATTCAGACTGAGAAAAGACAAACCCAGAGAGGGTTTTCTCCCTTCATGTTTATCTTTGGAGGCCTCATGTGAAATATGGCTATGAGAGTCTTGGTCTTGCTCAAAATTGTTTTGTTTTTCTTCTCTTTCCTGGCCCTCCCCCACCTCACTTTCTTTTTATAATGTTCTTAAAAGTTGAGAATGGTTTATCTTAGCATTTGTAAGTTTATTTGTGGATGCAATTGCGAAGCTCATCATGTCAGTTTTATGAGAAGTCTGAGTCCATTGTCCTTAGAAAACGAAAATGATTAACATTGATTTGTTTTGTTACCCAATTGTTTAAATTATAATAACTCTCCATCAGGGTTTTTTAAGTACAGCTGTGTTTATGGATTAAGATCTACTGACTCAAATATTTACAGTGTTCCAAAAATTACGAGAACATACAGTGTCAGGAATTTTCCATAGGCTGTTCCTTTGAGCCAAAGTGAGTTTCTGTTCAAAGAGAAGTCTTTAGACGATTTCAGAGGACACGGACAGGTCTATGTAATTCATCCCCAGACAGGCACCAAACAGAACAGCTCCACAGAATGGAAACATTGGTTAAATGGTCATATTAGCAGTCATCCCAGGCTATATTAACAGAGCAGAGATAAAAGGGTAGAGCCTCTAGCACTATGAAGGACAGACCCTACTAGCTTATCAAATCTAACCTGTTGCTTTCACTTAACTTCTATATTGCTTAAGGATGCCTCTGCCTTTAAACATTTGAAACACAGCTGGCCTGGAGTGGGGACAGAGATATGCCATTTTCTAGTTCTATGATCTGGGACAAAGCATTTTTCTAGATCTTTTGTTCCAATATATGAAATAAAGGTACATAGGGGAACATGAAAAGACATCATGATGCTCTGCACATAAACATGTTCAGTGGACTCTTAGGGGACTATTTTTCCTTTAAGCTAGATCCTGCTCATGGAAGCATTAGCTTTGAAGTGGTAATTTTCCCAGATGAATCTTATAAATGGGTAGAGAGGACACTATCTTGGAATTTGAAACTGAGGGTTCCAGCTTGTCTCTTCAGTTGTTCCACTTCTCCTCCCTTGGTTCCATCACATATCTGTCTACCCTTCGTGCCTAGCTTGAGGCTGCTCTATGACAGAGTTATAAATGCCTTAATTGGCCTTGTATGCTGTGTCAGGGTGCCAAGTTCATGGTAAGACCTAAAAAAGGAGCTTGTTGAAGAAACAGAGAAAAGGAAGAAGGTAGAGAGGGAGGCAAATGCAAAGGAAGGAAAGGAAAGAAGGAAGGAAGAAATCTACAAATAAGATAAGCATATTTCAGTTCAGTTCAGTCACTCAGTCATGTCTGACTCTTTGTAACCCCATGAACTGCAGCATGCCAGGCTTCCCTGTCCAACACCAACTCCTGGAGTTTGCTCAAACTCATGTCCATCAAGTCTGTGATGCCATCCAACCATCTCATCCTCTGTTGTCCCCTTCCCCTCCTGCCTTCAATCTCCTCCTGCCTTAAGTTAGGTGAGCATATTTGTCCTACCTAATGCATAGGATACATGGGAGATGGAGAGAGAACACACACATAAATAACCTACACCATCTTTATAGCACTTTATAGTTTACAAACTACTTTCACATCCATTATCTAATTTGATTTCCCAAAGTCCCTTGAACTAGGTTGGACAGGGATAATAACCCCTTGTCTGATGGGTGACTGAGCTGATACTCAGGTCATTGAAATTACTCACCCAAGTTTACACAGGTAAATTGTGGGTTGGGACTTGGTCTCCATTTTCTAACTTAAAATACCCTGGCTAATACATCGTGCTAGTTAGATGTACTTTTGGGATTCAGAGAAAGAAAATATAAATTTGAATTAAAAGAATGACAAAGAAGACAGTGAGGAAATACATTTTAGATAAGCCAGTCATCAAAGCATTATTTGTTCAGAAAGAGAATTAAGTTCTATAGGAATCGCCAAAGTAATTGACAGAACATAATGCTTAAACCAAAACACTAATAAATCCAACTAACTATTGTGGTGTTTTGAGGGTAAAGATGAAGGCATTTTAAGTCAGACCTATCTGCTTTTCAGTACCAATTCAGCTACTTACCCATTATGTGACCCTGGATCATGTGGACTTTAAGTCTGTTTTTCAGTCTATAAGTGGGTTTAATAATATTTGCTTCATACAGCAGCAATGAAGCATAAATACAATAATCTACGGAAAACATCATACATGTTATTAAAATGGCCATTACTCAGAAAGGGAGAACTGCGCCCTTTGAGAACCTCCTTGTATTTCTGGGATGCTATCATTCTAGGTGAGAACTGTGTCTTGTCCTGACATTCTCTTCATAACCATGGAACAACAAACCTAATCCTCATCAATCTACCTGACAACAGATGTAATCCTGAAGAATGCTAAAACATGGGCAGTTCTCCCCACGGGAACATTCTATGCCAGGCAGCAGGAAAGAGCTGAGAGGGCAGCAGTGGAGGCTTGTTGAACTCAGCTTGCATCAAGTACCTCATCTTCCTGGAGACACTCCCACCCAAGATTTCCAGCCAATATCCTATCCTGGCTTTGGCCACCTTTTATATCAACCTATGACTGTGTCTGACTTCTTTATGAAAGTGAAACTAATCTGCAAAAATGTGCTTGATTCATTCACCCATTGCTTCAATCGTTCATTCATTTATCCAAACCATCTTGACTGCATCCGAGCCTCGGGTTACTTTCTGATTTTGCACAGAAACAATGATTTTAAGGCAAGGGTCACTGAATCCAGATTCTAACAGCTGAGGAGTTAAAGACAACCTAGTTAAAAGAAAGAGTGCAGGACTGAGAAAAGAGATATGAACCTGAATTCTCAGTAGCATTGCAAATTTGGAAAAAGTTATTTTGCCTCAGTTTCCTCATTTGATGAAAGGATGTAATCCCTTCTATTAAGGGTTCCTGGAAAGATTGTTGAAGAGATGTGTTTATATCACCCAGCAGATAATAAATATTCGTTGTATGTCTCCTCTTCCTTGACATAATATTTCAGAGAAAAAGGGAATTGGTCATTTTAAAGGAGGTGATAAGAAGACATAAGAAGGCTGAGACATTCATCTCTCCTTGACATGTTCACAACTAAATATTTTTGAATGAATCATTGAAAGAGTGAGACTCTCAAAGACTTGATGTGTGTTTACTTCACATTCTTCAACATTTCTACCAAAACTAAACACTTAATAAAATTTGAATTGTGAAGAGTTCATGCATCCTGAGAACCAAGGAATTACAACATTCTAAATAGATAAGGGTCTACAGAAATGGTCCAGTACATTTCCATTTTTTCTCTCCTCATTCTAAAGGGATCTTTGCTACTCTATGCCTGTTAAATATTGCTGGGCCCATCAGACTAGCCTAAATTAAAAAAAAAAAAGACAACACCACATGGACGAGTATGTAGAGTAACTTGGTACAATAAGAAGGATAATTCAGGAGAGGTTAATGAAGAGATGATTTATGAAGGCGTGATCATGGTCAGAGAAATCAGCAAGAGATGATGCAGCACCACAAGACAAGCAATAGTGAAAGCTACTAGCACCCTTAGCCTGATGGGAAGAGTAAAGGGAACAGTGTTATTAGAGTCTAGAGAGAGCAGCCTATGACTGTGGGACATGAGCTCTGAAAGTGGTGGTGGGCTTTAGATGAATGACCAGTCACTGCTCATATGTGACCTAACAAGGAGCAGAAGAATAAAGTGCCCATCTCAGTCATCTCTCTTTCCCTTCAGTCTCTCACCTGTTCCTCCCGGGGGCCAAATCCAACTGAACATTGTGGGCAGGGGACCTCACCGATCTATCATGCAGAGGACTGCCTCTCAGGTCAGAGAGCAGACGGGAAAGCAAAGACTAGTCAACACGAGTATCATAATCAAGAGAAAATTGAGGCTTGAGGAGGAACGGTGACTTGGCTGGCCCACGTGAAGTTTCCTTAGCAGTTACTTTGTGGCAAGCACTATTCCACATGCTTTTCCTTGCATTAATTAGCTGTGGGGACATAAATGGAAAGGAAATCCAAAAAAGAGGGGATATATGTATATGTATAGCTGCTTCATTTTGCTGTATAAGAGAAACTAACACAACATTGTAAAGCAACTATACCCTAACAAAAATTAAAATTAAAAAAAGACATTCTCTCTTACTCATTTTAAATAACAACTACTTCATGGAAAAAATCCAACAAGCACTGTGAGTTTTGAGGGATATTCTTTAAATAGCTCAAAAACAATTATTTATAGAGACTGACCATCAGCACAAGCCTTTCACATGTGAACAAGATTGCTTTAGGGGTTAAGCAACATGTTTCATAGGATGCTCATGAAAAACACTGCCAACAGTAAGATGCCTTAAAAACATGTATATATGCTGCTTGGCAATCCACACTAAAACTTCTCCTCTCTCTCTCTCTCTCCCTCTCTCTCTATCGCTGACTTGGAAGTTCAGAGTCTTTGAAAAATGTTCTTAATGATACTTAATATGTTATTTTTGCTCCTTGTATAAAAATAAACATAAAATAAATTCCTTTGAGAACCAAAAAAAAAAAAAAAATTATCTCATTGACTTCTTACACCAATACTATGAACACTCTTAAACCTACCAAGTGAAACTGAAATAGTCCATATTAAGCTGTTCTTGATCGGGTTATATAAAATACCAGAAGCATTTAATCAGAGTTGACAAAATGTTGACAAAGGAGGGGAAAACTGTAACAGTGTGGACGGTGAAACCTCAGACTCCAAATCTTGTCATCTACCAGAGGTCTGGGCAAGAATAATGGCTCCGCATAGACATCCATGTCCTAAGCCCTGAGTCATGTGAATATGCTACATTATATGGCAAAAGAGACTCTGTAGAGGTAATTGAGGTTGCATATATTAAGATAGGAAGACTATCCTGATTTATCCAGGCTGGTCTTAATGACATGAGCTCTTAAAAGCAGAGAACACTTTCCAGGTAGAAGCAGAGGAGTTTTGGGAGAAGGGGAAGTGAGAGTGATGGCCAGTGTGAGTAGAATCCCCAACAGCTGGCTTCTGTGACAGAGGGGGCAGGTGTGAGGGCTAAAAAGAGGTCCTGAAGAACTCATAGTGGCCTCCAGCTAACAGCCAAGAAGGAAATAGGGACTTTTGTTCTACAACCTTAAGGAGCATGGACTCTGCCAACAACCTAAATGAATTTTTGGAGCCTTCTGTTGAGAGCCCAAGATAGCTGGCAGGTTGATTTCAGCACTGTGAG